>NC_090936.1:291392127-300590641 GCF_040938575.1 Ambystoma mexicanum | reverse complement strand
GGCCGGGAGGGGGGAAAGAGACACGGGGCAAGAGCGGGGGTGGGCAGGAGGGGGAAAGAGACACGTGGCAAGAGCGGGGGTGGGCGGGAGGGGGAAAGAGACACTGGGCAAGAGTGGGGGCAGACGTGAGGGTTAAAGAGACACGGGGCAAGAGCGGGGGTGGGGGGGAGGGAGAGAGACACACGGGGCATGAGCGGGAGGGGGAGAGACACACGGGACATGAGCAGGGGGAGGGCGGGAGCGGGAGAGACACACGGGGCATGAGCGGGGGGGTGGGGGAAGGGGAGAGAGACACGGGGCATGAGCGGGGTGGGCGGGAGGGGGAAAGACACGGGGCAAGAGCGGAGGTGGGTGGGAGAGAGAAAGACACGTGGCATGAGCGGGGGTGGGCGGGAGGGGGAAAGACACGGGGCAAGAGCGGGGGTGGGTGGGAGAGAGAAAGACACGGGGCAAGAGTGGGGGTGGGTGGGAGGGGGAAAGAGACACGGGGCAAGAGCATGGGTGGGCGGGAGGATGAAAGAGAGACGGGGCAAGAGCGGGGGTGGGTGGGCGGGAGGGGGAAAGACACACGGGGCCAGAGCAGGGGTGGGCAGGAGGGGGAAAGACACACGGGGCAAGAGCGGGGGTTGGCGGGTGGGGGAAAGACACATGGGGCAAGAGCAGGGGTGGGGGGAGGGAGACAGACACACAGGGCAAGAGAGGGGGGTGGGGGATAGGGGGAGAGACACACGAAGCATGAGCGGGGGTGGGGGGAAGGGGAGAGAGACACGGGGCATGAGCGGGGGTGGGGGGAACAGGAGACAGACACTGGGCATTAGCGGGGGGTGGGGGGCACAACAAACACAGGGCATGAGTGGGGGGTGGGGAGAACAGACACGGGGCATGAGTGGGGGGGTGGTGGGCAACAGGAGACAGACACGGGGCATGAGAGGGGGATGGGAGGAACAGGAGACAGACACGGGTCATGAGCAGGGGGTTGGGGGGAACAACAAACACGGGGCATGAGCGAGGGTAGGGAGAACAGACACGGGGCATGATTGGGGGGGTGGTGGGCAACAGGAGACAGACATGGGGCATGAGAGGGGGGTGGGAGGAACAGGAGACAGACACGGGTCATGAGCGGGGGGTGGGGAAAACAGGAGACAGACACGGGGCATGAGCGGGGGTGTGGGGGCAATAAGAGAGAGACACGGAGCATGAGCGGGTGGGGGGAACAGGAGACAGACACGGGGCATGAGCGAGTGGGGGAACAGGAAACAGACACGGGGAATGAGCGTGGGGGTGGGGGCAACAGGAGATAGACACGGGGCATGAGCGGGGTGGGGGGAACAGGACACAGACACGGGGCATGAGCGGGGGGTGGGGAGAACAGGAGACAGACACGGGGCATGAGCGGGGGGCGTGGTGGGCAACAGGAGACAGACACGGAACATGAGGGGAACAGGAGACAGATACGGGGCATGAGCAGGGGGTGGGGAGAACAGGAGACAGACACGGGGCATGAGCGGGGGAAAAGAAGACAGACACGGGGCATGAGCGGGGTCTGGGGGAAGGAGAGAGACACACGGGGCATGAGCGGGGGTGGGGGGAGGGAGAGAGACACACGGGGCATGAGCGGGGGGTGGGCAGGAGGGAGAGAGAGAGACACACGGCGCATGAGCGGGGCGTGGGCGGGAGGGAGAGAGAGACACACGGGGCATGAGCGGGGGGTGGGCGGGAGGGAGAGAGAGAGACACACACGGGGCATGAGCGGGGGTGGGGGGAGGGAGAGAGACACAGGGGGCATGAGCGGGGGGTGGGGGGAAGAGGAGAGAGACACACGGGGCATGAGCGGGGGTGGGGGGAGGGAGAGAGACACACAGGGCATGAGCGGGGGTGGGGGGAGGGAGAGAGACACACGGGGCATGAGCGGAGGGTAGGGGGGCGGGAGACACACGGGGCATGAGCGGGAGGGGGAGAGACACACAGGACATGAGCAGGGGGTGGGCGGGAGGGGGAGAGACACATGGAGCATGAGCGGGGGCTGGGGGGAAGGGGAGAGAGACACACGGGGCATGAGCGGGGGGTGGGTGGAGGGAGAGAGACACATGGGGCATGAGCGGGGGTGGGGGGAGGGAGAGGGACACACGGGGCATGAGCGGGGGTGAGGGGAGGGAGAGAGACACACCGGGCATGAGCCGGGGTTGGGGCGGAGGGAAAGAGACACACATGGCATGAGCGGGAGGGGAGAGACACACAGGATATGAGCGGGGGATGGGCGGGAGGGGGAGAGACACACGGGGCATGAGTGGGGGTGGGCGGGACGGGGAAAGACATGGGGCAAGAGCGGGGGTGGGCGGGAGGGGGAAAGAGACACGGGGCAAGAGCAGGGGTGGGCGGGAGGGGGAAAGAGACACGTGGCAAGAGCAGGGGTGGGCGGGAGGGGGAAAGACACACGGGGCATGAGCGGGAGGGGGAGAGACACACGGGACATGAGCGGGGGGTGGGCGGGAGCGGGAGAGACACACGGGGCATGAGCGGGGGGGTGGGGGGAAGGGGAGAGAGACACAGGGCATGAGCGGGGGTGGGCGGGAGGGGGGAAAGACACGGGGCAAGAGCGGGGGTGGGTGGGAGAGAGAAAGACACGGGGCAAGAGTGGGGGTGGGTGGGAGGGGGAAAGAGACACGGGGCAAGAGCGTGGGTGGGCGGGAGGGGGAAAGAGAGACGGGGCAAGAGCGGGGGTGGGTGGGCGGGAGGGGGAAAGACACACGGGGCAAGAGCAGGAGTGGGCGGGAGGGGGAAAGACACACGGGGCAAGAGCGGGGGTTGGCGGGTGGGGGAAAGACACATGGGGCAAGAGCAGGGGTGGGGGGAGGGAGACAGACACAAAGGGCAAGAGAGGGGGGTGGGGGATAGGAGGAGAGACACACGAAGCATGAGCGGGGGGTGGGGGGAAGGGGAGAGAGACACGGGGCATGAGCGGGGGTGGAGGGGAGGGAGAGAGACACACGGGGCATGAGCGGGAGGGGGAGAGACACACAGGGCATGAGCGGGGGGTGGGCGTCGGGTGGGGAGAGACACACAGGACATGATCCGGGGGTGGGGAGAGACACATGGACATGAGCGAGGGGTGGGCGGCGGGTGGGGAGAGACACACGGACTTGAACAGGGGGTGGGCGGCGGGTGGGGAGAGACACATGGACATGAGCAGGGGTGGGCGACGGGTGGGGAGAGACACACGGACATGAGCGGGGGGTGTGCGGCGGTTGGGGCGAGACACACGGACATGAGCGGGGGGTGGGAGAGACACACGGGGGGTGGGAGAGACACACGGGGCATGAGCGGGGGCGTGGGGGCAATAAGAGAGAGACACGGGGCATGAGCGGGTGGGGGGAACAGGAGACAGACACGGGGCATGAGCGAGTGGGGGAACAGGAAACAGACACGGGGAATGAGCGTGGGGGTGGGGGGCAACAGGAGATAGACACGGGGCATGAGCGGGGGTGGGGGGAACAGGACACAGACAAGGGGCATGAGCGGGGGGTGGGGAGAACAGGAGACAGACACGGGGCATGAGCGGGGGGCGTGGTGGGCAACAGGAGACAGACACGGAACATGAGGGGAACAGGAGACAGATACGGGGCATGAGCAGGGGGTGGGGAGAACAGGAGACAGACACGGGGCATGAGCAGGGGAAAAGAAGACAGACACGGGGCATGAGCGGGGTCTGGGGGAAGGAGAGAGACACACGGGGCATGAGCGGGGGTGGGGGGAGGGAGAGAGACACACGGGGCATGAGCGGGGGGTGGGCAGGAGGGAGAGAGAGAGAGACACACGGCGCATGAGCGGGGGGTGGGCGGGAGGGAGAGAGAGAGACACACACGGGGCATGAGCGGGGGTGGGGGGGAGGGAGAGACACACAGGGGGCATGAGCGGGGGGTGGGGGGAAGAGGAGAGAGACACACGGGGCATGAGCGGGGGGTGGAGGGAGGGAGAGAGACACACAGGGCATGAGCGGGGGTGGGGGGGAGGGAGAGAGACACACGGGGCATGAGCGGGAGGGGGAGAGACACACAGGACATGAGCGGGGGGTGGGCGGGAGGGGGAGAGACACATGGAGCATGAGCGGGGGGTGGGGGGAAGGGGAGAGAGACACACGGGGCATGAGCGGGGGGTGGGTGGAGGGAGAGAGACACATGGGGCATGAGCGGGGGGTGGGGGGAGGGAGAGAGACACACGGGGAATGAGCGGGGGTGAGGGGAGGGAGAGAGACACACGGGGCATGAGCCGGGGTTGGGGCGGAGGGAAAGAAACACACGTGGCATGAGCGGGAGGGGAGAGACACACAGGATATGAGCGGGGGATGGGCGGGAGGGGGAGAGACACACGGGGCATGAGTGGGGGTGGGCGGGACGGGGAAAGACACGGGGCAAGAGCGGGGGTGGGCGGGAGGGGGTAAGAGACACGGGGAAAGAGCGGGGGTGGGCGGGAGGGGGAAAGAGACACGGGGCAAGAGCGGGGGTGGGTGGGAGGGGGAAAGAGACACGGAGCAAGAGCGGGTGAGGCCGGGAGGGGGAAAGAGACACGGGGCAAGAGCGGGGGTGGGCAGGAGGGGGAAAGAGACACGTGGCAAGAGCGGGGGTGGGCGGGAGGGGGAAAGAGACACTGGGCAAGAGTGGGGGCAGACGTGAGGGTTAAAGAGACACGGGGCAAGAGCGGGGGTGGGGGGGAGGGAGAGAGACACACGGGGCATGAGCGGGAGGGGGAGAGACACACGGGACATGAGCAGGGGGAGGGCGGGAGCGGGAGAGACACACGGGGCATGAGCGGGGGGGTGGGGGAAGGGGAGAGAGACACGGGGCATGAGCGGGGGTGGGCGGGAGGGGGAAAGACACGGGGCAAGAGCGGAGGTGGGTGGGAGAGAGAAAGACACGTGGCAAGAGTGGGGGTGGGTGGGACTTGGAAAGAGACACGGGGCAAGAGCGTGGGTGGGCGGGAGAGGGAAAGAGAGACGGGGCAAGAGCGGGTGTGGGTGGGCGGGAGGGGGAAAGACACACGGGGCAAGAGCAGGAGTGGGCGGGAGGGGGAAAGACACACGGGGCAAGAGCGGGGGTTGGCGGGTGGGGGAAAGACACATGGGGCAAGAGCAGGGGTGGGGGGAGGGAGACAGACACACAGGGCAAGAGAGGGGGGTGGGGGATAGGGGAGAGACACACGAAGCATGAGCGGGGGGTGGGGGGAAGGGAAGAGAGACACGGGGCATGAGCGGGGGTGGGGGGGAGGGAGAGAGACACACGGGGCATGAGCGGGAGGGGGAGAGACACACAGGGCATGAGCGTGGGTGGGGGGGAGGGAGAGAGACACACGGGGCATGAGCAGGGTGTGGGGGAAG
Organism: Ambystoma mexicanum; assembly: GCF_040938575.1. Classification (NCBI taxonomy): domain Eukaryota; kingdom Metazoa; phylum Chordata; class Amphibia; order Caudata; family Ambystomatidae; genus Ambystoma; species Ambystoma mexicanum. The sequence goes on along the minus strand of NC_090936.1, from coordinate 300,585,270 downwards.
GGGAGAGAGACACACGGGGCATGAGCGGGGGGTGGGCGGCAGGTGGGGAGAGACACACGGACATGAGCGGGGGTGGGCGGCGGGTGGGGAGAGACACACGGGACATGAGCAGGCGGTGGGCGGCGAGTGGGGAGAGACAAACGGGACATGAGCGGGGGGTGGGGAGAGACACATGGTCATGAGCGGGGGGTGGGCGGCGGATGGGGAGAGACACACAGACATGAGCGGGGGGTGGGCAGCGGGTGGGGAGAGACACATGGACATGAGCGGGGGGTGGGCGGCAGGTGGGGAGAGACACACGAACATGAGCCGGGGGGGCGGGTGGGGAGACACACACGGACATGAGCGGGGGGTGGGAGAGTCACACGGGGGGGGAGAGACACACAGGGCATGAGCGGGGGTGGCCGGGAGGGGGAAAGAGACACGGGGCAAGAGCAGGGGTGGGCGGGAGGGGGAAAGACACACGGGGCATGAGCGGGGGTTGGCGGGAGGGGGAAAGACACGGGGCAAGAGCAGGGGTGGGTGGGAGGTAGAAAGACACACGGGGCAAGAGCGGGGGTTGGCAGGAGGGGGAAAGACACACGGGGCAAGAGCAGGGGTGGGCGGGAGGGGGAAAGAGACACGGGGCAAGAGCGGGGGTGGATGGGCGGGAGGGGGAAAGACACACGGGCAAGAGCAGGGGTGGGCGGGAGGGGGAAAGAAACACGGGGCAAGAGCGGGGGTTGGCGCGTGGGGGAAAGACACATGGGGCAAGAGCGGGGGTGGGGGGGAGGGGGACAAACACACAGGGCAAGAGCGGGGGGTGGGGGATAGGGGGAGAGACACACGAGGCATGAGCGGGGGGTGGGGGGAAGGGGAGAGAGACACGGGGCATGAGCGGGGGTGGAGGGGAGGGAGAGAGACACACGGGGCATGAGCGGGAGGGGGAGAGACACACAGGGCATGAGCGGGGGTGGGGTGGAGGGAGAGAGACACACGGGGCATGAGCAGGGTGTGGGGGAAGGGGAGAGAGACACACGGGGCATGAGCGGAGGGTGGGCGGCGGGTGGGGAGAGACACACAGGTCATGAGCGGGGGGTGGGCGGCGGGTGGGGAGAGACAAACGGGACATGCGGGGGGTGGGGAGAGACACATGGTCATGAGCGGGGGGTGGGCGGCGGATGGGGAGAGACACACAGACATGAGCGGGGGGTAGGCAGCGGGTGGGGAGAGACACATGGACATGAGCGGGTGGTGAGCGGGGGGTCGGGTGGGGAGAGACACACGGACATGAGCGGGGGGTGGGAGAAACACACGGGGGGTGGGAGAGACACACAGGGCAAGAGCGGGGGTGGCTGTGAGGGGGAAAGACACACGGGGCAAGAGCGGGGGTGGGCGGGAGGGGGAAAGACACACGGGGCAAGAGCAGGGGTGGGTGGGAGGGGGAAAGACACACGGGGCAAAAGCGGGGGTTGGCGGGAGGGGAAAGACACAGGGGGCAAGAGCAGGGGTGGGGGGGAGGGAGACAGACACACGGTGCAAGAGCAGGGGTGGGGGGAAAGTAGACAGACACACGGGGCAAGAGCGGGGGCTGGGGGGTAGGGAGAGAGACACACGAGGCATGAGCGGGGGTGGGGGGAAGGGGAGAGAGACACGGGGCATGAGCGGGGGTGGAGGGGAGGGAGAGAGACACACGGGGCATGAGCGGGGGGTGGGCGGTCGGGGGAGAGACACACGGGGCAAGAGCGGGGGTGGGCGGGAGGGGGAGAGACACACGGGGCATGAGCAGGGGGGGGAGGGAGAGAGACACACGGGGCATGAGCAGGGGTGGTGGGAAGGGGAGAGAGACACACGGGGCATGAGCGGGGGGTGGGTGGGAGGGGGAGAGACACATGGGGCATGAGCGGGGTTGTGGGGAGGTTGAGAGACACACGGGGCATGAGCAGGGGGTGGGCTGCAGGTGGGGAGAGACACACGGACATGAGCGGGGGTGGGTGGCAGGTGGGGAGAGACACACGGGACATGAGCGGGGGGTGGGCGGCGGGTGGGGAGAGACACACGGACTTGAACAGGAGGTGGGCGGCGGGTGGGGAGAGACACATGGACATGAGCAGGGGTGGGCGACGGGTGGGGAGAGACACACGGACATGAGCCGGGGGTGTGCGGCGGTTTGGGCGAGACACACGGACATGAGCGGGGGGTGGGAGAGACACACGGGGGGTGGGAGAGACACACGGGGCATGAGCGGGGGGTGGGCGGGTGGGATGACCCGAGCGGGGCACGAGCGGGGCATGAGCGGGGCATGAGCGGGGGGTGGGCGGGAGGGAGACAGACACACAGACATGAGCGGGGGTGGGCGGGAGGGAGTAAGACACACGGACATGAGCGGGGGGTGGGCGGGAGGGAGAAAGACACACGAAAAAGAGCGGGGGGTGGGCGAGAGGGAGAAAGACACACGGACATGAGCGGTGGTGGGCGGGAGGGAGAAAGACACACGGACATGAGCGGGGGGTGGGAGGAACAGGAGACAGACACGGGCATGAGCGGGGGTCGGGGACTTACTGTGCAGGCGGCATACAAAGCCTCTCATGCGAGGAACAAAGATGGCGGGCGTCTCTGAAGCCAGACGCACTGCACGATTTCACGCATCCAATGAGAGAGCACGTCAGTTGTCCGCGGACATCACGCAAGCTGCTTGCCCAATCACCGTCCTGTTCGCGGAGCGAACAGGGAAGTGTGTCCGCGAAGCGAACACAGATATCACTAATTTTTTTCACTTACATTTTTGTCATTTTTTTTAAAACTACTGGATGGATTTACACCAAGCATAGCACGCTTTCGGGACCAAGCCGCCGCTCCTGCCGCAAATTTGGTGTAAATCCGTCCAGCGGTTTGGGCTGTAGGCGTGAGCAAAGTTTTTTCACATTATGTCTATGGGAAAAAAAAAAGTGTTGGGACCCCCCTATAACTTTGCCCCCTGGACGAATCCTCACCAAACTTTGCAAAAAAATTCAGAGTGACCCAAATACTGCAATGTCTGGTGAGGATTCGTCCAGGGAGAGCGAAGTTATAAGCCGCCCAAAAAGTGCTCTTCCTATGGAAACAGCAACTTAACCATAACTACATGGCCACTGCCGTGGCCATGTAATATATATATATATATATATATATATATACACAACATAGATTTGGCACTCTTGTCTTGAATTCATAGCTGTGCTTCGGGCACATGGCAGAATCTGAGCAATGCCCAGTCTGCACCGCAGAGAAAGAACATTTTGGACATTTCTTATTCCTATGTTCATATTATGATTATTATAGGATGTGTTACCTGAAACATATTCTGCTAAAACATAACATTAGAAATGTGTCAGTTGCATTAACTATGTCTAAATCGACTGAAGTTGAACTGATAGTGTTTGCCTTCTCTAAGTGTATACACAGAGAATGGCTCCTTAGAAGGAGGCAACTCTTAAAGTGTATGCCATGAAGCCCAGATTATTCTACTCGTTAATATCTCCTGTGAGAATCCCAGAGAAGAAGATATGCATTGTGATATCAGGTCTTGGGGGCCATGGGGGTGCTTGAGAGGTGCACTAACATTTTTTGAGTCTCTGGTGTTGCAGTGGATTCATGTTCACTCTCGGCCGCCGCAGCGTGGATGAATGTGGAGGCTTGCACCACGCTGGTGTGAGTGTGCGCGAGGAGCTGTCTGTCCTTCTCTGAACGCTCTGGATGAACTGCTGTGACTGGGTAGGTGTTGTACATCGAAAAGGACATGGCCCCTTTAAGAGGACCAAGGCAGAAGAAGCGGGAGGAAAGCGGAAGGGGAGGGGACAAGGGGAAGGAGACCAGAAAGTGTGAGAGTCTGAATAAAGCAAGTTCATAGGATATCAGGCTCTGTGTCTTTAATATGGTATGTGCATGAGTAAGACAAATACCAGGCCTAACACTGGCGACGAAGCCGATGCGGAATCCCGCGTGCCGGCAGCAACAGCAGGAGGGCGGTGTGCCCAGCAGTTTCGGAAGGCCTGTGTGCCCCAGCTAATAGGAGGCCTGTGCGCCTCGGGACGAGGTGGCCCGTGCTCCGGCAGCAACTACAGGTGGGCGGTGTGCCCAGCAGTTTAAGAAAGCCGAAGGCCCGCGGCTGATCAGAGGTCCGTGGACCTCAAGGGGGAGAGGTCTGTGTGCCCCAGCAGACCCACAAGAGGGGCCCGTGTGCCCGGAGATCGGAGGTGGGCTTGGAGACCCTATAGCCCAGCAGTGGCCCGTGCCACCTGCATCTCGCCAGAGGGCCCGTGCGCCCATAGATCATCGGAGGCCCGTGTGCCGTGGCCAGCAGTGGCCCGTGCGCCCTGCATCTCGCCAGAGGGCCCATGCGCCCACATATTATCGGAGGCCCGTGTGCTGTGGGGAAGAGAGCCCCGTGTGCCTCGGCGAGCGGAGAGAGAGCACCGGAGGACCGGAGTGGGCCCGTGCGCCCAGAAAAGAGGTACTGATACCAACGAGGAGAACGGCACACCACAACGACTGCTTCAAGTAAAGGGGGGGGGGGGAACCTTGCGTCTCCCGATTCGCCCAATTTAAGTCAATCTGGAAGGACCATAACTCGGAAAAGAAACCCCGTGTCCCCCCACGTGACACTCGCAAATATTATGGGAGAATAAGAACCCTGTGTCCCCCCACGTGTCATTTTCGATTTACAGGAGAAAGATAACACAAAAGAAAACCCTGTGTCCCCCCCATGTGACATTTGCAATTTATACGAGGAAGCTACCACAAAAGAAACCCTGTGTCTCCCCACGTGACATTTGCAATTTATACGCGAAAACTAACACTGAAAAGGAATCCCCGTGTCTTCCCATGTGACATTTGCAATCATTAAAAAAATAAATAAAAGGGAAAACACTATCACCACACCACACTGGAGAAAGGACAGCCTGCGCCCACGTGAAAGCTGCACAAAGGGCCATAACACCATAGTGAACCACTATATGCACCTAAGTGCCACCTAGCCAACAAAAGGAATTGGAACATAATCGCCACATGCTGAATACACAAACACAGGGAAATATCACAATTGTACCTGGTCGAGGGGAACAGCTAGAGCATGCACAGACTACGCCTTTGTTTCAACTAACTGCATGCATTTAGTTGAATGGTTCAAATTCATACAAATGCCCATGAGTGATCACAATCTCCTTCAAATAATAGTGGATGATATAACAACGTCAGATGGCAAAAAGACAGATGCCTGGCTGCAAATATCTCAAGGAAGGAATAGACTAATATTAAAGGCCTCTGATATAACAACAATAACCAAAGCTTTCAGCACTTCCTAGTGGATATGTTACTCACCAGCTAAAATAGCCGTGGCATTGCTCAGACCCCTAATCTACAGATGAGGGGGAGCTGCTCTGGAAATATCCAGCCCAAGCTGGTATAACTTTCCAAGAGAGGAAAGCAACCAGAACAAGGCCTCCTCAACCTGAGCTTCTATTTAATGCAATAAACTCCTCTGCTCTTTGAGTAATAACAGACAGTGGTGTTGACACCCAAAAGAGCTGGATACTACACTGTTACGCCAAGGCTGTAAAGGAAAGAAGAACTGATTAGAGTAGCAAACAACAATGCCAAACTCAGTTTCCCTAATGGTGGTAGAAATACCTTATCACCTTGAAGTGGAGCTGACAATGGTATGGAATTGGAATGAACTGAAGGAACCAACCCCTAGGAAAAGGAAGACTAATTACTAAATGTGAATAATACAGAAGACCCTAAGAGAATAGGCTTACCTTGTAGAATGTGGAATGTGCCATGTGAACAGAGAAAACAACGGTAGTATAAAATAAAAAAATGGGAAGGTTAATAAGGGGTTCTCCCCAAAAGGCACGCGGAATGCGGCTAGAGCCAGGTTGATGCAAAAGAACAGGAGAGTGTCCAGGATTTGTACAACAAGTTCCAAACACACACTGATGATTCAATTCAACTGAGAGTTCAATGAAGAGCTGGTTCCACAAAGTTAGAGAGGAAAAAGGCTGGGTCCTAAGTTTACGTTCAGTCACCAATATGCAACCAATAACAGGTGAAATAAGAACAGTATGGAGGAAGCTTACCAACTTGTAATTACCAGGCGGAAAAGGAATGGTTGGACACCAACAACAGGAAGCATGTGGCGTGTCTGGAGAGCAGCCTGATTCCTGGATGGCTGGAAGGAAGAACCAGGCAGAATTGCAATGGAGGTATGCCGGCAACGGAACTTGAGACTTGTGACAAGAGTGGTCTGATCCCTGGAATTTGCAGAGGGAGAATGTGGACCCAATGGAGCTGCTGGTAACAGCAACTTCGTAAACCGATAAGCGACGAACCAAAACTGTAAGAGGAAAGCAGTCCAAGGGTGGTCTGTGTCAATCAGGAGCGACTTGTGGCAAGAAGTCCCAAGTCGGAGCAGAAGGGTTGAATAACAAGGAGTTTCACCGATATATTAACGCTTAATTAGAAGCGTCTTTTGGTCATTAGAGAATCGTTTAAATGGTCTCAGGAGGGGAAATGGGGGGGCGGAGCTTATGCAAATGTACAGTAGACAGCTGATTCATCAAGTGAGCAGGCCACATAATCCTATGCCCAAAACGGGAATGCTTCATTTCCAGGGCAACCTCCAACGCTGCAAATAAGGTGAAGCAAGTCTTTTGGCCATGTAGAGACACGGGGCGAGCTGGAACTGGGCCAGACGCGGAACCGCAGATGTAACAGGATATCTGTGAAGAGCTGTAATATGCATGGCTCCTGAAAGACTTTGAAGAAATAACTAAAATCTATGAGAGACCATCCGTTGCTCTCATCTAAATATACAACATCCTAGTGGTGAAAGCAAGAAAAACCCTTTGAGCAGACTTAAGAAAAATAAATCAAGTAGACCATGTGGGAAAAGATGCCTTGGTTAGAACATACTCAGCACTGTCTGCAAAAAGAACACCTGAAATGAATGGGAGCTCATTAACAATAATGGAAAATTTCCATCGGCCTTACTATCATCGAAGGTGCCAGAAACTGTTTGGATAGCACACTTCACCACCTTATTTGCACCTGTTTCAAATCTGGAAGACATGAGATTCTTGAACTCTGCAGGTAAATGGTCATTTGATTGTGATAGGGAGGATATTGAGACAACTGATCAGCAAATTAAATTGATCCTGTGCCCCTGGACCTCATGGTCTAACCAATAACATGCTGAAGGAAGCTAAGGGTCCTTGGTCGGAAATCATTGTCCTCTTTTTCACACAGATCATGAGAACTAAGGCATTTACCTACTCATGGAAATGAGCCATCACAGTCCTTCTACTCAAGAAGGATGACTGAGAAGACCCCCATAACTATCGTCTTATCACATTTCTTGATATTATAGGCAAAATCTTTGGCTCAATCTTGCTACATGACTTGAACAAGTGGGTGACCAAATCTAACTGCCTGAACCAAGACAGACAGGATTTGTGAACGGGGTAGGCACGTCCCTAAACATCTTTCTCCTAAACCTGCTGAAACTCAATGCAATCAAGAATAATGTGAGCTACTTCTTAGCTTTCATTGATCTCGAGCAAGTGTTGGATAGTGTCAATAGAGAGAAACTATGGGGATACTCCTTAAGTGGGGCTGCATGGACATCCTATTGGAAGCTATCATAGCCCTCTACTCAGGAACATCAATGAAGATGAGAAAGACCAGGCGGGATGACGTCACTGAGAAAATGAACATCTACAGAGGACTGAAACAGGGATGTCCCCTAACCTCATTATTATTCAACCTCTATTTGTTTCATCTGCAGGAGTCACAAAATTCTGAAAGTGCCTTCCAACCTAAAATTCAGAACCAGCCTGTTCCTTGGATCCTTTATGCAGATGACCTGGTGATAATCAACCAACTCCAATCGGTGTACAGCGCAGAGTAATTGACTTCTTGTTCTATATAAAAGCCAATGATCTGAGAGTAAACATCAAGAAAACGTCATGCTGTGGAAAACTCTATCCCTCTTCAGAAAATGTATAATGGCAGACCATCTTCCACCTTTCAAGGTAATTAGAACCATGGACAATGAAAAGAGCAACTGGATATTAGAAAAGCGCACAAAGAACTGCTTGACCTACCTCATATCCATAGACTTTACAGTTGACATGCTGACATTAAACCTAAGCTTGGTAAAAAAGAAACTAAAAGAACAAGATTGGATAAAAACTCAAGAAACAAGAGCAGCATTTCAATTGACAATAGAACACACAGGTGAAAGAAAAGCCCTCAATTGTGTCCCAGGGTATCTCCTTAAATTTCCCTCCTGTCACTACCGTAACCTATTCATGAGGTTCCGACTGAATGCCCTCCCGACTGGAGAAGTATTGCAAACGCGGACCCTGTCCCCTAAATCTGGGGCAACATGCAGATTCTGTGAGGAAAATTCACCACAGAATCTTCATACCACCTGATGATGGTGTGTGCAGAAAACTCAGAGGCACAAGAACTACATACTTTTTTTTATTGTAAAAACTACAGTTCAATAAATCAATATCAAACTTTTGTTACAATTATGCCTCTTTCACATCGCATCGATCGATGTCCCCAAGTCCTTGATCACAATCCATTTTTTATGATGGTGATACATGTAAATCCTTATTGATTAACCTGTTGGTTTTTCTTATCACAAGCTTTATCACAGAGTATCATGTCTAGGTAATCAATTAGCCTACATGATAGCTTGATGTTTTGGCCGTCACTTACATATGACCACCATTCATTCATGTCATGGTTCTGGGGTTTAAATCTATTCAAGTGCAAGGACCGCTGGCTAGATGTGCCTGTGCATTCAAGTATCAAATGTTTTAGGGACTCTGTTTCGCCCAATCCACAGAATCTACATTTATTGTCTGCTGTGTCTTTGTTTCGTCTTATCCAAAGCATTTCTCGATTATTTAAGGCATTTAGCCTGAATTTTAGAAACCTGTTCCTGTGGTAGCGTGAAGGGCAGTCTAATAGGTATTTCGGTGGCTTGTGCAGTTTGACTTCTCCTAGTCCTGATGGAAGAGCTGTTTTTAGTTTCATGCGTTTTTCGGTGTTTTGCATTCAATCCCATTCTTCTAATTTTTTTTTAGCGTGTTGGGGTGATTGATTAGCTCGAGTCGGCTTATATTTGCAGCTTCCATGATGGCTTCAAGTTTTTGTTTCCAAATTTGGATTAAGTTGGATTGCGTGTCGTCGTTTACGATCTTGAAGATTTCATATGCTGGTATCTTTTGGCTACAGTACATTTTCCTCATGGTGGAAAGAGATTTCCAAATTACTGTCTTGTATAGGGAATTGAGTGCCAGTTTGTGTCTCAACGCCAATATCGGAATATAGTGAGGAAGCCTCAATGCACGTTTCCAGAAGATGCTTTCCAATCTTTGCCATAAGCGAAAGTCCAGGTTCCAACCCGCTTCAGCGCCAAACACAATAGTTGGAATGACCTTCTGTAGATAGAATGTCAGTATTGGTGCAATAGTACATTTCCCGTAGTCATGATTAATTTTTGCTCCTTGTGGACCGAGTTTAGTTGTTCTACCGGTCAGATCATTAATCCATGCTGTTTCGCAGACGGAGTTGTTAAACATCACGCCCAGGTATCTTATGGATGTTACAATATTGAGTTTGTCACTAGCGATTTTCCATTTGAATTTGATTTTTTTTTCTGCCTTCTTGGGAGTGTGGCTGACACTCATGATTTTTGTTTTATTGGTATTTATCAGCTGCTCATTTGATTTCATGTACTCATTCAATCGTGTCAGAAGGCGTTGTAGGCAGATCTGTGTATAGTCAGTTAGTACTACATCATCTGCGTATACAATGCATTGGATTTGAGTGTCATTGATCTTGGGCGAGAAACATGATACAGAGTTTAACCATGCCGGTAAGTCAGCTATGAAGATTTTGAATAGTTCAGCTGCCAACGGGCAACCTTGCTTGACACCTTTGTGGGTTATTACTGGTAGGCTCAACTCGCCTTGTTGATTTAACCTAATCTGTATCGTGGTGTTGGAATGAAGTGCTTTTAGTGGTTCCAAAATTGTTAAAGGATATCCCCACTTTTTTAGCTTAGACCATAGTTTCTCCCGATTTATCGTATCGAAAGCTTGCCTTAAGTCTATGAATGCAAACAAGATTTTCCTCTTTGCACGAAGAGCCTCAAGTTTTAAGATGTTCAATAAAAGTAGGTTTACATCGACTCCAACCCCCTCGGTGAAACCTGTTTGTCAAATATCATGTATTCCTGACTTGGAGGCCCATGAAGCAAGTCTCTTTCGAAGGAAGGAACCATAGACTTTCCCGATTGTGTCCAGAAGCGCGATGGGACGATAATTCATCGGAACGTTCCTGTCGCCCTTCTTGTAGATCGGTACCACGATCGCCTTTGACCATGACTCAGGAATTTTCTTATTTTCTGACACTATTCTGAACAGAGATTCCATGAACTTTGCCCAGTGTTCTTTGTTTTTCTTCAACATGATATTTGAAATTTGGTCAGGGACCGCTGCTCTTGAGTTTTTTAACTTCTGTATTGCTATTTCTATTTCGTCGCTTTGAGGAGTTATATCCCATGGTAGTACTGAGACACTTTCTTGAACTTGAATGTCTTCCGTGGTTTGTTTGTACACTTTCTGGAAGTGCTCTGCCCATTTCGTACCATCAATAAGATTAGAGATTGTCGTGCAACTTTTGTGTTACCTTTATTTAGGATGGCCCAAATATCGCGCGGTTTTTTGTAATCAGCAATTGAAGCATCACTTCTTCTATCATTACTGAGTGTGCTTTTAGCCAATGTCGATATTCTTGACATCTTGCTTTCCCTTTGATCGCATTTTTTCCTGGTGGTGACTTCAATTTCTTGATCTGCCGCAAGTCTTTCCTTAAATCCCTTTTTGCTTTTGCGATGACATTGCTGAACAGATGTTTATTTGAGTGTCCAATTACTCTAGAGTTTACAACTTCCAGCTGGCAATCTGACAACAAGGGGACATAGTTCACGTTGTTCTCGTTGGTTATGTCAGTTGTAAGTTTCCCAATTTGCGACCGGTTGATCCTCAAGAGATTTCCTGCTGCATTTGATGTGACTTGTAAGTCGTGTATTTCAGGAGGTTCTCCCCAGTCCGTCTTCAAAACTAGGCGGAGTAGATTGTGATCGCTGTGAGACATAGGTATTACATTTAGAGAATTCACTCGGTCAAAAAGATGTCGGGAAACCCAAATGTAGTCTAGTGTGTTTTGACTGTATGGGCCATGCCATGTTGGATTACAGGGTTGGTTTCCTTTGGTTTTCCCATTGACCATGATGCAGTTTCTTATTGCTAGGGCATCAGACCAAAGGTTTCCTCGATATTCAAACTCATCAGGCTTTTCCAGCGTGTTTGTCTTTGTAGTTTTATCATATTTGTACCAACTACAGTTTAAGTCACCACATACCATGATGGTTAAATTGTTGTATTTCAGTGATGTCTCGTCAATTAAGGTTGTCACAGTTCTGATGAAACTATTAGAGGATATCTTGGCAGGGTTCCAATATCCATTTATTAGAAGTAGGTATTGTTTCGCCAACGTTGTTGTAGCTGTTATTCGTACCAAAGTGCCTTGGACAAAAGGATTCGGGATTCTAGCGGTGTCAACCAATTTTGGATCTTCAGTAAGGTGACCAAACCAGAAAATGGATGACCAGTTGTGCTTTTCCCAGCAGGATTTAGGAATGTAGTAAAGCCGCCTCGAGTCGGTGACTCGCGTAGCCATGTTTCGTGTAGGCATATGGCAAAGATGTTGTCCATAGGCACCTCAAAGTTGTTAAATAGGTGGATAAATCCTCGGGTGTTCCAGGATAGCATGATTTGGTCCGAGTTGTTCTTCTTCAATCATTGTTACTGGTGTTTACTTTTCGAGAGTCGGTTTCTGGGCCTTGTTCGGGAGGGAGAACCGCGCATCTGATTTTTGTTGTATTTTGCAGCGGGATAAGCTAGTGATTTCCACAGGGTAGCACGTTGAATGTCCATTCCTTCCACCTTTTTCACGAACGTCATGCTCCAAGATGTCATGTTGAGATTCATGTTCAGGTTCCAGAGTTAGGTCAAAACCAAAAGTGAGTAATTCTTCTGTAGCTCATAGTAGCATGTTTTTCACCGCTGAAGAGCCAATGTGTAGTAATACTTGATCAGAAGTTAACTCAGTTGGATATTCTACGATCTTTATGTCGTCCGACGATATTGTCCGTAGAACTGGGATGCATGCAACTAATTTCATGACATCTGCTCTATTTAAGTTGACATCATTGTCGTCAGATTGGATGTTTTGAAGTCGTAATTTCCAAAATCGATTATTGGAGGTTTGATTTTTGCCTAAGTGCACCCTGGATGTATAACGGGTTTTAGTATTTCTTTGATTATGCATCAGTTTTGGATTTAACTTGGACGCTAGTAGAGACATTGGTCTCTCAATCGATTTTGCTGTTTCTTTTTGTTGGCCAATCCTGGTTGATTTTTTCCTGGCCAGTGTTTTTTGTTGTTTCCACTTTTCGGCAGGCGATTTCGTTCGAGTGCCCAGACTTTCTTTGGGATGACCTATATTTATTGGCTCGTCTAGGTCGTCACCTTCTGCCGAGTATGTTGAGAGATCGCATAGATCTATTGCCGAGGCATTCGCAGAGCTGCCAGTACTCGAATCCTCGGAGTCGAGACGCCGACGTTTTGTTGACTGTTTGTTAGGCACATAATCATTTGCTTTGTCGGGATATTGGTAAAGCACGTCATTTGACATCTGCTTGCTTGTTCCCGTTGTGCGGTCATACAATCGTGGTTTTGTTGGCGTTGTGAGGTTCCTTATGAATTTTTTCACGTTTGGGTGTTTTGGCTTTGTTTGTCTTTTTTTATTTTCTTGAAGTAGTGCATTGTTTTCTTTCCCTGCCATTCTTGCGGATTTTCCGGTCGTGGAGATGGTTTTAGATGACCTATTGAATATGTCAAATTAGCTCTTTGTGATGTTGAAAGGCATTATAGATGTTGTGTTCTCCGGAATATTCGTTGAGGCCGGGAGCGTATGTGCCACTGGTGCAAGCAGTAACTTTCCAGCATCAATTTGCAAGATGGTATTTGCATTTGTAATATCCTCAATGGTTTGTTGATGATTTATTTCCGGTATCCTGATGTCAATTTTGTGTGCGCTAAGAGGCTGAGACCTTGCTTGAGACTCAGGGTTGTTTACAGGCAGTGGCAGGGGTTGAATGTCGTAAGGAGGCATCGCTAGTGGCCGTGAGATTTCAGCCGTTGATGACGTAGTTGCCAAGCAATGTCCCTGAGCCTTTATGGTCTTGTTTCCACTTTGTAAAGGGGTCGGTTTTAGCGGATTATTTCGCGTCAGAAGGGAGTCGCACGCCTGGACTGGTGACGCATCCATTTCACAGCATCCAGCAAACTTTCGATTAAGTTATCGTTTTGGCAGTGATGTCTTGCAGCCAAATCGCATAACCGTTCCTGCCATCGAGCAGACAGGTCTGCCTGTGATTCAATTTGTTTTTGTAGGAAGCCTGTGAAAGATTCACATTTTTTCATTTTATTTGTTAAATTTGTAAGCAGCGCTCCTTGATCACTTATTGTCCCATTCAAGGATTCATACAATTTGGTGAAAGGTAATAGGACAATTGAAGAGGCAGCTACAACATTATTGTGAAGTTGGGTTAAGGTATCAACAGCTAGAAACACTTGTTGCACCAATGAGTTGTTTCCATTTGATGATTGTTGTGAGTGTTCCATATCAAACTGATCATCCTGAAGTGAAGTGTTTTGTGCTTTTTTAGCATTTCCCCGGCTAGAGCTGTTTGGGTTTTTGGTGCATGGAGTACTGACGTTTGTTGGTGATGGCACCGGCTCGTCGAAGGCTGACTGATTGAATTTTTATTTCAATTGTATGATTCGCTGGAGGCGGCGAGCTCTTGCAATGGAGCTTGAATCCATACTTGCCAACCTGGGTGTTGGACAAGATAGTCCTTGATCTGGTACCACAGGATCGCTGCCTGATTTATTCAAGTTGTTTTTCCCTAAATCATCAGGGGCTTTGCATGCGTATGCGCATTGATTTGCGCTTTCCTTTCCCTGGTTGGTTTTTCGTGTCTCCATATTTTCATGAGATAAGCTTCCTGCGAAGTTACTTTTAAGTACAGGTGAATTGTTCCCATTGCATAGTATTTGAGTGTCATTATGTGTTTTGTCTGCTCGTTCCTTAGGTGCTCACAGCACTATGTCATATTGTTTTTGATGGTATAGTTGTTTCCTGTTGTGCCTTGTAGCTTTGGGTTTGAAGACAGTGTCTCGGTTGTGGTTCCTTGTCGTGCATGCATACACAGTTGTACATGAACAACAGGGGCATTTTTGCTTGGTGTTTGTGCTGTCCGATTTTCATTTTCATCAGAAGTGCTTTTCGGCGTGGCACCTTCCACCTGCTCTTGAACTTCATTATAAGATGTTTGTTGATCCACGTTTGGAACGTTGGCAGCATTAATTAGCTCAGCGTCGGTGACCTCGATAGCAGACAAAGGAGAATTGAGGTGGTGAAGCAAGTCGCCGAGGTCACTATTTATGTTCATGGTCATCTTTGTGTGTGAATTGGGCAAATCAGATGGTGCTGCCTGGCTAATAGGTATGAACGACGGAGGGAATATCGTCGCCTGCATATTCGCAGTTTCAGATATATTTGTTGTTACTTCCTTCTGGATTGCACTTGCTTCCATAGCCATTTGTTGTTGATCTTGGGAGGTAGGAATACTATTGTTTTGAGGTTTGTCATGGGTGTGGCCTATCCATGCATTTATTTATGTCTAAATTTGCAGGGAAAAGCGGTGGACTTTGAATACGGGTGGTACAAAAACAAGCACCATCGACATGTGCAACAGACAAATCCTTTGACAAGTAAGTATTAGTCAGTGCAATAATAGGTGTTTCCTGCGGGGGAGTGGCAGAGTGTACAGAGGCAGGCGAGGGAGCACTTTTGCTTACATTGCCGCCCCCGTCTGAGGTGGCTTTTAGAGCAGTCCATGGGTTTGCCATTCTATGGTAGTGGAGCGTCTTCCTCCGTGTCTGGGGACCTTCCACGGACCGCGTCATGAACCTTTACGCGGCCGGGCTTCACTGGAGCATTTTGTAAAACAGGCTCAGTCCCTAACTGCTGGAGAATGGTGGAACAGACTTGTGATTGGAGAAAATACAAGCCTGATCCTAGTCTCAATTTCATTTTTAGAAGAAGTTATGAATAGTGCTCTGGTGGAAAAATCTGATGACACCTCGTAAGGAGGTATACGATCTCATAGAAGCGAAAGGAGAACGCTTGTAACCTTAAACTTCATGAAATTTGTCTGGATTGGTCCAACAAACTTTGACATTTTGTGTTTAACTGAAACAAGAATGTATAGTATTTAAAAGGTTTATAATAAACCATATAAATAAAAAAATACAAAATAGGTTTTTAGTCTTTCCCCTGAATGCGAATACGCCAACCTACATAATGTCGGATTTAAATGGGAATGGGAGAACACCAAGGGCCCAATTCATAGAATAATCTGCATGGAAAAAATGGGACTTGCAAGTGAAATCACGACGAATCCATGTCAGTCCACCACATCACTGCGAGCCGGCAAACTCTTTGCCCGAGACTCCAACAGAAGGGCCAGCCGGGCTTGGTCAGCGACCTAAAAAGGGGACGGAATACGTGGAATGAGGAAGAACAATCAAAAATGTGGGTGTTACGACAGACTTTCCAACGTCAAACAATTGCACCGCCCATACGTGCGCAAATCAAAGGTATTTATGGACTTGAACAGGGAACGCCGGTGCGCAAAAAACCATGTGCAACTCCAGAAACACCTATGCCACGCAATAGCAGGCATAAACGTAAATGCACACCCTAACAAATGCATAAAGAGCACATGCAATCAACAAATGAACAGATACAGCCACAATGAATGCACCATTTGTTGCAGCAGTCATCCTGTGACACCGGCAGAAGGAGGACGATGGCCAGGGCCTGGATCTTCCACCCAAGGACCAGCCTTTTTGAGATGCCTAATGACCAGGTCCATAGCAGCTATAGGTTGCACCCCATATCATCCTCGACCTGGTCACAGAGTAGGAATATGACCTCACATCATCCACCATGTTTTCCCAAGCACTGAGCCCATTGCAAAAGGTGCTCACTGTTCTGCATTTTCGGCCACTGGCTCATTCCAATGTGCCACTGCCATAGTAGGTGGCATCTCCCAGGCCACACAGTTACACTGTTTACACCAGGTGTGGGCAATCATAACTGTACATCCTTCTGTCCGCCAACATTTCTATATGCCCAGAAAACTGGCAGAAAGACAAGCAGTGGTCCAGGATTTTTATGGGGGGGCCCACTTCCCTGAAGTGCTAGGTGCCATTCATTGCACACATGTTGCTCTACATCCATCTGAAGCAACAAAGCACATCTACTGCAACCGGAAACATTGGCACTCCATCAATGTTCAGGTTGTGTGTGATGCCAAAGGCATCATTACTGAAGTGTATACCAACTATCCTGGCAGCACACATGATAGTTGCATCTTCAGGATGTCCCCGCTCCACCCGGCCCTGGAAGTTGGGAAGCATGGCAACACATGGCTCATTGGTGAGTATGAATGGCCATTTGTGATGCTGGAAATGCATCAGAGGGACAGGGCCTCTGAATCCTTGTCCTTTACTGCTTTTTATCGTGTGTTCTGTCGTGTTTTCTGCCCAGGAGTCCATGTGGGACTCCTGGCAGTGCAGCCCTCTCTTTTGGTTTGGTGAACAGACCCATGGGATACCCTTATGGCACCCATGGGTAGGGGTACAACCCTGTGCCCCTAGTGTATGTTTTTGGGCACCTGTGGGTGGCCCACAGAGCAAGGTATGGGCTGGCGGCAGCTCCATGCTGAATTTGACAGGTGCTCTGAGTGTCCTCCATTTTGGGATACCCAGGCCCTGCCATTGGGATCAGTTGATTCCTGATAGGAAACAAGATGGCCCCTGTGGCCTCTTGCTTTCTATTGCCTGTTACCTTGTTTCCCAAAGTCCTGGGAAGCCCTGACTCTGTCCCTTCCCCCTGACTGGCTGTTGGGTGGAAGTTCCATATATGGTGTTGTTGTGAAGGCCCAGCTAGACTGACTGGAGCCTTCCCAGTGACTGTATGTTGTGGGTACCTCCTGTGGGTGGGACCTGGGTGAATGGAGTGTGTGACCAATATACACTCCTTGTTGTGGTTGTCTGGTTTCTGGCATGAGAGACAAAGACTGAGACAGCCCTGCCCGAAACTGGCCTGAATGCAGTGTGTACTGTTGAATGGCTGGGTACTTGTCCCAATCCACATTCCTTGTTTTGAATGTCTGAAAGGGAGGAGTGTGGCCTGAATGCACTGTGTGCCTGATTGGCTGACTGACTGCATGAATGCCCTTCTGTATGATTGGCTGCTGAATGTGTGCCAGCAGTGTGGAAGAGAGACAGGGACCTCTCACCACTGGTAATTGTTCAGAAGCGTTCAGAAGCTGAGTCTCCACTCTAAGAGTAACTGGAACTGCTGATCCTCGACGTCCAGCTGGAAGAAGAAGACTTGCTGTTGCACTTGCTTCGACCGATCTGAAAGCTGCCGAATTCGTCGAGGACTGACCCCAGAGAGGACCTGGTAAGGCAACCTCTTCCCGTGCTCTGAGGGATCATCGAGCACCGCTACATCTTCGCCGAAGCCCCCTGGAAGTCAGACCCTCGAAAGGCTGCCGACCCGAGACGGGACCGCCGAGGAGATCGAAGTGAAGCACCCGGACATCGCCGCTGTCGAAGTCCATTGCCATCGACCAGGGTTCGCAGGTCTGTGTAATCGCTAGAGGCCCGTCGAAGTTGTGTTGCCCAGCCGTGGGAACCACTTGACGCCGTGCCGCCGACGACCGGAGCCGTCCGCTCCTTGCCTAAGAACATTTGAATCGAAGGACTCCCTCGTCCGCACCGTCAACCGCTTTATCCTGCCGGAGAAAGTCGAGGACGACCAACGCGCCGAGGAGAAACCTACCGGTGGGTTTCCCGCCACCCGAAGACCACACAGACTCGAACGACTCGACGCCCTTGCTGGGCCCCCGTCTCCACAATCTTTGCGGTCAAGAACAATTGTCATCGAGGTGCCCCGCACGCCTCTGCCTTGCAGGACGCCGACGCTCCGTCGTCGACGAGCACCGCTTGGATTGAAGCTGCCGCCTCATCGACGCCGTTCTACCCTGTTTGTTGTCGGACGTTTGACGCCCCGTGTCTCCCGCTTGAAAGGGAAGGCATTCAAGAAGGGCTGTCGATTCCCCGACGCCGAACGCCGAGTTCCTCGACGGACGTTCGACGCCCCGTGTCTCCCGCTTGAAAGGGAAGGCACTCAAGAAGGGCCGTCGATTCCCCGCCGCCGAACACCGAGTTCCTCGACGCTTCTCGACGCCTCTCGACGATCCGTGACTCCCGCTTGAAAGGGGGTCGCTCAAGAAGGATCTGTCGACGCCTCTTCGAAGAACTCGACTCCACCAGGTACATTGGGGCGGGTAAAAACATTATAGGAGGGAATAAGACTTGCAGAACAATATATGGACTGGGCTTGTGCTATATCTTTATTTTACACAGTTCTGTGTGGAGATCCCCCAGGTGGGAGGATCTCCACACAGAAATGTGTCTAGTGGTAGGGGCCAGTATTATGCCTATTGCTCAACCATCTTATTTTCTCTCCTCTCTCTATTGCTGGTTTCACTCTATTGATCTGTGTGACATTGTTACAGTATTGTTGATGCACTTTAATGAGATCTAATACAAAGGGTGGTACCACTTTAGAATTGTATATATTTGCCATTGTTGATTTTCCTAAGTACAAAGTGAGTTATTATGATAAGTGTACATAACCTTGAATATTGATTATATAAAGACTGTGTTCTAACCAATACAGTGTGTGGACATTCCTTTGTGGGGGCTTGGGGACTACACTGTACTTAAGAACCAGCCTGCATCACCTCCTGAGAAGCTAGGCCTTGATTGCTCGACCATAGCTACCGAATAGAGAATCTAGGCTGGGGTCCTCTGTGCCTCCCCTCTACCATATAGAGAGCAGAAGTACAGACCACCCCCTACCAGTCTTTACACTGGTGGCAGCGGTGGGATGCTTATGGTTTTAAGAATCAGTGTATAACCGTGCCACTTACAAAATATCTGCACTTTATTAAATTAAGGTTTAGTTGTGTACAAGATAACTGCATTACAAACAATGGAGTCTATTGCAAATGGCAAATTGACTCGGATGAGCTTGGAGGCTCTCCAGAGTGCTTGTGAAGCCAGGGAGTTAGACTTTGTGGATAAGTCTAGGGCTGAGCTGATAGCTGCCCTGGTGGACTACCAGACTGATGGTGAAACTCTTGATGAGGGGGGGAATGCAACCAATGAGGACTCTGCCCCTGGGGTTTCTGCTGAATCTGTTTCTGGGAATGCCGCCCTTCCTGCTGCCTCTGTTCCAAACCCCAGCAAATCCTTGGAGCTTGAGTTATTAAGGATGAAATTGGCCTTTGAATACCGCAAGTTGGAAATAGATGCTGAACTTAAGAAGGAGGAGTTGGCTCAACAAGTGGAGCTCAAGAATAGGGATCTTGAACTCAGAGATAAGGACCTTGAACTCACGAGCCAGGACACTGAATGTCAGAGAATCCAGCTAGAGAAAGCTAGAGTGGAGACTTCAGCTAAAACCAGTGAGAGTGTCAGGTCCCCAGCCACCAAGTTTATGAAAGATTTGGTTGGTGTATTTGTGGAGGGTTCAGATATCCTCCAATGGATTGAAGCGTTTGAAATGGCTTGTGCGATTCATGATGTTGATAAAAGAGATTGGGCTAAGTGTTTGTTACGCAGAGTGCCTCAAACTGGATATGACTGTATTCTGAAGCTGAGTGTGGAAGAAAGGGGTCAGTATGAGTGTATGAAGTCTGCTTTGATTGGCAAGTTTGGCAAGACACCTACCCAATACCTTAAAAGGTTCGGGGATTTTAAGAAAAGAGAGAATGTGTCTTGGGTTGACTGGGTGAGTGCTGCGCACATGAACATGATGGGGTGGATTGATGGATACAAGGTTAAGACTTTTGTTGAATTGTCCCACCTGTTAAGACGGATTTCTGAACTCTGTCCTGGTGGCGCAGAAGTTCAGAAGGCCAACCTAATTACTTGGAACAGGGTAACCTCTGGACGAGCCAGACCAATCAAGGTAGCGATCGCGGCGGTCAAGACTAGGTCTCAAGAGGGGTGAGGGTGACTGAAAGCCCGCAATGAGCACACAAAGCAAGAGCGCTTACAAACTACTCCAAACAGTTGTTATATCAAAAATATATACACATTTATTTTAAGGCCTTTAAAATAATGACCGTAGCGAGAAAATCACAATATCACAATATTAAGCCAACACATACCATATCAACACAATATATATACAAATACGACAGTCGCAAGCGTTATATGCACGAAATGTGTAGTCCACCTGAAAGGGAAGGAAAACAGGCAGTGCGATAATGCTTTAGACTCAGTTCGCCTTCAGAGGCACCTAACTAGATGGAAGTCCGAGCCCTGCGAAGAGTGGAGCCTTGTGCTCAAAGTACCTGCACACGCTGGTGCCAACGAGCAAAAGGAGAAGCTCTTCGGAGGAAGTCAGGCAGTTCGGGTTAGTGCACAACAGAAGAAGAACAGGTTCCGCGACTCAAGCGCAGCCTCCACAGTGAGCAGAAGCAGAGCGCGAGTACGGACAAAAGGGTGCAGTTTTTACACAGCGGGGAAAAGCAATGGGCTACTGCAGGAGGGCGACCAGATCCTAGCTATACTACTCACCGGTCCCCGATGCAAGCAGACCCAGGCTTCTCCACATTAGTTTCAGCAGCTGGCAGGTTCAGAAGAGCCGGGAATGCCTCGTCGTCGTGTAGAGAAAAAAAAGACGTCCCAATCGAAGAAACCTGCACAGTTTTGTCACCACAGCAGGGCAACGGAGCGGCCGTGTGTATCTGAGCCAAATGTACACTACTCACTTCAGACTTGGGAACACCAAGTGTACTAAGCGTGTGAGAGTGACAAGGACTCGAAATACAACACAACCTGGCGGCGGTTACAGAGCAAACTCCCTTGTAAACTGGTCAGTCAACTGGATGGCCCAGAGACGCTTCCGAAGGCTTACTGGCAGGAGATGATGAAGTCGCCGAGAATAGCTGTTCCTGCTATTCCAAAGGTCGAAGCACCAGTACAGGCCTTCTGGTTCGATCAAAGGAGGAAAGGGTTTCACAGGACGACAGCAGTGCAAAGGAGGAGTCCTTCAGCGGGTCACCAGCGATTCCTTGGTCCAGCCTCTTGTTTGCAGGATACTTGGCTCCTGTATTCCTTCGTTCGTGAGAACTCAGGAGATCGACATGGTAGTGGTGTTTCCAGCCCCCTCTTATGCACGGTTCCCTTCGCGCCAAAACGGAGGGGAGCCAATGGGAGATCCGCTCATCAACACACATACCATACGTGGACCAATCACGGACCACGGTGGTCCCAGGCATTCACACCACCCTAGACTCTCTGGCACCCAGGATGTGTATTGGGACCAGACATCCCAGCCCACACCCTGGAGGCACACAAAAGACATGTAGAAGCCCGCGAAAGCAACCACGTTTCACGGGAAAGTACATGCCCAAATAAGGAAGGCCCCGGGTCGCTCGACCTGGGGAAGGTGAAGGGAGCAAGGCGGTCAGTGGACAGGACAAAGGAGCCTCGTGGTCTGGCCATTTTGGGAGCCAGGCCACCATTTTGGGTTCAACGCGAAAAATGCGCTCAGAACGCCAAAAGGAGCTCAAAATACACAAAACGATTGCTGCCACCATTCCAGTCCCTGAATGACTTGCACCCATCAAATACCATCCTAAACAAGTATCTAGGGCCTGTAGAAGGCTAGAGACCCAAGAGAGCTGTAACTTAGCTTACAGTGCCCTCTTGTGTCATGTTGCACTAAAGCCGCAACATGATAAAAGAAACTACGGGAAACAGCGTTCCCCGGTACTGACTGTCTTAAGGGCATGTCAGTTTCCCCGTAAGAAAGGAGCGAAAGCCCAGAGGAGTGCGGCAGAAGGCTGCACTTTTCTGGCAAAGTCAAGAACAAGGTGAAAAACAACAGCAAAAAGTTTAGGGGTTGCCACATGGAAGGAAAATTACCTACAATTACGAAATCTTTCCTAACACTCACCCCTCCCAGACTATGGACAGGGGGAACTAATCCACCCCTGGATGAGTCTCTTGTTCAGGTAGGTTAAACATTCTGGACAACCCATCAGCATTGCTATGTTGGACACCTGGCCTATGCTCAATAGTGAAGTCGAAGCCTTGTAGACTTATGGACCACCTAACCAAATTTGGATTCTCCCCCTTCATGTTCATTAGCCACTTTAACGGCTTATGGTCAGTTTGCACAGTGAAGTGGGTCCCATAGAGGAAGGGCCTCAGCTTCCTTAGGGCCCACACAACAGAGAAACATTCTTTCTCTACCGTGGACCATCTGAGCTCTCTGTCCTTAAGCT
Organism: Ambystoma mexicanum; assembly: GCF_040938575.1. Lineage (NCBI taxonomy): Eukaryota > Metazoa > Chordata > Amphibia > Caudata > Ambystomatidae > Ambystoma > Ambystoma mexicanum. The sequence goes on along the minus strand of NC_090936.1, from coordinate 300,562,658 downwards.
GGCGACTAATAAAATCGATAGGGTGTTCCTTACCCTTCTCATCTACTTGTGATAGTACAGCTTCTATCCCAGTGTCAGAGGCGTCCGTCTGCACGATAAAAGGTCTTTGATAATCAGGGGCCCTGAGGACAGGAGCCTGGCACAAGGAGTCTTTTAAGCCATTGAAGGCCTTCTCACACTCGTCGGTCCAAGTTACCTTCTTGGGTTTCTTCCGAGTTGTGAGGGCAGTCAGAGGAGCAGCTATGGTGCCATAGTCTGCCACAAAATTGTGGTAATACCCCGTGAGTCCTAAGAAGGCTCTCACTTGGGTTTGCGTAGTGGGGGTAGGCCAGTCTTGTACTGCGTGTACCTTACTGGGTAGAGGCTGTCTCCTCCCTCCACCTACTTCATGTCCAAGGTAAACCACTGAGCCTTGTCCATTTTGGTGAGGGGCCACTTGGACACCCTCAAAAGAGCTATCTGAAGGACCGCTCTGGAACAGGTCGGGGAGAGGTTCAGACTCCTCTTCCTCAACATCTGAAGCCAGTAGCAGTGCTGCGATTTCGACTCTTGGGACGAAAGCCTTCAGCCTATTCACGTGAAACACTTTTGGAGCCTGTCCAGGCCTTCCAAGGTCCACTGAATAGTTAACCTCACCCAGGGGCTCCACCACTGGGTAAGGGCCTGACCATTTGTCCTGTAAAGCTCGAGGCCTTATGGGATTCATGATCAGGACTTGCTGACCAAGTGTAAAGTTGATGAGGGAAGCTTTCTGGTCGTACCAATGTTTCACCAGCGCTTGCCCTGCCTTCAATTTATCACTAGCCAAGCCCATCAGAAGTACCATCCGTTTTCTGAGCCCTAGCACATAATCAACTACATTGGTAGTAACAGGGGGAGTGGGCATCTCCCATCCCTCTTTGACGATGGCTAAGGGTCCCCGTACGGGATGACCGAACAGAAGTTCGAAGGGGCTGAAGCCAACACCCTCCTGTGGTACCTCTCGGTAGGCAAACAGTAAGCATGAAACAAGAAGATCCCATTTTCTTCTCTGAGGCTCCTCCAGAGCCCCAATCATGCTCTTTAACGTCCTGTTGAAACGCCCCCCCAGACCATTGGTCTGGGGGTGGTATGCAGAAGAGAACTTGTAGGTGACCCCACATTCTTTCCACATAGCCTGCATATACTTCGACATAAAGTTGCTGCCACGATCTGACACAACTTCTTTAGGGAAGCCAACCCTAGTAAATATGCCAAGTAAAGCTTTTGCAACTGACTTGGCAGTTACAGTTTTCAATGGGATGGCCTCAGGATACCTGGTTGCATGGTCGACCAGCACCAGGATAAACCTATTGCCTGAGGATGTTTGCGGGTCAAGGGGACCAACGATGTTGATCCCTACCCTTTCAAATGGTACCCCCACAACTGGGAGCGGTACCAACGGAGCTTGGATTGTCGCGCCAACCTTACCAGACAACTGGCAGGAAGCACAACTCCTGCAGTGACTTTCTACTTGCACCCCCATCTTGGGCCAGTAGAAGTGCATGGATAACCTTTGCTTGGTCCTCTTCATACCAAGGTGACCAGCAAGGGGAACTTCATGCGCCAACTGCAGGAGGAAGGGCCTAACAGCAAGGGGAACCAACAACCTCCTATGGTCTCCTTCTGTAGACTCTGTGGGCTCGCTATACAGGAGTCCACCTTCCCAATAAATCCTATGCGTCCCAGGAGGTTCACCCTCAAGCTGGGCGCAGGCCTGTCTCCTTAGGCCTTCCAGAGATGGGCACTCACGTTGGCCTTTACTGATTTCGTCCCTATCAGGACTCCTTCAACTAACAAGTCTTTTAGTTCAGGATGATCGTTGGGGTCAAATACTTCAGGCATCGCCACCTCCTCGTCAGGCCCGGGCGATTGACCAACTTCCTCCACCGCAGTGGTAGGCGAGCTCGGGGGAATATTCTCTTTCCCTCGTCGTGACTTGTCGACTCCTTTCGCCTTGGGTTTCCCCTTCGGTTGGGGCGGCGTATTGGACTTGGCCAATGCTGCCCGTGCTTGAGACCGTGTGTAGGGTCTTTCGGCAGTGTCTCCTACGAGCCCTAAAGCTCTGAGATCATTACCTAACAAGACCTTTCCCGGGACGTTTCTCTGAATGCTCACTGGAATCCTGACTGCTGTACCATTTAAAGTAAGATTTACAGGTATTACGGGAAACATACGGAGGGGGCCGTCAGCCAACTTAGTGGGCATCAGAGTAGCTCTGGCAACTTCCTCTGAGTCTACCAAGGTAGAATCCACTACAGTGCGACTGCACCCACTATCCCTAAGAGCTGGAGTATCCACTCCATTGATCAGCACACTGTCTTTAAAGTAGTGCTTGGTATTATCCGGAATCCTAGCATAAGCCTCTGCGACTTTAGGCTCCCAGGAACCCAGGGACACTAAAACTACCTCAGCCTCTATCCCGCTGGGAAATGAGTCTGAGGAGAAGGATGCTCCTGTAATCTCTTCTTCCTCGTAGGAGGAGAAGGCCAGATTAGAGGAGTGGACCCCCAAAGGTCTAACCTTACACCGGGGATCCCCCTTCACGTGGTCAGTTGCTCCACAAGTAAAACAAGATCCATTGGGTCTGTTTACATAGGGAGGCTTATTGTAACCAGAGTTCTGTTTCGGAGGCTGACCTCCACTACTGTCATGATCTCTGCTTCCAAAAGGTCAGGGTTTTCCCAACTCCCTTGGAAGCAGATCCATAACCCAGGTTCCGAGTGCCAACCAGTCCCAATTGGGACCTTTTGGACCCAGTCCTGGCGCCAGTGGCACCAGGCTCATAAATATGCCCAGTCCCAGCGCTGGAAGCGCCGGGCTCATAATGCTTGGGTGGACTTACCTGCAGCAGACCATGCTGCTTACTTGCCTGCCAGTTGAGCCTCTGATCCTCTTCTGTTTGGAACTACTTTTCCTGTTGGGTGGGGCTGGAGCCACTCCCTAGATTCAGAACACTGGAACTCTTCTGGAAGGCAGGAACTCTTTTTTTACCAGGAACTCTTTTCTTACTTAGGCGTGGCTGTGGAAGGAGACACCTAAGCACTACAGGAGGCTATTTAAATCACACCCGGTGGATGAATCTTGCTTTGCGTTATTCTGCACCCTCTGCAGCAGAACGCTCATCGTGTCTTCTGCATCCGGTCCTGGGCCTAAGGAAAAAGGCTTACCATCCTGAATCCAGTCTTCAGCAACACCTATAAAGACAAGAAAGAACAGGTTAGCATTCCGGCATCTGAAAGGCAAAGGCTTACCTACTCTTCGTGCGCTCTGGAGGTCTTCATACTACATTCCGGCATCTGAAAGACAAAAGCTTACCAACTCTTCGCACGCTCCGGAGGCCGTCGGCGCTGCATCTCGCATCTGAAAGACAAAACAAGGTGCGTTTAAAGACATTGGGGAACTTTAATACTCACGTGCCATTACTCCTTTCCACATCTAACCCAGTGGGTATCCCGGCACCCTGCAGCCGCTCCGAACTTGTACCTGCAAAATAAAAAGACAGTTAGAGCACTTTGTGAAGCTGGCAACAAGCGCTTACTTACGTGCTTCCAGGCGCTTCTATTCATCACACGGGCTCCATCTTCAACTCACTTCAGCCCGTCATCCGCCATCGCCGGAACCCTGCAAAACAAGAGACATCATTATTAAAGACTTTAAAGACATTTGAGTTACTCGAAACTTACCGTTCGTGCAGTAAACGACGGACAGCAGTCCTCTGAAGTCAAGAGGCCTGCGCTACCTATCCAGTGAAGAAACTGGCTACAGCACCCTGCCCCGAGGCAGATGGAGAGCTCGGCATTCACTTACCTAAGGTGAGAGCGTTAACCTGTGGGGGTCTACTGGAGAGGAGAAGAGGAAAGAGATAGGGACACCCCAATAACCCCAGTTCATTAACCCCGTATTTTCTATCTGCAGACATCTTACTCTGCACGTCAGGCATACAGGGCACAGAGGTCCAGCCCAAAGAGCCAATCGGGTGCTGCACATCACCTTTGAAGATACGGTAGTCGTCCAGTCAAGACCGGCGCCTCTGCGAGAATCAGGTGAGCGTTACAACTACCCTGTGAGTTCTCTTGTGTCTTACCCTTGTTTTTCTTTTTGTGGCCCTTATGGGAAGAAGATTTAGCAGATTCCCCACCCTCCATATCTTTGGACTTTTTCCCTTCCTCCTGCTTACCAGGATGAGTTTTGTCCTTATGGGACACTCGATGTGACACCCATAAGTCTGCTGCAATGGCCAGCTTCTTAGGATCTATCTCCTTCGAATCGGCCAAATGCTGCTTAAGCTCCGGGGAAGAAGAAGCAAAAATGTGTTCCAGCATGACAAGATTTATCATGCCTTCGAAGGTAGAAACCTTATAACCTTCGACCCAGCCAGTTAAGTTTTTCAAGGATTCAGTGACATAAGATACCCAAGTACCACCTTCCTTTTTCTTATACTCTCTGAAACGTTTCAAATATTGGGCCGGAGTCTTCCCAAACTTTAAAATGAGAGTTTGCTTTAACATTGCGAAATCAGCTCGCTCAGCCTTCAACATTTCCATAATGGCACTACAGCCAGAATGGGGCAGTCTGCTGAGTAACCATGCAATCTTATCAGCATTGTCAACTTGTTGAACTTCGCATGCATACTCAAACGCATGCAGCCAGTCCATAATGTCATTCCTTTCTTCATACACACTGAGCAGATCTTTCGGAAACCGTGGATGAGAGGAGGCCCCAGACCCATGTCCAGGACCCTTGGACCCATTTGCAACCTGAAGCTTGGCCAGTTCCAACTGGTGATCCCTGTCTTTTTGTTTTTCTGCCTGTTCGATTTTTAGTTTGGCTATGCTGAATTCAAGCTCCTGCTGCCTAAACCGCAGCTCTTGCTTCTTGAATTCAACCATAGCCTCCCCATCAGCACTGGCAGAGGAAACATTAGACATCACATCCTCCCTGTCCTCGTGGTCGCGATGGATCAGTGCAGCGGCAGAACCGTCGGTTCTACCAGTGAGAGCAGCCCCACCACCTTCTGCACTGTCCTCAGAAGTTATAGCGTCAAGCTGCACTTCTTGCCACGCCACGATTCTTTGGATCATTTCCAATTTTGTGCCTTGAGAGGAAACACCTCTCTCCGCACACATCTTCTTCAATGTTTCTGATTTGGAAGCATTTAAAGTTAACAAGGTATTTGTTTCCATACTGTTAGATAGGACTATGGCCTTTTTAAAGTTATACTACAACAATTCACTACGTGTACTGGTTGGAATAACCTGAAATGCCCTAGTTCGTGCGCAACACTGGATACTTTCAGCCGTATCCCACCGCTGTACACCAATTTGTTAAGACGGATTTCTGAACTCTGTCCTGGTGGCGCAGAAGTCCAGAAGGCCAACCTAATTACTTGGAACAGGGTAACCTCTGGACGAGCCAGACCAATCAAGGTAGCGATCGCGGCGGTCAAGACTAGGTCTCAAGAGGGGTGAGGGTGACTGAAAGCCTGCAATGAGCACACAAAGCAAGAGCGCTTACAAACTACTCCAAACAGTTGTTATATCAAAAATATATACACATTTATTTTAAGGCCTTTAAAATAATGACCGTAGCGAGAAAATCACAATATCACAATATTAAGCCAACACATACCATATCAACACAATATATATACAAATACGACAGTCGCAAGCGTTATATGCACGAAATGTGTAGTCCACCTGAAAGGGAAGGAAAACAGGCAGTGCGATAATGCTTTAGACTCAGTTCGCCTTCAGAGGCACCTAACTAGATGGAAGTCCGAGCCCTGCGAAGAGTGGAGCCTTGTGCTCAAAGTACCTGCACACGCTGGTGCCAGCGGGCAAAAGGAGAAGCTCTTCGGAGGAAGTCAGGCAGTTCGGGTTAGTGCACAACAGAAGAAGAACAGGTTCCGCGACTCAAGCGCAGCCTCCACAGTGAGCAGAAGCAGAGCGCGAGTACGGACAAAAGGGTGCTGTTTTTACACAGCGGGGAAAAGCAATGGGCTACTGCAGGAGGGCGACCAGATCCTAGCTATACTACTCACCGGTCCCCCATGCAAGCAGACCCAGGCTTCTCCACGTTAGTTTCAGCAGCTGGCAGGTTCAGAAGAGCCGGGAATGGCTCGTCGTCGTGTAGAGAAAAAAAAGACGTCCCAATCGAAGAAACCTGCACAGTTTTGTCACCACAGCAGGGCAACGGAGCGGCCGTGTGTATCTGAGCCAAATGTACACTACTCACTTCAGACTTGGGAACGCCAAGTGTACTAAGCGTGTGAGAGTGACAAGAACTCGAAATACAACACAACCTGGCGGCGGTTACAGAGCAAGACTCCCTTGTAAGCTGGCCAGTCAACTGGATGGCCCAGAGACGCTTCTGAAGGCTTACTGGCAGGAGATGATGAAGTCGCCGAGAATAGCTGTTCCTGCTATTCCAAAGGTCGAAGCACCAGTACAGGCCTTCTGGTTCGATCAAAGGAGGAAAGGGTTTCACAGGACGACAGCAGTGCAAAGGAGGAGTCCTTCAGCGGGTCACCAGCGATTCCTTGGTCCAGCCTCTTGTTTGCAGGATACTTGGCTCCTGTATTCCTTCGTTCGTGAGAACTCAGGAGATCGACATGGTAGTGGTGTTTCCAGCCCCCTCTTATGCACGGTTCCCTTCGCGCCAAAACGGAGGGGAGCCAATGGGAGATCCGCTCATCAACACACATACCATACGTGGACCAATCACGGACCACGGTGGTCCCAGGCATTCACACCACCCTAGACTCTCTGGCACCCAGGATGTGTATTGGGACCAGACATCCCAGCCCACACCCTGGAGGCACACAAAAGACATGTAGAAGCCCGCGAAAGCAACCACGTTTCACGGGAAAGTACATGCCCAAATAAGGAAGGCCCCGGGTCGCTCGACCTGGGGAAGGTGAAGGGAGCAAGGCGGTCAGTGGACAGGACAAAGGAGCCTCGTGGTCTGGCCATTTTGGGAGCCAGGCCACCATTTTGGGTTCAGCGCGAAAAATGCGCTCAGAACGCCAAAAGGAGCTCAAAATACACAAAACGAAACAGCGTTCCCCGGTACTGACTGTTTTAAGGGCATGTCAGTTTCCCCGTAAGAAAGCAGCGAAAGCCCAGAGGAGTGCGGCAGAAGGCTGCACTTCTCTGGCAAAGTCAAGAACAAGGTGAAAAACAACAGCAAAAAGTTTAGGGGTTGCCACATGGAAGGAAAATTACCTACAATTACGAAATCTTTCCTAACACCACCTCTTGTTTTTTGAGCATTTTTCTGAAGCCTGTTCACCAGAGCTGCGTCAGTATGTGGCTGACCAGAACATTTTGGACCCCTTTAAGCTGGCTAGGTTGGCTGACAAGTGGATCTCCCACCGGGTGTCCCCTAAGGACTCCAGTGGGAAGGACAAGGACAAAGAAAAGGGGGCCTCTCAGAAAGCTGAGGAGTCCCACAAGCAGTCAAAGTCGGGTAAACCTAAACCTTCCTCTCCCAAAACCCAAAAATCTAGTGGGGATAAGTCATCTGTGGGTGGGAATAAGAGTAGTGGTCCACCTGCTGCAAAGCCGCTCCCAGTGGTTCCAGTACCGTACCCCACACTCCTGGCACTTGTTGGGACTGTGGGGCTCTGGATCACAGAAGGGGTGACTCCAAGTGTAAAGGTAAGGCACTTGGAGTACAGGCTGTCAGCCTGACCTACCCTTACCCCGTGTCTGAGGTGGAGGCCACTGTCCTCCCCTCCTCTACCGGGATCACATTTGGTGCTCCGGTAGAGACTTCCTTAGAGTCCCTTGGGGCCTGGGACCAGTATGCAGAAGTACTGGCGACTATCCCACAGAACACTCGTAGGTTTTTGAGAAGTGTCCTCTTGAATGGCCAGCCTTCTACTGGTTTGAGAGAAACTGGGGCAAGCATGACAGTGGTGGACAGGACCCTGCTCAAGCCAGAGGACTATGTAGGTGCTCCTCTGAGAACCACCAGGTTAGCTGGTGGGCCTCCCAAATTATCGCCTGTAGCCTTAGTCACACTCATGATTGGAGACAAGACAGCAAAGCTTCCTGTCCTGGTTCAGGACAATGTCCCTGCTAACATTCTGTTAGGAAATGATCTAGTAGAGTTGGGGTTGATCTCGGATGGTCTTCCCATGACTGCTGCTGCAGTCACTAGGTCACAGGTGACACCGGGTCTGGCTGTGAGTCAGGTACCCGAGCCAAAGGCGAGGCCTAAGGCAAGAAGAAGGAAGACCAAGAAGGCCACCTCTGTGGAGGGAACACCTTCTCTTCCTGCTGTTCCGACAGCACCCATTGGGATCCATGCTCCGGACGGGCTGGGTCCAGTGGAAAATCCAAACTCAACTCATGTGGGAGAAGAGACAGAAGACTCTCCTGTGGGAGAGGTTCTGAACCCGGAGGATCATCCCGACCTTCAATGCTTGTTAGCTGAAGGGGGACCCTCCCGTGCAGACTTCTGTAAGGGACAGAGAGAGTGCCACTCTCTCGAGGGACTGAGGAAACAGGCCCTGTCCCAGGCACAAGGAGAAGTGCCTAGGACATTCCGGATTTATTGGGAGGGTGAGCTCCTTGTTAGTGAGCCCACTAAGCCTGAACCTGGTTCCCTCAAGAGGTTGGTGGTACCCCAGGTTTACAGGCCCTTCCTACTGCAGTTGGCGCATGAGGTACCCTTGGCTGGTCATCTTGGGACCAAGAAGACTAAGCAGAGGCTCTCTGCCCATTTCTACTGGCCACGGATGGGAGTAGAGGTGGAGTCCCACTACAGGACCTGCCCAACTTGTCAGTTGTCTGGCAAGACTGGAGGCAGTGTCATTGCCCCACTGCAGCCATTGCCAATGGTTGGCACACCATTTGAGAGGGTGGGCATCGACATCGTCGGTCCCCTTGACCCTCCCACTTCAGGTGGACATTGGTTCATCCTGATCTTGGTAGATCATGCCACCAGGTACCCTGAGGCAATACCCCTTCGGACTGTTACTGCCAAGGTGGTTGCCAGGACTCTCCTGGGCATTTTCACCCGTGTTGGATTCCCCAAGGAGGTTGTCTCTGACAGAGGATCCAACTTCATGTCTAGTTACATGAAAACCATGTGGAAAGAGTGCGGGGTAACCTACAAGTTCTCCACCTCTTACCACCCCCAGACCAATGGTCTGGTTGAGAGATTTAATAAAACTCTCAAGGGCATGCTAGGGGCTTTGGAAGAATCCCTAAGGAGGAAATGGGATCTCCTCCTGCCATGCCTGCTGTTTGCTTACACAGAGGTACCTCAAGAGGGTGTTGGTTTCAGCCCCTTTGAGTTACTCTTTGGACATCCCGTGAGGGGGCCCCTCGCCTTGATCAGAGAAGGCTTGGAAGCCACCCCTCCAGGTCCCGCCAAGCACGTGGGGGACTATGTGTTAGGCCTCAGACGGAGGATGACACAGATGATGGGTCAGGCAACCCCAAATCTCAAGGCCAGCCAGGAATTGAATAAGTACTGGCATGACCTTAAAGCCTCGCAAGTGGATTGGACTCCGGGACAGGAAATCCTTGTGATGGAGCCTACCAAGCCTAGAGCTTTGGCAGACAAGTTGACTGGACCCTTCAGGATCATCTCCAAGATGGGCGAAGTCAATTATCTGGTTGACATGGGAGCCTCTGGGGTAGCCCCTCAGGTATTCCATGTCAACAGGCTCAAGCTTTTCCACCGGCGAGCAGAAGTCTCATGTCTCTTGCTAGCTTCAGGGCAAGAAGAGGATGAGAGTGAGCCCCTTCCTGATTTGCTGCATAGCAACCCTCAGTATGGCTCAGTGGAGGGAGTACATCTCCCTCCGGATTTGACAACAGAGCAACAGAAGGCCTGCAGGGCTTTGCTCTAACAGTATGCCTCTCTGTTTTCACTGACGCCAGGCCTTACACCATGGTTTAGGCATGAAATTGACACTGGTGACAGTGTGCCTTTCAAAAGCAGGTGCTATCGTATGTCAGATACCGTCAAGAGGTCGCCAAGATGTTGGATCTGGGTGTTATTGAACCCTCAACCAGTCCCTGGTCCAGTCCAGTGGTCCTTGTCCCCAAGGCAAGTTCCCAGGCGGGTACCAAGGATTGGAGGTTCTGTGTGGACTACCGAGGAGTCAATGCCGTCACCAAAACTGACGCGCACCCATTGCCCAGGGCTGATGAGCTCGTGGACACCATAGGTGCTGCCAAATTTGTGAGCACCTTTGACCTTACCTCAGGCTATTGGCAAATAGCTCTGACGGACCATGCCAAGGAAAAGACGGCCTTCTCAACACCTGAGGGACTCTACCAGTTTAGGGTCATGCCTTTTGGGTTGAAGAATGTCCCTGCCACCTTCCAGAGATTGGTCAACCATGCGCTCAGTGGGCTGGAAGCCTTTTGTGTGGCTTACTTAGACGACCATGCCGTCTACAGTTCCACCTGGGAAGAGCATTTGACACATCTGGATAAGGTGTTGCAGGCCTTGAAAAGGGCTAACCTCACTATCAAGGCCACCAAGTGCCAGATAGCTCAGGGGAAAGTTACCTATCTTTGTCATGAGGTAGGAGGGGGTCAAATCCAACCTCTCTCCAGTAAAGTACAGGATGTACAGAACTGGGAGACTCCCACTACTCAAACCCAGGTGAGAGCCTTTTTGGGCCTCACTGGGTACTATCGCAATTTCATGGCAGACTATGGAACCATAGCTGCACCCCTGACAGCTCTAACTTCACCCAAACAGCCTAGGAAGGTTAATTGGACCGAAGACTGTCAGAGGGCCTTTGATGGCTTGAAAGAAAGTCTGTGTAGGGCACTTGTGTTGTGTGCGCCTGACTACAGCCGACCCTTTATCGTCCAGACTGATGCCTGCGACACCGGAATTGGAGCTGTCTTGTCCCAGTTAGATGACAAAGGGAGAGAACATCCTATCATATTCATCAGTAGACAACTCAAGGGTAGAGAACTTAGGTGGGCTACTGTTGAAAAGGAGTGTTTTAGCATAGTTTGGAGCCTTAGGCGTTTTAGGCCCTACCTTACGGGGTCTACCTTCCAGGTCCAAACAGATCATAAGCCCCTGAAGTGGCTTATGCAGATGAAGGGTGAGAATCCGAAATTGCTCAGGTGGTCCATTAGCCTGCAAGGGCTAGACTTCACCATAGAGCACAGACCAGGGAAGAGTCACGATAATGCAGATGGCCTTTCCAGAAGGTAGGTTGACCGTCTGGATGAGGGTGTCTATCCCGTGGGAGATTAGACACCCTCCACCTCAGTCTGGGGGGGGCGACTGTGATGCTGGAAATGCATCAGAGGGACAGGGCCTCTGAATACTTGTCCTTTACTGCTTTTTATCGTGTGTTCTGTCGTGTTTTCTGCCCAGGAGTCCATGTGGGACTCCTGGCAGTGCAGCTCTCTCTTTTGGTTTGGTGAATAGACCCATGGGATACCCTTATGGCACCCATGGGTAGGGGTACAACCCTGTGCCCCTAGTGTATGTTTTTGGGCACCTGTGGGTGGCCCACAGAGCAGGGTATGGGCTGGTGGCAGCTCCATGCTGAATTTGACAGGTGCTCTGGGTGTCCTCCATTTTGGGATACCCAGGCCCTGCCATTGGGATCAGTTGATTCCTGATAGGAAACAAGATGGCCCCTGTGGCCTCTTGCTTTCTATTGCCTGTTACCTTGTTTCCCAAAGTCCTGGGAAGCCCTGACTCTGTCCCTTCCCCCTGACTGGCTGTTGGGTGGAAGTTCCATATATGGTGTTGTTGTGAAGGCCCAGCTAGACTGACTGGAGCCTTCCCAGTGACTGTATGTTGTGGGTACCTCCTGTGGGTGGGACCTGGGTGAATGGAGTGTGTGACCAATATACACTCCTTGTTGTGGTTGTCTGGTTTCTGGCATGAGAGACAAAGACTGAGACAGCCCTGCCTGAAACTGGCCTGAATGCAGTGTGTAGTGTTGAATGGCTGGGTACTTGTCCCAATCCACATTCCTTGTTGTGAGTGTCTGAAAGGGAGGAGTGTGGCCTGAATGCACTGTGTGCCTGATTGGCTGACTGACTGCATGAATGCCCTTCTGTATGATTGGCTGCTGAGTGTGTGCCAGCAGTGTGGATGAGAGACAGAATAGTATATCTGGGGACCTCTCACCACTGGTAATTGTTCAGAAGCGTTCAGAAGCTGAGTCTCCACTCTAAGAGTAACTGGAACTGCTGATCCTCGACGTCCAGCTAGAAGAAGAAGACTTGCTGTTGCACTTGCTTCGACTGATCTGAAAGCTGCCGAATTCGTCGAGGACTGACCCGAGAGAGGACCTGGTAAGGCGCCCTCTTCCCGTGCTCCGAGGGATCATCGAGCACCGCTACATCTTCGCCGAAGCCCCCTGGAAGTCAGACCCTCGAAAGGCTGCCGACCCGAGACGGGACCGCCGAGGAGATCGAAGTGAAGCACCCGGACATCGCCGCCGTCGAAGTCCATTGCCGTCGACCAAGGTTCGCAGGTCTGTGTAACCGCTGGAGGCCCGTCGAAGTTGTGTTGCCCAGCCGTGGGAACCACTTGACGCCGTGCCGCCGACGACCGGTGCCGTCCGCTCCTTGCCTAAGAACATTTGAATCGAAGGACTCCCTCGTCTGCACCGTCGACCGCTTTATCCTGCCGGAGAAAGTCGAGGACGACCAACGCACCGAGGAGAAACCTACCGGTGGGTTTCCCGCCACCCGAAGACCACAAAGACTCGAACGACTCGACGCCCTTGCTGGGGCCCCGTCTCCACAATCTTTGCGGTCCAGGACAATTGTCATCGAGGTGCCCCGCACGCCTCTGCCTTGCAGGACGCCGATGCTCCGTCGTCGACGAGCACCGCTTGGATCGAAGCTGCCGCCTCATCGACGCCGTTCTACCATGTTTGTTGTCGGACGTTCGACGCCCCGTGTCTCCCGCTTGAAAGGGAAGGCATTCAAGAAGGGCCGTCGATTCCCCGACGCCAAACGCTGAGTTCCTCGACGGACGTTCGACGCCCCGTGTCTCCCGCTTGAAAGGGAAGGCATTCAAGAAGGGCCGTCGATTCCCCGCCGCCAAACACCGAGTTCCTCGACGCTTCTCGACGCCTCTCGGCGATCCGTGGCTCCTGCTTGAAAGGGGGTCGCTCAAGAAGGATCTGTCGACGCCTCTTCGAAGAACTCGACTCCACCAGGTACATTGGGGGGGGGGTAAAAACATTATAGGAGGGAATAAGACTTGCAGAACAATATATGGACTGGGCTTGTGCTATATCTTTATTTTACAGGTTGCCCAGGTGGGGGGATCTCCACACAGAACTGTGTCTAGTGGTAGGGGCCAGTATTCTGCCTATTGCTCAACCATCTTATTTTCTCTCCTCTCTCTATTGCTGGTTTCACTCTATTGATCTGTGTGACATTGTTACAGTATTGTTGATGCACTTTAATGAGATCTAATACAAACGGTGGTACCACTTTAGAATTGTATATATTTGCCATTGTTGATTTTCCTAAGTACAAAGTGAGTTATTATGATAAGTGTACATAACCTTGAATATTGATTATATAAAGACTGTGTTCTAACCAATACAGTGTGTGGACATTCCTTTGTGGGGGCTTGGGGACTACACTGTACTTAAGAACCAGCCTGCATCACCTCCTGAGAAGCTAGGCCTTGATTGCTCGACCATAGCTACCGAAAAGAGAATCTAGGCTGGGGTCCTCTGTGCCTCCCCTCTACCATATAGAGAGCAGAAGTACAGACCACCCCCTACCAGTCTTTACACCATTCACATCCATGCATGTTGTACACAGACCAATAGACACTGTCAACAACTGACAATGGCAACGATTCCCATCTCTACAGGGGACAGTGCCTACCCTATGAGCACATACTTGATGATCCCCATACACAACCCCAACACACCTGCCGAGGTAAGGTACAACGCTGCCCATATTGCAACTCAGGGCATAGTGGAGCACACATTCGGAGTACTCAAGTTACTTTTCAGCTCCCTTGTCCACTCTGGTGGTGTGTTGCCATGTGCACTACCAGTAGTCTGCAGGATCATTGTGGCAGCATGTGTCTACACAAGGTTGCAACAAATTGTGTCATCCCCGTGGACATGGTGCTGACACCCCATCCAAACCCACAGTCACACCATTTGTGTATGGCTGGTTAAAGGGCATGTGGTGAGGCTTCATGTACCCAGCTTCTGCAATCTTATTTCACCTTAAATCCCTCCCCTATGGAGTGCACACAATGCCGCAAAATCCCTCGTGCCATTCAATGACAATGGGCCTATCCACTGTACCCACAAAACCACCCTGAGAAAGTGCCCCTGGAAGTGTACATTTTTGTACACCGCTTAGAAATAAAAGACATTTCATTTTGTGTTTCCAAAAGAAACACATTGGAGAGGGAGGACACCACTACCACCATGCCAACCATTTAATAAAATCACCTCTTTGACACAATAACCATCCCATATGATGTAATGTTAAAGGATATGTATACCGCTCACGAGCCCCACCGTAGTGGTCCCCAGGCACTCTGGCAGATCTGACAAACTAACATACCTGTCACATGTATAAGCAGCGATAAATCTTGAAACATTATGTCTGAGCTGCAAGCCATACATGGCCTCAACAATTTACATGGACACAAAATACAAGCACAATGGCATATAGCTGCACTCATGTCCTAGAATGTGCATGTTATGCACAAACATGTCCCTTTTGTGGGGTGTAGAAAAGCAGTGCAGTATCGACCCACATGTTACTTAACATGGCAACATGACCACAATAAATCCCATCCCCAACACACAACTATTAACAAGAGGTAATAGACAATTGTGACAAAGAGCGTGATCCACCAGAATTACCACATCCAGACATGAAGCAACTAAAGTAGCCATTCCATAACGATCAAGGTATGAATCTTACCTGTCCCCTTGGCATGCAGTGGACAGTCACATTTCATCCCATGAAAAAGCCATCATTCCCGGATAGAAGGATCTGCAAACAATGAACAAAATGAAACAGAGTGCAACTAACACATGCCCCCAAAAACCCAAGACCCACGGGCACCCCTCAGTGACATACAACACACGCAAACAACAACTCACAAGACAACCATCAACATGTGTTCCAGCAAACATGCAGCGACACCTGCACACTGCATGCATATCAAACACACAAAACACACACACTGACAAACAACACCCCCACACTTCTTGTCCCCCTCAATGATATGCAGCAAATGTGCATGTCATATTTCCCCATTCACTAGACAATGGCATATTCACAATGCATGCATCAGTCAACATGCTGCATGAAAATTAGAAGTAATCACATATGCAGGTAATTGAGCACACAAAAAATCAGGGCCTCCCCTGGAAGACTACCAATGACATGACAAGGCATGCCATCACCTGCATAGTATTGGGACAGTGCACTGAACACAGTCATGGGAGCACATTTATTTATTGGTCAATTGTTAGGCACTTATACAATTAGCAAAACTGTTTCAAAGCACCCACAGAGCAACAGAGTGGGGACAGGGGAAGGTAGACAATGAATTACAACAGAGATAAATCATTGAAATAATAGTACAAACAAATCATGAGAATAACTGGGAGGGGAGAGGAACCTACTATGCCTTGTGAGTGTTCAGAATGTGCAAGTGCAGAGGGCGTGGGGGTAAGGGAAAAGGTCCTGAGGTGCTCATGGAGAAGTGCTTAGGGTGAAGTGCTAAGAAAATAACAGAAACATGTAAGTGCAACCTCCCATGGTGAGGCTAAGCCTGAGCAAGTGCAGTATATAGACAGTGACATGGATAAGAGATGTGGGTGTCAGGGCCCCGAGGATACATAAGGGCCTTGCATATCAGTCATGCTACTGTATGATTAGCATGGAAGAGAGGAGGAGAAGTAAGAGGAGAAGAGAAATGTCTTGAGACTTTTTTGAAACTTAACAAGGTCCTGCTCAAGTCACAGAGGGAGGGGGAGTCTATTACACAGAAGGGAGCCCACCAAAGAAAACTGATCGACCAGTAGCTCTCTGTTTAGCAAATCGCTTCACACTCAAGGAGTTGGTGCGAGAGGAATGCAGGAGTCTAGAAGGGGAGTATTTGGTCAGTAAACGTTGAAGATACAGTGTTCCCCGGCCCCAGATAGCCTATGTGGATGATATAGAGGAATTTGAATTTAATCTGTGCTGAGACTGTGAACCAGTGATGGCTTTGTAGGGCAGGAGAGATGCAGTCCCTTGGCTTGATGCCAAGGATAAATCTTGCTGCCCTATTCTGGGTAAGCTGGAGGGGTCGCAGGGTGGATGAAGGAAGATTAAGGAGGAGGCTGTTGCAGTAGTCTAGCCTGGAGAGAACCAGAGCACGGGTAACATTTAGTCTCTGGGGGAAGGTGATGAAGGGGACAGTTACTTTGAGAAGGAGGAGCTGAAAGTAGTACTTCTTGACAATATCCTGAATATGAGGGATGAAGGAAATGGAGGAGTCGAAGATGACTCCAAGATTCCTGGCTTCAGAGGGGAGGGTGGGGTGGGGGCCATGGAGGAAGGCCAGAGTGAAGGGAAGAAGTAGGGTGCAGGGGATCCAATAGGGAGAATCTCTGTTTTGCTGGCATGGAAGCTGGACCTATCGAGTCAAGATATTACTTGAGTCTAAAATAATGCCACCCAGAGCCTGGTCCAGTAAAGACATGCCTGAGGGCTATCAATTTAGCGATTGGCTTCAGTCCACACACCATGTTTATCGGGCCATTCAGTAAACTTCAAAGTTTCAAAGGTTTTTTCAAGAAGTTGTTTTCAATGCATGGCAATTTTTGACAATCGTTTTGACCCTAACTCAGCACCATACAAAGCTGTCACTGCGGATTGTACCTAATACATTTCAATTGCAGGGGATGCAGCCCCTTCTCAATGGTTCGCAAAAATAATTCTAAGGCCCCCATTATTCTTTCCCAAGATTGTATTATTGTAGTTATCTATCGTCAAGAACACAAACCATTATTCTACATTTCACTCAAAGCTTTTATGAGGCCATAAAACCATAACTAATATGTGTGCTGCCCATCACCTTTCCTCAAAGGTCCTTTGAATGCTGAACACTTGCTGGGGGAGCAGGAATGACATTTATTAAATGGAAGGTGTTAGGGGCCAGAAATGTGAGATGAACACAACAGTAACATTTTCTCAGAGTTTGCCATTTATTCAAATTAAAAATGGCTTCTGATAAACTCCTAACTATTCCTTACCAAGCAGAGAGATTCCTGCCTAGAAAACTAAAACTAAAGAAAAATGACCTAGTGTCCAAAATATCTCTGGCCCTCACACCTAAACATACAAGCAAAGTATACAAGGAAAATATGGCTGATATTTGGTTCAACAAAAACAGTCTTTGTAATTAAAACTCAAATATTCTTGGAAGTACTCCTTGCCACCAGGGTGGTATTCCCTTCCCCTGGATCGATTCAGGAATACTTAAATTACAGATGGGATTCAACAAAGTTCAGTTCAAAGAAATAGAAAAGTCTTTTTCTATCACTGTGTCTTTCTCAGAGTAATCACAAATGTCCTTTTCACCACAGTTAATTGATAACTCAAAACAAATCAATGTGGTATGGTATTGTTTATTTATAAAGCGTCTATACACAGGCAAGTCTTTCAAAGTGCTTAAGAGGTTGGGTACATGGGGAAAAAACAACAGTCGCTCAGAGCCCTTAGAATTCTGAGACGATAATTGTCTGAACAGGCAGAGTATGTGCATATAATATATTTAACAGTTGAGACACAGCAAATAGGCATGACAGCGATTCTGCAGTTTTACCAAGGGGTGAAGACAAGGAAGACCAGATAGGCGATCTTCAGGCACAGTGCATTTGGATTGTGCAAGTGCACAGATGGTCACAGCGAGGGGGCGGTCTAAGTACACCCAATCGGTGGAGACTGGGGTAAGTGCAGAGAGTGCCAATCTCTTGGGTTGTTTCTGAAGTGCAATGAAGGTGGGTTGGGTGTGTGGCCTTGAGGCAAATGCGAGAGAGGACTGGCAGGGGTGCCAGTGACCTGTGAGACTCTGAGGTGCACCAGGCGGCCAGTCACTCAGCAAGCTGTAAGGAAGAGGAGGGGGAGAGGAAAACAGCAGAGGGCTAAGTTAGAAGGGTAGAGGAAGGTCTTGAGGAGTTTCCGAAACTTAAGAGGGTGGCAGGGAGGCTATTCCAGAGGGATGCACCTGGTGAGGATAAGGATCTCCCTCCAAATCTCTGTTTGGAGAACCGGCTCAGTTGCAGAAGGTGGAAAGTAGATGAGCGGAGGGCTCGTGAGGGGCAGTATTTAGGTAGGCAACATTGCAGATAGGTAGGTCCCAGGCCCCAGAAAGCTTTGTGAACAATGCAGAGGGTCTTGAACGTGATCCTTGCAGCCACAGGGTGCCAGTGAAGGGATTTAAGTGCTGGAGAGATGTGGTCCCTGGGTGTGAGGCCAAGTATAAATCTTGCGGTTCTGTTCTGGATGAGTTGCAGAGGGCTCAGGGCAGAAGAAGGAAGTTTGAGTAGGAGGCTGGATGCAATAGTCCAGTCTAGAGAGAACCAGGGCACTGGAGACAGTGAGCCGCTGGGGGGAAGTGAGAAAAGGTAGAGTATCTATGAGTAGGTGTAGTTTGTAGTTAGACTTTTAAAAAATGTCCAAAATGTGAGAGGAGAAGGAGAGAGTGGAGTTTTTAGCCTTGCAGGTGGGTGCGGGTGCAGGGCCAAGGGAGGCTGGCCAAAGTAAAAATGGGAACGCGGGAGGAGGGATCCCAATGAGAATGATCTCAGTCTTACTGGCATTGAGTCAGAGGTCATTTACAGCAAACCATGACTGAATAGTGGACAGACCATCAGATATGAGTGAGGAGGAGGAGGCAGCTGAGGGTAGCCTGAAAGATAGTTGTGTCTCATATGCATTACACTGGAAGTTAGAGGTGAAAGTGTAAATCACACGTGCCATGGCAGCCATATATATGTTGAAGAACCAGGGTGATAGGTTAGACACCTGAGGAATGCTACAGGTTGAGAGAGCTATAGTCGAGAGAAAGGCTCCGATTTCCACCTGGGATGGGTGGTTTAAGAGAAAGGAGGTTACCACAGCAGAGCCTGACTTGTGATTCCCAGGGTGTCACACAGATGTGCAATCAGGATATTGTGGATAACCTTCTCAAAGGCAGAGGAGAGGTCAAGAGAATGAGGACAGAGGGAGTATTAGTATCAGGATTTGAAAGCAGGTCTTCACAGGTTTTTAGAAGAGCAGTTTCTATGCCTCTGGATGCAATAAAGCCAGACTGATGGTCATGGAAGCAACCCCTAGATTCAGTGTGGAGGGTCAACTGAGAGATAGGCAACTTTTCTAGGAGTTTGCCCAGGAAAGGAGTGATAGAGATAGGGCGGTAGTTTGTCGAATGGAGGGAACGGCAGAGGGTTTCTTGAGCAGAGGGTGAACAAGGGAGTGCTTGGACACAGTTGAGAAAACTCCAGTGGAACAGGAGAGATTGCAGAGTTCAGGGAAAGCTGGGGTGAGTGAGTCAATATTTTCCTTAATGGTTTTAGAGGGGCATGGGTGCACCTGTTTGGATGAAGCCTTCATAGACCAGACTTGTCTGGTGACCTCATTGGGTGTGATGGGTGAGAGAGAAGAGAGAGTAAGTGGAGGGGGGCAAGGGAGGCTCTGTTATTAGTGTATGCTGTGGTGTGTAAGAGAGTGAGGAAAGGATGTCATGGGTTTTTGTGATGAAGTGTACAGCCAGGGCCGAACAGAGGTCCGGGTTGGGTGTGACAGAAGAAGAGGCTGCTGCAGGATTGGCCAGTTCCTTGCAGACTATGAAAAGTTTGGACGTGTTGTTTGATGGCGTGGAGATGCAGGCTTTAATAAAGACTCTTTTCTTGGAGTAGATGCAGAGTCAATACTGCCTTTGAAGGGGCCGGCAGGCCTGCTTGTCAGATGGTCCACCCGAGGAGTTCCATTTCCGCTCAGCTGCCCTACACTTGCATTTAAGGTCAGTCAGATCAGAGTCGTATCAAGAGTTGCACTTTTTGTAAGGCTTCAGTTTGATCCTCATGGCAGGGGCAAGAGTGTACAGAGTGTTGGAGATAGAGAAATTGAAGTTAGCGAGGGATGTGGGAGTCAGCCGCAGGAATGGGAGGAGGAGAAGAGGTGGAGGCAAAGGCGGCTGTCACTTTTTCATAGGTCTGATGACTTTGAAGCCGAGTGGCCGTGCTGGGTGTGTTGCTGCAAGAGGAGAAGAGACCTTCAGGTGTGTTGAGAGAAGAGAGCAGTCAGTCGAGAGAGAGAGGTAGTGAGAGAGATAGAGCGAGGGATGACAATAGAGATGAGAACATCCAAAGTGTACCCTGCAGTGTGCATGAAGCCAATGGGAAGGATAGAGAGGGAGAGAAAGTCACATAGGTTGTGGAAAGGTCTTGAGGAGTCAGGGGAGTCCAGATGATGCTGAGATCACCCATCAGGAGGAGGTGAGAGGAGGAGGAGAATAGAGAGGAGGCCAGGTCAGCCCATTCCGAGAGAAAGAGAGTGGACTGTTCTGGTGGCAGAAAGAAGGTGGCCATTAGGAGAGAAGATTTAGGAGAGGAGGAGTATGCCTGAGTAGGGAGGATGGACACAGGTATATATTCTTGGAAGATCAGCGCCACTCCTCCTGTCTTCTTTGGCCTGGGCGCAGAGGGGATTTTGTAGCCTTCGGGGAGGAGTGTGTCAAAGCTTGTGACTGAGCTATCCTTGAAACACGTCTCTGTGATGGCGAGCACATCAAGGTCCATGAGTTTGAGGAGGTTGCAGATGTCAGATGAGTGTTAGATAGCGGTGCGAGTGTTGAGTGTGGTATTGTGGAGCAGCTTGCCATCTTTGAGGGTCTTCCACCGGGGCGCAGGGGATGATGGTCCTCCCCGGGGATGGGAGGAGGGCCAGAGAGATAGTGGAGGATGGTGGAAGAGCCAAGGCCAACATGGGAGCCGGGACAGTCCGGCAAGTTAAGGATGCCAATGCAGAGGAGGAAGGCACAGTGGGCATGAGGGCCTGTGCACTGGATGAGGAAGTCACAATGGGAAAGGTAGCCTGTGCAGAGGAGGAGGAAGGTACAGCAGGCAAGGGTGCCAGTGCAAAGCAAGAGGAAGGCACAGTTGGCAAGGGAGCCAATACAGAGGAGGAGGGAGGCACAGTAGGCAAGGGAGCCTGTGCAGAGGAGGAGGTAGGCACAGATGGAAGGGGAGCATGGCCGAAGTGCGAGGTGAGGTTAGAGAGGCGAGGGAGGAGCCTGTCAAAGAGAAGAAGGTTGAGTTGAGGACCATGAACCATGATGGTTCCATTGAAATAGACATTGATGATAACTCTGGAAATGGTGAAGAGGTCAAGGAGAACCTCCTAGAAAGTGCCACCATTAATGGGAGAAGAGGCGATAGGAGAGAGAAAGTCGTTCATGTAGTGAGCCCATAGGTCAGGTGAGTAAACGAAGAAGAGGACGTCTATGAGAGTCTCTCTGGCGGAAGCTGTGACATAGGTGTCTGCAATAGGAAGGCCTAGGTTAGAGCCCAGTATGTCCTTCTTAAAATTCTTCCGGCCAAGGTTAGTGCAGTGGTCAAAGTGGGCAGGAGCGGTTGGGAGCAGTGCCCTTCTACTTTTTTTATTGGGTTTTACTGTTCCTATACTTTTATTTTGAAGAGAAAATGTTCCAGAATCGTTGTGTTTTAAAATAAAAGTGTTGGAAGAAGTTTAAACTTGCACTTTCAGTGCACTGCACTGAACGTTCCCTTAAACAGCAGGCACATGTGTTTGGGGTTTTTATTGTGCGTTTGAGGGAGCATAGCAATGGGGCTTGAGGGGGTCGGGGCAGCCCAGTAGAGAACATAGTCCACTTCGACCACTGGTTTAGATATAGGATAAGGATATGAGATGGTGAAGCAGTTAGAGAAGATAGAAGAGATAGAAAGCAACATAGTTAGCTGTAGTGGTATACACTTACCAGTCTGCAGTACTGAGGCACAAGGAGGAGGGGCGTGGGGTGGACAAAGGAGGGGTGGAAGACAGAGGGTAGTGCACTCAAGTAATGAAACACCAAGCAGCCACTGGGCACTGCTAAATTCGATTTGTGCAGGCCAGAAGAAAATCACTATGAGGCCACTAGGCTCAGCTAAATTCAATTTGTTTTTGCAGGATAGAAGAAAACACAATGAAGCCACTAGGCACAGCTAAATTCGTTTTTTGCAGGACAGAAGAAAACACAATGCATCCACTAGCCACAGCTAAATTCACTTTTTGCAGGATAGAAGAAAACAGAATGAGGCCACTAGCCACAGCTAAATTCAGTTTTTGCAGGACAGAAGAAAACAGAATGAGGCCACTAGCCACAGCTAAATTTGGTTTTTGCAGGACAGAAGAAAACACAATGAGGCCACTGGGTGCAATTAACTTATTTATTGTTTTCCTTTTTCCAAAAGAGTATGTGAGGTAGGAGTCCAGATGAGATTGAGTGAGGGGACCATAGTAGAGGTTTGGAGGAAGAGGGTCAATGATTATTGTGGAGAGGAACAATAGCAAAAAATGTTCCATTGATTGTAGTGCCCCCAGAAGTGTACATGTAATCCTCGGCTTTCATTTGCACATGTGGAGGAGTAGGAGAGGACCCTCAGACCTGGCCAGGCATCGGACAGGGGAAAAGACAGGGCCTTTTAATGTGGGCCTTTGGAGAGGGCGCTGGCTAAAGCCTGCCGGTCCTCAATAGGCTAATATGTGAAACTCCCAGGCCAATCGGCATGCAGGTAAGGTGGGAGAGGAGGACTCCAGGACTCCTTCTAGGGTGCACAGCAAACGACGGCCATGTTGGTGTTGCCATGAAGACCACCAGGCAAATGGGTAATTTTAGTAGATCTCCCCTTTTGCATTTGCATGCCACCCCAGTGAGATAGATGGACACAAAAGACAGCGCAGAGGTTGCTGTGATCAGGAGCACGCAATAAGAAACATATTTAGCTTTTTTGTGATTTTTTTATAAGCCTTCTTGAAAGGATGATCAACTTTCTTCTAAAACACAGGTTCAAAACCAAATCCTGTTATTCTGTTACCATGT
Organism: Ambystoma mexicanum; assembly: GCF_040938575.1. Classification (NCBI taxonomy): domain Eukaryota; kingdom Metazoa; phylum Chordata; class Amphibia; order Caudata; family Ambystomatidae; genus Ambystoma; species Ambystoma mexicanum. The sequence continues at coordinate 300,539,534 of NC_090936.1, read as the reverse complement.
AATACATTCTTCAAAGAAATGTTTTCTTGTCAAGATAGCACTTCAATCTTTTCAATACTTCTTCATGATTCAAACACTTTTGCCAGGATAGCAAAAAGAAACTTGCCTCAGTAGTGCTACTGCTTGTCAAACACACGTTACAGTACATACATTCTCTTAATTCAACCAAGGTTCTTTTCAAACAATTTTCTGCCACAAAGAAATCAAGCCACCATCTTCTGTCCTGGTCCACTCGCCTCCCAGGACTAACTTCTATATGCCCTTTCCTGATATACTTGCCTGCCAGGAAGAAAACTCCTACATCTAACCTCAAACTTGGTGCCAGTTTTGATTCCACGATTCTCCACACCAGTATCTCCTGGACTTAGTTTTAGTCAACAACTGCATTTTCTCATAGTGTGTTGCCTCCGGATATGTAGTGTTTCAGTTTTTCCTAAATTGAGAACAAAATGTCCAAGAATTATTCTCAAAGGTCTATCTATGACTTCTTGACAGAATTTTGACTTATAGCAGTTTGGGATACAAGTGTTCTTCAGTTGATAAACCAAAAAAAGGAAGAATTGTGCCCTTCTCACCTTTGTATAGTTTTACAGTCACTTTGCTGGTGGCAATATGAGATACACACCTTTTCCAAAAGTATATCCCTGAAAAGGGAAACTATGCTCTAATTGCTTTGTTAAGACTTTATCACAACTTCTTGGATGAGGTTAATGCTGTTGTTGAGCTTTTCCCAGGGGATTTCTTAATATAGTATACCCATAGCCTCTGAGTTGTGGGTAGTAATGGTTAGAGGTTTTTCCCGCTGGTTGTTTTCCCAAAGTCTTTTGACAGCCTCTTGGCTGTGGGTGATACTGGTTATTATCTTGCCCTTCTTCTAGTCCCCTATAAGGGAACTTTCTTCTTTGCCACTTAGCTTTATTTTATTTAATTGCTCTGCATTCAATACATGTGTTTTGCTTTGCTTAATCAATAGTTCAGTATTCCAAATTACTTCTTCTTAACAGCTTTTGTATATGGAGCACTTGCTGCTTGACTATGGTCGGCTTCCTTTTCCATGAGCCTTGGGTAAATAGTGCTTCGGTCTTCGGGAACATTGACAGCCCTGTTGATCTTCTTCAGCTTCACTGGTTTGCCTCACGGTGATCCGGGAAACCTTCTTTTCCACTGTGGAGCTTCTTCTTAGTAATCTGCTTCCCAATGCACGTACTATGCAGATCAAATTGGCTTCACCTTTCAGGGTGACTCCTGCTGGCAGACTTCTCTCTGTGTCTGCTTCTGCACCTTAGATGGATTCAGCTTTCCCAGCTATACCTTCCGCACAGCCATTAACTGCTCCTCGTCCTTCTTCTGCTGCACTTTAATTCTCTTCATTCACATCAGCTTCAACAACAACTACCCTCAGCTGCTCCTCATCTTGATATTAAAATATCCTGCTCAGATTCTTTGATTAACAGCAACTAGACTGCACCTTTGTGTAAGTGATTTCAATCCGGCACTTCACCTAAGTCAATGCCTAGCGTATAATGCACAACTGAAATCTTTATTTATTTTGTGTCTAGAAGTTCTTTCATTCTGAACTATGTACCACTTATATCACACCCCCTCTCTTGGAACCACCCCCGGTCACACTGAACCAGGAATAAGGCTGGTTTGCAAAGTTAAAATATTTATTTATATATTCACAATATAATCACACTATTTTTAATGGGGATACAGTAATCACCAATGGGGTGATGTCACACTAAGCAATCTCTTTAATCACCAGGAGTAGCAATGATCAAAAACAATGCAGCAGAGCAATAATACTTTTGTGGGTGTGTGTTCAGATGAAATGGCAATGTGGTTACTCTTTCCCCCCGCAAACCCCTCAACCCCCCAATATGCAATGTAGACAGATAGGAGGAGAGAGAACAGTTTTCAGGAATGCGGAATTCAAGCAAATGTCAATCCCAATTTCCCCCAGCAAACACAAGAGAGAAACAGAACTGATTGGCAAACTGTCAAAATGGTTTTAAAGTTTTCTTTGAATGGAATGGGTAAAACACTAAATATGGGCTAAATCACACAAATGGTTTAAATTCGAATGGGAGCCACTTTATCTGGTTGCAGACAAACACTAGCAATGATTTGACACTAAGAAGCAATGTGCAAATTGAAATTTGAGGTCACGTGCAATGAAAAGCTATTTTACACGTGTAAGATTTTGCCAAAACGAAAATTTGCGCCAAACATTTCCGTGTGCAGTAATCACGATTGCAGGAAGACTATAGGGATATGAGATACAGATTTGGAAATTTGTGGATGCTAGCTACAAGCAGACGTTTAAATTGTTTTTCTAGCATAACATTTGAAGAAGTTATGGAAGTTTTACTGGAGGTCTTTTTTTCAGATATAGGTGCAACAATGAGAAACAGGGATGCGCTTTCAAAAGACAAACAGGATTTCTTTACACTAGGGAATGACTATGATGAAGCAAATACTACACAGGAGCACAGCCACTAGACCAGGACAACTCTGGGTCAAGTTTTTGCCTGCCGAGGAGCTTGTCTTCTTCAGATGAAATATATCAGCGCAAAGATATGTTTAACTATAATATTACAGAAGGAAGGTAGTAGGGATAAGATAAAGAGTTCAGGCAATTCAAAAATATTTCTAACAATGCAGTTCTGAAAACAAGATATGATGGATTTGGATAGGGATTGCTATGCACAGTACATAGGCTAGTGACACAGTCCTATACTCTGGATACTCACTAAAAGTATTTGAACAGAACCATCAGGAATTCTGGTCAGTCAAGATTTCTGGACAGGAATTCTGCTGGGCACACCGGACTGGACAGGGTCTGCAATCAGCAAAGAGCTCTGGTCTGCACGACAGGACTGGACAGGATTGGCACAGCACGGCACAGCATGGCACAGGATTGGGTTTAATCTGCCCTTCTCTGAAGATAATTATTTAGCAGGAAAGCAGTTACAGCACAGCCCGGCTGCTTCTTTGGTTTCCTCTTTAAGTTTGTGAGATTCCGGTTCTAGAAGTTTAAGGCCTAGCTGAGAATGGTTCAGCTATTGAGCGGGCCTTTCTGCTTTGCCAAGTTTCTGGAGTCCGGAGCAAGGAATATGGATGGATCTCCTCTGCAGGGTGCTTGGCCAGGATCAGGATAGTGGGTGGATCTGTGTCAGCTTTTGACAGAATTCTGCCCTTTTGGGTCGAAACACAATGGCCCTCATTACGACCCTGGCGGAATCCGCGGTGCTAAATGCACCGCGGAGCATGGCTGAAAGCCGCCGATAGCGCCATGGGGGTTGGCGGATTTACCACCCCATGCCGACCTTGGCGGAGCGGTAAATCCCCAATCCCCATTTTACCCTTCCCCATTCCCATTCTTGCCCCATAGGGTATAATGGGAGTGGGGAAGGAGTTAATTACGCCGCCGTAAAGTACGGCGGCGTAATTAACAACGAGGTCCCTTAGCGCCATGGTTTTCTCCGCCCGGTAAAACCAGGCGGAGAAAACCTCCATGGCGCTAAGGGAACTCGTAGTACGGCGGACGGGTCCGCCGCGATTACCGCTGGCGGAAACCCACTCCGCCAGGGTCGTAATGAGGGCCAATATCTAGTTTACACAAAAATGTGTATAACTGTGCGCATTGTATCTGGGCATAAGCGTGTGAAGTTTCATGCTTTTGACATAATTACATTTGGTATAAAACCACAATTTCTACAGTTACTTCCCAAAATATAGCACAGAGTTCTGGTTCATCTTAAAATGTGCAGCCAAAAATTAGGTTCAGAAGTCCGGGTCTCCATATTTTTTACAATTGTACACAGTAAATTATCAGTCTTTTTAGAAATATGATTTTTGTCCATTGTGAATCAACAAAAGGCTGTCTGTCCCCGCCTCCTTCTCCTTGTTGCAGCACAGAAGCAATCTCCACCCCCTTCCTTCAGCAAGAGGCCATTTACGATCCTTCCTGATTAGCATCTCCTTGCCTTGGAGGAAGTCCATTGTACTCTTCCTTCAGCAGCCCAAGTTCTCCTCCCCTCTTAATCAGCACAAGGGTGTGAGTTCCTGGTCTAGAGAGCAGAAGGGAGGTGCCTGGCCATGTGGGGGAAGTGGTTCTACTGGTTTTGGCTTGGAGGCAGGCTTAATTTAAAAGTCATTTGTTACATTTTTCTTGGTTTAAAATAAGCTTGCAATTTTCAAACAAGCAGCTAGAACACTGATTCCAGCCCCTAAACCATGAAGTTTAAATAGTTACAACCTAGGTTACTCTTGATAACAGGTCGCTTAGATTTCAGACATTAAATTACAATGGTACAAGTTTACAGTTTTAAGGCAGGCTTTTGAAACAGTCATTCAGGGTGCAGCTAGTACTGCGCCCCGATTTTGACAGATCACACAGGCAGTCTATGGATGTTTTGATGATCAATTCAGCTTTCCAGGATATTGCAATTTCACAATGGTTTCTTGACTTCAGTAAAATGTGACACCCAGCAAGAAGATTGGATGTTTGTGGGTGTTTTGGACCTGCATTCTGCAGTTTCTTCAACCAAGAAAAGATTTAGGGGGTAATTCATAGAATTCAGCGCACAAGTGGCGCACGCGGCTGGCGCACAGTGTGCGCGTGCGAATCCCTGCGCCAGCCGCATGCGCTAAAATCCATTTCCGCGCACAGCGTATTCATGGATTCCAGCCACCAAAACTAGCCGTGGCGCACAGTGGCGCAGCGACCCTGCAGCAGCGCCAGTTACGCCCCCAAGAACGCCTCTTGCGCAGGGAAAAGCCATCAATATACGCAATCCAGCGCAAAGGGCTGCGCTAACCCTCTACCAGCACAGCAAGCGGGCTTAGTGTATCACTGGGGTGCGCGGGAAGTACCTCACGCGATTGGCCCCGTGCGAGCAGGGTACGCGCATTTCAGGGGTGCGCGGGAAGTTCCACACGCGATTTCATCATGGTACGTGTATTTCAGGGGTGCGCGGGAATTTCCACACGCGATTGGGCCCGGGCGAGCAGGGTACGCGTATCTCAGGGGTGCGCGGGAAGTTCCACACGCGATTCCATCAGGGTATGTGTATTTCGGGGTGCGCGTGAAGTTCCACACGCGATATCAGCAGGGTACGTGTATTTCAGGGTGCAGGGGAAGTTACACACGCGATTTCCGCAGGGTACGTGTATTTCAGGGGTGCGCGTGAAGTTCCACATGCGATATCAGCAGGGTACGTGTATTTCAGGGTGCAGGGGAAGTTACACACGCGATTCCAGCAGGGTACGTGTATTTCAGGGGTGCGCGGGAATTTCCACACGCGATTGGGCCCGTGCGAGCAGGGTACGCGTATCTCAGGGGTGCGCGGGAAGTTCCACACGCGATTCCATCAGGGTACGTGTATTTCAGGGTGCGGGGGAAGTTTCACACGCGAAATCAGCAGGGTACGTTTATTCCAGGGGTGCGTGGGAAGTTCCACACACGATTCCATCAGGGTACGTGTATTTCAGGGTGCAGGGGAAGTTACACACGCGATTTCAGCAGGGTACGTGTATTTCAGGGGTGCGCGGGAAGTCACACACGCGATCTCATCAGGGTACGTGTATTTCGGGGTGCGCGTGAAGTTCCACACGCGATATCAGCAGGGTACTTGTATTTCAGGGTGCAGGGGAAGTTACACACGTGACTTCCGCAGGGTACGTGTTTTTCAGGGGTGCGCGTGTAGTTCCACATGCGATATCAGCAGGGTACGTGTATTTCAGGGTGCAGGGGAAGTTACACAAGTAACTTCCGCAGGATACGTGTTTTTCAGGGGTGCGCGTGAAGTTCCACACGCGATATCAGCAGGGCACGTGTATTTCAGGGTGCAGGGGAAGTTACACACACGAAATCAGCAGGGTACGTGTATTCCAGGGGTGCGCGGGACGTTCCACACGCGATTCCGTCAGGGTACGTGTATTTCAGGGTGCGGGGGAAGTTCGACACGTGATTCCATCAGGGTACGTGTATTACAGGGGTGCGTGGAGAGCACCACACGTGAATTGCACGTGTGGGCCCTCCCAGGTGTTCCCTCTACACCCTCCACGGCCCCTGCAGGTGGCTCACACCACAGGGGCCTACCCTGCACATGTCCTGCAGGCACCCCATCCACCATGGCCATGCCCCCCAGCCAACCCACATGTCAACTTGCACTACTGCCCACCAACGCATGTCCCCCTGCACCCCCAGCCACCAGGGGCAGCCTCCACCAGGCCCCCACCCATGTCTCCCACCACCCCCACCCCCCAGCAGAGCAGGGGCACCCACCACCAGGCCTCCACCCATGTCTCCCACCACCCCCACCCCCAGCCACCAGGGGCAGCCTCCACCAGGCCCCCACCCATGTCTCCCACCCCGCCCACCCCCCAGCAGTGCAGGGGCACCCACCACCAGGCCCCCACCCATGTCTCCCACCACCCCCACCCCCCAGCCACAAGGGGAAGCCTCCACCAGGCCCCCACCCATGTCTCCCAGCACCCCCACCCCCCAGCAGTGCAGGGGCACCCACCACCAGGCCCCCACCCATGTCTCCCACCACCCCCACCCCCCAGCCACCAGGGGCAGCCTCCACCAGGCCCCCACCCATGTCTCCACCACCCCCACCCCCCAGCAGTGCAGGGGCACCCACCACCAGGCCCCCACCCATGTCTCCCACCACCCCCACCCCCCAGCCACCAGGGGCAGCCTCCACCAGGCCCCCACCCATGTCTCCCACCACCCCCACCCCCCAGCCACCAGGGGCAGGCTCCACCAGGCCCCCACCCATGTCTCCCACCACCCCCACCCCCCAGCAGTGCAGGGGCACCCACCACCAGGCCCCCACCCATGTCTCCCACCACCCCCACCCCCAGCCACCAAGGGCAGCCTCCACCAGGCCCCCACCCATGTCTCCCAGCACCCCCACCCCCCAGCAGTGCAGGGGCACCCACCACCAGGCCCCCACCCATGTCTCCCACCACCCCCACCCCCCAGCCACCAGGGGCAGCTTCCACCAGGCCCCCACCCATGTCTCCCAGCACCCCCACCCCCCAGCAGTGCAGGGGCACACACCACCAGGCCCCCACCCATGTCTCCCACCACCCCCACCCCCCAGCCACCAGGGGAAGCCTCCACCAGGCCCCCACCCATGTCTCCCACCACCCACACCCCCCAGCAGTGCAGGGGCACCCACCACCAGGCCCCCACCCATGTCTGCCACCACCCCCACCCCCCAGCCACCAGGGGCAGCCTCCACCAGGCCCCCACCCATGTCTCCCACCACCCCCACCCCCCAGCCACCAGGGGCAGGCTCCACCAGGCGACCACCCATGTCTCCCACCACCCCCACCCCCCAGCAGTGCAGGGGCACCCACCACCAGGCCCCCACCCATGCCTCCCACCACCCCCACCCCCCAGCCACCAGGGGCAGCCTCCACCAGGCCCCCACCCATGTCTCCCAGCACCCCCACCCCCCAGCAGTGCAGGGGCACCCACCACCAGGCCCCCACCCATGTCTCCCACCACCCCCACCCCCCAGCCACCAGGGGCAGCCTCCACCAGGCCCCCAACCATGTCTCCCAGCACCCCCACCCCCCAGCACTGTGGGGCACCTGCCAGCAGGCCCACACCCATGTGCAACTCATGTACCCCTGCACCCCCACCCCCCAGCACTGTGGGACACCTGCCGGCAGGCCCCCACCCATGTCCAACTCATGTTCCCCACCACCCCCACCCCCCAGCACTGTGGGACACCTGCCAGCAGGCCCCCACTCATGTCCAACTCATGTACCCCTGCACCCCCACCCCCAGCACTGTGGGGCACCTGCCAGCAGGCCCCCACCCATGTCCAACTCATGTTCCCCACCACCCCCACCCCCCAGCACTGTGGGGCACCTGCCAGCAGGCCCCCACCCATGTCCAACTCATGTTCCCCACCACCCCCATCCCCCAGCCACCAGGGGCAGCCTCCACCAGGCCCCCACCCATGTCTCCCACAACCCCCACCCCCCAGCCACCAGGGGCAGCCTCCAACAGGCCCCCACCCATGTCCCCCACCACCCCCACCCCCCAGCCACCAGGGGCAGGCTCCACCAGGCCCCCACCCATGTCTCCCACCACCCCCACCCCCCAGCAGTGCAGGGGCACCCACCACCAGGCCCCCACCCATGTCTCCCACTACCCCCACCCCCCAGCCACCAGGGGCAGCCTCCACCAGGCCCCCACCCATGTCTCCCAGCACCCCCACCCCCCAGCACTGTGGGGCACCTGCCAGCAGGCCCCCACCCATGTGCAACTCATGTACCCCTCCACCCCCACCCCCAGCACTGTGGGGCACCTGCCAGCAGGCCCCCACCCATGTCCAACTCATGTTCCCCACCACCCCCACCCCCCAGCCACCAGGGGCAGCCTCCACCAGACCCCCACCCATGTCTCACACCGCCCCCACTCCCCAGCAGTGCAGGGGCACCCACCACCAGGCCCCCACCCATGTCTCCCACCACCCCCACCACCCAGCCACCAGGGGCAGCCTCCACCAGGCCCCCACCCATGTCTCCCAGCACCCCCACCCCCCAGCACTGTGGGGCACCTGCCAGCAGGCCCCACCCATGTGCAACTCATGTACCCCTCCACCCCCACCCCCCAGCACTGTGGGGCACCTGCCAGCAGGCCCCCACCCATGTCCAACTCATGTTCCCCACCACCCCCACCCCCCAGCACTGTGGGGCACCTGCCAGCAGGCCCCCACTCATGTCCAACTCATGTACCCCTGCAACCCAACTCCCCAGCACTGTGGGGCACCTGCCAGCAGGCCCCTACCCATGTCCAACTCATGTTCCCCACCACCCCCACCCCCAGCACTGTGGGGCACCTGCCAGCAGGCCCCCACACATGTCCAACTCATGTTCCCCACCACCCCCATCCCCCAGCCACCAGGGGCAGCCTCCACCAGGCCCCCACCCATGTCTCCCACCACCCCCACCCCCCAGCCACCAGGGGCAGCCTCCACCAGGCCCCCACCCATGTCTCCCACCACCCCCACCCCCCAGCAGTGCAGGGGCAACCACCACCAGGCCCCCACCCATGTCTCCCACCACCCCCACCCCCCAGCAGTGCAGGGGCACCCACCACCAGGCCCCCACCCATGTCTCCCACCACCCCCACCCCCCAGCCACCAGGGGCATCCTCCACCAGGCCCCCACCCATGTCTCCCACCCCCCCACCCCCCAGCAGTGCAGAGGCACCCACCACCAGGCCCCCACCCATGTCTCCCACCACCCCCACCCCCCAGCCACCAGGGGCAGCCTCCACCAGGCCCCCACCCATGTCTCCCAGCACCCCCACCCCCCAGCACTGTGGGGCACCTGCCAGCAGGCCCCCACCCATGTGCAACTCATGTACCCCTCCACCCCCACCCCCCAGCACTGTGGGGCACCTGCCAGCAGGCCCCCACCCATGTCCAACTCATGTTCCCCACCACCCCCACCGCCCAGCCACCAGGGGCAGCCTCCACCAGACCCCCACCCATGTCTCACACCGCCCCCACCCCCACCCCCCAGCAGTGCAGGGGCACCACCACCAGGCCCCCACCCATGTCTCCCACCACCCCCACCACCCAGCCACCAGGGGCAGCCTCCACCAGGCCCCCACCCATGTCTCCCAGCACCCCCACCCCCCAGCACTGTGGGGCACCTGCCAGCAGGCCCCCACCCATGTGCAACTCATGTACCCCTCCACCCCCACCCCCCAGCACTGTGGGGCACCTGCCAGCAGGCCCCCACCCATGTCCAACTCATGTTCCCCACCACCCCCACCCCCCAGCACTGTGGGGCACCTGCCAGCAGGCCCCCACTCATGTCCAACTCATGTACCCCTGCAACCCAACCCGCCAGCACTGTGGGGCACCTGCCAGCAGGCCCCTACCCATGTCCAACTCATGTTCCCCACCACCCCCACCCCCAGCACTGTGGGGCACCTGCCAGCAGGCCCCCACACATGTCCAACTCATGTTCCCCACCACCCCCATCCCCCAGCCACCAGGGGCAGCCTCCACCAGGCCCCCACCCATGTCTCCCACCACCCCCACCCCCCAGCCACCAGGGGCAGCCTCCACCAGGCCCCCACCCATGTCTCCCACCACCCCCACCCCCCAGCAGTGCAGGGGCAGCAACCACCACCAGGCCCCCACCCATGTCTCCCACCACCGCCACCCCCCAGCAGTGCAGGGGCACCCACCAACAGGCCCCCACCATGTCTCCCACCACCCCCACCCCCCAGCCACCAGGGGCATCCTCCACCAGGCCCCCACCCATGTCTTCCACCCCCCCACCCCCCAGCAGTGCAGAGGCACCCACCACCAGGCCCCTACCCATGTCTCCCACCACCCCCACCCCTCAGCCACCAGGGGCAGCCTCCACCAGGCCCCCACCCATGTCTCCCAGCACCCCCACCCCCCAGCACTGTGGGGCACCTGCCAGCAGGCCCCCACCCATGTCCAACTCATGTTCCCCACCACCCCCATCCCCCAGCCACCAGGGGCACCCACCACCAGGCCCCCACCCATGTCTCACACCACCCCCACCCCCCAGCCACCAGGGGCAGCCTCCACCAGGCCCCCACCCATGTCTCCCACCATCCCCACCCCCCAGCAGTGCAGGGGCACCCACCACCAGGCCCCCACCCATGTCTCCCACCACCCCCACCCCCCAGCCACCAGGGGCAGCCTCCACCAGGCCCCCACCCATGTCTCCCACCACTACCACCCCCCAGCAGTGCAGGGGCCCACCACCAGGCCCCCACCCATGTCTCCCACCACCCCCACCCCCCAGCCACCAGGGGCAGGCTCCACCAGGCCCCCACCCATGTCTACCACCACCCCCACCCCCCAGCAGTGCAGGGGCACCGACCACCAGGCCCCCACCCATGTGCAACTCATGTACCCCTCCACCCCCACCCCCCAGCACTGTGGGGCACCTGCCAGCAGGCCCCCACCCATGTGCAACTCATGTACCCCTCCACCCCCACCCCCCAGCACTGTGGGGCACCTGCCAGCAGGCCCCCACTCATGTCCAACTCATGTACCCCTGCACCCCCACCCCCCAGCACTGTGGGGCACCTGCCACGAGGCCCCCACCCATGTCTCCCACCACCCCCACCCCCCAGCAGTGCAGGGGCACCCTCCACCAGGCCCTCGCCCATGTCCCATCCATGCCCCCCTGCACCTGGGTCCCAACAATCCCCAATCATGTCCGTAATGGCCATCCTCCCCTGCCAAAAGGCCCAACCAACTGTCACATCCACCCACATATCAAAGGCAATTACATGTTACACACCCAATGTAAATAATGCAAATGAACACATGTCTGTCACACACAATGGCTTCAAGTGAATGTTAAAACACCCAACATGACATGCATGAAAGCAATGAGATGATACGACACATTGAAGGATGAAAATATAAATGTATTTAAAATCAACTTGAATGGAAATGAAATGAGAAAAACCACAAAGCAAAACAACCAAAAGAAGATGAATGTCCATGAAAAAAATCAAAAACACACAGCACAATCAAAATAAATGGTGTCCAAAGTCACAGTCAGAAAAGAAATCCAAGGGTAAATGATAAACAACAACGATTGCTCCATGGCGATGAAAAAACTCAATAAAAAAAAAATCCATTGAAGAACTATTTACAAGATAACCCCGGGTCCATGAGCCCAACCAAATGAAACCTAACTATGACAACTAACTAAAAACTCAACTACATACAAAAACGTGGCGCATTGTCCAATCGCAACCAAATAAAAAAAAAATAAAGGAAACCTAACACTAACTATATAACTATATACAAAGGCGGCGGGCAAGTCCAGCGGCTCACTCCGTGGTGTTCTGGGCCAGGGCATCATCGAACTCCTGTTCGATGTCCCGGAGGCGGTCCTGTTCCATGGCCCCGAGGGTCTGCAGGGACGACGCCGTCTCCTCCTCTAACCCCCTGCGGATTGCCTCGAGGCACTCGGCCCGCCTCAGGGCCCTCCGCATGGAGTTCTCCGCCCTGACCATTGTGAGCCGCGCCTCTTCCGCCCGCCGCCGCTCCGCACCTATCTGCTGGCCCAACCGCTGCCACACAGAAGACACACCCCGTCCTGGGTCCACCTGCCCTCCGGCCGATGCCTGCCCCTCCAATGTTGACGGCCCCGAGCCTTCATGGCTCCCACCACGTTGCTGCTGCTGCTGTGCCTCTGCCCGTGCACTGCCTCCTGCTGCCTGCACACCCTCTGCCGGCTGGGGTGCAGTTGTTGATGTGGCCACCCCTGCTGGACGTCTGACTCCCGACTGTGGCAGGGATGCCTCCTCCACCAGCCTGGCCGCACCGTCAGAGGCAGCTCCACAGGGCACCCAGGTGACTGATGGGTGGGAAGATGGCACAGAGGACGACTGGCGCATAGGGGGTCCAGTTGAGGAGGGGGTCGGAGCAAGCCCCATCAGACGGAGGAATCCGGCCTGGGTGACCTGTCCCAGCAGGCTGACGTGGTCAACGAGCCATTCGAGATGACGTGCAGTCTCTTCATGAAAAGACTGTAGGTCACCTCGCATGGCCCGTTGACGCAACGCCACACCAGCCAGGACAGGCTCAACCCGGACCTGGATAGCCACGTCCGCAGGCAGAGGAAGGCCAGTTGACGTGAGCTCATCCCCTGCCTGAAAATGGGTCTGGACGTAGGCATCCCTGCTGGTGCAAGATGATGCAGGGACAGGATCAGGGACAGGATTGCACACAGGCACCTCCGCGGCGGCCTGTGCTGCCTCCTGTCCCTGGTCCTGCACTGCACCACTAGCACCAGTGGGATACCCACCTCCAGACCCGTCTCTGGTGCTTGCATGGCCTCCTCCTCCACCAAACCCCCCACCAAACTGGATGACTCCGTGCCATCTTCCCCTGTTGGGCCCTGTGGGGTCCCAGCTGCCCCTTCTGCTGCCGAGGAGTCCAACTCCAACCTCCGCCTCTTGGACCTCCCCCCGGCAGCTGCGGCCTGGGACGCGGCACCGGACTCCTCACTCCCTGACGAGATGACAACCTGGGAGGGGAGCCGGGCCTTGCGTCTCTGGCTGGCGGTGGGATCCCCGCCGCTGTGCTCCACAGCATCTTCTCCGCCCTCTTCATCAGTTGACACTGCAGACAGGGAGAAACAAAACACAGGCATCAGGGCACTGTACAATGGACACATACACACATGACAGTTGTACATGAGTGGCATTGGCAAACCTCAGACATGTCATCACAATCCCCAACACACATGTCATTACAACTCGCACACATTAGCCATACCACAGCCATATCGCAACTGCCACCACCATCCATACACATACAACAGCATGAGCAGCCAAAGGTGAGCCAGACATCACATGCAACACAGGAAGTGCACCACACATGTACTCACACCACCACACTTGCATGCATGTGTACACCTCTGCCAAGTGTCGCACTGTTCAGACGGGCATCCATGTCACATCTGCCAATCAGGCTTCCACATACCGCTGTCACATGCATCCATGTTGCATCACTGTTGCACCCTTGTCAAATACACACACATGCACATGTACACCGTGCTGATACATGCAGCCGAAAACAACATACATGCGTGACATCACGGACATGTCTACTTACATACACATTCATCCAAACATGTGTGCCCACACAACTGCATTTGGCATGCAAGCCTACACACACAAGCACCATCCATGTCTCACACATTACAGCCCTCGCATGTGTCAGCCTCACGGCCCTGTACACCCCCACCCATACTCGACCCCATACAAACAGATGTGCAACCTGCACACTACTGAATAATCACCACACGCACTGCTCACAATCAAGATGCATGTACACTCACCGCTCGACTCCAGACGGGTCTGCTTCTCAAGGACCTGGACGTGGAGCGCTGGGGATATGCGTTCCATGACCCTCAACTGTTCTTCCGACAAGTGGCCCCAGCGCTTCTTGGCATCCGCTGCCTTCAAGAGGCGCCGGGTCTTGTTCAGGGTCCTGGACCTGAAGTCCTCCCAGCGCTTCCTGACATGTTGTAAGTCGCGGACTGCCACCCCCTCCGCGTTGATGGCAGTCACGATGTCAGTCCAGATCCGAGTACGTCCTTCCTTGTCGGCGCGGGAACTTCCAAAGAGGGCATCATACTGCCCCAGGACTTGCTCCACCAGGACACCAACTTCGGTGGCACTGAAGCTGGTGCCCCTCTGCCTCTCTGGCCGGGGGTTGTCAGTGGTCCCAGATGGTGTTTGCCCCGACATGACAACCCCAGAGGCAGGAGTGGGTGGGCAACTGGGTCCTGGGGCTGGGCTGTGAAGTGATGGAATCCCAGTCGGGAGTCTTCGGTTCCAGCAGGGGTGGTCACAGCAACAGCACCCCTGGCTGATGTGCAGGCAGCAAATGGCAGTGCACGTGGGCAGCAGGCAGTCAGGCAGCAGCAGATGGCAGGTGGGAGCGTGCTCGGGGCTCTGGGGGGCAGTAGTTTGGCCTTCTGGGCAGGACCGTGGTCTTCCGTGTGCTTACACGTGGCCAGCTTGATACGGAGTGATTTGGCACGTGAAAAATCTGCACGTCAGCGTGTAATTCGAGGAAAGGCCCTTAGCGCGCAAGCGCGTCTGCACGCATACGCATTTTCATTGGACAGAAGGCCCCTCAAGCACAAGCGCCCCTGTGACGTGACGCGTACAGACGTGCATGGGCATTTCAGCGCGCGTGAAAAACTGCACGTCTGCGTGTAATACGAGGAAAGGGCCATGCGCGTAAGCGCGCGTGGAAACTGCACGTCTGCGTGCAATATGAGGAAAGGGCCCATGCGCGTAAGTGACGTGACGCGCACGTGCGTTTCCCTCAGCACGGGTTAAAGGTGAGCGGGCCCAGCAGTTCGCTGTACATGCCTTTTGTGGAGACCGACGTGTGTTGCTGCTTCCTGTTGTTTCGCGCGCCATCACAACTTCACAGCTATCAAGGACGTATCTCTTCTTTTGGCGGGGGTATTGGCTACGCGTGTTTTTCTGCATCGCGCTAGTCAGACGGTGAGTCGCACATGCTCTTTTTCCCACTGCGGGTGCCCCTGTGCATCGCACCCATTTTCGATGTCATAGTAGCCTGCGTGTCCCACGCATACGCGTTATTCGTGTTACTGGGTGCCACTGCGTACTGCGGGAGGTTGAATCCACTCACGTAGGCTGCAGGGTTGCGTGCACGGTTTTACTGCAGTTTTGGGGTGCCTGAGCGTTGCGTGACCCGTCACCACATCACCGGGGTCACATACAGCCTTGCAGGTGCAGGGGGGCTGTTAACATCTTGCTTCCCACCACCTTCACCCCAATTGCCCAGGTCAATTGTGGTGTACACCTCCCATTGGCACCACTCCATCTGTGCCAGCACTACTACATCTGTGCCATGGTTGGGAGGCCACCAAAGGTGAGGGGCGCCTCAGCAGGGCATACTCCTCATGGGGGGCGTGGTCGGGGACGTGGCCGTGGTGACCAGGGAGTAGGGGGACTCCAGGGTGTCCAGGGCAGCCACAGAGGGGGAAGAGGCAGGGGTGCGCCACTTGAGCACAATGTTGTGCCATGTGTCGGTGCAGCCATGCCACCACCCCCTGTGGTTCCGGGGGATGCAGCTCCTCCATCTGGCACTGGCACCCATATGACCCGGCAGTCCGTTCCATCAACTGCCACAGGCCCAAGGGTAGTGGTAGCTGCAGGTGCAGCTGTGGACACCGCCACCCAGGCTCAGGGTCTGCCAGCGCAGGCTGCCTTGGCACATGAAGAGCCCTTGGTAGATCTCCAACAGGCCAGGGGGGGAACCATAGGGGCAGGCTGGGCTGCTCAGACCAAGACACGTGTCCCTGGGGCAGTCATGTCATCTGCTGCCCCGAACAGCCGGGTATTGGCAAGTGCAGGGGCAGATGCACCCAACAGCACCCCGGTTGTGAGTCTGCCAACCAGGACCGTTGCGGCCAACGACCCTGCCACAGCTGATGTTGCTGCGCAGCGTCCATTAGTGGGCACCCAGCTGCCACTGACACAAGTCAGGCCTCTGGTCATCCCTCCACCTGCCACTCCCTTGGCTCAATCCACCGAACCCACTGGCCATACTGGTCAGAGCGGCATTAGCCAGCCAGGGTCTGCGCCACAGTCCAAGAGGAGGAAGGTTGCACCTGCAGCACAGGCTGGGACCCCACACACAGCCATGACCACCTGCACGTCGAGGAAGAAGCCTTTCTGTAAGCAGGAACTGGACTTCCTCGTGGACTATGTGCGGGGCCACAGCTGTGACATGCTAGTGGGTGCCAATAGTCAGACCACGGCTGCCCAACGTGACACCCACTGGAAGCATGTTGCGGAACATGTCAGTTCATTCGGCCATGAGGTGCGCACGGTGCAGGAGTGCAAAAAGCGTTGGAATGACATCAAGCGCAGCACTAAGGCCAAGCGTGCCTCAAATTCCAACTTGACTCTGGTGACTGGCTGTGGGCCTGCACCAGAGGAGGAAGAACTCACTCCGCATGAGGCTCTCGTTGCGGAGTTCATACCACCTGAATTGGTCAAAGGAGTGGGAGAGAAGCTGGACTTTGATGCCCAGTCCAGTGAGTGTTGATGCGTGTTTGTTGAGGACGTGTGTGTTTCACTTGTGGGATGTGTTGTGCATGATTGCTGCTACATGTGACGTGTACATGGTTCTGATGTGTAAGTAATGCAATGCTACCTTCATGCATGTCTCCTCTGCCTGCATGCAGGACTCCATGTAGGCATGCTCCCTTGCCCCTCCTCCGCCACTCTGCACCCCAGTTCCACCTTTGCACTGGTCTGCTTCAATCTTGCCAATGTGTACTTTCTTGTTCATGTGTCCTGTGTAGATGATAACTTCCAGCGTAGAATCTGCCAGACCTATGCCGTGTGGTACAGCCTTAGTACTCGATGCAGGGTATCTCACTTGTACTGTGCATGGGTCAGATGTCCCGCAGGGACATGAGTGCCCATTCATGCTCCATGTGCATTGCACGCATGCCCCTATGTGTCCTTGACTGGATGATCACTGTAATATAAGTCCTTGGTTACATACATTGCCTGCCATCTCATCAGCCTTCCCATGTCAACTGTGGCTCAGTCCTGCATTCCACACATGTTTAGGCTCTGACAATCTGTGTGGCTCACAGGCCTCAGCCTGTTCAATGGCCAATGACTCTGTCCAACTCTTGTTGTGTCTTCTTCACACGTGGGCGGCCTCCGGAGTTTCCATCATGTGTCCTGCCCACTGTCCCAGCATCATTTGCAGTGTTGTAATTTGAATAACATTAAGCTGTTGATGCCAGTCAACACTGCCTGTCAATACACAGGTGTATGGTCAGCCTTTTGATACCATGCTAGGCATCCCTGCTTTGATACTGGGGTGGAGGGGTGCTTGGCTTCTAGACATGGTACACATTGAATGCACAATGCACGTGATGTCTGAATTTGACATTGCACTGCCTTCACATTTCCTGGCACATACCATGTAGTGCTTGTACATGTAAGTAGTGAGTGGCGTACACATTTTCTGCACTGCATAGACCCACTTCCATGGAAACTGCCACCTTTCAACAGGTCTGATCACAGAAGCTATTCAAAGTATACCCAGCATGCATGCCAGGTCATATGTTGTATGTCACATGTCTGCCGGATGCCTTTGCTGTCGGTGTGTGTGTGTGTCGTGTGCTTCTGACATGTGTATTGACCTTTTTCTCTCTATTTTTCAGGTGATGACGCAATGGAGGCAGAGGATGGTGTTGTCATGCCAGACACAGGGTTGGTAACGCCACATCAACCCGGCACTAGTGGGGGTCGTGGGGTGGTAGGCCACGAAAACCCCCAAGTGCTGCAGTCCATCTTGTCTCTGGCTGCCTATGAGTCCAGCCTTGATGATGACTCTGACGTCCATGTTGAGTTGGATGAGCATCAAGTCCATGTGTCAGGGGTGAGTGATTCTGATGTGGACACTCCTCTGTCTGCGACACCTGCACTGAGGGATCAGACAGTCTTGGTTCCTCCGCCCGTGGTGGATCGGGACGCAGGGTCACCCTCCACACCAGTCACTGATGTGCCTGGGACATCACGTCGACGGGGACATGTAGTCGTGCAGCCGCAGGCAGTGCCAACACAGCGAGGACCCCCGGTCCTTGGGTCTCGCAGGGTTCAAGCCCGGTAACGCGGTCGCCGCGCACAACCGCTGTATACTGAGTGGGAGCAAGACCTGACTGCCAATTCTGAACGGCAGGGGGCAGCAATGGAGAACATCGCTGAGAGCATGGAGCGTGTGGCCCAATCTGTGCTCCCCACTGCTAGGCAGGTGCTTCTCCAGCAACAGGCGGCACGGTCCACGGCCCGCTCGCTCAGGCTGGGCATGGCGGCCTCAGACAGGGCACGCCAGGCTGAAATGTCGTCTCTGCATCATGCAATTGCTGCTCACGCAGAGGCGCACATGGATGCCCTGAGGGAGGAGTATACTTCCTTCAGATCCTCTCTGTGTGTCCTTATGATGTCCCAGAGGCAGCAGGCAGAGGAGAGGTTTGCACAGCTTGAGCGTACCATCTCGGCTGAGCTACAGGCTTGCCGGGAGGTGCAGCGGTTGTCCAGCCAGGCCTTGCAGGAGGAACTCCGTGTTACACGTGCTACCTTGCAAGAGGAAGCACGTGTATCACGGGAGGTTCTGCATGCAGACCTACGTCACATCGCAACACAGAACCAGGCTCACCCGTCCGGCAGACTTGCTGCCGACGAGGGGCAAGCTGCGGCTAGGCGTGGCCAGGCTACTGTGCCACGTCCTCCTTTCCAGGATGAGCCAGACTCGGACGACAATCTATCTCCCACATAGGTCGTGCTGTGCAGGCGTTGAGCCCATGGAGGATTTTTTTTTGGCTCAGCATCATCGCATGTGGATGTTGAGCAGCACCCTGTACCTCCCCCCTCCTGGGTGCCCCCCCTCGCCCCGGGTCGTATGTGGCCATTTTTGATTTTTCTTCTAGTTTAGTTAGTTAAGTTTCTGTTTGATAGTTAGTTTAAATAGGTAATGTAGGTTTTCCATAGTTAGTGTAATTAGTTAATAGTTGATTTAGTTTAAAATTGCTAGTCTATTGTGCTTTCATGTGACGGTGCGGTGCTTTGTGGCTTTTGAAGGCATCCACTGTCTGTTCCAGCTGGGCCCTTCATGGTTGTCTTGTGTATGTGTTTGCTGCTTGGGTTCCTTGACTCACATATGCCACTCCTGTCTCCCTTATCCATGGGCTCGCAAGGATGGTTCGGTGTTACAGCATTTTACACAAGGGCTTTGGACTTTCATATCTGTGGCATGTCTGGTGCTGTGTGACTTGTGTTGACACCCCTAGTGGGGATGATTTAGGTGTCATTGTCCACTGTTCAGCTTTTGCTAGATGGGGTGTGTCATGATTAATGTGGACATTGATTGCTATGCATTGTGTAGTATGTTTCATATCTTTCCTGTACATGTGCTTGTTGTAATTCATGCTGTAGATAGTGTTACACACTTTGGAGGTGAAAGACGGACTGATGGTGTGATTTGTGATGTGACTCTCTGACATGGTCCAGTAATGAGATGCCTGATGAGACACACACAGATGACTTTGAAGCATTAATCATGTGTTTCATGCCCTTTCTGCAGGGGGATGAGCCTCCAGAGCACCTTTGCCAGCAGACATGGCCCATTGGACGACGGAATTCTGGACCCGTTTGTTGGTGCCCACATGCACATGTGTGCAGAAGCAGAGGCACAGTGATTGCAGACCCACATCCTAGAACTGCTGACATGTTCCAAGGAACTCCAGGCAAGGTGAGCATCACAGGGGGGCCACGACACAGCAAAGCTTGCACCAGGCGAGTTGCACATGCAGGCTTAGTCACAGCACTGAGGGTGAGCTTAGACGAATATTGGTGTTGAAGCACACAATGCAGCTCAGATGTGTTTGTGGACTGATGGCTGCTGATAGTAGGGTTGTCTGGGACACATGCAGGGGCAGTGGCACATACCCTCCGGTACACCAAGGTCCACTGAGCCACTTGTATCAACCATGTAGCCTTCCGAGACATGGAAAGGGGCAGCTCACAGGGACATACAGCAAGGGACATACTCGGGTGCAGTGCATGTCTTTTCCACGTACTTTATGATAAATGCACTGCCAACTTTGTTTCGGTCATGGTGGTACGCAACTTGCTCTGTAGTCATGGCTTGCTATATGGGTCTGTCTGCTTACCCAGGGAACATTGCATGTTTGTGAATTGTGACACATTGGTGTTCCATTTGCCACGCACCCAGCAGCGGCTGCCTTACTGCATTGACTGTGTATGACCCGTCACAGGGGTGATGTTATATATGGGTACGAAGCATCAACCACAGATTGTCTGTTTGTAGAGTAGTCTGTTGCTATGGGGCATGTTTGGTGTTGTGTTTTTGTGCAATTGGCACGTACAGGTTGTTGACTGTGTATCTCTTTGCAGCATTGCAGTGCTCCTGTAACCGGACCTGAGAGTGCGCAGGCAGGAGGCCAGCACTCAAAACCAGAGCTAAGTGTCTTGTTGTTTTCTTACGAACTGCTCTGCATAGGCTTGCTGGGGAGTGGACTGATGCATGGATGTATGTGTGGTTCAATTTGGTATGTTTTTTTCTCCCTAATCACCCGTGATCCTATGCAATTTTGAAACCTGTACCCTCTACCCGGTGTTCCTGCTTCCCGTGCCTATCCAAGCAACGTTCCCTGACCCTCTTTCCCCACTGGGGTTGCGGATGCCTGTGTAAGCCCCGAACTTGCAGGCGCCAAAACCCTAGAGGGGGTGGTTGGTTCGTACCACTCCTGAGCCTGGACTACAGAAGGCCATGACAATGATGTCCAAGTTTGTTTGGATTGTGTATGTGTTCATGCAGGTTGTACATTTTCGTGCATTCCCTAGTTTCATATGTCATTCCTCCTCCCCTCTCCTGCCGCTCATTCCAGTCATCCAGTGTGTCAACACCTGTCCCGACTGCATATCCCTGAACCTCATTCCCCACCAGGGTCTCAGGGGCCTGTGTGAGTTTGACCTTGCAGGCACCCGGGACATGGTGGGGGTGGTTGTTTCGTGACACCCCTGCGCCTGTACAGGGGACCTGTGACAGTACACATCCATTCATGGTGCATCATCCTATGTCATGTACCACACATGTCTCACATCCTGTCGTGACATTGTTTTGCTGTGCTACCTTGGTTGTTGCATCATTGTGGTAGTACTTGGCCTTTGTGAGGTACTGCTACGTCAAGTCATCTACTGGAGGGTGTTCGGGTTCGTTTTTATGCCTTTGATTTTGTGATTTTGGAAATGAGTGTGGATTCTGAGGGTTCAGGCATCTTTTTACACACAAGGTGGGAGATGGTGACGAAGGGTAAAGGTGATCCTGTGGCCAGGTGGAATTGAGGTTTGGAGGCTCCATGACCCAGGTGCAGTTGTTCAGTGGGTCATGGTCATTTGTGAGGGAGGGGGGGGGGTTGTTGTTGATAGTTGCCCTGCCCTGCAGTGTGATGGGAACTCTGACATAGTAATGGTGGTATCCTATGTACATGTTGTGTTCTGCTGATCAATGCCTGTTCATGTGTTGTGTTTTCCTTTCAGGTGCGAGGGGATAGCTGTGGTTTGACATGCTGCGGTGTACACATGGTGGATGTTCACATGTGATGTGTAGGGAACACTGATGGTCACTTGAGTGCACATGCATATGTGGAGTGCATGTCCTTGCAGAACCACACACTTGCACTCTGATGCACTACATGTACTCCCACCCTTGCATATCCACATGTACACTGTTTGCCTTCTGGTGCCCACTGTGTCCCGGCAGCACATGTTCTGTGACCGATCATGGATCCAGTACATGCCTAATTTGATGTTTGACATGGTCTGTCAGTTAGATGTGATGCTCAGGGTGTGCATCACACACATTGGCTGTTCACTGTGCTGTGCGCTGAGCAGTGTGATGCAGGAGTAGGACACTGCATACATGAGCTGCAGTGTTGATTTTGCAATGCATAATGTGCATGTAGACAGGCATTCATTGTGATGTTACGTGTACGACTGTTGTAATGCATTTGGAAATGACTTATTTTGGGTGGGAGGTTGTTGGTCTGTCATTTCATCTGATTCCGGGTCAGGCAGCAGTGTCCGATGCCACTGTGCATTTAGGACATGGCAATGTGTACCTTATCGTTACTGCATTGGTGTATGGGTATTGCGTGCCATGTAATGTTGATGTTTGGGAGGGTTTGAGTGACATGACAGTGATGGCCATGGCCTGGTTTGCAGGTGTGTGGGATGCACACCTTGCATGTCCGTGTCATCCGCTTCTCAGAGCAACTAGCTGGGGGTAGATTTCTCTCCGCAGCAGGGCCCTCCCCCTGGAACAGACTTCCGGCCTGACTTGAACTTGAGGGGAATCATCTCCAGTTCTGGAAGCACCTCAAGACCTTCCTCTTTGCTTCTGCTTACAGTCTGCCTCTCCCTTGCAGAATTCTCCACTGGAACTGCACAGGAGCTGCAACTGGGCCACTCTCACCGACCTCGGTCCCTGGCCCAGCCACTCTCCACTTGCACTGCCTCCCTGGCAACCCCTGCACTGCAGTACTGTCTCTCTATCCCTACAGCCCTTCCTTCCCAGCACTTGTCTGCACTTACCTTTGTAGTTGCCACCAGGCGACCTATGTATTATTTTTTTCGGCCACTTCCCCTGTACTGGTCACCCCCCCACCCTTCCCCTTGCACTTTTCCCATTCCCCCTACCCCTGAACTTGCACGATCCCAATGACACCTGGCCTAGTAGTACCGTTCTCTGTGTTCCCTTGTTCCCCCCTCCCTGCCTCATTGCGCCTTGGAATACTTGTGTATGGGCCATATCGTGTCATATGTCATATGTGTGCCTTTTGGTCACACAGGATAGCTTGTGTTTAAGTAGCTAGGGATGCAGACGATGTGGCACTTCCATGGCAACTTCCTCAGGGTGGTAGGGTTGTGACAGTTAACTGTCCCTTTGTCATCATCGATTGTCACCTGGTATGTGCCAGGTCTGTGTGCACTCCGCAGGGGTGGGAGTTTAGGTGAAAAATGTGGCCACAAGCTGGGTCCGGGCTTCCTCGCCACGTGCCCTGTCCCCTCCCATGGGCAGCGCCTGTGCCTGTGGTTGGGGATGTGGGGGCACCACCATGTCCACCGGGACGCCCTGCCGTGTTGCAACATTGTGCAGAACACATGCTGCCACAATGATACTGCACACTACTGGTGGTGCATAGAGTAGTTGCCCACCAGCGCGGTCAAGGGAGCAGAAACGTGACTTGAGCACTCCGAATGTGCGCTCCACTATGCCCCTTGTTGCAATATGGACGGCGTTGTATCTTACCTGGGGTGGTGTGGTGGGGTTCCGGATTGGCGTCATCATGTGGTTGCTCAGAGGGTAGGCACTGTCCCCTGGGGAGGTGATAATAGTTGAGATTATTAGGGTTTGGATATTTGTCTGTGTGTGACTTGCATGCATGTGCAAGGGCATTTGTACTGACCTAGGAGCCATGTGTCGCCATGCTGCCCAGCTTCCAGGGCCCGGCTCAGGGCGGACATTCTGTATATGAAACTGTCATGGGTGGAGCCAGGGTAGTTTGCATAGACAGAGGTGATGATTCCCTTTGCATCACATACCACCTGTACATTGATGGAATGCCAGTGCTTGCGGTTTCGGTAGATGTGCTCAATGGCCCTAGGTGGACGTAGGGCCACATGGGTGGAATCTATGGCACGGAGCACTTTGGGGAAGTGTGCCACCCTGAAAAAATCCTGGACAACGGCCTGCCTTTCTGCAGGTGTTCAGGGCATGTATATGTGCCTGCGGACTGAGGGGCGCGCTGTCATGATTGCCAGTACCTGGTGTAGGCAGAGTGACTGCGTGGCCTCTGAGACCCCCCCCACTATGGCAGTGGTCCGCTGAAATGACCCAGTGGCCAAAAAATGCAGGACATTGAGCAGCTTCTCCAAGGGGCTCAATGCTTGGGAGCAAAGGGTGGGGGATGTGAGGTCATCTTCCCACTCCCTGACCAGGTCTAGGATGATATGGGGTGGAAACCTATACCTGCCATAGACCTGGTCGTCAGGCATCCCAAAAAGGCTTCTACGTGGTGCGAAAATGCGTGCCCTGGCTATTCTCCTCCTCCTGCGGTGTCCCACGATCAGTGCAGCGACAAATGGGGCATTCATCGTAGCTGTATATACGCGTTTGTTGTTTGCGCGCACTTTTATGCTGTGCGCGGGGACGCTTCCGCCTGCCTTCGTGTGGCAGACGCGTTGACGCCTGTGCACGTCTTTTGCCGTGCGCGGTTTTCCCGTATTCGGATAAGGTCCGAGTGTCATCGCGTGTGATCGGAGGGGAGTGAGCGTACACGCAACTGGCCTGGATACGTGTGTTTCGGGGTGCGCGGGAAGTTCCACACGCGATTAGCCTGGGTACGTGTGTTCCGGGGTGCCGGGAACTTTCAAACACGATTGGTGGAAATCCACGTGTGTTCTGTCATCACGTGCAATGAGGGAAACACCTGCGCGCGTCACGTCACAGACGCGCTCAAGCGCTAAGGGCCTTTGGTCAAATGAAATCGTATATGCATGCTGCCGTGCATACGCGCTAATGGCCTATCCTCGTATTACACGCGGACGTGCAGTTTTCCATGCGCGCTTACGCGCATGGGCCCTTTCCTCGTATTACACGCGGACGTGCAGTTTTTCACGTGCGCTGAAATGCCCATGCACGTCTGTACGCGACACGCCACAGGGGCGCCTCCGCTTGAGGGGCCTTCTGTCCAATGAAAATGCATATGCGTGCAGACACGCTTATGCGCTAAGTGCCTTTCCTCGAATTACACGCTGACGTGCAGATTTTTCATGTGCCAAATCACTCCGTATCAAGCTGGCCACGCGTGTGCACACGGAAGACCACGCTCCTGCCCAGAAGGCCGAACTACTGCCCCCCAGAGGCCCGAGCACGCTCCCACCTGCCATCTGCTGCTGGCTGACTGCCTGCTGCCCACGTGCACTGCCATTTGCTGCCTGCATATCAGCCAGGGGTGCTGTTGCTGTGACCACCCCTGCTGGAACCGAAGACTCCCGACTGGGATTCCATCGCTCCACAGCCCAGCCCCAGGACCCAGTTGCCCACCCACTCCTGGCTCTGGGGTTGTCATGTCGGGGCAAACACCATCTGTGACCACTGACAACCCCCGGCCAGAGAGGCAGAGGGGCACCAGCTTCAGTGCCACCGAAGTTGGTGTCCTGGTGGAGCAAGTTCTGGGGCAGTATGATGCCCTCTTCGGAAGTTCCCGCGCCGACAAGGAATGACGGACTCGGATCTGGACTGACATCGTGACTGCCATCAACGCAGAGGGGGTGGCAGTCCGCGACTTACAACATGTCAGGAAGCGCTGGGAGGACTTCAGGTCCAGGACCCTGAACAAGGCCCGGTGCCTCTTGAAGGCAGCGGATGCCAAGGGGTGCCGGGGCCACTTGTCGGAAGAACAGATGAGGGTCCTGGAACGCATATCCCCAGCGCTCCACGTCCAGGTCCTTGAGAAGCAGACCCGTCTGGAGTCGAGCGGTGAGTGTACATGCATCCTGATTGTGAGCAGTGCGTGTGGTAATTATTCAGTAGTGTGCAGGTTGCACATCTGTTTGTATGGGGTCGAGTATGGGTGGGGTGTACAGGGCCGTGGGGCTGAGACATGCGAGGGCTGTAATGTGTGAGACATGGATGGTGCTTGTGTGTGTAGGCTTGCATGCCAAATGCAGTTGTGTGGGCACACATGTTTGGATGAATGTGTATGTAAGTAGACATGTCCGTGATGTCACGCATGTATGTTGTTTTCGGCTGCATGTATCAGCACTGTGTACATGTTCATGTGTGTGTATTTGACAAGGGTGCAACAGTGATGCAACATGGATGCATGTGACAGCGGTATGTGGAAGCCTGATTGGCAGATGTGACATGGATGCCCGTCTGAACAGTGCGACACTTGGCAGGGGTGTACACATGCATGCAAGTGTGGTGGTGTGTGTACATGTGTGGTGCACTTCCTGTGTTGCATGTGATGTCTGGCTCACCTTTGGCTGCTCATGCTGTTGTATGTGTATGGATGGTGGTGGCAGTTGCGATATGGCTGTGGTATGGCTCATGTGTGCGAGTTGTAATGACATGTGTGTTGGGGATTGTGATGACATGTCTGAGGTTTGCCAATGCCACTCATGTACAACTGTCATGTGTGTATGTGTCCATTGTACAGTGCCCTGATGACTGTGTTTTGTTTCTCCCTGTCTGCAGCGTCAACTGATGAAGAGGGCGGTGAAGGTGCTGTGGAGCACAGCGGCGGGGATCCGACCGCCAGCCGGAGACGCAAGGCCCGGCTCCTCTCCCATGTTGTGATCTCGTCGGGGAGTGAGGAATCCGGTGCCGCATCCCAGGCCGCAGCTGCCGGGGGGAGGTCCAAGAGGCGGAGGTTGGAGTTGGACTCCTCGGCAGCAGAAGGGGCAGCTGGGACCCCACAGGGCCCAACAGGGGAAGATGGCACGAAGTCATCCAGGTTGGTGGGGGGTTTGGTGGATGAAGAGGCCGTGCAAGCACCAGAGACGGGGTCTGGATGTAGGGATCCCACTGGTGCTAGTGATGCAGTGCAGGACCAGGGACAGGAGGCAGCACAGGCCGCCGCGGAGGTGCCTGCGTGCAATCCTGTCCCCGATCCTGTCCCTGCATCATCTTGCACCAGCAGGGATGCCTAAGTCCAGACCCGTTTTCAGGCAGGGGATGAGCTCACGTCAACTGGCCTTCCTCTGCCTGCGGACGTGGCTATCCAGGTCCGGGTTGAGCCTGTCCTGGCTGGTGTGGCGTTGCGTCAACGGGCCATGCGAGGTGACCTGCAGTCTTTTCATGGATAGACTGCACGTCATCTCGAATGGCTCGTTGACCACGTCAGCCTGCTGGGACAGGTCACCCAGGCCGGATTCCTCCGTCTGATGGGGCTTTCTCCGACCCCCTCCTCAACTGGACCCGCTATGCGCCAGTTGTCCTCTGTGCCATCTTCCCACCCATCAGTCACCTGGGTGCCCTGTGGAGCTGCCTCTGACGGTGCGGCCAGGCTGGTGGAGGAGGCATCCATGCCACAGTCGGGAGTCGGACGTCCAGCGGTGGCCAAATCTACGACTGCACCCCAGCCGGCGGAGGATGTGCAGGCAGCAGGAGGCAGTGCACGGGCAGAGGCACAGCAGCAGCAGCAACATGGTGGGAGCCATGAAGGCTCGGGGCCTTCGATATCGGAGGGGCAGGCATCGGCCGGAGGTCAGGAGGACCCAGGACAGAGAGTGTCTTCCGTGTGGCAGCGGTTGGGCTACGCTATAGATGCGGAGCGGCAGCGGGCGGAAGAGGCACGGCTCACAATGGTCAGGGCGGAGAACTCCATGCGGAGGGCCCTGAGGCGGGCCGAGTGCCTCGAGGCAATCCGCAGGGGTTTGGAGGTGGAGACGTCGACGGCCCTGGGGACCCTCGGGGCCATGGAGGAGGACCGCCTCCGGGACATTGAGGAGGAGTTCGATGATGCCCTGGCCCGGAACATCCACAAGTGAGCCGTGAAACTAGCCCGCTGCCCTTGTACATAGTTTCTAGGTAGTGTTATGTTTCATTTTTGTTTTTATTTTATTTGGACCTTTCGGACATTGAGCACATTTTTGTATATAGTTTATTTTATTAGTTAGTGTAGTTAGGTAGGTTTCCTTTATTTTGTTGGGATAATGGACCCTAGATTGTTCCCATGTACATAGTTGACAGTTGGATTGTATTTTTTTTCTATTTTTAACCCTGGAGCAATGGCTTTCTTTTTTATTTCCCATTGGATTTTGTTTTGTGGACATTGACTTTGGACATTACTTTGGATTTTTATTTTTGGTTTTGCTTTTTTTGACGGACATGCTTCTTTTCATTTTTGTACATTCACGTTTCATTTCTGTTTCTTCATTTTTTATTCTATTGATGTTTCCTTTAATACATATTATTTTTGGTGAACTTCAATGTGTGGTATCTCATTGGTTTCATGCATTTCATGATATGTGTTTTGAGATTCACTGACACCCATTGGGTGTATGTGAGGGAAATGTGTTTGTTTCGGAACTTGCAATTGGTGTTCTGTGATGTAATTGCAAATTATGAGTGGGTGGATGCAATACTCGGGTGGTTGTTTTGCATTTGGAGGCTGACCATTGGGACCAGGGATCTAGATTGTGATGACATGTTGGCTGGGGAACATGAGTTGCACATGGGTGGGGGCCTGCTGGCAGGTGCCCCACAGTGCTGGGGGGTGGGGGTGGTGGGAGACATGGGTGGGGGCCTGGTGGAGGCTGCCCCTGCACTGCTGGGGTGGGGGTGGTGGGAGACATGGGTGGGGGCCTGGTGGAGGCTGCCCCTGGTGACTGGGGGGTGGTGGGAGACATGGGTGGGGGCCTGGTGGAGGCTGCCCCTGGTGACTGGGGGGGTGGGGGTGGTGGGAGACATGGGTGGGGGACTGGTGGAGGCTGCCCCTGGTGGCTGGGGGGTGGGGGTGGTGGGAGACATGGGTGGACATGGTGGGGGCCTGGTGGAGGCTGCCCCTGCACTTCTGGGGGGTGGGGGTTGTGTGAGACATGGGTGGGAGCCTGGTGGAGGCTGCCCCTGCACTGCTGGGGGGTGGGGATGGTGGGAGACATGGGTGGGGGGCTGGTGGTGTCTGCCCTGCACTTCTGGGGGCGTGGGGGTGGTGGGAGACATGGGTGGGGGCCTGGTGGATGCTGCCCCTGGTGGCTGGGGGGTGGGGGTGGTGGGGAACATGAGTTGGACATGGGTGGGGGCCTGCTGGCAGGTGCCCCACAGTGCTGGGGGGTGGGGGGTGGTGGGAGACATGAGTGGGGGCCTGGTGAAGGCTGCCCCTGGTGGCTGGGGGATGGGGGTGGTGGTAGACATGGGTGGGGGCCTGGTGGAGGCTGCCCCTGCACTGCTGGGGGGTGGGGTGATGGGAGACATGGGTGGGGGCCTGGTGGAGGCTGCCCCTGGTGGCTGGGGGGTGGGGGTGGTGGGAGACATGGGTGGGGGCCTGGTGGAGGCTGCCCCTGCACTGCTGGGGGGTTGGGGCGGTGGGAGACATGGGTGGGGGCCTGGTGGTGGGTGCCCCTGCACTGCTGGGGGGTGGGGGTGGTGGCAGACATGGGTGGGGGCCTGGTGGAGGCGGCCCCTGGTGACTGGGGGGGTGGGGTGGTGGGAGATATGGGTGGGGGCCTGGTGGAGGCTGCCCCTGCACTGCGGGGGGTGGGGGTGGTGTGAGACATGGGTGGGGGCCTGGTGGAGGCTGCCCCTGCACTGCTGGGGGTTGGGGGTGGTGTGAGAAATGGGTGGGGGCCTGGTGGAGGCTGCCCCTGCACTGCTGGGGGGTGGGGGTGGTGGGAGACATGGGTGGGGGCCTGGTGGAGGCTGCCCCTGCACTGCTGGGGTGTGGGGGTGGTGGGAGACATGGGTGGGGGCCTGGTGGAGGCTGCCCCTGGTGACTGGGGGGTGCGGGTGGTGGGAGACATGGGTGGGGGCCTGGTGGAGGCTGCCCCTGCGCTGCTGGGGGTGGGGTGGTGTGAGACATGGGTGGGGGCCTGGTGGAGGCTGCCCCTGGTGACTGGGGGGGTGGGGGTGGTGGAGACATGGGTGGG
Organism: Ambystoma mexicanum; assembly: GCF_040938575.1. Lineage (NCBI taxonomy): Eukaryota > Metazoa > Chordata > Amphibia > Caudata > Ambystomatidae > Ambystoma > Ambystoma mexicanum. The sequence goes on along the minus strand of NC_090936.1, from coordinate 300,509,734 downwards.
GGCCTGGTGGAGGCTGCCCCTGGTGGCTGGGGGTGGTGGGGAACATGAGTTGGTCATGGGTGGGGGCCTGCTGGCAGGTGCCCCCACAGTGCTGGGGGGTGGAGGTGGTGGGGAACATGAGTTGGTCATGGGTGGGGGCCTGCTGGCAGGTGCCCCTGGTGACTGGGGGGTGGGGGTGGTGGGAGACATGAGTGGGGGCCTGGTGGAGGCTGCCCCTGGTGGCTGGGGGATGGGGGTGGTGGGAGAAATGGGTGGGGGCCTGGTGGAGGCTGCCCCTGCACTGCTGGGGGGTGGGGGTGGTGGGAGACATGGGTGGGGGCCTGGTGCTGGGTGCCCCTGCACTGCTGGGGGGTGGGGGTGGTGGGAGACATGGGTGGGGGCCTGGTGGAGGCTGCCCCTGGTGACTGGGGGTCTGGGGGTGGTGGGAGACATGGGTGGGGGCCTGGTGGAGGCTGCTCCCTGGTGACTGGGGGGCGGTGGGGAACATGAGTTGGACGTGGGTGGGGGCCTGCTGGCAGGTGCCCCACAGTGCTGGGGGGTGGGGGTGGTGGGGAACATGAGTTGGGACATGGGTGGGGGCCTGCTGGCAGGTGCCCCTGGTGACTGGGGGGTGGGGGTGGTGGGAGACATGAGTGGGGGCCTGGTGGAGGCTGCCCCTGGTGGCTGGGGGATGGGGGTGGTGGGAGAAATGGGTGGGGGCCTGGTGGAGGCTGCCCCTGCACTGCTGGGGGGTGGGGGTGGTGGGAGACATGGTGGGGGCCTGGTGCTGGGTGCCCCTGCACTGCTGGGGGGTGGGGGTGGTGGGAGACATGGGTGGGGGCCTGGTGGAGGCTGCCCCTGGTGACTGGGGGCTGGGGGTGGTGGGGAGACATGGGTGGGGGCCTGGTGGAGGCTGCTCCTGGTGACTGGGGGGCGGTGGGGAACATGAGTTGGACATGGGTGGGGGCCTGCTGGCAGGTGCCCCACAGTGCTGGGGGGTGGGGGTGGTGGGGAACATGAGTTGGACATAAGTGGGGGCCTGCTGGCAGGTGCCCCTGGTGACTGGGGGGTGGGGGGTGGTGGGAGACATGGGTGGGGGCCTGGTGGAGGCTGCCCCTGGTGACTGGGGGGGTGGGGGTGGTGGGAGACATGGGTGGGGGCCTGGTGGAGGCTGCCCCTGGTGACTGGGGGGTGGGGGTGGTGGTAGACATGGGTGGGGGCCTGGTGGAGGCTGCCCCTGCACTGCTGGGGGGTGGGGGTGGTGGGAGACATGGGTGGGGGCCTGGTGGAGGCTGCCCCTGGTGACTGAGGGGGTGGGGGTGGTGGGAGACATGGGTGGGGGCCTGGTGGAGGCTGCCCCTGCACTGCTAGTGGGGTGGGGGTGGTGGGAGACATGGGTGGGGCCTGGTGGAGGCTGCCCCTGGTGACTGGGGGGGTGCGGGTGGTGGGAGACATGGGTGGGGGCCTGTGGAGGCTGCCCCTGCACTGCTGGGGGGTGGGGTGGTGTGAGACATGGGTGGGGGCCTGGTGGAGGCTGCCCCTGGTGACTGGGGGGTGGGGGTGGTGGGAGACATGGGTGGGGGCCTGGTGGAGGCTGCCCCTGGTGGCTGGGGGTGGTTGGGGAACATGAGTTGGTCATGGGTGGGGGCCTGCTGGCAGGTGCCCCACAGTGCTGGGGGTGGAGGTGGTGGGGAACATGAGTTGGTCATGGGTGGGGGCCTGCTGGCAGGTGCCCCTGGTGACTGGGGGGTGGGGGTGGTGGGAGACATGAGTGGGGGCCTGGTGGAGGCTGCCCCTGGTGGCTGGGGGATGGGGGTGGTGGGAGAAATGGGTGGGGGCCTGGTGGAGGCTGCCCCTGCACTGCTGGGGGGTGGGGGTGGTGGGAGACATGGGTGGGGGCCTGGTGCTGGGTGCCCCTGCACTGCTGGGGGGTGGGGGTGGTGGGAGACATGGGTGGGGGCCTGGTGGAGGCTGCCCCTGGTGACTGGGGGGCTGGGGGTGGTGGGAGACATGGGTGGGGGCCTGGTGGAGGCTGCTCCTGGTGACTGGGGGACGGTGGGGAACATGAGTTGGACGTGGGTGGGGGCCTGCTGGCAGGTGCCCCACAGTGCTGGGGGGTGGGGGTGGTGGGGAACATGAGTTGGACATGGGTGGGGGCCTGCTGGCAGGTGCCCCTGGTGACTGGGGGGTGGGGGTAGTGGGAGACATGAGTGGGGGCCTGGTGGAGGCTGCCCCTGGTGGCTGGGGGATGGGGGTGGTGGGAGAAATGGGTGGGGGCCTGGTGGAGGCTGCCCCTGCACTGCTGGGGGTGGGGGTGGTGGGAGACATGGGTGGGGGCCTGGTGCTGGGTGCCCCTGCACTACTGGGGGGTGGGGGTGGTGGGAGACATGGGTGGGGGCCTGGTGGAGGCTGCCCCTGGTGACTGGGGGGCTGGGGGTGGTGGGAGACATGGGTGGGGGCCTGTGGAGGCTGCTCCTGGTGACTGGGGGCGGTGGGGAACATGAGTTGGACATGGGTGGGGGCCTGCTGGCAGGTGCCCCTGGTGACTGGGGGTGGGGGTGGTGGGAGACATGGGTGGGGGCCTGGTGGAGGCTGCCCCTGGTGACTGGGGGGGTGGGGGTGGTGGGAGACATGGGTGGGGGCCTGGTGGAGGCTGCCCCTGGTGACTGGGGGGTGGGGGTGGTGGTAGACATGGGTGGGGGCCTGGTGGAGGCTGCCCCTGCACTGCTGGAGGGTGGGGGTGGTGGGAGACATGGGTGGGGGCCTGGTGGAGGCTGCCCCTGGTGACTGGGGGGGTGGGGGTGGTGGGAGACATGGGTGGGGGCCTGGTGGAGGCTGCCCCTGCACTGCTAGTGGGGTGGGGGTGGTGGGAGACATGGGTGGGGGCCTGGTGGAGGCTGCCCCTGGTGACTGGGGGGTGGGGGTGGTGGGGAACATGAGTTGGACATGGGTGGGGGCCTGCTGGCAGGTGCCCCACAGTGCTGGGGGGTGGGGGTGGTGGGCAACATGAGTTGGACATGAGTGGGGGCCTGCTGGCAGGTGCCCCTGGTGACTGGGGGGTGGGGGTGGTTTGAGACATGAGTGGGGGCCTGGTGGAGGCTGCCCCTGGTGGCTGGGGGATGGGGGTGGTGGGAGAAATGGGTGGGGGCCTGGTGGAGGCTGCCCCTGCACTGCTGGGGGGTGGGGGTGGTGAGAGACATGGGTGGGGGCCTGGTGCTGGGTGCCCCTGCACTGCTGGGGGGTGGGGGTGGTGGGAGACATGGGTGGGGGCCTGGTGGAGGCTGCCCCTGGTGACTGGGGGGGGTGGGGGTGTTGGGAGACATGGGTGGGGGCCTGGTGGAGGCTGCCCCTGGTGACTGGGGGGTGGGGGTGGTGGGGAACATGAGTTGGACATGGGTGGGGGCCTGCTGGCAGGTGCCTCACAGTGCTGGGGGGTGGGGGTGGTGGGGAACATGAGTTGGACATAAGTGGGGGCCTGCTGGCAGGTGCCCCTGATGACTGGGGGGTGGGGGTGGTGGGAGACATGGGTGGGGGCCTGGTGGAGGCTGCCCCTGGTGACTGGGGGGGGTGGGGGTGGTGGGAGACATGGGTGGGGGCCTGGTGGAGGCTGCCCCTGGTGACTGGGGGGTGGGGGTGGTGGGAGACATGGGTGGGGGCCTGGTGGAGGCTGCCCCTGCACTGCTGGGGGGTGGGGGTGGTGGGAGACATGGGTGGGGGCCTGGTGGAGGCTGCCCCTGGTGACTGGTTGGGTGGGGGTGTTGGGAGACATGGGTGGGGGCCTGGTGGAGGCTGCCCCTGCACTGCTAGTGGGGTGGGGGTGGTGGGAGACATGGGTGGGGGCCTGGTGGAGGCTGCCCCTGGTGACTGGGGGGTGGGGGTGGTGGGGAACATGAGTTGGACATGGGTGGGGGCCTGCTGGCCGGTGCCCCACAGTGCTGGGGGAGGGGGTGGTGGGGAACATGAGTTGGACATGGGTGGGGGCCTGCTGGCAGGTGCCCCACATTGCTGGGGGGTGGGGGTGGTGGGGAACATGAGTTGGACATGGGTGGGGGCCTGCTGGCAGGTGCCCCACAGTGCTGGGGGTGGGGGTGGTGGGGAACATGAGTTGGACAAGGGTGGGGGCCTGCTGGCAGGTGCCCCTGGTGACTGTGGGGTGGGGGTGGTGGGAGACATGGGTGGGGGCCTGGTGGAGGCTGCCCCTGGTGACTAGGGGGGTGGGGGTGGTGGGAGACATGGGTGGGGGCCTGGTGGAGGCAGCCCCTGGTGACTGGGGGGGTGGCGGTGGTGGGAGACATGGGTGGGGGCCTGGTGGAGGCTGCCCCTGCACTGCTGGGGGGTGGGGTGGTGGGAGACATGGGTGGGGGCCTGGTGGAGGCTGCCCCTGGTGACTGAGGGGGTGGGGGTGGTGGGAGACAGGGGTGGGGGCCTGGTGGAGGCTGCCCCTGGTGACTGGGGGGGGTGGGGGTGGTGGGAGACATGGGTGGGGGCCTGGTGGAGGCTGCCCCTGGTGGCTGGGGGGTGGGGGTGGTGTGTGACATGGGTGGGGGCCTGGTGGAGGCTGCCCCTGCACTGCCGGGTGGTGGGGGTGGTGTGAGACATGTGTGGGGGCCTGGTGGAGGCTGACCCTGCACTGCCAGGGGGTGGGGGTGGTGGGAGACATGGGTGGGGGCCTGGTGGTGGCTGCCCCTGCACTGCTGGGGGGGGTGGGGGTGGTGGGAGACATGGGTGGGGGCCTGGTGGTGGCTGCCCCTGCACTGCTCGGGGGTGGGGGTGGTGGGAGACATGGGTGGGGGCCTGGTGGAGGCTGCCCCTGGTGACTGGGGGGGAGGGGGTGGTGGGAGACATGGGTGGGAGCCTGGTTGAGGCTGCCCCTGGTTACTGGGGGGTGCGGGTGGTGGGGAACATGAGTTGGACATGGGTGGGGGCCTGCTGGCAGGTGCCCCACAGTGCTGGGGGGTGAGGGTGGTGGGGAACATGAGTTGGACATGGGTGGGGGCCTGCTGGCAGGTGCCCCTGGTGACTGGGGGGTGGGGGTGGTGGGAGACATGGGTGGGGGCCTGGTGGAGGCTGCCCCTGGTGACTGGGGGGGTGGGGGTGGTGGGAGACATGGGTGGGGGCCTGGTGGAGGCTGCCCCTGGTGCCTGGGGGGGTGGGGGGGGTGGGAGACATGGGTGGGAGCCTGGTGGAGGCTGCCCCTGCACTGCTGGGGGGTGGGGGTGGTGGGAGACATGGGTGGGGGCCTGGTGGAGGCTGCCCCTGGTGACTGGGGGGAGTGGGGGTGGTGGGAGACATGGGTGGGGGCCTGGTGGAGGCTGCCCCTGGTGACCGGGGGGGTGGGGGTGGTGGGAGACATGGGTGGGGACCTGGTGGAGGCTGCCCTGCACTGCTGGGGGGTGGGGGTGGTGGGAGACATGGGTGGGGGCCTGGTGGAGGCTGCCCCTTGTGACTCGGGGGGTGGGGGTGGTGGGAGACATGGGTGGGGACCTGGTGGAGGCTGTCCCTGGTGACTGGGGGGGTGGGGGTGGTGGTAGACATGGGTGGGGGCCTGGTGGAGGCTGCCCCTGGTGACTGGGGGGGGTGGGGGTGGTGGGAGACATGGGTGGTGGCCCGGTGGAGGCTGCCCCTGGTGACTGGGGGGGTGGGTGTGGTGGGAGACATGGGTGGGGGCCTGGTGGAGGCTGCACCCGCACTGCTGGGGGGTGGGAGTGGTGGGAGACATGGGTGGGGGCCTGGTGGAGGCTGCCCCTGGTGACTGGGGGGGAGGGGGTGGTGGGAGACATGGGTGGGGGCCTGGTGGAGGCTGCCCCTGCACTGCTAGGGGGGTGGGGTGGTGGGAGACATGGGTGGGGGCCTGGTGGAGGCTGCCCCTGGTGACTGGGGGTTGGGGGTGGTGGGGAACATGAGTTGGACATGGGTGGGGGCCTGCTGGCAGGTGCCCCACAGTGCTGGGGGTGGGGGTGGTGGGGAACATGAGTTGGACATGGGTGGGGGCCTGCTGGCAGGTGCCCCACAGTGCTGGGGGGTGGGGGTGGTGGGGAACATGAGTTGGACATGGGTTGGGGCCTGCTGGCAGGTGCCCCTGGTGACTGGGGGTGGTGGGAGAAATGGGTGGGAGCCTGGTGGAGGCTGCCCCTGCACTGCTGGGGGGTGGGGGTGGTGGGAGACATGGGTGGGGGCCTGGTGGAGGCTGCCCCTGGTGACTGGGGGGGTGGGGGTGGTGGGAGACATGGGTGGGGGCCTGGTGGAGGCTGCCCCTGGTGACTGGGGGGGTGGGGGTGGTGGGAGACATGGGTGGGGACCTGGTGGAGGCTGCCCTGCACTGCTGGGGGGTGGGGGTGGTGGGAGACATGGGTGGGGGCCCGGTGGAGGCTGCCCCTGGTGACTCGGGGGGTGGGGGTGGTGGGAGACATGGGTGGGGACCTGGTGGAGGCTGTCCCTGGTGACTGGGGGGGTGGGGGTGGTGGTAGACATGGGTGGGGGCCTGGTGGAGGCTGCCCCTGGTGACTGGGGGGGTGGGGGTGGTGGGAGACATGGGTGGGGGCCTGGTGGAGGCTGCCCCTGCACTGCTGGGGGGTGGGGGTGGTGGGAGACATGGGTGGGGGCCTGGTGGAGGCTGCCCCTGGTGTCTGGGGGGGAGGGGGTGGTGGGAGACATGGGTGGGGGCCTGGTGGAGGCTGCCCCTGGTGACTGGGCGGGTGGGGTTGTGGGAGACATGGGTGGGGGCCTGGTGGAGGCTGCCCCTGCACTGCTGGGGGGTGGGGGTGGTGGGAGACATGGGTGGGGGCCTGGTGGAGGCTGCCCCTGGTGACTGGGGGGGAGGGGGTGGTGGGAGACATGGGTGGGGGCCTGGTGGAGGCTGCCCCTGGTGACTGGGGGGTGCGGGTGGTGGGGAACATGAGTTTGACATGGGTGGGGGCCTGCTGGCAGGTGCCCCACAGTGCTGGGGGTGGGGGTGGTGGGGAACATGAGTTGGACATGGGTGGGGGCCTGCTGGCTGGTGCCCCACAGTGCTGGGGGTGGGGGTGGTGGGGAACATGAGTTGGACATGGGTGGGGGCCTGCTGGCAGGTGCCCCACAGTGCTGGGGGGTGGGGGTGGTGGGCAACATGAGTTGGACAAGGGTGGGGGCCTGCTGGCAGGTGCCCCTGGTGACTGTGGGGTGGGGGTGGTGGGAGACATGGGTGGGGGCCTGGTGGAGGCTGCCCCTGGTGACTGGGGGGGTGGGGGTGGTGGGAGACATGGGTGGGGGCCTGGTGGAGGCTGCCCCTGGTGACTGGGGGGGTGGGGGTGGTGGGAGACATGGGTGGGGGCCTGGTGGAGGCTGCCCCTGGTGGCTGGGGGGTGGGGGTGGTGTGTGACATGGGTGGGGGCCTGGTGGAGGCTGCCCCTGCACTGCCGGGGGGTGGAGGTGGTGTGAGACATGTGTGGGGGCCTGGTGGAGGCTGACCCTGCACTGCCAGGGGGTTGGGGTGGTGGGAGACATGGGTGGGGGCCTGGTGGTGGCTGCCCCTGCACTGCTGGGGGGGTGGGGGTGGTGGGAGACATGGGTGGGGACCTGGTGGTGGCTGCCCCTGCACTGCTCGGGGGTGGGGGTGGTGGGAGACATGGGTGGGGGCCTGGTGGAGGCTGCCCCTGGTGACTGGGGGGAGGGGGTGGTGGGAGACATGGGTGGGAGCCTGGTTGAGGCTGCCCCTGGTTACTGGGGGGTGCGGGTGGTGGGGAACATGAGTTGGACATGGGTGGGGGCCTGCTGGCAGGTGCCCCACAGTGCTGGGGCGTGGGGGTGGTGGGGAACATGAGTTGGACATGGGTGGGGGCCTGCTGGCAGGTGCCCCACAGTGCTGGGGGGTGGGGGTGGTGGGGAACATGAGTTGGACATGGGTGGGGGCCTGCTGGCAGGTGCCCCTGGTGACTGGGGGGTGGGGGTGGTGGGAGACATGGGTGGGGGCCTGGTGGAGGCTGCCCCTGGTGACTGGGGGGGTGGGGTGGTGGGAGACATGGGTGGGGGCCTGGTGGAGGCTGCCCCTGGTGCCTGGGGGGTGGGGGTGGTGGGAGACATGGGTGGGAGCCTGGTGGAGGCTGCCCCTGCACTGCTGGGGGGTGGGGGTGGTGGGAGACATGGGTGGGGGCCTGGTGGAGGCTGCCCCTGGTGACTGGGGGGGGTGGGGGTGGTGGGAGACATGGGTGGGGGCCTGGTGGAGGCTGCCCCTGGTGACCGGGGGGGTGGGGGTGGTGGGAGACATGGGTGGGGACCTGGTGGAGGCTGCCCTGCACTGCTGGGGGGTGGGGGTGGTGGGAGACATGGGTGGGGGCCTGGTGGAGGCTGTCCCTGGTGACTCGAGGGGTGGGGGTGGTGGGAGACATGGGTGGGGACCTGGTGGAGGCTGTCCCTGGTGACTGGGGGGGTGGGGGTGGTGGTAGACATGGGTGGGGGCCTGGTGGAGGCTGTCCCTGGTGACTGGGGGGGTGGGGGTGGTGGGAGACATGGGTGGTGGCCTGGTGGAGGCTGCCCCTGCACTGCTGGGGGGTGGGTGTGGTGGGAGACATTGGTGGGGGCCTGGTGGAGGCTGCCCCTGGTGACTGGGGGGGAGGGGGTGGTGGGAGACATGGGTGGGGGCCTGGTGGAGGCTGCCCCTGCACTGCTAGGGGGGTGGGGTGGTGGGAGACATGGGTGGGGGCCTGGTGGAGGCTGCCCCTGGTGACTGGGGGGTGGGGGTGGTGGGGAACATGAGTTGGACATGGGTGGGGGCCTGCTGGCAGGTGCCCCACAGTGCTGGGGGTGGGGGTGGTGGGGAACATGAGTTGGACATGGGTGGGGGCCTGCTGGCAGGTGCCCCACAGTGCTGGGGGGTGGGGTGGTGGGGAACATGAGTTGGACATGGGTGGGGGCCTGCTGGCAGGTGCCCCTGGTGACTGGGGGGTGGGGGTGGTGGGAGACATGGGTGGGAGCCTGGTGGAGGCTGCCCCTGCACTGCTGGGGGGTGGGGGTGGTGGGAGACATGGGTGGGGGCCTGGTGGAGGCTGCCCCTGGTGACTGGGGGGGTGGGGGTGGTGGGAGACATGGGTGGGGGCCTGGTGGAGGCTGCCCCTGGTGACTGGGGGGGTGGGGGTGGTGGGAGACATGGGTGGGGACCTGGTGGAGGCTGCCCTGCACTGCTGGGGGGTGGGGGTGGTGGGAGACATGGGTGGGGGCCTGGTGGAGGCTGCCCCTGGTGACTCGGGGGGTGGGGGTGGTGGGAGACATGGGTGGGGACCTGGTGGAGGCTGTCCCTGGTGACTGGGGGGGTGGGGGTGGTGGGAGACATGGGTGGGGGCCTGGTGGAGGCTGCCCCTGGTGACTGGGGGGGAGGGGGTGGTGGGAGACATGGGTGGGGGCCTGGTGGAGGCTGCCCCTGGTGACTGGGGGGGTGGGGGTGGTGGGAGACATGGGTGGGGGCCTGGTGGAGGCTGCCCCTGCACTGCTGGGGGGTGGGGGTGGTGGGAGACATGGGTGGGGGCCTGGTGGAGGCTGCCCCTGGTGACTGGGGGGGATGGGGTGGTGGGAGACATGGGTGGGGGCCTGGTGGAGGCTGCCCCTGCACTGCTAGGGGGGTGGGGTGGTGGGAGACATGGGTGGGGGCCTGGTGGAGGCTGCCCCTGGTGACTGGGGGGTGGGGGTGCTGGGGAACATGAGTTGGACATGGGTGGGGGCCTGCTGGCAGGTGCCCCACAGTGCTGGGGGTGGGGGTGGTGGGGAACATGAGTTGGACATGGGTGGGGGCCTGCTGGCAGGTTCCCCACAGTGCTGGGGGGTGGGGGTGGTGGGGAACATGAGTTGGACATGGGTGGGGGCCTGCTGGCAGGTGCCCCTGGTGACTGGGGGGTGGGGGTGGTGGGAGACATGGGTGGGGGCCTGGTGGAGGCTGCCCCTGGTGACTGCGGGGGTGGGGGTGGTGGGAGACATGGGTGGGGGCCTGGTGGAGGCTGCCCCTGGTGACTGGGGGGGTGGGGGTGGTGGGAAACATGGGTGGGGGCCTGGTGGAGGCTGCCCCTGGTGGCTTGGGGTGGTGGGAGACATGGGTGGGGGCCTGGTGGAGGCTGCCCCTGCACTGCTGGGGGGTGGGGGTGGTGTGAGACAAGGGTGGGGGCCTGGTGGAGGCTGCCCCTGCACTACTGGGGGGTGGGATTTTTGGGAGACATGGGTGGGGGCCTGGTGGTGGCTGCCCCTGCACTGCTGGGGGGGTGGGGGGGTGGGAGACATGGGTGGGGGCCTGGTGGAGGCTGCCCCTGCTGGCTGGGGGTGGGGGTGGTGGAGAACATGAGTTGGACATGGGTGGGGACCTGCTGGCAGGTGCCCCACAGTGCTGGGGGGTGGGGGTGGTGGGGAACATGAGTTGGACATGGGTGGGGGCCTGCTGGCAGGTGCCCCTGGTGACTGGGGGGAGGTGGGAGACATGAGTGGGGACCTGGTGGAGGCTGCCCCTGCACTGCTGGGGGGTGGGGTTGGTGGGAAACATGGGTGCGGGCCTGGTGGTGGGTGCCCCTGCACTGCTGTGGGGTGGGGGTGGTGGGAGACATGGGTGGGGGCGTGGTGGAGGCTGCCCCTGGTGACCGGGGGGGTGGGGGTGGTGGGAGACATGGGTGGGGGCCTGGTGGAGGCTGCCCCTGGTGGCTGGGGGGTGGGGGTGGTGGGAGACATGGGTGGGGGCCTGGTGGAGGCTGCCCCTGCACTGCTGGGGGGTGGGGGTGGTGGGAGACATGGGTGGGGGCCTGGTGGTGGGTGCCCCTGCACTGCTGTGGGGTGGGGGTGGTGGGAGACATGGGTGGGGGCCTGGTGGAGGCTGCCCCTGGTGACTGGGGGGGTGGGGGTGGTGGGAGACATGGGTGGGGGCCTGGTGGAGGCGGCCCCTGGTGACTGGGGGGGTGGGGGTGGTGGGAGACATGGGTCGGGGCCTGGCGGAGGCTGACCCTGCACTGCTGGGGGTGGGGGTGGTGTGAGACATGGGTGGGGGCCTAGTGGAGGCTGCCCCTGCACTGCTGGGGGGTGGGGTGGTGTGAGACATGGGTGGGGGCCTGGTGGAGGCTGCCCCTGCACTGCTGGGGGGTGGGGGTGGTGGGAGACATGGGTGGGGGCCTGGTGGAGGCTGCCCCTGCACTGCTGGGGGGTGGGGGTGGTGTGAGACATGGGTGGGTCCTGGTGGAGGCTGCTCCTGCACTGCTGGGGGTGGGGGTGGTGTGAGACATGGGTGGGGGCCTGGTGGAGGCTGCCCCTGCACTGCTGGGGGGTGGGGTGGTGGGAGACATGGGTGGGGGGCCTGGTGGAGGCTGCCCCAGCACTGCTGGGGGGTGGGGGTGGTAGGAGACATGGGTGGGGGCCTGGTGGAGGCTGCCCCTGGTGACTCGGGGGGTGGGGGTGGTGGGAGACATGGGTGGGGGCCTGGTGGAGGGTGCCCCTGGTGGCTGGGGGTGCAGGGGGACATGCGTTGGTGGGCAGTAGTGCAAGTTGACATGTGGGTTGGCTGGTGGGCATGGCCATGGTGGATGGGGTGCCTGCATGACATGTGCTGGGTAGGCCCCTGTGGTGTGAGCCACCTGCAGGGGCCGTGGAGGGTGTAGAGGGAACACCTGGGAGGACCCACACGTGCAATTCACGTGTGCTGCTCCCCGCGCACCCCTGTAATACACGTACCCTGATGATATCGCATGTGGAACTTCCCGCGCACCCCTGTAATACACGTACCCTGATGGAATTGCGTGTGGAACTTCCCGCCGCACCCCTGGAATACACGTACCCTGCTGATGTTGCGTGGGATACTTCCCCCGCACCCTGAAATACACGTACCCTGATGAGATCGCGTGTGTCACTTCCCGCGCGCCCCCGAAATACACGTACCCCGCTCGATCACGTGTGTTGCTTCCCGCGCACCCCCGCAATACATGTGCCCCACTCGCACAGGCCCAATTGCTGTATGTTGCCACTTTTGTGATGCGCTGGGACTCTACCGCCTGCCTTCGTGTGGCGGACGTGTTTCAGCTTGTGCGTGTCTCTGGCTGTGCATGGCTTTGCCCTATTCGATTCCATGAATACGTGTGGTTCGAGTGCGTGTGGGCGTTCCGTCTGCTTCCCTGCAGTACATCCCCAGTTACGCCCTTATTTTCGCGCATTATTCCCCATTCCGCGCGTTACGCCCCGTGTCCCGCCCACTTTCTGGTGTATGCGCCGAGGTTGTGCGCTTTCACTGTGCGCGTCGCGCACGCCTTTCGGGATGTTGCAGTGACTTGTGCGCCATGCACGGGTTTGGCGCACATCCCGAGGTGAACACGCGCAGGGACTTCCATGAATCGCACGCGAGACATGGAAAGGGGCAGCTCACAGGGACATACAGCAAGGGACATACTCGGGTGCAGTGCATGTCTTTTCCACGTACTTCATGATAAATGCACTGCCAACTTTGTTTCGGTCATGGTGGTACGCAACTTGCTCTGTAGTCATGGCTTGCTATATGGGTCTGTCTGCTTACCCAGGGAACATTGCATGTTGTGTGAATTGTGACACATTGGTGTTCCATTTGCCACGCACCCAGCAGCGGCTGCCTTACTGCATTGACTGTGTATGACCCGTCACAGGGGTGATGTTATATATGGGTACGAAGCATCAACCACAGATTGTCTGTTTGTAGAGTAGTCTGTTGCTATGGGGCATGTTTGGTGTTGTGTTTTTGTGCAATTGGCACGTACAGGTTGTTGACTGTGTCTCTCTTTGCAGCATTGCAGTGCTCCTGTAACCGGACCTGAGAGTGCGCAGGCAGGAGGCCAGCACTCAAAACCAGAGCTAAGTGTCTTGTTGTTTTCTTACGAACTGCTCTGCATAGGCTTGCTGGGGAGTGGACTGATGCATGGATGTATGTGTGGTTCAATTTGGTATGTTTTTTTCTCCCTAATCACCCGTGATCCTATGCAATTTTGAAACCTGTACCCTCTACCCGGTGTTCCTGCTTCCCGTGCCTATCCAAGCAACGTTCCCTGACCCTCTTTCCCCACTGGGGTTGCGGATGCCTGTGTAAGCCCCGAACTTGCAGGCGCCAAAACCCTAGAGGGGGTGGTTGGTTCGTACCACTCCTGAGCCTGGACTACAGAAGGCCATGACAATGATGTCCAAGTTTGTTTGGATTGTGTATGTGTTCATGCAGGTTGTACATTTTCGTGCATTCCCTAGTTTCATGTGTCATTCCTCCTCCCCTCTCCTGCCGCTCATTCCAGTCATCCAGTGTGTCAACACCTGTCCCGACTGCATATCCCTGAACCTCATTCCCCACCAGGGTCTCAGGGGCCTGTGTGAGTTTGACCTTGCAGGCACCCGGGACATGGTGGGGGTGGTTGTTTCGTGACACTCCTGCGCCTGTACAGGGGACCTGTGACAGTACACATCCATTCATGGTGCATCATCCTATGTCATGTACCACACATGTCTCACATCCTGTCGTGACATTGTTTTGCTGTGCTACCTTGGTTGTTGCATCATTGTGGTAGTACTTGGCCTTTGTGAGGTACTGCTACGTCAAGTCATCTACTGGAGGGTGTTCGGGTTCGTTTTTATGCCTTTGATTTTGTGATTTTGGAAATGAGTGTGGATTCTGAGGGTTCAGGCATCTTTTTACACACAAGGTGGGAGATGGTGACGAAGGGTAAAGGTGATCCTGTGGCCAGGTGGAATTGAGGTTTGGAGGCTCCATGACCCAGGTGCAGTTGTTCAGTGGGTCATGGTCATTTGTGAGGGAGGGGGGGGTTGTTCTTGATAGTTGCCCTGCCCTGCAGTGTGATGGGAACTCTGACATAGTAATGGTTGTATCCTATGTACATGTTGTGTTCTGCTGATCAATGCCTGTTCATGTGTTGTGTTTTCCTTTCAGGTGCGAGGGGATAGCTGTGGTTTGACATGCTGGGGTGTACACATGGTGGATGTTCACATGTGATGTGTAGGGAACACTGATGGTCACTTGAGTGCACATGCATATGTGGAGTGCATGTCCTTGCAGAACCACACACTTGCACTCTGATGCACTACATGTACTCCCACCCTTGCATATCCACATGTACACTGTTTGCCTTCTGGTGCCCACTGTGTCCCGGCAGCACATGTTCTGTGACCGATCATGGATCCAGTACATGCCTAATTTGATGTTTGACATGGTCTGTCAGTTAGATGTGATGCTCAGGGTGTGCATCACACACATTGGCTGTTCACTGTGCTGTGCGCTGAGCAGTGTGATGCAGGAGTAGGACACTGCATACATGAGCTGCAGTGTTGATTTTGCAATGCATAATGTGCATGTAGACAGGCATTCATTGTGATGTTACGTCTACGACTGTTGTAATGCATTTGGAAATGACTTATTTTGGGTGGGAGGTTGTTGGTCTGTCATTTCATCTGATTCCGGGTCAGGCAGCAGTGTCCGATGCCACTGTGCATTTAGGACATGGCAATGTGTACCTTATCGTTACTGCATTGGTGTATGGGTATTGCGTGCCATGTAATGTTGATGTTTGGGAGGGTTTGAGTGACATGACAGTGATGGCCATGGCATGGTTTGCAGGTGTGTGTGATGCACACCTTGCATGTCCGTGTCATCCGCTTCTCAGAGCAACTAGCTGGGGGTAGATTTCTCTCCGCAGCAGGGCCCTCCCCCTGGAACAGACTTCCGGCCTGACTTGAACTTGAGGGGAATCATCTCCAGTTCTGGAAGCACCTCAAGACCTTCCTCTTTGCTTCTGCTTACAGTCTGCCTCTCCCTTGCAGAATTCTCCACTGGAACTGCACAGGAGCTGCAACTGGGCCACTCTCACCGACCTCGGTCCCTGGCCCAGCCACTCTCCACTTGCACTGCCTCCCTGGCAACCCCTGCACTGCAGTACTGTCTCTCTATCCCTACAGCCCTCCCTTCCCAGCACTTGTCTGCACTTACCTTTGTAGTTGCCACCAGGCGACCTATGTATTATTTTTTTGGGCCACTTCCCCTGTACTGGACACCCCCCCCACCCTTCCCCTTGCACTTTTCCCATTCCCCCTACCCCTGAACTTGCATGATCCCAATGACACCTGGCCTAGTAGTACCGTTCTCTGTGTTCCCTTGTTCCCCCCTCCCTGCCTCATTGCGCCTTGGAATACTTGTGTATGGGCCATATCGTGTCATATGTCATATGTGTGCCTTTTGGTCACACAGGATAGCTTGTGTTTAAGTAGCTAGGGATGCAGACGATGTGGCACTTCCATGGCAACTTCCTCAGGGTGGTAGGGTTGTGACAGTTAACTGTCTCTTTGTCATCATCGATTGTCACCTGGTATGTGCCAGGTCTGTGTGCACTCCGCAGGGGTGGGAGTTTAGGTGAAAAATGTGGCCACAAGCTGGGTCCGGGCTTCCTCGCCACGTGCCCTGTCCCCTCCCATGGGCAGCGCCTGTGCCTGTGGTTGGGGATGTGGGGGCACCGCCATGTCCACCGGGAAGCCCTGCTGTGTTGCAACATTGTGCAGAACACATGCTGCCACAATGATACTGCACACTACTGGTGGTGCATAGAGTAGTTGCCCACCAGCGCGGTCAAGGGAGCAGAAACGTGACTTGAGCACTCCGAATGTGCGCTCCACTATGCCCCTGGTTGCAATACGGACGGCGTTGTATCTTACCTGGGGTGGTGTGGTGGGGTTCCGGATTGGCGTCAAAATGTGGTTGCTCAGAGGGTAGGCACTGTCCCCTGGGGAGGTGATAATAGTTGAGATTATTAGGGTTTGGATATTTGTCTGTGTGTGACTTGCATGCATGTGCAAGGCATTTGTACTGTCCTAGGAGCCATGTGTCGCCATGCTGCCCAGCTTCCAGGGCCCGGCTCAGGGCGGACATTCTGTATATGAAACTGTCATGGGTGGAGCCAGGGTAGTTTGCATAGACAGAGGTGATGATTCCCTTTGCATCACATACCACCTGTACATTGATGGAATGCCAGTGCTTGAGGTTTCAGTAGATGTGCTCAATGGCCCTAGGTGGACGTAGGGCCACATGGGTGGAATCTATGGCACGGAGCACTTTGGGGAAGTGTGCCACCCTGAAAAAATCCAGGACAACGGCCTGCCTTTCTGCAGGTGTTCTGGGCATGTATATGTGCCTGCGGACTGAGGGGCGCGCTGTCATGATTGCCAGTACCTGGTGTAGGCAGAGTGACTGCGTGGCCT
This sequence comes from Ambystoma mexicanum, assembly GCF_040938575.1. Taxonomy (NCBI): domain Eukaryota; kingdom Metazoa; phylum Chordata; class Amphibia; order Caudata; family Ambystomatidae; genus Ambystoma; species Ambystoma mexicanum. The sequence continues at coordinate 300,493,552 of NC_090936.1, read as the reverse complement.
GTGAGACCCCCCCCCACTATGGCAGTGGTCCGCTGAAATGACCCAGTGGCCAAAAAATGCAGGACATTGAGCAGCTTCTCCAAGGGGCTCAATGCTTGGGAGCAAAGGGTGGGGGATGTGAGGTCATCTTCCCACTCCCTGACCAGGTCTAGGATGATATGGGGTGGAAACCTATACCTGCCATAGACCTGGTCGTCAGGCATCCCAAAAAGGCTTTTCTGTGGTGCGAAAATGCGTGTCCTGGCTATTCTCCTCCTCCTGCGGTGTCCCACGATCAGTGCAGCGACAAATGGGTCATTCATCGTAGCTGTATATACGCGTTTGTTGTTTGCGCGCACTTTTATGCTGTGCGTGGGGACGCTTCCGCCTGCCTTCGTGTGGCAGACGCGTTGACGCCTGTGCACGTCTTTTGCCGTGCGCGGGTTTCCCGTATTCGGATACGGTCCGAGTGTCATCGCGTGTGATCGGAGGGGAGTGAGCGTACACGCAACTGGCCTGGGTACGTGTGTTTCGGGGTGCGCGGGAAGTTCCACACGCGATTAGCCTGGGTACGTGTGTTCCGGGGTGCCGGGAACTTTCAAACGCGATTGGTGGAAATCCACGTGTGTTCTGTCATCACGTGCAATGAGGGAAACACCTGCGCGCGTCACGTCACAGACGCGCTCAAGCGCTAAGGGCCTTTGGTCAAATGAAATCGTATATGCATGCTGCCGTGCATACGCGCTAATGGCCTTTCCTCGTATTACACGCGGACGTGCAGTTTTCCATGCGCGCTTACGCGCATGGGCCCTTTCCTCGTATTACACGCGGACGTGCAGTTTTTCACGTGCGCTGAAATGCCCATGCACGTCTGTACGCGTCACGCCACAGGGGCGCTTGCGCTTGAGGGGCCTTCTGTCCAATGAAAATGCGTATGCGTGCAGACGCGCTTATGCGCTAAGTGCCATTCCTCGAATTACACGCTGACGTGCAGATTTTTCATGTGCCAAATCACTCCGTATCAAGCTGGCCACGCGTATGCACACGGAAGACCACGCTCCTGCCCAGAAGGCCGAACTACTGCCCCCCAGAGGCCCGAGCACGCTCCCACCTGCCATCTGCTGCTGGCTGACTGCCTGCTGCCCACGTGCACTGCCATTTGCTGCCTGCATATCAGCCAGGGGTGCTGTTGCTGTGACCACCCCTGCTGGAACCGAAGACTCCCGACTGGGATTCCATCGCTCCACAGCCCAGCCCCAGGACCCAGTTGCCCACCCACTCCTGGCTCTGGGGTTGTCATGTCGGGGCAAACACCATCTGTGACCACTGACAACCCCCGGCCAGAGAGGCAGAGGGGCACCAGCTTCAGTGCCACCGAAGTTGGTGTCCTGGTGGAGCAAGTTCTGGGGCAGTATGATGCCCTCTTCGGAAGTTCCCGCGCCGACAAGGAATGACGGACTCGGATCTGGACTGACATCGTGACTGCCATCAACGCGGAGGGGGTGGCAGTCCGCGACTTACAACATGTCAGGAAGCGCTGGGAGGACTTCAGGTCCAGGACCCTGAACAAGGCCCGGTGCCTCTTGAAGGCAGTGGATGCCAAGGGGTGCCGGGGCCACTTGTCGGAAGAACAGATGAGGGTCCTGGAACGCATATCCCCAGCGCTCCACGTCCAGGTCCTTGAGAAGCAGACCCGTCTGGAGTCGAGCGGTGAGTGTACATGCATCCTGATTGTGAGCAGTGCGTGTGGTAATTATTCAGTAGTGTGCAGGTTGCACATCTGTTTGTATGGGGTCTAGTATGGGTGGGGGTGTACAGGGCCGTGGGGCTGACACATGCGAGGGCTGTAATGTGTGAGACATGGATGGTGCTTGTGTGTGTAGGCTTGCATGCCAAATGCAGTTGTGTGGGCACACATGTTTGGATGAATGTGTATGTAAGTAGACATGTCCGTGATGTCACGCATGTATGTTGTTTTCGGCTGCATGTATCAGCACTGTGTACATGTGCATGTGTGTGTATTTGACAAGGGTGCAACAGTGATGCAACATGGATGCATGTGACAGCGGTATGTGGAAGCCTGATTGGCAGATGTGACATGGATGCCCGTCTGAACAGTGCGACACTTGGCAGGGGTGTACACATGCATGCAAGTGTGGTGGTGTGTGTACATGTGTGGTGCACTTCCTCTGTTGCATGTGATGTCTGGCTCACCTTTGGCTGCTCATGCTGTTGTATGTGTATGGATGGTGGTGGCAGTTGCAATATGGCTGTGGTATGGCTCATGTGTGCGAGTTGTAATGACATGTGTGTTAGGGATTGTGATGACATGTCTGAGGTTTGCCAATGCCACTCATGTACAACTGTCATGTGTGTATGTGTCCATTGTACAGTGCCCTGATGCCTGTGTTTTGTTTCTCCCTGTCTGCAGCATCAACTGATGAAGAGGGTGGTGAAGGTGCTGTGGAGCACAGCGGCGGGGATCCGACCGCCAGCCGGAGACGCAAGGCCCGGCTCCTCTCCCATGTTGTGATCTCGTCGGGGAGTGAGGAATCCGGTGCCGCGTCCCAGGCCGCAGCTGCCGGGGGGAGGTCCAAGAGGCGGAGGTTGGAGTTGGACTCCTCGGCAGCAGAAGGGGGAGCTGGGACCCCACAGGGCCCAACAGGGGAAGATGGCACGGAGTCATCCAGGTTGGTGGGGGGTTTGGTGGATGAGGAGGCCGTGCAAGCACCAGAGACGGGGTCTGGATGTAGGGATCCCACTGGTGCTAGTGATGCAGTGCAGGACCAGGGACAGGAGGCAGCACAGGCCGCCGCGGAGGTGCCTGCGTGCAATCCTGTCCCCGATCCTGTCCCTGCATCATCTTGCACCAGCAGGGATGCCTAAGTCCAGACCCGTTTTCAGGCAGGGGATGAGCTCACGTCAACTGGCCTTCCTCTGCCTGCGGACGTGGCTATCCAGGTCCGGGTTGAGCCTGTCCTGGCTGGTGTGGCGTTGCGTCAACGGGCCATGCGAGGTGACCTGCAGTCTTTTCATGGAGAGACTGCACGTCATCTCGAATGGCTCGTTGACCACGTCAGCCTGCTGGGACAGGTCACCCAGGCCGGATTCCTCCGTCTGATGGGGCTTGCTCCGACCCCCTCCTCAACTGGACCCGCTATGCGCCAGTCGTCCTCTGTGCCATCTTCCCACCCATCAGTCACCTGGGTGCCCTGTGGAGCTGCCTCTGACGGTGCGGCCAGGTTGGTGGAGGAGGCATCCATGCCACAGTCGGGAGTCGGACATCCAGCGGTGGCCAAATCTACGACTGCACCCCAGCCGGCGGAGGATGTGCAGGCAGCAGGAGGCAGTGCACGGGCAGAGGCACAGCAGCAGCAGCAACGTGGTGGGAGCCATGAAGGCTCGGGGCCTTCGACATCGGAGGGGCAGGCATCGGCCGGAGGTCAGGAGGACCCAGGACAGAGAGTGTCTTCCGTGTGGCAGCGGTTGGGCTACGCTATAGATGCGGAGCGGCAGCGGGCGGAAGAGGCACGGCTCACAATGGTCATGGCGGAGAACTCCATGCGGAGGGCCCTGAGACGGGCCGAGCGCCTCGAGGCAATCCGCAGGGGTTTGGAGGTGGAGACGTCAACGGCCCTGGGGACCCTCGGGGCCATGGAGGAGGACCGCCTCTGGGACATTGAGGAGGAGTTCGATGATGCCCTGGCCCGGAACATCCTCAAGTGAGCCGTGAAACTAGCCCGCTGCCCTTGTACATAGTTTCTAGGTAGTGTTAGGTTTCATTTTTGTTTTTATTTTATTTGGACCTTTCGGACATTGAGCACATTTTTGTATATAGTTTATTTTATTAGTTAGTGTAGTTAGGTAGGTTTCCTTTATTTTGTTGGGATAATGGACCCTAGATTGTTCCCATGTACATAGTTGACAGTTGGATTGTATTTTTTTTCTATTTTTAACCATGGAGCAATGGCTTTCTTTTTTATTTCCCATTGGATTTTGTTTTGTGGACATTGACTTTGGACATTACTATGGATTTTTATTTTTGGTTTTGCTTTTTTTGACGGACATGCTTCTTTTCATTTTTGTACATTCACGTTTCGTTTCTGTTTCTTCATTTTTTATTCTATTGATGTTTCCTTTAATACATATTATTTTTGGTGAACTTCAATGTGTGGTATCTCATTGGTTTCATGCATTTCATGATATGTGTTTTGAGATTCACTGACACCCATTGGGTGTATGTGAGGGAAATGTGTTTGTTTCAGAACTTGCAATTGGTGTTCTGTGATGTAATTGCAAATTATGAGTGGGTGGATGCAATACTCGGGTGGGTGTTTTGCATTTGGAGGCTGACCATTGGGACCAGGGATCTAGAGTGTGATGACATGTTGGCTGGGGAACATGAGTTGCACATGGGTGGGGGCCTGCTGGCAGGTGCCCCACAGTGCTGGGGGGTGGGGGTGGTGGGAGACATGGGTGGGGGCCTGGTGGAGGCTGCCCCTGCACTGCTGGGGTGGGGGTGGTGGGAGACATGGGTGGGGGCCTGGTGGAGGCTGCCCCTGGTGACTGGGGGGTGGTGGGAGACATGGGTGGGGGCCTGGTGGAGGCTGCCCCTGGTGACTGGGGGGGTGGGGGTGGTGGGAGACATGGGTGGGGGCCTGGTGGAGGCTGCCCCTGCACTGCTGGGGGGTGGGGGTGGTGTGAGACATGGGTGGGAGCCTGGTGGAGGCTGCCCCTGCACTGCTGGGGGGTGGGGATGGTGGGAGACATGGGTGGGGGGCTGGTGGTGGCTGCCCCTGCACTTCTGGGGGCGTGGGGGTGGTGGGAGACATGGGTGGGGGCCTGGTGGATGCTGCCCCTGGTGGCTGGGGGGTGGGGGTGGTGGGGAACATGAGTTGGACATGGGTGGGGGCCTGCTGGCAGGTGCCCCACAGTGCTGGGGGGTGGGGGTGGTGGGAGACATGAGTGGGGGCCTGGTGAAGGCTGCCCCTGGTGGCTGGGGGATGGGGGTGGTGGTAGACATGGGTGGGGGCCTGGTGGAGGCTGCCCCTGCACTGCTGGGGGGTGGGGGTGATGGGAGACATGGGTGGGGGCCTGGTGGAGGCTGCCCCTGGTGGCTGGGGGGTGGGGGTGGTGGGAGACATGGGTGGGGGCCTGGTGGAGGCTGCCCCTGCACTGCTGGGGGGGTGGGGGCGGTGGGAGACATGGGTGGGGGCCTGGTGGTGGGTGCCCCTGCACTGCTGGGGGGTGGGGGTGGTGGGAGACATGGGTGGGGGCCTGGTGGAGGCGGCCCCTGGTGACTGGGGGGGTGGGGTGGTGGGAGACATGGGTGGGGGCCTGGTGGAGGCTGCCCCTGCACTGCTGGGGGTGGGGGTGGTGTGAGACATGGGTGGGGGCCTGGAGGAGGCTGCCCCTGCACTGCTGGGGTGTGGGGGTGGTGGGAGACATGGGTGGGGGCCTGGTGGAGGCTGCCCCTTCACTGCTGGGGGGTGGGGGTGGTGGGAGACATGGGTGGGGGCCTGGTGGAGGCTGCCCCTGCACTGCTGGGGGGTGGGGGTGGTGGGAGACATGGGTGGGGGCCTGGTGGAGGCTGCCCCTGGTGACTGGGGGGTGCGGGTGGTGGGAGACATGGGTGGGGGCCTGGTGGAGGCTGCCCCTGCACTGCTGGGGGGTGGGGTGGTGTGAGACATGGTGGGGGCCTGGTGGAAGCTGCCCCTGCACTGCTGGGGGGTGGGGGTGGTGTGAGACATGGGTGGGGGCCTGGTGGAGGCTGCCCCTGGTGACTGGGGGGGTGAGGGTGGTGGGAGACATGGGTGGGGGCCTGGTGGAGGCTGCCCCTGGTGGCTGGGGGTGGTGGGGAACATGAGTTGGTCATGGGTGGGGGCCTGCTGGCAGGATCCCCACAGTGCTGGGGGGTGGAGGTGGTGGGGAACATGAGTTGGACATGGGTGGGGGCCTGCTGGCAGGTGCCCCTGGTGACTGGGGGGTGGGGGTGGTGGGAGACATGAGTGGGGGCCTGGTGGAGGCTGCCCCTGGTGGCTGGGGGATGGGGGTGGTGGGAGAAATGGGTGGGGGCCTGGTGGAGGCTGCCCCTGCACTGCTGGGGGGTGGGGTGGTGGGAGACATGGGTGGGGGCCTGGTGCTGGGTGCCCCTGCACTGCTGGGGGGTGGGGTGGTGGGAGACATGGGTGGGGGCCTGGTGGAGGCTGCCCCTGGTGACTGGGGGGGTGGGGGTGGTGGGAGACATGGGTGGGGGCCTGGTGGAGGCTGCTCCTGGTGACTGGGGGGTGGGGGTGGTGGGGAACATGAGTTGGACATGGGTGGGGGCCTGCTGACAGGTGCCCCACAGTGCTGGGGGGTGGGAGTGGTGGGGAACATGAGTTGAACATAAGTGGGGGCCTGCTGGCAGGTGCCCCTGGTGACTGGGGGGTGGGGGTGGTGGGAGACATGGGTGGGGGCCTGGTGGAGGCTGCCCCTGGTGACTGGGGGGGTGGGGGTGGTGGGAGACATGGGTGGGGGCCTGGTGGAGGCTGCCCCTGGTGACTGGGGGGTGGGGGTGGTGGTAGACATGGGTGGGGGCCTGGTGGAGGCTGCCCCTGCACTGCTGGGGGGTGGGGGTGGTGGGAGACATGGGTGGGGGCCTGGTGGAGGCTGCCCCTGGTGACTGGGGGGTGGGGGTGGTGGGAGACATGGGTGGGGGCCTGGTGGAGGCTGCCCCTGCACTGCTAGTGGGGTGGGGGTGGTGGGAGACATGGGTGGGGGCCTGGTGGAGGCTGCCCCTGGTGACTGGGGGGTGGGGGTGGTGGGGAACATGAGTTGGACATGGGTGGGGGCCTGCTGGCAGGTGCCCCACAGTGCTGGGGGTGGGGGTGGTGGGGAACATGAGTTGGACATGGGTCAGGGCCTGCTGGCAGGTGCCCCACAGTGCTGGGGGGTGGGGGTGGTGGGCAACATGAGTTGGACATTGGTGGGGGCCTGCTGGCAGGTGCCCCTGGTGACTGGGGGGTGGGGGTGGTTTGAGACATGAGTGGGGGCCTGGTGGAGGCTGCCCCTGGTGGCTGGGGGATGGGGGTGGTGGGAGAAATGGGTGGGGGCTTGGTGGAGGCTGCCCCTGCACTGCTGGGGGGTGGGGGTGGTGAGAGACATGGGTGGGGGCCTGGTGCTGGGTGCCCCTGCACTGCTGGGGGGTGGGGGTGTTGGGAGACATGGGTGGGGGCCTGGTGGAGGCTGCCCCTGGTGACTGGGGGGGGGGTGGTGGGGAACATGAGTTGGACATGGGTGGGGGCCTGCTGGCAGGTGCCCCACAGTGCTGGGGGGTGGGGGTGGTGGGGAACATGAGCTGGACATAAGTGGGGGCCTGCTGGCAGGTGCCCCTGATGACTGGGGGGTGGGGGTGGTGGGAGACATGGGTGGGGGCCTGGTGGAGGCTGCCCCTGGTGACTGGGGGGGTGGGGGTGGTGTTGAGACATGGGTGGGGGCCTGGTGGAGGCTGCCCCTGGTGACTGGGGGGTGGGGGTGGTGGGGGACATGGGTGGGGGCCTGGTGGAGGCTGCCCCTGCACTGCTGGGGGGTGGGGGTGGTGGGAGACATGGGTGGGGGCCTGGTGGAGGCTGCCCCTGGTGACTGGGGGGGTGGGGGTGTTGGGAGACATGGGTGGGGGCCTGGTGGAGGCTGCCCCTACACTGCTAGTGGGGTGGGGGTGGGGGGAGACATGGGTGGGGGCCTGGTGGAGGCTGCCCCTGGTGACTGGGGGGTGGGGGTGGTGGGGAACATGAGTTGGACATGGGTGGGGGCCTGCTGGCAGGTGCCCCACAGTGCTGGGGGTGGGGGTGGTGGGGAACATGAGTTGGACATGGGTGGGGGCCTGCTGGCAGGTGCTCCACAGTGCTGGGGGGTGGGGGTGGTGGGCAACATGAGTTGGACAAGGGTGGGGGCCTGCTGGCAGGTGCCCCTGGTGACTGTGGGGTGGGGGTGGTGGGAGACATGGGTGGGGGCCTGGTGGAGGCTGCCCCTGGTGACAGGGGGGGTGGGGGTGGTGGGAGACATGGGTGGGGGCCTGGTGGAGGCTGCCCCTGGTGACTGGGGGTGTGGGGGTGGTGGGAGACATGGGTGGGGGCCTGGTGGAGGCTGCCCCTGCACTGCTGGGGGGTGGGGTGGTGGGAGACATGGGTGGGGGCCTGGTGGAGGCTGCCCCTGGTGACTGAGGGGGTGGGGGTGGTGGGAGACATGGGTGGGGGCCTGGTGGAGGCTGCCCCTGGTGACTGGGGGGGTGGGGGTGGTGGGAGACATGGGTGGGGGCCTGGTGGAGGCTGCCCCTGGTGGCTGGGGGGTGGGGGTGGTGTGTGACATGGGTAGGGGCCTGGTGGAGGCTGCCCCTGCACTGCCGGGGGGTGGGGGTGGTGTGAGACATGGGTGGGGGCCTGGTGGAGGCTGCCCCTGCACTGCCAGGGGGTGGGGGTGGTGGGAGACATGGGTGGGGGCCTGGTGGTGGCTGCCCCTGCACTGCTGGGGGGGTGGGGGTGGTGGGAGACATGGGTGGGGGCCTGGTGGAGGCTGCCCCTGGTGACTGGGGGGTGGGGGTGGTGGGAGACATGGGTGGGAGCCTGGTGGAGGCTGCCCCTGGTGACTGGGGGGGTGGGGGTGGTGGGAGACATGGGTGGGGGCCTGGTGGAGGCTGCCCCTGGTGACTGGGGGGGTGGGGGTGGTGGGAGACATGGGTGGGGGCCTGGTGGAGGCTGCCCCTGGTGGCTGGGGGGTGGGGGTGGTGTGTGACATGGATGGGGGCCTGGTGGAGGCTGCCCCTGCACTGCTGGGGGGTGGGGGTGGTGTGAGACATGGGTGGGGGCCTGGTGGAGGCTGCCCCTGCACTGCTGGGGGGTGGGGGTGGTGGGAGACATGGGTGGGGGCCTGGTGGTGGCTGCCCCTGCACTGCTGGGGGGTGGGGGTGGTGGGAGACATGGGTGGGGGCCTGGTGGAGGCTGCCCCTGGTGACTGGGGGGGAGGGGGTGGTGGGAGACATGGGTGGGAGCCTGGTGGAGGCTGCCCCTGGTTACTGGGGGGTGGGGGTGGTGGGGAACATGAGTTGGACATGGGTGGGGTCTGCTGGCAGGTGCCCCACAGTGCTGGGGGGTGGGGGTGGTGGGGAACATGAGTTGGACATGGGTGGGGGCCTACTGGCAGGTGCCCCACAGTGCTGGGGGGTGGGGGTGGTGGGGAACATGAGTTGGACATGGGTGGGGGCCTGTTGGCAGGTGCCCCTGGTGACTGGGGGGTGGGGGTGGTGGGAGACATGGGTGGGGGCCTGGTGGAGGCTGCCCCTGGTGACTGGGGGGTGGGGGTGGTGGGAGACATGGGTGGGGGCCTGGTGGAGGCTGCCCCTGGTGCCTGGGGGGGTGGGGGCGGTGGGAGACATGGGTGGGGGCCTGGTGGAGGCTGCCCCTGCACTGCTGGGGGGTGGGGGTGGTGGGAGACATGGGTGGGGGCCTGGTGGAGGCTGCCCCTGGTGACTGGGGGGGTTGGGGGTGGAGGGAGACATGGGTGGGGGCCTGGTGGAGGCTGCCCCTGGTGACCGGGGGGTGGGGGTGGTGGGAGACATGGGTGGGGACCTGGTGGAGGCTGCCCTGCTGGGGGGTGGTGGGAGACATGGGTGGGGGCCTGGTGGAGGCTGCCCCTGGTGACTCGGGGGGTGGGGGTGGTGGGAGACATGGGTGGGGACCTGGTGGAGGCTGTCCCTGGTGACTGGGGGGGTGGGGGTGGTGGTAGACATGGGTGGGGGCCTGGTGGAGGCTGCCCCTGGTGACTGGGGGGGGTGGGGGTGGTGTCAGACATGGGTGGTGGCCTGGTGGAGGCTGCCCCTGGTGACTGGGGGGGTGGGGGTGGTGGGAGACATGGGTGGGGGCCTGGTGGAGGCTGCCCCTGCACTGCTGGGGGGTGGGGGTGGTGGGAGACATGGGTGGGGGCCTGGTGGAGGCTGCCCCTGGTGACTGGGGGGAGGGGGTGGTGGGAGACATGGGTGGGGGCCTGGTGGAGGCTGCCCCTGCACTGCTAGGGGGGTGGGGTGGTGGGAGACATGGGTGGGGGCCTGGTGGAGGCTGCCCCTGGTGACTGGGGGGTGGGGGTGGTGGGGAACATGAGTTGGACATGGGTGGGGGCCTGCTGGCAGGTGCCCCACAGTGCTGGGGGTGGGGGTTGTTGGGAACATGAGTTGGACATGGGTGGGGGCCTGCTGGCAGGTGCCCCACAGTGCTGGGGGGTGGGGGTGGTGGGGAACATGAGTTGGACATGGGTGGGGGCCTGCTGGCAGGTGCCCCTGGTGACTGGGGGGTGGGGGTGGTGGGAGACATGGGTGGGAGCCTGGTGGAGGCTGCCCCTGCACTGCTGGGGGGTGGGGGTGGTGGGAGACATGGGTGGGGGCCTGGTGGAGGCTGCCCCTGGTGACTGGGGTGGTGGGGGTGGTGGGAGACATGGGTGGGGGCCTGGTGGAGGCTGCCCCTGGTGACCGGGGGGGTGGGGGTGGTGGGAGACATGGGTAGGGACCTGGTGGAGGCTGCCCTGCACTGCTGGGGGGTGGGGGTGGTGGGAGACATGGGTGGGGGCCTGGTGGAGGCTGCCCCTGGTGACTCGGGGGGTGGGGGTGGTGGGAGACATGGGTGGGGACCTGGTGGAGGCAGTCCCTGGTGACTGGGGGGGTGGGGGTGGTGGTAGACATGGGTGGAGGCCTGGTGGAGGCTGCCCCTGGTGACTGGGGGGGTGGGGGTGGTGGGAGACATGGGTGGGGGCCTGGTGGAGGCTGCCCCTGGTGACTGGGGGGGTGGGGGTGGTGGGAGACATGGGTGGGGGCCTGGTGGAGGCTGCCCCTGCACTGCTGGGGGGTGGGGGTGGTGGGAGACATGGGTGGGGGCCTGGTGGAGGCTGCCCCTGATGACTGGGGGGGAGGGGGTGGTGGGAGACATGGGTGGGGGCCTGGTGGAGGCTGCCCCTGCACTGCTAGGGGGGTGGGGTGGTGGGAGACATGGGTGGGGGCCTGGTGGAGGCTGCCCCTGGTGACTGGGGGGTGGGGGTGGTGGGGAACATGAGTTGGACATGGGTGGGAGCCTGCTGGCAGGTGCCCCACAGTGCTGGGGGTGGGGGTGGTGGGGAACATGAGTTGGACATGGGTGGGGGCCTGCTGGCAGGTGCCCCACAGTGCTGGGGGGTGGGGGTGGTGGGGAACATGAGTTGGACATGGGTGGGGGCCTGCTGGCAGGTGCCCCTGGTGACTGGGGGGTGGGGGTGGTGGGAGACATGGGTGGGGGCCTGGTGGAGGCTGCCCCTGGTGACTGGGGGGGTGGGGGTGGTGGGAGACATGGGTGGGGGCCTGGTGGAGGCTGCCCCTGGTGACTGGGGGGGTGGGGGTGGTGGGAAACATGGGTGGGGGCCTGGTGGAGGCTGCCCCTGGTGGCTGGGGGTGGTGGGAGACATGGGTGGGGGCCTGGTGGAGGCTGCCCCTGCACTGCTGGGGGGTGGGGGTGGTGTGAGACAAGGGTGGGGGCCTGGTGGAGGCTGCCCCTGCACTACTGGGGGGTGGGGGTTTTGGGAGACATGGGTGGAGGCCTGGTGGTGGCTGCCCCTGCACTGCTGGGGGGTGGGGGTGGTGGGAGACATGGGTGGGGGCCTGGTGGAGGCTGCCCCTGCTGGCTGGGGGTGGGGGTGGTGGAGAACATGAGTTGGACATGGGTGGGGACCTGCTGGCAGGTGCCCCACAGTGCTGGGGGGTGGGGGTGGTGGGGAACATGAGTTGGACATGGGTGGGGGCCTGCTGGCAGGTGCCCCTGGTGACTGGGGGGTGGGGGTGGTGGGAGACATGAGTGGGGACCTGGTGGAGGCTGCCCCTGCACTGCTGGGGGGTGGGGTTGGTGGGAAACATGGGTGGGGACCTGGTGGAGGCTGCCCCTGGTGGCTGGGGGGTGGGGGTGGTGGGAGACATGGGTGGGGGCCTGGTGGAGGCTGCCCCTGCACTGCTGGGGGGTGGGGGTGGTGGGAGACATGGGTGGGGGCCTGGTGGTGGGTGCCCCTGCACTGCTGGGGGGTGGGGGTGGTGGGAGACATGGGTGGGGGCCTGGTGGAGGCTGCCCCTGGTGACTGGGGGGGTGGGGGTGGTGGGAGACATGGGTGGGGGCCTGGTGGAGGCGGCCCCTGGTGACTGGGGGGGTGGGGGTGGTGGGAGACATGGGTCAGGGCCTGGCGGAGGCTGACCCTGCACTGCTGGGGGTGGGGGTGGTGTGAGACATGGGTGGGGGCCTAGTGGAGGCTGCCCCTGCACTGCTGGGGGGTGGGGTGGTGTGAGCCATGGGTGGGGGCCTGGTGGAGGCTGCCCCTGCACTGCTGGGGGGTGGGGGTGGTGGAAGACATGGGTGGGGGCCTGGTGGAGGCTGCCCCTGCTCTGCTGGGGAGTGGGGGTGGTGTGAGACATAGGTGGGTCCTGGTGGAGGCTGCTCCTGCACTGCTGGGGGTGGGGGTGGTGTGAGACATGGGTGGGGGCCTGGTGGAGGCTGCCCCTGCACTGCTGGGGGGTGGGGTGGTGGGAGACATGGGTGGGGGCCTGGTGGAGGCTGCCCCAGCACTGCTGGGGGTTGGGGGTGGTGGGAGACATGGGTGGGGGCCTGGTGGAGGCTGCCCCTGGTGACTCGGGGGGTGGGGGTGGTGGGAGACATGGGTGGGGGCCTGGTGGAGGGTGCCCCTGGTGGCTGGGGGTGCAGGGGGACATGCGTTGGTGGGCAGTAGTGCAAGTTGACATGTGGGTTGGCTGGTGGGCATGGCCATGGTGGATGGGGTGCCTGCATGACATGTGCTGGGTAGGCCCCTGTGGTGTGAGCCACCTGCAGGGGCCGTGGAGGGTGTAGAGGGAACACCTGGGAGGACCCACACGTGCAATTCACGTGTGCTGCTCCCCGCGCACCCCTGTAATACACGTACCCTGATGATATCGCATGTGGAACTTCCCGCGCACCCCTGTAATACACGTACCCTGATGGAATTGCGTGTGGAACTTCCCGCCGCACCCCTGGAATACACGTACCCTGCTGATGTTGCGTGGGATACTTCCCCCGCACCCTGAAATACACGTACCCTGATGAGATCGCGTGTGTCACTTCCCGCGCGCCCCCGAAATACACGTACCCCGCTCGATCACGTGTGTTGCTTCCCGCGCACCCCCGCAATACATGTGCCCCGCTCGCACAGGCCCAATTGCTGTATGTTGCCACTTTTGTGATGCGCTGGGACTCTACCGCCTGCCTTCGTGTGGCGGACGTGTTTCAGCTTGTGCGTGTCTCTGGCTGTGCATGGCTTTGCCCTATTCAATTCCATGAATACATGTGGTTCGAGTGCGTGTGGGCGTTCCGTCTGCTTCCCTGCAGTACATCCCCAGTTACGCCCTTATTTTCGCGCGTTATTCCCCATTCCGCGCGTTACGCCCCGTGTCCCGCCCACTTTCTGGTGTATGCGCCGAGGTTGTGCGCTTTCACTGTGCGCGTCGCGCACGCCTTTCGGGATGTTGCAGTGACTTGTGCGCCATGCACGGGTTTGGCGCACATCCCGAGGTGAACACGCGCAGGGACTTCCATGAATCGCACGCGTGCGCATGCGCCTGTTTCTTTGCGCTTGCGCCTGCTTGCGCAACGATTTTCGGCGCACGTTTGTTCCATGAATCGGCCCCTAAGTCCATAGAAGAATTTGTAACATTAAGTTGGTTCATTTTATTGTGCATTAAATGAGACTGTTCTATGAACTGAGAGTTATCGGAATAAGGTGAGATTGTGGAAGGAGTTTGTAATTCCACGTTAGAATGAGAATTTCTCAAAACAGTAGAAGTATGACAATTCAAACTTTTCATCTTCAATTCCTGAACCTTTGAGACACCAACTTCATTCTGCGAAACTGTCTTTTTATAACATGCTCTTTGGACATTAATATTATAGGGACTGCTACATTGATAGTATGCCATTAAATATTTGGAAATTATTTTATCTTCATCCGCAGAGGAAGATGAATACTGCATCTCTCCTATTGGAGCTACCTCTTCCCCTTGATAGCCGTCTCCTCCATTGTGATCCTTCCCCCTGATACCACCCTCTAGGTTAGGACAAGGTAGGAGCTGCCTTCCCCTGGCCACATTGGAGGAGACTCTAGGCTGGAATTTGGCAATGACTCTGAAGGATGCATCACAAAGGGTAGAGGCTCAGAACTAAGGTCTAATGCTCAAAATAAAGGAAATCTACACACTCTGACAGTGACTAGTACACAATGTCAGGACCCTGGCTTATGTGACAAGAGACCCTTATGCTAATGCGAACCAGTAACAACTTCTTTTGCTGCCCATCATTCCACTACATACTCAGTAGCCTAATCATCTCTAAAATGTGGCAAAATTAATCTAATTCGAAAGTGGCCTGAAATGCTGCAACAAATAACAGATGCACCGACACTAAAAAGGATCAAATTGTCATGTTAATAGAATTTCCGCAGCTTGTACTTCCCTTCACATTTAAAGCATTGCACCTGCATCCTAACACCAGCCTGTCTCGACATGTTTGAGGATCAAGCTGTCGTGAGCCTTTGGAAGTGTCCCTGGATCACCCAATTGACTGACCAGCTCTCCAGTGGGCTACCTTGCTAGAACCTTGGCCATTATGTATTTACATCTGGAACTTTGGTCATCACCAGCTTGTGCTGTAATTCACCTTCCTGCTGCCTCTCATTGTGTTTATTGTGGACCACTGACCCCAGTCACTTTCTCCTGAGAATAGCATTGACTGTTTACCGTTGCTACATTGATTGGGGATTGGCTAACCTCTCAGAGGACCCCTATTCATTATTAATAGGGTGGCTTCTTAAAATCTGTCCACCAGGCCAGATTCTAGAAATCCATCTTATCACCGTCAGCACTTTAGTAAGTATAATGCAGTGTAGTATAGGCAGTGTGTTGGGAGCAGATATAATAGGTAAAACAATATCATGTTTTGCATTGAGGGAAACTACAAGCAACTAACATAATAAATACATTTTTGAATTGACATGTGTACAGTGACAATAAAATATTTAAAATAAAACTCAGATTATTTGAATAAAAATATAAACTATTTATTATGTGCTGCTGGATTGGCTTACAAGTAGATGAAGCCTCTGTTATAACCAGTCACACTTGGAAACACTTTCCTGATGGCTGGTACAACACATGCTGCTATAGATCCTTGGACTTTGACACCCAGCCTTCCTTGTCTCCACCAAGTAAAGGCTCTTTATGCTGAAGTACTCTTCCATCTGTTCATAAATATGTAAAATAGACACCATACTCACTCGTTACTCACTTGTTACTGGGAGTACATAGGCGAAAAGTGCCAAAACGTTTATGCATAAGGGCCATCTGCATTTGAAGAAACAAACGTGTAAGTAACACTGCCCTAAAGTCAACTTGCTGTGTTATGCATAGTGTCAGGGGATAATCTTCAGATAAATATGCCCTGCAGGTGCAGTGTTTGCTGCAACACACAATTTCTTCCAATTTTGGCATCAGTTGACAACGGTGGCTGCAGCATCAAGTGGAAACGTCTTCCATTCTTCTACGTTCTAGATTGTAAGAAGTGTCCCCTATATCAGTAATCTCATTTCTTCCTGGCTTTGCCTTGATTCCATTTCTTCATCCATGAATTTAGGTTCGTAGATAAACCACAAAATTCCAGCCGTGCTTGTTGTTGACAGAAACAATAAAAAACAAAACTTTTGAAAAAGAAACAAAACAATGGGAATTACATTTTAATTTAACAGGAATTTCACTATTTGCTTAAATGAAAATTGAATTAAGTTAATCATACGTTTAACAAAAGCTTGAGTTAGAAAATGACAGGGGAAGAACATGGATAATAAATGATTTTGAAAACAATTAACTTTCATATTGTCAATGGGTTCATGGTGCCAAAAAAACATCAGTAAGGATGAATAGCTAATACACAAGTTATTATTTCTTCATTTTATGTCCATGGTGGTAAGCATTTTGTGGTAGCAGAAAACCTAAGTAATCGTATGTATTCCAGTGTAGCTGATGTAGTTAGTCACAGGTCAGAAATGAATACAACAAACACTGAGTGATGGGCGAAATGCTGTATTGATATGTATTGAATGCTAAATCATCTTGAGCAATTCCACAGTGACATGTGAATCCATTGCATAGATAGTGTGTTTAGATGAGTAGTCTCAGTAGTCTGGTCACATCATTTGTTGCTATAGCAGCTGAAGTCACAAACAGGAGTGTGTTTATAATGTATTGCTGCCAGGAATAGGTGTGGTTGATAGAAATTAATACATTGAAAAGTAAGTTAACACAGTTTAAACACAACTAAATGGTGCAAAGTAGATGTCATTACCATTGGTCAAATTAACTATGTAGATAAATCTTTCCTTTAAAAGCGTACAAAATATGGAATGGAATATGTGGTTCATTCGGAACCAAGTTTGTTATTATTGGACATAATAATTAGCAGTTTACCTTAGCGAATGCAATACTTACATATAAATGCACCTGCTTAAACAAGAGGAACCATAAATGTCTATCTCCCCTTTAAATCATACTAATTGTGCTGTAGACTCTGAGGAGTAATGCAAAAAGCCCTTTCAGTCTTCTTAAAAGTTTGATAATCATAAGGATATTAAGTTTGTGTTAATATTAGCAAATAGAAGAAATGGAAACATATATTTGTATAAATCCATGCAGTGATGCATATTTTTAACATTTACTTTTCTGAAGGCAAAAACCCTAATTTATGGAATGGTTAAAAAATACATATAATATACATTTGACATAAGATGGATTGCTTAGCACAGCGTATTTGTGTGTTGATTAGAAAGAACTCCATTGATAATGCACAAAACACCAATGATTTTCAGGCTGTTTTTCATATTACGGTGCATTTTGGGAACATACTAATGACCAAAGTGCTTCCTTTGTGACATATGTCTGTGAGAGTTGTAGGACAGAATCCCTAAATACATAATCCACGCAGGGGTTGGTAAACATTGCTTTTTTAAATCTCAAGCTTATATACAGCTTGAAATCACTCACCCATTACATTGTTGTGTGTGCGCCAGAATCAAAGAAACACAATTAGCTTTATATATTAAAAATGACAACTAGTAAATTGAAAATAAACTGCTATAAAAACGTCAATGTTCCGCCCTAGGACAGTAGTTAATTGGCCTTGATGTCAGTCAATAGATATCTGCCTGAGTTGATAAAAGACAAATGGTGAAAACCATTCTTGGGGTCATGGAAGAGGAACAATGGGTCTAGTGTGGAGGTAAGAGGTGCTAGTTCATGCCCCTAAAAGTGCTCCCATCAAACATTTAGATCAGTGATCTATGAAATGTGACAGGTTCTTTTTGGAGACATAGCCTTACTCCTAGGTTTTTTGTACAGTATAAGTGAACAGTTTCCCGCCACCGCTGCTTCTCTGCCACTTAACTGCCGCTTGCTTTTCCACACTGCAATGATAATGGAGGAGGGGCTCCATATGGAGCCCAGACATTCACAGCCATGGCGGCCATTTTAGCAAAGGATTTTCATTCATTGAACGGGACACACCAATAACAGAAAATCTTTCCTCAACTTAACAAAGACGTTGCCTCACTGGATGGGGCTAAGAGGGCCCTTGAAACACAAGACGAAGGGGAAATTTGGTTGGACCATGAGTGCAAGCCTACATGGCAAAACCTTAGTATTTCGGCAAGATGAAGTATAAGAAGCACTAATAAACGTTTCTAACAATAACAGCACAGAACCATAAATGTGCCCAGTGTATGTATACAAATTGAGCCTGGAATTTTGGGTACCATTATTAACAGCCTTATTGAATGCAGTTGGCCAATCCCGTGCTTTTACATCCTCTTAGAAAAGGGTAATCTGTGTTCCAATTAATACAGAAAGGGAGATCAAATGGATCCAGATAGCTGCCACCTTATATCGTTAATAGATATGGTGGAAACATCATTTAGACCAGATGAGCTCATTCCAGAACTTGTGACTGGGTCAAGGACTATTATCCAATGGAAAAAACACATTATTGTGTTTTTATTAACTAGCAGGATATGTACAGGCCATTGAAAGGCAATGTTGTTGACATGCATGTACCTATCATGTGCTTTTGACTACGTAGCTAGAGGTACATTGTGGATACTATTACAGAACAAGGTGATGCCTGTACCGCTACTTAACATTGTGAGAAACAGGCATTCGGGTTTGGGCATCGGGGTCAGAAATGGTCCCAGGGGGGAATTATCCTCCCCTTTTCCCTCCACCAGAGGTGTGCAGAAAGGCTGTGTCCTTGCGGCACACTTTTATTATATTTTTTAACATTTTGGAGCTGAAACTCATAAATAATGGTGCTGTACCAAGAATAACTGGGTGCTCATTACCTTTAAGACAGCAGATGATGTTGTCTTGTTGCAATGTATGACAAAGGCTTTCATGCCCTCACTAATACATTTGAAGAATGTATGGACATGCTTGGACTTTTGGTAAATATTGTGTAGTCCAAGGTGATGGCATGTGGGGTAGAAAATTGTCGGTGTCCAGCATTTGATGCAACGCACAAAGAAAGAAATGGGTTGACAGTTTTGATTATTTGGATATTACCTTTTCAAAATCACAATCATGGGCAAACAATACAGATAAAACAGTCAACCGTATCAAACAACAGAATGCTGCCATTTTTCCTTTTGCGAAAAACTTTGGTAACTTTTCAATAAAGCATATATCATGTGAAAAGAAATTATTCGGTGTACCTCAAGGGGCTGCTACATTTTACATTCACTTGGAATTAGGCAAAATTTACTGAACTATTTGAGGTTAAAAATGGGTCGCAAAATGTACTAATCCCACAGTGGGTTTCATTCAATACCTGTTAAACGAGAAATAAAAAGTGATGTGGATAGCACATTTCAATGACCAAAATATGCCAAAGAAAATCGACTTCTTTTGGGTTTGGAGGGTTGGTTTAAAATTCCACATTTGATGGATGCACATTCCAAGTATAAACATAGTAGACATTTATATGAATTTCATAGTAGACAAAGGAATTATCGAGAATCGGTAAAACCAAGGATCCGCCAGCATGTTCTTACAAAATGAACCTGATTGTAAACCATACTTAACATGGATGACTGAAACATATCAGCATTTGCTGATGCTACATTTACACTAAATATGTTAGCTTTGAAGAGTAAAACATACAGATGGATCAAAGAGGAAAAGGTTGTTTGTGGGCGTAAATGTAGCTCAAAAATATTGAAAGACATGGCACATGTTATCTTATTTTTCCCACTTTTGTACCCCGGAGACCTGTGAGAGTGGGTCTTAGCTCGTGCAACCAGGTTTATGGGCCCTGTGGGGTGATTAGGCCATTATGACCTGTTGCGATAATTTTCCTTATTTTCCCTTTTCTTTGTGCTCCCCTTGTTCCCATGTGTGTGCATCCTCTCCCCCTCCCAACCAAGTCTGTGTACCCACCCCTCCACTCCCACCCTCTGATTGGCGCCTGTATCAGGAAGAAGGCGTCTCCACAGAGCGCTTCCCAGCACATCCTCCTTTTGTACCCCAGAGTCCCATGATAGCGGGTCTTATGTTCTGCAACCAGGTTTATCTGCCCTGTGGGGTGAGTAGGCTGTTTGATCAGGCAGCTGATCCTGCCCACCACACTGGCAGAAGACCTCTGCCTTACACCACGATGTAAGCCCTTGCTAAGCATTTACATTTTTCATGGAGCGCTTGCTACATCCAAATATGGCCGCCGCCATAGATGCCCTCCAACGTGGCCCTGCAAGCTGCTGAGCCCACTCGCGCTTTACGCAGTGGATGCCAACAGCCACTTCAGCACAACATCACAGGAGCTGGCAGGCGTGAGCTGGCCCCCAGTAAGGCCTTC
Organism: Ambystoma mexicanum; assembly: GCF_040938575.1. Classification (NCBI taxonomy): domain Eukaryota; kingdom Metazoa; phylum Chordata; class Amphibia; order Caudata; family Ambystomatidae; genus Ambystoma; species Ambystoma mexicanum. The sequence goes on along the minus strand of NC_090936.1, from coordinate 300,473,621 downwards.
TTTAAGGCTGGGATTCCTGTTCTGGCCTCACATTTGATTGGGCAGCTGATCCTGCCCACCACACTGGCAGAAGACCTCGGCCTTACACCACGAGGTAAGCTCTTACAGGGCATTTACATATTTCACTGAGCACTTGCTCCATCCAAATATGGCCGCCACCATAGAGCCACCTGAGCCTGCCATGCACTTTGCGGATTTGTTGCCGGCAGGCTCTTTAGCATGACATCACGGGGGCTGGCAGGCATAAGCCGTCCCCTAGCAAGGCCTCCATTAAGGCCAGGATTCCTGTCTGACCCTGTCTGGCCATGGCCAAGGGGCTGGGTGGACCTGCATCACACCAACTTGCCCACACTGCATTACTCATTGTCTCCCTGCCCAGTGCTTTGTCCTTGCCGTGCTGAAGGTAAGTGCAGTGATTGGGCACTTGATTTCCTCCCCGTGCTGCTTCCCACAACCTGACTCCATTTGAAGGCCTTGGGGTCTGCTTGTCCCAACTTCTGAATTCCTCCAGCCCATTCTGACCTATCGGCACCCTCCACAATTTTCCCAGCCCCCTTCTCCTAATGAATAACCTCTGTAAAATCTGCTTTTTCCCTTTCAAAACACCTATAGCTCTCCCTGGTATGCTGTTTCCTCAGCACTCTCTGGGCCCCTTACTCCCTTCTCCTCAGCATATCGACAGGATCCGCTCTCCTCACTCTTCTCATTCTTGTGAGGATCATACTATTTCTGGGTCCTATCTGCACTGCAATATCAACTTTTCTGCCTGAATAAGCAGTTACTTGACTCTTGTTCTTCTTTACCCCACAGGTTCATTGTGGGTCTGCCTTCACTCAAATCTACATGTTATTTAAAAATCTGTTAGCCCTCTTGAAATGTCTGCATTTGGCTGCTTTCCCAGTCACTTGAATCTAGATTTGATTTTAAAAGCTTTTAGTCCAGTTGAAATTTGCTTTTTACTGCTTTTCTTGTCACTTGAATCTAGATGTGATTTAAAAACCTGCTAGCCCTGTTGAAATGTTCTTTTGACTACTTTCTTTGTCACTTGAATCTAGATGTTATTTAATAAGCTGCTAGGCCTGTTGAAATGTGCTTTTGACTGTTGTCCTTGTCACTTGAATCTAGATGTGATTTAAAAAGCTGCTAGGCCTGTTGAAATGTGCTTTTGACTGCCTTCCTTGTCACTTGAATCTAGATGGTATTTAAAATGCTGCCAGCCCTGTTGAAATGCTCACTTTTATAAATTAACCATGTTGCTCTAACTCCTTGGGCTAAACTGTAAGGCTTCTCCACCCTGCTTTGTAAAACAATTGGAGTTCTATTTTGAATATCTGCTAGCTTGCGCTGTGACCTGATTCACCTGTGCCTTTTGGCTGCTAGGCCGCCTGGTGATTTCTTTGTGCACTGTGCAGTGTTCTGTCCTCCTTTCTCTCCTGTCTATCCCTCTGCCCCTTACCCCTATGGCGCTCTCCATCTTCCCTATCTACTCTAACTGCTACTCTTTTACCTATACTCCTTCTTTTTTGAAGCATGGAAGGAAAACGTTTAAGAAGGGCCTCCTAGTCTATAACCCAGGGCTTCCCATTGCTTACACCTTTGTCAATGCTTCCTCCAGGTAGAATATCACTGAAAATCTCTTTGGCGTTCCCTCTCCTGAACTCTGGACTCCTCATATGTTTTCAGTCCTCTCCCCTTCTCCTCCTCACCCATTAATTGTGGACCTAGATGGGAAGTGCTCTTGGCACACTTCTCATCATCCAGGTGCATCATCAATGTCTACCTGAATGGCACTGTCATGACCCAGGGCTCTCAGCCCAACCTCCTCCTTCTCTCATTAAAATCCTCCCTTCCCCTGCTACTCCTCCATCTGTCACCCCCCTTCCTCCTTGCCCCCTGCAATGGCGGTACCTTGTCCCTGTACCCTTCCTCAGAAAACCTGCAGAAGAGGTGGCAACCAGTTTCACTTTGCTACCCTCAATTCTTGCTCTTCAGTCAAACACTCTTCTGGCATTATCACCTCCTTGAAGACCTTGACAATGACGTCCTCGTGCTCACTGAGACGTGGTTCAATGCCAGCTCTGTCACTGCTTTTGACACTCTTCTTCTTGAGTGTTACAAGATCCTCTCCAAGTCCAGACCCAACCGGCCTGGAGGCTTGAGTGGCCCTTGTCTTCCCTAAATGGGTCGGTGCCTCTATCATACCTACTCAGCCCTACTCTTCCTTTGAATGTCTTGTATGCATACTTTGCATCTCTCCTACCCTCTCGATCACCTTCGCTGCCATCTACAGGCCCCTTGGGCCAGTCTCCCTCTTTCTTTTGGAGTGTGCCGACCTCACCTCTTCTCTCCTTGTACATCTAAGCTTCTCCTGCTTGGCGACTTCTATATTCATATTGACTCCCTGTTTTGGCCTCCTAACACTTCTGCAACCTCTGTGACTCTTTCTCCCTCACCATTCTCCCCTCTGGTCCGACTCACTCAGTTAGGCACAACTTGGATGCACTCATCTCAGCTGACATCTCTCTCTCTCTAATCCTCTCAATACACCTCTCTCTTGTGCTGATCATTCTCTCCTCTCCTCTCATCTGGAGCTCTATGGATCCCTGGCTAAGGCTTTACCCGCACTGCCAGTCTCCTCTCCTTCTCTGTCATTTGACTGATGAAGAGAGTGTCAGTAGCTGCCTTTGCTGCCTCTTTTATCCCCCACCCCTGCTATTGACACTCACTTTGACTCAGCTCTCTCTAATCTTCACCTCTCCATCTCCAACACCCTTGACATCCTTGCCGCTCTCATGAGAATTTGCATGAATCCTACCTCCAATTGCAACAGTTGGTTTGATTTTGACTTTTCCTTGCTGAAAAGCAAGTGCAGAGTTGCTGAACGGAAGTGGCTAACTTTTTGCACATACTCTGACAAACTGGCCTGCCGCCTTCTCAAAAGGCATTACAGACCCTCCCTCTGGTCCAAGAAGTGGGCCCATATCCAAGCCTGCCTCTCCAGGGCCACCAACAACACTGCTGAACTTTTGAAAATCTGCAAGGAACTAGCCAAACCTACCAAAAGTCTCTACTTCTCCTCTTCCCTCCCAGGCCCTATGCATGGCCCTGGCCTCCCACTTCACAACCAAAACTCAGGACATCCGGACCTCACTCTCCTCTCCCCTTCCTCCATGACTTGTCTTCATTGGCCCCTCTCTTTCCCTCCCTCCTACTCTCCTTCTTCTCAATCATAGCACCAGATGAGGTCACAAAGGCAGTTTGCTTTATGAAAGTCTCTTCCAAACTTGTGCTTCCCTGCTCCTCAAGAACTATCAAGGACAATATTGCATTAACCATTGCCCATTTGGCCGAGTTCTACAACCACTCCTTTGCCACTGGCTCCCTCCCTCAACTTTTCAAACACTTCCTTGTGCAGGCCCTCTTAAAAAAGCCATTTGCGGACCCTTCCGGCCTGGCTAACTACCGTCCTATTTCCACTACCCCTTCTTGGGCAAATTATTGGAGAACTTGGAACTTACCCACCACACTGAAGTTGTTGTCTGTCTCTACAACCATCCGCCTGGCTTCAGAGAAGCCAGAGGCATGGAAACTGCTCTCCTGAATACTTGTGACGACTTGCTTTCTAATCTCGACTCGTGCTCTCCTTCTGTTCTCTTCCTCCTTCATCTGTCCTCTGACTTCGACACCGTCAATCATGCCACTCTCCTAAATCGCCTCTGCGATACTCTGGCCATCATCGAGTGGGCAATTGCTTGGTTAACCTCTATTCTTTTGGGTGTCAAGAGAGTCTCTCTCTCTCTACCCGTTCAACTTTTTCCGCAATATTGGATAAGAGTTCTTGTCTGTATCCTCGTATCTCCACTGGCACTTTTTCATTATAAATGCTCTTGTAACCTTGGACTTATTTGGGGTTTCTTGGGGCACCCAACCGGATTTACCGATCCGGATGGGTTGCTCCTACCTCCAACTCTAATTCGTGCTATGGTATGTACAAGATGTGCACTGCGAACATTTAGATAATTTGGGGGCCTCGTTCGATACAGAAGTGTTCCCCCTACCTCCATTCTAATTTGCATTATGGTACGCACATGAGGTGTGCAGCGAACATTTAAACAACCCGTGAAGGGCAGAGGCACTTTAGTAAACTTAAGAGATTTTCGAACCACTTTACAGAATATTAGTTAGTTTCAATCTCCGCTTACCTCGTACTGTCTCTGAAGTATGGGTTACCATGCCAACAGATGGCTTTGCCCCCACCAATATGGCCATCGTTTACATCAGGGACCTCCCGCGTATGTGCGAGCAGTGATCGGCATTCTGCGTTTAGCTGAGCTGCGGACAGTTTCGCTAAGTGAGTATTACAAACCATGGGATAGGGATATCTCTAATCATGCATATAATTTCATGTTAAGAGTTGAGTGCTATTATAAGTTTGTAAGTGACCATGACTCTTTACCTCGCAACTTGCATTGAGACGTTAGCTGATTGTGGTCGGCCGATGATATTTTAGATGTAACTTTTGTGATAGAGGCGCTTCAGCTCCGCTCATCTCAGTTATAGTACGTGCTGTGTTACGCATTATTGAGAAGCATATCCAACTTGTGAGTTAATTGCGGCTATAGAATTAATGACGCCTCTCCAAGATTATGTATTTTATGTGTAGCTTAGTGCACTAGGCGAATGGTTCAACATCCCTTCCTTTTGATTATAGTACATCGGACTGTGGGAATATTGTTTGGTGGACTAGATTGAACCAGCCCACACATCTAGATGCGTGTCAGGTAAGTGGGCTTTTAGTCACTTGACATGGAGTGTAATATTGGATTTATATTTTTAGTGATCCTTCTTTACTCTCTTTACACTTTCTGGCCCTCAGGGAGGTCTGGAGCGCCTAACGGAGATGACAGTGAGGTTAGTGACCGGTAGCTTTGGGTCGTTTTATTACTAGAAAAGATCTTTCTTCGTGACATGTATTTTTTGCATTATTTTTTAGATGCATTGTCGAGAAAATGTTGTATCGAACCTAGGAATAGATGTACTCCATGGTCCTGAAGATGGATATGATTATCTGAAATGAGTTGGCAATACTTTCACATTTATTGGCGTGTATTAGGAGATACATAAACATTTGTGTTTAATTGTTTCATGTATAGATTTCTTTTGATGAAGATAGAAAGAGTATATGAACATACAACAGTGTATTGTACTTTGTTATCTTTTTTGTGAATTATGCTTTTGATGTAAATTCTAGGTTGGCATTCAACACCTAGTTTCATTACTATTCATATTTGTTTATATGAAACGTGGCCCTATGTGTGACTTTCATTACAGACAGGGCAATTCTGCTGTATTCAAATGTGTATGATTTTTTTTTATTATTGAATGTGATTATATCAATTCACTTACTCTTTCATCATAAAATCGCTTTGAACAATTTACAAGGGCTTAACCTATAGGCCTGAACTATTACAATTGTAATTTTATGGATTTATCTGGGGTTTTTACCCTCTAGGAGTGCAATCAGGGGTGTCGGTTGGCAACAACCAGCTTTTGGGTCAATGTTTTGTTTTCCGGTCTCAGGTGGCCTTGAGACCTTGTTCCCCCACATGCAACTGAAGAATTAAAGACTGCTCACCTGAATAATTTATTGTCAATTATACTTTGAGCTATCGGTGTGAAATACGTAGTGCCCCCACCCTCTTCTTTTTCCCAAGTATCAGGCAACTAACATCTCTGGAAATGAGCTTATTTGATAAGAGCCAATTTGTTTATCCTGCAAGGAGTATAAAAGGTCTGCGTAACACCTTGCTTTTGTTATGTTTTTATTAATGATGTGTTATGGTTCTTACAAACCTTTCACATATTTAATTTATAAACATGTTTGAATTACACACAAATAAAATTCCATACACATATATATATAATCTGATAAAATGTTCAATGTGTTTTGATTTGATATGTTTATAGTTCATACGAACGTTCACATAATATAACATATACAATGTAATTTTTATATAACAAAAAAATAGAACAGCATTTCATGGAACATAAATGATCACATAATTCATACAATAAAATATACGTATTCAAAAAGCAGTAGTCATATTGCATCTAGTGTCACACCATATTTACACCAGTCTGCGTTGCTGCTTTACAAATTTCCCAGTGGCAGACAGTGCAGTCCATGCAAGATACAAGGCTATGTGTAAAGATTTATTGTCCGTATTGAGGCAGTAGTGCCCAAACATGTCTCCTTTAATAGAGTCTAAGTGAGTTACAAATGGTCTAAGCAATGACATATAAAGAGACCCATATGCTACACATTCAGTCAATCTATGGCGGGCAGTTTCCATCTTCCCCTTATTTGCTCACACCTAAAAGATCCTGTGCTCTTTAGCAATGCCCAACTCGGACCCAATACAAGCTAACACTGGCAGCTTATTAAAACATCTTTAATTAATACTATTAACAATACCATTATTATTAACATATCAAAAATTCTTACCTATTATTTTTAAATAGCTAATATTTCAGCCCAAACAGTCACTACCTTATCCAGTTACAATATTTACCAGATACGCAATCAACAAATGTTATTTCATTTCAATGTTTCCTAAGTGCACATGTTTATGCTAAATTATTTGAATTTAAGCAATACTGCCAGAACTCACATGTCTTTATGCTTTCCACATTGCGCACACATGTTCATAGGTTACACATACAAGCATAGCCCATACACTTACAAGCAGTCATGACATGTCTGTTTGTCTCTTGTATCTGACTGCATTTACATATCCTACACGTCCTCTTCTCTTCCCTAACACCCAACTGAGGGCCATTTATTAATAGCTTCGGTAAATGGTTTAACATTAATAGTAAAACAAATCTTCTGAGAGTAGGTGATGGGAATACAATGAGGTATCTTTGCATTTTAAGAATTGTGTGTGTTAAATGAATAAAATCCTGATACTTTTTCAGTGTAGCTAAGTGCTCGTAGTTCTCACGCCAATGCCATATTAAAAAAAAAAAAAAAAAAAGGCTACTACCTTGCCACAGGTGCCTTGTCCTGAGCTTGTTGAGGCACAGACATCGTTTGCCTCAAAAGTTAGAAATCTTGTTTGCACTTGGCAGCCAACAGGTAAATGACACAGTTAAGTATATTATAAGCTCAGACTTTTAAAACTGCTGTACCACTGATCCCACCTAAAGATCGTCCCATGGTGGTCGGTGCCTTGGTAAATTCAAGGCTCGACTACTGTAATGCACTACATTTGGACATTCCCAGGAAGCAAGTGCAGCGTCCACAAGTTGCACAAAATTCGGCCGTTAGGTTAATTTTCTCCCTTCCTAGACGCTCTCATATCTCGCAATTCATGAGAGAACTTCATTGGTTGCCAGTACAACAAAGGGTACTGTTTAACACCCTTTGTTTGATTTTTAGGTGCATCCAACGGACAGCCCCGAGATATCTGGGGTCGAAAATCTCGGTTTATCAACCTGAACGCTGTAGGCATTCATCTAAGCAAAAACTGTTGGTGGGCCCCTATTCAAAATTTGTCACGTGGGTGACAGACGCTTTTCTCATGCAGGGCCTAAAGCGTGGAATGCTCTACCATATGAAATCCGCAAAGCTAAATCTCTGCTGGAGTTCAGAAAAAAAATGAAAATGTATCTCTTTAAAATATAGTAGCACTACTTCGCCTGTTTTCTGTTGCTGATTTACCATCAGTGCCTAGATGCAATTCTTTGCTTGGTTCCTGTTCAGGATATGCACTATTCAAGTTTTCAAAGACATTCCTACATAATAAATATTTTGACGAGGGATGATTTGAAATGATGAATATCCTTGGTCCAATCAGGGACCCACCCTATGTTCTCACACAATTTTTCATTGATGTTTTATACATCCTTGGTTTAGACCCAAAATCAGCCTTTATTCAAGCTGAGCAATGGACACATAGGACTATTTAACAATTTTAATGTGCAAAAGACCTTTTTTACACTCTGCATGGCCTGCTATTGAGGTCAGCCCCATTTTCAACCTAATTGCCACCATAGGAATGCACTGCGCTAGGCACGAAATGCCTTTAAAAAACGTAGCCGTCAATATATTTAACCAATTGTATGATTCCATATCTATCACCTCAATTACATAGTGCCGTGCAGGGCAAAAGCAGTGCTTATAGAGCAACGACACCCCTTTGATTGTATAGCTTGCTGACTGATTGGTGATTTTCTTTATCATTGCAGTCATTAAGAATGCTTTCCTCTTTTTCTCAACTTTAACAGCCTGATTCATGGAATTATTTGCGTTAAAAACGCAAATTTGCGTGCCTTTCTTCTTTTTTTCACGCAAATAATTCCATGAATCAAGGACTAAGTCTGCATAGAGTGAGGTATCATCCAAAATTCAAACCGAGATATCTATAAGAAGTTACTTGTTCAATATGCCCTTCTTTGATTAGCAACTGACGTGATAATGGTCTTTCTTTCCAATGAACATGTACTTGGTTTTGTCTATATTAAGAGGCAGACAGTTCTCTTGAGCATACCTCACTCATTGATCTTTGAAGATCAATATAGGTATTAACAACCAATATTTTATTTATTTATTTATATGCATTTTTAAAGCGCTCACAATGCCTGTGCCCATCAAGGCGCTGTTACAGGAATATGTCTCTTAGTTGTGTATTTATAATTCACTTAATACCCAGAGGTTTTTAAGCAGGAACCCGTGGATCTAACCTGTGTTACTTCGTGTCGTCTTGTTTCCAAGGCGAGCACATTGTCGCTGAGCTATCCTCCGGGGACGATGATATGATGTTGTCTAAATGCGATAGCCAAATAATATGTGTGTTATCAATTTTCAGTGGATAATTTCTAATATCTTTTAGCCTTCTCGGTAAATTCAACAAGTAAAGATTAAACAGCATGGACTCCTGTGCACAACCCTGTTTAAATCTTTATTTGTGGGGATGTTCGGTGTACAGGCATGGGCCCACACTAGTGCCCTGATACAATTAGATCATTAGATTAAGTAGTTCTTTTGGTACACCTCATTTTTCCAACGCAGTCCACAACAGCTGTCTATTTACTGAATCAAAGGCAGCTTTGAAATTTATATGCAGCACATATAGTAGTGGAGGATTATTTTTTATCAAGAGCCGCCTTACATAAATTACTTAATGTCAAAATACTGTGGGTTGTTGCTCAGCCGGCCTGAAATCCAGTCTAGCAAATACTTAACGAGTTAGCACCCTGCACGCAGTATCTCAAATGCCTCAGGATAATTGGCAAATAGTTTACTTGGGATGTCCATCAGAGATAACAGTCTGTAGTACCAGAGTCACTTCTTGCATTTTGTTTTATAAACTGGAATACGAAATGTCTGATACCAAGACTCGGGGATAATACCTTCACAACATACCTTCATAAACAATACAGTCAGTATGTCGGCCCATACCTCAATATCGCTTTTCAGGACCACATTGGCCAGACCATCAGGTCTGGGAGTCCTTGCTTTTTCAGTCTCCTAATACCCAGCTTGCCCTATTACTTCATAGTGGGGTGGCTGCTGGTTGGTGGACAGCAGAGAATATAACTGGTCCACTAGGCAGCTCCACAAAGGCTCTATGATGACCTTCCCAGCTAGATTCTGATGACAGCAGACACCCTCTGATACTATAAATAATACGGGAATATTTTTCATTTAAATTGCACAATTATGGTATATAAAGATTGCAATCCTTCTCTCCATTTAATGTGCACATTTAATATAGAAATCCCCAATTTGAAGATGCCTAAAAAAAAATTGACGGATTATGCTCAATGATTTTGATGGTTTAAACATCTTACGCCTGAAAAATTGCCTCAGGTGGGAGATTTCATAGCTCACACAATCTGAAAATATGGTGGAATGGTTATCATTAAACCACATTTTGGCAAACATATCAACATATGGTCCATGAAAATGGTGAAAAATACGACGGCAGAAAAATTTAACATTTTCCCCAGCTTTTTAACAATGTTTTTACATTTCCAGCTTTTTTGCCATTACCAGAGGAGGTAAAAACCAGAATTGTCACTGCTGCAGAGCTATACAATACCACTTTAGGAAGTACACGACCCCACTCCTTAATGGCAACAAAGTTTATCAGTTTTTGAATACTACTAGTTATTTGCGTAGGTATGCACCTGAACAAGTACATTTTAGGGAGGCACCATTTTAAATATGTTTAAGTAGCTGATAACATATATTAGTAGTTGAATCCATATTGTCACATTTTTGTTCCATGCTCATGAAAGCTATCTGTAGAATAAACCTTGATCCTTACTAGTTTCATCCCAAATAACATACGGATGTGACTGTTAATTCTGGATAACCTTCAATGTTGGAGATCAATGCCTCTGACTTGGAAATGTTGTCCTCTTCACTACTGTTTGATTGAGGATGGAATCAAAATGTCATTTACATAGGCCATTCATTCAATACACATTTTTACTCACAGTAAACATGTAATTATGCCATAGTGGGATCTAATGATTTTTTTATATGGTTCAACAAATATCACAATACATGAGGGAAATCAGGACATCCCTATTGGTTTATCGTGCAGATGGTAACCTTTCTTCCTAATGATGACTATAACTGACCAGGATAAACTCATAACTTATTCTGACAAGTTGTGAAAACTTATCACAGCTGCCAAATCATGTCATTGCTCTCAAGCGATACATGCATCTGACTTAATACCAGGCTTTTTCATCATCGAGAAATTATATATCTTTGTACTATAGGGTGGCTACATTGACACCGGCAAGGGCTAGGTTAACATAAGCAGTTGTATTTGTTCCTGCCATGAATCACTTTTGATCCATATGATGATATAACATATAATTGCTCCTAAGCATTTCTCCAGTATCGACATGTGTATGTCATATAAATGACACTAAATGTCACAAACAGAAGATCTGTCTGAGACTAAATGTTTGAGAGACAACCTAGAGTATGAAGACTACTTGCCATATATATATATATATGTATCGTAAACCTATTAAGGCCTTCCCACTGGTTTGAAGTTCAAACAAATCAATTGTTTTTTGCACTATAGTTTTTTTTTGCACTTTATCACTTATTCACTAACCCCATGAGTAAAAAAGTGTTATACATGTATGTTTTGATATGCCATATTCAGCAAAGGAGGATTCATTTTTTGTGTTGGGTGGATATACACATCTTTATTGAACACGTAGAGGTATGCAGTCACAAGTGCAGAGTTTAAAACATTGTGAAATGTAGCATACAACTCTACTTTAGCAAATGGTGTAATTAAGGAAGAAAGACAACAATGTACTGTGTAGTAGTTGCTCGTGCTTCCGCGAGCTCTCGTCTAAGGTTCTAGAAGTGGAATGTTGATGTGTTGATGTTCGGGGGGTGGCGGTTGGTTAGAGAAAGGAAGGATCAGGGAAGAGATGATGTACGGAGTTCGGGTCTGAAGAATAAATACATAAATAACTTACCTGCGGAGGTCTCGTTATTACACTGGCGACGAGGATCTTCAAACCCGACCCACGCGCCTTGCCAGCCGTACATCATCAGGAGCCTCAGCTGGTTTTCGGGGCTGCGCTCCCGGACGTGGTCGAGCGCGGCCTCCGACGTGAAACGTGTCAGCTGGCCAGCGCTACCTTGCTTTCAGCGGCCGGCCGAGCCGCGCTCCCGGAGGAGGTCGAGCGCGGTGCACGGCAAGGAGTGCAGCCGTGCTTGAGGCTGAGCCGCCGCTGTCACGACGTAGAAGATCCTGCCGAGCCGCGCTCCCGGAGGAGGTCGAGCGCGGCTTGAAGGAGGGTGAGGTCGAGCTGTGCCGTGGACAAAGGGACTGAGGAGCAGTATAGGTGAGAGGTGGACCCTGGGAGGGGGCACAACCCGGCGCTCTTCATAGCGGGAAGGCGCTGAATGTACTCAGATGTCCTGCTGTTCGACTCCGCCCACTACATGACAAAGTGAGCGGAAGGATTCCTGTTATTAAGGGGTGTGGCTGCAATACCTGAACTGCAAGGAGAGGAGGTTAACTCTTTGTGTACGGACATTAAAGGAACTGCAAATTCTTGATACCATATTTTCAAGAGGAGGGAAGTGACTAGAGCCTGCCTGTGTAACAGTATTGTGCAAACCATACCACTTATTTTCTGCAAAAAGGGTTTGGTGTGGAGTATTATCTTAATAGTCTGCCTAGTGGGACAAGGTGTATGTTATAGCACCTTATTATTCACGGAAGTGCGCAGAGATTTTCACTAGTTCATAGCATTGACCCCTGTCATTGCTATGTCGGTTCCCGTGACCATGCAGCACAGCAATGCCCGTCCTCCCCCAGCCTTTCTCCCCAATCCGGGGGAGCCCCCCATTGCATGGGAGCTTTGGGTGGACACTTTTAAGGTATATCTCAGAGCGTCAGGTGGTTCCAGAATGTCTGATGATGACAAGGAAGCGACCCTACTCAATTGCCTTGGTACGGAGGGTTTGAGGGTGTTCAGGCACCTTCCGGGCCAGGATGTTTTGGCTTTGTCTTCAGGAGAAGGAGATGGTGAAGGGGGGGAGGCAGTGATTTTGGCATTTGAGACTGCTCTTAAAAAACTTGAGACACGTTTTGGCAAAAGAGCTAACATTGTGCTTGAGAGGTATCATTTCTTTTCAAGGGCACAAGGTCCTGGCGAGAACATTGATTCATATGTGACGGCACTGCGCACCCTCATTTCTACGTGTAAGTTCACGGGCATGGCAGAAGAATACATTCGTGACCAGATCATGATGAGAACTAGTGATTCAAAAGTTAGGGAGAGGTTATGGACAGAGAAGGATCCTCCGTTGGAGAAAGTAATAGAAATAGCCCGTGCCCTGGAGGAGTCAAGGAAGAGTGTCAAAGAAGTGACGGAAAAGGCGGACATTGTACACATGGTTCAGCCACGCAAGAATGAAGAAAGTCGAGCCAGGGACAAGGATCAAAGAGTAACGCCAAATAGCAGAGAATTCTGCAAGAAATGTGGTTGGAGGGGTCATGTTGCTGGTGCTAGGGAATGTCCTGCTTCTGCCGTTGTGTGCAGAAAATGCAAGGGAAGAGGACATTTTGCCCACATGTGTAAGGCTATGCCACAGAAGGAAGTGGTGCGGATGGTGGACCCTGAAGAAGATGATAGTAATGTAACGGTTGTAGGATATGTTAGTCCCTCTGTTAGGGCGGATGTGCTTCCAAAAGAAGGTGCACTGTTGAGTGTGGGACCGTCGAAAAAAAGTGCGTGGGCTACTCTTAATGTGAGTGGAGTTCCCCTCAATGTGTTGGTTGACACGGGTTCTCCATACACTATGATTTCTCCTGAGATGTATAAATCTAAGTTCCATAAGGAGTTGTCTAGTCTTAACCCGTCTGATATTAATCCTTGTGCGTATGGCCGTGTTCCAATTAAAGTATTGGGATATGAGTGGGTTGAAATTGAATTTCATGGCCGAAAAACCAGAGGAAAACTGTATGTAGCTTGTAAGGGTGATCCGGTTATTGGGTGGGAGGAGCAGGCTGCCCTGGAGATGGAGATTCGCCCTGGCAAAGCTGTCCCGGTTTTGTGCGTGAGCAAGGGAAGAGAAGGCAGTTTGAGTGAAGGAAGTGTGTTGACAGCCGATAATCTCCAAAAGAAATTTCCGTCAGTTTTCTCCTCCGTCCTGGGCAAGTTGCGAGGTTTCTCACACAAGATCGTGCTCAAGAGGAATGCTGTTCCCGTTGTGCACAGAGTTAGGCGTGTACCCATCATGGCACGTGAAGGTCTCCAGAAAGAACTTAAAAAGCTGATGGAAGCTGGTGTAATAGAGGAGGTAGAATCATCAGAGTGGTTAGCCCCGGTTGTATTGGCACGTAAATCCGATGGTGGTATGAGGATGTGTGTTGATCTAAGGGATTTACATTCAAGTATCTGGATAGACAGGCATCCCTTACCGAATATACAGGAAATGCTTTCACTTGTGGGAGGGGCATCTTGTTTCTCCACCTTAGATTTGTCATCTGCCTATCACCAGGTGGATTTGCACATAGAATCACGACCTCTTACATCGTTCATTACGCCATTTGGAGCTTTCCGTTTCCGGCGTATGCCATTTGGTTTGGCATCCGCCTCCGCTGTTTTCCAGCGGGTGATGCAAAAGTTGTTTTGCGGAGTGGATGGTGTGGAATATTTCCAGGACGATATCTTGGTGTGGGGCAGGTCACGTGAGGAACACAATGAGAGAATTCTACGAGTTTTGGGCATTTTGGAGAAGAGTGGTTTGACGGTCAAATTAAGTAAGTGTAAGATAGGGGTGGAGAGTGTGACTTATTTAGGACACACGCTGGATGCCAAGGGGATACATCCCAAGGCTGAGTTGGTGAAGGCGTTATGTGAAGTATCTCCACCCACCAGTAAAGACCAATTACGGTCGTTTTTGGGATTGGCTGAATATTACAGTAGGTTTATTCCCATGTACTCCGACAAAACAGTGGCCATGAGAGCGTTGCTCAAAAAGGGCGTACGTTTTGAGTGGTCAGGGTCATGCCAACTAGAATTTGAAGGCTTGAAGGCTCAAGTGGACCAGGCTCCATCGTTAGCTTCCTTTTCTCCGTCTAGGAAGACGGTTTTGACAGTGGATGCTAGTGAGTATGGTGTAGGGGCAGTTCTTGAACAGTGTTTTGATGGATCGTACCGCCCCATTGCTTTTGCGTCTAGGGTTCTTAGTGAAGCAGAACGTAGATATGCTGTCATAGAGAGGGAGGCCTTGGCAGCTGTCTGGGCATCCAAACATTTTAGAACATTCTTGTGGGGAGTAGAATACACATTACGCACCGATCATAAACCTCTAGTGCATGTTTTGACATCTAAGGGTTTGTTCCAGGCATCGTCTAGAGTGATGCGCTGGATGGCAGACATGAGTGAGTATAATTTTAAGGTGGAGTATTTACCTGGCACTAAAAATATGGTTGCAGATGGTCTATCTCGTTTTCCCCGGCATGATGTAAGTGCGGAAAACTCAAAACAGGCTGTGATGAGTGATGAATATGTGTTGGTGGCCAAGGTGTTTCCGGCAGTAAATGAGCAGGAATGGGGTAGAGAATGTGCGATGGACCCTCTGTTGAACGACATCAAGGCTGCTCTTACTACCGGTGCTGGCAAGGATGAATTGGACAAGTCGTTCGGACAAGTATGGACAGAGCTGTCTGAAGGTCCGTGGGGCATTGCCAGGGGTACCAGGTTAATACCACCTGAATCTCTTAAGGCCAAGTTGGTGGAGTTGGCTCATGAAGGGCATATCGGGAGATCTATGACGAAAAGAAGGCTGAGAGAAGGGTATTGGTGGCCCAAGATGGATGAGGAGGTTGAGAAGGTAGTGAAGGATTGTATGGCTTGTTCAGTCAGTGATAAAAGTAGGACAACGTCGCCCCAACCCGTACAGCCTGTGGAAGTGCCGCAAGACGTGTGGTCAAAAGTGGCAGTAGACATTATGGGTCCCATGGACACTTTGGGTGGAGGTTTCAGATATTTTGTGGTGTTAGTTGACTATACATCTAGGTGGGTGGAGGCCACGGCCTTGTCCTCGGTCACCACTGAAAAGGTGATTGACTTCTTGTCAGCAGTGTTTGACAGGGAAGGGGTTCCGGCTGGAGTAGTCTCCGATAATGGTCCCCAATTTGTGTCAGTCGCCATGCAAGAGTTCTTCTCCAAACTAGGAATTCGTCACCATAAAGTGGCTTTGTACAATCCAGAGGCCAATGGATTAGTTGAACGGATGAACCAGTTTGTGAAAGGGGCAGTTCAGTTGGCCATCGCAAATGGTCTGCCGTGGTGCAGTGTGGTGACTGAAGCTCTAAAAGCCTATAGGGTTACCCCTTCATCCTTTACTGGAGTGTCTCCATTTGAATTAATGAGAGGGAGAAAACCAGGATCTAAACTCAGGGTGGCCGCTCTTGGGGGTGGTGTACAAAGTTGCATCAACATGCAGGAAGTTCTTGACAAAGTGCGTGTTAAACAATCCCGTTTTTGGGAATCTCAGCTTAAAAAAAAGAAACCCCTGCGTGTACAAATTGGTGATCTTGTAGTGGTGAAAAATCCAAGATTTGTAGCCAAGGGTTTGTCCAAATTTATGAAGCCATGTGTTGTGACCAAAGTAGGTCATGGATACGTTAAATTGCAAGATGGTACCAGATGGAGTTTGAGGAGGGTGGTCCTTGTTAAGGGAAAGCTGGCGGATACTAAGGAACCGTGTTGTGAGGGAGATGGTGATACAGTAGGAATTGATCCAGAATGTGCCTCTGAGGATGTGGTTCCCCTACAGAGGGATAAGGATATGGCTGTTCATGGGCAGGATACTCGGGTGGGGCATGGAAGTATGCAGGTGTCTGCCTCGGAAAGTGATGATGTTGCGCCATTAGAGGGAGCACATTGTGCAAAGGGGAAGGATGTATATTCTGAGTGTGATTCTGATAAAGATGCTTTTGGTTTGACTGGTGTGGATGCAAGGGTTGCAGAGGAGTCTTCAGTGCTTGCATCAGATAATGCAGGTTTAGTTCCACACGGAAGGGGACTGTGTGAAGACTCTGCCCTTGCGGAATCCTCCAACAAGGTGAATAATCGCCCAACCCGAATAAAGAGTATTCCAGCGAAATACAAGGATTTTGTTTTAGAATTTGCAGATGATTAATACTTGGACTGTAATTAATTATCAATATTCAATATATATATATATATGTCTCTTATTGCATATTAATGATTCTTCCTATCCATCCTTTACCTTACCTATGTTCATATTTAATGAATGTTCATTTATGAGGTTTACAGGGGGAGATGTGTAGTAGTTGCTCGTGCTTCCGCGAGCTCTCGTCTAAGGTTCTAGAAGTGGAATGTTGATGTGTTGATGTTCGGGGGGTGGCGGTTGGTTAGAGAAAGGAAGGATCAGGGAAGAGATGATGTACGGAGTTCGGGTCTGAAGAATAAATACATAAATAACTTACCTGCGGAGGTCTCGTTATTACATACTGCTGTTAGTTCAACAAACAGAGGATGGGGAAACGGTAGGGTGGAAGCATAGGCCCTAATGTTAACAGACAAAACAAGCACAAAACACACAGATTTCTTTAGTGTTTATGAACACATGTGCAGAGCCACAGGCCCAAAGAAGAGGGGTACAGCCAGAGAAGAGGCACCGATAGAATGTCAGACGAGTGAGGCAGAGAAGCAAGATGAAGCAGAGACATTAAGAGTATCATTCATTGCTAAGGCACAGAGAGACCAGGCTATGGACAATCTCTGATGGGAACCAGACTGACAAGATTGTTCAGTCTTCATGGGGCTTTAGGGAAGGTAAGTGACATATGAGAGGAGGATAGGCAATCTTGAACTGAAGCACCCACTCCCAGTGAGAAAGAACACTGAGCCTTGGGTAAAAAGGATTAAAGCCATTCTGATAACAAAGAGGCAGCTTTGAAAGTTTGGAAATTAGACACCAGGGAGAAGTGGCAGATAATGTTTGAGAGGTCAAGAGATCTGCAAGGGGGTTGAGGAAGGAGAAATTGCCAGAGGAAAATGGTAGAGACTTCTAAGTAGAACAAACAAAATACCAATGGAAAGAGAAGGCATTATTACATGTTGGGAATTGTTGTCCTAACACTCCAAAAGCCTGGTGGATTGTGCTGACAAGAAAGTGAAAAAGACCACAGAAGAAGTGCCTGTTGGGTGTGGTGGTTCTAACACTCACAACCTTAGCACACTGTTGCAGACCAAGAAAAGGAGAGCAGCAAAGAAATGCATGTTGGAAGTTGTGGGTCGAACTTTCCAAACCCCATTGCTAAGTGGTGCTAACAAAATCAGGAGAACCGGAGAAGAATCGCATGTTGGGAGTTGGAATTCTAGCACTCAAAAAGATGAAGACAAGGAGACAAGACAGGTGGTGCTGCTGGATGATTGGACATGGGAGGCAGCCACAGCAAGTTGGGTGACTTGATGTTGGCACATTCTAGGGTCCTCTCCCACCCCCACTGATGCCACTAGGATCTTGTAGTTCATAGTGGGGAGGACTACAAAGTGGGTGCCTCAATTCAGAAAAGGTTGCAGTTGTGGGAGATGCAGGGGATGGTGAGTGCTGCCGGAGTGGGGCACAACCATTGCACTTTGCTTTGGTATATCACCACTGTTCAACATTATTCAGTATGATTTGGCTGCATGCCATTGCCAAATCTATACCCACCTATACCTTCCTACCTATCTTTACATATCCCATACATTTCTCTATTATGGACCTATGGAGTGAATTTTATTAATAACTTATTGAGCCAGTGAGAAGAAGCCGTAAATTGCCCTAGGCGTGGCGTGGAACAGGAAGCGTTAGTAAATGTTATAGTATTTAATATATTTAATGCACCTATTACATTGGACATAGTTTTGATCATTGTGTGTGCCTGATCACGAATTGGACCCAGGACCCGTGGCGCAAATTGCACCACATCACATCGGTATTAACGGTAATTGAGCCCAGCAGAAACAGCGTCGGAATGTGTGCTTCTGCCCAAAATCCCAGACTATTAGCACTACCGCCAACCTTGTTATAAGCACCAGCGCAATTAGCGGCAGCGAGAAACACATCACCGCCGGGAATGGGAAGCATTGTGGTGGCCATTTTGAAAATCACAATTCATTCAAAATCAGAGCCCCTGGCAGCCATCCACACTCCCTGAGTGGCAGACATGTCACAGGAGAGGGTTAGGTGCAAGGCAGCCCAAGATTGCCTATGAAAGCACAAATTTAAAATTGGTAAGCTGGTGGTGGATGAGGTCGTGGCCCACCATGAAGAACTCTATGGCACAAGACAGTGCAAAACCTCCTCCCAGGGGCGCACCCAAATCTGGAAGCCAGTGTGCTGGAAGATTCTGCAGTCGGCCGTGTCCCTGGAAGGGGTAAAACTGCAGTAATCAGTGGAACAACCTGCGTGTGCAGATCTGGGGAATTCTGGCACTGCACAGACAGGACACCAGGACCAGAGGAAGAGCCCCACCACTAGAGCTTGACCTCATGCTTTGGGAAGAAAAGTGCAGCTCAGTCCTCCACATGGAGGGTATTGAGAGTGTCAGAAGTGCTGAGGCGGGTGCTGGCAGCCAGGAGGCAGAATGTGAGTGAACTCCCCCACATTTGCATGTAACCCCAATAGCCTGTCATTGGTCCAAGGCCCCCCTGTGAGTCAGAGCAGTGCTGAGGGCAGCCAAGGGACACACCAAGTGCAATGAACCACACAGTGATGGCGGGGGCACAGCAGTACCCCATAGGGACCTGACAGTGATACGTACCAGGCCCCCCCAATTACCCTGTGCATCTTCAAATTTGGGGCATGGGGAACAGATGCATGAAAATCAATCAACAGCTAGGGCAGCAGTGTACCCCTGCCATGCCACCATGGTGAAATTCAATCCCCCAACGGGCCCGCTCCCTTCCAGCACATGCCCCCATCATTGCAAATCCACTACCAAATGCAACCAAACCTGCCCTGTACATCAGTCCTACAGCCTGGCGGCACACCCATCATCATGTTCCCATTGTGTATGCCAAAATACGTGGGAAAATGTGTCCTAACAACATCTACTGTGTCCCCTACAGGCACACAAGCATCTCGAGAGGTGTCAGAGGACGAGGATGCAGCAGGGCAGTTTAAGGGCAAGGTAATAACCCTGTTATATGTCTCTTATGGATACACCATAGACTTAAAAGTCAAGCTTTGGGGCTCTCTGGAACACATAGTTGATTTCCTAGAGCCAGGCTTTGGGAGCCAAAAGCCCTGTGGGAAAGATTACACTTCCAGGAGGCCACCACAAACACTACCCAATAAATCTCCACCAAGGCCAGCACTTCCACTCAGCATCCTCGGTTTAGCACCTGAGGCTACCTTCCTACCTTTGTGGCTTTGCTAGATAAAGTCCCCCCACTTAGAAGGTGGTTAAATGAATCAACCTCATCTCTCATAGCAAAGTCAATTCCACTATTTGACGACAAGAACTGCTTTGTATCTGGTACCTGCCTGCCATTTATTTATGGCAAGAAGAGTGAGTTGGGTTGGGAGATTTGAGAAAAGTTGTGAAGGGTACTTCATAGGTATTACTGGCCCCCCGACTTGCTTCAAGGATTTTGCACTTATTGAGGGGAGGTTCCTTCCAAGCTTCCATCTTTGCACATTATCAGGCTTCCTTTTGGGTTTTTCTACAAGCCAGATGTAATCGAACGGAAATGGGATTCCTTGAGTGCACTAATAATAATAATAATGATAATAATAATTTCACATTTATATAGCGCTCCGAACCCTCAGGTATCTGAGCACTGCTTATTATTACCCAAGGTGTGTGATGCTCATTTATCGACCTGGGAAGGATGAGAGACTGAGTTTGTCCCTGACGGGATTTGAAGCTGCATTGGCAAGCTCTGCATGGATGTCAAAGTGAGCGCTCTACTCGCTGTGCCACTTGACCGGCACTATCTGACAAACTGCCCTGCCGCTTCCTTCAAAGGCAGTATAGACTCTGCATCCGCTGTAAGAAAAGAGTCTTTATTCAAGCCTGCATCTCTGTGGCATCCAATAACATGGCCAAACTTTTCAAAGTCTGAACAGAACTTGCCAACCCTACCGCAGCCTCCTCTGCCATTGCACCCACCCAGGCCCTTTGCTCAGCCCTAGTTTCACACTTCAGCTCAAAAACACAGGCTATCCTACCCTCTCTCTCTTCCTCACCACCTCATGCACCAACATCTCTTGTACCACCTTGGCCCCTCCCCTTCTTCTCTCTTCTCTCTGCCCTGTCACACCTGAGGTGGTCACTAGACAAGTTTGGTCTATGAAAGCCTCCTCCAAACAGGTGGACCCATGCCCCTCCAAAACTATCCAGGACAACATTGACTCTCTTGCCCCAGCCTTGGCCAACCTCTGCAACCTCCCCTTCGCTACTGGAGTTTTCCCCACTGCTCTTAAGCACTCCTTTGTGAACCCTCTCCTCAAAAAACCTTCTGCTGACCCTTCCATTCCAACAAACTATCGCCCAATCTCTATCACTCCTTTCCTGGGCAAACTCCTGGAGAGGTTGGCTATTTCTCAGCTTACCCTCCACACTGAATCTGTTGGTTGCTTTCATGACCACCAGTCTGCCTGTAGAGCAGTCAGAGGCACGGAAACTGCTCTTGTGAACTCCCGTGAAGATCTGCTCTCAAATCTTGATTCAAACTCTCCCTCTGTCCTCATTCTACTCGACCTCTCCTCTGCCTTTCGATACAGTGAACCACAACACCCTGATTGCACTTCTTTGTGATACCCTGGGCATCACTGATCAGGCACTGGAGTGGCGAACCTCCTTTCTCTCCGACCACCCATCCCATGTGGAATTGGGGTCCTTCCTCTGCGTTATCACTCTCTCCATGTGCAGTGTCCCCCTGGGATCTGACCTATCTGCCTAGTTTTTCAATGGCTACATGGCTCCCCTGGCCCATAGAGAGCCACCTTCATCTCCAACTTTCAGTGTTACGCAGATGACACCTAGCTCTCCTTCAGGTTACCCTCTGCATCCTCCTCTTCCTCGCTCATACCTGACTGTCTGTCTGCAAGTCAGTCATGGTGTACTGCAAACAACCTCTGCCTTAAGGCCATCAAGACAGAGATTGTCCTCATCGGGACCCTTGCTCCCTTCTTCCCTCTTTCTCTCTGGCTGGCCTCCATTGACCCGGCACCTCCATCTACCACAAGACACCAAAACTGGGGGTAATTTTCTACTTCACTCTCTGCTTCTCGTCTCACATCGCAGACATCTCTAAAAAGTCCCACTACCAACTGCACCTTCTCAGAGGTATTATACCTTTTCTCACCTTCCCTCAGAGGCTCACCATCTCCAGAGCTCTGGTCCTCTCTAGGCTGGACTACTTACTGCAACAGCATCTTTATCAACCTTCCCTCTTCTAGCTTCCGTCCTCTTCAACACATCCAGAACAGAACAACAAGACTTATCCTTGACCTCAAGCCCAGGGACCACATCTCTCCGGTGCTGAAATCCCTTTATTGGCTCCCTGTGGCTGCAAGGATTAAGTTCAAGACCCTCTGCATTGTCCACAAGGCTTTCTGGGGCCTCTGCCCACTCTATCTGCAACTCTCTCTCTGTAAATCAAAACCTTACTGAGCCCTCTGCTCATCTTCCTCCAACTCTCTGCGGATGAGCCACTTCTCCAGGTAGAGACTTGGGGTAGATATCTATCCATCACAGGTGCCTCCCCCTGGAACAGGCTCCCTGCCTCTCTCCGTCTTGAGCATGATCTCCTTAAATTCCAAAAATTCCTCAAGACTTTCCTCTTCAACTCCTTCTTCTCTCTCCTTCTACCCTGCTAACCACCTCTGTCTGCTCCTCACTCTCTCCCCTATACTTCTGCTCAGTTTCGCTGATTGGCTGCATGGCGTACCTTCAGTGCTTCACAGGTCCCAAGCTCTCCTCGCCAGTCTCCTGCACTTGCTCCATGGATTTGCACTTGCTGCAGAACTACTGCACTTCGGTTACCACCCATGAGAGTGGTATCTCTCTGCACTTAACCTATGTTCTGATGGGACTGGGGTACTTGGTCCCAATTACCCCCCCATGCACCTTCTTTTCTGTTCGCCTGCATAATCTGAATGTACCATGCCTATATAGATTGGTTGTCCTGTCTTCCCCTCCTTTGCATGGTTGAGCTTTGAAGCACTTGTGTATAAGCACATAATAAATAATCAATCAATCAATCAATCAATCTATGAAGTTGGAGGCAACCAACCCAGATCCAATTTCCCAGCAATTTCTATGGGATCGAACCAGTGGCATTTGTGACATGTGTGCTGTCATCTCTGATGTTGTGGGTGTTAGTCTGAGCAGTGAACAGTGGTGGCACGAGTTGCTTAGCTTACCATAATGGTTGAATTTATGGGGGTTTTCGGTTTTAACTTTTTTTTTTTCTTCAAATTTCAGTTTTATTAGTTTTCAAAACATAGCAGTTTGATAATCATATACATGCACTTTCCACCAACAAGACGGCGAAGAATTATTGCAAAAAACAGCAACCATGTATAGATCGTAT
Organism: Ambystoma mexicanum; assembly: GCF_040938575.1. Lineage (NCBI taxonomy): Eukaryota > Metazoa > Chordata > Amphibia > Caudata > Ambystomatidae > Ambystoma > Ambystoma mexicanum. The sequence continues at coordinate 300,450,494 of NC_090936.1, read as the reverse complement.
AAGGTCTTTGCGGAACACATACATTTCCAATAACAATATAGAAACCAATTTCTTACACCCCGCCCCCCGCCCCCAATTCTAATGTCGCTGACTGACGGGCTAGAAGACACCAGATGTTACATTAGAACCGTTTTCATATACACAACATGGGACACAGGAGCACAAAATGTCCTGTGGAATCTACATAGTAGACAATATGAACCATTGCATTGATTATCTCTGGGTATAGTAACGCTCTGCACACATTCTGTTTATGTGACATACTTAGCACGAAATTCGGACCATGCATTTTCAACTGTGGTGCGATCCCCATGCAGGGCCGCAGTCAGATTGTCCATTCTGTATATGTTCAATGCGACCCCCAACCATTCAGTTTTGCTAGGGAGCTTGGGTCTCTTCCAAGCCATGGTGAGACAGGCTCTTGCGGCCATTAGAAGGCCTTGTATCATTTTGGGTGCTTTCAAGGTCGTGTCGTCCGTTTCAATCAGGCCGAACAGAATCAGGAGTGGTTGTTTCTCCCATACATCTTCATCCAATTCCTTGATCCAGCTTAGGACTTCAGACCAATAAGCTTGGACCACCTCACATCCCCACCACATATGCCAATAGTTTGCTCACTTCCCACAGCCCCTCCAGCATTTTGGGCTTACCCCTTGGTACATTTTGCCCAGCCGTGTCGGATCATACTGCCAGCTATACATCAACTTGACGGCATGCAATTTGTATTGGCAGGATATAGATGATTTTGCCGTTCTTCTACAAATTTGTAACCATAGGTTTTGTGAAATCTGCCTGCCCATATCTGATTCCCATCTGTTCTTGAGTGTGAGGGATGGTGTAATTTCGACCTCAATCAGCGCCAAGTACATTGCACTAATTAAACCTCTAGAGGTCATACAGGTGTCAAGAATTCTCTCAAACGGGGTGAGGTCCCTTTGTAGCTGATCTTTCCATACCGCCCTTGTCATCACCCCCTTGAGTCTAAGGTAGAGGAAGACTGAAAGCGAGCCTATGTCAAGTGCCTCCTGAAGCTCCTGAATAGTAATGAAGGTGCCATTCCTCCAGAGTTGACCAGCCCTTTCCAGTCCCATGTCATACCAGGTGTCATAGCTCCCTGGGTCCGGGATTGCATCCTGGATCCCTGGCGACCAAAGGTGTCCCAACGGAGAGGGCCATGTTGTAACTCCCTCCATTTTTTTGCCTGGCTCCCATATTGCCCATATCGTTCCAATAATGGGGTGATTTTTGACACTATTGCGTAGCTGGGAACCCGGAACCCACAGCCATTCACCCAGAATGAAAGGGCGGAGATGGTAATTGTCCAAGGCTATCCATTGCGGCTCTGACTGCTGCCTGAAATGCGGGACAAGCACACGCAGTTGGGCTGCCCTATAATATATTTCTATGTCGGGAGGCCCACCCCTGCATTGTCTTTTCAAAGCTGGAGCAAAGATCTGGGGACCCTTGTCTTTTGATTTTGCCACAGAAAGGTTAAGAGGGACTTTCTAGTATCCGTAAAATATTCTTGGGGCATTTTGATGGGGAGCATTTGGAACAGATAAAGTATTTTGGGAAGAATCACCATTTTAATTGCGTTTAGACGGCCCAGCCAGGAGATGGTAAGTCTGGACCACCTTTGGATGTTGTTTTGAAGGACAAGTGACAGTGGGGGGAAGTTAGTTTCATATAGGGAATCCAAGTCGCGTGTAACATTGATACCTAGATATAGAAGTGTGGAGAAGCTGACTTTTACACCCAGAGGGGCAAAGCGCTCCGGCTCAGAGTCTCTACTTTTATCAATTGGGAGGAGGATTGACTTTCCAGTATTAATTTTCAGGCCGGCCAGTTCGCCATATTCCTCGATTATATCGATCGCAGCTGGGACAGAATTCAGGGGGTCAGTTAGGTGTAGTAATATGTCGTCAGCGTAGAGGCCTAGTTTATACTTGCGATCACCCACTATGATTCCCTTAACCTTACCATCGTTCCTTAACCTCTGCGCCAGCGGCTCAAGGGACAATACAAATAGTATTGCCGACAGTGGGCAGCCTTGCCTTGTTCCCCTTTCCAAGGGAAACCAGCGTGACTAGCTCCCGTTCACTGCTACTGACGTTGTGGGAGATGTGTAGAGTGCTTTGATGGTTCGGCGAAGCTTCGGCCCGAGCCCGTTCCAGACCAAAACCCTTTCTAAGAAGTCCCATGACACCCTATCAAAGGCCTTCTCGGCCTCCAGTGATAGAAGAGACGGATCCCCACCCATTCCTTGTACTTCATGAATTAGGTGAAGTGTTTTCCTCATGGTATCCGCTCCCTGTCTCCCAATAACGAAGCCAACTTGATCTGAGTGTATTAGCCGAGGTAAGTGTGATTCAAGCCGGGCCGCAATGACTCTAGTATATACCTTAGCATCAATATTGAGAAGAGAGACAGGACGATAAGAGCTACAATATTTGGGGTCCCTACCCTCCTTTGGAATGACAGCAAGCAGGGCCTGAGAGAAGGACGCGGGGCTTGGCCTGTATCGAAGATGTGATTGAACAAGGATGCAAGAAAGGGGGCAATGAGTGCAGAGAATGTCTTATAAAACCCAGGTGTGAAACCGTCATCCCCAGTGACGTTTCCCGTCTTCAGGCATTTTATGGCATCCAAGACTTCCTCTGCTGTGACTGGTGTGTCTAAGGATTCGGCCTCCACGGATGTGAGCGTGGGGATCTGCACTTCTTCGAGGTATGTGTTGATACTCTTGGGAGGAGGGGGAGGGTCACATGAATATAAGTCTTCATAAAAGAAGGCAAATGCTTCTTGTATGCCTTCGGGGGATGTTGCTGTCGTGTCTGTGAGGGTGCTGTCAGTCCTCTCGATGATATCGACCCACCTCTCTGCCTTCTGTGTACGGAGACGAGCCGCCAGTAGGGCGTCTGCCTTGTCGCCTTTTTGATAATATTTTTCTTTGAGGTATTGTAGGGTTTGAGCTGTCTTGCCCACGATAAGTATTTTCAGCTCCTCCCTGAGCTTCTTAGCTTCGGCAAGATGCTTGGGTCTCTCACAAGGGGAGGACTGTGCTAACTTTTGGGCCGTGGAGAGCTTCTCCTTAATATTCTTTTCTATCAGTGCACGTTCTCTTTTTTTTGGGGCCCCTTCCCTAATGAGCACCCCCCTCCAAGTGGCCTTGGCTGCTTCCCATACGGACGTCTTCTCAACCTCTCCCGTGTCATTTGTGGAAAAGAATTGATCAATCTCAGTTTCAAGAGTTTCTTTGAAAACCGAGTCTGCCCATAAGGAGTCATTACATCTTCATTTAGTATTCCGAGGGGCCAGATCGTTCCAGTATACGTCGACCGTAACCATGTCGTGGTCCGACCATGCCGCGGGGTGTATATTAGCGGCGCAAAGTATTTGCAGGAGGCCATTGGAGAGGAAAATGTAATCAATGCGTGTGAGTGTGCCATGAGGGAGGGAGTGAAAGGTGAAGCCCCTATCCTCTGGATGCAAATGGCGGCAGCTGTCAGTGAGGCCATATAGGTCCAGGGTCAGTTTGATTTCAGCCTCATCTCGGGAGGTGGGTGGATCGTGTGCGTCGGACCTAGTCTGTCTATCCACAGAGTTGTCCATCCATGTATTAAAGTCTCCACCTAGCACTATGTGTCCCTTGGCCATGCTAAAAACCTTTTCGGTGATTTTGTGGAGGAACCTATTCTGCCCTTGGTTAGGTGCGTAGAGCATGGCTAGGATGACAATTGTGCCTCGAATGTTTCCCACAACCACAAGCACGCTTCCTTCATTGTCTGACCAAGTCTCAAGGGTCGACATCCTAAGGCCCCTGCGAATTAAAATCCCCACTCCCGCTTTTTTTGAAATACCAGAACTCCAGTAGGAAGGACCCACTTCATGCGATGGAATCACCCTCTCCTCCCACCTTTGGTATCGTGACTCCTGGAGAAAAAGGACCCCTCATGGTCCCACTTTGTGTACTTCTGCCCCCCAGGTCCGTCTTCTCATGGATCGTGTGTCTTCTTCCCAGCCCACCCTTTCCTCCCTCCCCTCCCCCCCCAACATTCAGCATCTGACCCACCCAGGTTGACATTACCCGGTCGGCCTCGGACCACCAATGGAAACCGCGAAACAAGCGGTCCTATCCTAATGTAAACATAGTTAACAATGAGCCCCCAACCGTGCAATCAATACACCGCAAAAGCAACCTACTAGTGTCAATTCTGACCCCCTTCTCAGGCATCGTTCCAGTGTCGATTTTACCTCACATTTCCACCCAGCAATCTAAACATGCAAGCCCCCGTTTGTCAAACGTGTAACAGAAATCAAACAGTTAGATCTAAAGTCTGACCCCGGGGTCGGGTGCACCGCTGGCGCATGCTGCGCGTGAGCTCCCCGCACCAACATACCCAAAACCCTCCGCTTTTTCGTGGGCAGCGCCCGAGCACTCAGCTTCAACCATACCATTCACCCCATTGTACCTTTGCCACGTGCTGCTTAACGTGACAGCCTGGAATCTGGGTCAGTGTTCCATGTCTTGTGAATTGTTCATTCTCTGGAATTTTCTGGATCCCTGAATCCTCTTGCGCCTCGGGCCCTTAACACGCCACTATCCCTCACCTCCTTTCGATTCAGCAAGGGAGGGCCATTCTCCCTGGGGATCCAACAGGTCCGCTATACAGTCCGCAATGTCCTTTTCCGAAACTAGTTTCGTTGTCGAGGCCTCCCAATCAAAGGTGACTGAGAACGTGTAACCCCACCGGTACCTGATACCTTTGTCCTTCAGCATCCATGTAATTGGGGAGCATTTCTTCCTCATTGCCAAGGTGAGCGATGATAGATCTTGGTAGATTTAGTTGTTCGCTTTGCCCAGTGAAAGCTGTGGTGCATGTCTGGCCTTTTCTAGGATCCTAGCTCTGTCCGCGTAATTGTAAAAACGAGCCAGTATTGATCTCGGGCCTCCTGGTCTGCCTCCAGCCCTATGGATGCGGTCAATTTTCGGTTCATCCACTAATTGATCCCTAAATAAGAGCTTAAGAATGATGTGTAGGGTATGTTTTAGGTCAAGATCGATTTCGCCATCCTTTTCAGGCACGCCGAACACACGAATGTTGTTACGACGCTCTCTATTTTCGAGATCATCAATCTTTAGGCATATTTGTTCTTCTCTGTGTTCTATTTCTGCAATGCAGTGATCCATTTGAGCCTCCAACGTGTTCAGAGAGGTTTGGTTGTGCTCAACCTGTTCCAGCCTGTCGTCCATTTTGTCCATTCTTTGTGTGATTTTATCGATTTTGCTGCCTATATCTGCTCTCATGCTTTTCATCTCGGAAAGCAGGTCAGCAACATCTGCCTTAGTGGCAGCGGCGTCAGATCCTACAGTCGACATCTTGGACTCGGCGGGTGGCCTCAGGGAGTCGTGGGTTGGTGTAAACCTATATTTCGCCAATTTGCCCTTATGGTCCATGGGTGGCGCGACCCCAATGGCGAGGTACGTGGGTCACAGCCATACACAGAGAGCCCCTCCGGAATGGTCTATTGGGAGGTATATGCTTGTGCATGCAGGCTTCGTCCTCTAGTGGCTAAGCGTGCTGGGGGGATGGTATTAAAAGCTCTGAAAACAGCTAGCCCCTCTTATGTAACTAATTGCCCTTCAGATCTTCTTGCTTTATCCAACTGGGGAGCTCACTGCGGTGTAGGACGGCACGAGGCTCTGGGGCAGTACCCAAGAAAGAGAGATTTCAGTTTGAGGCCTGCGCAGCGCGCCCTGTCGGGGTGCCGGCTACCGTCCCCGGATCTTGCAGGTTCAGGAGTGGGTGTGGGTTCCGAGGAGGGCACACGCCCTGACTGTCAGGGGCCCAACTCTCTCTCATGACCTGTTCAAATTCTTCTAGCGCCCTTGACAGGACCCGAGGCGCATCGGCTTGCTTATTCTCTCTGGGGTCCAGGTGCCCTGCGCAGCCCCCCAGCCAAGTTGTGCATCGGGAGAGGCAGTGCCACCGTCCCTGCTGGTAGGAGGAGAGTCCACTCGTGAAGGGCCGGGACAGCTTCGAGCGGGTGGAGCCAGTCGTCTCCTTCTAGTGTGACCTGGACGCACGCTCGTGCATGAAGCGACAGCGGTGACCGCGTCAACTGGGCCTGCTCCTCAGCAGTCTTCCCACGGGCGCACCCGGTGCCCAGTCGGGCTTCCTCCAGGTCCCCGGCACAGAGGGGTGAGGGGGTGCTTACCCGTGCGCCTTTACTTGTCGATGGGCCCAGGAAGCGGTGTGCGTCGCTGAATTCTTCTTGCTTCCACGCGTATCACGGCTCTGCGGACGCTGGAGGGCGCGGCGGGATCTCGCAGGCCTGCCCTTCCTTCGCGCACTCAATCTAGCAAAGGGGGTTTCTCCACAAAAAAAACTCTGTTTCAGTCTGGGCTTTCTCTCAGTGTGTCCTGAACACTTCCAACGCCTATTTCTGTCAAAGTTGTGGCCGGGGGGGGGTCTCATGGTGGGGGCTCAATCCACTTTTCGGGACCCGTGCGCGGAGCCTACACGGAAAGTATTCCCATCCATTCGCCCCCTGGTGGCCGATCCCTTGGTTTTTACTTTTAACCATAATGTCCCTTTTACAACGTTTTTTCACTGAATTTTATAGGTTTTTATTAGCGCAACTAAACCATAACGTTCCTTTAACAAACCTTTTTCACTGAATTTCATAGGTTTTAGTTAGTGCAACTTAACGATAGCATCCATTTAACAAAGTTTTTTCTGTGAATTTCATAGGTTTTTATGAGAGAAAATGTTTCATGATGTTTGTTTGTTTGTTTATTATTTGGTAATGCGCACCAAACCCGTAGGTAACCAGACGCAGCACATAGAAATACTTAAGGCTTAGATACAACATGGAGACAATACATTACAGGCAAAAGAGGATACACATTAGGTTACAGTAGGGTATCCAAAAGGTTACAGGGGCACATATGATGATGATGCAGAGGGGTAGGCATTTTCCTAGTCGGGTAAGTATGTTGGAAAGCCATACAGGTATTAACGGTTCATGTATCATTAGACCGAAGCCAGTGTAAGGATTTGCGTCTGAAGCTAAGGTAGGACTGCTCAGTCCTGAGGTTTAGATGTAGTGCATTCCAATATTGTTACATCACTGTATATAAGTTATTAATAATTCCTCTTTTAACATATATCAAAGAACTGTAAACCTCCTTTAACAAACATATTTTTCGCAACACATACTAATGTGTGACATTATCATCAGTGTAAGCTGAGGATGCAAGTCATGGTTGAATTGCCTAGGCCATGAGGCTCAACCATGACCTCAGCCCCACCAAACCATCCCTGTTATCCACTGCACTTACCCTGCATCCTAATTCAGTGTCCACTATATCCTCATAAGGTGACCAATGTCCAGTGCTCATTGCTTGCATGGGCAGTCTCCACAATCCATGGGGCATGGTCTTCAGCCATGCCACATTCCCCAATAGACAAATCAGAGAAGACATTTATCCTTGCTCAGTGCGAGGCCCATTGCCCATGCACCAAGGTTATATCTCAATTGTTTGTACTTACATTTTGACACTTTATAAAAAAAACACAGGACAAATTTGTAAAACCATGCTTTCAGGTCCTTGCTGAGGCTCCTTGCGCATGTTTGCTACACTCCTGTACGGCACTTCAGCTGTAGCCACGAGCAATGTTTTTTCCCCCTTCAAACCTTCCCGATTTCTAAATACTTTAGCACATAGCCGTTCCCTGGTGCCCATGCCCACTTTAATACCATTGCGGTCCCTCATGGTCATGGCCGGTATCCATATTGTCCAGGTCATGGCCTTTGGCCATGAGTCAGACAATCTGGCCCCTGCCCATGGCCACAGGCTATACCTCAGTCACCAAAGGTATATCACTATTTTTTGTACCTACATTATAACTTTTCAAAAAATAAAACACAGACACATTTGCAAAACCACGCTTTCAGGTCTTTGCCAATGCTCCTTGCACAAGTTTGCTGCAAATTTGTCCAGCACTTCGGGCTGCAGCCGCAAGCAGAATTTATTTTCCCATTTAAACCTAGAGCTTTGGCCATGCCGCATGCCCCAATAAGTAAATCAGCTTAGGCATTCGTCCCAAGGCCTATTGTCCATGCAACAAAGTTATATCCCTATTTTGTGTACTTACATTTGGACACTTTGGAAAAATTAAACACAAGACAGATTTGCAAAATCATGCTTTCAGGTCCTTGCTTATGATCCTCGCGAAGGTTTGTTATGAACCAGTCCGGCACTTCAGGCTGTAGCCGCAAGCAGAATATTTGTTCCCATTCAAACCTAGGGCTTCGGCCATGACGCATGCCCCAATAAGCAAATCAGAGTACATGATTATCAAATAATTGCAGGGTGGTAGAATGGGTAGATCACCGCGCCTGATCTAGTAATTTAATCGTACTACCCTGCTGCTGGGATGGAGTTCTTTTGTGAAGCTGCCCTTGTTTCTTCAAGTGTTAGGTTTTGAATAGGAGAGTGAGCCCTGGTCACTTGATCGCTGGGATATTCAAAAAGAAACTCTTGTCGTAATAAAGCAGTCTTGAAAACCATTCTTGGTGTTATGTTTATTGTTAGAAGTCAGGCAACGCGTGTTTCGACCCTCTAGGGTCTATCTCAAGGTGTGTGGCTTGTGGGCCAGTCATTGCTTTGAGGTTGTGGAAATGAGTCTGGGAAGCAACAACTTGTCCCGGTATGGTCGCAAATAAGGGTGGTTGATGATTTGTAGGGGTGGACTGGTGGCCATGTGGGTACCTGGTACGGCATGCTGGGTATTTATCTGCTTATTAGCATTGTCTCAGAGCTCGTTGGGGCTTGCAGTGTATGCAGCATTAATCACGGCGATCTGTTGAAACAATCCTGTCCAGCCACTTCGGGATGTAGCTACGGCCTTCATTCTTTTTCCCATTCATACCTATCCGATTTGGAAAAACTTTACCACAAAGCCGGTCCCTGGTGGCCATGCCTACTTTAACCCCATTGCTGGACCCTCATGTTCCTGGCCAGTAGCCAGATTGTCATGACTCAGACAATCTGGCCACAGACTATACCTCAGTCACCAAGGGTATATCACAATTTATTGTATCTAAATTATGACACTTTTCAAAAAATAAAACACAGGCACATATGCAAAACCATGCTTTTAGGTCCTTGTCAATGCTCCTTGCATGAGTTAGATGCAAATCCATCCATGTTGCATTTTTTGAAAAGTGTCAAAATGTACGTACATAAAATAGTCATATAACCTAGCCCCCACTTGACATAATCCATTGAGACCTTGCACAAACAGTCAAGGTTGGATTCATAATCCTGAAATCTTTTGTGTACATTTGTCAAATGGCAATAAAGCTATAAGCAATCTTAAAATGTTCAGGACCCCTTTCTAATTTTGCACCCTCTTGAAAAAATCCCACCAAACTATGCAGAAATATTTGAATCTGGATCTAAAATCTTTTTGCAAACCTTTGTGTAGATTTGTCAAACAGCACCGAATCTATAAGCCTTTCAAATATGTGGGACCCCCTAATTAATGCATCCTCTTAGCGAAACATCACCAAACTTTGTAGACCATTCAGGGTCAGGTCCAACATGATATTGTGAAAATGTCATGCAGTTTCATTGAGTAGCGCCAAAGTTATAAGCCATCCATAAAATGCTTTCACCAACCCTGTAAGGCAGAAGTATGTATGGATGTCCCCGAACAGCTGGGATGTTCGCTTGCATCACAGGGGTGTCCCCGAACATCTGGACTTTTCGTGAACATTGGAGATGACAAAAACAATTTTTAGGGCTTTTTTCAGCCATATCCCATCCCATTCTCATCACCCCTCACATGCCAGAGATAGTTTCATTTTGTTTGACAAGTGCAATGTTGTGTTTTTTAATATGTTTTTGCCACGATATCCGTGGACAATGGGCACTGTTCACGAATCCAACATGGCGCCGGTTAAAAAAACTCTAACACACCTCATATTTTTGAATTGCCCAATCAGCGGGCGCGTACGATGTCTGCGGACACCACATCATCCCCTGATTGGCCCGGAGGTCTGTCCGTGGCGCCAACAGGGAAATGAGTCTGCGGAATGAACCCAGATATCACTAATTTCTTTTGAACTACTTTTTGACTGTTTTGACTTATGCTTACATTTTGGGGAACACAAGGCTGGGTTTTTGGGGAGGACTGGAAACCTTAAACCAGGCTCTAAACTTCATGCAACTGACCTCCAATTATACAATTCTAAAGTATGACAGTATATACTTGGCCTTTATGGACCTGTCTAATACTTTTGATTTGGTGGACAGGGAACAGTTATGATAAATAATTTTATATGTGGGAATCCCAGAAGGGTTGTTGAAGCTTACTGTATTACTTAATACCAATAGAGAGTGTACAGCTTGACATGAACGAGGGGGGAAAGCACACACCCTTTTGCGATCCATAGGGGGCTTCAACAGGGGTGCCAGATGCATCTCGACTAGGATCAAGAAGGTTGCCTTTGCTGGACTACCCATTGTCATTGTACTTCTGAAACGTGCACCTAGAGCTCCACAAAATCTGCTGGATGATTAAACTTGGTTTATGGTGGTCAGGAAATTAAAAGTAAATATGTTTAGACAGCAGTATTAATAACGATAAGGCATGGAATTTGTGAAATGCAGTCTTTGTGAAATAGAGAAAGTGCATCACTCTGGTTATTTGGGAGTTCGCTTCTCCACTAACAGTCATGGGAACCATCATATTGGGGAAAAAAGCTATTACGATGGGCCTCGTAACACTGTTCCCGCTGCCTGATATCCCGGTGCCACTAGTACATTACAAGTCCTGGTGGCCCAGGATGTCAGGCTCCAGGAACTGTAAGGTCCCATTCCTGTGGAGTGCCATAGTACTCCATGGGAATGAGGACACAGAAGTACTGGCACCGTTCCTAACCGTGCCAGTGCTTCTTTAAAAACCATGCCTTCAGGATCCGGTGCTACCAGCAGGTCAGACCTGCCGGGAGCACTGGCCCCTGCAGGCATTCTGGTATTTTATTATATTTTTATTATTTGTGTAATGCTCATACCCAAGGGTATCACAGCGTTTGTAAAGCTGGATACAGTAGTAAAGTTTCTTGAATGCAGTGTATGGCGGTCCGGAAAGTTATTTCTGGACCGTCAGACTTGTAATGAGGCACGATGTCTCTCTGTATATAACTTACAGAGTATATAGAATACATTCTGCAGATCCTTATTGACCCTCCCACAGATCACCCCTACTTTTTCTGTACACAATGAGCTAGGTTTGACTTTTATTGATGATTACTATTACATAGCCCATGCATTGATGTGACTCGTATCATGGGCAAATGCAAAGCCACTCTATGAAGATTCATCATTGCCGATATCCTTTGCCATGCTGGCACATACAAAAGTAGATGGCTGATGCATGTAAAAGTCACCCTTCCAGCTATAAATGATGGATATTGGTTTGAACACCCACAATTGATACAGCAAAGAGAAGGCTGTGGTATTATTATTGCGTTTTCTGCAGGTGGAAAGAGAACCGCTAGAGCTCAGTAAATCCTTGCATAGAGCCCATATGGCTATCACACACCAAGGATCCTGGAGCCATACCTTGAATGGTGCTCAGACGGATTTGGGTTGTTTTACTGAAGCATAAACAATCACAGGGGAATTGTCCATAGTCTATTTTGCTGCAATTCTACTTTGGTAAAACAACCCAAAACTTGGTAAAAAAAAAATAGAATTTGGCCTTAGAGCAAATGTACAACCCCCCCCCCCCAATTTACAGTTTCGCTGGCCGCTGCTTCGCCTATAGCCCTGCAGCGTCAGTTCTGTCCCTTTAATGCGGGTGGGATCTGACGCCGTAGGGTCCCTTCTTCTTTTTTGCTCTTTTTTTGGGAGTCTCCATAGCCTCCAAAACACATGATTCCAAGGTACGGGGGATACCCTGCAAACCTCTGCTCCTCCAGTTTGTTATTTTGGGCTTCGATGTAATGGTACTGGCCGAATTCTGCCAAATGCTGCATACGAGCATTTTTTTTTACAAACAATTTGGGTGTTCCTCTCAGACACCTTTCAGCAAACAAATGTATTTGACTACAATTCAATCTTCTCCCTTTGAACTCTATGATGCAGCTGTGAGCACTGTCAGGAGAGCATTTTCCCTATCAATGTGTGACACTACAAGGGCCTACACTACGGTGCAGAAGTCCTGCGGCCGGATGAAGGGTTTGATTTTTCAAAGGGTAGATATTCTACACTGCTACACCGTTTACTGTTGAAAGATAACTGCATAGCTTTGGCACTCAGTTATTTTATTAGGAGATCACTGCGACTTAAGACATTGGTTGTTTGTGACTTCGAGGATAACACATACACTTTATAAAATAGGCTATTAATAGTGTTATGTGTTAATTTACAGTTCTAAAAATTGCATTTTGAAAGGCATAAAAATGTTAGCAACTGAATGAGTTTCATGACTAATAAAGAGTGCCTGACTTCATGGTGTTATATCGTGAACTTGTTTATGTGTGTGCTTTATGACTGCATTTCAACTGAAATAGAGCAATCTGAATCTGTAATAAATAAATCAATAGAAGAAGTGCATGTTTTGAGAAAAAGGGGGAAAGGAATATTTTGGGATAGTTTGGTGGGTTCATGTTGATCCATAAAGGTGCACCATAGATTGGGATTGCAGAACAGAAGGCATGTTCTAAATGTGTCTGGCATCAATAGGGTGGTCTACGTGAAGGAGGGTAGAGGGGAAATAAGATATGTATTAACACATAGGACGTCATTTTACAGGGCGCAGTGAATGTGCCCAGTAAACCGCATATGCTTATGCCACATTACTTGCAAACAGATAGGCCAAATCTTTGTCATTTTACACCTCATGCGGTAGCTCAAAGCAGAGCCCTAGTCCGTCATTGAACTACAGCATAAGACTTAAAGAGGGGAATATACACCGGAAGTATGCTGCATAGTGGTATGTCTTGCATCATACTCACTTCCAGGTCCGCCCCGAAAGCTGAGTAGATGCAGGAGTGGAGATAGATGTGGTGGATCACAGGCCTCTTGGAAGACCCCCACCACCAGGCCTCACAGACCCACCAAGTCTTCTCTACTGGGACGATACATGAGCCCATGGGCTCACACCACCTCTGCCCACTCCTGGAAAAAAAAAAAGTGGAAGACATTTTGTCATGTTGTCAACCACCCCACCCAAACGAACCCCTGTCTTGGACAGCACACCTCACCCATGCCCATCTGAGGAGCTCTGCCATCCACCTACACAGAAAGGGTCCCCCAGGGTTCCCTCTACCCCCACCCCACTCCACCCTATTTAGAAGAAAAAACAGAACCCTCCCAAAGCCATAACACCCCACTCACTCCCCTCCTAGGATCTCTACCACAACCTCCCTCCTCAGAACGTAACAGAAGACTCAGGACACCACTTGACCCTGTATCTCACTCCACCCTAAATTTAAACAACAGACCACCTCGTCCAGTCCAAGCACATGCTTCTCCACTCGTCCCAGGATCTCTACCTCCACTCCCCTCCTCAGAAACAGTCAGTAGCCCGAGAGCACCATCCTACCTCGACCACACCTTAAATGAATTAAAGTATAAATAAACCTGAACCCCCAGAGTTTGCACCTTAACCCTCCAAGACCACCATCATACAGATGCGGGCCCTGCTGATTTTTCTGCTCTCACCTTAACTAACACAGTGTTCTTGGACCTCAATCCTTAACCTCACCATGCCTTTGACCCCTTACTATTGTGCTCCCACCTTACTCCTGTCCCCACATCTGCACCTGGCAACACCCAACACTCCAATCTCCCCAATTTGCTTCTGAGTCACCATCATCTACATCCTCATCCTCATCGACCAAGTACATTACATACTCCTGCGATCTTAACCTTTGGCCCACACAACACCTGACCAGCCTGCTTCCTACATCGGCCCACTCCACCGACCGCCCACCAGGACCTTTTCTCGATGGCCAAAGATGACCATCAAGGAGCTTAAAGTTCTAGTGGAGGTAGTTATCAAGGATGTGCCATACATCACAGATCCTGGGCACCATAAGCTGCTAGCCCACCTGTGCAATATTATCTGCAAAGCCATATATACCTAGCTGAATGTCATTGTGCCCCCCTGATGCACTATGGCCGAGGTCTAGAAATGCTAATAGGGCCTGTGGAAGTGCATCCGGATGCTGGTTCCTGACCATCACAAGTCATTCCTGGTCACAGAAGGAGGTGCATCCCCCACAGAGCCAGAGCTGCGGTTGTGGGAAGAACGGTGATCGAACTAAGTGGCTTGGAGGGAATCAGGGAAGTCAAGACATGAGCCGAAAGTAAGCACATATCAATCATGCAGCTGCGCATATGCTGACCCAAATCATTTGGTTGGTGGTTTAAAATGGACAAATTAGGATAGAATGATGGAAAATTGGCTCTGTACCACGCTCTGGCCCTATTCCTGCAGTGGCATGGTTGATGACTGGCATGGACTACCCTGCTGTGCTGATCTACGTCTTGATGTCACCTTTCCCCATCCCTATTGATTCTGTATCAATGTAGAGCCTGCTAATGTGCAGGTGGAATGTATAGTAATTCCATAGCAAGTGGTGTCCACCCACATGTGCAAGACACATCAAAAAATGGAAGAGTGAGGGACCGTTGACATGGCCGCACCCTTTCATTGTTCACTCCATTGTGCAAATGTCACAAATAAATGGGTGTTCCGATGTAGACAAAATATGCACCTTTACATCACATGTGGGCCATTTTATACATGCACGGAGCAAGTCAAGGAATATGGGCAAGCAATTGAAAGTACTTACCATCACAACTCCAAGAAGTGTTTGTCATCCATAGGAATGGCATGCTTCCATGGCACTTTGAATCCACCATGCAGATGCACATTACAAACATATAGCTATGTGCCAGAGTGGTGCAGATAATGATACATGGAATCAAACCACTACTGCAAAGGGATAACATGACATCTGTGCGGAATTCAAACAGGTACAGTAAAAGGACCACCCCTCACATGAACGCATGCTGGCATGCATCAACACCCCATTACCAAGCAACACACACATGAAGTCCCCACAGGTCCCTCACATCAAGAGAACACATACAATGGAGGGGGGCACTGCTGTTCCCAGGTGCATCGCCCCTCAATACACAAAAACTGTTGCTGAGATGCAAAGGAAGGATGGAGTGAAACAATTCAAATCTGGCTCTCCAAGTCTGTCCACAGTAATATTCCACAAAATGGTCCTGGTTAACACTACTCGAGATGCACATGTAACATGCTGACCAGTAACTGCTGACCATATCTGCTGCAATGCATGCTAACCAATGATTGCACCGCAGCATGCACATCTGGCCAGATTGTCAATAGGCCCATTTCCCTTTTGGAGTAAGATTACCTCAGAAACGATACGTAAAATGCTAATAAACACACAAAAGCCATGTGGAAAAATAGTCACATGTGCAAAAGGAACACAATACATCAACAATTGGTTGTACATTGTACCTGGAAACATTACACCCATGACTATCAATGGAAGAGAATTGATGCCGGTAGACCCTGTGTCACGACCAACAGCACGACGGATGCATTGTGCGCCTACAACAGAATAGCACGAAAAACATAGCCTACTAATTCATACCTTCTCTGTGATTAGGAGGCCTAATACTCAGTCAACAAGCAGCGTTTCACCATGGGCCAACGATTAGCATGTCTGAAGATATTTCCCATAGAATCCTCAATTCTGTTAACTCTACCAGTCAGAACAACATTCTGCTTGATGCTACGTAGCCTGGAGGTGCATGGGGGTGAGTAAGGAAAGGGAACTGTAGCCCATCTGTTAACCAGCAACATGCCTGCAGAAACACATGTGAGAAAGGTAGAAGAACACATCAGTATCAATCCCAACATGCAATGCCATCAGGCAGGAATGTATGTCATCCTTTGAAATTGAGTGATGATCAGCGACTAAATGAAAGGGCAGCATTGAACTGTCAGAGCCATTCATCAGTTCCATGTCATTTCCACAAAGTAAATTACTTCGTGATAATTTACTTTGGGGACATTATTTCCAAATTTTACTTCAAAATAGTTTTTTTGATGGGGGTTCTCCCCAAACCTCCTTCGACTTCATTAAAATACCTGCCCTAAATCTCTCCCAGCACCTTGTGCCCCTTAACCCACAATCACATTGGGCCTCATTACGACCCAGGCGGTAAGGGGTTTACGGCAGCGTAAACAGCGCCGACCCTTACCGCCTGAGTACGAGGTCCCTTAGCGCCATGGCGGATTTAACACCTGCTTTTAGCAGGTGTTAAAATCCATGGCGCTAAGGGACCATGGAGTTAATTACGCCACCGTAATTTACGGTGGCGTAATTAACGCCTTCCCCACTCCCATTATGCCCTATGGGGCAAAAATGGGAATGGGGAAGGGTAAATGGGGATTGGGGACTTACCGCCCCGCCAAGGTCGGAATGGGGCGGTAAGTCCGCCAACCACCATGGCGCAAACGTAGTTTACGCCATGGTGGTAAAGTCACGGCCCAGGCGGTAACTTACCGCCTGGGTCGTAATGAGGCCCATAGACACTTCGAAGCATTTTCGACATAATTTCCACGAAGTCATTTACCATAAAATAATTTACTTTGTGGAAGCAACAGGAGACCCCTTCATCATGTGCAATGATACTATAGAGCTACACTTCCAGTGGGCATACATGATATGATATGATATGATATGACATTTGTAGCGTGCCTATACACAAGTGTTTCAAGGCGTGAAACACTTGTCATGTGTGCTTTCTCATCTCATATAAGCCAGACAATAGAGGGTGTATGCTTCCAACACATAAGTAGTCATGATGGTGGGTCCATGTTTAACACATACCAAAATACAAATGGGACTTACTCAACCCACAAAATGGCCACCAATGCAACATTTCCACAGTTAAGCACATGCATGATGCATCATCCCAGAGAAGCAACCAGGAACTAGTGACAGAACCCATACTGGACACATTCCCTATTGCCTAAAGGAAGATGACAATAAAAGAGCAATTGTTAACACAAGTATATATCCAAAAAACATTGCGCTGATAACAAGTCTGTGGAGAGGGTGCAGCTAACAGGTTGAGGGAGGCATTGCTGGGGGAGGTGTGGGTAGGTAGGAAAGAAGCCAGGGAGGATGTCCATCTGGCCCACAAGAGGATGCTGCAAAAGCAGCTGCAGCCAGTGTGGATCCCTTTCTTCTCCTGGAAGCAGGATGCATTTGCAGCCTATTCTAAGGCCAGGGAGGATGCCTGCCTGGCCCGGGAGCAGGCTTCTGGTGATTCAGTTGCTGCTGTAGCTGCATCTGCTGCAGGTTGGGTGAAAGCAAGGGAGGTTTTCCCAAGGGCCCTGGCAGCAGGATACTATGGCTGCTGAATCTGCAATGGCCTGTGCTCAGGTCAAGGAAGATGCACAAGTGGGCCAGCCATAGGCAGCCCGGCACAGTCAGGCTGCATGCCATGCTGCACGCACTTCCTCTACTGCTGTCCAGGTCCTGCAATGCAGCAATATCACCTGCTGTCGCTGGATAGTGGAGGCAAGTCTGCACCATGCCCATTCACAAGTTCTGTTGTCTGGGCTGATGACCCACCGGGAGCAGTCGCTCGCCCACTTGAAGGAATAAGTCGGGAGGGAATATTCCCTTGTTGTGAGCTCCACCCTCTCTTCATCAGCTTCCACCTCTAGCACAGCAGTCCCTGTGCCATCCCAGGCTTGCATACCACTCAGAACAGGTGTGAATGGTGCGGCTACAGACCCTGACACAACAGGCCCATGTGGTTAAGCGGTCACGCCCAATGAGATAGTTGCATCACACCACCCTTTGACCATTCCCCAATTCCTTCCCAGACAGGCTTGCCACGTTTTATTTATTTCTGTTTGACTGCATCCTGCATTATGTTTCCCACACCCTGGAATTTTGTTTCTTTGGGTTTCCCTTGTACTTAAACACAGCAGTAGACAGACAATGAACAGGAGATTTGTTTGTCTCTATCAATTTACCCCAATTGGGCAGTAGCAATCTACCAACCCTTCCCTGTTGAGTAAAGGTACCTTTTGAACCACATTTCTTGTGTACTGCATGTTTCTCATATGGGAATTTGGGAAGGTGCAATAAGGAATAGGACCATGTTGTGCAGTACACTGGTATTCTTGTTTTTGTTCTGTATTCATATAGCTCTATGAAGCATTTTCACCAAAATGCTGAACATATGAGAACGCAGTATATAATTAAGCAATTATGAGAAATGAAGCAATCCATATAGGTAAGAGTCATTAACAAAAAGATGAAAGACAAGTATGAAATGGATGGAGAGTATGCAAAATGTTTAAACAGTGGAAGTGAGCTCCAGTGCTTAGGCGCTAGAAGTGAGAAATAAAGGAAATAAAGGGGAGCCCAAGGAGGAGTAGGGTTAGTGAGCAGGAATTGGGATTGTGAACATAGCAAGGATGAATGAGTGTATATAGAAATAAGAAAGGAAATTTAATGAGGCACAAGATCATGGATACACCTGAAAACAATACTGAGAAAATGAAAAAGAAGACAAGAGTCAAAGGAAAGACAATACATAGTTTGTATTTGTATTTATTTATCTTTTATTTATTTTTATTAATTTGATTTAGTTGCAATAGCAACTTTAAATTTTTTTTTTTATAAAACT
Source organism: Ambystoma mexicanum (assembly GCF_040938575.1). Taxonomy (NCBI): domain Eukaryota; kingdom Metazoa; phylum Chordata; class Amphibia; order Caudata; family Ambystomatidae; genus Ambystoma; species Ambystoma mexicanum. The sequence goes on along the minus strand of NC_090936.1, from coordinate 300,431,713 downwards.
GACAATACATAAGTTAAAATCTGAGACAACAACTATTGCACAACACTTATGCATAAATAACATATAACAATTTTTACATACTTTCACATGTGGAGATGATTTATCACCTCTTGAATTTATATGTTTTTAAACACATCAACTTGGACTCTTAAACTCCATATGGAGTAAGAATAAAAAAAAGAAAAACTTCTCAGTTACTAGGTAAATACCTTATTTGATTTTTTGTTATTATTTACAGGCTTTAACACATACGGAAAGGCCAAATCAAGCAATCGCATTGTTGCGATCCTAACTGAAATCCTTCTGGAGCTAAAAATCTCATACCATATTTCATCAAGCGTCTGATCAGCAAGATTCCTGGCTAAGCATTCAGCTATTTTAAGTCGTTGAGGTTCAAAGGCTTCGCACTGCATGATAATGTGTGCCAAAGTTTCAGAAATAGTTCTATTAGTACAAAATCGACAATAGCTCAAGTCTTTAGTTATGAGTCCTCGTCTTAACAAGATATCATTGACAGGCCATAAATTTAATCGAAATCGTAGTATTTTATGTCTCAAACTCAATGATGGACATCTAACTAAATAGTCTGCCATTCTTCGGTACTCTTTATGACCAAATAGCATCCTGTTGAAGTCTTTTAATTTAGAACATTTGTCTTGGGTCATGATCCAGTCAGCTTAGAAAATTTTGGTTTTTGCCCGGTTCGGATTGATGAGTAATAGGTCAATAGAGATATTTGCCTCCACAAGGGCATCCAATACGTGAGTTTTCCATTCTAATGGAAATGAGTGGGATGATGTAAAAGATACTTTGCTAAAATAGCTAGACAATCTTGTTTAAATAGCCCCATAATACATTTCCTTAGAAGAACACACATTTTCCAAGTGACCTGTGATTGGATTGATAACAGACCAAGTTCAAACCTAAGCAACAAACTAGGGGTGCTATTTGGTAGGTTAAGAATGGTTTTCCAGAATTTAGCTTCCAATTTGATCAAACAATTAGAGGACCTGGGTAACAAGGATTCTGAACCATATGTAATTATAGGAAGTACTTTCTGCTGATAAAACCTCATTAACGGTATGCAGGTACATTTTCCAAATCTGACATGAATTAATCTTGCTTGGGAAATAAGTCCTGTCAATTTGGCTTGAAGCTTTGTCTCAATTATCTTCTCAGATAATAAGTTATTAAAATCTATGCCCAAGTATTTATATTCAGGAACTACCTGAAGCTTCTTATCACATATTGTCCATTGGAACTTGCTATGTGAGTGATTTGGAAGCTTTCCAAATGTAACAATTTGAGTCTTGGTTTCATTAATTGTGAGATTATTTTCCTCAACATAAGACTCAAGTGCTGTCAGTAGTTTTTGAAGGCCAGAGGGAGTTTGAGACAACAGGACTAAATCGTCCGCATATAAGAGCCAGGGAACAACGTGATTACCCAGCTTCGGGGGATCGGATTGGGTTCTCATGAAATCGTCAGCCATGTCAAGTAAAAATAAATTGAATAGGGTGGAAGCAAGGATGCACCCTTGCTTTAAGCCTCTTGCAGTCGAGATAAGTTTGGAAAGTGAACCCTCCATATTTAGTTTAACTTGTATAGAGGTGTTGGAGTGTAATAATGTCACAATTCTTATCAAGTTTTCCGGACAGCCATATCGCACCAATTTTCGAATTAGCAGCACTCTGTCTACCGAATCAAAAGCCATGCGAAAGTCCATGAATGCCATATAAAGTGGTTGCTTACGCACGGCATACGAACATTTGATGGCATTGAGAATAGTTAAATTGACAGCAGTGCCCATGCCCGAAACAAACCCAGTTTGAAAGGGGTCTCTTCGTTTAAACTGTAGAGACCAGTTGTTTAATTCTCGTAAAATCAGCCTACAAAAATTTTTCCCTGAAACATCAAGGAGGGCGATAGGTCGATAACTCAGCGGGATTTGCCTGTTGCCTTTTTTGAAAATGGGAACAATGATCGATTGAGTCCAAGATGACGGGATTTTTTGATGTCTGATAATAAGTTGGAAAAGTGAGAATAAAATCGGCGCCCATAAGTCAATGTTCTTTTTTAGGATGGCATTAGATAGACCATCTGGGCCTGGAGCACGGGAGATACTGGCTTTGTTGATAAAATAGTAGATATCATCCTCATCGAATTCAAGAGAAAATGGAGTAGATATGATATGCTCAGTATCATCTGCAGTTGGAGCGGCATACAAATTTATTTATCTTTTATATAGCGCCTTAAACCATGGCACTGTAAAAAGAATTAGGACACTACAAAAAATTAATGGTAACAACAATACAATAAAAGCAATCTGTCTTATTAACCTGGATGATGAAGGTGGGACTTCAACGACTTACGGAAAAGGGAGTAGGAGGAGATAGAACAAATAGAATAAGGCAGAGGATTCCAGTGTAGGGGTGCCAGAAGAGAAAAAGACCAAAAGCGAGACTGAGCACAGGGAGGACAGGAAACTGCTAGAAGAAATTTGGATGTAGAACGAAGAGATCGGAGAGGAGTATAGAATGAAAGCAGAGAGGAGAGATAGTCAGGTGAAAGGCCATGCAGCGATTTGAAAACAAGACATAAGAAATTAAATTTGAGTTGAGATTGGAAAGATAGCCAACCAAGAGTAGAAAGGGAAGAGGACATTGAGTCACAAAGTATTTTAGAAAGTTTAGGCAATAGAGAAATAGGACAGAAATTTGAAACAAACAAGGGGTCAGCCGTGGGTTTCTTTAAGATTTGAATAATAGAGGCATGTTTAAAGGATGAAGGAAAGTTGACGCGAGACAGATGTTAAGGAAAGGGGTAAGAGAGGAAATAAGAGATGGGTAGACCTTGGGAATACGTGCCGACAGGATAGGATCGTTAGGGGACACAGTCAGATGAGCTTTAACCAGTAGGAGAGAAGTCTCAGTATTGGTGATAAGTTTGAAGCAGGAGACAGTAATAGGGGGAACTGGCATAGGAGAGACAGGCAATGTAGGAGAAGTGGAAACTTTGATGTCAGAGTTGAGAGAAACCACCTTTGAAGCAAAGAATTGAGCTAAGTCAGAGGCTGAAAGAGTAGAGCTAAGAGTGTAGTCTGGAGAGGGTGGAGAGAGTGGTCATGAGAGAATTTGAAAAAGACACCTAAGATGAGTTGACTGCATAAGAGATCAGAAAAATAAGAGCGTTTAGCAGAAGCTAAACAGTCATCATAGAGAGTATGATAGGAGAAGTAAGAGGAGTAGTCATCCGTAGAATTGGGCTTCAGCCAATGTTTTTAAAGACAACGGAGAGGACGGTGCATGATACAGAGATGAGGAGAGAGTCATGGTTGGGAGGGTTTACGGGTAGGAAAAAATGGGTGAAGTAGGTTATAGTGTGTCAAGAGAGGAAGATAGAGAGGAAGAAAGAGTTGAAGCAGCCTCATCATCAGACAAGAGTGCGAAGGTGGAGTGAGAAGGCAGGACCGAAATACAAGAAGAGACAAAGAGTGGAATATTGAAATTGTGCAAGTCACACCAATAGAAAAGTGACTTAGGGGAAGAAGCTACAGAATGTGTGGAAGCTTGGGGAAAATTGATACAGAAAGAAGGTGATGGTCAGAAAGATAAAGAGGAAGTGACACGAGAATCAGACAGAGATGAAGTGAAAATCAAATCAAGACACAATCCAAAAATGTGGAAGGAGGAGTAGAGAGAGGACATAAACGATGAGAATCAAGAATGGAAAGCAGTGGAAGAGCAGAATTGGTGGAAAGGGGATCAAGATTGAAGTCACCCAGGAGTATGAGAGGATTGGTAGAATGAAGAATAATAGAGAGAAGATGATCAATGTCTTCACAAAAGCAGGCACCTTGTCCAGGGGGACGGTAAATAACAAGGAATGAAATAGGATAGGGTTTAGAAAGGGTAGTAAAAGAACATTCGAATGAGAGATAAATAGGAAGAGATAGGGTCGAGGACGTTATTGTAAAGGAAGAATGGTTCAGAATGCCAATACCCCCACCCCGAGCTATGGGACGTGGGGTACGGCAGAAGGAAGTCTGAGAAGTAGTCAAAGAAGGAGCAACCTTAGTGTAGGGGGAAGGAATCCAGGTCTCTGTAATGCAGAGTTAGCAGAGAAGGTGCGATAAGAGGCATGGTGAAAGAGAAAAGAGGAGAGGAATAGTAGAGTTGCAGACAGAACACATAGGGTTGAGATAAGAAATAAGGAGACCAATCAGGAGAGCAGAGCAATAGTCATGAGACTGGTTTAAAGGAAGGAACCTTATCTGTGGAATGCTTTTGGATTCCTTAGTTCTTGTCATCCCCATCTGTGATTAAAATAACAGTGTGATTGGATCCAAAAGGGGCTTCGGTAAGCCCTTATGTAATAATGAGGGAACATTGCCCTCACCAGGGGGTTGTAACACTTTATCATGGCATGTGCACATTCTGGCAATGCGCAATGTAATGCGGCATGGCACACATGGGTACAATGTGGCAGACCTTCTCAGGACAGCACATGAAGGCCCCACCCATCTTGTGGAGACACCAGATGTGGTGCTTACGTAGGGCAAACGCGTGTTCACTGGTGTTACAGGTGCAAGGGGTGCAGCAGTGTACGGCTGCTGTCTTTAGGCAGAAGGATTCCACAGCGGTATAATGAGCCAAAGACATGTAGGGTATTATGCATCTCCTGTGGGATGCATAGTACATCACATTAAGCAACCATGATGCAGGTGTCATTTGCACAAAGCCACATATCGCTTACATGAGAGTGCACGAGTTTATACTGCGGCATTTTACCACTTCATCGGACCTGTCGTACAATATTTAGCTATAGTGGGACAGGGTTTTGCCACAGTTTCACCTCCGTTTTTGTAGCACAAAATAAAGGCAAAATCAGCACATTTCTACTGCTGGAGATACATGATCGTATGTGCATTTTGCAGGTAGGAAAATAGCACAGTGTGACCAGCCAACACTACCTCTACAGTTCCGTTTCTGTAATTAATTCATTTACATATACAACGCATGGAAAAGAAGCATTGATGGTGATGTTGTGTAATGGAATACCATGTAATCCACCTACACAGCAGGAGGTGAAAGATGTAGGGAGATTGCATTGGCTTTACAAACCTTCACGCTTCACGTTTGGCAGGCTATGTAGTGCCATGGCATAGTGGCATGTACCCACACAATGGTGCTGCTGCTCTCACTGCTAAATGCACCTCCTCCACCTTGCATGAGCATGGATTTGTACCAGAACAATCAATAGAGCCATGGTTTCTGTGCCCATGGCATTGCCGCCTCTATCTCTCCCTCATCCTGTTGGATACGGATCCACACATTGTCCTGACACTTAAAGAATTATGGAGCACATTGTGTCCCACCTGCATATTTGTGCATGGGAAGTTCCAATGGATATTGTCCAATGAAATGCGGAGTTCACAAATAGCGTCTTGTGTTTCGAGAGCTGACTTTCGTTCCCTTTGGGCGACTTGTATTAGGACTGAGGGCTGAGATCTGAGATATGGTGTGGGATTGTAAATGACATGTGTGCATTTCCTACTGTTCTCATATATGAGATATTCATAATTCATCTACATGTTTTTTTGTGTGCAATGTGTGCTGTGTGAATCACCCTTCATGTAGGGTGATGTGTGGCACTGATTATGGTAATGGTAGTATGCATCACAGCTGTCCATATGGGGCATGGGGGCTTAGAGGAGGACATACTGCACATGACAGTTGTCCATGCAGGTGAAAGTCTTGTCCATTGCAAGTATACACGTGAGGAGCTGCTCTCCCTAGTACAACTAGACTTTCATTTTACCAGCAGGCTCTCCTATAGGTCCCAATAGTGGGTTTCTGGTTTGCCAAATCATCTGGTCTGTGGATGGGCCATCCTGCTCACATATTTCCTACATATGCCGAGTACCCAGTTATACCTGCACTTGAATTGTATAAACCGTAACTATGTCTCGTAGACACAGATGTGTTTCGGGCATTGCTTTCATTACACATACCTTGATTGACATTACATCTGCATTCCTGCATGTGAACACCCTATAGTATCCCCCCCCCCCTCATGCATGTGCATTGTACGTTCATTACGTTCATTGGTGTTGTGATTATCTTGGCCTACAGATGATGGCGTCACTTCATCCTGTCATAGCTACAACATACTGTGGAATGTGATCCTCATTGTTCACTGGCTGTCTGAGCCAAGGCTCATTTGTTCCTACGGCTACTCTTTCTCACTTATGTTGCATCTCTCAGAATTGTGGAATGGCTGTCCTTCTCCTCATCATGGCCTTGGTGTTCCCTGTCTTGATTTCCTGTACTTCCTTCCTCTCTTCATTTTGTGTCAAAGGCCTTTTTCTGCCACATAAATGGTGCTACTAGGCTATCTTCATTTTTCAACTTTGGCTTTCCCATAGCTACACCCCCTAGCCTACCCCCCCTTCTCCCCTGTACTTTCACACCCAGCCTGCTGCCATACTCTGTTAGTTGCACAGCCTCCTCCTTACACCTTGGAGTAATGGTTTGTGACATGGCACCTCTGATATACATGGGTAACTGAGTTGGTTGTGTACCTCCTGCAGACCTCTATACATCTGCTAGTTTATACCTTGTACAAATGCACTACCCCTTTTCTTGTATTGTTGTTGCATGGTGAGAGACAAGCACATATACTTTGGCCAGTTCTGTGTTTGTGTTGGTGTCAGTTGCCTTAGTGTTTTGTAGTTCGCTCATGCTGACATCCACCACTGTACCTATCTTCCAGTTGTCTTCTCATTTTGGCTCTCTCATATCATTCTACATTGATGTTGGACTCCTCACATAATTAGGATGTCCATGTGGCCCTGTGTGGGACATTGGCAGACCTTCTTAGTAAATATGTATGGATTCAAAAAATGGTTAACTCCATACTTCAGCTGCTGAAGTTTTACATAGGTCAAATATTTCTGAGCATGGCCTATGGTGCTGAAACCTTTCCAATTAAAGTTAATTGGTTGAAAATGGCGGGTAAAATGTGGCATACGTTTGTTAATCTTCTCTTGGGTGTTCAGACGGTTGTGATTCTCTGTGAATTAGGATTGAGATCCTTGTAATCCTATGTGTATGGGCAGTCACTGTTCCTGTATAGAAAGATATTGAACCCCCCCCCCCCTTCATTCTTTTCCACTACACTTATTACAAAATCAGTCCTGCCTGGCCTTAAATATTTGGGCTCATAAATTAAAAAATATGATGGTTATGATGGTCATCTCGGAACAAGATTGGGTGGCTAATCCCCAGAGTATAAAAAAGGAACTCTGTTTAAGAATGGATTCATACGAAGGACCAGAGGGGAATGTATAAGTTGCACAGAAATGTGCTGAACTATGTAAGTAAATCCCCCAAAAGGAGATGGAGATTAAACTTTTTTAAGACAAAGGCTACATCTGCATCCCACAAGAGAAGTTATTGGGGCTCGATTGTACATCCCGAGACCCCTTGTGTGTGTGCAAATGTTCCCTTAAGGTCTCTAAAGTTGAAACATTAGAACATCCTTTTACAGTAACTCCATATCAGGCGACATTTTTATTTTTCACATTTTGTTAAACATTTTAACCATCTATCAATGGACTCGACATGGAAGCGCTTTATGAATGGAACACAAATCTCATTATGTATAGCAGGAATCAACTATTTATTTGAATTATTGGAAATGAAATAGATACAATAGACATTGATTCGTTTTAAATCAAAAAGTATACATCTAATTATAATGACATATCTTTATAAACTTTAATGTGTATGAATTATGTATTCCATATTTTATATTTGTAAATTATATCTTGACTTGTGAAAGGTTTTGTTTTTGCAAGCAGTCTCACAGCACATACCCAGCAGCCATGTCTGTTGTTCTTGCCATCCCTCTATCATACAGGGCAGTTTGCTCTGAGCCAGGGTTATGGAATCATGAATGCACCCCTGATGCCTGGCACACATATGTGTAAAGAGCAGGTCTGCATCACAGACCATCTTCATGTTGATGTAATGTTGCATGCATCTGTTTCTGTAGGCCTGTCTAGTTGCCCTGGGTGATACAAGGGCCACGTGTGTGCAGTCAATGACGCTCACCACATTGGCGAAGTTTGCAATGGCATAGAACTATGTATTTGCTTGGGTGATGTGGACTGGATCAGTGGGGACAGATATGTGGTGGTGCAGGTTTCTCATCATTGCATTCAGGACTTATGTGAGAAGCAGGGCTGGGAAATGCCATGCACCAGGGACTCTGTGTTTTGGAAAGTGCTTGTGGAATAGAAATGGAGAACTGTCAACAGCTTCAGCAAAGGGTGAATAGTAAAGGGAGCTGTCTGTTAGGATGTATATAGTGCTCAATTCCTCCCAAGAGGTTGTAGAGGGTGCATATGTCCAGTCGGTAGGTTGTGAGGATTTGCTAATCTGTGAGGTAATGGTAGTACAACCTGAGCCTGTATACCTTCCATGTTTAGATCCTTTGATCTCTACTACCCCTCAGTATAGCCCAGCACTGATGTGGTGTGGCAGAGTTACAGTCTGGTAGGCTGCTTGTGGGGCAGAGGGGGCAGGGGTTGATGAGTTGACTGTGCAGGGGCTTTGGAACAGGCGGATGGGTTGCCTGGGGAGGGAGCTGGGGTACAGGCTGATGGGTTGCTGGAGTCTGCTGGGCTACAGGTTGATGGGCTGCCTGGGGAGGGTCCTAGGGCACATGCCAGTGATCTACCTGGGGAGGGGGCTGGGGTACACACTGATGGGAATTCTGTGAGGGGCTCAGGCACATCCTGATGGGCTGCTTAGGAAGAGGGCTGGGGTACAGGCTGATTGGCTGCCTGAGGGGGAGGCTGTGGCACAGCCTGATGGTGTGCCTGTGGAAGGGGCTAAGCAGCTGATGGGCTGTGTGAGGAGGGGCCTGGGAGTTATAGAGCGGCGGGCTGCCTGCTGGGCTGGGGCACAGCCTGTTGTGGTACTTGTGGTTACTTTCGTCCCCTGGGTGCATGCGCCAGCAGCCTGCATAGCATACTTAGATGCTTAGAGTGTGGCCTGTTTTTTTATTTTGCTGCAAAAAGTGTTTTTACCTCCTTTTACGTGCTGCTCCACACCTTTAAAGTGTTTGTTTTTTTCACCTGTATGTGCTGTGTTTTCAGTTGGGAGTGCTTCTTCTTGTGATTCAGGTCACCTGTATTGATCGCCACTTTGCTCCTTCAATTTGCACCTGGCCTGGAGCAGGTGCAGAAGGAGTAAAATTAGGTGCAAAGTTAGATGAAAGTCCATTCCATCATTGGATGATGCATAACTATGACACGTAATTGTAAGGCGTAATTACAAGGCGTGAGCCAAAGGTGAGGTGTGCGCTTTGTGTTTACATCTCATTTTTGAGGTACAAACAGAAGGCGCTGTATATGCCTTGTGTTTACACCTCCTTTGTGAGGCATAAATGGTCTTTCACCTTCCACTATTATCAGGAAGAGCATAAAAGTGAGCCTTAATGTTTAAGTGGCCTTTAATAATGCCATGTGTTTACATTTTTGCATGTGGCAAACGCTCAAATTGAGTCGTGTAGAACAGGCTGTGTGAAAGGTGAATGTTGATGGAGAACTAAAGGGTATGATTGGTTCCTATGGATGTGCGGACATACTATGTTGAAAGCTTGGCATTAAGAAAGAGGGCGAAATAGTGTGATGTTCTGATACTATCTTGCCTGCCAGTGCGTTTGCTGTGGAGAGATCTGCATGTGTTACATTGCTGTTAGCATAAGGTTTTGACATGCTTGATGTGTGTATAGCAATTTATACCAAAGTTAGGTCCTGAAGAGCAGGGATGAACTCTTTTAGGTTTCTACTGAACAATGTAAGCACCATGGTACACGAAGAGCAGCCATGAAGGACCCCGAGATCACAAACAGTCAGGTCTATAGTAGGGACACATGGATGATCCTAACAACACCCTTAACAGGTTAAGGTGGCTTTCAGTGTGCAGGTTGTATTTTCGAATGTGCAAAAGTTCGACATCGGATTTTGAAAGCAAAGGACAAGTAGTGTCTCACTGTTTTGTTCATCTCTGTGATGTTCTTGAAAGTGGTTAGAATGTATTTTATCACTAGATGTACCTAGCGGATCACACGCTGATCGTGCACTCTCTCTCTCTCTCTCTCTCCATGGATGGTAGTTTATCACTAGCTGTACCCTGCATATCATACGCCCATCTAGCATGTCTCTCTCTCTCTCAATCTCTCTGTGAATGATAGTTTATCACTGGCTGTACCCTGCAAATCATTTCTCTCTCTCTCTCTCTCTCTCTCTCTCTCTCTCTCTCTCTCTCTCTCTCTCTCTCTCTCTCTCTCTCTCTCTTTCTCACTATCTCTGTGAATGATAGTTTATCACTAGCTTTAGCCTACAATGTATGTGCCCATCTAGCGTGCCTCTCTCTCTCTCTCTCTCTCTCTCTCACACTCTTTCTCTCTCTCTCTCATTCTCTCTCGCAGTCTCTCTGTGAATGGTAGTTTATCGCTAGCTGTACCCTGCATATTATACGTCTACCTAGCTTTCCTCTCTCTCTCTCTCTCTCACTCTCACTCTCAGTCTCTAACTCTGTGAATGATAGTTTATCACTAGCTGTACCATGCAAATCATATGTCCATCTATCGTTCTCTTTCTCTCTCTCTCTCTCTCTTTATTTCTCTCTATCTTTATTTCTCTCTCTATTTCTCTCTCTCTCTCTCTCTCTCTCTCTCTCTCTCTCTCTCTCCTGTTCTCTGAATGATAGTTTTTCACCAGCTGTACCCTGTATAGCATATGTTCATCTAGCGTAATTATTACATTATTATTATTAGCATGCTCTCTGTGATGCTGGAAATACCTGCTGAAGGGGCAGGGCCTCCTAGTTCTTGTCCTACCACTTCTCTGTGTGTATTTTCTGTATGTTTCTGCAACTGAGGTCGATCCTGGACCACTTGCATTGCAGGTCTTCATTTTTCCTTGTTGTGAAAAATACCCAAGGGATAACCTTATGACACCCATGGGCGGGGGTACAACCATGTACCCCTTGGGTATTTTTTTGGGCACATGGATGTTGCCCACAGAGAATGCTGGTGGCAGCTACATGCAGCCTTGACAGTGGCTCTGAGTGTCTTTCATTTTTGGGTCACCCAGGCCCTGCCATTGGAATTCATGGATTGTAGCCTCTTGGTTTCTACCACCTTCACCCCTTGTTCCCCAAAGTCCTGGGAAGCCAGGACTCTGTCCCTTTCCCCCTGAGTGGCTGTTGGATGGAAGGCCAATTTATGGCTCAGAGGCTGCCTCCTGCCAGGCTGGCTGGAGCCTTACCAGGGACTGTGTATTGTGGATACCTGTAGGAATTGAGTTAGGAGGAAAAATGCATTTTGTGTTGTGGGTGTCTGTTGTTGGTTGTATGATACAGTGCATGAGCCAGCCCTGACTGAAACTGGAGTGAATGCAGTGTAGTTCTCTGAAGGGCTGGGTGCTTACTCCAGTCCACATTCTGTGGTATGGGTGTGTAGCGACTGGCCCAGTGCCCTCTCTGTGCCCTTGGCATTCCAGGACTAGGGAAGGCATGCTGGAGACAAAGCAGAAAGACATTCAGAGACTCAGGTGTAATTTCAAAGACTTCTCTTTAATTTTTCTCAGGACACAGCAAACAGCATAAAGCAGAAAAGTCAGCAACTCCCAACCCTCTCTTAACTTTATTGCCTTTTATACATTTTCGAAGATGCTGTAATGTAATAATTAATACAACACATTTCTATTTGTCTTTCTAATTAAGGACAAGCCCTTCTTCAGCCCATGGCTGACTGCCCTGACTGCCATATCCTTTGAAGCCTAGAGAAAAAATAATCTTGGCAAGCTCATTGAGGTACTTTTGGCAGGCGATGGCATGCTTCCTTGCCAAAGGAGTCCAAGTATGGGCATCAGCTGTGTGCACTGCCCATGAACCCAACAACTGTTGCTAGCTGACCAGCTATCTGTACTAATTGCTATCTTCCCGGTCCATTGCTGTCAGAATTGTTACCAAGAAGTACATGCATTATGCCATTGTCTACTGAACTTTCAATGAACAGTTTATGAGGGAATGTTTTCATTATTTCAGCATGATTTTGCAAAACTCAACCATTATGCATTTTCAGAATCCATCTGAGAGTATGCCTGACTTTGTCTTAACCAAAATGGCCTATCTATTTACAAAATGACTGACCACTGCCCAATATAAATTTTACTTATAACTTAAGTTCTGTTCAGTTTTAAACCTATAATTTCGGTAATTATGATATATGTATGCCTCCCAATATGCCCTTCGCTTGGCAAGGCATTCTGACCCTAAAAATATATGTCGCCCTACAATGTGCTTGTTTGGCCTTTTAAGCACTATAATTCTGATTTTCGCAATACTGAAATTAATGATCAACCCGATAAGTTATCTACATGCAGCTGGTGGGTGTGGGGTCTACCTCCTATACACTCCATTTGAGGGTGGGTGGGGTCGACCCCCTATACACTCACTGCTCTGGCTTGTATTTAGAGACCTTATCAATACATACCACTGCACCCAATGTGCAGTGTACCTACACATCTCTGTCTTAATCAACCCCCTCGATGAGGTGATATGTATCAATATGGGGGGCATCCTAAAAAAATGTCTACAATGTCAGTACTAACATATTATATTCTCATAATCTTAACATGTATGTATCCCTGAAGAACACCTTTGTTCACTTTTATCTGAGTCCCACCTCCATTACCCAGTTTAATTTTATACTAATTATACATCAGGTCCTTACGGCCAATATGAGAATCGTGAGACAGTTGTTCTTTGAGGGAGCCCACCAGCCCGTCTTCACACATTGTTCACATGTGGCTTATACTCCACATTTTTCCATCACTCCCACCCCATAACAACATTTTATTTCCTTGTTTCTTCATTGTTTACCCCATTCACATTCTCAATATTCATTCTCTTTTCATTGGTTCATCTCTATCACGTCTTCCACCAGATTCATCTTGGTTTGGTATGCATGGACCATCTTTGTCCAGTTGATATTGTCCATTTTTTTGGGCTACTTTGCAGCAAGTCTCCCAGGCCTTTTTCAATGCCTAGGCCAGGAGTCTATTGACTTTTTTAAATATCTTTTTCATCACAGAACATAAGGAACCATTTAAGCAAGGGGGGCACAAGGATACAAGAGGTTTTTGTCCGAATGTCTGGGAATGGGCTTTTTGGCTGGGTATCTCGAACCTCTCTGTGCTCATAGGTTTGTGTGCCATCAATCTCCTGATGTATAGTACATTTCTTATATCCACCTGTAATAATAAACGGAATGAGTTTCCTTTGGAAAATATGTATGTCTCCATCATCAGTACTTTTCTTCTTGACCCAACCCTTAAAAAACTACTCTTGTGTGTCTGTCAGACATTCCTGCCTTCTAAATAAACTACATCATACATTACTTTCAAACATCCATGCCTCCTAAAGAAACTACTTTTTTATTTCTCTGTGTACATGTTTACTTTTTCTCATATGCATGCTGTCTGGTTGCTGGGACCTGGTTTGTTTACAAAAAACATTCTGTAGACTTTTCTTTTGGTCACACAATGATATCCTTTCAAAGGACATATTTACTCTCAAGGTTGACATTCTCAGACTAGGGTATCAAAAATAACAAACAACAGACCAACAACATAAAAATATGACAAGGCTAGACATTTTTTTCCTCTCCTGTCTTCTAGGTGCATCCGTAGCAGAAGAGAACAATGCTGGTAGGGATCCCTGTTCTCTGTAGAAAACTGAAATAGAGACAAAAGTCATTCAGGGACTGGCAAGGGGGTCAGGTTTCTTCCTAACATAAACCCTTGCTCCCTGCTGCTGTTCAAAAAAGGTGTTTACTAAGATCATTTCTACTAGTATTTTTAGCTCTCTGTCTATAGGCTAGCCTTTCTTGTGTGTTGTCAGTGCACATTAAAGAAACCACTTTTATCATCGCACTCAGGCCTGGTCTTGGCTTTTTCCTGCTTGGCTGAATGTTCTTCTTCTGCTCAGATGAAAGTTCTTCTCCTTTCCCGTGCCATATTCCTTTTGATCGCGTAGGATCTCGGTCATTTCCTTTCTCTGTGCGGTGATCATAATAAAATACAATAGATATATTTTGCACCCGTGTCTCACGCTGCCTTAATCGCTTGCCGCTCCTATTTGCCCTGCACTAACCTAGAGTACCCTGTTTTTCTGCAATCTGACACTGCTTCTACTATGTGCCTACAAGTATGAACATAAGAAAACACATTGGGCCTCATTCCGAGTATGGGGTAGCCGTGCCGTTTTTAGCGGCATGGCATCCCCCATACCAGGTACCCGGTCTGGGTTCCTTGAATGGGGAAAAACCAGGCCATTCCGACCTTGGCGGGCCCGGTATTTCCCCATTCAAGGAACCCGGACCCGGTACATCCCCATTCCCATTAAGCCCTATGGGGGCTCAATGGGAAGGGGGAGGATGCTAACAATGGGCCCGTTAATGACAGGCCCGTTGTTAGCATCCTGGTCTGCTCACGGGACCCGCTAAGGACGCCTGGTTTTACCAGGCTTCCTTAGCGGGACCCGCAAGCAGACCTCTTAATGATTTGATAGGAGGTTAATGGCACCGGCAGCTCTACCGGCGCCATTAACCCCCTACCGTCTGGGTCGTAATGAGGCCCATTGTGTTGCCTGTTCTAAACATTTCCTGTACTTCTGCCAAATCTACCTTTTTTGGCATTTTGCCAATTATCAAAATTTAAAAAGGTTCTCCACCTTTTATTTGACGTCTTCTATGTATGAGTTGTCAGAGGAGGACATGCTTGCATCTATATGCTACTCTATGTTCACACCTGTTTACACCTAACTTGGGAAAAAAGTCTACATAATTGAAACACTGTATCCCTAACTGCTTTTTTTTCTTTCTGTACTCACCTGGGTGCTCTTACTCGTAATAATGATCAACGGTGTGTCCACACAGTGTGGTATGAACCAGTACTCACCATTCCTTCTCTCCCTATTCACAAGTACTCACCTTTGTTGTGGTATAATGTCTCTTCCCCTATTTAAGACCATGCAGACATTCCTCCCGTGTTTAAGAAAGGATCTCCATTTTTCTTCTATCAATATAAACCAACACTGTTTTATCCATTTAAATAATGTTATTTTACTTACTCTCATCTGTTCTTTTGTGCAGTTTTACTAGAGGTTTTTTCCCCTATGATCAAAACGACCTTGGCCCATCATACTCCTGTCGCCCTTCATCATTCCCATTATCTTTTTTATTCCAATACACAACATTTTCTGTTATGGACAGCAACCTTTATTGGTGCTCTGTATTTTTCAAATTTGGATTTTTTACTTAGTTTTTGCTTTTTGTTACTTTAATATCCACTCATTCATTAATTCAATCATTTATTAATTCATTTTTCCATTCATTCATTTTTTATTTATTTATATAGTTCAACCAATTGATGTCAATACTTTTGAACTGAACTTCTTGTTCCTATACCATTTAAAGTCAATTATTTATTTTCATCTTCCCTTTATTCATTTTACTGGGCCCGTGCCATAAGAGCACATAGTCCACAAAACATTTCTCTCTCTCTCCAAGCCTTCCTGAAATTATACTGAGCTCCATTATTTTCTGGCTGCATGCAATAAGATTTTTCCCTTTTCTCTTTTTCAGTGTGTGATACTCATAAAGAAACACCACTTCATCCTTTGTTCAGCCCTATCTAGATATGTCTGTCATCAGTGACGTCAATCAACCTAGATCCTGTCATGAGAACCAGTACTGTCATCCATGGTCCGCTCTTATTGTCCATTCTCTTGAACATCTCCATTTTCTCTTGCACTTTGCTGCTTTTAATTTCATGGAGGTTATCTGTCCCGCCCTCTTTGTCCATAGATATGCGTGGTCTGAAACTTTCATCAAATATTCTCACCATTTCTCTCCACTAGGCCACATAGCCATGTGTAACACTATGCTTATCTCACAACAATATAACCTCTGGCTTTACCAGAAACACCTTGCAGAGCCACTTGCCATTTACACCAATATAAATTCATCCACACTCAAATGGTGCATTTCAAAAGCGAAGTACACTATCCCTTGATTACAATAAACAAAATCATCACGCTAAGCTTTTCCATCAAATCCCTTCTCAAAACATTGGCAGGTGCATGTTGCTAATGCAACAAAGATCTGTCATAGCACACTATCCTTCAGAGACTGATAATTCTATCAATGAGAAAGGAAACTCCATTTAAAGTCTTCAAAAGAACCCTCAATCTTCTCATTAATTGCCATCATCCAACCTTTCTGCCTTCATTGCATAAACATGCAGTCCCAATGTCCATTTAATAAAAACAATGATTCTTCTTCTCCACTCTCCCATATTGATTCTTGACACCTTTTGGGGCCTAGTGCTACTAATAATTCAGAGCACATCAAGTCACCTGGTGAGCTTCCCTCTTGTGGGCGCATACATGCCCCTATTCCTGTGACAGGATTTATTTCTTTCGTACTGGTACTTTCAATCTTGAATGTCAATATTTGTCTTGTGTTTGCATATTTGCATAATCTACATGGGGCTCACTACAATTGCCCCTGCAGTGAATCCGTTTTGCACCTTTTCTGGCTGCTGTGCCTGTTGAACTTCCAGCACTTATGTTCTAATACACCATCTGATCCTGAGCAAACCCTTTCTCAACTTGTGAATTATATATTATGCGGTGTGCTGTGCCCCCTCTTGCTAAAAGGTCGTCTTTCAGGTCGATCTGCCCATGCCAGAGGCTCTGTATCCCTCGGTTTAGGCAGATCAAGGCATGACCATCCCACTTCTGTGTCTGTCTGAGAACACCCCTCCCCTTGGGATCACATGCAGCAGGGCCATGCTCCCCTTGTAAATGTTCCCCTTCTCAATCTGACATATCTTGTCCCCAACTAGTGTGGTTATCTCTCTTCTAGTCTCTGTTAAAAAGTCAGCCTGTCCCAAGACAAGGCTCTATGCTAGAGAAAGAAGAGGACACCTATCTTTAGATTTGTACATCTTGCATATTCTGCAAGCCACACCTTCCTCTGAAACCTGTTCCCCTGACTCGTGGCATGCACCCATTCCCTCTTTAATCTGCTTGCCGCTTAATTATTTACCAGCGATGCACTCACTTGTTTGCCGCATTACTGACTTTCTCCTTCACTAGTCCTTCCCACGGCATACCTTAATATCTTTTTCTTTGAACCAGCTTTCACTTTCGCAAGCTTTCTTGAGTCTGCACTGAATGCGTGATAATTGCTGCATTCTTTTCATTTGACCTTGTCTTTACTCCCACTTGCTCCCCAAATGCCTTCATATCTACTTCAAACAGCCGTTGCCATAAACGGTGGTGAAATACTGCCACTGTTTTTAATTCCTGATTCCATACAGCAAGTAATCTTAAATATAAACACAGAATCTCTGTCCTTTCTATTTCTTCAAAAATGACTAGCTATTTTTATTTTCCCTGTCAGCTATCCTGCTAACTGTGAAACAAAAACATTCTGTGTATATGTTTGTGTGTGTGTTTGTGTGCTTGTGTGTGCTCTTGAATACATTGTCTGCGGTGTACTAATCGCCTACACTTACATAAAATCATGTGTACCTGTGTGTATGTGTGTGTGTGTGCTCTCACTGGTATTTCGTTTCAGCATTCCTACTGTGAATCCAGCGGTCTGCGTTATCTACTTCTGTCTTGACCATGGACTAAACTTATCCTGGTGGCATCTGAATTCTTCTCGCGTTTAAGGAATTCTTGAGGTAAACACTACTCCTTTTCATTAACTCTAGACACGCACTTAATTCTGTTTAAATAGCTGCTGCTTTTCATGAACATAGCCATTGTGTCTCCGTATCTACAGGATAACTTTACACATCTGCTCACTTGATTCACTAAGCCTTCCGAACCACCAGATTAGTTCTAAACAAGAACCACTGCTCCCATTGCTCCGTGCATCACAATTGGGGCTCAAACTCTATTACTAGCACCTCTAATCGTTTCCAAGCTGGACACCAAGCCATCCAGGTGAGTGCTCGTCTCTCCCTGGCTGTCCTCCTGATTTCCACCCACTCTATTCCCTACTTGGTAGAGTGTGTTAGCACTACTTATGCAAATGCTAAGAGCTACGTTCTTGCCTTTCTTGCAGTTTCGGCACCAAGGGCCTAATAGTACGTCCCCAAGAACCCTACTTAAGAAGTTGCTTGCCCCCACAAGAAGCAAATAAGGTAATTTAACCCAAAGTTTTTAGATTCTAAGTTCTATTATCAAACTGTTAGAAGGACATTTAGCTATGTTTAGCTTACCCTTTATTTCTTTTAAACCTACAGGTTGTACGTGTTTACCCTCCCTCCAGTTGGATTCACTGAATAGGATTCTGTTATACAACTACCCTGATGATGAATGTTCAGTATTCAAATATTTAGCACAGAAACATGTTGACACCCTAACTCTCTGGACTGTAACAGAGACATACATTATTACATATATTAATGAATTGATGACTGTATGCAATGACACAATGCTTTGCTTTACCAATGTCCTTTCTGTAACAAAGGTCATTCATTGGTTTTGACAAATTCATGTAAGATGTGCTTTTTATATAATTGTTTTTTTGTAATTAGCACACAAGTGCAATTGAATGTTTAGTGATTTCATATTTTTTAGCCATTTGTTTACATTTAATAAAATACTGTTGTTGATTTTTATGAAGGCCCGCTACTAATTGCTACCTCAGAAAGCACAGCCTTTTACCTTTAGCGCAATCTTATTTATAATTACTGTCTATCCTCCCCGGACCTAGGTAGCGTCTACATTCCAAACATTTGTTTGTACAGTGTTAACTGGGATTCCTCTGATATTTACAGTACTCTTCAGTCTAAAACAACAATTCTCAAAAATATGCATTGAGTTGCATTTTACTCAAATAATTATTCTTGTGATCATGAAGAACCTCTACTAGTACTTCCAACTGTTTATCTCTTGTCCTTGAATCAAACACTGCAGTTGCTTCTTTTAGCAGAGCGCAACTTCAAATGCATAAATCTCCCTCTCCCGCTTGTCAGCGCTCTCATTTATCAGCCACATAGCATGCCTAAACAGAGTCCTAACTCCATTAAAGTTTACTTTCAAGCTCTTTACTGCATTCTGTTAACTCTGCTCTCTTAAGGAAGAAAGGAATGTGGATGCAGATTCACCCCTTTACTCTACAATGACATAGCTAGCTGTTTAATGTCACATTAATTTCCTTCTCATGTCAAACTTCTGCATCACTTGTTGGCATGAAACGGAGTTCGAGTTTATATCGTTCAACATTTTTTTAGTAGCTAGGAATGTGTACTATCCAAGAATATGAACATTTACCCTGTATCTACTATGATTTAGCTACTGTAAGGGTTAAAAAAAAGACTGAATTTTATAACTTTTTCTTCATTATCTGGCCTAATATTTATTTTTTCATAATTTAAAGCATGCACATAGGTGCATTCCCATCCCTAGATAATTTTTACATATTTTTTCTCCATCTATTGATCACTTTATTTTGCTGGATCGGTGATAATATTTCCTCAACTAAATAAATATATATTTTCTTAACTCCTCATCATAAAAACACATACAATACATAACACACATTATAAATAGGCAATACTAACAGACTGGTTGGCCCACAATTATCTCTCAGTCCACCCTCGTCTCCAGTCAACTACTTAATAACTCAACACTCATTGTCTTGAGTTTTTTTACCCCAACCCCTGTTACTCTCCTAAACTACTATTTTACATTTTAAACCAATTATTACCTTTAAATTAAAAAACTTCTAATTACCCCAACAAATAATTCAATAGTTTTTCTAAAAGATATCCGGATGTATTGACCCACCTTTGGACTGCTATGCTGCATCACTCTGTTATAGTGGTGCCAGAAACAGCAAAATGGCCACAAAACCCTTGTGCGCGCCAAAACCCCTGAAAATCGCGCTTTTCAACGCACAAAAAGGTGGCTGCCCAATCTGCCACACATGTTGTCAGTGGTGGAACAGAGCTCTCACTACTGAAATGTGTCACTGGGCTCCACAACAATTGAAAGTGGAGTGCAGAAGGAAAAAGCAGTGCTTTGCTAAATGAAACTCCAAATATTGCTTGAAATCACCTTTTCTTTGCTGCTGAAACTTTAGAATGCCGGTACAGAACACACTCCAAATATTCAAAATTCTCACTGGGTGCTATAATTCACTTAGTTTAAGGAATCACTGTGATTTTCCAAGGTCCTGAAAGGCTAAGAGCAAAAAGAGATCTCCACAGCAAAAGTGGCATGCCTGTGGATCTGTCAAAGAATCTCTGTGCAGCAGAGGCTACCTGTAAAGACAGCTGTCAGGGGCCTTCCTGATTAAACTTTAAAATGTTATAACTGAAAGTCAAATGTTTGAAATATAAGAGGACTGTTACTGATAGTAACCCATATTGTAGTTGTTTGTGATCCCATAGGTTTAACATCTTGAATGAGAATTCTATCTGTTATTTGATGCAACAAGTTTGTTTTGTGCTAAAGGAAAGCCAAAAGAATTTAACAATTATATTAAGCCTGGCCAGGGGATGTAATTCTATCCAGGGGAAGGGCATTCCGCTCAGCAGATGCTGGCTGAACTGTGCTAATTACAGGCTTGGCCAGACTATTGTCTCCAGCCCAGGACTAAAGAATGGACATCCTCCAATCCAGGATATTGAAGGTGTGAAAGGTTGTAAAACTGCTGCAGCCCAGGAAACTCCTGGCAGACGGAAGAAAATTCCAAAGGAGGGGGCTACCACATGCTTCAAGGAGTGACAAATACTGACCATTTGGTGTTAACAGGATATGTAATGAACATGTTTAGAAGGTGTATAACTTATTATCAGAAGGGGTACAAAATCTGAAAATGGCAGATTAATTAACCTAATTTTAGCACTACCTTTGAAAATGTAGCACAACCGTGTAGTTTATTCTGAACAGGAATGGCAATATATGTGGGTTTATGGGGACTGTATTTCAGCTAGAATTGTGAAACTTTATGCGCACATTCCCATGGTAAACGTGCATATTTGTGGAAATTTACAGAAATATTGGAACATGTTCTCATTACAAAATTGACAAAATTCTGCAGAAAGTTGAAACAAAGTCTCAGAGCTGTGGGATTTTGAGGAGCAGATACTCCATAAAATATGCAATCTGTGTATGTGATTTTTATAGAGGTTGCACATGTGTAAATATGTATTTTGCCAAAATTAGACTTTGTGTTCCAGTGGCTAGGGATGGATTCTCAGGATCATAAAATTATACCATAAAGATGATACTCTGTTTCTCTCATCCTATCAAGGCAGAGAGTAGACTTTAACCCAATCACCTTCCACAGGGGGATACTTAGCTAAGCCGGCCCTATACTCCCCTTTCTTGATGTCATTGGGCATAATATATAGGGAAAGCTGACAACACATGGGGGTTCTGTGACTTTTCTATCTCCTGACTGCTGGCGGAGTACTCTGCTCTGAAATCTACATCTTCCTTGTTCCAGACTCCAGAAACTTGGCAAAGCAAAGGCCTAGGCATAGCTGAACCATTCTCAGCTAGGCCCCAAATTCTAGAAAATAATCCCAAAAGCCTAGGGGAAGCATCATAATACAGCCGGGTATGCTGCTAATGCTTGCCTGCTGAATTGAAATACCCTCAGAACCAAGAAGGGAAGATCACGTGCAGTCCTGTGCCATGCTGTGACCAGAGAGCCTTGCTAACCCTGTCCAGTCCGATGTGCCCAGCTCTCAGTCCCTGATAGATCTGATTCAATGGTCCAGAATCCTGATGGTCCAAAATCTTAAATCCATTTGTTTTGTGAGTATTAACAGGAAGCTAGAAAATGTTGATTACCGTGCATTATCTTGTTCCCTCCTAACCTCTGAACTATCCTTACTTCCATAATCAGTAACATTGTCTAAATCTGTAGTGAAATCTTATTCTGTCTATCGGTAAAAGCATCCTTGTCCTAGTCATTTTGTCAACTTTAATCTATTCATTTCATTTGAGTGACCAGCCTAGCGCTCCAGGGTGGACATCGAGGAACCAGGATTGAGTCGCAAATCACTCCTGACTCTTACGTTGTGCCGTCCTGGTGGCTTATCTTGGATGCTCTAGTCCAGAGTCAATATTTTTCTGATTTTAAAACTGAAGCCTCTGTCCAAATTCTCGTGCCTATTTTACAAAAACGACCTTTACTAAAACCTCTATAACTATCTCAGTTTTTGTGATGTGCAAATCAGTGTGATTGTCCCGTTATAGCGAAAATCGCTCAAGGAAAAGATTGCCGTGATTTAAAAAATCTGAAAGGTTTACACGTGTGAAATAGCTCTAAACTGCTTCCAACTTGGACTTTAAGATTTCAAATGTTTTCTTTGGACTAAATCATTGCTTGTGATTGTGTGCAACTGTTCAAAGCGGCTCCCATAGGAAGATTTAATTTTGCTCACATTTGGTGTGTTTGCCCAGTCAATTCTCTAAAAGACATTTTAAAGGCATTCTGACAGCTGAAAAGTCAATTCCGTTTTTCTCTTGTGTTTGAAGGGGGAAAGTGGGACTGATATTCTGTGTGATTTGTGCTATTCCTGAATACCTGCTCTCTCCTCCCATCTCTTTACATAGTCTATTAGGGGTCGGAGGGTGTTGCAGGGGGGACCTCTAACCATAGTGCTATCTATGCCCAACCAATATAAAAGTATTATTTTATGTGCTGCATTTGTTTTGCTCCTTACATATTCCTAGTGTATTAAAGATATTCTTCAGTGTTCTGTTACCCCATTGGTGAGTGTGGTGTACCTATTAAAATATATTATGATTACATTTTCAAATACATAAATAAAAATGTACCTTTGCAAAGTAGCCTGATTCCTGGTTCAGTGTGACCGCGGGGGGGAGGTTCCAGGAGAAGGGTGTGATATGAGTGGTATATCGTTCAGAATATTGAACTTATAGACACAAATAAATAAGGGTTTCAGTTGTGCACTACATGCTGGGCTTTGACTTGGGTGTGTGCCGGATTGAAATCACTTACAATGACCCCCCAAAAAGAATAAAATTATTTTTCTAAAAGACCCCAAATAATTAAATAAATAATGAAATATTTATTTTTGAAGTGATTAAATAATACACATCTGTTTATTCTATTCCTCGCTACCTCAGTCTCCCCCATACATACCCAAATTCATAGGTGCCATAGCGCCCTTCCATGCTATCAGTACTGGGAGCCCCCTACCAGCAATGATGTGCAGGCATCTGCAGTTTTCCCCCCCATCTCTCTCTCTCCCAGCCCTGTTAGCACGTACCTTATGTCTGGGTCTGTGACCCTGGAGAGAGCGTCTAGTCAATCCTCATCTCAGGGTCCCATCTGAAGGTTCCATGTGTAGAGATTGGCCCAGTGCCCTCTCTGGGCCCTTGGCACTCCTGGACTAGGGAAGCCATGCTGGAGACCAAACAGGAAGACGTCAAGAGACTCAGGCTGAATTTCAAAGACATCTCTTTAATTCTTCTCAGGACACAGAAAACAGCAGAAAAGTCAGCAACTATCAAACCTCTCTTAACTTTATTGCATTTTATACATTTTCAAAGATGCTGTAATCTAATAATTAATACAAAACATTTCTATTGGTCCTTCTAATTAAGGACAACCCCTTCTTTAGCTCAGGGTTGTCTGCCCTGTCTGCCACTCATCAAGTCCCTATGTCATACCTATGCAAGAAAAATAATGTGTTTTGTCCTGACCTTTATCATATCCTTTGAAGCCTAGAGAAAATATTTTCTTGGCAAGTTCATCGAGGTACTTTTGGCAGGTGATAGCATGCTTCCTTGCCAAAGGAGTTCAAGTATGGGCATCAGCTGTGCGCACTGTCCATGATCCCAAAAAATGTTGCTAGCTGACCAGCTTTCTGTACTAATTGCTATCTTCACAGTCCATCACTGTCAGAATTGTTACCAAGAAGTACAGACATTATGTCCTTGTCTACTGAACTTTCAATTAACTGTTTCTGAGGGAATTATTTAATCATTTCAGCATGATTTTGCACAACTCAGCCATTTTGTGTTTTCAGCATCCATCTTAGAGTTTGCCTGACTTCGTTTCAACCAAAACGGCCGATCTATTTACAAAATAACTGACCAATCTATTTTTACTCATAACTTTAGTTCTGTTCAGTTTTAAACATAGAACTTCAGTCATTTTGATATATGTATGCTACCGAATATGCCCTTCACTTGGTAGGGCATCCTGACCCTAAAAATGTATGTCACCCTACAATGTGTTTGTTTGGCCTTTTAAGCACTATAATTCTGATTTTCATAATAATGAAATGAATGATCAACCTGATAAGTTATCTACATTCAGCTTGAGAAAGGTGGGATCTACCTCCTATACATTCAATTTGAAGGGGGTGGGTGAAGGGGGTCCACCCCCTATACAGGTGTCTGATATTGGGTGAATGGACTGAAGGCTTGTGAGCCTGATTGGTTTCCTGCCTGTATGAATGCACTTTGTGTGTGATTGGCTGACTGAGGCTGGTTCAGCCTGAGTGAATGGGAAACACATGTGTATAACTAGGGATCCCTCACTTACAAATGTGTTCTGAAGCTGGCACCTGAAGCTTGAATCCAGGGTCCAGTTGGAGGAAGGAGTCTGCAGCTGCATTTCTTCAAGGAATCTGAAGACCTCTGAACTGATCCAAGGATGGAATCAAGAGAGGACCTTAAAAGATTACTTCTTCCTGAGCTACGAGGGACCATCCTGCACCTGCTGCTCTTCTTCCAAAGTACTATGGATACCAGACCTGTGTGCCTGCCACCAAAAGAAGGGGTCTTTGTGAGTCCAGAAGAGGAGTGCCTGGACATCCTAATCTGAAGAAGTCTAGTGATGTCACTGATGGTCTGAAGAAGTGTTTATGACCACAGGAAATCAGATTGCTGCGTATCACCCAGAAGAGGCATAGTGCTCCTTGACACCCAGTGCTGTGAAAGTTCAATTTCATTAAATAATCCTCCAAGCGACATCCCTGCCATGACATCTGACCACCTTTTCTTGCCAGAGAAGATCCAGGGTCACTGTGTGCAGTGGAATGTCTGCCAGTGGGTTTCCAACCACCAAAATCCAATGTAGATGTCGAAAGGGTCCAGACTTGGTGACGGTCTGCAGCCCAGTTCAATGATTGAGTCCAGGTCACCAGAAGCCCTTGTGAGGTCCGTGCTTAGGCTGCAGTACCGAAGAACCAATAGTTGGTAAACCGCAAAATTCTGAAACCCAACACCTAATTCTGCCACTGCACCTGTCATAACTGAAAGCCATCCAGGTTCCCCAATGGTCTTATCTTCTTTATTCAGGTCCTGTAGAGCTCCATAGCCAATTTCACTTTCGTGGGACATCCAAAGCCGGAACGACCCGCCAGCGGAGATCACAGTGAAGACCAAAAGTGCTGCCTTTCCGACACTGCTTGGTTCCTACTTTTCTCTTGATCTTGACATCCAATGACTCCTTCTTCTAACACAGCATGTTAAGTCACTATTTGTCATCCATTCATTGTTTACCCTGCATACTATTAAATGCAATATATTGCTAAATCCCACACATTGATATTGATGTTTGCACCTAGAGCCACAAAGTGGAGAGAGTGACAAGGTGAGGTTAGTTTGCAGCTGCTCATATTGTTAACTATATTGTTAAAATTGCAATATTGTTAAAATAGCAATGGGTGAGTGCATCTTTGCTTCAATTGACATAAAACATATAACTACACTATGGGCGTCATTACAAGTTTGGCGGTATTTCAGTGGTAAATCTGACTGCCAATTTTGGTGGAATTACTGGCAGTGGTAATTATGCCAGCTGTAATTCTGCCGATTTTGCCAATTTCCTGTGGTAAGGTGGTGGATTTACCTGTAGCATTTTGCTGGAGGATTCTCCACCACCTTACAGACAAACCAATTGTATAGAGCTAATGCAGCAGTAATGGAATTACCACCACGTTACTTCCATTTTTGACCAAACTACTGTACTCGTAATGAGGCTGAAACTCCAGTAATCTTGCTTGTGATTAAATCAGATGAGTTAAAACGTGTGACCCGCATATTTCGGAGTCAAAAACTCTTTTGAAAATGCCCCATTAGTGATTTATTTCCAGAAGATATCAAAACAAGGAACACAAGACAAACAACAAAGGGTGGTTAGATAGAGAAAACAAAGCATTCTAGTATACATCTTTCAGCATTGAAAGATGGAGAGATTTACCAATGATGATATGATATGATATTTTATTTTTGATTTATTTATTTATTTATTTATATCGCTCCCATACACAAGTGTTTCACTTTACACAAGATATCACTTGATGTAAAATTCAACACTGCGTCATTTTCAGTATACCATGTACTATAAGCACAACCTATTCATTCACCAACCAACATACTTTTAGATGAGGAAGTCATCATCAGGACAGGCTGTTAAATTAGCAATGGCCACAGTTGAAGACATGAATGATTCATGCAATGGGGTCTGTGGATAAACAAAGTGGCGACTCAGCAGGCTGGGTCCCCCCCAAAGCCAGTGGATGCTTGACCTTTGGGCCGTATAAGGAGGATCCCTGAGTCATTCCACCCTGATCCTCGCCACATGGAAGGGAGCAGTCACAATGGAGCTGCCCCTCAGGTCAGTCACTCAGGTCAGTCCTGGGAGGCCAAACCTTGCCCATCCCGCTAAACCACTAGGCAACCACAGCCCTTCCAAATCTGCCCTTTCCCAAACCCATTAGGAGACCCTGCACAGTATCACAGGATCATAAAGAGAAATGTATTTAGTGTAAAGCACCAATGTGGGGAACCTCCCTTTTTAACCCTTTACTAATGGTTGTGTGTTAGCCGAATACTACACATCTACAGACAGGCTTTAGCTGCTGTCGCGAGCCAGAAGGAGGGCACGGACACTCTGGGAACATGATTCACAAGGGCATGAACACTCTGAGGACATGAGTCACAAAATATTATTAAAGTATAATTATAAGGCCTAGCTTTCCCTATCACTATGGGTGGTTGAAGCCTACCTTACTAACTAAGGTGCTTGTCGGTCATGCATGAATGCCCAAAGAAATAGGTCAGCTCTCCAAAACTAACCCAGCTGATGCTACCACTAGGAAAACTAGCTAGTATCAGGAAAATGACTCCCTCTCCTAAGGGTACTTCTCATACCAGTCGTTATGATTCTTGATCAATACACCAGTCTCTTGTGATTTCATGTATTAGTCTCTGTTACTCTTCAATTGGACTATTGACTGTTTTCTTCTCTTGATGGATCCCTTGTGGGGGTCTTTTATATGATAGATTTTCTTGGCTCTTGATTTCAGCGTATCCTTGTAATATGCTAGTGTTCTGGTAGGTTTTCCCTCCGTGGTAATTATAGTTCTGCTTGTTCGGGCCTACTTGGCTTTGTTCATGCTTCAAATGAATAATTCCTCTGAACTCTGATTCATAGTGTTCTCTTTCTTTACTATTATATTCTGTCTCTTGGCTATTCTGTTCTTTGTGTACAGAATGTTGAGTGCCTTTCCCCTTTTCCCAGAGTATTGATATCCACTGTTCTTTTCTCTCAATATCAGATCTGTAGAAATCCTTTCTCTTGTACCACATTAATTTACGTTCATCAAGTTCAGACTTAGCGTTGTCTCATCATTTCTACTGGGATGAGTGGCTTGCACAGTATAATGATTCTGATTATTCCCGTTCTTCCCATTGCATTCGATTGTGAAAGATAACTTACTCAGGATCCTTGTCACTCAGGAACCTCTTTCTTATCCCATACCACCATCGGCTTCTCCTGCTGGGGATTCACCATCATGTTGGCGTCTCACTCTTCAGCATTGAGCGAGTTTGAAACTTGGGGGTGTTCTGGCTTACGCTCAATCCGCCTTCTCCAGGTATAATGCAGAAAGGGCCCTTTCCTTGCCTGCATTTATGTTCCTCTCTCTCATCAGGTGTTATGCAGATCTGGGCCTTCCCTTGTCTGCATATGTGTTCCTTTCTATCTTCAACACTCGTCGAGCACACGCTCTTCAATGTACTCATGCCAGTGGGTTGCACAGCTTCATTTAAAATGACATGGGGCTTTATTACAACTGAGGCAGTAAGGGGTTAATGGTGCTGGTAAAGGTGTCAGCGCTGTTAACCCCGTACTGCCTCATTACGAGGTTCCCTCGCGGGACCGGCTCTGGACGTCTGGTCACACCAGACGTCCTTTGCGGGTCCCGCGAGGGGACCAGCATGCTAACAACGGGCCCGTCATTAACAGGCCCTTTGTTAGCATGCTCCCCATTCCCATTGAGCCCTTTGGGGGCTCAAATGGGAATGGGGATTGTCGGGGTTCCCTGAATGGGGAAATACCGGGCCCTCCAAAGTTGGAGTGGCCCGGTATTTCTCCATTCAGGGACCACGGACCAGGACCCAAGTTGGTAGGCAGCCATGCCCTTATTAAGGGCATGGCTGCCTCCAAACTTGTAATGAGGCCCATGGTCTTTTTTTGTGATAATGACGTCTATTGAGTGTTTCTTTGTCCTAATATTGGTATTTGCCAGTCTTTAGTGTTGTGGGGCATCCCATGTAGGCCATGGTGTGTACAGCTTAGGAAGTTCCTCACAGTAACAGGAGTCCTTGTCCCCAAAGGGGGAGTCTCTCCGGGGTGAAGTCACACTTGCCTCGATCCCTAGAGAGGGTGTGGCAGAGCTGGCCCTCCTCACTAGCCTAACAGGGGAGGGGGCTCCCCGTTGGGGAGAAGGGACGAATTCCCTCAATTCAGCAGAATACATATCCCTGAAAATACCACCCCAAAAAACTACATGTTATACAGAATGAATAGAGTTTCATTGACCCTCAACAAGTAGCCACAGCTGTCAGCACTCCAAATGTGTTTTTGTCTTGATTAGTCTTTCCTTTTTTCTCAATCAGGTTTCTACCAATCCTATAAGTGTGACTGCCATTAAATCTCATGTTCAAAAATTTCACAAATTATTATATGGCTACTTTCTAACAACAGAGAGTTGTCAATGGGGTTCTTTAGGAGTATGATGGTGCTGTAAGAAAATGGTGGTAACATCATTCCTGCCACGCGTATCGCACAGCCATACTATGGGGCTCATTCCGAGCCTGGCGGTAAGGGGTTAACGCGCCGGTAAAGGTGCCAGAGCCATCAACCCCTTACCGCCTCATTAGGAGTTCTGCTCGCGGGACCCGCTTAGGATGCCTGGTTTTACCAGGTGGCCTTAGCGGGTCCCGCAAGCAGCCCTGCATGCTAACAAAGGGCCCATTATTAACAGGCCCGCTGTTAGCATGCTCCACATTCCCATTGAGCCCTATGGAGGCTCGAATGGGAATGGGGATGTACCGGGTCCGGGTTCCTTGAATGAGGAATTACCGGGCCCTCCAAGGTCGGAATGGCCCAGTAATTCCTTATACAATGAACCCGGACCCGGTAAGTGGGTAGCCATGCTGCTAATAGCGGCATGGTTACCTCCTACCTTGTAATGACCCCCTATGAGTTTGGAGGTAAAGTGGAGCACTTGACTGGAGGTATTTTATTTACCTCCATAAAGTGGGGAAATGTCAACATGCATAATTACTACCTAGAGAAGTGCGCGACTCCATGAATGGGCACTATCACCGCCTTATCACCACTTGCAGACTGGCAGATTTGCTGCCAGACCGAGTGGTATTAACTGTAATTAGGACCATTGTCTTATTGCCCTTAACATTACTATGGATATGAGATTTTGAACACTTAGATGCATTCTATTGCACTTACAACCTAAGAGCTGGGTCATATCAATTTATTTCATTTTAGTTCGCTGGTGAAAAAGAATGATTTCTAAATCCCTCCCTCCCTCCAAGGATGGATGCATTAACTGGTGCCACTATGAGAAGGCATACTTTCTTTAACTGACATCACAGGGATGTTGTCTTTGTGAATGTGTGCACACTGACAACATGTTTGCAGTCAGAACCATGAAAAGTGTGTGGTTTGGTGATAGTTTACTTTAGGATGGAAATCATGAGAAACGGGTTTGCAGATGTGGTCTGGTTTGGAGAGGTGGTCTGGGTGTTGAGTGTTGAAGGTGTTGGATGGAGCATGTACTGACACGCAGAGTGGGAGCGGACATCTTTTACAATGTACATTCGGTTCCCATTCTAAGACAGTTGTCATATTTTACACTGTTGTTTACCTTGCAGTCTGGATAGCTGGGAGTGTCACAAGTCATTGTGGTAGACATGCATTTCCTTCCATTCTAGTGGCTCAAGGTCAATATATACAGATGTGCCTGATGCAAGAAAATAGAACTGTGTGTATAGTTGTCTTGGGAGGATAGCTTAGGGTCAACGCCTTTGCCTTGAAAGAAAGTAGAAGCAGAGGTTCGATCTCCGGGTCCACGCTCGGAACCCTCTGGGTATTAAGCGTGTTATAAATAACTAATTATAATTAGAGTGCCAGCATAAATCCTCCAAAGTGAAGTAGCAGGTTCTCTGAAACATACAGAATGAGTTATGATCAGGATCCACTGGACTGCGAACCTCTCAGCACACAGCTGGACCTGCTACACACAGGAACTCCTCTACACAAGCAGTTTCATTCACGTGATTCTGTGAGCGCCAATTGCGGTTTCCATACAGGCCAGTATACAATGACAGCTTGGACAGTGTTACTGCAGGGTACACTTTTCCTACTCTTGGGTCAGAGCCTGCCATCCATGGTTGCATGAAAAAAATATGTGCATTACACCTG
Source organism: Ambystoma mexicanum (assembly GCF_040938575.1). NCBI lineage: Eukaryota > Metazoa > Chordata > Amphibia > Caudata > Ambystomatidae > Ambystoma > Ambystoma mexicanum. The sequence continues at coordinate 300,400,822 of NC_090936.1, read as the reverse complement.
CCTTTCTATTGTGATTTCCTCATTTAAAAAAATCGTCAAATGAAATGGGCCTCATTACTCGGACGGCGGTAAGGGTTTACTGGTACCGGTATTTTACCGGTACCGGTAAAACCTTACCGCCTTACTACGAGGTCCCTTTGCGGGTTGGAGAATTTAACGCCTGCTTTTTGCAGGCGTTAAAAACCAACCCGCAAAGGGACCAGGGAGCTAATTACGGTACCGCAATTTGCGGTGCCGTAATTAGCACCTTCCCCATTCCTATTATGCCCTATGGGGCGAAAATGGGAATGGGGAAGGGCAATGGGGAAGGGGGAATTACCGCCCACCAACCTTGGAATAGGGCGGTAATTCCCCTTTCCACCAAGGCGGTGCCGGTATTTTACTGGCATGGTCCACCGCCGTCCGTGTAATGGGGCCCACAGTCTGGTGATGCGTACCTCAGGATGCCGTTCCTTTGTTGCGGTGTAGTGGGTTTGTTATGGATACGAGTTGCTTGGGAAGCAACACACTGTGGGCTACTGGATAAAACTGTACATTCCCTTGCACATCCGTTCAAAGCTAGCGACCACTTTGGAATGGGCAACATCCGTCTTAAGCTCTAAAGTGCTCAAACTGGAAGTGGTGGCTGCATTATCGTGCACAGATGATTGTGGAATCGAGAGAGGTTCCTAAAGCCGCAGCACAACCATAGAGGCACGCATCCCAGTCATATGCTTAAACGGCTGCCTGCTGCGCAGGCACAAAAGACAGATGTTGCTGCGAGAATTTGTTTCACAACATGGTGTCATACTGGTGTGCTTGTCATCCAATGAGCTAGTGAAAGTAACAGACCCTTAGATAATTATCTCTTTTCACCCTGGTAGTCCGCTTTTCTGTTTGCGGCAAGGTTACATGTAGTTGTGGGGTGCACATTTTACTTAAACTGAACCCTAGATGATAGGCAGTAAAGAAAAAGGGTTGTTTACACAAAACGCGTATTCATCTGTCGGGAATTATATATAAATACACCCTGTTATAGATTGAATGACAAATCCAGTGCGCATGTAACACTGTATCATGACCATAGAGAAAGCTCCACATCAGGCCATGCTTATTGTTGCAGACAAGGAAGGTGACTGTAACCTTCCAGTGCCTCCTTGATTTGATGTAGAAAAGAGATTCCGCGCCTTTAGAGAACGTTCATGGTGGCCCAGGCAATCAAGGATATCGATTTCCAGGTAAATTAACTGGTAGTTGCCAGGGTTTCCTCCTTCTTTCATTATTAAGCCGCCATATCACCTCTCGTGACTGTCCCCCACGGCTCTATTTGCCTAGTGTTGCTTCCCTGTGCAGGCTTATCAGCAGACAGAGTGGCTCTACTGTCCTCTTTCAACCTGATCTACATACTCTGCATATTATCCCTCCCTTCACCACTTCCTATTTAAACATTATTATTATTATTATTATTATTATTATTATTATTATTATTATTATTATTATTATTACATTATTTTAGAGCGGACCTAGCTTCGGGAAGCAACGAAGCGCTTTACAATCATAGGGTGAAGAACAAGCTTCGGGACCAGAGAAACAAGGGAGTGGGGATCTAAAAACAGAGAAGGGAGGGTAATTGTCAGTGCAGGGTTTACAGGTTACCATGGGAGGAAAAAGTGGGGAGATGATCACCCAGTCTAAGGTATGGTGGGGAGTGGATAGTGTTTGGAACTAGGTGTTAGATTCCTTGACAAGGAGGGTCTTGGGCTACTTACTGAACTGTAGAAGCTTGGTGCGAGTCAGCTGTCGTTGGGGAGGTGGTTCCAGAGTCTTGGGGCATTGATAGAGAAGTCCTGCCTTCTGTTTTTTTTCCTGCACTGGCAGAGTTCAAGTCTGTATATCGCCTTACCTCTGGTGGCTCGTACGCCTCTGGAGAGGCTGAGTTTCTCAGTGAGGTAGCTTGTGGACTTCAGAGATCATAGTTTCAGCCTTGTAGATGATGCCGCCGGATTTGAAGAGGATAGTGGCTTTCAGCGGAACCATTGTAGTTTGATGAGTGGACGAATTTGCAGAGTCCTTTGATGAGTCATGCTGTAGCAGCCTGGACACATCTCTTGGGCACCAGGGTAGTCCAAAGAAGGCTTTCCAAGAGGGCATTGCCACCATCTGGGTGTCAGAGGACAAAGGCTTGGATAGCAGATCTGAAGCTGCTTTATCAGATCTAGGGGTTGATTTTCCTCAGGAAGGAAAGTTAGTACAAGCTGTTTGCACCAAGCCCATATGCTGTGTTCAAAGCTGCATCACACTCTGTCCCACCCTGCACTCCCACTTATTCTCCATGGTCCTCGCCATGCATGAGAATAATGATGCAGGGAACCCTCTTCCCAACCACCAACTTCCAAAATTGGTCTCCACACACAGGCATAATAGCAGCCAGCCGAGATCATACCCTCTTCTTTAAATAAGTCCACAAGTTGCCTCAGCACATGCCTTGAATCAAGCATTTTATATTATCTCCTATTTTTATTTTCTCTCATATATCCTTCTCCACCTGTGATATCCCTCAGGGTTCTATCCTCTCCCCTTGGCTCTTCAACATCTACCTTGTTCAGCGTGCATGCCTCATCTCCTCCTTTTCTCCAACTTCTAGTGTTATGGAGACAATACACAACTATTTTTCAAACTTCCTGCTTGTTAGGGAGAATTCTCTGTTTAGGCTGAATTTCCCTACCTAGTGAGTCCCCCAGCAGCTTTGCTGGATTTCTGGGGTTTCTTTTTTTCTCCTGCCAAGAGTGAGACTCTTTTACCCTCACTCTTGGGCATGTTTTAAGTGTGTTTCTTTGGTTTACCTTGTGTTGAATGGGCTATGGGGTCTTTTACCCCATAGGGCCTCATGTGTTTTTATGATGTGGGTTACACAGCACCCTCCGTGCAGTAACCCAGGGGTGTCCTAGGGACTCCCTAACATAGACTCCATACCCTGGGACTGACTACTGTCTCCCAGGGCATGTAAAGTCACCAATGACTTTACTAGTCTTAAATCCTGAACAGAACCAGTACAAACCATCATATTGTGGACGTACTGGCTGGGGCAATTCGATTGCCCCAGGGTCTGTTAGTCGAGGGGGCACGTCTCCGTCCCCCCTAATCGAGCTTTGGCTGGTGGCAGTGCAAACTACTTTTTATATTCAACCGCAAATATTTTCCTATGGGATTTCCCATTGTTTTAGGCTACTACATTTATTTATTTATTTACGGTAGCCTCGAACATACCGCCGGTTTATATATTTATTATTATAACTCCGGTTGGGATTTTTTGCCAAAACTTGATTCTAAAATGGCGTTGGCGTTCGCCGCTGTAACTCTGACCCAAAGTGGAGCCCTTTGTTCCACTTTTGGCGGGCTTCTCCAAAGAAGCCCTCCAAAGTGGTGCCACTCTGTCTGGGGTACTTAGGAGTGGTGGAGGGGGATTTAGGCACCCTGGACTGAGTTACCTTGATAACTCAAGTCGCACTCCGTCCTGATTGGCCCAAGTGGTGAGCCGGCCGGCTCACCACTTAGCATGTTTGAGTGACAGCTAGGCTGGGTGAATGGGGGTTTGCTGCATAAAAGCAGGGCTTTGGGGACTGGAACTTTAGAAGTCGCCACAGGACCTAAGAATCCGACGAGGGAAGAGCTGAGCCGACCTGCTACGACGACACCACCGGTGGAGCCCTGCTGAACCGTCTCACCACTTTTCCCAACGACCGAGGAGAGCTCTTAACGGAGTGTCTCCTTCCCTTGACTGGTGGGGACAACCAGTTTTCACCTTCTTCCCGCTTCTTCGAGGTATCTCGTAGCCGCCTTGCCAGTGCCAAGCACCCCGGCAACCGGAATACCACACTTTTACCACAACCGCGAAAGTCGGTACAACCCTTTAACCGGAGGACTCCGCGGCTGGTTTCTTCCCGGGCAGTGCAACGACCTTCTTCTTCTGCTCTTCAGCGAGATCTTCTTCTTCTCTGACCGACGTCGAGCCTTGCTGCCACTGCCTGGAACAACTGCCACCGCTGGAGGATCCTTCCCGTTTAAGGTACCGTGTTCCGCCTGGCTTCCCTTGCCACCGACTGTACGGGGTAGTTTTAGCCCCCGGCTTTCGAACCTGGGACTGCCTGGGACACCCTGGCTAAACTTTCTAAGCCTCTCTAAACTCTTTCCGAACTCTTTTGCAAGACTCTGAATCCCTAATAACTGTGTGATCTTGGGCACATTTTCGCTCTGTCTGCTCTAAGAGTGGGCCCTGCCTAGTGACTTTTGCTCACCTGTGACTTTGTGCTTCCCTGAACTTACTAAAAGTGTTCTTGACCTTAGAGTGGTGTGTGTATCCTATTTCTGCTCTTTTTCCCTCCCTTCTTTAAACCTACTAGAGTGTCATCTAAAGTTAAGCACTCACCTCTGTTTGAATTATGTGGTGTTAACCAAGAGTTGTCTAGTTAAGGAATAAGGGTTGGGGCTGTTTTTCATATAACTGTGTTCGGAGTGTTTTACTATATATTGCTAGAGTGTTTTCAACTTATGTGTTCTTAAAATAAATAACTATATACTTTTGAAACCAAGCTCTTGTCAGTGTTTGCTTGTACTATTGTGTCTGAGTACATATTGTGTATACTTTACATACTGCCTAACTCTTCTTGAGGGAAGTCTGACTGCTCAGCCACAGCTACCAGGTAAATCTGGGTGGTACAGACTGCTACCAAGTGGGTTTACTGCTATACCTGTAGTCTTAAATCTTTTGCAGTGTTCCCCAAGGGAACTGCACATGTTTCTGCCTAACACTGCTGACCCTCTTGCACCTTCCATCATCCCTGATTGCCTATCTGCCATCCAGTCCTAGTGCACTTCCAACGATCTCTGCCTCAATGCCTGTAAAACTGAGATCCTTCCCATCAGGACTCTTGCTCACTCCTTCTTCCCTTCACTCTGGTCTTCCTCCTTGGGCTCTCCTCCTTCTCCTTCATCTGAAGCCAGAAACTTTGAAGACATCTTTGACTACTCACTCTCCTTACTCCCTCACACTCTGGACATTGCCAAGAAGTCCCACTTTCAGCTCTTCCTTCTCAAAGGAATTCTCCCTTTTCTAACCTTCCACCAGAGGCTCAATGTTACCTTAGCCCTGGTTCTCTTAAGCCCAAGGACCGCATCGCTCCTGCCTTAAAAAGTCTTCACTGGCTCATGGTTGCTGCACGGATTAAATTCAAATCCCTCAGCTTCATCCACAAGGCTGTCTGGGCCCGGGACCACACTATCCTCAACTTTATCTTACTAAATACTTTCGCTCTAGACCACTACGTTCCTCTGGCACCAACTCTTGGTGTGTAAAGCATGTTCGCTAAACAGATGGTAGGTGGTCAATCGCTTTCCTTAGCTGGCTCCCTCCTATGGAACAGCCTCCCCCACCCTCTGCGCCTTGAGCAGAACATTCATAATTTCCGGAAGCTCCTCAAGACTTTCCTCTTTACCTCCTGCTTCTCTTCTTCTCTCGTCTGCTAATCTCACAGTTGCTGTGATTGGTGTCCTGGGCCCTTATGCATCCTCGGGCCCCTGACCTCCAACACCAATCTCCCCAGGTGTCAAGAACCGAGGCTTCCTCCCCCAACTCCTCACCTGATTCTTCTGGGATTGATTCTTTAAGGTTGGCCTCGGGCTTCTTCTGATCCCTTCTCCTTGAGGGAGTCTTGTCCTTTGGAGTTCGGACCTTCTTATAGTGTAGGTAGGGTCTGGCCCCTCCGGAGGCCACCTTGGCAGTGTTGTAACTCTGACCTCGGGGATCCCCAGAGGGCTAGTCCTAATTTCCAGGGAAAAGCACAAATGCAGAAAAAACCCTGTTTCCGGATGGGCTCATATGGGGGGTAGTCGGTTCCTCTCAATCGACAAGGAAGGCGTATCTTCTCCTCACCAAAAAAAGGAATACTTGTAGAATAGAAGTCAGATTCCTCAATAGTTCAGACGGTGGGGAGGATAAAAGGAATAGAACTCCAGAAGTTCTCTAAATTGAATGCAGATAAGAGTAAAGGATATAAGGTTAAAAGGCAACACCACGTGATAAGAAGAAAATAGGATTATGACAAAAAGAATATCCTAAACGGTTTAAGAAAGGCTGACTGAACGGAAAAATAGAATAGTATACGGCTCTAGACTGATAGAGCAAAGGCAAAGTTTCCCAGGGTGTTGTCAGAGCAACCGGAATCCAAACAAGTGAAGGGCAAGGCAGCGCCGATAGAAGTAAGGATACCGGCACCCACAGTTCAACATAACATATAAAGGATAGGCTTAGAAGAGAAATGAACAGGAGCAAATAAGGACAAACTAAAGGCAAGGCACTGAACAGGCGGCGCCGAGACACCGGGAGTAGAAAGATGTAGAGTATAAGGCGGCAAGCGAAACAGAGCAAGCAAACAAAAAGAGGCACGGGCAGGAAGGAGGAGGGTTACTAGCGCTGGATACAAGGTGGAAAGTAAGTTCGCTGAAGGCACAGAAGGATCCAGCCGAGGAAACTCCAACACACGAACCGAGCGTTGACAAACAGATACAACGCACCGGCTCGTGGGAGGAGTCAGCCTCTTAAAGGTACGGCGGCCATCTTGGGTGAGGACTGGAGCGTGCGCTGATCATAGCCTCCAGCGCTTCCACAATCTCCAGTTCCTTACACCAGGTCCTGCCTACCCTGAGCACTTGCCTTGACACACCCTCCGACCTGGAGGCTTGCACTTATACCTAACATGGCTCTGGCCGTGTAACATTCACCATACCATGCACTTCATCTGGGGTTCACCCATGAGCCCAGACACCCCAGCAGTTACCCCCTCTAACCTCTTCCTTGTTGCACTTGCACATCCTGAATACTTACAAGGCATAGTAGGTTCTTCCTTTTTTCCTTCCCTTCACTGCTTTTAATTATTGTGTTTTTATTGTGTTTCACCCCCATGTTTGCCTTGTTGGTGCTTTGAAACAGTATTTTACTTGCTGTATAAGCGCCTAACAAGCGAACGAAAAATAAATAAAATAAATATATAGTAAATGAAACAAGCCAGAAAGCTGAGTACGACTTGTCTGGTATTACTTGACATTGGAGTGACCAACTCTTTAAACGAGTGCTCAATATCACTCACCATTACAAATGTTGTGGTGCTAGGAATGTTTTCATTGTTCTACTTATAACCTAAAACTATGTGACCTTCCTGGATTGATATCTCTGCACCCAAACACCATAAATCTGATACAAATGTCCAAAACACTGAAATCTTCAGCCTGAATACAACCCGACTCACCAGTGGATTGTTTGGTTTGAGGTCCAGCTACATCGCAGACGCCTTATGCGAAAGCGACTATTTCAGTTACCCACAAATACCTTCCGCATCAAAGCTTATTCTTCTTTGAGTAGAATTCCTTTTTGTGCTTCGTACAATGTCTATACGTCATGGAGGTTACATCGGCCCTGTGACTACTCTGGAAAAATACCTCTCATCTATTTACCTTCTAGTTCTTGTTCAATGTACTGAGCTAAAAACCACGCATTGAAAACATAACTTTCCTTTTGATTTTTTTTTCTCATTTTTCTTGTGTAAATCTTGTAGCAAATATAACAATTGATTTAACATTTAACTACATCTACAGTGTATACAGTTACTGCACATACCAGACACACTCATACTCAACTACATGTTACATAAAATCTCCAACTAAGTATAAGCATTACGTTTCATAATATTATTGAATCTTCTTCACTACTAATAGTCCACTTCTACCACTTATTGCTCAGTTTATTTTAATACCAAACATTATTTTCCAAATACCTGGCCAGTTTCAACCTACTGGTTATATCATTTCTTTCACAAGACCGGGTCTTCTGTAAGGTATGTAAAACATTCTTTGTGTATGAAACAGTCATGGAACCTTAGCATGACCAAACAAAATAATCTGTAAGCATTTGGAATTTCTCATTGTTATTGCATGATATGTTCTTGCATTGTTCCTCCTACCTTGCTTATTGTGGCCAGTATGCTTGAAGAGAATATTAAAACATAACCATCTTCCACTGAATGTTTGGAGCACCCCTCTACGCTGCTTTTCTGTGACCTAATAATCGACCACTGATGGTTCCCTTGTTCATCAGAGAAAAATAGTGAGGCCAATGATACAGCTCCCTGCTAATACCAACAACTTTAGGAGCAATCACAGTCCACCTCAAGTAATCATTTAGGGGCATATAGTACTCCAGCCCCTTCACTACCTCCTCTGGACTGACAGAGCAGGGAGAGTGTTACTAAGGGGTACTTTAGAAAGGGTACACTACTCCTACTCTTAGGTTAGAGGATGCTATCCATGTTTGCATGACATAGCAATACGTAGTGAACCTATCCTTCTATTTTGCTTTCCTAGCGACTCCATAATGAGCCAAAACCCCACAACACCTCACACACCGCCACTTACGAAAATCAACCCTACTCCCATACCAATTAAAGGCGCTCTCATCAATGCCCGCTCTTTGGTAGCCCATGCCACCGATGTCGCAGACATCATCTCTGCTAATCACCTCGACTTTATCACTATCACGGAGACGTGGCTCCACCTAGCAGCTGGCCCTACTCTTTCCTTAGCCATCCCTGAGAATTACAATATCTTCCGCGCTGACAGAAAAAACGGAATAGGAGGAGGGGTGGCAATTATTGCCAAATCTAACTTCAACATCAGAGAAGCAACCAACACTACCTTACCCTCAGCTGAACTCCTGTCTATCAAACTTCCACTATCGGACACCCAAACCATCCTCCTTCACATTATATACAGACCTCCAGGCGCCCTATCCACCTTTGAAGAGGATATCTCTCTTCTACTCACCACGAACACCAAACCTAAATCACAAATCATCATGATGTGTGATTTCAACTTGGGACTCAATGACCCCAACGACAATCACGCCGCCTCCCTTAATGACACCATCACCCATTTGGGCCTCACCCAACACATTAACAAACCCACTCACACTAAAGGAAGATCCTTAGACTGGCTAGCAGATGCCAACTGCAATCTATCCCTGACAGACATCATGCCCTGCGCTTGGACAGACCATCACCTCATCACCTTCTCTCTACCTGGGACTACACCCTCTATGACACCACCTCCCAGGACGTCTCAAATAATCTCCAGAAACAACCATAACATCACTATGGAAAACCTTGGACCATTTCTCATGCCCATCTCTAAAGCCAACCTTCCCACTCAGAATGACAACCCGTCCACTCTGGTAGATCTCTACAACAATACATTGCAACTAGCACTCAACCAGATAGCTCCACTCAAACAACGTAAAGCCAAACCTATTGCCCACACTAACAAATGGTTCTCAGCAGAACTAAAAGATCTCCGTAACCTTAAAAGAGCTGCGGAAACCAGATGGAGAAAAGCTCCTTCTCCATCCACTAAAGACAACCTCACTACAGCTGCCTCCACCTATAAATCTGCTATCTTAAACCCCAAAAAAGAGATTTATAACACAAGAATACACAACGCCAAATCTGGCACAAAAGAATTATTCTCCATACTAAGAGAACTTGAATCGCCACTGCCACCCTCAGAGGATTGCACGGTGCAATAATATCCAACTTGCTCTCTCTAACAAAATTGCTTTGCTTCAAGCAAAGATAGAAGCCAAAAAAGCCAACTTGGTCGCCAAAGAGATCTTCAATAGCAAAAATGACCACACTACTCCCAACTGCCCCCCTTTCCATTTCTCCTCAGTCACTGAAGAAGAAGTAGTTAAGATAAGCGCTAGCCTTAAATCATCCAATTGTAAAGGTGACTTATGTCCCGTCTCTGTCATCAAAGATGGAGCTAAAGATCTAGCTCCCCTCATCACCTCACTGATCAATTCTTCCTTCAAGAACTCAGTAGTCCCTAATAACCTCAAAGAAGCGTGGGTCCCCCCCCTCCTCAAAAAGCCCAACCTAGACCCTAACGCCCCTACGAATTACAGACCCATCACCACGGTCCCTTTTTACCTCAAAATACTAGACATAGTCGCCTACCTCCAAATACAACAAAATTTGCAAGTCAATAACCTCTTAGGCCTGCAACAATCCAGCTTTAGACCCAGGCACAGGACCGAAACTGCCCTCCTGGATCTAAAAATCCAAATGGATGAAGCCAAAGACAAGGGCAACTTGGCCATCCTGCTCCTGTTGGATCTCTCTACGGCCTTCGACCTGGTTGACCACCAGATCATTACACAACACCTTTCCTCGGCTGCCGCATTCTCACAGAATGCCACCAATTGGATTCAGTAATTTCTGTCTGACAGATCGGCTAGGGTCTTCGCCCCTTCAGCGGCTGCTGACCCTATCCCAATCCAATGCAGAGTTCCCCAAGGCTCCTGCATCTCCCCCACACTTTACAACATCTTCACGCAGCTTCTCTTCGACCGTCTTGACGAACTGGGTGTCAGCTACACTAATTATGCAGACGACACCCAGGTCCTCATCACACTCACTGGCTGCTACGAAGAAGATGTTGCAAAGCTTAATGAAATGTACCTAGAAATCCAAGCCTGGATGGCCACACACCGTCTCTTCCTTAATGACAATAAGACGGAACTGCTCATCGTAGGCTCCCAGGCCCGCCTCAATAAATTTGATTCTAGGTACAAATCCTTCACCATTGATGGCAACATCATAAAAGTCTCCAAAGAGGTGAAAACATTAGGCGTGTACCTCGACTCCACCCTATCGTTGAAAAAACAAATAAATGCCACCATCTACCACATATACCAACAAACTTATCAATGCCTGTAAACCTTTTCTGTCATCTTCCAGCTGCCTCACCTTATCCAGAGCATTGATTTTGTCTAAATTAGACTATTGTAACACACTCTTCCTAGGTACTACCTCCAAAAATCTAGACAGACTCCAGATCCTCCAAAACAATGCCTTAAGATGTGCTCTTAACCTCCCGCGCAAGGCACGCATCTCCACGGCTAGCAAAGATGTCCACTGGCTCCCAATACGAGACAGAATCAATCTAAGAACTCTTGTCATTACACACAAGTGCCTCTCACTGACTGCCCTGTGATATCTATCCGACAAATTCGCTAGACACAGCACTCCAAGACCCACCAGAACGCCCTACTTGCACCAACTCAAGGTCCCTAAATTCAACCTAAAAACAGCAGGAGGTTCCAGTTTCCTGGTTCTTGCAGCTCAATGTTGGAACACCCTCCCTCTTGCAATCAGATCGGAAGCATCCTTTTGGCCTTTCAGAGCCATAATGAAATCATGGCTCTCTGCCTAAACACGGTGCTACTTACTCACGCACCCTAGGTCTTAACTACACTGTGAAACGGATCACCATGTAACCCGATCCGCTATTTTCTATTGTATTCTTTGCTTACTTTTTACTTCACCATTTGTCTGCACAATTGAATGTATGTACTTTTCCTGCTTTGCGCAACAATATGTAACTATGTTGTCCATATGATTATGCGCCCAGCTACCCGAGAGTTCGGTCGCGCTCTATAAATAAACTAACTGAACTAACTAACGAACTAAATAAACAAACTCATACCAAACCATCAGCAAATGAAATCAATACTCTGGTCATGTGGACCTCAGTACTCAGTTCCTTTTTTTATTTATTTCTGTTTCTTTTTTTTCACAGTTCACCTTTTATTTATCATGAATGCAACCATAGCCATATCAAAACATAAGTTATGAAACAGTCACAATGTTTAGCCTTTGAGAGTCCTGTAAAAAAAAAAAAAGAAAGAAACTAAACCACAATTGACGACGTTCCTTAAATCCAAATGAAGGATTTGCAAAACAGCACAAAAGAAAACACAAGCTCTCAGAAGAGGCCGAAGCCCCCCGTCTGTTAAAAACCTGTTAACGAAAACCAAAGTGCATCTCAGAGCTGACCCACTCCCCCCATTCGATGCCGTGAGGCCGGACAGGTAAGGAGCAGCATAGTTCCACGAACCAAAAATGGATATTCCAAGACTGATCCGCAGATCAGAACCCAATTTGCCTCCTCCACCCCCAACCCTTCAGTCACTGGCAGGATTTAACAGAGGCTAACCACCTTACAGGGAGGTGCATCAGGATGTCATTGAATCCCTGCGACGGGGGTAAATAGTGTATGGAAGCAGCCCATTCAGAAACATGTTGACAAAATAAACCAATTAATGCAGATTTGCCAATTCCACTTCATTACCTCCCAAAACACCATGGCGTGACTCTTTACAATTTACGATTGGAAATGTCTATTTACACGGGAAGGAATAGTCTGGATTTGATAGTACTCAGTGCCTTTGATGCAGTGTAGTGGGTTTGTTATGGATCGGGGTACTTGGGAACCAACTCTAGCTCCCACAATAGAAAACACTGTGGGATCCTGGGTAAAACAGTGCATTCCTGTTCATATCCTTTCACTTTGGAATGGGATATGTCCCATCTTAAGCAACTAAAGTGCCCAAACTGGAAGTGGTAGGCTTTATTAAATACAGATAATTGTGAAATAGAAAGGTTTTCCTAAATCCGCAGCACGACCATAGAAGCAATCATCCCACTCATTTGTATACACAGATGCCTGTCGTGGAGACTTAAAAGACAGATGCTACTGCAAGAATGTGTTTCACAACATGGTGTCATACTGCTGTGATTGCAATCCAATGAGGAAGCCGAAGCGAGAGACCACTGGCTAATTACCTCTCTTTCACCCTGGGATTTCTCATTCTTGTTTGCGGCAAGGTTACAAGTAATTGTAGTGTGCTAATTTTGCTTAAACTGAACCCTAGCTGACTGGCAGTATAGGAAAGGGGTTATTTATCTATAGAGGATTCTCTATAAATACACCCGGTTAATGGTCAACAGACAATTCTAATGCGTGTGTAACAATGTATCATGGCCATAAACAGAGCTCCAAACCAGGCATGCGTATTATTACACACGAGGAAGGTGACTGCAACATTCCAGTTCCTCCTTGATTTCAAACATAAAAGAATGTCAGCACCCTTTTAAGAATGTTAATGGTGGCCATATAGTTTTCCCGGCACGATTAGTCAGTGGTTGGCGGGAATTTGTTGTTGGTTCATGATTAGGCGGCCTTATCAGCTGTCACCATTGCCCCCCACTGCTCTATTTGCCTGGTGCTTCTGCCCTGACTGTTCATCTTATTCCTCCATTCACCGCTCATATGCCAGTGTCCAATGTAGCGTCACACTATGTCCCATAATGCATTCCAACTTTTCCCTGTACAGGCCTCACCATGCCTGACAATGATGATGCAGCAGATGCTCTGGACTGTCAATAAATCCAATCATTGCTCTCCTCATGGTGAACACATGTATAATGGCGTCCAGCTGTGATCATACAATGCCCTTCTCTCTAATGTACCTTTTTCATTCAACAAGTCCACAAGTTGCCTCTGCACACACCTTGAATCAATCATCTCATGTAGTAAATGAATCAAGCTGGCTAGCATAGTTGTAATTGCGTGATATAAACTGTAGACTTTAAACATGAAGCAACTTTAGGGAAAAAATAAACACATCAACTTTCTCTTTAATGACCTGTTTTCTTCAAATAATCCCTCTCCATCTTCTTTCCTCTTCTTGCTCAATCCCTCGGGAACCCTCTTCCATCCACTCACTTTAGAATGTTCAGTGTACCCACCATTACATTTCTTGCCCATCCCATATTTCCACAGTGAAGTTATAATGAACACCTGGCTCTGATAGGGTGTGCCCCGTCAACTTTAACATATTTGGTTGCGTGTATGCATCATCCTGATTATTGGTACTCCATTTCTGCAGAGAAGACTAATCATTGCCTGGCCCTTATTGATGCACTAAAGACTCCTGCCCAGTGTCACTGCAAGCCACTCTAAACTACTTTAGCCAAGCTTGAAATTTAGTGTTGGGAGGCAAGAACTCTCCTCTCAACCAAATGGGCAGCGCTCACCTTCATGAACTGGTTCGTGGAGAACAATTTCCCATTCCATTCCAAGAACTCCCCTCCTGTTCACTCAACCTCTTCTTTTGTGGCGCTTCTATACAGAAGTGTGGACTAGCTAAGGTGAACAGTACTTTCCACCCAGTCTAATCTCCCTCTGTGCTGGTATCATTGACATCAGAGTGACTCGCCCTTCAAATGAGTGCTCAACATCATTCACCATTACAATTTTATGGATCTAACCATTTTTCATTGTTCTACTTAAAACTATGAAATCTTCCTGGGCTGATAGCTCCAGACACAAAGACTGTAAATCTGCCTCTGATCTACATATACCCAAAACATTGAAATCTTCAGTCTGAGTGAGTACAACTCAGACTCACCAGTAGAAAGTTTGGTTTGAGGTCTAGCTACACCGCACACGACTTATACAAAAAGCGACTATGTCAGTTAACCGCCAATGCCTTCTGCAACAAAACTGATGATGATAAATATGCCACACTTTCTTTTTATAAAACCACCAGAAATCCTTCTTTGAGAAGAATGCCTTTTTGCGCTTCAGTGCAATATCTTTCTTGTGGCTATTCTGCAAAAATACCTCTCAAGGCTTCCCATTGATGCACCCCGTTTCTGTATGTTACCCAAGGAGTTAAATGAAATCCAATCTACCAATGTGCCTGTTTCGTACAATTCAAGCTTCGAAAAAAAAAACAAATTGGGAAAACACATTTTCATACATGCACACACAAATTCCTCGCCTGAAAGACCAAAACATTTGTCAATTATGCTAGAAGGCTATCACTATACCCTTTAGTTCTCTGCCAATGGACTGAACCGGAAACCATGTATACAAGCAGTAACTATGATCTTTTAAAATGTTTAAAATGGTTTTCCACTTTTCTTGTGTAAATCGTGTAGCAAATACTTTTTTTATTTATTTAGTGTTTATTTGGCGTTTTATTTACAAGAGATAACTTGCTAAATGCCCTCAACTCGCTGGTCACAGGGTCTGGGCACAGCCAGGTAGATGACAACCAAATGGAGAGAAATGACAATTGGAGGATAAATGCATAGACATAGGATTTTGCAGAGAGGTAGGTTGAGGCGGTGGTAGGACAGGTAGGGGTGAGCAGATGAATATGTTATCAGAGTGGATATGTCAGAAAAGTTGAGAAAGATTAAGGCAGGAGTCAGAAGAGAGACACAAGGGGTAGTGGGTAGGCAATTTTAGGTACAGACAGGTACCATCCAGCAATGTAGGGAAGGAAAACAGTGTGAGTGTAGAAACGTAAGTGCTAGAAGGGTAGGGGCTAGGGTAAGGTGGGTAGGAGGTGAGTGTAGGTATGTGTAGAGAGGGGATGGTGGGGGGGCAGGTGATGAGGGTGTTGAAGTTGGTGAAGGAATGATTATAACAGTTTCAGGAGTGGTATATATATAAAATATAAATATATACAAATATAAAGATTGATTTAACATTTAACTACATTTACAAAGCATACATACCCACTCCTACTCAATTACATAAAATCTGTCTACTATCCAAATAATTACTAAAATGAGACTTCATATTATTATTGAATCTTCTTTACCACTAATAGCCCACGTCTTGCTCTCAAACTATCTGGGCTAATTATTTTTCAATTTATTTTAAAACCAGAAATTATTTTCCAAAAACACGACGGTTTCAACTTAATGTCATATCATTTCTTAAACAAGACCGAGTCTTCTACAGGGTATATCAAACATTATTTGTGTATACAACAGTCTTGGCACATCAGCATGACCAAACAAAATAATCTGTAGGCACTTGGAGTTTCACATTGTTATTTTCGTGCATTTTTCCTCTCACCAGGAACTACCTTGCTTACTGTGGCCATTATGTTTAAACATAATATTCAAATATAATCATGTTTCATTCAATGCTTTGGCACCTCTCTATATTGCTTTTCTGTGAGGTAATAATCCACCACTGATGGTTTAATTGTTCACCGGAGCAAAATAGTGACGCCAATTGTCACTGTATCTTGTTACATATTGGCCATGCTTCATACAAGCAAATCTCTTGAACCACTGCACCACCCACAGCATTCAGGTAACCAATGTGCAGCTTCTTTCCAATGGTGGCCTGAAGTCCTATGAAATCATTACATTTTACAATGGAGTCATCTGCCTCGGATAGGGTGTTTCCCATCAACTTCAAAGTATTTGGTTGCATTTATGTCTCATCCTAGTTGGAATTCAATTTCTGCACAGAGAAGACAAATTAGTCACTGGCAATGAACTTGTTTGGTACAATTCACACGCTCTCTGCAAACACACCATTGGGAATATAATGTCCAAAATGTCCATGCAAGCGAATCTCTTGAAGTGCCAACCACTGCATTCAGGCCACCACTGTGCAGCCTCATTCTCTTGGTGGTTTGGATCCTGTAAGATCATGGCACTGACAGGCCACCATAGCAAAGTATTCATCCAAATTGACTGGGATTCCAGGCCAAATTATCGTCTACCACCATCGTCCAGTGATGTTGTCGGTGGTGGAGGAGCTGTGTGGGGCACGGCTCTGCCTTCTGCCATGTTGTGGATTTTTCAACCACGGAGTTTGGTGGTGTCCTTGGGCTTGGTGACGCTCCAACTTTGCGCTGATTCCCTGTTTCGCTCAGTTTGGATTGGGATTGTCTGCTGTTGGTGGTGGTGGTCATTTACGGCCATTGAAGTTCTATGGCTGTGTGAGCGATGGTGGGTGGGCAAGCACTCACAGTTTTTGTGACTTTATTTTCTTTTAGCCCTGCCTCACACCCATGTTGTGTCCGTGTATTTTGTGGGGGTGTGATGGCGTATTTGTCCCGCAACAAGCAGGTTTCCTGGACATTCACCATCATGTTTTTTGGACTCTCACTACATTTTCTTCCTGTTTTTTGTTATTGTTCTAGCTTTGTCTTTTCTGTTTTTCTGTTATATTATGCCATCATTACTTTATATGTACCAACTCAATAATTTTGTAAAGTCCTTAGAAGTAAGTATTTGATAATACGTATTTGATAACCACTATTTGATAAACTAGATTCACTGGGAATCACCTACACAAACTACGCCGACGACACGCAGGTTCTCCTCCCCCTGACAGGGAATTATCACCAAGACGCCTTTACCCTTCAGCAAATCTACTCTACCATACAAGCATGGATGGCTACTAACGGCCTCTGCTTGAACGGGGACAAGACTGAAATCCTCATTCTAGGACAGAAATCTACCCTCTCCAACCTCAACCCACTGTACACCAACTTCAATATAGATAATTGTATCATCCCAGTCCTATCCTCAGTCAAAACACTGGGGGTTCACATAGACGCAACACTATCCATGGACAAACAAGTCAGCGCCATAGTCTCGGCCGCAGCACTGAGTACTAAACTCATTAATGCAATAAAACCTTTCCTAACCAAGGAGGGCTGCCTCTCCATCGCCCGAGCAACTATAGGAGCTAAACTAGACTATTGTAATGCGCTCCTAGCCAGCACCTACCAAAAAAACCTATCTAGGCTCCAAACAACCCAAAACAACGCCCTCAGAGCAGCCCTTAGCATACCAAAAAGAGAACACATCACACAAGCCAGAAAGGCAGCTCACTGGCTCCCAGTCAAAGAACGGATCTCCTTCAAAATTCTCACAACCACCCATAAATGCATCAACCTCACAGCTCCCTCTTACCTATCTGACACGATAGGTAAATATCAATCCACAAGACCAAGAAGAGCTCAATACACAAACCAACTAGCAATACCTCGCATCAACAGAACCAAAGCAGGAGGCATAGGCTTCCCCTACGGACCTCAGAGCTGATGCTTCTCTCTTCTCCTTCCGAAAAAAGCTCAAGACTACCCTTTTCAACTAACCCCATTCTCACGTGTCTTTATGCTGATCTTGCATGTCTGTAAAAAAAAGTATATCTCGTCCAATGTAAACGCACGGACATGAATTGTATGTAACCAAGTATAAGCAACACTGTAACTAGCGCCACGATGCCTTCGGTCTGATGTGCGCTTAACAAATGCGAACAAATAAATAAATAAATAAATAAATAAGTGCTATAGATGTGAAATAAAATAAGTACAAATTGCTGAAACCCTTATCCCATCTTCTTCTTTTAGTATTGTCAATCCCTTCCCTTCTTACCCACTAAATTATCTGTTTGCGCTGCCCACAATCCCCCTCGCCCATCTAATGGTACAGTACAATGTGTCTACTGCTTTATTAGCTTTAATGGGAATATCAACTTTTTGTCACATCAATTTTCTTTTCTTTGTTGTCCCACTTCTCCCCTTTTTCCCCTTAATTAGTGCACTGTACATTTTGTTAGAAATGTTTGTTCTCTCTCAGAAATAAGTGCCCTAAATGTACATACTCTTGGCATCCTCTTATTCTTTTTGGCTTTGATTTGGTGTGTTTCTGATGCGGCGGAGACAGACCATGATCTAGCACCCGGCCACTCTGATGACCCATTTCACGGCCTTAGCCCCACTCTTTTTTCTTCACTTTCTTTTCCAAACTACCACTCCACAGTGTGTTGTGCTTGTGCTTGCACCAGGTATCTTCCTGTCTCAAGTCTACTCTACACTATTTCCTCCTGAAAGGGTGCTTTCCTATGCTGCACATGTGTTACTCTTTCAGTAGCTTCACTCGTCTCCTCGTTTCTATTATGCCTCACACTGCTCTGGAGCTATCATTCTTTTGGCCTACTTTTCCCACCAGCCCAAGTGATCATTCACTTCCAATATGGCCCTCGTCTCCCTCCTGCCAGCACTAGCAGTTGCTTGCTAACCATCATCTGGTCAATGAGTACCTTAGCAAAGAATGTGCATAATATTCCGATAATTGAAGGTGTTCCTCAACATATCCCACATATGAAAGGGTAAAATCTCAAGCATCTATGCAGTCCCTTGCACTCATCGTCAACCCTGTTTAGCGTAATCACTTTATGAGCCACAGCCCATCCTTAAAGATGAACATGTATCTAATAACACCAGGCTCTATAGAATGCCTTTGCTTTGTCCAACATGGACACATGTATTAGTGATTTTCAAGAGACATGTGGGTCCTAAAAGAGCGTTGGGATTTCCTTGCAGTGGACGTAACTTGGACTATCTGGAAGAGGATTGAAATAGAGGAACGCTGAAAACGCTAGCCTTCTTAGCTCAACACAAGGAAGATCAAGGAGGGAGATCAGACGATCAACTTTATTGCCCATCTTAAGAGAGGCTAACATTAGATTATTTAAGTCTGCCATTTTGTTTCTCTTGAGTGCCGACTCCGTTTAAACTGCGTGGTCATTACTCTCGTTTTTGAAGAGTGCTATGTATAGCAGGAGGAGGCTGTTGGATGAATGTTAACATTTGGTCACCCCCCTATTGAATTTATCTTTGAGGAATTGTGTGTTTATCCCACTGAACCCATTAACATGCTTGCTGATTTGGGGAATTTTTAATTCTAATAATGCCATGTTTTTGTATTCAATATGTATAGGGTCAATAATGTTGTGTTTTGTATTCAATATGTATTGTAATAATGTATTGTATGCTGTTGTTATGTGTTTGATGGAATTCTATCCAAATAAACGTTCGACTGACAATTGAAATAATTTGAAAATGATGGGTGTCTCCGAGATGGTGAGGGGGGGTCCTTATATACTTGAGAAGGTCTATTGTGTATCTGTTCAGAAATACCCTTATGGTACCCTGTAGGATACAGTCTCGTTTCAGGATATAGAGAGAGCCCTTCAGGTCCTGCAGCCTGTGAGCAATACATGTGGAAATACATGAGTTATGCTGATTAATGCTCATACATTTAAGCTAAAAGAACACCTGTTATTTTTATTCTGAACAAATGAAACTATACAGACACAGAACATAGTGATACATTCTAATACTTCCTCTTGGCACATGAACGTCCCAAAGCTTCTAAACAGAACAGGGTACTAAATAATTACATTTTCCTGCTGCAATATCTCTTGCAAAAGTTTCAAATCTTAAGTCCAAGGGCCTTAAGTTGAAATGGTGTGTTCAGGGTTCGGTGGTTGCTACCAAGAGACATAAATACCTAGATTCCTTTTGTTATAATAATGCATTACAACTAATGATTGGGATATGTTTCCTCCTGCTTTGTGTAGACTTGCAGACTGTGAGCTATATTTTGGGGTTATATATTTTACTTCATGCTATTTTTGGTATGGTGGTATTTCTGTGGTTATATCTGCTTATAGTGGTGAGGCTAATTTCAGAATACCACCTAATAATTATATTAAGAGGATCACTAACAACAAACAAATACTGCACTTAATAGGGTTATGCCCTCCTGTGGTATCATATGTACAATACCACATTATGCCCTTCTGTCTGTGTTCCAACAAATGTAAAGCATGCAATATGAAATACAGCACATACATTCAGCCTCACTAGATAAAAAAAAAAAATCACTGCAGCTAGCTTGCTTTGAGATATTTCTTACTGCACGTCTGCATCTCTCTATGCATGTCAAGTCAAAGGGACTGAATGCAGAATAAATATAAAGACTACATTACATTTTTCTATAGAGCACTGCGTGGTAGTCAGAGTCGGAAGTGGCTGTGCTGGGAATCGAGTTTTGTATCTCGCACAGTGTGGCTTGACTCTATGGTAGTGCGAGCACAAGGTCCTTTTTTCTAATGGCGTGGAGGAGATTCCATGAGTGTATGTACGGGCGACTGTGACTGTCACTGCGGTCTGCGTGGTGCTGTGTACGGGTCACGGACAGATTTGTTTCGGCTTGGTCTGCCTGCTTCCTGTCCTCCCCGTGCTGACCTCAATTGAACGGAGCGTAGTCGAGGGAGTTGCCTAGTCCTGGTTTCCTCCTCAGTACTGGTAACGTAGTTTGTTGTGCTGAAAGGTTTTCCCGAGGGGTGCGGCTACAGCAGTAGGATTACTTCTAATCTTTGGATCTGTTCCTTTGCTCGATTTGTGAGTTTTCCTGGTGACCTGCCACAGTAGCAACTATGTTTCCCTGCTGTTCGCAATTGAAATTAACTGGAGACCGTTGGTATTTGCCTTGGACCCTCCTTTGGTCACCTTGTTATTGGAACAGTGGGTGAGTAAGCCCAATTAAGCCCTGAATAAGTTACCTCCTGCTCTGCTGAGCAAAAGTGTCCTAGTGGGGATTGCTTGGTGGTTTACTAGCTCTTAAAGGGAGCATTAACATCCCCCTATTTGTATTGGTCATACAACTGGCATGGAAATGCCTTCGGGGAAAAAGCCTGTACAAAACAAATATAATCTCCGCAAGACAAGGAAACAATTTAATGCAGACAATTTGAAGAGCAAGGAGATGCAAAGCATAAAAGGAAATCTAAATAAGAAAGCAAAAAAGCCCATATCTACCGACCAAGGGGTCATTACTGGTTTTTTACTGTCGAATCTCAATCCAGAAATTAACTCAACGGTCATTGAGGAACCTGCTGTGCCTGATGCCAGTGGTGGCCCAATGAGTTCAACAAACTTTGATGATTTAGACAACAACTCATTGTTGGATCTCTGTCTGAGCATACACCGGAGGATGACTCCAGAGATCCCTATGATGTCTGGAGGCAATGGCCTGACCCAGGGTGCAAACCCCTTGATCTCCCCTGTGAGATCATCGGGTCAGCCAGTCACCCTGGGTAGACTTTCAGCCTCCCCAAATATGGTAATGGTTTCCATGGAGGACGCTCCTAATATGGAGGAAGAAGATCTTGCCTCTCTTTATGCCGGAGCCAATGAAATAGTGGAGATCCAATCCTCCGTGGGTCCTCTGCAATTTGCCCTTAAGATCTTGCTGCAAATGACGGGGCAAATATTGGCTAATACGAATTCACTTAGAACGCCCCGGGTATTTGATAGCAAAGAGGATGCGGAGGCAGAAGTAAATGTGTCTGTAGCCATTGTCATTGCTGAAGAGATTAATGACCGGCAAGATAAAGAATCTTCTTTAATTATGGAACAGAGTAATGTCTTTTTTTTCTCACGTAAGCAGCGTAAAATGATGAGGATGGCGCAAAAGAACAAGAAATAGATTACTTTGGCCTCCCCAGTGGGTGACTCAGTGACACCTATAGTACACTCCAAAAAAGCAAAGAAAAGGGCGGCCAAAGCCAAGAAAAAGAACGCCACAGGCGATGGTTGCCTGACCAGCTGGTTGATAACTGAGCAGAATAAGATGGAAGAGCCGGCAGAAGAGTTGGAATGATCAGTGATTGAAGATCAGGTGGAAGAGGAAAGGCCACTTCCGAGCACAGGTAAACTCCCCCAACCCTTACCAGGTACTGTTAAACCTGACAATAGACCAGTAAGGCTTGGAGAAGATCGGATAGCTGTGTCAGCTAACCGGATCTGCCTGATCAAGAACTTATATAAACATGGTGAACGCAGATGGCTGTCACAATCCAAATTTCTGATCAGATTGCACTCAGTTCCGGAATTACGTGTCCTGAAGTCTGACGATTTTCAGTTCATGGAGCCACTGAAAGGTCCCAATCTGTGTGTCTCCGCTTTACACTGTAAATTCATTTCTACTGCACAGATGATTAGGAAATACTGTGAAGAGCTGAGGGCAGTGGACGTGGAGATCAATGCAGACCTGGATGAAATCAATCCCAGTTTCGACTTCGAGGAAATAGTTAGTCCTGCAACGACAATTGACTGCCCCATTGGAAAGAAGGTTGAAGTCGCAGACGTCCAACTAGTTTTAAAGTGATTGGTGGAGTCCCTACCTGAGGTGTTGATTAAACACTGAAATTTAACTTTGTTATCCTGAAATTGCAGAGGTTTCGCCAATCTATTGTCATCGTAGGGTTCGGTTGACTTTGTTGCAAAACATAGTTGCATTTGTCTCCAAGAAACTTGGGCGATGGACACCCTTATATTAGATGGATATGTGAATTACCAGTCATTTGCTAAAAGGAGTGAAAAAGGAAGACCGTTTGGGGTTCTGCTCATAGGGGTAGTTAGCTCTCTGGCCTCTAGGCGGGTCATTTGCAACCAAGAAAACAATCTGATGGCAGTGGAGGTGGTCTACAGGCTCAAGGGAAACAGGGAAAAATAACTGTTGGTAAATCTCTATAATCCTCCCCATGCTGTGATAAGAGAACAATTGCAAGAAGCTCTACGTGATCTATTAGCATCCTGGTCAGCAAAACCAGGAAATATAGCTGCAATAGTGGTGGGTGATTTCAACTGCTTCATGGCTGGGGAGGGAGGGAGACCCCTAGATACCTCCCTAAGTTTTAGAAGAAACGGCTAATGGCACATGCTAAAATTGATCAGGAGGTGTCAGGATGGCTCCAGTTGTTTGACTTTTGGGACTTAGAAATGCTAAATGGTTGTACTCTGAGTGGTCATCCTGGCAAGCATACTTGGTCCAATGGTTCATCTTGTAGTACACTTGATTACATATTCATATGCCCTAAGATGCAATTGGGTATGGAAGATATGGCAGTCATCTCGAATAAATGGAGCGATCATGCAGCGCTCCGGTGTGTATTAAACATACTGCAAGGGGTCCCTCTGAAGAGCAGTATGGGTAAAGTATGTGTAGATAAAGCAGGCACAAGAATAAGGTGGTCTACTAAGAATATAAATCAGGCTGCTGAAGATCTAGAGATTGAGAGATGGTCAAATTTACCGGATTTTAAAGTTATGACTATCGATTCAATCGAAGATTGGATCTCTGATTTTTCTGTCACTCACGCATCTGCCCCTAAGCGACAGATGATACGATTGGAGGGCAATAAACTCCCTTACAACAAGAGGATCAGAGATGCTAAGAGAAACCTTAGAAGGGACCTGCATATTAGTAAGAAAATGATAGACCCAGTGGAAGAACTTCAGGCTGTGGGGAGGAAGATAAAAAATAAATATAGAGCCACTATTAAGGGAATAAGATATGCCAAAAGAACTCAGGCATACCAGAAATTAGTTCAGACCATTTGCTCTAAAAACTCTCAAAGCATCTGGTCACTCTTAAGTGAAGCAAGGGAGGTTGTGAAGGGACAATTGGTAAACCCTATTAGTGGTGTAGAATGGGAAAAATTTCTGGAGAACCGTAATTCCATCATGCATGTAGAGGAGTCCATTCCATTTAGAGCAGTATCGCCAACTTTACCTTTTGATGAAGCCCGCGGGGACAAGGGCGCGGGTGTTGGCGTCCCGCGGAGGGTGAATTTGGCCCAGGAGGGCTTCCATACCTGCGTGCTAGCCACGCCCCCTCCACTACTTTTCCCAGGATTCTCGGCCCGCCAGGGTGAAGCCCGCGGGGACAAGGGCGCGGGTGTTGGCGTCCCGCGGAGGGTGAATTTGGCCCAGGAGGGCTTCCATACCTGCGTGCTAGCCACGCCCCCTCCACTACTTTTCCCAGGATTCTCGGCCCGCCAAGGTGAAGCCCGCGGGGACAAGGGCGCGGGTGTTGGCGTCCCACGGAGGGTGAATTTGGCCCAGGAGGGCTTCCATACCTGCGTGCTAGCCACGCCCCCTCCACTACTTTTCCCAGGATT
This sequence comes from Ambystoma mexicanum, assembly GCF_040938575.1. NCBI lineage: Eukaryota > Metazoa > Chordata > Amphibia > Caudata > Ambystomatidae > Ambystoma > Ambystoma mexicanum. Next base: position 300,376,315 of record NC_090936.1, on the reverse strand, counting down.
CTCGGCCCGCCAGGGTGAAGCCCGCGGGGACAAGGGCGCGGGTGTTGGCGTCCCGCGGAGGGTGAATTTGGCCCAGGAGGGCTTCCATACCTGCGTGCTAGCCACGCCCCCTCCACTACTTTTCCCAGGATTCTCGGCCCGCCAGGGTGAAGCCCGCGGGGACAAGGGCGCGGGTGTTGGCGTCCCGCGGATGGTGTTTGCGGACTCGCGGAGGTGCATCTTCTGGACCTTGTCCCTTTGACCCCGCAGCGGAGAAGCCCGTGGCGGGGCAAGGGCGCGGTGTTTGGCGCTGCTGGAGCCCAGCCGGACTGGACATTGAAAACAGAGGTGAGCTGGGGAGGCGGACTACGATGGAGGTGTGTAGCGTGCCCTTCCATAAGTATTTGGACATAGAAACCTCACAAGTTTCGGCTATGGCGCAGCCGATAACTGACCCCCTATCCCCGCTTCCACCACTTCTTTTCTGCCCTCAACTCACTGACCATGACCCCCCCCTGCAGAAATTCCAGCGTAAGACTGTGGTATTGAGGAGACAGCGACCACAGCGGGGGGTACCCTCAGTAACTACCATGGGCACTACTTTGGAGGCCACTGGGACATGCGCCGGCTTGCTTGCCACCAAGCCCATTGTAAATCAGTCCCTGCCTTTATTCGGAACCCTAGCAGTGACACTAATTCCACCACCAGTAACCCTGCATAGTAACCAGGGTGGTCTGTTCAAGCTGTTTCCGGATGCCAGCGGAGATGCTGGTGGCAAGCCGGAACCAAGTCTTCCCCTGTCTCAAAGCACGGCTTCGGCCCAGACCACAGCCACAACTCTCGAACCCCTCTCCCATGGAACCCCCTCAGCACTTGCGTCATCCCTCCTGGCTGCAGGGGACAGACTGGAACAAATTGTCCTAAGGGGCAAATCCTCCTCCAGCTCTCATAACAGTTCGTGGAGTGATGTTCTCTCATCTACGAGCTCTGGGGCTAGTCCCTCCCCCCGTTTGACCCCAACCCGGATGGTTGAGACCATCAATCAACCAACTGCTGCCAGTAATCATGAGTGTAATCTGTCCATTGACCGACTCCTAGAGGAGGCTCTGTTACATAGGGGGTGTGGGTGCAATCAAATTCTGACGGAACTGGCCATCATCAAGGCTCTCTTGCGATCTGTACTAGAGGCCCAATTGAAGGGTGGTGGAATTGTCCAGGGGGAGTCCATGGTGACCGCTTCAGCTGCCGTGGGGTACAAGGCCTTATCCCTGGAAAGCCCCTTGGAAAGTTCACTTGTTCAGGTCTCCCCAGTCCTGACCACCCCCAAAGGGACTGCCGTCCCCCCTAACCTGGCATTAGGAGAATCATTCTCTAACAACGGGCCCTGTGTTCCCCATGCCATTACTAGGGAGAGCAGGAAGGTCTCCAACTTTAGTGTAATGTCTTTGCCTTCGGTGGCCCAGTCCTCTGCTATCTCGGGCTCTGTGTGTTCTGAGTCCAAAGATCAGGGCCTGTGGAAGTCTGGGGGTCAGCATAAACCCTCAGAACAAGGAAAGTCTAAACGCCCTATTATCTTCCTACAGGGGGTTCCCAAACTGGCAGTAAACAAGTCTGAACCAAAGGATGCCTTACTTAACAAATGTTTATTTTGGTTGAATACTTCTGGAGGTTGCCCATTTGTACGCAGAGAAGCTTTGGTGGGCTGTTGCAGAATTCCAAGTATGGGCATGAACACCATGGATAGCATCAAACTTTCTTTTTGGGACCAGAGTACAGCTAACCGGGTTTTGGAAGGTTGGGGGCGGGCAGGCCAACTAGCTATGAGTGGGATTTCAATCAGCATGCGCCCTTTTCTAAACTCTGCTGTCCCTCCCAGATCTGCCAGAGTCAACACTGGGGTTTTTTCTAACAATAGCCCCCTCTCAGGGGCAAATCTGACCACCTTGGGCCGGAGGCGCCATGGGAAATGGTTGAAGTAAGGGGATGGTGGGTTTAGACCACTGTTTCAAAGAACTGTCAATGTTGAAAACGTGTAATTTATTTCTTTTTGTCGTTTAATGGAATTTTTTATATTTCCGAATAAACTTGTTTGATTGATTGATATATCATTTACTGCTATAATTAGCAAGATAAAGACTCTAAAGTCATCTAGAGCTCCTGGACCCAACGGACTGGCCAACATAGTCATCAAAAGCCAGCCCGATTTTTGGACCAGTCTGTTAACCATACTATTTGAGAAGATCTTGGAGCAAGGTAGAATACCTAGCTCTTGGCAGACTGCTGTGCTGATACCGGTATTTAAAAAGGGCAACAGGCTTGACCCTAATAACTATGGACTACTTTCTATGTTGGATACAATAGGTAAATTGTTTGCTTCGTTATTGCTTAAAGAGCTGCAATTATGGGTTGACGAGGCAAACATTTTACCCAAATTCCAATCTGGTTTTAGAAGAGGCTATTCTACTAGCCATAATCTTATGGTTATGGATCTTCTTATGTCCACTTTATATTGATTTTAAAGGTGTGTTTGATGCATTCCCTAGAGAACGGTTATGGCTAAAATTAGAAGCCTTGGGTTGCCCTGCTGGTATGCTGTATTACCTTAGATTATTGCACAATAACACCTCAGTTAGGTTGAAATTAGATCAAGAAGGGCATTTGACCGAAAATGTTCTGCAAAATAGGGGGGTGAAACAGGGTTGTGTCACCGCCCCACTTGTGTATAACCTATATGTCCATGATATTCCGGTGGCCATAATTGCTGCTAATAACTGTCCCCCAAAAATCAGTGAGGCTGCCTGCCCGGTTCTGGCATACGCAGATGATCTAATAGTCTTTGATCATACCATCAGTGGACTACGTAGATCTGCAACAGCGCTATGGGAGTATGCAGCAAGAAATGGTCTTATCATTAACCTTGATAAAACCAAGGTTTTGAGATTTACCAGCAAAAGAGTTTCTCATATTAGTCTCATCGTGGGTAAAGTCAAGGGGGGTAATTACGACCCTGGCGTTAAGGGTTTAATGGCGCCGTAAAAGGTGTCGACGCCGTTAAGCCCTTAACGCCTGATTACGAGGTCCCTTTGTGGGACCCGACCTTAACGGCTGGTTTTACCAGCCGTTAAAGTAGGGTGCCGCAAAGGGACCTTGGTGCTAATTACAGTACCGCAATTTGCGGTACTGTACTTAGCGCCTTCCCCAGTCCCATTGAGCCATATGGGGTGAAAATGGGAATGGGGAAGGGCCATGGTGAAATGGGGAAATACCGTCCCGCCAACCTTGGAATGGGGCAGTATTTCCCCATTCCACCATGGCGGACTCATTGCAACACCGGCACCAACCATGGTGCTAATAGCGCCATGGTTTAGCGCCGGGGTTGTAATGAGGGCCTAGATCTCATACGCGCCGCAATATCGATATTTGGGAATTAACTTTGAGCCCAGTGGAGACTATGTGGCGTGTAAACTATCTTGCACAACTCGAGCAGCGCTAGTAACAGCTCTAATTGCTAGTTTCACTAAAATCAGGGTGGTTTTACTTCATGGGGTACGCGCCAACTTTACTTGCAAGTATTTATCCCAATGATGACCTATGGTTTAGAAGCTCTTTTTGATTTAGAGATTAAATGGCTCCAGGTCATCGAAGCAAAATTTTGGAGGCGCATGCTTGGCTTACCACCAGTAGTACCCATGGCCCTTATAAGACTGGAGCTAGGATTGCCTTCTCTTAAAGCCATAATCATGAAAAAGAGGACAGGATTCTTCCTGAAGATGAGCAGTGGAATAAACAACGTGCTGTTAACAGCAGTTTACCAGGAATTACTCAAGAAGCAAAATCCCTGTTCACCATTTGCAAGAATGAGAAAATATTTAGCTGAAATAGGCTGTCGTCGAGGAGTGGGCTATTCAAAGTTGTTGCAAAATGCGCTTCACAAGCGTGTTGAGTTGTGGGACTGGTTGGAGAACTATGCCCACCTCAACACGCTGAAAAGCTACCATTTTGTACAATATAGGCTATACTCCTTCATGAAACTCCAGGCCTATCTGAACCTCTGTCCATCCAAAAGGCTCTGACGCTTCATTCTCCTACTTAGAATGGACCAGCTCCCAACTATGATGATTATGGGGAGTAGAGAGCACATCCCCATTGAACATATTATCTGTCGGGTATGTAACGTGTGGGATGCACTGGAGACAGCAAGACATTTGCTGACTCAATGTGATAGTATGACTGATATAATTCATTATCATATTGGGAGGTATGCCCACAACCTGGCAACAAACAAGGAACTGTCCTTTTGGTACCATTGCACTAACTCTAAAAGGCTCCGGTTGTTGACTGCCCTTTAAAATATTTGGCTAAAGATTGATGAAAAGCTGGGGGTTAAGTTATAAATAACAGTAAGTGAGGTCTAGATGACTGAAATAATATGTGAGTGATCTTGCCAGTGTTTATCAGAAGTAGTAGACTTGTGATTACATATACCTAGTTCCCTTGATGTTAGATATTCAACCGATTTGCTCCCTTCTGCTTTGCAACTATTGTAAGAACTCCAGACCTTTAAGGACCGCCTAATCTGTGCCTATTTGTACTAATAACGAAGGCATGCAATCTGGGATTTTTCTTTTCTTTTCTTTTCTTTTCTTTTTCTTTTCTTTTCTTTTCTTTTCTTTCTTCTTATTGTGAGCATTCTTTTTATGCATTTTGGAGGTATTGTATGAATTTTTTTATGCTATATACATATATATGTCATTTGATCTTACTTAATTTTTACTTCATGTTTTATTATATTGTTTTAGTATATGTGTAAAGATTATCATGTAAACTGTATCACATTAATACATTATTATTATTATTACATTTTTTAATTTGTTCTTTAACGTAAAATAGAATTATGCAAGTTCCACGTAGTTACACGTATGCCCACATTGTACGTTATTTCTTGCAGTGACTTTCAGCACTCTATCTGTCTGTGCAAAGTTCTGGCAATTGATCGGGGCTTTGTAACAAAACTTGGCAGGGTAAATATACTTTGAAAAAACAGCAATACTTTGAGAAGTATGAACACAGAATGACATGTACATTTAAATCTGAATCTCTAATGCAGCACCTAAAATTAACTCAACTATTTGAGCTACTTAGTATCATTCACTTCACCAGCACCTCAATTAACCTCTATTTACCTAAATCTGTTGGCAATATCCCGACTCAGCTTGGCAGTGAACACTTCCCCAGCCTCCCACAGGGTTGACCCAGATAAGGATTGTCGAGACTGCAGTTTTTCTAAGGATCGTCAACCCAGGAGAGAGACAGCATCAATATCAGCCTTAGACCAGCAGTCAGCTTGCAAGTACTGCACTCAGTCTGCTCAGCAACCAGCACTTCTGCCTCCTTCACCCATCAATGCCAGAAGAGGAATGCCCCTTTAGCTCTGCCTCAAACCATTTTTATGAAACCCCTAGTCCAGCTCATTCCATTAAGAATCACGTGATCTGCCTTTCTCATTGTGCTAAATGCATTGCCAAGAGAACATTTTTTCATTTTTCTCTTGCGCTTCGTGCTCCAAAACAAAGCCATGTTTTTAGCAGAACGGACCTCACTTTTTTCAGCTTACTACACAGCACAGATTCAGCCTGCACGTTTAAAGTTAATTTTTCTTTCCCATTTTCAGAGCATTATGCCTTTTCATCAGTCTGCATCCAGCTTATTTCATGAGCTAATTTACACTAAATATTATTATGGGAATATGTTACATGTTAAATGTCGGTTGGTTTAATTAGTATGTTAGATTTGGGTTAGTATTATATTTAGTGTCGTTCAGTTCATTGAAATAGCATCATGAAGCAAAGTGATACATTTCTAGCATGTGCTCTTTGCATCGGCATCTATTTAATTCCGTGTGAGACTGACACTCTTGAGTCTAGGGTGTTTATATGGGCAAATCTGGTTGACATTTGAACAAGTCCTTTTACTTGATTATGTCATATCACAAAAGCATAGATTCTGAGTAGTGTGAAATAATTATATAGTATAGTGTATTCTATTTAGAGCGGAATGCTCTTTTATTTTAATCATTTTCTGTGCAAAAGATTTGTATTAACTATATGCATGTAAATAAAGAAATATTTTTTTTAAAAAGAAATAGGTATGTGCTTTACATCTACCCTGATGGTTTTGAAGTCATTGAAGGCATTTCAGGTGGCAGTCAGCTTTGCTTTGCATGCCAAAAGCTGATCAGTTTTCCCACTAACCTACTCTTTTAGAGAATCGAAAGGCTGATGAAATCCCATATTTTGATGCGACGGTGCAAGTTCCGGTGCTTAGGATCTTTTGAGAACTAAGGGTAAAAAAAAAGTTTAAATCGATGGAATATCTGCAAAGTAATGGATCCGGCACTGTCCTGGACTTGCAGCTCATGATCCAGAATGCTCCTTGTAACATCGAAGCTCTAGGTAACATCAGGTGCACTAAACCTGATGATCAAGCAAATATCGAAGATATGTTTCCTGATCATTATGTACGGTTACATCAGAATGAGGCTATGTGCAGAAATAGTCAAGGTAAAGTATTGTTGTGTCTTTCAACTTCCAAAAACTCTCTGACAGCATGGGCAAGGCCCTTGAAGCTCCAGTTGAAAATATTGTGAAAGCAAGAAAGCAGTGTGTTTACTGATGAGCTGCAAGCAGCTAAGACACACAGATTAATTTGGAATTTATAAGCCTTTCCTTACTATGTTGGCACAAACATTTCTGGAAGTAACAGGTGTAGGAATTGGGGATGTGAGTTACAGGGGTTCATGTACATGTAGTGTTAGTGTAGGCTTTGCACAGAAACATAGAAATACAAACATCATAGGTGGTAAATGCAGCTGGCGTGTGCACCAAATGGGAAATGCACACATCCAGGAACAGAGAGCATATGTTAAAGGGTGTCTTATAATATTTAATTTGATTAGCTTGCACTACATCTAAATACTAATCCAAACTAACAGGCTAATCCCTTCCCAGTAACCTGTAACATGTCCTTAACAAATTAGTGCACATTGGTCCAGATGAAATAAATTGAAAACGTTTTTGGAAATGCTCTTCTGCAATGAGGTTTCAGTTAGGAGCTCTGTGGCTTCATACAATGAGATTTATTAAACGTGCAGCATAGCAGTAGATTGTGGCAAACTGTGAAGTTATGCCCCTAAAGAAGAACACGATTGTTAAGTCAGGAAGCCAAAGGAAGAGAAATGTATCTTATTGCTGTCCAACAGTAATACCATGTGGGGTCTGTGGGATGATCATAGTGAGGGGAAGGTTTATCTTTCGAGTGACAGGGGAAGATTATAAGTGGAACTGTGGTTGGGTGGGCAAGATCAGATGTTCAGAAACTTCCTGGGAGACAGGCAGACATCCACCGGCATCCACGGAGTGACATTCTTGAGGAATCCTCAGACTGGGCTGAGACAGTGTTGGCAGGCTTGCGCTGGTTGTGACATTCCTTCTCGGTAGGCAAACCAACTGAGAAGGTTTTCCACATTCAGCTGTGCCAGGAATCTTGATAATTTCTAGGTAAATATGAGTCATAAGTGAGGATTTACTGCATGAATGCATGAGGGGCAGCCAGATAGAAAGGCAGGTTTTCTGTGTACAATGTTTCTCAATATTTTATGCATAGGTGCTTTCAAATGTTCATGAAGGAAGTCACATTGCTGTTGTGTTTTTTTCCTCTCTCGCAAACTGCATCTCCTGCCAATTTCATTATTGACAAGGTTATTTGTTAATATAATGTTCTGTGGAGTCTGTCAATGTGTGTGAATTGTTAATGTAAAATATTATCTCACATTTCTTTTTGTACATATGGCTTATGTTGCATCATGTATTTTATCTAAATAACTGTGAATATTATTAGTATATAAAGCTAGAAGCTTAACACATATTGAGTTGGGTTTTCATTGCATGATTGCATTTACTACCACATAGACTAGGATTTCTCAGGGACTAGACCTATTTTACCATAGGTGGTTATTTATTCTGCCAGAGGTGGTAAAATCTGATGTCATTTTTTGGTGTTCCTAGTAAGTGACTTTAGGAGTGTATGGTATGTGTGTATACAATTACCTGTTCATAACATGATATATTTTGCACTTTGGCTGCTAGAACATACATCAGCATTGTAGATAAGTTGCTGAGCGGAAGTGATATTGTCATATACTAAGTGTACTAAGTCCAGTAGCTAGAACTGTAAAGAAAACCTGGGATAAAGGACAGGTGTTAGAATATATTCTGAGGAGAGTTCTACCACTATAAAGGGAATCCACCAATGCATCACTACAATATTTATATACCACAATAAGATACCACCATTTACCACAATAATAAAACACCCCAAGATTAGGTGTAACTCTTCCAGAAAATATATCTAACAAATTTGGTGTGTTAGCCAGGAATTTTAAAACAGTTACTGGGCGTGGCATTGCGTTAGGCATAGCCATTCTGTGCACTTAAAACGTGAATTAGTGTTGTCAAGTGATAGTGCAGTGCTGTGTGTTGATTTGAATCACACAAAGGTGTCACCATGTCTCAAATTGAAGTTGAAGTTGATTTTTCTGATGTGAGGCAAAACTCTTTGCTCATGCAGTTTGGTCTTCAGAAAATGCAACCATATGGAAAGACAGGATATACGGGTAAGTGGAGAAAGAACTACTGTAAAATATTTTTGAGGAAGGGAGCATTGTGCAGGTATGCCTCATGAGACTATTTAGAGCTCCAGACCGAAAGGAGGAGAATAATTGTATCATAAGGCTATGTGCTAAATTATTAATTCTATTACAACAGTCTTTGGCAAGGAAATGATTCTGAGGTAATTAGTAAGTTGCAGAGGGCAGTTTGGATGATGCAGTTGATCAAATACATTGCTTAAAAGTGGAATTAGAACCTTCTAATACAGAATTGCAATCTAAATGTAGCAATAGGGATACTCAATTAGCTCTTGAGGAAAAAAAATAATGAGAGTGAGCAAGAATGAATGCACTTAAATTGGATTTTAGATGCAATAGGACAAGACAAATATGATGCCATTTCAGAATTACAAACACTTAACAAAATAACATGGAGAAAGACAAGGAAATCTGCACTATAGATCAAGAAATAGTTAAATTGTTGGAAGAAGAAAGACAGAGCTTTTGACCGGTGCCAGGTGCAAATAAATGAGCTGCAAGACGTGATGAATAAAATGAGGGATGAGAAGTCCAATCTTTGTCAGCAGGCAGAACAGCTTCATGGACACTGCAAGAATCTGGAACAGCAAATATTTAGTCTAAAAGGCACTACATTCAATGGAGTTGAGGTTTATCCCAGATGTGGTCGAGGGAACAGTGTACCAATAGCTATTCCTGTGGCCAGACATGATTGTAGCCCACTGGTGGGGTGTGGTCACCCGCAGGGTGTTAACACCCGTCCTGCCCATCAGAGAGCAGGGATGAGCGACAGGGTAATGCATATCAAAATGCACCATGTATCCCTATCAAAATCATGAAGTCAATCAAAACTTTGATTAAGCCATTCAAAAAGATAGGAGATTGTTGCATGGACGATGATTTAGAAACAGTCCACAATACATTTAAAGTTCTCCAAATACCTAGGGAACAGTATAGACAGTACTTTCACCTAACACTTGATTCAGCAGCTGCTAGTGTCATTTGGGGTCTCAATTAACAGGAACATTTGCATTGGGCAGACTTTGAGAACAAGGTTAGACATCAATTTTCACCTTATCAGTCAATACAAGATGCAAAAAAAGCAGCGTATATAATGACTGCAAAGCCAGACATGTCCCCTCGCCAGTTCTTCCATGACTTAAAAAGAGCATTTTCACTCTTCAGTGTGTTGTTTAATCCTAATTCTGTAGAATATAAGACTGCATACTTTTATGGTCTCCAAAAAGAAATTGTATCCCAGTTTATTCTGAATTTGACAGGGAAAAATCACTAGAATGGATAATAGAAGAGGAGAGCAAACTATATGAAGTAATCTATTGTCAAGGCGAGGAAGGGTCTAAGAATAAAGAGATAAAATTGAATTCTAAAGAATCCACACCAGCAATAATAGAGGTAAAATCTGCAAAAATGCCACTTGAATCAGCACAAACCCAGGCAAGGAACAAAATGACACCTAATCAGAGGGGCATGCCACCACAGAGGACACCACCTCACACTCCTGTGTTCCAATCTGTTGATCTGATCAATAGAGAGTCTGACATTAGCCCTAGTTATCTGGGCAATGCCCCCAGGTATTATGCTCCTATCACTATGGAAGAATAATGTCAAAGAAGCTAGTAGAAAGTATCAATGAAGGGATAGACCCACAACATCACATAAAGGTGAGACAAAATGAAGGCCCTGTGCAAAACTTCAATGGTGAAGAAATACCTATTGAAGGTGTCATGGAGGTTGACATAAAGATAGGAAAGCATCTGTCATGATTCCTGCCCCTCATGTCCACAGCCCTCCAAGATGTCAGACTGGAGCCAGGCCACCATCACCTACATGGCCCTCAAGGGCCTCTACATCCCCCCAAAGAACCACTTGGAGTCAGACTTGGCGCTTGTGGCACCAGACTCACTCAGTCACATAGGAAAACATTGGGGATTGGACTTGTAGTGCATTGATGGGGACAAGATGGATGCCCCCACATATTTTGGTTACCAGAACTGCATGTGCAGTCTAGTCTTTTGGGTGTGGTTCAGCCCAGAGACACCTGGGATACCCAGAGACTATTTAAGCCACGCCCAGGCTGAAAAACATGCTTTGCGTTTTCTGCACCTGCAGCGTGACACTCACCATGTTCGGATCAGTCTCCACTGGGCCTGCATCTTTCTTCTGTGCTCAGCTCCTGCAAGAACAAGAACACCGTTAGGAACAGCCTTACCTTGCAGCACTTCTGCCCATCATTCATCGCTCCTTCTGTTCTGCGGGCATCTTCGGCGGTGTCATTCCCATCCCGGCACACTGCTTCCTAAGGAAAAGGGAAAAGAAAAGAAAAAGGCATTAGTAAGCATTCTGCAAATCTTCTCTTATTTTTAAAGACTGTACGAGCTTCAAACGCTTACCTGAATCCCAGCCACTCTGGGGGAACTCTGCCTCCGGAACTTCTCATCCATCTGCAAGAGGGAAAAGACACTCCAGGCTAGCGTGGAAACATCTAGAGGCGCCGCATACCGTGCTTACTCACCGCATTTGTTCTTCATAACCGGCATCCACGCTTTAAATGTCGCGGCACCTAAAAGACACAGAAAAAGAACTCAGTTCAATACAAATACGAAAGGGGTGCATCGCGCATCGCGCTCTCACTCACCTTCAGCGCTACTCATCTCAGCAGCACGCCGCCATCCCCGGACGTCAGCCATCATCTAAGGAAGGAAAGGAACGAAGTTAGGGAACTGTCAAAAGACTCATTATACTTACCTGTCGGACTATTGGCAGTGAAGTAACTAGGCAGCAACGAGCCCGCTCAATCAACGCGCCCCTGCACTGAAAGCGGGACAGAGAGCACACTATCCAAGGAAACAAGGTGAGCTGTGGATCAAAGGGAAGGGTTGGACCCCGGGGAAGAAGGGGTTCAAGCACACAGAGACAATAGGGAGTTAAACTCTACTAATCCTGTGTTTCAGGCCCAGTCTCCAGTCGAGTAGCCTCCAGGGAAGGGTTTGAGGTTGTAAGAGGTCAGAACAGGCTGAGTGACGTCCCCATGGATACCAGGTGAGCGTTACAGCATCGGATGAGACAGGAAGTATTGATCACATCCATCATAGGGACGAATTGCCTGAAGAGATTGTCGCCCCTCATTGATGGGGTAAATGGGGAATTATGGTCCCTAGCCTAAAATCCATTGAGGCCTAAAAAAATTATCACACAAAACAAAAGTGTAAGAGAATGCCATGCTGTGGCTAAGTCAGAAAGTGCAGTGGAGGTGTATCTTCAAAATGGCTGTGCGCCTAGTGTCACTGTCATTCTCATGTGCCAGGGTGAAACGCAGGGTGAAATAGACAAGCAGTCTCTGGAGATTTATTTGGACCCCAAGAAAAAATGCCAAACAGAAATAGATGAAAACACATTTCACTTTTATCTAAAGGAAGAGAAATGCAAGCCAAATGTCACTCCAGAGATAAATACAGAAAAACACATTTCAACCCTTTCTGAAACACACATGGGAGATGGCCAGTCATGAATCCATATCCATGTAAATGGGCATTCTGAAATGATAGAAGCCACTTTAGAAATCAAGCATGAAAGAAGTTTCATTAATGACAAGGTACTCCAGCAGATAATTGACAGGGAGGAGATCCCAAAAATCACAATAAAGAATCAACACATATTTGGTCTGGATGATCCCGAGTCAGGGCAAAGGGTTGTAGGAAAATGCATGTTAAATATTACAATTGGTCCTAAGAATATCCATCACAATGTGTGGATCATGAGCGGGAAACAAAATAAATTTTACTTGGGAAATTACATCATGCAGAGAATGTGTATGGTGTTAGACTTTCTAAATCAAAAGGTTTAGTCCAGATTAGGAAGGGCCGCTCCTGAATTTGAGGACAAAAGACAAGCTTATCATTGCACGCAGATGGCACCATATGCAGTTGAATTGAAGGTGAGAAAGGATGTTACCATTCCCACATTCACCAGACAAATTATAATAATGTTAAAATAGAAAAAGGGACAACTGTTAAAAGATTCTGATGCATTTGTATGTTTAAATGAATCCATGAGGCAGCAAGGGCTAGAATGTGAATATACACCACTGATAGAGATTGGGGATGGACCCATTCAAATCCTCATGGACAGTAAAGGGTGTCAAGATATTCATTTTTGTGGACAGAAGTCTTTCTACACAGCTGATTTTAGTGACCCAGTGATTGTGAACATCCAAGAACGCTATGTGACTTTACAGGGTGAATTATCAGAATCATTGGAGTCTAAGCCTAAAGGAATCTTTAAAGTTCAGTCTGTGTACCCTTATGAACCAAGTGAAATGGTATGCTGTCAACAGGATGATTGTTTCCTATTCAAATTAGGTGAGTCTAAAAGAGAAAAACAACACATTGAAATGGAGGTCAATATTCCAAAATATTTGAGTATAGCAACTCTCAAAAGAGACACTGCCACACTGTTAGAGGAAAGTACAGAGGTTCCTCCTCTGGAGGATTTCCTTGGGTTTTCTAAAATGGCAGAGGAGCAGATCCAAGCTGCAGATGCTTGCAAAAATGAGGAAGAAAAAGACCAATTGAGGAAAATAGTAATCGGGTTCAAACAGGCTTTTGCCAAAGATGCCTATGACTGTGGGCTGATCGATTTGCATGTTGCTACACTACCAGAAGGACATGGTAGTGAGCCAGTATTTGTGTGGCAATATAGGTTACCCTAGTCATGTTTGGATTCACTGACTGAAATAATCACACATTTAGAATCTAAGGAATCATTAGGCCTACTCATAGTACATTAAATACGCCTATATTAAGTGTGCTAAAACCCAATGGCAAATGGCACTTGCGTGCAGATTTATGACGATTTAACAAAAAGGTACCTGTTTCAAGATGGCCCTTCCATTTCTTGATCAGGGCCTTGCACAGGTTCATGGGTCAAAGGTATTTACCACCTTAGACGTTAGAGCTGGATACTTTTGTGTGCCACTAGCTGAAGACATCCAAAATGTATTTACATTCTCAATTGACAAATTACAATATTCATGGTCCCGAACCCCTTTTCGGTATGTCAATAGCGGGAGTGAGTTTGGTATATTCCTGAGCAATGCACTCCCAGATGCAGCTGAAAGAGAAACAATAGTTTATGTGGATGATGTGCTAATCAAAAATGAAGATTTGAAAAGCCAATTCAATGAGACATGTACTCAGTCAGCTACAGAGGGCTGGGGCAAAAGTATATTTACAGAAAGCACAGTGGTGCAGAAAAAGGGTAAACTTCCTAGGCCATGAAGTGACAGAGCATGGATTAAACCCACAAAAGAAAAAAGTGGAAGGGATTAATAAACTAAAAGATCCCACTAACTTGAAAAGTTTAATGAGGTTGTTAGGAATGTTGAGTTACAACAGAAAGTTTATTGAAAATGATGCAGAAATGACACAACCTTTGACGAGATTACTGAAGCAGGGTGTAGTCTCGAATGGGTAAATTAACAAGGTGAAGCAGTGGCCATGCTAAAATGGTGCCTAATGAAAGCACCATGCTTGGAATATCCAATAAAAAAAACAGTATTATTTTGTAGAAATAGGATTGACAGATCAATGCATGTCAGCAGAGTTATATCAAAAACATGATGCAAATATCAAAACCATTGCATATGCTAGCAAGGCATTGTCACAAGTAGAGACCAAGCTTAGTGAATGTGAAAAGGAACTTTTGACCACTGTCTGGGCATCATCACACCTATCCCATAATTCAAGGGTAGCAAGTGATTGTTGAAATATATTTCTAACCTCTGCAATTTTTGCAAATTAAGATTATCAGATCAGGGAATTTGGCCCAGGCAAGAATCACCACATGGACATTAGCCCTTCAAGGATTTCCAGTAGAAGTGAGACATGGATAAAATAAAAGGAGCGCAGTTGCTCAAGGGCTAGCAAAGCTGCATGATTGTGCAGCTGCCTGTGCGCCTGATGATACAGAGCTAGAGACAAGTGTGAATGAATTTGAGCAATCCCCACACAAAGTTTTCAATGAAGAAACAAGTATTTCCCAACTGTATATGTAGATGGATGTGCATATCATGTAGAAATTGATCATGAAAAATAACTTATGGCAGGAATATGAAAGGTATGGTTTAAATGTGACAGCATTCCAAGAGTGAGCATGAGGATAGGCCCCAAAAAGCAGTCAAGCAGCAGAATTGGCTGCTATTTATAACGCAATATCTACAGCAGTAGAAAATAGACTAAAATAAATAGTTTTAGTCACTGATTCCAATTATGTACAAAATAGTTGTGTGGAGATTTATCTTGCTGGAAAGTGAAAGGTATGCTCACATATAACAATAAGCCACTTGAACATGGCAAGATGATTCAAGCTATAGATAAACGTGTGTCAGAAAATGACCTACTAATCCATTGGAGGAAAATACACAGTCAGTTGAAAACACCAGGTGAGTCTATGGAAGGAAATGATAAGACAGATCAGTTAGCCAAAATTGGAACTGTAATGGGGAATTATTCTCTAATGAACAACTGCTTGATGAAATGCAGGTGGATGCGATAATATGCTCCAAATCCCCAAACACAGTTGTTCACCATGCGGCACAATGGAGTTTTGATACTCCAGATCAATACTTGATTAAGGCAAAAAAGGAGGATCTTAATCTAGGTCCATTTTACAACCATTTGCTAGATGCAGAACAAAATCCTCTGACTGAAGAGGATTGTACTGGGAAAGAGGAATTGAGAGTGCTATTAAAAAACAAAAAGAAAATTAGGTAACAGGATGGACTGATGATTAGAGCATCTGTGACAGGCCAAATCCAATGGGTAGTGCTTTCATCATTTCAGGGGATTGATGTTACATCATGCCCCTGATGCAATAACTGCAGGACACAGAGGTTCACAGAAGACTTTGTACATTTTAAAAGATTATGCCTATTGGCCACACATGTCTCAAGATGTTGAGCTCTACACTAGAGGGTGGTTAGCGTGTGCACAGTTTCAGCCTGTATCACCTGCCCATAGAGCACCATTAATGAAAAGGGGCTTGACACTCCCATGGTCTGATTTACAAGCTGATTATGTATTCCCTGTGAGGAGATCAGAGTCATTGTCTAATGTCTAAGTGGGAGGAGTACATTCCAGCTCCAGACTGCAGTGCGCAAACGACAGTCACTTTACTTGTAAATAATATTTCTTCAAGATTTCGTTTACCTCAAAGAATAGAATCAGACCGTGGAAGTCATTTCACTAGTGCATTAATGACAAAAATGGGCCAAATCTTGGGTGTGAAGAGGAAGCTACACATTTCTTTTCCGTGCTTCTTTTCAGGGGGAGTGGAACGGTGTAACAGATAGATAGTTGATATGTTCAATAAGTTTGTAGCTGAAGCAGGATCTAGTTGGGATTTGGGGCTTCCATTGGCACTAATGCTTTTCAGTTTGATGCCATGCCCTCTAAATCAACAAATCTCAGACCCCATGACATTTTGACAGGTAGAAACATGGTTTTGCCACAACACTTACTCTACAGAACAAATGAACAGGTTCTTGTAAATGCGCCCACAATCCATGAATATGTGGAAGAACTGAGAAAGCACTTTCAATATGCTTTTGCATTTGCGTAGAGAAATTTGGAAAAGGCTGCTGACAGTGCAAAGTCATATTACGATAGGAAGACATCTGTGAGCTATGACATAAGAGACCAGGTGTACTCATTTAAATTTGTGAAAGATAAGCATAAAAAAACTTTGGGTCTCATCACGAGTTGGGTCGCTAGCCCCGGTGGTATTATGGCCGGAGCTACTAGCCCTACCGACAAACCCCCTGGCGCTATTAGCGCCAGATCACAGGGTTTGGCGGAATGGTAAGTCCCCAGTCCCCATTCCCCATTGGGCCTGTAGGGTATTTTGTGGAGATTTGGGGCCTGACGGTATTTTATTACCGCCGAGAAATAACTTAGCAATAATCACTCTTTGTATTCAGATTTGGCCATGTGCAACAATAATACAATGGACATGCATTATTTCAGCACCCAGACCTGCATATTTGGTATACGTGGTTGGTGGTATTTTGGTGAGCATAATTCCCTTGTTTTATTTGTGGCCCCAATGTCCAGAATCCCTTATCTTCGCTTAGATTTTTCGTGTGATCACTAGAGAGACCTCAGACCTGCATTCTAGGGAAACCACAATTTCCAGGGATAGTGTTGGTGCGCCACCATGGGCAAACTCACTGACTTATTTACGACAGAGAGCTATATGTGGTAGTCTTGTGGTAATTTCCACTACCTTATATACGGTAGGGAGCTATGTTCAGAGAGTCTCTCTTCCCGTTGGCTCATGTACCTCCAACAAGTTATACTACAGTCATTCACAATTATTCATACTGATTCTGACATACACACATCTGTCTTAAAATGACCATTGTACTGTTTAAAAATCTCCCCACATCATTGGCATTGTAATGGTAAATAGAAAATAAACCACCCGTCTGTTTTCAAATATTTTCTGTATTATAAAATTTACATTTAGGCATGATCTCATTTTTTACAGCAATAAAAGGGAACAATCAAAGCATTTTCAATGACACACTGCAATTATAGTGGCGGAGAACAGAACTTAAATTGCAACATTAGCACTTGATAAAGACACGCACGGGACTTTCATTTTTCTAAACTGACTGCATACTTTCGTGCACACACACAGCTCCCCCAGTTAGGTAATTACCTTATCTGTTCAGATTCTTCTCTCTGTGAATGTGGCTCTCTTGGCGTAACTCCAATAAAAAGGAACGCTTGCCTTCTCAAGCCAGGGTCATTGCCTGGAATTCTCAGCTTTTTCAGATAGGACTGCCTCTGCCAGTGGAAAGGTAATTCTTTCAGCTTTCCCCAGTCTCGACTGCAGCAGGACACCCCCACAGCCAGGTCTTCTCCCCAGTAGTGCAGAAAGATGTCTGCCTGTCTTTTTCCCTGCTACTGCCCACTAAAACTTTCCTCTCAGCCCTCTTTATGACGTGTTCCAATGAAATCCATCATCTCTCATCCTCCTACTTTTCAACAATAGCTTCGCTTATACATTTGCAATTGTTGCAAATCTGACTTCCTCCTTCCTGCCGTTACTGTGCACAACAACACGGATAATCAGGCAGAGAAGAGAAAAATCTGCACACTCATTTAAATGGTTTTCAAAGTATGCCTAATTCTGCAGTAGAGAACACATTTTATTAGTGGGTTATATTAAAATAAGGTTTTATTAGTCAGGTTAATTGTTAATATGTTAGCTGTTAATTTTCAAATGTGTCTCTAGCAATATAGGCATTTCAGGTGAAAAATAGTGTGCATTTTTAAATGAATACGTGTGCTTTTAACTGTAAAAATAGCTTTGCATCTTATATATTAAAATCGTTTTTTGACTGAATAGCCTGTCTTTCCTTGTTAATCTGCTAACCCATATAGCAATGCACCGCACCCTTGTGGTGGTGCTGCAAAAAAAAAAATGCTACTTGTGCAGTAGTGCTGTAATGCTACTTGTGCAGTAGTGCTGTAATGCTACTTGTGCTGTAACATGCCAAATATCCTTACATATACCCTCCTTTTGTTTTTAGAACTTGGCTATAATCCAAGCCAATTCCTAAAAACAACTTGTTCTATTTTTTTTTTTTTACAATATAGCAATCCAACAAAATGAATATTCATGTGCATCAATGAAAATTTGCAATTAACATTTCATCTGAGTCCATCAGTTCATAAAATGTTCCACATTTGCCTTCTCAGTGGAAGTGGCATTACTTTAAGTTTAAATTTTCCAAGTCAATTAAAAACAATGAAATAAAACAATTAACTAAAACAAATAAGTAATATAACAAGTTAAAATAAATAATTAAAATAATAAATACGTGGAACTTCATATGCCGGAACTTTTGCTTTGTCTCTTTTGGTATGTCCCGGTCAGCGATGTTATTCGGTTCATTCGAGTACTCTTTCATCTTGGCAATCTTGAATCCACAGTATTCATCTCTTTTGGTATTCCGGTTATTTTGTCTTCACCTCCACCTGGAGGCAGGCATCTTTTGGTCTTCATCCAGGGGACTCCAGGACTCCATCGTCTCCCGTGGCCTCTGATCCCGGAACCTCCGATCAAATAATGTTAATTGTCTAAATCAAAATAGAAAATAAACAGATTAAGTACATAGCACAATACTAATTTCCACCTTTTTGCCAAAAATAAAACATGCTTGGTAAAAATACTTCTTTTTTTTTTTTCTTTTTTCTGAAATTAAACACAAGTTAAAAGAAAACAAACACATATAAAACAGCATTCAATATTTAATACACTTTCTCTCTGTACACCAACCACGAGCTTCCGTTATATGTGCATTTATTTATTTATTTATTTATATTATATATTTATTTATTTATTTATTTATATTATATATTTTCACATATATTACAGTGTTTATGTGCCATCATAACAATCAACTTTTTTTTTTTAACTTCTTTGTCACTGCCTCCTGATTACACCCATTTATTTTCTCAATGGACTCTATCCGTTTCCACATGCTCAAGCTGCCTGATCTCATGTCTGGGATGGCATGGTTTGATTTGATTTACATGGACAAACTGCTCTATTGCTGTTTCACCTTCATTTTTCAAAATTTTATACACTACAGGAGAGACTTTATCTATAATTTGAAATGGCCCCTGCCAGGCTGCCAGAAATTTAGAATTTTTCTGTTTACTTTTTCCAAAATGAAACTTGTACACCTGATCCCCTACATTGTATTCCTTTACTGATGTCTTTTTGTCATAATATGACTTAGCACTGTCAGCAGCTCTTTCCAGATTTCTCTGCACAAAAGCAAATGCATGTTGCAAATGCCTCCTCAGTTCATCAATATATTCATGAACTGTGGATGCACTCACTAGAGTTTGCTCATGTGTTCTGTATAGTAGGTGTTGTGGTAACACCATTTTCCTACCTGTTAAGACCTCATGGGGGCTAACACCTGTTGCTTTGGCAGGAGTCGACCTGATTGCCATCAAAACCAATGGTAAACGCAAATCCCAGCTGGAACCTGCTTCTGCCACAAATTTCTTTAAAATGTCCACAACAGACCTATTGCTTCTTTCAACTGTACCTGAAGACGCCGCCCGATATGCGATATGTAGTTTCCTTTTCACACCTAGTATTTGCCATACCTTACTCATTAGAGTACTTGTGAAATGACTTCCTCTGTCTGACTCAATTCTTTGTGGCAACCCAAACCTTGAGAACACATGGTTCACCAGCAATGTGGCTGCTGTTTGCGCACTACAATCTGGTGCGGGAATGCACTCAATCCACTTTGACATCAAACATACCACACTCAAAATATAGCGGTGTCCCCTGCTCGACCTTTTTAAAGGACCTACATAGTCTATTTGCAAATCTGACCATGGGAGAGTTAGGCCTCTTTTCATCAATGGTGCTCTATGCATTGGTGAAGCAGGTTTAAATTGGGCGCATACTAGACATCCTCTAGTATATAATTCCACATCTTGGGACATATGTGGCCAGTAAGCATAATCTTTTAGTATTTCTAATGTCTTTTGTGAACCTCTATGGCCTGCAGTTATGGCATCGTGTGCATGGTGTAGCATTAGTCCTCTGAATGAAATGGGTACTACCCACTGTATTTGCCCTGTTATGGACTCTCTAATCATGAGTCCATCCTGTAATCTAATTCGTGTTTTGTTCTTTAATAACACCCTCAACTCTTCTTTTCCCATACAATCATTTTCTGTTAAAGGATTTTGTTCAGGATCCATCAAATGATTATAATAGATTCCCAAAATTTGATCATTCTTTTGTGCCTCAATCAAATCTTGGTCTGGCGTGTCATGACTCCACTGCACCACCGGTTGATCTACCTCCTTTGGTGCTTTAGACCGTGTGACTGCATCAATTTGTATTTCACCCATTAAATAATCAATAGGTAGCAATTCTCCCATCACAGCCCCAATCTTAGCCAGATGGTCTGCCTTATCATTTCCCTCCTTATCCTCTCCTGGTGTTTTTAAATGCCCACGAATTTTTCTCCAGTATATTGTTAAATTATTTTCTGACACCAATTTGTCTATGGCTTGTATCATTTTTCCATGTTTAAGTGGCTTTTTGTTGTATGTAACCATGCCTCTTGCTTTCCAACCAGGCAAATACTCCACAAAGCTATTCCGTGCATAGTCAGAATCAGTCACCAGGACAATTTCACTGAACTTTTCATCAACTGCAGTAGCAATTGCTTTATAGATGGCTGCCAATTCCGCCACCTGACTGCTCCTATCTCCAATCCTCATCCCTATACTAGGAACGCCTTCACATTTCAACCAGACATTTCCTATTCCTGCCACTAATTGTTTATTACTGTCATTTTCAATGTGAAAAGCACAACCATCCACATATACAGTTGGCAAATCCTTGCATGTTTTTTCATCAAAAGCTTTGTGTGGTGATTGTTCAAACTCCTGCAAACTAGCTTCCACATCCATTTCATTTGTTATTTGTTCAGCTGCACAGTCATGTAAGTCAGCTAACCCTTGAGCAATTGGGCTCTTTTTATTTTGTCCATATCTTACTTCTACGGGAAAACCTTGTAATGCCAGCGTCCATGAAGTGATTCTGGATTGCGCTAGATTGCCTGATCTAATTCTTTTACTTTCTAAAAATTGCAAAGGTTGATGATTTGTTTCAATAATCACCTTTTCTCCCTGAACAATGGGGCGAAAATGTTGTAGCGCCCACACAGTGGTTAATAGGGCCTTCTCACATTCATTAAATTTCATTTCAACTTGGGAAAATGCCTTACTTGCATATGCAATGGTTTTGTGATTCAAATCGTGTTTTTGTGATAACACTGCTGACATACAATGTTCAGAAAAGCCTATTTCTATAAAGAAATCCCTATCCTTTATGGGGTATGCTAAACATGGTGCCTTTACAAGACATTCCTTCAATCTAGCCACTGCATCAGATTGCTCTCTTTCCCATCTCCAGGGAGTATTTAGTTTAAGCAGTTTAGTCAATGGTTGAGTGATTTCTGCATAATTCTCAATGAACTTTCTGTTATAGCCTGTCATCCCTAATAAACTTTTTACTCCTTTCACATTTTTAGGATCTTTTAATCTTTGTATGGCCTCTATTTTCTTCCTTTGTGGATTTAGCCCATGTTCAGTCACTTCATGCCCTAGAAAGTTCACTTTTTTCTTGCACCATTGTGCTTTTTGCAAAGATACTTTGGCGCCTGCTTTCTGCAATTGGCCAAGCACATGTCTTATTTCATCAAAATGGCTTTTAAGGTTTTCATTTTTTATCAAGACATCATCCACATAAACTATTGTCCCTCTTTCCGCTGCATCCGGCATGGCCTTTCTCAAAAATATGCCAAATTCACTCCCACTATTGATGTACCCGAACGGAGCTCTAAGCCAGGCATATTGAGTCCTGTCAAATGTAAAGGAAAATAGGTGTTGTATCTCCTCTGCCAATGGCACACACCAATATCCAGATGTGAGATCTAACGTGGTAAATACATTTGAACCATGTATCTGAGCTAGGCCCTGATCAATGAATGGTAGTGGCCATCTAGATACTGGTACTCTTTTATTTAACTCTCTTAAGTCTGCACACAGCCGCCATTGACCATTTGGCTTTAACACACCTAAAATAGGCGTATTGGATGTGCTATGAATGGGCCTAATTATTCCCCGTGATTCCAAATTTTTAATAATCTCTGCCAATGATTCTAAACATGCCAGCGGTAGTCTATACTGGCGTACAAACACTGGATTTCTGCTACAACCTTCTGGTAGTGTGGCCACATGTAAATCAGTTAAACCACAATCATAAGCATCTTTTGCAAATACATCCTTGAACTCCATAAATATTTCCCTCAGAGTGCGTCGATCCTCATCGCTGTTACATGCATCCGCTAAGGAGATCTGCTCTTCTACCATTCTGGAAAATTCTGGAAACTCTTCTGGTAAAGGAATCTCAGCGCTTTCCTCTAACTGTGTGGCTGTGTCTTTTTGTAGAGCTGCCACTTTCAAATATTTTGGCATATCAGCTTCCACTTCAATGGGCTGATTTCCTGTTTCATTTTCATTTAAATTAAATATTATGCAATCCTCTTGATGGCAGCACACTGTCTCATTTGAATCATAAGGATACACAGAATGAATTTTAAACATTCCTTTGGGCTGAGAGTCCAGGTGTTCTGGCAACTCGCCCTTGGCATCTACATATTTTTCAGGAATATTCCCAATCACCATGTTATTTAAATCTGCCGTATAATGTGATTTTTGTATGGCCATCCCTAATGGGGAGTTTTCCTCTAAATGAATATCCTGACAACCTTTATTATTCACCATGATTTTTACAGATCCCTCACCAATGTCTACCAATGGAATGTATTCATAATCCAGGCCTTGCTGTTTTATGGATTCATTCAGGCATACAAATGCATCAGAGCCTTTCATCTGCTGTCCATTTTTGCATTTCAGTGTTATTGCAAACTGTTTTGTAAATGCAGGAATAATAGTATTTTTCCTCATCTGTAATTCGACTGCATAAGGAACTAGTTGTGCACAATGATAAGCCCTTCTTTTGTCTTCAAATTCAGGCGCCGGCCCACCTAGGCGCGACCATATTTTTTGATTAAGGAAATCTAACACCATACACATTCTGTGCATGATGTCATTGCCCATGTAAAATTCATTTTGTGCTCCACTCACTATCCATACATTATGGTAAATTGCTTTCTGCCCAATGCTAATTTTAAGCATGCATCTGCCTGTAATTCGGTTTTCAAAGTCTGGACTGTCCAACCCAGAAACATATTGGTTTTTAATCCTAAATTTCGGGATTTCTTCCCTCTCCATAATTTTTTGCAACAATTTCTCATTAATGAAACTCCTTTCATGTTCAAGCGCTAAAGTGGCTTTTATTGTTTTAAGATAATCATTTATACCAGCGTGAACCCATGGTTGCTCATCTTCCATGTGTATCTCTGCCAGAGTGGTAATGTGTTTTTCTGAATCTGTTTTAGGAACAATATTCTGTTTGCATGTATTCTCTTTTAAATAGAAACGTAATGTGTGTTCGTCTATGGCAGTCTGCCAATCTTTCCTTGGGTCCAAGTATATTTGTACAGGTAGTTTTTCATTGTCGCTCTGATCTTTGTCTTGACACCTTAATATAACAGTGACACTAGGTATGCAGCTATTCTGTAGATATACCTCCACAGCATCCTTTGTTTTGGCAACGGTGTGACATTCTTTTATATTGCTGTTTTGTGATTTTAGTTTCTTAGGCCTCAATGGTTTTTTGGTTAAGGACCACAGCACTCCATTCACCCCATCTATGAGAGGAGACAATCTTTTCAGGCAATCTGTCCCCATCAGAAATGGAATTTCACAAATAGATGTGATCAATACCTCTTGTTTCATTCTGTGCTTTCCTATTTTTATGTCAACCTCAGTTACACCTATGATGGGCACCTCCTCCCCATTAAAGTTATGCACTGGGCCTTGATTTGCCTTCACTGTGATCTGACTCTGTGGAGGCCTCCCTTCATTGATACTCTTTACCAGCTCCTTGGACATAATTGTGGCCTGTGCGCCAGTGTCAATCATAGCAAAGGTGTGGCATTTTTCTTCTACAGTGATGGGTGCATAATATCTGTCCTCAACTTCCTCTAATACACATAAGAAATGTGAATTCTTACTGATTTCAGGGCTCACCTTTCTCAGGCCTTTTTCACTTTTGGCTAAGCACATTGGTAAATGAAAAGACATTTTTCCCTCCTTTTTACCCATTTCTGTGCGAGATATTTTATTCATTTCTCCATGTTCAGAGGTTTTTTGGAGTGTGGCCACCGTTCGCCCATCCATCTGGGTAACATCAGAGACCACATTACAACCTTCCAACTGAACATGTGTCACAACATCATTCAGCAATTTGTCATTTTTTAATTCTGTGCATTTGTGATCATTTAGTGTAATACCAGCCCTTTCAGCCTCTTCAAAAATATGTGGCTCAAAGAATTTTTCAGGTGATTGACTTGTACCCTCCTTGTGAGTATTTCCTTTTTCTGTCTGTGTTTGGTAATTGTTTTGCTTGCCCAGGGAAGGAGCTATGGCATCCCCATTTACTCCCTGTTCACTGGTATTCCCCATGCATGAGTCATTTTTCTTAAATCTGTCCCTTTGTTCTTTTGGAATTCCTAATGTTTCTTTTTCATTTGTGCAAATCTTTACTGTTTTATTTAGCTCTAAGTTAAACCGTACCTCTTTTTTAGAAGTATTTGCACTTTCTGTCACAATTTCATTTACTGGTACTTTCATTTTTAATCCATTAGTCATCTCAGAGTCGTTATGCAAAGTTATATCAGAGCAATCTGTCATTTTGGCACTGCAGTTATCATGAGTACTTAGTCACTTTTCGGAAGCCCCCCGGTCATTGCTATGGCCATCAGCCCCCTCTTTGGAAGGTTGTTTTTGCGCTGTATAGAGCTTTCCTATTTGCTCAGCTAACATTTTCACTTGGGCCTCAAGGCATTGGAACCTTTCCACCTCTCTAGGATCCTCTTTCTGTGGCCTAGGTCGATATTGGTTGTTTTCCCCCTGATTGGATCTATTCTGATACCTCTCAGGTGATTGATACCGGTTGGGATGGTTTCTGAATTCTTGATTCATTTGTGGAGGGGAGCGGTTTGCACCCATCCTTTGATTATAGTCCCCTGGTGGGGAATCATTGTACTGGCGTGGACTGTAGTTCACGTTTTGCCTCATGTCCTGTCTCTCAGATTGTGGGTACTGGCCCCTATATTGATTTCCATTATCAGTAAATCGATCCACATATCGGGGCCTATCCTGATTACCATATATCATGGTGCTGGGATCAAATCTGCTCTGTGTCCCCAATGACTGGTAGGGACCATCATTTCTTTGATCTTGATTTTGTCTCTGGTTATTGTTCATACCTGCCATATCAGACCGGTATCTTACCCGGGGTCTATCTCCTAAATATCTAGGGCTGATGTAGCTCTCTCTATTACTAGGATCATGTGATTGGAACATTGGTACAGGCAATGGCGATCTTTGTTGATTACCCCTTTGTTCAGGTGTCACATTATTTTTACCTTGGCTTTGAGCAGACTCAAGGGACATTTTGGCTGACCTGATTTCCATTACTGTGGCTGAGGGTTCTTTAGATTTAGGCCTAGTATCTTTCATTTTATCACTTTCTCTACCCTGACAATAGAGTACCTCATATAGCTTGGTGCTTTGATGTACAATCCATTCAAGGGACTTGTCACGGTCAAATTCACGGACCAATTGGGATATGATGTCTTTCTGTAGCCCATAGAAGTATGCGGTTTTAAACTCATTGGAATTTGAGTCAAAAGATACATCAAAGCGAGAGAATGCTCTTTTTAAGTCTTGTAAAAATTGGCGAGGTGATGTATTAGGTCCAGCAGTAATAGTGTACGCAACTTTCTTTGCCTCTTGCAATGACTGAAAAGGAGAAAAATGACGCCTAATTTCTTTTTCAAACTCCAGCCATGTCATATTCTGCTGTTCATTTAATCCCCTTATGATGCTGGCCGTCGGGGCATCTAAAGTTAAATGAAAATATTGTCTGTACTGTTCCTTAGGTATCTGGAGCGCTTTAAAAATGTCATGCACCGCTTCTAAGTGATCCTCAATGCAGCATTCACCTCCCTTTTTAAATGGTTTGATCAGGGCTTTAATGGATTTCATTATTTTTATGGGGCTACTTGTTGCAATGCATGGAATTGCACTATTTTGTGATTCAATCCTGTTTTCAGGTGTATGAGATTGGTGGCTGCCCCCAATGGGAGTATCAAATCCCCCAAGGGCGCTGCAACCAAGTTCAGTCACCGGCCCAGTCACTGGGGCACTAGCTCTTTGGGCAGAGCTAGAATTCACCTCCACTCCATTGAATGTGGTACCCTGCCGCCTCTCCTGTGACCTGGGAATGCACATTTGCTGTTCTAAGTCCTTACACTTTTTAAGGAGTCTGTTGGCTTCATCATGCAAATAATTATTTTCATCACTCATTTTATTAATTGCCTCCTGCATGTCACACATTTGAATTTGGCATTCATTGAACTCTTTATTTCTTTTGTCTCTTTCTTGAATCATTTTAATCATTTCTTGTTCTACACTCTGGAGATCACCTTCTTTTTCACAATGTTCTTTTTGTAAAATCTGCATTTCTGAAACAACCTCATCTTTATCCTGCCTAATGTGATCCACTAAGGCTTTTAAGTGTGTCAATTCTTGCTCACTATCTTCAAATTGTTTCTTGCTTTTGGATAACTGAGTATCAAAGTCTCTGCATTTTAATTGCATGTCTTTTTGGCATACATCCAATTCTGCTCTCAACATTTCCTGATTTTTACTTGCCCCATCTATTTCAGTCTTTAACCTGTTAATTAGCTGAGTATCATTCTCTTGCATTCGCAGTGACTTGTTTAAAATAAACCATATTTTGCCGCATAGACGTATTAAACAGTCTTTCTCTGCACTTTTATCGGCTGCATTCAATAATCTCGTAAGGCAGACCTGAATTATGCTGCCTTCTGCAAAAATATTGTCTAGTTTTTCTTTCTGCACCTCACCCTGAATGCGGTTACTCCATTCTAAGGTACTGTTCGAAGACCAATTCCCATGTGCAAATAACTTTGCCTCTAAATATTGCACTAGATCTGAGAATGTGGTTTCCCTTTGTGACATTCTGAAATTCGTTTTTAGTGGCACACTGCTATTATAAAATGGGTTCCCTTTAATGTGCAAATGGCAGTGTGAGACACGCTTGCCACGCCCAGTAGGTACTCTATGATCACTTTCCCGGCCTGCAACGCACCATAAATATGTAGGGTATTTTGTGGAGATTTGGGGCCTGACGGTATTTTATTACCGCCGAGAAATAACTTAGCAATAATCACTCTTTGTATTCAGATTTGGCCATGTGCAACAATAATACAATGGACATGCATTATTTCAGCACCCAGACCTGCATATTTGGTATACGTGGTTGGTGGTATTTTGGTGAGCATAATTCCCTTGTTTTATTTGTGGCCCCAATGTCCAGAATCCCTTATCTTCGCTTAGATTTTTCGTGTGATCACTAGAGAGACCTCAGACCTGCATTCTAGGGAAACCACAATTTCCAGGGATAGTGTTGGTGCGCCACCATGGGCAAACTCACTGACTTATTTACGACAGAGAGCTATATGTGGTAGTCTTGTGGTAATTTCCACTACCTTATATACGGTAGGGAGCTATGTTCAGAGAGTCTCTCTTCCCGTTGGCTCATGTACCTCCAACAAGTTATACTACAGTCATTCACAATTATTCATACTGATTCTGACATACACACATCTGTCTTAAAATGACCATTGTACTGTTTAAAAATCTCCCCACATCATTGGCATTGTAATGGTAAATAGAAAATAAACCACCCGTCTGTTTTCAAATATTTTCTGTATTATAAAATTTACATTTAGGCATGATCTCATTTTTTACAGCAATAAAAGGGAACAATCAAAGCATTTTCAATGACACACTGCAATTATAGTGGCGGAGAACAGAACTTAAATTGCAACATTAGCACTTGATAAAGACACGCACGGGACTTTCATTTTTCTAAACTGACTGCATACTTTCGTGCACACACACAGCTCCCCCAGTTAGGTAATTACCTTATCTGTTCAGATTCTTCTCTCTGTGAATGTGGCTCTCTTGGCGTAACTCCAATAAAAAGGAACGCTTGCCTTCTCAAGCCAGGGTCATTGCCTGGAATTCTCAGCTTTTTCAGATAGGACTGCCTCTGCCAGTGGAAAGGTAATTCTTTCAGCTTTCCCCAGTCTCGACTGCAGCAGGACACCCCCACAGCCAGGTCTTCTCCCCAGTAGTGCAGAAAGATGTCTGCCTGTCTTTTTCCCTGCTACTGCCCACTAAAACTTTCCTCTCAGCCCTCTTTATGACGTGTTCCAATGAAATCCATCATCTCTCATCCTCCTACTTTTCAACAATAGCTTCGCTTATACATTTGCAATTGTTGCAAATCTGACTTCCTCCTTCCTGCCGTTACTGTGCACAACAACACGGATAATCAGGCAGAGAAGAGAAAAATCTGCACACTCATTTAAATGGTTTTCAAAGTATGCCTAATTCTGCAGTAGAGAACACATTTTATTAGTGGGTTATATTAAAATAAGGTTTTATTAGTCAGGTTAATTGTTAATATGTTAGCTGTTAATTTTCAAATGTGTCTCTAGCAATATAGGCATTTCAGGTGAAAAATAGTGTGCATTTTTAAATGAATACGTGTGCTT
Organism: Ambystoma mexicanum; assembly: GCF_040938575.1. Classification (NCBI taxonomy): domain Eukaryota; kingdom Metazoa; phylum Chordata; class Amphibia; order Caudata; family Ambystomatidae; genus Ambystoma; species Ambystoma mexicanum. The sequence continues at coordinate 300,347,240 of NC_090936.1, read as the reverse complement.
TTAACTGTAAAAATAGCTTTGCATCTTATATATTAAAATCGTTTTTTGACTGAATAGCCTGTCTTTCCTTGTTAATCTGCTAACCCATATAGCAATGCACCGCACCCTTGTGGTGGTGCTGCAAAAAAAAAAATGCTACTTGTGCAGTAGTGCTGTAATGCTACTTGTGCAGTAGTGCTGTAATGCTACTTGTGCTGTAACATGCCAAATATCCTTACAGCCCATTTGGAAATTTTCCATTCCCCATTGGGTCCAATGGGGAATGTTCGGCGCTATTACCGCTGTCGGTATTACCGCTGGCAGTAATAGCACCAAAAATCAGCAAAATCGCAGCGGATTTGCCCCCAGCTCAGAGCTGCTCATAAATCCGCCAAGCCCGTAATTTGGCGGACCCTTAAATGCGGTGGTAATAGCATTACCGCAGCATTTAAGGGTTACCACCAAACTCGTGATGAGGCCCTAAATGTCTTGCAGCATGGCCATGTAGAATTTTAGATAAGGTTTCACCTATGGTCTACAGAATTGCTAAAAAGGAGGGAGAATTAACAGTGGAACAGTTTGTCCATGTTAATCAAATTAAGCCCTTCCACCCGAAACATGAGATGAAAAGGTTAGAGCGAATTGAGCCTAACATGCAGTGAAAAATGTAATGGTATGAAAATAAAGCGCTTACCTATTAAGTAGATCTACCATAGCAGGTGAATAGGTGTAAGTAATTTGAAAATATCAAAATGGAGTTGGAGAGATAAAAGGGAAAGATATGTCAAATTAGTGAACAAAAATATAAATAGGTAAATAAGAGAAAGGGGTATTGTACATACGTAAAGCCTCAGTTATTTGCATCATTTTATTAGATGTTGTCTTAAGATTGGTTGTATTTGACACAGTTACCTGAAAAAGTGCAGTATTGTGTTCATGTTATTTTCATATGGCCTCGCTGCATTATATAGGGGTTGGTGTATTTGATTTCAGTCATCCATTTGGTGTATAATCTGCATTTGTGTGCTTAATATCATTTGATTTCAGTCATCCAAGTGAGAAGGGAAAAGTAAAAAATTGATGTACCTGACCCTTAAGTTGTCTTTTCTTTTTAATCTAGACAAATAATTGTTTTCCCCGTCAGTGCACCGTATCCCTGGCAGAAGCCACTGGAATGGAGCCCCTTGGGAAAAAAAACAGACGGAAGAAGAGGTGAAGATGATAACCCCGAAAGAAGTCCCACCTATGGATGGAAGTTCACTACATCAAGAACAGTTTTCTGAACAAATTCTGACCTACGAAGGATGGAAGTTCACTTCACCAAGAATGGTTTCCTGAACGATTTCTGCATTGACTGTTAAAGATGTTTTTTAATTCTTTTTACAAACTGTTTTTTTTTGTGATTCTTACATCAGACTGAGGCCACTTGCCCAGTTGTATGTACTTATGGTTGTTTTTTGATAGTGGCAATATGTTCCTGTAATACTTTATGAAACAAGATACAAATAATTCAACAAAATAATCTAAACAACTCTAAAACAAAAAAACAAAACAAATAGCAAATCACCAATTAAAAGAAGGTAAAAGTTAAAGGTGGTCACACGATGAAAATATAAAATATAAAATAAATATATATATATATATATATATATTTTTAAAAACATTCTAAAATATCAACACAAAAAAGGGATTTCTTTTCTAAAAATAGAGAATACACGTAATGTTCTTATTTATGAATATCACCAATTGCATGGTATTTGTTTTTCAACTATTAGGTTTGAGGTAATATTGTGCCCAAGATCACACGTTGGTTATGCGGTGAAGCCAGGATTATTGCATGTTTGTTTTTCCCTGCAGTGATTTCAGTTTTGTCCTAGCAGAAAAAAGTAGGGTGTGTAGGGAAATAATTTCCCCTATTCTGAATTTCAACAAGGTAGCTCCACATGACATCATCCACATTTTAGCAAAGGTCTGAATTTTAACTAGGGCTAAGGGTATGACACTCATGTGTGTGACTCAGGGGTATGAGACTGAGGCTGAATCTTAATAGATGCCAATGTTGGGAATGCACAGAGCACATGCTAGAAAATAATCACTCTTCTCCTCGATACCACAGTTGTGGGCTGAGTTACACTGAAAAATAAAACTAACATGAAACTAACATAAAAATGTACCTTACCAATTTAAAAACAGATTCTCATACTAACATTTAGTGCAAGCCAGTCCATGATTTAAACTTGGTGCAGACTGATGGAAATTCATGTTGGTCTGGAAATGAAATAAACTGAATGTGCAGGCTTAAAGCTGCACTGTGTCTTAAAGTGTGGGATGTGAGATCCGTGTTTTTGAATGGGCCGATTTGTCAAGGGAAGGTCCTCTTTGAATGACACATGAGTTTGAGAAAAAGGCTTGAAGCAGAAAGAGCTGGGTCATTCTCTCAAGTCACTAGCGAAGAGAGCAGCAGTACTGGATAGAGAGGGCTGGTTGTTGGGCAGACTGAGTATTCAATGTCCTTAGAAGAGCTGCCGTCTTGAGCACTCTTATCTGTGGCGCGGCAAGCAGAAGGGCTGAATTGGGGGACTACCGCCAGCTGAATCTAGGTAATTATATTGTAATTGAGGAGTGTGTTAAAGTGGGTGTTTGATACTAGGTAGCGTAGGTTAAATAAGTCCTTTCATTTTTAGGCAGGCACTGCATAATAACATTTGAAATATGTATGTAAAACTGTGTGCATATATCTCCAAGTTGCGTTGCAATAAAATTCAGAGTGACAGTTTTGTTGCGAAGTTGAAGGCCAATTACAGGCAGAACTCTGGACATTATTGCAGATAGAATGTTGAAATCCATTGCAGGAGAAGCTTTGCTAATGTTTAAATTACAACGCGGGTGAATATGTTATTTTGTGTAAATTGCATATTTCTAGTTTCTGATAAAGAATAACAATTTGAAAAAGGTATAGAGACTGTCAGGGTAATTCATAGAATTACGCACAAAAGTGGCACACGCGGCTGGCGCACAGTGTGTGCGTGCGAATGTCGCGTGCGCTAAAATCGATATCCGCGCACAGCGTATTCATGGATTTCACCCTCCAAAACCAGCCGTGGTGCAGAGTGGCGCAGCGACCCTGCAGCAGCGCCAGTTACGCCCCCAAGAACGCCCTCGCGCAAGGAAAAGCCATCAAAATTCCCAATTCAGCGCAAAGGGCTGCGGTAACCCTGGACCAGTATACAGGGCTGGCAAACAGCAAACGCCGAGCGGGGAACGTGTATTAATGTGGTGCGCGGGAAGTTCCACACGCGATTTCAGCAGGGTATGTGTATTTCTATGGTGCAGGGAAGTTTTACATGCGATTTCAGCAGGGTACGCGTATTACAGGGGTGCGTGGGAAGTTCCACACGCGATTTCAGCAGGGTACGTGTATTTCTGGGGTGCGGGGAAGTTTTGCACGCAATTCCAGCAGGGTACGTGTATTACAGGGGTGCGCGGGAAGTTCCACATGCAATTTCAGCAGGGTACGTGTATTTCGGGGGTGCGGGGAAGTTTAACACGCGTTTCCAGCAGGGTACGTGTATTACAGGGTGCGCGTGAAGTTCCACACGCAATTTCAGCAGGGTACGTGTATTTCTGGGGTGCGGGGAAGTTTAACACACAATTTCAGCAGGGTACGTGTATTACAGGGGTGCGCGGGAAGTTCCACACGTGATTTCAGCAGGGCACGTGTATTTCAGGGGTGTGGGGAGGTTCTACACGCGATTTCAGCAGGGTACGTGTATTTCTGGGGTGCGGAGAAGTTTAACACGCAATTTCAGCAGGGTACGTGTATTACAGGGGTGTGCGGGAAGTTCCACACGCGATTTCAGCATGGTACATGTATTTCGGGGGTGCGGGGAAGTCTAACGCGCGATTTCAGCAGGGTACGTGTATTACAGGGGTGCGCGGGAAGTTCCACACGCGATTTCAGCAGGGTACGTGTGTTTCTGGGGTGCGGAGAAGTTTTACACGCAATTTCAGCAGGGTACGTGTATTACAGGGGTGCGCGGGACATTCCACAAGCGATTTTAGCAGGGTACGTGTATTACTGGGGTGCGCGGGAAGCTCCACATGTGATTTCAGCAGGGTACGTGTATTTCTGGGGTGCGGGGAAGTTTTACACGCGATTTCAGCAAGGTACGTGTATTTCGAGGGTGCGGGGAAGTTTAACACGCGATTCCAGCAGGGTACGTGTATTACAGGGGTGCGTGTGAAGTTCCACACATGATTTCAGCAGGGTACGTGCATTTCTGGGGTGCAGGGAAGTTTAACACGCGATTTCTGCAGGGTGCGTTTATTACAGGGGTGCGCAGGAAGTTCCAAACGCGATTTCAGCAGGGCACGTGTATTTCGGGGGTGTGGGGAAGTTCTACACACGATTTCAGCAGGGTATGTGTATTTCTGGGGTGCAGGGAAGTTTAACACGCAATTTCAGCAGGGTACGTGTATTACATGGGTGCGCGGGAAGTTCCACACGCGATTTCAGCAGGGTACGTGTATTTCTGGGGTGCGTGGAAGTCTAACACGCAATTTCGGCAGGGTACGTGTATTTCTGGGGTGCGGGGAATTTTTACACGCAATTTCAGCAGGGTACGTGTATTACAGGGGTGCGCGGGAAGTTCCACAAGCAATTTCAGCAGGGTACGTGTATTACTGGGGTGCGCGGGAAGTTCCACACGCGATTCCAGCAGGGTACGTGTATTTCTGGGGAGCGGGGAAGTTTTACACGCAATTTCAGCAAGGTACGTGTATTACAGGGGTGCGCAGGAAGTTGCACAAGTGATTTCAGCAGGGTACGTGTATTACTGGGGTGCGCGGGAAGTTCCACATGCGATTCCAGCAGGATACGTGTATTACTGGGGTGCGGGCAAGTATCACACGCGATAGGCCCTGTGCGGTGGGGTACGTGTATTTCGGGGGTGCAGGGGAGTCCTACACATGAATTGGTAGTGTGGGTCCTCCCAGGTGTTCCCCCTATACCCTCCACGGCCGGGCAGGCAGACCACACTACAGGGGACTACCCTGTACCCCTGCAGGGTCATGTCCCGCAGGCAGCCCATCCACCATGGGCATGCCCCCCCAGCCAAGCCACATGTCACCTTGCACTAGTGATCACCAACACATTACCCCCTTGCACCCCCACCCCACAGCAGTGCAGGGCACCTGCCAGCAGGCCCCCACTCATGTTCCCTTGCACCCCCAACCCCCAGCACTGAGGGGCACCTGCCAGCAGGCCCCCACTCATGTCCCCTTGCACACCCACCCCCCAGCAGTGCGGGGTACCTGCCAGCAGGCCCCCACTCATGACCCCTTGCACCCCCACCCCCAGCACTGAGGGGCACCTGCCAGCAGGCCCCCACTCAAGTCCCCTTGCACACCCACCCCCAGCAGTGCGGGGCACCTGCCAGCAGGCCCCCACTCATGTCCCCTTGCACCCCCACCCCCCAGCACTGAGGGGCACCTGCCAACAGGCCCCCACTCATGTCCCCTTGCACACCCACTCCCCAGCAGTGCGGGGCACCAGCCAGCAGGACCCCACTCATGTCCCCTTGCACCCCCACCCCCCAGCACTGAGGGGCACCTGCCAGCAGGCCCCCGATCAAGTCCCCTTGCACATCCAACCCCCAGCAGTGCGGGGCACCTGCCAGCAAGCCCCCACTCATGTCCCCTTGCACCCCCACCCCCCAGCACTGAGTGGCACCTGCCAGCAGGCCCCCACTCATGTCCCCTTGCACACCCACCCCCCCAGCAGTGCGGGGCACCTGCCAGCAGGCCCCCACTCATGTCCCCTTGCACCCCCACACCCCAGCAGTGCGGTGCACCTGCCAGCAGGCCCCGACACATGTCCCCCAGCCAACACGTCATCACAATCTAGATCCCTGGCCCTTATGGCCAGCCTCCACATGCCAAAGACCCACCCAAGTATTGCATCCACCCACATAGAAATGCAAATTACATGATACAACCCCAATGGCAAGTATGTAAATTAACACATGTCCGTCACACACACACAATGGGTGCAAGTGAATGTCAAAACCCATATCATGACATGCATGAAACCAATGAGATGATACCACAAATGGAAGTATAAAAAAATATATATTAAAGACAAAATGAACGTAAATCAAATTAAACACACAACAATGGGAATAACAAAAGAAATGGTCCATGTCCGATAAATAATGAAAATCAAGAAAACATAAGCAAAACAAATCCAAAAATAAATGTTGTCCAAAGTCACAGTTCAAAAAATCAAATCCAAGGGAAAATAAAAAGTAAAAACGATTGCTCCATGGTGAACACAAAAAAAATATCAAAAAAGATGAATCCAATGTAAAACTATGTACAATTGAAGAATCCAGGGTCCATGAGCCCAACTTAAGAAATGAAACCTACCAAAAACTACTACCTAATAAAAAAGACTATATACAAAAATGTGGTCCATTGTCCAAGCAGTCCAAAATAAATAAAAAACCAAAGGAAACCTAAAACTAACTAACTAACTATTTACAAGGGCAGCGGCCAAGTCCAACGGCTCACATGTTGATGTTCTGGGTCAGGGCATCATCGGACTCCTGCTCGATGTCCCGGAGGCGGTCCTCTTCCATGGCCCCGAGGGTTCGCAGGGACGATGACATCTGGAACTCCAGGTCCCTGCGAATGGCCTCGAGGCACTGGGCCCGCCTCAGGGCCCTATGCATGGAGTTCTCCGCCCTGACCATCGTGAGCTGTGCCTCTTCCGCCCGCTGCCACTCTGCATCTATCGCATGTCCCAACCACTGCCACACGGAAGACACTTCCCGTCCAGGGTCCTCCTGCCCTCCGGCCGATGCCTGCCCCTCCGATGTTGATGGCCCCGAGCCATCATTGCTCCCACCTACAGCCTGCTCCTGCTGCTGCTGCTGCTGTCCATGTGCCCTGTCCGATGGTGCCTGCACATCCTCCATCTGCTGGTCTCCAGTTGTGGTGTCCACCCTTGCTGGACCGCCAACTCCCGACTGTGGCAGGGATGGGATCTCCACCAAGCTGGCTCTGTTGGTCAGGCCAGGTCCACAGGGGGCCCTGGTGGAATCTGGGCCGGAAGACGATGTGGAGAACGACCAGTGCACAGCCTCCACAGAGGAGGAGAGGTCCGCCAGAGTGCGCGTCACATGTAGGAACCCACCGACCAGGGCCCCTCCCAGCAATGCCACGTCACAACGCTGCTCTTCGTGATGACGAGCGTTCTCCGCAGAGGAAGAACGCACATCATCACGAATGACACGCGTGCGCAACGCGACACCCACCAGGACGGTTCCCATACAGTCGCGGGACCCCCCGCCCACAGGTAGTGGAGAGGCAGGTGATATGGCACTCTCCACTACCTACGGACGGGTCTGGTACGGGGCCTCCATGCTGGTGCATGATGGTGCAGTCACAGGGTCAAGGGCAGCGACATGCACAGGCCCCTCCGCGGTGACCTGTGCTGCCTCCTGACCCTGGCCCTGGACTGCACCACTTGCACCAGTGGTACTACCCCCACCAGGCCCCATGTGCAGCTCAGTAGCGGGCTCCTCCTCCTCTGTGGAGACCACAAACCTGGATGTCTCCACACCGTCTTCCGCCATTGGAAGCCCCAGTGGGGGATCACCCAGCCCTTTCGCCACAGCCATTGTGGCAGACGCAGCACCAGCCCCCTCACTCCCGGATGATGGTAATTCCTGGGAGGGTGGCTGGGCCTTGCGTCGCAGCCCAGTGGAGGCTTCCCCGCCGCTTGGCTCCACAGTGCCGTCTCCGCCCTCTTCTTCACTTGACGCTGCGTAGAGGGAGACATAGAACACAAGCATCAGGGTACAGTACAAAATACCCTAGACAGGAAGCAATAACACATGAGTGGCACTGTCAAATGTCACTTCCATCCTGTCATTCCACAACACATGGGTGAATGCGCACAACACACATGCAGAAACAGTCCTGGCGCCTGCAATCAACATCAACATCCATGTAGAAGGGCCCCTGTAAACCAAGATGTTGCCTTCAAAGTCACATGGATTCATAGTGTTTCAAAGTCACACACACACTTCTCAGGCACACACATACACATGTGCACCATACATGTACATGACATCAGCACCCATTCCTCACCCCCCCTCCATGTCCAGGAACAGAGACAGACATGCTTTCATGTGTAGATTCCACATAGAGCTCCCCATGTTGCATTAAAACACATGCACCAACCATGTGGTTCACACATAACTGGTCTCACATGCATGACCATGATGTCCCTGCACACACACATCCATACATGGCCTATGTCACACATACAGGCAAGCATCAGACTACCAGCACACTGCAACATGCCCTGTCTCACACAGCAAAGCTTGGCCACTTACTGCTCAACTCCAGATGGGTCTGCCTCCGAAGGATCTGGGCGTGGAGCGATGGGCCTACGCGTTCCAGGAACCTCATCTGGATGGTACTCAGGCGTGCCCGGCCCCCCTCCATGAGGCGCTGGGCCTTGTGGAGGGTTCTGGACCTGAAGTCCTCCCAGCGCTTCATGACGTGCTTGATGTTGCGGGTTGCCACCCCCTCCGCGTTGATGGCAACCACTACGTCGTCCCAGATCCTCTCCCGTCCTTCCTTGTTGGCGCGTGATGTTCTGAAGAGGGCATCATAATGCCCCAGGACATGCTCCACCAGGACACCAACTTCGGTGGCAGTGAAGCTGGTGGCCCTCTGCCTCTCTGGCTGGGGGTTGCAAGTGGTGCCAGATGGTGTAGTCCCCGACATGGCAACCCCAGAGGCAGGAGTTGGTGGGCAACTGGGTCCTGGGGCTGGGCTGTGGAGCGATGGAATCCCAGTCGGGAGTCTTCTGTTCCAGCAGGGGTGGACACAGCAACTGGACCCCTGCAGATGGCTGACGTGCAGGCACCAAATAGCAGGGCACATGGGCAGTAGGCAGACAGGCAGCAGCAGATGGCTGGTGGGAGCATGCTCGGGGCTCTGGGGGGCAGGAAAATGGCCTTCTGGGCAGGAGCGTGGTCTTCCGTGTGTGTACACCTGGCCACCTTGATACGGAGTGATTTGGCACGTGAACATTTTGCACGTCAGTGTGTAATTCGAGGAAAGGCCCTTAGCGCGTAAGCGCGTCAGCACACGACGCGATATCATTGGATCAAAGGCCCTTAGCGCGTAAGTGCGTCAGCACACGTACGCGATATCATTGGACCAAAGGCCCTTAGCACGTAAGCGCGTCTGTGACGTATTGTGCACGGGCGTTGCCCTTTCGCGTGTAAAACTTGCCGCGCACCCCTGAAATTCACGTACTCCCTCGACCAGGGCCCTTTCGCTGATGAAACTTCACGCGAACCCCAGGAATACACGTACCCTGCTGAAATCGCGGGTGAAACCTCACGCGAACCCCGTAATACACGTACCCTGCTGAAATCGTGGGTGAAACTTCACGCGAACCCCAGAACGTACCCTGCTGATACGCGGTTGAAACTTCCCGCGCACCCCAGTAATACACGTACCCCGCTCACCCAGGCCCGATCACGTGTGAAACTTCACGCGAACCCCTGAAATACACGTACCCAGGCCAATCGCGTGTGACACTTCCTGCGCACCCCAGTAATACACGTACCCCGCTCACCCAGGCCCGATCGCGTGTAAAAATTCCTGAGCACACCTGGAATACACGCACATGCTATTTTTCACACAGCAGGTGTCGCTGTTTGTCACGTACCTCTTTGCACGTCACAGTAGGGACATTTGCCAGAGCTGTATATTCGTGCTTTTTGTTAGCGCACATTTTGGCGCACACTTTTTCCAGCGCAGGGACGCTACCGCCTGCCTTCGTGTTTGGGTCTGTGCGCGTCTTTGCCCGTGTGCTGGTTTTCCCTATTCGATTCCATGAATACGTGTTGTAGGCGAGCGTGTGGGCATTCCGCGCACTTTCCTCCTGTACTTCCCACCGTGACGCCCACATTTTCATGAGTTGTCCCCCATTTCGAGTGTTACGCCCCGTGTTCTGCCTACTTTTGTTATGTGCACCGCGCTATGTGCGCTTTCGCTGTGGCCTTAGCGCACGCCGTTAGATGACCTGTGCGCCGGCGTGCGCCGTGCACTTTTTCAGCGCACATCCCTGATTTTATTCGTGCACGGACTTCCATGAATAGATGTGCGCTGGTTCCACTGCGATATTCGCACTTGCACTGCAATTTTCGCTCTTTCACTGCGACTCGCATGTTTTCGCACGCTTGCGCCAAAATTTTCAGCGCACATTAATTCCATAAATCGGCCGGTGTATATGTAGATGGATGAGCATACCATGTAGAAAAATGATACTGAAAAAGAACTTGTGGCAGGAATAGGAAATGTATGGTTTAAATGTGACAGCATTCCAAGAGTAAGCACTCAAGCAGCAGGACAAACAGTGTATTTATTGTGCACTCAGTCTCATTGGGTTGGCATACATAGAGATGCAAAACGTACAGTGAAAAATATGAAAGTAAAGTTAGTCACTATAATTTGTTTTACTCAGAGAGGCTGAATGAGTGTTTTGTATTTCATTTGTATGATCAATATATTTTGAAACACAGCCAAAAGGGCACAATGTGGTATTGTATATAAGATACCACAGGAGGGCATGAGTTAATTATTCAGAGTTTACTAAGTCCAGTACTTGTTCACCGTTAGTGACCCGGGTAAAATCATTTTTAGGCAGTGTTTTGAAGTTAGTCTCAACACTAAAAAGATACCCCAAGAGGTGTACCATGATATATTACAAAGAGCTAACAAAAATACCACTATACACAAACCATGACAAAATACCATGAAATACTTAATATGGCCAAAAAGATCTCTAACATTTTGGTGTGTTGTACGGGAAGCGGTAAAACAGTTACTGTGCATGGCCTTGCATCATTAAACATAATCATATTGCACACTCATTCTCAGAATTAGAGATGTGAGGTAGTGCAATACTATATGCTCACTTGACTGTTATAGTGTTATTGGTAATAGTGCCGCCATGTCCCAGATTCATGCAGAATTTTCTGTATTGTCAGATTACCAGGAGGTGAAGCATTATGCTCATGCAAATTGGTCCTCTGAAAATGTGACAACATAGAAAAGTACAATTAGCACTGAAGTAGAAAAAGAGGCTTTTGAAGGTATTTTTGATGAAGGAACTATTGTGCAGGTGTGTCTCCATCGACTGTTTTAAGTGCTGTGAAAACAGAAATAGAATATCGAGGCAGAGTACCTCAAAAGGAAATACACCAAACACGGGTTACAAAGGAACATGCAAAGTACTTTATTCTATACTGAATTCAATTACAAAAAAAAGTGGAAAGTCAGATAGCTATCGGCCCTCAGTACAACACAACAAACTCCAGCATGGTTCAGTGTGTTCAGTGAGAGACGCTATACATTAGAATGCATTCACTTTTTATACATTTTGTGGGCACTATGTCCAGCCCCACTTAGGGTTAATGTTCTACTTTACCAATTCTAGGGTTCGTGCCGAGTCTCAAATAACCGCATATAACTGGTTTGTCCTTAATACATGTAACTACAAGCATATGCATTAACTGTGTATTCTAAAGTTCTGCATGCAGGCCTTCTTAAACATAAATACAATGTAGTAAGACAGATATTCTTTGTTCAGTATGTAAACACATTATCTCAATATATCTCAATATATGCTTGTGGATTAGTTTCATTGCACAAGTGATCCCTTTACACATAGGTCAACGAAGGACGAGGTCTTAGTTCATGACCTCAACAAGTGGCCTGCAGGCAGATTACACATTAGCTATGTACAGAGGTCAAGACGAGCATGTTGTATTTTGCAATGACATCGTCCACCATTTTAGCTCACAGGATGACTTTTACACAACGAATCCTAAAATGGCGGTTTGACCTAAATTGGCGGCCTACATTGATTTAAGGTCAGGACCTTGCAACACAGATTTCTCTCACAAGCGACTTTCGAGCAGCTTGGCGTAGGCCAATATTAAATATATTTAAACAAGAGTAGGTACAATATACTTTCGATTGCGACAGTGCCAGAATGCACACAGGAGAAGAACTGCACCATCAGACTGTGCAAAAATCTTTGGTTTCTGCTACACAGATCCATAAAGATGCAAGGGAAAGACAGTGAAGTCATCATCAAATTACAGTGTAGTTTAGACAATTAATGTGATCAGATGCAGCAATTGAAATCCGAATTGAAGCAGAACTGCATGCCAAATGTAGCGATCTTGCTACTCAATTGGCTCAGAGAGAGAAACAACTTAATGAGAGTGAGCAAGAATTAACCCATTTAAAAACAAAATTGGATGATAAAAGGCAAGATGAAGAAGTTGCAGTTTCCGAAAAATGCGAACCCTTAGAGAACATAACATGGAGAGAGATAAGGAATTCCACGCTATGGAATAGGAGATATTTAAGTTACTGGATGAAAATGAAAAAATTGAATTACAACGTGGGTGCATATGTCATTTTGTGTAACTTGCATATTTCTAGTTTCTGATAAAGAATAGCATTTCGAAAAGGTCATTTAGTCTCAGAGTATTTATTGTGCGCTCAGTCCGATTGAGTTGGCATGCATAGAGATGCAAAAGGTGCAGTAAGAAAAAATATCAAAGTAAAGTTAGTCACTATAATTTGTTTTACTCTCAGAGGCTGAATGAGTGTTTTGTATTTCATTGGCATGATCAAGGTAGTTTGAAACACAGCCAAAACGGCAGAATGTGGTATTGTACATAGGATACGACAGGAGGGCATGAGTTAATTATTCAGAGTGTACTAAGACCAGTACTTGTTAGTGACCCAGATAAAATAATTATTAGGCAGCATTTTAAAGTTAGTTTCACCACTAAAATATACCCCAACATGTTTATCATGATATATTACAAAGATCTAACAAAAATACCACTATACCACAAAATACTACGAGATACTAAATGTAGGTCAAAAAGATCTCTAACAACACACTTGCGATAAGACCATGGAGGTCATTATGACCATGGTGTTAAGGGGTTAATGGCGCCGTAAAAGGCTGCGGCGTCACTAACCCTGTAACGCCTTACTACGAGGTCCCTTTGCGGCTCCCGACCTTAACGGCTGGTCTGGACAGCCGTTAAAGTAGGGACCCGCAAAGGGACCTTGATGCCAATTACGGTACCACAATTTGCGGTACCGTAATTGCTGCCTTCCCCGTTCCCATTGAGCCCTATGGGGCAAAAATGGGAATGGGGAAGGGCCATGGAGAAAGGGGGAATTACCGCCCTGCCAACTTTGGAATGGGTGGTAATTCCCCCTTTCTCCATGGCGGACTCCGGCATGGACCATGGTGCTAATAACACCATGGTTTAGCGCCGGAGTCCTAATGAGGGCCCACATTTTGGCATTGCATGGCTGCCACAATCACAGCAGATGTAACTACGTCATTGTATGAATGATTTCACTGTGCCACTACTCGGGTGACACAGTAACATTTCCTATAGAATCATCACTCTGTGAGTGCAATAGTTTGCCACACACCAAGACAGTCCACTGCGGGACCTCGTCTAACAACACTCCCTACAGTCTGGAGCTAAGACTATGAAGAGATTTACCCATTTTTCTGCTTTACGGGTCCATAAATGGTTACCTATACTTAGACACTGTTTTTGATTTACAGCATGTTGAATTTGACCTTGACCGTGCACCCCAGGTATGATACCTATATACTACTGTATGTTAATCCTTCATGGGCACACAAACAAACAAAATAACTGCTTTGCATGTCACATTATGACATTGTTTCACCCATTTTTCAGAATGCACCAGTACCAATTTTGAGAATATCTCATCTAAAGAGTGCAGGCAGGCATGTAGGAAACATTACTACTTACAGGCCACTCAATCTTGTTTTAACGTGTGTTTAGTACATCAGTGTGACGAATTGCATCCGTTAACATTTTATTATTTTTCTTTCCTTATATTGTCTTATTTTAATTGTTAGATTACGGTCCCTGAGGATGGACACTTGTCCAAAATGCATTGGACCTTATCATTTGTTGTCTGCCTATAACATTAACATTGCATTTGCATTATCTATAGTAATTTTCTTGAACTGTTGAAAATGCATATAAAGCTATAAATCTGCATCATTATGCTAAGTTATAAATTATTGAATATCTAGAAATGATACATGTTTTCATATGAGAGGTCTGTCCAATTCCTGACTAATCAGCCAGGACCCAGTTTAACTTGGCCCTCAGTGTAAAGGTGGCATTGTTGGCAACAAGACCATAGAACCTAACCTACTGTCAAATTCAAGTATTAACTTACGTGGTGCCCACTCATTCTCCACTCTGATCAATGATCCTCACACAATCCCGTTTGTTTCAGAAATCCAAATGCAAAAATCTTTTGAAAAATATTTGCTGCCACGTTAGCAATGGTGGTCCACTCACTGGTGTGATGATCTCCGAAATATTTTATTACAGAATGGTGAATATTTGAGAGTGTCAACACTGATAATATTTCTGGACATTGACCCAGGCCTTGATAGATCACTCATTTGACTGTCCGCTGGCTCTTTTTATGGATTTTATTATGTCATCTAGAATTCAGTCCAGGTTTGATAAAAATTGAACTAGGCTCTTTAAACCCCATGTGTGATAATCAGCTTAAATGGCAAATGCCAATGCCAAGACCCTATGCAATGGTGTCCCCCAGCCCCATTCCCCTTGCCTTGTTTTTGGGTATCTTTTAAAAAGGTTTAGGGGAGAGCTGGTATCCACTGTAGCGAACCAGAAGGAGGAATCAGACTCTTGAATAACATTTCAAGGGTTTTTATTATTAAAATAATTAGAAGGCCTGTCTGTCCCTATTACTATGAGATTGTTCCCTACCTAGTAAACTAAAGTACAGGTGCTCTTCAGTCCTCTAATCAAAGATATAGTCCTTCATCCAAAAACCTACCTTCTATCTAGCTCTCCCACTATAGAAAATAACCTAAATAGTCAGAGCAGTATGCTACTGACTTATGGCTCTCTTTGGACAGTCTCACAATGTTCTTGGCTATCACATGTTTCATAGCTCCAAGAAGGAAAAGAAATGTAAAAATCAGCAACACAACCTCTCTTGCATATCCCAATTGAAGTGTTCATACGAAATTCAAACTTCAAGTACTTTTGTTTCCTTCTCTCACACACTTCAACAGCTGCAATAGCTCTTGGTACAAACTTAGCTTTACAGTTCCCTTCAAGCTGGAGATCTTCCTTATCTCCCTTTCCTAATTATTTATGTGAATGCATGTTATAGTCTGAACCCACAAGGTTCTCGTTCTCTTACTATCTTAACCGGGTCCTCCTGACCCTCATGTTGCTTTAGGCTCAATAATATATTGGGCCTTTGCCACCCTGTACTCCTCGGGTTTCTTGGGCTCCCATAACCCACAACTTCATGCAATGTTCCACTTTGATAAATTGGCCTTCTCTTTTGCCATGCCATCCCGCTACCTGTTTCAGTGTCGGGTATGCACCTTGAGAATGGTGTCTGCATCTCATGGCTCGGCCATCCTCAAGTCACTTGTTGCACTGATGCTGTTACTGCCAGGGTTCGTAGTAAGTGGGAGTGGTTGGGAGCGATGCTCCTCTACTTTTTTTTATGAAGCTTTATTGTTCCTATACTTTTATTTTAAAAAGAAACCATTCCGGAATGCTTTCATTTTAAAATAAAAGGGCAGGAATTCACCAACACCGACACACAATCAAGTACTTGTGAACACTACTTGTTGCTTTTGGTTCGATCAACATCCAGAACAAATTCCTCCTCTAGCAGGCACTGTGGTGCATCACACACCAACAACCTGCTGCTGTTGGCATAAACACAGTATCCACACCCCTCCAAACCATGTTATATTACCTTGGAATCTGGTGCTTGTGAAATATAATGTGCTAGTCTTATTATTTTGTATCAGTGCGTTCATCAAAGTGCCTTGCACAAATTCTTTCCAGGCATATGGCTAATCACACATTCAAACAGCCAGCCTCTATTGCCACTGGTTCACAATAACCAACTTACTTCCAACAATTTTGTGTTTCCCCAAAATACATATTTTTTTGCAATGTTGTTGAGTGGGGCGTGTGTGGAAGAAAGGGGATGCAAGAACTCCTCACAAAAAAGTACATTGTCTTTCCATATAACTAACCGACACTAAAGGCTTGCTTGTTTTTCCTTAGAAAATGATTACACAATATAGTATTTCCTTACTCTCACTTAAAATAAAAAAATATTATTTTCTAATAAGTCTGTTTAAAATCTCACTGTCTCCTGCCATCTAAGGTAGCACAGTGTTCCCCCTACGGGGAGAAGGGGGAGGGGAAGAAAAAAGGAAGGACTATCTCCTGAGAGACATGAAACTTGGACACCGCATTACGGGGGAAGGGGGTGACACTTAAGGAACAGGGCATCATGGCAGACCGCTAGGTAAGGGGCCTCACAGGATTGAGCACCAATCTCACCAAGCCACCTAGTCAAGGTGATGGTCACCAAGAAGACTGTCTTAATGGTAAAGAACTTGACATGGACCTCCCCAAGAGTCTCCAAAGGAGAGGACTGCAGTGCCTGCAAGACCATGGGGTGATGCCATTTGGCAAACCAGAGGCAAAAATGGTGCAAGCCAATGAGAAACTCTTCAGGAGATGCCCCACCAGCCCCAGCAAATTGTGTGCCCTCGCCTCAGGACCCCAAAAGAGTGGATGACAGCCCACTGCGCGCAGAGTGTAGAGACAGAGTGCCACATGTTGAACCACTCCTGGAGAAACTGTAAAACTGCATCCTCTGAACCCAAGAGAGAGGGACATTCCTGCATTAGACACCAGGACATAGTGTCTTTCCAGTGTCTTTCATAGGCCCTCAGGGTGGAAAGTCATCTATCCCTCTGAATGGAGGTAGCCACCCCCTCTGAGTGCCCCACGGACCTCAGATGAGCCCATTCAGTTTCCAGGCCCCAAACCAAGATCTTCGGGCCTGCCACTCCTGGGAGAAGAGTACCAGGTCCAGGACTTAAGAGAGGGGAAGAATGGGAGAAAGAGCTAGGTCTAGCACAAGAGGGAACCATCATCTGTGGGGCCAGAGAGGAGCCACTAGAATAACCTCTGATGGAGAACCCCAAAATCCTGAGCAAGACCCTCTGAAGGCGGGCAAGGGGAGGGAATTCATGCAGAAGTCCCTCTGGCCACAACATGGACATATCATCCACCCCCATGCACCCAAGGTGGGGAACCTGGAGAATAAATGGAGAACCTGTGTATTCACAGGAGAGGAAAACAGATCCTGAATGGGAGACCGCAGCACCCTGCAGATCCTCTTAAAGGCCACCTTCCACAGTTCCCACTCCTCCAAAGGAAACACCCTGTGGAGTTGACTCACCACAGTGTTCCCCCAGTCCCTGCTGTAAAATGCTACCAAGGCCAAGAGATGAGTCTCTGTCCAGTCACCCAGCCACAGCGCCAGGGGCCCCAGAGACCGGGAGCTCCCTTGCTTGTTAACATGGGACACCTTGGCAGTATTGTCTGACTGCAACAAGGGTCACTGGGGCAAAGTCCTGAAGGACCCTGAAGGCCACCACCAGATCCCTCCAGTTGAACCCTGGCTGGACCACAGCTCCTGGTGGGTCACTACCCCCCACCCAAACAGGCTGCCATCTGTGGTATCAATGATCAAAGAGGGCTGTTGGAGGGAAAAAACCATGCAGGGAGGTGGACAGGAGAAGCCACCTCCGAAGTTGCTCCCAATGGGACAGATCCACTGGGATTGAACCCTCAAAGTTCGGAGAGGACTCCCTCCAGAACCTGTGTATGTGGAGCAGTAGGGTTTAGGGATGAAGTCTGGGCCAGGTGGAAAAGGAAGACCCAGGATGCCATCTACCCCTGCACCTGAAGGAAGCCCCCCCGCGAGCACATCTTGGGAAAGTAGAAGCAGCAGATAGTCCCGCAATTATTGAGTATTGATGAGTGGAAGCAAGGCCAGAACCATCCCCATCCAGAACCTGGACGCAATAAACTGAAGGTCTTACGAGGGCCGTAGATGTGACTTCCACCAGTTGATGAGGAAGCCCATCGGTTGCAGAAGGGCTCACGTGGACTCCACATGTTGAAGCAGGAGATCTTCTGATGGGGCCTTGAGGAGCCAGTCGTCTAAAAACGGAAGACCTGGATCACCGGCAGGTGAAGAGCGGCTATAATCAGCCACATCACCTTGGTAAAAACACAGAGTGCCGAACTGAGGCTGAAGGGCAGAGCCTGATAGTGGAAGTGGTCCTTACCCACTGAAAACCACAGGAACTGCTGAAGTGATGTCCAGTTGGGGCATGGAAAGTTGTGTCCTGCGGATGCAGGGTGGCCAGAAAATCCGAGACCTGTACCAGCAGAATATTCCACTGGAGGCATTTCATCTTGAAGTGCAGGTTGAACAGCCTGTGAGAACCAGACAGTTTGGGCACCAGAAACACAATGGAGTAGACCCCCAGGCCTTGCTTCACCCGGGGGACCCTCATGATGACCCTCTAGGTCAGCAGATCCTGGGGAGCTTGCAGCATGGCCAACCTCCTGGTGGAGCATCTGGTGAGTCGTGTCTGGACCAAGCCTGAAGGAAGAGGCAGGGAAAATTCTATCTTTTTGTTCCACCGCACCAGTCTGTTTGTTACCTCAGGCACCTCCAGAAAGCTGATTCCACCGGGCCCAAAAGTGTCGCAGGTGACCCCCACGACTTCTGCTGGCGGGGTGACAACAAATGACTTGGGTGCCATTTCTTTACAATTAAAGGGCATCGCTGAGCACTGGGCCTATCATGCGAGCGCAGGGGCTGTCGAGCCGGGAGAGAAGGCCTCAAAGTAGCAGTAGGCTTCCTCTGCAACTGCCCCACATGCCTTATTTTCCATGGGATCCATTGAGGGTGTCCTCAGCGGCCACAGAAAACCTCGCAACCAGCCTCATGAGGATGTCATCCACCTTGACAACCTGTGCCATAGAAGTCTCCTTCTCCTGCCATGGATACAGTTTTGCCAATAGTGGTGGCACCAACGTCTTTTCAGGGTCAGTCCATTCTCTCAGGATTTCAGCCTGCATCTCAGTGAGGAGGGTGCGCTTGAACTGAGGAGGAGGAGCCTGGTGATGTCCAGCACTGCTTGAGAGTGTTCAGAGTCTGGAAATCCCATGTACTAAGCCACCTGGACAAAATATTTCCCTTTGATGTCAGCAGACTGAGGAGAAGGTGAGTCATCAATGCTAAAGGAAGAGGACTCAGATGAAGTAGGGTGACCCTGGATACCCTCCTCCTGCAGGGCTTTCCTGAACATCTGCATGAGTTTATCCTCAGACACCCTACACAAGTTCTTCCTCTTGGGTGGGGGAGGGGAAGAGGAGGTGGACAATGGAGACCTAGTCTATTTTTGGCTGTGTGCTTCCCCATGGCAGACACACACACACACAGCCTAGACAGGCCAGAAGACAGGAGTTGCAGGAACCAACAATGCCTGTAGGCCCTTTCCAGTAGAAATAGAGGGCTCAGGGGCTGCACAAGCCCCCACCCGAAGCCGACACCCAAGAGAGCACTCTCACCTCTGCCCTGGGCACAAATGCCCTGGGCTGTCATCATCTCCATATCAGGGTTCCGCTCCACAGTCCCACCATCACCTGCCGCTATGCGGGGGTAGCAGGAGGGTCCCTAGGCCCAAGCCCATGCTCAACTGGGAGGTCCTGCACAGGAGGGGGTCTCTGGAGCCATCGCCAGGAGCTGAAAACTCCTGCCCTGCAGGGGTCATTCGGCTCATGCAAGTGAAAAGCATGGCCTCCCCGAGCTATGTTCAAGGAAGTGGGTGGAAGAACTGCCTAAGGCGTTCCCTGCCAAAAGCATTAACAAGAGAAAAAATGTTGTGGCTAGGGGGAGGCAGACTGTTATGCCCAGAGGAGGGAGGCGGGACTAAAAGTGTAGAAAGAGATAAAAGGTTCCTGCGAGAGGTGGGATAAAACAATGATTTGTACTGGGGCGACGAAGAGGGACATGGAGCTAATGGTGTCCTAGCAGAGGCGTTTGTTTTGTTAGTGGCTATCACTGTTGTTTGTTTCCTTCAAAACTGCGTTTTCATTCTTTTGTGTATTTTAGTATTTTAGTATTCTTTAAGACTGCTCATGTGCTAGTAATACGATGCTCTTTGGAGGTTGTACCAGTGCTCTATAAATGTGCGGTTAATTACATGCTATGGTTGTTTATTGCATTCAAAGTAAACTCGTAACAAAGGTGAATGGTAAAAACATGCAGTTCAGAAATATTGCAGGTGCTTACCATTCCTGATAGCCTCGTGGCGGCCTTAGTTACATTTTTACTCTTTTCTGTATAACTATGACCCACTTCATCTTTATGCTATAACAAAATGAACGTTCTGTCTTTCCGTACATTCAAAGTACATCCGAGCTCGATTTCTGAGTAAATGATGTGGTAAGACCTGTTACCTTTACACTTTTCCCTCCACGTAATTTTCCACATCTGCATGGCAGAGTGCAAAAGTGTAATGTAAAAAGATGCCATACTCGTTTATACTCCGCCATGCAAAATGAGTATTCGTCGCCTGCCATTTACGCATGCAGGCAGTATTTACAATGGATTCCTATGGAATACACCTGCTTTTTGCAGGTATGAAAAGTCAGAGGATTCCATGGGAATCCACATCATTTGCAAATACATGAAAATGCATGCTTGTGAAATGCTGGGGCAAGGCGGAATCATTTCATGCCACCTCTCCTCATACAAATGAATGTAAATGAGCTGTGAAATAAATCTAATGTGTAAAAGTCTTACAGAGGACTATCGCGTATTAGGTTTCTGTTACGGCTCATTGAACATGAGCCCCAACATGCCATTGGACTCCTTGTTGACTGTTATTAAACCCGAATTCACATCCCTATTGGCTTTTTTCAGGTCATCTAGGTTATGGTAAAAATACTAAAAAGTACTAAAAAGTTTTTTTTTTTTTTGTTACATGCACAGAGTCCTCACAAAGTACAATAGGTCCTACTGCAATGCTAGGTTGTGTATGTGCAAATGAAATTCAGAAGACGGGACCTAATTTCCCGACACATAACTGATGGAGCTTTAGTAAAACATACGATTCCTGCATGCGTGAACATGGTTTGCAGTCCTAGTTCAGCTGCTTGAATAATTTGCACTGAAATTGCCAATTTCAGAGCTGAGACCGTCTTGCCTGGCCTTCAATAACATAATTTGACTGGAAGGACATGCTCGAAGGTTTAATAAATCCATGCCCGATTTGATGAAAAAAATACACACTCATTCGAAATGCTTGATTATGTATCAGCCAGGGCGAAGAAAAGTGGCACTTGCAAGTTGTTTCAGGGATGCTGCTACCGCAGACTACCAGGGGTGCCCTTCAGTGCATCCCTAATCAGCATGGTGGAAGCTGAGGAGCAGAGAAGATAATGAAGTGTTTGTTCTGGGAAGAGTGCTAAACAAAAGTGTGCCAAGTGCCTGGATTACTCTACCCCTCGCAGAGAGGAGAAACAGAGGTGGGGGAGAAACATAGACAACTTTGCATTAGGCTGTGCCTTTTCATTTCCAGTATTCCGGTTAGTGTTTCGGCTGATCACGGTTTCATTCCTAAGGTGTTTCACATTTGCAAAAAAAACGTACAGTGCAATGTTCATTA
Organism: Ambystoma mexicanum; assembly: GCF_040938575.1. Classification (NCBI taxonomy): domain Eukaryota; kingdom Metazoa; phylum Chordata; class Amphibia; order Caudata; family Ambystomatidae; genus Ambystoma; species Ambystoma mexicanum. The sequence goes on along the minus strand of NC_090936.1, from coordinate 300,325,525 downwards.
TTTCACCAGATTTTGCTCGATTCGTTCAAGGAATTTTAAACTCTAATCTTTAATTTAAAAAGAAAAATGGAATAAACTCCTGCCGTACTTCAGAGTAACATGTGAGCCTCTCACTATGTTTTCGCCTGCAACTTCTGTGTCATTAACACATGGAGCCAATATCTGCCAACATCTCACCAAAATCTGGGGGAAACACCTATGCAAGATGCTGCCTATCTCATCTCCAGAAGGTATCTCCTTGTGTTTCGGCAAAGCCCCTCATGTCTACGCGTGCATACTCTACAGGCAATGCACATGGGCATCCTGTTCTCAGGTAAGTCTCATTGCCAGGGCCTTGGTGGACCAGAGGTGAAAATGCTCGCCTGGGAAACCAGACCTTCCAGAATCTGTGTATTTCATCTTTCCCCACAATGATAACCTATATTTCGAAATATGATCATGATATATTATTAGAATTATATTATTATTAGTAGTAATAGTAGCAATATGTTATGTTATGTTATGTTATGTTATAACATTTCCATAGCGCTAAAGCCCTAAGGCATCCAAGCGCTCCTTCACAAGCAGAAAAAAAAAAAAAGAGAAAGGTCAGTGAAGATAACCGAAGATAGAATTAAGTGAACAGTTCTGTTCTTAGGAGCTTCCGAAACGCCAGATGATTGCTTTCTGCTCTGAGCGCCTGTGGTAGGTTGTTCCAAGCCTTAGCCACGAGCACCGGGAAGGAACGTCCATTTCCACGGGCTCTCTTTGTCCTAGCCACCTGCAGACATAAAGTGGATGTAGAGCGAAGGTTTCTTGCAGGTTGGTAAACCAAAAGTTTGTCCTTTAAATAGTTTGGGGCTGTCCCATAGATGCACTTATGACACAGTGTTAGTGTTTTAAAGGAAATCCTGGGTGATATCGGAAGCCAGTGTAGCTCCCTTCTGGCATCAGAGGTGGGTTCATGCCTTTTCATGCTGTAGATTATACACACAGAGGCATTTTGAATTTTCTGCAGTCTATGAACGTCTTCTCTACTGCCCCCCCCCAATAGAGCGTTACAGTAGTCAAGACGTGGTAAGATCACGGCTCTGACTAACTTTGCTCGATTGTATTTTGAGATTAGAGGGGCGACCTGCCTCAATACTCGCAAATGATATTGAGTGTTTTTTTCAATGGCATCTACATGCGCACCTGCGTCCAGGGAGGCCTCCATGTACGCACCTAGTGTCTTCACCTTGTCAACTACTTTGATGTGGCTGTCATCAACCAAGAAACCAGAGAAAACCGGGGCTAAAGTCTCTCTCGATTTCTTGGACCCATAAATCATGAGTTCCGTCTTTCCTGCATTTAGGCATATCCAGTTTGTGGTCATCCAATCTTTTATCACTCTGTATACTTCATTTAATTTAAATTGGTCTGCTTGGTGGTCTCCTGATAGTTCCATTGACAGCTGGAAATCGTCGGCGTAGTTTGTAAAGAAATAGCCCAGCCTCTCCGGTTCTTTACAGAGAGGGACGATATAGATATTAAAAAGAAGAGGCGACAAACATGCTCCCTGCGGGACACCACATAAGATGGTCTCTACTTCTGAGAACGCCTCTTCCCAAAAGGATATGAGCCAGTTTACGGTCTCAGTAGCCAAGGCACCTGTGTCAAGCAGTCTGTGTAGTAAGATCTTGTGATCCAAAAGATCAAAAGCTGCACTGAGATCTAGTAATATTAATAAGCCCGGTCTACATCTCTCAACTAAAGACAGCATGTGGGTCTGAAGATCAACCAGAGCACTCTCTGTGCCATGGCAACGGCGAAAACCCGATTGTCTCTCATGCAACCTGCTAGTATTTTCAATGTGAGATTGAAGTTGTGTTGTGGCAACCTTATCCACCAGTGTTAAGAAAAAAAGGGTGTTTGTAATAGGTCGATAGTTAATGGCATCTTTATGGTCTAAGCCGGCTTTCTTTAGAAGGGGGGTGACTGCCACGGTTTTGATGGCTTGTGGAACAGTGCAATGCCTAAAGGAGGCATTTACAAATCTGCACAAAAATGGTGCAAAGATGCTCTGATGGTCTAGAATAATTTTAGACGGAATGAGGTCCCCTGGACAACTAGTCGGGTTCATGGCTCTCATGGTATTTTCAACCTCAGTGACTGTAATTTCTGGAAATTTAAAACCAGTATGGGTTGATTGAAACTCCTCCTTTTTCGATTCCATATGATTGATCATATGATTTAGTTGTACCTCCTTTACAACAGATGAATTTATATCTATGGTTTGGTTTTGTAGTTGTCTCCGAATTTTATCTTGAACGCTTGTCAGTTTGTCAGAGAAGGCTTTCTGTGTTCTAACACAGTCCTCTTTAGTGGGTGTAATTGAATTGTTTAAAACTTCTGGTTTCTCCCAGTAGAAGTAGCAATAGAAGTAGTAGTAGTATTATTATGAATACTGTTATTATTACAGATTTCAAACAATATTCAAACCATATTGATTATCTGGCTATTGTTCAGACACTTCTTTTAAAACACCAGTCCCTCATTGCAAAATATCAGGTTTTCTACTTCAAATGTTGTATGCCGCTTATGTATGACCACCGACTGCATGCACGGTTTCACACTTATGTATGGCTCATTCATCCGATGCCATGTTCTTTTGAACACAGTTCTGTGAGCATGATGTTGCATTCTTGGGGTAAACCTTATATTCATTCTGGGGTTGATTGTTGTATTCAAACTCCTGTAACAGTCCTCCTCTAAGCACAGTCAACGGGGCACAGGGCTTGAATAGCCATGGTAGCCCTTGTGTTTTCACTAAGCAAGTCAATTCAACCGCCTCCTCCACCGCCTACACAGGAAAACTAATTCGGGCCTGCAGACCTTTTCTCTCTACTAATAGTTGCCTTCACTAGCGAGAGCCCTCATACAGTCTAGGTTAGACTACAACAGCCTCTACCTAGGTGCCAACCAAGCTATAATTAGTAAACTCCAAGTCATTCAAAACAATGCGCTACGAGTAGCATTAAACATTCCTAGGCGAGAGCATATCTCTGACACTAGAATCAAATGCAAATGGCTTACCATCCAACAAAAAATTGACCTAAAAACTCTCTGCCTCACATACAAAGCCCTCAACCACTTAGCCCCCCCCCACCTTACCAATAAATTCACCTGGAAGCAGTCCATTAGAACTACTAGATCCTCCAACACCCTATGTCTCATGGTGCCCAGATTTATCTCTAAAAGAGCCAGAGGCTCTAGCTTCACTGTCCTCGCCTCCCAACGTTGGAACTCCTTGCCACTAAACATTAAGTCGGCCAATTCCTTCCAGTCCTTCAGGAAACTTGCCATTGGGTGGCTATTGGCACAAAGTCAATTAGTATGTTAGACACAGCTACTATCTGTATATACTGTACATGTATCATTTATGTCTTTAATGGATGTCCTCATTGCCACTGCCTGTACTCTGTATATAACCCTTGCTAAAATTTATCACTTTTAATTCCATGTATTGTGCTTTGTAACCTGTACCAGCGCCCATTTACTCCCGGGTCTGGAGCGCTATATAAATAAAATAAACAAACAAACAAAACAAACATGTATACTCAAACCTTTTCCACAATGAACATGAGTGCACCATGTGCAGGCCCATAAACGCTCAGTCACAGTCATGGTGTTGTTGGACCAGAGGGCAGAACGTTATTTGTGTTTTTATTATTATAATAATAATTATTATAAATGTCAAGCACAATTAATTATTCAGCAATTATTTATTGATTATTTTTGAAAAAAACTCTGAACTATTGCAAAATAGTATGTTTGTACTTAAGTGTTGCAAGTGACTAATCCTTAGTCCTAATCCCCAGGTTTGGCTCCATAACCATACCATCCAACTGACTTCCTTGTGCAGTGGCTCAAGTGCGCCTAGCTGCTGCTCAGATTTTCCACCACAAACATTACAATATGGAGGATCACCTCCACCAAATGACTCTATATCGGGGGGGTCATGTCAATGTCCCAGTCCTGGACTTTGACTTTTCCATCAATTTCATTCAGGAAGTTGTCATTTTGGTTTTCTTTAATTGAATACATTGGACCAACATGAAAGAAAATCCTGGAATTGGAGTATTGTGTGAACAGCTTGTTGCCCTTAGGTCCTAAAAAGTCAGCGCCATAGTTGATAGCATGGCATTCATTATTTACAGCGCCAGGGAGCGCCCACAAATACATTTGACAGTTGGTAAGTTTATTTTGGCTAGTACTCAGGACAACTACGTTATACTGTTGGCCTTAACAATATCGCCCAGTGATGTGTTGGGTAAAAACCGATTGATTTTTCTACGGTTGTCCTTCTTTGTCTCCCTGACTTATAGAGAGCAACAGGAGCTCCTAGCCCTTACAAGCTTTCCATATAAGCGCTCAGACTTTGTGAGCAGCGATCTAATTATTAGAGTGCGGTAAGCTAACCACGCATAAGTAACTTCTTAATGGGTTATAAGGATTCTCAGACAGCACACAAATGCTGGTGGGGAAGCAAAGTAGTGGAGCACTTTTGTGCATGTATTCATTTTTTTTCCCATATCCCTTTCACCCCCTTTCCCTAACCCATCCCTTTTGTGTTTGTTGTGACTACAGGCACATATTTGGACATAAACTAATTGTGTAAACAAGTAATAGAGCCGTGTGATATCTTTTGATACACCTATTGCAGAATAATCGGTATAGCAGTAAATAAAAGTATTAGATAGGAAAGGGCACATTAGTGACCCCCCTTTTTTTCTGTTTTCCCTGTTACTTTTTCTATAGGAATAAGAAAACACAGGTACGGGATCAAGATAGCTATCCCAGACAGGGAGTTCAGACCCTATACAAATAAAGTCCTGATGAAGATGACCAGAGCAAGATATGGTTATGAAACCGGTCGACTTTGAAAAAGCATGAGCTGGTCTCATGTGTTTTAGATCTGTGTACAGAATTTTTGACATAGACTGTGTTAAAAAAAAATTGCTTTATATTGACTTGTGTCTGTACATGTTTTAGATGTTGTACAAGGACCCTCTAGCTAAGGTGCCTTTAAAATGTATGTATTGTGTGTTATCAGTACAAAGTGTTCAGACCTTTCTGGTTGCTGACTCTACAGTGGTCATTAAATTTATAAACGCTGTTGTGTAGATACAGCTCTAGATAACTCTAAGTTTTTAGGCATTATCTAATGTAAAATGCCTTGTTTTGCAGCTCCTATTAACACACGTGGGACTGATTTTTAACTGTTGTAAGTGAACTAGTGGTTTATTCTCTGATGTTGGGAAAGATTTATTGAGATACAGAAAACTGTTTTACTGCTAGAGGTGATTGATGTAATGATTATACATATAAAATATCTTTTGAAAAGCTTCTTGACACTGGGCCAGACAATCCTCCTTGAATCTTCTTTGCTCGTCAGTTTATGTTTGTTAACTGTGACACAACCTCAGGCTTCTTGCTTATGAGATGCCAGTTTGCTAAAACATGATGTGGAATATTCAGATTTCCTATGCTTATATATTCTTTGGTGGCATTGCCTGCAGTCTATTATTATACTACATATAGCTAGCTTCTATGATCACTTAGTCTACTTGCGTTGCTGGCTCTGTACATTTATAAAAATATTTGCATTTTCTTCCGCGCTCTTCACATGTGTAATCTTCATTTTACACGTAACAGGTTACTCGATTCTTTACTTCGCCATCAGATTCTATATGTTCTCTTTACATGCTTCACCATTATCTGTTCGCAGTGCCTCACGTTACATCATGTGATGTCACCAGTCTGCTCTTTCATTCATCTTCTCCCGTTCTTGGGGATCTTCCCCAAGAGACTGTCAGCTATTCGTGGATACATAAAGAATGGCTTTCTTAATGGGTTGTTTGCTTTAAAGGCTGCTCGTGTCATTGGCATCATTACTGGTGTCGTCTTTGTCACTATCTCTGGTTCCCAACTTCCCTCTACAGTTTAATTATGTTTAAGAATAAAAGAACTAACATAATATATATAAGAAAGGTGTTTTGCTGAGGGAACACCTTAATGAGACCATATAATGCAAAAATGAAGGTAACTGCTAACACTCTAGAAGCAGCATGAGCACAGGTAATGGGGACAAAACACGACTCTGACAAAACCTTATTATTTCTACCTGTATGTTTATCATACTTTGGGGAACAAAAGGCAGCTGAGTTTATTCAATGATGTGAAAACGTAAGGGAGAACCAATCCGACATCTGGTGCCCTGACTCGCATGTCCCAGCCCTTTTTGTGGTCTTTGACACCTTCCCAGCCAGGGACTGTTATACCTCAACCCCAGAGAATGCAGAGTTATTGATGTAAATGCCACTGCGCATGACAATTAGTCGCTAGTGGTTTAAATACAAAAGGTAAGTCTTAACTTTACCCTACTTTGTATGTGTCTTCGTTAGCACGATTTATGGATTGTTAATTCCAAAGGTATTGCATGGTAGGCAAGGAGAGATAAAGGACCTTTGGGGAGTTGCTCCGCCCTACATTGTATAGGTGACAGGTGCTTTCACATCTTGAGATATTGACACTGAGAGACAACTGCCTCAAGGTATGGCACTTTGAGTCATTAATGAAAGATGCTTATGAATGAAAAGACACATGTTATGAAGGAAAAACCAATGTTTAAGCAGGAAGTGTGTATTTAGAAAGGTGCAAATCCCCATGATAAGTAAGGGTAGGGCAAGATGGTGGGTTTTTATCCTTTGACTGAACAGGATGAAATGGTGCTTGTTCAGGTAAATAATATCTTGAAAAAGATAGGGAGGGCAAGTGCAAGTGAGTGGTTGGGAGCGGTGCTCCTACACTTATTTTACCATTCCTATACTTGTATTTTAAAAAGAAACCGTTCTGGAATGGTTTTGTTTTAAAATAAAAGTTTAGGAAGAAGTCGATGTGTGCAACATCCCTACAGCCCTTCATTAGACGTGTTGCTGTGTGGATAGGTAGCATATGCCCAACTCATGTCTTTTGAGGCTATTGCATTACATGTTTGTCTATGCCTCTGTGTGTGAGGGTGATGGGTGATGCTGCATGTTGTGGACGGTCAGAAGGAGGAGACAGACTAGAGGTTTCCATTCCCAGCAAACTTTTATTAAAAATTATAAGAAAATGTCTCACTTTCCCTTAGCTTTGGATTTCCCGACCAAACACAAAAACTAGGGTGCTCGTCGTCAGTTGTGAAGTCCAAAACACCTCCACCCTAAACCTAGCTAGACTGACCCTATGAGTAATACAAAGCAACTAAAGTTCAGAAGAATGACTCCCTTCTCCTGGGGTAGCTTTGTTAGCACGATAATTCTTTTTCAACTTCCTGGCTTTACCTTCTCCTGACTTTGTAGGGTCCTCTTTATCGGCGCTCTTTGCCTTTGAGTTTCTTTCATGTACATTTAAAAGTCTCTCTTTCACTAATGCCCCACTTATATATCGAGAATTACAACCAATTTTCTTATTGTTAGAGTCCTCAATTTTCTTATTACTTTTTTATCCCAGACAAAATAGTTTTCTACTATGGACAATGTTTGGACATTTGTAAATGTATACCCCAGCTCCATAAAATACCGTCCCATCGAGTTCTCATGATATGCCTTCATTTGAGGCAAAATCAGTATACTCGCACTTGTTTTAAAGTGCCACATTTGGCTGCCCCATACGCAGCAATATCCTGACGACATGGTTTGTCACACTCAGATTTTTAGAGATGAAAATGCCCAAATAATTATAAGTCGTGACCCGCTCTAGGACTTCTCCCTTACATAGATCTAGTTGTGAAAGAACGTTCTTTAGGCCAACAGCCATAGCTTTGGACTCTGCTTTAATTGTGTGCTAGTCAATCAGTCTGTCAAATATGATTTATTTGAAATTAATGTCATTAAAAGCAAAAACCAAAAATACAATAAATATAGTAAAAGTAGCAGATAGGCTCATTGATATCATATATTTTATAAACACATTTTAAAATTCATATCACTGCTATCAGATGGATGGTAAAGCATGTCATGCTTAGTCACAATGCAGCTATAAGATATCGTTCAAGACTCCAGCATACAGAGGGATCTCTGAATTATAACAAGGAGAGCGGTGAATGGTGACACTAAGATATGCAATCTAAGAAGTGCCTTTAAATACCTGGATCTAGGAATAACATATAAATGACAAAAGAACACAAACATAAAGTGCATAGTATTATCTTTTTCAAGAAGATTGCAGCAACACGATATACAACCATCCTGGCACCATTTCACTGTGTTTGCAGCCAAAGGGAATTGTTTATGCTCAAAAGTGTGATATACCATTTTACCAGTGAGTTAGACATATTCATGAAATATTTTGAAACGTATTTTTCTTCATAGGCATCTGGCTAAAAAGAACTTACAGATGTTTTTTGATTGACAAGAGGCCATAAAAGAAGAATTGTTAATCTGCATATACACTGTTTTTAGAATAGCCTTGCCATATAGCCAAGTTCAACACCACAAATGAGCTGGCATTAGGGTCAAATCATCTGATGTGGGGTTTGTCTGAGTTTCTAAATATAATAGCTCATTGGCCATATTTGGTCGGACCCCCAACATAATCTTAGAAACTGTTTTCAACTGAATCAAGGGCTGAAAGAGAAGATAAAGCCCAAATACCACTCACATATCTTGCAATCCCTCAACGTTTAGCTTCAAAACCCCTCAGTGTTGTATACATTTCCCCACCTACATCGTTTTAAGTAATATGCAAAACCCTTCCACCAAATTGGGTAATTTGTATAGCTATTTTTTCTATACACTGTAATCAACTGTTCATGGGTTTAAGATGGATTACTAGAATTTGGCCTGGTGGACAAATTGCTGGAAACCACCCTAGTTATAGTGAACAGGAGAACTCAAAGATTTTAGCCAAAACCCAATCAAGGTAGCAATGGAGAGCATTCAAGGCTATTCTCAGGAAAATGTGAGTGGGGCCAGGGATCCACAATGAGTCCACCCAGTGAAGCACACAAGAATTCAATTTAGACAAAAATTTACAAAAATACTATATTTACTCTAGGCCCAAAACATACAATAGAAAATAAAACAATCCAGTGATAATATTGCACAACACTCAATAATAAACATACTATTGGTTTTAAAATGCATTCAATGACATACATTAATAAATTATGGTAAGGAATACAGTGAGATGGAACCAAGACACAAGAAATATGCCCTAGCTTCAAAAGTCCAATCCCTATGAAGAGTGGGCCCTTGCACCCAAAAGTCACAATGTTTCACCCCAGAATGCTTCTGGTGCAGGTAAAGTTCTTGTGTTGGTAAAATGTTCAAAAGAAGGGATTCAGCAAAGTTACTGGTAAGTATAGATGTGTTCTTATCTTTCAGGTAAAGCTGCTCAGTTGCAATGAGCGAAATGCAGTGGCATGGAAGGATACAAAGAGGGCTGTTCTCAATGTTATCCTGTGGAGGACAGTGGGAGACAAATGGTTTGCATTTCCTTGCCCCCCTGACTCCAAGTTTCCCAGAGGACAGGATGAGTCGACTGGGCCTCAGTGGAAGGTAGATTTCACGCCATTGGTTCCAGTAAGAGGTGCCCAGGAGCTGCGGGTACAAGGATTCTTCCGGTCAGGTCCAAGCGCAGAGTGCAACACTTGGAAATGCAGAAAGCGTTGATGTAGACATCTTCAGGGCACTTCATAAGAACAGGGAAGGTGACTTAGAGAGACAGCCACCACACACAGGCGACTGCAGGCGTCCTTGCAGTCGCAGTTGAGGAAGACCTTTCAGAGTGTGATCCCTTAAAGCTGGGAGGCTGAAATTCTGTAGGAAAGCAACTTCCACCAAAAACTGGCAACAACCGAACATCAGGCTGCAAATGCCGAAAAACAAGGGTCCTAAAACTGGTTGTTCACATGAGTTCAGGCATTGAAGCACTGCACAGTGCCTTTGCAGATCAGGTAGTCCAGCAGGGCTTGTATGGGCCAGATGCAGGGAGGGATGCTGCGCCTCTTCAGGATCTTTAGTTGGCTGTTCTTATACACAGGATGCTTGGCTCCAACGCTGAACTGAAGAAATGGCTGCAGTAGTCCTCTTCTTATCCAAAATCCAGGCAGGAAGCAAGTCCAAGTCCACCAATGGTAAGGATCTGCCCCATTCAAACAGCCAGCAGTGGTCCAATCATGGACCACCATTGGTTTTACTCATGTCTCACAACCAGACTTTCAGGCACCACAGACGTGGAGTGGGACCAGACAGTCCTACCCCATTCCTGAGCCAAACACACGTTGCCGTTTAAGGGCACTGGACACCTTTATTAGCCATACGCAGAAGACACAAATGTGTACACTAAAAGAAATAATACAAACATTATAAAATTGATTTGCTGCCACCAGCTTCTCTTTAGGCACATATAAAAGTAACCAAAAATCTCAAGTGTAAAAGACTAGGGTGGTACAAAACTATCCCCATTGCTCTGCATTGTAAGATGCTATGTGCAAGGTCAAAAAGTTAAAAAAAAACTGTACAGTTTAGAAGGGAATCATACCTTCCATACTTTCTCAAAAAGATTCGGTGCACCCGCTTTTGGGAAAGACAAGAGTTTTATTTTGTATAGAAAAGCAAAAAGGCGACACACAAATAATCCATCATGGCGTAATCAAGATACAGTATTAATCCCCCACTGTCAATTGCTGCCGCCTATTTACATGCTAATGATTACATATAGCCCATTCTCTTATTGGTTCCACTATTAGGTCACTCATCTTCACCACACGTGCGTAACGTATGTGTCCATCGTGGAATGCTGCAAATCAATTGGTTAGCATCAACTGGCACCACCCTACCTTTTTATCCTAGCCACGTGACAGGTACCTGGTTATCAAAATTAACTCAGTGGGACTCTTCGAGGTCAGCCTGATCCTTTGTGGACAATGCAGCCCCTTTCTCATTCCAGACACGTGGGATACCCCATCATACCCTCCCCACCGTATGGGCATATTTTGTCAGCTCTCCCTGGCACAAAACATAGATCACGTTGTTCTCTGTTTTCCTCTTAACAAGTTCCCACTCCCCCGGAGTGAACTTAGTGTCCCAGCAATCAATCCAGTTCACAAAGGATTTAGGGCCCTTTCATCCTGCACATCTGGTAGTTCATATGGAATGATCATCATTCCATATAAATGATAATGATATTGTGGCTGTTAAGTCTTAAATCTTTGTTCATGTTTTGGCATACCAAGACCTTTGTCTCCGTTCTTTACCACGCATGAGAATTAGGATGCAATGGTGAGATAAGGAAAGAGGCCTCATTGTTCTGTGTTGTCAATGAAAACACTGCTTGCCAGGATGTAGACCTACTCGTAAATGCTGTGTTAGTTAGATGTATGATTATCATGTGTATAAGCATACTATTACATACATAATTGAATCGTGGCATTGCTTAATCAACTTTTTTTTCCCTTTTATGGTTTTCCTATTCCCACTAAATAACCCTCCCCATCACACCCCCCACCCCTCTACATCGTTCCGTGTTCCTTTCCGTAATCTAATATATTTTTGCAATGTAAATCATCTACGGGGCGAGGTCTAGACATGCATCCCAACAGATACCATAACAAACACCTGTCAATGTTGACAAGGGTTCAAACTTGCTATGCCATATTAAATTAGTAGGTATTAGTAGTCTACTTGCTCCCTGCTGTTTGAAATGCAGGCATGTTTCAACTGAATGTTCTTCTAGGCCTTCCGTTGTATCCTGGTGCCTCTCCACCACTGCCCTAATGTTTTGGGTCCTTTGTCTTGTGCTCTGTCCTTTATGCTCCCATTCCTTTCTTTCCTCCCACTCTTACTCTGTTCTTCGTTCTTCCTTTCAGCTCTCCTCCTCTCCCTCATTGCTGTTCTACTTTCACTCCTCCCTTCCTCTTACCAGGTGTCTATGGTGATCACCTCTTCTGACTTACTGTCATCCTTGCCACTCCAACATGTACCTGGTTATTCTACCTCAAATTTCCACTTCTGCTTCCGTTCCGCTTCCACTGATCTCTTCTTTATTTGATCTCCCTCTTCGAGTTCATTCCCTCTCTTCACTTTCTCCTAATTCATCTTTCTTCCTTTCGTCCTCTCTCTTCATCCTTTGGCCTCTGTTTCCTCTCCACCACATCCTCCTATCTTTTTTTTCTCTCCTCCTCTCTCTTCTTTTTCCCTGACTTATTTTGCCCTCCTCCCTCTCTGTTGTTCACTATTTAAACTCCACCTCCTCTCTTCACTTTCTCCAACCCTCCCCCCCTCCCCTTCCATCTCCCTCTCTGTCCTTCTCTCTCTTCTCTGAATGTGTCTCTACCTCATCCACTTTTCCATTTCTCACTTCCATTGCTTTCTCGCTCACTGAACCATAGTTCTCTTTCACACCTTTACTACTCTTGTTCTCCCACTTCTGCAATGTTCTCCCACCTCCACTTATTTCTCTCATCCACTTCCTCTGCTCTGTTTATGTTAATGTTTATGTTTGAGTACTTACCATGCGCTTTAGACCCAAAGGCAAGCGGGCACACACAAAACACCAATCAAATACACAGAATCAATACAAATACAACAGATACAAAGCAATACAACACAGTCTAAAAATAACAGTTTAAAGCCACAAGAATGAAAACAGAGAATGTTAAAATACTTCTTTAAAAACATAAAATGATAAAAAATAGCAGGATATTGGCAGGATAAAAGCCATTGAACAGACTGAAACAGCAAAGTAAAAAAGAAGGTCTTCAAGGTCTTTTTAAAGGATAAATGAGAAGAATCCAATCACAGGTTGACAGGTCATTTTTTCTAGAGTGTTGGAGATAAAAAAAACTGAAGCAGCATCTTCCTGCTCTTCCAGGTTTTGCTTGTGGTATCAGGAGCGGCATACCGTGGCTAGATCTCAGCAACCTAGAGCATTCTTTCTCCTGGGTCTTATTTCTCAGGTAGCTACAACTTTTACAATACATACATTTATGTGTGATTTTCAAGATTCTAAAATTCAGGCTCTCTTCTACCTGGAGCCTGTGCCGTGCCGTACGAGCTGAGGTAATTTGTGCTCCTATTTTAATATTAGACACAATTCAAACTGCCCTGTTTTGTAGCACTCGCAGCTTCCTCAAATACTTCTCTGCAGTGCCAACCAGAAGACTGCCACCCTAAGTAATGTATGTACCTATAATGGCATGTGCAATGTTAGCACAATTCCCATTAGAAAGAAAGGTTTAATGTGGCACAGTAGCTTCAGGTAGTATGTATATGATGAGATAAATACATTAACTTGGTCCTGCATAGATAATGTACAATCACGAACTACTGATAATGTTTTAGCCTTCAATAGGACAGGTGCAATCCACGATCACAAAGATATAATAACAGTCTGACAGCTTTGATAATCTTTGTTGTGTGCCAACTATTAACAACTCAGTTTTTGCATCATACAGTGCTGAATGAGATTAAAAACATAATTTACTCTCTTGACATCTGTGAAATAATCACCTGTAAACTGGATCAATATTTTTGTGTCATCTGCATAATTAGCACATGAAATACCCTGCTCAGCTAAACTATCAAACAGTGGCTTCATAAAAAGATTAAAAAGAGTAGGCGGTAGGCAAGAGCTGTAAGGCACTCCACCAGTAAGCTCTAAAGGGGGGCCATGTTAGTTTGTTGGAAGACTCTTGCCCATCTGCCCAATAAAAATTACAAAACCAAATCTGCCGCTCTTACAGATAAATGAGCAATATATTAAAGTATACATCTATTACAAAGCATACCAAAAATCAATTAAATCAAAGGCTGCTGATAAATCCAGTAAAGTCAGCAATGATTTCTCTTAATTTTTCATAAATTGAGTCATTGTTGCCTTTAGATCAAGAAGGACTGACTCTATGCTATGGCAAGCTCCAAAACATGATTGGCCTGATTCAAGAAGATTACATTCTTCTTTGTATGATTGTATTTGCAAATATGCCACACGATCCAGAATCTTTAGGAGAAAAGGCACACTAGTGATCGATCTATATATAGTTCATGGGCATATTCGGATCCAAAGCTGTTTTCTTTTTTTTTACAATGGTGTAATCCATGTATGTTTAAGGCAAGCAGGCACAGAGGAGGATAGGAAGGAAGCACTTACAAATTAGCAATTAGTGGGACCAATACCGTAATATAACTTTTGATGCTTTACTCTCAACTCTTGTTCAGCTGTCAAACACTCCTCTTACATCTGCCGTCTCCTGGAAGAGCTTGATTTGGATGTACTCGGTCTCACCAAGACTTGGTTCACAGCCTGCACTGTCACAAGTTTTGACACTCTCCTTCCCGATGGCTACAAGATCCTCTCCAAACCCAGAACCAACCATCCCGGTGGGGGTGTAGCCTCAATTTTTCCCAGAGTGGATCCCTGCTTCTGTCATTCCAATGCAGGACTTCTTCTGATTTAAATGGCAGGTCTGCAGGCTCTCTACCTCTGCTAGTCTCTACCTCACTGTGGCCACTATCGACAGGCTGCCTGGCCAGGTCGGCCTCTTCCTGTTTGAGTGGGCTGACATCTCCTCCTCGCTCCTTCTCTAACCTTCATCTCTCTGTCTCTAACACTCTGAATGTTCTTGCCCCTGTCATGAGGATCTGCTTGATGCCCAAAGCCAAGTGCAACTCTTGGTATGATTCTGACCTCGCCAACCTTAAACGCAAGTGTAGGGCAGCGGAGAGGAAGTGGAAGGCATTGGGTGCAACCCCTGACAAACTGGCCTGCTGCCTGCTCCAAAGGCAGTACAGACTCTCTGACCTCTCTAAGAAGATAGCCTACATCCAAGTCTGCATCCCTGAAGCATCTAACAACTCGGCCGAACTTTTCAAAATCTGCAGGGAGCTGGTCAATCCAGCTGCAGTCTCTACCTCTCCTGTTCCCTCCCAGGCCCTCTGCACAGCCTTGGCCTCTAATTTCACCACTAAAACTCAAGACATCCTGTCTACCCTCTCTTCCTCTACCTCTTCCTTCTCCTCCTCTTCCACTCCTGGCCCATCTGAGGCCGTCTCCCCTCTTCTTTCTCCTCCTTCGCCCTGTTGATCCCTGATGATGGTTCTAGACAAGTCTGATATATGAAAGGCTCATCAAAGCAGGTGCTCCCCTGTTCATCCAGAACCATCAAGGACCACATCAACACCCTTGCTCCAGCCTTGGCCGATTTCTGCAATCACACCTTTGCCACTGGAACTTCCCCTCCCCCTTAAGCACTCCCTTGTGCACCCCCTTCTAAAGAAGCCCTGGGTCAATACTTCCTCTCTGACTATCTATCACCCAATCACTATCACTCCTTTCCTGGGCAAAATCTTGAAAATGCTGGTCATCTCCCAGTTTAATCTACATACCGAATCTGTTGGCTAACTCCATGAGCACTAGTCTGGCTTCAGGGCTGACAGAAGCACAGAAACTGCTCTCCTGAACACCCGTGAAGAATTGCTCTCCAATCTTGACTCCAATCTCCCTTCTGTCATCATTCTCCTTGATCTATACTCTGCTTTTGACATGGTCAACCATGCCATCCTGCTCAATTGCCTCCACGACAACCTTAGTATTACTTATCAGGCCCTGGCCTGCTTGACCTCCTTTCTCACCGACCGACCCTCTCAGGTGCCACCAGGCTCTTTCCTCTCCTCTATCTCTCTCTACTTGTGGTGTTCCACAGGGTTCTCACCTCTCTCCCTTGCTCTTCAACCACTACCTAGCACCTCTTGCCTACCACATTGCAAATTTCTGCTACAAATTTCAATGTTATGCAGATGACACTCAGTTCTCTTTCAGGCTCCACTCAGCCACCTCTGCTTCTACTCTCAAACCAGACTGTCTGGCCACAATTCAGGAATGGTGTGGCATCAAAGATCTCTGCTTTAATGCCCTTAAGACTGAGATCCTGCTCATTGGAACCCCTGTTCCCAACTTTCCTCTATTTCTCTGGCTGTCTACTCTGGGCCCTCTTCCTGTTCCTTCCTGTGAGGCTAAGAACCTTGGTGTCATCTTCAACTCCACCCTCTCCTTCTCTGTTCACATCTCTGATGTCTCTAAGAAGTGAAACTACCAGCTGCAACTCCTCAGAGCTATTCTTCCTTTTCTCACTTTCCTCCAGAAGCTCACCATCTCCAGGGCTCTGGTCCTCTCTAGGCTGGACTTTTGCAACAACCTCTTTCTAAATCTTCTTGCCTCTAGTCTTTGATCTTTACAACTTATCTAGAACAGGACTGCGAGACTTGTCCTTGGCTGCAAGCCCAGGGATCATATCTCTCTAGCTCTGAAATCTCTTCACTGGCTCCCCATGCCTGAAAGGATCAAGACCCTCATCATCATCCACAAGGCTTTCTGGGGCCTGGGACCGCTCTACCTCCAACTTTCCCTTCCAGAACATCTACTTTCTTGAGCTCTCCGCTCATCCACCTCCAACTCTCTGAGGGTCCGACGCTTCGACTAGCAGAGAGTTGGGGGCAGATCTATTTCCTCGGCTGGGGCCTCTCTCTGGAACAGCCTTCCTGCCTCTCTCAAACTTCAGCAGGAACACCTCAGGTTCCGGAAGCAACTCAAGACCTTCCTTTTTGCTTCTGGTTTCTCTAGTCCTCTCCCCTGCAGATGCACCTGACTGCTCTGCGCACTGGTCACCTGGTCATCCTCTGAACATGGGCCCAGGATCCTGCTTGTCCAGTTGCCGTCACACTACCTCTGGGCTCCTCAGCACTTAAGGGTCTGTATCTGCAACCCTACAGTCCCTTCTCTCTGAATTTATGAGCCATCCGCTGGCTGCACTTGTGAGTTAACAGCAGTTCCCCCTTCCCCTCTCCCCTGGCACTTCCCCCCTTCCCTATTTGCTGCACTTGCATGATCTGAATGACACAAGGGCTAGTAAGATTGCTACTTTGTCCTCCCTTTGTTCCGCTGTGATATAAATGCCATGTCATATTATATCATATAATTACAGGTAATGATGAATCCAGGCGAGTTGACAACATTCTCTTCCTTTGAATAATGTCAAGATTCAGCAACTGCATTTTCTGCAAATGAATTTGGGAGTTTTAAGTTTAGGATTATCCAATTCTTTAAGGATCGTAAACAATTCCTTGGAGTTAAAAGCTGTCTGGCTAATACGATTGTTCAGATATTCCTTTTTAGTTAGACTAACAGAATTGTTATATATCTTAGCAGAAAATGGCATACATTGTTTCTTTGTGAATGCATGACATGGACTTTTGCCAGCCACAATAGGTCTGATTCTTTTGAGCCCATAGTGCACAAAGTTCCTTAGTATACCAAGTTTGTATTGGTTTATTTATCACAGTAGATCTATTCAATCTCATGGGTGCAACTGTATCAAGGGCTAAGGATAATGTTTTATTCTATCCTAGTGCTAGGGCCTCAGGTGAGGAGCTGTCAGACAGATTTTCACAAGCAGCGTCCAAAAAAAGCTTCATGGTTATTACCGTGATTTTATTTAATATCTGTATTTACTTCAGCTCCCATTGTGGTTAAGTTCATGGAGCTAAATCCACAATATCAATCGACAAAAGAGTGGTATAATGGTCTGACCACGGACATAATAAGACATCAATTTGAACTGGAACACCATGAATCCTTATCCAGTCTAAAATATACCAACATTTATGTGTAGGTTTTGTAATAACATGGAAGAAACCTACATCTGCAAGTCCCTGATTGATAAATTGTTAAGGATTTCAATCAGGCGGCACACACCTTGGTCTCTGCCTAGTATGTAGAGCACAACTGAGATGCCTTTCTCTTTATTTTTATCAAATTCAATTTGAGATGGTACACAACTCGTATCATACCCCCTCTTTCAAATACCCCAGGTCACAATGGACCATGAACCAGTCTGGTTGGTGAAATGCAATATTTATTTATTTATTTAAAAATTCAAAAGAAATCATACAATTTTTAATACGGGGCAGCAACCACCAATGGGGTTATTATTACAATGAAAATGGAATCAAGACACTTGGTTAACCTTCTCCTAGAACATATCCACAGAACAATATAATAGGAGCACTTTTTGATTTAGGAAAGATAGCACCCAAGTTAAGATTTCCCCCTGCGATGTTCCCTCAACCCGAGATAATCAAATTCTGAGTGGATAGAAAGAAGCAGAAGGTAATCAGGAATGAGAGGCATAACAAAAATCCGTCCTTCCCTCACAGAATAAGAGGGAAAAAACATACTTTAAACCCTTAGCAAAGACCTAAAATAACACTAAAATGTTACAAATAATTAATTAATGTGTGGTTAAATTATAATATACATATGTTTTATCACAATAACATGTATGTTATATCACTGGCAATCACAAGTCAATGGATCAGCAAAAGGCAGACAATTTGAAAATGAGTGGACAGTTTAGAGCAGGCTGCAGCCAAATGACATGTGGGAAAACATGCAATTCAGATATATATCACAGGTACAATATAGAGGTGAAAATAGGTCTCTAGCTATGAAACTGGATGAGATATACAAGATATAAAAAGGGTCGATTTGAGTAAAATGAAGGCGCGAAATAGGAAAGGAAATCAGTTGTGACAAGAACGGTTTTACTTTAAACTACAGTATTCAGACTAGACCACCAAAGATTGACACAGAAAGATCCAAGGTTGATTTGCGACTTCAACCTTATCACCCCAGCGTCCAACCCTGGTGGAAGCCAGTTAGATCACTCCAAATATGACTAATGATTTAGGATTACACAACACAAAATTGAAAAGAGATGGCGCTAGCACTTAAATGTTAAGGACAGGATACAAGGATAATTCTAAAAGTTTCAACAAGTTACCAGGGTAAAAATAGGATTGCTTAGGCAGTGGGATAGAGACAAAGGCAAGACAAGGTAGGCTATGCATTTCTATGAGGTAGGGATTATACTCAGAGCCCACGTTTGATTTTTTGGGATTTTTGGACAGTCAACAGGGTTTGGTCACCACACGGCTGGCAAAAGACAGCTGAGCAAAAGACAGCTGGGTAAGGTCTGGTCACTGGGTAGCGGACAGCTGGGCAATTTGGGTCACTGGATGGTAATTCTTCCGGCAAAGAACAGCTGAATGGCAGGATTGCAGGATTGCAGTGGGCATGCATGTAATGGGCAGCAAGCCAAGCTGGTTCAGGATACTTTCCAAAAGAATACCACAGCTTTCCCCTTTGGTGGGATTTCAGATTTGAGGCCTTGCTGGAAGGGTCAGCAATGCTTAAGTCTTGTATTTGGGATCAGCAAGATGGATGGAGCAGATCAGGAATGCAGCACAGGAACCTCAGGAAGAATGTCTGTCTCTGGAGTCTTATTTATAATGCATAGTGACATCATCAAAGTATATGGCTGGGCAGGCTTAACTAACCCCACCTCTAACCGACTGGATTGGTCAGGGGTGCTAGTCCACGCCTCACTCTCAACTGGTTGGATTTCAAGGGCAGAATGTCAGATGTATGATGTGACTTTTACAATGTTCAAAAACCTCCCACAGTCACTTTATCTAAAATCGGATTTTGCCACAAATGGTACATTTATACAGTTGAAGTCTCTTAGCTACTTACATAAACAGGTTACATATGTTATGCAGACCCTTCCACTCCAACTCTGTACTCTGTGAGACATTGTTTCACCCTTCTAATACTTTTGGTAATTTTGAGAATGAAAGATTTGGCCTGAAATTCTGTAACTTTATGGACGTGTGTGGATTATCATAAGGGAGGTAAGTATTAAATTTGCAATGGCACCATGGATACTTTCCTTATAATCCCCAATTCTTTGCCATTTTTGTCCCCAAGGTGACAGTGAATTCTGCAATGTCTCAAATAATAAACCACATGATCACATTTAAACTGCAAAATGTTTGCATTTTTACAAAGTCCTGCTGCAGAGATAAAAGTATTTACATTTTTATTAATAAATAGTCTTTGGAGGAAAATATTCAATCTGTTACCCACATGTGGGCCTGCCTTCCAAGGCTACCCCCCTTCAGGGGAAGGGTCCTCATGGAGATTCCCTTGAAGCTTTCCTGTGGAAATCATGACGAAGTATGACTATCTTTTCACATGTCCTTGTCCTGAAAGTTCCATTGTCAGAGGGTTCAGCCCAGTCCAGATTCTGTCCAACCTAGTAATTATCCCGGAGGTGTTAGTATCGACTGAGAGACCCTTTTGTTTCAGTCATCCTCTCAGCAGAAACCTGAAAGTTTATGGAGGTTCCCTTTCTTTGGGGGAAGCCTTAGCTCTGCCAACTGGAATAACCTGTTTTTGGGAGCTTGCAAAATCTGGCCAAGGCAGTTTAAAACCTTTATTTTCTTTTATTTGGTCCTGAATCAAAAAAACAAACCTGTTGAATAAACAGCCCATGTGTGCTTCCCAGCAGCCAACCCCTTCACATTGCTAGGCACAGACAAGCTTTCTTTTAAAATTGTACTTTTTAAAACAGGCATTTGTTTTCTTTGGTTTGCACAAGCCCATTTTGACACATGGGGTGAAAGCTGCCATTTCTTTTTTTTTAATTAATTTTTGCATCTGCCTTTGCAATATGGTTCTATAGCTGTAGCGAGCTTGTTTTACACAACAGTCTGTACAAGGCAAAGGTCTCCATAAACTTTGGTTTGCACAAGCCCATTTTGACACATGGGTGAAAGCTGCCATTTCCTTTTTTTTTATTCGGTTTTTGCATCTGCCTTTGCAATATGGTTCTATAGCTGTAGCTAGCTTGTTTTACACAACCGTCTGTACAAGGCAAAGGTCTCCATGAACTTTGGTTTGCACAAGCCCATTTTGACACATGGGTGAAACCTGCCATTTCTTTTTTTTTTATTCGGTTCTTGCATCTGCCTTTGCAATATGGTTCTATAGCTGTAGCCAGCTTCTTTTACACAACAGTCCGTACAAAGCAAAGTTCTCCATGAAATTGACATGTGCACAGAAAGCTATGTTTTCTTTTCAAACAGTGATTTTGACACTTGGTAGCAAAAGTTGAGCGCTTTTCCGTGCTGCTGAAATAAAGCTTTTGTGGATTTTTCTCAGATCTGGTTTGACAGGGCCTGTCATTTAGAAGTCATGCTTGTCTGCCGCTGCTTTTTCACTCTATTTCCTTTGTATATGTAAGAACACACTGTCACGCTCCCTCAGTGTGCACCCTTGTTCCGCCCTGCCCAAGGTTTGCTTGGCAAGATGGTACAGCCATCTTTTTTTTTGTTGCTGCAAAACACAGTTTTGGTGCAATGGTGCACACAGGAGCCAGCACAGCCATTCTGTTGTTTCTGCTGAAATGCAGCTTGATGATGTGGGGAAGTACAGCTGAGTTGAGTCAATATATCCCACAAACCCCCCACCCCCCATATCTTCTGAGATTCCTTGTTGAGGGAGAATAGGGAAAAGTGGGATTCATCAGGTGGGCAACCGGGCTCCTCAGGTGAAGTCCTTCCATCGTCCGGGAGTGGTTTTTCCACAATCCCCCTGTTGTCTCATGTTGTTGTGGGGAGTGACATCCACAGCTTTCTCTTGGATCTTCCTTTATGGTGCTGAGCAACACCCCCAGATTTTCTTTGATTTCTCCCTTCCAAGTTGCCGGGGAGGTTCTCCTTGGTCATTGAATAGGCGCAACCGGTACGAATATATTAAATAAATAAGAACTGGTTACTTCATTTTCCCACTAACTCCAATAGGGTTGACAGCAGTGGCACACGCATGCATTCAATAATGACAGTTGATAGTGAAGAAAATTACTCCCTGTTACATAATTATACTTATCAAGCCATCTTTCCCTTCTGATTCTTCTTTTTTTTATTCTCATGCTTCAGATGTCTCCTCTATTTGACTCTCTATTGGTGCCTCAATGCTGCAAAGTGTGCCTACGGTGAAAACGCTTTAGCTGATTAATATGGACCCATTTCTCTTTTGTCAGTTCTCCTTTGGGGATGCGGACCCCGCCAGCTTGGCAAAAATGTACGCTCTTTGGTCTGGTTCCTTTCGCAATTGTACAAGTAGACCCTGTCTCCTACTTGGTATTCCTTTTTGGTTGTTTTTAAATCATATTGAGTCTTCATACCCTCTGCAGATCTTTCCAGAGTCCACTGAGAGTATGTAAAAGCATGTTGAAGGTGTTTTCTTAGATTCTCAACATACTCATGAGTTGTGGAGGCATTTATCAGTATCTGCTCTTGTGTTCTATAGAGCAGATGCTGAGGTAGCACCATCCTTCGTCCAGTCATCAGCTCAAATTGAGACATCTTGGTAGCAGAAGAAGGTGTAGATCTGATGGCCATCAGGACACGTGTTAATCAGATGTCCCAACTTGGCCCAGAGTCTGCCACAAACCTTTTTAGAATGCTCACAATGGTTTTATTCTACCTCTCAAGTCCACCACTAGCGGATAGGCGGTATGCAATGTGAAGTATCTCCCACATCTTTGTCATCACTTTGCTGGTGAAGTGACAATTCCCCCGGGCTGACTCAATCCTTTAGGGTAGGCCAAAACGTGAGAAGATGTGGTTGATCATCAGGGCAGCTGCTGTTTCTGCCTTACAATTTTGGGCTGGGAGACATTCCACCCATTTGGTAAACATGCATGTTACGCTTAACATGTACTTGTTCCCGCTAGAGGAGAGAATCACGGGCCAGATTAAATCTTCTTGTAAATCTGACCAAGGCAGTGTCATCCCCCTCTTCTGGAGGGGAGCTCAGTGTGTGAGTGATGTTGGCTGAAATTGTGCACACACAAGACACCCCTTCAAGTATTGGTTGAGGTCCTGCCCCATGTGTGGCCAGTATGCAACCTCTTGCAAGATTTATAAAGTAGTGTGAAACCGCTGATGACCGGCTGTACCCATGGACGTAACTTAGCATCAGGCTTCAGAATGAGGTAGGGACCACCCACTGGTCACAGCCAGATATGGATCTCCTTATAAACAACCCGTCTTGGATTCGGAACAATTTTGGACATTTCATTAACACTCTGAGGTCCTCTTTTCCAATGTAATCGGTATTCGTCAGGGGAAAGTTCTCAGGGTCCTCAATGTGTTGATAAAATTTACCGATAATTGGATCCCCTTTATGTGCCGTGATTAAATCAGCATCTGGGGTATCCTTACTCCACTGAGGAATTGAGAGTTCATTGTGAGCATTTGTCTGTGACCTAGTGATAGCAGTGACCTGGATTTCCCCCAACAGGGACTCGATCTCGAGGAGATCCCCCTGGATGGCTCCGGTTTTGGCAAGCTGATCAGCCAGGTTGTTTCCAGTCTTGTATGAACCCTCTATTCTGGAATGACCCTTAATCTTTTTCCAATATATGGTCATATATATATTACATGGCCACGGTAGTGGCCATGTAGTTATGGTTAAGTTGGTGTTTCCATAGGAAGAGCACTTTTTGGGCGGCTTATAACTTTGCTCCCCCTAGACGAATCCTCACCAAACTTTGCAAAAAAAGTATATGGCCCACTCTGATTTTATTTGCAAAGTTTGGTGAGTATTCGTCCAGGGGGGAAAAGTCATAGGGGGGGTCCCAAAACTTTTTTTTTCCCATAGACTGAATGGGAAAAAACTTTGCGCACGGCTACAGCCCAAACCGCTCGACGGATTTACACCAAATTTGCGGCAGGAGCGGCGGCCTGGCCCCAAAAGCGTGCTTTTGCAAATTTGGTGTAAATCCGTCCAGTAGTTTTTTAAAAAATGACCAAAATGTAAGGCAAAAAAATTAGTGATATCTGCGTTCACTTCGCGGATGGACTTCCCTGTTCGCTCCGCGGACAGCACCCCGATTGGCCCATGGCCTTGCGTCATGTCCGCGGACATGTGATGTGTTCGCTGATTGGACGGCGAGGGGCGTGGAGCGCGATAGATTTTCTGTGGCACCCGCCATCTTTTATTCGCCGCCGACCGCGTACAGCGCGGTGAAACGTGGATAAAAAATTGTATTCAGTGCCCTGTTTTGGTGTGTAAGAGTGTTTGGGGAGGGTGGGGGAGTATGAGATAGGTTCAATGTTTTGTTTTTTTATGTGCTAGACGTTTTTGTTGCGTTCGATTTGTCCACGGAGAATACGGCTGTTCTGACATTTTGTAAATAAACTAAATGGTGGGGTGTTTAGAGGACGGAGTATGTGTCATTTTTGTTTGCAAGGAAGGTAAAAATGAGCTATGAACACTCGCGGTGTACTTAATTGTTCGTAAATACACAAACTGGGGGTGTCCTCAGGACGCTGTCCGTATTGTAATCTGTCTAGTTGAATGTGTTCTAAGAACACTCGCGGTGTCCCAAAATGGTTGCAATTACACAAAATTGGGGTGTTCTGAGAACGTTGTTTGTATTGTTCGTTGTCAGGGTGAAAGTGTTTTAAGACCACTCCTTTTGTCCGCTAATAGTACAATTTCCCATGGGTGTCAACTGACTTTTTGTCCACTAAAAAAACGATAAATCCGGATGGTGTGCGCCGACATTATGTGATAATCCTATGACTGGCACTATTGACCTGGCTGACTTGCTTTTGCGACACTAAATCATATCACCCGCCCCCCAGCCTGATATTATCAAAGAATTCATATTCCCCGCCTCTCTCAGCGACGTTACATGGTGCGTCATCAAACGCGCCCAGTCCTCTCCAGTCCTAAGTGACTTTACACAGAACCCGGAAGACAACACATATTATGTCACAACACAGCGCGCCACAATTCGGAATATGAAACAGTGATTTGAAAGCAAACAGCAAGATTGTAAATTTTGTAAAGTACATTTATTTGACATCAAATGTTTAGAGAATATTCAGCAATTTGCATTTGTCTTTGTTGTCGATCCGCAAAAGTTCATGTTGAGGCACGCAATGTTCCTTTGCGGTACAGAGGGTGTTAGATCAGCTTACAACTCAGTGCGCCACAATTCGGAATATGAAACTGTGGTTTAAAAGTAAACAGCAGGATTGTACATTTAGTAAAGTACATTTATTTACCATGAAATGTTTAGTGAATATTCAGCGATTTGCTATTGTCTCTGCTGTCGATCAGCAAAAGTTTATTTGGAGCCACGCGTTGTTCCTTTGCGGTAGATAGGTTGCTGGTTTATGATAAAAGCAGTAAAAGGTCGCTCTGATAATCGGAAGGTTGCTCCAAAAACGAGCCATTAGACCACCCTATTGGTTGGTATGTTGTTTGTAGCCGCT
Source organism: Ambystoma mexicanum (assembly GCF_040938575.1). Lineage (NCBI taxonomy): Eukaryota > Metazoa > Chordata > Amphibia > Caudata > Ambystomatidae > Ambystoma > Ambystoma mexicanum. The sequence goes on along the minus strand of NC_090936.1, from coordinate 300,300,329 downwards.
AGTACTGCGTAAGGGCATATTGGTCCTTGGCGATTGTCCCATAAAATGGTGAGGGTCATGAAGTTGCATATTTGGACCTGCACCTGGCAGTTGAAGACCCCACCCGCCGGAGTCTGTAAATCGTGACATAGGCAAAATGGGGCCACATACCTGTTTTAAAAAACATAAATTAGTCTCACCAGCCGATCTTCATTAAAAATCATCATTTTATTTATTAGGGCGTGAAACTATTTGCTATCGAAGATAGTGCAACGGAGTATGTTAATAATAAAATAATAATATTTTCCCATTCATATAGCGCTAAGAACCATGAGGTATCTAAGCGGTGCTTATTATTAACCACGGTGTGTGGTGCTCATTTATCAACCACGGAAGGATGAAAGGCTGAGTTTGGACTTGCCGGGATTCGAACTTGCGTTAGCAAGCTGTGCACGGATGTCAAAGCGAGCGTTGTACTCGCTGTGCCATTTGACAGGCTACAGTGAAGTGGCACAGCGAGTAGAGCGCTTGACCGCCTATAGACCAGTTAAATTATTTCTATTAACCCACCCTGTGTTGTCTGCCTTTTTCAGAGCCCTCTAAACAACAGGGGATCAATTCGGCGGTGATAGTGCGCGGTAGAAAACATTATGCCACTTTCAACTAACAAGTTCAACTTGAGCGGTCTTTAATGCTACGCTATTGTAATTATATTTGGTATAAAATAATCTAAAGGGTTACTTACAGTACAATTGCAATTTCCATTGTCTACGAGTGGTGCAGTCCCAAAATACGACTCTGTGTGTGCCAACGATCTTTCGCATAGTGATATAATATATAAAAGTGGTTTTGTTTCATAAATTTCATCCTTATCTTCTCTTACGTCTTAGCAACACTCCTTCAAGAGAAGTCTTTCATCACAATCTCTGTCTGTCAAGGTCAAACACAATACAACCTTATAGTCCGCTTCGTGAGTCTCTCCGGGACCCGAGAAAAAAATGGAAGCAGCTGACCTTCACTGTGAACGAGCATAAATTCTTACTTTGCAACATTCTGTGTAAAGCCATCTGTAGAAGTTGGTTTGTATATTTTTTGCGTGATATTAAAAAAAGTTTGTTTAAAGGATGTTATGGTTTTAAGTACAGCCGAAAGACCCCTGAAAATCGAAAGCTATGGTAAGCTATGAAAAATAACTCGCGCCACCACCGTGCACTGCTAAGACTAACACCCAGGACATCAAAGATGACATCGCAAATGTCATTGATGAAATCACTGATGACATCACATGTGTATGTACTTTTCATGGAATTTGTGTACTAGGGATTTTTATTATAATGTTGCGAAAAAAGTGTCAAGGATATTGCAATAAATATCATACCGTTATTAGTGCTTTGAACGATGCATTGATATAAATAGCATTGTATTATGGGATTCTATCTAGTATACTGAGCTACTAATGGAGAAACATAGCATTGTGTGCAGAGTACAAGATGAAAGTATAATATTTGTAATGTTAATATGTTGAATAATGAAATGATAATTGTCCTGAAATGTTCGAAAATTCACAAAATGGGGGTGTTCTGAGGACGTTATTCGTATTGTGTGATTGCTTAGCTGTATGCAATGAGGGAATGGCACAGAGAGTAAAGTGGACGCCGTCCGCAGACACCGCGGCTGTTCGTGGACAGGGCGTGCTACATCTGGGTTTTTCCAGGAAATCCAACATGGAAAGAAGACTGTACGGATCAGCCAAACAGATGTCGAGGTTGTGGATTTGTGTTGAAAGAGACTGTGTGTGGTGAAGATGGCAGAAGTGGAGAAAGTCAGGGTGTTGGTGCTCGGAGATATGTTTGTGCATGGTTTATAGCAGTACGCTGAATGCAGGCATGTTGCAAAGAAATTTGATGTGAAAGGAGTGGAGGTGGTGTGGAGCACTGTGCCTGATTGTCATGTACAGGGAATTGTACAAGTTTGTGAGGATGTGGTAGTTTTTGCACTATGGTGCTTTCCATTTGGGCAACGTCAGTGCCCCTACTTTGTTGGCTGATTTGGAACGCTTGGTTCAAGCCGTAATGAAGATCCTTCCAAATACGAAAGTAATTTTTTCTGGATTACTACCTACGGCAATATGGGACAATAGTTCAGTTTTTTGTCCTCAGCAAAACATTGCTAGGTGTGTCATCAACCAAGGCATGTGTGCCTTCATGCTTAGAGCTGGTATGTTCTTCTGTAACAATGAGAATATTGATGCCAGTAATGCTGTTAATTTTAAAGAAGATGGCATTTCTTTATGTTTTACGGGAAATGCCTTTCTATTTTGAAATGTAAGGGTTGCTTTGGAGAAGGTTATGTAAAGATTTTAGGAGTAAAGTAAGAAAAAAAAACAAGAAAAAAAATACAAAATAACAGGTGTCTGTCAAGCATCTGTAAAAAAAAAACGGCTCTTTTCAGAGCCAACTTCAAAGGGGAAATGGGGCACAATATTTAAATTTACATTCACCACACTCAGATTTTCGATATGTCCGCGGACATGAAAATCACTACGAGGGGGTTAGTATGTTCTATGTTACATGTATATGAAGTCAGGGATATTATGATTAAGTTGTGCTACTAAAAACCTATGAAATTCAGTGAAAAAACTTTGTTAAAGGGACATTATGGTTAAGTTGCGCTACTAAAAAGCTATGAAATTCAGTAAAAAAAACTTTGTTAAAGGGACGTTATGGTTAAGTTGCGCTACTAAAAACCTATGAAAGTCAGTGAAAAAACGTTGTTAAAGGGACGTTATTGTTCAAAGTAAAACCGAAAAACCCCTGAAATTCGGCAGTTATGGTAAGATAAGCAACCATAACTCGCGCCGCCACCGTGCACTGCTAACACTAACACCCAGGGCATCAAAGATGACATCACAAATGTCATTGATGACATCACTGATGACATCACATGTGCATTTACCTTTCATGAAAAGTCTCTACAAGGGATTCTTAGTGTAATGTTAATAAAAAAAGTGTCAAAGATTATTGGAATAAATATCAAGTGCTAATCAGTGCATTAAGCTATGCATTGATATAAATAGCATTCTATTATTAACTTCAATCCAGTATACTAAGGTACTCATGTAGAAACATAAGCATTGTGTGCAGCATATATGATGGAGGTGCAATAATCATAAGCTTGCTATGTTGTATATTGAAATGATAACTGTTTTCATATTAGAGTTTTGCGTACAGTAAAACTTGTGATAAGTAGGTAATAAAACCGAATTACTACATAATTGCATTATTATACACAAATCACAAAGAGACACACCACATACAAATATGAATATATACAAGGGAATTGAAGTAGGAAAAAGAAACAGCAATAGTAGCAGAAAGTGTTCATAACCTAACTGATTACCTTTATGGAGAGAAATGATTGCTCTGTTTCAAAGCTGTTACTTACCCTATCTATATATATCACATGATGTGTCTGGACCCTAAGGAAAGTAGTGTGAGTACAACATATAAAAATATGAGCATATACAGAGAAAGTACAGTAATAAAAAAAAACATCAAAAGTATCAGAAAGTGTTGATAAATCTACTGATAATTTTAATGCACAAAAAGGATTGCTGTCTTTCAAGGTTGTGACTTCTCCTATGTATATGTTTCATATGATATGACTGGACCATAAGGGAATTATTCTAAGAACATACTTGAAGGATAAGTCTACGAATATAGTAATTTACAATTTTTAGTTTCTGACTGTTACTGAAGAAAATCATGTGTCCTAGATATGTCAGGAAAGGAAAAAAGGGAGAGCCAGACACGTGATGTCATCAGTGATGTCATCAATGACATTTGTGATGTCATCTTTGATATCCTGGGTGTTAGTGTTAGCAGTGCACGGTGGCGGCGTGAGTTATGGTTGCTTATCTTACCATAACTGCCGAATTTCATGGGTTTTTCGGTTTTACATGGAACCATAACGTCCCTTTAACAAAGTTTTTTCACTGACTTTCATAGGTTTTTAGTAGCGCAACTTAACCATAACGTCCCTTTAACAAAGTTTTTTTTACTGAATATATATATATATATATATATATATATATATATATATATATATATATATATATATATATTCAGTGAAAAAACTTTGTTAAAGGGACGTTTGCCCACAAAAAGGATTGCTGTCTTTCAAGCATGTTTCTTCCCCTATGTATATGTTTCATATGATGTGACTGGACTCTAAGGGAATTACTGTAAGAACCTACTTGAAGGATACGTCTACAAATAAAATATTTTTTTTGTTTCGAACTCTTACTGAAGAAAACCATGCGGCCTAGATATGTCAGCAAAAGAAAAAAGAGTGAGCCAGACAGGTGATGTCATCAGTGATGTCATCAATGACATTTGTGATGTCATCTTTGATGTCCTGGGTGTTAGTTTTAGCTGTGCACGGTGGCGGCGTGAGTTATGGTTGCTTAGCTTACCATAACTGGCGAATTTCAAGGGTTTTTCGGTTTTACTTGGAACCATAAGGTCCCTTTAACAAAGTTTTTTCACTGAATTTCATAGGTTTTTAGTAGCGCAACTTAACCATAACGTCCCTTTAACAAAGTTTTTAATTCAGTGAAAATACTTTGTTGTGCAAGTAGTGCAAAGTAAGCATACCAAGAATACCAAGAAAAGTATTTTAGCCAAAATGTACCGTCACAAAGTCCTTCAAAATCTTATAAAAACAGGAGAGAAATCAGGTTCAATGCTTAAAACCTATCGTAGGAAATTAATCTTAGAAGCGTTGATGGACAGTGCAATTCTTCTGAAAAGAAAGTTATTTATTTTACTGTTAAACAAAATGAAACCACTAACAAAACTAATAACTAAATTACAAAAAAGACTTCTCAATAAGCGAAATGTCAACAGAAAGAACTTCTTAAGTATCTGCGGAGGTGATTGGAATCACACTACGAGCAGAGAACCATATTTTAATGAAGAAGCGTACAAACAAAAGCAAACAAAAGCAAACAAATACAATTGCCATACATAGCAGTGGTCGAGGTTATGAAAAGGTGAATAATACCATAATGGAACAAGAAGTACTCCTTGCAAAAATATGCCCTGAAAACTTAGAATTACCCCTCCATTCAACTGAATCAGAATGTCTAGTGTACAAATGGCCATGCACGTCAATGTGTAACATTCCCAAACAATGTTTTCAAATCTTTACGCCAATTCCTCAATAAATATGTAAAAAGCAAAGACAAAATCAAAATTAAATTACTGCAAAATATGGATACCTGTCCAGTGCGCAAGTACACAGGACTACAAGGACATTCATTGGCCTGCATTACAGGACCTACTTGTAAAACCACTTTCCATGATATCAAAAGGATATCAACACATCATTCAACTATAAGAAATCTAGTCTATAAACTGTACTATGCTAAAAGTCCTGCTTTAGCACTAGCAAAGTTAAATAACATCCTACTACATGGTACAGCAAAAGACCTACTTGAAGAAATTCACTATATCCAGAAAAAAAAAGTGAAAGCCATTTACAGAATGAAATAGCTTTAAACCAATTGAGCAACAATTCTACATATGGCAACCTTTTGCTAAACACATACAAAAAAGAAATACTAAAATGTAAAAGTACATCAGCTGAAGTACCAAACCATGTATGTGTATGTTGCCGTAGAACTTTTTATAAAAGTAACACAAAAACTGTACACCTATCATACAAAATAGAAGACAATGAAGATTCCAAATGGTTTGAATTAGCTCTCTACCTTGTAGCAGAAAACAAATATGAAATAACTGAGCCCTTAATACTTTGCAGTTGCTGCACTACAAAACTTGACAACAACCAAACTCCTTCACGTGCTATCACAAATAATATGGAATTATACCCAGTACCAAAACCCCTACAACAACTTAATTTATATGAGAGCATCATAATTCAAACAGTACACCCATTTCAAGCAATAATACGCCTTCAGCCAAAAACAGCAAAATTACCTCCCTCTGAATTGGTAAAAGGCATTCGTGGAAAAGTAGTTTATTTACCATTAGATCTAAAAGAAAATGTGCATACTCTAGGAGTGCAACGTCCAATGCAGCAATCTTTAATTATCTTAGTAAATGGAGTACCTACAAAAGACAAAACAATATGGCAACAGCTGGTAGATTTAGATAAAGTTAGAAAAGCCTTCCAATATCTTAAAGAGAATAATGAATATTACAAAGAAATTAATATTGACGAAAACTTGAAAGATACAACTGAAATAATTCAAGAAACACAAGAAGCTGGTCAATTTGAGCTACTAGATCCTGCTACAATATCAAATACTTTAGACCTTTATACAATTCATCCTTTCCACTGTAATGACACTGTAGAAGATGTACTGGAAACTTACCAAATGCGTCAAACAAAAGGATCGCCAATCAGCATATGGGAAAAAAGTATAGAAGCAAATGCTTTTCCTCTACTCTTTCCTACTAGCAAAGGAGGAAGGTATGATGATATACCTATTCAAATATCAGCTTCAGAATACCGCTCATTACGGATGTATTCTGAAGATCCCAGATTTAAACAAAATGTGGAATACACATTCCACCTACTCTTTGAAAGTGAACTAGCAACTTTATGTTACGGAGTTGCACAAATATTACAATCAGGATCACACTTTCAAAATAAGACAGCTACACAATTATTAGAAAAAGTGCAACAAAAGGATGAGGTTTTACAATCAAATATTACAAATCTATTAGCAAATATGCGTGGTACTAAAGAGTACTGGTTTCGACGTCATGGATGTGTACGTTGTATGATCAGAAACCTTGGCCCACCCACTTGGTTTGTTACATTAAGTTGTGCAGAATATGCATGGGAAGATTTACATGACTTCCTACGCATATCAAATAAAAACAAAACAAACATAGCTATACTAACACCTGGAGAACTTTGTTCTTTGGATCCTGTTAATGTTTCAAGATATTTTCACCATCGCTTCATTGCTATGCTACATTTTATTTGTAATAAAACTGTTCCTCCCCTTGGAGAAGTGCAACACTTCTTTTGGAAAAAAGAATACCAAGCCAGAGGAGCACCACATATCCACATGCTTTTATGGATTAAAGATGCTCCTAAATTTGGTCAAGACAGTGATGCCACTGTTTTACAGTTTATTGAAAAATATGTCACTTGTGAAATTCCATCAGAAGCCACAAATAGTGATCTTCATGCACAAATTTTACAATTTCAAAGACACAAATGTGGAAAATATTGTCGTCGCAAATACAAAAACAAAGGGAAATACTACACCAAATGCCGATTTGGTTTCCCTAGACCAGTTACAAATACAGGTCAAGTGAACAACCTCATGTCTTCAGTTGGAATGCAAACATAGATGTGCAGTACATTGCAGACAATTCTACTGCAGTTGCACGATATGTCACAGCATACTTAACCAAAGCAGAAAAGACAGAGCTCCAAGACCTCTGGAATGACCTGTCATCAGATAAAACAGTATCTCAGAAATGATACAGCTTGGGCATAAAAATGCTCACCCATAGAGAATGTGGATCATATGAAGCAGCTGATCGTTTAACTGGTACTGCATTGTATGGTGAATCTGAAAATATAGTATGGCTAAGTCTTGGTCCAGCTAAATCTAGAAAAAGAGTTCTAAAATCATATGAAGATATAGAAACAATAGCCAAACATAATCCCAACAGCCAAGACATTTTAAAAAACAATTTATTGGACACATACTACCCAAACAGAAGTAATACTTTGGAAAACATGTGTCAATACCACATAGCCCAAAACTACACATACAAAAATAATATGAACCTGATGAAAAAAGGTAAATATAGAGTGACAAACTGTGAAGGCAGCTTAGTTAAACTCACTAAACCAAATTTAATTAATCATATCAAATTGTCATTAAACACTCCTCAACATAAAGAAGTATATTACATGTCCCTGCTACAACTCTTCAAACCATGGAGAAAAGAAGAACAATTACTAGATAACTATGACTCATATGAGGATGCTTTCAAAGCAAATGAAAGCACTATAACTGATGTAAACTTTACACAGTACAAAAAAATGTTGCACAATGAACAGCAACACGAAGAAGAACTCCAAGCCCAACTAGATAAGGACACTCCTGACAGTAGTCAACCTTCTGTAACAGGAAGCCAAGAACCACTGGGAGAACCACTAATAATAAATGACGCAGAATTAGCTATGATAGAAGTAGAAAACACCATGTGTCAGTATGAAGATAAGGAAGACTTAACTATACTACAATCAAAACTAAACAATGAGCAAAGTAGCATTTTTCAAGAAGTAACAAAACAAATTGCACATGGTGTAAAACATGAAAATAAAGAATGTTCCTGCCATAATTATAAACCTATACTACTGTACGTCAGTGGTGAAGCTGGTTCTGGCAAAACATTCCTAATCAAAATCATTAGTAAGTTCCTTCAACAATTGACAAACAACAAACTGTCATCTGTTGTCACTGCCCCCACAGGTTTAGCTGCCTACAACATAGGTGGTGTTACATTACACCGATTACTACTATTACCAGTAGAACACCAGAACAAATTAGACTATTACAAACTTTCTGCAGAAGCTGCAATGGAATTACGCAGAGTATTGAAACAAATGAAAATGCTACTAATAGATGAAGTGAGCATGGTCTCCAACCTGATGTTAGCTTTGATTCACCTCAGATTATAAGAAGTACTCAAAACAGACTATGAAGAGCTCTTTGCAGGAAAACACATTATTGTTTTTGGAGATCTGCTTCAATTAACACCAGTAAAAGGTGAGCCTATTTTTAAAACATTAGGACACAAACTCTGCCGTAAAACTGTTGGCAGCATCGGAAATGTCAACCTTTGGCAACATTTCCAATACAGAGAATTAACAGAAAACATGCGGCAATCTGCAGATCTCACTTATGCCAACATTTTATAAAAGTATCAGAGTTGGTATACTTTCTAAAGAAGCAGAAGCAATATTGAAAACCCGGCACATTAATGCACTTTATGGCTATAATGCATGTGCTACAGATGTTATGGAACAATTAGCCCACATAAATGTCAATTGTATGGCCTTAATGCCAAGTCTTGCAAGCTGTTTCAAATTCAATTCAATTCAAATTCAATGAAATCATGCTAAGTAAAGAAATGCAACCAATCAGACAAACTAAATGTACATGGTATGACACTACCCATGTGTGACCAAGTCACAACAAGACTAAATAGTTTAGAAAAATCAATCTCAAACACAGCAGGCTTAGAAAAGATATTAAAATAATCCTTAAATTACAGAGTAATGCTTAAACGTAACCTTGACGTGGACCAAGGACTAGTTAATGGAGCACTGGGTACAGTTGTTGGCTTTCAAACATACCCACGCGACAACAAAATTCAGTTTGTCTATATACTCTTTGACAAACTTTCAGAAGTAAAAAGGATAGGACGCTCAACAGCTAGATTCCTTCTCTTCAAAGATATGTATGTATGCAGAGAACAATTTTCTCTAACTCTTGCATACGCAGTCACGATTCATAAATCACAAGGTCTTACCCTAGACAAAGCAATGATAGATATTGGTAACACAGTCTTTAAACAAGGCATGAGCTATGTAGCACTATCACGCTTACGTACACTTGACGGTCTATTTCTAATCAACTTTGATGCAAGTAAAATAAACACTGATATTCCTTGCATTTTAGAATACAATAGACTTCGCTCACTATACACCCCCCACCTAAACACATATTCTGTTCCACAAAAAGTAAAACGTTATAAAAGAAAAAATAAATCAAACAGAAATGCAACAGGATGTCACTGCAAATCCTCCAAAGAGAGTAAAAGAAACTAATACTTCATCAAGTACCACAAGCAAAAAACAATCAATTAGGGAAAGTAAACCAAGTACTTCTTTAAAGAAGGAAGACAAACTCCAAAACAAGCAGTTAGATACAGAACTACCTGGACCATTAAAATTCTCAATTATAGTTTGTGTAAGTTGCTACGCAAATGTAGCAATGAATATTCTATTTCAATTACCACCAATTGTTGACAACATTTACTTACACAGTACAAACCCATTGTGTTTGCAAATGTTAGTACTTCACAGAAATGCAGCAAACAATCCTGACAACATGTGTAGTGTTTTTTGAATAAGACAACAATTGGACTACTGTGCTGGAATGGTGAAATTCACTTTAAATTCACAGGAAGATCCACAAGAATTAATGTACTTATTACAAGTACTGGAAAACAAAAACATACCTATAAATGAAATCTTTCAGATTTCATACATGTGGAAACATACATGCACTCTCTGCAACAATGTGACACAAGAAGAAATCCCCAATGAACGCTTCATATATATATCAATACCAAATTGTGAATCCATTCCATTTCTGCGACTTGTACAAAATACAAACCATGGTAGATTATGCTCTACCTGCAATTCAGATAATCGCTCCACGTTACTAATACAAACACATAGTAAATACATAATACTAATGCTTCTACGTTACAATGCAGATGGTACCAAAAACAACTGCAAGCTGACTGGATTCACACATGGTCAAATATCACTTGATAAGAAAACCTTCACAACAATAGGTATAATCTACCACGCAGGAGCCACAACCAATTCAGGGCACTACACTGCATATATAAAAAAGAAATGTGGATGGTTTGAATGTAATGATAGTACCATTACTCTAAAGCAGAGATTACCAGGAAATCTTACAAACGCTTATTTGATGTTCTTAAAACCAAAATTTGATAACTAAACTGTATTTATCTTGTGTTAAAAAAATATAAACTGTTAAAATCCCCCAAAAGCTATCTAACTGCTCAAAGATTCTACAACAACTAATCAGATAAATGAATGCCACTAAATTAGACCAAAAAATACACAGTTAGAATACGCCAATTGGTATCTAACTGCTCCAAAATGTTATAATATCAAAACAAATAAATAATATGTTACTGCTCCAAAAAAATACAACAAGCCAAAGTATAAAGCATTAGCCAGAAACAACAAGTGAACACTGAAAACAAACAAACAAACTGTAGCATAACAGAAAAAGTTTTTTTTTTAATCCAACATGGATTTTTTTTTCTCCCACAGACCCAATGATTTTAGCAACAAATACAAAAACTGAGCAAATTGCACAGTACTCTGATTTGTAATCTACTAAATATGAGGGTCCAAAAAAAAAAGTATATTGATTATACAATGTAATAAGTCATTACAAAATACTAATACTAACATGCTGTTTTCTTTTATCACAGAAATGAACAAGAAAAACATGGACTCCCATTACTAGACCAAACAGTAAGTATACAATAATAAGGAGAACCATAGCAGCATATCACATCCATAGTATCTAATACCTTTGTTCCTTATACATTTGTTTTTCACCCAAAGTTATAAGCAAATATGAATGTGATATGCTGCGGTGGTTGTTGCCAGGGCATACAGTCTTGGGTGCATGGCCAAATGGCCATGCACCCAAGACTGTATGCCCTGGCAACAACCACCGCAGCATATCACATCCATAGAGTCAAACATTTCAACTATGGTCTATGGAAACTTTTAATGTCCGCAGACATTATGAGTGTTCTTAGAACACTTTCAACTTGCCAGCGAACAATACGGACAGAGTTTTCAGGACACCCCCTACGAACATTTCAGAACAACGCGATAGTTCTTAGAACACTTTCAACTTGACAACGAACAATACGGACAGTGTCCTCAGGACACCCCCATTTTGTTTATTTGCGAACATTTCAGGACACTGCGAGTGTTATTAGAACACATTCAACTTGCCAGCGAACAATACGGACTACGCCTTCAGGACACCCCCTAAGAACATTCCAGGACACCGGGAGTGTTCTTAGAAACGTCTTCAGAACACCCCCATTTTGTTTATTTGCGAACATTTCAGGACACCGCGAGTGTTCTTAGAACACATTCAACTTGACAGAGAACAATACGGACAGCGTCCTCAGGACACCGCCTACGAACATTCCCCGGACACCGCGAGTGTTCTTAGAAGCGTCCTCAGAACACCCCCATTTTGTTTATTTGCGAACATTTCAGGACACCATGAGTGTTCTAAGAACACATTCAACTTGACAGAGAACAATACCGACAGCGTCCTCAGGACACCCCCATTTTGTTTATTTGTGAACATTTCAGGACACTGCGAGTGTTCTGAGAACACATTCAACTTGCCAGCGAACAATACGGACTACGCCTTCAGGACACCCCCAACGAACATTCCAGGACACCGGGAGTGTTCTTAGAAACGTCTTCAGAACACCCCCATTTTGTTTATTTGCGAACATTTCAGGACACTGCGAGTGTTCCTAGAACACATTCAACTTGACAGAGAACAATATGGACAGCATCTTCAGGACACCCCTTACAAACATTCCCCAGACACTGCGAGTGTTCTTAGAACCGTCTTCAGAACACCACCATCTTGTTTATTTGCGAACATTTCAGGACACCGCGAGTGTTCTTAGAACACATTAAACTTGACAGAGAACAATACGGACAGCGTCTTCAGGACACCCCCTATGAACATTCCCCAGACACCGCGAGTGTTCTTAGAACCGTCTTCAGAACACCACCATCTTGTTTATTTGCGAACATTTCAGGACACCGCGAGTGTTCTTAGAACACATTCAACTTGACAGAGAACAATACGGACAGCGTCCTCAGGAAACCCCCATTTTGTTTATTTGCGAACATTTCAGGACACCGCGAGTGTTCTTAGAACACATTAAACTTGACAGAGAACAATACGGACAGCGTCTTCAGGACCCCCCCTATGAACATTCCCCAGACACTGCTAGTGTTCTTAGAACCGTCTTCAGAACACCACCATCTTGTTTATTTGCGAACATTTCAGGACAACGCGAGTGTTCTTAGAACACATTCAACTTGACAGAGAACAATACGGACAGCGTCCTCAGGACACTCCCATTTTGTTTATTTGCGAACATTTCAGGACACCGCGAGTGTTCTTAGAACATATTCAACTTGACAACGAACAATACGGACAGCGTCCTCAGGACACCCCCATTTTGTTTATTTGCGAACATTTCAAGACACTGCGAGTGTTCTTAGAACAGTTTCAGTTTGCTTGCGAACAAAACAGACACATATTGAGTCCTCAGAACATCCCCCATTCAGTTTATTTAGAACATTTCAGAACACCCGTGATGTCCGGTGGGGTCCCAAATCTTTTTTTTCCCCCATAGACTGAATGGGAAAAAAAATTTGCTCGCGTCTACAGCCCAAACTGCTGGACGGATTTTCACCAAATTTGGACCAGGAGCAGCGGTCCTGAAAGCTTGCTTTTGCAAATTTGGTGAAAATCCGTCCAGTAGTTTTTTTTAAAATGACCAAAAAGTAGGTAAAAAGAAATTAGTGATATCTGTGTTCGGTCCGCGGACACACTTCCCTGTTCGCTCCGCGGACAGTGTCCTGATTGGCCAATCGGCTTGCGTGATGTTCGCGGACATGCAATGTGTTCGCCGATTGGACGGCGTGGAGCGTGAACCGCGTCAGATTTTCGGTAGCGCCTGCCATCTTGGATTCGCGGTCGTCCGCGGACAGCGCAGTGAAACTTTGTTCCAAATTTGTATTTAGTAGAGTGTGTTGGTGTGTAGGAGTGTTTGGGGAGGGTGGGAGTGTATGAGATAGGATGAAAATTGTGTTTTTTATGTGTTAGACGTTCTTTTTGTGTTCGATTTTATAACTTTTCCCCCCTGGACGAATCCTCACCAAACTTTGCAAAATATTTCAGAGTGACCCAAATACGTTTTTTGCAAAGTTTGGTGAGGATCCGTCCAGGGAGAGCGAAGTTATAAGCCGCCCAAAAAGTGCTCTTCCTATGGAAACAGCAACTTAACCATAACTACATGGCTACTACCGTGGCCATGTAATATATATATATATATATATATATATATATATATATATATATATATATATATATATATATATATATATATATCAGAGAAAAAAACTTTGTTAAAGGGACGTTATGGTTAAGTTGTGCTACTAAAAACCTATGAAATTCAGAGAAAAAAACGTTGTTAAAGGGACGAAAAACCCCTGAAATTTTCCAGTTATGGTAAGCTAAGAAACCATAACTCGTGCCACCACCGTGCACTGTTAAGACTAACACCCACGACATCAAAGATGACATCACAAATGTCATTGATGACACCACTGATGACATCACATGTGTATTTACTTTTCATGAAATGTGTGTACAAGGGATCCTTATTATAACGTTGATAAAAATGTGTCAAGGATCATTGCACTAAATATCATAAGCTAATTACTGCATTAAACAATGCATTGATATAAATAGCATTCTATTATGAGGTTCTATCTAGTATACTAAGATACTCATGCAGAAACATAGCATTGTGTGAAGCATGCATGATGAAGGTATAATATTCATAATGTTGATATGTTGAATAATGAAATGATAATTGTTTTCTTATTAGAGTTTTGTATACTGTGAAATATGTAATAAGTAGCTAATAAAACCCATGTATTACATAATTGCATTACTACAGACTAAACACAAAGAGAAGAGAACACATACAAATATGCGGTACACGCCCTTTTCGCACGGCCGTTTCGCCGCGGGCTGGTTCGGCGTGGCCAGTTGGCCGCAGCGGCGAGTTCGCCGCGCCCATTTCGGCGCGGGAGCCTTTCTGGCACCGCCGATTTGTCGCGAGGGACGTATGGACGTGGCTGACATTTCAGCCACATCTAAACTCCCTCACGCCAAATTTAAAAGCATAATTATTTTCAAATGCAGCACGTTGACAGGAACTGTGCCTGACAACGTGTTGCATTTGAAAATAATTTGGGGTCAAGTAAACTGGCGTGAAGTGTAGTATTTTCTATTGTGATTTTCCCAAATGCTTTATTATTATTATTTTTTTATTAGACTGTTCAATTACGCGAGTTAAATATGCAACTTTTGCTGCCTCAGGCATAAGGCCAGTTTGGTCTTGTGGTTAAGTTCCAAGCCTCACAATGTTGCAGGCCATGGTTCGTGGCTGAGATAAAGCTTTTAAGCTTTTAATTTTATTCTATTTGAAAAAAAAATAATGTGATATTTTGCAAATAGAATAAAATTAAAAGCTTTAGCCCAGCCATGAACCATGGCCTGGAAGATTGTGAGGCTTGGAACTTATCCACAAGACCAAACTGGTCTTCTGCCTGGGGCGGCAAAAGTTACTTATTTAACCCGCATGATTGAACAGTCTAATAAAAAAAAATAATAACAAAGTATTCGGGCAATTCACAATAAAAAATACTCTAAAGCATGTGCTTTAAAATAAATACTGTAAAAAAATACTGTAACCACCTCCCCGCGCCAAAACATCAATTGCGCAAATCACATAAAAAAAATACTGTAACCCCCACTGTAATTCATAACCTAACTGATTATGTTCATGCAAATAAATGATTGCTCTGTTTCAAAGCTGCTATTCACCCTATGTAAATGTATCACATGATGTGACTGGACCCTAAGGAAAGTAGTGTGAGTACAATGTATACAAATATGAGCATATACAGGGAAGGTACAGCCATAAAAAAACAACAGAACTATCAGAAAGTGCTGATAACTCTATTGATTATCTTCATGCACAGAAAGGATTGCTGTCTTTCAGGCTTGTGTCTTCCCCTATGTTTATGTTTCATATGATGTGACTGGACTCTAAGGGAATTACTGTAAGAACCTACTTGAAGGATAAGTCTACAAATATAGTATGTTTACAATTTTTAGTTTCTGACTGTTACTGAAGAAAACCATGTGGCCTAGATATGTCAGTAAAGGAAAAACAAGGGAGCCAGACATGTGATGTCATCAGTGATGTCATCAATGACATTTGTGATATCATCTTTGATGTCGTGGGTGTTAGTCTTAGCAGTGCACGGTGGTGGCGTGAGTTATGGTTGCTTAGCTTACCATAACTGGCGAATTTCAGGGGTTTTTCAGTTTTACCGGCAGTTATGGTAAGATAAGCAACCATAACTCGCGCCGCCACCGTGCACTGCTAACACTAACACCCAGGACATCAAAGATGACATCACAAATGTCATTGATGACATCACTGATGGCCATATAATATATATATATATATATATATATATATATATATATATATATATATATATATATATATATATATATATATATATATAATTGTTTGTTGCTAGCACATAGCATGCCTCTGGTTTTCCAATTAACCAGATGCTCCACAAACCCATTCCGGACATAATCTGAATCGATGATTATGACCAGTTTGTGGAGTTGGTGTTGGACAGCAGCAAGGATAGCTTGGTGAACTGCCATCAACTCTGCCACCTGACTACTACGGGACTGATTTCGTACCCAGCGGAGGGTTGTGGGGCATCATTCACACATGTTGTCCTGGGTTTTAAGACTTTCGTCCTCGAGACAGTTTTGTCTGACACAATCGTGCAAGTCAGCCAGACCTTGCGCGAGGGGACTGTTCTTGTTTTGGCCATATCTGACCTCCACAGGAAAGCCTTGCATTGACAGAATCCAGGAAGTAATTCTGGAATTAATCACATTTCTGGCCTGGATTCTATCTCTTTGAAGGTATTGCAGAGGCTGGTGTGGAGTCTCCACTATGATGTGTTCCCCCTTGATAAACGGGCAGTAATTTTTCAATGCCCACACCGATGTCAGGAGTGCCTTCCCATAATAGTTGAATTCTTCCTCCGCAGAGGATAAAGTCTTGCTTGCATAGGAGATCACTTTATTGACCTTGTCATGCTTTTGATATAATACTGCAGTCAAGCATGTATTTGAGAACCGGGACTCCAAGAAGAACTCCTTGTTTCTGACATGGTAAGCTAGACAAGGCGCTTGTGAGAGGCATCCTTTGAGTTGCTTTACTGACTCAGCTTGTTCTGAACCCCACTCCCACTTGACCCCCCCTTCAATAGATGTATCAGGAGTCTTGTGATCTCTGCGTAATCCTCAATGAACTTCCTACTGTAATTAGTCTGTCCAAGGAGGCTTCTTAGCTCCTGCAGAGTTGTGGGGTCTTTAAGTTTTAGGAGTGCTTCCACTTTCTTCTCCTGGAGACAGAGACCCTCAGGAGTTATCTCATGCCCCAAGAAGTTGACACGGGTTCTGCACCACTGTGCCTTTTGGAAGGATAGTTTTGCTCCGGCAACCCTCAACTGTGTCCGAAGATAACGGATTTCCGCTATGTGTTCCTCCACAGTTGAGCTTTTTATCAGGACATCATCCACATAGGCCAGGTTACCCCTTTCACCCAAGTTGGGCGGTTCTATGTGTTAAAATTGCAGCAAAAATTGCTGTGGTTACAAAATATTGTGCCAAAAACACGGTGGTTGCAGAGACACCCCTGAAACCCCCCGACCCATTATACCATTTAATAGGAGCGGGGGACACCCCCACAACCCCCTCTCCCCTTAAATGGTATAACAGGGTTCACCTTTACCGGGCCAAACCACAGCAT
The DNA here is from genome assembly GCF_040938575.1 of Ambystoma mexicanum. Classification (NCBI taxonomy): domain Eukaryota; kingdom Metazoa; phylum Chordata; class Amphibia; order Caudata; family Ambystomatidae; genus Ambystoma; species Ambystoma mexicanum. Next base: position 300,282,756 of record NC_090936.1, on the reverse strand, counting down.
TTTTACCACAATTTTTTGTATAGGTAACATTTTTACCACAATTTTATCACTGCATACCAGTCGGGCATGGCCTTATGTAGGAAGATGTTGAATTTGTTGCCGAAGTTGATGTATCAAAGGGAGTCAGGGTCCAGGTGTACTGCTGCCCCCAAAGGTAAAGGCCAGCTTGTATTGGTCCTCCCTACTGACAGGCACGGTCCAGTACCCATTGGCCAGGTTAATGGCAGTGTACACCTTTGACCCCTGGATCTGGGCCAGCCCCTGGTCAATATAGGGGAGAGGCCATCGGAACATGTGGACCTGTTTATTTAGCTCCCTAAGGTCGGCACAGTGTCTCCACTAGCCATTCGGTTTTAAAATCCCCAGTAACCGAATTATTAAAGGTGCTGTTGACTGGACAAATTATCCCACGGGAATCAAGGGTTTTGATTATTTCCGTCAGGGACTCCATAGATGCAAGAGGCAAGCGGTATTGCTTCACAAACACTGGAGTCATTCCAGGGTCCGTGGGAATTGTTGTAGTGTGGATTTCAGTGCGACCCCGGTCATACGAGTCCACCGTAAAGAGATCTTGAAAGTCAAAGAACACTTGTTTCAACTTTTGATTTTGCTCCGGAGTCTCCCAGGCATCAGCTAGGTTGACCCGCTCTTCAATATATAACACTTTGAGAGACTAAAGGGAATATTTATCTGGACCTCTTTAAGACAACCCTCAAAAAGGTCAAAAACGAAACATACAACACTAATGCTTAAAGGGTCCCTTAATTCTCCAGTACCTTATTCATCTGACTCAATCATGTATGCTGTTTAATCATTAAATTACAAACTACTCTTTTCAACAATTTTTTTATCAAAAATATCAATTTATTTGCTTTTAATGAAAACATCAATAAAATAAATTCATCATCATCAAGATAAATTATTGCACATTTTAAAATAATTTAGGCACTATTATCCCAAGGAAAACATAAACAACACTCTGTTACCGAGTACATTAGTTCACTGTTAATTAATTCATCAAAAGGACAAGTTTTTCAGTTAACAGTTTGTTTATACACAATTACCTATCCTGGCAGGGTAATCAATATTCCCAAAAAAACGTTCTATTCATTCATACTTCTGTCATCCATACATCCTGTCATTCAACAATCCACACTACCCAACATGTTTCTTTCCTTTATTGTTTATCAAACGTCTAGGAAATTATTCAGGGGTTTATTTTAGTACTACAACAGTTTGTCATGTATTGACCATTATGGTCTTCTTATATTCTTTAGACTTCTTGGTAAAGGCTCTTATGTTCTACTCCCATCCATCTCGTGTCTAGGCCAGAATTCCAAGAGGATATCTGCGAGAAGCAAGTATATAAACATTGGTTTGATTGCATAACCAAATTTACTGTAGTTATATTACTACATCAAGGGTATATAGTTTACCAAGAAAGAGAGAATTTAATACTGGCTTCTTTCTATCATTTGTCATTAACATGCACGACTTGGTGGGGAACACTATCACAGACACAAACAACAATATTTCTTAAGGTGGCATACCATTTTTATTTCACCCTACCCTATCAACATATGGCATTAATTCCCCTGTTCTTCAACGGGCGTTATTAATACATTTGGTTTGTCTATACCCATAATACTATGAAGGTACGCTATTTACCTCATAGCTCTGGTACGCAAGTTGTTTCTTGTCTTCAGTCTTTATCCCAGATGTCTATCTCTGGAAACTCTTTTATTAATGGCACTTTGTGTGCAATTTCTGTATTTGCCTATTTCAAAAAACAAGGATACATCTTTCAACCACTCTCAACAGGATTGGTTATTCTTATCCTTTGTGTGGTCTACACACCACAACTGTTTCGATAACCTAGGGGATTATACCTTGGTTGTGTGATTCTATTCTCACAGTCCACCTCATTGGCGACACCCAGCTAGTCCTGGCTCCCCACAGATTCTTGCTCAAGGTAGGTTTCTCCTTTTTGTTCTAAAATATCAGAATGATGGAGAACACGATAGTGCGTGTTAAATTCGCGTCCTTAACTATACATTTTGAAGTTGCTCTCAACCCTTTTGTTACTTGATACTTGTTACTTACTTTGAGGGGGCAAACTCAACTACCCAGGAATCCCAAGATTTTCTTAGTCAACTTCTAGGTTTTTGTATAAAGCAGACACCTAATGGGGCAGACAGAAAATATTTTTCGTTTACATTTTCCCGCTCTGTTTATCGGCCCCCCTATAGTGTACCACTCACTACTCCCATTGTTTTATCTACTTTCCATACAGAAGACAAGGAAATCCGTCTCCGCAGGTCACTGCCAGCATTCTATCGTCTCTGTAGACGTCCATAGATTCCTTTTCCTTCCGGAAGTACTTGCCCGCGTCTCATCTGGTTCCTCCTTCTGGCATGTTGCTGTTTCCGTGTCTTTTTAAACGTTTTGGTTGCTAGGCGCAGCTCCCTATAGTCAATGGCACACCGTCACGTCATCCTTCATGAATTGCGGGTCCTTTTTTCTTTTTCTTCACCATGTCCCGTGTTTACCTAGCCTGTCACTACCAATTACGCACAGATGGCGAGGCTCCTGTTTCGTGGTCCCACAATGCCATACCCGGTATTCATTTGCCTGTACATTATTTCGATTTCCACATCCTCCTTCCGACAGTGGAGCTGTAATAATTAGGTTCCAGTGGCATTTTTGTCGCAAGTCACTTTCAGAACTCGACTTCCTTTATTTTTTGAGCATTTGGGATTTTAGTTTAATATTTAGCATGTTTAACAACAGACTCTAAATCTCTCAATACCTATGGCCACACTTTCAAGTTGTCATTTTTACGTGTTTTAACAAAAGGACTGTAACTCTATCCTTTCTCCATTGTCATTATGTATTATTACCCTCTGAATATGTGAGGTTCAAATGACCATTTCACGTTTTTTACCGAAGGACTTAAAATTTGTCCTTTCTCAGTTGTCTAATCAGTGTGATACAAGTTTCAGTGTGATACAAATTGTAATAACCATTGCTGTTAATACATACTACAGTTAACTTATTGTTTTAAGCTCTGTTATGGTCCCATCACTCAACTCTCTCACTGAGACCCGTTTCACAGCATTTTGTTAGAAAGATAAGTTCTTTCTATTTTGACAGTAATTTCTTCCTGTCAATATTGATGTCATTGCTCACTTTCACCTGATATACTACGGACCACTTTAGTTCATCTGCCTTATGGATCATTTCAATAAAATGCCCTACCATAGGTGCAGAGTGAATTCTGTTCCTTATGCAACTCTTATGTTCCGTTATCCTGGTTTTTCTTTTTCTCTCAGTCTTCCCTATATAGATTTTTCTACAGGGGCACCATACCACATATACCACAAATTTAGAGTTACAATTGGTTAATGTTTTCTGTTTCCACTCACTTCTTAGTCCCAGATCTATTTGTATTGATTTATTTGTTTGCGGACAACAAGTACAGCTGCCACATGGGACGTGGCCCTCTGGTGCTCTCAGTCTATGTTAATGTTGGCTGGATTTTATACTGCTTTGTGATGTCATTGCGCATTATTTGATCCTTCACGGTCCTACTCCTTCGTAAAACTACTAATGGTTTTTCCATTGGGCTTTTGCCTTTTTCCATGATCGTCCAGTTCCGATGTATGATTTTTCTGATCCGGTTTGACAAATTACTATACGTATTTACGAAGACCAGTTTGTCATTCTTTTTCTGTTTGGGTACCGATTGTTGTTCCAATATCACTTCCCGATGGTTGTTATCTGCTCTCTTCATAGCCCGTTTTGTTAGTTTTTTGGCGTAGCCTCTTTCATGTAAATTCGTTCTTAGTCTCTTGACCCCTTCCCTGTAGTCTTCTATGTTAGTGCTGTTCTTCTTGAGCCGCAAAAACTGTCCGAAGGGCAAGTTATCCCACATATGGTTTGGGTGGAAGCTGGTGTAATGCAACAGTGCATTACGGTCAGTTGACTTTTTATATGGTTTGACATAGAATTCTCCTTTATTAGTATCCACTTTTATTGTGATGTCCAGATAGTTCACTTCTTCTCTGCTGTAGTATTCAGTGAACTTTAGGTGTTGGTTTTGTTCATTCAACCACTTAAAGAACAAGATGGCTTCACTCTCTTCGCCCTTCCAAATAAGTAGAACATCGTCTATGTACCTCTTCCAGACTTGGATGTTATTTCTGAAAGGGTTGTTGTCTCCATAGATCGTACTTATCTCAAATGCCTCCATATATAAGTTTACGATGCTTGGGGCTAAAGTAGCCCCCATCGCCGTTCCCTGTGTCTGTTTATAATAGCATCCATTGAAGTGGAAATAATTTTCCATTAGTGCTACTTCGGCACACCAAAGGATAAAAGAGGCCAGAGTTTTGGTATCTCTGTTCTCCATAAGTAATCTTTCTTCCAAGACCTCGAGTGAGGCTCTCTGCGGTATACTGGTATACAGTGATACCACATCCAGACAAATCAAGATTTCTTCCAGTGGGTTGAATGGTCTCCCTTCCACTTCCTTTATAATTTGTGTGGTATCTTTTACAAAGGAGGACATCTCTCTGACCATTGGTTGCATAAAATGGTCAGCAAATCTGGAAAGTGGTTCTAATACTGAGTCACACCCGACACTATCAGTCTCCCCAGTGGTCAAGTTATAGATTTATGAATCTTCGGGAGGATGTAAAATTGTGGTATCCTCGGTTTTTCCACTTGTAGGAAATTCACTTCTTTCTTTGTAATCATCTGCTCTCCTCTGCTTTTGCTACTTTCTGATCGATCATTGCTTCCAATTTCTGTGTCGGATTGTCATCTAATCGCTGATAGCTGTTGCCATCTCCTGGTTGTCTTCGATGTAATCTTTTCTATTAAGCACAACGGTGGCTCCTCCTTTGTCAGCTTTGCGTATTATTATAGATTAATTAAATAGCAGTCCCTTTAGTGTTGTTTTCTCTTCTTGACTTATATTTTGGAAGACCTTGGGCCTCATTATGACCCTGGCGGTAAGTGAAAAACAATGCCGGTAAAGGATTACCGGCATCGCCTACCGCTAGGGCCGATTATGACCCGATAGCGCTATTAGCGGCACATTAAATAACGGTGTCGTTAAAAGCACCATGGGCGCAGGCACGCGACTCCCATGCCATAAATTCCGCCATGGCGCTAAGTTGGGAACATTACGAGTCACGCGGACATGGAAATAACGCCTTTGTGAAGGCTGTAAAGTACCTTACCGCCATGGTGCTAATACCGCCATCGCGGACCAACCGTAAATGGCCATGTGCAGTGTTCCCAGTTGCCACAGGTGCACACAATCAGCACAGATGGAGGCAATACAGACTGGGCAATTACAAAAGGAGCACACCCCAACTCTTCCCACACCCAGTTACACTCCACAATGATTCCAATACGACTAGCAATGTTGGGGCTGGAGGACCTGATTGCAATGGAAGTGCTACAACAACAACAACAACAACTACTACTACAACAGGCAGCACAGAGGAGATGCAGGAGGAGAAGGAGGGCAAGGCAGGGCCAGCAAGCCCCACCAGCACAGCCAGTGCCACCACGCAGGCAGCTCCCAATCCCACGCATCAGATCCAGTCCATTCAACCTCACCGCTGAGCAGATCCACACCCTGTACCGTTTGGACCGGGACACCATCACCACCATCGTGGACATGATACACGACGACATTGTCAGCATGATTGAAACACCCACCGCCACCCCCCCCCTACTGAAGCTAGTGTCCGTGCTCCACTTCCTGGCCAGAGGCACCTACCAGCACACAGTGGGGCACTTGGATGGCATTTCACAACCATTATTCTTACGTACGCTGAACCAAGTGCTTGATGCCCTCCTCAAGCACACAGACAACCACATTTCCTTACCACGGTCTGCCCAGGAGATCGCAAACACCAAAGTGGGTTTCCATGCACTGGCCGGCATACCTGGTTGCATTGGTGCCATCGACTGCACCCATGTGGAATTGGTGGTCCCACATGCCATGGAGGTAGTGTACCGCAACCGTAAGCTATACCACTCAATCAACGTGCAAATGGTATGTGACTCGAACAGGATCATCACACATTGTTGTGCCCGATTTCCCGGATCAACCCATGATTCAATGGTCCTGCGCAACTCCACAATACCACGCTACATGTAGCGACATGCAGGGCCGAGATCCTGGCTACTCGGTGAGTCTCATGTCATGGCCAAGAAAATGTGAGGTAGGTAGGTGATTGACGTACCAATGCATACTTTACCTGTCTGACATGGGGGGGAGAGATGCATACTTTACCAGTCTGACATGGGGGGGGAGAGATGCATACTTTACCTGTCTGACATGGTGAGGGGGGGGAGATGCATACTTTACCTGTCTGACATGGTGAGGGGGGAGAGATGCATACTTTACCTGTCTGACATGGGGGGGAGAGATGCATACTTTACCTGTCTGACATGGGGGGGAGAGATGCATACTTTACCTGTCTGATATGGGGGGGGGGGGTGCATACTTTACCTGTCTGACATGGGGGGGGAGAGATGCATACTTTACCTGTCTGACATGGGGGGGGGAGATGCATACTTTACCTGGCTGCGAGTACCAGAGGTAAGGGAGCAAGCTCATAACCTAAAGCAGGCCAGACTTCAGCTGACACCAGACCACATAATGCTAGATGTGATCAGCCCTCCCATGTGAATGAAGCTGTGTTCCAATCATTCCACAATCATCTGCATGTGCACTGTACCAAATCAGACCACACCCACCCCAACGCAATGTAGCTACATGCAATGACTTCAGGCAATACACAGAACCAAACACCGTCAACTGAAAGGCCAGTCCCCCATAACTGCGCACAAAGTAGTCACATGGCGGTCATGAACACCAATACGTCACTACACTGACACAGAGGACCAACTGAATTGCATAACAACATTTTTAGTGCTCAGTGAGATCATCATGAGGCTGACAGCAATGGTGCCATGATGAAAGCATTAATATCACTGGATATCTTCCAGATCACCGAAACAACCGCTATGGACTAACACAGTGGATCTCCCTGCGTACACTAGTTGATGGCATGCAAAACTGTCCATAAGGGGGATACACATATAGTGGTCACATCGTGTGACTCCATTCGTGCATGGAAATGGGGTTCAAGCTAAAAGTTGAATGCATGCCATGGTGTCACGTAATGATTTGCAATCTTATGTCCTTACTGACACATTCATTGTTTCCCACATACAGGTGATGCAGGCTATCCCTTGAGGAGGTGGCTCCTTACCCCAGTCCGGAACCCACAGAACCGGCACGAGGAGAACTTCAATCGTGCAGATGCACGAACCCGTGTGGTGATTGAGCAGACCTTTGGCCTCTTGAAGGCACGGTTTCGCTGCCTCAGCAAGTCTGGTGGGGCACTCCTGTACCGCCATGAGAAGGTGACAAAGATCGTCATGGCATGTGTAATGCTACACAATATGTGCATCAGACGGAATGTGCCCCTGCCCCCTGACACTGAACTGCAACCACTTGACGAAGAGGATGATGAGGGTGGGGATGGGGCAGCACCTCATGGAGGAAGCGATGTACAGGAGGGACGTGACATGCGTCAGACTCTAATTAACCAATGCTTCTAGCACACATGGACGGGGGGTGTCACATGGAGATGGCACTTGGGGCACTGTGTGTGTCAGGGACATGCACACTGTGGACTGTTCACCAATAAAGCACACATACGCAATGAGCAATGTCTACACATGTGATTTGTGCAAGACCAAAAAGTGTATTGAAATAGTGATTTGAATGAACACACCCACTCCCCCCTCCCCCTCAACTCCCCAACACACCCACTTCCCCCTCCCCCTCAACTCCCCAACACACCCACTCCCCCCTCCGCCTCAACTCCCCAACACACCCACTCCCGCCTCCCCCTCAACTCCCCTTAACATGTTGTGGATGTCAGTGTTCAAGTGCATCATGTGTGATCGTTCCACAGGGCGGCCTCTATTGGCACCCCCCCTCTCCCGGCACCCGGTGCACCCCTGTCAGTACGCCGCAGGTTCCTGCCCAATCTGCGGACGGGGCTGGTTCTTGTAGAACTTGCAGCCGAGGAGGTACTGGCCTGCTCACAAGGACGCATGTCCCTCATCGTTTGCACAAGCTCCGAAAGTACTTGCCGCACAGCGGCCAGTTCTGCACAAATATCCTTGGAGCTGGACTCTATGGCAGCCTTCACAGTTTCTTCACATTGTTGCATTTCCGCCCTTGCACTTCCACAATCTGCCACATGCTGTGTCAAGAGGGTGGACAGTTGTTGTTGGCGCGTGATGATTTCTTCCATCGACTCCTGTTTTTTTTGGACTATGGATAATGCTAGTGGCGTGTCCATTGTGCTGCTCCCCTCCTGTACATCTGCCACTGGGCATGGAGTGGCCGGCCAAGAGTCATCAGTGGATTGCCCCTGTATGCCATCATCATGCTGGCTGCATGGGGACAGGTAAGGGGAATGAAGGGGGGCAGTGGAGGGACCCACAGCAACATCATCATCCCCTACATCATTGTCCAAGCTTGCTGCGGTGGCAGCAGTCTCGCCAATCATGCTGCTTCCTGCAGACCCAGTGCCTTCAGTGGACACCACTTGGTGGATGTCTGTCGCAGGTGGTACTGTGGTGCTTAACTTGGTGCACATCTGTGCTCTGGCCTGTGTTGTGCTGGTAGATTTCGGCTGCTGTGGGGTTTTGCTTTTTGCTGCAGAGGTGGAGGGTCGGTGTGTTGGGACTTCGGGCCTGGCCTTCTTGGCAGGTGTGGTGGCAGTGTCATCATTGGCACTGTCCGAATGAGAGCCTGTGGTGGAACAAAGGAGAGAAAGGATTAGTGATGGATCTGCGGACATTGAGCAGGCATTGTGATGGCTGCATTCATTTTGATTACTAGATGGTGCACATTGGAGGCAGTGACATACAGGTTGTCTCCCTCTTAGGTGGTGGAATCATGGAGGCATGTGGGTGCCTACAGAAAGGGTGTGCATACTCCGTGTGTAGAAGGTGGAGATCAACACTGCCTGTAGGCAGTCTTCTGCTAATGTGTCGTGTTAACCCAGTTAGGCATCATTGCACTTCCCAAAAATCTGGACTTCAGTGAGTTTGGCATGGCTGGATTCAAGGCGCCTACTTGCGTCACCTGATGTCGGGGCTCCTCTCTCCATTTCTCCGACCCCCTCGATGCTCTCTTTGCCTATGGTTGCGGCACATATCTCCTCCCATGGCTGCATTTTGATCGGTGACTCAGCTTCTCCACCAATTGCCATGCCCAGGTTTCTATTTACAGACAGTATACTCCTTACGAGGAGCCGTAGATCGTCCCACCTTTTCTGCACTGTCTTGCATTGCGGGGTGTTGTGCCAACTGCACTGACCCTCTGTGCTACAATGTCCCATATGGCCTTCTTCTGTGTTATTGCCGGTCTGGTCATCTCTGTCGAGAAAACTACGTCGGCATGTTCTTGTAGTGTTTCTGCCAACATATTCAACTCCTCCCTGGAAAAGCGCTCCTGCCGCAGACGATCTCTGTTTTTTTCAGAACTTTAGGCATTCTGATGATTGATAGGTGTAGGAGAAGGTTTGTGGAGGTTGGGGGGGTCAGGTGTCTACTGGTTGAAGAGGGTGGCAATGGATTGTGTATTTACAAATGGCCGCTGTGCTCTTTCCCGTTCCTGTGCGGTGACACAACTTCCGGATCCGCTTATTTGCGGTTCCCGCTATTAGCGGTGACCGCTAATGCCGATAGCTAGGGTGGCGGAGGTGCTATTTGCACGGCATATAATGCTGGTAAGTGGGGTTTTAAGGACTTTAGCGGCATGGCAGTGATTACATTACCGGCATGGCTCAATGCTCGTGCCCGAGGAGTCATAATGTGCCGCTTTTAGCGGTATCTGGACAGCACGGACACGTTAATTGTGCCATGCCGGTACTGACCGTTACTTAGCGCCAGGGTCGTAATGAGGACCCTTATCTTTTTCTGTGTCTTTTTCTAATACTGCCAGCTCTTGTAATACCCTATTTTCAAACACTCTGGCTTCCGCAGTCTACGAGTTTACTGGGGGGCAGACTTTTGATTTGTTGTGTAGTCCACTGTCAGGCTCGTTGAGATCCACTTTATCTTCAAAGAATTGTTTAAGATGTACTTTTCTCATAAATTCTGTCAACTCTTCCCTGAACTTAAAGCGATTATGTTTGTTGGTGGTCATAAAGCTGAGTCCTTTTTCCAATGTTTGGGTCTCAATTCGACTCAGATGGTAGTCAGAAAGGTTTACCATAGTGCCTTCATACTGCGGGTAACTCTTTGGTCCGGATCGCATTCCTGTTGGTGCCATCCTAAAAAATGTTGTTGTGTATTGGGGTTTCCTCAGTTACTATTCCTCCTCATCCCGCCTTGTCTTCCTCTGTATATTTGTCTGCATGCATTGAAGTCGGAATTACGTCCTCTTCTTCCTATGTTAGTCCCTTCTCCTGTGCTGTCTTCACTTGAGCTGTACAATGTTCCTCTAAACCCCACTCTTCTCTTGCCATTGCTTGATTTTGAAATGCTCCTAGGTCATCTTTTTCTTTAGTAAAGTAATCTTCTTGTGTATATGCAAAGGCTTTCTCATGTGTGAATTGTTGAATGTCTTTTTTCAACCTTCTGATTCATTCTTTTGTAAGGTCTTCTTTGAATGCTTTCATTTCATTCACTAGTTCATCTAATCTCTTTTTATATTGTTCAAGGGGGACTATCTTTTTGATTTCTTCTTCCAATTTCTGCAGGTCTATCGCTATTTTCTCTGTTGTCTGTCGTGCGGTATCTATTATGAGGATAACCCAATCCCTTCCGCATTTGTTTCCGATATAGCTCCATTGAATCAGAAACACTTTGTTATCTAGGAAGATCCTTTGCTCGTTTCTCACCACGAGCCCTTGTGGTAAAATCCCATTTCTCAAGTAATCTAGCATTATGCTACCGTGTAGCTCAAACCTGACTAACCTTTTCTTTATCTGGGTTAACTCATCCCAGCTAGTCAAGTTGGAAGTATCCCCCAGTTCTCCTCCAAAAAGGGTGGAGTTGCTAAGTAGTTCCGTGATGTACCCATCATCGTAACTCTTGCACCTTTCAGCTGCCATATTGTCTAATGTGTCGTGCTTAACCTGTTCCTCCCAAGTCGGGTACGATATCATCTAACAAATTATCAGATTAAGTCTCACGGCCGACTGACCATACAAACCAACCATTTGCCTGAAGCCTGAGAAGACTTCCGGGTTTGCTATCTCAGCGGCCTCCTCCAGCTGGGTGGAGAGGTCCTTGCTTAGAGTATTGACCTGGACAGAGGGTTTCAGGTAGGAGAGGCAGTCATTGTGGACTAGAAATATCACCTCTTGCTGCCTGATGCCACAGGTCACTTCTTCCTCACCATAAGGGCAAGAAGAGTACACCAGGAAATTCCCCCCTTGCCGGGTGAAGATCCTTTCTGGTGGTAAGTCATTGTCACTGTCACTGTCAAAACAGTCATTGGGGATTGGTTCTATCAGTTCATTTCCTAGATCCATGTAAAAATGTCTGTCATCAACCGCCATTCCATTAATGGTGCCTGCACCCAGAGTGATACTCATAGGGTAGCTGTTATCCATCAATATTGGAATGGTATTGTGTTCTTCATTGATTAATGGTGTTGGGTTTAACCCCAACCCCTGCTGTTGGAGGTGGGCGTTGAGGTGTACAAATGTGTCAGGATTTTGCAGTTTCTGTCCTCTTTTAATTTTTAATTCAAGTGGGAATAGTCGGGTACATCCTGGGATGGTGCCCTCCTCTCCAATTTGAACTTCAACTGCATACAGCAGCAATTGGGCTGACCAAAATGCCTTTTCTGAATCATCAAAGCCCATGGTATTGCCCCCTAGTCAGGACCAGGCTTTGTAGATGATCAGGTCCAAATTAATGGCAAAACGATTGAAAATGTCACTGCCTAAATATAATGCAGTAGGGACATCTCAAAAAACCCAAAAATGGTGTTCTATGCTTTTGTAACCTATAGAAATGTTGAGCATACACCTGCTAGGCAAGAGATGTTTGGAATTGGGAGTTTCCAGGCCCATTTCCCACTTATCGATCAACTTAAATGTGGGAATGGCTGGATCTTTCGGGAGCTGCCTGAACGTGGTTTTGCTGATGAAGCTCTTACCATTGTTCACGCACACTCGGGCGAGAACAGATTCCTTTCTCTCATTTAACTGAATAGGGTTGAAAAACTGTTCTTTAATTTTCTGAATATCAGCTAAACTTTGAGCTGATTTCTCATCACTTTTGACTATGGAATTTGGATTTTCAGATTGTGAATCAGTATAAAACTTCAAAGAATTTCCTTCCAGTGTGACATGCCACTTGAAACTAGAAGGAAGGTTGATTTTCAAAAATGGAGAGGAGTTCCCATCACCAGTTTGTTGTCCTACAGTAATCACTGTCATGTCAGGTATTTGATTGTTTTGGAAATGAAACTCAATATGATCAGGTTTTCGTTCAACCATGTGGCATGTGCCATTTAAACTAACATGGTTGACACTCTGTTTAAATTGTATTGGTCTGTTAGTCTGAGTCCAGAGGACCTTATTCACACAGTCTATCAGGGGGACAGCCTGCGCAGGATGTAATTCCCTAGTAGACAGGGTGTGCCCTCTGGAGTCATGACTATGACAGGGTGTTTCACTTTGTGTCACCCAGTTTTTATTTCCAAATCCGCAGTCCCATCAACAGGAATTTCATTCCCATCGAAGTTCTGGAGTTGTCCCGGAAGAGGGGTGAGAGGGATCTGGTATCTCTCCCCCCTTCCTGAATTTGGCTGCTCAAAGGCCCTTTTTGACAGAGGAGTGGCTTGGGATCCAGTGTCCACAGTGCTGCAAATACACATTGCCCTTGCACTTGGAGAGGGGAATAAAATTTACCCTCCTTCTCCTCAAGTGGGCAAAGATAATGTGCATTTTGGGCAAGCAAGGTGGTCAATTTCCTTATTTTTGACTCCGACACAGGGGTAGTTTGGGCATAATTCTGTGTTGGAGTTTGGGGATCTGAAAGAAAAATGTTACATTCTGATATTTGGGGAGTTTCGGGCTCCATTTTTTCGGTTTGTGGGCTGCCCCCCGTCCCTTTTTGGAATTCAGTAACCAGAATTGATTTGGAAAGTTTGGGAATCCTCTTTTAATATTTGATTTCTTGATGCTCATTCTGGGGTTCAAAGATTCTGAATCAGTCCTCACATCCACCCAGTCTTCATTTAGAGCTCTTGGGACCCAATTTTCTTTGGGAGGAGTTCCCCCGTCCCTGAAGGAGAAGATATTTTCCCCAGAATCCTCTAAGGATTCTTCCCCTTCAAGCTGGAGGACACTAACCTCCCCACAAAATGGGCCTTTTTTCTGTCTTTATTTCTCCTACCTACCCTCTGTTCCCTGGGTTGCAGATTTTCTGGGGCAGGAGATTTTTGCTCTGGTTCCTGGGTGTCCAAGGGCTTTTCACGAGTGAGGAAGGAAGCTTCTTCTGGGGCTTTACACCCCGCTTCCCCCAGTTACTCCTCCTCTGGAACCGGTGAGTTGTCAGGGTTCTCTCCCCGTCATTGTTCTGGGGTGACAGACCCTGGGTTTGTGGGATTCTGAGCTGCCATGTTCATCTGAGGGTTCTGTTGAGACCTCAACATGCGACCCAGATCCTGAGTAAGGTTTTGGACCTGGCGCTCCAGTTGGGACACCCGTTCCAGCTGGTACGGGGGTCTCTGTTCAACTCTAGGTGGATCACGGGAAGGGTAACCGGCTGATCTTCCCCGCACTGCAGATTGTAGGCTGCTTTGCCAGCCTCTTGGGGATTTCTGTGTGCGGAAAAGTGTTTCAAGATGGCTGCCCAGTAGGTGGACCATCTTGAATCGTTCTGGTCCTCCAGTCCAGCAAAGAAGCTGGAGTACTCAGGGGAGAAGTTCCATTTAACATACTCTATGCAGTTCTGGTTGTCTTTATGGTGAAAAGTATCCATCATCTGCTCGTAGAGTTCCAAGTGTTCCCAGAGAGAATATTTTGTGTTTTTGTGGTATGGGGTCATGAAACTCCTAATGTCCTTAATCTGCCTAATGGGGTCTTTTGTCATAACTCTCTTGAGTTTATTTGCCTTCTTTGGCTTAGTCACCCGAGTCCACTCACCCTCAGAGGCGCTGCTACTTGAGGTCCCCTCATGATCATCTAGGCACTCCCTGATTCTGCGAGCTTGAGAGGGGCTCACGGAATGGTGGGGCCTAGTTTCTCCACTCCTGTGGTGCACAGGAGAGTAGTCTTCTGACTCCTCCTTGCTCCCAGGGTTGGCAGAGTATCCCCCCACTGCCCGAATTGGGTAGAGGTCTTCAGGATGTTCTTTTTGGGCTACATTTCATTCGTTTTTTCAACAAATTGAACCAACTGGTCCCTTTGGACGTAATGCTCCTGTAGATCTGATTCCCTGACTCTTTCCTCATAGGAGGTGTCCTGGTCAGAGACATCCGCCTTTATATTTTTGTACCTGCATAGGGACACCCTTCTATCAATTTCTGGGGGGCACTGACCTGGCAGTTCCATCATGCTTGGCCTATTTAAGTCTGATGGCCTCATGGTGTGAACTGGTAGCCATGAAGTCAGCAGTGATAACAGTGTTAAATGGGTTTGAGCCCCTTAGTACAGAGTCCTTACCCTATGATCAGGGATTGCCCCGTCCCTCTCTACCTGTTCAGGGTCCCTCCAGTTTGTGTTGGATCTAGGATACTCCCTCTCCAACCTCGCAAGTTTTTATTTCTCAGCCCCTATCTCTTGATGATGTGCAAAGATTTGAGCCTTTTGTTCGGCTATCAGGGTTTTACTGGGCTCTTCAACCAGGTCATCCCTTTGTTTCTTGATGGTATTTAATTTCTGGGGATCTTGATCAAATTCTGCTTGAGAGTGGAGGTCTCTCATAATTGAATTATTATTTTCCTCTTTCAACCTTTCGGCCTGATCTTGCAGCATGGTTATTTGTCCTGAGCAGCCACTGTTATAGGTTAATTGTCAACCTTGTGGGATGTATTGACCCACTCTTCTATACTATGCGGCAGGGAGAGACAAAAGGGCGGACCATTTGCTGCTAAGAATAAATAATGAACAATTTTAAGAGACTCATAATTTGCTATCCAAAATGGTGAAAAATATTAAAAGGACAGTTTTGTTAGTCAAATTTCTGGCTTTACGTTTGAAGAGGCGGTGGAACTGTGTAACATATTCTGGACAGCAATGCAATATGGCAATATATGTGGTTTTATGTGAACTGTATTAATGCTAGAACTGTGAAACTTTACACACACATCCCTATGGTAAACACACACATTTGTGGAAATATGCATACAGTTTGGAAAAAGTGTTCAATGCGAAATGGACAAAATTCTGCAGAAAGGTGAAACAAGGTCTCTCAGCTGTGGGACTTTGATGAACAGATACTACATAACATAGGGAATCTTTGTGTGTGATTTTTGTAGAGGTTACCAATGTATAAATAGGTATTTAGGACAAAATTCGATTTTGATACTATTAACTAGGGGAGGTTTCTAAGGACTGTGGAAGCCAAATCATAAATCTGATCCAATCCAGTTCACAGGGGCAAGCTTAGTTAAGCCGGCCCATACACCCATTTTTGTGATGTCATTTGAAAGGATAAATAGAGACAGCTGACAACACACAGGGACTCACTCACTGACTGACACTTCTGATTCCACCGAAGCACTTTGTTCCAGCATTCAACATTCAGCCATTAACATCCTTCCAGATCCAGATGCGCAGAATCTTGATAATCAGTAGCTGAACCATTTTCAGCAAGGCCTCAATCCTCAAACTTTTTCTCACAACCCAGTGAAGCGCTGTGGTGTGGGAAATCATCCTGAACTAGCATCCTGAAACTATCCAGCTTGCTAACATAAGGCTTGCCTGATGAACTCGCTATCCCGCTGATTGAAATACCCAGAAACAAGAGGGCAGATCCTGGGCAAATCCAGTGACCGGCCTAGCTGATCCAGTCCTGCACCTGATGTGCTGTCCTTCCTTGATAGACCCAATCCATTGACCAGAACCGTGACTGTCCAAAAATCTTAAATCCCAGTGGATTGTGAGTATTAATAGGAAGCTAAAGAACTATTGTATATCTTGCTTATCTTGTTCTACTCTAGTCTCTGAACTATCCCTACTTTCATAAACTGTAACAGTGTCAACATCTTTAGTGCTATTGTCTTCTGTCTAGTTGCTAAAGCACCATTTTCATAGTCATCTTTATTTTTGCAACTCTGATCCATAAGTCCCACTTTGAGTCATTGGACTGGTGCCGCCGGGAAAGTGATGGGGATCTGTTACTGAAGTCATGAATCAGTCTCAGAACTTACTGTGTCCCAATTTGGTTGCCTGGCCAAATGCTCTAGCCTTGAGTAAAAGCATAAGCCATATTTTCTGATTCTAAACTGAAGTCTTGTCCAAATTTTGTGTCTTTATTTTCGAAAAACCCCTCTTACTAAAACCTCCATAACTTCCTCAATTTGTAAGATAGAAGCAAACTTTCAACTCCCACTTGTACCTAACATCCTTAGCCATCTCTACAGTGCGAAACAGTGTGATCGACCAGTTATATCAAAAATCGCATAAGGAAAAGTTTGCCGTGAATTGACATTTCGAAAAGTTTACACGTGTGAATTAGCTTTAAATTATTTCCCACTTTGTCTTTCAGATTTCAATTGTTTTCTTTTGGTTAAATCATTGCTGTTGTTTGCTTGCATCTGTTCAAAGTGGCTCCCCTAGAAATGTATAATAATTTAAGCATTTTGACCACATCTGGTGTTTTTGCTCAGCCAATTTCAAAGCCAAGCTGACAATTGAAAAGTCAATTCCATTTTTCTCTTGTGTTTAAAGGGGGAAGGTGGGAGTGGTATTCTGTTTGATCTGTGTTATTCCTGAGTACCTGCTCTCTCCTCACATCTATTTAAATTGCCTATTGGGGTGTTGCAGGGGGAACCCTTAACCATAGTGCTATCTGTTCTAAACCAATACAAAAGTATTCTTTTCTTCACTGCATTTGTTTTTGTGCTCATTACCTGATTCCTAGTGCATTAAATATATTATTCAGTGTTTCATCACCCCATTGGTGATTGTTGTTACCAATTAAAATATATTGTGATTTAAATTCTAAATACATAAATAAATATTTACCTTTGCAAACTAGCCTGATTCCTGGTTCAATGTGACCGGGGGGGTCTCGGGAGAAGGGTGTTATATGAGTGGTATATCATTCAGAATATTGAACTTATAGATAAAAATAAATAAGGGTTTCATTTGCGCACTACATTCTGGGCGAGACTTGGGTGTGTGCCTGATTGAAATCACTTACAACTTTTTCCTGACACTCTATTTTTGCTGCTTCTAGTTGGGCCTCTATGTCTACATTATTCTGTTGTTGGAGAGCCAAGTGCTCTTTTAATTTTATGATGTAATTTCCATATTCTACCACCAACTCTTGGCTCATTTGTAGTTTTTGTTCTGCTAAATTTAGATCAATCTGGATTTTATTTAATGGTTCCAATTGATTCTGCGCAATAGTTGTGTTTTCCTCATGCTTTTCCTGACAATTCTCACAATTTTGATTTGCTCCTTTTTGATATTTGGGGTCATATATAACTCACTCAAAGCTTGATCTAACAGGCCACCGTCCTGCCACGTGTCCAGGTTCATGGCAGTGACCTGTTGTGTTATGTCTTGTAGCCAGAATTTGTCATCCTGTTCTGGCCATTCACCTCTGACAAATAACGTGTGCAGAAGGTGTTCCCTAGCCATATTGATCTCTACTGCAACAGTCATTTTGAAATGTTCTTTATTTATTTATGTATCTATTTATTTATGTAAGGTATCCTGTATGCTATTGCTTTCTGTCTATTTTGGGGTTGATTTAGCTTACATTTTTAGACACAGGTCTGGTAGTTAGAGTATTTGTTTTGGGGTGGTGCTAACACAGTGTAACACAGTATTCCAATTGCACAAAGTATCACTACCTTGCAGGTTGGTCTGCTATGTTAGACTGCCACGGGTGGAAACCAAACTCAATCCCTGCGACGAGCGCCCAAATTTGTTAAGGATTTCAATCAGGCGACACACACCATGGTCTAAGCTTATTGTGTAGTGCACAACTGAGATGGCTTTCTCTTTATTTTAAGCTAATTCAATTTGAGATGGTACACAACTCGTATCACACCCCCTCTTTCAAATACCCCGGGTCACAATGGACCATGAACCAGGCTGGTTAGTGAAATGCAATATTTATTTATTCATTTTAAAATTCAAAAGAAATCATACCTGTTTTAATATGGGGCAGCAACCACCAATGGGGTGATAATTACAATGAAAATGGAATCAAGACACTTGGTTACCCTTCTCCTAGAACATATACACAGAACAATTTAATAGGAGCACTTTTTGATTTAGGAAAGATAGCACCCAAGTCAAGATTTCCCCCTGTGATGTTCCCTCAACCCGAGATAATCAAATTCTGAGTGGATAGAAAGAAGCAGAAGGTAATCAGGAATAAGAGGCATAACAAAAATCTGTCCTTCCCTCACAGAATAAGAGGGAAAAAACTGAGTTTAAACCCTTAGCAAAGACCTAAAATAACACTCAGATTTTACAAATAATGAATTAATGTATGGTTAAATTATAATATACATATGTTTTATCACAAAAACATGTATGTTATATCACTGGCAATCACAAGTCAATCGATCGGCAAAAGGCAGACAATTTGAAAATGAGTGGAAAGTTTAGAGCAGGCTACAGCCAAATGAGGTGGGAAAACAAGCAGTTCAGATATATATCACAGGTACAATATAGAGGTGAAAATAGGTATGTAGCTATGAAACTGGATGAGATATACAAGGTATAAAAAGGGTCAATTTGAGTAAAATGAAGCCGTGAAATAGGAAAGGAAATCAGTTGTGACAAGAACGGTTTTACTTTAAACTAGAGTATTCAGACTAGACCACCAAAGATTGACACAGTAAGATCCAAGGTTGATTTGCGACTTCAATCTTATCACCCCAGCGTCCAACCCTGGCGGAAGCCAGTCAGATCACTCAAAATATGACTAATGGTTTAGGATTACACAAGACAAAATTAGCACTTAAATGTTAAGGACAGGATACAAGGATAATTCTAACAGTTTCAAAAAGTTACCAGGGTAAAAATAGGATTGCTTAGACAGTGGGATAGAGACAAAGGCAAGGCACGGTAGGCTATGTAGTTCTATGGGGTAGGGATTATACTCACAGTCCACTTTTGATTTTTTGTGATTTTTGGTCAGTCAATAGGGTCTGGTCACCACACGGCTGGCGCACCTGGCAAAAGACAGCTGGGCAAAAGACAGCTGTGCAAGGTCTGGTCACTAGGTAGCGGACAGCTGGGCAATTCGGGTCACTGGATGGTAATTCTCCTGGCGAAGGACAGCGGAATGGCAGGATTAACACAACCGGCTGCAGGTAATGGGCAGCGCACCAGTCCGGTTCAGGATACTTCCCAAAAGAATACCACAGCTTTCCCCTTTGATTATTTGGGATTTTAGTGGGATTTCAGACTTGGTGTTAGTCTGCAAAATAAAGCCCTATCATCGTCCCCCCCGCCCCCTGGGCAAGCATGCTCCGGTCTCAGACAATCTCTGACAATCCCCTAGGGGAGGTGTATGTGGTGCCTATACCCCCACCCCTCAATCTCCATGTCTCAGGCCCCTTCTGCTCTGTGTTACTCCTAGATCACTTCTAGGAACATACCCATGTTGTACAGAACAAATAATACCGACACAATACCAACATACTCCTATTTTACCACTGCGGACACAAATAACAAGACACAAAGAACAACACATGAATCGATTCATTTATAACAATGTAATACATTTATTTGGGCACACCAAAGCATAATTCAGGAAATGCTAAAACTCTAGCCAAGATCGAATTTGCACCTTTTTATACTTCTGGTGCAAATCTACCAAGAAATATCTATAAGCCTTTCAGGTTCCTAATGCATGTGTTTCTAATGCAGGCTAAAATACAAGCCTATCGTGCAAGCGTCAAACATCCAACAATCCTCACCTTCATACAGAATCAAACCTCTCTTCAATTCACACCAATCCACACCATGCTTCACACTCACTCTCTTTAAGACAATCCCTGTCTGATCTCCCCTTTCCCACTGTTGGCTTCACAAAATGCTCTCTCTGTGCCCGTTTTCAAAGCAACTCCCTTTGCTGAGCAGGCTTCCCTTCTATCTCTCGAAGTCGCTCCCTTCATGACCCCAACCCTCGTGTTGTCTTCCCGAAGCTCAGAAGCCAAGCTGATTAGCCTCCCTTCTCGGACAACGGTTCATGTTATCTGTCTGCCAAGCAAATTTTTACAAATTCCTGGTACACTGTTAATTCATAACATCGTCCCGCTGAGCCCAGTGGCGCTTCTAATGTGTCTCCTTCAGAATGGATTCAAATGCCAGCCTAATGCTTTCTAACGTTTACGCTATTCTTCTCGCAATGGAAGCGCTAACATAATGCAAACTCATTCTAAGTGCACACCCAACATACATACATGTGTCTCAAACATATCTCTACAGATATAACTACAAAGCATACATGCGTCATCATACTAAATGACTCTTCATGTCATTTCAAATATGCCTGTGTGTGTCATTTCCAGGCCTACTTCGTTCTGCTCTCCTAGTGCAAACAATAAGTTTCTCTCTCAGCCTTAGCGCTATTTCTAATGCAAACATAAATGCATAGCATATCATAATGCAAATATACTGTGTCTCTAAGGCACAATCATGCACTTTAAAATATGTGCAAGTGCCATTCTATTGCAAATGCAAAGTGTCTAGCATGTTTCTCTCCTAATGGTAAGCACTATATGCAAACATATCATTCAAAAAGCAAATCTTTCTGTCATAACATAACTAAGCACACCCTTCATATAACAGGGCCTATTTCTCTCAGACAATGCATAACATGTCAATCTATAAGCAAACTGCAAATGCATACAAAGGTGGCAGTCTAATAATGTGGACAGTGTCTACTTCAGCAATGTACCTATCAGAATTAAACAGAATACAATAATGAATAGCAATAATGGAATGATTCCATAGCAAAGAGTAATGATTGGGTAATGGTGATTCTAATGGTTCTCTACAATGAGTCTAATAATGGGTAATGGTTCTCTACAATTAGCTTTATGATTCTTCTAATGATAACTGGAGCTGGCCAACCCTGCTGCAGTCTCTACCCATCCTGTTGCCTCCCAGGCTCTTTGCAATGCCCTTGCCTCTCACTTCATTTAAAAAACCCAGGACATCCTGTCCACCCTCTCCACCCACACTCCTCCTCTTCCCTCTCCATCTGTGTTTGCTGACACTCCTTTAGCCACCCTCCCACCATCCTTCTCGTCCTTTCCTCTTTTCACCCCTGACGAGGTTGCTAGACAAGTCCGATCTATGAAAGCCTCTTCAAAACAGGTTCATCCCTGTTCCTCTAAAACCATCAAGGACCACATTGACACCCTCGCTCCGGCCCTTGCTGATTTTTGCAACCACTCCTTTGTCTCTGGATCCTTCCCCTCCCCTCTGAAGCACTCCTTTGTGCATCCTCTTCTCAAGAAACCCACAGCTGACCCTTCTTGTCCGGCTAACTATTGCCCAATTTCCATTACTCCCTTTCTTGGCAAACTCCTTGAAATATTGGCCATCTCTCAGCTTAACCTTCATTCCAATTTTGTTGGCTGTCACCATGACCACCAGTCTGGCTTCAGAGCTGCCAGAAGCACGGAAACTGCTCTCCTAAACATCCGTGAAGATCTGCTCACCAACCTTGACTCTAACATTCCCTCTCTCCTCATCCTCCTCGATCTCTCTTCTGCTTTTGACACGGTCAACCATACCATCCTGCTCAACCATTTCCGTGAAAACTTGGGTATCACTGATCAGGCTCTGGCCTGGCTGACCTCTTTCCTCTCAGATCGACCCTCCCAGGTCCAACTTGGGTCCTTCCTTTTATCTATCTTCCTCTCTACTTGTGATGTTCCCCAGGGGTCTAACCTCTCGCCCTGGCTTTTCAACCAATACCTGGCAACTCTCGCCCAGTGCATTGCCATTTTCTGCTAAAATTTCCAGTGCTACGCTGATGACACTCAACTCATTTTCAGGCTGCCCTCTGCCACCTCCTCTCCCTCTCTCATCTCTGATTGCCTAACTGCCATTCAAGATTGGTGTGCCGTCAATGATCTTTGTCTGAATGCCAGCAAGACAGAGATCCTCCTCATTGGCACACCTTCATCATTCTTTCCCCTCACTCTCTGGCTGGCCTCCCTTGGCCCTCCTCCTACCCCCACCTGCGAGGCTAAGAACCTCGGTGTCATCTTTGACTTCACCCTTTCCTTCTCCGCCCACATCTGAAGTCTCTAAAAAGTCAAATTTCCGACTCCACCTCCTCAGAGGTACTCTGCCTTTCCTCTCCTTCGCCCAGAAGCTCATGGTATCTCAAGCTCTGGTTCTCTCTAGCTTGGACTATTGTAACAGCCTCTTTCTAAATCTACCTGCCTCTACTCTCTGCCCTCTGCAACTAATCCAGAACAGGACTGCAAGACTTGTCCTTGGCCTCAAGCCCTGGGATTGTGTCTCTCCAGCTCTGAAATCTCTTAATTGGCTCCCAGTGGATGCAAGGATTAAATTCAAAACCCTCTGCATTGTCCACAAGACTTTCTGGGGCCTGGGTCCAAAATACCTTCAGCTATCCCTCCGCAAATACCTCCCCTCTCGAGCTCTTTGCTCCTCTACCTCCAACTCACTCAGGGTCAATCATTTTTCTAAGAAACAAGCTGGGGGTAGATCTCTGTCTTCGGCTGGGGCCTCCCTCTGGAACAGCCTCCCTGCCACTCTAAAACTTGAGGAGAACCATCTCTGGTTCCGGAAGCACCTCAAGACCATCCTCTTTTCTTCTGCCTTTGCTCCCCCTCTCCCCTGCTGAACTGTTCTCTGTTGGCACCGTGCACCTGGCCACCCTCTGTCTTTTGGGCCCAGGTACCTGCTCATCCTGTCACCTTCCCGCACTGCCTCCGGGCCACCTCTTGCACTGGGGTCTGTATTTGTACCCATACAGCCCCCCTTTTTCTTCCTGCACTTATCAGACCTACCCTGTCTGCTGCCTTAAACCTAGCACTTGCAAATTGCTGGCTGCATTACCACTGTTTGTTGCCTTTATTATTTATTTATTGTTATTTATCTGTCTCTCCTCTGCTTCGCACTTTCCACCTCTCCCCCTTCCATGCACTTTTCCCCTCCCCCCTCTCCCATGCACTTGCGTGTTCTCAATGGCACTGGGCCTAGTAAGATCACTGTTTTGTTCTCCCCTGTTCCCCTCCCTTGCCTTATCGCGCTCTGAAACACTTGTGTACAAGCGTGATAGAAATAAAATATCAATCAATCAATATCAATAACAATCCAGGCATCTCATTTTATTCCACATTGGGGCCTCGCTGGAAGTGTCAGCAATGCTTAGGCCTTGTAGTTGGGATCAGCAAGATAGATGGAGCAAATAAGGAACGCAGCACAGGAACTTCAGGAAGAGTGTCTGCCCTTGGAGTCTTGTCAGGAACTCTTATTTATAATGCATAGTGGCATCATCAAAGTATATGGCTGGGCAGGCTTAACTAGGTCCACCTCTAACCGACTGGATTGGTTAGGGGTGCTTGTCCCCGCCTCGCTCTCAACTGGTTAGATTTCAAGGGCACAATGTCAGATTTATAATGTGAGTTTTACAATGTTCAAAAACCTCCCACAGTCACTTTATCTAAAATCCGATTTTGCCACAAATGGTACATTTATACAGTTGAAGTATCTTAGCTACTTACATAAACTGGTTACATATTTTATGCAGACCCTTCCACTCCAACTCTGAACTCTGTGAGACATTGTTTCGCCCTTCTAATACTTTTTGGTAATTTTGAGTATGAAAGATTTGGCCTAAAATTCTGTAACTTTATACACGTGTGTAGATTATCATAAGGGAGGTAAGTATTAAAATTCACAATGACACACCATGGATACTTTCCTTATAATCCCCAATTCTTTGCCATTTCTGACCCCAAGGTGTCAGTGAATTCTACGATGTCTCAAATTATTAAGCACAGAATCACATTTAAACTGCACATTTTTTGCATTTTTACAAAGTCCTGCTGCAGAGATAAAAAGTCTTTACATTTTTATTAATAAATAGTCTTTGGAGGCAAATGTTCAATCTGTTCCTCATGTGTGGGCCTGCCTTCCAAGGCTATCCCCCTTCAGGGTCAGGGCCCTCATTGCGATTCCCTTGAAGCTTCCTGTAGAAATTGCGAGGAAGTGTCACTTTCTTTTCACATGTCCTTGTCCTGGAAGTTCCATTGTCAGAGGATTCAGCCCAGACTAGATTCTGTCCAACCTAGCAAGTATCCCGGTGGTGTTAGTATCTACTGAGAGACCCTTTTGTTTCAGTCATTCTCTCACCAGAAACCTGAATGCTTATGGAGGTTCCCTTTCTTTGGGAGAAGCCTTAGCTCTTCCAACTGGAATAACTTCTTTTTGGGAGCTTGAAAAATCCGGCCAAGGCAGTTTAAAACCTTTATTTTCTTTTATTTGGTCCTGAATCAAAAAAACAAACCTGTCGAATAAACAGCCCATATGTGTTTCCCAGCATCCAACGCCTTCACATTGCTAGACACAGACAAGCTTTCATTGAACATTTTACTTTTTAAAACAGGCATTTTTCTTTGGTTTGCACAAGCCCATTTTGACACATGGGGTGAAACCTGGCATTTCTTTTTTTAAATTCGGTTTTGGCATCTGCCTTAGCAATATGGTTCTATAGCTGTAGCCAGCTTGTTTTACAGAACAGTCTGCAGAAGTCAAAGGTCCCCATGTAATTTACATGTGCACAGAAAGCTATGATTTCTTTGCAAACAGTGATTTTGACACTTGGTAGCAAAAGTTAAGCACTTTTTTCCGTGCTGCTGAAGTAAAGCTTTTGTGGATTTTACTCAGATCTGGTTTGACAGGGCCTATCATTCAGAAGTCATGCTTGTCTGCCGCTGCTTTTTCACTCAATTTCCTTTGTATATGTAAGAACACACTGGCCCACTCCCTCAGTGTGCCCCCTTGTTCCACCCTGCCCAAGGTGTGCTTGGCAAGATGGTGCAGCCATCTATTTTTTGGTGCAATGGTGCGCACAGGAGCCAGCGCAGCCATTTTGTTGTTTCTGCTGAAATGCAGCTTGGTGATGTGGGGAAGTACAGCTGACATGGGTCAATTTATCCCACAAAATTCATCTTGGCTATCTTGTAACCGTAGATTAAAATTACCTAGAATAATGTCTTTAGTAGAGGGCTTAATAAGGGCATGTAACACAGAAAACAACTGTTCCTCAAATATGTCAGAGATCTGTGGGTGTTTCTATAGTACAATAACATTTTAAGACATGTTGGGGTTATCTCGCTGCTTTACAGATAGCACCTCTGTACCATCTGGAGCTTCAAAGATGTACGATAAATAATCGCCACTCGCCCTCCCACACTAGATTTTCTATCATTGTGCATAATGGAATATCCATCTGGGACTGCTAACGCCATATCTGCCCATGAAGAATTGGTGAACCAGGTTTCTGTAAAAAAGGCAATACTAATATTGAAATCTACCATAAAGTCAGCCAGTGTTTTACTAATGAACTTGTACTTAACTTAAAACAGCAAAGCTGTTTGGTGTCAAGATCTGTTCTAGTCCTGTTGGCCTCTATGGAGCCAACACAAGAATTATAAATCAAGACATTATATGAAGGGACCTGATCCACATGAGTTAGACCATCTGATATAAAGCAACAGGAGTTTGTATTATCCGTGCAGAATAAGTCACTCAAATGACTAGTACTTACACCTACTAGAGGCCCCATATTAGAAGGAGGACTAACTAATTCATCCTCTTCAGTGTAGAAACCTGAGGAGCTCAGCAGAGCAGGTGATACCGGTAAAGGATCAAGACTCATGTTCAGATATTTTCCTAAAATGGCTTGACTAGGTCCCTTATACATCGTGAAGCACAGCTTTGTATCGAATACCTCACTATACCAACAGACCAGCATCATTAAGAATTTACTAAAAAAATACCTCTTAGGTGTATAAGGAATCCAGGCCACACTACTCGCACTAACTGGCTGAAACCGGCAATGCCTTGTTGGTGCACTGGTGCTGATGAGCTGTTTGCCTAGTAAGTAATGACCAAAACTACTAGTGCTGCAGGGACGTGTAGTTCAGTGTAAAAAACAAATATAAATATAAACCTTACAAGTCCCTACGTGCATTAACAGAAGGATATTTCTATTTCATATTCAATTGTAAATAAATGCTATCAGTGCTAGAATGCTAACAAAGTGCTTATAATCAGGAGAATATTATCTTTATAAGGAGCTCGCTAATCTTCACGCATGACCAACACACGTCCCTACAGTTAACACAACCCAGCACTGACGCGCCGTTAGCCCATTAAGTAAAGACCACAACTACCAACGCTGCTGTGAAGTGTAGTTCAGTGGAAAAAATAAATGTAAACCTACCACGTTCCCTCTTTTTTCAACACCTCTCAGAAATTATTTTCCCCATCTATTCTTACATAGGGGCCGACCTGGGAAGCTTAATTGTTCAAGTGGTTGAGGATTGTCTTTTTGCACAGGTTGATTGGTCACTATTCATGGGTTCTATAAATTCACCAGTTGCACATACTTGGCTGATGGAGCAGCCCCTGATATCCCTGCTGTGGTTAAATTACATCTGGCTGCCATCTTAGCTTTATTCTCAGAAGGGTCTCTGTCAATGTGAGTTGCACTGTTCACCACCTTTTCTTTAGGCGCTTCCATCTTATCTCTTTATTGCGGGCTGACTTCTTTACAATCTCTATCATGCTTACTCTGACCAATTCCTCCTTAGCTTTTCTCACTACCTCCAGCCTTCTTGGTCTCTCATTTGCACGCTTTCAGGGTCTCTTGCTCTCTTTCTCCAACCTTGTGGGTCTCTCGCTCTTTCCAGCTTCTTGGGTCTTTCTATCCCTAGGCCCTTGAATCTACCTCTCCCCTAGGTTCCTTATCCTTTCTCTCCTGTTCATGCGTTCTGGGTATTTTTCCCAGCCATCTAGGTCCCTGTCTACACAGTATTTGAGGTCCCTTGCTCTCTCCCGAGACCTCATGGTCTTTCTCTCCCCAGTCCTCTGGGTCTTCACCCCCCACCCTCTGCCTTGTGGGTCTTTCCTCCCTGCTCCCTGTTGCTTTCCCCTACCTCCCTTCTTCTTCTCACCCCAGCCTCCCGGGTTCTTCTTTCCCCAGCCTTCTGAATATCTCCTCCATTGTCCTGTCTCCTGTTCCAGATCCATCTGCACTCTTCACCAACTCGCCATCTCCAAATTGGCTTCTTCTCCAGACTGTAACACCTTCCTGGAACAGACCATTTCTTTTTATAAGGCTCTGGTCTCTTGTTCCAGCCTTGCTCTGGACTAAGGAAAGTAAGGTATGTCTCCCTATGCAGTCGGCATGGATATTGGCTGATGGGCCACACCCCAGGAGATGGCTTGCTTTTTTTATGTGGGATATGGGACTGGTTAGCCGCTCCCCATGGGATGGCCTCACTGCTTGCCACACCCACCTGAGCCTACCAGGATAGCTAGATGATGGCTAGGTCCTAGATAAGTGAATCTTGAAATGCACAAGCATTGATTTATCCATATTAGGACACAGGCATATCCCCTACTTTCATGTCGCATCCAGCTGAAGTTACATATGCCATCCTCAGGTGGATATACTGACCCTGAATACCCCCACACTACACTGAAACTGCACTTTTTCAACTTATGGTCTTACAGGTCAACAGCTGTAGTGGAAAACACTATTGGTGTTTTGAAATTGTTTTCTGGTGCCTTCAAAAAACAGGATGTGCCTTACAATATGTTTGGCCACTCAGACAATATTGTAGGTAGATGGTTATCAGTGTTTCAACTTATGACATCACAGGTCAACAGCTGCAGTGGAAAAAATGATCAGCATTCTGAAATTGTGTTCCAGTGCCTGCACAAAACAGAAAGCGCCTTAAAATATCTTTGGCCATTCAGGCAATGCAGGTAGTAGATGATTGTCAGTTCTCCCTCATTTCCATTTGCCTCTCACATGGTCTCATGATGTTCTCACATCCTTTGAAATTGTTCTTCCATCCAAGTGTCCTGCCTCGCTAGGTTTCTTTGACACTCATCAGTTCAAGTCCATTTCTGGCATTTCAGGATCTTCTCTCACCTCAGCATTCGTCCCCCTGCTTGGTGGCAGCTATCAGTGTGATGGCTGCATTGATTTTGTCAGTTAGAATAATAATGACATGAACTCAGTTCTTTGCAGCGTTGGGTGTGTTTTAGCCGTCTAGCCTGGGGCTATCCCCGACAACCATGCAGGATGTTGTCCATGTATTTTCTCCTTTGACCCGTCTGTGGAATGCCAACACCTGCAGGGCACAGGAAGCCTCACCAGGGAGCTCCATAGGAGCCAGTGCTTCAAAGAGAGTTGTGATATGACAATTGGCCTCTCACACCAGGGTGCTGATGATTGCATCCTTTCATTAACACACGTTTTTACGAAGGGGGTTTTGCAGCAAGTTTTTTTTTTCTCAAAAACGTCGTTGACATTTTCTTTGGGGGTTGGGAAAGGGCAAAAAAGTGTTGGGCGTGTCAGGAATAAAGAAAATTGTTAAATGAAGGGGAGTATGGGGGGGGGGGGACCCCGCCAAAAAAAAACACACGTTGTAAAAACGGGTGTCAATGAAATGAAAGAACCAAATCACTAGAGTCCTTTTGAAGTAGGCACACAAATGAGTGGGGTGGAGTTATAATAACCCAGAGGAGTGTTAGTCCAGAGTTGGCTTCAACCATCTTGGATTTTGCTGAGGCTTCCCAAAATTCCTGCCTCAAGGCCACTTGCTACAGAAAAGGCAGTCTGGGTGTGACATCAGCAGGAAAAGGACACTAGTTACAGCAGCCTGAATTGGACCCTTGACAAAAAACTTGTTCTGGACAAATCCACTGTAGCATTTTGCCTACATATGGTGGGGAAACCTTGTCCAGCTGTGATTCATTTTTTAAATTCAAGCACCCTCCCCTTTTCTGACATAATTTATTGAAGATAACTGCTTCTGCTCCACCTGCAGCCTGCAACATTCCCATACCCTGAACCGATAGAAGTTTGTTTTTGATGCAGCTCATACAGAATCTGTTGTTTACAGTGTATGGGTTTCGACTGTTTCTGTATTGGTATCCTCTGGGAGATACAGTGTTGCTATTGGTTGCATCACATGCACCTGTTCATGGGAGACCTAAAGCAGGGGATACACAGGTTGGGCAAGATAGGAAGTTTGTAGCATAAATACTAAAAGGGATGTTGGGCAGGCACTCAGAAGTTCCATGTGATTACACATAATTTGAGAAGCCACCTCACACATGATTAGTTTTTATGCTGTCTTGGCTGAGGCCAATAATGGGAAAGGAAGCTGTAGGGTATGTGAGCTGACATATTTGATGACATTATAGATGGTAACTTAAAGACAATACCCACAAGGACTATAAATACCATGTGGCATGCTAGCAAAGTATACACAAGCATACATTAACATGAAAGACTGCAACAACCAACAGCACACACCACGCTAGAGGGGGGGCAAGTAGTAGAAACATAGCTGTACAAAAAGCAGAAAGACAGTAAAAAAACTGAACGCATAATTCAATGATCACTAGGGGTAACATCATTCAATAATTACTATGGAAGGAATGGAATGGAATGGAAATGTTGGGAGCTCAAGAGAACGCAGGGGAAGGAAAAGTGAAGGGAAGGGAAGAAGAGGAGGGAAGAGAAGAAGGGGAGGGAAGGGGAGGGAATAGAAATGGGGGAGCTGAGGAGAATGGAAGACAAGGCAAGGGAATGTAAAGGGAAGGAAAAATAAATGAAAGGGAAGGGAAGGGAATGGGTGAAGGGGAAGGGAAGGGGAAGGAAGGGAAGGGGAAGGAAAGGGAGCGGAAAGGAAGGGAAGAGAAGGGAGAACATGTTGGAAAAGGGAAAATGTAGAGAAGGGAAAAGCTAGAAGGGGAAAGGAATGAGGAATACCTTTCAAACAGCACAAGTCCATGAAATAGGGGTTCACTTTAGAGCAGAGTTATGCCAATAAAATAAAGTATACAGCAACACTGCATTGTTCAAGAACAAAAACAATAGTGCAGGCTCAGGGAGAGAAGGACTGCACAACTGAATGAAAAGCATACAATTGCTGTTGAGCATTACAACATGGAATTTCAAGAATACATAGACAAGGAACTGGGTGTCAGAAACAAGAGGGACTGCAACAAAGGCCAGTGCTGGTCTGAATACATTCATGTATTTTATATCGAATTATGCACCAGCTTCCAAAGATTTGATCATCGGCTCACACCTGCTGTCCACCAGTGTGTTGCATCCTCCGTCCACCCTTGAATTGCAAGGCTGGAAATTAAGTTGTTTGAATGGAAATATGGGAAATGCATTCTCCGGAAGAAATAAGCACACTGGCTGCCACTGTCCCGAAATTGACCTTAGTGGCAAAGGAATTCCAAAAATGCCATCCTGGGCAATGCTGTAGTGCCTCACAAAGTGAGGCAGGGTAACTGCTGTTACCATCAGCAGGCCTGGAGAGGGGCAGCACAACCTTCCCCCCTCTCTGCTCCTCTCCTCCTCCCCCCTGTCGTAGAGACATGCAGTCTGTCAAGCACAATGCTGAGGAAGGTTCAACTAGGTGCTAAGCTAAGCACCCAAGGAAGCCAACAGGCAGGCAGGGATCAGGTTGAAAGACCTGCCCCCCCGGGGGCCAGACAGTCGGCTATCCGGCTGGGGGCTGACACATAAAAGCCCCCACTACTATAAATATCAAAGACCCAGGGCTCCCCTGAGTCTTATAAATACAGAGCGGCATGCTCTGAGAAAACACAACAAGTTTGTGGACCCTGAACGGGGACCCAAACACACAGGAGGTGCACCGTTGACTCAGTGCCTTCCAAAACTTTGCTTCTTTAAGCTTCTTTTGAAGCTTATGGCACTCGCCGCGTCTTTTTTCCTTTAATTGAACATTGCCCTGTTCAAACTGACGGAAAGCGTGCAGCGAAATTGACAAAGAAAACAGTCTCCCGGGAAGAATCGCGGAAAGCAGCAAGATCAATTACCTGGGGAGAATTCCTGCAGCACGGCCCGGCTAGGCGGCGATATCTACAAGCATACATCTTCACAGGGTAAGCGTGCGCGCCCGGCTCCGTCAGAGCAGATTGATACTTTGTTTTTCCTACATGAGTCAAGCCAAAAACAAACATCCGCGCCAGCCGCTCCCCTGACAAGTTGCGGGACACACGCTGCCCGGTGATTCTTACGTGAAATAAACACATGAGCGTAAGAGGGAGAGCCCGGCCCGGGAAATCGAAAATTTTTAATGGATAGCTTTCCCAATGACACTTTTAAAGGAATGTCAAGAGTTTCATAAGTGAAAGTGGGGGGCATTTTTTCGCCAAACCTACAGCGCAAGCAATCGTGAATGGGTGGCCAGGAATTGACTGCCTTATAAATCACTAGACACTTTCCCAACACGGGAACAAAATTGGAGCAGTGCAACAGGAAAAGAGCGGCAATTTGCACGGCAAGAGAGAATTTTTCCTGGTCATTTTCAGAAACCTCCCAAAGCATTTGTAAATCTCGCCAGGTCAATAAAATAGAAACCACCACCACATTGCTTAAATAATAGGCAGCGCTCAGAATACCTGAAATTTCATAGCGCTACATAAAGGCCAACCTAGTTTGAAGACAGTTACCAGACAGCCAAGAACAGAAAACTCAATATTTGGGCAACAGCGCACAGTTTTGCAGTCACAGCAAAACTCATTTTTCTTATCGTTCCAAACTAAACAGGTAAAAAGGAAGACATGGGTCCCAAAAGAAAAACCCGGGATGCCAGCACATCAGCACAAAAACCCAAATCCCCACACCTGCGGGCAGCCATAGAAGCAGCAGAACATTACGGTTGGCCTTGGTTGAGGGAGAATATTTACGGCCTGCCAAGGGATGGGATAGCCATGCCACTCAACCAAGATAACGTCACTACACCGTCAAAAACCCAGAAAGTGACAGATGCCCACAAGAAAGGTAACAAAAAACTGGCAAAACTATGTCTGAAATGCAGCAGTTGTTATGGGAAATGAGGGAGAAACAATTACCCCAAACTGAAGAGCATGGGGCAGCAAACACCAACATAGCTTTAGTACCGAGCATAGTGGCCACCCCCCGCAACAGCAACAAGCCAAGCTATCCCAACTCCAGCCGTAGCACAGCCACAAGTGCCAGCTGCAACAACAACTGGCCCCACAGCTGCACCAACAGCAAGCACGGCAGACCCAACAGGGGCCCTTAAGGCTTGGTCAACCCCTACTACATTGGCAGTAGGGCAAACGGGAGAGGGCAATGGCAATCCAACAGACATGTCAGAGAGGCCAGCCATAGAATGGGACAAGGTCCAAAACGATCTGTACTTGTTAAATGCTGAACCCCCAGCGGAGGAGGAGGCTGCCCCGAACCTCTCCAAAAATGCCAAAAACACAGGTCCCAGAAATAACGATAATGAAAAACACAAAAAGGGAGAACAGCCTTTTTTCGAAAAAAACAGCCGTGGGCGGCTAAGTCCATTACTCAAAGGCAAAACAAGAATCATAGTCCAAAAGCCAACACTCCATGCAGGAACTTCGGAAAAAAACAATGCTCTTGGGGCAAGGACTGCTGGTACAAACACACTTGCACAAACTGCAACGGTGACCACGCAGCCAGCAACTGCACCAGACTACCAACAAAAAAAAACAAAACACTAGTGCCAACCTTCCTGGGTCAACCACTTTTTTGACCCCAGGCAAGACACCAATCAACCCAAACAATTTTAGAGATGCAATACTGAACTACACAGACAGGGAAATCAGCAAAAACATTTGGCAGGGTTTCTCTGAAGGATTTTTCATACCATTTCAGGGCTCAGGGTCTCAGAACATCCCACTTAACCTAAAATCAGCCAGGGACAACCCCCACATAGTGGAAAGCAAAATCAAGAAAGAACTACTTTTGGGCAGGATCGCTGGACCTTGGGACCCCATGCCTCTAAAAGAGTACATAATATCACCGCTAGGACTCGTCCCCAAAAAAGAGCCAGGGAAAATGAGACTAATCCACCACCTATCCCACCCCAAAGGCCTATCCCTAAACGATGGCATTCCACACATGGAATCCGCAGTTTCCTACACACACTTCCTAGAGGCAGTAAGACTCATGCAGGAATGTGGCAGGAACGCCCTGATGGCCAAACTAGACATTGAATCAGCTTTCAGATTATTGCCTGTCCACCCAGACTCCCACCAATGGTTGGGTTTCAGCTTCAACAACAAATTCTATGTAAACAGATGCCTGTCGATGGGGTTTGCAGTATCCTGCACCCTATTTGAGCAAGTCAGCTCAAATAGGCATTGAAATAGACTCTGCACAAGGGCTATGCAGGATCCCCAAAACAAAAATCGCAGAACAGTTGGAGAAGACACAAGCCTTGATAACTAAAGACAAGGGCACAGTCAAAGAAATACAATCCTTAGCAGGCAGTCTCAATTTCGCTGCCAGAAACATCCCACAAGGGAGGATATTTTACAGAGGCCTGGAACTGAAAATCAAATAATTTACCAAACCCCACCTACACATCCGACTAGGCGCAGAGGTGAAACAAGACCTGGAAATGTGGAGGAATTTCTTAATAAAGTTCAATGGGACCGCACTTTGATGAACACCTTTGAACACATGGGCAAAAAGAGTCCTTTTTACCGAAGTAAGGGGTTTGGAACCATATTAGACACAGAGTAGGTGGCAGGACACTGGCCCGACTCATGGCAGCAGGCAGGGTGGACTAAAAACATCACCCTCCTAGAATTTTTCCCATTTGGCTAACATTACACATTTAGGGCAAGCAGCTGGCTAAAACGGAACTCTTGGTGTGGTGCGACAACATGGCAGTCGTAGGCTCCATAAACAGAAGGTCTACCAAACACCTTGCAAGAAAACATTGTGATCAGAGCTAAGCACATTGCTGGGGCAGATAATAACATTGCAGATGCCTTATCTCACTTTCATTGGCCAAGATTCCGGGAGCTAGTGCCTCATGTCCAGGAACAGATGACGCCAATACCGGCGGAATGCTGGGAAATAATGGGAAATCAAAAATAACAGCATCAACGCCAGCGCCAGAGAGCTCAGGCCGGGATGCACAACAAGAATCAGGCACCTCAAATACAGGCGCCAATAATATGACAGCATCGACGCCAGTGCCAGAGAGCCATGGCCGGGATGTCCAGCAAGAACCAGGCACCTCATACACAGGTGCCAATAATAAAATGCATCAACGCCAGGGTCAGAGAGCCTTGGCCGGGATGTCCAATAAGAACCAGGCACCTCAAAATCAGGTGCCAACACCTCTCCAGGTTTCCTCACGGAAATGTCAGGGAAAGCACTGGCAAGCACCACCGCAGCGCAGTACAGTAAGTGCTTACAGACAATTTTTTAAAGCCACAGGCATAAAACATGTAGAATTAATAACCATGAAAAACATAGAAACCTTTTTAAAATGGGCACATGAACAAGGCTTTAAGAGGGACTGGGCCAAAAGACATCTAGTCGCAGTGTCATATTTTTCTAAATTCCGGGGTGATTCAGACCCCACCCAAAGCTCCCTCATTACCTATGCATTAAAAGGATGGGGCAGATTAGAGGGCCCACAGGTAGACACCCGCCGCCCCCTTGATTTCTACAAACTGGTACAAATTACAAACCAGCTGGAAGCCATATGTTGGCATCCCTATGAGATCCTGCTGTTCAGAACAGCTTTTTTCCTAGCATACTTTGGTGCTTACCGTGTGAGTGAACTCATTGCTTCCAGCACCAAGGCCAGCAACGGGCTGGGCGTCATGGAAGTCAGGGTCCGACAAGAGAGCATCAGCATAGAAATACAACAATCTAAAACCGGGGCAAAAAGAACCATCAACATTTGTTGTACTGATGAGGAAGTAAACTACCCAGTATGTATTACCAACCTTTACATTGCACAAAGACCCAAGGTTGGGGGGAGGTTCTTGATCCACAAGGACGCCTCGGCACTAAGCTGGTACCAATTGAATGGGGTGCTGATGAAAGCAATCAACAATGCGGGGTGGGACCCCAAGGGTTCTGGCACCCTTTCCTTCAGAATAGGTGCCGCCACCTCAGCATGGCAGGGAGATTTAGCCCCCCAACAGCTGAAAAATATAGGGGGCTGGAAATCAGACTGTTACAAAAGATACATCAGACCACAATTAATATAGCCAGCCACCCTCACCCCCTCTTTTCTTTCTCCACCCCTTCATACATAAACACCAGGCGAAGGGAGTATCTCCCTGCAATCAGCATGGATTGTCGGCCACTCTTTTATTTTCAGGACGGGCCGATGGGCAGAGGAGACCAATGAAAGGGGTCCGTTCAGGAACAGAATTGCCTCGTGGTGGGGTTACAGGGGCCTGCGGTGGGCAGAGATCCATGAAACATTAGCAGAGCTGGTCGCATACATGGACCTGCCCGAATTCCTGATCATACACTTAGGTGGCAATGACCTAGTAACAGTGGAGAGCAGGCAGTTACTCAAGGACATGTGCGCCTCCCTTGCAGGAATCGCACACAACTGGAGAGGAACGGAAATATTCTTTTCAGCCATCCTACCTAGGAGGAAATGACAGGGGGCCAACTGTTATAAATCTGTAGACATTTCCAGATGAAAAATCAACAGGGGGCTAGAGGAATTCTGCACAATAACCACCCAGCCATTACACTAGGTGATCCTGACCTTTTTTACAAAGATGGCACCCACTTACTAAGGGCATGGAACATTTCTTTCGAGAAATTACAGCAACTCTAGCCTCCAGGGATTGTAAAATAGGAGATACTTTTGGGGGAACGCGGTCAGCCGGCAACCTGCCCACGTGTGGCAGCACGGGCCAGAGGGGGTAACCCCAAGACCCGGTGCCCAAAAGTATTGTGTATTATCTTATGATATGTGATTATTGTTATTGGCATAACCATATCTGTACAATAAAAACCTACGGCCTTTTATTGCCAACACTTGACAAACAATGTGTGAGCCAAATTATTCTGGGTAAGGGTAGGTTTCGGCTAAGTACTATTATGCATGCATATGGGTTCAGCAGTTATACAGCTTTCACCATAGTCAGAAGGATTGGAAAAACACGTTGGCTACACCCGAATGCATGCTCCCTGTTGGCAGGAATGAGGGTGAAGTGAGCAAGCTGTGATACACACACCTATACTTAGAAAGACTTGTAAATCACTAAGATTTTCACATATGTTGCGTTCTCCAGATCTTAACCGTATTGAGATTTCAATCTAAATCTCAATGGTAGATGCAAAAAAACTCATTAGATAAATGTCACAAAGCATGATAAGCTTGCAAAATGTATTTGCAAGCTTATCAAAAAAGGGATAGAATAATGTAGTGTCAGTATGTTAAAACTGATATAATATTGTTTCGTCCTCATCGTATATATGTTGGCCTATGCCCAGTCGCTTTGCGAGGAAATCTGTATTGCAAGGTCGTGACCTTAAGTGAATCAAGCCTCCATTTTAGGTTAAAGCCGCCATTTTAGTTTATCGTGCAAAGTCACCCTGTGGCCTAAAATGGCCGACCTGTGTTCTCTTGTTCTTACTTTAACCTCTTCAACCTCTGTAGGAGAGTTAATGTCCAACCTGCCTGCAGGCTACATGTTAGGGTCATGTAGACCGTGTCCTTTGTTGACCTCAGGATCAGGGGATTACTTGAATCAGCGATGTTAACCTACAAGTATACAAGAACAATAACGCTGTTTAAACATGGAATGCGAAACATCTGTTTGACCTGCATTAGAGCAAATGTGTAAAGAGTGTAAAGTTAAATCAGAGAATAATAGTGCTTGTTAGTAAATGTATTAAACAGTATACCGCATGCACGAGATATGTAAATTAGAAATGAACCTGGCGCAAACCCTAGCCCAGTACATGATTGACTTGTAGGAGGCTGGACATCGTTATGAAGAAACTGTATAAATATGCTGATGTCCAGCTAGCAATTCCTGTTCACTGCTCACATTGAACCTGCTGGTGGTCTCTGTGATGTACTGACGGCCAAATAGCTATTTGTATACTTTGTTTTGTAAACTGTACAGTATTGCAATAAAGATTCTGGGAATCTTTACAAGCCTGTGTTGGTGTATTTCTCTTTGCATGGTGTAAAAGCCTTAATATTGTATTTTCTGATTCCACAAGTATCCACTGGAAACCCTTGAGCCGCGACGCGTTCATCATAAGTGGTTACAATATTTTTTGGTGACCCTCTTACATTGGTTTTGAGAAATGTTGACCAGTTTTCCTTGGAGCGCTGCTTCAAGTGTGTACATTATTGCATGGACAGCTCGTTCACAGTCCTGCCCCAATACCTCACTGCGGATCATTTGCAGACTTCTCTAGGCCATTTTAAAAAATGGAAGCGGGTGCACTAGTTTCTATTTTTTTATTTTTAGTCCAGGGGATACACACCATACCCCACTATTTTAAGGTGTCTGTCAGGCAGGTTATAGGCCAACATTTAGGGTGCTGTAGGGGTGTCCGCACGTCCCTGGCGTGTATGAACACTGAATTTTTTCAGCAGCATTGAAAAAAAAATCAAAATTTCAGGAGACATCGACCCATCCAAAATTCGATTAGGTTGAATTTTCCTCAAACTGGTTCACCCAGACCATGTTGTTTCTGCTTACATGCCGATGTTATGCAACTACACACTATTGCAAAGTTGAATCCTTTTTCAGTGCTGAGTGGAGTGTGAAGGCTGTTCATAAACAGCTGATGGCTGAAGCTGAGTGAAAACAAAAGTGGTTCTGCATTAACAGGAATCGGCATCAGACGCTGAGCCAAACAGGGGGATAGGAGGATGTTATCGAATGTCAGCAAGTCGATTTTGAGACGGAGGTGTAGAGAAAGGGAGTGCACATCATAGATTCTTGAAATGTATGGGCCTTCCTTCATAATGCCAGCACCTTGGTGAGGAGAGACCAGTATATAAGAGGATCAGCCATTTGGCATATGATCGGCTATTAAGGAAGTAGCACGTGTTTGAAATGACAAGAGGCTAGCCACATTAGGCCTTTGTGGGAGGGGCACAGAATAATGGAGCCAATACTTTGCTTATTTGGGATCCAGAAAAAAAAGCTTTCCGGGTGTGGTGATGGGGTTTAGGGATCAAAAGTGAGTCGAGTAGGGGGATGTTGAGCTTGCTCAGAAACATGGAAGGACGCCTTGAATAGATTTCACTGGCACCACACATAGAGGGCTCCTGAGGGTTACGGCAACAAGTAATACCTGTATTTTAGCGATGAAAAGGATAACTTTTACAATAGTAGTATTGGAACATACCAGTGTGGAAGTAGTCATTTTATATATGCAAGGCTTCTATGTCTATAAGATATATAGCTGTCTTATTCAGATCAGATGTATGGCTGTAGGAAAAGAGTGCACCAAGCAGGACAATAAATACAGAATTTGCGACTCAATTTCTTTTATTTACATGATATTTTATCCAAAGTGAAGGCCCCTTGTCAATGAATGCACGATGTCTAAAGTATTTCATTTCAACGTGGGCCAAATGTATTCCTCTTTCTGATCGATCTATCTTCCTGAGCACTGTTTTGTAACTAGCCGTTTGCAGTGCTGTATAAATGCATTGCCAGACAGCACTTCACTCCAGACCTTTGGGGGTCTGGCATTAGTTCAAATGATCAAAAGCTCGCTCGTCTGTTAAAATATCGCCTCACCTGTCAGATGAATGCTAATGTATCATGATTTATGGTTGCATACATTATCATTCCTCAGGCAGCACATTTAATCAAAGAGAACAACACAAAAAAGAAATCTTCTCTGCCATTTTCATATTCATTTGTATGTCAAAAAACACAATTATACAATAAATGACAATCATATTACTTTATGTGTACTAAAGATAAAATACGTCCAAAGGCAGAAAATAAACAGAGATGATTGGAATGACCACCAATACAAGAATCGTACATTTTCCTAACATCATAACGAAATTCATACTCTTTCATTTAGATACATACCTTGAACCAGTCTCACTCCTGGTCCAGACACATCACCCAAAAGCATAAAGCTGCGCTGTCACAAAAAGAACACACCCACGGTTTCAAACGCAGTCCAAATCATAATTAGTATACAGAAACAGTAGAAATACCTAAATAGAAAGACAATTAATCATGAAAGACGTCTGCAATTCACTGGAAGGATATCATTCTTAATACAAATCTTGATATAGTGCAACCTATTGCCCAGTAACTTCCAAACATGCCTTTTGACAGAGCATAGCTTACTCATTCTTGCTGCCAGTTAATGCTGGATCTTCTTTTATTTGACACTACATGGTTGTAAAACGGCCTATTCGCGTTTCGGCTGTGGTGGCTCCATCTATTCTGATGAGCCCAGCCTTCTTCAGGGTCAACATAACAGCTTTTGTGGTAGATGGGCTACCTATATTGAAAACGAAATGTGACAATGGTGCAGAGAAGCCACTTTGAAAGTTCCTCAACTCACATGAATACAGATACAGAGGGAATTAGAATGATACCTGTTAAAATTCAAGGGTGCTCAAAACCGAGGAGCAATCCTTGTGGTGTCAGTAGCAGATCAGACATTGCAGGGGGGACTGGAAAACTTGCAGGAAACCACATATATGGCACAAGAAATATAAGCACATTTTAGGTGTGCATTAGCGATGGTTTAACAAGTCCAATCACTGCTGAAAAAAAACAGAATCCATCAGTCCTAAAAAGGGGCCTGAAGGCATCTACATCTGGGTGAAGTATATACTACTAACCTCTTAAACAAATCTTTGGAGCTATGATGTGCAGAGGGTGGCAGTGTACATAATACTCTATTCAATATGGTCCACGGGATTATAGGGACCTGATACTGTGAGCTACAAAAGCAAAGGAAACCAGGCGAAGTCTGTATCAATCAAAAAGCAAAAGGGCGGTCAACTACCTATCTGATACGCCCTCCGAGGGTTTGTATATAGTTAGTTATTAGAGTGGTGTGCTGAGCAGTGTAGACAATAAGGGAGAACTTACCCCCATTATTCAGATAGCACCACACGTGCCGGGTATCTAGTTGCGATTACCTGCATTTAATCCTCTGAAAGCCACATAGGGCCTGCTATTTTGATATTCAAAGTTCCATAAGTAACACCTAGCAATAAGATAGAAATTAAAAGCTTATTTAGATCCAAGATGCTTCAGACTGGTGGCCTCCAGGCATTCATAAAGTATGACTACAGCATGGAGTTTGAACAAAAAGGCAATTCTGTGGTGTCAGCCAATAGGTCCATGCACTCTATAAATAATGTGAATTCTACGAGTTCTGCACAGTACTTCTGCAGCGATGAGTGACACCGAGAGGTGTATACATCGTGAATTATCTTACTGATGGCTTTGTCCTGTAAGCACCCATCACGTGGGAGAAAAGCAAAGCAAAGCGAGGTGGCTGCTGGCAAGGGCCCTACATTGTGCCAACTTTGTCCAAATAAATAACTAATCATCCTCTGCGCTCATCATTTCGTATCAATATGCTTACCTGTAGTTGGATCTGGCTCTGCCTCTATACTCTTGGCGTTCCTGCGAGAGACAGAGGGATACATGTACATGGGATACAAGTAAACTAACCAGCGTTTTGATTGCCTGGCAATGGGTTGTAGCCGCATTGAGTGTCTAGCGCCATAGATGCTGGGAGGATCAGGCCCTGAACATGGT
This sequence comes from Ambystoma mexicanum, assembly GCF_040938575.1. Lineage (NCBI taxonomy): Eukaryota > Metazoa > Chordata > Amphibia > Caudata > Ambystomatidae > Ambystoma > Ambystoma mexicanum. The sequence continues at coordinate 300,241,663 of NC_090936.1, read as the reverse complement.
TACAGCGTCCGCCTTCTTGTATTTTGAAGAAGGATAATAGAGTTCTATGGTAGATCATCAAGAATCGATACGAAACATACCTAGCAACGCATGGAATTACATCTGCTTGGATAATCTGTGGATGCCTCCACTGGGCCATAATTGTAATGGTGTAATGGGAGCAATCGACAGTTGGAATGAACATCCCCCGGGATGTGATGCTCGACCCAAAAAGGTCAAAGAGAGAGGTAATTGAGTTTAGAGGCGGCTGCAATTAGCATTATAGACACAAAAGACACAAACTCTAGTTAACAGTAAAGGCCCAGGACAAATCCTATGCGGACGTTTGCACAAAGGCTTGCTTTAGCCTAAACTGGTACTGTAGTGCTCAGGGACACCAACTCTGGGAGGTAAAATCAAGTACAAGTGCCACATTCTACCTGTTTCCAAAGATTTACTTAAGCCAAAAAGAGTACTGCATGATCACGGATCCTCCAACCCTAGGGGGAGAAGAAATCAGGTACAGCTGCAGAGTGCACACACCAACCATAAACAACCCCAGGATATCCAAAGGAGGGATCAAGGCAAGTGTGCCTCTTCTTAATATTTTTTATTTGTAGATAAAATGGCTCAACCACAGTTTGTATTGCTTACAATATTTATAAACCAAAGAGCCAAATCTCTGAAGATTGTTCCGGCTTGAGTGTGCCCAGTGGGTACACATAGTTGGACGAATTGTGCATTCTGTGTACTGGTTTTGCAAAAGTGAATCTGCATTAGCAAATTATTGTATCCCCCACTCGAATACTTTCTGCCATGGGGTGGGCCCTGGACTGTCTCTCTTGATTTTTGAAAGAATGGCTGTAAAATGACGGGACGGCATTAGGATGTTGCAGTACCTGCATATGTTTGCCCGAAACTGATCTAACATTCGCCAGGTAAGGGCAAAAGAGCAATCCTAACATTAGTCTGCACATACCTGCACAAACCTGCGTTCTACATCTTAGCATGCAAAGCATGTACATTAACATATTTCTATGATTATATGTGATTTTATGGACCAAAAATTCAGAGTAGTGCATTTTATTACGACCAAAATAACAAAAAACGGATTTTTTTTAAAAATGTTGGGGAGTCCCCCCAAGCACCCCATTTTTCTACCCTTATAACACCATACCAATCCTATCCCGAATCATTGTACCCCTTAACCTACTACCCTTTATATATTTATTTAATATTTTTGGTGTTTTTTAGTATTATGGTCTTCGGTGAAATGTATTTTCGGTAAATTGACTGGGTACCTATTTCTATTACATTTACAACCCAGAACAAATCATAGATTGACTTCACTGTTCTCTGATCATTGAATTGCCACCATAAATCAGACGTTCTGCGAGACATTAGACCATTCTTCTTATCATTTCTAGAAGGCTTATCTTTTGCAGCAGAAGTCATGATATTGTTTTCTTTGACTCCACTTCACAGCCGCCTGTCACCTAACCTTTCTGATTCCATTGTCCATTTGCAGATGTCTCTTGAGTGGGTATATTTCCATATCCTATGTGCATGAAATATTTAATATGTTTCTCCTTAAATCATTTCTGTTCTCCTGGAACTTCCTCGTTTTGTTTGCACTCTAACAATACAGCCGCTGTCTGGGTTCCAATGTGCAGTGCAGATAGTCCTCACCAGGTCAGATTATTTGTGCATATTTGACGAAGGCCTACTTTCTCCTTAAGCCTGGCAAGAGATTTATTTCCCAGACTCCACCTTGCTCATTTTGGCAACATTCTTGATGATAAAATTGCTCTTGTCATTTATTATGTGAAAGGTATGTGGATCTTTTAGGATAGTCATTGACAGCTTCACCTTCAGGATTCGTCCTTTAGGTATAACTATGGATGTGGCTTTCTCTTGTTCTCTGGATATGACAAAATTACTTTTGTTATGCAGGAGTACATGAATGAGTAGTGAATAAACCACCTATTCATCCCTAACACCTCTACAAACCAACATTGACCCCATCATAAAGGTAAAACAGTCTCAGTCAAGAGATATACTTCGTTGGGGGCACTGTTGTGTGGCTGATCAAGATGCTGCCACCTGAGATACTCTGGCGACGGCTCACAAATCCTCTCTAATATCCTGTTCTCAGCCAAATCATTTGTCCCCAGGGAGCAGCAGAATATACCTAGTAAGACCCCGGGCATGAAGTGGTGAGTTAGCGACCCGGGAGGTGCTCCCAGTGAGGCATCGCAAGGTGTGTGGCATGGCACAGAGCTTCCCATGAGAGGCCGCATGTGTGGAGGAGGGGCCGACCATAATGTATGCTCCTGGAGCAACTAGAAGCCCATCGAGGAATGTGTAAGTACCCCTCAGCCGGGGAAGAAAACGAACGTCCCGTGACACCGGTATTTGAAAGCAGTGCGGAGATGAAGATTGTTGAGTGTCTGAAGACTCGCATACCTTTTCTCGCCGAGAGGCGGAGTCACCATCCCTGGAAAGTCACAGTTGAAAACCAGGTGGGGAAGCGGAGAAGAAAGCGGGCCCCAGACCGAAGACCCGACTAGAGAGGTGAGCCCCCCCTACCATCATGAGCTGGGTCACAGCGTAGACCCGACCATCTCGCCTGGTGGTAGCGGAAGGGCCCCCACAACAAAGTGCCGGAGCGGCCCCATCGCTCTGCAATATATACTGAATACTTTTCACTGGAGCGACAGTGGACCACTGCCCTGCAAGGCTTGCCCAATCTAGGAGGGAGGAGGATCTCGTGGTTGCATTCATCAGACGTGGGCACAGGAAACATGGTTTACAACCCTGTCCGGCTCACGTGATCGAGAGCCAGTCTCAACCCAACACGAATTGTTCATACAAAACACACTCAGAAATAGGCCTGGGCCTGAAGACTTCTGGCATTAAAAGTTATGGATAGAAACAACCAAGTACTCTGGAAAAAGACTGCTAGTGAATCAAGCAGAAAGGGGTGATCCAACAGCCCGTCGCCCACCCGTAGGAAGAAGCAGTGCTCTACCACACAAGCAGCAACTACACGTGGTTGAGGGTCTGGGAGGCCACCAAACAGAGTCAACCTCATATTTCCAGACTGCGCCACCACATCCTGGAGTGCCAGGCTGAAAAGGAGACACCCGAAAGCATAAAGTCAGACCAGGGCAGCTTTGGCCACTGATCCCTGGCACGCGAAGGAATGGACAGACCACCATCTGGTGACACGCTCAGCCCACAGTAAATATAAGGCCTGCACACATAGAAGAGCGGGACAATTCAGGCCGAGACCTGCAGCCCTTAATGCGTACAGAGATCTCCTCCACGCCATCGCACTACCAACGGAGTACCAAATGATGGCTCCAACTACACACTAATCATGTTGGAAAGAGTTTATTAGCCCACCTGGCCTGCCGGAATCCTGCAGTCAACAACCACAGAGATTCGACACAACCTCAGACATGCCGAACCATGAGTAGGAACCATTGGAACACCAACATAGGCAGCAGGGGGGGGCATGGCACGTGTGCATGCCAAGAAGAATAGGAGGGAGCGACTGGGGGACCCATGAGCCAAACAGTCTCAGAGCTGGAAGGATATCACAAAAGTGACCACATGTAAGGGTTGGACTACAAAACCCAAACACTGACCGGCAAATCGAAACCATCGCTAGAACCACCGCTCTGTAGTCCATAGGGGTAAACCCAGACAACTCAAGGACTATGTTTTCAATGACCTGAACAGCATATGTCCCTTACACCTGCAGGGGCACCCACGATATCTGGGTCACACCCTCGCCTAGAAGCAGCAGGACCAAACAAAAGGAGCCCAGGTGCATATGAATGCCCCAGAGGGAATCCTGACCCCGAAGAGCCAGCTGAAGATGTAGAGGTTTGGAGACAAGACTACCCCTTGTCAATTCACAGACACAGACAAGGGCAGAGATATCCCTGACAAAGTGCATCATCAAGATTGGGCATCATCCGGTGCCAAGACTCAGACCCAATTCTAGAATGGTCAACCCTAAAAAACAAGTGAAAATGGAACAATTCGCCCATGCTGACCAGGCGCAGCTGGCCGCACCATCTCAACAAAACCAAGCTGCACCACAGGTGGATGCAGTGGCTTTGAACCAAACTCTGATTGAGCTGAAAGGTAGCACGGACAATCTGGGGGCAAAAATTGACACCCTGACATGTAAGGTAGACATCATTGACAAACTTGGCGGGCGAATGTCCAAAGCTGAACAGAGAATTGGTGAGGGGGAAGATAAGTAGCCACCTTGCAACATGAGGTGGCTGACCTGCAAAAAGCGGTCAAGAAAGTCATAGCCAAGAAGAAAGACCTAGAGGGACACTCCTGACGGAACAACATCCGCATCCTGTGAATTCCAAAAATGACAAGGATAGAAAATATGGAAAAATGTGTAGAACAGCTACTAGTTGACGTCCTGGAAAACCCCCTTATCCAGTATATACAAGTTAGAACATGCACAAAGATCATTGGCTGCAAGGCCCCTCACCACCAGGAGCACCCGAGCATCCCATTATAGCTAGAATCTTCTGCTACAGGGTCACAGGGTGGTTTAGAAGGGCCAGATGATAAGGGCCCTAAAAGGTTTCACACGTTGACACAGACAAATGAGATTCAACATAAGGTTGCTCAGGTGGACGGCAGTGTAAAGCTGAAAATAACCCAATCTAAATTCAGAAGGTAACCCCACCATAGGCGGGAGAAAGGATAACCTGTTATCAATAATGTCTGGAATGTAAGAGGTCTCACCAATCAGAAAAAGATCTGACTAATCACAAACGACAGCAAAAACCATAATGTCAATATCATATGCATACCAGAGACACACCTGGCTTTTGGGGCACCCATCCCAGCCTGCCAGCGTGGGACATACATAGATAGATAAAGCTTCACCTCACTGATGAGGCCCAACAAGGCTGAAACACGTGTATGGTATGGGGTTGCTTTTGGTACTCTTGTTCAGAGAGGAATTGCCATAGCATTTCGGTGCTGGACTGCCCATGTGGGCGGGACAAAGACTGATATGCAAATGGCTATTTCCCATCTGTGAAAGACACAGTGAGCAAAAAGCATGTGTTGCAAACTCTCACCTCAGAACAGGTTATCATGCCATGTTCTTTCTGGAGAGGAGCGCCAGCTACCTTTTTTGACATACATAGATATGGTTCCTCATATACTACATACTCTAGAGGGGTCGCAATTTACATACACAACGCCCTGGAGTTCAGGCTGCATGAGCAGATAGGCGATGAGGAAGGGAGATGCATAATTCTGGACAAAGAAACTCGGGGGCTGAAGCTCTGCTAATTAATGTATACGTGCCAAATAGCGATTCCCCTGTTTTCTTCCACAAATGTGCGAAACACATACAAACATTCCCGGGGCATGACACGATCTGGGTCGGGGACTTCAACATGGCTCTTACATTAGAATACAACAGATCCTCAACAACACAGCTTATCTTACCCGGAGCTGCAAAGGCATGGCCAGTCATAGCACAGTACCATGACCTACATGATATGATATGATAGTTTATTTATATAGCGCCTACACACAATGTGTTTCAAAGCGCTTCAAGGCAAGGAAGGGAACAAGGGAAAATACGACATTCTTACTGGCCATGAACAGTAAGGATGTGAAATTAACTATCGTACTCGGCCTGAAGACATTTCAGATAGTGCAAGTGCTAAGACATAGATAAGGAAGGGAGGGGTAGAGTGGGAAGGAAATGGAAACAGACAGGCGACTACCGTACTAGGCCTGACGACATTTCTGGTAGAGCCGGAGGAAAACAAAAGGTGAGGGAGAGGGGTGCAGAAAGGGAGGAGAAACAAAACAAGTGACTATCGTACTAGGCCTGACAACGCTTCAGATAGTGCTGGAGGGAGGGGGAGCAACAGTAAGGGGATAGGGGAGCGACAGACGAGGCTGCTATCATAGTAGGTCCAGGGACAATTCTGATAGAGTAAGTACATAGAAGAAAGTAAGGGGAGGAGGGAAGGAGATAGGAAAAGGGAGAGGGGAGGGGAGGAGAGAACAGAGAGTAAGCAGTCAAAAAGAGTGGAGAAGCAAGAGAGGAGAGCGAATACAATTGTAGAAGTCAGTAGTAACACATAATGTTGAAAGCCAGGATACAAGATGAAGATGGAAGAGCATGATTCAGGGCCTACATGAGTACAAGATGCAAAGGAAGTCCAGCATGAGAGTTGAGAAAGGGTGACGCACAGTGAATCAATGAAGTCCATAAAAGTAAAATCCAGCATTGGCCACAAGGCGGTGATGGTGAAACCAGAATGTATCAGGACAGACTCCTGTGTGCAGGAAGGTGGGGGGGGTGCACAAGGGAACAATACGGGGGGACCAGAGAGGGTGTGGATGGCCTGTTGGGACAGAGGGTGTAAACACATGTTGGTGCATGCTTACCTGCTGCCTTAGCAGGGGGTCAGACCCTGGATCCTCCTGGTCCGAACAGGTCCAAACAGCAATAGCCCTTCACTTTGGATGCCCGGGCGAGAGACGCCCTTCATCTAAGAGTTAAGAGCAGGAAGGAAGAGGCAGTGCTAAGAAGGTGGGCGGGGCTTAGGCCAGGTGACCTAGATCCACTTACACCTGCTCCCCTTCTGCAAAGGAAAAGAGGCTGGAGGGCTCCTTAAGTAGGGAAAAGAGCGGCAAGCAGGAAGGCACCAGGTGGGCGGGGCTTAGGCCAGGTGACCTAGATCCACTTACACCTGCTCCCCAGCTGCAAAGGAAAAGAGGCTGGAGGGCTCCTTAAGTAGGGAAAAGAGCGGCAAGCAGGAAGGTACCAGGTGGGCGTGGCTTAGGCTAGGTGACCTAGATCCACTTACACCTGCTCCCCAGCTGCAAAGGAAAAGAGGCTGGAGGGCTCCTTAAGTAGGGAAAAGAGCGGCAAGCAGGAAGGCACCAGGTGGGCGGGGCTTGCTAAGTGGTGAAAAGGAGTGGCAAGCAGTTAGGCACCAGGTGGGCGGGGCTTGCTAAGTGGTGAAAAGGAGTGGCAAGCAGGAAGGCACCAGGTGGGCGGGGCTTGCTAAGTGGTGAAAAGGAGTGGCAGGCAGGAAGGCACCAGGTGGGCGGGGCTTAGGCCAGGTGACCTAGATCCACTTACACCAGTTCCCCAGCTGCAAAGGAAAAGAGCCTGGAGGGCTTCTTAAGTAGGGAAAAGAGCGGCAAGAAGGAAGGCACCAGGTGGGCGGGGCTTGCTAAGTGGTGAAAAGGAGTGGCAAGCAGGAAGGCCCCAGGTGGGCGGGGCTTGCTAAGTGGTGAAAAGGAGTGGCAAGCAGGATGTATGGAGGGAAAAAACATACACATAAGAGAAAATATACTTATTTCTCCAGGGTCCATGGCATCTCGTCTCGAATAGGCTATATAATGGCCACCTCCACTCTGTCGAGAAGTGTAATAGAGCTAGAAATACTGCCCGCACCCACTCCGACCACTCCCCCATCTTGGTACGCTTGACGGGCCCGGCAGCCCCCCCTGGACAGTTGCGGTGGATGGCTCAGAGCTGCCGCTTTGGAGGATGGGGCGTTCCGTGAAGAAATAAGCCAGGACATTCAGACGTATTTCACTGCAAATGTAGATTCCAGTCCTGACCCAGGTGTCGTCTGGGAGGTCTATAAAGTGTACGGGAGCTGCTGTTGCAAGTCCAAAGATGGAGGGTTACTAAAAGCTCTAAGCGGGTCCATGCGCAAATTGGAGGGATCTATTAAGAGCCTGGAGAACCAACAAGGGACCCAAGACTCAGAGGATATACGAGAATCCCTAAGGAAACTAAGAGAAGAACCCTGCCAACTAGGAAATAGGGAGGTCAGGTGCAAAGGGGACCCGATTGCAGTCGTAAGTTACGGAGAGGGTGACCGGCCAAATAGAACACTTGCATGGGCCATTAAACAAGAGAGACAATTAACTCCTATTATAGCAGTAGAGGACCCCACAGGGCAACTCGTCAGGGACCTGGCGGGGATCAACTCAGTGTTTCGAAGATACTATAAGCCGTTGTACTCTTTCCACACCACAGCCGGGCATGATACGGTAATGGAATACATAGATGAAGTAGCACTAGGGTGGCTGGACCCACAGCTAGGGGGAACTGAATAGACCGATAGTTGAGGAGGAGATCTGTAGGGTGATCCTGTCCCTTCCAAACGGCAAAGCACCATGAAATGATGGCATAACTGCCAAGTTCTGTAAGGCATACGTTGATATCCTACTCCCTAGCCTAAGGGACATGTATGAAAATGCACTTTCGACCAGAACCCTCCCAGAATCCACGAGAATGGCACTAATCACTGTATTACTTAAGCCTGAGAAAGACCCCATAAATGTACATCATATCGGCCGCTATCCTTGATCAATACTGATAACAAAATCCTTGCAAAAATATTGGTGGGGAGATTACTCCCACAAATGGCAGCACTGGTCCCTCTTGACCAGACCGGCTTCATCCCTGGCCGATCCACGCAACATACCTGTGGAGAGTGTTTGAACATATGCACAGAGTAGATCCGCAGATCCCCACATTGATAGCGGCATTAGACGCTGAAAAGGCCTTCGACTCTGTTGAGTGGCCTTTCCTCTTTCAGTGCTGCAGCGCTCGGGCCTAGGTTTGAAATTCATACATGGGATCAGACTATTGTACACAGCTCCAAGAGCAGCGGTATGCACAAATGGCATAGCATCGGAATACATCCACCTGTCGAGGGGAACACAGCAGTGCTGCCCCTTCTCACTGATATTGTTCGCGTTGGTGATGAAACCACTTGTTTGCCACATCAGGGAACTGCACACTCACTGTGGAGTGTGTATACAGAAGCAGCTTAACATCATATCGCTATATGCGGACGATATCCTGTTGTATGTGAAGCGCCCAAGACTGAACCACCCACCATTAATGCTGGAAATTAGTAAGTTTGGGGAACTCCCAGGGCTCAGAATCAATTGCAGTAAATCTGAAATACTACCAATGACGCCATCCGTGACTCAGGCTGGGAATCCCGATGATGCCCCCAAGGAATCCGGTATTTGGGAGTGATGGTGACTATGGATGTGGGGAGTCTCTAGACCAGCAACTACACAATGACATTAGATATGCTAGAACATAAAGTAGAATCATGGATACATCTCCCTATGTCCCAGGCAGCACACATCTCACTTGCCAAAACGGTCATACTTCCCAAATTATTCTATATCTTTAATAAGTGGAGCACACATTCGGAGTGCTCAAGTCACGCTTCCGCTCCCTTGACTGCTCTGGCGGCCAGTTACTACATGCACCCCCAGTAGGGTGCAGGATCATTGTGGCAGCATGTGTCCTGCACAATGTTGCAACACGGTGGCACGTACCAGTGGACATGGTGGTGCCCCCACATCCCCAACCACAGGCACAGGCGCTGCCCATGGGAGGGGAAAGGGCACGTGGCGAGGCAGGCCAGACCCAGCTTGTGGCCACATTTTTCGCCTAAACTCCCACCCCTGTGGAGTGCACACAGGCCTGGCACATACCAGATGACAATCGATGATGACAAAGAGACAGTCAACTGTCACAACCTTACCACCCTGAGAATGTTGCCACGGAAGTGCTACATTGTGTGCATCCTTATCTATTTAAACATAAGCAATCCTGTGTAACCAAAGGAACACATGCAAGGTGTGTATCACACCACCCTGCAAAACAGGCCATCACAATCCCTGGTATGTCACCCAAACCCTCCCAAACCACATCACCCTGACATGGCATGCAAAAGCAAAAGGCCAACACATGATCAATAAGATACGAAGTCACATGTCATAAAAGAAAACTGACCCGAGACAATGATGCCTGACATAGAATCAGATGAAATGACTGACCAACAACCTCCCACACATACAAAGTCAGACACAAATGCTTTCCACCAGTCGTAGCATGAACACAACACTGAATGCCTGTTCACATGAACATTGTGCATGGCAAAATCCGGAGTCCCGAACCCGTGTGCTGTGTGTGTCTCCTGCAACACACTGCTCAGCACACAGCACATTGAGCAGCCATTGTGTTGCAGATACACCTTGTGCATCACATGAAAATGACAAATCAAATCAATAACCAAATGACGCATGTACAGGATACCCAAATGGTAATAGATCATGTGCTGCCGGGACACAGTGGGCCTGAGAATGCAATCTGTGTGCACCTGTGGCCATGGAAGGGTGGCTGTACGTGTGGTGGATCATTGTGCAACTGTGTGTGTCATTAGGGATATGCACTCAACATATGCATGTGAAGTCAAGTGACCCTCAGTGTCCTGTACACATCACATGTGAACATTGCCCATGTGAACACCCCACATTGTCAGACCACACCAATCCCCTGACACCAGAAAAGTAAAGACAACATAGGTACAGGCATTGACCACCACAACACATCATGTACATAGTACCCCACAATTACAATGTCAGAGTGCCCAAAACACTGTAGCCCAAGCCAACTGTCCAACAACAACAGGCCCTCCCTCATTTACACATCACCGTGTCCTTCTGAACAAGTATGTCTGGGGTATGTAGCCTTCTTCATTCAAGTCTACCTGGCTACAGGATACCCTACCCTTTGGTCTCCATGTTCCAGCTTGCGTGTAAATAGGGTCCAGCCCCCTCAGAGGCCACCTTGACTGGTAAAAATACCAAATCGCAGAGAACTCCAAGTAGCCAAACCCACAAACCAGGGAAAAAGCCTGTAGGCACCAAAAACCCCCGGAAGAGTCTCCAGTATATGACTTGAAGTAGAAGGAAATGTTAAAGCACATGTACAAGCACAAAGATAGAACAACCAAGTTAGCACAGTTGAACAATGGACCAACAGGATGGGGACCATTTACAGTACATAACATACAATGAGGATGCAACAACTGATGGGTAGTGTCACAGCTCCGGTGTCCAGGTACAGGAGTGGCACGAACCAACCACTCCCTCCGTGGTCTCGGCGTCTGCAAGGTTAAACTTACACAGGCCTCTGAGACCCCGGCAGGGAAGGAGGGTCAGGGATATGTTGTTTGGACAGGCATTGGTATTCATGATAACCGGAAAGAGGGGCATGAGAGGGGAGGCGGATTTGCAAGGGAAAGTAGGCAAAATACAACCATTCACACAAACACATACTCAATTTGAGAAAACATGTTCATCATGCACATTGTACCAAATTAGTCAAATGCAAGGCAAAGACACACTTATCTCAGGGGTGAGTGCTAGCCTCCTGCCTGTGGACTCTCAGGTCCAGTAACAGGATCAGTTCAATGCTGCAAAGAGAGCGTGAGTTACTAATCTGAATGTGTGTTCGCAACACACACACACAACACCATCCATGCCCCAAAGTAAGTGACTTCTCCACAAACCAACACCCCTTGTTGCTGCTTTATACCCATACGTTAGCTTGGTCCCCTGATGGTTCATACACTGTCAATGCAGTAAGGCAGGCAAATGTGGGCGCGCGGGAAATGGAAGACCAATGCGTCAACAATCACATATGATACAATGGTCCCTGGGTGAGCTGCTAGACGCGTATAGCGAGGTGCAACTTCAGTACAAGTTGTGTTCCGGCAACCACAGATTTCAATAGGTAGTGCACTTGGCAATTTGCACATGCAAATGACATGCACTGCTCACAAGTCTGTGCCTCGCTGGGTGTCCCTGTGCGCTGTATCAGTTTCTGGCTAGGAACGCTACTGCCCTAATAACTCTGCTTCAATGGAGCAGGGGGGACTCGAGGATATGTTTGATGGCCCCTGCGTGTGCCCCTGACAACCTGTAAAGCCAATTGGCATTTGGCCCTCAACGCATGTCAGCTGTACTTTGCGCTTCTCCAACAATGCCTGGCAAAGCCCACCAGCACTGGTGCTACTTAGCATGCATGTGCAAGTGGCCTGGTGGAAGGTTGGCTGCGGTGTGGGCCCTTGTGCTGCTCACCTTTCCTGGAGCTCCTGGAAACACGTCTGCTTCTGTCAGACGTCTGAGCACAAGCTCTGTGCTTCTGCTTGCGCATACATCCACACGTCTGCACCACCTAACGTGGCCAGTTTTCTGGATTACATGTCCCTTTGTCTGCTGGCAAAAGTAGTCTGGAGGCTCATCTCCCTGCATAAAGGGCATAACACAAATTAATAAGGCAGGAAAGTTCCCTGTGTGTGTCTTCATGCTGGTTGTCACTGGGCCAGGTTACAGACCTACATTCAAACTCCTCCCACCATCAGTGTCACTTTGACAGGCCAAGGGTGCAGGCTACTGTCTACAGCATGAAGTGCATCAAGCACATATACAGGCAGGAAAATAACACACATCACAATCCACATCAATTAATGGAGACATCAATCCAATACTCACCCAAATCAATTAAAGATATGGGGTGGATAAACGCAACCAATCCCCACTAAGGGTGTTGACACAAGTAGTGCAGCATCAGACAGGCCACAGTTATGAAGAAAGTCCAAAGCCCTTGTGTAAAATTTTGTAACACCGAACCATCCTAGCGAGCACATGGATAAGGTAAGCAGGAGTGGCCTATGTGAGTCAGGACCCCAAGCTGCAAATACATACACGAGACAAGCTTGAAGGGCCCAGCTGGAACAGACAGTTGATGCTTTCAAAAGCCACAAAGCACCACACCATCACATGAATGCACAATAGACAAACAATATTAAACTTTATTAACTAATTAAACTAACAAAGAAAAACCTACATAACCTAATTAAAATAACAATCAAATAGTTAATATTAACTAACTAAACTAAAAGCAAAAATCAAAAATGACCACATATGACCCGGAGGGGGGGAAGCACCCAGGAGGGGGGAGGTACAGGGTGCACCTGAACACCCACATGCGATGATGTTGAGACAACAAAAAAAAACCTCCATGGGCTCAACGCCTGCACACCACGACCTGTGTGGGAGATATCTCGTCATCTGAGTCTGGCTCCTTCTGAAAAGGAGGATGTGGCACAGGATCCTGACCAAGCCTAGCCGCAGCTTGCCCCTCATTGGCAGCAAGTCTGCCAGATGAGTGAGCCTGGTTCTGTGCGGCGATGACACGTAGGTCTGCATGCAGAAACTCCTGTGATACGCATGCTTCCTCTTGCAAGGTAACACGTGTAACACGGAGTTCTTCCTGCAAGACCTGGCTGGACAACAGATGCACCTCCTGGCAAGCATGTAGCTCAGCCGAGATGGTACGCTCTAGCTGCGCAAACCTCTCCTCTGCCCGTCCCCGTTGGGTCATCATGAGCACACCCAGAGTGGATCTGAGGGAAGCATACTCACCGTCCATGGCCTCCATGTGTGCCTCTGCGTGAGCAGCAATTGCTTGACGCAGAGACATTTCAGCCTGGCGTGCCCTGTCTGAGGCCACCATGCCCAGCCTGAGCGAGCGGGCCGTGGAATGCGCCGCCTGCCACTGGAGAAGCACCTGCCTAGCAGGGGGAGCACGGATTGGGCCACACATTCCATGATCACAGCGATGTTATCAAGTGCTGCCCCCTACTGTTCTGAATTGGTAGTCATGTCTTGCTCCCACTCAGTATACCTCGGTGGCGCGTGGCTACCGCATTGCTGGGCTTGACACCTGCAGGACCCAAGGACCGGCCGTCCTCATTGGGTTGGCACCACCCTCAGCTGCACGACTACATGCCCCTGTCGACGTGACATCCCAGGCACATCAGCGACTTGTGTGGAGGGTGACCCTGCGTCCCGATCCACCACAGGCAGAGGTCCCACCACTGTCTGGCCCCTCAGTGCAGGTGTCGCGGTCAGAGGAGTGTCCACATCAGAATCACTCACCCCTGACGTATGGACCTGATGCACATCCAACTCGACATGCACGTCACAGTGGTCCACTGGGCTGGACTCATTGCCAGCCAAAGACAAGATGGACTATAGCACATGTGGGTTCTCGTGGTCTACCACCCCACGACCCCCACTTGTGCCGGGTTGCTGTTGTGATAACAACCCTGTGCCTGGCATGACAACACCATCCTCTGGCTCCATTGCGTCATCATCTGAAAAGTGGAGAGAAAAAAACATTAGTGCACATTTCAGAGGCATATAACACACACACACATAGACATCACACAGACAGCCAACACATGAAGCAGACATGTCACACACAAAAGAGAACCTGCCATGCATGCCAGGTCACTTTGACATAGCATCAGTCAGTATGCATGTAGAACGGTGTTACACGGCTCAGAAGTGGGTTGATGCAGTGCAGAACATGTGTACGTTACTCACTATCTACATGAACAAGTACTTCATGATGTGTATCAAATAACGTGGAACCAGTGCAAGGGCAAGTTCAAGAATCACGTGCAATGTGCATGCAATGGGTTGCATGGCTACAAGCAAACCCCCCCCGAGTGAAAATGCAGGGATGCCTTGCATGGTAGCAAAAGGGTGACCAGAGACCTGTGTATTGCCAGACAGTGTTGACTAGCATGAATGGCATCATCTGAGTCAACTGACAACACAGCAGATGATGATGCGACAGTAAGCAGGACACATGACGAACCCTCAGTAGTACACCCATGTCTGCAGAAGCCATTACACCAGTTGGACAGAGTCAGTGGGCCTGAAACAGGGGGAGGACTGTGCCCCACACAGACTGTGACACCCTAAACATGTGTGTGATGCAGGACTGGGCCAGAGTGGGCATGGGATGGCTGAAACAATGCCATGAAATGTTGATCATCCTGAACATGTACTACAATGATCATCCAGTCAAGGGCACATAGGGGCATGCATGGAATGCACATGGAGCATGAATGGGCACTCATGTCCCTGCAGAGCATCTGTCATCTGCACAGTCCAAGTGAGACACCCTGCATGAAGGGCAGAGGATGTACCCCCCTGCATGTGTCTGGCAGGTTGGCTGGTGGAAGTTAGCATGTACACAGGAGGCTTGGACAGGCCATTGCAGTATGCCAAGATGATGCACACCAGTGAAATGGTGTAATTGCGGTGCGGGGGGTGGAGGGGCAATGGTGCATGCCTGTGTGGAGTACCCGCATGCAGGCGGAGGACACATGCACCTCAGTCATGCAATGACCTAGTCCCAGTGCTTAGAGGAAAGACACCCCTGGCTACATGCAGAAGGGCCAGGGAGCTGGAACATGGACCGGAGGGGCGTCTGGGTGACTGGCATGTGAGTAGGGTGCAAGTGTGGTGATGAGGACAGTCCCTGTCTGCTCTACATGTCCACCATCCTGCACAGCAAGCACACATCAGTGAAGCATTGCATGACTAGCACATGAAAACCATGTACACTTAGCATGTAGTGGCAATCAAGCACAACACATCACACAGGCAAACCACACATGGGCTGGACATACATGCAACAACACTCACTGGACGAGGTATCAAAGTCCTGCATCTCTCCCACTCCTTCAACCGATTCTGCTGGTATGAACTCCGTAACAAGTGACTCGTGCGGAGTGAGGTCATCCTCCTCAGGTGGTGGCCCACCGCCAGTCACAAGAGTCATGCTGTAATTAGAGACACGCTTGGCTTTAGCGCTGCGTTTGAGGTCATCCCAATGCTTCTTGCACTCGGCACCTGTGCGCACCTCATGGCAGAATGCACTCACATTATCCAAGACATGCTTCCAGCGGGTATTCCGATGGGTAGCCATAGTTTGACATTTTGGCCCCACTAGCATGTCACGCCTGTGGGCCCGCACGTAGTCCACAAGGGAGTACAGTTCCAAGATGGACAAGATGTTAAAAGCACCCCTGCATCTGCAAGGCTGTATGTGACCCCAGTGATGAAGTGACGGGTCACGTAATGCTCAGGCACCCCAAAACTGCAGTAAAACCGTGCACGCAACCTCGGTAACCCACGTGTGTGGAATTAACCTCCCGCAGTACGCGGTGGCACCCAGTGACATGAAAAACATGTACGCATGGGACACGCAAGCTACTATGACCTCGAAAAATGGGTACGCGATAAACAGGGTCACCCGCAGTGGGAAAAATAGCGTGCGCTACTCACCGTCAGACTAGCGTGATAATGAAAAACACGCATAGCCAATGCCCCCACCTAAAGAAGAGATACGTCCTTGATCCACAGTGAAGTTGTGATGGTGCGCGAAACAACACGAATTAGCAACACCCGTGCTAAGGGAAACGCCCGCGCACGTCACGTCACTTACGCGATTAGGCCCTTTCCTCGGATTACACGCATTAACACGCTGACGTGCTGTTTTTTCATGTGCTGAATCACTATGCACACATCACGAGGGAAACGGCCACGCGCATAACGTCACAGACGCGTTTACGCACTTAGGGCCTTTCCTCGAATTACATGCTGACGTGCACTTTTTTCACATGGCAAATCACTCCGTATCAAGCTGGCCACGAGACAACACATGGAAGACCACGCTCCTGCCCAAAAGGCCATTTTCCTGCCCCCCAGAGCCTCGAGCACGTTCCCACCTGCCATCTGCTGCTGCCTGCCTACCTGCTGCCCTGCTATTTGGTGCCTGCACGTGAGCCATCTGCAGGGGTCCAGTTGCTGTGTCCACCCCTGCTGGAACAGAAGACTCCCGACTGGGATACCATCGCTCCACAGCCCAGCCCCAGGACCCAGTTGCCCACCCACACCTGCCTCGGGGGTCGCCATGTCAGGGCAAACACCATCCAAGACCACTGGCGACCCCCAGGCAGAGAGGCAGGGGGCTACCAGCTTCAGCAATGAGGAAGTTGGTATCCTGGTGGAGCAAGTTCTGGGGCATTATGATGCCCTCTTCACATCATCGCGTGCCGACAAGGAAGGACGAAGGAGGATCTGGACGGACATAGTGGGTGCCATCAACACGAAGGGGGTGGCACCCCGAGACCTGAGACACGTCCAGAAGCACTGGGAGGACTACAAGTCCAGGACCCTCAAGAAGGCCTGGCGCCTCTTAGAGGCAGAGGAAGCAGTGGGGCGCCGTGGCCAGCTTACCAACCAGCAGATGAGGGTCCTGGAGCGCATTCGCCCAGTGCTTCGCCAGCAGATCCTCAGGATGCAGGCCCATCTGGAGTCGAGCGGTAAGTGGCCATGCATTGTGGTGTGAAACAGGGCATGTTGCAGTGTGCTGGTAGTCAGCTACTTGCCTGTATGTGTGACATAGGCCATGTATGGATGTGTGTGTGCAGAGACATCATGGTAATGCATGTGAGACCAGTCATGCCTGAACCATCTGGATAATGCATATGTTACAATGCAACATGGGAAGCAGCATGTGGAAAGCACACATGAATGCATGCCTGTCACTGTTCTTGGATATGGATCGGGTGTCAGAGATGGGTGCTGCGCTGATGTACATGTATGGTATACATGTATGTGTGTCTGAGACTTTGAAACGCCATGGATGCATGACACATGTCCGTGACGATGTGTTGATTCACTTATGCAGTCTAGTCATCCTTGTATCCTCTGTGTCTGTGGTGTACGAGCCCTGATGCATGACCCTCCGGTGATGTGTGTGCATGGGATCAGTATGCGCCATGATGCATGTGAGTTTATAGCCAACATTTATGTCAATAGAGGCCCTTGTACATGGATGCTGATGTTGATTGCATGCGCCGTGCCTGTTTCTCGATGTGTGTTGCCTGCATTGACCCATGTGTTGTGGACGGTCAGGATGGAAGTGACGTTTGACAGTGCCACACATGTGTTATTGCTTCCTGTCTAGGGGACTATTGTACAGTACCCTGATGCTTGTGTTCTATGTCTCCATCTACGCAGTGTCGAGTGAAGAAGAGCGCGGAGAGGGCGCTGTGGAGCAAAGCGGTGGGGATGCCTCCACCGTGTGGCGACGCAAGGCCCAGCCACACTCCCAGGAATTGCCATCATCCGGGAGCGAGGGGACTGGTGCTGCGTCTGCCACTATGACTGTAGTGGAAATGAGCCCCCATAGGGGCTTGCAATGGCAGGAAGACAGTGCAGAGCCATCCAGGTTGGTGGTCTCCACAGGGGAGGAGGGGGTTGCTACTGAGCCGCTCATGGGGCCTGGTGGTGGTTGTACCACTGGTGCAAGTGGTGCAGTCCAGGGCCAGGGGCAGGAGGCAGCACAGGTCACCGCGGAGAGGCCTGTGCATGTCACTGTCCCTGGCCCTGTGACTGCACCACCATGCACCAGCAGGGATGCCCCATCCCAGGCTCGTCCGCAGGTAGGGGGGAGGCCCACGTTATCTGCCACTCCACTACCTGCGGACAAGGAGCCCCATGACCGTATGGGGTCCGTCCTGATTGGTGTCGCATTGCGCATGCGTGTCATTCGTGATGACGTGCGTGCTTCCTCGGGCGACCATGCACGCCATCACGAAGAGCTGCGTGGCAACGTGGTACAGTTGGGAGGGGCCATGGTCGGAGGGTTCCTACATGTGTCAGGCACCCTGGCAGCCCTCTCCTCCTCTGTGGAGACTATGCGCCAGTCGTATTCCCTGTCGTCTTCCAGCCCAGATTCCACCAGGACTGCATGTGGACCTGACCCGACCAACACAGCCAGCTTGGTGGAGATCACATCCCTGCCACAGTCGGGAGTCGGAGGTCTAGCAGGGGTGGACACCCCACCGACTGGAGATCAGCAGATGGAGGATGTGCCGGCATCATCGGGCAGGGCAAAGGGACAGCAGCAGCAGGCTCAAGGTGGGAGCGATGATGGCTCGGGTCCATCAACATCAGAGGGGAAGGCATCAGCTGGAGGGCAGGAGGAGCCTGGAATGGGAGTTTCTTCCGTGTGGCAGCGGTTGGGCAGCGGATAGATGTGGAGCAGCGGTGGGCGGAAGAGGCATGGCTCACCATGGTCAGGGCGGAGTTCTCCATGCACAGGGCATTGAGGTGGGCTGAGTGCCTCGTGGCAAATCGCAGGGAGTTGGAACAGGCCATGACTGCATCCCTGTGAGACCTTGGGGCCAGGGCAAAGGCCCGCCTCCAGGACATCAACATGGAGTTCGATGATGCCCTGGCCTGGGACATCACAGAGTGAGCCATAGGACTTGCACGCCGCCATTGTATATAGTTAGGTAGTGTTAGGTTTCCTTTCTATTTTTATTTCTGTTGGGGCGCTTGGACAATGCCCCACCTTTTTGTATATAGTTCTTCATTAGGTAGGGTTTTTTGTAGGTTTCATTTCAATGGTTGGGCTCGTGGACCCTGGATTTGTACTTTGTAAATAGTTCTAAACTGGATTTCACTTCCTATTTTTATTTTTTCCATGGATCAATGGTTTTGTCTTGTTTTTTCAGTTTGGATTTGTTTTGCCGGGCTGACACTTTGGACGCGTTCTTTTGGATTGATTTGGGTTGTGCTTTCCTACATTTTTATTTTATATTTTGGACATGCAGCTTTTTGATCATCATTTCCATTCTTGTGTGTTTAATTTAATTCCCTTGCTTTTGTGTTTAATACATTTTAATGTCCTACTTCAATGTGTGGTATTCTCTCTTTGGTTTTGATGTGTGTTTTCTCAATCACATGCACCCATTGTGTGGGTGTGACGGAAATGCGTTGATGTGCATACTTGCCATTTGGGATGCATCATGTGATGGGGATTTCATTGTGGGGTGGATGTAATACCTGGTTGTGTGTTTGGACTGGGGTGGAGTGGGGTGTGATTGTGGATCGTCATGACGTGTTGGGGGGGACATGAGTCAGGGCCTGCTGGCAGGTGCCTGTCACTGCTGGGTGGGTGGGTGAGTGGGTGGGGGGACATGGCCTGCAGGCAGGTGCCTGTCACTGTTGGGTGGGTGAGTGGGGGTGCAGGGACATGAGTCGGGGCCTGCTGGCAGGTGCCTGTCACTGTTGGGTGGGTTAGTGGGGGTGCAGGGACATGAGTCTGGGCCTGCTGGCAGGTGCCTGTCACTGCTGGGTGGGTGGGTGGGTGAGTGGGTGGGGGGACATGAGTCGTGGCCTGCTGGCAGATGACTGTCACTGCTGGGTGGGTGAGTGGGGGTGCAGGGACATGAGTCGGGGCCTGCTGACAGGTGCCTGTCACTGCTCTGAGTGGGTGGGGGGACATGAGTTGGGGCCTGCTGGCAGGTGCCTGTCACTGCTGGGTGGGTGAGTGGGGGTGCAGGGACATGAGTCAGGGCCTGCTGGCAGGTGCCTGTCACTTCTCGGTGGGTGGGAGTGCAGGGGGACATGTGTCAGTGCTCACCTGTGCATGGTAACATGTGGGCTGGCTAGGGGGCATGGCCAGGGTAGATGGGCTGGCTGCGGGGCATGGCCAGGGGTGCAGGGTAGTCCCCTGTGTTGTGGGCTGCCTGCAGGGCCTGAGGAGGGGGGAGAGGGCACACCTGGGAGGACACACACTGCCAATTCGCATTGGGGCACCCCAGGAATACACGTTCCCCTCCCGCGGCAGCGAAAACACATGTAAAATGTCCCGCGCACCTCTCAGAATACATGTACCCCGCTCACACAAGGTGTATTGCATGTAACACATGCCGCGCACCAACGAAATACATGTACCCCACTCGCACAAGGCCTGTCGTGTGTAAAACGTCCCACTTACCCCTCAGGATACACATACCCCGCTCGCACAAGGCCTATCGCGTGTGATACTTCACGCGCACCCCCGAAATACACGTACCCTGCTCGCACAAAGCCTGTCGCGTGTAAGACGTCCCACGCACCCCTCAGGATGCACGTACCCTGCTCGCACAAGGCCTATCGAGTGTAAGATGTCCAGGCACCCTAGAATACACGTACCCCGTTCGTACAAGGCCTATCGCATGTGGTACTTCACGCACCCCCCGAAATACACGTACCCCTCTCGCAAAAGGCCTGTTGTGTGTAAAACGTCCCATGCATCCCTCAGAATACACGTACCCCGCTCGCACAAGGCCTATCGCGTGTAACACATCCCGCACACCCCCAGAATACACATGCCCCGCTCGCACAAGGCCTATCACATGTGATACTTCACACACACCCCCGAAATACAAGTACCCCACTCGCACAAGGCCTGTCATGTGTAAAATGTCCTGCGCACCCCTCAGAATACACTTACCCCTCTCGCACAAGGCCTATCGCGTGTAACACGTCCCGCGCACCCCCAGAATACACGTGCCCTGCTCGCACAAGGCCTATCGCGTGTTATACTTTACGGGCACCCCTGAAATATACGTACCCCGCTCGCACAAGGCCTGTCGCATGTAACAGGTCCTGTACACCCCCAGAATACACGTACCCCGCTCGCACAAGGCCTATTGCATGTGATACTTCACGCGCACCCCGATATACATTTACCCCACTCACGCAAGGCCTGTCGCGTGTAAAATGGTCCACGCACGACTCAGAATACACATACTCCGCTCGCACAAGGCCTATCGTGTGTAACACATCCCGCGCACCCCCAGAATACACACAGCCCACTCGCACAAGGCCTATCGCGTGTGATACTTCACGCGCACCCCCGAAATACACGTACCCCACTCGCACTAAGCCTATCGCGTGTAACACGTCCCACGCACCCCCAGAATACACGTACCTCACTCGCACTAGGCCTATCACATGTAAAACTCCCCACACACCCCCAGAATACACGCAGGCACCCCATCCAACCTGGGCATGCCCCACAGGCAGCCCACGCCACAGGGGGTGATTTTTCTGCACTATTTACCTGGCGCTAGCAGGGTTCGTGTATTCAGAGGGGTGCGCGGGGTGTTTTACATGCGTTTTCACTGCCGCTGGAGGGGTACGTGTATTCTGATGGGTGCACAGGGAGTTTTACATGCGTTTCCGTGGTTGGGAGGATGTATGCTGGTCCACTGGCCTTTGCGCCATGTACTGGATTTGTGCGCTGGTCATGGTGCACAGGGCGGGGTTGGGGGTGTAACTGGCGCTGCTGCAGGGTCGCTGCACCACTCTGCGCCATTGCTGCTTATGGATGTTGAAATCCACGAATACGCTGTGCGCTGAAATGGGTTTTGGCGCACGCGGGTGGCGCAGACTGCCGCATGTGCACACTGTGTGCCAGCTGCGTGCGCCACTGGTGTGCTGAATTCTATTAATTACCCCCTAAGTGTCATAAATGACAAATTGTTTGGACCCAGGATTTTGGAAGCCTTGGATTTTTTAATGTATCTGATTATATTTTCGACAGAGACATCGATATGCCAACCGGTAATGTTTGGATCAAGTTCAAATTTTCAGTCAGATGCTCTATATAAGTTTTCAAAGTGTTCTGTCCATATATTGGCATTAACTGGATTGATAGTTAACTGAGTTTGTGATACTTGAGTACTATTTATTAAGGTCCACAGATTTCTAGAATTACATCCCCATATGGCAGAGGACATAGATTCAGCATCCTTTTACTGGATAAGAGATCAATGGTATATCGACCAATTTGTATACCTCTGCCTACAGCATTTCATTTTCATTTTTAATATTTGACCATGCTGATTACATTTTTTTTATCTCACAAATTTCTTTGTTTAATTGAGCTTTGCGTTGCTTGGTTTCAGCATCAAAAGTATCTTTATAAGAGCATTTCATTATTCTTTTATGTGAGTCATTCATACAGAAATTTCTTAACATATGATCGATATGGTCATCGAATTTATCAACAGAGTAAGTCTGAAATTTGTTATCCAAAGTGCTTCTTTCAAATTAATATAGCAACATGCTATTAAATGTATCTGTTTTTACAGGGTTCCATTTCATACGGGTACCTTTACCATTGATTACAACATTTGCGTAGTAAATATTTGGCTCATTGACATTTTTCACCCAAAGGAGATTAGATGATGACATTGCATGATTGCTATATGTTGTAAAATGCACATCCAAATTGCCAAGAGTCATATATAGTTGTTCGCTTATAAACATATCATAGATTATAGAGGACACACCTCTCACCTGCCATGTCGGTTTAATATTGTACATCAAGTTAAGGCCCCAACTAGTCGCAAAGGCCAGCCATAAACTTCCTCTATACACCTTGCTTCCAGTTTCGGAGTTACAGTCACCCAAGGAGGCTAAAGCTTATTCCATGTCACTATTTGCCATGTTGCAGTCCGCATTCAGATCTCCTGCTAGAATAATCAAACCTCCCAATTTTGTACAAAGCCACTTGACAATCACAGTGTGCAATTTTTCAATCACTTTCTCCAATTGCTTATCAATAGTACCTTGTTGGTGGTTTGGCTATGGCAAACCAGGCTTTTTGGTGCGGTTGCATTGTTCTATTGGGCGAGAGATGTTGAGCAGGGCAGAATGGGAGCTTGTTGTAGTTCGAAGGCAATGCTTGAAGAAAAGCAGATTGTGAAGCCACCAGGGTCGGTTTGACGGTTAGTTCAAAGAGGATGCAGAATGGATGCGCTGGTCTTTGGGATTGGCTTCATGAAGCGTCCGAGGAGCTGTGGATGTTCAGTTTAGTTTAGTTTAGTTTAGTTTAGTTTCTTTATCTGTACTGTGCACAGAACCCTAGGGTAACAGGGCGCTGAAGCATAAACAGTAGTTACAGAGTAGACAATCAAGAAAAGAGTACAACAACAACCATACGTGCAGGTGGACAAGGTTACAAGTGGTCATATATGGAAAAACAATGCAGCAAACAGGTACAGTGTTAGGAGCGGGGGGGGGGGGCAGATGGGCCGGAAGCTGGACCTTCTTTGGACTTCCCGAGGAGCCCATTTTTTCTTTAGCTCTGAAGGTCCAGAGTGCAGGTTCAGTCCTGAGGCTGTGAGGAAGGGCGTTCCACTGTTTGGCTGCTAGTACTGGGAAGCTCTTTTTAGAGGAAATCTTGGGATGGCTAGACAGTAAGAGTAGATGGCTCTAGTTGGTCTTGTGGGTTGGCGAATGCTGACTTTATCGGCTAGGTATTTGGGGGCAGTGTTTGAGAGACACTTGTGTGTGATGACCAGGGTTCGGAGGGCGATTCTGTCCCGTACCGGGAGCCATTGGGCATCCTGCCTGAAGCCAGAGATGTACGCGGATATCGGAATTCTTAGTGCTGCTCTTAAGACGTTATTCTGAAGGACCTGGAGTTTTTTTAGGTTCTTTTCAGAAGTGCCTAGGTAGAGGGTGTTGCAGTAGTCGATCTTGGATAACATTAGAGCTCGGGCTAGTGTGATGCAGATACTGGGTGACAGGAATTGCTTGCAGGTGTTGCTAAGTTTGTTTGTTTAGGCCGTGGAGGATACAGTTCCGTTCACCTGCTTCTTGATGGACAGTATAGAGTCAGAGTATACTCCCAAGGTTTAATCTCTTTGGCCACTTTGATTGGGTTTCCATCTATGCAGATGGAGTCATAGCGAGGGTCTATTTTATTCAGGTGGGATTGGGAGCCGACGATCAGGAGCTCAGTTTTCTCATCGTTGAGGCAGAGGCAGTGATTTGCCATCCACGCATGGATTTCCAAGTAAATTTCGTTGATTCTTTTACAATCATCTTCATAGCACCCTGAGAGAGTGATGAGAACCTGGGTGTCATTGGCGTAATTGGTGTATGTGACGCCCAGGTTGTCAAGACGGTCAAAGAGGAGCTTGGTGAAGATGTTGTAAAGAGTTGGCGTGACGCATCAGCCTTTTGGTACGCCACAGTGTATGGGGATTGGGTCCTCTGCGGCCAAGGGTGTGAAGACCCTAGTGGTACGGTCAGGCAGGAAGGATTGAATCCAGGTGGTGGCGTTGCTGGAGAAGGCGGCTGCTGTAGACAGGTGATCAGTAAGGAACAGGTGGTCGACGAGATCAAATGGTGCCAACAGGTTTAACAGCAGGAGTATAGCAATCTTACCCTTGTCCTTGGCTTCATCCATTTGGATTTTTAGGTCCAGTAGGGCTGTTTCCATTCCATGTCTAGGCCTGAATCCCGATTGTCTAAGGCCAAGTAGGTTGTGGTTCTCCAGGTGCTTCTGGATTTGGAGGTAGGCCACTCTGTCTAGAATCTTAAGGATGTAGGGAATGGTAGTGAGGAGCCTGTAGTTAGTGGGGGTGTTGGTATTCAGGTTAGTTTTTTTTTTAAAAGGGGCATAACCCAAGCTTCCTTGAGGGTGTTGAGGGTGTTGAGTACCGTATGGGACTCGAAGGAGGAGTTGATTAGTGCCAAAATGAGTGGGGCCAGCTCTTCTGTGCCTTCCTGTATGATTGCCACTGGACAAAGATCGCCCTGACATTTGGAAGGTTTGAGACTTTTGATGATTTTTTCTACTTTAGTAGACGAGACCGGTGAGAAGGAGACGAGTGGGCAGTTTGGGGTGTTGAGTGGGAGAGAGGAGGTAGTGGGATTGGTGTTCTTGGATAGGCTGCTCTTTTTTTGTTCAATTTTGGCTTGGAGCAGGGAAATTATATGAGAGCATTCTGTATGTTAGTACACCAGACTGCATCTTTAGTGCAGGTATCTGATGGAGGTGCGGGGGCCTCTAATTCCCTAACAATACTGAAGAGCTCTTTTCTCTTAGATTTGGCATTGAGGGTACAGTTGTCATAGGTTTCCTTTTTAACGCTAAGGATGGCAAATTTGTAGGATGTGACTGCTGCAGAGAATAGGGCCTTGTTAGTTGGGTTGGGTGATTTTCTCCAGAGGGTTTCTGCTGTTCTTTTGGCATTCCAAATTATTCTTAGTTCCGGTGTGAACCATTTGATGAGGTGGGCTGGTGGTTTGGCTTTGGCTAGTTTGATGGGGGTGATGATGTTCACCGCAGCCTCTAGGATGTTATTGTAAGGATAAACTAGGTTGTTTGAGTCCAGATCCTTGAAGATGGCTGGGCGAGACCATTCTGGATCAGGGGTCGTAGGTTGTGCAATGTTATGTTTTGACTATTCCAGGTGAGGGCTTGTGGGGCGGGGTGGGGGAGTGGAGGGTAGGAGCAACCCCTTCAATGGTAAAGGAGATGAGGTGGTGGTCTGACCATGCGGTCAGAGCATTTTGGAGGATGGTGGTAGAGCAGTTGAGATCTGCCAGCCAGTCCAACATTCTGCCTTTAATGTGTGTTGGGGAAGTAACACGATGGTTGAAGCCGAGTTGGGAGATGGTGTTTTCCAAGGATGTGGCATTGAGGTCGTTGGGATCGGAAAGACCCAAGTTGAAGTCACCAAGTATGATTATTTGTGATTACCAGGTTTGGTGTTATTGGTTAGTAGGTCGGAGATGTCTTCCTCGAAGGAGGAGATGTGACCTGCGGGTCAGTAGGTGAGGTGGATGAGTATATCTAATGATGGGATGTTTCGTTGGGTGAGGAGGGTGGGTGAAGAGGTGTGCTGGTAAGTGCAGGTTTAAAAGGGCAGGGTTGGCGGGTTCTCGAGTGTGGAGTCCTCCATTGGGGGATCCGGGATTCGAATCTGAGGTTCCTTGCTTCCACTGGGCATGGGGTCCAGGGAGCAGGCAGGGCTTCAAAGCGGTTGATCCATTCAATGGGGCTGACGGGGGAACTCAGGATAAGATTTAGTTTACAATTATTGCCAGTTGAGGGTTTGTTGTAAGAGTGTATTGAAGGCTCAGGTTGTGGAGGGGGGCAGCTATCTGGGCATGGGGGTGTGTTGAGGAACGAGAGAATAGCAGCCATGATTAAGGTGTGGTGCACCATAATAAGGTGGCTGATTCAGTAAGCGTATCAGTGGCTGGATGTAAGGCAGCAGGCTGGATTCACCTGAAATGCGGTCGGCTCGAGTGCTTGGAGTGCAAATGTTGGGTTCACATTCAAGCAGTTGGTTGGGTCCTGAGAAATGCCCGGGGGGAAAATCATATAAAAGAGATAAATGCAATTGGCAAGTTCACTCAACAGTTCAGGAATGCAATGGCCTGGTTCATCTAGATAGGTAGGTGGTGGGCTAGTACATCAAAATGCAGGCTAGTACAGATAGGTTACCAAATGCAGTAGGCTAGTTCCTCTAGGAGGTAGGCCGTGGCCTGGTACATGAAAATGCAGGCTAGTACAGATAGGTTACCAAATGCAGTAGGCTAGTTCCTCTAGGAGGTAGGCCGTGGGCTGGTACATCAAAATGCAGCCTAGTACAGATAAGTTACCAAATGCAATAGGCTAGTTCCTCTAGGAAGGTAAGCAGTGGGCTATGCATACAGCTAGGCTAAGTGCAACTTGAACAGAGGGCCGGGGATCAATTTTGTGGACAAGTATGCATGTTCAATGGCATAAGTAATATGTCACTGAACGAAATAGCAACCAGGGGGTCTAGTTTGGTATTGAACAATAGATAAAAGGCTATTTTTACAAACTTTGTAGACAGATAGGCTAGTTTGATCAATACTATTGCAAGCAGAAATAACACAACATTAATTGGACTGTTTAGGTTGTGCTGTGGAAGCAGGATTATCAGTGGCGTGCTAGATACAACCATAGAATGGGTATTAGGCAGTGTCACGGGTGTCGTTGTCAGCATTAGAGTTAGAAGCAGAAGTTTGCTGAGAGGCTATTGAGTTAAGGTAATGTTAGGTGGGGCTTCTCTTACCGTAGCTGTTGATGGAGAAAGTGTTAGGCGGCGATCAGCAAAGGGTAAACCAACAGGGTGCCGGGGCCAAGGTGCCCTGCAGCACGGACAGGCACAGACAGATACGTGCCTTGTAATGTGTGCCTTTGAAGATGTGCCGGCTTGCACCTTCCTGCGCTCTGATCACCAGAATATGGCGAGCCGCAGCCAATGGGAGGCGATGACCGTCGGCAAGGGTTGCTAGGCAACCGGATAAACAAAACATGCGGCTGCCATTTCGGAGGCTCCTCATGTCTGCCCTCAGTTTCTGGTGGCAAAATGGAGCGGGGTGAGGTAAAAAGGAGCCTGGATGCAGTTGGGCAAAGCTCAGATATGGATGCAGAGGACCTGCTTACCCTTAGGGTAGGACTTGCAGGTCCTGTCGAGCGTCGTCGCAGAGAATTCCAATCCATGGCAGAGACTGGAGGGGTTGGGCTCCTGCCCTCCCTAGAGAGCAGCAGCAGCTCTGTAGAAAAAGGGGCAATGAAGAGATGTTGTACTCATACGTAGTCTCTTGGGGATGTGTCGGCTCGTGCCTTCCGGCGCTCTGATCACCAGGATATGGCGAGCCCCAGCCAATGGGAGGTGATGGCCGCCGGGAAGGGTTGCTAGGCAACCGAATAAACAAAACATGCAGCCGCCATTTCAGAGGTTCCTTGTGTCTGCTCTCAGTTTCTGGTGGCAAAATGGAACGGGGTGAGGTAAAAAGGAGCGGGATGCAGTTGGGCAAGCTCAGATATGGATGTAGAGGACCTGCTTACCCTTATGGTAGGACTTGCAGGTCCTGTAGAACATCGAGCGTCGTCGCAGAGAATTCAGATCCACGGCGCAGACTGGAGGGCTTGGGCTCCTGCCCTCCCTAGTGAGTAGCAGCAGCTCTGTAGAAAAAGGGGCACTGAAGATATGCGGTACTTATAGGAAGTCCCTTGGGGGTGTGCTGGCTTGCGCTTTCCAGCGCTCTGATCACCAGGATATGGTGAGCCCCAGCCAATGGGAGGCGATGGCCATTGGGAAGGGTTGCTAGGCAACTGAATAAACAAAACATACTGCTGCCATTTTGGAGGCTCCTCATGTCTGCCCTCAGTTTCTGGTGGCAAAATGAAGTGGGGTGAGGTAAAAAGGAGCCTTGATGCAGATGCCCTGCTTACCCTTTCAGTGTCAGCAGGATAGTCTGTGTAGTCGAGTAGACTCCCACATATCCCTCATATATGCAGATTTGAAGTTGGTTCATCAAAAAAAACTTGTTTGGGAATCCCAAAACACAGAGGGCCTCATTACGAGTTTGGAGGTAGCCATGGTGCTGTTAGCCCCATGGCTGCCTCCAAACCAGGCTCCATTACCGGGTTCCTTCAATGAGGAATAACCAGCTCATTCCAACATTGGAGGACCCGGTAATTCCTCCTTGAAGGAACCATTCCCCATTCCCATTTGAGCCCCCGTAGGGCTCAATGGGAATGGGGAGGGAGGTAATAACGGGCACATTAGAAATGGCCGTTATTACCTCCCTCTTCCCCTCGTGGAACCCGGAAAAGACGTCGGAACCTCGTAATCGGCACTCACGTAATGAAGGGTGCCGGTCATTACGTGAGCGCCAGGGTCGTAATGAGGCCCAGAATATACCTATGAGTGTCTTAGCCACCACAGGGACTTTGATGCTTCTTAAAGGCATGGCCTCAGGATCCCGGGTGGCATGATCCACAATTACCAAGATGTATCAGTTCCATGAGAAGGTTTGAGGGTCCAAAGGCCTCACAATGTCCATACCCATCCTCTCAAAAGGCCTGCCAACTACTGATAGTGAAATTAAGGAGGCCATTTTGGCTCCACCTTGGCAGGACCAGACAGCTCTAAGCTGGGGGTAAATGCACCACAAAAATGCTGATTTTTGGCACAATTATCGGGCGTTAATAGCGCCGGCGGTAATTGCACTGAAAATTCCTTATTGGGGAATTACAGTTACTGCCCATCCAATGGAGGGTTGGGTGATAATGCA
Source organism: Ambystoma mexicanum (assembly GCF_040938575.1). Lineage (NCBI taxonomy): Eukaryota > Metazoa > Chordata > Amphibia > Caudata > Ambystomatidae > Ambystoma > Ambystoma mexicanum. The sequence continues at coordinate 300,212,209 of NC_090936.1, read as the reverse complement.
AATACGGATGGGCAGTATCCCCATAGGGATACCGCCCAACTCATGATGAGGCTGTATGACTGTTTCAGAGACATTACTATTCTGTGTTTTCAAGTTATCCCTTTGTACAATATGTACTGGGGAGAGACCTTCACTCAGCAATGTATGTATTTCTTTATCGATTTTATTTATTTCATTTGTTTGGAGGTATCACAGTGCTAGAAGGTTACAGCATAGTTGATAGAAACACTGTTAATGTTACGGTTTTTGGCAATATACAGTTAATGCATGTTAGTGCATGTTAGCGTTGTAGCTCATGGCTGTGACTAGTCATTTCATGTGTTGGGTTTAGGGGTATTTGTTAAACAATGTCGATTTTATTTTTTGCAGAAGATGAGGTAGGAAGGTTCATCTTGTATACAGGGTGGTAGAGTGTTCGAGAGAGTGGGGAACGACAGAGGTGAAGCAGGATATGCCAGCTCTGTTTCTGTTAAATCCAGGTGTTGAAGGTGTGTTGGAGGATGAAGAGCACAGGCTGTGTGTGTGTGTGACTTTTTGGAGATATGGTAGGTGAGGTATGGGGGCAGTGTTGTGGAGACAGTGATGCATGATGGACTTGATTTCTACTCTGTCTGTGCTTTGATGGGTAGCCAGTGTGCCTCACGTCTAGCAGACAAGATGTGGTCTGAATGTTGCAGGCCCCAAGCTGCTCTGAGGGAGTTGTTTTTAATCAATTGAGGTTTTTTGCGAGTTTCCTGCGAGGATGGCATTACAGTAGTCCAGTTTACTCCTGATAATGCTAGGGTGAAGCAGTTGCTAGTGGTTTTATGTTTTCTGGAGAGATTGATAAGCTTGGAGGAGTAGGCTGCGGATGAGGTGATTGCCTTGACATGTTTCTGCATATTGAACTCTACATCGAGCTAGACACTCAGAGCCTCATTACGACCCAGGCGGTAAGTTACCGCCTGGGCCGTGACTTTACCACCATGGCGTAAACTACGTTTACGCCATGGTGGTTGGCGGATTTACCGCCCCATTCCAACCTTGGCGGGGCGGTAAATCCCCATTTTCCCATTTACCCTTCCCCATTCCCATTTTGCCCCATAGGGCATAATGGGAGTGGGGAAGGCGTTAATTACGCCACCGTAAATTACGGTGGCGTAATTAACAACAAGTCCCTTAGCGCCATGGATTTTAACACCTGCTAAAAGCAGGTGTTAAATCCTCCATGGCGCTAAGGGACCTCGGAATCAGGCGGTAAGGGTCGGCGCTGTTTACGCTGCCGTAAACCCCTTACCGCCTGGGTCGTAATGAGGCCCTCAGTGTTTTGACGTGTGGTGATACAGGGGCTATATTACCATTGTCGCAGAAGGAAGTAAATGTGGAGTAGAGGTTTTTGAGGCGGTTTGGGGAGCTGACTATAAGGAGCTCCATTTTGTCTTCGTTCAGGCAGAGATGGTGTGTAGCCATCAAGGCCTGGTTGATGTTGGTGGAATCTAATTTGTGGTTGCCAGTGAGTTTGCTGAGGACTTGTGTGTCATCAGCAAAGTTTTTGTATGAAAGGTTTAGGCTGTCCAGGTGGTCGAAGAGTAGATTTGTGTACATATTGTGCAGAGTGGGCGAGAGGCAGGATCCTTGTGGGACACCATAGGAGATGGGATGGGGTCAGCTGCTTCGGCCCCAGAGAAGACCCTGGAGGATCATCCAGATAGGAAGGATTCAATCCAATTGGACACATCCATGGAGAGGTTGAAGGTGGTAGTGGCAAATGATCTTGTGGTCGACAAGGTCAAATGCCGCTGAGAGGTCCTGTAGGAGGAGGATTTCAATATCTGCCGCATTTTGGATGAGGTCCAGCTGGATCTTAAGGTTGAGGAGGGTTGATTCTGTGCTCTGTCTGGGCCTAAAATCTGATTGGCGGGAGCCTAGGAAGTTGTGGGTTTCAAGATGCATTTGGAGTTGTTGGTAGGCAATGCCATTACGAATTTTCAGAAGGTAAGGTACTGTGGTAGTAGAGTAGTAGCTGGTAGGGAGGGAGGGGTCTAGGGAAGATTTTTCAGGAGTGATGTCACTCGGGCTTCTTTGTTGGGGTTCGGAACTATGTGGGAGATGAAGGAGGCGCTGATGAAATTGGCAATTGTAAGTGAAAGTGAGTCTGTGCATCTTAATGAGGTGGGCTGGGCATATGTCAGCCGTCAGTTGTTGGCTTTGAGGTGTCATATGGTGGTGGTTACATCTGTGGGGGAGACAGGGCTAAAGTAGAAGAGGGAGGTTTGGGCGGTGGTAGAGGTGGTTGATGCAGGGGGGTCGGTTCAGGGGGAGCCAGGAGGGATTTTTTGGGGAGAATGGTTTTGTCCCTGAGCTTGTGGATTTTGTTTAGGGCAGATTGTATGAGGGTGCACCAAACTTTGTCTTAAGGGACACTGTTGTTGGGTGGGGCTGGAGTGCCAAGCTCCTTGTGGATTTTAAAGAGCTCTCTTGTGTTGGAGCTAGCTTCGTTAATTCTGACATTGTAGATGCTGGCTTTTCTGGTCAGGATAGCTGTTTTATAGGTGTTGGCGATGGTATTGAAGGCTTCCTTATTGGTGGGGGTCAGACCTTTGCGCCAGAGGTGTTCTTGGGCATGCTTGAGATTGTGGAGAGCTATTTATTCTTCTGTTAGCCAGTTATGGTGGTTGTTTTGTTTCGAGATGTAGTCTTGAGTGGGGCATGCTGGTCCAGGGTGCTGAGGAGTGCCACATTGTAGGCAGTGAGGACGGCATTTGGGTCGTTGGTCTTGCTATAAGGATGGCAAGGATGGTGGGGTCCAATAGTTCTTTGGTCAGTTTGTGGGTGTGTCTAGCAGCGATGAGTGGAAGGGTACCTGCTACGGGGTGGGCAATATCGCAAAGCAGATCAGTGCGAGGTCCTTTAGTTGAGATGGATTTCTAAATTCTGACCTGGTGTGCAGAAGTTTAGGAGGCCACCCTAGTTTAGTGAAACAGGGGAACCTTCTGGCAAAACCAGACCAATCTACGGTAGCTTGGCAGACGATCAAGACTAAGGGCCTCATTACGAGTTTGGAGACAGCCATGGTGCTATTAGCGGGTTCCTGCAATGGGGACTTACCGGGTCATTACGACATAGGAGGACCCGGTAATTCCTCCTTGCAGGAACCATTCCCCATTCCCATTGGGCCCCCCTTAGGGCTCATTGGGAATGGGGAGAGAGGTAATAACGTGCACATTACAAGTGGCCCGTTATTACCTCCCTCTTCCCATCGCGGGACCCGGAAAAGATGTCTGGTTTTACCAGATGTCTGATCCGGGTCCCACAAAGGGAGCCTCATAATCGGCACGCCCGTAATGAAGAGGGCCAGTCCCGTACTGGCCCCCTTCATTACGGGAGCGCCAGGGTTATAATGAGGCCCTAAGTCTTAGGAGTGCTGAGAGTGATCAGAAGCCCACAATGAGCACACACACTAAAACTCCACAGATTACTCTTAGACAGTTGTATATTAAAAATACATGTATCTTAGGTATTTATAAAGAAAACCCCAATGAAATCACAGTTATGAAGAAACAATACCTCACACGATCATTCACTAACTAACATATATCCAATTCTGCAAATAGCCTAGTTCTGATGATGGGGGGATGGGTAACCACAACCTGTAACAGAAAGGGGTTAAATAAACACAGATATCAGTTCAAGCAGTCCTTCATCAAAAATCCCTATGTGATGTAGTCCAGGCGTACAAAGAGAGGAGCCTAGCGCTCAAAATACAGAATTGCGATAACAATGCACAGTCGTGCGTAAACGAAAAAACGGTTCTCTTCAGGGGGCTGCAGCTGCTCAGGAAGGGGCTTGAGGCAATGAAGAATAACTTCCTATAACTAGAAGAGTGTCTACTCTTGCAGATAGAGTGACTTTCAGAGTTCAGGAATAGCTGGGGAGTGGAGGCTATCCCAGCCAAGGTGAGTATCTTTTTAGGGACACTCCTGTGTAAAAATGAATGGATGTGCCAGGGGGCCACTGTTAAGTTAGGAAAGTACTCACCAATGCTCGACACAGTCCAGACCAGACTTGGGCAGTCTAGCCCCCTTTGTCCATAAGTGTTAACCCTGCACTTTCAGGATGCTCCATCTCTCAGGGGCTGCGGTACAGGGCGATCATCCATGATGGGACATTTGAGGCAGAAAACGTTGTTTTGTATTCATCCTGAATAACATTGGGGATATTACAGGGTAGATTTGCAGTAGAGTACGGCACAGTAGGGCAGATCACATTAGAACGAGGGCAGAGCACACTTGCAATAGAGAAGATCATATCAGCACAAGGCAGGGCACACTTGCAGTAGAGTAGATAACAGTAGCACTAGAGCAGGGCACACTTGCAGTAGAAAAGATCAAATTAGCACTAGAGCAGGGCACACTTGCAATAAGGCAGGTCACATTAGCACTAGAGCAGGGCACATTTGCAGCAGTGCACATCACATTAGCATTAAGGCAGGGCACACTTGCAGTAGAATAGTTTATCTGTGGTGTTCACACAAGCCATTCTGCATGGTTGCTGGCCGACATAATATTTTGTAGTATAGATACATTAAATGGGGCAAACGATCTGTGTCTGTAATGCTGGCTAAATTGTGGAATAACTTGCCAGCAGTGTTACGGCTTACAGTGAATCATGCAGCACCCAGGTGTAAGCTAAAGGGCCTCATTATGACCCAGGCGGTCGCTGTGCTGTGCCGCCGGTAATGGTTTTTTACTGGGTCCCAGAAAAGGGCAATAAAAGGTAATTCCGACCTTGGCTGACCCGGTAATTGCCCTTTTCTGGGACCTGTTAAAAATGAATCCCCATTCCCATTTCAGCCCCATAGGGCTCAATGCGAATGGGGAGGATGCTAACAACGGGCCCGTTAATGACGGGATCGTTGTTAGCATCCTGGACTGCTAGCAGGACCCGGTAAGGATGCAAGGCATTCCTTAGCGGGTCCCGCAGCATTCCTCGTAGTAGGGCAGCCCGTAATGAACGGTGCCGGTCCCGTACTGGCACCATTCATTGGGTCCTAATGAGGCCCAAGTCTTTGTTTCCTTAGTAAACTGTTCAGTTTTCCATAGTTTCCATGCTGTTTCTAATTTCAGGGCCTAGATGCTGTTTTGGGACAGCATGCACTGTACAAGAAATCATACCATACCACGAAATACCTCCATCACTATTAGAAATGCCACCAGAGATATCTCAAGGTGGACTTTCAACTAAATGTCCTTTATTTTTACTTCCACCCCAGAGGTGGAGTAACAATTATAAAATTGCCCAAAAGATTTTTGAAGTTTTTCAACTGTGTAGAAGGGAAGCACAAAGACATCTCTTCAACACAGCGGAAAATCTTCTAACACAGGGACTTTGGAAGGGGTGAGGAAATGACATATGTGATTTCCCCCACCAACACCTTTCCTTTGTAAAGCAGAAAACGATCCGAAATTAAACTTTATCATGTTTAAAAATAATTATGAAAAATGGGCAAGTTTGCCAGTGGCAGGAGTGGTATTTCTGGAATACTCCACACTCTGAATTAGAGAATTTATTTTCTAATATATATCACCGGTAGATATAGTAATTTCCTCTGGGTGTATTTCTCCCAGAAAATCCACACATCTCGTAGTGAGGCCATTCTCTAAAAATCAGTTTGCTGTGTTTGAGGTGTTTTTGTATGTATAATTGTCTGTTATTCTCTTAATAAGTTCCTTGTCTTTTCTATCCAGAGGATAAATAAGCTAGCAAGAAATAATGTGATATTCCATTACGGTTTAGATAACATAGATTGTTATTTTCATCAATTTTCTTTCTAGATGTTAGAGCCATTTGGAAACTTTCAACAAACACGGCTTACCAATATAGATCCCATACAAATGTCCACTCTTTCTTTTTTTTTTTGAGATGCTGGTACACAATTCATTTAATATATATTCTTTGGTTCTCACTAACCTTTGCAATCTAATACAAACTGTCCTCAGAGATTTCAACATTTGGTTTAAGGAACAGAAAGAATCAGCTCCATGAGGTCACAGCTGCTAAATGTTTAGCTTCAACCTCAAACAAATAATAAAGAGAGCGATGAATGATGCAGACCACACCCCTGATACAATCTTCTGTTACCAAAACCTAATAACCAACCCCCTTAACCAAACCTCCCCTGCCCAGGCACAAGGATGAGCTATCATCTAAAAATAACGTTTAATAACGACGCACTTTTGCATAAACCCCTGACACACAAAGACCAAACAGCCACACACAAAGGCCAAACAACCAGCTGAAGAAAAATAAAACCTTGAAGAACTTGGAAATCTAATGAAAGAGATTATGCTATTCCCCCATGGAACAAATCTGTTACTATTGTATGCAAACTTTGCTGCAATACAGAACACTTACAACAATACAATACAACAATACAACAATACAGCACTTGGCATGATCACACCATTAAAATGTATATTCTCAGAAGAAAGAAAGCAGCAAGAAGATTGACACTGATCTATGAACACTACAAAAGATTTTGAACACTAGACAAAATTTGGAGAAATACTACAGCCGACAATACAAGGCAGCCTACCTACAACTGCTACTACAAAGCAGAACTCCTAAAAAGGAAAGACCGTTTACTACTACGATTGTGTCATTAAGGCTCTTCACCCAAAGAAATAACTCTACCAAATAATTAATGAAATGTGAAACTCTGCATTTTGCAGCACAGCGCCAACCCCAACCCAAACACTATGTGAGGATATCACCAACCACTTCAGAAATAAAGTATCAAATAAACATCAGACAATCAATTCCTAAGTAAGGAACGGAATCAACAATCAGATCCCTGCCAACATCAACCATCCTAAACTCAATTCAATAAACAAATGTAAAACCTCTCTTTGAAATAGACTTACAGATATTGGTCAAACTAAGTGACAACGCTGACTCGCTGATGGTGCCCTGCCCCTCGGAATTCTACTAATAAATCCCAGTACACTACCTTTGCAAACTGATAAATTGCTCACTCGGAATAAGAATAATATCAGAAGCATTTAAGTCTGCCAATGTCAGAAACCTTCTGAAAAACATAGCTGGAGACACAGAAGACACTTCCAATTACTATGTGTTCTTAAATATACCATAACACATTCCTTTTACACCACATGATACAACATTTCCTTGATGGTTTGGTATTTTTTTAAATGAGAATCTGCCCCTTCCCAGTATCAAATCATTTAGACTTGGTATGGTGCAGTAGAAAGAACAAAGTTTGTAAATATGTTGGCCCAATGACACATATACCATAAATGAAATGTTACCCCTCCCTCCTGCACAATTATTTCGCAACTGAAAATGGATCTCCAATGATTAGCTCAGTTAAAATCTCAATTTATTCATTTAATGCAATTATAAAAACAATATAAATTCTAGTGTCTTTACACTCCAATATATGTAATACAGAATGGCAAAACATACAAACTACTAAAAAGTGCAAAACATAGTGTAACGTGTGGTTCGTTTCAAAGTGCTGTTTGTGCAAAACAGTACCATTCCAAGGTTTGTTTTATATTTTTCATCCGTTGTTGAACTATCTATAAACAGAAGTATCGTTACCATTGCATCATCACATAATCATTAAGAAGAATACAGATATTTTTCTGTGAGTTTCCTTTTCTTCCCTTTTTAGAACTTTCTATATGATATTACAGAACCTCACTATTTTATAAATTGAAAGGGTATAACCACATACTTCCTCTGGATCACTAATCACATGTATCCCACTTATACAAGGATGTTATTTTGTAAAATTGTTGACACATAGCGTTACAGCCTTTTATCTTAGATCTGCCCATCCTTTAGCGTTCTCTGATTCTTTAAACCTCTAGGCCTTCATCAAGACAGAGCACGTCATTTCTAAACGAGGTCCAATATCTTCACTTCCCCTTGTGTATAATGTTCATTCACAATATTTTTAATTCAGGGGCGTGTACATCATTTATTTTTCCATGTGATTTAATTCTATTCATATCTGCATCTCTTTGTATGGTATAATGGGTTCGGGGGTTGCAGGGGTATCCCCCTCAGTCACACGGCAGGGATTGAGGTAGTAACACATAGATGTGTGATCTATGTGATTGCTGTGTTGCTCCATTATCGGATTCAGAAAATCTGTATGAGGTTTTTTGGGCCATGCAGTGATCACATAGATCCTATAATTGCTACAAATTCAGACTCCAACACCACCCACAGGAAAATCCATAAGTGAATTAATGATGGTTATGAACTTAAAACTGAACTTGACATAATGGAAATAATTATAGGGCCTCATTATGAGGTTGGCGGAATGGGTTTACCGGCACCGGCAATGATGCCGGTGCCGGTAAACCCATTCTGCCCTATTACAAGGTTCCCTTGCGGGACCCGCACAGAACGTCTGGTCAGACCAGACGTCCTTTGCGGATCCCGCAAGGGGACCACTGAGCAAGGGGACCATGAAGCTAATAACGGGCCCGTTATTAACAGGCCCGTTATTAGCTCCATCCCCATTCTCATTGAGCCCTATGGGGGCTCGAATGGGAATGGGGAATGGTTTTTGAATGGGGGACTTACTGGGTCCTCCAAGGTTGGAATGACCCGGTAAATCCCCATTCAGGGAACCCGGACACTATTTCGGAGGCAGCCATGGCTTTAATAGCACCATGGCTACCTCCAAACTTGTAATGAGGCCCATAGTCTTGCTTCGCCATCCCTAAAAAAAAACTTACCATGGCTCTCAGGAAATGGGTGACTGCACTAGAACATCTAAAGTGATAAAACACTCTGTAATACTAATGGATAACAGACTCACTCTGGAACTCTAAGTCAAAGCATTAGTCATAACAACCAACTATAAATTTAAGATTTTACTGATGTGATAATAGAAACCTGGAGATTCTGCAGAAAAAGATGCAGAGGCTCGCCTTTACCACTATGGTGGTCCAACTTTGCAACTCGCAACAAGGGAATCTCCAGAGATTACTGGACCATTTAAAATTCAGGAAAAATCATACCTGGCTTTTCAATGCCAATCATAAGGATTTAGCCAACACTTGACATACAGAGAAATAGCACATCTCAATCAATTAACTCACAAGTTGACACATTCTATGGGAACACACTTCTACAAGAACAGCTACTTATTTAGTACTATACGAATTTACCAGACTGTCCATCTCAGAATGATAAACTTGGATCATAAAATAATGTATGTGGTTATTTTAGGTTATGATAATGTGCATTCCTCAACTAGACGAGTGTAATTTTCTTATCATGACAACATACACTAGAAGTGATCATTAGGATGGGCCATTTCATAATGTTAATAAACATAAATAATATATCTAAAAATAAAATTTCTCTACTACTATTTTGTCTCTCAAAATGTCCTTCTTAGAAATGGTCAAGCTCATATTAAAACCAATGATCTATTCCTCTAATTAATAAAACAGAGTCTAAAAAAAAGACAATTATCCACACTGCAACCTGGTCTTTTGGTCCCCTACACAGTCTCAGAATGCAACACCCTCTCGAGAGTTACCTGAGTCCTCCTCACCTCCTCCATGTGCACAATGAACCCTGAGTGAGATGGCAACCTTCCTGTAGGACGAATGTGGTGGAAATGCATCCCTCCAAATGGCAGGCCAGTCCCCACTTCAGGCAATGACTTTTTTGTTGATGATCTCTTTCTACTTTTAACCATACAAAACACATGGCCACCTTCAAGATGTCTTTTTATTCCTCTCTTTGAGAAACCAGAAGGAAAAACAGAGGGAGATAGAGTGGGGCAGGAAGAAACATGATGAGAGAGGAAGAGAGGGAGAGAGACAGAGTACAAACAGACAGTGGTATATTGATATACGACATTCCTGGTATGGTTTATCTACATTAATCTCCCAGATGGAGAATTTTCAAAACATGGAAAGATGTTGAAGGAAGAAGACTTGTTAGGCCAAAACTCATATTGAATGCTGCCAAATAACTAAAATGGAATTTTCCTTCATTACTGAAATAGTCTTAACAGAGATAGGGAATTAATCAATAATGCTTAAAGGGAACAGGAATCTGGTAAACGATCAGAAAAATAACAGACCATATTTGAGAACAAGCAGTAATCATAATCTTTTTATATTGTGAATCTTCCCTGTAAATAACATCTTTTGTTCAGATACTGAGAAATAGGAAACATATATGGTCCTCAAAAGCAGAAAAGCACATATTTTACTGAAGTCCTGAGTCCTATAAATCTAATTGTATATGACTCTCACAATCAGAAAAGATTAGCTATTTTAGCAAATGGGCTACCTATATTGGTATATGCTTTTGGCGCTCTTTTTCGAGTTCCCCTGTAATTTGATGGCAGGGACCCAGTAATTTTACACTGTGAAGCAAGCGGGCCCTGTCACCAAAGTTTGGTTATTTGCAGTGCAGCGTGTATATGTAAGGGGCAAAAGGTGACATACAGGCGTGTCGCCTTTTGCCCTTCATATTTTCATCTTGCAGTGCAAACTGAGTAAACGCTCTCTAGTATGCTGGCATGGCTGGCAGCGTTTACCTTTGTGAGTGCTGCTTGCCATGCTTGCATGTCAAGCGGCACTCGCAATTACAATAAAACGCTCTCTGACATGCTTGCATGCAAGCATGGCAGGCAGCATTTACAATGGATCCCTAAGAGGAACGGCTGCTTTATGCTGGTGCATAAAGCTGTTGGATCACATAGTCATCTCGGGCATCTGCAGGAGAATGAAAAAATTCATGCTGGCGCAAATAATGGAGCATTTGCATGCTGAAAAAGAAGAGAGACGGAGGAAATTCCAGTTGCGTTCCACCCCGCCTCTCTGCCGTACACATTAATAAAAATGAGCTGTGGCATCATGGCTTTTACGTTTTCCATTGACGTTGCAGCTCAATTGGAAATTAGGACTTTGGTGATTTTAATAGGGTGGCTGAAATTAAAAATGCTTCAGCATTTAAAAAATAAGACCTGGTCAGACCGTGACACAAACTGGGAGAGGAAGAAAGCAAAACTAATTATAAAGAACGCTATTACAAACATAATTTAGTCCTTGCTTGGCAAAAACAACTTTTTACATGTTTTATCAAAAAGGAAAATAAATTTAGTAGGAATACATGTGGTCTGTTTTCTTTGAAGATGCTAAAACATTTGACCCTAAGCATGGTTAGTCATATGTTTGCCCTCCAGATGTGTTGGACCTCAATTTCCACGAATCCTAGCCATAATAGTCCATGGTGAAGGATTATGAGAATTTTTGTTTAACACATCTGTAGAGCACATACTGAGCAATCATGGAGATCATTCAGCAAATGTATTACTTAAATATCTGCTATTAAACCAGTGACAGCCTTTCCTGTGTCTAAGAGGTAGTTGAAGGTACACATTAGAAATGTATATAGTACACAAGGAATGGAACAATATTGTGTTTCTGAGCCTCTTGCTTGAACCAACTCTATAGACATCTATTGGGATTGTGACGAATCCCACTATGGCGTCCTTGCTTCCCTGGGGGGAACCCCTTTCCATTAGGCCAGGGAGGGGAGGCAGCTACCCAATAGTCTCCCTGGGGCTGGTACTCGGGGGGAGGATCTCAAGTTGAGGGATCCCCCTGTGGGATGACTGTTTGGGAAGAACGCAGCACACAGGAGGATAGTTCAGGGGCAATATGCTCGCCTTGGAAGCAAGACGACACAGAGTAACATAGGTTCGATCCCCGGGTCCGCACTTAGAAACCTCTGGGTATTAATCGTGTTATAAATAACCTATCATATAATATCATATCACTCAAAATATATCCAGACTTCCCTCACTTTCATACCATACACCATTCCCTATAATCCCCCACACATCCATGTTGTGTTGAAAATGTTGTCCCCATAGACAGTACTAGGATGCGGAAAAGTAGGGACTACCTATATGAAGCATGTACAGAAACTGGGATGAAGAAAATCACAGGAAACCCACTTGGAAGTAAAACCATGAATACTGGCATGAGGAGGAGGAGCAGAGAAATACAGGGAACTACGCAGAACCAACTTGAGTGGTTCAGACAATGTGAGACCAGCCAACAGTACTGAGAGTAAAAAGGGAAGAAGGACTAGGTAATGAGTCAGACCTTCCCTGGAGGAGCCACAAGTCAGAGGGACGTTTGGCTTTGAGGAGGGAAGAGAACACGGGCGAGGATGTGAAAATTACTGCTGGTTGTCGCTAGCAGGTCTGCAGTCCACAAACCGACAAGAGAACAGGTGGAGCAGGAGTGAGGGGAGACCAAGTCACCTGACTACCTGGGCACGGAGAGCGCCTCCAGGCACCGAGCCTCCTTCGCTGCAGAGACCCCACAGCGTGTGCAGACCCTCCGAGGGAAGGCGGACAGGGGAGAGCAAACTGAGCAGCAGGGATGTTGTGGAAGGTACAGGAAGCCAGAAAATCAGGGCCTGGGGCGCATACGAAATCCAGGAAGACCCAGGAATCCAAAGCAATAGGATCTGTGACCTACATGAAAATTGGGAAGACCCAGGAAGCCAGAGCAACTGGGTCTGGAACTTATACGAGAACCAGGAAGGCCCGGAAGCTAGAGAAACAGGGTCTGGAAACCGCATGAAACCTGGAGAGGCCCGGGAAGACCATGAATAAGGTTCTGGTACCCACTAACCAGAGAGATGGACATCACTAAACCGATCCTACATCACAAAGTCTGGCTTGTTAGTGAACCAGATCTGCTGCAGTAGGCCAGGGAAAGAACCATACTGCCTGGAATTGTGAATTGTGAAAGCCTGTGAAAGACCAGGGGAAGAGGCATACCCCCTGACATTGTGATTTTTGGAAGGCAACAAGAGGGGGAGGAAGTCTTTCCCTCTGGTGCTTGTGAACAGTGTGATAAATGCCAACAGAAGGGAGTCATTCTCTTGGCATTGTGAGAAGCCTAAAAGAAACCAGGAGAAGGAAGTCATTCCCCTTGGTATTTGTGAACACTCTGATAGAAAACCAAAAGAAGGGACCAGGATTTGACATGGAACTTTTGCTTTATTTGGGAATTGAGACTTTGGGCCTCATTATGAGTAGGGCGGTAAGGGATCCCGGGCACCGGTAAGGAGACCGGTGCCGGTAATCCCTTACCGCCCTACTACGATGTCCCTTAGCAGGTCCCTTCCTTAACGCCTGGTCTGACCAGGTGTTAAGGACAGGACCCGTTAAGGGACCTTGGCACAAATAACGTGCTTGGCATACGCCAGCCCGTTATTTGCGCCCTCCCTATTCCCATTGAGCCCCATGGGGGCTCAATGGGAATGGGGAATGGTTTGGTGAATGGGGACTTACCGGTCCCGCCAAATTCGGACTGGACCGGTAAGTGCCCATTTCACCAATCCGGACACGGTACCGTTATTGGTGGTAGTCATGGCGCAAATAGCACCATGACTACCACTAACCTCGTAATGAGGGCTTTTGTTTTGCTAATTTGGAACTTTCTGTGTCACACTTGAATAGAACTGTAACACGGGGAAAGGAGTCTCTCCCTCAAGAAATAGTCCTGAGAGAAAAATTGCATGTTATTGCACTACTCAGAAGACGGGAACCAATCTTCATCATTAAGTAGAATCACCAAACCCTTTATTTTTAGTTAGAAGTGTAAGGGAAGGAAATAGGTTTGACACAGGACGGTGGACCTTTGATTTTGGACATTCTGACACATCCTTAGTTTGAGCTGAGGCAGGGAAACCCCTCTTAGGAATAGGGCAAGATAGGGTTTTTCTTTACTTTCATTGAAAATAAAAGTGTATAGCCAGAACTGTCACCCTTGTGTCAGTCTTCTACTTCTACACCCTTACAGGATGCACTTACAGCGTCCCAGACAGGCAAAATGGTTCAGATTTTGGAAAACCTATTAGCTCATACCACAGTGTGAATAGGGCAAGTTGTGCACAGCAGAAGGTGCGCATATCACTCATAGTTAGTTTTGATACATATTAGCCTACATATAGCAACACAGGACGTGCAACACATATATTAATGTTGTGGCTGCAGAGGTTATTGATAGGGCAGTGTTGTAGGCCCTGTGTTTAGGAATTGTAGGCAAAGTTATGGTTCTTAATGAAGTACAAGGAAAGACCTGAAGCAGGTAGAAGATTGAGTCAGAAAGGTACTGTGGCAGGAATGAGGTCAGCGTGTTAACGTAGCAGTTGTGTTGCCATATTAGATTTCAAGGCCTAGTACACAATGAACAGACTAGAACACAGGCCTTGATGTGGAGCTGAAGCTCTGTTTAGCTTCCTCCCAAGACAAATCCCTGTTCCGTCCCCCAAGGTCAGAGGCATCCACGGTGCACAGATAAATGCTAATTGTATTCAGCTGCAGGGCTTGAACGTGGTGGAACAGTATGTTAGTTGTAGGGAAGAGCGGTAGGAATGCGCTCCCCAGAAGACAAATTCATGAAACTAGGGCATTAGGTTTATTGATGTCAATAGGCCAGGAAAAGATTTAGAGCATGTCTTCCCTCACCCAATCAGCACTCATCCCATTACAAGTAGATGCATGACTAAAGCAAAGTAATCCATGAAATTCAGACTCAAGATTGGTGTCCTGCCTGGTCATGTCATTACTGGGCATTAGGGATCTGAAGGATATATGGGGGGAGTGTGCGAAACCAGATGGTGTCTCACCCACTTGTCCCAGGAGATCTCTCTCTCTGAGGTCGCCAGGGCACTGTCATGGCCACTTGTCATGGGGTCAGTCCTTCCTCATCTCCGGGGTCCCATTGGACTCGGTCCTGGTGCCTCTGGCGCCAGGTTCATCTTAAAGTGTGCTCTGCACCCTCTAGGCCCAGGGCATGTACAGCTGGGCCGAGCGTGGTCATGGATCAGAACTGGAAGGCACGTGCCACAGGCCCAAAGAAGGGCAAGGTGGGGTTGGTAGACGGAGCTAATGGGAGGGGCCTGAACCAGCCTATGTAAGGCTAGCCCATACAAGTGCCCTTCGCTTCACGTTATTCTGCTTCCAAGCAGCGTAACGCTCCCGCTGTACTCACCGGTACCTCTCTTGATGTTCTCAGCCTCACCCTGAAGATTCTTCCGAGAACACTTCTTACCTGCAGTCTTCCGCCCATCTCTGCGAGCGTCTT
This sequence comes from Ambystoma mexicanum, assembly GCF_040938575.1. Lineage (NCBI taxonomy): Eukaryota > Metazoa > Chordata > Amphibia > Caudata > Ambystomatidae > Ambystoma > Ambystoma mexicanum. The sequence continues at coordinate 300,197,054 of NC_090936.1, read as the reverse complement.
CACTCCAGCTACTCCATCGTTGCAGAACGCTCTTACCTGCAGTCTTCAGCCCATCTCTGCGAGCGTCTTCACTCCAGCTACTCCATCGTTGCAGAACGCTCTTACCTGCGGTCTTCCGCCCATCTCTGTGAGCGGCTTCCCTCCAGCTACTCCTTCGCTGCAGACGCGCCTTACCTGCTGTCGGCCGCTCCATCTCGGGACACGCATCCTGCCTTTTACCAGCCACTACATCGCTGAGAGCACACATCTTACCTGTTGCCAGCCGCTACACCGCTGGGCCCTCCAGTCACTATGCCGCAGAGCGGGCCTCTTACCTGCAACTCATTGCGGCCTGTGCCGGACCCTTCTTCTTGCCTCAATTCCATCATGATCAGAGTCGGAGACTTCCTCCTGCAATCTTCATCGAGGAACTGGACACCATTCTTCGTCGGTGGCTGACATCTATGAGGAAACAAGAACAAAAAGGTTATGATTCATATGCATTTGCATGGCCGTATAATACAAGAGTCTAAAGCTCCCTTATAAACACCATCTTATCTGTCACTGTAGGGACTCCGTCAGCCTCTAGGGTCTCGGGATTCTCTCCGATCCAGATTCTTTTCCAGCACCTATGGAAATGGAATGAGACATTGCAAGAATTACTTTTAAAACGAAATTCAAACACTTTAATCGAACAAACTATAATCAAACCAAAGACTTACCTTATACGTGGATCGGTCGCAGCTGGTCTGGATCAACACTCCCACGGACCAGTGAAGTAACTTGGTCCATTCTATGCGCCCCTGCTAAGGAAAGCAGGACGGATAGCTGTTCATCACAAAATTACAGGTGAGCGTCTATGGGAAAGTGCTTGCCCACCGTATTCTGGCACGAGAGGGCTGGGGAAAGTCACGATACCCTGACTCCATACTCATTGCATCTCCTCTTCATGCAGGGGCAACACCCAACTCCAGAGCCGCAGGTCCAACCATTCTCAGAAGGGGAAGGTGATTTCGAGGAGCCAGTCGAGGGAGGGCTCCAACCACACCCCAATGCCCCCACGGAAGCCAGGTGAGCGTAACAGGCACGGCCATCACCTTTGAATAAAGACCCTGGCGGTGGACCAGTGCGGGAGGATTGCCTGGGTGAGGGGTCTTTGGGGAGTGGAGGTGCGATAACCGATGGTGAGATGTGGTATTCCACCATTTTTTGTTCATTTACCCCATCCTATTTTTTAGGATTTTCCAAAGTCCCAACCCCCCACCCCCTTTTTACACAAACACTGGGCAGAGGAAGAGGGTAACCATACTAACTCTCTCACATCATACTAGACACGCCCTGTTAATTCGGTCAGGCAAAGTCAGGCACTTTACCCTAACTGCACACACCTGATACCAATTAGCTCTCCTAACACAAATAAAAGGCACACATGAAGACAAACTCTGAACAAGGCACAACACGAGAACATGCAGAACTTCCAGGACAAGGGCACACCTACTGAAGCAGAGCAACAGACCAAGGCACAAGAGCAGCATGCGAAAACCCCAAGGCTTCCCTACTGGAGGTCGTTGCCTCTGTCAGACCGTGAAAGACACGTGGAGTAGGCCAGTTCCAACAAGTGAAGATTGCATTGTGTTTCAAGGTTGCCAGCGGCGCTCCGGGGTGAACGGCGAGTTGGCGAGTCGAGGTCAAGCCTGTGGTACTAACCTTGACTCGAAAATCGGAAAATGCAAAACAAGAAAGAAGCGCATGCATTCCAGAGAGTTGGCAAATGACCTGATAGACCGGTGTGTGTTAAAGTGATTGAAGTAGCAACATCATATCACAATGAAGGATGCACGCATGTAGATGAGACACGAAGAAAGGCAGACCCATGAATTAACTTTAAAGTAAAATACAGCTGCAAGATCAGCGATACTAAGTAACAGTGTTTATTAAGCTTGTGGAGGGGAGCCCCCTTGCACCTTTGTGTGAACTCTATCATAAGAGGTCTGAGCTCGGTAGAGGGGGACCTACGAGGACTGTGTGGTGAAAGGTCTGAGCCTGGCAGAGGGAGACCTTTGTGAACATTTTGGTTAAAACATTAATTTTGAAGTCTGAGAAAGGAACGTTAAACGTGGAAGGCCAGACGGGCCTCGAGCCACGTTTTGAACTGTGTACTGCGTTGGAAGCAATGTAGCAGTTGGACCCAGCACTTTCCATTCACTTTCACAAAAATATAGCACATCCAAAGTGATTTGGTATCTGCTTGTTCTGGGTCCGCTGCTCTGTAATCACCTGCAGCTCCTCAAAGGTTCTGAGTTGGTTCGGCATGACACAGCTAAAGCGAATGTTCAGCCGTGCTTTAAAGGAAACAAGCATTTTCGATATACAGGAATAAAAGCAGCATTATTTGGGCAACACTGGAAAATGACTGCGGTCCATGAGTTTGTGGGGAATAATGAATAAGCGCTGCTAACCACAGTCTTTTAAAACATTTTTAACATGGAAAAACCCGAGCAGAACAAGAGAATTAACAAAACACAAACGCAGAAAGGCGGAAACTATTATTATACTGGTGGCAAATAACATCTGATTCCTTCCACTTCTGATGCCGCAATGAATTTGCTTTTCACATGTCCAAGCATTCACAAACACAATCAGACTCTGACTATCTGTCAATAGGGATGTTTCATTCAAGAAATGTATCTTCATTACCTAGATTATAGGTCAAATGATATTTGTGTGACACCTCTCGTGCCTCACACACCCATATTTTCAAGAAGGTAGAAATATGAATAGCTAGACTGCTTTGCCTTAGAGGAAAACAGTTCTAGAACCGTGAATACATTAGGACATGTTTAAAAAATGTGAGTGTCCTATATGCCTAACTGCTGGGATAAATGAGAGGCAGAAGTTAGCAGCAGTGACTTTAGAGTAAGTGGAATAATGTTATGAGCATTTCCGTAATTGGATTCATGTCTAGGAATAACCTTGGGTCATTTGAGAATTAAAGAGCAACTGTTCAACATTACCATATTTTTTTCTTAAAATGACAGTTCTTTGCTTAGTGTGCATCCATTAATGGGAAACTTTGATTCTGTATTTTGATGACGGTGTTAAATAATGTCTATCTTTATTTGGTCTTATATTAAAAGGAAAGCTGTTGCAGTACAGTGCCAGGCAGAATACAAATACAGCTTGTTGTTTACAAAGTACACAAGATCTTGCAGATATGAATACTTTGTTGGGCTACCTGGTTTCAAGCCCGCAGGGCAAATGAAACCACACTGTACAACAGCACTCAATCAATTCGACCCAATTTAACACAATCATGTAAGTAAACTTACAAAACTGGTGAAAGTTCCTAGCTGAATTATGCCCTGGGAGACCTACAAAGAGGGTCTCGTCAATGAGACCCCAACCCTATATTTTCATAAACGGATGAAGTATTCATTGAAAACAGGAATTGTAGCGAGAGCCTTTAAAACGGAATTTGATATAACACTCCTCATAAACACCACACGAGGTCCAGATGATCCTTTTATAAACCGATTTCAAAAATATCTTACCCAGCTAATAATCCTAGAAATCTATGTATACATCTACATATTTTAAGTAATAGAGTCCATCAACATCTTCGATCACACACAATTAAGATTTAGACTATTGATCGGAACAGAGACATCACCTATCTGGGATGCCTTAAAAAATCAATGCAGACTTTAACACCACCTTGGCTTTCATATATTTGGGCATTTCACCAGCTTTTGACACAGTCAACTACAAATCCTTAATCAGGAGACTGGACGAAGTTGGACTACACAAGACAACACCACAATAGCCAAAGTCTTGTCTCATGATGGAACAGACATCACATGGCTTCCAGCTTTTAATTCGAACTCTCAGAAAATAACATATGAAGGATTTAGGCTACCACACTTGCTTTACAACATCTGCATGGCCCCAGTTTTTAGGCTTATAAAAACTGCAGACTCACATGCTATAACTTTGCAGGTGTCACACCATGCATCTTCAAAATGGCCGGAAGCAATGCGATGACCACTGCCCTCACTAACTGCCTTAAATAAGTAAGCACGTGGGTCACCACAAACAACTCAAAAGATCAACCCGAAGAAAAGAGAAATCATGACCAGAGACACCATTATGTTGGTCTGCGGTAAGGGGTGCCTTCTGAAAAAACTCAAAATGAATGTAAAACCTTGGGATCTATATGACAATGGACTCACTCAGGAACCTTAAATCATCAATGTACTAGTAAACACGTGTTTACATGATCTTTTCTCAATGTGGTGGATCATGTCATTTTCAGCTTTCAGCAAACGACCCTTACCCTATTTCCCTATTGTCTCTATTAACAATCATCTATGCCAACAGCACATACATCTCAGCTTGCCGAACTACATCATGAAGAAACTTATTCCAGCAAGATTATTGCCCAAACTTGAAATAAGGAAAAACAACTACAGAACTTAGAGGTATCCACTGGCTACTGTGAAAAATAATCCAATTCAAAGAATTCTGCATCATCAACAGAGCGATTCAACGCTATAGAGCAGACTTCATCCGAACAAAGACCATACAATACCGACCTAGAAGGACGCTAATATCCAGCCAGAAAGCACAGCTAGAGACCGCTCAGTATACCTGAGGGAAATGCAAATGATTGGCTTTCTGCAACATGGTGCCCGAAATCCCCAACAACCTACCAAAGGAAATCTGCGCAATGGAGGACCATCATAGATTTAAGATAATTGAAAAACGGTGGTTTTCAATTTCTAAGCAACTGAGAATACACCAAGGAGCAAAAAGCCCAAACCACCGTGTTTTTCAAAACAATGAACAACCTGGACCAAGAACAAGAGAGTTCTCTAGATTTTCCCTTTGAAAAATCTCCAAGAGAAGTTCACAGCAATCACACCATACCCCATTTCTCCAGGAGAATTCCACACCATTTCCCCCACCTTTACTGTGCAAATTGCCTGACAAAGAACCGTTCACTCCATTCCCACAAAACACTACCAAATAAACTACATGCACTCCCTTATGTACAGCTCAGCCTCTACTGAGGACACCCACTAAATGCTCAAACCCTGCACACACACAAGCTAAACCCCTTGTGTAGGACTTTTCAATATTCCCCACACCAGAGGGCAAACAGCAGAGCACTATACCTCTACAACCGAGGGCCTGATTTGCAAAACATGCTTAATATGGGAAAGTCCCATAGAAAACATTTTGGCAAATCAGGCCCCATGTTACGTACAGCACACCCCTGCAAATTCAGCCCTGCCCTGTTGGCACATGTGTTTCCTTTCAGGACACAAAAGCCGCACTGCTGTCACCGCAAAAACACCTACAAAACTCAAACACAGACAGAGGTTATTCCGGCCGTTATGCATCAGAACAAGAGAACAGTAACCTCCACTCTCTATTGAATAACCGACCTCACCATACTGCTTCAGCACTGCCAGAGCACCAGGAGGCCCTCAAAAGAGCAGTGGTGCACGGTATGCATCATAAGAATGTAACATAAATAGTACATGCAATTAAGCACAGAGCTCAGCTTCGTTGGCACTAGCCCTAGCAGTGGCACAGACACAAAAGTATTAATGTTCACATACTATGTGTCATTGAGGAGATTCTCATCCTGCCCTAATAGTTTTCTTGCTTCCTGAGACCAGATGAATAATGGCAAGATTAGAAGTCCATGAAATAAGCAGTTTAGACCGGCATATAAAAATTCACAGGAGCTACTTTTGCATGTCTTTATTAAATGCCAATGCTTGCACATAATTGATTATTTAAAACAGCTTACTACCCAGAGGTTTCTAAGTGTGGAGGCGGATTCGAAACTGTGTTGCTCCTGTCACCTTGTTTCCAAGGCGAGGACATTGCCCCTGAGCTATCCTCCCGAGAGCTACATACGCACTAGATTATGTGATCATTGCACATTGCACTCTCCCATGCAGTCCCATTGAGCATTATCTAAGCTCAATGAATATTCATGCTGAAGACCACACATGCCCAATGTAAGAGGTTTGCATTACATCAGCAGAACCGTGCTTCTTAATACCTCTTAATACTCTATGTTAAGGCAACTCAGTGAGTTGTGCGATGTAGAAATCTTTAGTTCACAGGTTTGAATGAAGGGAGGGGAGGCTTGGCCTTTCACTCTTCTGAAGTTGATAAAAAGAGTACCACTGAAATTGTAAATAGCTGTCATATTGTGTCAAAAAAGAATTCATTTTATGGTGTGTGCTGTATATCAATATATAAATATTGTCTTTGCGTTGCTCTTTACTCTTTAAACTTCAAGTTACACTAAAGAAAATGACATGTCGCTGACTGTAACCATTCTAGAGTTTTGGCCCTACATAGGTGAAGTAGTGTAAAGATGGAGGCACACTTTTTGCAGTCACAACTCAAGTACTGTTACTCTGATCCAAACACCTCTCGTGGGGCCCGACTTTACTCAAGGGCCTTCTATTTTGTTGAAGAATCATGGCAATTGTAGTTAGACTTTCAACAGGTGATCCCTGATATTTGAAGCCCATAGACATGTTATGTTATGTTATGTTATGCTATGCTATGTTATGTCATGTTATGTTATGTTACAAAGCTGTCATACTGCTCCCGTCATGACCGCAGTGGGCTTACCCTGCTGTGGCTTGTTCTGAGAGCCACACATTGCACACTTGCCCAGAGCAACCAGACCTTGCTTTGTGGAGGAAAGCAAAAGGGAATAGGTAAGAGGAAGGTCAAGGTGAGCCTGACTATAGGAAAACGGACATACCAATAAGTGCAATGTGACAGTGCAGCAGAGGGCAAGGGTTTGTGAATGCAAATGTAGGGGTGCATGGGCAGTCATTTGCCCTGGATCAAACAGAATGCTGATAAGAAAGAATAAACTAAATGAACTTCAGATGGGGAGCAGATGCGTGTGAAGGCAGTTTCTGGTAACTGATGGTAGTACATTGAGTCACTACATTGTAAATTGATGGCTTCAAGCTGTGCTCCAGCGTAACCTTAACGCGTGGTGAATAACTTGTTGGGAGACATTTTAAAGTGTCTCTGCCATCCGGGGCGAAAATGTATCTGGGACTTCCAATCCCACCTGACACAAGCTACAGAGACAAGGATGGCCTGTGCACAAACGTGAATGTAGCGAACTCAATTGGGACAGGGGGTTGGAGGTGAAGGATTTATAGCCCTCCAAGAGGAACCTTCATGACGTTTCAGGGAGGAAGATGTCACTAACATGAGGCATGCATGGAATAACATGCAAAGAATTGGAGAGACTACCAACGTGATGCAAACACCTTATATATATGAACAAGAAAGACATTTGCAATGCCATATAGTCCAAGTGCCAAGTCATGTGGGCAAGAAACTCTTACCAGGGAACTAGGCAATACAAAACACTTATTAAGTGTAGTCACTGGGAAATCAGAATAACTTGAATGTGTATTGCATAATACATTCAAAATATAGGGTGTGACACCTATGGCACAAGGTACAATGATTGCAACTCCCCTTGCCCTCACCCTACATGTGTCACTATCCCAAAAGCGTTCAGTTAGTTTAGGTCACAGTATTAAGACTGATATGAACAATCAGACTAAGATGGGCAGCATAGTTGAAAAAACAAGCTAAAATGACTCCTTGATAAGTGTGCTAGGAAAAGTTGCAAACGTGTTTTGTTTAAACAAATTTTGATTGGTGAAGATGTATTCCTTGTTTTTTTGTTCAGCACTCAGTCATGGTCTCTGACATAGTTCATTTACCCTGGGACCCAAATTCATCGCAAGCGTCCTACTCTGTGTTCTGTCAGCTTTCACTGGCTGGGATTCTAGAATCTGATCCTAAACCCAACAGTCCAACCTCTGCAATTTGGCAACTTTGCTACTTAGGCTGACACAAACAAGCAAAAGATGTCTTCTGATTCAAATTTTCTGGCAAATCTGAATATATATTTCTTATTAACATTGCATGTTTATTCCGGGAATTTTAAGCGAAATAAATATTCCCGTCAACTTTTGCTTTTACATTAACTCAAAGCTAACACGTCCCCTAACGAAAAAGAAAATTCGGAGGGCCAAGCAAGTGAATTACCCTAGTGGGTGTGAGTATGTAAATGGGACATAGCACACGCCCTGTCCAATAAACACTTGCTGTATCGTTGGTGGTTGCTGGGTATAAGGAGGAGTGTTTTGCTTAAACTCAAAGAGTCATTAGCTACCTTTTATTGTGGTAGGTGTAGTGTTGGAATTGCTGTAAACACTGATCGCTTTACTGTTAAATAGATGCCATGTTGACTGAACCGAACTAGTCCACTTTTCCTTTTCACACCAAGTTGGACAAGGAAGCACTGATCACTCTGAAATATACTTTGCAGGACACCTTCAGATGCGTAGCAACTTCTCAAGTTAGAGTTACTCTGGCACTTATGTTTTACTTGTCACTCATTCGCCTGCTGCTTCTCTCAGTCCCTCAGGCTCACCTTTCAGCCATTGTAGAATAAATGTAGTGCTGTCGCCCTGTTTACATCCTGCTACTTACCATCCCTAATCAGTTAAAAACCGTTGTTAAAAGGACGTTATGGTTACAAGTAAAATCGAAAAACCCCTGAAATTCACCAGTTAAGGTAAGCTAAGCACCCATAACTCGCGCCACCACCTTGCACTGCTAAGACTAACACTCAGGACATCAAAGATGACATCACAAATATCATTGATGACATCACTGATGACATCACCTGTTTAGGCCCTTCTTTTTTGTTCACTGCCATATCTAGGCCAGGTGGTTTTATTTACTAACAGTCAGAAACATAACTTTCAAAAGGTATTACATTTATAGATATTGCTATTCTCACATGCACTTAAACTACTTTCCTTTAATTTAATCGCATCTTATGATGTACATATGTAGGGGAAGAAGTAGGCCTGAAACACAGCAATCATTTTTTGTGTGAATACAATCATCTAGATTATACACAGTTGATAATGATACTGCCTCTTGTTTGCTTACTTTACTCTCCATATATAAGTCCTATATTTGTATGCATTGTAGTCTATTTATGTTTTGTGTGTATTAGTAGAAATATGTAGTAAGTGATGCATTATTAGCTCCTTAGTACATGTTTCACAGCACGGAAAAGTCTGATACAGAAGCATTCACCATTTTATTATATAACTTTGGAAAATTACAAATATTGCACCTCTGTGGTGAATGCTGCAGCAAATACCTACATTTCTGTATGAGTTGGTTCCTGTACTAGAAAGAACACTCCAATGGAATGTTCTTTAGAACACTACATTGCGTAATGAAGTATGTAGTTTATTACACATCTCCTGATAATCCCTGATACTTTTTTGCCAACATTACATTCACAACCCCCTGTATGAAAAGTAAATGCACATGTGATGTCATCACTGATGTCATCAATGATATTTGTGAGGTCATCTTTGATGTCCTGGGTGTCTCAGCAGTGCTCGGTGGTGGCGCGAGTAATGGTTGCTTAGCTTACCATAACTGGCAAATTTCAGGGGTTTTTCGATTTTACTTATAACCATAACGTCCTTTTAACAAGGTATTTTTACTGAATTTCATACGTTTTTACTAGTGCAACCTAACCATAATGTCCCTTTAACTAAGTTTTTCATTGAATTCCATAGGTTTTTATTAGTCCAATTTAACCATAATGTCCCTTTGACAAAGTTCTTTCAGTGAATTTCATAGGTTTTTATTAGTGCAACTTAACCGTAACGTCCCTTTAACAAAGTTTTTTTCATTGAATTTCATAGGTTTTTATTAGTGCAACTTAACCACAACGTCCCATTTAACAAGATTTTTTCATTGAATTTCATAGGTTTTTATTTGTCCAACTAAACCATAGCGTCTCTTTAACAATGTTTTTTCAGTGAATTTCATGGGTGTTTACCAGTGCATGCTATTTTCCTACAACTTACTAATATCATACTTACCATATATAACAATATTTGTGTCCAATTTACCAAGTGTCACCTTAAAACTCTGCCTTTACCACCTTCTAGAATAATTTTTAACACTTCTATACACGTTTTGCAACTATTTCAACTATTTTTGCATCCGTAGACGGCTACGAACATCTGACTTCGTTGCGGACATTCCAGACAGTGCCACATGACCATACGCTGGCACACGGCATGATGACGTGTCCGAGAACCCGTCCGCACTTCACGATAAGATCTGTGCTTCGCTGACAGATCAGAACTGCATTTTCTACTGATCTAGAAACTTTCAACTTCAAAATTTCCCTTGCACAGCTCCAACACCTATTCCTACACATTATCCAATAACAATCTAGTACACAGTACATACTTTTAGCAAAACTGCTATTTATCTTAAAATGGCATCAGCTATTGCCATCCCTCCTCCCCAAGAGCCACCACCACTGCTGTAATCAAGGAGCATAAGATACACTGCCCCCTACCTTAGAAATAACACACGCAAAAAGTTTTCCCCTGTCCACCTGCCCCTCCATATTAGTGATTGGTGCCTCTTCCCTCATTTCCCTCCCCACCTTTCGTTCTTAGCTCTCCTGCCAAAAAATAAAACACATCCAAAAACAACAAAATAAACGTTCCTTTAGGAACCACCGTTCACAGTTAAAAAATAGAACTAAAAAAACGTATAGACTCCATCTACTTTACATTTCTCAGTAAAGTGCATAGACTCAATAAGATTTTCCAACATTTCCATTTGCATCTTGTGTTATGCTAATGGGAATATTCTGGCATTCATCCCCCGTTCCAACCCCTGCAATGAGGGATGAAGGCCATTAGCACCCTAGGTTCCCAAAGCGGGAACCCGGGGTGCCAAAAAAGGATTTTACAAGATGGCCACCATGGAAAGGGAAGGTGGGGTTCCATAAAGGGCCCCTCTTCGCTTTCCATACGAGCTGCAGAAGGCAAAGAGAAAACCCTATGACCATATTACTACGAGCATATTTTTCTTCCCTTTCAAACCTATCCCAATTTCGAACAACTTTACCACAAAGCCGGTCCCAGGTGGATATGGCCACTTTAACCCCATGTGTTGTCCCTTGTGGTCATGGCCAGTAGCAAGATTGTCCGGATCATGACATTATTCCATGACACGGACAATCTGGCCATACCTTAGTCACCAAAAAGGTATGTCACAATTTTTTATACCTACATTATGACAATTGTTCAAATATAAAACACGGGCACATTGCAAAACCATGCTTTCAGATCCTTGCCAATGCTCCTTCCACAGTTTGCTGGAAATTCACACATGTTTTATTTTTTCAAAACTGCCAAATGTATGCACATACAATAGTCATATAACCTAGCCTCCACTTGACAAAATCCATATAGACTTCATGAAAACATTTATATCCAGATCTAAAATCTTTTTCCAAACGTTTGTATAGATTCGTAAAATTGCACCACATTTATAAGCCTTTACAATATTTTGGGACCCTCCCTCTAATTTTGCCCCCTCCTGACAAAATCTCACCAAACATTGCAAAAACATGTATATCTAGATCTATAATGTTTTTGCACACCTTTGTGTAGATTCGTTAAGTAGCACCCCATTTGTATGCCTTTAAAATTATTTGGGACCCCCCTCTAATTTTGCCTCTTCTTTACAAAATCCCACCAAACTTCGCAAAAGCATTTATACCTAGATCTATTATCAGTTTTCCAACTTGCGTTTAGATTCGTCAAATGGCACTTCATTTATAAGCGTTTATATTATTTTGGGAACCCCTCTCTAATTTTGCCCCCTCTTGACAGAATCCCACCAAACATTGCAGACTCATTCGAAATCAGACCAAGAAAAAGTGCAAGATGTCATACAGTTTAATTAAGTGGTGCCAAAGTTTTAAGCCATCCAAGAACTGCTTTTCACTAGCCCTGTAATGCAGAGGTGTCAGTGTACCTCACAGGACTGTTTGCGAACATCCGAACTGTTCTCGGACTTTCACAGCAAAAAATGCCTGTTTTTTTGCCTCTTGAGTTTAACAAGTGCAAAGTTGTGTTTTTTATATGTTTTTACTGCGATGTTGCATGTCCGCGGACTTGACGTAGGCCAATTGGCCAATCGGTGTCCTGTCCAAGGAGTGAACAGGGAAGTGTGTCCGCAGAGCAGACATAGATATCACTAATTTTTTTAGAACTTTTTTTTAAAAAACTACTGGACTACTGGATGGATTTTCACCAAATTTACCAATGCACGCTTTCGAGCTGCTGCTCCTACCGCAAATTTGGTGAAAATCCGTCCAGCGGTTAGGGCTCTAGGCGTGACAGAAATTCTTTCTCCATTCAGTCTATGGGAAGAAAAGACATTTTGGGACCCCGCTATAACTTTGCCCCCCTGGACCAAACCTCACCAAACTTTGCAAAAAAAATCAGAGTGGGCCTCATACTTGCAAAATGTTCTTTTATTGGGTTACAACAAGTAAACATTGGGCCGAGGGGAGGTAACAGAGAGAAATTATTGAGGCAAAAAGAGACCAAATATATTATTTACTTTGAGAGTAAGTTCCCGTTCGGACATAACATCAACAAGGAACTGTATACATTCCTGGGTGAATAACTGTTGAAATTGTAATTGTGTTTGTGCAATTTGTTGAGAAAAAAACTCAGGTAAATTATTCAGTTGTAAATACTCTGATAGCCAATTCCCACACATTGTTTCTAATGTTTGTAATATTTGAATTACTCCCTCCGATTATCTGATGGTTGGGAGCTTTTTAGATGCAATCTTCAGACACCTTAATCCATCCCATATACCCTCTGGGGACTCATTGCAGTCCGCCTTTCCCTAACCATTTATTTTGTGGCCGTGCCCAGAGATAGGCATTGTGCCCAAGAACATTTAGGTAAGATCGGATTGGGCTATCCTGACCTCTATGGACTGTAGAGAGAATGCACTATGCACTTTATGTTACAGCTCATGTAATGCATTAAGCACTTTAGAATTGAGGTACCGGCGCAATTTACCGGGCACTATGTCTGATATATGGGTAGATAATACACCACATTACTGCCATGTATACTAGGAGCAGTATGCCAGAACCATGAATCTGCACTACGCACTTTGGGGTTTTTGTACTTTCAGAGTATTTTGAATATATTAAAAGTGAGTAGAGGTGGCTTTCCGTGGGATTATGCAATGCCATTTACTTTACGGAGGTATGATTCCTTTTACATGCACTTTAATACTTGAGTGCATGGACAGTGATCAGCACTGTTAGGCAAACTCTGGGTGTATCACCATCAGTAGGGCCACACACATGGTAAATTAGGGATAACGATGAGTCCACTCTATAATGGCGGGCTGCATTACGAGGTCAGGAAGCACTGCCTTAATGTGTTCCCAGTCCTTTTTCAATTTCGATTTCCTGATTGTTGTGAACTATGGGAAAAAAGACTGTGGGGATAGGAAATAAAGGTGTTTCCATTCTGAAGGCAAAATCATGTGACCAAGCTACGAGCAGTAGCGAAACGCGTCATCAGTGGTGGACTTTCGTCAGGCTGGGTGAGGGATGGAAGTGTCCATGCTATTTTTAACGAATTGTTGATTAAAGGAAATTTGTTTTAAATTCAATATATTTGGACTGCGGTACGTTTTGTGGAGCACAATTTTTGTGGAATTGAAAAATGTCACTTCACTCCGGGAGTGCTCTTGAAACTACGCCACCATGTCGGTGTAGAAAAGTTTGGATATATATATATATATATATATATATATATATATATTCAGTAAAAAAACTTTGTTAAAGGGACGTTATGGTTAAGTTGCGCTACTAAAAACCTATGAAATTCAGTGAAAAAACTTTGTTAAAGGGACGTTGTGGTTCCAAGTAAAACCGAAAACCCCTTAAAATTCGCCAGTTATGGTAAGCTAAGCAACCATAACTCGCGCCACCACCGTGCACTGCTAAGATTAACACCGAGGACATCAAAGATGACATCACAAATGTCATTGATGACATCACTGATGACATTACATGTGTATGTACTTCTCATGAAATATGTGTAGAAGGGATTCTTATTATGTGTCAAGAATCATTGCAAGAAATATACCCTAATAAGTGCATTGAACGATGCATTCATATAAATAGCATCCTATTATGGGGTTCTATCTAGTATACTAAGCTACTCATACAGAAACATAACATTGTGTGCAGCGTACAAGATGAAGGTATGATATTCGTAATGTTCATATGTTGAATAATGAAATGATAATTGTTTTCTTAATAGATTTTTGTGTACTGTGAAATATGTAATAAGTAGCTAATAAAACACATGTATTACATAATTGCATTACTATAGACAAAACACAAAGACACAAGAACACATGCCAATATGGGTATATACAGGGAAAGTGAAGTTAGCAAAAAAGCACAAGTAGTAGCAGAAACAATTCATAACATAACTGATTAGTTTCATGCAAATAAATGATTGCTCTGTTTCAAAGCTGCTAGTTACCCTATGTATATGTATCACTTGATGTGATTGGACCCTAAGGAAAGTAGTGTGAGTACAATGTATACAAATATGACCATATACAGGGAAAGTACAGCCATAAAAAAAAACAACAGAACTATCAGAAAGTGCTCATAAGTGTAGTGATTATCTTTATGCACAAAAAGGATTGCTGTCTTTCAAACTTGTGTTTTCCCATATGTATATGTTTCATATGATGTGACTGTACTCTACGGGAATTACTGTCAGAACCTGCTAGAAGGATATGTCTACAAATAAAATAAAATTCTTAGTTTCTGACTGTTACTGAAGAAAACCATGTGGCCTAGATATGTCAGCAAAAGAAAAAATAGTGAGCCAGACATGTGATGTCATCAATGACATTTGTGATGTCATCTTTGATGTCCTGGGTGTTAGTCTTAGCAGTGCACGGTGGTGGCGCGAGTTATGGTTGCTTAGCTTACCATAACTGGCGAATTTCAAGGTTTTTTCGGTTTTACTTGGAACCATAACGTCCCTTTAACAAAGTTTTTTCACTGAATTTCATAGGTTTTTAGTAGCGCAACTTAACCATAACGTCCCTTTAACAAAGTTTTTTTACTGAATTTCATAGGTTTTTAGTAGCGCAACTTAACCATAACGTCCCTTTAACAAAGTTTTTTTTACTGAATTTCATAGTTTTTTAGTAGCACAACTTAACCATAACGTCCCTTTAACAAAGTTTTTTTACTGAATTTCATAGTTTTTTAGTAGCACAACTTAACAAAATTAACTTTAACTTTATGTACATATAATATGGAACATACTGAACCCTTTCTACTGAATTTGACTGTCCGCAAACATGTTTGGACAACAGTACCACCACCAAAAAACTCTGGGGAGGTATGTGTAATAGTTATATCATAACATAGGAACATTAAACAAATTTACAAAGCAGCACACATACAAAGTATATGTAGTAATACTTAAAAAATGTTACCCATATATGTAACACACTAACCATTCATGTAAATACAATATGTTTTAAAATGGAATATACCAAAAGAAGATAAAGTGGCTTCCACCATAATTACCTCACAGACGCTCCACAACCAACAGCAAGACCAGACGTATACACTACTGATTACATATCTCACCAGACATAGTAAGTGCACTTCTTTTTACTCATATATTTATAAACTTTCTATATTAGAAAAAAAAACATATTACTTTTTTGTTTTCTCACAGAAATGTGTAGTACTCTCGACTGGTTAGAGGAGCATTTCCCACGAGAGGAAATGTTAGAAAATAGTCCACCTAATGGTACACACTTTACTATATAAACCAATTAATAAATATTATTTTGTATACATTTAACATATACATTTTTTTTAATTACAGAGCATACAAAAATTCCAAGCATCTCACAACAACAATCAGAGGATATCGCTCTACAGCAGATTAATCAAAAAATGGACGACCTTATGCAAAATTTTATGGATTTGAAAAACTTTGTGGAAAATTATGTGAAACCCCCAACAGCACACCATTGTCCAACCTGCACTTGTCCCCCCTCACCCTATCCCACGCAGTTAACCCCAAACCCTGTCTATGGACCAAAGCGTTTCAATGAGATTTCCTTCCCTTCTTCACCTGATCCCAGTTATCTAGAAATCCCTAATTCTCCTGTTTTTGTTTCCGTTTCTGCCCCACCTTCCCAGTCATAATTGTATATATATATGAAATAAAGTTACTTTTCTTATATTGTGTTGTAATTACTTTCAGTTCCTTGTGATAAAACAAATTTAGGTGTCCACGGACACCGCGGTTGTTCGGAAATGTTCGTAAAGAAACGAAAATGTAACTGTCCTGAGGACACTACATCTGTCCGTAATGTTCTCATGCAAGTTCAAAATGTTCTAAGAACACTCGTAGTGTCCTGAAATGTTCGTAAATAAACGAAAATGGAGGTGTCCTTAAGAACACTATACCTATTTGTAGTGTTTGATAGCAAGCAGAAACTGTTCTAAGAACACAAGTGGTGTCCTGAAATGTTCGTAAAGAAACAAAATCAAAGTGTTCTAAAGAACACTATATCTGTCCGTAATGTTCGCTATCAACTTAAAACTGTCCTAAGAACACAATTGGTGTCCTGAAATGTTCGTAAATAAACGAAAATTATGTGTCCTGAACAACAGTACAACTGTTCGTAGTGTTCGCTACTCAATTGAAAGTGTTCTAAGAACACAATTGGTGTCCTGAAATGTTCGTACATAAACTAAATTACACGTGTCCTGAAGAACACTATATCTGTCCTTACTGTTCGCTACCAAGTTTAAACTATTCTAAGAACACACGCAGTATCCTGAAATGTTCGTTTCACGTGTGACGCACTTTTAATTACTTCAGAACCCGAACAGTGTCCATAGGACATCAATGCGCATGCGCTAACCAATCTCCGTGCACTGGTGTCCTGCGGACAGGCGCTTCCTTTGCAGACTAGTTCGCAAACAGATCATATGACCGCGCCCACGCTCATCGTGTGTCCTGAAATGCGGACACTGTTCGTGTCCCCGAACAATTTAAAAGTACATTTTCAGTTAATCCATAATATTTTTCAATAAAATCTCACCATGGCACAAGTCCCACATAGCAATCTTGAGTTTCTATATACCTTTTGAAACTTTCCGATCCTTTTTTTGTGTTCGATCTGTCCGCGCACAGTGCGCATGTCCGCGAACTGCGCACAAGCACCCCTATAAAAGACCACGCCCAAGAGCTTATTCCCATTGTGTTTCTGGCTATTCTTCAGAACACAGTGATTTTTGCTGCCACCTGCAGACTACACCATCATCGACATGGCATTCTTGGCTGCTGAACTGCCACTTGGTGCTGCACCTGCTTCAGCACCACCACCACCCCCTCCACCACCACCACCTCCCCAAGGGCCTGAAGAGGGGAACAGGACTGAGGATGCGGAGGAGGAAGAAGAGGATGATGAGAATGAGGCAGAGGAAATCCCTACTACCCGCACTAGGTGTGAGTCTTGGGTGTGGCGGTTATTTACCATTCATGGAAATGGTCCTAAGGCTCGTGCGAACCATGTTACCTGCAATGAGTGCAAAATGATACTCAGTCACGGGAAGCACGGTAACTACAGCTTTGGGACCACTACTATGAAGCGACACCTGAGGTCATTTCACTCTGGGGCTATTCGGAGGGTTTAACCTTGCGAAGAACGTAGCAGATTGATTTCCTCTACTTCATCCTCTGTTTCTGATCCTGTCACCACAAGGACCACCTCTGTGGGACAGCGTCTTTCTCAAGCTGCCTCACAGGCCATACAGAATGCTGATGACCCTTACCTTTCGAGGGTCACAGTTGTATGTATGTACTGTGACACAGTACTCTGCAGGGGGGAGCGACTTCGGAGTGCTTTTGAGACTATCGTCTCAGAGCACGAGAAGACCTGCTCACTACCCAAATAAAACCCACTCTACATCTTCCTCTCTCAGCTCGCCCTTTCTTATCCCTGTGGTTGGTGTCCCCCCCTTTACCCTCCTTTACCCTCCTCTCCTAGTGTGTCGTGTCTGAAAAACCAAAAAAAATACAAAATTACAAAAATCAAAAAAAATAAGGCTCTTTTCAGAGCCGCCTTTCCCAGTTAAAAAAATAGAAGTGAAAATAAATGAAGCAGGGCTCTTTGTATTTTTTAGAAGTCCGCGGACAGTTCGCGAACATTAAAAAAATTGGGTTGCTACTCCATCACAAACATTGTAATTTTCTCTGGAAAGAAGTGGTGGCTCTGAAAAGAGCCTTTGGGTGGTGTTTGTAAGTCAAAAATTGTAAATGCTTAACATCTACTTCAAAATCGTTGTTGTAATTCCAAAAAAGGTCGCAATGCATTTTGTACATCTCTCAGAAAAATCTGATTGCCAGCATAAGTAAGATGGACTCCATCTCTGCGAAAAATGTATGTACTACAAAACATAATATTTTCATTGTGAAAAGAAGACATGCCAAAATCTCTTAGAAAGCCACAAACAGCCTTATTAACATTGCGCCTTGCTTTTTCCATTTGTGGACCTAATGGAGAAGAACGAAGCCACATTTGTCTCTGCGCAATCTGTGAAAATATCACTTGAGAATTAGGAAACATGTCCATAACCTTCCTCAGTCCTTCTTTCATAGCAAATTGCAAACAAATTCCAGTCACATGTCCTAAACTGTTCCCTCCACAATGAATTACAATTATGTCTGGATGTTGCTCTGTCTCCAAAGTAGCACAGAGAGGTAGCAAGTCCAACCACTTCATTCCAGGTACTCCATGCCAGTGTACTTCCACATGTGGGAATCCAAGATCTACAGCTACTCCACAGCTTTCTGCATGCACCTTCAACCAATGTATCCACAAATCTCCTAAAATCCAAACAATCTGTTTTCTGAAACACACAGCCATAGCTATCTTTTGTTCTCTCAGCAAAAAGAGTATCTGAGAAAATCTCTCCTGGCACAACACACCCGCCAAACTTTCCTGACCAATCCCTTTCAGTGCTTATTCTCATTTGCATGACTTCTGAACCCAAAAATCTTCGGATGTAACTCCCGATGTCCGCGAACCACCGCCATGTCCGCGGACATATCGTAACATGAACAGCCCTTCTACCATTTCCACTACACTCTCTCTGCCATTCCCTCATTGGATGTACCTCATAAATCACATGACCATGCACCAATCACATTCAAGACCTCTACATCTAACTGCATCATCATAGATCAGCACTGCAAATGTACTCTGAATCTCTCTGAGTACAAGTGTCATATCATTGGCAAGCAGCATCTACCAGAAATACTGTACAAGTCTTCAGGATTTCTACTTGCAGCTCCATGCATATCCATATGCATGAACACAAACTTCAGGTATGCATATTTTCTGTATAGTAGATGACGTAGCTCTCAACAATTTTTGTTTTACAGGCGGGTGAAATCACCCGATTTTGTTTTTGGCGGGTGAGACGCCCATTGGAATGAATGGGCGTGCAGGAGGCTTGGCGGGTGAGTCTGCCCTTTACAAGGCGTGTGACACCCGCCAAAAGCGTGTGAGTTGAGAGCTATGGTAGATGAACACATTTTCAAACAGACTTTTACCTTGTAAAATCTGTAAAATGAATTTACTGTACTTTTTTCAATTTCCTAAAATCAACTATCACTTATACACCTTTATACTTTTTACTTTCTTTATACACACACACTCAAATCATGTTAAACTAACATTTTTTAAATGAAATATATAGACTACATATATTCAAACAAAATTGCATGCAAACACAATCTATGTTTAAACCTTTATAAAAATACTTATACAATTTCATATTTTTTGTTTTTATTTATTTATTTACTTAATTACTTTAAATTAGACATGACATTGAGGCGCTATTACCTAGAACAGTTTACTTACAGAAATAGTGGTATTCACTAATATATTATAAATTTCACAAGACATAGTAAAGATATTTTATTTTTGCTACAGTTAGTCATTCAATACAATTTGTTCATTAAGAACTTTTCATATGTACTGAACGGATGCAATGTATCTTATGTAAATAAATTAGTTTAATGGTTTTGCAGAAGGCACTGAGGATTTCAATTAAAAAAATCAATATCTAAATTAAAAACAATGCTATATACAAACAAAGTTACTAATTTGAAGCTTTTACAGTTGCAGTGAAGACCAGTTTCCTGAAAAGAAGCAGCCGAATTTGAAGATGAAAGAAAAACTAAGAAGTTACCTGTTAATTTAAAAAAACAAGTAAGTAAAATATCACCATAATATTTATATTATTAATCAAATATACTATAACATTAATACGAGCTATTTTGGTTTCTTAAAATAGAGATTTTGTCCAAAAATTTCCATGTCTTAAACAGCGATTTACAACCAGAATGGCCCACAAATTTCTATTTTTGGACACACAAATTAGCCAACTGAACCACTACAATTTTCATATTATAGAACAAACAACTGTTTTAATTGTATACATTAGATTTACTATTTGTACTTTTCCACACCAGTAGCTTACTTTTTTTTGTCATCTGAACCCCAGTTTAGTAACACATAAATTCAAGAATACCTATCCCTACTAGTTTTAGTTCCCAATGCACAATCACACACCATTACATACATCTTTATCATCTTACAAACACTCATGCACACAGCACACATACATTCCAGAACACCCCAACCCATATCTTCTTTATTTTTTTCAACAGACCCTAAAGAATGCCTACCAAAAGACAACTCCGTAGAAAGCAACGCAAAATTAGAGCAAATGAAAATAAAGGTGTCCAACATAAGCATCCATCTCTAGCAGAATTTGTAAAAAAAGTTGAAACAAAACAGCTAATACAATCATTTAGTGAAACACAAGAAGTTTCAAGTACAACAACTTTGCTTCCTCTATCAAAATGTAAAACAAACCAAAAAACAATTAACAGAAAATCGGCTATCAGTACAGATAAAACTACTTCTTCAAATTTTAATATAGTGCAAAGTAAGCATACCAAGAAAAGTATTTTAGCCAAAATATATCATCACAAAGTCCTTCAAAATCTTATAAAAACAGGAGAGAAATCAGGTTCAAAGCTTAAAACCTATCGTAGGAAATTAATCTTAGAAGCATTGATGGACAGTGCAATTCTTCTCAAAAGAAATGTATTTATTTTACTGTTAAACAAAATGAAACCACTAACAAAATTAATAACTAAATTACAAAAAAGACTTCTCAATAAGCGAAATGCAAATGCAAAAACAAAGGCAAATACTACACCAAACCGATTTGGTTTCCCTAGACCAGTTACAAATACAGGTCAAGTAAACAACCTCATTTCTTCAGTTAGACACAGTGTTAAAGGTAAGTCACCTAAAAATACATATTACATAAAAAGAAAAGAAGAAGAAAAATATATCAATGATTATAATGCAATCATTGCCCACTTATGGAATGCAAACATAGATGTGCAGTACATTGCAGACAATTCTACTACAGTTGCACGATATGTCACAGCATACTTAACTAAAGCAGAAAAGACAGAGCTCCAAGACCTCTGGAATGGCCTGTCATCAGATAAAACAGTATATCAGAAATTATACAGCTTGGGCATAAAAATGCTCACCCATAGAGAATGTGGATCTTATGAAGCAGCTGATCGTTTAACTGGTACTTCATTGTATGATAAATCTGAAAACATAGTATGGCTAAGTCTTGGTCCAGCTAAATCTAGAAAAAGAGTTCTAAAATCATATGAAGATATAGAAACAATAGCCAAACATGATCCCAACAACCAAGACATTTTAAAAAACAATTTATTGGACACATACTACCCAAACAGAAGTAATACTTTGGAAAACATGTGTCTATACCAAATAGCCCAAAACTACACATACAAAAATAATATGAAACCTGATGAAAAAAAAGGTAAATATAGAGTGACAGACTGTGAAGGCAGATTAGTTAAACTCACTAAACCAAATTTAATTAATCATATCAAATTGTCATTAAAGACTCCTCAACATAAAGAAGTATATTACATGTCCCTGCTACAACTCTTCAAACCATGGAGAAAAGAAGAACAATTACTAGATAACTATGACTCATAAGAGGATGCTTTCAAAGCAAATGAAAGCACTATAACTGATGTAAACTTTACACAGTACAAAACAATGTTGTACAATGAACAGCAACATGAAGAAGAACTCCAAGCCCAGCTAGATAAGGATACTCCTGACAGTAGTCAACCTTCTGTAACAGGAAGCCAAGAACCACTGGGAGAACCACTAATAACAAATGAGGCAGAATTAGCTATGATAGAAGTAGAAAACACCATGTGTCAGTATGAAGATAAGGAATACTTAACTATACTACAATCAAAACTAAACAATGAGCAAAGTAGCATTTTTCAAGAAGTAACAAAACAAATTGCACATGGTGTAAAACATGAAAATAAAGAATGTTCCTGCCATAATTATAAACCTATACTACTGTACGTCAGTGGTGAAGCTGGTTCTGGCAAAACATTCCTAATCAAAATCATTAGTAAGTTCCTTCAACAATTGACAAACAACAAACTGTCAGCTGTTGTCACTGCCCCCACATGTTTAGCTGCCTACAACATAGGTGGTGTTACATTACACCGATTACTACTATTACCAGTAGAACACCAGAACAAATTAGACTATTACAAACTTTCTGCAGAAGCTGCAATGGAATTACGCAGAGTATTGAAACAAATGAAAATGCTACTAATAGATGAAGTGAGCATGGTCTCCAACCTGATGTTAGCTTTGATTCACCTCAGATTACAAGAAGTACTCAAAACAGACTATGAAGAGCTCTTTGCAGGAAAACACATTATTGTTTTTGGAGATCTGCTTCAATTAACACCAGTAAAAGGTGAACCTATTTTTAAAACATTAGGGCACAAACTCTGCCGTAAAACTGTTGGCAGCATTGGAAATGTCAACCTTTGGCAACATTTCCAATACAGAGAATTAACAGAAAACATGCGCCAATCTGCAGATCTAACTTATGCCAACATTTTAAAAAGTTTGAGAGTTGGTATACTTTCTAAAGAAGCAGAAGCAACATTGAAAACCCGGCACATTAATGCACTTTATGGCGATAATGCATGTGCTACAGATGTTATGGAACAATTAGCCCACAAACATGTCAATTGTATGGCCTTAATGCCAACTCTTGCAAGCTGTTTCAAATTCAATTAAATCATGCTAAGTAAAGAAATGCAACCAATAATGGAAATTAGCGCCACAGACAAACTAGATGTACATGGTATGACAGTACCCATGTGTGACCAAGCTACAACAAGACTAAGTCATTTAGAAAAATCAATCTCAAACACAGCAGGCTTAGAAAAGATGTTAAAATTATCCTTAAATTGCAGAGTAATGCTTAAACGTAACCTTGACGTGGACCAAGGACTAGTTAATGGAGCACTGGGTACAGTTGTTGGCTTTCAAACATACCCACGTGACAACAAAATTCAGTTTGTCAATATACTCTTTGACAAAGTTTCAGAAGTAAAACGGATAGGACGCTCAACAGCTAGATTCCTTCTCTTCAAAGATATGTATGTACGCAGAGAACAATTTTCTCTAACTCTTGCATACGCAGTCACGATTCATAAATCACAAGGTCTTACCCTAGACAAAGCAATGATAGATATTGGTAACACAGTCTTTAAAGAAGGCATGAGCTACGTAGCACTATCACGCTTACGTACACTTGACGGTCTATTTCTAATCAACTTTGATGCAAGTAAAGTAAACGCTGATATTCCTTGCATTTTGGAATATAATAGACTTTGCTCACTATACACTCCCCATCTAAACACATATTCTGTTCCACAAAAACTAAAACGTTGTAAAAGAAAACTAAATCAAACAGAAATGCAAAAGGACGTCACTGCAAATCCTCCAAAGAGAGTAAAAGAAACTAATACTTCATCAAGTACCACACACAAAAAAGAATCCATTAGAGAAAGTAAACCAGGTACTTCTTTAAAGAAGGAAGACAAACTCCAAAAAAAGCAGTTAGATACAGAACTACCTGGACCATTTAAATTCTCAAATATAGTTGGTGTAAATTGCTATGCAAATGTAGCAATGAATATTCTATTTCAATTACCACCAATTGTTGACAACATTTACTCACACAGTACAGACCCATTGTGTTTGCAAATGTTATTACTTTACAGAAATGCAGCAAACAATCCTGACAACACATATAGTGTTTTTGGAATAAGACGACAATTGGACTACTGTGCTGGAATGGTGAAATTCACTAGAAACTCACAGGAAGATCCACAAGAATTTGTAATGTACTTACTACAAGTACTGGAAAACAAAAACATACCTATAAATGAAATCTTTCAGATTTCATACATGTGGAAACATACATGCACTCTCTGCAACAATGTGACACAAGAAGAAATCCCCAATGAACGCTTCATATATATATCAATACCAAATTGTGAATCCATTCCATTTCAGCAACTTGTACAAAATGCAAACCATGGTACATTATGCTCTACCTGCAATTCAGATAATCGCTCCACGTTAGTAATACAAACACATAGTAAATACGTAATACTAATGCTTCTACGTTACAATGCAGATGGTACCAAAAACAACTGCAAGCTGACTGGATTCACACATGGTCAAATATCACTTGGTAAGAAAACCTTCACAACAATAGGTATAATCTACCACGCAGGAGCCACAACCAATTCAGGGCACTACACGGCATATATAAAAAAGAAATGTGGATGGTTTGAATGTAATGATAGTACCATTACTCTAAAGCAGAGATTACCAGCAAATCTTACAAACGCTTCTTTGATGTTCTTAAAACCAAAATTTGATAAATAAACTGTATTTAAACCTTTAAATAAATTTGTGTTAAAAAAATATAAACTGTTAGAATACTCCAAAAGCTATTTAACTGCTCAAAGATTCTACAACAACTAATCAGATAAATAAATACCACTAAATTAGACCAAAGAATACACAGTTAGAATACGCCAATTGGTATCTAACAGTCTCAAAATTATAAATTTGTGTTAAAATAATATAAACTGTTAGAATACTCCAAAAGCTATCTAACAGCTCAAAGATTCTACAACAACTAATCAGATAAATGAATACCACTAAATTAGGCCAAAAAATACACAGTTAGAATACGCCAATTGGTATCTAACTGTCCCAAAATTTAACATATCCAAATAGATAAATCAAAACCACTAAAATATATTAAAAAAATAGACAGTTAGAATACGCCAATTGGTATCTAACTGCTCCAAAATTTTATAATATCAAAACAAATGAAGAATCTGTTACTGCTCCAAAATAAATACAACAAAGCAAAGTATAAAGCATTAGCCAGAAACAACAAGTGAACACTGAAAACAAACAAACAAATAAACTGTAGCATAAAAGAAAAAGGTTTTTTTTTTAATCCAACATGGATTTTTTTTTCTCCCAGAGACCCAATGATTTTAGCAACAAATACAGAAACTGAGCAAATTGCACAGTACTCTGATTTGTACTCTACTAAATATGAGGGTCGAAAAAAAATAAAAGTATATTGCTTATACAATGTAATAAGTCATTACAAAATTCTAATACTAACATGCTATTTTCTTTTATCACAGAAATGAAGAAGAAAAACATGGACTCCCATTACTAGACCAAACAGTAAGTATACAATAATAAGGACAACCATAGCAGCATATCACATCCATAGTATCTAATACCTTTGTTCCATATAGATTTGTTTTTCACCCAAAGTTATAAGCAAATATGAATGTGATATGCTGCGGTGGTTGTTGCCAGGGCATACAATCTTGGGTGCATGGCCAAATGGCCATGCACCCAAGACTCTATGCCCTGGCAACAATCACTGCAGCATATCACATCCATAGAGTCAAACATTTCAACTATGATATATGGGAAACTTTTAATGTCCGCGAACAATGTGAGTGTTCTTAGAACACTTTGAACTTGCCAGCGAACAATACGGACACCGTTTTCAGGACACCCCCTACGAACATTCCAGGACACCGGGAGTGTTCTTAGAAGCGTCTTCAGAACACCACCATCTTGTTTATTTGCGAACATTTTAGGACACCGCGAGTGTTCTTAGGACACATTCAACTTGACAAAGAACAATACGGACAGCGTCCTCAGGACACCCCCTACGAACACTCCCTGGACACCGCGAGTGTTCTTAGAAGCGTCTTCAGAACACCCCCATTTTGTTTATTTGCGAACATTTCAGGACACCGCGAGTGTTCTTAGGACACATTCAACTTGACAGAGAACAATACGGACAGCGTCCTCAGGACACCCCCTACGAACACTCCCCGGTCACCGCGAGTGTTCTTAGAAGCGTCTTCAGAACACCACCATCATGTTTATTTGCGAACATTTCAGTACACCGCGAGTGTTCTTAGGACACATTCAACTTGACAGAGAACAATACGGACAGCGTCCTCAGGACACCCCCTACGAACACTCCCCGGACACCGCGAGTGTTCTTAGAAGCGTCTTCAGAACACCCCCATTTTGTTTATTTGCGAACATTTCAGGACACCGCAAGTGTTCTTAGGACACATTCAACTTGACAGAGAACAATACGGACAGTGTCCTCAGGACACCCCCTACGAACACTCCCCGGACACCGCGAGTGTTCTTAGAAGCGTCTTCAGAACACCCCCATTT
This sequence comes from Ambystoma mexicanum, assembly GCF_040938575.1. NCBI lineage: Eukaryota > Metazoa > Chordata > Amphibia > Caudata > Ambystomatidae > Ambystoma > Ambystoma mexicanum. The sequence goes on along the minus strand of NC_090936.1, from coordinate 300,170,300 downwards.
TGTTTATTTGCGAACATTTCAGGACACCGCGAGTGTTCTTAGAACACATTCAACTTGACAGAGAACAATACGGACAGCGTCCTCAGAACACCCCCTACAAACATTTCAGGACACCGGGAGTGTTCTCAAAAACGTCTTCAGAACACCCCCATTTTGTTTATTTGCGAACATTTCAGGACACTGAGCGTGTTCTTAGAACACATTCAACTTGACAGAGAACAATACGGACAGCGTCCTCAGGACACCACCTACGAACACTCCCCGGACACCGTGAGTGTTCTTAGAACAGTTTCACTTTGCATGCGAACAAAACTGACACATATTGACTCCTTAGAACACCCCCTAGTCAGTTTATTTAGAAAATTTCAGAACACCCGTGATGGCCGCAAACAAATAGAACACAAAAAGAACGTCTAACACATAAAAAACACAACTTTCATCCTATCTCATACACTCCCACCCTCCCCAAACACTCCTACACACCAACACACTCTACAAAATACACATTTTGAACAAAGTTTCACCGCGCTGTCCGGGGACGTCCGCGAATCCAAGATGGCGGGCACTACTGAAAAATCTGACGCGCTTCACGCTCCACGCCGTCCAATCAGCGAACACTTTGCATGTCCGCGAACATCACGCAAGACGATTGGCCAATCAGGACATTTTCCTCGGAGCGAACAGGGAAGTGTGTCCGCAAACCGAACACAGATATCACTAATTTTTTTGTACCTACTTTTTGGTCATTTTAAAAAAAACTACTGGACGGATTTTCACCAAATTTGCAAAAGCACGCTTTCGGGACCAAGCCGCTGCTCCTGGTCCAAATTTGGTGGAAATCCATCCAGCGGTTTGGGCTGAAGGCGCGAGCAAAATTATTTTCCCATTCACTCTATGGAGAGTGAGTATAATGTATACAAATATGAGCATATAGAACGAAGGTAGAGTTATAAAAATAAACTATGAGAAAGTGCTGATAACCATAATTATTATCTTCATGCACAGAAAGGATTGCTCTCTTTCAAGCCTGTATCTTCCGCAATTTATATGTTTCATATGATGTGACTGGACCCTAAGTCTACAAATATAGTACCTTTTCAATTTTTACTTCCTGACTGTTACTGAAGAAAACTATGTGGCTTCGATATGTCAGTAAAGTATAAAAAGGGAGAGCCAGACATGTGATGTCATCAGTGATGTCATCAATGACATTTGTGATGTCATCTTTGATGTCCTGGGTGTTAGTGTTAGCAGTGCACGGTGGCGCGAGTTATGGTTGCTTATGTTACCATAACTGCTGAATTTCAGGGGTTTTTCGGTTTTACTTTGAGCCATAACGTCCCTTTAACAACGTTTTTTCACTGAATTTCATAGGTTTTTAGTAGCGCAACTTACCATAACGTCCCTTTAACAAAGGTTTTTCACTGAATTTCATAGGTTTTTAGTAGCACAACTTAACCATAATATCCCTGTCTTCATATACATGTAACATAGAACATACTAACCCCCTCGTAGTGATTTTCATGTCCGCGGACTACCGCCATGTCCGCGGACACATCGAAAATCTGAGCGTGGTGAATGTAAATTTAAATAGTGTGCCCGATTTCCCCTTTGAAGTTGGCTCTGAAAAGAGCCGTGTCTTTTTTTTTTTTTACAGATGCTTGATAGACACCTGTTATTTTGTATTTTTTTTCTTGTTTTTTTTTCTTACTTTACTCCTAAAATCTTCACATAACCTTCTCCAAAGCAACCCTTACATTCCAAAATAGAAAGGCATTTCCCGTAAAAGATAAAGAAATGCCATCTTCTTTAAAATTAACAGCATTACTGGCATCAATATTCTCATTGTTACAGAAGAACATACCAGCTCTAAGCATGAAGGCACACATGCCTCGGTTGATGACACACCTAGCAATATTTTGCTGAGGACAAAAAACTGAACTATTGTCCCATATTGCCCTAGGTAGTAATCCAGAAAAAATTACTTTTGCATTTGGAAGGATCTTCATTACTGCTTGAACCAAGCGTTCCAAATCAGCCAACAAAGTAGGGGCACTGACGTTGCCCAAATGGAAAGCACCATAGTGCAAAACTACCACATGCGAACTGTTCATCGTGGCCATATCCTCACAAACTTGTACAATTCCCTGTACATTGCAATCAGACACACTGCTCCACACCACCTCCACTCCTTTCACATCAAAGTTCTTTGCAACATGCCTGCATTCAGCGTACTGCTGTAAACCATGCACAAACATATCTCCGAGCACCAACATCCGGACTTTCTCCACTTCTGCCATCTTCACCACACACAGGGCCTCATTAGGACCCAGGCGGTAAGGGGTTTACGGCGGCGTAAACAGCGCCGACCCTTACCGCCTGATTCCGAGTTCCCTTAGCGCCATGGAGGATTTAACACCTGCTTTTAGCAGGTGTTAAAATCCATGGCGCTAAGGGACCTTGTTATTAATTACGCCACCGTAACTTACGGTGGCGTAATTAACGCCTTCCCCACTCCCATTATGCCCTATGGGGCAAAAATGGGAATGGGGAAGGGTAAATGGGGATTGTGGACTTACCGCCCCGCCAACCTCGGAATGGGGCGGTAAGTCCGCCAACGACCATGGCGTAAACATAGTTTATGCCATGGTGGTAAAGGTACGACCCAGGCGGTAACTTACCGCCTGGGTCGTAATGAGGCCCACAGTCTCTTTCAACACAAATCCACAACCTCGACATCTGATTGGCTGATCCGTACAGTCTTCTTTCCATGTTGGATTTCCTGGAAAAAAACGGATGTAGCACGCCCTGTCCACGAACAGCCGCGGTGTCCGCGGACGGAGTCCACTTTACTCTCTGTGCCATTCCCTCATTGCATACAGCTAAGCAATCACACAATACGAATAATGACCTCATAACAACCCCATTTTGTGATTTTTCGAACATTTCAGGACAATTATTATTTCATTATTCAACATATTAACATTACACATATTATACTTTCATCTTGTACTCTGCACACAATGCTATGTTTCTCCATTAGTAGCTCAGTATACTAGATAGAATCCCATAATACAATGCTATTTATATCAATGCATCGGTCAAAGCACTAAAAACGGTATGATATTTATTGCAATATCCTTGACACTTTTTTCGAAACATTATAATAAAAATCACAAGTACACAAAGTCCATGAAAAGTACATACACACGTGATGTCATCAGTGATTTCATCAATGACATTTGTGATGTCATCTTTGATGTCCTGGGTGTTAGTCTTAGCAGTGCACGGTGGTGGCGCCAGTTATTTTTCAAAGCTTACCATAACTTGCGATTTTCAGGGGTCTTTCGGCTGTACTTAGAACCATAACGTCCTTTAAACAAACTTTTTTTAATATCACGCAAACAATATACAAACATGGCGTGCAAAAACCAACTTCTACAGATGGCTTTACACAGAATGTTGCAAAGTAAGAATTTATGCTTGTTCACAGTGAAGGTCAGCTGCTTCCACAACTTCTACAGATGGCTTTACACAGAATGTTGCAAAGTAAGAATGTATGCTTGTTCACAGTGAAGGTCAGCTGCTTCCATTTTTTTCTCGGGCCCCGGAGAGGCTCACGAAGCGGACTATAATGTTGTATTGTGTTTTGACCTTGACAGACAGAGATTGTGATGAAAGACTTCTCTTGAAGGAGTGTTGCTAAAACGTAAGAGAAGATAAGGATGAAATGTATAGAGGACGGAGTATGTGTCATTTTTGTTTGCAAGGAAGGTAAAAATGAGCTATGAACACTCGCGTTGTACTTAATTGTTCGTAAATACACAAACTGGGGGTGTCCTCAGGACGTTGTCCGTATTGTAATCTGTCTAGTTGAATGTGTTCTAAGAAACTCGCGGTGTCCCGAAATGGTTGCAATTACACAAAATGGCGGTGTTCTGAGAACGTTGTTTGTATTGTTCGTTGTCAGGGTGAAAGTGTTTTAAGAGCACTCCTTTTGTCCGCTAATAGTACAATTTCCTGGGGGCGTCAACTGACTTTTTGTCCACTAAAGAAACGATAAATCCGGCTGGTGTGCGCCGACATTATGTGATAATCCTATGACTGGCGCTATTGACCTGGCTGACTCGCTTTTGCGACACTAAATCATATCTCCCGCCCCTAAGCCTGATATTATCAAAGCATTCATATTCCCCGCCTCTCTCCGTGACGTTACAGGGTGCGTAATGAAACGCGCCCAGTCGTCTCCAGTACTACGCGACTTTACACAGAACCCGGAAGACAACACACATTATGTCACAACACAGCGCGCCACAATTCGGAATATGAAACTGTGATTTAAAAGCAAACAGCAAGATTGTAAATGTTGTAAAGTACATTTATTTGACATCAAATGTTTAGAGAATATTCAGCAATTTGCATTTGTCTTTGTTGCCGATCCGCAAAATTTCATGTTGAGACACGCGATGTTCCTTTGCGGTACAGAGGGTGTTAGATCAGCTTACAACTCAGTGCGCAGCAATTCGAAATATGAAACTGTGGTTTAAAAGTAAACAGCAGGATTGTACATTTGGTAAAGTACATTTATTTCACATGAAATGTTTAGTGAATATTCAGCGATTTGCTATTGTCTCTGTTGTCGATCAGCAAAAGTTTATTTGGAGCCACGCGTTGTTCCTTTGCGGTAGATAGGCTGTTGGTTTATGATAAAAGCAGTAAATGGTCGCTCTGATAATCGGAAGGTTGCTCCAACAACGAGCCATTACACCACCCTATTGGTTGGTATGTTGTTTGTAGCCACTAGTACTGCGTAAGGGCATATTGGTCCTTGGCGATTGTCCCATAAAATGGTGAGGGTCATGAAGTTGCATATTTGGACCTGCACCTGGCAGTTGAAGACCCCATCCGCTGGAGTCTGTAAATCGTGACATAGGCAAAATGGAGCCACATACCTGTTTTAAAAAACATAAATTAGTCTCACCAGCCGATCTTCATTAAAAATCATCATTTTATTTATTAGGGCGTGAAAATATTTGCTATCGAAGATAGTGCAACAGAGTATGTTAATAATAAAATAATAATATTTTCCCATTCATATAGCGCTAAGAACCGTGATGTATCTAAGCGATGCTTATTATTAACCACAGTGTGTGGTGCTCATTTATCGACCACGGAAGGATGAAAGGCTGAGTTTGGCCTTGCCGGGATTCAAACTTGCATTATCAAGCTGTGCACGGATGTCAAAGCGAGCGCTGTACTCGCTGTGCCACTTGACAGGCTACAGTGAAGTGGCACAGCGAGTAGAGCGCTTGACCGCCTATAGACCGGTTAAATTATTTCTATTAACCCACCCTGTGTCGTCTGCCTTTTTCAGAGCCCTCTAAACGACAGGGGATCAATTCGGCGGTGATATGCGCGGTAGAAAACATTATGCCACTTTCAACAAACAAGTTCAACTTGAGCAGTCTTTAATGCTACGCTATTGTAATTATATTTGGTATAAAATAATCTAAAGGGTTACTTACAGTACAATTGCAATTTCCATTGTCTACGAGTGGTACAGTCCCAAAATACGACTCCCCGTGTGCCAACGATCTTTCGCATACTGATATAATATATAAAAGTGGTTTTGTTTCATAAATGTCATCCTTAACTTCTCTTACGTTTTAGCAACACTCCTTCAAGAGAAGTCTTTCATCACAATCTATGTCTGTCAAGGTCAAAACACAATACAACCTTATAGTCCGCTTCGTGAGCCTCTCCGGGGCCCGAGAAAAAAATGGAAGCAGCTGACCTTCACTGTGAACAAGCATACATTCTTACTTTGCAACATTCTGTGTAAAGCCATCTGTAGAAGTTGGTTTTTGCACGCCATGTTTGTATATTTTTTGCGTGATATTAAAAAAAGTTTGTTTAAAGGACGTTATGGTTTTAAGTACAACCGAAAGACCCCTGAAAATTGCAAGTTATGGTAAGCTATGAAAAATAACTCGCACCACCACCGTGCACTGCTAAGACTAACACCCAGGTCATCAAAGATGACATCGCAAATATCATTGATGAAATCACTGATGACATCACATGTATATGTACTTTTCATGGAATTTGTGTACTAGGGATTTTTATTATAATGTTGCGAAAAAAGTGTCAAGGATATTGCAATAAATATCATACCGTTATTAGTGCTTTGAATGATGCATTGATATAAATAGCATTGTATTATGGGATTCTATCTAGTATACTGAGCTACTAATGGAGAAACATAGCATTGTGTGAAGAGTACAAGATGAAAGTATAATATTTGTAATGTTAATATGTTGAATAATGAAATGATAATTGTTCTGAAATGTTTGAAAATTCACAAAATGGCGGTGTTCTGAGGACGTTATTCGTATTGTGTGATTGCATAGCTGTATGCAATGAGGGAATGGCACAGAGAGTAAAGTGGACGCCGTCCGCGGACACTGCGGCTGTTCGTGGACAGGGCGTGCTACATCCGGGTTTTTTTCAGGAAATCCAACATGGAAAGAAGACTATACGGATCAGCCAATCAGATGTCGAGGTTGTGGATTTGTGTTGAAAGAGACTGTGTGTGGTGAAGATGGCAGAAGTGGAGAAAGTCAGGGTGTTGGTGCTCGGAGATATGTTTGTGCATGGTTTACAGCAGAACGCTGAATGCAGGCATGTTGCAAAGAACTTTGATGTGAAAGGAGTGGAGGTGGTGTGGAGCACTGTGCCTGATTGCCATGTACAGGGAATTGTACAAGTTTGTGAGGATATGGCCACGATGCACAGTCCGCATGTGGTAGTTTTGCACTATGGTGCTTTCCATTTGGGCAACGTCAGTGCCCCTACTTTGTTGGCTGATTTGGAACGCTTGGTTCAAGCCGTAATGAAGATCCTTCCAAATGCGAAAGTAATTTTTTCTGGATTACTACCTAGGGCAATATGGGACAATAGTTCAGTTTTTTGTCCTCAGCAAAACATTGCTAGGTGTGTCATCAACCGAGGCATGTGTGCCTTCATGCTTAGAGCTGGTATGTTCTTCTGTAACAATGAGAATATTGATGCCAGTAATGCTGTTAATTTTAAAGAAGATGGCATTTCTTTTATTTTGGAATGTAAGGGTTTCTTTGGAGAAGGTTATGTAAAGATTTTAGGAGTAAAGTAAGAAAGAAAACAAGAAAAAAAAATACAATATAACAGGTGTCTGTCAAGCATCTGTAAAAAAAAAAAACGGCTCTTTTCAGAGCCAACTTCAAAGGGGAAATGGGGCACAATATTTAAATTTACATTCACCACGCTCAGATTTTCGATATGTCCGCGGACATGGCGGTATTGCGCGGACATGAAAATCACTACAAGGGGGTTAGTATGTTCGATGTTACATGTATATGAAGTCAGGGATATTATGGTTAAGTTGTGCTACTAAAAACCTATGAAATTCAGTGAAAAAACTTTGTTAAAGGGACGTTATGGTTAAGTTGCGCTACTAAAAAGCTATGAAATTCAGTAAAAAAAACGTTGTTAAAGGGACGTTATGGTTAAGTTGCGCTACTAAAAACCTATGAAATTCAGTGAAAAAACGTTGTTAAAGGGACGTTATGGTTCAAAGTAAAACCGAAAAACCCCTGAAATTCGGCAGTTATGGTAAGATAAGCAACCATAACTCGCGCTGCCACCGTGCACTGCTAACACTAACACCCAAGACATCAAAGATGACATTAAAAAATGTCATTGATGATATCACTGATGACATCACATGTGCATTTACCTTTCATGAAAAGTCTGTACAAGGGATTCTTAGTGTAATGTTAATAAAAGAAGTGTCAAAGATTATTGGAATAAATATCAAGGGCTAATCAGTGCATTAAGCTATGCATTGATATAAATAGCATTCTATTATTAACTTCAATCCAGTATACTAAGGTACTCACGTAGAAACATAGGCATTGTGTGAAGCATACACGATGGAGGTGCAATATTCATAAGCTTGCCATGTTGAATATTGAAATGATAACTGTTTTCATATTAGAGTTTTGCGTACAGTGAAACTTGTGACAAGTAGGTAATAAAACCCACTTACTACATAATTGCATTATTATACACAAATCACATAGAGACAACACCACATACAAATATGAATATATACAAAGGAATTGAAGTAGGAAAAAGAAATAGCAATAGTAGCAGAAAGTATTCATAACCTAACTGATTACCTTTATGGAGAGAAATGATTGCTCTGTTTCAAAGCTGTTACTTACCCTATCTATATATATCACATGATGGGTCTGGACCCTAAGGAAAATAGTGTGAGTACAACATATAAAAATATGAGCATATACAGAGAAAGTACAGTAATAAAAAAACATCAAAAGTATCAGAAAGTGCTGATAAATCTACTGATAACTTTAATGCACAAAAAGGATTGCTGTCTTTCAAGGTTGTGACTTCTCCTATGTATATGTTTCATATGATATGCCTGGACCATAAGGGAATTATTCTAAGAACATACTTGAAGGATAAGTCTACGAATATAGTAATTTACAATTTTGAGTTCCTGACTGTTACTGAAGAAAATCATGTGGCCTAGATATGTCAGGAAAGGAAAAAAAGGGAGAGCCAGCCACGTGATGTCATCAGTGATGTCATCAATGACATTTGTGATGTCATCTTTGATGTCCTGGGTGTTAGTGTTAGCAGTGCACGGTGGCGGCGCGAGTTATGGTTGCTTATCTTACCATAACTGCCGAATTTCAGGGGTTTTTCGGTTTTACTTTGAACCATAATGTCCCTTTAACAAAGTTTTTTCACTGAATATATATATATATATATATATATATATATATATATATATATATATAGTGACAAAACTTTGTTAAAGGACGTTATGGTTAAGCTGCACTTATAAAAACCTATGATATTCAGTGAAAAAACATTGTTAAAGGGACGTTATGGTTACAAGTAAAACAGAACCCCCCCCAGAAATTTGCCAGTATGGCAGGCTAAGCAACCATAACTCATGCCACCACAGTGCACTGCTAAGACTAACACCCAGGACATCAAAGATGACATCACAAATGTCATTGATGATATCACTGATGATGTCACATATCCGGGCCACTTTTTTTTGTTTACTGGCATATCTAGACTAGGCTTTTTTGTTCACTGACAGTCAGAATAAGAACATTCAAAAGATTCTATATATATATATAAAGAAGTCACCCTTCTATGTTCTTAAAGTAATTCCCTTAGGTTTTGGCCGCAGCTCATGATGCACATACACAGGGCAATGAGCATGTCTCAAACACACAATTCATTTGTACACATGTCCGGTTATTTAAAGTGAACCAGATTCTTACAAAATAGGAGTAAGTCATCCCACTTCATTCCTCACAATTCATACCATGACACTACAAATTCATTGAATCCAAGATTTTCAGCCAATCCACAGTGCTCAGAATAGACTTTTATCCAATGGGTCCAAAAGTCTCCCACAATCCGTCCACTCTGCCTCCTCAAAGACATAGCCATAGCCATCTTCAGTGCTCTTACCAAACAAAACTCACGCCACCTTCTATTCCTGTACACCACACCCAGAAAACCTGACTGGCTGACCCCCCGATGTCCACGGACAACACAGCTGAGGCAGAAAATACTATGCATCAATATAAATAATCTGAAGAAGACTTATCAGTGCTCAAATCACAGCTAAATGATGAAGAACTCACCATTTATCACTAAAGAAATTGAACATGGTTTTAAACATGAAACTAAAACGTGTAGCTGTAATAATTATAAACCTCTGCTCCTGTAGGTAAGTGGTGAATCTGGTTCTGGTAAAATCTAATTAATTAAATAAATCAGCAAATGTCTACAAAACTTAACAATCAACAACCTTTCAGCTGTTGTAACAGCCCCCAGAGGTTTAGCTGCCTGCAACAGAGGAGGTGTAACTTTACACAGACTACTGCTCCTTCCAATAGAACACCAAAACAAATTAGAATACTACAAATTATCAGCAGAAGCTTCTACTGAAGTATGCAGAATTCTGAAACAAATGAAAGTGTTCATAATAGATTAATTAAGCATGGTTCCCAACCTCATGTTGGCTTTAATTCACCTCAGAATGCAAGAAGTCGTAAAAACTCACTATGAAGAACTGTTTGGTGGAAAACATGTTATTGTTGTTGGAGACTCCCTACAGTGAACAGCAGTAAAAGGTCAACCTATTTTCAAAACATTAGGACACAAACAATGCCACAACACACTCGGCAGCATTGTAAATGTAAATCTCTGGCAACATTTTCAATACAGAGAACTAATTGGAAACATGTGTCAGTCTACAGACCTCACCTATGCTAACATTTTAAAAATCATTAGAACTGGTCTGCTTACTAAAGATGCAAAATCCATCTTGAATAGTAGACTAATCCATGGACTATATGCTCCTGATGTAATGGAACACTTAACTCAAAAAAATATAAAATGCATGTCCTTAATGCCAACCCTTGCAAGCTGTAGTCAATTCAATGAGACAATGTAAAACAAAATGTGCAGCACAATAACATGTTTCCTTCTTTTCAAAAACATGTACGTAAGCAGAGAACAATGTTCTCTATTGCTTGCATATGCTGTCACTATTCACACATCGCAAAGGTCTAACCCTGAATCACGCATTGACTGACATTGGCAGCACAGTCTTCAAGGAAAGTATGAGTTAACTTGCACTTTCACATCTGCATACACTCAATGGTCTAATCGTAGTTGACTTTGATGCAAACAAAGTCAACGCTGACATTCCTTGCATCCTATAACACAACAGGCTATGTGCACTGTACACCCCTGTTAAGATGGATTTCTCTGTCATGGAGGGGCAGAGGTTCAGAAGGCCAGCCTAGTTTCTTGGAAAAGGGTAACATCTGGACAAGTCAGACCAATCAGGGTAGCGATGGCGGCGGTCATGACTAGGTCTCAAGAGGGGGTGAGGGTGACTGAAAGCCCGCAATGAGCACACAAAACAAGGACACTTACAAATGACTCCAAGCAGGTGTTATATTAAAAATATAGACACATTTATTACAAGGCCTCTGTAACATTGACCATAGTAAAGAATCACGGTAAAACTCAAGTAAACCACCACATCACAATCAAATACAATATATATACAATTACCGAAGTGTTTAAAGAGTTAGAGCACGAAATATGCAGACCACCTAGATGGGGAGGAAAACAGGCAGTGCAAGTAATCGTTAGACCCAGTTCGCCTTCAAGGCCACCTAACTAGAAGGAAGGAGCCCTACGAAGAGTGGAGCCTTGTGCTCAAAAGTACCTGCACACGCTGGTGCCAAGGGGCCTAGGGGAGTCTCTTCAAGGGAATCAGGCAGTTCAGAGCGGTGAACAAACGAGGATGAACAGATCTCCGCTACTCAAGCGCGGCCTCCACTTGCGGGCAGAAGCAGAGCGCGAGTGCGAAAAAGGCGTGCTGTTTAACACAGCGAGGAAAAGCTACAGGCTACTGCAGGAGGGCGACCAGTTCCTAGCGTTGCTACTCACCGGTCCCCGATGGAGGCAGACCCAGGCTTCTCCGTGTCAGTTTCAGTGCTGGCAGGTTCAGATACGAGCAGGGGACGTCTCGGCGTCGTGTAGATTCCGCGGCAGCAGAAGTTAGAGTTGAGGATGTCCCAAACACAGTGAACCCACACAGATTGTTACCACAGCAGGGCAACGGAGCGGCTGTGTGTATTTCAGCCAATGTACACTTCTCACTTCAGACCTGAATGCCAAGTGTACGAATCGTGTGAGAGTGTCAAGGACTCGGAATACAGCAGCAACCTGACGGTGGTGACAGAGCAAGACTCCTGGGTAGGCTGGTCAGTCCACTGGATGGCCCAGAGACGCTTCCAAAGGCTTAAGTGCAGGAGATGATGAAGATGCCGAGAAAAGTTGTTCCCACTATTCCAAAGGATCGAAGTACCAGTACAGACCTTCTCGTTCGATCAGAGGCAGAATGGTTTCACAGTGCGACAGCAGTGCAGAGGAGCAGTCCCTCAGCAGGTCACCAGCGATTCCTTGGATCAGCCTCTTAGTTGCAGGATACTTGGCTCCTTTATCCGTCGTTCGTGAGAACTCAGGAGATCGACCTGGTAGTGGTGTTTCCAGCCTCCTCTTATCCAGAGTTCCCTTCGCGCCAAAACTGAGAGGACCCAATGGGAGATCTGCTCACAAAACACTCACACCATACGTGGACCTATCACGGACCACAGTGGTCCCAGGCATTCAAGACACACTAGACTCTCTGGCACCCAGGATGTGTATTGGGCCAGACATCCCAGCCCACATCCGGGAGGCACACACAAGGCCTGTAGAAGCCCGCGAAAGCATCTGTGTTTCGCGGGAAAGTACATGCCCAAATAAGGAAGGACCCGGGTCGGCTAGACCTGGGGAAGGTGAAGGGGGCAAGATGGTCAGCGGGCAGGACAAAGAGCCTCGTGGTCTGGACATTTTGGAAGCCAGGCCACCATTTAGGGCTAAGCGCGAGAAACGCGCTTAAACAGCCAAAAGGAGCTCAAAACACAAAGAAACGATCGCTGCCACCAGTCCTGTCCGTGATTCACTTGCACCGTTCGATAACAAACCAAACAGAGTGTCTAGGGCCTGTAGAGTGACTAGAGGTCCAAGAGAGCAGTAACTTAGCTTACAGTGCTCTCTTGTGTCATGTTGCGCGAGAGCTGCAACATGAGAAAAGAACTACCGAAAACAACGTTTCCCGGTACTGGCTGTTTTAAGGGCATGTCAGTTTCCCCGTAAGAATGGAGCGAAAGCCCAGAGGAGTGAGGCAGAAGGCTGCACTTCTCTGGCAAAGTCTAGATCAGGGTGTAAAATAACAGCAAAAAGTTTAGGGGTTGCCACATGGAAGGAAAATTACCTACAATTAAGAAATCTTTCCTAACAACCCCCATCTAGATATGAACCTGTAATGGATCACTATGAGCCAGTGGTTCTTTTAAACAAAAATTAGACTGTATTGACTTTTAAGATAAGGTAAAAGAAAGTTGTTAAGTAGGGGTTCCCCTTTTCAAGTCCAAAAATGCGTTCTTAGCAGGCTTGCTTAAAGAATAGGGCAAAAAGCGTGAGCTAGTCTTCATACGCCCAACGGAACACCTCTGCTTCTTCCTCACGGTCTGCTGCCCTCTGCAACACAAAGGAAACAAATCTCTCAGTTCGTCATCATTTCCATCTTTAAATAGGGGCTTGAACCCCTTTAACCAATCAGGATGCTTTCCTGTCTTAAAGCTTGAAAAGACCCTCCAAGCCCCGCCCCCTTCTTCCGAGGATCTTGGTTTCAAAAGTATGTTGGACCTTAATGATGTTTTTCGGTTTATTCTGCTTTACATCAGAATGGTTGCTAACCCACTCGTAAGGCTTTCCGGTGCTTGTGAAATAACAGCGGGTTGATCGCGGATGTCTCCACCTGACTGCCCCATATGGAATGCTTAAAGGTGTTATTTCTCTTCTCGTGGCTGCGCACAGACACCTTTTACCAGTTGGCTTTTCTTTGCCATCTGTCTTCACCCGACAGCTGCCGACGGTTTCACTATGTGTATGCATTCCTTTCGCCTGTTCTGATACCATTATATTGTCCTTATCCTGGTCCCACCAAGCCTCCTTCAGGTCTTTGGAGCGTGGGTTATCCGTCAGGTTGTCACACACACCCTCTTCGACATCAAGCCGGTCGGGCTGATCCAGGTTCTGTGACAAATAGTCAGGGACAACCTGAAACGTGGCTGGCTTATGCATGGTTTTAAAACAGTAGGGTTGGAGCATAAGGAACCATTTTAGAACCCTCTGATTTGAATCCTTGTGTATGGCTAACCATTGAAGGTGTGCATGATCGGTAAACACTGTGAAGGATCTTCCCAGTACGTAGTAACATAGACTTTCAATGGCCCATTTTATGGCTAGACATTCTTTTTCTAACGTCGAATACGCCACCTTGTGGGGTAGTAGTTTCCGACTAATAAAAGCCACAAGAAATAATTCATCTTCGGTGCCTTGAGAAAGCATGGCCCCCAGTCCAGTACCTGAGGCATCTGTATGTACATAGAATTATTTTCCGAAATCAGGACATTTTAAAACTGGAAGTGAGGCTATGTGATTTTTTAATTCCCAGAAGGCTTTCTTTGCAGAAGTGTTTTGTGAGACGTCATCTTTGTATGATGATTTAAGTGCTTCAGTCAGAGGACTGGCTATGCTGGAAAACATTGGGATGAATCTTCTATAATACCCAACAAACCCCAAGAAAGCCCTTATTTGCTTCCGATTCCAGGGCATTGGTAGCCACATTTTTGCCTTCACTTTTTCAATTTGAGGTTTGATTAACCCTTCACCCACTAGGTATCCAAAGTATTTGGTTTCCTTTTGCAGCCAATATGGTTTTCTTTGGATTAATGTGTAATCCGGTTTTGCCTAGGGCGGTGTTTACTTTTGTCAGGTGATTAAGGTGTTCTTCCCATGTTTCGCTAAAGACAATAATGTCATCTAAATACGCCGAGCTGAATTCCGTTTATGGGGCTAGGACTGGGTTCATTAAAGCTTGGAAGGTGGCGGGTGCCCCGTGCAGCCCGAATGGTAGGACCGTAAACTGGTACAACCCAGAGGGCATAGAGAACGCTGTCTTTATTTTGTCTTCGTTGCATAGTGGGATCTGCCAGTATCCTTTTGTTAAGTCGATAGTGCTGAAGTACCGTGCTGTGCATTATAGTTCTATCACTTCGTCAATTCTAGGCATTGGGTAAGCCTGATAAGTTGAAATAGTGTTCAATTTCCTATAGTCCATACAGAACTGGATGGACCCATCCGTCTTGGGCACCAATACTATCGGTGACAACCAGTGACTAACTGAGGGTTCAATTACCCCTAAGCATAGCATCTCTTCCACTTCACATTGGACTGCTTCTCTCTTTGCCTCCGGTAGCCTGTAGGGTCGGATATGCATGGTCTTTGTGGGGTCAGTGTTGATGACATGTTCTACTAAGTGAGTTTTCCCTGGAAAAAATGAGAACACATTCTTTAACGGCTGCAACTGGGTCTCCACTCCTCCTCTGGGCTGAGTTGGGGTCCGCATTGTACCGCCTGCAAAGCGGATTATGTCCCCGCCGCCTTTGGTTATCTCATACTGAAGCTAGTGAAATAGGGCTCTTTCCATTCTTTTAACAAGTTGACATGATAGTTTTGATGTTTCTCTCTCCTATCTTGATGTTCCACCAGATAATTCATGGGGCCCAAAAACCTTGTGATTTTATAAGGGCCCCTCCACTGTGCCAACATTTTATTGGAAGATGTGGGTAACAAAAACAGGACCTTGTCACCCTCTTTGAACTCCCTAACCAGTTGTAAAATTGAGTCTGGTTTGACTGTGCTCTTCCCAGATTTTCTCTGGCCAATTCTCATAGTTTGGTAAGATGTTCTCGCATTTCAATTACATAGTCAGTAAGGTGAGTTTCCGGCTCTTGCTCTTCCCATTCCGTCTTGGCAATATCTAGTACTGTTCTTGCTTTATGTCCGAATAACAACTCAAAGGGAGAGGACCCCGTGGATGATTGGGGGGTGTCTCTTAGTATCATTAACACCCATGGTAATACTCTGTCCCAGTCCTTCCCCGCGGGTGCCCTGATTCTTTTAAGCATCATCTTGGGGGTTTTATTATATCGCTCCACCTATCCATCTGTTTGAGGGTGATATATGGAAGTATGTATCTGCTTGATGCGTAACTGTTGGCACACCTTCTTCATCACCCCTGATACAAAATTGCGTCCCTGGTCCATCACTATTTCCTTTGGCAACCCAACCCTTGAGAAAAATGGGACCAACTGGTTGCAGATCTGGGTGGCACTAATGCCCTTCATAGGGAAGACCTCCGGGTATCTCGTGGCATAATCGACTATGACTAGGATGTAAGCATACCCATGACTGCTAGGTTCTAATGGTCCAACCAGGTCTATCCTGATTCAGGAAAAAGGTTCTTTTATAAGGGCCATGGGATGTAAAGGTGCCTTTCTTTGGTTTGTGTGGACTTGTCTTTTGACATGCAGGACATTCTTCACAATATTTGGCCTCCTCTCTGTATATTCCAGGCCAAAAGAAGCGCTTTAGTACCTTCTCCTGAGTTTTTTCCTTACCCAACATCGTCATGGGCCATTCTTAGTATGGTCTCTCTAAAGACCAAAGGTACCAGTAATTGTTCTAATACGTCCTTTTTTTGCTCTAGAGTTACCCGGTATACTAGCCCATTCTTTGACATGAACCAAGGATACGCCCTTTCTGTATTGATATCTGGTCTCGCTTGGTCTCGGGCATGCTTCAAAGTTGGATCTTTTAACAGTTCACTCTGGAAGAATTTGGTCCCTGATCCCAGTCGATTAATTCTACATATTGTTTTTTTTCTCTCCACATTTTCTTGATTTCTCTTACTTCTCTTTTGGTTTTCCTATAGCTTTTGGTTATGCTAGGTTTAATCTCGGTATGGGCATAGGGAGCTGTACCTAGCCATTCTTGATCTCGCACACATTCTTCAAATAAAGGTAGATCCTTACCCACTAGAACCTCTGCTGGTAAATGGGGCATTATGGCGACTTTCATTCTCGTGCTAACCCTTTTTACCTCAAGATCCACTTCCTGGGATGGATACTCCCTTGTGTCCCCATGAACACAAGTAATAGGAATAGGGTATCTTCCCTCCCCCACCAACCCACTTACTTCCAATTTTATGGTGGTCTGCTTGCTTCCGGAGTCAAGAAGATCCTGTCTGGGTTTTCCATCTACCCTGACCTCCATCATATATGGGTTTCTTCTTCTTCGGTATTCCCGGGACTGTGCATAACCGATTTCCATTGGCTCTGGTTTTAGTTTTTGTAGACAGTACCTGGCAATATGTCCCATTCTCCACAATAAAAATATTGTGGTTGTCTGGTTGTGACATTCCATCGGGTCCCTGTGTAGGTTGTGTGGTTTTTACCTCGGGGATGGCTGTTCTTTTGGGTACTGGTTTGTTGATCTCCACCGAAGTAGGACGGTTAGCCCCGGCTTTTTGGAAAGCCGTAGCAATGTCAATGGCCTCAGCTGATGTAGGTCTATGGTGTTGACGTACCCATCTTTGCATTGCTGGAGGTAGAGCCTCGATGAATTGCTCGAGTTTGATCTTCTCCATAATATCCGGTACCACTCCTGCGGCTGGCTTCAACCACTTCTCACATAGATCATGTATACGGTAGTACAACTATCTGGGGGTCTCTCCATTTCGTAGGCGGGTCTCCCTTAGCCTAGCCCTGTAGGCTTCTTTGTCCACTCCCATTCGTTCTAATATGTTTTTCTTGATCACAGCATACGTAGTGTCTCCAGTTGGATTAGCTGCCTGGTAAGCTCCTTGTAGTGGGCCCGTTAATAAAGGAGCGATGAAGTGCCCCATTTCTCTACCAGCATTGTGAATTCCTGGCCACTCTCTCGAAGTTGGTAAAGAAATAACCGGGGTCTTCACCTTGCTGGAACGTTTGTAGTACATTGGTAGGGGCTATGGAGTTACCCCTGGTGGCCGTCATAGGGCCTCATTACACGGTAGGTGGTTAGGGTTTACCGGTACCGGTATTTTACCGGTACCGGTAAATCCTTACTGCCTTACTACGAGGTCCCTTTTCGGGTTGTGGATTTTAACGCCTGCTTTTTGCAGGCGTTAAAAACCAACCCGCAAAGGGACCCAGGGAACTAATTACGGAACCGCAATTTGCGGAGCCGTAATTAGCACCTTCCCCATTCCCATTATGCCCTATGGGGGAAAAATGGGAATTGGGAAGGGCAATGGTGGAAGGGGGAATTACCGCCCCTCCAACCTTGGAATGGGACGGTAATTCCCCTTTCCACCAAGGCGGTGCCGGTATTTTACCGGCATGAACCATGGCGCTAATTGCGCCATGGTTCACCGCCTACCGTGTAATGAGACCCATAGTCTCAGTGATTTGCTTGATGGCATCCTGCGTGGCTGCTTGCGATTGTAGAGCCTGCTGTAATGCCTGCCTGTCAGTCTGCGCTTGATGGGACTGCACCTGCATCGCTTGTTGTAGCTGTTGCTGCCCATCTGTGAGGGCTTTGATTATGGCCTCCATAGCGTTCTCAATCTCACCGCTGCCACCACTGATGTAATGGATCACTATGAGCCGGTGTTCTTTTCAACAAAAATTAGTCTTTATTGACTTTTAAGATAAGGGAAAAGAAAGTTGTTAAGTAGGGGTTTCCCTTTTCAAGTCCAAAAATGTGTTCTTAGCAGGCTTGCTTAAAGAATAGGGCAAAAAGAGTGAGCTAGTCTTCATACGCCCAACGGAATCCCTCTGCTTCTTCCTCGCGGTCTGCTGGCCTCTGCAACACAAAGGAAACAAATCTCTCAGTTCGTCATCAGTTCCGTCTTTAAATAGGGGCTTGAACCCCTTTAACCAATCAGGATCCTTTCCTGACCTAAAGCTTGAAAAGACCCTCCAAGCCCCCCCCCCTTCTTACGAGGATCTTGGTTTCAAAAGTATGTTGGACCTTAATGACGTTTTTTGGTTTATTCTGCTTTACATCAGAATAGTTGCTCATAAGGCTTTCTGGTGCTTTTGAAATAACAGCGTGTTGATCGCGGAAGTCTCTGGCTGATTGCCCCATATGGAATGCTTAAAGATTGCATTTCTCTTCACGTGGCTGCGCACAGACACGTTTTACGAGTTGGCTTTTTTTGCCGTTTGTCTTCACCCGACAGCTGCCAGAGGTTTCACTATGTGTATGCATTCCTTTCGCCAGTTCTGATACCGTTATATTGTCCTTATCCTGGCCCCACCAAGCCTCCTTCAGGTCTTCAGAGTGCAGGTTATCCGTCAGGCTGTCACAGCACCCTGTACCTAAATAAATGAAACTTTTTAAAAGAAAACAAATGAAAACAGAATGTACAACATATCTCCCCAAAATACTGCTAAAGTAACAATGACCAACTCCTTGTCCATCAAATAATACAACCACAAAACTGTCTACTACAAACTGAACTGCACATCCATCAGAAAGCACAGAGACAAATGTCTCTTCTAAAATAAATCTGCACGACCATCAAACGAAGCATAGACAGAACTCTCTGGTATATTTAAATTCAGCGTCACAACTGGAGTAAATTGCTACACCAATGTAACAATCAATATTCACTTCCAACTGCCACCAATCATTCACAAAATGTACTTAAATGGCTCACAACAGTTCTGTTTGCAAATCTCAGTTCTTCATAGACATACCACAAATAATCCTGATAACACTTACAGTGTCTCAGTTATAAGACAAGAAATGGACTACTGTGCAGGCAGGAATGGTGGCATTAACTATAAACACACAGGAAGATCCACAAACATTCCTAATGTACTTACTACAAGTAGTGGAAAGCAAAAACATCCCTATAAAAGAAATCTTCCAAAATTCATACACATGGAAACATTCATGCACTCTCTGCAACCATGGTTCACAACAGCACATCCCTAATGAACAATTTTTA
The DNA here is from genome assembly GCF_040938575.1 of Ambystoma mexicanum. NCBI lineage: Eukaryota > Metazoa > Chordata > Amphibia > Caudata > Ambystomatidae > Ambystoma > Ambystoma mexicanum. Next base: position 300,150,739 of record NC_090936.1, on the reverse strand, counting down.
TATGTATCCTTACCAAATTGTGAATCCATTCCATCTCAACCGTTTCTGCAGAACTCAAATCTGGGCATATTATGCCATTTTTGCAATGCAGACAATTGTTCCAGCATGTAAATCAACTCACATAGCCAATATGTCATACTACTGCTTCTAAGGTACAATACAGATGGTATGAAACATAACTGTAAGCTTACTGGCTTCAGACACAGCCACAAATTTCTTGGGAAGAAAACCTTCACAACAGTAGGTATAATACCACACTGCTGCCACAACCACTTCAGGGCACTATACTGCATATGTCAAAAAGAGAAGTGGTTGGTTTGAATGCAACAACACCTCAGTTACTCCAAAACATAGGTTTACAGCAATTCTATCAAATGCCTACTTAATATTCCTTCTTTTCAAATGTACTCACTAAGGTTTAGCACAATAAACAGTTAGAATACGGCAACAGGTATCTAACTACATCCATAATGCAATAGTATTTTTAAAAGTCAATATAGTTAGAGTACGCCAACAGGTATCTAATTACTTTAAACATTCCCTTAATAACAACGCACTTCAAACAAAAATACTATCACACTTACACTGACATAATTGTAGTCATCCTGTATAGATTTTTTTCACAATGACCCAATGATTGTTGAAGTCAATACAGCAACAGTGTAGCACGCACTAATGTTGTACCAAACATAGTTCATAGAATCTACTGTTTATGAAGGTCAAAAAAGTTAATGTATATGTACAATTGGATGCAATTAAATCTTTTCCACTATCTCCTTAACAAATTATACTGGTTTTTTTAACAGAAAATGAACCAGATATTACAGCTTTACTACTGTATACAATTAAGTAAACATACCAAGTGTAAACAAATACATATTCCATAAGCACGATCCACAATTGTACTACAGTCATAAATACCATATACACTTATATCATTCCACTATATTACAAATATTGTATACTTTCTCTACAGTACCTATAATTACTGTACACATATTACTATAGTGTGCATGGCAAGTGCCCAGATTCTTGGGGGCATGGTCTGTGGCCACAAAATTAACCTGGACTCTGCACCATCTGCAAACCCTTTTTTCACCTCTAAAAACCAGTCTATATCATTTTTATTCCACTCCCCTACCGTTTCCACACCCTCTTTCAGCAATTATATAACCCCAAATGTGTTTTCCAAACTGTTCACTAACAATCACAATGTCCTGGGAGGATAGGTCAGTGGCAACGTACTTGCCTTAGAAACAAGATGACACAAAGTAACACAGGTTTGATCCCCGGGTCCGTGCTTAGAAACTTCTGCGTATTAAGTATGTTATAAATATGCAATTAAGACATATTCCTGTAACAGTGCCTCGAGGTCCCTGGGCTGTATGAGCGCTTTAAAAATGCAAATAAATAAATAAATAAAGCTGTCCACAGACTACTTTGGTGTCCGCTGACTGTTGAGGCACCTGTACTTCCCTTTTTTTCCACCTATAAAAACAGCCCCATATCATCTTTATTGCACTCCCCCACCCTTTCCAGGCCCCCTTTCGTCCACCAAATAACCCGAAATGTGTTTTCAAGACTTTTCCTCCACTGTGCTGTCCAATCAGTGGGCGTGTCTGATGTTTGCAGACACCACATCATTCCTTGTTTCCCCCGGAGGCCTAGCCGCGGAGCGAATAGGGAAGTGAGACCGTGGACGGAACCCAGATATAACTAATTTCATTTACCAACTTTTCGGCCTTTTGAAAAAAAACTACTGGATAGATTTACACTAAATTTACAAAAACAAGACCAAGCTGCACAGAAAAGTGCTCTTCCTATGGGTTGAGAAATTTAACCATAACTGCACGCCTACTACCACAGGCCGTGTAATATACATGGATGTTCTCTTCATAAAATGTGGCTCTGACAGCTTTGATAATTATACATTGTAGGTTATGGTCTTGAACTTTGTCCTCTTTGGACTGGCACACCATCTGGTGGGAGACTTGTCTGCGATATGTTTAGGGTTGATGATATGTTCCATAATATCTTTGCATTTGTCAGATTTTGCCAGTGCATTTTTCTTTAGATTGAGGGTTGGCTACCTCGATTACGGGAATGGTCAAGTATTTGATGGCATGGAATAGTGATTTGCTTTAGTTGGTTTAGTTGGTTATAGTTGATGTTTAATATGTGGTTTTCACAGTGGAAATCAGAAATCTTCAGCTGTCAATAGGGACATTAAGGTGGTCTGCAGTGTTTTTATAGCTAGATTCCATGTTGCGAAGCTTGATGAGCAGTGCAGCGCATTGTCTGCTTATTCCAGGTGAAGGAATACCAGGCATTCATTGTCTGAGTAGAAAATGAAATATTTATTTCAACAAGGAAACCAGAGAAATTTCCAAAACGCTTGCCCATCGTGCTGATATAAAAATGGCTGGCTCTGATCATCTTATACTTGTGATTAGGTTCTGTGAGGAGATGTGTGCTACTTATTGAGACAGATAAGTGGAAGTGTGTTTTTTTCTCGTCCTGTGGTTGCTGGTGTTGCAGATAGGTTGAAATCTTCTGGCAAGTTTTTGTTGGAGTAATTTATGGTACTGTCATGGTGAGGTATGCAATTTCAGTGCAGTCTGGAAAACTGTTGCTTACTTTCTGAAAAATCAGAAATGTCCAATTGTTGTCCCACCAAGCACTCATCATTTCATTAACTTCCCTTGTGCACTGACAGTGATTTAAAATGTTTGTTTTTAGCATGCCATGGATGTTCATACTCGTTAATCCTGACGACTAAAGGCTTTCCCCCAGATTTTAAGACCATGAACCTAGACGGTCACAGTACAATGGTAAGAAAGGTATTGCTATCAGCACTCATGATTCCGAGGGTTCTAGCCTTTTGGAAATAAATATGAGAGACTGTAGATCTTCTGAGATGAAAACCCCAATTTCAAATATGCTTCTGTTGTTAGAAAAAAGATTATAAAATAGGCTCTACAAAGCACCACTTTAAATATTCATAAGACACTAGCAAGCAGATATCTCTGGTTGTTCCATGCCTTGGAAGACGTACATTGCAGCTCCCAAATTCATGTTCTCTTTGTTCCTATGTTTTCCATGGCTGTTGTCATTTATTATTCTCAGTTGCATATGCTACTTAACATCTTGCAATGTTTTCTCTAATTTTTAGTTTTGTCTATTTGGTGGCACTGTCAGCACAGCCTATGTACTGAACCCATTTGCATGGGAAGTGAAGATATTAAACAGATGAAATGCTAAGCGGGAACCACAACTTGTGGGTGTTTTTAAGGGATTTTAGGCCCCCGCTGCCATTCCCATCCGCTGCATAGCCCCCTGGCCGAAACACACAACTTTGATATTTCTTTGAGCATTGTGACAAGGCCAATAACATGGCCTCGTCAAAAAGGGGGCAGGAAGCCCTCTCAACCAAGCGTGGGAGGACTTTCATGGTGGAACCAAGAACAAGTCCTACCTCAGAGGTGAACGGTGTCAGTAGAGAGGGCCCCAATTCCTGCCCTCCTCTTTTGTGCCAGTCTGTATCTTTGCAGAACCATGTCTGCAGCCTCGCCTATGGATCCATATACTCTCAGTTGCAGATACAATACATTATAATATACTTTATTCAGAACACTTGTATCCATTAAAATTTACATAGCGCAATAATCACAATAAATACAACATTAACATACTTAATCATGAAAACAGTCTCCAAAGAAGTCATGTTGAATCAGAAGTATATGTGTTCGTGCATTAGATGGTCGACTAGCATACTCATATAAACATTTTAAAATAAATTACTATTCCATAAGAATTAAACGGCCAGGGAGCACCATTAATATAAAAAATGACTACTGCATGCAATTCATCAGCCTCCCTCTACATTTAAGTGCCTGCTTCAAATACGTTAGGAGGCACCAGGCAATCAGAGGCGTGTCTGCTAGTATTAGGGCGTGTATATGGTGGGTCTACGTTGTCGAATGGATATACTTTGTAGTACCAGCACAAATGTGGTTTTTCTAAAAAAAGGCAAAATGCAGTAAATATTCAACAGGAGCATTGCATGACAATGTACCTAATGATTGATAATCATACCTCTGTTATGCCATTGCCCTGTTATTGCCCTAAGGGGTAATGCATTCAATCTGACCCTGGTGATCAAAAACTGTTCGGATTTAAAGTTGGTCCACAAAAAATAAACAACAATCTTAATAAATGTTAGCAATATGTGATGCTGATTGGCTATTGTTCAATGTTCTCTAACGGTAAGAAAGATCTCAGACTGTCCATAGTTACATCGCCTGCCGGTTTTGTGATGTTGGTTGGGTTTATAAAATGGCCAACAGCATTTATTTTGGCAAAACATTTCCTTACAAAGGAAACCAAGTTATGGATAGGCAGTTTGTCTTAGCATAAACGATATGATTTATTATTAAGACAGTACTGCCTTTTCATTGGTCCACATTTTAAGCCAAAGGGTCACAGGTTCACACAGTAGGTCATCCTCAAGATGGGACCTTCCCAGTTCCCCGTGCACAGCAAAGTTGCCGTAGAACATGCAAGACGAAGGAGAGCTTTAAAGTATCCATTTTCTTCTGCCTGCAAACATAATAAGCTGGAAAATGCCCCTAAGCAAGCACCATATTTTAGTATGTCCTTGGTTTGGGCATGTATAGTCTTAAGGCAATGGCAACTGGTTGTACTTTTTATTCCTTAGCCAATCTAATTAAACCTCCTATTGCTTGCAACATTTTTATGTGCTGTTTTGTGATATGATGTATGCCACTCAGCCTTGAGTTAAAGGTAGCTCTCAAATAATCATATGACGTGCAGATATTAATCTGCTCGTTACCTGCTTTACTGCAGATACTGCACCAGATAAAAAATTAGAAGAAAAGCTGGTGAACCAAAGAACAGTTACACGCACAAACAAAGCTCATTTCTCAGTGACTGTGTCACAGACACCCGATAGCCGGTGAAACATGATGAGAGAGAGAGAGACACGCTGGCTGTAGCTGCACATCACCACGGAGCGGAAACTCTTAGAACAGGAATCCTGCATTTGAAAGAGACAATCCAAACTAAAAATGGGTAAGTTCCCTGAACTTATCGAGAGAGTCCGCGACAGTGGGACCCAACCCGTGTACGGTATTAAGGATTGTCCAATGCCTCCAAATCTGCTGAGCAGTGAACCTGTGCGAGAAAGTGGGCAGGGCTAAGGCCACTTTTAAAACTTTTGTCTGCACATACATGCCCTAGGAGGAAAAACTAGAGAAACTGATTTGGTAGGGCTGAATCGTCAATCAGCACAGAGGGATGGCTACTTAAGCAGGGAACAGGAAACAGGAAGTGTGGGTCTATCGGGTGAGGACAGAGGTGGAGCTGGACAATGACCAAGAGCCTGTACAAAAAACGAGCAGACAGGAACACCATGCTGCATTATAGCAATCAACACTCAAAACATTCGAGGTATAATCTGCCATACATCCAAATGTTGAGAATTTGCAGAAACATTGAAAACGTTTTAACCTGTGTTCTCGGGGATAGCCAGGACAGACGTTGAAGCACATAGCTAAGAGTGTTTCCAACGTACACACAGAGACTTTGTTATCGGACAACATGAGAAATTCCAACACACAGAACATGTTCACCTGTGTTATTACATTTTCAAGATCTACCCCAGCGCTCAAAGATTTTTGAAGCAAACTGTGGAACACTATGGAGATTGGCCAAATGACTGACACCAAACTTTTGTTTACACTGAAAAAAGGTAAACACCTTAAAGACCAATTGGTACACACTCACCACTATACACCATATCCTAATGTAGGGATTAGAGAACAACCTATGCTCACCCCCCTACAAGGTCATCATCCATGTGGGCATTGCTCTGTATGCAAGTTCACTGCCAAAACCTTGGTGTTTCAGGCAAACAACTGCACATGGCATTTGTGTAAATTTACCACATTTCAAACCAAAAATGCCATGTATGCATTAGCATGCCTGTGTAAAGTATGGTCCATAGGCATGGCCACGAAATTACTGGGCACACGAATTCTCGGACACAGGTTGAAGATTTGCACCAAAACTGTGCAAGCTCCTTTGACCATGCACATTTCAGAACAACACCATTCTCCTGATTACATTAATTGGCTGGTCATTGATATAGTCGTACCTGAAATCAACAATTTTGGCATAACCAATCGATAGTGAGACTAAAACAAAACTGGATGTCAGGACACAACCACAAGCACATAGACCGGGGCTCAATGAACAGGTGTTTTGGCCAGCATTGTTTTAGTAGTTTCACAAATTGTTTTCACTTTCATTGTGATCTACATTAGGAATGATCAATTTGGTTTTCAACATCTCAAAGTGATGGTGTGAAAACCAACAATAACCTTTCAAAATGAGACAAATGCAAAACAATGGTTGCTCAGTTCTCCGGCATTCAATACCAATGACACAAGTTTCAAGATGGCGACATTGGCAGTTTGCTTTGTCTTAATCACCTTTCAACACACAGAGGTCAGATGACTCTGTCACGTGGGGAATAGGATGGACGACTCCAGAATATTGCTGTTTGTCCATGGTCCCAGCGCTCAAACACAGAGAATACCAATTAGGGTAAGGACCCTGTCCGTTAAACATAGGCATTGCTTATAGCTTTGGACAGTCAGACTAGCAAAGGTCTTTTCAGCCGGACCCACATGCAACGGTTTGGATCTTTTTGTTAATACAGCCAAGACACATTAGAAAATACACGAGACCTATTCGGTTCCCAACAAGCTTCTTGTACCAGAAAAGCACAGCTGCCTCTTGCTGCAAAGTCACCCCAGGTCAGGTAAGAAACCTGAATGGATGCACTTTACTTTGACCTACTTTTTACTATGCTTAGGTCTTTCTAATTGTAGGGGTGTTTTAGCAACACGGATATACTGATGAACATGTATAATTTGTTGAGGACTGGAATCTGAGGGTCCATCCACTGATTAGAAAGACACATGTTTATAACAGACACATGCATCCCGGTTGGGAGCTCCTTTGATAAGAGGTTTGCTTCTACTATTTAGTCAATATTGCAATAAGCATTTACATTCACCAAAAACATTTTATATTTTAATTTATCTTATTGATTTGTTGAAAACGAGCTAATTTGTGCTCTTTTTTTTATTTTCAGGGCTTCTTTATTGGAGCACACAAATAATATTTTTGGGCGTCCTGAGGAAGGCTCCCCTTTGAATCATTGGGTACAGAAACCGGAACTTAGGAACTTGAGTTGATGCAGTTTTCATGCAGCAGTCTGTAGAAATTGGTGTCCCCACATTGGAGTACAGATGTTTGTCTGTTTTGTGTGGCAGTTTAGATTGAATGTTTCTAACAAGCAACTGTATGGGGATACTGTTAGGTGGTTTTGTTTTCACAGATGCGTATTTATGTTTTGTTATTTACTTGAGATGTTACCATTGGGTCCTTTTGCAATGGGTTATTCATTTTTATTCCCGTACAAATTTCGACATGTGTAATTGTCTTTTTGCCCTGGTTTTTATAAACCTAACAAATCATGTTTATTGCTCACTTAGGGCCTGATTCACAGAACATTTCCCTATGGGATTGTGCCATTATAAAATTCTTTGATTTTTTATTCAACGTAGCGCTTTGACTAATGCACATTATAGTGATATGTGTGATATGTGTTACATCACAGACAAAACGTTGTTATTGAACATGAATATGTGTTATTCAAAATACAAATATAAAGCAAATTCTATTGTTTTACATTTTTTGTTTTAAATGTTTTGCTTTTCATATTTAGCACAGGATGCTTTTTGGCCCTAAGAGGTTGTTTTTTGTTACAGACAATGACCAAGACACTAGCAGGAGAAAGGAATGAGTGTCAACTTACGCAGAGGAATGTGGAAGCAGGTGAGGCATTGACTCTAGAACTGTGAAAGTTAGCATGTCCACTCCTAGACGGAATTGTGAAAGTTAGCATGTCCACTCTTAGACGGAATTGTGGAAATTAGCATGTCCACTCTAGAACTGTGAAAGTTAGCATGTCCACTCCTAGACGGAATTGTGAAAGTTAGCATGTCCACTCCTAGACGGAATTGTGAAAGTTAGCATGTTCACTCTTAGATAGAACTGTGAAAGTTAGCATGTCCACTCTAGAACTGTGAAAGTTAGCACACCCACTCCTAGACGGAATTGTGAATGTTAGCATGCCCACACTTAGATAGAACTGTGAAAGTTAGCATGTCCACTCCTAGACGGAATTGTGAAAGTTAGCATGTTCACTCTTAGATAGAACTGTGAAAGTTAGCATGTCCACTCTAGAACTGTGAAAGTTAGCATGTCCACTCCTCGACGGAATTGTGAAAGTTAGCATGTCCACTCCTAGATGGAATTATGAAAGTTAGCATGTCCACTCCTAGACGGAATTGTGAAAGTTAGCATGTCCACTCCTAGATGGAATTATGAAAGTTAGCATGTCCACTCCTAGACGGAATTGTGAAAGATAGCATGTCCACTCTAGAACTGTGAAAGTTAGCATGCCCACTCCTAGACGGAATTGTGAAAGTTAGCATGTCCACTATTAGATGGAATTGTGAAAGTTAGCATGTGAAAGTTGCATTTAGAAAGTGTGCCCTACAGCCTCGCCGTCAAGCTTAGAAATGTGCCCAATAGCCTCTCTGGTAAATTGAATTTAGAAATGTTCCTAATAGCCTCGCTGGAAAACTGAATTTGGAATTATTCCCAATAACCTCGCTGGAAAATGGATTTTAATAGTGCGCCCAGTAGCCACTCCGTGGAAAATTGAATTTAGATATGGGCCCAATATCCTCTGTGAAAGCTGCATTTAGAAGTGTGCCCATTAGCCACGCTGTGAAAGCTGCATTTAGAAGTGCTACCAATAGCATCTATGAAAGTTGATTATAGAAGTGTATCCAATAGTCACCCTGGAAAGTCGCAATTAGAAGTTTGCCCAATAGCCTCTCTGGAAAATTGAATTTAGAATTGTGCCCAGTAGACGCTCTGTGAAAATCTGCATCTAGAAGTGTACCCAATAGCCTCCGCGAGAGTTACACTTAGAAGTGTACCAAGTAGCCTCGCTGATAAACTGAATTTAGACATGTTCCCAATAGCCTCTGTATGGAAAATTGTACTTAGAAATTCGCCCGGTAGCCTCTCTGGGAAAGTTGATTTTAGAAGTTTGCACATTGAAAGAGCATATAACCATTCTTACCACACCCCACGCTTACTCTCTCCTTTACATCACCACTCAACTAGAACACAGAGATACTATGACACCATTCGGTATAACTGTTCTCATACGAACATCCACCGCTTACTCCACATCATTCTATGTAATCACTGCTGGTCTCACAACCCCAGCCAGGCGTCTTCCTCAGGCCTAACGCAGCCACATCCGTTCCGGATAAATCCTGCCAGAACGAACACATTCTCCTGATCTCTCAACCACCACACCTACCAATAAGAATCAGCTATTACATGTGTACCGCACGAGCTGCACACATATCCGGTGCACACACGCACCTTTTGACTCTCCCTACTCTCTCTACTGATCTGAACTTCGGTTCCCAAGGGCGTTCAACCTACCAGCGCCTTCAGACCATACCAATGGTATATAAGGCGCTATATAAGTGCAAAATAACAATAACAATAACTTAAGTGGATGGTGATTCTGTATTCTTGGGAGGATAGCTCTGGGGGCAACATGCTCGCCTTGGAAGCAAGACAACACGCAGCATCACAGGTTCAATTCCTGGGTCCACACTTAGGAACCGCTGTGTATTAAGTAAGCAATTTGCGGTACCGTAACTACCGCCTTCCCCATTTCCATTGAGCCCTATGGGGGCAAAAATGGGAATGGGGAGGGGCCAATGGTGAATGGGAAATTACCACCTCTCCAACCTTGGAATGGGGCGATAATTTCGCCATTCACCATGGCGGAATTGGTAAAATACCGGCAGTAACAATGGCGCTACTAGCGCCATGTGTACCGCACGGGTTGTAATGAGGCCCTATGTGATCACTGCGACCCCCAGGTGTCTGAAAATGGTGATTATTTTTTAAACCCCCCCTTACACCACATACAGATGCAGGGGCAGACTCCACATCTCCCATACTACTATTATATCCCATACCTATATATGTGGTGTAAGGGGGGCTCGGAAAATAAAGTGGGAATTTTTTCAGGAGTCGGAATTCTGTGGACGACATTTTGGTACATTTCCGTTAAAAGGTGTATCTTTACTAAATTTTACAAATTTGTAACGCGCTCCTCAGAACCCAGGGTCATATGGGCGCAACAAGGACAGACAATATAAAACATCTGTGACATCGATAACAAATGTAATGGGGAGTACTCACATGATCATGCAGCATTTAACAATATAAACAAGCTGATATGTAAATATAAAAATATGTACTGGAAAATACATTGATTCCTCTAATCATCCTACTAAAACATTAACACCTGCTGTGCTATAATGGGAGATGGTTACCTGCTTTAAAGATGCATATTTCTAAATACTGTGAAAGTCAAACATTCAAATAGCTAAAATCCCGACCCTAATGATATGATAAGTTATTTATAACGCACGCAGCGTGTCGTCTTGTTTCCAAGGCAAGCACGTTGCCGCTGAGCTATCCTGCCGAGACAAATGAATGGTGAGCATATGGAGCCATAGAGGGCTCCGTTTGAATGAGAAGAAACATGAAATGGGAAATCAGACATGGACGGAGCAACACTCCGTCATCAGTTGTACAAAAAAAAAGTGTTAAACATTTAAACAACGGAGGCTGTTTGGATGTAAATATGTACAAGGACAAAAGCTGTTACAGCACATGTTTGCCAATGGAAGGGTGGTTTAAGGAACAAAATAGTAGTTTCATTGTTGAAAGTATACCCACACAGAAACCAAGGAAGTACCAGTTAGTAAACATTCAAATTATAATGCGGTTGGATGATGTAAGAAGCTGGGTGCAGAATGGAGAATTCAACATTCAGCATTACGTTTATGGGGTGAGTAGCCAAAATATCACGTTAGAAATTAAATACATTTTCAATTGCCAGAAAGGGACAGGATTAACCTAGGAAGTAACCATCCCATATGTCAAGAATTGAAGGGCTCTGGAGGGACACATACTCATTGTAAAATATCCCAGAAAGCTGGAAGATAAAAATTGGACACCGAACAGCGAAACAATGATAACTGGCCAGGAGATGACCAATTACGGGGAGGCCGCCCAGCACTGACTTAAGTTCCTAGCACAGTCGCTTGTAAGGTGTGACGAGGATCAAGAATCAGCAAGTGATTTCCAAATGAAGGATGTGAATTGTCTTTTTCTTCAATGTTTTTGTTAATTAAAAAATACATTTCAGGTAAGGAATGAGGTCCTGATTTGAAGGGACTTAAGGATGCCTATGGAGGAATTAGACTATGCTGATTAGTTATAAAAACTGTTTGCAAATCAGCGAAGGGGCTTTTCTTGGTTTCATCTCCCTGGATGAGAGGACTCATGGCTGGCGTGTTTTTGGCAGGGAAGTATAAATATTCAAGATTGATTCTGTCCCTGAACATTTTGCAAGTGAACTGGGCACACTGTTTGGGACACAGGCCCAACGATTTAGCTGCTTGCTCGCCTCTATCACAGAGCACAAGGGGAGATGAGGGGCAGCGGTGTGGGGCCAACCTTAGTAGACACAGTTGTAGCTGCGGTGCTTCATTGCAGACTTTCTAAGACCTATTTCAAAATCAAAGACCTTCGGGCTGAGGAAGAGAGATACACTCTTTTATAAAAATAAATCTAAAAAGAACAAGTGTTTATTTGTTTAAATAAAGTAACCATTCAGTATAGAGAGGCCATATTTCTGGGGATATTATCTTTTGTTCATTCCGCTCAGTGCGATTCCATTTATAAGCAGGGTGACATAAGGTAAATGATTAATGTTTGTTGTTGCACTGTGTATTTGGAATTATGCATGACAGTGTGCATTTGCAATGGCAATAGGCCATGCATTGTAGATGAAATGTAATGTTATTTTCAATGATGATTGGCTTGGAGTGTTTATTTTGTGTGTTTTCCAAAGTTGGGCTTGTATCTACTTAATGAAATTAATTATGATTATCTGCTTTCTTTCCAATTACCGTGCTGGTTGTTGCTTTTCAATGAAAATAACGTCATGGTGTGTGATGTTCATTGGCTTTTGAATGAAGAAGAGACATTTCTTATTAGCACACCCATAGCTGTTGGATTGCATTAAAATGATCATTAAAACAGTCATTGGTCTGTGTAGGTGGAGTAGACGTTGTCCATTTGAATAATAAGGCTTTGGGGTGTGTCAGATCTCGTTTAAATTGGTTGAAACATCCCCATAGTATAAGAAAGAAAAATAATAGTAATAATAATAGAACAATTGGGGAAATGTAGATATATAATAAGAAATATAATAAAATATTCACCTATCTGGAATATTTTATGGCCTTGCCATTGAAAACTCAGCCATGGCTAAAAAGGAGATGTGGACAAATGCATGCAAATAGTCGAATGCATTTTATTAGGTAATTCTGCCAATACAATAATAATGAATTAATGGAAATGTGTGCAGTTGAATATTTTCTTCCAGGCTAACATTATTTCTACATTTTTCCCCTTTCAATACAGCAGGTACTAATTATTAAAATATATTTTAACGTTTTGCTATTTTTAAATAATTGTTTTGATTTTGATACACTTCATAATTATTTTGCACAGCAGCAGTTAAAAAAAAGTGAACATTCCAAACATGTGAATGTGGTTGACAGTAAATAATAGGTGTTGTATTATTCTATATAGCTGTTCCCAGCATAACATACTCCGTTCTATCATATGTTATAGGTCATTAATTAAATATGATTGCACCTTGTTGCTTCAGCGGAATCAACAATATAAAGTTGTCCATACACTGCCTTATATGCCTCGTTTGGATATAGTGATGAGACCAAATAGTAATTGTGGCCTGTGAAGGTATCATGAGTCAGACACAGACAACACGTTCAAGTTCTTTAAACAAAGTTTTATTAACTCAAAAGACGGGATGGATTAATGCCTAACATGCCCTATGCTAAGGTGGTATTTCCCTACCTAAAGATAACTAAGGTTAGTCTGCATAATGAAGTCCAAAGTGCATCATCTGTGCCCAAAACCTATACTTGCCCTCACAACTAATTGCATACAATGTGTAGGGAGGTCAGCAAAAATTAATACTGTTCAAAGTAAAGTTCAGAGCTTCTTCTAGTTCTTTGGCTTGACATCAGCTCCCCTTCCCGAAGTTCAGAGTAGTTCATCAAGCCCAGGGTTTCCCTTCCCCAAGAGTTCAAGTCTTCCAACTTTCAAACAAAACAACACAGGGGCTTCTTTCCCCAATAGTTCAAAGCTTACGCTCTCAAACAAAACAACACAGGGGTTTCTTTTCCCAAGAGTTCAAATCTTCCAGCTTTCAAACCAACACTTGACTTCAAAATCAATAAAAAAGGTTTTTGCGCAACTCAAGCTTCTTTATAGGTGTTTTGGTGACATTTCCATTACGGGGTGTCACTCTTACCTGGGTCTCTGCAGAAGCAATGAAGTCCCCCGGTCCTTCTCCTGTTCTACACCTCCCTACTGATAGTGGAAGTCTGGCCTGCCAAAAGAGGGAATCGTTAGGGGTGAATTCAAGGGAATACTACCCTCCTCCTCCCCAACCCACCTAGGATGTCTAAGTGCCCTGGTGCGTGCCTCACCTGTGTGTTTAATGTGGTGCGCCCTCCATTCTGCTCTTGCAGGGGCGCTATTTCCTGGAAGCTGCTGCTCAATGCACTGCCTTCGCTCCAAGAGTTCGTGTTACCCAGTTTGTGTCTGCACTGGGCCTCGAGTTCATGCAAGTTCGCAGGTAAGTTCAGGTAAGTAAAAGTCTCAATGTTTGTAACTGCCCAGTTACCTCACTGAACAATTCCGGTGTTTCCGTTCTGCCGCGGTTCTAAGTGTCAGTTCACAGCAGTGCATGGGCAGCCTCCACCAGGTCCCCACTCATATCCCCTTGCTCTCCCACCCCCCAGCATCCAGGGGCACCCTCCACCAGGCCCCCACTCATGTCTCCCACCACCCCCACCCCCCAGCATCCAGGGGCAGCCTCCACCAGGCCCCCACTCATGTCCCCCTGCACCCCCACCCCCCAGCAGTGCAGGGGCACCCTCCACCAGCCCCCCACTCATGTCTCCCACCACCCCCACCCCCCAGCCACCAGGGGCAGCCTCCACCAGGCCCCCACTCATGTCTCCCACCACCCCCACCCCCCAGCAGTGCAGGGGCAGCCTCCACCAGGCCCCCACTCATGTCCCCTTGCACCCCCACCCCCCAGCATCCAGGGGCACCCTCCACCAGGCCCCCACTCATGTCCCCCTGCACCCCCACCCCCAGCAGTGCAGGGGCACCCTCCACCAGGCCCCCACTCATGTCCCCCTGCACCCCCACCCCCCAGCAGTGCAGGGGCACCCTCCACCAGGCCCCCACTCATGTCTCCCACCACCCCCACCCCCCAGCCATTAGGGGCAGCCTCCACCAGGCCCCCACGCATGTCTCCCACCACCCCCACCCCCCTGCAGTGCAGGGGCAGCCTCCACCAGGCCCCCACTCATGTCCCCTTGCACCCCCACCCCCCAGCAGTGCAGGGGCACCCTCCACCAGGCCCCCACTCATGTCCCCCTGCACCCCCACCCCCCAGCAGTGCAGGGGCACTCTCAACCAGGCCCCCACTCATGTCTCCCACCACCCCCACCCCCCAGCCACCAGGGGCAGCCTCCACCAGGCCCCCACTCATGTCTCCCACCACCCCCACCCCCCAGCAGTGCAGGGGCAGCCTCCACCAGGCCCCCACTCATGTTCCCTTGCACCCCCACCCCCCAGCATCCAGGGGCACCCTCCACCAGGCCCCCACTCATGTCCCCCTGCACCCCCATCCCCCAGCAGTGCAGGGGCACCCTCCACCAGGCCCCCACTCATGTCTCCCACTACCCCCACCCCCAGCCACCAGGGGCAGCCTCCACCAGGCCCCCACTCATGTCTCCCACCACCCCCACACCCCAGCAGTGCAGGGGCAGCCTCCACCAGGCCATCACTCATGTCCCCTTGCACCCCCACCCCCCAGCATCCAGGGGCACCCTCCACACGGCCCCCACTCATGTCTACCACCACCCCCACCCACCAGCATCCAGGGGCAGCCTCCACCAGGCCCCCACTCATGTCCCCCTGCACCCCCACCCCCCAGCAGTGCAGGGGCACCCTCCACCAGGCCCCCACTCATGTCTGCCACCACCCCCACCCCCCAGCCACCAGGGGCAGCCTCCACCAGGCCCCCACTCATGTCCCCTTGCACCCCCACCCCCCAGCATCCAGGGGCACCCTCCAGCAGGCCCCCACACATGTCCCCCTGCACCCCCATCCCCCAGCAGTGCAGGGGCACCCTCCACCAGGCCCCCACTCATGTCCCCCTGCACCCCCACCCCCCAGCATCCAGGGGCACCCTCCACCAGGCCCCCACTCATGTCCCCCTGCACCCAGGTCCTCACAATCCCCAATCATGTGCGTTATGGTCAGCCTCCACAG
Source organism: Ambystoma mexicanum (assembly GCF_040938575.1). Classification (NCBI taxonomy): domain Eukaryota; kingdom Metazoa; phylum Chordata; class Amphibia; order Caudata; family Ambystomatidae; genus Ambystoma; species Ambystoma mexicanum. Next base: position 300,135,088 of record NC_090936.1, on the reverse strand, counting down.
CCAAAAGGCCCTACCTAGTAACCCATTCACCCACATGGAAATGGAAATTACATGTTACACCCCCAATGTTCATAAAACAAATGAACCCATGTCCGTCACACACAATGGTTGCAAATGAATGGGAAAACACCCAACATGACATGCATGAAACCAATGAGATGATACCACACAGTGAAGTATGAAAACAAAATTGTATTAAAAAAAATTGAATGCAAATGAAATGAAACAAACTGCAATGGCAATGAAAAAAAGATAAGCTGCATGTCCGTCCAAAAAAATCAAAACTACAAATCCAAATCTAAAAAAATGTTGTTCAAAGTCACATTAAAAATAAAATCAATCCGAGAGATAAAAATAAATGCAAAGACCATTGCTCCATGGAGAATAAATCAAAAATAAAAAAATAATACAATCCAATGAAGAACTATGTACAAAACATCCAAGGGTCCATGAGCCCAACTGAACAAAGGAAACCTACAAAAAACCCTAACTAAAATGCAACTATATACAAAAAGTGGAGCAGTGTCCGTCGACTCCAAATCATAAGAAGAAACAAATGAAACCTAAAACTAAAGAACTATATACAAAGGCGGCGGGCAAGTCCAGCGGCTCACTCCGTGGTGTTCCAGGCCAGGGCATCATCAAACTCTTCGTCTATGTCCCGGAGGCGGTCCTGTTCCATGGCCCCGAGGGTCCGCAGGGAGGACGCCATCTGCTCCTCCAACCCCCTGCGGATTGCCTCGAGGCACTCGGCCCGCCTCAGGGCCCTCCGCATGGAGTTCTCCACCCTGACCATCGTGAGCCGCGCCTCTTCCGCCCGCCGCTGCTCCGCACCTATCTGCTGGCCCAACCGCAGCCACACGGAAGACACTTCTTGTCCGGGGTCCTCCTGCCCTCCGGCCGATGCCTGCCCCTCCGATGTTGATGGCCCCAAGCCATGATGCCTCCCACGTTGACTCTGCTGCTGCCTCCGACGCAACTGCCTCTGCCAGCACGATGGCATCCAGGCTGATGGAATCCACCGACGTCGTTGTGCACGTGCCCTGCCTGATGATGCCGGCACATCCTCCATCTGCTGGGGTACAGTTGCTGTGTTGTCCACCCCTGCTGACCTCCGACTCCCGACTGTGGCAGGGATGGGATCCCCACCGAGATGGCTGCATTGGTCAGGGCAGGTCCACAGGGGGCCCTGGTGGCATCTGGGCCGGAAGACGGCAAGGAGAACGACCGGCATATAGCCTCCACAGAGGAGGAGAGGGCCGCCAGATTGGCCGACACATGCAGGAAGCTCCCAATTGGGCCACGTCGGCACGGTGCTCTTCGTGGTGATGTGCATGCTCCTCCCGGGAAGCACGCACGTCATCACGAATTGCACCTGCGCGCATCGCGACCCCAATCAGGACCTTCTCCATACGGACACAGGTCCCCTCGTCCGCAGGTGGAGGGGAGTCAGGTGACATGGACATCCCCTCTACCTGCGGACGGGCCTGGGACGGGGCATCCCTGCTGGTGCATGGTGGTGCACTCACAGGGTCAGGGACAGCGACATGCACAGGCCCCTCCACGGTGACCTGTGCTGCCTCCTGCCCCTGCCCCTGGACTGCACCACTTGCACCAGCAGGGATGCCCCCACCAGGCCCCATGTGTGCCTCAGTGGCGGCCTCCTCCTCCTCTGTGGAAACCACCAACCTGGATGGCTCCTCACCGTCTTCCGCCGTAGCAGGCCCCTGTGGGGGCTCACCCACCCCTTCCGCTGCAGCCATGGGGGCATCCTCGCCGCCTTGCTCCACAGCGCCGTCTCCGCCCTCTTCTTCACTAGCCGCTGCGTAGAGGGAGACATAGAACGCAAGCATCAGGGTACTGTTCAATGGTCCCCTAGACAGGAAGGAATAGCAGATGAGTACCACTGTCAAAGTACACTTCCATCATGTCCCTCCACAACACATGGGTCAGTCCAGGCAAAACACACACAGTAACAGGCATGGTGCATGCCATGGACATTTCCATACATGTCCAATGGACTCTTGAAACATACAATGATATGGAACTCACATGCATCATGGGTCATGCCTATCACATGCACACACTTCACCTCAGTCACATCCATCTGGCCTCATACACCCCAAACACAGTGGATACAAGGGTAACTAGGCTGCATCAGTGAATCTGTGCATTGTCACACACATGTGTCATGCATCCATGGCATTCACAAGTCACAGACACGCAGGTCAGGCACACAGACATAGCTACCATATATGTACCTGGCTTCAGCACCCATCCCTCACCCCCACCCATGTCCAGGAACAGAGACTGGCATGCTCTCATGTGTAAAATCTGCATAGGGCTCCCCATGTGGCATTTAAACACATGCAACAACCATGTGGTTCACACATCACTGGTCGCACATGCATTACCATGATGTCCCTGCACACATACATGCATACATGGCCTATGTCACACGCACAGACAAGTATCAGACAACCAGCACACCACAACATGCCCTGTCTCACACAGCAATGCTTGGACACTTACCGCTCAACTCCAGACGGGTCTCCCTCTCAAGGATCTGGGCATGGAGCGCTGGGCGTACGCGTTCCAGGACCCTCATCTGGATGGAACTCATACGGCCCCGGCCCCCCTCCACGAGGCGCCCGGCCTTCACGAGGGTCCTGGACCTCAAGTCCTCCCAGTGCTTCTTGATCTTCTGGACGTCGCAGGTTGCCACCCCTTCCGCGTTGATGGCAACCACACAGTCGGCCCAGATCCTCTCCCGTCCTTCCCTGCTGGCGCAGGACGATCCAAAGAGGGCATCATACTGCCCCAGGACATGCTCCACCAGGACACCAACTTCGGTGGCAGTGAAGCTGGTGCCCTTCTGCCCCTCTGGCCTGGGGTTGCCACTGGTGCCAGATGTGGAAGTGCCCGACATAGGCAGGAGTGGGTGGGCAACTGGGTCCTGGGGCTGGGCTGTTGAGCGATGTTATCCCAGTCGGGAGTCTTCCGTTCCAGCAGGGGTGGACACAGCAACTGGACCCCTGCAGATGGCTGATGTGCAGGCACCAAATGGCAGGGCACGGTGGTAGCAGGCAGGCAGGCAGGCAGCAGCAGCAGATGGCACGTGGGAGGCTGCTCGGGGCACTGGGGGGCAGCAATTCGGCCTTCTGGGCAGGAGCGTGGTCTTCCGAGTGTGTTCGCGTGGCCAGCTTGATACGGAGTGATTTGGCACGTGAAAATCCTGCACGTCAGCGTGAAATTCGAGGAAAGGCCCTTAGCGCGTAAGCGCGTCAGCACGCATACGTGATTCTATTGGACCAAAGGCCCTCAGCGCGTAAGCGCGTCTGTGACGTGACCCGCATGGGTGTTTCCCTCATAGCACGTGATGACGGAGCACACGTGGAAAGACTGCACGTCAGAGTGTCATCGCGTGTAATTGGACAAAAGTGCGCGTACACGCGATTGGCCTATGTACGTGTATTTCAGGGGTGCGCGGGCACTTACACACGCGAGTACATCAGTGCACGTGTATACCGGGGTGCGCGGGAATTTCCACACGCTATTGGCCTGGGTACTGGATTTCAGGGGTGCGCGGGAAGTTTCACACGCGAGTACATCAGCGCACGTGTATACCGGGGTGCACGGGAATTTCCACACGCTATTGGCCTGGGTACTGGATTTCAGGGGTGCGCGGGAGTTTCACACGCTCGCCTACAACACGCGCAAAGAAACATGTACGCCAGTAGGAAGCATGCATACGTCGACCCGCGACGCATAAATTTGCGCGCAAACAAAATAGCAAGCTCAGACGCCAGGATGAATATACCGTTCCTAGCAGCAGTGGCCGTGGGCTACCAAAGGAGGAGGAGGAGGATAGTCAGGGCCAGAATATTCACACCCAGAACCAGCCTTTTCGGGATGCCTGATGACCAGGTGTATGGGAGGTACAGGTTTCCACCACAAATAATACTGGACCTGGTGAGTGAGTGGGAGGATGACCTCACATCACCCACCCTGTGCTCCCAAGCACTCAGCCCCCTGGAGAAGGTCCTCAATGTACTGCACTTCTTAGCCACTGGATCATTTCAGCGGACAAGTGCCATAGTGGGTGGGGTGTCACAGGCCACGCAGTCACGCTGCCTACACCAGGTCTTGAACATCATCACTGCACGCCCATCAGTCCGCAGGCACATATAACTGCCCAGAACACCTGCAGAAAGGCATGCTGCCGCCCTGGATTTTTACGGTGTGGCACGATTCCCCAAAGTGCTAGGTGACATCGACTGCACCCATGTGGCTCTATGTCCCCCCAGGGCATCTGAGCACATCTATAGGAACCACAAGCACTGGCATTCCATCAACGTGCAGGTAGTATGTAATGCCAAGGGAATCATCACCTCAGTATATGCCAACTATCCCGGGTCCACCCACGACAGCTTCATTTACCGAATGTCCACCCTAAGCCGGGACCTAGAAGCTGGGCGGCATGGCGATACATGGCTGATTGGTGAGTATGAATGCCACTGCACATGCATGCATGTCAGATACTGAGCAAGGTCACAACCCCACCAATGATACCAATCACCACCTCCACAGGGGACAGTGCCTACCCTTTCAGCCCCCACATGATGACGCCAATTCGGAACCCCACCACGCCACCCGAGGTAAGATATAACACAGCCCACATTGCAACCCGTGGCATAGTAGAGCGCACATTCGGAGTGCTTAAGTCACGCTTTCGCTCCCTTGACCGTTCTGGCGGGCAGCTGTTATACGCTCCCCCAGTAGTGTGCAGGATCATAGTGGCAGCATGTGTCCTGCACAACATTGCAACACGCCGGGGCCTGGCCGTGGACATGGTGGTGGCCCCACATCCCCAACCACATGCACGGCTGCTGCGCATGGTAGGGGAAAGGGCACGGGGGAGGCAGCCCGTACACAGCTAGTGGCTAATTACTTCACCTAGAAATCACACCCCTGTGGGGTGCACACTGCCCTGGCACATACCATCTGATAATCAATGATGACTCAACCTGACACTGATCCTGAATGTCTGGAGAATCAACCGTCAAAACCATATCGGCCTGAGATTGTTCACCTGGAAGTGTTACAATGTGTGCATCCCTACCTACACAGACACCACCAATGCAGTTTTGTGAAAAAACACATTCAAGTAGCTAAAATGAATACCCACTTGCAAAATGCAACATTAGGACAGTGCCTTGTCACCCAACCCATCCATAGCACCGCCACACGACACACCGTGCCATGTCATGCTATGTGCAGGTAAACAAAGTAATCCCCACAACATGACACAAGTGTCACAATGTACAGTGTCCCTAATTGAAACTCACGACACCTGAAATGCTCACAGTAATGCAGGACCAACAACACACTTGAGCAGGTATTTAGCAATAACACTTATCAGCCACTGACCCTCAAAACTACCATTAACATGACACTACGAATGTAAGGAATTAGTAGTCTCACCACCTGGAAATGCCTGCACTCCCGCACTTCCAACTGTACAGTGTTCCCGCCATGTAGAGTTGTAGGTGCACTGCTGCCAACATGGACCCCATCTCCAAAGTAGAGGGCCTTGTGTAGACATGAGGAAAGGACCTGCAAATTAGGAGGTAGGCACGGATGATGAGTTACACATCAATGCAACATGCAGTGTACAACACAACAGCAATATGCACTAGGAATGTATACACAGTATTGACTAGACTACCCACACATGTAGTGGGAGTCCAATGTCACCATGTACGTCAATGTCACTTGGGCACACCCTTTGCAAGCCCATGGAAACGGGAAGCAGGAGGGGTGTGTGTGACAAAAACCCAAGCATCTGAACCAAATACATGACAAGCCTGCATGTGCCCAGCCGCAATGCAGCGTATGCCCACAGGAGCCACGGAAGGCAACACATTGTCCCAAAAAAAAAAAAAAAGAAAAAAAAAGAAAGAAAAAATCAAAAATGGCCATTAATGGGCCCGGGGGGGTTGGGGAGGCCACCCAGGAGGTCCGAGGACAGGGTGCACACCAAAACCCACCTGTGTGGATCTTGGGAAAAAAAAACACCTCCATGGGCTCATGGCCCACACGGCTACCCTATTGTGGGAATATCACTGCTGTCGCTATTATCCCCCTGTGCAGCTGCATCCGGAGGTGGTTGCACTATGGGAGGCAGCCCACGCAAGGCCCTAGTCTGTTCCTCCATGGCTGCAAGCATGCGGGTGTGGTAGGTCTCGTTCTGGAGGATGAGTGTGCGGAGGTCCCCATGCAACAACTCACAGGATGCCCGGACCTCCGCCCTCGTTGCCTGCATCTCAGCTGAGAGCATACGGGTGAGACGCTCCAGCTGCTGTTCTGTCCTTCGGTTTGTTGAAGCCTCAAGCTCAACAAGAGTCGTCCTGAGGTGAAGGAGCTCCTGCCTCAGGGCTTCCCTGTGGCCCTGGGACTCTATGGAGATGGCTTCCTGCAGAGTCGCCAGTGCCGCCCGCCTGTCCCTGTTGGACGCCAACATGTCCTCCCTGTGTGACTGGCAGATGGAGTCGGTTGCCTGCTGTAGTCGCTCCATCAGCCTTTCGGGGGGGACAATGGAAGTGGCCACCCTATCCATGGCCTGAGCCATCATCTCTGATGATGCTGCCTGTTGGGTTGCCATACCGTAAATGGATTGCTCCCATGCGGTATTGCCAGGTGGCCTACGGCCACCACGTCGGCGGGCACCACACCTGTCTGGGGCAAGGCGAACTGTGCCTTGCTGTGCCGCACTGCCTGAGGCTGCAGGACTGCATTCCCCCTCTGATCTGCTGGCCCAGGAACAGGATCAGATGTCGCGGAGTGTGACCCTGCATCCGTAACCACCAAAGGCGTAGCTGCCAACACTGACATCCCCATTGAGGGTTCTGACCCTGGTGCAGGTGGGTGGGACAGAACAGAATCCCTCCCAGGAACACTCACCTGCGACAGCACGTAGGTCTCATCATCCGAATCAACACCTGAGTACAGCTCGGGGGTGGTGCAGCCAGAGACACCCCTTGAGAGCACGACCTGCAGCAGTTGTGGGTTCTCACCCACCACCACACCACGTCCCTCACTGGTGGTCGGTCGGCCCTCGGACCCCTCCTGGGTCTGCACCATCTCCACAACCCCAGCAGTATCAGGTGCATCTTCCCCTGCAAAGACATAAAAGAAAACAAATGGAAACGGGCATTAGCACCATGGCACACAATGAGGGCTGAGAAGCAAGAGAACCAGTACTTGATTGACACATGTCCCACATGACTAAAACCCTCCCATGCATGCACCCTCACTGCGTATGAAGGGCAGGCAAATGGCACACACTGATGACACCAAGATGGAAGATGAACACATTTTCTGCATGCTGCCTGGCAGTGGCATCACACATTGGCCTGTGATTGCCAGGTGAAATACACATGCCATCACACAGATGGCATGTACCATTGCTATTGAGTGAAGATGGAGAGGAGGGCAGCACTTATTCATTCAGTCCAGTTCCTGCATGTAATAGCTTTTCTAATTCAAACAGGTCTGATTTTTCACCTGGAGCTGCCAGTCCAAATTGGTCCGATTGCACAGGGACATGTGTGAACAAATGATATCCAGGTAACAAAGTCACTCCACTTTAGCCTTGCCATGTCAGACATGTGACTACAGGACTGAGAAATGCCTAGTAAAAGTGGTGGAATGCAAACAATCTGTCTGAATGAACAGAGAAAAATAAGCAACAATGTTGTGGCAAGGTGACACTTCAAGGGTAACTGGCGTGCTGTTGGCCTAGATGTCTACTGTTGGCAGAAGGGATACTGCTATGGACAAATGCTGCTGTGCAGAATGTATTGCATGAAGCACATGGGTGACCCAAACGACTCAGGCGCACACACCCTCACCTGGCACACAAACAGAAGCCCTCACACACACACCATGCACATGGATGACACACACATGCATGTGCACTCACCGGACAATGCCTCATAATCAGGCAGATCTCCCACGCCTTGGATCTGTTCCTCCGTGACGTAGGTCCCAGCTACTGACTCATGTGGAGTGAGTTCATGTCTTCTACTGGAGACCCACCTCCAGTCACTAGAGTTGCGGCATGACTTGAGGCCAGCTTATTCTTTGCTCTGCGCTTTAGGTCATTCCAGCGCTTATAGCAATCATTGGCTGTGCGCCTCACGATTCCAAGGGCACTTACGATGTCCGCAACAGTCTGCCAGTGTGCCTGGCGTTGTGCAGGTGTGGTCTTGGATCCTGCAACAATGACCATCTCATTATCATGTGCGGACACATACTCGACAAGTGCATTCAGTTCGGTGTTAGGAAAGATTTCGTAATTGTAGGTCATTTTCCTTCCATGTGGCAACCCCTAAACTTTTTGCTGTTGTTTTTCACCTTGTTCTTGACTTTGCCAGAGAAGTGCAGCCTTCTGCCGCACTCCTCTGGGCTTTCGCTCCTTTCTTACGGGGAAACTGACATGCCCTTAAGACAGTCAGTACCGGGGAACGCTGTTTCCCGTAGTTTCTTTTATCATGTTGCGGCTTTCGTGCAACATGACACAAGAGGGCACTGTAAGCTAAGTTACAGCTCTCTTGGGTCTCTAGCCTTCTACAGGCCCTAGATACTCGTTTAGGATTGTATCTGATCGGCGCAAGTGATTCAGGGACGGGAATGGTGGCAGCGATCGTTTCTTGTGTTTTGAGCTCCTTTTGGCGTTCTAAGCGCGTTTCTCGCGCTTAACCCAAAATGGTGGCTTGGCTCCCAAAATGGCCAGACCACGAGGCTCCTTTGTCCTGTCCGCTGACCTTCTTGCTCCCTTCACCTTCCCCAGGTCGAGCTGACCCGGGGCCTTCCTTATTTGGGCATGTACTTTCCGGCGAAACACGGATGATTTCGCGGGCTTCTACATGTCTTGTGTGTGCCTCCAGGATGTGGGCTGGGATGTCTGGTCCCAATACACATTCTGGGTGCCAGAGAGTCTAGGGTGGTGTGAATGCCTGGGACCACCGTGGTCCGTGATTGGTCCACGAATGGTGTGAGTGTTGATGAGCGGATCTCCCATTGGGTCCCCTCCGTTTTGGCGCGAAGGGAACCGTGGATAAGAGGGGGCTGGAAACACCACTACCATGTCGATCTCCTGAGTTCTCACGAACGAAGGAATACAGGAGCCAAGTATCCTGCAACCACGAGGCTGGACTGAGGAATTGCTGGTGACCCGCTGAAGGACTTCTCCTCTGCACTGCTGTCGCCTTGTGAAACCCTTTTCACCTTTGATCGAACCAGAAGGCCTGTACTGGTACTTCGACCCTTGGAATAGCGGGAACAGCTATTCTCGGCATCTTCACCATCTCCTGCCAGTAAGCCTTCGGAAGCGTCTCTGGGCCATCCAGTAGACTGACCAGCTTACACGGGAGTCTTGCTCTGTAACCGCTGCCAGGTTGTGTAGTATTTCGAGTCCTTGTCACTCTCACACGCTTCGTACACTTGGCGTTCCCAGGTCTGAAGTGAGTAGTGTACATTTGGCTCAGATACACATGGCCGCTCCGTTGCCCTGCTGTGGTAACAAACTGTGCGGGTTTCTTCGATTGGGACGTCTTTTTACTCAACACGACGACGAGGCGTTCCCTGCTCTTCTGAACCTGCCAGCTGCTGAAACTGACGCGGAGAAGCCTGGGTCTGCTTGCATCGGGGACCGGTGAGCAGCATAGCTAGGATCTGGTTGCCCTCCTGCAGGAGCCCATTGCTTTTCCCCGCTGTGTCAAACAGCACCCTTTTCCGTACTCGCGCTCTGCTTCTGCCCACTGTGGAGGCTGCGCTTGAGTCGCGGAACTTGTTCTTCTTCTTTTGTGCACTAAACTGAACTGCCTGATTTCCCTCGAAGAGCTTCTCCTTTTGCCCGTTGGCACCAGCGCGTGCAGGTACTTTTGAGCACAAGGCTCCACTCTTCGCAGGGCTCGGACTTCCATCTAGTTAGGTGCCTCTGAAGGCGAACTGGGTCTAAGCATTATTTTCGCACTGCCTGTTTTCCCTCCCTTTTAGGTGGACTACACATTTCGTGCATATAACGCTTGAGACTTGTTGTATTTGTATATATATTGTGTTGATATGGTATGTGTTGGTTTACTATCGTTATATTGTGATTTTCTCGCTACGGTCATTGTTTTAAAGGCCTTGAAATAAATGTGTATATATTTTTAATATAACAACTGTTGGGAGTAGTTTGTAAGTGATCTTGCTTTGTGTGCTCATTGCGGGCTTTCAGTCACCCTCACCCCTCTTGAGACCTAGTCTTGACCGCCGCGATCGCTACCTTGATTGGTCTGGCTCGTCCAGAGGTTACCCTGTTCCAAGTAATTAGGTTGGCCTTCTGAACTTCTGCGCCACCAGGACAGAGCTCAGAAATCCGTCTTAACATTCGGCATCCGTGAAGCTGGGCTTCCTCGACGGGCCGGACTGTGTAGCCGTGTCTGGGGCATCAGCCTGTGCCGGACGAGCACTCTTCCTCTTCCGCATGGAAGGTGGGGGTGATCCTGAGTGTCCTGCGCCGCTCTGGACACTAGGGGCAGGAGCCCTGGTGTACTCTATCAGGAGTGTGGGATTGCACACTCAGCATGGGAGTTGGTGCAGGCATTGGCTCAAGAATAATGGTGTCAGGGGGAATGTCAGCAGGATGGACTAGGGCCGACACTGTCCTGGCTGGGAGTGTGAGAGCTGGGGTGGATGGAGCCACAGCTGCCCCTGCAGCCTCTCCACCCTGCCTACTTGGGGCAGCAGATGATCTTGCTGCCCCTGATCCACGTGGCCTGATGACATCAACGTGCACCAGCGCACGTGTCATAGGCCTGCTGACCTGGAAGTCAGCCATGGAGTCAGCCAGGTCTGGTGCCACAATGGGCTGGTCCAACAAGAGCTGAGCATGGATGGTGTCAGCCACATCAGCCTCAACCAGGGGGGAGGGGGGAATTATGGGTGCCCTTGACTGGTCCTCCACACATGGGGGGACAGGGTCAGCCTGCAAGTAACGACCACATCCCCTACCGGATCCACCACGGCCACCACTTGTGGCTCATCCACCTTTGCCACCCTTACGGAATCCTCACCTCCCAACCATGGCACTGATGTTAATATGCGTATGGGAGTGGCTGTAAACTATTGTCCTGGGCAATTGGGGGTCAAAGGGATTGGGTACCAGATGGTAATTGTACCCTAGTGCTCTAGCAAGGCTGAATGTGACCCCTGGGGAAAGATGACGGGTCACGCAACGCACAGGAAGCCCAAAAAAGGGAGATGACGTGCACGCAACCCCTCCTAGACCACGTGTGCGGAAAAAAAAACCTGCACTACGCTGTGGCACCCAGTAATACAAGAATGAACGTATGCGTGTCACACGCAGCCTAGAATGACCTCTGAAGGGGTAGGCTACACAGGGGGCAAGCACAGATGTTAGATACGTGCGTGACTCACCATCTGCCAGGAAAAAGAGCGTGAAAAAGAAGCGTGTTTGGTTGGCAACACCCCCGCCAAAAGAAGATTTGTACGCTGTCTGAGGAGACAGGACAACAGTAGAAGGGAACACTGTTTGAGGGAACAGGCCCAGGAAAACCAGAAAAAGAGAAAAAAGAGAAAAAGCTGTCAGAGGTAACAGGGAGTACGAACTTGAAACGCCGTGAAGTAAATCGTGTGTGAAACGACAAGAAGTACAGAATTCACCCACTCGCTCTCCACGAAAAGCACGTACAAGGAAATGGTGTTCTACACGTACCTTTTATGCAGGCCCACACGTCCAGCGTCACTTACGCTGCGTGTACACGCTAGGGCCATTTCCACCAATTACACGCTTTGTCACTTCTGCGTGTAGGGCCATTTCCACCAATTACACGCTTTGTCACTTCCGCATGTACGTGCTAAGGCCATTTCCACCAATTACACGCTTTGTCACTTCTGCTTGTAGGGCCATTTCCACCAATTACACGCTTTGTCACTTCCGCGTGTACGCGCTAAGGCCATTTCCACCAATTACACGCTTTGACACTCGGACGTGTCTTTCATTTTTTTAACACGCAACATTTCCAACGTGTGCCCTATTCAACGTGCACGTGACTTCATAGATGCGCATACGCTGGTGGCCTTTGGGCCAATGAATGCACAGTGTGCTGACACGTTTACGCGCTAAGGGCCTTTCCTCGAATTACACGCAGACGTGTTGGATTTTCACGTGCAAAATCACTCCGTATCAAGCTGGCCATGCGTTCACACACGGAAGACCACGCTCCTGCCCAGAAGGCCGAATTACTTCCCCCCAGAGCCCTGAGCACGCTCCCACCTGCCATCTGCTGCTGCCTGACTGCCTGCTGCCCACGTGCCCTGCCATTTGCTGCCTGCACATCAGCCAGGGGTGGTGTTGCTGTGACCACCCCTGCTGGAACAAAAGACTCCAGACTGCTTTTCCATCGCCCGCACAGCCCAGCCGCAGGACCCAGTTGCCCACCCGCTCCTGCCTCTGGGGTTGCCATGTCGGGCACTGCAACATCTGGCACCAGTGGCAACCCCCGGCCAAGGAGGCAGAGGGGCACCAGCTTCACTGCCACCGAAGTTGGTGTCCTGGTGGAGCATGTCCTGGGGCAGTATGATGCCCTCTTCGGAAGGTTGCGCGCCGACAAGGAAGGACGGACTCGGATCTGGATGGACATCGTGACTGCCATCAACGCGGAGGAGGTGGCAGTCCGCGACTACGAACGTGTCAGGAAGCGCTGAGAGGACTTCAGGTCCAGGACCCTCAACAAGGCCCGGTGCCTCCTGAAGGCAGTGCATGCTAAGGGGCGCCGGGGCCACTTGTCGGAAGATCAGATGAGGGTCCTGGAACGCATATCCCCAGCGCACCACATCCAGGTCCTTGAGAAGCAGACCCGTCTGGAGTCGAGCGGTAAGTGTACATGCATACTGATTGTAAGCTGTGCGTGTGGTGGTGTGCCAGGAGTGTGCAGGTTGAACATGTATTTTTATGTGGCCAAGTAGGGGGGTGTACAGGGCCGTGAGGGTGACACATGCGAGGGGTCTCATGTGTGACAGATGTATGGTGCTTGTGTGTGTGGGCTTGCATGGCACAGGATGTGGAGGAATGATTGTCAGGTGTGACATGGATGTCGATCAAAACACTGCGACAGTTGGCGGAGGTGTACACATGCATGCAAGTTTGGTGTTGTGTGTGCATGTGTAGTGTACTCCCTATGTTGCATGTGATGTGTGGATGACCTTTGGCTGCTCATGCTGTTGTATGTGAATGGATGGTGCTGGCTGTTGCAATATGGCTGTGGTATGGCTCATGTGTGCAAGTTGAAATGACATGTGTGTTGGGGATTGTGATGCCATGTCTGAGGTTTAACAATGCCACTCATGTATAACTGTCATGTGTGTAGGAGTCCATTTTACAGTGCCCTGATGCCTGTGTTTTCTTTCTCCCTGTCTGCAGCGTCAACTGATGAAGAGGGCGGAGAAGGTGCTGTGGAGCACAGCGGCAGGGGTCGCACCACCAGCCGGAGACGCAAGGCCCGGATCCCTGTGGGATGTATTTACCCATGCATCCGAGCCGTACCTCAAAACTGTGCAGTACTGACATGGAAAACATCATGATGGCCAGAGCTTCCCAGAAAATGCACAGGGAAATGCATGAAGAATAGGCTGCCACCCATTTTTGCCGATGTTATGGGCACAGAAGGACACTGCCTAAAACCACCATTGGACTACCCACACAGTAGTCTGAAACCCTTGGGAATGGCAATGCTGATTGCCAAATGCAACCTAGAATTGTTGGGAATTCATTTTCTTAAATCCCAAAAATGGGTGCAGTACCAGTACTCACCACTATCCAAAAGCCGGCAGTTTAAAACCACCCTGTGTTTCTCTGAAGGCAGGCTCAAACTGTCTATTTTAAACATTGCAACACATCTAAAAACTCACTGGACACCAGCAGACATTTGGTAGAATGGAGTGTTGTGTGCCTACAAAATCTGGGAAATGAAGAGCCCAGAACAATGCTTATAACAACACAGGCTGCGCTGTGGATTTCAGCAGTTTAAGTAAATTTGGACTGAAAGACACTAAAAAAAAACTAAATGTTTAAATTGACTGAGTGACCTACTTTTGAGTGTCACATAGGTTGCAATTGTTTAAATGTCATAGTTTTAAACTTAGAATCAGCCTTCTAGCTGCATATGTGAAAATGTTTAGTTTTATTTGAATGCAGAAACTGGGGAACAGAAATGACAGCTTAAAGAGATTCCAATTTGCCTGGCAACTACCCCCATCAGGAGTGAAACTTGAGTCACAGCTGTGTTCCCAGGCCTAGCTGCCCTTTTGCTGCTCACACTAAGGATATGCCATCTATCTGATAATTGAATTACCTGTGCTCTGCAGGAGAGTGAACAATGCAACTCCCTTCACCCAGGCAGAGGGTTTATTGAGAGGATCATAAATGGCTTCCTCTTGAACAATGAGCCTCTCCTGACTCAGGCAAAGGTTTTATTACAGCAGTCGTAAAATGTAGCTTCCTCTTGGCAGAAGCTGGGAGGAGCACTGCCTGTGAGAGCAAGCTGGCTTGGCAGAACTGGATAAACCAGTATTTCTACCTTGTGCTGAGAGGAAACCACACCCCTTTGGAGCCAGAACATAACTCTAAAAAGATGAATAACTCATAGAGCGGACATGTGAAAATTTTATAAATGATACCATAATTCTTGTGATTTTTCTGCCCACAGTTTATGAGGTTTTTAGAACCGGTGGTATGTTCAGGGGGGTGTTAGCGGAAAAGTGGATATTACTCTAAATGTATGCATGTTAAAAGTCTGAAACTTCATCAGTTAATGTCCATACTCCCTGCGCACATGTATGTAAAGTTGGGTCAATGTCAGAAATTGAAAAATCAGTTAAAAAGTCAATTATGTGCCATTTCTGAATGCAAGCTCTTAGAAACAGCAGATTTGGACAGAGACATGGCTAAATTCAGCCACACCATGTATATGTAATTTCAAGCAACTGTGTAACTGTGAAATATGTCTTTTATTATCAAATATAGAATGTGTGCAATCTGACAGAGGAGTGTCCTATCTGCAAGCCATAAAATGACATCCCTCTGACTCACAGTTCATTCCCCAATCAAATGATAAATGGAAGTTTGACCAATTAGAAGCTGAGAGAGAGGTAGGGTCAGTGATGCTAGAACACACCCACATTCTAAACACATAAAATCAGACAGACAGGACAGATAGGGACCTTCATTTCCATCTGCAGCGGGACGCTCTGCCGGAAAAATCCATACTTTACCTCCATCAAACCTCCAGAGAGCCAAACTAGAGACTTCAATCTATCCAGAACTAGAGACCCAGACCAGAGAACCAGAGAGAGCTGACCCAGATCACTGTGAAGTGCAGAGACCAGAGGCTAGCTGTAGTGCTGAATTGAATCCTCTTACATCCCCTCCCAGGTTGTGATCTCGTCGGGGAGTGAGGAGTCCGGTGCCGCGTCCCAGGCCGCAGCTGCCGAGGGGAGGTCCAAGAGGCGGAGGTTGGAGTTGGACTCCTCGGCAGCAGAAGGGGCAGCTGGGACCCCACATGGCCCAACCGAGGAAGATGGCACGGAGTCATCCAGGTTGGTGGGGGGTTTGGTGGAGGAGGAGGCCGTGCAAGCGACAGTGGCGGGGTCTGGAGGTGGGGATTCCACTGGTGCTAGTGGTGCAGTGCAGGATCAGGGACAGGAGGCAGCAGAGGCTGCCGTGGAGGTGCCTGTGTGCAATCCTGTCCCTGCTCCTGTCACTGCATCATCTTGCACCAGCGGGGATGCCTACCTCCAGACCCGTTCTCAGGGAGAGGATTGGCTTACAACACCTGGCCTTCCTCTCTCTCCCTGCGGATGTGGCTATCCTGCACCAGGGTGAGCCTGTCCAGGGTGGGGTGGCGTTGCGTCAACGGGCCATGCGAGCTGACCTGCAGTCTTTTCATGATGAGTCAGCACATCTTCTCGCATGGCTCGTTGACCGCGTTGACCCACTGGGACAGCTCACCAGGGCTGGTTCCTCCGTTTCCTGGACCTTGTTCCGATCCCCTTCTCCACAGAACCCCCTATGCCCCAGTCGTCCTCCATGCCATCTTCCCACCCATGTGTCACCTGGGTGCCCTGTGGAGCTGCCTCCGACCGTGCGGCCAGGCTGGTGGACAACAGATCCCTGCCACAGTCGGGAGTTGGACGTCCAGCAGGGGTGGCCACATCAACGACTGCACCCCAGCTGGAGGAGGATGTGGAGGCACCACCGGACAGGGCACATGGACAGCAGCAGCTGCAGCAGCAGGAGGCTGTAGGTGGGAGCCACGATAGCTCAGGGCCTTCAACATCGGAGGGGCAGGCATCGGCCGGAGGGCAGGAGGACCCTGGACGGGAAGTGTCTTCCGTGTGGCAGCGGTTGGGCCATGCCATAGATGCGGAGCGGCGGCGGGCGGAGGAAGCGCGGCTCACGATGGTCAGGGCGGAGAACTCCATGCGGAGGGCCCTGAGGCGGGCCGAGTGCCTCGAGGCAATCCGCAGGGAGTTGGAGGTGAACATGTCGGCGTCCCTGCGGACCCTCGGGGCCATGGAACAGGACCGCCTCCGGGACATAGACGAGGAGTTTGATGATGCCCTGTCCCGGAACACCACTAAGTGAGCCGCTGGACTGGCCCGCCGCCATTGTATATAGTTATTTAGTGATAGGTTTCCTTTATAGTTTATTTTTATTTGGAGTCGAGGGACACTGCTCCATCTTTTGTATATAGTTCCTTTTTAGATAGGTTTTTTTGTAGGTTTCATTTCTTCTCTTGGGATGATGGACCCTGAATACTTTGTACATAGTTGGACTTTGGATTTGGATTTTTTTTTACTATGAATATTTTTTCCCATGAAGCAATGGTTTTCTATTTCTTTTTTCCCTTCATTTCCTTTTCATGGACTTGAACTTTGGAAGATATTTTTTTGGATTATCATTTATTGATTTTAATTTGAAAAGGGACAGACAGCTTAATTTTGTTATTATTTTACTTGTGTATTTTGGTTAATTTTGATTGCCATTGCTGTTGTTTTTAATACATTATTTGGATTTTTTCATTCTTCAATGTGTGGTTTCATCTCATTGTTTTCATGCATGTCATGATATGGGTTTTCAGGTTCACTTGCAACCATTGTGTGTGTGCGAGACACATGTGTTGATTTACATTGTTTCCATTGGAGTAGTATCATGGGCACATGTAATACTTGGTTGTGTCTTTGGGCTGTGGTGGCTGGCCATGAGGCACATGCTTGAGGATTGTCAGGGCCTGTGGGCAGGAGGACATGAGTGGGGGCCTGGTGGGGGCTGCCCATGGTGGCTGGGGGGTGGGGGTGGTGGTAGACATGGGTGGGAGCCTGGTGGAGGGTGCCCCACACTGCTGGGGGCGTGGGGGTGCGTGGGAGACATGAGTGGGGGCCTGGTGGGGGCTGCCCATGGTGGCTGGGGGGTGGGGGTGGTGGTAGACATGGGTGGGAGCCTGGTGGAGGGTACCCCACACTGCTGGGGGGTGGGGGTGGGTGGGAGACATGAGTGGGGGCCTGGTGGGGGCTGACCAGGGTGTGGGGGGTGGGGGTGGTGGTAGACATGGGTGGGAGCCTGGTGGAGGGTGCCCCACACTGCTGGGGGGGTGGGGGTGGGTGGGAGACATGATTGGGGCCTGGCGGAGGCTGCCCAGGGTGGATGGGGGTTGGGGGTGGTGGGAGACATGGGTGGGAGCCTGGTGGGGGCTGCCCTTCACTGCTGGGGGGTGGGGGTGGGTGGGAGACATGAGTGGGGGCCTGGCGGAGGGTGCCCATGGTGGCTGGGGGGTGGGGGTGGTGGGAGACATGGGTGGGGGCCTGGTGGAGGGTGCCCCTGCACTGCTGGGGGTTGGGGGTGGTGGGAGACATGAGTGGGGGCCTGGTGGAGGGTGCCCCTGCACTGCTGGGGGGCGGGGGTGGTGGGAGACATGAGTGGGGGCCTGGTGGAGGGTGCCCCTGCACTGCTGGGGGGTGGGGGTGGTGGGAGACATGAGTGGGGGCCTGGCGGAGGGTGCCCCTGGATGCTGGGGGGTGGGGGTGGTGGGAGACATGAGTGGGAGCCTGGTGGAGGGTGCCCCTGCACTGCTGGGGAGGTGGGGTGGTGGGAGACATGAGTGGGTGCCTGGCGGGGGCTGCCCATGGTGGCTAGGGGGTGGGGGGAGTAGACACGGGTGGGAGCCTGGTGGAGGTTGCCCCTGCACTTCTGGGGGGTGGGGGTGGGTGGGAGACATGAGTGGGGGCCTGGTGGAGGGTGCCCCACAGTGCTGGGGGGTGGGGGTGGGTGGGAGACATGAGTGGGGGCCTGGCGGAGGCTGCCCATGGTGGGTGGGGGGTGGGGGTGGTGGGAGACATGGGTGGGGGCCTGGTGGAGGGTGCCCCACACTGCTGGGGGGGTGGGGGTGGGTGGGAGACATGAGTGGGGGCCTGGTGGAGGGTGCCCCACACTGCTGGGGGGTGGGGGTGGTGGGAGACATGAGTGGGGGCCTGGCAGAGGCTGCCCATGGTGGCTGGGGGGTGGGGGTGGTGGGAGACATGAGTGGGGGCCTGGTGGAGGGTGCCCCTGCATTGCTGGGGGGGTGGGGGTGGTGGGAGACATGAGTGGGGGCCTGGCAGAGGCTGCCCATGGTGGCTGGGGGGTGGGGGTGGTGGGAGACATGAGTGGGGGCCTGGCAGAGGCTGCCCATGGTGGGTGGGGGGTGGGGGTGGTGGGAGACATGGGTGGGGGCCTGGTGGAGGGTGCCCCACACTGCTGGGGGGTGGGGGTGGTGGGAGACATGAGTGGGGGCCTGGCAGAGGCTGCCCATGGTGGCTGGGGGGTGGGGGTGGTGGGAGACATGAGTGGGGGCCTGGTGGAGGGTGCCCCTGCATTGCTGGGGGGGTGGGGGTGGTGGGAGACATGAGTGGGGGCCTGGCAGAGGGTGCCCCTGGATGCTGGGGTGTGGGGTGGTGGGAGACATGAGTGGGGGCCTGGTGGAGGGTGCCCCTGAACTGCTGGGGGGTGGGGGTGGTGGGAGACATGAGTGGGTGCCTGGCGGGGGCTGCCCATGGTGGCTGGGAGGTGGGGGGGGTAGACACGGGTGGGAGCCTGGTGGAGGGTGCCCCTGCACTGCTGGGGTGGTGGGGGTGCGTGGGAGACATGAGTGGGGGCCTGGTGGGGGCTGCCCATGGTGGCTGGGGGGTCGGGGTGGTGGTAGACATGGGTGGGAGCCTGGTGGAGGGTGCCCCACAATGCTGGGGGGGTAGGGGTGGGTGGGAGACATGAGTGGGGGCCTTGTGGGGGCTGCCCATGGTGGCTGGGGGTTGGGGGTGGTGGTAGACATGGGTGGGAGCCTGGTGGAGGGTTCCCCACACTGCTGGGGGGTGGGGGTGGTGGGAGACATGAGTGGGGGCCTGGTGGAGGGTGCCCCTGCACTGCTGGGGGGCGGGGGTGGTGGGAGACATGGGTGGGAGCCTGGTGGGGGCTGCCCCTGCACTGCTGGGGGGTGGGGGTGGGTGGGAGACATGAGTGTGGGCCTGGCGGAGGGTGCCCCTGCACTGCTGGGGGGGTGGGGGTGGTGGGAAACATGAGTGGGGGCCTGGTGGAGGGTGCCCCTGCACTGCTGGGGGGGGTGGGGGTGGTGGGAGACATGAGTGGGGGCCTGGCGGAGGGTGCCCCTGGATGCTGGGGGGTGGGGGTGGTGGGAGACATGAGTGGGAGCCTGGTGGAGGGTGCCCCTGCACTGCTGGGGGGTGGGGGTGGTGGGAGACATGAGTGGGTGCCTGGCGGGGGCTGCCCATGGTGGCTGGGGGGTGGGGGGGTAGACACGGGTGGGAGCCTGGTGGAGGGTGCCCGTGCACTGCTGGGGGGTGGGTGGGAGACATGAGTGGGGGCCTGGTGGAGGGTGCCCCACAGTGCTGGGGGGTGGAGGTGTGTGGGAGACATGAGTGGGAGCCTGGCGGAGGCTGCCCATGGTGGGTGGGGGGTGGGGCTGGTGGGAGACATGGTTGGGGGCTGGTGGAGGGTGCCCCACACTGCTGGGGGGGTGTGGGTGGGTGGGAGACATGAGTGGGGGCCTGGCGGAGGCTGCCCATGGTGGGTGGGGGGTGGGGGTTGTGGGAGACATGGGTGGGGGCCTGGAGGAGGGTGCCCCACACTGCTGGGGGGTGGGGGTGGTGGGAGACATGAGTGGGGGCCTGGCGGAGGCTGCCCATGGTGGCTGGGGGGTGGGGGTGGTGGGAGACATGAGTGGGGGCCTGGTGGAGGGTGCCCCTGCACTGCTGGGGGGGTGGGGGTGGTGGGAGACATGAGTGGGGGCCTGGCGGAGGGTGCCCCTGGATGCTGGGGGGTGGGGGTGGTGGGAGACATGAGTGGGGGCCTGGTGGAGGGTGCCCCTGCACTGCTGGGGGGGTTGGGGTGGTGGGAGACATGAGTGGGTGCCTGGCGGGGGCTGCCCATGGTGGCTGGGAGGTGGGGGGGTAGACACGGGTGGGAGCCTGGTGGAGGGTGCCCCTGCACTGCTGGGGGGTGGGGATTGGTGGGAGACATGAGCGGGGGCCTGATGGAGGGTTCCCCACACTGCTGGGGGGGTGGGGGTGGTGGGAGACATGAGTGGGGGCCTGGCGGGGGCTGCCCATGGTGGCTGGGGGGTGGGGGGTGGTAGACATGGGTGGGAGCCTGGTGGGGGCTGCCCCTGCACTGCTGGGGGGTGGGGGTGGGTGGGAGACATGAGTGGGGGCCTGGTGGGGGCTGCCCATGGTGGCTGGGGGGTGGGGGTGGTGGTAGACATGGGTGGGAGCCTGGTGGAGGGTGCCCCACACTGCTGGGGGGTGGGGGTGGGTGGTCGACATGAGTGGGGGCCTGGTGGAGGGTGCCCCTGCACTGCTGGGGGGGTGGGGGTGGTGGGAGACATGAGTGGGGGCCTGGTGGAGGGTGCCCCTGCACTGCTGGGGGGGTGGGGTGGTGGGAGACATGAGTGGGGGCCTGGCAGAGGGTGCCCCTGGATGCTGGGGGTTGGGGGTGGTGGGAGACATGAGTGGGGGCCTGGTGGAGGGTGCCCCTGTACTGCTGGGGGGGTGGGGGTGGGTGGGAGACATGAGTGGGGGCCTGGGGGGTGGCTGCCCATGGTGGCTGGGGGGTGGGGGTGGTGGGAGACATGGGTGGGGGCCTGTCGGAGGGTGCTCCACACTGCTGGGGGGGTGGGGGTGGGTGGGAGACATGAGTGGGGGCCTGGTTGAGGCTGCCCATGGTGGCTGGGGGGTGGGGGTGGTGGGAGACATGGGTGGGGCCTGGTGGAGGGTGCCCCTGCACTGCTGGGGGGTGGGGGTGGTGGGAGACATGAGTGGGGGCCTGGTGGAGGGTGCCCCTGCACTGCTGGGGGGTGGGGGTGGGTGGGAGACATGAGTGGGGGCCTGGTGGAGGGTGCCCCACAGTGCTGGGGGGTGGAGGTATGTGGGAGACATGAGTGGGGGCCTGGCGGAGGCTGCCCATGGTGGGTGGGGGGTGGGGGTGGTGGGAGACATGGGTGGGTGCCTGGTGGAGGGTGCCCCACACTGCTGGGGGGGTGGGGGTGGTGGGAGACATGAGTGGGGGCCTGGCGGAGGCTGCCCATGGTGGCTGGGGGGTGGGGGTGGTGGGAGACATGAGTGGGGGCCTGGTGGAGGGTGCCCCTGCACTGCTGGGGGGGTGTGGGTGGTGGGAGACATGAGTGGGGGCCTGGCGGAGGGTGCCCCTGGATGCTGGGGGGTGGGGGTGGTGGGAGACATGAGTGGGGGCCTGGTGGAGGGTGCCCCTGCACTGCTGGGGGGTTGGGGTGGTGGGAGACATGAGTGGGTGCCTGGCGGGGGCTGCCCATGGTGGCTGGGAGGTGGGGGGGTAGACACGGGTGGGAGCCTGGTGGAGGGTGCCCCTGCACTGCTTGGGGGTGGGGGTGGGTGGGAGACATGAGTGGGGGCCTGGTGGAGGGTGCCCCACACTGCTGGGGGGGTGGGGGTGGTGGGAGACATGAGTGGGGGCCTGGCGGGGGCTGCCCATGGTGGCTGGGGGATGGGGGGTGGTAGACATGGGTGGGAGCCTGGTGGGGGCTGCCCCTGCACTGCTGGGGGGTGGGGGTGGGTGGGAGACATGAGTGGGGGCCTGGTGGGGGCTGCCCATGGTGGCTGGGGGGTGGGGGTGGTGGTAGACATGGGTGGGAGCCTGGTGGAGGGTGACCCACACTGCTGGGGGTGTGGGGGTGGGTGGGAGACATGAGTGGGGGCCTGGTGGAGGCTGCCCATGGTGGCTGGGGGGTGGGGGTGGTGGGAGACATGGGTGGGGCCTGGTGAAGGGTGCCCCTGCACTGCTGGGGGGTGGGGGTGGTGGGAGACATGAGTGGGGGCCTGGTGGAGGGTGCCCCTGCACTGCTGGGGGGGTGGGGGTGGTGGGAGACATGAGTGGGGGCCTGGTGGAGGGTGCCCCTGCACTGCTGGGGGGGTGGGGTGGTGGGAGACATGAGTGGGGGCCTGGCAGAGGGTGCCCCTGGATGCTGGAGGGTGGGGATGGTGGGAGACATGAGTGGGGGCCTGGTGGAGGGTGCCCCTGCACTGCTGGGGGGGTGGGGGTGGGTGGGAGACATGAGTGGGGGCCTGGGGGGTGGCTGCCCATGGTGGCTGGGGGGTGGGGGTGGTGGGAGACATGGGTGGGGGCCTGGCGGAGGGTGCCCCACACTGCTGGGGGGGTGGGAGACATGAGTGGGGGCCTGGCGGGGGCTGCCCATGGTGGCTGGGGGGTGGGGGTGGTGGGAGACATGGGTGGGGGCCTGGTGGAGGGTACCCCACACTGCTGGGGGGGTGGGGGTGGTGGGAGACATGAGTGGGAGCCTGCTAGAGGGTGCTCCACACTGCTGGGGGGTGGGGGTGGGTGGGAGACATGAGTGGGGGCCTGGTGGGGGCTGCCCATGGTGGCTGGGGGGTGGGGGTGGTGGTAGACATGGGTGGGAGCCTGCTGGAGGGTGCCCCACACTGCTGGGGGGGTGGGGGTGGGTGGGAGACATGAGTGGGGGCCTGGCAGAGGCTGCCCATGGTGGCTGGGGGGTGGGGGTGGTGGGAGACATGGGTGGTGGCCTGGTGTAGGGTGCCCCACACTGCTGGGGGGGTGGTGGTGGTGGGAGACATGAGTGGGGACCTGGCGGGGGCTGCCCATGGTGGGTGGGGGCTGGTGGTGGTGGGAGACATGGGTGGGGGCCTGGTGGAGGGTGCCCCACACTGCTGGGGGGGTGGGGGTGGTGGGAGACATGAGTGGGGGCCTGGTGGGGGCTGCCCATGGTGGCTGGGGGGTGGGGGGGTGGTAGACACGGGTGGGAGCCTGTTGGAGGGTGCCCTTGCACTGCTTGGGGGTGGGGTGGGTGGGAGACATGAGTGGGGGCCTGGTGTGGGCTGCCCATGGTGGCTGGGGGGTGGGGGTGGTAGGAGACATGAGTGGGGGCCTGGTGGAGGCTGCCCCACAGTGCTGGGGGGTGGGGGTGGGTGGGAGACATGAGTGGGGGCCTGGCGGAGGCTGCCCATGGTGGGTGGGGGGTGGGGGTGGTGGGAGACATGGGTGGGGGCCTGGTGGAGGGTTCCCCACACTGCTGGGGGGGTGGGGGTGGTGGGAGACATGGGTGGGGGCCTGGTGGAGCCTGCCCCACAGTGCTGGGGGGTGGGGGTGGTGGTAGACATGTGTGGGAGCCTGGCGGAGGGTGCCCCTGCACTGCTGGGTGGTGGGGGTGGGAGGGAGACATGAGTGGGGGCCTGGTGGGGGCTGCCCATGGTGGCTGGGGGGTGGGGGTGGTGGGAGACATGAGTGGGGGCCTGGTGGAGGCTGCACCACAGTGCTGGGGGTGGGGGTGGTGGTAGACATGGGTGGGAGCCTGGTGGAGGGTGCCCCACACTGCTGGGGGGGTAGGGGTGGGTGGGAGACATGAATGGGGGCCTGGCGGAGGCTGCCCATGGTGGGTGGGGGGTGGGGGTGGTGGGAGACATGGGTGGGGGCCTGGTGGAGGGTGCCCCACACTGCTGGGGGGGTGGGGGTGGTGAGAGACATGAGTGGGGGCCTGGCGGAGGCTGCCCATGGTGGGTGGGGGGTGGGGGTGGTGGTAGACATGGGTGGGAGCCTGGTTGGGGCTGCCCATGGTGGCTGGGGGGTGGGGGTGATAGGGGACATGAGTGGGGGCCTGGTGGAGGGTGCCCCACACTTCTGGGGGGGTGGGGGGTGGGAGACATGAGCAGGTGTGCAGGGTAGTCCCCTGTTTTGTGGGCTGCCTGCAGGGGCCGTGGAAGGTGTACAGGAAACACCTGTGAGGACCCACCCAGCCTAATCGCGTGTGTAACTTCTCGCGCACCCCTGTAATACACGTACCCAGCCAAATCGCGTGTGATAATTCCCGCGCACCCCTGTAATACACGTACCCAGCCAAATTGCATGTGATTATTCCCGCGCACCCCTGTAATACACGTACCCAGCCAAATCGCATGTGACAATTCCCGCGTACCCCTGTAATACACGTACCCTGGCTAATCGCGTGTAAAACTTCACGCGTACCCCTGTCATACACGTACCCAGCCAAATCGAGTGTGATAATTCCCGCGTACCCCTGTAATACACGTACCCGGGCTAATCGCGTGTAAAACTTCACGCGTTCCCCTGTCATACACGTACCCTGGCTAATCGCATGTAATACTTCCCGCGTACCCCTGATATGAACGTTACCCGCTTTGCGTTCCTTGTTTGGCAGCCCTGTAAACTGGTCCAGGGTTGGCCCAGCCCTTTGCGATGATTTAGCGATTTTGATGGCTTTTCCTTGCGCGAGGGCGTTCTTGGGGGCGTTACTGGCGCTGCTGCAGGGTCGCTGCGATACTCTGCGCCATGGCTGGTTTGGGAGCCTGAAATCCATGAATACGCTGTGCGCGGAAATCGGTTTTGGTGCATGCGCCTGGCGCAGACAATCGAACGCAGACACTCTGCGCCAGCCGCTTGCGACACTTTTCTGCGAAATTCTATGAATTACCCTGAATGTCTTTTCTCTTTCTTTGCAGGTTTCCCAAGGCGGTTCATAGCTGCACGAAATGAAGATCAGAGGTTTCTGCTGCAGCGACTAATGTCTTTTCCCTTTCCATGCAGAATGCCCATGCGGGCCACAGGTGCGCGGGCTGAAGAACAGCGGTTCCTGATGCCAGCGATGTTCGAGGTGAGTATGAAATGTTCTGCTTCCAAGCATGTGGCGATTTGCAGGCACGCGTAACTCACTGTGAGCTGACGGTTTTCTTTCTCTCCTTCTTCTCGTTGCAGTGCTGACTCCGGTCGTTGGATGGAACAAATCGGGAAGGCTGAAGACTGAGAACCAGGCGGTGGCGGTAAGCATATGCTCTCGAGTTTACAGGAAGCACACAAAGCACGAGCTGCTCTTCGGTGTGGCTTTTATAGCCAGGAGCCACACCCAAACACTAGAATGCCTTGTAACTTCCTGGATCCAGGATGTTTTTCAGTGTCCATATTGGAGTGGCAGGAAGTGATGCAACAACCAGGAAACTAGTATGCTGTTGCTCTGAGCGATAGGGGTGTCTATTCAGAGTGATTGATGTGAGTATCTTGAATGCCAAGCTCTTACCCACTTGGCCCCTACCTGATCTCCCCATCTACCTCCACCTGTCCCTAAAGGGGGTAAGGATTTGAAGGAGATCCTCTGGCCAGTAATCATGACAGTTTTTGGTGACTTTTCTATTATGGGGCACCCGGTCTAGGCACAGTTGTCAGACCGCATGGTCCAATAATTGCAGATCACACAACCGGTACAATAACAATAGTCCATTACTTCTCAGAAGTGAGGCTTCCCTCAGTCACATGGCTTACACTCTGCTGACACTGCATTGTGACTTGGTTGGCCACCATGCACTTGTTACCCTTTCTTAAGATCCCTTGGCTCTTGCCAATGATTGTTTCTTTATGATGAACAGTTCTCTGCACTTTCTTGCCTGTGGCCAATGCTGGATTTCTGATATCATGCATACAACTTTTATGTTTCCTTGGCTCTGCTAGCACTTGTTTTCACTTAAGGCAGTTCATTGTTTCAATGCAGTTCAAAGCTTTCAGTAAGATTCCCAATCTTTCTTTCACTCCTCTCAAGATGGAAGATTTCTCCCAACTTGCTTTCATTTTGTTTGGTATTCAAAATGCCTTTAGATATGCCTTAACTTGCTTTAAATTCAATCAGTATTCAAAATGCCTCGCTTTCATTTTGTTCAGTATTCAAAGTATGGTACATCTGTGTTAACTTGCTTTGACTTTCATAGTAATGCAAGTATTCAATTTATTTTTATTTATTTTAAATCTTTATTTCTATCACTGCCTGCCAGACCATGTTCCCCCTTCCTGGTTGCCCTCATCCATTGGTCTCATGGCTCCTTGCAAGGTCCTTCATTGCCATGGTTTTCTGTTTCTCTGTGCGGTCCCTTGTGTTTTGTCCCAGCAGTATTCTTGTGGTTCGCGCACACCGAGCAGTGGTTCCTCAGCAGAGAAGGACTTGCAGAGCCATTTTCCTCGGTCCTGCCGGTCCCCTTATTATGGCTTGCCACCAGCCTCCAGAGTCCTGAACCTTTGCTTCCCGCTGCATACGCTCTGTACTTTTCCAGGGGTCTCAAGCAATTCTACTGGCTGCGCTGCCACAGCAGAGAGGTCTGACAGCAGTTCAAGGGCTTTCTCCCACAGCTGACTCCATTTCTTTCAGGCTTGCAGATTTTAAAACTCCTGCCTAAATTCTCATTCCAAAAGGACTAGAACGCTCACCATCAAAGTGGTAGTCCTACTTTGCTCTTGTTGTCCTCCTCCTCATCCCAGTATTTAGCTGTGGTTGATAAGTGGTTGTTTTCACAAAGTGAGGATGTGTAGTTCTAGGTGTCCTACTATTTGTCCCAGTACCATACTGGTACAATTTGGGGAATACTTTGGGGGAGTCACTGGAAAAAGGCTGACAAAAGCCCATACAGGCTTCTAGGAGAGACGGCTCGTGGTGAAAGGTAAATGGTGAAGAGCATGTCTTACCTAAGGACTTCCTCTGCCCACTCTTCAAGTTTCCTCCACTGAGGTGATTTTTCATTGCATATCCACAGCCAGGGTCGGGATCCAAAAAGCAATGGTCTTTCTCTGGCCACTTGAGAAGAGGATAATGGGGAAAAGAAGTGAGGATGCCCTCATGTTCCTCACAGGCTGTGTGGTCGAAAACTGTATGGACCATTTGCAGCCGGTGATTTGATGTCGGCACCAAGCGATGCAAACACCATTGCTTCCATGTTGATTACAGCTTGTTGATCATCTGCATCAGTGTGTTGAACTCATGCCCACAGTTGTAAGGCGCATTCAGTAGGTCATGCTCTTCCATGATACAACCATCATGAAGTTACACAAAGTTTTTGTTGCTTGAAACCTGAAACTTGTATGGAAACATAACAAGTATATAAACATACAGAAACATACAAAACCTGTATGAAAACGTACAGAAGCATACAACACTAATGGAAACATAACTGTTTTATGTATATAGATTGCTGCAAAATAATGAATGACTTCAAAATATTGATATGATAATTAAATCAATTCCAGAAAGTTTATTATTTGAATTAGGCATTAGACAATTAATTACAAAACATTAATTGTTATTTTTTAATTACTTTCCAAAATTGGATTAATTCAACAACTACTAAAATAACTATGTCAGATTTAAGAAACTAGTTAGAAAGCAAACCATTTTAAAAATGCTAAATGGAAGTCACCAGACCTGGCTGCATGGAGAGACAAGATACCAAGTGAAGTGGTTAATACATATCTAATGATTTTAGGGGTACTGATAGCTTGCTGAACACATGCCTGATGAATATTTTTGAATCTTCATATCATACAAATGACTTAGTAAAGTTAGCAGCAAAACTGTACTTTCCCATTGATAGATTTGCTGGAGACTGGGAGCAACTGCAAGATAAAATTACCTGTTTGCAAACTGAGTTGATTTTGTACCAAGAATAACTCCCAACACATTTTGGTAGACCAACAGACATAGCATGATGAGATAAGAATCGAAGAAAGTCTGAACTAATACATTTGAAAAGAGACTGTCCACAGATTGTCAAAGAATGAAATGCCCCCAAGTGAGATCATGCAAAAATATTATTGGCCACAAAAATATCATGAGTTATTGAATAACTGATTGCAATTTTATAACACATCTGCTGTAAATATGCAGGTACAGCGTTTTAAATGTAGGAGAAAACATAGGCTGTGTAAAAATTATTGTATGCTATTGAAGTGAATAGGCCTGCCTTTTATTGAATTCACTTCTGCCATTTATTGATTTATTTTTAGTTTCTGCCGCATCCTAGTGAGTCTTTGGACTGCCAGCTACACGGCAGAGTGACCGGGCATCACAAATATGTAGGAATTGTTTTCCAAAGAACTGGGCCTCGATTATACATTCTCATGAATCCTTCCCCACGGAGTCAAGCACACCATGAGGCAACAGTTTGTGTCCTTGGCATATGCAGACAGGTACATGATAGCTGCAAGGACATGCTTTTAACGTGGGAGATCAGAATGTTTTGGGAACAGCTTGTGGTGCCAAGATGTCTGGTCACACGGAAGAGAATAGCACTGTATCTAGTTTGTTATTTTAGGGTGGGGAGCAGATTTCACTCTTCTTACTGACTGCATATGATTAGGTTATCCGTGGTGTGATGCACATCAAATGTAACCAGTCACTGTACTAAACAATCAGGGTACGGCAATTTATGCTGAATTAGGCATGTTTAGGGTGGAGCCAATAGGATGGTTAAAATGTGGTTACACATATGTCTAGAATGTATATAAATGTATTCTAATTTTTTGGTTTTCCCATTTAAATACTACAGTCTGATGTGGGCAGATTGAGATTTGACTGTTTTTCAGTCTCACAAGACCGGCTGACCGCCTGGCTGTTATTTTGCATTTGTATTAAAGCGGTGTTTCTGCAATTCATGCATCTCTTTATTGTTTCTGGTGGATTTATCAAGGTTCTACATGTGACCAGTGCCTCCTGAGGAAGCCGGGGTTCCTTGCTGCATGTCCCAGGCTGTTGCGCTTTCCTTCAGGGAATAGTGTGTGCACACACCAGAAGTGAGCAGATGCTGTGTTTCTCTAAAGGTCTGTGTGGTTTCTGGGTGGGGGTGCTGGGTCAGGGCTGTGCAGGCTGTTGACGGGGTCACAGCATCAGAGGGTACACGGAGGCCATATTGTAAGTGAGTGCACGTTTTGCATAAAATACAATGATTTTGATATTTTGTTATTGTATTTGTGGTTAACAAATTATTGTGGGAAGCTCTTAGCAGACAAAGACAACATTGCATATGAAGTGATTGCCCTGTGAAATAAAGTCAAGATATCCTTCAGTTATAGAGTGAAGGGAAACTGTGGAGGTTTGAGTTCCCTCATATTGAGGTAAGAGATCATTGTGTAAATAAAAGTATATTTTCCTCCTTGTTAGGTATTGTTAGAAACTTTGTAAGTAATGGTGCTTGTTGTTAAGTATTAATGGCAATTGTGTACATAAAATGTATTTGTTGGTAAGTATTGTTAGAAACTGTGTAGATTGAGGTGTTTGGAGTCAAATATGTTTGGCAAGTGTGTACATGACAGTGTTTTTTGTTAGATGTTGTTAGTTGTATGAATAAGCAGATTTGCAATTAGGATTGTGAGTTTTTGAAATAGAAACATCTGATACTTTGTTAAGGGAATGACCACAGTGTTAGTAGGATTTCTTTTTAGCATGGTCAGAGCCTTGTGACAGTATGTCATTTGAGCATATCTGCAAAGTGTTTTAGCAGTATAAAGAAAAGATTTTGAAGTACCACAATGAGTGGATTCAGGGAACTGCAAGTAAAATGTCTAGATTCTGGTCTGAAGAAGGCATGTATGATAAGAGCACATTAGAACATGTGCATACGCAGTTGCAAAATCAACAGGGCATTCTAGATTTAAGGAAAATGTGGAAGAAGGGGGTGTTTCTGATAATGGTGGGGAAGGGTCCACTCAGGTGAGCAATACATCCACCGCCCCACCACACCCATATGGGTCCTATCCCCTACAGCATGATGTAAGGTACACCAACCCCCAGTTTTCTCCCCAACAGATGATGGGAGGGTGGCACCAGAAACCCAGGAATTTCACAAGAGTCCTGTTAGCCTTAGCAATTAAAAACAAAGCTCTCTAAAAATTGGAGGCAGCAGTACACAAGGCAGCGTAGGAGCTGACACAAGCAGTGCAGGGTGAAAACCGGCAACAGGGGCAGGTGTACTATAGGAACTGATCAATCAAGCTTAGGACCGATTATTTTTAAGATTGATAGTGAAATTATCAATGATTTCCAAATGTCTGAAGCTCAGACGACTCCAGCTGATACGGGCAGCCCATGGGTATCAAGTGAAGGAGCGCACGATACAGATGAAGACAGTGGTGTAGCAGACTATGGGAGGGAGACCAGGAGGTTGACAACAGGTGGCAGTCAGAGGCCTCAGGGGAGACAAAGCCATTGAGCCATATGCTTCGAACGTGGTTTGATGGAATGGCCCTGGCCAAGATTAAGAAGCAACCGAAGGCCTCCCAGACTAAATGATGGAAAACACAGTTCCAACTCTTACAGAAGGGATCGAGGGGACCTCATTATCTGCCCTGGCCTCACATGGATTGGGAAAACGTAATGCATGCCTTGCCCTCCCTAACAGCAGGAGCTGCCATGTGGATTTATGCCCTTGAGAAATACACGGCAGGCATTACTTTAGCAGTGGGGGACATGAAACGTGTGTTTGCTTCCCTGTTAGGGGAGCAGGCAGACGGAATATGGAGAAAGGCAGGGCAGAGGGTACTAACACTAAACAACACCGCTTAGGATGCTGCTCTGTTTAATAACTGTTGATTGCATGTATGGAAAGTATTGAGGGACATTTACCCCAACAGAGCTGATATGCATTCTATCATGGCCTGCATGATGGGAGCAGATGAAAGTCATGACCTTTACATACAGCAGATTCAGGAGATGTGGGGTTTAGAGACAGTGTAGGCTTGGGACAAAAACATTGTCATTTTTAAAACACATTTTACATAAGGACCTCCGCTCAGAGGTGCAAGCTGATTTAAATAAGGTGGTTGGAATAGAAGAAAAATCATGGCCAGAGATGCAAGCACACAAAGGGCATTATTGTCAATGGAAACAGGAAAAGGATAAGGACAGGGCAGAGCAAACACAGAGGTTAGAAGTAAAGTTGGTGCAGAAAAAGCTACCAAAGCTGAGCATGGAAGGAGCAGTAATCACCAAAACGACAGAAGGACAGCCTGAATACAGCCCCACAAAGGGGTGGGGAGAGGGGCCCAGAGATTTTAGAGGGAAACAGGAGATTTCCAGAGAGGACACAGACATTTCTTTAGGGGCCAATGGGAGGAATGGGAAGCATGAGGCCCCAACCAGGGCTGCAATGTTGGTCCTGATGGAAGATGGGTAATTTTGCACCAGAATGCAGGAGCAGACCAACCATACAATGTAACTACAACATCCCAGCCTACTGCCCCACCTTTTACCCACAACTCCAATTCACCCTGTATGTCCCAGGCCCAATGAAACAACAACCTGTGCAACCTCAGGCTTCCAATTTTACCCAGCCACTTGCTCAGCCATGTGATCAGAACTCCCTGCCACACGGCACAGTGACTCAATATACGGGAGCAAGTGGATAAAGGGGCACACCTTTTCCACTACCAGGATCAAATATTCACCCTTAATAGGACAGCCCACAGGGAGCTCTGGCATGCCCGGTATTATCAGTAACCACCAACCCAGAAAAAGCACCCTGATTGGGAATTAGGATAGGAGAGCGAACGTTCTCATTTTTGGCCGCAAAGGGGCTACCAAATCCTGCATTAAGGAAGGGATATTCCTGTTGTCAGACACAATAATGGGTATGCAAGGGTTTTCTGGGGTTGTCAAATTGGTTCCTTTTAATGAAAATGTACCTGTCATCATAGGCACACATGAATTGTTAGTCCCTTTATTGTATTTACAAGAATCTCCAGTTAATCTCCTGGGTAAAGATATCATGGGCAAATTGAATATGACCATTTCCTTCCTGGAGAAGGGGATAGTGTGCTCCATACCTGGCATCTATCACACTAGGGCTGCTGCAGTAATACAAGCACTCTGTGGCCACAGCCCCTTGAGAAGCGCACCACTCCATCCAGATGTGTTCCTTTATGGAGTTACTGTCCTACTAGGTCTGGGTTAGAAACAAAATCTGTGCATAACTGCAAAATTCCTGTTTAGGCCAGCGGTCTATCAGAAAAGGGTGCCAGGCACCACTATTACATAACATTTGTATTCAGTAATCACAAAGACAGACATTGTAATCCTGTCTGGTTTGGACGAGGATGATCTTGAATGGCAGACCCAGCACAGTGATTGAGGGATGTGTCCGACGAGTGACTGTTCAATGACACCGAAGGTGAAGGGGACATTGTCTTTCAAATCTCCATACCATATCAGGTAATAGAAGAAAACAGAGTGTTACCACACATCTTGCTCCTTGCCAACACAGTTCCATCACACTTTCAGCAAGATCTAGACAGAGTGCCCAGTAAGCTATGGACTAGTGGGCCACATGATGTAGTGCTGCTCAAAAGCATAGGGGTGGTTTGCATTAAACCGAAACCAGGCACAGGTTTGCCCCGGGTAAGGCAATACCCCTTGTCAAGGGAAGCGGATGAAGGGATTTATTCCACCACAGTGGTCTTATGGCAACAGGGCATAATACAGCCATTAGAATCACCATGAAACACAGCCATGTATCCTGTGATAAAAACAAAAGGGTTAACTTAACTTGATTACTTGCGCCTGTTGAACAAAATTGCAGAGGCAGCATTCCCAGTGGTCCCCAGTCCCGCCACCATCCTTCATAATATCCCCACAGAAGCCACCTATTTTACTGTAATATACCTCAAAAATGCATTTCTCTCTATCCCATTACACCCTGAATCCCAACCCCTTAGAGTGTTTACTTACAGAGGACTTTCAACACACTTGTTTGCCTCAGGGGTTCTGTGAGCCCCCTAGTATGTTTAACAGGGTGTTGCAAATGCGTCTAGGGAACTTACAAATACAGAGCACAGTGATTTAGTGTGGGATTGACCTCCTGGTCTGTAGTACGGCGGAATAGCTTTGTAGGAATGACTCAGCAAAACTTTTGACCTTATTGGCAGAGAAAGCTTACAAAGTGTACAATGATAAACTGTATTATTGTCAGCAAGACAAGGCGCTGTGAACCTAGGGTAGATAATATCATCTGCAGTTAGAAAGATAACATCAGAAAGGGCTAATGCAGCGCAGAAAACACCACAGCATGTCACTGTCAAGCAGATGCAGAAGTTTTTGGGTTTATGTAACAATTGTTGATTAGATGTTTATGTAACAATTGTTCATCATGGATATTTGACTATATATATATATATATATGTATATATATATATGACTGCTAAAAGGGATAAAAGAAGCACAGAAAGCAAAAAAACTCATTGTTTGGACAGACATGATGAATGAATCATTACAGGAACTGTCGGTACTGCCCATGTTCTAGCCACAACAGATTATAAAAAACTATTATTTTTGTTTGCACACTCTAATGGCCAAGTGATGACATCTGTCCTTGTGAAAAAGTCCTCATGACCCAGGCTTATTTCAGCGTTCCTCTGCACACCGTGATGCTGGGACACTTCCCTTGCTAACAGGCTCTGGAAGCAGCAGCAATCCCATAGAGAAACAATCTAGCCACATAGTGAGGTATCACACTGTTAATCCAACAATATTCATTGAGAACAAGTACAGGCAAATAAAACAGTTCATGATTACACAACATAGGAGGACACAGCAAATGAAACTACCTCCGTAACGGAGGATCCACTCGAAGAAGAGAATGTGCTCTTGGTTGATAGTTTATCTACTATTGATCAGAGCACAGGGGTCAGGCACACAGAGGCAGAAGTAGTAGGTTTTGAAACATTGGAACACCATGTGTTTGCTAAAGTGCCATTGCCCTCGCACTACTCTGCACAAGATGCAGAACATGTGGCTATAAAAACATCCATAAAATTATCTTAAGGGTGTTCCACCACTATTTACTCAGACTCAGCTTATGTCACATCCACAGTACATTCAGGCCTGTCCAGAGGGTACAGGTGAGGGTTAGAAAAATTAAGATGGTACACCTGTGCAGCATGCAGCGTTACTCTCCAGGTTAATAGACAAGCTGTTCCTCCCTACAGCAGTTGCGGTTATTAAATGCACAGCTTAAACACCCAATGCAGATCCCAATGCCAATGGCAATCACGAGGCAAACTTGGCAGCAAAAGAAGCAGCTTACTTAGACAACCCCAATCCCATGGTGTCCTCTGAATTATCCTTCCAGCAAGCAGTTACTACAGTCCCTTACAAAACCCTTTATACAGTAAAGCTTATTGAGTTACAAGTACAGACTCCTCATCAGTAAAAAGAGTTTGGGTGAAGAGGGGGTGCTCCCTCTCACCTACAGATGATAATTTCAGGAAAACCAGTTATGCCCCAAGAATGGCTTACCTTCGCTCTTGGCATAAACAAAAGGGTGTTCCTGTGTGTAAAAATATTTAAATTGTGGATACAACTTGTACTATTTGCATGTTACATTAAATGGGAATTTAATCACATAGTTAATAGATCCATGGTGCCTGTGTATGTGGTGTGAAGTTGACACTATTTTCATTAAAAGTCACAATTTTGCAGAAAAAGAGAAAGAGAGAAAACATAATAAAGTATTCATGAAAATATTTTTATTTTTTTAATAGAAAAATTGATTTGAGAATTCTTCTGATGGTTAGGGTCTTTCAGGCGTGTATAGGAGGCAGGCTGAGATCATGCCTTCCAGGTATTGTGTTGTAGG
Organism: Ambystoma mexicanum; assembly: GCF_040938575.1. Classification (NCBI taxonomy): domain Eukaryota; kingdom Metazoa; phylum Chordata; class Amphibia; order Caudata; family Ambystomatidae; genus Ambystoma; species Ambystoma mexicanum. Next base: position 300,100,012 of record NC_090936.1, on the reverse strand, counting down.
GCTGGACTCAGGTGTTAGACTGCATTCTGGGGTTCGTGGTGCAGACAGGGGGAGGTATCTTTTTGTGCTCCTTTGCTGTTGTGTTGTTGGGTTGAGCTTTGGCATTATAGTACATTCTGGGTGTCGTAGTGCAGACAGGGGGTGATCGCTCACTGTGCTCTTTTGGTGCTATGCCGTTGAAATGGACTCCGGTCTGACAGGGTATATTGGGGGCAGTAGTGCAACTCTCACAAGGCATTGTAATACAAGGTCTTATCCCTGTGTGACAGTGGGCTTTTTATGTTGTAGTGCTGTGTTGTTCTTGGGAACTGATTGAGGCACTCTCACATACCCCCACCAAAGGACCAAGCCGTTCGGGTAGGTTCAAGGATCGGACAAATATTCAGCGAGCAGTTGGTACTTGCCAGGTTTGTGTACTGTTGTAAAGTCAAAAGTTAAGGAACCACCGCAAGACCTGATGATTGGAGTCCTTCTGGAGGGACAGTCAGTGTAAGGGAGCATGATCCGTATGTAAGGTGAAGCGTCTACCTAGTACATAGTAACAAAGCGACACAACCACTCATTTAATCACAAGACACTCTTTTTAAAGTGTAGAATACGGCAGTTCATGGGGGAGTAATTTCCTACAGATGAAGGCAATGGGACGGAGTTCAAACTCACAACCCTGGGATAACACAGCCCCAACCTGCATCCAGAAGCGTTAGCTTGTAAGAAAAAAGGTTTGGAATAATCTGGACAGTGCAACACCAGACAGTGGGAAATCATGGAAACCAGGGTGTGAAAAGGGTTGATCACCTCCTCTTGTAGGTCCGGGGAGTGGTTAGCTGGGAGAGCATTAGATAAAGGAGCGGATATAGTCAAAAAGTGTGGGATGAACCAACGTTAATAACCCACAAAATCCAGGAATTCACGTATCCCTTTTCTGGTGGTAGATACCTGAAGCTTCTGAATGGCCTGTATTATGCCCACGAGAGGAATTATCTTTCCTCGTCCCAGTGTGTAACCCAGATATCTGGTGGTCTCTGCAGCCAACCTAGTGTTTTTCGGCTTCATGTGTAGTTCTGCTTCCTTGAGAGTCGAGGTTACCCTTAGGAGATGGCATAGGTGTTCTTCCCATGATAACTGTAGATGATGATGTCATCAACGTAGGCTGCCGCATAGGATTCATGGGGTTTTAACAGTTTATCCATTAAGGCCTGAAAGTTGGCGGGTGCTCCATGTAGTCCAAACGGGAGAACGGTAAACTGAAAAAGACCTTGGGGGTTGCAAAAGTGATCTTTTCTTGATCCTCTGGTCTGAGAGGTATCTGCCAATAACCTTAAGTTAGGTCTAGCATGCTCAAATACATTGCAGAGCCCAGCTTCTCGAGTAACTCATCAATACGGGGCATGGGATATGCCTCAAAGTGGGACATGGCATTTAATTCTCCGAAGTCCATACAAAACCTTGTGGTATCATTTGGTTTTGGAACCAGTACAATAGGAGAACACCAGGCACTTTTGGATGGTTCTATAATGCCCATTCTCAGCATCTCGTAGATCTCCTTGAAAACTTCTGCTCTCTTAGCTTCTGGTATCTGATAGGGTCAGAAGCGAATCGTTTTACCTACCTCCGGCCTAATTGGTTGGTTGCTTGGTTGGTTCTGCCAGGGCTGCCAGAGAAGATAGAAGTTACGGGGTGGAGGAAGGTGAACAACTCAGATTCCTGCTCCTTACTCAGCTAGTCTCCCAATAGCACATCCTGGATATTACTTAGGCTGTTTGGTACCATTTGTTAGGGGACAAACAGATCCGATTGGTTGGCATTGATAATCGGGACCGTTTTTTCCATCCATTGTTTTAGTAGGTTTATATGGTAATTTTGCAACTGCGTCTGCCGGTCGGGTTGTTCTACTTCGTAATTCACCAGACCTAACACTTTGATCACCTTGTAGGGGCCCTTACATTGTGCCAGTAACTTGTTCTTGCTGGTGGGAAGCAATACTAGTACCTTAGCCCCCACTTTGAGTGCACACACTCGAGCTGTTTTGTTGTTATAGGTATTTGTTGATCTTCTGCCCTTCCCAGTTTGTCCCGGGCAAATTCATTCAGTTGACTCAGGTGATCTCTCAGGTCACAGACATAGTCTGTTAAATTTGTTTCTTCTTGTGCTTCCCATGTATTCTTCAATATCTCGAGAATGGTTTTGGGTTGTCTCCCGAACAGGAGTTCAAAAGGGGAATAGCCTGTGGACGATTGAGGAGTGTCTCAAAGAACCATTAATACCCAGGGCAGGGACATGTCCCAGCATAATTTGGTTGGTCCAGTTGCTCGGTGTAACATCTGCATGATGGTTCTATTATATTTCTCTACTAGTATGTCTGTCTGTGGATGGTAAGCCGACGTCTTGAGATGTGTGATCCCCAGAGTTTTACAGACCTGTTTCATGACTAGAGACATTAAATTACTGCCCGGGTCGGTGACAATTTCCTGTGGTATCCCGACTCAGGAAAGTACGGGAGTAGCACGTCACACACCTGTCTTTTTGATGTTCCCCGTAAAGGGAAGGCCTTCGGGTATCTGGCATAGTCTACTACTACCAGCAGAAATTGATAACCCCTACTATTAGTTTCTAGGAGGCCTACAATGTCCATTCCTATCCTCTGGAAGGGTTCCCTTATAAGGGGCATCCATTGCAGGGGAGCTTAGGGGGGTATGTGAGTACTTGTTTTCTGGCAAAAGGGGCATTCTTGGCATTGTTTGGTTACTTCGGAGTAAATGCCTGGCCAATAGAAACTTTGCAAAAGTCTTTTTAGGGTCATATTCTCCACCAAGTGACCCCCAGTGTTAAGGTCATGGCCTAACTGAATCAAGCTCCTACTGTAAGAACGAAGAACTAACAGCTGTTCCTTCTCAGTTTTGTCTGCCCTCAATTTAACCCAGGTTAATAGGCCCTGATTATCCTTGAAGTAGGGTAGAGAGGGCGCTTTTGTTGTGGGTTCCTGGGCCTGCTCATGGGTCCATTTGAGGGTTTCATATGTCCATGTTTCAGTGCGAAAGGATGGCAAATGATCCTCCAGTCTCCAATCCACTACGCCCACATCTTGTGGGTCTTCATTCCAAGCAGTTGTTAATTGTCTTTTCATGGATCTGGACTGGTGAGTCTTTGGTGGGGCCTGTATGTTTAGCTCAACATTAGCAAAGGGGGCTTCTTGTAACCATTCCATAGAGATTAATAATTTGGAAAAAGGGGAGGACAGTGCCAAGTAGGACAGTAGGGATGGAATAACGACGGCCTTCATAGGTATCAATGTCCCTTGTACTCCTAAAGTGATATCCATGGACGGGTAGTCCTTAACGTCCCCATGTGCTAATTTCACCGGAATCATCCCATTCTGTATATCAAGCTGTTCACTCGGGACCGTTTTTTCCATCCATTGTTTTAGTAGGTTTATATGGTAATTTTGCTATTGCGTCTGCCGGTCGGGTTGTTCTAATTCGTATATCCATGGACGGGTAGTCCTTAACGTCCCCATGTGCTAATTTCACTGGAATCATCCCATTCTGTATATCAAGCTGTTCACTTACTTGGGATTGTATCACGGTTTATCAACTGTTGCTTTGGTTTTTGCTAGCAGCCATGGCTTCCCCAAATATTCTAAGGGCTTCCCGGCCGTGGTCTTGTTCAGCACTTTGGATCTGTAATGCCTGTTGTAAGGCTTGCCGATCGGCCTGTGCTTTGTGTCCTTGTACCTGCAGTAATTGTTGGAGTTGCTGCTGGCCCTCTGCTAATGTTTTTAAAATGGATTCCATGGGGGGCGTTACTGAAATCCCACAGCTGCCACCACTGTTAAGAAGCAGTCGGTAGCCAAGTTGTAGTAAAAGAAAGTAAAGTCCTTTTATTCAGGCTTTATGCACAAGAGTAAGTTCCCATGAAAATGAAACTTAAGAATGTTAAAACAATTAACCGTTTGTTATATGGTTCGGGAGTAGGGATGTCGGCTGCTTTGGGCTAATGGTGGAGTAATATGCCCAGTGGAAGCCTGCATCATTCTCCCTTCATTCGTCACCGTCCCCGTCTGTGTAGCCAAAACAGAGAGAAAAAACAACCCAAAGTTTTAGAAATACTGGCTTTTATCAGACCACCAACCCCCGCACCCAGTCTATCCTATCAGAGGGCTTCTTAGGTGCTGTGGTGTCAATGGGGACGGTTACCCCCCTCCCACTTCCGGGGATGGGACCCTCCTCCAGGCCACCGCCAGTTTTTCCAACCTCTTCCCGGCCGGTCCTCCCGTGGTCTCGGGTACCGCAGCAGTTGCAGCCCCTGTGGACAAACGCCCATGAGGCCCTAAGAACGGGGCCTTTCTATTGGGAATGCTTCTGATAGTTTGTGTCTTTCAGGAGTGTAGAGTGGGCGGGCTCAGGTCATGACTTCCAGGTATTGCATTGTAGGGCTGGAGTCCGGTGTTCGAGTGCATTCTGGGGTTCGTAGTGCAGACAGGGGGTGGTCTCTCACTATGCTCTTTTGGTGTTGTGCCGTTGACATGGAATCTGGTCTGACAGAGTACGTCAGGGGCCATAACGCAACTCTCACAAGGTGTTGTAATACAAGGTCTTATCCCAGTGTGACAGTGGGCTCTTGATGTTGTAGTGCCGTGTTGTGCTTGGGTACTCATTGACACACCCTCACATTTCCTCATATCCCTTTGGGTGACAGGAAATGATTGCCTCACCACGGTATCAGAAGAATACTGACAGATTCAGACAATATGTGCCTTATCTTATTTTTCTTTTTGCATTCTGTTTTTTCTCTTGTTCAATTTATTCTGTTTTCTCTCTCCACGGGATATTGCTGGCTACTAATGCTGAAACCATTGAATTGCTAGGGAGTAGTAATGTTTCGAATCACATTCAGCTGCTAGAAAATGTTCAGAATTAAAAGAGATATTACTGATCCAAGAGTGATGCAAGGAAGATCTGATGATGTGCATCACCACGCAGAAATGACATGTGGTGGGCAAGAGAAATCGAGCAACCCCTGTTTTGTCTGTCATTGATTCATTATGCAGCGGCCACACCTAGGTTGTTGTTACATCACAAGATGTCATCAGAGGTAGTGAATTGTTTAGTTCACCTAGCTTTATGCAGAGTGTAAGGCTCCATTCAGGAGCATAAGGTTCAGATACAGTGCGTGGAAGTTAACACAACAGTATATTACAACAATTATGTGGAGTTGAAGATGATAACAGGACAATGGTTTGAGGGATTTCATACATGGGTATCAAAGAAGAGAACATGCACAAATGACTGACATTTGGTTACAGCAAGTTAGGAAGAATGTGTCTGTTTTCACAGCATCACATGCATCCCATTGTTTCAATGATATAGGGCAGAACAATTTTTCTGTAAAGATGAATGGGTCAAATGTCTGATTGGATGCAGGGCAGAGGGAATGTTTGTACTACCCAGGAATGTGGTTTTGAAAATAAATTAAACTTGTTCAGACATATGGGGCAAGTACATGAACAGTTTGACTTGGATAGATCAATATAACCTGCCTACTAGAGTTATGACACTCAAACGGTTCTGCTTTGTTTCAGAAGCAACATCAGCATATTTGTGTGGGAAAACTCAAACTGCAGTATTACAGTTGATCTTCCTGATATTAAGGGGGGTATACTGCTGCTCTCATGGACCTGTACCGGGTGTGCAGTGTACTGGCCTACACACCAATGCTGCTGTCCTGGGGAGGTGTTTCTTCCATGGCAACCTCATGAAGGTACATGGATTATTGTCCTTATTGCATGCTAGAGAAAAGAATTTGGAACAGAAAATTGTTTCTGTCATTTTATTTTTTTGTCTAGTATGCAATTGTCCATTCTTTCCATTAGCATCCCTCAAAATGCTAATTGAAATATTGTTGAATCTTATTGAGTCTAACTATTTTACTGAAAAATGTAGATGGGGTCTATAAGATTATTTGTTTTAGTTCGATTTTTTTATTGTGAAAGGTTGTATTTTTTATGTTTTTGCAGGAGAGGCCAGGAAGTAAGGTGGGGGAGGGAAATGAGGGAAGAGGCACTGACCTATGATTTGAAGGGACAGGTGAACAGGGGAAGATTTTGGGCATGCATTAAATCTAAGGTATCTGGCAGTGTTTCTCATGCTCCCTGATTACATTCTCAAAAGCACTTCAAAACTGTTCCCCCCTGCGCAGTGGTGTTTTGCAGTCTATACAGAGTACTATCTTTTTGGAAAGATATGAATAAAGAGCCTCTTTTATAGCTTGCAAGGTAGCTGGTGGGATTTTGCGCCCCACAATTGTAGCCTGTGGGGCGGCAGTACTGGTTGAGAAAGATGAGGTAGAGGAAGACAGCCTACTACTTCTTGAGAAAGGAAAGTCTTTCTCAGAGGATCCAGGTGATTGGATTTGGTGTGGCGGCTCATGGAGGTGGTCCCGAAGGGGAACTGTCCAGGTTGTCCACGACTGAGTACAATATTGCACTTGTACTCAGTGCATTTTACCTTGGTAGTTTTAGCCTTTGAAACACCCCCAATCATGGTAAAGTATGGCCACACTCATGATTCTTTCTGGGTGCTGGAGGTAGGCATTTCTTCTATCTCATATTCCTGGTATTTCTTATTGTTTTGTGCATAATTGTGCTTTTTATGGTGTCTAGGCCCTACAGATGGTGGTGGTGGATCCTAAAGAGTAGGGATGGCTATGCCTGATGCCATTTTTTAAGTTAACTTGCAGTTCTAATAAAATTGTTCCAAACATGTGTTCTATCCTGGATTGCAGACGGAAAACCGTTAAGAATAGGTATAAGAGCTGTGCAAGGGTAGATTTTCTGCTTAAAACTTCCTAGGTTGACTGAAAATTCAGTTTCGAACAGTTTGTGTTGTGATGCCGCACACGCGCATATGGTCTTGTGACACTGTTTCGGAAATCTGCAGTGACGTCAGACGTTCACAAACATCCTGGAACAAAAAATGGTGTAAAAGTTGTAGAAGTTGATAGAATTTTACTAGGAGGTGGGCAATGACACAGGTTCTGCTTGAAACTTTCTAGATTGGATGAAAATGCTGATATATTGTGGTGAGTATCATATTAAGAAGTTGTAGAAAATGTGGGTGGATTGGTAAAAACCTATGAAATTCAGTGAAAAACTTTGTTAAAGGGGTGTTATGTTTACAAGTAAAACTGAAAACCCACAGAAATGAGTTTGTTTTGATAAGCTAAGCAACCATAACTCGCACCGCCACCGTGCACTGATAAGACTAACACCCAGCACATCAACGATTACATCACAAATTTCACAGAATTTCATAGGTTTTCATTAGTGTAATTAACACCATAACCGCTCTTTAACAACGTTTTTTCACTGAACATGTAAATATATATATATCAGTGAAAAAACGTTGTTAAAAGGGACGTTATGGTTAAGTTGCGCTACTAAAAACCTATCAAATTCAGTAAAAAAACTTTGTTAAAGGGACGTTATGGTTCAAAGTAAAACTGAAAAACCCCTGAAATTCGGAAGTTATGGTAAGATAAGCAACCATAACTCGCGCCACCGTGCACTGCTAACACTAACACCCAGGACATCAAAGATGACATCACAAATGTCATTGATGACATCACTGATGACATCACATGGCTGGCTCTCCCTTTTTTTCCTTTACTGACATATCTAAGCCACATAGTTTTCTTCAGTAACAGTCAGGAAGTAAAAATTTAAAAGGTACTATAGTTGTAGACTTAGAGTCAAGTCATATCATATTAAACATATATGTAGCGGAAGATACAGGCTTGAAAGAGAGCAATCCTTTCTGTGCATGAAGATAATCATTAGAGTTATCAGTACTTTCTCATAGTTTTATTTTTATTACTATACCTTCCCTGTATATGTTCTTATTTGTATACATTGTACTCACACTCCTTTCCTTAGGGTTCACTGACATCATTTGATATACATACATACAGTAAGTGGCAGCTTTGAAACAGAGCAATCATTTCTCTGCATAAAGATAATCAGTTAGGTTATGAACTCTTTCTGCTACTACTTCTGCTTTTTTCCTTAATTCTCTGTCCCTGTATATACTCATATGTGTATGTTTTGTTGTCTCTTTGTGTTTTGTCTGTATTAAGTGTAATTATGTATTAAGTGGGTTTTATTAGCTACTTATTACATGTTTCACAGTACACAAAACTCTAATAAGAAAGCAATTATCATTTCATTATTCTACATGGCAAGATTATGAATATTGCACCTTCATCATGTATACTGCACACACTGCCTAAGTTTCTGCATGAGTTGCTTAGTATACTGGATAGAACTTCATATTAGAATGCTATTTATATCAATACATTGCTTAATGCACTAATTAGCTCATGATATTTATTCAAATGATCCTTCACACTTTTTGGTCAACATTATAAGAATCCCTCCTACAGACTTTTCATGAAAAGTAAATGCACATGTGATGTCATCAGTGATGTCATCAATGACATTTGTGATGTCATCTTTGATGTCCTGGGTGTTAGTGTTAGCAGTGCATGGTGGCGGGAGTTATGGTTGCTTATCTTACCATAACTGCTGAATTTCAGGGGTTTTTCGGTTTTACTTTGAACCATAATGTCCCTTTAACAAAGTTTTTTCACTGAATTTCATAGGTTTTTAGTAGCGCAACTTAACCATAACGTCCCTTTTAACAACGTTTTTTCACTGAATTTCATAGGTTTTTAGTAGCGCAACTTAACCATAACGTCCCTTTAACAACGTTTTTTTACTGAATTTCATAGGTTTTTAGTAGCGCAACTCAACCATAATGTCCCTTTAACAAAGTTTTTTTACTGAATTTCATAGTTTTTTAGTAGGACAACTTAACAATAATAACTTTGACTTTATGTACATGTAATATGGAACATACTGAACCCTTTCTACTGAATTTGATGGTCCACGGACATGTTCGGACAACAGTACCAGCACCTAAAAACTCTGGGGGGGTATGTGTAATTGTTATATCATAACATAGGAACATTTAACAAATTCACAAAGCAGCACACATAAAAAGTATATGTAGTAATACTTAAGAAATGTAACCCATATATGTAACACACTAACCATTCATTTAAATACAATGGCCCTCATTACGACCCTGGCGGAAAGTGAATGACCGGACCGCCACAGCGTAAATAGCGTTTCCGCCATTGCACGAAGGAGCAAAGTGCGGCCCATTCCGACCCATCGGGCACGAGCACCACGGCATGGCGGAAGTGCAAAGTCCGCGATGGCGGAAATGACCCCAAAACGGCCCACACCGCCGCCGTACGGCGCCCTAGGTGCAATACCGCCACCCATCACAGCGGACACCGCAGTGTGCGCCTACCGGAAAGTACAGTGACCAGAAATATACGGAAACGGAAGTTAAAACATGGGCCCGGAACGGGAAACATCCCGCCGTACACCTATAAAACCACTAAAACCACACAACCACTAAAAACACTACCCAGAGACACACCCCAACCCGTCATCCACCCTAGCGAAACCAAGAAAAATGGGAAAAGTAGCGAAGAAAGCGTGCGACCGCAAGCGGCAGGTCCACTTCTCCCGTGAGGAACTCACCGTGCTAACAGAGACCCTCCAGGAGAATGCTGCCGTCGTCTTCTGCACGCAAATGACCAGGACAGCACTTGCAAACAAGAAGGCCATATGGGCTCTGGTGGCACAGCGGGTAAGTGCGGTGGGGACCGCACCCCGCACCCCACAGCAATGCCGAAAGCGATGGGACGACCTGCGGATACGCGTCCGCAGCATACTCTCTGCCAACCGCAACATTGCCACAGCCACCGGGGGAGGTCCTGAATCACCCATCAAGTTGACCCCCTGGGAAGAAATCTGTGCCTCCACCATCGGAATGGAGAGCATAGAGGGAGTCGGAGGGATGGAGAAAGGAGTGCAGACATCCGAAGAATCAGGTAGGTGGGCCAAATAAAACAATGCCAAATCCACAAAGTCCATCCATGTGAAGTACCATGTGTCCACATAGTGCAACAGAAACACATGTCCAGGAGAACGTCCACACACATCGGCCTGATAGCGCACGTTAAAACCCACAATAAATACATAAATAATTAAAAACCCCTAAAAAACGCACTACACGTGCAGCAGGCACACCCTAACTGCAGGCTGCCAAACAACTGCACCCTCACTCCACACACAAATAAAATCACCTCCAAGGCCCCGACCCAAATCACCCTCAGGTACCACCCCAATGCATGTGATACAATGCCATTCCAATTCCCACAGACCCATCAATAACCCTCGCCCTCCTTTACTCCACCACAGGGTCCGATCCAAACGACGAGCATCAGGACACCCCTACCAGCACACCTGCAAAGAGGGCCAAGACCAACGGCCAAAGACTCTCCACCTCAGCTGCACGCATCAAGACACGGCAGCAGCACAAATCAGGTGGCAGCACAGAGGAGGGAACATCAACAGGCACCCCAGCAGCCAGCATGCCCACACCACCACCACCACAGGTCCCCCAACGGATGCCACAGAAGGCACTGCCTCTGGTGGCAGCAGCACCATAGGTGACACCCCATTGATGGCAGCATGCTCCGACACAGAAGACGGGGATGTCGAAGTCAGATCCATCCATGACCTGTCCCAATCCCCCTGTCTGTCCCATCCCGTACAACATGAGGATACCACGCAGGGGCACCCACAAGACGACGACTGGCCATCCCCCACAAGCCCTGTGGCAAGGCAACATGAGGACAACAGCCCCTCTGTGACCCCCCTGCAAATGGCCATGGCCCAGCAGAGGCAACAGTCCCTCGACCAGTTAATCGTGCAACAGCAGCAACTGGCCACGCTCCTCAAGGACCATGCTGATGAATGTGGGGGCACTAAGGCAGACATAGAAACATCAACTGAGACACTTAGGGCAGAAATGGAGAGAGGTACAGAGACACTAAGGGCACAAATGGAGAGTAGCACCGAGAGCCTGAGGGGGGAACTGCATGCGACGTCCAAGGACGTATGTGCCGAACTTGCCGCAGTGCGCCGTGTGCTCACTGAGCTCTCGCAAACCCTTAGGGACATGCATGGACGTGAGCAGGCAGAGACATCATCCATTGCAAGTTCCGTCCAGGGCAGCCCCCAACGTAGATCTGGGAGGAACCTGCGCTCCACAGGCAGGGGTGCCCCTGATACCCGCAGAGGGGGCTTGCAATAGCGACTGCCCACTGACAATGAGCATCTTTGGACACTGGTGTTCGGGGGGGAGGTAGGAGGGTGGAGGGGGTGTGTTGGGCTCACTTGGGTGGCGGGTCGATAGGGTGTTCAACATGATATCACATATGCCATAAACACTGCACGATCAACCAATGAGATGTGTGGACATTGATCTTTGTGTACTAGGCCATCATAGGCGTACAGTCCATATTGTGCATGTCCCAGACACACACAGTGCCACGAGTCCCGTGTCCATGTATCAGCCACCAGGCGTGAGTGCTAGAAGCATACATCAATGAGATGCTGACGAATGTCACGGCCCTCCGGTGCCTCGCAGACTCCTTGAGGTGCTGCCACATCCCCACCCTCATCATGACCATCATCAGGTGCTTGCAGTTCTGCGTCAGGGGGCATGGGCACATTTCTACGTACGCACATGTTGTGGAGCATGACACATGCCATCACCATCTTTGCAACCTTCTCATGGCGGTACAGGAGTGCCCCGCCAGACCTGCTGAGGCAGCGGAAACGACCCTTCAGTCGGCCGAATGCCTGTTCAATGACTACACGGGTACGTGAGTGGGCATGGTTGTAGTCCTCCTCATGCTGGTCCCGTGGGTTCCGGACTGGTGTGAGGAGCCATCTCTTCAGTGGATATCCAGCATCACCTGTATGTGGACGATAAACGTATGATGTGGAATGCCATTGCTACGTACGCACACCCCCCCCCTTCCTGCCAGGTCATTGCCGAATCACATACCCCACATTATCATGCATGTAATGTGACTCACCGAGTAGCCAGGATCTGTTCCCTGCGTGTCGCTCCATGTAGCGTGGTATTGTAGAGTTCCTCAAGACCATAGAATCATGGGTTGATCCAGGGAATCTGGCACAACAATGTGTAATGATCCTGTTGGAGTCACACACCATTTGTACATTCAGAGAATGAAATTGTTTTCGGTTGCGGTACTGGGCCTCCATGGCATGTGGGACGACCAATTCCACATGGGTGCAGTCGATGGCACCAATGCAACCTGGTATGCCGGCAAGTGCATGGAATCCCACTTTTGTGTTGGTAATTTCCTGCTCCGAGCGTGGTAGGGAGATGTAGTCGTCTGCGTGCTGCAGGAGGGCATCGAGCACTTGCAATAGTGTCCGTGAGAACAGTGGCTGAGAAATGCCATGCAACTGTCCGACTGTGTGCTGGTAGGTGCCTGTGGCCAGGAAGTGGAGTACAGACACCACCTTCAGTAGGGGTGGGATGGCGGTTGGGCTATCTATCATGCTGACAAGGTCAGCCTGTGTCATGTCCACAATGGCGGCTATGGTGTCCCGGTCCAGACGGTAGAGGGTGTGGATCTGCTCATCAGTGAGGTTGAACGGATGTGCTCGGAGGCGTGGGATTGCGGGCTGCCTGCGTGGTGGTAGTAGCTGTGCTGGCCCTGCCTTGCCCTCCTCCTCCTCCTGCGTCTCCTCCGTGCGGCCGGTTGTAGTTGGTGTTCGTCTTCTTCTTGGAGTTGGAGTACTTGCAGTGCTATCATGTCCCCCAGGGCCAACATCGCGAGTCCTGCCGGTAGCATTTCGGTGTGGTTGTGGGAGGAGACTGGGTGTGCAGTTTATGTGTTTTCAGGCTGTATGGCCTCCACCTGTGGTGATTCATTCCACCTGTGCAAACTGCTCTCCCCTTTGGCCGAGCACGTCCCGCACACAACGCTGCAATTCGGGGAATGGCATCTTGCTATTGCAATCATGTATTTGTACCCGATGGCCGTGTAACATTGGTTGATATGTTCATTCTGGTGTGGTCCCATTGTTTCACATTCTATCTGTGCAGTCGCGAACAGACTTGTGAAGGGTCAGTGGAACGTAGTACTCGAGTAACGGTGGACCCTCATGCATCACTGTACCGAGTTGCAACGACGGGCGGGGCGTCCCATTTGTGGGTGAAGGCAGTTGCCATTTTCACACACAGCCGCACTCGATGGATTAATTAGTGATTCCAAACGGCCACAGATGCCTCTTCGACGTGATGTTGCAAATGAGGAATTCGAAGGGCGGCGCTTTCGGTTTTCAGCTGGCGGCGAGGAAATGCCCACAGGTCTGACTGCAAATATAACGTACTATTGTTCAATGTCCTTGGGACAGGGGCCATGGCGAGGATGCAATGATTGATATGAATGGTTTGGGATGCGCAATGGCGACGTGGGCGAAGAGGCCGGACGTTCCCAAATACATGTTACTTCACTACACTGGAATTACGGGCTGGGGCACTGTGGATTTTGCAGGCTGCATAACGCACAGACTCAATGGATATTTCTAATGTTATGTGAGTAAATATTCAGGCGTTTTAATCCCGGGATGAGGGAATGATGAATGGATGCATGGGCAGGTGATTTGATACAGAGTTTGCCATGTACAGGGCTTCTTGGGATCTATCCGCCTCCCCTACGCTATGTGATGCAGGGCTGCCATAGTGGGACCATCGTCTATCTGGCCTTGTTGAGCCCTCCCTGTCTCGACGCGCCCTCAGACACTTGTGTCCATGCACGTTACCAATCCCATCTGATGGATTCTGTTTTGACAGACGCATGCACAGGTACACTCGTTTGTGATGGTGTTTACACCTCGATATAGATAGTTATGAGTCGCAAGTGGTTTTGGGGTGGTGATGAACCTTTGGAGTGGGCTAGCATGCATATGGCTGTGGATTTAGTGTGATCATTGAAGTGAGTTGTTGGAATGTAGTTCTGATGGCCATTCTGTTCTTTTTCTTTTCTTTTGGTTGACAGGTATCTCCTCCCCTTTTGCCACTGCCATCTGTATGCCACTCCTGCAGATGGGTTTTACTCCCGACACCTGCTGCTTCGTGTTAATCAGTGGAGCAGCATTACGATCTTATGGGACGATCGCCAATGGGCCACATGCCCTTACGCAGTACTGGTGGCTCGGAGCAACATTTCGGCCTTTCAGCTGGACTAGTGCCTCCCCATTGGGACGGCCCTGCGGTTCTGTGCGCTTTCATGTTGCCTTTTCGTACGTGAATGTGGCTCTGTGTACCATGATGGAACAGGGCGTCACACAAGTAGTGGCTGGTCATTTCTTGCGGATGCAGCCCACAATGGTGAAATGTGTTTTGGAGTTCATGGCCTGATGGCTGTATGGGCTTGGTGATTTTGTTGTGCATTAAATTTCTATTCTGATTTGGCCCGTGTAGCGTTCTTCTTTGCAAGTGATGTGGCATATTCCTATTTGGGGAGCGATGTATTGTGAGGAGATCTGCATTGGGTTCCAGCTTCGGAGTTTAGTTGCGTGGTACTGTACTGGGCGCGTTTGCCTACGAAGCCCGTGAGGTCAGGGATGGGGGCTGCCAATATGACTGTTTGAATGTTGTCATGCTCAGGGGCGGGGGATTGGGTTTTGTGTAACAGATGCCGGTCAGCCAGGTGGACTGGTGGAATGATGTGATTTTCTGAATATTGCTGGTCACAGGTGCCTGTGTTTGCGTGCGTTTCTTGGTGGGGGACTGTGGTCATGTCCATTGGGATGGCTTCTGTATTCGTGCCATCTGTGCCCTGCAGCTCCCATTGGCCCCTCTTGTGTTTCATTTGTTCGTTGGCATGCATGGGTGACTTGTACATTTCACTGGTTGCATTGTGACTTCATTGCACCTACGGGGAGTTGTACTTTGTGGGCAGGGAGCGGTGTACAGGCACTCAGTGGGGCCGTTTACGGTTGATTCGCGATGCCGTACTTCTCACCATGGCGGAATGGTACATTCCGCCATGCTTGATGGCGTTAGGTACATGTCCGCTAGGGTCGGAATTGGCGTACCCTTGCGCCATGGTGGTGTTTACGGTTTGGCATGGCGCGCGCGCTTGCTTGGTGCAGTTAGCGTTGGCGTTCACTACGGTGTCGCTAATGGCTTCGTACTTTGCGGTGACGGGTCATAGTCGCACCGAGCGCTATTCGATGGCGGTATTGCATTTCCGCCATCGTTTTTCGATTTCCGCCAGGGTCGTAATGAGGGCCAATATGTTCTAAAATGGAATATACCAAAAGAAGATAAAGTAGCTTCCAACATAATTACCTCACAGACACTCCACAACTAACAGCAAGACCAGACATATAGACTACTGATTACATATCTTACCAGAAATAGTAAGTGCACTTCATTTTACTCATATATTTATACACTTTCTATATTAGAAAAAAAAACATATTACTTCTTTGTTTTCTCACAGAAATGTGTAGTACTCTGGGCTGGGTAGAGGACCATTTCCCACGAGACGAAATGTTAGAAGATAGTCCACCTAAAGGTACACACTTTACTATATAAACCAATTAATAAATATTATTTTGTATACATTCAACATATACATATATTTTTTTACAGACCCTACAAAAATTTCAACTTCCAAAGAAAAAGAAGCGGTGGATAACACTCTTGAACACATTACCCACAAAATGGACCAACTTATGGCCAATTTTATGGATTTAAAGAACGTTGTGGAAGATCACCTAAACCCACCAACAACATACCATTGTCCCACCTGTACTTGTCCCCCCTCACCATATCCCATTAATTAATCCCAAACTCTCTCCCTGGACCACAACGTTTTGATGAGATTTCCATCCCTTCTTCACCTGATCCCACTTATATTGAATACCCTAATTCTCCTGTTTTTGTTTCCGTTTCTGCCCCACCTTCTCAGTCATAAATTGTTTATATATGTTAAATAAAGTTACTTTTTTATATTGTGTTGTAATTACTTTCAGTTCTTTGTTGTAAAATGAATTTAGGTGTCCACAGACAGCGCGGGTGTTCGGAAATGTTCGTAAATAAACGAAAATGGAGGTGTCCTTAAGAACACTATGCCTGTTCGTAGTGTTCGCTAGCAAGTTGAAACTGTTCTAAGAACACTCATGGTGTCCTGAACTGTTCGTAAATAAACGAAAATGGAGGTGTGCTTGAGATGCTATCTCTGTCCATATTGTGCACAAGTAAATTAAACTGTGCTAAAACAAACGGCTGTCCGTAACTGTTTGTTTTACGTATGATGCACTTTTAATTAGTTCAGGACCCGAACACTGTCCGTAGAACATCAACACGCATGTACAAAACAAGGTCCGTACATTGGGTGTCCTGCGGATGGCTGCTACCTTAGCAAACATGCTCATGAAACAATCATGTGATCGCGCCCACGCTGATGGCGTGTTCTGAATGCGGACACTGTTTGTGTCCCAAACACTTTAAAAGTACATTTCCAAGTAATCCACAATATTTCTCATTAAAAACTCAACATACCACAAATCCCACATACTAATCCTAAGTTTCCACATAGTTTTTGTGACTTTTTGAACCTTTTTTGGTGTTTGATCTGTTTTGCGGACGGCGCGTATGTCCGCGAACCGCGCACAAGCACTCCTATAAAAGACCACGCCCTAGAGCTCATTCTCATTGTGTTTCTGGCTATTCTACAGAGCACAGAGATTTTTGCTGCAACCTGCAGATTTCCATCGTTAACCTGATGGTTTCTGTGGCTCCACTGCAGCCACCTGGTGCTGTATCTGCCTCAGCACCACCCCCACCCCCTCCACCACCACCACCTTCCCAAGGGCCTGAAGAGGGAACAGGAGTGAGGATACAGAGGAGGAAGAAGAGGATGACGAGAATGAGATAGAGGAAAACCCTACTACCTGCCCTCGGCGTGATTCTTGCGTGTGCTGGTTGTTTACCGTTCATGGGAATGGTCCTAAGGCTTGTGCGAACCGTGTCACCTGCAATGAGTGCAAAATGGTTCTCAGTCGCGGGAGGCATGGTTCGTATAGCTTTGGGACTAAGACCATGAAGCGACACCTAAACTCATTCCACACTGGGGTCATTCGCAAGGTTGTACCTTGCGAAGAGCGTAGTAGGTTGATTGCCTCTACTTCATCCTCCGTTTCTGATCCTGTCACCACAAGGAACACCTCTCTGGGACAGCGACTTCCTCAAGCTGCCTCACAGGCCATACAGAATTATGATGACCCTTACCTTTCGAGGGTCACAGTTGTATGTATGTACTGTGACACAGTACTCTACAGGGGGGAGCGACTTCGCAGTGCTTTTGAGACTATCGTCTCAGAGCACGAGAAGACCTGCTCACTACCCAAATAAAACCCACTCTAAATCATCTTCTCTCAGCTCGCCCTTTCTTATCCCTGTATTTGGGGTCCCTCCTTTACCCTCCTTTCCCCTCCTCTCCTAGTGTGTCGTGTGTAAAAAACCAAAAAAAATACAAATTAACAAAAATCCAAAAAAATAAGGCTCTTTTCAGAGCCGCCTTTCACAGTTAAAAAAGAGAAGTAAAGATAAATAACGCAGGGCCCTTTCTATTTCTTGAAAGTCCGCGGACAGTTCGCGAACATAAAAAAAAATGGGATGCTACCCTATTGTAACCAACGCCTTTTTCTCTGGGAGGAAGTGGGGGCTCTGAAAAGAGCCTTTGGGAGGTGTTTGTATGTCAAAAATTATAAATACTTAACACCTACTTCGAAATGCATGCTGCATTTCTAAAAAAGGTTGCAATGCATTTTGTAAATTTCTCAGAAAAATCTGATTGCCAGCATAGGTAAAATGGACACCATCTCTGCGAAAAATGTATGTACTACGAAACATAATATTTTCATTGTGAAAAGAGGACATGCCAAAATCTCTTAGGAAGGCACAAACAGCCTTATTGACATTACGCCTTGCTTTCTCCATTTGTGGACTACATGAAAAAGAACGAAAACACATTTGTCTCTGCGCAATCCGTGTAAAAATTACTTTGGAGTTTGGAAACATGTCCATGATCTTCTGAAGTCCTTCTTTCATTTCAAATTGCAAAGAAATTCCAGACACATGTCCTAAACTGTTCCCTCCACAATGAATTACAATTATGTCTGGATGTTCCTCTATCTTCAAAGTTGCACAGAGAGGTAGCAAATCCAGCCACTTCATTCCACAGACTCCATGCCAGTGCACTTCCACATGTGGGAATCCAAGATCTATAGATACTCCACAGCTTTCTGCATGCACCTTCAACCAATGTATCCACGAGTCTCCCAAAATCCACACAATCTGTTTTTTAAAACACTCAGCCACAGCTATCTGTTCTTCTCTCAGCAAAAAGAATATCTGAGAAACCCTCTCCTAGCACAACACACTCACTAAACTTTACTGACCAATCCCTTGCTACATTCAATCTCATTTGCATGCCTCCCCACCCCAAATTCCCCGGATATAATACGCGGTGTCCTAGAACTACCGCCATGTCTGCAAGCATATCGTAGCATGGACAGCCCTTCTACCATTTCCACTTCACTCTCTGTGCCATTCCCTTATTGGATGTAGCTAAGAAATCCCATGACCATCCACCAATCAAATCCAAGACCTCTACATGTAACTGCGTTATCATAGATCAGCACTGCAAATGTACGGTGAATCTCTCGGACTACAAGTCTCACACCATTGGCAAGCACGATCTATGAGAAATACTAGACAAGTCTCCAAGATTTCTACTTGCAGCTTCGTCCATATCCATATGCATGAACACAAACTATAGGTATGCATATTTTCTATACAGTACATGAACACATTTTCTAACCGACTTTTACCTTGTATAATATGTAAAATGAATCTACGATAATTTTTTCATTCTCCTAAAATGAACTGTGACTTACAAACCTTTATACCGTACAATTTCTTCTTACACACACGCAAATAATGTTAAACTAACATTTTTGAAATAAAATAGACTTCATATGATCAAACAAAATTACATGCACACCCTATCATCAAATCTCAAAGAATAATATTTGTACAAACACATACTTGGTTTTAATTTTTTTAGTTTATATAATTACTTACATTTATATAGGACAAGCAGGCTATGACATTGACTCCCTCTTACGTGGAAAAGCAGGCTATCACATGGACTCGCTAAGTTACAGGAATAGTGGTATACAGTGGTACATTATGATTTTGACAAGCCATAGTAAAGATATTTTCTTTCCTACAGTTAGTCATAAAATAGTTTTGATGGTTTTGAGGAAGGCGCTGAGCATTTCAATTTAAATAATCTATGTCTAAATTAAAAACAGTGCTATATACAAACCGAATTACTCATTTCTTTCTTTTACAATTGCAGTGAAGACCATTCTCCTGAAAATAAGCAGCCAAATTTGAATTACAAAGAACAACTAAGAAGCAAACTGCTAATTTTAGATAAAAAGTAAGTAGATTGTTACCATAATATTTGAATTATTACTGAAACACACTCTAATGTTAATTCATGCTACTTCTGTGCCTAAAAATAGAGATTCTGCACCATTCTGACCAAAAATCTTCCCGTTTTAAACAGTGATTTACTGGCAGAATGGCCCACAAATTCCTATTTTTCGCCACACAAATTACCCAACTCAGCCCCTAGAATTTAGATGTCGTAGATGAAACAACAGTTTTAATTGTATAGCTTTAGATATAATATTTATACTTCTCCACATCACTGGCTTACTTTTTTCTGTCATCTGAACACCAGTTTATTAACACATTAATTCAAGAATACCCATCCCTAGTAGTTGTACTTCCCAAAGCACAATCACACACCA
This sequence comes from Ambystoma mexicanum, assembly GCF_040938575.1. NCBI lineage: Eukaryota > Metazoa > Chordata > Amphibia > Caudata > Ambystomatidae > Ambystoma > Ambystoma mexicanum. The sequence continues at coordinate 300,080,154 of NC_090936.1, read as the reverse complement.
TTACATACATCTTTATCATCTCACTCAAACACCCATGCACACAACACACATGCATTGCAGAACACCCCAACCCATACCTTCTGTATTTTTTACAACAGACCCTAAAGCATGCCTACCAAAAAGCAACTCCGTAGAAAGGAACGCAGAAGTAGAGCAAATGAAAAGAAAAGTCTCCAATATAAACATCCATCTACAGCAGAATTTGTAAATAAAAGTTGAAACACAACAGTTAATACAGTCATGTAGGGAAACAGAAGAAGTTTATAGTACAAAACATTGCCTCTTCTATCAAAAAGTAAAACAACCCAAAAAACAATTAACGGAAAATCAACTATCACTACAAATAAAACTTCTTCTATAAATCTTGATATAGTACAAAGTAAGCATACCAAGAAAAGTATTTTAGCCAAAATGTTCCGTCACAAAGTCCTTCAAAATCTTATAAAAACAGGAGAGAAACCAGGTTCAACACTTCAAACCTATCGTAGGAAAGTAATCTTAGAAGCGTTGATAGACAGTGCACTTCTTCTCAAAAGAAAGTTATTTATTTTAGTGTTAAACAGAATGAAACCACTAACAAAACTAATAACTACATTACAAAAAAGACTTCTCAATAAACGAAATGTCAACAGAAATAACTTCTTAAATATCTGTGGAGGTGAATGGAGTCACACTACAAGCACAGAACCATACTTTAATGAAGAAGCCTACAAACAAAAGCAAACAACTACAATTGCCATACATAGCAGTGGTCGAGGTTATGAAAAAGTTAATAATACCATAATGGAACAAGAAGTACTCCTTACAAAACTATGCCCTGAAAACGTAGATTTACCCCTCCATTCAACTGAATCAGAACATCTAGTGTACAAATGGCCATGCACGTCAATGTGTAACATTCCCAAAAAAAATTTCAAGTCTTTAGGCCAATTCCTCAATCAATGTGTGAAAAGCAAAGGCAAAATCAAAATTAAACTACTGCAAAATATGGATGCTTGTCCAGTACGCAAGTACACAGGACTACAAGGACATTCCTTGGCCTGCATCACAGGACCTACATGCAAAACACCCTTCCATGATATCAAAAGGATATCAACACATCATGCAAGTATAAGAAATCTAGTTTATAAACTGTACTATGCTAAAAGTCCTGCTTTAGCACTAGCCAATTTAAATAACATTCTTCTACATGGTACAGCAAAAGACCTACTAGAAGAAATCGACTATATCCAGACAAAATATTTGAAACCCACTTACAAGATGAATTAGCAGTAAACCAACTTCGAAACAGATCTGCACATGGCAAACTTTCACTACACACATACAAAAAAGAAATACTAAAATTTGAAAGTACTTCAGCTGAAGTACCAAACCACGTGTGTGTATGTTGCCGCAGAACTTTTTATAAAAGTAACACAAAAACTGTAGACCTATCATACAAAATAGAAGACAATGAAGATTCTAAATGGTTTGAATTAGCTCTCTACCTTATAGCAGAAAATAAATACGAAATAACTGACCACATAATACTTTGCAGTTACTGCACTACAAAACTTGACAACAACCAAACTCCTTCATGTGCTATCACAAATAACTTGGAATTATATCCACTACCAAAACCACTTCAATAACTTAATTTATATGAGAGTATCATAATTCAAACAGTGCACCCTTTTCGAGCAATAATACGCCTTCAACCAAAAACTGCATAATTACCTCCCTCTGAATTATTAAAAGGTATTCGTGGGAAAGTATTGTATTTACCGTTATATCTAAAAGAAAATGTGCACACTCTAGGAGCACAACGTCTAATGCAGCAATCTTTAATTATCTTGGTAAATGGAGTACCTACAAAAGACAAAAAATTTGGCAACAACTGGTAGATTTACATAAAGTTAGAGAAGCCCTGCAATATCTTAAAGAGAATAATGAATATTACAAAGAAATTAATATTGAAGAAAACTTGAAAGATACAACTGAAATAATTCAAGAGACACAAGAAGCTGGTCAATTTGAGCTCCTAGATCCTGCAACAATATCAAACACTTTAGACCATTACACAATTCATCCATTGCACTCTAATGACACCATGGAAGATGCACTGGAAACATACCAAATGCGTCAAACAAAAGGATCACCAATCAGCATATGGGAAAAAAGTATAGAAGCACGTGCTTTTCCTCTACTCTTTCCTACTGGCAAACGAGGAAGATACGATGATAGACCTATTCAAATATCAGCATCAGAGTATCACTCATTACGAATGTATTCTGAAGATCCCAGATTTCAACAAAAATGTGGAATACATATTCCACCTACTCTTTGAAAGTGAACTAGCAACTTTATGTTACAGAGTTGCACACTTATTAAAATCAGGATCACACTTTCAAAATATGACAGCTACACAATTATTACAAAAAGTTCAACAAAATGTTTTAAAAGCAAATCTTAAAAATCTATTAGCAAATATGCGTGGTACTAAAGAGTACTGGTTTCGACGTCATGGAGATGTACTTTGTATGATCAGAAACCTTGGCCCACCCACTTGGTTTGTTACATTAAGTTGTGCAGAATATGCATGGCAAGATTTACATGCTTTCCTACGCATATCAAACGAAAACAAAACAAACATAAATATACTAACACCTGGAGAACTTTGTACACAGGATCCTGTTAATGTTTCAAGATATTTTCACCATTGCTTCATTGCTATGCTACATTTTATTTGTAACAAAACTGTTTCTCCCGTTGGAGAAGTGCAACACTTCTTTTGGAGAAAAGAATACCAAGCCAGAAGAGCACCACATGTCCACATGCTTTTATGGATTAAAGATGCTCCTAAATTTGGTCAAGACAGTGATGCCACTGTTTTAGAGTTTATTGAAAAATATGTCACTTGTGAAATTCCATCAGAATCCGCAAATACTGATCTTAAATTGTACAATTCCAAAGACACAAATGTGGCAAATATTGTCGTCGCAAATACAAAAACAAAGGGAAGTACTACACCAAATGCCGATTTGGTTTCCCTAGACCAGTTACAAATACAGGTCAAGTGAACAACCTCATGTCTTCAGTTAGACATAGGCCCTCATTACAACTCAGGTGTTGGACCATGGTGCTAGTAGCACCATGGTCCATGCCGGATTCCGCCATGGTGGATGGCGGAATTACTGCCCCATTCCAAGGTGAGTGGGCGGTAATTCCCCATTCACCATTTGCCCTTCCCCATTCCCATTTTTGCCCCATAGGGCATAATGGGGATGGAAAAGGCGCTAATTACGGCACCGTAAATTACGGTGCCGTAATTAGCACCAAGTTCGCTTAGCGCCTTGGACTTTAATGCCTGCAAAAAGCAGGCGTTAAAGTGTGAATCAGGCGTTAAACCCTTAACGCCTGACTTGTAATGAGGGCCATAGTGTTAAAGGTAAGTCACCTTAAAAGTACATATTGCATAAAAAGAAAAGAAGAAGAAAAATATATCAATGATTACAATGCAATCATTCCCCACTTATGGAATGCAAACATATACATGCAGTACATTGCAGACAATTCTACTGCAGTTGCATGATATGTCACAGCATACTTAACCAAATCAGAACAGACAGAGCTCCAAGACCTCTGGAATGACCTGTCATCAGATAAAACAGTGTCTCAGAAATTATACAGCTTGGGCATAAAAATGCTGTCCCATAGAGAATGTGGATCCTATGAAGCAGCTGATCGATTAACTGGTACTGCATTGTATGGTAAATCTGCAAATATAGTATGGCTAAGTCTTGGTCCAGCTAAATCTAGAAAAAGAGTTCTAAAATCATACAAAGATATAGAAACAATAGCCAAACAAGATCCCAACAGCCAAGACATTTTAAAACACAATTTATTGGACACATACTACCCAAACAGGAGTACCACTTTGGAAACCATGAGCCTATACCACATAGCCCAAAACTACACATACAGAAATAATATAAAACCTGATGAACAAATCCGTAAATAAAAGTGACAAACTGTGAAGGCAGCTTAGTAAAACTCACCAAATCAAATTGAATTAATCATATCAAATTGTCATTAAAGACTCCTCAACATAAAGAAGTATATTACATGTCCCTGCTACAACTCTTTAAACCATGGAGAAAAGAAGAAGAAATACTAGATAACTATGACTCATATGAAGACGCTTTCAAAGCAAATGAAAGCAGTATAATTGATGTAAACTTTGCACAGTACAAAACAATGTTGCACAATGAACAGCAACACGAAGAAGAACTCCAGGCCCAACTAGAAAAGGACACTCCTGACAGTAGTCAACCTTCTATCACAGGAAGCCAAGAACCACTGGGAGACCCACTAATAACAAATGAGGCAGAAATAGCTATGATAGAAGTAGAAAACACCATAGGGTTGATTCATGGAGCAAACGTGCGCCGAAAATCCCAGCGCAAGCAGGCGCAAGGTGGCGCAAGCGTGAGAAACCCAGCGCACGCGCTCGTGTGCGATTCAAGGAAGACGCTGCGCTTGTTTCCCGCTGTCCGTGCGCCAAATCCTGCCATGGCGCATGCGGGCACACACGGCGTGCGCTACGTGCACAGCAAAAGCGCACATGGGGAATAATGCGTGAAAAAGAAGGCGTAACTGGGGAAGTATTGCAGGGAACTACATGGAACGCCCACACACACACGAGCAACCCGTATTCATGGATTCTAATACGGGAAACCCGCGCACTGCAAAAGACACACACAGGCGTCAATGCGTCCGCCACACGAAGGCAGGAGGAAGCGGACCCGCGCATAGTATAAAAGTGCGCGCAAACAACAAACATGTATATACAGCTACGATGAATGCCCCATTTGTCGCAGCACTGATCGTGGGACACCGCAGGAGGAGGAGAATAGCCAGGGCATGCATTTTCGCACCACGGACAAGCCTTTTTGGGATGCCTGACGACCAGGTCTACGGCAGGTATAGGTTTCCACCCCATATCATCCTAGACCTGGTCAGGGAGTGGGAAGATGACCTTACATCCCCTACCCTTTGCTCCCAAGCATTGAGCCCCTTGGAGAAGGTGCTCAATGTCCTGCATTTCTTGGCCACTGGGTCATTTCAGCGGACTACTGCCATAGTGGGGGGGGGGGTCTCACAGGCCACGCAGTCACGCTGCCTACACCAGGTACTGGCAATCATGACAGCGCGCCCCTCAGTCCACAGGCACATATACATGCCCAGAACACCTGCAGAAAGGTGGATTTTTACAGGGTGGCACACTTCCCCAAAGTGCTCGGTGCCATAGATTGCACCCATGTGGCCCTACGTCCACCTAGGGCCGCTGAGCACATCTACCGAAACCGCAAGCACTGGCATTCCATCAATGTACAGGTGGTATGCGATGCAAAGGGAATCATCACCTCTGTCTATGCAAACTACCCTGGCTCCACCCATGACAGTTTCATATACAGAATGTCCGCCCTGAGCCGGGCCCTGGAAGCTGGGCAGCATGGCGACACCTGGCTCCTAGGTGAGTACAAATGCCCTTGCACATGCATGCAGGTCACACACACACACACACAAATACACAAACCCCAATAATCACAACCATTTACACCTCCCCAGGGGACAGTGCCTACCCTCTGGGCAACCACATGATGACGCCAATCCGGAACCCACCACACCACCCCAGGTAAGATACAACGCCACCCATATTGCAACCAGGGCCATAGTGGAGCGCACATTCGGAGTGCTCAAGGCACGTTTCCGCTCCCTTGACCGCTCTGGCGGGCAGCTACTCTATGCACCCCCAGTAGTGTGCAGGATCATTGTGGCAGCATGTGTCCTGCGCAATGTTGCAACACGGCAGGGCGTACCGGTGGACATGGTGGTGCCCCCACATCCCCAACCACAGGCACAAGCGCTGCCCATGGGAGGGGACAGGGCACATGGCGAGGAAGCCTGGACCCAGCTTGTGGTCACATTTTTCACCTAAACTCCCACCCCTGCGGAGTGCACACAGGCCTGGCACATACCAGGTGACAATCGATGATGACAAAGAGACAGTCAACTGTCACAACCCTACCACCCTGAGATAGTTGCCATGGAAGTGCCACATTGTCTGCATCCCTAGCTACTTAAACACAAGCTATCCTGTGTGACCAAAAGGCACACATATGACATATGACATGACATGATATGGCATTTGTAACGTGCCTATACACAAGTGTTTCAAGGTGCGACGAGGCAGGGAGGGGGGAACAAGGGAAGACAGACAACGATACTACTAGGCCAGGTGTCATTTAGATTGCGCAAGTGCAGGGGTAGGGGGAAGGGAAAAGTGCAAGGGGAAGGGGAGGGGGGAGTGCATTACAGGGTAAGTAGAATAAAAAACAAATACATAGGCCAGCTGGTGGCAACTGCAAAGGTAAGTGCAGACAAGTGCTGGGAAGGGGGGGCTGTAGGGATAGAGAGACAGTCCCGCAGTGCAGGGGTTGCCAGGGAGGCAGTGCAAGTGGAGAGTGGCTGGGCCAGGGACCGAGGTCGGTGAGAGTGGCCCAGTTGCAGATCCAGTGCCGTTCCAGTGAAGAATTTAGCAAGGGAGAGGGAGAGAGAAAGCAGAAGCAAAGAGGAAGGTCTTGAGGTGCTTCCGGAACCGGAGATGGTTCTCCTCAAGTTCCAGTGAGGCAGGAAGGCTGTTCCAGAGGGAGGCCCCTGCTGCGGAGAGAGATCTACCTCCAGCTAGTTGCTTTGAGAAGCGGATGACCCTGACATGCAAGGTGTGAATCACACACACCTGCAAAACAGGCCATGACCATCACTGTTATGCCACTCAAACCCTCCCAAACCACAACATGACATGGCAAGCAATAGCCATACACCAACACAGTACCAATAAGGTACACATTGCCATATCAAAAATGTACAGTGGCATCAGACAATGATGCCTGACATGGAATCAGATGAAATGACTGACCAACAACCTCCCACCCAAAATAAGTCATTCCCAAATGCATTACAAAAGTTGTAGACATAACATAACAATTAATGCCTGTCTACATGCACATTGTGCATTGCAAAATCAACACTGCAGCTTCTGTGTGCTGTGTCCAACTCCTGCAACACACTGCTCAGCGCACAGCACAGTGAACAGCTATTGTGTGTGATGCACACCCTGAGCATCACATCTAAGCGACAAACCACATCAAAAAGCAAATTAGGCATGTACAGGGTCCATAATTGGTCACAAAACATGTGCTGCGGGGACACAGTGGGCAGCAGAAGGCAAACAGAGTGTACATGTGGATATCGAAGGGTGGTTGTACATGTAGTGCATCATAGTGCGATTGTGCGGGTCAGCAAGGACATGCACTCAACATATGCATGTGCAATCAATTGACCATCAGTGTCCTCTACACATCACATGTGAGCATTCACCATGTGTACACCCCAGCATGTCAAACCACAACTATCCCCTCACACCTGAAAGGTAAATACAACACATGAACATGCATTGATCAGCAGAACACGTACATAGGATACCACAATTACAATGTCAGGGTTCCTATCACACTGCAGGGCAAGGCAACTATCAAAAACAAAACACCCCCCTCCCTCACAAATGACCATGACCCACTGAACAACCTCACCTGGGTCATGGAGCCTTCAACCCTCAATTTCACCTGGCCACAGGATCACCCTTCCACTTCGTCACAATCTCCCACCTTGTGTGTAAAAAGGTGCCTGCACCCTCAGAGTCCACCCTCATTTGCAAAATCACAAAATCCAAGCCAGAAAAACAAACCAGAACACCCTCCAGTAGATGACTTGATGTAGCAGTACCTCACAAAGGCCAAGTACTACCACGATGATGTAACAACCAAGGTAGCACAGTAAAACAATGTCACAACAGGATGTGAACCATGTGTGGTACATAACATAGAATGATGCACCATGAACGGATGTGTACTGTCACAGGTCCCGTGTACAGGCGCAGGAGTGGCACGAAACAACCACCCCCACCGTGGCCCGGATGCCTGCAAGGTCAAACTCACACAGGCCTCTGAGACCCTGGTGGGGAAGGAGGGTCAGGGATATGCAGTCGGGACAGGTGTTTGCACACTGGATAACTGGAATGAGTGGCAGGAGAGGGGAGGAGGAATGACACATGAAAGTAGGGAATGCACGAAAATGTACTACCTGCATGAACACATACACAATCCGAACAAACTTGGACATCATTGTCATGGCCTTCTGTAGTCCAAGCTTAGGAGTGGGATGAACCAACCACCCCCTCTAGGGTTTTGGTGCCTGCAAGTTTGGGGTTTACACAGGCATCCGCAACCCCAGCGGGGAAAGAGGGTTAGGGAACGTTGCTTGGATAGGTACGGGAAGCAGGAACACCGGGTAGAGGGTACAGGGTTAAAAATTGGATAGGACTCTGGGTCATTAGGGGAAAACAAACATACCAAATTGAATTACACATTCATCCATGCATTAGTGCACCCCCAGCAAGCTTATGCAGAGCAGTTTGAAAGAAAAACAACAAGACACTTAGCTCTGGTTTTGAGTGCTGGCCTCCTGCCTGCGCACTCTCAGGTCTGGTTACAGGAGCACTGCAATGCTGCAAAGAGAGCCACAGTTAATAATCTGTCCGTGCCCATAACACAAAAACACACCACCAAGTATGCTCCATAGCAACAAACTACTCTACAAACAGACAATCTGGTGTAGATGCTTTGTACCCATATGTAACATTACCCCTGTGATGGGTCATACACAGTCAATGCAGTAAGTCAGCCACCGGTGGGTGCGTGGCAAATGGAACGCCAATGTGTCACAATTCACACAACATGCAATGTTCCCTGGGTAAGCAGACAGACCCATATAGCAAGGCATGACTTCAGAACAAGTCGTGTTCCACCATGACCAAAACAAAGTAGGCAGTGCATGTTTCAAAATGTACATGGAAATGAAATGCACTGCACCCGAGTATGTCCCTTGCTGTATGTCCCTGTGAGCTGCCCCTTTCCATGTCTCAGAAGGCTACATGGTTGATACAAGTGCCTCAATGGACCTTGGTGTACCACAGGGTATGTGCCACTGCCCCTGCAGGTGCCCCAGACAACCTTACAATCAACAGCCATCAGTCCACCAATACATCTGAGCTGTATTGTGTGCTTCAACACCAATATTCATCCAAGCTCACCCTCAGTGCTGTTACTAAGCATGCATGTGCAACTCGCCTGGTGCAAGCGTTGCTGTGTTGTGGCCCCCCTGTGCTGCTCACCTTGCCTGGAGTTTCTTGGAAGACGTCAGCAGTTCTAGGATGTAGGTCTGCAATCCTTGTGCCTCTGCTTGTGCACACATGTGCATGTGGGCACCAACAAACGTGTCCAGAATTCAGATTTCCAATGGGCCATGTCTGCTGGCAAAGGTGGTCTGGAGGCTCATCCCCCTGCAGAAAGGGCATGAAACACATGATTAATGCTTTAAAGTCATCTGTGTGTGTCTCTTCAGGCATATCATTACTGGACCATGTCAGAGACTTACATCAGAAATCACACCATCAGTCCGTCTTTCACATCCAAAGTGTGGAACACACTATCTACGGCATGAATTGCAACAAGCACGTGTACAGTAAAGATAAGAAACATAATACACAATGCATAGCAATGAATGTACACATTAATCATGAAACACCCCATCTAGCAAAAGCTGAACAGTGGACAATAACACTGCAATCATCCCCACTAGGGGTTTCAACACAAGTTACACAGCACCAGACATGCACAGATATGACAGTCCAAAGCCCTTGTGCAATAGGCTGTCACACCGAACCATCCTTGCGAGCCCATGGATAAGGGAGGCAGGAGTGGCATATGTGAGTCAAGGACCCCAAGCAGCAAACACATACACAAGACAAGCCTGAAGGGCCCAGCTGGAACAGACAGTGGATGCCTTCAAAAGCCACAAAGCACCGCACCGTCACATGAAAGCACAATAGACAAGCAATTTTAAACTATATTAACTAATTACACTAACTATGAGAAACCTACATTACCTAATTAAACTAACTATCAAACAGAAACTTAACTAACTAAACTAAAAGAAAAATCAAAAATGGCCACATGCGACCCGGGGGGGAGGGGAGGCACCCAGGAGGGGGGAGGTACAGGGTGCTGCTCAACACCCACATGCGATGATGCTGAGCCAAAAGAAAACCTCCATGGGCTCAATGCCTGCACAGCCCGACCTATGTGGGAGATAGATGGTCGTCCGAGTCTGGCTCATCCTGGAAAAGAGGATGTGGCACATAGCCTGGCCACGCATAGCCGCAGCTTGCCCCTCGTCGGCAGCAAGTCTGCCGGACGGGTGATCCTGGTTCTGTGTGGCGATGTGACGTAGGTCTGCATGCAGAACCTAACCTGATACACGTGCTTCCTCTTGCAAGGTAGCACGTCTAACACAGAGTTCCTCCTGCAAGGCCTGGCTGGACAACCGCTGCACCTCCCGGCAAGCCTGTAGCTCAGCTGAGATGGTACGCTCAAGCTGTGCAAACCACTCCTCTGCCCGCTGCCTCTGGGACATCATAAGGACACCCAGAGTGGATTTGAGGGAAGCATACTCCTCCCTCAGGGCATCCATGTGCGCCTCTGCGTGAGCAGCAATTGCTTTACGCAGAGACGACATTTCAGCCTGGCGTGCCCTGTCTGAGGCCGCCATGCCCAGCCTGAGCGAGCGGGCCGTGGACCGTGCCGCCTGCTGCTGGAGATGCACCTGCCTAGCAGGGGGGAGCACAGATCGGGCCACACGCTCCATGCTCTCAGCGATGTTCTCCATTGCTGTCCCCTGCCGTTCTGAATTGGCAGTCATGTCTTGCTCCCACTCAGTATACTGCGGCTGCGCGTGGTGACCGCGTTGCTGGGCTTGACCCCTGCGGGACCCAAGGACCGGGTGTCCTCGCTGTGTTGGCAGCACCCACGGCTGCACAACTACATGCCCCCATCGATGTGATGTCCCAGGCACATCAGTGACAGGTGTGGAGGGTGACCCTGCATCCCAATCCAACAAGGGCGGAGGAACCAAGACTGTCTGATCCCTCACTGCAGGTGTTGTGGACAGAGGAGTGTCCACATCAGAATCACTCACCCCTGACACATGGACTTGATGCTCATCCAACTCGACATGGACGTCAGAGTCGTCATCAAAGCTGGACTCATAGGCAGCCAGAGACAAGGTGGACTGTAGCACTTGGGGGTTTTCGTGGCCTACCACCCCACGACCCCCACTTGTGCCGGGTTGATGTAGTGGTAACAACCCTGTGTCTGGCATGACAACACCATCCTCCACCTCCATTGCGTCATCACCTGAAAAATAGAGAGAAAAAAGGTCACTACACATGTCAGAAGCACAGAACACACAGACACACCGACAACAAACACATCAGGCAGACATGTGACACACAACATATAACCTGGCATGCATGCTGGGTCAACTTTGAATTGCTTCTGTGATCGGACCTGTTGAAAGGTGGCAGTTTCCATGGAAGTGGGTCTATGCAGTGCAGAAAATGTATACGCCACTCACTACCTACATGTACAAGGACTCCATGGTGTGTGTCAGGAAATGTGAAGGCAGTGAAAGGTCAAATTCAGGCATCACGTGCATTGTGCATTCAATGTGTAGCATATCTAGAAGCCAAGCACCCCTCCACCCAAGTACAAAAGCAGGGATGCCTAGCATGGTATCAAAAGGCTGACCATAGACCTGTGTATTGACAGTCAGTGTTGACTGGCATCAACAGCTTAATGTGATTCAAGTGACACCACTGCAAATGATGATGGGACAGTAAGCAGGACACATGATGAAAACTCTGGAGGCCGCCCACGTGTGAAGAAGACACAACAACAGTTGGACAGAGTCATTGGCCATTAAACAGGCTGAGCCCTGTGAGCCACACAGATTGTCAGACCCTAAACATGTGTGCAACGCAGTACTGATCCACAGTTGACATGGGAAGGCTGATGAGATGCCATGCAATGTATGTCACCCAGGACTTGTATTACAGTGATCATCCAGTCAAGGACACATAGGGGCATGCGTGCAATGCACATGGAGCATGAATGGGCACTCATGTCCCTGCGGGACATCTGACCTTTGCACAGTACAAGTGAGATACCCTGCATCAAGTACTAAGGCTGTACCACACGGCATATGTCTGGCAGATTGTACAATGGAAGTTAGCATCTACACAGGACGCATGAACAGGAAAGTACACATTGGTAAGATTGAAGCAGACCAGTGCAAGGGTGGAACTGGGGTGCAGAGTGGCGGAGGAGGGGCAAGGGAGCATGCCTACATGGAGTCCCCGCATGCAGGCAGAGGAGACATGCACATCAGTCATGCAATGACATTGTGCCTGGGCTGAGAGGAAGGTCACCGCACGCCACATGCAGAAGGGCCAGTGAGCTGGAACATGGACCGGAGGGGCATACTTGTAACCAGTATGTCAGTAGGGTGCAATAGTGGTGATGCGGACAGTCCCCGTCTGCTCCACATGTCCACCATGCAGCACAGCAGACATGCATCACAGAAGCATTGCATTACTTACACATCATAACGATGTACACGTCACATGTAGTGGCAATCATGCACAACACATCCCACAAGTGAAACACACACGTCCTCAATAAAACACGCATCAACACTCACTGGACTGGGCATCAAAGTCCAGCATCTCTCCCACTCCTTCGACCAATTCAGGTGGTATGAACTCCGCAACGAGTGCCTCATGCGGAGTGAGCTCTTCCTCCTCTGGTGCAGGCCCACCGCCAGTCACCAGAGTCAAGTTCTAATTAGAGGCATGCTTAGCCTTAGTGCTGCGTTTGAGGTCATTCCAATGCTATTTGCACTCTTGCGCCATGCGCACCTCATGGCCGAATGAACTGACATGTTCCGCAACATGCTTCCAGTGGGTGTCACGGTGGGCAGCCGTAGTCTGACTATTGGCACCCACTAGCATGTCACGGCTGTGGCCCTGCACGTAGTCCATGAAGAAGTCCAGTTCCTGCTTGCAGAAAGGCTTCTTCCTCGACGTGCAGGAGGTCGTGGCTGTGTGTGGGGTCCCAGCCTGTGCTGCAGGTGCAACCTTCCTCCTCTTGGACTGTGGCGCAGACCCTGGCTGGCTAATGCCGCCCTGACCTGTATGGCCAGTGGGTTCGGTGGATTGAGCAGGTGGATGGACGACCAAAGGCTTGACTTGTGTCAGTGGCATCTGGGTTCCCTCTAATGGACCCTGCGCAGCAACATCGGCTGTGGCATGGTCATTGACCGCAACAGTCCTGGTTGGCAGACTCACAACCGGGGTGTTGTTGGCTGCATCTGCCCCTGCACTTGCCAACACCCGGCTGTTCGGGGCAGCAGATGACATAACGGCCCCAGGGACACGTGTCTTGGTCTGAGCAGCCCTGCCTGCCCCTATGGTTTCCCAGCTGGCCTGTTGGAAATCTACCAAGGGCTCCTCAAGTGCCAACGCAGCCTGCGCTGGCAGACCCTGAGCCTGGGTGGCGGTGTCCACAGCTGCACCTTCAGCTACCACTTCCCTTGGGCCCGTGGCAGTCGATGGAACGGACTGCCGGGTCACACGGGCGCCAGTGCCAGATGCAGTAGCTGCACCCCCGGAACCACAGGGGGTGGTGGCATGACTGCACCGACACATGGCACAACTTTGTGCTCAAGTGGCGCACCCCTTCCTCTTCCCCCTCTGTGGCTGCCCTGGACACCCTGGAGTCCGCCTACTTCCTGGTCTCCACGGCCATGTCCCCGACCACGCCCACCACGAGGAGTACGGCCAGCTGAGGCGCCCCTCACCTTTGGTGTCCTCCCAACCATGGCACAGATGTAGTACTGCCGGCACAGATGGAGTAGTGCCAATGGGAGGTGTATACCACAATTGACTTGGGCAATTGGGGTGAAGGGGGTGGGAAGCAAGATGTTAACAGCCCCCCTGCACCTACAAGGCTATATGTGACCCCGGTGATGTAGTGACGGGACACGCAACGCTCAGGCACCCCAAAACTGCAGTAAAACCGTGCACGCAACAATGCAGCCTACGTGCGTGGAGTCAACCTCCCGCAGTACGCGGTGGCACCCAGTAACATGAATAACGCGTACGCGTGGGACACGCAGGCTACTAGGAACTCAAAAATGGGTGCGATACACAGGGGCACCCGCAGTGGGAAAAATAGCGTGTGCGAGTCACTGTCTGACTAGCGCGATGCAGAAAAACACGTGTAGCCAATACCCCCGCCAAAAGAAGAGATACGTCCTTGATAGCTGTGAAGTTGTGATGGCGCGCGAAACAACAGGAAGCAGCAACAGACGTCGGTCTCCACGAAAGGCTTGTACAGCGAACTGCTGCCCCCGCTCACCTTTAACCCGTGCTGAGGGAAACGCCCTCGCGCATCACATCACTTACGCGCATGGGCCCTTTCCTCGGATTACACACATTCCCACGTGGACGTGCAGTTTTTCACGCATGCTGAAACGCCCATGCACGCCTGCGCTCGTCACGTCACAGAAGCGCTTGCGCTTGAAGGGCCTTCTGTCCAATGAAATCGCGTATGCGTGCAGACGCGCTTATGCGCTAAGGGCCTTTCCTCGAATTACACGCTGACGTGCAGAATTTTCACGTGCCAAATCACTCCGTATCAAGCTGGCCACGCGTAAGCACACGAAAGACCACACTCCTGCCCAAAAGGCCGAATTACTGCCCCCCAGACCTCTGAGCAGCCTCCCACGAGCCATCTGCTGCTGCCTGCCTGCCTGCTGCCACTGTGCCCTGCCATTTGGTGCCTGCACATCAGCCATCTGCAGCGGTCCAGTTGCTGTGTCCACCCCTGCTGGAACAGAAGACTCCCGACTGGGATACCATCACTCCACAGCCCAGCCCCAGGACCCAGTTGCCCACCCACGCCTGCCTCGGGGGTCGCCATGTCGGGGCAAACACCATCTGAGACCACTGGTGACCCCCAGCCAGAGGGGCAGAGGGCCACCAGCTTCAGTCAGAAGGAAGTTGGTGTCCTGGTGGAGCATGTCCTGGGGCATTATGATGCCCTCTTCGGATCATCACGCGCCGACAAGGATGGACGGGACAGGATCTGGACGGACATCGTGACTGCCATCAACGCGGAGGGGGTGGCAGTCCGACTATTACATCATGTCAAGAAGCGCTGGGAGGACTTCAGGTCCAGGACCCTCAACAAGGCCTGGCGCCTCTTGAAGGCAGCGGATGCTAAGGGGTGCCGGGACCACTTGTCGGAAGATCAGATGAGGGTCCTGGAACGCATATCCCCAGCGCTCCACGTCCAGGTCCTTGAGAGGCAGACCCGTCTGGAGTCGAGGGGTAAGTGGCCAGGCATTGCTGTGTGAGACAGGGCATGTTGCAGTGTGCTGGTTGTCTGATACTTGCCTGTATGTGTGACATAGGCCATGTACGCGTGTGTGTGTGCAGGGACATCATGGTCATGCATGTGAGACCAGTAATGTGTGAAGCACACGGTTGGTGTATGTGTTTAAATGCTACATGGGGAGCCCTATGCGGAATGGACACATGAGAGCATGCCAGTCTCTGTTCCTGGACATGGGTGGGGGTGAGGGATGGGTGATGATGCCATGTACATGTATGGTTTCCATGTCTGTGTGTCTGACCTGCGTGTCTGTCACTTGTGAATGCCATGGATGCATGACACATGTCTGTGTCAATGTTCAGATCCACTGATGCAGCCTAGCTATCCTTGCATCCACTGTGTCGGGGGTGTACGAGTCCAGATGGATGAAAGTACGGTGAAGTGTGTGAATGTGATAGGCATGACCCATGATGCATGTGAGTTCAAAAACAACTTTGTATGTTTCAAGAGTCCCTTGGACATGTTTGCTTATGTCCATAGCATGCGCCATGAATGTTACTGCATGTGTTTTGCCTGCACTGACCCATGTGTTGTGGAGGGACATGATGGAAGTGATCTTTGACAGTGCCACTCATCTGCTATTGCTTCCTGTCTAGGGGACCATTGTACAGTACCCTGATTCTTGTGTTCTATGTCTCTCTCTACACAGCGCAAAGTGACGAAGAGGGCGGAGATGGCGCTGTAGAGCAAAGCGGCGGGGATGCCCCCACGGCTGCAGCGGAAGGGGTGGGTGAGCCCCCACAGGGGCTTGCAACGCAGAAGACGGTGTGGAGCCATCCAGGTTGGTGGTTTCCAGAGAGGAGGAGGAGGCCGCTACTGAGCCGCACATGGGGCCTGGTGGGGGCATCCCTGCTGGTGCAAGTGGTGCAGTCCAGGGGCAGGAGGCAGCAGAGGTCGCCGTGGAGGTGTCTGTGCATGTCACTGTCCCTGACACTGTGACTGCATCACCATGCACCAGCAGGGATGCCCCTTCCCAGACCCGTCCGCAGGTAGGGGGGATGTCCATGTCATCTGACTCCCCTCCACCTGCGGACGAGAGGACCCCTGGCCGTATGGAGAAGGTCCTGATTGGTGTCGCGTTGCGCACGGGTGTCATTCGTGATGAGGTGCGTGCTTCCCGGGGGGAGCACGCACGTCATCACGAAGAGCACCGTGCCAATGTGGCCCAGTTGGGAGCGGTCGTGGTCGGGGGTCTCGGACATGTGTCGGGCACTTTGGCAACCCTCTCCTCCTCTGTGGAGGCTATGCGCCAGTCGTTCTCCATGCCGTCTTCCGGCCCAGATGCCACCAGGGTCCCCTGTGGACCTGCCCGACCAATGCAGCCAAATCGGTGGGGATCCCATCCCTGCCACAGTCGGGAGTCGGAGGTCCAGCAGGGGTGGACACACCAGCAACTGGACCCCAGCAGATGGAGGATGTGACGGCATCATCGGGCAGGGCACGTGTACGACGGCGTCGGTGGATTCCATCAGCCTGGATGCCGTCGTGTTGGCACAGGCAGTTGCGTCGGAGGCAGCGGCAGGCTCAACGTGGGAGGCATCATGGCTCGGGGCCATCAACATTGGGGGTGCAGGCATCGGCCGGGGGACAGGAGAACCCTGGAATGGGAGTGGCTTCCGTGTGGGAGCGGTTGGGCCAGCAGATATGTGCGGAGCGGCAGCGGGCAGAGGAGGAATGGCTCACAATGGTCAGGGCGGAGAACTCCATGCGGAGGGCGCTGAGGCGGGCTGAGTGCCTCGAGGGTCTTCGCAGGGAGTTGGAGCTGGACACTGCTTTAACCCTGCGAGAACTCGGGGCCAGGGAACATGCCCGCCTCCAAGCCATTGAACAGGAGTTCGATGATGCCCTGGCCCATGACAACATCCAGTGAGCCGTTGGACTAGCCCGCTGCCCTTGTAAATAGTTATGTAGTTAGTGTTAGGTTGCCTTTGCTTTTTTCTTGATTTTGGACCTTTTGGACAATGGCCAACATTTTTGTATATAGTTTTCTTATTACGTAGTATTTTAAGGTTTCATTTCTTCAGTTGGGATCATGGACCCGGGATTGTTTATCTGTATATAGTTGACTGTTGGATTATGTTTTTTTTCTTTGATTTACCCATGGAGCAATGGTTTTTGGTTTTGTTTTTCCCTTGGATGTACTTTTTTGAACTGTGACTTTGGACACCTTTCCTTTGGATTATGATTTGTGGTTTTTCATTATTTTAGGGACATGCTGCTTTTTTTTTATCCCCATTGTCGTTTGTTTATTTTTAATCCCATTTATGTTGCTTTTAATACATTTTTTTCATCAAACTTCAATGTGTAGTATCATATCATTGGTTCCATGCATGTCATGATATGGGTTTTGACATTCACTTACACCCATTGTGTGTATGTGAGGGACATGTGTTCATTTACATACTTGCCATTGGGTTGTATCATGTAATTGGCAATTCTGAGTGGGTGGATGCAATACTTGGGTGGGTGTTTGGCATGTGGAGGCTGACCATAAGGGCCCGGGATCTAGATTGTAATGACGTGTTGGCTGGGGGACATGTGTCAGGGCCTGCTGGCAGGTGCCCCGCAATGCTAGGGGGTGGGGGTGCAGGGGGACATGAGTGGGACATGAGTGGGGGCCTGCTGGCAGGTGCCTCGCAATGCTGGGGGGTGGGGGTTAAGGGGGACATGAGTGGGGGCCTGCTGGCAGGTGCCTCACAATGCTGGGGGGTGGGGGTGCAGGGGGACATGAGTGGGACATGAGTGGGGGCCTGCTGGCAGGTGCCTCGCAATGCTGGGGGGTGGGGGTGCAGGGGGACATGAGTGGGACATGAGTGGGGGCCTGCTGGCAGGTGCCTCGCAATGCTGGGGGGTGGGAGTGCAGGGGGACATGATTGGGACATGAGTGGGGGCCTGCTGGCAGGTGCCTCGCAATGCTGGGGGGTGGGGGTGCAGGGGGACATGAGTGGGACATGAGTGGGGGCCTGCTGGCAGGTGCCTCGCAATGCTGGGGGGTGGGGGTGCAGTGGGACATGAGTTGGACATGAGTGGGGGCCTGCTGGCAGATGCCTCGCAATGCTGGGGGGTGGGGGTGCAGGGGGACATGAGTGGGACATGAGTGGGGGCCTGCTGGCAGGTGCCTCGCAATGCTGGGGTGTGGGGGTGCAGGGGGACATGAGTGGGGGCCTGCTGGCAGGTGCCTCGCAATGCTGGCGGGTGGGGGTGCAAGGGGACATGAGTGGGGGCCTGCTGGCAGGTGCCTCGCAATGCTGGGGGATGAGGGTGCAGGGGGACATGAGTGGGACATGAATGGGGGCCTGCTGGCAGGTGCCTCGCAATGCTGGGGGGTGGGGGTGCAGGGGGACATGAGTGGGGCATGAGTGGGGGCCTGCTGGCAGGTGCCTCGCAATGCTGGGGGGTGGGAGTGCAGGGGGACATGATTGGGACATGAGTGGGGGCCTGCTGGCAGGTGCCTCGCAATGCTGGGGGGTGGGGGTGCAGGGGGACATGAGTGGGACATGAGTGGAGGCCTGCTGGCAGGTGCCTCGCAATGCTGTGGGGTGGGGGTGCAGGGGGACATGAGTGGGACATGAGTGGGTGCCTGCTGGCAGATGCCTCGCAATGCTGGGGGGTGGGGGTGCAGGGGGACATGAGTGGGACTTGAGTGGGGGCCTGCTAGCAGGTGCCTCGCAATGCTGCGGTGTGGGGGTGCAGGGGGACATGAGTGGGACATGAGTGGGGGCCTGCTGGCAGGTGCCTCGCAATGCTGGGGGGTGGGGGTGCAGGGGGACATGAGTGGGACATGAGTGGGGGCCTGCTTGCAGGTGCCTCTCAATGCTGGGGGTTGATAGTGCAGGGGGACATGAGTTGGTGTTCAGTAATGCAAGGAGACATGTGCCTTTGCTGGGGGGCATGGCCATGTTGGGTGGGCTGCCTGCGGACATGACCAGGGGTGCAGGGTAGTCCCCTGTGGTGTGGGCTGCCTGCAGGGGCCGTGGAGGGTGTACAGGGAACACCTGGGAGGACCCACACTGCCAAATCACGTGTGGGACTCCCCTGCACCCCAGTAATACACGCACCCAGCTGAAATCGCGTGTGAAACTTCCCGCGCACCCCAGTAATACACGTACCCCGCTCGCACAGGGCCAATCGCGTGTGAAACTTCCAGCGCACCCCAGTAATACACGTACCCAGCTGAAATTGCATGTGAAACTTCCCACACACCCCAGTAATACACGTACCCCGCTCGCACAGGGCCAATCTCGTGTGAAACTTCCCGCACACCCCAGTAATACACGTACCCTGCTCGCACAGGGCCAATCGCGTGTGAAACTTCCCACGCACCCCTGTAATACACGTACCCCGCTCGCACAGGGCCAATCGCGTGTGAAACTTCCCGCGCACCCCAGTAATACACGTACCCAGCTGAAATCGCGTGTGAAACTTCCCGCGCACCCCAGTAATACACGTACCCAGCTGAAATCGCGTGTGAAACTTCCCGCACACCCCAGTAATACATGTACCCCGCTCGCACAGGGCCAATCGCGTGTGAAACTTCCCGTGCACCTCAGTAATACACGTATCCAGCTGAAATTGCGTGTGAAACTTCCCGCGCACCCCAGTAATACACGTACCCAGCTGAAATTGCGTGTGAAACTTCCCGCGCACCCCAGTAATACACGTACCCCGCTCACACAGGGCCAATCGCGTGTGAAACTTCCCGCACACCCCAGTAATACACGTACCCAGCTGAAATCGCGTGTGAAACTTCCCGCGCACCCCAGTAATATATGTACCCAGCTGAAATCGCATGTGAAACTTCCTGCGCACCCCAGTAATACATGTACCCAGCTGAAATCGCGTGTGAAACTTCCCGCGCACCACAATAATACACGTACCCCGCTCGCACAGGGCCAGTCGCGTGTGAAACTTCCCGCGCACCCCAGTAATACACGTACCTCGCTCGCACAGGGCCAATCGCGTGTGAAACTTCCCGCACACCCCAGTAATGCACGTTCCCAGCTGAAATCATGTGAGAAACTTCACGCGCACCCCAGTGATACACGTACCCCGTTTGCCGTGCTGGTACAGGGTTAGCCCAGCCCTTTGCGCTGGATTGGGGATTTTGATTGCTTTTCCCTGCGCAAGGGGCGTTCTTGGGGGCGTAACTGGCGCTGCTGCAGGGTCGCTGCATCACTGTGTGCCACAGCTGGTTTTGGTGGCTGGAATCCATGAATATGCTGTGCGCGGAAATGTATTTTAGCGCACGCGGCTGGCACAGGGATTCGCACGTGCACACTGTGCGCCAGCCGCGTGCGCCACTTGTGCGCTGAATTCTATGAATTACCCCCCATGTGTCAGTATGAAGAAAAAGAAGACTTAACTACACTACAATCAAAGCTAAACAATGAGCAACGTAGCATTTTTCAAGAAGTAACAAAAGAAATTGCACATGGTGTACAACATGAAAACAAAGAATGCACCTGTCAAAATTACAAACCTACACTATTGCATGTCAGTGGTGAAGCTGGTTCTGGCAAAACATTCCTAATCAAAATCATCAGTAAGTTCCTTCAACAATTGGCAAACAACAAACTGTCAACTGTTGTCACTGCCCCCACAGGTTTAGCTGCCTACAACATAGGTGGTGTCACTTTACACCGATTACTACTCCTGCCAATAGAACACCAAAACAATTTAGATTGTAACAAACTTTCTGCAGAAGCTGCAATGGAACTACACAGAGTAGTGAAACAAATGAAAATGCTACTAATAGTTGAAGTGAGCATGGTGCCAACCTAATGTTGGCTTTAATTCACCTCAGATTATAAGAAGTACTCAAAACAAACTATGAAGAGCTCTTTGCAGGAAAACACATTATTGTTTTCGGAGATCTTCTTCAATTGACACCAGTAAAAGGTGAGCCTATTTTTAAAACATTAGGACACAAACTCTGCTGTCTGTTGGCAGCATTGGAAATGTCAACCTTTTGCAACATTTCCAATACAGACAATTAACAGAAAACATGCGCCAGTCTGCAGATCTCACTTATGCCAACATCTTAAAAAGTATCAGAGTTGGTATACTTTCTAGAGAAGGAGAAGCAATATTGAAAACCCGGCACATTCATGCACTTTATGGTGATAATACATGTGCTACAGATGTTATGGAACAATTAGCCCACAACAATGTCAATTGTATGGCCTTAATGCCAACTCTTGCAAGCTGTTTCAAATTCAATTAAATCATGTTAAGTAAAGAAATGCAACCAATAATGGAAATTAGCGCCACAGACAAACTAGATGTACATAGAATGACACTACCCATGTGTGACCAAGCCACAGCAAGACTAAACAGTTTAGAAAAATCAATCTCAAACACAGCAGGCTTGGAAAAGATATTAAAATTATCCTTAAACTGCAGAGTAATGCTGAAACGTAACCTTGACGTAGACCAAGGACTAGTTATTGGAGCACTGGGTACAGTTGTTGGCTTTCAAACATACCCACGTGACAACAAAATTCAGTTTGTCAATATTCTTTTTGACAAACATTCAGAAGTTAAAAGAATAGGACACTCAACAGTTCAATTCCTTCTCTTCAAAGATATGTATGTACGCAGAGAACAATTTTCTCTAACTCTTGCATACGCAGTCACCATTCATAAATCACAAGGCCTTACCCTAGACAAAACAATGATAGACATTGGTAACACAGTCTTTAAAGAAGGCATGAGCTACGTAGCACTAGCACGCTTACGTACACTTGAGGGTCTATTTCTAACCAACTTTGATGCAAGTACAATAAACGCTGATATTCCTTGCATTTTAGAATACAATAGACTTCGTTCACTATACACTCCCCATCTAAACACATATTCTGTTCCACAAAAAGTAAAACATTATAAAAGAAAAATAAATCAAATAGAAAAGCAACAGGATGTCACTGCAAATCCTCCAAAGAGAGTAAAAGAAAGTAATACTTCATCAAGTGCCACAAGCAAAGAAGAATCAATTAGGGAAAGTAAACCAGGTACTTCTTCAAAGAAGGAAGACACACTCCAAAAAAAGCCATCAGATACAGAACTACCTGGTTTATTTAAACTCTCAAATATAGTTGGTGTAAGTTGCTACGCAAATGTAGCGATGAATATTCTATTTCAATTACCACCAATTGTTGACAACATTTACTTACACAGTACAGACCCATTGTGTTTGCAAATGTTAGTACTTCACATAAATGCAGCAAACAATCCTGACAATACGTATAGTGTTTATGGAATAAGACAACAATTGGACTACTGTGCTGGAATGGTGAAATTCACTATAAACTCACAGGAAGATCCACAAGAATTTCTAATGTACTTATTATTAGTAATGGAAAACAAAAACATACCTATAAATGAAATCTTCCAGATTTCATAGATGTGGAAACATACATGCACTCTCTGCAACAATGTGACACAAGAACAAATCCCCAATGAGCGCTTTGTGTATATATCAATACCTAATTGTGAATCCGTTCCATTTCAGAAACTTGTACAAAATACAAACCACGGTAGATTATGTTCGACCTGCAATTCAGATAATCGCTCCACGTTAGTAATACAAACACATAGTAAATACGTAATACTAATGCTTCTACGTTACAATGCAGATGGTACCAAAAAGAACTGCAAGCTGACTGGATTCACACATGGTCAAATATCACTTGGTAGGAAAACCTTCACAACAATAGGTATAATTTACCACGCAGGAGCCACAACCAACTCAGGGCACTACACTGCATATATAAAAAAGAAATGTGGATGGTTTGAATGTAATGATAGTACCGTTACTCTAAAGCAGAGATTACCAGCAAATCTTACAAACGCTTATTTAATGTTGTTAAAACCAAAATTTGATAACTAAACTGTACTTAATCCTTAAGTACACTTGTAGTAAAAAAAATATAAACTGTCACAATATTTCAAAAGCTATCTAACTGCCCAAAGATGCTACAACAACTAATCAGATAAATTAACAAACTCAAATAGAGCAAAAAATAGACAGTTAGAATACGCCAATTGGTATCTTACTGTCCCAAACTTTAGAAATATCCAAATAAGAGCTAAAAATAGACAGTTAGAATACACCAATTGGTATCTAACTGTCCCAAAATTTAGAAATATCCAAATAGATAAAGCAATACCACGAAATTATATAAAAAAATAAACAGTAGTACAAATTTTATAATATCCAAAAAAATACCTAATATCTTACTGCTCCCAAAACTGGAACAATCCAATGTATAAAGCATTAGCCAGAAACAACAAGTAAACACTGAAAACAAACAAACAAATAAACTGTAACATAACAGAAAAAGGTTTTTTTTTTAATCCAACATGGTTTTTTTTTTCTCCCACAGACCCAATGATTTTAGCAACAAACACAGAAACTGAGCAAATTGCACAGTACTCTGCTTTGTCATCTACTAAATATGAGGGTCAAAAAAAAGAAAAAAGAAAAGAAAAAATTGTGATTGTACAATGTAATAAGTCTTTATAAAATACTAATACTAACATGCTATTTTCTTTTATCACAGAAATGAACAAGAAAAACATGGACTCCCGTTACTAAACCAAATAGTATGTATAACATGATAAATACAACCATCGCAGCATATCACACCCATACTGGCTTATAACATTGTTCCTTATAAATTTGTTTTTGACCCAAAGTTATAAGCCACTATGTGTGTGATATGCTGCGGTGCTTGTGGCCAGGGCATAGACTCTTGGGTGCATGGCATATGAGTGTGATATGCTGCGGTGGTTGTGGCCAGGGCATAGAGTCTTGGGTGCATGGCCAAATGGCCATGCACCCAACATTCTATACCCTGGCCACAACCACTGCAGCATATCACACCCACAGATTCAAGCATTTGAACCATTTTAATGTCCGCAGACACAAGGATGTTCCTAGAACACATTCAACTTGCCAGAGGACGATACGGACAGCGTCATCAGGACACCCCCATTTTCTTTATGTACGAACATTTCAGGACACCGCGAGTGTCCTTAGAACACTTTCAGCTTGACAACGAACAATACAAACAATGTCTTCAGGGCACCCCCTGCGAACATTCCAGGACCCCACGCGTCTTCTTAGAACACTTTCAACTTGACACCGATTCCATTCTGTTTATTTATGAACATTTCAGAACAGCCGTGTTGTCCGCAGACAAATCGAACACAACAAAAGCGTCTAGCACATAAAAAAAATACAACATTGCACCTATCTCATACTCCCCCACCCTCCCCAAACACTCTTACACACCAACACACTCCACTAAATACAATTTTTAAACCAGGTTTCACCTCACTGTCCGCGGTCGTCCGCAAATGCAAGATGACGGGCGCCACCAAAAATCTGACGCGCTCCACGCCCCACGCCGTCCAATCAGCAAACACTTCGGATGTCCGTGGACATCGCGCAAGCCGCTCAGCCAATCAGGGCACTGTCCGCGGAGCGAACCGGGAAGTCCGTCCGCGGAGCGAACAGAGATATCACTAATTTTTTTATCTTACATTTTGGTCATTTTAAAAAAAACTACTCGACGGATTTACATCAAATTTGCAAAAGCACGCTTTCGGGACCAAGCCCCCGCTCCTGCCGCAAATTTGGTGTAAATCTGTCCAGTGGTTTGGGCTGTAGGCGTGCGCAAAGTTTTTTTCCATTATGGGAAAAAACAAAAGTTTTGGGACCCCCCCTGGACCAAACCTCTCCAAACTTTGCAAAAAAATTCAGAGTGGGCCATATACTTTTTTTTTGCAAAGTTTGGTGAGGATTCGTCCAGGGGGAGCAAAGTTATAAGCCACCCAAAAAATGCTCTTCCTATGGAAACACCAACTTAACCATTACAAGATGGACGCTACTGCGTCCATGTAATATATATATACATATTCACTAACAAAAAACATTATTAAAGGGACGTTATGGTTAAGTTGCTAATAAAAACCTAGCAACTTTACTGAAAAAGCAATGCTAAAGAAACATTCAGGTTAAGTGCCCTACTAAAAACCTACCAAATTCACTGACAAAAAAAGTTGTTAAAGAGACGTTATGGTTCAGTTGTCCTAAGAAAAACCTATCAAATTCAGTGCAACAAGTACATGAAAGGATCAGTATACTTTGCATTAATAACAACCTATCCATATTATGGTTTCAAGTAAAAATGAAAAATGTCATGAATGACATTTGTGATGTCATCTTTCATGTCGTGGGTGTTAGTGTTAGCAGTGCACAGGGGTGGCGCGAGTTATAGTTGCTTAGCTTGCCATAACTGGTGAATTTCTGGGGGTTTTCGGTGTTACCAATAAGGTAGAACAAAGGGAGATCAATGGCGACGTCACCACGGGAATGGAACCATGCCGCGCTGGGCATTATTATGCATACACAATCCAGACCCGTGTACATCAAAAAAGGACTATTTCCTACAATGCATGGAGTGTTACAGTGAGAGTGCACCCTAACAGAGGCCCTACACTCTCCCTTCTGCATGTAGTTATTGTAGGGAAATATTTAGGGCCACTTTCTGGTTGCACGTGCTCCACAACAGTCCTATAAAAGTGCACACGCCACAACTGTGCTGCAATCTGTGTTTGGCTTTCCAGAGAAGAGCAGCAGTGAACATTGGTTCATGCAGAAATTGCTTTCTGACCAATTCTGGGCCTGGAAAGTACCTCTCCAAGTAATGGGCACCAGGGCTTCTGCTACTGCCTCTGACTCAGGAGCACCCACTCCCTCACTACCACCATCTCCTTCTGAAGGGCCTGAGCAAGGGAACAGGCATGATAATGTGGATGGACATCAAAAAGGAAACGAGGATAAAGTAGAGGAAATACCCATTGCCTGCAACCAGCATGAGTCATGGATGTGGAAACTATTTGCGCCTGTTGGAGATGTGCCCAAATCTTGTGCAAACCAGGTAAAATGCACTGAGTGCAAGATTTTACTCAGTCACGGAAAACCTGGCTTGTACAGCTACGGCACCACCTCCATGCCGCGGCACCTTAAAGCGAACCACAAGGCAGCTGTTCGCAGGGTTGTCCCCTTCCAAGAAGGCAGTAGGTTACTTTCCTCTACAGCATCCTCCACATCTGCTCCTGCTACCACAGGGACATATTCAGCTATCCATGTGCAATGTTTTATCTCTGCGGTTGGTACCCTTTGCCAAACCTCCCTTCCATTCCTTTCTTTCTGTGGCATGTCTTATAACAACAGGAAAAATGCAACACAACCAGAAGGGGAATAAAAAGGCTTGCACTGTTAATAAATAGAATTTGAATGAAAGCATGCAGGCGGTGGCGCAGCCTATGAGCGCTGCGTACAGGGTTGTAAACAATGATTGATTGATTGATATTTTATTTCTATCGCGCTCGTACACAAGTGTTTCAGAACGCGACAAGGCAAGGGAGGGCAACAGGGGAGAACAAAACAGCGATCTTACTAGGCCCAGTGGCATTGAGAACGCGCAAGTGCATGGGAGAGGGAGGAGGGGAAAAAGGCATGGAGGGGGGGAGAGGTTGAAAGTGCGAAGCAGAGAAGAAACAGATAAATAACAATAAATAAATAATAAAGGCAACAAACAGTAGTAATGCAGCCAGCAATTTGCAAGTGCTAGGTTTAAGGCAGCAGTCAGGGTAGGTCTGATAAGTGCAGGAAGAAAAAGGAAGGGGCTGTATGGGTACAGATACAGACCCCAGTGCAAGGGGTGGCCCGGAGGCAGTGCGGGTGGGTGACAGGATGAGCAGGTACCTGGGCCCAAAAGACAGAGGGTGGCCAGGTGCACGGTGCCAAGAGAGAACAGATCAGCCGGGGGGGGGGAGCGAAGGCAGAAGAAAAGAGGAAGGTTGTGAGGTGCTTCCGGAACCGGAGATGGTTCTCCTCAATTTTAGAGTGGCAGGGAGGCTGTTCCAGAGGGAGGCCCCAGCCAAAGACAGAGCTCTACCCCCAGCTCGTTTCTTAGAAAAACGACTGAGCCTGAGTGAGTTGGAGGTAGAGGAGCAAAGAGCTCGAGAGGGGAGGTATTTGCGGAGGGATAGCTGAAGGTATTTTGGACCAAGGCCCCAGAAAGCCTTGTGGACAATGCAGAGGGTTTTGAATTTAATCCTTGCATCCACTGGGAGCCACTGAAGAGATTCAGAGCTGGAGAGATACGATCCCAGGGCTTGAGGCCAAGGACAAGTCTCGCAGTCCTGTTCTGGATTAGTTGCAGAGGGCAGAGAGTAGAGGCAGGTAGATTTAGAAAGAGGCTGTTACAATAGTCCAAGCTAGAGAGAACCAGAGCTTGAGGTACCATGAGCTTCTGGGGGAAGGAGAGGAAAGGCAGAGTACCTCTGAGGAGGTGCAGTTGGAAATTTGACTTTTTAGAGACCTCAGAGATGTGGGCGGAGAAGGAAAGGGTGGAGTCAAAGATGACCCCAAGGTTCTTAGCCTCGCAGGTTGGGGTAGGAGGAGGGCCAAGGGAGGCCGGCCAGAGAGTGAGGGGAAAGGATGGTGAAGGTGTGCAGTTGAGGAGGATCTCCTTCTTGCTGGCATTCAGACAAAGATCATTGGCGGCACACCAATCTTAAATGGCAGTTATGCAATCAGAGATGAGAGAGGGAGAGGAGGTGGCAGAGGGCAGCCTGAAAATGAGTTGAGTGTCGTCAGCGATGCACTGGAAATTTGAGCAGAAAATGGCAATGCAGTGGGCGAGAGTTGCCAGGTATTGATTGAAAAGCCGGGGCGAGAGGTTAGACTCTGGCGCATTGTGGAAGGATGACAAAAAGGTGCGGAAAGATGAACAGAGTGCAAAGCAGAATGTTTCTTCTCTGCATATATATGCCAGCTACATGAGTGGAGCCATTGCTTCCAGACTTTAATTTCCTTTTGCGCATTTATGAATGTTACTGTTGCCAATGCACACATACATTTCTTTCTTTTGAATGCATATATGTGTTTCTGTCAAAAACATTGTATGCATTCGCAAAACAAAGCGGTGGCTCTAAAAACAGCCTTTTTGTGCTGTTTATGTTTGCAATGTTCAAAGTGGTGAACACCCACAGGGAAAATGCTTGCTAAACTTGCAGGAAGAGCTGCACTGCATTTTGGCTATTACGCAGAAACAGCTCATTGCCAGCATCAGTCAGATGAACTCCATCTGAATGAAAAATTTTGCTACAACGAAACACAATGTTTTCATTGTGTACGGAGAACATCTTGCAAAAAAATACAAACAGCTTGTTCACATTGCGCTGCGCTTTCTCTATTTGTGGCCCACACGAGGAAGAACGCAGCCACATCTGTCTCTGGGCAATGCAAGAAAAAATTATGTGCGATTTTGGAAACATTTCCATGAGTTGCCGAAATGTCTCCTTCATCGCAAACTGCAGTGAAATGCCGCTAACTTGTCCTAAACTGTTCCCTCCACAATGAACAATAATAATGTCTGGATGAGCGAGCATCACCAAACTGCCACAAAAAGGACCCACATGGAGCCACTACATCCCATGTATTCCGTACCAGTGCACATCGACATTGTGGAACCCAAGGTGTGCTGCCAGTGCACAGCGTTCTGTGTAAACTTGTACCCAATGTATCCGGGAGTCGCCCAAAAGCCATATACTATCCCTACTGAATGGCACAACCATACCCATAGCCATCTCCACTCCTATTTGAAAACACACGTTCTGGCACAATCTGTTGCTACACACCACACCCAGGAAATCGTATTGACCAATCACAACTCCTGCACAGTCCCATTTCCATTGCAGCCCCCTGAAAAGACCTGGATGTAGCACATGCGCACCTCCAAATGCTGCGGCTTTTGCAAACATATTTTCCTGTGTGGGGGGCTGTGCAAACACATTTGAAGAATGATAGAGAATGGCCGCTTTGTTGGTAGTTGTGAAAAGTGTTTTATTTTTATTTTTGTAAAGCGACGTGTAAAGAAACAGCTTTTTGTGTGGTAGCTGTTGGGGATTGCTCTCTGCTTTTCCACATTACATTATTACACAAGTTTCTGCAACCTACATTTTACATTGTGGAACGGAAGATTAATATCAATAGGAGGAAAAAATATCAGCTCCATTGACAAATGTCGAGTTAGAAGCTCTAAGATTTTCATGGGCACAGAAGAACATCCTAACATGGAACAGAAAAGCAGACATACACCTGATTTGATAATCTGTAGTCCCATTTCCATGGCAAGCAAGCATATTAAGAAGGACAGCATGTAGCACATGTGCTTTCCCCAACTACCGCGAGTGCCGCACCCCAGTAAAGCAGGCCATTCCTTCTTCCCTTTCCAGTAGTTTTTTCCCAGCACTCCCTCATTGGCTACTGTTAAATGGTCACATAAGCATCCACCAATTACATCCAAGAATTCTGCATCCAACGCTATGAGCTCTGTTGAACAGTCCATACAAACCGTTAAACACGCAGCGTTCAAGTGTCCTGTAAATCAAAAGCACCTACCAAGGAAAGTACTGTAAAACGATCTATGAGTTCTGCATCCACGTACATCAGCATTGCTACACATCAACACGCCTCGTAGGTGTCACTACTTTTTGTACAGTACATTTGCAAGTGTGTTATAAGTTCGTTGCAACAGGGTACCTGGCACTGATTCTCCATAATGTACTCAAAATTTGTATTGTTATTTCTCCCATCACCGACCATGAAATGGTTCCTACAGTGGTAGGTGCTGGCAATGTTGCCATTTGCCCATAGCAGCCATTGTTATATGCAAACAGTTACGCTGTTCTTTAGTTCCGTCAATTTTATGATGCTTGCCCCCATTAACGCACCACCTATCAAATTTCTTAAAACTGCACACAAAAGGATCGGTCAACGTATCCCACCAAACTAAGCCAAGTGCATACATTGCATGCATAACAACAGTTTCCTGCCACTTGCCTTTCACACTTCATGGATTACAACATTACTTTAAAAAGAAAGAAATGTATGTGTGCATTGACAACAGTAACATTCATAAATGCGCATAAGGAAATTAAAGTCTGGAAGCAATGGCTCCACTCATGTAGCTGGCATATATATGTAGAGAAGAAACATTCTGATTTGCACTCTGTACATCTTTCTGCACCTTTTTGTCATCCTTCCACGATGCATTTATACACACACACTTTCTCTTCCTGCCAAGCCATCCCCCTATAGTTTAAAGAGTGTATTGTACAAATATGAGCACTATGCCATTAGCCAAAATATTTTCTTACCATCTACTTATACAGGTGCAGTACCCACCTCTCTCCGGAAAGCCATTGGCATGTGCACTTCAAAATACAACCTGCAATAAACCTACTCTCACCAAGCAATAAAGTAAGTACAATACCATCATAGTGTTGTGCGTCTTACTAGAAGAGTGCATTAATGTTGTATTGTAGCCTATAGATTTGCAGGAATCCACCAGTATGTACTTCATTGTTACTCATGACACCTCTACACACACTTCCATGTATATGCCTACCCTCCTATTGACCCACTCATGCACATTGCACACATATACATTTGAACATATGCACACCCGCATTTTCCTTTCTTTGGCAACAACTCGCATTTTCCTTTCTTCGGCAACAGCTACTACACAATGCCTACCAAACTGCAACGCTGTAGAAAGCAACGCAGAAATAGAGCCACGCAACCTAAAAACATAGCCATCCACTGCAAGCAGAACTTCTACAGAAAGATGAAAGAGACAAGCTAATCCAGGCATTAAGGAAAACAGATGCATCTACCAGTGAAGACAGTTTAGGTCATCTGTCAAAATGTGAGGATGAAAAGAAAAGCACTAAAAACAGTGCAACGCGCACTACTGCTAACAGAACACGTACAAATGATACTGTAACCACAAGCAAGCATTCCAAAAAATGTATTTTACAAAAATGTTTCCACCACAGAGTCCTTCAGAACCTTATAAATAGAGGGCAGAAATCAAGCTTAACCCTCAAAACCTACTGCAGAAAAGTCATCCTGGAAGATCTTGCATACAGTGCAATGACCATGAAACGGAAATTGTTTATAGTAATTTTGAACAGAATGAAACCACTAACAACATTAATTGGTAAATTGCAAGCACTACTTCGAAACAAATGCAATATCACCATAGATACCTTTGGCCACATCTGTACAGGTGAGTGGATTCACACCACCAATGTAGAGCAATACTTCAATGAAGAATCATACAAACAAGAACAAACAAACCAAATTGCCTTACATTAGAGTGCACAAGGGTATGAAAAGATACACAATTCCATAATGGAAGAAAAAAACAGTGCTTTCAGAAATATCCCCATCAAACGTAGATGTCACTCTCCATTCCACCAAACCCACACTCCTCACCTACAAATGGCCTTGCACATCAATGTGTGATGTTCGCCAATGCTTAATAAAATCTTTGCAGTAATTCCTCAATCAGTATGTCAAAGGCAACGAGAAAAGAAAAATAAAAATACTACAAAATATGGACTCATGTCTAGTGCGCAACTACACAGGAATGCAAGGACATTCCTGCTTGCCAAAGCACCTTCCACTGTATCAAAATGTTAGCAACCCACCTTTCAACAGTCAGAAATCTACTTTACAAACTGTACTATGCAAAAAGTCCAGCTTTAGCACTGCAACATTTATAAGAAATTCTCCTATACAGTACAGCCAAACAAGTGCTCAAAGAAATAGATCACATTAAAAAAGGAAATATTGTGGAACTGAAGAGCACTTACAAACTCCAGCATTTTCAGACAACATTACTGAAAACATTGCAGCTATCAACATTTTATATAACACATGCAGAAAAGAAATACAAAAGTTCAAAAGCACATCTGTTGAAATGCCAAACCAAGTATGTGTGTGTTGTCGTAGCACTGTCTCTAGAAAGAGGACAAAAACTAAAGATATAATGGAGAAAATAGAAGGCAATGAGGAAGCCCAGTGGTTTCAATTAGCTCTGTACCTTATAGCTGTAAACAAATCTGAACTTACCAACACCTCCATACTGTGCACATACTGCACTGCAAAACTTGACAATAACCAAAGGCCTTCACGGGCAATCAGTAATAATTTGGTATTTGGTATTGGCAAATGCACTGCAGCAGCTTAATTTAATTCATATTAGAGCATTATAATCCAAACAGTGCACCCACTTCAAGCAATAATAAGACTTCACCCAAAAATGTCAAAAATGCCTCCCACCGAATTACTGAGAGGAATTTGTGGGAAAGTAGTTAATTACCATTGGTTCTCAAAGAAAATGTAGACACTCTACGAGTGCAAAGGACAATAGAAGAATCTTTGATTATCCTGGTAAATGGTGTACCTACAAAAGACAACAAAATTTGGCAGCAACTAATGGACTTAAGCAAAGTTAGGGAAGCCTTGCAATTCCTTAAACAAAACAATGAATACTACAAGGAAATAAACGTTCAAGAAAACCTGAGAGGAACAACCAAAATAATTCAGGACTCCTCAACAACTAGCCTATATGAACGTCTAGGTCCTAGTGCAGCCTCCAATATTTTAGACCACTATACAAATCACCCACTGCACTCCAAAGACACCATAGACGATGCACTAGAAACATATCAAATGTGGCAAGCCAAAGAAGTGCCAATCAGTATATGGGAAAAAAGTGTAGAAGCACAAGCCTTTCCTCTACTCTTGCCGACTGGAAAAGGTGGAAGATATAATGAAAGATGCACACACATAACAGCATCAGAATACCGTTGTTTACGAATGTATTCTGAAGACCCTAGATTTAGACAGAATGTGGAATACAAATTCCACCTCCTCTTTGAAAGTGAACTGGCAGCGCTATGTTATGGAGTTGCCCACACATTGAAAACAGGTTCCCATTTTTAAAATACGTCTGCTACACAGCTGGTTCAAAAGGTGCAAGAGAAGGACACAGTTTTACAATCAAGTATTACAAATCTCTTGGAAAACATGCGTGATATGAAAGAGTGCTGGTTACGACACACGCAGATGTACGGTGTATGCTATGCAACCTTGGCCCACCCACATGGTTTGTCACATTAAGTTGTGCAGAGTTTGCATGGGAAGACTTGTACACTTTCCTATGCATAGCAAACAAATCAAATCAAGTGTAGACATGAAAACACCAGGCGAACTTTGCTCTTTTGATCCAGTAAATGTTTCACAGTACTTCCATTATCACTTCCTTGCCAAGCTGCACTTCATTTGCAATAAAGCACTTCCTCCCCTCAGAGAAGTGGAA
The DNA here is from genome assembly GCF_040938575.1 of Ambystoma mexicanum. Classification (NCBI taxonomy): domain Eukaryota; kingdom Metazoa; phylum Chordata; class Amphibia; order Caudata; family Ambystomatidae; genus Ambystoma; species Ambystoma mexicanum. Next base: position 300,046,448 of record NC_090936.1, on the reverse strand, counting down.
CACTTCTTTTGGAGAAAAGAATATCAAGCCAGAGGAGCACCACACATCCACATTCTTTTATGGATTAAAAATGGTCCTAAATTTGGTGAGGGGAGTGATGAAACTGATTTGCAGTTCATTCACAAATATGTCACTTGCGAAAACCCTCTGGAAAGTACACATAGTGACCTACAAGTACACATTTTGCAGTTTCAAAGACACAAGTGTGGCAAGTATTGCCGGCGCAAATATAAAAAGAGAGGAAAATACTACACCAAATGCCACTTTGGTTTCCCTAGACCATTTTCATCAACAGGGCAAGTAAACAGCTTCATGTCTTCCATTTCACACAGTGTGAAAGGGAAATCTCCTAAGAACACATAATGCATACAAAGGAGTAAAGCATCAAAGTACATCAATAATTACAATGCAATAATTGCCCGCCTATGGAATGCTAATGTTGATGTACAGTACATTGCAGACAATTCCACTGCAGTTGCACGATATGTCACACCCTACTTAACCAAAGCAGAGAAAACAGAGCTCAAAGTCCTCTGGGATGACATATCATCTGACAAAACACTGGCACAAATATTGTACAGCTTTGGCATAAAAATGCTGTCCCATAGAGAATCTGGCTACTACGAAGCCACAGACCATTTAACCAGTACCACCTTATGTGGGAAATCTGAAAACATAGTGTGGCTAAGCCTTGGTCCTGCTGCATCCAGAAAAAGAGTATTGAAATTGTATGAAGACATACAAACAATAGCCAAAAACAATCCCAACAGCCAAGAAATTTTGAAAAACAACTTATTGGACACATACTACCCGAACAGGAGTATTACTTTAGAAGCCTTGTGCCTGTATCAGATAGCCCAAAACTTTTGCATATAAAAATAACATTAAACCAGATGAGAAAAAAGGTAGATAAAGAGTGGAAAGTTGTGAAGGCAGCCTGGTTAAACTTACCAAATGCAGCCTAATTAATCATAAGAAATTGTCCTTAAAAACTCCTCAACACAAAGAACTGTACTACATGGCTCTACTGCAACTTTTTAAACCATGGAGAAAAGAGAAGACGATTTACTAGCCACCCATGCTTCCTATGAAGATGCTTTCAATGCAAGTGAAAGTACAATTACAGATGAAAATCTTACACAGTACAAAACCATATTGGAGAATGAACGCCAACAAGTATAAAAACTTCAAGCACGACTAAGGGGTCGATTCATGGAACAAACGTGCGCCGAAAATCCCAGCACAAGCAGGAGCAAGGAGGCGCAAGCGTGAGAAATCAAGCGCACGCGCACGTGTGCAATACAAGGAAGGTGCTGCGCTAGTTTCCCGCTGTTCGTGTGCCAAATCCATGTATGTTGCACACGGGCACACACGTCATCAAACGGCGTGCGCTACGTGCATAGCAAAAGCGCACATAGCGCGGGGCACACAACAAAAGTGGGCGTAACACACGGAATGGGGAACAACGCGTGAAAAAGAAGGCGTAACTGGGGAAGTACTACAGGGAACTACAGAGAACGCCCACACGCACGCGAACAACCCGTATTCATGGATTCGAATACGGGAAACCCGCGCACGGCAAAAGATGCGCACAGGCATCAACGCGTCTGCCCACACGAAGGCAGGCTGAAGCGTCCCCGTGCACAGTATAAAAGTGCGCGCAAACAACAAACACGTATATACAGCTACGATGAATGCCCCATTTGTCACAGCACTGATTGTGGGACACCGCAGGAGGAGGAGAATAGCCAGGGCACGCATTTTCTCACCACGGACAAGCCTTTTTGGGATGCCTGACGACCAGGTCTACGGCAGGTATAGGTTTCCACCCCACATCATCCTAGACCTGGTCAGGGAGTGAGAAGATGACCTTACATCCCCCACCCTTTGCTCCCAAGCATTGAGCCCCTTGGAGAAGGTGCTCAATGTCCTGCATTTTTTGGCCACTGGGTCATTTCAGCGGACCACTGCCATAGTGGGGGGGTCTTACAGGCCACACAGTCACGCTGCCTACACCAGGTATTGGCAATCATGACAGCGCGCCCCTCAGTCCGCGGGCACATATACATGCCCAGAACACCCGCAGAAAGGCATGCTGTGGTCCTGGATTTTTACAGGGTGGCACACTTCCCCAAAGTGGTCGGTGCCATAGATTGCACCTATGTGGCCCTATGTCCACCTAGGGCCACTGAGCACATCTACCGAAACCGCAAGCACTGGCATTTCATCAACGTACAGGTGGTATGCGATGCAAAGGGAATCATCACCTCTGTCTATGCAAACTACCCTGGCTCCACCCATGACAATTTCATATACAGAATGTCTGCCCTGAGCTGGGCCCTGGAAGCTGGGCAGCATGGTGACACATGGCTCCTAGGTGAGTACAAATGCCTGTGCACATGCATGCAAGTCACACACAGACAAATACCCAAACCCTAATAATCTCAACTATTATCACCTCCCCAGGGGACAGTGCCTACCCTCTGAGCAACCACATGATGACGACAATCCGGAACCCCACCACACCACCCCAGGTAAGATACAACGCGGCCCATATTGCAACCAGGGCCATAGTGGAGCGCACATTCGGAGTGCTCAAGTCACGCTTCCGCTCCCTTGACCGCTCTGGCGGGCAGCTACTCTATGCACCTGTCACTCCTATGCAGACCTACTCTTCTTTTGAATGTCTTGTCTGACGACTCTCTCTCTCTCCTAGCCATTCTCTTACCGTCGCTACTATCTATCGGCCACCCGGTCAAATTTCCTCCTTCCTCTCTGAGTGGGCTGACCTCTCCTCCTCACTCCTGTCCTCTACCTCTCAACTCCTCTTTCTTGGAGACTTCAACATCCACCTGGATGCCTCCTGTCCCCCCTCTGGACTCTTTCGTAACCTCTGCGACTCTCTCTCACTCTCTATTCTCCCGTCTGGGCCTACTCATTCTGCAGGGCACACTCTTGATGCTCTGATCTCTTCTGACCTTCCCCTCTCCGTCCCTCTCTCCACTCCTCTCTCCTGGAGTGATCACTTTCTCCTATCCTCCCACCTCACCCTCCCTACCACACAGGAAAAGCCTCCTTCATCACTGCCACCCACCTTCTCGGTCATTCGACCCATGAAGCGCGTGTCAGTTGTGGCTTTCGCTGCCACCTTCTCGTCCCCCCTCCCCCTTCGGCTGACTCCCACCCTGACACAGCCCTCTCCATGCTCCACTCTGCTACATCTGATACTCTTGATATCCTTGCCCCCGTCATGAGAATCCGCCTGAAGCCCAAAGCCAAATGTAACTCCTGGTATGACTCGGATCGAGTCACCCTTAAACGCAAGTGCAGGGTGGCAGAGAGGAAATGGCGTGCTTCATGTTCATCCTCTGACAAACTGGCCTGCCGCCTGCTCCAAAGGCAATACCGTCTCTCCGTTCTCACCAAGAAGAGAGCCCTTATCCAAGCCCGCATCTCTGCGGCATCTAACAACTCGGCCGAACTCTTTAAAATCTGCAAGGAGCTTGCCAACCCTGCAGCAGTCTCTACCTCTCCTGTCCCATCCCATGCCCTCTGCACTGCACTGGCCTCTCACTTTATCTCTAAAACTCAGGACATCATGTCCTCACTCTCCTCCTATCACCTCCCTCCCTCTCTTCCCTGCTCTTCCTCTGGCCCTTCTGCAGCCACCCCCCCTCCCTCCTTCTCTGCCTTTCCCCTTTTCTCTGCTGACGAGGTTTCCAGACAAGTCCGATCTATGAAAATCTCGTCTAAACAGGTTCACCCCTGTTCCTCCAAAACTATCAAGGACCACATCGACTCCCTGGCACCCGCCCTGGCTGACTTTTACAACCACTCCTTCGCCTCTGGAGTCTTCCCATCCCCCCTTAAGCACTCCCTTGTGCACCCTCTTCTTAAGAAACCCTCTTCCGACCCCTCCTGCCCGGCTAACTATCGCCCAATCTCCATCACTCCCTTCCTGGGCAAGCTCCTGGAGAAACTGGCCATCTCCCAGCTTAACCTCCATGCTGAATCTGTTGGTAGTCTTCATGACCATCAATCTGGCTTCAGAGCTGCCAGAAGCACGGAAACTGCTCTCCTGAACATCCGTGAGCACCTGCTCTTGAACCTTGACTCCAACACTCCGTGTGTTCTCATTCTGCGAGTTCTCTCTTCTGCCTTTGACATGGTCAACCATGCCATCCTGCTCAACCATCTCCGTGATAACCTGGGTATCATGGTCAGGATCTGGCGTGGCTGACCTCTTTCCTTTTCAATCGACCCTCCCAGGTCCAACTGGGGTCCTTCCTCTCTGACATCTTTTTTTCCACCTGTGGTGTCCCCCAGGGATCTAATCTCTCTCCCTGGCTGTTCAACCAGTATCTGGCACTCCTTGCCCACCGCATCGGCGCTCTCTGCCAAAACTTTCAGTGCTATGCGGATGATACCCAGCTCATTTTCAGGCTACCCTCGGCCTCCTCCTCTCCTTCCCTCATCTCTGACTGTCTGTCTGCTATCCAGGAATGGTGTGCCGCCAATGACCTCTGCCTTAATGCCAGTAAGACTGAGATTCTACTCATCGGCACACCCACTCCCTCCTTCCCTGCAGCGCTCTGGCCAGCCTCTCTTGGCCCTCTTCCTGCTCCTACCTGCAAGGCAAAAAACCTAGGGGTCATCTTCGACTCCACACTCTCCTTCTCTCCTCATATATCTGACGTCTCTAAGAAGTCACACTACCAGCTGCACCTCCTCAGAGGTATTCTTCGCTTCCTCTCCTTCCCCCAGAAGGTCACTGTCTCCCGAGCACTGGTTCTCTCAAAGCTGGACTACTGTAACAGCCTCTATCTTAATCTGCCTGCATCCACTCTACGCCCTCTGCAACTCATCCATAACAGGACTGCGAGACTTGTCCTTGGCCTCAAGCCCAGGGACCGTATCTCTCCAGGACTGAAATCTCTACACTGGCTCCCAGTGGCTGTGAGGATTAAGTTCAAAACCCTCTGCATTCTCCACAAGGCTTGCTGGGGCCTGGGGCCTGAATACCTTCAACTCTCTCTTCCTAAATATCTTCCTTCCCGAGCCCTTCGCTCATCCGTCTCCAACTACCTCAGGGACGGCCTTCCTGCCTTCCTGTAACTTGAGGAGAACCATCTCCACTTCAGGAAGCACCTCAACACCTTCCTCTTTGCTTCCGCTTTCTCTCTCCCTCTCCCTTGCTAATTTCTTCACTGAAACTGCACTGAATATGATATGGCATTTGTAACGCGCCTATACACAAGTGTTGCAAGGCGCAACGAGGCAGGGAGGGGGGAACAAGGGAAGACAGACAACGATCCTACTAGTCCAGGTGTCATTTAGATCGCGCAAGTGCAGGGGTAGGTGGAAGGGAAAAGTGCAAGGGGAAGGGGAGTGGGAGAGTGCAGTACAGGGTAAGTAGAATAAAAAATAAATAAATAGGCCAGCTGGTGGCAAGTGCAAAGGTATGTGCAGACAAGTGCTGGGAAGGGGGGGCTGTAGGGATAGAGAGACAGTCCCGCAGTGCAGGGGTTGCCAGGGAGGCAGTGCAAGTGTAGAGTGGCTGGGCCAGGGACCGAGGTCAGTGAGAGTGGCCCAGTTGCAGATCCAGTGCCGTTCCAGTGAAGAATTTAGCAAGGGAGAGGGAGAGAGAAAGCAGAAGCAAAGAGGAAGGTCTTGAGGTGCTTCCGGAACCGGAGATGGTTCTCCTCAAGTTCCAGTGAGGAAGGAAGGCTGTTCCAGAGGGAGGCCCCTGCCGCGGAGAGAGATCTACCCCCAGCTAGTTGCTTTGAGAAGCGGATGACCCTGACATGCAAGGTGTGAATCACACACACCTGCAAAACAGGCCATGGCCATCACTGTTATGCCACTCAAACCCTCCCAAACCACAACATGACATGGCAAGCAATAGCCATACACCAACACAGTACCAATAAGGTACACATTGCCATGTCAAAAATGTACAGTGGCATCAGACAATGATGCCTGACATGGAATCAGATGAAATGACTGACCAACAACCTCCCAACCAAAATAAGTCATTCCCAAATGCATTACAAAAGTTGTAGACGTAGCATAAAAATGAATGCCTGTCTACATGCACATTGTGCATTGCAAAATCAACACTGCAGCTTCTGTGTGCTGTGTCCAACTCCTGCAACACACTGCTCAGCGCACAGCACAGTGAACAGCTATTGTGTTTGATGCACACCCTGAGCATCACATCTAAGCGACAAACAACATCAAAAAGCAAATTAGGCATGTTCAGGATCCATAATTGGTCACAAAACATGTGCTGCAGGGACACAGTGGGCAGCAGAAGGCAAACAGAGTGTACATGTGGATATCGAAGGGTGGTTGTACATGTAGTGCATCATAGTGCGAGTGTGCGGGTCAGCAAGGACATGCACTCAACATATGCATGTGCAATCAATTGACCATCAGTGTCCTCTACACATCACATGTGAGCATTCACCATGTGTAAACCCCAGCATGTCAAACCACAACTATCCCCTCACACCTGAAAGGTAAATACAACACATGAACATGCATTGATCAGCAGAACACGTACATAGGATACCACAATTACAATGTCAGTGTTCCCATCACACTGCAGGGCAAGGCAACTATCAACAACAAACCCCCCCATCCCTCACAAATGACCATGACCCACTGAACAACTGCACCTGGGTCATGGAGCCGTCAACCCTCAATTTCACCTGGCCACAGGATCACCATTCCCCTTTGTCACCATCTCCCACCTTGTGTGTCAAAGGTTGCCTGCACCCTCAGAGTCCACCTTCATTTGCAAAGACACAAAATCCAAGGCAGTAAAACGAACCAGAACAGCCTCCAGTAGATGACTTGAAGTAGCAGTACCTCACAATGTCCAATTACTACCACAATGATGTAACAACCAAAGTAGCACAGTAAAACAATGTCACAACAGGATGTGAACCATGTGTGGTACATAACATAGAATGATGCACCACAAACGGATGTGTACTGTCACAGCTCCCGTGTACAGGCACAGGAGTGGCACAAAACAACCAACCCCATCGTGGCCTGGGTGCCTGCAAGGTCAAACTCGCACAGGCCTCTGAGACCCTGGTGGGGAAGGAGGGTCAGGGATATGCAGTTGGGACAGCCGTTGGCATACTGGATAACTGGAATGAGGGGCAGGGGAAGGGAGTATGAATGACACGTGAAAGTAGGGAATGCACTAAAATGGAGTACTTGCATTAACACATACACAATCATAACAAACTTATACATCATTGGCAGGGCCTTCCGGAGTCCAGGCGCAGGAGTGGCACGAACAAACCACCCCCTCTAGGGTTTCGGCACCTGCAAGTTTGGGGCTTACACAGGCATCCGCAACCCCAGTGGGGAAAGAGGGTTAGGAAACGTTGGTTGGATAGGTACGGGAAGCAGGAACACCGGGTAGAGGAAACAGGGTTTATAATTGGATAGGACTCGGGGTGATTATGGAGAAAAAAAACATACCAAATTGAATTACACATTCATCTATGCAACAGTGCACCCCCAGCAAGCCTATGTAGAGCAGTTTGAAAGAAAAACAACAAGACACTCAGCTCTGGTTTTGAGTGCTGGCCTCCTGCCTGCGCACTCTCAGGTTTGGTTACAGGAGCACTTCAATGCTGCAAAGAGAGCCACAGTTAATAATCTGTGCATGCCCATAACACACAAACACACCACCAAATATGCCCCATAGCAACAAACAACTCTACAAACAGACAATCTGGTGTGGATGCTCCGTACCCATACGTAACATTCCCCCTGTGATGGTTCATACACAGTCAATGCAGTAAGTCAGGCGCCGGTGGGTGCGTGGCAAATGGAACACCAATGTGTCACGATTCACACAACATGCAATGTTCCCTGGGTAAGCAGACAGACGCATATAGCAAGGTATGACTTCAGAAAAAGTCGTGTCCCACCATGACCGTAAAAAAGTAGGCAGTGCATGTTTCAAAATGTACATGGAAATGAAATGCACTGCACCCGAGTCTGTCCCTTGCTGTATGTCCCTGTGAGCTGCTCCTTTCCATGTCTTGGAAGGCAGATTGGGTGATACAAGTGCCTCAATGGCCCATGGTGGACCGGAGGGTATGTGCCACTGCCCCTGCAGGTGCCCCAGACAACCTTACAATCAACTAGCCATCAGTCCACCAACACATCTGAGCTGTATTGTGTGCTTCAACACCAATATTCGTCCAAGCTCACCCTCAGTGCTGCTACCAAGCCTGCATGTGCAACTGGCCTGGTAGAAGCTTTGCTGTGTTGTGGCCCCCCTGTGCTGCTCACCTTGCATGGAGTTCCTTGGAACATGTCAGCAGTTCTAGGATGTATGTCTGCAATCCCTGTGCCTCTGCTTGCGCACACATGTGCATGTGGGCACCAACAAACGTGTCCAGAATCCAGACATCCAATGGGCCATGTCTGCTGGCAAAGGTGGTCTGGAGGCTCATCCCCCTGCAGAAAGGGCATGAAACACATGATTAATGCTTTAGAGTCATCTGTGTGTGTCTCTTCAGGCCATGTCAGAGACGTACATCAGAAATCACATCATCAGTCCATCTTTCACATCCAAAGTGTGGAACACACTATCTACGGCATGAATTGCAACAAGCACGTGTACCGTAAAGATAAGAAACATACTACACAATGCATAGCAATGAATGTACACATTAATCATGAAACACCCCATCTAGCAAAAGCAGAACAGTGGTCAATAACACCGCAATCATCCCCACTAGGGGTGTTAACACAAATTACACAGCACCAGACATGCCACAGATATGACAGTCCAAAGCCCTTGTGTAATAGGCTGTTACACCGAACCATCCTTGCGAGCCCATGGATAAGGGAGGCAGGAGTGGCATATGTGAGTCAAGGACCCCAAGCAGCAAACACATACACAAGACAAGCCTGAAGGGCCCAGCTGGAACAGACAGTGGATGCTTTCAAAAGCCACAAAGCACCACACCGTCACATGAAAGCACAATAGACAAGCAATTTTAAACTATATTAACTAATTACACTAACTATGAAAAACCTACATTACCTAATTAAACTAACTATCAAACAGAAACTTAACTAACTAAACTAAAAGAAAAATCAAAAATGGCCACATACGACCCAGGGGGGAGGGGACGCACCCAGGAGGGGGGAGATACAGCGTGCTGCTCAACACCCACATGCGATGATGCTGAGCCAAAAAAAAAACCTCCATGGGCTCAACGCCTGCACAGCCCGACCTATGTGGGAGATAGATGGTCGTCCGAGTCTGGCTCATCCTGGAAAGGAGGATGTGGCACAGTAGCCTGGCCACGCCTAGCCGCAGCTTGCCCCTCGACGGCAGCAAGTCTGCCGGACGGGTGAGCATGGTTCTGTGTGGGGATGTGACGTAGGTCTGCATGCAGAACCTCACGTGATACACGTGCTTCCTCTTGCAAGGTAGCACATGTAACACAGAGTTCCTCCTGCAAGGCCTGGCTGGACAACCGCTGCAACTCCCAGCAAGCCTGTAGCTCAGCCGCGATGGTACGCTCAAGCTGTGCAAACCTCTCCTCTGCCCGCTGCCTCTGGGACATCATAAGGACACCCAGAGTGGATTTGAGGGAAGCATACTCCTCCCTATGGGCATCCATGTGCGCCTCTGCGTGAGCAGCAATTGCTTGATGCAGAGACGACATTTCAGCCTGGCGTGCCCTGTCTGAGGCCGCCATGCCCAGCCTGAGCAAGCGGGCCGTGGACCGTGCCGCCTGCTGCTGGAGAAGCACCTGCCTAGCAGTGGGGAGCACAGATCGGGCCACACGCTCCATGCTCTCAGCGATGTTCTCCATTGCTGCCCCCTGCCGTTCTGAATTGGCAGTCATGTCTTGCTCCCACTCAGTATACTGAGGTTGTGCGTGGCGACCGCGTTGCTGGGCTTGACCCCTGCGGGACCCAAGGACCGGGTGTCCTCGCTGTGTTGGCACCGCCCGCGGCTGCACGACTACATGCCCCCATCGACGTGATGTCTCAGGCACATCAGTGACTGGTGTGGAGGGAGACCCTGTGTCCCGATCCACCACGGGCAGAGGAACCAAGACTGTCTGACCCCTCAGTGCAGGTGTCACAGACAGAGGAGTGTCCACATCAGAATCACTCACCCCTGACACATGGACTTGATGCTCATCCAACTCGACATGGACGTCAGAGTCGTCATCAGGGCTGGACTCATAGGCAGCCAGAGACAAGATGGGCTGTAGCACTTGGGGGTTTTCGTGGCCTACCACCCCACGACCTCCACTTGTGCCGGGTTGATGTAGTGGTAACAACCCTGTGTCTGGCATGACAACACCATCCTCCGCCTCCATTGCGTCATCTCCTGAAAAATAGAGAGAAAAAAGGTCACTACACATGTCAGAAGCACACAACACACACACACACCGACAACAAACACATTAGGCAGACATGTGACACACAAAATAGAACCTGGCATGCATGCTGGGTCAACTTTGAATTGCTTCTGTGATCAGACCTGTTGAAAGGTGGCAGTTTGCATAGAAGTGGGTCTATGCAGTGCAGCAAATGTGTATGCCACTCACTACCTACATGTACAAGGACTCCATGGTGTGTGCCAGGAAATGTGAAGGCAGTGCAAGGTCAAATTCAAGCATCACGTGCACTGTGCATTCAATGGGTAGCATATCTACAAGCAAAGCACCCCTCCACCCAAGTACAAAAGCAGGGATGCCTAGCATGGTATCAAAAGGCTGACCATAGACCTGTGTATTGACAGGCAGTGTTGACTGGCATCAACAGCTTAATGTGATTCAAGTGACAACACTGCAAATGATGATGGGACAGTAAGCAGGACACATGATGAAAACTCTGGAGGCCGCCCACGTGTGAAGAAGACACTACAACAGTCGGACAGAGTCATTGGCCATTAAACAGGCTGAGGCCTGTGACCCACACAGATTGTCAGACCCTAAACATGTGTGCAATGCAGTACTGAGCCACAGTTGACATGGGAAGGCTGATGAGATGCCATGCAATGTATGTCACCCAGGACTTGTATTACAGTGATCATCCAGTTAAGGACACATAGGGGCATGTGTGCAATACACATGGAGCATGAATCAGCACTCATGTCCCTGCGGGGCATCTGACCTATGCACAGTACAAGTGAGATACCCTGCATGAAGTACTAAGGCTGTACCACACAGCATATGTCTGGCAGATTGTACGCTGGAAGTTAGCATGTACAAAGGACGCATGAACAGGAAAGTACACAATGGCAAGATTGAAGCAGACCAGTGCAAAGGTGGAACTGGGGTGCAGAGTGGCGGAGGAGGGGCACGGGAGCATGCCTAAATGGAGTACCCGCATGCAGGCAGAGGACACATGCACGTCAGTTATGCTATGACATTGTGCCTGGGCTGAGAGGAAAGTCACCCCACGCCACATGCAGAACAGTGAGCTGGAACATGGACCGGAGGGGTATACCGGTAACCAGCATGTGAGTAGTGTGCAATAATGGTGATGCGGACAGTCCCCGTCTGCTCCACATGTCCACCACCCAGCAGAGCAGACATGCATCATGGAAGCATTGCATTACTTGCATATCAGAACCATGTACACGTCACATGTAGTGGCAATCATGCACAACACATCCCACAAGTAAAACGCAGACGTCCTCAACAAACACTCATCAACACTCACTGGACTGGGCATCAAAGTCCAGCATCTCTCCCACTCCTTCGACCGATTCAGGTGGTATGAACTCCGCAACGAGTGACTCATGCAGAGTGAGCACTTCCTCCTCTGGTGCAGGCCCACCGCCAGTCACCACAGTCAAGCTGTAATTTGAGACATGCTTAGCCTTAGCGATGCGTTTGAGGTCATTCCAACGCTTTTTGCACTCTTGCGCCGTGCGCACCTCATGTCCGAATGAACTGACATGTTTCGCAACATGCTTCCAGTGGGTGTCACGGTGGGCAGCCATAGTCTGACTATTGGCACCCACTACCATGTCACGGCTGTGGCCCGCATATAGTCCACGAGGAAGTCCAGTTCCTGCTTGCAGAAAGGCTTCTTCCTCGACGTGCAGGAGGTCGTGGCTGTGTGTGGGGTACCAGCCTGTGCTGCAGGTGCAACCTTCCTCCTCTTGGACTGTGGCACAGGCCCTGGCTGGCTAATGCCGCCCTGACCACTATGGCCAGTGGGTTTGGTGGATTGAGCCAAGGGAGTGGCAGGTGGAGGGAAGACCAAAGGCCTGACTTGTGTCAGTGGCAGCTAGGTGCCCTCTAATGGACCCTGCGCAGCAACATCGTCTGTGGCAGGGTCATTGACCGCAAAGGTCCTGGTTGGCAGACTCGCAACTGGGGTGTTGTTGGGTGCATCTGCCCCTGCACTTGCCAACACCCGGCTGTTCGGGGCAGCAGATGACATAACTGCCCCAGGGACACGTGTCTTGGTCAGAGCAGCCCTGCATGCCCCTACGGTTTCCCTCCTGGTCTGTTGTAAATCTTCCAAGGGCTCCTCAAGTGCCAATGCCGCCTGCGCTGGCAGATCCTGAGCCTGGGTGTCGGTGTCCACAGCTGCACCTGCAGCTACCACTACCCTTGGTCCCATGGCAGTCGATGGAACGGACTGCCGGGTCAAACGGGCGCCAATGCCAGATGCAGAAGCTGCATCTCCCGGAACCACAGGGGGTGGTGGCATGACTGCACCGACACATGGCACAACATTGTGCTCAAGTGGCGCACCCCTGCCTCTTCCCCCTTTGTGGCCTCCCTGGACACCCTGGAGTCCCCGTACTCCCTGGTCACCACGGCCACGTCCCTGACCACGCCCGCCACGAGGAGTACGCCCAGCTGTGGCGCCCCTCACCTTTGCTGGCCTCCCAACCATGGCACAGATGGAGTAGTGCCGGCACAGATGGAGTAGTGCCAATGGGAGATGTACAGCACAATTGACCTGGGCAATTGGGGTGAAGGGGGTGGGAAGCAAGATGTTAACAGCCCCCCTGTGTTAGGGAGAATTCTCTGTTTAGGCTGAATTTCCTAACCTAGTGAGTCCCCCAGCAGCTTTGCTGGATTTGTGGAGGTTGTTTTTTTCCATCCTGCCAAGAGTGAGACTCTTTTCCTCCCACTCTTGGACATGAATGTGTGTAATTCCTTCTAATGTCAATGTGTTCTATGGGCTATGGGGTCTTTTACTCCATAGGGTCTCATATGTTTTTCTATGTGTTTTACACCGCACCCTAAGTGCCGTAACACTGGGGCGTCCTAGCGGACCTCCACCATAGACTCCATACCCGGAGACTGACTACTGTCTCCCCGGGCATGTAAAGTCACCATTGGCTTTACTAGACCTAAATTTATTAATAGAACTAGTACAAACCATCTTATTGTGGACGTACTAGTAGGGGTAATTCGATTACTCCTGGATCTGTTATTTGAGGGGGCACTGTCCCGTCCCCCCTCGTCGAGTTTTGGCTGGTGGCAGTGGAAACTACTTCTTATGTTCGACCCCGAACATAACCCTATGGTATTCGTCCCATTGTTAGAGATTGATACTTTTCCTCGTTAATCTCTAACTTACCACCGATCCACTTATCTTAAATAAGTTTATCGGATGGTATTTTCTGCCAGAACTCGGTTTTTAAAATGGTGTCTGTGTTCGTCTCTGTGACTCCTAAACCAAAGGTTGAGCCCTTTGTTCCACTTTTGGCGGGCCTCTGTACAGAGACCCTCCAAAGTAGTGCCATTCTGTCTGGGTTACCACAGGGGTGTGGGAGGGGGTTTAGGCACCCTGGATCGAGTTGCCTTGCCAACTCCGGTTGCACTCTGGTGTGATTGGCCCAAGTGGTGAGCCTCCCCACTCACCACTTAGCATGTGTTGATTGACAGCTAGGCTGAATGAATGGGGGTTTTCTGCATAAAAGCAGGGCTTTTGGGACTGGATCTTCAGAAGTTGCCACAGGACCTAAGAACCCAACGAGGGTAACGCTGAGCCGACCTGCACGACGACACCTCCGGTGGAGCCCTGCGGAACCAACTCACCACTTCCCGACGACAGAGGAGATCTCCCTGCCGGAGAGTCTCTTCCCCTGACTGGTGGGAACAACCAGTCCCCTTTGCTTTTTCTTCGCCTTAGGACGCAGTGGTCGAATTGCCCATGCAGAGCACCTCGGCAACCGGATAGCCACTACCCCTGTACCGCAACCAAAAGGTGGTGCCTTGTGACGGAGCACTCCGCGGCTGGTCTCTTCCGTGGTGGTGCACCGGACTTCACTTGTCTTCGACGACGAGATCATCTCTACTCTTGGCAAAAACCCGACATGCATCCACCACCAGGAACAACTGCCTCCGCCGGAGCTGTCTCTCCACAAACAAGGTACCGTGTCCGCCTGGCTTCCCTTTCGATCGGTTCGAGTGAGGTGTCTTAATCCTCTCCTTTCCGATGGGTCGCCTCCAAGCTTTCTCACGTATTGTTCTGAACTGGTTCAATCTGCCGATAACAATTTGCTACAAACTTTGTGCTACAAACAAATTTGACTCGAACGCATTTCCACTAGAGACTTTTTGGGACATATCGCCTTGCCTCTCTCTGAGTGGGCCTGGCCTCTGAACTTTATGATCTATTGTGATTCTTGCCTTCTTGCCTTGCATTTTACCCGTGAAGTATTGAACTGTGTTGATTTCGTAACCTGCCTATTTTTCTCTTCCGTCCTAACTAATATTAGAGTGCCATCTAGGTTGAGGCATACACCTCTTTCTGCAAATAAGTGGTGCCGGTAGAACCTAGACTTGTCGAAATATTGTTAGGGGGATTGATCGTTTCTTCTTCGTAGAGTAATTGTGATTGAAGTGTTTGCCGTGATAGTGCCATAGTGTTTTTCATAGATGTTCCGTTATAAATAAATACCTTAATATCTTTACACTGAGACTCGTTGCGTGTTTGCTTGTCCTACTGTGAAGAATTGCCCTGTCTTGTATACTCCACATACTGCTTAACTCTTCTTGAGGGAAGTCTGACTGCTCAGCCACAGCTACCAAGTGAATCTGTGTGGTACAGACTGCTACCAAGTGGGTTTACTGCCAAACACCTGTAGTCCTAAATCTTTTGCAGTGGTCCCAGAGGGAACTGCACAGGTTTCCACCTAACACCCTGCACCTGCAAGGCTGTATGTGACCCCGGTGATATACTGACGGGTCACACAACGCTCAGGCACCCCAAAACTGCAGTAAAACCGTGCACACAACCCTGCAGCCTACATGCGTGGAATCAACCTCCCGCAGTACGCAGTGGCACCCAGTAAAATGAATAACACGTACGCGTGGGACACGCAGGCTACTATGACCTCGAAAATGGGTGCGATACACAGGGGCTCCCGCAGTGGGAAAAATAGCGTGTGCGACTCACCGTCTGACTAGCGCTATGCAGAAAAACACGCGTAGCCAATACCCCCGCCAAAAGAAGAGATACGTCCTTGATAGCTGTGAAGTTGTGATGGCGCGTGAAACAGCAGGAAACAGCAACACATGTCGGTCTCCACGAAAGGCACGTACAGCGAACTGCTGCCCCCGCTCACCTTTAACCCGTGCTGAGGGAAACGCCCATGCGCCTCACGTCACTTACGCGCATGGGCCCTTTCCTCGGATTACACGCATTCACACGCGGACGTGCAGTTTTTTCACGTGCGCTGAACCACTATGCTAACGTCACGAGGGAAATGCCCGTGCACGCCCGCGCGCGTCACGTCACAGAGGCGCTTATGCTTGAAGGGCCTTCTGTCCAATGAAAGCGCGTACGAGTGCTGACGCGCTTACACGCTAGGGGCCTTTCCTTGAATCACACGCTGATGTGCACATTTTTCACGTGCCAAATCACTCCGTATCAGGCTGGCCACGCTTTCACACACGGAAGACCACGCTCCTGCCCAAAAGGCCGAATCACTGCCCCCCAGAGCCCCGAGCAAGCTCCCACCTGCCATCTGCTGCTGCCTGACTGCCTGCTGCCCACGTGCCCTGCTATTTGCCGCTTGCACATCAGCCAGGGGTGCAGTTGCTGTGACCACCCCTGCTGGAGCAGAAGACTCCCGACTGGGAAACCATCGCTCCACAGCCCAGCCCCAGGACCCAGTTGCCCACCCACTCCTGCCTCTGGGGTTGCCATGTCGGGCATTATACCATCTGGCACCACTGGCAACCCCCAGCCATAGAGGCAGAGAGCCACCAGCTTCACTGCCACCGAAGTTGGTGTCCTGGTGGAGCAAGTCCTGGGGCAGTATGATGCCCTCTTCGGAAGTTCGCGCGCCGACAAGGAAGGACGAACTCCGATCTGGACGGACATCGTGACTGCCATCAACGCGGAGGGGGTGGCAGTCCTCGACTTCCAACATGTCAAGAAGCTCTGGGAGGACTTCAGGTCCAGGACCCTCAACAAGGCCCAGCGCCTCTTGAAGGCAGCTAATGCTAAGGGGCGCCGGGGCCACCTGTCGGAACATCACATGATGGTCCTGGAATGCATATCCCCAGCGCTCCACGTCCAGGTCCTTGAGAGGCAGACCCGTCTGGAGTCGAGCGGTAAGTTTACATGCATACTGATTGGAAGCTGTGCGTGTGGTGGTGTGCCAGTAGTGTTCAGGTTGTACATGTGTTTTTCTAGGGCCATGTATGGATGTGTATGTACAGGGCTCTGAGGCATACACATGCAAGTCCTTTCATGTGTGAGACACATGGATGGTGTATGTGTGGGTAAGCATGCACGCCAAATGCAGATGTGTGAGCACACATGTTTGGATTACTGTGTATGTCAGTTGGCATGGTTTTGGTGTCACACATGGATGTTGGTTCCAGCTGCATGTATGTGCACCGTGTACATGTGCATGTGTGTCTATTTGACAAGGGTGCAACAGTGATGCAACATGGATTCATGTGACACTGATATGTGGAAAACTGATTTGCAGATGTGACATGGATGCCGATCTCAACACTGCGACAGTTGGCGGAGGTGTACACATGCATGTAAGTGTGATGGCATGTGTGCATGTGTAGTGCACTCCCTGTGTTTCATGTGATGTCTGGCTCACCTTTGGCTGCTCATGCTGTTGTATGTGTATGGATGGTGCTGGCTGTTGCAATATGGTTGAGGAATAGCTCATGTGTGTGAGTCAAAATGACATGTGTGTTCGGGATTGTGATGCCATGTCTGAAGTTTGACAATGCCACTCATGTACAACTGTCATGTTTGTATGAGTCCATTGTACAGTGCCCTGATGCCTGTGTTTTATTTATCCCTGTCTGCAGCGTCAACTGATGAAGAGGGCGGAGAAGTTGCTGTGGAGCACAGCGGCAGGGATCGCAACGCCAGCTGGAGACGCAAGGCCCGGCTCCCCTCCCAGGTTGTCATCTCGTCGGGGAGTGAGGAGTCCGGTGCCGCGTCCCAGGCAGCAGCTGCCGAGGGGAGGTCCAAGAGGCGGAGGTCGGAGTTGGACTCCTCGGCAGCAGAAGGGGCAGCTGAGACCCCACAGGGCCCAACGGAGGAAGATGGCATGGAGTCATCCAGGTTGGTGGGGGGTTTGGTGGAGGAGGAGGCCGTGCAAGGGACAGAGATGGGGTCTGGAGGTGGGGATTCCACTGGTGCTAGTGGTGCAGTGCAGGACCAGGGACAGGAGGCAGCACAGGCCGCCGTGGAGGTGCCTGTGTGCAATCCTGTCCCTGATCCTGTCACTGCATCATCTTGCACCAGCAGGGATGCCTACGTCCAGACCCGTTCTCAGGGAGGGGATTGGCTTACACCAACTGGCCTTCCTCTCCCTGTGGATGTGGCTATCCGGCACCAGGTTGAGCCTGTCCTGGGTGGGGTGGCGTTGCGTCAACGTGCCATGTGAGGTGACCTGCAGTCTTTTCATGAGGAGACTGCACGTCTTCTCGCATGGCTTGTTGACCGCGGTGACCCACTGGGACAGCTCACCAGGGCCGGATTCCTCTGTTTCCTGGACCTTGTTCCGACCCCCTCCTCAACTGAACCCCCTATTCCCCAGTCGTCCTCCATGCCATCTTCCCACCCATGTATCACCTGGGTGCCCTGTGGAGCTGCCTCTGATCCTGCGGCCAGGCTGGTGGACAACATACCCCTGCCACAGTCGGGAGTCGGACGTCCAGCAGGGGTGGCCACCTCCACAACTGCACCCCAGCTGGAGGAGGATGTGCAGGCAGCAGGAGGCAGGGCACAGGCAGCAGCACAGCAGCAGCAGCAACAAGGTGGGAGCCATGATGGCTCAGGGCCTTCATCATCAGAGGGGCAGGCATCGGCCAGAGGGCAGGAGGACCCAGGACAGGAAGTGTCTTCCGTGTGGCAGCGGTTGGGCCATGCGATAGATGCGGAGCGGCAGCGCACGGAAGAGGCACGGCTCACGATGGTCAGGGCAGAGAACTCCATGTGTAGGGCGCTGAGGCGGGCCGAGTGCCTCGAGGCCATTTGCAGGGACCTGGAGTTCCAGATGTCATCGTCCCTGCAAACCCTCGGGGCCATGGAAGAGGACCGCCTCCAGGACATCGAGCAGGAGTTCGATGATGCCCTGGCCCGGGACATCAACATGTGAGCCGTTGGACTTGCCCGCTGCCCTTGTAAATAGTTGGATAGTATTAGGTTTCCTTTGTTTTTTTCTTTATTTTGGACCTTTAGGACAGTGGACCACATTTTGTATCTATGGTTTTTTTATTAGGTAGGAGCTTTTTATAGGTTTCATTTCTTCAGTTGGGATCATGGACCCTGGATTGTTCATCTGCCTATAGTTCACTGTTGGATTCTACTTTTTTCTTTGGATTTCCCCATGGAGGAATGGTTTTCACTTTTGTTTTGCCCTTGGATTTCATTTTTGGAACTGTGACTTTGGACACCTTTCCTTTGGATTATGATTTGTTGTTTTTCATTATTTTACAGACATGCAGCTTTTCTTTTTTAATTTCCATTGTCGTTTGTTTGATTTTAATTCCATTCATGTTGCTTTTAATACATTTTTTTCTTCAAACTTCGATGTGTGGTATCATCTCATTGGTTTCATGCATGTCATGATATGGGTTTTGACATTCACTTGCACCCATTGTGTGTATGTGACGGGCATGTGTTCATTTAGATACTTGGCATTGGGGTTGTATCATGTAATTGGCATTTCTAAGTGGGTGGATGCAATACTTGGGTGGGTGGTTGGCATGTGGAGGCTGCCCATAAGGGCCAGGGATCTAGATTGTGATGACCTGTTGGCTGGGGGACATGTGTCGGGGCCTGCTGGCAGGTGCCCTGCACTGCTTGGGGGGTGGGTGTGCAAGGGGACATGAGTGGGGGTATGCTGGCAGGTGCCCTGCACTGCTGGGGGGTGGGGTTGCAGGGGGACATGAGTGGGGGTCTGTTGGCAGGTGCACCACACTGATGTGGGGTGGGTGTGCAAGTGGACATGAGTGGGGGCCTGCTGGCAGGTGCCCTGCACTGCTGGGGGGTGGGGGCGCAGGGGGACATGAGTGGGACATGAGTGGGGGCCTGCTGGCAGGTGCCCCACACTGCTGGGGGGTGGGTGTGCAAGGGGACATGAGTGGGGGCCTGCTGGCAGGTGCCCTGCACTGCTGGGGGTGGGGGTGCAGGGCGACATGAGTGGGACATGAGTGGAGGCCTGCTGGCAGGTGCCCCACACTGCTGGGGGGTGGGTGTGCAAGGGGACATGAGTGGGGGCCTGCTGTCAGGTGCCCCTCAGTGCTGGGGGTGCAAGGGGACATGAGTGGGGGCCTGTTGGCAGGTGCCCCGCACTGCTGGGGAGTGTGTTTGCAAGGGGATATGAGTGGGGGCCTGCTTGCAGGTGCCCCACACTGCTGGGGGGTGGGGGTGCAGGGGGACATGAGTGGGACATGAGTGGGGGCCTGCTGGCAGGTGCCCCACACTGCTGGGGGGTGGGGGTGCAAGGGGACATGAGTGGGGGCCTGCTGGCAGGTGCCCCACACTGCTGGGGGGTGGGGGTGCAGGGGGACATGAGTGGGACATGAGTGGGGGCCTGCTGGCAGGTGCCCCACCGTGCTGGGGAGTGGGGGTGCAAGGGGACATGAGTGGGGGCCTGCAGGCAGGTGCCCCGCACTGCTGGGGGGTGGGGGTGCAAGGGGGTAATGCGTTGGTGATCACTAGTGCAAGGTGACATGTGGCTTGGCTGGGGGGGCATGCCCATGGTTGTTGGGCTGCCTGCGTTACATACCCAGGGGTGCAGGGTAGTCCCCTGTGGTGTGGTCTGCCTGCAGGGGCCGTGGAGGGTGTAGAGGGAACACCTAGGAGGACCCACACTGCCAATTCACGTGTAGGAATCCCCTGCACCCGCAAAATACACGTAGCCCACTCGCACAGGGCCTATCGCGTATGGAACGTCCCGCACACCCCAGAAATACACGTACCCTGCTGAAATTGCGTGGTAAACTTGCCCCCACCCCAGAAATACACGTACCCTGATGCAATCGCGTATGGAACTTCCCACGCACCACAGAAATACACGTACCCTGCTGCAATCGCTTATGGAACTTCCCGCGCACCCCAGAAATACACATACCCTGCTGAAATCGCGTGTTAAACTTTCCTGCACCCCAGAAATACACGTACCCTGCTGAAATCGCGTGTTAAACTTGCCCGCACCCCAGAAATACACGTACCCTGCTGAAATCGCGTGTGGAACTTCCCACGCACCCCAGAAATACACGTACCCTGCTGAAATCGCGTGTTAAACTTGCCAAGAACCACTTGGTCAGCCACACATAGCAACTGAGACAGAATTAGCCATGACGGAAGCAACCACCACCATGTTTCAGTATGGGCAGTCTGCAGAAGAGTTGGCTGTACTAAATTCCCAACTTAACAATGAGAAGCGTACCATTTTTCTAGAAGTAAGTGAAAAAAGTGAACATGGTATACAGCATGAAAGTAAAACTTGCACCTGTGGCAAATACAAACCTGCACTGCTTTATTTAAGTGGTGAAGCTGAGTCAGGGAAAACATTCTTAATAAAAAAGATCAGTAAATACCTCCAACAATTAACAAACAACCTTTCAGCTGTTGCAACTACCCCTACAGGTTTGGCTGCGTACAACATAGGTGGAGTCACTCTACACTGATTACTACTCCTTCCAGCAGAACACCAAAACAAATTAGAGTACCATCAACTTTCAGCAGAATCTGCTATGGAGCTACGCAGAGTTTTAAAACAAATGCAAATGCTCCTAATAGATGAGGTGAGCATAGTTTCTAACCTAATGTTAGCTTTGATTCACCTCAGATTGCAAGAGGTCCTCAAAACAGACTACAAAGAAGTCTTTGGAGGAAAACATGTAATTGTTTTCGGAGATCTCCTTCAATTAACACCAGCGAAAGGTGAACCTATCTTCAAAACCTTGTAACACAAAGTGTGCCATAAAAGTCTTGGAAGCATCGGGAATGTAAATCTCTGGCAACATTTCCAATACAGAGAACTAACTAAAAACATACTAAAGTCTGCAGACCTCACCTACGCCAACATTTAAAAAAACATACAGATTGGTGTACCATCAAAGCTGGCACAGTCTACCCTCAATACTAGACGCATCCATGAGCTGCACAGGCGTAACACATGTGCTACTGATGTCATGGCACAATTAGTGCACAAAAATGTCACCTTTATATCCTTAATGCCAACTCTAGCAAGCTGTGCACAATTCAATGCAACAATGCTGAACAAAGAAAAACAACTGCAAGTGGAAATTCATGCCAAAGACAAACTGGACGTACACAGTGTGGCAATACCTATATGTCAACATGCCATAGCATGACTAAATACCTTAGAAAACTCTGTCTCCAACACAGCTGGTTTGGAGAAAATGTTAGCATTATGTGTGAACTGTAGAGTAATGCTGAAGCGTAACCTTGACATAGCGCAAGGTTTATTTAATGGAGCACTTGGTACAGTTGTTGGTTTCCAGACATACCCATGGGACAAAAGGATTCAGTTTGTAAACATCCAGTTTGACAAATTTTAAAAGTTAAAAATATAGGATGCACAATGGCTTGATTCCTTCTTTTCAAGGACATGTATGTACACAGAGAACAGTTGTCTCTGTCGCTAGCATATGCAGTAACTATTCATAAATTGCAAGGTCTAACCTTAGATCAAGCATTGATTGATATTGGCAGCACAGTCTTTAAAGAAGGCATGAGTTACGTAGCAATGTCACGGCTATGTACACTGGAAGGACTGTGTCTAGTGAATTTTGATGCAACTGCAGTCAGCGCTGACATTCCTTGCATCATAGAGTACAATAGACTACGTGCACTGTACACACCCCATCTGAAAATGTACTATGCTCATCACAAACCCAATGGTTTGAAAAGAAGGCACATTCAATCAGAAGGTGTAACTGATTTTGCAACAATACCACCAAAGAAATTGAAATCAACTCAAACTAGGTCTACTACCAAAAACTCAGACAAAAGGAGTACAAAGAAACAAGACATACCCAAATCCAAAGAAACCACATACCCTTCCATCAAAGTACTCAGACACAGAAGTACCTGGTCCATTCACATTTTCCAATACAACAGGTGTTAATTGCTATGCAAATGTAACAATGAGTGTTCTATTCCAAATGCCAGCAATTGTTGAAAACATTTATTTAAATGGTGCAGACCAGTTATGTTTGCAAATGCTCATCCTTCTCAGAAATGCTGTAAGTAATCCTGACAACATTTACAATGCCTCAGGAATAAGGCAAGAATTGGACTACCATGCTGGAATAGTCAAATTCACTTTAAACCAACTAGAAGATCCACAGGAATTTTAATGTACTTACTACAAATACTGGAAAGGAAAAACATACTCATAAATGAAATCTTTCACATTTCCTACATATGGAAACATACATTCAGTCTGTGCAACCATGTCATTCAGGAACAAGTCCCTAATTTATGTTTCATGTATGTAGCAATGCCTAACTCTGACTCCTTTCCGTTTCAGCAACTGGTGAAAAATGCAAACGATAGCATATTGTGTACGTCGTGCAATTCTGATAATCGTTCGATGCTACATATACACTCACCTAGTCAATATGTTATTTTAATGCTCTTAAAATACAATGCTGATGGAACCAAAAACTACTGCAAACTTACTGCCTTCACACATGGACAGGTATCACTTGGGAAAAAACCTTCAAAACAGTAGCCATAATCTACCACACAGGCAACGCAACCAGTGGAGGCTACTATACCGCATACATTAGAAAGCAATCGTCATGGTGGGAATGAAATTATACTTCCATCATTCCAAAGCAGAGATTAGCTGCAAATCTTGCAAATGCCTACTTCATATTCTTGAAGCCAAAATGCAGTCATTGATGTCCAAACATACTATACCTTACTCCCCAACACCAACCAGTTACTTCGTAGTTGCACAAAAAAAGAAATTCCTTCCACACTGTCGACCTAAAGCAACTTAGCATACAGCAAGCATTGAAGAAATGCATTCAAGTGTGTGTTGGACAATTTTATCCGCAATGAACCCAATCAGTACACTCACACAAACAATACGTGTACACAAATCTAGTAGCAGTATTTTTCACAGGATACGTAAAAGGGAAAGTACTAAGTATGAGGGTTCAGAACTATCCTCGGTAACCTCTCAAACCACCAAGTATGCAAATGAGTCACCAGCTCTCTAAGAATACTCATACAACTGCAAGACACATGGAAATATCACTATGTAAACCCATAATGGTAGACTACCACTTCAGAATGTGCACAGATGCAAAAGTAGCAACAGGAATGCACAAGCTTGTAAATGTACCCTTTAGGAATGTGACACTGTAAACAGTTAGAATATGCCACCTGGTATCTAACTGCAACCAGAATACTACAATGTTCTTTGCAGCATTAAAACAACCCAATTCAATCTGCAACAGCAATTGTGCTACAGACATATCCTCAAACACTTCCAAAATATGAGCAGTTACAGTACGCCAACAGGTACGTAACTACTGTCACAATTCTGGAGTAGCACAGTAGCATGCCACAATTCTTGCAAACCACCAGCAGCAACCAAACGCATAAAGAAACAGTGATACAAAAAGGAAGCAGGTAAATATTTACAAAACACCAACTGCTATACAACATCACCCATCCTACCAACATGTATTGGCCAGAAATTGTAAACCATTACATTTCCACCTGCTTCAAGAGTACACCTTAAAAAGTGTTCTAACCACTCCAAAAGTTACTGTAATTCATTGTACACCATAGCAGCAAAGAAATGTGTACGTTTTTTTTTTTTTTATCCAGCATGGATTTGTTTTCCCCACAGACCAACTGATTATTCAAAGCAACACAGGAACTGTGCGCATTACACAGTACACTGGTTCAAACCATAGTACTTATGAAGTAGTAGTTATGAGGGTCCACAAAGTAAATCAAAATATGCAATGTAGTGGACTGCAAAGTAACAAAATATCTGCTCTAACATGTTCTGTTCTCTTTTCCCAGAGATGATGCAGCAAGGAGTACTACAACATTTCACATTCGATACACAAAAAATGTGTATGGTGTAGAAGTGGAGGAGGGATCAGGAATGGAAGAAGAGAGATAGATCGGAAGTTAGAGGTGAGAAGGGGATCAGCAGAAGGTTTCTTCAGAAAAGGGATGATCATGGCATGTTTGAAAGCAGAGGGAAAGGTTGCTGAGGAAAGACAGATGTTGTAGAAGGAGGTAAGATAGGGAATAAGAAGAGGGTAGATTTTAGGGATTAGAAGGGATGGGAGAGGGTCAGTTGGGGCGGACGTGGGGTGGCCTTTGGAGAGGAGGGTGGAGACTTCAGAAGGGGAGATAGGTGAGAAGTAGGACATGCAGCATGAGGGGGGGGAGAAGAGGGGGAAATCCAAGGAGCAGTTGATTTTTTGCCGAAGGGTAAGAATCTTGGATGAGAAGAAGTTAGCAAAGTCAGAAGGAGAAAGTGTAGAAGTGGAGGAGGGATCAGGAGTGGGGGGAGAGAAGTCGAGAGAGATTTTGGAAGATTCGGCAAGGGTGGGAGGCTTGAGAGTCGAGAAGGTTAGAGTAGTAGAATTGTTTAGCCGAGACAAGACAAGAGTCGAAGAGAGCGTGGTAAGAGATATAGGAGGTTTGGTTGGAAAGCGAGGGAGTTTTGAGCTATAATCTCTCTAGACGTCGGAAAAGGCACCACATTTGGGGAGTTGAGGAGTGAGCCAGGGTTGAGAGGGTTTCCGGGTTGGGCCGAAGAGAGAAAGGGGGTAAAGTTGATCAAGGGAGGAGGAAATAGAAGAGGAAACAGAGGATAGAGCATCATTTGCTGACAATAAGAGAAGTCTTGGAGAGAGGGGAGAGAAGAAGAACAAGTGTTATAAAGAGGGAAGGATCAAAGTTGCGAAAGTCACGCCTTGAGAAGATTGGAGGAGAGGGGCTAGTAGCAGAGGAATGTTTGAGGGGAGAAAGGGAGAAGGAGAGTAAGGCATGATCGGAGAGATAGACAGGAAGAGTAGAGACTGGGGAAGAGAGGTAGGAAGAATTGAAGATGAGGTCAAGAGTGGAGCCAGAGGAATGAGTGGGGGAAGAAGGAAGGGGGAAAGGAGGTAGGAGTAAAGGATAGAGAAGAGGGGAGAGGATTGAGGGGGAGAAGGGAGGTGAAGATTAAAGTCGACAAGTACAGTTAGAGGAGAGGGGGAGGGAGAGATAAGTCAGAGGAGGTGATCAAGATCTTCATAGAAGGAAGAAAGAGGGCCAGGGGGACAATAGATGATTAGAAAGGAGAAAGATTTGTAAAGGAATTCAAAGGAAGGGAAAAAAGGAGGAGATGGTGAGGAGGTGGAGGAGAGGTATTTGGAGTGGTAGAGGAGGCCAATGCCTCTGCCACGGCCAGTAGCGTGAGATATATGAGAGAAGGAGGACGAGGAGGTGGTTAGGGAAGCGGGGCAGAAGTGTTATGGGGGGATCCAGGTTTCAGTAAGACATAGGAAATGAAGTTTGAGATGAAAGAATATGTCAAGAATTGCTGCGGTCTTGTTGCAGATGGATTTGGCGTTCCAAAGTGCCATGTTCACGAGGCTGGAGTAATGGGCGGTGGGGGGTAAAGAAGATTAGGATGGTGAGAGAGGGTGGGTGTGTGACAGGAGGAGTGTGGGAGGGGATATAAGAGGGGACTTAGCATGAGGAGGGAAAAAGAGGGTAGGAGGGAGAGGAGAATGTAGGGAGAGTGAGAGAGGGGGAGGGAAGGGAAGAGAGGGTGGTGAAAAAGAGATTTGGCAAATCGCATAACAGAGGATTCAGAAATATGTGGAGCTATGAAGGTCCGTTGCTGTTGAGACTTGTGATGGCGAGAACAGGGACCAGTGTAACAGTTTCTAATAGAGTCAGCACTCTATGGATATGCTTAGATGAGGAAGGGGAAGAGGATTTGCAGCAGGGGCTGAGCAGTAGGAGGTAGGCAAGTGTGATACTTGCTGGGTCTGAGTTGAAGCGGAAGCGGGGGGGTCAAGTAGGAGGGACTGAAGGTATGTGGCAGGTGAGTGCCTGTGAGGAGGAGGGACAGTTGAAGTCACATTCCAGGACTGGATGGTGGAGAGGGTAGACGGGCATCCCAAGTAGTCAGGAGACTATGGAGTGAGCGGAGGGCAGCTGGGCAGGAGGAGGCTCTGCAGGGGGAAGCTGGGATCCGCCGACGTGTGGTCCAGAATAGAGCTGACGTGGATGATAGATCAATCATAGGTAGTAGGCAAGATGGTTCAGGAGCAGAATGTAGCGGCTGAAGCCGCTGTCAGAAGGGAGGCCACAGCAAACACACCTGGTAGGGAGGCGGGAAGTAGACGTGGGGCCCAAAATGGTGCTGGCGTGGGCAATTGTGCAGCTGTAGGCAGTGGAGGAGGCGAGGTCAGTCCAGGTGCAGAATGTGGAGTCTCCTGCCGCTATCAGGTGGGATCCTACAGCAGACACGTCTTGCATGGGGTGAGGAAGCTGGGTCTCACCCAAGAACAAGATGGTGGCTCTGGATAGCAGAGGGGGGCCAGAAGACACTGCAGGTGGAGCGCTGCTACAGTTGGAAGTTCTGGATCAGGAGCGCAGACCCCCGGCAGGAGAGGAGAAGAGAGGCGCAGGGCTGGAGTGGAAGCACCAGGCAGAAAGCATCAGCTGCCACAGATGGAAGTCCCAGGACCAGCGGCTGCAGATGGATGACCTGAACCAGAATGGAGACACAGACTGCAGGCACCCGTCGCCGCAGGCAGCCCAGGGCCCAGGGGGGGGTGACCACAGGCAGTCAAAGGCAGGCTGATGGATAAGGTGAACCTGGGCAGCCACACCTACTCCTAAGCAGGCACCAGTTTTGGATATAGGCACCAGTGGAAGGACCCAAGCGGCTGAGGCAGGCAGACTGATGCTGCGATGCTGGGCAGGTGCATCTGTGCTTGAGTGGGGAGGGCCGGAGGCGGAGCCACCAGGACCCGTGTGGAGGCACCGGTGGAAGATCTCAGGCAGCCAAGGCGGGCGGGCTGATGTCATGATCCTGGGCAGCTGCACCTGCTCTTGAGCGGGGAGGGCTGCTGGCGGAGGCACCAGGACCAGTATGGAGGCACCGGCGAAAGATCTCAGGCAGCCAAGGTGAATGGGCTGATGCTGCGATCCTGTGCAGCCGCGCCTGCTCTTGAGCGGGGAGGGCGGCAGGCAGTGGCACCAGGAGCAGTATGGAGGCACCGGCAGAAGATCTCAGGCAGCCCAGGTGGGCGGGCTGATGCTGTGATCCTGAGCAGCCACGCCTGCACTTGAGCAGGGAGGGCTGCGGGCTAAGGCACCAGGACTGGTATGGAGGTGCCGGCTGAAGATCTCAGGCAGCCGAGGTGGATGAGCTGCTGCCGTGATCCTGAGCAGCTGCGCCCGCACTTGAGCGGGGAGGGCCGCGGGCTAAGGCACCAGGACTGGTATGCAGGCACCGGGTGACCAGTTGAGGCGGGAGAGAACACACCGCTATCCCAGGTGGACGCTCTGGCCGCCGAGCGGGAAGGATCACAGCAGGAGCTGAGCAGGAAACTGTCAAGGGTGGCCAGCAGTGGCGGATACAGGAGGAGGAACAGTTGGTGTTGAGGGCCTACACCCGAGCCCGCAGGATGCAGATGGCGGGGAGGCACAGGATCAGGAAGGTGTTGTTGGCGTCGGAGCAGGAGGAGGCCTCACTGATGGGCCGATCCAGAAACAGCTGAAGGCGGGTCCGATTCCTGATGAAATCGTTGTTGGAGGGGCCTCTGGAGTTAAGTAGCAGGAATGGAGAAAGGTAAGGAGCAAAATTGCTATTGTTATTGTTTTATTTTATGAAAGATTCAGCCTGATGAGAGGAGGCGTCGGTTCAGGCAGCCGAGCTTCTGCGTCCCCTGGTGGTTGACTCCTGATCCCCACTCCTGATCCCTCCTCCACTTCTACACTTTCTCCTTCTGACTTGGCTAACTTCTACTCATCCAAGATTCTTACCCTTCTGCAAAAAATCAAATGCTCCTTGGATTTCCGCTCTCCAAAGCCCACCCCACGTCTGCCCCAACTGACCCTCTCCATCTCTTCTTATCTCTAAGATCTACCCTCTTCTTATTCCCTACCATACCTCCTTCTTCAACATCTGTCTTTCCTCAGCAACCTTTCCCTCTGCTTTCAAATATGCCACGATCATCCCTATTCTGAAGAAATCTTCTGCTGATCCCCTTCTCGCCTCTAACTTCTGACCTCTCTCTCTTCTTCTATTCCTCTCCAAGCTTCTCAAGTGCCTCGCCTACTCTCAGCTCTCTTCCTTTGTCACCAATCTCTCTCTCGTATCCCCCTCCCAATCTGGCTTCTGTCCTAAACACTCTCCTGAAACTGCTCTCACCTATATCCTTAACTCCCTGTGCTCGACACTCTAAGCAATCCTCTATCCTTATTCTCCTCGACCTCTCTGCTGCCTTCGACACTGTCGATCATCCCCTTCTTCTCCACACTCTTTCTTCCTTTGGTTTCAAAGGCTCTGTTCTCAACTGGTTATCCTCTTACCTCTCTTCCAGCTCTTTTACTATTTCCTGGGGTGGCCGGTCCTCTCCAACCCAACCTCTAGAATATGGCGTACCTCAAGTTTCGGTGTTTGGACCTTTCCTCTTCTCTCTTTACACCTCCCTCCTAGCCCCTGTTATCTCCTCGTTTGGCAACTGCCACCATTTCAACTGACCTCCACCTAAAACTTTCTTCCTGCCTTACTGCCATAAAGAACTGGATGTCTTCCCGCTTTCTCTCCCTTAGCACTGACAAGTCATATTCTTTCCCTCTAACTCACTTCCTCCTCCCACTCCTCCACCTTTCATTCACTTTCCTCCCTCTAATCTCCCTATCTCTCTCCATGCTCGTAATTTAGGCATTCACTTTGACTCCTCTCTCTCCTTCTCCCACCATATCTCTCTCACTTCCTGCACCTGTCGCTACCACCTCTTCAATATTCGCAAAGTCTGTCCATCTCTCTCCTTCCATGCTACCAAACTCTTAATCTCCTCCCTTATCTTCTCCCGCCTCTTCTACTGGTCTTCCTTATTCTTTGGACTACCTACTCCTCATCTCGCTCCCTCAAATCTATCTACCATTCTGCTGTTCGTACCCTCTGACTCCTTACCTCCCGTGACTCCATCTCTACTTCCCTCTCTTCCCTTTGCTGGCTTCCATTTCACTCCCAACTTAAATTTTAATTTCTCTGCCTTGTCTTCAAATCTCTTCATAGTCTTGCTCCCCCTTATCTCTCCTCCCTCCTCTCTTTCTGCTCTCCCTCCCGTTCCCTTCGGTTTGCTGACCATTTCCTTCTCACTGTACCTCTGCCCCCCTGTTTAGAAGGATTTTTTACCATCACAGTTTTGCGATATGGACCATTCACACAGCTACTCACATATCCTTCATTTGCGGGTAGCTGCACAGGCGACTATCATTCTTTGGTGAGTGCAGGCAGACTCCATAGGGGATGGGGAGTGCATTTCAGAAAATATGAGGATATTTACAGTCGATGTACTAGGTTGTGTTGTGCCTGCAAAGCTCCTACTGCCTTGTGTGCCTGTCTAGGGCCCTTGGAGCTAGCTGTCCCGCCACTGGTTGGAAGGAGGTTTGAGAATGTTGCCTTGTTTGGGTCTGTTACTCTACCCATATGTACATGCAGTCAGGAAAGCTATGTGGCCACATGCTCTCATGCATGGCTCTATTGCCTTCTAGTGGGTGAGTCCAAGGACCAGTCTTTTGGGTGCATGGACGGTGACCGTAAGAAGTTGTGAGTTCCCATTGTGTTGTGGAGGTGGATAGGGGTGTCGTTGGCTGTGGTACGTTTGTCAAGTATGTGGCGCCATGTTCCCATGCATGCCTCCATTGCCTTGTAGTGGTTGTGGGCAAGGCCTAGGCTTTTGGGTGCATGGGCGGAGGCTGTAGGCCGCTGCAGTTGCGTATTTATTGCAGTGTCATGGGCATTATTAAACAGCTGTTGCCTTATTTTAACAGTTGGTCATTTCACAGGTCATTAAGGACAGTTTGCAGACCCTTATTCTCAGTACTTTTCTTTTTAAGTCCTATGTGGAAAACAATATTAGTGTGTCCTTTCACAGTTGTTGTTTCTGTGACTATAATCATTGGGTCATTGGGGAAAAAACTGTATAGAAGCGCATCTGATGTCCTCATGGGGCAGTTGGTGTATGCTAAGTTATTCCAGTTTCACAGGGCAGAAGGATATTTTTTCTTTGCAGTTACATATATGTTGGTGGGTATTGGTCAGTAGGATATGCTACTTTTGTAGATCCAAGTACATTTTGGTTTCAAGAATATTAAGTAGGCATTTGCAAGATTTGCTGGTAATTTCTGCTTCAGAGTAATGAAAATATCATTGCATTCAGACCACCCAGATATCTTTTAATGTATGCAGTATAGTGACCTGCAGTGGGTGTGGCGCCCGTGCAGTAGATTATGCCTACTGTTGTGAAGGTTTTCTTGCCAAGTGATTCTAGCCCGTGTGTGAAGCTAGTAAGCTTGCAGTTGTTTTTAGTACCATCTGCATTGTATTGTAAAAAAGCATTACTATTACGCATTGGGTATTTGACTGTATCTGTAAGGTGGAACGATTGTCTGAATTGCAAGTAGTACATAATATGCCATCATTAGCATTTTGTAACAGCTGTTGAAATGGACTGAATTCACCGTTAGGTATAGACACACACAAAGCACTCGGTAGGGACTTGTTCCTGCCCCACATGGCTGCAGAGAGTGCATGTATGTTTCCACATGTATGAAATCTGAAAGATTTCGTTTATAGGTATGTTTTTGCTTTCCAGTACTTGCAGTAAGTACATTAGAAATTCTTGTGGATCTTCTTGTATGTTTATAGTGAATCTCACTATTCCCGCACAGTAGTCCAATTCCTGCTTTTTACAATTTACCAATTTACACCAGTTGTGTTGGAAAATTTGAATGGACCAGACAGTTCTGTGTCTGAGTCATTTGATGGAAGTCCACATGCTTTTTTTTTTAAAGAGGTACCTCTTTTTGTTTGTGCAGTGTACAGCCTTCTGTGGTTGTAATTGATGTAGTAGCAGCTGCTTTGAATGTGTTTGTTTGTACTGTTGGGAGATCACATATAAGTTGTGTTTGCACTAGTTTTCTTTTACAAAGTTTGTATTTTTGAGGAACAGGGTACATTTTGAGATGGGGTGTGTAGAGTGCACATAGTCTGTTGTACTCTACAATGCAAGGAATGTCAGCCTTGAATTTGCTTGCATCAAAATTGACTAGAAATAGTCCTTCAAGTGTAGGTAGGCATGACAGTGCTACGTAACACATGCCTTCTTTAAAGACTGTGCTGCCAATGTCAATCAATGCTTTATCTAGAGTTAGACCTTGCGATTTTAATGAATAGTGACTGTGTATGCAAGAGATAGTGAACATTGTTCTCTGTGTACATACATGTCTTTGAAAAAAAGTAACTAGGCTGATGAGCATCCTATGCTTTTAACGTCTGAAAGTTTGTCAAAGTAGATGTTGACAAACTGAATGCTGTTGTCGCATGGCTATGTCTGGAAGCCAACAACTGTACCAAGTTATCCATTAACTAAATCTTGCTCCATGTCAATATTATGCTTTAGCATTACTTTACAGCTTAAACAGTGTTAACATTTTCTCCAAACCAGCTGTGTTGAGATAGAGTTTTCTAAGCTATTTAGTTGTGCTGTGGCTTGTTGACACATAGGTACTGTGATACTGTGCATGTCCAATTTGTCTGTAAAGTAAATTTGCACTATTGGTTGCATTTCTATTTTCAACATTGTTTCATCGAATTGTGCACAGCTTGCTAGGGTTGGCATTAAGGGCATACATTTTACATTTTTGTTTGCTAATTGTTCCATGTCATCAGTAGCAGATGTGTTAATCCCGTATAGCTCATGGATGCATCAGCTATTTAAGATAGACTGTGCTTACTTAGAAAGCATACCAATCCAAATGCTTTTCAAAGTTTTAGCATAAGGGAGGTCTGCAGACTGACACATGTTTTCAGTTAGTTCTCTATACTGGAAATGTTGCCAGAGATGTATATTTCCTATGCTGCCAAGTGTGTTATAGTTTGGTTTGTTTCCTAAGGTTTTAAAAATAGGTTCACCTTTCACTGGTGTTAATTGAAGAAGGTCTCCAAAACAATAACATGTATTCCTCCAAAGAGTTCTTCATAGTCTGTATTAGGGACCTCTTGCAATCTGAGGTGAATCAAAGCCAACATTAGGTTGGAGACCATGCTCACCTCATGTATTAGGAGCATTTGCATTTGTTTCAAAACTATGCGTAGATCCATAGCAGCTTCTGCTGAAACTTTGTAGTAGACTCATTTTTTGGGGTGTTTTACAGGAAGGAGTAGCAACCGTTGTAAAGTAGCACCACCTATATTGTAGGAAGCTAAACCTCTGGGGGCAGTTACAACAGCTGAAAGCTTGTTGTTTGTGATTTGTTGGAGGAACCTGCTGATGATTTTTATTAAGAATGTTTTGCCTGAACCAGCTTGACCACTTACATACAGGAGTACAGGTTTATAGTTTTGACAGGTGCAGGTTTTAGTTTTGTGCTGCACACCATGTTCAAATTCTTTAGTTATTTCTAGGAAAATGCTACGCTGCTCATCATTCAGTTGTGATTTCAGTAGAGCAAGGTTTTCATCAGATTGCCCATACTGACACATGGTGTTTTCTACTTCAGCCATGGCTAATTCTGCCTAATTTACTATAAGTAGCTCTCCAAGTGGTTCTGGGCTTCCTGTAAGAGAAGGTTGACTGCACTCAGGAGTGTCCACATTTAGTTGTGCTTGAAGTTGTTCTTCTTGTTGGCATTCATTGTCCAACATGTTTTTGTACTGTTTAAAGTTTTTATTTGTTATGGTGCTATCACATGCATTGAAATCATCTTCATAGGAGGCATGGGTGTCCAATAAATCTTCTTTTCTCCATGGTTCAAAGATTTGCAGTAGGGACATGTAGTTACGTCTCTATGTTGAGGAGTTTTTGATGATAACTTTGTATGATTAATCAGGCTGCGTTTGGTAAGTTTACCTAGGCTGTCCTTATAACCTTTGAATATGTTTTTACCTTTTTTCTCATCTGGTTTAATATCATTTTTGCATGCAAAGTTTTGGGCTACATGGTATAGACACATGGTTTCCAAAGCAGTACTTCTGTTTGGATAGTATGTGACCAATCCATTATTTTTCAAAATGTCCTGGCTGTTGGGATTGTTTTTGGTTATTGTTTCTATGTCTTGGTATGATTTGAGAACTCTTTTTTCTGGATGCAGCAGGACCAAGGCTTACCCAGACTTTGTTTTCAGATTTTGCATACAAGTTTTTGCCGGTTAAACGGTGTGCGGCTTCGTAGCAGCCACATTCTCTATGGGAGAGCATTTTTATGCTGAAGCTGTATAATTTTTGTGCCAGTGTTTTGTCAGATGATATGTCATGCCAGAGGCTTTTGTTAAGTAGGCTGTGACATATCGTGCAACTGCAGTGGAATTGTCTGCAATGTGCTGCACATCTATGTTTGCATTCCACAGGAGGGCAATGATTGCATTTCAATAATTGATGTACTTTAATACTTCGCTTCTTTTTATGCAGTATTTGTTCTTAGGCAATTTGCCTTTCACACTGTGTCTAACAGAAGACATGAAGCTGTTTACTTGTCCTTTTGCTGAAACTGGTCTAGGGAAACCAAAGCGGCATTTAGTGTAGTATTTGCCTTTGTTTTTATATCTGCGCCGACAATACTTGCCACATTTGTGTCTTTGAAACCGTAAAATCTGTGCATGTAGGACACTATGTGCGCTTTCTGAAGGGATTTCACAAGTGAAATATTTGTGAATGAACTGCAAAACAGTGGAATCACTGTCCTGACCAAATTTAGGAGCATCTTTAATCCACAAAAGCATGTGGATGTGTCGTGCACCTCTGGATTGTTATTCTTTTCTCCAAAAGAAGTGTTGCACTTCTCCAAGGGAGGAATTGTTTTTATTACAGATGAAGTACAGCATGGCAATAAAGCGATGTTGGAAGTACCTTGACACATTTACAGGGTCAAGAGAGGAGAGTTCTCCTTGTGTTTTCATGTCTATCCCTGCTTTGTTTTCATTTGCTATCCGTAATAAATCATGGAAGTCTTCCCATGCATACTCTGCACAACGTAATGTGACAAACCATGTGAGTCGGCCAAGATTGTGTAGCATACAGTGTACATCTGCGTGCCGCTGGAACCAGTATTCTTTTGTACCATGCATGTTTGCTAAGAAATTTGTCATACTTGACTCTAAAACTTCACTTCATCTTTCTCTTGCACCTTTTGAAGTAGCTGCTTGGCAGACATGTTAAAAAATTGGAACCTGTTTTCAATGTGTGTGCAACTCTGTAACATAGAGTTGCTAGTTCACTTTCAAAAAGGAGGTGGAATATGTATTCAACATTTTGTCTGAATCTGGGGTCTTCTGAATACACCAGTATTCTGATGCTGTTATTTTGTGCATCTTTCATCATACCTTCCACCTTTTCCAGTAGGAAAGAGTAGAGAAAAGGCGTGTGCTTCTACACATTTTTCCCATATGCTGATTGGAGATCTTTTGGATTGCCTCATTTGATATGTTTCTAGTGCATCGTTTATGGTGTCTTTGGAGTGCAGTGGGTGAATTGTATACTAGTCTAAAATATTGGAGGCTGTAGCAAGATCTAGAAGTTCAAATCGGCCAGTTGATGAGGAATCCTCTCATGTTTTCTTCAATGTTTATTTCTTTGTAGTATTCATTGTTCTCTTTAGGATATTGCAGAGCTTCTCTAACTGTGTTTAAGTCTCCTAGTTGCTGCCAAATTATTTTGTCTTTTGTAGGTACACCATTCACAAGGATAAGCAAAGATTGATCTATTGGCCGTTGCACTCCCAGAGTGTCTACATATTCTTTAAGATATAATGGCTAATAAACTACTTTGCCACAAATGCCTTACAGTAATTCAGAAGGGGGCAACTTGGCTGTTTTTGGTTGAAGGTGTAGTATTGCTTGAAATGGGTGCACTGTTTGGATTACAATGCTCACATACAAATTAAGCTGTTGGAGTCGTTTTGGCAGTGGAAATATTTCCAATTGATTAGTGATAGCCCGTGAAGGATTTTGGTTATTATCAAGTTTTCCAGTGCAGTATGTGCAAAGTATTGAGGGGTTAGTAATTTCGTATTTGTTTTCTGCAATTATATAGAGAGCTAATTGGAACCATTGGGATTCCTCATTGTCTTCTATTTTGTATGTTACATCTACAGTTTTGTTCCACTTTGTATAAAATGTTCTGCGACAACAAACACTTGCTTGCTTTGGTACTTCAGCAGATGTGCTTTTAAACTTTGATATTTATTTTTGCAGGTGTGCAATAGAAGGTTGGCATCTGCAAGGTTGTCGCAACTCTTTTCTGAAGTTACTGGATTTTGTAAGTGCTCTTCACTTCCAAAATATTTGCTATGGATGTGGTCTATTTCTTCCAGCAGTTTCTTGGCTGTACTATGTAGGAGAATGTGATTTAAATGTTCCAGTGCCA
Source organism: Ambystoma mexicanum (assembly GCF_040938575.1). Lineage (NCBI taxonomy): Eukaryota > Metazoa > Chordata > Amphibia > Caudata > Ambystomatidae > Ambystoma > Ambystoma mexicanum. The sequence goes on along the minus strand of NC_090936.1, from coordinate 300,010,309 downwards.
AAGCAGGACCTTTTGCATAGTACAGTCTCTGAAGGAGATTTTATATAGTAGAATGGTGTGTTCCTAACTTTTTGATGTGGTGGATGGTGCTTTTGCAAGCAGGCTCGGATATGCAGGCTAATGCATGTTGTCATATTCCTGTGTATTTGCACACTGGACAGGAGTCTGTGGTTTGTAATATTTTCATTTTTAATTTGTCTTTGGCGTTCACATACTGATTGATGAACTGCCGCAAAGATTTGAAGGATTGTTTCTGTTACACATTGAGGTGCACGGCCATTTGTAGAGGGGACGGATTGGTTCATGAAATGGAGAGTTGATTGTAAGTTTGTTGGGGATATTCTTGCAATCAGCGTTTCTTCTTCCAAAATGGTACTTTCTATCTTTTCATACCCTCGGTCACTGCTATGTATGGCAATTGGGTTTGTTTGCTCTTGTTTGTATACCTCTTCATTGAAATATGGCTCTGTGCTGGTTGTGTGAGTCCAATCACCTGAAAATATGTTTGTAAAGGTAGCTATGTTTGCAAAGGTAGCTATGTTGATATTGCGTATGTTGGCAAGTACTTTTTGTAGTTTACTAATTAATTTTGTTAAACGTTTCATTCTGTTTAAAATTAATATAAATAATTTCTTTTGAGGAGCATTGCACTGTCTATTAGAGCTTTCAGGATCAGTTTTCTGCAGTAAGTTTTAAAGGGTTGAGCATGATTTCTCCCCTGTTTTATAAGGTTCTGAAGGAATCTATGGTGGACATTTTCTTGTAAAATAAACATTTTTGGAATGCTTACTTGTGGCTATTTTAACATTGGTAGATGAAGTGTTATCACTACTGTTAGTTCCATTCTTCTTAATACATTTACTTTAGTTTTACATTTTGAAAGAGACGTCACACTTTTTCTCCTGCTACCTGGTTCCGTTTTGCTCAGTGACTGTATTAGCTGTTTTGTTTGAACTTTTTGTACAAAGTCTGCTAGAGGTGGATGGCCATTTTACATGGTTTGAATTGCATCTGCTTTATTTCTGTGTTTTTTTCTATTGAATTGCTTTTCGGTAGGCATTGTCTTGTGTCTGTTGGAGAAAAAGGAAAGTGTGGGTTTGGAAGTTGTGCAATGTATTTGTGTGTACTGTGCATGGGTGTCTGAATATGAGGGTAGGTATACATAGAGGAGTGTGATTGTGCAAAGGGCTATTACTTTTGGTTGGGAAGTTTGTACTGGTATGTGTGTGTGTGTTTCTGTGGGAAAGGTCTTCTTCAGTGTGTATGACAGTGTAATGTGCTTGAAGAAGTAAGGACATTACAATGTTTTTATAAAACTAGTGGGTATTAACATACTGGTGTTCTGATTACAATAAAAACAGTGGACCTGGCAAGGTACAATGAGTGAGGGTGAAGCGAGTGCTGTGGGGTTGGATACAATTATATAGGCTACAATACAACAACACTGCACTGTCTGATTAAAGGGCAGACAACTACAACAGTACTGCACTTACTTCGATTGATGTGAAGAGTAGGTTTCTTCTGGGTTTTATCTTCCAGCAGCGACGTCACTGGCTATTAAGAAGCAGTTCTTCACTGCAATTGCAAATGAAGGAAACTAATGGATATGTGTGTTAATGGTACAGTAGTAGCACTAGGAGAATACATTATTATAGATTGTAGGAGGATTTGTTGGCAGGAAGAGTTAGTGTGTGTGTGTGCAATTGTACAGCACTGCATATGAGTTGGGGCTTGGGAGTATTAGCATTGTTGGTATGGGGGCCAGTGCAGCAGTGATAACTGTGCCCTATGGGGCTGCACGTTTGAAGTGTGTGAGATGTTTTTACACAATTTGTTTTGGAAAAGGAATCGTGCAAGTCATAGTAGAGTGAGAAAAAAGACAGGCAGTTGCATAGATTGCAAAGGAGAATGTTACTGTGTGTGGAATATTGTTAACTTACTCACACATAGATGCTTGCTACATGAGTGCAGACATTCTTTTCTGATGTTTCATTTATTTATCCAAATTTACAGATAGCACTGTTTCCAATGTACACATGCATTTCTTTGCTTTCCTCCAAATGGTGCATTTTGTCAATTGTGCAATATGTACTTGCCATGCTTTCCTAACATACATGTAGTTTCCCTTTTTTGTGTGCATTCTGGGCATTTCACATAGAATCTGGCATTTGAATGTGTTGTACAAATTTTTCCAATGTATTTCTTTTTATTTGAACAATATCACAGGCTGTGGTGCTGTAATTGAACTATGTAGTTTGCAGCTGTTATGCTAGTGGACAGTACAAGAAAACTGTAAAAGCAAACAGCATTGTAGGTAAATGCCTGTTGATGTGGGGATATGGTATACATGACAGTAGGATTATTGAGTCTGTTATGCAGGGCAAGTGGCAGGCACCCTGTTCATATGCATGCAATCTATGTACTTTTTATGCTTTGGTAACATTCATGCAGTTTTCATTTTCTGTGTGCATTACAAAACATATGCATACCTGTAGTTTGTGCTGATGGATGTACATGTGGATAAATCTGGAAGTAGAAATCTTTGAGAGTTTTACAGTACGTTTGGATGTAGGTGCTTGGGAATCATAGGAAACATGTGCTCTGAGTGATTAACAGTACATCTGCAGTGTTGTACTGAGTTAGATGTAGAGATATTGATGTGATTGGTAGATGGTTGTGGGACTGCTTACCAGTAGCCAATGAGAGAGTGCTGCAAAGTGTGAAGTGGAAAGGGAAGAAGGGCCGACCCTGTGTTACTGGATCCGCGAACACAGCGGTAGTTCTTGGATCACACGTGCTACATACAGGGCTTCTTATCATGCCTGGCATGGAAATGGGACTGTGGAGATTAGCCAATGAGGTGTTAATGGTGTGCTTTGTAGGAAGGGAGGGTAATACTTTTTTATCATGGTTGTGTTTGTTGTGTAGTGAAGATGACTAGAGTTATTGTATGGATAGTGGGAGATTAATTTGTATGTGATCTGGAGGGGTATGCAAAGGCAAGAGGTGTTTCTGAAGATCTTGGTTTTCCAGGCCTGGAGGCTTTATGGTGCAGTGTGCCTGGCCACAATTTGCAGGCACTGCTTGCTCTTTGCAGAAACATGGCTACCTTTGGTAGTCCTGATGTTTGAGTGGTGCACTGTGGAGGAGAGCATTTGGGCTACATTGGTGCCCCAAGTTTGGTTCCTGTATTGAAGTTGTTGGTGGAAGAACTAATGCTGCTTTTCCCTACTACAAAGGTGTTTTTTTTCTGAAATACTACCAAGAGCACAATGGAACAACCCCAATGTCTTCAATTACCAGCAAAATGTTGAAAGGAGCTTTGTTAATAGAGGCATGGGTATAGTTTTGCAACGTGCTGAAATGTCTGTTTTATCCAACGACAACATTGACTCCCTTACAGTGCACTATTTTACCGCAGATCGTGTTTTGTTGTCCATTCTTGGAAATGTTAGTTTTTTTCAGAATGTAAGGGATGCTTTGTAGAGGTTGATGAGGCAGTAAGGTGGAAAAGAAGAGAAAAAAATCCCCAAAAAATAGAAAACAAAAAGGTGTTTGGTCAGTAGCACCAAAAAAAAATAGGCTCTTTTCAGAGCCACCACAATAGACGGAATCTCCACTCTGGGTTAAAAGTTTCTCCCCATACCCTTGAATTAGCCAATTTATCTCCGAACTCCGTGGTAGTTCGCGGATCATACATACCAAGTCCGGGACTTTTAAGGATGGCATGCAGGGAAATGGGACTGTGGAGCAAGGAGAGAATGTGGGAGAGGCTCTGTTTGCTGAGAGGAGTGCAGATAGATGTGGCTATGACCGTGTGTTTCATGAGGAAAAGTGTCTGGATTTTGGGGGACTCTTGGATGCATTGGTTGCAGGTGTATGCAGATCACTGTGGAGTGACTGCAAATCTTGGATTCCCTCATGTGTATGTGCACTGGTATGGAGTAGGTGGCATGCAGTGGCTGGATTTGCTTCCCCTTTGTGCCACTTTGGTGACAGACCATCATCCAGACATTATTATTGTTCATTGTGGAGGGAACAGTTTAGGCCATGTTACTGGAATCTCTCTGTAGTTTGCGATGAAGGAGGCACTTGGGAAAGTCATGGACATGTTTCCAAACTCTCAAGTAATTTGTTCACGCATTGGCCAGAGACAGATGTAGCTGCGCTCTTCAACATTTGGTCCGCAAATGGAGAAAGCCAGGCGCAATGTCAACAAGGCTGTTTGTGCAGTTTTGCGAGATGTTGGTATGTCTTCCTTCCCCAATGAAAAGATTATATTTTGTAGCACTAACATTGTCCGTAGAGTTGGTGTTCATCTTACTGATGCTGGCAGTCACCTTTTTTTGCGCAATATCCAAAATGCTTTGCAGCCATTCTTGCAAGCATAGCAAGCATTTGTGCCATAGGTGTTGGCCACTTTAAAACTTTCAAGAACAAAAAATAAGGCTCATTTCAGAGCCACCACTTTCTCACAGAAAGGAATGCAACAGTTTACATGCTGCCACACCCTGCATGCTTTGGAAGTCTGCAGACTACCGTGCTGTCCGCGGACTTCACAGACTGTGCAGGGGCCTGCACCATTTCATTGGCATTTCAATTTTCAAAAGTTGCCCCTGAAAAGAGAGACTTTTTTTATTTTTATGTTTTGTGAACTTTTGGGATTTTTTTAAACATGACACAAACGGGAGGGAAGAGTCGGGAGGGTAGGGAAGGGGCACCAACCACAGGGATAAGAAAGGGCAGATGGAGGGAGGAAGATGTTGGATTCTCTGAAACTACACACCCTGCAGAGTACTGCGTCGTAGTACACACACAAAACAGTGACCTTTGAAAGGTAAGGATCTACTGCGGTGCGTATGGCCTGCAAGGCTGTTTTAAGAATCTGCTGCTCCACAGGAGTGTCCCTTGTGATAAAGGAGACGATGTCGAAGTGTGGAACTCAACCTACTACCCTGTTTGAAAGGGACGACCCTACGAACTGCTGCTTTGTGGCTGGATCTCAGGTGTCACTGCATGGAGGTAGTCCCATAACTGTACTGAGGCAGAGGCAGCAGATGCTACATCAGTGGATGCCATTATGCAGGTAATGCAGGAATGCAGGAGCAAGCAGCAATCTGGTTCAAGAAGCAATCTGGTGCAAACAGCAATCTGATGAAACAGCTATCTGGCAATATGGCACAGTGCTCTGTTCAGGAAATCCAAAAACAGAATAAGGAGCAGCACTGCGGTGTGGGCTTTTATAGGGGTGGCGTGGAGTGCTTTGCAGACAGTTGCGCACTTCGCGCACACTTTGAACCCCAAGCTGGGCTCAAAAAAATTCCAAAAAGTGTCTAGATTGCCAGGGGCCTGGTCTGGGACCTCTGCAATGGTGAAGTTTCAAACTAAAAAACCTTGGATTGGCCCAAAGAGCACTTTTCTGCTGTTCAAGGGCCCGGACCCTGTTCGCGAATAAGGACTGACGCTCAGCTGGGTGTGGGCACATGGTGATGTTGCGAACCTTCGCTAATGGGATGGCGTCTGTAGGACACCTATTGCACAGTATCCATTGTACACATGTGCATAGGTGTCCTACGAACAGGGTTGGGGCGCCTGTACTAATTAAAAGTGTGACGCACGTGCAGCAGACAGTTCTGAACAGGCTCAGAGTTTGTAGGACCCAGGGGTTGTGATGTGCATGTGCCAGGTGTCCACTGGATATGGGTGGGGTCCCCAAACTAAAGTACATCACCGATTTCCACACATGCCAGACAGGCCTGTTGTTCGTACGACCCGGTGGGAAGAGATGCGCATGTCCCAAGTGTCCGCCGAACATGTCTGGGGTCCCGGAACTAATTAAAGTACAATACTGCTTTGCAGACATAACAGACAGGCACACTGTTGTAGGACACGGGGGACGAGATGCACATGTGTCCTGGTGTCCGCAGGACATAGGTGGGCTCCCCAAACTAATTAAATTATGTCACTGCTTTGTGGACATACCAGACAGGTCCGTTGTTCGTAGGACACAGGGAATGTGATGCCCATGTGCCCAAGTGTTCGCAGGACAGGGCTGGGGTCCCCAAACTAATTAAAGTATACCGCAACTTTGCAGACATGCCAGACAGGCATGTTGTCTGTAGGACACAGGGAATGTTATGCACATGCGCCCAAGTGTTCACAGGACGGGGTGGGGTCCTCAAACTAATTAAAGGTATGTCACAGCTTTACAGACATGCAGACAGGCACGGAGTCCTACAGACACCTCATTTTGAATGCGGAATTCCCGGATAGGCGCGGGGTCCATAGGACACATCCATTTAGATTGATTGCGGACATCCCGGACAGTACTGCGCTCCGCATACTCCTAAAGTGGCTTTTAAAAAAGAAAAATACACACAAACAGCAACAGTATACATGTAGAACTCTATTTACACATTGAATATACACAATTAAGAAAGGGAAGGGGTAGAATAAATTGAAACATATACAGGGGAATTGGGGTTTTCCACAGGTTGGTCATCAGGAGGAAGGATTGAGGTCTCATCATAACGTCTTTGCCTACAGGGAATTTGTGGTAATGGTTGGCTGGGACAGGGGGAAGGGGTACAGGTGCAGCAGTGGTATTTAATATTGTCCATTATATGTCTCTGAACAAAATCTTTTAAGTCACCAAAACTGTTAATCAATTGGTTCATTTTTGCGTCAAGGCTCACTAGTTTATTTTGCACACTGTTTGTTTGGTTTTCTATGTGCTCTTGCACATGTGGAGGAGCTGCTGATTCTGGGCCATTCCCTTCATGTCCTGTATGTACTTACTGCCTTCACTCATTTCATCACAAGGGAAATTCTCCTCAAGCCATCCAAGGTGCTTCCTATTTCTGTATAAAAAAAAGAGAAATCATCTTTACTAGTATTGTACACAGAACAAACTGCATAGTTATAGGAAAACATATGGTGTACTTGCCACTTTGTAGTACAGTTCTGCTGTCACTTCTCAGTGTGTATGTAAAGCAGCATTGAGGCAATACTGTTGGAAGCACAGGTTATTTTCCTGCTTGGCGCATTCCAATACGTTGCACACTCTATGCAATTGGATTGCTGCTTTTATAAGTACAGAGTTTGTAGACATATTTCATTTTTCATTACAATTCACTTATGTGTTGGTCTTTAAGGATGTTCAGTATTTTTGCTGTATGCTACCATTATGCGAAACAACCTGCGCGCTATTGGGAAGTGTGAATGCTACTCGATATCCACGAACAGTTTCATATTCCGCAGACCCTGCGGTTATCAGCATGGAGGCAGGGGGTTTAGTATGGTTTATGGTACATCTATACAAATGAAGGGTATCCTGGTAAAAACCTGTGAAATTCTGTGAAATACATTTCTTAAAGGGATGTTATGGTTATGTTGCGCTAATAAAAACCTATCAAATTGAGTGCAAAAAAGTTGTTAAAGTCTCTACAAAGGATTGCCATTATAATGTTTGTAGAAAACTATCAGTGGTCATTGGGAGAAACATCATGAGATACATAGTTCATTAAGCAATGTATTGCTACAAACACCATTGTATTACAGAGTTCTTTCCAGTATAGGAACCTACTCATGTAGAAACTTAGGTATTGTGTGCAGCATGCACCATAGAGAGGAAATATTCATAATCTTACCATGTTGGATAGTAAAATGATGAATGCTAACGTTTCAGAGTTTTGCGGACTGTGAAACATGTAATAAGTATCTAATAATGCCTCACTTACTACATAATTGTTCTACTATGCACAAAACATAAAGAGACCACAACCTATACACACATGAGCATATAAGGGGAAAGTAAAGTAAGCAAAAAGCAGGAGTATTACCAGAAAGTGTTCATAACCTAACTGATTATCTTCAAAAGGAAAGTAGTGTAAGAACATATGAGAAGGGTAAGGGCTACAATTATAGTGCCTTCTCTGTTTTGCCTCTTTGGACAACGATCATTGGTACCATTTCTAATGATCTTTTTCATGTCTATTGGTTTTCCTGCATCTCCACAGTAGTCCCCTCATTGTAGCCCATGGTCATGCCATTCAGCTTGGGTCCTTTCATGCTTGCCTTTTGCAGCAATGGAACATCCCACATATTTTTTTGATATTGTGTGTTGTTGGTTCGGCGTTCCTTATCCCTCTACCTCCGCCAAATTGGATTGATCATCTGTTATCAGGTAAATGATTATGGCACAACTTGTATAATAATCTAGTTTTGTATACAGTCTGGTTTCCAGAGATCACTTCTCACTTGCTTCCTTTGCTGCCTGGAAGTGAAAGCCTGGCAGCGTGTCTCCTCCTTTCCTTCCTTTTGGTCCAATCATCAGGTGAAGGCAGTCTGGTCATGTTGTTCTGTCTAGCTTGTCGATTGGGAAGATGGTCTTCAGTTCACCTGAGAGCCCAGCCCATGATGCCTTCGTTTTCAGTATGGGGAGCCTCTAAATGCATCTTGCAGCATAGGAGTGAGGAATCATACTGACTCACAAATTGCAAACCAAAAGGTGATGACTGGAAAGGTTTTGAATCAATCCTAACTATGGGCATAGATCTGGGCAACCCAACAGACCATTGTTTTTAAGCTTGCCAAGTCATTACAGAATGGGATAGACCATATGCAAATTAGACTTGGTCCCAACACAAGCACCCCACACTATTTTAGGACCTTATTTGGCACCATAGGTGATGTGTAGCTTTGGTCTCTAGGGTCAGCAGCCTGGGGACCCACGTGAGGGCATACTTGTCCCACTCATGGTGATTTAAACAAAACCAAATGGTGATGGCTGTATAGTTTTGAATCATTCCTATCCACAAGCATAGCTCTGGGTAAACCCCCAGACTATTAGTTTCATCCCGCCAAGCCATTGCAGAAGATGAAAGACCATGTGTAAACCAGACTTGGTCCCACACCCAAAAAGGGCAGCCCAGTCCAAACTGCTAGGTCTCATCCCTTCTGCAGGAGACCAAAAGCAACCTCCAGCATGCTTCACATTATTGTACGTCATCAGTGAGGTGTAGCTTGGGTCTCTAGGCCCAGCAGTCTCAGGACAAATGTTTGGGTACATCCATCTTGCTCAGGGGACTTAAGCAAAAGCATGGTGGGAAGGTTAATCAATAATAACTGTAGGCATTGCTTTGAGCAACCCTCCAGACCATAATTATTCAGGCTTCCAAGGCATTACAGAAGGGGGAAAGACCAACACTGGATTGAAACACCCTACCAAGATGCCAACAGGAAAGCAGTGGCAGTCTTCATTAGCTGTTTTCCCTTTAACAAGACTAGACTGCACCTTATTTCTGCTTTTCATTTTTGCTGCCATCTGAGTCATTGTTATGGGCATTGGGGAAATACAGAAAAGCATTGAGATCACAGGGATGTAAGAAACATTGTCAATTTAGAAAAATATGCTGCTGAGCCTGTCATATCCAGAATCGTGAATACCAGCTGAGTTTACGCAGTTGACCAATATTCTTTCAGTGGTTGGGGTTTTTCTATAGTAAACTCAAGATGAAATTCTTTCCAGACAGCCCAACCTTTCTCCTGGATATGTTGGAGTCCATGGTTATGCAGTAGAACTAGAAATACATATGAGTGCTAGACCCCACAACACTAGAAGATACCATAACAGTGAATGAAAAACATATAAACATATTTTAGAGAACATTACCAAAGTAAGTGAATAGATAGTTTCCCCTATATGATATGATATGATATTTATAACGCGCCTGTACATAAATGTTTCTGAGATGTTGGAGCAGAGTGGGTGCTAACAAATGGGTGCTGGACCAGAAGGTTTGTTATCTTCTCACTCTCTCCTCCCACTGCTTCCTGCCTTTCTTTCTTTAAGCAGCTGAAAGCATTCTTACTACATATTTGGTGGAAAGGAAAGCAGCACAGAATAGACCAACAGAGGTAAGAAGCAGCTCCCGAAAAAGGGGTCTTCAGGTTCTTGATCTCTGTTTATATCACAAAGTATTTCTATCAAGGCAAGATGACTACTGTTACTCAAGGCCAGATAGAGTATTATCCTGAGACAGACTCCATTTCAAATATTGTGCATCATGTCTACAATGCCATCAACCCAGAATTAAGTGAAATTAAGATGCCAATTTTAGAATATGCTAATGTTGCCATGGTCGATTTCACTCTTCATTTAAGGCCTCCCCCTTTGGTGCCTGTGATGTCCTAATTGGGGCAGTGCTGGGCTAGATGTTAATATACAGAGGACAGGAGACCTCTTCGATGAGGAAGCTTGTTATCAGTTGTATCTCTCGCTGCTAGGTTCACATTTACATCGGATCAGTATTCTCATTATAGGTCATTAAGATTGCACAGTATTTCCCCATGCTCCCAAAAGGCGTATAACCTCTAAGATAGTGATTAACAAGGGGGAATGGCTAGTGAGGGGTCTTAAGGCAGCTAAGCTGCATAAGGTACTGCCTGGTACCCTGTTTGGGCTCCTCTGAGCTTCTACAGGAAATGTGTGAGTCTGATGTGTATAGCCAACATATCAAAGTCATGGGAGGCAAAATCAAGTAACAATTATATTGACATAAGGGCTGCCCTCTCCAAGTGAATTATGTCATGACATGGTCATCGGCGAGTTTTCAAAAAGCTATTTAAGTTGATTGAATGATCTGCATTTCACCACTCTACATGTTGTGTGAGAGTCCAATATTGACATTTGTCTACATATTGTGGCATCTCGTTACCTCTCATTATTCTTAAATCAACAATGTTAGAGGATGACCTTCGTCCTAGGGAGAGTCGTCTTTTCGAATGTATTAACATCTACTGCCATAAAAGTGATAACATCCAACTGAAAATCAGTAAATTCAATGTATTTGCACACAAGGTGAGCTTTGGTGGCTTTCATTAGAATGTGGATTAAATCATGTCTCCTTCAGGGTTGCCTGGACACCAATACACAATGCACAGATTCTAGGCTCCCCTTGCTAGTACATTGCCAGTAATGCATTGTGAGGCATGCTAATTTTACCTTGATGCGTTCACATTGAAACAACTACTGTTGTATCTGTGCAGTACACAAATTAAATATTGTAACTTTTCTTTGGATAGGTCATTACATTTAGGAACCTTGAGCATAGTATATTGAGTGTGGAAAATGATACTTGATATAAGTACTGTGACAAACCAGGAGTATTCGTCCCTTCGCCTCAAGGCAGAGCCACACCATGTTAGGCTAGGGAGTTGGGCCCACTACACAAGACCTTCCCTAGGGATCTGCACAAGTGGGACCTCACATGGAGTGACGCACCCTTAGAGGATAAGGACCCCCATTCCTAAGGGAAGAGATGGTGTCCGCGTGTATGAAACTGCCTTATATCAAAAACAATGAGTCTTACTCCTATTTTGATGCAGACACTGCTTGCTCAAACAGGCTTTGGCGATGAAGAGGGGCATACCCCTTTAATAACAAAGCACTATGAAAGTAGGACAGGGAATCCTGAAAGTAGGAGAGAGAACAAGGTGCCGTGCTCAAGGTGCTCTGAAGCCCTCTTGCATCAGAGCACCTTGAGCACGTCATTGAGACGTCACAGGAAATATTCAAGAATAAAGGTGAGTGTGAATTATTAACTAAGAGGAGAAAGACATTTACGGTTACAAGTACCTCAGAGAGAATTCAAGGTAAGTTACTTGAAGACAAGTGGATAAACCACTTAATAAAGAATGATAAGGCACACTGTGTTATAAAAGTGTCAAATTAAATTAAATAAGATAGAGAGGATATATTAGAGTTCCCAAGAGTGAAGAAACCTCAAAGTTTATCAAAAGCTAGAACCCTATACAATAAGAGCAAGACGGTGGAGAACATATGTGGAAAACATTAAGTTAAAGAGTCATGTAAATTGAAGCCTAAGATATAGAGACTTGAGCACATAGATCTAGGGCCCTTTAAGACGAGGTAGCAATATTTTGAGATGGATGGGGATGCAGAAGTTACTCAAACAGGAAATGGCAAAACTTGATGTTGTTTTTTTTTAAAAATTGTCTAAAACAGGGAGTTACAACAGACATCAACGGACGTTTGCTCGGTTTCTCTCAGCTCATCTCATAAAAACACAACTTTAATAATCAAAACCCATCATAAGTGACGTCACACTACATGGCAAACTACAAAAACCTACTTGGGGATGTGATAGGATTACAGGGAACATCTAAGTATGTATCTAAGTATATGTTACATACTCACGGGGAAAGGCCATCCCAAGTGCAAATCATCTTTTGTGTCACTCTAATGCGCGACACTTCATTGGTTATACAAACTATAGGGCTCTCTGATATTTGGCCCTCTACCATTGGTTTGGCACCTTTGCAGCCTTCTGTAATATTCCCCATGCTAGCAAAATGCAGGCTACCATACCAGCTGCATGGACGGTCGGCGTGATCATGACTCCCCTTTCAATTAGCCCCACATCTATAATTACTATTGCAGTCTGCCAATCAATTAGGCTTTGAACTTGGCTTTGTAGAGGCTCTGTGCGCCTGAGAAATAAAGGGAGTATCTTCTTGGTTTCGGTGTAGCTCGACCCAATGTCTACCTTGATCTGACCATGTGATTGGGAGACCGCATTTTCAAGCCCTTTGCAGCATTTAATTCTATTTAATGGTGAACTCTTGACGCCTTCATTGTTTTTCCATTCCATTTCAAACAGAGGTTTTATTTATTTCTCACGTTCATGTAACTACTGGATGGACACCCATACTCACGGTGGCCTCGTCTTCTTGGTGCTGGGCCAGCCAAGCCTTTCTTGAATTTCTCTCTCGCCATCAGTCATTTTCCAACTATGCCACACTGAAAATTCTTTCCAATCACAAGGTTTCAGCCTTGTTTAAAGTGCACTGTGGAATATCCAGGTTCTATACATTCCTATTTATTATACATTGGCGCATCACTGCAAAACTATTCACTAAGTAGCCAGCCTTAACATTACTGTGTTTACTTGCGTTACTGCGTCTGTAGAAGTGTAAACTGATTTACATATTCTTCAGCGTTTCTGTAGCATACTCATCTTCATCTCGAGCCCTAAATGTGGCTCATCTTTGCCACCACCTCTTCAGAGATTATAGAACGTCTATGTTCATCTGCCTCATACATCTTTTCCAGGTGCATCATTTTCTGCTCTGCATGACTTCACCAATCTTCTCTCCTGTTCAAATGCACACTTCCTCTGGCACTTTATCCAAAAGAACACTATGTATTTGTGCATGTATGTAGGGTTTTCTCAATGTATATCTTGATTTCATGATTCTCTGTAGTACAGGCATCCTTACTGGCACTGCACGTGTTGCAATTTCCGGATCCCAACATATAGGCAGCAAGGGGGCTGAGCTTTTCTTTGGGGTAGTTGACTCATCCTCTACAGACTGTTGGAAAGAGTTACAGAAACTTGCAGATCAGACCTGCCAGTCGTATTTCATGAGATCATCCTAGAGAGACCCATTGAGAAAGAGAGACATTTGTGTTTGCAAGAACATTGTTACAAGAGGAAAACAAAGAGGCAAAGGGGAGGCCACATAATGCGAGACATTTTTCTGGCCCAGTTTAGTTATCGGTTATTGGTGGTAGGGATAGATAGAGATAGGTTTGGACAGAGGACATTTCTATTATTGACTTCCTGATGACAGTCGAGCACCTTTAGTTTGGTTGGTGAGCCAGAAAAATACCCCATAGCGATAGTGTGAGAGTGGTCTGTTTGGCTTTATCATTTAAATAAAATAAGTGAACATGTCCACCTTGTTTCCATATCCTTCTTCTAACCCACCACAGTACTTATTGTTATTGTTGGCAAGTTTCCTAGAAGGACAGAATTATATTGTGGGGGGTTTCTGATCTTTTCTTTTATGGGATCCCTAAACCATTTTCTCTTTCCTTTTTAGGATCTCAGGCCTCCTTTTGAGTTCAGAAGGATATCTACTGAAGTCCCCTTACCATTGCAACCCATTTTTAGCTTATTGCCCTATGAAAACTCGCACGGCTCCTGGGACATGGGGTACTTTTTAGCACCCAACTTTGGCTCTAGAGTGATTATATCACCCTATTGGTTTTAGTAAGTAGACTGGTGGCAGCTGTTAGACTGGTTTAGACCAGATACTAGCCCTAAACCGGCCAATATACATTGGGAGGAAGGATATCTCAGGGGCCACGCATTTGTATTTGAAGCAAGACAACACGGCGCAACACGCGTTTGAATCCCGATCCCGCGCTTAGAAACCACTCAATGTATTAAGTGTGTTGTAAATGAACAATAAATAAAATACATGATGTGTGGGTGGACCTGAATCTTTGGTGGTTTTTAGGGCCAGCCTGATTGGCTGGCTGCCAAAACCTTTGTTTGAGTTCCCATGTGTGTGATTGGAGGGCTTTCCTGGGCCATCCCATGAGTGTTTAGTTATATCTAGGGGAGCCCCTAACCCTACTTCAATTCTGCTGGGATTCTTCTGGAATTTTGGCAGGCTGCTTACCTGCCTTCTGGAGAATCTTTCTGAATTAACGCTTGGATTATGTGCATTGGGGTATGAAGCTGACATCGTCCAGAAGGGTTATAGGATACCACAACCCCATCAATGCTGTTTGTATGGGGTGTCCTGGATCCCATTCAGAAGTAGTTTCCCCCATGGGACAGTTTTCATCTGGCTGGCTCCCTCCTTTGCCCTTCAAGCCATTTTCTTCACTACTGGCTGGTTGGTCCCAATAGAAGGAAGGCTGACTGTTCTTCTTTTTTATCTCTGGGATCTTCGTTGGTCTGTACTTCAAGTACCTGGATGACTGGATTCTGCACCTCGACCAGCAAAGGAAGGCTTTTACTCACTTGTTAGTTTCACCCCATCTGACCCGCATATTCAGGAACTGCCAATGAGAGAACTTACCTCTGAGCCATCAGTTGGTGAGTTATTCAATATACGTACCCTATGGGGTCCTTGTGCTTGAGAGTTTCTGCAGGCCACCTTCAACCACATTTTACCTTTGACTTACAATGGCCTGAATGTTGCTTTACTACTCAGACTTGGCACTTGAGCGCTTCAAGCGGGACAACTATGAAGTCCCCTGAAGAAGATTGCTGCCTTCTCAGCACCTGTGGAGTTGCACATTATTCCTGTGTGGAGCTTTTACACAAACCTACAACTTGTTTATAAATGACTAAACAGATACTCACCTGTAGATGGATACTTTTCCTGGCTTTTTCTTGACCCCTGGGAGTTTTAGACCAAAGAACTAGAATTGTAGAATGTATTCCTCATTTTGACCAAAGGGATCTCGCATTGTGAGCCTAAACCTAATTTGTGTTGGCCCTTTGGAGTGGGTGTTTACATTATCAATCCATTTTAATCCCTCTAGGTGTTGTATTTAGTCTATGGTGTGCATTTGTTTTATGTATGTTACTATGCACTAAAGGTTTAGCAATACTGTGACCAATGTTACTAATTTATTGGCCTGAATGTGACTATGCAAATGTACTGTTTTACTATGTCTATAGTTCTCTTTAATTCCCTCCCCTTAGTTGTCTATTGTGCCTTCCACCAGGTAATAAAAATTAAATGTAGTTAAGGAGTGGTTTTGGTCTTATTTGATTAATACTATTTTATAAATACACTGTGTTACTACTATGCATTATGTTTAACACAAAGCACTTATTAACCTAATTCAAATTCTATGTGCACTTACGTATTAAAGAATATGGGCCTCATTACGACCCAGGCGGTAAGTTACCGCCTGGGTCGTACCTTTACCGCCATGGCGTAAACTATGTTTACGCCATGGTGGTTGGCGGATTTACCGCCCCATTCCAAGGTGAGTGGGGCGGTAAATCCCCATTTCCCATTTACCCTTCCCCATTCCCATTTTTGCCCCATAGGGCATAATGGGAGTGGGGAACGAGATAATTATGCCACCGTAAATTACGGTGCCGTAATTATCTCCAAGGTCCCTTAGCGCCATGGATTTTAACACCTGCAAAAAGCAGGCGTTAAACTCACCATGGCGCTAAGGGACCTTGTAATCAGGCGTTAAGGGTTGGCGCCGTTTAAGGCGCCGTAAACCCCTTAAGGCCTGACTCGTAATGAGGCCCTATGTGTTTCTATATACCGGTGTTGTGCATTATTTGGGGTCAACTGTAGAGATTAGCTGTACTAAACTACTCCCCCCCCGCCTGAGTTATGATATGATATGATATGATATGGCATTTATAACGTGCCTATACACAAGTGTTGCAAGGCGCGACAAGGCAAGGGGGGGACAAAGGGACGACAGACAACGATCCTATTAGGCCCGGTGTCATTTAGATTGTGCAAGTGCGTGGGGGGGAGAGGGGAAAAGTGCAAGGGGAAAGGAGAGGAGAAAGTGCAGTACAAGGCGTAGTAGAATAAATAAGATAATAACACAGCCAGATGGTGGCAAGTGCAAGGTAAGTGCAGACATAAGTGCTGGTAGGGAACTGTAGGGAGGCAGAAACAGTTCCTAGGTGCAGGGTTTGCCAGTGAAGGCAGTGCAGGTGTGCAACTGGTGGTGCTTGCGCCTGAATCAGACAGGGTGGCCAGGTGGTTTTGACCAGTGCAGATTTAGCCAGGAGTTCAGCAGGGGAGAGAGGGAGAGAAAGCGGGAGCAAAGAGGAAGGTTTTGAGGTGCTTACGGAACCAGAGATGGTTCTCCTCAAGTTTCAGGGAGGCAGGAAGGCTGTTCCAGAGGGAGGCCCCTGCCGAAGAGAGAGATCTACCACCAACTCGTTGCTTGGAGAAGCGACTGGCCCTGAGGGAGTTGGAAGCAGATGAGCGAAGAGCTCGAGAAGGAAGATATTTGGGAAGAGAGAGTTGAAGGTAATTCGGCCCCAGGCCCCAGTAGGCCTTGTGGACAATGCAGAGGGTTTTGAACTTAATTCTCGCAGCCACTGGGAGCCAGTGCAGAGATTTCAGTCCTGGAGAGATACAATCCCTGGGCTTGAGACCAAGGACAAGTCTTGCAGTCCTATTCTGGATAAGTTGCAAAGGGCGGAGAGTAGAGGCAGGCAGATTTAGATAGAGGCTGTTACAGTAGTCCAGCTTAGAGAGAACCAGGGCTCTTGAGATGGTGAGCTTCTGGGGAAGGAGAGGAAAGGAAGCATATCTCTGAGGAGGTGCAGCTGGTAGTGTGATTTCTTAGAGACGTCAGAGATGTGAGGAGAGAAGGATAGTGTGGAGTCGAAGATAACTCCAATATTTTTTGCCTTGCAGGTGGGAACAGGAAGTGGGCCAAGAGAGGCCGGCCAGAGAGCTGCAGGGAAGGAGGGAGTGTGTGTGCCGATGAGTAGGATCTCAGTTTTACTGGCATTAAGGCAGAGGTCATTGCCAGCACACCAATCCTGGATAGCAGACAGACAGTCAGAGATGAGGGAAGGGGAGGAGGAGGCTGAGGGTAGCCTGAAAATGAGCTGTGTGTCATCTGCATAAAACTGAAAGTTGGGGCAGAGAGCAGCAATGCAGTGGGCAAAAAGTGCCAGGTATTGGTTGAACAGCCAGGGAGAGAGGTTTGATCCCTGGTGGACACCACAGGTAGAGAAAAAGATATCAGAGAGGAAGGACCCAAGTTGGACCTGGGAGGGTCGGTCGGAGAGGAAAGAAGTCAGCCACGCCAGAGCCAGAATGTTCTCCCACAGCTACTGCTTTTGAGAGGTCTATCATATTTCCTTTGGATTGAAGCTTGTTTTGTTTTAGGATTAATGGTTGCACATTCTTCACCGAAAGTAAAATGTCTCTAAACGTTATAAATACTGGTGATGATAATGGTTGAGAAACCATATGGAAGCTAATTTTGCTCTGGGCGTTATGTAAATTATAATTAGTTATTTATAACACGCTTAATACCGAAGAGGTTTCTAAGTGCAGACCAGGGATTCAAACCTGTTGTTTTTCTTTGCTTCCAAGACAAGTGCATTGCCACTGAGCTATACTACCCGTACTGAAATTAAATGCATACAAGCCCTAGATAAGGCTTGTATGCATTTCATTTACATTACACCACAATTTTCATCCATTTACATGGCAGAGACGGGGGGGGTTGGATTGCAAGTTGTGATGCCGCCTCTCTCTTCCTCTTTGCCATCCAAATAATACACACATTTGCAACAGCATGTATTTTCATGCTGATGCAGATTCTGTGGATTCCTATGGAGTACGTAGGCATTTTACACCAGAACAAAAAGAAGGCGTACACCATAGGAATCCATTGTTACTGCTGCCTGACATTTGTAAATGGCAGGCAGCGTTTACTCAGTTTGCACACCAGTCTGCAAAAGGGTGGCAAATAAGTATGTATGTCACCATTTGGACTCCCTTTTATACTCTGCCCTACAAATGAGGAAATTATGCTTTGTGGACCTGTTTACACAAAAGTAGAAACATAGGTCCCTGCTGCATAATTAGGCAGAACTCAAATATGAGCTCCATTGTGTTTGATGGATGCATAAAACAGCGCATATACGGTGTGGGAAGTAGGGATCCCTCAAGAAATGGATATGGAAAAGTGGGTTTGGAGTGCATTTTGTATAACTGTTTCATATTGTGATATTGTGTTGAAGTGACTTTTCTACTTGTTTTTCATTTATAACAACTTGAAAAAGCACAAAACATGCTGACCTATGGATGTTATGAACAACAATAGCTTTTAAATAAATTAGGCTGATTTTAGATAATTTTTTACATTAACACTAACTGGTGGCTAAGATGCACCTGTTTTAATTAAAGTGTGTTTTAGTTAAATGTAACTTTTCACACTATATAATAACAACATCACCGTAGAAAACACATTAAAACTCATATATACACAATTCATTGATTATATAATATCCTAAATCTTATAGTTGTGTAAAAACAGCAAAGATTTTAAGATACACGTTTCTAAAAAGTTTGTTTAAGTTCCATAATTAAATAACAAACATGTCACCCGTTTCTTTAAACAGAACTCGTAATATTATTATCAGAAAATAGTGGGTTGTCACCTATCTACATCCATAATCTTAATGAGACAAAAATCTTACTTGTGCATTCAAATCTAGAGTTTAAACGAGACATTCCCATATAGCCTGCTCATATTATACAGTTACATTGTATTTATCCAGAACTGGGTATTGGGATCTCATGCAATAAATATCTTACGTCAATGGGGTCGGCGGATGGCAACAGGTCGGTAGAAGCACAAACTGTCAGATCTTGAGCCCCCATGGTATCGCTAGAGAGAATTGTGCTCATTGGAAAAACCCTGAGCTCTTACTTTGTTGGAGTCCTTTAGAAAAAAGTAAGTTACGGAATTACGTTGTAGCAATAAATACAGTTGAGTAAGTGGAATGGTAATCAATTAGTGGATGTAGAATTTTTGGAATAGACTAAGGTAATCATCATAACAACTGGTTGTACTTTACTGTTCATGTTGATCACTACCCTGATCATTTTTATGTCACATTTCTTTTTCCTCTCTCTTCTGATTGTCTCTCTCTCTGTGTCACTCTCTCTCTGTCTATCTCTTGCTTTTCTTCCCCTTCTCTCTACTGTCCTTTGTTTTCTCGTTCCACACCTCTGTTCCTCTCTCTTCCGATCTAAAATGCATCATTAAACTGAATATATATTTTTCATTGTGGTATGGTTTACATGAAACCTTTCACAATTTAATAACAAACATGGTATGCATTTTTATAAGCAGCATTTCAAAGAAGAAGGAAGTTAAAATACAAAAAAAGAATGAATAAATAAAAATGTTTACTCAAGGAACCAGAGTTTAAATCATTTGTCAAGGAGCTCAAGAACCTCACAAAGAAATAGATAGAGGGCTAGTATCAATGAAACATTCCTGCCCACATCAATCGTGCACATAATAGATGCCTAGAATTCTGTTGGAATGTAAAGTTGGACAACAAGTTACCCAATGTCTTAGAGTTTCCATCATTTTTGGACCCTAGCAAAAGGAGCAATCAGTATCTTGGGCCAAGGAGGATTTCCAAAGCCTGGTTTGTTCCCTTGTTGGTAGCTGGTTTAATCGTAAATGCAAACACATAGCGCAAGCTTTATTGCAAGGAAAATTATTTAAGTACAATAACAAGTTAACCCTTTTACAGGGAACTTAGCATGTTCTCTGTACGAGTTGTAGGTGTTGATTTGCTCAAGTGTTACTATCCAATCGTACCTGAACAGTTTATTTTTAGCAGACACAAGACAATAAATTAGTTCTTCCTCTGACAAACCAATACACTGTAAAAGGTCTAATATTTTGCACCTGAATATATTGATCGATTCAACAGAAAACTCTTTCGTCATTTTGCCAAGATCACAGTAAAGAGAGTTGGGAGGAGGCAATATGATTTTACCATAGTTCAATAACTGTCTCCACAGGTACCGGTTTTGAAGTGAAATTAAACCCTTCTCGTGTGTAATGATTGTGTAAGGTACCGAGGAAGCAAGACCCCACGGCTCTTTACACAATTGGCCTTGCAGAACATCCAGGTAATTGCCTAGATCTAATGTGGACATATCAAGCCCATAAAGCAGAACTGTTTCAATCTTCATGATGTAATTATCCGAGTATTGGAAGGATGATACATTTACATAATTGAGAGTGTAAATGTTTCAATTGGGAAAAAGGGGACAAAGCTTGTCCTTCAACTAAGCCTTCCACAAACCCAAGGAACGTGTGTTGGCAAAATTGTAACCAAGATATCACAGAGAAAAAACTCTGTTCACTCTATGGTTTCCCAAAACCCAATACATAGTTTTTGGTTTAGAGTTATTAGAGAAAATAACAATTCTGGACCATTGACCTGTAAATTATTCGTGGAGGCATTTTGAAATAACAAATCAAGGTTCCTCTGTAAACCCAAAGCTGTCCTATCAAACAAAACCAAGGTAATCTGCAAAGGCTAACCAATGCAACTTTAAAAGACCCAATTTAACAGGAAAGGTGATACTGCCCTGCCACAGCTGATCAATATCACTGACATAAATAGCATTGACGCCAGTACACAACCTTGTTTGAATCCAATTGAGGTTACAATTGACCTTGCTGAGTCTAATCTTCACAGACGTGTTTTTGTTTAGAATTGCCATAAGCTGCCATAAGCTGTACCAACTTCAAAGGAACCTTGTGATCAAGTAATTTCTTCAAATAAATTGATCTAATTTCACAGTCCAAAGCACAGGGCATACCTGAAGATGAGATGTAGACCAGCCATGCCTGATTATTCTTAACAATTTGTTGTAAATGGGGCAGTCTCCATTTTTGGTCTAAAGCCCACCTGAAAAGGTGTCAAGATGCCAAGTTGATTGAGGGAGACATTCAGATCTCTTAACAAGAGTGTGACAAACATTTTACTTGTGGCACCTAATAGCACTATAGGCCTATAATTCCCAGGTTTTCTAGAGTTTCCCTTTTTGAATGTAGTTATAATAATGGATTCTGACCACGTAATCGGTAGAGTATGAGTCTCAAATATGTGGTCAAAACAAATGTTTATAAAAAGGAATCCACATGATCAGGGATCTCTTTATGACCATAGGAGCAAGACCATCAGGGCTAGGTGCCCATGATCCTTTGCTTTCGCTATGGTCCAAGCAATCTGATATTCGGTCCATGGACACAGACTTAAGGTAGCCATGCTTATGGTCAAGTCTTGAAACCCAGAAAAAGCATTGTCATTGCACATTTCTCTTGGTACAACACAGACTAAGTTTGATCAGTTATCAGGCAATCCATAAATGATCTAGCCACACCCTTGGTTTTATTTACAGTTGCCCCGAACGGCCCTGCATCAACTCCCTTAAGTTGTTTCAGTACCGATTGGTTGTCCTTTGTGTGCATTTCCATTTAGAGTGATTCACTTGATTTTTATGAGCTTGGAGAATGGCATTCTTAGCAATCGTGGAGTCCCTGGAGCAAAGACCCTGGACCTGTAGGTTTTTAAGAACCATTAATTTGAGCCCTTTTAAAGCTGCAATTCTAGAGTCAAAACAGTGAGCAGACAACTTACAGTTGACAATCCAATTTTCAGTACCTATTCGTTTTAAACAATATAAAACAATGTTGTTGAACTTTTCAACCACTAAATAGGAACTCAGTGATGTATTATTGTAAAGCAGTTGAGGGTTGTTAATAGCATCAGTCAACAGATGTGTAAATCTAGAAGATGATCTATTGTTCCACTTGAGTGTTAGACCTCCTCTGACTAGGGTTACCGGTCGTGGCTGGATTTAAACCGTGTACAGCTACATAAAACTGAAAAGAAAAATGTAGGACAAGAAGATTTCCTAGGCATGGGTCATACAATCTCAGAGGACTGCATTGTTTCCCTAATTGGCTGGATACATAAATGTAGTCAATCCAGGATTGAGCAGCACCTCTGTGCCACGTGTATGGAAATGAGAAATAATTTTGGACTGACAGCCCTACTTGGGACAGTTCCCAACCAGAAAGAAACGTATCCCAAGCAACCCCTCTAGTAATGCTGACGTAAGTAGAGGAGGCACTTCAGAGGCCTTGTTGAATTTTAGACCCTCTGCACTGCTAGAATTAAAATCCCCCCCCACCACAATCATGAAATGTGTGTGGCCTTGGACCAGGCAGTCCTCAATAAAGTCAGACAAGGCACATTGTATGGTTTCTGTTTGACCCGGAAGGATTCCAATAAAGACTGACCAAAAGAGCTTCGGAATATGTTGATTTTGACAAAATTTCTGATAGCCAAAAGACCCTCATGTGAATTATGAATGATTTCAGAATGAATATTTAGATTTATGTCTATAGCAATAAGCAAACCTCTGCTAGGTCGACCCAAGTCAGCTCTGGTGGCTGGTTTAGAGTAGCTTGTGCATCTTTCCAGATCAAAATGCTGTGTGGTCGTGTTCTCCTGCAACATAAGCATATGATGGTTTTCGATGAAATGTGTATTATGTAAGAACTTAGCTACATAAACCAGTCCACATACATTCCATAAAGCTATAAATAGAGAAGGTAAGTTAAGGTTGTACCAAGCACTGACTGATGGTAGTAAATGTTTTAATCACTGCTTCCACCCATGACCAATCCTGAACCCTATTAGCTAAGTTGGGCAGTTGAACGGTGCTTGCGGGTGGAGAATGAGCTACGGCCCTTGGCATCTCTAAATCAGCCAATCCTGTTTGCTGCCCCTGAGGTAATACCGAAAGACCGAAGCCTCTTCTGAAGAATTGAGCTCATATATATCATAGCTCAATGATCTCAGAATGAGTCGTTACTCCCAAACAATACTTGAAATCAAGTTAGAATGAACGCGGCAAACCAAGGGTTCTTTGTTCCTGTCCATAATGTTAAAACGTCAGTATCACCACTGTGCAGGGCTCTCATGGATGCAATCATTTGAAAGATGTCCAATAATGTACCTGGTCAAACATAAAGAATTGTTCATCTGAATAATATTTTTCCATCCCATAATGTTAGAGGAATACCATTTAGAATGGGGTGGATTCGGTAAAGTTAGAGCAATTTGGGCACAGACTCATATAAGTTAGTTTGATACTGCACGAATACATTCACTGATCCAGTAACGGGTAATGTTGTATTTGTAATATTTAACCTGCTCTCCTCCAGCTCTAACAGCAGTGGCTACTACCTCAGCAGTTAGGGGATCACAAGCCGCCTCTTTAGTTGAATGCAGGTAGGCAGTGACATTAGTTTGTGTACACCTATATGTCTGTAGTTGGACAAACGAGTTAGGGGTAAGTTGTCCGAAGGTACATTCGTTTGTAAAACGCCCCTCCTACTTTCATTAGTTGGCAAAGGAACAATGCAGGGCTGATAACCTGCTTCTTTCATGATGGGAGATAGTGTCATTTTTTTTTAGAAACAACTGCACCCAAAGAGCCTAGAGCCATAGCGGATGTACTAGCCTCATCCAACATCTCTGGCAGTACAACCCCTGAATTCAACCCCTGTTCCAGCGTAACCAATACATTAAGATCAATAAGTTTGTCTTCTGTTTGTAGGTGACGTAGATTCATTTTCTTCCTTGCAGCACTATTCTTCCTTTTAGACTTATTTTTACCATGAATGCTGCAAAGGCTTAAAGTCATTGAATTCGTCTACGTTTCTAGGTTCACCAGGAGTGTCAAATAATATGGGGGGGTACACTTCATCTAGTGCCATAGTCCACCAGAGGGTTTGGACTATTCGGCGTCTGGCTAATCACTATGGGAACTAGTGAAGTTGTTTCCCTTTGTACAAAAGTATGGTTATTTGAAACTAATGACAAATGGACACAACCCTCTGTGAAGACAATTTGATTATCCCTCTCCCGTTTGTAAATATCAGCAAGCTTTTTAATGTTACCATCCACAGAGGAGAGTTTCATAGCATTGTCCATTACTGTTTCCTTAATATTGTCATAGAGACACAATAGGGACTCAAGGACTAGACGTAACGCTGAAATCGAAGCTGGCCCTAGAGAGTTGATGTTGGGCAAGATCTGTGATTGCCTTCTAGTATGAATGTCCTTTGGGGTGAAGAAGTCTGCGCTTGAATGGTCTTCGATTCAAATACCATCAAAGGTGCACCCTCTGTCATGCAGTAGATCAGTAGTAGTGGTGCCGCCTGTCAAATTGTCCAAAAGCAGAGGTTGGTCATTAGTCTGTGGCAAAGTCCCCCATGTCTCTGCATAACCTTAAGAATGATTCATCCAATATGATGGAGTTATCGATAGTGCATGAAGGACCGCTGACTGTTTCTGCCTTTGGCACTGTAAGAAAATACAGCTGTTCTCTACTACTGCCTTAATTGTTGAAGCTTGGTACTCAGGACTGGACTCCAACAAACCAATTGCAGTGTTTGTTAGAATGGAGAACATGGCCATTTGTTGTTACTAAGGTGTTAACTTTAGATGGTGAGCTAGGTGGCACGGTTCTCTCCTTGTCCGATGCTTCAACTGTGTGGCAAAAAGTCATGATTTTAATTTGCTTAGTCACATTATGTATTACAGCGGCTTCATTTGGCAAGTCGAGTTGATTACAGTTATTTGAATGCGGAGAATCAACAGGGAGCGATTTGCTGGAAGCAACAGGCCCTGCTAGCCGTAGTTTGCTATGTGCGCTGCTGCCATTACCTGCAATACTGGAGAAGACCTGTCAAAAGCTGATTCTGGGCAGGTAAAAGAAAAAGCAGTCGGTACCCGGGCATGCATGAAACCTAGCAGCTGAACAAAGACGTATTATTATACACCGTTTTGCGAACCAACGCGGCAAGTGGCTTTAGCGTAGCTTTAACGTTAAACACCCTTAGGCGAATTACTATTCAATAAAGTTATGGACCTTCACAGAGTCATTTGGATGAACACGTACCTGAAATCAATGTGAGTTCAATCGTTGCAGGTCCAGTTCCCCAGATCCCTCGAAACGAGGAGAACACAGAACACTTGTCTGCACTCCGCTCCCCTTCAGAAGGAGCTTTTGAAGGCAGGCATGCAATCCACAGTGGAAAGTGATGAAAGACTCACTAAAAGCTGGTATAGGCAACAGGTAACAATGTAGCAGAACACTCGCCTGCACTCATCACACTGAATATATTGGAGGTGTTCTATTTATCACGATGATGCTGAATTGTGTTAAGTAGCATCTTCAATATTCTATAGGCATTTCAATTTCAATAAAAACGTATGAACAAAAAATGGAGTAAAAGAGGTTATGTTGTGTCTCAAGGGTAATTGGAAATATAACAAACCCTCTATAATGAATTGTAATCCCAATAAGAAATGTTCACTTAAAAGCAATACAAGGCTGTACGAGAATTTTGAGGAGAAAATGGAACTACAACTTTCCGCAAGCCCTCTTCTCACATAACTGTGGCAGCCGTCATACAGAAATCAGAACTCCAGATGCTGCCTTTGCATCTGGAGAGACTAACACTTCTTAAAAGACAGCAGAGGGCTGTGAATAATAGGGATCCCAGTCGTGTGGAGAAGAATCATTTGCTTCAAAGGGTGCTCGGCTTCCAGACTGACCACATAAATTGTATTTTTCGAAAAGGCAGAACATCATCTGCATCAGACACAAGCTGTGGCGAAAATGAAGTGATTTGTAGGGTCTGTCTATGATACCATACCTCCGTTTTCCCAACTTGCGCTTTCAAGACTGCAGGTTTACACCTGTTTTCCTTTCTGAACTGTATGTAGCAGGGGATCATTCACACCCGTTTCTTTTTTCCTACCACTCGAATCACCCCACACACACCCCGGACAACTTCCTTTACTTTACTCTTCTCTCCACTCACTGTTTCTTGTTGGTTTTCTTTTCTTTTATTGGTTGATCTTCCAAGACTTTTGAAAATATCCCGTTTTCCCTCCTTGTTGCTTTCAATGGTTTCCCTTATCTGTTGTAGTGTCTGTCGGATAGGAGGTTCTGGAGTATGGCCTCTGCCACAAAGTAAATTAGAGATGATTCATTTTGTGACAAGCAAAATATGTCGAATATCACTACAATAATATTTCGTTTATCTTTTCTGTTGAAGATAATTCACTGGGTTGCACCATCTGCACACCTCCATTTCTTTTCTGTCATGTCGCTTTTTATTTACTGCATATCATTTGGTGTCTTGTATTACATATTTATCATGCAACCTAGTAATAGTACAAGTCACAGTACAATAACGTGTTTAATGATACACTGCCAAGCCTGTCCTGCAGAATAGTACAGCGTATTTGCCTCTAAAGATGCCTTCCCTATTGCGTTAGGGGAAAGTTGTGATGTTTCTGGGGAACGTGGACTGGGTTATGCTGCCACATATCTACGAAAAAGGTTTTTTGCTCCCGGTTATCTTGTTTAGAGATCCGAAATGATATTCATAACACTTTGGTTAGTACGAAGTGATTCGTTTATTTATGATAATTTTCTTGGGTGTTTCTTTCCATAGAAATTTTTTTGTGTGTTTTGAGAAACACTGTTAGAAACTTGGAGTGCAAGTTTGGTCAGCCGACACGTGTTTCGACCCGTAGGGTCTTTCTCAAGGCAAGTCAATTTTGCTGAATACCCTCAGTGGGGTTCTGTTCAATTTGGGACTGTACTTACGGCAGTCCTGGCTCCTATTGGGCCCTGTGTGTTATGTCTGCGTCCCTGGGCAGTGGTCTGCTACCACATAACAAATTGAACAGAATGGGGAGAAGAATGAGAAAGGATGCTTATGGAAGTGGCGCACTACAACTTAAGCACTGAAGTCCACACAGTCCTAAGGCCTGATTCATGGAATTTTTAGCATGGTGCAAAGTGACTTTGCACTGCCAACAAACACACTCCTTCACAGAGCGGTACAAAGTGTATTTTTGCAGTGCAAAGTGACTTTGCACTGCAAAAATACACTTTGCAAGGCTATGTGAGTGAGAGTTTTTATTGGCAGTGCAAAGTTGCACCAGTGCAAAATCACTTTGCACCATGCTAAAAATTCTATGAGTCAGGCCCAGAGTGTTACTACGCTCACTCAGGTGAAGCCATCAAAAGTGACCGATGAATCAATTGATGCTCCAAATGTTTGTTAAACTGCTAGTATTGATTCATGGGGCCTCATTACGACCCTGCCGGTCCGGAAAGAACAGTGGCGGTAAAACTGCCACCACCGTTCTTTCCGGACCAGCTGATTCAGAGTCCTGCAGGCCGGAAGTGTCACTCCCGTCAGGTCTGACCTGGCGGGTTTAACACCACCCGCCTGCAGGCGGACATGGAAACACCGGCTCTGTCATAGACAGAACCAGTGTTTCCATGGTCCCCACCCCCTTGGAGTCCAACGGGACTCCATGGGAATGGGGACTTACACAATTCCGCCTCCGGAATTCCCGGGTCACCAAGGTCGTAATGCCCCGGTGATTCCGGGAATCACAGAAGCGGAATGGTAATACGGGTCAGTGATTCCGGGAATCACGGAGGCGGAATGGTAATACGGGTCGGTGATTCCGGGAATCACGGAGGCGGAATGGTAATACGGGTCCGGCGGTAACTTGCCTGTTTTTCCAGCTCGGTTACCGCCGGACTCGTAATGAGGCCCATGGTCACTTTTGAGGGTGGATTAACCTGCCACACCCAACACTCAAAATCAACCTTATTCTAACACCACTCCTACCACTCACGTATCCCAATGGCTTCCTTGTGCCATTACAGCACCCTAAGTAGTAGATAAATGTGTTTCCATTTCTGTTGCAATAATGCTGGAAAAGGAAAGAGGTTTAATAGGTCCCAGTGCACCGAAAAGGCGACCAGCCCCCTGTGGGGTTGTGGGCATGGTATTTTTCACTGTGGGGGTTCCCTCTCTCATAGTGTACCTTTTCTTATTAATATCTGAACAAGCTCGAAGGTTTGCTGACTAAGAAACATCCCACATGTAGGTTGTTTGATTATACCTGCACTAGTTCTCCCAGAGTAAGTCTTACTCTGTCTTACAATTCAATAATGGCACTTTGTTGCTGCTTCCAAAAGGAATTTGCCATATGAAAAACCTACGGGAAAGCTCATTGTGATACCCAATTTATTAGGAGGAAATATTAGGGATCTGTATATAAGATGTCTAGAGTAGTTGTGCACATCTTTATTTGAAGCCGATTTATATCCTGTTGTACGCCTCCCCTTCCGCTCAGGAAAGCTTACTCCTTGAGGCTATCAACATTGAAAAAGCTAGAGAAATGGGACTCTGTGAGTTCCTTTGGCTTGAATATGTTTGGAAATAGGTTAGTTTATGTTCTGTATTATCTTGGGTAAGAGTCTAGAAGAATTACCTTTACTGTCATCTCCACCAGTCTAGATAACTACTTACATTGGAGGCCAATTTCCTTGCAGCCTATTCTTTTTTCATAACATACATACCTGATACCAAGAATGCAGTAATGAATATTCAGTGCCGCAGAATGGAAAGACGGTTTTCCAATCCACCACTACACGATATGATCCTGTACGTATGAGGATTTACAGTGCCACTTTTGGAGGCCAGCCATGAGGAAAGACATTCACAATTATGTCTCTACTTGCAGGGTCTGAGGTCAGGTCAAAACACGCACTACTGCACCTCAAGAAAACAAGTTCCCTTACCGCTACATGCTGTTACTTAGCATTAATCTCTATGGGTTTCAAAGTCAATTTACTCCCATCATGCGCGTTCATGACCATAATGGTGACCATTGACTCCCTCATGAAAATGGCTCATTTCTCCCACTTGTGGAAACTACTCAGCACTGTTGAAATAGCTCAATTCTTTCTCTGAGACATATTTCTCTTCCATGGCTTTCCAACCACCATCATTTCGGACAGAGGCCTCAATATACCTCTACATTCTGGTCAGGCTGTGCAAAGCACTGTGGATTGAATGTGCTTTGTCTTCCAGTTTTCACCCACAATCCAATGGCCAGGTGGAGCACCTAAACCAAACCATGGAACAATAACTTCGCTGGATCTCCTTGTTCACCATTGACTACTGGTCCTACCTTCTTCTGACAGCAGAATTTTCCTGCATTAACTCACTACACTCTTCAGTCAAGACCAGCTCTTTTGATTGTACTTATGATTTGCATCCCCAAGCGTTTCCAGTGGAAACTGCACTTGGCACGACTACACCCTCAGTGTACATCACTCAGACTAGAGAAAAGAATCATTTGGAACCCCTAGAGTATCAGATTGGTGGCAAAATCTAGTTGTCCGTCAAACCCCTTTCAGACATTTGGTTCCTTCCAAGCTTGCTCCTTGTTATTTGGGTCCCTTTTGGTTCACTCGAAGGAATACGCCTGTGGCAAATAAACTCTTGCTACCCAGTGCTGTAGTCATATGCATCCAGACTTTCAAGTGTCTCTATTGAAAAAGTCCCGAATGAGCACCATCCTCTCCCAGTGGAAGGGACCAAAGGCACCTATTCTATGAGACACCTTTCCCGAGTATGAGATTGTCCATCTTTGTGATTCCCGGTACCGTTGGGGTACTTTGCAGCATCTGGTTTATTGGAAAGGCTAAGATGGCAGCAAACATAGCTGGTAAACTGTGTCTCATGTTAACGCATCCTTGCTTCTTTGCCAGTTTCACTGGCTCCATCCTTGAAATCAAAAATTAGGGCTCCTGGTTGGGAGCCTATTCTACCCAGGAGGTTAGTAGGGAACAATAATTACAATTGAATAGGTTCAAGAAAAATAGGTGCTGTCAGAATACTCCTGCTTTTTGTCACCCTCTGCATAAAGAAAGAATAAATATTTTCAAACTCTGTTGTAGAATCAATCTTATTCTTTATCTAAAGTTGTAAAGTTCAATATAAAATGGACTCTCCAGAGTTAACATCAAAAAGTACAGAAAATATTTACATCACACAGAGCCAAAAGTTTTTCGGTAAAACAACCATTTTGTGTGTGCAAGACAAAATCAAATTTTGTTACTAACGCCTCAGCCAGGTCTCTGTGAATCGTAGAATGACTCAGCGGTTCGAACGCTACAGCGGCAAACTGCGAGCAGGTCCTGCACCCTGACAGGTTTTTGTCCGCGGGGCTACTTGAAAGAAAAGAGAAACTAGGCTCATTTAAAAGTTAAATTTCACCTCCAGCTGAGAGGATCAGACAGAGATCAGCCCTTGTGGCTTATACAACTTTCAAATAACAGAACCTTTGGAATTAATACACCCATAGCGCAGACATCATACAGTACAGACCCCTGTCCTGATGAAGGCCGTATACCAAATGTGGCAGACTAAGCCCACCTAGAAATGGCTGAAACACTGTGGTGTAGATGCACTATCCCCAACTGCAGTATATTTTTGCTGCTTTACACAGAGAAAATGACTTCTTTTTGTTGAAATGTTTAAGT
The DNA here is from genome assembly GCF_040938575.1 of Ambystoma mexicanum. Taxonomy (NCBI): domain Eukaryota; kingdom Metazoa; phylum Chordata; class Amphibia; order Caudata; family Ambystomatidae; genus Ambystoma; species Ambystoma mexicanum. The sequence continues at coordinate 299,979,487 of NC_090936.1, read as the reverse complement.
GATGTTATAAATGTCCAATTGTCTATATATGTGCTATTTTCATGTGAACTTCATGACAAATGAAATTTGAATTTGATTTTGTCTTGCACACACAAAATGGTTGTTTTACCGAAAAACGTTTGGCTCCGTGTGATGTAAATATTTTCTGTACTTCAGGTCAATGACCTCCCCCTTTTTTTGATGTTAACTCTGGAGCATCCATTTTATATTGAACTGTACATCCATTTTATATTGAACTGTACAACTTTAGATAAAGAATAAGATTGATTCTACAACAGAGTTTGAAAATATTTATTCTTTCTTTATGCAGAGGGCGACAAAAAACAGGAGTATTCTGACAGTACCTATTTTTCTTGAACCTATTCAATTGTAATTATTGTTCCATCCTTGAAAGACAGAATCCTGGAGCCTTCAGAGGAGGCAAAATGTTAGGTATGATTCCCTGTGGTGCTGCTTGGGCTTGTCCTTGAGGATGAGGACTCTGTGCGGTGGAAACAGCCAGTGCTATCAATGGCATAACAAGCCATATATCTTCCTGTTCCAGCATATGGTGAGTGTGTCGCAATGCAATGCAGTCTCCCTGCGAGTTCCTTGTAAGTTCCTCATTTGCCCCATGCTTCTGGATTCTCTCCGTTTCTCATTTCTGGTATCCTTCTCTATGCCTTCTTCCTCTAATTGCTGTTTCTTCCCCTGCATGCTCATTCCGTACACCCTTGCTTTCTGCTTCTCCTGTGCTTCTCTCCCCTAGGTATCATCTGTTCTTCAAGTTAATGCTGGCCTACTATCGGCTCTTCTACAAGTACTTCCTGGTGAATAATTCAGTTTTCTCTACTTCCTGGATACCTCCACCATCATCAGGAAGTGTTTTCTCCTTATTGAGGACGATTCCTCAGCAGCTACCTGCTCTGGTTGTTCCTTCAGGTGGCTGATGTTTGAGGTCAGCCATACCTCTTGACCTCATGCCTCTCACAACAAAGTAAGGTACGGTCAACTACTGAGACACATTTTAAAAACACAGGCGTTTGTGTAGCGTCGGCTGGCTTATTCACACATCCTAATTGTTCCAGTCATTGGTTATTGATGAGTTTGTATATGAGATTATTTATGGGATCTTAGCTTGTTGTGCAGTTTAATGCTTTTATGGCATCTGGCAACATGAAAATTGATTGTGTTGAATAATAGTTTGACTGAACTACAGCAGAAACAAATAGCTACAACACTCACTGATGTGCAAAGACTGGCACATGTGTCAAGGACTAATCAGACAGAAATAATAACACATTAAGGTTCCCAAAGACTGCCCCAAACTGAATGTCCATAATTCATATTAATATCAGTAGTGGAGGAATGTCATTAAAGAAACAGAAGACACGAGGGATGTAGTGTATATTCTATAGGTATAATCCCAAGCAATTTTTGTATTTTTCCAATTAAGCTCTCATAAAAGTGAAGTGAAGATGATGTGTGTCTTGGGGATGTTTGATTCCAATTAGCAGAAGGCTTTGTGGGAGCGGAGGGAGTGAAGGTAACCCTGTTTTACCTTGTGAAGATGACCTTGAATATTAAACTAGATAGGAACGCAAATAACCTTTAAGATATCCTGCTAGATTTTGTGTACCCCCCCACCCGTGAGAATACTGTTGCTAAACAAACATGGAAGGCGATATGCTTCTTAGACCAAAGTAGTAATTAAAGTACTCTGAGATAATAGGCTTTTAGGAGACTTATAGGAAGTGTCCACTGGAAGAGCCACTGAATGAAGAAAGGGTTTTGTTTAGATTAAGATATTTGTGTTCCATAATTATATTTTACTGTAGATGCTGTAAAATGTCGTGCTTGCCTTTGATGGCCCGGTCCCATGCCACTAGTCTTAGAGAGCCCAAAGCTGTAATCATTAAGACGGTTTCCAAAGCTTTGTAAATTAGGCAGGGACAGACTATGAGTGATTTATTGTAGGGGACCAACCTCCAGAGCCAACTCGGTTGACTCCACAGCAGGGCTGCATGTATTTCTAAAATATAATTATCCTGGAGGATGTACAACATGAATCTAGATAAGCACAAGCAGGACTTTTGAGGAACATTATTGACATATTTTTATCAGAGTGCTCTTATCAATAAAGATGTACTTAACATGGGCCCAACTTCATGTAAACCCATGTGAATGCTTAGTCGAATGAGGGTGGGTAAACTGAGGGATTAACTCCATCTGTTTACCCCAGACCACTTGTATTGTTTGAGATTTAACACGAATGAAGACAAGCTTGCACAAAGCGGGAATCTACAGCCAATTTTGCAGGGATCAGGATGGAAGGGTAGGAAGGGCAGATGCTTCCACTACAAGGAGCTCATACAGGTGCAAAGCCATAGAGTGGGTGACCAGATAGCGGAAGGGTAGAAGAAGGAAGAGTGGGAGACAGGAGAAGAAACACTACAGGGCAAAATGAACGCGACAGAGCTGAAGCCAGGAGGCTGGAAACTATCATCAGGATAGCAGGCTAATCCTGTAGTTGCAATGCACCCAAATGACTGCTGTGTTCTGGAAAGTAGACCTTCTTTCACATCACCGATCATGGTCGACTCCATTTTGGAAAAAGCCTAAACTGCAGATGAAAGCGCATTGGAACTTAACGTCGAGATTCTGTGTCAAATCCAGTGACAGCAATTTCATAGACACCAGGAATGTCTGAAAGAAAGTGCTCGTTTCATTCCTGCTGTAAGGAGTCTTGCTAACACATTGGAGACGCAGCAAAAACAGATTAACAATTCATTCCGTGACTTCTATGAAAAACTCTATGCCTCAGATCTGTCCTGTGGAATTGATGAAATTGAAAACTTTCTTGACTCTCATGTTATCCCTAGCCTGACAACAGATGATGCGATGAGTTTAGAAGGGAAGGTGGAAATAGATGATGTTCAGCACGCAATTTCAAAACTAACAATAGGTAAATCACCTGGCATTGATGGATTACCTAATGAATTTTATAAGGCCCTCCCTGATTCCGCACTACAGCTTTTGTGTGATGTTTTTAATGCTGCTTTTGAATCTGGTTCACTGCCGGACTCAATGAGACATGCATTGATTACAGTGATGAGGAAGAAAGACAGATCTGCTACCAGATGTGAGAATTATCAACCGATCAGTCTGATTAACTGTGACTGCAAAATACTGGCCAAGATCCTGGCTGTTCGGTTAAATAGGGTGGTTTCTTCTCTGGTACATGAGAACCAAGTGGGTTTTGTCTCTGGCAGGGCAATGGCGGATAATATGAGGCGCCTACTATTGACCATTGAGAAAGGGCATAATCAACCATTTGCCAGTGCGATCATTTCCCTGGATGCTGAAAAGGCATTTGATCGTGTTGAATGGAACTTTTTATTTGCATGCTTGGGGAAAATGAAATTTGGGCAAGATTTCCAGCGATGGGTTAAGTTGTTATATACCAACCCTTCTGCAAGTGTGCTGACGAATGGCCTTATTTCCGATCCGTTTGAGCTTCATCGCGGTACAAGGCAGGGTTGCCCTCTTTCACCTCTCCTTTTTATTATATCTATGGAACCTCTAGCAGTGAGCTTAAGGGCGGATGTACGCCTTCAGCCGGTAATTGGAAATGGTCGGAATAATTTGGTTTGGTTATATGCTGATGATTTGTTGATTGCCCTTCAAGACCCGGCTGTTGGTATTTCTTATTTGATGCAAGACATTTATTCATTTTCCGTGATATCGGGATATAAGATTAACTGGAGTAAATCTGAGATCCTTCCAATCAATGGGTTGTGTCAACGACATACATGTGTTCAATTTCAATTCAAGTGGTGTGCTGAAAAGTTGAAATATCTTGGCATATGGATTGGAGCAGATGTAGTGAAGTTGCCTGCCATTAACTTTGCTCAGATTCTTCCGACTCTAAAATCAGATTTGATGAGGTGGAGTCTTTTGAAGTTGTCGACATGGGGCAGAATCAACTGTTTGAAGATGAACCTGGCTCCTCGGATACATTACTTCCTGAGCATGCTCCCCATTAAGATACCAGGAAACTTCTTTAAGGAGATCAATGGGATTATGCAGAAGTTTATTTGGAATGGGAAGCCTCCGAGACTTGCAATCTGGAAACTTCAACTCCCATTGAAATTGGGGGGAATGAATTTGCCTAATTTCTCAGATTACCATTTATCCTTTTCCACTCGACATTTATGCAAAGTTATTGACTCTGGAGATGTACAGTCTGAGCATTTTGACCTCTTATCTTGGGAATGCAGTGCTGTATCCCAATTAGACCTGAGAGCTCTGCTAACCACTCGAAGGAATAAATCAAGAAAATTCAGCGCCCTTACTTCATTCTTACAAGACTGCTGGTGTGAACTCTCAATCTGTTTGAGTGCAGATCCATATTTACATCCAGATGCTTCCTTATGGAATAATCCAGCCTTGAAGTATCAGGGCAAAACTCTGTTTTGGATGGAATGGTTTGTGGCTGGTATCAAATACATTGGAGATTTGCTTGATGGGGAAAACTGGTTAACGTTCGCTCAGCTTGGCCAGAGGTATGATATGACGGAATGCTCATTTGCCGAATATCGAAAGTTGAAGATTATTATTTCGGCTTGTATTGAGGTGCCACAATTGACTGTTCAGAGTCCAGCCTGGGCAGCTATAACTGTATGCCTCGGTGCATCTCACCCTGCTTCTACTATGTATAGTATCATAAAAGCTACTCAGAAAGGTGATCCGAGATTACCTGCTCTGTGGGCGGAGGAACTTGGGGAAGATGTGAACTTCAGGTGTTGGCGAAGGTGCTGTGAGAACACTCGTTTGGTGAGTTTGGATTGGTCCCTCAGAGCTTCTCAAACGAAGTTGTTGTTTAGGGCCTATTGGACGCCGGAGAAATTATTCAGGAGACAACTTTTGGACAATAATCTTTGCTGGAAATGTAAGTGTTCTAGAGGATCTCTGAGTCATTTGATTTGGTCCTGTCCTAAAACGATGCAGTTCTGGGAAAAGGTATGTGGAAGATTAAGTTTGGTCTTGAACATTGCAATCCCCATGAATGCCTCATTATTGATTTTAGGCGATGATTCTCTTCTGGAGGAAATTGACTTTGGTAAGAAGGTTTGGCTGCTACGTGCATGTATGGTTGCTAAAAAATTCATTTTGAGGTCCTGGAAATCGAGTAATTCTTTCAACATTGATGATTGGGTGGAGGAGCTTCTTACAATTTCAACATATGAAAGAGCTATTTACAAACTCTCTGATGACATTGACAAGTTTTGGGTCATCTGGGGCTGCTTTCTTGACACCTATGGGTAAAACAGAACTTTGATCTGGGACAATATATACATATCCTTGTACACTACTGTGTGTATGTAATCTATAGGATGTGCATTGGTTGTTTTATAATTGAATTTGTTGTATGGTTCCTGTAATTAGTTTTCTTAATCCTTCTTACTTGCATTTGCTCTCTCTTTTTTCCTCTCTCTTTCCTTCTTTTTTTTCTCTCTTCTTCAATCGGTTCTATTTTTAGTACATTGATGGTTATTTTTAAATTGGTTGTGATATGTTGCTTATTTACATTGTATTGATTGGCTGTGTGTTTATTGGATTATTCATGTTCATGATTGTTTATGTAAAATAAAAATTGTAAAACTTAGGAATGTCTGTGCTGAAAATGTATAACATACGGGTACATTTGACATTTATTGTGATGTCATATGAAAACGCGATGATTAAAAAAATGATTTAGAAAGATACTTACGTAGGACAGTGTCAGGTTCAAATGAGGTAGAAGAGGAAGAGAACCATGGCCATAGCTAAGCACAAACCAAGCCTAGAGAACATCGAAATAAATCTGTGGCGAAATCTAACAAGAAAAGACTTTCAGTGAAAGAAAATGAACTGGTGGCAAAATGTGCCTGTGTCTAACACCCCCCCCTCCCCGCCCCGCTCCCCGTCCCTCTTCCAGGCACTGTGTCCCCTCCTCGCCCCCCTTCACCTCCCAAACACTGTTGTTCCACTAATGGAAAATAATTGTTTACATTTCCCACAAGTTGGCAAAATCTACGACATTTTATGTTGTTTTGCCCTGTCTATGCACACATCATTGCAAAGTCTGTGACCATAGTTCTACGTGATGCTGTTTTTTTTTACAATGCGGACCTGCACTGTTCAATTTATTGAGGGCATAAACAATTAGTTGGTTGGGCTGTGTTGACGTATCTTACGCAAGCCCTAAAATCCAGATAATACTAATCATCTTGACCTGTAATGATGATTTTTTGTATTAATTGCATCTAATGAATGTTTATACTTCTTTGAATAATGCGTTGTGTTGAGATAAATATGAATTTTTATTATTTTTCTGTTTTATGGATGAATATATTCAGAAATAAACTTCACTACACTTCACTTGAGTATGCAGTGATGTGCTATACAAGCCATCTCACGTTCAGTACAAGCATTAATGCCAACCCAGAATGCCACTTGTGCCACACCCCCAAACCTTAGAATTTGTCCAGAATTTCTGTTTTAGATTCACTAGGGCACTCGCAATTGGTGACATAGGTTGGCTACAAGAATTGCCTTATTGTACAAAGGGTCCTGCTTTCTTCCCCATTTTAAGCACTGGTAATCATACAGTGAATCAGCATAGACGCGTAACAGGCTCTCCGGCAGTGGCAAAAGTAGAGGGGAAATGGGAAAAAAGCAGCCTGGTTGAAATCCTCTGTTCACATGAATGGGCCTCTGTTTGAGCCAGGCAGGAAGCACAGCTGATTCATGGAAACATGCAGAATATGGCGTCGCCTTGTTAATGATGTGGAAGCTCTGCCACGCAGTATGATTGATGGAGTGGGATAATGTGTCTTTGTGTCCACTGCTGTACAACTGTAATACGAGATTTACCTGAATACGCTCCTGTAGCAATGGTGAATTCCTGAGGTTTTCATCAATAATGCCCTTGACACAGCACATGAGCCCTGCATTATTGGGCCCCAAGCTCTTTGTTGACAAATCGGTGTGAGTTATGATTTGTGGTGGGAAGATATGTAGCTAGGGAACAGGCGGAACTGAAAGAAGTTTAAGAGACAAAAGCATCCTGTGTTTTTGCAGATATATGCTGTAAAATAAAATTGTTTGTCAAAGTTGCTCCATTAGAGGGACTCATCAGTGCATGTTATGTCTCTTGATGGAGCTTGTATACTACCGTGGCTTCAACATGTGAAAACTCGGATTTTGGCAGTGAACCTTGAATACTTATGGAGGTCACCCAAAGCAATGAGCAGGGACATCAAGGCTTTGGTTAAACGTGCCAGCGTGGTTGAGTCTCACCAGGCTTTGGAGGCCGCATGTGCTTATGCAAGCACTGGGGTGCTCTATTTGATGCCCAAGCCCGAGTCCAGTTACAAACCTTATTTGGACCTGATTACACCACGTCTTGACCATTCCCTGTATCTGGAATTTCGCTTGTTTCACCCAAAACCGGGCGGGGTACATCATTGCACAGTGCCCAGTCAGCAGGGCTCAGGATGAGACGTTGTGCATTTCCTGCTCTTCTGTGAGGGATGTAAACAACTGTGAATCAGTTGTCTTGTTCCGGTCTTCAGGCTGGCCGTCATATACCATGTGGATGTGGCAGTAGTTCATTTTGTGGCTAGGTACTTGTTAGAGCCTGGCTGAGATGCTAAAGAAGGTGCCACAACAGCCCGGCACCTAGGAGCATATGAAATGCTTACATAGGGGAACATTTGTTATTTATATACTTGCTGATTGTATGGTTTTTATTGTAATGATTTCTAATAATTTTATTTACTTGTATGTTTTAAACCTTGTTTTCATTGATACTCACATTGGGTGTCATCACAAGTTGGGTGGTAACCCAGCCGTAAATGGGACGGGATGCCGCCCAACGCAAATAGCATTACTGCAACTCGGTCCCGAGCTATTAGCGCTGGATCCTGAATTGCGGTGTGGCCGTAATTCCCCATTTGGGCCCAATTGAGCTTCTTAGGTGCTATTAGCACAGGCGCAATTAGTGCCGAAAATGGGCAGAAAGGGGAGGTTTTTGCCTCCAGCAAAAAGCTGGAGGTACACCTCCCACTTTCCACCCAAACTCGGGATTGGGTGGAGCAGTAATGCTGTGGTAATTTGATTACTGTTAAGACGGATTTCTGAACTCTGTCCTGGCGGCGCAGAAGTTCAGAAGGCCAACCTAATTACTTGGAACAGGGTAACCTCTGGACAAGCCAGACCAATCAGGGTAGTGATCGCGGCGGTCAAGACTAGGTCTCAAGAGGGGTGAGGGTGACTGAAAGCCCGCAATGAGCACACAAAGCAAGGACACTTACAAACTACTCCAAACAGGTGTTATATTAAAAATATATACACATTTATTCCGAGGCCTTTAAAACAATGACCGTAGCGAGAAATCACAATACAACTCTAGTAAACCAACACATACCATACCAATGCAATATATATACAAATACAAACAAGTCTTAAGCGTTAGATGCACGAAATGTGTAGTCCACCTAAAAGGGAAGGAAAACAGGCAGTGCGAAATGATGCTTAGACCCAGTCCGCCTTCAGAGGCACCTAACTAAAAGGAAGTCCGAGCCCTACGAAGAGTGGAGCTTTGTGCTCAAAAGTACCTGCTGGTGCCAACGGGCAAAAGGGGAGTCTCTTCGAGGGAAATCAGGCAGATCAGTTTAGTGCACGAATGAAGAAGAACAGAGTTCCGCGATTCAAGCGCAGCCTCCACTGTGGGCAGAAGCAGAGCGCGAGTACGGAAAGGCGTGCTGTTTTGACACAGCGGGAAAAGCTATGGGCTCCTGCAGGAGGACGACCAGTTCCTAGCTATGCTACTCACCTGTCCCCGATGCAAGCATACCCAGGCTTCTCCGCGTCAGTTTCTGTCGCTGGCAGGTTCAGGAGAGCAGGGGACGTCTCGTCATCGTGTTGAGTCTGCAGCAGCAGAGTTGAGTTGAAGATGTCCCAAACGAAGTGAACCCGCACAGTTTGTTACCACAGCAGGGCAACGGAGCGGCCATGTGTATCTGAGCCAAATGTACACTACTCACTTCAGACCTGGGAACGGCAAGTGTACAAATCGTGTGAGAGTGACAAGGACTCGAAATACTACACAACCTGGCAGCGGTTACAGAGCAAGACTCCTGTGTAGGCTGGTCAGTCTGCTGGATGGCCCAGAGACACTTCCGAAGGCTTACGAGCAGGAGATGGTGAAGATGCCGAGAATAGCTGTCCCCGCTATTCCAAGGGTCGAAGTACCAGTACAGGCCTTCTGGTTCGATCAAAGGTGAAAAGGGTTTCACAAGGCGACAGCAGTGCAGAGGAGCAGTCCTTCAGCGTGTCACCAGCGATTCCTCGGTTCAGCCTCTTAGTTGCAGGATACTTGGCTCCTGTATTCCTTCATTTGTGAGAACTCAGGAGATCGACATGGTAGTGGTGTTTCCAGCCCCCTCTTATCCACGGTTCCCTTCGCGCCAAAACGGAGGGGACCCAATGGGAGATCCGCTCATCAACACTCACACCATACGTGGACCTATCATGGACCACGGTGGTCCCAGGCATTCGCACCACCCTAGACTCTCTGGCACTCAGGATGTGTATTGGGACCAGACATCCCAGCCCACATCCTGGAGGCACACACCAGGCATGTAGAAGCCCGCAAAAGCATCTGTGTTTCGTGGGAAAGTACATGCCCAAATAAGGAAGGCCCCGGGTTGGCTCGACCTGGGGAAGGTGAAGGGAGCAAGACGATCAGCGGACAGGACAAATGAGCCTCGTGGTCTGGCCATTTTGGGAGCCAGGCCACCATTTTGGGCTAAGCGCGTGAAACGCGCTTAAAACGCCAAAAGGAGCTCAAAACACAAGAAACGATCGCTGCCACCATTCCCGTCCGTGAATCACTTGCACCGATCAGTTACAATCCAAAAAGAGTATCTAGGGCTTGTAGAAGGCTAGAGACCCAAGAGAGCAGTAACTTAGCTTACAGTGCCCTCTTGTGTCATGTTGCACCAAAGCCGCAACATGATAAAAGAAACTACGGAAAACAGCGTTTCCCGGTACTGACTGTCTTAAGGGCATGTCAGTTTCCCCGTAAGAATGGAGCGAAAGCCCAGAGGAGTGAGGCAGAAGGCTGCACTTCTCTGGCAAAGTCAAGAACAAGGTGAAAAACAACAGCAAAAAGTTTAGGGGTTGCCACATGGAAGGAAAATTACCTACAATTACGAAATCTTTCCTAACACTTACTGCCACACTTTTACCTCTATGCCCAACTCCTGATGACCCACATTGCCTATTTCAGCCTTTTTATGAATATTGGAACTGTGTTTCGACCATTAACTGAACTTGTTTGTGATTGTATTTTCTTGGCAACTTTTATGGCAATAAAGTTGAAATACTGATACAGAATTTTGAATAGTGATATTCTGAATATAAATTTTGATTGAACTTAAAAACACATTTTGTGGTACTGTCGATGCTTCATGAGCACATCAAGGACAGGATGCAAATATAACATTCATAAACAAGAGGGCATTCTGTTTAGGTCGGCCATTATTTTGCCGAGTGAGAAATGAATTTCACATTTGTGATGTCATCTTTGATGTCCTTGGTGTTAGTCTTAGCAGTGCACAGTGGTGGCACAAGTTATGGTTGCCTAGCTTACCATAACTGGTGAAGTTCTGGGGGTTTTCAGTTTTACTTGTAACCATAACGTCCCTTTAACAACTTTTTTTCATTGAAGTTCATAGGTTTTTATTAGTGCAATTTAACATAAAGTCCCTTTAACAACGATTTTTCCAGTGAATTTCATGGGTTTTTACCAGTGCATGCTAATTTCCTACAACTTAATAATATCAAACTTACCCCAATATAGCAACATTTCTCTCCAATTTGCAAAGTTTCAGCTCTGCAATTTCCCACCTTCTAGCAACATTTTGAACACTTCTACACACTTTTTGCAACTTTTTCCACTGTTTTTGTGTCCGTGGCTGTTTGAGAACATCTGGCCTCATCGAAGATTTTCTGGACATTGTCATGTGAGCCTGTGGACGCGCGTGTTAGGATGATTGACTTTGCGATCGGTTCCATGCTTCACGGACAGTTTGGAACTGCATTTCCTTCTGATCTAGGAACTTTCAAGCTCAAAATGTTCCCCTTGCATAGCTCCTACACCTATTCTTACTCATTATCCATTAACAATCTGGTATAGAGCACATACTTTTAAGAATATTAGCGACAGTGCTATTGATCTTAAAAATGACATCAGCTATTGCCATCCCCCCTCCCCAAGAGCCTCCACCACCAGCTGGAGGACCTACACAACAAAAAAGTGCAGTACTTCCAAAGGCAATGAAGAGGACCAGACAATAATAAATAAAAACAAGGAGGTAGAGGAAGTGTCTACCTCTAGCATCAAGAAAGAATCCGGGGTGTGGAAGTTCTTTACCACTTTTGGGAATGTACCAACTAAGGCAACCAAAGTGGAATTCAGTGAGTGAAACATTGTACTCAGTCGCTGACTACCTGGAAAACACTGCTATGGGATCACCTCCATGTGCCGCCACACCCAATCCAGCCATCGCAATGCTCTCAGAAAGGCCGTTCCTTTCTTAGCCATTAGTACGCTGTCTTCCTGCACCTCATTTTTCCTCAACCAATACTGTAACCACACACTCTACGTCTGTGGCACACAAAACCACACTTGCTACCTTGCAAGCAATAAAAGAGGCTGTTGATCGATATCTTTCGAAGAAAACAGTCCTCTGTATATACTGCAATTCACCACTCTGCAGGTGGTAGCCATTTCGAAGTGCTTTTGAAGCTGTAATCAAGGAGCATGAGAAATGCCACCGTACCTTAGATGTTACACACGAGCAACATCTTCCCTTGTCTACCTGCCGCTCCACATTTGTGGTCGATACCTCTTCTCTCATTTTCCGCCCCACCTTACTTTCTAACCTCTCTTGCAAAAAAACAAATAATGAAAAAACAACAAAAAAGGTCCTTCTAGGTACCACCTTTCACAGTTAAAAAATAGCACTAAAAAATAATCTTATACACTCCATCTACTTAACATTTCTCAATAAAGTAGATAGACTCAATATGAATCTATCACAGTAACTTCAAAAGCCCTCCCGTCACTGATTATATTTGCCCTCCCATAACACTCAAAATGAGCTCCACCTATTTCAATGATGATAGTGGTCAGCATAGCCAAGCTTACCCTGTCATCACCAATGTTATAAGGTTATCTAACGCAAAATGAGGAACTTAAGCACACACATCTAACAAATGCAAAACTTTTCTTTCTTCTTACAGAAATGATAGAAAGATTTTATTTTAAAGAAAAAAACAATAGTCAGGACCCCAACAAGTACTTTTCATTTTGGCACAATGAAAAAAAACCTTCAATTAAGCCCACGAAAACTTGGTGCACTTTTTTAAATACAGTTCATAGCTATTAAACTTTGGATCATTCTCATTTTCAGTGAAAATGTCAACGGTGATCTTCTAATGCCAAATCCAATCATCAATCCATTAATGCAAGTCTTTGCGTTCTTCACCAAAAATTATCTTCCATGACCAATGAGTAATGTACGCACATGCTGCTCCATTACAGAGGAGAAATGAGTGCTTTAAAATTGAAATGAAAGCAACACTTTCAAATCTACTTGTTTCTACAACCTTTATGCTCCCATGTTGCTCCTTGTTACTCCAAACGAAAGGACGGATTGGTGTCTGGCGGTCATCCCAAATAATTGTTATTACATATCCGTTGTTAATAATTATTGTCCAGAAACTGATGTGATGAAAAACCATTGGCCGGTAGGCTGTACCCATGACATGTGCACATCGTGAGTAGATAACTATATAAAATCAAGAAGGCAAAAACATATTTAGTAACCATTTCACAGTTAAATATACACAGTAGATTGTTATTTTGGCTATACCTTTAAGTTAAATTTGACACGTAAAATGTCTATTCTTTGCGTCATCTTGAACATTCATCCGCCAGGACGTTCACCATATGGTACACAGTACACTTTCAATCCACACTTAAATAAATAATATTAAAAATCTTTATTTGCAAATCCATTCTTCCGATGTAGCGGAGGACCAACCACTATAAAGCAGTTTTCCGAAATAGAAACTTTACTTTCCAACATCAGCTTTCAATGTAGTGAATGTTATCATTTCTTTGTGGATTTTTGACACATTTACTCCTTCAAATTCTTAGTGTGGTGTATTCAAGGACACATAAAAATAGGAACCTTTATGTACCGTTCAAGCGTGCCCGGGTCAGTTTTGTTTTTGTTTTGTTTTTAGAAACACATGCCACAAAAAGGAACACTATTACTGGCAATCAGTGTACTGAAAAACAACAAATATATCAAGTAAACCACTTGCTCCCAATACATTTACATTTTCTTTACAACATAACCATGCAGGAACGGATTTCCCTACACGTCAATAATAATCTACCCCCAACTTTCTGCTATAAGAGTTTCTCCAGCAGAGACTTGCAGCGACAAGATCTAAGGTATCATGAAGAAAAGTAGTTTGTCAAAAAGATTTTCGCATAGTGTGTTCTCACGCCTCAGACAGCCTTGTGGATAATGCAAGGGTCTTGACTTTCATCCTTAAAACAACCACAAAAGCATCACACTTTGTCCGCCATAATTGCCGGAACCTGAACAAATAATAGTAACGTAAATACAAGTACACTGATCACATAAAAGTATAGACACAGTAACAGTGAAGTACAGGCTTCCTAGCTTCTGTGTGGATCTATTCCCAAAATCATATCCATTTCTGCATTGATGCATGTGCCCTCGTTGCCCTCCACAGTAACATGTAAATGTGCAAAGGCCATAGGCACATGTTCATAATGCACATTGCCAATACAAATTCCTTTGCCCGTTATTTCAATGTTGACTAACACTTTGGCACATAAACTTTTGGTGTATTGCAATCTGCAGCCACTTATCATTGCACCTACGAATAATAGTAATAATAGTAATACTAGTAATATCATTCCTTCATATTACAAACACTTTGTACACCCACTGCATAACCTACAATTACTATACACAGTGCTTTAAGTGGGCAGTCTGCAAAAAGTGGGGCTAAGCCGGGCCCTGCCAAGGCCCCCAGTCCCATCACACAACAGCTGGACACATTATTCACCATGGCTGCAGTCGATATGGGAGATGAGCCCGCCAATTAGTCACACAAGCTAACAGAAGTGCCAGCCAGACAGGTGTGGCTGGCTGGCACTTTTGTCAGTCACTGTAACTTCTTCCTGTAACCCCTCGCACGAGGGGTCACAAAAGGAAGTTACCTTCCTTTTGTTTCCCCACCCCCTCCCCCAGGTCACAGAGGACGTGCCATATTTCTATGTTTATAAAAGATTGCTTGAAAAGTACACAATTCAAGCGTACTTTTCAATCTATCATTTTTAAACATTGAAATATTTCTGTGTTCATAAAAGATGGTTTGAAAAGTACACAATTCAATCTATCTTTTATAAAGCTTTGCCGACGGACAAAGACGCCTCAGACTTTGTCCGAAGTCAAAGCTTTATAAAAGATAGATTGAATTGTGTACTTTTCAAACCATCTTTTATGAACACAGAAATATTTCAATGTTTAAAAATGATAGATTGAAAAGTACGCAAACCATAAGGTACGCACACAAATATGTAAATGCTGTAAATCCTCACTATGGTTTGTGTACTTTTGAAGCCATCTTGAAGTACACAAACCATAGTAAGGTATGCAAACAAATGTATAAATGTAAGCATGTATATATTAATGTGCGTAAACATAGAAATATGTAACATATTTCTATGTTTATAAAAGATGGCTTGCATAGTATACAAATCATAGTAAGATATGCATACACATATATACATTCTTACATATATTTATATGTTTGTTTGTGCACCTTACTATGGTTTGTGTACTTTTCAGGCCACGCCTATTCTGCAGGCCACGCCCCAAAATGAGGCCCCACCTCGTTTTCTTACCCTAATTAAAGCCCTGACTATACACATATTACTACTATGATGGTTATGCCCAATGCACATATTCTGGGCGCCATGCCCCTGAATCTGGCCACTGACCACAGCACAATTAACTATATAACAAGTATGTACCATATATCACCAACTTATAAAACTCACCCCCACCCCCCTGCAAATGAAATAATGTCAGCGTACACCGGAATCGACCACGTACCCGGCAGCATTACCAAACCCTTTTTTCATCAATAAAAATAGCTCTACATTACCTTCATTCCACTTCTCTACCATTTCTGTGCCCTCTTCCAGCAATCAAATAACCCCACATGTCTTTTCCAAGCTGTCAATTCACAGCGCAGTCCGTGAACTACTTTGGTGTCCACGAACAGCCACAGCACCTGCCTGGCCCTTTTCAACCTACTACAACAGCTCCATATGATTTTTTCCACTCCCCGACCCATAACAGACAATCTTTCCACCACCAAATGACTCAAAATGTGTTTTCCAGAGATTTATATTATAGGGTGGTGGTTGCCACCCTAAAGTTAAGGTAAGTCAGAGAAACATAGGAGCCCCTCAAAATTCTATTGTTATTAACTTTTGATTCGAGTAACAATTTTGGCCAAAACTTCGAAAGTGATTTAAGACCTGCGGCCCCCCTCCCAGACTTCGAAGTATCGTAATGATTTGTTAAAAAATAAAAAAGTTATTAAGCATAAAAAAAAAAAATCAAAAGTGTGCCCTACTTCCCATTCATTTCCACATAGACAAACAAGGTAAACTTTTGCCAAAGTGCACACCCCAAACTGCTGGACGTATTTGGACCTGGTCTGAAACAACTTGGGCATGAAGTGTTGACTCGCAATCCATGCCTGGTTTAGGTTATTCTGTGCAGTAGTTATTTAAATATTTGATGGAGAATGGGGTGCCCCCTTCCCAAAAATAGATATTAGGGGATTTACCCAAAACCGGGTGTTTTCAGAAATGAAATGACCACCATCTTGTTTTTCTCTCGATGCGAGAGATATGAGTGGCTATAGCTGAGGTCATGGGGAAAAAAACACAGTAAAAAGCAATTTGCAGGTCAGAAAACAAACAAATGCCGTAAGGGTGGAGGTGGTTGGATGTCTAGAGGGCACTGAGTGAAATTTGGGATGCAGTGGTTGTACAGGGACCGAGTTTGCAACACAAAGCTTTCTCTAGCCTTGGCTATAGCCATGAATAGCTGACACCTGAAAACAAACTATTGCACAGAAGCAGCGTTTGTTCTGAGGTGAAAGGGAGAGGGCAAGGGAGGTGCGGAGGCCGACTGGGGTGTGGGGGGAGCTGGTAAAGATGATGGGGGCACTTGGTGGTGGCCTGGGGGGGCAGATAAGCATTCTTTTCAGCTGTTTTGTCGATGTTTGCGGCTATATTCGAGGCTTTTTTATATATATTTTGGGCTGTCAGTGTTTCATTTGACTTTTAAAGTTATTTTTATAGGTGGTGTACTGACCTCGGGGGGGGGGGGGGGAATCACTGGCCATGGCCAAATGCCATGTTCAGTGACCTGGTAGGAATGTGGGACTCTTTTATACTCTGGCTGTGTGTTTTCAGGCTTTTGTATATGTTACACTGTGAAAAAGAGAAGACATTAGTTTAACAAAATTAATATAAAAAGGATCAGTTGTATTCTATTTTTAGATGTCCCATACAATGTATTTTAGTTTGTGTGTTCTTATTTATGGTATTATGTTGTGTGGCTGTGGAATATTTGTTTATCCAGTTTACTGTTATGTATTATTCTCTACTTGCTTTATTTTCAGCTACTCCATATAAGTACATGAGTAGTGTTGTACTGTATTGATCTTTTAATTTGTATTGTAGTATAAAGCCTGAAGGGAGGCCACCTTTTTATCAAATTTCTGTAATCACAGTTATGATAAAAGTCAATGAAATGTAACTCCGGGTTTAATAAAAAACGTTTTTAGTTTATTTTGTTGTATTCTTGTATGTATAGGTCATAAGTAGTCCTTAAAAAGGTTTTGGGGTACACTGAGTGTAGTACTTTAGCACATCTGAACTGCTGTTTTGATGTTTTGAAGGGACACTTAATTTCCTTCCTCAGTTAGCTGTACTCTGTCAGGCCTATTGAAATTGGTAATGTATTACTGTATTTTGTTGTTCGAAATCCATAATTGGTTGTGGTCTCTCATGAATGCTGAAACTGCTTTATTAACATTTCTCCAGGATTTCTCAATTTTACCATTAAATCTGGTGGTCCATTTCCATTTTTGCCTCTGAGTCCGATTGGAAAATATGAAGCTGGTGTGAGGAAATTGTTCCATTAGTATTCCCATGTCTTGTTTGATCATTAAAGTAAGGGACACACCTAGTACATTCACCAAATCATTGCCTCCACAATTAGTATGATGCCTGGATGCCATGTACTTTTTAGACTGAACAATTTTGGGAAAACCACCCATGCATTCCCCGCAATCCAAACCATATAATAGTAAAATCTCTGGAGCCTAGGTCAATGTTAATATTTAGTATCTTACAAAAAGTCAGTAACCAAAGCAGCCAACTGTCTCCAAACAGCCACACAGTTTTCAATCAAGCCATGATATCTGCAGTATGTCTCAGTTTCCCGAGAAATGATTCCTAGTTTGAATTTCTAGTAGTTTGTATGAGCAGGGTTGGTATGATGTATGTCTTTTGTAGTTTCTAATTGGTTGATGGTGCTGTTGTAATTATTTGTGGCTATCCAACAGCCTCTCAGTGTGCTGCATTAATATCCACAGGTATATGCCAGCTGCAGCTATATGAGTACAAATGGCATGTTGTGTGTTTGTGGACGTGTGGTGGCCACAGCTATCCGCAAGTTTGGGTGGAGTAGCATCTTAGAAGCATTGAGTGTTTTGGGGATTGTAAGAGACTAGGGGAGTGGAGGATGACCATAACCATAAGAAGTGGAGAGGGGCTGCTAGGCATGTTGGGGGCACTTATTTAGAGTTTGGTGGAGTGCAGATACATTTTTAAATGTGGCGTTTTTGCTAACAGCAAACGACCATGAAGCGCTGTTGTATAACTGTGTGAATAAATAGCACGTGCGTAGGCATGTCAACGCATTTCACCATTTTATTGATTTTACCCATAGACACAGATATATTTGTAGTCGCGTCTACAGACATACATTTTCTGTGGAATAAACATATAGTTATGTGGATGATACATTACAGAATTAAATTTGTGTTTGTTATTTGATCTGGGTAGGTGTTCTATTATTTTATTAGAAGTTTTGAAGGCTGGCTTTGTTTGATTTTGGGTTAGCACAAAATGTACATGTAGCCGCGGATACAAATGAGGATCTGCACGTCTTAAAGCTCCATCTATGAAAGGTGCTGGGTGGGGAAAAAATAGATTTCTGTAAGTTTCATTGTTTTAATTGTTTGTTGGTACTTTTAAATTTGTATAGCTGTCTGTGATAGGTTGTGGAAAAAATGTTGTATTCATGTTAGTAGTTTTATTAGAATATAGTCTGGTTATTCTTGTTGGGAAAGTATAAAAGCCACCATTTTCTCCAGTTTTATCCTTTTGATTCCAGAACTCTTACTGTGGAGTTGCCAGGAGTGTGACTGGTGTGAAAGCAAGTGTTAATACATTTTTACATTTGTGTAGGTTTATTTGCAGTCTTGAGTGTGTTCGATGTATTCACCGCTGCTATTTCATCTGCTTTGGTTGAGTGGCATGAATGTAATGTATTTTTCAAGTTTTAGGAATATAAAATTAGATTTGTCAATGAATGACATTTATCGGCAGGCATTTTGTTTTTGTATTTATGTTAGTGAGGTTGAAATGTTTATTTGTTTGTATTTCTTGTAGTATTAATGCACTTTCAGGTAGGCAGTACTCTTAGGTCTTTAGAGTGTTTTGTGAGGTAGATGAATTGATGGTGGATTGCAAGTTAATTTTAGTCATTTTTTTTGTTGTGATATTTTATTGTGGCTATATAGATCTCATCATCCCAGTGGACTCTCGTTAGATGTTGTACAATTAACTCCCGTGAAAGGTCAACCTATATTCAGAAAATAGTGGCACTGTTGGAGATGGAGCAGCTGGTAAAATTGGATAAGTGCAGCTGACAATGCTGCAGAAGTTGAGGTTTTTTTCAATGTTTGGCGATGTTGTACTGGTGATGCAGATGCTGGAGGTGGTGCTGATTTTTGTGCACGTAATGCATGAGCCTCATACATTTTTATTTTGTGGTGTTTATGTGATTTCCGATAGGCATCATCGACATCTTTGCAGTGGATTTGCAATGAATGGTTTCTCATTATTGATGTTACTAGTCTTTGTGATAGGACATTGGAGGGGGGAACACAAATTGCAATTAAAAAAAAAAAAATTAAGAAGGACAGGTAATCTGGTGTTTGGCGATTAACATCTCCCATTCCTTAAATGTGGCACCTCCATTGGCTACCCATTTGAGGCATTGCTTACACATGACTTGCATCATGGAAATATCGGGACTGGGTAAAATCGGAGGCTGTGCAGTTGGCACTGCTGCTGAAGTTGATGCTTAATTTACAGTTGGTGATGTTGCACTGGTGGATGGAGGTACTGCTGATCTCTGTCTACACAAGGAATGGGACCTATGGATTTTTCTTTTGTAATGTTCGTGCGATTTCCGATAGTCATCATCCACGTCATCCCAGTGGCCTTGCACTAATCATAATAGATGTTCCCAGGCTTTCAGATGGAACAGTGGAAGGCACACAGTGTATGTTTGTTGCAGAATGTGTAAAGTACCTCCTCTGCCTCTTTTCTGGATCAGTGTTCTTTGACTTAAAGAAGCTCCAATGTCAGCAGTGGTTTTCATCCGAGTTGCTTTCTTCCTGGGTGGCAATGGATTGGGTACCCAAACAATAACGTCATCACTACTGGTACTCTTGTGGTCGGACATGTTGGAATGTGCAAACGGGGAGGAACATATGAGACAATAAAAATGAGAACACTAAAAAGACAATGCCTCATTAAGACCCTGGCGGTAGCCATGCCAGTAAAAATGGCATGGCTAACACCGGAGTAATTTTTTTTCCGGCACCTGGCAATGGGGAATTATCGGGGCATTACAGCCCCATAGCCAGGCACCAGAAAGAATTACTTTCCCATTCCCATTCAGTCCAGTAGGACTCAATGGGAATGGGGAGGACTGATGCACAGTGCCGGTGCATCCTTTGAGGTCTGCGAGCGGGTGCCTTTCTGCCTGCCAGGTCTGACCTGGTGGGTGGAAAGGCACCGCACGCAGAACTCAGTGTATGCCGGTCCAGTGTCAATGGTGCCGGTATCTTACCGGCACTGTTCTTACCGTACCGGCAAACTCATAATGGGGTCCAATGCCTGTATATTGTCAACAATATCTAGTGGTGTTCCTTCTTTTAAATGACAGTACTAGTGTTTCTACCTGTGTGATTGTTTTCTATCCCTTGTTCACAAAGTTGTATTATATCACCCTGTTCTCTCTTATTCTCCAGTCTGATGTCCTTTGTTTATTCTCACCCAGTGAGAATAAACAAACAATTATATTGTGTATGGGTTTTTTTAATCTAAGATGGATTCTTTTTCTCAATTACCCAAGGATTAGTAAGTGCAAAGAGAAAAACAGTGTTGTATGCACAAATGTTGTGCTTCATAAAGTGCATGTGATACACGCTATACAAAATATGAGGGTAAAAAATGTGTGTATTAAATCGTGTTTATTAAAGTGTGCGTGTTCTTGAACTGATTATCTTTTCTTTTTTTCCAGACAGAAGGGTATTATTATTTTTTTAAACATAGATCATTAACCGCGGCTAGGGTTTTGTCCAATGGGCTATTGGATTTTGGAAACACGGGTAACCGCAGCAACGACTAAGCGTATCCTAGCCGCAGATTCAATAAATTATAGCACCGGCTAATGTAATCTGCAAAAAGTACTCCTCTTTTCATGTACTCATTTTACTGTCTGTTTTGTTATTAAAATGTTATAATCGGTTTATGAAAAGAAACACACACACTCTTATAGTCGAGGCTACAAAACATGGGGCATCATTGGATTTTTTGTAGCTGTTGCTATACTAAATTATTTTGTGGGAACATTAAATGTGGAAAAAATATTTAAGATGTATTGAGTGTAGTGTTTGTAAACAGTTATTGTAACATTTTAAATACTTTTACTTTTTATTGATTAATAATACATACAAGTGTACATATTTGAAAAAGGTAAATAAATATGCAAACAAAGTTTACTCTAAACAGGTTTATTTTGGTGGGAAAGTGGTTGTGGGTTTTCTTTTTCTTTTAGTTGGAACACATGATAGGTCTTCTTCTCTAGACCAGTTATCTGGATTTTTACTGTCCATGAGTTGTCATAAATTTACAATGTCCTTTTTCATTTTTCATTTTTCCTTTTTAAGCTTTATTCGGAATAGTCCTTTAGCACAGAACAACACAGTATCAATTAACAGGATACAAATTTGCATTAAAATATAGCAATACAGGGAAATAGGTTTTCCTTTTAAAACATGACAAAAATACATTTTGGTTGGAGGAGCTTTTTGTGATATCACCGTGACCAGTATTTTAATTTAGATATGTAGGTGTCGCATTGGTGTGTGAAAGACGGAGACTAAGAGATCCCCCACTCCTTTTGTTTGTAAGGAAATGCATATTTTCCACACACCTTCTTGCTGCGCCACAATCATGTATGAACAAGTTCCACAATCACATGTGTTGGTGAGCCAATTAGTTTTGTTTATTGGCCCTTTCCGATTACACTTGTTCTGGCATTGACTATGCCATTTTCAAATCAGGGCATATCTATAATATGAAAATGTTTTTAACTTCAAAAAGAGAGCAAGATTGCAGCCTCAGAAATAATCGACAATTATAATAGTGTATTGTCCATCAGCTTACTTCTTAAAAGCCAGGCATGATGGCCAATACAGCGTGCTGGTAAGAAGCTGCATTGCTTCCCTTAGGCTTCTTAGCCCCATATCAACTAAAAGAAGCCTTAGGTACCTTTGCCTATGCTCAAGAAAACTTGGGCAGACCAGTGTAAAATTAATTTGAGTTTCATGAACTTGTTTTTAGAGTGGGCATACCCCAATATTATCCGGTGACCATTCTCGAGTGTACCAAGCAGTATGCAAAAATCTCAGCCTAAAGCAAACATATAAAGAGCGCTCATAGGGTGAATGAATTCCATTCAGAAAAAGTTTGCAATTCCCCAACAAATTAGTTAAAAGGAATTTGGGGCCATTCTTCAAAGAATGCCTTTGGGCCTCCATATTCTGGAACACATTTTACTTGGCAATTCTCTATCTAGTGCCCAGTCCATATGACTTTGTTTTTACATCGAGAACACAAACCCTGATTTTTTGCGTCTTTCAATTGCAATAAAACCCTGAGGACGTCTCTTTATCGTTCCAAGCTTGGGGAGAAAGGCCGAATTTGGAGATCCTATTGGATCAGCGAGGTTAGGGCATTCTTGGGCAAAAGCAATAACATCTTAAAGAAGTTATTCTCAATGGGAAATAATGATTTTGTATTCGGATAGCCCACAATCTCGGCACCGTAGAGTGATGCGGGCAATGCTTTCTTGTCAAATAACGCTATGGCTGGTGAGATTGCCCCGCTGCCATGCCTTACAAAGAAGGAATGAATGCCACCCCTATATTTGTTTAAGTTTGCCTTAGTATTAACAATTTGGTCCGACCACCCCCCCACCTCGGTGAACCTGATACCCGGAGAGTCAAAGTGCCTAACTTGATCCAATACAAGCACATCAACCTTGATCTCCACCTGGTAAGACTTGGAAAATGGAGGTTTGAAGACCACAACCCTGGTTTTAGTGCCATTAAGCACAAGGCCAAGCTCCACGCATTTCACCAAGTAGATGCCCATTTTCATTGATTGTACTTCTTTTTCAGTATTAATTAATTGTTGTTTTAATTCTGTTAATGAATCCATGATTAATTGTGTGGGTATTGTTTGTGGTGCTTATTGCTTGCTTGTTCTTGATACTTGAAGGACTTTTTCATTGTTTTAAAAATATTAGAAAAATGTTTAAACTATTGAAGTTATAATACACTTTATAAACATTTGTGTTGGTTGTATTCACATTTGATACTAGGTAGATAAAGTATATCTGTTTGGTGACTGATATTTTATCCATAAAATGTTATTTTTAGTCTCATTTTAAATAAATATAAAGAACGGACTTACAAAATCTAAATGTGGGGTATTTTCTTCTGGTTCATTTCCTTCAGCGTCTTCTTTTTTAATTTCCTCCTCTGTAGGATAATTGTCCTTCAGCCATTGCATGTAGTTTTCCATTTTAGTGTGGTAGAAAGAAATACTGCTTGTCACTTCAGAAATTAGAATTAGCCACGCAGGAAGAGTACATGAGGAGGGAAGGTCGAAGGTTTGTATGTTCTTTCCGATTAGCTGTTCATTGTCTGGGTGGTGGGTGGCTGCCAGTAGCATGTCAAGTACCTCAGATGCTGTTGAATTATTGAACCTATCAGAGAATGTATTTTTTGAGTGATTCTTAAATTATATTATTGTATCAAGAGTTGTTTCATATAGTACATTGTTAGTGCTTGAGAGTGAGTTGTTGGAAATTTTGGTATTTTTGGGGTATATTTACTGTCTGATTGGATATTTGTAAGATGCAGTCAATTTTAGAAGGAGAGGATTTTCAATGTTCAGAAGACTGGAGAGTTTGAGAATGTTCAGAATGGGATTCATAGTGATGTTGAGGGCATAGGTGATGTGTACGTAAAACATTAGCTTACAACATTTTTTGATTCTATGATATTATATTAGATGGAGTGTTTGAAATGAGAGTTTTATGCTGCAATTGTGGAGAAATATTTTTGACAGGGAGCACCATCTTAAGAAATAGCACAGAGAAAAGTTCCAAGGTTATTATTTTTTTTAATAGAGGTAAAGAGTATTTCTCTGATTGAAAATATATTGTTTGGTTATATATTGGTAAAAGAACACAAAGGCTCTTTTAAGAATCACCCAGAGAACTTTTTAAGTATATTGAAAAAGGAAAATACCTATGATGCATTTTAAAAATAAATAACTGCAGTGACGACTGCCTCCATCCAATAAAAGGTTGTGCACTATCAGGCGAATTATAGCTGTGCGTAGCAGGAAGCCAATGAGACGTGTATTTTTGGCGGTTGTAGCCGCATCTGTGATTAGTATAGTGATTACAATTTATGTGCATTGTTCATGTGGTTGCATTGATTTGACAGCACACAAATTCACATGTGTTTCTGATTCTATCCCCTCATGTGTATGTTTATTTTGTTTCAATTGATGCACCTTGTCAGTATGCCTTATTGAATCTGTAAAAATGTTACAGGTAGCCGCGACTATCTGCAGTTGACTTGATCCGTGGCTATGAACACTCCAATGTATGTCATGCTTTGTGGCGGGCTTTGATAGCCACGAGTATGAACTCATTGGTTGTACCTGCGTTTATACATGTCTGTACTCTGGTGCAGTGATCATATTATGTTATGGATGCTTCAGCACAGATTTCTACATGTGTTTCTGTTTGGATGTTCTTACCTAAAGGCTAGTGCGAACTGAATTAGCCACGCAGCGAGAGAGGGGCGCCCGCTACCTTTGTATAACTATTTTTTAAGGAACCTGGGATTGGTAACCCTAGGTCTCCTGGGGGCAACCAGACGTGGTCTCCCTCTCACTGTGCTTAGAGAGGCATCAGCTTCACCTCACTGATGATCCCCAACAAGGGTGAAACACGTGTATGGGGTTGCTGGTGGTACTCTCGTTCAGATTGGAGTTGCCATTGTATTTCGGTGCTGGACTGCCCCTGGGCAGGACAAAGACTGATATGCAAATGGATATTTCCCATCTGTGAAAGGCACAGTGAGTAAAAGCTGTGGCTGCGAACTCTCAAGTGGTTAATAACCACTGAACAGGTTATCATGTCTGTTCTTGCGAGAGAGGGGCGCCCGCTACCTTTGTATAACTATTTTTTAAGGAACCTGGGATTGGTAACCCTAGGTCTCCTGGGGGCAACCAGACGTGGTCTCCCTCTCACTGTGCTTAGAGAGGCATCAGCTTCACCTCACTGATGATCCCCAACAAGGGTGAAACACGTGTATGGGGTTGCTGGTGGTACTCTCGTTCAGATTGGAGTTGCCATTGTATTTCGGTGCTGGACTGCCCCTGGGCAGGACAAAGACTGATATGAAAATGGATATTTCCCATCTGTGAAAGGCACAGTGAGTAAAAGCAGTGGCTGCGAACTCTCAAGTGGTTAATAACCACTGAACAGGTTATCATGTCTGTTCTTGCGAGAGAGGGGCGCCCGCTACCTTTGTATAACTATTTTTTAAGGAACCTGGGATTGGTAACCCTAGGTCTCCTGGGGGCAACCAGACGTGGTCTCCCTCTCACTGTGCTTAGAGAGGCATCAGCTTCACCTCACTGATGATCCCCAACAAGGGT
The DNA here is from genome assembly GCF_040938575.1 of Ambystoma mexicanum. Taxonomy (NCBI): domain Eukaryota; kingdom Metazoa; phylum Chordata; class Amphibia; order Caudata; family Ambystomatidae; genus Ambystoma; species Ambystoma mexicanum. Next base: position 299,953,932 of record NC_090936.1, on the reverse strand, counting down.
GAAACACGTGTATGGGGTTGCTGGTGGTACTCTCGTTCAGATTGGAGTTGCCATTGTATTTCGGTGCTGGACTGCCCCTGGGCAGGACAAAGACTGATATGCAAATGGATATTTCCCATCTGTGAAAGGCACAGTGAGTAAAAGCAGTGGCTGCGAACTCTGAAGTGGTTAATAACCACTGAACAGGTTATCATGTCTGTTCTTGCGAGAGAGGGGCGCCCGCTACCTTTGTATAACTATTTTTTAAGGAACCTGGGATTGGTAACCCTAGGTCTCCTGGGGGCAACCAGACGTGGTCTCCCTCTCACTGTGCTTAGAGAGGCATCAGCTTCACCTCACTGATGATCCCCAACAAGGGTGAAACACGTGTATGGGGTTGCTGGTGGTACTCTCGTTCAGATTGGAGTTGCCATTGTATTTCGGTGCTGGACTGCCCCTGGGCAGGACAAAGACTGATATGCAAATGGATATTTCCCATCTGTGAAAGGCACAGTGAGTAAAAGCAGTGGCTGCGAACTCTCAAGTGGTTAATAACCACTGAACAGGTTATCATGTCTGTTCTTGCGAGAGAGGGGCGCCCGCTACCTTTGTATAACTAGTGCGAACTGATTTTGAATCCTTTGTAATATGTTTTTTTTCATCACATTTGACTTTTTTTAGATAGTGTGTAAATGTTGTATATAGTATTCTTTGGAAGGAATGGTTTGGGGTTTATTGTTTGATATGTGTTGTAATACAAATGTGTTGGGCATTTTACTTGGTTGCTTTCTACAGTCCTCTTTTTGCGCTATTGATTTATGAAAGTTATGAAAGTGACGTTTTGGTCAACTTTTGAGATTCTGGTTCCAAAATTCAGAGGGTGCACATGTTCTGTGTTTGGCTATTGTGAAGATCTATTGAATAAAAGGAGCAGCTGAAGGTGAGTGATAGTGTGCTTTAATATAGTTGATGTACATTTTGAATTGTATTTCTAAGATAAATAAAGTATGTCTAGTGTCTGATTTACTCAAGTTTAGAAGTCTTGTTTGGCAAGTAGGGTTTTTCAATTTTACTTCAGTATTTTTAGGAGAGTGATGAAGCCGTATGACATGTTATGCAATTCCTTTGTGTGCCAAACAATATATTTCATAATAAAGGTAGTTTGTCATTGACATTGGGAGATGTGATATGAATGTGGTTGTATAACAAACCCCAGTGTGAACCAAGGAGTATAACTCTACACTTGACCAATAATGTGGCTGTGTGTGTGCATTGTAGTTGGATATTAAGCTGTTTTTCCGTGACCCTATATTTTTGTTTTTGTACTGTCTTTGCATTGTGGAAGTGTTTGAATGTGGCTTTAAAGCTAAGAGGTTTTATGAGGCATATTTATTAGAAATAATAATCAACAACTACATTTGGCAGTTTCACAATTTGCTTGGAAATGGTGTGCTTTGGAAGGTGAGTATGTGGGTTTCATGCTATGTAATGCAATATGTTGTTATGCAATGCACTGACATAGGAAGATATAAAATGAATGGGGGTCGATAGTGGGATGGGGAAACAGTATTATTGATGAGGTTTGCTAAGATAGCTTTCTGGGGCTGGCCAGGGCACTTGGATATTCAAACCCTAGTGGAGTGGGGATCGGCAGTGAAGGGAGGACATACTGCTGTTATGTTTTGTTGAAAAGTAGTAGTAATAATTAGTTTGTAGGTGAATGGCAGATAGTGGGTCAGGCCATTGGCCTATGATGCATAATTAAGTGGAAACAGGTGAGGTGCTTCATTCTGCATGTTTTTTGATGAGGGTGGCTAAGGAGGACTAGTTAAGTGGGTGTTGGGAGAAGCAAGGATGTGGCAAAGGCCAGTTATGGGACCAGGAGTATACTTATTGGTGTGTCCCTGGGGTTAGCTTACAGTTTCTACGTAGAGGCTTTTAAGGTGTGAAAACTGGAGCTGGGTGGAGGAACTAAGTGGCAATGTGTTATGATTGAGCTATGCTGTATTATGACGTTACTTATGAATTTAGGACACACCAGAGATGAATTAATAGTTTGTTGGTATATGAAAGGAAGGATGTCTTACATATTATTTTGCAAAACCTTTATGAATGTGAATGGGGAAATGTTGGTATTTCTTGTCATGTTGTTCACAGAGAACAGTTCTTCTCTTTAGAAGTTGTTTGGGAATTGTACTCTGATGTTATGTGTAGGGTATTTGAGGTATTATTTAAGAAATGTATAGTGGTACAGGTTTACAGTATTATTGATTAAGTTTGGTAAGGTAGCTTTATAGGGGATTTGGCCATTCACTCTAGTGAGAGTGGGGATGTGGAGTGGAGGGTGGATATACATGGTGATATGTTTTGTTGAGTAACAGTATTCGTGATTAGCTTGTAGGTGCAATGCAGTATAGTTCATAGGACATCTCCTGTTAGGAATAAAAAAAAGAAAATGATTTGCATCTCAGGCAGATGTGAGTTGTGAATAACTATTATGTCTGGGCTGATGGGTGGCCTCAGGGTTTTACATTCCGCAGCCTCGACTGAGGCCTGTGTTTCACTTGGCCCTACAAAGCCCAGACTGACAGTTTGTTAAACCCTGTCTCTGCCTGTCAGCCTGAGCATGGAAGTTATATTATGTATTGAAAATATAAAGAAACATAAAGCTTGACCTTCACTATCCCAATTTTTTTTCTAATACAGCTTTTTTGTACGATCCCATCAGGAAAGCAACAAAAACTTGCCATAAGAAACATCCGTCTGTAGGGAAGTTCATTTCTACAGTGTAAGATTTCAGAAAGTAGTGTTGTTAAATCTGTAGATACAAATCCTGTAGATAATACAATACCTATTATAGATAATACTTTTGAAAATGTGCATTTTCAAATAGGAGATGTGCCAACAGAAAATATTCATGGAGCCGAGAATGTTTTTCTTGAAAGAAAAAAAAGAAAACATTTATCAAATGTATTACTAGCTAGTAAAAAAGAAAGATTTCTAGAAGAAAAGGTAGCGAATGTGCTATCAATTTGAAACAGAAGAATAAAGATATATGTAGGAAAATGTATCACTCTCGTAATTTTACAAATCTTTGGAGAAGTGTGAAACCACAATCTAGATATGGGTAGCACGTTTTTTTGCAAAAGAAAAAAGTAGAAGTTATAATTAAGAACGCTTTTCATATGAAAAGAAAATGTCTAATTTTCATCTTGAATAAACTTCAGAAATAACTTAAGGTGACTACACCATTCTATACAAATATAGAAACAGTTGATGTACTTACACGTGACAACTTTTGTAATGTGTTTGGTGGAGACTGGAAACACACTTTTCATATGGTAAGATTTTTTAATGAGGAGATTTACATTCAAGGAAAGAATGTTCCCCTAGGTATTGATGAGAGTGGATGTAACTATGAAGTCCGCAATGGTGTGATTTCTAAAAAAACTGAAATTGTACAGTGTGATATAACAGAAATAGAAAGTTTAGGTCAGGCAAAAATAAAATCCACCATCCGGTGTGGTGCCTTAGACAAGACTACGACGCCAATCCAGCTTTGGAGACTAACGGGCCACAGCCAGACACAGTCGATACACCCCTGAGGGTCTGGATCCGCTGGGACTACCTACTGAGATACTAACACTACGTAGCTTCAATGATCAGCAACAACATGGGCGCTCTGCTCTGTGTAGAGTGCCCTCGAACCCTCCTACGACGATCCCCGCAGCACTGAATACCAACGCGGTAAGGAGTGGAGGGTGGCGACGCCTTGGAACTGGGGAGTGTGATCGGTGCCCTTGATTCCCCCTCCCTCTGGGGATAACCGTGGCTACCGGCCAGTACGTAAAGATTTAGACTCTGAATTTGCCTCTACTACCATCTCCGCAACACAAGTGAGGGTAAAAGATGGGGAAGGATAAGCCGAGAAAATCCTCAACGCAAAGTCGAATTGAACAGTATGCAACAATGTCCGTATCTCACTCTCCTGAACAGCTACCAATGGCAGTGGCAGCTCCCATAGAGGACGAGATCTCCCTCCGTAATATAATGGCCGCCATTGCTAGCTCCAGAACCTCGATGGAGAAAAAAATGGACAGCACAGGCGCAGATGTCTCCCTGCTAAGGCATGACCTTCAAAAAATAACCGCTCGCACTGGAGAGGCCGAAACGAGGATATCGGGAACGGAAGACTCCATACGAGAGGCGAACCGCCAGATGTCCGGCATGCTAGCACGGATTAAGACCCTGCAATCAAGGGTGGATGACAGCGAGGGAAGGTCTCGGCGAAATAATATCCGCATACTTGGCCTCCCGGAGAAGGCATAAGGAGGCTGTATGGAACTGTTTCTCGAAGATTGGTTGTTAAACACATACGATGAAAAGGCCTTCTCCAAATTTTTCTCCATAGAAAGAGCCCACCGCATTCCGACTGGGAAGGCCGTACCTGGCGCACCCCCGTGGACAGTCATCGCAAGGTTCCTAATTTATAGGGACAGGGACGCCCTGCTCCAATTGGCAAGATCAAAAGGCACAGTCACATGCAACGGATCGAGAATTGCTTTCTTTCCTGACTTCACCAGAGAGGTACAGAGGGCGCGCCAATCCTTCGATCCACTCAAGAAGCGCCTGAAAACGATGGGAGTCAGATACAGATTGATATTTCCCGCCCAATTGAAGATTTTTCATAATGGCACCTCCGTCCATTTCACTGATCCTAAGGAGGCCTGGAACTGGGCGGAAAGGCACATAGACGGGGACTGGGGCACCGAGGGGAGACAGAGAGGTCAGCGCGGCAGACCGCATCCTGAACGGCCACTGGAAATAGTACCCCAGCCGGACCCGCACCAAGCAGATGACTAATTAATTAAAATGTTGCTCCAATGTAAGAAACTATCTAATGATGTGAGCCAAACAGCCCACTTTGGACAATGCAAACCCGAACCACATGGCATAACAAGGCTGGCGACTGATCAGCAACCCCCCCCCTCGAGACAATAAAGAGAACTTGAAGTACCCCGAGAAGGTGTTCTACAACCAGGCCTCTACTGGTACGCCGTGTCTCGCAAACTGGTGGAATCTCCAGCCTGGATGCCCCCACGAAACCAGGGCAGGCGCATGCTGGTTGAAGTTTAACTGGTTTATAACTTGATGTTGGGCCAACAGATGCTTCCGTTGGGGGTGGAGTATGGGGAGGGGGGAGTTGGAATCGTTAAAGTTTTTTCACGTTTAGCAAACAATGATAATATGAGAATACCACGAGAGGCAATGGCTGCAGTAAATCTCGTCCAACTGTCCGCGGCGTGGATGTGACCTATGGAGGACACCCAGGAAACACACGCTCAAACACTTGATGGCATCTGCAACGACTCCTAATAACAAGCACCTAAAGCTCATAACCTGGAATGTGAATGGCCTGAGATCCAGCATCAAAAGAAGACTAGTGCTGCAATACATAAACAGACATTCCCCGGATATAGCTCTCTTGACCGAAACGCACCTGGCAGGAACCACATGCAAACTGTTCCAGAGATTCGATTACCGTACAGCGATCCATGCTGGCTTCTCCACGGGAGCGAGAGGAGTGCTAGTACTGGCCCACAAGAGACTACCGCTTGAAGTCAAAAAAGTAATACGAGACACAGGCAGGCGATACATACACCTGCAAGCATCACTATGGAATCAAACCCTGGCGATAACGGCGATCTACTCCCCACCAGCCCTCCTCAACACCTTGCTAGCTGACATTACCCCTATCCTGGCGACGGGAATGGCAGATACATGTATAATTGGAGGGGACTTCAATGAAGTAATGAATAATGCCTTAGACCGTACACACCTTCGGACCCGAAACCCCAACACAGTCACCAAACTTGCTACTTTTGCTTCCGCACTGGGGCTCCGAGATACATGGCGTGAATTGCATGGAGAAGAACGTGAATACTCCTTCCACTCAGGAGCGCATGCCTCAATGTCCAGGATAGACTATATCTTTCTCCCATCCCAGAACATTCATAAGGCCTGTAATGCTACCTTCTTTCCAAGAGGCATATCCGATCACTCTCCAATGCCTGTGGAGCTGGAGACAGAGAGACCTCGTCCGCCGCCCACCTGGCATCTCAACTCCTATTACATGGGGTTCCCAGAACTACAGGAAAAAATAGAAACGGCTGAAATAAATACCGAGGCAGAGGTAAGCGAGAGGAGCTTTATTCAACAGCCCCCGGAGACAAGGGCAGTCGGAGGGGAAATGCGAACAGTGTTCCTTAGTGGAACGGGGAGGGGAGAACATTCTGTTGTTCCATGTGGAACAGAGTGACATTAACTTCACAACATCTCCTTATCTATGGGAAAAGAGGGGTTGGGAAGAGGGGGGGAAACAGGGAAGAAGGAGCGGGAAGGTTGGTTAGAGAGCTTAGCAGGTTGGCAGTGGTTGATCAATAGTACACGAAATCATTGCTGAAATTCCGGATGATCCTGCGATTCCTTTTCGACAGGCTGCTAGCGGAAATGTCCTAATCATCGGGACGGTGTTCGCTGCTTCTTGTATGTTTGGTGTAGTATGTCCCTTTAGGAATGAGTTTGTTTCTTGACCCTGCGCCATCATGTGAGTTTGTGGAAGTGCTGGGTCTGCATGTGTCGTTGGTTATTTTCACGAGATCATCGTGGGACCATCTCTTTCCATCATCTAATGTGACAGATTTTTCGTGGCAGTGTATGACTTTTTGTGGAGGTCTGAATTTGGATTCACCCTTGAGTATTTTCTTGGGTTCTCTGACACAAACCCAATCTCCTTCTTGAAGGATCATTTGTTTTGCCCCGTTCTTCTGGTCGTAGTATGTTTTATACTTCTTTTGTTTCTCCTTTATGGTTTTGTGGACTTGTTCCATATCTACTTTTGGTTCCGATTTCATTCTTCCCTCACCAGTATCTAAAAAGATCCATGCTGGTCTCAGTTGATTGGTTGCGGTTCTGCCCCGCATTAAGGTGAAGGGCTCTAATTTGGTGGTGGAGTGTGGCGTTGTTCTATATGCGTATATAGCTTCCTTGAGGGTTTCCATCCATGGTAGAGCATTCGCTGTGGCTAGTTGGATGACACTTTTTATCAGTCTATTCATTCTTTCTACAAATCCATTGAACATCAGATGGTACAGTGATGTGGTGATGTGATTGATAGATTTGTTTTTTAGGAACTCTTTGAATTCTGACGAAGTGAACTGGGACCCGTTGTCTGATACAATGTCTCTGGGGTCACCTTCCCTGTTGAATATTTCGGTGAGAAAGTCGATGACGTTCTTAGTGGTTACACTGCCTTCCACCACACCCCATTCGGTCCATTTGGATGTGTAGTCAACAATTACGATGATGAATATTTTTACTGCATCTAGGTTTTCGAAAGGGCCCATGATGTCTATTGCCAACTTTGACCATACATGTTCGGGGGTTTCCACAGGCTGAAGTGGTGTTTTCCTTAAGCTTTTAGATTTGTCACTGGAAGCGCAGGCATAGCAGTTTTTGACTGTCTCTTCCGCCTCTTTCCACATGTTGGGCCACCAGTAGTTGTTTCTCAGTCTATTCTTCGTCAAACTCCTTCCCAGATGCTCTTCATGGGCTAGATCAAGCAGTTTCCTTCTGAGTGCCACGGCTGGAATTACTCTATTTCCCCTAAAGATGTGATTTTCATTCATGGATATTTCATCTTTAAAAGGTGAAAAGTTCGCCAATTCTTCTCTAACATCAACCCAATCGTTCATCACAGCTCTTCTGATTTCTTGTTGTTCTGTGTCGGCCTTGGTGATGCGTGCCCATTCATCGGAGGGGATGGCAGGGTTTATGGTGGCTATGATGTCTTCACATAGATCTTCGCTTTCAATGTCTTGTTTGTCTTAGATAGTGGGTAACCTGGAGAGGCAATCGGCTACTTGATTCTGAGGGCCAGGAGTGTAGCAGACTTCAAGATTGTATTGCATAATGTCTAGGAACCAGCGCCTTATTCTCGGCGATATAAGGTGCAGCGTTTTCGATTGCAAGATGTTGACAAGAGGTTTGTGATCAGTCTTTAGAAGGATGGGTAGGCCCCAGATCAGGTTCCTGAAATGTTGCAAGGCCCACTTGACAGCTAAAGCCTCTCTTTCAATGGTGGAATAGTTCAGTTCAGCACTCCTAAGGACTCTCGAAGCAAATGCGATGGTCACGATATTGCCATTCTGTTGCTGTTCTAATACTGCACCAAGGCTGATCTTGCTGGCATCTACTGACACCATTGTTTTGGCTTTATAATCAAACATGCTTAGGGCTGGAGCTTGGTTGATATCGGACTGATATCGGACTTGAGGTTCTCAAATTCGTTTTTGCATTCTGTGGACCACTCAAATCTGTTAGATTTTTTCATGAGTTATCTCATGTTTTCCGTCCTGTTGGCATAATTGCTCACAAATTTGGAGTAGTACTCCCTAAAAAACTTTTCAATTGGTCTTTGTTGGTGGGTTCGGTTAAACTCAGTATTGTGTCCAGGAGTTTTTTTTTGGATGCCTCTAGCGTCGATGGAATGGCCAAGATAGGAGACCTGACTGCACTTTATGTTGCATTTCTCTAATTTAAGAGTGAGTCCGCTTTTTTGGATTATTCGTAATACGCCCATTAGCTTGGCATCGTGTTCTTCCTCAGTTTTAACTGATATGAGAATGTCATCCTGGAAGCATTGTACTCCATTGAGACCTCCGAAAAGATGTGACATGAGTCTCTGGAACACTGCTGCGGCCGAAGCAAGTCCAAATGGCATTCTGTTGAACATGTATGCTCCCAACGGTGTAACAAAGGAGGTGAGGGCTTTTGAGCTGTCGTCTAAGGCAATCTGGTGGTATGCTGATGAGAGATCTAAGGTGCTAAAAAAACTTGCCGGTTCCATGGTCGAGAGAAGTTCGGATATGTTAGGAAGTGGGTGTCTGTCGACCCATATGTTTTTGTTTAGATCTCTTAGGTCAACACACATTCGTATGGAATTGTCGGGTTTCTTTACTAGGACAATGGGGGCAAGCCATTCAGAACTCTCTATGGCTTGTATGATGTTCTCCTTGCACAGACGTGTGAGTTCGTCCTTAAGTGCTGCTTTGGTCCCAAAAGGTACTCCACGCACTCGATGGACCACAGGGACAGCACCTCTTTTCAATATGATTCTGTGTTGGAAGCCTTTAAGCAATCCTCTTTCATTGCGGAATACTTTGGGAAATAGTTCAGCCAAGCTAGCTTTGATGTCAGTAGTGTTTTTGAACACACTCAGTATGGGGATATCCGACCCGGGGTGAATTCTTACTTGGAGGGCTGCTTGCTCTTCCCATCCTACTACAGAGGATCCATTTTTGGCTACGAACAATTTGCAGTAAGTTTGTCTGTCATGAAACTTGAGTTTGATCCACGTGTACCCCATGATGTCAATGGATGTCTTTCCATACCCTGTGGCTCTCACCGAAGAGCTTTGTAGATCGTGGACCTTGCCCGAAAGCACTTTCACAAAGGTTTCGAGATCCACCATAGTATAGGGGGCCCTGTATCCACCATCACTTTCAATGGTATTTCGTTGATATACATGTCAACCCATGGGCCACTCGATTCTTGGAAGGAGGTGACTGTGAGGATTTGCACTCGTGGGCATGTCTCATTCACAGACAGCATGCTGTCTGACATTTGGTCGTAGTCCACTGTTTTCACTGACCCATATCTGTTGACAGGTCGTCTGTTGTTGTTGCCAGATCTACGTGGTCCCCCTTGGGTGTTTCGACAGACTTTGGCAAAGTGGCCCAACTGGCCACACTTGTAGCATTCAACATTATTAGCTGGGCACGTTTTCCCAGCTTCATGGCGTTCATACCATCCACACTTCTGGCAGCGCGTGGGGTTTTGATTGTCGTAGGCTGATTCTATTCCCCTTATGGAGTTTCCTCTAGTATTTTGAGGAGCACTTTTCCATCCTGTGGGAAGCCTACAAACCAGTCCTGCGAGGGGAGATCATATCATGGACCTCCGCCAAGAAGAAGATGCAACACGAATCGATCATCAAAGTTGAGAAGAAGTTATGACCAGGGAAATAGAACATGCCTCCAAAGACACCCCCAGATACATAGAGCCCTAGTGTTGGCGCAGAAGGAGCTACATAATTTATCGCTGGATTGTGCCCAAAAAGCACATAGTGCCATGAAAGCACGTCTATATGAAACAGGAGAAAAAGCGGGCAGAACCATGCTTGCATGGTTGGAAAAATTAGAGGAAGGCCAACGTATAGTAAAGACCAGCAAAACGAGAGAAGCCAGATTAGTCTCCACTGACGCCGAAATAGCGGAATGCTTTGCAGACTTCTATGAATGACTCTATGTGCCTCCCACCGATACACCGAATATCTCCATACTAGACGACATCGATCTAGCCTTCCTCACCGTGGAACAGGCTGAGTCCCTGGACGGTAAAATGACAGAAGAGGAGATTTTTACAGCCATGACACAACTCCAGGCCGGCAAAACCCCAGGCCCCAATGGCTTCCCGGTTGATATTTGGAAACGTCTGAGCCATTTAGAATTACCTATGCGCCTACTCAATCTGTTTGAAGACTCCTTATTGAAAGGCGTATTCCCGCCAGACCTCCGAAAAGCCATGATAATCGTGATCCCAAAAGAAAACAAACCTCCGGAAGAATGCGACTCCTACAGGCCCATATCACTAATAAATACGGAAGCGAAAATACTGGCCAAGGTACTGGTGAACAGACTCCAAATGGGCTTCACAGAGCTAGTCCACCCGGACCAATGCAGCTTCATGCCCCAGAGGTCAACCAGAATGAATATCCAAAGGTTGCATCTGGCCTTGGGAAGAGCGCCTACCCTGCAACAATCAGCGGCACTGCTGGCCATAGACTTCGAAAAGGCCTTTGATTCGGTGTACTGGGAGGCACTGTGGGCAATTAAGAAGAAAATTTACTTTGGTGAACCATTTATAAAATGGGTCCAGCTTCTTTATAAGGATCCCCTGGCAGAGGTGAAGGTGAATGGTTGGCTCTCTCATGTCTTCCGATTGGGGAAAGGCACCAGGCAGGGATGTCCCCTCTCGGCAATGCTGTTTGCCCTAATAATCGAGCCACTGGCAGTCATCCTGCGAGGCACAGACACATGGTCAGGCTTTCGATGGAACTTGGAATGGGAGGACAAGATATCCCTCTATGCAGATGACCTCCTGATATACTTGGGTGACCTGGCGATCTCAGGCCCCATAGTCACTGCTATCCTAAGAAACTACAGAATCTTTAGCGGCCTCAGGGTGAACTGCCTCAAATCGGTCCTCTTCCCTGTGAAGGGTGTGGACTGTATACCACCACAAGGCTCCCGCTACCAGATTGAGCTTACACAATTCAGATATTTAGGCACCATCATCACCAACGCCCTTGACACTTATATACCCCAAAACCTATACCCAATAATGAGGAAATTCGAACAAGATGTGGCTCACTGGGAGGCACTACCACTGACAGTACTAGATGTTAACCGTACCCCGATTCCTATACATCCTTCAAAATGCCCCCCTTCATATCCCCACGGAAGAATTCCGCAAAATAGATGGAACAACACGCAGGCTGCTGTGGGGAGGGAAACACCCGAGGATAGCCCTCAAAACCCTGCAACGCTCAGTCTGGGAAGGGGGGATAGGTCTCCCCAACATCCAAGTTTACTATTGGGCGGCCCAAATGGCAACAGTCAATGACATTCTACATGGCAACCCCAGACTCCCGCATACACGAGCGGAAATAAATGCCAGGCAGGAAATGTCCCCTCTCGAAAGTCTTTATGGGAAACAATGTCGCCCTCCTGAGCGCTCGATAGTGGCACAGACAACACAAATATGGAAAGACTCTCACAAACATATTGGTTGGGATAAGAAAATCACCCCAGTCCTGCCTATTTGGAACAACGCCCATCTCACAGGTCTCAGTAGACTCCCGAAATGGCCCAGCTGGGCCGCAGTCGATATACACACTCTACAACAAATATTTGTGAATAATCAGTTCATTCCAGTTTTCGAGTTCTCTACTCAATATGCCCTCCCAGTTACCGAATGCTATCACTACGAGCAGTTACACCATGCCCTCTCAACCCAAAGGGACCAATTGACAGACATGCTGGAATTCACGCCTATAGAGCGAAACATAGTTGTAGACAGGGTGGAAAACAAAATCACTTCCAGCATGTATAATGCGATTTCCGCTTTTGCCACGACAGAACTATCGAACCTAAAGCTGAAATGGGAGGGAGATGTCGGCCCGATACTTCCTGAGGATTGGATTTCTGCCCTGATGCACCCCAGGGATATAGCAATCTCAGCCAGAATCAGACTTATCCAACTAAAGATCCTCCACAGAATATACTACCCGCGCCTAACATTGTATAACTGGGGGAAAGCAACTGATCCAAAATGTCTGCGCTGTAAACAGGAAGAGGGCACCTTCTACCACATCCTATGGCAGTGCACGCACATACAATACTTTTGGAGGAAATGTACCGAAAGACTATCGAGGGTCATAGGACGCCCGATACCTAATGATCCCAAACTATTCCTCTTGGGTATTGAAGAGGAAGGAGAACTATCCCGCTTCGAAAGACTACTGCTGTCAACATCCGCAGGGATTGCCAATTGTAACATTGCACAATTGTGGGGGTCTGAAATCTGCCCAAGCTATGACCAATGGTCCACGGACGTGGACGCGGTCAGTCTAATGGAACATCGAATATACCAAGCGAGGGGCTGCCCTGGCAAGGTGGATAAAATATGGGGAAAATGGGAACAAATACTATGAGCAAGCGATGCTTGGGTGAATGAACGGCATTACGTAGCCTTGCCATCAAGCCAAGACTTTAATACAAAGAACTGCCTTGCCATAAACTGGTTGTGAAGCCGAACGATAATACAAATGGTTTTGTATATATGTGTCTATCCGCAATAGTTGTGCGTGTGCGCCCGAACGAATCTCAATTTTCATGCGCATTGCCCCCCCTTTTCATATGTATGCAATTTATGTTTTAGTGTTGTGTTCAATTTTGTTCTTTATTTTCTTTGTCTTGACTGGATATTGTTTGTTTTGTATACATGTACAAAAACCCAATAAAACTTGTTATTAAAAATAAAAACAATTAAAGCTGTAGTCAGTGGCCATGGCTAAAGGCCATAGCTAGTGCCCATTATATACAGTCGGCACAGCCAAAGGCTGTGGCCACTGGCTAGTATTGTGTTGAAGACCATGGCTAGTGGCTGGTTAGTGTATACGATATACAGTGGGCATGGACGAAGGCCATCGCTTATTGCATTCTATTTTTTTAAAATGTACAGTGGACAAAAGGTGTACAAACTACTCAAGGTCAAAGGCCATGGCTAGTGGCCCATTTATATGTTAGAATACATGGTGGGCCAGTCAAATATTGTGGCCACTGGCCGGTATTGTGCTAATGTCCATGGCTAGTGCTTGGTTTTTGTATGTAATATACAGTGGCCACGGTCAAAGACCATAGGTAGGGGCTAGTTAGTGTTGTATAATAGACATTGCACACTTCTGAAGTACATCACTTATGCCATGTTAGTATTTTAAAATATACAGTACACATGGCCAAAAGATGTACAAACTGCTCATGGTCAAACGCCATGGCTAGTGGCCCATTTATAGTTATAATTAATAGTGGGCGTAGTAAAACATTGTGACCACTGGCCAGTATTGTGCTAAAGTCCATGGCTACTGCCTGTTCTGTGGATATAATATACTGTGGACACTGTTGAAAGCTGCATCCACTGGAAAAGGCCAAAAACTATGGTTGATAGCTTGTTAGTGTTTTAAAATATTCAGTGCACATGAGTGAAGGTTGTGACCATTTTCCAAAACTGAAGGCCATGACTAGTACCCATTCATGTGTTAAAATATATTTGGCCATGCACACTGACCATGGCTGAAGCACATGCTTAATGGAAGTTACTGTTGTAATGTAATTAGTGATGTCATCAATGATGTGATCTGTGATGTCATCATTTTGGTCATAGTGTGCACAATAGGGGCACAAAGTAGAGGTGGCTTTAGCTGAATTTCCAAGGTTTTGTTGCATCAAGTTCTCACCTTAACGCCCTTGTACCTAAAGTGTTTTCCTTCAATTTAAAGGGTTTTGTTACAATGTATTGCTCACCTTAACATCCCAGCAACTATATTTTTACTTGAATTTTATTTTGTCATTCCATACACAAAGTTGCATATTTTTAAATATTCTTATTTGTTGCTGCAGCTACAGCATCAGCCAATGAATTGCAGGATTGTACGTGCAAAGCTAAAAGTAGCAATGACTGGAGTGCTTATATTTGCAGATAAACTATTGCCCCTGTTTACAGTGTAACCACAGAAACAAACAAACTATTGGGAGATTTCAATTACTGAAACTGCATAAAATAAATTACAATAGATATTGTAATATATTTAAGCAGTCTGTATTCAATTTTATCTATTTTTGTAACTTAAAAGGTGACCCTTAAAAGGGACATATCTGGAGACGGAAAGAGTGCAATGGAATACTGGAGGAAAACACACACGTATGAAACATCAAACAAAGGGAATTCAAATAAAAAGCAACATATGTATTTATTTTAATTTTATTTTTAGCAAAAAATGGGGAAAATTGCCACTTAAAACAAGAAATAAGAATGACAGGTGATCAGGTATTCAATGATTAACTTGTGCCACTCGTCAAATGTACCACCATCCTTGACTACCCATTTAAGACATCATCTACCGGTGACTTGCATCATGGAAAGATTGTGAGTCGGTAAAACGGGAGTCTGTGCAGTTCATACCACTGCTGAAGTTGAGTCTCCATTTCCAGTTTGTAATATTGTTGTACTGGTGAATGGAAGTGCTGCAAGTGCTGCTGAGATCTGTCTACGCAAAGAATGGAACCCATGCATTTTTCTTTTGTAATGTTTGTACGTTTTCTGACAGTCATTATCAACGTTATCTCAGTGGACTCATACTACATGATTAATCATAATAGATGGTCACAGTCTTTGAGATGGAACATTCGAAGCCCAAAGCTTAGAGTTTTGTTGCACAATGTGCAACATACTTCCTCTGCCTCTTTTCTAGAACAGTGTTCTTTAACTTTAAAGAAGCACCTACTGTCAGCAGTGGTTTTCATCCCAGTTGCCTTCTTTCTTGGAGTGATGGATTCGGAAACCCAAATGATAATATCATCAATGCTGGTACTCTCGTGATTGGACATGCTGGAATGTCCAACCGGGAAGGAATATGTACAACAATAAACATAGCAGCACAAAAAAGACAAAAAATGAAAAAATGAAAAATTGGCAAACTAAACAAATCACAAAACAAAGAAAAATAGTACTAGGGTAAAAGTGGGTAAAATAATAAAGAATTTAAGGGGCATAGTGCCAAAAGTCCTTTCAGTTACTGGAAAACACTTTCATTAGCAGTACAGGAAGCAATGATAAATGTAAACTTATTTTTTTGTGGGTGTGGTGATTAATTACACCTACAGACTTCCATGCCCGCTGATTGGACGGTGTTTTACACACGGATCTGATTTAATCAACTTGTATTAGATAAATTGAATTAATAGTGCCTCATGTTGTATGTAATATCCGTAAAGAAATAAGGAAACATAGGTATTACGAGGAAATAGATATGATGGCATTGTGTTGTTGGACCTGTTATTGAATCTATAAAATGATGACCACCAGAAAAAAGCAAAAGTGAAATGTAAAAAGGATTTTCACTTTTAATGAATTGAATACATGTATTGGAATTGATGCGCCTTGATGATCTGTGGGGGGAACCAGAGTCAATACAGCCAATGAAGAAAATTCTTCTACAATGCCAATATAAGGAGGTGGAAGATACAGTAATGCTACAGAATATACAAGCTTCTGCTTCTTTGACCCATTATTGGAGGACAAAAACAACATTAGGGTCCTGAAACCAAAATCTCTCAGGCTGCTGTTTAAAAAGTTTAGAAAGGGGAATCTTCCACTTCCAGTATGTCAACATAAGTTGAGTCTGAAAGTCAGTGATTAGTGTGGATATTGTAAATCGGTCTCTGAAACGGAGATTCACATTTTGGCGATCTTTCCTCTATAAATGGACATAAGGAAGCGGTTTTTGAACACCACACCTTCGTCTGCACCCACATCTTGTGGGCCCCCTTGGAAATCCCTATCTCTTCTCTCCTCCCTCTCCCCTGTCACACCTGAGGAGGTCTCCAGACAAGTCCAGTCCATGAAAGCCTCCTCCAAACAGGTTGAGCCTTGCCCTCATAAAACCATCAAGGAGAGCATCAATTCTCTTGCTCCAGCCTTGGCCAACCTCTGCAACCTCTCCTTCGCCACTGGGGGTTTCACCACTTCTCTCAAGCACTCTCCTGTGTACCCTCTGCTCAACAAACCCTCTACTGACCCCTCTATCCCAGCAAATTATCGCCTGATCTCTATCACTCCTTTCCTGGGAAAACTCCTGGAGAATTTAGCTATCTCACAGTTTACCCTCCACACTTAATCTATCGGTTGTCTCCATGACCATCAGTCTGACTTTAGAGCATCCAGAGACGCGGAAACTGCTCTTCAAAACACCCATAAAGACCTGCTCTCAAATCTTGACTCAAACTCTTCTACTGTCCCCATTCGTCTCAATCTCTCTTCTGCCTTTGACACATAAACCACAACATCCTGATCTCCCATATCCATGATACCCTGGGTATCACAGATTGGGCCCTGGTGTGGCTTGTCTCCTTTCTCTCTGACCGTCCTTCGCAGGTGGAACTTGGGCCCTTTCTCTCCTCTATCACTGCCTCTAGTTGTGGTGTCGCCCAGGGATCGAACCTATCACTGTGGTTCTTCAATGTGTACATGGCCCCTCTGGCCCACGGCACCTCTAGCTTCACCTCTAACTTTCAGTGTTATGCAGATGACACACAGCTCTCTTCAGGCTACCCTCAGGCTCCTCCTCATCCTCGATCATTCCTGACTATCTTTCCACAATTCAGTCTTGGTGTGCTGCTAATAATCTCTGTCTAAATGCGAGTAAGACATAAATTGTCCTCATTGGGACCCCTGCTCCCGCTTTCCCAGTTTCTCACTGGCCGGCCTCACTTAGCCCTGCACCTCCAACTATTAGTGAGGCAAGAAATCTGGGGGTCATCTGCGACTCCACTCTCTCCTTCTCTTCTCACATCTCGGACATCTACAAAAAGTCCCACTACCAGCTGCACCTCTTAAGAGGTATTCTACCTATTCTCACTTTCCCCCAAAGTCTCACCATCTCCAGAACCCTGGTTCTCTCTAGGCTAGACTACTGCAACAGCCTCTTTCTCAATCTTCCTACTTCTACTCTCTGTCTGCTAGAACTCATCCAGACCAGAATCGCAAGATTTATCCTTGGCCTCAAGCCCTTGGACTGCATCTTCCAGGCACTGAAATCCCCTCAGTGGCCCCCTGTGGCTGCTAGGATCAAGTTCAAGACCCTCTGCATAGGGTACAAGGCTTTCTGGGTTAAAGCCTGCACTATCTACAATGCTCTCTTCCTAAATACTCTCCTAGAGCCCTCCCCTCGTCTTCCTCCAACTCTTTGCAGGTGAGCTGTTTTTCTAAGCAGAGATTTAGGGGTAGATCCTTATCCTCTGCAGGTGGCTCCCCCTGGAACAGCCTCCCTGCCTCTCTCTGCAGTGAGCCGGAGCTCCTTAAATTCCAGAAACTCCTCAAGACCTTCCTCTTTATTTCCTCCTTCTCTCTGCCTCTCCACTGCTAACCTCCTCTCTCTCCTTCTCTCCTGCTTCACTCCTCCTTCCATTTCCTAACTCTGTTCAGTTTTACTGACTGGTTGCCTGGTTCACCTTCAGAGCCTCACAGGTACCAGGCTCCCCTTGCAAGAATCAACTTGAAATTATTCTGAATGTTTACAATAGTAGAAGATGAAGGTGGCTGCATAGAACCGTGCGCATTCTGATTGTTAAAATGATAGCTCTTGTTGAAGTGGAAGGGCACACAGAGGTGCACTTTGCCCTTTGGACAGCAGAGGGCAACCTAACACTGATGAATGGCATCAAGCGAGTACAGAAAAATATCTAAGCATTTATATACATATAGATAATATAACGTAACATTTGCACTGTGCCTTGAAGCATTCTATGCCATCTATCCTTGGACTGGCCTAGGTCAGCTTTACCCATAATCTCTCTGCTATACTAGTTCCTTCCCCAGTCCACAGCACAGGTCATCACTTGCATCTGCTTCCTCTCCAATTCTGGATTTCTGTCTCAAATGCTCCCACTGACAGGCTGGAGTTTTGCAAGTCATCCTCCACCAGGATACACCTCAGAATGTCTTTTTATTATTATTATTTTTTTTTATTATTTTTTTTTGGAGTATTTAATCAAAAATTTGATTTTTACAACATCGTTTCTTTTCTCTTTCTTTTGTCCAAATTTGGACATCTTAATCATTTGTTTCTGTAGGTTACAGTTTCTGGTCGCTTTGCAAGGAGAGTCTTAGTTTTCATTTCGCTTCGCAGTGAGTTTTTCTGTTAAAGCGTCAAGGATTTTGTATGTCGCTAGTTGCCACGATGTCCGGTCACCACTTATCATCCTTTTCCACCATGTATCTTCATCAGTTACTGTGGCGTGTTGGCAGATATATTTCATATAGGGGTGGCGGATATTTGTCAAGCTTGGGCAGGACAGTATAAGGTGGCGAATGGTCTCTTTCTCGTTTCCACAGAATCTGCAGGTACTAGTCAGCGATTCCTTCTTTATGTGGCGGATTTTGTTGGTGTCCACAAGATTCAGTCTTGCTCTGATTATAAGATTGCGTGCCGCTCGGCTGGGGAATCTTTTGATGTAGTTCTGTAGGTCATCACGTTTTTTCCATAGCGGTGGTAAGTGAGAGACAAGCTTGTATTCTGAGGCTGCATCTAAAGTGCGAATCCAGTCCATGTCTTTAGTTTTTTTTATTATTCTTGTAGGATTGTTAATCAGATCTTCTTCTGTACATTCGATGATTTTCAGTAGAGCTTGGTTTTCGTTTTTCCATTGATTTAGCATGATGCAGCTTCCCTCTAGAATTTCTTTGGACACCAGGCCGTGGAGAAAGGAACAGTTTGATAGAATGCATTTCCTGTATAGCATCAGAGTGTTGCAGTCTACAGTGCCTTGAAGAGAAAGCAGACTGAGTTCTCGCCGGATCAGTGTGATTGGCATTGAGTCCGGAAGGGCAAGGGTCGTCCTCCAGAAATAGGCTTCCAATTCGGGCCAAAGAGTCTTGGGTAAGCACGGCAACGCTTCTGATCCATATGTAACCATGGGGACCACTTTTTGCTTGTAGAAGTTCAGTAGCGGGATGGTGGAAAATTTACCAAATTTTCTGTCTATTGCTTTGCCTTTTGTTGCCAGGCTTCGGATCTTATCGAACAGGGATTCTTGCATAGACGTATCTTTTGCTGAATTGTCCAGAGTTACGCCTAGATATTTGAAGCTGTTTACTCTTTCAATTTTCGTTTTTTCCAGGAACCAGTTGTATTTGTCCCGCTCTCTGGTTTTGCGCTCCATCACCATGATTTTGGTTTTGTCGGTGTTGATTTCCAAATTGTTCTCGTTACAAAATAGTTGTAGATTGGTGAGTTGGCGCTGGAGGCCTATGGGCATTAAATCCAGCAAAATAAGGTCATCCCCGTAGAGCAGTCTACTGATGGGTGTTTGTGCTATTTTTGGTGGGAAGGATCTGATTGAGGTTTCGGTATGTTGATAATCTCCCATGTAAGCGATAAAGAGGGCCGGGGCCAAAGGGCAGCCCTGTTTGACTCCTCTATGCGTGTTGATCTGAGTGGATAAGTTGCCTTGCTGATTTAGTCGTACTTTAATGTTGGTATCCGTGTGGAGTGCCTTAATCGGATTTAGAATGTCGCTTGGGCAGCCCCAGAAAGATAGTTTCTGCCACAGTCTGTTGCGATCGACTCTATCAAAGGTTTTGGAGAAGTCTATAAAGGCTGAGTACACTTTTGGGTGGCCATCTTTTATTTTGCTTTTCAAGATGGTTAGGAGGAAGATGTTGATCGTGGTTCCCAGTGTTTGTTTGAATCCGGCTTCGAAGTTGTCATTGCACAGAGCTTCTGTGGCCCAAGATTGGAATTTTTTTAGGAGAAGGGACCCGAAAACTTTCACTATAGGGTCTAGTAGGGCAGTAGTTTGTAGGGTCTTGCTTGTCGCCTTTCTTATAAATCGGGACCACTATTGCGGACAGCCATGTAGGAGGTATTGATTGTGCAGCCACGCATCGTGTGAACACGGATCTTATGAATTTGGCCAATTCGATTGGATGTGATTTCAGGTCAAAATTGGTGATACCGTCAGGTCCCGGAGCTCTGGATTTGTTCAATTTTTTAATGATGTTACAAATGTCATCTAAATCGTCCAGCTTTGTCCAGATGTTAGTTTGGTTTAGGCGATTCAGGTCAGTCGACAATGGTTTCGGACGCTCGTATTTGGATAGAGTGTTTGGCAGCTCGAAGAGTGATCTAAAGTGGGTGGCCCAAGTTGCTTCATCGATTGAATTGGTCATTTCTGGTCCGGTAAACAAAGATGTTTTATTGAGTAGAGACCAGAATTCTTTTGCGTTATTGGTGCAGATGGCTTTTAGCATAGTTTCGGCATCTTGTTGATGCAATGTCCATCTGTGTCTTCTCACCCATGGTTAGTTCTCTGTTGGACGGGGAAGTGTTGCTGCTGATCTTTTTGCTTTCCTGTAGGCACGGCGTCAAAGAAACAAGAGTTTGGCGTATTTATGGATGGGTGTTTGAGTGGTTTTGCTTGGGTTGGTTCGCTGTGTCATGTATGAGATAAGCAGGGGAGCATAATCCATGATTTCGTGTTCAGGTGTATCGTTAGTTTTTGAGTAACGATTTGTCAAGTCTCTTATGCTTTGAGCTGTGAGACGAAGTCTATTTTTTTGATTATTTTGTTCAAGTCCATACTCCATTTTATCTCGGGTGATGAGTGGTGGTTTCCATGTGGTTACCAGGATGTTGTGGTCGCTGGATGACGTTAGCTGGACATCGAAAGAAGTTGCTAAGGATAGCATGGGTTCGGATACAAAAGTATAGTCAATGGTGGATGTCGAGTTGTTGTTTGTCCATGTTGGATGACGGGTGTTGCTTTTATACACTGTATCCAAATTGTGAAGGTGTCTAGAATTCATCAGTTTGGTCCAAGCTTCGCCTCGTCGTTCACTCTGTGTGTTGGCTTTAGTGGAAGTTTGTTTGCATTGGGCGTTTAGGTCGCCACATATTATAATGTGGTATGTGTTGTAGGTGGTGCGTACCTCGTCCACAGTGGATTCAATTAAGGCCAAAAAGTTTTTTTCATCAATTGCCCCGGGATTCCAGTAGACGTTTAGTATTGCCACCGGCATCGTCTGGTGGAGTGCTTCCGCGTTAGGAGGGAGTTCCCATGTTAGCAGTCATGCCTGCAGTGAATAGTTTGAGACGATAATGGCTGTTATTGCCAGGCCACTGTTGATTCTGCATGCAGTTATGAGGCCTGAGGATGGTCGGCCAAGTGATCGTTTTGACGCTGGTGCCAAACGAAGGTCAAAGCCATTGAGTGATGGAGTTTTGGTCAACCAGGTTTCCTGGAGGCACCACAGATCTGCTGATCCAAGGTTGACGTCGCTAGGTGAGGTAAGGTGTTTGAATCCTCTGGTGTTCCATGATTGTTGTTTCAAGTCACGGGGGAGTTTTTCTTGAGTAGTTGTTGGTTCTTGTAGGCTGGATCTGTCCATGAGTTGCTATTTCAATCGATGCGTTTCCATTGCTTTTGGGAGCCAAGCCCAGAAGCTAGATGAAGTCGAATTTTTGGTTTTTGGTGTAGAGGGCAAGTTTTGTGGTAAGTGGATGGTTTTGGTAAGGTTCTTGTGTTGGTCGCGTCGTTCCTTTCGGAAGGCTATTTTCGCTTTTTGGTTGTCTTTAGTAGCAGCGTCTGATATGGATGGAGTTCGGGCAATTTGAGATGGAGGTTGAGACTGAGTTGGTGGTAGATTATCTGAGTTTTGTTGAGCGGTCGTAGTGGTGTTTCGGTATGAAGGTCTCCGTTCATGTGCCCTACCATTTATGTTATGTTTGGGTCTTGGGTCATAGGCGTTTTCGCTGTTACGTGATTTCTTCGCTGAGGGTATTGTGTGTTTGGAGTTTGGGTTCTCATAGTTGCTTTGTTGTTGAGAGAGATGATGTCAGAAAACTGCGGAAGTCCCTTTCTCGGTCTAGCAGTTTGTTTTTGATTCTTCTCGAGATGATGTGAATGTAGCATGTAGCTCTTCCATGATAGTGACTTGGTTCAACGATTCTTAGATCGTCTGACGTTATTTGGGACAATTTTGGAACAAGATGTATCAGCGTCAAGACTCCACTTCTGTTTAGTGTGACTTCGTCTCTGTTGTCTTTCATTTGTTCAACTTTCAGGATCCACTTTTCCATCTGACGTTCGGAGTAGTTGGAATTATATTGTGTGTTTGTTTTGGAGTTTTGTTGTTGAGTCAAATAGACAGCATTTTGTTTTTGACTATTGCTTCGTTCTCGATTTCTTCACGATGATTTGGGCGAATATTTTGGGGCAGACGATCGGTCGGGTTCGTTTAGATTTGTTGGCTGGGTGTTGTTATCTTTTTCAGCACGTGTTTTTTCTTTTTTTTGATCGACCTTCGTGCTGACGAATCTTAGGTGCGTATTCATTTTGTTTGAATTTGTTATTTGTTTGATTTCTGCCGATCCTTCTATCTTTTGTCGACGTTCTTCTAGGGTTAGGAAGGTCAGTGGGCTTTCTTGTTCTTCACGATTCTTGTTGATCCTGGGAGTATTATTTTCCTTGTTCGGTTTGGAAGGGTTGATATTTTCTTTTTGTTGGTGAGGTGTATTGCTCGTATCGAGTGTTGGATCTAGGTGTTCTGAAAGATTCATTAGGTCTGAGTTTTGTAGGAAGTCGTCCGTAGTTTTCGGTGAGCCCCTAGTAATTTGAGTAGTAAGAGAAGGTTGAGAGCTCAGTGAGTTGTTCGATTGGTGGGATGTGTTTTTTTGGGAAGACTGCTGCCTCCTGGGTGGTGTGCCGGGGTTGGATCTTTGATTTGTGATTTTTTTTGTTGGAAGAGGCTTTTTGTTAGTAGCGTCTGAGGCTGTAGGGTTATTTGAGTTTTTGGATCTGGCTGCGTCAAAGATTGAATAGGGTTGCTCCATTTGGTCTTTGGCCGCTTTGCTTCTGTTTTCTTTGTCGTCGATAACTAGGACGATGTTGGTGATAGATCCGTTTGTAGAAATGGGGGGATGTTGTAGTGTTTTTTTGGAGATCGGATTTGTTTGATTAGCTGCCATATTTTTGTGTAAGTTTTCAGCTGTGAGATCAATAGGTAAGGTAGGTGTTTTAAGTTGATTTGCTGTTGTATCTGGTGTTGATCGTTTTTCTAGGAGATTCAGAGTCGATTCTATTGTCTGTAGGCGTGCGTTGATTTCTGCCAGGCTTGTCCAGGGAGTATTCTTTATGTCTTTTTGAGCTGTGACGTGACCTTCGAGGAAGGTGAGTTTCGTGTGGATCATGGCTTGAAGTACTGTTTGATCTTTTAGTGTTTCATTTAGCGATTCATAGAGTTTGGTGAAGGGAATAAGGGCAATTGATAATGCTGACATATATGATAGTAGGTCCGGTTTCTTTGAGGGTGTTTCATTTGTCAAAGCAGACGATTTTCTACCTGGTCCATGTGTGGGAGTAGATGGCATATAGAAGCTTGTCCTGTCCGGGCGAGGGTCATACTCGCGATGTGATTTCCTTTTGTCTCTGGGTTCCTGAGGTGGTCGGTTTGTGTGGTCGATTTGTTTGAGTTCATTTTGGTCTTCTGGTTCTTGATGACTTGAGTCTTTTTGTTCAATTGGTAGCAAGGGTAAGGGGGTAGTTATATCCTGTAAGATTGGGAACAGTAGTGTTGACATTGGAGGGGATGGAGGGATAGTTGTTTGTTTCTTGTTTACGGCGGCAACTGGGACGATCTCAGAGTCTGTATCCGCTTGAGGTTCATTTGGTATTGGGCTTGAAGGAATGATCACTGGAGAAGATGAAGAGGCTGAGGTTTGTGGTATGAGCGGGGTTTGACCAAAGGTGAAATCGTCAGGAATCACTATGGTGATTGTTTTGTCTGGCGTAGAATTGCCTTCTGGATTGACAGGTTGAATATCTTTTTGTCCTGTATGGAGTGACTTTGCTTTTGGAGGAATTGGTGTATCCTTTTCGTTTCCTTCAATTTTTCTGTGCTTGCTGAGAGGTTGTAGGTCGTGCACTGCATCCAGTAATTCAGCATCTGTGAGCTCATAACACGTGTCTGTGTGATTTCTCCCATTTTTTTTTTTTTTGAAAGAACTTTGTCAATGTTGACAATGGCGAAAGTTTTGGTCTTGTGTTTAGGATTTTAGTTATTACTTTCTCCGCTTTCGTTTTAATGATGTTTCTTTGTGTTGTATTGTTTTCACGAGTAGATATGGCTTTGTATTGCCGATTTCCTTTTCTTTTCGTCGTCGTTCGCGCTTGGAGCAGACGTTTTTTGGGTTGGTTGGGCTTTCTTTGTTTTTCTCAGTAGGCTGAGTCTCTGGGGGTGTGGCTCAAGATCGTCATAGGTCTCACAGAGCTCCTACTCTGATGACGTGGCTGTCAGGGCGTGCAGTCGGCGGCTTGCAGCCGCAGCGGGGCCAAGTCCAGCTGCCTCCACGTCTCCATCACGGCGTTCCCGCGGCTCCCGGCTCTCGCCTTCAGCATGGACGAGTGCAAGAGTCGAATGCGGGGCCGCGGGAGCATCGTCTTCCGCAGAGTCAGCGGCGGCCAGGGAAACATCAGAGCTCCCAATCGCTTTCCTTGCTGGATTCAACGGTGCCTCCGCGTCCTGGAAGGCGGGGGGGCCCCGCGAGGTTGGGCGGGCCTCCAGACTCTCCACCGCCGCCCGTGCGGACCAGCACACGGATCCGGACCCACCAGAGGTCCTCCCCTCAACTGCAGACACAGCACCCCCTCCGGGGCAAGCCGGTAAGCGAGCGAGGGGAGGCATGGTGGGAGGGATCGTGTTTGGTGAACTTGAAGCGATGTCAGAATTTGAATGTTGATATTGAATAATAGATGTCTCACGCTCTGCGAGTGCCTTTGGTGGTTTCAAGAGAGGCTCAGTTGAAAGTTGGGAATCATTCGGCGTCGGCCACAGGCTTTTGGTTAGAGTCCTTGTGGGTAATTTGAATACTTTTTTTCCCACTTTGTTTCCTGCAGTTTTGGAAAGTTTGGTGGTTGGTGCTGAAGTATTTGGTGAGTTTTGCGGGTCTTCTAGAGGGAGTTTTTCGAGGGGTGGACGGGGTCGCAAAGTTTTTAAGCACTCATTTTCTTCTTCTAGAGGAGTGTTTGGGGGGGCTGTCAGACCAGTCAGACCAGTCATGCCAGCCATGACTGCAGGACTGCCACTCTCCGCCACTCTGCGTCCGCTCCGCGGTAGATCTGAGTCTTTATGGTGAGCAGGGTAGGTTTGACTCCTCCTTCAGGTAAGGGTGGCCAGGGAAAACAGACCATCAGAAAGTAGACTGCAGGACTGCCACTCTCCGCCACTCCGCGTCCGCTCCGCGGTAGGTCTGAGTCTTTATGGTGAGCTGGGTAGGTTTGACTCCTCCTTCAGGTAAGGGTGGCCAGGGAAAACAGACCAACAGAAAGTAGACTGCAGGACTGCCACTCTACGCCACTCCAAACGTTTTATTGCTCAATCTTCACTCGAGCCTCCTCACGTCCTCACGTTCCCCAGCGCAGCTCCAATCTGACCAGAAAAGAGTTGGCAGTAGAGAGTTCTTATTATTTTCTCCCCGACGATCCTCAATATATCCAGTCCCCAAAACAGGAAAAAAAAACATCCTTCTCTCCTTTCCAGCTCTGTATTTCAAGCTTTTTCTTTCTACACCCATATTTACATTATGCTTTACCTTACTCCAGCCCCATCATCTCCTCCCATATCACATGATTTTTCTGTAACTTTCCTTCCCCACCCTCTATAATGACTTTTGAGAACATTCTATTTTACAGCTACACCCCAACTATGTCTGCCTACTGAGAACCTAGGTACATTTTTCCTGTTTCCCCTGCACTCTGTATTCCTATGAACAATTGAACCCTCTGTTTGCATGAAAACAGTTTTCTCTTTTCCAGGTTTACTTGTTACAGAACATGTCTTAGTCATCCCCCCAACATGCCATTTAACTTTCCTTCACACGTCCTGTAATTATACCTTCATGTTTCTGCTCCCGCTTAATTGAGATGTACATTTGTACACGCCGTTGTGTTCATATACCTACGTCCAAAATATGCATACTAGTACTTGTATGGCCTATGTAAACCTAACTCTGCTATTCTCTTACTTTATTTATAATTGTATGCTAATGTTAATGCACCTGCAGTGTAGAATCAGTATTTCGCCTGACATTCTCCAACAGCCTGGAACTGTCTCAACTATCTAGTCCTCCTTTCTCTTCCCTTTGAAGTCATCTGTTGGGAACACAGTCATGAGGATTTTGTTTGGGGCAGCAGGACTGCACCATTGCACTGCCTCAGGTTTGAGAAAGCAACCACACTGCAAATGAGGCAACTGAATGTGATGGATTTTAGGCTTAGGACGCAGGGATATGGGGTGTTATGTGTGTTGTGGGTAGGGAGGATGGCAGAGGGTGGGTGTTTGAAGGATATAAGTTTGCTAAGAGAGGCATTGTATCTACTGGGTCTTGAGATAAGGAATGGGGTGATGGGTTTTGGGGTTAGAAAGGAAGGAATGTTGCATGGAGCAGTGAAGGAGTGTTAAATCTTGTTTTAAATAAAATGGTATGTGAAACTTATTTATCAGATTTATGTTTTCTATAAGTAATACATGATATAAGATTGGTATTGTATGACACCTAAAAGAAAAAAGTGAAAAGGGTACTAAAATAGACACAAAATGTAAGAAATCCCAAGCCTCACTGCCGCCATGACAGATGGAGTGTCTGCTCATACTGATAACTGTTATCTGGCACATGTTGACAGGTTTCCAGTTTGTGAAATGTACAGGTTTTTCATGTTGACAGCTTTCCAAGTTGTGAAATGTACAGGTTTTGCAAAGGTTCCCTGGGCTATTCTGCAGTGTTCCTCCATTGTGGCAGAGGCACTGGAGTCAAATTCTTCTCTATATTGTCGTGGGTGTAGTATTGTAATGTTGCTCGTTCACCTTTCTGATCCCAGATGGGCATGGAGAGTCATGTCATCAGTGGTTACCCAGAGTCACCTGCAGCTTATTAGTGGAGAGTGTCAATCAGGGAATCAAAAACGTAACCATTTCAAATAGATTTTACATGCAGTGACTATGTTTTCGCCACTGCTTCCCACAATCAACACCGTGCGCATGCATTTATATTCTATCTAAGAACATAACCAGGGTGTGGTAAAGAAGAAGCAGCACATGTAATGGAGGTTCAGCTAATTTATTTAAATTCTCACCAATATAAGACCCCAAACGCGGTCTCCCTCCGGTCTGACAGAGGCACTGGGTCTGACCAAACAGTTTATCACCAACGGTCAAAGCGCAACTGTCCTCGCCTCGATGCATGCATTGGCATTCTAAAAGAGAACGTAGGAATGCCACCACATGCACCGAGGGCATATACAACATACGTTCCTCCTTATGCATGGCAATAAAGAATATATATATTTTTAACAGAATAATGAGATAAACTACAATGGATTCATAAAATTAACATTACTATAAACTAAAAAGCAGATGAATAAATGGAATGCAGACCATGGTCACGTATAAAGCTCATAATCATAAACATGTTTAGGCGTTCTCCTCATGTGACCTCTAGCCCCTCCACCACATTCATTTTTAGCAGCTCCCCTTCCTTTCCTGTCCTCGTCAGTTGGCTGCACGTCATTTCCTAGTTCCCTACTGAGCGCTGTTCGCCGGTCACCACTCGTGCTCGAGTTCTCACCATTCTAACCACTATGCACCATCTCACTGTCACCCGATCCTTTCTTATACCATTCATCGTCAATCACATTGGAGTGCTTTTGCCCCAACATGCTCTGGGGCCCATGGCATTGATGGCAACCTTCTCTCACGCCTGCTCAGGAATGTCCACCTTGCCCATCCTCACCTTCTGTGTTTTGTCGCTTATGCTGCAAGGAATGCACAACCCCAACTCCTTGTCTACCTTGGCATCCTTTCCCAGCCACCAGAAACGAGCATTAAACCTCCTTTTGGTTAGAGTTTTACTCAGGCATCGCCGATGGACACGTCTGGTCAACTCACGCTGCATGGAGACTGGCAGACTCACCCTTTCACTGCAAGCCAGACCCCACACAGAACAGCATTCCTTAAAGTTATAATATGGAGAGCTTATAGATTCATACAACTTCAAGCCCAATCAGTGCAATCTATCAGCAACTTAATTTCCTGGTCCTCCTTTACCACGTCCAACCAAACCTCCTTCGTAAAAGCATGAATCACTGTCCCTTTAACTTGCGCAATCCACTCATCACAAATATCATCCATGCGCGCGCAACCCTCTGTGGGCGCTCTAGACAAACTGTCGACTGCAGCATACAGTGAAATTGAAACTCTGCAGAGCTGCTAACCATCTGGAAATTCTGGGGTGTCGCCAATCCTTCCTTGAAAACAAATGTGCCAATATCTTGTGATCACTCTTGATCTTGTATGGTATTCCCCAAATGTGCGTCTTGAAGTACTTAGATGCCCAATAACATGCCAGCCTCTCTTCTATTGTCAAATACCTTGGCTCAGTTTCCATCATTGATCGAGATGCAAATGCAACTGGTACTGCTTTACCGTTGCTGCACCCCCAAACCTAATGCACATTCATTAACTGAACTGACAGAATAGTGTCTCCGCCAACCCTGAAACAAGATCCTTCCTCACCTTCTACAACTCGCGCAATGGCTGACTTTTTGCTGCAAAGTTCTCAACAAACTTAGAATAGAATTCGATAAGGCCTAAAAATAACCTCAACTCGTCTTTGTCAGTGATTTCACCTTCAAAATGGCCTCCACCATCTCAGGACCTGGCACCATCCCCTCTTTTGTCAATCTATGGTCTAAATAAGATACTTGGCGCACGTTAAACTGGTGTGCAGTAGGGACCCCAGCCGGCCCATAGGACTTGGGGTTTCCAAACAGCACTTTAAGATGAGTCGCAGCACCCTTGAGATGGATGGGGATGCAGATTAATACTCTCGCATCAAATCAATAATGACAACTCAATAGTTTGGCAAAGGTAGTCCGTTTAATGACAAGTACAAGAAACGGGGAGTTCATGAACATCAGCAATCACTCGATCTTCCTTCTTGCTTCAACTCCAATTAATTTCAGAAAAGTCATAATATTTTTCTATATAACATAGTACCAAAAACTCGTCATCACTGATGTGTAACTCTTAAAACTTAGCATGCAACTTGATTGGTTCTAGGAAGGTAACTTTAATATAGGTACTATATCTGTATATGGTAACTGGGAAAGGGGATTGGATAGACAATGTCAGGTGGGGCATCTAGGCCCTTCCTTCAAAATGGCTACTGTAGACGTCACTAAAAGTACAACATCTCATTGGTTCTACTAACTATAGGACCGTAGATTACACGGTCCACTATGATTGGGTTGGCATCAACCCCACTCATACTTTTCCACATGCTTAGCAGTGTGCAGAATAGCCAGCCAGGTGCAGGGAGTTCATCTGAATCCCCAGCTTCCCTCCAATTATTGTTACAATCAATAATCACCTCAGTGGTCATGTGTCAATTATTTCTTTGTAGTTGGCCTTGAGTCGGCTTCTTGGTCTGGGAAAGTTAAGGCGTCCGGGCATGGCAAAGGTCCATACGTAGGTGTGAACGTTTCATCTCTTCCTGCTGGTCTGGTCACGTGATTCCGACACCATGAAATTGTCTTATTCTTCATGCAATTTTGTGTATTTGATTTAATTCTGCCAGTCATCTGCCATCTGTGGTTTATCTTGACCTTTCTAAACAGGATACTCTGTTCTTCTTTCTCTTAATTGTATCTACTGTTGGCCTATTTCAGACGATACGACCATGGCTTCTTGGCATGGTTATCTTCGTCTGAGCTTCTCTCCATCTTTATTTGTTTGCTGCAAGACTCTCTTCTCAATACCTTTAGTAACCTTTGGTTGATTCTGCTCTTGTGCATACTGGAAGTATACTTATATAAAGAGCTCGCTTGAGGTAGATATGTACATGTGGTGCTTGCTGCAATCTGTCTTACTACTAAGCATAAGCAAGCCTCAGGATTTCTGTGCTTCTTGCGATTACTTTGCATAAACTAACTGAATATCTTCATCGTGCTTATGGCATACGTTTCTGACATTTTGACATCAATTGTTTCACTTGAGGCTTAGGATGTCACTTGCCCGTGGTGTTTCATCTCGTTTGACATCATCTTCAGGTCGTTATATCTTCTATATGTGAGTCAGTCCGGTTTCTTATGACGTCATCATTCGTCTTCCTTCAGCATCTTCTTGGCTTCTTCAGGTATTGCATTCTGACAATCGTCATTCTGTCTCACTTGTCGAAATGGTTTTCTCAATGGGTACCTTACTGTCCAGGTTTTCTTAGGTGTCGGTAATTCAATAGGTGCTGTTATTCTGATAGGTACTGGATAGAGCACCACTGCAGCTCTCTGCTGGTTTATTTGTTCATCATACGTCACATATTTCGGTGTGAACGTTCCTGGTACTTGAAAATGGGCGGCAGGAGTGTGATTCGTACTTGGCACTTCCTCTTCACTCCCCCCTCTGGGCGATTCATCAACCACTTTCACTTCTTCTTTTGTATCCACTTTTATTTCATCCTCTGGATCCAGGCATAGAGGTCTGAAGAAATGTCTCTTTTGGGTCCATATTTTTATGACTCCCTTCAAGCTTCCTGCTGTTCTTACGTGCTCATCTTTGTTCCATGTCATAAGTTGACATTGTCTACTTGGATTGCAATAGATCCATCTTCCCACATAATTTCTGTTTTTCCTTGGATATCGAAACGTCGTTCCTTCTGGTGCATAAATGCTAGCTTTCGCAAAGTCTCCTATTTCTTCATCAGTCAGGTCCTTGGGTTTCCATCATGGCTCGACATCAATCATGATCTTCATCCCTATGGCCTTTTTTGCAGTTTTCTGGCACTGAGATATTATTATCTTGATAACACAGAATCCGAGCAATATCATCACCAGCAGGAATTTGAATGCATCTGCCGACCATTGTGGAATCCAAGAAAATAGCGATCCAAACCAGCTGTCATCGTCAACTTCGTCAGCTTCATCTATTTTATTTATTTTATTTTGCATTTGTAGAGCACGCTGCAGCCCACGGGCATAGAGGCGCTGTCAAGGATACTTAAGAAGGCTTGCTTGAGGGTTACAAAAAACGGCCCAAAAAGTAAATAACGTTGGCTTTAGATGGTACAGTTACATAACAGTATTATACAGTGTATCATTCAATGCAGGAGCATATGACAGGGATCATACAAAGGGAAGACCTCTAGACAAAGAGCCTAGTTTTTAGTGCCTTGTGAAAGGCAGCATGGGATTCAATTGATATGATCTCATTTGGAAGGTTATT
The DNA here is from genome assembly GCF_040938575.1 of Ambystoma mexicanum. Classification (NCBI taxonomy): domain Eukaryota; kingdom Metazoa; phylum Chordata; class Amphibia; order Caudata; family Ambystomatidae; genus Ambystoma; species Ambystoma mexicanum. Next base: position 299,922,225 of record NC_090936.1, on the reverse strand, counting down.
CCAGAGAGAGGCTGCCATAGTTGGGAAACTTAAGCCCCCAGCACGCACTCTACGTGTGTGAGGAGTCAGGATGCAATTGGCATAGGCGGCTCTGGAGGGTCTGGACACTGTTTGTTTGTGAATCCTTTGCTCAAGATAGGGAGGAGCGAGTCCATGAAGACATTTATGAGTTAGGGCAAGGGTTTTGAAGATAACCCTTTCTTTGGTGGGTAACCAGTGTGCCTCTCTCCTGACCAAGGAGATGTGTTCTCTACGTGAAATACCTGGTGCGGCCCTTAAGGCATTGTTCTGGGCAATCTGGAGTTTGGCCAGGTTTCTTTGGGAGGTACCGACGAAGAGGGCATTGCAATAGTGAAGCCTGGAGCCAATGATAGCTCTGGCTATGGTAATGCAGTTCTGTTGAGTGAGGAAAGGCCTGATAGCATTGATCAGTTTGGAATGGTACGCTGCTGAGGAGGCTGTAGCATTGACCTGCCTATCCATGGTCATGCTAGGTTCTAGGTATACGCCTAAAGTCTTAATGATTTGTGATACTGCAATGGGGGTGTTGTCTATATTGAAGGCCTGATACTCTTTGTCGAGTTTGCTCAGTGTTGCAGGGGACCCGATCAGCAGGAGTTTGGTGTTTTCACTGTTTAGACAGAGCCAGTTCTCCGTCATCCAGGATTAAATGGTGGAGTAGATGATGTTGAGGCTATCTGTATCAGTGCGATAGTCTCCCGATAGGGGTATGAGCACCTGGGTGTCATCCGCATAATTGGTGTATGAGATGCCCAGGGAGTCCAAAATGCGGAACAGGGGTCTGGTGTAGAGGTTATACAGAGTGGGGGCAATGCAGGAGCCCTGGGGGACTCCATATTTGATCAGACCGGGTGTGGCGTTGGAGGATTCTGAGAAAACCTTCATGACTCTCTCCTGCAGGAACAAATTGATCCATGCACAAGCCTTTGGGGAGAAGTTCACAGTGGTTGCGAGGTGATGGCATAGGGTTTTGTGCTCCACCAGGTCGAAGGCCGCAGAGAGGTCTAGGAGCAGAAGGAGCGCTGGTTTGCCTGGGTCTCTGTTGTCGTCTATTTGATTTTTTAGGTCAGGTAAGGCAGTTTCAGTGCCATGACAAGGGCGAAATCCATATTGGCGCAGGCCAAGAAGGTGGTTATCCTCAATGAATTTCTGAACTTGCAGATAAGCTGCTTGTCCAAGATCTTTAAGAGGAAGGGGACCATAGTAATGGGTCTGTAGTTGCCAGGTATCAGTGGGTCGAGAGATTTTTTTTTAGTAGAGGTCAGACCCAAGCTTCTTTGAGGGAGCTGGGTACAGTGGAAGATCGGAAGGAGGAGTTAATGAGTTAATGAAGGCCGTCACAAAGGGGGCGATGACTGGCGCACAATCTTTAATAATGTGGGCTGGGCAGGCGTCTCCCTTACAGTTAGAGGGCTTAACAGACTTAATGAGGTCAATGACTTCCGATTCGCTCATGGGAGGCGAAATCAAATTTAGGTGCCTGGTTAAGTCTGTCCAGAGTAGGGTGAGCCGTTTGGGCTGCTAGTAATGAGGAGATGGCCTTTTGGTGGGCTAGGATTTTGGTGTGAAGGGAGTCAAGTTTGTCGAGCATAGCTTTTTGAATTTGGTTACACCAGGCCTCGTCTTTGGCAATGCTGAGTGGTGGAGTAGAGGGAGATTCAAGTTCCCTGAAAATAGCAAAGATTTCTTTAGTCCCGGACTCTGCATTATTAATTCTGGTGTTGTAGGATTCAGCTTTGGCATGTGTAATAGCAATTTTGTATTCTTTGGAAATGGCCTTGAAGGGCGGTTTTGTTTGAATCAGTGGGGTTTCTTTTCCATTTGACAAGTGAGGCCCTTTTTGTGGATCTAAGATCCATGAGCGCTTGGGTGAACCAGGCATTGGAATGCTTGGTTTTCTTGGCTTTTTTGGCTGTCAATGGAGCAATAGTATCTACTGCAGTGGTTATGAGATGGTTGAAGGTGTTGGCTAGTATTACAGGATCATTGGGGAAAGGTGGTTGCATGGCTAGAACCTGTAGGTGTGGGAGGAGGGTATCTTTAGTTAGTTTCTTAGAGCTCCTGGATAGTGTCGCGGGGAGCAGGATGGTGGGTTTCGATGGTTCAGTAGAGATGTCGATGTGAAAGTTAATGCAGGAGTGGTCTGACCAAGGGATAGGGGATATGGAGGGCTGGAGAATGGGGCAGTTATGTTGCGCAACCCAGTCAAGGGTCCGACCTTTAGTATGTGTGGGCTCAGTGATGGCTTGGACAAACCCTAAGGTGGTTAGTCCTTTTTGAAGGGCAGAGGCGTTGGCATCTTGGGGGTCGTTGAGCCCAAGGTTGAAGTCACGCAGTACTTCTACTTTGGTAGTTTTTTTCAGGTTGTGAGACAGAGAATGGATGAGGGTTTCTTGGAATTCTGTGGGAGGGCCTGGTGGGCGATACACGAGGTGAAAGGCAATGGTGGAGTTGGGGGACGTTTTGAGTTTGATGAGGAGGCATTCGGCGTTGTGTCCTAGTTCCCCCTGGATTCATCTGATGTCAAGGGTGTCCTTGGCTATGATGGCTACCCCTCCCCCCCTTTGGCCTATCCGATCCTGCCTGAATATGGTGTAATCAGATGGGATGGCGAGCGAGAGTGCCGGCCCAGAGATATCTTGTAGCCAGGTCTCACAGACAAAAAGAATGTCAAGGTTATCCCTGCTGATGAGATCATGTACATCAAGTGTGCGAGCTGGAATTGAGCGGGCGTTAATCAAGGTGCAAGTCAGGAGTTTGGATGGAGGACTACAGGAAGAGGTTGGGGTAGGTTTGTGGTTGGGGGTTGTGGTGGCTACAGTTTTGGTGGTAAGGGGGGGCATACGCCTGCCTGCCATTGGCATTAAGGGCAGTGGGGGAATCTTTGGCCAGCGGAGCAGTGGGGGCATCAGTATTGTATGAGATAGCGGTGGGGGCATCAACATTGCATGTAGTAGCATTGGGGGCATCAACATTGCCTGAAATAGCAGTGGGGGCATCAACATTGCATGAAATAGCAGTGGGGGCATCGGCATTGCATGAAATAACAGTGGGGGCATCAATATTATATGAACTAGCAGTGGGGGCATCAACATTGCCTGAAACAGCAGTGGGGGCATCAATATAGCATGAAATAGCAGTGGGGGCATCAACACTGCATGAAATAGCAGTGGGGGCATCAACATTGCATGTGTTAGCAGTGGGGGCATCAACATTGCCTGAAATAGCAGTGGGGGCATCAACATTGAATGTACTAGCAGTGGGGGCAACAACATTGCCTGAAATAGCAGTGGGGGCATCGGCATTGCATGAAATAACAGTGGGGGCATCAATATTATATGTAGTAGCAGTGGGGGCACCATTGACCATTGATCATCAATCATCTGGTTCTGTAGTTTCATCAGCATACCTATGGATTGTGTTAAGGTTCCATTTGTAAATGTGCAACATGATTCTCTGATTTTTGTACAAACACCTCCATCCATAGCTGTGATCATGTCAAGGACATATCTGTTCTTGAGAGTCATTAGTCGATTTGCCCTTAACTCTTCCTTGATTGCATTGAATACTTTTCTGGTTGTGTTGATGGTCTGCAGTAACTCCCATCTGGTTATCTGCAACCATTTAGTATTTGCTCCAACCTGAGCTCTTGGCATCAGAATTGCCGTGAACACTGATGAGGTTAGGCTGAACAATCTGTGTTCATACGGGATCGCATGAAAGGCTTCTTCTGATTTAGCAGAAAAGTAATTCTTTCTCTTCATTCGGCTCATCAGTTGCACAGATCTCTTCTTTCCCAGGTGAGCATCTGCTTTTGGAAAACTGTCAATATTCAAATCACTTTTTGGAATCACCAATGCTGGAACATGGACATTCACCAGTGTGCATATACCTGCCCAATACTTTGGCAATCTGATATATGCTTTGGATCCACATGCCCAATAATGATCCATGATCACTGCAGTACCATGTGCCATTCCTGGAGCGTCGAATACTCATCCACAGTTCTAATTCTCTCCCATTTTCCTTGTGCCGTTATTCCTGAAGCAGAATTTTGGACTCTCCAATGGCACTATCTGCAAGGGCCCTCCTCTATCCTCGACCCATGTCAATAGTTTAGCAAGTCTTGGCCATAATGGCTTGCATCCATTTTGTACTATGTCAATGGTAGCCTGGTAACGTTCAATCATGACCCATGCTCTACAGATCACTACTCCTTTCTCCCATCCATCTGGTGAAAGCACTGTTCCCCAAATTTGCATTTGGCCTCTGTTCTTCCAACTCTGAGTTTCTTCTGGAGTTTTCCCTTCAACTTTCAGTCTTTGGTTTGCCTCTCTTCTGATCTCTTCTCCTTTAACTCCAGGCTTCTCATATCTGATCACAATGTTCTTTGTTTTTCCATTGTTTCTTGTCTGTATGTACTGGACATAATCATCTTCATTTGGATTGGTTGCTTCAGTTGCCCACTTCAGTGAAGCATCACTTCCCATGAACTGGCCTCTGGTCTTGCACATTGCTATGTGTGACATACAGTGTGCTGTTTGTACATCTATTTTGACAGCTACGAAGATCTTTGACTTCCCCATGTGTAAGGTAGGAGTGCACAAACAAAGCATTCTTCCTCAGAATTTCGTTGTCCAACTTCTTTCATATGTTGGTATCAGATGTTATTTCCCAAGTGTGCTGTGCTGTCCAGGTAGTCATTTAGTTTGTTATTATTTTCTTGTGTGCTTCTCCTGATTCGTAAAGTTTTCCTGTAGTTTGTTATCATCACATCCCTAATCGCATCCATATAGCTTCTTCTTGCTGGAGGGTTCTCAGGCGTCTCCATCCGAGGTCCTTGCGTAGTAGAGAGCTCTGTCCGTCCTTCCTTCCTTCCTTATCTCTTTGCCTTTTCCTGGCTTTGGCTATAAAGGCCAAATTGATTCTGATATCATCTCTGCACGTGATAGTTTTGTAGGACTTGTACTTCTCCCTTTCATTGTTGGATTGAGGGTGCTTGTAAATGCTGTCTCTGTTTGTTTATTCTCAATCTCCTTTTGTCTCTTAAAAGGTTCAGTTTTGTCCATTTGTCTTTTGGCTTCTCTTGGTGTGGAACTTCTCATCGTTGATTGTCCAAACTTCTTTCATTCTTTGACTTGTGGTTCTGCAGTTATTGACACTAGACCAGGTGTATATGCACTATTCGTTTGTGTGTGTGTGTGTGTTTTTCATTAACCCCCTCTCATGCTTGCTCTGCCGACCCTGTCTCCGGTGGTTCAATCTATTTGTTACCACAAGTGTGTGTGTATTATTGCTCATCACATCCATTTCAAGTTCACTCATTCCACTATCAGACCTTCTAGGGACTGAAATGACTATGTAGGGTATTTGTGGGTTTCATGCTTACATCATTAGGTGGGTGCACTGGAATCGGTACACTTTGTGCACCAATAAAAAATGCAGTTCGAATCGTCAGTTACAGTAAGACAATGATGAATACAATGCATAGGTACATCATTCCTCTATAGGTTAACTTGCAACACTTATTTCCAGGACAATACGAGCGTCCTTCCTTATGAGGGAGGACAAGATTACTATTCTGGTTGCCCATCTCGATCATCTAAGGAAAGAAAACAAACTCTTTAATACATTCTAGGCAATGTCATTATATCCGGGTTCTGCTGTTTCTGCTTGTAGGGTGCAGATACTGGAACGAATAATACACTGCCTCTAGTCCCTGGAAACAGTTCTCTTTTCCGTATATGAAAATGTCAGGTAAGGTAATAAGTTCAGCAAGTCTCTTAGTTTGCGTGTTCAAAATAAAGAAGCTCCCAGTCAATGCCTCTTATCTGTTTCACGCCAGAAGACATGTCGTTTCGTTGTCAGCATGAGCAGGAGTGACATTCTATGGCAAAACTTTCTCGATTTTTCCCTCGGCGGAAAGTTTACACTCTTCTGTGATTTTGATGAGCTTGAAGAGCAATCTGAACTATGATTCCATTGAGGAATGTACTGAAACATTCTGTGTTTGCTGGATCTCGAAGAAATGTCAAGACATCAGTGTTTCTCCTGACAAGATCTGGAGAGTCTTCGATGAAGCGAAAGAATAGCACGCTGACAAGCCTATTTGCTGCTTCTTCTGCTGGGGACATTTGTCTTGTCTTCACTGAACTCTGGAAGCAAAAGGAACTGCTCGGCCATCACAATGAGCAGCCTCCTTATTGTCTTTTCATTTTCAGGGTCTTGAAGAAATTCGGTGATGTTAGTGAGCCTTCCCACTAACGACAGGTATGACCTTAGTACTAACTCGAAGTAAATCAAAACGTCTTTAGTAATGTCACTACTGCGTGACACCATAAGTGAGTCCAAATAAGGCTTCTGTATGAAAAGAGTCAGGATACTGGGCCTCATTACTGGTCTGGCAGTAGCCATGCCTGTAACAAAAGCATGGCGGATCGCGAATGGGCAATTACTGGGTCATGCCAAAGTCTGCGGACCCGGTAATTGCCCATTCGCAGGTGGCGGCAATAAGGGACTCCCCGTCCCCATTTGGCCCCATAGGGCTGAATGGGAATGGGGAGCTTGGATGCACCGGCGCCGTTCATAATGGGTAGGACCTGGCGGGCAAAGGGAGACCCGCAAGCACAACTCGTAGCATGGCGGTATGGTATCATCAGTGCCGGTAGCGATACCGACGCCATTGTTGCCTTACTGCCATACTTGTAATGAGGCCCATTGTATTTTCTTCAAATATATTCAAATATATGTGTCCTCGATCAAAATCTTCTCTTATCAAGGCTTCAGTATGCCTCAGTCCAAAGTTCAAAGTCAACAGACTATGTTGTGGCTTATACGTGCAATTTTCTTCTTCACCCTGCAACTAAGATGCACAGAGTATTCGTGTTTATGTCCTTATCCTCTTTTTTGCTCAGAGGAAATGTCCAAAATGAAGCCACAACTTTGCACAAAAGTTCTTTGCCTTTGCCTTGCTGGTCATGCGACCTTCTTCCTCATCATGGATCTCGTCTACACGTGCTGTGGTTCTTCCCCATCGTCTTTAGTCTCTACAATTTGGGGTGAAGGCAATGGGTCTTCTGATGTATGACTTGAGGTCACCCAAAAATATCCAAGCTCTTCTTCCCTGTAACTTGACTGCAGAGGGATTGACGTCCTCCACTCTGAATGGACCATTGAACCTTGGCTCGTCCCACTTTTTCCTCGTGTGGTGTCTCTGACCAGAACCATGTCCCCAGGGAACAGTTGTGGAACACGTAAACCCTGAACTTTGTCTGTTGTAGTATCTCCTTCTGTGTTCTGTGCTGCGCTGCACCCTTTTTATCCTCGCTTCAGCTGTCCTGAAATGACAGTAAACAAGATGTCATGCAATTCAAGTAATTTTGCATTTCTGTTCCTAACACTTCCCCTGTTAGCTGAGCATCACATCTAGCTCTATCTCGGGGTGTAAGTGTTGTGTGCATTCTTCTGCCTGTCACTATTTCATGCGGCATGAGATGGTGGTCAGAATCAGGCTGGTTTCTGAGCGCATACAGTGTCAGTGTAAGGCAGTGTAGCCATCCCTTCTTTAGTGTAAGCTTCAACTTGGCTATCCTTTCCTTTAACAAGCCATTGAGCTTCTCGCATATCCCATTACCTTGAGGATGATACGCCGGAGAAAACTTGTGTACTTTATACCAAGCAACAGGCTGATCTGTTCAAACACTGCGTTAACAAAGTGAGGTCCATTGTCTGACCTCATTACCTCACATATTCCCCATCTGGGAAATACCTCCCTCACCAGAAATTTGGCCACATAGGTGGAGCCTTCTACCCATCTAGAGAATGGACACACCACAACAATTAGGTACGTGTACCCGTTACATACTTGAATCATATTGACATAATCGACATGCAAGTGCTGAAAAGGTCTATTGGACCTTGGGATGACTCCTCTAATTACTTGCAGTGTATGCCCAGCTGAGAACTGTTGGCAGATTACACAGTTCACCATAAAAAATGCAACATTCTCTGCCAAGTTCGGTATAAACCAGTCTTCAGCAATCGTCGCTGCTAGATTCTCTTTTTTGTCGGAAGGGTTTAAAGAACACCCTCGCCGCTTCCAGAGGTTCCTTTCTTCCTGTGATGCCTCCCCTTGGTGCTCAATTAATTGGGTTTTCTCCATATTACTATAACCTTCAGGTTCACTTCGTGCAACAATCACTCTCTCATGCACATCAGTTATTTCCACATTCATTATTATTTCATCTTTGGTCGGCAGAAGCTTGGCTTGCCTGATTTCCTCATGAGGTAAAATCTGTCCCTTTCGTGTGGGCAGCGCATTTCATGACCGCTATGCCCACTGGGAGTGCCTTAATCAGCCTGTCAAATAAGGCTGCGTGCTGCACTGGCATGCCGTCCGCTCGGAGGTAGCCCCTCCTTTTCCAGTGTGCTAGGCCTGCGTGCACTGTTGATGTCACATAGGCAGAGTCACTGTACACCGTCACTTCCTGGTCTGAGTGATTCTCGAGTGTGAGTATCAACGCCAATAATTTTGCAGTTTGAGATGGTAATCGTGCACTAATGAGTACTCGAAATTCTCCATTTGTTGTGTGCTTCATCACAGCCATGTATGTATATCTCTGCCCATTGTTTTGATTGATTCTCGAAGAAACGTCAATGAAGACGATTTCTCCTTCTGCCAATGCATTTTTATTTCACTCTGGGAATCTCATCATAAAATTCTTCATAGTTTGCGTAGTCATGGATTGGCTCTCCTTCAGTGACTGGCTCTGCTATAAACATAGCCAGGTTCACTATCTTACATCAAATTATCTTAATCGATGGATTTGATATGATCACTTCATAAGCGGAAGCTCTCTGAGATGTCAATGTGCCTTTCAGTTTCTCTAGAATGGCAAATAGAGCATGCTCAACGAACAACTTAATTGAGCATCCCATCACAATGGTTGTAGCCTTCTCTATGGCGAGCACTGCGGCAGCTAAACTTTGTTCGCATGGGAAGTGACCTCTCATCACTGGGTCCAAGTTCCCACTGTAATATGCCAGGGGCTTGTACCCCAACGTGGTTCTCTGTGTGAGTATCTCTGTCATAACGCTGCCATTCGTGTGTGAAAACAGGTAGAATTGCTCTGCATAATTGGGAATCCCTAAAACCGGTGCCATGCAAATGGCCTTTTTTAGTTTGATAAACCCTTTTTCCATGGTTTCGGTCCATTCAATTTTTTTCTTTTGTCCCCTTTACTTTCTTTAGGGCTTGTAGAAAGGGCTTGGTATAAGAGCTGTAGTTAAAGACCCATGCCCTGACATAATTGCATAAACCTAGAAAGCTCTGCATTTGTTTTATCGTGTGTGGCTTGGCTTTGTTTAATATGGCTTCAGCCCTTTCGGGGTAACCCTTTTCCCCTCATGTGAGATCAGCTGGTCTATGTACAGCACTTCTTGTTGACAGTATTGTAACTTCCCTTTATCAACTTTATATCCTTTCTCAGCCAATATAGTCAATAGCTGAATAGAACCGTGTCTGCCCGTCACCTCTGATGTGCTGCAAATTAAGATGTCATCCACATATTGCAAGACAACACTTTCTAATGCAATATTGCTTAAGTCCATCTGCAGGACTCTGTTGATAATCGACTGAGACTCGCAGTATCCCTGAGGTAACCCTGTACTCTTCAGATGCATTTGTCTGAATGTGAATGATGTCAAATCTTGTGAGTCTTTGTGCAAAGGGATTGAGAAAAGTGCATTTTTCAAGTCAATCACCGTGAAATATTTTGCCTCAACATGTATATTACATAGGATTGTGGACGGGTTATGGACTTGAGGGAACTCAGCCTCCACAATATTATTTATCAGGCGCAGATCTTGGATTAAATGCCAAGACCCTCCCTTTGATTTTTGAATCGGATAAACCGCAGTGTTGCATGATGACTCTGACGTCACTAAGATGCCCTGCTCCATCATTGCAGAACATTTTTAAAAATCCCTTCATCTGCTTCCCTAGAAATGGGATATTGTCGTGCTTTGGGTAAAATTGCTCATGGTTTCAATTTAATCTTCACTTCTCCGACTTCTTTCAACAGGCCTACATCATAAGGGCCTGTAATCCACACTGAGACAGGCACCTTTGCCATGTCATCACCAAAATATTCAGGACGTTTTTGTGCCAGCATCATTCTCTTTTGCACATTTTCACCTAATAAATGAGATTAACCTCAACTGTTGTTTCATCTACACCTATTTGCTCTTCAAACAGATCGTCATCAGTGACATCAGTCAATCTGTCATGATTCCTGCTCCAGTCCTCCAAGATGTCAGGCTGGAGCCAGGCCACAATCACCTGCATGGTCCTCAAGGGCCTCTCCATCCCTCCAAAGACGCACTTGGAGTCAGACTTGGCGCTTGTGGCACCAGACTCACTCACTCCCATAGGATAACATTGGGGATTGGACTTGTAGTGCATTGATGGGGACAAGATGGATGCCCCCACATATTTCGGTTCCCAGAACTGCATGTGCAGTCTAGTCTTTTGGGTGTCGTTCAGCCCAGAGACACCTGGGATACCCAGAGACTATTTAAGCCATGCCCAGGCTGAGAAACATTCTTTGCGTTTTCTGCACCTGCAGCGTGACACTCACCGTGTTCGGATCAGTCTCCAGTAGGCCTGAATCTTTCTTCTGCGCTCAGCTCCTGCAAGAACAAGAACACTGTTAGGAACAGCCTTACCTTGCGGTGCTTCTGCCCATCATTCATCGCTCCTTCTGTTCTGCGGGCATCTTCGGCGTGTCATTCCCATCCCGACATGCCGCTTCCTAAGGAAAAGGAAAAAGAACAGAAAAAAAGGCATTAGTAAGCATTCTGCAAATCTTCGCTTATTTTTAAAGACTGTATGAGCTTCAAACGCTTACCTGAATCCCAGCCGCTCTGGGGGAACTCTGTCTCCGGAACTTCTCATCCATCTGCAAGAGGGAAAAGACACTCCAGGTTAGCGTGGAAACATCTAGAGGCGCCGCATACCACACTTACTCATTGCATTTGTTCTTCATAACCGGCATCCACGATAAAAACGTCACGGCACCTAAAAGACACAGAAAAAGAACTCAGTTCAATACAAATATGAAAGGGGTGCATCATGCATCGCGCTCTCACTCACCTTCAGCGCTACTCATCTCAGCAGCACGCTGCCATCCCCGGATGCCGGCCATCATCTAAGGAAGGAAAGGAACAAAGTTAGAGAATTGTTCAAAAGACTCATTATACTTACCTGTCGGACTCTTGCCAATGAAGTAACTAGGCAGCAACGTGCCTGCATCAATCAACGTGCCCCTGCGCTGAAAGCAGGATGGAGAGCACACTATCCAAGAAAACAAAGCCCAGTCTCCAGTCGAGTAGCCTCCAGGGAAGGGTTGAGTGACGTCCCTGTGGATACCAGGTGAGCGTTACAGAACGCAAAGCCTCACATCAAAATCCAGCTAGGCGTCATAGAAACATCAGAAACTGACCAGTTAGCCCACATGTTGGGGCAGCTACGTTCCGAAGTACATGCAGCCAGGCAGGAGACCAACACCCTGAGGAGAGAGCTGATAGTAGCCAAAGAACGCACTGATGATTTAAGCCAGTAAAACTTCTCCAGTCACAAGCAGGGCATGCACATTGCCGGGAAGCGTGCCCTTGATGCCAGCACCATCAGCCAATCCCATTCAGATAACCCTTCCTGGGGCAGTTCCCTTGGCCCCGCCCGAACGATTTACGGGGGATCCCAAGAGGTTTGCAACGTTCATGAACCAGTGCTGCCTGCACTACCTTTGTAGGCCAGGGGCCTTTCCGAATGACCAATCACGGGTCGCTTTTGTGCTATCCTACCTGAGTGGTAGGGTCGCGCACTGGTCTGTACCCTTTGTGGCCCAAGACGATCCTTTGCTGCAAGACTTCAGGGGCTTTCAGCAGGAGATGGAAAAGCTGTTCGCCTGTCATACTCATGGGCAGGCATTAGACAACAAACTTCTGTCCCTGTGGCAAGGGAATCAAGACCTTTTAACATACATAGCCACGTTCAATAGACTCGTAGTTGAAGCAGAATGGCCAGTGGAGAAGAGAATCACGTTATTTCATCAGGGGTTGCGGGGGGAGCTCAAGGATGTTCTCGCACAAGTAGTGAACCCCCAAAAGACTGCTCAGAATTCATTGATCTTGTTGTTTAACTGGATCATAGGTTGCAGGACCGAAGAGCAGATCAAACCAGACCGGACCCTCGCCCTATGTATGTGCGTTCAAAGGACAATACTGCCTGAACAACGGAAGGTTCAGAAGAACCAATGCAAATCAGGGAGCCAGATCCCCCTTGACTAAAGCAGAAAGGGATAAAAGGAGACAGCAGCAGTTTTGTCTGTACTGTGGAAGTTCAGGTAATTTCCTTAAAGAGTGCCCTGTGAAGCCACCGAGGAGGACGGTAGGGGCCACAGACAAGGAAGATACCATTAAGGAATCGGAAAACTCCACAGCCCGGCAAGTTTAGGGGTCCACTTGTCAAGCGAAGAAAGTGAACTGCAGACCTCCCATTTTGCACTATCTGTGGTCTTGATCAATCACCAACAACCATCTCGGATGCATGCAGTAAGAGCGTACATAGACAGTGGAGCCATTGGGAATTACATCGACCAGGATCTTGCGGCAAAGATGGGGCTTCAGTTATGCCCTAAATCAACCACTGACACTGTTACCACTGCCGACGGCACGGAAATAGCTTCTGGTCCAGTATCCCAATGCACTGCAGCTTTAACCCTTCTCTGCCAGGATGGACACCAAGAATCTATCGTTTTCGACCTCATTAAGGCACCACAGTTCCTTTTGATTTTGGGAATGCCATGGTTGGTAGCTCACAATCCTCGAATCGATTGGCGAGTAAAAGAATTGGCCTTCTCCGAGACTTGCGCCCAAACATTATCGCCAAGAGAAACAACCAATAGACACCAGAACCTCCACGCTTGCGACTGTGGCAATCATCACTCTACCAAATGAATACCAGGACTTTCAAGATGTCTTTCAGAAAGAACAGGCTAATACCCTGCCCCCGCATAGACCATACGATTGCCAAATCAACCTGATACCCGGAGCACAAATCCTTTGTGGGCGAATTTACGCACACACAGAACCAGAAAACCAGCACCTGAAAGCCTATCTTGACCAATACCTGGCCAACAGGTTCATCCGTCCCTCGAAGTCTCCAGCAGCCAGTCCTCTATTCTTCGTACTGAAAAAGGAGGGGGACTTGAGAACGTGCATCGACTATCGCATACTGAACCAGATTACCGTAAAAAAAACGCTACCCCCTGCCAATGATCCCTGAATTGCCTGATCAAGTCAAAGATGCCCAAATCTACACAAAACTAGACCTGAGAGGGGCATATTACCTTGTTCGCGTAAAACAGGGGGACAAATGGAAAACCGCTTTTCGCACCAAATACAGCTTGTACGAATATCAAGTAATGCCCTTTGGCCTTTGCAACGCACCTGCTGCATTTAAATACTTCATGAACGATGTCCTACGGGAATTGATTGATGTCTGTGCTCTAGTGTACATCGAATATATCCTTGTATATTCCGCATCAAAGCAGGACCACATTAAACACATCCGATCCGTATTGGAGAAATTCGGTCAACGCCAGCTCTACGCCAAGCTCAAAAAGTGCTCATTCCACGTCTCCAAGGTGGAATTCCTGGACTTTATTCTCAGCCCGAATGGAATCCAGCACTGGGCAGACACCCTTTTATACCATGTATGGCAGGCACCCACATACTTCTGAGTTGGACGTTCCTACAACCCTGGAAATGCCAGCAGTCAAAACCTTGCACACAACCATTTCTCAAACCTTTAAAAGGGCAGCTAAACATCTACTTCAAGCTTCAAGCTAAGAATCGCCAAAAGAAGTTTGCTGATCAACACCGAGCAAAGGCCCCCAACTACCAAGTGGGAGACAAAGTCTGGCTGGCGTCTAAACACATGTCCATTGAAGGAACACAAACTTTCCGTCCAAGATACCTTGGTCCATTCACCGTCACCTACTTAATAAATCCTGTGGCGGTCAGACTAGCTTTGCTGTCAAACATGCAGATTCATCCTGTGTTCCACGTGTCTCTCCTTAAACCTGTTCAACCTGGGACCCGGGTAGCAACGCCTCCGCAGCCAGTAGTAGTCACCGGGGAGCCAGAATTCGAAGTCAAGGACATCCTAGATTCAAAGTACGTCAGATCCAAATTATACTACTTAGTAGACTGAAGGGGTATGGTCCACAAAACAGAACATGGGAGCCTTGTGAGTACATCCATGCACCTTGCTTGCTTAGACGATTTCATCAAAATTATCCAACCAAAGCAGGCCCAGACAGAAGAGCCACCTTGAGAGGTATTGGATACAATACTGTGCCAGCTGACAACCAACGGCAAATATGACAGATTACATGTTAAACAGGACAGGACTCTTTGCACCAAGGGGCAGTACGGCGAATCCATTTAAGAGTAATTATGACTCGGTAGAGACCTTGAAGCAAAAATGTATCAGATTGGAAAGACTTTCCAAAAAAGAAATAAATAAATACTGGGAACAAGCATTGTTAGCTAATTATTTGGAGAACAACATTGTTCCCCGTGGTTGAAGGATCCTCATTTTTACAAACTTTGATAAAAATGAGGATGCGGATCTAGCAGAGAAATGGGAACACAATTTAAGCTCCAGTTCCAGAAACATGTTAGAAATATTGATTATGCATGACACCAGAGAACATACCAGAGTATTAGAACAGATCAATCAAGTAAAGGAGGAAATTAAGAATATGACCAATGCAGAAACAACCAAACGAAAGAACTTTGAGAAAATGAATGAGATCCTCCGTGAATACCAAGATGAGATTAAAATTAGAAAGTTCAGAAAGTTTTTTAGAGATGATAAGGACTATAAACTTGATAGAATTTACACTTTTCAGTCTAAATATGACAACAGTGGCCCCAAATCCAAACCAAGTTCAACTCACACTACTCCTGTTAGCTCTGACCCTGATTCAGAGGAGGAGATTCGAGATAATGAAAATCAGATTCTGCAACTAATACAGCAGATGGTTCTGAACCAGTCAACCAACGAGGTTTTACTTTTTTAGAAGAGATACAGAGGCACAGAAAAGGAGATCAGAGAATGTTTCTCCAGAAACAAGTCAGATTTAAAACTCCTCTAGGAAAATCTACTCCAATAGCCAACACCACACAAGGGGCCGGCGGGGGCAGGGGGGAAATGTAAGCGGAAGTGGCATCTCAGACGAAGACACAGGCGGACCAGGAATCTTGACGAGATCAACCGTCAAGAAGAGATTAGCACAGCAGCAACACCAGATTTAGTTGTTAACTTATCGGACCACAACTTGACTAGAGAGGAGATTGCCATACTCAACAAGGGACTTTCTTTTGCACCAGCAACAAATACTAATTATGTCAATTTTCAAATTGATCTGTTCAAATTTGTGCACAAATTAAAATTAAAAAAATGCTTTGCAACTCAAGTTTGCACGTTTATACCATCAAAAATAGAAGAACCTTTGAGTACCTTAACCGTGGCAGATCTTAACAATATAGAAACTCTGACTTCTCTCAGTACAGAAGGTAATTCAGACTTGGATTCAATCTGTTTTGCATTTAGGAGTACATCCAAGGAATTTGGAAATTCGGGAACTAAAAAACCCATCTAAATGTACTCCACAAATTACTTTGGATAATGTTATAGATATCTTCCACAAATCTATGATCAAAGACATACATTGGATGATAGACAAGTCTTTGAATCGTGGTTTTAAGAAATTTGATAAATCAAAGCATAACTTCACTAAAGTATGCAAACAAAGGGGGGTCTGGGAATCTCTCTACCAGCACGAACACAGCCCAAATACCTTTTCTTGGGTGAATAACCCCTGGGAGAGACTCTACCAAGTCTTTAGGTCACTGTCCTTTTCACAGAGAAGAAATTTCCACGCATATCAGCCTTTGTCCTGCCCAGGGGCAGTCCAGCGCCGAAATGCTAGGCAATTCTCCTCTGAACAAGAGTACCATCAGTAACCCCATACACGTGTTTCAGCCTTGTTGGGCATCATCAGTGAGGTGAAACTGTTGCCTCTCTAAGAACAGTGAGCAAGGGGTCCACGTCTGGATTGCCCTGTTAACTTAGGGTGAAACCCAAAGTTAATGTATGCAAACAAAGGGGGGTCTGGGAATCTCTCTACCAGCACGAACACAGCCCAATGACCTGTTCTTGGGTGAATAACCCCTGGGAGAGACCCTACCAAGTCTTTAGCTCACTGTCCTTTTCACATAGAAGAAATGTCCCCGCATATCAGCCTTTGTCCAGCCCAGGGGCAGTACAGCGCCGAAATGCTAAGCAATTCTCCTCTAAACAAGAGTACCATCAGTAACCCCATACAAGTGTTTCAGCCTTGTTGGGCATCATCAGTGAGGTGAAACTGTTGCCTCTCTAAGAACAGTGAGCAAGGGGTCCACGTCTGGATTGCCCTGTTAACTTAGGGTGAAACCCAAAGTTAATGTATGCAAACAAAGGGGGGTCTGGGAATCTCTCTACCAGCACGAACACAGCCCCATGACCTGTTCTTGGGTGAATAACCCCTGGCAGAGACTCTACCAAGTCTTTAGCTCACTGTCCTTTTCACAGAGAAGAAATTTCCCCGCATATCAGAACAGGTCATTGGGCTGTGTTCCTTTAAGGAATTTGTTAATTATGCTAATAACAACAAATTTGGTATCCAATTTACGGGACATGCTAGTCCATCACAGATAGATGTCTTAGATCTGCATATATTTATTTCAGACAATTCAATACATACCACGACTTATTGCAAACCCACTGAGGTGAATTCAGTTTTGCATGCAGACAGCTGTCACCAAAGTAAAACTATTGAGAACATACCTGGCAGAGAATTTTACAGAGCACGCAGGAATTGCAGCAGAGACTCAGACTACAAGTTAGAATGCAAGCTACTCACACATAGGTTTCTTGAGAGGGGATACAGCCCGAAAAGCATTAACCTTGCAGTTAATAAATATAAGTATACCAAACAAAAGGAATTGGTCAATAAGAGCACTAAAAACAGATCCCAAATACAACCTATTGCAATTATAACACAGTGCACCAAAGACAGTAATACTTTGTATTGAATGGCAGCTAAACATTGGGATATTCTAAAATTAGACAACGATCTGATGCCTTTTCTCACTGACAGGCCCAAATTCACATTTACGCAAGCAACGACCATCCGGAAAAAACGATGTCCGCCCTTCTTGAATACCAGACCAAAAACGCAGACACAAAGCTGGCTAAAAAGTGAAGGGGGCTTTTATAAATGTGGGCATTGTAATCAATGCGTGGGACAAATGTAAAAACTTTAAAGATCAGTTTGGCAATGAAATCAATATCATAGATCACATTAATTGCAAAATATGTTATGTTGTCTATATAATACAATGTGTATGCGGCAAAAATTATGTTGGCAGTACTATCAGACAGTTGTGCGTACACATCAGGGAACACTTGTTAAGTCTGAAGAATACAGAGCCTAAAACACCATTGGCCATACATTGGCAAAGCCAACACCAGATGGATAATATGGATGATTTAAGATTTTTGGGTCTGATGAAAGCTAAAAAAGGAAAGAGAGGTGGTGATTTAGAATTGCTACTACGGAACCTGTGTGGTATGTCTTCATAATTTGCTTTCTCTTTTCATGTTATTAACTATGATTTGCTTTCTTTTTTTATGTCATTAACTATCATTTGCTTTCACCGGGCAATACCGTATCGATTCTGTCATGAATGGCAATGATCATGCATTTGTCTATGTTTCAATATGGTTTTTATGTATACAAATAGCCTTGAGGACGACCGTACTGGTCGAAACACACGTCGGCTATACCATTACTTTACTGCATGACAAGAATATAAAGAAAACATCACTTTGAGAATATAAAGCAAACATCACTTGGATTTCAATGTGTGGTCTTTATTGCTTTGAATTGAATAATATAATGACTTGCTACTGAATAGAGTACTATGGATGAGTAATATTAGTTTCAAGCGTGGTGATAGTCTTACAACAATCTATAAATCATTGTCACTGCAGGATGAATCCTTTGTTGAGGATTCTCAGTTTGTGAGACTCCCGCAGCTGGATGATATACAATTGTTAATTATAATAACAAAATAGGCCGGATGAATAGCGCACAGGACAAAGTATCAATCCACTACGATTTAACTAGTCCACCTTGAGAGGGGCCTTGGGGGGGGGTGCTGTCATGATTCCTGCCCCTCATGTCCCCAGCCCTCCAAGATGTCAGGCTGGAGCCAGGCCACGATAACCTACATGGCCCTCAAGGTCCTCTCCATCCCTCCAAAGACCCACTTGGAGTCAGACTTGGTGCTTGTGGCACCAGACTCACTCCCATAGGATAACATTGGGGATTGGACTTGTGGTGCATTGATGGGGACAAGATGGATGCCCCCACATATTTTGGTTCCCAGAACTGCATGTGCAGTCTAGTCTTTTAGGTGTGGTTCAGCCCAGAGACACCTGGGATACCCAGAGACTATTTAAGCCACGCCCAGGCTGAGAAACATGCTTTGCGTTTTCTGCAGCGTGACACTCACCGAGTTCGGATCGGTCTCCAGTAGGCTTGCATCTTTGTTCTGCGCTCTGCTCCTGCAAGAACAAGAACACCGTTAGGAACAGCCTTACCTTGCAGCACTTCTACCCATCATTCATCGCTCCTTCTGTGCTGCGGGCAACTTCGGCGGTGTCATTCCCATCCCGGCACGCCGCTTCCTAAGGAAAAGGGAAAAGAACAGAAAAAAGGCATTAGTAAGCATTCTGTAAATCTTCCCTTATTTTTAAAGACTGTACGAGCTTCAAACGCTTACCTGAATCCCAGCCGCTCTGGGGGAACTCTGTCTCCGGAACTTCTCATCCATCTGCAAGAGGGAAAAGACACTCCAGGTTAGCGTGGAAACATCTAGAGGTGCTGCATACCGCGCTTACTCACCGCATTTGTTCTTCATAACCGGCATCCACGCTGAAAATGTCGCGGCACCTAAAAGACACAGAAAAAGAACTCAGTTCAATACAAATACGAAAGGGGTGCATCGCGCATCACACTCTCACTCACCTTCAGCACTATTCATCTCAGTAGCATGCCGACATCCCTGGACGCCAGCCATCATCTAAGGAAGGAAAGGAACCAAGTTAGAGAACTGTTCAAAAGACTCATTATACTTACCTGTCGGACTCTTGCCAGTGAAGTAACTAGGCAGCAATGAGCCCGCCTCAATCAACACGCCCCTGCGCTCAAAGCAGGATGGAGAGCACACTATCCAAGAAAACAGGACCCAGTCTCCAGTCGAGTAGCCTCCAGGGAAGGGTTTGAGGTGGTAAGAGGTCAGAACAGGCTGAGTGACGTCCCACGTGGATACCAGGTGAGCGTTACACAATCTGTATCCTTTTACAATGGCGATTACTGTGCACCGTTGTCTGCCTTCGTCATCACAACCGTCGCTCAGTGCCATCTTTCCTCACACTGTAGCTTTGTATATTGCCAAAGGAAACACTTGTCCCTTTTCCTCGTGCATAGGTATTCCTGGCCTAAATAAAAACTCATCTGGGTTTCTCATTGGTTTGTCTGTAATGCCTGGTAGCCATGACATTAATATACACACTCCATACGTGAATATTTCTGGTTCCGATGGAACAGCTCTCACAGCCGTTTGTCCTGCGTATGCTCTAATAATTTTGCATACGTTGAAATAATGCATTCCTGGAGTTGAACATACTATGCCCTTCTCTGTGAACGAGATTGTCATGTTTAACTTCGTCATTAGGTCTCGTCACAATATATTTACTGGGGTTTGCCTTTAATACAGCAGTGGCAAATTCATGTCACATTCTCCCATGGAAACTGGAAGTTCTTTTGTAAAAGGAACACAACTTGTTGCTCCTGTGAAGCCCTGAGTATTTATGGCATCGGCGGACAAAGAAAACTTGCCTTCACATATACACGAGAATGTTGCACCTGTGTCAACTAAGAAAGAATATTCTTTCTCCCCTATACAGACATCTACTCTGGTTCCTCGTGAGGGTTTGGTCTCACTGATAGGATAGAACACATCAGCTGTCCTAGTCCATATATAACTTTGTCCCATGCTGAGTGAATGGACTGCCTCCATCACCAGTGTTATTTCTCATTCCAGAATTCAGTGCCTGTCCGGTACTTGTTGTCTGTAACAGTTGCATCAGCGTCTGTTGAGACTGCCCTTTCAGAAAATGTGTCTTATCCTGAGGTCACAAGCTTTGCTGTGCTCCCGGCGCTTGCTGTTGCACTGTGTGATTTTGTGCAACTCCATTTCCACCCTGCTGTAAAAACAAAGGTGTATTCACTATCCCTACTCTTGTTCCTTGGTCATTTTGCACCATGCCTTGGCTTCTGATTGTGCATGCTAGATGCCCTGTCATCCTACACGTCCAACATATTGGCGGGGGTCTGATTATTTGCCCATTTGACATATCCTGATTGCCATTTTGCATGTTTTGAAAACCTCTCTTATTACCTTGAAAACCTCCCTGATTACTTTGAAAACCTCCCTGATTACTCTGCCATCCTCTTCCTTGAAAGCCTCTCCCCTTTGGGTAAAACCCGTTATTGCCTTGATCACCCTGCCCTTGATTATTGACCTGCTGCATGTTTGATCCATCTGTGCTAGTTATCATTGCCCCTTCTATGGCATATTTTGACAATTTCTTCTGCACTAATTTTGCCTCTTCAGCTTTTCGTGCAGCCACTTTTTTGCGATTTTCTGTTGCAGCAGCCTGCAATAGTGAGCTATGGTCAACTGTATTTCAGACCACAGTTTGGCCTCAATTCCTACCAATTTCTTGTACTGCTTCTGTAACTGATCTTGCAGCTCTTGGCATAATATATGTTAAAACACGGGTATAGACTTCCCCCAAGATTCGCGAGTTTCCAGCACTCATTTGTCTTGACTCACGATGTTAACATTGGAAGCTTATTTTTCAGATTTTCTCGATCCGTGTGTGGGCAGAATATATACTGTGCCCTCATTCCTCCTTTTTCGAGTAACGGGAATTTTAACACATGGCACTCCTTATCCTCTCTCATAATTTTTCTATCCACTGCAGGGTTAATATTCCCGCATCGCTGTCTACCTGGCAATGTCCTTAGTCTGCTCACATATGGTGGTGGAGACACCCCCCTCTGACCGTAAGATACTTCTTTGTGTCGGTCTGATTGTGTGGCTGATTCTGATGCAGACTCACTAGAATTATTCCCTTTCCTCTAGAGAAGTGTTTTTGCGCCTTCTCTCATCTTCTTTTTCTTCATATTCCTCTCTTTCTGCATCTGATATTCTCTGTGCCCAACTCGTGCAACTTCTCTCATCTTCCTCGTTCCTGTTTAGCGTCAACCTATCTAGAGACAGTTCTCTACTTCTGCTACTTCGGGAGGCGTGCTCAGTGTCATACAACTGAGTGCTCTCAATACGCTTGTCCCATCCTCTACCTTGGGGTACCTGTTCTAGCCCCAATTCATCATATAATCTATTGATCGTCTCTCCGATGATTCTGGTTTTGAAGTCATCTTCCATATTTGCCCTAGATGTGCCTGGTACTAAATTGTACTCAGGAAAGAATTCTTCTATATCTTCACAGTCTACTTCTCGATCAGGTTTTTTAATCTCCCTTTCTAGATATTCAGGATCCTGTGCTCTCTATCTTTGCTTGCATTCTATGTCGTAATTGAGCTCTCTGCGCTTCCACGCTTCCTCTCTGACCCTATCTTTTTCTTGTTTCCTCGCATCTCTACATTCATTTGCCCTTCGTATTTCCTCATCCCTTCGTCTTTTTATTCTCTTCTCCCGAATCTTTTGTTCTTCTTCGTCTATTCCCCTTTGTTCCTGTCTGTCCTGATCATTAGCTGCTCTTGGCTTATGATCGTGTTTACTTTTTTGTTCTTTGCGATATAACTGCTCTTGTCTCTGTCTGTCCTTTTTTCTGATTCCTTCGTCTCTCAATCATTTTTCCTTCTCTTTCCTTTTTGAATTATCTGGCTCACTCTTTTGTCTCACCTCCTCAATGCCTTTACCACTGAGTTTCAATAAAATATGACCTCCCATCCATTCATTCTGTGTGAATGCCTTCTCATCAGATCTGTCCTCATCTCCTTTCCATCTCTTTCCCTCTCTACTCGTATCTAGAGATCTACTTGCTTGTGCTTGGTCTCCGTTTCCCTTTTCGCATCTCACCTTGTCCCCCAGGACATTGGAGGTAATATCTCTGTCTCTATCCTTATCTGAGCTTTAGTCACTACTTTGCATAGGTGACTCATATTACAGGTTGCTATATCCCGTGGCTACTTTGAGCTCCATCAACGGGTATAATCCTTTGTCTTTACTGGCTTTGCTTTTTGTTTCAGACGGGGCGGCTGGCGCAGAAGGCGTTTCCACCCCGCTCTCTGCATATGTTAAGTATCCAATCTAACAGTGGCTCCTCCTTTTCCTCTTGGTACATCTTCCAAAGATCTAAACTAGCTTTCCGTTTAACTTTTTGCCAGTATACATGGTGTGCAAATATGTCATCATGTGTTATAGGACCGTTTTAGATAGCGATCCGCCCTGGGGCCATGCCATAAACATTTGATGGCTGGTTCCTTTAACCCATTCTGCACTGTACTTCTTCAGCTTAGATGCATGTTTTGGTATCTGTTTGCACAAGTGTACTAATGGTGTAATGTCTTCCATGCTTAAATCTGTTTATGTTCTCCTCATATAACACTTTGTTATGCTTTACGTTTCTCAAACAAAATCAGCAATATGAGTGAGCACCAATCGTCGAAAGCTCCAATCTTACTTTTTCAAACAACCATTAATTCATGTCATACAACATTTTATCTCTTCAATTGTACAATTTGCATGCTATTTCCCCCAAAAATGTTCTTACCTCGTGACGTCAGAAACAAGAAAAAACACAAGACAGACACGACAGACTAGACAGACTCCGGCCGGCTACATACATTTTATGCCATCTGCTTCCTCACATGCATATCTGTCCTATTATTATTCCGACATGGGATGCAAGCCCATTTCTTTCAGATTGCCTTTTTAATCGATTCTGGTCTACGTCATCCTATTAATTCAGGACTTTAAATGCAGGCTTCTTCTAGCGTTATATTAAAAACTAGGTATCTGGCCTTATCCTCCTTTCTCGGGTATCCTGCCGGTATCTCTTTCAATCTCTCGGGTATCCTCCCGGTATCTTTCTCTATCTCTCGGGTATCCTCCCGATATCTTTCTATTGCTCGGCCCTCCTCGAGTCAATATTTTCCCCTTATATATATTATACTCTTACTCTATCGTTATTTTTTGTCCCACCTCTCTCCATTACCTTCCCATAATTGTTCTAAGGCATGCAACTTTTTGCCAAAGCATTTAGTCTTTTTTCACTCACTGTTCATATTTTTTTCCTCTCTGGACGCTTCATTACCGCCTCTCCTTGCCGTTTGTCTGATTAGCTGCTCGTAGCTGCTCGTAGAAGTGCTCGTAGAAGTGGGAAGTGGTTTATGGTTGAAATCAATGGTTCCTTCAGACTGACCCTACAGGGTTTTCACTTTAGACTAACCACTATCTACTGGAAGCCTCTCGTTCTACTCAGCCGGATGGTAAAGGACTTGTGATATTGCAGAGGACCCGGAGTTACTTATGTTGACGGCCAATGGGTGTCTTATCTAATCAGTTCTAATCTAATGATCAATCTCTGCTACCAAGTGTGCAGTAGGGACCCCAGCCGGCCCATAGGACTGGGGGTTTGCAAACAGCGCTTTAAGATGGGTAGTAGCACCCCTGAGATGGATGGGGATGCAGATGAATACTCTCGCATCAAATCAATAATGACAACTCAATAGTTTGGCAAAGGGAGTCCGTTTAATGACAAGCACAAAAAACAGGGAGTTCATGAATATCAGCAATCGCTAGATCTTCCTTCTCGCTTCAGAAAAACATAATATTTACACCAAAAACTCGTCATCACTGATGTGTAACTCTTAAAACTTAGCATGCAACTTGATTGGTTCTAGGAAGGTAACTTTAATATAAGTACTATATCTGTATATGGTAATGGGGAAAGGGGATTGGATAGACATTGTCAGGTGAGGCATCTAAACCCTTCCGTCAAAATGGCTACTGTAGATGTCACTAAAAGTATGACGTCTCATTGGTTCTACTAACTATAGGACCCTAGATGACACGGTCCACTATGATTGGGTTGGCATCAACCCCACTCATACTTTTCCACTTGCTTAGCAGCGTGCAGAATAGCCGGCCCGGTGTAGGGAGTTTGTCTGAACCCCCAGCTTCCCTCCAATTATTGTTACAATCAATCATCACCTCAGTGGTCATGTGTCAATTATTTCTTTGTGGATGGCCTCGAGTCTGCTTCTTGGTCTGGGAAAGTTAAGGCGTCTGGGCATGGCAAAGATCCATGCATAGGTGTGAAAGTTTCATCCCTTACTGCTGGTCTGGTCACGTGATTCAGACACTGTGAAATTGTCTTATTCTTCATGCAATTTTGTGTATTTGATTTAGTTCTGCCAGTCGTCTGCCATCTGTAGCTTATTTTGTCCTTTCTGAACATGATACTCTGTTCTTCTTTCTCTTAATTGTATCCACTGTTGGCCTATTTCTGACGATACGACCTTGGCTTCTTGGCATGGTTATCTTCATCTGAGCTTCTCTGCGTCATTAATTCTCGATTTGTTTGTTGCGAAACTCTCTTCTCGAGACGTTTAGTAACCTTTAGTGGATTCTGCTCTTGTGCATAGTGGAAGTATACTTATATAAAGTTCTCTCTTGAGATAGATATGTGCATGTGGTGCTTGCCTCAATCTATCTTACTACTAAGCATAAGCAAGCCTCACAATTTCTGTGCTTCTTGAGGTTACTTTGCATATGTACACGTTTAAACTAACTGAATATCTTCATCGCGCTTATGGCATACGTTTCTGACATTTTCACATCAATTGCTTCACTTGAGGCTCAGGATGTCACTTGTCAATAGTGTTTCGTCTCATTTGTCATCATTCTCAGGTCATTATATCTTCTATATGTGAGTCAGTCCGTGTTCTTATGACATCATCATTTGTCTTCCTTCAGCATCTTCTTGGCTTCTTCAGGTATTGCATTCTGATAATCGTCATTCTGTCTCACTTGTCAATAACTTAGTGCCCAGGTTTTCTTAGGTGTCGTAACTTCTATAGGTGCTGTTATTCTGATAGGTAATGGACAGAGCCCCACTGCGGCTCTCTGCTGGTTTATTTGTTCATCATACGTCACATATTTCGGTGTGAACGTTCCTGGTACTTCAAAATGGGCGGCAGGAGTGCGAATCGTACTTGGCACCTCCTCTTCACTGGCATTTTACCAATTTGACACTCAAACCTGCTCCCTCTTATCGCTGTAATACTTCCTACACTCTGACATCATGCTCAGCCTTGCTCTGTGTCCCAATCAGGATGTCGTCCTGGAAGCATTTCACGTCAGGTCACCCCCTTAACAGATCTTTCATTATCCTCTGGAAAATGGCGGATGTCAATGCCAATCCAAAGGGCATTCTCTTGAACTGATATGCACCCATAGGAATCATGAGCGATGCCAATGCTCATGAGGAGGGATTGAAATCTACCTGATAGTATGCGGATGATAGGTCAAGAGTACTATAATATTCTGCCTCTGTTATTGTTATGAGTATCCCGCTAACCTTGGGAAGAGGGTGCCTGTCAACCCAAATATTGCAGTTTAAATCTCTTAAATCTACACATGACCTAAACTGACCTCAGGTCGCTGTGTAACTACAATGGGGGACAAACACTCACTGCTCTCTATGGGTTCAATCCGCCCTTGCTCGCTAAAAAACATGCATCACTTGTGTGTCGAACAAGCCCTTTTTCACCCCAAATCTCTCCTTAGAAATTATGGTATACAAAGATCCTGACAAAAATTGGTAGAGGATGGGCACCACTTTGTTACTTAAATGTCCCAGTCCGAAAATTAGTAGAGAATTCTGTAGTGTACAGATTATTTTATGGAGCACCATGCTAAATAAAATCCTTGGCACAAGGATATTAGATATACACACAAAAGGCTCAAAGTTGCCTCTGAACCTACCAAGCGCTCTCTCTGTCCCCTGATCACAGGTTGAATCAAATTTTATATACAAATTCAAATCATTGTTATGCAATGTTGCTTATAATTGAATCACATGTCCCATAGACATTGTTTTTATGACCCAGTCATCTAATTGCTTCATTGAAGTCAGTGCACATTCAGACTAAGGACTCTATCAGAACCATGGCGGTATTCTGGAGGTAAATCTGGCGGAATACCGCAAAAACAAAAAGCATTACTGCAACTCGAGCTGGGTCTATCAGAGCCGGATCCTGAGTTGCGGTATGACTGTGAGTCCCAATTTTTTCAAGAGTTCATTGGACTCTATGTGGCATGCTGGGTGCTATTGCGTTGTGGTAATAGCACCACAAGTGGGAATAAAGTGGAGATTTTTACTTCATGCAAAAAGCTGGAGGTAAACCTACCACTTTCTGCCCAAACTCTGGATGCAGCGATAACGTTACTGCTGCATTTTTAACCCTCCACCCAACTCCTGATGACCCCCAGTGTCTTTTTTTTTAAGGAAATGGAGCAACCTGAAGATACCGAAATAATTGAACAGGAAGAACTGATGCAAGAATTTAGAGGGAAAAGCACCTTTATGCATCCCATCAATGTACCATCTGTGGACATCTTCCATAAACAGGTCATCAAAGACCTGGGAAAGATCTCAATTAAAAAACCCAAACACAATAATCTAATACCTCAGATATTGGTTGTAGTGTAGAATCTCTACAGTGACAAAAAGGTAACAATCCACCCTGCAGATAAGAGTGGGGCTCTAGTGTCAATGAACACTGAAGATGACGATCAAGAATGTGACAGATAGTTAGGTGACACCAGTGTATATGCCAGATTATATGGAGAGCCCGCATTTACAATAATGATGATCTTGGAAGAAATCCTGACTAAAGCTGAAGACCTAGGGTGGTTTAATCACCACGTTAAGAAATTCCTCCAAACATCACATCCAATAATTTCAAACTTTTATACACTTGCAAAAATTCATAAACATCCTACCAATCCACCAGGGAGACCAATTGTGTCAGGGATGGAGAACGTTCTGCAACCACTGGGGAAATATATTCCCACTTGTGTACAAGCGCGATAGAAATAAAATATCAATCAATACATTAAATATTAAATATATTTATGAATATATTGATTTTTTCGTTCAACCCAAAGTCCAAAAAACAAGCACATACATTTGGGACACACTTCCACAACAATTTAGTCAAGTTCCACACATTGAAAGTTCTATTATGTTTACCATTGACGTTAACAGCCTGTACACGTCTATCCTACATGACTTAGTTATGGAAGCCATCTCCTGAACCAAGGGGGCATCAAGGCGTCAAAGGAATTCATCATCATTTTGCTACAGTTTATCTCTGAGAATGCGTACTTTCAGTTTAAAGGCTGCTTATATCTCCAAGTGTCAGGCACCCCAAAGGCACCCCAGTGGCAGCCACCACGGCCCCAAATATGCAAATTCAAATTGCTTCATGCATAGGTTTGAAAGAGAGCATGTATTGGGCCACGCGTTTGGGGCAATTACCTGTCCATGTGGGTACGTTACATAGATAGTTCTGTGTGCTGGCGGGATGTGGAACTAGTAACCTTCCCCTCTAATTGAATAAATGTAAATACCTCCCCAAGGGCCTATCAAATTTGAAACTGGTAGTGTAATGGCCTTGAAAGCTAACTTTGTTGTCTTAGATGATTCTGTGAAAAGTCTACTTATTGTCCTTGCTTTGACGGTGTTATAGTTATGTTATATGCTGTAAATTGTGTTTTCTAGTGTTTTGATGCCTGCAGCCTTTAGCGCTATATAAATATATAAAATATGTTTTAAAAAATACATTACATTTTTGAAATTTGGACAACATCATAGATCCCTGCACACAAACTACTAGTGAGCACTCAGAGTACTGCATACATTTTTGGGATGTGAAGATCAAACCACAAGAGGGCAAATATACAACCAACATTTTTCTAAAGGAAACTGACTGTAATAATTTCCTACATAGGTTACATTTCCATCAACCAAGCCTAAAAAGAAACCTGCCCTTTATCCAGATGCTGCAGTTAAGGAGGATTGTAATTGACCCTAAGGATTATGAGGATGAGATTACCAAAATGGGAGAGAAATTCTATGCCAGACGCTACAAACCGAAGGAGGTCGATGCTGCAAGAGAACGGCTATCCACGGTCAAACAAATACATTTACTCTCGAGACACATAAAAAAAAGAACCCCCAGCATTAGTATAACTATCCAAATATTTGATTCAAAGTGGGCATATTTAATCAGTCATCAAAAAGAATTGCAGGATCCTTACCTGTGACACAAGGGTAGAACAGTTATTCCACGAAGTACCCACATTTGCTTAGAAGAGAAAGACAAACCTGAGAGACAAATTGGTTAAACCCAGACCAGCTACAAGGCCGCTTTAATCAACTGGACCGGCACTGTTTGAATTGCAAAAACTGTGGGTTGGTAGCAAAGGGCAATATAATAAATCACCCAAGATCTGGATAAAAAATTTAAATCAAGAGTTTTGCTACATGGCATACCAATAATGTGATGTATATCATGAAATGCCCCTTGCCCCTATTGGGCATACTATGTCGGCCAGTCCAAAAGACCATGTAAACAAAGATAGAATGAGCACCGGTTCTGCATTCGGACTAAGAATGTGAATTCAGCAGCATCCCAGCATT
This sequence comes from Ambystoma mexicanum, assembly GCF_040938575.1. NCBI lineage: Eukaryota > Metazoa > Chordata > Amphibia > Caudata > Ambystomatidae > Ambystoma > Ambystoma mexicanum. The sequence continues at coordinate 299,893,220 of NC_090936.1, read as the reverse complement.
GGCTGGAAAAAAAGACATGAGATCTCAGATTAGATTGAAGGTGGTGGAAGTGATCATCTAAAGAGTCACTCAGGAAGATCTGGCAAAGAGATTAGGTCAAAAAGAGACTTTATTCAAGAAAGCAAATGGATGTTTAAGATTCATAGTGATGACGCACTCTCTGCAATACATGAACATAGGCTTCCCAAAGAGAGTTCTTTTAACAGATATACACAGAACGTAGTATACACATTGATATTGGTAGACTTGAACTTATATCTAATGGTGCAGCAGTCACAGGAATGGAAGATTATGAAAGTAATAATTGATTGTGTAGATGACTAGTAGTACTTATGTACTCATTAATGATTATGCCCATAGGTAATTTCCATATAGGTGCTGTATGTATATATGTACCTTCAATTCACATGAGAAAATATACACAATGTATTACATGGCCACGGTAGTGGCCATGTAGTTATGGTTAAGTTGGTGTTTCCATGGGAAGAGCACTTTTTGGGCGGCTTATAACTTCACTCTCCCTGGACGAATCCTCACCAAACTTTGCAAAAAAAGCATTTGCGTCACTCTGAATTTGTATGCAAAGTTTGGTGAGGATTCGTCTAGGGGGGGCAAAGTTATAGGGGGGGTCCCAAAACTTTTTTTTTTCCCATAGACTGAATAGGAAAAATGTTTTGCTCACGTCTACAGCCCAAACCGCTGGACGGATTTTCTCCAAATTTGGACCAGGAGCAGCGGCTTGGTCCCGAAAACGTGCTTTTGCAAATTTGGTGAAAATCCATCCAGTAGTTTTTTTAAAAAATGACCAAAAAGTAGGTCAAAAGAAATTAGTGACAGTGTCCTGATTGGCCAATCGGCTTGCGTGATGTTCGCGGACATGCAACCTGTTCGCTGATTGGACGGCGTGGAGCGTGAAGCGCGTCAGATTTTCGGTAGCGCCCGCCATCTTGGATTCGCGGTTGTCCGCGGACAGCACAGTGAAACTTTGTTCAAAATTTGTATTTAGTAGAGTGTGTTGGTGTGTAGGAGTGTTTGGGGAGGGTGGGAGTGTATGAGATAGGATGAAACTTGTGTTTTTTTATGTGTTAGATGTTCTTTTTGTGTTCGATTTGTCTGCGGACATCACAGGTGTTCTGAAATGTTCTAAATAAACTGAATGGGGGGGTGTTCTGAGGATTCAATATGTGTCCGTTTTGTTCGCAAGCAAACTGAAACTGTTCTAAGAACACTTGCAGTGGCCTGAAATGTTCGCAAAAAAACAAAATGGGGGTGTCCTGAGGATGCTGTCCGTATTGTTCGTTGTCAAGTTGAATATGTTCTAAGAACACTCGCGGTGTCCTGAAATGTTCGCAAATACACAAAATGGGGGTGTTCTGAAGACGTTGTCGAACACTCGCTGTGTCCTGAAATGTTCGCAAATATGAATGGGGGTTGTAGCTGACAAGTTGAATGTGTTCTAAGAACATTCGCAGTGTCCTGAAATGTTCACAAATAAACAAAATGGGGGTGTCCTGAGGACGCTGTCCGTATTGTTCTCTGTCAAGTTGAATGTGTTCTAAGAACACTCGCGGTGTCCTGAAATGTTCGCAAATAAACAAGATGGTGGTTTTCTAAAGACGCTTCTAAGAGCACTCGCAGTGTCTGGGGAATGTTCGTAGGGGGTGTCCTGAGGACGCAGTCCATATTGTTCTCTGTCAAGTTGAATGTGTTCTAAGAACACTTGCGGTGTCCTGAAATGTTCGCAAATAAACAAAATGCGGGTGTTTTGAAGACTTTTCTAAGAACACTTGCGGTGTCCTGGAATGTTCGTAGGGGGTGTCCTGAAGGCGTAGTCCGTATTGTTCGCTGGCAAGTTGAATGTGTTCTAAGAACACGCGCAGTGTCCTGAAATGTATGTAAATTAACAAAATGGGGGTGTCCTGAGGACGCTGTCCGTATTGTTCTCTGTCAAGTTGAATGTGTTCTAAGAACTCTCGCGTTGTCCTGAAATGTTCGTAGGGGGTGTCCTGAAGATGCTGTTCGTATTGTTCTATGTCAAGTTGAATGTGTTCTTAGAACACTCATGGTATCCTGAAATGTTCACAAATAAACGAAATGGGGGTGTTCTGTGGACACTGTTCGTATTGTTTGTTGTCAAGTTGAAAGTGTTCTAAGAACTATCGCGTTGTTCTGAAATGTTCGTAGGGGGTATCCAGAAAACGCTGTCCGTATTGTTCGCCGGCAAGTTGAAAGTGTTCTAAGAAACTCATAATGTCCGCGGACATTAAAAGTTTCCATAGACCATAGTTGAAATGTTTGACTCTATGGATGTGATATGCTGCGGTGGTTGTTGCCAGGGCATAGAGTCTTGGGTGCATGGCCTTTAGGCCATGCACCCAAGTCTCTATGCCCTGGCAACAACCACCGCAGCATATCACATTCATATTTGCTTATAACTTTGGGTGAAAAGCAAATGTATAAGGAACAAAGGTATTAGATACTATGGATGTGATATGCTGCTATGGTTCTCCTCATTATTGTATACTTACTGTTTGGTCTAGTAACCGGAGTACATGTTTTTCTTGTTCATTTCTGTGATAAAAGAAAATAGCATGTTAGTATTAGTATGTGTAATGACTTATTACATTGTATAATCAATATACTTTTTTTTGGACCCTCATATTTAGTAGATTACAAATCAGAGTACTGTGCAATTTGCTCAGTTTCTGTATTTGTTGCTAAAATCATTGGGTCTGTGGGAGAAAAAAAAATCCATGTTGGATTAAAAAAAAACCTTTTTCTGTTATGCTACAGTTTATTTGTGTGTTTGTTTTCAGTGTTCACTTGTTGTTTTTGGCTAATGCTTTATGCTTTGGCTTGTTGCATTTTTTTGGAGCAGTAACATATTATTTATTTGTTTTGATATTATAAAATTTTGGAGCAGTTAGATACCAATTGCCGTATTCTAACTGTCTATTTTTTGATATATTTTAGTGGTATTGATTTATCTATTTGGATATTGTTAAATTTTGGGACAGTTAGATACCAATTGGCATATTCTAACTGTGTATTTTTTTGTCTAATTTAGTGGTATTCATTTATCTGATTAGTTGTTGTAGAATCTTTGAGCAGTTAGATAGCTTTTGGAGTATTCTAACAGTTATATTTTTTAACACAAGTTTACTTAGGGTTTAAATACAGTCTAGTTATCAAATTCTGGTTTTAAGAACATCAAATAAGCGTTTGTAAGATTTCCTGGTAATCTCTGCTTTAGAGTAATGGTACTATCATTACATTCAAACCATCCACATTACTTTTTTATATATGCAGTGTAGTGCCCTGAATTGGTTGTGGCTCCTGCGTGGTAGATTATACCTATTGTTGTGAAGGTTTTCTTACCAAGTGATATTTGACCATGTGTGAATCCAATCAGCTTGCAGTTGTTTTTGGTACCATCTGCATTGTAACGTAGAAGCATTAGTATTATGTATTTACTATGTGTTTGTATTACTAACGTGGAGCGATTATCTGAATTGCAGGTAGAGCATAATCTACCATGGTTTGCATTTTGTACAAGTCACTGAAATGGAATGGATTCACAATTTGGTATTGATATATATATATGAAGCGTTCATTGGGTATTTCTTCTTGTGTCACATTGTTACAGAGAGTGCATGTATGTTTCCACACGTATGAAATCTGAAAGATTTCATTTATAGGAAAGTTTTTGTTTTCCAGTACTTGTAGTAAGTACATTAGAAATTATTGTGGATCTTCCTGTGAGTTTATAGTGAATTTCACCATTCCAGCACAGTAGTCCAATTGTTGTCTTATTCCATAAACACTATACGTGTTGTCAGGATTGTTTGCTGCATTTCTGCGAAGTACTAACATTTGCAAACACAATGGGTCTGTACTGTGTAAGTAAATGTTGTCAACAATTGGTGGTAATTGAAATAGAATATTCATTGCTGCATTTGCGTAGCAACTTACACCAACTATATTTGAGCATTTAAATGGTCCAGGTAGTTCTGTATCTAACTGCTTTTTTTGGAGTTTGTCTTCCTTCTTTAAAGAAGTACCTGGTTTACTTTCCCTAATTGATTCTTTTTTGCTTGTGGAACTTGATGAAGTATTAGTTTCTTTTACTCTCTTTGGAGGATTTGCAGTGTCATCCTGTTGCATTTCTGTTTGATTTATTTTTCTTTTATAACGTTTTACTTTTTGTGGAACAGAATATGTGTTTAGGTGGGGTGTGTATAGTGAGCGAAGTCTATTGTATTCTAAAATGCAAGGAATATCAGCGTTTATTTTACTTGAATCAAAGTTGATTAGAAATAGACCGTCAAGTGTAGGTAAGCGTGATAGTGCTACATAGCTCATGCCTTCTTTAAAGACTGTGTTACCAATATCTATCATTGCTTTGTCTAGGGTAAGACCTTGTGATTTATGAATCGTGACTGCGTATGCAAGAGTTAGAGAAAATTGTTCTCTGTGTATATACATATATTTGAAGAGAAGGAATCTAGCTGTTGAGTGTCCTATCCTTTTTACTTCTGAAAGTTTGTCAAAGAGTATATTGACAAACTGAATTTTGTTGTCGCGTGGGTATGTTTGAAAGCCAACAACTGTACCCAGTGTTCCATTAACTAGTCCTTGGTCCACGTCAAAATTACGTTTAAGCATTACTCTGCAATTTAAGGATAATTTTAATATCTTTTCTAAGCCTGCTATGTTTGAGATTGATTTTTCTAAACTATTTAGTCTTGTTGTGGCTTGGTCACACATGGGTAGTGTCATACCATGTACATCTACATTGTCTGTGGCACTAATTTCCATGATTGGTTGCATTTCTTTACTTAGCATGATTTCATTGAATTTGAAACAGCTTGCAAGAGTTGGCATTAAGGCCATACAATTGACATTTTTGTGGGCTAATTGTTCCATAACATCTTTAGCACATACATTATCGCCATAAAGTCCATTAATGTGCTGGGTTTTCAATATTGCTTCTGCTTCTTTAAAAAGTATACCAACTCTGATACTTTTTAAAATGTTGGCATAAGTGAGATCTGCAGATTGCCGCATGTTTTCTGTTAATTCTCTGTATTGGAAATGTTGCCAAAGGTTGACATTTCCAATGCTGCCAACAGTTTTACGGCAGAGTTTGTGTCCTATTGTTTTAAAAATAGGCTCACCTTTTACTGGTGTTAATTTAAGCAGATCTCCAAAAACAATAGTGTGTTTTCCTGCAAAGAGCTCTTCATAGTCTGTTTTGAGTACTTCTTGTGATCTGAGGTGAATCAAAGCTAACATCAGGTTGGAGACCATGCTCACTTCATCTATTAGTAGCATTTTCATTTGTTTCAATACTCTGCGTAATTCCATTGCAGCTTCTGCAGAAAGTTTGTAATAGTCTAATTTGTTCTGGTGTTCTACTGGTAATAGTAGTAATCGGTGTAATGTAACACCACCTATGTTGTAGGCAGCTAAACCTGTGGGGGCAGTGACAACAGCTGACAGTTTGTTGTTTGTCAATTGTTGAAGGAACTTACTAATGATTTTGATTAGGAATGTTTTGCCAGAACCAGCTTCACCACTGACGTACAGTAGTATAGGTTTATAATTATGGCAGGAACATTATTTATTTTCATGTTTTACACCATGTGCAATTTGTTTTGCTACTTCTTGAAAAATGCTACTTTGCTCATTGTTTAGTTTTGATTGTAGTATAGTTAAGTCTTCTTTATCTTCATACTGACACATGGTGTTTTCTACTTCTATCATAGCTAATTCTGCCTCATTTATTATTAGTGGTTCTCCCAGTGGTTCTTGGCTTCCTGCTACAGAAGGTTGACTACTGTCAGGAGTGTCCTTATCTAGTTGGGCTTGGAGTTCTTCTTCGTGTTGCTGTTCATTGTGCAACATTGTTTTGTACTGTGTAAAGTTTACATCAGTTATAGTGCTTTCATTTGCTTTGAAAGCATCCTCATATGAGTCATAGTTATCTAGTAATTGTTCTTCTTTTCTCCATGGTTTGAAGAGTTGTAGCAGGGACATGTAATATACTTCTTTATGTTGAGGAGTCTTTAATGACAATTTGATATGATTAATTAAATTTGGTTTAGTGAGTTTAACTAAGCTGCCTTCACAGTTTGTCACTCTATATTTACCTTTTTTTTCATCAGGTTTCATATTATTTTTGTATGTGTAGTTTTGGGCTATGTGGTATAGACACATGTTTTCCAAAGTATTACTTCTGTTTGGGTAGTATGTGTCCAATAAATTGTTTTTTAAAATGTCTTGGCTGTTGGGGTCATGTTTGGCTATTGTTTCTATATCTTCACATGATTTTAGAACTCTTTTTCTAGATTTAGCTGGACCGAGACTTAGCCATACTATATTTTCAGATTTACCATACAATGCAGTACCAGTTAAACGATCAGCTGCTTCATATGATCCACATTCTGTATGGGTAAGCATTTTTATGCCCAAGCTGTATAATTTCTGAGACACTGTTTTATCTGATGACAGGTCATTCCAGAGGTCTTGGAGCTCTGTCTTTTCTGCTTTAGTTAAGTATTCTGTGACATATCATGCAACTGCAGTAGAATTGTCTGCAATGTACTGCACATCTATGTTTGCATTCCATAAGTGGGCAATGATTGCATTATAATCATTGATATATTTTTCTTCTTCTTTTCTATTTATGTGATATGTATTTTTAGGTGACTTACCTTTAACACTATGTCTAACTGAAGACATGAAGTTGTTCACTTGACCTGTATTTGTAACTGGTCTAGGGAAACCAAATCGTCATTTGGTGTAGTATTTCTCTTTGTTTTTGTATTTGCAACGACAATATTTTCCACATTTGTGTCTTTGAAATTGTAAAATTTGTGCATGAAGATCACTATTTGTGGCTTCTGATGGAATTTAACAAGTGACATATTTTTCAATAAACTGTAAAACAGTGGCATCACTGTCTTCACCAAATTTAGGAGCATCTTTAATCCATAAAAGCATGTGGATATTTGGTGCTCCTCTGGCTTGGTATTCTTTTCTCCAAAAGAAGTGTTGCACTTCTCCAAGGGGAGGAACAGTTTTATTACAAATAAAAACTTTGTTAAAGGGATGTTATGCTTAAGTTGCACTAATAAAAACCTATGAAATTCAATGAAAAAACTTTGTTAAAGGGACGTTATGGTTCCAAGTAAAACCAAAAAACCCTTGAAATTCACCAGTTATGGTAAGCTAAGCAACCATAACTTGTGCCTCCACCGTGCACTGCTAAGACTAACACCCACGACATCAAAGATGGCATCACAAATGTCATTGATGGTGTCATGTAAATATGAATGTGGTGTGATGTATACCAGTTGAGTTATAAAGACAATTATGAGTCTGGCCTTCTCATAATTCTGAGGGAATGGAAAGTTGGTGTGGTGAGGTAAGGTTTGAATCTTGAAGGGTTGTGAATATTTCAGCTCAGGAGTAAATCAATAAAAATGGTAGCTCCTCCCAGGAAGGGCGTGCCGAGATATGATTAGTAGTTTCCAACTCGCCATAAAATATAGAACTCAAATATATATATGTGCCTGCAGTTATCTGGAAATTTGGGTAGCTGCCATGTTAGATTTTTAAGGACGATGAAAATGTTAAACACACTTGTCATTTTGGGATGATGAATCTTTCTTCTTCCTCTGTCTCCATCATCCACAACCCCCAACTCCTTGTTTTATCAGCAGGAAGTAGGAGTGTTGGGCAGGGGGATGGAGAGAACTGGCCAATCTGCATTGTGGGAATTTTGATAATGATAGAGTGTCACCCACCCTATAAGAGATCAGTGTTCAATCTGAGCAGGGCTTTTCTTTGTTTTTTGACTCTTGGGAACTTTGGACTATTGATTTTTCCCTTGACTTTCCCACTCTATTGCTGGAGGTAGTCCACTCCTGGATTCTTGGAAGGAACAACTAGCAGAGAGACAAGGAGAGCTCCAAGTTCTTAAATATTGCATAGGAGACAGAAACTGGGAAATCTAGAAGTTAGCTGGGCCTACCATTTGAGGAGACAGAGGAAGTTTGGGTGCTGGGTACTACACTTGACCGAAGCCTTTGACCAGATCATTGTTGTCCTCAGAGGAGCCCTGCTGTTTCCCTGGATGCCCAAGGACTCCCATGTACATAGATTAATCGAAATGCCAAAACAAGTGTGCCTGGGGAATCTGCCAGCCTTAATCTCCATCTTGTATAGCCGGTATGGGGATGGAACTGGTAGGACCCTTGGCACAATTTATTAAATCTTATTCAAATAAATTCCACTATTGAAAATCACTGTATCCATTTAAATTATAGCACCTTGGGAATTGCCTGCCTTAATCCTTTCCATTAAATAGTGGGGAGTGGTGAAGCTGTCTAGATCCTTAGCACATTAAATCAATACATTCCCATATAGAAAGTCACAGGGTGAGTGTTGTTAGAGTTTGAAACTAAAAATGTTCCTACCCAGTGTGTTGGAGTCGGTATAGACAATAAAGTTCTTGGATGACTCTACCTTTCTGAAACCCCTGTCTTCCCCTGTATCTGTGTACATAATTCCAAAATCAGTTACCCTAAAACCCTGCCATTCATGTGAATGTAGAGTGTCAAAACGAAATTTACCATCTATTTCCTTGCATCACAAATCAGAATCCCAAGGCCCTGAATTTCATGCAAATAAAAATCCCAAAACGATTTTCTCATTGAGTTCCTTTCCTGACTTTGCCTTTCGAATAAAAAGCCCCAAAACAATGTTTGTCTTTGTGTGTATTTCCCAAACCCTGCCTTTTAATAAAAAAGCCAGAACAATGTTCCCATTTTATTCCCACTCCCTCTACCTTGTCTCCAAACCAGAGGTGTCATATCTAATTGATGCCTGTGGGTGGGGGTTGTTGGGAGAAAAAATCTTGATAACAGACAAAGCAATCACTGTGTGAGTGATATTGATTGTAGGTGAAATTGCAAGAAATCTGATGTAATGTGATGACTGTCCATCTCTAAATTGTACATGTGTATTGTAGTATCTGTAAGTCTATTACAAATAGAAGTCAGTCAACTGGTGCAAGTAATTTGAGATTGTGATATTGTGTTGTGCCACGGCATTGGTGGCTGATGTTTTGGTTGTTTTATTATTCTTTGTCTAACATTAAATAAATAATTATTCTTACTATACACTGCCTGGTTCCTGGCTCATTGGTGGTACAGTGGGTATTGCTGGGTGGTGCGAGATAGGTTGACGGCCTGACTAAAGTTGAATATTTATAAGCGCTTTGGGTGTGCGCCACCTTGCTTGGGGGGGGAGGGAACTCCCTGCATTGAGAGTTACCGCCTAATAAATCGTGACAACTTCAATGTTGAATATTTGCACTCATCTGAATATCTTTCTCCACCAGATGCAACAAAATAAAATGTGATTAAGTCCCTACAGTCTTCCCAGGAAATTGGTTGTTCCTCTTGGATAGCCAAAAACTCGGACGGTGGATCAAGATTCTGCATGGTATTAGCACCTTCCAGATTAAGTGTCCTACTGCTACCTGGCGATCCTCAGACAGGTGTACCTCCCACTGCCACTTCCTGAAGCAAGCAGGTTGTGTTTAACAAATCTGCAAAGCAGATTCCTATATTCAAAATGATATAAAAGGAGATACTAAGCAGATGGGATATAAATATATGGTGTGGTGTCCATCCCTGAAGAGAACATTTCCCGTGGATAAAGCAAGTTACACTCAAGGCCCTCTACGATGTTGAAAAACTAAATGCCTGACTTGAAAATGACACCCTCCTTTATTCCTCAAAGTCGCCCTGATGCTACCTCTCCCCAATATGGCGGCAGAACTGGGAGAGCGCACGTGCACCAAGTGCCTGACTTGAAAATGGTGGCCTTCTTTATTCCTAAAAGCCATCTTTATGCTGCCTGTCCACAATATGGCAGTGGGCCGAGTATAGTGTGCATACACCAATGTTACTATTTATAAAAATATTGACAACTTGTTCCTTTCCAGGCAACAGAGCGGGCAGCTGCTGGGGGAGCCGACACTCAGGGATACCCAAATATGAAGGTGGCCACCTGAAGTGTGAGCTGAAATCAGCATGAGCTCAGTACGATCCCCACTGAAAGGGACATGAGTGGCCCCTCACCGCGGGGTCCAGCAATTCCTCTCACCTCTGTCCGATGCAGCCCCTGGCTGTGCCACCATAGTGATTTGTGACCTAGGCCACCCGACTCACTGCTTACCCACTGGGAAGGCCGCCCCTCCCCCTGCCGTGCCTTACATGCTCACCCCACGTCAAAGGGGCTTGCTGGGTTAACACTGCTGGGCTGCTTCACTTCGGCACTGGATGCTCTGAGTAACAGGTAGTATGTCCCCAGCTCCTCCGGCCCCACCTCCATCCTCTCTCTTTGCCCATCTCTGCCAGCATGAGTGACAGTGCCAACCAACCTCATCCAGCCACAGCTGGAGTGGGCTATATTGACTGTTCCTTGGTATTCCCTGGTGCAGCTGGCACCGCTGGATGGAATTGCTAACCAGCTCCGACACAGACCGTGGCACCAGGCACCTGCTGTTTGGGGTCTTCCTCCTCATCGCCATATCATTTGGTAAAGAAGGAGCAGCACAGGTAATGTAGGTTCAGTTCATTTATTTAGATTCTTCCAAATATAAGACTTCAAATGCGGTCTCCCTCTGGTTTGATAGAGGCACTGGATCTGGCCAAACAGTTTGTCACTAACCGCCAAAGGGTAACTCTCATCACCTTGGTGTGCGCAATGACATTCTAAAATAGAACCTGGGAATGCCACCACATGCACTGAGGGCAGATACAACTCAGAGGTGTCTGGAAGTTGGTAGGTATACGTGTGGAGGGTAGATGTGGAAGTGAGGAGAAAATTGAAGGATTTTGATGGTAGTTGAGGTGGTCAGGTCTGTCATGGCTGAGAGTTCTGCAGACAACTTGAGACCAAGTAAAGCTTCACCACAGGGTTTAACCTTCTCACAATAATTGGGGTAGGTTTAGGGTACATCACTCACTGAAGCCTCTCCCATACCCCTTAGTGGTCTGGTCCTTAGTCCTTCTGTAGAGGAAGAGTCAAAGCCACTACCAAAAGTTCGTCCCCATGTTGCCTATATGTTGGGAATCAGAAATTGCGAAATGTGCAGTACCAGTGAGGATGCCTGTATTTCATAGAATCCTGGAAACAAGGTATCCATTGAGAAAACCGTATATGCATTCACGAAGATATGATGGCCTTCTGGATAGAGTCCTGGAAGAAGTGAGAAGATGATCAAGAAAGAGGTCTGGTGATGTCATGCTGAACAGAACTGACGCACCTTGAAAAAAGCACAAGACAAAAAAACATAGGCATTCTATAAGATCTGAAGAGGAGGTGTCAAAATGAAGATGCTCATGCAAAGAAACGTTGAAGGAAATGCAAATTCATTTTACAATTGTACAGATGCAGTAACACAAGTAGACAAAGTGATCTTGAGGCTGGCTACGTAGTGAATTGATTGCGGTGATGCGCCAACATATATACATAGGAATGTATAGAACCTGGATGGTCCTCGATGCACTTAAGCAAAGCTCGAACCCCGTAAATGGAAAGTTTCAGTATGCACAGTTGGAAAACAGCTAATAACGAAAGAAAATTCAAGAAAGGCTTGGCTGGCCCAGCACCAAGAGTCGAGGCCACCGTAAGCCTGGTTGTGGGTCAAGTGGCTACATGAACGTGAGAAAGAAACAAACTTCTGTTTGAGGCGGAATGAAAAAACACTGAAGGCATCAAGAGTTCATCATTTAATTGTATTATAAGCAGCAAAGAGCTCAAAAACATGTTCTCCAGTCACATGGTCAGATGAAAATAGACTATTGGGTCGAGCTACACTGAAACCAGAAGATAAAACCATGCCACCCTCCCTTTTATTCTCAGGCACAGAGAGCTTCAGCAAGGCCAATTCAAAGCCTTAATTGAATGACAGACCGCAAGAGTGATGATAGATGTCAGGCTAATTAGGTGGGAAGCTATGGTCAAGACCAGCCTACAGGCACCTGGGGTACCAACCTGTGTGCTGCTAAAGTGTGGAATATTCCAGAAGGGTACAAGTGTGCCAACCAATTCTAGAGGGCCACGTAACAGAGAGCACTATAGTTCATGTAACCAATGGATCATCGTATATTTTGTGACAATGAATATGACTTGCCCTAGACGAGGGCTTAGTTGTCCACTTGATGTTAGAGACCCAAACACAACCCCCATCAGTATGGAACATATACCTAGATGTTCCCTGTAATCCTATAACTTCCCCAAGTAGCTTTTTGTAGTTTGCCACGTAGTGTGATGTCACTGATGATGAATTTTGACTAAAAGAGTTTTGTTTTTATGAAATTCACTGAAAACGCTCTTTGCAACGTTCGATGATGTCCATTGTAACTCCATGTTTTAGATAATTGCAAATAAAACAGTACTATGTTTTGCTAAATTCCTGAGTCGGTTTGATTATTGATGTATGAGTATGTTATGCAGCCCCATCCATCTCTAAGTATTGCTACCTCGTCTTAAAGGACCCAGGTCCATGAGTAAACTTTTTCCGTCCGCCCCTGTGGCGGTAAACAGTCAGTTGCAGTCTGTGAGCTTTATATTGTTCCACACTTCTTTCTTGGCTTTCTCATTGGTTTTTCTTGGTAGCTTCCAGTCTTGTCAGGATTTCATTTTCTTCTGCAAGACTCACAGATTATCTTTTGCTGTCACTCGTGGTGCCCACGCTGTCTTAACGGGGTCAGCATCAGATGCTCATGATGATGTTGGACCACAAGGATTCGCTGTCCCCCTTTTTATCGGTCATTCCCTCTTTAGGGTCTTGACCTATTTTACCACCTTGTCGGAATCGTATTAGCATATGGGGACTTGGGTTGACCCTTCCCTCTCTGTCTCCTTTCTTAGGATGTTCACCTTGTTTGCCTCTCTGTTGTGTCTAGCCCCTATTGTCTAGTATGTATGCTTTTCCTCTCCTGTTTTCCCACCTTGAACCTCTCCACTTCCTTGACGCTTCACCATGCTCTAACGTGCTCCTCTTGAGATCTCCCATTGCTGCCATCACCTTCATTCTCTCCTCCTCCTTTACCTCAGCTCTAGCAGTTATTTCTACCTCTTCTCTATCTCTGTCTCCCCTTGTTACCTCCTCTAATCCTTGATTTCAGCATGTGGCCTCCTCAACTTCTCTCATTGTCCATCCTACCTCCTCCATTGTTTTTCCTCTCACCTCTACCTCCAACATCTCTCCTATTACTGTCTTGGCATCCTCCTTGGATCATCGCTCTTCCTTCTTGCCTCACTGCCATGATCTTACCTGCACCCCAAAGTCTGTACTACACACTGCCACACCCTCCCTGCATTCAGGACCCGTCATTTAGTTTTGAAGTTCGTGTGCAATACAGTGTAAACCACTGTCTATACACTACAAGCATGAAGCATTATTGGGTTAGGCTCTGTGAACTACAACTCACTCAGATGAGAAGCATTGACAAACAGTCCTGTGACTCCGCCATTTTGATTTAATTTGGCTTGCTTTTGCTGTTTCTGTAACTTCCTATGCTGGTCCTCCCCCTAACTCTTGGGTCCGAGTACACTGATATTCCTAGTTTCATCTAAATGTTGATGGAATCTTGTGAGTGGTTCATGCAGGGTTTATGGACTTGTTCGCTCACAAGTGATTGCAAAATGTTGCCTCATTGATATTTCAGTTCTCTCATTGTCCTTGTTTGGGGTTGTGGGTAATGCAGAAACAGCCCGGTGAGGCATGGGTCCCCCTTCCTCAATGCTGGGAACGTTACCCTGATGCTTCTAATTTCTGGGTGATCCATATTTCACCCAGTGTTTGTCATAAAGTCTGCAGACGACTTTGATAATGGAGTAGGGTAACCAAGGGATCACCTGCACACCTCCCCCGCGGCCTACATCACGGAGATGGTGGTGGTCCTCGGCCCACATAGTTTCCCCACTTTCATCCTTCGGCTAGTGGCTTTGTCATAAATCGCATACCTTTCAGTTGGGTCCAGTTGGGTATGAGTGAATCCATGTCCTCGGGCAAGATGTGCTTTTTTTTTGCCCCGATGTGTGTGATGTAGATACCATAATCATACCATACTTGCTTGTTCATGATGTGCTGCTTCTGTTAATGGCTGCAGAATACGTGTGCCCTTGCCCAAGCAGGACCAGAACAATGTGGGTGCCATCCAATGCCAATAAAATGACAAAAGAAACTGGATTTGGCAGCAGTGATTACAAACTGGATGCTGGGTAAATAGCTGCCCATATGGGCATGTGGCACCAGGGCCTTTAATACCTGACTGACCCCTTCTGAAAACGTAGGGTAGGCTGGGCAATGCCATGCATCATTCCCACAATCTGCCGGAATGTCCCTTTAACACAAGTATGCATCACAGGGCCAGGCTGGGAGGAAGTGATATGGCTGTGCGAATGGGAATTCCACTCTCACTGACCTGACATGGAGGAAATGCAGGATTGGGGTGAAGTGTGCCTGTCCGGTGTAGTCTTTTCCCATTGCTCAGCATCCACGGTCATGATCTTAACCTCTGAACAATGAGCATCCTTCTCCAGTCTTCTGGTCTGGTTGCCTTCTTGCCATCTCCTGTTGCTCTCCTTACACAGTTATCATGTTGGTGCAAAATAAAGGCTCCAACACTTAGCATGTCGATCCGCGGGTGGTCTTGTTTTTTTGTGGGTATTTTTTTACCCTTTCAGGGTGATTTGTAAAACCTGTTCCTAGATCAGCGTCACCTACTAGTCAAAACCACCACGTAGTAACAGAACTTGGTAAGAAAGATATTTGTTACTGAAAAATAAAATAAAAAAATAATTCAAAAAAAGATGTTTGTACGCATATTTACATCGTTTTGTGTGCAGTATTTTATATATACCTTGGAATCTCACAATATTTCCCATGCACAACATTTGTGAATTCCGCATGTGGTATTGCAAAGGTTGGATTTGCAGGGTGAGGTGCCCACACATGTAATGCTCGATGGGCCACTGTGCTATGGATACATATGCCTTGTATATATTATCTCTGCATTTCAGAGTTAGTACCATCACACTTGCCCAAAAAGAAAGTGGTAGGCAGCAACTCCTGAACATTTGCCACACTGACGTTTGCCATCCCCAAAAATATCTGTACCAAGTAATGGGCAATGCTGTGCACTGTAGAGTCTGCCGGTGTTTGTATTGCCCCCCCCCCCAAAAAAAGCTTTTAAATGGCTGGCAGATTGAACCCACTCTACACTGTCCAAGCTACCATAATGTCACCAGCGCATATATATCCGAAACATAATGGGATACATATGTGGCTGCTTGGATTGAAGTCATTTGACTAAGGGCGAGATTGACGGGAGTTACATTATTTGTATACAATCTCCATATGTTAGAATGTAGTGATTGATATACATTTGGGATCTAAAGAGGCTCTTCTCTTTGTAATATAAAATTAATTTAGAAAATGTTTGACTGTTTTGATTCGTATGCCTTGTATGTGTTTTTTATATCGAATAAAGAATAAACGACTGAGTGACATCTGTGACAGAGAAATAATGTCCTTTTCCCAAAATATAATGTTTTCTTTATAGGTTCAATTTACTAGGGAATACTTTTCTTAAATGTAGGCAAAAAAAGAAGCATTATTTGAGAAGTCGGCACAATTGTACTCTTTAAAAGCTACAATGGCTTTCTCTAAAAAAAAAAAATAGGTCCCTTCCCTCTCTGCCGCAGATAGGCCTAAACCAGCATCGCGCCAAACATTCGAAGATTGGATTATGGCCTGTCCTACTTGATTATTTTTGTCAGCATGCTGACCCAGGGCGCCCTATTCTTGTGTTGTTCCTTCTGTTTCCATTTTTCATGTCATCCAGCTTTTCATCTTGTCAATCAGCTTTTGACTTCCTGATTAAAGTGTCTGTCACAGGAGCAGCCTAGTCGCCAGTCAGTTGTTTAATTTGTTCCTCATGCCACGCAATTGAGTTATTCATCTGGCCCAGCTGTTCCCAAGTGCTTCCAGCATCACTGTTTCATGTGTTTGGGTTTAACCTCTGTAGTCTGTGTACAACAGTGTGGATTGTTCCATTCATACTGTTGTCTGTGCTTTGCTTTGCAGCGGCCTGCTGCTTGACATCGTACACCGACTATTGGAATGCGACTTAACAGACTCGACCAGGAGCAATATTTCATCTTGATGTTATTGCGCTGAAGTTCCCACCAATTAGAAAACCTTCACAGAAACGCGACGTCAAACAGATTTTGCACCGAACTCAAAAATATTGGGTGCGTACGTATTACTATTGAGGTCTGTCCATCTGTGCCATCTCCTGTGAGAGACATCGCTCTGTAATTGGTACAGTTAATGTGATGTGACAAAGACTCACTTTGAAAAGACATTTGAGAACGTTTCCTTACAGTTGATGCATAGCATGACGTATTTATAAAGAGGTCCAAATCTACTGAAAACACAGCTACCTGCATGAGCGTGAAGTGGCAGACCACAGGCCTTGGACTCCCTCGCACTCAACTGGCCTTCAACGTTGACCTTAGAGCAGCAAGCCCTGACCCACTAAAACCGTGGGATGTCGACCCGTTTCCTCTTCAAAGCGTGAGCTGAAGAAAGGGGTCCTCTGAGGTGAATTCAACACTTTGACTGGAACGTAGAGGTCTACTATAATATTTCTTTCCAACAGTTACTTTTAATTATTATGTGAGTTGGGTTTAACACTGACTACACTATATTTTTGAATGCACACGTGACAAATATTTCCTTACCATGTGGTTCGAGACGAGGCGAGTTGGCATATGCGAAAGCAGTGACGTTTTCCAGAGATCAGTGCTACTGAATGGCTTCCAGGCGGAGAGTCAGTTGCATATTAGACTCTGCCTGCCATGTAATTGAACTTGCCTAACAGTTTTTTCATAAGCATGGTCCTGTCACCTAATCTCTGGATTTCCCTATTGGACAGTGCGCCTCTCAGAGGAAGTGACATCTTGGTCAGTATGAACTGACCTCTTAGCAGGAAAGGATGGGGATGAGGAAGACGGACGATAAGCTAATGTGAGATTACCTGCAAGGTACTCAAAGGTGCAGGGAGAGGGCACAAATTAAGTGTCGTGGGATGCAAGTGCAAGCCAGAATACCTTTAAATTGGTGTATACACTGCATAAAGTGGCAGGCTGCTGGATAGTGTGCTGCATCTGCACCCCATGGCTTTTGTAATGCTGTTGTTACAGTCCAGGGAGCACAGATGAGGAAATCATGAATATTGCACCTGTTATCACATACAAAACCCGTCATTCCTTTGTGATGCATCTAACTGGAAAATGTTGACATGCACAACACAGATCACAACAGGAATGCACATGATAGTACCCAACAGCTCAAATCAGGCCCTCCTATATTATAGCACATCCAGTCTTGGATGTCCAATGCATACTGCAAGTTCAACCCCTCCAAGATTGAATTCCTATTCCTCACCAACAACACCGAACACCCAGGCGGACAGATCTGGCTATCAACCATAAATTCTGAGGGCTTCACACAGGATCTCACCTCCTGCGCCAAGTACTTCAGGTTACACATAGACAAACACCTCTCCTTCAAGACGCACATATCTAAGAAAACTCAGACAGCGTGATATCAGCTCTCCCTCCCTTGAAAAGTCAAGCCCTTCCTCTGTCCGGACAACTTTAGATCCACCGTTCAAGCACAGGTCCCATCCCACCTGGATGGGGGGCAATGCGCTCCTTGAAGGCCTCCAGTCACCCTCCCCTGTGTCCCTGCAAAGTGTCCTATATACAGCCACACACCTCATCAAGGGTCTTCGCATATACAACCACATCACCCCGGCCCTCATCGACCTTCACTGGCTCCCAATGTACGCACAAATCACCTTCAAGTCTTGCTGCATTATCTATAAGGCAGTCACCCTCAAGTCAACCAGCTACCCCGTGGAGAAACTCTGCATCTCCAAGGGAGAGCGCACCATCAGAAGCCAGGACATGTGCAGACTTGATATCCGCCACTGCAAAAAGGAAAGGACCAGAAAACAAGCATTCTCTGCCTATGCCCTAAGACTATGGAACCTCCTCCCCGTTGGCATCAGACTCACCCCCACGCTCCTAAAATTCAGAAAGGAGCACAAGACCCACCTCTTCAAGTAGTCTCTCCTCCTCAACACCTAGGACATCACGTCACCCCTTGTGACACCTGACTCGATAGATGCCGCCTGCCCCTCTCCTCCCCAACACCCGAACAACTGTATCCCTACTTTGTCCCTCCCCCTCTGTATCCTACACCCTGCTGTATATCTGTTGTGTTGTTACCACTGAAAAGCTCTCCATTATGCATCTTTAATGTTGTACACCTCTGTAAAGCGCTCTGTTATGTATCTGTATTCGTGTATACCTCTGTAAAGAGCTCTGTTGCTTCTCAAAGCTCAGTTCGCGCTCACAAAATACCATAATAATAACATTCTCTTCCTCGCCTCAACACATGCTCAACTTAAATATGTGTCATCACTGCCCAGCATGCTCCTCTGCAGCAAGGGGTGTGTGGGATGTATTTACCCATGCATCCGAGCCCTACCTCAAAACTGTGCAGTACTGACATGGAAAACCTCATGATGGCCAGAGCTTCCCAGAAAATGCACAGGGAAATGCATGAGGAATAGGCTGCCACTCATTTTTGCCGATGTTATGGGCACAGAAGGACACTGCCTAAAACCACCATTGGACTACCCACACAGTAGTCTGAAACCCTTGGGAATGGCAATGCTGATTGCCAAAAGCAAACCCATAACTGTTGGGAATTAATTTTCTTAAATCCCAAAAAGGGGTGCAGTACCAGTACTCACCACTATCCAAAAGCTGGCGTTTTAAAACAACACCAGATTTTACTTTTTTGTGTAAAACTGAATAAATGAACCCAAAGCAAGCTAAAGAAAGACTTACTGAGAGGTGGATCCAATGTAAAGTTATATTCTGAAGTGACTTGAAGGTGTATAACAAGACTGGCTGCGCTGTGGGAGTCAGCAGTTTAAGTTGCACTGGATTTAAAGACACTAAAATCGAAAATGTTTAGATTAAATGAGTGACCTATGTTTGGTGTCACATGCCTTTGTAACTGTTGGAATCTCATAGTTTTGCACTTAGAATCAGCATTCTAGCTGCATATGTAAAAATGTTTAGTTTTATTTGAATGCAGGAACCTGGCTTAAGGAACTGAATTCTGCCTGGCAACTACCCCCATCAGGAGTGAAACTTGAGTCACAGCTGTGTTCCCAGGCCTAGCTGCCCTTTTGCTGCTCACACTAAGGAAATGCCATCTATCTGATAATTGAATTACCTGTGCTCTACAGGAGCTCTGAACAAAGCCCTGTCCTGGCTCAGGCAAAGGTTTTATTGGCAGGAGTCGTAAATGGTCGTAAAAAGTGGCTTCCTCCTGAGGAAAGGGGAGGGGCACTGCCTGTGAGAGCAAGCTGGCTTGGCAGAACTGGATAAACCAGTATTTCTACCTTGTGCTGAGAGGAAACCACACCCCTTTGGAGCCAGAACATAACTTTAAAAAGATGGATCATTCATAGAGCGGACATGTGAACATTTTATAAATGATACCATAATTCTTGTGATTTTTCTGCCCACATTTTAAGAGGTTTTTCGACCCGGTGGCATGTTCAGGGGGGTTTTAGCGGAAAAGTGGATATTACTCTAAATGTATGCATGTTAAAAATCTGAAACTTCATCAGTTAATGTCCATACTCCCTGCACACATGTATGTAAAGTTGGGTCAATGTCAGAAAGTGAAAAATCAGTTAAAAAGTCAATTATGTGCCATTTCTGAATGCAAGCTCTTAGAAACAGCAGATTTGGACAGAGACATGGCTAAATTCAGCCACACCATGTATATGTAATTTCAAGCAACTGTGTAACTGTGAAATATGTCTTTTATTATCAAATATAGAATGTGTGCAATCTGACAGAGGAGTGTCCTATCTGCAAGCCATAAAATGACATCCCTCTGACTCACAGTTCATTCCCCAATCAAATGATAAATGGAAGTTTGACCAATTAGAAGCTGAGAGAGAGGTAGGGTCAGTGATGCTAGAACACACCCACATTCTAAACACATAAAAGCAGACAGACAGGACAGATAGGGACCTTCAATTCCATCTGCAGCGGGACGCTCTGCCGGAAAAATCCATACTTTACCTCCATCAAACCTCCAGAGAGCCAAACTAGAGACTTCCATCTATCCAGAACTAGAGACCCAGACCAGAGAACCAGAGAGAGCTGACCCAGATCACTGTGAAGTGCAGAGACCAGAGGCGAGTTTAAAACCTGACCAGATCCATGGCGAGGCCCATTTCACTCAAGAATATAGTGTGAGTACCTAGAAAACTGTGCAGAACCAATCTCCTAGTTAAAATAATATAATTCAATCTATTTAATCTAAGTAGAACTGCCTCCTAACTGTCACCTGTCATTTGTAAAGCTGTCACTTGTCATTTCCTAGTTGCAAGCTGCACTTGTCTTTTTGAACTTTAAAATTTCAAATCTGAAAAACGACCTTCACAAAATCGCTCATATCTCCGCAACCGTTTGTGCTAGAGACTTGCAATAACTTTCATCTGAAAGGTTAGAATCGTGGCTTTCCTACGAACCTAGAACCGCATAGTTTTACCGCAATCGCGGAACACGCATTCGCGAATTTTACCGCGATTTGCAAATTTCTTCACATGTAAAAACTGCTGCTGCTTGCCTTCCATTTGCCAGAAATTCGTTTAACCTGCTAACTATCCCTGCCTCATTGCTAGTGTGAGCCTGAACTAATATTAACTAGATACCACTCACCCTGAACCTCTGAAAGGGAATTAAAAGCATTTCCAGCATATTTCTCATCCATTGCTAGCACATATCAAAGCATTTTGCCTGTGTTTTCAAAACTCCTATCTGTTTTCTGTAGTGTAAGCTTGCTGGGGTGAACTGATTTACATTGATTGCATTTCTGAGAACTGTGTGTTTTCCTTCCATTTCCTTGCCTTGCATCAAGGGGGGGAGGGGATTGCCAGAGAAAAGTGATTACATTGTTTGGTTGAAATCATATTGAGTATTTTCTGTACTGCATTCATTGAATATTGCATCCACCTGAGCTTACATAAAGCATCCTCTACCACATTATACTTTTGTTCCTATTTACCAGTGTGCTACCTTATCCATTTCATGTCAACTCATTAGTGATTATAAGAAGTGTGCTAGTGCCAGATTCTCCATTGTTGATCTTTATCATATCAGATTAAGTGTGCTATTCAATTATTAATTTATTATAAAGTGGGATATATATATATATATATTTTAAATTATCAAATAAACCTTTTTAACTTGCAAAACAGAACTACTTCTTGGCTCAGTGGGGTCAGGGGGATTCCAAGAGAGGGGTGTTATATAGGGGTAGTCATCCAGAACGCATGAACTGGACATAAAGATATATCAATAAGGGTTTTCATTCAGTATTCTAGACTAGGCGTTAACTTAGCTGTAGTGCTGAATTGAATCCTCTTACAAATTGGGGGCTCGAGCCGAGACGTTGGGTTAGATTTACCACTTGTGCAGCTTAATACAGCGTGCCAGCTGACCAGATACACATATCCAGTCGGATCACCACGCTGCATTACGCTGTGAAGCATTCCTCAAAAGGGACACTCCAAGAAAAGTTCTGTTCTGCAAAAATAAAATACAAACTTCTGTAAGTCAGGACAGAGACCAATCTCTAGAATGACGACCTTAGTAGACATGAAAATAGCCAGAGAGCACCTCTTGCATAAGCTATTTGTGAGAGGTGAATGGACCGAACAGGGCCAGGATGTGTGGTTGCAGGCCATCACACAACAGGTCACTGAAACAGGGTCAGACTAATGGAGAGATCAGGGTCCATTACATGTGGCCCTGAGTGAACTACATATGGCTCCTAAAGCCAAAGAGGAACACAATAAGATTGCCAGGATAGCAGCATACCTGTACCTATATATGGGAGACATGCAGGATAGATGTGCTGAAAGCCAAAATCTGGCAAATAGGCAACAGATGGCGTTAGAGAAGGTCCAATCTGACCTGGTCTCTTCTGAGCAGAGGCTGCAGAGGAGCCAGGAGTCAGAAGATGATAGTAGGCAGCACATCATTAAAATAAAGAAGGATATGGATGTGCTGCAACAGGAAAAGGTAGAACAGGATACCAGATTTCTGGCCTTGCAGAAGGAATACCAAGAAGGTTTGGACTCCCTACTGCAAAACCAGAAAAAAGCTGGAGCAACAACTGGACTTCAACAGGGTATGTGCTGAGCAGGTAGTCACCCTGCAAGGCCACCTAGATAGAGTGAAGGCAGAGAGCAACAAACTAATTCTGAAAGACCTGGATACCCAGGCAGAGTTTGATCAGGAGCGCCAGAATGCTGGTGCCTTCCAAAGGCAAAGGGACGACCTGGCAGCACAGATGCAGGCTCTCAGTCAGGAAAGGGATACCTTAGGCCAGGAAGTCTGCCATTTAAAAAGAAAAATGGAAGAAAATCACCTGACCCACCAGGGACTGGGTGACCTCCAAAAAGAACACCAGAACTTGCTAGAGCACACCAGGAGGGTGGAGGATGCTCTAGCAAGAAAGGAGCAGGCCAATAGGGACACAGCTCAGGAGGTAACCCTCCTGCAGCAAAGACTGGCCCAGTTCTCCAGGACCAACCAGGAAGCACAGAGGGAAAATGAGGCCCTCTGTCAACACAATGATAGGCTCCAACAACAGGTAGCGATGCAGGAGAGACTGATAGAGTCGAGTAAGGCCTTAACAGAGGAACTGAAAGCACAAATGCAGGCTCTTGCATTGCAACAGGGAGCAGGGGCGGATAGAGATGAGGTCCGCTGGGAAAGAGAGACTCCTGACCATAACCGCAGGAGCCCTAACACCAGGGGCCTTCATCTCCCCCAGTCCCTGGACTCTACCAGCCCCATGTCCCCTGGCGCACATGAGCACAGGGCCGCAGGCATGGCAGATTACTATCCAGCTAAGAGTATGGGGCTCATAGGCCAGTACCACTCAGGAATGGAGGGTTGGGCATCCGGGTATGGGCACCCAAGTACAGTACAGTTTGATGGGGAACCCCAGGAGAGTAGGCCCATTAAGGGCATCCTGAAAACCTCTGCCCAGTTAGGTCAGTGGAGGGGGTACCCATCAAATCCTGGCAGCAAGGAGGAATCTGAAGACTCCTCTGAACTGCGCAGGACACAGGAGACCAGGTCCCCACATTCTGCCAGCCATTCCCAGGCTCGCAGAATCCGGGAAAACCTGGAAGAACAGACGGGAACCTCTGGGAGCAGTGCCTCTGAGTCCGAGGATGAATGGACAAGGGTTACCCGAACCAAAAAGGCCAATAAGGCAAAAAGGGCCTTGCTTAAGGACCCCTTAAAGCAGATTAAGGCGATCAGGAGCGTCATCACGCCTTACCATAAGAACGCTAAGTATTCTGTTTGGGAGCACTTAGAGTTGTTTGAACAAATGATGGAGACTTTCCATTTGAAGGACAGCCAAAACTGTATTCAATATGTAAAGTGGACCTTCTCCCCGGAATACTCCAGTTTCTTTGCGGGGCTGGAGGACCAAAATCATTTAAGATGGTCCACCTATAAGGCGGCCATCTTGAAACATTTTTCTGTTCACAGAAATCCTCAAGAGGCTCGCAAGGCAGCCTACAATTTGCAATGTGGGGAGGATCAGGCCCCACAAGAATTTGTGCAGGAGTTAAAGCGGGCTTTTGCACAGACCACAAGAAGGGTGCGCACGGATAGCAGGGAATTTATAAATACGTTTTTCCATGCCTTGCCCAAATATATCATGACCCAGCTCGTGAGGGATTTTCACGAGAAAAGATCTTTAGACTGGGTCATTGAACAGGCTACCCGGATCTATGAGGTGCAGAAACCGATAGATAGCAAAAGTAATGCCCAGAAAAACCCCAAAGCCAACAGCACCCCTGCTGCTGCCAAGGTGGCAGAGGTAAAGGTCACCCCCGTTTTGGATTTGGAGATGGGGGGCCTAAAAACCTGCCTGCACCTAATAATGCTAGGCCCAGGAGGTCCTCGGGTCAGTCACAGACAGGGAGCCAAGGAGGCAGCCCCACAAATGGGGTCCCTCGCTCTCCTGATTATGTAAGTCCCCGTTACAAGGGAAATCGACCCATCCTGGGTTATGTGTGGACTCCTCCAGCCCAAGGGGGGGGATCCAGACAAGCACCTAACCCAGGGAACTTCCCTCCAAACTTCCCACAGGAGGGCAGAAATTTACCAAACCCTGGGCAGAACTTTTTCCCCAGATATCCACCCGACTTTCAGCCCCAAAACCATCCATCCTTCTTTCCCCAATTCCCTGAGCCCAGACCACTGAATCCGGGAGAGGGGAGGCCAAGGGTGGAGGGGTACCCAAATCTTCCCAACCCGGGGTATTACCAGAGGAGGGACAGCTACCCTTCCCGGGATCATCCCAGGGGAGAAAACAGGGCCCCGTATCAGCCTGAGCGGGTTTCCCAGTTAGAGCGCCAGGTTCAAAACATGGCGCGGGACCTGGGTCACATACTGAGGGCTCAGCAGAACCCTCAGATGGGCGTGCCGGCGCAGAACGCACCCAACTCTGGACCTGGTGCTCCAGAACAATGACGGGGGCAGCACCCCGATAACTCACCGGTTCCCAGGGAGGAGGCACAAAGGGAAGGGGGGTGTAAAGCCTTGGAGGAAGCTTCCTTCCTCACTTGTAAACAGCCCCTGGAAACCCAGGAACCGGAAACAAAATCTCTTGCCCCGGAAAGTCTGCCTCCTAAGGAGCAGAGGGGGGGTAGGAGAAACGAAAGACCCAAACAGACTCAGTTTGAGGAGGAGGTACAGATCTTCCAATTTGAGGGAGAGGGATCCTCAGAGGATCCTGGGAAAAGGATCTTCTCCTTCAGAAAGGGGGGAACTCCCCCCAAAGAAAAATGGGTCCCTAGGGATGCAAATCCAGACTGGGGAGATGTGGAGACTGAGCTACCGCCGCCCACCATCTCATCCCAGAACCAACAGCAAGAAAATCCCCGGGTTCAAACCCATACTGGGGACTGCCTCCAAAAAGGGGGGGGCGGCCCAGAACTGGAACCAGGGGAACCCACAATGGCTCTGATCTCCAGTTGCCAAATCTTTCTTTCAGATTCCCAAGACTCTCCACAGAATTCTGCCCAAATCTCTTCGCTAGCAATGTCCAAAACCAGAAAGTTAGCCCACCAGTTGTCCAAAAATGTACATTACCTGTGCCCCCTTGAGGAGAAGGAGGGAAGATATTATGCCCCGGTACAAGTACAGGGGCAGGGTACAATCTCGGCACTGGTGGACACTGGATCTCAAGCTACCCTTCTGTCCAGAAGGGCCTTTGACGAACTGAATGCAGGAAGGGGAGAGAATTACCAAATTCCTCTCACCTCTCTTCCGGGACAACTACAGAACTTTGACGGGAAGGAAATTCCCGTTGAGGGGACTGCAGACTTGGACATTAAAATTGGGCGACATAAGTTGAAACACCCGGTCATAGTTGTGACCCCGGAGGGCACCCCTTGTTTACTAGGGAATGACCTCCTGAGAAGGTTGTCACCCCTAATTGATTGCGTAAACAAGGTCCTCTGGACCCAGACTAGCCGACCCATAAAATTAAAACAGAGTGTCAACCATGTTAGTTTAAACGGCACCTGCCACATGGTTGAACAAAAATCTGACCAAGTAGAATTTCACTTCCAGAACCACCAAATTCCAGACGTGACAGTCATAGCAGTAGGACAACAGACTGGTGATGGGGGGTCCTCTCTATTTCTGAAAATCAACCTTCCTTCCAGTCTAAAGTGGTATTCCACGCTGGAAGGAAACACTTTGAAATTCTATACCAATCCACAATCTGAAACTCCCAATCCTATAGTCCAGAAAGATGTGAAATCAGCTCAAAGCCTGGCTGATATTCAGCAAATTGGAGAGCAGTTGTTCATCCCTGTTCAGTTAAATGATGGGAAGGACTCTGTTCTCGCTCGAGTGTGTGTGAACAACGGTTAGAGCTTCATCAGCGAAGCCATGTTTCGCCAACTCCCAAAAGATCCAGCCATTCCCACCTTCAAACTGATAGACAAATGGGAAATGGACCTGGAATCACCTAATTCCAAACATCTCCTGCCAAGCAGGTGTATGCTCAAAATCTCCATTGGCAACAAGAGCATAGTCCACAATTGTTGGGTCGTGCGAGACGTCCCTGCCGCCTTTTACTTAGGCAGTGACATTCTCAATCGCTTTGCCATTAGTTTGGACCTAATAAATTTCAAAGCTTGGTCCCGATTAGCGGATAATCCCATGGGCTTTGATGAGCCAGAAAAAGCATTTAGGTCAGCTCAATTGCTACCTTATGCAGTTGAAATTCAGGTTAAAGAGGAAGTCACCATCCCAGAAAGGACCCGACAATTCTCCCTGGAAGTGAGAGTTAAAAGAGGACAACATTTGAAAAACCCTGATGCTTACATACATCTAAATGCTTCTCTCCAACAGCAAGGGTTGGGGGTAAACCCAACACCATTAGTCAACATAGAACATGACACCATTCCAATAGAGGTGGATAACAGCGACTTAAAGAGTATTACTCTAGCCGCAGGCACCATTATTGGAATGGCGGTTGATGACCGACATTTTTCCATCGACTTAGTAAATGAACTGTTAGGACCAATCCCCAAGGACTGTTTTGACAGTGACAGTGAGGACAATACAACACCAGGCAGGATTTTTACCCGGCATGGGGGGAACTTCCTGGTGTACACTTCCTGCCCTTATGGTAAGGAA
Source organism: Ambystoma mexicanum (assembly GCF_040938575.1). NCBI lineage: Eukaryota > Metazoa > Chordata > Amphibia > Caudata > Ambystomatidae > Ambystoma > Ambystoma mexicanum. The sequence goes on along the minus strand of NC_090936.1, from coordinate 299,866,280 downwards.
GATGTGACTTGTGACTTCAGGACGGATGAGGTGATTTTCCAGGTCCATGAAGGCTGCCTTGCCCACCTGAAGCCTCCGGTCCAAATCAGCACTCTGACCAGGGACTTCTCCACCCAGCTGGAGGAGGCCGCGGAGATAGCCAAACCAGAAGTCTTTCCAGGCTTCAGACAGATGGTGGAAGAGAGAGTCAACCTAGCTGATGCCTGTGTGACTCTGGAACAAAAGCAAAAGTTGAAACAAGTTTTCTTGGATTTCCAAGATCTCTTTGCGGTAGACTCATATGACTGTGGTCGCACTGACATCCACACAACAACAATCCCCACGGACCCTGGCATGACTCCTGTATTTGTGAAGCAATATCGTTTGCCTCTCGCATCAATGGAGTCCCTTACTGAAATAATTAAGAACCTTGAGTCCAGGGGAATAATCCGTCCAGTCCACAGCACCTTCAATAATCCGGTGCTGGGAATATTGAAGCCAAATGGCCAGTGGAGACTCTGCGCCGACCTCAGGGAGCTCAACAAACGGGTCCATACTTCCCGATGGCCTCTGCCCTACATTGACCAAGGGCTGGCCCAGATTCAGGGGTCACAGGTATTCACTGCAATAGACCTGACCAATGGATACTGGACCGTGCCTGTAAGTAGGGAGGACCAATACAAACTGGCTTTTACCTTTGGGGGCCAGCAGTACACATGGACCCGGACTCCTTTCGGATACCTCAACTCCGGTAATGAGTTCAATATTTTCCTACATAAGGCCATGCCCGACCTGGGTGCGAGGGGTAACCTGGCTTATGTAGATGATGTCCTCATCAAAAGCTCAACTGTTGAGGAACACATAGCGGAGATCCGTTATGTTCTAACACAGTTGAGGGCCGCCGGAGCAAAACTTTCCTTTCAGAAAGCACAGTGGTGTAGAACCCGTGTTAATTTCTTGGGGCATGAGATTACTCCTCAGGGTCTCTGTCCCCAGGAAAAGAAAGTGGAAGCACTTCAGAAACTGAAAGACCCCACAACTCTGCGGGAACTAAGGAGCCTCCTTGGACTGACTAATTACAGCAGAAAGTTCATTGAGGGCTACGCAGAGATCACCAGACCCCTGATTCATCTCCTGAAGGGGGGGGTCAAGTGGGAATGGGGTCCAGAACAAGCCGAGGCAGTAAAACAACTCAAAAGAAGCCTCTCACAAGCGCCTTGCCTAGCTTACCCGGTCAGAAACAAGGAGTTCTTCCTGGAGACAGGGTTCTCTAATACGTGCTTGACGGCAGTATTATACCAAAAGCATGACAAGGTCAATAAAGTAATCTCCTATGCGAGCAAAACTTTATCCTCTGTGGAGGAGAAATTCAACGATTGTGAGAAGGCACTCCTGGCAACGGTGTGGGCATTGAAGAATTACCGCCCGTTTATCCAGGGGGAACACATCATAGTGGAGACTCCACACCAGCCTCTGCAATATCTACAAAGTGATAGAATCCGGGCCGGAAATGTGAGTAATTCCCGAATTACTTCCTGGATTCTGTCAATGCAAGGCTTTCCTGTGGAGGTCCGATATGGCCAAAACAAGAAGAGTCCCCTCGCGCAAGGTCTGGCTGACTTGCATGATTGTGCCAGAGAAAACTGTCTCGAGGACGAAAGTCTAAAAATAAAGGACAACATGGAGGCATACCTTAATTCCCCCCACAAAGTCTTTGAAGAGGACAAGTGTGAGGGAATGCCCACTGTCTATGTGGATGGATGCTCTTACCATGTTGACAACAACGGGGAGAAAGAACTGGTGGCTGGCGTAGGGAATGCATGGGTGAATGAGTCCCCAGAACCCTCCGCTGGATACAAAATTGGTCCCCGAAGTAGTCAGGTGGCAGAATTGATGGCTGTGCATCAGGCCATCCTCACTGCTGTCCAGCATCAACTCCGCGAACTGGTCATAATCACAGATTCGGATTATGTACGGAACAGGTTCGTGGAGCACCTGGTTAATTGGAAAACCAGAGGCATGTTATGTGCTAACAACAAACCCTTGAAACATGGGAAGTTGATCCAAAACATTGATGATCTGGTCACATCGAATGGGATGACCATCTACTGGAAAAAGATCAAGGGTCATTCCAAAGTAGAGGGACCAGACAAAACTGGAAATGACTTAGCTGATCAGCTGGCCAAAACCGGGGCCATCCAAGGGGATCAAATTGAGATTGAGTCCCTGTTGGGGGAAATCCAGGTCACTGCCATCACTAGGTCCCAGACAAATGCTCACAACGACCTTTCAATTGCACAATGGAGTAAGGAGACCCCTGATGCTGATTTGATTACAGCTCAGAAGGGGGATCCAATAATTGGTAAATTTTACCAGCACCTTGAGGACCCTGAGAACTTTCCCCTGACGGATACCGATTACATTGGGAAAGAGGACCTAAGAGTGTTGATGAAATGTCCAAAAATGTTCCGAATCCAAGACGGTTTGCTGGTAAGTAAATCCAAAGCTGGCCACGATCAGTGGGTGGTTCCTACCTCATTCCGAAGCCTGATGTTAAGTCACGCCCATGATGCGGCCACTGCCGGTCATAGGGGGTTTCACACAACATTGGAAATCTTAAGAGAGGTTGCATACTGGCCACACATGGGGCAGGACCTCGACCAATACTTGAAGGGGTGTCTTGTGTGTGCACAATTTCAGCCATCATCCCTCACGCACCGTGCGCCTCTCCAGAAGAGGGGGATGACACTGCCATGGTCAGATTTACAAATCGACTTTGTAGGCCCTGTGATTCGCTCGGCTAGGGGGAATAAGTACATGTTGACCGTGACATGCTTGTTTACCAAGTGGGTGGAATGTCTCCCAGCCCCAAACTGCAAGGCAGAAACAGCAGCTGCCTTGATGATTGACCACATCTTTTCCCGTTTTGGTCTACCTCAAAGGATTGAGTCAGACAGAGGTAGCCACTTCACCAGTGAAGTAATGACAAAGATGTGGGAGATACTGGGGGTCAAGAGAAAGCTGCATATTGCTTATAGACCAGCTTCTTCTGGGGCAGTAGAGAGATATAACCGGACAATTGTGAGCATATTAAAGAAGTTTGTGGCAGATTCTGGGCCAAGTTGGGATATCCGATTACCTCTGGTCCTAATGGCTATCAGATCTACCCCTTCATCTGCAACCAAAATGTCACCATTTGAGTTGATGACTGGGCGCAAGATGGTGCTTCCTCAGCATTTGCTCTACAGGACCCAAGAGCAGACACTGATAAATGCCTCCACTACTCATGAGTATGTGGAGAATTTAAGGAAACACCTTCAACATGCTTTTGCTTACGCTCAGCGGAATCTAGAAAGATCGGCTGATAGCATGAAGACCCACTATGACCTGAAGACTTCCAGGAAGGAATATCAGGTGGGGGACCGGGTCTATCTATAGAACTTCCAAAGGAACCAGGCCAAGCAGCGCAAATTTTTGCCTACATGGAAAGGACCCTTTGAGATCATCGACAAGATCTCACCTGTGGCCTACAAAATCCACATCCCCAAAGGCGGTTCGGCAGCGGGGGAAGACAAGTGGGTCCACATAAACCAGTTGAAATGTTGCCATCCCAGGCACACTCTGCAACAACTGGAGGAATCCTCTGGAATCCTAGCGGGTACTGTCTCAGACTAATTCTGTTCCAATCATAAAACATACCACATCTAGTCTCTAAAATATTGTGATTTGCATGAAACTGTCTCTTAGTTATACTGTTTTTTATCAAAATAAGAATGTAATGTTTCGTCATGATGAAATGCATATGCTGTCCCACCATCTCAACAGTGGTGGAAAAACGTCTATGAGTAGGTATTGCCGCTCTTCCTTTGTCGTCCTAGGAGAAAGAAAACCTGAAGACTGGCCAAGGAGGGCGATCCGGAGACCGGGAACGAAGATCCAATGGGCCCCGGGGTACCGCCCAATCTTCCCATCAAGACCGGCGAGGAGAACCGATCGATCAGTACCGGATGGAGGAAAAGATGCTGAACTGTGCCATCTATTGGAAGAAGATGAGGAAACATCCCAGGTCTTGCGAGTCCCATTCGTGAAATAGAATGGCCATCGCAAGAGGGGGGCTTGTGGGATGTATTTACCCATGCATCCGAGCCCTACCTCAAAACTGTGCAGTACTGACATGGAAAACCTCATGATGGCCAGAGCTTCCCAGAAAATGCACAGGGAAATGCATGAAGAATAGGCTGCCACTCATTTTTGCCGATGTTATGGGCACAGAAGGACACTGCCTAAAACCACCATTGGACTACCCACACAGTAGTCTGAAACCATTGGGAATGGCAATGCTGATTGCCAAAAGCAAACCCATAACTGTTGGGAATTAATTTTCTTAAATCCCAAAAAAGGGTGCAGTACCAGTACTCACCACTATCCAAAAGCCGGCGTTTTAAAACAACACCAGATTTTACTTTTTTGTGCAAAACTGAATAAATGAACCCAAAGCAAGCTAAAGAAAGACTTACTGAGAGGTGGATCCAATGTAAAGTTATATTCTGAAGTGACTTGAAGGTGTATAACAAGACTGGCTGCGCTGTGGGAGTCAGCAGTTTAAGTTGCACTGGATTTAAAGACACTAAAATCGAAAATGTTTAGATTAAATGAGTGACCTATGTTTGGTGTCACATGCCTTTGTAACTGTTGGAATGTCATAGTTTTGCACTTAGAATCAGCATTCTAGCTGCATATGTAAAAATGTTTAGTTTTATTTGAATGCAGGAACTGGGGAACAAAAAGTGACATTTTATTTGAAACCTGGCTTAAGGAACTGAATTCTGCCTGGCAACTACCCCCATCAGGAGTGAAACTTGAGTCACAGCTGTGTTCCCAGGCCTAGCTGCCCTTTTGCTGCTCACACTAAGGATATGCCATCTATCTGATAATTGAATTACCTGTGCTCTACAGGAGCTCTGAACAAAGCCCTGTCCTGGCTCAGGCAAAGGTTTTATTGGCAGGAGTCGTAAATGGTCGTAAAAAGTGGCTTCCTCCTGAGGAAAGGGGAGGGGCACTGCCTGTGAGAGCAAGCTGGCTTGGCAGAACTGGATAAACCAGTATTTCTACCTTGTGCTGAGAGGAAACCACACCCCTTTGAAGCCAGAACATAACTTTAAAAAGATGGATCATTCATAGAGCGGACATGTGAAAATTTTATAAATGATACCATAATTCTTGTGATTTTTCTGCCCACATTTTAAGAGGTTTTTCGACCCGGTGGCATGTTCAGGGGGGTTTTAGCGGAAAAGTGGATATTACTCTAAATGTATGCATGTTAAAAATCTGAAACTTCATCAGTTAATGTCCATACTCCCTGCACACATGTATGTAAAGTTGGGTCAATGTCAGAAAGTGAAAAATCAGTTAAAAAGTCAATTATGTGCCATTTCTGAATGCAAGCTCTTAGAAACAGCAGATTTGGACAGAGACATGGCTAAATTCAGCCACACCATGTATATGTAATTTCAAGCAACTGTGTAACTGTGAAATATGTCTTTTATTATCAAATATAGAATGTGTGCAATCTGACAGAGGAGTGTCCTATCTGCAAGCCATAAAATGACATCCCTCTGACTCACAGTTCATTCCCCAATCAAATGATAAATGGAAGTTTGACCAATTAGAAGCTGAGAGAGAGGTAGGGTCAGTGACGCTAGAACACACCCACATTCTAAACACATAAAAGCAGACAGACAGGACAGATTGGGACCTTCAATTCCATCTGCAGCGGGACGCTCTGCCGGAAAAATCCATACTTTACCTCCATCAAACCTCCAGAGAGCCAAACTAGAGACTTCCATCTATCCAGAACTAGAGACCCAGACTAGAGAACCAGAGAGAGCTGACCCAGATCACTGTGAAGTGCAGAGACCAGAGGCGAGTTTAAAACCTGACCAGATCCATGGCGAGGCCCATTTCACTCAAGAATATAGTGTGAGTACCTAGAAAACTGTGCAGAACCAATCTCCTAGTTAAAATAATATAATTCAATCTATTTAATCTAAGTAGAACTGCCTCCTAACTGTCACCTGTCATTTGTAAAGCTGTCACTTGTCATTTCCTAGTTGCAAGCTGCACTTGTCTTTTTGAACTTTAAAATTTCAAATCTGAAAAACGACCTTCACAAAATCGCTCATATCTCCGCAACCGTTTGTGCTAGAGACTTGCAATAACTTTCATCTGAAAGGTTAGAATCGTGGCATTCCTACGAACCTAGAACCGCATTCCTACCCCTTATAGTTTTACCGCAATCGCGGAACACGCATTCGCGAATTTTACAGCGATTTGCAAATTTCTTCACATGTAAAAACTGCTGCTGCTTGCCTTCCATTTGCCAGAAATTCGTTTAACCTGCTAACTATCCCTGCCTCATTGCTAGTGTGAGCCTGGACTAATATTAACTAGATACCACTCACCCTGAACCTCTGAAAGGGAATTAAAAGCATTTCCAGCATATTTCTCATCCATTGCTAGCACATATCAAAGCATTTTGCCTGTGTTTTCAAAACTCCTATCTGTTTTCTGTAGTGTAAGCTTTCTGGGGTGAACTGATTTACATTGATTGCATTTCTGAGAACTGTGTGTTTCCTTCCATTTCCTTGCCTTGCATCAAGGGGGGGAGGGGATTGCCAGAGAAAAGTGATTACATTGTTTGGTTGAAATCATATTGAGTATTTTCTGTACTGCATTCATTGAATATTGCATCCACCTGAGCTTACATAAAGCATCCTCTACCACATTATACTTTTGTTCCTATTTACCAGTGTGCTACCTTATCCATTTCATGTCAACTCATTAGTGATTATAAGAAGTGTGCTAGTGCCAGATTCTCCGTTGTTGATCTTTATCATATCAGATTAAGTGTGCTATTCAATTATTAATTTATTATAAAGTGGGATATATATATATATTTTAAATTATCAAATAAACCTTTTTAACTTGCAAAACAGAACTACTTCTTGGCTCAGTGGGGTCAGGGGGATTCCAAGAGAGGGGTGTTATATAGGGGTAGTCATCCAGAACGCATGAACTGGACATAAAGATATATCAATAAGGGTTTTCATTCAGTATTCTAGACTAGGCGTTAACTTAGCTGTAGTGCTGAATTGAATCCTCTTACAGGTGCTATCTTTTCAACTTAACAGGGAAAGGACAGTATTATGGCACAACCTTGGTGTTGTCATGGGAAGTGACATCACAAAGAGTGTCAACACAGAAAGTGACATGAAAGGCAAGAGCATATGCGAGAGAACTTTTCCTTTCAATCAAACCTAATAAGTGATGGGTGAGAGGTTTTAACTTAATCACAACCTCTGTCAATCCATACCATGATTCGTATAGCCCATCTGTACCATTAAAGAAAGGGTACCAACCATTTGCAAACCAGCCTTGGGACTGTAGAAATGAGAAAGGTTAAAGAGAACTGCTTGGCCAGTTCACCTTTTGACTCACAACCAAGGGCCTTATACATCTAATCAGTGAGGTGCCGCTTCATTCCATTTTGGTAAAATACATGGCATCCACATCTGAGCTTCCAGTCGCTCACTTCCAGAGACGACTTCAAACCAAAAGGTGAAGCAACCTTCATTTTTCACTTTCCTCTACTTCCCCACAGAACCTTTAGCTTGTACCAACCTTTTTTGTTCACATATTCTTAAATCGCTAAGCCCACAGAATTGACTCAGGCACTCCTGTCTAGGGAAGGGCAGTAGCAAGCAGGCCTGCTTGTGGCATTGGGTAACAGGGAAACTTTCCTGAGTTCCCTACAAGCCACGAGAAGGAGCAGCAGGAGGAACCCATATTCCCTGGATCGTGGGAAAGAGGGAAGAAAAACTAAAGCAATATGTGGCAGGTTTTCAAAGCCTCAAAAGTAAGCAAGCATTCCCTTGGCGTTAGACCTTTGTGCCATACACTAACCCACTTACAAACTAGGCTGCTGGGTAAGACCCATTTCGGGAAGAGGAAAGATATAGGACCTAATTATGATGTCAGCAGTAAGTGGATAAAGTGCCGGTAATGGAACTTGCCACTAATTCCATCGGTGGAATTACCACTGGTGGAATCACTGTTGGCAGAATTAGTGCCGATATCTGTCGGAATTCGTGCTGTCGCTAATTCTGTTGGCCGAATTACCGCCAGAAACAAATATGGTATTTCCATCATATTACAAGTGGAAATACAGCTGAATTACTGCCGAAATTCAGTGGTAATTCAGCCAAAACCACAGTGCAGTTACCTCCACCTAAAATGGAGATGAATGCATACAAGTGATGGAAATCAAGTCACAGGTGCACCTACTCCACTCAGGAGGAGTACATGAGGCCCACACCTTCCAAAGCACACATCAAAGCAACATGCAGCCACAACTTGCTACAATTCATTGAGATACAGCAGCATGAAGGGCCACAGTAGGGATGGAGGCAGGTACCCCAAAGGCACAGGAGGCGTGTGCTGCGGAGGCCACCCATGCTATGTGTCCGCCCATCCCCTTGGACATGAACGGACAAGCAAATATTGTCACCTATCGCTTGGACTGGCACACCATCACAACCTACTGAAGCAGATCGAGCTGATAACCACAGTGCCATCGCTATCAAAACTACCATCCCCCCACACCCTGGTAAAGCTTGTGTCCGTCCTACACTTCTGTGCCACGGGTGCATTTCAACACACTATTGGCACGCTGCAAGGGATGTTCCAGCCAACATTTTTAAAGGTGCTGGAGAAAGCCCTGGATGTGCTCATGAGGCATGCTCATCAGCATATCTCACAGGACATCCTGGCATGCAAGGTAGCAGACACACAATTAGTGACACCAAGCAAGTCCCTGTCAAAGCCATTCTCTGCCAATGAATAGTCATAGGGTGATACATGGCCTCGTACCATCGCCATAGTGTCAACTGCATGCATGATGTCAGCGCATAGATGAGCACATTATGAATGATGCAACACACACTGTGAATGACTACATGTGCACTCTGTACGGCAATGCCCATCCACCACAAATGATGCAAGGTCTGTCATCCACATGCACAGATAAGCGTACATAGGCCAGGGCACCTCATGATATACATGGGGAGGTGAGGGAAGGACACAAAATAAGCCCAACCTCATAGACAATTTTTTTGGTTTTTGCCCATATGCACCTCTTATGACACTGATGAACCCTGAATGCACATGCATCACCACCATTGAATAAACACCGCAAACATTGACTTGACTCAAAAGTGATTTAATGCCAATTTAACAAACCCTCAAACCCAACACTTTCACAAACCCCACACCCTCATCCCCAACTCAATCACCCACCCGATGGGGTACAGTCTTTTCCATGTGAGAGACCAATAACGCTTCCTCTTGTCCATTTTTTGCTAGGGCAGGGGAGCATGAGTCGTGCAGCGCTGTGAGCGCCTGGGTGGTGTGCTGGACACTGATCCCTTGGTAGGTGTGGCAGACACAGAACTCACTGTCTCACTTCCCCGGGGATGTTGCATGGTAATATTAATGCCCCTGGCAATGGTCTCCTGTGAGGCCCAGATTTGTTCTGCAAGCTCCATCACCCTCTGGCTGATGAGGGGTTTAGTGGTATTTGACTGCACTTCATGCTGACATAGACGGTCGATGGAAGTGGCCACCCACCTGGAGGCTCCCTGTATTGCATCACGTATCACCTGAGAATGGCCTGTTTGCTCCTGGTTAATGGTTTGCATATCTGCCTACCATTGTACTATCCTGTGAAGGCATTGCCATATGGCATCACACATTGTGTACTGGCCCAGGAGATGGTTGGGGGCCCATGCCCATGTGATGCTGGAAACGCATTGGTGGGACAGGGCCTCCATGTCCTTGTCCTGTACTCTCGTATCATGTGTGTTCTGTGTTGTTTTCTGCACAGGAGTCCATGTGGGACTCCAGGCAGTGCAGTTCTTCCTCTTTTTGGTTGTGGTGAATAGAGACCCTTGGGATACACTTATGTTACCCATGGGTGGGGGTACAATCCTTCACCCCTAGTGGATGTTTTTGAGCACCATTGTGTGGCCCACAGAGCAGGGTAAGGGCTGGTGGCAGCTCAATGCTGAATTTGACAGGTGTTCCGAGTATCCTCCATTTTGGGATACCCAGGCCCTGACATAGGAATCAGTGGATTCCTGATAGGAGACAAGATGGCCCCTGTGGCCTCTTGGTTTCTATAACCTGTTACCTTGTTTTCCCAAGGAATGGGAAGCCCTGTCTCTGTCCCTTCCCCTGACTGGTTGTTGGGTGGAAGAACCATATATGGTAATGTGGGGAAGTCCAGGCCAGACTGGCTGTAGCCTTCCCAGTGGCTGTATGTTGTGGGTACAACCTTGGGGTAGGACCTGGGTGAATGGAGTGTGTGACCAATATGCACATCATGTTATGGGTGTCTGGTATCTGTGTGTGTGACACAAAGAATGAGACAGCCCCGCCCGAAACTGACATGAATGTAGTGTGGTGTGCTGAAAGGCTGGGTGCTTATCCCAATCCACATTCCTTGTTATGGGTGCCTTGGTGGAAGAGAATGGCCTGAATGTCCTGTGAGCCTGATTGGCTGCCTGCCTGCATGAGTGCCCTTCAGAATGATTCACTGCCTGAGCTTGGTTCAGCAGTATGAAGGAGATACAGAACAGTATATCTGGGGCTGATATTGAAACTTGAAGCTGCTTATCCTTGAAGCCCAGCTGGAAGAAGAAGAATTGCTGCTGCTTTCCTTCGACCCGATCTGAAAGCTGTCGAGTCTGTTGAGGACTGATCCGAGAGAGGACCTGGCTAGGAGACCTCTCCTCAAGCTATTAGAGAACATCATGCAGAAAGCTGATCTTCGTTGAGGCACCCTGGAAGCCAGTCCCTAAAGTCTGTCAACCGGAGACGGGGTCCACTGTGGAATCTCGAAGTGAAGCACCTGGACATCGAGGCCATCGAAGTCCATCATCGCCGACCAGGGTTTCAGAGTTTTGCCGTAACCGCTGGAAGCCCGTCGAGTCCTGTTGCCCAGAAGTGGGGGCAGCTTGATGCTGTGCCGCTCCACCTTTTGCCTAAGACATTTAAAATCGAAGGACTCTCTTGCCATCACTGTCAACCGCTTTGTCCCGTCGGACTAAGTCGAGGTCGTTGATTAGCCGAGGAGAATCCGCTGGTGGGTTTCCAGCCACCCAAAGTTCACAAAGACACAAACCAACGAAGATCCAAAAGCCAGCCATGGTCGAATGCCGACCATCAACGCCAACGCTGACACCCGATGCAACAAACTCTTGTCATCAAAGTGAACCGCATGCATCATCCTTGCAGGACGTCCACGACCGATAGTTGACGAGCACCGCAAAGGTCGAAGCTGCTCTCCCACCAACAATATTAGCATTTTCTTTGAGGAATCTCAGTGCCCTGGGGCTCCTGCTTTAAAAGGAGTTCACCCACGAGAGATCCATCGATGAACCATTGAATAAACTCTGCTAAACTCTGGTACATTGCAGTAGTAGACCATTTTAGCAGGAAACAAGACTATTTTAAAAATATATCGACTGGGCTTATTGATACACTTTATTTACAGGTTGCCTAGGTCGGGGGATCCTCACACAGAACTGTTTCATGGTCGGGCAAAGTATTCTGCCATTCTTTAACCTAACTTGTCTTTCTTTGTATGTCCTATGTTGATATACATTACTGTTTGATTTGTATGCCATTAGAACTGTCAGCAGTTGGAGCATTTCAAAGGAGTCAAGAGTGAACTGTGGTACCACATAGACATTGTACATATTTACCATATTAGATTTGCCAAAGCACAAAGTGTGTTATTAAAAGTATATATATATATATATATATATATATATATTTGAATCTTATTTATGCAAAGAACTGTGTTATCACATTACATAGTGTGTGGACTTCCTGTGTGGGGGTTTGGGGACTACACTGTACTTACGAACCAGCCTGTATCACCTCCTGAGAGCTTAAGCATTGATTGCTCACCCTTCGCTACCCTATAGAGAATCTTGGCTGGGGTGCTCTGTGCTTCTACTCTGCCATGTATAGGGCAGGAGTACAGACACCCCACTCCCGTCTTTGCAGCCCTCATTGCTAAATGCCCAGCCTGTTTGCTCCCCATGGTCATCAGTGTCCTCTGAGTGGTCAAAGAAGAGTACACTGCGAGATAACAATGGTCAGGGGGATGACTGCATGGCTGAGATGCTGCACGTGAGGGAGGAGTCCAGTGAGAACTACCTGGCAGGGGATACTGCAGGACTGGAGTCGGTGTAGGCAACTCAGACTGCACAGTTGCAGCGGGTGCAGTGGGCTGTGCCTGTGCCAGGATGACATCAGCACTTGGGTGTGTGTGTTGTTCCCCTGAGTCACCAGCAGTGGTGGATGGGGTCTCTGTTGCAGGTGGATCAGCAGTCTCCGTCATGGCCGGAATATGGATATCAATTGTCAATGGTATGCCTGTGCCCATGGTGGTGTCCAATACTGTGCCCTTGGAGTGGTGTGTTTTTGGGACACTCCCCTTCCTGGATCTTGCATAAACAGTGGCTTTTTTTGCGCTTGCTGGTGCAGGTGTGCCTGAGCTACCTGCATGTTACATGGGATCCTATTTGTCTTGTGTGTCTGTTGGGAGACATGAAAGTGTGCATCAATACCCTGATGATATGATATGATATGGTATTTGTAACATGCCTATACACAAGTGTTTCAAGGCGCGATGAGGCAAGGGAGGGGAAACAGAGGGAAGACAGAGACAGCAATCCTAATAGGCCAGGTGACACTGAGAGTGTGCAAGTGTGGGGGAAAAGGGGAGGGGGCAGTGCAGTATATAGGAAACAGCAAAATAAATAAATAAAATAAAGAATAAGTAAAGTGCGGCCAGCTGGTGGCAAGTGCAAGGGTAAGTGCAGACATCAGGTGTCAAGTGCGAGTAGGTGCTGTAGGGATACAGAAACGGTCCCTGAGTGCAACGGTTGCCAGGGGGGCATTGCAGGCTTGCAACTTGGGGGTGAGGGGACCTGGGCATGAGATCCGAGGGCAGCCAGGTGACAGTGCAGTTTCAGATTCAGCCAGGAGATCAGCAGGGGGAAAAGAGGAGAGAAAGCAGAAGCAAAGAGGAAGGTCTTGAGGTGCTCCCAGAACCGGAGATGGTTCTCCTCAAGTTTCAGAGAGGCATAGAGGATGTTCCAGAGGGAGGCCCCAGCAGAAGAAAGAGATCTACCACCAACTCGCTGCTTGGAGAAGCGACTAACCCTGAGGGAGTTGGAGGTGGATAAGCGAAGAGCTCGAGAAGGAAGATATTTAGGAAGAGAGAATTGAAGGTATTGAGGCTCCATGCCCCAAAAGGCCTTATGGACAATGCATAGGGGTTTGAACTTAATCCTCGCCATCATTGCTTGCGAGCCAGTGCAGAGATTTGAGTCCTGAAGAGATATGATCCCTGGGCTTGAGGCCAATGACAAGTCTTGCGATCCTGTTTTTGATGAGTTGCAGGGGGCGGAGAGTAGAGGCAGGCAGATTTAGAAAGAGGATGTTGCAGTAGTCCAGCCTAGAGAGAACCAGCGCTCTGGAGACAGTGAGCATCTGGGGAAAGGAGAAGAAAGGAAGAATACCTCTGAGGAGGTGTATCTGGTAGTGTGACTTCTTAGAGACATCAGAGATGTGAGGAGAGAAGGAAAGTGTGAATTTGAGGATGACCCAGAGGTGTTTAGCATCACTGGTGGGAGCAGGAAGAGTGCCAAGAGAGGCCGGCCAGAGAGTGACAGGAAAGGAGGGAGCAGGTGAGCCACTGAGGAGAATCTCTGCCTTACTGGCATTAAAGCAGAGATCATCGACGACACACCACTCCTGGATGGCGGACAGTCAGAGCTGAGAGAAGGCGAAGAGGTGGCAGAAGTGAGCCTGAAAATGAGTTGAGTGTCATCCGCATAGCACTGAAAGTTGGGGCAGAGAGTGGCAATGCGGTGGGCAAGAAGTGCCAGGTATTGTTAGAAAAGCCAGGGAGAGAAGTTAGACCCCTGGGTGCCACTACAGGTAGAGATAGAGATAGAGGAGAGGAAGGACCCAAGCTGGACCTGGGAGGGTCGATATTAGAGTAAAGAGGTCAGCCAGGCCAGAACCTCATCGGTGATACCCAGGTTATCACGGAGACGGTTGAGCGGGATGGCATGGTTGACCGTGTCAAAGGCAGAAGAGAGTTTGGGTAAGATGAGGACACAGGGTGTTGGAATCGAGGTTGGAGAGCAAGTCTTCATGGGTGTTCAGGAGAGCAGTTTCCATGCTTCTAGCAGCTCTGAAGCCAGACTGATGGTCATGGAGACAAACAACAGATTCAGAGTGAAGATTAAGCTGGGAGATTGCAAGTTTTTTGAGGAGTTTGCCCAGGAAAGGATTGATGGAGATTGGGCGATAGTTAGCCGGGCAGGAAGGGTCGGCAGAGGTTTTCTTAAGAAGAGGGTGCACAAGGGAGTGCTTCAGCGGGGAGGGGAAGACTCCAGTGGCAAAGGAGTGGTTGCAGAAATCAGCCAGAGCAGGAGCCATGGTGTCAATGTGGTCCTTGATGGTTTTGGAGGAACAGGGGTGAACCTGTTTTGATAAGACTTTCATAGGTCGAACATTTCTAGAAACCTTGTCTGGGGAGAATAGGGGAAAGGCAGAGAAGGAGGGAGGAGAGGTAGCCGCAGAAGGGTCAGAGGAAGAGCAGGGAGAGGGGGGAGGGGGCCGGGGGGGAAGAGAGGACAGGATGTCCTGAGTTTTAGAGAGGAAATGAAAAGCCAGTGCCCTGCAGAGGGCTTGGGAGAGGACAGGAGAGGTACAGACTGCAGCAGAGTTGGCCAGTTCCTTGCAGATGTTAAAGAGTTTGACTGAGTTGTTAGATGCAGCGGAGAGGCAGACTTGAATGTGGAAGGACATTTGTTAGGTGTGCTGTCAAGTACTATTGTGTGTACCATGATGTCACAGATTGCTAGGCAATGCGGGTCGTGTGACAAGAAAGCGTCTGTATCAGCAAGGCCACCTTCCATTCTAGCAGACTTGCTGAAAGAAAATACAAAGGACTAAGACCCAAGGTATACCCCAAACAAAGCTCAGTGACTCTAATTATCCTACAGATTAGCAACCAAATAGAAGCCAAATTGTTGGCAGCGATGAAAGAATGGTGGGGCATTGGAGAAATCTGTATCTTATCTCTGAGGTGTGGGAAAAGTGCCAGAGTGAGTTGTGAGTCATGCAGCCTCCTGTTCTAGAAGACTTGCAGAAGGACTAAGACCTGAGGTGTACCCCAAACAAATCTCAGTGACTTATGGAAGTTGTGATTACTGAAGGCAACGGCTGACAGATTGCAGAGGCTTCCAGAATGGTGGATCGGAGGCCAGGAGAGAGGGCACGCCTGACTCTAAGATGGTTGCCGACCATTGACATGGCTCTGAACCATAATAATAACAGTAAGACCCCTGCAGCTGAGAACCCCAGTGCATGTGCCCATCTGTTCCCCCCCACCAACCCCTCTGGTTGGATGTGAGGTGGAACTTGGGGATTTTAACATCCTTAGCTGGACTCAGTATGGCACCTTCTCATCCGCCCTCCTCTGTAAATTAGTGATCCGCTACTGTAGTAATTCCACACAGAGAGGGAACAGAGGCTACCTCATAGAATGAGAACCGCTGCAACATCATACACTGGGAGTCAGGAAGAAGGGCTGCAACCCATCAGCATACCACCCTGCATACCCCACACAACCTCTTATCATTGCCTGGTGCCAGAATTGATCCCCCTTTTCTCCCATAAGGAGAGGACACTTAACAGAATGGGACAGTGAACCATAGTTAAAGGCTGATTGCGGTAAAAGATACATAGAAAAAGAGATTGGGTTTGGCCCTTAATGCCAGGCCCCTGAAACTCTTACCCCTAGGACATAATAAGTGGAGAGGTATAAGAAGAATCTAAGCACAATGGGGTACATTCAAGTAATGATATGGAATGTTTGCAGAATGGGCGAGGCCGCTAAGAGAAAATTGAAAAATGAAGAGACAGAGGGTACAAACAGTGTTCATTCAAGAAATACACCTGCCATTACCAGAACTCAATCAGGTAACAGTGAGCTGGGAGGGACTGGGTGGTAATACATGGTAAAACCTACTCATCCTTTTAAAGGGGGAATCATCAAATGGATTGTCAAAAAAGTCCCATTACCAATATCCTAATTCCTCAAAGATGAGGAAGGGAGAACATTAGTGCGTTTGAGGGAATTGGAAGGGAGAGAAGTGTGCTTGTTCAATTTCTGTGATCCTAATATAGATAATGACACATACTTCCCTGGGGTCACTGAGCTGATAGAAAGCCATAGGCACAGAGAGCTTATTTGGTGCAGAGACTTTAACTGCCTACTTGACCCACACCTTGAAAGATCTGACACAAAAAATGCCTTTAAAATCCTGGCATCCAGATGTGTGAGTTGGAGAGTAAATTATCTAAATCTGGAGTTGTGGTGGGAACATAAGGTGGATATTAGAGGATACTCTTTTTACTCAGACCCACATGGTAGTCACTCGAGGATTGTTTATATTTTGATGGGAAGAGATCAATATCCCAGTCTTAGGGAAGTGAAATACATGGATACAACCATACAATCTCTGGCCAGTTCCTGATCACAGCTACACTGGCCTGTGGGCACATGGGGGGGGCTATAACCAGCTGGAGACTGCAGTCTAAATCTCTACTAGATGTAGTCTACAAAGAAACGATTCAAAAAGCCATTCAAATATACCTTGAATTTAATGAGGGGTCTGTGGAAGATATGGGGGTTGTATCAGAATCGTTCAAGATTCCAATCAGAGGGAAATGCTTCGCCACCACAAACGGGGTTCGGGCAACACTCCAACACCCCTAAACACGCTCAGGAAAGCAGAAAGAAACATCATGAAACTGGAATGCAAAATGGCGAAGGAAGTATGTGTGGGGCAGAATTGATAATGCAGCATATACGACAACCATTGGCAATAGAGTCCCTCAAGGAAGAGTAGACGTCAGATACTGATGAACTGCTAGTGGAATTTAACAAAACCTATGAAGACATAATGAATCCGAGGCTAGAATGATTATATGACCATTGCTTTTATAAAGGGATCCAGCCTGCGTCCATGAGTGAAGCATTTATTGTGGTTTATTGTGGCGTGTCATGTGGCTAGCTATTGCAAATCTTTTCATTCGATCTCTCTGATCAACCCAGGCACAAAAATACTAGGTAAGGTTATTGCTAATAGATTACTAAGGGAGGTCTCACATTTAATATCCCCTAATCAATGTGGGTTTGTCTTTGGAAGGAATACGACTATGAACCTGCACCAATTGCAGCATATCACAGAAATGGTGCAAAACAGGGAGGATGAGATGGCTGTGGTCCCATTAGATGCTATTAACGCGTTCAACTCAATGGAATGCAAATTACTCTTTTGGGTGTTAGAGAGGTACAGAATGGGTACAAACATGCTGACTTGAGTCAGACTACTATATTGCGAATCATCAGTGAGAGTGAAGACAGGCAGATAAGTGTTGCTAAGTTGGCAGCTAGAGAGAAGTACACAACATGGCTGTCAATAGTATCCTATCCAATACACCTTAGCACTAGACCCTCTGGAGAATATTTTTAGAAAACAATTCAAAGAAGTGAGCATAGTGGTGGAAAAGTACCCACATGTGTTATCCATGTACATACACAATGTGCTTTCATATTGTGATGCTGGAAATGCATTGGAGGGACAGGCCTCCATATCCTTGTCCTTTATTGCTTTATCATGTATGTTCTGTCTTGTTTTCTGCGCAGGAGTTAATGTGGGACTCCTGGCTGTGTGGCTCTTCCTCTTTTTTGGTTTGGTGAATGGACCCTTGGGATACCCTTATGGCACCCACGGGTGGAAATACAACCCTGTACTCTTAGTGTATGTTTTGTGGGCACAAGTGTGTGGCCAACAGAACAGTGTATGGGCTGGTGGCAGCTCTGTGCTGAATTGACAGGTGCCCTGCGCATCCACCATTTTGCAATGCCCAGGCCCTGTCATTGTAATCAGTGGATTCCTGTTAGGAAACACAATGGCTCCTGTGGTCTCTTGCTTTCTCTCGCCAGTTACCTTACTTTTCCTGAAGTCCAGGGGAGCCCTGAATCTGTCCCTTCCCCCTGACTGGCTGTTGGGTGGAAGTTCCATATATGGTGTTGTGGGGAAGTCCAGGCCAGACTGGCTGGAGTCTTCCCAATTACTGTATGTTGTGGGGACGCCCGAACGGTAGGACCTAGGTGAATGGAGTGTGTGATGAATATGCATTCTGTGTTATGGGCGTTTAGTATCTGGTGTTTGACACAATGACTGAAACAGCCAGGCCCAAAACTGGTATGAATGCATTGTGTAGTGCTGAATGGCAGAGTGCTTATCCAAATCCACATCCTGTGTTGTGAGTGTCTGAATGGAGATGAATGGCCTGAATGCACTGTGAGCTGATTGGCTGCCTGACTGCCTGAATTCCCTTCTGAGTGATTGGTTGCCTGAGTGTGACCCAGCAGAGTGAATGGGCGATCAACAGTATATATGGGGGCCTCTCACTGCTAGAAATTGTTCAGAAGCTGAAGTTGAAACTGATGTTTAACTTTGAAGCCCACCGGAAGAAGTAGAACTGCTGCTGCTGTCCTTCGCTAATCTGAAAGCTGCTGCGCCTTCAAGGAACTGATCCAAGAGAGGACCTGGCTAGGAGACCTCTTCCCGAGCTACGAGGGACCATTGTGCACCAGCTGATCTTTGCCTAAGCTCCCTGGTAGACAGACCTATGAAAGGCTGCTGACTGGAGAAGGGGACCACCAAGGAGAATGAAGAGAAGCACGAGACAGCCGTTCACTGTCGCCGACCGGAGCCCAGTGCTCCCTTTGCCTAAAAACATTGAAACAAGGACTCCCTTGCTCATCCTCGTTGACCGCTTTCGTCCTGCCTGAGAAAGTCAAGGCCGTCGATGACTGAGGAGAATCCGCCGGTGGGTTTACCACCACCCGAAGACCTCAGTGATGCCAACAAAGCTACTGAAGCCAGACGTGGTCCTGTCCCATTTGCCGACACCAGACACTGATGACCCGACGCCCTTGCTAGGCCAAAATTCTTCATTGACTCTTTGCGGCAACAAACACTTTTCGTCGAGGTGCACCACACACCTCAGCTTGCAGGACGTTTTGGACCGTTTGTCAACGAGCAGTGCAAGAACCGAAGCTGCTGCCGCAACAACAGTATTCACCCTTTTTCCAGATGGGATCTCGATGATCTGTGGTTCCTGCCTTAAAGGGAGTCACTCAAGAAGTATCCGTCAACGACCCGACGTCAAACTCAGCTATTCAAGGTACATTGGGGTTGTAGTACTATTTAGAAGGAAATAAGACTCTTGTGAACAATATATGGACTGGCCTGGTATAATATATCTTTATTTACAGGTTGCCCAGGTTGGGGTATCCTCATACAGAACTGTGCCTGGTGGTAGGGGCTCAGTATTCTGCCAATTGGTCTAACCAACTGCTTTCCTCCTATGTCTATTGGTGGCTCCTTTTATTAATTGATGTGTGTGATATTTGACCAAAGTATAGTTGATGCACTTTAGTTAAATCTGATATTAATTGTGGTACCACGTAGAACTGTGTATATAACCTTGAACCTTAATTATATAAAGACTGTGTTTTCACTAATACAGTGTATGGACATTCCTTTGTGGGTGCTTGGGGACTACACTGTACTTAGGAACCAGCCTGCATCACCTCGTGAGAGCTAGGCCTTGATTGCTCGTCCACGTTTACCAAATAGAGGATCTTAGCTGGGGTCCTCTGTGCCTCCCCTCTGCCATATAGAGAGAAGGAGTATATACACCCCCTCCAGTCTTTACAAATATGTAAAAGACTGCGACTACATATCCTGTATATGTTGAAGGTCCTGGACAACTTTGGGAAATTGTCAGGCTTTTGGATTAACAATGAGAAATCAATGGTCTTTCTGCTGGTAGAGCTCACACAGAAAGCATTGGGGAAACTTCCGGATGTAGGGATTTGATGGAACACTGATTCCTTTAGATACCTGGGTATACAGGCTCATCACACAGTAGTGGACACATTCTAATATAACATGGGGAGGACAATTAACTACTATAGACGTTAGGGAAAATTCTCATTTCATGGCTAATTTCCCTTACATAGTGAGTCCCTCTGCAGCTTTGCTGGATCTCTGGAGTTATTTCTTTCCACTTGGTAAGAGTGTGAGCTTTTCACCACTCTTACTTTTGTTTTGCTATGTGTTTTTACCTGTATTTATGATTGTGGACTCTGGAGTACACCACTTCAGTATCCCCCTTCTTTTGTGTGTCACACAGCACCTTCTGTGCAGTGACACAGGGTTGTCGTTCAGACTTCCCCCGACTCCATTTCTGAGGCCGACTACTGTCCCCCAGAAAAGGGTAAAGTTACCATTGACTTTTAACCACAGATCCGGTACACCACATCTTACTTGGAGTACTGGAAGGGTTAACTCTTAGCCCTTTTTATCTGTACCTCGTAGAGCATTGTTTCGCTCTTTTAACGTTTAGACATGGCTGGTGGCAGTGGTATCTACCCTAATTTTCTACCGCGGTTATCTTATATAACCGTGGTAATATTGTAGGCTAATGTGTTAGCCTCAAACTTAAACCTGCTCGACCAAATACTTTTTTTTTGGCTCCGGTGCGGTTTATTCGCCATTTCTTTTTGTTAAAATCCTTCTTGTGTTTTACTTTGCGCGGCAAACCAGGTTTGCCTTCTTTGTTCACTGTCTTTTGGCAGGCTTTTGCCATGAAGCCCTCCTCAAGGCGCCTGGGTGTCTAGGTGGGTGAATGTGAGGGAGGGGTGTAGTCACCCCCTGCACAGGGTATCCTAGGAAACCCAAGTCACACTGTTTCATGATTGGCTGAGGTGATTGTCAGGCTGGACAACCCCCCTGCTGTGTGATTGACAGCCAGGCTGTGTGAATGGGGGATTTTCGCATGAAAGGAAGGTCTCTTGGGCTGGAAGTCAGAGAGTTGCCACTGGAACTACAAGGAACCGAAGAAAAGTGGAGGAGAGGTCGACTGCTGCAACTATCCCATACCGGTGAAGCCCTGCTGCAGTACTGAGCTATCTACCCTTCAATGACTAAGAGGAGATCCAGTCCAGAGTCTTCTTCCCTTGAGCCTGGTGGGGATAACCAGCTCGTCTTCTTCAGCCAGAGGTCGCCTTCGTGGTCGAAATCGCTGCACACTGCTGTAGTGGTCCGGGTAGCCACCTGAAGAGCCTCTCCTGTTTTTCAGGAGCGCACCTTTTATTCATTGTCGCTGCGGCCGGCCTCATCCCTGTGTGGTGTAGACCCCCTTCATCGTCCTTCTTCGTGCCGAAGCCAGGAATCGTGGGTCTACGGGAAACTACCAGGAACAAGTGCAATGGCAGCAGCTTCTTCTTTGGAAAGGTACTGTGTCCTGCTTGAGGAATTTTGGGTGAAATCCCTATTTCTCGCTTATAAGGCTTCCCCTTATTTTTCCCTCCTTCTTATAACTTTTGCTTCCGAACATTTGACAATATCTAAAGTAATCTTGGCAACTTTGAATCCCGAACTATCCGACGTGTGATCCTCAACACAGGAACCCGGTTCCAATTGACACTGGCTCCGGCCCTTTGACTCTTGTATTTCTGTCTATGAGTGTTCTTCGATTCTGTCTGCCTATCTAACATATTGCCTATGATTTTTGCCCCCAACTCTCTCTGGGTATCTCAGGTGTTAAGTGTGTTTTTGCCCCAGTAGCATTTCTTGCCGCGGATGCGTGTTTATTTAATAGACCGAACTGTCACAAAGTGATCGCAATCGTATTCATGTTAACGTGTATTGTTTCGTAACACCGGTTCTCTCAAACACAGGGTACTTACCTTGATTTATACCGTACAAAGTGAATTGGTCAGGTGTAGTGTATTTAACGTGTGGTTTTAAATTTTAATAGAAGTGTTGTGTTAATAACAAATGGTTTAAAAATAAATGTACTTATATTTTTTACCGGAAACCTTGAGTCAGTGTTTGCTTGAGCCACAGTAATTGTGTCCCTTTGTGTAATCTCTGCTACTGCTCATATACTCTTGAGATAAGCCTGGCTGCTCCGCTACTGCTGCCACTATAACCTAGTAGTACAGGCTTGTACCAAAGGTAAAACCCGTATTGCCACCTGTAGTCTTAATTGTGTGTAGTGGTCCCTAAGGGCACTGCACAGGATTCTGCCTAACAATAGAGGACACTGTTGTGTTCTGGATAATACTGCCCTTAATGCATATAGGAAAGATTGGGATTTGCAAGATGGTGATCCTACCTAGGTTATTATACCTATTTGGGAATATCCCACATAATCAAACCACCTTTCTTTAAGCTTTTAGATAGCAAACTGTCAGAGTTCTTGTGGGCGTAAAAGAGATGTTGGGTAGCACTTCCCACACTGCGTCATAGTAATCAATATGGGAGACTTAGCCTGCCGGATTTTGAATTATATTTCGTAGTGTTGCAACTAAAACATGCGGTTATGTTGGACCCCATGATAAACGGGGAGAAGGGGAGGTAGGTGGGGGTCCTCCCAGTGCATAAACAGTGGTCAGAGTTGGTTTGGAGAAACATAAGGATGACGAGCGCATCTTGCATAGTACGAATGGTGTCTAGCATGGAAGCGTACCTACACTAGGCGAAGGGGTATAGCTCATATATACTCATAAGATCAGACAAAAAGGTGACAGTAATATTCAAGGATATGGGTGATGACAAGTGTGCAGGAGATGGTTGTTCATCAATAGGAAACCTATTTAATAATAGGCAACTGTTATCCTTCTGGATGCCGACAGGACAATTCCTGAATTTTGCAAGGCTGGTCAAATCCTTGTGTTCAAGAGGAAATCTCTACCAGAGGAACCTCAGGTGACACCTTACATAGTGAGTCCCTCTGCAGCTTTGCTGGATCTCTGGAGTTATTTCTTTCCACTTGGTAAGAGTGTGAGCTTTTCACCACTCTTACTTTTGTTTTGCTATGTGTTTTTACCTATATTTATGTTTGTGGACTCTGGAGTACACCACTTCAGTATCCCCCTTCTTTTGTGTGTCACACAGCACCTTCTGTGCAGTGACACAGGGTTGTCGTTCAGACTTCCCCCGACTCCATTTCTGAGGCCGACTACTGTCCCCCAGAAAAGGGTAAAGTTACCATTGACTTTTAACCACAGATCCGGTACACCACATCTTACTTGGAGTACTGGAAGGGTTAACTCTTAGCCCTTTTTATCTGTACCTCGTAGAGCATTGTTTCGCTCTTTTAACATTTAGACATGGCTGGTGGCAGTGGTATCTACCCTAATTTTCTACCGCGGTTATCTTATATAACCGTGGTAATATTGTAGGCTAATGTGTTAGCCTCAAACTTAAACCTGCTCGACCAAATACTTTTTTTTTGGCTCCGGTGCGGTTTATTCGCCATTTCTTTTTGTTAAAATCCTTCTTGTGTTTTACTTTGCGCGGCAAACCAGGTTTGCCTTCTTTTTTCACTGTCTTTTGGCAGGCTTTTGCCATGAAGCCCTCCTCAAGGCGCCTGGGTGTCTAGGTGGGTGAATGTGAGGGAGGGGTGTAGTCACCCCCTGCACAGGGTATCCTAGGAAACCCAAGTCACACTGTTTCATGATTGGCTGAGGTGATTGTCAGGCTGGACAACCCCCCTGCTGTGTGATTGACAGCCAGGCTGTGTGAATGGGGGATTTTCGCATGAAAGGAAGGTCTCTTGGGCTGGAAGTCAGAGAGTTGCCACTGGAACTACAAGGAACCGAAGAGAAGTGGAGGAGAGGTCGACTGCTGCAACTATCCCATACCGGTGAAGCCCTGCTGCAGTACTGAGCTATCTACCCTTCAATGACTAAGAGGAGATCCAGTCCAGAGTCTTCTTCCCTTGAGCCTGGTGGGGATAACCAGCTCGTCTTCTTCAGCCAGAGGTCGCCTTCGTGGTCGAAATCGCTGCACACTGCTGTAGTGGTCCGGGTAGCCACCTGAAGAGCCTCTCCTGTTTTTCAGGAGCGCACCTTTTATTCATTGTCGCTGCGGCCGGCCTCATCCCTGTGTGGTGTAGACCCCCTTCATCGTCCTTCTTCGTGCCGAAGCCAGGAATCGTGGGTCTACGGGAAACTACCAGGAACAAGTGCAATGGCAGCAGCTTCTTCTTTGGAAAGGTACTGTGTCCTGCTTGAGGAATTTTGGGTGAAATCCCTATTTCTCGCTTATAAGGCTTCCCCTTATTTTTCCCTCCTTCTTATAACTTTTGCTTCCGAACATTTGACAATATCTAAAGTAATCTTGGCAACTTTGAATCCCGAACTATCCGACGTGTGATCCTCAACACAGGAACCCGGTTCCAATTGACACTGGCTCCGGCCCCTTGACTCTTGTATTTCTGTCTATGAGTGTTCTTCGATTCTGTCTGCCTATCTAACATATTGCCTATGATTTTTGCCCCCAACTCTCTCTGGGTATCTCAGGTGTTAAGTGTGTTTTTGCCCCAGTAGCATTTCTTGCCGCGGATGCGTGTTTATTTAGTAGACCGAACTGTCAAAAAGTGATCGCAATCGTATTCATGTTAACGTGTATTGTTTCGTAACACCGGTTCTCTCAAACACAGGGTACTTACCTTGATTTATACCGTACAAAGTGAATTGGTCAGGTGTAGTGTATTTAACGTGTGGTTTTAAATTTTAATAGAAGTGTTGTGTTAATAACAAATGGTTTAAAAATAAATGTACTTATATTTTTTACCGGAAACCTTGAGTCAGTATTTGCTTGAGCCACAGTAATTGTGTCCCTTTGTGTAATCTCTGCTACTGCTCATATACTCTTGAGATAAGCCTGGCTGCTCCGCTACTGCTTCCACTATAACCTAGTAGTACAGGCTTGTACCAAAGGTAAAACCCGTATTGCCACCTGTAGTCTTAATTGTGTGTAGTGGTCCCTAAGGGCACTGCACAGGATTCTGCCTAACAATAGAGGACACTGTTGTGTTCTGGATAATACTGCCCTTAATGCATATAGGAAAGATTGGGACTTGCAAGATGGTGATCCTACCTAGGTTATTATACCTATTTGGGAATATCCCACATAATCAAACCACCTTTCTTTAAGCTTTTAGATAGCAAACTGTCAGAGTTCTTGTGGGCGTAAAAGAGATGTTGGGTAGCACTTCCCACACTGCGTCATAGTAATCAATAGGGGAGACTTAGCCTGCCTGATTTTGAATTATATTTCATAGTGTTGCAACTAAAACATGCGGTTATGTTGGACCCCATGATAAACGGGGAGAAGGGGAGGTAGGTGGGGGTCCTCCCAGTGCATAAACAGTGGTCAGAGTTGGTTTGGAGAAACATAAGGATGACGAGCGCATCTTGAATAGTACGAATGGTGTCTAGCATGGAAGCGTACCTACACTAGGCGAAGGGGTATAGCTCATATATACTCATAAGATCAGACGAAAAGGTGACAGTAATATTCAAGGATATGGGTGATGACAAGTGTGCAGGAGATGGTTGTTCATCAATAGGAAACCTATTTAATAATAGGCAACTGTTATCCTTCTGGATGCCGACAGGACAATTCCTGAATTTTGCAAGGCTGGTCAAATCCTTGTGTTCAAGAGGAAATCTCTACCAGAGGAACCTCAGGTGACACCTTACATAGTGAGTCCCTCTGCAGCTTTGCTGGATCTCTGGAGTTATTTCTTTCCACTTGGTAAGAGTGTGAGCTTTTCACCACTCTTACTTTTGTTTTGCTATGTGTTTTTACTTGTATTTATGATTGTGGACTCTGGAGTACACCACTTCAGTATCCCCCTTCTTTTGTGTGTCACACAGCACCTTCTGTGCAGTGATACAGGGTTGTCGTTCAGACTTCCCCCGACTCCATTTCTGAGGCCGACTACTGTCCCCCAGAAAAGGGTAAAGTTACCATTGACTTTTAACCACAGATCCGGTACACCACATCTTACTTGGAGTACTGGAAGGGTTAACTCTTAGCCCTTTTTATCTGTACCTCGTAGAGCATTGTTTCGCTCTTTTAACGTTTAGACATGGCTGGTGGCAGTGGTATCTACCCTAATTTTCTACCGCGGTTATCTTATATAACCGTGGTAATATTGTAGGCTAATGTGTTAGCCTCAAACTTAAACCTGCTCGACCAAATACTTTTTTTTTGGCTCCGGTGCGGTTTATTCGCCATTTCTTTTTGTTAAAATCCTTCTTGTGTTTTACTTTGCGCGGCAAACCAGGTTTGCCTTCTTTGTTCACTGTCTTTTGGCAGGCTTTTGCCATGAAGCCCTCCTCAAGGCGTCTGGGTGTCTAGGTGGGTGAATGTGAGGGAGGGGTGTAGTCACCCCCTGCACAGGGTATCCTAGGAAACCAAAGTCACACTGTTTCATGATTGGCTGAGGTGATTGTCAGGCTGGACAACCCCCCTGCTGTGTGATTGACAGCCAGGCTGTGTGAATGGGGGATTTTCGCATGAAAGGAAGGTCTCTTGGGCTGGAAGTCAGAGAGTTGCCACTGGAACTACAAGGAACCGAAGAGAAGTGGAGGAGAGGTCGACTGCTGCAACTATCCCATACCGGTGAAGCCCTGCTGCAGTACTGAGCTATCTACCCTTCAATGACTAAGAGGAGATCCAGTCCAGAGTCTTCTTCCCTTGAGCCTGGTGGGGATAACCAGCTCGTCTTCTTCAGCCAGAGGTCGCCTTCGTGGTCGAAATCGCTGCACACTGCTGTAGTGGTCCGGGTAGCCACCTGAAGAGCCTCTCCTGTTTTTCAGGAGCGCACCTTTTATTCATTGTCGCTGCGGCCGGCCTCATCCCTGTGTGGTGTAGACCCCCTTCATCGTCCTTCTTCATGCCGAAGCCAGGAATTGTGGGTCTACGGGAAACTACCAGGAACAAGTGCAATGGCACCAGCTTCTTCTTTGGAAAGGTACTGTGTCCTGCTTGAGGAATTTTGGGTGAAATCCCTATTTCTCGCTTATAAGGCTTCCCCTTATTTTTCCCTCCTTCTTATAACTTTTGCTTCCGAACATTTGACAATATCTAAAGTAATCTTGGCAACTTTGAATCCCGAACTATCCAACGTGTGATCCTCAACACAGGAACCCGGTTCCAATTGACACTGGCTCCGGCCCCTTGACTCTTGTATTTCTGTCTATGAGTGTTCTTCGATTCTGTCTGCCTATCTAACATATTGCCTATGATTTTTGCCCCCAACTCTCTCTGGGTATCTCAGGTGTTAAGTGTGTTTTTGCCCCAGTAGCCTTTCTTGCCGCGGATGCGTGTTTATTTAGTAGACCGAACTGTCAAAAAGTGATCGCAATCGTATTCATGTTAACGTGTATTGTTTCGTAACACCGGTTCTCTCAAACACAGGGTACTTACCTTGATTTATACCGTACAAAGTGAATTGGTCAGGTGTAGTGTATTTAACGTGTGGTTTTAAATTTTAATAGAAGTGTTGTGTTAATAACAAATGGTTTAAAAATAAATGTACTTATATTTTTTACCGGAAACCTTGAGTCAGTGTTTGCTTGAGCCACAGTAATTGTGTCCCTTTGTGTAATCTCTGCTACTGCTCATATACTCTTGAGATAAGCCTGGCTGCTCCGCTACTGCTGCCACTATAACCTAGTAGTACAGGCTTGTACCAAAGGTAAAACCCGTATTGCCACCTGTAGTCTTAATTGTGTGTAGTGGTCCCTAAGGGCACTGCACAGGATTCTGCCTAACAATAGAGGACACTGTTGTGTTCTGGATAATACTGCCCTTAATGCATATAGGAAAGATTGGGATTTGCAAGATGGTGATCCTACCTAGGTTATTATACCTATTTGGGAATATCCCACATAATCAAACCACCTTTCTTTAAGCTTTTAGATAGCAAACTGTCAGAGGTCTTGTGGGCGTAAAAGAGATGTTGGGTAGCACTTCCCACACTGCGTCATAGTAATCAATATGGGAGACTTAGCCTGCCTGATTTTGAATTATATTTCGTAGTGTTGCAACTAAAACATGCGGTTATGTTGGACCCCATGATAAACGGGGAGAAGGGGAGGTAGGTGGGGGTCCTCCCAGTGCATAAACAGTGGTCAGAGTTGGTTTGGAGAAACATAAGGATGACGAGCGCATCTTGCATAGTACGAATGGTGTCTAGCATGGAAGCGTACCTACACTAGGCGAAGGGGTATAGCTCATATATACTCATAAGATCAGACGAAAAGGTGACAGTAATATTCAAGGATATGGGTGATGACAAGTGTGCAGGAGATGGTTGTTCATCAATAGGAAACCTATTTAATAATAGGCAACTGTTATCCTTCTGGATGCCGACAGGACAATTCATGAATTTTGCAAGGCTGGTCAAATCCTTGTGTTCAAGAGGAAATCTCTACCAGAGGAACCTCAGGTGACACCAATACTTCATGCCGTTCTGGCCATGAGAAGGGAAGTAGATGGGATATCGATGCTATACTGTTCACTGTAAGATAGCGAGATCCTGCCACAATTAAAAGTGAAAGAGAAGTGGGTAAGGGAGAAAGATGAACCAATAACAACGGATGGAGGTTCCAGTATTTGCTTACAAATTAACAAAAATAAAGGAACGCTAGATTTAAATTAATACAATTTAGCATGTTACATCAGGTCTACTTGACCCCACAAAGCTATACATAATAAATGCCAGTGACTCTTTAGTTGCCCTAAATGCCAGGAGTAATCGTCAGGGTTTTAGCACATGCTCTGGGAATACCCGGTAATTATGTGGTTCTTGTAAACAGTAATTGAGAAGGTTAATGGCCTGGTGGGGAATGCCTTGAATGGACCCCTGCATTTGTTAGGAATGGTTCCAGCTGAAAGAAGAAAAAACGAAAGAGGAAATTGGCTGGCATCCTAATACTACTGGTAAAGAGGTGGGTGGCAATATCCTGGAAATGTTTGAAGGTCCCTTACTCGAACAGTGGCTGCCGGATGTGCAAAGATGGGTAACTGTTAAGAAACAGGTTTTACTAGATCAAAGGTGGAAAAGGGGAAACATTGAAATAGCAATGGACTGGAGAAGGCTCGTGAATGAATTAATGTTCTCTCCAAATGATAAACTGCCCTGAAGCTGAATAAAGGTTCCTTTCATATGTAGGCAATACGAACAGGACAGTTGGGAACAAATACATATGAATCTATGAGGCAATGTTGAGGGGATACTGGGGCGTAAGACATGGGATAAGGGCAAATATTGATATGTAATGACTTCACAGAACTGGTCTCAAGACGTGGAGGATTGCTGGGATAGTTATTTTTAAGGTTCTGTTTTATCTTTCTTCTTATACAAAATGATAATCAACATATTTAAAAAACAACACACAGTTGGGAAAATAACTGGTGGTTTGAATTTTAAGTAAATGCGTTTTGCAACTGAGGTTTGTAAGAAAGGTTGGACAACTGTGTTTTCTAAAAGCTGTACATGATTATTTGGAGATGAGGCTGATTTAAGTTTGCAGGTCTGAAAAGAAGTATACGCGATTACAGGCACTTTTCCGGACAGGCAAACTACAAGTCTCTGATCGATCTGCACCTGTAACACCGGTATATCGGGCTGCAGATACGTTACGGTAGTTCCTCCGGTATCCCACAGGAACTACCCCCGGTATCCCACAGGAACTACGGCGGGTTTAGCGGGTCTTTTATTATATACTGGTATGCTTCATTTGAGCCAGCAGTGTGCTTCAGCAAGTGGGAATTTGCCTTTGATGTTTTAATAGCCATCCTCCATTCTCATCTCACTTTTAACAGTCGGAGCTTTGTCTGTTTCTGGTCGAACTAAATCACTGGTCAGATCAAAGTAAAGGTGTATTCATTTCAATGATGTTCAAGACAAAAATCTCTGTCTCCTCCCTCTGAGTTGTCTGCACCATTGATAGCAGCATGGTGCCCGTGCGCGCACACACACGCACGCACGCACGCACACCCACACACACACTTATGTATTCGAATGTATTTCCAAGTGTACATCTGCCTTACCACTGTTAAAGGAGGTTATAAGGCGGCGGTATGCTGAGAAGATGGACAGATTTATGGCTTCCACTGCCGTGGCAGCTGTTTTATTCTGACAAGTTGCAACGAAAATATATTTACAGATTGAAGGTTTTTATTGCCGTGACTGCAGTTTTATTTTGTCAGTGGCAATGAACTTATATTTATTGTTTGCTAAAATGTGGGTAATTTGTGAGGAAGGTGTTTCTTTAATGCTGCGATGTTGACACAGCGCAACTGTCGGTATTCCGAGTGCACTAGTGTATATACATTTATATGAGATGGATGTAGAAATGGTAAGGTGTGCAGTGGCATCGTATGTATTTATACTAGTGAAATGCTAGTGAAATGGCTAAGTGATATGCTATATGTTTAGTGTCAGAAACCTGAGTAATACGCTTTAAAAGTGCAAATAGACGTGAAATAGGGTGTGTAATGTTTTGGTGTATATGACTCAGTGTTGTGTGGGGCACAGTATATTTGAATTATAAGGGAGTTTATAAAACAATACATTGATAACCATTTTATAACGGTCTAGGGTGCTTATACCATATGGAAGTTTTTCTATCATGCGGTGACTGATCACCAGTGCTGGTAGGAAGTATTGATGCATTTTTAGATGAGTTTATTCAACGCATGTGTACAGTGTGTTGAATGCAGTTGGTGTGGAAATGGTGTATAGGTTTTGAGAGCATGGCGAAAGGATGTGCGGTGAGTGCCACAAACTGCTGGATCAACATAGCCCTTCAAGTTTTGTTTCTTTCACATATTGAAACTGATAACAAATCGGCATTCACGAAAATGTTGGCACATAGTTTGAAAAATTATAATATGTGACAAACTATGCACTGAAGAAAATTGCCTTGGACATTTTAAAACTGTATGATGTATGGTCATTTTAAAGGAACACAGAGTGTATTAAAAGCACGCTAAACGTTAAAAAATCAGCTAGCATGCAAATTTGTGTTCGATTGAGAGGAGCGCCTTTTGGGAGTAGGTGACCCATATTTGTGAACCAACTTAAAAGCTGATTACACCTGATTAATTCAATGGTGTTGAGAGGATGTTTATTGTATTGAATGGGATTTCTGACACTCTAGGGGCAGAAGTGTGTTTGTGAGGGTTTGGTTCTAACGCTATGGTGTGGCAGAGTCATTGGATGTATGTAGTGCATTTAGTACATTTAGGTTGTGTACACTTTATATGCTATTCTTTAAAACCAATAAGGTGCTTGGCGTTGTGTATGTTGGTGTGACTTAACACTTACTACTTAAAACTTAAAGTTCTTCGCCCATTGTTTGTGTGTTATACTGTGCTGCTCCTTTCTCTGCATGCACTTGTGTTTTGAGGCTCTTCGTCCTGCACATAACTTTTTCTATCCCTTTCTTACCTTTTAAAGTGTTCTGTAAGGAGATGTGGTGTGATTGGCTTCCAAGTTGTTGTATGTGCTATATGCTTTGTAACATCTCTACATGTACTGTGACTGGTCCTTTGATTGTTAGTAATGTTTTGTAAAGTACTGCAGGCTCGGGCATAAAGGCTGTGCTTGGGAGTGGCAGTCCCATGACCTGGAAGTGGCGGCTCGAGGTAAAAGGAGATTCAGTGTCTATGACGGTTGAGACTGTTGAATGGATTGCTTCTTAGCCGGTGTGCGTAAGAGTGTGGCAGACGCATGGTCCGCTGTGTGGCAGGCTGGGATGGAAGGTGTCTAGGTATTGTGTTCAAGGTTGAGTGTGTAGTTAAGTTTCATGAATTTGTTGATGTAAGTATTGAGTAAGCCTAACAGTGGATGCAAGGTCTTTGTTGGTGCATGTGTGGATGCTCCCCGGTCGGAACTCTGCAGTAGACAGAGCTGTTCACCAGATTGAAGATGGGAGGAACGTGCTTGCCTCAATGGAAATGTGCGAGTGATGGTCAAATTCGGAGTTGTGTGTCTCTGTAAAGAAGTCGGAGAAGTGGCATTGTATTAATACATCCTGCAGGCTCCATATGGGTTGCAGGCATGAAAGAAACCATGGCCCAATGGCTTCTATACATGTTGCCTCCAAGAGTGAAAAGGAGCCTTATGATGTAGAGAAAAGGGGTTAGGAAAATGTATTTCGTGATATAAATAAAATAAGTGGTAAATCTTGAGGGGATACCTGGGATAGGTGGGTTCGCTTTTGGAAACCTGTGTGTTCCTCCAGTCTTGAGAATCCAAGCGGGACTCATCTCATGTCTGAGTACCAGAAATGGAGGGTGGGACCTCTTCCCTAAGAAGCACAGCGTCTTGCGAACCCTACCAGAGTGGGAGAGAGTAAGAGTGACATGAAGAAGGCTATTAGGCATGCTTTCTCTGAAGGATGGGTTCAAGAGGCAATGGGCAGTGAAGGGCTCTTTGTATACCTGGGGGGAACCCAGGGGTCCTCTGTTCTTCACTGCAGTGGGTCTGGCTGCGTGCCGTGGGGCACGCCTGTGCTCGTAGCTTCCTATGGAAACTTATGTACACATATAAGATGTACTTGGCATTAAGGAAAGCCTTTACAGTAGCCATCAGTCAAACGTGTGTTCATAATATAATTATAATTTGACTCTCGATCCCATGTATGTAATTTCTCCTTGATTTCCTTAATTATCAGCAAAATACTTTCATGGGCTTCTAATTAATACATTATTGGTGTCAAAAATGCATTGCAGCTTGCCAAGAAACACCAAAGAATATCGCTTTTGCCTAAATTAAATGATTCCTTAAGAATTTATAAACTTGAATTTTCTTGTGCATGGCATACTTTCAGATAAAAAGCAATTCTCTTAATGGAAGCTAGAGTCAGCCTTAATTGATTTCTAATCAGTGCCATATGAATAGAGCGTAGCAAACCCAGTGTTGTTTTCCAATACAGCCCACCAGAACATCAAATCATTCCAATGTTGATATTCTTGTTTAGCGCCATAGAGTATACAGGGAATTATCTTTTGCTTATAGGATTTGAGCATTGTTGTGAACAAAAAATCAATACTTTGATCAAAACCAGTGGAGCCAGAATATTATTTGTAATGTGCTCATTGACCCGGCCACTCCAGGTAGAAAATTCAGATACTTCCTCCACCCGTGCATTGCTGATTTATGATTTAAAGTTAATCTTTTTCTTATTCTTTGTCACAAAACTCATTATTTTGGTTTAAAACAATCCAATCCATTTTGCTTAGTATATCTCCAGATGGCATTTATACTTCATCAGAGACCTTTGCGGCTCATGTTGAAAATTGCAACATCATAGTTCAGGCAGTTTACATTATTATTTTGGGGGTAAATATTAACATGTCTCAAGTCGACCCCTATGTAAAGTTGAAATACATTGGGGAACAGTACAGTCCCCTTCTTTAAACTATGAGGTGTTGCTACTCCTTTGGAAAATCCATTTTTACAATTCAATATTACTTTGACAGCCATATCACTGTGTTAGAGGATGATTACATTCAATAGACCTTTGCCTATGTCATAAACGTCAAGCTTGGTCCACAATTTGTCTAGATCAAAATTTACAAGATCAAATGCAGTACTGATGTCTGAACGGGCTGTGAAACAGGAGGAGCATATTTTCTCCAACGTTTGTGTTTTTAAGGATCACATTACATACAATGGCAATACTTCACTAAAGCTTCGGCATGATGTTTTCGTTTTCGACCCATTGCTTTATCTCTGTTAATGATAACAATGCAAAGATTCTACTAGTTACATCGAACAATGAAATTAGAGTATATCAATGTTGACTAGCTCAATTTGCTTTTTGAATATGTAGAAAAAATGTTACAGGGTATTGGTTTCCAGAAGTGACAAACCTTCAGTAATTCTGCAGAAAACTGTTTTGAATGTTACTGACCAATCGGCGGGGAAAGCCTTTAGCACTATCTTTACAACACCATCGCGACTCAAAGCTTTGGATCCTTTTAGTTTTCCATTCACCATGGAAAATCATCCTGCAAAAAAGAACCAGAGCACTCTTTCAAATGTGTATTCTGGGTAGTCATTCCAACTTCTTTTTGCTTGGTTAAATACTCTAATAATCAAGCCACTTTGATTCCATTACCGGGTTCATTTGTGCAAGAATTTGACTAATGTATGTATAACCAACTAATAGCCAATTATTTTTCATATAAGAACTCAGGCATATTTTGCCATCTGTTGTGAACTTCATATATTTTATGAGTGGTTTAATAGTTTTAAGTGCTGCTATATTTTCTTCTTGGCATTGATGTCTCCATTCAATAGAGAAGGGGGGAGTGAGTCAAGGCTATCTTGCCTTTCGAGCACTAGGCGAATTTCAGCATCTATCTAGAGTCTGGTGAAAACACACAAGATTACACTAGTGGAACACAGTGTGTTGAAAAACATACCAATTTAACATGAAAACAATAAATTACATTTGTATGTGAACATGAAACTAATTTGGAGCATTTCATAATGTAGAATGCATTTTTAAGATGTTATCTGGGTCACAACTAAGCGCATGACTCATAGTAAGACTTGTCGACACTGTATTGGGTGTTTCAAGTCTTACTATGAGTCATGCACTTAGTTGTTACCCAGTTACAAATGTCATTTATTGTTTTCATGTCACACATTTATGTACAACTTTAGACTGTGTCATTTTGTCATATGTCTGTTTTGATTTTAGTTAGTAGTTTTTATCAGAATAAAATTGGTATCGTTTTCAACACACCATGTTTCACGAGTGTAATCTAATGTTTTTTCACTACACTCTAGATAGATGCTGACATCCGACTAGCGCTCGAAAGGCGAGCTAGCCTTGACTCACTACCCCCTTCTCTACTGTCATACCCTCAAGAGTCAGGCCCCTTGTTATAAAAAAAGAGGGCACCCTAGCCTTTTTGTTTCTGAGTGTCTCCATTCAATGACAAAAAGACCAAGGACATAACCCGACTTAAGTCTCTGCATCTTCCTTTCTTATCCTCTGCAATTCTACTGTGATAATTTTTAATCAAGCCCTCCCTTACTATAGTTTTCCACTTTACTGATTCCAGAGAACAAGTTTCACCCCAAGCTCTCAGCTTGCCTGAAAATATGTACAGTATTAAGATCACGTTTTTATAAATTAGCAGTATGGTAATACTGAAACAAGTGGCTCTGAAATAGGGATGCTCGAGATGGCAATAAAGTATTCAAATGGGTTATGCTGAAGTATCTATGCTGAGGACGGCCCCAGTTTGATTTTGGGGACACATTTGTAAACTCTTGAAAGTATTATGTTCTGTTGCCATGGAAATTGAAATTACTGTATTGATGCATTAGAATCTAAGGTTACAGCATTTTTTGGGAATGTGTCATAAGACATAGATGCCCACTCTCTCAATTCTCTTACATTTGACAATTAAGCGACCAGCAACAACCTTAATACAAAGAGACATACTTACAGGTACACAATTTAGCATAGAATACAACACTGATTTGTCTGTAAATGTCCTATATCTCTCTAATATTTTTGGTTAGAAGGTTTCCCTATATTTTTTCTTTGGGACTATTTGACCCCATCATATGGAGATGTTAGGTTATTTCTAACTTCCAGGTAGAGGATAATAAGCCACATTTTAATCCAAACTGCATTGTGATTTAAATGAGTTACCCATCCCACTAGATCACATTTAATTGTAAGTTTCAAGTAAAATACCAGGTATGTCATATGGCATATGACGTCCTACGTATTACCTTGCTGAAAAATGCAGACGAACCGTATCATTGCCTTATTCTTAGTTGATAATATGATGAGAAGGAATTTTTCAGAATTAGGAAAAATACTCAGATCTGCAGCAACATTGTGGTTTAAATATACATGTAGTATGCCCTTTAGCCTTTCTTCTATCCATGAAATGATCTATATAGTTTCACAAGTGTTCTTATTTATAAAAACAAGAGCAACATACATGCACAGCTTAAACTGGTGAACTGTCGGAAGACCACATGTTTGTAGAAACGTGTGCAAGAGACAGATTCAGATAAAATATACTAGCAAACAAACGACGTAAAATGTTTCCTAAAATAGAAAATATATTGGAGAGTGCATGTGCTACTTAGTTGTATCCACATTGCATCCTCCAATTACAGATTAAACTAGGTTAGTTAATGCTTAGTTAATGCCCTTAACAAGTTACTGTGCCAACATGTTTCAGCATTTATGTTTTCCTTCAGGGTGACCTAATTAATTAGAAGCTCAGAGGAATACCAGTCTACAAAGATATATAATATGTCTTTCCAGTAGGTTGTAAAGCCTGAGCAGGGTAAGTCTATAGACAATTGAATGAAACAAGAGGTGTACTATTGGCTATGAACAAAGATATATACAGAGTACATTTTGAAAAATACAGGTACACCAGAACCCAAATAGGCAGTGTCGTTTTTTTTTTGTAAGCACTGCAAGTAGAAGGGCATCATGTTTGTTTCTTTAAATAAAGTAATCCCACTCTGACTGAGGCAGTAGGATACAGCGTGGAGCTTCCTGTCTGCCATGTAATTTCCCCTTGATAGACCACAGCGCTGCAGAGCAGACAGGCCTAGGCCAGGAGCTTTGAGACTGTATGGACCCATCACACCAATGAGGCAGCCTTTATCAGGCTTGGGAGGGGACTTTGTGAAGTGAAGCGTCCTCTGGAATGCCCCACATGTCGTGGGTCTCATCCTCTTCTAAATCAATCGAACTTAAGACCAGTTCTGAGCTGTTCTAAAATTGGACGGATTTCCATGATGCACCACCGACTTTGCAAAACCGATTCAGCATTCACAGCTGGGTGTGAAGGCAGACGGGCTGCATTATAATAGTTTCTGCTGGACATTTCTCTGCTGAGGGCATTGTAATATGACTCTAGTATATTTGTATACATCTGGAGATGTGAGCCCCTACAATGAAGATAATCACGTGAAATCTCATCACAGAACTAAATTGTTCTAACTACTGGTGTAATTTCCTAGAATCAATTGGGCCTAGAAATCTCTAAAAATGTAAGATGCAGTTCTTATAAAATATGTCAGAACCATGACATATCTCATGTATGTATATTAGTTATCATGGTTAAGTGGACATTCATTTTAAAATACTGCCCCGATTGTCATCAGTGAAAATGCCACTGTGTATATTGAAACACCCTACTGACCTGAATTTCAAGAATATATTTGATTCAGTAAAAACACTTTGTTAAAGGGACGTTATAGTTAAGTTGAGCTACTAAAAACCTATGAAATTCAGTGAAAAAAACTTTGTTAAAGGGACGTTATGGTTCCATGTAAAACAGAAAAACCCCTGAAATTCACCAGTTATGGTAAGCTAAGCAACCATAACTCACACCACCAGCGTGCACTGCTAAAACTAACACCCAGGACATCAAAGATGACATCACAATATACAAATAGCCGATCTTTATTACAATTTATCATTTTACCCATAAATTCGACCCGTATTAAAACTAATGATGAACACAGACTTGAAACAATGGGAACACAGAGAAACAAAGTGGAAAGTAGTCTACAATTTGCTTCAGAGGTTAGTGCTATGAAGTACATTCAGCTCGAAATGGGATGCAGAGGCTAACGCTACAATCAGGGAGCAAGCTAAGTGCAAGACGACCACAGACTGAATTTTTATTAAATATTAGCGTTGAATTAGGTGTTTGTGGAACCTGGGGGAACCCAGTGGTGGACTACAAGCATCTCGATGCTGGACTGCCCATGTGCCCGGGACAAAGACAAGTACACACACAGGTTGTATTTGAGTGTCATTGCAATATGCCACAAAGAACAACCAAGTGCAGTGTAAGCCAGCAATAATGGTCGGTGAATGATAAGTCGACTCGTTGGTCTATAAAATCATCGAAAGTAAAACTTACATAATATTCGCCATTTCCATTCTCTCGGTGTAACACAGAGACTCCGTTCAGGTCAACACATTTTCATAAAATTAAATTACATGTTCCTTTGTCCAGTTTTGGAATGGTGAACCTTATCATATTTGACAGTATCACACCCCTCCCTTCATTAATTTCTTTCGGAATCCTGCCTTTCTTTCAAGGTCGATAAACAATTGAACCTTAGTAGGATGCGTGGGTTTGCTCAGCTCGCAAGCAAAAATTCAAAGCTGCTGACCTTCACTCAGAATGGGAGCAAATAACCCTTCAGACCATAGTGGCCTTAGAAATATTTTTAAAAAACATATGAATTGTTTGCTAACATCCACCAATGGTGCGCAAAATTTCAAGTGATTTACTTTGTTCCTCTGGAGAACTTTGCACTCTCCCAGCGACTCCCACAGCCAGCCCACACCACCTGTCAGCTCAGCCCGTTGCCTGTTCACACTCCAAATCAAGTAAACATTTTTGGCAAGGAGCAAGTCTCGAGCCCTGAGAAAATGTGCTTGTACGAAAATGTCCGAGCAAGCCCTGCTGCAACCCCCTCCGGTCAGGCCGCGGTCCCCTGAATCCATGACCACAGTTATACAAGAGGCCTATAAGTTGCACACGTGTGTTTGTGCTATCCCACTTTGGATCATTAGCGAGGTGAAAACTGCATACAACCACAAAACGTCAACCAGTAAGTATATAATGATGGGACTGACAAACACCACAGCATAACACACCCATTCAAGCAAACACCTGACCATAAACCACAATCCAAAATGTTTGCTTCCATGGGTATCTTATGCTGCAGTGCTTGTTGCCAAACACT
Organism: Ambystoma mexicanum; assembly: GCF_040938575.1. Lineage (NCBI taxonomy): Eukaryota > Metazoa > Chordata > Amphibia > Caudata > Ambystomatidae > Ambystoma > Ambystoma mexicanum. The sequence continues at coordinate 299,827,427 of NC_090936.1, read as the reverse complement.
ACAATTTTGACTGCATGGCCTGGCCAAAACTCTTCATACAGCCTCAGCAAAAGAAACAGTAAGTATATAATAATTAAACTCACAAACACTGCAACATATCACAGCCATGCAAACAAACACCTCACCAATAAATACAACCCAAAATGCCTAGAGAATACACCAACTGCTATCTAATTGCAACAATACTACCACAACTTCCAAATTAAAAACCATACACATATTCAATTCCTCCTACTGAACGCAATGAAATAAATATATTGTACCACAATGTAGAAAGTTTTTTTTTAATCCAGCATGGATTTTTTCCCCACAGATCTAATGATTTAATCAACAAACACAGGAACTGAGCAAATTGCACTGTACACTGGTTTGAACTATAGTACTTCTAAAGTACTAACTATGAGGGTTGACAAAATACAGAAATTTCTACTATGGAATGCAATACTCATTATAAACTACCTACACTAACATGTGATTTTTTCTCTTATCACAGTGATTGAAAAGAAATATCTGCTCCAACTGCCCGTGTCATGAAAAAACTGCATACAACCACAAAAAGTCAAACAATAAGTATATCATGATTGAACTCACTCACAAACACTGCAACATAACACACCCATGCAAACAAACACCTCACCGATAAATACAACCCAAAATGCTTAGAGGATACAACAACTGCTATCTAATTGCAACAATACGACCACCACTTCCAAATCAAAAACCATACACATATTCAATTCCTCCTACTGAACTCAATGAAAGAAATATATTGTACCACAAAGTAGAAAGGTCTTTCAATCCAGCATGGATTTATTTTTTCCCACAGACCCAATGATTTAATGAACAAACACAGGAACTGAGCAAATTGCACAGTACACTAGTTTGAAGTATAGTACTTCTAAAGTACTAACTATGAGGGTCGACAAAATACAGAAATGTCTACTATGCTATGCAATACTCAATATAAACTACCTACACTAACATGTGATTTTTTCTTTTATCACAGTGATTGAAAAGAAATGGCTTCTCCAACTACCTGTGTCATGAAAAAACTGCATACAACCACAAAAAGTCAAACAGTAAGTATATAATGATTGGACTCACTCACAAGCACCACAGCATAACACACCCTTTCAAGCAAACACCTGACCATAAACCACAATCTAAAATGTTTGCTTCCATGGGTACCTTATGCTGCAGCGCTTGTTGCCAAACACTACAATCTTGCCCGCATGGTCTGGCCAAAACTCTTCATACAGTCTCAACAAAGGAAACAGTAAGTATATAATAATTAAACTCACAAACACAGCAACATAACACAGCCATGCAAACAAACACCTCACCAATAAATACAACCCAAAATGCATAGAGTCTTCAATACCAACATTCTGAACACAATCCAACAAACAAACTAATACACATCATCTCACTATCCTATAAACACTATTACACTACCAATCAGTACATACATTTTTGAAAACATATCCCCTAAGCAGCCAACATACCACAGTCAAAATCTTTGGTAACATGGCTGTGTTATGCTGCGGTAGTTGTAGCCAGGGCCTAGAGTCTTGGGTGCATGGCCCAAGGCCTACGGCACTTCGGCCATACACTCAAGACTCTATGCCCTGGCCACAACCACTGCAGCATAACACACCCATAGAAACAAACACCTACCAAATGACCACAACCCAAAAACATAATACATCTACCTCAAACCCTATCCACTTCAATTAACACTTCTTAAAAATAATTACAACAAACGTACCAACTCTTCAATACATACCCTCTTCACCCAACGCTTTTCTAACAACTCAAAACTTCTAATTCTACTAAACTAACATAGCCAATAGTGCGCCCACTGTTTAGAATGTCCACGGACAACTGCAGTGACCGCGGACACCCCAAACACATCACCGCCTTCTCCCACCTAAACAAATACATCCTCTCCAAGTACACATACAAACCAACACACTCGCCAAATTTGGATTTCTGCTCACTTCCACGCCGCGCTGTCCGCAGATGTCTGGGGATCCAATATGGCAGGCGCATCGAAGCAATGTAACGCACCTCACGCCTCATCCCAGCCAATCAGAGAACACGTTGCGTGTCCACGGACATGACACAAGCTGATTATCCAATCAGTGTCCTGTCAGAGGAGCGAACAGGGAAGTGTGTCCACGGAGCGGACATAGATATCACTAATTTTTTAGACCTAATTTTTAGTCATTTTAAAAAGAAATACTGGATTTTCACCAAATTTACAAAAGCAAGCTTCCGGGACCAAGCCGCTGCTCCTACCGCAAATTTGGTGAAAATCCGTCCAGCAGTTTGGGCTGTAGGCGCGACAGACATTTTTTCTCCATTCAGTCCATGGGAAAAAAAGAAATTTTGCGACCCCCCCTATAACTTTGTCCCCCACGGACGAAACCTCACCAAACTTTGCAAAACATTCAGAGTGGGCGATATACTTTATTTGCAAAGTTTGATGAAGATTCGTCCACGGGGAGCGAAGTTATAAGATGCCCAAAAAGTGCTCTTCCTATGGGTTTAGCAACTTAACCATAACTACATGGCCGCTACTGCAGGCCATGTAATGATACTGCCACATTTATGCTGCATTTACATATCTCTACGCACATCTAAGATTTCCTTCAAACATTTTCAAGATGCTAACAATTCAAAAATATTTTCACACTTCAAATTATCATTTGTCCTCTGCTTTGGATAAAAGTTCATGTAACTATGAATAATTACTAACAAAGTGACCCTGGGTAATGTATTTGTATTTGTATTTATTATGTTTATAAAGCGCTTTCATCCAAAGCGCTTTACATTATAACAACAGAATACATAGAACATTATAACAGAAGAAGCGATTTACAATGAATCGAACCAATAAAAAACAGTAAGTAGAGCAATTAATCTGTGAGGGGGAAGGGCAGGGGTGAGTAAGGGAAGGAGGAGGGGAGAAACAGAAGGGATATAAGGGTGGAGTGAGGGGGGTTAAGGGGAGAGGGGAGGGAAGAGAGGATCATAGGGAACATACGAGGGAAGTGGAGAGGATGAGAAGTGGGGAAGGTTTCAAGGCGGGGAATCGAGAAGGAGAGGTTTCAGGGAAGTGCGGAAGGAGGAAAAGGTAAGTATAGAGAGGATTGAGATAGGTAAGGAGTTCCAGTGGAGGGAGGCTAGGAGCTGAAAGGAGCGGAAACAGGAGGAGACACATGGGGAAGGGAAAATGGTGAAAAGGAAGTGGTCGGCTGAACGGAGGGAGCAGGAGGGATTATAGAAAGAGAGGAGAGATTAGGGGGAGCCAGGTCATGGAGAGATTTAAAGACTAGACGGAGGAAATGAAATTTAAGTTGGGAGTGAAAGAGAAGCCAGCCAAGGGAGGGGAGCGAAGAAGAAATGGAGTCATGCAGGGCAAGGATACAGAGGGTACGGATAGCTGAGTGCTAGATAGATTTGATGGAAGCAAGATGAGAGGCAGGTAGTCCAAAGAATAGGGAGGAGCAGTAGAAGAGGCGAGAGAAGATAAGGGAGGAGATTAATAGTTTTGTTGCATGGAAGGTAAGAGAGGAGTGAATATTGAAGAGGTGGTAGCGACGGGCGTGAGAGGTAAGAGAAATATGGTGGGCAAAGGAGAGGGAAGAGTCATAGTGAATGCCTAGATTGTGAGCGTGGGCAGAGATAGGAAGATTAGAGGGGGGAAGTGAATGAAAGGTGGAGGAGAGGGAAAAAGCACCCTGCAGTGCCGATTCACGACCACGTAAGAGGCAGGAAGTCGGCGGGACACAGCGAAGAGTGCTTCCAAATGGAGTTGTCCATTAAGTAAAAAGTCTGCAGGAGAAAAAAATTATGTTTTAGTGTAAATAAACTGTGTTTTTTTTCTCCCACTGACTTTTTGCTTGCGATTTTTTCATGAACATCCGTGTGAAAGCCAATCACCTTCTAAGAATCCGTAAGTATAAAGAACACTACGTCTTGTAATGAAGTAAGAAACTTTTTTGTCAAAAAACAGTATTAATAACTATTGCAACTGATTCTAGAGACTTCTGGGAACCTAAGGGGTTGGGTGATTGACTAGGTTAGCTGATGATCGCCGTTGGGTGCTATCGGGAGAAGACCCTGCTTACTCCTATTTAGTCCCCATCATCAGGTAGGGGACAGTCACAGAGAAAACTACAATGACTACCTTTTTTTAAAAACATCAAAGAGGCACCCACCCAAGAAAGGTCAGCAATTTATGAATTACCAGTAACTGAGCTCAATTTTATGAAGACCAGTTTTATGAAGTATCGTATTAGCAAGGCTGTTCCTTTAAGCGATAGGGACTCAGAGCAGTCACAGAAAAACAGAGAATCCTGCATGAGAAATCACTCTCCCACACAGGAGACCACTCAGGCAACAGGACCCTGTTTGAATTCTTTTGGGACCATGGTTGCAGGCTCACAGATACATCAGAACATGCAGAATGTCCCGGCAGGCCAATGGAGTGAGATTGCATAGGACCAGAAACTGTTCTGACACTGTCAGCAGAGTATCGCTAGATGTACAGACCAACAAGAGGATGCATGAGATGTTACCCCACTTCCCTCACACTTACTAACATTTTAAATATCATCCTCATTAAAAGCATATTAGAACTCCCTCAGCTCCCTGCAGGCCACTCAAAGACAAGTATGAAATTCAAGATGGTGGACCAGCGATACGACGTCCTTTCAGTGCACTAAGCTAGGTCATTAGCTGCGGACCGTGACAGCGGATGTATTTAGATGGGATTGCCTAAAAACTACGAAAGTGTCCTGACCAAGGGGGTTGTTGACAGTGGAATCGATACACCATATGTCAACAAACATCATCTAATGATCGACCCGGATTCTGGGCGAAGTCCATGCTGAAACAATAATCTATTGGACTCCAAATACGTAGCTTTAAAGCCCCTGAAGTTAAGACCAGTACTGCCTGAGAGAAGAAGAGTGTGGAAACCTATTACACCTACCGAGAGAGGAAAACTGAACAGCTTGAAGAAACAAGGTGCAGGAAACACTATCATTTTAGATGTACCAGACAGAGTGAGAGGAAGTGAGACTATTTGGGTTGGTTCTGAAGAGTCTTTTAAATAAAACCTTGTTGTGATCACATCTTTGTGTACTGTTCCTTTACTCCACCCATTCAGCTATATGACACTAGATATATTTCATGTTATTTTGCATTCCATACATTAGGAATCTATTTAAAAGTATTCTAGCAAACCCTTACAGTAATATCCTTCTTCTATAGCAGAATAATCCACCAAAACGGAGAACATTAACTGTTCAGATGTTGACAAATGTTTAGACCAACGATTCAAGATCACCTTTTATCCAATTAGGACTGTTCTTAGTAAGATCTCCATATCTTACAAATGTGATATAAGATAGAGTTATTAGAGCAGGGTTGTGGTCTAAAATTGCAAAGCAAATTTTTTCTACTCTAGGGCTGTTCTTCATAAAAACTGAAGTCCACACTGGATAACAATGCAATGATGTTAATTCTCAATTAACACTTAAAGTTTCTAAAGGCGGGTAAGCAGTACCCTCCATCATAGTTAAGAACGTTTTTGACCAACTGCAACTTCACACAGTTTAAACAAAGGACTAGATGCTCAAATTGTGGGTGTTTTCAGCAAATCAAGCTAGGTCATGATTGCTATGGTTTCGGGATTAGTCTTCTATGCCCGAGGCAGGATGCTGCTGCCATAATTGAGGGGATTATCTGCAGTTCACGAGAGGTAGAACATAAACAAGAATGATTTATGGATTTAGTTAAGGGAGCAGTGGCCAATTCTAATATGATCTAGTTGAGGGAGCCAATGAACATTGAAATACCATGGACCATCTGTATGGTCCTACTGCTATAACATCCCAGTGACCACCTTGTGTCATATAAAGAGAAACAGCAACATATGTCTGAGGAAGGAGAAGAATAACCTAGAATTGTCAGAAGCAGATAGGAGGGTGCATTACAAGATTTAGGACCTCATTACCGCCTTACTATGAGGTCCGTTAGCGGGTTGGTGCTTTAACGCCTGCTTTTTGCAGGCGTTAAAAACCAACCCGCTAAGGGACCTTGGTGCTAATTACGGCACCGCAAAATTGCGGTGCCGTTATTAGCACCTTCCCCAATCCCATTATGCCCTATGGGGCAAAAATGGGAATGGGGAAGGGCAGTGGTGGAAGGGGGAATTACCGCCCCGCCAACCTTGGAATGGGGCGGTAATTACCCTTTCCACCAAGGTGGTGCCGGTATTTTACCGGCATGGACCAAGGTGCTAATAGCACCTTGGTCCATGTGCTAATACCGCCCACCGTGTAATGAGGCCCTTTACTTGAGTGTACAATGATCGTGTGGCTAGTCAAACTACTTTTTTCTTGCTTAGAAAAAGTCATAGAATTCTTCAGAGGTAGGAGAGCTCATCATTCTGTCACCTGTCATCTTTTTTTAGTGAGACCTAATATGTGTTCCAGATAAACTTTCTAATACTTCGTTGTATGTTAGTGGATATTATATTCAGTCGCTGTAGCTCAAGTGCCATCTTTCGATGGCCAGATAAAATAAATGTTGCTTGCGAACTTGCAAATAAAAAATCTTAACAATCATTTTAACCAAGCATGTGCATTCAGTGTCTGTAACTGAGTGCACCATCCTTTTTGTGATGGCAGAAAATACCTATTTCTTTTGTTAAGAAAATCTTAGAATTCTTTGGCAGTAATATGAGGTTGCATTCAGTGACTTGCAAAAGGGTGCATCATATTACTGTGGCAAGTGGACATATTTAATTCGTTTGTAGAAAAATCTTATCATTCTTTGGGGGTAACAGTGCCGATTCAGTGTCTGCATCTGAGTGTGGGCATACAGAAAAACATGCCAGCTGGCTGCACTGAAAAATCTAATTATTCCTTGAGGTAGAAAGAGAATGTAGTGGTTGCAAATCTGTCTGTCATCTTTTCGTGCTGAGAGAAACAACATGGTGCTTGCATAGAAATAGTATTTTTATTCTTTGGAGGTATGAGAAGATTTTATTTTTGTATTTGTTTATTGTAAATCAGTGTGCCCTCAGTACTTACTATTACCAAGGATGGGAAAACATTACATAATTGTTGGCAGGGGGCATGATATTGCATTCAGTTTTTATATCTGAATGTTCCATCTTTTTCTGCTGAAAAGAACACATGTTGTTTGCATAGGAATAGTTTTATAATTCTTTGGAGGCAGAGGGAGATTATGTTAAATGGCTGTAATTCAACCTGCTTTTTTTGTCGCTAGACAAAATATTTCTTGCTTGTTATGTTGCAAATACACCTAAACATCTTTAAGACAAGTGAGTGCTATTGATGTCTGCAGCTGAGTATGCCATATTTTGTTGAGTTCGTGGAACAATTCATGGTATTCTTTGGAAGGTAAAAAAAATATCGGGGAGTTGAATGGGGGTACATTATGGGGCTTTAAGTAATTGCACCATCTTTTTTGTGCTGAAGAAAACATGTGTTCCACATGTGGAAAAATGCTGACTACTGTTTGGGGGGATAGCAATGCGCCTTTCGATTCTGTAACTGACTGCATCACCTTTTTGTGGACAGACAGAAAGCAGATTGCTTGTATGGAAAAAGACTAGTCATTCTTTGAGGTTACAGGAGATTACCTTTATTGGCTGTAAACTAGTGTGCTATATTCTTGTAGCAAAAGAAAATATTAGTTGCTTGCAGAGTAATAGTCTTACAATTATTTGGAGGTACAAGGAGATTTGATTCAGTGGCTGACAATAAGCATGAAATGTCTGACAATCAGCGTCCAACACATGTGCCATCATCTAGTAGGTAATAGTGCAAGGGAGTACAGAATTACAAGATCCACCTTGGATGACAAACCCACATGGCATTTCTAATCTGTGAGGAGAAGAACCTTTCAGAATTATTTGAAGCAAGTCTTGAGGTCACATTCAGTGTTTGTAACTGAGTATGTCATAATTTTGAGGCCAGTCAGAACATTCTAATAATTGTTTGGAGTTAGAGGAAATAACATTCAGGGACTGATTCTCAAGTGGGTGTTTAGTAACGAAATGGTCATTAAGAGCGTTAACAACCTTTTCAGTACTTAAGAACTATTCTGAAGGTGGCGCATTGTTCCGAAGTCGGTATGAATGCTCCACTTTCGGGAATATATGTGGCGGTTACTAGGATGGGTGGGAAAACAACCTAGCAATCGCCACATTGGTAACCTGTCACTTAAGACAGATATTCTTGTGGCACTCCTCCACTTTTAAATGTGCGCTAAAGTGGTGCACATATAAAGTACCATTTTGGGGCTAGTATTGTGGAGGAGTGCCACAGGAAGCCAGTCGCAGTGCAGGTGGGTGGCCAATTATATTGTTTGGGCAGGTGGATGGTTGAGACAGTACATACACAAATGTAAATAAATATATTTCTATATATTTTATATTTATATATATGAATATATACATTTATATATATTATATATGTAAATAATATAAATGTATATATATTATATATTTATATGTTTATTTCAATATATATTTCTCAGCAGCACTTTTGGTAAATAACAAATATGTTGTTATTTAAGGAAAGTGCTCATGCATACCTGTGTTCTCTGCAGCACTTTTGTAAAATAACGATTATGTCGTTATTTATCGAAAGTGCTACCGAGATTTCTCCATTGTACCCGTTATACCAAAAAACAGGCACAATGAAGGCAATACACTCTCATACACTACTAGACGCCATGGCCCAATTGAGAATAGTGGTGGAGCCTGGGCGTCCAGATTTGGCGCTGTGATTTGTGCTCTTTAGCACGTTCACTGCACCAACTTCAGAATTGGGCCCCCAGTGGTTATAAATCATTCTGCAATCTTTTTGGGCAAGAGAAAATACGTGTTGCATCTGAAGTTTCAAATACAAATAGTATAATTTTTTAAATTCATAACAAGGTCTTTTTTGTCTGTAATTGTGTGTGTTGTCTTTTTCGGTGTGACACAAAATAATTGTTGCTTATGCATGCAATGTTTTGATATTTGGGGTTTGCATTAAGTGACTGCAAATTATTGTAGCATATATTTGTGGTAATAGAAAACATTTATCGCATTCATGGATTATAATTCTGTGGAAATTGGAGCTTAGATTTAGTGGCTGTAATTCAGTGTGCATATTTTTGTGGCAAGGAAGAATACGTGTTACTTGTAACATGTCATGGAATTATTTTTAGACAAGAGAGCACATTCAGAGTGCATCATATTTGAGACCAAGCACATTTTGCTTGTGTAAAGAAATCTTGGATATTTTTGGAACGTGGAGGTGATTACATTCAATGGCTGTCTTTCAGTGTCATGAGAAACACAATTTGAGTTGCTTGTTTAGAAAGAATCTTATAATTCTTTGAAGGTAGGAGATTGCATTCATTGTCTGTATTGCTGAGGATTTGAACAACCAGTCTCCTGAAAGTGACGATGCCGTGGAGCATAGAATTACCCAATCACAAACAAATAAAAGTACATTGGTGTGGGGTGTCATGGGCACAGTTGATGGACAACTGAAATTTAATTGAAATAATGACAATGTGAAGGGCGATATCCTGCCCCAGCCCACTTAGAGGAGGGGTAAGAGCTATTCTGGATTTGATTACATGTATGTATTTAAGACCTTGTTTATGAGAATAGTGTCATTATCAATAGTGGAAACACCAAAAAGGGACCCTGCTCACTGAGTTATGACAATGGAGGTAGCTCTCCAGATATCTAATCACATAGTTAATCTCACTATTTTAAAAGTGAACTCTCAGGGGAATTAGCCAGCTACAAATGATCGATCCAGTGTGGTAATGATTGCAAGATTACATCATATAATCAACCATAAAGAGGAAAGAAATATGGGAGAATTGTTCTTGGTTGCCAACTATAAAGCAACTGGGAAATAGTCCTTAAAAGAGCATCACATAATAACCTCAACAAGGAAGACACATAAGCCCTCACTATGCGGTTGCCGGTAGGAGGCCTGCGGCAACCTAGGATTGCCGTTTCTGCTGCCCGATATCTCGGTAATACTGGGATATTACGGGCTGCAACAGAACAGCAAGTTCCCATTCCTGTGGAGTCCTATAAAACACCATGGGAACTGGAACAATGGAGCACCAACACTGTTAATAACAATGCTTCTGTTATTTATCTGGCTGTAGGGGCCTGAACAACCAGCCATGTCAGGCCTGCTAGTAGTTTGCAGCCCCTACGAGCAGACTTGGAGTGAGCCAGTCCGGAAAAGGTGCCGGTAACGTTGTTACTGACACCTTGTTTCCGGACCGGATCACTCCTAATGAGGGCCACAATTTGGATTGTGAAAAGGCAATTAGCAAATGCCTTCTAAGGAAAGCTATTAGAGGTTTTAAGAAAGATAAAGTTGCTAGAACTGGAAACCATAAAGAATCTTAAGCAAGAGCATTGAAACAAATTATTATAATTGTTTTTTTATAATGTGCTTAATACCGAAGAGGTTTCTAATCGCGGACCCGAGATTCGAACCTTTGTTGCTCTGCATCGTCTTGCTTCCAAGTCGAGCTATAATACCTGGGTCATAATATCATAAGGTAACGATGAATTTGTGAGATTGAGCGAATATGTTAGCTGCAACATGTAAAAATAACATCAAAACCATCTGGGATTATATAAACAACCTTGAAGCTAAGAGCAGAACAATGATAATGTATTCCCATTGCAGTTACTACATGGGTAAACCACTATACAAGCATATTTTCTGAGGCTTGTCCTAACAAGGTGCTCATCTTTGATGTGCATCTATCACCCTGGAGAGGTACCTTCAGGCTGAGGATGTGGAAAGGAAGATTGTCAGGAGTAAACATTCAAGGGCCATGGGCCCAGATAGCCTGACTAATTCAATGCTTAGGCAAAATCCTAAACTGTGGGCACAATGGCTTTACCCGGTTTTTCTGAATATCCTTAGAGCAAATATACTTCCTGAGTACTGAGTTATGATGCAGCACCTTACAAAGCTAATGCACAGAATATCTGGATTACCTTAACAGAGCAAAGTACGCGGGTGAAAAAATGGGAAGCCATTGAGAAGCAGTTGGTCTTACTTAATTTGGATGGAGCAATTCTTCCACTTTTGGAAATTATGCTTGTGGAAGAATCACTCTCAAATGAGGCAATTGATAAATTACATGGGACCGCATTGTTTGTCCGGCTGTAACCCTGCCGGTGCTATCGGCGGGTTGCCGCTGGACTCGGAATGAATTACCAGCGCCTGACTTCCCAGTGCCACCAGGCTATTCCATGTCCGGTGGCCAGGAAGTCAGGCGCCGGCAATTTCATTACTCCCCATTTCCATAGAGTGCAATGGAACTCTATGGGAATGGGGATGGGGACACAGGAGAACCAGGACTGTTAACAACGGTGCCGGTGCTCCTGTGACAAGTCTTCCTACCGTGGTTCTGCGCCGAGCAGGGTCAGACCTGCCAGGCACAGCGGCTCCGGCAGATAAACTTGTAGTTTGCCGGTCTGGAAACAACTGTGCCCGTAGGCTTACCAGCACCATTGTTTCCAGACCGGCAAACGTATAATGATGCCCACGATAATGTTGCTGCAAAGAGCAGACCATTGTTTTTAAGTACAAAAGCAACCCTCCACAAACTGGCAGTAAAAAAGACTGCATGGTATGACAAAGAGTGCCAATTAGCTAAACAGCATTTATTGACAGGTGTTAAAAACGGGTAGGGGAAAGCTATCCTGGCAGTGAGAATGCCGGAGAAACTTATAAAGCTCTTAAGACATAAAAGAAGAAGGCACACTCTGAGTTGCTATGGGTAAGGTTATTAATGGTTATCAAGGAGAAAGATAGTGCCCACTACTGGAGGCTGATAAGTAAAGGGAAGGGTGGGGACAAAACCATGTTACTGGGTAACATACCAGAAGCCACTTGGTAGAATCATTTTACAGGCTTGTACATAGAAAAATGTGTGCAGCTGGTAGTTACATCACTGTCAGAAGATCCATCTTCTCCTCGTTTGGTTTTCTCAACCTGTGAAATAACAGCAGCAATAATGGCTCAAAATTATATCAAGGCCCCAGTGCCAGGTAACATTCCAACAGATATATACGTTGTTAAAGGAAAGTTATGGTTAAGTTGTGCTACTAAAGACCTATCAAATTCAGTGAAAAAACGTTGTTAAAGGGACGTTATGGATTAGTTACCCTACTAAAAAATGATCAAATTCAGTGCATAATCTTTTTCAACAGGACATTATATTTACTTTTCACTAACAACAACGTATTCATATTGTGGGTACTAGTAAAACCGAACCCCCCCAGAAATTTGCTAGTTATGGTAAGCTAAGCACCACCACTGTGCGCTACAAGGACTAACACCCATGACATCAAAGATGACATCACAAATGTCATTGATGACATCACATGTGAAATTAATTTTGAGGAAAACTCCCTACAATGGGTTGTGTTTATAATGTTGGTAACAAGATGTCAGGGGTGATTATGTCATTTGAAACATGTAATAACTAGCTAACAATTCAAGACTGAAAAAGTTCAAAATTGGACTACTATAACGCCCTATACCTAGGAGCCAACAAATACATCCTCGATAAAATACAAATATTACAAAATAACACCCTGAGAGCAGCTAGAATAAACCAAACAGAGAGCACATCTCCAACATCAGAAGAGATCATCATTGGCTAAAGATAAGCAACAGGATCCTACTCAAAACTGTATCACTCACCTTCAAGTGCCTCAATAATGCTGCACCCCCTTACCTCCCAGAGAGAATGATTAGGAGAACTTCGACTCTCCCTGCCAGATCAGCCAACGCCTATTGTCTAAAAATCCATAGATTTAAGCTAACACAATCTGGTGGAACTACCTTCCCGGTAAAAGCTGCACAATAGTGAAATGCTCTACCCCTAGCACTTAGAACAGATCAGCCATATCTTAGCTTCAGACGTAACACGTAAAATTGGTTGTGATTGAATGACATTTGATCCCTTGAACACTCTGCTATACAGACAGTGCACATGTCTTATGTATGATTGTATTCTACCTATTTTACTTACTTTACCTCCTACAGTGTATACCTGCACTACCGCTGTATTCTCTGTACATGTTCTATGTTGTAATTAAGCTTTAAGTATCCTTGTATCTGCCTAAGGGTTCGATGCGCATTATCAAATCAATAAACAAACAAACATAAACAAACTTACTACACACTTGTGCAAGTACAAAAAATACACATGAAGACCCACAATGCATAAAAATCAGAGGCACATACAGGGAAACTAAAGTAAGGAAGAAAGACACAGCATCATCAGAAAATGTTAGTAGCTTTAAAGTTTATCTCCATGTATACAAATGAATTGTGTGTTTGAAACATGCCTATTGCCCCATCTATGTCCACCTTTAAGAACATATGACAAGGGTAACGTCTAGATATACAGCACCTTTTGAATTTTATTATTCTGACTGTCAGTGAACAAAACCACCTGGCCTAGATATTTCAGTGAACAAAAATGAGTGGGCCAGATATGTGATGTCGTCAGTGATGTCATAAATGACATTTGTGATGTCATCTTTGATGTCATGAGTGCTAGTCCTTGCAGTGCACAGTGGTGGTGCAAGTTATATTTGCTGAGCTTACCATAACTGGAGAATTTTTGGGGTTTTTGGTTTTACTAGTAACCACAATATGATTAGTACAAAGTAAGTATAATGTCCCATTGAAAAAGATTTTGCACTAAATTTGATAGATTTTTAGTGGGGCAACTAAACCATAACATCGTTTAACAATATTTTTTCACTGAATTTCATAGGTTTTGCCAGGATACCCTTAGTTTGTAAAGATGTACCGTAAAACATACTGAACCCGCTGACATCATGTTAATGCGCACAGCAGTCATGGAGTATGCGTCTGGTCGCAGACATCGGGTGATGTCCAACCTGCTCAGAAAGGCAGGGGTTCTCTTACATTGTGGTACCATTCAGCAAACACAAGGAACATATACAAACAGCACCATTTACGTGAATTGCAAGGGAAAATAGAGTAGGTCTGCAAACTGTGTACTTATGAAACAAACAGAACAAAGGCATAGGGAGTGCACCATAACAGACTACAGCAACAAGAGAAGTGACGTCTGCCTTCAACAATCTTACCGCACTGATGCTTTACATAGGACCAAAGAATGAACGGCCAGAGTAAGCACTGGAAAGTACTAAGCCCAGAATGTCACTACAACGTAGTAAGCACACTAAAGTCTGATAATTGCACAGGTGGTGCAGTATACAATATTAGATAAGCATAATGTTTCTTTTTTTATGCAGCAATGAAAAGCACTTGAGAGTAGATGGAAGCAAATTTCCATCATGATAAAATGACTTACGATAGCAACTAGTAACCCCATTGGGACGCACCTCAGTCTGAATCGTAAAATATTTAATATCTATTGCTTCATGTGCACCTAACAGATTTATTTTTCTTTAAGAGAACACATTGGAAAGGAAAGCAATGCAGCACAAGCGGAACCCCTTCCACAACAGCATACAGGCGCATGAAAGGAAAGAAACTAATAGGTAAATAGCAAACTGGACAGCCTGGAAGCCAAAATGGAGGAATTTGTGAACAATTTTGCTACCTTAAAAGATTATATACAAGGACATATGATGGACAAAATGAAATACCACTGCCCGACCTGCATGTGTACCCTTTCCCCATTTCACAGCCTGCCATCCCCTCAAATTCTGTGTGATCATAGACATTACGATGATACCTCAATCCCTTCCTCCCCTCACAACCAACTTGTACAAATCCCCAATTCCCCACATTATGTATTCACTTCTGCTACCCGTTCCCTTTCCAAATATTATGTATGAATGTGTGCAAATAAAGGTTGCTATGTAAATTGTTGCTGAGTGTATATGTGGCTTTTCCTTTGTTTTAAAAATCCCATTATGACTTAGCGGCGCATAGTACTGCTCGGAATTACCGCAGTTAAGCAAAGGGAGGTGTCCTACGGACACCGCACCTGCCTGGCCTATCCGCAATCACAATGGAGGCATCTGTACGATGCTAGTATGAACCACATGTCTGCATCTTGTGAATCACTTATTAGTTGTGGGAGTGGACGTTAGTCTGTTGCACAAGTACGCACATGCGTATCTCTTCCTCTATCTCCTGGTAACACCGCCCTAGTACAGCATATGTGAAGACACTTGTGATGAACTTTAAGTAGTTTGAGGTGCCCATCCATGTCCTACAGGTAGCTGTACACAAACATCCCACCTGCTATACCCTACAAACACACAGCTTGTCCTAAAATGGTCGGCGCACGTTTGTCACACTATTAATCAGTCCAGAGATTTCAACGGTGTGCATAGGGCACCTATGCACATGCGCACAAAGTATTCCACCAAAAAAACACGTCCTGCGGACAGCCATCCCGATCAAGAACTTTCGCAACATCACCATGCGACCGCACCCACATGCCCTTATTTCGTGAACACGATCTGGACCCTCAGACAGCGAGAAAGTACAGTACTGCAATCTACAGAGTGTTATTGGGAAAGCACACACTTACGAACACCCGACAATGTGCCATTGCACCTATGTGTTTGAATGATGTAGGCTTCTTTTCCGGGTGCATGGTCTCCACAGCAGCCTTACAAAAGGCCACACCCCAGAGCTACTCCGCATTCTGTTTGTAGCTTTTCAGAACAGACTAGCGGGCCACATAGCTTTGAGCTGTAATTGATTTTGGAGCAATTCTGTTATGATACATTACCTTTGCAAGTAATAGCAACCATGTCAGCCCGACTCACCACGCACAGTAATGGAGAAAAGTATTAACACCCCTTCCTGAGAACCACACCCTCAGTACCGATATTCCCCACTGTCCCATACCCAAGTGCCGCGAGGGACACGGCCCATTAAAGCAGGAACACTCCTTCTTCTCTTTCCACTATCTTCTTTCCAGCACGCCCTCATTGGGTACTGTTAAATAGTCACACACGCATCCACCAATCACATTAGAGAGCTCTCCATATAACACTATCAGTTCTGTACAACAGTCCTCTGCGTAGACACCACACTCAGAAACGTTAGTTGCGCAATCCCTTAGCCTCCACAGTCCAATTTCTATGCCCGCCATCCTCAGACCCCTTCGGATGTGGCTTTCGTGCTGTGTATGGGTGTGGGAGAATAAATTGCAACCAGGGTAGGGGATTTCGACTTTAGTGGCCTTTTATTAGGTGGTTCTAGAGAAACACCTCTTTCAGTTTTTACAGTGTTTTGAGTTTTCTTCTCCTCCTCACATTCGTACAGTAAACTCTTCAACACATCCTGTAGATGGGCAAACAAAAGAACATCAACAATGCTCGACAAAGAAATGCCATTTGCATGGAAAAACTCAGCATTTCCAGAATTAATTATGTCATTGTTACAGAAGAACATCCCACAAACGGACAAAAAAATCACACATGCTTCTTTTGATGAGACTCCTTCCATCCTCTGGCTGGGAACAAGATACATTAGGATAATCCCATACTCTTTTTAGTGGTATGGCTGAGAAAACCACCTCAGCAGTGGAAAAGCCTCTTCACTGCATTCATCAACCTCTTCAGTTGATGGAACAAATGTGAACAAGCCACATAACCCAAATGCATTCCGCCGTAGTGTATGACGACAATATGAACAGTTGCAAGCATAATGCCGAAACTGCAGACATCGACAGCGCACCACAATGCCTCCGGTCCTTCCAAACCGAAATCACCATCAAAGTCTCTTTACTGGGCATACCTGTGCAGATCTACCACAAAGGCAACACCCAAAATAAACACAGTGCATCTCTCCATGTCAGCCCACCTCACTACGCATAGTAATTAAAAACAGTATTACTGCCCCTTCCTGTGAACCACACCCTCAGCACCAGATTGGATACTCCCCACAGACCCATTCCCATTGGCCAGCATGCTGTGAAGCGCAGTATGTGGCACATGTGCTTCCTCAAGTACCGCAAGGGCGGTGCCCCAGTAAAGCAGGATCAGTCCTTCTTCCCTTTCCACTATTTTGTGTCCAGCACTACCTCATTGGGTACTGTTAAATATTCACACACGCATCCACCAATCACAGCCAAGTTGTTAGCATTTTACACTGTCAGTTCTGTACAACACTTCATATGTACCATTACACATTCAGACTGCAAGTATCATGTGATTCAAAAGCACCTCCAGTAGAAAGTTCAGTAAAACTATGCAAGATTTATGCATCCACATTCATCCACATGAGCACCCATCAACACAAAGTAGAGGTATGAATACTTTTTGTACAGTATGTTTACAACTCAGTTATTAGTGCCTCTGAGCACAGTGTCTGCAACTCAACACCCATAACGTGCTTAAAAACATAGGGCCTCATTACAACCGTGGCGGTACGGGGTAAACGGCGCCATAAAAGGTGCCGGTGCCGTTTACCCCGTACCGGTCAAACCAGGCATGCTTACCGGGTCCCGCGAGGGGAAGAGGGAGCAAACAATGGGCCAACTCGTAATGGCCCGTTGTTTGCTCCCTCTCCCATTCCCATTCAGCCCTATGGGGGCTGAAATGGGAATGGGGAAGGACCGGGTCTGGGTCCTTGGAGGGAGGAATTACGGGGCCTCCCGAACTCGGGATGGCCAAATAATTGCTCATTCTGAGGACCGGACGCGATTTCGGCGGCAGCCATGCCGCCAACAGCGGCATGGCTACCGCCGAGGTCATAATGAGGTCCATACTGTTTTTTCTCCTATCACCTACCATCAAGTGCCACTTCAATGTATATGCTTTCAACATTTTCATTTACCAATATCAGCCATTGTACTATCCAAACAGGAACTCTCTTCTTTCCTTCAGACAATGCTATGAATGTTTTTCCTCACTAACCCATCTCCTACATAAATCGTAAAAATATTGCACAAAAGCAGCACTGAATGTATCTTAGCAACCTAATCCAAGTACACACATTGCATGCATGAAAACAGGATGCCTGCCACTTACCGTGCAAACTTCACCAATTTATTTCCGCATTAAACCATTTCCTACAAAATTCGTAAAAATATTGCACAAAAGCAGCACTGAATGTATCTTAGCAACGTAAACCAAGTACATACAGTGCATGCATGCAAACAGGATGCCTGCCCCTTACCTTGCACACTTCAACCATAGGCTTCTGCCTTTCTCTGTACAAATAGACCTTCTGCCACAATTTTTGCATACATACCACAACCCAAAACCTTACTGAGCAATGCTTTAGCCTCCACAGTCCCATTGGCATGGCGGCCATCCTGAAAACGCCTGGATGTGACACATGTAATCCTGAAACTACCGCGGAGTCCATGGAGTTATCATGCTTGGAAAGGGAAGGGGGGAAGACATTTGAAACAGGGTACATGATTTGGTCTTTAGTGGTGGCTATGAAAATAGATTTTTTCTTGTTATTTTTAACGTGCTTGCAAAGAACCTTTTTTGTTTTTTCTCTTTATATGAGTTGCTTTTTTCTTCTCCGCTTGACATTTTTACTGAATTCTGGTCAACGCTTCTTGCACAGTGTAAAAGAAAATAGCATTGCCAATGGTGGTCAAAGAAATGCCATTTGCATGGAAACAGTGCATATTTTTCGAATTCATGATCTCATAGTGGGTGGAGAACATCCCATCAGTGCACATAAATTTGCACATGCTTCTGTTTATAAGACACCTTCCGAGCACTAGCTGTGAACAAATGACACCAGCATGGTCCCATACTCCTCTTGGTGGTATGCATGAGAAAACCACCTTGGCAAGTGGGAAAAATCTGCATCACTGCATTCATCAACTTCTTCAGGTGACGGAGAAAACGTCCACACGACATGCAACCCAACTGTAGACCGCCGTAATGCACCATGACAACACCAACAGTAGTCACAGAGGCCACATTTCTGCAAAGGTGAACCATACTGCCAAAACTACACTCGTAGAGACTGCCCCACAAAGCCTCCACTCCTTCCAAACCAAATTAGCAGCAATGCCTCTTTGCACTGCATACCTGTGAAGATCCTGAACACAATGGACAATGGACATTATCCAAGCCGATAAAATATACAGTTGATCCCTATCCACTTCTATGCACACAGCATTTGAACATTGCACCCAGTTGACACACTGCAGGAGTATTCACTCCATGAGCTCCAGCCATGGAGTAAACACTCTAGGATGTGCTAACAATCACCACACCCATGGAACCAGCACTCTATGCAATGTTGACAAACCATGCACACAAAAGACAACAATGTCAACCCTACTTGCAACCAGGTCACAAAGGTGTTGGTGCAAGGCCTCCAGCCATGCATGTGAGGGACTACGGGCTTAGCATGCGCAACACACCACAGTACATGCTATGTTAAAATATTAATGTCATGTGCAATGCATTCACCTTGACCTGCCACCAGTCACCCCAGTCACCACGGAAAGAGGTTGGCGCACGAGCTATCCTGCAGTAACAAAGGCTGCCTGCATTCTCCACACAAGGTATTTGCCTCTGGAGGTACCTGCGAACTGCCGCAGTACGCACGGATACTGCAGTCACACTACTGTCTTCTTACATCTAATGAGATATATCAGATGAAGCACTTCTCACTCCCCGACCCTTTCCATCCCTTCTTCGCACCACCACATGGCATAAAGTATGTTTGCCAGGCCCTTTCAGCACCACACTGTCCATGGGTAGAACATTGCTGCGTAACCCAAAATTGTGACGTACAGCACGCTTCCTTCCAGCTAACCACCGACTTCGTCCAATGTTCGCCGACATCACGGCATACTCCAAGCCAATGAGACTTTTGACCGCAGAGCAAACTCATTCTTTTAGATGTACATTTCAGTTCTTTGCAACAAAGTACTGGTCGCATTTCCATGAAACATACAAAAGGACGCTTTCGAGACCAAGGCGCTGCTCCTGCCGCAAATTTGCTGAAAATCCATCCAGCTGTTTGTCCTGTAGGCCTGCGCAAAATCTTTCTCCATTCATCTATGGAAAAAAAAATGTTGGGACCCCCCCCTATAACTTTAATTCTGTCTGCGTACGAGGAAATGCGCCAGAATGTTGGACAAGGCAGAGATAGGTCTGATTCATAAGAAAGAAGGGGGAGAGGGCCCTGTCAACTATTTACCAGTCCCCCTGCTCGATGCAGGTGGGAAGACCTTTGCCAGAACAGTACTTGTACAACTAGAGGAGTGGATCCTGGAAAAGGGGCACATAAATCATCTGCAGGCAGTATTTTAAGCAGGGATTAGTACTGTGGACCAATGCTACCGACTTCAGCTGCTACTGAATAAACATGTACATTTTAAGAAAATGTACTTCTATCTTGAATGTATGAACCTCAAGATGGCTTTTGATAGTGTCCCACAAGCCACCCTTTGGAACATGCTCAAAAGCCGAGGAATACCCTCAGAACCTTTGGCAGCGTTTTTAATATCATACACCAATAATGAGGCGTCCATAAGATAAAATGTGAATGGGGAGGTATCCAGGCCAGTTAAGATTCAAAAGGGTGTTAGACACGGTTGTGTTATGGCACCACAACTATTCTGTATATTTATTAATGGTGTAATGAACCGGATTATGACAGTACCATCAGATGCTCCAAAGTTGGGAGGTGATAAATATAAATCCTCCCATTTACAGATGATGCAGCATTAATTTCCCTGAAGCTGACTGGTTTAAGAAATCAGTTCCAACTTTTTGATGAATTTTGTATAGCAAACAGCTTAAAATAAATATCACCAAAACAAAAACAAAGGCAAAGAAAGGAAATATAAAGAAATTCCAAAGCTGCACCTAAATCAAGTGGTGAGCAAAATGAACAAGTACATTTCTACGATTATCTGGGCATGAGAGAAACAGAGAAGCGGGACTGGGGTTGCAAGCTTGAGAAGCCAGAGGTTGTTATATCGAGGAACAGTACGGCCATTGCAAATTCGGCTGGAAAAACAGGAGGGGGCACAGTAAGTGTTTCATTAGTCTATTATCGTCAGACACGGCCTGCTGCCCTTTATGTGTTCCCATGCATATGGAAGTAGTCCTACAAGAGATAGACACCCTAACTAAACTGAATCCCCTCCTCTGCTGTGTGAAATTAAGGAGTTCCGCATCCCTCTTTAAATACAAGAAGGCCCTTTAGGATTTCCTATCGCAGGAGGGGGGGGGCACAAAGTGCAATGGTGCTGATACATAAAGGTGACACTAACCAGAATAGGGAAAGAGGACCTGTGGCTCAATCCAGAAGGAAATTCAATGGCCAATAAGGGCTTAGTTAAAAGAGCATCTAACGAGACAGAAGAAGTTGCAAGATTTGAGAGACTCATGATATCTGAAGGGTTGAATATGTATTGGAGTCGCAAATTTATGTGTGGTTTTGAGTGGTACCTTGTTGTTTTAAAACCTACATTTTCACAAGCACTTTTTATAAAATGGAGGATAGGTATACTTCGTCTCGTGGCCGGCAAAAGAAAATGGTATCCTATGTTCACAGAAAAATGCAATTTTGGTTTAATTATGATCAAGAATAAAGCTCAGTCTCTCCTTTTATGCTCTTCTTAAAATATGCAATTAGGAAATGAGTGGCTCTGCAGGCTTGTTGTGTTAGGACTAATGAAGTATTTACAGTCTATGCAGTGACTAAATACTTGTTCAGAGCCTGGTCAAGGGAGGTTTGCTTACAGACGAAATGACCACCAGAGTGGGATTGAGGCAGGCTTGTGTTGTTGGCTCCCTTCCTATTTACAGGCCGATTCATGGAAATAATGTGCGCTGAAATTTTCGGCGCAAGCGTGCGAAAGCGTGTGAAAGCGTGCGAATCGCAGTGCAAGTGCGAAATAATCGCAGCAAAACCTGCGCACAGCGCTTCATGGAAGTCTGTGCGCGTGTAAATCCCAGAATGTGCGCCAAAATTCTGCGTGGCGCACGCTGGCGCACACGTCTCCAAACAGAGTGCGCTACGCGCACAGCGAAATCGCACATAGCGCGGCGCACACAACAAAAGTAGACGGAACAGGGGGCGTGACACGCAGAATGGGGAACAACGCGTGAAAATGTGGGCATCACGGGGGAAGTACAGGAGGCAAATGCGCGGAACGCCCACACGCATGTTCAAAACACGTATTCATGGAATGGAACGGTGCTAACGCGTGCGCCAAAGAAGACGCGCTAATCCGGAAATACGTACGCCAGCAGAAAGCAGGCATACGTGGACCCGCGCAGCATAAAAGTGCGCGCAAACAACAAGCAAGCTCAGACGCCAGGATGAATATACCGTTCCTAGCAGCAGTGGTCGTGGGATACCGCAGGAGGAGGAGGAGGATAGTCAGACCCAGAATTTTTACACCCAGATCCAGCCTTTTTGGGATACCTGATGACCAGGTGTATGGGAGGTACAGGTCTCCACCTCACATAATAATAAATAATAATAATTTGGAATTTATATAGTGCTACGAACCCTCAGGTATCTGAGCGCTGCTTATTATTACCCACGGTGTGTGGTGCTCGACCTGGTGAGTGAGTGGGAGGATGACCTCACATCACCCACCCTGTGCTCCCAAGCACTCAGCACCCTGGAGAAGGTCCTCAATGTACTGCACTTCTTGGCCACTGGATCATTTCAGCAGACAACTGCTATAGTGGGGGGGCGTCACAGGCCACGCAGTCACGCTGCCTACACCAGGTGTTGGCCATCATGACTGCACGCCCATCAGTCCGCAGGCACATATACCTGCCCAGAACACCTGCAGAAAGGCAGGCAGCCGTCCAGGATTTTTACAGGGTGGCACAATTGTCCAAAGTGCTAGGTGCCATTGATTGCACCCATGTGGCTCTACGTCCCCCAGGGCATCTGAGCACATCTACAGAAACCGCAAGCACTGGCATTCCATCAACGTCCAGGTAGTATGTGATGCCAAGGGAACCATCACCTCAGTATATGCCAACTATCCAGGGTCCACCCACGACAGTTTCATTTACAGAATGTCAACCCTAAACCGGGACCTAGAAGCTGGGTGGCATGGCGATACATGGCTGATTGGTGAGTATAAATGCCTCTGCACATGCATGCATGTCACATACTGAGTAATGTCACAGCCCCACTAATGATACCCCTCAACACTTCTCCAGGCGACAGTGCCTACCCTCGGAGTACCCACATGATGACGCCAATCCCGAACCCCACCACGCCACCCGAGGTAAGATATAATACAGCCCATATTGCAACCCGGGTCATAGTGGAGCGAACATTCGGAGTGCTCAAGTCACGCTTTCGCTCCCTTGACCGTTCTGGTGGGCAGCTACTATACACTCCCCCAGTAGTGTGCAGGATCATAGTGGCAGCATGTGTCCTGCACAATGTTGTAACACCCCGGGGTCTGCCCGTGGACATGGAGGTGCCCCCACATCCCCAACCACATGCACGCCCGCTGCACATGGGAGGGGAAAGGGCACGTGGTGAGGCAGCCCGTATGCAGCTGGTGGATAATTACTTCACCTAAAATCACACCCCTGCGGAGTACACACAGCCCTGGCACATACCAGCTGACAATCAATGATGATGACATAAGGGACAGTCAACTGTCACTACCATACCAGCCTGAGATTGGTCACCTGGAAGTGCTATATTGTGTGCATCCCTACCTACTTAAAGACAACTAATGATGTGTGATAAAAAGACACACATATTCATGCTGCATGAATGACTACCCCCTTGCAAAATACAACATGAAACTAGTGCCATGTCACCCAACCCCTCCCCATCTCATCTACCCAACACACCATGGCATGTCATGCAATGTGAAAGCAACCAAATGAATGCACAACACATGACACAAGTGTCACAAAGCTATAACATAAGAGTGTTACCGAGCAATATACAATTTATATTTTTTTTTCAATAGCTGTCAGAAAGTGCACTGTCCGAAATGAAAAAAGGCCACAGACAATATGCTCCCAATAATCAATAAGAAACAGCATACATGAACAATTACTTACCAGCAACACAATACAGAAACACAGGATGAAACAGTGGCAAAATATGACAGTACAAAATCAAAGTAGTGCAAGTCTTACAACCTGAATACGCCAGCACATCGACCCCTTCCAACTGTACAGTGTTACTGCCACGCAAATGTCTCAGTCTACTGCATACAACATGAACTCCATCTGCAAAGTAGACGGCCTTGTGAAGACATGAGGAAGGAACCTGCAAATTAGGATGAAGACATGGATGCACAAGCACATATCAATACACCATGCAGTGTACAAAACAACAACAATATCCACTAGGAATGTCTACACAGTATTGACTACAGACTGCCCACACAGCTCATGGGAGCCCAACGTCACTGTGTAATTCACTGTCACTTGGTCACACCCTTTGCAAGCCCATGGAAACGGGAAGCAGGAGCGGTGTGTGTCTCACAAACCCAAGCATCACGGACAAGCCTGCATGTGCCCAGCCGGAATACAGTGATGCTCACGGGAGCCACACAAGGCAACACACTGAAAAAAAAAAAGAAAATGGCCATGTGGGGATCAGGGGGGTTGGGGGAGGCCACCCAGGAGGTTCGAGGACAGGGTGCACACCAACACCCACCTGTGTGGATGCTGCGAAAAAAAAATACCTCCTCGGGCTCATGGCCTGCACGGCTATGCCATTGTGGGAGAACTGCTGTCGCTCTCCTCACCCTCTGCTGCTGCATCAGGAGGTGGTGGCACTATGGGAGGCAGCCCACGCAAAGCCCTGGTATTGTCCTCCATGGCAGCAAGCATGCGGGTCCGGAAGGTCTCATTCTGGAGGATTAATGTGCGGAGATCCCCATACAGCACCTCACGGGTTGCCTGCATTACTGCACGCATGGCCTCACGTGATGCCCGGATCTCCTCACATGTTGCCTGCATCTCAGATGAGAGCGAACGTGTGAGCTGCTCAAGCTGCTGTTCTGCCCTAAAATTAGTGGAAGCCTCAAGGTCAACCAGAGTCTGCCTGAGGGTATGTAGTTCTTCCCTCAGGGCTTCCCTGTGGGCCTGGGACTCTATTGATATCGATTGGTGCAGAGTCTCCAGTGCCGCCTGTCGGTCCCTGTTGGACGCCAAAATTTCTTCCTTGTGTGATTGGCAAATGGAGTCTGTTGCCTGCTGCTGTTGCTCCATCTGCCTTTCAGGGGGCAGAATGGAAGTGGCCACCCTCTACATTGCCTGAGCCATCATTTCTACTGATGCTGCCTGTTGGGTTGCAATACCGTACATGGCGTTTTCCCATACAGTATTGCCTGGTGGTGCATGGCCACCGCGTCGACGGGCACCACACCTGTTTGGGGCAAGGCGATCTGCACCTTGCTGTGCTGGCACTGCCTGAGGCTGCAGGACTGCATTCCCCTTCTGATCTATTGGCCCAGGAACAGGATCAGATGCTGTGGAGTGTGACCCTGCATCCGTAACTGCCAAAGGCAGACCTACCAACACTGACATCCCCATAGAGGGTTCTACCCCTGGTGCAGGTGGGTTGGACAGAACAGAATCCCTGCCAGAAACACTTACCTACGACTGCACATAAGTCTCATCATCCGACTCAGCACCTGAATAGAGGTCTGGGGAGGTGCACCCAGAGGCACCCCTGGACAGTATGGTCTGCACTAACATTGGTTTTTCACCCACCACCACACCACGTCCCCCACTGGTGCCCGGTCGTGCCTGAGATTCCTCCTGGGTCTGCACCATCTCCTCAACCTCAACAGCACCAAGTGTGTCATCATCTGCAAAAACATGAAAGACAACAAATGGAAACAGGCATGAGCACCATAGTACACACATAGGCCGTGACAAGCCAGAGATCCAGTACATGAATTACACATGTCCCACATGACTATAACCCTGCCATGCATGCACTGCCAAAGAGTTGGAAGTGGAGTCAAAAAGGCAGACACTGGGGAGAGCAACATGGATATGCAACGCATTTGGAGCATGTTGGTTAGCAATGGCATCACCCACCAGGCTGTGAGTGGCATGTCCAATACACATACATGACACATGCCAGCACACAGATGTCATGTAGCATAGCCACAGTAAATTACAAAACTACAGCAATATGTCAGTGAATGAGTAATGTCACACATCCATGTCACATCGACATGATGCGAAGATTGATGCTGAATAGTGTTGCAAAATATGCATGTGCCACACACTGAAACACATCCAGTGTCCAATAATACAGTCATTGTGGGCCGATCAATGGTTGGTCCCTTTGACATCACAGGAAACACCTGTCATCTTCCACATGCAAACAGGCCCTTCTGAAAATGTTCTGCAGGCCAAGACTCCATCGGCCTGAATGGTCTAATCATTAACATAACCATGTGAAAATAGTGCCCCAGTGTGGGCTGTGAACAATGACCGAAACATAGCACATATGTCGCAATAGTGCAGAAAAATGTCCAGCAAAAAGGGGAGAGTGGAAACAATCAGCCTGAATGAACACTTACAAAATGTGAACTATGTAGTTGCAAGATGACAGTTCAAGGTAAAGTGCACTAATGTGTGCCTAATTGGCAACTGTGAGCAGAAGGGATACAGTCATACCCAAATCCAAGGAACGTGAATGTATGGGAGGAAGCAAATGGGTGACCCATGACACTCAGGAGTACACACCCTCACCTGGCACTGAATCAGAACTCGTCACCCAAACAACATACACATGGATTACACACACACGCATGGCCACTCACCGGACAATGCTTCATAATCAGGTAGATCTCCCACACCTTGGATCTGTTCCACTGTGACGAAGGTCCCAGCAACAGACTCATGTTCAGTGAGTTTGTTGTCCTCTTGTGGAGACCCACCGCCAGTCACCAGAGTAGCGGCATGATTTGAGGCCAGCTTGTTCTTTGCTCTGCGTTTCAGGTCATTCCACCGCTTGTAGCAATCATTAGCTCTGTGCCTCACAGATCCAAGGGCACTTATGTGGTCCGCGATGGTCTGCCAGTGTGCCCTACGTTGACCAGGTGTAGTCATGCACCCTGAAGTCACCAACATTTTGCGGCTATGTGCCGACACATAGGTCACAAGTGCATCAAGTTCCGGGTCATTAAAGCTAGGCTTCCTTGACATGCCGGAGTGTGCAGCCATGTCTGGGGTCTCAGCATGTTGTGCCAGAGCACCCTTCTTCCTCTTCTTTAAAGGTGGAGCGGAGCCAGAGTGGCTTACGCCGCTCTGGTCAGTAGGGGCAGAAGCACCCGTGGACTGGGTAGTAGGAGTGTGGGAATGCACAATGACCATAGGTCTTGGTGCAGGCATTGGTTGCAGGGTAATGTTGGCAGGGGGAATGTCAGTTTGATGGACCTGGACCGACACTGTCCTGGCTGGGAGAGTCAGAGCTGGTGCGGATGGAGCTGCATCTGCCCCTGCAGCCTCCCCTCCCTGCATACTTGGGGCAGCAGATGACATAGCTGCCCCAGATCCACGTGGCTTGGTGACAACAACTTGCACCGCCACACGTGGCCTAGATTTGCTGACCTGGAAGTCAGCCTGGGAGTCACCCTGTGCCAGGCCAGGTGCCACAATGGGCTGGTCCAACAGGGGCTGAGCTGGGATGGTGTCAGCCATGTTTCCCTCAACCATGGGGGGGGCATGGGTGTCCCTGATTGGTCCTCCACACATGGGGGTATGGGGGTACCCTGCAAATCCCGGCCACGTCCCCTACCGCCCACCTCTTGAAGGTCAGCCACCTTTGCCTCCCTTACTGCTTGGTCGCCTCCCAACCATGGCACTGATGTTGTTGTGCGTATGGGAGTTGCAGTAAACTATTGTCCTGGGCAATTGGGGGTCAAAGGGGTAGGGTACTAGATGGAATTTGTACCCTAGTACTCTAACAAGGCTGTCTGTGACCCCTGGGGGAAGATGATGGGTCACGCAACGCATAGGCAGCCCAAAATAAAAAAATAACGTGCATGCAACCCCTCGTACACCACGTGCGTGAAATAATGAACCCGCACTACGCTGTGGCACCCAGAAACACAAAAATAAGCATACGCATAATACACGCAGCCTACAATGACCTCTGAAGGGGTACGCGACACACGGGGCAAGCACAGTTGTTAAATACGTGCGTGTCTCACCGTCTGCCTGGAAAAAGAACATGAAAAATACGCGCAACATCCACGCCAAAAGAAGAATTGTACGCTGTCTGAGGAGACAGAACAAAAAAAGAAGTGAACGCTGTTTGAGGAAACAGGCCCAACAAAAAATCAGAAAAGAGCTGTCAGAGGTAACAGGGAGTACGAACTAGAAACGCTGTGAAGTAATCGCGTGTGAACCGACAAGAAGTACAGATTTCACCCACTCGCTCTCCATGAAAAGCACATACAAGGAAATGGCGTCCTACACGTAGCTTTTAAACCGGCCCACACGTACACGTCACATACGCGTGTACGCGGCCCTTTCCTCCAATTACACGCAATGACACTCGGACGTGCAGTTTTTCCACATGTGCTCTGTCATCACGTGCTATGAGGGAAACGCCCGCGCGCGTAATGTAATTTACGCACTTATGCGCTAAGGCCCTTTCCTCCAAGTACACAAGCTGACACTCAGACATGCTTTTTTTGCATGTGTACGACGAACATGCACCCGTGTTGAGGGAAACGCCCTTGCGCGTCACACACGCTAAGGCCCTTTCCTCCAATGGCACAGTGACGTGCAGTTTTCTCACATGCGGAATCAGTATGCAACCGTGTTGTGGGAAACGGCCACGCCCGTAACGTCACTTACGCGCTTTCGCGTTAAGGGACTTTGGTCCAATGAAAACGCATATGTGTGCTGACACGCTTACGTGCTAAGGGCCTTTCCTCCAATTACACGCTGACGTGCAATTGTTTCACGTGCCAAATCACTCCATTTCAAGCTGGCCCCGTGAAAACACACGGAAGACCATGCGCCTGCCCAGAAGGCCGATTTACTGGCCCCCAGAGCCCCGAGCACGCTCCCACCTGCCATCTGCTGCTGCCTGACTGCCTGCTGCCCACGTGCCCTGATATTTGCTGCCTGAACGTCAGCCAGGGATGCAGTTGCTGTGACCACCCCTGCTGGAACCGAAGACTCCCGACTGAGATTCCATCACTCCACAGCCCAGCCCCAGGACCCAGTTGCCCACACTGTCCTGCCTCTGGGGTTGCCATGTAGGGCACAACACCATCTGGCACCACTGGCAACCCCCAGCCAGAGAGGCAGAGGGCCATCAGCTTCAGTGCCAGGGAAGTTGGTGTCCTGGTGGAGCAAGTCCTGGGGCAGTATTTTGCCCTCTTTGGAAGTTTGCGCACCGACTATGAAGGACAGACCAGGATCTGGATGGACATCGTGACTGCCATCAACGCGGAGGGGGTGGCAGTCCGTGACTTACATCATATCAAGAAGCGCTGGGAGGACTTCAGGCCCAGGACCCTCAACAAGGCCCGGCGCCTCTCGAAGGCAGTGGATGCCAAGGGGCGCCAGGGCCAGCTGTCGGACCTCCATGTGAGGGTCCTGGAATGCATATGCCCAGCGCTCTACGTCCAGATCCTTGAGAGGCAGACCCGACTGTAGTCGAGCGGTAAGTGTACATGCATGGTGATTGGATGCTGTGCGTGTCATGGTGTGCCAGTAGTGTGCAGGTTGCACATGTGTTTTTGTCGGGCCATGTAGGGATGTGTATGAACATGGGCGTGAGGCTGCCACATGTGAGTCCTCTCAGGTGTGAGACACATTGATGGTGTATGTGTTGGTAAGCATGCTGGGCAAATACAGGTGTGGGAGCACACATGTTTGAATTTCTGTGTATGTAAATTGGCGTGGTTGTGGCATGGATGGTGGTTCATAATGCATGTATCTGCACTGTGTACATGTGCATGTGTATGTATTTGACTAGTGCGCAACTGTGATGCAACATGGATGCACATGGCACTGATATGTAGAAGGCTGAATGTCGGATGTGACATGTATGGCGATCTCATCACTGGGACAGTTGGAGGAGATGTAGACATGGATGTAAGTGTGGTGGCGTGTGTACATGTCTGTCTAGTGCACTCCGGGTGTTTAATGTGATGTCAGGCTCACCTTTGGCTGTACATGCAGTTGTATGTGTATGGATGGTGCTGCCTGGTGCAATATTGCTGTGGAAATGCTCATTTGTGCGAGTACAAATGACATGTGTGTCGTGGAGTGTGATGCCGTGTCTGAAGTTTGACAATGCAACTCATGTACAACTGTCATGTGTGTATCAGTCCAATGTACAGTGCCCTGATGCCTGTGTTCTATCCCTCCCTGTCTGCAGCGTCGACTGATGAAGAGGGCGGAGAGGGTGCTGTGGAGCACAGCGGCAGGGATCGCACCACCAGCCGGAGACGCAAGGCCCGGCTCCCCTCCCAGATTGTCAACTCGTCGGGGAGTGAGGAGTCTGGTGCCACATCCTAGGCCGCAGCTGCCGAGGGCAGGTCCAAGAGGCGGAGGTTGGAGGTGGACTCCTCGGCAGCAGAAGGGGCAGCTGAGACCCCACAGGGTCCGACGGAGGAAGATGGCATGGAGTCATCCAGGTTGGTTGGGGGTTTGGTGGAGGAGGAGGCCGTGGAAGAGACACACACGGGGTCTGGAGGTGGGGATTCCACTAGTGCTAGTGGTGCAGTGCAGGACCAGGGACAGGAGGCAGCACAGGCCGCCGCGGAGGTGCCTGTGTGCAATCCTGTCCCTGATCCTGTCACTGCCTCATTTGGCACCAGCAGGGATGCCTACGTCCAGACCTGTTTTCAGGGAGGGGATGAGCGCACAACAACTGGCCTTCTTCTCCCTGCGGACGTTGCTATCCGGGATTGTGTTGAGCCTGTCCTAGTCGGGATAGCGTTGCGTCAACGGGGCATGCGAGTTCACGTGCAGTCTTTTCATGAAGAGACTGCACGTCATCTCGGGTGCCTCTTTGACCGTGTTGACCTGCTGGGACGGGTCACCAGTGCTGGATTCCTCTGTGTACTGGGCCTTCTTGCGACCCCCTCCTCACCTGAACCCCCTACGCGCCAGTCGTCCTCCATGCCATCTTCCCACCCATGTATCACCTGGGTACCCTGTGTAGCTGCCTCTGACCCTGCGGCCAGGCTGGTGGAGGACACATCCCTGCCACAGTCAGGAGTCGGACGTCCAGCAGGGATGGCCACCTCAACAACTGCACCCCAGCCGGAGGAGGATGTGCAGGCAGCAAGAGCCAGGGCACAGGCAAAGGCACAGCAGCATCAGCAACAAGGTGGGAGCCATGATGGCTCGGGCCTTCAACATCGGAGGGGCAGACATCAGCCAGAGGGCAGGAGGACCCAGGACTGGAAGTGTCTTCCGTGTGGCAGCAGTTAGGCCATGCTATAGATGCGGAGCGGCAGTGGGCAGAAGAGGCACGGCTCACAATGGTCAGGGCGGAGAACTCCATACGTAGGGCTCTGAGGCGGGCCGAGTGCCTTGAGGCAATTTGCAGGGAGTTGGAGGAGAACATGTTGTCGTCCCTGCGAACCCTCGGGGCCATGGAAGAGGACTGCCTCTAGGACATTGAGCAGGAGTTCGATGATGCCCTGGCCCGGGACATCCAAAAGTGAGCCGTCGGATTAGCCCGCTGTCATTGTAAATAGTTTTTAGAGTTAGGTTTCCTTTTCCTTTTCCTTTTATTTGTGCTCAATGGACAATGCCACACACATTTGTATATAGTTTTATTTTTAGGTAGTTTCGTAGGTAGGTTTCATTTGTTTGGTTGGGCTCATGGACCCTTTAAATCGTTGGACAATGGATTGATTTCTTTTTTGTAATTTTGCACATGGATTAATGGATTTTTATTTTGGTCAATGGATTGTATATAGTTAGATCATGGATTAATTTGGATTTTTTTTCTCGGTATGGACATGGAGTAATGGATTTTTTTTTCAGGACAATGTATTGTAAATAGTTGGACTATGGATTGATTTGTCTTTTTTATTTTTCTTTATGAACATGAAACAATGGATATCTTTTTTTTACCTTTCCTTTGGATTTGCGTTGGTGGAGGGAGAGTTTGGACTGTTTTTCTTTCAAAATTTTTTGGATTGGTTATCCTTTTCATTCACTCATATTTTTCACATGCTTTTCATTTCACGTTTGATATTTTGGTATGCTTTCATTTCATTTATTTATTTATGTACATAATACATTTTCATATTTTTGTTCCAAGTGTGGGATTCGCTCATTGGGTTGATGCATGTGAAAATGTGGGTTTACACAAGCAATGCCAACCAGTGTATGTGTGTGATGGACATGTGTTGATGTACATAGTTGAGTTTTGGTTTGTGTCTTGAGATAGGCATGTCAGTGTGGGGTGGATTGGGAAATCATTGCGTCTCAAGAATGGGGTGGCGTGATGTGGTTTTTTGGTGTAGAAGTGGGCCATGATTGTGCATCTTTATTTCGTGTAGGGGGGGACATGAGTGGGACATGAGTGGGGGCCTGCTGGTGGGGGTGGGGGTGCAAGGGGACATTAGTGGGGGCCTGCTGGCTGGTGCCCCTGACTGCTGGGGGGTGGGGGTGCAAGGGGACATGAGTGAGACATGAGTGGGGGCCTGCTGGCAGGTGGCCCTGACTGCTGGGGGGTTGGGGTGCAAGGGGAAATGAATGGGACATGAGTGGGGGCCTGCTGGAAGGTGCCCATGACTGGTGGGGGTTGGGGGTGCAAGGGGACATGAGTGGGGGCCTGCTGGAAGGTGCCCCTGACTGCTCGGGGGTGGGGGTGCTGGGGGACATGAGTTGGGGCCTGCTGGAAGGTGCCCCTGACTGCTGGGGGGTGGGGGTGCTGGGGGACATGGGTGGGGGCCTGCTGGCAGGTGCCCCTGACTGCTGGGGGGTGGGGGTGCAAGGGGACATGAGTGGGACATGAGTGGGGGCCTGCTGGCAGGTGCCCCTGACTGCTGGGGGGTGGGGGTGCAAGGGGACATGAGTTGGTGATTGGTAGTGCAAGCTGACATGTGGCTTGGCTGGGGGGGCATGCCCATGGTGGATGGGCTGCCTGCAGGTCATGACCAGGGGTGCAGGGTAGTCCCCTGTGGTGTGGGCTGCCTGCAGGGGCCGTGGAGGGTGTAGAGGGAACACCTGGGAGGACCCACACTGCCAATTCACGTGTAGGACTCCCCGCGCTCCCCCGAAATTCACGTACCCCGCTCTGGCAGCAAAATCACGTTTGAAACTTCCCGCGCACCCCAGGAATACACGTACACCACTCGCACAGGGCCAATCGCGTGTGAAACTTCCCGCGAACCCCAGGAATACATGTACCCCACTCGCACAGGCACTTTCGTGTGTGAAACTTCCCGCGCACCCCAGGAATACACGTACCCCACTCGCACAGGCTCTTTCGTGTGTGAAACTTCCTGTGAACCCCAGGAATACACATACCCCACTCGCACAGGGCCAATCGCGTGTGATAATTCCCGCGAACCACAGTAATACACGTACCCCACTCGCACAGACCCTTTCACGTTTGAAACTTCCCGCATACTCCAGGAATACACGTACCCCACTCGCACAGGACCAATCGCATGTGAAACTTCCCGCGCTCCCCAGGAATACACGTACCCCACTCGCACAGGGCCAATCGTGTGTGAAACTTCCCGCGCACCCCAGTAATACATATACCCCACTCGCACAGGCCTTTTCGCGTGTGAAACTTCCCGCGCACCCAGGAATGCACCTACCCCACTCGCACAGGGCCAATCGCGTGTGATACTTCCTGCGCACCCCAGGAAAGCACGTACCCCACTCGCACAGGGCCAATCGCGTGTGAAACTTCCCACGCACCCCAGGAATACATGTACCCCACTCGCACAGGCCCTTTCACATGTGAAACTTCCCACACACCCTAGGAATACATGTATCCCACTCGCACAGGGCCAATCGCGTGTGATACTTTCCGCAAACCCCAGTAATACACGTACCCCACTCGCACAAGCCCTTTCGTGTTTGAAACTTCCCGCGTACCCAGGGATACATGTACCCCACTTGCACAGGGCCAATCGCATGTGAAACTTCCTGCGAACCCCAGTAATACACGTACCCCACTCGCACAGGGCCAATCGCGTGTGAAACTTCCAGCGCACCCCAGGAATGCATGTACCCCACTCGCACAGGGCCAATCGCGTGTAAAACTTCCCGCGCACCCCAGTAATACACATACCCCACTCGCACAGACCCTTTCACGTGTGAAACTTCCCGCGCACCCCAGGAATACACGTACGCCACTCGCACAGGGCCAATCGCGTGTGAAACTTCCCGTGAACCCCAGTAATACACGTACTCCACTCGCACAGGCCCTTTCGCGTGTGAAACTTCCCGCGCACCCCAGGAATACACGTACCCCACTCGCACAGGGCCAATTGCGTGTGAAACTTCCCGCAAACCCCAGGAATACACGTACCCCCCTCGCACAGGCCCTTTCGCGTGTGAAACTTCCCGTGCACCCCAGGAATACACGTACCCCACTCGCAAAGGGCCAATCGCGTGTGATACTTCCCGCGCACCCCAGGAATGCACATACCCCACTCGCACAGGGCCAATTGCGTTTGAAACTTCCCGGGAACCCCAGGAATACACGTACCCCCCTCGCACAGGCCCTTTCACGTGTGAAACTTCCCGTGCACCCCAGGAATACACGCACCCCACTCGCAAAGGGCCAATCGCGTGTGATACTTCCAGCGCACCCCAGGAATGCACGTACCCCACTCGCAGAGGACCAATCGCGTGTGATACTTCCCGCGCACCCCAGGAATGCACGTACCCCACTCGCGCAGGGCTCTTTCGCGTGTAAAACTTCCCGCGAACCCCAGTAATACACGTTCCCTGCTTGCCGTGTGCTGTGTGGCAGCCCTGTATACTGGTCCAGGGTTATCGCAGCCCTTTGCACTGGATTGGGGATTTTGATGGCTTTTCCTTGTGCAAGGGGCGTTCTTGGGGGCGTAACTGGCGCTGCTGCAGGGTCGCTGCGCCACTGTGCGCCATGTCTGGTTTTGGTAGCTAAAATCCATGAATACGCTGTGTACGGAAATTGATTTTAGCGCACGCGGCTGGCGCAGAGATTTGCACGCGCACACTGTGCGCCAGCCGCGTGCGCCACTTGTGCGCTGAATTCTATGAATTACCCCCTTAATATCTATATGAGTGACCTAGGCAGGGAGCTGGAGGGTACAAGATCATTCCCACAAATAATTGGGCATCTGCACTTGAGGTACTTGGCGTTTGCAGATGACGTTGTAGTTTTTGATCAAACTAGTATTGGTTTACAGGATTGTCTCACAATAATGGTACAATATCTCTCTACTAACAATCTAACAATACATAAAAAAGACAGCAGTAATGACCTTCCCCAATATGAAGAGAACGAGGATGGCCAAGTGGTATATTTATTGTGATTAAATTCAAACCTGCAATACCATTGTGTACCTGGGATATACGATTAACAATACCATTAATGTTAAAGACACTAAAACAAGGTTAAAGTGTAAATTACCGGCTTTGATGGGGCAACTCAAAAAAAGTAAGGCTAAATATTGCAGCAATACTTTAATACCATTAGTTACTAATTAGAAACAACAATGTTTGCCAATGTTTCTATACGGTTCTGAATTCTTGGATCTACCTCAAGAAAAAGATATTTATCGTGTGGAAAGCGTTATTTGGAAAAACACACTAAACCTCCCAGATTGTTTTCTTATGGCCACTTTAGGGTTAGAATTGGGTATTCATCAATGATTTCCTATGTCTTATGAACGAGACTTATGATGTTGCATAACATCATAAATCCATGCGAAGCTACATGATATAAAGAGCTAGGAATAATGCTAACAAATGAAAGCCGTAATGCCCTAAACTCTTTTTATAATAACTGTAGGAATGCTTTAGTAGAAATAGTTAACATAGAACCCCATGAAAGTAAAAAGAAAAGTGAAAGAGTTCGACTGCACAAAACAATGTGATAAATCGGATTAATACAGTTCACTGAAAGAATATAGGAAAACAATCAGACACTATGATGCACTTCCAGGATATATTCTAGTGCATTCTATTGACAGGTTTTTATGCATTTCAGACTTAACCAAGAAGGGGAATTCCCAGCAATGAACGCATTTGCTGCATATGTAAGACTTCGGTATTTTGCAAAGGTACTCTCGATAGCTGTAAAGTTCTTAGGCAGCTTTCAAAAAGGCATACAGATGACAGATGATGAGTCATTGTGGTGAATATTGTGAAGTGCTGAACAACAGAAGATGTTCTTTGCCCTTGTTAATTCCATAAATGGATGCTACAAATTGTTGGGTGTAACACAGTTGGAATTGTGTTAGGTGGTAAAGAAGATGACATCTGCTAATTAAGGCATTTCAACTTTAATGTCCTAATGATATACAAATGCTTTTATTTGTGAATTTTAATGCTTAACTGTATGAATAAATGTATAAATAAATGTACGAAGTGTCCTGGTAGATGGGTGTGGTTTCATATGAAAGTGTGGGTAGCAATCTCATTGAAGGGGAGTATAATAATATGAACACATTTATTCAACGTCCCAAACCTGCACAAAAATATAAGCTGCGAAAGTCACTGTGAGAAAAGGGCACTGTGCCAAAGCAAGCAGACCCATTTAGTAAAGTACTTAATGCTTAGGCCAACAGAGCACTATTAGCAACACTTCAACCAGGCAATAAACATACTCCTTGTAGGCCAATATAGTCATGTTCCTTTATCCATACCCGGTTGCTTTTAAAATTGATTAGAGAAATGTAGAAGGAGTGTTTATATTGATGAATACATGTTCGCCATTATTTTACTCTAGCTGAATACACGGCATGTAGGCTTTGGGATTTAATTAGCCATTCCTGAAGTATGAAATCACCCCCACCACCTCATAGTAGGAAGCAGCAGTTAGACCTTCGATGAAAGCCACACATTGCCATTTGCAACATTCACACAGTTGTCAGTCTAGAAAAATAGATACCTCTCACGACTAATGGCAATGTATCATATTGGCCGACGACCAACCGTCTCATTCACTAAACGTCAGAAATACAGACCCATAAGTTTGACCAATGTGCGGCCATTTTGATGTAGCTAGAATCGCCATTTTGTTCACTAACATTTGCTGATTGCTTTTTGTTCAAAACTGCTTAGCTGAAGACGTATTCTGCTTATTCTGCTTCACCGATTACTTTGTTGTTCAAAGCAAAAGAGCAAGGCCGCGAGGCCGGGAGTTATTAATTGAAACATAACATAGGCAGCCCCAGAGAGGAATGCCCAATCCCCTCCCGCATTTGGCCTTAGAGGAGAGCAATACAGCATTTAATCATTTCACTGATGCCAGCCAGTCTCGTTAATATGGTTGAAATACTAGAAAGAAACAGCTAAAGACTTGAATTATGCTTTTCTTACGGCCCCCCTTTCCTAAACCCTGCAGAGCGAGCTGACTCCCAGGACACGAATAGCAAATAGGAGATAGCAAGGCCTGGAATGCAACTCTTCCCCAGTACGGAGTTTGCCTGAAAGAACAGAAGCACTGTGTTCTGTTCAACAAAGAAATATGTCTCTAGACTCACAATGTTGCATATTGTTGCTAAAATAGATGTTTGAAGGTGTCATATTCGTCGACATTGTCAATCATCAGACCCAGTTCAAAGAAACTGTACAATGGGCGTAATGAACATGTCATGACTGATTGCAGGATGTCCATTTTGTATATATGTAACTGATGTACGTTATTTGCTCTCTTGCGTCCCTTGATGTCTGGAGACACACGTCGAGGGGCGTGAGACTGAGTTGGCCAACTGAGACTCTTTGCTTTGCAATAAAGCCTAGCTTTTGGGAATACAACCTTGTGTCTGACGTGTCAGTTCGTGTGTGGTGATTTGCCTTGTTTCCACTACGCGAGGGTCCCTTAGGGGCCCCTTCACAGTCACAGGCCAAATGCTGCACAATGATTGGCTAGAGCAAGGGGAGGCAAGAGCTTTCCTAGGGTTTAGTCTACAGTAGTGAGATCATGGAAGCACAACAGAAAATTATACTTGGTACTGGAGCTTAGGGACAAGACACTGTACCCTGATTGGTCAGATCATGTAAGGTTTGCTGAGTTCCCATAGCCATGTCCCAGAGAAAATATAACAACTTGTGTCCCTAGGCAGGATAACCACACGTAACTTAATGAAGGTCATGAGTTGACAAAAGATTAACAGTACAACATAGAGAAGCATGATCCCAGAGCTAGAACAATTGTAGATCAACACTGCACCCTGTACGAGAAATCATATTCGCAGAGCTTTCTGTGTTAACCAAACCTTCATGCCAAGACACTGTTATCCATGACTCTGCACCAATTAGGAATTAGTAACCAATATAGAGAGTCGCACATAGCCCCAACGCATGAATACAGCAGTGATAAAGACAACTTATCCTGCACCTTTGGCTACATAGTAGAATTCCTAGGAACTAATGGATCGCAGTTCACACCTAAGTTATACCCCCTGAATATGATAGTAAATAAAGTCAATTCTGCAGTAAGAAACACAGCACATACATGTACACATTCTATAGCATTGTAAAAGTGCAGAGGTTTTAAGCTGTTAGGCTCCAGCGTGTGAGGTCGTGGTCTGGACAAATGTAATCATGAGAGCCAGGAAGGACATGCAAGGAGCCTTTCCACCAAGAGAGTTGCAAAATAAACTGATAGTACGTAGTTCATAATGATGGGAACAGTATTCTGTTGCCAATGGCTTAGATCATTTAGAACAGAACTTAAATGTTATAATTATGTGTCAAACTGTCACATCTCATATTACGTTTGATCAAGAGATCTGTGCCCACTCACACACTATCTACTCCTCCTGGAACAGCCAATAGAAAACTTCATCTGTCTGTTACATGGTACAACACTCACCATCCAACCATGGAGCGTGAGAAGAAGGATGACTTCACTGGACATGAGCTAACCTGCATTAAAAATTACTGTTACAACGTGTTTAGAATAGGCCAATGAAATTGTGTAATGTATGGAAATACATATATTGTAGCTCACACCAGCCAATGACTGTCAAGAAAGATGTAACAAATTGTTGCTTTTTGCTTTCTGTAACCATGATATAACCATGCACTCACTCTACTAGAATTTGAATGTCTATTAGATATTCCCCTGCCTAGGCAGTTAGGATACATTTTTATTTTTCTCATATCTTGGTAATTGCATTTTATGGTTCTTTGGATTCCTTTTATTTAGCAGGTGCTGGTGTTAAAAGGCCAGAAGGCCTGCCTGGCAGCTCCAGGCCTGTGGCTCTCCCCCTTGAGAGCAGGCCATTGAGGGGAGAAGCAGTCTGAAAGACTTCGGGTAACCACAGCGAGCCAGTACACCTGATACAAGAACTACGGAGAGAGTGAGTATAAATACGGAATTAGAGTGAATGTTGGTGTGAGTTACGTGATTTGTTTTGGCAAAGCTTTCTTTATTCTTATTTAGTAGAAAGAGAAGAGGGCTCCTGTAGCGAGGAGCTTTGATGCTACAGGAAAAAGTTGGTAAGTGAGGTGTACACATCCCTTAGTAAAGAAGGGAGGGGTAGCGCTGCTTTAGATATAAGAGTGGGAGGACCTGCCGTAGTGATCGAGGGATGTAGCCTCCACCTATAATTAAGAGGCATGAGGCAGATAATGGTAGAACATTGTAGAACTGTAATTTACTTATTTGCATTGTATATTTTTTACATGAGTTAATGAGCCGGATAAGATTGGGGTGGAGAGTGCATTTTGGGAAGGGGTGTACTATACCACTTTTTTGATTTAGCGCAAGAGCGCATTGTGGGTTTGAATCTTGGTAACGAATTTGGATTAGAGTTTGAGTTTCGAGGTTTTCACAACAGGTATGGAGTGCACTAAAAGATGGTTGCACATTGTGATATTGTTGACGGCATTATTGCATCTCATGATTTCCCTAATACCAATCTCGTAAAGTGTTTTGATTTCTGCTCTGTTTAGTGTGGTTATTTATAGCTGTAAAAGAAAAAAGATTAGCACTCCCCTATAGCACCTATGAAGGGAACTACCCACTTATAGAGATACAATTAGGAAATATAATGAAGAATGGGCAGTAGGAACAGAAGGAACAATGTTTACAGCCTGGCCAGCTGAGGGCACCCATGATAAAAACATAATAGCACATATGTACACTCATTTACTCTCCACATATAAAGGCAAATAAATTAAGAAGAGATAAAACAATTTGGCGCTTTGGAAGCTCTGTGAAGAAGATGCAATTGGCCCAAAAGAAAAGGGGAATGCTGAGGGTGCATCTGCCCCACTCCTGTCAGATAACACAAAATCGATGCAGGCTTCGATGACTGCGCAGTCGATGCCCCAGAGCTGCAAAGATCAAGGCACTCAGTCGGCACTAGCTTCAGCGCCTGCGTAGCCGGCAGTTCCACACTTTGTAGGCAATTCCCCTTTAATGCCAGCTGAAGGATACAAAAATCATAAATACAAGCCCCTTAGATTCTTAGAAACAAGCCCCATGAAAGGAGCAAGCGCACCATGTGGCAACCAAAATCCGGCAATAGTGAAACTAGAAAAAAAGCGCACAAATATTTAGAAGCAGCAATACAGAAAGCAGAGGAAGAATTGCAAAGGGCAACCAAGAAAAGGGAGAGGCCATGTCAAACGACAGATGCTGAAGTGTGGGCAGTAGGAGAGATGCTATTTAAAATGCATAAGGCAGTAATTAAGGGTGTGAAAGTAGGATGCGCTTTTGGCTGCATCGCAAGATGGGCATGTCATAAAAAGGCTCCTGTAACATCCGGGGAAATCCTTATTAAATATCCTTGTGTGGTAGGTGTGATCCAGAGCAGCAGGAGTGCAGGAATGCTGCCAGCAGTAGACTGGCGCCCAAATTGAAGAGCGTTTTGTGGGCAGTGAAGACACTATACCCAGCACAGACTGCATCAGTCCTGGACCACATGGTTGCTTGCTTGTTGTGGGTTCATTCTGCCGTGCAGCAACGGCAGACAGGCAGCTGTGGTGACCCTGGTGGGAGCCCACCAGTGGATACATCGGCACCCATTTGGGTTGTCCCGGGCACAGAGTGTGGAACGTGATTGACCCTAGGGGGCTGACACCGGTGCTGAGTGGGAGCATGTCGGGTGGAGTGAGGGCTGATCCTGTGGCCCTGGGTTACTCACTCTGCCGTTCATTGTGCGTTAGAGAGAGTGGCAGACTACCCAGCATAGAGCGATATTATATTGGCTGCTGAGCACATTGCGGGTGGATGGCTGCTGCAGGGAATGTGGTGTGCACCCATGTGGTGGTGGGAGTGTGTTCCTTGCTGGACGTCTCTACAGTGGAGTGGGTGATGGTGACACAA
Source organism: Ambystoma mexicanum (assembly GCF_040938575.1). NCBI lineage: Eukaryota > Metazoa > Chordata > Amphibia > Caudata > Ambystomatidae > Ambystoma > Ambystoma mexicanum. Next base: position 299,785,908 of record NC_090936.1, on the reverse strand, counting down.
ATCCACATTGGGGATTAGCTGAAGGCTGCTCCCCCGGCACTGGTTAGCTACCACATTTGCAAAGGCTATGGTGTGTCTCGGAGGCCCTTCTGTTCAGACCTCGCAGGGTCCCATCAGGAATCTGGGGAATCACTGAGCCTGGCAGACTCAAGGGCTTGTGGATTGTCAGCAGTCTTGCAACTGCCCTGTTGTTGGAGGTGAAAGAGAGCTGGGATACTGAGGCCATGGGTGCCTGTGTAAGATCCCATCTGGTTACAGGCTCCGGTGAGGTGGCAAGGTGGGGACCCTGTCTTAGGTGGAATGTGCCGGCTCACTGAAGTGGAGACAGGCCCAGGAGCCCGGCTGCTGAACCTTCCGTTTTTTTGTTTGACTTGTGTATTTAGCCGTGCCATCAAAACCCCCCATTCCTTTTATGGGTTAAAAAAAGCTCCAGGCCAAGATGGCAGCATTTACAAGGGCTCCTGCGCTGGCTCACAAGATGGGTGCCGAGGAGGGTGACCTGCTGGGCATGCAACAGCTGAACATCACCCTAGGTGGGTCACAGAGGCAGAAGGACTCATAGGAACTGCTGAGGATCAAATAACCAAGTTACAAACAGATGTTCCGCAGCTGCAAGCAGCCCACAAAAAGGTGTTGGCTATAAACAAGGACCTAGAGGGGTGGTCATGCCACAATAATATTAGAATTATTGGAGTGTCTGAATCCACAACCATCGATAAAATGGAGCAATTCCTGGAATGGCTGCTTCTGGACCTGCTTATAGCCACCCAGAGATATCTCCAATGCTCCTGGTGGAGTGTGCCCACAGGTCTCCTTGCCCGAGGCCCTCTCCTGGCACTCCAGAGGGCCCTACCATCACTTGAATCTTCAATTATGGGGACAGAGACACCATATTGAGGCTGGCCCGTGAGCGAGGAGAGTTGAAGTTTGGATCCTCCATCATACGCATCATTTTTGGACTTCTGCCCACAAGTTCAGGATTGAAGGCAGCTGTTTCTAGAGGTGAAGGCCACAATTTCAAATCATGGAATTAAATATGCCATATTTTACCCGGTGGAGCAAAACATCATGCATGAGAGTAATAACTCCTTTTTTATCAATCCGAGTGTGACAGCATGTTTTGTGGCAGAGATGGTAGACAGGGGCGGAAGGGGGCCCAGTGTAGCGCCATCACCAAGGTGTTTGGAGTGCTCTCATGCCCAGACATGACCTACACATCCTTCCAGCCCATCAAGAAGGTTTTGGGCCAATAAACTCTATGAAATGGATTTGGCGATGTGTAGCTCCTTCGCCTCCATGATGAAAGCTCCTGAGGGAGTACATTTCTTGTTGGACTACATAAACATTGATCACCGGCTAATTCGCTGCTTACAGGACTAGTATGCTTGACTGTGGCCTGGCCAGTAGTATCCGATTACTGCCCATTGGAAGACACATCAGTCCTGACTGCAGACTAGGCAATCCTGCATGGCTCCCCAGAACTGTGTTATTTTCTTTTGTAGGGAGCGGCTGCGCTAGGCCATCAGCCAGACATTTGCTTTTGTTGCTGGTTACTTGTGGTGTTGTGAGGGGGATCATGGGAGGGAGAATGTTTCATCCAGTCAGATTTTGTTTCTGGTGTGGGCGGTGGGTGGGCAGTGGGGGAGGTTCTTGGGAGTTTGCCATCCACATCCCATTCGCATCATGATTTCAGTTTCCGCTGGCCCTATCCGAGTCCGGGTTCGGTCATACATTGTGTATACGTTCGCCATAACCATGTCATAAGTGTCATTACCAGTGCTAGCTCATGATAGAGGCCCTGAGATAAGACTTATTACATAAAAAAGTGCAGGGTCTTCTGGATAAAAAAAGACTCACGCTAGTGACGCAGCATGCCAACAGACATCGCATAAACATACTGAAGCTACAGTAGACACACCTGCGGGTGGTAGAGGGGATTCCATTGGGGAAGTGATGGGGGATTCACCACTGTGGAGCATCCTACTCATCTCATGCGAGGGGGGTTTCCACTTATATCCACCCCTCTCTACGTTTTAAGCTCCACATGGAGATAGCAGGCACACATTGCCACTTCTTGTTCCTGGATGGGTATTTATGATGTGTGCAGCTTCCCTTGAATAGTTTGGGAATTAGGAAGACTTATGGGCTGGGGACTTCAATTTAGCAATGGTGCTTGATATGGATAGGACAAACTCTACTCAACATGCGCTTCCCAGATCAGTGGCACGGTGGGGGGAAATCGCTAGGTGCTATAACTCCCCTGACGTATAGCGCCTGGCACACCCACTTGATAGGGAGTTTACATTCCACTCTCAGATTATGTGATGTTGGCACCTGGTTTTCTACGTGATCAATTTCATTGCAAGATATTTCCTAGAACAGTATTGGATCATTCCCCAGTGTTATTCGTGTTCTGTTGGCCAGCACAAGGCTCCCATAGGCAGCACTGGTACTTCGGGGGAGAGATTATCCAAGACCCAATATCCACGAGGAAGTGGCAGAGGAAATAATCCAATACTTTGAACGTAACATTACATCGGATGATGATTGTCTGGAAGGCGTTCAAGGCCTACATAAGGGGCATGTGCATGGCTAAATAGCACAGTATTTAGAAAGTCGTTCAGGAATCCCTGTCCAGTGGAGCAGGAAATGAAATAGTTGGAGGTAGTACTTAACCAGAAAGAGGATCATGCTCTCCTTGCACAGATCTTGTGGGCCAAACAGGAATTTGCGGACGCAGCTGCTTGGGATGCTCGACTCCTGGAAAACCCACATAGACCCAGGCTGGTGAGGGTGACAGGTCTGGGAGGTCCATAGCTAGGGCCAATACGCCAGGAGAGGGACCAGGGGGATATTGTAGAGGTAGTAGGGGATAATGAGGACATGGTCAGGGATAACACAAAGATAAATAATGTATTTGCTCAATTCTATGGTATGCTATACTCTGCATGAAACACGGCCTCTGTTGAGCACATCACTGACTTCCTCAACCGGGTAGCGTTGTGCTGGCTTGATGAGACCACTGGGATGCTTCTTAATCATCTAATCTCTGAAGAGGAGATTAATACTTGCTTGAAAGCACTCCCTACTGGTATGGTCCCCAGGAACGACGGGCTGACCAGTGAATTCTACAAAGAGCTTGCCACCAAGCCTATGCTTCACATAATCCATTTATACACAATTTCACTCTAGAGAGAGGTCCTCCCTGCATCTACTCGCATAGCAGTGATTAATGGCCTGCTTAAGCTGGGCAAACCTCCATCGAACTGCTCCTCCTATCGCCTATCGTCCCTGATTAATACGGACAATAAATTACTTGTCAAGATACATGCCGAGAGGCTCCAGCCAAATATGCCGGCTTGGTCCTTTCCGACCATGACAGATTTATACCTGGGATATCCACGCAGAATAACCTTCAGAGGTTATTTGTCCTCATGCATAACATAGACCCCGCAGTCCCAGCACTTATACCAGCTCTAGATGCAGAGAAGGCCTTCAACTCTGTCGAGTGACCTTTTCTATTCGAAGTCTTTTGCAGATCTGGAATGGGCACGCAATTCCTCCACTGGATTAGGCTCCTATATAACGATCCTATGGTGGTTGTGCTGACCAATGGGTTACAATCAGAGGGCTTCTCACCTACCAGGGTCACAACAGGGATGTCCATTGTCACCTCTCCTGTTTGGTCTGGCTGTGGAGCTGCTGTCATGCAATATCCATGAATATCAACACCCTAGAGGGATCAAGCTGTATTCAGCAGTCAATATAATATTGCTCTATGCTGATGATATGTTGAAAGTAATCTCCAGACGAATATAGTTGATGGTATGGTATGATATTCTGGTGTCCCACCGGTCTGCAATTCAATTGGGAGAAATCAGAGCTGTTAGCCTTGACACTGAGCGTTTATAGGGAGGAGATCGACACAGATTTCATAAGGAGGAATGAACAAATCTGTTATTTGGGCATTACCATCTTTACTATGGTGGCAAAGGGGTTCATAAGGATAATTATATTGCAACCCTGGAAGCCCTGCCGGAAAAAGTAGATATATGGACCCGTCTCCTGTTATCTCAAGCAACACGTATGGCACTCGCAAAAATGGTAGTCGTCCCCAAGATGCTATACAATAATGCCCTGCTGCTGCCCCCAGAGATTTACTGGCATAGAGTCTAGTCTCAATTGGTTAAATTAACATGGATGGGGAAACAACCTTGGGTGGCATATAAAGTCCTTGTCAGGCCCTACGAGCTGGGGGCTTGGACTACCCCGATTTGTATGCCTACTACCTAGCAGCCCAAGGACATTATGCCACATGGTGGTTCACAAACCAACATTAATATACTCATGTATGTATTGAAAGGGCGATCACGCACCCCCTGACTCTGAGGGCTGGCTTGTGGGGCTCCTGCATCAAGGAGAGGGCCAGAGTACAAACTATTACTACCACACACATTGCCTGGAGGAAAATTGCGAACAAATTAGAGGTGGGCGGTATTTATTCCCTGGCATTCTCTCTCTATAATGTTGAAGGGATACCCCTCACCCAAGAGAAATAATTCCAACAGCTGTTTGAGCAGTTGGGGTTACCCACACTGGGGAACATATGCCGGGATGATCAACTGATAACACTACAGCAGCCAAGAGAGAAAGGCCCAGTGAATGACCTCACAATGTTCTTATACATGAGACTTAAGCACACAGAAGGGCCGCATACTGAAGTGTCCGGCAGTATTGAAATGACAGACTACGGAGTAAGTTAACGTGTTATTTATTTAATATAGCATCTACATATAAACATTAGGGAGGAGGGAGGTCGCACGTCCTTCAATCCAGCTGGTAGCCGTTACTCTTCCAACAGCCCGCCGCATTCCATCTCGCCCCGTCATCTCGATGACACGCTCCCAGCTTCTCATGCTGCTTCTCGTGCCTCTCATTCTACTCGTGCTCTATGCCGTAGAATGGATATTACACATCTCCCTTCCTTTATATACAACAATAAAAAGACACTGAAATTGTTGACAATAGCTTATATGCAACGTATGTACAACTTCACACAAAGTCCTCCATTCTTCTGGGTTTCCGAATTGTTCTCCCACTTCTGGATCTGCATGACAGCTCACTGATGCGACTGGGCAAGGAAATTACATCAGCTTTGTTGGATCTCACCACACACACCTTCTTAATCCCACATACAACATCCTGATTTTTTTCATTTCTTATTTCTCTTTGATCCACATTCTTTCTTTCCTTTTGCTTCATCATTGTACTACTGTTACCACCATTGGAATCTTTATTGTCACCACATATCCATACTCTCTCCACATTCCAGATCCTGCCATCCTCAGTTCTGACAGAATGTTTACTTGCTTCCAACACTCTGATGGGTTTGGACCATTTACAGGGACCTTCTCTGAGTACTGGGGGTAAATTAATTCTTACCATTTTTCCTACCACAGTACTTTTATCATACTTGCCCCTAGGTCTTTTCTCATCATAAACTCCTTTGTTTCTCAATTGTGTATTTCTTATATTTTCACAAACCACCCCAAAATCTTTGTTGACTCTATTGTTCTCACTGCTTAACCACATAGGTGCTAATTTGGTGTGCGCCTTTCTACCCCTACTTAACTCAAACGGGGAAATACCTGTAGTCGAATGGGGAGTGAATCGATGTGCAACGATTCTCTCCTTAACTGCTCTTTCCCAATCCATGCCATTAGACCATGCCAATCTAATGGTCTGTTTTAACACTTTGTTAAAGCGCTCCACAGCACCATTTGCCTGGGGATGATAAATGGCACTCCTTTTATGTACTATAGAATATTTTTCGCAAAATTCTTTCATTTCTTTAGACCTAAATTGAGTACCATTATCTGTCAAAATGCTACTCGGGTAACCTTCCCTTTCACATATTTCTGATAAGAATTTGATCACTATATTACTTGTGATTTTTGTTGCAATAAGTATCTCAACCCACCTAGTGAGAAGATCAATTATTACTAAACAATATTTTTGTACACCAGCACTGCATACTGGGCCTAACACATCCATTCCCACATCCTTCCATGCCTTATCCGGTATTTCAGTTACCACCATAGTTTGTTTTACTCCCACACAACCTTTATCATTATTGTTGCAAAGGATACAATCCCTAATGTGTCTCTCAATTTGCAGGTCACATCCTGGCCACCAGTAGTCATTTCTTATTCGTCGTTTGGTTTTCACCATCCCTTGATGTCCCTCATGACCTAATTCCATGACTCTTCTTCTCAGGCCGATAGGCGGGATTATCTTGTCTCCTCTCATAACTATGTCTCCGTGTATATGTAATTCCTCAGCAATAGGCCAGTATTCTGAAAGATTAGCTTTCTCAAACAACGCCTTGTTCCATGAAGTTTGGCTGCATATCAAACCTTTAAGATTGTTCATATCACTGTCACTTTTTATGGCATCACCCCATTCCATCTTTGAAATAGAAGTGGACTCAATATTGAGAACATTTTCATTATCATCATCCTCATCTGTAATTTCTGATGTACTAGTCAAACGTGACAAACAATCAGCTGTAATGTTTTTTGCACCTGGTACATATTTTACCACACAATTATATTCCTGAAGTAGTATCACCCATCTTCTTATCCTGTTGGATACTTTGTCCAATCCTTTGGACATAATAACCTGAACCAACGGTTTGTGATCAGTCCGAAATTCCACTTCACGTCCCCAAATAAAGCTTCTGAACTTTTCTGCCGACCACTTAATTGCCAAAGCTTCCTTCTCTATTGCTGCATACGATTTTTCAGCACCCCTAAGAATTCTTGAAGCAAATGCAATTACCATCTCACGTCCTTCATGTTCCTGAGTAACGACAGCTCCTAATCCAACATTGCTGGCATCTGTGGTGATTATGACTTTCTTATCACTAATGAAATTTTTTAACGCTGGAGCCTTATCAATTGCATTTTTGATAAATTCAAATTCTTCCTCACATTCATTGTCCCAAACAAAATTCTTCTTCTTATTGGCTTCACGCAAAGGAACCGTATGTACAGCAAAATCGCGAACAAACTTGGAATAGTATTCCGCCATACCTAAAAATGTGCGTACTTCATCTTTGTTACTTGGTCTGGGCATTTTCTTGATTGCATTGACCAGTTGGTCTTTTGGAGATATTCCTTCGGCTGATATCTTATGCCCTAGATATTCAATTTCAGCACGATCAATTTTGCATTTTTCTTTACTTAATGTCATTCCTGCTGCAAACAGTTTATCATACACAGAATTCAACCTTTCATCATGAAGTTTTTTATTATTAGCATAAATCAAAATATCATCTTGGAAACATACTACTCCAGGCACTCCTTCAAATAGCTTATGCATAATCTTCTGAAAGACAGATGCTGCCGACACGAGACCAAACGGCATCCTCCTAAATTGGTATAATCCATCTGGTGTAATAAATGCTGTAAGATGCTTCGATTTCTCATGTAACTTGACTTGATGATATGCCGACGTAAGATCAAGAGTGGAGAAATGACTTGAAGGTCCAATGGTAGATATAAGTTCTTGAATATTAGGCAGGGGATGCCTATCTGGTATGATACATTTATTGAGTTCTCTCAGATCAATACAGATTCGTAACTTTCCCGATTTCTTCCTGAGAACTACCAATGGTGACACCCATTCGCTAGCGTTTATGCTTTCAGTTATGCCTTGACTTTCCATGAGCTTAATCTCTCTCCTGACTTCATCTCTCATGGAAATAGGAATGTTCCTTAACTTCTGTACAACCGGCGTATGATTGGATTTAATTTTTATCTCATGCACATATCCCTGAAGACATCCGATTCCTTCACGAAACACTTTTGTCATGACATCTTTCGAAGTATGTTTATTCATTACAGTATTATTTGTTCGCTTGTTGAATTCATCCTGAACCACATACACAGGTTCTTCAGCAATAGAATCAATTTTCACCTTTAATTTGCTTTGATGTGTCCAGCTTAATAAGGAAGTTTGACCTGAGTCAGTGATGTAGATCTTCCCATTGGCTCTTCTTCCTTTAAATTTCAAATTTCCCCAAAACCATCCTATGGTATCAATTTTTACACCTCCATATGCCCTGGGTTTAATATCTGTCTCATGTAGATATTCATGTTTTTTTTATCCCATAGCTGTTTTGGTACTAATGTATACTTCGCTCCTGTATCAATCATCATGTCAATATCAACGCCATCAATATTAACCTTGGCCTTCGGGCTGTCTAATACTTTTTCATCTTCATCATCCATGACCACCAAGACACATTCTTCCTCTTCATCTTGATCACTACGGTCACTACTTAAATTTCCACCAATCCAGTTGGTAGACACACTACGAAATCTGCAACACTTGGAATAATGTCCCTTTCCTTTACAACTACTGCATATGATCTTCAATGCGGGGCATTCAGGATCATCTGCCCAATGATTTGCACTGTCGCATCTGTAACATCTGCCATGACTTTTTTTTCTTGAGTTCATTTTGAAATTTTCTTTCCTACTAAAGTTGCTTGGATTGTTTTTCTGGTTACCTTTGTTTTTCCCTTTGTCTTGTGATGATTGATGCGACCTATTGTACTCTTTCTTTTTTATCCTGGAGTTGGTCACCATAGCTATGGATTCCTTTTCATCAACATTCTCATATGTTAATTTTGCATGTTTAAGACTGCCTGCTTCTATTTTGACGGATTTCATCTTGTTCTCAAGTTCTTTCACACATTCCTCAGTGTGCTCCACTTCTTTCGCTACCCTAAGTACCACATCTAATGAAGGATCATTTTCTGACCATAATTTCTCTCTTACTTTAGTACTTCTGCATTCCAACATAAATTGGTCTCTTAGCCTTTCATCTAATTGTTCATTGAAGTTACAAGTTTTGGCAAGTTTACGCAAAGCAGTCACATATTTTTCAACACTTTCTCCCTCCTCCTGTGTTCTTTTACCAAACTTGTACCTCTCTAGAATAATACTCACTTTTTTTTCATAGTGTTTATTTATTTTCTTTACTGTGCGTTCATACTCATTAATATTCACATCTTCCTCAGCAGTAAGTTCTGGTAACGATTCATATTTTTCTTGACCAGCAGGTCCTAAACAATGCAACAATAATGATTTTCTCTTGTCAACACTGCAATTTGGTCCACACACTACACTTGCATAGTGTTCAAAAGATCGTATCCATCTTTTCCACGGAATGATGGGTTCATCTGTATCAGGCATAAACAATGCTGGAGGAGGCACACTGCTAAATGCCATAACAGCCTACTGTTTATGATGTTTAATCTCTTACAAATGGTGTGGATTGATATATTGTTATTATTCTTTAAAAAATTGTGACATAAGTATTACTTTGAAATTCGTGTTGTTTCCTTACATTAATACGTGTATTGAGTAAGATTAACACTCCACTCATGACAAGTCCAACCAGCCTGCATCATTTTCCTTTCATAATGCCGTTTGGTTTATGCAGGCACAATGATGCGTATGTCCCTTTAAGACTTTAGTCATTCACACGCATGCGTGTGGAAATCCAGGAAGTAATTGGACGTAACGAACTGTACTTAACGGAGAGAACCTGAAGTCACGGCAGCCCACGCCCATGAATATATATAGTATATATCTTATCTATCGACGTTACCGTTTGACAATTCGGGCCGCTGCGACGCTCGGGCAAGAGCGGAGCGGCCTATGATGTCAGCTGTATAGTGAAGCACAGCATCCTCGTCGCCATCTGAAGTGTCCGGCAGTATTGAAATGACAGACTACGGAGTAAGTTAACGTGTTATTTATTTAATATAGCATCTACATATAAACATTAGGGAGGAGGGAGGTCGCACGTCCTTCAATCCAGCTGGTAGCCGTTACTCTTCCAACAGCCCGCCGCATTCCATCTCGCCCCGTCATCTCGATGACACGCTCCCAGCTTCTCATGCTGCTTCTCGTGCCTCTCATTCTACTCGTGCTCTATGCCGTAGAATGGATATTACACATACCCATAGATCTACAGGCACCCCGCTGTTCTCCCTCATTGCAGAGCAGATTACCTCACCTCCCCGCTACACTAGACTAGTGTCAACTATTTACAGAATGCTTAAAAAAGGTGCTATTAGGCCTCATCTGGCGGCGAGAGTAAGATGGGAGACACGGATGAGCAATGAAAAACAGACTTGCAAACCTTCTAAAACAGTGGCCCTGAATAGTTAGTTTAGATTAACGCACCACAAATATTTACACCAAACCTATTACACCCAAGCCAAGCTAGGTAAAATGTATCGGGAGAAAACGAGAGATGCAATGAGGAAGACAGAGATGTTATGAACTTGGCATTGGGTTGCGCTGTAGTGTGGGAATTCTGGGCTTGAATAGTTGCAATAACTTGTGATATTACAGATATTCCAGTCCCTGAATTCCAAAGGGTGTGGTTGCTGGGCCTATTCGATAAAACAAGCATCTGTATGGGTTGCTTTCTGAATATGGCTTCCATTTCAGCAACTCCATTTCAGCAAGAACCTTGGTCGAAGGGGCACGGTATAGAGGGCCTCCTCCTACCCCACAACAATGGTTGTAACATTTGCCCTACTGCAAAAACGTATGACACCCAATATGGGAGCATGTTGTCACCTCAAAGCTGTCTCAAAGATATTTGGGGCCCTTTTCAAGGTTATCTGTCGAAGTTACCTCCCGGAACCAGCAGTCCTAATAAGAGTACAGATGGGGACCCCTGGTAGAAGTTGGGGGGTTTATGGGAGCAGAGTGTGAAAGTCAGTTGGTCTGTGGGTGGCAGCGGGAGGGGGGCAAATGTGGGATAGACTGTTCAGTTTCTTTTGTTATATATTGGCAAAATGATAAATAAAGAAGTAAAAAAGGAAAAAGGTTGTGAAAGTAGAAACTGAGGAACCAGAACCACAGGATGTAGATACTGGGACAGATGAAACAGGAAGTGAGAGTAAGCCAGAGGCAAGTGAAGAGACTTGGGAAACATGACCTTCCCCAATATGAAGAGAACGAGGATGGCCAAGTGGTATATTTGTTGTGATTAAATTCAAACCTGCAATACCATTGTGTACCTGGGATATACGATTAACAATACCATTAATGTTACAGACACTAAAACAAGGTTAAAGTGTAAATTACCGGCTTTGATGGGGCAACTCAAAAAAAGTAAGGCTAAATATTGCAGCAATACTTTAATACCATTAGTTACTAATTAGAAACAACAATGTTTGCCAATGCTTCTATACGGTTCTGAATTCTTGGATCTACCTCAAGAAAAAGATCTTTATTGTGTGGAAAGCGTTATTTGGAAAAACATACTAAACCTCCCAGATTGTTTTCTTATGGCCACTTTAGGGTTAGAATTGGGTATTCATCAATGATTTCCTATGTCTTATCAACGAGACTTATGATGTTGCATAACATCATAAATCCATGCGAAGCAACATGATATAAAGAGCTAGGAATAATGCTAACAAATGAAAGCCGTAATGCCCTAAACTCTTTTTATAATAACTGTAGGAATGCTTTAGTAGAAATAGTTAACATAGAACCCCATGAAAGTAAAAAGAAAAGTGAAAGAGTTCGACTGCACAAAACAATGTGATAAATCGGATTAATACAGTTCACTGAAAGAATATAGGAAAACAATCAGACACTATGATGCACTTCCAGGATATATTCTAGTGCATTCTATTGACAGCTTTTTATGCGTTTCAGACTTAACCAAGAAGGGGAATTCCCAGCAATGAACGCATTTGCTGCATATGTAAGACTTCGGTATTTTGCAAAGGTACTCTCGATATCTGTAAAGTTCTTAGGCAGCTTTCAAAAAGGCATACAGATGACAGATGATGAGTCATTGTGGTGAATATTGTGAAGTGCTGAACAACAGAAGATGTTCTTTGCCCTTGTTAATTCCATAAATGCATGCTACAAATTGTTGGGTGTAACACAGTTGGAATTGTGTTAGGTGATAAAGGAGATGACATCTGCTAATTAAGGCATTTCAACTTTAATATCCTAATGATATATGAATGCTTTTATTTGTGAATTTTAATGCTTAACTGTGTGAATAAATGTATGAATAAATGTACGAAGTGTCCTGGTAGATGGGCGTGGTTTCATATGAAAGTGTGGGTAGCAATCTCATTGAAGGGGAGTATAATAATATGAGCACATTTATTCAATGTCCCAAACCTGCACAAAAATATAAGCTGCGAAAGTCACTGTGAGAAAAGGGCACTGTGCCAAAGCAAGCAGACCCATTTAGTAAAGTACTTAATGCTTAGGCCAACAGAGCACTATTAGCAACACTTCAACCAGGCAATAAACATACTCCTTGTAGGCCAATATAGTCATGTTCCTTTATCCATACCCAGTTGCTTTTAAAATTGATTAGAGAAATGTAGAAGGAGTGTTTATATTGATGAATACATGTTCGCCATTATTTTACTCTAGCTGAATACACGGCATGTAGGCTTTGGATTTAATTAGCCATTCCTGAAGTATGAAATCACCCTCACCACCTCATAGTAGGAAGCAGCAGTTAGACCTTCGATGAAAGCCACACATTCCCATTTGCAACATTCACACAGTTGTCAGTCTAGAAAAATAGATACCTCTCACGACTAATGGCAATGTATCATATTGGCCGACGACCAACCGTCTCATTCACTAAATGTCAGAAATACAGACCCATAAGTTTGACCAATGTGCGGCCATTTTGATGTAGCTAGAATCGCCATTTTGTTCACTAACATTTGCTGATTGCTTTTTGTTCAAAACAGCTTAGCCGAAAACGTATTCTGCTTATTCTGCTTCACCGATTACTTTGTTTTTCAAAGCGAAAGAGCAAGGCCGCAAGGCGGGGAGTTATTCATTGAAACATAACGTAGGCAGCCCAAGAGAGGAATGCACCAATCCCCTCCCGCATTTGGCCTTGGAGGAGAGCAATACAGCATTAATCATTTCACTGATGCCAGCCAGTCTCGTTAATATGGTTGAAATGCTAGAAAGAAACAGCTAAAGACTTGAATTATGCTTTTCTTACGGCGCCCCTTTCCTAAACCCAGCAGAGCGAGCTGACTCCCAGGACACGAATATCAAATAGGAGATAGCAAGGCCTGGAATGCAACTCTTCCCCAGTACGCAGCTTGCCTGAAAGAACAGAAGCACTGTGTTCTGTTCAACAAAGAAATATGTCTCTAGACTCGCAATGTTGCATATTGTTGCTAAAATAGATGTTTGAAGGTGTCATATTCGTCGAAATTGTCAATCATCAGACCCAGTTCAAAGAAACTGTACAATGGGCGTAATGAACATGTCATGACTGATTGCAGGATGTCCATTTTGTATATATGTAACTGATGTACGTTATTTGCTCTCTTGCGTCCCTCGAGGTCTGGAGACACACGTCGAGGGGCGTGAGACCGAGTTGGCCAACTGAGACTCTTTGCTTTGCAATAAAGCCTAGCTTTTGGGAATACAACCTTGTGTCTGATGTGTCAGTTTGTGTGTGGTGATTTGCCTTGTTTCCACTACGCGAGGGTCCCCTAAGGGCCCCTTCACAGTCACAGGCCAAATGCTGCACAATGATTAGCTAGAGCAAGGGGAGGCAAGAGCTTTCCTAGGGTTTAGTCTACAGTAGTGAGATCATGGAAGCACAACAGAAAATTATACTTGGTACTGGAGCTTAGGGACAAGCCACTGTACCCTGATTGGTCAGATCATGTAAGGTTTGCTGAGTTCCCATAGCCATGTCCCAGAGAAAATATAACAACTTGTGTCCCTAGGCAGGATAACCACACGTAACTTAATGAAGGTCATGAGTTGACAAAAGATTAACAGTACAACATGGAGAAGCATGATCCCAGAGCTAGAACAATTGTAGATCAACACTGCACCCTGTACGAGAAATCATATTCGCAGAGCTTTCTGTGTTAACCAAACCTTCATGCCAAGACACTGTTATCCATGACTCTGCACCAATTAGGAATTAGTAACCAATATAGAGAGTCGCACATAGCCCCACTGCATGAATACAGCAGTGATAAAGACAACTTATCCTGGACCTTTGGCTACATAGTAGAATTCCTAGGAACTAATGAATCGCAGTTCACACCTAAATTATACCCCCTGAATATGATAGTAAATAAAGTCAATTCTGCAGTAAGAAACACAGGACATACATGTACACATTCTATAGCATTGTAAAAGTGCAGAGGTTTTAAGCTGTTAGGCTCCAGCGTGTGAGGTCGTGGTCTGGACAAATGCAATCATTAGAGCCAGGAAGGACATGCAAGGAGCCTTTCCACCAAGAGAGTTGCAAAATACACTGATAGTACGTAGTTCATAATGATAGGAACAGTATTCTGGTGCCAATGGCTTAGATCATTTAGCACAGAACTTAAATGTTATAATTATGTGTCAAACTGTCACATCTCATATTATGATTGATCGAGAGATCTGTGCCCACTCACACACTATCTACTCCTCCTGGAACAGCCAATAGAAAACTTCATCTGTCTGTTACATGGTTCAACACTCACCATCCAACCATGGAGCGTGAGAAAAAGGATGACTTCACTGGACATGAGCTAACCTGCATTAAAAATTACTGTTACAACGTGTTTAGAATAGGCCAATGAAATTGTGTAATGTATGGAAATACATATAGTGTAGCTTACACCAGCCAATGACTGTCAAGAAAGATGTAACAAATTGTTGCTTTTTGCTTTCTCTAACCATGATATAACCATGCACTCACTCTACTAGAATTTGAATGTCTATTAGATATTCGCCTGCCTAGGCAGTTACAATACATTTTTATTTTTCTCATATCTTGGTAATTGCATTTTATGGTTTTTTGGATTCCTTTTATTAATACAAAAAGGCACTTGCCGTACATTTTGGTGGACTGTGTATGGGGAAACCAGGTTCTTCTGGAAAATCTGTGGGCTGCCACACTTTGGGGACAAGCAAAGTCCGCCTGGAGGGAACATAAGACTGTGCAGCACCCACGAGGGAGGTAGCAGGTGCTGGTGTTAAAAGGCCAGAAGGCCTGCATGGCAGCTCCAGGCCGTGGCTCGCCCCCTTGAGAGCAGGCCATTGAGGTGAGAAGCAGTCTGGAAGACTTCGGGTAACCACAGCGAGCCAGTACACCTGATACAAGAACTACGGAGAGAGTGAGTATAAATACGGAATTAGAGTGAATGCTGGTGTGAGTTACGTGATTTGTTTTGGCAAAGCTTTCTTTATTCTTATTTAGTAGAAAGAGAAGAGGGCTCCTGTAGCGAGGAGCTTTGATGCTACAGGAAAAAATTGGTAAGTGAGGTGTACACATCCCTTAGTAAAGAAGGGAGGAGTAGCGCTGCTTTAGATATAAGAGTGGGAGGTCCTGCAGTAGTGATCGAGGGATGTAGCCTCCACCTATAATTAAGAGGCATGAGGCAGATAATAGTAGAACATTGTAGAACTGTAATTTACTTATTTGCATTGTATATTTTTTACTTGAGTTAATGAGCCGGATAAGATTGGGGTGGAGAGTGCATTTTGGGAAGGGGTGTACTATACCAGTTTTTTGATTTAGCGCAAGAGCGCATTGTGGGTTTGAATCTTGGTAACGAATTTGGATTAGAGTTTGAGTTTCGAGGTTTTCACAACAGGTATGGAGTGCACTAAAAGATGGTCGCACATTGTGATATTGTTGACGGCATTATTGCATCTCATGATTTCCCTAGATACCAATCTCGTAAAGTGTTTTGATTTCTGCTCTGTTTAGTGTGGTTATTTATAGCTGTAAAAGAAAAAAGATTAGCACTCCCCTATAGCACCTATGTAGGGAACTACCCACTTATAGAGATACAATTAGGAAATATAATGAAGAATGGGCAGTAGGAACAGAAGGAACAATGTTTACAGCCTGGCCAGCTGAGGGCACCCATGATAAAAACATAATAGCACATATGTACACTCATTTACTCTCCACATATAAAGGCAAATAAATTACGAAGAGATAAAACAGTTTGGAGCTTTGGAAGCTCTGTGAAGAAGATGCAATTGGCCCAAAAGAAAAGGGGAATGCTGAGGGTGCATCTGCCCCACCCCTGTCAGATAACACAAAATCGACACAGGCTTCGATGACTGCGCAGTTGATGCGCCAGACCTGCAAAGATCAAGGCACTCAGTCGGCACTAGCTTCAGCGCCTGCGTAGCCGGCAGTTCCACACTTTGTAGGCAATTCCCCTTTATTGCCAGCTGAAGGATACAAAAACCCTAAATACAAGCCCCTTAGATACTTAGAAACAAGCCCCATGAAAGGAGCAAGCGCACCCTGTTGCAACCAAAATCCGGCAATAGTGAAACTAGAAAAAAAGCGCACAAATATTTAGAAGCAGCAATACAGAAAGCAGAGGAAGAATTGCAAAGGGCAACCAAGAAAAGGGAGGGGCCATGTCAAACGACAGATGCTGAAGTGTGGGCAGTAGGAGAGATGCTATTAAAAATGCATAAGGCAGTAATTAAGGGTGTGAAAGTTGGATGCGCTTTTGGCTGCATCGCAAGATGGGCATGTCCTAAAAAGGCTCCTGTAAAATCCGGGGAAATCCTTATTAAATATCCTTGTGTGGTAGGTGTGATCCAGAGCAGCAGGAGTGCAGGAATGCTGCCAGCCGTAGACTGGCGCCCAAATTGAAGAGCGTTTTGTGGGCAGTGAAGACACTATACCCAGCACAGACTGCATCAGTCCTGGACCACATGGTTGCTTGCTTGTTGTGGGTTCATTCTGCCGTGCAGCAACAGCAGACAGGCAGCTGTGGTGACCCTGGTGGGAGCCCACCAGTGGATACATCGGCACCCATTTGGGTCGTCCCGGGCACAGAGTGTGGAACGTGATTGACCCTAGGGGGCTGACACCGGTGCTGAGTGGGAGCATGTCGGGTGGAGTGAGGGCTGATCCTGTGGCCCTGGGTTACTCACTCTGCCGTTCATTGTGCGTTAGAGAGAGTGGCGGACTACCCAGCATAGAGCGATATTATATTGGCTGCTGAGCACATTGCGGGTGGGTGGCTGCTGCAGGGAATGTGGTGTGCGCCCATGTGGTGGTGGGAGTGTGTTCCTTGCTGGACGTCTCTACAGTGGAGTGGGTGCTGGTGACACAAATCCACATTGGGGATTAGCTGAAGGCTGCTCCCCCGGCACTGGTGAGCTACCCCATTTGCAAAGGCTACGGTGTGTCTCGGAGGCCCTGCTGTTCAGACCTCGCAGGGTCCCATCAGGAATCTGGGGAATCACTGAGCCTGGCAGACTCAAGGGCTTGTGGATTGTCAGCAGTCTTGCAACTGCCCTGTTGTTGGAGGTGAAAGAGAGCTGGGATACTGAGGCCATGGGTGCCTGTGTGAAATCCCATCTGGGTACAGGCTGCGGTGAGGTGGCAAGGTGGGGACCCTGTCTTACGTGGAATGTGCCGGCTCACTGAAGTGGAGACAGGCCCAGGACCCCCGCTGCTGAACCATCCGTTTTTTTGTTTGACCTGTGTATTTAGCCGTGCCATCAAAACCCCCCATTCCTTTGATGGGTTCAAAAAAGCTCCAGGCCAAGATGGCAGCATTTACAAGGGCCCCTGCGCTGGCTCACAAGATGGGTGCCGAGGAGGGTGACCTGCTGGGGATGCAACAGCTGAACATCACCCTAGGTGGGTCACAGAGGCAGAAGGACTCATAGGAACTGCTGAGGATCAAATAACCAAGTTACAAACAGATGTTTCGCAGCTGCAAGCAGCCCTCAAAAAGGTGTTGGCTATAAACAAGGACCTAGAGGGGTGGTCATGCCGCAATAATATTAGAATTATTGGAGTGTCTGAATCCACAACCATCTATAAAATGGAGCAATTCCTGGAATGGCTGCTTCTGGACCTGCTTATAGCCACCCAGAGATATCTCCAATGCTCCTGGTGGAGTGTGCCCACAGGTCTCCTTGCCCGAGGCCCTCTCCTGGGACTCCAGAGGGCCCTACCATCACTTGAATCTTCAATTATGGGGACAGAGACACCATATCGAGGCTGGCCTGTGAGCGAGGAGAGTTGAAGTTTGGATCCTCCATCATACGCATCATTTTTGGACTTCTGCCCACAAGTTCAGGATTGAAGGCAGCTGTTTCTGGAGGTGAAGGCCACAATTTCAAATCATGGAATTAAATATGCCATATTTTACCCGGTGGAGCAAAACATCATGCATGAGAGTAATAACTCCTTTTTTATCAATCCGAGTGTGACAGCATGTTTTGTGGCAGAGATGGTAGACAGGGGCGGAAGGGGGCCCAGTGTAGCGCCATCACAAAGGTGTTTGGAGTGCTCTCATGCCCAGACATGACCTGCACATCCTTCCAGCCCATCAAGAAGGTTTTGGGCCAATAAACTCTATGAAATGTATTTGGCGATGTGTAGCTCCTTCGCCTCCATGACGAAAGCTCCTGAGGGAGTAACTTTCTTGTTGGACTACATAAACATTGATAACCGGCTAATTCTCTGCTTACAGGACTAGTATGCATGACTGTGGCCTGGCCAGTAGTATCCGATTACTGCTCATTGGAAGACACATCAGTCCTGACTGCAGACTAGGCAATCCTGCATGGCTCCCCAGAACTGTGTTATTTTCTTTTGTAGGGAGCGGCTGTGCTAGGCCATCAGCCAGACATTTGCTTTTGTTGCTGGTTACTTGTGGTGTTGTGAGGGGGATCATGGGAGGGAGAATGTTTCATCCAGTCAGATTTTGTTTCTGGTGTGGGCCGTGGGTGGGCAGTGGGGGAGGTTCTTGGGAGTTTGCCATCCACATCCCATTCGCATCATGATTTCAGAGTCTGCTGGCCCTATCCGAGTCCGGGTTCGGTCATACATTGTGTATACGTTCACCATAACTATGTCATAAGTGTCATTACCAGTGCTAGCTCATGATGGAGGCCTTGAGATAAGACCTCTCACATGAAATGTGCATTGTCTTCTGAATAAAAAAAGACTCACGCTAGTGACGCAGCATGCCAACAGACATCGCATAAACATACTGAAGCTACAGTAGACAAACCTGCTGGTGGTACAGGGGATTCCGTTGGTGAAGTGATGGGGGATTCACCACTGTGGAGCATCCTACTCATCTCATGCGAGGGGGGTTTCCACTTATATCCACCCCTCTCTACGTTTTAAGCTCCACATGGAGATAGCAGGCACACATTGCCACTTCTTGTTCCTGGATGGGTATTTATGATGTGTGCAGCTTCCCTTGAATAGTTTGGGGATTAGGAAGACTTATGGGCTGGGGACTTCAATTTAGCAATGGCACTTGATATGGATAGGACAAACTCTACTCAACATGCGCTTCCCAGATCAGTGGCATGGTGGGGGGAAATCGCTAGGTGCTATATCTTCCCTGATGTATAGCGCCTGGCACACCCACTTGATAGGGAGTTTACATTCCACTCTCAGGTGCATGAGTCATCGCCCCGCATTTATTATGTGATGTTGGCACCTGGTTTTCTACGTGATCAATTTCACTGCAAGATATTGCCTAGAACAGTATTGGATCATTCCCCAGTGTTATTCGTGTTCTGTTGGCCAGCACAAGGCTCCCATAGGCAGCACTGGTACTTCGGGGCAGAGATTATCCAAGACCCAATATCCATGAGGAAGTGGCAGAGGAAATAATCCAATACTTTGAACGTAACATTACATCGGTTGACGATTGTCTGGGAGGCGTTCAAGGCCTACATAAGGGGCATGTGCATGGCTAAATAGCACAGTATTTAGAAGGTCGTTCAGGAATCCCTGTCCAGTGGAGCAGGAAATGAAATAGTTGGAGGTAGTACTTAACCAGAAAGAGGATCATGCTCTCCTTGCACAGATCTTGTGGGCCAAACAGGAATTTGCGGACGCAGCTGCTTGGGATGCTCGACTCCTGGAAGACCCACATAGACGCAGGCTGGTGAGGGTGACAGGTCTGGGAGGTCCATAGCTAGGGCCAATACGCCAGGAGAGGGACCAGGGGGATATTGTAGAGGTAGTAGGGGATAATGAGGACATGGTCAGGGATAACACAAAGATAAATAATGTATTTGCTCAATTCTATGGTATGCTATACTCTGCATGAAACACGGCCTCTGTTGAGCACATCACTGACTTCCTCAACCGGGTAGCGTTGGGCTGGCTTGATGAGACCACTGGGATGCTTCTTAATCATCTAATCTCTGAAGAGGAGATTAATACTTGCTTGAAAGCACTCCCTACTGGTATGGTCCCCAGGAACGACGGGCTGACCAGTGAATTCTACAAAGAGCTTGCCACCAAGCCTATGCTTCACATAATCCATTTATACACAATTTCACTCTAGAGAGAGGTCCTCCCTGCATCTACTCGCATAACAGTGATTAATGGCCTGCTTAAGCCGGGCAAACCTCCATCGAACTGCTCCTCCTATCGCCTATCGTCCCTGATTAATACGGACAATAAATTACTTGTCAAGATACAGATACATGCCTATAGGCTCCAGCCACATATGCCGGCTTTGGTCCTTTCCGACCATGACAGATTTATACCTGGGATATCCACGCAGAATAACCTTCAGAGGTTATTTGTCCTCATGCATAACATAGACCCCGCAGTCCCAGCACTTATACCGGCTCTAGATGCAGAGAAGGCCTTCAACTCTGTCGAGTGACCTTTTCTATTCGAAGTCATTTTCAGATCTGGAATGGGCACGCAATTCCTCCACTGGATTAGGCTCCTATATAACGATCCTATGGTGGTTGTGCTGACCAATGGGTTACAATCAGAGTGCTTCTCACCTACCAGGGTCACAACAGGGCTGTCCATTGTCACCTCTCCTGTTTGGTCTGGCTGTGGAGCTGCTGTCATGCAATATCCATGAATATCAACACCCTAGAGGGATCAAGCTGTATTCAGCAGTCAATATAATATTGCTCTATGCTGATTATATGTTGAAAGTAATCTCCAGACGAATATAGTTGATGGTATGGTATGATATTCTGGTGTCCCACCGGTCTGCAATTCAATTGGGAGAAATCAGAGCTGTTAGCCTTGACACTGAGCATTTATAGGGAGGAGATCGACACAGATTTCATATGGAGGAATGAACAAATCTGTTATTTAGGCATTACCATCTCTTATATGGTGGCAAAGGGGTTCATAAGGATAATTATATTGCAACCATGGAAGCCCTGCCGGAAAAAGTAGATATATGGACCCGTCTCCTGTTATCTCAAGCAACGCGTATGGCACTCGCAAAAATGGTAGTCGTCCCCAAGATGCTATACAATAATGCCCTGCTGCTGCCCCCAGAGATTTACTGGCATAGAGTCAAGTCTCAATTGGTTAAATTAACATGGATGGGGAAACAACCTTGGGTGGCATATAAAGTCCTTGTCAGGCCCTACGAGCTGGGGGGCTTGGACTACCCCGATTTGTATGCCTACTACCTAGCAGCCCAAGGACATTATGCCACATGGTGGTTCACGAACCAATATTAATATACCCATGTATGTATTGAAAGGGCGATCACGCACCCCCTGACTCTGAGGGCTGCCTTGTGGGGCTCCTGCATCAAGGAGAGGGCCAGAGTACAAACTGTTACTACCACACACATTGCCTGGAGGAAAATTGCGAACAAATTAGAGGTGGGCGGTATTTATTCCCTGGCATTCTCTCTCTATAATGTTGAAGGGATACCCCTCACCCAAGAGAAATAATTCCAACAGCTGTTTGAGCAGTTGGGGTTACCCACACTGGGGAACATATGCCAGGATGATCAACTGATAACACTACAGCAGCCAAGAGAGAAAGGCCCAGTGAATGACCTCACAATGTTCTTATACATGAGACTTAAGCACACAGAAGGGCAGCATACCCATAGATCTCCAGGCACCCCGCTGTTCTCCCTCATTGCAGAGCAGATTACATCACCTCCCCGCTACACTAGACTAGTGTCAACTATTTACAGAATGCTTAAAAAAGGTGCTATTAGGCCTCATCTGGCGGCGAGAGTAAGATGGGAGACACGGATGAGCAATGAAAACAGACTTGCAAACCTTCTAAAACAGTGGCCCTGAATAGTTAGTTTAGATTAACGCACCACAAATATTTACACCAAACCTATTACACCCAAGCCAAGCTAGGGAAAATGTATTGGGAGAAAACGAGAGATGCAATGAGGAAGACAGAGATGTTATGAACTTGGCATTGGGTTGCGCTGTAGTGTGGGAATTCTGGGCTTGAATAATTGCAATAACTTGTGATATTACAGATATTACAGTCCCTGAATTCCAAAGGGTGTGGTTGCTGGGCCTATTTGATAAAACAAGCATCTGTATGGGTTGCTTTCTGAATATGGCTTCCATTTCAGTAACTCCATTTCAGCAAGAACCTTGGTGGAAGGGGCACGGTATAGAGGGCCTCCTCCTACCCCACAACAATGGTTGTGACATTTGCCCTACTGCAAAAACCTATGACACCGAATATGGGAGCATGTTGTCACCTCAAAGCTGTCTCAAAGATATTTGGGGCCCTTTGCAAGGTTATCTGTCGAAGTTACCGCCCGGAACCAGCAGCCCTAATAAGAGTACAGATGGGGACCCCTGGTAGAAGTTGGGGGGTTTATGGGAGCAGAGTGGGAAAGTCAGCTGGTCTGTGGGTGGCAGCGGGAGGGGGGCAAATGTGGGATAGACTGTTCAGTTTCTTTTGTTATATATTGGCAAAATGATAAATAAAGAAGTAAAAAAGGAAAAAGGTTGTGAAAGTAGAAACTGAGGAACCAGAACCACAGAATGTAGATACTGGGACAGATGAAACAGGAAGTGAGAGTAAGCCAGAGGCAAGTGAAGAGACTTGGGAAACAGAGGAGGACTAGGAAGAGCGAACTCCATGGGGCAGATGATTTAGACCGCGTCCTAGAACAGTGGCAGTGGTTAGAGGGAAGAAGAAATGTAGGACACAGCCTAGCCAAAAGCCAGGAAGGCTGTTCCCATTGATACAGAAAGAAGTGGGCAGATCGCTATATGTACCATGGTCACATATGGATCAAGATGTTACCACCTCTTAGTGGAGGTGTAGGTAAATGGATCGGTGCAGTAGAAAAGCATATGCCAAGGGCTACCCTAGCGATTGGGGACATGAAAATCTTATTAGCCAGCACAATCAGAGATCAGGAACATGGGAACAAGCAGGTTACCCAGGAGTTTGATTAGAGAGAGATGCGCACAACGGTGCTCTATTTAATAACTGCCAACCGCGTGTATGGGATGCCTTGAGGAGGGCGTACCCTGATAGACCTGATGTAGATGCTATAATGGCATGAACCATGAAGCATGATGAAGACCCTTCATTGTATATTCAGTCCGTTGAGGAAAACTGGCGAGAGTAAGCATATTATGGAAGGTCCTACCCACAGAAGTACAAAAACGAGCTGGACAGAATTTTGGGCATGGAAGTGAAGGCATGGGGACAAATACAGGCACATATAGTGCATTTTTGCAAGCGCAAACGTCCAGAAGAAACTACTGAAAGTCTGCATGGAGGGAGCAGTAGTAACAAGCCCCACGGATACACAACAGGAGTCAGGGCCGTCACAAGACTTGGGAACTTCACATGACAATAACAGCAGACGAGGCAGGGGAGGATTCCAGGGAGCAAGGGGCAACTCACAGAAGGGACGAGAGGGAGGATTTTGAGGATTAAGGCCACGATTTGGAGGAGAATGTTGGACAAATGGGAAGATGAGACACATGGCTAAGGATTGTCGCAGTAGACCCCCCCATGCAATATCACCCAGGAGCCCCTGCAGCCCCATATTAGGAACACGGAACATCGCAGGGATCCTGTGCCCCACAGCAGACAGCAGCCCCTATGTCAATGCAGGCCCCCGGGTCTGCCCAGCACCAGAATGTAGGACAAATACAAGTGATTGTTCCCACACTGGGACAAACCATACAGTACCCTACACTGAACGCAGTTCAGAGCATAGTACAGCAAGTTCCAACAGAGGTAATTACAGCATCTTTGGAGCAGAATCCTCTACCACCGGGAGCACTTACACACTACACTGGAGCCAGTGTCATAAGCAACAATACTTTCCCCCTTCCAGGAAACAACTCCTATACACCATAGAACAGCCCACAGCATGCCTTGTTGCGCTCAGTTCTCTCAATCACTTCAAATGCAGACAGGAACCCAATGTGAGGGTGGAGATAACAGGAGCCTTACTTTTATGGTAGAGACAGGAGCCACTCGATCTTGTAAAAGGGAAGGACAGTTTCCACTAACAGATTACAGCATAGATACTCAAGGCTTCTCTGGAGCAATTGTAAGGGTTATTTTCATAGAAGCCCTACCCTTCACTATAGGGAATCAGGAGAACCATTGTTGCACAGCAATGACACACCAGTGAATCTTTTAGGGAGGTATCTCCTTAAAAAGCTCAACATGACCATTTCATTTATTGACTAAGGAATTGTGTGTTCAACACCCCCGGCATGCACTACCATAGAATAGCCACTCATACAGGCACTCTGCAGCACCAACACATTTCGAGCATTACCATTGCATGAGACACTATTTGCCAACGTAGTCGCCATTTTGATTGTTTGTACCAGGAATGCAGAACGTGATATTTTGCCTGACAGCTCAATTCCTATTCGGGTCCACAGTACCACATCAGGAAGCCCAGGAACAATGTTCACCTAACACAGTCATGCAGTAATCATGAGGAAAGACACAATCATTGTAACAGGCACAGATGAAGAAGCAACAGAGTGGAGAATTGTATTATGCATAGACCCTACACTGTCATTGAAAGAAATTACTAATGAGCTGCTGTTTGCGAATTTGGACAGGGATGTGGAAGTAGTCTTTGAAATAGGCATACTTTGACATTTGGTAATACAGCAAAGGGAAATCCCACAAACAGCAACCACACCACCAATACAAGCACATGAGGTCTTAGCACAAGTGCCTAGTGGACTGTGGACAAGCAACCCTCATGATGTATGGCAACTGACCAGTTTAGGGGCAGTAAAGATCAATCTCAAACCAGGTGTGATACTCCTTAGAGTAAAGCAATACCCACTGTCCAAACAAGCAAATGATGCAATATATGGCAGAATCAAAACATTACTTGACCAAAGCATAATAGTGTCTTCAGACTCACATTTGCTACACGGCTATATGCCCTTTGAAGAAAGCAAAGGAGGGATCATGGAGATTCATTCAGGATCTCCACCCTCTAAATGACATAGTGAAGGCAGAATATCCGCTAGTACCAAACCATGCATCTATATTATGCAATATACCCACAAATGTAGTATACTTCTCTGTAGTAGACCTTAAAAATGCATTCTTCACCATACCATTACATCCGGACTCACAATACTTGGCAGCGTTTTCATATCACAGAAAGAGATTTCAGCACACTAGGTTGCCCCAGGACTACTATGAGTCCACTCGTGTCTTTAACTGGGTCCTCCAGATGGACTTAGGCAACATCAGCATGGACAGTACCATTTTACAGTATGCAGACAACTTGTTAGTGTATAGCACCACAGAAGAACAGTGCAGAAAAGACACAACACAGTTCCTGACAATACTAGAAGACAAAGGATACAAGGTGGACAGAGGCAGATTACAGTAGTGCCAGGAAGAAGTGGTATACTTGGGTCAGATCATATCAGCAACAGGAAGGAAGATAAGCCCAGACTGAGCAACAGCAGTGAGAAACATACCACAGCCAAACACAATAAGAGAGATGCAGCGATTCTTATGATTGTGCAATTATTGCTCTCAAATGCGTGTTTGACTACTCAGCATATTTAACACCCCTATTACAGACACTCAAGGAAATGTCAGAATGTTTCCAAGACCTCAAAATAGAAATCAGCATTGCACCTATACTAGCAACACAAGATAACAAAAAGGAATTCTTCTTATTTTTACATTCAAATGGCCAAGTAATGACAGCAGTACTGACACACCGATCATCAGAGAAACTCAAACCTTTGACATTCTATAGTGGCATCCTAGACCCCGTAATGCAAGGGCACTTTGCATGTGAAGAAGCATTAGCAGCAGTCACATTTGCGGTACAGAAGTCTGCCACAATTGTCATGTGGTGTCGAGCATGCAGTGTTTCCCATACTTTAATGAAACAAGTCCACACTAACAACTGTAAGGAACTCATGGTGGCAACAGTAAAGACAGACACAAGTGATCACAGTTCAAGGGTGTTTATTAACTGTTAATGCAGGCCTAAACTAAAACTAAATCTAAGATGGTACCAAGCGTCAACCATCAAATGAAAATAAGGCAGTCTCAGTGGCGTCGTGTCAAAATAAAAGGGTCTATACTAAGAAAAAAAAACTATTGCCAGCTCCTTAAGCTGAATACAAAAGAGTGTGGGAGAAGCTATTCAAAATAAAGAAGAAAAGTGTTCACAAATAATAAGTCAGGATGTGATTGCCTCAAGGTATCCCTTCCCCACATTTTTAGCACAGAACAAGGTGGGACTTTGGAGCACAGCACATGCTAAGTGTTCTTTAGCAGCTACCAGGTTCTTTGTAGGTTCATATAAAAGTCTCTTGCCTTCAAGCCCTGATGCTCTAAACAAACAAACACAAAGTTCTTGTTCTATGAACATATTGGGTGATGGCTTCACCCTTAGGTCCCCCTCTTCCAGGCGCAGACCCCTCAAACAGTTCTTATCGATATCAGAACCTTCGGTGGCTGAGACTCCTGCTTCTGAGGGTCTGATAGTTCCAAAAAGAAAAGAAACAACAAACAAAAGTTATTTTTGGATTAGACTTAAAGTGTTGAATCCTCACCCCTGGGTCCCCCTCTTCTGGGCGTAGACCCTCCCCGAATCTCAGCCTCCCTCTGCCGGGTTCACTATGCTTTTGCACAAAGACAATTGGCCTTTTACTTTCAGCAGTCTTAATGTCTTTTCAAACAATTCTCATGGACATCTCTCTGCCGGGTTCACTTTTGTCAACAGACTGGGCCTCATTAGAAGTTTGGCGGTAGCCTTGCCGGTAAAACTGGCAGGCTGCTGCCAAACTTCCGACAATTTCCGGCTCCCGCAAATGGGCAATTACGGGTCATTATGGCCCTGCTGGGCCCGGTAATTGCCCATTTGTGGGTGCCGGAACGGAATGCTCCCCATTCCCATTGAGCCCCATAAGGCTCAATAGGAATGAGGAGGTTGGATGCACCGGCACCGTTATAAACAGTGCTGGTGCATCCGACATGCTGCGCTCATGGGTGCCAGATCCAACCTGGTGGGCAGAAAGGCACCCGCAAGCACAAATCGTAGTTTGCCGGGCCGTGAACTATGGTACTGGCAAGCTTACCGGTACCATAGTTCACGGACCGGACGAGGCCCACTGTTTCTTGGGACTTTAGAATTCTCCCCTCTTTATCGGCATCCCTCCTCTGGGTTCACTCTTGCCAAAACAGTTCCTTTCTCAATGAGCTTTGGGTGGTGTCTTTCCACCCCTGGATCTCCCTCGCTCGGGCTCAGACCCCAAATGCAATGCTTCTTGCTTTCACAAATCTTCACCAACAATTCCTCATGGGCCTTTTAATCTTCGCCCCTTTCCACTAGCATCCCTCGTCAGGTTCATTCATCCTAATCTTCAGGAAACACAGTTCATGTGCCATTTTCCAATATGCTGGATTCACTTCAGTTAGCTTTCAGTACAGTTCTTAGGTCAAAGGCATTCGACTGTATGGGGATTTTGCTTGACCTCCTCTATGACCACTTTGACCTACCTTTGCACGGTTCTCCTATGGCCTTCTGGTATCTGTAGTTTTACTCAACATGGGATTGACCAGAGTCTCTCGAGTTAGCACCCACGTGGTGCCAGTTCCCTCCGCAACTGGCTTTCCCTTTTTAAAATTTACAGTTCTTTGAACTTTCTTCAAATGGCCACTTTGCGAATTTCATTTAACACAGTTCGGTTCTTATCAGCTTTCCTTGTATATAGAGTCAAGGCCGGTACCACAGTAGCAGGAGTTTCCCTTGCTCCTGCTTATAACTGTTTGTACGCTCTGTGTACCATCAGCATCTGTTACAACACACTTCAGCTATTGTCCTCAGCGTTACGATTCCTTCTGTGGAGGTTTCGCGGATCTGCATTGAAAAGGGCAAGGCTGTGTCTTTCCTTGTTAGCCTCTCGATATTCACCGCCTTTTTCCTCCTCTTGAACTGCTGTGCCTGGCTAGCTGTCTCGTCATGCGTTCTACCTTGCCAGTAGTGTGCTCTCTCGCTCCACCTTTTATCCCTGTGGGGAACGGAAAGGGCCATCAGGTGTGTATGATTTGAGTCAATTGCCTGACTTTGCCTGATCCTTGGGTTGGGACATGTCAGGAAAACAGGTTTTGCATTAGTTCATTGTCGGTTACCGTGCAAGAAAGTATTCGTGTTGGAAGAAGAGGGAGGTAGGGTTTTTGAGTATCCTACAGAGTAGGATGGAAAAAAGGTGTTAGGGAAAGAACGAAAATGATCAGAGTTCTTATCGTGACATGAACAGAGGGGATCATGGAAATGGTAGTGTGTTGTCACTATTTGACTGGGAGTTCGGAAAGTGAAGACAGGATAGCAGGGATTCTGGGGGTTGTGGTTTTTAATGGTTTTACCACATGTGTAGGGGTTATTGGCTCTACCTTTGGGTAAGCACGATTCACTGGGTCGAAGGGATGATGACCGGCAATAGCTTATAAAAGCTTCAGGGACTTCGGTCTCCTTACCTTCCTTCCTGTGATGATACCCCGTCTCACCTGGGGTATTTACCTGATGCATAACCCTGTGTTCCCCTACCCAGCTGATCCTCCCCCACTGGTCTACCCCCGGAACTGGATCCAACAGCGATGACTGTGTCCTGGCTATCTGAATAGGGGATTCCTGGGATTCCTGGACTCTACCCGAGAGAATACCCTCAGGTTTCTCACACTACACAGAGAGCAAGTAGGTATGATAGAGGACAAATCCAACTATCACCATAGTGAGAGGCACACAGTTAACAGTTGGACTGGAAGACAAAGTCCATGATTGTGCAGTATATGAGGGAAAATCAGATGAGTTCAGCAGGATCAGTGACAAACCTTTTGACACAGGAGAAGTACTCTGTGTAGATGGGTCATCAACCATTGACCAGGAAATTGGTCAAGGCACAGAGGCGCAGCACTAGTGAAATATGTGATGGACCAAGAAGACGAGTTTATGTAGTCATTCAGCAGAGATTGCCCTCACATTATTCAGCACAAGTGGCAGAACTCGTTGCACTCATTGAAGCATCAGAAATATCAGCATATGAAGATTTTACAATATACACAGATTCTGCGAATATGACATCTACATTACACTCAGGTTTATCAAGATGGAAGTGGAGGGGATATAGACAAGCAGATGGGTCCCCATTCCAGCATGCAATTCTGCTAGCAAGACTTATTGAAGCACTGGAAGGCCCAGTACGTGTAGCTATCTTAAAGTGTGCAGTGCACTCCAAAGGAACAGGCTTAGTGTCAGGCGGAAATGCTGCTGCAGATGCAGATGCAAAACATGCAGCCTATATGCCCTTGCTTGAAGAAAGCAGAATAAATGTTACCACAGACCAACAAAGAAGGTTACCAGAAGCATACAGTACATTAACAAAAGGAATATATTATTGAATTTCAGGAAAGAGCCCCAGCAGAGGAAACATCTTTATGGGTAAATTGGGGATGCACCCTATCCCCAAACGACATTGTTTGGACATAAAGCAGCACAGGTAAAGTAGTCATGCCCATAGAGTTATTAAACATTGCACTAGAGCAGCTCCATTACTCTATGCATGACCCTAAGCAGCACATTGCTGCTGACACAAGCGAGGACTGGTTTGTGCTAAATCTGTCTGAACAAGTTAACAAATTCATAGCCAACTGCTCTATATATCATACATTTCATCCAGGACATATACTCAATACATTGAAGAGAACATTGCCCAGCACCACTGGGCCATTTGAGGAACTCCACGTAGACTACATAGATATGGTGAATTGTTGCAACACTTACAGGTATGTACTACTGGTAGTTTGCCCATACATCAGTTGGATAGAGGCAGGGCCCTGCGTCAATGCAGATGCTAAATCGGCTGCAAGGTTTTTAGTAAGGGAGGTGTTCCTGAGGTGGGGCATCTGTGAGACATTAAGGTCGGATAATAGTCCCCATTTTGTGAATGAATGCCTGGCAGAGGTCACTCAATTGTTTGGAATCAGGCACACACTATGTACTGTCTACCACTCGCAAGCAAATGAGGTGGTAGAAAGATTAAACTGACTCCTGAAGTCAAAGCTGGACAAACTCTGGGACAACCTCAAAAGGAGCTGGCTGTACTACCTGCTGCTGGCCCTATTCAGCTTACAAAATCAGCCGAGCAAAGACAACCTCCTCACACCCCATGAGGTTATGACAGGTAGTAAAATGCTTGCCCCACCAGTACCTTCACGAACAGTGTCAGATGCGCATCACAGTGCAGACTTGTTAGGGGAAGAATTCCATGTGTGTCTCAAGAACATGTCAACCTGTGCAAAGTTAATTTCTTCACAGATAAACAGCATAACAGAAAAGCTGACCCCAACGGATCTGCAAGGCACTACAACAGAGGTACCTCTTGAGCTACAGTGAGGCAACAAAGTCTACACAAGACAGCGCCTATGTAAATGTATGTAAATGATGTGAGCCCAAGTTCACTGGGCCACACAAAGTGGAGTTCACAACCTCCATGGTTGCAAAGCTCAAAAACCGTTGTGCTTGTATACATATGCCCAACGTGTAAAAAGACAGATGTACAGCACCACACCTCTGATAAACAATGGTCTCCAACATTGGCGCAAGCCACACATGTTGAGTGTATTCACTGACTCTAAAAACAAATGTGAAATGAAACTGATATCCTTTGGGCATAGCAGGAGAAGTGGTACAGTTGTTAAGGAGAAGGCTTAAGAAAATAATCATAAAAATGTGAAAAATATGTGGCTAGGGATATGTTGTCAATTCTTCTCTCTCCTTCGTTCAACAGAGCTACTAAAACTAGGGTTTAAGGGTACTAATCAAATCGGTACACAAATAGAAAATGTATTCACATTCATGAATAATGTTATGATTAGACATAATCAGAATGGCAGTGCGGGTTTAAGGGTTATTATTATATGCCACCATCGTAGAGCTGCATCTGCTATCTCGTCACCCTACACGTGCCAGTGGTGGTTATCACTGCAAAGCACTTTCAAGTGCCCAAGAAGAAATCCCAGTCCCCTAACTGCCCCCAATGAATGTAGGACACTTGGACTCACCTAGGGTGCATAGAAAGAAAAGGAGTGGTTACTTCATAAAGGAAGCTGATGAAGCACTGGAAAAGATACCATCTCAGTACCGCCTGTTCACTAAAACAGTAGTCTTTTTAACCTTGTTGCTTGCACCGGGAATACAGGTAGCCACCAACACAAAATGGCTATAATTGCTCTGCTGGAACTTAATGGAACTCTCAAATGCAACTGAACATGGACATAATGCCATCCGTGAGGAACTCTGTGCACTTAGGCTCGTAGCACCACAAATCTGCATGGTGCTCAACTTAATCACAGCTATGGAGGTAAGAAAATTGGCAGCCCCTGATGCACTTATGTCCCTCCCAATGATGCAGAAACTGGAACGCTAACTGTAGCTATCAAGCAAATGGCCCAATTAACATGTGACCAGGAAAAGGAAGGAGTCATTGCTAAAGAAGAGACTGGTTGACACTATTCACATCTTGTATGCCCTACTGGCTGACACATTTTTCTCAAATTGTGTTTCCTCTCCTCATTCTTGTGATATTTTCCTGGTGCATATATCATTTGATTATCACCTGGTGTGTGCCCCGTAACAATAAAAACAATGGGCCTCATTACAAGTATGGCGGTAAGGCAACAACGGCGCTGGTATCACTACTGGCACCGTTGCTACCGTACTGCCATACTGGGAGTTCTGCTCGCGGGTGCCTTTGCAGCCACCAGGTCTGACCTGATGGCCGTACAGGCACCCGTGAGAAGAACATGATGGTAGCACCGGTACCGTTATTATCAGTACCGGTGCTACCACCCTCCCCATTCCCATTGAGCCCTATGGGGCTCAATGGGAATGGTGATGTACCGGGCCCGGCACCCACAAAAGGGCAATTACTGGGTCCGGCTGGGCCGGAATAGCCCTGTAATTGCCCATTCGCGGGTGCCAGACAGGGATGCGATTTTGGAAGTAGCCTTGTGGGTAAAACCGGCAAGGCTACCTCCAACCTTGTAATGAGGCCCAATGTATTTGCAGTAATGCCACACCTTGGTGGAAAGATGAAAGCTATCAAACAGATGAGCAACCACAGGTAAGAAAATGCACGAGCAGGTACCCCTCAAACATACACAGTTACCCTGACAATGCTCTTTGGTCCCAACGCAACAGCCCTACCAACCACAGTGAGTGCTATATTAATACCATTCTAGAGTGGCCCAACATCTGTTTGCAATGCAACCCTTGGATCACATCATGTATGGTGGGGATCTAAGAGACATGGGGAACATATAAATACCCAGGGGTGTCAATGAGTGGCCAGAAGAAGAGGAGGAAAACTATGAAGGAGAATTTATGGAAACATTAATTTCTCAAGGGATGAAAAGGGGAAATGCAGGGGGGTGTACAAAATGGGCACATTCATCCAACATCTCAAACCTGCGTGAAAATATAAGCTGTGAAAGTCACTTTAGCAATAATTCAACCAGACCATAAACATACCCATCGTAGACCAACATAGTCATGTGTCTATCAATCCAGATTAACAAGGCGCACTCTGAACCTTTGCAGCCCTTCCTTACTCTGCCTCCAGATCCCCCCCGCCCATCTCCTTACCCTCCCTCTACCCATGATTGCCCTGTTGTCCCCCGACTGTTAACATCTCGAGAGTCGGACCCTCGCAGTGTGTCCATTGAGCCCACTCTCATCCCTGACCCATGGGTAAACTGTGTTCTTCATCTTGCCGCATCCGTATTGCTTTGTGCTTTTAATTTAAAAGTGTCTTTCAATCCTGTTTAACATGGTGTGCTCTTCACCTTTGCAGCCCTTCCTTCCTCTCCTTCCTGATCCACCCACCCAACTCCCTGCCCTCCCTCCACCCCTTATTTGTCTATTGTGCCTTATTGCAACACGCACCAGGGCAGCTCTTCTGCCCAGGCATCCCCCTTGCAAAGGACCCCGAGGCTAAGGACAACTCTAGTGGAAGCAGCTCCATATGGTGTCCGCCAGGGAAGCAAGAAGCCTGCAGCCGTCAACCTGCTGCGACAATTCAGGAAAACGGAATCTGTGTGTTTTGAATTGCTGCTGTGTTTACAATTTAGCCTGTTTTTCCCCTTTTTTCGGATTCTAAATCTGGATGTTTTGCATTGCTGCTGTGTTTTAAAATTAAACCTCCCCACCCACTTTAAAAAAATCTTTATCTGGGTGTTTTGAATTGCTGCTGTGTTTAATAAATAGGCTTTTTTCCCCCTTTTTAGGAAATCTAAATCAGGGTTTTTGCATTGCTGCTGTGTTTAAAAACGAGGCCTTTTTTTTTAGAAAAGTTGAATCTGGCTGTTTTACATTGTGGTAACTGTGGTATTGTTAACTATGTCCCTTTAGGATCTCACCCACTCTCTAGCTCCCACACCTCACAAGTGGTGCCGTTGTACTGTTGTGATTCACTTGTTTCTCCTCCTGTGTCTTCCCCCTGGTTGTGACCCCAGCGTCTCGCCCACTTCTGTGCATCCTGAGTGTGCCGCGCTGGGCTGTGTGTCTCTCACTCTTTTCTTCCACCCTTTTCCTCCGACCTTCCTCCTTCGCATCCTCTATGGTGCTCTCTGTTTCTTCTATCATCTCTAACTGCTACTCCTATCCTATCCCACTCACTATGTCTAGAAGGAAGAAGTTCAGGGGGACATCCTAGTCTCCAATCCAGGCTCCCCTATTGCTGATACATACATCAGTACCTCGGCCAGATAGGCAGCCACTGACATCCTCTTTGTCGTTCCTTCACCAGACCTCTGGACCCTTCACATGGTCTGGGCTCTCTCTCCTATCTCTTCTTATCCTGTTAATGGTGGCACTTGGTGGGCGGCCCTCTTGGCCTCCGTCCACTCTGCCAAGGTCATCATTAATGTCCATCTGAATGGCACCATCTTGGTCCAGGGCCCTCAGGCCAATCTCCTCCTGTTTGATAGGTTTCTCCCGTGTCTTATCAACTTCCTCCCTTCTCCTGCTACAACATTTAGCACCCTGCCGGCCCTTCTGCCACCTCTCTCTTCCATCTCTACCCTCTCTCTGGCCCCTCTTCCACTTTTGATTGTTGCACCTCAAGCCTGTAACCCTCCCGAGAAGTCCTTCAAATGTGACAAC
Organism: Ambystoma mexicanum; assembly: GCF_040938575.1. NCBI lineage: Eukaryota > Metazoa > Chordata > Amphibia > Caudata > Ambystomatidae > Ambystoma > Ambystoma mexicanum. The sequence continues at coordinate 299,751,395 of NC_090936.1, read as the reverse complement.
CTGCTCCACATCGCTACTCTCAACACTCGCTTTGCTGTCAAACACACTTCTGACCTCTGTCACCTCCTTGAAGTACTTGACCCGGATGTCCTCGTTCTTATCGAGACAAGGTTCACGGCCAGCTCTGTCATGAGTTTTGACACTCTCCTCCCTGACGGCTACAAGATCCTTTCCGAGCCCAGAAACTACTGACCGGCGATGGAGTGGCTCTGATCTTTCCTGAGTGGCTCCCTGCCTCTCTCATTCCTACTTAGGCCTACTCCTCCTTTGAATGCCTGGTCTGCAGGCTTTCTATCTCTCCTGGCCTCTCTATGACTGTGGCAACTAACTACAGGCAACCTGGCCAGGTTGCTCTCTTCCTCTCCGGAGTGGGCTGACCTCTCCTATTCTCTCCTTGACTCTACCTCTCAACTTCCCTGAGACCTAAACATCCACCTGGATGCTTCCATTCCCTCCTCTGGCCTTTTATGCAACGTCCCTCTCTTCATTCTGCCCTTTGGTCCGACACACTCTGCCGGACATACTTTGAATGTGTCATCTCATCAGACATCCCCCTCTCTAACCCTCTCACCACTCATCTCTGTTGGACTGACCACTTTCTACTTTCTTCTCACTTGAAACTCTCTATCACCCAGAAAAATCCCTCCCCATCACTGTCACCTAACTTTGTGGTTATTCAGCCCATGAAGCGTTTGTCAGTGGATGCCTTTGCCTCTACTTTCTCTGCTCCTCCTACTCCTACGGCTGACTCACAGTTGGACACAGTCCTCTCTAATATGTACTTCTATCTCCAACACTCTGGTATCCTTGCCCCTGTCATGAAAATCCGGTTGAAGCCTACCTCCAAGTACAACTCTTGGTATGATTCTGAACTCACCACCCTGAAGCTCAAGTGCAGGGTGGCTGAGAGGAAGTGGAGGGCCTGGGGTGCGTCCTCTGACACACTGGCCTGCTGCCTGCTCCAATGGCAAAACAGACTCTCTGTCCTGTCCAGGAAGAGAGCCCACATTCAAGCCTGTGTCTCTGCAGCCTCTAACAACATGGCTGAACACTTTAAAATATGCAAGGAACTGTCCAATCCTTCTGCAGTCTCTACCTCTCCTGTTTGCGCCCAGGCCCTCTGTATGGCTCTGACCTCTCACTGCGCCTTAAAATACAGGACATCTGGTCCTCTATCTCCTCTTCATCTTCCTCTTCCTCTCCCTCTTCCTCTCTCGGCACCCCTTTGACCAACTCTCCCTCTCCTCCCCTTTCTCTTTTTTCTCTCTGACTACACCTGACAAGGTTTCTAGTCAAGTCCAATCTATGAAAGTGCAGTCCAAATAGGTGCTCCCCGGCATCTCCAGAACCAGCAAGGACCATATTGGCACCCTCTCACCAGCCTTGGCCAATTTCTGTAAACACTCTTTCACCACTGGAACCTTCCCCTCTCTCCTGTTGCACTCCCTTTTGCAATCCCTCCTCAAGAAGCCGTCTGCCGATCCTAACTATCCAGCAAACTATCAACCAATCTCTATCACCCCTTGCCTGGGCAAACTTCTGAAAAAGCTGGCCATCTCTCAGCTTACTCTCCTGTTGCACTCCCTTTTGCAATCCCTCCTCAAGAAGCCATCTGCCGATCCTAACTATCCAGCAAACTATCAACCAATCTCTATCACCCCTTGCCTGGGCAAACTTCTGAAAAAGCTGGCCATCTCTCAGCTTACTCTCCACACTGAATCTGTTGGTTGTCTCCCTGACCATCAGTCTGGCTTCAGAGCTGCCAGAGGCATGGAAACTGCTCTCCTAAACAACCGTGAAGATCTGCCCTCTAACTTGGTTCCATCATTCCTTCAGTCATCTGCCTTTAATAGGTCAACCACGCAATCCTGATCAATCAACTCCGTGAGAACCTGGGCATCACAGATCAGGCCCCTAAATGGTTGACCTCCTTGCTCTTGGATCGCCCTTCCCAGGTCCCACTTGGTTCCTTTCTCTCTGCCACTTCTCTCTCGACCTGTTGCATTCCCCAGGGCTCCATCCTGTCACCCTGGTTTTTCATACTCTATTTGGCCCCTTTGGCCCACATGATCTCTACCTTCTCCACTAACTTTCAATGGTATGCGGATGACACTCAGCTCTCCTCAGCTTCCTCTCCTCCTTCGCTCATTTCTGACCATCTATCTGCTATTCGGTAGTGGTGCACCTCCAACAATATCTGCATTAACGCCAGTAAGACGGAGATACCTCTTATTGGGACTCCTGCTCCCGCTTTCCCTCTGTCACTCTGGCCGCCCTCCTTGGGCCCTCTTCCTTTGCCTTCCTGTGAGGCAAAAAACCTTGGGGTCAACTTTGCCTCCATTCTCTCTTTCTCTCCTCACAACACGGACGTCGCCAAGAAGTCCCACTACCAGCTGCACTTCCTCAAAGGCACTCTTCCCTTTCTCACCTTCCCCCAGAGCTCACAGTCTCCAGAACTCTGGTTCTCTCTAGGCTGGACAACTGCAACAGCCTCTTTCTCAATCTGCCTTCCGCTACTCTCCGCCCTTTGCAATTAATCCAGAACAGGACTGCAAGACTTATGCTTGGCCTCATGCCCAGGGACCGTATCTCTCCAGCCCTGAAATCTCTCCACTGGCTCCCGGTGGCTTTAAGGATCAAGGTCAAGGCCCTTTGCATTGTCCACAAGGATTTCTGGGGCCGGAACCCGCACTACATCCAACTCTCTCTTCCTAAATACCCGCCTTCTCGACTCCTTCGCTCAGCTACCTCCGACTCTCTAAGGGTCAGACACTTCTCCATGCAGAGGGTGGGGGTAGATCTCTCTCCTCTGCAGGTGCCTCTCTCAGGAATGGCCTCCCTGCCCCTCTTAAACTTGAGCCAGACCGCCTGACGTTCCAGAAGCAGCTCAAAATGCTCCTCTTCTCCTCTGCTTTCTCTGTCTCTCTCCCCTGCTGACCTTCCTGTCTGCCGAACTGACTGGGCTACCCTCAGAGTGTAACCACCTTGATCGGTCACCCTGGACAGCCTCTGGTCCTCCCATGCACTTAGGGGCTGTAACTGTAACCTCCACAGTCCTTTGCCTCCTTTGCACTTGCCCAGAGCTGCACTGCTCTGTACTTCACTTACTCAGAGCATTGCTGCCCTGCTGTCCCCGTCCCTCTCCCTGGCACTTATCCTCCCTTCCGCTTGCACTTCTTGTTCTCGCACTTACATGATCTGAATGACACAAGGCTGAGTAAGATTGTTATTCTTGTCCTCCATCTGTCTTCCCTCCCTTGTTTTGTCATGCCTAGAAACACTTGTGTACAGGCACGTTATAAATGGCTTATCATATCATATCATGTTCCTTTACGCAATCCCAGCTGCATTTAATATCAATTAGAGACATTTAGATGGTGTGTTTATATTGAAGAATATATGATCACCGTTATTTTACGCTAGCTGAATACAATACATCTAGGCTTCGAGATTTAGTTAGCCATTCCTGAAGTATGAAAATCCCCCCATCATAGGAAGCAGTAGTCAGACACTTTCTGAAAGGCACACATTCACAGTTGCAACGTTCACACAGTCACAGGTCAAATGCTGCACAATGATTGGCTAGAGCAAGGGGAGGCAAGAGCTTTCCCAGGGTTTAGTCTACAGTTGTGAGATCATGGAAGCACAACAGCAAACAATACTAGGTCCTGGAGTTTAAGGACAAGAAGACTCTGTACCCTGATTGGTCGGACCATGTAAGGATTACTGAGTTCCCATAGCCATGTCCAAGAGAAAATATAACAACTTGTGTCTCTAGGCAGGATAACCAAAAGTAACTTAATGAAGGTCACGAATTGACAAAAACCGAACAGTATTACATGGAGAAGCATGATCCCGCAGCAAGAACAATTGTAGCACAACACTGTCCCCTGTAGGATAAATAGCATTCACAGAGCTCTCTGTGTTAAACAAACTATAATGAAAACACACTGTTATCCATGACTCTGCTCCAATTAGGAATTCGTAAACAACATAGAGAGTCGCACATAGCCCCACCACATGAATGCAGCAGTGATAAAGACAACTTATCTTGCATAAGCACCTTTGCCTTTATAATAGTAGAATTACCTAGGAACTAATGAATTGGTAAAGCATCTCACACCTAAGTTATATCGCCTGAATATAATAGTGAATAAAGACAATGCTACAGTAATGAACACTCTGCAAACACATATACAGTCTGCTCCATTGTAGAAGAGCAGAGTTTGTAAGCTGTTAGGCCCCAGCTGGTGAGGTCAGGGTCCAGACAAATGCAATCATGAGAGACAGAAAGGACATTCAAGTAGCCTTTCCACGAAGAGAGTTGCGAAATAAACTGATAGTACATAGTTCATAATGATGGTAACAGTATTCTGGTACTAATCGCTTAGATCATTTAGGACAGAACTTAAATGTTATAATTTTGTATCACAATGTCACATTTCATATTACGATTGGTCGAGAGATCTTTGCTCACTCTCTTCATATCTATTTCTCGTGGAACAGCCAATAGAAAACCAAAGCTGACCGTTATATGTTTCAACAATCACCAACCAATTATGGAGCGTGAGAAGAAGGATGACTTCACTGGATATGAGCTAACCAGCATAAACGTCACTGTTACCACATCTTTAGAATAGGCAAATTAAATTGTGTAATTTATGGAAAAACTTATATTGTTACTCACACCTGCCAATGACTCTGAAAAAAGTTGTAACACATTGTTGCTTTTTGCTTTCCGTAACCACAACATAACCATGCCCTCACTGTACTAGAATTTGAATGTCTTTTAAATATTTCTCTGCCTAGGCAGTTACAACAAATGTTTGTTTTTCTCATATCTTGTGCATTGAATTTTTTGTCTGTTTGGATTCCTTAATGCAAAAAGGGATTTGCCGTACGACATGGTGCTTACAAGGAGGGATTGTGGAGCTTGCAACAAGAAGGAAGAGTGACAGCTTTAGTTTTAGGTTATTCCATATAATACGGTGGCATGTGAGAAAACTAAGTTGACGGGACTTAAGACACTTACACCTTAATGTTGTAGGTATATACGAATGTAGCTATTTATGAGAAAATGAAGTTGAACCTTGGATTCAAGGCATTTGCACTTTAATGTTTTAATGATATGTGAATGTTATATTTATGAAGTTTAATGTTTAAATGTATGAATGATTTTATGAAGTTGTAGGAAGTTGTATGCTTTTTTATGGTAAATACGTACATCGGTTTTGATAAACCAATATACGAATAATTAAATAAAAACAGTATCTGAGTGTATCATCTTGTGTGGCAAGATAAAATACTGGTTGCAAACAAAAGATTTTATAATTCCTTTTGGGGCAGAATGAGAATACATTCAGTGGCTATAACACTGTGTTCTCTCTTTTTGTGGCAAGAGGAAATATGTGTTGCTTGCAAAGTTGTATATAATATAGCTTTATAGTAGACCTGCAGCGAGGGTGGTACTAGGCGTTACGGGCCCTGAAGACCGAGCTAATTGCCCGAGCGAAGCGAGGTAATGAGAGACCATACCTTGAAAGTAATGGGTGGTGGCAGTCAGCATCAATTATTTTCTGGGCTGTATTGAATCAGCGGGCTATACCAGTTCGTATAGCCCCCAGATTAGCCAAACAGGTTTATGGAAAAATCACTAGGGTATTCTAATAAAATCTTGGAATTGTTTTTAGGCAAGAGAGTTCATTCAGGACCTGTAACTGAGTCTTAAACACGCCTGCAATTTTCTTGTGGCTATGGAGAATTGACTACAAGTGTATTTCGATCATCTACATGTGCCATACGCACAAGCCAGGAAAAATAACACACATGCAGAAGTGGAGGATATGGGATGCTCCTTCTCCCCTCTCCACGACCACGGACAGCTAGTGATGATGAGTCGGAGGATACTGGTGGTGATGATGACAGCCAAGATAAATGTGACCTATCAGAGTCCAGTATGAAACACATGAGTTTGGAAACGAGTGACAAAGTGATAGTGATGTGGGCAAGTAGGAGGATATTGGCATAGTTTCAGAGACAGGAGAAAAAGCAACAGCTACTCTTTGCAACTTAATACAGGGACTTCCAAAGACAACTTGTCCTCTATAAATGTCATCATGTGGTAGCCACAAAACGAACTCCACCACCTTCACAACCACGTGAGTCTATGAGGGCATAAATAGTATACCTCCGATAGTCTAAATATTCACTTCAGAAAATGTTGCTGTTGTTCCATAGCTCTCATGACTAACAGCAGGGTTTTTGATTGTAATAAGTACAAATACTATCAAGGTTTGTGTTACTGCATTTCACTTTTTGTGTCATGCTGTTTTATAACCACAGTAATGCACAGAGAGGACTCTGGAGACATTCACTCTTTGCTGTTCCAACTTTTGAGGGTGGTGCTGAAGAAGAGTCACTGGAGGATGAAATGCATGAATTAGGCCTACTCGGACACTGTCTCTGTTTTGTGTGGTTGTGGATTGCCATGGTTCACAAGTGGCAACTCTTCTTTGATGCACCTGATTTCACTGGCACCTTTCATATGTTGCATATCCTGGTGCTTCCCCCTCAGATTAATCTCCACTGTCAAACACTTGGGTCCTTCACAATTGTCCAGGGAGATAGGGTCTCTTCTATAAACATTACTTGTTGTCTTAGGAGTTGGACAGCATAGATCCTGGATTCTAGGCACTTTCGCTGGTGTCAAGCTGTAGTCAAAATTTTTAAGTCACTCAGTTCCACTGGTGAGTTGCTGTCAAGCCGGTTTGATGTGTGATCTCTCAGCTGGTTGAGTCAGAGTTTGAGAAAATTGCTTTCAATGGTTCGGGACGGCAGTCGAGTCAGTGGCAAAATAATGCTTCTGCTAGGTTGAGTCAGAATGCAATAACAACAAGTTCAATGGTTTCCCCCATGTTGAGTCAGCAGGTAATGTGTTTGCCTCCTCGAATTCAAGCAGCCAATTGGGTCTGTGGCAAATTAGGTAAGATGGCTTTAAGTGCAGCAAGAAGTTCAAATGTTCGGAGAGCCCCAAAAGCAGCAATGTGGGTCCTCTAGCAGTTCAAATTGCACCCAGCATTGAGTCAGCTCGCAAATGTCTCAAAGTCATTAAATGGGGATCCATTTGCATCTGGACTTCTGGGTTAGTGAAGGTCTCTCCAGAATCTCCAAGAAAAGGTGAATCCTTCAGTTCTGCCCTTCCACTCTAGTAGGTTGGCTAGCACCTACATGGAGTCCTTCACCTCCAGTGTGCAGGTTCCTGATTCCCATGCAACAGCGAGCAGAGAGGCCTTGGTCCACAACAGTTAATCCCTGCAATTCCTGGGGGATGTTTAGGGTACATAGCTAGCTTCTGCCTTGGATTCTTTCTGTCTTCACTTCACTGGTAGAGGACTTTTAAATAGTCCTATAACCAATAGTGATCCAATGAAATCTACTGCTGGTCTTGACAGTCCAGAGATGAATTCAAGAAGAAGGGGTTCATCCTCCTCATAGAAGCAAAATGGTACAGAGGTGTATTCCAATTCAAGCCTGATACCAGGGTTCCAATCCAATCCGTTGTAACAAGTGCATTTTGCCTTCCTACATCATAACAAGAGTGTCTTGTCTTGCAGGTAATAGAGGACAAGATGTTGTAGAGAGCCGTAGTGGAGCCAGGATGATGAGACCTCACTATTAGCCTACCTCTCTTTGCTGGCTTTGCTAGCCCTGCTCCTTCCTATGTATGCAGATTTAAAGGGGACCGCAGTGGCCAGCACCCTGGTGTAATGGTACCTTTGCTATGCAAGTGCTACTAATTAAGTAGTGATTCCCATGACATCTTCTGAGGAGTATTTGTATGCCCTGCAGGAAGGCACTATCCTTTCTGAAGGAAGATAAAAAAAAGCAGCTTTGTGGCCTTTGTCTCACATGGCAGTTGTGTAGAGATCTAGGCCATGTGGCTAATACACATCAGCCCTGTCATAGCTGAAGCCCTGCTCACAGAGGTGACACTAGTATGTTATCAAATTGATGTGGAGTATGTGTGTGTGACTTTTGCAGCCTCCATGCTACAACCAGCTATGCCTTATATTTAAAGATCATCCTGTCCCCTGCCGAACTAAGGTCACAAATATGTTTTGAATCAGATGAACCGAAGATTAAAAAGCCACCTCTACCTGCTTCCACTTTGTTTTCCAGCAACTGCCAGGAATGTACATTTGACCTGCCTTATACCACCGCAGAGCTTGTGCTGAGGGTTTCTGTAGACTATCTTAACAAAAGCATGCATTTGCACTATCATTTTGGCATGGAACATTTATAATTGGAGGTGCTTTTTAGTAGACGTCCCTTTCAGAAACAGAATTACCCACCTCATTTTATAAACTAAAAATCAAAAAAGCTTGTGCCATCCCAGTCTCATCAGGTTTCTGTTACAGTGACTCCTTTTTATCATTAGGTTATGATTAGGGTTAGTTGATCTCTCCTTGATATTTTTTGTAGCTCTCTTGAAACGCTCACTTCACAGTTACCCACTTTGCAACCCACCTCAGCCTAGCACATTTCATACACAAAAGCCTTGGCTGACTATCCAGGTAAAGGACCGGCTTCTATCTGCTATGGTTAGAAAGTGGTGTACTGTCATGGTGAATTCTCCACCTTGGTGGGGGATCAGATAGCTTGGGAAAAATATTTATTCAAAATTAGTGCTGATCAATGGCCATTTATGTGCAGACAGACCAAAGAAATCTCTTTGATTGTGACATTTTTCATAGTGTAGATAAGGTTTTCCTGGTGGTTTCTGATACGTGTGCTTGATGCTGCATGTCTTATACCATCTTCCTGCCTCTGGCCTCATCTTGTGCGCTACCAGCACACTTGTAATCTTGGGTTTCTAAGCTGCTACGTGAGAACCTGGAAGGATAATTTAATTCTCCCCTTTACTGGGTATCCATAGATTTACCAGGGACCTTCTTAAAAGTCTTTGCTGCATGGCAAGCGTGGGTTCTTCTGCTGCGGAGGTATAGGGTTGCTATGGTATGGTTCTGGGGTCTTGTTCCCACCTGTAAGAAAATGCTGCAGGATAGTGTATGCTATAATTCCATGGAGGAGACCAATTGCGAGTTGATCCCTTCCACATCTATGCCCAGTGGAGCCTGTCTCATGACATCACTAGGTATCGCCTTCATGGTCAAAGTACATCTGTTGCTTTTTCTAGAATGACCTTTTGCACTTATACATTATTTTGTGCTTAAATCTATTTAACTGTACCTGGTCAATACTGTTTATAGCCTGTTTTCAATAGCCCTTCTCTGCAATCGTAACTACCTTGTCTTTAGGAAATCTTCTCTCACTTTTTCTATGAATACAGGTTTTTGGCCTGGTGTATTACATGCTTTGGGCATCATTGCAAGTTGGGCGGTGCCTGGATAATTGGGTGGCAATTTCGCTACAGACTGCAAGTTTAACCTTGAAGTGGGGGATTCTCCTCCAGCATCATGCTGGTGATACAACTGCTACTTTATGTAAAACATTGGTGGAATTAATGCACTCTGTAATTTTGCTGAAACCCCTTTGTAATACTATTGACTCCAAAATGGAGAATAACACTGCCCTACCACCACTTGTATTCCTGTGGTAAACCCATGAGTTTGGTGTTAATTCTGCAGGTTTAGCACCGAATTACCACCAAACTCGTACTGAGGGCCTATATCTTTATTGTTAATTGATGTTATTCTAACAAAGCAGTACATTATTGTATCTTTGGGCCTCATTCCAGGTTTGGTGGTAATTATGTGGTAATACCGCCGAATCACAACAAAGATCGGTTAAAGTTACTGCCACTTGGTCCTGTGGAATTTCTATGGGATTAGTGGTCGAGTGGTGTTCCTCCCCATTTTTGGAGTCCAATGAGACACAATTAAACTAGATAGCAATTTTCCATGCAGACCTAAATCCCTTGTATTCTATAACCTTAATTGTACACGTAGTGGTCCTATCCATGGAACTATGCATAAAGACACATTTGCATTGAAGAATTATAGTTTAATGCCCAAATGTTGCACATAACCAGCCGACACATGTTTCGACATCTACAGGGCCTTCATCAGGGCTATAAACGTATTCCAATATCTTACGTAAATAATAAGGCATTAATAGTTCCACCATGTTACATACAAACACCCAAATACAAATTCAACGCAATCAAAATGTTTTGGCCAAATATCATAGAAAACAATATTGTCAATAATTGCGAGAAGTATAATACAGATCCAATGTATTGGCATATAAACACAAAGAACATAACCACATACATCATTCTCAAAATTATATATTCAGTGTTCAACAATCAGTGTGACCCAAATTGGACACAAATTAAACACAATAAAGTCAAATTAAATAAGTAAGGGTGAAGGAAGGAAGCTGCAATAAATCAAACTAAATGGCTGACCAGAGCTGGCTATTGTTGCAGTGACAGCAGCCATTGCAACATTCACAAACAAAATTGTTCATTTCCATTTGTATGCATGTGCATCATCTCAGATTCATCACATCTATATATTGAAGAGCTTGGAACATGGGTTTACAGAGGTGGTGCATTAGTGAAGCATCTCTGCCATTTGTGGAGACAGACCAATGTAGGTGGACAGAGCCAGAGCAACAGATCATGAACGACAGCATCGGGAGGGCCTTTCCACTCAGGATAAGAATGATCAGTTTAGCAGTATTCTGTGCTTGTACTTACTGACGATAAGGTCAGCATTTGTGCTTTGTTATATTATCATGAATGGCAAACAGTGTGCTGCATGGCAAGCAATGCACGACCCTTCTGTTGCCTCATAGCCACAATTATTCCTGTTCATTAGGCCTCAAGGAATTTTCCCTCAAGAAAATGAATAACACAATGTTTGTGTGATTTATCAAGGTTGAAACTCAGACAAACATTTGGTGATGTTCATCCGAATACGTCCACATGGTTTAAAGGAGGACATGTGGCAGGAGCTCCCATTCAGACTGGAGTCTTTCAGAGAGGCAGGTAGTTGCTGGAAGCAGGCTTCGGATATTTGGGAAAGTGTTGGAATATTTAGAATAGTTATAGGAAGAAAGATAGGGAGAGGTAGTGAGCCCCTGTGCCCATGGCTCAAGTCCTAAAAAATAAAGTGGGGCGGACTCATCAACAAACGAAATTGGATGTGATGTCGCCAGAAATCAGCATATCAAGGGGAAATATGCATATTTCATTAAACTGACTTTGCATAACGACCCAAATTGCACAGGACGATTGGCATTTACTTTCATAAAATCAACACACACACAAAACTAAGTGAGGATATTTTATTCTAATAGTATTTTTGAAAATGTTAAAAGGTGTACATGTTTCAAACTCCAAGAACCATTACAAATGTTTTCCCTGGAACTAGACATTTCACTTTTAATTGTTTGCTATTTTTTCATTCAGTTATATAGTGCAGTGGTGAAGTGTCCGTCCTGCAAACCTGACTACTGGGGTTTGGTCCCCGAAATCGGATATAATTCCTAAGTTCAAAGAGGACGTTCAATGTTTCTCATTTTAGCTCGGGAATACCCAGATTAACCCTCGCCTTGAGCCCTGTCTGTGTCGCAGTCAGAGAAGACCCAGTCTGAGTTTGGGATTTTTCGGTTTGTTTTACATTATATGACACTTTCACTGAATTGGTGTGGGTGCAGAATGGTTGTGCCATCTCCAGAGATTATGGGAGGTGGGAAACACATGAGTCGGGGTCACAATTGGATAAGGCATGTGTCATTGGGTGACACATGGGAGGAGGAGGAGTGAGGGGAGCCGGGAATGCCAGAGGTTATCTTGTAGGAGTGGCAAGCTCACCTAATTTGGCTGGGAGCTGTAGAGATTCAGGCAAGTGATTGACATGCCGGTCAGTTTCTGTCTCTTGAAGTGAGTGGATGATACACATAGCACTAGGTGACACCAGGTTGGCAGGGACAGCAGAAGGAGCTGGGAATGCTTGTGACAGTCATCCTCGCCTTATTTTGCTGGGAGGGAGCAGCAGAGATTCATGGACAGGGGTGACACACCTTTCAGTGTCCATCTCTTGACATGAGTGGATGGGACATGTGTCATCTAGTGACAGCCAGGAGTAGTGGAAGAGCTGGGAACCCCTATGGGGAGAGTCAGTTATTTGTGGAAGAGTCACGCTCAGCTGGAAAGGGACCAGCAGATAGTCAGGTATTTGGATGACACCAATCAGTGTCTGTCTCATGGTGTGAGTGTACAAGGCACAAGCCATTGGTGACCCCTGGCAGGAGGAATGGAAGGACCTGGTAATCTATGACGATAACTAGTGGGTGAGTCATACTTTCCTGATTGTGCTGGGAAGGAGCAGCAGAGATAGAGGGAGGTGGATGACATGCCAGTCAGGGACCATCTCTTGACACAAGTTGACAAAACACTTACTTTCAGATGACAACTGGGAGGAGTTGGAGGAGACATGCATCCCTGAAGACAGCTTGTGTGAGTGTCAGGCTCACCTAATTCTTCTTGGAGGCAGCAGTAGAGATTGTAGGTGGTGGTAGGTGCAACACAATTAGATATATTTGCAATACCATGTCCTCTTGCAAATGAGCAAGAGGCAGGAGAGTGACATACTTCTTGTGGGCTTTCCACTCTTGTTATGTGTATTGGGGAAGCAACAAATTGTATCTGGTAAATTGAGGGTATCATTCAATCATTCTCCACTCCCCTGTCAGACGTCACTCTAGGGTACATGTGCCAGTACAAGAAAATGCACATGTATCGCATCATGACACCGAACATCGACTGAGCTGCATAAAGTAGGGTGCACTTTGGTTCATTCCAGCATCACAGATCAGAAGGTGTAGGTGTGCAGATCTTATCTAACAAATATCATCGAAGAAAAACAGACAGCGTTCTTGAACAGTGGTATGAGACTGAAAATCCCAGCTCTCGATCTCTGCCGCCCAAATCCACTGGGATAGACAGTACGAATGATTAGATGGATGTTGATCTAGACAAAGATTAAGCTCCATAACAGCCCAGGTTTCCACAAGCCTTTTGTTTGGAAGGCAGTGATACTGAGATGGTCGAGGGGAATGACACCACCACAGATGTAGAAGCTGCAGTATTAACTGAAGCTCACCCCAACCGGTACACAGCCTCTTTGCGAAACAGTCCTTTCTTTGCAGATCAGAAAGCACCTCATATCATTATGCAGTATCCAGAATTCTACCACTAGTACCATCTTCAGCACCATCACACCCACATGAATCCAGTCTGTGCACTGCTAGTCCACTACAAATGTTAAACGTGGGGCAATATTTCACATAAAGGAAAAAGCAACTGAATCACATGCACTCAGTGTGCTGAGGGAAGGCAGCGACAAGCTTGTGTAACACATCTATGCAGTACCATATACAGATGCAACAGACACTGACATGAGAATGTAAGGAAGACATGGTATCAACACTAAAACAGACACAAGTGACCACAGTTCAATGGTGTTTATTGAGCTTGCACAAGGGTGTGATAAACGCCTGCCTAAACCTAAATTCACAGATGGCAACAAGCTAGGACCATCAAATAATAATAATGCTGTCCGAGTGGAGTCTTGTCAAAATAAAAGGGCATGTACTAAAAGAAACTATTGCCAATCCTTACCACTAATTTACAGATAATGTGGGGTATTGTTCATGAAAAAGAAAGAAGTGTTCACAAAATAATATGTCAGGATGCTCGGGTTGTTGGCCTCCCTTCCCCATGTTGGTAGTACGGAGCAAGGTGGGTCACTCGAGCAAAGCACACACTCTAGCTTCTGCAGTATAAGGATACAGTTGCATTTTCCTAGTTCAGGACCTCTTTACTTATTGCAAGACACTTGACACAGAGTGCCTGCTGTACCAAAAACACACAATCATTCTTTTCCTTTTTTCAGTATTCAATTAGGGTGTTCACCCTAGATCCCCCTCAGCCAGGCTCAGATAGTTTTCAAAACAAAAGTTCAATGTTGGATTCCCCCTCTTCCAGGCTCAGATCCCTTTCAAAACAAGGTTCAAAGAATTATTTTTCTGGTGACTCTCGGTTCACCCCGGATCCCCCTCTGCCGGGTTCAGATCCCTTTCTTTCATTCAATCAGTCTCCCTCAGCCGGGCTCGGACCAAATGTGATGTATATTAAACTATCAAAGACTTTTGAATGTGCACAGGGTTTAGCTTGACCCATTGCATGACCACTTCGATCTAAATATTTCTTTCTCTAACACTCAGCATCAACTGGATACCTAAAACAGACTTTTGAATGAGCAACCACATGGCACCGGACCACTCTGTCTATGGTATCTTTTCTAGGCCTCCCATAGTTCAATTGTAAAGTTCAACTACTTCCTCTGTCTTCCAATTGCATTCATGTTGCTCATCCCAAATGCCTCACACACTCTTTATACAATGTTGCTGCTTAAAACCTTGGTTCAAAACACAAGCTGGTTTGGTATCAATCTCTCAGACTCACCGACTGTGCTGTCTTTTCTGATGCGCTTTATTGTAGGAGCCAATGACAGTACCACAGCGGCAATTGATCTTCCCCACCTTGGTTATCGACACAGGAGAGCCACGGGTACCTCCAACACACTGTGCAGGTTTGATCAGCCTAGTTCCTGGTCTTTGGTTTCTTACTATCCAAGGCCCACAAAAGTAACGGTCTTTACAGGTCAAAGGCACTTCCCTCCTTGCAACCCTCTTGCGTCTCACTGTATTTCTCCTTCTATTAAACTGCCATCTTGGAACCGCAGTTTCCTCATGTGTTTTGCCTCGCTCAGACTGTGCTTTTGTGCTCTGCCTTTTATACGTGTGGGGAAATGTGATGAAAGTCAGGTGTGTGTAATGATCCGTAATTGCCTGACCTTGCCTGACCATAGTGTTGGGACATGTCAGGTATACGGCCTGGTGTTAGTCCATTGTCACTCATGGTGAACTGTCGTGAGAAAGAGTTTTTGTCGGGAAAGGGGGGAAGCGATTGAGCTCCTAGGTATCCTACCTGGTAGGATGGGGAAAAGGTGTTACAAGGAAGGGGATAATGCATCTCACCTTTCGGTGTCCCACTTCCACTCCCCAAAGACCCCTCATCTAGGTGATCCTCCCACACTGGTCCACCCCCAAGAACTGGATCCAAATGCCCAAATGCGATGCCGTGTCCTAGCCACCTGGATGACAGATCCCCGGGGACTAGCGGGTGAGACACCTTCAGGTTTATCACAGGAAGAGGACAAAAGCTCTGTGGTGGATATCTTCCTTTACCATCAGACAAATAGCATGCCTTAACCAGTTCTCACTATTACCCCCAATTATACTTCGGCTGCAACAGTGCTTGGTACAAGAAGTAGCATGCCAACTCTAAACATGCACCAACACAGTGCACAGCAGTAATCTGTCATTGCATCCAAGTGTTACAGAAGCATTTGAGCATGGTCAGAAATATCACAAGTCCCATGACAGACAGTGCCTGCTTATTGCTAAGCTGGCTTCAATGCTGGCAATAGATCACTTTCCCTGCTTGTTTGTGGAAAATACTGGATTACGGTGCCTTATGGGAAAAACCATCATGGCTGGGATATTCCCAACCAGCGTTCATCCTCTCACAAAGTGTTAGCAGAATTATACAACACGATTCTAATTACAGTGGGGAAGGCACTATATAACTCTGCAGGGCAATAGGTCAACCTCACCATGGAATATGGACAAGAGGTTAGAGCACTGGATTCCTAGCTGTCCAGCACAAGGATTTTCTCTCCTTCCTCCAACAACAAAAGGAGTCCCAGAATATTTCAAGGGTACAGCAGGTGCATGCATTTCAGCATCATGCAACCTTTTGCATGCCCTATTGTCATGGCAGAAACCACAGATGAGTTCAAATTTAAGAGAAGATGGAGGAGATGCAAGAGCGGTGGATAAGGCCTAAAAATGTGTACTTTGATTCATTATAGCAGAGAATTGAAACATATGTATGTGCTCCCGTATACATTGTCAAGACAATGCATTCCCCTTATTTGTGCCTGTCCTTCACCTTATGGTCACACACTTTATCATCAGTTGTCAATAAATGGTCACTGTGGCTCACAAAATCAGCTCCAATTTCATCCGGGCTTACTATGCCAAAATTCAAATATGCAAATTCAAGTGCAAAACAAGTTGCCGCTTCACAACCTGAAGACCTCAGTGGCCATTGGTAGGAACTTCACTTTGCAAATGCAAGACAGACCATGTGAAATGCCATCACAGATCACTGCAACACTCACATCAGAGTTCTAGATGGGGCCTTGTTACCCCTGTCTCAGTGACAGCTGCTGTCCATAGTCTGCTCTGCAAAACCTTTCAGGAGTTCTCAGAGTGAGTTAGCCCTCATAGTGCAACCCTGAGTGAAGTTCTCCCTCTGGTCTACCTGCTAGAGCTCGCCCTTACTTAGATGACAAGGGCCGGTGTTTTGGTAGCTGATGCCGATGTGGCACAGCTAGTGAGGTACCTTCTTTCTGCCTGTTGCTGTAATAATCAGGGACTTGGATGTAAAGATAACATTGAGTTCTGCTGTCTTTCTTTGTGGACCCATTTTTCAAATCAAAAGTGGTAATCTTTCGACTGTATGTCACAGGAGATAAGGTCTTACAATGAGCACCACAAGGAAGAGATACTGTGCATATGTCCAAGGACGCTTTGCTGCAGTGCTTGCAAATGGTGCAAGAATGCAGGTATCCGCAAAAACACAAACTATCTCAAATGTTGGCACATGAACCTGGCCCCTCAAGCTCACAAATGACGGCAGCATCAGTGGGCAGTACATCACTGACACCTGTCAAAAGCTTTGAGAACATTGCGGGTAGAGCCTGCTATGAGTGGGAGAATCTGTATGACACCCTCCTCAGTGACTTGGGCCTTTTGTATCTAGACAGATCATCAGCAGCAGACAGCAGACGCTCAGCCTCACAGACGCTAAATTTCTATATACTGGACACCTCACCTGTGGGAAGGGATGATAACCCATTACAGTACTGGTACAGTGAGTGGTCTGTTCGGCTGCCCAGCAGCACTTATGTAAGTTGCGTAAAATTCACTGATTTTCCCCCTTGCAAGTGAACAGCCCAAATGAGGTCTTAGCTCAGCTAGAGCCATTGTCTCTAACTGAAGGAGAATCCTTGCAGTGCCACATTTAATGAACAATTGACATTTAAATATTCAACAGTCACTTCATTACAGAAGGTTATGGGACATCTACCATTATCTTGCTCTTAATTCCTCTAAAACGTAAGTGCTTTTCCTTCCTGCTACTACTATTCCTTCTCCTCTTCCTCCTGTTTCTATTTCATTTCCTCCTTCTTTGCTTTCCATTTTTCTTTCTGCCGTAATTTGGGTCTTTATTTAGTTTCCTAATTTTCTTTTTCTCATCATATGTCCTTACTTTCACGCTCGTGGCGAGTCCAGCTCTAAAATATTCGGAAGGCAAGGCCATTTCTTAGATTTAGTGCTGCAAGCTTTTAAATTCCTCTCTTTGGGCTTTTTGCCATGCGTTTGTCTCTTCTCAAATCAATCTTCGCCTCTTCTATTCATCTTTTATGTTCTCTTTCACCTTGTGATTCTATTCCTTTGTCATTTTCCTCTCTTGACTGAATTTCTTTTCAGTCTTGTCTAAAATGTATTGTCTTTGTACGGTCATTAAATCTCTTCACAACCTTTCTTCTCCTTATCTTTCTTCATTGGTTTCTTTTCACATTCCCTCTTGTTCTCTTCGTTCTCAGTAACTCTTTCTTCTCACTGTTACTCCGCCCATGTGTGCAATCTAATTTCCGATTCTTTTCTTTACTTGCTCCTTTGCATTAGAACGCTCTTCCTCTGTCTCTTCATTCTAGTTCATTCTATTCTCTTTTTCCTTCTGCCCTTAAAGCTCATCTCCTTTAGTTTTTCTGTTTCATAAATATTGTGTTAATTTTTAGCCGTGATGTCTTGATTGTACAGAGCTTTGACGTACAGCACTTCATGAATATAAATGCAAAAATATACCCGTAGTCAACACATTAGATCAGATGACAAGGATTTGTTACCGACTGCATGTCAGAAAATGGAGGATGGTTGTTTAGTTGTGGTTTGGAAACTGAAAGGTGAAGGAGTGACTGTGACTAAGTGGCATGGCCAATTGCTGTCTTACATATTCTCTTGCACTGACACACACTCGTCAGATATTTGCATGTTCCACAAGCTGTAGCAACCCCTTAGGAAGCTCAGGTATTTTCGCAAGATGCAGATACCCACTAAAGATTTCTGGTTTTCCACACCGGTCGCAGTCACCTGCTAGGCTTCTCAGGGTTTTTCACAGAGTGCAGACACCCTCTAAGGTCCTCAGTATTTTCACACAGAACAGCCTCCCCTTACGATGGTCAGCCTCGGCAACCTCTGCTACAGAGCATTTCATGATGTTCACCAGCTCTCCCACAGACAGCTGCCACTCTTGCAGGTGTGGAAGTCCCCCTGTGAGGACGAAAGGAGTGCTATAGTGCAGATGGAGGAGACAGGTGGCAAGGGCCACAGGCATGGTGAACAATGTGGCAAAGATCAGAAACCGGCAAATTAAACTACGACAATAAGAAACTGCTATAAAATGTATGAGATGCACCATTCATTCCAAATGAATAACCCAGGCATCAGTTTGGATTGATACAGGCAGGAAGGATATGGAGAGAGCATTTTGACTGGATGAAGTGAGGATAGTGTATACAGAAAAAGACCATTGAAGCAAAGGAGAGCCTACCGAATGACTGACTTATTCCTTCCACAAAGCCATGCAGGAAGGAAGAGTGATGACACACTGTATGCCTCCTTAGGCTGATAGCCACCACTATGTTGTCCTGCTCCCCAACATTAGCCAACAGTCCACAAGGAAGGCAGCAGAAATCTACCCAGAATCATTTTGTCCAAGGGGTCCCATACAAAGATGGGTGCTATCGATGGTGGTCCACCACTATCAAATATTTATGGTGGTGGTACCATCAAAAAGAATCTGGACAGCTGTGGATTTGGCCATGGTGTGTCTGATGTCACATCCTTGCTGCCCCCCACCCTGGGACATACTAGCGCCCTCCTCCTCATTACAGCTTCAAGCAAACTTAGTGGTGGCTGCACAGTTGCTAGCCTCTGAGGACACATGCAGATGGTGAGCCCTCCTGTGCCACCAGCAAACTTCATTATTCCTTGCTGTGGTCCCTAGTGCATGGGCAACTGTCTTCCTTCCGTGTGCCCCCCCTTGTTTGAGCAGCTTCCCACCATCCTCCGCCATGCAGAGGACCTCAGGCTTTTCTCCCCTTATGGGCTTCCCTGGTGGTGGGCAAACATATTCCCACACTCTTGACACTGTGGCATGTGTGGTGGGATTGAAGTCACTGCTCACTGAGGGTCCACCTGGTTGTCCTTCGCAGCAAGGCAGAACAAGGCTCCCCTCCATCACCAAATCTGTTTGTTCCTACACATTTTCCACCCCTCCTCTCTCAGGTGGTTCCACCTACTGCTACGGAACCTCCACAGGTTGGTCCTCTCCTGAGCCTTCAGGGAAGTCCTGCTCCTCATCCACAGTCACACCTTGTTGGATGGAAATAACCTCCTCTTCTATGCACTCCATCCCATCAAGACCCCAACACATCATTGTCTGTAGGGTGTTTGCTGTAGCCAACCAGACCTCACCCATAGCAGACATACCTGCCGGCTCCTCCCTTCCAACAGTAGTCGTGTGTCACATAATGTCCACTCACCCTGCCTTTGTGCTTATCTCTGCTGGGCATACTCTGATGGCCCTGCCTTGTCTCCCACTCCTGTGACTTTTACCAGTGCCTCTGCCTACCCCACCAACTCTAGAGATTGATGGTGCTCTGTGGACTGGGTCACAGACCAGTCCACATAAAGATCACAGGATTCTGCTGTCATTATCAATCATGGGGCAATCTTCTTCTTCCTGAAAGGAGAAAGATAGTTCCCCCTTCCCACCCTCAGCTGTCTCCCCTTTTGCCTCCCTGCATGCCATTCCAACTGTCAGAAAAGCCGAGAATGGTAAGTGAGGACCCAAAGTGATTGAGAACCAGCACATCCCCAAGTGTACAAACAAGGGAACAACCAAAACAATCTTACAACTGCAACCGACAATCCACAATCTAAAATTACAATTTACAACTGCACAGAAGATGACCAACAAACAGAAAATGATCCTCCAAACTCCTACAAAGACACCACAAACTCCCCAAAAGCACCCAACACCCTCCAAGTGTAAGCCTGTCCCGTTTAATAACATCTTTAACTGCCTAGCAAAACCCTCAAAAGAATAGGGTGTGAGCAGAGTTTCCATAGTAATACACACTTTAGTAGGTTTATACCCTCCGATTGGCTGCACAAACTTGACAAATCACCTGAGATGGCCCTTATTGGACAGACGGACCAAACAAATAAACCTGTTATTCATCATGATATATACAGCTGCGGACTAGACCAAGAATCATTGAGTGAGTCCGGGAAGCCTACTGCGAGTTTGTCAGGGATTCGTCAGCCTTCCAAAACCCTGTTCTGTTCTTGAGGGGCAAATCTTCTCTGAAAGATTTGTCTGCTTCTGTAGGTTCACGTTAAGGTTCAGCCAGGCCTATTATTATTATGCGCTAGGGTGTTTTCAAGCACCAAGAACACTAGGCCATTTGTATGTACATGTGTGGGAAATTGATAAATTGCACATCTGCAAATGCAAAGAACCTCACCTACTTGTACCATTACCATCCATTTTATTTAATGCCCCACCTGACCCCCCAGGCCCATTGCTTAGCTTTGACGAGAATCTCCTTCACATCCTGGGAGACAACATCAAGATCTCCTCCAAAATAATCCTTCTGGGAGACCTTAATCTGGGCCTCAATGATCCAGAGGAGCCCATGCCTCCATGTTGTCTAAAGCCCTGGAAACCTTAGGTTTCAGGCAGTACGTCAACAATCCAACCCACTCCAAAGGTCCCACACCGGACTGGGTCTCAGACCTTAATTGCCTGATCTCTGTCGATTCCAGCATTCCATGTCCTTGGTCAGACCAACTCATTATCCACTTCTCTATCCCACACCCCAAGAAACCCAATCTCTCGACCTTGACACTGCCTCTGGCGCTTGCCCGTAGCTCACGCAAGCTCACTAAAGAAAGTATACTGCCATTGTTGGACACGCATAATCTTATGCCACCATACTCTAATGACCCCAACATCCTAGCAAACCTTTACACCTCAGCACTAGCCTCACTAATAGACACTATTGCCCTGCTAATGATGCGTAGAGCCAAACCAGTGAGACACTCAAATTCCTGGATTGCATCAGACCTGTAGAACTGCGTACAAAACATGGCTGGCGGAATCAACTTGGCAAATAAAATTCTGTCTGACGAGATCAGAGTACACCAAGATTTCCTAATGCTACAAACTAGCTATCATCTCAGAAAAATCCTCCTCCTTCAACGCCAGAATAGCAAATATGAAATCCAACACTAGAGAACTGTTTACTATCTTCAGGGAACTTGAGAACCCGGCCACCCTCACAACCTATTCGACAAGGATGAAGCCTGGTGTACCAATATACAAGCAGCCATGCTTAACAAAATCGACACTCTAAACAAAAAAAACCTCAACAGTCAAGCTAATATGCAACTTCCTCTCTTCGACCCTGCCCTAGACGCCATGCCAGATCCTATGCTTAGGGGACCTCACAGTTTCAATTAAAAAAGAACACAGAGACTGAAGTCCAAGCCATCCTAAAAAGTCTAAAACCCTTTAGATGCAAAGGGGATATCTTCCTGGCTCTATTATTAATGTTTGCTCAGGAGCCTTGACGCCCTTGATCACCACCTTCATAAACGCCTCCTTCTCTGCAGGCCTAGTGCCCTGTAGCCTCAATGAAGCATGAGTACTCCCACTTCAAAAAACATGTTAGACCCCCCCACAGGCCCAAATAACTACAGGCCCATCGCCACAGTTCCCTTCTTATTGAAAGTACTTGACAGAGCTGCCTACCTACAAGTCCAGCACTTCCTAGAAACTAACCATATACTGGGAATGAGACACTCTGCATTTCTCCCTGGCCATGGCACTGAACCTGCACTGCTGGATTAGATCAGATGGATGAGATTAGGGACAAAGGAAATCCTGCCCTCCTACTTCTAGTAGACCTATCAGTGGCCTTTGACTTGGTCGACCACAAAATCCTTTACCACCACCTGACGCCCTTGACCAACTTCTCCCCTGAAGCCACATCCTGGATCATCTCCTTACTACAATGGAGGGTCATGAGAGTGTTTGTGGAAAATGCTAGTGCTGTTCCTACCCCCATCCCTTGTGGGGTTTCTCAAGGCTGGTACATATCCCTTACATTATATAACTTGTTCACCAGACCCCTCTTTGACATCCTAGACTCCACCGGCACAGCCTACACCAGCTATGCCAATGGCACCCAAATTCTCCTCCTGCTCCCTGGCAATTCTGCGGAAGATTCCAACACCCTCAATGTGGCAAACTCCACTATCCAGGCCTGGATGGCGACAAGCTGCCTCTGTTTAAATGGGGACAAGACTGAAATCCTGCTGGTAGAGTACCCTGCGGCACAAAAAAATGTCAACTACCAACATTCAGCCTTCTTTTTTGATGACATTTTGGTCTCTGTCTCTGCATCAGTTAAGAACCTAGGGGTTTACCTCGACTCTACAATATCCTTGTCCCATCAAGTAAATGCTATTATCCCCTCTGCGGCCTACATGACCAAACTACCTAACGCAGCCAAAACTTTTTGTCTACGGATAGTCGCCTCGCCATCGCTCGGGTAGTCACCGGCTCAAGACTGGACTATTGCAACATTCCCTTCACTGGCACTTCCTCAAAAATCATCCAAAAACTTCAAATTATCCAAAACAATGCAGTGCAAGCAGCCCTTAGCATCCCTAAAAGAGAACACATCTCTACTGCCAGGAGATCAGAATATTGGCTACTCATCAGAGAACGCATTATCCTCAAAACTCTGTCCATTACCCACAAGTGCCTTTCCAATACTACCCTCTACCTTTCTCAGAAAATGTCTAGAGGCCACTCCGCCAGACCAAATAGAACTCCATACGCCCATTGAATCGTCCAACCCAAAATCAGGTGCGCCAAAGCGGGAGGCTGAAGCTTCCTGTTCATTGCAGCTAAACAGTGGAACGCCCTGTCCCCTACCCTAAGAGCTGAACCCTCCTACTGGGTATTCCACAAAGCCCTCAAAACCTTGTTATTTGGATAGACTGTTTGCTACTACTGTATTTGCTAGGCACCTGCGCCAGTTTCTACTGGCCAAATGTTCATGTTGAATGTGAGTAACTGGTTTATAACAGTGCCTCGATGCACTCTGGCTGTTTGTGCCCTTTATAAGCGAAATAAATATATAAATAAATACGAAAGACTGTGTGTGGCCCAGTTTCAGTTGTAGCAGCTAGGGTTTCTCCTCTTTAAATGTATGTAGGAGGTCACCCAGCGATGGTATTCAGGAAATAAAGGAGATTGTGCTATTTAGAAACAAGTAATTTCCCATAAAGGCTTACGAGACCAAACATTGCCCTCCTGTTTCTTGTCCTCACCAGTTTTTACGATATCTGCTTTCTTTAGAGAAGAGAAAACACATTCCTTTTTTTAATGCTTTTCTATGGGTGGAACAAAATATTTTTGAGTGGGGGCCGTTGCTCCGTATTCCTTAGGCCTGCTAGTTGTGACTTCAGTGCCTCCTCATTTTAAACTGCTGTGGAAACAGCTTTCCTGAAGCCTGTTTTGCCTGTTTTGCCCTCATTCCTAGAAGTGAGGTCTCAGCATCACTAATTTCTCCCAAAAGAGTTACACTTAGCACGGGATCATGAGTTGTAGTCTAGTCATCATTCTGAAGTCCTATAGAACTTCGAAGAGTGAATAGAGGAATTATACTGCACGCATGTCCTCCAAGTATGTGTAGGTTATAGCAGTCCTAACGAGTACGTGAAATGCCCGAAACATTAGCACAGTAACAAATAATTCTGCCTCGTTACCCCAGAAATTCCATATATTGGGATAAATGGACATGATCCGAAATGCAATATTAGCAAACCAAGACATGGGTGGCATTGTGCTAGCAGGCAGCACGCTGATCCTGTAAGTTCATATGACGATACTGTGTTTTTGGGAAAAGTGAATACCAAATTCGAGTGTCAGTTTCAGCTGGTTGCCATTCAAAAGACATATATTGTTGGCTGTACAGTTAATGCAGCTTTTCCCCAAACATACCATGAGAACACCGAAGAGTACTCCATATAGGTAGCCGCAAGTTCACATCAAGTTGTCCGCGATCTACTGAATGTTTCAATGTTACCAAATCAATGCGACTCCGTGCAGTTTTGAGAACTCGTGCAGCTCTTAGGCTACGCCCTTCCAGCCGAATGAACACATGGCATGCACTTATAACCGCGCATGCGAACTATTATGCCCTAAACGTATTCCTGAATACTGCAACCAATCAAACGTCTGAAACGTAGCACGACCAATGCAGTAAGTAAGAGCTGCTAAATGGCGGGTACTTGCATCACCATCTCTGATGACATTGTTCAACCCAAACAGTCTGCTGAACTTGAGTGGCATAACAGAGCTCACCTGTTCTTGCTGCTTCATCAAGAATCACTTATTGAAAGGGGAGTGAAAGAAGTGGAAGCGACACTGACATGAACTCGTGAGTCCTTTATTTTACGGAGCACCCCGGAGCCCCGAACAGCTGCTCCACTCCAATTCATTTTTCGCCTTCTAACCGTCTCCCGTGGTCACGCGGCTCTCGCTCCGAACACTGACAGAGAGCGCGCGTGACCACCGAGAGCCGAGAGTAATACAGGCAAATCCCTACACATCTTCCCCCTTATAATAGAACACAAAAATTTTAACCACAACAAAGAAGGAACAGTCAGCAAAATAACTAATGTAACTGATCAACTTAAAAACATAGAAAATACGATCACTTCAGATAAGAATAAAATGTTACTAAACTTACATTTACATTATACCTTACATGGAATGAGATCAAGGTATTTCAAGTTTCATAATCCCTCATCCACACAGGCTTTGATCTAGTCCTATGCGAACATTCTTCATTTGCTCTCGCATCAGTATCAATTTTCCTTTCGACATTTTTTCCGTCTACCGCACTTTCTTTCATCTCCCTTCCTACTGTACTGTAACCAACCTTCACAACTCCTTCCCTCACTTTCTCATCCGACTTACTGACATTCACATCACCTACTCTTGCCAACCTTCCTTTTGACCACACTTCACCTCACTCCAAAATAACCACATTACTTCTTACCGCACTTATCTTCTTCGGTCCCAGGAACTTACTTTCCACACATTTATTTACCAGTCTGGGATTCTTAACATACACCTTCTCCCCAACTTTCCATTCCTGTTCTTTCACCCTCATCCTGTCATCAAACAATTCCTTATTTCTCTCCTGACTCAACGTAATAAGCTTCATAATGTGATCCCGATCAATATTCACCACGTTGGCCATTCCCAGCCATCCTGGACAAAGCCTTGTTCCAGGTTCCCTACCTTTCAGTGATACAAAGGGAGATACACCCGTCACGGAGTGTGGCGTGGTGACGTAATTCCACGTTAGTAACCTTAATACCTCCCTCCACGGTTGTCCCGAATTCATGGCCATCTGCAGACCCCCTTTTATTTACCTATTGACTCTTTCAACAAGACCATTCACCTTAGGATTATACAACGCAGTCCTCGTGTGTTTTATGCTATAGCCTGCAAGAAATGTCTTCATTGCCTCAGATACAAATTGTACCCCATTATCAGACACAATTTCAATAGGCACCCCTTCTTTAAAGAACAGTCTCTCTAAAAAACAAATCAACTCCTTAGCCGTAACCTCTTTCACCGCTTCCCATTCAAACCATTTAGAATGAAAATCCACTACAACGAATAAAAACTTCTGGCCATCTCCCAGGCCTGCTACAGGACCCATAATGTCCACCGCCAATTTGCACCAAGGCTGGTCTGGCACCACATTAGGTATCAAAGGGGCCTCCCTTACTACTCTGCATTTGTCACTCGTTTGACAGGTCATGCAATCTTTGACAAACCTTTCAGCACATCTATCGATTCCTGGCCACCAATAATTTTGCCTCAATTTTCTTTTCATAGCAGCCTCTCCCGGATGACCCTGATGAGCCAAACTAACCAGCACTGACCTGAGAGACTGCGGAGGAACAACACACCTTCCTCTTCTTAGCCTGTCTTCACACAGATTCAACTCATCCCTTATCTCCCACCAAGTATTGAATTTACTATCCAAATCTCCCTTTGCAGGCCATCCCTTCACAGTCCAGCCCTTTATAAGACTAAGATCCTCATCAATATCCTCTTCCCGTGTCCACTCAACCTTGCTAACTGCATTCAGTATTTCTGCCACAACTGATTCTCCTCTGCCTCTCTGTCTTCCGCAAGGCCACCACTTACCGGCAACCTGGACAGACAGTCCGCCCCACATTTCTCTTTTTTTCCGGCAGATAGCTCACATCAAAGTTAAAATTTTGGAGCCCCAAACCCCACCTGCTAATCCTTGGGGAACCTAACGCCCACCTTCCACTCTCAAAAAGTTGAACCATGGGCTTGTGATCCGACCTAACCACAAATCTTTTTCCCCACAAGAAATACTTGAAATGGCTCACTGCCCAGAACATAGCCAAGGTTTCCCTTTCAATAACAGAATATTTGCACTCTGCACCTCTCAACTTCCTAGACACAAATGCAATAGCTCTTTCAGTATTGTCCCTGTCATACTGCACCAATGTTGCTCCCAGCCCAAGCATGCTCGCATCGACCACCAAAACAATTTTATCCTTAGGATCAAACTTTCCTATGGATGGTGCCTCACTCACCGTTTGCTTGATACACTCAAAAGCCACATCACACTCTGCTGACCATTCAAATTTTGCACCTTTCTTGAGCAACATTCTGAGAGGAATAGACACTTTTGCAAAATCCTTCACAAATTTATGGTAATATTCAGCCAAACCTAGGAATGATTTCACTTGTTCCTTACTCTCTGGTACCGGTGCAACCTTCACTGCTTCCACCAAATTCCTCTTAGGCCTCACACCCTTTTCATCTATCTCATGACCAAGAAATTCTACCCTGTGCACCCCAATCTTGCACTTGCTCCTTTTCACCGTTAATCCTGCCTCACTCAATCTGTCTAACACCTCTCTCAACACTGCTTCATGTTCTTCGGTGGAATTCGCATATATCAGAACATCATCTTGGAATACAATAATGTTCTTCACACCGCACAGCACCGTCTCCATCACCCTTTGGAATACAGCTGCCGCCGAAGCGAGCCCAAACGGCATCCTGCAATATCTAAATGTACCAAACACTGTAATGAATGTCGTCAAATGTTGACAATCCTCCTCAGTGGAACCTGATGATATGCTTGAGAAAGATCAATGACTGAAAATATTTTGGCATTGTTTAAGACGGACAACTTATCACCAATTATCGGCAGGGGATGTCTATCAATCAAGATATTTCTGTTCAAGTCTCACAAGTCTGCACACAGTCTGATATCTCCATTTGCCTTCGCTGCTACTACCACCGGGGACAGCCATTCAGAGCTTTCACTTTTCTCAATTATTCCACTTTGCAGTAGTGATTCCACTTCTACTTTTAACTTTTCATTCAGTTCATGAGGCACTGGCCTCACCTTGTGCACTTTTGGAGTGGCTCCTGCCTTCAGCTGAATCTGCTGTTCAAATCCCTTCAGCACTCCTAGTTCATCTTGAAACACTTTAGGGTACTCCTTCTCCCACCTATCCTTCAGCTCAGCCACATCTATAGGCCTTTCCTCATTCGCTTGGATTCTGATACCCAACTTCCACTGTTCACCCCATCCCAGGAGTGTCGAACCTTCTTGAGTAACGTATATCTCCGCTTCACAGCTTCTTCCTTTACAGTCAATCGAAGCCTGGAACATGCCCAAAATTTCAATCCTCACATTCCCATACGTATAAGGTTCGATCTTGTGTTCCTTCAGTTGCTTCACATCTCCCTGCATGCAACCTAAAAATGTTGCTTTCGACATCAAAGTCCACGGCGAACAACTGTCCACCTTCATTGTTATTGCCTTCCCGTTGACTATGAACACATCTAAAGGTGCACCACCTTTATTAGATACCTCTGACACTTCTAGTATATGCTTTGTCTGGCTGCTGATCCCCACTGCACCATCTTCTTCTTGCTCGGGCACCCTACCTCCTTCTTCAATGTTCTGCACCACTCCCGAGTCACGGCAAACTTTCGCAAAATGACCCTTTTTCTTGCATTTAAGACAAGATATGTTTCTGGCTGAACAAAACATGCTAGTTGAAATGTGGCGGTTACTTCCACACTTGTAGCATCTTATCTCCTTGTTGGGAACTCCTTTACGAAATCCCCTCACCACAGCCACTTCTGCCTCCGACTTTTCTCCCTTCATATTAGTCATATATTTCTGGGTCTGTTCCATGCTTCTTGCTGTGTCAATAGCTACTTCCAGTGAAGCGTCTTTGGACAATAGTCTCTCTTGTATCTTTACATTATTAGTACATCGCACCAACTGATCCCTTATGAGAGAGTCTGTGAGCAGTCCAAATTCACACGTGTGACTAAGGGACCTCAACACTGCCACAAAGTTCTCCACTGGCTCCTGTGGACCTTGTGTCCTTTGGAAGAGTGTATGCCTCTCAAAAGTTATGTTCTTCTTGGCTTCAAAGTGTATCTCCAACTTTCTTTCCGCCATGGAATATTTATCCACCTCTCCTTGGCCCAGCTGTGGAGGATCAGGCAACCCATCATACATACTTCTGCCTTCAGTTCCCAAATTGTGAAGTAAAATTGCTTCCTTTCTAGCTCATGCGAACTTATCCCCACCAATGGCAATCAGGTACGTGTCAAACAGCCTCTTCCACCTGTCCCACCTTATTGGTGGAGCACCGGGTTCAGCCAGAAACGGTGGTGGGGGCGACATACTAGCTGCAGCCATCTTTATGTGTGTCTTGGTGCTTTAATTTCCCTAAATGTCACAAAGTTCACACCTAGGCAATCGTGTTCACTTCTTCACGTGCACTAGTCTTCCAGTGCTTAAACTGCACTGTGGCAATTTTTTCCTGATGCCAGTTTAATAACCATATACTTGTTTCCCAACAAAATCTTTATTGCTGCCGCCTCTTTGTCTTGCCACAGTCTCAATGTCTCCCTGGAGACGCTACCACACTGTAATGGCCAAGTATTGGCCTTGTCTTCCTTTTCTGAGGAGCCTTCCCCTCCGGTTGTGCCCAACCTCCCTTCTCCCTGCTCCTCACCTCCTTGTCCAATGAGCCAGGGTGGGTGGCACCAACCAGGAAGAGCTGTTTTCTTCGTACAGCCACTCGGAGCAGCAGAGGTGGGGAGACTGTCCCCCTGCAGCGCCACGCTTTCCGGCGCCGCTGAGACAGCCTCTGCAGCCCCCCCCCTTCCACACGGCTCCTCACATGTTTTCAGAGGCCCAACCTCCACACCTCTGACGGCGGCGCACCTTCCTTCGTGGCCATATGGGAGACGTCACCAGGCTCCGCGGCGAGCTCCGTGTGTGCTTCCTCGTCGCCACTTGAAAGAAGTGGAAGCGACACTGACATGAACTCGTGAGTCCTTTATTTTACAGAGCTCCCCGGAGCCCCGAACAGCTGCTCCACTCCGATTCGTTTTTCGCCTTCTAACCGTCTCCCGTGGTCACGCGGCTCTCACTCTGAACACTGACAGAGAGCGTGCGTGACCACCACGAGCCGAGAGTAATACAGGCAAATCCCTACAGGGAGCCTTGTCATTCTGTAATTAGTGAGCACAACATATCAGCGATTTGAATGACACCCAGCAAAACCACTTGTTACCAAAATAAAGGCATGCTTCTGGTACACAGTACAAATAATAAATCAGGTTAAATCCATTCGTAATATGTGTCACATGGCAAGGCCATCCTAATAGAGACATACAGAGTAGACGCCAGTTTGCATGGTTGTAATGTGAACAAACACATTGTCGACATGGACATTGGGTACAGGGTTTTTACCCACAAGAGAGTCACACAATATCCTGGCAGATGACGGCGGTGACAACGCAACCAACCTTTACAGGCTGAGGTCACAAACTCCGCTCAGAAAACCATTGCCCAAGCACACCAACCTACAGCCCTGCAAGCCAAAGTGCCATGACATGGCTAAAAAAAAAACAGCCAAGTGATGTGCAGCCATTGTGAAACCTGCAGCTTCCCCTATTTCCTGCACCGCCCACACAGCTGTGTCAGAGCTAGCCACCACCACATTTACTGCTATTCAGGTGGCAGCCATTAATGTCAGTCATCCTGCTCCATGGACCAGTGTCATAGCTATCTTACTGGTGGCTGAACCCTCAGTGGGCACCCTCACCATTTCCAAGTCATGTGACCTCAGTTTCCTCTACACCCCCCTCTGTTGTTCATGCTCTTTATTGCCTCCTCCACAAGGACACCCGTGCTTGCACCAATGAGGATGAGACTGCAGGTACCTGGGACATCAGAAACGGGATGAGTGTGTGTTCGAAATGTTCAGCATACTTCCCAGAATACTACACACCTGAAGTTTGGCATGTGGGTAGCTAACATGGTGTAGACAATGCAAAAAGTATAAAATATACATTTTTTGAAATGTTCTTTTTTTTAAGTGGTCTGCAATGCTTACCACTGCCATATGTGGATATGTGTATGTGTCTGATCAAAATGTTCAGCATACTTCCCAACATGCTACAAACCTGAAATTTGGCATGTGGATAGGTTCCGTATTGTAGACAATGTAAAAGGTATAAAATATACATTTTTCTAATTTTCGTTTTTGTTAAAGCAGTTTTCTTTTAAGTAGCTGCACTGCTTGGATATGTATGTGTCTGTTCGAGATGTTTAGCATACTGCCTAACACATATAAAATATAAATATACCTTTGCCTATTTTTTTTTTAGCAATTACCGTGCAAAGCAGGGGTACAACTGCTAGTGCTTTATAAACCAGTTGTCTGTACCTGTGCCTTACTTTTCTGTATTTGGAAATATTTACCTCCACCTCTTGAGTGGATGAACCTGCACTGAGTTTTGGCTGGGATTTTATGCCTGATTTCATAGCATTGTGCTGTATTTTTCATTTGTATTACAGTGGCAATGATCTTTATTTTTTTTTCAGCTGGAGGAATTAGTGCCAACAACACCTCAGTAAGGACTAATTCCAATTTAAAAGATGGCAGCCCAAATGCTGGATATCCACATTCTGTACAGTGTTCCACTGCTCTCAAGCTAGCTCCGCACTTTAAACAACAAAATAATAAATAATACAAAATTATTACCACCCAAACATTGGCCTCATTACAATTTTGGTGGTAATTTCATTGGAATTACTACAAAACACATGTACCATTACCACCTCTCGGCCCCACTGATTTATTCAGGATCGTGACTTGGGTTAGGGTGGTGTTAGTCCCTAATTTTGGTGTCCCTAGAACTCTGGAGGGTTTTGTCGAATGTACATCGAGCTATAATGCTGCAATGGTAAATCGGATAATTTATGGAGGTAAAGTAGAAGATTTACCTTGAGCTACATGCTGGAGGTAAATCCTTCAGTTCACACCAGGTACGATCGGAATTCAGTGATGAAAGAAACTTGCAGTAAAAGACGGTAAATCCTTTACTGTCATTTTACCACCATTGTTTTCAAAACCACAGAATGATGTTGGTAACTCCTTCAGTGGCATTTCCTCCCGCAGGATTAGCAGTCGAGGAATTACTGCCAGAAAAATGAGACTCAGAATTTGTTTGAGCATTAAAAGGGGAGACTGTTACTGTCACTTTTTCCTGTTACTAGCAAACTCGTATTGAGGTCCAGTATGGGTTGAGGTATTACCTCCTGTTAGCTTGCAACACCTGGGTCTCATTACGAGTTTGGTGGTAATTCAACAGTGATTTTGCAGGTTTTTTGCAGGCAAATTGAGGTTTCACCTCCTGCTTCTCGCTGCAGGTGAATCCTCCACTTTACTTCCAAACTCAGAACTCGGTGGTACAGACAAAATGGCGGTAATTCTGCTACTGCCAAAAACGTGGTAGTAACAGAATGACCACTATTTTTTACCACTCCTCCAAACCGTAATGAGGCCCATAATTAGTAGGACTGAAAAATACTGGC
Source organism: Ambystoma mexicanum (assembly GCF_040938575.1). Taxonomy (NCBI): domain Eukaryota; kingdom Metazoa; phylum Chordata; class Amphibia; order Caudata; family Ambystomatidae; genus Ambystoma; species Ambystoma mexicanum. Next base: position 299,719,101 of record NC_090936.1, on the reverse strand, counting down.
AGTAATTATGTTACCTCCAGCTGTTTCAATAACTTCTAAACTTGTAATTAGGCTCAAGAAATCCACCAAACTCATAACATTATTACCATAATACCACCTCATATCTGAAGCTAAATCTTCCTGGTTACATGTTGGTGTAACTCCGCAGGACTCCCTAGGACTCCATGGGACTTTAGAGGAATTATCGCCCATAGTAAGTCTGCTGACACTAATTACTCAATTTTTTGCTGTTTTTTTGTTTATCACTTTCCCCAGAAACTCAGAACATATCAGTGATAGTAACTCCATTACCAAAACTTAAGCAAGCAATTCATCAGGGATGTAATTTCACCAAAATGCCTGGGGTAGCAGAAGTGACATCTCATGATCCTTGCCCTCTAAGGATATCACAGGAAGTGATGTCATTTGACTCCACCCTCAAGTGACCTCACGTCAAGTGATGGCACATAACTGTTAATTCGTTGACAAAACAGCAAGCAGCATCAGAAAGCATTGTTCCTCAGTACACTAAGAAAAATATGGTTACGATATCACTGTCACATGATATACATTTCACGAATGGACCACCATATGTAGTGTTAATATCAATGTGCATAGAAACATATTTCCAAATAACATCACTTGAGGTAAACTGTAAACAGATAGAACATCTCAAATAGGCCTAAACCCTAAAGCACAGACAACCCATGCTGGCTAAGTGCCTGGTCACAGACTGGAAACCACAACTGACCAACACAAGTCCAACCAGAAAACAGTCAGAGGCTATACCACTTTATGCTTTCACACTTGGACAATATGTGCAGGAATTCTCTTGTCAATAGTGCACTTTGTACCATTGTACAGCAACTCAGTCTGGCCAGTCACCCTGTGCCTGGATATCTATAACGCTCACCTGGCTCCCACGGAGGCGCTGACCTGGTCTGGATTGCTGTGACCTCTTCAAGCGTGATGCGCAGGATTCGAAACACCGACTGAACTGGACCCCCAAATCTGGCTTGTCTGGCCCGTAGAAAAATCTTTCTGTAGGTGGAGAAAGGGGATTAACTGACTGCAGAGTATTGTGATTGCTTCCCACCTCCCCTTGGCTCTTCTCTGACCACCTCCGAAATCCCCAATCAAGGCTCACCTTAATGTTTGAATGGATGAGCTCTCCATCCTGCTTCTGGTGCAGGGGCGCGTATTTGACCAGTTACTTCACTGGTTTCGGAAGGCGAAATGCCGTAAGTATGCAGTTTAAAAAGTTCCAGAGTAGAGTCTTCTCTTTGTTTGCTTTCCTTAACCTGCGATCTGTCCTTATTTTCAGGTGCAGAGTGGAAGTGATGCTTCGAGGGATATTGCCGGAGATAAACTCAGGTGAGTTTGTGATAAAATGATCCCTTTAAATGTCTTGGAATCCCTCTAGTAATGTCTTTCTTTTATACCCTTAGGGGCCGGGGTGCGGTACCAGGCCAAGAAGTGGTGCTGACCCGAAATGAGGAGTGGTTCTGTCAAATATGGCCAGGTAAGTCTTGTGACGGAAAATCAGGCTTTCCTCATTTGTTCCTCCTGCTCACCTTTTGTCCCTTCTTCTCCCCTGCAGGTGCAGAGATGTGGCGGAATGCCCAGAAGGTCGCGGTGGATAGTGAAGAGCCCACGAGGCAGGTGAGTGATGCGCGGCACTGCAACAAGTAGCGCAATGCTTTTAAAGAATGTCTGTCTTCAGGATCGCTGCCGTGATGGTTCCGGACACAGGTAGGAAGTTAGATTAAGTTCTTGGTTTTCACCTTTTCTCTTCCCTTCCTTCCTTTCAGGTATCCCAAGATCGAGGCGGGCGTGGCTGGAGGCAAGATGCAGGAGCAGGCACGGTGAGCGTTCAGCTGCTAGATGCAGAGCAACGCGAAGCACGTGTGGCAGTCCGGGCGTGGTTTAAATAGCCTTGGAAGAAGTTCCAGGTAAGTATTCTTCCACGGTCCCCACCCAAGTAAAATAGTTCCTTTGATAAAATAGTCCCTCCTAAGCCTCATTTGGCTTGAGGCTTCATGCAGCAATGTCTGTGTCAGGTAAGTGCACCAAACACCCTCTTTTATGAGCCTGGCGCCTATGGCGCCAGGACTGATGTCCAACATGAGCCTGGCGCCAAAGGCGCCAGGACAAAGTCCAAAGAGCCCCTATTAGGGGCCGCTGGGCTTTTACCCGAGGGCATGATGCCTGCTCCCAGGGGTGCTGGGCCTGTCCTGGTGCTCTGGGGGTAGGCATCATGACAGCACTCCCCCGCAAGGCCCCTCCCAAGGTCGTTCCCTCTGGAGGTTTCGGTTTGTTTGGGAAATCCCGATGGAACTTTTTTACCAGCCGAGGTGCATGTACGTGGCCGCTGGGTTCCCAAGACCTTTCCTCAGGCTCGTACCCTTTCCAATCAATTAGATAGAAAAGTTTTGATTTTGAAATTTTAGAATCCAAAATGTTCTTCACCTCGAATTCAGGCTCCCCATCTATCTGAATTGGTTCTGGTGGCTTTATTAATCTGGTTCCTGGTTGCACTGGTTTCAAAAGTGACACATGAAAAACGGGATGAATCCGCATGTTAGCTGGCAGATCGAGCTTGACTGCCACTGGATTAATGATAGCTTTGATCGAATAAGGGCCCAAATACCTTGGATTAAAAGTTTGAGGTCCCTTGAGCAATAAATGTTTGGTAGCCAACCATACTTGGTCTCCTATTTGGTATGAAGGCGCCTCCTTCTAATGCAGATCTGCATTTTTCTTGTATTTTTCTTTCGCTTGCTGCAAATGGGCAGTTGCATTCTTGAATGCTTGAGTTATAGTGGAATGCAAATGGTCTACTGCAGTCATTTCAAGGCTCAGAGGAGAGTCCAGGTCTGAAGTACGAGGGTGATGTCCATATAGGGTGTAAAAGGGGCGTTGTCCAGTTCCAGAGTGCACCGAGTTATTGTATGCATATTCGGCCACCCATAACAAATCCTTCCAATTACCCTCCGATTGGTGCAACATACACCGTAGGTATTGTTCAAGGGTCTGGTTCGTTCTCTCCGTCTGACCATCGGTCTGTGGGTGATGGCTGGTTGAGAGTCTTACGTCGATTTGTGCCAGTTGACAACACCTTTTCCAAAAATGTGAAATAAACTGGCTTCCCCGGTCGGAGACTAATATGGACGGGAATCCATGCAAGCGGATGATATTTTCGAGGAATTCCTTAGCAAGGACAGAAGCTGAAGGTAATCCTTTCAACGGAATAAAATGAGCCATTTTAGAAAATAGATCCACCACAACCAGAATAGTATTGTATCCATTACAAGGGGGCAGGTCCGTGATAAAATCTAGTGACAAGGTGTGCCAAGGCGCTGGTGGAATGTCTAAAGGCTGAAGAAGACCGGCGGGTTTTGTCTTTTGGCCTTTGTTTTGGGCGCAAACTCCACAGGACACCACGAAAGATTTAATATCCTTTTGCCAGGAAGGCCACCCACCAGAATTGTCGTTTAATTTTTTCCTCAGTTTTGGCAATGCCAGGATGTCCTTCCATCAGGGTATCATGATGACGGGAAATAGCCAGTTCTTGTAATTCCTTTTCTTGCAGAAATAAGTGTCCTTGGAAGTAAGGTAGGCCATCGTTGACCGAAAAGTAAGAACCCCTTTGGATCCAATCCTGCAAGGCGGTAGAGTCCAGGAATTGTTTTACTCGTGCTTGAATGTCTTCAAAGGTTTGTAAGGAGGTTAATCCCAAAATTCTTTGTTCGGGAATGATCGGCACAGGTTCTGAATTAGTGTCTATTTCTCCCATTCCTATTCTAGATAGTGCGTCTGCTTTGCCATTCTTACAGCCGGGACGGTAAGTGATTACGAAATCAAACTCAGCAAAGAACAAAGCCCATCCGTGCTGACGTGATGATTGAGCCTTGGCAGTCTTTAAATATTGTAAATTTCGGTGATCAGTGATCACGGTGATGGTGTGCCTGGCGTCAAGAAGATAATGCTGCCAAGCCTTAAAGGCGGACTTAATGGCTAATATTTCCTTATCGGTAATTGCATAATTTACCTCAGGCGGTGAGAACTTTCTGGACCAAAATGCTACAGGATGCAGTTGATTGGTTTCAGGGTCTCTCTGAGACAGGACAGCTCCCATGGCTAAACTGGATGCGTCAGTTTCGACTATGTATGGGAGATCGGTACGCAGGTGCTTCAAAATAGGTGCAGACGTGAATTTAGCTTTCAATTCCTGAAAGGCCTGTTCGGCTTCCTTGGTCCATTCGAAACGTTTATTTTTCCGCAAAAGTGCATTGATGGGTTGTACTACACGTGAAAATTCCGGAACAAATCTACGATAAAAATTGGCAAAACAAAGCATGCTTTGGACCCCTTTTACCGAGCTAGGAGCTGGCCATTTGAGGATGGCCTCCACTTTCCGTGAGTCCATTCGGACCCCATTAGGTGTCAGGATGAATCCAAGAAACTCCACCTCGGTGGTATGGAAAACACACTTTTCCAGCTTAGCAAACAGTTTGTGCTGGCGCAATTTCTCAAGGACGGCCCGGACATGCTTTCTGTGATCAGATTCCGAAGAGGAGTACACAAGAATGTCATCGATATATATGACAACACAAACATCGATAAGTTCCCGAAGGACATCGTTCATGAAGAATTGGAAGGCAGCAGGTGCGTTGCACAACCCAAAAGGCATCACCTGGTATTCGAATAAACCATATTTTGTACGGAAGGCCGTTTTCCATTCGTCGCCTTCTTTTACTCGCACCAGATGATAAGCCCCCCGGAGATCTAACTTGGTGTATACGCAAGCGTCCTTCACCTGGTCAAGGAGTTCAGGGATCTAAGGCAGAGGGTAACGGTTTTTAACCGTTATCTGGTTCAATGCGCGGTAGTCGATACAAGTTCTAAGGTCGCCTTCTTTTTTGGGCACGAAGAACGAAGCCGAGGATGCCGGGGACTTTGACGGGCGAATGAAACCATTGGCTAGGTATTGATCTAAATATTGTCTCAAATGCCGGTTCTCAGGTTCAGTAAGGGCATAAATCCTGCTACAAGGGGGTTGTGCACCGGGCACCAGATCGATTTGGCAATCGTACGATCTGTGGGGGGGTAACGTGTTGGCCTGTTCCTTTTGGAAGACGTCCTGAAAGTCTTGGTATTCCGGAGGTAGTTGCATGGAGACAGAGGTTACAGATGCTAGACTAATCTTCATATTTTCTGGGTAGCAGGTTTGTGCACAATCCCGGAAGGTTATTCTCTTTGCTCGCCAATCAATTCGAGGATTATGTGTCTCTAACCAAGGAATTCCAAGTATAATCTGAAACTGTGGGGCCTTGATTACATCAAACACAACTGCCTCCCGATGGCCTTCCGGACCAATAAGAGTCACCTCAGTAGTGGAATGTGTTACCGGTCCTGAGGCAATTTCAGTTCCATCGACTGCGGTGATGACATCTTTGCTGGTTTTTGGACGCAGAGGGAGGTTAATCCTAGAGACCAATTCACGATCCACATAGTTTCCTATAGCCCCACTATCGATGTATGCCTTTATTGCATGCAACCGCTTAGGCTGTTCCAGATCTACGAGAACCATTGGCACAATGAAATGCGAGGTCTGAGAGTTAGTTTTCAAGCTCGGCAAGCGGACCCCTACGCTTGTCGGGCAGAGTCGTTTCCCGAAACAGAGTCTTCATGGTTTTTATCAGCGGTTCCTACCACCTTCTTGGGCGGTTTTGCCGGGCAATCTCGTAGAAAGTGTCCAGAATTCCCACAATAAAGACATAATTTTAACTGCCGCCTCCTTTCACATTCCTTTTGGGTTAAAGGTCCTCTAACCCCTCCAATTTGCATAGGCTCGGAGACATCGGCACCCTTGGGAGTGACGTGGGTCTTGACCAACACCCGGGTTTCAAACTTGGACCGATCCGCTTTTCGGTTTTGGAGCCTGTGATCCAATTGGACCACTAAGTCTATATATTCTGTGCATTCTTGGGGCGGATTTACAACTTGGGCCAAGACATCTTTAAGTTCTCCGCGTAGACCCCGATAGAATAATGTGATTCTTTTATCCTCTGGCCACCCAGTTTCCAGGATTAGTCTGTTAAAGGTTGCTATGTAGGAGACGAGGTCTTGGTTGCCCTGTCGCAGGGATAGAAGTTCATCATCCAGAGCTTGTCCCTGAGAATGTCGAGCAAATAATTTCTCCATGCTTGCTTGAAATCCTTGGAAATCCCGGAGGATTGGGTCATCTTGAGTAACCAGTGGTACTGACCAATCGGCAGCACAGTCGCTAAGGTATGACAACACAAAAGCTACCTTGGTCTGGTCATTAGGGAAGGCCCCAGGTCTGCATAGGAAGTGCAAACGACATTGATTCATGAATACGGCGAACCGTTTGGGGTCCCCAGCAAAGCGTTCAGGTGGGGCCAGCGGCATATTTCCAGGTAGATTGATTTGCACAGGGTTACTTGAAGCCACAGGAACAGAATTCCCCCCGGAACCAGATAGAGGGGTTTGCCCAGCTTGACCTTGCAATACCTGCCTAGCCAGGTCATCAGTTTGTTCCTTAGATACGATTAGTTCCCTCCTGAGGGCATTAGTCTCTTAACGAGCGGCATGTACTTCAGCCCGTAATTCCCCCAGTAATTGGGCCAACATATCAGTCTCAGAAGTTTCCATAGCGCCTGGGTGGGAATTTGTAGGAAGGCTTCGCTTTCTGTAACGCTCACCTGGCTCCCACGGAGGCGCTGACCTGGTCTGGATTGCTGTGACCTCTTCAAGTGTGATGCGCAGGATTTGAAACACCGACTGAACTGGACCCCCAAATCTGGCTTGTCTGGCCCGTAGAAAAATCTTTCTGTAGGTGGAGAAAGGGGATTAACTGACTGCAGAGTATTGTGATTGCTTCCCACCTCCCCTTTGGTCTTCTCTGACCACCTCAGAAATCCCCAATCAAGACTCACCTTAATGTTTGAATGGATGAGCTCTCCATCCTGCTTCTGGTGCAGGGGCGCGTATTTGACCAGTTACTTCACTGGTTTCGGAAGGCGAAATGCCGTAAGTATGCAGTTTAAAAAGTTCCAGAGTAGAGTCTTCTCTTTGTTTGCTTTTCTTAACCTGCGATCTGTCCTTATTTTCAGGTGCAGAGTGGAAGTGATGCTTCGAGGGATATTGCCGGAGATAAACTCAGGTGAGTTCGTGATAAAATGATCCCTTTAAATGTCTTTGAATCCCTCTAGTAATGTCTTTCTTTTTTCCCCTTAGGGGCCGGGGTGCGGTACCAGGCCAAGAAGTGGCGCCGACCCGAAATGAGGAGTGGTTCTGTCAAATATGGCCAGGTAAGTCTTGTGACGGAAAATCAGGCTTTCCTCATTTGTTCCTCCTGCTCACCTTTTTTCTCTTCTTCTCCCCTGCAGGTGCAGAGATGTGGCGGAATGCCCAGAAGGTCGCGGTGGATAGTGAAGAGCCCACGAGGCAGGAGAGTGATGCGCGGCACTGCAACAAGTAGCGCGATGCTTTTAAAGAATGTCTATCTTCCGGATCGCTGGCGTGATGGTTCCGGACACAGGTAGGAAGTTAGATTAAGTTCTTGGTTTTCACCTTTTCTCTTCCCTTCCTTCCTTTCAGATATCCCAAGATCGAGGCGGGCGTGGCTGGAGGCAAGATGCAGGAGCAGGCACGGTGAGCATTCAGCTGCTAGATGCAGAGCAACGCAAAGCACGTGTGGCAGTCCGGGCGTGGTTTAAATAGCCTTGGAAGAAGTTCCAGGTAAGTATTCTTCCACGGTCCCCACCCAAGTAAAATAGTTCCTTTGATAAAATAGTCCCTCCTAAGCCTCATTTGGCTTGAGGCTTCATGCAGCATGGTCTCCGTCAGGTAAGTGCACCAAACACCCTCTTTTATGAGCCTGGCGCCTATGGCGCCAGGACTGATGTCCAACATGAGCCTTGCGCCAAAGGCGCCAGGACAAAGTCCAAAGAGCCCCTATTAGGGCATGATGCCTGCTCCCGGTGGTGCTGGGCCTGTCCTGGTGCTCCGGGAGTAGGCATCATGACAATATCCTCCAATCATTTTCACCACAGACACCTCACCTTCCATTGTGAGTCGCAAAGGGTCCTCCGTCAACAGCTTTATTTTCACTTTCTGTTTATTTTTATTGAACATGTTTTCATATAACAAAGGAAGGCTTGTTATGCAGGCTGTTCAAATTGCAGAAAACACCCCCCCCTTCAATCACCCCACCCCTCACGCTCTCCCTCCCACCGCTCCAGAACTACCAAGCCCAACCAACTGTTGGGGACAAGTACAGTCAAAATACTGAGACCAATTATAGGATTGTGACTGATGTAATGGGTTTCACAACAACACAAATGCAAGTAAAAGGTTCCAAGTCTCTGGGAGCCATATGGGTCTTACAGGGGCAGACAATCAAAGTTTAAGGGCATCACACCCTTCATGCAAAAGGACTGTGCTCCAATCTAGCAAAAAGGAGTCAATCCTGTTATGAGTGATAGCTGATAATTTCTCCGATGTAAAGATAGCCCACAGTTTAGTAAGCCACTCTTTTTTAGACGGGGCAGAGGAATGTTTCCACTTCTGGTCTAGGGCTAGTCTCCCGGCCCTCAACATAGCCCCAATCACCTTTGAGAAGATGGTGGACACCGAGTCAGGGGAAGGACAACAAGGAGCAATTCGAGGGGGTGTAAGTCTTGGGAGCTGCCCACAATATCTTTGAGCCAACTTAAAAGCTCGGACCAATAGATCTGGAAGGACATGCACTTCCACCACAAGTGGTACCAAGTTTCACGCTGGCCACACATCTCAGGGCAAAGAGGGGATATGCCCGAAAACATTTTTGACAACCTATCCATGGGGAGGTGCAAAGCATGGAGAATCTTAAAGTTCTGTTCCATAGCCACTGTATAAAGAGTACCCAAAAAGAGTGCCCTATAGACTGCCCCCCAAGTTGCTTCATCCATCCCCAGTTTCTCCTCCCAGTAGTGTTTAAAGCCCTGCCTTCCCTCCAGCTACGCCGTAATCAGTACTCTATAAATCTTCAACAGCAATCCTTTCCTGGTGGTAGATTCCACAATTATTTTCTCCAAGGGATTGAGGGGGGGAGCCAATTCAGTGCACCATATGGGATTGGTAAGAATGCCTTCAACATGGAGGTATTCGAAGATGCAAATTAACAAGGGGGGTCCTGGGAGTCCCTCTGCCAGACATTAGTCCTGGTTACGAGAGACTTACCCAGAGTCTTTAGCTCACTATCTTTCACAGAGAAGAAATGTCCCAAACATATCAGTCTTTGTCCTGCCCTGGGGGAGTCCAGCACCGAAATGCTAGGCAATTCTCCTCTGAACAAGAGTACCAACAGAAACCCCAGACACGTGTTTCGGTCTGGTTGAACCTCATCAGTAGGGTGGATCTGTGCCTCTCTAAGAATAGTGAGCAAGGGGTCCACGTCTGGATTGCCCTAGTAACTTAGGGTGAGACCCAAAGTTACTTGAATATGCAAATTAACAAGACTCTGGGTAAGTCTCTCGCAACCAGGACTAATGTCTGGCAGAGAGACTCCCAGGACCCCCCTTGTTAATTTGGTATTCGAAGATGGACATCAATCTCTCCCCCATGACTCCAGCTAACTTTTCATAGTCAATGAAGGTGCTCTGGTAAAACAGTTGGGCAGCCCTCTACAGGCCCATGTCCGACCATGAATGTTATGCAAACCCTTATTGCCCAGGTCGAAGGGGGGATCCCACAAGGAGGAGGGGGTCGAAGGCCTTTTCTGAATCCAACGAGATGAGATAGGCCTCCAAGCCCTTACTTGAGGATTCATGCATCAAGTCCAGAGTCTTTCTTATATTATCCCATCCGACAACTGTCTTCCAGGAATGAATCCAACCTGGTTTCCATGGACCAGGGAGGGGAGGTGCTGGGCCAACCTATTAGCAAGTAATTTTGCTAAGATTTTTACGTCCATATTGAAAAGGGAAATAGGCTGGTAGGATTGGCACTGGCTTGGGTCCTTCCACTCTTTAGGTATAACCACGATAATGGCCGATAACATGGAATGGAGCAGAGTTCCTTTGTTCAGGACCGCATAGAATAATTTAGCCAAAAATGGAGCCAGGGTGGAGTGAAAGGATTTGTAGAAGAGAACAGTGAAGCCGTCATCACCCGGCACGCTGCCTCCTTTCCTAGAATTAATGGTGTCTATCACTTCTTGAGGAGTGATTGACCTCTCGAGGGGGCCTTTTTCGTGGGGGGGACGAGGGATTTGGAGAGAGTCCAGAAGTCGGTCGGCATCAGCCCGTCCCCCATATATTCTGACTTGTAGAGATGTTCATAATAGTAGCAGAACTGTTCCGCTATCAGAGAGTCATCTAAACATTTGTTTCCCTTGGGTGAGCGCAGGGAATCCACCCTCCTACTGTTTCTAAGTTCCCTCAACCTCCAGGCGAGGATCTTATCTGCCTTCTCACCCTTTTCCATATATCTTTTCTTTAAGAAGGCCAGCTTCCTTTACGTCTGTCCCACCAAGAGAGCTGCCAATTTTGCCTTAAACTGTTGGAGCTCTGCCCATTTACCAGGGAACATTTGGGATCGTAGTTTACCCCCGATTGAAGAGCCTCTATTTTATCTCTAAGAAGTCTCTCTTCTCTGGCCTGTTCTTTTTCCTTCTCGTACCCATATCAATGAGAACACCCCTGATTGTGGCTGTAAAGGCATCCCAGATTCCCGACACGCCCACCTCCCTGTTATGGTTAAATTCAAAATACTCTTTTATGGTGGTTAGAAGGGATTGGGATAGTTTCTTGTCTTGCAGCAACACGTTGTTACAAGACCACCTCAAACCATTCCTGGGATTTCGTGGGAACCCCTATCCGGACCCTAACTAGGTATGGTGCGACCAAGGGATCAGCTCTACATTAAATTCAGATATTATTTCCTGAATGGAGTCGTCGATCAGTATATAATCAATTCTGGAGAATGTGGCATGGGTTTTAGAGAAAAATGTAAATAAAGGTCATGCCCTTGCCGTGTCGTATGAGAGTCGTAGAGCCCCAGTTCCTCGTTGACCCTTTGCAAACCTGAGGCTATCCTCCTTTGTTCTTGTGTGTCTGTATAGGGGCCCTCAGAATTCCTGTCTCTTTTGGGGTTGAGGACCACGTTGAAATCCCCGCCCACTATTAGAGCCCTACAAATGCCATGATCTAAGTTTTCACCCCTTCCCAAAATTGGTCTTAAGCCTCGTTCGAGCAATAGATAGAGACTGCCGTCACCTTACTTTCTCTGATTTCCCCCTTGACCATTAGATAACATCCCGCAGGGTCTTTACGCAGGGACTTTGATGTAAAATGTGCCTTGGGAGACACCACAAGCGCTACCCCTCTTTTCTTAGCTGGACAAGAAGCGTGAAATACCTCCTGTATGGATCTGGCACTGAAAGACGGTTCCCTCCCCCTAGCCCAATGTGTTTCCTGTAGAAATAAGAAGTGCAATTTTAGCCTAGTAAATTCCCTCACCACCATAGACCTTTTGTGGGGGAAATTCAGACCACAAACATTAAGTGAGCCCAACGTCAGTGCTCGGTTTGTGTCATCCATCGGGGGACCAACTTTTCTCAGGTTCCCTCTAGTGAATTGTATATTACCCATGTCCCCCTCTTGGCTCAGTAAACTCGGGTTCTACACAAAAGAGCTGGTCCTGTTTGAAGTCAAATCTCCGCCTGCTAGCTGAAACAAGCAACAACCCAAAAACAACAAGAACAAAACCCCAAGATCCCCCTAACCCTCCTGAGTGCCTGGACTGCCTGCGACATAGAGTATGTTGTATGGCCAGGCCATCAGTGCCTACCTCCTCAAGGTCGGCTAAGAAAGCACAATACCCCTCTCTGAGCTCCCCCCCCTTTTGCTCAAGTAGAAACTGAATACATTGTCATCCATTCCCACTCCCCGCAGGACAATCACCTAAACGACTCCACTCTTTTAGCGAAAGGACCGAACAAGTTCAAAGGACAAGGTTCCGCCTCAGATTTTCCAAGGTGAGATACGAAATCAGATTCTTCCGACACAGCCAACAGACACTAGTTGGGGCTGGGACATGGTAGGTCATTGGAAGATTTAGAGGAGGATGGAGTTACTCTTCTGAACTTCCTGTTACCATGTCCCAGCTCGCCTTTCATTGCAATCGTTGGCTTTCTGGGCTTCTGTTAACTCCCTCCCCTGCCTTCTTGGTCACCTCCTGCGATGGGGTCACCCAGGAGTTTCCGGGACACCCTCTGAATGTTGTCCTCCATGATTAAGGAGTATTTATAACCATCATATTCAAACAGGAGGGAAAAAGGAAATCCCCCTTTGTACCTTACTGCTTTGGACTGAAGCCATTTTGTCAGAGGGCCACATAGTATTGGGCCCTTTCTCTGTGCGAGCTCCAGAATTTTGCTCTTCTCTGAGAAATAGTGAAATCTCACTAGTACCGGCCTGGGGCCCCTAGTGGCCGCCCCCGGCCTGTGAGACTTTATGATTGTCGGTTTGTTAGTGTTGCTCTCGTCGAAAGGTTTCCTGATCACAGCATTGAAGGCCTTTACGATATCCGCCTGTGTCTCGCCTTCCAGCTCCGGGAAGCCCAGGAACCTCAGATTGCTGTGTCGCTACCCGTTCTTCAAATCATCCAACTTAAGGGTTCATTTCTCCTTTATTCTCTCCAATTCAGAGAGGCACATGTCTATCTGTGTCTCCAGGAGGTCGACCAGGGTTTGATTTGCTTCCAGGCCTTGGACTCGGTCGTCCATGGTGTCCAAGGTACCCAACCTTTTGCTAATGTCAGCTCTGAAGCCTCGGATTCCGTCTAGGAGGGCTGCCATGCCCTTACTCACTGATTGGGCTTCTATTGCTTCAGCCTGCTAGCAGGAAGGCATGTTGGGCGTCTCCAATGCTTCGGGCCGGAGCATGGCAAAACTTTAGCAGGGACTCGGCCCAGTTCATCAATGGACACCAGTGGGGCCCAACAATCTGGTTAGGGTGGCAGCCTCTCCCAGGAAGGGGGCCTTTGAGAGCGACACAGGAAGCGCAGGAGAAAAACAGAGGACCCCAGAGGTAAGCCCAATGGCGATTCAGGCATCAGGGAAGTTGAGAACTGTCTGAAGGACTCCTTCAGCTACAGGCGGGCCGACGTTATGTAGGACCTCGTGCTATAGTGGCGAACGGGGCTCCCATCTACCTCCTCCTCCACCCCAGCCCTCAAGGGGGGACATGGCAACTGTACCTGGGGGTCTGTGATGTCCAAGGAGTATGCACATCGGAAGGTGGAGTCAAGATGGTGCTGAGGCCTTGCACTGCGGGTGCACAGTTATTCTCTGTGGTGGACCAGCTGAGCGAGTCTTCCTTGTTAGTCACTAAGGTCCAGCACAGTCCTTGTGGTCTCCAGGTATGCTGGGTACGGGAGCGCGGTAATATAGAGGGGTCAGTCACTCCTTCCACAGTGAGCCACCCCAGGCTCTAAGGAAGCGCCCCTCCACCGCCCCTTGTGTAATGTGTTCTTCGCTCCAGGCTCTTTTTAGAGGCGGGTCAGGAGTCAGCAGGGGGAAACCTCTGCCTCGCCGTAGGCCCTGTGAGGCGTTGCAATGGGGCACCTCCTTCCAGTCAGGGATCCCCACCCAGGGTTAAAATAGTTAATTGGGGGATTGGGAGCTCCCTCCGATCAGCCCGTGCTTGATGCGCGGCCGCAGTCTGCCCTGGGATCCCCACTGACAAAGCAAAGAGTTCACAGGCTTCACGGCTCCGGACCCCCCCTCTGCTGTCCAGGCCGAGGTGCTGGGGTACGTAGCCAGAGCGCCCAAGGGCTGTGAGGGGCAGGGGGAGCTCCGGAACACTGATCTGTGACTCAGTTAGCATCCCTCCGTCGCAGGCTGCAGGGTCCTTCAGGTCTGGCAGGAGGAGGATCTGCAAGTTGGAGCCCTGGGAGAGCAGAGCTCCATGCACACCACTGCCGGGGGGATCGAGGTGTCAGCCACCCTGCTGAGTGCCTCAGCAATCCTTATGAGTGGGGGCTAGAGAACTAAAGCAAGCCCTCTGTGCCTGCTCGTAGCCTGGGAGGCTGCCTGCCACTGTTCTGCATCGTTCAGCCTGGACTCAAGGAGCGGGCTGCTGTGGGTGTGAGGCCCGCCTCCTCTGGCAAGGAGCACATCACTGCAAATATATGAGCTAAGAACACCAGGTACCCCACTATACACAGCTCCAGGAGTGTAGAACCACTTGGGAGGGCTGGAGGGGGGGTCGTTTGTCCACTTTAGGAGGTTTTAGGGTGACTCAGGTCCCTTTTGCCACCACTGAGGAGTAGACCGACGGAGATGGGTCAGAACATCTCTGCACCCGCTGCTGGCTCCCCTCCATCAACAGCTTTAAATATCTGGCACCCACTCCTGAACACCTTACATCTCCAATGCCTTGAACTAACAGATTTATGTTTACATGGTGCCACCCTCCAGCAATTTACGTCTCCAGTATTCTTCAAAACTGTTAACCACAAGCAAACTAGCAAAGTCTCCAGTACCCTCCTTCAACACCTAAACCATGTGAGTATCAATTACCCTCCTCGAACATCTTATATCTGCATTGAACACATTTCAACTCTCTTACAACACATTATTGAACATTATTTCTCAAATATTCTCCCAACACCTGTAAGTCACTAGTAAAACATCTTAAGTCTCCAGGACCAGCCTCCATAACATTGAGCCTCAAGCACACAACTCAAACCCAGAGATGTGGCATGGTTATGAATGATTTGAAACCTTCCAGCCATCACCTGTCTGTTTTGCTTATTTGGTAAGTAACCCACAGTTTTTTTTGTTAGGTAGGAGTTCGAGGGGACGGATGTGTAACAGGTTAGAGTATTTGCAGTTTTGTTTTTAATGTTAAAATGTAAGCAACAGCATCAGCTCCATGACATCACCCCTAGAAAAGGCCTATTTTATTATTTTCTTTGGTCCTTTATATGTTGCTTAATGCTAACCTCCTCGAGCTTCTAAGCACTGGAACTGGAACTGAACCCATGTTGCACTGCATCCTCTTGTTCCTAAAGCATGTGCGTTGCCCCTGAGCTATGCTTTCAAATAAATATTTTACTTCAAAGGTGGAGGGTAACTTCACGTAAATTAATTATCTGAGTCTGGTCACACAGTACCCCGGCCAGATTGGTGGCAGCAGCCACTGGGGGACACTCCTCTCATCACAGGCTCAGTGGATCAATGGACATGCAAAGCAGACAACAAAAAACACAGATGAGATATGTGTTCATGCTGTGCAGGCACTGAGTACTGCAG
The DNA here is from genome assembly GCF_040938575.1 of Ambystoma mexicanum. Lineage (NCBI taxonomy): Eukaryota > Metazoa > Chordata > Amphibia > Caudata > Ambystomatidae > Ambystoma > Ambystoma mexicanum. Next base: position 299,703,794 of record NC_090936.1, on the reverse strand, counting down.
GCTGCTCTTAACAATCCCCATCTAGCTAGCCCTATCCCCATACCCTGCCTGTTGCTACAGTACTGGGTATGAGCTGCACAGTTAGCCCTGCCTCTGTAACCAACCATTCAGACATTCTTTACTAATGGACTGCCAACGTGGATAACAAACCTGTTATTGATGCCGGCTTCAAGGTTGTTCCTGCATCTATGTTATTTCGCCAGCTAACGAGATCTAGATTCCAAAATAAAAAGGCTGGGGCACATTTAGCTGCATTTACAACTGCATTTTTCAGGTGCAACACAGACATCTGTTCTTAGCACTGGCTCTTTGTCCAGTTACCCCATGATCGCAAGGACAGGGGAGTCAGGGGTAGTAGCTGCTACCCCTGGCAACTCCCAAATGATTTCCCTGAGTCTCATTCAATGATTACCACAAGTCGTGTCACTGCTCTGGCATCTCGCATCAACACTAGAGTGACACACGTGACCGTAAGATGAGAGAAGTGATTGCAACTTCTAAAGCCGTTTCAATAATTAAAAACAATGCCAGAAAGCACACCTTGCTGTTTTGCTATTCTGAGCCGTGTATTTAACGCTACAGTTAACACAGTGACGACTTAGAATAATGCTGATTACTTCAACAATGTTGATTCCACAGCTCATTAAACACTTACGACCAGAGCACAATGTATGCTACCTTCATGTGTTGAAAAGGCAGGCAGAAATCGTCCAACACCTCCAGGCGCGCAGATTTGTGTTTGAGAATCAAACACCTGCTCAGCATTTTCAGACCTGCTTCTGCTGTACTTTGACAATACCTGTTCATCCCTCTTCGCTTCAGAGCACCTCCCAAGAAGGCAAAAGCTGGATGTGCTTTACTTTGGAATTAACTATGCACCCAGGACAATTGTAACACAATGGTGGTCTCTACATACATTGTACATGGCTCTGTATATCCTGCGGAGCTCAACATTTAGTATTAGAAAAGGGGACGATTCTTTACAACGGTGTGCTCACCTGGGGCATCATTACAGACACTTAGCATCGCTGCCAAGTGCAATGTTGAACGGTATCCGTGCTTGGGGAACAATTGTCCTACTGAAAAACATACTCTTTTATGTTACTAAAATGTATTAGGACTAGGGCAACTAGGGCAGACAAATTATTTCAATGCGTTTGTTTTTGCACTAGAGCAACCGTTGACCTGGTGCAAAAATCCATTGAAAGAACATGTATTTTGCACTAGGTCAATCTTTGCCCTAGTGCTCATTCTGTTCAAGGTTACACTTGCACTGATATAACGTTTATGTAATGAAGCTTCAGCTATTTTGAGATAACTGAAAAGGGGATATTCCAGTATATGTAGTGTTATGTTATGCAAAATGGTTTTAACGAGTGCATTTTCTGACCTTTGGGCAGCCTCTTGGTGCATAGTTCTGTTAGAGAAAGGTGAGGGGAGGTAGGGTAAGTGGCAGGATTGGAGGCAGCTTTTGGATCTGGGAGGGGCGGATAGCTGTAGAAGGGGCACCACTATTATAAATGATTCATGGGTGATTTCAGTGAAGGGTCCTAAATATTTGCTTAGATTAGCATGAGCAACAGCTGAGCGCAGCCCAAAAGAATTAAGGATACTTCGGAGCGTAGGGAGGAGGGGCTTTCCCAGAGAATATTTTTTTAAAAATATATGTGTTGAAATGATGTATTTTGCAACACATTTTTGTAGACAAATGGTATAAAAAGCCATACAATTTACAATTGTTTATCTCGGGAAACATGATAAATATCCAGTACATTTCATGATCCTTGCACAGTCGTGCCTTGTGAATATTTTGAGTGGAAGGGCCTAAATATTTTCTCAAATTATTGTGAGCTACGGAGCATAGCAAAGGAGCCTAGAATGGACTAGTAGGTCAAGGTGTGTTTGGGGGAACGGGGGGGGACGGTGTTCCCATAAAATAAATCTTTTTTTAAACTAATGCGCTGAAATAATGAATTTGCAGCGAAATTTCTGACTAAAAATGAAGTCAAAAGTCATGCAATTTACAGTTGGTTCTCTACGGTAATTATGTAGCTGAGATCTTGTGTGCCCCAATTCCAAAATAAGTATATTTAAACAAACTTGAAACCGCTAATATGTATGTCTCTAAACTGCTGCATATGTTGACAAGATGGAAAATAATCACATCTGTTCTGGTTATAAAACAAAGAAACAATAATTCCCATTGGCATTATATGCGCTGTATGAATGAATTTTTTATTCGCTATATTTTCCAATATGAGAAATTCAGTATCCAGTGAAAATATTGTTAAGGGGTGACAGTTCCTCAAATTTGCACCCTGACTAAATTCAAACTCTTTCCCCAAGTACGCTACGATTGGAGTTTAAAATCGTAAATTATGCCCCTCCTAGAAAGTTTAGGAAAAGTATTTTAAGGGTCAGGAAAATAAATCGCCTCCCTGATGACATTTTGCAGGCGAGATATTCACATTGAAACAAAATGCAATCCAAAAATATGTGTTTATATATATCCCCAAAAAAAGGATTTGTGCAATTGTCCATTTAAGTAAATCCTCCCCAGGGATATGGTATATCCTTAGGTTCACAGTCTCCTCTGTGCTATCTAAGTTACCATATTTCACAAAGCGTATGGAGGCCATATAAATGGGGAACGAGCTCTATTTAAATAACCAAATACAATACAATACATTAGAACAGTAAGAATAAGGCTCAATCAGAAAGTAGAACATTGGTACCAGGAAGTTTTGATTATTAAGGCGATGAAATGGCAATTGATAAAGAAGCATCCTACAATGCCCCCAATGTACTTTCTCCCAAAAGTACATCAGTCAGTCTCAAACTTACCATCAGTTAGACCCATTATAAATGGTATAGATTCCAGTACAGGAAACATTTCAGAGCTTATGGATGGTTTCTTGAATCCATTAGTTCAGAAATTACCATTGTACACCGGGGACAACATGCACATTATGCAAATATTGAATGAATTAAAATGGAAAAACATGGTTACTCTTGTCACATTTGAGGTTATTTCTCTATATACATATAGAAGCCATTGCATTATATTATTGAAAAAGATATACAAGTTTTTTTTAAAGAATCAGAAATGATTAAAGATTTATCAGAGTGCATAATGAAGAACAATATTTTCATATTTAATGTCAAACTTTATAAACAAACACTTGCAGTGTCTATGGGTGCACAATACTCGGCAATATGGCTAATATGGTTAAGGGTTGGATTGAAGAAAAATACATTAGATGTCCACCGAGCAAAAAGAGAAGGTACTCTGCAAACAATATATAAAGATGATATTTTCATGATTTGGTCTGGAAATGAAGACACTTTAACAACATTTTATGACAATTTGAGCAATAACGAATTTCCTATTTATTTTGCAATTACTGAAAGTAAACAATTGATTTTTTTCCGATTTTTTGATTTTCATAGACAATCAAATGATACAAACCACAGCGTATCGTAAAGACACCAAAGCCAATTCTACATTATTAGTTGCTAGCGGTCATGAAAAGAGTGTAACTCACATTTTATACGTGTGAGGAGATACTGCAGTAGCAAAGAAGATTTCCCTGAAGCATGCACAAAATTGAAGCAAAGATTTATAGACAGGGGTTACTGTTTTGGAAAATGCGGAAAAAGCACTATTTGATGAATGAAGACCGGTAGTCAATTACTAATACCAAAAGGAAAAAAAGAATCTCTTAACAGAAAATGTCTTATTGACATATAGTGCAAATAGTCGTATAGTTTACAGAACTGTATTAAAATATTGAAACATTTTGACTCAGGATAAGGATATCAAGACCTTTGTGGACAACAAACCAAGGGTAGTATTCAAAAAGGCAAGAACGCTACAAAATCTAAGGTGTCTACACATTCATGCTTGAAGTTGTTTAATACCTTAGATGAAGCACTTATCAGAATATTATTTAAAATGACATATGTTGAGGGCATCAGAGGGTTTAACATTTTGTGCAGGATCATCACCTTCTTACTGATAAGCAAAGATGAAGGTTATTGTAATCCCAATTCCAGCTTTATAGGCGACATCTGGGTACACCTTGTAAAGCCTACAACTCCCTTTCAAGCTGTACTCTTAAGCCTATCCAAGTCATCTTCACTAGGCTTATCGACAACTTCCCTTCCATAAGTTAGGGACGGAATGACCTTTTGTTTATAAAATAGCACCGGTGGGCAGATGGAAAATTTACAAAATTGTTGTTTGACGCTCTTCACTTAGGATCCAAGGGAATTAACTTGCTCCTGAGATGTTTTACATCTTCAGGATTATTAAAGGAATTAACCATTGAGAATTCTACATATGTCATGGACTTTTAAGTCCTTAGTTTCTCAATATTCAAAAACCAGTTGCTATCGTCCCTTTTATTATTACCATTAAATGTCATGGTGATGTTTTGGAAGTTGTCAGTGTTGAAGTATGTTTGTGTAGCACTTAGAAGCATTTGGAGCCTGACCTTTCTGTGGTCCAACAGAATGTTATTGTTGGCAAGAGACAGAAATCTCCAATGTTGATATCCTGTTTTAGGTGGAAAGAAATAGATTTTGCTAAGATCATCAGCCAGCTCCCCAAGATTTAGGTTGAAAAGGCAGCGAGCCAATAGGCAACCCTGCCTTAATCTTACACTTGTATGATTTTCCTTCATTACATTTCTGACTATACCGTGCTTCACTTGCATTGAATTGTTCCTATGGAGCAACATCATTCTTAAGAGGCCTGGTGGATAGATTTGTTCTTGACCTGTTGTATTCAATGCAATCAAAGGCTGCATGTAGGTCAAGAAAAGCAATATACAGTGGTTGGCATTTCTTGAATTTGGACTGTTCTCTTAGAGTTTTCATTAATTAGAAAGCCGTTCAATCCTGTCCCCACTCCCTTCCTAAAACCTGTATGAAAAGTGGTTTCCAACCCCAGCTGCACCCAGGAGGACCACACCCAGGCTTCCAAGATGTGAAGATTTTACTTGCAGAATCAAGCAACTTTATGGGGCGATAGTTCATCTGAGAGTCTCAATCACCATTGCTCACCAGATATTTTCCAGTACTGATCACTGAAGTGAAACAGAAGTATTGAGCTCTGCTTTGACAGCCAAGCCACTCAGTATCTCAGACCTTTATTTCTGTGCTGAGCTGGCAGGAGACTCCAGCATACGGTCACTTGGCTGTGTTCGAATTGCGGAGAGTTGTGGTGTCATAGAGATGGAATCTAATTTATGTGCCTCGATCACCTTTTCCACACTATTACAAAGATTTAATAATGAATCTTCTAACCCTGAGTGAGCTCAGTCCTTAACAGCAGCCGCCTCTCATGTAGGGACTCCACTGTTTGAAAACGGGTGGGGTAGATGAAGTGCCTAACATGTGAACCACTGTTGCAACAGAAAAGAATTCACTAATCTTACCATCCATCAAAAGTGATTATGAGCTTGCAGCGGTCCTGGAGTGACCCGTACAGGTGGTGAATGTGATTTTTGGACTACAGACCCATTTGTATGATTGTCTGGAGTAACCTGATGAGCCACTTTCACATATGTGTCTTTAGTTGTAGAACTTGATTTGTTTCCAGCGGCTGCCTCAGATATATAATTTTCACTAAAACCCTGCAATTGATTTAGACAGAGCCTGAGACTGCAGACCAGTTATATCTGGGACTGGGACTAGACTTGTTGCTGGCAGGCATCTTGCTAGCTCTAGAAACGTTTTTCAAGAACAATAGTCAGTGATCACTTACTGAGCTCCACAGCAATCGGCAATCAGAAAAGAAGAGATGTGCACTGCCCACTTCATCAACTACAGCAACTACACTTGTCGCACTTGACTCTCCGCGCTGCACTTCAGTCAAAGAAAGATGCAGCTCTATGTTGGTAAAACTGTCCTCCGGCAACAGAGCCTCACAGCAACAAGGCCCCATATTAACCACACTTGCCACACTTGACCACATTCGCGCTCCGCTCCACGCAGTGCTTCGATTATAGAAAGATCTGACTGTGCATCGGTAAAACAGTCCAGCAGCAGAGCCTCACAGCAACAAAACCCTGCATCATCCATACTTGACCACTCTCTAGGATTTTGCAGCACCTTTAGGCATGTGATTTAAAATGACCGTTACAGGCATAGATAGGTTGTGGCAAGCAAGTTCATGAATGTGATTTAAAGTGACCATTACTGGCATATAGTGGCTGCGGCAGCAGCTTGATGCATGTAATTTAAAGTTAATGGTCCCTTTAAATCAAATGCATGAAACTGCTTCCACAACCTACCTATACCATTACGACAGTATGCCAGTAATAATTGCATTCATAGGTTGTGACAGCAGCTTCATTCATGTTATTTGAAGTGACCATTAGTGGCATAGGTAGATTGTGGCAACAGTTTCATGCATGTTATATAAAGTGACCATTGCCGGCATATAGTGGTTTTGGCAGCAGCTTCATACATGTGATTTAAAGTTAATGGTCACTTTAAAATCACATGCATGAAACTGCTGTTAAAACCTATCTTTGCCAGAAATGGTCACTGTAAATCACATGCAGGAAGCTGCTGACACAACATCTCTGTGCAAGGAGGCTCTGCAAGGGATTTGGAGTGTCCAAACCATACAAACATAGGCACACACCCTCGTACAAAGATGCATGTGAACACACACTCTGAGAATGATCCTAACACACTCACTTAACTAGTCTTACACACACACATACACCCAAAATGCATACCATTCAAACATAGACACAAGCATACAAGCACAATACACAATCACAAAACACACACAAACATGCACAAATAGGTCTTCTCCTCTTCTGTCTTCTCTTCAGGGGAGAAGGGAAAATGCCAGGTAGCACCACCAAAATGGGACGAGTTCAGGCGTTCAGCGTCAACATGCCCTGGAAGAACTTGGATACCCTGGGCCACTGGGTGTTCAAGTCCATGGGGGGCATGCCAGAGCTGTGCATGCAGCAACACTAACATAGTTGCTGATCAACCCTGTGAAGGGCACACTGAGCCACTCACACATTTTTTTTTCTCAGGCCTGGTACTCAGTCAGGGCTATTCCAGTCCCGACTTAGCCGCAGCCCTGCGGGAGGCATGGGAGGGGGAATAAGGCACCAGGGATGAGCCAGAGGGATGGCCAATCTCCCGGCAGTCCATTTGCTTCCACGCCTGGTTTGTTTCAGAAGAGGGAAACATTAGGCTTGAAACATGAGTTGTTAATGGGTTCAGAAGGAAAGTACCTAAATCGTGTGTGCCGGTCTGTCTCTAGGTGGTTTATTTCAGAGAATCTTGGGTGTATACAATATGCTTGTATAATGTGCATTTCCCTGGTAGATATTGGGGTCATTACGACCTTGGAGGTAACCATGCCGCAATTTGCGGCATGGTTACCCCCTTATCGGGTACCGGGTCCGGGTTCCTTAAATGAGGAATTACCGGGCCATTCCAACCTTGGGGGACCCGGTAATTCCTCATTCAAGGAACCCGGATCCGGTACAACCCCATTCGAGCCCTCATAGAGCACAATGGGAATGGGGAGGGAGCTAACAACGGCCCGTTAATAACAGGCCCGTTGTTAGCTCCCTGGTCTGCTAGCGGGACCCGCTAAGGGCACCTGGTTTTACCAGGCACCCTTTGCGGGTCCCGCGAGCAGACTCATAATGGGGCGGTTGGGGGTTGACAGCTCCGGCACCATTACCAGTGCTGTTAACCCTTTACCGCCAAGGTCGTAATGACCCCCATTGTCTACTTAATATCTCCAACACAAATGTTTTGAAAATCAAAGTAAGATTCTCCAATTAAAAGTGTAGAACCCTAGGGAGAAAAAACAAAGACTAATTTCAAGTTTCTATTGTCATAGAAAATGGTGCGACAATTGGGAGAGACATTGCTCAAGCTTCTCGTCACTGATGAGGCCCAACAATGCCGAAACATGTCTGGGGATGCTTGTGGTCTCGTGCAGAAGCGATGTGACCTAGCAGTTTGGGCTTGGCTGCTTCTTTTGAGGTGGGATCGAGCTTGATTTTGCATATGTTCTGTAATTACTTGGCAGGTGAAGAACGATGGTTTGGAGGAGTGCCCAGAGCAATGCCAGAGGTTACGATTAATTTTAAACTTTCCAGCCATCACCTCTTTTGTTTTGCTGTAATAACTCTGAGTGGGACGGGTATGCCCAGATGTGGGTCCTGTGCCCGCTAGTGCTAGAGACCCAAGGTACCCCTCACAGATGAGACCGAAACATGTCAGGGGTGCTTGTGTCTCATGAAGAAGGGATGTGACCAAGAGTTCTATGTCACTTTACCGATGGTCTTTTTGTCCATGGATTTTTTGCTGACAAAAATCTATCTAAAAAACAAATCAAATTATTTTTTTTATTTGGTGGGTCCCCCCCTTAAACACCTCATTTCCCTATGTTGTTACCCCAACCCCTTTTATATCCTTACCCACCTTCCATAAACATTTAGATGAGTTCTTTCAATTGATTTTTACAGCAAAAATCAATTGAAAAAATGTCATTGGGCGGTGCCCATGGAGTCTATGGAGGAGGTGGAGGATCCGCTGTTAATGCTCCTTCTTGTTCCTTCCTAACATTATCATGCGTTCCAGCTTTCTGATTCCTCGCCAGCATAATAGCTGGCTCCACCCCCTCTTTGCTGTGTTGAAACCGATTTTGCTTTTCTGCTTCCTGATTGTCACACTGTAAGTTTTCTCCTCCAATCTGCTCTGCCTCCAGGTCGCGCGGCTCCGCCGCATCCTCTCTCTCCTTCGCAGGATCACAGCTTTTCTCCCCTGTTCCCTGTCACCCACTCTCCTCACTCATCTAGAGCCTGGACTAACGGCTCTTGGTTTCTCTCACTCATGTTACCTACCTGGCTTCTCCATTCTACAGTGCCTCCAATATTCCTTCTCTCACTTGGAACTGTTACTTCCTGCTTAAATCGCCTGCTGCCTTATTGGATCCACTAGAGTCCTTAATTTCTACCTAGCTAAAGAAGGGTGTTTTGTTGCCTTGAGCTTTTTCCCTTCTCCCTAGGTGGCTTCTGGGTGGGGTCAGCCTCCTGCACTGGCTGTGCACCCAGCAGACATAGTGGCTACCTCCCGGCGTCGGACATTTCTCTACACGTAAAGGAAGACTTCCAAAAAGAAGTGCTCTACCTCACCATCAGACGAGGAAGTGGTATTATCATCTGAGGAAGATGATTCAGGTGAGGAAAGTGTGCAACTTGAGGCCAAAAAATGACCGTCCTAAAAAGGTCAGTAAACGGTGACCAACCAGTTCGGGCTGGTCTGCCCCTTTTGGGGTGGAGCCTGATTTGTGTATGGTCTTTTCCCTTTTCGTAATGGCTTAGCAGGCGAAGAACGATAGTCTGCAGGGTTGTCCAGAGCAATGCCAGACGTTAAGATTAATTGTACATTTCTAGCCATCACCTCTTTTGTTTTGCTTGATAATTTGGCTCCTTTGCTGTCCTCTGGAGAGTTTAAAAGGGAACACCATTGCTTTCACTTCTTTAGCAGGGATCGTCAAGGGATGGAATCACTGCCGCAGGCCCATTAATTGTGCACTTTTCAAGGGCAGATTATTTGACACTCATAGAAATAAAGCTTCACTGGAAGCATGTGAACATTCTTATGATTGTGAGTACTTCACTGTTCACGTTAAAATTGTAGGAAACATGCAAATGTTTGTAGGAGGGTTTTCCAATGAAGACTTTGAATGCAGTAAGTGCTGATCTGATTTACAGTTTATTTGTAATGCCGACACACAAGAAGATGATCTTTTAAGTTAATAGAGTTCAAAGACACGGTCTGCACATTTAACAGGCCCACACTGGTGCTCATGTGATACCAATTTGGAGAGTAATACACAGTGAGTTGCATAATGTGTGTTTCCATCTGCAATTATTATATGTAAAAGCTTTCTATCCCTAGGACTGAAGGGCAATTTTGCGATTTCATAGTCGACAAACTAAATTACCTTGTATTTCTGATACCGTGCTGAAACCTCACCACAAAAACATACAACTCTGAAAAAGAGAGAATCCAGGCACAGGTTTCATAACCTTTAAGCTCCTGTCACACTGTATCTGGTTCTGGTACCGAATGTCCACCATGGAAGTCCCAAGCTACTCAATAGATACTGTTCAAGCTGCTGATCTCAACCTCTGCAACGGAAGTGTACATTTTCTTGGTGATTCACTCCTGGCGATGGGAGAAGGTCCCAGGATGGCAGCTGCATCACCATGTCCCTATAGGACACAGCGTGAAGTCTGTAATGTCATTGGGCCTCATTACGACCCAGGCGCTAATGGGTTAATAGTGCCTCAAAAGGCTGCGGCGCCGTTAACCTATTAGCGCCTAATTACGAGGTCCCTTTGCGGGACCCGACCTTAACGGCTGGTTTTACCAGCCGTTAAAGTAGGGACCCGCAAAGGGACCTTGGTGCTAAGTACGGTGCCGCAATTTGCAGCACCGTACTTAGTGCCTTCCCCATTCCCATTGAGCCCTATGGGGCAAAAATGGGAATGGGGAAGGGCCATGGCAGCATGGGAATTACCGCCCCGCCAACCTCGGAATGGGGTGGTAATTCCCCATTCCGCCATGGCGGACACCGCAATGGACCATGGTGCTAATAGCACCATGGTCCTCCGCCTGGGTCGTAATGAGGCCCATTGTCTCATTGTTCACCAGCTATCTCCGATGTCCCGGCAATGCAGTAGATAGTTCTGCCAGAGGAGAGTTTGTGAAGGGTGGAGGATGGCCGGTATCGTAGGGATGTCCCATGCAGACCACTCTGCTGCTATAAGGCTCGTTCATTGACACTGGAAAAAGTATTGCTTTTAGGTCAGTTGTGTCTGCTCTGGATGAGTTTTCATAGCAGATTTCAATGTAAACTGAGCCATGGTTTAGAAGTTTCATAGAATTTATCGACCACAACTACCACAAGGGATAACAGAGTGACAATAAATATTTGACATAGCTCCCATTTTTGGAGCCATCACTAGGCCTAAAGCAAAGAAAGAGAAGTAAGACTTTGATAAGGATGGCTTGTATTAGTTACACCATCTGACTCTTAATGCCACAGTTGAGGAGAGAGAAGACTGGCTAAATAACTTTGCTGCAAGAAACTTCAAATCTTAACATGTGATTGGCTTCAGACATTTGACTCAATGAGCCCTCAATAAAGCTGTATGTGTCTGAAAGAAGGATGAATGCGGAAACAGGCTTGCTTCAGCTAAAGGGCGTATCGATCAACACTGACACGCTTTAAACTTAAGATAACCCAGAGTTACTAGCTAGGACACCCAGAGAAAATCTGTCATTGCAGAACTGGGCTCTTGTCATGTCACTATGAGAATAAACACACTGCCAGTCATCACAATGGAGCCACATAGGAACAACAGGGAAGAGTACCCACCTTGGGGCTGCAGACAATTTGTTCTTGGATTTGAAGGAAAATCGGCAAACGAGAGACTTTCACAGGAAGTGCAATAGTCATCCTGTCCCCACAGTCCCCAGGCACAGGAAGTGCTAATGATGGTGCAGATATCCAAGGTCTATGATCGATTTAGAAACCCCATGCTACTTTCAAATGCCCAAATGCTTCCACCTCCTTCTAAGCCACCGTTTCCAAAAGCCAACCATTCAACCATTAGGGGGGAACTTTGCTCAATAAAATGGTGCTAAGCAGTGTAAAAAGCATATATAAACCGTTACACACATTTTGTGTGCACCCTTTGATTTTCGTTGCTTTGTAGGCTGGAGCGGAACCACAGATTGTAATATTCTACTACACCACCCCTGTTCCATCCACCCTATTAATTCAATAGTATCCACTCTTGCAAATTATTTGTATGCAGATCGAGATGCTCTGGATATTTAGGATTCCAGCTGCTTATAGTACATGCTCAAAGAAGATTGGTTCCACAGGTATCCATGAACAGTCCTCCCGCCGTGCGCATGAATGGGAGGGGGCATTTGTGTATTCTTGACTTATGAGTTGGTAATCATACACTGAAACCTTGGACAGTCCAGATTTCTCATAATGCAAACAATCAAAATTGCACAGATAGGACTCCATGTTCGGATTTGCAAATGGACGTGTTGCTCTCTGTGCAAAGTAATGGTGCTTGGTAAAAGACTCCTAAGTGCTTCAATCACATTTCTTCAAGCGTTGGATGTGCCTCTATAATTGGAAAGTGCTATCAATGTTGCAGGTATGATGAACGCTCTACGTTCCCATCCACACCAGTCTGGGATATAGGTTTACCAAATAGTTTAGGTCTAGACGGATGCAATGTGCAGCATGACTCTCAGCACTACATTGGCTATGCTGTATAAAGAATCCCTTGATTAGCTCCAGTTCAAACCCCTTCTTCCTCCTTCACCCTGGGCAGTCACCTTAAAAGGAGCACCTGGAAGGTAAATCACTTCATAACAAACTGACCAATAATGTATTACAACATAGAAAGCTGTATACTGTACAACCATGGGGTGCATCACAGGTTAAAATTGTCTTTCTGACTGATAGGATGGGCTCAAGCTGAACTTGAATAGTACCAGAATACATGTATTATCAACTTGTATTGCAAGCATTTCACTGGCTTGGTGGTATGCAGAGTACATACTTAATGACTGTTACTTGAGCTTCTTCTGCAACTGGACACAGAGCGATTACTTTCCCATAAGGTTCTGCCTTATAGCCACTTGGATACAACACACAAAATACATACAGCAGAATGAAGTCAGCAGGTATTTATTTATACAACAGTATCTCCAGGTAAGTCAATAAACAAGAAATCAGACCCACACAGCCTCTCCTCAAATCAAAGGTTTTCCTTTTCAAGAATACAAGTACGCGGAGTAACACAGAGTAACAGTCCTGCAGTGGAATGTGTTGGAGTCTCTCTACTGTCTCCTTTGTGGGTGGACCCACTGACTGCTGCTTCAAAAACCTCTCTGTGCCGCGGAGCGGCCGAGGAGTAACATAGAGTAACAGTCCTGCAGTGGACTGTGTTGGAGTCCCTCTACTGTCTCCTTTGTGGGTGTACCCACTGACTGCTGCTTCAAAAATCTCTCTGTGCCGCGGAGTGGCTGCGGAGTAACGTAGAGTAACAGTCCTGCAGTCCTGCTGGGCTGCTGTGGACTGTGGACTGCTCTACTCCAACTTCCCAGCACCTACCTGGAGTGGGAATGTTGGAGGAAGGCCGTCTGCTGCGAAGCGCCCGTCGGCGTGAGGAGGAGAAAAGAGCCGTAAGACCCCCACCCCTCGCAAGTTCCATCTATAGAGCATCCTCTCACTCCCCTCTTATGGCCGAGCGGGACGATATCTACGTCTCCTGACCACAGAAGCAGCAACACTGCCGGGGACCTGGTACCTAGCGATCAAAGTGATCAATGTTCAGAAATTTCACATACGGACATAGCAACGTACTCTGTTTTGCCATCGTCGCTGCCTCCACTTATTTCATCTCAAAACAAACTGGAACTTACTGAACTTACTGTGCGGAAAAACCAGTGTCTACTGCAACCAAACACGGGGCTTCCTCCCTCCCAGTCGCCACCCAAATGTAAAATGCTGTCTGTGTCCTCCACCATAATATCCAGCTCCATGCCGATCGGGATTTGGGAAAAGAGGCTTTCTTACTGGCAGGAGAGGACGCGACGGATGCTCCTGCTGCAGTGAACCTCGGCGTGGACGGCGGCTCCCACTCCTGCCTCTCGCCCGGCTGGCCCGGCTCGCCCGGCTCGGGAATGAGTGCGGGCAGCACTGTACTGGAGGGTGGAGTTCAACCTATCAGAGTGACTTCCTTGCTTGGCCAGGGCGGGCCGGTGGGGGGGTTGCTTGGTGGAGGCAGGGGGGAGACCTCTCCCTGCTGTCTGCTCGGCCATCTCGCCCCCGGGCTGGCGCCACTCCGAACAAGAAAATCCATGGTAAAAAACAAATGATGTCAGCGCTCCTGCATCCATAACACGTTGACCTAAAATTCCAGTTAGAAGACGGGTAAAGCTGCTGTCAAGGAAATTACATCACAAAGCCCAGCAGGGGCGTCAGACTGTATAAAAATCGCCAGACCAATCGTTCATCTCACCACGTACCCTGGGTGAGGCAAAAGAAAAAACTTTGACCCGAAAACTTTCAAGTGATGCTAAAACAAAAGTCTCTAACCCCCCGAAGAGGGTCCACATAAAGATCAAAGGATATCACCCGCTGCTGTCGGCAGATCTGACAAACTTCTTTTTGAAGCAGAAACTGCGGGTAACGAGCTAATGGGTACATCAGCCCATGACCTTTCGGATGCTGAGCTCTTGGAGGGAGCAACCAGTGCCATGGAAGATGTCGACCTACATTCCACTCAGGCTCAACCTATAATAGGTCTGGATTTTACCCCCCTTACAGTGCTGGCTGAAATAGTACTTGATCCACCCGTCCCTGATCGGGAAACTTTGAGACCAGAGAACCCAAATATAAAGACAACTGACATGCGAAACAGCGCACCAAAAACGGACCAAAGAGAAACAACATCACCAAATCCACTGTCAACAACAAGTCGGCCTCTACCAAACCGTCAGCGCCCTCCCAAATTCATCTTACAAAAGACACACTTGAATCCTCAACGCAAACACCTGGCTTTGTAAACTTATCACAAGCCATTGAACCGCAAAAAACAAAGCTCTCTGGCGTGAAAAGGCTTAATGCTGTGGGCAGACAACCAAGAGGACCTACCAAAGGATGTGCAGTCCTGAAATTAGCAGACCAATTGCAGCATTCCCCCCGTCATCAAATTCGGACCGTGTCAATTGAGAATAGTCGTGATGAGCCTGCAAACAAAGATTATTGGATCTTTGAGAAAAGAACCTCTAAGTTCACAGAGCTAAAGACCAACACTGTCACTCGCCCAACAGAGGATCCTATTACTCCAGGCCAGGGACCTAACGACCATCCACGACGACAATCCATCCAAAAGGGTCAAGGAAAAACTCCTGGTTATCGAACGTTGCCTTCCACTCGAGCCTTCTGTGATAACGATGATTCAAGTTCTGATTCCCTTAAACACACTAGTGAATCAAAAGAGACCCTTACAGACCTGATCAATCTCTCACAACAACCAACCGTGGAGGTAGACAAAGATGACTCTGCCACCCTCGACCTAAACTCAGGTAAACAGGCCTCAAAAACACCATCAAGGAGGGCGGAAATCACAGGTATGCCCAATCCACCTGATTTCTTAACACCATCTGAAAAAAGGAAGAGTGCTATAGAAAAGCAGCGGCTCGATGTTCCCAGTCCTCAACAAGGCCTGTTAAAAATCAGGGACAAGCAAATCTGCAGGCCTAAATCCCCTGCACGGGATCAAAGGGGGCTCCCAATGGAGCAGAAAAAACTCGACATTTCATCTTTGCCCCAGTGTAACAAAGACACCTCCACTAACAAACCAGGCCAGGCCAGTGCTCAGAGAAACCACTCATTTAAAACAGGCTTGAGAAGTCCTACTCCTTCTAGACGCCGGGATGGAGCCATCCGGCATATCCAAAAGGCCGGCCATCAGAGAATTGATCAGAGAGGGCATAGGTCGTTTAAGTTCAAATCCATACTGGACAAAACTAAAAACTTGATCCTGAACAGTAGAACAATTGTACAGATCCTTCACAACGTCCCAAACCTGCATCAATTAGCGCCTGAAGACATTAAAATCGTGGAATTTGGTATAAAACATCGAACTGACTGTGTCTTTCTTCACATACCATCTCAAGTGGTTTGATCAATGCTGTTTAATGAGACTGAAAATCTATGGATTTTGGTATACAATTTAACCCCCGGCTGAACAAGCACGATCTCCAGCCCCCAAAATGGAACGCTTAATAAACAGAGAGCCTGACCAGCCTCAAAATACTTGTGAGGAGCTCGGGAACCCCACTCTGAGAAAAAACGAGCACCCGACGGCGATGGATTCACCGATTTATCTTGATCCACTGAACATAGGAAGAAAGACGTTCGGCCCCCGACCAGCCATCACGATCACTGTGACTCAAGAGAACATGACCCAAGACGGCCAAACATCAGAGCGACTGGAGGATAAGGAATCCAACAAACCCTTAGCTGAACACTGGTCATGGATTCAAAACGCCCTCTGCAAAAGGAAAAAGGAAAGCATAGCCATCCAGCGCGCGGCAATTGCCCTTCCAGGAAGCCCAGACTAGACTACTTCGGAACTTGGAACCTCTTCGCTGCGCTCAACAAATTAAAGTGAAACCACTAAGACTTGCAGAGGTTTTCACCACCTAACGTCCACAAGTGACATAAACCTGGGCGATTATAATATACTCTGCCTACAAGAGACTTGGCCAACTAACCAGCCTCACATAGATGGATATGAAGTAATTGCAGCCGATGCAGCAAAGGGCGAAAAGGGTCGCCCCCTACTCAGGCCTTTTGATAGCCGCTAGAACTGGAGTGGGCCTGTCTGTCACCAAAACCATCCATTCAGATCTCTTTTGCTTGGCAGCCATCATTCAATGGCCAACGAATAGCGAACCCAGCAAGATAAAAAAAGGGCCAGAAATTTGCTATTGGCGACATGCTATTGGAAGCTGTCAGCGATTTCAGATGTCAAATTTATTGACGTGGTTACTTTAATACTTGACAGCGCCTTGGCAGAAAACGGGATTGACTCTATCATAATTTGTCGAGATTTAAACATAGCGCTTGAACAGACAACTCAGGACGCAAAGCTCCAAAAAGTAAACAACACGGCCCCTTTAAGAGGCCAAAAATGGTCAAGTTTCATGAAAGTTCAGCAAGTAAAAAAAAAGGAAGGTCTTGATCAAACAAACATCCCTACATGGCAAAGAGACTCTCAATGTGCTGATTTGGATCATGTCTTTGTCACTCCTGAACTTTTCCAGCTAGTCTCCTGTATTAATGTCAGAAGGACTATTAACAGAAATCAAAACATCATAGAACTAACTTTTCCCCAGGTAAAACACTGCCTGGCACTCTACCATGATGGCAGGCGTAGAGACAAACAACGCTGCCAATAGACTGTGCCTGAAACACGAAGATATAATAGCTCTCACAAAATCTTACTTCGAAGTGCAAAACCCAGGCAAAGAATGTCAAACAACTATTGACTACAGGCCGCTGCTCCTTCCATTCAACAGCAGCTCTTCAAACAACAGTAACATCACTAAGCGATGCCACATATTTGACCCCATCATACAGGAGAAAAAAAGGTCAACGAGGCGCATCAAACGGCAGGCTGCAAAATTAAGCCAAAGCGGCAAGATCCATCAAAGAGTATAAATCTTGGATAATACAACATAAAAATATGCTATTACAGCAAGACGCTGAGCAAATGCTAAGAACTCTCAGCGGAGAAAAAAAAACAAGAATTTAAGTCATTGATCAAAGGCGCCCTGAAAACAAATCTTGAGGTAACATCAAATAGTGTGAATGAGAGTGCCTGGATAACTCACTTCTCCTCCCTCTTCAGTGACCCAAAACACTGTTGTGAACCTGGAGAACCAAATGAAACGGGTGTTTCATGGGACTGTGACTACGAAGCATCTGACATAATGGAAAAAATAAAAAACTCAGCAGATCAAGGGCACCTGGTCCCGATGCCCTGACAAATGCCATTTTAAGAGAATACCCACTGGAATGGTCTGTTTTCATCCAAGCCATTTTTGCGACATCCCGAAAGGAAGTCTAATTCCAGCTTCATGGAAGCTAGCAGTAATAGTCCCAATTTATAAGAAAGGGGACAAGTCTGACCCGAAAGAACTTCAGACCAATGGCATTGCTGGACGTGATAGGTAAAATCTTTGGAATCTTCCTTCTGGAAACATTTTCATCTTGGATTGTAAACATCAACGCGATTGATCGATTCCAGACTGGATTTGTTAAAACCGTGGGCACCTCTGCAAACATTGTGCTCCTAAGCATACTGAAAGATAAAACTCAATCCAGCAAAGATCAGCTCTTCATAGCCTTCGTGGACCTTGTCCAAGCACTCGACAGAGTCGATCGCCAACTCCTCTGGACAAAGCTGGAAGCCTTAGGATGCCCTGAAGAAACAATGGGCCCCTTAAAAGCGCTCCACACAGATACTAAAATCCAAATTCGGCTGAATCAAGCAGGGCTTCTGTCATCTCAAATCCCAACACATTGAGGAGTAAAGCAGGGATGCCCTCTGGCCCTGGCCATATATAACTTTTTTACCTCAGACATCCATCATTTTGAGCCAATGTTGAGATCCTTTCCACCCACAATTGGAGGGGAGAAAGTGACCCACCTGGTTTATGCGGACAACCTCACATTAATAGATCAAACAAGAATTGGCTTGCAAAGACAGCTGGACAGCCTGCACAGATACACTGCCTTGAACCATCTTGAAATAAACCAAGCGAAGACCAAGATAATTCGATTCAAACGAGGGACCCAGAAGACTGAGCCCTTCACTTGGTACGTGGACTCCAGCCCGATTGAAAAAGTTGAGACATTTAAATACCTAGGAACTATTACTAACAATAGCCCGGTAGAGACCCTGTTTCTTGAAGATTTACAATCCAAAGCCAAACAACTGGCCAGCCAAGTAAAAATCATGGACGTTAGATTTGGTTGATTTTCCCTGGCGGCTGCCATAACGTACTATAAGGGGAAGACAATTCCATCTCTAACATACAGTACCAAAGGTATCCTGGGCATCCGGTAGAGACCTGGGGACGCCTAAAATCGATCATCTGGAAAAAAACACTAAGCTTTCTCTGTATCGAAAAATAATGATACCAAATGGTCCGAAGGTGTTGGGCTTAATTAACAGAGAAACCACAAACAAACCGCCAGCACGTTTGTCCCAGTGGGTTACCCATCTTAAGACAGCTTTGGCAGAACTGTGCTGTTCGGAAGAAGATCTCATCACAAACCCAATGCGTGTGAAGGAAAAACTGTTCCGTGCGGACTCGATTTGAACTTTGGAGAAGGCAAACGCTTCTAAAATGGTTAAAGAGACACTGCATCATGCTTTGAAGCTAAATGACTTACAGCCTTATCTCCTTAAATTTCCAGACCGCCCTTACAGGGATACGTTCATGAGAGCCCGTCTTAACATAATCCAAACCAACGAAATCCTGACCTTAAGAGGCTTGAACCAATCACTTGGCTGCCGATTTTGTAAGATCGAGACAGAGAAAGAATCAATCCATCATGTGATGATCAATTGCCCTGGCTTGATTGCAGAGCGCCAGCAGTTCTTAAGTGATTCTTATGGACCATGCCATTTGCTGATCATCTTATTTTTCAATGGATGACGATCAACGATGGTTTGCATTGATGAGTGGCACTTCTACGTCATGGGTCATTGTACTAGTCCGATTTATTCGGAAAGTATATCCACCGACGACCGGCATTATTCCTAACAACATGTAAATTAAGAAAGCAAGAAATATTTTAAGGCGGGAAACTGTTAGACAATGACTAAACAGACATATGAAATGCCAAAGTGGATATGGAGTTTTTAGTTTATGTATGTTTGTCTTTTTGTAAAAATTGCTATACAATTAAATTCAACAAAAAAAACCAAGTATTTTTTGGGTAACTTCCCAAACACTCCCATTCTCTTCCTTGTTGGTCCTCCAATGGATGTCTGTGGGTATTCCTCATGTTGGCAAATGGTGCTGTCAGCTCTGGTCCTGGTCCCTCATCAGTTCTTCCTTAACTATCTTCTGTGTGAGGTCATATTCCACTTTGATCCATGTGCTCATGCCTGGACCCACTCTGGCCCAGCCCTTTAGAGTGTTGCCATGCCCTTCCCCTGCATTGGGGATTGCGTGCCCTCTCAATCCTTCTTAGCATGATTAGGCCGGCTACACCTCGCTGCTTCGCCTGTCATTGGCATGCTGCCTCCTACTACCAGGCGGTCTTCTCTTCCTTCAACCACTTTCTGTTCCTCATCTGTCACCTGTTGATGTCATCCTCTTTCTACCACATCTTTCTCTCCTTCTTTCACCTGATGTTGTTCGGCTCTTTTTTACCCCTTTTATCATTTATCTGAAATTATTTTCCTAAGGAGGTCTCCATGCAACGCACGTTTGTTAGCCAGGCCGGGCTGATCTACATCCAGAAAATGTTGTTATTAATCTTGAAAGCAATGGCCTGGTCAGCATGAAGGTCTTTTGGTCTCTAGTCAGGTAGAACTGTCAAGGTTTTTTCTCCCTCTTAATTACCCTATCTTCCATCAGCTTAGGTTCTTTATTTGTGTTTTTGCAAAGCTATCAAACAGTTAATATTCTATATTTGAGAGAACATCCAGCCACCATCCTCCGAAACTCAATAATTAAGGTCGCTGAGAACTTAAGTGATTCTTATGGACCATGCCATTTGCTGATCATCTTATTTTTCAAGTTTGGAAGTAAGACCAAGAAACAAGCACCCAACTACTTAAACTTTCTGAATTTGGCTTCCTGGGCGTATAGACACTTTCATGGTTCTTAGTTTGTCTGCAGATGTTCTCGTGCCAGGTTACAGATCAGGCAATGTATCTCTTGGTTCGTTCTCACAAATTCTAGTTTAATCCATCTGGACCTTCTTTCCCTTCTCATTCATCATTCAGGATATCTAAGAGGCTTGGTGTTCCCTTCTACAGACTACTTTAAATGAATAGGATCCTTTGTGAGCATGGTAATACTACTAGTTGAATTATGCTTTACATGGTTTTATAATTATGACCAAGTAAATGGTGCTATAGTTTGTTACTTGTGTGAAAGTAATTTGTTTTGTCTAATGATTTTTAGCGATATGTTTATATACTGTGTAAATGTAATATTTTCACATTTGGTTTATGAGTAGTATAACATGAAATAAATATGTTCTAATACTAGCTTTGTGTGTCCTTGACTCATGATGGGTGGCATAGCTATGAGGAATTAACTTATCGTGTATATGTGTTGAGTTCGGCACAAGATATGTTCGTGTGATGATGAGGTTATCCAAATTAGGGAATGTGATGACATCATGAAATGAAATGATATTTTATTTATATCGCACTCGTACAAAAGTGTTTCAGAGCGCGTCAAGCCATGTCCAAAGGTATGGTTTGAACAGAGGGTGTGTTGATGAGCATGAGATGAAAAGGGTTTTAGGATGCTTTGTGTAAGAGAACATTTGTTTGTTTAATGATTCAAGGGCACCGGATCTCAGGTGTGTAGGTGATTTTGCATTTGGGTTGATGGAATAGAATGGGTATGGTTTAAGGTGTATTTGCATGAAGCAGCGTTCCTAACAGGCCCAAAGTGGAATCTCACCCTTTACTACTTTTGCCCTTCCCAGAAAATGCTAGGTACTCATGTCAAATACCAACTACTCTCCTCACATGCACAACATCTCACAACAAATGGCATGTGCTTCCATCAAATGTCAGGTATCGCCATCAAATACCCAGGTACTCACATAATATGTCTGTTATTGTAATCCAATACACTAGAAAATACATCATATGTCAGGGTTCCCATTGTTTGCTCATGTAATCTGACAAAAATGGCAAACAACTGGAAAGTACTTGCATCAAGTGACAGGTATTGTCATAAAATGGCAGGTACTCACATCATAGGCCAGCTATTACTACGCTAGGCCCAGACACTAACATTTTTCAAGTGTCGCTGTCAAATGTGTAAGCAGTCACATTCAAAGTCAATTGTTGCCATTGAATCCCAGGTACTCACAGTCTATGCTGGATATTCTCTTTAAATTACCAGGTAGTCATGTAATAAGTGTGGTGAAGCGACGACATTGACATTGCCGCAAGGACCTGGGTATGGTATCCCCAGATCCACAACAGCAGCTATCTGCAGTTAATCCCAGTCATACACCAGCCCCCTTGGAATAAATAAAGCAGAACACATTACATGTCCCAAAATTACCCTCTTAAACTAAAGAAATACCCAGGCTGTATCCAGATGGACCCGGGAGGAGGTTAGACCATACAGAAGATCCAGTCAGATCACAAAGGCCAGAAAGAAGGCTGAAAAACGTGCCCCTGGTCCAGATGGAACAAACTGTGTTTACAAAAGAAAGCGAAAGGGATAACACCTCCCGTAATCTCTCTATCCCAAAAGAGGAAACATGGACCAGACTACCACAACTCATTTACAGATTTGGATTTAAGAATATAATGGGAAGAGCGGGGTAACCCACGGAAGTGTTTTACACCCCAAAATGGGGCAGTCTTGGGGAACACCAACCCTCCCCCATTTCATATCCAAGACAACAAGAAGCAACAAGAAGCCCAGTCCCCACCCATACCGTTAGGATACATAGACAGAGCCCCACTTTTTTACCACACTACCAGGAACACTGGGGAGGAAAGAACTCACATCTCCCTGATAAAAGCCAGCACAAGGGGGACAGGATCACCTGCAACCTCCCTTAAAAGTGGGGGAAAGGATAACAGCCCTGCACCAAACAAAGGGGAAACGTTTTTGCCAAACTCCCATCCTGCAGTGTTAATGCGTAATACAAACGCTGAGCTGCTTAGCACAGGAGGACACCAAAATTAAATTCAGAAGGAAAACTCAACACCCTGAGGGAGGGAAACAAACCAGAAGCTACGTACCAGCTAGCAACAAACACAGACTGAAGTGTGATCTAAGATGGCGATTTTAGGTATTTAAAGACTCATAAACTCTGGATTATACAGCATCCCCACCATGGAGCATGTCCAAGCCACCATGTGACCCCACTGGCCAATCAGCAGGAAGCTAATCAGCCCAACCACTGTATAAGGGCCAGCTTCCCTGACAATATTGGAAGGAGTTTTGTGGTACAGAGAAGGCAGGTTATGATGTTGAAGAGGAAGAAGATTGGTAAAACCAGGACTGAAAAATCAGATTGTAAAACCCAGAGGGGAGTGGAAAACTGCTGACCTTGCTTTAAGACCGGGACTGGAATGACGGATTGCAATACCCAGTGAGGAGAGAAAGATTGCTCAGCTAGCTGTAAAACCTGGAGTGGAAGAATGGAGTGCACGACCTAGAAAGGAGGGGAAGATTGCCGGGCAGATCGTAAGAATGTGGAGTGGAGAAGTGAATCATAATGCCTGGGGAAGACAGGCTGATTGTAAGACCCGGATAGGAGAGAGTGATTATAAAACTGGGAGGTTGAGGAGACTGAAACCCGGACACTAGAAATACAGAAAAGGAAGGACACTAAAGCAGAGACCAAAAGACAGGTGAATCAATATCTAGCCACATCCCTAGTTAGGAAATGACAGAGAAAGCAAAGGTGGTACCCTTTGATGGGGGAAAGACAAAGGCGGTGAAGGTGAAGACGATGACCAAGGGGAAGGCAGAGCAGGAAGTCAGACAAGGTGAAGATGAATGCTCTGACCGAGGGGAATGTAGAGCAGGAAAGGGCAGAGGCCCTGGCTAGAGAAAGAAAGGGCAGAAGCCCTGAACATAGTGAAGGAGGAAGTGCCCCATCGATGGCATACAATGTAATATATAAATTGCATCATTTTTTCCAACTTGGGACTAAAGCGAGATAGTCCAATCAAATACCAGGTACGAGATATGTACACCATATATCATAATGTTCCTTATACATATGCATCAACATATACCATGAGCTTGTGTAAATGAAGGTCATTATCACGTTAGGATCAACAAAATACTGAATATGTTAGTTTATGTGCCAATGCTGTTGTAAATCCTGCTCATTAACACTTTACATTGCAACACTTTACTGCATGTTATTTGTTTCTCCTTGCCTCGTGTCTGATAACTGCCCTCACCTAGTGTGTCATCAATTATCCTGTTTCATTGTGCTCTAATCAAGTCGTTACTGAGGGCCTAATCGTGCTATACCTCCTGCACTTTGTAAACCTCCTTGTCCAAGTGCTGAATTTCTCCTAGCATGTTTGCCATATTTCCAATTAAATGGTGCACTCATTCCCATTGTATTGTTTTATGCCAGTTATACTTGCTGTGCATCAACTAGTCTGGTAATCATATGCACCTATACTGACTGAAGTGCAGTGCCCTTATGCATCCTCAGGGCCCTGACCTCTCACTTCATATCCTCTCATCTGCTGTCCATCCCCTGCACTTGCTTCAGCTCCCCCTCCACATTGGAGGTTGCACTTACCTTTTCTTCATAGTACTTCACCTGCTGCTCGCCATGAGCACCACAGCACCTATCCCATACCCCTCTACCCTCTGCACTTGCACGTTCTGAACACTCGCAAGGCATAGTAGGTTTGTCTTCCCCTCCCCACTTCTCTTCTTTTTGTTGTATTTAATTAACTTAATTATTTATTGTTGTTGTAATTACATGGGGCCTCATTCCAACCCAGGCGTTAAGGGGTTTACAGCGCCGTAAACGGCGCCGACCCTTAACGCCTGATTACAAGGTCCCTTAGCGCCATGGTGAGTTTAACGCCTGCTTTTTGCAGGCGTTAAAATCCATGGCGCTAAGGGACCTTGGAGATAATTACGGCACCGTAATTTACGGTGGCGTAATTATCTCCTTCCCCACTCCCATTATGCCCTATGGGGCAAAAATGGGAATGGGGAAGGGTAAATGGGAAATGGGGATTTACCGCCCCACTCACCTTGGAATGGGGCGGTAAATCCGCCAACCACCATGGCGTAAACATAGTTTACGCCATGGCGGTAAAGGTACGACCCAGGGGGTAACTTACCGCCTGGGTCGTAATGAGGCCCATTGTCTATTAGCCCCTGTCCTCTAGCTGTTGCCCTTTGGGTGCTTTGAAACAGTATTTGCTTCCTGTATAAGCACCTAACAAGTGAACAATAAATAAATAAATAAATAAATAAATACCATTATCAATATGCCCATATGAGCTGCATTTCACCTTTACCAGACACCATCAGACACTGCTCACTTACATTCCAATTGCAGTAAATACTAACTACTTGCATTATATCTAAACAGAATCACGCGCTTCACACATACTTCCTGCTTCATATGACCTGGTTCACTATTCCCTGCCCAAACATAAGCCTGGTTGCGTTTTAACCTACACGCTTTGGACTGCCTCTTTAGAAACTCTTATAGAGGTCCCTTTTAGCCACCTCACTGTGGACTGCATGTCACACAGCTCCTTACTATACTGTCACGTTATGCTCTATTCGTTACGGTGTTGCATGATGTGTTTACTCCTTTAGAGGTCTCTAGCTACCACTCCAGTGTCATTGTGCTATGAAAGTTGGTGCCCCCTTGTGACTGTCTTTTTTTAATATAATGGTTTTGAGGCATTATATGCCTCCTCCAAGTGCTGCTCTGCTGCTCCAGTTTCCACTTCCCTCCATATTCTTCCTCTTAGAATCATAGAAGATTTTTTTTTTTAAATCCACTTCCTAAGAAGTTCCTAACCTGCCCTCCTTCAGACACTTAAGGAACTGGTTCTAAACAATTACCCCCTCATTGATATCTTGTTCATCAGCCATAATATTGAGACATGGAGTTGGACCTCAAAAACCTTCTTCAATTTGTCTTTCCCCGGAAACATCAATTCACTGGCAAACTCCTCATCAATGCCACAGCTAGCTCAAGATTATAACCACTTATCAACATATGGCTTGAGCACCCTATTTCAATTGGAATGTGTGGCCAAACCCTCCAAACAAAGCCCAAACAAACTCCTAATTTGTGTAGATATTAACATCTTGTTGGAGCATCCAAATGCTAAGGTCTCTGAAGGTTTCTCCCAACTCATTCATAACCTTGGCCTCAGCTCACGGGTAAGCATGCATACCCATCTCCATGGCCATTGGTTGAATGTGGCCTTTGCTTTCAACTTCACCGATTGATTATATGTGTGTCCCCCAGTTTAGACCATCAGTTTCTCCCACCCCACACATGCCTAAGTGCACTCCTCAAACCCTTCCCTGCTTCTCAACAATTTGTACAGCACTATCACCTGACCTGTTTCTCCCCCTGCCAAACTTGACTAGTAGAATCCACTCATAAAGCAAAGAAAGAAATTAGTTGATGAACACTAAACCTTGAAGAAAAGATCTGTGAGAAACTGAAAGCATACCTTGTGCAACTCTTACCTACCCAACAACAAACCTTGCTGTAAAATCCTTAAGTGCTCGCACCACTATGCTATTCAAAGATTCAAAGAAAAAATATGGTTTAGTTCCAAAACCCTTATGCCAGGTGTGGCAGACCGAAGAGCAGCCGTGCCCAACTAATACTCACAATACCTGCCGAACAAGGTGCCAGAAGTGCTGAACCCTGGGACTTGGGGCCCTTTAAGATGAGGTAGCAATACTTAGAGATGGATGGGGATACAGAACTTACTCATACATCAATAATCAGACCGACTCAGGAAGTTGGCAAAACTTAGTACTGTTTTATTAACAATTATCTAAAACAGGGAGTACAACGGACATCAACAGACGTTTGCTCAAGTCTCTCAATGTGTTACATCAAAAAACATTCTTATATAGTAAAAAATCATCATCATTGACCTCACACCTTCTTGGGGATGTGATAGGCTTAAAGGCGACATCTAGGTATACCTTCCATACTGACAGGGGTTGTGATTTGGTCTCTAAGATCAGGTGGACAACTAAGCCCTCCTCTAGTGCAAGTCACCTTCATCGTCACAAAATACACAACACTCTATTGGTTACAGAAACTACAGGGCTCTTTGGTTTGTGGCCCTCTATAATTGGTTGGCACTCTAGTACCCTTCTCGAATATTCCACTTGCTAGCAGCACGCAAGCTGGTTACCCTAGGTTCTGGGGGGGGGGGTTCGCCTGGTCATGCCTCCCCACCCAATTAGCCCAACATCTATCATTACTCCTGCGGTCTGCTATTCAATTAGGCTTTGAACTTGGCCTTGCAGAAGCTCTCTGTGCCTGATAATAAAAGGGAGCGTGGCATGGTCTTGTTTGCTGGTTTTGGTGTAGCTTGACCCACAGTCTATTTCAATCCGACCATGTGACTGGAGACCACATTTAGAGCTCTTTATTGCATATAATACTACTAAATGATAAACTCTTGATGCCTACAGTGTTTTTTTCATTCTACCTCAAACAGAAGTTTGTTTCTTTCTCAAGTTCATGTAGCTTCTTGACAGACAACCAGGCTCACAGTGGCCTTTACTCTTTGTGCTGGGCCAGCCAGCCTTTCTTGAATTCTCCTTCACCATCAGCTATTTTCCAACTGCGCCACACTCAAGCCCTTTCCATTCACGGGGTTCAAGTTTGCCACAGTGCATTGTGGAACATCCAGATTCTACACATTCCTATGTATATACATTGGTGCATCGTCGCAATCTTTTCACTACGTAGCGAGCCTCAGGATTACTTTGTCTACTTGCGTAACAGCATCTGTACAAGTGTAAAATGACTTTGCATTTTCTTCAGTGTGTCTTTGCACAAGCATCTCCATTTCGATCCCAAAATATTGCTTGACCTCGACACCTCCTCTTCGTATCTTATAGAATTTTTATGTTCCTTCTTCATTTGTGTATTTTCTGGGTGCATCAGTTCTGCTTCACATGACATCACCAGTCTCCTTTCACGTTCATTTTCATGCTTCTTCTGGGACTCTTTCCAGAAAAATATCACTTCTTCATGAATGCAAAAAGGGTTTTCTCAATGGATACCTTGTATCAAAAATTCCTTGCGCTATAGGCATCCTCACTGGTACTGCACATGTCGCAATTTCCGGTTCCCAACATATAGGCAACATGGGGGCAGAGCTTTTAGTAGGGGTATTTGGCTCCTCCTCTACAGCACCCAGCCCAGAAGAGCACAGGAGAACCAACGCCTCACGAGAAACAAGTTACCACTGTACAGGGAAGTTGTTGCCAAAGTCCCATCAGAAGCTAGCAGAAAAGGAGAGAAAGCTGTGCCCGATGAACAAGCTGGTGGAGAAGCCAGATAAGTGGCACCACACCGGGCAAACTCACTGATGCTCCTGAGGAGCACTGCCTGGAAAACAGAGGTATGCTGTGACTCCAGGGAACTGGGAAAAGGGTAGCAAGACCCAACAAGAGTCCAAGGTGGGGTGAGAATAACGAAGCCCCAAGGTGGAGTGAGAGCAACGAAACCCCAGGGTGGGGTGAAACACGAGAAGCTCCAGGGCTGAATGAATGCAAGAAACCCCAAGGCTGGGTGAAAGTAAAGATACCCCAAGGCGGGGTGAGACCAACAAGACCCCAAGTTGCGGTGATAGGCAAGAAGCCCCAGGCCAGGGTTAACCCAAAGAAACACCAAGGCGTGTCAGTGTAGCAAAGTCCCAAGGTGGGGTAAGAACAAAGAAGCCCAAGTTGCAGTGACAAAAATAAACACTAAGGTTGGGCAAGAGCAATGACAGTCCCAGGCATGGTAAGATGCGACAAGACCCAAATCAGAGTAAACCCAGAGACCTCAAGGCAGGGTGGGAGCAAAGAAGACCCAAGATCTGGTGATGCTTAAGTTATCCCAAGTCGGGGTAAGAACAAAGAAGTCTCAATGTCGGGAGAACGGAAGAGACTCCAAGGTGGGCAGATGACCAAGAAGTGCCCAGGTAGAGAGAGCACCAGGAATCCCCCAGGTGGGGAATACAAGAAGGGTGTAGGGATTTGAGCCACTCGTCCCCAAGTGGTAAATATGACCAGAAAATGAGATAAAACCCTGGTAGAACAGAGGAAAGAGAGACAAATCATAGACTAACAATAGCACAAAAGATTGATGACACATTCAGTGCACTTGGTTGAACTATCAATCTGGGCGTGGAGCCCCTTTTGATAAAAAGACACCAGGGTGGGGTTCAGAAACCAGCCACCATTGATTTATTTGGGCAAGGCCCCTCAGTGTACCTTTGTTGAGAATATGTTTTTCAGTTGTAGTGGTAGGTAAAGAACTCAGGTTAGCATTGGATTCTTAAAGAGAACATACATTGTTTTGATGAACACCTTTTTATGTTTTCCTTTATAAAGTAGGGCAGATAATCTGAGGCTTAGGGGAAGGTTAGAGCTGGTGTTTTCTGATAATGAAGCAGCAGTCAGCAGATTTGACTCCATGGATATCTACTGATTCTGATCAACCACAAGTGATGTAAAAAGTGGGATTTGAACAACCTGATAAATGGTTGGGCCCCATGTTAGTGAAATGCCTTGATCCGACAGCTAGACTCCCTGAACATGCTGCACCCCAGTCTATTGGTTTTGATACCTAACCAAAGAGGAAACCCCCGATAAGAAAGGAGACTGATTTCTACATGGCTAGCCATCTGCCAACCCCAGGGTAGCTACATTAAGTTAGCCACAAAGTCAGAGGTGGCATTGAAACACTCCTTAGATGTAGCCGCAAGCGTCATAGACCCAGACTACAGAGGAGAAATTAAAGTGCTATTACACAATGTTGAGCCCCATGACTACAATGCAAAAATCAGATACCACATAGCCTGAGGAATCCTCAAGTGAACTCTGACTCTGCATTTACACAGAGAAGAACATTTTCCTAATACACAAAGGGTAACCTAAGCTTTGGTCAGGCTGATAAGAACTTGGCCCTGCTTCCCCATACCAGTTGTGATGATACCACCACCCTAACAGATCTGTCCTTTGTCCTAACGAACAACAAGAATCGGATGGAATTGTTTGAAAGGGTGTTATCTAAGGAAAAGGTCCTTGAGCAAAATTGACCCTTCTTATTCACCAAAAAGGGCTTATCCTACTGACGGTATGCCATGTGGAGAGAGATTGAAACTGGAAGAGGTAAATGGCCATCCCTCAGAGTCACTGCAGAATAGTCATGGAACTGGCCAGTCCCGCTTCACGTGGGACATCAGGGAACAGAGAAAACCCTGGACCAGGCCCTTAGCAAATGTTACTGTCCTGGTGTCTACTCAGATGTTAACACATACACCGCCACCTGTAAACTTTGCCAGAAACTCTCAACTACCCCGGTATCCAGAGCTTCCTTACAACCCCTCCACATCATTGAAGTCTGTTTTACCTGGATAGCCATGAACATAGTGAAATCCCTTGAATCCTCCAAACTGGGTAGCAAATACATTCTCATAATCGTGGATTACACTACCCTATATCCCAAAGCTTTTCCCCAAAATATCAACACAACACATCCTGAAGCATCCAATCCCCTTCCTTTGTAAGTTGGGTTTCCAAAATAGATACAAAAGGATCAGGGCACAACATTAATGTCACACCTTTGGCAGAAAGCGAAGGAAATACTGAACATCCAAACCCTATCAACCGCTGTATACTATCCAGTGTAACGCTTTAATCAAACTCTAAAGCATACATTAAGGAGAATAGTACAAACATATGTGAAGAATTGAGCCTAATGATAACTCGGATCCTTTTGTAGTGTGGAAATAGCACCAATATTCATTGTGTTATTCCCCCTGTGAGACAGGCATGCTATCAAGAGAGACACAGACTCAGGTGTTATAGTTTCAAAACCTTTATTTACTATAATGCTAGGGTTGGTGTAATACCTAACTGGCCCTAACTCTAAAGGGGTGATTCCCTTAACTGATGTTTCTAAGAGCTGTCAATGTCTGAAACTCCAAAACCAAAATCTGTCTGTGTCTAAATCTATGCTGCACTCACTCTTTGATAAAATGTGGGAGGAAGTCTTTTTAAAGAAACATAATCCTTAAAAAATAAATATATATCAAGGCTGGTTTGACGTGGTCTTCTCACCAGATGTGGCTTTGTCAGTACAATCAAAAAGAGGTTATTTGTTAACGCTTCCCCAAAATGTTCTTGCACTCTGTTCCAACAACTCCCAAGGTCTTTAGTTCCTATGGATTCCCTTCTCCAATCTTCAATCCTTTCAAGTTTCAGACAAAACAAAAATACAACACAGTTTTTCTCAGGCTTCTCAGGGCTCCCTTCCCCAAGCGTATGCCTCCTTGTTTCACCAAATACATATTCACCTTTGTTAGGCCTCTTAGGGCTCCCTTGTCCAAGCTTAGGCCCCTTCAGTTTCAAACACAAGTTTAGATTGATAACGCAGTTTCTCTAAGTCCACTTAGGGTTCCCTTCCCCAAGCTTAGGCCCCCGTCAGTTTCAAATACAAAATTCAACTTGTCAGGATGTACCTTTTACTTATTTACAGTTGCTTTCCCACACAAAATTCTTGTAGGGTTAAATCAGAGACTTTCAAAATTGCTAGGTTCTTTGCTCCTCCTAAGCATGACCACTCTGATTTGTGTCCCCTGTCTGTATTTCCTGTACTTGCATTCCTTCTATCCTTTCATCGTCAGTTGATTCCTGCACCCCTTTGTTACCTTTCACTTTGTCCACACACTTGAACCTTCTTTGGCTTTCTCTTCTTTCATATTGTCGTGTCCCTGGCACCTTCCTTTGATTCAATTTTTCTTCACTGTGCCTCTTGCACATTTACTTCTTTACATTTGTACACCCCTGCACCTGTCCTTTTCCTTATAGTGCCTTGTGGACACTTATTTCGCTCTTGGGTGCTTACTTGCACCTTTCCTTTCCGGTCACTTGCACCCTTCTTATTCACTTTCAAGCCTTTTGCTTTCTTTATGCTCTCTTAGGGCATTTATCTTGCTTTCCATTCACTTTCTTCTTTCTCTCTTGCTTTCCGCTTTGCGGCACTTTTCAAAATCTGTCTTTCTCCCTTCCCACTCCAGGTAGCCGCATGCTCCCGAGTTTCTCCCACTTACTGACTTGAAACTCACAGGTTAGCATTGCGCTGGCAATGGTCTCTCCGGGCATATGTGTTCGAGGTCAGGGTCTCACCACCTGCCCCTCAGAGCCCCTTGGGATAGGCATACATCCCAAGGGAACAAGCACTTTTCCACATACTGCCACCAGGATACAGACTGTCTCGCTCCGGCTCCCTGGAGACACAACTCCCTGGCCATGCTGCATCCCCTCACAGACAGAGTCTCGGCACACCTCTCTACTCTGGATTGCCCAGGCCTCTCTCCCTGTGTCTCCTTGCTCCTTAGCTTCTCGTCTCTGATCAGGGTTCACAGCTCGCTTTCCTGATTGTACAAAAGCAAACTATTTACACGTAACACGGTGAGTCAAGTGGAGTCAGTTGAGAGTAGTCTGTGTTAAATGCCTGACCCGGCCTGACTCTATTAATGGGACAACGAAATGGTACTAGGTGGCAGTCTTCCTTGTGTTTCTCAAGGTGTTTCTTGCAGGTAATCCTCACTACTCTCGGTTGCCTCTTCTTCTTCCCAGGATTAGTTGGAAATGGGGAGGGCGAGATAGAATGGGATTAAAAATATCCCATGAAGGATGATGAAGGGATTTCTGATATAAAATGGGGAGAGGAGGGATATCATGTCTTGCCCTTGGGTATTCTTCTCCCAATCCCTCGGGACCCTCCACTCAGGTGATATTCCCTCCTTCATTGGTTGGATTCTTCCCCCAGGTAATTCATCCCCACAACACCGCTCCCAGGGACTGGGTAAGGATGCATCTGTTGTGTCCTTTCAACAAGAAAGGGGTCTTTGATCTGGGATTTGAGGAGAATCAAGGATGATTTTTCACACCCCTTTGAGTTATTATATGGCTGGGAACCATGAGATGTGCTCGTCAAACCTGGGAAAGAGATAGAGGGTGTCCACTAGCTATAGCTCAAGCTGCAGATAAGTTAATGTCCCATATCTCTGCCCCAGCTTCCAGTCCTATGCGGATGATACTCAGCTCATTTTCAGGCTACCTTCGGCCACCTCTTCTTCATCTCTCATCTCTGACTGTCTGTCTGCTATCCAAGAGTGGTATGCCGCCAATGATCTCTGCCTTACTGCCAGCAAGACTGAGGTTTTCCTCACCAGCACGCCCACTCCCTCCTTCCCTGTCACTCTCTAGCTGGCCTCTCTTGGCCCTCTTCATACTCCCACCTGCGAGGCAAAAAACTTTGGGGTCTTCTTCGACTGCCCACTCTCCTTCTCTCCTCACATCTCTGACGTCTCTAGGAAATCTCACTACCATCTGAACCTCCTCAGAGGTATTCTTCCTTTCATCTCCTTCCCCCAGAAGCTCACTGTCTCCAGAGCCCTGGTTCTCTCTAGGCTGGACTGCTGCAACAGCCTCCTTCTTAATCTGCCTGATTCTACGCTCTGCCCTCTGCAACTCATCCAGAACAGGACTGTGAGACTTGTCCTTGGCCTCAAGCCCAGGGATTGTATCTCTCCAGGACTGAAATCTCTACACTGTCTTCGAGTGGCTGCAAGGATTAAGTTCAGAACCCTCTGCATTGTCCACAGGGCCTTCTGGGGCTTGGGGCCTCAATACCTTCAACTCTCTCTTCCTAAATATCGTCCTTCTCAAGCTCTTCGCTCATCTGCCTCCAACTCCTTCAGGGTCAGTCGCTTCTCCAAGCAATGAGTTGGTGGTAGATCTCTTTCCTCAGCTGGGGCCTCCTTCTGGAACAGCCTCCCTGCCTCCCTGAAACTTGAGGAGTACCATCTCTGGTTCCGGAGGCATCTCAAATCCTTCCTCCTTGCATCTGCTTTCTCTCCTCCTCTCCCCTGCTGAATTTCTGGCTAAACTGTACTGGTTACCGGGCCGCCCTCTGAACTCGGGCCCAGGTCCCCTCCCACACCAGTTACACACCTGCACTGCCTCCCTAGCAGCCCCTGCACTTGGGGACTGTTTTCTGTATCCCTACAGTCCCCCACCAGCACGTGACATCTCCTGATGTCTGCATTTACCCCTGCACTTGCCACCAGCTGGCCATGCCTCTTATTGTTATTTATTCTATTACCTCATGTACTGCACTGTCCCGTTCCCACCTCCCACTCTGCACTTTTCCTCCTTCCCTTCCCCTGCACTTGCACGATCTGAATGATACTCAGCCTAGTTTGATCGCTGTCTTTGTCTTCCCACTTCCCCCCCTCCCTTGTCGCGTCATGCCTTGAAACACTTCTGTATAGGCGCGTTATAAATGCCATATCATATTATATCATTTGAAGCCGGTGAGATTGTTAACAGTCTCCTCTCCGAAGCTTAAGAACACCAGAAAGAAAACTATGACCATTAGGCAGTGGTGAGACCTTTCTTGATAGGCGCCAAGAAGGTGTTAGTCTTACTACCTACTTCTAAGAATAAGATGATTTGTATGTCATATGGACCTTATAAAGTTCTGGAGCACAAAGGTCCCCTTAACTATCTGGTCTCCCAGCCCGATCAAAGACAAAACACCCACAACTACCACATAAACTTGTCAAACCTCTAAAGAACAGATCCCATAGAGCAAAGCAGAGTAACTATTGCTACGCTCCTAGTTGGGAATCGTTACAGGTCCAGCCTGATCCCCTATGACTTCAGCCAGAAGCAAAAGGCAGACCTCCAGGATTTGTTGCTGCAATTCCCTGAGGTCTTCTCAGAGAAACTATTAGGAAAGATTTCTTAATTGTGGGTAATTTTCCTTCCATGTGTCAACCCCTAAACTTTTTGCTGTTGTTTTCACCAGGATCTAGACTTTGGTCTGAAGTGAGTAGTGTACATTTGGCTGAGATACACATGGCCACTCCGTTGCCCTGCTGTAGTAACAAACTGTGCGGGTTCACTACATTTGGGAAACCTTCAACTCAACTCTGCTGCTGCGGAATCTACACGACGACGAGACGTCCCCTGCTCCTATCTGAACCTGCCAGCACTGAAACTGATGCCGAGAAGCCTGGGTCTGCCTGCATCGGGGACCGGTGAGTAGCATAGCTAGGAACTGGTCGCCCTCCTGCAGTAGCCCATAGCCTATCCTCACTGTGTCAAACAGCACGCCTTTCCATACTCGCGCTCTGCTTCTGCCCACAGTGGAGGCTGTGCTTGTGTCACGGAGCTCTGTTCATCTTCATTTGTTCACCGAACTGAACTGCCTGATTCCCTCGAAGAGACTCCCCTTTTTGCCTGTTGGCACCAGCGTGTGCAGGTACTTTTGAGCACAAGGCTCCACTCTTCGTAGGGTTTGGACTTCCTTTTAGTTAGGTGCCTCTGAAGATGGACTGGGTCTGATTATTATTCGCACTGCCTGTTTTCCTCCCCATCTAGGTGGTCTACACATTTCGTGCATCTAACGCGTTAGACTCGTTTTGTATTTGTATATATATTGTATTGTTTTGGTATGTGTTGGTTTACTTGAGTTTTATTGTGATTTCTCGCTGCGGTCATTGTTGCAAAGGCCTTGGAGTAAATGTGTCTATATTTTTAATATAACACCTGTTTGGAGTAATCTGTAAGTGTCCTTGCTGTGTGTGCTCATTGCAGGCTTTCAGTCACCCTCACCCCTCTTGAGACCTAGTCTTGACCGCCGCGATCGCTACCCTGATTGGTCTGGCTTGTCCAGAGGTTACCCTGTTCCAAGAAATTGGGCTGGCCTTCAGAACCTCTCCCCCTCCCGGACAGAGTTCAGAAATCCGTCTTAACAGGAACATGGGAGGGTTAAGAATGTCTCCCGAACACCTCCTGTGCAATTGGTTAACTTCAAGCCCTATCAAATCACTGAGGTTCAATGGACAATTATAGCAGAAGAAATAGAGAGCATGTCACAACTGGAAATGATTGAACAATCAGAAAGTTCTTGGTCCTCACCTGTCACCCTCATCACAAACAAAGATGATTCTTGGAGATTCTGTATAGACATTCAAAGACTAAACTCCAGAAGAGTCTTGGATAATTACACTCGCCTGGGGAACGCCAAGTTCATAACCACCATTGAAAAGATGAAAGGCCATTGCAAAGTCCTTTCAATGCAGTGGATACAGAAAAATAGCCTTCAGCACACCTCAGGTTCTGTACCAGTTAACAGCTGTTCCATTTGGTCTACATAGAGCCTCTGCCACATTCCAAAGACTTATAGACAAGGTCCTGCGGCCCTAGCTATGCTTTGCAAGGGACTATTTAGATGATAAAGTGATAGTAATCCATAGCGCCAGTTGAGAAGAACATCTACGCTATCTCTGTGAGGTTGCTACGGCCTTAAGGAGAGCAGTACTCCAAGTCAACCAAAAAAAAATCACCTAGCCCAAAGTGCCTTCCTAGTTTGGCCATCTTTTACCAGTGATTTATCCCAGATTTGTCCACCATTGGTGCTAATTTGATAGACAAGCATAAAACCTGCAGCCCAACAAACGTGTCTGGACTCAGGAAGACAAAAACAATTTGGATGCCCTGACGAAGGTCCTTTGAGACTAACTTATCCTTAAGATGTCTGATTTAGGAAAGGAGTTCATACTCCAAACTGATTCATCCAAAGTGGGCCAAGAATGCCCGGTTTTGTACAGCAGTGTGAAATTGTTTCCATAGAAACCAAATTATGCAACTGTGGGATTGGAGTCTCTGCCTATCAAGTAGGTCATTACCAGTCTCAGGCACTATCTAACTTGAAGAAAATTCTGACTCATTACCAGCCATTAGACCCTGACATGGATGTATTTGTGAAAAGACACCAACAATAGGATAATTGGCTGGTTTTTAGATCTACAGCCTTTTTTTCATGATAGAGCACAGGAAGGGCAAAGAACAACATAATGTAGACTTTATCAGCTGCAATTCCATAGGTCAGCTGAAGGAGGGCTTTTATGAAGCTTAACACCCCCCAGGTGACTTAGCAAGTGGGAACACCCTGGGGGAGTCCCCCACCTTAGAGGACAGGTTGTCCCCAGAAAAGGATATAAGTTATCCGCCCCTACCCTCAGACCCTAATACCTTTTTTGGCTATATGTGAGTTAAATTGCTTGATAATTTGAAACTTCCTGTGAGAATGGATGGATTGGTTTTTGACCATCCATATTCACTCCCCTCTCCTGGAATGAGAGAATAATGGGTAACCACCCCCCCGCCTCATGGAGGAGTGGTAGATAATGAGCCAATCAGAACTGGAAAGGAGGAGTATAGAGACATGGGGAGCTGGAGAGGTAGGGGTGAGAGTAAAGGAATCCCAAGGTGGGGTGAGAGCAAAGAGACCTTAAGGTGGTGTGAGACGCAAAAAGCCTCAATGTGGGGTGAGTGTAACGAAGTCCCAAGGTGGGGTGAAAGCAAAGAGCCCCCAAGGTGGGGTGAGAGCAAAGAACCCCCAAGGCAGGGTTAACCCAAAGAGTTCCAGGCAGGCTAAAATCTGAGAAGCCCCAGGTTGAGGTTATCCCAAAGAGACCCCAAGGTGGGTGAGAGCAATGATGCCCCAACATGGGGTAATCCTTAAGTGATTCCAAGGTGGTGTATGCCCAAAGAAGTCTCAAGACGGGGGAACCAGAAATGGACCCCCAAGTGGGGATGAGGAACAACAAGTACTGAGGTGAAGAGAGCACCAGGAATTCAGTGGGTGGTGAATACAAGAAGAAAATCCACAGTTGGGAATTAAGACAGGGGTCCCCGAGTGGGAAGACAAGAACCCTTGGTAGAACAGAGGAAAGACAGATGAATAATAGAATAACAATAGACCTGAGTGTTATGATGCGTAGTAAATGTTTATGCGCATGCGTGAGCCTCGTTCCGGCTCGCGCATGCGAGTTACAATAAAGAGACACCGGAGCGAGGCATTCGCCGCCGTGTCTCCGAACGGATCAGACGTGTCCTAGTATTCTGTGTGCAGGTGCATGTGTGAAGTGAAGGATGGCCTGGGGCAATCACACAGCCAACATTGGCGACGAGGAGAATGTTGCGTGGGGTGGGCGGAATCATCGGGAGGATTTCATCAACCTGGGATGAGGTGATTCGACATGATCATGAAGCGTGTTTCCTACGCGGAAAGTTGGCCGCCATTTTGGCTCATTCATCACGACGGCTGCGGCCCAAAAGGGTGCTTGTGCACTGCTTGTGTTGATTAAATACTCAATTTCTGGAACTTTCATGGTTGTCAGACCCCTGATGGCCATGATTTATGACTTTTAGAGGGATATTTGGTATATCACTACACCATATTCCCACAACTGTGAAGACCAAGACATCATGTGCTGTATCTGCTATTGTGAGGAGCCCCAGCAGAAGGTGCTGTGAAGACCCCAGCAACAAATGCTGAGCCTGCCTTTGTGGTGAAACCCAGCAGAAGGTGATCGCTAAGCAGGGCACACCAAAGAATACAGAGAGTGGGGAGCGTGCCATTGCAAGAAGGAGACAGACTTGTGGCCTTGCATAATAAAGTGGGGTGCTCATGCGGTATGACAACAGGGGAGAACAGGATGGTGCTGCTGTCAATCCTGCGCCAGTGCCACGCAGACAACAAGGTGTTTTGGCACCAATGCCAGAATTTGACCTCTCAGGTCCCCCATCCAAACTTGGACCCAAGTGGTTGTTATGGATAAAGAAGCTAGAAATGTTTTTCAGAGCCACAGGGGAGACGGAGGATGATGCGAAAGTGACAACGATGCTGTATTCGGTGGGATCGGAGGTTCACCGAATTTATGAATCGTTGAACCCGCAGGTGAAGA
This sequence comes from Ambystoma mexicanum, assembly GCF_040938575.1. NCBI lineage: Eukaryota > Metazoa > Chordata > Amphibia > Caudata > Ambystomatidae > Ambystoma > Ambystoma mexicanum. Next base: position 299,665,374 of record NC_090936.1, on the reverse strand, counting down.
CGTATGCAGCCATCAAAACAGCCCTACAAAATCATTTCCTACCTCTAGCAAACATAGATTATGACAGGTTTGTCATGTGTGCGGAGAAGCAGTTGGGTGATGAGACATTAGACCATTTCAGTGGGAGGTTGAGACAATTGGCCAGCACATGCAGGTGGAAGAATGAGGAAGGCATGATTCACAACCAATTTATTCAAGGGTGTAGCTCGGGGAGGTTGAGAAGACAGATTCTTCAGGAACCTGGCCTAACATTAACCCAAATTTTAGACATTGGATGTGCCTATGAGCTGGCGGAGAGCCGGGGAGCTCGGAATGGAAGCAGCTGCCCGACCGGAGAAAAGTGAAGAAGCTTTCGCCATAGGGCGATCAGTCCCTAATAGGCTGAGGTGGGGACAGAAAAAGGAAGGCTCTCAAAGCACCAACAGACGGCATGCATGCCAGTACTGTGGATATGTGGGCAAATGTCCAGCAAAGGCGAGAGTATGTGGCAGGTATAGCGTACCAGGACATTACGCAAGAGTGTGTACGGCAGTGACACCAGTGGCCACATCCACGGGCCCAGCGAGGGTTGGCAGCGGGAACCCTAGAAAAACATAAAGTGTTGCGGCAATCGAACAAGATCTACAAGACCTAGATATTTCAGAAGAGAAGGAAGATGAAGAGGAAGTATTTTTCATTTCCAATATAGCGTCAGGCACAAGGAAGTGGAGGCAACCTACCTGCATGGTTAACATTGGGGACACCCAAACCCCAGTATTGATTGACACAAGAGTTTTGGTCTGTGTTTTGGTGGCAGAACATTATGAAGCTCTACCTGGCCCGCCGGGGCTTGATGACACAAAAGCAAGAATTTACACATTTGGGGGAGAAACGCCACTACCCATAAAAGGGGCATTTGTGTCATCTGTCACCCATGGAAAGAACACTATAAAGGCCAGATTCTCTGTCACTGAAATAAGCTCCCACTCACTACTGAGTTGTGCGGCCTCTGAAGCACTGGACATTGTCCATTTCACCATGGTGGTATACAAAATAGATGTTGATCATCTCCTGGCAAGATATGCAGACATTTTCGAGGGTGTGGTCAAGTTTAAGGGAGACCCCATTCATCTCCACATCAACAAATTGGTGAGACCGGCGGCACTGAAGCACAGGAGTATACCGTTTCACCTAAGGGCGCAAGTTGAGAAGGAATTACAGGTGTTGCCGAACATGGACATTATTGAAAAAGTGGAAAGTCCCACCCCATGGGTGTCCCTGATTGTGGTGGCACCGAAGCCCAAGCAGCCAGGGGCTGTGTGCATTTGTGTTGATATGCGACTACCAAACATGGCAATTGAACGAGAGAGGTACCTTACGCTGACATTGGACGATATAGTGGGCGACCTCCAAGGGGCCCAAGATGTTCTCCAAATTGGACCTCCGGTATGGATATCATCAGTTAGAACTACACCCAGAGTCCCGCTATATCACTACCTTCACTACACACGAAGGACTCTATCAGTTTAAAAGACTAAGTTTTGGCATATCGTCAGCAGCCAAAGTTTTTCAAAACGTCATTCATGGTACCCTGGCCAGACTCAAAGGTGTCATAAATTTAAGTGACAATGGGCCTCATTACGACCGTGGCGGTCCGGAAATAACGGTGGCGGTAAACCCGCCGCCACCGTTGTTTCCGGACCGCCTGATCCCGACCCCTGCAGGCGGGAGGTGATGTTCCACCCAGGTCTGACCTGGCGGGTTTAACACCGCCCGCCTGCAGGCGGACGAGGAAACACCGGCAGCATTACAAGATGCTGCCGGTGTTTCCATGATCCCGATTCCCATTGAGTCCCATAGGACTCAATGGGAATGGGGATTTACACCATTCCGCCTCCGTGATTCCCGGAAAACCGGGGTTGTGATGCCCCGGTAATTCCGGGAATCACGGAGGCGGAATGGTAATACGAGTCCGGCGTTAACCAGGCGGTTTTACCGCCTCGGTTAACGCCGGACTCGTAATGAGGCCCAATATCCTGGTTTTTGCTTCTTCAGAAGCAGAACACTTGAAAAGACGAGAAAAAACATTAGACAGGATCAAATCCTTAGGCCTCACGTTACACAAGGACAAATGTGAGTTGACTGAATTGAGTTTTTTGGGTTCATTTTTCACACAGGGGGCATTTCCTCACACCCGGAGAAAGTGAGAGACATATAAGAAGCAGCGGCCTGGGAAACACGCTCAGAGGTCAGGAGTTTCCTAGGTATGGTGAACTACTGCGGCATATTCATCCAGGTTCTGGCATCGTTGTCTGAGCCGCTGAGGGCGCTTACCAAGAACAATGTCGTCTGGGCATGGACCGCCCGAGAACAGAAAGCCTTCATTGACATTAAAACTGCACTAACAGGCAATGAAACAATGGCGTACTTTAATCCCGAGAGGGAGTCTGAGATCATGGTAGACGCTAGCCCAGTGGGACTGGGTGCGGTGCTACTATAAACAGATGCTCAACGACAGATGCCTCCCATCCAGTATGCCAGCATGGCCTTATCAGACACTGAAAGAAGATATTCACAAATTGAAAGAGAGAGCGCTGGCCATCCTGTGGGGGTGTAAGCACTTCAGACTTTACATTTTGGGGAAACCTGTGGTGGTCATCACTGACCACAAGCTGTTGATACCAATTATGGCAGGTGGATCCTCGAAGCCGCCCCCTCGAATTGAGCGGTGGATGTTGTCACTAATTGAATAAGGAGTAAAACTACAATACCACACGGGCACTAACAATCCTGCTGATTACTTGTCTCGCCACCCATGGGCCGGCCGTACACAAGACAAGCTCTAAGAAGTGGAGTGCATTGAAATGATCCGCACAGTTTTGGAAGCAGCCATGCTGGTGCTGTTATCAATTGAAGACATTGTGACGGCTTCGAAAAATGATGAGGTGTTTCAGATGATTCAGGCAGCAATGGACAGTGGAGAGCAGAAAGAAACTCTGACAAACAACACCAGAAGAGAGACGGGGGCCCAATAGGACTTGCAGGCGCTGTGGAAAGCCCACAATGAGCTCTCATTGTCAGATGAGGGACTGATGCTGAGGGGACAACAAATTATAATACCTTGCACCCTGTTAGCGACAGTATTGGAACTGGCCCACAAAGGGCACCAATGTGCGGTGAAAACAAAAGCACGGCTGAGGGCCGTGGTATGGTTTCCAGACCTGGAGAGGCATGTGGATGAGTATGTGTGCCTGTGTATTCCATGTCAAGCTGTGAGCCCTGTGGAGAGGGGACCTGCAATACAATCGATGGAAAGAAGTGAGCAGCCATGGGGAACAGTGCACGCCGATTTTGGGTCCATGGAACGAGGCATGTACTTTCTAGCGGTAGTGGACCAGTGGTCCTGATACCCGGAGATCAAGTTGGTGGAGTCTACGGCGTGTGATCATACCATTTTAGCCCTAGAGAAGATCTTCGCCACACATGGGTTTTCATACGAACTTTGTTCAGACAATGGCCCGCCGTTCCAGGGGCAACAGTTTGCCAAGTACACGGAGGATCGCGGCATCAGTCATCAAAAGGTGACACCTCTCTGGCCAAGAGCAAAGGGGGAAGCAGAAAGGTTCATGCGTACATTAAATAAAATCTTCTGCTTCTCTCTGAATGGATTAGGGGAGCTACGCCAAAATTTGTTTAAGTTCCTAAGAGAGTATAGGGTGACCCCTCACCAGTCCACGGGGGTAGCGCCAGCAGAGACACTGTGTAAACGCTGCCCCAGAGGTCTGATACTGGAAGTAGATGGAAGAGAACCTGGCGTTATTGACAATGACCACGTCCGAGAACCGAGGCAGGCCCGGAATGAGAAAGAAATCAGCAGAAGAAATCTACAAGGAAAGGTCATCGCCATAGGAGACACGGTGCTGATCGGAAATAGACATCCAGAAGGGAAAATGTCCCTCATGTACGAACCTCAACCTCTTGGGGTGACACATGTGAAGGGTTCAATGATAACGGACGCGGATGGAAGAGGAACTGTGACCCGGAACTTGTCCTACTTCAAAAAGATCGAAGGCAACACGCCTGAAGGGACCCAAGATGTACATGAGCCTGAGAATGTCGGTGCCACCCCAACAACTAAAGGGAATGACGGTGGAGGGGATCCTTTACCGATAGACTTGCCATGTCCGGCCGCTGACGACAGCCGGAGGCACCCGAGCCAGGAGACGAGGCGGCGCCCCGTCCAATTCCAGACTACATCATGGACACTGATGACTAGACAGCGATGGTGGTAACACAAGCTGACTCGTGTTGAGTTGCTGCATTTTGTTGTTATTGTTATGTTTTCGTTTAAAGAAAAGAAGGAATGTTACGATGCGTAGTAAATGTTTATGCGCGTGCACGAGCCTTGTTCTGGCTCGAATATGCAAGTTACAATAAAGAGGCACTGGACGAGGCATTCGCCGCCGGGACCCCGAACGGATCAGACGTGTCCTAGTATTCTGTGTGCAGGTACGTGTGTGAAGTGAGGGGCGGCCTGGGGCAATCACACAGCCAACACTGAGGAGAGAAAGTATGAATAGATATTCAGTGTACTTAGTTGAACTTTGCGTCTGGGCAAGGAGCCCTTTCTGATAAAGTGATGCCAGGGCAGGGGTCAGAAAACAGCCACCGTTCCTTTCTTCATACCTTTGTTGAGTTTATGTTTTTTCTTTGTAGTGGTAGGGACGGGAACTCAGGTTAGCAAAGGATTCTGATTGGAATCCTTCCTGCAAGATAGAACACAGAAAGTAAAACTGGTGGATTGGTCTTTGCCTAGTAGTCCCTTGACATGCAGCGTGCAAAAGGGTTCAGCCTTGTCCCCCTTCTCTTTAATGTTTAAATATGTGCCCACTGATGCAGGTTATAGAGAAGTGGGGCCTGCAGTGTCAACCATACGCAGACAATGCACGGATACTGAAAGATTTACATGGAGGAAAACATGGAGACAAATTGCTAACCTACAGTCCAGGGCTGGATGCAAGATATTTGCTTAAGTCTGAACAGAGAAAAAACGGAAATATTCCTTTTAGGTTGCTGTACTGAATCTACTCATCCATGCCGCTGGCCTTCTAGCCTTGTACATGCTCTAGTTCCAGGAAGAGTGGCCCGGACCTGGGTGTACTTTTTGATAACTAACTTATATTCTCATCACAAATTGATAGAGTAATTAGAAATGCACACTTCCACAACGATAACATCAACTGGCTAAATAAAGTATTAGACATGGCTATATTTAAGATTATATTCTTGGCAGTGGTATTTTCTAGATTGTACTATTGTCTCTAAGCGTATTTAGGCATCACATCAAGCCATACAAAGCCGTGCTGTGAGAACAGTCTTTGATTTAAGGAAATCAGACCATATTTCTCATTATCGCACGGAAGGAGGGTGGTTTCGGATTGACGATTTGATTCAATTTAGAGTCCTTACAGTATTCTGGAAAATTCTGAATGGGGTTTCACCAGCAAATGTATCTTTATATTGCTCAGCACTACACCCCATCACGCCTTCTCAGCTGAAGTGAACAGGGTGTACTCATTATAGGAAAATCACATAAAATGTCCTACAGAAAAAGATGTTTGCATGTCGGAGGCTGCCGATGGGGGAACACCCTACCTATCCATATCAGAAAGAGTGCCAGCCTATAGTCTTTTAAGATCTGATTAAAACAGTATTTTTATTCTTTGTATGTTCAATAATGGATGTACTGAGCAGTATCGGTAGGATCTGGTAATGAGTTGTGCTTAATAATTAATTCTACTCCTACTGCTACTTTTATTGTTTTGATCGACATCCTGACAAGCACTCTTTTACGGGTTCCTTTATAGAGTAGGGGAGAACAATCCGAGGATTAGGTACAGTTTAGGGCGTGTATTTTCTACTAAAGAAGCAAACAGCAAATATATCTTTGTGTCCATCTCCTGATTCTGATCTACCACAATATGTATACATATATAGCCAGACATATATAGAAACTATTACGTGAAATATATATGTATAAAAATATGCATCTCTACCACACATCTGTGCACACACACGCGCACACACACTTATTTCTCTATATTACGCAGGCAGCAAATTACATTTTGTGCTAATCCCAGAATTCAAGACATGTTCATATATATAGTAGCACACAGGAAATATATATGCACAAATATATGCATCTCCACCACACATGTTTGCACCACACACATACATATGAATGTCCTATATGACTTAAATGCAAATGGTAATTTATGCCAATCCCAGAATACACATATAGCCACACACGTATGAATAATATATGCAGACATCTGCATCTCTACCACACATGCGTGCACATAAAGGCCCGCACACACATTTGTCTGTGAAAAATCAATTGAAGTAGGACTGCCCTTCGTCCAAGGTCATAACGTACGTACAACAAAGCTTATGAAAAATGAATCGCAAAAGTAAAGGTCGAAAAAGCTAGTTGACAAAAAGTGAATTATGCAGATTTAACATTACATTAAATTAATCGTTGAACCCGCTCACCAGAAGTGAACAACGTAAAAAAAAGTGCTGAAGTTGGACTTTCATGTCTTGTGTTTTGAGATATGTCTTCAAACATGGTGCTAGCCCTTGAATGATGTATATTCAGTACGGGTGAGATATGAGACAGGCAATTAATGAGACTGCACTACAATACCGGCTGCCTGCTGACTTCTGTGATTGAATTAAAACATCATAAAAATAACGCAGGGACTTGCCCTTGTCCTGCTTGTCTATGTGTTTATTTAATTTTCTGTCCAAAGTGACTCTGAAATAAATTAGAAACAGCTGCCATTTTTTTGATTCAGTAGCTGCATTACCCCCTGGTGACATCATTCTGGGCACGCACAGCAACAATGGGTCATTATATAGCAATTACTTTATTGATTTATGGAAGTTTTTCGGCTCCACCAGGGATATGTACATTCAAGAAATAAGACATATCTTTCTGTACTGTGGGGATGGCAGTGAGCTGAATATTGAATGAGTAGTTGCTACTTTTGAAGTACATTAAAACATATGTTAATAATGCATGTTCTGCTTTCATATGTTACAGTATTCAAGACGTGTGAGCAGAAATGTGCTTAAGTATTATTTTATTGTATTCAATACATTCATGTAAACACTAAAGCAGGATGTTAAGTGCACGGTTTTTTGCAAATAGATTGTGCCAATGTATTTATAATATGTGTCAGCTCAAACAATTGAAATATTGATCAATGTTAAACCTGTATTAAAACCATATCATTAAAAGGCAGTTATTTCTAAAACTCCTCAATGAAACTTATTTCACAACTAAATTAAATAATAATGTGATATTCTGCCAGGTGACATCAGAATTAGGGAAATGTGCTCTGGGTTTATTGCCACAATGGACTTTAATGTCGTTATTATTCTGAAGGTGATGTGGAAAATGTAATGCGAGCGTAAAAAGTTAAAGTCATCTTGCTTACATCAGTGTGATACGTGATGGCTGCTGGTTCAAATACATGCTGGCCTACCAAACCTTTCACTATTCCAAGGAAATTAACTTGAGTACCATGGAGTAAGTGAAAAGTAACACATTTTAGTAACACCGCTACAAACAATTTCTATTATAGTTATGGGAAACATCATAAACAATAATATTATCTGTGTTTGTTAATCAGTTCCTCTTGCAAAAATATGAACCTCCCTGCTCGGGCTACGTTTCTGCTGACTGTTTATTGGCAGTACCTCTCTAGTGCAGTTTTTATTTATTTATTTTATTTCATTGAGCATTTGTAACAACAACTATTCTGTCACGCATCCGGGTTGACTTTGAAACTCCTGGACTCCTGGACAGGTATTCCTGGGTCCCTCGACCAAACAATGCCAAAAGGTGATTGGGGTAATCTTAATTTATCATTTTTCTTGTGATGTACTCTATTCTTAATGTACTTTCTTCTGCCTGCGAGCTACCCTTTTTTTGTTGACTGTCTCTTCCCTGGGGGCAACCGATGACCAAGCCCCTCCTATGTTCTCTAATAGTTGCATTTAGGTTGAACACAAAAATAATGCCTTGATAAGGTGACCATCATCTGCAGCTTAGTGTTATTGACCTCGTGTCAATGCCCTGCATTACCGGGCTTCTGGGTTTTCTAATGTTCAAGTACTATCATCTTTCCTTTTTTCTACCTTATACTCTCCCTTTTCATCTCTTCCTTTCCACTTCTCTTGCCCCTCTCTCCTTCCTAACTTGGCACAGGAGCACTGCTGTACAGTCTGTGAGAGGCTAGCAGCCAGCAGATCGGCAACCAGATATGTTTCTGTTTGTGAACACAGTTGTTTTGATTCACAAGCAGCCCACATAATTAATGTAATATCTTTATTATTATTTCATGGGGAAAACCATGCTATGGCAACGGATTCATTTAGGGTGGGCGGGTCCTTGTTTGGATCAATGTCTCCCCTTCCCCACCATAAAGGTAATTCACCTGGAGTCTACTGTATACTGTTGTGTTGTATACTGGTATTTATTAAATGCAAATTTGCCAAAAGTGGAGTCTTGGCGCTAAATTAACGAGTTGTCCATGCTTTATGCACTAATTATAACTAAGAAATTGGCATTTAAAGTTTAAGGAAAATATGTATGTCTTCAATTTTCTATTAAGCTCTACAAAGTGCAGGATTTGTCTGAGTGAAGTTGTTATCCAATTCCCTAGACAAGGATCCAAGAAACGTAAAGATCTCCCTCCGATCCAGGCGTACTTGAATTTGAATCTGTCAGGATTTTCATTTATTCGTATGGCGGAGAGGAGGGGCAGAATACAACTTGAGTTTCCGCTGCTTCCTTCCTATCTGTCATACAAATGCTCCAGCACCTGCGCCGGCATACATTTTCATGACGGCGCAAATGCTGGCAATCTCTATGTGGTCCGTCTGCTTTATGCACTAGCATAAAGCAGGCAGACCTCTTAGCAATCCACTGTACATGCTCCGTGAGTATGGCAAGCAGCGCTCACTGGGAAAAGTAAACGCTGCCTGGCATGCCAGAATGACTCACTCACTTTGCACATCAGAGTGCAAATGTGACAGGCAAAAGGTGGTGTACACGCTTGAACACCACCTTTTGCCTTGTACATTTGCAACGTGCAGTGCAAATTATGAAAATGTGGCGGCAGGCAGCCGTTTACATTGCTGTGCAATCGAAACGGCTCTCCACCACCAAATTACTCATTTTACAAACATGAGCCCCTGAGTGTTTTGGCAAACCTCAGTGGTCTATTATGGATGCACAATTTAAGTATGTCCCTAATAGAAAGAAGCCCAAGCTTTGGTAGCTCTTATGTGCCATTTATACAATCTTAAACTCCACCTTGGATGTCAAAGATGACCAATTATGTCTATTTGCGGTATATAGGATAGAAGTGATCTTTCTGCCAGTGAGAGATCAAGTCACCACATTCTGCATCCAATGAAGAAATAAAATAGATAATCTCATAACAGGAGATATACACCAGAGACGTTTTTATGGGAGGGCAAAAGGGGCACTTGCCCAGGGCTCCCACCATGGAGGGGGGCCCCACAAAGCTGCCTAATCTGAAGAAGTAAGATTCCATTGTTCACCAGTCCTAAATAGCACACGTCAGGATATTTTATGGGGTGCTGCTGAGGGTCTAAACCCATTGCCTTTCTGTTTTGGCAAGTACATTCTGCCTTGATCAATGTATCATGTATTGCTTTCTGTGTTCACTGTGGTATACATAGTTTGTGTGTTCCTTATGGCACAACTCTGTAGCATTCATTCCTTCCTGTGGGACTTATGTTGATTATGTGCCATAGGGAACAGTGAAATGCATATTGATAAATTGAGTGCCACAATGGTTCAGAAGTTAGCTCAGTGTGTGAAGCACCCATTACGGAGATATGTGTTCATATGCAAAATTAGAATATCCCATTCCAGCAAGGCTGGCTTAGCCTTTCCTATGTCTGAAGTTTATAAACCTGCCTGCATATGTTATTGGTTTTGCAGAACAAAATCTGCTATTATCAGCAATGTGCCTGCACCAGATAGGGGTTTCTATAAAAATTTAACATATCATCCATATGGCGAAGGTCTAGAAATTGGTTTGTTCAGATAGGATGTTGTAAAACCAAGACAATTGCCTCCAACAATGGCATAAACTGTTAGTCCAAGAGGTGAATAAGTATACAAATTCAAGACTATGGAACGAAAGCGTTAATGCTTGTATCCTGGATTTGCCAGCAGATGATACAGTGATCCTGGTCAAATCATTTAATAAATCTTACATTACTGTGCTGTCTTCTGTGAGGTTTGCCTTCTCGCATGATGGTAGTCCCATTTATCCCATTAATTGATCATGTGTCGGACAAGATTAGAATTGTGTTGGTGCACCAACCGTAATGATGATCCTTTTTTCCTTTATAAATGGAGGGATTCGTTTTTCCTTTATAAATGGAGGGAATAGCTCAAGGCCAGTATACAATCCTTACTTTTAGCAGAACACCCCTTGCCCACTGCCAACATCCCAGCTCTATCATGTTTCCTCCAGCAAAAATAGCTGGAGTGGGGAGAACAATATGCTTACTCACACAATCTATCACTTCCAGGGGTGGGAACTGCTAATAGAGGCACTCTAATGGTGCTACAATTTTGAGTTTGGTAAATAAAATCCAACTTCACCAGATATTGTCTTTGGTGAATCACTATAAAATTAAAATTAAAAGAAAACGTGATTCAACAGTACATATACCAATACGCAGGACACATTAATACTTGAAAATAGATTAAAACTAAGTGAAAAGTTGCATATAAATTCACTGTTAATCATGTGATACTACACAGCTCAATCTCTCTTCCACCAACCACTACTTATAACCATAACAATTATAATGTCTTATTTATTTCCATACGCACATAAGGCCTCATTACGACCCTGGCGCTAATGGGTTAACAGTGCCGTAAAACGCTGCAGCGCTGTTAACCCATTAGCGCCTAATTACGAGGTCCCTTTGCGGGACCCAACCTTACCAGCCGTTAAAGTAGGGACCCGCAAAGGGACCTTCGCGGTAAGTATGGTACCGCAATTTGCGGTACCGTACTTAGCGCCTTTGCCATTCCCATTATACCCTATGGGGCAAAAATGGGAATGGGGAAGGGCCATGGGGAAATGGGGAAATACCACCCCGCCAACCTTGGAATAGGGCGGTATTTCCCCATTTCACCATGGCGGACACGTTACGATACCGGCACCAACCATGGTGCTAATAACGCCATGGTTTAGCGCTGGTATCGTGATGAGGGCCAAAGTCTGTTGCTTCCAGAGGCTAGGACTGCTGATACAGGTTGGAACATTCTCTAATATTCCTACAATTTCAAGTTTGGCAAACTAAATCCTCATTCACCAGATATTCTCTTTGGGAAATAACTATAAAAATAACAAATAATAATCATAAGCATAACTAATAAGTATTATTATTATTTGGATTATTATTATTATTATTATTATTGTTATCGTTATTATTATGATTATTTATGTATTGAGGGCAACATACGTCAACTACCAAGGAGTAAACTCTGGATAATAATAATAATAATAATAATAGATGATGATTATTATTATTATTATTATTATTATTATTATTATTATTATTATTATTATTATTATATTCCGAGTTCACACTTAATAGTTGAGGCATGTAGCGCTCACATCAAAGAAAACAATCCTTGTAGCATCCCCCAGTATGTTGTTGGTAGTGAAGTAGGCAGTAGTCCTCATTTGTAAAGAATGAGGGGACGCATATTCATTTTTATGCTGCTGATATTACCACCGATTCTTAGATTTAATGGTTCCCATCTTTTTAAGTCAAGAGTGAACTCTCGCTACAGTCCTTAAAAGCCAGCTGCAATTATGTTTGAACTGTTATGCAAAAACAATGTGCATGCACTTTTAGTATTCTGGTTCTCTTTGTAAAGGCCGTTTATCCGGGTGACTTCTGTACCAATATCAAAAGCAGATAAAAACATTTCAATTAGACTGGTTATTAACCTTATAGCATGTGGCTTGCCCAAATACATGTGAATGTCCTTTGCAAATAGGTATTGTGTTTTCTAGTCATTCATGAATGTATCACCTGAATATTTCCCAATGTTTTACTCTATTCCATTCTATGTAGTTTGTTCCTCGCATAAGTGTGTTTTGTAAAAAGGTCTTGGTCAAGGGTTGTATTGCCAGAACATAAAATAGCGATGACGAGGTGCCCCATTCCAATTCAAAGAAGGCAGGTGTGGGATATTGACCAGGATATAATCCTCCCGCTCTCAGCAGAGGGTTTGCTCCTCTCCAGGAAGGTGGTGTTCATCTCAGAGCACTGCAGTGCTTTAAAACCAGAAGTATCATTTCACTCGATTTAATGGTTTCTCTAGCCCTTTCAATCTAAGGAGACTGCAGTGAGTTGGCCAGGCAATATTTCGGCTTTTTTCTGAATGTTCATAAGAACTATATAGTTATATTGTGTGTATCTTTTATTCCTGGGGTGAAGCTTACTTGGTTTTTATTCATTAGTTGTGGCATGATCGCTGTCTGTCTGCAATGATCTGCATATAGCACATTAATAACAATGTGATCGGCTGCTAATTGGTACATTCATCCTCTGATTTGCCTTTTTAAAGTATTATTGTTATTATTGCTTGATACATACATGCCATGAGATTCCAATGTTTAACAATTACATCATTCCAGCTCTATAAAACCATGAACAAGCATCTAGAAAACACTCAAAGAATTGAATAAGTGAATGCGAAACCAGAAAGTCCTGTTGTCTTTCGGATCTGCATTCTCTTAACAGAAATCACCACGGGAGTACTTACGACCGGTTCCGGGTCGGGTTCCTTGAATGAGGAATTACCGGGCCATTCCAACCTTGGAGGGCCCGGTAATTCCCCATTCAGGGAACCCATACACTGAACATCCCCCTTCCCATATGAGCCCCCATAGGGCTCAATGGGAATGGGGAGGGAGCTAACAACATTGTTAGCACCCTAGTCTGCTCATGGGACCCGCTAAGGGCACCTGGTAAAACCAGGTGTCCTTAGGGGGTTCCCGCGAACAGACTCTTAATGAGGTGGTAAGGGTTGATGGCTCCGGCACCTTTACTGGCACCGTTAACCCCTTACTGCCTCACTAGTAATGACCCCCTATGGGGTTCATTACGACCTTGGAGGTAACCATGCCGCAGTTTGCGGCATGGTTACCCCCCCTTACTGGGTACCGGGTCCGGGTTCCTTAAATGAGGAATTACTGGGCCATTCCAACCTTGGAGGACTCAGTAATTCATCATTCGAGGAACCCGGACACAGTACATCCCCATTCCCATTCGAGCCCCCATAGGGCTTAATAGGAATGGGGAAGGAGCTAACAATGGGCCCATTAATAACGGGCCCGTTGTTAGCTCCCTGGTCTGCTAGCAAACCTCGTAATACGGCGGTAGGGGTTTAAAGGGGCCGGCAGCTCTACCAGCCCCGTTAAACCCCTACCGCCAATCTCATAATGACCCCCTATGTCTTAAAATTGTGTTCATTTATTCTGTGCCTCTGTTTCTTTCATCTGATCACAATCTTAGGAAAGAGATCTTAACAAGAAAGATTTTATTTTTGTTCTCAAAGTGGGCTGTCTCATTTGTAAAGATTTTTTTTTTAAATCAAGACACTTGCTAGATATGCGTTTAGTTGAAGTTACACCATTTCCCTGGCTGTTTTTGGGGTTACTTGTTATTGAGTGATAGGGATGAATTGCATGTCTGGAACTTTTTTTCATACACACAGAAGTAATGTATTGTGCTATACAACATGCTAGCATGGAGTTCCAATAAATATTTTTTTAATTAATCTCATATTTCAATGTTGGTAGTTCTTTCGATTTTGTCTAAAGGATGCTGAAATCTGCCAGATACTTTGTTCTTTCCAGCTTAGTGCAAACCTTTGTATAAACATGTCTTTTAAATGTGTGATCTCTTCATGTATGCTTGCAAGATAGCTCAGTGAGGTAAGTGCCGGCATCTCCTATATGTGACAAACTTCCGTTACAGATTCAAATCCTAGCAGGTCTGACTCAACCCTTCACCCTTCTGAGGTCAATAATGTATTGTTGAGGACCACCGAGTTGGCTAATAATAAAACCCAATATTATGTGTAAATGTACTGTGTTTTGAGCTATGTAAAATGATGTGTAAATCATACATAAACATGTATGATTTACGCAACATCTGCATCTGTCAAACATGGGGTTTTACATCCCCATTTAGGGGTGGGAAGGAAAACATCTTCTGGCAATAGGTCCCAGGTCAGTACGGCGAGATCTCATTGCGTATTATTTATCAATTCCATGATTACTCCAAAAAGGCAGAAGAGTTTTTGATATTATAAAACTGTCAGTTTGTAAAATGATTGTGTGGACTGCAGAACTGAAAGAATATTTTGTACTAGTGCAAAAGAAAAGAGGTGATAGCTAGGAGGTTTGGAATTACTCCTACATGCTGGCATTGCTCTGGGAAACCCTCCAGACCATCCTTCTTTGAGTGCCAAGCCATTACAAAAGGGGAACTACCGTATTCACATCAGGCTTGGTCCCACCCCAAAAGGGGCAGTCTAGCCTGAACCGGTTGGTCAAATACCTTCTGCATGAGACCACAAACATCCCCAAACATGTTCTGCCTTGTTGGGCCTCATCGGTGAGGATTAGTTTGGGTCTCTAGGTCCACGTCTAGGCATACCCGTCCCACTTGGGGTGACTTGTGCAAAACAAAAGAGGTGATGGCTGGAAGGTTTGGAATTCATGCTAACCTCTGCCATTGCCCTGGGCAACCCTCCAGACCATCTTTCTTTGCCTGCCAAGCCATTACAAAAGGGGAAGGACCATATGCAAATCAGGTTTGGTCCCACGCCAAAAGGGGCAGTCGAGCCTGAACTGCTTGGTCACATCCCTTCTGCATGAGACCACAAGCAACTGTGGGTGCATTTAAAGGCCCCAAACAGAATTCCATTTTACATGAACAGAAGCCATTTAAACACTGCTTTTATTTCACATGAGTGGCAAGAATTTAAACACTGCAACAAAAACAGCCTGGCTTTTTCTTTTTGTTAAAATTTAAGAACGATGGGGAAAGGTACCTACCTGTCATTATCAATGGTCCAGCAATGTAATTCACCCAAGAAGGAGGAATCAAAGAATCCTGTGACATGGAAAACAGGATTTTTAAACATTAAAAGCAAAAACGGCCTGCACAGGTGTTTGCAAATAAAAACAGCTTTAAAAAGCCACAATGGAAAAAGATATCACTGCTCACAGGAAAATGTAATGAAAGCAAAACCTGGTGTGGGGGTGGCCAATGTATAGTATGTTTCACCCACAAAACTCCTATAAACATGTGAAGAGACACTTCAGGAAAAACCTGTTCTGACTGAGTTCTAAACTTCACAATGAAATGCCCCACTTCCAGCTGGATGTTACACCTCCCATCTAAGGATGCCCTGCAATAGAATCTGCCACTGCAGGTGTTGAATGCCCACTGTTCCCCAGACTGGCTGGCACTGAAGGCAGTTAAAGCAACAGACTTCAAAAGAGCCCACATCACTTCAAAGAGACTTATAAAAAAAACTCTGGTCACAGGCGAGCCCAGGAAGACAGATGGGTGTGGGGGATGAAGTGGTCCTCCCACATGTTGAACTGACACTCCCAATTGATATTAAAAGACTATTTTTGTTTTAGGCATTTTGCGCAGCCATCAGATTGAGGATTGATCTCAATTTTATGCCATTGTTCATGTTATTCCAGGAGGTTTTGGGGATATACATTGCATTTACCTAGGACTCTGCAAACTGCAATGGCCAGTTACATTAGGTTTCTGGCTGATCTGGACATGACACAACTGTAAAGGTGGGTGAAAAGATGGAAAATTAAATTGGGGATAGGCTTGATGACTTACACATTCATAACTGCTGTACATTTTACGTAAACGAGCAAAATGTGACACATGTCCATGCTACATCATAAGGAGTTGGTGGTCAGCTTATCTAATTCCCCATTGTCAGCTAAAACCGAATATATGTTTCATATGGCAGTGGCTAGAACAATTATGAAGTTATGATTCATAACTAGTTTTTGCCGAAAGGTTGAATGAGAACAAAGGGTCGTAATAAAGGGGAAAAGACAGATGTACACCAAAATCCCTCAACCAATCCTGACTGGGGGCGGAGAGAAAGAGAGAAACTGTCCAATCCTGGCAGCAGGGATTATTGAAGGGTACTTCCCCTAGATTGTAAAGTTAGTGATGTCATTTCTGCTATATAAGGGGGACTGTACTAGGACAGGGACACACACACCAACTGGGGAAGAGAGAAAAAGGAGGACGGTGAGAAGGCTGCTGAACCTTACCATCTTTGAGAGTGCAGTGGCCAGACCCCTGCTCTTTCTTTCCAGAGTGTCCTGAGATGCAGCTGGCTTTCCTGAATCTTAAACAAAGGCTTGCTATATAAGTAGCAAAAACCCAGCCCTAAATTACATAAGCCCTTCACTTTTGTAACAGGGCATTCAATATTTCCCCCTTGAAAACCCCAAATAGTCCAGCCATTTCGCCATAGAAGAATCTTTTGTTTGCCTGTGTATGTTAGCATCTTTCCTTTGAAAAAACCCTCATTTCACTGTGTAAATCCTTAGTATTTTTTAAAGTAAATCAAATAATTCTCCCATTGAATTTCACAGATTTGGATTGTTCGAATTCGAAACCAACCATCCTTGTCTAGTGTTTTTATTTAATTTTCATAGTCATTAAAGTGTTGCCTCAAAATAATTATTCCTATTGTGAGCTGAAAATTATGCTCTGCTAAGCGAATTTTCATTTGTCGTTCCTATTTGCATCTGTCCTATTAAACCCAAACCGTTGTTCCCATTGTGAGTAATCTCTTTGCCCAAAGCCTATCTGTTTTTGTCCCGATCATTTTTCACTAAAAAACGATTTTCCTATGTGCCTTTCTCATTGTTGAAAGCGTGTGTGTCATTTCCAGCCCCAGTAAAATTAAGGTGGTTTGCATTTTTGTTTTTCTAAATATTTTTTTCATCCATTAAAAGGCATTTTTCCTAGAGAATTCCCCTTCCTCTATCCAATTCTGAGTGCTGATTTCAAATTGCATTTCCTTCCATTTTCATTGCTCGGATCTTGCTTTCACTTCACAGCCCCAGCAAAATTAGTGTGATTTGCTTTTTCGTTTTAAAAAAAAAATCTTTTAACCTTTGAAAACTGGTTGTACCTAGTTCATATCTCTTCCCCTACTGTACCCTGATCACTGATTTTGAACTGCATTTCTTTTAGTGCTTTTGATTTTCTTTCTCATGTGCATGTGCTGCCTGTGTTCAAATGGAATTTCCTAAGTGTGCTAGCTAGCCTGTTTTGAAGCCCGATTTGTCCTTTAGTGTAAGCAGCCCGAAGTACCCTTGTGTGCTGTCCCATCACAGTAGTATTGAATCATTGAAAACCCATTTTCCCATTGTTGCAGGGGGGAGTGCTTAACTTTTGGTGCTATCACTTTGTGGTAAATTGTTATTTTTTCTGTTCTGCCAATAAAACACCAGAATTAACTGTAATAGTATATCTTAACCTGGTGGTTTTATAGAGATGATTGCACTTTGTGTTGCCACAACATTGGTGCCTACGCAGTTGGTTGATTTTCATTTTTCATTAAATAATAAATTAATAAATATCTTGTTGATACACACTGGCTTGGTTCCTAGTCCATTGTGACACGGGGTGTTTGTAGGAGGTTGGATGCGAGACGGGTTGAGGTCTACTCAACAAGAATAACAAGAATCCATAGTATATTAAAAAGCATTTTATTGTGCGCCACATCCATTGTAGGGGAAGGAGTTCCCTAGCTGGTGTGTGCCATGTAATAAACCGTGACACAACCCCAAACATGTTTTGGCCTTGTTGGGCCTCATCAGTGAGGATTTGCTTGGGTCTCAAGGCCCAGCAGGCACAGGATCCATGGCTGGGCATACCTGTCCCACACGGAGTGACTTATGGAAAACAAAAGAGGTAATGGCTGAAATGTTTGGAACTAATCCTAACCTCTGGCATGTGGACTGTGTCTCCTCTGCCTTTCACACGGTCAACCATTCTATCCTCATGAAATGAATCCATGATACCATTGGCATCTTGGAGCCGGCACTGGACTGGCTGATCTCCTTCCTAACTGACCCATCGTACCAAGTCATCTTGGGCACCTTCTCCTCACCTACTTCCTTCTCCACCTGTGATGTCCCCCAGGGCTCAAACCTCTGCCCCTGGCTCTTCAACACTTACCTTGCTTACCTGACTCTCCTCATTTCCTCCTTCTCCACCAACTTCCAGTGCTATGCAGATGACACACAGCTCTTTTTTTAAACTTCCTGCTGACCCTCTTGCATCTTCCATCATCTCCGACTGCCTATCTGCCATCTAGTCCTGGTGCACTTCTAATGATCTCTGCCTCAAAGCCAGCAAGACCAAGATCATCCCCATTAGGACCCCTAGTCCCTCTTTTTCCCCTCACTCTGGCCATCCTCTGTGGGCTCTCCCCCTGCTCCTTCATCTGAAGGCAGACACCTTGGAGTCATCTTTGACTCCTCTCTCCTCTTCCCCCTCACACTCAGGACTTTGCCAAGAAGTCCCACTTTAAACTTTTCCTTCTCAAAGGAATTTCCCTTTTCTCACTTTTCCCCCAGAAGCTCAATGTTACCCGAGCCCTGGTTCTCTCTAGGCTTCACTATCGCAATAGCCTTCTCCTGAATCTGCCTTCTTCAACTCTTTGACCCCTCCAGCTTATCCCGAATAGGGCAGCAAGACTTATCCTTGGCCTTAAGCCCAGGGGGGACTGCATCTCTCCTGCCCTTAAACTCTTCACTGGCTCCCGATTGCAGCTCAGATTAAATTCAAATCCCTCTACATCATCCACAAGACTCTCTGGGGACTGGGACCACACTATCTGCAACTTTGTCTTACTAAATACTCTCCCTCTAGACCTCTACGGTCTTCTGGCACCAACTTTATTCATGTAAAGTGTTTTGCTAAACAGAGGGCGGGAGGCCGATCACTTTCTTCAGCTGGCTCCCTCTTATGGAACAGCCTCCCCCTTCCTCTTCGTCTTGAGCAGGACTTCCTCAAATTCCAGAAGAGCCTCAAGAATTTCCTCTTCACCTGCTCCTTCCCTTCTTCCCTTCTTTGCTAGTCTCACAGTGGCTGTGATTGGTGACCAGGGCCCTTCTTTATCCTTTGTGTTTCTGGCCACCCACACCCAATCACCCGAGCCTCTGCCTACCTCACAGCACTTGTCTCAGCACCCACAAGCCTCTTTCCTGTAGGCTTGCACTAGCTACCCAATGCGGCTCCAGGTCGCATGGCACTTAACATACTATGCACTTCATCCACTGCTCATCCACGAGCACGAACATTCCAGCACCTAACCCCACTCCCACTTCACCTCTATTCAATGCACTTGCACCTTCTGATTACTCACAAGGCAAAGTAGGTTTGTCTTTATCCTCCATTGTATTTATTGCTTCAATCCCATGTACCCATCCTGTTGCCCTGTGAACACTTTGAAACAGAATTGACTTACTGTATGAGCACCTAACAAATGCGCAATAAATAAACCTCTGGCATTGCTCTGGGCAACCCTCCATACCATTGTTCTTTGCCTGCCGAGCCATTACAAAAGGGAAAAAACCATATGCAAATCAGGGTTGGTCGGATCCAAAAAGAGGCAGTCCAGCGTGACCTCCTTATCACCTCCCTTCTGCACTAGACCACAATCATCGCCAAACATGTTTCAGCCGTGATGGGCCACATTAGTGAGGAGTAGTTTGGCTATTTAGTCCCAAAAGGCACAGGATGCACATCTGGGCATACCCGTCCCATTCAGGGTGACTTATGCAAAACAAAGTGCATTTGGCTGAACCCCATTTGCAATGGCACTGACGGGCTAAAAAACTGTGGTGTAGAAGGTTGCCCAGAGCAGTGCCAGTGGTTAAGATTTATTCAAATCCTTCCACCTATCACTTTTTTGGTTACAGTTTGTCTCCATATGTGAGAGAGGGTATGCCCAGACGTGGGTCACTTGCTTGCTGTGCCATAGGAAACCAAGCTGCACCGCACTGGGGAGGCCCAGCAAGGCTGAAACATGTCTGGGGTTGCTTGTGTTTCCCTGCAGAGATGGCCTGGTATAGCCGTTTGGGCTGGGCTGCTACCATTTGCGGCAATACCTAACTGATTTGCATATGGCTGGACCCCTTTTAAAATGGCACAGAAGAGCTAAAAAACTGTGGTGTGGAAGAATGCCCAGAGCAGTGCCAGTGGTTCAGATTTATTCAAAACCTTCCACCCATCACTTTTTTGGTTAGAGTTGGTCTCCCTATGTGAGAGAGGGTATGCCCAGACATGGGTTCCTTGCTTGCTGTGCAATAGGAAACCAAACTGCACCTCACTGAGGAAACCCAACCAGGCCCTAACATGTCTGTGGTTGATTGGGTTTCCGTGCAGAGGGGGCCTGGCCTAGCCATTTGGGCTGGGTTGCTACCATTGGCAGCAGTACTTAACTGATTTGCATATGGCTGGGCTCCTTTTGCAATAGTGCTGACGGGATAAAAAAACAGTGGTGTGGAAGGTTGCTAAGAGCAGTGCCATTGGTTCAGATTTATTCAAAACCTTCCACCCATCACTTTTTTGGTACTAGTTACACCCATCAGGTGCCAAATGTTCACGGGGCAAAGCCATGCATCATTTTTCAGATGGCAGATTTAGCTTCTGATCAACAGGATTTATTTGCAGAGGCTTTGTATAGAATAGTGCCCAGACGGATTTTGAGACTATGGGGCAAAACACCATTTACATAGTTCAAAACAATTAACAAGGAATTCTTTTTTAGGTGCCTTCATATAGGAAATTGTGTATTTGCTCTCTAAAGTTTGGATTTTAAAAGTAGGAGCCTTCTTTCTTCATCTGCACAGTGTTAAGCACCCTTGAAAGTTGCACAGATCGGTTTACACTGCTTGCCTTTGTAAATTAAAATTGCAGGTCTATTTGTTAAATGCAAAGAAGGATATGTGTTACTTTTTGAAAGCTTGCCTTTTGCTTTTTACCTAAAATCCTTTTCTAACACGGGCTACATGAGCATTAAAAGAAGAGTATTGTTTACCAGTAGATCCCATTAGGGAATGTGTTTTCAACATGCTGTGCAGCATCAGTGAATGAAACCCTTATCAATAATGAATTGTGCTACATGCTATGGCCGAAACAGCATAGCATGTTCCTTAATCTAGTATCTCACACGCATGCGCAATTCCCACAAAGCAAAGCATGAGATCGCTGATGCTCAAGCATCTTGAACTCTCATTGCAAACAATTCCCTAAAATCTGCCATGGGCAAAACTTGTTTTAAAATTGTTGAGAGCAGAGGCGTATGGGGGGAGATACAGGGAGAGTATTCCAAGAACCAACTGAAGAGCCAGATACCGTCCTCTGAAATGAACATATAATCTGCAAAAAAACTAAAGAGTCTACCTGTCCTGCTGGGCAGCAGCAAAGAAGGAGCACGTGCTGGAATTCTGAGATGTTACAGAAAGTGCAGAGCGTTCCGGGACACTCTATGATATACGGGTGATTCCATGTTGAGAGTTGGGAAATTGTCCAAATCCACTTCCTAGTCTATGATACAATTATGACCATACGAACATTTGTAATGTTTTTATTCTGAACGATTATATCTACACTCAATCAATTTCAAAGTGTATTTCGGAATGCAATCCATAAAACATACAATAAAGACAATTGACAATCATGTACATTTAAATTTAAATTTGAGATTTACACTCGTAATATTGAAAACATATCAATCAATGAAACCGTTGAACCAAAATGTCTTGGGAATCAGCAACCATAACCAGGCTAAAAAGGGGTTGGCGCTAGGCTTCAATGAAGAAATATTAAAAACATAATGTAGAAACAGTTTATGGGGCAAAGGGAGACAAAATGCGCCAAAGAAAATAAAGAATCGATATTTGAAAAGGAGATTTAAAAAAACGTACAGGAAATGTCAACATAAGATATAGTTAGATGTAAATTTGAGCCAAACAAAATACAATTCTCAAATATTATATCTATTTTGTCTGTGTTACCTATCTGCAACTGTCTTATATTTTGTGCGGACAATGTATTCTCCCCCACTCCCTCCACCGACATCTTAAGTCACAGTGTTAGGATAGACATAGACATGTTACATGCAAAATTAAACTGAAGTAGCATCCAGAGAAAAATTACTAACTGTGATTAAAATACAGTATTTTGAGCATCATTATGGGTGTTGTAGCAACTGTGAAAACATGTGGTATATTTAATATCTCCTCTTTTTATAATACCATCTAACGAGTTAAGATTGCATGGGATATGCACTTCTTAGGGTACATAAAAAGTACAACCTAGTGTAAATGACCCCCATTATTCCATTCAGAATGATTGCATATTGTCGGGGTCCTATCGTAAGTGTATTCCGGAGAACGTCTAATTCTGGTAATACTGGAATTTTATCAAATTGGACCTTGACTATTAGGGTCAGCCTCAAATTACCAACTCGTCTTAGTTCTTTATTAGTTTCACTAATATTACCCTCATCGTCTAGTTTGTTCCTTTAAGTTGTATTTTGGGGTCACCTCTTGCCTTACATACTGAGTTCTGTTTTTTAATAGGGTTATATTTCCTTTCACAGGTGATCTTTACGGTTTCAGTTTTTGTTTGGTGAAGTCGACGTGTCCACATACGTGTACTAAAGTCAAAGAAATGTTACACGATGAATTTGGATGTGTTTTTACAGATCAAAAGATCATATCCATCTAATCAAATGTTAGAGGCCCAGGTGCTTAAAGTTTTTTTTTTTAATTCATTTTGATTTGTTGGCATTTCCTGAAATTAGATGAATATATAAAGCAGATGGCAGCAAACAAAGGGCCCAATTTCATGATCAGACTTAGTACTGGGTCAGGGAATACGGGAGGAAGGAGGCCAGTGGGGTTACTGCATGTGCTCTCAGATGTATTTGCAAAGGCAGATTGCATGCCTGCCATTGCAGCAACATGAGCAGTGAGACAACAATGGGGACTCATTGTGTGCCCTGCCTGTTTTGTGAAGTAGTGCACATTATTCTAGTCTTGGTGTGCTGCAAAATTAAGGAGAGCTCCTGTGACTCCTCTGGAGGAACAGAAACACTTCCTCTCGCAAAGATTCTTGGGCAAAAGGCATTCTTGAATGTGCCACCCCCTTTCTTCACAGAGGGTCTGAGACGAGAGCAACCTTTGCTGTTCCCCACTAGCAGAGAGCAATTTCCTCTGGTGTTGGAACCACTCGCAAATGTTTGCTTCAAGCAGCTAGGGATATATGGGGTCGTGTACTTGTGCATTAGTAAATTAATGTTTTCCTTAGGCAGAGTAGCATGAAATGCAATGATGGTGTGCATTTCAAGCCACACTGCCCCCTTTTGGTAGAGAGAGGTGCCATAGCCCATTGATATAATGGCAATTGTCATGTCGAGAGTAAAGGTGGCTCAAACTCTTCGGTGGGTTACAAAACGGACAAGTATGTCACTTTCGTTGGACTCAGGCCCGATCAAAATCAGGCCTGACAGGTCACTCTTATCTTGTTCCACATATGATGTCAACATCTTCAGTTTGCTGATCCTTAATAATTACATTTGCTCACGCTGCTTTACATGGTGTTTGTATAGAGCGACATATGGAAGCATTGCTCTCCTCATGACTTCTGCCATTTGACTTCTGGTGGACTTGTCTCTTTACTCCAACGACAGGGCCTTAGAAGCAGCCTGCAGGAAGGTGCATCGGTCAGAGTGACACAGAAAGCAGGACTGACCTGAGTGCATCCCGTCGTGAATCCAATATGCGCACTCGGATGTGGCTGCCTTTCCCATGTGTGTTCCAGTGTGTGCAGTTATCCTGTGCATTACATGTTACGTGCTCGCCTTCCTATCTCCGGTGTGCACATCTCTATTGATCACTGACTGTTTGTAGAGTTAACTGTTCCTGTTCACCAGGTTCGTTCTTCAGCCGTGTGTGCAGCCCACAATTGAGTCCTCTTGCCTGTACCCTTTTCGTGCTGCTCTCCGGTTCCCTGCCTGTGTGTTGAGTTCGGGTCTTTGCGGTCATGTCTGTGTTGTGTGTTTGCAGAGCTGGTGGTCATTGTTTGTTCTCCGTGTTTGTCCTTCCCCTGGCTTGTGCTTGATACTTGTAATCGCAGCTCGCTTGGTCCCTCCCTGCCTGCCATTGTGTTAACACCTCTCCGCCTAGTGCCTGTCTATGCCTGCCGTTTGCAGCTGCCCTGATCGTTGCCTGTACCTTGTACATGCAGCTCACATATTCTAATTTGTCTTGAGTTTGCCGCTTTCCTAGATAATGTGTCTCAGCTTCCCCTAACCATAACTGGGCCCTGGTATTTGATGTACACTTGAGCTTTCTCCGAGCTTGTGTTGTGTGTGAGACTAGTGAATACACCTATGCTGCCAAGCGCCAAGTTAGTTTACCAAATCTGACTGGCACTAACTGGCTAATCCCAAGGGTTTTTTGCCTCGCTGATCCACCTTCCATTCTCAAGGTAAATGTCCCTTTTTAATGCTTAATAGCATTGGGTGGGAGGTTGGGGGGAGGGTTGGGGAGGCTGCACGCAGTAATCTATGCCAACAGTGCTCTTAACTACACCAAGATGCATGCGTTTGTTGTCTTTTGTATAGTGCGGCATGCTAAGCGGTTGGAGTGGAGACGGAGCAATTCACAGGTGCTGCTTGGAGATAAATGAGGCTGCTGGTACTCTGGTTTAGTTTGGGAAATCAGGGCTGCAGTTAAACTGTACACAGGGTGAGGCAGGGGGCGGCTGCAGGCCATTTGAGTGCATGTGTCGTTTAGCTTCAGAGTGACAGCTGACTATACGTCCATATAAAATAAAGACGTGTAAGATTCCCATGCAATAACATCGTGGTTTGAAATTCCAGTTGAGCAGTTGCAATGGATTTCTATTGGATCCAGATGCTGGCCTGTGGATTTTTGGGCGCTTGCTATGCGACTTCGGAAATGACTTGGAAACAGCACCGACTGATTCCTTGTGCATACATTGGCGTCTAATCAATTACATTGGTTTATTGCAATTGACATTTATAGTCCAATGTCCGAAAAACGAATGTGCTGGTGGTGCATCCAGTAAAAACATTGGTCATTAAGTGGCCCCCAGGATCTTCAATCTTAAATCCAAACCAGAAGATTATGCATGAGATGAGAAATTGCCCCGTTACGACAGTGAGCACGTGAGCAACGTGTTTTCCGTAAGACATTCAGACATGCTTTGGTGCCGGACACGTGCACATCAGGCAGCGAGCTGCTAATGGCGGACACCTTGATCAGCTTATACCATGAACTCTAG
Organism: Ambystoma mexicanum; assembly: GCF_040938575.1. NCBI lineage: Eukaryota > Metazoa > Chordata > Amphibia > Caudata > Ambystomatidae > Ambystoma > Ambystoma mexicanum. The sequence goes on along the minus strand of NC_090936.1, from coordinate 299,639,862 downwards.
GATGATTGAGTACGTGGGAAACAAAAGAAACCCTGTTCATACATGTGGAGACCAATTTACAGCCTAATGCCACAATTGAGGCAATCTTACCAGCACTTAGGTGTCTAAAGGCATTTTAAATGGAATTACTTTATCATAAGTACTGGATCAATTTTTTTGCCTGCATTGCTCGATTTGGGTGCTGTTTTTAAAGGTTTCAAATCAAATAAACATAATATGGTGAAGAAAATCGCATAAGGTTTGCAGATGTGAGAAATCCCTATGTTATTTAATCGCCAGTCATTTTTACGACTGGTATTTTTACAAATACATATTGCAGAAATAAGTCATCAACATTTTTATTTTTTATTTTTGGTCCGTTCGCCCCCAACCCTGCTTCCTCCACCTGTTTTTAACTATTCTCGACACCCCCAACTCCTTATCTGCCCTTTCCCACCCCAACCCCAACATTTTGATGAATTATTTCTGCAACGTGTACTCATAAAAAAAACAGTCTTAAAAATGACTGTCGATGAAAGAACGCTATACCGTGGCGAGATACTATCCATGAGGCCAAATAACTACAGATGTGATTAACACCTCTTCAAAACATGAAATGCTTGGAGCGAAGAGAAAATATGCAGGAGTGCAAATGATCACATTTCATCCATTCACCATGAACTGTATTCCTACCATCTGGTATATTGAAATCCGTAAAAGGTTCTAGATATAGACAGAAAGAGGACCATGTTTTTAATTTGCAGTATATTCGTGGATATGGCTCAATGATTGTCAAATTTCTCAAAAAGTGGCAAAAGGGAATAAAAGACTAAAACATGTAGCTGCACATCCAACGTCAGATGAGAGAACTAAAGACCAGGAAGAGCAGAAGACTGAGAAAGGTCATTCCAAAAGGACATTACCTTCTCCTGTAACCTTGTCAAGCCCAGTGTATGTTAATGTTCTTTTCATGCTCTGCTATTCAGTGCTCTGCCTTCCATTAGAATCAGTGTTACAAATATAGATTTTTTTTTCGATTTGGTAGTTAGGAAAACTGGTTAAAATATCAATACAGTACTTGATATTTATTTCTTTTTATTGTGCAATTTTGGTTAATATAAGCCTTATACACATGTAATCAGTACAAATACATAGTCATAGGTTGGGGGGGGGGTGCAAAACTGTGTAGATCCTTAGCCTCTGTAACCAAAAATATTAATTTAGTTAATTCCCCATTGCCCATTTGGCAGAACATTAAGGGTGAATTTTGTTAAAATGCAAAATTAACAAAGCTCACTTCCCAGTGTGCGGTGAAAACTATAGCCTATAATTTAATTTGGTAATCCTTGTTGTCCAGCTGATCCTGACTTCTTTAAGGAAGAGGGCGTTGTTGTTCTTAAATCAGTCCAAACTTTTTATCCAGCTTCCCCAACACAAGCCTTTCAGTAAGGGGTTCTGAAATCCAGAATTCCCAAAGCATTCAAATTTTCCTGTCTGACTTCCCAACATAGACCAAAGCTAGGGGGGTCTGAAAAACAAAGAGATAATCACCTTGTGTTTTTTTAAAGCAAATGTTTTGGCGAAATTATATTATCATCAGTCTAATTATTTAGTGAAGTGAAATTGGCAGAAAGTGTACAATTGTGATTGTGTTCTTCCTAGCTCACATTTGTGATTTATTTATGCTGAGAGAAGTTGATTGTGTTGTGCCATGGATAATGTTGTGTTTTTGATATTTTTGTGCTAATTTCTATTACTATTAATTTAAATAAATACCAAAATATTTCCTGTACACCGGCCTGGTTCTTGGTTCATTTTTAGCTCAGGAGCGAGGGATTCAAGGGGCATGATATGTTTTCTGAGATAGGGCTCAAAACAGAATCTGTTAAACAGTTTGTAGAATAACCATTTGAGCTGGGAGGAAAGGGACTCCCTGTGTTGAGGGTGGCTTCTCAATAAACGGTTACAAAGTGGGGGCTCGGACCGGGATTTAGCTTCCTATTCCTGATCCATGACAAGTACATTATGACCGTCTATTCATTTTGATGCAATTGAATTAAGGTGGAGGGAAAGTCATCTTTGTTTTGTTAAAGTGCCGCTAGGACTTGACTCCTTAGTTCTGGGGAGGTGTATAGAGTGTGTAAGAATGTATTTGAGTGAGGAAATCAAGCAGGAACAGGGTGAGTTTGCCTCTGCATAAAGAAAGTTTTATCAAACTGCAGTTGTGAAAATGACTACTGTACACATTGGGGAAGCCAGGGATCATCTCCTAACTTAATTATTTCTCAAAGGAGAATGGGTTGAGGATGATGCAGGAAACTGGCAAAACAGTATTGTGTGGGAGGTTACCTAAGTAAGCAATGATATTTGGCTTGAAACTGGTATATTGCAAAGCACTTGAGGCATTTTTATTGACCACAACTGCTCGTGATGAACAGGTACAAATGGCTCAGCTATGTGCTCAGTTATATTTTCATTTGCTTTTAGTAGAAGAGCGTTGGCAAAATAGTGAGGCTAGTCGGATGAATATGGCTGGAGACCTGTCATAGGCCCAGGATCTTGTTCAACAACTCAAAGCTGAGTTAAACACACTGCAACAAGAGAGTGCAGAGCCTGAAACCCAGTTGTTATGCACAGATGAATGCACATAAAGAGTGTGTAGAAAATCTGAGTGCACTGCAACACAAGCTAAATAACCAGTCTGCTCATAATAGAGTGTTTTGGTAGGACATTTTTGCATTCCAATCAGAATTGAAAACAGTCAATTAATTATCAAAGGGGTTGATTCCCAAAATGACTTTGATCTGATAGATCAGCAGGTAAGTACTCTGAAACAACAGAGGACACAGCTGGCTCAGGAAAAAGACCTCTTGAATCAGGATAAAAGTGTTCAGTTATAGAGGTTAAATCAATTGGAATTGGAGATAGAAAAGGAACAGTCAGGGTCTCAGGAGCTGACCAGAATTATAGAAGAAATGAATTAGCTTGTAGAGCGAGTGAGGCAAATAGGAGCTGAACTATTAGAGGCAGCAAAGTGTAGGGATGAACAAGAGAAAGAGATTAGTCTGCTGAATGAAATGTGCCTTGAATGTGCATGCAGCATACAAGGCTCACAGAGGGAAAATTAATCACTTCAACAGGAGGTGCAACAAATAAAGGACCGGTTGGTAGCTCAGAGTAGGGTGCATGAGATTAATCAGGTCTTAGTGTCAGAATTAGAAAGCCAGCTCTCTGACTACCAATAGCAAATAAATAAAGAGAGGCCCAGGTGGGAGAGCCTCACCAAGGAAATCGAAAATTATAAACAGGACCTGAGGCACCCTGACAAATCAGGATATGGGACAAGGCCCACTGATCAAGGTGTGGCACCCCTCCCAGCAGGGGCCCCATGTCAGTCATTTATATCATCTCATGCACAAATGGGAACTGACCTCATGCATGCCACTGATCCAGAACAGGGCGGCATGAGGCAGTTCTACTTACCCAGGCCTAGTCCAACTGATCAGGAAGGGCAGTGTTATGCTCACCTGATATCCCCGGGGGCGTCTGGAAGCCTCTGAAATCTGGAACCCTGGATGCATAGTTGCCCAGTGCTGCATAATGAATCTGCAATTACAGAAGGGAGGATTTTTGATAACTGTCTCTAACGGGTGAATCTCCCACCTCCCTCTGACCGATTCCCTTCCCACTGGGTCCTTTTCTCACCTTAGTTATTTGTAGGGTGAACTAGTCATCCTGCATTTCTTGTGCAGGGGCGCTTGACATTTGTTGTCAAGCTGCCCGAGTTGCTTCATTGGTGCAGTACACCTTCCATGGGCCCAGGCCTGCTGTGACCCCGAATCTGCTGGTAGGCAGGTAGGTTTGCTAATTGTAATTCTTTGTTCTGTTTATGGTGGGAATTTGTTAATGTCTATATCTCCTTCTTTTCAGGTGCGAAGGTCTTGATGCTGGCGTGTCGGATGGAGAGGCACATTTTCTAGGTAAGAGAAAGCACAAAGTGCAGCGCCTTTATTGTCTTTTAAAGCTAACCTGTGGTTTCTTCTTCTTCTCCTCACAGGCCGCTGTGGTGCTGCGAGTGGATGCGAGAGCAATGAAAAACAGGCCCCCAGAATCTGTTAAGGTAAGTACAGCGCTGTGCGGTTGTTTAATATTGAAAGCGAACCTGAATATGTCTCTTTTCCTTTGCAGATGTTGTTGTGGTGCTCCAGATTGAAGCGTGGCATAGCGCGATGGAATTCAGGTAAGACTGATGGAATTCGATGTTTGGGAAGCGCGCGTTCTAATATTGTTTTTCCCTTTCTCGTTATTGCAGGTCGTAATGTTTGAACAGCGGCTGTGGTAGCAGTTCGCCGGAAGTCCTTAAGCTAGTACTCACAGGTGAGGGATGTTTCTTCTTCTCTCGGTTTCCACAGATTGTAGTCCAGTTGAGATGCTGAGTGCTGGATGGTGTTTTCTCAGGTAAGGCAGAATAATCTTGTTCTTGTTCTTGCAGGATTACAGGAAGTGAAAGGGGCCCCTAGGGGTCCCTCGTGCTATGGAAACAAGGCAATAACCATGCACGAAAAGATGCGCCAGACACGAGGTTCAAATTCCCAATGCTAGGGTTTATTGCAAGCAAAAATAGTCCCAATTGGCCAATTCTGGTCTCACGCCCCGCGACGTGAGTTTCCTAGACCTCGAGGGACGCAAGAGGGCGAATTACGTACATCAGTTACATATATACAAAATGCATATCATACAATTAGCTATGTCATGTTTAACACCCTCCTTTATTAAGTTTCTTTGAACTCGGGATGACGATGGACATTTCCGACGGGTATGACAATTATGACACTTTCGATGTCTATTCTAGTAACAATGTGCAATTTAGAAAGTGCGGAGGCATCTTTTAGTTGTTGAACAGAACACAGTGGTTCTGTTCTTGGAAGCAAGCTGCACACGGGGGAAGAGCCACATTCCATGCTTTGCCATCTATGAGGTACTATTCGTGTCCTGGGAGCCGACATGCTCTAAAGGGTTTTGCGAAGATGGGCCGTAGGAAGAGCATAATTCAAGCCTTTAGCTGTTTTATTCTAACATATTCTACCATCGTACGAGACTGGCTGGCAGCTGTGAAGTAATTAAATGCCCTGCAGGTCTCCCTCAAGGCTACAGAGAGGGAGCGTGGGCATTCCTTTTTAGGCTACTCATGAGGAGTTTTCAACAAACTCCTCAGTCCCGCAACCTTGCCCTTTTCATATTCAGACAACAATGTTAACAGCTGAGCAGAGTAAGCAGAAACCGCAAGAATTGCAAGCTGCAAAGCAGTTTTAGACAGAAAGCAATGAGCAATGGTTAACAGGCAAAATGGCGATTCTGCTTTGTTTAAAATGGCCGCTTGTTGGTCAAGCATAACAGTCTATATTTCTATAATTCGGTGCATAAGACGGTTGGCCTACGGCCATCAAGTTACGTCTGTCATTCAAATGAAGGGTATTCACTTTTCCATATTGACAAACCCTCCTTTTGGCCGTATGCCAAACGTCTTATTCATTCATTTTATCGTCTTCCGATAAGGATAGGTCTGGGGTATCTATGTCTGAACCTTTCATGCTATTATCAGCATCATCTTCACCATTAATGTCAATAGCCATGAATTGTTTTACTGTTTTTGTTTCATCGGTGTCTCTGTTATTTTGGCCATGCGTTTGTTTTCCTCTCGACACCATGTGCACACATCCTTTAGTACATCCATCAGTTATTTCAGTGCAAACTATTGGTAAGCATTGTATGCAACAGCAACATGTTATGAATATACCAAGTACCATCATTAGTGTCGAAATTAACTTCCATCCCCAAGACTGCAATAATCCCCAAAACCAGAATCCTATCCCCCAACCCCCTTCTTCAGTAGAGAGTGTGGAATTTAGGACATGTAATTTCCAGATTGCCTTAAATATCGTAGGGGAGTAATCACCTATATACACACAGCATGCAGTTTTTACGAGTTTGCAAACTCCCCCACCATCAACTAATATTATATCGAGAGCCATCCTGTTTTGGAGTGCCATTAGTCTTATTCCTTTTTCTTCTAACGTCATATTCAATAAAATATCCGTTGTTGAATCCATTGTATTTTTTAATATCCTAGACATTTTTCTTATATTGTAAGAATGTTCTATTTGGGACAAGAATGGTATAAATGATTTGGCTATATCTATTGCTTTCATTCCATCCTCCCTACTCCTTTGAGTTCTACCTTTTGTTCGTCTAGCTTCTTCTGCTGTCTCCAAGAGGAGCACTCCTGGAAATAGTAGACCTAGGTAGCATGTACCTCCCCGGTACCTAGGTAACCATGGATATGCTTTTTTCCCACATATAAAGTAAACAGGGTCCCCTACGTACACGGGTTCTATTTCGTGCTTTAAAACCACTGTGTTCAGGCAGTTGCTAAACGTTCCTACTTTATAGGAACCTTTTTTCTGTAAACATAGGGGAGCAGTTTCGGGGCTGTGATCCACTGTATAGGCAGGGGGCACAGCATCTTTATTCCATTCATCCCTCATCCGAAATGTCATTTCTGATGTTTCTTCTGCTGGCGGGGTTGGTCTATTTTGCCTATGTAATCTATCTAGTCTTGTTGTCTTTCGTGTATTCTTCCTTATGGGATCTGGTGAAAGCACGCAAGCTTTATGGAGTATGGAACAACCCACAGATCTCATGATCACTTCCTCAAATTCATTCATATTGGTCTCATCTAGCTGACCCGTATTACTCTTGTTCCATTTCCCAAAGAACATTGCACTCAATGATACTTCACATGAATAAACCAATGGTAACGGTTGTACATACCAGCCTATCCCTTTCCCACCGTGCTGTGGTAAATGGGCACAAACCCAACAATCTTTTTTCTTTAAAACCGCATGGGTCATGTTCATGATGAGCAACAATGTATTGTTGCCGCATCCTTCTCTATGTCTTTCTTCCATTGGGGGCAAAGTACCAGTGATTACATGAACCGGGCTTTCAGTAGCTGCTTTTGGCAAAAGTGTTTCTAATGGGTGCGCATACTCCAGGAACCATAGTGTAATAGCTGTTATTGTTGGTACTACCATACTTAAGATATATAGGAACAATGTCCAAATCAGTACCTTATTCCTTTTACCATGCTTTTTCCCTAAATTTACAGTCTCTAAATCTATCATCTTTTCAGCAGGGGTGCAGGAGGAGGCTGAAACCGGTCTTGATATGTTCTTCATCGTCCTTCTTCTTGCTGGCAAAGTTCGTCACGATTGTCTCTCGTTCTCGATGCCAGAAAAGTTCAACGAAAAATGTCACAGTTCAATTCTGCCAGCCCTTTCACAGCCTAGATCACCTATCCACTCCGAGCAAGATTAGTTGTTCTTTCTCCCACTGCTCAGACGATTTCTGAGCAGTTCTTTATTGATAGAGTACTATGTGCATCCAGCTTGCCCCGCTCTGACTTCTGACACATGTACTTTTATAAGCGCACCGAGGAGCCGTGAGTCTTGAATTGTCCGACTTGCACAACTCTCACACTTCTCTCCTCTACACCCCTGGCTCCTACTCCGTCCGTGAGTGGAACCAAAGGCAAAAGAAAAGCACCAAAGATCTGTGGATCACTTTGCCTGTCGAGGCCGCAAATTATACCGGTTCACTCCTGGTATTGTATGATCCGTGAAAAGTGCCGTTGCACTTTCAGTATCAGGCTCAGTGTCAGCCTGTGGCACAATGATAGGTAGCGATGAGCGCCGTGGCAATGATGTAGTTTCTTTCTTTGGCTTTGGTGCATTTGTAGAAACTGGTGGGCGCCAAAAGGGTACACGCGTTGTTTCTGCTCGTGTTTGCAATGCAGGGTTTGTGTCGCTCGGCAGTGATGTTGTTTCTGCTGGGCAACGTTGGGGCACTTTTCGCCCTCTCCCCTTACTGGCAGCCTCCTCATGCTCTGTTTCGAGTTTCACTTCTTGATTGGGCTTGGTTTCGACTTTCACTTCTCGCTCAGGCTGATGCTGTGGCAATGGACTGGCAACGGTTTCTTCAGTTTCCGAGACTGTTTCCTTTCTCTGGTCGTCGGAAGTTGTCAGCAGTCCTGGGAATCTTTTGGCATGTGTCGCGGGGATCCATGCCTTCTGTCCGTCTACTCGGATGGCTGTTTGCGTTGCCAAAAGTACTCGGTAGGGGCCGCGCCACCTGGGTGCTAATGCTGTCTTCCGCTCAAAGTTCTTTATTAAGACCCAACTTCCAGGCTCCAGCGAGTGCCCCGGTCCGGTATATCACACTGGTAACGCCTCCTGCACCTGCTGATGAATCAAACGCAACTTCTGCATTAAAAGGCCACAGTACGTGCTTAACATAGGATGCTCGACCTCGCATAATCTTTTGGGCTGCGGTGCGCACCACACATTTGCCAGTCTCCCCATTATAATTTCATAGGGGGAGAGCCCAGTCTTAGCCTGCACAGACGTGCGCATGCACAATAGCGCTAGGGGTAATGCATCCACCCAACTCAACTTGCTCCCAGTGCAGATTTTAGCTATCTTTGACTTTAAGATTCCGTTATGTCTCTCCACAAGCCCGGCAGAACTGGGATGCCTGGAACTGTGGAATCTCTTCTCTATCTGCAGACCTGCACAGATCTGTGTAGCACTACTGCGCCGTTGTCTGACCATAGGACACGGGGCAACCCAAACCGGGAGAAATATTCCTTCAACATTACTTTTGCCGTTGACATGGCAGTACAGTCTTTTAAAGGATATGCCTCCACCCACTTGCTGAATGCACAAATCACCACTAACACATATTTGTAGTTCTGGCACCTTTCCATTTCTATGAAATCAAAATGGATCACCTCAAATGGCATAGAGGGTGGGCCAGAACTACCTACTGGAGTCATGGTTCCTTTCCCTACATTGTGTTGCAGGCACGTAATACAATTCTGCACTAGCCTTTCTGCATTCTTTTTTATGTGCTCATTTTTCCATACTGTGGATAAATGCTGTACCATTTTCTTCGCGCAAATGTTGGTAGGGCTATGCGCCATTGTAACCATTGCAGTTACGTAACTATTTGGCAACATCCAGTTCTTGGTCTCTTTGTCCACCCAACATCCCTCCAAATCTAACTCAGCAGAGCCTTCAGCCCACCCCTGAATCTCTTCGGTCGTGGCCTCAGCCTGCATTTCTTTGACTGTGGCAACTCCATTCTCTATCATACAAGGTACTTCCTCAGTCTGTACTGTCATCATTTTATTTCCCAAATCTGTGGCTGTTTGCTTCGCAATCCTGTCTGCAAATGCGTTTCCCTCTCCCACTTTACATGTTACCTTTTTATGCGCCTCGCACTTCACTATAGCTAGACGCTTTGGAAACGTGAGTGCAGACAACAATAGCACAATCAAAGGGCCATGCTGAATCCTGGCCCCATGTGATGTCAAGAAACCCCTCTCAACCCAAAGTCGGCCAAAGTTATGAACCACGCCAAAGGCGTACTGGCTGTCAGTATAAATATTCACGTTCAAATTCTCAGAGAGTTCACAGGCTCGGGTCAGTGCTATTATTTCTGCGGCTTGTGCCGAATTGTAGGGGATTCTTCTGCTCTCTACAACACTCTCCAGGGTAATAATTGCATATGCATCCGTTGATGTGCCATCAGGTAATTTAAAACAAGAGCCGTCACAAAATAACTCCCCATCTGGCTCTTTCTGTGGGATGTCGCTCAAGTGAATTCTTCCCTTTCTTTCTTCTTCAGTGACCATTAAACAATCATGGGGTGGTGATTCGTTGTCACCAATTTCTGCTATGGGCAGTGTCATTAATTATGCAGGATTCAATGTGCTACACCTCATAATTTGGATGTGGGGTGGAAACAAGATGAGCTCAAATCTTGTCAGTCTAGCTGAGGTGAGGTGTTGCGTCTGTGTCCTATTTAATAGAACGTCTATAGCATGTGGCACCATCAGAATTAAAGTGTGCCCCAATACCATTCCTTCCGTTTGTTTCACTGACGCAGCAGCCGCTGCGACAGATCGCAAACATCGTGGTAGTGTGCACCCTACAGGGTCCAGCGCAGAAGAATAATAGCTGCACAGCCTATTTCTTCCACCTTGTTCCTGTGTCAAAACCGCCAATGCACATCCTTCACTCTCACTCACAAATAGTCTAAAGATCTTTTTATAGTTAGGAGTGCCTAAAACTGGCGCAGCACACAATGCAGCTTTCAATTGCTCAAACGCTTTCTGACATTCCTCATCCCACTGTAAAGGCATCACTGCATCCTTTTTAGTTAACTTTATCATCAGCTTCACAATCAACGCAAAATTACTGATCCACTGCCGACAATAAGAGGCCATGCCTATTACAGTTCTCACTCCTTTTTGAGTTTTTGGAATAGGCATGCTAGAAATACTTTCTATGCGTTCTGGTGTTAATCTTCTCCCTTCTTTCGAAAGTAGGTAACCCAAATAAGACACCTCCTTCTGATTATACTGGAATTTCTTCAAACTTGCCTTGTGACCATGGGTCGCTAAGTGTGTCAATAGCAATATAGTACTTTCTTTGCAGATCTCTTTTGTGTCAGCAGCTAGTAATAAGTCATCTATGTACTGCAAGAGTACGCAACATTCGGGTAATTCTAGCATGTCTTTCTGCTCTTAAAGCGCTCTGCTGTAAATGCTCGGGCTTTCTGTGTATCCTTGTGGAATCCGTGTAAATGTGAATGATCGACCTCCTAGAGTGAACGCGAACAGATATCTACTGCTTTATCCACTGGAATGCTAAAGAAGGCGTTCTTCAGATCAACTACACTAAAGTATCCTGCAGTGGCCGGTATCATTATCAGTATCGTTGTGACATCTGGGACCAAAGGGAATTGTGGGTCTACCACTTTGTTTAATGCGCGCAGATCAATTATAAACGATAGGGTACTTCATTGCCCCCTTTCTTGTAAACTGGAAGAATCGGGCTTTTACACGTGCTACCTGCAATTTCTTCAACCACCCCCAATCTCACCAGGTCAGTAACAATACTTTTTAATCCCTTCTCACCTTCAACAGAAATTTTATACTGGGGAATTCGTGGTAGTGTGACACCTTCTTTCAAAGTTATTTTTGCTGGCTCTATTTTCAAGCATCCTACATCGTTATCATGCATTGCCCACAGACAGGTTGGTACTCTACTTAGCTCTTCTGGTAACGCTTTTGACATAAATTCTGTCACCGGTGCATTGTGAGGCCACATCGTGAGGAACACCCCATCTGCCGTACAATGTATGACTGCCCCAATTTAATTTTCTCAACAAATTTAATCCTAGCAAGTTCTCTCCACAATTTTCTGTCAAAAGAAATGGACACTGTTCCGTAAATGGTCCTATTGTAATTGGGACAGCTTCGGACATGGGGTTAATTACTGGTGTACCTACGAACCCTACAGAAACATTCTTTTGCCCCGACAGTGGGATCTCCAGAACCAAGTGGTGGTCTATCGAGCACTTCTGTGCCCCTGTATCTACAAGGAAACGGTGCTCCTTATTCCCGACTCTCATTTCTACGTAGGGTCCTCTCTGATTCACGGGAATAGACACTGGTTCTGACCCCTGCCATGGGCTGTCCTATCACGAAAATAACACATCGTCCGATGTGTAGTCACCGCTGCTGCTATAATACGTGTTTGGCTGTGTATCAAAAATATTCCCATTTGCCCCTCGGTGTCCTCCACTCTGATCATTTCTCTGTTGGCCCTGCCCGCCCTGACTTTGGTTCGAAACACTTTGGTTCAATGCCTGGTTCTGGTGCACTTGGGTTTGACCATAGGATTGGTTTTGAGTACCTCCATTGGTATATCCCTGCTGCTGCTGCATGCTATTTCTGCTTGGGCCGTTTGACCCCTGATGTCCTCTATGAGGCCTTCTCTGACCAAACCCACCTCTATTCTGTAGGTGCGGGCATTGCGCTCTCCAGTGCCCTTCCTCCTTACAGTACGCACATTGATTTACTCCCAATGACACCCCATGCATATTATTCAAATTTCCTCTGCCTTGTGCATTTCCTCTACCTCTATTGTATCCAATGACTTGCTGCAGTAACACTCCTACTATCGTTTGCATCGCTTCTTTTCTCTTCTCCAATGGGTACCCATTACATATCTCACTTACTTCCTTCACTGACTTTCTTTTGTTCGACATCCATCGCATTGTTTCCCCCACCCATACCTGCAATCTTTGTTTATCACCTATTTGTCCCGGTACCGGCAAATGCTTTGTACCACCTGAAAAAACTCTCGGCCACGATTTTTGCATATACAACCTCGACGCCTTCTTCCTACCTGTCTTAATACACTCACTACTATATTCAGGTGCAGCAAACATCTCAGCATATCTGTCTTCCATTTAATTTTTTACTTCAATGAGTTTGTGCACATGTTTTCTTACATCCTCATCTTTTTGCTCACTACGTGCTAACTTATTCAAATCTAACAATCGCTGTGGCGGTAAATTCCCAAGTATCTTTTTCCATTCTCCCACCAAAACTTCCCCCATGCATTCCAACACTACCTGTCTCTCGTCGCTTCTTCGGTACCCATACAATGAGGCCAATGCTGCCGTCCCATCGTTTCCTTCTATGTACATTTCTGCCTCTTGCCGTAATTCAATCTTTCTTTCTTTGCTGATCGCGCTGCGAGTAAATCCTGTTCCTTCAGCCCCGCCTCTCGCCTTCCCGGTCTCAATTTCGACTCCGGGAGGGGCGGATGGTGCTGAATCTGTCTCTGGAGCGGGAGGTGCGGATGGGACAAGTGACACAGGTGGCATCTGTGAAGGGCCTTCCTGGGTGCTGGGAAATTGTGTGTCCGCGGTCTGCGCTTGTGGGAGGGCTCGAGCTGTGGGTGGGGCTTGGGTTAATGCTTGCATGAGGGGAAGTGCTTGGGCTACAGGAGGGGGTATGAGAGCTACTGGTTGGGCCTGCGCAGTCACTACTGGCGTGTTTGGTTTTGATTCTGGTTTTGGGCCTCGACCCGTGTTAGTTAACAAATGTTCCATTAATTTGTCTGCTATGTATAGTTCCCGCTGCGGGTATATTCCTTCTATGTTCATTTGGTCACGTCTCCCTTCCCGCCTTAGACTTGCCGTCCACTCCTCCTCCTCCTTTTCTTCTGCTACCTCAAGCTTCGTTTTGTGCCTACGCGCATGCTTCTCTCCACTCCTAAGTCGGATCATTGCTTCCCTCCTCCAATCTTTGACAGTCTCAAAAGCTGCGGGTCGCGCTTTTTTCCTAATCAGCACCCTTTCTAGGTTATCTATCCTGGCAATCTCAAAGCTACCATTAATCGGCCACTGATGGTCGGGTTGCTTTCTAGTTTGCCTATGCCAAATTTCACAAAATATTATTGCACCCACACCATATTTTGCATACATGTCATAAGCCGGCGTTCCCCCCAGGCGGTGCACTTTGGCCATATTCCAAGGACTGTCTACCGCAGCTGAAAAGACCTGCTAAAGTGGACAGTACTCCAGGCATGTTTCTTTAACCTTCCCCTTTGGTTAGCTAACCTTTACCTGGACGTTTGAATTTGCAAAATCAACACTCTACCAAAAATCAGGTTTTTATTTGAATCGGGGAATGACTCACCTGATAAAACAAGTCGCCTGTCCTAACACAACCTCTCCCAAAGTTGTGTCTGCACTTCTCTGGCTTCTGCCTCGTCTCCGGACCCTCGCCTCCTTTGCCCTCTGGCCCGGTACATCGATCAGGGATCAGATGTGTGCAGATCTGCGGAAGGAATCTCTCCTCACTTCTACAGGGCGCCCCGTACACCTCGTATACGATGGGGCAAGTGGGGGAGGGTCCCTATTCGGGCGCCATCTTGAAAGGGGCCCCTAGGGGACCCTCGTGCTATGGAAACAAGGCAATAACCATACACGAAAAGATGTGCCAGACACGAGGTTCAAATTCCCAATGCTAGGGTTTATTGCAAGCAAAAATAGTCCCAATTGGCAATTCTGGTCTCACGCCCCGCGACGTGAGTTTCCTAGACCTCGAGGGACGCTAGAGGGCGAATTACGTACATCAGTTACATATATACAAAATGCATATCATACAATCAGCTATGTCATGTTTAACACCCTCCTTTATTAAGTTTCTTTGAACTCGGGATGACGATGGACATTTCCGACGGGTATGACAATTATGACACTTTCTATGTCTATTCTAGTAACAATGTGCAATTTAGAAAGTGCAGAGGCATCTTTTAGTTGTTGAACAGAACACAGTGGTTCTGTTCTTGGAAGCAAGCTGCACACGGGGGAAGAGCCACATTCCATGCCTTTCTATCTATGAGGTACTATTCGTGTCCTGGGAGCCGGCACGCTCTAAAGGGTTTTGAGAAGGGGGGCATTAGGAAGAGCATAATTCAAGCCTTTAGCTGTTGTATTCTAACATATTCTACCATCGTACGAGACTGGCTGGCAGCTGTGAAGTGATTAAATGCCCTGCAGCTCTCCCTCAAGGCTACAGAGAGGGAGCGTGGGCATTCCTTTCTAGGCTACTCATGAGGAGTTTTCAACAAACTCCTCATTCCCGCGACCTTGCCCTTTTCATATTCAGACAACAATGTTAACAGTTAATAATAATAATAATAATAATAATAATTTGGCATTTATATAGCGCTACGAACCCTCAGGTATCTGAGCGCTGCTTATTATTACCCACGGTGTGTGGTGCTCATTTATCGACCTCGGAAGGATGAAACGCTGAGTTTGGCGCTGCCGGGATTCGAACCTGCGTTCGCAGGCTCTGCACTGATGTCAAAGCGAGCGCTCTACTCGCTGTGCCACTTGACCGGCTTGAGCAGAGTAAGCAGAAACTGCAAGAATTGCAAGCTGAAAAGCAGTTTTAGACAGAACGCAATGAGCAATGGTTAACAGGCAAAATGGCGATTCTGCTACGTTTAAAATGGCCGCTTGTTGGTCAAGCATAACTGTCTATATTTCTATAATTCGGTGCATGAAACGGTTGGCCTACGGCCATCAAGTTACGTCTGTCATTCAAATGAAGGGTATTCACTTTTCCATATTGACAGAAGATGCTGAAGACCAGGAGCTGGACACGGTGAGCATTACGCTGCGGGTTGCAGAATAACTCGAAGCGTGTTCTGCAGTCAGGGTGTGGTTTATATAGCCCAGGTAAATTAGTACCAGGGAAAGTAGTTCCAGGCCTGCCACACCCAAAACACTAGACCGCATGGCTTGGTTCTTTGAACTAGACTGTGTGGGTGCCATGTTGGATTTAAAGGCCCATGTACATAAATGGGACCTAGTTTGAACTGCCCTTCCTTCCTACATATGAGCCTGGTGCCGAAGGCACCAGGACTGCCTCCTGGAGCCCCTTTTTAGTGGTTTTAAGGCCCTCTGGGTTCTGGTGGTAGCGTGCTTGTGGCACAACTTGTGCCTCCTCACAGTGGTCATGACAGGCAGTCCCTGTCTGATATTGATGAGTATTTATCTCTACCACACAGAAGGGAAAGTGGCTGGACCAGTGGGTCCTGGGAAGTAAGGAATAATATGGTAAGTACTTCAGACCATGAAAACTTGTATGAGGAGAGAGTCAGGGAGTTAGATTGACTGAAGATGTGACTACAAAGAGACCAACTTGCCCGCTTTTCTGAGGGAGAAAAGCCAGACCCTCAGCCTAGGAATGGCATTCTAAAAACCTCTGTATATTCAGGGGAAGGGTGGAATCACCCAGACACCGTGGTAGGAGGGATGAGGAAGCTGGGTTCTATGCTGGACCTGAAAGGAACTCCAGGGAGAGTGACCCTGAGAGTGCACTTTGGACCAGACAAGAGGAGTCCATACTCCTGGGAGATATTCTCGGTCTCATAGAGATAGGGAACACCTAGAAACTAGGGAAAGGAATACCGGTAGCAGTTCTGAGTCAGAAGGTGAATGGACAAATGAAGGCCATAAAGAGCTTCCTGACCCCACACCACAAGAATGCCAAGTATTCAGTATGGGAGCACCTGAAACTTTAAAAGCAGATGATGGCATCCTCCCAGATCAGGAATTATGTGAATTGTATAGCATTTGCTAAATGGACGGTCTCACCTGAGTACTCCAGTTTCTTTTCAGGACTGGAGGACCAGGATCACCATGAATGATCTACTTATAAGGCAGCCATATTGAAACATTTTTCCACCCATAGGAACCAAGAAGAGGCCCGTACGGCTGCATATAACTTGCAGTGTGTGGAAGATCAGACGCTGGGGGAGTTTATGCAGTTGCTAAAGCGCGCATTTGCTCAGAATTCCCGGCGGGTGAACACCAATAGTAGAGAGTTCATAACTACATATTTCCATGCTCTCCCCAAATACATAATTACTCAGTTGGTGCATGATTTTCACCAGCATAGGACCCTGGATTGGGTGTTTGAACAGGCCACCAGGATTTATGAGGTCCAAAAGCCTGCTGAGAATAAAAATACCACCAATACCCCACACCATCTATCACCCCTGCTGCTGCAAAGGTGGCAGAGGTAAAAACTACCCCTTCTTTGGACCTGGAGACAGGGGGGCCTAAAAGTAACCCTCCTGCCACCAAGCAAAATGGAAAGCAGATGAGACCCCCCCAACCTGGCCCAATCAAATGGTAGTCTGGCTGGGTCCGAGAACAATGATCCCTCTGACCCTCCCATCTATATAAGTCCTAGGTACAAGGGTACTAAACCAATCCTGGGAAATGCATACTCTCCCCTGGCCCAAGGTGGGGAACTAATCAGGTAAGTACTGCCCCGGGAATCTTCCCTCCTAACTTCCCTCAGGAGACAATTATTACTCCACCTCCCAATCTGAACTTTTTCCAGATATCCCCCAAACCAGAACTTTCAAAACAATCCTCCTCTCTCTCCCCGGTTCCAGGACACTAGATCCCTGAACCGGGGAGAAGGGAGATTTAGGATGGAAAATTATGGGAGGCATTTCCAGTACCCGAGCGACTCTGGGAGAAGGGACAGTTACCCTTTTCAGGAGCAGCAGAGGTATGACTTTAGACCTCCCTACCACCCAGACAAGGTCTCACAACTAGAGTGACAGGTACAGCAACTGACCAATGATATGGGGTGCATGCTGAGGGCTCAGTCCAACTCTCAATCTAACACTGCTTCCCAGAATTCCTCAACACCCAGGTCTGATGCCCGGGGGGGGGGGAAATGATGGGAGGAAACCTCCGACAAACCACAGGTTCCAGAGGAGGGGGCCCAGGTGGAGGGGAGATGACAAGCCTTTGAGGAAGCTTGCTTTCTCACCCAAACAGAACCCCTAAAAATCTCACAGCCTGAAAGAGTCTCTTCTACCCCCAAAATGTTAGAACCCAAAGAGCAAAGGGTAAGTAGGAGAGGCTACAGAAGAAACCACTTTGTGGAGGAACACCGGAGTATGCCCTTTGAATGAGAAGAAACCCTGGAGGATTCAGGTAAGCAGACCTTCTCTTTCAAAAAGAGGGGATCCATCCCAAAGAAAAATGGGTCCCAAAACACTAGCGGTTTCTTTGTGGGATCGCTATTGGATTGTGTGCGCTATTTACCACTCTTAAAACCTAAAAGAAAGGTCGGCATCAAGTAATAATCTTCCCTCAAGCTTCCCACAGAGCTTGTAGAAAGTAAACAGAAAAGATTGTAGTTCGGGAGGATATCTTGGGCTCACACCATACACTTGATCTAAGTTTTTCATTTTTACAAGTCCAACATCATTATTCATAAAGTCACTCCAAGTGTTCCTTCAATATGAATGTTTTTAATTCTTCTAGAGAAAAACACAGCGGACACGTGTTTCGTCCACCGGTCGTTCTCAAGGCCCATGTACACTCCCTATATCTCTTAGACACGTGTTTCGACCACCGGTCGTTCTCAAGGACCACCGGTCGTTCTCAAGGCTGTACAAAATTACACATTCATTCAATATATACATTTTTCAAAAACCATACCATATTGTGTCACATGTCAGGTCAGGATGATGGAAAAATCACGGCATAATCAAGAATTTTAAACGGTGTTTAAAGAAAAAAACATACATTTAAGACCACAAATTAGTGTCTCAATCAAAATATCTCTGTTTGCTCAAGAAAAATAGACAGTTATTATCTGTATTCCACAATTAGATCCACTAATGTATTCATTATCACATTAAATTAAACTGAGTCAGCATAAAAACAATTAGACTGCAATATATAAACTTCATACATGGTTAGTTACTCCAAAATAAGAAACTTGTACCCAAACACTTTGTGAAGCCATTCCAACATGACCAAAATGTGAGTTGCCAAAATAAAGGTACAAGTGTGTCTCAAATCTTATTAGTGCTTTATTAAACAGTGTTACTATAATCGGTGCTTACCCCATGTACACTCCCTATAGCTCTTAAATTTGAGATCTCAACGTCAAATGATCACACTAGATCTTATGTTGAATATTCAGAGTTCCAATCCTATATAGAGAAAACCTTGAATTATTATACTTTAGTATGTAGAACTGAAATCCCATAAACTATATTAATGAATGATTGGAAATGCTCACCCACCTGTGCGGATGAGTCTATTGAGTGAAATGAGTATTGGAAATTCCCGTAGTCTTATAATTGTGAGTTCTAGGCTCCAACATTCAAAAATCACCTACAAAAAACACAATGGGCTTAACTTAGTACAAGTATCTCTGAGTCCCATCTCTTTTACTTCATTCACTTGCTCTGGTAATCTCAGTAATAGGCTCCAATCTGTACCATTATATCAAAACATCACCTCCCTCAAACTATCTTTTTCCTTTATCAGTCAAAAAATATATATGTAATAAGTTCATCTTGATCCAAAAGACCATTAGTGGGACAGGGTAAGTATGGAGACTGACCCAGAACCAGAAACTATTCAACCCCAAACATGTGAGCCAAACAGAAATGAAACGGAGGGGATGTCCTTTATCCAAACAGGTTCTGAGAGCTGTTGCCAGGTAACGGGGGGCAGCTATGGAGCCAGGGAAAAGGAGGATTCCCCAACAACACCCATTGGAAGTTGTTACGTTTTTTTACAGATTCCCGAACTCTGACACAGAAAATTGACCAAGATCACACAGTGTCAGAGTTCAATATTAATAAAATGACCATCGGACTTTCAAATAACTCACACTTTCTTTGCACCTTGGAGGAGAAAGAAGGCTGATTTTATGCACCAGTTAATGTGCAAGGTCAGTCTAAATTATCATCTCTCGTGGATACTGGATTCCAAGCCACCCTCCTGTCAAAAAGGGCCTTTGACCAACAGGATGGGGGGAGGGCCACCAAATTTCACTCACACCACTTCCCGGACATGTCGAAAATGTTAACGGGAATGATATTTCCATCAAATGGACTGCGGATCTGGACATAAAAATTGGACGGCACCGGCTGAAACATCTGGTGATCATTGTGACTGCAGAGGGCACACCTTATTTAATGGGGAACGATCTCCTTAGGAGGTCATCACCTCTGATCGACTGTGTAAACTAGGTCCTCTGGACTCAGACTAACCGCCCTATCAAATAAAAAATGAATACCAATTAAGCAACCCTGAATGGTACCTGTCACGTAATTGATCAACCCTCTTAGAATGTTCCATTTAAAAAATAACCAAGTCCCAGACATCACTGTCATCTCTGTTGGAGAACAAACTGGTGATGAGAACCCTTCTCCATTTTTGAAAATCAACCTTCGTCCCAGTTTTAAGTGGCAATCCACACTGGAAGGGAACACCCTAAACGTTTACACCAGTCCAAAATAAGAAGAAACCTTCAGTCCTGTGAAACCAGACAAGGAAGAGTCTGCTCAATTCCTGACTGACATTCAGAAAAAGGGCGAGCAGTTGTTTTTCCCCATTTAGTTAAATGAGGGGGAGGGACCAGTGCTCACCAGAGTATGCCTGAATAATGGAAGGATCTTCATCAGCAAATAATAATTCAGGAAACTCCCAAAAGTTCAGAACGTTCTCACATTTAAATTGATTGAAAAATGGGAAGTAGGTTTGTAAACACCAAATTCCAAACATCTCCTGTCTAGCAGGGGTATGCTAAAAATGTCCATTGCAACAAAAGCATGTACCATAATTGTTGCGTAGTGAGAGATGTCCCTTCCGCCTTTTATCTGGGAAGTGGCATTCTCAAGCGATCCGCAATCAATTTGATTGAATTAATAATAAAGCCTGGTCTCGACTGGGTAATAACCACATGGGCTTTGACAACATTGAAAAAGCATTCCGTTCAGCTCCATTGCTGCCTTTTGCGGTTGAAGTTCAAGTGCGAGAAGAGGTTACCATCCCAGGACAGGTGCAACAATTCACTCTTCCCCTCAAAATTAAGCGAGGACAGATCCTCAAAAATCAGGGCACATATATAAATCTATATTCCCATCTCCAACAGTAAGGTTTATATTTAAATCTGACACCTCTAGTAGACCTAGAACGCAACACCATTCGAATATTGGTGGATAACAGTGACCCTCAAAGTATCACTTTGGGTGCAGACACCTTTATTGGAATGGTGGTTGATGCCCAGCATTATTCTATTGATTTAGGTAATGAAATCATGGGACCAAACCCAAATGACTGTTTAACATCAGCAACTGTATTCTTTCAGAAAAGATTTTTACTAGGCATTGGGCCTCATTCCGAGTATGGCGGTAAGGGATAGCGGCCACCGGTAACGAGACCGGTGGCGGTATTCCCTTACCGCCATACTCCGAGTTCCCTCTGCGCCCTCGCCCTTAACGCCTGCTTTGAGCAGGTGTTAAAGTCGAGGGCGCAAAGGGGCCTACAAGCCAATAACGGTGACCGTAATGAACGGTCACCGTTATTTGCATCTTCCCCATTCCCATTGAGCCCTATGGGGGCTCATTTGGGAATGGGGAAGAGCCTTGGTGAATGGGGAATTACCGCCCCGCCAACCTTGGAATGGGGCGGTAATTCCGCCATCCACCAAGGCGCTGCCGGTCCGGGTACGGCGTCAACCAAGGCATTAATAGCGCCATTGGTTAGCGCCGTACTCGGAATGAGGCCCATTGGGGGAATTTCCTAGTGCACTCTTCCTTCTCCATGGTGCGGAAGAGGTGGCCTGTGACATTAGGAGGTTAGAGGTAGTGTTCAGAATCAAGGACCACTACCTCGAATCCCCTGTCCAGATCAACACCATCAAAAGGGATCTCTCCACCCAACAGGAGTATACTGCTGAAATTGTCAAGCCTGAGGTCTTTGCAGCTTTCAGGCAGATGGCCCGAGGAAAGGATTAATCTGGCTGATGCCTGTGAGACCGCGGAGCAAAGACAAAAGCTAAAACAGGTCTTCCTGGAATTCAAAGATATCTTTTCAGTGGACTCATATGGCTGTGGATGCACATCCATTCATTCAACCACCATTCCCCGGACCCTGAGATGGCTCCAGTATTTGTGAAACAATACCGGTTACCTCTCACATCCATGGAGTCACTCACGGATATTATTAAGAATTTTGAATCTGGTGGGATAATTTATCTGATCCACAGTACCTTCAACAATCCGATACTGGGGGATCATCAAACCAAATAGCCAATGGAGACTATGTGCAGACCTGAGGGAGTCAAACAAACGGGTCGACATGTCAAGATGGCCCCTTCCCTACATCGATCAGGGACTGGCCCAGATTCAATGGTCAAGGTGTACAGCGCATTGATCTGGCCAATGATTACTCGCCAGTTCCTGAGAGTAGGGAAGACCAGTACAAGCTTGACTTTACCTTCGGGGGGCAGCAGTATACGTAGACCCGAACCCCCTTTCGATACCTCAACTCCGGCAATGAGTTCAACATCTTCCTACATAAGGCCATGCTTGATTTGGGGCGAAAGGGGTAACCTGACCTACGTGGATGATGTTTTGATCAAGAGCTCAATTGTGTGTGGAGGAACACATAGCAGAAAACTGCTATGTTCTTACCCAGTTGCAGAAGGCCAGAGAAAAACTGTTCTTTCTGAAGGTACAGTGGTGTAAGACCCGAGTGAACTTCTAGGACATGAGATCACACCTGAGGGTCTTAATCACCAGGCTAAGAAGGTGGAAGCCTTATTAAAATTAAAATACCCTACCACTCTGCGAGAATTAAGAAGCCTTCTTGTACTTACTAATTATAGTCGAAAGTACATTGCAGACTACGCAGAGGTCATTCAACCCTTAGTCCATTTATTACAGGCCGCAGTCAAGTGGTCATGGGGTCCAGAACAATCTGAGGCAGTTAAACTACTGAAGAGAAGCTTTTCCCAGGCTTCTTGTGTGGCTTACCCAATTAAGAACAAGGAGTTCTTCTTGGAGACACACTTCTCAGATACTTGCCTAATGGCAGTTTTGTACCAAAAGCATGACAAGGTCAACAAAGTGATCTCATACGCAAGCAAGACTTTGTCTTCTGTCGAGGAAAAATTCAATGACTGTGAGAAAGCACTCCTGGCGCTGAAAAAGTTATGCCCATTCATACAGGGAAGCTCATCATTTTCGAGACTCCCCACCAACCCTTGCAGCATCTACAAAGTGACAGAATCCAGGTAGGGAATGTTAGTAATTCCAGAATGACTTCCTGGATTCTGTCCATGCCTGGCTTTTCTGTGGGGGTAAGATATGGCCAAAACAAGAAGAGTGCCCTAGACCAAGGGTTGACGAACATGCATGATTGTGCTCAAGAAAACTGCCTCAAGGATGAAAGTCTAATGACCAACAACACCATGGAGGCGTACTTAACATCCCCACACAAGGTCTATGAAAATGACACGTGTCAGGGGATACCCAATGTTTATGTGGATAGGTGCTCCTACCATGTTCATAGCAATGGGGAAAAAGAGCTGGTGGCTGGCATTTGGAATGCCTGGGTGAATGATACCCCGGAACCGGCTGCTGGTTATAAAATAGGACCCCTAAGTAGTCAGGTTGCAGAGTTGATGGCTGTTTATCTAGCCATCCTCTCTGTAGTGCACCGCCAACTTAATGAAGTGCTTATAATCACTGACTCTGATTGTGTCAGGAATGGGTTTGTGGAGCACCTGATTAAATGGAAGAATAGAGGCATGCTTTATGCCAAACCCCTAAAGCATGCCAAACTGATCCAGTCAATATACGACCTGGTGACCTCAAATGAAATGACCATCTACTGGAAGAAGATAAGAGGTAATTTTAAGGTAGAGGGGCCAGATATGACTGGGAATGACCTGGCTAAAACTAGAGCTCTGCAGGAGAATTTCATAGAAAAGGAATCCCTGCTGGGTAAAATCCAAATAGCAGCTGTCACCAGGTCCCAAACTCAGGTTAACGGCATACTCTGAACAGCCCAGTGGAGTAAAGATACCCCAGATGCAGATTTGATCACTGCACACAGAAAGATGACCCAATCATTGGGACATTTTATCGACACATTGAAGACCCCATAAGCTTTCCTCTACAGAGTCGGATTATGCTGTAAAAGAAGATCTCTGGGTATTGATGAAGTTTTTCAAGATGTTCCGGATCCAAGAAGGTTTGTTGGTAAGGAGAATCCTATCTAGCTATGACCAGTGGGTGGTACCTACCTCATTCCGATGCCTGATGTTGAACCACGCCCATGACATGACCAATGCTGTTCATAGGAGGTTTCATATGACATTGGAAATCTTGCACGAGATAGCCTACTGGGCACATATGGCCAGGACCTCGACACTTACTTAAAGGGGTGTCTTATGTGTGCTCAATTCCAACCCAGTTCACTCACAAATAGAGCTCCCCAACAAAAAAGGGGAATGACACTGCATTGGTCAGATTTTCAAGTTGATTTCATTAGGCCAGTAATTCCCTCCTCTAGAGGAAACAAGTACATGTTGACTATGACATGCTATGACATGCTATGACAAGTGGGTAGAATGTCTTCCAGCCCCAAATTGTATGGCAGAGACGGCTGCTGCACTAATGATCAACCACATCTTCTCTTGTTTTGGCACCTCACAAAGGCTTGTGTTGGAGTGGGGAAGCCATTTTACCAGTGAGGTGATGGCGAAGATGTGGGGAATTGTAGGGGTAAAAAGAAAACTCCACATTGCCTACCACTGGCCTCAAGCAGGGTGGTAGAGAGATACAACAAAATGATTGTGAGTATCTTAAAGAAGTTTGTGGCAGACTCTGGACCCAGTTGGGACATCTGATTGCTGCTTGTCCTGATGGCTATTAGGTCTGCACCATCTTGTGCAACAAAGATGTCTCCATTTGAGTTCATGACCAGATAAAAATGGTGTTACCACAGCATCTACTTTATAGGACTCAGGAGCAGACACTAATAAATGCGTCCACTACTCATGGTTACATTGAAAATGTAAGGAAGCATCTTCAGCATGCTTTTGCCTATCCTCAGCGCAATTTAGAAAAGTTGGCTGAAGGAATGAAGACCTACTATGATCTAAAGACCACCAAGAAAGAGTATGTAATAAGTGATCTGTACAATTTTCAAAGGAATCAGGCCAAGGAGTGGGAATTCCTTCCATCTTGGCATGGTGCCTTTGACGTACTAACGTAATAACGTGAATAGACAATTATTTGAAACCTTACCTGGAGAAGGTAATACAATGGCACAAAAGTTATAAGGCCATCAAAATGTGGCACTCCCAAAGTGCATGATAAAGGTGCGCGTTGGGAATGTTAACGTGTTTCGCGGCTCAACTCGCCGCTTGCTCATAACCACGAGTCCCCATACAACCAATGAGTAAATAAAAGTGGTGTAGAGCAGTGGGCAACCATTTTCACCAAAATGGAAGAAGGACTCCATTGGTAGGCACACTTTCTGTTCAGCAAAACCATGGTGGCCATCTTTGCATGCTTAAAACACACAAGTTGCGAGTGTAGGTGAAAGTGGCTACACCTTATATTCTTAACTTAACTTAAACAATCCCTATCGCTAATATTGGTTAGGGAACTGTTTGGTTTTGCCATATTTTGTTGTTATAGTTCCATGTGTATACATTACACACTTTATCCACTGTGGCTTGCCGCAGTTTAGGAGCGTACCCCAATGGAGCCCTTTAATGCTAAATATGTGCTTAAATGCATTTCACGAGTCATTACACAGTGTTTACTCAGATGACAATTACGCAAGATAAACAGATTTCCATGTTTACAGTTTTTACAAAATCACAACTTTGTCGCATAATGCACGAGTCGTGGCATGGAAATGGTCGTTTTGCCATTGCGACTGTGCTTGTCCATGAATTAGGCTACCGCCTCCTGATTGATTTGGATGATTCCAAAACATGTTGCACATTACGAGGGAGGGCAGTCAACAGCATAGTGCTATGATTCCAGCTAGCGTGGAGTGCACTGTACGCGCTGGAAACAGTAATCAGTGTTGTGCAGTGAGAGCAGCATCGTTGTTGGGTATAATCTTGCTGAAAGATCCTACGATGTGTATCTATGAGTCAAATGCCAAATGCAATAGTTGCAATACTGAGACAGACACCTTTGTGAGCTGCCTCCACCTACAAATCCGCTATTTTAAACGCCAAAAAAGAGATTTATAACAGAAGAATACACAACGCCAAATCTGGTACGAAAGAATTATTCTCTATACTAAGAGAACTTGAATATCCACTGCCACCCACAGAGGACTGCACAAAGGATAAGGCATGGTGCAATAATATCCAACTAGCCTTCTCCAACAAAATTGCCCTTCTACAAGCAAAGATAGAAGCCAAAAAAGCCAACCTTGCCGCCAAAGATACTCTCAACAGCAAAAAATACCCCACCATTCCCAACTGCCCACCTTTCCACTTTTCCCCAGTCACCGAAGAGGAAGTAGTCAAGATAATCGCTAGCCTTAAACCATCCAACTGTAAAGGTGACCTATGCCCCGCCTCTGTCATCAAAGATGGAGCCAAAGATCTAGCCCCCCTCATCACCTCACTGATGAATTCTTCCTTCAAGAACTCAGTAGTCCCTAATAACCTCAAAGAGGCGTGGGTTCTCCCCCTTCTCAAAAAACCCAACCTAGACCCTAACATTCCAACGAATTACAGACCCATCACTACGGTCCCTTTCCTCCTCAAAATATTAGACAGAGTAGCCTACCTCCAAATACAACATCATTTGGAAGACAATATCCTCTTAGGCTTGCGACAATCCAGCTTTAAACCCAGGCATGGGACCGAAACCGCCCTCCTGGATCTAAAAATCCAAATGGATGAAGCCAAAGACAAGGGAAAACTGGCCATTTTGCTCCTGTTGGATCTCTCCGCTGCCTTCGACCTGGTTCACCACCAGATCCTTACACAACACCTCTCATCGGCTGCCGCATTCTCACAGAATGCCACCAATTGGATTCAGTCATTTTTGTCTGACAGGTCGACTAGGGTCTTCGCCCCCTCAGCGGCTGCCGACCCTATCCCAATCCAATGTGGAGTCCCCCAAGGTTCCTGCATTTCTCCCACACTTTACAACATCTTCACTAAGCTTCTCTTTGACCGTCTTAACGATCTGGCTGTCAGCTACACTAATTACGCAGACGACACCCAGGTCCTCATCACACTCACTGGTTGCTATGAAGAAGATGTAGCAAAGCTTAACGAAATCTACCTAGAAATCCAAATATACACAGTCTCTGCCTCAATGACGATAAGACAGAAATGCTTATCATAGGCTCCCAGGCCCACCTCAATAAATTGGACTCTAGGTACCAATCTTTCTCCATCGATGGCAACATCATAAAAGTCTCCAAAGAGGTAAAAACTCCAGGTGTGGACCTTGACTCCACCCTATCACTGAAAAAACAAATAAATGCTATCATCTCATCTACCACATACACCAACAAACTTATCAATGCCTGTAGACCTTTTCTATCTTCATCCAGCTGCCTCACCTTATCCAGAGCATTGATACTGTCTAAATTAGACTATTGCAACACACTCTTCCTAGGCACCACCACTAAAAATCTGAACAGACTACAGATTCTTCAAAATACTGCCTTAAAATGCGCTCTAAACCTCCCGCGCAAGGCTCACATCTCCATTGCCAGCAAAGATGTCAAGTGGCTCCCAATCCGAGAAAGAATCAAGCTAAGAACTCTTGTCATTACACACGTGCCTGTCACTGACTGCCCCGCGCTACCTATCTGACAAATTCTCTAGACACAGCACTACCAGACCCACCAAAACTCCATATTTGCACCAACTCAAGGTCCCCCATTTCAATCTAAAAACAGCAGGAGGTTCCAGCTTCCCAGTTCTCGCAGCACAATGCTGGAACACACTCCCGCTTGCAATCAGATCAGAAGCTTCCTTCTGGCCACTCCTACTCAAAGATGGAAAGGGAGGCTGGAGTGTCCACTCGCAAAAGAAGGAAGAAAATGGGGTGCCATGCCATACCCCCAACCCAGAGATGGAAGGGGAGTCTGGAGTGCCCATCACCTGATGAAGAAAATGATGTCTAAGAAAACCCCACGCTGACCTGCTCTTCCCTAAACAAGAGTCATGGAAGGACAGGGGGGGAGTGTGCATATAAAGGCCACAAACAGAAGTCCTTTTAACATGAATAGCAAGATTTTAAACACTGAAACAAAAACGGCCTGGATTTGTTTTGGTTTTTCAAGCAAAGTTAAAGAGCCATGTGGAAAGGGGCCTACCAGTCATTACCAATGGACAAGCAGCATTTTAATTTACAAAATAAGGAGGAATGAAATATCCCTGTCACATGTTAAACAGGATTTTTAAACATTGAAATCAAAAACGTCCTGCACATGTGTGTGCAGATAAAAACGGGTTTCAAAAGCAAAAGTGAAAAAAATATTGCGGCTC
Source organism: Ambystoma mexicanum (assembly GCF_040938575.1). NCBI lineage: Eukaryota > Metazoa > Chordata > Amphibia > Caudata > Ambystomatidae > Ambystoma > Ambystoma mexicanum. The sequence continues at coordinate 299,612,066 of NC_090936.1, read as the reverse complement.
ACAGAAATATGTCAAGAAAACAAAACATGATGTGTGGGTTGACAAAAGCAATTTATATTATGGTTCACCTTCAAAACTCCAGTGGCATTTGAAGAGCCACTTTTTCTTCATGAAAAATGTCGGCCCAATGCAGACCCTGTTTTTGGCTGTGGGTAAAACTTCACAAAAGAAAACTCCCACTTCCAGCCTGGATGTCACATCTCCTATCTAATGTAATGACCCCCCCCCCCCACAATAAAAATGTGCTGCTAAAGGTGTTGAAAAACAAAGTGATAAATCACCCAAAGATTTGGGGGAAATTATATCATTAATCAGTGTCATTATTTTGTGAAGTGAAATTGGCAAAAAGTGTACAATAGTGATTGTGTTCTTCTTAACTCACTTTTGTGATTTATTTATGATGGGAGAAGTTGGTTGCTTTGTGCCATGGATAACGTGGTATTTTTGATGTTTTCGTGCTAATTTCTATTACGGTTAATTTAAATAAATACCAATATATTTCCCGTACAATGGCCTGGTTCTTGGCTCATTGTTAGCTCAGGGGCGAGAGATCCAAGGGGCATGATAAGTGTCTGAGTTAGGGGTTAAAAAAAAAGAATCTGTTAAACAGTTTATTGAATAACCACTTAAGTGGGGAGGCAGGGATTCCCCCTGTGTTGAGGATGGCTTCTCAATAAATAAAGAACCATATTTAATATCATCTTTGAGACTATACCAATGTTTTCTTTATTCCTTCACTCTTTCAAACCTTATTCGGATTTTAAAAGAGAATGAGTGACTTGAATTTCAGTACAGTAAACAACCAGTAGCTTGGCAGATCATGCAAAAATGGGACAGGCACAAAGTACAAATCCCACAGCAGCATTTTAGCAGTGGGATTCTGCACTAACTAAGGTTTCTGTGGTAGATAAAAAGGTATATATATGTATATATAGGAATATAACACGTGTCCAAGTCAAGGCACGTTTACACAAATACATGTATTATGGATTTCAGGCTTGTGGATATCGAGAGGGAACATAAACTTCTGAATGGCCTGAGATAAAAAAAAAATGCAACCTTACCCACAGCATCGCTTGTGCATGGATATTAAAGCGACCTTCAGTCAGGATACCAAGATTGCGCACTTGAGCTACAGGGAGAAGTCGTGAAATATTAATTAACAGCAGCACACAATATCCTTGACCCAACCTCTAATGTTTTTCCTGAACCTAAAATCATAATTTCAATCTTGCCTAGAATTACTTAAAGCCAATTTGTCTTCGACTCATTGATTACTTTGATGAAGCATACTGTCTAGGATTCCAGAGCTGTTTCAGGACTGCCTATTCATTAATGTACATGTTTGAAGGTCACTGTTATGCTAGTGTCACTGAAGACAATGGGCCTCATTACGACCCAGGCGGTAAGTTACCGCCTGGGTCGTACCTTTACCACCATGGCGTAAACTACGTTTACGCCATGGTGGTTGGCAGACTTACCGCCCCATTCCGAGGTCGGCGGGGCGGTAAGTCCCCAATCCCCATTTACCCTTCCCCATTCCCATTTTTGCCCCATAGGGCATAATGGGAGTGGGGAAGGCGTTAATTACGCCACCGTAAATTACGGTGGCGTAATTAACAACATGGTCCCTTAGCGCCATGGATTTTAACACCTGCTAAAAGCAGGTGTTAAATCCGTCATGGCGCTAAGGGACCTCGGAATCAGGCGGTAAGGGTCGGCGCTGTTTACGCTGCCGTAAACCCCTTACCGCCTGAGTCGTAATGAGGCCCAATGGCCTCATTACAAGTTTGCTGGTCCGGGAACCACAGTACCGGTAAGCTTGCCGGTATCGTAGTTCTCGGACTAGCAAACTACAAGTTGTGCTTGCGGATGCCTTTCTGCAAGGTCAGACCTGTCGAGCAGAGCAGCACCCACGAGCACAGCATGTCGGATGCACTGGCACTGTTATTAACGGTGCCTGTGCATCCGGCATCCCCATTCCCATTGAGCCCTATGGGGGTCAATGGGAATTCGGAAGATTTTTTTCCGGTGCCCTGGAATGGGCAATTACCAGGTCTCCCGGGTTTGTAATACCCTGGTAATTACCCATTCTAGGACGCCAGAAAAGAAATTACTCCAGCGGCAGCTGTGTCTGTATTACAGGCAAGGCTACTGACAGGGTCGTATTGAGGCCCAATGACTCCAGATTATGTCACCCTGTGGCCTGTCAAAAAATGTAACAATAGAGGGGCTAGTCGTGATCCCTGTGAGACCCCATAAGGGATAGAGCTCAATAGAGAGAGATAGAGACCTATACTCACCCACTGAACTCAGCATTGCAGGAAAGGCGTAATACATTCAAGAACTGCTGCCCCAGTCCCTTCCAGGTCCTCGAGATTGACCATCATATAGGCAGGATGTGAAAGGTTGTTATGTGGTCCAACATGTCAAAGACCCCAATATAGCACCTCTTCATGTCAAAGAGTAAGAACTCCACTGTACAGACTATCAGGGGCTTTCTTCAGTGGCAGGCTCTAAACTCTGACTTGGTTGAACAAAGAAGATAACATTCTATAGACCATCCGATAACCTTACCCAAACTTTTCCAAGAAAAAGAGTAATTGGATATAGGGAAAATGTTTATGAAGATATCAACATCAAGGTCTGTCGTCTACAGGAGTGGTCACTGTCAGAATTAGGATGGGAAGGGTAGGGAAGGAGGCTTTAAGTCGCCTCTGGGAAGTGTATGTGCAATGGCATTGGCAAAGGACCAACTCCATCAAATATGATCTCTCCCATCCAGTGAACCCACTGTTCCAAAGGATCTGCCTAAGGTCACCCAACATACATGGATCTTAATAACCGGGAAGTAGGTTCATACAGTCAAACGTGCAAGGCTTTTGATATTGTAGCTGGGATTAGACTAATGTATAGCATTAGTCGTTTTGGGTTTGAGAATCCCATACAGCATTAATACTATACTAATGTTAGTGCAGGGCCCACAATTGTGTCTTCAAAGATACAATGGAATGCACTATTGTGCTCTTCAGTAAGGCAATCCATAATGGATCAACCATTCGGTGGACTATCCTGAAGAGCTCCACATTACAGTAACTCAAGCTCTCAATACCTTGGCGACACTAGTTTCACTCCGAAGATTGCCCTGTCGTATCCCTATTCATAGATTCTCCAGGTTGTCTGATCAACATCCTACTGGTTCTAACCCTTCTGCCCCCCATCCCTGCCATATCCCTGTGCAAGAGTCTGAACTCATGGGAGGAGCATAGAGTTCTCATGCTTTTCAGTGTAGGTAATTTGGGAAGGGAAATAATTACATCGATAGATGGTCTGACAGTAAAATTGTACTTCTCCTGTGTCTAAAGCAAATCATTGTCTGAAGCAAAGGGAGATAAATGGGCCATTGAGGCTCTCTCAAATCGATGTGGCTTGAGTAGCCTCTTCAGCCCAAACCCAAGCATCTTGGACTCAATAATCTATTGGAGGCCTGGAATAAAATAGGTCACACAAAGAGTGTGGCCTCACTTAATGGTGGTATTGTTCCTATGAATCGCAAGTTTCAATGATGGTTATTATCACTGAATCCTCTGCTTTGGAACCAAGCCTAGGTCTAAGTGGTATGCATTGCTGCAGTGTCGCATCAGATGATTTCCATTTCCATTGGGTGGTCTATCAATTCACTGTCACCCTGTTACGTTGTGGTGCTTGTCTTGTACTGGATATGATATGATATGACATGATATGGCATTTGCCACACTCCTATACACAAGTGTCTCAGGGCGCAACTTTGCATATTCTCCCCTTGCATCTCATTGCAAATATTAGCCAGTTAGAACTTGGGCCAATTGATATTTAATAGGCAGATTTTCAATGTATGTTAATTATCTTACAGAGAATACTCAACATAATTTCAAACCTATTTGCAAAAAGTGGTTGGCATACTATGGAACACGTTCAATGAATATGTGGGGCCTGATTCATGGAATTATTTGCACAGTGTTAAGTGATTTGCACTACTGGCACAAACCCTGATTCATGGAACTGTGCAAAGTGCATTTTTGCATTGCAAAGTCAGTGCAGGTGGTCATGTTTGCAGTACAAAATGATTTTGCAATGGCTTTTCACAGCACAAATACACTTTGCACAGTTCCATGAATCAGGGTTTGTGTCAGCAGTGCAACGTCGCTCTTCAATTGTGCAAAGTCACCTTGAGCCGTACAAATATTCCATGAATCGGGCCTCGTTGTGTAAAAAAACGCAAAAAGATAACACTGGACTTAACAGCATCAATTCTCTTATTGTGCTGACATGTATTTGCTGCTGCTATCTCTGCAGATATGGAGTTAATGTAATAATCCTAACACTTGCTTCTTTGTAAAGATTCATAAGGGAAGGTCGACAGCCTGGTGTAGCAATAGCATTTTTATTTTTTTATTTTGAACAATACGCATTGAAAATCTGTCGAGATGGCATGACTCGTCTACATCACAAAAATGTTAAGTGTAATACAATGCCCGTGTGGATATTTTTTTATGTATTCTTTTGAATTTTACTTTACAAGCAAAACAAACTCATCAATTCAGTACAAAATCATCTCATCAGTTATATCCACAGACTACAAACTGAGGTAACATGTACACACACACACAGCCTCAGTCTGTAGAATCATGAAAATCCATCAGAAAGAGCATGCATGCTTTTGCGTATCCTCGTTGGAACCTGTAAGAGGATTCAATTCAACACCACAGCTAAGTCAATGCCCAGTCTGGGATACTGAATGGAAACCCTTATTGATATATCTTTATGTCCAGTTCATGAGTTCTGGATGACTACCCCTATATAACACCCCTCTCTTGGAATCCCCCTGACCCCACTGAGCCAACAAGTAGTTCTGTTTTGCAAGTTTAAAAGGTTTATTTGATGATTTAAACAATATATATATATATCACACTTTATAATAAATCAATAATTGAATATCACACTTAATCTGAGCGTTCGTATGATAAGGCATGATAACACTCCTTATTGCCTTTATTTGCTTCAATGGGTCCTTAAGCAATTCCCTATTTGCCTTATTGGCCTTTTTGGTTCGGGTAACCCTGGTCCAATCATCCTCTGACTCAGAGGCACTGCTCCCAGAGGTTCCTGTCTGATCTTCCAGGATTTCCCGGATTCTGCAAGCCTGGGAATGGCTGGCAGAATGTGGGGACCTGGTCTCCTGTGTCCTGTACCGTTCAGAGGAGTCTTCAGATTCCTCTTTGCTGCCAGGATTTGATGGGTACCCCCCCACTGACCTAACTGGGCAGAGGTTTTCAGGATGCCCTTAATGGGCCTACTCTCCTGGGGTTCCCCACTAAATTGCACTGTGCTTGGGTGCTCATACCCGGATGCCCGCCCATCCATTCCTGGAGGTACTGGCCTATGAGCCCCATGCTTCTGGCTGGATAGTTATCTGCCATCCCTGTGGCCCGGTGCTCATGTGCACCAGGGGACATGGGGGTGGCAGAGTCCAGGGACTGAGAGAGATAAAGGCCTCTGGTACTAGGGCTCCTGAGGTTATGCTCAGGAGTTTCCCTTTCCCAGCGAACCTGGTCTCTATCCGCCCCTGCTCCCTGTTGCAATGCAAGAGCCTGCGCCTTCAGTTCCTCAGTTAAGGCCTTACTAGACTCTACAGGTCTCTCCTACCTGTTGTTGGAGCCTGTCATTGTGCTGGCAGAGAGCCTCATTCTCTCTCTGCGTTTCCTGATTGGTCTTGGAGCACTGGGCCAGTCTTTGCTGCAGGAGGGTTACCTCCTGAGTCCCCTCCCAACTGGCCTGCTCCTGTCTTGCCAGAGCCTCCTCCATCCTCCTGGTGTGCTCTAGCAAGTCCTGGTGTTCTTTTTGGAGGTCACCCAGTCCCTGGTGGGCCAGGTGATTTTCTTCCATTTTTCTTCTTAAGTGGAAGACTTCCTGGCCTAAGGTGTCCCTTTCCCGACCAAGAGCTTGAATTTGTGATGCCAGATCGTCCCTTTGCCTTTGGAAGGCACCAGCTTTCTGGCGCTCCTGATCAAACTCTGCCTGGGTATCCAGGTCTTTCAGGATCAGTTTATTGCTCTCCTCTTTCTCTCTGTCTAGTTGGATTTGCAGGGTGGCTACCTGCTCTGTGCATGCCCTGTTGAAATTGATCTGTTGCTCCAGCTTTTTCTGGCTCTGCAGTAGGGAGTCCAAACTGTCTTGGCGTTCCTTCTGCAAAGCCAGAATTCTGGTATCCTGGTCTGTCTTTTCCTGTTGCAGTATATCCATGTCCTCTTTTATTTTAATGATATACTGCCTACTATCATTTTCTGACTCCTGGCTCCCCTGCAGCCTCTGCTCAGAAGAGACCAGGTCAGATTGGACCTTCTCTAACGCCATCTGTCGCTTATTCGCCAGATCTTGGCTTTCAGTACATTTATCCTGCATGTCTCCCATATATAGGTACAGGTATGCCGCTATCCTAACCATCTTGTCTTGTTCATCCTTAGCTTTAGGAGCCATGTATAGTTCACTCAGGGCCACATGTAAGGGACCCTGATGTCTCCATATATCTGACCCTGTTTCAGTGACCTGTTGCGTGATGGCCTGCAACCAGACCATGCGGTCCTGGTGAGTCCACTCACCTCTCACAAATAACTTATGTAAGAAGTGCTCTCTGGCTATTTTCATGTCTACTAAGGTCGTCATTCTAGAGATTGGTCTCTGTCCTGACTTACAGAAGTTTGTATTTTATTTTTGCAAAACAGACCTTTTCCTTAGAGCGTTCCTTTGAGGAGTGCTTTACAGCGTAACACAGCGTGGTGATCCGACCGGATATGTGTATCTGGTCAGATGGCACACTGTATTAATCTGCACAAGTGATAGATCTAACCCAAACGTCCGGCTCGAGCCCCCAATTTGTAAGAGGATTCAATTCAACACCACAGCTAAGTCAATGCCTAGTCTGGGATACTGAATGGAAACCCTTATTGATATATCTTTACGTCCAGTTCATGAGTTCTGGATGACTACCCCTATATAACACCCCTCTCTTGGAATCCCCCTGACCCCACTGAGCCAAGAAGTAGTTCTGTTTTGCAAGTTTAAAAGGTTTATTTGATGATTTAAACAATATATATATATATCACACTTTATAATAAATTAATAATTGAATATCACACTTAATCTGAGCAGTAATCAATAATGGATAGTCTGGCACTAGCACACTTCTTTATAATCAATGATGAGTGGTTATAGGATGGATACGATAGCAACAATATTTTTATGGTTTCAAATGGATGCAATATGGAATGAAATGCAGTACAGAAAATAACTTGATAGGATTTCAGCAAAAGACAACGTAATCACTTTCTTGTACAATTCACCCCCCCTTTAATGCAATGTAAGGAGATGAATAGAATGGGACTCAGTTCTTAGGAATGCAATCAAATAGAATTCAGTTCAATTCCCCCCCAGCAGGTTATACAACAGATGGGAGTTTTGAAACACAGACCCAAGTGCTTTGAATATGGTGACAATGCAGTGAGAAATATGCTGAAAATGCTTTTAATTCCCTTCAGGAGGTTTAGGGTGAGTGGTATCTAGTTAATATTAGTCCAGGCTCACTCTATCAATGATTCAGGGATGGTTCTTAAGAGGCAAACGAATTTTTAGCAAGGAAAGAGATGACTGCTGATGGTTACACGTGGCTGGATTTTTAACCAAATCGCAAATCGCGGTAAAATTCGCGAGTGCGAGAATCGTGATTACGGAGAAAGTATAAGGAGTAGGAAGTCGGTTCTAGGCTCGTGAAAAGCTGAGATTCTAAGCTTTCAGGGGAAAGTTAAACCAAGTCCCTAGCCCAAACGATTCCAGAGATACGGATGATTAAATAAAGGTAGTTTTTCGGATTTGAAATTTTAAATGTTCAAAGCGACAGGTTACAGCTTGCAGCTAGAAAATGACAGGTGACAGCTTTGCAAATGACAGGTGACAGTTAGGAGGCAGTTCTGGTTGGATTAAAATAGATTGAATTATATTATTTTAACTAAGAGATTGGTTCTGCACAGATCTGCTAGGTACTCACAATATATTTTAGAAATATGCCTCGCCACGGATCTGGTCAGGTTTTGGATTGGACTCCGGTTCTGGTCTCGGCAATTCACAGTGATCTGGGTCAGCCCTCTGGTTCTGCTAACAGCGGTCTGGGTCACTCTGGATCTCTGGCCTCTGGTTCTGGATCCTGGATGTAACACTGCTTTCTGGGTACTGCTACAGGTTCTGGAGATTGATGGATTTGAAGTCTGGATCTCTGGATGTGAAGTTGTCGGTCAGCATGCTCCGTGGCAAATGGAATTGAATGTCCTCTCTAGCTTCCAGTGGCTCTTTTTATGTGTTTTGAAAGTGGGTGGAGAGGCTAGCTTTCTAGGCCCAACCCCTTCAGAGTTCTGATAGGTTGGAGAATTCTTTGCGTTCTCACTGGAGAGCAGGATTGTGTGTCAGAATGATGTCATTTAATGGCTTGCAGAAAGGATACTCCCCTGTCAAATTGCACACAAATTTATATTTGACCCAAAAGACATATTTCATAGATACACAGTGGTTTGAAATTACATGCACCCATCACATATCACATGAGGTATACTCCGTTCAAACTCTGCTCTTCCTGGGGGCTTGCATTCAGAAATGGCAACATTTTGTGCTTTTTAGTGGTTTTGCAACATCGGATTTTTCTCCAGATTTGTGCACATGTACACGGCCTGTCCATACATACTCCAGTAAATTCCCATGTCTCTAGCTTAAACACAGAGTCTGTAGTATACATAAATAGCAGGGTTTTGCCCCAGAACATCACACAAATTGGAGTTTGGGCTTGAATCGAAGGTACATTTTTTAAATGAAGGCTCTCAAAGTTATACATTCCTGTCATTTGATTACAAAGAGTTATCAGTGTTTCTGTAAAATATATATTTTGCTTTCAATTCAGTTCTCAGATTGTTGGAGTCCGCCTCCAAGACTTGGGTGGGTCAGTGATCACATGTGTCTTCTGGCAGGCAGGCCTTTGTTGACAGGAAACAGTTGAAATCAACATATCCTATTCAAGTGCAAGAGCCTATTGTGTGGTCTCCAGGAGGCTCCCAGCCAGTCTACCTTCTATCAATCAAGAGGTCATGTGAGATTCTACCTCCTGGTGTGAATCTCTGGAGGTGAGAGGTTTCCCAGCCTTTGGCCTGTTAATTAAATCAGATTGTCTTCTGGGAACAGCATGTGGTTAAGATTTTAATTAACTCCCAGCCTTTGATGTAAAGGCCTCTCCTGCAACTCCTGACATGCAGTTTCCCTGTCAGAGTTTAGACCGCTAGCACCGCCCTCAGTCAAAAGCGGGTACTGCATGCAATTTTGGGATCTTTCTTGGATTAATGCATTCTAAACAGGAATGGTTCTTACATGGTAGTAAATCCTTGCTTAACATTGTTTTGATGGGGCTCCTTACACTAAAATGGTTATGTAGAACCCCACAAAAGGGTTGAATCTTTAAAGTGGTCCGATGAGCCACGATTTCAGCAACTTTTTAACATCCGTAACAGTGGATTTTGTTAACAAAGATCTTTCTTTACACTGGTGGGTGGCAAGTTAGGTAACCACTTTGGTGTGCGCACAAACTGCGTGGTTCTCCTGGATTCTGGCGCACATGTGGGCTTTTTGGCCATCTTGGATTTTCTAAGCCGACAGCACCAAATGTTGCAGCATGATGGCTCAAACGTGGGTCAGGACACCCAACAAACCTGTCTGAGGGATAATCCTAACTCACTGCAAGAATGTGCTTTAAATTCATAATGTGTGCACACCCCAGATTCCTGCACCTGAGAGCTGCAGTGGCTGAATCTGAATGGACCTCCATCTTGTGTGGATGGGTTTTACAGGTTCTACAAATGCATGCACAGTCTACATGAAACCATATCCGTGGCGATCCTGCATATGGCACGTGCAAGAAACCTGTGGTGAAACTCTAGGTCAAAGCTTCATTGTAGATCCTCTCACCATGCATGATGCTTGAAAAGAAGGGAGTGGACACAGGAAAACGTGTGGAACTAGGGCATGGAGCAGATACTAGGACATCTGTAGAACCAATATTGTCTGCATTTTCAGCCCCGTCAAAATGTGAACTCTAGAAGTTGGGAAGGTGGCTCTCAGTCACTTCTGTGAAGTGTATGTGCCATCAGCTGCATTTGCTAGCTGCCAAAATCACGTCCATACAACACAGTTGCATACAGTCTAACAAAAGTACTTCCAAAAAGTTCTTCAACTTTTCCAAATTATTTTTTGTAGGAATCATTATTGCATCTCACATTAACTAAAACATATGGTTTCTCTGACATCCTGCAAGAAGTGATGGCATAAACAGTGTGTGCTATTAACAGGTTTCACAGGCAGTCTGGGTCTTGAGGAATATTTATTTTAAATATAGTCTGTCACAAGAACTTTAAAAAGTGGGTTATCCCCAGCGACTAGAAACTCTGCAGTTCCCAGAGACGTGCTTGTGTTTATCGCCGCCTGCAATGCAAAACAAATATGCAGCGTGTGTACTGAGAAATGTCCGAATGTGTATATTGTGACTGTAAATAGTGTATCATTTTGCAGAATTTGATAGCCGTAGGCGAACGTAAAAACCCATTATTTAAGTGGTTTGCAGGGTATGTAATGTCTAGGAAGGCTGGCCGTAACTTATTCTGCCGGTGCTTTCTACTTTGTTAGACTCCGTGGAGCCATGAATCTATCTTGTCCTCAAGAAACTGAAAGAAGGGGTCTTTAAAAAGAATGTAACGCTAAATTTATGTGCCACGGGAGCAGCATATCAAGGCCCCGCGCTGATTAGGCCCAGATGTCGGTAACAATGTTAGTGTTATGGACCAACTACAGGTGTGGGAATAAATCCCCTTCCCTGGGACCCCCAGCAATCAGGCCTGCGGTTTCTCCTGGCTCCCAGCTCCGAGTTTTCAATTAGCACGACAATGGCATTGTTGTTCTCGGGCATTAGATCACGTGTCATGTAAATGAAGCTGCGTATACAGTTTAACTCGACAAGGTGATTAGGGCCATGGAGACATGTGTTCCGCATTAAAACTCTATCAAGGTTAAGGAAAGACCTAACATTCCATTAAGGTTTTATGATGTTGGCTTATCAGTAGATTTGCACGTTTTTACTTTCATAAAACAGAAGGCAACATAAAACAGATTTCGGTGACTGGAATTTGTAACGAAAGGCAGACAGTGGAACAGTTGTTTCCGCAGTTTTGGGCTTACTTGTTGACACACGGAAAGCTTGCTTTTCTTTCATGCCATTGTGTTCGTTGTATGGGCTGCTTTTACAAATGTCGTCGTTTCTCATGTTCCTCGTTAGCGTCGGGAGGTGAAGCAGTGTGCCACAGAACGAACAAAAAGAGCCTGTACTCAAGTTTCCCTGAAAGTAGCAGTTGTAGCAAATGCACTTTATCTCGAATTTCAGGTAAATTTAGAATTCGGCACGCGCGTTTTCTGCAGTCATATTCAATTTCGAGAGCAAAATGAAGGAAAGGACCCGTTCAACATAATTGCATATGTAATCAATGTGTAAGCCGTGTGATGAGTGTTGAAACATTGACTGTCCTGTCTACTTCCTTAACATTTAACTTGTAAAAGGGTGATCGTTTAGATAAGTATTGTTCTGCTGGACATATTCAAGCTGACTTTTATTAAATCCCAGCACTTAATCTATGGCCACAAAAACAGAACAAGCACAGTCCACTTGTGAGTTTACAAAATGAATGCCTGATGGCATCTGGAGGAGAGCAAGAACAGCAGTGATTAACATGAGTTGGAGAACCTACAAGCAGATGGCAAAGCATTGAATATCAGTCATTTGTATTTCCTTTAGTCCTCTAGTCTTTGCCATCACAGTATTTTCTCAAGACATAAGTGGCCCAAAGCATTTAAACATTTTTATTTCTCAGGCACAAGCAGCTTCTACAAGGCCAAGTTCAAAGCTTAATTGTCTGACAGACTTTAGGAGTGATGATAGATGTTGGGCTAATTGGTGGGGAGGCATGATCAGGCTGAACCTCCATGCACCTGGAATGGTACCCTGCATGCGGCTAGCATGTGGCATATTCTGGAGGGGTACAAGGGTGCCAAACCAATCATAGAGGGTCATGTAATGAAGAGCCTTATAGTTTGAGTAACCAATGAATCGTCGCATGTTTAGTGACGATGATGATGACCAGTTATTTGGGATGGGCTTAGTTGCCCACCTGACTTTAGATACCCAATCATAACCTCTGGCTATATAGAATGTATACTTAGATGTTCCCTGAAAGCCAACCACCGTTACTCATAAGTTTTTGTAGTTTGCCACGTAGTATGACATCAGCAATGATGAGTTTTTTTTATAAAAGAACCGCTTTTTCTGAAATGTGCTGAGATCGTGCTGAGCGGTGTCAGATGATGCTCTTTGTACATCCTGTTTTAGAGAAGTCATAATAAAACAGAAACGCACGTTTGCCAACTTCCTGAGTCGTTTTGATTATTGATGTTTGAGAAACTTCCCATCCACCTCTTAGTATTGCTACCTCGTCTTAAGGAGTTCTTGGGTATAAGAATTCATGTGGTAGCAGAGGATGGTTAAAGACCCCATCGACAGACTAGGCTTTTAAGGGTCTGGGACTATAGGACGTCCTCTGCCATTTAGGTGGAGGGATGTGAAGCTCCCTGTAGATAGGGCCATTACTAAATCTTGCAAGTCACAAAGAGACAGGTGGGACGGGTCCCTCTTTCACAGAATCCCCTCCAAGTTTCTACGGGCAGCTGAGCAGAACAAAGGCTGAAGCTGCTGGTTGAGGAGGAGACGTTCCCGAGCGTCAGCAGCTGAAAAACAAATGGTGAGTAGATTGAGAAATGTGGCAAAATGTACAGTGCATGGGGCAAATAATAATGGGAAGAAGTAACAGAGGGTTGGTTGGGTATTAGGTTAGCAATAAGGAATATTAAGTAGAGATATATGGACAAGGAGCGTTCCACAGGATAGCCCAGAGGCCTGCGTTCAGGAACGACAGAAGAGGTTGTTTTAAAATCCGAAGCGGATGATATAGGCAACAAACAAAATAGATTTTGTTAAAGAAAACAACCTGAAACTCCTTATCAGAAGTAATTTAGGGGCAATAAAGAAGCCACAAGGAGAGTTGGCAAGGAGATATATGTGGGCCGGCCAGTGTGTCTATGTGTTTTGTATGTTATATATGTGTATGTAAAGAAAAAGTGAAGTGTTGAGGAGCGACAAAGTAATAGAATTATGTTTAAAAGATGAGAGAGAAAAATGATTTATGGATTTAGTCACTGAGAGTATTGACTGAGTAGGTAGATTGAAACGAAGTGAGATATGTCAGGGGTTTTGACCCATGTTGAATTATTAGACGGGGTAGATGTGGGGATGAGCTGTCGCCGCCCATCATTCTATCCCAGAACAAAACTAAATCAATAGACTGGGTGGATGTGGAGATGAGCTGTCGCCGCCCATCATTCCATCCCAGAACCAGGAAAACCGCGCGGTTGGGTGCACACCAAAATGGTTGTCTAACCTGCCACCCATCCGTGCCAGCATGATGGACCGGAAGCGCCAGGGGTGAAAGGTGGTGTCAAAGGAAAAATAACAGTGTTGTTAGACCAAAAGCGCCTTAAAATCACCTTTGTTTTCCTGAATGCAAGCTCAAAGTGCCTATTTCGAACATTGCAGGATATTCAAAAATCTTACTGAACACCAGCAGACATCTGGCAGAATGAAGTGTTGTGTGCATACAAAATCTGGGAAAATGAAGAGCCCAAAACAATGTTTATAATAAAACTGGCTGTGCTGTTGATGTCAGCAGCTTATTTGAAATTGGATTTAAAACCACTAAAATCGAAATGTTTAAATTAAATGAGTGACCTACTTTTGAGTGTCACATAGTTGCAACTGTTAAATGTCATGGTTTTGAACTTAGAATCAGCATTCTAGCTACATGTGTAAAAATTGTAAGTTTGATTTAAACTGGGAACTAAAGTGACATTTAGCTGAATTCTGCCTGACAACTACCCCCGACAGGAGAAACCTGCTCAGCCACTCTTCCCAGGCCTAGCTGCATCCTGCTGCCCCTGCCAAAAGGAGATGACACTTCTCTGATTGGGTTAGGGGAGGAGCACCTGGGGACTGCATGAAGTTGAACAAAGCCCTGTCCTGGACTCAGTGGTGTAACTTTACTGAAATTGTTGGGGGGGATATGACATCTGAAGAAAAGGTGCCCCAGCCAAATTGATGGAGACAAAATGGTGTGCCATGAAAGTTGGGGGGACAAACACCCCTGTCCCCCCCTAAAATTACGCCCATGCCTGGACTCAGGCAAATGTTATATTGGGGGGGCGTAAAGTGGCTTCCCCTTGGGAGAAACTGGGAGGGGCAGTGCCCGTGAGAGCAAACTGAGCTTGGGGGAAGTGGATAAACCAGTTATTCCACCATGTGATGTGGGAAGCCACACCCCTTTTTGACCAGGGCATAATTTTAAAAAGATAGATAACTCATAGTGCGGACTGGTCAAAATTATATAAGTAATATTATTATTCTTGTGACTTTTCTGTGCACATTTTAAGAGGTGTTAGGACCATGTGGTGTATTCTGGGGGGTTTCTAGCAGAAAATAAGGTCTTACTCCAAATGTCTGCATGTTAAAAATCTGACACTTCATCAATTAATGTCCATACTCCTTGCGCACATTTGTGTAATTTTTGGTAAATGTCCGATATTTGTAAACCGACCAAAAAGCGCAAAATATTGTCATTTCTGAATCCCAGCTCGCAGGAACATGGGGCTTGAACAGAGACCTGTCTTAATTCATCTGTAATATGTACATGTAATGTCAACCACTTGTGTATCTGGGAAATATGTATTTGAATCAAATATAGATTTGTGGGCAAATTGACCAGGGGAGGATCCTCTGACCCATAAACAGATCTCATCATGATGACAATCCATTTCCCTCCCCCAATCATGGGAGAGGGGAGAATTGGGCCAATGACAAGTAGAGAGGGGCAGGCTCAGTTATGCCACGCACACACCCACTTTTTCAACATATAAAAGCAGACAGTGCAGGAAAGGTGGGGACATTCACTTTCCACTTTCTTGCAGGACGCTTTGCCGGGAGACTTCAGACTTCACATCCAGAGATCCAGACTTCAAATCCATCAATCTCCAGAGACCAGAAATTAACTCCAGAATTTGTAGCAGAGAGGCCTGACTCCACAAGCTGAATCCTCTTCAGCAGGCCTCAAAACCAACCAAACTATTCAACAGCCGGGCAAGCTGTTTGAATTCTTTGCCAGAAACATTTGCAAGAACCTGTAGCAGTATCTAGAAAGCAGTGCTGTATCCGGAACCAGAGAGAACCAGAGACCAGACGATGTGAGCAGAACCGCCAGAAGTCCCGTTCAACCTGATGACCAGATCCGTGACGAGGCCCATTCCTGTCCAAAATCTAGTGTGAGTACTCTAGGACTGCGCCAGACTAATCTCTTAGTTTAAAATAATCTAATCCAAACTATTTTAGCCTATTAGAACTGCCTCCTAGAATCGTGTCATTCTGTCATCTTTAAAACTGAAAACTGTCATCTGTCATTCTGAGCTTTAAAATGTCAAATCCGAAAAACTACCTTGACTAAATCGGCCGTATCTCTGGAACTGTTTGTGCTAGGAGCAGGTTGTAACTGTCATCTTAAAGCTAAGATTCTAAGCTTTCCAACAAGCCTTGTCTGTTGTTGAAGCCATATCAAGTTATTTTCTGCACTGCATTTCATTCATCATTGCGTTTCCTTGAACCATATAAAGCATTCTTTCCCACCTCATTCTTCTGTTCCTATTCATAAGTAACCAAGAACTGTTCTACTGTAGGATTACCTATTGCTGATTACTGCTCATATTCACGAGTGTGCTATCCATTATCAATTTATTTATAGAAGTGTGATATATATATATATTGTTTAATTTTTCAAATAAACCTTTTAAATTTGCAAAACAAATCTACTTCTTGGCTCAGTGGGGTCAGGGGGATTCTAAGCGAGGGGTGTTATACAAGGGTTCATCATCCAGATTATAACTTGTCATAAAAATATATAAATAAGGGCTTCCCTTGGGCATCCCAGACAAGGCACTGACTTAGTGGGATTGCTTGATTGGAGTCACGTACAGATATAAAGGTTTAGAGCTGCAACAATTGGTGCCTGCTCATATTGTGTTGTTTGTTTGAAGTGTTGTTTGAGAAAAGCACAGTAATTATTGACAGTCGAGTGAGACTTGTCACGATGGAGGATGTTACTCCGCTTATACACTTGTGCAAGCAGTTGCCAAAACACGCACCCAAACTTAAAAAATATAGTGCAGAATGGGTTAAAGGTACAGCAAATAAAATGTTCATGCCGTGGCCACAAGGGGGATCGCTATCAAAGGCGGGGTTTGCATCACATGACCACATATTTACATGCTGCTTACAGAGGAAAAAAGCTGGAAAAAAAGCTAGCTAGCTTAGAACTTTGGAAGATGTACCAGAAGGAACGGGAAGACCCGCTTCCTGAAGACTTGATGTTTAATCAGTGTAAAGAGGGGGGGATGAGCCTTCTGCTCTCCCTAGTGCGCCTGAAGTAGATGGTGATGATGGAACAGATGAAGCAGTGTATCCACTCAGAGAGCCTAAAGCAGCAGCAGGATATAGTAATCCAACGTATGAACCGCCTGCGTATAGCAGTGAAGAGAGCTCAGAGAAAGCTCCGGAGAAAGATGTGCTCTCCAAAGTCCCATGGGACAAAGAAAGAAATGAACGACCAAATATGACCCTGGATATAGAAAGAGAAATTAAGAGATGGAAAGGAGAGAATGATAAAACTGATGAGATAGCGCTGATACAAAATGAGTGGATGGGAGTTCTGATATTGCTCAAACTTGAGGGAAAGAGCATTGAGGAGGTAAGGCAAAAGGAAAATCAGGACGAGTAAGATAAAAAAAGACAGGGAACAAGAGAAACTATTGAAAGAAGAAGAGTTAAACGAAAGAACAGACAGAGACGAGAACAAATGTATCAGGAAGAACAGCTAAGAAAGGAAGGAAGGGCAGAAGAACAAAGGAAACATGACAATGGGTAGAGAGCGATTGAAGAACGGGATAGGCTAGAAAAGAAGAAGAAAACAGAAATGAAGCGAGAAAAGAATACAAAGACAAAAAGACGTCCGTAAGGCAAATGAGGGAAGAGAAATGAAGAGACAGGAGTAAAAAAAAGAAGAAGGGAAAAACCACATGGCATTTGATGAGAAAATTTAATGAAAAAGGGACAAAGAGCATGTGACATTGATCGCACTGAGAAATAGATAATGGATTAGAATCCAGTAGTAGCATGGGAAGACATAGAGGAGTTCTTCCCATCACAGGAACGGATGCCAGGGCATCCCAAAGTAAATCTAGAGGAGGATTTTGAAGTAGAAACTATCAGAGACAGAATTTTGAAAGCATATCACGAGATGAGGACAAAAAGTGAATTAAAAAATAAAGTGAAAGATGATCAATTTGTGATTTCCCAATCACGAGTCAGGTAGGGAATCCCGTTTAGTTCTGAGCATTGAGGCTTGTCTTTGGACAGGCTAACTCTGAATAGGGACAAGAAAGAGGGTAGCCATGCGAGTTGGAGACAGGAAATGTCAGACAAAGAAAGGGAAACCTTGCATGGGGAGGAGGGAGACGGTGCATCGCGGCCTGGTCGACCTAAAGGATGATCCCATAGTGTAAGGGGGGATTCACTGCCATATTTGAATAGATTAAGGTCATTGCCAGGAAGAAGACGATCGGGAACCATTGTCCCTACTATGGATAGGCAAACAATGGAAGCCGATTGTGATTTTGGGATTTCGCAGTTTCCCTTGTTAGAGAAAGAAGGGGCCAGACCGCAGTATATTCCATGGCACCAAATGGACAAGGACAACTTCAGATGTAAGTTGCAGAGCTTTACTTCGGGTGCCGGAAAATAGATTTATGAATTAGAAAAGATGCAGGAGGAAACATGTTAACCATCGGAGTCATTAAGGGTCTCCTAGCAGTAGTCCTTGGAGAGAGGGCTGATGACATTTGGACGAGAGTAGGATATCCAGGAGTCACCACACAGAACACAGCACACAGTGGTGTGCCATTTAATAATTGTAGAGCGGCAGTCTGGAAAGCGCTTAGAGTACAATATCCTGACACATCAGATATGGGAGATATAATTGCACGTAAGATGCAGGAAGGGGAAGATCTGCTTAATTATGTTCAGAATTTTCAAGAGCATTGGAGCTTAGAAACACAGGAACCGTGGGGTAAATCTGTACCGGTATTCTATCATATTCTATGTCAGGGATTGCCAGAACCGGTACAGAGACAGCTCAAGAAGCTGGTGGGTATGGAAGCGAAGCCATGGCCAGAAATACAGTTGACCATTGCGCATCATTGCCGATTGTTGCAAGAGAAAAATAAGAAGAAAGAAGACACTAGGAAGGTCGAGGAAGCTAAACTAGTGAAGAAGAATTTGTCCAAATATGCTATAGAAGGGGCAATGCTGACTAGTGAAAAGGGTCAGGATAACCGCAAGTAGCAGGTATGCTGCAGGTGAATAACCAACGGCAGTCAGATCAAGGAGGAAACAGATTTCTGCCAAGAGGCAGAGGAGGCTTCCTTGGAAGAGGAGGCTTTCAGAATAATCAGGGAAATGTTCAGAATAATCAAGGTGGCAGTTAAGGCATGCAAGATGGTCAGGTTAGGAGACTCCCTACTGTATGTTGGACATGTGGAATGATAGGACGCATAGCACAAACATAAGGGAGCCAAGGGTATGTACAGAATGGGCAATTCTCAGGAGGGGGGAACAGCTTATCCTCCAGCATATATCCCACAAAGCAGGGACATGTTCGCCCAAGATCAGACACAAGCACCGTAAACACAGCAGGCTTTGCAATCACAGCAAGCACCATTGAGTCCACCACAAGCAAAATCGCAGCATTCACCAATGCAGATACAGCAAAGCGCAAACACTGGAAAGTTATTGACTCCTAGAATAAGGGGTGTTACTGTTGAGGGTGGGAATCCTTTCACAGGTACAGGGATCAGTATGTACCCCCAATAGGACAGCTCACTGGGTGACTTGATGTGTTCAGTACTGTTGGTGATGCCTAATCCTCAAGAGGAACCAAGGGTTGACATTACGATTGGAGGCAAATCCTTTTCTTTTTTAGTAGACACTGCAGCAACTCGCTTATGTATACAAGAGGGACATTTTTTTACTGTCGGGTAATACCATGAATGTTCAAGGATTCTCAGGATGTACAAGCAGAGTATTGCCAGTTTCAATAGGAGAATGTTACATGTCTGTTCCATTATACTATTAGAAACAGACGCCACTCAATATGTTGGGTTGAGATTTAATGACAAAGCTAAATATGATGATTACCTTGACTGATGAGGGCATAGTGTGTTCAATGCCAGCAATACATTATTTGAATGTAGGCAAATTAATTATGGCATTCACATGGCAAATAGCTTTGCGAGGAAAGCCATTAGAACCAGAGGTTTTCTCTATGGAGTACGCATTTTGTTAACATGGCTGCCTGGATTAATGAGCAAGGTGATGAGAATACCTGATGAATTTTTGTTCAGACCACCATACCGATGTACAAAGAGGGGGGACAGATATTTCCCCTAAATTACAAGCAGCCATAGTACGAGGAGTGTTGGCCATGCTCGAAGGATTCGCTGATGAGGGCATGCCATGGAGAACAGTGATTGCTATTGGGGAAGGGTTTAGATTGACTAACATCACTGATGAGGATATGTTTAAGGACGATCCGTCAGATGACAAAGTAGTGTTTGAGATGAACATCACATATTGGGTCAGAACAGAAAGGAGAGAGATCCCACTGCAAATGGTGATCGTGCGGAAGCGTCCCAAATATTTTGATGAGGACATGGAGAAAATACCAATCTCCCCGTGGACAACAGGTCCTTATGATGTAGGCCTGTTGTAGGGGGTGGGAGAGGTCAAGATTAAGTTGAAGTCAGGAGCAATTCTACCTTGGCGAAGGCAGTACTCCATGTCTCGAGAAGCAGATGAGGGGATTTTTAAGACTATGGGTCATTACATGGAAGGCGGGGAACCATGGCGCTTTTAGCGCCATGGTTCATGCCAGTAAAATACTGGCACCGCCTTGGTGGAAAGGGGAATTACCGCCCCATTCCAAGGTTGGCGGGATGGTAATATGTATATGTATTATTATTATTATGTATTATGTACATATTATAATATGTATTATTATTAAGTATTATGATATTTCATAGTTATTGACTTGAAAAATGTGTTTTCTCAATCCCGTTGCATAAGGACTCCACGATCTTACATCATTTACATTACGTCAGACTAAGTTGAAAAGCACACATTTGCCCCAAGGCTATTGTGAGTCTCCATCGATTTTCAATAGGGTCCTGCAGATGGACCTAAGCAATATTGATTTACCAAATGTGTTGCAGTAAGTAGATGACATTTTAGTTTGCAGCACATTAGAAGAGCAGTGCAGACGAGATTCGATTCAGCTAATCATTATTTTTAGCAGAGAAAGGATATAAGGTGGACAAAGAAAAATTGCAGTATTGTCAGAAAGAGGTGTTGTATATAGGATAGCTAATCTCACATGACGGGAAAAGACCTGAAAGAGCTGAGGCGATTTTGAAAACAGCAAAACCACACACAATAAAGCAAATGCAACAGTTTTTAGGGCTATGTAATTATGTTAGAGCATGGGTATTTAATCCTTCACTCTTCAGTTTCAAAACAGTCTCAATAGAGGAGGTCTCTGATGTGGTTCTTAAACTTAAACCCACCTCGTTTAAAGGCAACATTTTCCCTGCATCGCTTTTTAAAGAGTTTATTTCCACATTGGCTCCTTGGGTAGCCAGAATTATAAATCGCTCCTTTCAAGAGTCTAATGTACCGGAAAAAAATCAAGGAGGCGTGGGTCATGCCTCTGCTGAAAAAAGATAACTGGGACCCGGCAGATGCCGGAAACTACCAGCATATAACAAATGTCCCTTTTATGTTAAAAATATTGGACAAAATAGCCTATATGCAGTTCCAGGCATTTGTTGAAAATCACAAGATCTTAGCTGCCCAGCTTTCGGCCGAATCACGGGACCAAGTTGACTCTGCTCGACTTGAAATTGCTTATTGCTGGACTTTCTGATGGGGGTAAGATGGGGTAACACACCATTACTTCTTTTATTCGATCTATCCGCCGCTTTGAGCTTGTTGATAACCAACATTTGGTGGATAGACTATCTATGGTGGGCAGATGCTCCCATTTAGCCACAGCTTGGTTTAGATCATTTTTAGGCCCAATAGTATAAAGGTTACTAAGGATAACACCTACTCCAACAGTTCCGTTCTTACGTGCTGTGTCCCCGAGGGGTCATGGCTTTTTACGTTGCTATTGAATGTCTATTCAAGACTTCTGTGTGATCTTCTGGCTAAAATGGGTGTCTGTTTTGCAAATTGAGCCGATGACACACAGATTGTCAATAAACTCTCTGGTGTGTATATTAATGACTCTAAGCACATTAACTACATCTTCACTGAGATCCAAAATTGGATGGCCCTGAACTCATTAGCCCTCTACAACACAACCCACAAAAACTGAAAAATCTTGACCCTTCACTATGACAAATTTATCATTGCTTAACACGCTATTTCTGTTTCCAAAACTGTCCAGATCGTGGGTGTTTTTTACCCCAATTATCATTCAATAGTCAGGTCATTTATCTCAAATCATCTTGCTATTATTAAACACAGCTTCTTTGACACATCCGCCCTTTATTGTCTAATTTAAATCTTGCTACAATAACAGATGCTATCATAAATTGCAAATTAGATTATTGCAATAGTATTTTAATAAGTAATTCTCAGACGAACATGCAAGTAATCCAGAATGAGGCTGTATGTGCCGTTTGAGGTATTAAACGCAAAGCGCATGTTACTGAAGCCAGAAGGACCCTACAATGGCTGTCTATTCAAAACAGACTACAGCACAAGGGCTTAGTCACAGTATTGAAGTGTCTTCATGATGAAGCACCCTCCTACTTGATTACCAGGATTACGAAGAAACCCATCAAACGTTCCTTGCATTCCAATGACACCACTCGTCTGATACAACCATGCTCCACTCTAGAAAATTGGTGGTGCCAATTTTAAGTCCTGGCACCCTCCCTATGGAATGCCCTCCCCAAATACCTTCCAGTATGTGGCTTGCTTTTAGGGTTTCACTCCTTGGCCATTCTTCAACTATCTTTTATGTGAATCTCTTGTGAGCGCCCTGAGGCCTTTGGGTTAGTGGCGCTATAGCAAAATCTAGATAGATAGATAGATAGATAGATAGATAGATAGATAGATAGATAGAAGATAGATAGATAGATAGAGGGGGTTGAGGGTGGATGGGTGAACAGAGAGTTAGGTTATGGTGGGTGAGTGGAGGTAGAAAGGATGGGGTAGAGTAGAGAGATTTGAGTAGAGAGGGTCGGGGTAGCGTGAGTGAGTGTGGGTACACAGAGTGGAATAGGGTGGGTGAGACTACAGTGTCTTGGAATATGGTGGGTGGGGGAACTGTGAGTAGAGTAGGGTGAGTGTGTAGGGGTAGAAGGGAGGGGTGTAGGATAGATGGGAACGGGTAGAGGAGGTGAAGGAGGGTCAGCGGGTGAACAGAGTTTGGGGAGGATGGGTGACTGGAGTTAGAGAGGATGGGGTAGACAGGATGGGGTAGGGTGGGTGGGGGTACAGAGGGTGCTGCTAGGGCAGGTGAGGGTAGCAATATTACAAGCTTCGGCCATAGAGGTTGCATCCTTTGTCCACACGGTCTATAACTGGTTTGTGATGTCCTGTTACTGCCACATCTCTGCATACGACTGTGCCTTCTTCCCAGCCATCTGGAGAAATTACTGTTCCCCAGATCTGCATTTGTCCTCTCCCCATGCACCTTCGTATTTCTTCATCAGTTTTTCCTTGGCAATTGAGCTTCTTATTTATCTCCCATCTGATTCCTGCTCCCTTCATTCCAGGCTGCTCGTATCTTATCACATGATCTCTGGTGTGTGCTCTTGCTCTTGTCTTTAAATCTTGAACATAATCATCTTCTTCTGGAGCTGACCATTCCTTCACTCATACTAAGGATGCTGTTTAACCCTTCAATTGACCTCTTGTATGGCAGAGTGCAAGGTGGGTCAGGCAATGAGCCGTCTGTATGTCTATTTCTATAGCTATGAATATATTGGACTTTCCCATAGCATAAGGTAGGAGAGCACATACATAGCAATCCTCCTCAGAGGTTCTTTTTCTTACCTCCTTCATGTGCTGATACCAAATGTTGTTCCCCAAATGTGCTGTACTATCTAGATAATTTTTTAACTCATAATCATCTTCCCTTCTACTTCCCTCATACATAATGGTCATGGAGTATATCAAAAATGGACGATCCTACAGGGGGAATCATAGGAACATTTGTCAGAGAAATGGGTACCCTTTCATGTGTCACTGGTGTAGGGATAATCACATATAGCCTTGGTCTCTTTACAACAGCTAATTCTGTATAGGTCACTGTAGTGGGAAGAACCAAGGGAACTCCTACCTTTCTGGGACCAGCAAGGTAAACAGCGTGGATTATCAAAAACAGAAAAACTATAATAGATGCTGTGCATACATATATTATGCACCAATACATGAAACCCCACCACTGGTGTCTCTCCACATGTGGTTGAGTCTGCTCACTTTCTGGAACTGCATTACTCTCAATAATCCACATTGTGCGTGTGTACTACTTTTAAGGAAGGAAAAAACCTTTTAAATCAGGCAGCCTTGTTAGATTCTCAGGTAGCTGCTGAATTTGCTCAATTATCGCTGCAAGCAATCTTCTAATCGCAGGGCCATTCTTAGGATCCTGCACAAAAGTACATCTGCCAGTTCAACGGCCCAACAAGAGCAGGGTAAGCTCAGAGTATAAAAACGAAGACAGCAAGAAGAAGCCTATGGATATCGACATTAGATAGAACCATGCATATAGCCAAAGAGAAACTCAGTGAGGAATGAGTCAGGGAACTGCTCCCTTTTCCAGTTGTCAAATATAAAATCAAGATCTGACATTTTTAGCACATCAGCACTTTCTGAAGTCCAATTGAAAAGATTTGAATGGCACGAGAACGTTCATTTTTGCACTCCTGCTAAAATATCTATAAAGAGTGTTCGGGGTGAGCCACAGTCCAAATGCACATTTGCATTTATTTAATCAGTAATCTTAGTGTCCTTCTTCCTTTTCATCGATCGAGTCTGCACGTGCTGAAATGCTTCTTTTTGTCTTTATTCCAAATCAACGAGTTGGGATGTATCTGTCTCACCAGCATACTGATTCACGTTACCCAAGTGGATCCAGGCGCGCCTTTCTTGTACTTTTACTGCTGAGGGAGTGACATTTTCAACGATCAATGGAGAACTAAAACAGGGCTCGTGCCACTTCCTTGTGAAGTTGCGCACTAAACTGGATCTCCAACAAACAACTTGGGTACAGATAGTAATTTCACACATCCGGATGCTGAATGGTCTTCATCTGTGTCCTGAGACTGACGCCCCTTACGCCTGAGTTGATCTGAAAGGACAGAGGTACTAGCAGTCATACATGTCAAATACACATGTAGGTCCTTTCCTAACAATTCTGCAGTCAACAGCATCACTTCTACTCCTCGATGGAGGGGATAGGGGCATTCTCATTTGCCTTCCTGTTACTAACTCATGGGGTTTGAGGTGGTAGTCCGACCCAGGCTGATTCCTCAATGCATATAATGCAAGAGGCAGGCAATACAGCCACGTCAGGAGGATAGCCCAGGGGCAACGTGCTCACCTTGGAAGCAAGATGACACAAAGCAACACAGGTTCGATCCCCTGGTCCGCGCTTAGAAACCTCTGGGTATTAAGCGTGTTATAAATAACCTATCATATCATATCCCTTCTTCAATGTTAATTTGAGTTAAGCGATTCTTTCTTTGAGAAGACCGTTGAGTCTCTCACATATCCCGTTCGCTTGCAATAGACTGATCTGTTTGCATACTTCATTAACAAAATGGGGACCATTGTCGGATCTCAGCACCTCACATACTCCCCATCTAGGAAAAACTTCTCAGACTAAAAACTTTGCAGCGCAAGTGGCATCAGGGTGTGTACATAGACCAGCTTCAATCCATCTTGAAAAGGGGCACACCACCACTATTATATACCATTATCCACTACATACTTGGAACACATTGACATAGTCCATATGTAAATGCTGTGAAGGATCCTTCGGTCGAGGAATCGCTCTTCTGAATGTACACAGTGTGTGTCCAGCGGTAAACCTTTGACATATGATACAATTTACTACATAAGAGGCAATGGGCCTCATTATAATGTTGGCGGATACGGTATGAACGGCTGCCTGACAGCCCGCCAGGTCTGGGCTGTGCGGCACCCGTGAGTAGAACTCGTAATTGCACCAGCACCATTATCAACGGTACCGGTGCAACCATGCTCCCCACCCCCAATCTGCTTTATGGGGCAGACTGGGGATGAGGAGCCCGGCAATACCGCCATCCGCGAATGGGCAATTACCGCCCCATTCAACTCGTAATGGGCCGGTTATTGCCCAATTGTGGGTGCCGGTGCCGGTAACGAGTTTGGCGGTTGCTGTGCCTGTAAAACAGGCACGGCTACCGCCATACTCGTAATGAGGCCCAATGTGTTCTAACAGGTTCGGTACAAACCAGTCCTTCGCAATAGCTGCTGCGAGGCTTTCCGTAGTTACATGCGCAGTGTAGTGCAGCTGTTAATGTGCTAACCTTAATAAGGCTACAGGCATCACCGGCTTTCCAGTGCTGTCCTGTCACCACAATGCTTCAGAGGAGGAGAAAGAACACCCTCTCCATTTCCACAATTCTTACTCTTCCTGTGGAGCACTACCTTGAACTTCCATCGACTGTGTTCTGGAAAATTGATTAAACGCTTCATTTCCAATCATAATCATGACCACTTTTACTTTTACATCCAGAGTATCAAAACTTGAAATATGTGGTGACTATGCAACCTTTTGGAATTTTTGTCTGCGGCTTTGTTTCCGTGTTTAATAAAAGCAGTCGTCCGTCTTAGTATGTGCTGCACATTTAACTATTGCAATGGCTACTGGGTGTGTAGTGCCTTAATAATCTCTTCCAATAATGCTGCGTGTCCGCTTGGAGGTAACCCCTCCTTTTCCAATGTGCTAACCCTGCGTGCACTGTTGACGTCACGTAGGCGGAGTCAGTGTACACTGCTACTTCCTGCCCTGCGTGTTTCTCGAGCACGACAATAAGCGCCACCAATTCTGCAGCTTGACTTGCACTTGCTAAAAATTCAAATTCCCCATTAGCTCTGTGCCTTACCTCAGCTGAACCTGAATGCCTTTCCCAATCAGTTTGATCCATTTTTGAAGACCCGTCAATAAAGAGAACGTCCCTCTCTGCTAGAGCATTCTCCTTTACCCATAGAATCTCATCGTAGAACTCCTCGTAGTTTCAGCAATCTTGCACTTGCTCATCTGCTGTCACAGGTTCAGCTACAAACATGACAGGGTCCACTATTTTGCACCTGACAATTTTGATCGCTGGATTCGATATAACAACCTCATATGCAGAAGCCCTCTAAGATGTCAGTGTACCCTTAGGTTTCTCCAAAACAGCAAACAAAGCATGCTCAACAAATAAAGTAATGGAACACACCCATCAAAATGCTTGTAGACTTCTCAATGGCGAAGGCAGCTGCTGCCAGCAATTGTTCACAGGGAAAGTGTCCTCTCATAACTGGATCTAGAATTCCATTGTAATATGCCAGAGGTTTGTACCATAATGTAGTTCGCTGTGTAAGCACCGCTGTCATAACTGTTCCATTTGTGTGCAAAAACTGGAAGAACTCCTCAGAATAATTGGGAATTCCTAAAACTGGAGCTGTACAAATTGATTTTTTCAATTCCTCAAACTCTCCCTCCATTCTATTTGTTCCTTGTTCACTTGGGCTTTCTTTAAAGCCTGCAAAAGGGGTCTTGTGTATGAACTATAATAAAATACCCATGCTCTAACATAGTTGCACAATCCCAGAAACTGCTGCATTTGCTTTATCGTGTGTGGTTTTGGTGTTTTCATAATCTCCTCAGCTTTTTCAGGTGTGACTTTCTTCCCCTTGTGTGAGATTAAATGGCATATGTACAACACCTCCTCCTGGCAATATTACAACTACTCCTTGTCTACTTTATATCCTTTGTCTGCTAGTATAGTCATTAACCGTATCGAATCTTGCCTGCACTCTTCTTCTGTCGTGCTACAAACTAAAATATCATCTACGTACTGCAGCACAACACTTTGCAAATCGATATTCCTTAGGTCCATCTGCAGGACCCTATTAAAGCTCAATGGAGACTCACAGTACCCTTGGGGCAAACAAGTACTCTTCAACTTAGTTTTATGAAACATAAATTACATAAGGTCTTGGGAGTCCTTATGCAACAGGATTGAAAAAAACGCATTTTTCAAGTCAATCACTGTGAAATTCCGTGCCTCTGTGGGGACACTACAATCATTGCAGGATTCAGAATCAAAGGAAACTCTTCCTCTACAATCTGGTTAATTGGCCTCATGTCCTGAATTAATCTCCACAACCCCCCTTTTTCACAGGGTACACAGCCGTGTTACCTGGTGACTCTGACGTCACCAAGATACCCTGTTCCATCATGGCTGATAACCATCCGCCTCTTGAGACATCGGGTACTGCCTTGCTCGAGGTAAAATTGCTCCTGGTTTCAGCTTAATCTTAACTTCTCTCACCCCCCTCAATAGGCTTACGTCATAGGGGCCTGTAGTCCATAAAGATTCAGAATCAAAGGAAACTCTTCCTCTACAATCTGGTTAATTGGCCTCATGTCCTGAATTAATCTCCACAACCCCCCTTTTTCACAGGGTACACAGCCGTGTTACCTGGTCACTCTGACGTCACCAAGATACCCTGTTCCATCATGGCTGATAACCATCCGCCTCTTGAGACATCGGGTACTGCCTTGCTCGAGGTAAAATTGCTCCTGGTTTCAGCTTAATCTTAACTTCTCTCACCCCCCTCAATAGGCTTACGTCATAGGGGCCTGTAGTCCATAAAGAGGTTGGCACTTTTTCCATGTCCTCATCAAACAATGGTGGGAGCTGCCACACTATCACCATTTGCAGTTGGATTTCTCTTCTCTCTATTCTGATCCAATACGTAATACTCATTTTGAATACTACTTCATCATCTGATGGATCCTCTCTTAACATATCTACGTCTATGAAGTCAGTCAATCTATACCCTTCCCCAATGGCAATTACCATTCTCCATGGCCTGCCCTTGTCATTGGTTCCTTTGAGCATGGCCAATTCCCCTTGCACTATGGCTGCATGTAACTCTAGATGAATAGTCTGTCCCCCCCTCTTCATCCATAGGTACCTTTGGCCTGAACAAGAACTCATCAGGTATCCTTATACTCTTTCCCACTAAGCCAGGTAGGCATGTCAACAAAATGCGTCCCCTTAAAGAAAGACTTCTGGCTCTAATGGCATTCCTCGCAGAGCCATTTGCACTGTAAACGTCATTATAAATTCACCCACGTTTAGATAATGTATCCCTTGAGTGGAACACACTATGCCTTCATTAGTAAAAGAAATCATTATATTTAACTTCGTCATTAAATCTCGGCCCAGAATATTAATCAGTGTCTGCCTTGAGTAAAATAATGGTACAGACATGTCACATTCTCCTGTAGAGACTAGTAATTCATTAATAAAAGGATGTGTACTTGTAGCTCCAGAGAAGCCCTAAGCATTCATGGCATTCTACTAAAAAAGAAAAAGATTTGCCTCCTATGGTAATATCAACCTGTGGTTCCTCTTGGGGGTTCCTCTTGGGGGTTCGGTGTCACCAACAGTACTGAACACATCAAGTCACCCTGTGAGCTGTCCAATTGCGGGTACATGATTATTCCTGTTCCTGTAAGAGGACTTCCTCCCATGACAGTGACACTCCCCTACTCTAGGTGTCAATAACTGTCCCGGGTTTGCACTCTGCTGTGTCTGCATGGGCGTGTGCTGTGACTGCCCTTGCAGCGGATTCAATGGTGCTTGTTGTGGTTGCAAAACCTGTTTAATTTGCGGTGCTTGTGCTTGATACACTGTCTGATCTTGGGCAAACCCATCCCTATTTTGTGAGCTATGTGCCGGAGAATAAGCTGTCCCCCTTTTGAGAATTGCCCATCTGTACATACCCTTTGCTCCCACATATTTGCGCAATGTGTACTGTCATGTCACATGTCCAACATATAGGAGGAGGTCTGACTAGCCCCCCTTGAATAAAACCTCCTTGCACATTTTGGTTATCATTCTGCAAATTCTGAAACCCGCCTGGGTTATTTTGAAACCCACCCTGATCATTCTGGAACTCACCTCTTCCTCTGAACCCCATTCCTCTGCCTCGCGGCGTGAACCCATTCCCTCCTTGATCTGTTTGGAGTTGACTATTTGCCTGTGATGTACCCACTGCTTGCTGCATTTCCAATCCTTCTCCGCATGAAAGTACTGCACCTTCTATGGCATACTTTGACAGTTTCTTCTGAACCAACTTACCCTCCTCAAGTTTCCTAGCAGTTTCCTTCTTCTTATTTTTCTCTTGCAACCATCGGTAGTGATGCACGATAGTCAACTGTATCTCTGCCCATGGCTTTGCTTCCAATCCCACTAATTTCTTGAGCTGTCTCTGTACCTGCTCTGGCAATCCCTGACACAAAATGTGGTAAAATACTGGCACTGATTTCCACCACGAATCCCTCGTTTCCAAAGTCAACCATCTCTGACTACTTTGAATGTAAGGCAAAAACAAAGAGGTGATGGCTGGAAGGTTTAGAATGAATCGTAAGCATTGGTGATGCTCTGGGCAGCCCTCCAGACCATCCTTCTTCACCTGCCAAGCCATTACAGAAGGGGAAAGACCATATGCAAATAAGGCTTGGCCCTACCCCAAAAGGGGCAGTCGAGCCAGAATGCTAGGTCACATCCCATCTGCACGAGACCGCAAGCATCCCCAAACATGTTTCAGCCTTGTTGGGCCTCATCATTGAGGAGTAGCTTGGGTCTCTAGGCCCAGCAGGCACAGGACCCATGTCTGGGCATACCAGTCCCACTCGGGGTGACAAAGCAAAAACAAAGAGGTGATGGCTGGAAGGTTTAGAATGAATCTTAACCACTGGCGTTGCTCTGGGCCACCCTCCAGACCATCATTCTTCACCTGCCAAGCCATTATAGAAGGGGAAAGAACATATGCAAATCAGGCTTGGACCCACCCCAAAAGGGGCAATTCAGCACAAACTGCTAGATCACATCCCATCTGCACGAGACCACAAGCATCCCCAAACACGTTTCAGCTTTGTTGGGCCTCATCAGTGAGGAGTAGCTTGAGGCTCTAGGCTCAGCAGGCATGGGATCCACGTCTGGGCATACCTGTCCTACTCGGGGTGACAAAGCAAAAACAAAGAGGTGATGGCTGGAAGGTTTAGAATTAATCTTAACCACTGGCGTTGCTCTGGGCAACCCTCCAGACCATCGTTCTTCGCCTGTCAAGCCATTACAGAAGGGGAAAGACCATATGCAAATCAGGATTGGCCCCACCCCAAAAGGGGCAGTCCAGCCCAAACTGCTAGGTCACATCCCATCTGCATGAGACCACAAGAATCCCCAAACATGTTTCAGCCTTGTTGGGCCTCATCAGTGAGGAGTAGCTTGGGTCTCTCACTGATGATGGACTACAGGTGTTTGGCAGTAAACCCACTTAGTAGCAGTCTGTACCACACAGATTCACTTGGTAGCTGTGGCTGAGCAGTCAGACTTCCCTCAAGAAGAGTTAGGCAGTATGTGGAGTATACAAAATAGGGCAATCTACACAGTAGAACAAGCAAACACGGCACAGAGCTTCGGTGTAAAGATATATAGGTATTTATTTATAAAACACGTCTATGGAAAACACACTGGCACTAATACGGCAAACAACTTCAATCACAATTACTATAAGTAGATCAATCCCCCTAACAATAGTTTGACAAGTCTAGGTTCAACGGCACCACTTATTTGCAGACAGAGGTGAATGCTTTAACCTAGATGGCACTCTAGTATTCGTTAGGACGGGAGAGAAAAGGCAGGGTATGAAAACAACTTGGTACCAACACCTTTACAAACAAATGCAAGGCAAGTAAGGCAGGGTCTACTGTAGATCGCAAAGTTCAGAGGCCAGGCCCACTCGGAGAGAGGCAAGGCGAAATGTTCCCACAAGTATCACAGTGGAAATGCACTTCGAGTCTTTGGCGCAAATTGTCACAGAAAGATTGGACCAGTTCAGAACAGAAAGTTAAGAAGGCTTGGAGGCGACCCAATGGAGAGGCAAGGATTAAGACACCTCACTCTATCCAGCAAAAAGGGAAGCCAGGCGGACACGGTACCTTGTATGTGGAGAGAAAGCTCCGGCGGGGGCAGTTGTTCCTGGTGGTGGATCCAAGTCGGGGCTTTGCCAAGAGAAGAGATGATCTCGTCGTCTAAGTAAAGTTGAAGATCGTTGCACTACCAGGGAAGAGACCAGCCGCGGAGTGCTCCGTCACAAGGCACCACCTTTTGGTCGCGGTACAGGGGTTAGTGGCTATCCGGTTGCCGGGGTGCTCAGCACGGGCAATTCGACCACCTCGTCCTGGAACGAAGAAAAAGCAAAGGGGGACTGGTTGTTCCCACCAGTCAGGGGAAGAGACTCTCCGGCGGGGAGATCTCCTCTGTCGTCGGGAAGTGGTGAGTCCGTTCAGCAGGGCTCCACCGGAGGTGTCATCGTTGCAGGTCGGCTCAGCTTTACCCTCGTCGGATTCTTAGGTCCTGTGGCAACTTCTGAAGATCCAGTCCCAAAAGCCCTGCTTTTATGCAGAAAACCCTCATTCATTCAGCCTAGCTGTCAATCAAAACACGCTAAGTGGTGAGCGGGGTGGCTCACCACTTGGGCCAATCACACCAGAGTGCGACTTGAGTTGGCAAGGCAACTCAGTCCAGGGTGCCTAAACCCCCTCCCACACCCTCTGTGGTACCCAGACAGAATGGCACCACTTTGGAGGGCCTCTGTGCAGAAGCCCGCCAAAAGTGAACAAAGGACTCAACCTTTGGTTTAGGAGTCACAGAGACTAACACAGACGCCATTTTAAAAACCGAGTTCTGGCAGAAAATACCAACCAATAGATTTATTTAAGATAAATAAACCGGTAGTATGTTAGAGATTAACGAGAAAAAGTATTAACCTCCAACAATGGGAAGAATCCCATAGAGTTATATTCGGGGTCGAATATTACAAGTAGTTTCCACTGCCACCAGCCAAAACTCGACTAGGGGGGACGGGACAGTGCCCCTCGAATAACAGACCCAGGAGTAATCGAATTACCCCTACTAGTACGTCCACAATAGGATAGTTTGTACTAGTTCTGTTAGTAAATTTAGGTCTAGTAAAGCCAATGGTGACTTTACATGCACTGGGAGACAGTAGTCAGTCCCAGGGTATGGAGTCTATGGTGGGGATCCGCTAGGACGCCCCGGTGTTATGGCACGGAGGGTGCGGTGTAACACACATAGAAAAACAAATGAGACCCTATGGAGTAAAAGACCCCATAGCCCATAGAACACATTGACATTCAAAGGAATTACACACATTCATGTCCAAGAGTGGGAGAAAAAGAGTCTCACTCTTGGCAGGATGGAAAAAACAAACTCCAGAAATCCAGCAAAGCTGCTGGGGGACTCACTAGGTTAGGAAATTCAGCCTAGACAGAGAATTTTCCCCAACACCCAACAAGGCGGAAACATGTCTGGGGATGCTTGTGGTCTCGTGCAGAAGGGATTTGACCTAGCAGTTCGGGCCGGACTACCCCTTTGAGGGTGGGACCAAGCCTGATTTGCATATGGTCTTTCCCCTTTTGTAATGGCTTGGCAAGCGAAGAACAATGGTCTGGAGGGTTGCCCAGAGCGATGCCAGAGGTTAAGATTCATTCTAAACCTTCCAGCCATCACCTCTTTTGTTTTGCTTTTGTCACCCTGAGTGGGACTGGTATGCCCAAACTTGGGTCCCGTGCCTGCTGGGCATAGAGACCCAAGCTACTCCTCACTGATGAGGCCCAACAAGGCTGAAACATGTCTGGGGATGCTTGTGGTCTCGTGCAGAAGGGATATGACCTAGCAGTTCAGGCTGGACTACCCCTTTGGGGGTGGGACCAAGCCTGATTTGCCTATGATCTTTCCCCTTTTGTAATGGCTTGGCAGGCAAAGAACGATGGTCTGGAGGGTTCCCCAGAGTGATGCCAGAGGTTAAGATTCATTCTAGACCTTCCAGCCATCAACTCTTTTGTTTTGCTATTGTCACCTCGAGTGGGACGGGTATGCCCAGATGTGGGTCCTGTGCCTGCTGGGCCTAGAGACCCACGCTACTCCTCACTGATGATGCCCAACAAGGCTGAAACATGTTTGGGGATGCTTGTGGTCTCGTGCAGAAGGGTTGTGACCTAGCAGTTCGGGCTAGACTACCCCTTTGGGGGTGGGACCAAGCCTGATTTGCATATGGTCTTTCCCCTTTTGTATTGGCTTGGCAGGTGAAGAACAATGGTCTGCAGGGTTGCCCACAGTGATGCCAGAGGTTAAGATTCATTCTAAGCCATCACCTCTTTTGTTTTGCTATTGTCACCCCGAGTGGGACGGGTATGCCCAGACGTGGGTCCCGTGCCGGCTGGTCCTAGAGACCCAAGCTACTCCTCACTGATGACGCCCAACAAGGCTGAAACATGTCTGGGGATGCTTGTGGTCTCATGCAGAAGGGATGTGACCTAGCAGTTCGGGCTGGACTACCCCTTTGAGGGTGGGACCAAGCCTGATATGCATATGGTCTTTTCCCTTTTGTAATGGCTTGGCAGGCTAAGAACGATGGCCTGGAGGGTTGCCCAGAGCGATGCCAGAGGTTAAGATTCATTCTAAACCTTCCAGCCATCACCTCTTTTGTTTTGCTATTGTCACCCTGAGTGGGACGGGTATGTCCAAACTTGGGTCCCGTGCCTGCTGGGCATAGAGACCCAAGCTACTCCTCACTGGTGAGGCCCAACAAGGCTGAAACATGTCTGGGGATGCTTGTGGTCTTGTGCAGAAGGGATATGACCTAGCAGTTCGGGCTGGACTACACCTTTGGGGGTGGCACCAAGCCTGATTTGCATATGATCTTTCCCGTTTTGTAATGGATTGGCAGGCAAAGAACAATGGTCTGGAGGGTTGCCCAGAGCGATGCAAGAGGTTAAGATTAATTCTAAACCTTCCAGCCATCCCCTCTTTTGTTTTTCTATTGTCACCTCGAGTGGGACGGGTTTGCCCAGATGTAGGTCCTGTGCCTGCTGGGCCTAGAGACCCACGCTACAACTCACTGATGATGCTCAACAACGCTGAAACATATCTGGGGATGCTTGTGGTTTCGTGCAGAAGGGATGTGACCTAGCAGTTTGGGCTGGACTACCCCTTTGGGGGTGGGACCAAGCCTGATTTTCATATGGTCTTTCCCCTTTTGTAATGGCTTGGCAGTCGAAGAACGATGGTCTGGAGGGTTGCCCAGAGTGATGCCAGAGGTTAAGATTCATTCTAAACCTTCCAGCCATCACCTCTTTTGTATTGCTACTTTGAATGTAAGCAAGCGGTTCTTCGTCATCTTTCATTTTACATGCCGTAATTTCACCATATCTGACATATCAGGATATTGTATCCAGAATGCTCTCCAACACCTCCTCTGGCATTATTAAATGGAGCTCTGTCATGAGCTGTTTTCTGTGCCGTGACACTTGAGTAACCTGCTCTTGTCCAAATATCTTCAGCCCTTTCCCCAAGAATAGATGGTAGGAGAACTTTAATGTCCCCTATGGCTAGAATATTTCCTCCTGTCATCTTTTCTAGCTCATAAATCCATTTTTCCGAACTCGCACCCGCCGTTAAACTAAATTATCCCTGTCCATTTGGGGCCAGGGGATATACTGCAGTCTGGCCCGCCTTTCTCCAATAAGGGGAACTGTGTGAACCCAAATCCACAATTGGCTCCATCGTCTGCCTATCCATAGTGGGGACAATGGTTCCTGATTGCCTTCTACCTGTCAGTGACCTCAACCTGTTCACGTATGGTGGTGATTCCCCAGTCTCACTATACGATTGTCCTTTAGGTCGTTCTGGGTATGCCATGGGATATGGCGTCCTATCTTTAGGTTGCTCTAGATCAGACCATCTCACTTCCTGATCTGTCTGCAAATATCCCTCAGGACTGCATGCACTTTCTCCCTCCTCCCCATGCAATGTTTCTCTGTCTTCTTCCGACATATCTAGTCTCCAACTTGTATGGCTTTCATCCTTTTCATCCCCTTAAAGTCAGCCTGTCTAAAGACAAGGCTCTATGCTCGAGACTAAATGGGCTTTCTTCCCTGCCTTGTTAAAGGGCAACTATAGAACGATCTCCTTTTCCTCTGCTTCCTGATTGACCTTTTGCCCTCATATCCTGCTAAACTTTATTGATCCCATTTCTAATACTTCCTATCTCGAAATTCCCATCTAGGATTACCCTAGATGGTCCTGGTATTAATTCCTGCAAAGGGAGAAACTCTTCTATGTTGCCCCATGATATTACTGAACTTGGTTCCATCAGCTCATTCTCAATGTGATCAATGATCAATATCTTGTTCCCTCTGTCTCCTTTTTCACTCCATTTCTTTGTATAATTCCCTTTGCTTCTTCACTTCCCATCTAACCCTTTCCTCTTCTCGTCTTTTTTCTTCCCCTCTTTCGTTTGCTCTTTGCACTTGCTCTTCCCTTTGTCTTTGTATTCTTGTATCCTGTAATTTCTGAGCTTCTTCCTCTTCTCTCTTCTTTTCTAGTCTGGCTCGTTCTTCGATTGCTCTCTGCCCGTTGTCATATTTCCTTTGCTCCTCTGCCCTTTCTTTCTTTCTTTCTTTCTTAACTGCTCCTCCTGATACATCTGCTCTCATCTTTGTCTACTCTTCCTTTTATTCTCATCTTCTTTCAATCGTTTCTCTCGTTGCCTGACTTTTATATTGTGTTCGTCTTGATCTACCCCTTGCCTTACTTCCTCGATACTTTTCCCATTGTCCACCGATCCATTTGTTCTGTACAAGCGTAACCTTGTCAGCGCTATCCTTTTCTCTTTTCCATCTCTTAATCTCTCATTCTATAGCTAGAGACACATTTGGTTGTTCACTTTTCTCCTCTTTGTCTTTTAAGACCTTGAAGGACTCTCCTTTTCCTTTAGTCTTTTCTGAACTATCATCACTGCTGTAATCAGGCGTTCATGTATCGGATTACTATATCCTGTTGCCGCATTTAATTTCCTTAATGGATACTTCCTTCATCTTTTGTACTATTGTCATTTATTTTGGGTGAGGTAGGGGAGCAGAAGGCTCATCACCTTCCTCCCTACACTGATTAAGCATGGAGTCCTCAGAAGGTGGATCTTCCTGTTCCTGCTGGTACATTTTTCAGAGCTCTGGTCTAGCTAGCCTTCTCTCCAATTTCTTCCCTGTGTACGCAATGTGCAAGTATGTGGTCATGTGTTGCAAAACCGCTTTTGAAAGAGATCCCCCTTGTGACCATGGCATGAACATTTTATCTGCTGTACCCTTGACCCATTCTGCGCTATACTGTTTGAGCTTGGGTGCATGTTTTGGCAGTGTCTTGCACAAATGCATCAGTGGCGTAACATCTCCCATTGCAAAATGTTTTCATAAAAAGAACAAATATGAGCGTGCACCACCTTCACAGCTCAAAGCCTCTATTTTCTCAGTTACTCCAATCTACCTGTTCAGTCGGCACAGACAATGACTAAAAAGATAGATAACAATGTTGTCCTCTTTAACCTCACAATGTTCCTTTTGTCGCTCCTTGACACCTTTCTTAAACTTCCAAATGCACAAACAGACTAGTAAACATTACATATATCTTGTAATGACACTCCTTTTCTCTTAGCCCCTAAAATACTCTGACTGGAGTTTGAATCATTCCCTATCATAAAACCTTGTTTATGTGCCACCTAAGTATCCCTTGGGTTTTGGAATTGCTCATTCTAAAAGCTAATTGGGCTTAGGACTCTGGGCTTTTTTTAACACTCCTTATCATATATCTCTGAAATTACTCATCATAAATTAATCAACTCCCCATTACTTGATTCTTTTACCACATTTCCCATTCCCTTATTTTGCCAGTCCACCCAATCTACTCACCATTCACATTTCAGCTACTGACCCTCAGGATTGTCTCCTCCTCCAATCAGTCACCATCACCTTTGGTCCGTTCAGCGCCTGTGGAAACCAGGAGGGATTTCGTGAAAGAGGAACCTGTCCCACCAGTATTGTCTTTTTCTTGCAAGATTTCTGTATCGGCCGCTCTCCACAGGAAGTCTTGCGATCCTCCAGCTAAATGGTGGAGGATGCCTGATGTTCCAAAAATTCTAAAAGCGTACTGGTCGATGGTTCTGATAACCCCCTCTCTGCTACCAAGTGAACCAAAAGGTCCTTTAAGATGAGGTAACAGTATCTGAGATGGATGGGGACTCATACATCAGTAATCAGACCGACTCAGGAAGTTTGGAAAAAACACAACTGTTTTAATTACACTTGTTAAAACAGGGAGTACAACAGGCATCAACTGATGCTGCACAGTATTTACTCTCAAGAGTTCCTAAAAGCATTACATGAAAAAACACAACTTTATACTAAAGATTAATCGTAAATTATGTTATACTACATGTCAAAATAAGAAAACCTACTAGGGGATATGATAGGATTAAAGGGAACATCTAAGTATACCTTCTATAAGTGCAGGGATCTCTAACGTCAGATGGACAACTACGCCCACACCAAGTGCAAGTCATCTTCCGTGTCATGTCATTGGCTTCTCGAACTATAGGGCTCCTTACTACGGGGCCCTCTACAATTGGTTGGCACGCTTGCACCCTTCTGGAATATTCCACTTGCTAACAGCACGCAAGCTGGTACCCCAGGTGCTGGGGGTTGGCCTGGTCATGCCTCCTGTGATGCTGGAAATGCATTGGAGGGACAGGGCCTCCCTGTCCTTGTCCTGTACTCCGTTGTCATGTTTGTTCTGTGTTGTTTTCTGCACAGGTGTCCATGTGGGACTCCTGGAACTGGAAGTGCAGCTCTTCCTCTTTTTGGTCGTGGTAAACAGACCTTTGGGATACCCTTATGGCACCCATGGGTGGGGGTACAACCCTGTACTCAGAGTGCATGTTTTTGGGCACCTGTGTGTGGCCCACAGAGCAGGCATGGGCTGGTGGCAGCTGATGCTGAATTTGACAGGTGCTCTGAGTATCCTCCATTTTGGGATACCCAGGCCTTGCCATTGGAATCAGTTGATTCCTGATAGGAGTCAAGATGGCTCCTGTGGCCTCTTGCTTTCTATTGCCTGTTACCTTGTTTTCCCAAAGTCCTAGGAAGCCCTGACTCTGTCCCTTCCCCTGACTGGTGTTGGGTGGAAGTTCCATATATGGTATTGTGGGGAAGTCCAGGCCAGAATGGCTGGAGCCTTCCCAGTGACTGTATGTTGTGGGTACACCCTTGGGGTGGGACCTGGGTGAATGGAGTGTGTGACCAATATACATTTCATGTTATGGGTCTCTGATTTCTGGTATGTGACACAATGAATGAGACAGCCGTGCCAGAAACTGGTATGAATGCAGTGTGGAGTGCTGAATGGCTGGGTATTTGTCCCAGTCCACACTCCTTGTTGTGAGTGTCTGGATGGAGAATAAAGGCCTGAATGCCCCGTGATCCTGATTGGCTGCCTGCCTGCTGAATGCCCTTCTGAATGATTGGCTGCCTGAGCCTGGCTTAGCAGTGTGAATGAGAGAAAGAACAGTATATCTGGGAACCTCACACTTACTAGAATTGTTCGGAAGCTGAAGTTGAAACTTGATGCTTTACCTCGAAGCCCAGCTGGAATAAGAAGGCTTTGCTACTGCTTTCCTTCGATACAATCCGAAAGCTGTCGTGTCGTCAAGAACTGATCCAAGAGAGGACATGTCCTGGAGACTTCTTCCCGAGCTATGAGGAAACATTGTGCGCAAGATAACCTTCATCAAGGCTTCCAAGTCATTGAAAAGCTGCCAACCGGAGTCGGGCACCACCAAGGAATCTGAAGTGAGAAGCCAGGACATCGAGGCCATCGATGACCGCCACAGTTGACTGAGGTTTAGACGACTGCTGTAAACTTGTCAACAGGAGCCGTAACGCTCTATTGTCTAAGACACTTTGAAATCAAGGACTCCCTTGCTCACAACATCGACCGCTTTGTCCCGCCGGAGAAAGTCAATGTCACTGACGAACCGTGGAGAATCCGCCGGTGGTTTTCTGCCATCCGAAGTCCACAAAGACGCAGATGAAGATCCGAAGCCAGCCGTGGTCGAGTCCTGTCTGCCAACGCCAAGCGCCAATGACTCGATGCCCATGCTGGGCCTACGTTCTTCATTGACTCTTAGCGGCAACAAACTATCATCATCGAGGTGCACCGCAAACCTCATCTTTGCAGGACGTCCACAACTGATCGTCGATGAGCAGCGCAAGAATCGAAGCTGCTGCCCGATGACATTGTCCCTTCCACTGACTGGTTGTTGGGTGGAAGTTCCACATATGGAAGTTCCACATATGGAAGTTCTGTGGAGAAGTCCAGGCCAGCCTGACTGGAGCCTTGCCAGTATGCTGTGGGTGCACCCTTGGGTGGGACCTGAGTGAATAGAGCATGTGACCAATATACGTGTCATTTTATGGGTGTCTGGATTTTAGTGTGTGACACAATGAATGAGACAGCCCTGTCTGAAACTGTTATGCATGCAGTGTGGATTGCTGAATGGCTGGATGCTTTTCCCAATCAACATTCCTTGTTGTGACTGTCTGGATGGAGAAGAATGGCCTGAATCCACTGTCAGCCTGATTGGATGCCTGCCTGCTGAATGCCCTTCTCAATGATTGGCTGCCTGAGCTTGGCTCAGCAGTGTGAATGAGAGACAGAACAGTATATCTGGGGACCTCTCACTTACTGGAATTGTTCAGAAGCTGAAGTCAAAACTTGATGCTTCACCTTGAAGCCCAGCTAAAAGAATAAGGCTTTGCTGCTGCTTTCCTTTGGTGCAATCCGACAACTTTCTTGTCTACAAGAACTGATCCAAGAGAGGACTGGTCCAGGAGACCTCTGCCTGAGCTATGAGGGAGCATCGTGCACCAGCTAACTTTCGCCAAGGCTCCCTGGAAGTTAGTCATCAAAAGGCTGCCGACCGGAGAAGGGCACCGCCAAGGAATCGGAAGTGAAGCGCCAGGATATTGAGGCTGTCAACGACCGCCACTGTCGACGACCACCGCCGTCGACCGAGGTTCGGAGGACCACTGTAAACTCGTCGACCAGAGCCGCAACGCTCCAGCGCCTACGCCACTTTGAAATCAAGGACTCCCTTGGTCATCACTGTCAACCGCTTTGTCATGTCTGAGAATGTCAAGGTCGCCGACGAACCGAGGAGAATCCGCTGGTGGGTTTCCCACCACCCGAAGTCCATAAAGACGCTGATGAAGGTCAGAGAGTCAGCCGTGGTCGAGGCCCGCTCACAGATGCCAAACGCTGATGACCCTTTGCCCTTGCTGGGCCTACTTTCTTCAATGAGTCTTTGCGGCAACAAACTCTCGTCATCGAGGTGCACCGCACGCCTCATCTTCGCAGGATGTCCACGACCGATAGTCGATGAGCACCGCAATGACCGAAGCTGCTGCCTCGACGACATTGTTCTCCGGTTCTTCAAGGAATCCCGACGATCCGTGGCTCCTGCCTTAAAGGGAATTCACTCAGAAGGATCCGTCGATGACCCGACATCGAACTCTATATTTAACATTATATGGACTGGGCTTGTTGATACACTTTATTTACAGGTTGCCCAGGTGGGGGTATCCTCACATAGAACTGTGTCCAGTGGTAGAGACCCAGAATTCTATCAGTTGTTTAATCCAACTTGTATTCACTCTTATGTGTATTGTTGATTCACTTTACCATTTGATTTGTATGCCATTGAGACTGTCAGCAGTTGGTGCATTTTAATGGAATCAAGAGTTAACTGTGGTCCCACCTAGATATTTACATACTTATCATTTTAGTATTGCCTGAGCACAAAGTGTTTATTTGTGTGTATTTATAACTTGAACCTTATTTATATAGAGAACTGTGTTATCAATAACATAGGGTGTGGACATTCCTCTGTGGGGGCTTGGGGACTACACTGTACTTAAGAACACGCCTGCATCACCTCCTGAGAGCTTAAGCCTTGATTGCTCATTCAATGATACCATATGGAGAATATTGGCTGGGGTGCTCTGTGGATTTACTGTGCCAATATAGTGCAGGAGTACAGATACCCCCTCCAATCTTACATTGGTGGCAGGGGTGGGATGCTTTTGGTTTATGAATAAGTGTGTAACCTTGCCACTTACAAAATATCCACACTTTGTACATTTGAGTTTTAGTTGTGTACTAGATAACTACATTACAAGCAATGGAATCTATTGCAAATGGTAAATTGACTAGGATGAGCTTAGAGGCTCTCCAGAGTGCTTGTGAAGCCAGGGAGTTAGACTTTGAAGATAATTCTAGGGCTGAGCTGATAGCTTCCCTGGTGGACTACCAGACTGATTGTAAATCTCTTGATGGAGTTGGGGATGCAACCTTTGAGGAACCTGCCCCTGGGGTTGTTACTGATTCTGTTTCTGGGAGTGCCACCACTACTGCTGCCTCTATTCCGAAACCCAGCATTGTTTCTTCAGTGGATTCCTTGGAACTTGAATTATTGAGGATGAAATTGGCATTTGAATACAAAAAGTTGGAAACTGAAACTGAACTTAAGAAAGATGAGTTGGCACAGCAAGTGATACTCAAAGACAAAGGCCCTCATTACGACCCTGGCGGAAAGTAACTGACATGACCGCCACAGCGTAAATAGCGTTTCCGCCATAGCACGATGGAGCAAAGTGCGGCTAATTCCGACCCATCGGGCACGAGCATAACGCCATGGCGGAAGTGCAAAGTCCGCGATGGCGGAAATGGCCCCAAAACGCCCCTTACCGCCGTCGTACGCCGCCCTAGGTGCAACTCCGCCACCCATCTTAGCGGTCACCGTAATGAGCGGGCAGCGCAAATTACGGTCACCGTAAATATACGGAAACGGAAGTAAAAACATGGTGCCGGAACGGGAAACAGCACGCCGTACACCTATAAAATCAGAATCCCAACACAACCATCAAAAATCCGACCCTGAGACAAATCCCAACCCGTTAGCCACCCCAGTTAAAAAAATAAATATGGGAAAAGTTGCTAAAAAAGCGTGCGATCGCAAGCGGCAGGTCCACTTCTCCCATGAGGAACTCACCGTGCTCACAGAGACCCTCCAGGAGAATGCTGCCGTCGTCTTCTTGACGCAAATGACCAGGACGGCACTTGCGAACAAGAAGGCCATATGGGCCCTGGTGGCACAGCGGGTAAGTGCGGTGGGGACCGCACCTCGCAACCCACAGCAATGCAGAAAGCGATGGGACGACTTGCGGATACGCGTCCGGAGCATACTTTCGGCCAACCGAAACATTGCCACAGCCACCGGGGGAGGATCGGATTCACCCATCAAGTTGACCCCCTGGGAAGAAATCTGTGCCTCCACCATTGGAATGGAGAGCATAGAGGGAGTCGGAGGGATGGAGAAAGGAGTGCAGACATCCGAAGAATCAGGTAGGTTGCCCAAATAAAACAATGCTAAATCCACAATGTCCAATCATGTGAAGTACCATGTGTCCCCATAGTGCAATAGAAACACATGTCCAGGAGAACGTCCACATACATTGCCATGATAGCGCCCTTTAAAAGTCAGATCAAATACATAAATAATTAAAAATCCTAAAAACACCCTCTACATGTGCAGCATGCACACCCTAACTGCAGGCTGCAAAATAACTGCATCCTCAATCCACACAAAAATGAGACCACCTCCAAGGCCCTGACCCAAATCACCCTCAGGTACCACCCTAATGCATGTGATACATTGCCATTCCAATTTCCACAGACCCATAAATAACGCTCGCCCTCATTTACTCCACCACAGGGTCCGAATCAAACGACGAGCTACAGGACACCCCTACCAGCACACCTGCAAAGAGGGCCAAGACCAACGGCCAAAGACCCTCCACCTCAGCTGCACGGAACAAGACACGGCAGCAGCACAAATCAAGTGGCAGCACACTGGAGGGGACTTCAACAGGCACCCCAGCAGCCAGCATGTCCACAACAGCAGCACCACAGGTCCCCCCAATGGATGCCACAGAAGGCACTGCTTCTGGTGGCAGCAACACCATAGGTGACACTGCTTTCATGCCAGCATGCTCCGACACAGAAAACGGTGCTGTAGATGTAGGATCCATCCATGACCTGTCTCAATCCCCCTGTTTGTTTCATCCCGTACACCATGAGGAAACCACGCAGGGGCACCCACAAGACGACGACTGGCCAACCCCCACAAGGCCTGTGGCAAGGCAACATGAGGTGATCAGCCCCTCTGTGACACCACCGCAAATGGGCATGGCCCAGCAGAGGCAACAGTCCCTCGAGCAGATGATTGTGCAACAGCAGCAACTGGCCACGCTCCTCAAGGAGCATGCTGCTGAATGTGGGGGTTCTAAGGCAGCCATTGAAACATCTACTGAGACACTTAGGGCAGAAATGGAGCAAAGTACAGAGACACTAAGGGCACAAATGGAGAGAAGCACCGAGAGCCTGAGGGGGGAACTGCATGCGACGTCCAAAGACGTATGTGGTGAACTTGCCGCTGTGCGCCGTGTGCTCACTGAGCTCTCACAAACCCTTAGGGACATGCATGGACT
Source organism: Ambystoma mexicanum (assembly GCF_040938575.1). Lineage (NCBI taxonomy): Eukaryota > Metazoa > Chordata > Amphibia > Caudata > Ambystomatidae > Ambystoma > Ambystoma mexicanum. The sequence continues at coordinate 299,567,889 of NC_090936.1, read as the reverse complement.
TGAGCAGGCAGAGACATCATCCGTTGCAAGTTCCGTCCAGGGCAGCCCCCAACGTAGATCTGGGAGGAACCTGCGCTCCACAGGCAGGGGTGCCCCTGATACCCGGAGAGGGGGCTTGCAACAGCGACTGCCCACTGACACTGAGCATCTTTGGACACTGGTGTTCGGGGGGGAGGTAGGAGGGTGGAGGGGGTGTGTTGTGCTTCTTTGGGTGGCGGGTCGATTGGGTGTGTAACATCATTTCACATTTGCTATACATTTCTTCATATTCATCCAATGAGATGTGTGGACATTTATCTTTGTCTACGAGGCCTTTCTTGGCGTACAGTCCACATTGTGCATGTTCCAGACACACACAGTGCCACAAGTCCCGTGTCCATGTAACAGCCACCAGGCGTGAGTGCTAGAAGCATGCATCTATGAGATTCTGACGAATTTCACGGGCCTCCTGTGCCTCGCGGACTCCTTGAGGTGCTGCCACATCCCCACCCTCATCATCACCATCTTCAGGTGCTTGCAGTTCTGCGTCAGGGGGCATGGCCACATTTCTACGTACGCACATGTTGTGTAGCATGACACATGCCATGACCATCTTTGCCACCTTCTCATGGCGGTACAGGAGTGCCCCGCCAGACCTGCTGAGGCAGCGGAAACGAGCCTTCAGTAGGCCGAATGCCTGTTCTATGACTACACGGGTACGTGAGTGGGCATGGTTGTAGTCCTCCTCATGCTGGTTCTGTGGGTTCCGGATTGGTGTAAGGAGCCATCTCTTCAGTGGATACCCGGCATCACCTGTATGTGGACAAAGAAGGATGTTTGTGGAATAACATTGCTACGTACGCATCCCCCCCCCTTCCTGCCACGTCATTGACACATCACCTACCCCACATTCACATGCCTTAAATGAGACTCACCGAGTAGCCAGGATCGGTGCCCTGCGTGTCGCTCCATGTAGCGTGGTATTGTAGAGTTCCTCAAGACCATAGAATCATGGGTTGATCCTGGAAATCGGGCACAACAATGTGTAAAGATCCTGTTGGAGTCACACACCATTTGTACATTGATAGAATGATATTGTTTCCTGTTGCGGTACTGGACCTCCATGGCATGTGGGACAACCAATTCCACATGGGTGCAGTCGATGGCACCAATGCAACCCGGTATGCCGCCAAGTGCATGGAATCCCACTTTTGTGTTTGTAAGCTCCTGCTCCGAGCGTGGTAAAGAGATGTAGTCGTCTGTGTGCTTCAGGAGGGCATCAAGCACTTGGAATAGTGTCCGTGACAATAGTGGCTGTGAAATGCCATGCAACAGTCCGACTGTGTGCTGGTAGGTGCCTGTGGCCAGGAAGTGGAGTACAGACACCACCTTCAGTAGGGGTGGGATGGCGGTGGGGCTATCTATCATGCTGACAAGGTCAGCGTGTGTCATGTTGACAATGGCGGTTATGGTTTCCCGGTCCAAACGGTAGAGGGTGTGGATCTGCTCATCAGTGAGGTTGAACGGATTAGCTCGGAGGGATTGCGGGCTGCCTGCGTGGTGGTAGTGGCTGTGCTGGTGGGCCTTGCTGCCCGTGCCTTGCCCTCCTCCTCCTCCTCCTTCGTCTCCTCTGTGCGGCCGGTTGTTGTAGTAGTTGGTGTTCGTCTTCTTCTTGAAGTTGGAGTACTTGCAATGCTATCAGGTCCCCCAGGCCCAACATCGCTAGTCCTGTCGGTAGCCTTTTGGAGTGGGTGTGGTTGTGGGAGGGGTTTGGGTGTGCAATTTATGTGTTTTCAGGCTGTATAGCCTCCACCTGTGGTGATTCATTCCACCTGTGCCAGCTGCAGTAACTATTGGGCGAGCACGTCCCGCACACAACGCTGCAATTTGACGCATGGCATCTTGCAATCACAATCATGTATTTAATCCCGATGGCAGTGAAATATTGGTTTATATGTTAATTTTGCTATTGTTCCATTTCTTAACATACTATATTTGCAGTCGCGAACAAACTTGTGAAGGGTCAGTGGAATGTAGTACTCGATGAACGGTGGACCCTCATGCAGCACTGTACCGACGTTCACCGACGGGCGGGGAGTCCCATTAGTGATTGGAGCCAGTTACCATTTTCACACACAGGCGCACTACATAGATGTATTTGTGAATTCTAGCGTTCACAGATGCCTTTTCGTCGTGATGTTGCAAATGAGGAATTCGAAGGACAGCGCTTTTGGTTTTCAACTAGCGGCGAGGAGACGCCCACATGTCTGACAGGGAATATAACGTTCTATTGTTGAATGTCCTTGGGACAGGGCCCATGACGAGAATGCAATGATTGATATGAATTGAATGGGATGCGCAATAGCGTAGTGGACGATAAGGCAGGACGTTCCCAATTACATGTTATTTCACTACACTAGAAATCCGGCCAGGAGCACAGTGGATTTTGCAGACTGCATTACGCACAGACTCAATGGAAATTTCAAATGTTATGTGAGTAAATATTCAGGCGTTTTTATACCGGGATGAGGGAATGATGAATGGATGCATGGACAGATGATTTAATTGAGGGTTTGCCATGTACATGGCTTTTTGGAATCTATCCCCTTCCCCTGCGCTATGTGATGCAATGCTGCCATAGTGGGACCATCGTCTATCTGCCCTTGTTGAACCCTCCCTGTCTCGACGCGCCTTCAAACACTTGTGTCTATGCACGTTACCAATCCCATCAAATGGATTATGTTTTAACAGACGCATGCACACAAACACTCGTTTGTGATAGTGTATTCACCTCGATTTATATCGTTATGATTCCCAAGTTATTTTTGGGTGAAATCAATCCTTTTGAGTGGGCTAGCATGCATATGGTTGTAGATGTAGTGTGTTGAATGAAGTGAGTAATACTTATGAAGTTCGGATTCCCATACTATTTTTATTTTTATTCATTTGGGTGACAGGTATCTCCTCCCCTTTTGCCGCTGCCATCTGTACGCCACTCCTGCAGATGGCTTCTAAAGTCGACACCTGCAGCTTCGAGTTAATCAGTGGAGCACCATTACGATCTTATGGGACGATCGCCAATGGGCCACATGCCCTTACGCAGTACTAGTGGCTAGGGGCAACATCTCATACTTTCAGCTGGACTAGTGCCTACTTCATGGGACGGCCCTGCGGTTCTAGGCGCTTCCATGTTGCCTTTTTGAACGTAAATGTAGCCCCTGTGTACCATGAAGGAACAGGGCGTCACACAAGAAGTAGCTGGTCATTTATTGCGGATGCAGCCCACAGTAATGAAAATATGTAAATTATTTGGGAGTTTATGAGTAAATAGCTGTATGGGCTTGGTGATTTTGATGTGCATTAAATTTATATTCAGTTATTTACCGTGTAGCGTTATTCTTTGCTAGTAATGTAGCATATTCCCATTGGTGCCGCGATGTATTGTGAGATGATATGCATTGGGTTCCGGCTTCTGAGTGGAGTTGTGTGGTACTGTACTGGCCGCGTTTGCCTAGGAAGCCCAGTTAGGTCAGGGATAGGGGCTGCCATTATGACTGTTTTTATGATGTCATGCTCAGGGGCGGGGGATTAGCTTTTGTGCAACAGGTGCCGGTCAGCCAGGTGAATTGGTGGAATGATGGGATTATCAGAAAATGGCTGGTCACAGGTGCCTATGTTTGCGTGCGTTTCTTGGAGGGAGACTGAGGTCAGGTCCATTGGAATTGCTGCTGTATTCGTGCCATCTGTGCCCTACAGCTCCCATTGGCCCCTCTTGAGATGTGCCTGGCTGCTCAGTCACTCTGCCAACTTGTGTGGTACATGCTTATGCTGATGGTTGGTTTGTCTACTGGCAAGAGTACAGGGCTGGTGCAGTCTCCCTCAGGATACTGCTTTGGATGTTGATTTTAACTGGTGGCAAGCGATGGGGGACTATTGTTGTTTTGTCTCATGGAATATTTCAGTTCATTTTGGTGTACTTGTACCTTCACATGCCTGTGCTGCATCAGTACGGCAATGGTGACATGCCAAATATAGATGGCCACTCACAGGCCACTTGGAGCCCCTGCATGCATTTGATCGTTGGCATGCATGGGTGACTTGTACATTTCACTGGTTGCATAGTGTGACTACATTGCGCCTACGGGGAGTTGTGCAATGTGGGCAGGGAGTGGAGTACAGGCACTCAGTAGGGCCATTTACGGTTGGTTCGCGATGCCGTAATTCTCGCCATGGCGGAATGGTACTTTCCGCCATGCTTGATGGCGTTGAGTACATGTCCGCTAGGGTCAGAATTCGCGTACCGTTGCGCCATGGCGGAAATTACGGTTTCGCAAGGCGCGCGTGCGCGTACTTGGTGCAGTTAGCGTTGGCGTTCACTACGGTGTCGCTAATGGCATCGTACTTTACGGTGACGGGTCATGATCGCAACGAGCGGTATTCGATGGCGGTATTACATTTCCGCCATCGTTTTTCGATTTCCGCCAGGGTCGTAATGAGGGCCAAAGACACTGAGTGTCAGAGAATCCAGCTAGAGAAAGCTAGAGTGGAGACTTCAGCCAAACCAGTTGAGAGTGTCAGGTCTACTGCCTCCAAGTTTATGAAAGATTTTGTTGGTGTGTATGTGGGGGGTCTGATATCCTCTAGTGGATTGAAGCGTTTGAAATGGCTTGTGGAATCCATGATGTTGATAAAAGAGATTGGGCCAAGTGTTTGTTAAGCCGAGTGCCTCAGAGTGGTTATGACTGTATTCGGAAACTGAGTAAGGAAGAAAGGTGTCGGTATGAGTGCATGAAATCTGCTTTGATTGCCAAGTTTGGCAAGATGCCTACCCAATACCTTAAAAGGTTCATGGATTATATGAAAAGGCAAAATGTGTCTAGGATTGACTGAGTGAGCGCTGTACATATGAACATGATGGGGTGGATTGATGGATACACAGTGAAAAATCTTGTTGAATCGTCCCACCTTTTGTTTTTCGAGCATTTTTCTGAAGCCTGTACACCAGAGCTGTGTCAATATGTTTCTGACCAGAATATTTTGGATCCCTCTAAACTAGTCAGGCTGGCTGACAAGTGGGTCTCCCACTGGGTGTTCCCTAAGGAACTCAGTGGGAAGGACAAGGGCAAAGAAAAGGGGGCCTATCACAAGTCTGAGGAGTCCCAAAAGCAGTCACAGTCGGGTAAATCTAAACCTTCATCTGCTAAGACCCAAAAATCTAGTGCAGATAAATCCTATGTGGGTGGGAGTAAGAGTAGTGGTCCTCTTGCCGTAAAGCAGGCTCCCAATGGCTCCAGTACTGCACCTCAAATTCTTGGCACTTGTTGGGACTGTGGGGCTCTGGACCACTAGAAGCGTGACCCCAAGTGTAAAGGTAAGGAACTTGGAGTCCAGGCTGTCAGCCTGACCTACCCTTACTTCATGCCTGAGGTGGAGACCACTGTCTTCCCCTCCTCTACAGGAATCACCTTTGGTGCTCCTGCTGAGATTTCCCTAGTGTCTCTTGGGGCTTGGGACCAGTACGCAGAAGTCCTGGCTACAACCCACAGAACACCCGCCGATTTTCGAGAGGTTTCCTCCTGAATGGCCAGCCTTCTACTGGTTTGAGAGACTCTAGGGCAAGCATGACAGTGGTGGACAAGACCCTGCTCATGCCACAGGGCTATGTAGGTGCTAATTTGATAACTACCAGGTTATCTGGTGGGCCTCCCAAATTATCTCACATTGCCCTAGTCACCATCACGATTGCGGACAAGACAGCAAAGTTTACTGTCCTGGTTCAGGAAAATGTACCTGCTAACATTTTGTTAGGAAATGATCTAGTGTAGTTGGGGTTGATCTCTGATGGTCTCTCCCTGACTGCTGCTGCAGGGTCTGATTGCAGGGTCTGATTGCCAATCATGAACCCAAGCTGAAGGGGAAACCCAATGCAAGAAAGAAGAGCACGAAAGCCACCTCTGTGAAGTGGACTCCTTCTCGCACCCACTGGGATTCAGGCTCCAGATGGGCTGGATGCAGTGGTAACCTGAGACTCAACTCATGAGGGAGAAGAGCCAGACGATCCTGCTGCGGGAGAGGTGCTGAACCCTGAGGATCACCCCAACCTTCAATGCCTGCTGGCTGAAGGGGTGCCTTGTAGGGGAGACTTCTGTAAGGGTCAGAGAGAGTGCCACTCTCACAAGGGTCTGAGAAAACAGGCCAGGCCCAGGCACAAGGTAAAGTGCCTAGGTCTTTCAAGATTTATTGGGAGGGTGAGCTCCTTTGTAGTCAGCCTGCTAAGCCTGAACCTTGTACCCTCAAGAGGTTGGTGGTACTCCAGCTTTGCAGGCCCTTCTTACTGAAGTTGGTGCATGAGGTGCCCTTAGTTGGTCATCTTGGGACAAAGAATTCTAAGCAGAGGCTCTCTGAATGTGCCCTCTGGGATCAGCCCCTCGGTTTTGTGCCTATGCCTATGGGACCAGCCTATTAACCCCTGAGTCATACACATCTACTCCACTATTTCCCCACCATGCTGATGCACCTCATTGTTTTCTGCTTTCTTACCTTACTGGAGAACTCACATGCTCAAGGTCTTATACTCGCATCCCACAGCTGCCCCCACCACTGACCCACCTTTACTAAAACCTCCAGGTGTATTCTACTACTGCCACTCTGCCACACTGCCACACGAGTCACAAAATGTCTGAGTACCCCAGTACTCCCTCCCCCAAGCCACCTTCACTTCCCATGCCTAAACTTTCGCCCAACTCTCTGTTATTTCCTCCGACCTAGTATCCAACCCGTACCTTAACTTCCCAGCCCTATGGCTACAGCATTTTGCTTCCAAACCCATGCCCAACCAACCATGCTCTGTTCTCATCAGAAACTCTAGACTCAGGTCCAGATTTCAACATACACCCCGCCAAATGCATACTTCGCACCCAACCTCGGAAGTTCCAATTCCCTCTCCACCACCAGACTTACATAATACCCTCAAAGAAACACAGATCAAGGGCGCTCTCATTAATGCCAGGTCCCTCCCGGCCCACACACTGGACATCGCGGACCTTATTACTACCCATGACCTTGACTTCATCGCTATCACTGAGACATGGTTTCTTGTCGCATCTGGCCCATTCCTCTCCCTCGCTCTACCCAATGGATACTCGATCATCAGATGTGACTGCAATTCAGCCCAACCTAAAGGTGGTGGTGTCGCCTTTATACACAAGGACAACGCCAACATTAGAATTACCTCCAACACACAAATCCCTTCAGCTGAGTTATTATCCATCAAACTCGCTATCTCTCCTAACAAATCTGCTACTTTGCACCTCGTATACAGACCCCCAGGCCCACTCAACACCTTTACTGAGGATCTCACATCCATCTTACTAGAGAAAATTAAAACAAACTCCCAAATCTTTCTACCAGGTGACCTTAACCTTAGACATCTTCACCCTAATGACCAGCCTGCATTGGAAATCGCTAGTACCCTTTCCAACCTAGGCTTTACACACCATGTATGTGAACCTACTCCTACTCACAGCAAAGGCCGAACACTCCACTGGGTAGCCAACCTTAACTGTAACATTAATCTTCATCAGAACACTTCCTGTGCGTGGTTTGACCACCACATAATCACTTTCAATATCCCAGCCAATAACTCACATACCAAACAGAACATTGTGCCATCCATATCTACAAGAAACTAAAAGGATATCACACGGGACAAACTTCTCCCCATCATTTTTCCCACGCTTAACAAAATCACATGGTCATGCACAGACCCTACCACCCTTATGGATGCATACAACTGCACCATGCTTAAGGCCATTAATACTATAACCCCCATTAAACTTAGGAAACCTTAACAACGTGCGCACCTCAATTCTTGGTTCACCCCACAACTGAGAGGGTTACGTAAAGAAAAAACGTACGGCTGAAATCCACTGGAAAAGCCTCCCCTGCCTCGCTAACAAAGACAACCTCGTAGTTGGTACTTTCAATTACAAGGAAGCTATTCTCCAAGCTAAAAAAGAGACATGTAACGCACGCATAACACAAGCCGAATCTAACACTAAGGAACTCTTCAAAATCCTAAAGGAATTAGAATCGCCCTCTTTCCCCCTGACACGTGTAGCAAAGATAGCGCGTGGTGTGCTAACATCCAAAAAGCACTGTTAGACAAGATAGCTATGCTCCAATCGAAAAAATATATAAAATAAAATGCCTCCAAAACGTTATACTACCCAATCACGCAACCACCTCATCGGCTCAGGCACCATTCATCTTCTCACCACTTACTATTTTTGATGTTGAAAATATCATCAGTAAACTCAAACCACTCCAATTGTCAGGGTAATATGTGTCCCGCCCCATCATTAAGGAAGTGCCTTACGAACTAGCCCCTTTTATCACAGCAATTATTAATTCCTGCTTCAATACGGGTACTGTCCTTGGCAACCTCAAAGACGCTTGGGTCATTCCCCTCTTAAAAAAAACAACTCTGGACGCCAGCATACCAACCAACTACAGGCCCATCCCCATCGTCCCTTTCATACTCAAGATCCTAGATCGTGAGGCCTATCTGCAGATTCGGGACTACCTGGAATCTAACAATCTCCTTGGCCTAAGACAATCGGCTTCCACCCTAGGCACGGAACTGATACTGCACTTATCGACCTCAAGACTCAAATTGAGGACCTTAAAGATAATGGCAAACTAGCTCTGCTACTTCTCCTTGATTTATCCGCGGCATTTGATCTTGTCAACCTCCACATCCTCTGTCAACATCTCGAAACTGCTTCCCATTTCTCGGACAAAGCCACTACCTGGATCAGATCATTCCTGAGCAACAGATCGATGAGGGTCTTCTCCCCATCCGCCGCAGCCGAACCATCACCAGTCCTATGTGGGGTCCCACAAGGATCTTGCGTTTCTCTCACACTCTATAATGTGTTCACTAAGCCACTATTTGACATACATTATCTTGGTGTTACTTACACCAATTATGCTGATGACACCCAGATACTCATTCCAATCACGGGTGACCACATTATAGACACTAAGGCCCTGAACGAGGTCTAGCAAGTCATACAGGCTTGGATGGGCCAACATGAGCTCTGTCTTAACGACGACAAGACTGAGCTCCTCATCCTTGGCTCACAGAATTGGATTAACAAATTGGACCCGGCCTTGAAAGCCTTTAACATTGATGGTAACACCATCCAGGTCTCTAACAATACCAAAACACTCGGAATTGACCTCGATTCCACACTTTTGCTCAACAGATCAACCAACGCCATCATTGCAACCTCCGCATACACCGGGAAACTGATTTCATCCTGCCTCCCTTTCCTTACCACACCCAATTGCATTACTCTCGCTAGGACCTTGGTCATGTCCAAACTAGACTACTGCAATGCACTTTACCTAGGGACTAGTCAACACAAAAAGTTACGCAAAATAATGCCATCAGGGCTACTCTCAACTATCCTAGATCTACACACGTTTTGGACACGAGACAAAGCCTTCACTGATATCTCTTAAAACACTTGCCCTCACACACAAATATGTCAACAACCAGGCCCCTGAATACTTGGCTAACCCTAGATATGTAAGCCGTCATACACTACTCATCATGTAAACTATAACTATGTGTATATGTATGCAAACAAAGGGGGGGTCTGGGAATCTCTCTACCAGCACGAACACAGCCCAATGACCTGTTCTTGGGTGAATAGCCCCTGGGAGAGACTCTACCAAGTCTTTAGCTCACTGTCCTTTTCACAGAGAAGAAATTTCCCCGCATATCAGCCTTTGTCCTGCCCAGGGGCAGTCCAGCGCCGAAATGCTAGGCAATTCTCCTCTGAACAAGAGTACCATCAGTAACCCCATACACGTGTTTCAGCCTTGTTGGGCATCATCAGTGAGGTGAAACTGTTGCCTCTCTAAGAACAGTGACCAACGGGTCCACGTCTGGATTGCCCTGTTAACTTATGGTGAAACCCAAAGTTAATGTATGCAAACAAAGGGGGGGTCTGGGAATCTCACTATCTGCACGAACACAGCCCAATGACCTGTTCTTGGGTGAATAGCCCCTGGGAGAGACTCTACCAAGTCTTTAGCTCACTGTCCTTTTCACAGAGAAGAAATTTCCCCGCATATCAGCCTTTGTCCTGCCCAGGGGCAGTCCAGCGCCGAAATGCTTGGCAATTCTCCTCTGAACAAGAGTACCATCAGTAACCCCATACACGTGTTTCAGCCTTGTTGGGCATCATCAGTGAGGTGAAACTGTTGCCTCTCTAAGAACAGTGAGCAAGGGGTCCACGTCTGGATGCCCTGTTAACTTAGGGTGAAACCCAAAGTTAATGTATGCAAACAAAGGGGGGGTCTGGGAATCTCTCTACCAGCACGAACACACCCCAATGACCTGTTCTTGGGTGAATAGCTCCTGGGAGAGACTCTACCAAGTCTTTAGCTCACTGTCCTTTTCACAGAGAAGAAATTTCCCCGCATATCAGTCTTTGTCCTGCCCAGGGGCAGTCCAGCGCCGAAATGCTAGGCAATTCTCCTCTGAACAAGAGTACCATCAGTAACCCCATACATGTGTTTCAGCCTTGTTGGGCATCATCAGTGAGGTGAAACTGTTGCCTCTCTAAGAACAGTGAGCAAGGGGTCCACGTCTGGATTGCCCTGTTAACTTAGGGTGAAACCCAAAGTTAATGTATGCAAACAAAGGGGGGGTCTGGGAATCTCTCTACCAGCACGAACACAGCCCAATGACCTGTTCTTGGGTGAATAGCCCCTGGGAGAGACTCTACCAAGTCTTTAGCTCACTGTCCTTTTCCAGAGAAGAAATTTCCCCGCATATCAGCCTTTGTCCTGCCCAGGGGCAGTCCAGCGCCGAAATTCTAGACAATTCTCCTCTGAACAAGAGTACCATCAGTAACCCCATACACGTGTTTCAGCCTTGTTGGGCATCATCAGTGAGGTGAAACTGTTGCCTCTCTAAGAACAGTGAGCAAGGGGTCCACGTCTGGATTGTCCTGTTAACTTAGGGTGAAACCCAAAGTTAATGTATGCAAACAAAGGGGGGTCTGGGAATCTCTCTACCAGCACGAACACAGCCCAATGACCTGTTCTTGGGTGAATAGCCCCTGGGAGAGACTCTACCAAGTCTTTAGCTCACTGTCCTTTTCCAGAGAAGAAATTTCCCCGCATATCAGCCTTTGTCCTGCCCAGGGGCAGTCCAGCGCCGAAATGCTAGACAATTCTCCTCTGAACAAGAGTACCATCAGTAACCCCATACACGTGTTTCAGCCTTGTTGGGCATCATCAGTGAGGTGAAACTGTTGCCTCTCTCAGAACAGTGAGCAAGGGGTCCACGTCTGGATTGTCCTGTTAACTTAGGGTGAAACCCAAAGTTAATGTATGCAAACAAAGGGGGGTCTGGGAATCTCTCTACCAGCACGAACACAGCCCAATGACCTGTTCTTGGGTGAATAGCCCCTGGGAGAGACTCTACCAAGTCTTTAGCTCACTGTACTTTTCACAGAGAAGAAATTTCCCCGCATATCAGCCTTTGTCCTGCCCAGGGGCAGTCCAGCGCCGAAATGCTAGGCAATTCTCCTCTGAACAAGAGTACCATCAGTAACCCCATACACGTGTTTCAGCCTTGTTGGGCATCATCAGTGAGGTGAAACTGTTGCCTCTCTAAGAACAGTGAGCAAGGGGTCCACGCCTGGATTGCCCTGTTAACTTAGGGTGAAACCCAAAGTTAATGTATGCAAACAAAGGGGGGGTCTGGGAATCTCTCTACCAGCACGAACACAGCCCAATGACCTGTTCTTGGGTGAATAGCCCCTGGGAGAGACTCTACCAAGTCTTTAGCTCACTGTACTTTTCACAGAGAAGAAATTTCCCCGCATATCAGCCTTTGTCCTGCCCAGGGGCAGTCCAGCGCCGAAATGCTAGGCAATTCTCCTCTGAACAAGAGTACCATCAGTAACCCCAGACACGTGTTTCAGCCTTGTTGGGCATCATCAGTGAGGTGAAACTGTTGCCTCTGAAAGAACAGTGAGCAAGGGGTCCACGTCTGGATTGCCCTGTTAACTTAGGGTGTTTGCATACATTAACTTTGGGTTTCACCCTAAGTTAACAAGGCAATCCAGACGTGGTTTTGGCCCCTTTGATCTCCTCTTTGGACATCCCATGAGGGGGTCTCTTACCTGACCAGAGAAGGTTTGGAAGCCGCCCTCCAGGTCTTACCAAGCAAGTTGGGGACTATGTGTTAGGGCTCAGACGGAGGATGGCACAGACGATGGCCAGGTGACAGTGAACCTTTAGGCAAGCCAAGAATTGAACAAATACTGGCATAACCTTAAAGCATCACAAGTGGATTGGACTTCAGGACAGGAGATCCTTGAGATGGAGCCTACAAAGCCTATAGCTTTGGCAGATAAGTGAACTGGACCCTTCAGGATCATCTCCACGATGGGCGAAGTCAATTATCTGGTTGACATGGGAGTACCTGGGGTAGCCCCTCAAGTATTCCACGTCAACAGGCGCAAGCCTTTCCATAGGCGAGCAGAAGTCTCATGTCTCTTGCTGGATTCAGAGCAAGAAGAGGATGAGAGTGAGTCCCTTCCTAATTTTCTGCATAGCAACCCTGAGGATTGCTCAGTGAAGGGAGTGCATATCTCTCCCGATCTGACACCAGAGCAGCAGAGGGCCTGCAGGGCTTTGCTCTGGGAGTATGCCCCTCTGTTCTCACTGATGCCAGGCCTCACCCCGTGGTGCAAGCACTAAATTGACACTGGTGACAGTGTGCCTGTCAAAAGCAGGTGCTACCGAATGTCAGACACAGGTAAGAATCACATCCAGTCTGAGATCGCCAAGATGCTGGATCTGGGTCTAATTGAAGCCTCAACCAGTCCCTGGTCCAATCCAGTGATCCTTGTCCCCAAGGCAAGTTCCTAGGCAGGTATCAGGGATTGGTGGTTCTCTGACGGACCATGCCAAGGAAAATACTTCATTCTCAACAACTGAGGGACTCTAACAGTTTTGGGTTGAAGAATGCACCTGCCACCTTCCAAAGATTAGTCAACCATGCGCTCAGTGGTCTTGTCGGAATAGAAAGTATATTGTGCCTCCTATTGTAATAAATATATTAATATTGGCCTACGCCAAGCTGCTTGAAAGTCACTTGCGAAAGGAATCCGTGTTGCAAGGTCCTGACCTTAAATCTATGTAGGCCGCCATTTTAGGTCAAACCGGCATTTTAGGATTCATTGTGTAAAAGTCACCCTGTGAGCTAAAATGGTAGACTATGTCATTGCAGAATACAACATGGCCGTCTTGACCTCTGTACATAGCTAATGTGTAATTTGCCTGCAGGCCACTTGTTGAGGTCATGAACTGAGACCTCGTCCTTCGTTGACCTATGTGTAAAGGGATTACTCGTGCAATGAAACTAATCCACGAGCATATATTGAGGCAATGTATTCACATACTGAACAAAGAACATCTGTCTTACTACATTGTATTTATGTTTAAGAAGGCCTGCATGGGAAACTTTAGAATACACAGTTAATGCATACGCTTGTTGTTACATGTATGAAAGACAAACCAGTTATATGCGGTTATTTGAGACTCTGCACGAACCCTAGAATTGGTGATATATTAAAACGAATATTAACCCGAAGTGGGGCTGGGCATCGCGCCCACAAAATGTATAAAAAGCGAATGCATTCTAATGTACAGCGTCTCTCACTGAACACACCGAACCACACTGGAGTTCGTTGTGTTGTACTGAGGGCCGATAGCTATCTGATTTTGCTCTGTTTTTTGTAATTGAATTCAGTATGTTCCTTTGAAACCCATTCCTTTTGGGGTACTCAGCCTCGATATTTTATTTCTGTTTTCACAGTTGGCGCCCAAATAGGGACCCTCAAGATTGATGCCGGATTGTTGAAGGTTGACACACGCTATCGGACCGGGATTGGACGGTGTGACAAAGAGAAAGGGCCCCCTGGATGAGACGCGACACCTTAGCAGCGCTGCACGACCCGAACCCTGGACGATTAGCTTGTGGTCTGAGACGGCATCTTGATGAGGGTCCACTTATCGAGGCGGGCAGATTTTCCGAAATCACCATACACGAGGTAAGATTAGTTAGGTAAGATTCTCAGAAGTACCGATCGGTCCTCCTTAGGTTTAGTCAGGTGAGTCGTGACCTGATTCTTAATTCAACCCTGACAATTTGAATTTTGGCACATTGTATTTGCAGACACAATTATTGACCAGGTAACACCAAGAATTTGAGATATGCCTGGGAAATTGTCTACCTGCTTTAGGGCATTATTCCACAGTGATAGACAATCATTGGAATTTAGCCATCCGCCACCACAGGAGGGGTCACCGGCATGTACTATGTAATGTAAGCATGGCATTGGAAGTATAGTATTTAATGATATTTGGCACAGACAAACCAGACATGCCTCCGAACTTCAGTGGCAAATCAATGGTAGTTTTGAGATCCCTCATATTGAATATTTGGAGTGAGTCTTGTTAAAGAAAAAGGCTAGACCTACAGCATTTGATGTTTTACAGAATTGGAAAAAAGAAGCGTTACAACAACTTAAGAGTAGAGAGAAACATGAGGGTTGTCATAAAACGAATGCCGAAAAGGCGTTGTTATATGACCAGGATAAACAGTCTGAGTCTGTTAGAAATATGGATATGGCTTTCTCACTTGGTATTCAGAAAATCTATCCTTCCAAAGATCTTCATATTTCTGATGAGTTTATTGACAAAATATTAAATGAACGAAGGCCCGGTGCCTCTGTACCACCTCTGTATGTTCCTCTTCCCGCTGCTGTACCTCTTCCTGTTGTTCTTCCTGTTCTTTCTGGTCAACCTGTTGCTCCTATTCCTCCAGTATTTGTCCCTCCACCTGCTCCTCTGCCTCTTTTTATCGCACCAGTTATAGTACCTCGATCGAATTTGCCTGCTCCCTCTCTTCCATGTGGTCCTGAGCCGCTTGTAATCGATCGAGGTGCAGGGTCAAAGGTTGTCACTCGCAGTACTGTACCACCGGAGAAGAAACGTGAGTTAATTGCATGGGCTAAGCATTGTATTGAGAAGGATGGTCAAGCTAGTGTTTTTTCCACACTTTGTAATACGGATAATTTTCCTGAGAAAAATGTTTGTATTGAAGGTTTAGGGATTCAGTTATGTATAATGTGGGAAGATTAAATAATAGAGATGTTCCGCAAGGGTTGAGGGATCTAAATACTTTAGCACTTTCCAGAGACACTGTGGAGAAGGTAAATGAGCATGTCAAGAGGTTATTTGGGTATAGAAAGGAGTTAGAAAAGATACAGAATGAGGATGATGAGGAGGAAAATATGTATGACAGAAATGGTTCCTTCCGTGTCGTAAACCGATATCGGAGGAAATGCGAATTTGTAAGAAAGATGCGATTAGATGGATTTCAGACATATCAATAACTCCAGTTGAGGTATATGACACATATAGTCAATATACGTTGGAAATGCAGAGGAAAGTGATACAGTTAATGGCAGAGTACCTGCAGGATGAATATGTAAAAAGGAAGATTAGTTGTCCCACAGAGTTATTGAGCATTTATAAGAGAGCTTTTTCACCTGACACTTCTTCGACTGCTTTAGCGCTCGACTTGGCTCTGTTGCTTAGTAAGCGTTCGGAATTGCCTACATCTCAGTTGCCTATGAGAGAGGTTCCTCCGACATTTGTCCCGAAGGTTGAGGTTGCGGCCGATGCTGCATGGGGTATAGTCGCTGTGGACATTCCCGCACATTATGTATCACAGTTTGTTCACGTCCCGTTTTCACGGCAGGAAGTGAACACCATTAGACAGTCTATTCCTGACATTAGGAAAAATCCGACAGGGTTCAATGAAGAGATGGAATCTGTTTTGCAATCCTCAGTGTTCACCTTAGGTGACATTGATTTGTTGTTTCCTGTACTCCTGCCCGTAGACTTATGGAAACAAGTTAGAACTATTGACGATGTACCCGGGTTGGGAGATACATGGGTGAATATAACCAGACTCGATGGGGAAAGGCCAGCTGGCGAAAGACCACAACAGGTGATATTAACTCTGCCTGATAGAATCATTGCTAAATTAAAAACCATAATTCCCGAAAAGAGAATGATTTGGGACAAGCTTACGGCCTGTATCCAAGGAAAGTCTGAACGTGCTACCAAGTTCTTCAATCGGTTCGAACAGGTATTCTCAGATTTCAGTGGACAAGACTTAGGCACTGAGTCTGGGAAATGATTATTTGTGGACAAATTTGTACGTGGATTACTGCCTGACATCCAGTCACAGATTATGTCTTCTGAGAGCGCTTGGCAGGCGAAATCACAATCAGAAGTACGGCACATGGCTCAGTACTATGAGAACCGTGTCAATAGTGAAAAAGATAGGATTGAAAAATGGAAAGGCGATTTAAAAACTAAAGTGCTATTGCAGCAAATTGTTAGGGGCCCCCAGAGGGGGAAATTCTCAGGTTAGAGGTCAGTATGTCCCACAGGGGAATGTGCCCTTGGGTCCTGTGAATATTAATCAGTGTGCTTATTGTCGTCGAGAGGGTCATTGGCGAGCACAATTCCCCCGTCCTTCAGCAAAGGTCGAATAATACATTTGGTAATATGGGTAGGCGATCCAGAGGTCGCCCGGGCATAGGGGGCCCTGGAAGAAGTCAGTTTACACAGGACCCTCAGCAACCTATTCCCGTCAATCAGAAAGGTCCCTACGTTGAAATGGTGGTGGGAAATAGGAAACATCAGTTTTTGATAGACATTGGAGCACAGAAGTGTTCAATTGATCATTCGCGGGATCCAAACATTCCACTGTGAGGGCAAACAAATGTTTCTGTAGGGTTTTCCGGTACACCAGTTGTTTGTCTGGTTTCTATGCCGGTACCTATTTCTTTGGGTCCCTTTACGGACCAGTGTCCTTTTCTGTTGACTTCGGATTGCGGAGAGAACTTGCTGGGGTTGAATTTGTTTAAAGAATTAAATGCAGTGATTTATTGTTCTTCTGATGGAGTACCCTTGACGATTTCACCACAGCAATTTTTGACAAGACCTTTGCCTCCAGAATTCATTGATGTACCAGAAAGCTTGTGGGCTTTCGACGACAATGATGTCGGTGTTTTACCGATCGAGCCTGTTAAGATAGTTTTGAAACATGGAATTGAGCTGCCACGCATTCACCAGTATAAGATTTCGGTTGAGGGCGAGCGAGCTTTGAAATGTATTGTTTACGATTTTGTGCATTGCGGTGTGTTTGAAGAAATTTCAGGAAGTTTGTGTAATAGTCTGATTTTACCCGTGTACAAGAAAGGCGATAATGTAATTCCATTCTGTTTTATAATTGATTTACGGGCCATTAATAAAGTTGTGGCACCACAATTTCCAATTGTGCCTGATATGACGATGATCCTAACCATGATTCCAGCTACAGCTACTTACTTTAGTGTTGTGGACTTAAAGAATGCGTTCTTCAGTATTCCTATACACAAGGATAGTAGATATTTGTTCGTGTTCACCTTAGGGGGACGCTCGTTTACATTTACTCGTGCACCTCAAGGGTACAGAGAGAGTCCTAGTATTTATAGTAGGGCTTTGAAAGAACAACTGGATACCCTTGAATTTCCCTCTACCTGTACTTTGCTTCAGTACGTTGATGATTTGCTTCTAGCTGCTGACTCTGAGAGTGCCTGTAAGGAGGGCACAGTGTTATTACTTATTCATCTAGCTAAGCATGGTCACAAAGCTTTGTTTAAAAAATGTCAATATTGTTGTCAGGAGGTAGCCTATTTAGGCTATCTCCTGTCAAAGGAGGGAAGAAGATTGACACCTGAAAGAATAAAATACATTTCTGGCATGTCTGTCCCAAATATGCAGAAGGAAGTTAGGGCCTTGATAGGAATGGCTTCTTACTGTAGGTTGTGGATCCCAAATTTTTCACTAGTGATAAAACCGATGCTGGCCTTGACGAAGAAGGGCATTTCTTCGCCGTTGCCATGGACCTCGGATCACCAGCAATCGTTTGACTTGCTTAAGACTGCATTATGCTCTGCACCAGTTTTGGGCACACCAAACTATGAAAAGGCCTTTGTGTTGTTTGTGCATGAATGTGATGGATGTGCTTTGGCTATATTAATGCAGGAACATGGAGGGAAGAATAGGCCGTGCGGTTACTATTCCTCCGCCCTCGATCCTGTAGCATGTGCTTTGCCAGGATGTTTGCGCGCTGTCGCTGCTGCTGCTGCTGCTGCGTCTGTTAAACAGAGTGAGGGAATGGTCCTAGGCCATGATCTGACCCTGATGGTGCCTCACTCTGTAGATGTTCTATTGAACCGAACTCAAACCCAACACCTCACTTCTGCACGGTTGACGAGATATGAATTGATCTTGTTTGCCCCTCCCATTCAAATTAAGAGGTGTTGTGTTCTTAATCCGGCTGAACTCCTACCTTTTCTGCAAGATACTTCTTGCGGCGATGAAGAGTCACATGATTGTTTGTATACGACTGAACAAGAAACAAAGGCCAGACTTGATTTGAAAGACACTCCTTTGGTTTAATGCACAAGGGGAGCTGTTCTGTGATGACTCCTGTTTTAAACTTCCGGATGGTACATCCACAGCCGCTTATGCAATCACCACATTGAGCACGATTGTGGAAACCAAGAGAATCACGCATAACTCTGCGCAGCCCGCAGAGATTATAGCATTGACCCGAGCTTGTGAACTTTCCAAAGGGCTTACAGTAAATATATATACTGATAGTCAGTATGCCTTTGGGGTGGCTCACAACTTTGGGAGACTTTGGTCAGAAAGAGGGTTTTTAACTTCAAATGGTACCAAGATTCAACATGGCTCCCTGATAGTACACCTACTCTCAGCGCTTGCGCTCCCCACTCAGTTAGCAGTTGTAAAATGTGCAGCACATCGAAATATTGCAGATAATATTGGAAAAGGGAATGCTTTCGCTGATCAAATAGCTAGACAAACTGCCACTGATCTCTTTACGGAGATATATGTTTCAAGGGAGACTGTAAATGCCTATGTAATGGATGAGGGCGTTGGGTCTGTATGGGATATCCAAGCCGATGCCACATTAGAAGAATTCAAGAGGTGGGCTGAGGGCTTGGGGAAACTCGATGATGATGGGTGTTAGGTGGACACGGTTGATGGAAAATGGCTACTTCCTGATGCTTATGTGATAATGATGGTTATCATGGCACACGGTCCTAAGCATGTGTGTGCCCAGCAGATGACGAAAATGTTAGAAAAAGTTTGGGTAAACGACAAAATTTCAAAAATTGCTCAGCATTACTTCCAGAACTGTATGATTTGCCTACAACATAATGTGGGAAAGGGGACAGCAACTCCAAGGGGAAGTTTTGGGCCACCCTCTGTCTCATTCGAAGTAATCCACTTTGATTTTATTGAAATGGAACGATGCAACAATCTAAAATATGTCCTTGTGGTCATTTGTGCTTTTAGTAAGTGGGTTCAGGCTTTCCCTGTCAAAGATGCTACGGCCATGACCACTGCAAAAACCATGTTAAAGGAATTCTTTCCATGTTCGGTTTGCCGAGAGTTATCTGGTCGGATAATGGTCCACATCTTATCGCTCCTGTAATCCTACAGATATGTACAGCATTGCAAATTGACAAATGATTCCATTCGGCCAGACATGCTCAGAGCGCCGGACTAGTGGAAAGACACAATGGCATTATCAAGAACAAGATCGCTAAGACGTGTGCCGGCACCAAACTAAAATGGCCGGACGCCTTACCGATCGTGTTACTAGCCATGCGTACGACCGCTCAAACTAAGACTGGTCTCTCTCCCTTTGAGGTGGTAATGGGGAGACCTGCTAATATCTGGAACCTTCCAAAATGTCGAAGTTTGAAAAATGTTGAAAATGTATTACTTTCAGACCATTATAGTGAGTTGACTAAAAACCTGTATTTGATTTATCACCAGGTACGAGAGGCTTTACCTGTACGATACGAGGACCCGGGTCACAGCATACGGCCTGTGGAGTGGATGTTCGTGAAGTCCTTTGAGCGCTCCACTTGCCTTGCACCTCGGTGGCGGGGCCCATTCCAGGTCCTGCTAGTCACCCAGACAGCGATGCGCGTCGCAGGCTGGAAGCATTGGATCCACGCGTCGCATGTCAAGAAACTTTCTCACCCAGTGCCACACGTTACAGAAGAAACAGAACCCCTTGCTAACGCTGCGACCAATGATCCCAAAGCAGTGAGTAGCACTGAGAGTGTGTTGGAGAATATCTCTGAGCCCGTGAAACTTGGGGAAGCTGCCATTTTGTCTCTGCACTCTCCAAAAATGTTGCTCCCGGAAATTGCTGTTCCAACTTCACTTACCTCTGATACGTTGCTTCCAACGGGAAGTGACGACACATTGTTTCCGGATCAATCAGTACCAGGAACAGCCAGGTACCATTTACGTTCGAGAAAATAGACATACGGCACGGTTCTGCTGTGCATCTGATAGACATACGGCACGGTTCGGCTGTGCATTCAAGGAAGGAAAGGATCATCGAGGGCTTGCTTTTGCCCGAATTTGAGGAGGGGGATTCTGTTGGCTAGGGTTGTGGAAGGACTAAGTTCTAAGTAGGGTTAGGGTCGCCAGCAACAAATGTTGGGGTTTCCATCCGAAGACTACAATGCCTGCTACCGCCACCGCTTGTATTGGACTTGTAAATGATCGGGTGACCGGCCAGGACAATGGACTGAAAATTTGGGCCCCGAAAACGCATTGCTCGGTTTTTATGATAATATTTGGCTTTATAATAGTCACTGTTTTAGGCCCTTGGTTTTTGAAGAAACTCATCCTTTAGAGCTTTTGCTACCGACTGAAAATGTACCCACTGTCCCCACACCTTTTGTACATTTGCATTCTTTGTCTCCTAGAGATTTCCAGCATAGGAAGAGATATCATAATAATACCTTGCTACTTATCATGAATGCTACACATGCCATTTTTAATAAATCCAACTGCTGGGTCTGTTCACATTTACCGCAGCACGGGGATAAGGGGCTAGGTTGGTATATTCATCCTTTACCATTGACAACTGCCTGCCATGCTTCTCTTAGAGCACTGTTCTTTGGCCGATGGAATGATAGCGTCTCAGGGAACTTTGATGGCACCAATTTGAATAGTTTTGAGATACGTGGTTTGACTCCCCTGGGATGCTCGCTTTTTGCAAATAGGAGTAAACCGAATGTTGCCTCTATTAGGCCTTCTGATAAACTGTCTCGTCCTTTCCAATCTTTGATTTCCTTTAAAAGGGCTCTGATAGGCAATTAACCATAGCCCCGATTCAGTTTCTTTCTGCATACAGAGGAATGGCACTCGGTCAATGGGAGATTTTTAAAGGTTGTGCCAACGTTGTAAATTTGACTGGGGAAGACAGACCTTTGTATGTAGGTGAACCTGTCTATTTCGTTTGCGGTAATGTAGCATTTCCATGGTTGCCCAGAGATTGGCAGGGAACTTGTTATTTAGGGATCCTGTTACCTGGGGTGTTCATAGCAAGTACTATAGAAATTTCAAAGGCTCGCCCACGGCGGGACGAGAATGGTGACACCCCAGCACAAGTCTTGGGAGATATAGCAAAATCAGTTGTGCCATTTTGGGGGCAGATAGCAAATTCAGAAGATATCAGGAGACTAGCGAGAGTACTGGAGAGAACCATCAACCGGACCACAGATATACTCTACAACATGACATTAGAGCAGAAAGCAATAAGATTAGTAGTACTCCAGAACCGGATGGCATTAGATGTCATTCTGGCTGAACGTGGTGGAGTATGTAAATTAGTGAGGTCCGCTTGCTGCGTTTTCGTACCAGATTCCTCCCCAACTATCTTCAAGACAATACAGAATCTGCACGTCCTTAGTTCTGAAGTGCATGTTTCCGAGGGAAATTGGGATCTTAGTGCTTGGTTCTGGGACTTCTTGCGATCTTGGGGTTGGAAGGTACTTTCAGTCTTATTAATTATTTTGGGAATTTTGTTGTTTCTTTGTTGCTGTATTCAGTGTCTGCCTGGTATGAGTTTGATGCTAGGGGGATGTTGCACACAAGCGATAGATTCGATAGGACATAAAGTGTATGCCTCAGATAAGACTTCCAAAGAATATGTGTTAAAGGATATTTTAGCAAAAGACCTACTGGCAATAGATATTTCAGATAGTGATTCAGGGTGCATGGATAATGTTGCATGGAGTTATTTGCAAGGAGACCCAAAGTAGTTTTTAGCATTGGCATAGGCCAAAAGGAGGGTTTGTCGGAATAGAAAGTATATCGTGCCTCCTATTGTAATAAATATATGAATATTGGCCTACGCCAAGCTGCTTGAAAGTCGTTTGCGAAAGAAATCCGTGTTGCAAGGTCCTGACCTTAAATCTATGTGGGCCGCCATTTTAGGTCAAACCGCCATTTTAGGATTAGTTGTGTAAAAGTCACCCACTGAGCTAAAATGGTGGACGATGAATACAACATGGCCGTCTTGCCCTCTGTACATAGCTAATGTGTAATTTGCCTGCATACCACTTGTTGAGGTCATGAACTGAGACCTCGTCCTTCATTGACCTATGTGTAATGGGATTACTTGTGCAATGAAACTAATCCACAAGCATATATTGAGGCAATGTATTTACATACTGAACAAAGAACATCTGTCTTACTACATTGTATTTATGTTTAGGAAAGCCTGCATGGGAAACTTTAGAATACACAGTTAATGCATAGGCTTGTTGTTACATGTATAAAAGACAAACCAGTTATATACGGTTATTTGAGACTCGGCACGAACCCTAGAATTGGTGATATATTAAAAGGAATATTAACCCGAAGTGGGGCTGGGCATCGCACCCACAAAAAGTATAAAAAGCAAATGCATTCTAATGTACAGTGTCTCTCACTGAACACACTGAACCACGCTGGAGTTCGTTGTGTTGTACTGAGGGCCGATAGCTATCTGATTTTGCTCTGTTTTTTGTAATTGAATTCAGTATAGAATAAAGTACTTTGTATGTTCCTTTGTAACCAGTGTCTGGTGTATTTCCTTTTGGGGTACTCAGCCTCGATATTTTATTTCTGTTTTCACAGTCTGGAGGCCTTTTGTGTGGCCTACTTAGATGACATTGGTGTTTACAGTTCCAACTGGGAAGAGCATTTGACCCATTTGGATAAGGTGTTGCAGGCCTTGAAAAGGGCTAACATCACTATCAAGGCCAACCACTGCCATATGGCTCAGGGGAAAGTCACTTATCTTTGTCATGAGGTAGGAGGGGGTTGAATCCAACCACTCACCAGTAAGGTACAGGATGTACATGACTGGGAGACTCACACTACTCAAACTGAGGTAAGAGCTTTTTTGGGCCTCAAATGGTATTACCGCAACGTCATGGTGAACTATGGAACCATAGCTGCCCCTCTGACAGCTCTGACTTCGCCCAAACAACTCAGGAAGGTTAATTGGACGGAATACTGTCAAAGGGGCTTTATTGGCTTGAATGAAAGTCTGTGGAGGCAATTTAGGTGTATGCGCCTGATTACATCAAACCCTTTATCATTCAGACTGATGCCTGCGACACCGGAATTGAAGTTGTCTTGTCGCAGTTAGATGACAAAGGGTGGGATCATCCTATCATATTCATCAGTAGACAACTCAAGCCTAAAGAACTTAGGTGGGCTACTATTGAAAAGGAATGTTTTAGCATAGTTTCGAGCCTTAGGCGTTTTATGCCCTACCTTACGGGGTCTACCTAAAGGTACAAAAAGACCAAAAGACCTTAAAATGGCTTATGCAGATGAAGGGTGAAAACCCGAAACTACTCAGGTGGTCCATTAGCCTGAAAGGGCTAGACTTCACCATTGAGCCTAGACCAGGGAAGAGTCATGATAATGCAGATGGCCTTTCCAGAAGGTATGTTGACCATATGGATGAGGGTGTCAATCTCTTGGGAGATTAGACCACCCTAACATCAGTCTGGGGGGGGGGGCGACTGTGATGCTGGAAATGCATTGGAGAGACAGAGCCTCCCAGTTCTGTACTCCATTTTCATGTGTGTACTGTGTTGTTTTCTGCACAGGAGTCCATATGGGACTCCTGGCAGTGCCGCTCTTCCTCCTTTTGGTCGTGGTGCACAGACCCTTGGGATATCCTTATGGCACCCATGGGTGGGGGTACAACCCTGTGCCCCTAGTGTATGTTTTTGAGCACCTGTGTGTGGGCCACAGAGCAGGGTATGGGCTGGTGGAAGCTCCATGCTGAATTTGACAGGTGCTCTGAGTATCCTCTGTTTCGGAATACCCAGGCCTTGCCATTGGAATCAGTTGATTCCTGATAGGAGACAAGATGGCCCCTGTGGCCTCTTGCTTTCTATTGCCTGTTACCTTGTTTTCCCAAAGTCCTGGGAAGCCCTGACTCTGTCCCTTCCACTGACTGGTTGTTGGGTGGAAGTTCCATATATGGTAGTGTGGAGAAGTCCAGGCCAGCCTGACTGGAGCCTTGCCAGTATGTTGTGGGTACACCCTTGGGTGGGACCTGAGTGAATAGAGCGTGTGACCAATATACATGTCATTTTATGGGTGTCTGGATTTTAGTGTGTGACACAATGAATGAGACAGCCCTGTCTGAAACTGTTATGCATGCAGTGTGGATTGCTGAATGGCTGGGTGCTTTTCCCAATCAACATTCCTTGTTGTGAGTGTCTGGATGGAGAAGAATGGCCTGAATGCACTGTCAGCCTGATTGGATGCCTGCCTGCTGAAAGCCCTTCTCAATGATTGGCTGCCTGAGCTTGGCTCAGCTGTGTGAATGAGAGACAGAACAGTATATATGGGGACCTCTCACTTACTGGAATTGTTCAGAAGCTGAAGTCAAAACTTGATGCTTAACCTTGAAGCCCAGCTAAAAGAATAAGGCTTTGCTGCTGCTTTCCTTTGGTGCAATCCGACAGCTTTCTTGTCTCCAAGAAGTGATCCAAGAGAGGACCGGTCCAGGAGACCTCTTCCTGAGCTATGAGGGAGCATCGTGCACCTGCTAACTTTCGCCAAGGCTCCCTGGAAGTTAGTCATCAAAAGGCTGCTGACCGGAGAAGGGCACCGCCGAGGAATCGGAAGTGAAGCGCCAGGATATTGAGGCCGTCAACGACCACCACTGTCGACGACCACCACCATCGACCGAGGTTCGGAGGACCACTGTAAACTCATCGACCAGAGCCGCAACACTCCAGTGCCTAAGCCACTTTGAAATCAAGGACTCCCTTGGTCATCACCGTCAACCGCTTTGTCCCGTCTGAGAATGTCAAGGTCGCTGACGAACCGAGGAGAATCCGCCGGTGGGTTTCCCACCACCCAATGTCCACAAAGACGCTGATGAAGGTCCGAGAGTAAGCCGTGGTCGAGGCCCGCTCACTGATGCCAAACGCAGATGACCCTTTGCCCTTGCTGGGCCTACGTTCTTCAATGAGTCTTTGCAGCAACAAACTCTCATCGAGGTGCACCGCACGCCTCATCTTCACAGGATGTCCACGATTGATAGTCGATGAGCACCGCAATGACCGAAGCTGCTGCCCCAACGACATTGTTCTCCTGTTCTTCAAGGAATCCTGATGATCCGTGGCCCCTGCCTTAAAGGGAGTTCTCTCAAGAAGGATCCGTTGATGACCCGATGTTGAACTCTGCTAAACCAGGTACATTGGGGTAATAGAACCTTTTCAGAAGGAACCAAGACTATATTTAACAATATATGGACTGGGCTTGTTGATACACTTTATTTACAGGTTGCCCAGGTTGTGGGATCCTCACACAAAACTGTGTCTAGTGGTAGGGACCCAGCATTCTGTCAGTTGTTTAATCCAACTTGTCTTCCCTCTTATGTCTTTTGTTGATTCACTTTACTATTTGATTTGTATGCCATTGAGACTGTCAGTAGTTTGTGCATTTTAATGGAATAAAGAGTTAACTGTGATACCACATAGATATTGTACATATTTATCATTTTAGTATTGCCTGAGCACAAGTGTGTTATTATGTGTGTATATAACTTGAACCTTATTTATATAAATAACTGTGTTATCACTAACATAGTGTGTGGACATTCCGTTGTGTGGCCTTGGGGACTACACTGTACTTAAGAACCATCCTGCATCAACTCCTGAGAGTTTAAGCCTTGATTGCTCATCCAACTTTACCATATAGAGAATCTTGGCTGGGGTGCTCTGTGCTTCAACTTTGCCTCAAGTAACACTTAGGGCCTCATTACACGGTAGGCGGTAAGGGTTTATCGGTACCGGTATTTTACCGGTACCGGTAAACCCTTACCGCCTTACTACGAGGTCCCTTTGCGGGTTGGAGAATTTAACGCCTGCTTTTTCCAGGCGTTAAAAACCAACCTGCAAAGGGACCAGGGAGCTAATTACGGTACCGCAATTTGCGGTGCCGTAATTAGCACCTTCTCCATTCCCATTATGCCCTATGGGGCAAAAATGGGAATGGGGAAGGGCAATGGGGGAAGGGGGAATTACCGCCCCACCAACCTTGGAATAGGGCGGTAATTCCCCTTTCCACCAAGGCGGTGCCAGTATTTTACCGGCATGGACCAAGGTGCTAATAGCATCTTGGTCCACCGCCATCCGTGTAATGAGGCCCTTAGTCAAGTTACACTGGTACAACGTTCATGTGGTCTCATTTTATTGCAGAGAAAGTTTTGGACTAGTGCAAGCAAATAAACCTTTAACCTAACAGGAAATTGTCAATTTATTATTTCATTTAGTTGTTTTCTTTTCTTTTTAAATATTTTTTATTTTTAGTGGCATAGTTCTTTTTCGTGTGTCTTTTTCGATTGTATTACATTTCCCTCCAAGGTCAGACATTGTACACAATTTCTGACTACAGCAGTAGGAGGGATGAAGTAATCTGGGTTCTGACATGATCCCCCGCAAAGAATTGTGCGGCATGAAAGAAACTGCAAACAGTTGGCGATATTTCCTGGTGGAGGAGCACCATTGGCAAAAAGAAATTGAAAAGGTGCAATGCAAAATGACGTTTATGTGATATAATTGTATTCCAGAGAAAGTTAAGGATAAGTACGAACAAATAAACCTTTAACCTTAGATCAACCTCGATTTTAAAAAAAAAAGTAATATGCATAGCAAAAAGGGAAAGAGTTAAAAATGTAAATCTTCTTGAATCTCCAACTAGAAATCTGTAAGAGGGTCAACAATAGTTTATGATACAACAGGCTCTGAATCACAGGACAAATGCACTCTCAGAATGTTCACTGCAAATACAACTGTAAATATTTACTGACACTTGTAAGGGCCTCATCATGGGTTGGGCGGAGCGGTAAAAAGGCAGAGGTAACGCTATCACTGCTGTATTAATTACTGCTCCACCAATCCCGAGTTTGGGCAGAAGATTGGAGATTTACATACAGCCTTGAGTAGGAGGTAAATCTGGCCAATTTCCCCCCTTTTTTGGTGCAATTACTGTGGCACTATTAGCGCTGCAGTAAAAGCAGTGAAAATGCCCCATATTTCTGCACCATATGGACCACGTGCCAGGACCTGTACATTTCTAACGCGGCTCTAGTCGCAAAAGCCAAGATTCCGTTACATTTTCTTCCCAAGCCCACGTTGACTCTTGACTCGTGCCTCACCCATGTACCATCAGCAGCAATCCTTAAGCCTAGGCAGTCAAAATGACAGTGGTAACCCACTCAATAATAATATTAAGTCGCGACCATCACCCCAGCTTCCTACCACAAGTCATCACATTCGTTTTATTAGTATTGACTTCCAAGCCTCTAGATCTACAAAATTGAATAGGACGAGTTGTCTGCTTCTTCAGCCCTATTAGAGTATGTGACATCTGCGAAAAACAGGATACCGATTTTTTTCTCCAGCTAATGTAGGGGCATCAGATATGTTAATTGGAAGCTCCAATAACAGTCCATCATAAAAAAAGATTAAGAAGCAAGGGGGCAAGTGTGCAAACTTGTCTTATCCCTTTTTTGGACTCTAAAGGTGTTATTGGTCTCACCACCTAAGCCCCATCTCACTCTTGCTGATGAATTTGCATAGAGCTCCAAAATCACTTTCAGTAGGTGCATAGGCATTCCCTTAACAGATAAGGTTTGCCAAAGCACCAGCCTTAGAATGATACCAAATGCTGCTTTTCAGTCAATGAAGCGAATGTGGAGGCTACCCTCTTTAATTCCACATATTTGTCAAGCAATAATCTAAATTTCAGGACCTGGTCCAATGTACTGACCCCTTTGTGAAACCTACTTTCAGATTTCTCAAGCCCTCCTGCTCCTGTACCCAGCCTTCAAGTTTACCTTGTAGATTTTCCCATATATTTTGTTGCTGGCATCTAATCGTCATGTAGTTGCCAGTTTCTCCTTGAGCTCCCTTTTTATAGATTGGTACAATTTCTGCTGGATTCCATGAGGGGGGTTTAATGCCAGTACAAAGTATTTTGTTAAATAGCCTACATAAGTAGGGTACCCATATGGCTGGCTCACATTTATATAGGTCTGCTAGCATGAAGTCTGGACGAGGAGCTTTCCATTTGGCCTGACTACATACCACTTCAGCCACCTTCAGCCACCTCTTCAAGTGTCATCACAAGCGGTGGTACAACAAGGCCACTAAGCTGAAAATTATTCCAGTTAATATTATATAATACAATGTATAATCCTTATTTATAAAATCATAGCATGTTTTCTGACAGGGGGCAGAAAAATTATCGATTTTTTTTGTTTGTTTTGAGATAGATGCTTGAACAGGATTCTAGTATTAACCACTTCCCTTTGACACTATGCTCCTGAACTCGTTAGGTTTTGTTTTCCAGAAGAGATTTTTTGACGGAATTATTTTTCTTAACTATAATCAATGTATATTATTTCCTATATATTTGAGTTACCTTATGGGCACCTTCCATTCTATTTTTAAGTGCTCCCACTAGTTTAGACTTAGCCGCCCTACACTCCTTATCAAACCACCCCTCTCTGCAAGTTTGCAGGCCTTTAACCACATTAGCTGGTTCAGTGAGAAAGTTTGAAAAAATAGATGGAATTCGAGAAGCAGAGTTGTGAGGAATTCAACCATCCGCACAGGGAGAGTGCGCTCGCCTGAGCTTTTTTGATTTTTTAATAATGAAAAGGAATGATGGGAAACGAACCTCTGAGAAATGTATGAGGACATTCCGCTCACATTTAATCTGCTTCCCACACAAAAGGCATAGTCACATGTACTCCTAGAAGAAACAGCCTACAGGCGCTGTCTTCCCCTGTCATATTCAGCTGGAATGTGACAACACTGGGTACATCAAAGCATTCCAAGAAGGGGGAAGGCACACCTTCCTCCAGCCATGAGCAGCCCAGTTTAAATATCAAAGGCTCCATTGTTCTGCATTCCTTTTGTCTAAATTGAGCTGGTGGCAGTGCATACTAACGAGATAATTGAGGCAAGCATTAAGGGGCATGGTTGCTGAATAAGACAACAGGAAGGCGGGACTAACAAACCTTTGGTATGCAATGTGTCAACCTGGAGCTAGTTCCCACCTCTCTGTATGAAAGACAGTGAATGGCGTGTCTGGCTCCAGCAGTTACCACAGGTGTCCCTGCAGTGTAGGCCTCTTTCAGAGGAGAGAAGTACGGGATTTGGGGGAGACGGGAAGTCTGCTCCCACCACACACTTCAAGGGAAACCTGTGCTTTCATCAAGAGTCAAAGAGGACTCAGTTAACCGGAGAGGCACTTTGATCTACAACTGACAGGAGGATGGGTGGGACTTAGGTATATGTTGTCACCCCTTGTCTGTCCTGTTGCAGAGCACTCTGGTTCTGACCTCATGCATAACAGAAGATTGTTGGTGGGGACCCAGGATTGGTTCATCAAGGTAGGCTTAGCCTGCACCAATCACTGGGCCCATTTGGCTTTAAAAGAGGGCTGAACCTCTCACTTAGCAGATCATCTGAAGACTTTGAAAGGAGTAAGAAGAAGGATGCATTTGGACCTGAGCTGAAGGTACAGTCTACCTTATATCTTCCGTCAGTGAAGGAAGGCCAAGAGTTCCAAGAGGGAAGCAAGAATCTCCCCTAAACATCTCCAAGGGAACAGAGGGAGATACCGGATTCAGAGGACCTGTCCAGAAGCTCTAGTACTGGTACCCAGCCAACACACAGCATGCCCTGCTAGGTTCTGCCAGCAAGCTTCCCAGGTGGCAAGTACCAGAGAGCCTCTGGACAAAGGACAAGGCCCTTGCCTGCAAACACTCTGCTGAACTTTGGGCCATCCACCTTGAAAGGACACATGCCCTGTGAAGAAGCTAGGAGGAGTGCCACACGAGCAGCAGCCAGTGTCCATCTTTTAAGGACATTTACAAGACCATCAAGTCCTCAAACCAGGACCCGAACCTGAGCCACCTCGACCAGCATTCCAGATCTGCCAACCAGCACAGAGACAATGATTCTTGGCCCAGAGCCACCACCGGACAGCCCGCAAACATCCACCCAGCCTCGCTTGCCGAACTGCCTGCCGCCTGGTACCTGCAACTGTCTCCCACCACTAACTCTCAAGGGCTGCAATGCGCCCTGGAACTGCCTTGACGCTGTTGAGCACCAAGAACTTCTTCAGCACCAAGTACATTGTGTTTCTGCCCCCCCCCCCCACCCTGGTCCTTTTCCGAAGGCCCCTAGAGACAGTTACAACATTTTGCCCCCTTTTTGCTGAAATGATTAACCTTGAACAGTAAGACGGATTACTTTAACAACTACCCTCCTGTCAGTATCAAGAATGCACCGCTTTCATTCATCTTTTCACTGTGTTCCCTTATAAGGTGGGTCATATTTGTAGTGTGCTAGAACTGTTAGTTGTGGTAAAAATAAAGTAGATATTTTTATACAACCTTGACTGGACAGTCCCTTTTATAATTGGGTAATTAATGTATTTTCACTGTGTTGCAACAAACCAATGATCCATGACCTTGCAGAGATAAGCATTCTGTTCTGTCCACGTTACCAACATTGGACAAGGAGGTCTTATAATTCACTTGTATTGCAATCTGTTCAGATCCCTTCTGGTGTACTAGACGTGTGGAGTTTATTGATGGTTTAGAAACCAATATTCATCGCTGGACCACTGGTGCCCTAGAAGTTGATTCGTCACAAGAGTTAAGTATATCATCATCGTTCACATGCCCCGTCCCCGCCACTGCTGCAAAGACAGGGAGCGCTTGTTGGTAAGCCAATATCAAATTGCTTTCTAAAGCTGGCTCTTCTTATCTTAATCTACGCCCATTATTTGATGCACAGATTATCAGGGTTACAGCTGGATGTACACTTGCAGATACATTGGCAAAAAGTGTCAAATACAACAAGTTATGATCGCTTTCACTTCTTCTGTGTATTTCTACACGATTCCAAATTCACCATGGCATAGTCAATATGACTACTTTTGTCACCGCTAGAAAATGTCACAGAGGGATGCACATCTGGCATCAAGCGACCATTGCATGCCCGTAGGCCTAATCTAAAGAATAACTCAGATGTTTGCAGGGAATATTTATAAACTTGCTTCTTTAAATGAGCCTTTAATTCTGGTATCTCCCATAAAGCATGCTCTTCTCCCATGAATTTCCCTAGCTCATCCCTAGGTTCAAATGAGAGATTCATGTCTCCCAGCAATGTTACCATTGGTTTACACCTACACACATGTTCTCCATCTGCCATTACCCCCTCCAACCTGTTCAAAATATCGATATTTGTACTACCATATAGTCTGCTATAGATATTATAAATTAAAATGTTACTTCCAGAATTTAAATTGATAAGTAGACACTGCAGATGGAGTCAGTGTGTTTCAACATAATTACCTTGTGTATTAAATGCTGTGCTAATCCATATACAGAGCTCACCATGCAAATACAATAATAATAATAATAATAATAATAATAATAATAATAATAATAATAATAATAATACTCATAACCACTCAGGCACCCCACCCTACTCATTGGTCTAACATCAGGAATCATACATGAGGAACAACCCTCCTGTATACAATACTGTGTTGTGCAAGTCTCTTGGAAACCTGAAATATCATAGTTCCTCCTAAATTCCACCCATTCTGGATCATCCAGATATCTGGATAAGTCTGCAATACTCCAAATTGCGACCTTTAACTCCCTCTACCCAAACACATTACTATTCAAATGAATTCCTCTGTCAGCACCTCTGAGTAAGGGGGGGAAAATAATATCAAGGTAAATTAGGGGGTGGCACAGTGCCCACTATTGGTCTAACTTGGTCTAATTTGGGATGGGGCAGTGTAGAACTTGTCACACTATGGCCAACACAGACATCAGAGGAGGGTCTTTCTTTCTGAATTATACATGAACAGCTTCATAGTTTTTGGTTTTATTACTTTGATCGTGTTTTGAACAGCCATTAACTCAGAGTTTTCACATGGGAATTTTATGTCAATTTATAACGCATTCAAAATGACAAATACATTTTTGATTGAAAAACATATGAAAAAAGTTAATGATACACACACCCATATGCACGAAAACGACATCACCCATACGCACAGCAGCTATAACCACACACAGCATATGCCCCCACCACCACTGTGTGCACATTGCAATATACACTAACTGCGTACACATTACCGCATACACCAAAGCAACATAATTCACGCAAAAATATGCATCCAATGTTGTTATAACCATACCCAACAAACACAAACACCCTCAATGCGCACACTACAACATGAACTTAAGCAACAGAATTCAGGCAAAAATATGCAGCCAACATTATCATGACCACACAGAAAGATTCCCACCAACCCCCACTACGCACGCATTACAACATACACTAAAGCAAGGAAATACATAAATCAGCCAAAAATCTGGAGCCGACATTATAACCACACACAACATATGCACTTGCCCCCAATGAGTGTGCACATTACAACATACTCTAACTCTGTTCACATTTCAACATACACTAAGGCCACACAATTCAGTCAACAATATGCAGCCAATACTACCATGACCACACATAACATGCCCACTCACCCCCACTGCATACACATTGCAAACTGCACTAATGAAACATAATTAAGGCAAACATATACAGCCAAAATTATCATTACCATACACAACATTAGCACTTGGCTCCGATGCGTTACCGTTACAACATACACCAAAGCAAGAAAACACATATTTCAGCCAACAATAAGCATCCAACATTATTAGGACCGCACACAACATATGCACTCACCCCCCATTGTATGCACATTAAAATAAACACTTAACTCTGTGCACATTAAAACATACACTAAAGCAACTTGATTCAGTCAACAATATGCAGCCAACATCATCATGACCACACACAACATTCCCAGTCACCTGCACAGCATACACAGTACAGCCTACACTTAAGCAACAAAATTCAGCCAGAAATATGCAGCCAACATTATCATTACCATACACAACATAAACACTTGGCCTGACTACGTACGTGTTACAACATGCACTAAAGCAAGGAAATGCATAATTCAGCCAACAAAATGGAGCCAACATTATTATTTTCTATGTTCTATGCATCTGTCCACCGGGCCAGAGTGTGTAAAATCAGTCTCAACATTGATACATTGGTCAGGCTGTTGCATAAGCTCAAAAAAGAAAAAAGGATGCTTTGACCAGTGCACCATTCTTTAATATCAATCCGTTGCAAAAGTCTAAAATCCTGTCCTCTTACGCAACCAGGACCCACTTTAGAAATAAACCAAAACAAGACCTTGTTCCTGAGCGCCTCTATAGTTTCCACTATCTCCTGATTTTCAGCATTGCTGATAATAATGTTCCTGCAGTCCATAGCAAGCTCCTTGAGAGACATCAAATATTGCAGGCTTTCTCGATTTCATGACGCAAAATCCCTACCATGAGAAGGCATAACCATCCTTGGCAAAGGATTGGCCGCTTTCTAGTCTTATGAGGTGGTACTCAGGCCACTCTTCCACGCCAGAACCCACGTCTAGGGAACTTGCTGTTGGACTGGGATACTTTTATCTCATTTGGGGTTTTGCTCACTGGTACTCAGTCATATAGGTTTGACATGCTGTATCCATCCTATTGGCATCTGGCTCTCTCAAATTGCATTGCCGAGCTTTATAAATCTTGTCCATGCGGGCATGTGAGATAATCTCCTTGAAGGAGTCCACCAAGTTGCCAAAAGGCAGATTCAATTCAAATCCTATATCTTGTTATTGGGCATTTATATAGTGCCATATATCATTGGTATGATCTCAAAGCGTTTGTGGGGTTGTACACCCTTGGGGACCGTATTCCAGGTCAGTTGAGAGAGTAAGGTAGTATAGGGTGCTTGGATGCACCAATATTTGTGCAGGTAGTGTGATTTTAAGAGATTAAGGTGGGATGCCGTTTGTATTTGTGTTTGTTTATTTATATTGCAAACCTTTCCCTGGGGCAGCTGGGCGCATATGCTTCAAGCAAATGGTTACAATGGATGCAGGTTACAGATTAGGATAGAAACATGAGGTTAAAAGAGTTAAACAATTTACATAGAATTGCTTTCCACAGGAAAGGGTACATAGTAGGCAAACTGCCTGCATAAGACGAGAAGGATATGCATGAAGAGATAGCACACAGACTACTTCCTGAGGGTGGCCCCCCTTGCATTAGGCTGATGCAACATCAAGTTCATGGAGCCATAGTTTGATTTTGTTTTTGAAGGTCTGGGTGGACGGTTCTGTTCTAAGGGAGTTGGGGAGGGTGTTCCATAGATTGGCTGCAAGGACTGGGAAGCTCGAACCTCCCGGTGTCTGTAGCTTAACGCGAGGTATGCTAACTGTGTGTACTTGGGCAGATCTCAAGGGTCTGGACGTGGTGTGGACCATGAAGCAGTTAGAAAGGTAGTCAGGATCCAGGTTAGGGAGAACCCAGGTATAGGGAGTTGGCATAGTCCAGTCTCGACATAACCATGGCCATACCGTAGGCACACTTTCTAAATGCAACTATTTCTACTGTCTCATCCAAACACCTCATCCCCCAATTCACAATCATCACCACCCTCCCCCACAGCCTCACCCTGCCTGAAACCTCTCTCCCTCGAATTCTCACCATCCACAACAGAAACTGCTAACCCCACCTTCAAATCCCTGTGCCAAACCCAAACATCTCAACACACCTGTCCAGCCCCTCCACCCCCAAACCCACCAACTCCCCTGCTCGCCTACTCTTCCCATCGACCACCAACCAACCCATCACCTCTCTCTTCAGCTTCCACCCTCTCCACTCCCACCCCCATCTCGGCCACTCCCACATCATCCTCCTCTACCAAAGTAAATTGCATCCTTTTTAATGCCCGATCCATAGCAAAAAACAGACACAGCATCTTAGACCTCCTCGCCACTGACAAACCAGGCCTGGTCTTCATCACGGAAACCTGGTTCTCTGACGACTTCACCCCTATCACCAATTAAGCCTTCCCCACTGACTACTCCCTCATCCCACTGAACCGTCCCTCTAGAGGAGGAGGAATAGCAATTGCCTTCAAGTCTCACTTCCACGCCTCAATCATTGACAACCAACCATCCATTCCTTCCTCCGAATCACTCCTCATAAAACTATCCCTCCCCCCTCGTTCTCCCACAGCTTCCTAATCTTCTACAGACCCCCTGGCTATGATAGACAATTCTCAAACAACCTCTGCGATTCTATCGCCACCCTCCAACTAAACCATCCCAATCTCACCCTGCTAGGAGATTTCAACATATGGCTTGACATTCCCACCAACCCTATGACCCACTCTCTGGTTGACGGCCTAGACGCGATTAACCTCCAAACCCACATAAACGGCCCGACTCACTATAAAGGACACACACTAGATGCCATCTTCAGCTCCCACAACCTGATACATCTAAACCCCCCACCCCCATCATCTGGTCCTATCACTTAATTGTTTCTTTCACCGTTCGCTCACCCAACCCGCTCCCCTTTTTCAAACCAGAACCTCTGAATCTACGCAAATGCTGGAAGAAACTAAAAATCCTTCCTGACCTAGCCGATGCACTCCTTCAGTCTCCTTCCCCTACCTGCCTACTCAATGAACAACTAACCTCCGACACCTTTGATTTACGGCTCAACTCCTCACTAATGCGGCTCAAACCCTCTTGCAAACCATCAGCTCGCCATGGCCATTTCCCTAAGCGGTTCATGTCCGAACTGAACACCACTAAACAACTATATAAATCCCTAGAACGCAAATGGCAGAAAGACAAAACGCTCCTAAGCAGATCCACCTTGGCCCGGCACCTTCACCAGTACAAGGATGAAATACGGAAAGCAAAAAAAGCCCATTACAACTCCCAAATCCTAAACTGTAAAAACCCCAGCAAAGAACTTCACAAGATCATCGCCGAATTCACCAAACCGACATGTACCACCTCCCTTCCGACCCCCTCAGAATCGCTGCGCGACTCACTCTCTCTCCATTTTTACACCACCGCTCTCGAAAGAACAAACGCTCTAACCAACAAGCTAACTCTCTTACACCCACCAGGCAATCCACCCACCATAACGGCCATCCCACCGCCTGCGACCACTAGCCAACCAATGTTCGACTCCTTCAGTCCAATATCCACTGACCAATTTATCAAACTTCTCTCTGCCCGCAAACCATCCGGCTCTCCACTGGACCCTTTCCCAGCCACAACCCTCAAAGAAATGTTCGCATCTACCTGCGCCGGAGAACACGCAAGTACCATCTTAAATGACTCCCTTTCCTCTGGAATTTTTCCCAACGCATTCAAAATGGTTCATGCCAAACCTCTTATAAATAAATCTTCCCTCGACCCTCTCGAGCCCAAAAACTACCGCCCCATCGCAAACACCAGGTTCCTTGCCAAACCTATTGACCGAACCACCTACTCTCAACTAAATGCCTTTGTCGAAGCCAACAATCTCCTAGACCCTGCTCAATCAGGTTTCAGAGCCTGACACGGAACAGAAACCACCCTAACCTCAATCTGGGATGACCTTAAAGACACTGCAGATTCTGCGAGATGCGCCGCATTAATCCTTCTTGAGCTATCTGCCGCCTTTGACACAATCAACCACTCAATCCTCCTTCATCGCCTCCACTCCCTAGGAATCCGTGGAAACGCTCTCAAATGGATGGCATCCTTCCTCAATAATAGGAACCAAATAACCCTACTCTCCATCTATTCTTCCATCACCCGACCAGTCAACACTGGTGTTCCAGAAGGAGCATGCCTATCAGCCCTCCTGTTTAACCTCTATATGGCCACCCTCCAATGAATAATTTGTTCGCACAATATCCTGTGCTACAACTACGCCGATGACACTCAACTAATTCTAAAACTCCATAACTCGAAACCCAACTGCCAACCCGACCTTGCTTCCTGCCTCCTCGACATAGATCACTGGATGACCACAAACCACCTCTTGCTAAACCCCTCCAAAACTGAAATCATGGTATGTGGCAACACCAAACTTCTTCCACACCCGCTACCATGGCCATCTGCCATGGGCAACTCGCCGACACCCTCTAATTCAGTAAAAAACCTTGGATGCACCCTAGACTCAGACCTAATCTCTTGCGCCAAGTCAACAACGTCTCAAAGTCCTGCCACTACCACCTTAAAACTCTTAGGGGCATTTTTCCATACCTCTCCTTTCCCAACAGACTCTCTGTGGTCCAATCAATTGTTATGTCAAGACTCGACTATGCTGACCCCCTCTACCTCGGACTCAACGCATACCAACTGACTAAACTACAAAGAGCACAAAACGCTGCAGCCAAACTGCTACTAGCGCTTGGCCCAAGAGACCACATCACCCCAGCCCTAAAAACTCTGCACTGGCTTCCGGTTGCCCAAAGGGTGACCTTCAAAACCTTATGCATCTCGCACCGAGCAATGCATAAAACTGGACCGCAATATCTTCAAGACAAACTGAAACCATATCACCCTGCACGTTCTCTAAGATCAAGCTCTGCCGGTGTCCTAGTAATACCAAAAACAAACTTAGTCAGACTAGGTGGATCATCATTCTCAGCCCTGGCCCCCACTCTGTGGAACGCACTCCCACCCCACATCTGACTCACCTAGGACCTCATGTCTTTCCGCAAATTATTGACAACATGGCTCTTCCCCTAAAATCGACTCTTAACTCAGACTGGATAACAGCAACTCAATGACATTCGCCCAAACTGCTAGATCATAAATAACATTCCAGCATCATGATCCGAGCGAGAAATTGAAAGCTAATAACCACTAATTAAATTAAAAAGGACAAACAGAATAGAACGAGTAAAGTGGATGAAAGCAGTGAAGTGGATGAAAAGAATAATTAAGCAATAGAACCCCAGCGGCGGGGGCATTACCAGAGTCGGTAATGCACCCGCCGTGAGGGTTCTATTGCTATTAGTATCCCAGCCCGCAAAATTTGCGTGACCGGGGTACTAAAAGCTATTTTTTTTCTGTCCCGAAACGCTGTGGCGTTTCAAAGCTGCAGCGTTTTGGGACAGAAAAAAAAACAAGAAAATGGCCGCTGCCATGGAAAGGAAGGGAAAACGGAGTCTGTTTTCCCTTTCCATGGCGGCCATCGCTCCAGAAAAAGGATAAAAAAAAGGTAAGTGGGGTTGGGAGGGCGGGAGTGGGACGAAAAAAAAAAAAAAGGAGGGGATGTCCCCGCTCCGAGTCTCCACACGGCTGAAGGCTTCCCTCGTCCCCCCCCCCGGGGACGCAGGATCAAGAAGGTAAGTTGCTGGGGCAGGTGGAAGGGAGGGAAGGGAAGGGAAGGGAAAAAATAAAAAAAATAAAAGACTTACCCGAGTCCCCGGCGGGTGGCGAAGGCAGCCTCTCACCCGCGGGGAGGCTCGGAGCGGGGATGGCCCCACTTCAAGTCTCCTCATTGGCTGAGGGGCTGCCACGCCCCCCGACAGGGACAAAGGCCATGGAATCCCGACGGAGGGATTCCCGGCCGGGTAGGGACCTGGCGAGGGCCAATCAGAATGCTTGTTGCATTCTGATTGTCTCTTGCCGGGGTACTAAATTGTATTAAAGCAGTAAAGTGGTTAAAATTAATTAAATGGATGAAATAAATGTAATGGACGAGAGGAACAAACTGCTAGATCATGAATAACATTCCAGCATCATGATCTGAGTGAGAAATCAAACTAATAACTGTTAATGTTAATTAACAAGGACAAACAGAATAGAATAAGTCAAAGCAGTGAAGTAGATGGAAAAAAATAAAAATTGTATAAAAACAATAAAGTGATTAAAATTAATTAAATGAATAGAACAAATGTAATGGATAAGAGAGGAACAAATTGGACGAAAGGAATACAGTGGACGAGAGGATGGAAAAGATGAATGCATGATACAGATGGGTGCATAGAATTGATAGAGCGCTTGGAACGGATAGATGGCATGGAAAGGAAGAGTGCATGGAATAAACGGAGCATGGAATAAATGGAACAAATGGAATAAACAAATTCAAGTGCATGATTGATGTAGTGCATGGAACAGATGAGTACATGGGACGGATTCAGTGGGTGCGGCAAATGACGTGAGCTGAATGGATAATGTCGAATGGATGAAGTCGGTGGAGCGCATGAAGTCGGTGGAGCGTATGAAGTCGGTGGAGCGGATGTAGTGCGTGGAGCGGATGAAGTGTGTGGAGCGGATGTAGGGCGTGGAGTGGATGTAGGGCGTGGAGTGGATGTAGGGCGTGGATGCAACAGCTGAAGCATGTGGATGCAATGGCTGAAGCATGTGGATGGAACGGCTGAAGCATGTGGATGGGACGGCTGAAGCATGTGGGTGGGACGGAAGAAGTATGTGGGTGGAACGGGTGAGGTATGTGGATGGAACGGTGAGGTATGTGGATGGAACGGGTGAGGTAGATGAAACAGGTGACGCTTATAGAATGAATAAGGTGGGCAGAACGGGTGAGGTGGGTGAAACAGATGATGCTTGTAGAATGGATAAGGTGGGCAGAACGGGTGAAGTGAGTGAAACAGATGATGCTTGTAGAATGGATAAGGTGGGTAGAATGGGTGAAGTGGGTAAAACAGATGATGCTAGTAGAACCGATAAGGTGGATAGAACAGATGAAATGGCTGGAACAGATGATGCTTGTAGATCTGATAAGGTGGGTAGGATGGATGAAATGGGTGGACCGGAGGATGAAGTGGCAACATGCATAGATCGGACAAAGCGCATGGATCTGAAGAAATACATAGAACTGACTGAACAGATAGTGTCCATAGAACTGAGCCAGTACATACAACGGACGGAATGCACAGAACAAATAGAGGGCAAGGAATGGACTCCGCACAAAAATGGTTTGAGTGCATGGAATGGTTTTGAGTGCATGGAATGGTTTTGTGTGCATGGAATGGTTTTGGGTTCATGGAATGGTTTTGGGTGCATGAAACTGCTGTTGTGCGCTCAAGCACAATTACCTAAGGGAATCCACCATATCACATCTCCACGCTTTCTCTCTTCTATACACCTCCACTCAACTAGAACACAGCGATACTATGACACATTCGGTATAGCTGTTCTCATACCATCACCTGCCTCATACTCCCCATCATCCTAAGTAAACACAGCTGGCTACACACCCACCAGCCTAGGCGTTCTCCTCAGGCCTAACACAGCCAGAATCGGTCTGGATAACAACCTGCCAGAACGAACACATACTCATGATCTCCCAACCACCACACCTACCACTAAGAAGCAGCTATCATATGAATTCCACACCAGCTGCACACATATGCAGTGTTCACATGCACCTTATAACTCTCTCTCTCTACACTCACTTGAACCACGGTTCCCGAGGGCGTTCAACCTACCAACGCCTTGAGATCATACCAATGGTACATAAGGTGCTATATAAATGCAAAATAACATAACATAACATAACATGACCACACACAACATACATGCTCACTCCCACAGCATACACGCTCACCCCACAGCATGCACATTACACCATACACTAACTGCGTACAGATTACAACACACACTAAAGCGATATAATTCTGTCAACAAAATGCAGCCAATATTATCATGACCACACACAACATACCCACTCACACCTGCTGCATACACATTACAACCCTAGACTAAAAGAAATATAATAAAGGCAAAAAAAATATGCAGCTAACATTATCATGACCATACACAACATTAGCATTTGCTCCCACTGTGTAGCCATTACAACATACATTAACTTCATGAACATTACAACATACACTAACGCAGCATAATTGAGTTGAAAATATGCAGCCAACATTATCATCTCCACACACAACATGTCCACTTACCCCCACTGCATACAAATTATAACCTACACTAAAGGAACATTATTCAGGTAACAATATTCATCCAACATTATCATGACCATACACAACATAAGCACTCACCCCCACTATGTACACATTACAGCCTACACTAAAGCAACATAATTCAGGCTAACTCTGCAGCCAACATTATCATGACTATACACAATATAAACACTCAGCCCAACTGGGAACGCATTACAACATACTCTGAAGCAAGGAAATACATAATTCTGCCAATAATATGATGCCAACCTATAGCTACAAACAACATATGCACTTTCCCCACTTGGTGCACATTTCAACATAGACTAACTGCATACACATTACAACATACACTAAAGCAACATAATTCAGGCAACAATATGCCGCCTACATTATTACGACCACACAAAACATACCAGTATACCACTCAACCCCACTGCCTACACATTACAACCATCACTAAAGCAACATAATTAAGGCAAAAAATATGCAGCCAACATTATCATGACCATACACCACATAACCACGCAGCACAACTGAATAACCATTACCACATACACTAAAGCAAGGACATACATAATTCACCCAACAATACGCAGCCAGCATTATTGTGACAACAGACAACATAAAAACTAGCCCCCACTGTGTACACATTACTTCACACACTAACTGTGTACATATTACAACATACACTAAAGCAACATAATTCAGGCAACAATATGCAGCAAACATGATCATGATCACACACAACCTATTGACACACACTCATTGCATGCACTTTACAACATATATTAATCCAAGGAAATAGACAACAATTTATTAACCAAAAACAGTATGTTGTATACAAAAACAAAGGCAATAGAGCCCATTACTGCAAACCATAATGTAGGCCTTCAATGATATTGCTTAAAATAAACTATTCCCCTCATTACTGACATGTGCTCCATCTACCCTAAAAATACTGTCAATGTGACTTTTAATGTTCTCGTGAAAAATAAAATGGAGGCCACGTTCAATTGAAAATGTGTTTACACATCTATTTACAGGATTGATTTTAGGATGATTTACAGTGCCACACATCCAAATTTTACGTTTTGCCAAACATGAAAAGTTAATTTTGGTTTCTGGAAATAAATCTGCTAGGCATACCAAGTGACTTTGAATGTAGAAGTATATTTATGCTATGCCTTGGTAGTCCAAATAATGCCCTCCTGTGTGTATTAAAATTAAATAAATGTTTTACCATTATTATAATAGATGACAAGGTTCTCAATTATTTTTTGACATTCGTCACCACAATAGCCATGCCATTCCATGTTCATGTTACCAAATGCTGAAACAGTTAGCACTGGCCTCAAATAATGTTCTAGCCAGAAAATCCAGGAGTCTTCATTTATTAATATGTTTTTTCTGTACATTTAAAGAAAAAAAGCACTTTCAATTATCATATGCTCACAGAAATATACATATACAAGCGCATTCATAATGAAAGATTTGTGCATAAAAATATATAGACAAGCAGGTGAAATGCAAATAACAATAAGAGTACATATGCAAGCGCTTGAGTAATAAAAGATACATGCATACAAATATACAAACAAGCATGCGAAACGTAAACTACAATAATTTGATTTACAAGCACATGCGTACCATACATTACAAACATTGTGCAAGTGTATACTGTAATAACGCTGCACTAATAGTTATAATCATGTGACCGGAATGATGCTGCAACACTACAAATATGCACACATGCATAATGCTAAAAACACTTATATTGCGGATGTATACAATTATTTACACAACTTTGAAAACATTATATAATCTATATATCTAAAACAAAGATGAGTTTGTGGATTTGTATATGGGGTTGATTTTGGGGACGTATCTCCTCATGAACGGTGAGGTCTGGCATCATGAATTTCGCATGGAATATTCTTTATTTCATTACCAAATTAATGCTACTGTTTCTAGCTTGATAGGTCATCCCGTTTCTGAGATCATTAACTTTTTTTTGTTTTTTTGGCATTACGTTTTGTAGTGTTCCGCGCACCATCTACAGGTCATTTGTAAAAAGTGCTCATCATCGCGCTGTCTGTGCTAAACAGGTCTTGCGTTTTTTTGTTTTCAATTTATTTAGGAGATAATTAGTGTGAATTTATTTTCATTGATTTGTTTTGCAATAAACTCGATATATGTTAATTTCACTAATTAATTGAACACCACATTTTTATTTACCTCTGATTTAAATTCTCACAAGAATATGATATTTGTATGCTTATTATGATTATTTGCAGTGTGTGCTTAGCAGCAAAAATGGCCACCACTGCTAACAACACTGCAAACGATCAGAGTAAGCCCACAAATATGATATTCATGTGAGAATTTAAATCGGAGATAAATTAACATTTGGTGTTCAATTAATTAGTGAAATTAACATTATCATGTTTTTCCTTTGTGGCAAACAACAATATTTGCTCATCTTTGTCAGTGGAATATGAAACAAAATCTGAGAATGGACATCCCGGGTGACGCCGGGTACTTAAGCTAGTTACAATATAAAGAACTAAACATAATACATACACAGCATATTTTCATATACACTTACCTGGTGTTATATTTTCTAAAAAAAAAAAAAACTGCAACATTAATTTCTTTAAAAAAACACTTTTTTTTATTCACAAATGCCCATGCACATAATTACAACTCGGCATGCATAATGCAAACTATGTGTATGTTGCTATGGTAATAACCTATTACCTTGCAGAAACACTCTGCAAAATGTATATGACAAAAAACACATGTGCCATTTGAGCTTTAAACCACGCCCATATACAGAAGTCTTCCAACCACGCCTATTAACTATGTTTAACATGA
Organism: Ambystoma mexicanum; assembly: GCF_040938575.1. Classification (NCBI taxonomy): domain Eukaryota; kingdom Metazoa; phylum Chordata; class Amphibia; order Caudata; family Ambystomatidae; genus Ambystoma; species Ambystoma mexicanum. The sequence goes on along the minus strand of NC_090936.1, from coordinate 299,523,565 downwards.
CAATTGAAGACAGTGACCAGTGCCTATGCAAAGAAAATACCATTTACAAAGCTATATCCATTGTTGACAAACATAATGGGCCTGATTTACAAAGCATGTTTAAATGTGATTTTCCAGTTGAAAAACGTGTGTGTAAATCAGGCCCAATAATAACAAACTTGTACTTTTTTAATTTAATACTTTAAGATGATTTATATATGCTTATCTTAGTGCAGAAAATTGGAAAATGTCAACCACAACCATTCGTTTAGTTGATTCAACAGAGCAGGTTTAGTAAAATAATTGTTATAAATCTACATTTAGCAGTGAATACAGAAATTCCTTATATGTCAAAATTGTTAAACAATGAAACCTACCCTTTTAGTTATTAATAGAGCAATATCACAATAAATATGATCTACAAATACAACCTCACACAGTAGGGTACTATTCGGTTGTTCAAAAAGTTCATGCACTTAAAATGCTGCATAGTTTCAACAAGTGCATACGCTAAATTCAGTTACCTTTTGTAATGCTATATAGTGTTATATATGAAATGCTAATATAAATGTGTACAGTAGCATACTATTTATAGCAGAACATATGAAATTCTAATATGAATGTATGTGCTATATATTTCATACACTTTATAGGTTATGTGGTTTGTACACAAAATAGTTATCCATTAGGCACATTTAATATTCAACCAATGGCCTTACAACTATAACATACAAGTGTGTATGCTAAACCGTACAAATAGTATAATCAAAGAACAATAAAGAAAATATTTAACCAAGAATAATCTACAGCTGAACAAACTATTCGCTTCACATCAGAAGCGTATTAATGTACACATTATGTTACTTTAAAATGCACCCTTATTGGGCACTTACGCTTTTAAAAGTGTCTCTGGCTTTCATGATAGCAAACCTTCTATAATTACTTATGTAGGATTGATGTAATGTATGTAGCAGTGCAGGTGTATACACCAAACAATAGGTAGAACATCATCAGCGCACATAAATAATGTTAAACTTATACCATGTCTAATTTCATTTGGACTCTTAACATTGTCATTTTAAGCAATACATGAAATAAATTGTCACTTTGCTTACTATCCCAGGAATTTGCAGATTACCATGTGCTGAAAAATGCATATTCCTAGTGCTACGGCACTTTCTGTAAATGTCTTTTTTGTTACTGTAAATAAATCCTGTTTTTTGACATTCCTGTATCTCAAGGTATTTTGTCTTTGAGCTAGCAGCCACCTAGCTCTGCTGCTTTTTCTCCCGTGTGTACTTTATAGACTCCTTGCAATCCTATCATACTACTCCTTTGAAAGCATTACCCACAAGGTGGTACCCCCAAATCTGCATAGAGATATATGAATATCTGTAGAGTTCACTCTTTACATGTTACTGTTCAGAATATGTTAATTGGCAGGTAACACACAAACAAAAGTAAACTGTATTGCAAGTTATTCAAATAGTCTATTAATGTATGTATTTATATTTTTTTAACTTGTTTGTATGCCTTGCCTTGACCGATGGACTAGAAATACTTACATACTAAACAATTGTTCTACACTTAGGGGGTAATTCATAGAATTCGGCGCACAAGTGGCGCAGCGACCCTGCAGCAGCGTCAGTTACGTCCCCAACCCCGCCCCGTGCACCATGAACAGCACACAAATCCAGTACATGGCGCAAAGGCCAGTGGACCAGCATACAGCCCCCCAACCACGTAAACGCGTGTAAAACTCTCAGCGCACCCCTTCGAATACACGTACCCCTCTCGCGCTAGCGAAATCCCGTGTAAAACTCCCCACGCACCTGTCGGAATACACGTACCCCTCTCGTGCTAGAAAAATCATGTGTAAAACTCCCCACGCACCCCTCAGAATACACACATGCAGCGTATCTACCCTCCCCATGCCCCACAGGCAGCCCATCCCCCCAGTGTATGCCGCACAGGCAGCCCACACCACAGGGGGGACTATTCCCACGTGATTTCGGTAGAGCGAGAGGGGTATGTGTATTCTGAGGGGTGCATGGGGAGTTTTACACGCGATAGGCCCTGTGCGAGTGGGGTACGTGTATTTGTGGGGTACGCAGGGAGTTTCACATGCAATAGGCCCTGTGCGAGTGGGGTACATGTATTTGTGGGGTATGCAGGGAGTTTCACACGCGATAGACCCTGTGCGAGCAGGGTACATGTATTCGTGGGGTACGCAGGGAGTTTCACACGCAATAGGCCCTGTGCGAGTGGGATCCGTGTATTTGTGGGGTAAACAGGGAGTTTCACACACGATAGGCCCTATGCGAGTGGGGTACGTGTATTTGTGGGGTACGCGGGGAGTTTCACACACGATAGGCCCTGTGCGAGCGGGGTACTTGTATTTGTGGGGTACGCAGGGAGTTGCACATGCGATAGGCCCTGTGCGAGCAGGGCAAGTGCATTCTGAGGGGTGCGCGGGGAGTCCTACACGCGATTTTGCTAGCGCGAGAGGGGTACATGTATTCGGAGGGGTGCGCCAGGAGTTTTACACGTGATTTCGCTAGCGTGAGAGGGGTACGTGTATTCTGATGGGCGTGCAGGGAGTTTTACACGTGATGTGGTATTGTGTGCCCTCCCGGGTGTGCAGTTTCCCCCCTCCCCATGCCCTGCAGGCATCATGCACTTGTGACCACACTTGTGAGCCCCGACTCATGTCCCCCTGCACCCCCACCCACCCAGCATTGATGGGCACCTGGCAGCAGGCCCCGACTCATGTCCCCCTGCACCCCCACCCACCCAGCATTAACGGACACCTGGCAGCAGGACCCGACTCATGTCCCCCTGCACCCCCACCCAACCAGCTTTGACAGGCACCTGGCAGCAGGCCCCAACTCATGTCCCCCTGCACCCCCACCCACACAGCATTGATGGGCACCTGTCAGCAGGCCCCGACTCATGTCCCCCCAACACGTCATCACGATCCACACGCATGGCCCTTATTGGCACCCAAATCCCACCCTACGCCACCCCAGTCCAAACACCCAACCAAGTATCCCATCCACCCCACATTGAAATCCCCATTACATGATACATCCCAAATGGCAAGTATGCACATCAATACAAGTCCATCACACACACACAATCGGTGCAAGTGAATGAGAAAACCCACATCGTGACATGCATGAAACCAATGAGAGAATACCACACACATGAAGTATGAAACCAAAATGTATTAAAAATAAAACCAAGGGAATGAAAGAAAATTACACAATAATAGAAATAATAAACAAAAGGCTGCATGTACAAAATAAATGAAATAAAATATATGAATGTGGCATCAAAATAAATCCAAAAGAAAATGTCTCCAAAGGGTTTGTCCATCAAACAAAATCCAAATGAAAAAAATGAAGTCCAATCCAGTCTTCAACTATATACAATTTCCAAATGAAGGGTCCATGAGCCCAACAATCCAAATGAAACCTACAAAAAACCCTACCTAATAAACTACTATATACAAAAAGATGGGGCATAGTCCATGCGCCCCAAATGAAATGAAAATATAAAGAAAACCTAACACTAATTAACTATATACAATGGCGGCGGGCAAGTCCTACGGCTCACTTGTTGATTTCCCGGCCCAGGGCATCATCGAACTCCTGTTCAACGTCCTGGGGCCGGACCTAACCCCTGGCCCCGAGGTCTCAAGGGGATAACGCCATGTCCACCTCCAACTCCCTGCGAATTTCTTCGAGGCACTCAGCCTGTCTCAGTGCTCTGCGCATGGAGTTCTCCGCCCTGACCATAGTGAGCCGTGACTCTTCCGCCCGCTGCTGCTCCACATCTATTTACTGGCCCAACCGCTGCCACACGGAAGACACTCCCAATTCAGGGTCCTCTTGCCCTCTGGCCGATGCCTGCCCCTCTGATGTTGATGGCCCCGAGCAATCATCGCTCCCACCTTGAACCTGCTGCTGCCGTGCATGTGCCCTGCCAGTTGATGCCTGCATGTCCTCCTCCTGCTGGGGTCCAGTTGTTGGGGTGGCCACCCCTGCTGGACCTCCGACTCCCGACTGTGGCAGGGATGTGTCCTCAACCAGCCTGGCCGCTGGGTCAGAGGCAGCTCCTCAGGGTAGCCAGGTGATACTTGGACCGGAAGATGGCACGGAGGACGACTGGCGCATAGGGGGTTCAGTTGAGGAAGGGGTCGGTACAAGGTCCAGCAGACGGAGGAACCCAGCACTGGTGACCCGTCCTAGTAGGTCGACGCAGTCAATGAGGCATCCCAAATAATGTGCAGAGTCCTCATGAAAACCCTGCACGTCATCCCGGATGCCCGGTTGACGCAACGCCACCCCAGCCAGGACAGGCTCAAAACGGTCCCGGATTGCCACGTCCGCAGGGAGAGGAAGGCCAGTTGTTGTTCGCTCATCCCCTCCCTACGAACGGGTCTGGACGAAGGCATCCCTGCTGGTGCTGGATGATGCAGTCACAGCATCGGGGACAGGATTACACACAGGCACCTCCGCGGCGGCCTGTGCTGCCTCCTGTCCCTGCCCCTGGACTGCACCACTAGCACCAGTGGAATCCCCCCTCCAGAACCTGTGTGTGTCTCTTCCACGGCCTCCTCCTAAACCAAACCCACCACCAACCTTGTTGACTCCATGCCATCTTCCTCCATCGGACTCTGTGGGGTCTCAGCTGCCCCTTCTGCTACCGAGGAGTCCACCTCCAACCTATGCCTCTTGAACCTACCCTCGGCAGCTGCGGCCAAGGACGCGGCACCAGACTCCTCACTCCCCAACGAGATAACAACATGGGAGGGGAGCTGGGCCTTGCGTCTCCGGTGTTACACCCCAACATTTGCCTCATCCCACATCCCGGTGTCTGCCCCGTGCCCCTCCGGTCTCCCGCGTTAACAAGGACAGTTGGGGAGCTCTATGTAAAGCTAGGAGGAACAAGAAAGTGGTTGCTCTTCATAAGGGGCTACGGCGCTGTCATGCACCATTTTTCTCACGGTGGCAGCTGCCATGGAGAATAGCTGCAATAAACTACATTTCCCAGAAAACCTAACATGGGTTGTAGTTTCCGGCATTAATACGGGAGCCTTGTTTTCAACTATGTTCCGCCTCCTTGTTGTTACTTAACCTACGGCGGTTTTCAGAACACCGCTTCTGTTTATAGTTGCAGCCGGCATTTTCCTGAAGTGCTACTTTCTGTGCCTTAATTCCAGAAGTCTCCCGTTTTCTCTGTGTACCCATCTTGCCTCCACACGGACTCCTAATTCTTGATTCTGCCTTTGGATTGCTTGCTGTCCACCCGTGTACCGACCTTGCCTGCACACGGACTCCTAAATCTTGATTCTGCCTTGGTTTTGTTTGTTGTCCGCTCATGTACCTGACCCTTTGTCTGCTCCTGGACTCCTGGATTGTGATTTGGTTTTGTTTGCTGTCCGCTCGTGTACCAGACCTTTTGCCTGCATCTGGACTCCTGGTTTATGACTTTTCTACAGTTGCTTCCTGTATGAATACCATTTCTCACTTGTCCACGGACTATTGAGCTCATTCCTCATAGTGTGTGCCTTCTCTGGGGAATAAAACTGGTAAGGCTAATTCCTCATTTTTGAGTCCTGTTTTTTCACTGAACTGTTACCCCATCTTTTGGATTACATTGCCTTCATTCCTAAGTGCATTTTGGAAAGCTTTGATGTTTTGCACCATCCCGAAACCAGTGCGACCCTCGTTCCATCCGGGGATAGCTACCCTACTAACCTTCTTTTTTTTTGTTTTATACTTTCATTGTTGCCCGTGATTCTTTGCACTATTCTTGCTTCCACCAGTGGTAAAGTATTATTCCTTGATTACCATCATTGGGTAGTTTCACATTTAGCTAGTACCTAAAGTCTCTTCTGCTTTATAGGTTGCTCCAGGTCCTTTTTTACGGCATAAGGGGAACTCACTCAGGTACTCTATTAAGGGTTATGGTTTTGGGGAAGACCAGGGTTGATTCTGTTAGAATATTCATCTCTTGTCTTTTCTTTACAGTTGGGTCCGTGGCGGTGTGTTCTCCCCGCTCTTTTGATTGATCGGTCCCCTTGCCTGGTACAGTTCAGCAGGTGGTCATATCAGTTTAAAGAGTTAATTTCGCTCACAGACAGGAGGCTCGGGTGGAGCCTCCAACCCGAGCTCTTCAAGCAAATACCCAGCACAAAAGGACCGGTCTGTTTTTTCCACACCCCCCATACCAGTGAGTAACATCCGGCTGGCGGTGTGATCCCTGCCACTGTGCTCCACATCACCGTCTCCACCCTCTTCATCAGTTGACGCTGCAGACAGGGAGAGACAGAACACAGCCATCAGGGCACTGTACTATGGTCTGATACACACATGACAGATGCAGATGAGTGGCAGTCTCAAAGTTCACACATGGCATCACACTCCCCAACACACATATCATTTCAACCCACACACATGCGCCAATTAACAGGAATGTTGCAGCAGGCAGCACCATCCATACACATACAACAGCATGAGCATCCGAAGGTTAGCCTGACATCACATGTAACACTGGGAGTGCCAAACACATGCACACACGCCAATAGACATACGTGCATCTGCACATCTCCACCACCTGTCGCAGTTAAATCATCGGCATCCATGTCACATCGGCCAATCAGCCTCCTACATGTCGGTGTCACATGCAGATATACAGATACAGGGCAAAATCCCAAAGTTTTTGTTTTCGGGGAAGCAATTCTCAAAAAGGGACGTTACTCAGGGAACAGAAATGGTGCGTCAAGCACAGAGAATTGAAAACCCCTCACTACTAAAACCCGAGGGAAAGTAGAGATTGACCGATTGTCTTCACATACAACTTAACAACACCATAAACATATCACACAAATGCACATTGCGATGAAACTCATTGAAACTAGAGGGCAATTAGAGCAATCCAAGTGAGAAAAATATATATAAATCTTACTTTATTAATAAATATTAAAAGCAGTATATATTCATACAGTAGTGCATCACGAAAAACACAAAAGACCACTGTCTATACAATAGGACATACAATAGGGAGAGTGGAGATTTTATCAGTCCTCCTTTCGCATTTGAAAAATGTAACTATAGCGGTTATGCTTAAACGCTATTAGAGAAAGAGAGTGTCGTCATGTTTCGGCCAGAAATCAGATTAGATAGGTTCTCAGGTATCCATTCAGGAATAAGTAAAATGGCCATCTTCAGGACAACTCATTTCTTTATGATGAAGCTGATGTGTAGTTTAGATGAGACATCATGGATCTAAAAGGATGTATGCATAATTAATTAATTGGACAATATGCATGGTTTTTAAAGATTGCAATTGTCTTCTATTGATAATGTTCACATGGTTTGCAATGCATAAAAAGGTTTAAAAATCGACAGTACATATAATCTACAGCCTACACAAGGTAGAACAGGTGTTGTACACTTCAGAAATAAGACAATTTAAAACATACAAGTAACTCGTAATTGAGTGACAGAAAAATCGGAGCCATCTCTTAATTCCACTGGGTCAAGTGTGCTGGAGTAGATGCAAAAGTTCATCTGTCTCAGAATTATTTTACATACGTCTGGCGGCACACTGGCGGCACAAATCGTAGAAACTATGGCAAGGTTCACCACGTCCTATTTTTGAAACATATTAAGTTATGTTCACACATTTTATTAAATATCAAATGTTTATGATCATTTAATGTAGGCAAGGGTCTATACATATACAGATATATATAGCATAATTTAGGTATTAAGAAAGTTTCCGCAAAACAAATTGGGAAATAGCAACCAAGCTGCTTATGTTCTAAACTGTGCTAGAAAAGGACTTACAGATGGTTTAATCACCAGCGCCCCTTTCCATTATGTTTTAACACTGCGTCTTTTGATTGTACAAAGAAGCTGCATGGGTGGATCAAGAATGAACGCAACCAAAGTTGGAGGTATGTACCCCTCTGTGGATGGAAACAGATAGGGGGCGACCCAATAAGTTGCTTGTATAACACACGAGAAAACTTTAAAGAGAAAAAATGCATAATGAATGCACACTATGTGATTTACCTCAAAAAGCTGCAGTGAATGGCAAAATGAAAGGCTCTTATATTAATCACACTGGGAGACCGGGCGTATGGTGTATCACAGTGGCACACATGTCAAATACACATACATGCACATGTACATTGTGCACATATATGAAGGTGGAACCAGCATCCATGTGTCACACCACAACCATGCCACAGTACATCCACATAATTCAAAACATGTGTGTACCGACACATGAATTTGGGCATCATGCATTTGAACACATACACCATTGATGTGCCTCACACATGACTGGACTTACATGCGGCAGGCTCATGTCCCTGTACATACACATCCATACATGGGCCTTCCAAGACATATGTCCAACCTGCACAGTCATGCCACACCTCAACATGCACAGCGTCCAATCAGTAGGCATGGTCACTTACCGCTCAACTCCGGACGGGTCTGCCTCTGAAGGATCTGCCGGTGGAGTGCTGGGTTTATGCATTCCAGGACCCTCATCTGGATGTTGCTAAGGCGGACCCGGCACCCCTCTGCATGCTGTCCCTTCAAGAGGCGCCGGGCCTTGCTGAGGGTCCTGGACCTGAAGTCCTCCCAGCGCTTCCGGACGTGTTGCATGTCGCGGGCTACCACCCCCTCCTCGTTGATGGCAGCCACAATGTCCATCCAGATCCTCTTCCGTCCTTCATTGTCGGCGCGTGAACTTTCAAAGAGGGCATCATAATGCCCCAGGACTTGCTCCACCAGGATACCAACTTCTGCGGCACTGAAGCTGGTAGCCCTCTGCCTCTCTGGCTGGGGGTTGCCAGTGGTCTCTGATGGTGTTTCCCCCGACATGGCAACCCCCGAGACAGGTGTGGGTGGGCAACTGGGTCCTGGGGCTGGGCTGTGGAGGATGGAATACCAGTCGGAGTCTTCTGTTCCAGCAGGGGTGGTCACAGCAACTGGACCCCTGAAGATGGCTGATGTGCAGGCACCAAATAGCAGGGCACGTGGCCAGCAGGCAGGCACGCAGCAGCAGCAGATGACAGGTGGGAGCGTGCTCGGGGCTCTGGGGGGCAGGAAAATGGCCTTTAGGGCAGGAGTGTGGTCTTCCGTGTGTTGTCGCGTGGCCAGCTTGATACGGAGTGATTTGGCATGTGAAAAAACTCCACGTCAGCGTGTAATTCGAGGAAAGGGCCTTAGCGCGTAAGTGACGTGACGCGTGCAGGCGTTTCCCTCTGCACGGGTGCAAGGTGAGCGGGGCCAGCAGTTCGCTGTACGTGCCTTTCGTGGAGACCGACATGTGTGTTGCTACTTTGTGTTGTTTCGCGCGCCATCACAACTTCACAGCGGATCAAGGACATATCTCTTCTTTTGGCGGGGGTATTGGCTACCTGTGTTTTTCATTATCATGCTAGTCTGACGGTGAGTCGCGCACGCTATTTTTCCCACTGCGGGTGTATCGCGTACCTGTTTTCGAGGTCATAGTAGCCTGCGTGTCCCACACGTATGTGTTTTTCATGTCCCTGGTTGCCACCGCGTACTGCGGGAGGTTAATTCCACAAACGTGGGCTACTGGGGGTTGCGTGCACGGTTTTACTGCAGTTTTGGGGTGCCTGAGCGTTGCGTGACCCGTCACTTTATCACCGGAGTCACATACAGCCTTGCAGGTGCAGGGGTGCTGTTAACATCTTGTATCCCACCCCCTTCACCCCAATTGCCCAGGACAATTGTTGTGTACACCTCCCATTGGCTCTACTACATCTGTGCCGGCACTACTCCATCTGTACCATGGCTGGGAGGCCACGAAAGGTGAGGGGCACCTCAGCTGGGCATACTCCACATGGCGGGTGTGGTCAGGGACGTGGCCGGGGTGACCAGGGAGTAGGGGGACTCCAGGGTGTCCAAGGTGGCTGCAGAGGGGGAAGAGGCAGGGGTGCGACAGCTCAGCATGATGTTGTGCCACGTGTTGGTGCAGTCATGCCACTACCCCCTGCGGCTCTGGGAGATGCAGTTCTTGCATCTGGCGCCCATGTGACCCGGCAGTCCGTTTCATCAACTGCCACGGGCCCAAGTGTAGTGGTAGCTGCAGGTGGAGCTGTGCACACCACCACCCAGGCTCAGGGTCTGCCAGTGCAGGGTGTGTTGGCACTTGAAGAGTCCATGGAAGATTTCCAGGAGGTCAGGAGGCACACCGTAGGTACACGCAGGGCTGCCCTGACCAAGGCACATGTCCCTGGGGCAGTAATGTCATCTGCTGCCCTGTCCAGCCGGGTGTTGGCAAGTGCATGGGCAGATGCAGCCGACACCACCCCAGTTGTGAGTCTACCAACCAGGACAGTCCCGGTCAATGACCCTGGCACAGCGGATGTTACTGCACAGGGTCCATTCCAGGGCACCCAGCAGCCACTGACGCAAGTCAGGGCTTCCGTTCATGTTCCACCTGCCACTCCCTCGGCTCATTCCACCAGCGCCACTGCCCATACTGATCAGGGCGGCATTTGCCAGCCAGGGTCCGGACCAGCGTCCCAAGAGGAGGAAGGTTGCAACTGCAGTAGAGGCTGGGACCCCAGACACAGCTACGGCCTCAGGCACGTCGAGGAAGAAGCCTTTCTGCATGCAGGAACTGAACTTCCTTGTGGACTAAGTGCAGGAACACAACCGTGACATGCTAGTGGGGCTGAATTGTCAAACTACGGCTGCCCATCGTAATACCCACTGGAAGCAAGTTGCGGATCATGTGAGTGCTTTCGGCCATGAGGTGCGCACAGCTCAAGAGTACAAAAAGCAATGGAATGACCTCAAACGCAGCACTAAGGCGAAGTATGCCTCTAATTACAACATGACTCTGGTGACTGGCAGTGGCCCACCACCTGAGGAGGAAGACCTCACTCCGCACGAGTCAGTCATTGCGGAGTTCATACCAACAGGGATGGTCGAAGGAGTGGGAGCGATGCTGGACTTTGATGCCCCGTCCAGTGAGTGTTGTCACGTGTTTGTCGAGGCCATGTGTATTTTGCTTGTGTGATGTGTTGTGCTTGACTGACACTACATGTCATGTGTACATGGTTCTCATGTGCAAGTCATGCTATGCTTCACTGATGCGTGCCTGCTGTGCAGGATAGTGGACATGTAGAGCAGACGGGGACTGTCCTCATCACCACACTTGCACCCTACTCACATGCTAGTCACCCGGCTGTCCCTCCGGTCCATGTTCCAGCTCACTGGCCCTTCTACATGTAGCCTGGGGTGTCTTTCCTCTCAGCACTGGGACTATGTCATTGCATGAATGACACGCATGTGTCCTCTGCCTGCATGCGGGTACTCCACATAGGCATGCTCCCTTGCCCCTCCACCCCCCCTGCACCACAATTTGACCATGGCACTGGTGTGCACCATGTTGGTGTACTGCCCTGTCCTGTTCAAGGCTCCTGTGTACATGCAAACTTCCACCAGCTAACCTGCCCGACACATGCAGTGGGGTACATCCTCTGTCATTGATGCAGGTTGTCTCACTTGGACTGTGCAGATGGCAGATGCTCCGCAGGGACATGAGTGCCCATTCATGCTCCATGTGCATTCCATGCATGCACCTATGTGTCCTTGACATGGTGATCACAGTAGTATGTGTCCAGGCTGACCTACATTTCATGGCAGTCGATCATCAATTCCATGCCCACTCTGGCTCAGGCCGGCATCACCCACAGGTTTAGGGTGTCACAGTCTATGTGGGGCACAGGCCTCACCCTGTTTCTGGCCCAATGACTCTGTTCCACTGGTGTAGTGGCTTCTGCACACATGGGTGTACTACTGAGGGTTCAACATGTGTCCTGCTTACTGTCCCATCATCATCTGCTGTGTTGTCAGTTGACTCAGATGATGCAATTGATGCTAGTCAACACTGTCTGGCAATACACAGGTCTCTGGTCACCCTTTCGCTGCCATGCAATGCCTCCCTGCATTTTCACTTAGGTGGGGGTCGGGGGTTTGCCTGTAGCCATGCAACCAATTACATGCACATTGGACGTGATGCCTGAACTTGCCTTTGGACTGCCTACACGTGTATTGGTAGACTTCATAATGTACTTGTTTATGTAGATAGTGGGTCACGTACACATGTTCTGCACTGCATCAACTCACTTCTGAGCCGGGTTACACCCTTCTACATGACTACTCACTGATGCTATGTCAAAGTCACCTGGCATGTATGGACTGTTTTTCATCCCTTCTCTGTCATGTATGCGACAGGCACAGGTGCATCCTGTGACACATGTACTCAGTGTTAGGACTACCTAGTGGTTGTTTAGATGAGTTTATTGGTAAATGTGCAGCCTATTCCAACTGGCATAGGGCACTGATTGGATGTAGGCTGCCAATTGTGTTGTGATGACTGTGGAGCATCCTTCACATGTGTATGTGTGCACTTCCACATACATCAAAGCAAGCAGTATTATAGCTGTTTGCTTTGGTGTATTGGATGCTGGTCATGTTCACAATACAGGTGTATGGGGAAATGGGTGTTTTGGAATGCTTTCACATGCAAATATGCAAGCAGCTTCAACGTTGTGTGGTGCAACATTGAGAGTACTCACTCATGTGTTTGTGAAAGTGTCCATTTACACATGCCTCTCCCAAGCTTTATTGTTGACAGAGTAATATGTGGTTGATAGACGTTTCTGCCAGTGAGATTTCTGCATTGCGCACGTTATGTGGAACTGGCATGAACCCAAAGGTTCACTGTTGTGCATTATGTGTATGCCCAGGCCCACTTAGCTACTATAGTGGTTCCTGGGCATGTAGATTTCCACAGGGAATGATGTAAGAGAGCACATTCATAGCCCAATGTAGACAATCAGGACCTGAATGGTGTAGTGGAGGCCTCATGTCCTGCAGCTTGGACTGTACAGGACGTTATGGTCCCTCATGCCTGGTTGCAGGCCCTTGCTTTGCTTGTGACATTCACTATTTCTACATGGCCCATGCCACCCGGTACATGGCGAGCTGCAGATGGATGTAGCTATATTGATGATGATGCTTCAGTGATGCATGGCTACATGGATGTTACTTGTGTCATTGTGTGTTTGGATTCACTTGCAGCAGTGGTCAATTTTCAGTTCAGGCATGCGTATGGTGTGTTGCATCTCTTAGTTGACATCTGTCTTTTCTGTCTGTGACATGTGCTGGACAGAGGTGGTGTCTGATCAAGTTCATATACTACATTTTGTAATAGTGTAGGCTTTCCTATTTACACACATCCATTTCTGCTTTTGGGATGTGTTTGCATATCAAGGCCACTGGATGCATGCCAGGTTCTCATTTGTGTGTGACATGTCTGCTTCATGTGTTGGCTGTGTATGTGATGTCAATGTGTGTGTGTTTCATGTGCTTCTGCCATGTGCACTAAAGTTCATCTTTTCTCCCCTTTCCAGATGATGACGCAATGGAGCCAGAGGATGGTGTTGTCATGCCAAACACAGGGTTGCTATCACACCAGCAATCCAGCACAAGTGGGGGTCGTGGGGTGGTAGGCCACGAGAACCCACTTGTGTTGCAGACCATCTTGTCTAGGGCTGGCAATGAGTCTAGCTCGGATGATCGCTCTGACGACAATGTCGAGTTGGATGTGCATCGGGTCCATTCGTCTGGTGTGAGTGATTCTGATGTGGACGCTCCTCTGTCTGCAACACCTGCACTGAGGGGCCAGACGGTGGTGGGACCTCTGTCTGTGGTGGATACGGACGCAGGGTCACCCTCCACTCAAGTTGCTGATGTGCCTGGGGCATCAGGTCGACGGAGGAATGTAGTCCTGCAGCTGCGGGTGGTGCCAACTCAACAAGGACGTTGGCTCCTTGGGCCCCACAGGTGTCAAGACCAGCAACGTGGTAGTCGTGCACCACTGGTGTATACTGAGTCGGAGCAAGCCATGGTTGCCAATTCAGAACACCAGGGGGCAGCAATTGATAACATTGCTGAGATCATGGAGCGTGTGGCCCAATACATGTTACTCCCTGCTAGGCAGGTGGAACTCCTCCACAGTCCATGGCCCACTCGCTAAGGCTGCGCATGGCGGCCTCAGACAGGGCACGCCGGGCTGAGATGGTATCTTTGCATCAAGTAATTGCTGCTCACGCACAGGCACACATGGATGCCATGAGGGTTGAGTATGATTCCCTCAGATCTACTCTGGGTGTGCTCTTGATGTCCCAGAGGAAGCGGTCAGAGGAGAGGTTGGAGCAGCTAGAGAATACCATCTCGGCTGAGCTACGTGCTTGTCGGGAGGTATACCAGTTGTCCAGCCGGGCCATGGAGGAAGAACTCTGTGTTACATGTGCAACCTTGCAAGAGGAAGCACGCGTATCATGCAAGGTTCTACATGCTGATCTACGTGGCATTGCCGCACAGAACCAGGCTCACCCGTCCAGCAGACTTGCTGCCGACGAAGGGCAAGTTGCGCCTAGGCATGGTCAGGGTACTGTGCCACGTCAACCTTTTCAGCAGAGGGTGATTCGGACGACGATATATCTCCCCCACAGGTCGAGCAGTGCAGGCGTTGAGCCCATGGAGGATTTTTTTTGTCTCAACATCATCACATGTGGGTGTTGAGGTGCACCCTGTACCTCCCCCTCCTGGTTGCCTTCCCCCCGGGTCGTATGTGGCCATTTTTGATTTTTTTTTTTAGTTTAGTTAGTTAATATGGTTTTTGATAGTTAGTTTAATTAGGTAATGTAGGTTTTTTATAGTTAGCTTAATTAGTTAATATAGTTTAAAATTGCTTGTCTATTGTGCATTCATGTGACGGTGTGGTGCTTCGTGGTTTTTGAAAGCCTCCACTGTCTGTCCCAGCTGGGCCCTTCAAGCTTGTCTCGTGTATGTGTTTGCAGCTTGGGGTGCTGACTCACATAGGCCACACCTGCTTCCCTTATCCATGGGCTCGCAAGGATGGTTCGGTGTAACAAACATTTACACAAGGGCTTTGGACTGTCATATCTGTGGCCTGTCTGCTGCTGTACTACTTGTGTTAACACCCCTACTGGGGATTGTGGGGGTTTTATCCACGGCATGTCTGTGATCAATTTGGGTGGGTTCATGATTGATGTGTCCATAAATTGATCTAGATTGTGATGTATGTTATTTTCTTTCCTGTATATGTGCTTGATGCACTTCATGCTGTAGACAGTAGCCTGCACCCTTTGCCTGTCAAAGTCACACTGATGGTGGGAGGAGTTCTGATGTAGGTCTCTAACATGGCCCAGTGACAACTAGCATGAAGACACACACACAGGGAACTTTCAAGCGTTATTTATATGTTTTAAGCCCTTTCTGCAGGACAATGAGCCTCCAGACCACCTTTGCCAGCAGACACAGGGCGAAGCACTACAGAAATCTGGCTACGTTCGGTGGTACAGACATGCGCATGTATGCGCAAGCAGTAGCAGAGGGCTTGTGCTCAGACGTCCAACAGAAGCAGACGTGTTTCCAGGATCTCCAAGCAAGGTGAGCAGCACAAGGGGGTCACACCACAGCCAACCTTCCACCAGGCCACTTGCACATGCATGCTAAGTAGCCCCACTGATGGGGAGCTTGGCCAGATATTGTTGTAGAAGCGCACAGTACAGCTAAGATGCGTTGAGGGACAAATGCCAAGTAGCTTTACAATTTGTCAGGGGCACACGCAGGGGTCGTCGCACATATCCTCCAGTCCCCCCTGCTCCATAGAAGCTGAGTTATTAGCGCATTAGCGTTCCGAGCCAGAAACTTATACAGTGCACAGGGACACCCAGCGAGGCACAGACTTGTGTGCGGTGCATATCATTTGCATGTGCAAATTGCCACTTGCACTTCCTATTGTAATCCACAGCTGCCAGAACACGACTTGTACTGAAGTCGCACCTCGCTATACGCATCTAGTAGGTCACCCAGTGACCATTCTATCATGTGTGATTCTTGACGCATTGGTCTTCCATTTACCGCGCGCCCACGTGCGCCTGCCTTACTGCATTGACAGTGTATGAACCATCACAGGGGCAAGCTAACATATACGTACATAGCAGCAGACAAGGGTGTTTGTTTGTGGAGAAGTCACTTACTTTGGGGCAGGAATGGTGTTGTGTGTGTGTTGTAAACACACACAGATTAGTAACTCACGCTCTCTTTGCAGCATTGAACTGCTCCTGTTACCGGAGCTGAGAGTGCGCAGGCAGGAGGCCAGCACTCACCCTAGAGATAAGTCTCTCTTTTGCTTGCATTTGACTCATTTAGTACAATGTGCATGAAGAGCATGGTTTCTCTGATTGAGTATGTGTTATTGTCAATAGTTGTATTTTGTATTTTGTCTACTTTCCCTTGCAAATCCAACTCCCCTCTCCTGCCCCTCTTTCCGGTTATCCTGAATACCAATGCCTGTCCAAACAACGGATCACTGACCCTCTTTCCCCACCGTGGTCTCAGAGGCCTGTGTAAGTTTTACCTTGCAGGCGCCCAGACCACGGAGGGGGTGGTTTGTTTGTGCCACTCTTGCACCTGGAGACCGGAGCTGTGGCACTACCCATCAGTTGTTGCATCCTCATTGTATGATGTTTCCGGAAAAAGGTACCCTTCCTGTTGAACCATTGTTGAACTGTGCTACCTTGGTAGTTCGATCATTCTGCTTGTACTTGCGCCAGGACTTTTTTTTCCACTTCGAGTAATCTACTGGAGACTCTTCCAGGGTTTTTTTGTGCTGAGAGGCTTTTTCCCTGGTTTGGGGGTTTGGCTCCTTGGAGTTCTCTGCGATTTGGTATTTTTACCAGTCAAGGAGGCCTCTGAGGGGGCTGGACCTTATTTACACACAAGGTGGAACATGAAGACCAAGGGATAGGGGGATCCTGTAGCCAGGTAGACTAAAAGGGAGAAGGCTACATACCCCAGACACAGTTGTTCAGAAGGTAATGTTGATGTGTAAATGAGGGAGGGCCTTTTGTTGTTGGACAGTAAGCCTGGGCTACAGTGTTTGGGCACTCTCTGACAATGTCATTGTGGGGTACTATGTACATGATGTGTTTTGCTGGTCACTGGCTGTTCCTGTGTTGTATTTACTTTTTAGGTGTCAGGGGATTTTTGTGGTTTGACATGCAGGGGTGTACACATGGGCAATGTTCACATGTGATGTGTATAGGACACTGAGGGTCACTTGATTTGACATGCATATATTGAGTGCATGTCCCTACTGATGCACACAGTTGCACAATGCTCCACCACACGTACAACCACCCTTCCATGCCCACAGGTGCACACATATTGCCCTCTCGGGTACGCTGTGTCCCTGCAGCACATGATCAATTACCATTTGGGGATCCTGGACATGCATCAATGGGAACATTTGTTATTTTGTCCTTTTGATGTGATGCTCAAGGTGTATCCCCAATAGAATGGCTGCTCATTGTGCTCTGTGCTGAGCAGTGTGTAGCAGGAGACACACACAGCACACAGGTTTGGGAGTGGCGAATTTGACTTGCCCAATGTGCATGTGGACAGGCATTCAGTGCTGTGTTGAAGCTACCACTGGTGTACAGCATTTGGTTATGACTTGGTATGTGTGGGAGGTTGTTGTCAGTCATTTCATCTGATTCCATGTCAGGCATCATTGTCTCGGGCCACTTTCCATTCATCACATGTCACTTCAGATATATTATTGGTCATGTGTTGGCCTTTTGCTGTTGCATGCCATGTCAAGGTGTGGCAGACAAGGGTGATGTGGTTTGGGTGACATACCAGGGATTGTCATGGCCTGTTTTGCGGGGGGGGATGTGATACACATCTTGCATGTGTTCCTTTTGGTCACACAGGATTAGTTATGTTTAAGTAGATAGGTGTGCACACAATATAGCACTCCCATGGCAACATCCTCAGGGTGGTAAGGTTGTGACAGTTGACTGTCTCTTTGTCATCATCGATAGTCACCTGACATGTGCCAGGCCTGTGTGCACTCAACGGGGGTGGGAGTTTAGGTAAAAAATGTGCCCACTAGCAGGGTCCGGGCTGCCTCGCCACTAGCCCTTTCCCCTCCCATGGGCAGCGCCTGTGCCTGTGGTTGGGGATGTGGGGGCACCACCATGTCCACCGGTAAGCCCTGCCATGTTGCAACATTGTGCAGGACACATGCTGCCACAATGATCCTGCACACTACTGGGGATGCATGTAGTAGCTGGCCGCCCATTGCGGTCAAGGGAGCGGAAGCGTGACTTGAGCACTCCGAATGTGCGCTCCACTATGGCCCTGTTTGCAATATGGGCAGCGTTGTTTCTTACCTGGGGTGGTGTGGTGGGGTTCTGGATTGGCGTCATTATGTGGTTGCTTAGATGGTAGGCACTCTCCCGTGGGGAGGTCGTAGTGGTTGTGATTAGTTGGGTTTGTCTATTTGTCTGTGTGTGCACAGGCATTTGTACTCACCTAGGAGCCATGTGTCGCAATGCTTCCCAGCTTCCGGGGCCCGGCTCAGGGCGGAAATTCTGTATATGAAACTGTCATGGGTGGATCCAGAGTAGTTTGCATAGACAGAGGTGATGATTCCCTTTGCATCGCATACAACCTGCACGTTGATGGAATGCCTAGGTGGACGTAGGGCCACATGGGTGCAATCTATGGCACCAAGCACTTTGGGCAAGTGTGCCACCCTGTAGAAGTCATGGACCACGGCCTGCCTTTCTGCGGGTGTTCTGGGCATGTATATGTGCCTGCGGACTGAGGGGTGCGCAGTGAGGATTGCCAACACCTGGTGTCGGCAGCTCGACTGCGTGGCCAGTGAGACCTCCCCCACTATGGCAGTTGTCCGCTGAAATGACCCAGTGGCCAAAAAATGCAGGCCATTGAGCACCTTCTCCAAGGGGCTCAATGCTTGGGAGCACAGGGTGGGGGATGTAAGGTCATCTTCCCACTCCCTGACCAGGTCTAGGATGATATGAGGTGGAAACCTATACCTGCCATAGACCTGGTAGTCAGGCATCCCAAAAAGGCTAGTCCGGGGCAACACAAATGTGGGGCCTGGCTATTCTCCTCCTCCTGCAGTGTCCCACGATCAGTGCTACGACAAATGGGGCATTCATCGTAGCTGTATATACGTGTTTGTTATTGTGTGCACTTTTATACTGTGCGCGGGGACGCTTCCGCCTGCCTTCGTGTGGTGGACGTGTTGACGCCTGTGCGTGTCTTTTCGCGTGCGCGTGGATGTTCAGTGTATTTCCCAGTAGTACTTCCCGAGTCACGCCTTCTTTTTCACACGTTGTTCCCCATTCCGCGTGTTACGCCCTGTGTCCTGCCCCCTTTTTGGTGTGTGTGCCGACGTTGTGCGCTATCGCTGTGCGTGTCACGCATGGCGTTTCTGATGTTGGAACGACATGTGCGCCTGTGTGCGCCACGCAAGGATTTGGCACACATCCCGCAGTAAACACGCGCAGGCACTTCCATGAATCGCACGCGTGCGTGTGCGCTTGCTTTTCACGCTTGCGCCAGCGTGCGCCAAGATTTTCAGCGTACATTTGCTCCATGAATCGGCCCCATGAAGTGTTGTATTTAACTGATAACCCATGGACTTTAACTATGTGCCCCGGTGCCGTTACCACCTGATCCAGCCCACCGGATTGGCTTTTATTACTATTAGCACCCCGGATTTCCAGATTTAAAACCTGGGGTGATAATAGCGAAAAAGTGCAGGCCCTCTGGCAACTTTGCCCTGGTCAGAGCCACAGTAAATGGGCACTGTGCCTGCCATTCACCAATCAAAATAGGCCTCTAAGCTATCAATTCACCACTTTCTTTGAAATATGCCCTTGAACCATACCGGAGACTCCAACAGAGCTTATAAAAGGACAACTAGCCAACACTGTCACATTTCACCCAATCTATCAAAACCTTATTCGGGAATAATATGTTTCCATTAAATAACAGATATGCACACATATTAATGAATATACATTGAACTATTTCGTCAATAACACTGTAAAATGTACACCATGAAAATCTGTAAGAAAGCCACGTAGCATAGTTCACATTAATTAATATTTGTGTTCATTTGTTTAATATTTGTGTTTGCAAATCTAGCTCTTAGACACCATGCACCATCTAAGTAATAAATCCTGGGTACTGTCTTCTTTTACGGAAGAATCCATCTATTTCTTAGGTGTTCGTAAAGGGGGCACAATAGAACAAAGTGCATGAGTGCTTCACCAAAATGTTTACAATACCGGAGGAAAAAAATCAGGATTATTTTTAGACCATCTGGCTAATGCAGAGGCAAAGGGATTATATTGATTCGGAACTTCATAAAGTACCATCTGTTGTGGGAGTTTGCAATTACATAAAGATACAATTTCAAAACATATTAAATATCACAATAGCTGGCATGGGCCAGGATGAAGGGATCACCAGGGTTGGACAAAAGCTGGCCCAGTGGCCAGTTTACACCGTGTGAAAGCAAAAGAAGATATCAAGGCTGAGTATATTCAAAAGGAAATACACCAAACGCAGGTTATAAAGATACACAGATTTCTATTCAAAATAACTGAGCAGTTTTCAAAGAAACAGAGTATCGGATAGCTATCAGGCCCTCAGTTCACCACAGCCAATACCAGCGCGTTCGGTGTGGGAAGTGAGTGGGACTGTACATTAGACCAGTCACACCTTTTATACACTTCAAAACATGATGTCCAACCCACTTGCGGGTTAATGAATCTAGGATCTAGGGTTCGTGGCGACTTCGTTCCTTAATTTATGCAGCTATACATTTAGGGGTTATCCTTAATATATTTGCAAACAAGTTACAATAGCAACAGTGTGTCTTCGGATTTCGCGTTGAGCCTCTGCACATAACTTTGTACAATATAGTAAAACAAGTGTTCACCTAAGATGCTTCAAACAGTATTTTGTATGGTATATGTTCATGGATTAATCTTGTTGGTACAGGTAATCCTTTATACACATGTCAACGAAGGACAAGGTCTCAGTACATGACCCTAACATTTGGCCTGCAGGCAGTTTAGACATTAACTTGTACACAGAGGTCAAGACGGCCATGTTACATTCAAAACGACACTGTCCACCATCTTAGAACACAGGGAGACTTTAGAGACAGAATCTAAAATGGCGGATGAACCTAAAATGGCGGCCTACACAGATCTGAGGTCAGGACCTTGCAACGCGGATTTCCTCGCAGAGCGGCTTGGCCTAGGCCAATATATATATATACACGATCTAGAGGGTATAATATGATTTCCCGTTCAACAAACCCTCCTTTTGGCCTTTGCCAAGCGCTAAACTACTTCTAATCACTTTACAAATAATTCCATGTCTCAATGTCCACACACCCTGAATCACCATCGGATATATCAATCGCCATTAGATCGGTTACCAGAATTTCTTTCAGAACATATTCATTGGAGTTTTTTCTCTGGGGTGTATACCTTGCGTCCTAGCGTACCCATCGCCTGTGCGCAACATCCCCCTAGCATTGAACATATACCAGGAAGACACTGTATACAGCAACAAATGAACAACAGAATTCCCAAAATGATCAGCAAGACTGAAAGTACCTTCCAACCCCAGGATTGCAAGAAGTCACAGAACCAAGCACTAAGATCCCAGTTTCCTTCGGGAACATGCACTTCTGAACTTAGGACATGCAGATTCTGTGTTGCCTTGAAGATAGTTGGGGAGGAATCTGGCACGAAATCGCAGCAAGTGGACCTCACTAATTTACATACCCCTCCACATTCAACCAGGATGACATCTAATGCCATCCATTTCTGAAGTGCTACTTATCTTATTGCTTTCTGTTCTAGAGTCATATTATAGATTATGTCAGTGGTCTGGTTGATGGTTCTCTCCAGTACTCTTGCTAGTCTCCTGATATCCTCTGAGTTCAGTATTTGTCCCCAAAATGGCACAAAGGATTTTGCTACGTCTCCCAGAACTTGTGCTGGAGTGTCACCATTCTCGTCCTCTACAGTACTGGCTATGAATACCCCGGGTAACAGGATCCCTAAATAACAAGTTCCCTGCCAATCCCTGGGTAACCATGGAAATGCTATATTACCGCAAACAAAGTAGACAGGTTTGCATACATACAAAGGTCTGTCTTCCCCAGTCAAATTTGCAACGTTGGCGCAACCTTTAAAATCACCCAGTGACTGAGTACCATTCCTCTGTATGCAGAAAGAAACTGAATCAGGGCTATGATTAACAGTGTAAGAACGAGGTGTGTCATCCTTATTGCCTATAGGAGCCATTTTAAAGGAAATCAAAGATTGGAAAGGACGAGACAGTCTATCAGAAGGCCTAATAGAAGAAACGTTGAGCTTACTCCTATTTGCAAAAAGCGAACATCCGAAGGGATTCAAAACACGTTTCTCAACCTGATTCAAATTAGTCCCATCAAAGTTCCCTGAGATGCTATTGTTCCAGCGACCAAAGAATAGTGCTCCAAGAGAAGCATAACATGCAGTTGTCAAAGGTAATGGATGAATATACCAACCTAGCCCCTTATCCCCATGTTGCGGTAAATGCAAACAGACCCATCAGTTGGACTTGTTAAAGATGGCATGTGTAGCATTCATGATAAGTAATAATGTGTTGTTGTGATATCTCTCTCTATGCTCAGAATCCCTAGGAGACAGAGTGTGCAGATGCACGAAAGGAGTAGAAACAGTAGGTAAATTTTCAGTCGGTAACAAATTCTTGAGTGAATGTACTTCCTCTAGATACCAGAACCCTAAAACAATGACTATTATAAAACCAATTAACATTATCAAAAAACAGCAGTATGTTTTCAGGGCCCATGTTACGGACTGTCCTTTTTCGCAGCTGGTCACACGTTCACTTATTAGTCCTGTGCGAGTGGAAGCGGTGGCTGGCATTGTAATCTTCAAACAAACAGGCCAATGTTTTTAGCTGGTGACGTCCAGGCCGAGCATCTTCTTAGTCCTTCCACAAACCCTAGCCAACAGAATCCCCGTATAGACAATAGATCGGGCCAAAAAGGCAAGCCCTTGCTGATTTTCCTCGATCGCACAGCCGAACAGTGCAGTAGGTCTATTTTCTAGGTCGCAGATCGTGTAACGCTCACCTGATTCTCGCAGAGGCACCGGTCTTGACTGGGCGACTACCGTATCTTCAAAGGTGATGTGTAGCACCCGGTTGGCTCTTTGGGCTGGACCTCTGTGCACTGTATGCCTGACGTGTAGAGTAAGATGTCTGCAGATAGAAAATATGGGGTTAATGAACTGGGGTTATTGGGGTGTCCCTATCTCTTTCCTCTTCTCCTCTCCTGTAGACCCCCAAAGGTTAACGCTCTCACCTTAGGTAAGTGAATGCCGAGCTCTCCATCTGCCTCGGGGCAGGGTGCTGTAACCAGTTTCTTCACTGGATAGGTAGTGCAGGCCTCTTGACTTCAGAGGACTGCTGTCCGTCGTTTACTGCACGAACGGTAAGTTTCGAGTCATTCAAATGTCTTTAAAGTCTTTAGTAATGATGTCTCTTGTTTTGCAGGGTTCCGGCGATGGCGGATGACGGGCTGAAGTGAGTTGAAGATGGAGCCCGTGTGATGAATAGAAGCGCCTGGAAAAACGTAAGTAAGCGCTTGTTGCCTGCTTCACTATGCGCTCTAACTGTCTTTTTATTTTGCAGGTACGAGTTCGGAGCGGCTGCAGGGTGCCGGAATACCCACTGGATTAGATGTGGAAAGGAGTAATGGCACGTGAGTATTAAAGTTCCCCAATGTCTTTAAACGCACCTTGTTTTGTCTTTCAGATGCCGGAATGCTAACCTGTTCTTTCTTGTCTTTATAGGTGTTGCTGAAGACTGGATTCAGGATGGTAAGCCTTTGCCTTTCAGATGCCGGAATGCTAACCTGTTCTTTCTTGTCTTTATAGGTGTTGCTGAAGACTGGATTCAGGATGGTAAGCCTTTTTCCTTAGGCCCAGGACCGGATGCAGAAGACACGATGAGCGTTCTGCTGCAGAGGTTGCAGAATAACGCAAAGCAAGATTCATCCACCGGGTGTGGTTTAAATAGCCTCCTGTAGTGCTTAGGTGTCTCCTTCCACAGCCACGCCTAAGTAAGAAAAGAGTTCCTGGTAAGAAAAGAGTTCCTGCCTTCCAGAAGAGTTCCAGTGTTCTGAATCTAGGGAGTGGCTCCAGCCCCACCCAACAGGAAAAGTAGTTCCAAACAGAAGAGGATCAGAGGCTCAACTGGCAGGCAAGTAAGCAGCATGGTCTGCTGAAGGTAAGTCCACCCAAGCATTATGAGCCCGGCGCTTCCAGCGCTGGGACTGGGCATATTTATGAGCCTGGTGCCACTGGCGCCAGGACTGGGGTTGGCACTCGGAACCTGGGTTATGGATCTGCTTCCAAGGGAGTTGGGAAAACCCTGACCTTTTGGAAGCAGAGATCATGACAGTACCCCCCCTCAAGGCCCCTCCCAAACCGGGCTTCTCCGGGGGTTTTGGCTTGTCAGGAAATGTTCGGTGAAATCTTTTGATTAGGCGAGGAGCGTGGACATATTCAGCAGGTTCCCAGGATCTCTCTTGGGGGCCGTAGCCTTTCCAGTCAATTAGGTAGAATAGTTTAGATTTGGAGATCTTGGAGTCCAGAATGCTTTTGACTTCAAACTCGAGTTCTCCATCCACTAGGATAGGTTTTGGAGATTTGGTTAGTCGGGTTTGAGGTTGCACGGGTTTTAATAGAGAGACGTGGAAGACCGGATGTATCTTCATGTGCGGGGGCAAGTCCAACTTGACCGCTACTGGGTTTACTATGGTAGTGATGGAATAGGGACCAAGGTATCTTGGGTTGAATGTGCGTGGCCCCTTTAGAGATAGATATTTGGTGGATAACCAGACTTGATCCCCTACTTGATAGTGAGGGGCTTCCTTCCGATGTTGATCTGCTCCTTTCTTGTATTGTTCTTTAGCCCTTTGAAGGTGAGAAACAGCTTCCTTAAAGGCTTGGGTGATTGTAGAATGCAGGTAGTCTACTGCTGGTGTTTCAAGATCTTGGAGGGGTTCCAACTCCGAGGTTCGAGGGTGACTGCCGTACAAAAGAAAAAACGGGGTTTTCCCAGTTCCCGAATGGACAGAGTTATTGTAGGCATACTCGGCTATCCAAAGGATATCTTTCCAAGTTTTTTCAGTTTGTTGCAGCATGCAGCGTAAATACTGTTCCAGAGTTTGATTGGTCCTCTCGGTTTGTCCGTCGGTCTGAGGGTGGTGACTGGTCGATAGTCTCACATCAATTTGAGCCGACCGACAGCAACTTCGCCAAAAATGAGAAATAAATTGACTACCTCGATCCGAAATTAGAACCGCAGGAAAACCGTGCAGTCGGACGATGTTTTCGAGAAATTCTCGGGCCAGAGTTGCTGCTGTTGGCAAGCCTTTGAGCGGAATGAAATGCGCCATCTTGGAGAATAAGTCCACGATTACTAGAATCGTATTGTATCCGGAGCATGGAGGTAGATCGGTGATGAAGTCCATAGAAAGCGTATGCCAAGGGCGAGGTGGGATGTCAATAGGGCGTAAGAGGCCTGCTGGTCTTTCCTTTTGACTCTTGTTTTGGGCGCATACTCCACAGGACATTATAAAGTCTCTGATATCTTTTTTCCAAGACGGCCACCAGAAGTAGCGCTTGATCTTTTCTGAGGTCTTGGCTATACCGGGATGACCTTCCATTAAAGAGTCGTGATAACAAGAGATTACTTTTTTCTGTAAATCTGTGCTGGGTAGGTATAATCGTTCTTGGAAATACAATAAGTTGTCCTTTACTGCAAAGTCCTTTCCCTGCAGATGCCAATTCTGTATGTCTGCTGGAGTTACAAGTTGCCTGGCTTTATCCTTAACTTCCTCTATGGATTCTGTGGCGATTACACCCAGAATTCTTTGTTCGGGAATGATTGGTACAGGTTTAGGGTTGACCAAGTGTTCTTCCACTCCCATCCGAGAAAGGGCATCGGCTTTACCGTTCTTTGTACCAGGTCGATAGGTAATTATGAAGTCAAACTCAGCAAAGAATAATGCCCAACGGAGTTGTCTAGAGGATTGGGCTTTTGCGGTCTTCAAATATTGCAGGTTTCGGTGATCCGTAATCACAGTAACGGTGTGTCGGGCCCCCAGCAGATAATGCCGCCAAGCCTTAAAGGCAGACTTGATAGCCAGAAGTTCCTTGTCAGTAATCGTGTAATTGATTTCAGGAGGCGAGAATTTGCGGGACCAAAATGCCACGGGATGCAACTGATTGGTTACCGGGTCCTTTTGTGATAGAACTGCCCCCATGGCAAGGCTTGAAGCATCAGTTTCCACGATGTAGGGGAGTTCGGGGCGTGGGTGTTTTAAGATTGGTGCAGAGATAAATTTAGTCTTCAAATCCTGGAAAGCTTGTTCCGCCTCGGTAGACCATTCAAAACGTTTGTTTTTCTTTAACAAGGCAGTGATGGGCTGGACTATTCGAGAGAATTCGGGGATAAACCTGCGGTAAAAGTTAGCGAATCCTAACATGCTTTGCACACCTTTTACGGAGGATGGTGATGGCCATTTGAGAACTGCATCGACCTTCTTTGAATCCATACGCACTCCGCCAGGTGATAATATGAATCCCAAGAATTCAACTTCAGTCACGTTGAAAACACATTTTTCCAACTTAGCGAAAAGTTTGTGTTGACGCAATCTTTCGAGGACCATTTTCACGTGTTTCCGATGTTCAGATTCCGATGAAGAATAAACGAGGATGTCGTCAATGTAAACAACAACACATACATCTATGAGCTCTCTGAGGACATCGTTCATAAAATATTGAAAGGCGGCCGGGGCATTGCAAAGTCCGAAGGGCATGACCTGATATTCAAATAGCCCATACTTGGTGCGGAAGGCCGTCTTCCATTCATCGCCCTCTTTTACTCGTACCAAGTGGTAAGCTCCTCTAAGATCCAGCTTTGTATATATGCATGCTTTTCTGACTTGGTCCAGGAGTTCAGGGATCAAAGGTAACGGATATCTATTCTTAACGGTGATCTGGTTCAGGGAGCGATAATCGATACAAGTTCTAAGGTCTCCTTCCTTTTTTGGAACGAAGAACAAAGCTGAAGAAGCAGGGGACTTGGAAGGACGAATAAACCCATTTGCCAGGTATTGATCCAGGTATTGTCGAAGGTGAAGGTTCTCAGGCTCGGTGAGGGCATAAATTCTACTACAAGGAGGAGTAGATCCAGGTATCAGGTCTATCTGGCAGTCATAAGACCTATGGGGAGGTAGAGAGTTAGCCTGATCCTTCCGGAAAACATCTTGGTATTCTAGGTATTCGGGAGGTAACTGGGGAGTCTCTGAAGAAATTGCGGCCAGTGCAACACCAGGTGGAGGGTGACAAGTAGAGACACATTCTGGAAACTGGACCGTTCTTGCTCGCCAATCGATCAGAGGATTGTGTTTCTCTAACCAAGGTATTCCTAGAATAATCTGAAACTGAGGGGCCTTGATCACATCGAACACGATCTTCTCATGGTGTCCATCTTGACTTACTAGCGTCACCTCTTGAGTGGTATGCGTTACTGGCCCGGAGGCTATCTCCGTACCATCCACCGTAGTAATGACGTCCTTTACAGCCTTGGGACAAAGAGTTAGATTCATCCTCAAAACCATTTCATGATCCACATAATTGCCGATGGCACCGCTGTCGACGTAAGCTTCAATTGCATGTAATCGATCCGGATTATCAGGGCTAATGAGGACCATAGGTATCACGAAATGCGAGGTCACGGAACTGGTTTTCACGCTCGGCAAGAGGACCTCTATTCTTGTCGGGCGAGGTCGTTTCCCTGCTCAGAGTTTGTAACTTTGGTAACTGCAGCTCCTACTGCCTTCTTGGCAGGTTTCACCGGACAGTCTCGAAGAAAGTGCCCTGAGTTTCCGCAATATAGGCATAATTGCAACTGTTTCCTCCTTTCCCGCTCCCTTTGTGTTAGAGGACCTTTCAGACCCCCTATTTGCATGGGTTCCCCAGAGTCTACTCCTTTGGAAGGAGTTGGCGGTTTGGAAAATACTCGAGCATCAAACTTGGAACGATCGGCCTTCCTGTTCTGCAGCCTGTGATCTATTTGAACGACCAAGTCTATATAATCCGAACAGTCTTGTGGGGGATTCACTACTTGGGCTAAAACGTCTTTGAGCTCTCCACGTAGACCTCTATAAAACAGCGTAATCCTTTTGTCCTCAGGCCATTGAGTTTCCACTATTAGTCTATTGAAAGATGCAATATAAGCCAAAAGGTCTTGATTACCCTGTCGCAACGAAAGAAGCTCATTGTCCAAGGCCTGCCCCTGTGAATGTCTTGCGAACAGTTTTTCCATACTAAGCTGAAAGGCTTGAAAATCATGGAGAACCGGATCATCTTGATTAACTAGAGGGATCGACCAGTCTGCCGCATTGCCACTAAGGTACGAAAGTACAAAAGCTACTTTTGCTTGATCAGTTGGAAAGGCTGCTGGCCGGCATAAGAAGTGCAACCGGCACTGATTGATAAATACTGCAAACCTCTTTGGGTCACCAGAAAATCGTTCGGGCGGAGCCAGAGGTACATTCCCAGGTAGGTTGATCTGCACTGGATTCATAGAGGATGTTGAAGGAAGATTTGCCCCTGATGCGGGTAACGGGGTCTGTCCGGCTTGTGACTGTAGCACTTGTCTAGCAAGATTGTCTGTTCTCTCCTTGGAAATAATTAGTTCCCTTCTTAGAGCATTCGTTTCCTGACGAGCTGCATGCACTTCTGCCCTTAGTTCCCCAAGTAACCGGGCTAGGGGGTCAGTATCCGAGGTTTCCATAGCGCCTGGGCGAGAGTTTTGCGGTAGGCTTTGCGTTCTGTAACGCTCACCTGATTCTCGCAGAGGCACCGGTCTTGACTGGGCGACTACCGTATCTTCAAAGGTGATGTGTAGCACCCGGTTGGCTCTTTGGGCTGGACCTCTGTGCACTGTATGCCTGACGTGTAGAGTAAGATGTCTGCAGATAGAAAATATGGGGTTAATGAACTGGGGTTATTGGGGTGTCCCTATCTCTTTCCTCTTCTCCTCTCCTGTAGACCCCCAAAGGTTAACGCTCTCACCTTAGGTAAGTGAATGCCGAGCTCTCCATCTGCCTCGGGGCAGGGTGCTGTAACCAGTTTCTTCACTGGATAGGTAGCGCAGGCCTCTTGACTTCAGAGGACTGCTGTCCGTCGTTTACTGCACGAACGGTAAGTTTCGAGTCATTCAAATGTCTTTAAAGTCTTTAGTAATGATGTCTCTTGTTTTGCAGGGTTCCGGCGATGGCGGATGACGGGCTGAAGTGAGTTGAAGATGGAGCCCGTGTGATGAATAGAAGCGCCTGGAAGCACGTAAGTAAGCGCTTGTTGCCTGCTTCACTATGCGCTCTAACTGTCTTTTTATTTTGCAGGTACGAGTTCGGAGCGGCTGCAGGGTGCCGGAATACCCACTGGATTAGATGTGGAAAGGAGTAATGGCACGTGAGTATTAAAGTTCCCCAATGTCTTTAAACGCACCTTGTTTTGTCTTTCAGATGCCGGAATGCTAACCTGTTCTTTCTTGTCTTTATAGGTGTTGCTGAAGACTGGATTCAGGATGGTAAGCCTTTGCCTTTCAGATGCCGGAATGCTAACCTGTTCTTTCTTGTCTTTATAGGTGTTGCTGAAGACTGGATTCAGGATGGTAAGCCTTTTTCCTTAGGCCCAGGACCGGATGCAGAAGACACGATGAGCGTTCTGCTGCAGAGGTTGCAGAATAACGCAAAGCAAGATTCATCCACCGGGTGTGGTTTAAATAGCCTCCTGTAGTGCTTAGGTGTCTCCTTCCACAGCCACGCCTAAGTAAGAAAAGAGTTCCTGGTAAGAAAAGAGTTCCTGCCTTCCAGAAGAGTTCCAGTGTTCTGAATCTAGGGAGTGGCTCCAGCCCCACCCAACAGGAAAAGTAGTTCCAAACAGAAGAGGATCAGAGGCTCAACTGGCAGGCAAGTAAGCAGCATGGTCTGCTGAAGGTAAGTCCACCCAAGCATTATGAGCCCGGCGCTTCCAGCGCTGGGACTGGGCATATTTATGAGCCTGGTGCCACTGGCGCCAGGACTGGGGTTGGCACTCGGAACCTGGGTTATGGATCTGCTTCCAAGGGAGTTGGGAAAACCCTGACCTTTTGGAAGCAGAGATCATGACAGATCGTACCTCGTGCTTCCTGGTATTAAGTGATCTGAGAACAGCGTGTTGTCACTTCCCGTTGGAAGCGTCGTATCAAGAACAAGAGAGGATGCAAGATCCGGAACAACAGCTTCCGGAAAGAAAACTGTTGGAGAGTGTGGAGGCAAAATGGCTGTTTCCCCAGGCCCCACATGCTTAGGTAGAGTCTCCATCGCACTCTCAATGCTGTTTACTGCTTCAGGATCGTTGGTTGCAGTACTGATGAGGGGTTCTGTTTCTTCTGTATCGTATGGCACTGGGTGTGGAATCTTCCTAGTGTGCGTTGCATGGATCCAATTTTTCCGGCCAGCCACCCGCACCGCCATATGTGTGATCAGCAAGACTTGGAAGGGGCCCCGCCACCGAGGTGCAAGGCAAGAGGATCGCTTGAATACCTTTATCAGGACCCAGTCACCTGGCCGTATGCTGTGGCCTGGGCCCTCGTATCGTACAAGTAAGGCCTCTTGCACCTGGTGATAAATCAAATGCAAGTTTTTAGTCAACTGGCTACAGTAATCTGATATAAGTACATTTTCTACATTTCGCAGAGAACGACTTTTCGGAAGGTTCCAGATATTAGCAGGCCTCACCATAACCAGCTCAAAGGGAGAGAGCCCAGTCTTAGTTTGAGGGGTTGTACGCATGGACAACAACACGATCGGTAAGGCGTCCGGCCATTTTAGTTTGGTGCCGGCACACGTCTTAGCGAGCTTTTTTTATAAAAAAATGTGTTTATTCATCAATCGACACACAGGACATTACATATAGTATCTCAAGTCATGCAACCCAGAGTCCCCGTCACCCACCCTGTACATTCCCTGGCAAGCATAGTTCTCGGCCTTCGTCAGACTGGCTCGGCGGCACTGGTGGGTCCTCCATAGCGTGAAGGGCCCTTGCGATCAGGGTCGGTTTGTGGGTCAGGGCCGGATAATTCCGGTCATAGTCTAGCACTGGTTCCCAGACATCCCGAAAACGATGAAGCAGTCCCGCCCTGGCTGCCGTGACTTTCTCAGCTATTAAAATATCCCAAAGTTTGACCCAGCAAAGGGCCATCAAGGGTCCGTCCGCAGACTTCCAGGTGCAGGCCACCGCGATCTTAGCCGCTAATAGGAACTGGGATATCAGGGCCGCTCTTCTCCCCGACCGCGGGTATGAGCCTGACAATGGAATCCCTAAAAGGACCTGTTCGGGCGTGAGCGGAATGATCGCCTGGGTGACGTCTTTAATGGTGGCCAGACAGAGAGACCAAAACTCCTGCACCCGGGGGCAGGTCCACCACATGTGGAAGTAGGATCCTGGGAGGCCGCAAAGTCACCAACAGAGAGGGTTTAGTGCTGGTTGGAAGTGATGAAGGCGTAGAGGGGGGTAATACCAGCGCAGGAGTAGTTTATGGGCACACTTCCTGTTGGTTATACAGCGGGAAGACGTCCGTGTTCTTGTCCAAATGTCTACCCATGTATGGTCCTCAATGGCATGTCCGAGGTCCGTTTCCCATTGGGACATGTAGGAAGGCCAGGACCGGAGGGGGTCCTCCTGTAGCAGCCTATACAGGGTCGATATTTTCCCCCGGGGCCGGTAGGTCGCTCACCGTCAGTTCCATTGAGGTAAGGGGTCTTGTGGCTGCCGTTCGGGTCTGTGGGTGAGAGCACCCGTGCCTGAGCTGAGCGTAGGAATACCTATCCGTTTCCGCTAACTGAAAAGTCATCTTGCAGTGTTCAAAGGTTAGGGGGGAGTCCCCTTCAAAAAGTTGTCCTAGAGTGGCGAGGCCCCCTGCGAGTCCCAGTTTCTGAAGTTTTGGGGACGGGCCCCGGAGGAGAAAGCTGGGTTGAGGAAGATTGGGGAGAGCGCACTCAAGTCTCCTGGGACACCCCGGTGTCTGCGAGCCCACTCCCAGGCCCAAATTGTTTGTTTTGTAGCTGTGAGAGTGCCCAGCCAGCTGTGGCGTAAAGCTGTGGGTAAGAACGGGAGGAAGCGAAGGGGAAGAGAGAGGCAGGATTGTTCGATCTCCACCCATTTCGGTCGACCCGTAGCAAGTCCCCATTCCTGGATGTGGGCCAGCTGTGCCGCCATATGGTATTTGCGGAGGTCGGGGACCCCCAGGCCTCCCAATCTCGTGCTGGCCATCATTGTTCTCCGCAGGATGCGCGGTTTCTTCCCTTTCCAGATAAAGTCCACCATCTTCCTTTGGAGCCGCTGCAAGGGGGGAAGCGGAATGGTGATCGGGAGGGCGGCACAGGCATAGAGGAAGTGCGGGAGTAAGTTCATTTTGCACGCCGTGATCCGGCCTAGGAGGGAGATCTCTTGGGGTTGCGAGCGGGTCAGATCCTTTTCTAGTTCCTCGAAGAGTGGCGGGAAGTTAACACTGTAAACTTCCGTTGGGCGTGCGGGGATATGAACCCCCAAGTAGGGGATCGATTTGATGCTCCATTGAAACAGACCTCTCTTCACCAGGGCCTCCCGTTCCGCTGGCGTCATGCCCACTCCCAGTGCTGCCGACTTTTGATAGTTAATCGCGAATCCCGAGACCATCCCAAAGTTGTGGATTTCAGTTAAGGCCTCGCTCATGGATCTTTCAAGGTTTGTGATGGTAAGCAAAACATCATCCGCGTAGAGGGCCACTTTATGTTGCGCAGAGCTGGTGCACAGGCCACTGATTCGGGAGTTCTTCCGGACTCGTTGAGCCAGCGGCTCCATATCCAAAGCGAAAAGCAGAGGGGATAGAGGACATCCCTGCCTCGTTCCGTACGTGAGGGAGATTGGGTCCGACAAGCGGCGGTTGACTCTCAGCCTCATCCTGGGGGACTGGTAGTTCGCCAGGATCATCCTCTGAAAGGTCGGACCAAAGCCAAAGGCCCCCAGAGTGAGGTGCAGATAAGACCAGTCCACCTTGTCGAACGCTTTAGTTGCATCCAATGCCAAAAGGGCTAGCTGTTGGGAATCCCGAGTGGCGATTTCAATGAGATCCAGGGCCCTGCGGATGTTGTCTTTCGTCGGCCTGTGGTTTATAAAGCCTGTTTGATCCGGGTCTATGATATTAGGGAGGATAGGTGCCAGACGGTTGGCCAAGACTTTAGAGTATATGTTGGCATCCAAATTTAGCAACGCAACAGGTCTATATGAGCCAATATCGTGAGGGTCTTTCCTGGGCTTGGGGATAAGGACTGTAACAGATTCTTGCATCGTTGGGGTGACGGTGCCAGTGGCCACAAATGAGTTGAAGAGGCGGGCCAGAGCGGCCGCTATTTGGGGCCGGAAGATTTTGTAGAAGCGAGTGGAAAATCCATCCGGGTCCAGGACTCTGGGTTTTAAGATCTTAATGGCTGCCTCCACCTCCTCGATCGTAATCCGGGCTTCCAGGTCTTCCCTGGACGTCTGGGTCAGGTGTGGTAGGGTCGCCTCTTGGATGTATGAGTGCTGCTTAATTGGATCTTTCGGGGCTGCCGTCATTATTTCCAGGTGGTGGGCTGTTGCCAAGCGTATTTTGTCATGGTCAGCATAGTGGATCACCCCCTGCGGATCACGGAGGCCCAAGATAATATTTCTGCTCTTCGCCTTTGCCAGTTTGCTAACCAGGAGCTTGTTGGCCTTGTTGTTGTGAGCGTAGTACCATTGCTTAGGCTTGGTTATCAGATTCGCCGTAGCCTCAGCGTTGTGGGCTTCCAGCCGTTTCCTGGCCATATGCAGGTGCCTGTAGGATTTAGGGGCCCTTCCTTTTATGTGTAGCCTCAGCCTCTCGGACTGCTGCTTCCAAATCTTCACGCGACTCCCTCTTCCTTTTGTGGTATGCGGCTCCCTGGGCTACTATCAGCTCGCCTCTGAGGACCGCCTTCATGGCGTCCCAGGTTTTAGCCGGGGAAGTGTCCTCGTCCCGGTTTTCAACGAAAAAGTTCCTAATGGAGTTGGCGATTGAGTCCCTCACTGCCATGTCTCCCAGGATAGGGTCATAGAGGCACCACCAGCAGTGTGGAGGGGGTGTCTGGGTCATGAGACCGCAGGGTCAGAGTTACTGGAGCATGGTCCGAAAGGATCCGGGGGCCAATTATCACATCATCAGTGAAGGACAGGATCTGTGGGGAGGTCAAGATTAGGTCAATTCTGGAGAAGGTACGATGCACATATGAATAGAAGGTAAAGTCCCATTCGTCTGGGGACAGAACCGCCCAAGAGTCCACAATGTTTAGTGTGTGAAACAGGTGGAGCAAGCCAGCTGCCAACTTCAAATCTCTAGAAGACGGGGGGTGAGATCTGTCCTTGAGAGGGTCCGGAGCCCCGTTAAAGTCCCCTCCCATGACGACATGCCCCCCGATAAATGGGAGGAGAGAGACCTCCAGACCCTGGTAGAAGCTCTCCTGATATTCGTTCGGGGCGTACACCGAGATGAGGGTGTAGAGCTGGCCACGGATGGAGCACTTGACTGCAATAAAGCAACCCTCCTGGCACTGTAGTGAGTCAAGGATCTGAGGCTTCAGGTCTTTTTGCGAATAAAATAGCAGGAATTGTAGTGGGAAGAGTTTGCTTCGCAGGTGTGAGAAGTCCGCCGGGATCAGGTGCATCTCTTGCAAAAAAGCAATCGACGACCTGTTGTCTTGTAGTCTCTGTAGGATCGATTTCCTCTTCGTGGGGGAGTTCAGGCCACTAACGTTCAAGGAGGTGAACTTGAGTTTCAAGTGAGGGGGTTGGTCCGGGCGATCCTCTTGCTGGGGGGAAGGAGGTTGTGGGGGGTAAGGTCTGCCATGGCGTGAGAGCATGATTGAGTTGGAGTCTCCTGTGGTCGAGGGTTTTTCAAACTGGTCTAACTGGTCTCCAATGGGAGAAAACACATTCAAACGCGACCTCCAATGGGAGGACCAAAGTGCGGCCAGGGGGGTCGATTTAGAACTATCGACATGTCCCCTAGGCAATAGGGCTGTCATTGGACAGCACCAACATGTTTGAAAGTCTCTCCAAGGGTAAAGTGGTGTCATCCGCCTTGGAGGGGGTTATGGACCGCGTCTGATCCGCGGCAAGATGTGAAGCATAGAGTCGTTCCAGAGTCATGGTTCAAGTGCAGGCGTTAAGGCGTGTCATTTGGGTGTGCGATTTCTCTGCACTCTGGACCATGGGGTCCGTTTCGGTTTTGGGGAGGTTGCTTCTGAGGCTGGGCTTGATTGGCCCGGAGCGGGGAGGTCTAAGGTCTCTGGGGAGTCCGGGCGGAGGATTGACGTCGCATCGTCGAGGTGGCTGATGGTGCGCTGAGTGCCCTTGTACGAAAACTGTAGGGGCGTAGGAAAGAGCCATCGATAACGGATCTGCTGATCCCAAAGAAAGAGTGACAGAGGCCGGAGCATTCTGCGCTTTTGAAGAGTCAGCAGGGAGAGGTCCTGGAAGA
Source organism: Ambystoma mexicanum (assembly GCF_040938575.1). Lineage (NCBI taxonomy): Eukaryota > Metazoa > Chordata > Amphibia > Caudata > Ambystomatidae > Ambystoma > Ambystoma mexicanum. Next base: position 299,487,932 of record NC_090936.1, on the reverse strand, counting down.
TCTGTATCGGGATACCCTGAAATGAGAGCTCGTCCTTAGAGCGGCCAATCGCTACTATGGCCTCCTTGGTGGTGTAGAAGTGGACCCTAGTGATCACGTCCGGGAGGGTCCGTATCGACCCCGCGGCGAGGGCACAGTCTGTGGGTCCGATCCAGCAGCAGTTGAGTCTCGTTCAGGTCTGGCAGGAGGGACTGGAAGAAGGTGCTAATGTATTCCGGGAGCTCCCGGTCAGGGATTGAGGCGGGCACCCCGCGAATACGTAGGTTGTTGCGGCGGGAGCGGTTCTCCAAGTCCTCCTGTTTATGTTCGGGGATTTCGGTTCTTGCCACCATCGATTGGATGGTGCGTTGAATTTCCGTCAGTGAAGCGGAGTGGCCCGTGGTCAGGTCCTCCACCTCGCCAACCCTCAGTTCGATGCCGGCGACTCTTTGTTCGGTCTGTTCCAATTTGGCAGTGAGTTCCGACATGCAGGCTCTGAATTCAGATTTAATATCGCTCATGAACGCCTGAAGATCCTCCTTAGTTGCGAGCGTTCCGCCGCCCTCAGACGTTTTCTGGGGGGTGAGCTTGAGGGGGTCCGCCTTCCCACCCTTCCCCGAGGCCTGCAGCATAGCAGAGATGTCGGCTGATTTAGGAGGCTTTAGTGCTTTGGCCATCATTCCGTGGGGAGGGGACGTCCCCCGAGGGTGACTCAAGAGTTCACGTTTTGCAAGGGGTTGGGGGGACAGCCAAATAGATGTGCGGGGTGGGCAAAGCCCGAGGATCCTAGGCGGCGGAGCGGACAGGTTAAGACTCCAGCTTCTCGCGGATTAGAACAGTTCCTCAAAGTTGGGCAATCCAGCGAGCTGGGCGTCCGTCTAGGAAGGTGGTGGTCGGCACCTCTGGCCGGTGGTGAGCAGACGTGGACAGGGGCGCCCCAGGAAGTTGCAGGGGGGGACACGCTCCGTGTGGGGTCGGAGTAGGTGGAGCTCGAGGGCCCTGCCGGCGGGGATATTAGGTGCCCGGAGGGGGTGTTGTGGTAGGCCTTAGGGTAACCCTGGGGGGGGCAGAGAGCAGGTAGCAGAGGGCCCAGAAGACGCAAAGTCATCCCAGGGCAGTGTGTGTTGCTCAAATCGGGGCCACGCTGTAGCTGGAGGGCCTCCAGAGTGAAGGCTGGCCGGGGGGGTTACTGGGGCAGGGCTGAGAGGCAGCCCACCTCACCGAGCCGGGGCCACGCTGCAACAAGTAGGCCTTCGATGGTAGCCGGGGGAGGCAGGGCCCCACCCCCGAGAGCAGCAGGCCGAAGATGGGCTGGGGCGCCCCAGGAATCGAAGAGGGTGCTGAGGTGGAGCTGAGGGGCCGCCAACCTCAGTCGGGTGACGTGTGTGGCTCTCACTTGAGCCGGGATCATGGGGGGGCCTCCGGTGGTGGCCGGGAGAGGCAGCAGGCAGAAAGCGAGCAGGGGCGCCCCAGGAAGACGAGGATGGAGGGTCCGCAGAGAGAGCAATCCCAGCGAGGCGGCGGTGGCGGGAACCGCCGGGTCGGGTGATCACAGGGGCCCAGGCAGCAGGCCTCGCACCATCAAGGACCAGGCACAGGGGGGAGACACTCCGGTGCAGGGTGTCGGGCGGGATGAGCCTCATACGCGTCTCATGGGCGGATGATGGTAGCCAGCCGCCAGCCTGGAGGGGGTCGCGAGGATGCGGCGGCCATTTTAGGTTGTGTTATGGGAGCAGGCCTTCGCGCTCCCCATCGCGTTTCCGCCGTTAGCGAAGGCGTTATGCCCTCAAAACGCTGCCATCCACTGCCCAGGACCACAGCAGGTGAAAGCTCCCCATCACGACCAACAAACTTAGCTGGAAATGGGTAAAATTAACACTGAGCCGCGGATCCGAGTGGAGGCCATCAGAGGAGCTGTCTCATCGCTGGCGCTCCAGGCCACGCCCCCAGCGAGCTTGTTTTTGATGATGCCGTTGTGTCTTTCCACTAGTCCAGCACTCTGAGCGTGTCTGGCCGAATGGAGCCATTTATCGATCTGTAATCCCGCACATATCTGCAGAATTACAGCAGCGATAAAATGTGGACCATTGTCCGACCAGATGACTCTTGGTAGCCCTAACCTTGGGAAATATTCTTTTAACATAGTCTTTGCAGTAGTCGTGGCTGTAGCGTCTTTAACAGGAAAAGCCTCAACCCATTTGCTAAAAGCACAAATGACAACTAACACGTATTTCAAGTTATTACATTGTTCCATTTCAAGAAAATAAAAGTGTATAACCTCGAAGGGGACAGAAGGTGGCCCAAAACTTAACCTAGGAGTTGGCGTTCCCTTTCCCACATTATACTGTAAACAGATCATGCAGTTTTGGACAAAACGTTCAGCCACCTTAGAGATTTTGTCATTCACCCATACATTTTCCAACATTTTTGTAATCTTGCGGGCACATATATGTGTGGGACCATGAGCCATAAGAACCATCATCATAATATACACATCAGGAAGTAGCCATTTCCCTTCAACTCTGTCGACCCAACACCCATCATCGTCAAGTTTCCCCAAGCCTCAGCCCATTTATTAGACTCTTCTAATGTGGCATCGGCTTGGATATCCTTCACGGAATCGATACCTTGTTCCATAGTACAGGCATTTGTGACTTCCCTTGAAGTATACATGTCTGAAGAGAGATCAGTGGCAGTTTGTTTAGCTATCTGGTCAGCAAATGCATTCCCTTTTCCTATATCATCTACAATCTTTTGATGCGCTGCGCATTTTACAATAGCTAACTGAGTCGGGAGTGCAAGCGCTGAGAGTAGCCGTACTATCAGGGAGCCATGCTGGATCTTTGTACCATGTGAAGTTAAGAACCCTCTTTCTGACCAGAGTCTCCCAAAGTTGTGAACCAGCCCAAAGGCATACTGACTGTCAGTATATATATATTCACGGTAAACCCTTCGGAAAGTTTGCAGGCTCAGGTCAATGCTATAATCTCTGCGGCCTGCGCTGAGTTATGCGTGATTCTCTTGGTTTCCACGACCGTGCTCAATGTAGTGATTGCATAAGCAGCTGTGGATGTACCATCCAGAAGTTTGAAGCAGGAGCCATCACAAGACAGCTCCCCTTCTGGATTGTTCAAAGGAGTATCTTTTAGATCAATTCTACCCTTTGTCTCTTGCTCGGTAGTGTAAAGACAGCCATGTGAGTCTTCGTCACTGCAAGCAGTACCTTGCGGAAAAGGTAATAGTTCAGCCGGATTAAGAACACAACACCTCTTAATTTGGATGTGTGGTGCAAACAAGATCAATTCATATCTTGTCAACCGTGCAGAAGTGAGGTGTTGCATTTGAGTTCTCTTCAATAGAACATCTACAGAGTGAGGTACAATCAGGGTTAAAGCATGGCCTAGGACCATTCCCTCACTCTGTTTTACAGACGCAGCAGCAGCAGTGACAGCTCGCAAACATCTTGGCAAAGCGCATGCTGCAGGATCGAGGGCGGAAGAAAAGTAACTGCACGGCTTATTCTTCCCTCCATGTTCCTGCGTTAACACAGCGAAAGCACATCCATCACATTCATGCACAAACAACACAAAGGCCTTTTCATAAATTGGTGTGCCCAAAACCGATGCCGAGCACAATGCAGTCTTGAGCAAATCAAATGAACGCTGGTGCTCCATGTTCCACGCAATGGCGAGGAAATGCCCTTCTTCGTCAGAGCCACCATCGGCTTAATCGTTAACCAGAAACTGGCGATCCACTGCCTACAGTAAGAAGCCATTCCTATGAAGGCTCTAACTTCTTTCTGCATATTTGAGACAGACATGCTCGAAATTAGTATTATTCCATTCGGGCGTCAATCTTCTTCCCTCCTTTGACAGGAGATAGCCTAAATAGGCGACCTCCTGGCAACAATATTGAAATTTTTAAGCAAAGCTTTATGTCCATGTTTAGCCAGGTGAATAAGCAACAACACAATGCCCTCCTTACAAGCGCTCTCTTAGCCAGCAGCTAAAAGCAAGTCATCAACATATTGAAGCAGTGTACAAGTAGAGGGCAACTCAAGGATATCAAGTTGTTCTTTCAGAGCCCTACTGTAGATGCTAGGACTTTCCGTGTAACCCCGTGGTGCACGGGTAAATGTAAAGGAGCGTCCCAGTAAGGTGAACGCGAACAGGTGTCTACTGTCCTTGTGTATAGGAATACTAAAGAAATCATTCTTTAGATCTACATCACTAAAGTGAGTAGCTGAAGACGGAATCATAGTCAATATCGTTGTCACATCAGGTACAATTGCAAATTGTGGAGCGACGATCTTATTGATGGCACGTAAATCTATTATAAAACGGAAAGGAATTGTATTATCGCCTTTTTTGTACACAGGCAAAATCAGACTATTGCATAAACTACCTGCAATTTCCTCAATCACCCCTCGATGTACAAAATTGGAGACGATGCATGTTAAAGCTTGCTCACCATCAACTGAAATCTTATACTGTGGAATGTGCGGCAGCTTCACTCCATGTTTCAAAACAATTTTAACAGGCTCAATTTGCAAAACACCGACATCATTGTCATCTACTGCCCATAAACATTCCGGAACATCACTAAATTCCAACGGCAAAGGTCTAGTCAAGAATTGAGAGACACAAAGTTGCTGTGGTGAAATCGTCAAACGCACTCCATCAGAGGAACAATGAATTGCCGCATTTAACTCCTTCAACAGATTCAACCCCAGCAAATTCTCTCCACAATTCAAAGTCAAAAGGAATGGACAGTGGTCCGTAAACGGACCCAAAGAAATAGGTACCGGTGAAGAAACCGGACAGACAACCCGTGTGCCAGAAAACCCTACAGAAACATTGGTTTGCCCTGACAGTGGAATGTTTGGAACCCAAGAATGATCAATGGAACACTTTTGTGCCCCTGTATCTATCAAGAATAGATGTTTCCTATTTCCCACTAACATTTCGACGTAGGGACCTTTCTGATTAATGGGAATAGGCGTAGGTTCCAAACCCTGCTTCGGGCAATCCTAACGAAACAGAATATCGTCAAAAGGAAGTTCTTCAGAAAGGTAAGCAGCAGAAGGATGGTCAAATATGTTTCTAGTATCCACACTTGGTGCCTGATTATCCTGTGAAAAAGGTTGCTGTGAATCTTGTGAAAACTGACCTCTACTATGGCCCTCTACACCCATGCGACCTCTGGGTCATCTACCCATATTCCCAAATGTGTTATTTGACCTCTGTCGGAAGGATTGGGCATTGTGCACGCCATTGACCCTCTTGCCTACAATAGGCACACTGGTTAATATTTACAGGACCCAAGGGCACATTTCCTTGTGGAACATACTGAACTCTAGTTTGTGAATTACCCCCTCTAGGGCTTCTAATGATTTGCTGTAATAATACTTTTGTCTTTAAATCACCTTTTCTCTTTTCAACTCTTTCTTTTTCATTATTGACATGATTCTCATAGTACTGAGCCAGGTGCAGTACTTCTGATTGAGACTTCGCTTGCCAAGTGCTCTCAGAAGACATAATTTGCGACTGGATGTCAGGCTGCAATCCACCCTCAAATTTGTCTACAAATAATCTTTTCCCAGACTCTGTGCCTAAATCTTGTCACCTGAAATCCGAGAATACCTGTTCAAACCGATTAAAGAACTCGGGAGCACCCTCAGACTTTCCTTGGACACAGGCGGTAAGCTTGTCCCAAATAATTCTCTTCTCAGGAATTATAGTTCTCAATTTCGCAACTATTCTGTCAGGCAAAGTTAGTTATTCCTGAGGCGGTCTTTCGCCAGCTGGCCTTTCTCCATCAAGTCTAATTATGTTAGGCCATGTATCTCCTAGCACTGGTACGTCATCTATAGTCCTAACCTGTTTCCACAAATCTATGGGCAGGAGTATGGGAAATAACAGATCAATATCACTTGAAGTGAATACTGAGCATTGCAAAACATACTCTATTTCTTTATAGAACCCTGTCAGATTTTTCCTAATATCGGGAATAGATTGTTTAATGGTGTTCACTTCCTGTCTGGACGTGAACGAACTGTGACACATAATGTGCAGGAATATCTCGAGCAGGTTTACCTGCTGCAGCATCAGCGGGAAACTCAACTTTTGGGACAAATGTCAGAGGAACCTCTCTCATAGGCAACTGAGAAGTAGGCAACTCTGAACGCTTACTGAGCAACAGAGCTAAATCGAGCGCTAAAGCAGCTGGAGAAGTGTCAAACGAAAAAGCCCTCTTATAAATATTTAATAATTCTACGGGACAACAAATCTTTCTTTTTATACATTCATCCTGCAGGTACTCTACCATCACCTGTATCACGTTCCTCTGCATTTCTGGCGTATGCTGACTATATGTGTCATATACTGCACCTGGAGTTATCGATGAGTCTGAGATCCATCTAATCGCGTCCTTCATGCAAATTCGCATTTCCTCAGATATCAATTTGCGACAAGGAAGGAACCGTTTCTGTACATACATACTATGTCCATCTTCATCCTCATTCTGTAACCTTTCCAACTCCTTTCTATACTCAAATACCCTCTCAAGATGCTCTTGTACCTGCAGTGTCTCTAGAGAACGCTAAGGTGTTCAGATCCCTCAACCCTTGTGGGAGATCTGTATTGTTTAATCTGTCCCACATTACACACAAATGGATCCATAATCCTTCAATGAAAACATTCTTCTCAGGGAAACTGTCCATATTGGAAAGTGTTGCAAAAACATTAGGTTGATCATCCCTCTCCATACAATGCTTAGCCCATGCAATCAATTCACGTTTCTTCTCTGGAGGTACAGTATTGCGAGTGACAACGCTCGATCCTGCTCCCTGATCTACTACAAGTGGTGCAGGACCACTTGGAAGAGAGAGAGTAGGCATGTTCAACTGAGGTGTTATCACTGGTACAACAAGAAAGAGCGGAGGAGCAGGTGGAGAAACAGGCGGAGGAGCAGCAACAAAAGGAAGACCAACGACTGGAGACGAGGAACGACAGGAGGAATGATAGGAGCAGAAGGAGGAATAGCAGCAGGAAGAGGCAAAGCAGCAGGAAGAGGAACATACAGAGGTGGAGCAGTGGCACCAGGCCTTCGTTCATTTAACAATTTATCAATAAGTTTGTCGGAAACATGAAAATCTTTAGAAGGATAGATTTTCTGGATACCAAGTGAGAAATCCCTATCCATATTCCTAGCCGACTCAGACTGTTTATCTTGGTCATACAACAATGCTTTTTCAGTGTTCGTCTTATGACGACGCGCATGTTTTTCTCTACTCTTAAGCTTCTGCAACGCTTCTTTCTTCCAATTCTGTAGTGCGTCAAATGCTGCAGGTCTAGCCTTTTTCTTTAATAATATAGATTCTAAGTATTCAATACGAGGAATTTCAAAACTACCATTGATTGGCCACTGAAGTTTGGAAGAATGTCTAGTTTGTCTGTGCCAAATATCATTAAACACTATACTACCAATGCCATGCTTACAGTACATAGTACAAACCGGCAACCCCTCCTGTGGCGCCGGACGGCTAAGTTTCAAATATTGTCTGTCACTGCGGAATAATGCCCTAAAGCAGGCAGACAATTTCCCTGGCATGTCAGAATAATCGTGTTACCTGGTCAATAATTGTACTCGCGAGTGCAATGCTCCAAAACAAATTATCAGGATACTTAAGAATCGGGTCACGACCACCTGATGAAGCCTAAGGAGGTCCGATCGGATTTCAAAGTTTTTCTAATGAATTTTACCTTGTGTTTGGTGATTTCAGCAAATCTGCCCGCCTCGATATGTGGACCCTCGTCAAGATGCCGACTCGGACCGCATGCTCACCGTCCAGGGATCGGGCTGTGCAGCGCTGCTGAGGTGACACGTCTCATTCAGAAAGGGGCCCCTTTTGTCACCGTCCGATCCCGGTCCGATAGCCGCGTCAACCTTCAACAAGCTGGCATCAATCTTGAGGGTCCCTATTCGGGCGCCATCTGTGAAAGCAAAAGAAGATATCAAGGCTGAGTACCTTCAAAAGGAAATACACCAAACGCAGGTTATAAAGATACACAGATCTTTATTCAAAGTAACTGAACAGTTTTCAAAGAAATGGAGCATTGGATAGATATCAGGCCCTCAGTCCACCACAGCGAATACCAGCCCGTTCGGTGTGGGAAGTGAGTGGGACGGTACATTAGAATAGTCGCACCTTTTATACACTCCAAAACATGATGTCCAACCCACTTGCGGGTTAATGAATGTAGGATCAAGGGTTCATGCCGAGTTTGTTCCTTAATTTATGCAGCTATACATTTAGGGGTTATCCTTAATATATTCGCAAACAAGTTACAATAGCAACAGTGTGTCTTCGGATTTCGCATTGAGCCTCTGCACATAACTTTGTACAATATAGTAAAACAAGTGTTCACATAAAATGCTTCAAACAGCATTGTGTACGGTATATGTTCATGGATTAATCTCGTTGGTACAGGTAATCCTTTATACACAGGTCAACGAAGGACAAGGTCTCAGTACATGACACTAACATTTGGCCAGCAGGCAGTTTAGACAGGGTGACTTTAGAGAGAGAATCTAAAATGGTGGATGAACCTAAAATGGCTGCCTACACAGATCTAAGGTCAGGACCTTGCAACGCGGATTTCCTCGCAGAGCTACTTGGCCTAGGCCAATATATATACACGATCTAGAGGGTATAATATGATTTCCCATTCGATAACCGGCCAATGGCTAGGGTAAAATGCCACTGGGATTGTTGTTCACCAATCCAAATACCACTCTAGCTGAACCAGTCCCATGTTTCCCTGAGAAATGACTTTGAACCATATCTGTGACTCCACACAACTCCTACTAAAATGCCCACTGACCTACAATATCACATTTCAAAACATTTTACATCTCACAATAAAGCCCCCGCCCCTGTATCACTCTTTCTGGGTTCAAACTAAATTCCATGACGCCACAATACACCATAGTGTAAAGAGGTAGTAGATATGAACAATGTCAGATGGACAGACAAAATTCAGATTTGTTTCTCCGCCCTTTTGAAAGAATACACAACTCCTCTGTGACCACTCCACGCCCTCTCTGTAGTCGTTATCCCAGATACACTTCAATTTACCCCATTCTCCAGACTGTTTACAGAATGAGGTTCACAGATTCACTTGTTAAAATATTTTCTTCTGTTTTGAGGACATTTAGCTTCCCAATAATATCTCCCTTTGCACTCTATGGGTTCATCATGGGCTCAAGGGCATTACAATATACCTCTTTGAGAAACCCATCATAAGTTCGTAGACAGCAATGGTGTCGGTTTGAAAAATGTCACATCCCCCTGAACCAATCACATCAGGCATTTCCATGCAACCAATTTGATTTCTGCAAAAGTTCCACCAAGGCGAACACCCCAAAGTAAGTTCATGAACCAAACCGAAATATAGCTAATTCATGTTTGACTACTGTTATCCAGTTGTACAAAAGAATGCTAGACGGATTTACTGCAAATTTGCAAAAACGTTTTTTTGGGTCAAGACGGCCGTACCATGCAATGGATCGGGCTGTAATGATGACAGAAATTGCGTCAATGTATAGTGATTTCGCTAACACTTTGCCCCCTTCATGAAATCACATCAAACTTTCCAAGAAAATTTAATGGCAGTCTATTTGTTTGGCGCAAAGTTATAAGGTGCCTAACAAATGATCCTACTTTCGGAAATGCAAATTAACCATAACTACAGAGTCAATGGTTAATTGCTGGACTCGCTCTAGCTCTGCCTTTTAGCCCTTGAAATGGCCCAGCCCTACAAATTCCCAAAGGCCTGTGAGTGACCCTGTCCCGTGCCAGATTCTGGCATTTCCTCATTGGACATTGAGAAACAGATTCTTAAACGATATGTGTCCCCAGCTTTGTCACACCAGCCGTCCCAAGTCAAAGAGCTAACACATGAATGATTGTGCCCCAACCATGTTGGCCTTCTGGAGGAAAAATATTGATATGAGGATGAATTTCCTACCACCGATTTCGCAAAGGGATCAACCTGAAAAATGTCTGGTTTGGTTTACAACTGACTAGCCTACTAGAGGCAATGACTGGAAACATTGGCCTTCGAAATGCAACTGTTCAAAATGTGAAACACCCTTCCGACTACGTCTGGCCCAAACATAGATGAGCATAACAGGCAGCAGAATCCCGGCCTTCAAGGGCACTGCACCTCCTATGACTGACACAACCCCATCCCTTCATGCCTCCCTGAAAGCTGCCTAACAGTGTTTCGTTCCCTCCCCTTCCCCGACATTGTTCACAGTGGGCCAGTGAAGCCCTTTAGACTGCAATGTGTGGGGTTATCATCTGAAGTGCATGCCACCTTATGAAGAAACTACAAATCAGGAACATAGACAGGAACCCATAAAGAATTCCAAAATAATTATTGTCTAAACTGTCTCGACTCAAATGTCGTTGCATTTCACAGGTGGCTGAGGACAGTCATTCACTAAACTACCCTCCATCATACCTTTAACATCCAGATCTGAAATGAACACTCATTAACACCTTGGTTTCCTGCTCTGTTCCATCAAAATGCCTGGGAACATGTGCATTATCTGCTAGGACAAGCCCACTTTCCCTGCGTTCTTTGTTGTCCACTATCTTTCCATCCACGATTCGCTCTTTAACCTCCACTTACCATCACATTCATCATACCATCACCTACTCAACTTGACCCTCCAGAAATGTCCATGAAGTGATGTATTCAGAGCACACATTATGGAAAAGTAGTAGTAATGGCTTCAGAAAACACGTGTATTAAATGTTGTTATCGCACAAATTCCAAGGATACTATATACTGCCACATGGTCTTTTATAATCCACATACTCCCAATCAACTGACTCCACTCACACTATTCTCTCATTGTTTTCAGCCACAGAGGTGCACTTACATCTATTTATTCTCTCAAGCTTCTCTGATATGAGGTCCCATCAATGGCCTTTACACCTGGAATCATCGCCCCGCTCCGAGGAGCAGGCAGGCCTTCTGGCAACATGGTGCCTGCGAAACCTTTTAAGTCATGCAATGGGGACTGGTCACTACAGAGGGGCGCTGCACCCCAGGGTGCTTGGCTGGGAAAACCCTGACCTCACAGAGAGACTGGTTTCATTTTGGAGTCACCAATTTGTAAAGAGACTAGTAACCCAGCACTTGTGTGATAACAATTATCCTAAAGACCAAATGATCACTGCACCATTTTGCAAAGCAAAACAAGGCTTATTACATGCAAAACAGCCTCAGACGGTCGCTTAGAACCGAACTGACTTAGAGCTCATCATGCCCCAAGAAGTTACAAGTTTCATAGTAGAAAACCGCAAATCAGCATACATAGGTTACAATATTACCCCACCACCCTCATTGTCTACCACCTAAAGAAAATACTCCCTATATTCCCTGGACTGATTGGCCACACCTTATTCTTTTATTGGCGCCTTGAAATACCATTTGTTATATAGGCCCCTTGCAAATATACAATAGATAAAATAAATACATCAAATAAATACATTATCTAAACCGATTCTCCTATTAATGCGCCCCACTACGTTGTCACCATTAAATCCTGATACAGGATTGGCTAATAAATATATTGTTACAATAATAAATTGTGACCATCATGTGATGCACATCACTCCAATCCAGACATGTTCACAGTAAAACTGGGGAGCCCAACTCTGCTTTGATAAGACAATGGGTCTTCTCATTATACCAGACACTGCGGTGCACACAAGCTGCACCCCTGACCTTGCACTGAATTTATTGTCATCAACTGTGCTCCTCCTATCCCAAATCAGGGAAAGTTCCAAACATGGCTCCCTCTTCTCTCCTTTAGATCCCAGGTGTCCACTAATGATGTGACCAGGGCACACAATTGAGTCTGAATTTCAGGGATGAATTTGCTTTTGGTGATGCAGCTTCTTGTAATTAAAATGGGATGAGCGCTCCTTGGGTGAGGACAGTAGTGCTCTAAATCTTTGTCTGGCCTATTGACATTACAAAACATCATGCCCTATTCTCTTGAATTTGACCTTCGAGGGATGCATCACTACCTGTCCTCGCCACAGGTAACATTCAGTTCTCACCACATTCAGGCCTTGTCGCTGGATACAATTAGCATTTATCTGTGCACTGCGGGTGCCTCTGACCTCGGCTTCTCTGCTGGGGGATGTAAAAAGAATTATCTTGGGGCTGAGCTAAACGTAGCCGCAGCTCCACCCCATGCCCGCATTCTTTTATGTTCATTTTGTACTAGGTCTTAAAATCCAATATGGTGGCACTCCTGCCATGTTAACACGCTGACCTCGCTCCTTCCACAGTACCTTTCTGACTCCATCTTCCAGCTGCTTCAGCTCTTTCCTTGCACCTCACTGAAAAACATAACTTTGTCTATCACTCCTAAACCTATAACACTGCCCTATTTATGACCTCTGCAACTGGAACATTAATATATGTGTTGCTCCTTCTGTGTTGCTATATGTGGATATCTAAAATGTGCCAAACCTGATAATTGCGCTTTCTTCCGCAAAAAACATCACCCTGCTCACACTGGTTCTATGTAATTTCATTGTCAGGCATTTCTAAGCCTGCAATTTAAACGTGTTTGACAGTTAATCGAATTGCCCCCCAATCGCCCCCTCCTGCACCTATTTTTACCTCTACCCAACCCCCCAACCACTTATCTAGCCTTTCCCTCCCCCCCAAATATTTGATGAACTGGCAAACACACTTAAAATGCAGGCTTTGAAATGCCTGACGATGATAGACGTTGTACCCTCACACTGTGGTACATGCTAATAGGTTTTTCTCAGCCTGAGCCATTTTGCCTGATGGGGATGCTGTAAGTGCATCTCAACATTACATACAAGGTGCCTCTTTCTGATATTAAAGCAGGTCACTGCCCGATAGGTTTTAGGCCAACAGCTATTACTTGGAAGCCGATGATGCGTATTCATCAGTATTATGGAACTATTCGGCTGCAGCACCACTGCAAAATCGTTCTTTTTTTGGTAAAGGCATTAATTGTTATGGGGGCCGGCTATTGGCATCAAGCCGGCCACCTCCATGATTTGGACATCTGTACTTTAGTTGGAGGCCCAGTGCCTCAGGGGGGTTTCCGGGAACACCCAGTCTTATATAGGAGCAGGGTGGACCATATCCAGCACATGCCGACACTAGCCACTGTACTGGCAAGAGGGCCCCATGGCCTGCAGGCCCGTGCTGATATAGTGTTGGCCTGCAGGCCCAAATGAGACACAGACACAGTCATTCCAGCCTTGGAGTCTGCCCATGAAACAGTCATGACACATCTTAAAAGGGCAATACAATTGGAAGGGCCACACATAACACTGCCCATCTTAAAAGGGAAATACACTTGGGAGGTTCACCTACCACATTAATGTCTGTTGCACGTGCACACTCAAACCCAAAACTCGCGTGTGCCACACAGTAAAGACCAACCAGCGTGCGGCACATGTCATGCATGCACTGTGGATATTTTTGTTACAAACACACACAAGTGCTAACAAAGCATGTGTGGCAACGTGTGCATGTGCTCTGGCCTACCCTGGTAAATGGTAAACACCGGTTTGCTGGTGAATGCGCAAATGACTCAAACCTCTTTCATAATACCATCTATATCATGCTTTTCAAAATGTTCAACAGCTGAAAAGACTTCTGATCACTGGCAAAACCGAAAGAGTAGGTGGACTGTCACGATCCCCTTGAGTGTTGACTGAATGCTAGGGCTCTCTCTATCCGTTTCATCTAATATCCTGTTAAAATGCTTTACATCAAAAATAAAATCAATTACACAGATTTAACATTGACCCACAGGCCTGAAACGTGTCAACACTGACAGCTGTTGAAAATTCTCTGTTGTCAACGGAGAGAGGAAATGATTTTGGCGTTATGAAAAAAAGCATGCTGCAGATAGCGAATGGGTTAACAAACCTTCATGCCTCAAACAAACTCCATTTCATAGTGAAGTTAATCAACCTTGATATTTTTACCAAAGGCCATTTGTTCCCTGTGCCCTAGAAGCGAACAATGGCAATATTATTCCAAGCGGCTGGGCAAATCTACCCCACCTTTCATCAATACTTTTATGAACCAATGGTTTCAAAAAGATGAATAGAATTATTCCACTCAGCATTGTGAAAGCAGAAGCTATTGTTCAACGCAGAGGGCATAATGATAATTAAATAAAGATGCAGGAAACTTTACCTCACCCCCTTCTCTAAAGCAAGCACGCTGCAAACAAAAAAGCACAAAGTCTGTTTTGTGGTTAAACAGTAACTTTTTTGCATTTAGTTTCTTTCAGACGTTGTGAAAAGGACTGACCTCATTCAAGACTGAAGAATGGCGTGAACACCAGGAACAAAGCTGAATCTCCCTGTAAGGTGTGGAAGCACACCCCCTGGTGGTGGAAAAGGATTTCCCACTAATGCTCCAATGACGCATAGACAGTCGACCATTGCAAGAATGAGGTAATGCTATCTCTTTTTCTTCTCCCTACTTTACTGTTAAAAACAGCAAGGCCAGGTCGGAGGAGGGGGAAAAGCAGGCTCACAGAAAGCGTCCACCAAGGGAAAACAAGTGCCATGACCAATTCCCACTGAAAGCAGAGCCTAAAAGCTCCTGTATCCTCGCCCTCCCTCTCTCTGTTTTCACGGATGGTTTGAATAATTCAAGGAATTCAGGAAAATGGTTCAAAGGTTTTATTGTTTATATATCAGGCTGCAGAGTGGCCCTAATACGGGAGGCCACAAACTAGTTCCTGAACTTCTCGCATGGTCCCTCCACCCTATCCAAAATGTCCCTACCCCCTAAGTGAGTAATGCAAGTATGGACTGGTAATCACTACTGTCTAAGCTAGACTAATCACATTTGTGGGGGCCTAAAGGTCGTATCCGTATCTACTGGGCTCCCTCTTGGAGTTTTTAAAGGTCCCCTAATCTTCTAATGCCCCACACTATGCAACAAATATATTTAAGAGGGTGCCTGTGCCCTCACACATTCTCACTTTCTCTGTCTCAGTCATGTCCCTGCTTTTGCACTCCTCGTGTCTATTATCTAGTCTCCACATACCCCCTCCTCTCTCCCAGCTCTGCCCCTTTTTTCTTTCATGTCATTTCTCATACTCTCTCCTTTATCTCTCTCTTTCTCTATACACCCATCCTCTTACTGAAACACTTGTGTAAGAGCGCGATAGAAATAAAATATCAATATCAATACTATTCTCTCCTATCTCCCACTTCTCTCCTCCTCTGTCCCTCCAGTCTTCTCACACTCCTGCCACACGGCACCCTCTCCTCCTATTCTCTCCTGTCTCCATCCTCACCCTCTACATCCATCTCCTCTCTTTTTCGGCATCCTGTGTCTCACAGATATTACTGCGCTACAACTCACACACACTCTCACTATTGACTATGCTGACTAGGGTTGACTGGAGTTGTAGTCCAAAGCATCAGGAGAGCCAAAGGCTGCAGACCCCAGGCTAAAGCACATAAGATACGTACAAAGGGCAGAGAGAGTTTGCTTTCTCTTTTTGTGCCTGTAGGACATGCTTAGTCTGTGGTTATGCGCAGAATGTCATAGTATGTTTGAGGGTCATGACTGTTTTTGAGATGTTGCCATTTTATTTCCTGATAAGTTTAAATCCACCTAATTTACAGAATGAACATCTTCATTTCAACTTCAGCCTGTCTTAAGGTGTTTCTAGACTGAAGTTCTAAGCAGTGGTCTCACCCTGAGCCCTTGTTACATCTTTCCAATTCTCCTAAATGCTTACAAGCACTCCCATGTCAGACCTAATCACTTTTTGTCCCGCATCATAAATTGACTGGAACCCAGAAAATATGACGGGGGGCATTTAACAGTGGGAGATGCCCCATTTCATGATAACGATATCCAAAATTGGATCAGTGGAATGGGATTACACTAAGTAAATTTCAATACATATCAAATTTTATTCAGAAAACTCATGACAAGGAAAATTCATCTTAATATCATAAAAATCGATAAAAGAGCAGTCAATTCATACCCTCAATCATAACCACATACATGACTCATTCAGACATTCAAATATGAAAACACCCAAGTGTTTAGTACATCAATAAGCATTGGAAATATTGTTACACCAAATATGTTCAGTTATCACATCAAACAGTGACCCAGTCCATAATATCAGGTGTCGTTGTGTATCTGATGCCAAATTTGACCAGATATCTCTCACAGAAAAGCGTCGACACGTGTTTCGGTCAGAGATCTTCTTCAGGACGTAGGGCTTGGAGTAAATGCTCCGCCCTATTCTCAACGTGTGTGGGCCAGTAGTAAATCTAAAAAAGTAATGATAAAAACCATAGTGTCATCCTTATTTCTTAGAGTCGGTGACTAATAATGTCACAATGTGTTCGAATTCAATAAACACATAGGCCCCTACTCACCACCAAATTCCAATTTAAGGGAAGGTGAACGGGACAGCGGAAATTAATCCTCCACTGGCATCAGTGTGTATGCTGTACCTGTGGAACCAACAGAAACACCACTCAGCATTCTTGGAAAAACCGAATACTCAGTGTGCATATCTGTGGCCATACATAATATCCATAAAAATAGGGATTAGACCACTTACAAGCACCCAAGGTGCAGCTTGGAAATCTTTCAAAGGATGCGACCACCAAGGGACCCCCCCCAGGGTCCGCGTAATATTAGCTGGATCTTCCCAATGTGTATTGGTCACTGGGCCATTCACAAGGCTACAAAGGAAACACACAAGGACAACTGTGTGAAGATTGTTCACCTCATGTAACAATTACAGCATGTATGTGGCGATTGGAAAACACACACGACCACTAAAGCCGTGTGTGCACATGCATACGCATTAGAAAATGTACACCTGTAAAACTAATCAGGCAATGCAAACTCTCGCCATAGCCAACTCCTCACCAAGTGAGCACCCATAATATGTAGACTATATGTATGACATATATAAAACCAGTGATACCGAAGGCACCATTCACATGATGCCCACTACACCATATATGCAGGTAACGCAGGTATGCGCGTATAACAAACGGCCTCTTTTTCCATGTATCGTGCCGCATTAGAGAAGATTGTAATAAGTGTAACAAAATAAATTAAAAACAAACGGAACGCCGCTAAATAATATGCAGCGCTCCTCGGAGCAATCCTAATGCCACACTACAAAAACCTCTAGCGTGTCTCTGGGTCACGCTCTCCCAGGGGGGACGCTTACCTTGAATGGAAAACGTGCAACCCCCTTCGTGGGAAAATTTACACAGCCGGTACCGTGTCCACTCACTCGACACCAGCACAAACATAGCAAAAAGTCAATGCGGGCTAAACATAGTCAAAGTACTATCTTTTAAAAGGTGCTGGAACCACCAAAAAAGGACTAACCACTAGAGCATAAAAATCAGCAGAAAACAAAGTGTCTTAAAGGCACACAGCAAGAAAAACACCCGTGCGTCGATCATGTAGAATAAACTAACATGAGCCAGAGGTTGGGCCATGAATTAATGCGCGGCCATTAGACAGACATATACTGAGGGTGCCAGAGAGATGATGAATAAATGGAAGAAGGACCAAAAACACAGTCGCTTGTCAAAAAGCCCCCTATTAAGGGCCTTAAAATTAGACATGTTTAGCTTTAGATTTCAGGACTGCTCTTTTATCGATTTTTATGATATTGTCAGGAATGGCACTCTGTCAAGTGTGGCACAGGGTACCCAGGTAGGTTTTGGGTGGCTGTGCTAAAGTAAGGAAGCATATAAGCACACACATCAGGAAGTTCAACAAGAAAGAAGAGTAGGAAACTGTAGCTGTGAGCCAAAAGGGGCAAAGATACAAAGGTACAAACAAACTGGATTCCCTCTTGGGGTGTATGCTGAAATGGGAAAGAGTGTTCCACGAACCTTAGGAAACTCCAGCCTTCTGCACAGATTGCTATAACAGAGGCCCACGCTGTATGCTCATGGCTGGGAACAACAGCAGTGGGTGTCTGTAACACAGAAAACGCGACAAAGGAAGGGGCAGAGGTTGCCTGCCGGAAGCCAACAGGCAAGCTCTGTACAAAGGGATTACATAAGACACATGAGAAGACAAGAACAGATATATCCAGCGAAAAGGAAGTCAATGAGCAATCTAGCAGAAGGAAAAGAAGGAAAGACAGTTAGACTGAAGTAGATAACCAAAAGGTGGAGTACAGAGGACTCAAGGAAGAGAACAAGGGAGCAGCAGTCAGGAAAACAGAAGGACTGCAAAGTAGGAAGCAGGTCTGCAGTCAAGAGTGGCACTAGGTGCAGGCAGACTGTAGTGGACTGCGGAGGACTGTAGTAGGCTGCAAGGCAGGGAGTCCAGAAGAACAAGAAAGAGAGAGATTATTAGTAGACGACAGAGAGCCCAAAAGAATAGGGCTGGGAGGTAGGGAGCCCAGAGGAGCAGGGCTGTAGGCAGCTAAGTGTAAAACAGGCTGTAAGGCAGAGGAGTGAAGCAAGCCGCAAGGCAGGGAGCCCAGAGGACAAGGGCTGTAGGCAGCGGAGGGAGACAGGCTGCAAGGAAGGAGCCCAGAGGACACGGGCTGTAGGCAGCGGAGGGAGCAGGCTGCAAGGAAGGAGCCCAGAGGACAAGGACTGTAGGCAGCGAAGAGCTGCAGGCTGCAAGGTAGGGAGCCCAGAGGACAAGGGCTTGGAGACAGCAGAGGGTTGCACGCTGCAAGGTAGGGAGCCTAGAGGACAAGGGCTGTAGGCAGCCGGAGTGAGGCAGGCTGTAGGCAGGGAGCCCAGAGGACAAGGACTGTAGGCAACTGGAGTGAGGCAGGCTGCAGGGCAGGGAGCCCAGAGGACAAGGACTGTAGGCAGCCGGAGTGAGGCAGGCTGCAAGGCAAGGAGCCCAGATGACAAGGACTGTAGGCAGCTGGAGTGAGGCAGGCTGCAAGGCAAGGAGCCCAGATGAGCAGGGCAGCAAGGAGTGAGCCTAGAGGAGCAGGGCCACTGACTGTAGAGGGCTGCAGAGGACTGTAGTTAGCTGCAAGGCAGGAAGCCCGGAAAGGGCACTGGATCAAAATAGGATAATGCAGCAACAGGAACAGCATACAAAGTAGAGGGTCAAGGCAAACAGGAGTGGGGAGATCTCAAGATGCAAGACACTGTACTCCTGCAGGCAGCTGCTTATATACAACCCTGTCCTGTTCTGAGGCAGGCTAATTGACAGCACCTGGAGCAGCACACCTGAAGACAATCTGCCTCCTCCCTCTCTGGTCCTGAGCAGGGGGAAGCAGCACTGGCCACTAGGGCTTCTGGGGATTGTGGTCCCAATAACGATGAATGAGAATAGCCAGGAATTGAGGACTGTAGCCAGGTGCATTATGGTAAATGTAGTAAATTGCTGATTGTGTGGAGTCACAGATCAGGTCGAAACTATTCGCCATCTCCTTTTATCCTGTCCAGCTCTAACAGCCGAAAGACACTTGTACTTAGCACCACTAACTTCAGACTTTTCTGTTTTAGAAGAAGAGACTGTTTAGTCCCGCCTGATGGCAGGCGACTCCGCGAAATGGTCCCGGACGGCAGCTAAATTTTTAACTGTGGCTTTAAAAAGAGCTAATTCGCAGCACTTCACCTAACTCTGAACTCTGGGGAGTAAAAGTCTCCAGCCTTTTTAGGCCCCAGCCCAATGACTCTACCTTGACCAATAGTGGTGTCCTAAAGTACTAAACGGGAAAAAATAGTGAAAATCCTTTTACGAAGTGTGGATCTATAATTTCTTCTTTTGTAAAAATCAATTTGGTTAAATACAAATAAAAAAAATAAAAAAATAAAATAAAAAAAAATGTAGTTAATTGAATAAAATAAGAAAAAAACAAAGTTGAGCAAATGGAAATAAAAGACCAAGGCGTGAATAGGAGTTGTTCAAAGAGTATTAGAAGGATCAATGAGTAGTCCATGATGGTTGCCAATGCGTGCGCCAACGGCGTGGGCATGACAGATATTAAGATGAATTTTCCTTGTCATGAGTTTACTGAATAAAATTTGATATGTATTGAAATTTAGTTAGTGTCATCCAATTCCACTGATCCAATTTTGGATATCTGTATAATATACCTGAAGGATCAGGGACTTGAGTGCAGGTCTACCCCTTTATTTACCCCATTCCATGATAAGACATGCTGAATTAGCATACCCATGTAAAAGCGAGAAGCTCACGTGGTCCCCATTAGTCACCCTACAATGGCAAAAAAATCCCTTCTCCAACACAACTATGCACAATTAAGAGGAAATAAGGTGACAACATTGCCAGTCTCTCAATTTTGGTTCATGGTCAGGTTTTATATACATTTCTCTCCCTCATTAGGTGAAAGTCACGTTGGTTCTGACCCTGTCCATACATTATTTGCCGTATGCGTGAAAGACCTATGTTGACAGGGTCTACATAGATGTATGCCTGCCCTTTTATGTCACATATGAGTACAGCGTATATCTGCAGAGCTACTTGTGGTAGTCTCACCATCCCAATAACGGGTCAATGGTGAATGTTAATATTGTATCATTCTCAGAAGAACATTTTCAAAGATATATTAGTGGCTCTCCCACATTACTTATTGACTCCAATACTAGATGTTTTACTACAAAAAAGAAAAAGGTGACTCACACCGAATTACACAGTAAAGGTATGTTGGATCTAAAGGCAGGGGTTATTCCAGAGGGGTTAAAAGTAAAAAGTAATAGATATTCATAAATTTAAAGTAAACCGGAGTGGAGTCAGAAACAAATGTAGTAGAGACTGGATACTTCTCAAAATTGAAACAGCTGGAGAAGATATGAACAAGCAGGGGGAATAATGGCATGCCCTTGAACAAAGAAATGCGCAAGAATTCCTTGATCATGGATTTAAAATTAAAAATTGAATAAAAAATTGGAAAAATAATAAAGTTTAAGCAATTTACTCTGGACAAAAAGTGTGGAAATTGAGGCAAGATATTGAAACATTTAGTGAAGAAAAATATATCCCTTTTTGGTACCTGATTTCTATGGAGATGACAATTGACATTATACAAAAGATAGTCTTCCTCAAAAAAGAAGTATGTGACATTTTCTGACACCTCTAATAGCTCCGAAGTGACCATGAAGAAATCGGCACTATGGCCCTCATTACAACTCAGGCGGTAAGGGGTTTACGGCGCCGTAAACAGCGCCGACCCTTAGCGCCTGAGTACGAGGTCCCTTAGCGCCATGGCGGATTTAACACCTGCTTTTAGCAGGTGTTAAAATCCATGGCGCTAAGGGACCATGGAGTTAATTACGCCACCGTAATTTACGGTGGCGCAATTAACGCCTTCCCCACTCCCATTATGCCCTATGGGGCAAAAATGGGAATGGGGAAGGGTAAATGGGGATTGGGGACTTACTGCCCCGCCAAACTCGGAATGGGGCGGGCGGTAAGTCCGCCAACCACCATGGCGTAAACATAGTTTACGCCATGGTGGTAAAGTCACGGCCCAGGCGGTAACTTACCGCCTGGGTCGTAATGAGGCCCTATAGCTGCTGTGCACAAATCACACATGCAATCCATGCAACCACACCAGAAGAGGACTGGGACAACACAAATATGGAGTGCACACACGCCAGTGGTACAGCAGACAAGAAAGGGCACATCATAACTGGTAATACCTATTTTCAGTCTCTCACGACATATATTAATATCAAATGAGGTAGGCCTCAACAAAGTTTTAAGTTTTGTACCAACTAAGCAAGAAGATCCATTTGAAACTGAGATATAACAGAGATATAACTCTGGAGGCTATTTAAAGCACTCAGATTGAAATATTTCTTCAGTGGAGTAGTCTACAACTTGAAGGTGCGTTCTATGGGATTAAAGGCCCACTCTACCTTTATACCCCGGCCCTCCATGATATGCCCTGAAATTGCCAATTTTCAAAACAAAATCTTGAGGGAGATGAATATACTATGTCAAAACCCAAATACGTAAGAGACAATATAACTCACATTGAAATGTTAAAAACCCTGTAGACCACCATCTAGGCATTAAACCAGCGGGCAAAGGTGGACAAAGGTGGAGGGATTGTCATTTTGGACAGTGGAAACTAGGACATTCAATGTCATATATTACTTGGGAAGATGGAACATTATATAAAGTTAGATACAAATCCCACCATACGCCTTGAAGCAGAGATTGGATCATTCAATCAAATGGCATTCGATGAAGGGTGGATTAATGATGAGGAACAACATTTCTCATGTAAGAGTAATCCATTAATTCCAGTTTTCTACACACTTCTAAAAGTACATAAACATCCACAGACCTCTCCGGGCAGATCAATAGTGTCTGCCAGAGGATCAATTCTGGAACCATTATCCATGTATGCAGAGTTCTTTATGAAACCTTTTTTGACATCATATGTAAAAGATAGGACTGACATGATTTCACTTTTGGATGAAATCGATGTGGAAGCAGGGGACATCCTGGTCATGTTAAATGTAGTATCCCTCTACAAGAACATCCCACAACTAGTGAGTCTACCAGTAATTAAGAGATATCTTGAGACCCATAGCAATGAATCCTCGACGGTACCTACTCACTTTATTCTCAAATGCACCCATATAGCACTCACAGAAAATGTCTTTATATTTAAAGTCCAAATCTACAAAAAATAAAGGGCACTAGTATAGGGTGAATTCTACCCATAATTGACCAAACCTTATATTGATTATTTTTAAATGAAACCCCCCTTTAATGCCAGCAACAACTTTTGATCCAAGATGTCTGTATGGCGGTGGCATATAGATGATATTGTTAGGATATTGAATGGTGACCTAACTGAACTTCTTGTGTTCCATAAATGGCTCAATGAAAAAGATCAGAACAGTTACTGCTAGACTCACTAGTTGTGGGATGTTCTTGTAGAGTTCACTATGACATTTGACATGTATAACATTCTATTTTGGGACATCATTTTGGCAAAACAAAATCAGCAGTTTAGCACATCATTATACCTAAAAGCCACTGATAAAAACACATTGCTATACTTCCTGAGTTTCCATGAAACGGGGCCTCAAAGGAAATCTGTCCTACAGCAATTTCTGTGAATTAGTGTTATGCTCACCTGGCTCTCACAGGGGCGTCGATCTGAACTGGACAGCTGCGGTCTCGACCAATGTGACGTGTAGGGCCGAGATGACAGACTGGACTGGCCCACCTAGCTTCGTTTGCTTGGCCCGTAGGAATATTCTTCTGCAAATGGAGAAAGGGAATTAACCACCCGTGGAGTTGAGCGTAAATCCCACCACCCCTGCTGTTCTCCCCACAGATCACCTTTGATGTCCCCTCTTATAGTCTCACCTGATGGTTTGAAAAGATGAGCTCTCCATCCTGCATTGAGCGCAGTGGCGCGTTGATAACCAGTTGCTTCACTGGCTCGAAGGAATTGGTGAGTTCCAGAACAATATTGACTCCGAAAAATATGTAGTTCGTAAGAGTTCACATGTCTGACTTTCACTCTTGTCCGATTCCTTGCAGTTTGCAGCTTGACCCCAGCGAAGAGTTCCTCGTGGTAGCTGACGAAGTTCAGGTAAGAATTTGGCTTATCCTACACAGTTCAATAAAATAAGGCCAGAATGTAACATGTTGCTTGTTCCCTTATTCAGGTATGGAGAGAGAATATGAAGTTCGGGGAATAATGCCTCCGGCGGTAAAATTAGGTAAGTCTATTGTGGTGAGAAGAGTTCCCCTTGTTTGTCCCTTTGTCTCACCTTGTTGTCCTTTTTGTTCCCCTTAGGGGCCTGGGTACGGCAAGGATGCAATGGAGACTGCGCCGACCCATGAAGAGGAACAGTACCCCCGGCGGTAATCAGGTAGGTCTATGGGGTAGTTACTATTGCCTCTGTTTATTCCCTTGGCTCACCTTTGCTGTTCTTGTGTTCCCCTTAGGTGCCAGAGTGCGGCGGGAACGTGCAGAAAGATGCGGTGGATCGTGAGGATGCAGCGAAGGCCGGTGAGTTCAGCGCGGCGCTGCAGCAGGCGAGGCGGCGCGCGTAAAATGCTTCTTTCTTCCAGCTCGAATGAGCGGTGGATCCGGAATTCAGGTAAGGATTGAAGGTTTTGCTCTTATTCTAACCTCTTCTCCTTCTGTTCCTCCCTTTTTCTAGGAGCTGCAGACTCGAGGGGGGCATGGCAGAAGACTGGATGCAGGCTTGCAGACACGGTGAGCGTTACGCTGCTGGATGCAGAATAACGTGAAGCGTGTGCTGCTCTTCGGGTGTGGTTTAAATAGAGCCCAAAGTAGTCCCAGGTAAGTATTCCTCCCCAGCCCCACCCGAGTAAAAAATAGTCCCTAGGTAAAATAGTCCCTTCCAAGCCTCATTGGGCTTGGAGCTGTGCAGCATGAACTGCATCAGGTAAGCTTGCAGCATGGCCTGCATCAGGTAAGTTCTACTCTATGAGCCTGGCGTATATGGCGCCAGGACTGACTCTCCATATGAGCCTGGTGCCATAGGCGCCAGGACCGCACCCAAACAGCCCCTAGCAGGGGTTTGTGGGCTTGCTCAAAATAACTTGATGCCTGTTGCTGGACCTGGTCTGGTTCCCCGGGGGTAGGCATCATGACAATTAGATAAAATTTTACAAATTGATGTGACTTTGACCTTCATGCAGCCTATCTACAATCTGTCGCGTTATATTGACACCACCCTTAACCTGGGGAGTTCCTCCCCACCCCCACTGAAGGAGCCCTGCAATACTTGCTTACGTTTTTTAGCGCTGGACTTACTGAAGTCTCATATAGAGTCACACAAATCTTATCATCTGTGCCCACAAAGAGCCAAGAACCAGGCCGGGGTATGGGAAAATAGTTATATTGATTTGAATGATAAACAATGAAGATCACACTAACACGACACATGCCACCTTCTTCATGGCTCACAATTAAACTTCTGGTTACACAAATAAATCACATAAGTTAGTTGGGAAAAACACAAATCACAATACTTTACTTTATCCCAATTTCACTTCCAGAAATAATCAACACTGGTCAATGAACAAAAGCAATTTACATGTATAGTGCTGTGCAACTTCGATTTTCCTGAGTGCTTAAAAGGCTAGCAGTTTGTTTATAGATTGGTACAAATGCATATGGCAATTATGATTTCACCCTCACATTTGCTTTAAAATAAACACAACGTGATTTAGTGGTTTATTTTCAGACCCCTCTTACTGAAAGATCTTTGCCAGGGAAGTTGGAGAGTAACAATTGGGATGATTTACGAATTTTGGATTTTCAGCCCACCTCCACTTAAAGGCCTTTGTTAGGGGAAGTTGGACAGTAAAAATTTGGATGATTTAAGAGGTTTGGATTTTCAGAACCCCTCCACCTAAAGGCCTGTGTTGGGGAAGCTGGACCCATATGGTTGCCCAATTAAATTACAGTCTATAGTTTTCAGCACACACTGGGAATGGCCTTTGTTAATTTGTTAATGGGTTTTTGTTAGTGCAACTTAACCTTAACATCCCTTTAACAAAGTTTTTTCAGTGAATTTCATGGGTTTTTGTTAGTTCAACTTCACCATAACTTTCCTTTAACATTCATAGGTTTTTACTAGTGCACCGTTAATCTGCTACAAGTCCCTTATATTATACTTCCCACCCCCTGCAATATGGCAGATATGGAGTTGGCGGACAGTGCGTTAGTCTGCGGACATCGGGAGGTATTGACAAGGCTCAGAATCATAGCAGAGACTCAAAAAGGCTGTACCGATCAACCAACAAACAGATGTACATAAAATAACAACTAATGTTTACAACATGCAAATATACCTCCAGTGGTATCCAATACATATTTTAATGTAAAGAAATAATGTATTTTGTACACACTTTTCTAAAATAATAATTTCTATTGTTCTTACAGTACATAGTTTTCATGAAGAAACCATGCCCCAATTTAATAACACACAATCCCAAGAATCACAAACAGAAGTCCTAACCCCAACAATAAATAATCAAATCATGGATTTGTGTACAAAATTGGATGAACTGAGTAATGATTTTAAAGATCTTTTACAGTATGTCATAAATCATGTCATTAAAAATGTGCATTATCACTGCACTTCTTGCACCTGTCCACAGCAATCATCCCCATCAAATTTGTAACATTTTAATCAAAGACGCTTTGATGAAAACTCTCTCTGTTCCTCCCCTCATGATTATTGTACACAAATTCTTAATTCTCCCATTTATGTTTCCCATTCCGATACCCCATCCCTTTCATAAATAAATATATTTTGTATACTATAAATGTGTTGTATATTGTTTGATATTTATTTCTTTTTTTTAAAACTCCCATTATGAGTCCACGGACACAACGACTGTCCGCACTCAAAATGGAGGTTTCCCCTGGACCGGCCTGATGTCCGGACATGTCAGTTTTCGTGTGATGCACTTTTAATTAGTCCGGGGACAACGCGCCTGTTCTATGGACATCCAACGCATGCGTCCTGTGATTGCCACCCGAAGGGTGTCCCTATTGGTCATCAGGGCTGTGGATGGCCGTGAACATCATCATGTGACCGCACACCTGTGCAGCGTGACAGCTGTGTCCACGAATGGTGTACATGGCCACAGACAGTTTAATGGCGATTTTCCAGTCAATCTAGAGTGTTTCAAGCAGAGATATTGGGGGTCATTCCGAGTAGGGTGGTAAGGGTTAACGGTCACCGGTAACGAGACCGGTGCTGTTAAACCCTTACCGCCCTATTCCGAGTTCCCTTTGCGGGTTGGTACTTAACGCCTGCTTTTTGCAGGTGTTAAAAAATCAACCCGCAAAGGGACCTAGGAGCTAATTGCGGCACCGTAATTTACGGTGCCCTAATTATCGCCTTCCCCATTCCCATTGAGCCCTATGGGGCAAAAATGGGAATGGGGAAGGGCCCATGGTGAATGGGGAATTACCGACCCCGCCAACCTTGGAATGGGGCGGTAATTCCGCCATTCACCATGGCGGAGTCGGAAAAATAACGGCGTCAACCAAGGCGCTAATAGCGCCTTGGTTAACGCCAGGGTCGGAATGAGGCCCATTGCCCTTGCACAGCGCCCAGACCCATTCTACGTTGATCTGGCAACTCTTTACACATTTTCAAGGCCTGTTTTCAACTCAGTAGTCTGGGGACAGTATCACTGTCTGCAGACGGTTCCTCAGACATGACCCACCCATTAATTTTCCTCATTCTCAATCTGGCTTTCCAGGAGAGAGCACCTGCTACACTGTTGTGCAGATTTATTTTGCAGAAGTTGTTGTTTGTTGACCATAGCATCTCTTATGGCCATTGCTTCTTCCCAGCCACCCCCACCATCATCATCTGGAGGGCCTGGAGAGGGGAGCAGGCACAGTGATACAGAAGAGGAGTATCAAGAGGAAGAAGAGGATGAAGTGGAGGAAGCCCCTCTGTACAGTACTTGGAGTGAGTACTGGGTGTGGACATTTTTCATGACTGTTGAAAATGTCCCAAAGGCTTGTGCAAGCCAGGTTCGGTGTACTCAGTCGCAGGAAACCTGGCTTGTATTCCTACAGGACTACTTCCATGAGGAAACCAGGCTGCTGTGGTCACACCTTATTACTGCACCAGAAAAACAATTTATGCTGGAGACTAAGTCAAATTGCTGTTGTGTGATAAGGAAGTTTAATTGATCTGCCCTATGGATTACACGTGTTTCGGCAAGGTGCCTTTCTCAAATCAGGGCTTATCTAGTTATGACCCATCATAAGTGAAAATAATAAATGCACCATCCAATCCCCATGTACCAAACCACATCGTAAAAATCAAGGTAAAACAGAATATCCAGAAAAGAAAGTTAAGTAATTCAATCAAACATTATTGAGAAGAAAACAAAAGCAAATGGCATTTTTTAAACGTATGCATTTCCATTTCAGTTTCCCATTCACAGAGAGAGAGGGTAGGGGATAAGGGATGGATGTTTAGGTTTGGAAAAGTCAAAAGGAAAAAAGGAAAACACATTAGAAATTAATAATTGGTGAGTGGTTGTGATTGAACAAACTCGTGCTAAGTGTGCTGTAATGTGAGAAAAGATTTCTTACCCAACTTTATTTCTCTTGATCATTACTGGAAGTGTAATAACGGGGATCAATCCCAACTGTGAGGTAAGGGCGTGGGAGAGAAAGGAAAGAAGGTGGCCCATCCTCAGTGGAATAGGTTGGGCAACTGAGCCTTTGGCAGAATATCTTGACCACATACTGCGACCAAGAGCACAAGCAATCCAAGCCTATTTGAAGGAAACTACATCAGCAATACAAATGTTAGAAGAAGTTGAATGGCTCCCAACATACCATCTTGCCACTTGGGATGTTAAAGCCCTATGCACCTCAATTGGACACAACCTGGCTCTGGACACAATAACCTACACATTTATGAAGGAATCCGCATCACATTTCCATTTTGTATGCATGATAAAAGAAATGCTCACGGCGACATTAGATAATAGCATCTTCATTTTTGAAAACCAATTCTATAAGCAAAAAAGAGGCATGGCAATGGGCGTTAAATGCGCCCCAGCTTTGGCCAACCTGGTCATGGGCATGTTCAAAGACCTCCTGATCTATACAACAGATGCATACAAAACTAATATAATCAAATGGACACGTTACATTGATGATGTCTTCTTTATTTGGAATGGCACCTTGTAAGAGTTAGAAAGCTTCAGACTTCAGAGCAATGACAACAATTGGGGCATTGAATTTACAGGCACAAGCAGTCAATTGGAAATTAACTTTCTGGATCTAACAATCTCAACTAAAGACAACAAACTTATAACCAGAACTTACCGGAAGGAGACAGAAGTCAACTCAACATTGTTTTCCACTAGTTGTCATCACGAACCAGTGATTAGAAACATCCCTAAAGGGGAATTCATAAGAGCAAGAAGGAACTGTGCTGACCCGATACATTTCAAGGAGGAATACAATCTCTTAACCAATAGATTCAAAGCTAGAGGCTATTCACAAAAAAGCATAAAAGCTGCTCAGGACAAGGCGCAACTAATACCTATAACTCAAACCTTGTTAAAAAAGGACAAACCTACTCAAGACACTAAAGTACAATTCATTACTACATATTGTGCGAACAATCATGAGATCAGAAAAAGTCTAAAAAAAAACTGGCATCTGCTCAAACTTGACCCACACGTAGGGATTTTTCTTCATGATCACCCTTCTATAATCTATAGAAGAGCGAAAACACTTCGAACCAGTCTAAGCCCATCAATACTACCTGAAAAGAAAAAACAAAAAACTTTGACCTGGTTAGACGACCCAAGACCGGGTTTTAGAAGATGCGGTACTTGCACTATGTGCAGATATGCAACGACTAGTACAGATTTCTACAAAGACATGAATGGAATTCAAACAAAAGTAAAGGAGCAGATAAACTGCCGAACAAAATATGTTGTCTATGCAATCATATGTGTCTGTAAAAAAACTTACATCGGCAGCACAATCATACAGCTACGGATAAGGATAAGAGAGCACCTCTCAACAATTGGCAGCCAAGACAACAACCTACCCCTAGCCGACCACTGGCAAAAAGTACACCAATTGCAAGACAAAGGAGACATTAGATTTATAGGTTTAAAGAAAGTAACATTGGGACCTAGGGGCGGCAACCAGGAATTGCTTCTTCGCCGTGAAGAGGCCAGATATATCTGTCGCTTCAGAAGTGTGGACACTGGCTTAAACACGGACAATGAGATGTCATATTTTCTGTAATTTGTTCTTCAACAATGTGGTCTATACTAAGATATAATTTTGATGGATATGTAACTTATGTTTTCACTATATTGGCTTTCCTGGCACTCTTAAACACATTAAGGGGCCAATTCATAGAATTCGGCGCACAAGTGGCGCACGCGGCTGGCGCACAGTGTGCGCGTGCGCCTGTTTTTTTCCGCTTGCGCCTGCTTGCGCCTGCTTGCGCCTGCTTGCGCGAAGATTTTCGGCGCACGTTTGTTCCATGAATCGGCCCCTGTGAATATTAATGATACTAATAACTATGATTCCCATAATACACCACTGTGAATCCCTCGAGACTTAAGATTCCCACGCACATGCAACCATCAATAGGAACTGTCTACACCCAGGGTTTAAAAAACTTTCAATACATATAAGGTTTTTACTAAGATACAACCAGAATAAAGGGCACCCTTTACTACAATACGTATCAAATATGTACTGTGCAAAATTCTTTACAAGTGATTTCTAGGCAAATTCTAACTTTTCAGAACTGTAACCTACACAGTACTACGGTTCCCACAATACTTCACTGAGAATTCCATGAGACAAACCTAGTAACAATTGGAACGTGACTATGAGTTTTAATGCAAAACTCTTTACAAGTGATTTTTAGGCAAATTCTAACTCTTCAGAACTGTAACCAACACAGTACTACGGTTCCCACAATACACCACTGAGAATCCCATGAGACAAACCTAGTAACAATTGGAACGTGACTATGAGTTTTAATGCAAAACTCTTTACAAGTGATTTTTAGGCAAATTCTAACTCTTCAGAACTGTAACCAAAACAGTACTACGGTTTCCACAATACACCATTGAGAATCCCATGAGAAACCTAGTAACAATTGGAACGTGACTACGAGTTTTAATGCATTTTGAGCTTCAAATACTCCTGTATGAATCAAATAATAAATGGTAACATAAGATTCCCACACGCTAAGGAATAGAACGCTGTGATTAGCACTCAGTTCGTGTCTCCCATGAAGAGGTTATCACAAAGTACATTACAACATGGCCGACTCTAAACCTGTAGACAAACAGACAGTCGGCAATGACACAAACAAGGGACTTAGTTGGCAAGTCATCCCCTCATTACATGGCAACAAGCAGGGACCACAGCAACACTTTGCTTGAACGCGGGACGCAGCAATGATATTTGCAGGTAAGCCCTGGGGTCTTTGACAGCCCACCCGCTCTCATGACCAATCGCAACAGGATGCGCTTAATTCCAGCACATAGTCGAATTATTACAAAGAGCAGCACTTGTTGAATCAGCTACAGTTATTGCCACATGTGATGTAAAAAATCGGTTCTAAGCTATTTAAATCAACTGACAGCACACACGCCATTTGTGGCTTTCAATGTACAACTGCAAATATTAATATTAATACAAAGAGTAGCACTTGTTGAATCAGTTACAGCTATTGCCACATGTGATGTAAAAATCGGGTCTAAGCTATTTAAATCAGTTGACAGCACACACGCCAATTGTTGGCTTTTAATGTACAACCACAAATATTAGCAAATTAGTCTTAACTTCTATTAAAATGGAACCAAGGGCAGCGGGAGCCTTTTAACATGATGCAACCCGCATTAAAAGTAAAAGCGCCTTTTTGCAACTTTAACTGACAATGTGCATAGAAGTGTTCACAAACCGCCACCTTCTTTCCTTTCTCTCCCAAGCCTCACAGTTGGGATTGATCTCTGTTGTTACACTTCCAGTAATGATCAAGAGAAATAAAGTTGGGTAAGAAATCTTTTCTCACATTACAGCACACTTAGCACGAGTTTGTTCAATCACAACCACTCACCAATTATTAATTTCTAATGTGTTTTCCTTTTTTCCTTTTGACTTTTCCAAATCTAAACATCCATCCCTTATCCCCTACCCTCTCCCTCTGTGAATGGGAAACTGAAATGGAAATGCATACGTTTAAAAAATGCCATTTGCTTTTGTTTTCTTCTCAATAATGTTTGATTGAATTACTTAACTTTCTTTTCTGGATATTCCGTTTTACCTTGATTTTTACGATGTGGTTTGGTACATGGGGATTGGATGGTGCATTTATTATTTTCATTTATGATGGGTCATAATTAGATAAGCCCTGATTTGAGAAAGGCACCTTGCTGAAACACGTGTAATCCATAGGGCAGATCAATTAAACTTCCTTATCACACAACAGCAATTGGACTTAGTCTCCAGCATAAATTGTTTTTCTGGCGCAGTAATAAGGTGTGACCACAGCAGCCTGGTTTCCTAATTAAACAAACGGAGTTGAGGAACTCGAAGTCTCCAATCTATGGCACACCAATGCGACAGTGCAAATTTTTGCATTTAATCAGGTCGCGGGGGTTCTAAGTGATATCAACCCAAAAGTTCCTTCAAAATCTGTCCTACTTCCATGAGGCCCCACACCAAATTAACCCATGCGACACTCTCTGAGAAAGGCTATACCTTTCTCAGGTAAGAGCAGATGGACCGCCTCCACCACATCATCTTCATCTACTCGTGTCACCACAAAGAATACTCCTTTGGGGCATAGTATCCCAGTGGCGGCTTCACAGGCCATACAGAACGCTGCTGACCATTATCTTTTGAGTGTCACAGTGCTATGTATGTACTGTGAAGCATCGATCTGTAGCGGGGAGCAGTTTCTGAGAGCTTTCAAGGCTGTGGTCAAGGAGCATGAGAAACACTGCCACCTACTTGATTAAGGACGGCCTTACAAACCACAAATTAATATATCAATATTTTACACAAAAGACAATCAGGCTTCTGCCTGCTCATAGCACAGAGACGGCCCTCACTGATCTC
The DNA here is from genome assembly GCF_040938575.1 of Ambystoma mexicanum. Taxonomy (NCBI): domain Eukaryota; kingdom Metazoa; phylum Chordata; class Amphibia; order Caudata; family Ambystomatidae; genus Ambystoma; species Ambystoma mexicanum. Next base: position 299,455,247 of record NC_090936.1, on the reverse strand, counting down.
CAAAGCCACATGCTGAGCATCATGGACCGGGGCAAGTCTGGCCTTCTAGTTCTACTAGATCTATCGGCCACGTTAGATTTACTAGACCACGAGCGACTCCAACACACCTTAAAGGACATTTGTCACTGCTCTGAAATGAACTGCAGGTGGATCCAATCCTTCCTAACTGGAAGGCAATCTAATGTTTGCTAGGGGTATTCCTATGTGGACCCCACCCTCTCCACCTGTGGGGTACCACAAGGAGCGTGTATGTCCCCTGATACTGTTCAATTTATATATCTTATCCCTATGCAGCCTTCCAGAGGAATCTGGAGTGTTCTGGACCAATTACGCAGAGGACACCCAATTGGTCTTGGAGATCTCTGGGGATCATGCAGCTGAGAGCTTAACTCTTCAAAACATCTACAACCGAGTGGACACGTGGATGGTAGATAATTGGATGTGCATTAACAAGTGCAAAGCTGAGCTCCTTATTTTTGGCTCCTCTCTAGCTAGGGCTAAACTTACTGATTGCTACTAATCTTTTTTCCATTCAGGACTGTAACATTCAAGTAAAACAGAAAATCAAAACACTCAGCGTGCAAACTGATAGTACCTTGAGCGCAGAATGCCACATGAACTCGGTTGTCAAAATCTGCTCGTACCATCTGAAATTGCTCACGAACATTCGCCTGTATCTTAATGAGGATCATTCTGCCACCATCGCCCGGGCAACCATTATATCTTGAATAGATTACTGTAGTGCACTCTTCGTAGGTGCTTATAAAAAAAAGTATCCAGCAACTACAAACTGCCCAGAATTATGAGGTCGGGATTGTTAAGGAAGTCCAGAGAAAGTGCCACATTTCAACCCACCGGCGGGGCCTACATTGGCTCCCTGTCATGGCCTAGTGTCAATTCAAAGAGGCGACTTTACTACACAAGTGCCTCTACGGGAAATCGCCAAGCTACCTGAAATCAACCACTTCATGGTATGAACCCCTACCATCTCTTATATCGACAAACACCAATCTTGTTACTCGCCCCTCTTCCAAAAAATCAAAAGGACTGGGAAGTTCCTTTGCAAGTTGCTCAACCAAAATATGGAATGACCTCCCTGTAATCCTGCAATCGGACGCAAACATTAGAACTTTTAAAAAACACTGAAAAGGCTCCTCTTCGAGTAGATCTTATTCATCTTAATCTCTTACCCCCTTCTGATGTCCAGTGCCTGAAGTTGTCCTATGTGTATATGTGTGTCCTGATGCCCTCAGGCTCTGGTGCGTTATAAACACATAAATAAGATACAAATAAATAATATCTTTCTCTTTCCACCTGCCCCTTCGTCCCTGTGTTTGGTGCCCTTTCCAACCCCCTTCCCTTCCCTACCTTGCCTCTCCTGAAAAAAAGCCACAAAAAATACAAAATTAAAAAAACACAAAAAGGTTCCTTTAGGAGCCACCCTTCAAAGTAAAAAAATAGAAGTGAGAAAAAAAAATCACAATTCACTGTGCAGCCTGCATAGTCAACGGACAGTGTGGTAGTCTGTGGACATCAAACAAATTCCTGGCGCACAAAGGGACAATTTAAATTCATCTAATTGTTTTGCGTTCAAAAAGGGTTGCTCTTAACATAACCTTTTTTGCATTTTTTGCTTTTATATATTTTTTTAATTTTTGGTTTTACAACTGAATTAAGAAAACTTTTCACTGAATTTAATTACTTCTTCTCATTTTCACAGAAACTGCTTCAAAGCAATTTATGTTTTCCACAAAAATCTGATTACCCACATCAGTTAGATGGACTCCATCTCTCCGAAAAATGTTGGCACTATCAAATTTAGGGGCTGATTCATGGAATTATTTGCCCTGAAAAACAGGGATTTGTGCACCATTTTGCCCGCAAATCCCCATTTGTTAAAAAGGGATTTGCGGGCAGAATGGCGCACAAATCCCCGTTTTTCAGCGCAAAAATTCCATGAATCAGCCCCTTAATGTTCTCATTACTAAACAATGTCAAGTAAACATCTCACACAAAAGCACACACAGCTTTATTGACATTGCACCTTGCTTTTTCCATTTGTGTGCAAACTGTAATGAAATTCCAGTCATGTTCCCCAAACTGTTCCATCCACAATGAACAATAATAATGTCTGGATGTTTAAATTCAACCATAGTTGTACAAAATGGGAGCAAGTCCACTCACTTCATGCCTCCTACTCTATACGAGAACACTTCCAATTCAGGGAATCCAACATTTTTGGCTAGTCCACAATGCTCAGCATACACTTTCAACCAATGTGCCTAAGAGTCCCCAAAATCCAAACACTCTGCCTGCTCAAGGACATTGCTAAGGCCATTTTCAATCCGCTCACAACTCCTACTGACAAACCACCTGCTACCCTCTCTTCCTGTACATCACACCCAAGAAACCTGATTAGCTGACCCTCCAATGTCTGCGGACAAATCGACTGCCTCCAGTCTCCTCAGTCCCTTTTCCATGCCAGGCAACCTTAAATGACCCAGATGTGGCATGTGCCATCTGCGGAATAGTGTGGTGTCCACAGATGTTGCGGCCACGCAAGGGGGTAGGGGGGAATTAAATACAATGTAAGCTATTTAATCTTTAGCGATGGCTCTGAAAATAACATTTTTTGGGAGGGTTGTTAACAAATAACTTTTTTTCCTTTTTTTCCTTTTAGTACTGTACACTCTACATCCTTCTTTACAATTTTCTTACAGGAACTTTTTCAGCGCATTCCTAACATTGTAAAGGTAAATTGCATTTCCGACTTCTTTGAAGTGAACTCCATCTTGACAAAAAATATTCACACCATCAGAACCTATATTGTCATTTTCAAAATATGACATTCCTTCAGCAAATAAAAAAGCAGATACAGCTTTATTGACAACCTCCCTTGATTCTTCAATTTGTGGACAGAAAAAGTTTGTTGGATATCTCCATGTTTGTCTCAGATTTATTTTAGAAAAAATAATCTTAGCAGCAGGAAACAGTTGCTTTAGGCTTTTAGAAAAATCTACCAGGGCAACCTGCAAATACACTGGAGTCACAAACCCCAAACTGCCCCCTCCACAATGCACAAAAACAAAGTCTGAAATTTAAAGTGAGCTATACTCTCACAAAATGAAAAGAAGCTTGTCCAGTATAAACCACTAACTGCATGCCACACAACTTCCACTTCTGCCAATCCAATAAATCTAAGGATGGCATGATTTTCAGCATACACCTTCAATTACAATTGAAGAGTCCCCCGGAATCCACACAGTCTGCCTTTTCAAACACATAGCCATAGCCATGGTCTGTGCTCTCACAACCCCTGCAAACAAAACTAATGCTACCACTCTTCATGCACACCACACTCACCTAACCTGATTGGCTAGTCCCCACAGTCCCCTTTCCATCACAGACATCCACAAAAGACCCAGATGTGGCACTTGCTACCCGCAGACTACTGTGGTGTCCACGGACTCCGTAGCAAAGGGGCAGCCCTTCTACCATTTCCACTTTCATGTTCTCAACTCCCCCTCATTGGCTGCCACAAAGAGTCACACATTTATACACAAATCACAACCTCTAGACCTAACCCTGTCATCTCACTTAAACACTTCAAATGTACACTTGAACTCTCAAAGTACATATCTCCTATTAATTTAAGGCATCTGCATCAAAAACAACTGTGCAACTGTCCAAGATTTCTATTTCCATATTCAACAAGACCTCCATCTAACAAAACATATTACAGGTAGGCTTATATTTAAAAACAATGTTTTATTCAACTCTTTCACAAATATATATTCCTGCTAGTTAGCCCCTGCAATATGCTTCTCAATAAGCATGTTCTCTTTTTTAACTACTCTAGCAAATGCCATGCATTGCAGCATTCATCACCTACACACATGAAGCAGCAAACAATTACAATGCTCTGCACTTCAAAATGTTTCTATTTACAATCATTGTGATGAAAGTTTAAACAATGCATATGTGCATGAATAGCAGCACTGTGTCACTGTTTCATAAAATAAAGGAAGAGCAGATACAATAGTTCTTTAGACCATCTTTAAGTGGTACTTAGTGTCTGCCAGTTTAATATGTTGGCAGCACATGCACACTTCCCAACATCACCCACTCCAATCTATATGTGCCTATTAAGTATTCATTGTGTCCTTTACATTCTATCACTTCTAAATAACTTCATCCATTATAAAACTCAAACTACAAGTCCCAGAATGCAAAGAAAAAACACGACTTAACTTCAAGAATCAAAACTGTGACATGTATATCAAATAAACATATCAAAATCTGTGCTTTTCCAAATATATTTTTGGGAAGCATTTTCAAGAAAGTTCAAAAAGGCATATATGCATTAACAGCAGCACTCCTCACTTTTCATAAAAGAAAGTAAAAGCAGATAAAACAGATTTGTACACCATTTGTAGATGTCACTCAGTGTGTGCGAGTTTTAAATATTGACAGTACATGTATACTTCCTCACATAACCCATTTCAATCTTCAGCTGCTTATGCAGCCATACTTTTTTCTCTACATTCTGTGACTTGTACTCCAACTTTCATAATGTGTAAAGTGGAACTACAAGTCCCAGAATGCAAACAACAAGTCTAGGACCACATAAACACCTACAGATTAGAATACATCATGTTATATTAAACTTCCACACACCAACTGCAATTTGGATGTGTACTACAAATCTTTCCCATCAACTTTTCTTCTCTTTTACAAAACGTTACAAAGCTTCTACAAAGCACATATGCATTTCTTAAGTTTCATGAAAATGCTCCTAAAAGCAACCATTTTTAACCATCCACCAATTTTATTAACTGCTTTCCACACCACTCCTTCTTCCTTCATAAATATCAACTTTGCTTACTAAAAGTACTTTGGCATTACCACATATACCCACTAACTTTCTTTCACAATTACAGGAAAGAAGCACATTACCGAAGACAACAACCGAAAAACGAATACCCTTCGCATCCAACCAAGTAAGTACATTAATGTACCATGTATATGTATGAAATTACAGCAGCACAGGTCCACTGTATATTAGACTACTTTTTTCAAACTGACATTTCTTTCCCTCTTGCCCATTATATTCTACCATTTACACTCTTACTATTCCCATCTACACACTACTGCAATGCCCTTTATTTAGGATCAACTAAAGCTACCACCAGAAAAATCCAAACACTACAAAATAATGCCCTCACAGTGGCACTAGCTATTTCCAGAAGAGAGCACATCTCTGAGAGGAGCCGACAAAATAACTGGCTCCCAACCAAAGACAAAATCCATCTAAAAACTCTCTCGCTCACCCACAAATCCCTCAACAATGCTGCCCCCATCTACTTGGCCAAGAGATTCCACAAACAGAGCTCCCTGAGACCTCTTAGATCAGCTAACAGAGACTGCCTCTCGATATCTAGTTTCAAAGGGTCTACCATAGGAGGCAACAGTTTCCCCGTGAAAGCAGCCAAACTGTGCAACTCCATGCCTCCCACACTGAGAATAGACCAATCCTACCAACAATTTAGATCTAATATCATTATGTGGTTGAAATCTAATAACCATTAAACAAATATTCCTGCTCAGCAACCAGTTAGGACTCACTGCTGCGGTGAGTCCTAACTGGTTGCTGAGCTTGTATGGAGTATATCCTTCTTACGTCTCTCGATCTGTTACCCTGTGGTAATTACATTACTTGCATACTCGTAGTGATCCTCCTCATCTGGGCATAGCTACACTGCCTCTGTAAATTGTTTGCTTCTGTATATACCCTTTTGTTTCCCACCCCTGTAATTGGGTACCTCCTGTATATATCTTCTTTTTTAATAGCATATATGTAAATCGTATATATATTTTCTGTTGTAACTAAGTCTTGCATATACTTGTAACCGCTGTGCACTGTTACCCCCGGGTATGATGCACATTATAAAAAATAAAACAAACAAACAAACCACCATTGCAACACCACTCTGTTGCTCAAAACAGCACAATGACCATACAGATTCCATCACACCACCACCCCCTTACTCACTAACCCAACACCATCACACCTCTGCAGACTCTTACTCTCACAACCTTCCCAACCACACCTAATATACCACATCACAATCAAACAACACTCTTTTCATCTATAGAATCACACCCAAACCAATGCACCACACATGCAAATACATTGCACAACTTTCCAATGAAACGTTCTCTTTTCCAAACAGACACAACAAAATGCCTAGTGAAAAGCAACTCTGTAGAAAAGAAAGAAAAACTAGAGCAGATAAGAATAAAACTACACCATATAGTCATCCACCTCTAAAACAATGTATAGAAAACATTAAAATAAAAGAGCTTGTAACCTCACTCAACAAAACTAGACCAGCCACGACTAAAAAAGGTAAGGCCCATCTTGTAAAAACTAGAAGTAAAAAAAATATGTACAAAGAAAAGCAGACCCATTAATGAACCTAACCCTCTATGCCAGTGTTAATGTAGTCACGGTAAAGAAATCCCCCAAAAATATATGTTACAGAAAATGTTCCACCGTAGAGTTCTCCACAATCTTATAAAAACAGCTGAAAAGCCATGATCTATCCTTAGAAACTACTGCAGCAGACTAATCCTGCAACCTCTAATTGACAGTGCTTTTCTACTAAAAAGAAAATTGTTTGTATTGATTTTAAACAGAATGAAACCAATAACTAAATTAATCAAAGAATTACAAAAACGACTTCTAACCTTGCGCAGTGTTAATATACAAACCTCTTGAAACTTCTGTAATGGTGAATAGATTCATACAAGCAACACAGAACCATATTTCAATGAAGAAGCTTATAAACAAAAAGAACAAAAAACAATTGCCATAGACAAAAATGGTCATTGACATGAAATGGTGGAACACACCATTATGGCAAAAAAAAACCTTATAGAAAAAAGTCCCCAATAAACTTTGAACCAAATGCTCCTTTCTCCCACCCAAACTGTTTAGTGTACAAATGGACATACAGCTCAATGTGTAATGTACACCAACAATCATTTGAATCTTTACAACAATTCCTCAATCACTAAAGTAAAATGTAAACTTTAGAAACCATAGACTCCGGTCCAGTGCACAGCTACATTGGTCTGCAAGGACATTCATTAGCCTGCATTTTAGGAACTGCTTGCAAAAGCACTTTCCACCAAATCAAAATGTTAGTAACACAACATTCTACTGAATGGAATCTTGTGCATCGACTATACCATACAAACATTCCTGTTCTAGAACTGCAAAATTTAAATAACATTCTCCTACATGGAACAGCCAAAGAACTGCTTCAAGAAATAGAGCACATCCAACGTAAAAACTTTGGAACTGAAGTTGACTTAGAAGATTCGGTACCTTGAAAAAACATTACCGGAAACCTTTTAAACCCCAACGTCCTAATAACGACATACAAAAAGTAAATAGCTACGTTTGAAAACACATCTGCTGAAATACCAGATCAAATATGTTTCTGTTGTCACCAACATATTTTATAAAAAAGAGCTAAAAAATAGTAGATCTCGCCTACAAAATAGAAATCCCAGTGGTTACAATTACATTTATATCTAACAGCAGAAACTACAAAATAACGGACCCCTCAACACAAAGCTTTACAATAACCAAATACCATAATGTGCTATCACTAGTAACTTAGAAAACTTTCCACTTCTGAAAGCTCTCCCACAACTTAACTTGTATGCGAGCATTATAATACAAACAATGCACCCATGTCAAGGTATAATACACCTTTAATCAAAATCAGCCAAATTACCTCCATCCGAGTTATTTAAAGGATATCCATGGCAAAGTAGTATATTTGTCATTAAATCTAAAAGAAAATGTTTTTAATTGTACTAGTTAATGGTGTGCCAACAAAATACAAACAAATGTGGCAACAACTAGTCGACTTAAACAAAGTTAGACAAGTCCTACAATATCTAAAAGAAAACAATAAGTACTACAAAGATATAAACTTAGAGGAGAACTTCAGAGAAACCACGCAAATTATTCAAGACTCACCAGTAATTGGCCAATTTGAACGTGTAGATCCTGTTACTGCAGCCAATATTTTAGACCAGTATGCAATTCACCCAGTACACTACAAAGAAACCATTGACGATGCATTAGAAACATATCAAATGCATCAAATGCATCAAGCCAAAGGATCCTCAATAAGCATATGGGAAAAAAGTGTAGCAGCACGTTCTTTTCTTCTACTCTTTACTACAGGAAAAGGCGGAATATATGTTGAAAGGTCAACACAAATTAGTGCATCAGAATATCGCTCTTTAAGAATGTATTCTGAAGACCTCAGATTCAGACAAAATGTTGAATACATTTTCCACCTCCTCTTTGAAAGTGAACTAGCAACTCTATGTTATGGAGTTGCACACACAATAATACAGGCTCTAACTTTTTAAACATATCCGCTACCCAACTGCTTCAAAAAATAAAAGACAAAGATGAAGTTTTGCAGTCAAGTATCACAAATCTCTTGGCAAACATGTGTGATACTAAAGAATACTGGTTCCAACGTCACGCTGATGTATGTTGTATGCTAAGGAACCTAGGTTTACCCACATGATTTGTTACTTTAAGTTGTGCAGAGTACTCATGGGATGACTTGCACGACTACTTACGCACTTCAAACCAAAAGAAAGACAGAATAGATATAAAAACACAGGAGAACCCTGTTCTCTTGACCCTGCCAATGTTTCAAGTTACTTTCACCATCTCTTCATTGCAATGCTGCATTTTATCTGCAATAAAGCTACCCCTCCACTCAGAGAAGTGCAGTACTTCTTTTGGAGAAAAGAATATCAATCCAAGAGAGCACCACACATCCACATGTTTTTGTGGAGAAAAGATGCTCCTAAATTTGGCCATGATAGTGATGCCACTGTTTGACAGTTTATTGAAAAAAAACATTCAGAAACCACAGATAGTGACCTACATACACAAGTCTTACGCTTTCAAAAACATAAGTGTGGAAAATACTGCCGACATAGATATAACAACAAAGGAAAATACTATACCACATGTCACTTTGGCTTCCCTAGACCAGTTTGCAAAAAAGGATAAGTAAATAGGTTGATGACTTCTGTTAAACACAGCATAAAATCCCTTAAAAATACATACAACATTAAAAGGGATGAAGCATCCAAGTGCATCAATGATTACAATGTAATCATTGCCCTCTTGTGGAATGCAAACATAGACATACAATACATTGCAGATAATTCCACTGCAGTTGCAAGATATGTCACAGCCTATCTCACCAAGGCCCTCATTCTGAGATTGGAGGTAGCCATGGTGCTATTTGCACCATGGCTGCCTCCATTACTGGGTCTGGCACGGGTCTGGTTGAATGGGGACTTATCGGGACATTCCGACCTGTGCGAACCCGGTAAGTCCCCATTCAACCAACCATTCCTCATTCCCATTTGAACCCCCATAGGGCTCAATGGGAATGGGGAAGGTGCTAATAACGGGCCCGTGAATAGCAGGCCTGTTATTAGCGTCCTTTACGGTTCACGCTAAGGGACCTCGGAATTGGGCGGTAAGGGAATACTGGCACCGGTCTCCTTACCGGTGCCCAGTATCCCTTACCGCCCAACTCATAATGATCCCACAAATCTGAGAACACAGAGCTAAAAGACCTCTGGTATGACATATCATCTGACAAAACACAATCACAAAAATTGTAATGCTTCAGTATAAAAATGCCCTCCCAGAAAGAATGTTGGTGCTACAAAGCTGTAGACCGTTTAACAGGTACAGCCTTATATGGCAAATCTGAACACATTGGGCCTCACTACGAGTTTGGAGGTAGGCATGCTGTCATTACCGGCATGGCTACCTCCAAACTTGTGTCCGGGTCCTGAAAAAAAGGGAATTACGGGCCATTCTGACTTTTGCAGGCCCAGTAATTCCCATTTTCGCGACCCGGACCTGATACATCTCCATTCCCATTTGAGCCCCCATAGGGCTCAATAGGAATGGGGAGGATGCTAACAATGGACCCGTTAATGACCACGTCCATTTTTAGCATCCTGGTCTGCTCGCGGGTGCCAATATGCACGTCTGGCCAGACCAGACATGCATACCGTCACACGCGAGCAAACTCGTAATGTGGCGGCCCGGTATGAACGGTGCCGGTACCTTACCGGACCGTTCATACCACGGCCACCAGGGTCATAATAAGGCCCATTGTCTGGACTGAACGTTGGACCATTTTAACCCTGAAAAATAGTACTAACATCCAACCAAGCGATACAAAACATAGCCACAAATGATCCCAACAGCCAGAACATTTTTAAAAAACAACTTAATTGACACATACTACCCAAACAGAAGTACTGCTTTGGAAAACATGTGTCTGTACGACATTGCCCAAAACTACACCTACAGCTGACCAATATTCAGTCTCAACTTGAGAAGGCAGGTGAAACTCACCAAACCCAGTCTAATTAATCATATAAAGTTATCATTTAAATTTCCACAACATAGCAAACTGTATTACATGCCCTACTGCAACTTTTTAAACCTTGAAAAAAAGAAAAATAATTATTAGGTGACTATGGGGGTCATTACGCGTTTGGAGGCAGCCATGGTGCTACTAGCACCATGGCTCCCTCCAAACCCGGGTCCCGGTCCGGTGTCTCTAAATGGGGATTTACCAGGTCATTTCAACCTTGGAGGACCCAGTAAGTCCCCATTCAGAAAACCATTCCCCATTGCCATTTGAGCCCCCATCGGGCTCAATGGGAATGTAAAAGGATCTAACAACGGGCCCGCAAATAGCAGGCCCGTTATTAGCTCCATGGTCCCTTAACGGGTCCTGCTAAGTACGGCTGGTCAGACCAGCCGTTCCTGGTGGGACCCGCTAAGGGACCTTGGAATATGGAGGTAGGGGGTTAACGGCACCGGTGCCGTTAACCCCCTACCGCCATACTCGGAATGAGGCTATATGAATCATTTGAAGATGCGTTCAAAGCAAATTAAAGCAGTTTAAAAAATGACAATTTCAAACCATATAAACAAATGTTGGACAATGAACACCAACAACAGGAAGAAATTGAAGCTCAACTAGACAACAACACTCCTGAGGGCAGGAAGCTAAGAATCACTTAGAGAACCACTCATAGCCATGACTGAGGTAGAAATTACCATGTATCGATATAAACAATCTGAGGAAGACTTGTCAGTGCTCAAAATCACAGCTAAATGATGAACAACTCATCATGATATAGAAGTCATTCAAGAAATTGAACATGGTTTTAAACATTAAAATAAAACCTGTAGCTGTAAAAATTATAAACCTCTGCTCCTGTTGTAAGTGTGAAGCTGGTTCTAGTAAAACATTCTTAATTATAATAATCAGTGAATGTCTACAAAATTTAACAAACAACTACCTTTTGGCCATAGTAATAGCCCCGGCAGGTTTAGCTGCCTACAACATAGGAAGTTTAACTTTACACTGACTACTGCTCCTCCTGTAGAACACTAAAACAAATTAGAATACTACAAATACTTAGCAGAAGCTACTACCGAAGTGCAAAAATGAAAGTGCTCCTGATAGATGAAGAAGGCATGGTTTCCAACTTCATGTTGGCTTTAATTCATCTCATAATTCAAGAAGTTCTAAAAACCAACTACGAAGGACTGTTTGGAGGAAAACATGTTTTTGTTTTCAGAGACTTCCTACAGTTAACACCAGTGAAAGATTAATCTATTTTCAAACATTGGGACACAAACAATGCTGCAATATCCTCTGCAGCATTGGAAATGTAAATCTGTGGCAACATTTTCACTACAGAGAGCTAACTCAAAACATGCGTCAGTCTGAAGACCTCACCTATGCTGACATTTTAAAAAGCATTAGAACTAATCTACTTACTAGAGATGCAAAATCCATCTTGAATAGTAGACTAACACATGAGCTATGTGAATGAAACACATCTCCACCCAATGTCATGCAACAATCAACTCAACAAAATCTAAAATGTATGTCCTTAATGCCAACCCTTGCAAGATGTATTCAATTCATGGAGACAATGTTGAAAACCGCTGCACAGACAAACTAGAAGTGCAAGGAATGACACTTCCTACTATTCATAGCATCTCTAAAATGGGTAAACCAAAGACTCTTCTCCCTCTAGGGGCTCCAGTTGGTATATTAGGGAAATAAAACAAGACTAGCTCCCACACTGGGGACAGGACCAACCTTAAGGCTAAGGCTCTGTCCCATAATGGGAAGAAAAAGAACATTTATGGAAGAAGGCTGTGGGTGCTCTTGATGCAAACATTTCACTGACATAGACATCTATTCATGTTAACAGCAATGTGAACATCATCCTGGCTGATATTGAGCAGTTGATCTACCCTATTAAAAGCATATTGGATACATTTTTAAGAACCTTTTTATGGTCCCCTAAATGTAATCCTATTGCGGATTTTGTGTTTTTCCATGCGGTCTCTGTCACTATAGCCCGAGAGACAAACCCCTTAGCATCCTCCTGCTAATCTGTCCAATGAACAGGGCTTAAAGAAGGTTTACCCTGAGTACACGTTTAAAAAAGGCTATCTTTAATTGAGAGCCAACTTTGGAATATCTTTGAAACTCTGTCAAAAATGAATAATACATTGGACCGAATTTTGTATACAATTGGGGAACTTGATTTAAGGGATAACGTGAAGCTTATTTTTTCCCCTTGTGGAGTCTCTAACTTTAGTCAATGTAGAACAGTCATTTCCTGAAGGGGGGAAATTTGTTGGGAGTGGGTGGTGAAAGCCAGGGTTTCTTTAGGACCCAAGACTCCAGTGCCTAAAAAGTCCATCAAGGTTATCTTTTGTGGAAGATGCATCAATGATCCTAGTGCTGAGGTACTTACCAAAAGCCTAAGTGTTTCCCTGTGTATTGTATTACTATCACTTTAAACCATCCATCTACATTTTTCAAACTTCTGTGGCGAGATTTAAATGGATGTGTTCTACACCCCAAAATCATCTTTTTCCATGTGTTTCATGACCTAAAAGAAGATGTTTTTCACAAGTAAGATGCTAATCCTCAGTCTCTTTAATTTGGAGCCGTCCCTCTCCTTATGAGGCAAGCGGCTGAAAATGTCAATAAGGGAAGTGACGCTTGTTCTCTGCTTGGGGCTAACTCCAAAATACATCTTAGGGACAGGTCCTAATGTGTTGAGTCTTTGAATGAAAACGATTGACTGATGAGGGTAGCACAGGCCTGGGTCATGACAATGAGAATCCTAATGAACCTGACCATCCCACCTTCAGGTTTCAATTGAATGATCCTGATATATTAACAATTGTTTTGCAAGAACTCTGGGCACACTCTGTGAAGCCAGATTATAATAATATGGGAAGGGGTGATTCTGGTCTGATGAAATGAGATGGTAGTTTACATTCACTAAAAATCCTTGCATGGAATGTTGCAGGTTTGAAATAAAAGCTTCTTGATGTCGAAGTGATATTGTTTATCAAGGATTTGCATATTCTCCTCTTCCAGCTAACCTGGGCAAAGGAACAGATACATTTACAGAGTTATCTACTCTTTTTTACAGAAGAAAGCTAAACCAATTCTAGGGGCTGGCCATCTGGTGGAATTTCCATTTCTATTTTGATGTATCTAGCCAGGCATTCTAAACTCTCATATAAGTCCAAAGAGGATATGCAATGCTTGATGCTGAGGGCAGGTGGACTCGTCATTTTGGTCTGATCAACTGTTACAATAATAAGATTGGAAGCAACTTGTTAGATCTTTTAACATCTCTGAAGGACGCTTTGAATGGGGATTATTGTAGGGATGAACATGCCTTCCTTATTACATTGAGGGTGACTTCAATATCTGGTTAGGCACATGGGAAGAGGTGTTTACCTGTCAGAAGGAAGACACTGCCTTCTCTGTATAGCGACCAGTGCTGGTAGATCGGACTACTCTGATAAGGTGCTGTTAAACGGAAATCATATTGTACCTCTTTTTGATTTATATTGGCCTAAGCCTAGTCGCTCTATGGGAAAACCGCGTTGCAAAAGTTTCGATTTTGGATCGACTTCGCCACCATTTTAGAATCATCCGCCATTTTGATTTCTGTTCATATGTTTTCTGTTCTAAAATGATGGACTTTGTTTCTAACTTGCAACCAAGCCTGTCGACCTTTGAGTTTTGTTAATGGTTAGACTGTCCAAGAGCCGATTGTTTAGACTAGGTAATGAGGCCTTGTACTGAACATGAACTGTTGTCCCAGCATTGTCTGCGCTAACAAGCCTCATCCACGAATACACATCGGCGACAATGAAATGGAAATGCAAAGCGTGGACACAGGCCAAACTCAATTGTAACATAGTTGTAAAAGATGCTTGTTGTAGGATTTGAGAGCATACGTTGTCATTGTATCGTCGCGGAAATACAAACATGTATAATCCTTTGTAAAATATTATGTGAACTGAATGTGAACTAGGCACACACTCTAGACCCCAGATTATTAACATGAAGAGGGGTTGGACAATATTGCTGAAATATATAAAAACACAAGTGTTTAGTTGTCCAGCACTCTCTCTCTCCTCTCTTTGATGGGCTGGTACTCATTGCGGGGTGTTGAGAGCCAGATAGCTATCTGTATCTGTATCTATGTTTCTTTGTAAACTGCGCAGAATAAAAGATCTGTGAATCTTTATAGCCCGTGTTTGGTGTATTTCCTTTTGTGGTACTCAGCCTCTATATTTTCTTCTTTTTACAGTACTATTTATGTGGGAATTACTTATGGAATCAGGCTGTAGAGCGGTGAATGGCTGTTTTATTTCTGAAATGGATGGTAACTACACCTTTGACAATAGTTGTTCCAAAAGTATTATTGATTATGTGTCAGTTGCTATGAGGTGGTGGGTATCCATCCTGGGTTTTAATGTCCTAATGCGGCCCAAAAGTGATCACAATCCCTTATTATTTACTTAGGCTTCTGACCATAACATGTTCAGGCACTCTCCTGAATATTCAGCACAAATTGTTAGAGGCACAAGAGACAGACAGCTTCAATGTAACCCCAGCAATAGCAGTTCACTCAATTCAAAGGTGGTGATTACTACACTACTGAAACTGATGACCTGTTTACATTTTCGATTAGATCCTCCTACTAGCTCACATGATTCTGAGGAATTCTCTATGATTTGTTAGCGTATTTTAAGATATATAACTTGCCAGGTGGCAGTAGAGATTATCTGAGGGCTCATGGCTGTCTGATAGTTTTAAGAATAAGAAATAAACTCTTTTTGAGGCTCTAGTGCCATCAATAGTAGATCTAGAGGAAATTCACCTCAGGCATTGTGAGTTCAAAAATACATTGGGCCTCATTACAAGTTTGGCGGTAGCCATGGAGCTATTAGCTCCATGTCTGCCGCCAAGCCGGGTTCCTTCACCGGGTTCCCAGAATGGGGAATAACCGGGCCATTCTGAGTTCGGAGGGCCCAGTAATTCCTCCCTCTGAGAACCCGGGCCCGGACCTTCCCCATTCCCAGCTGAGCCCCCATAGGGCTCAATGGGAATGGGAGAGGGAGCTAACAACGGGCCGATTACGACCAGCACGTTGGTAGCTCCCTCTTCCCCTCGCGGGACCCGGTAACGATGCCTGGTTTTACCAGGCGTCCTTACCGGGTCCCGCGAGGGGACCTCGTAATGAGGCGGAATGGTGTTAACGGGCCCGCCACCATTAGCGGAGCCCGTTAACCCATTCTGCCTCACTTGTAATGAGGCCCATTGTCTATTAGGAGGACGGAGCATATTATCAAACATTGGAGTACTTCATGTGATGCTGCGCCTTTGTCAGACACCAAAACATTTTGGAACATTGTGGCAAAAAGAGGGTTGAATGATGCTCTGGGATGTCCCTTGTAGTTTATATTTAAGAGAAGGTCTGGGTTAGTCAGTTTGAGGTCTTAGATAACTCTGGAGGTACCACATAGATAAGGAATCAATAACCCTTTATCAAAGGGGGCGAGCCTTCTTTCTTCTATGCCGAAAGAACCAGCATCCATCCTCAGGAGGCAGAAACCTAGAAAAGCTCCAGGATTAGATACTGTTCCCATTGACTTATTTTGTTATCAGTCTGAATTATGGAGCCCATTTTTAGTACAGTTTTTTAATACCATTGCTTCAACTTTGTATATTCCAATTAGTTGGAAAATTGGGTTGATTGTACCAATCTACAAAAAGATAGCACGTATCTTTCATCTTCATACCGCCATATCACTTTACTGAATGGAACCTCAGCGTTGTTTTTGGGAATAATTTTTAAATGCTTGGAGGAATGGGTTACAGATAATAATATTCTTTCTGACACCCAATTGGTCTTCAGGACTGGTGTGGGCACTATTCATCCATGCCTCAATGTGTACCTGAATTTAGCTAAATATGCGTCGGTCCTGAACTGCCCTGTCAACATGGCCTTTACGGACCTTAGTACTGCTTTCAACCACGTAGAAAGGAAACTTCATTGGGAAAATCCCAATACGATGGGAGTCCCTAAACCTTTAATTCACATGTTAGAAGCATTGCAAGATAACTCTGTGGTTTGTGTTCAGGTTGGTCCTGATGGAAAAATAAGGAAGCAAATCAAAGTTGGTAAGGGAGTTTATCTACTTTGTTATGCCTTCTTACAAGAATTTCATTTGCTCGTTCTTACTCATTTACTTTAATTATGCTGGTTGTACTTTAACAGGTTGCCTGAAACTACCCAGGGTCCCTGCATCTCTTGGGTGGACTCACTGGTTTTGACTGGTGTATGTCGGTTCTCCTGCTGCACGCCTGTGGTGGTTGTGTAGTGTTCTGTATTCTCTCCCGTCGATGCTCCCTTTCAAGGGTTCTAGTAGCTCCCATCTTTCTGGTGTGCTTCCTCTGACTACTTTGTACAGTATCCTGACCTCTAGAGGAAGCTAACGTTGTTTGTGTAGGATGGCGGTGGTTCAGTCAAATTTCTGCGCACCCATAATAAGACATGCTACAGCATGGTGGACTGCTTTTAGGGGATCCAAGTGAGCAGCTGCAAGCTCTGTCAGGAGGGAATTCGCCCCACTGATGTACAAGACCAAAAGGGCCTGCCATATGGTCTAGAAGTCCTGCGGCAGGATTAAGGGTTTGATTTTGCAAACTGTGGAGATTTCAAGACAGCCTGTTTGGGCCTTCTTGGCTATGTGTTTCTGGAAGGACAGGATGCTGTCAAAGGTGAAGCCAATGATTTTGCTGAATCTGGGATTTTTGGATCAAATCCTTCTAGGTGCATATCATTGAGCCATAGTAGGATAAGCTGTGTTAAGGGCAGACCAATGAGTAGAAATGTGGTATTGGCATGCGTTATGTTTGAGGTAGGCAGCCACAATCCAGAATTGGATGATAGCTAGGTCATCAAGG
Source organism: Ambystoma mexicanum (assembly GCF_040938575.1). NCBI lineage: Eukaryota > Metazoa > Chordata > Amphibia > Caudata > Ambystomatidae > Ambystoma > Ambystoma mexicanum. Next base: position 299,437,788 of record NC_090936.1, on the reverse strand, counting down.
AGATGACTGATGCCCTGTGGGCTTTTTATTCTCTTGTACTGAGTATATTCCGCATATTAGTGGATGGCTATATTGGGATCTTTGAGGAGTGTCCCCCAAGATTCACATAAAGGTTACACATTTTAAAAAGGATCAATGAGAGGATGAAGCCTTGGGGGACTCCACAGGAGACTGGAAGCTGGTAAGAAAGCAAAGTGCTCATCAGGACGGCCTGGTGTCTTCCCGAGAGGTAGGAGGCAAACCAATTGACGATAGTACCAGAGAATTCCATCTCCATGGGAGGAAGGGTTAACTGTTTAACATGCAGATGAGTGGTCAAGGAAAATGAAGAGATATGAGTGGCTCTTATCCATGATTTGGAGGGCATCATCCATCACCTGGATGGTGGCCTTCTCGATGTTAGATTGGGGCAGACCGCAGACTGATAGTTGTTTTGCAGGTGTAGTTCATAGATTCTGGTGAGTAATTGTGTGGCGACTACTTTTTTCAAAATTCTGCCAATAAACAGGAGGTTTGTAATGGTTTGGTAGTTCGCCAGGTCATCAAAAGAGGTCGTATGAGACCATTTTTGAGGGTGTCTGGGATTTTTCCTTCTGTGAGGGAGGCATTAATGATGCTGAGTAGTACATTGAGTGACAGGTCCATCACTTATTTAATGATGGAGGCCAGGATGATATCAGAGTAAGAAGTAGGTTTGAGAGGCAATTGTTTTAGGAGGTCTGGGGGAGAGAGAGGAGATAATTCAGTTCAGGGGGCAGTGCGCATGTTGGAGTGCAGCAGGGGCTAATCTTGTGGGAGGTTGATTCGATGATCTGTCGAACTTTGTTTCTTTTTTCAATATAATAGTTGTTGATTTTCTAAAAAGTATCAGAGAAACCATCTATAATATTTTTTTAAACAGTCATATACTTTACAAATCACAGGGCACCTGTCTATGAGAACTGGGAAACCAATCTAAGAGAACCACAAAACTGGATTGTTTATTTCAGGAATAATTGCGGGCTATTACAATCTTTATGCTACAAAGTATAATTTGAAGAGCGATACTTATACACTTAGGCCTCTATCATTGGCATTTACATTTTCATCTAACATTCATCCTTCACAAAGGAGCCCAGCATATTTAGCCCAGGAAGTGGACAGTTTAGGTCCTTATTTCTCTATTTGTCTCTATCATCTTGCCCCCTGACTTTGGCAGTTCCCTTTGTACAACCATTGCTTGGTCCTGGTACTCCTGTCAGTGTGTCACAGCACCTTCAGATCCTCATTTCTGAGATAGGTGGGATGTTACATAAACACCACTGTGGAGAGCCTTCGTACTTCAAGCATCACTTTAACACATCTTCATTAGATTACACAACTATACACTCACTTTTGTGGTCTCACTTTCGTGGCATCACTCCGCAATGAACTGGAATATGCCATCATTGCGAATACTAAACTGTGTGAGCTGGATATAATTGGCTGTCTTTCTCATTACGGCCAGCTCACATACAAAATGTTTCATACATGATTATGCTTTTGTTTTCTACAACCAATATTTATTGTGTCAAAATACCAGTTCATGCACTATTGACGTTGGTTTGCCTGAGGACTGACGCCCCAGAGCTATGCATGCACACCAGCACTCAGACACTGCCCTTTTGCACATGCGCAATCGCGGTGCCCTGTTTTAGCCTCGTTCTGGTTAAATAACTGTCCTCCAGGGCACTCAGGCGCACAACAGCCTGCAGTGACACAGCTCCTTCTGAGTTCGGCACAGGTAAGACTCAGTTCGCTCACTTTCTTGATTTACTGCCGTTTTTATCAGCGCTAATTCACCACGTGTCTGGGCTCTCACACTCTTTGATCCCTGTTTAATGAAATCCACTGTAACACATTGTGACCTAGTCACCTTCTTTTGGCCGCCAATAAAAATTTACAGGGCATTTATAATAACAGCCCTTCAGAACTCCTGCACCAATCGCACAGTCATGGCTAAATTTCTTGCATTTTGATGCTTTTCCATTTTTTAACAATTTGTGACCCACTCACGTCTCTTTAGCCGCCTTTGACTCTTGTTAACAAACCCTCCTGCACCAATCGCATAGGCACAGTTATCTGCCTTATTTATGCATTCATAACTCACCAAGGTCCTTCATTTCGATGGACCTTACTCGAAAACTAATCACCAACCCACGCACAACAAGAGCTTACCTGTACCTCAACCTTTTCTTACACTAAGCGCTTCCCACTGTCATGTACCAAATTGTCATTTTTGACCCCCTTCCAAATAGATTTGGGCATCTGACTTCCACAGACTGCCCCCCCCAGCCGTAATAATCAACAGCTGGGTAAACAAGACCACCGCCATGGCGTCAACTTACTTGCACATGGTAGGTCGACTCCTTGCAGCTCTACTTTCATTATCTGGCAATTCTTGCACCACTGTATCTAAATGCATTCTCCATTCTTAAACTATAGGATGACGCCCATCTTACTTAACCAAGTCCGACCACGACTTGATGTCCTGAAAACAGTTCGGTACAACTTTGCAGCGCTGCTCCATTTCATCCAGCCACTGCCCTTTGCAACCTACCGAACCAGAAACACCAACTAATGTGTCGACAATGTTAAGGTATTGTGAATGTAAACAATACATGGAATAGTTTGTCACTATTTATTACTAACCCACCGATATGCACACTATAAATGTACTTCAGTATACATATATTATGTGCCACGGCACATAAAGAATTCTGCAAATATGTCTTCTTGTTAAAATAAACCTTCCTGTTTTTTGTACCTTACGGTGATCTCTTTTTCAAGCTAGTACTCTCCTAGCTCTCCTGCAAGGAGTATTATGACCCCCTGTCACGCCTTTGGCCTGGGTAGACCGCACAATGAGACAGCTAACCAAGCACAGCAGTTCAAGAGGAGAAGAAATGCAGCAAGAAGCGAAAGGCTGACAAGGAGAGAAGCAACCTTGCCCTTTCCGACCCAGATCCACGAGACCGTCATAGAAGGAATCGTAAGATCGTGAACAATAGCCCAAGTGTGTTGCAGCAGATGTCAACGGTACATGGACCATGCCTACGCTGATAAGCAGGACAGTGGGAGATGCCTGCTACCGTGTTACCGGCCTTGACTCCAGATAAACTGAAAAGCCAAGTGGTTCATCACAGCCGGTGACTCGAGGGGAACTGATAAAGAAACCGAACTATGTTGAATGAAAGTCGCAAAGTGGCAAATAAGGAAGAATTCAATTAACTTTTACAGTAAGGAAAAACCACATGTAGAGGGGTCCATCACCATGTGGGTGCTCATTCGAGAGACTCTGGTTAATCCCACGTTTTGTAGAAACTACTGATAAGAAGGCCGTAGAAGAGACGTGAAGAAAGAACCAAGTGATCATACAGGGGTCTTGCAAAATCCTCTGTACAGTCGAAAGGGTTTGACCGGCAAACTACTAGAAACCAAAGGAAATAAAGGAACTATACAATTGGCAAGAGTGAACCCAATGGAGGGATGCCTACAGAACGGGGCAAAGTCTAAGGTTCCAGTGAACCGTGTGTTGACAAAGATGAACCTGACAGATGGATGTTCACAGTGATCTGTTTAAAAAGACATTAAGATTTGTGAAGCATGGTTTGAAAGACATTAAAACTCCTGAACGTAACAGAGGGAAGCATTTGTGAAAAGACATTGTGAACCCGACAGAGGGAGGCTGATATTCAAGAAGGGTCTGAGCCTGGAAGAAGAGGGGGACCCAGGGGTGAAGGCATCACCCTATGTACATATGAAAGGAACTTTTTGTTTGTTATTTTTGGAGCCTATCAGGTCCTTGGAAGCAAGATTCTTTTTGTAGAAAAGAGACTTAACCACCAACGCCCCTGATACCTAAAGAGGAACTGTTGTCTCGTGCTGGGAAAGCTCAAGCATGTGCTGTGCTCAGGAGTCCCACCTTGTCCTGTGCTCAAAAAGTGAGGAAGGGAGACCCCCAGCTACCACATCCTGACTAATCATTTGTGAACACTTCTTTCTTTCTTGTAAACCCTATCCCACACTCCTTCTGGTGTTTAATTGTAAGGTTTGGCAATAGGTTTTTTAGTATAGGCCCTTTTATTTTGACAAGATGCCATTAGGACTGCCGTATTATGATTTGATGGTTGTAGCTTCCTCCCATTTTAGATTTAGGTTTACATTAGGTGTTAATAAACACCCTTGAACTGTGATAACTTGTGTCTGTCTATTCTCGATATCATGAAATGCTTACAGTGTGTTCCTCTTCTGCTCCCCTTCTCTTTACTCACTATACCTTCCACAGCAGACCACTACCTGGCACACTTCGCTATTCCACTTACCACTCTGTCACAATACATCAACAGGCCGATTCATGTAATTCCTCTCAAAAGTGTTGCACGCGGCTGGCGCACAGCGTGCCCGTGCGAATGTCTGCGCCAGCCGCGTGCGATAAAATCAATTCCCGCGCACAGCGTATTCATGGATTCTCGCCTCCAAAAGCAGACGTGGCGCAGAGTGGTACAGCGACCCTGCAGAAGCGCCAGTTACGCCCCTAAGAACGCCCTCGCGCAAGGAAAAGCCATCAAGATCGCAAAACCATCGCAAAGGGCTGCGCCAACACTGTACCAGTTTACCGGCCTGGCAAAAGCGGGAAACGCGTATTACGGGTGTCGGGAACACACGTGCGTGAGAAGATTCACACGCGATCGGGCCAGGGGGAGCGTGTGCGTGTATTTCAGGGGTGCGCGAGAAGTTCTACACGCGAATGGCCTGGGTGCGTGTATTTCAGGGGTGCGCGGGAAGTTCCACACACGATTGCCCTGGGCGCGTGTATTTCAGGGGTGCGTGGGAAGTTCCACAGGCGATTGGCCTGGTCGCGTGTATTTCAGGGGTGCGCGGGAAGTTCCACACGCGATTGGCCTGGGCGCGTGTATTTCAGGGGTGCGTGGGAAGTTTCACACGCGATTGGGCTGCGTGCGTGTATTTCAGGGGTGCCCGGGAAGTTTCACACGCGATTGGGCTGCGTGCGGGTATTTCAGGGGTGCGTGGGAAGTTTCACACGCGATTGGGCTGCATGCGTGTATTTCAGGGGTGCGCAGGAAGTTTCACACGCGATTGGGCTGCATGTGTGTATTTCAGGGGTGCGCGTGAAGTTTCACACGCGATTCCATCAGGGTACGTGTATTACAGGGGTGCGCGTGGAGCACCCCACGCAATTTCATCAGGGTACGTGTATTACAGGGGTGCGCGGGGAGCACCACACGTGAATTGCACGTGTGGGTCCTCCCAGGTGTTCCCTCTACACCCTCCACGGCCCCTGCAGGTGGCTCACACCACAGGGGCCTACCCTGCACATGTCCTGCAGGCACCCCATCCACCATGGCCATGCCCCCCAGCCAACCCACATGTCAACTTGCACTACTGCCCACCAACGCATGTCCCCCTGCACCCCCAGCCACCAGGGGCACACTCCACCAGGCCCCCACCCATGTCTCCCACCCCCCCATCCCCCAGCACGGCGGGGCACCTGCCAGCAGGCCCCCACCCATGTCCAACTCATGTTCCCCACCCCCCCACCCCCCAGCACTGTGGGGCACCTGCCAGCAGGCCCCCACCCATGTCCAACACATGTTCCCCACCACCCCCATCCCCCAGCACTGCGGGGCACCTGCCAGCAGGCCCCCACCCATGTCCAACTCATGTTCCCCACCCCCCCGCCCCCCAACACTGTGGGGCACCTGCCAGCAGGCCCCCACCCATGTCCAACTCATGTCTCCCACCCCCCCAACCCCCAGCACTGTGGGGCACCTGCCAGCAGGCCCCCACCCATGTCCAACTCATGTTCCCCACCCCCCAGCAGTGCAGGGGCACCCTCCACCAGGCCCTCGCCCATGTCCCATCCATGCCCCCCTGCACCTGGGTCCCAACAATCCCCAATCATGTCCGTAATGGCCATCCTCTCCTGCCAAAAGGCCCAACCAACTATCACATCCACCCACATATCAAAGGCAATTACATGTTACACACCCAATGTAAATAATGCAAATGAACACATGTCTGTCACACACAATGGCTGCAAGTGAATGTTAAAACACCCAACATGACATGCATGAAAGCAATGAGATGATATGACACATTGAAGGATGAAAATAAAAATGTATTGAAAATCAACTTGAATGGAAATGAAATGAGAAAAACCACAAAGCAAAACAACCAAAAGAAGATGAATGTCCATGAAAAAAATCAAAAACACACAGCACAATCAAAATGAATGGTCTCCAAAGTCACAGTCAGAAAAGTAATCCAAGTGTAAATGATAAACAAAAACCATTGCTCCATGGCGATGAAAAAAATCCAAAAAATAAAAGAATCCATTGAAGAACTATTTACAAGATAATCCCGGGTCCATGAGCCCACCCAAATGAAACCTAACTATGACAACTAACAAAAAACTGAACTATATACAAAAATGTGGCGCATTGTCCAATCGCAACCAAATAAAAAAAAAAATTAAAGGAAACCTAACACTAACTATATAACTATATACAAAGGCGGCGGGCAAGTCCAGCGGCTCACTCCGTGGTGTTCCGGGCCAGGGCATCATCGAACTCCTGTTCGATGTCCCGGAGGCGGTCCTGTTCCATGGCCCCGAGGGTCCGCAGGGACGACGCCGTCTCCTCCTCCAACCCCATGCGGATTGCCTCGAGGCACTCAGCCCGCCTCCGCTGCCACACGGAAGACACTTCCCGTCCTGGGTCCTCCTGCCCTCCGGCCGATGCCTGCCCCTCTGATGTTGATGGCCCCGAGCCATGATGCCTCCCACGTTGACTCCGCCGCTGCCTCCGACGCCACTGCCTCTGCCAGCACGACGGCATCCAGGCTGATGGAATCCACCGACGCCGGCATGCACGTGCCCTGCCTGATGATGCCGGCACATCCTCCATCTGCTGGGGTACAGTTGCTGTGGTGTCCACCCCTGCTGGACCTCTGACTCCCGACTATGGCATGGATGGGATCCCCACCGAGCTGGCTGCATTGGTCAGGGCAGATCCACAGGGGGCCCTGGTGGCATCTGGGCCGGAAGACGGCAAGAACGACTGGCGTATAGTCTCCACAGAGGAGGAGAGGGCCGCCAGATTGGCCGACACATGCAGGAAACCCCCGAACATGGACAATCCCAATTGGGCCACGTCGGCACGGTGCTCTTCGTGATGACGTGCGTGCTCCTCCTGGGAAGCACGCATGGCATCACGAATCATAGCCGTGCGCATCGCGACCCCAATCAGGACCTTCTCCATACGGCCAGGGGTCCCCTCGTCCGCAGGTGGAGGAGAGTCAGATGACATGGACATCCCCTCTACCTGCGGACGGGCCTGGGACGGGGCATCCCTGCTGGTGCAAGGTGGTGCACCCACAGGATCAGGGACAGCGACATGCACAGGCCCCTCCACGGTGACCTGTGCTGCCTCCTGCCCCTGCCCCTGGACTGCACCACTTGCACCAGCAGGGATGCCCCCACCAGGCCCCATGTGCGCCTCAGTGGCGGCCTCCTCCTCCTCTGTGGAAACCACCAACCTGGATGGCTCCTCACCGTCTTCCGCCGTAGCAGGCCCCTGTGGGGGCTCACCCACCCCTTCCGCTGCAGCCGTGGGGGCATCCCCGCCGCCTTGCTCCACAGCGCCGTCTCCACCCTCTTCTTCACTAGCCGCTGCGTAGAGGGAGACATAGAACACAAGCATCAGGGTACTGTACAATGGTCCCCTAGACAGGAAGCAATAGCAGATGAGTGCCACTGTCAAAGTACACTTCCATCATGTCCCTCCACAACACATGTGTCAGTCCAGGCAAAACACACACAGTGACAGTCATGGTGTCTCAATGGACTCTCGAAACATACAATGTAATGGAACTCACATGCATCATGGGTCATGCCTATCACATGCACACACTTCACCTCAGTCACATCCATCTGGCCCCGTACACCCCAATCACAGTGGATACAAGGATGACTAGGCTGCATCAGTGAATCTGTAAATTGTCACAGACATGTGTCATGCATCCATGGCATTCACAAGTCACAGACACGCAGGTCAGGCACACAGACATGGATACCATATATGTACCTGGCATCAGCACCCATCCCTCACCCCCACCCATGTCCAGGAACAGAGACTGCCATGCTCTCATGTGCACAATCTGCATAGGGCTCCCCATGTCGCATTTAAACACATGCAACAACCATGCGGTTCACACATTACTGGTCGCACATGCATTACCATGATGTCCCTGCACACATACATGCGTACATGGCCTATGTCACACATATAGGCAAGTATCAGACAACCAGCACACTGCAACATGCCCAGTCTCACACAGAAATGCTTGGCCACTTACCGCTCAACTCCAGACGGGTCTCCCTCTCAAGGACCTGGGCGTGGAGCGCTGGGTGTATGCGTTCCAGGACCCTCATCTGGATGGAACTCATGCAGCCCCGGCCCCCCTCCACGAGGCGCCGGGCCTTTATGAGGGTCCTGGGCCTCAAGTCCTCCCAGCGCTTCTTGACCTTCTGGATGGTGCGGGTTGCCACCCCCTCCGCGTTGATGGCAACCACACAGTCGGCCCAGATCCTCTCCCGTCCTTCCTTGTTGGCGCGGGACGATCCGAAGAGGGCATCATACTGCCCCAGGACTTGCTCCACCAGGACACCAACTTTGGTGGCAGTGAAGCTGGTGCCCCTCTGCCCCTCTGGCCGGGGGTTGCCACTGGTGCCAGATGTTGATGTGCCCGACATGGCAACCCCAGGGGCAGGAGTGGGTTGGCAACTGGGTCCTGGGGCTGGGCTGTTGTGCGATGTTATCCGAGTCGGGAGTCTTCTGTTCCAGCAAGGGTTGAACACAGCAACTGGACCCCTGCAGATGGCTGATGTGCAGGCACCAAATTGCAGGGCACGGTGGCAGCAGGCAGGCAGGCAGGCAGCAGCAGATGGCACGTGGGAGGCTGCACGGGGCACTGGGGGGCAGTAATTCGGCCTTCTGGGCAAGCGCGTGGTCTTCCGTGTGTTTTCGCGTGGCCAGCTTGATACGGAGTGATTTGGCATGTGAAAATCCTGCACGTCAGCGTGAAATTCGAGGAAAGGGGCTTAGCGCGTAAGCGCGTCAGCATGCGTACGCGATTTCATTGGACCAAAGGACCTTACAGCATAAGTGCGTCTGTGACGTTTCGCGCACGGGCGTTGCCCTGGCAGGGCTTGGAGATCCCACGTGCCTTTACACTGCTCTGTACGTGCTTTTCGTGCAGTGCGTGTGTTTTCCATCCGTTGGGGTTCACACGCTATTACTTCACAGCGGGTGTTGGCTACGCGTTCTTCTACACGCAAGGCAGACGGTGAGTGGTACCCCGCTCCCCCCCAGGCCCGATCGCTTGAAAAACTTCACGCGAACCCCTGGAATACACGTAGCACGCTCCCCCAGGCCCGATCGTGTGTGAAAACACCCGCGAGCCCCTGAAATACACGTACCCCGCTCCCCCAGGCCCGATCGCGTGTGAAAACACCCGCGAGCCCCTGAAATACACGTACCCTGCTCCCCCAGGCCCGATCGTGTGTAAAAACACCCGCGTGCCCCTGGAATACACGTACCACGCTCCCCCAGGCCCGATCGCGTGTGAAAACACCCGCAAGCCCCTGAAATACACGTACCCCGCTCCCCCAGGCCCGATCGCGTGTAAAAACACAAGCGAGCCCCTGGAATACACGTACCATGCTCCCCCAGGCACGATCGCGTGTGAAAACACCCTCGAGCCCCTGAAATACACGTACCCCGCTCCCCCAGGCCCGATCGCATGTGAAAACACCCGCGAGCCCCTGAAATGCACGTACCCCGCTCCCCCAGGCCCGATCGCGTGTATAAACACCCACGAGCCCCTGGAATACACGTACCTCTCTCCCCCAGGCCAATCGCATGTGGAACTTCACGCGCACCCCTGAAATACACGCACACGCTCCCCCAGGCCAGATCGCGTGTGAAACTTCGTGCGCACCTCTGAAATACCCGCACGCAGCCCAATCGCGTGTGAAATTTCACGCGCACCTCTGAAATGCCCGCACGCAGCCCAATCGTGTGTGGAACATCTCGCGCACCACTGAAATAAACGCACACGCTCCCCCAGGCCCGATCGCGTGTGAAAACACCCACGAGCCCCTGAATTACACGTACCCCACTCCCCCAGGCCCGATCGCGTGTATAAACTCCCGCAAGCCCCTGGAATACACGTACCCCGCTCCCCCAGGCCCGATCGCGTGTGAAAACACCCGCGAGCCCCTGAAATACACGCGCCCAGGCCAATCGCGTGTGAGAAATTTCTCGCGCACCCCTGAAATACACGCGCCCAGGCCAATCGCGTGTGGAACTTCACGCGCACCCCTGAAATACACGCACACGCTCCCCCAGGCCCGATCGCGTGTGGGCCTTCTCGCGCATGTAGGACTTTGGCGCACATTTTTTTCCTGCGCAGGGACGCTACCGCCTGCTTTCGTGTGGCGGACATGTATGGGCCTGTGCGCGTCTTTGGCTGTGCGCTGTTTTTCCCTATTCGATTCCATGAATACGTGTTGTAGGCGAGCGTGTGGGCGTTCTGTGCACTTGCCTCCTGTACTTCCCCCGTGACGCCCACATTTTCACGAGTTGTTCCCCATCGGCGTGTGACACCCCGTGTTACGCCTACTTTTGTTATGTGCGCCGCGCTATGTGCGAATTCGCTGTGGCCTTATCGCACGGCGTTCGATGACCTGTGCGCCAGCGTGCGCCGCGCACTTTTTCAGCGCACATCCCACATTTTGCGCGTGCACGGACTTCCATGAATTGATGTGCAATGTTTTCTGTGCGATAATCGCACTTGCACTGCGATTTTCGCTATTTCTCTGCGAATCGCACGTTTTTGCACGCGTGCGCCGTTTTTTCGGCGCACATTAATTCCATGAATCGGCCTGTTAATCTTTAGACAAGTTCTGGTGCCATACGACCACCCTGGTAGTAATGAGCACAGTATAAAAATTCTGAAACATAAAATGACATATCTATTTGGTATACCGTGAAAGAGATAACATGTTTCTCTCAGCAAACACTATTGAATTTAAATAAATATGAATATAGTACCATGGTTGTTATTAGGAACACTTGATTTTTGGTTTTCCCTTTGCAAAATGCCACTTTGTCTACTTAACCAATCCCTATGTGATGTGGGACCTATGGGTGGTCTGGGGAAGATCTCCTGTTCTCCCAATATCTCAGATCTGCATAAAGGGTACCGGGTACCCTGTACCAGGTACCCTGTAAAGGGTTTACAGCATACTGGGAGAAAAGAGGCTCAAACCCTGATCTGGTGATGCAACATAGTCAGACACTTCAGTGAGACTCTGCCTTTGAACAGGTGAAAAATTCAGTTGACCTCCCTTCCACCTGTGCCCTCACCCCTGGTTTCAGGGGTAAGGAGAGCTAGATTCTGCACTCCAGGCGTCCCAAAGGAAATCTGGTGATGCATTGCCTTCTATTGAAAACAGAGGTGCTAGTGCAGAGCTTTGGTCCTTGTAGCAGCAAGTCTGCAGGATTGCAGGTACAGTGTTATCACCAGTAGACCAATCAGTCAGTAAGGTGGGGGTGGGAGGGTGGTGAGAGGGCTTGTTTTATCCTTCGCGGCAGTCTGTGACCATAGCACTCAATTACACACCAAGCATTCAAACTGGGGTGGTCCATGATTTGTGAATTATTGGGTGCTTACGCACCGATTCATTGTGGTTAGTGATGTGTAGGGATGGTGCCATGAGAACCCTAAAGATTGCATAAAGTCTATCAGGACAATATGGTGTTGGATATTTTTCCTTTTTATGCCAAATCCCGTCTTCCTGTGAAACCCAGCACTCTTTGCTGGACTTCTGGACGTTTTTCTTGATTCTCCTGAATGAGGAGTCTTCTTTTCCCCTCATTCATTCTTTTTGCTCATACCATGGGAACCTTGTTCGTGGTGTTTTTATGGAGTCTTTCTTTCCTCCTTACTTAAAGGCATCTGTCTCACTTTTGCGTCACAGCATCTTGTGTGCAGTGCTGCTGAGAGCCCTTAGGGCTCTACTTTTTATATTTGTATTTTCCTTTAAAAACCATTGTTCTCCAGTTTAGAGGGATATTTTTAATCCTTCTTAGCTTTTCCCTTTATGAGATTAGCACACACCACACAACATTTGTTAGTGACAAGGATGCAATTATGGCTGGTGGCAGTGAACGTGTTTTTCGACTTGTGTACATTTTTTACTCACAGGTTGTCTTTTGCAGCTGCAGTTATGCACAGAAGGGTCACCATTGATCCCAAATGGTGGCTTCTTTCTTTGTCATTTTTCATGTTCAAGGTTTCTCAAACATAGCGGTTTCCTCCATCTTTGTTTAATATAAGCTGTTACCTGCTACAATGTGAAACCTAGGCCCTTTGGTATAGGACTCTCAATTCTAGACTTGGACAAATATAACCCAAGCGGAACAAACTTGCAGCTTTTGGTACATATATCTCACACCACTAGTGTGAACACAGGCCGCAAGCACGGCCAAGCATCCATGCACGATAGAATACGGCTATGGCTATGCACATCCGGGCTAGCCTCACAAATAGGCATCCAGACTGAAACATTTGACGTACCTCAACACCTCTGCCACTAGCATACAGCGACTACCACCTGAAAGGAACCAGGTATAGCTGGCCTCACATAGACTCATAGCAATCTATCTCAAACCCTCAAAAGCACCCACCCACATGTCTGATCTCTCTTGGGGCTGCTTAGTCAAGCCTTGCCAGCCACCCAAGTCTTAGAACGGCAACATACAAACATGCATCTCCTAAGCGAAACTCCCTAGAATTTCCCACCTCATCGACTACGGTCACCAAGGGTGTTCCAACTGAGAAAAAGCGCATTGAAGCCACACAAGTGGGGAAAGAGCGCTATATTATTAAACAAATACAATACAATAAAATACAATAAAAATATATGTGGACAGAAAACATTGTGTTCCAGACTTAAAAAACATTACCTCATAGATAGTAGCCCCACATATGCACACTACATACACAGCACATGCTAGAGCAAAGTTGGAATGACGTGATTCTGTGCCTTGCATCAGACCTGCATGTGGGTGTGTCCATGCACGGGTATGTAGAAAGAAGAATGACACACCACCTGATATAGTCTCTGTCCACAGCATCTATCCAAGCTGGGAACGTTAATCCAATACAGTCAAAGTATTACTCACTCTCCCACCCACCAATTACCAAAGTGAGACAATAATGCTTTCAATTGCCAGACATTAGGACCAGCCCATAGGCACAAGTGAACATTATGTCAGTGAGGATGGAAGTAAGATGGCCTTGGGTAATGGTAATGTTTATTTGTAAAACGCCTATGCACAAGACAAGTATTTCAAGGCGCTAAAGGAGGGAGGGAAAAGGGGAAAAACAACAGTCATTCAGAGCCCTTGAATTTCTGAATGGTACAAGTCTACACAGGCAGAGTAAATGCATATAATACAATTAGCAATGTATATAACAGCAAATAAGTCTGACAACGATTCTCCGGTTTTTCCAAGTGCATAGAGGCGCAACCATGCAAGGAGGAGAGACACAGAGAGGATAGATAGATGATCTTCAAGGCATGGTCCATTCAGATCGTGCAAGTGCACAGAGGTACAGGAGAGCGGAAGAAGGGAGACAAGTGCAGGGGGGGTGGTCCAAGTGTACCCAGTCAGTCAGAAAGTGGGGTAAGTGCTGAGAGATGCCACTCTCATGGGTCATTGACCAAGTGCAGTAGCAATAAGGCAAGTGCAGGCCTGGAGGCAAGTGCAATAGGACTGGCGATGGTGTCAGAGAATTGTGAGACTCTAAGGTACACCCAACGGCCAGGCGGTAAGCTGTGAGGGAAAAGGAGGTAGAGAAGGATAGAGTGGAGAGAGAGGTTAGCAGGCTAGAGGGAGAGAGAAGGAAGAGAATAAGGGGAATGTATTGAGGAGTTTCAGGAACCTAAGGAGATCAGACTCATGAGGTAGGGTGGCAGGGAGGCTATTCCATAGGGAGGCCCCTGCTGAGGATAATTCCTCCAAATCTCTGCTTGGAGAACTGGCTCACTCGCAGAAGGCTGGAGGTAGATGAGCGGAGGGCTCAGGAAGGACAGCATTTAGGTAGGCATTGTTGCAGATAGGTAGGCCCCATGCCCCAGAAAGCCTTGTGGACGATGCAGAGGGTCTTGAACGTGATCCTTGCAGCCACGGAGAGCCAGTGGAGGGATTTCAGCACCAGAGAGATGTGGTCCCTGGGTTCGAGGCCAAAGATAAGTTTTGCGGTTCTGTCCTGGATGAGTTGCAGAGGGCGCAGCGCCGAGCTAGGGAGGGTGAGAAAGAGGCTATTGCAGTAGTCCAGCCATGAGAGAACTAGGGCTCTGGAGACAGTGAGCTGCTGGGGGAAGGTGAGAAAAGGAAAAGTACCTCTGAGGAGGTGCAGCTGCTAGTTGGACTTTTTAGAGATGTCCTAAATGTGAGTGGAAAAGGTGAGGGTGGAGTCGAAGATAACCCCAAGTTTTTTTGCCCTGCAGGATGGTGCGGGTGCAGGGCCAAGGTAGGCCGGCCAGAGGGAGAGTGGGAAAGTGGGAGCAGGAGTCCCAATGAGAATGATCTCAGTCCTACTGGCATTGAGGCATAGATTGTTTGCAGCACACCATGACTAATGTATGGTCAGACAGTCAGATATGAGCGATATAGAGGAGGTGGGTGAGGGTAGCCTGAAAGAGAGTTGCGTGTCATCTGCATAACACTGGAAGTTATAGAAGAAGGTGGCAATCACACATGCCAGGGCAGCCATGTAGACATTGAAGAACCAGGGGGATAGGTTAGAAGCCTGGGGAATGCCACAGGTTGAAAGAGTGACAGTAGAGAGAAAGGGCCCAAGTTCCACCTGGGATAGGCGGTCAAAAAGGAAGGAAGTTAATCACCCTAGAGCCTGACCTGTGATTTCCAGGGTGTCACAGAGACATGCAATCAGGATGTTGTGATTTACCGTGCCAAAGGCAGAGGAGAGGTCAAAAAGAATGAGGACAGAGGGAGTGTTAGTGTCAAGATTGGAGAGCAGGTCTTGATGGGTGTTCAGAAGAGCAGTTTCCATGCCTCTGGATGCTCTGAAGCCAGACTGATGGTTGTGGAGGCAAACATTAGATTCAGTGTGGAGGGTAAACTGAGAAATAGGCAGCTTCTCCAGGAACTTGCCCACGAAAGGGGTGATAGAAATGGGGCGGTAGTTAGCCAGAATGGAGGGGTCAGCAGAGGGTTTTTTAAGCAGTGGGTTCACAAGGGAGTGCTTAAGAGAAGTTGGGAAAACTCCAATGGCAAAAGAGCGATTGCAGAGGTCAGCCAAGGCTGAAGCGAGTGGTCCCCCCAAGAGAGAGAGAGGTAGTGAGAGGGATAAAGAGAGGGATGTTGGTAGAGATGTGAGCATCCAAAGTGTGGGCCGCTGTGTGTGTGGAGCCAGAAGTTAAGATAGAGAGGGAGAGAGAGTTGCAGAGGATGCAGAAAGGTCCTGAAGAGACAGGAGAGTCCAGATGGATTTTGAGGTCGCCCATCAGGAGTTGAGAGGAGGAGGAGAGTAGAGAGGAGGACAGGTCAGCCCATTTCGAGAGGAAGAGAGTAGACTGTCCTGTTAGGTGATAGAAGGTGGCCATAAGGAGAGAAGATGTAGTAGAGAGTGAGAGACTGCAGACTATGCATTCGAAGGAGGAGTAGGCCTGAGTGGGGATGATGGACACAGGTATCCATTCTGGGAAGATCAATGCCACTCTCCCTCCTAACCCCTTGGGCCTGGGCACATGGAGGATCTTGTATCCTTCAGGTAGGAAAGTGTCAAAGCTCGTGACAGCTGTCCCTGAACCATGTCTCTGTGATGGCGAGCACATCTAGATCCATGCGTTCAGGGAGGTTGCTGATGTCAGACGAGTGTTTGACAGCAGAGCGAGAGTTAAGCGTGGCAATATGGAGCAGATTGCCATCTTTGAAGTTTTCCGCGGGGGGCACAGGGGACAGTGGTCCCACCCGAGGGTGGCAAGAGAGCCAGATGAGTGGTGGAGGATGGCGGAGGAGCCAAGGCTGACAATGGTGCCAGGTCAGTGAGGAAAGACAGCGGTGCCTGTGCAGAGGCGGAGGATGGCTCAGCAGGCAAGGGAGCCTGTGCAGAGGAGGACGAAGGCACAGCAGGCAAGGGAGCCCGTACAGAGAAGGGGGAGGAGGGCACAGCAGGTAAGGGTACCTGTGCATAGGAGGAGGAGGAGGAAGGCACGGCAGGCAAGGGAGCCTATGCAGAGGAGGAAGAGAGCACAGCAGGTAAGAGAGCCTGTGCCAAGGAGGAGGAAGGCACAGCAGGCAAGGGAGCCTGTCCAGGAGGAGAGGTAAGATTTGAGAGGCAAGGTAGGAGTTTTTCAAATCGAAGAAGGTTGGGTTGAGGACCATGAAGCATAATGGTTCCATTCTGATAGACATTAATGATGACCCTGGAATTGCAAATAGGTCAAGGAGGACCTCCCAGCCGGTGCCATCATCAATGGGAGAAGAGGCGATAGGAGAGAGAAAGGCAACCATGTACTGGGTCCATAGATCAGGTGAGGGAACGACAAAGAGGATGTCTGTGAGAGTCTCTCTGGTGGAAGCCGTGACATAGGTGTCTGCAATGGAAGGTTTGGGTTGGACCCCAGGATGCCCTTCTTAAGTTTCTTCTGGCCAGATTTAGTGATAGGAGAGGGATAGGAAATAGAGAAGCAGTTAGAGAAGATTGGAGAGATAGTGTAGCGACATAGCTAGCTGCATTGATGAGGAGGACACTTACCACGGCTGATGTTCTTAGGCACATGGATGGGGGGCGAATGCGGGTCAAATCACAGGGGGGGACAAGAGAGTTTGAGAGGGGACCTGAGGACAAGCTAGCATGTGGAGGATGTTAATGCAGGATGTACTCAACCGCTGTAACAGCAAGTACACACAACCAAGTTCGAATTATAGCTAAGCAGAGAGAAACACGGTGCAGCAGTATGCTAAAAACAGTTTTGAACCTGGTCCACTTAGCACAGTGAGCCACAGTAACAATTAGGATGGAGGCCATCTAAATAAGATTTTCATACAAACAGTCATTTTCAATGATGCAAGGAGGCACAGCTAAATACGAATTCCAAACAAACAGTAATTTTCAATGATGCAAGGAGGCACAGCTAAATAGGAATTTCAAACAAACAGGCAAAGTCTTGGGGGAAGGCACAGGAAGTACACCGCAACAGTATAGTACTTGATGACAGTGAAAAAGAGTCACAATGAGTGAAGGCAGCATGCAGAGTCGCCAAAGAGAATGGAGTATCAGGAAAGAGGATGATTTGAGAGGCAGAGAAAATGAATTCAGTGGAACTGGGGCTGACACTGATTAGCAGTACTCACGTTTAGGCACGAGTAGGGATGACATAGGCAGGAATTCAGGCAATGTGTCTAGATATTTTATACTGAGCATTTTCAATGAGGATGTCAGAAAGTTGGGCACGGCTACGCACTGACAGGAATGGACAGGGCCTAGAAAGTGGGTCTTTGACAAGGGGGGCGGATAAAGCATGCAGGTTCCCTGATAGGCAAAGTGAAGCAAAGACAGCCTATCACAGATCAGTGGAGGGCAGAGATGAGGGACTACACAGGCCTTCTAATGCAAGCAGTGGCCATCTTCCAGTTGCCGCATGGTACCAAAAACAGAAAGGCACTTAGGTATAATGAAATAGACTCCAGCCACAAAGCCACTGCCCCAGTGCAACAAGGTCATCAGCATGCATAAAGGGCATCAAAATGAATACAAGCGCATTTTCGTTCGTTTCTTTGGAATATTTTGAAAAATTATTTTCTTCTTATTTTTTTTGTGCCACTAAACTCTGAACCCTGTGGCTAGGAGTTGATCTAGAAACTAACCAGACACAGAGCCCCACATCACCTACCTCACCTTTAGTAGCTGTCCTTGAACACCCTGCAACAGAGCATAGAGCTTGAACATGCATTTATTTTTAATTGTATTTTATTGTTTAATGTGCTGACCTATTTTGAGGGCAGTGAAGGGCTGTACAGAGAGTGGGTAGCCAGCATTTGGGCTGGCATCTATGGCATGTGTGTCTGCAACACCTGAGAGGTGCTACTGTACATGTGTCCTACAGTAGGAAAGTTATCCCCTGGCCGGATATTATTCATCAGAGAAACTTTGCACCTATGCCAAGTGAGTGATACAC
Source organism: Ambystoma mexicanum (assembly GCF_040938575.1). Taxonomy (NCBI): domain Eukaryota; kingdom Metazoa; phylum Chordata; class Amphibia; order Caudata; family Ambystomatidae; genus Ambystoma; species Ambystoma mexicanum. The sequence goes on along the minus strand of NC_090936.1, from coordinate 299,419,469 downwards.
AGGAGAGATCCAAAGTGACTTTTGGGGAAACCTTTCAGACCAAGAAGACTGCCCCAAATAAACCTTTTGGAGACAACTTTATAAGTTGCATTCTCTCTACTCTAACTGGCATTGTGAAAGATGCTAGCAGAAGTGGGATCCACATAAGCGTAACTATCATCTCTGGATGAAACTTAAAAATTATATCAATGGGCCAGCTGCCCTACCAAGTCACCCTCAGAGCTGCTTTCAGTAATGATGATGGCAACAATTACTCCAGAGTTTGAGCGCTAGTGCATACAGCCTTAAAGGTACAATTTCTAGAGGGTGCCATGTGAGGTTTACAACCAGGTCAATACTTGACCTCAAGTATGGCATAGACGTGGAGGCAGGTGTAATATACTGCAACTATAAGAGGAGGTCAATGTGATACTGTTCCATAATAGTGACCTGGCATTCGTGATACAGAATGTTAGACCCAATACCCCAATTTGTATGTGAAAAATACCTTCCCAGTATGATGGAGGAAACTATGAATGGAGGAAATTACAGAAAGAGAGAAACAGGGATTTAGATCACCTACAATTCACTAAACAGCCAAAAGAACAACCATTCCCTAGATTAGGAAGTTATTCCGACCCTCTACAAAATATCCAGGGTGAGTGGAACTCAACTGGAAACCCCCGAGTTTTCAGAGGTCCAGATAAACAATTCCACACTTTGGTCCACTCTTAAGGATGTAACAAGGAATTACTTTAGAAGACCAGGCTATATTTAAGCAATATGCCCCGAGCGACAGGGGCATTACTGACTCAGGTAATGCCCCGGGTCCATAGTTATAGGCCCCGAGCAAAGCAAGGGCCTTAACGAAGGCCCCGGGCATTACCAGAGTTGTAACGCCCCCACCACTAGGGGCATATAGCTATTAGTACCCCGGCCCACAAAAACTGTGTGACCGGGGCACTAAAAGCTTTATTTTTTTTCCGAAACGCTGCAGCGTTTCGAGAAAAAAAAGATGTCAAAAGAAAATGGCCACCATGGAAAGGGAAAACGGAGTCCGTTTTCCCTTTCCATGGCAGCCATCGGGAGCGGACGCGCTGGAAACAGAAGGTAAGTGAGGTTGGGAGAGTGCAAAGGAGGGGAAAGGGAAATAAATAAATAAATAAAACGTACCTGGGTCCCCGGCGGGCGACGATGGAAGTCTCCAGCCGTGTGGAGGCTCGGAGCGGGGATGGCCCTGTTCCGAGTCTTCACACGGCTGGAGGCTTTCACCGTCCCCGCCGGGGACCAAGGCATAGACGGTAAGTGGAGTGCCAAGGGCAGGGAGGTGGGAGGAGGGAGGGAAGGAAAAAAAAAGCCTTACCTCTGTCCCCAGCGGGGGGCGAAGGTAGCCTCTCAACCGTGTGGAGGCTCGGAGCGGGGATGGCCCTGTTCCGAGTCTTCACACGGCTGGAGGCTTTCAGCGTCCCCGCCGGGGACCAAGGCATAGAAGGTAAGTGGGGTGCAAAGGGCAGGGAGGTGGGAGGAGGGAGGGAAGGAAAAAAAAGCCTTACCTCTGTCCCCGGCGGGGGGCGAAGGTAGCCTCTCAGCCTTGGGGAGGCTCGGAGCGGGGATGGCCCTGCTTCGAGCCTACTCATTGGCTGAGAGGCTGCCACACCCCCCACCGGGGACAAAGGCCATGGAATCCCGATGGAGGGATTCCCGGCCTGGTAACGACTCAGCGAGGGCCAATCAGAATGGCTATTTCATTCTGATTGCGCTCTCGACGGGTACTAATTCGTAGAACATAATGAACACATGTACTGGGTAGAAAACAACAACAATGGGCAAAGACACAACCAGTTACTGGTCTCACTACCTTTAAGAAAGGCAGTATTAGACATTTCACATGATCAGATAACGCCAAATGCCAACGAATAGAGAAGACAAGGGACCATTGTTTCTTTTGGCCATCAATATATGGATTAAGTCCAGACTGTGAAAAACCCTGACACTGATTTTGAGGTGAAGGGGGAACCAGGTCTGCCTGAGGAAGCAGGGGACAGCAAAATGTCAGGGCAAATTGGAGGGGCAGACAAAGGCCCGGGAGCACAGCGTTAAGAAGGCTGCAGGGGCGAGAGTCGGGGGTGCAGAGGAAGGTGTGGCTTGGTGGAGAGAGAGCTGGGAGAGGAGACACAGGTGGGAAGGCAGGTGCAAAGAGTGATGACTAATTCATGTCCCCCCCCCCCATCAACAGCTACCGGGTGTGTGTGGAGCATAGGTGGAGCAGACGGTCACAGAGCAGGACACCGCTGAAGAAGCGTTCATTTGGGCTTATTAAAGCCAAGAGGAAAGGCCAGAGCATGGCTCTGGAGGCGGATTCCGGTACAACTCACCCATCGAGGGGGTAGGGCGGGAGAAGCTGCCAGTGACCGGAAGACCCGGACGCCAACAAGAAGTCAGGGAATAGGAGCGAGTGGTGAATACCACACAGTAGTCTACCCAGAACAGACTGCTGCACAAGGTACACTTCTACAATCCATCAGGGCCTGCCGGCTCATGCAGAACACAGCCAACAAGGGAGACTTGTTTGTTTAAGCCGGGCTTGCCTGCTAAAGCGGAACACCGGCAATAAGGGAGAATTGTTTATTCAAGCAGCATTTGTCTGCTAATGCAGAATGCTGCCTAAGAGGGAATTAGAGTGTATTCAAGCAAGGTATTCCAGCTTCTGAGGGGGATTATTGTTAATTCAAGCATGACTGGCCTTCTTAAACGTAACGCCGCCAAGTGGAAATTATTGTGTAATCAGGCAGGGTTTGCCTGCCTAGCACAATGCCAGCACACAGAGAGAAGCAGCAGGGCTGTTATACCACCCAAAGAGACAGCAGAAAGGACAATAACTTACAGGCCAGGGGGGAGAGGGAGTTGTGCAGTAACAACTACCCTCACATAGACTGGACTCCAGGGGCAACTTAATGTTAGTATATTATACTAATAAAGAAACCTACAACTAAGCCTCAATACGGCATCTGTCTCATCCGTCTAATTCCACCAGCATGTTACAGTGGTGTAATATAAGCCCCATTGCAACCTCTTTTGACATGATATGACTTTTTATTTCATTATTGACATCTCCTTCTCTAGGAGAAGGATGGATATCATGGGAGCATGTTGGTCATCGTAGACAATGCCATCAGATATCCTCAAGCCATTCCAATCAGAAATAACATCACACAACACATTTTAAAACATCTGGTCCATTATTTCCCATGGTGAGATTTCCAAAACATATTTTGATGGACCATGGAGCACCTTCATGTCAAAAGTATAACTAATCTGAAAAAAACTCCTCCACATAGACATACTAGGCACTTCCATTTATCATGCCCAAATGGATGCCTCAGTGAAAAAAAAGTTCTGAAGCAACATTTGTGGAAGCACATTGATGAAGCTTGGAGCAGCTGGTACTGTAGGTCCTCTTTGCCATGCAGCAGACATCTCACGCTTCCACTGGTTGCTGCGGTTTTTAATTGGTATATGATAGAGAACCCCAGCATTTTCGACATATTATGAGAAGATTGGCAAAATCAAGGAGATACTAGGAAGAAATGGGCCGGCTTCAACCGAGATACTCAAGCACAAATCAACCTACTGTTATATTTAGTGAAACAACATTATAGGAAGCCTTGGAGAAACAAAGGATGTTTTATGATAGATAGGCCTGACTAGAAAAGTAAGGGACAGGTTCCTAGTCTGCTTATCAACATCTGAAAATAAACATCTTGCAATGCGGCATGGTCTTTAAAAGATTATAGAAGTGCTGGGGATCACAATTATCAAGTGTGGCAGGAGGATTTAGGAAGCAAATGCAGGTTTACCATTAAATTCGCTGAAAGCATTGGAAGGAACCCACAGAGGAAGATCTGAATCCTCTTGGGACATACTCTCTACTATGGCTTTGCCCGAGCAGCTTGGATTTTCTTTTACTGAATGGCCTCAAATTACTTTGTTCTTTGAATTAAAAGACATCATCCTTCAAGAACCTGAAGATCCTTGACTTTGACATTTTTAACTGATACCTTGAGCAGAAAAAACATTTTTGAGTTACCTGACAGTTGAATTGAAGGTGCATAGTTCGTACAATCATACTTTCAGCTTTCACCATCTGGCACAGCACACACACAGCCCATCACGTTATATTTTCATTCATGGCAAACATGTGCACCTTTTGTTTTTGATACGTTTTTGAACACCTAATGTTTGGAACACACAGAACGACATGATTGTGTCTTGTTTCTGCAGGGATATTAGATATTATGAACAAGAGCATCGCCACTTATGAGTAGGCCTCAGCCAGAGGTATTGAGCTGCTATTATACTGCATTAGGCCATAGTTGTTTGTTTCGAGCACTTAATTGAATTTCGTCCGGTCCTAGAGGCAGGCTGTGCACTGGAAGGCAAATGGGGGTGGGGGTGGGGGTGAGATAGGTGCAAACTTATTATTGCAGGGGAAGTGTTTTTCAAGGGATGAAGGTCCATTCCCAAACGCTAAATGCTGCTGCATCCGATAGGGAAAGAATACATCATGTTTGTGAAGGGCACAGTTAGGGGTGGAGTAGTTGAGGCAACCACAATGTGAAATTAGCTAAATAATATGGAGAAATTAACAAACATTATGGTCCAGGAGCAGTGCTCAGCAATGTACCTGCCATGTTTTTTCTAGAAGGCCATTCATTGCAGGGAAGTTACTAGAAGATGGTGTTCCAAGATTGGCAACATGTAATGCGATGAGGAGCTAAATAGTGAGCAGATGCAGACAGTGTGAATGGTAAATTAATAGAGGAGGTGTGTGCCATGTTGGTTTGCGGCTCATTGGGCAATCTTGATGGGACATTTCAGCACAGTCGTCTGAGGTAGAATGGTCCAATTAGAAACAGGCCCTTTACCGAACTGTTCCCGTTATGGGAGTGGTGCACCAAGGAGGGTGGGATCATGTTGGGTGGGTGGTGTTCTTTTGTTGTCACGAAAAAAAGGTACTACCAGTAGTTTTTGAGCAATGTATCGAGTTGTTTAGGGGACTGGTGATGACCATCCAATGATAATGTTAGGATGATATTTTTGTTACATTTTTATTGCACGTGTCAATGTTGTGTTTGTGGCTATATAGATTAGAGGAGAGGTGTTTTGATTGTGTTGAAGGTCATATTAGGTGAGGTATTCGGTTTTGGTTGGCTTGGGTGTATTTTTCGATGTATTCTCTTTTGGTGACGTATGGTTGATTGGTTTATGATGGGATGTGTGTGTGTGAGGAGTGTGTGAATGTATTTGCTGTGTGGAGGTGAATAAGAGAGGAGTGAAGGGTGTGGTGTGTTAGTTGCCGATGTTTGGGGGTAGAAAGAAAAACAACCAATTGTTGATTTGCATTTTAAAATTGGGGTTTCAAATTGGGTTTTGAGGTTTAAAATGTATATTTTTATTTATTGTATTTAATATTGAGAAGGGGACACATAGGGAGGAAAGAGGTATCAGACAGAGCCACACAGTGTCCAAAAGGGATAGGGGGTGGTCATACACTGGCACTATGATGACTCCATTGGAGCACATGTGCAAGGCACTCCCACAGCACAGGGACAAGATATTGAAACATCATTTTGAGTGGGTACGAGACACAGCAGGGGTAGCTTTTCACATCATGACCCACACTTGCGCAGGACATCCTACGGCACCTGTGCAGATACCTCATATCAAAACATAAGGGGCAAAAGAACAGGCAAATCATTCTGGAGTTGTAGGAAGGAGAGTGTTAGCACACCTGCCCAGGTTGACACCTTCACCGCTGCAACTGTACCATCAGCCCTATCCCTGACTGGGTGCTTTGCTCTAGAGCCTGCCACGGGTTACACCAATCCCTGATATGTCCCCGACAGGCAAATAGACAAAGTAAAAAGGACTACAACACAAAGGGAAGAGCTTGATGAGACAGATCAATGAGGTTTTTAAGAAAGTGGCAGAGGAACAGTGATGGATGTGGTCCATGTCAATGGAGATCAGGACAGAATAGACAGCAAACCTGTTGCACATGGGCAGTTCGACACTGACTCAGTTTGTGGGGCCAGACAGGAGGAGGAGATGTGGGAAATATGAGAACATGAATAGGACACGACCGACATGCAGTCTAGTCTAGCTCACACAATGGGTCCAGATGAGGAGCCCACACACTACATTCTAGAAATTAAGGAGAAGTAGCGTTTAGAGATGTGACAACCGTGGGATAGGAACATACCTGTTTTCTACAACATCCTAGTAAGCGGTCTCCCAACAGATGCACTGAAAGAATTGGGGAAGGTCATGGGAATGGAGAATAAGAGGTGGTCAGAGATACAGGCAAATATATTTCATCAGTGCAGGGCTACACAAGACAAGGAGAGAAGGACGGTAGAGGACTCTTAGAAGGCAGAGGTGAAATTGGTGCAGAAGAAGTTGGATTAAATAAGTTTGGAAGGGGCTTTCCTAACCGCCCTCCCGCAGAGGGGGGCTGGTGCCACAGGGAGGATTCATAACACAAGCTTTCGTGCAACAAGGTGGTTCCTCCCACAGGGAGGAGGGGAATCACAAGGGGGAGTGGTTCATCAGGGAGGATTCACACAACAGGGAGGTTTGACATCACAAGGAGAGCTGGGAACATAAGAGGGGGTTGTCCCACAAGGGGGATTATTTCTGAGACCACAAGGTGGATTTCAGAGAGTAAGGGGGTTTGGTTATGGAGGGGCAAGGGCACAATATGGGGAACAATATTGGACTTGTGGAGGAATAGGTCACTTTGCGAAGGAATGTAGGAACAGAAACCAAATACACTATAGCCCTGATGGCATCCCACCGTACCACAACATGCCCTAATATATACAGGCACAGCTTCTAGCACAGCCCATGCAATGCACGTTTCCCCAGAACATTCAGAGTATGCTACAGCAGCAGCCCCTGTTTCTCCCAAATGCTCAGAATGCACAGACATTGCCCCAGCAGCAGTTCAAACCAGTTCCAACCGCACAAGCGGCTCCACAGTTACAGTCACCATTCGACCCACCTGCTGGTAGTACACCACAGCAGTATCCACCACCACATCCTCTCCAGGCAGAAGTACAGGCACTGATCCTGATACAGACACAAACCCACATAGCGAATCAGCAATGGGATGCCACCTTGTTGCCTCCGGCACAGTACCACACTACAGGGGAGCCGCAGTGTTTGGGGGCAACCCTTTCCTGCCACTAGGCACAAACAAACACCCAATAGGAAAGCCCACAGAGGGCTCTGGCATGCCCAATCATATCACTAATTGCACATCCAGAAGCGGAACCACAGGTGGCAGTGAGCATAGGAAGGAAGACAGTCTCATTTTTGGCCAACACTGGGGCTACCAAATCTTGCATTAAAGATGGAAGATTCTCTTTGTCAGACAGACTAATGGACAGGCAAGGATTCTCACAGGCTATTTTAATGGTTCCTTTCACCAAAGACCTACCTATTACTGGTGGCACTAATGGAATAGTTGTGGCCCTATTGTAGTCCAAAGATATACCAATCAACATATTTGGTTGAGATATTATGAGCAAATTGAACATGACCATTTTGTTCACTGACAGAGGCATAGTGTGTTCCTCTCCTGGGGTTGTTGGGATGACTATCCAACGTCCCAAGTGCAAAATATAAACTAAGAAATCCCATGCATTAGACATCTTGCATGATACATGGACACTACCGCCATCTCCCTCTGTGAGATAGAGAATAGCCAGCAAGACACACACACACACATACATTCAGAATTTTGTTCAAGTAGGTTGATGGCAACGATCATTAATGTATAGGCAAATATTAGGATTAACCAGACATGCACAAACAAGTAAGCAAGACAAAGACAAAAAGAGTGCTTCAAGTAGTCATGTAAGCATTCATTAAAGACACTTGAAGGTAGCAAATATAAGACACAATATGCATATATCTAACATCTCTTAGGTGTGTAATCCATTGGGAAGGACTCAGAATAAAAGGTAGATTCATAGGCTATTTTGATTCACTAGGCCTTGGAAATTCATGGTTAATGCCACACAATAAAATGCATCCAGTTTCAGCTCACATTAAAGAGATATACAGACAAGATCAGCAGACCCGGACATGGAGTAAAATCAGGCTGTCAGAACAGACAGGCAAGTTTTATTCTCAGGCTCCAGACGAGGATCGGTGACCTAATCCGGTGCTACAATTTTGTGAAAAGCACATGAGGAAGAGTTCACCAGATTGACAAGGGATGGATAAGAAGTAGAAGGGCAACAGGTCCCCAGGCCCAAAGTAAATGAAACGTGGAGCAAGTAATATGCCCATCCTGTACTTGAGACACTAGCAAGATGATGGTCACAGCTGCAAAGAATAAGAATTGAACAGAAGAGTGTACAGTACAAGTCGATCAGAGAGAAGAAATACACTGCCCCCTGTATGAAAATATCCACTTAGGAGTGGAATCATAAATATAGAATAACATGAACAATACAGCCCATGAAGAGATTGATATCCAAGATCAAGAGAAGCCAAGGGGTCCTTGATTATAACAGAGAATATATTAAAGATTACATATTTATTCCTGACAATCCCAGAGTTATAGAAATGCATACATAATAGCGCCAGATATGCCCATGCATATAGAAATACACTATTTAGATGTACACATGGTCCCAGAGCAAGAGGCCAAGGGACACGCCCAATGAAGTCATAGAGGCACATCATGAGAAAGGAAGGAGAAAGATAACATGTTTTCAACGAGAAGTTACAATATTAAACTGTCGGTTGTACAGTCACAAGGTTGAGGAAGGTAATTTGGTGCCAACCTTTGAGTATCATGGGAAAACATTTGAAGGATTCTCTTTTGTTGCCACACTGTTCACTCCTCACAATACTATTGGTTAGTTATGACAGAAGCTCCCCACCACAGGATATCCGAAGGGGCCAAGCCAACCAGCAATCGAGTTGTATGTAAAAAATGTTAACATGTTAACTGTCCAATCAAAAACTGTGTGAAACTAGATTACCCCATCATAACTTATATGATATGATAAGTCATTTATAATGTGCAGGTAGACAGGTATTTCTAGGTGCAACAAGAAAGGGAGGGGGGGCAGATGGAGGACAAAACAAACAATCTTACTAGGCCTTGTGTCATTCAGAACGTGCAAGTGCAATAAAGCAAATTGCAGGGGGGCAGAGGAGAAGTGCTAGGGGAGCGAAGGGGTAAGTGCAATTAGGGTAGCATTTCTCGGAGTATGCGCAGCCAGGGTAGTGCCTTCTGGGTAAGTTCAAGGAAGCAGAGGACTGTAGGTTTCCAGTTACAGCCCCTAAGTGTGCAGTAGGCCCAGTGGCAGTGCACGGGCTACTGGTCATGGAAGAGCCTGGTACCTAGTGAGACTCTAACACTGGCCAAGCAACCAGTCAGGGCAGCAGATTAGTAGGTCAGCAGAGGAGAGTGAGAGAGAAAGCAGAGGTGAAAAGGAAGGTCTTGAACTGCCTCCGGAACTACAGGTGGTCAGGCTCAAGTTTGAGAGGGGCAGGAAGGCCATTCCAGAGGGAGGCATCTGCAGAGGAGAGAGATCTACCCCACACTCTGCCTGTAGAAGCATCTGACCCTCAGAGTTAGAGTTGGCTGAGCAAAGGGTACAAGAAGAAGGTGTTTAGGAAGAGAACAGTGGATGTAGTGTGGGCCCAGGCCCCAAAAAGCCTTGTGGATGATGCAGAGTGTCCTGAACTTGAACCTTGCAGCCACCGGGAGCCAGTGGAGAGATTTCAGGGCTGGAGAGATACAGTCCCTGGGCTTGAGGCCAAGGACTTGAATTTAGTAGAAATAGAAGAGGGCTTCCGTAGGGGGAGCGGTGATGTCAACGTAGTGGTAATTGTGGATATTGAAGTGTAAAGTCCCTTGAAGGGGAGAGAGGGCAGAGATGTTTAAATAAGAGTGGGAAGTCCCACACTAGTGAGGACTGTATCCCTCCATGTCATAGGTAAGGGAACGAGAGTGGACAAATAAATCATTGTGTATATAAGTGTTGATTTCTTTTTATTGTCTATGCTGTATAAAGTGTGGATAGAAAGAGGTGCTATTGGATCAGAGGCGAACGCAGTTTTGTGTGAGTGTGGATCATGGGCATAGAGTGTGATTAAGAGAACGTATTGGGGAACTGATGTTTTGTTGAATTGTTGTGCATGGAGAGGCACAGTAAATTGAATTTTAGTTTTTTGTTCTTTGAGCGGTAACCTTGGGGGTGTGCCATGGAGGGGGAACTCGGGGGATCTTGTTGTGATTATCATTGTTTTGGTTTATTGTAGTAGTTAATTGTTCGCTAACTTGTCATTGTAACATTGAGCCTCATTCTGAGTATGGCGGTCCGGAAATAAGGGTGCTGTTATCAACATACCGGCACCCTTTCCAGACTGGCATACTACAACAATGCCAGTAGGGATCACGGATCCGCCGGCAGCCTGATCTGCCAGGTTTTCAGGCCCCTACCGGCATGGTTGTCACAGAAGTACAGTGATTCAGTGTCCCCATTTCCATGGAGTCCTATGGGAATGGGGAGTAACCGTTACTGCCACCCTTGTGAAATCCCGGTGGTGCTGGGATGTCAGGCAGCAGTACAGCTGTTACTGGGTTGCCGGTAATGAGGGCCATTGTCATTGTTTAAAATGTGTTTGCCAGTTGCACATATGTGCATGGAGCTCCCGACATATATGGATAAGATCGCGAAGTACCATGAAGAATGGGCAAAAGGCAACAAGGGGAAAATGTTTACTGTGTGGTCAGCAAAAGGCGTGCATGATAAGCCGATTATCGAGCACATTTACACACACCTGTTGTCAACATATAAAGGTAAAAGGCTGAAAAGAAGGCAGAGCATATTCAAACTCAGGAAGTTGTACGACGAGGTAGAAGGGGAGTCAGAATGAGATGAAGGGGCAGACGGTAAAAAACCTGTTGTAGCCTCTGCCCACCATTACCCAGTGTCAGAACAAGCACAACAAGGACTTCGATGCTTGCACAGCCGTCAGACCTGCCCCCACTCAGAGAAAGCACCAATTCAGCACAGGCTCCTGTGCAGTTGACAAAAACCACCCACAACTGTAACATATCCTGTAAAACCTGCCACACGATATGAAAATCACTGCTACAAACTCTAGTCAGAGACAGATCCAATGGCGTCATTGGGTTCTGCTGCAAGTAACAGAGAGTGGGACCGCATTATAACAAAGCTAGAAAATAAAGTGCACAGGAACCTAGAAGTAGCTATCCATAAAAATGAGGAAGAGCTTCAAAGGGTAACGAAAAGAAGGGAATGACAGAGACCATGTCCCATAATAAATGTTGATACATGGACATCAGGGGAAGTATTGTTGAAAATGAATACATCAGTAATTATAGTTGTGAAAATAGAAACAGGAGAAGACCTGCAGACAGAAGGGAGACATGAGGTTAGCATATCACGCAGAAGACAAACTAAACAAACTTTTGACTATGAGTCAGAAGCAACAGAAAGTGATAAAGATCAGGAAGGATACAAGGAAGACTGGGAAACAGAGGGTGAACAGATGGAGAGAACTCCATGAGGATAGAGGCTCAGACTTCGACCTTTAACAATAGCAGTAGCCAGAGGGAACAAAAGGGCAAATATGTTCAACAAAGAGAAGAAGGGGACCCAATTTCTATGAATACTGAAAGTAATAGGGAGATCATAAAACATGCCCTGCCCAAATATAGACAAAAACAACTTAATAAAGACACTTCCCAGCCTTACAGCAGCAGCAGGTAAGTGGATCTATGCACATGAAATCCAAACAGTGGGAATCACATTAGCAGTGGGAGACATGAAATTCTTACTTCTTCATGTCTCCCACTTTTTCTTTCTTCTTCTGCCTGGCATCGACACAGCAGCATCAACTAAGCCTCCCTTGGATCCACAAGGCTTCTTCCACCATTACTCCTGCTACAGACCGTCAGGTAGGCCTAGCAGGGTTCTATCAGAATATTTTAAGTGCTCCTTGAACAGCCACAAAATTTGCTCTTCTTCTACTGAGAATTGCACATTTCTGTTTCACCCAAAAAAGGCCAGTGTTGGTCGTGGTATGGGAGCCCATTCAAATATGGCGGTCGCCATACTGTCCAACAAAGTGCCACCAACAGCCCTGTGTGCTGCGCTGTGATTGGTTCACCAGAGCTCCCTTTAGCCTATCAGGGTGCCGGGGGGCTATGCCGGCCCTCTCATCAAAGGCCCACTCCCAAGGCCCCTGTCTGTGCCTGTCTGTGCCTGGTAGGGCTCAGAGGACCCCCCACATTAGTACTCCTCTACAAACAATGCTGAAACCTCCTGTGAACTTCTTGCTCCTGCATTAACTTGGTCCACAGCACTCAAGGCCCTCCCTTTTGTGCAAATGTGAGTGATTGCTGAACTGTCCTATTGCATCCTCCACCTATCTCCTTGAACCGTAACTGTGGCAATGCTATTCTTCATTTTTTCCCTTGACAAGCTATTTTCTTCACTGCATTTTGTGTTCTACATTTGGTAAATTCACTCAAGCTGTTATTCTTCCTTTTCCTTCTTGCATCACTGTGTACACTGCATTATAATCCATTTTAGAATCGAATCTAGGTAGGTGTGTGTTACTTCTTGCATCCATTTTGCGCACTGCATTGTGATACATTTTAAAATTGAATCTAGATGGGTGTGCTTTACATCTTGCATCCATTTTGTGCACTGCATTGTGATCCATTATAAAATCAAATTTAGGTTTGTATGCTTTACATCATGCATCCATTTTGTGCACTGCACTGTGATCCATTTTAAAATCGAATCTAGGTGGGTGCGCTTTACAGAATGCATCATTTTTAGGCACTGCATTGTGATTTTTCTTGGCATCTTGTATCCGTTTTGTGCAGTTGATCCTTCTTTAAAAAATTGATTCTCGCACCCCACATATTGTCCTACATTTGTATGTGTGCCCTCATTATCTACTAGACCGCCTTGGAGTAAGGGCAGGACTGTGCAGTACAGCCCCCCATTTTTTCCCTCTCTCATCTATCCACTGCCACTGAGAAGAATCTCACTATCTCTCCAATCTTCTTCAACTGCTACACTATCACCTACAGCCCTCTCTCAGAATAACTGGATGGAAAAAGCACAAAGAAGACATTGTGGGTGCAAATCCTGGCCTTCCCTTCGCTTACTCCTATGTCAGTGTATCTTCCAGAGAGATCTTTAATGATTTCCTCTATCTGTCCCCTCTCCAAACCTATGGACTTCTCAGCTCATCTCTACTCTCTCCCCTTTCACATCCTCTCCCATTAATGGTGGCACCAAGTGGGAAGTTCTCTTGGCAGGCTTCTTCTCATCATGCTGCATCATTAATGTCTACCACACTGGCACTATCCTGGTTCAGGGCCCTCAAGCCAACCTCCTTCTCTTTGATTGCATCCTGCCATCCCTCATTAACTTTCCTCCATCTCCTGCTTCTCCCCCTACTACACTCTCTGTCTCTCCTCCTCTGACTGGAGTACCACACCACTTTACACCACCTCAGAAAACCTACAAAGGCAGGGACTGTCTCCACCTGGTGACTCTTAATGCCCGCTCAGCCAACAAACGCTCTGCTGACATCTGCCTCCATCTTGAAGACACTGACCTCAACATTCTCGCCCCTACTGAGACTTGGTTCAATGCCAGCTCAGTCACTGCTCTTGACTCCCTCCTATCTGAAGCTTTAAGATCATCTCCAAGCCGTGACCTCACTGTGCTGTTAGTGGGGTTGCCTTAATCTTCCCTGAGTGGGTTCCTTCTTTCATCTTACCCACCAAGCTAAACTCTTTCTTTGAGAGCCTGGTATACAAATTGGTCATCTCTCCCTCCTCCACCATCACCATTGCTACCATCTATCACCTCAGGCACTACCTCTCTGTTCATCTCTGAATGGGCTGATTTCTGTTCCTCCTTACTTTCAACCTCCTGCAACATGCTACTCTTGGGTGACTTTATTGGACTCACCTGGCAGAGCACCCACTCTTTTCATTGACCTATACACCTCTCTATCCCCCTCCATTCTACCCTCTTGTCCAACCCACACTGCTCTACACACTCTAGACGCCCTCATCTACTCCAACCTCCCTCTCTCATCTCCTCTGGTCACCCCTCTCTCTTGGTCAGACCACTCTCTTCTCTCCTCCCACCGGGTTAGAATGGACCTCTGACCACACCTTCAAAAGCCCTGATAAAATGAGTGCCAGCTGATGCCTTCACTTCCACCTTTACCACCCTTCCTCCCCAACTCAGACTCTACCACCGACACTGCTCTCATAAACTTCTGCCTGTCCATCAGCAACACCCTTGACATTCTTGCCCTAGTCATGAGGATCCACCTGAAACCCACCTTTAAGTGCAACACCTGGTACGACTCTGAACTTGCGGTCCTGAAACAAAAGTACAGAGCGGTGGAATGGAAGTGGCAAACTTCAGGCTCACCCTCTGACAAACTGGCCTGCTGCCTACTCCAAAGGCAATACAGACTCTCTGTCCGTGCCAAGTAAAGGACCCACATTCAGGCATGGGTATCTGGTGCATCCAACAACACGGCTGAACTTTTCAAAATCTGCAGTGAAATAGCCAATCCTTCTGCAGTCTCCACCTACTCAATTCCTTCTCAGGCCCTCTGCAATGCACTAGCCATTCACTTCACCACCAAAACACAGGACATCCTGAACACCCGTGTTACTCACCCTCCCAACCCTTCCCTCACCCCCTTTCCTTCTTTGGCCACTCACCCTCCTCCTTCCTCCTTCTCCTCCTTCGCCCTTGTCACACATGATAAATTCACCAGAGTTCTCCGCTCCATGAAGGTCTCTTCCAAACAGGTTTCCCCTTGCTCATCCAGAACCATCAAGGACAAAATTGGCTCTCTTGCCCATGCTCTCGCTGATCTCTGCAACCACTGATTTGCTACTGCTTCTTTCCCCCCCTCCCTCAAGCACTCCCTTCTTTACCCCTCCTCAAAAAATATCTACAGACCCTTCCTGTCCAGCCAACTACTGCCTTATCTCCATCACCCCCTTCCGGAGGAAACTGCTGGAGGAGTTGGCCTTGCCCCAACTCAACTATCATACTGAATTTGTTGATGGTCTTCAGGACCATCAATCTGGATTCCGAGCATCCAGAGGCATGAGAACTGCTCTTCTGAATGCCTGTGAAGAACTGCTTGCATCCCAACTCCTCAGCTGTCCTCATGCTCCATGATCTGTCCACTGCCTTTGACAAGCCAAACTACTCCATCCTCATACAAAGGCTCTGCAACCCTTGGTATCACAGAGAGGGCACTGGACTGGCTGACCTCCTTCCTAACTGACCACTCTTCCCAAGTCAACCTGGGCACCTTCTCCTCTCCTACTTCGTTCTCCACCCGTGGTATCCCCCAGGGATCTATCCTCTCACCTTGGCTATTTAACATCTACCTTACTCAGCTGGCACGCCTCATCTCCTCCTTCTCCCCCAACATCCAGTGTTATGCAGATGACACATAACTCTTCTTCAAACTTACTGCTGACCGTCTTGCACCTTCCATCACCCCCGACTGCCTATCTGGCATCCAGGCCTGGTGCACTTCCAATGATCCCTGCCTCAATGCCAGCAAAACAGAGATCCTGCCCATTGGGACCCCTGCTCCAGACTTCTTCCCTTCACTCTGGCCTTCCTCCATGGGCTCTCCTCCTGCTCCTTTTCTGAAGCCAGAAACCTTGGAATCGTCTTCGACTCCTCTCTCTCCTTCCTACCTCACACTCAGGACATTGCTAAGAAGTCCCACTCTCAGCTCTTTCTCCTCAAAGGAATTCTTCCTTTTCTCAACTTCCCTCAAAAGCTCAATGTTACCCGAAGCCTTGTTCTCTCTAGGTTTGAATATTGCAATAGCCTCCTCCTGAATCTGCCTTCTTCAACTTTCCGATCCCTCAAACTAATCCTGAATAGGGCAGCAAGACTAGGTGGTACCCAATGCTCTAGCCACTTTGTCTATCTACTCCAGGTACCACTCAAAGTACTTTAGCCAAACTGCCTTATCTCGAATCTAGCTGGCACTGTATGTACTATAGCCATCTTGCCTTACCTCAAACCTAGATGCCAAGTACTACTCATTTAGCCATACTGTCCTACCTCGAATTTAGTTGTACAAGTGTAATTTAGCTGTTACTCAATGCATATTAGCCAAACTGCTATACCTGAATCTAGCTGCTACTACATGCACCATAGCCACTTTTGCCTACCTCGAATTTAAATGTATAAATGTAATTTAGCTGTTACTCAATGCATATTAGCCAAATTGCTATACCTGAATCTAGCTGCTACTACATGCACCTTAGCCACTTTTGCCTACTTCAAATTTAAATGTATAAATGTAATTTAGCTGTTACTCAATGCATATTAGCCAAATTGCTATACCTTGAATCTAGCTGCTACTACATGCACCTTAGCCACTTCTGCCTACTTCGAATATAGATGTATAAATGTAATTTAGCTGTTACACAATGCATATTAGCCAAATTGCTATACCGTGAATCTTGCTGCTGCTATATGCACTCTAGCCATTTTGCCTTATTTCAAAACTAGGTGTAACGCATCTCCTCCCAGCCACACTGCTTTACCTTTAACCTAGGTGTCACTCATTGCATTTGTAGCTAGATTGTAGCTAATTTGGGGTTAACCAAGACTATACCCCAGCCTCCCAACACTCCTGCCACCACTACTTAGTATGTGTCCATTCACTACCAACCTGCTTGCATGCTTCTTGATCCTTTTAAACACTGCAATACAGCTCAAGATGGCTCCACACTTACCCAACACACCATCCCTAACTGGACCTAACAACCAGGCACCACACATAGGGCCTCATTACGACCCAGGCGGTAAGTTACCGCCTGGGCCGTGACTTTACCACCATGGCGTAAACTACGTTTACGCCATGGTGGTTGGCGGACTTACCGCCCCATTCCGACCTTGGCGGGGCGGTAAGTCCCCAATCCCCATTTACCCTTCCCCATTACCATTTTTGCCCCATAGGGCATAATGGGAGTGGGGAAGGCGTTAATTACGCCACCGTAAATTACGGTGGCGTAATTAACTCCATGGTCCCTTAGCGCCATGGATTTTAACACCTGCTAAAAGCAGGTGTTAAAAGCGCCATGGCGCTAAGGGACCTCGTACTCAGGCGGTAAGGGTCGGCGCTGTTAACGCTGCCGTAAACCCCTTACCGCCTGGGTCATAATGAGGCCCATAGACATAAACATCCTTCAGCCACTGCCACCCACTAGCCTCCCTCGTATTACCATAGATAGGAACCTAGGACTCAGAGCAAGACTAGCCAAAATTTATGAGCCCCTTGCCCGCTGACTGCCCACCATACAAAATTCCAGAGCGCCGCTGCCTAGACCTAATTCCTCTACAAAAACCTTCAATTCACCCCAAAACTTCAACCCTAGACCACCTCACAACTCCCTCATTTACGCCACTCCTGAATCAACACAGGACAAGCATCATACTACTACTCCTAAAAACACCGATAACCCACAAAATTAAGGGAGCCTTGTTCAACGCCAGATCGCTAGTAGCTCATGCTACAGAAATAGAAGATTTAGGGCCTCATTACACGGTAGGCGGAGGACCAAGGTGCTATTAGCACCTTGGTCCATGCCGGTAAAATACCGGCACCGCCTTGGTGGAAAGGGGAATTACCACCCTATTCCAAGGTTGGCGGGCGGTAATTCCCCCTTCGCCCATTGCCCTTCCCCATTCCCATTTTTGCCCCATAGGGTTCTATGGGAATGGGGAAGGCGCTAATTACGGTGCCGCAAATTGCGGTACCGTAATTAGCACCCTGGTCCCTTTGCGGGTTGGTTTTTAACGCCCGCTAAACAGCAGGCGTTAAAGTACCTACCCACAAAGGGACCTCGTAGTAAGGCGGTAAGGGTTAACGGTCACCGGTACCATTACCGGTGACCGTTAACCCTTACCGCCTTCCATGTAATGAGGCCCTTAATCCTCAAAGAAGACCTTGACTTCCTCGCTATTACTGAGACCTGGCTACACCCAGCAGCAGGCCCCATGCTCATGCTGGCAGTCTCAGATAACTACTCTATCCTGAGACAAGATCGCCACAATTCCAGAGGAGGGGGTGTCGCCATTATCCATAAGTGCAGTCTTACCATGAGACTAGCAACTTCTTCCAATGTCCTCTCTTGCGAAACACTATCAGTCAAACTTCCACTTACAAATACCCAAACTCTCAATATCTATCTGATCTACCGCCCGCCAGGCCCCATTGGCACCTTTGATGAAGACCTCAACTCTATTCTATCCAGCAATCTTAAAAGCTCTACTCAAGTTCTCACCCTGGGAGACTACAATCTGGGCTATAATGACCCGGAAGACCATACCACCAGTACCATAGTTAACACTCTCACTGAACTAGGCTTCGCGCAAAGATGCACGGCACCCACTCATTCAAAAGGTAGAATACTTGACTGGGCAACCGATCACAACTGCCAAGCGATCATCACAAATATCTCACCCCTAGCCTAGACTGACCACCATCTGGTATCATTCATGCTTTCTACTGACAGACCTCCACCTCCGCCTACCATTATGGCCCCACCTACTCTCACTAGAAACAAGAAGGATATGACAGTAGAAAGACTCATACCGAACCTACTCCCCACATTCAACATACTCCCTGACAACCTTGACCCTGACACCTTGGTTGAAGAATACAACAAGATTATGTCCACCTCGCTGGACCTTATCGCCCCCCTCAAACTCAGACCAAGCAAACCAAAAACTCACCTCAACAAATGGTACACACCATTCCTTAAAAACCTTAGGCAGCAGAAAAGAAACTGCGAGGCCACTTGGAAAAAATCCCCCTCAGTCTCAAACAAATTCAAACTTTCCAAACTAGCCACACTCTACAAAAAAGAAATGTATATGGCTAAACAAACCTCCTTTGACTCTCGCATTATCAAACTGGATATTAAATTATGCCTCCTGTTGTAACAATTGTATGTATATTGACCTACGCCAAGTTGCTTAAAACTGTACGCGAATAACTCTCTACGGCAAGGTCTTGACCTTAGAAATTGATGTAAGCCGCCATCTTGAATCAATCCGCTATTTTAGGTTCTCTTGCTGTGTAAAAGTCACACTGTACATTAAAATGGTGGACAATGCCATTCCGAATAGAATCTAGGTTGTTTTGACCTCTGTACAGCTAATGTATAACTTGCCTACAGGCCACTTGTTAGGGTCGTGAACTGAGACCTTGTCCTCCTGTTGACCTGCATGTAAATGGATTACCTGTATCAACGGAACTGATCTATGCACATACTGACGAATAAATTAGAGTTGACCTGGCAGAGACCCTAGACCAGTAATACATTCATGGAATGGTTAACCCGCGAAGGGGTTGGACAACAGGCTGGAAAAATGTATAAAAGCCTGAATGTCCCAATGTACAGTCTCTCACTGAATACATCGAACCCCTTTGAAGTTCGTTGTGTTGTACTGAGGGCCGATAGCTATCCAATCTATCATTGACTTTGTCATTGCTTGACCTTAAAATAAAGCACTTTGTATGTTCCTTTGTAACCGGTGTTTGGTGTGTTTCCTTTGGGTTTCCCGGCCTCATATTATTTTTCTCTTTTCACAGTTGGCGCCCGAATAGGGACCCTCAAGATTGATGCCGGACCATTGAAGGTTGACGCATGCTATCGGACCGGGATCGGACGGTGTGATACTACGGGCCCGACTGAACGAGACGTGACACCTCTACAGCGCTACACGATCCGATCCTTGGAATATAGCCGTGCGGTCTGAGACGGCATCTTGACGAGGGTCCACTTTTGAGGCGGGCAGATTTGCCGAAATCACCAAACACAAGGTAAAATTCGTTAGGTAAGTTCTTTGATAAACCGTACGGTCCTCCTTAGGTTTGGTCAGGTGAGTCGTGACCCGATTCTTAATTTAACCCTGACAATTTGAATTTGGCACATTGTATCTGCAGACACAATTATTGACCAGGTAACACCAAGTTTTTGAGAAATGCCTGGGAAATTGTCTAGCTGCTTTAGGGCATTATTCCACAGCGATCGACAATCTTTGGGATTTAGCCGCCCGGCACCACAGGAGGGGTCGCTGGTGTTTACTATGTTTTGTAAACATGGCATTGGAAGTCTAGTATTTAATGATATTTGGCACAGACAAACCAGACATGCCTCCGAACTTCATTGGCCAATCAATGGTAGTTTTGAGATCCCTCGTATTGAATACTTAGAGTTGGTCTTGTTAAAGAAAAAGGCCAGACCCGCAGCATTTGATGTTCTACAGAATTGGAAAAAAGAAGCGTTGCAGCAGCTTAAGACTAGGGAAAAACATGCGCGTCGTCATAAAACGAACGCTGAAAAGGCGTTGTTATATGATAAGGACAAACAGTCTGAGTCAGTTAGGAATATGGATAGGACTTTCTCACTCGGTATTCAGAAAATCTATGCTTCTAAAAACCTTCATGTTTCTGACGAGTTTCTCGACAAATTGTTAAATAAGCGAAGGCCTGGTGCCTCTGCACCACCTCTGTATGATCCTCTTCCTGTTGCTTTGCCTCTTCCTGCTGTTATTCCTGCTCTCCCTGCTCAACCTGTTGTTCCTATTCTTCCGGCTGTTGTTCCTCCGCCTGCTCTACTACCTCTTCCCATTGCACCAGTAATAACACCTCCATTGAATCTACCTGCACCTCCACTCCCGAGTGGTTCTGTACCGACTATAGTTGATCGGGGTGCGGGGTCGAAGGTTGTTACTCGTAATACTGTCCCTACAGATAAAAAGCGGGATTTGTTTGCATGGGCTAAGCATTGTATGGAGAGAGATGATCGAGCTAATGTTTTTGCCACACTGTCTAACATGGATAATTTTCCTGAGAAAAATGTTTTTATTGAAGGTTTAGGGATTAATTTATGCGTAATGTGGGGTAAATTAAATAATGTGGATCTCCCACAAGGGCTGAGGAATCGGAATACTTTAGCACTATCAAGAGATACTGTGGAGAAAGTACATGAGCATGTCGAAAGGTTGTTTGAGTATAGGAGAGACTTGGAGAAGTTACAGAATGAGTATGTATGTACAGAATCGATTTCTTCCGTGTCGTAAATGGGCATCTGAGGAAGCACAAATTTGTACAAGAAATGTGATTAGATGGATTTCGGATTTATCGATAACTCCGGTTGAGGTATATGACACATACAGTCAATATACGCTAGAGATGCAGAGGAAGGTGATTCAGGTAATGGTAGAGTACCTGCAGGATGAATGTGTGAGGAAGGTTAGTTGTCCCACAGAGTCACTGGGTATTTATAAGAGAGCTTTTTCACTTGACACTTCTTCGACTGCTTTAGCGCTCGACTTAGCTCTGCTGCTTAGTAAGCGTTCGGAGTTGCCTATGAGAGAGGTACCTCCGACATTTGTCCCAAAAGTTGAGATTGCCGCTAATACTGCAGCAGGTATAGCTGCTGTGGACATTCCCGCACATTATGTATCGCAGTTTGTTCATTTCCCGTTTTCACGACAGGAAGTGAACACTATTAGGCAATCTATTCCCGACATTAGGAAAAATCCGACAGGATTCTATAAAGAGATAGAGTCCGTCTTGCAGTCCTCAGTGTTCACCCTAGGCGATATTGACTTGTTATTCCCTGTACTCCTACCCGTAGATTTGTGGAAGCAGGTTAGAACAATAGATGATGCACCTGGGTTGGGAGATATGTGGGCTAAAATAACCAGGCTTGACGGGGAAATGCCAGCTGGTGAGAGACCGCCTCAGGTGATACTCACTTTGCCTGACAGAATTATTGCGAAATTAAAAACTATAATTCCCGAAAAAAGAATTATTTGGGACAAGCTTACGGCCTGTGTCCAAGGAAAATCTGAGGGTGCCACCGAGTTCTTTAATCGGTTTGAACAAGTATTCTCGGACTTCAGTGGACAGGATTTAGGCACAGAATCTGGGAAAAGGTTATTTGTAGACAAATTTGTGCGTGGATTGCTGCCTGACATCAAGTCACGGATTATGTCTTCTGAGAGCGCTTGCCAGGCGAAATCCCAATAAGAAGTACTGCACATGGCTTAGTACTACGAGAACCGTGTCAATAATGAAAAAGATAGAGTGGAAAAGAGAAAAGGAGACTTAAAGACTAAAGTATTGTTACAACAAATTGTTAGAGGCCCCACAGGGGGTAGTTTGCAGATTAGAGGTCAGTATATTCCACAAGGGAACGTGCCCTTGGGTCCTGTGAACATTAACCAGTGTGCCTATTGTCGCCAGGAGGGTCATTGGCGTGCACAATGCACCGTCCTTCGACAGAGGTCGAATAACACATTTGGGAGTATGGGTAGGTGACCCAGAGGTCGCCCCGGGGTGGGGGGCCCTGGTAGAGGTCAGTTTTCACAGGATCCTCAGCAACCTTTTTCACAGGACAATCAGACGTCGAGTGTGGATACTACAAACATATTCGATCGCCCTTCTGCTGCTTACCTCTCTGAGGAGCTTCCTTCTGATGATATTTTGTTTCGTTAGGATTGCCCAAAGCAGGCTTTGGAACCTACACCTATTCCCGTTAGTCAGAAAGGTCCCTACGTTGAAATGGTAGTGGGAAATAGGAAACACCAGTTCTTGAGAGACACTGGAGCACAGAAGTGCTCCATTGATCATTCACGGGTTCCAAACATTCCACTGTCAGGGCAAACCAATGTCTCCATAGGGTTTTCTGGCACACCAGTCATTTGTCCGGTTTCTTCGCCGGTACCTATTTCTTTGGGTCCCTTTATGGACCACTGTCCATTTCTTTTGACTTCGAATTGTGGAGAGAATTTGTTGGGATTGAATCTGTTGAAGGAATTAAATGCGATAATTCATTGTTCATCTGATGGAGTGCGTTTGACGATTTCCCCACAGCAGTTTTCTGTTTCACAATTTTTGACTAGACCTTTGCCACCAGAATTCAGTAATGTCCCGGAGTGTTTGTGGGCGGGTGACGACAATGATGTTGGTGTTCTACAGATTGAGCCTGTTAGAATAGTCTTGAAACATGGTATTAAGCTTCCACGTATCCCGCAGTATAAGATCTTGGTTCAAGGTGAGCGAGCTTTGAAGAGCATTGTTTCTGATTTTGTGCATTGTGGAGTGATTGAGGAGATTACAAGAAGTTTGTGCAATAGTCCGATCCTACCCGTGTACAAGAAAGGCGATAATGCTATTCCGTTTCGTTTTATAATTGATTTGCGTGCCACCAATCGAGTTGTCGCTCCACAATTTCCAATTGTGCCTGATGTGATGATGATATTAACTATGATTCCAGCTACGGCTACTTACTTCAGTGTTGTGGACCTGAAGAATGCTTTATTCAGTATTCCTATACACAAGGACAGTAGATATTTGTTTGCGTTCACCTTAGGGGGATGCTCGTTCACATTTACTCAAGGTTACACCGAGAGTCCTAGCATTTATAGTAGGGCCTTGAAAGAACAGCTTGATACTCTTGAATTACCCCCTACTTGTACGCTGCTTCAGTACGTTGACGACTTGCTTTTAGCAGCAGATTCTGAGAGCTCTTGTAAAGAGGGCACTGTATTGTTGCTCATCCATCTAGCTAAGCATGGTCACAAAGCTTCGCTTAAAAATTTTCAATATTGTTGCCAGGAGGTCGCCAATTTAGGCTACCTCCTGTCAAAGGAGGGAAGAAGATTGACACCTGAAAGAATAAAACACATTTCTGGCATGTCTGTCCCAAGTACACAGAAGGAAGTCAGAGGCTTAATAGGTATGGCTTCTTACTGTAGATTATGGATCCCGAACTTTTCACTAGTGATAAAACCGATGTTGGCTTTGACAAAGAAGGGCATTTCTTCGCCATTGCCATGGAAATCGGAACATCAACAATCATTTGAGCTTCTCAAGACTGCATTATGCTCTGCACCGGTTTTGGGTACACCAAATTATAACAAGGCCTTTGTGTTGTTTGTGCATGAATGTGATGGATGTGCTTTGGCTGTATTAACGCAGGAACATGGAGGGAAGAATAGGCCGTGTGGTTACTACTCTTCCGCCCTTGATCCTGTCGCATGCGCTTTGCCAATATGTTTGTGAGCTGTCGCTGCTGCTGCCGCGTCTGTAAGACAGAGTGAGGGAATGGTCTTAGGCCATGATCTAACCCTGATGGTGCCTCACTCTGTAGATGTTCTATTGAACAAAACTCAAACGCAACACCTCACTTCTGCACGATTGACGAGATATGAATTGATTTTGTTTGCTCCCCGCATACAAATTAGGAGGTGTTGTGTTCTTAATCCGGCTGAACTCCTACCTTTCCCGCAAAATACTATTTGCGGTGATGATGAGTCACATGACTGCCTGTATACTACTGAACAAGAGACAAAGGGCAGAATTGATCTTAAGGACACTCCTTTGGATAATGCGCAAGGGGAGCTATTTTGTGATGGCTCCTGTTTCAAACTTCCGGATGGTACATCCACAGCTGCTTATGCAGTCACTACAATGAGCACGGTTGTAGAGACCAAGGGAATTACACATAACTCCGCACAGGCCGCAGAGATTATAGCATTAACCCGAGCTTGTGAGCTTTCCGAAGGGCTAACAGTGAATATATATACTGAAAGTCAGTATGCTTTTGGGGTGGCTCACAACTTTGGGAGACATTGGTCAGAGAGAGGGTTTCTAACTTCACATGGGACCAAGATTCAGCATGGCCCCCTGATAGTACAATTGCTCTCGATGCTCGTGCTCTCTAGTCAGTTAGCGATCATGAAATGCACAGCGCATCGCAAGATCACAGACGACGTAGGAAAAGGGAATGCTTTCGCTGATCAGATAGCCAGAAAAACTGCCACAGATCTTCGCACAGAAATGTATGCTCTGTGCGGGATATCCAAGCTGATGCCACAATGGAAGAATCTAAGAAATGGGCTGAAGGCTTGGGGAAATTAGATGATGATAGGTGTTGGGTGGACACAGTTGAAGGGAAATGGTTACTTCCTAATGCCTACATAGTCATGATGGTTACTATGGCACACGGTCCCACACATGTGTGTGCTCAACAGATTACGAAAATGTTAGAGAAAGTCTGGGTAAATGATAAGATTTCGGAAATTGCTCAGCATTATGTCCAAAATTGCATGATTTGCCTACAACACAATGTGGGGAAGGGGACGGTAACTCCAAGGGGTAGCTTTGGGCCTCCTTCTGTCCCGTTTGAAGTGATTCATTTTGATTTTATTGAGATGGAGCGGTGCAATAGTTTAAAATATGTCCTTGTGGTCATTTGTGCCTTTAGTAAATGGGTTGAGGCTTTCCCTGTCAAAGATGCTACAGCCATGACCACTGCCAAAATTATGATAAAGGAGTACTTCCCGCGGTTTGGGTTGCCAAGAGTCATTTGGTCGGACAATGGTCCACATTTTGTTGCTGCTGTAATTTTACAGATATGTACGGCACTACATATTGATAAGCGATTTCATTTGGCTAGACATCCTCAAAGTGCCGGGTTGGTAGAGAGACATAACGGTATCCTAAAGAACAAATTTGCTAAGACGTGCGCCGGTACCAAACTAAAATGGCCGGACGCCTTACCGATCGTGTTACTAGCCATGCTCACTACCCCTCAAACTAAGACTGGGCTCTCTCCATTTGAGGTGGTGATGGGGAGGCCTGCCAATATTTGGGGTCTTCCGAAACCTAAAGCACTGAGAAATGTTGAGAATGTATTGCTTTCAGACTACTGTAACCAGTTGACTAAAAATCTGTATTTCATTTATCATCAGGTACGATCAGCTTTACCTGTACGCTACGAGGGCCCAGGACACAACATCCGGCCTGGAAGCTGGGTCCTGGTGAGAGCATACGAGCGGTCCTCTTGCCTCACGCCTCGCTGGCGGGGAAAATTCCAGGTCTTGTTGGTCACCCAAACGGCAGTGCGGGGGGCTGGAAAGAAGAACTGGATACATGCGACCCATGTCAAGAAACTTCTTCACCCAACGCTACACTTTACAGAAGAAACAGAACCCCTAACTAACGCTGCAATTGATGATCCTGAAGCAGCAAATAGCACTGTGAGTGAGTCGGAGAATCTCTCTGAGCCCGTGGGGCTTGGGGAACCATCCATTTTGTCTCCACACTCTTTGGAAAAGTCATTTCCAGAAACCATTGCTCCGAATTCTGCAACTTCCGTTGCCTCTCATACGTTGCTTCCCTCAGGAAGTGACGTTACCTTATTTCCGGATCAAACAGTACTGGGAACCACCAGATATAATCTTCGGCGGAGAAAATAGACCTACAGCATGGTTCGGCTGTGCATTCAAAAGAAGGTAAGGATCATCAAGGGCTTGCTTTTGCCCAAATTTGAGAAAGGGGGTTCTGTCAGATAGGGTTGGGGAAGGACTAAGAAACTGCGCGACCGGGGGGTCGCCAGCAACGAACATTGGGGTTTCCATCCGAAGACTACGATGCCTGCCACCGGTTCTGCCCGTATTGGACTTGTAAATAAGGGGGTGACCAACTTAAACAATGAACAATGTGCCTGGGCCCCGAAAACGTATTGCTGTGTTTTGATGATAATAATTGGGTTTTTTATAGTAACTGCTTTAGGATTCTGGTACGTCGAGGAGATTTATCCTCTAGAGCCTTTTTTGCCAACTGAAATTGTAACTACTGTTTTTACTCCTTTTGTACATTTGCATACTCTGTCACCTAGGGTCTCTCAGCATAGACAGAAGTATCACAATAATACTATGATGCTGATTATGAATTCGACACATGCCATTTTTAACAAAACCAATTGCTGGGTCTGCTCGCATTTACCGCAACATGGGGATAAGGGGCTAGGTTGGTATATTCATCCCTTACCTTTGACGACTGCTTGTTATGCCTCTCTTAGAGCACTGTTCTTTGGCCGATGGAATGATAGCATCTCGGGGAATTGTGATGGAACTAATTTGAACAATTTTGAAAAACGTGTACTGACTCCTCTGGGATGCTCGCTTTTTGCAAATAGGAGTAAACTCAACGTTGCTTCAATTAGGCCTTCTGATAGACTATCTCGTCCTTTCCAATCTTTTGTTTCCTTTAAAATGGCTCTGATAGGCAATAAGGATGCCGTGCCTCCTTCTTACTCTGTTAACCATAGCCCCGATTCAGTTTCTTTTTGCATATAGAGGAATGGTACCCGGTCAATGGGAGATTTTAAAGGCT
Source organism: Ambystoma mexicanum (assembly GCF_040938575.1). Taxonomy (NCBI): domain Eukaryota; kingdom Metazoa; phylum Chordata; class Amphibia; order Caudata; family Ambystomatidae; genus Ambystoma; species Ambystoma mexicanum. The sequence continues at coordinate 299,392,142 of NC_090936.1, read as the reverse complement.
GTGCCAATGTTGCAAATTTGAGTGGGGAAGACAGACCTTTGTATGTGGGCAAACCTGTCTATTTCGTTTGCGGTAATGTAGCATTTCCATGGTTGCCCAGGGATTGGCAGGGAACCTGTTATTTAGGGATCCTGTTACCTGGGGTATTCATAGCAAGCACTTTGGAAGTTTCAAAGGCTTGTCCACGTCGGGATGAGAATGGGGATACCCCCGCACAAGTGATGGGAGATATAGCAAAATCAGTCGTGCCATTTTGGGGGCAGATAGCAAATTCCGAAGACATCAGGAGACTAGCGAGAGTACTGGAGAGAACCATCAACCGGACCACAGATATACTCTATAACATGACATTAGAGCAGAAAGCAATAAGATTAGTAGCACTCCAGAACCGGATGGCATTAGATGTCATTCTGGCTGAACTTGGTGGAGTATGTAAATCAGTGGGGTCCGCTTGCTGTGTTTTCGTACCAGACTCCTCCCCAACCATTTTTAAAGCAATTCAGAATCTGCACGTCCTTAGCTCAGAAGTGCATGTTCCCGAGGGAAACGGGAATCTTAGTGCTTGGTTTTGGGATTTCTTGTGATCTTGGGGTTGGAAGGTACTTTCAGTTTTGTTGATCATTTTGCGAGTTCTGCTATTCCTTTGTTGTTGTATCCAATGTCTGCCTAGTATATGTTCGATGTTAGGGGGATGTTTTGCTCAGGCGATAGGTACGATAGGACAAAAAGTATATGCCCCGGAGAAAACTTCCAAGGAGTATGTGTTAAAAGAGATCTTAGTGAATGACCTGATTGCCATAGATATCTCTGACAGCGATTCAGGGTGTATGGATGATGACGTATGGAGTTACTTGCAAGGAGATCAGAAGTAGTCTTAGCACTTGGCATAGGCCAAAAGGAGGGTTTGTCAAACTGGATATTAAATTATGCCACCTGTTGTAACGATTGTATGTATTTTGACCTACGCCAAGTTTCTTAAAACTGTACGCGAATAACCCTCTACGGCAAGGTCTTGACCTTGGAAATTGATGTAAGCCGCCATCTTGAATCAAACCGCCATTTTAGGTTCTCTTGCTGTGTAAAAGTCACCCTGTACATTAAAATGGTGGACTATGCCATTCCGAATAGAATCTAGGTCGTTTTGACCTCTGTACAGCTAATGTATAACTTGCCTACAGGCCACTTGTTAGGGTCATGAACTGAGACCTTGTCCTTCTGTTGACCTGCATCTAAATGGATTACCTGTACCAACGGAACTGATCTATGCACATACTGATGAATAAATTAGAGTTGACCTGGCAGAGACCCTAGACCAGTAATACATTCGTGGAATGGTTAACCCGCGAAGGGGTTGGACAACAGGCTGGAGAAATGTATAAAAGCCTGAATGTCCCAATGTACAGTCTCTCACTGAATACATCGAACCCCGTTGAAGTTCGTTGTATTGTACTGAGGGCCGATAGCTATCCGATCTATCATTGACTTTGTCATTGCTTGACCTTAAAATAAAGCACTTTGTATGTTCCTTTGTAACCGGTGTTTGGTGTGTTTCCTTTGGGTTTCCCGGCCTCATATTATTTTTCTCTTTTCACAGCATATCCCAAGCAAAATCCAACATGAAAGAACTCTTCTCTATCCTCAAAGAAGTAGAAACCCCCATAGTACCCCCTGACACCTGTGCTAAAGATAAAAACTGGTGCTCAGAAATTCAAAGTGCCCTAGCGAATAAGATCATAACCCTCCAAAGTAAAATCTATAGCAAAAAAGCTTTCCCCTAATGTCACTCTCTCTCTGAAAAGTCCGGACAAGCTCACGCGCACATATATAACCCGCTTCAAGTTCTCCAAAGTCAACACACTTGAAGTTGAAAAAGTCATCCTGTCCTTGAAACCATCCAATTGTCAGGGAGACCTGCGCTCAGCACAGCTTATCAAAGACGCTGCCCGTGTCCTCTCTCCTTTCATTACAAAACTGATCAACGGCTCCTTCGCCACTGGCTCCATCCCCACCAATTTAAAACAATCTTGGGTATACTCACAAGGCATAGTAGGTTTGTCCGCCCCCACTGTATTTATTATTTTTTATGTATTTATGTATTTCAATATTTCTCATCCCAATGTCCCCTCCCTGTTGCCCTGTGGGTGCTTTGAAACAGAATTGACTTGCTTTATAAGTACCTAACAAGCAAACATAAATAAATACTTGCAACCATATTAGGGGAACAGACAACAATATTTGGGAAAAAGCAATGTCTGATTAGAAAATAATGCACATGATGGGTCTCCATTTAATAACTGCCAAACCCACTTATGTGATGCTGGGAGTGGAAGCAAATGGGAGCACAGAAGAGGGAACATGGAGACAGCAGATTTCACCTACAAGTTTTGAGAGAGTCCTGTTCTCCCAAAACCTGAAGTGCAGATGCTGCTCAGCAGAAGATGATGCTTAGGAGGCTCAGTTTTACACATGTGAGCCTTAATGCCGTGATTGCAGAGCTGTGAACGTGCAGGAAACCAAGGCCAGAAGAAGAAGGCAAGCTGAGGGTCTCGGGAAGAAAATGATCTCCCAATTCGAGTGGCCGGACCGTAGACAACCATGCAGGAGAAGGGTGTAGGTCCCCAGCAAGCCAGAAGCAGTAGAAGTAGTAGAAGTCACGGAAGCCGTGCAACCCACAGAACCAGTGTCTACAAAGCCAGTGAGTGAAACACAGCAGTCAAATACACTGTGCGATAATTGCGGTTAACTGTTGCCCGCTCCTAATTGACTCACGTATTACCTAAAGCAAGTGAAAGCTGTTCATTATACCTGAAGTCTTGTTAACAATGGAATTGTAGCACATGAGTATCCTGTAAAAGCTCAACACTTGCGTTTGTAGCTAAAGTTATGGAAGCCCATTGTAGTACTGTTTAAAGACTGATACTGTATAATGGAGTGATCGTGTTGACCTAATTAAGAAGAGGGAACGCTCCATATGCTATTACCGAATACCTAACTTTGACAATACCTGAATTACGAGTTACAAAGAGTGAAAACAATATCAAAGGACTTTGTGTGTGCCTGTTTGTAAATCACAAAGAAAGTCAGAACTTCAATATTTGCCTTTACACAGGAATACAATTCTTCATTCAACTTTAAACTTTAAAGAGGTTGTGTGTGCCCAAATGTGTTTTCACTTGAAAGACTGAATCCTATACTGTATCCAGAAGTGAAATTCTTTCAATTTCCAAAAAGTAAAGAGTCCAAAGTGTTGGAAAGCAGAACAAGCATTACCCAAGCCAAGAGGCACCCCTTTTCATAGTGAACCCTGCCTTGCCAAGAGTTAAATAGCCACCCAACTACACTGTGAAGTTGTTAAAAGGCAAGTGGTCTAAGGCACAATTATACCATTATTGCCTGAAGCTGAGAAAGTGGCACCAAAGCTTCAGGCAATTACTTGGGCTGATAACTGGCCGAGAGGTGTGAGTAAATCTAGGAAAGGGGAAGTAATTGCTTGTGTTGAACACATCAAAATCTTGAGCTTTCGTAGTCAGATCACAAAAGATGCAAAGAGACTGCCCCTTCTAAGAAGGTCATGTACAGGAAGAGTGCCTTGACTATCTGAAGAGGTCAAAGTATATCTGGTCGAAGTCTGTCGAATAATTCAAAGTACTGAGTTGCACAATTTAAAATCCTGAGGTGTAGTAGTCAGATCAACAGAAGATGCAAAGAGGCTGCCCCTCTTAAGAAGGTCAGTAAAAGCAAGAGAGCCTTTTCTACCTGAATAGGTCAAAGTATATCTGGGTAAAGGCTGTTGAATAATTCAAAGTACTGAGCTCTAGTAGTAGTATTCAAACTGTGGTGATATACTAAGTTGTCAGTAGATGTCCCATTGAAGGAGTTTTAAGCAGTATTGGACTGTTGGACAAAGGTGACTGTTCTCATATTACCAACAGTAGAAGTGTGGTTGTTGACATGGAAGCAACAACACAAAAAAGCATCCTGACAAATATACTAAAGTATATTTATAACTAAAGTTGAACTGAAGAAGTTTTAAGAAATTGTATACTATTGGCATTGGGGAACATTACACCTTCTTTTGAACTGTTACAAGTTATCTGTGATATGATATTATATGATAGTTTATTTACATAGTGCCTATACACAATGGGCCTCATTACACGGTAGGCGGTAAGTGTTTACCGGTACCGGTATTTTACCGGTACCGTTAAACCCTTACCGCCTTACTACGAGGTCCCTTTGCGGGTTGGTACATTAACGCCTGCTTTTAGCAGGCGTTAAAAAACAAAACCGCAAAGGGACCGGGGTGCTAATTACAGTACCGCAATTTGCGTTACCGTAATTAGCGCCTTCCCCATTCCCATTATGCCCTATGGGGCAAAAATGGGAATGGGGAAGGGCAATGGAGGAAAGAGGAATTACCGCCTTCCCAACTTTGGAATAGGGCGGTAATTCCCCTTTCCTCCAAGGCGGTACTGGTAAATTACCGGCATGAACCATAATAGCACCATGGTTTTCCACCTACCGTGTAATGAGGCCCAATGTGTTTTAAAGCGCTTCAAGGCAAGGGAGGGAACAAGTGAAAATACAGTGACATTCTTACAAGCCATGAACAGTAAGGATTTGAAATTAACTATCGTACTTGGCCTGACAACATTTCAGATAGTGTAAGAGCCAAGACATAGATAAGTAAGAGTGGGGGGAGTGGGAAGGAAATGGAAACAGACAGACAACTACCGTACTAGGCCTGACAACATTTCTGGCAGAGTCGGAGAAAACAAAAGGTGAGGCAGAGGGGTGCAGAGAGGGAGGGGAGGAACATTATGATATGATATGATATGATATGGCATTTGTAATGCGCCTATACACAAGTGTTTCAAGGCGCGACGAGGCAGGGATGGGGGAACAAAGGGAAGACAGACAACGATCCTACTAGGCCAGGTGTCATTCAGACCGCGCAAGTGCAGGGGTAGGGGGAAGGGAAAAATGCAAGGGGAAGGGGGAGGGGGGAGTGCAATACAAATAGTAGAATAGAAATAAAATAATAAATAAATAGGGCCAGCTGGTGGCAAGTGCAAGGTAAGTGCAGACAAGTGCTGGGGAGGGGGTGGGGGGGCTGCAGTGATACAGAGATAGTCCCGCAGTGCAGGGGTTGCCAGGGAGGCAGTGCAAGTGAAGAGTGACTGGGTCCAGGACCGAGGTCGGTGAGAGTGGCCCAGTTGCAGGATCAGTGCAGTTTTGGTGAAGAATTTAGCAGGGGAGAGGGAGAGAGAAAGCAGAAGCGAAGAGGAAGGTTTTGAGGTGCTTCCGGAACCGGAGATGGTTCTCCTCAAGTTTCAGGGAGGCAGGAAGGCTGTTCCAGAGGGAGGCACCTGCCGCGGAGAGAGATCTACCCCCAGCTCGTTGCTTCGAGAAGCGGCTGACCCTGAGGGAGTTGGAGACGGATGAGCGTAGGGCTCGGGAAGGAAGATATTTAGGAAGAGAGAGTTGAAGGTATTTAGGCCCCAGGCCCCAGAAGGCCTTGTGGACAATGCAGATGGTTTTGAACTTAATCCTCGCAGCCAATGGGAGCCAGTGTAGTGATTTCAGTCCTGGAGAGATACGGTCCCTGGGCTTGAGGCCAAGGACAAGTCTCGCAGTTCTGTTCTGGATGAGTTGCAGAGGGCGGAGAGTGGAGGCAGGCAGATTAAGATAGAGGCTGTTACAGTAGTCCAGCTTCGAGAGAACCAGGGCTCGGGAGACAGTGAGCTTCTGGGGGAAGGAGAGGAAGGGAAGAATACCTCTGAGGAGGTGCAGCTGGTAATGTGACTTCTTAGAGACGTCAGATATATGAGGAGAGAAGGAGAGTGTGGAGTCGAAGATGACCCCGAGGTTTTTTGCCTTGCAGGTAGGAGCAGGAAGAGGGCCAAGAGAGGCCGGCCAGAGAGCTGCAGGGAAGGAGGGAGTGGGTGTGCCGATGAGTAGGATCTCAGTCTTACTAGCATTAAGGCAGAGGTCATTGGCAGCACACCAATCCTGGATAGCAGACAGACAGTCAGAGATGAGGGAGGGAGAGGAGGAGGCCGGGGGTAGCCTGAAAATGTGCTGGGTATCATCCGCATAGCACTGAAAGTTGGGGCAGAGGGCGGCGATGCGGTGGGCAAGGAGTGCCAGATACTGGTTGAACAGCCAGGGAGAGAGATTAGATCCCTGGGGAACGCCACAGGTGGAGAAAAAGATGTCAGAGAGGAAGGACCCAAGTTGGACCTGGGAGGGTCGATTGGAAAGGAAAGAGGTCAGCCACGCCAGAGCCTGACCAGTGATACCCAGGTTATCACAGAGACGGTTGAGCAGGATGGCATGGTTGACAGTGTCAAAGGCAGAAGAGAGATCGAGCAGAGTGAGAACACACGGAGTGTTGGAGTCGAGGTTTAAGAGCAGATCCTCACGGATGTTCAGGAGAGCAGTTTCCGTGCTTCTGGCCGCTCTGAAGCCAGATTGATGGTCATGGAGACTGTCAACAGCTTCAGCATGGAGGTTAAGCTGGGAGATGGCCAGTTTCTCCAGGAGCTTGCCCAGGAAGGGAGTGATGGAGATTGGGCGATAGTTAGCCGGACAGGAGGGGTCGGCAGAGGGTTTCTTAAGGAGAGGGTGCACAAGGGAGTGCTTGAGGGGGGATGGGAAGACTCCAGAGGCGAAGGAGTGGTTGCAAAAGTCAGCCAGGGCAGGAGCCAGGGAGTCGATGTGGTCCTTGATAGTTTTGGAGGAACAGGGGTGAATCTGTTTAGACGAGACTTTCATAGATCAGACTTGTCTGGAAACCTCGTCAGCAGAAAAAAGGGGAAAGGCAGAGAAGGAGGGAGGAGGGGTGGCTGCAGAAGGGCCAGAGGAGGAGCAGGGAAGAGAGGGGGGGAGGTGATAGGAGGAGAGTGAGGACAGGATGTCCTGAGTTTTAGAGATGAAGTGGGAGGCCAGTGCAGTGCAGAGGGCCTGGGAGGGGACAGGAGAGGTAGAGACTGCAGCAGGGTTGGCAAGCTCCTTGCAGATTTTAAAGAGCTCAGCCGAGTTGTTAGATGCCGCAGAGATGCGGGCTTGGATAAGGGCTCTCTTCTTGGTGAGAACAGAGAGACGGTATTGCCTTTGGAGCAGGCGGCAGGCCAGTTTGTCAGAGGATGAACATGAAGCACGCCAAGCTACTATCGTACTAGGCCTGATGACATTTCAGATAGTTCTGCGGGGGGACAAGTAAGGGGAAGGGGAGGAGACAGATGAGGTTGCTATCATACTAGGTCCAGGGACAATTCAGATAGAGTACGTGTATAGAAGAAAGTAAGGGGAGGAGGGGAGGAGATAGGAAAAGGGAGAGGAGGAGAGAACAGAGAGTAAGCAGTCAAAAAGAGTGGAGAAGCAAGAGGGGAGAGAGAATACAATTGCAGAAGTCAGTAGTAACACACAATGGCCCTCATTACAACCCTGGCGTTAAGGGGTTAACAGCGCCGTAAAAGGTGGCGGCACCGTTAACCCCTTAACGCCTGATTACGAGGTCCCTTTGCGGGTTGTAGATTTTAACGCCTGCTTTTTGCAGGCGTTAAAAACCAACCCGCAAAGGGACCTTGGTGCTAAGTACGGTGCCGCAATTTGCGGCACCGTACTTAGCCCCTTCCCCATTCCCATTGAGCCCTATGGGGCAAAAATGGGAATGGGGAAGGGCCATGGCGGCATGGGGAATTACCGCCCCGCCAACTACGGAATGAGGCGGTAATTCGCCATTCCGCCATGGCAGAGTCGGTAAATTACCGTCATGGACCATGGTGCTATTAGCACCATGGTCCAGCGCCAGGGTCGTAATGAGGGCCAATGTTGCAAGCCTGGAAACAAGATGAAGATGGGAACAGCATGATTCAGGGCCACCATCAGAAGGATGTCCCTTAAAGTATTGAACCCCAAAAGCGGCTCACAATACTACACAGCAGACACCTTTCCAAGCTATTACACCATCATGGGAGCAGAATGCACTGCCGCGAGAGATAGTAACACATTATGCAGGGGCAAGTGTCATGGGAAACAACAAATTCCCGCTTCCAGGGACAAATATGTATTCACAATAAGGCAGATCCAAAATGTTGACACTCAGAACTCCTTTTTATAAATTGTATTCATAAATTGTAGTTACATTAGAAGATGTTATGATTAAAGCAGATTATGCCTGTTATGCTCTTAATGTGCAGAGGAGAATTAACAACCCTGGCATATGGATTGTATATGAAACAGGAACGAGCAGAAGGTTTTCTATGTTTGGCTCATTTTGATAGGGAACCTTCTGCTCATTCACACTAAGGCAGCCCACAGTGAAGCCCTGACATGTCCAGTCCTATCAGTCACCCTGGACACAGAAATATAACCTAAGATGGGAGTGAAGATAGGAGAAATGATGTTTACCTTCATGGTGGATACAGGAGCTACAATGTCCTGTATAATGGAAGAAATGTTTCCTTTGACCAACAAATGTATGGACACACAGGGATTCTATGGGGCTATAACAAAGGTTCATTTCACAGAACATGTACCCATCACCATAGGGACACATGGAATATTAGCACCTTATTGTATAGTACAGGGACGCCAGTAAACAAGTAAGCCTACTGTGTTGAGACCTATTGAGGAAACTAAAACAGGACCATTTTATTTACAAATAAAGGAGTAGTATGCTCCACACCAGGCATGCATTACACCAGAGTAGCCAGAGTAGTACAAACACTATGCAGCACTAATGCAATTCGAGCACTACTATTGCACGGAAAGATATTCATGTATGTAATGACCATCCTGATTTGATGGCTCCCAGGAGTCCAAAACATTATATTTGCCTGCCAGCGGAATTCTTATTTAGACCAGCAATCCCACAAGAGAAGGCACCAGGAACAATGTTCACTTTACATATAGACACAGTAATCACCAGAAGAGACACCATCATTCTAACAGGTACAGTTGAAGAGGGAATAGAATGCCACACAGTACTAGGCATTGACCCCCACACTGCTATTAAGTGATGTTACTGATGAGCATTTGTTTGCAGACACAGAATCAGAAGGAGAAATTCTGTTTGAAATGTGTATTCCTTGTCACATGGTAGCACAGCACAGAGAGGTACCACAAACAATATTAGTTGCAACAGCACAACCATCACAACTGCATGAGAACTTGACAACAGTGCCCAGTCAACTATGAACAGACAACCCCCATGATGTAGGGTTATTGAACAGCATAGGAGCAGTGAAAATCAAACTCAAACCAGGTGTAATACTCCCCAGAGTGAACTAATACCCACTATATAGAGAAGCAGATGAGGGAATATATGACACCATTGCACCATTAATTGAGCAAGGTCTTATAGTACCATCCACGTCACCATGCAACACAGCTATATACCCAGTGAAGAAAGCAAAAGGCTCATCATGGGGATTCATACAAGACCATATGCCTCTGAACAATATATTAGAAGAAGAGTATCTATTAGTGGCCAACCCAGCTTGAATACTCTGCAACATCCCTGCAGATGCCACATAATTTACAGTGATTGACCTCAAAAAGGCATTTTTCCCTATTGTTACGATTCTACTCATCTGCCACCCAGCACCGCTACATGCACACATTCAGAGACTCACTTGCAAAGTTAAAATCTGCAAACTGCCTCTGCATTTATTTACTTGTTTTACAACTGCAGTTCTGGACCAATCTAATTGCATGTTCCATTCCGCTTTTGGGTTAAACCAGCAGATGCAGTATGGGACATGTATGCTGTCCAAAAGGCAGAGGGCTGGAGGAGGCATACTAAATACATTTGTTTGCAGCAAGCTACTAAGAGCTGACAAGGACCTGATTGCATTCACCTGTTCCAAGCTACTGCAGGCTAGGCTGCAGAGAGCTAGAGAGCCCTTAATTAGAAACCACTGCTGCAGGCTGCTGAAGCCAGGGCTGAGCTTAATTGAAAACAGCTGTCAGAGTCTGCAATCAGCTCCACCCTGCTGGCCTGCTGGCTGTGAGGGTCTTTATAAGCTCACCTTGAACAGAAGCAGTGGTCAGTCAACTGCTAGCACTGGGAGTTTGTGCTTGTGCTTGTGCTCCTGTTACCAGTTTTTGACCTTTCCCGGAAATCCTATTTTGGCCTTTGTATCCTGTTGCTGTTGATGCTTGCAGCTCTCTCTCCAGTCTGCTGCTGCCTTCTGCCCTGCTCCTCTGGGCTCCCACCTGACAGTTCTGCCGCAATCGCCTGCCTTCCACCCTGCTCCTCGGGGTTCCCGTCTGGCGGCTCTGCCACACTCCTCTGCCTTTTGCCCTGTTCCTTTGGGCGCCTGCCTGGCGGCTCTGCTCACTTCATTGCCTTCCGCCCTGCTCCTCTGGGCTCCCCGCCTGGCAGCACTGCCTCACTCTGTTGCCTTCCCCCCTGCTACTCTGGGCTTCCCGCCTGGCGACCCTGTCGCAATCCGCAGCCTTCCGCCCTGCTCCTCTGGACCTCCCGCCTGGCAGACCTGCTGCACTCCTCTGCCTTATGCCCTGCTCCTCTGGGCTTCCCTGCCTGGCAGTCCTGTCACTCTCCTCTGCCTTCTGTCCTGTTCCTCTGGGCTCCTTGCCTTGCAACCTGCCTGTTCTAGTTTCTGATATGTTTCTCTCTTGCTTTTCTCTCTTCCTTGTTCAAACTCAGTCTGTTGAAGTTTTCCTGTTTGTTCCTCATCTACGATATTTCCCGACTTCAGTCCTTAGTTCTAGTGTATGTATCCTATCCTGTCCTGTACCTGGTTATTTCTTTCAATGCTGCTTTCTACTTGTATTACATCTTGGTCCACTCTGGTGCCTCCACTTGAATCCATTTTACAGTGTGACTCTGGGTTGGTCTCCATTCAGATCAACTAAGGGAAAGTCTTCTGTTGCCTTCGTCTAGTCCATTGAAGTCATACCTACCTCAGTATATGGTCTTCAGTTTTACCCTTGCACTGAGCACAACAGTTTCCTCGGCACGCCTAAGTCATGACGCTGCTGTATGACCATTGTTAGGAGTAATCTACTGGTACCTCTCCCAAGGGCTTTTCTTAATCCTTGGAGACCCCTTATCATATGCCAGTACACCCTTATTTCTGATCAATCTGTGTTGCCCAGTGTATTTGCTTGGCTGCTTTTTCTCTGTCTCTTTGTTTACAGCCGGCTTCTGCTCCTACAGTTCCTGTGAATACCGGTTTCAACTAATAGCTTGGTATGTACCCTTTTTTTCTGTAACATACTAGCATTGCCTCTGGAATCTCCCTTAATCTATGTGCATACCGTAAGAGATAGCCTCTACCCTGTGCTCCCCACCCAGACTTGTGGCATCTGTGCCCTTAGACCCAGAGTCCCAGGATTTAATTGTGTTTTCCTACAGCGGCCTGAGGTACCAGCACACGTGCTTACCAGAGAGGTACTGTGAGTCCCCTAGTGTCTTAAATAGAGTCCTTTAAATGGATCTAGGAAACATGCAGATGCCAAGTATAGTGTTGCAGTATATAGATGATGTATTAGTTTGCAGCAACACAGAGGAGCAGTGCAGAGAAGACACACACGCCTACAACTCCTTGCAGACAAAGGATACAAAGTTGTCAAAGAAAAATTACAGCATTGCCAAAAAGAAGAAGTGTACTCAGGGCAAATATTATCCACAGCAGGGAGAATAGTGACAACAGACAGAGCCACCGCAGTCAGAAACACACGACAGCCTCACAAAGTAAAAGAGATGCAGCCATTTCTAGGGCTATGAAATTGCAGAACATGGATCTTTGACTATTTCACATATGTCAAGCCCCTGCTACAAGCACTCAAAGATGCCCAGAAAAAGAAAGCAACCATTCAATGGACAGATGAAATGACATAATGTTCTGATAATCTAAAATCATCAATAATCAATGCTGCAGTCTTAGCAACACCGGATTGTAACAAGCAATTCTATTTTTTATCACATGCAAATGGACAAGTAATAACAGCAGTCCACACACTGCAATCTTCTTATAAACCCAAGACATTAGCCTACTACTGTGGGCTTTTGGATCCAGTCATGCAAGGTCATTTTCCATGCGAACAGGCTCTAGCCGCCCCATTTGCAATTCCGAAATCTGCCACCATTCAGTGGGATGCCCAATAACATTATGGGCCTCATTCCAACCCATGCGTAAAGGGGTTTACGGCGCTGTAAACGGCGCCGACGCTTAACGCCTGATTACAAGGTCCCTTAGCGCCATGGTGAGTTTAACGCCTGCTTTTTGCAGGCGTTAAAATCCATGGCGCTAAGGGACATTGGAGATAATTACCGCACCGTAATTTACGGTGGCGTAATTATCTCCTTCCCCACTCCCATCATGCCCTATGGGGCAAAAATGGGGAAGGGTAAATTGGAAATGGGGATTTACCGCCCCACTCACCTTGGAATGGGGCGGTAAATCCGCCAACCACCTTGGCGTAAACGTAGTTTACGCCATGTCGGTAAAGGTACGACCCAGGCGGTAACTTACCGCCTGGGTCGTAATGAGGCCCATGTTGAGAAACAAGTCTACACTCACCACGCAGAGAGTGTCTGGGTATGAAATCATACTGTCTAACCCGGTCATCAACATAGGTGCCACATTGTAAACCCAGCATCATTTGTAGCCATCACTGTTGAATCACAAGTTAAGGTACAAGACTGTACTGTGTATGAAGGAGAGCCAGAAAAATGCAGCAGGGTGAGTTAGGATGCACTGGAAAAAGTACTTTATGTTGATGGGTCATCAATAATAATTCAGGAGAATGGTAAGAGGCCCACAGGAGCAGCTGTGATAAGATATGTGAAGGTACAAGAGGAAGAATACCAGGCAGTAATGCAAAAAAGACTACTGTCACATTTCTCAGCACTCATTGCACTCATTGAAGCACTTGAAGTGTCATTGGACGATGACATCACCATTTACACAGATTCAGAGAATGTAATATCTACAGTCCATGCAGGTCTATCAAGATGGAAAAGGAGAATGGTTCAGGAGATCAGATGCATCACTAGTTCAATATGTAGCACTATTATCCAGATTAATAGATGCATTAAAATATCCTCTTGATGTAGCTATCATGAAGTGCGTAGAGAACACCAAAGGAAAAGATGCAATTTTGTGCAAAAATGCAGTTGCGGATGCAGCTGCCAAACAGGCAGCTTATATGCCCTTTTCAATGGAAAGCAACATGCCTGTCATAGCAATGCAACAGGAACATTTACCAGAACTATACAGCTCAATGTCCATGGCTCACAAGGATGTACATTATCACCCACTGACTTGGTATGGAGACAAAACAGCACAGGAAAAGTAGTGATGACCCTGGAACTAATAACCATTGTCTTGAGCAACTCCACCACCCAACACATAATCCTAAACAATACATCGCTGCTAACATCAGTGAGGAATGGTTCATATCGGACCTGACAGAACGTGTGGGCAGGTTTGTGGCCAATTGTACTATATGCCACATGTTCCATCCCGAATTTAACCTGAAATCACTAAGGGGAACATTTCCACGCCCATCAGGGCCTTTCAAGGCAATCCATATTGACTTAATTGAGATGGTGAACAAGTGCAGTACATATCACAATGTGATAGTAATTTTATGCCCATTTTCCTGATGAATTGAGGCTGGTCCAGGTGTACAGACAGACGCAAAGGCTGCAGCCAAGTTGTTTAACAGAGAGGTATGTCAGAAATGTGGGAATGGGGGATATGCAGTGTCCTGAGATCCGTCAATGGTCCTCATTTTGCTAATGAGTTTTTCAGAGAAATTACAAAATGTTTGAGTATCAAGTACAAGCTATGCACTGTGTACCACCCATAAGCCAATGGAATTATAGAAAGGCTGAATTGTTTATTGAAACTGAAACTGGAAAACATATGTGCAACACTAAAAAACTGGCTTTATTGCCTGCCTTTAGCACTGTTCAGTTTGCGCAACCAGCCAAGCAAGGACTACCACTTGTCACTGCACGAGGTAGTGATGGGTTGGCGGATGCACATGCCGGTTTCCCCAATGCGGACAATGACAGATGCTCACAGACAGTTGGGGTGAACAAGAGCTGGGAGGTTGACACAGATTTTAGAGACACAAGTAGAAAAAAGCTTAAGAATTATACAGCTCTGTACAGTGATATGTTGCTTGTTTATCTCGCTTCTCCTTTCTTGTTCTATAATGAAACTAATGATTATAGGGATTAGAAATAAGAATAGTAATGAGAGTTACATTATGAATGTAACAGCAATTAGGGTGAACCTCGTGACCAGACATAAAAGAGAAATTCAAAAGGAAAAAAATATAAATGCAAATATTATAGATGAGCATAATTTTGAAGGAAATAATATCTGGTACAGCACCACGAAAGCAGTAGTCAGAGTCCACTCACTCGATCTTCATTTTGTTTCAGAGGCGAAAGAAGCATGCCCGTGGACCAGAACATAGGGTGCAATAAGACTCTCACCATGACAGCACTGCAAGATTGCATGACCACATATAATGGACCTTTTTTGGCTGTGCGGGACCAACGCTTATTTCTATCTACCTTCATCGTGGAATGGAGTGCGATCCCTCATAAACTTTCATGTTCCAGTACTTCTAATCCCAGAAGAACACCTTTTCAATTTCAAAAAGTAAACCCCAGCCCCCTGCCATGCCCCCAACAGTGCTAAGACAGAACAGCTCACAGACATTGTCATTAAGGAAAAGGTCTAACTATTTTAGCAAAGAAGCAGACAATGCCCTGGAGGGGGTACCGACACAATACCGCCTCTTCACCAAGACAGACTATTCTTTGCATCCTATTTAGCCCCTGGAATAGAATTTGCCACTAATGCCAAATTACTCCGTATTTCCCGCTGGGACTTGGTCACACTTGCCAATGCATCAGAGCACGGACTAATGTCTGTGTGTGATGAGATGCATGTGCTCAGAATTATGACATTGCAAAATCGTGTGGTACTTGACCTCCTCACATCTGTAGAGGGAGGCTTCTGCAAGAATATAGGAAGCACATGTTGTGCATATGTACCTGCAAACGACCAGGATAATGGGTTATTTCCTTGGCAATAAAAGCTTTATATCACCTAAAGCCAGGTATGGAAGAGCAGGAAGGAATCACAATGCAAAATTGCACCTGGTCCACCTCTACTGGCTTCGGATAGGTTGATGCTGCAATATCCTGCTCCAGTCACAGGGAGCCGAGCAGAGGCAATGTCCCCCTTTTAGGCTAAGTGCCCATGTCAGGCCTGCCTGGGCATGGATGGTACCTTGACCCCAAACTCCAGAAGCACCACTGCTGTATCCAGTATCTATTTCTTAAGGTACCCTCAATGCTTGAAATACAGTGGAGGATTACCATTGTCTGAAAACTGGCATACACAGATAGCCTTATTCAAGGTAAGGCTCATAATGGTGTGTATGGTACACCTATGCACCATTGCACTAGAGTCTTGCCTGGGCCATACTGTAAGGCTAACACCCTGCCCCTACCGCAAGCCCGCTCTGACCTACCACACTGTTGTCCTCAGCAAAGGCCCCCTGACAAGACTAGAGCCTGCCTGTGTCGAGTGCCTCTGCAGCACATTTGCCACTGTGCCCAATGTCCCCCTGCAGCTCTCCAGGAGATGCGAGGGCTGCCTTAGTTCAGCACTAGCTTTGTTCATGGACCTTGTAGCCCCTTTAAAGATGGCCACCAGAATACACCAGGGTCTGACTCACACTGAGGCCCCCTTCTCAGCCCGGCCTTCGCCTTGACAGGTTTAGCAACAATTAGACCAACCCTAGCACCCATCTCAAAATCGGCAAGCAAAGTCAGCATATGTCTCCAGCATGGCAGGCCACATGCTTGTGCAGCATTAAGGTATGCACCCTCTCCTGCTGCCTTTTGTACAGTAAACCCAACCTTCCCTAATCTGCTAATTGAACTTCTGCACTGTTATTTCTGCAAGCATCTGCATGCCTGTAAGTATCTGCTACTCGAAGTTTATCAATGCTATGCCTGTAAGTATCTGCTATTTGAACTTTTTCACTGTTATGCCTGAAAATATCAGACTACCTCAGGTTTTCCCCAGGGGCTGCCCTTGCAGCACATATCCACGACAATCCTCCACTTTACATATAAGGCCAACCATGCAACCACCACTGCTCGCGTGACATTATACTTTACAGTGCCTAGACTCTAATTCCTCACACAACCGATATAACCCCCAGCCCCAGTGGGTGCTGCTTTGCGGGCATGGGCCTTGTGACCATTTATATTACTGCTCCTCATATGTTCTTGCTGTGATCCTACATACTCTCCTTGCTTTAGTAAGTATCCAGTAAACAGAGTTTGACTTAAAGCTTTTTCCTGCAGACGCTAATCATGCCGTATACTTCATTGAAACTACTCTGAAACTGTCAACTTGTAACTGTCCTGCAAAAATGTAACTTGTAACTTCTGGTAACTGTAACTAGTGCTCTCCTGGATGCCGAACTGGTTAACAAATGCGTGCAGGGTAATCCTACCCATCTTTATCTTCTGAATTTTTATTTGGAGCCTTTGCCAAGCAATAATGGTCTGTTTTGTTTTATGTGGAGACGTTGTAAAGTTACTTGTAGTTAAGATACGGAATGCCACATCACCTTGGAAAGATGAGAAAACTCAAACAGATGAGTTCAAGATAAAACCAAAACCCAGAATGGTAAAAATAGAGAACCCAAAAGGCCCACCAGGAACCCTTTGTGCACCACCGGTAGATCCCAAAAATGACCTTAAATGTTACATTAATCACACATCAGATGGAGATTGAAGTTTCTTAGGATGCAAGCCTTGGGATTATGCCAAAGGGGGTGGAAATTTGAGAACCATTAGCAAGATATGGGTCCCAAAAGATACATATTATTGGGCAAGGGAACAGGAATTAAGGGACCAAGAACACACAGAGAAATTTGTTCTGAATGTAACGAAAGGGGGAATGTTGGGATGAACGTCCACCGTCCCACACGCGAGAGTAAATATTAACTAAGAAAACCTATAAAACACGAGTCTGAAAGCACACTGAAGGCCAGGAGCTCAGACATCATGCACAATACACTGACACTCCCACCATCTCTCTTCGATGTGAGATAGAGAATAGCCAGCAAGACAAACACATGCATACATACAGAATTGAGTTCAAGTAGGATGATGGCAATGATAATTCATCTACAGGCAAACCTTAGGCTTAACCATACATGCACACACAAGTAATCAAGACAAAGACACGAAGAGTGCTTCAAGTAATCATATAATCATTCAATGGAAATGCTAGAAGGTAGCAAATATAAGACACTCCAAGCAACGAGTTGATGGTAGATCTCTTTCTTTGGCTGGGGCCTCCCTCTGGAACAGCCTCCCTGCATCCCTGAAACTTGAGGAGAACCATCTCAGGTTCCAGAAGCACTGCATAACCTTCCTCTTTGCTTCTGCTTTCTCTCCTCCTCTCCCCTGCTGCATTCCTGGCTGAATCTGCACTGGTAACCTGGCCACTCTCTGATCCCGGGCCCAGGTCCCCTCCCTCACCAGCTACACACTTGCACTGCCTCCCCAGCCAACCCTGCATTTGGGGACTGTTTTCTGTATCCCTACAGTCCCCCACCAGCAGTTGATACCTGATGTCTGCACTTACCCCTGTACTTGCCACCAGCTGGCCCTGCTTCTCTTATTGTTTATTCTATTACCTCTTGTACTGCACTGTCCCTATACCCTGTCTCACTCCGCACTTTTCCTCTTCCCCCTTCCTATGCACTTGCACAATCTGAATGACACTTATCATAGTAGGATCACTGTCTCTGTCTTCCCTCTGTTCCCCCTCTCTTGCCGTGTCACACCTTGAAACACTTGTGTATAGGCACGTTATAAATTCCATATCATATCATGCATTTGTCTAACATCTCTTAGGTGTGTAATATATATATAGAGAAGGCATCAGAATTAAAGGTAGATTCACAGGCCATTTAGATTCACTAGGGCTCAGAAATGCATAGTTAATTCCACACAGTAAAATGCGTTCAGTTTAAGCTCACTTTCGAGAGGCACACAGACAAGGCCAGCTGTCCGGACAGGGTGTAAAATCGCACTGCAATTGGTTAGAACAGACAGGCAAGGTTAATTCCCAGGTGCCGGACGAGGAGCAGTGACTTAATCAGGTGATACCATTTTGCGAAAAGCACATGAGGAAGAATTCAAGAGACTCACAAGGGATGGTCAAGAAGTCGGAGGGCACAGATCCCCAGGCACAAAGTAAATTAAATGTGTAGCAAGTAATATGCCCATCCTCTACTTTAGACACTAGCAAGATGAAGGTAACAGTTATAAAGAATAAGAATTGAACAGAAGAGTACACAATAAAAGTCAATCCGGGAGCATAATACACGGCCCCATGTAGGAAAATATCCACTTAGGAGTGGAAAAATAAATACAGAATAACATGAACACCACACCCCTGGAAGAGATTGATATCCAATATCAAGAGAAGCCAAAGGAGCCTTGCTTGTAATAGAGAATATATCAAAGATTACATATTGATTCCAGACAATTCCTGAGTTATAGAAATACATATGTAATAGGGCAAAATACTTCCATGCATATAGAAATGCACAATTTAGATGTGCACATGGTCCCAGAGCAAGGTGCCAAGGAGCACACCCCATGAAGTAGTACAGGCACATTATGAGAAAGGAAAGAGAAAGATAACGTTTCCAACGAGAAGTTGCAATATTAAGCTTTCACTTGTACAGTCACAAGTGTGGGAATGGTAAGTTGCTGCTCACCTTTGAGTCTCATGGGCAAGGATGTGAAGTATTCTCTTTTTTGTTGCCATTCTGTTCACACTTCCCAATTGTATTGGTTAGTTAGGGCAGAGGTGGCCCACACCAAGACATAGGTGCCAAGACAACCAGCAATCAAGTTGTATGTGAACTATTTTAACATGTTAACTGTCCAATTAAAAACTGCGTGAAACTAGATGACATCATCATGAGATTAGTGTCAAGAGGTAATCATCAGGATGATCATGAGGAACTTGAAGACTGGCAAATGTTGCCTGCAGAGATATGGACCAGTGGGCCCCATGACGTAGGTCTCTTGAAAGCAATAGTGGAAGCGTGCATCAATTTAAATCAAGGGGCCACATTGCCCCGGGTCAAACAGTACCCCATATTCAGGGAGGCAGATCAAGGAATATATGACACCACTGTATCATTATGGCAACAGGGCATAATACAGCACTCAGACTCCCCAGGTAACACAGCAGTGTACCCTGTGAAAAAAGCAAATGGGGGGGTCTTGGTGGATGTTGCAGAATCTCCACTCACTGAATAACATTGTAGATGTGGAGTTGCTGGTGGTGTCCAATCCAATGGGGGCAACTTACTTCATGGTGATTGATCTTAAGAATGGAATCTTTTCAATACCATTACACCCAGATTCCCAGTACCTCACCATACTTACTTACCGCAGTCAGCGATTCCAATACACCCGGTTACTGTGAGTCCCTGAGTATATTTAATAAGGTTCTGCAAGCATACTTAGGAAATTTACAGACACAAAGCACAGTGATACAATACTTGGATGACTTCCTAGTGTGCAGCACCACAGAGGAGCAGTGCGGGGAGGATTCAGTAACACTCAACATTATTGGCAGGCAAGGGGTACATGATGGATAGAGAGAAGCTGCAATATTGTCAAAACCAGGTAGTTTACCTAGGGAAGATACAATCATTAGAAGCGAAAAGATTAACACCTGAAAGGGCATCAGTGGTGCAGAATACTCCCCAGCTGAAAAAAGTAAAAGCGTTACAGCAGTTCCTGTGGTTGTTCAATTTATTCCAGTCCTAGATTTTTAACTATTCCAGTTACACTAAGCCACTACTCCAGGGGCTCAAGGCAGTACAGAAGGTGAAGAGCCCCATTACCTGTAGGCCAAAATGATACAATCATTTAAGAATCTAAAAGGTACACTCACCAATGCACCAGTACTAGCCACTCCAGATTACAACAAACAATTCTTTCTGTTTTCCCATTCCAGCAGTGAAGTGATGACAGCAGTCCTCACCCAGAAAACATAACAAGGACACAAGCCCCTGGCTTATTACAGTGGTATTTTAGATGCAGTAAAGCAGGAAAATGTTCCATGCAAGCAAACACTTGCAGCAGCAGCTTTCGCAATTGAAAAATCATCTGCCATAACAATGGGCTGCCCAGTGATGCTCTATGTAGTGCATGCAGTGTTCGCTATCCTGGAAAAATCAAAGTCTACCCTCACTACCCAACGAGTGTCAGGGTATGAGGTTATACTTTCAAATTGATCAATTCACATTGTGAAGTGGCACATTGTCATTCCAGTGACCATTGTCACCTAGCTACTGCAGGCAGGGAATGATGTTCATGATTGCACCACGTACCAAGAGGGACTAGAGTGTTTGAATACAGTAAGAGAGGATGCCGTGGAGGAGGGGGAGATGCTCTTTGTTGATGGTTCATTGTTGATTGACTAGAACACGGGATCTAACATACTGGGGCAGCGGTAGTATGCTTTGAGGGGGCCAGCTTTGAAATGGCATCACAAGTTAGCTTACTAACAAGTTATTCAGCACAAGCTGCTGAATTAGTGGTATTGAAAACAGCAGTAGAGATGCGTAAGGCATCTGTGCCACTCTTTATTCAGATTAGGTCTATGTCCCCTCCATGGTACATGCAGGGTTGTCTAAGTGGAAGAGGAGAGGTTTCAGGAAAATTGATGGGGCACCGGTGCAGCAGGTACAGTTGCCAATGAGGTTGAGAGAGCTGTTATCCCTACCTTCATTTCTGGAAGTGGTCAAGTGTGCTGCCCACATGGGGCTACATACTTTGTATCATGTGGCAATGAGGCAGCAGACAAGGCAGCCAAACAAGCAACCTATCTGCCATATGTTACTGATTTCCTCCCATGTTCACAAGCATGTCATAACAGCAGGTGCAGCTCACAGACTGCTATAGCACTCTATCAGTGACCCAGATACCAGAATTACAAGGGAGGGCCTCCCAGCAAAAGCACGAATTACGGAAGAAGATGGCCTACTCCTTATCCCGGAAGGAAGATGAGTGGGCACCACTTGATTATACGTCCACGTGTTTCAAATATTTGAAATTCTTAAACAAAGCATTACGTTTGTTCCAATAGTTCGTGTCTAAATATTCAGAAGGGAGCTGGCTGAGACGAATTTGGAGACACCCAAACTCAAAATACATGTGAGGCAGAAGACCAAGTGAAATACAGGGTCACACAGCCGCTCTCCAAAGGACCCGATCCGGGTGTATGAGTAGTCCAAAACTTCTTTGAAAAAATATATACTTCAAAGTAAACAAAAATTTATCTTTCGATTGAAAAAATTACAACAATATGAAGATTCAATTGTTTTTCAAGATGGTTTTATCCACAAGAATTCTATCAAAAAAATAAGTCTCATAAAAAATGAGAGCTCACTAATGCTTTCTTAGTGAGGAAGAAATCGCCACATTCGCTTTTTCAATCAGACCAACAAATTGCCAATGCATTTCGGAATTCAATTTCCTTCATCAGGGCAGGTCAACAGGTCATGTATATGGGTACATAAATTTAACAATGATAAAGAAAACAGTTCATCATGGTACAAAAACCATCACATAATAGTGCAAAAAAACACATGTTATAATATCAATTACATACCATTCAGTTGAAGTCGCAGAAGAGGGTGAGGAAGTAAGTGAATAGGGTAGAAAATAGAAGAAAAGAGAACAATAAGGCTCTGTATGATATCCATGGAGAATAGTAAAATGAATGCAGAAAGCATTTTACCTGAGTATGTGAACTTGAATACACGGAATGTAGCGTGGTGCATGTAAAACATGTAAATATCAGAAGCTGCCTGACGTGAATCAGCGCAGAAATCCAGCCGTCAGAAGATTGGCTGCAACCAAAAAGTATACGAGTTTGAGGGCCGGTGAAGTCCGTGATTGAAAACAGAATTACAACGTTAACCGCGCTTAGCGTGTGCAACGCGGGGGACAGGAGTTCTCCTCTTGCTGTCTCGCGTTCGACTGTGGCTTTCGCATCAAAGCGTTGCCGAGGCAACGCTCCCATTTAATACCACGTGACCGCAAAGCCGCCCAGATGGGCGCGCGGTCACAATTGCAAAGCTGCTATGGAGCCAATGAGCTGATGCTGAGAGGATTCAGACATTTACCTGATCTAATAGGTGTAAATGGGAAATAATGGAGTGTAAAAAGGAGAAAAGTAGAGAAAGTAAAAGAATGGAAACAGAAGAAATACTCAGTTGTGGATAATGTAAGCCACATAATGAATAGGAAAGAAGAAAGTGTCATACAAATGGTAACATTAGGGGCAGTAAGGAACCAAGCCCAAAATACATGATAGTATTATTGAAATGTTCCTACTGTCGCTGGTGACGTCGAAATGGCGGCACCAGGAACAAGGATCACATAGGTGTTGCTGGAAATTATGTACAATCTCATGGTTGCTGATGTTGAACTCATCCATCAACATCAGCGACCCGTTGTGTGAGGTGTCATCGAAAGACGGCACCAAGGGTATGCAACAGTATCAAATACACGTGATCAATATTACTTAAATTGAGCTTTCACATTAGCATATTTCAGACCCCTGTTGTATGAGGTGACGTCCGAAGGCGGCACCTTGGGTCCTAGACGCAGTGTCCAGGAAATACAACAGGATGGCTTAAGGGTCCACAGTCATTTGGTATACAGGATGGCATACACAAGGTAATACTGATAGTTGGAAACCTATTAATCAAAGCAGTATAAATCATAAGAAACAGTGATAATTGATCTCTTTGTTGATTCCATTGGGAGTCAAACTACCAAGTCTATCGATCCAGAAGGTCTCTCTGCGGTTCAACCGCTGGTTCAGGTCCTCGTGTGGACTGTTTCTTGTAAGCACTTCCAAAATAACAAATCTTATCTGAGTCAGGTTGTGTCCATTCTCAACCCAGTGGTGTGCTACAGCCGAGTTGATGTTAGCATTCCGGATGCAAGACCGGTGCTCGTTCCATCTAGTTTTGGCCATTCTTGTGGATTGGCCCACATAGAATTTCCCACATGGGCATTTAATGCCGTAGATGACATTGGTGCTATCACAAGTTCCATAGGTTTTGAGCAGAATCTTTATCCCTGTTCTCGGATGATTAATGGCATTCCCCTTGATTATTGAGTTACAATTAATACAGTGAAGACATGGAAACGTTACAGTGCGTTGAGTTAAAGGTGCCTTGAGAGGTGGTCTTGTCTGTAGCAATTCGTCTCTTAAGTTCCTGCTGCGCTGATAAGCAAACACCGGTAGTTCACTGAATAAACCTTGAACCCTGGTGTCATTTTTCAGGATCCCCCAGTGTTTACTGATGGTTTTTTTGATTTTGTTACTCTGTATAGAAAATTTGGATACAAATACAGGTGTCTTAAGTTCTCTCTTGTTCTTTGGGTTTTGAGTAGATATTAGGGTTTCACGTGCCAGTCTGCTCACCCTAGCTGACGCTGAGTCAAGTTCCTCTTGTTTGTAACCTCGTGCTAAAAATGTTTCTTTCATAATCAGTTGTTGGGCTAAACCGTCTTCAGTGTTGCTGACGATTTTCTTTACCCGTAATAGTTGACTGTATGGGAGATTCCTGAGCAGACTAGGCTGGTGGAAACTTAAACGATGCAAGAGGTTATTGCAGTCAGTAGGTTTGCGAAATAGAGAAGTGCTGTAGCTCGTCGTTTCCTTTTTGATGAGAACATCCAGAAAGGTGATCGTGTCGTGCGTAATTTCCCTCGTAAACTGAATGCGTTGCTCTATGTTGTTGAGATATTCAAAGAAACTGTCAAAAGCTACCCTCGTACCTCTCCACACACCAAAAATGTCATCTATGTAGCGGGTCCATAAGTGTATGTCCTTGCTCCAAACCTGTTTGTTGAGAATGTTGTCCATTTCAAACTTGTGCATAAAGCAGTTGGCATATGTTGGTGCCATAGTGGCCCCATTGATGTCCCTGATGTCTGTAGATAGAACTGATTGCGGTATTGGAAATAAGAATTTTCTGAAATGAACTGTAAAAGGGCCACTATGAACTCTTTCTGTGCACGGATTTCAGATGTTTGTAATAGTAGCCATTCAACTGATTCGATCCCAAGGTCATGAGGTATCGATGTGTAAAGACTTTTCACATCTATGGTAAACATCAAGTCATCCTGTTGTGGGGTTATAGAATTGAGTTTTTGAAGAAAATGGGTTGTATCACGGGTGTATGTGGAGGTTTTTTGAATAAGAGGCTGTAAGAAGAAATCAATGTAGATGCCCAGTGGTTGGTTGATGCTTTCCATGCCTGCAACAATGGGTCTTCCTGGTGGTTTACGGGTGCCTTTATGAATCTTAGGTAATGTATAGAAGTTCGGAATTCTGGGGTGGTTGTTGGACAAAAACCTATGAGTATGTTCATTGATCCATTCGAGTTCGAGAGCTTTGTCCAATAGAATCTTCAGGTTCTGTTTATTTGCAGCAGTTGGATCACAGTCCAAGGTGGCATACACTGTCCTATCCTGGAGTTGTCTGGTGCATCTTTGTCATAATCAACTGTATCTTGAATAACCAATGCACCTCCTTTGTCGGCTGGGCGAATGGTTACATTTTTATCACTGTATAGATCTTTAATTAATATCATTTCGTGGAGTTTCAAATTCCTGTGTGGGCGGCTTTGCGGTCACGTGGTATTAAATGGGAGCGTTGCCTCGGCAACGCTTCGATGCGAAAGCCACAGTCGAACGCGAGACAGCAAGAGGAGAACCCCTGTCCCTCGCGTTGCACACGGCTTACCGCGGTTAACGTTGTAATTCTGTTTTCAATCACGGACTTCACCGTCCTTCAAACTCGTATACTTTTTGGTTGCAGCCAATCTTCTGACGGCTGGATTTCTGCGCTGATTCACGTCAGGCAGCTTCTGATATTTACATGTTTTACATGCACCACGCTACATTCCGTGTATTCAAGTTCACATACTCAGGTAAAATGCTTTCTGCATTCATTTTACTATTCTCCATGGATATCATACATATTGTTCTCTTTTCTTCTATTTTCTACCCTATTCACTTACTTCCTCAACCTCTTCTGCGACTTCAACTGCATGGTATGTAATTGATATTATAACATGTGTTTTTTTGCACTATTATGTGATGGTTTTTGTACCATGATGAACTGTTTTCTTTATCATTGTTAAATTTATGTACCCATACACATGACCTGTTGACCTGCCCTGATGAAGGAAATTGAATTCCGAAATGCATTGGCAATTTGTTGGTCTGATTGAAAAAGCGAATGTGGCGATTTCTTCCTCACTAAGAAAGCATTAGTGATCTCTCATTTTTTATGAGACTTATTTTTTTGATAGAATTCTTGTGGATAAAACCATCTTGAAAAACAATTGAATCTTAATATTGTTGTTATTTTTTCAATCGAAAGATAATTTTTTGTTTACTTTGAAGTATATTTTTTTTCAAAGAACTTTTGGACTACTCATACACCCGGATCGGGTCCTTTGGAGAGCGGCTGTGTGACCCTACTCCTTATCCCCCACTGATTTAATTTGGCATCAGAGAAATCAGGGAATCGATCATACCTGTAGACCTACTTAAGGTGACTCTTGAGCAACTGCATTGCGCAGCACATACATCGAATGAAAGTATTGCAGTTGATTTACAGGCAGAGTTGTTTATTCCAAATTTGCATGAGCATGTGGTAGAGTTCATTGCCAACTGTGTGACTTGTCAGCATTTACAGCGAGGAACACACTAAAAATGATTAAATCCACTGTACCTCACCCGTCAGGGCACTTCAGCCATCTGCATATTGATTACCTTGATATGCAACAGAGGTACACTAACTATCGCTGTGTAATAGTTGTGGCCTGCCATTCTCCTGTTAGCTTGAGGCAGAACGTGCATCCAGCCTGATGCTGAACCAGCAGCTAAATTACTTGTGCATAAGGTTTTCCCCTGGTGGGGAGTGTGTGAAGGCATACGGTTCGTTAATGGCCCTCGTTTCTCCAACAAGCTCTTTAAGGAAATTACTTCCCTATTAGACATCAAGTACAAGCTTTGTTCATTTTACCACTGTCAAGCCAACTGTCTCATGGAGCACCTCAACGGCCTGCTTAAGGAGCACCTTGTGAGGTTATGGGATGCACTTCACAAGAGCTGGCTACACTGCTTGCCACTTGCACTATTAGCATTGCGCAATCAGCCTGGGTTCGATCACCATCTCACACCTCATGAGAATGTGACCAGCAGGTAAATGCTAACACTGCATGCCCCTTTTCGCAATGCTCACTCTGTCTCTGATGCTCATAGTTCTGCTAACAGTCTGGGGGAGGAGTTTAGGGGTACCTTAGGGAAATCACCCGATCTCTCAGATTTATATAATTTCAGACTGGGCCACACCACTACTTACAGAGCCATCACCAGAGCAAGAGGAACAGGGCTGACTGCCCACACTGCAACTTTACCTGGGAGAAAAGGTGTTGATACGAAACTTCACCAGGAAAAAGTGGAGCCAACCACCCTTTGTAGGGCCCTACACTGTCATCTATGTGACTCCAATGGCGATCAAAGTAGAGGGCCGCCGCCAATGGATACACTTGAAAGATGTCCACAGGGACAAAAGCAGCACTCCCCTCCCCTTGCAGGAGAAGAAGGTGAGGGTGTCAAAAGGGGAGTGCCTGTCATTTGAGTATTCCCTTTGATCTTAGTTTTGCAGGTTTAGGAGGTCAGACTATCTTCCTGGGTGGTCGCAGCAGAAAGGGGGAAAGTGTTGACATATGTGATGTATTCTTTGTTGTTCTCTTTCTTTGTTCTCTTCCCTTTCTTTACTTCGCCTTCTTTCAATTGACAGGAATGGGTTTTTTGTATATAGTAGGGGGTGGGTTATTATGCACCTCCAGCAACTGTCCATAACATAGCAAGAGCTAAGAGGGATGTTTCACGCTCTGATCTATTTTTGAGCCAGGCAGGGGGGTGGCCTCACACCGATTCTGGCAATCTGGCAATCTCTGGTACAACCAGGTGTAGGCGCAGTGTTTACTTCATATGGTGTAGTGTGTAGTTACAGGTCTTTTCCAGGAATGGACAGCAACTGTGCAGGGGGTGAAGAAAGGGGAGATAGTACATGATGGCAATGATATAAATACAAAAAATATGTCAGAGTATCCCAACACAAGGGGCATAGTACTGCACAACAAGAGGGAGGATACACGAAGGGGGGGAGGTTCCATTAATAAGGTACCATATATTTACCTGCTTTAAAAAATTGGAGCACCTGGATGTAGTACAAGGCCACAAATGCATGTGGAGGGGCGGTTTTCTTCAAAGGTGATTGGGTGAATGGGTTCATGAGCTGCAGTGGCAGCCTCCATTAGCGCATCCCTTTCGAAGACAATGGATGGAAATGTGAATGTCCTTACTTGGCTAGCTGACAACAAAGCACCATTTACAAAAGAATCCATCACACGTCCTTCTTTGTGTTTCATATCATAAGATACCATTGAAATAGAAGAGAATGAGGACTGCACCAAAACAATGGAGCTACCCAATATGCGAGATAGGACTTCTACCATTATGGATTTGTATTGGGCCAGTGGGCCCAATGCCTATCTAATATTGGCACTAGGTTGGGCCAGCTCATGCTCCCTTATTGCCCTGCACACACCAGCACTGGTTGTGCCCTACTCAGATGTTGCCCCTTTTAATGCTCATTTTGTTGCTGATTGGTGCACATTATTTTTCCGAACATTTGGATAAAGCTTGTGTGTCTTTCCAGTAAAATATCGGACACTTATAACGTAGACCTACTATTGGATGACTATCGAATGCTAGGCCCAGACACCATCAACCTAGGCAACTTGCCAATAATTTGGCGAATTATAGCTATGCTTGTGCTAGGATAGTGAACATAGAAGGAGGTTTACGCAATGTGAGTAAAAGAAGGAGAATAGATAATAATTACACATCTAAGAAATAATCAGATTTGTTGCATGAGATTCTGACCCAATTCAGATTGTTTTCTTCCACTGCTATGCTATTTGCCTCTTTTGTAGCACCAGGTTTTCAAGCAGCTGCTCAATGGCTCAAGATTACACGCTGGGAGCTGTTTCAGGTAGCTAATGCAATGGAGAGGGGGTTACATTCCATACAAGAGGAGCTTAAGGCAGTGAGATTGATGTCTTAGACCTGGGGACAGCTATGGAAGGGTGGTATGCGCAAAAATGGGCACACATTGCTATATTCTGACACCAGCTAATGATGAACAGAATGATAGTTTGACTGCAGCTATACATACGTCATATATGTTACATATGAAGATGGAAGAAGAACCTAGCAGAGTCATCAAAGAAGATTGGTATGATGCCTTATTTTTATGGATGCCCACATGGTTGTCTCAGACACTGAAGCTATCGGCCCCTGTCCTAGTAGTGGTGCTCATTGTTCTCTGCACCACTCAAGTAGCATGGGTTGTTGTGTGTGGGCTGGGGGAAATGGTTGGGAGGAGTAGAGAGGAGATTGAGGAAAAGGAGGGGAAAAATGTTCTCTCTCCAAGTGAAAGGACTGGGAAATGGGGTGGTGAAGAAAGGTGGCAATGGGGCTGGAAAGGAAAAGGGAATAACTGGGGTGGGAAGAGTTACTGATCTGCCAGAGGTACGTTTTTTAGAACCAATGGATCCTGAGACTATGATATTTAGTAGCTGAATTTCTTTGGGGAAGGGGACTGCATTATCCTTCTCTGGCCCCCAGAGGAATGTGCGGATGAGCGCTACAGCCTGAAGGAGGTTCATATAATGTGGATGCAGTAGTAGAAGGAGAAAGGTGGGAAAATGGAGGGATTCTTTGTTATTGACACATGGCATCATATCTACTACACTTAGTCTATACGACAATTGCAGAAAAATACATGGTGCATAACACCACATTCCCACATGCATCATACATCATAGAAAACACACAGCACAATGTGTTGCATGTCTGCCCACAACAAGCTTATGACACTACATTTTTGGGTTACGTGATAGATGGATAGAAGGTGCATAGCACACACAATCCTCCTTTTGTTTTGGGTATTTTTTTAGCACACATAATTTGGAACACACTGCATTATTGTGTCTTGTGTCTCTACGGATATTTGGTATTTTGAAAAAGACCTTTGCCATTTTTGAGTAGGCCTCAGTCAGAGGTATTGAGCTGCAATTATAATGTATTAGGCCATAGTTGTTAGTTTGGAGCACTTGATTGAATTTCGCTCTGTGCTATAAGAAGGCTGAGCCCTCAAGGGCAGAAGGGGAGGGGTATGAGATAGGTGCCAACTTATTATTGTAAGGGAAGCATTTCTCAAAGGACAAAAGCCCAGTCACAAACAGCAAATGCTGCGGCATCAGATAGGAAAAGAGTACATAATGTGTGTGAAAGCCACAGTGAGGGGTGGGAGTAGTTCTCAGGCAACCACAAAGTGAAATTGACGAATAATGAGAAATGTGCAGAAATGATGGTCCAGGAGTGGTGCTCAGCAGTGGACCTGTCACGTTTTTTCTAGAAGGCCATTCATTGCAAGGAAGTTACTAAATGATGAAGTACCGGGATTGCCAACATGTATCGAGATGAGGAGCTACATAGTGGCCAGGTGCAGACAGTGGGAATGGGAAATGAATAAAGGAGGTGTGTGCCATGTTTGTTTGCGGCTCATTGGTCAATCTCGGTGGGACACTGCAGCCCCAGTTGTCTGAGGTAGCATGGTCCAATTAGAATTGAACCCTTTATGAAAAAGTTCCCCGAGATGGGATTGGTGAATTTTTTGCTTAACATGTTGGGTGGGTGGTGTTCTTTTTTGTAACAAAAAAGGTAACTGCCAGTAGTTTTGAGAAATGTATAGCATTGTTAGGGGACTGGTGACAACCAGCCACTGATAATGCTAGGATATTTTTGTTACATTTCTTTTGCATATGCTTTTGTTTGTGGCTATAAAATGTTCAGCCCGCGGTGGTTGGTTCTGCTCAGTTCATTCTCCTGGCTGTGATGTATGAATACATGTTTAGTTTTTATCCTGCAAGTGGTGCACTCCTTTTTTGCATTCTATGGATTACCTTTTCCTACTTTTTGACCTGTGGTGGTATCGCCTCTAGCGCAACAAGAGCTTGGCTAAATTCAGGAAAAAACTGAAAGCGTACCCCATCAAGCAAGCATATTTGTCTGAATTAATCTTCTTCTCAAAGACCTATTACCGTCATTGGTGCCTGATCAATTGCACCACTCTGTTTTTTGTGATGTACTCTTATACCTAGGCATAGGAGATTTCACAAGGCATCTCCCCTGACTTTAACAAGACCTACAGATGATCATGTTTTTTGCCCCCTCCCCAAGTCTTGTCTCTCCACTCCCCTGAATTGAGACCCACAAATTAATTGTGAATTATATTTTGGTGCTATAAAAATCAACAATAAATACAAAAAGGATATGCAGACCCATGGCATTTTCCTCATTCAGCAGACTTTGTAACCCCAGAAGTATTATCCATAAAGTTGCTTGCCACGTGCATGCGAAGTAGTTAAAAGTCTGCTGTCTCCACTCTCTGCTCCAAATTTGCACACGGTTGCAGCCATGTCTGGGAAACTAGAAAGCAAGATGGTGGATCTGTATGGGATACGGCTGGTCTGCTGTGTCTGGCTAAGCTGAGGAAGTCAATCCTAAAAAATGGAGGTAGTTACCCACTTGCCCAAATGTTAATCACCAAAGAGAGTAGTTATGTTTCCCAGGTGCCACACATAGATTTCAACACAGAGCAGGGGGAGTGCAAACACATGTATTCAAACCCCATTATAGACACGTTAGATGTGGGCAGTGGGAGCATGAGGGGGAAATATAGAAGAATGTGAAGGTGCAGGAGGAGTTGGATGTGCAAAAGAAGTGGAAGGTACAGGAAGCAGTGGAGGTGCAGAAGAAATGGAATATGCAAAAGCAAAAGGAAGTGGTGCAGAAAGAGTGGAGGCTGCAGGAGGACATGGAGGTGAGTGCATAATGATTCAAAGGTGCAGTGGGAGGTGCAGAAGGAATGGAAAGTTATGGAGCAGAAGGTGGCAGTG
Organism: Ambystoma mexicanum; assembly: GCF_040938575.1. Lineage (NCBI taxonomy): Eukaryota > Metazoa > Chordata > Amphibia > Caudata > Ambystomatidae > Ambystoma > Ambystoma mexicanum. The sequence continues at coordinate 299,360,951 of NC_090936.1, read as the reverse complement.
AGGTGAAGAATTGATAGAAGGGGCATATTGAGGTGGAAGTACAGTGAGAGGTCAACATCAGACGGGAGAAGAACAGAGGAAGTTTGAGGGGTGAAGATCAAGAATGAGCCATGGAGAGAGCAGAAGAGGTTGGAATGATTGAACATCAAAGAGAAAGAGGTAGAAGAGCTTAGAAGAGGATAATAAGTGGAGAAGAAAGAAAGAGACAGAATGCCTGCAGAGAGGGGTGCAGAAGTAGCAGAGAAGAAGGAACATTTATGGAGGAGAAAAGAAGAAACAGGAAACCAGGAACAAAGAACAGAACATGGTGAAAAGTCCTTTGGGGTTGTAGATACACAAAGTTAAAGAATAAGGAAACACAACCCTTTCTGCTGTCTGGAAGATGGGGGAGAAGGAAAGAGAATTTGGCATAACATTGAGAAGGCTAGATGACATTCAGCTTGAGGGGCAGTACTGAAGTACAGCTACAGCCCATGGTCATGACTGAGCAATGGATTACAAGTACGGAAGTAAGAAGGGGTTGGGTGGCAGTAGGACCAGGACCCTGAAACCTGGAGGTGAGCAAATACTAAACCAGGCATCAAATGACCCTTCTCACCTACCTTTGTTCTGGGAGATGCCATGGAGCCTGCTGCAACAGAGCATGGAGCTTCATCCTGAGTACTGGAACATCTGATTGTCACTATTGTTCATGTGGCTTATCAGAGCAACCTTTTTCTTGTTTTGCCCAAAATTGTATATAGTCCCAAATAAATCTGATTAAACCTAACTCACCTATCCCTTATAACAATAGATATATGTTGAATTAAGTATATTTAAACACAATACTAAAATGAGCATAAAGGCTTAAAAAAATGGAGAGCCACACTGGATGCTGAAATGTGCTTTGTAGTTTATTTTTCAAGAAGAGAGCTTGGCACAATTCAGTTTAATAGACTGAAAATGTACCTCATCAACCAAGTACCCCTACCTAAACTAATCTTCTTCTGGAAGACTGATTACAATTGCTGGTGTTTGATCAACTGCAAAACTCAGTGTTTCTCCATTTCTCACCACTGGCTGATTTTAAGGAACATAGGGCCTCATCCTGAGTTGGCTGGTCGGTATTGCACTGGAATACCGCTCAATGCCATTAGCATTACCACAACTCAGTCCAGCGCAATTTGCGCCGGATCCTGAGTTGCGGTGGGGTGGTATATCCCCATTCCCATTGGATCTATTGGACTTAATGGGGTTTGGGGTGCTATTAGCACTGGTGCAATTAGCGCTGAGCTAATAGTACCCAAAACAGGTGGAAAGGTGAGATTTCTACCTCGAGGAAAAAGCTGGAGGTAAAACTCCCACTTTTCGCCCAAATCGAGATTGGGCGGAGCGGTAATTGCAGTGGTAATAATGTTATTTCCACATTTTACCGCTCCGCCCAACTCATGACCAGGCCCATAGTAGCTACTTTTCCATTGCATGAAGCCAAACATGGGAATAGGCCAAAAATAAAATATTAGGATATTAATAATAGAATATACGGTTGTTGCCTCTCCCTCTTCGTTAAAGATTATTTGTATAGGAAATATGTCTGCAGCTGTGAAGTGAAGTATAGAGTTTCCATTTTACGCTGGTAGAAAGTGGTGCAAAAAAGTGCTACAGTAAAGAAAAGAAGAACAGTACTCAGTGAAGGGAATCTATGTTTGACTATGATTTGCATTATTGGGGTAATGTTAACCCTTCAAGGTAATGCTAAAACGAAGACTCCACTAATGAAAAGTAAAACAAGACCAAGAAGAGAATAATAGGACAGCTAAAATGGCCCCTAACCAGTTCTCATGTAGATCTCCAACTGAACTTCCCTTGTCTCTGGAATTCTTTAATAAAGGGGGAACATTTGGTCAGTTTGCTGCCGAAAGCACAGTTGCCCAGGAGAGGGATGGGAAGGGTTTCCTTGATGAAATTAGGGAAATTGTGACACAATATTATTTCTATTAACATTTTGCAAAGAATAGAACGCCTCAGCTAAATATTTGCTATCTACAACTAACTTCAGCAAATTCTCCTTTTGAGAATAGTTTGGCTGAAACGTTCAAGTTGGCTTTCTAAACACCCCTGGGGTGCCCCCTTAATTAATTGATACACTGTTTAACTCTGTGGCCTGTTTGACTCTCTTCTGGCAATGTGCAGATCATTCTGGGATACAGGTAGTCACAAGTTGGAGACCATGTGGGGTGCATTTAAAGGTCCTAAACAGAAGTCCCTTTCACCTGAACAGCATCATTTAAACACTGCAACAAAAAATGCCCTGGCTTTTCCTTTCCCTGTCACATGAATGGCAATAATTTAATTTAAACACTGCAACAAAAACAGCCTGGCTTTATCTTTTTGTTCATGTAAAATTAAAGAACAATGGCGAAAGGGGCCTACCTGTCATTATCAATGGACCAGCAGCAATGTAATTCACCCAAGAAGAAGGAATCAAAGAATCCTCTGACATGGAAAACAGGATGTTTAAACATTAAAAGCAAAAACGGCCTGCACAGGTGCTTACAAAAAAAAAGGCTTTAGAAAAAGCCACATAGGAAAAAGATATCACTGCTCACAGGAAAATGTCAGGAAAGCAAAACCCGATGTGTGGGGTGACAAAAGCCAATTTATAGTATGTTTCACCCACAAAACTCCTGCAAACATGTGCAGAGACACTTACTTCAGGAAAATTGTTCTGGCTGAGTTCTAAACTTCATAATGAAAAGCCCCACTTTCAGCTGGATGTTACACCTCCCATCTAAGGATGCCCCTTCAAGGAAAAAATCACCCCTAACTGAAGCATGACAAAAAGATGTGACCCCTTGTTGGACCCAGGGAGACAGACATCTGTGGGGGATGAAGCGGCCCTCGCACATGTTGAACAGACACTCCCAATTGATATTGAAAGACTGTTTTCATTTTAGGCATTTTGTGCAGCCAACAGACTGAGGATTTATCTCAATTTTATGCCATTGTTCATGTAATTTCCAGGAGGTTTTGGAGATATACATTGCATTTACCTGGGACTCTGGGAACTGAAATGGCCAGTTAGACTAGGTTTCTGGCTGATCAGGATATGTGACAAATGTAAAAGTGGGTGAAAAGATGGAAAATTAAATTGGGAATATGCTTGATGACTTATGTATTCATAACTGTTGTACATTATTATGAAAATGACAAATATGTGACACATGGCCATGCTACATCGTACAGATTTGGTGGTTGGCTTATCTCATTCCCCATGATCAGCTCAAACAGAATATATGTTTTATATGGCAGTGGCTAGTACAATTCCGAAGATATGATATATAACTCGTTTTTGCCAAAAAGTTGAAATGAGAACAAAGGATGGTAATAAAGGGGAAAAGACAGATGGTACGCCAAAATCCCTAAACCAATCCTGACTGGGGGAGGAGAGAAAGAGATAAACTGTCCAATCCTGGTGGCAGGGATTATTGAAGGGTACTTCCCTAGTTTGTAAAATTAGTGATGTCATTTCTGCTATATAAGGAGGACTGTACTAGTACTCAAGACAGACAAAAAACTGGGGATACAAGAAAGGAGGACGGAGAGAAGGATACTGAAACTTACCATCCTTGAGAGTGCTGTGACCAGACCCTTGCCCTTTCTTTCCAGAGTGTCCTGAGATCCAGCTGGCTTTCCTGAAGCCTTAAACAAAGGCTTCTATGTAAGTAGCAATAACCCCAGCCCTAAATTGCATAAACCCTTTACCTTTGCAGCAGTGCATCCTATATTTCCCCATAGAAAAGCCCAAATTGCCAGTGTAATTCAGTCATCTCCCCATAGAAGAATCTCTTGTTTGCCTGTGTATGTTAGCATATCTCCTTTGAATACCCCCTCATTTGACTGTGTAAATCCTTTGTAATTTTGTAGGTAAATCAATTAATTCCCCCACTGAATTTCACTGCTTGGGATTGTTGAAATTCGAAACCAACCATCCTTGTCTAGTGTTTTTATTTAATTGTTATAGTCATTCCAGAGTTGCCTCAAAAGAATAATTCCTATTGTGAACTGAAATTCGAATTTGTCCCTGTGTCTAAATTATGCCCTGCTAAGCAAATTTTAATTTGCCAGTGTCATTCCTATTTGCATCTGTCCTATTAAACCCAAACCGTTGTGAGTAATCTCTTTGCCCAAAGCCTACCTGTTAGCTGCCCCTGTCATTTTCACTAAAAATTGATATTCTTATGTGCCTTTCACATTGTTGAAAGCATGTGTGTCATTTGCAGCCCCAGTAAAATTAAGGTGATTTCCATTTTCTTTTTTCTAAACATTTCCTTTGATCCTTCATCCTTAAAAAGCGTTTTTGCTGTCAAGTACTCCCCTTCCTCTTTTATATTCTGAGTGCAGATTTTGAATTGCATTTCCTTCATTTTTCATTGCTCAGATCTTGCCTGTAACTCCACAGCCCCAGTAAAATTAGTGTGATTTACTATTTGTTTTTCAAAAATGTTTTTAACCTTTGAAAACTGCTTGTTTCTAGTTTATATCTGATTTTGAATTGCATTCCTTTTATTTTTTTGATTTTCTTTCTCATGTGTTGCCTGTGTTCAAATCGAATTTCCTAAGTGTGCTAGCTAGTCTGTTTTGAAGCCTGATTTGCCTTTTTGTGTAAGCAGGCCGAAGTACCCTTGTGTGCTGTCTCATAGCAGTAGGATTGAATCATTGAAAACCCACTTTCCCATTGTTGTGGGGGGAGTGGTTAACTGTTGGTGCTATCACTTTGTGATAAATTGTTCTTTTTCTGTTCTGCCATTAAAAAAATCAGAATTAACTGTAATAGTATATCTTAACCTGGTGGTTTTGAAGAGATTATTGCATTTTGTATTGCCACAACTTTGGTGGCTGCTGTATTTTGATTATACTCCTTTACAATGAATAATAAATTAATAAATATCTTATTGATACATACCGGCCTGGTTCCTAGTCCATTGTGATTGCGGAGGTTGGGTGCGAGGCAAGTTGGAGGCCTACTCAAAAGAATTCGTAGTATACTAAAAATAAGCGTTTTATTGTGCGCCACATTCCTTGTAGGGGAAGGTGTTCCCTGGCTGGCGTGTGCCGTGTAATAAACCGTGACAACTATGAGGTCCAAATATAAGATACATCCCATGATGCATACTATCCTAGCTCCTTTTGCTTAATTTGGGAATACTCCCTAAATAATTTCCAACAAATGGATGATACTTTGGGATGAGAGATTAGGGTTTGCTACAGTCATAGCTTTTAGCCCTGAGCATAGGAAGGTTGGTCATTATGGGGAAAACTTTGAAATGGAATGTGGAGATAAAAAAGCATGTACGTAGGTAGGTAGTACATTTGTAGAGTGCACTACTTGCCTGGAAGAAGCACCAAGGTGCTGCCACATCTGAAAAACCCTGCCTCCCAAGCTGACAGCGTTTAACTTGGACGCAACCGGGTTTTCAGATGAAGTCTACATTTTAGAGGTGTTGAAAGAATCCAAAGACAAGGAGGCAGGGCATTGCATAGCTTAGGTGCTAATACACTAAAATACTGGCCACACAGCACTGATATTTAAAGGTTGGCACTTTTAACAAGTTGGGAGAAGTCGATCTTAATTTTCTGCCAAGGACATATCATATCGAGGGCTTACAAATAAGATGGTCCTTGTGCACTAAACAGAGCACCTTGAAGTAAGTCCTTTTTGTCACAGCGAGCTAATATAAGCCTTTAAGCACAAAAGAAATATTAGCAAAATAAAATAAAATACAAGCCTGGCAGAGGCATTCTGAATTAGTTGTAGTTTAAACATCTTTATCTTAGGCACTCCGAAATATATAGAGTTGCAGTAATGCAACCATCTAGAAAAACATGCGTTCATGATCTGGATTCTTGCCGGAAATTAAAAAATAGTCAATAGACATTTTAAAGATTTCAGTTGAAAGAAACAACTGTTTGTTAGTTTATCTGTGTTGTTGAAGTGAGATCTGTGTCTGAAGAGCCCAAAAAGTTGGAAATTCAGGGCTACAGATGCATGTATGGGTCTGTGTTTGCAAACCATGGCTTCCGTTTTCTGTGCATGAAATCGTAAACGATTTGAGAACATCCAGGGCCCAACTTGCTCTATACATGATTTTATACCCTCTATGGGATCTTGATCGATACCATCCAATTACAAGATGAGTTTGGTATCATCTGCATACATATAAAGTTGCATTCCAGAAGCATGAATGAGGTCTGCACATGTTTCAATTAAAAATGAAAAAGACGCAGGCTTAAAGAAGAGCTGGAGAGGGACACTCCAGTGGTAATCAGGGGAGGAAATCGAAAGGAGAAATCAATATCTGTTGGGCGCGGTCAGTCAGAAATTATTTGGCCCAATGCCAAGGCATCCCTTTTAGGCCCATTCTTTGCAAGCGTCCTAGCAGGATGTCAATGTCCACAGTATCAAAATCTGAAGGCAGATTAACAAAACCAACACCCGTGTTCCACCAGAGTTGATCCACCCCTTTAAATCATCCACAGCTGCCGTTAATTACTGATTCCCAATTGTGACCACAGAGCTTAACCCATCTAGAAGTTGAAATAATTACTTGCTGCTATTGGCACTTGGAGATAATCGATCTGCATAATACTGTTTTTTTTTATTGTATTGTTATTCTTTTACAACCAAGCACATACCCTCAATAGGCTCATTAGCCAAATCTCTATGTTTCCTCCAACTTAGCTTCAGTTGTTGGATAACTTGTTGAGCACTTCTATTTTCCGCATAGTACCATGGATTTTTTACTTTTTGAGGCATCTTAACAGTTTCAACTTAACATGAGCAAGAGTATCTGTCACAGATTGTCATTTTTCATAGAAATTAGATAATAACCGGGAGACATCAAGGGATGAAACACTGTTTAAATCCCCATTTTGGAGATTGGAATATGCTCTTTTGAAGGTCATAACAGTGGCATTGCTCCATTTGCATACACATTTCTGTAAAGTACCACCAGATAAGGACGAGACAGAGTAACTAACAGATAGCTTAATGAAATTAATGCATGGTCAGACTAAGGGAGATATAGGGGTATGTAAATTATTTCGGAGGCCACGTTTGTGAAGAACAGTCCAGGGTATGGCCAGCTCGATGAGTTGGGGCAATCCACCTTCTGAGTGTTAAAGGGCAAGGTCTGTGGGGTTTTAAGGGGTCGGCTTGGTACATATGATTTTGCAGAATAGGTGCATTCAATGTTCCTGACCTGACATTCTGTGCATGGTTTAGTTCTTCTGTGCATTGTTTAGTTCTAGGTTTGGAGGGAGAATATGAAAGGGTGTCACCATTCTTCCTGGCACCCCCAACTCAAATGTATGTACCATAATATTTTATGTTAAGGGTGTTCTGATGATTTTCTGAGTCCTCGGAAAAGATAATGAAACACAATGGTGAGGATTGTGACAAAGTCATTGTGGACAGTCAAGCCAAGAAAGATGGGGTTCTTTGGGAAACAGGGGACTCTACCTACTCAATGATGCAACCCTTGCAGGTGGTAAATGCAGCCACTGTGTTCTCAATGAAAGCCAAAGAGATTCAGGGCACAGCTGCCTCAAGAAACATGTCAACAGGAAATTCATAGCCTACTTAAGATAGTGATAGCTAGTTACCTATGACATTTTTATGCAGATCGCCAGATCAACCAGTAACCATGACAATTCTGCCTGACCTAAATGACCTAACACAGTAGAAATATTGCCCCATTTGAAGTTTAGCAGTCAGGTCAACCCACAAGGGGAGGAGGTGGGCATAAAGGGACAGGACCAATCCAGGCCAGGGAAAACCAGGAAGAATGTGACAACCAATCAGATTTCTTATTGACTCAATTACCCAATTACCCAATTTATAAAAAGACAACCAGTAACGACTAGCACTGCTATGAAGATGAGAGGGTTTCTGAGAGCTGCTTTTGGGAAGAAAGAAAAAAGTTGAATATGACGAGAAGGAGGAGCAGGTGAAATCTACCTGGATAGGCTGGGGATGATATGTGGAAGAGACAGAGGAGGGAGCCAAACAAATATCATCAGAGGGGATATTAAAGGAAGGACAGAAGAGGAGTTAGAGAGGTTCTACCAAAAATGGCTGGAGTTGCAGTGAAAGAGTGAGTAGGTGGGGAGATTCTACAGGAAAGGTTCGGAGTTGGAGGAGGAAGACAGAGAGAAGGGAGAGAAGGGAGAGAAGGTTGCATCATCATTGAAGAAGTTGGAAGGGGGATGGAGCAAACGATGAGAAGAGAACCAAGCAATATACACAGGTCTAGATGACGAAAACAGTGGCATAGGCTGAGAGATTTACTACTGCCAATAGTCCAATTAGGGGATAGATTGGCCCAAATCTACTAGGGTGGTATTTTCCAGACATTAGTCCCAGATTAGCACTTCAGGGGATCCTTCTATTTGGGAAACAATGTGGCTCATTAGAAGTTTGCCAGTCCAGACAAAAAGTGCTGCTAATAACGTTTAACAGCAGTTTTCCAGACCAGCAAACTGCAAGTTTGCCTGTGGGGGTTACCTGATCTACCTCCGGTCAAGAGCTAGAGGTAAATCAGGCCCTCACTGACAAAAAAGTTTGGTATTAACAGCACCATTATTACCAGTGCTAGTAATTCCTGCAAATTTCCCCATTGCATCCTATTCCTGCCGCCTGTAATATGCAAGTAATACTGGCATATTAGTTGGTGGAAACAGCAATACCATTTGCCGGAATCCCACCGGATTAACTGGTGAGATACTGGCAAACAAATAGTGAACCCTGATGTTCTTAGTTGTGGGGTTGTATAAGTCTGACAGCCTTAAAAACGTCCTATGATGGTTGCAAGAAAGGTCTGTCAACTGTTGTGAGCAAGGGCAATGGGTGGTCATGCCCTGTGATGAAGAGAGCCTAGTACGAGTCCTACGGAAGGCTCTCTCCTAGGCACACCCAGAGCATGTGGTGGGCTCAAAGTGTGAAAGAGAACAGATGATGTGGTGGGTTCATAGCTAGTAGAGAAACCTGTACCTGTTGTGGGTTCACAAACCTATGGAGAATCAGAACTTGGGCTGGGGACACAGCCCAGTGAAGAGTCCAAGCCTTTGGAGGGCTCATAAGTCATCAGCATGGGGTAGGCTTCCAACTAAAAAGGATCAATGGATCCAAGGCCAGCACTAAAATATGCCATACACAGTATTGTGCTTCAGAGAACCATCCTACTAGTAGTCATTGGCAAAGATGTGTGCAATGACATAGGAACAGAAACTGAGGGCCTGATTTACAAAATGTTTGTCAATGGGACTGCACCATTGTAAAACACTTTTGTAAATCAGGCCCTGAGTCTGTGAGTTACTTTTGGTTTGTTGGAATTGCATTGAAATGTGTGATACACCAAAGAACATTAGCTCCTATTCTAAAGTAGACCACCCATCACAATTATCTGAATTATCTAATGATCTCACTATTTATTCCATAACAAAGATGTTGAACTGTTTACTGAAGTGTGGTGTTTTCTGTGATTCCCTTTGGCTTGTCACAGGATACACTACTCCACAGAATGGTTCTTATATTCCTCTTCATGTGTGCTCACTAAATTTCTTTCTGGGAAAACGTTGAGAGGGATTAATTTTCACCATGGGTCACATTGAAATGTGCATATATTTAGGGGAAAACATTATAATTCAGCTAATAAAGAAAGCAAGCAAAGTCCGTATTGGTTAGATAAAGTGTAGGGCTTGCACAATTAAAAATAGAAAGTGGGCCCCTTTGCCCTGCTGATAGATGGCCCGGTCTGGCAATGTGTTTTTAAATATGTTTAATTTATGTTTGTGCATATTATACATTTGCATTGATTACTATATATATATATATATATATTGTAGAACTCCCTTGTTATACCAGTTTCAACAGTTTCTTTTTTGATTTCATAAAAACATATATATATATATATATATATATATATATATATATATATATATATATATATATATGTTTTTATGAAATCAAAAAAGAAACTGTTGAAACTGGTATAACAAGGGAGTTCTACAATAAACTGTGCAGTACTACCAGAATAGTTGGCTGGGGCTCCAGTCAGTCTTCATTGGAATTATACATTCCGGGAGAAATGCTCACATTTATTTCTGTGCAGTCTAAGGAAATCTCCATTGATGGCAAGAAACAAAGTACATACTAAATACATTTTCAAAACCTGCTTGTATAAAAATTAAGCTTGTATCTCTGACGATATCACATGTATTGTGTCATGTTCGAGAGATTTATTGTTGATTTATATTGCACCAGCTGCAAAACATGTTACTTTGTATTGCTCTAGGAAAGGGAGAGGAAAGGTGGAGCAAGAACATGAAGGGAAACAGAAAACGAACAATGTGTAAGTGTTGGGACATTCGAATTAGAGTAGCAGGGAAAGTGAGAGCGTGAAGAAAACACATGCTGCAAACCAAGTACAAATGGAGGTAAGATAATGATTACTGCTAAGGAGAAGTCGCACTACATTGTATGACATTGGTAATGTTAGGCAAAGGAGCCAGAAAAATGAACCTTGAATTCAAGTCCATGTGACAGACTGTGGGAAGCTTGTTTGAAAAGTTCAGAGGGATGGAAATCCAGAGTCAGGTGCCTCCATCAGTGCTTAATCTGTGGGGGTGTTTGCCAGGTCTCATCCCTGGCACTTATTTCTGAGCCTAATTTGATTAAATTGTGTTAAATTGTCACGCATAGTAACAAAACAACAGCAGTGTGGTCTAGTTTGGCAGGCCATGGCCAATTACACATTTTCATGAATAACAATGAGTTGGAAGGTGACAGTGCTGGTCACTGAGGCTAGCCATGCCTGCACACTGCTCCACTCAGCCTGCATGACATTGGTGCAGATTCTCTACCTCAATAACCACCAGCACTCCCACAGCAGGCTGAGTTGGCTGCAAAAGGGCAGTCGCCAGTGAACAGCCCCGCCACAGGGACAAGGCAGTAAAAAGCCCTATGTCGAAGAGGAGGGCCTGTCACACGTGGCAACCTATGCAAGAAGACCTTACTGCAGTGTTTGACAGGAAATTTCATTAGTTCACTAATCTTTTTTTTCTGTATTTGTCCATCAATTTGCCATAGGAGGAAAGCAGGTTTGCTCTTGTGTCTGTTTTTAGATGGTCAATATGTTCCACTTGCCACTGATAGAATTGAGCAAAATGTTAACGATGATATGTTTTAAAGAAACACTTAAACATTTATGGAATTTCAAGCCACAACTAATATGTTATGTAAATACTGCCAGAGTCTGATCATTCAACACCTTCAATGAACCAGTGGGAGTTGCAGCTTTAACCCCAAATATGTTGGCACCATATAGAGCAGGTGTGGGTGGTGTCCACCCCAGTGTGTCACAGGCATGCTAGAAAATATTTGGGCCCTGGCACTTATTTTCTTACAAATTAAGCACTGGCGATAACAGAGCATATCCCTCGATGCTTCTTCCTGAGGGAATCTTTTGATGCAAATGTCTGTTTGTTCATTCAGATCACTTAACCATTGTGTTGATTTTCATTTCTTACCCGGCTAATGCCTAGAATAGGCTAACATTTCTTTCCTTTTCAGCTATCGTGGTAGAAATGTAAATCACACCATTTTGTTATTGGGGTGTTATATGTTTTCTGGCAAACTCATTTTGAAAGCAAGTGTGACTGAAAAAGTGAGATGCGGAAGCTGCCACTGCTACATTTGTGTGTGGGGCATCAAACATGTCACGTGATACAGACATGGGGCTAAAGGTTTAAGCCGGTTGCAACAGAAAAAAGAACATGGAATATGGAAAATGGCAATCCTCATTGCCAGTTAGACAGGATATTTCTGGAAGGATCCAGGTAGGGTGATCTGCATAGCAGAGCCAACAGACAACAGACTATCAGTCTATCAGACTATCAGACTATCAGACTATCGAAAACAGACTATCAGAACACTCATGAAAAGTTGAAACAGAGGAGGCAGGCCACCTCTTAAAGACACTGGACTGAGAACTATTGTTCAAAGTGTCTTCTAAGATTTTGTTCAGTTTAGTTCAGAGGAAGCATAGCTCAGGGCAACACGTTTGTCTTGGAAGCAAGACAACGCAGCACAACACAGGTTCGAGTTGTGCTTAGAAACCACTCACTGGTATTAAGTCCGTTATAAAAGAACAATCATAACAATCAGGTCATAAAACTATAAATGTGGCGGTCTGCTTGGTGGGTCAGGCTGTGGTGAATATGTTCTGGTAGATTAAGCTTGTATCTCTAGCGATTTTCTTACAAGACAATCCAATTGTCTGTCTTTTGCTAGTACCCCTACCTGAATTGTCTGAGATCTGATTCTCTGGCAGTTTGGTACTGTGACTCTGATTTGCTGTTCTCTGAGGGAACACTCTTGGCTTGCAGACCACCTTCCGCTGACACCCTCTCCCACCCGACCCTAGAGATAAGAATCCTATAAAAACTCTAGTGTGATGGTTGTGAGGAGGATGACAAGTAAGTTGTGTTTATTTGGAGCCTCACAGGGAACTGACTTTGACATAGAAGTGGTCTCAGACCCAAATGGAAAGGGTTTGGCATGACAAACATATCAGATCAGAAACAAAGAACTGTTATATTAATTAAAGGGGGCTGTTTCAGGGGCGTGGCTTGGCACCAGAGGGAATGGAAGCCTAGCCGTAACGCTCCGCTCCGGTGGAGTTTTATAATTATAATTTCTCCTTCATTACCTTATTTACGGCCTCTCAGACACCGTCAATACTCAGCTGGACTTCATAAGTGCCTGGAAAGGCTCCGCTTCACTGCGCCGCGGCCGCATCTCCTCGAGCAACACCTCCGGAGGAATGGCCTAAAGCGGCGTCCTCCCTCTGGAAGCGCGTCCGGCGGCTCCTGTCAGCTGTGCGGCTGCAGTGACGACGGCAGCCCATGGGTGCGCTGGGTAACACCTTTTGTCCACAATACTGGCACAGTTTGCACAATTATTATCCATATGCAGGATATTTCTTCATTTTAAATGACATTGAGGCATTATATCAAATATGTTTAGTTTGTATGTGCCTGAAGGGATCTCTACTCTTCATATTATACTGTGGCTTGTCATCTCCTCTCCCTCCTTGCACAATAAGTCTTCTGGAACTATCTACTGTTTTTCCTCCCAATACGTTCCTTGAATATCTTGGTGGCAATAAAGAGGGAGGAAATTAATGAAAGATAAAGGGAAAAACAAGTAAGGAAAAAGTAGAAGGAAAGGCAAAGGAAGAAATAGAAAGGAGAAGAAGCAAAGTAAAAAAGAATGGAAAAAAGGAGGGGACGGTTAAGAAAAAAAAGATAGTGTCAAGAATAAACGAGAAGAAGAAAAGGAGACAGGTATAGCGAAGAGAAAGGAAAGAAAGCAAGAAAGAAAGGAAAAGGAAGGAAAGAGTAGAGAAAAGTGGAAAAGAAGGGGAGGAAAAGGAGAAAGTATTAAAAAAGAAGGTTTAAAAAGTAAAAGAAAGAAGAAAGGACATTATAATCACTTATTCTCTGTTTACATTATGGCATCAAAAAAGAGTCAAACCAAAGAGATCCCCTTGTCATCCCCTACTACTCTCAAAAGGCAAAAGAGTGAATCTCCCACACCAAAAGAAGATGTGACTATCCCTGTACTGCAAACTATTTTGTCTGAGATAAGACCCCTCAAACCCTTCATGGGGGATACCAATGCCGAATTTCAACAATTGGATAATAAGTGGAACATCTTTGATGCTAGAATGAATGAAGTGGAGAGAAGGGTTGCAAACGCTGAAGATATATCTAATAAAGTTACCAACATAGAAATTACCATTACAAAGAACGCATCGAATAGAACCCATTAGATCATCCCGAATAGCCTTTACCCATGTGACCCTCATTATGGCAAAGGTTAAAGAAATCAAACTTCTGACCTGGGAAGAGAAAACAAGTTTTCATCACTCAAGACGTGTCCAGAGAAACCGCTGTAAGAAGGAAAGAGCTCCTAAATTTCAGGCCAGCCCTCAAACAACTGAATGCCAGATATGGGATTATCCATCCAGCCACATTAAAGGTTACACTGAATGGCCATACCTCAACTTTCCAAAACATAGGAGATTTAAGACAATTTATTCAATCTCATAAAAGAAATGATATGGATACATTAAATCCTATCACATGAAGATGATAGATATCTCAATCAAGCTAATCACTTTTATTTTTGATCTCTCAATCTGAGTGGGGTTTAGGTGAGCCTATTTTCTTTTTTTCTCTTTTTTCAGCTCTCCCCCCATTGCTTCACCTTAAGACATGAATTGGTGTGGCTGGTTCCTGTTCGCCACCGTTCTGTTAAATAGTTTTGACTATAATTCTTTTTTACCAATGTTCATGTCTTCATTGTTTGTCTCACCCCTTCCCTCATGTTTTATTTAATTTATGTTGTCCTTTGCCTTGTTGGGTACTAGTATTTATCAACTCGCTAACAGGATTTTATGCTTCAAAGTTACTGCTTTATTTGGATTACTGGGTACGTTAATTTGTATCTATCCTTTTTTGCTGTGATTGATGCCTCTGAATATTGTATCCTGGAACATTAAAGCGTTGCATAATCCCATTAAAAGACAAAAAGGTACTCTCAGACCTCAATAGATTAAAGCCCTCTATAGCTTACATATAGGAAAAACATCTCTACACTGATGAAGCAGCAAAACTTAAGCGACACTGGGTGGGCAGGTTGTTTCCAGTGCAGCCAACGGAAAAAATGATGCAATCACACTTATTTACAAAAACCTTAAATGCAAAATTGTATCTACGGAATCTGATCAGTCAGGAATATGGCTTATCCTTAAGATATCAGTAGAATCTACAATGTATACAATTCTTAATGTATATGGACCTACTTCTGGTGACCCCTCCTTTTAGAAACAACTCAGAAATCATGTACTACTATGTAAACCCCTTAATTTGATAGTATGTGGTGATTGTAACCAGGTCATAGACCCTTTTTTAGATAGGAAATCCGAGGTGAGGTATACTAACACTACGTCCCATAAACAATTTACTAACTTTATATCTGAAACAGGCCTTAGTGATGCTTGGCGTATTCTACATCCCACAGACTTGGATTTTACATTCTATTCTACACCTCATAACTCTTTTTCACGGCTTAATTACATGTTTATCCCTTATTCCATGGTTAGTCTCCTACTCGATGCTCGGATAGAATCCATTAAAAATCTCTGATCATGCTCCAGTGCACATTCAAATTGCTACTGCTATAACCTCTCACAACTCGGGCAGATGGAGATTTAATACTAGCCTATTAAATGATACATCTTTCACACTATTTATTACACAACAACATCATAATTTCTTCTCTGAAAATAAAGATCAAGGCACTTCTATCCCCAATAATTGGGATTGCTGTAAAGCGGTCCTTCAAGGTCATATTATTTCTTTTGTAGCTATAAGAAGAAAAACCTTACATTTGAATCCAAATCCATTCTCAAACTACTTAAACCCCTAGAAATTAAATTTTCCCACACTAACTCTCCCGTAGTCCTTAGGGGCATTTAGAAACTTAGATTTCAATACAATAAAATTATTACTCAATACTCATGCTCTAACCTGCTTAAATACATAGCCCCCCTAATAATACTGCATTAATGACTTCTTAGACAATGTACCTTGTACTTCCTATCCTCATACCGATCTCTCCTCACTTAATGCAACAATAACTCCCCATGAAATTCATTAAGCTATTAAAATCCTCAAAAAAAGTAAAGCCCCCTGGACCAAATGGCTTTCCGATTGATTTTATTGCACATTTTTCAAATCTTATAGTACCTAAGCTTAACAAACTTTATTCTCATTTTACTCTAAATAATATGGCCCAAGGTTCTTTCTCAGAAGCTATGCTAACAGTATTCCCTAAACCTAATAAGGATCCCGAACTTCCCCAAAACTATCGTCCAAATTCCCTCATTAATATAGATTGTAAAATGTATGCAAAAATTCTCGCCAATAGACTTATCCCCTTCCTACCAAATCTCCTTAACCAAGACCAAGTTGGATATCTAAAAGGAAGAGTATCCTCCTCCCACATTAGACTTTTTTTTAGACATCATTGATGTTTTAAATAAATCAAATGACCCCTTTGCAGCGATAGCTCTAGATGCTGAGAAAGCTTTCGATAGAGTTGAGTGGGACTTCATGTTCAAAGTGCTTAAATGGCATGGTTTTGGGCCCCCTTTCTATCTATAATTAATGTTCTATATTCCAACCCCAAAACTGCAGTCTTTGTAAATGGTCATCTATCCTCCTTCTTCCCCTTATCCAGAGGAACATGTCAGGGCTGTCCACTATTCCCTATTCTCTTTATTCTTGCTTTAGGACCTTTTCTTGAGGCCATAAAACAAAATGATAATATTTTGGGAATTTCTTTTGGCAACTTACATATCAAAACAGCGGCTTATGCCGAAGACGTACTTCTATTTCTAAAATATCCTCAGCAGAGCGCCCAACATTTACTTAATATTATATCTAAATTTTCAGATGCATCAGGCTACAAACTTAACATTGACAAATCAAAATCCTTCCACTTAATGTACATTGCACCCCGTTTCACACTAGCACTTTAGGTATGAAGTGGTGTCCCCTAGGATTCAAATACTTAGGTATCCACATTTCGTCTTCCATCAATAGAATTCGTAAACATAACTCAGAAAGTACCTTAGCAAGAGTCAAAGAACTAGTGTCCTCTTGGTCCCCCCTATATCTCTTCTGGTGGGGCTGACTGGAATCGATTAGGATGATGATTTACCCATTAGCCTCTATCTCCTCTATATGTTGCCTATTCCTCTTTCACCGTCTTTCTTCAAATCTATAGATTCCTGTCTCACCAAATTCCTATGTGGGAAAAAGAAACATAGAATATCACTTTGTAAGCTCAAAAGATCCTGCTCCCAAGGAGGGGTAGGCTTCCCTGATTTAAAAAAAATATCATTTAGCCTTTACTGCTAAGCAAACAGGTTTTCTCAGGATGCATCATCTCGAGTACCTAGATGAGTTTGCCTGTAGAGAGCTATGGCTTCCCCGATGTCCCTGTTACCTTATTAAAGGAAACAATAAATGTACCAAATACTCCTGTTTTCGTCAATCCATTCTTTCCCTTAAGATATTTATGTTTCCACTCATAACTAAGCAATCCTCATTCATATCCCCTTTTATTTGGTATAATCCCCTGATTAAAATCAAGGGTGAATTAATTTTCTGGAAGCTGTGGCTCTCTAAGGGTTTCAAATTTTGTAATCAATTATTTAAATCTGGTATTCCCATTATGTTTGATGAATTTATTGCCAAATTCCATATGCCTGGTTCTTCCTTGTTGCAATTTCTTACAATTATTGCTGCAATTGTAGAAAATGTTGACACACTGATGTACAATTTGAATAATCCTGATGCGCTAAGATTACTTCAAATGCTGAAATCGAATTCGACTGCCTCCATTTACTATAATATCTTATTAAGTACTTCATCTACCCCGAGGATTGAATGTCTTCACAACGATTGGATAAGAGATTGCACGCGGTTGGATAATCAGTTTTGCTTGCCTCTTCAATGGCAATGTATTTCTAAAATGACCACCTCTGCAAATCTTATTCAAACCTTGTTCTTCTTTCATCACAGAGCCTTTATCACCTAATGACAATTGCTGGAGTTGCCTGCATGTTCAAGGTTCTTTTAAGCATATGTTCATAGAGTGTCAATACGTTAAGCCATTCTGGAACTCTGTGTCGAATACCATCAAATGCATTTTTGGTATTTCTATAGACTTTGGCTTTGACTTTCTTATTTTAGGAACAGCTCCATGTTAAATAACAACTCTGTCAAAAAATATGCAAGATACCTGTTTGATTTATGTTTAATGGTGGCAATAAAATATATTACAAAAACTTAAATCAAATTCATTATAAATTCTGGTGGAACTCTATTTGCGACATTCACAGACTAGGAGGCTGTAATGCATCCACTCCTGATTTACAAAATAAGTATCAGTTGAAATGGCAATCCTTCAATAATTATTTATCTGCTTAAATTCTCATTAGTACCCTACAAAGCACTATCCTGTAATAAAACTGGATCTTTTAGTACCCTACTCCTCATCCCTCTCCCTCCTTCCATCCTCTAGTGTATGTTTTGTCCTGTTGGTGCTGTGTCTTATTGTTTGTAATGTCTTTCCCCTCAATAGTTGAAATGTTTTAATATTGTTTGAAATAATATGCTATATAGGATACTTGGCTTACCTTAGAATTAATCTTTATTATATCTTGTTCGCCTGGTTTCACATATGCCGCCATTCTTGATATATGATGTTTGTATTATTGGCCTTGTATACCTAATTTCGTCAAATAAAATCTTTAAACACAAAAAAGGGGCTGTTTCTAGTTAGTGGTGTCGTAAAACAGGAATGTAATTCTTGGGAATGTTGTATAGTACAATGTACCATCAGATGTAACTGTCAATTAAGAGAATCAGTGTTTGCTGGCATCAGTGGAGGTTAGTGAGTTTTTTTTCCTTCTTAGGGCTATTTTGCAGAGTTTTCAGAAACTGTATCCGTTTTCCCTCCTTTGGCTCACAGAAAAATTGAGACATCCTTCAGTATGGGATTGGTGATGTTGAGTGAATTTAATATTGTGGGTGAGGTGGTAATTAATGTCAGGAAGAGAAAAAAAGGAAAATATAACAAACTATCGGTACATAGGATCCAAAGAGGTGCAGATACTACTAAAGGCACAACTGCACATTTTATGTCCATGAATTATAACAGCGGAACTCGCAACTGTTTACAAGAATAGCATGACTTAGGGCTGGAGAAGTGGCATAACCACTTCCCACTGTAGCGTACTATTCACATAGACCGGCTAGACAATGTTATGAGTGAATAAGTGCTGAGAAGAAAAAAACTGTCCAAAATAATGGGGAGCATATTTAGATTGGTACGAAGAGGTATCTGAGATACAACATTCTTCTAAAAATAGGGAGCTAAAGAATTCAAACAGGACATTCAAGATTTAGAATGATCATAACCCATGAATGCAATATCAGAATCAATATATAAGATTCAATTTTGAAAACTTTTTCATGTGAGGGCGAGTTTTGTGAAAGATTAAATGAGCACCATGCCCAGTGTGCATGTGATTCAAGCATACAGCCCTTTTTACACAGACATATTTATAAAATACAACAATGTGTTCTGTGGTCATTTTTTTATTTTCCCAAAATGCTCTTTCTTTTTAGAAAATGATCTAGTTGTTATTCAATGTTTTTATAATGTGCTTTGCTCAGTAAGAGCCAGTTTGCAGTGTTAGTACAATGTAATAATCTCCTTATTTTATTAAAAGCTTCTTTAAATAAACACCCTCAAGGCCCCACTCCCAAGAGATATGTTCATTTAGCTCTGGTCACAGCGCTGTCAGCAACAGCTGGCTGAGGTGCCTGGTGCGGACGCTCAACTGACAACTCGTCTCTTAAACACATAGAAAGAGACAGAGACAAGCGAGTTAGAGAAACACAGGGAGACAAATAGAGCAAGAGACAGAGAAGTAGAGAGGGCTAAATCGCAAATGCTGCGCAGGTGTAGAAAGTTATGCCTCTTCTATGTGCCTGTTCTTGTCTGGGAAACCAATGACATGTGCTGTCCTTTGCCTCTTTGCTTTGAGGTAAACATCGGCATGCCTGAGGCGTGTGATCAAGGCAAAGCGTGCATTCATTCATTCACATTTGAAGTGCGCAGAGAGCGCAGAATGCTACAGTAAGAAGCAGAACGCCTTGCCTTTGCTTGCTGGTTCGTCAGTTATGCAGACACAGCAGAGTAATGCGGGCCATCTCAGCATAATAAAGTGTTAAATGAAACCATGTGAAGCCATTACTACCACCGCAGGCCACTGAATACAGAAGGGAACAGATGAAGCAGAATACACCTACTTGAAGCCTGCGTGAGCAGTCTTGTACATCTTAATACTGCGAGTATGACTAAAGGTATCCACAGAACAGGAACAGATGTAATTGAAACCAAGTGATTAATTAACTCTAATGAGCAATGTTGAACATATTGTCTCTAAAATGTAACTGGTTGACATTGATGCATCCGTACTTTTCCAACTTTATTAGGTGCATATGCCTGCCACAGGCACAAGTGAAACATTCTGCAGCAGGCTCCCAGCCAAGGACTCATTTATTCTCTAATGTGGTGGTGATTACTTGGGGGCTCCTTGAGCAAAGATGACAGGTCTGAGCTAATGGAGTTGCACTGTGCGTTACTATAAATCAAGACACAGCAATTCATTATGCACACCGCAGCAACTCCCATTGTTTGCGTTTCTCATCACCAGAAGGATTTAATCATGTACATTTTGCTAACTTCCACTGACATTTGTGAGTCGTAAACCACATTTCTAATCAAATCCATGTTACTAAATGACGTTCTCCGTTTTAACGGCTCCCCTAAAGTGTATCCTTTCTATTAAGTGTTTCAGGATTAATACGAGTTTCATTTTTGTTTTTATATGACATATAATTCAACTCTCGAGCATAAACCTATAATATTTGGAAAGGATTATCCCCAGATGACTATTATGTGATTATGAATATGAACGCTAACGTTCTTTTACTACGGCTAGCAACAAGCCACCAACCACCTTACAATGTGCAGCTTCTTCCCAATAACTCATTCTAAATTGAGCACCGGACTGCCCAAGAAAACCTTAGACAGTAAGAAATATAGGGCTCAAGAACTTGCCATCACACACCCGAGCTGCCTATGATAACACATTCGAAAAAGAAAGACAAAACTGAGGAGAGCCAAGCACAGGACAGAAAAAAACACTAATACGGCAATCCCTACGACGTTGTCATACTCCACTTCTGTCACAAAGTCTGCCATCATGGACCGCACCAATTAGTAGACACACCAGTACCCTCAATTTTGAGACATCCAAGCCAGATCCCTCACAGAGTGTAAACACATCAGAAACACAGAATTTAGTCTGAAGTCAGGTACCACACATCCCTTTGATTAGCAAGTTTTTGAGTTACTTAAAAACGTGTTTTTTATTGACATTTGGTAAAATTAAGTTCTAAACAACTCTCATAACCCGTCAACAACATTAAAGCTATTAAAACCGTTTCTTGCTTCTTTGTCCCATTGCAAAAATGATAAGGTATCAATATGTGATAGGGTTACCATCAATGTGGATGTTACAGCAAAACAACCTCTCCTCATGCTTCTTTCTGTCACAACTTAACAGCTAGCCCAATATGTATTGGTTCCGGACCAGGATCAAGGATCCCAATAACCAATCCCCTAAGAAGTACAGAGAAAGTATAGTCTGTGATATGGTTTTGCACAGGAAGCATCTCTGTGCTTTGAAAATGAAAAAAATTAATCGCCCCACTTATTAGAGCAAATAGAATTGTTATGACATCATGAAATTCCAAAAACAAGGGGGGTTCTGGGAGTTTCTCTACTACCTGCCTTTTATTTGCCTCAACCAGAGTCTCAACCAGAGTCTTTAGCTCACCATCCTTTTCACAGAAGAGAAATGTCCACTACATATCAGTCTCTGTCCTGCCCAAGGGAAGTCCAGCACCAAAATGCCTGGCAATTCTCTTTTGAACAAGAGTACCAACAGACCGTGTTTCGGGCTGGCTGGGCCTTATCAGTGAGGTGGAACTGTGCCTCTCTAAGAGCAGTGAGCAAGGGTTCCACTTCTGGATTACCCTAGTAATTTAGGGTGAAAACCCAAAGCTACTTAATATGCAAAAACAAGGGGGTTGTTCTGGGAGTTTCTCCACTACCGGCCTATATCCCAGGTTAGAGTCTCAACCAGAGTTGTGCTTCCTAAAGTCATAATTGTACACATAGAACCTTATAAATCATTATAAAGTGCCAGGTACTTATCTCAAGATGGCAGCAAAAAGAAAGAGGAAGATACCTAATATGGAGGGTTCTTATACTAGGGCCTGGTCTCGGATAGGTGGAAGAGGAGAGGTCAGGACTACCAAGCCCCAGAAGATCATGGGGGTCGTAGTTCTTGATGGAACTATTGACTATTGAACTTTTAAAACCTCTCAGATTTGGGATTTTTTTTCATAAATAGAGGAAAAAGAGCACAAATGGTACGGTTTTAAATATTTTTTTTAAAATGCCTCCTTGTCTTTAATAGAATTAATACTTCCTGAGCTGTAAGCGTGGGCAATCTTTATTGTCTTCCATTTCATAATCCAGCATCTCACAAGCAGCGGTTGTACTCCTTCCCCTTCCACTTTTGTATTCATGTATACAAAGCATGAATACAACTCTCTTCAACTTGAGAGAGATGTTGAGCTTAGTTGTTCCAAGAAAAAAACAGGCCAAATGTAAAATTCTATCTTAAATATTACTTGAGTAAAAGGTTTCCAGAGAATAGATTTTGGATGGCTCAACTTGCAAACGGAATTGTCATTCTAGAAAAGAACGGTGGGGCAGGAAATACTTGTTTAGGGATGGTGGTGGAGCCATTACATCAGCTCTTGAAATATGCAAATTACAGTCCAAATCATCAGCACCCCACAGAGCAGATATATGGGATTATGTTAATGTGCAGGTTTTGACAACAGTTGAAAATACATTTCCAAAACATCTTTTTATGCTTCCCTAGAGTTATCCCAATGGACGTACCCGTAAGGAATGTGATTCTCATGCAGTAGAGGATGAGGTGGGCCTGAGGCCAGTGATGTTCTGGATTAGGATATGGGGCTCACCTGGTTTACTCAAGTATCGAGAAACATGAATGTATTTCATGTTCTTGGAGAGGGGCGTGCAATTCCTTGGCTCGCACGTGTTAAAAGCTGACTTGCTGCTCTCGCTCTTAGATGTTTCAATGATAAACCGGCCTCCATTAAAAAAGAATCAAAAAACAGAGTGAAAAATGCAGAAATATTTCTTGCACGTAGTATAATTGAGAATTTGTGTCAAAGGCTGTTATTGAGCCCCTCGCATCTGCGGTGCAAAGAAGATTTTGGTTATGAAGAGTTACCGCACCTCGGTATGCACATGCACTTTATCTGGAATTTCGCATGAACTGCCTGATAGTGGACAAATTCTCCCAATCATGGAAAGGCTCTACCACTAGTAACTGCCTGATGTGTGGGGCTGGAGAAAAGTCGGTTACCCATTTTATGTTTATATGTGATGGTTTGAGAAGCCTGAGGGTTAGATAATAGAAATCGCTTTTCGTTGCTCACTGCATTAGTTGTACTGGCCATGCTATGTTCTTCTGCAAATACTTTTTGAACTTGAATGGCAACTACTTTGTGGCAAAGCACATCTATCGTGCCTGGTTAAGGAGAAACTCCATGATCAAAGGCTCATAATGCATGTGGAAATTATATCTATGAGCCAAGTTACTTTTATGGACTTGTGACATATATATCAGCTGGGCACGTTTCTTGATAAATAGGTTTTTATCTTGTTTTCTTGCTTGTCTGTTAGATCTTAGAAACGTCTGGTCAAGGAGCAATTTGATGACCAAGGTTTTACAATGTATGTGTGAACTAAGCTACTTCTATGGACTTGTTGCATGTATATTGTGATTTCTTTCTTGTACAACCAATTGTCCAAGTTTTCGATGATAGTTTTTACTTTATTTTTTTGGGCATGTGTGATATACAGTAAGTCTTATTTACAACATGTATGTGTTAAAAATGTTTACCTAGAGATTTTTTTTTCTTTTTCCAGTAATATGTTTTGCCAGTGTTGTTACAGTAGCGAAAAACTGCTTTTTAACACAATAAAAACAAACACAGTCAACTCATAAAAACAATCAGTAAAATGATGGTCAAAGAAGACCAATAATATCACAAATAAACAAGTTAATGACTGGCGACAGGAAAAATAGAGGTCTCCAACATAGATACAAACTTTCCAAAAGACAGTAAAAAACACAATACAGGGTTTGTGACATCCCCCCCACAACCCATACACAACTCCCATATTGCTAGGGCAGGAAGTGAAGGCTCCAGGCCTGCTGCCATCAGAGCAGAGAGCCGTGGTGTGTCCAATGTTGCACAATGGACTAACAGGTGTCTGGCAGATTCAATGAAAGCAGTGCCACATGGGCAGCCCTTACGCATAGGTCTAGGGATGTTAGTCCAGGTGCCCATTACCTCCAAGGTTTTGACAGAATACATTTTAACCTTAAGGCACATCCAAACCAAGGTATTGCCCACAAATTGTGCAACATAATTCGGGGGCCATTCCGCCTGATGATATATTCGGTAAAGAGACAGCTGTTCACCTTGGTGGCCAGAAATGTTATGTACTGCTTACGATAGCTGGCGTACACCACCATGCGCGGGGCAGCTTTAAACCTAGGGTAAGGCCATCACTCGCATGCAGCTTGAAGCACGTTCAGCCACCTGCTTGCCATCGAAAGAAGAATGCATTGGAAGACACTATGAGGCATATACGTAGCCTTGAACCTGGCAGCTTTAAGGATTATACAGTTCAAGGTGCCAGCATCAGCGTTAACTAGTCACCAATATATGTCTAGAAGAAAGAGCTGTACTCTTGTCCTACAGCAGAAGATGCCCAGTTCCAGGAAGATTGATTCAACTGGTGCACACACAGGTAATCAAAACAGCCTCTTTAGAAGGAGGGATTCGAGTCTTACCACCCCCTGCTCATTACCAATGGCGCCATACATGATAATGGAGCTAGCCTTAGCCATCTCTACCTGAGACAAAGTGCCAAGAGAATAGCCAGCACCAGATCTAGCCATTTTTCCCAGAGTTTTAACCACCTGGGAGTACCTTAGTTTAAGTTGGGTGAGGTGGAAGTCGCCACGGAGGCCCTTATCAAAGTGGATTCCAAGATATTGGTAAACATTTACCACCTCCAGACCCACCCCTTCCAGGTGCCAAAGGACTGTGGTCTTGTGGCGGCCAGGAGGATGGAATACCATGATGTTGGTCTTTTTAATATTGACCATAAAACCCAGGGAATCTGAATATCTCCTCAGAGCATCAAGGGAAGCTTGAAAACGCACGGGAATGAGGTCAAGCAAGATGATATTGTCCACGTAGCCCAGCCATTGGAGAGGAAGATCCCCCAATTTGGGAGGAATAGAGATAAAATCAGCCATGGCCTGGCACATATCTGCTAAGTATAGAATGAACAGAAGGGGGACAAAAATATAACCCTGCTTGAGACCACAGCCCACTGGGATCCAAGTGGAAGTGGTACCGGACTGGTCTAGCTAGACCTTTATCTTGGTTTCAGAATGGAGAGATATAATTATTGACAGGAGGCCAATGGAATGTTCCATGATGAGTGCTTCTGCCAAAGCTTGTTACGATTAACAGAAACGAAAGCTGCACTGTAGTCAAAGAATGCGGTGTAACAGAGCACTGCCAACTAAACCAAGCCAGTTGGATAATGGACTGAATAGAGATGCAGTTGATAGTCGTGCTGCGGCCCCGCTGGAAGCCAGTCTGGTTGAAGGGATTGAGCTTGGACTACGCAGCCCAAGATCATAGGTCAGGGAAGAGCATGTGAGAGAATATTTTGGAGTATGTGTCGAGCATCGCAAAGCAACGATAGTTTACAGCTAGAGATCGATCGCCCTTTTTCCAAATGGGAAGGATGATACTGTCTCTCCATGAGGTTGGAAGTGATTGAGACTCTCTGGTCCACTGAAAAAGACAATATAATGTGGAGCCCCAGCCAGCAGGGTCTTTTTGAGGATATTTCTGCAGATATCATCAGGGTCCTGCGCTTGCAATGACTTACTGCTAGCAGTAATCTTGGTGATGTCATCAGAGCAGTGAGAGTAAGGCCATCTGCTCATGGTATGAGCACATGCAACCCAGTGGAGGAGTCTCCCCCAAGCATTTCAGTCACATGTTCAACCAATGCCTACTCAGTGACACCCAACACGCCATGCTCACAATATTCGGCCAACACCAAGTTCCGAAATTGGTGCGTGTTAATAACACAGGCAGCATGGACCAGCCTGTGCCAATGTGAGAATACCGATATTGTTTGAGCCATTTTCGTTGAAGGAGCTTTGCCCTGTTCAGATGAGAGGCGCAAAGTTGAGGGTCCAATTCGGCAATAATGCAGAGTTCCCTAAGTAGGTCCTTTTTCCTAGATACAATGATTCTATCATAGGAGTGCCGGTGAGCACACGGCAGGAAAGTGTGGCGCTGGTAGCAAGATGCTATACGTCTGAAATTAGAGGTGACTAAGGACAAGATTGACAAAAGAGGCTAAAGCAGCACATAGAATTGGGGAGGCCTCTTCCAGTTTTTGCTCACCCCATTAAATGCGATTTAGAGTTGAGTCTTAGTATCCCAGTTGGTTCAAGTTCAACCAGATTCAGGGACATCACAAGGGAGGAGTGGTTGCTCTCAAGGCAGGGAGAGACTATCATGTTCGACCTCCAAAGGGAGTAATTGGCAATTAAGACTTAGTCCAAGATACTACTTGAGCCGATACCAAATCAAGAACAGTTCAAGAGCAGAAGACGAGTTAGCAGGCCCTGGGATCCGAGAATTAAAATCCATGCAGATGATACAAGGAGGGCAAAGCTTAGGTCACTCAGGCTCTCAGCCATTTGAGCCATGTTGCGAGCTCTCAGGCTCGCAAAGTGGCTCAAATGGTGTAAACTGGGGGCAATTCAGCCACCCCAGCCACCCCACAGGCACCACGAGTCAAGGAAGAAGTTTGACGCAGTTGTACGAAAGGGCGCGAAGGTGCTATGCCTGGGTGTGAGCAGCTCAAAGGGCCCCTAAACTTAAAATCCCACAGTCACTGCTCAAACCCTCCGAAACTTAGACACTTAACCCTTGCACGGGCTGAGCAAACACGAGAGCTGGCTGGAGAGGAGCACCCAGGCATAGGGATATAAATAAAGCACCACAGGTTCTACCCCTCAAATACACCGCCTCGGCCTTCACCTCCTTCTCCTGGTGTCAGGCTGGCAGAGAAACAAAAGGAAAACAAAACAAAAATAAAGGGTCTGGAGATGCAATGCTGTCCTCACCTCAGCCTGTAAAGCGCCGGTACCACCGGTTTCACTCCCTCCCAGAGCTATTCCATGGGCAGGCTGAGGGCAAATCTCAATTTAGCCTCACAGGCTCGGGATCAGGCCGTGAATCTTCGGGGAGGTCGAAGGGGAGCTCAACACAGGGATATTGCCCGTCTCTGGGGTGCAAGCAAGCACACAATAGCTCTGATTGAGTTACAGAACTCCATTAGAGAAAAGGACCAAGTTATGTTCGATACGTTCCATGCATGTAACTGTGTCAAGCCGCACTGAAATAGCTGCTGCTCAATGGTTCAGTCAATTCCGACAACAGGCCTGTTGAACTAAAAATATTCACCACATGCGTTCCAAAGGTGGAAGTGGGCTGCATTCTTTTAACATAGTGACCACCTCTAAATGTATTAAATTAAAAATAAAACCATTCAGTTGGGCAAAGTCCAAATGCAATTCAATGCCCAAATGAGGTATCCTAGTTGGTTCAAGTGCCAGCAGTGTCTCAACCAGATTCAGGGACATCACAAGGGAGGAGTGGTCGCTCTCAAGGCAGGGAGAGACTATCATGTTCGACCTCCAAAGGAGGTAATTGGCAATGAAGACTTAGTCCACTACTTGAGCCGATACCAAATCAAGGTCAGTTCAAGGGTTATCGGCTGGAGTGGCTCCGT
Organism: Ambystoma mexicanum; assembly: GCF_040938575.1. Classification (NCBI taxonomy): domain Eukaryota; kingdom Metazoa; phylum Chordata; class Amphibia; order Caudata; family Ambystomatidae; genus Ambystoma; species Ambystoma mexicanum. Next base: position 299,333,188 of record NC_090936.1, on the reverse strand, counting down.
TGATCATAGAGAAGCCAGTAGAATACAATATGGTAGCCCATTCCAAGCCCCTTTTACAGGAATGGGCAAGCGGGTAGTCCTCCACAGGAGGAAGGGAGTCCAAGAGCAGAAGACAATTTAGGAGGCCCTGGGATCCGAGAATTAAAATCCATGCAGATGATACAGGGAGGGCAAAGCTTAGGTCAATCAGGCTCTCAGTTTTGACTAGTACTTCAGCGTGGGGAAGTCTGTAAGGGGGATCATGCACATTGATGATCACAACTTCCCTATAGTACCCTTCAAGTGGCATGGAAATCCCATCCATTAGGATGTTTGGGGAACTAGTTGGTAGTTCCACCATCTTAAGAAAGTTCTAAGTGCCCAACAGCAGCCCACTCTAGGCTACCTTATTAATGAAGTGCCACCCGTCCACACCACCAGCTCGGGTAGCCAAGTCTCCTGGAGAGCCACAATGGAGACCTGGGCTAATTTGTCAAAAGGATGCCTGCCTTGAAGAGGTGGCTAGAGCCACAATTATTGCAGCCTGATCAGTTGAAAAAAACGAGGAGAGGGAGCAGCTAGAGGCCCTTTGGTTCCCCCTGAGCAGCCAGTCTGGATAACCAGTGGCATTCCTCTGCCGATGAGGCCACCCCGGCCCTGTTCCAGAAGGCAAACTAGGGACTGGGGGCGGGATGCAGGAAGGAGCCCGAGCGGCCATACAGCCCTCAGTTGGATCCACTGGACAATATCTCAGGCCGTACAGAGAGTCAAAAGGCATACGCTCATAGCCCAAACGGTTAAATGAGGCGGCGTGCTCCAAGATGTAAGCCAGAGTCTCCCTGGGAATAGAAGTAGACCACAGTGGTAGCGCAATCAAAAGATTCACAAATGTCGACTGCTTTAATGTTGTCGCTATGTAGGAAGCGCAGAGGAATGATGCAGTGGAAACGGTCGAGCAGTCGAGAATGGTTAAATAACTGCCGCTTAGGTTTGACAAAGACGCACTGTATCAAAAGGGCGTTAGTGGCAGTTTTAAAAGGTTGGCAAGCATGCTTAGGCCCTTAGATGGAAGCTGCTTGAACCAGTGGTCCCAGAAAAGTGGACGGTAGCCTTGCAACCTAGGAGGGGAGTGACTGGGGCCACAGGTCCAAGGGATCCCTCGGTCTGGGCGGAGGAGTTTACAGTGGTCCTCCCCTCTACATTGTGGGTGAGCCCTAGGGGAGGGGTGATGGCAACTGCCACATTGGCCAAAGAACTCCCTGGCAGAGTGTTGAGTTGGAAATTGCCTTTTGCAATGGCAGGCGAAGAATAAATACGTGGACCCAGGTGAAGTGCTAGCTTGTCTTAATTAATCAATGACAAGGCGTCATTGTCCTTGGCAGAGGCCACACAATTAGAGTGGACACTGGGTGCATCAGGACTTAAGGGGGGGTTACGAATGGTAAAAGGAAGAGGGAGAAATCCCTCCCGAGAGAAAGCTGTCAAGCCTGGAAGTCTATTGGCAACAGTGCCCAGTCTCTTTTTTTTTGCGGCAACTGGTTCATACATGGATGCTTGGCGGACGACCCTGCGAGACCGCTTCACAGGAGGAGGTCCCTTGGCCAACTCCGGAAGGGCATCGGTAGATAAGGGGGCAGTGTTAGGGGCTGAGCAAGTAGAAGAAACTGGCAACACTGCACAGGTAGTGGAACAGGTGATGGAGTAAAGAAGAAGAGCCAGCTGGTTGGTGCAAATAGTTGACCAGTGATCGCCATGGCGTGCCGATGCTTGGATGAGGGACTCAACAAGATCCAAGGTTTTTGCAGGCCAGAGATCCTGGGCGTCCAGTTTAGCAGTAATCACATTGCATTTGGAGGAATGTTTATACAGGAATGATTCCAGGACATTAAATGTAGCGGAAGAGGAGTCGCTGGCATCTGCCAGATCCAGAGATTCAAAGGAATAAACGGAGGAAGGTGATGAAAAACCATAAGTTCTACAAACAGAAACTGGATGGAGAGCACCAAAGAGAGGATCACCAGTTTCAGGAATGGGGGGGCACAGAATATGAGGGAAAGTCATCAGAAGAGACAGGCAGGATGGCAAAGAAAGAGCCTTAGAGTCATGTTCACAGCTAGGCAGAGAGGACAAGAGGGATGGAATAGAAGCTGTAGAAGTTGCAGGTAAGCTTTCAGGAGGACGACAGGAATGAATCAAGCAGCAGGTAGAATTCCCCACTGATTTATCATGAGATGAAATAACATCCGTCAGGGAGGAAGATGGAGAGTGGCCCCTGGCCTGAGGTAGGATTGGGTTGGAATCAGGTATTGAAGAATATTGGTCATGTCAGTGCTTTAAGTGAGGTAAGAAACTGAGGGGGGGGGCTCGTTTGGGGGCGTGGCTTTCATTATGGGCGTGGCCTAAAAGTGCACAAATCATAGTAAGGTGCGCAAACAAATATATAAATGTATGTGAGCATTTATATGTTTGTATGTGTACTACTATGCCCTGTGTTCTTTTCAAGCCATCTTTTATAAACGTAGCAATGTTACATATTTCTTTGTTTATAAAAGGTGGCTTGAAAAGTGCACAAACTATAGTAAGTTACGCACACTTGTGTGCTTCCCTTACTATGGTTTGTGTACTTTTCAAGCCACCTTTTATAAACATAGACATTTGTAACATATTTCTATGTTTCTAAAAGATGGCTTGACACGTAAACAATTCAAGGGATATTTTATAAAGCTTTGCCAACGGGGAAAGGTGCCTCGGGCTCAGTGATCTCTGCTCAGAGCAGATAGATCAGAGCCCGAGTCGTCTTTCACCCTCTGCGAACCCACGGGCTCCGTGATCTAATCTACATATTAGATCATGGAGCCTGCAGGTTCGCGAGGGTCAGTGACCCGGGGAGGGCAAACAAAGGGACAGTAACTTCCTCTGATGACCCTGATGAGGGGTCATCAGAGGAAGTTACACTGACTGACAGAAGTGCCGCCAGCCTCAGCATCACTGTGGCTGGCTGCCACTTCTGTCAGCTTGCCCAACATAATGACGGGCGCATCTCCCGTTGCGGCTGCGGCGGGATAATGCGTCCCGCCCATGTTGTGTGGGACTGGGGGCCCCAACAGGACCCCGGCTGAGCCCCACTTTCTGGAGACTGCTGGGGCCCGGCCCTGGCAGGCCCCGGCCCACTTAAAGCACTGGGTCATGTACAGCAGAAGTAGGTGAAAGAGCAGTGGTGGGGGTAGTTAAGGAAACCTCAGAGAGTCGTGTAGGTGGCAAAACAAGCGCTTTGGCTACTTTTTCGAGAGTCATGGAGCCCAAGCACTGGAGAGGAGTGGATAGTTTGGAGATAATGTCCTCGGAATGTTCTTTACTCGAGGAGAAAACATCAGTGCGTAGCTTGTTAGAAACCGGGAAGAAGGCAGTAATTTTGGAAGCAGAGAGTGTTGTGTGGCACCATTTCAGAGTGCATTGTGGACAAGCACGTTTGGTAAGGAGGGTGTTACTAGCTGGATAGTCATGGGGCCCAACAGGGGTGTCAATATGAGAGTCAGCACCGGAGATGTCAGCAAAGCCAATGTAGAAGTTTCAGGAAAGTGTAAGCTAGAGGCACAGCCTTGGTCATGTCAATGTGCAAATAACGGGACACACGCTTGTACGAAAGATGTGGAGACGGGGCAGGCCGCTTCAGTTTGGAAGTGGAATTGGAAGTGGAGCGGGGCATGCAAGAGTAATTGAGAGTTAGAGGAGTAGAGGCACTAGCCCTGTACTCACCGAGCTACTAGAGTGAACCTCACTTGCAGCTCATTTCCGCAATCGCACCTGCGTTTGATTAGCGTCACAAGTATTTACAGTAAGTTGGGAAGAGAGAGCTTCCAGTGGGTTTAATAATATTGCTTTTTAGGTTAATTTACAATTCATTCCAGACTTCAAGAAAAAAGACATGTCAAAAAATGACCCTGAGAGCACGGCTCAAAGGTTCGAGCAATTGGAGGTTACAAAGCCACCTTCTCAGGTGCTAAATTCGATGAGAAGGGGTGAGGAACACTACACTGTAGCGAGTAGTCAAATCCCCCGCAACGTGGCTCAAATGGTGTAAGCTGGGGGCAATTCAGCCACCCCAGCCACCCCACAGGCACCACGAGTCAAGGAAGAAGTTTGACGCAGTTGTACAAAAGGGCGCACAGGTGCTATGCCTGGGTGTGAGCAGCTCAAAGGGACCCTAAACTTAAAATCCCACAGTCACTGCTCAAAACCTCCGAAACTTAGGCACTTAACCCTGGCACTGGCTGAGCAAACACGAGAGCTGGCTGGAGAGGAGCACCCAGGGATAGGGATATAAGTAAAGCACCACAGGTTCTACCCCTCACATACACCGCCTCGGCCTTCACCTCCTTCGCCTGGTGTCAGGCTGGCCAGAGGAACAAAAGGAAAACAAAATAAAAAATAAAGGGTCTGGAGATGCAATGCTGTCCTCACCTCAGCCTGTAAAGCGCCGGTACCACTGGTTCCACTCCCTCCCAGAGCTATTCCATGGACAGGCTGAGGGCAAATCTCAATTTAGCCTCAAAGGCTCGAGATCAAGCCCTGAATCTTCGGGGAGGTCGAAGGGGAGCTCAACACCGGGATATTGTCGGTCTCTGAGGTGCAAGCAAGCACACAGTAGCTCTGATTGAGTTACAGAACTCCATTAGAGAAAAGGACTAAGGTGTGTTCGATACGTTCCATGCATGTAACTGTATCAAGCCGCACTGAAATAGCTGCTGCTCAATGGTTCAGTGAATTCCGTCAACAGGCCCGTTGAACTAAAAATATTCACAACATGCGTTCCACAAGTGGAAGTGGGCTGCATTCTTTTAACATAGTGACCACCTCTAAATGTATTAAATTAAAATTAAAATCATTCAGTTGGGCAAAGTCCAAATGCAATTCAATGCCCAAATGAGGTACCCAATGGTCAATAAAACCTTCTAGTCTTCACATTAAAAAGCATGCTCTGTGTTTTCCTATGTTCAGCCTATACCCTGCCATGCTAGAAAAAGCAACTGTGCACTGGATCAATCTCAGATGCCTTTCTTTGGCCAGAAGCATGAATCACAATGTAATGTGCACATAAGCCAGGAAACCCCTCAGCTAAGTGGAAAGGAAGTGTATAGTGATCCCTTCTAGCCAAACGCGTTAAAAGTTCGATGTATTGATACATTTGATTTTGTAAAAAATATTAAACATAAACAACTAATAACCAAATACCGGAGGAGTGACCATAGATCGAAGGGAATGAAACAGGCTGGTGTAAACAGACTTTGAATATTAAAAGCAACACATTATGCAAACAATGTCATTTGAACCATGTTGAAGATGAGACTCACTTCCTCATCCAGTGCATCAAGTATGAAGGCATCAAAGGCCACTGCTTTGTAGACTTTATAGACTTCACAACAGAACTCAGAGACTTCCCATACTTAAAGAATGAACAAATGATCAACAAAACTATCGGGTGAGAAGAGTGCTGTGGTGAGAATCCCATGGTCTCCTCCACAGTGCAGGGACGGGCCAGCATGGGGTTCTCACATTCTTCCTGTCGCCATGTAAGGGGGACCTTTAGAAATATGTATATTGATCCCATATGTTCCTGTCATGCAGACCTTCTGTGTAAGCATCTGACAGTTCTGGAATCATATTCTTGGCAGGATAGCTCAAAAGACACCTACCGCAAATCCACACTTCATGCGTGGATAATTAGAAAACAAGATGGTGAACTGACCTGCTTTGCACGGTTTACAGCACCAGGAAAAGCCAGGGAAATCAAAAGCCAGGGAAATCAATGTTCCTAGACGGATCAATTGCGGATTCACCCACCCACCAATCCGCAGCATGTATCGATTAAGCTTCCCAGTTGCCACATAATCTTTTGGAATATGGAGAAGGGGCAGAGAGATCTATAAAACTATATACTTTCATTATATACACCATTTTCAATAATAACTAAAATAAAACACCACACAAAGCCCACCCCTGTGGAAAGAACAGAGAATATACAGAGATAGAAAAGATACAACACGCTGGGTAGTGAAACAGGGGGGAGGGCTATAAAAACGACAATGCACTAAAAAAGTAGATGCTCTTATGTGCAGAAGGGATTAAAGGGGTCAGCCCGGTTTGACATCTGTGCAGAGCCTTCTGACACAGGTTCAAATCCTAGCAGGGCTAATCTCATCCTTTCATCCTTCCAAGGTCGATAAATGAGCACCACACACTGTGGGTAATAATAATAATAAGCAGCACTAAGATGCCTGAGTGTTCTTAGCACTATATAAATGCTAAATTATTATTTATTATTATTATAACAAGTCTCTAGCAGTGGGCGAAGTGAGCGGGAACGGTTGGGAGCAGCGTTCCATTACTTTTATTTTTTACTGTTAACAGCTCCACTACTTTTTTCCCACTTCTCCACTTTAACACTCAGTAGCAGTTTAAGATAAAATTAGATGTTTCCACTCAATTGGCTGTCAACCAGCATGGCTGCAATCCTTGAAAAATGTGTTGCCCGTTGCTCCATTCCTGCCTACTCTGACCCCTGCCTGGGTCACATCTGCTCTACTTGTTTTTTTTTTTTTTATAAACTTTATTTTTCGGTTGCAATTCACAATACACACGCATGAACCACTCCGTGGCACTGGATATACATGGTATACACTTTGTTTTCTCCCATACATATACCTATATAAAACAACATCACAATTAAAGATATTAAACATTTATTGGCGGGATGAAGGCACACATTTCAACCGGCATCGTCCTCTTCCGAATTAGGTGGGGTGGTGCGAAGGTAAAACCTGAACTCTGACCAAATGTCTTTAGGTCTGCAAGGAGAGGGGACCAAACCTATGTACGTTCCTTCACATTCGTGCACATATGCCAGTGATTTTAAGAATTGTTCTGCACAGGGGGCGTGGGGACTCTTCCATTTTTGAAAGATACATGTTTTAGCCACCACACAAGCGACGTTGAATAGCCTCCTGGTTTTTTCTGGGAATTTACCGATGTCTCCAAACAGATATTTCTTGGGGGTAAATTGTGCGGGAATTTGCGTAATGTCTTCCAGTATATTCGCTACTGTCTTCCAGAATCCAATTATTTCAGGGCAGGCCCAGTACATATGGTATGAGTCAGCTTGAGGGTTATTGCATTTGGGACAGTTTGTGCTTGTGGACACCTTGATTTTAGCCATCTTAACAGGGGTATAGTGGAGTTTATTGAGTATTTTGAATTGTATGAGTCTGAGCCCCGCGTTGAGGGAGACCTTCTTTGTAAGGAGGTAGTACCTCGACCACGTTCCTTCCTCTATTGTTGTACCCATGTCTTCTTCCCAGGTGGACTTTATATTATTGGAGGACTTTGTATGTGTCTGGACTATGTTGTACAGTGTGGAGACGCCTATATGAGCCTGTGAGTGGAGTGCCTGGTAACAAGGGTACTCGGGTGGCTCAGCTGGGAATGATGGCCAGCGTTTCTTGAACTCTGCTTTCATACGATGATATTGTAACGTGACAAGTTGGCCTCTCCCCACTGTGTCAGCGAAGTCTTCGGGGGTGACGAAGCTTCCATTTGGGAACATAGCCTTCATTGTAATGTCATAGTTCGGGATCCAGGCTTTCTGTATACCGGGGTCATACGAGGGGGCAATGTCCGGAAAATTCCACAATGGAGCTTGGCCGTCATAGGGAATATCAATGTGGAGGCGCTTGCCTATTGCAGCCCAGGCTGCGATCGTGCAAGCCACTGGGTCAAAGTTACAATCGTCTTTATAAGATGTCGCAAAAATAATAGATCGCAAGTCCGTTGGGCGGACCGAGCGCCGTTCAATGGGGACATGAGGTGGTTCCGAAATAGGATTCTGACAGTATTTGGCATAATGAGCCTGAGATACACGGTTGCTTGTGAGTTCGTGAAAGAGTCCATCGGCCCGGTCTTCCTGCCCTTGAGTGCGTTTTTCCCAGGCATCGCACGGGTGTACCAAATGTTAATATCCGTTGTGAGGATCGTAGGTGGCCGTTGGGGGGTGGCTCGCCTCGGACTGTGAGGAGGCCTGCTGTGGTAGCCAATCTAGGAGCCGCTGTGTGATACTAGGCCGCCTCCGGCCACAGGGCCACAGGGCCGAGGAAGGCACCGTGCGTGGGACGATCGCCGTGGGACGGACAGCGTTTGATTCAACAGGAGCTTCTCTTTTGGGGGCCCACATGCAGATACCAACCAGGGTTGTTCACAGCATCCCTCTCCGCTTCCCTCTTTTGCCTGCGGGTCCAATCCGCAGCAGGCCCGTACCACCTTCCCCGCAGGGTCGCGGTCACAGGTCGGCCACAGGATTAGAGTCTGTAGCTCGTGTGCTTTCTGCTTCGTCCCCCCCTTCTTTATGGCAGTGTTCGAGACCAGTGGGGGTTCTGCCTGAACAGGGCCCCCCAGGGCCGTGTAGGAGAATACAGATGAATCAGGTGGAGGGACGGGCAGGGCGCACGCAGCTCAGGTCTCAAGGCGCTTCTCCTACCAGAAAGGACACTGTCCTTGATGAGCGATCGTTGCTTCCTATCGGGTAGCACACGAGGCAGTCCCGGTGCTGGGAGTCCGTTCCGCCCGCGGGGTCGGACCCGTCCACTGCAGGGCCCACGCTCCACCCAGGGCCGCGCACTTGCATAGATTACTCCGGAACTGAGGAGCGGACAAGGCCCCCGCCTGCCGTATCTGGGCACGCCGGGCCGATTTCGCCCGTTGTTTCTCCCGGTGGGTGCAGGATAGGTACAATGGTCGAATCCGCTTGTCCAGGAGCGCGGATGAAGGCAGATATAGGATATAATTTTAGAAGGATAATACGCCGGAGAGGAGCTCCACTCTTAGGCGGCCATCTTGTTGCACGACAGCGCTCCCTCCTGCTCTACTTGTTTTGAAACAGGTCAATATAACCTTTCTCTGTTCTTGGCTGTAGTACAGCGTCAAACCAAGCTTCTCAGTACTGTTAGTGCAATTTTGAATCAAGCTCTACTGCGGTCGTTTGCGATGTTCTAGATGTTAATTGTTAAATGTTAAAGGTATTTGTAGCGCGCACCCTCACCAACAGAATGGTTCCCAGGTGCTCAGATGAGAAGGCAGGGTGGGTTAGTAAGGAGAAGAGGTAGTAGGATAGTGAGAGAAGTGGTGTCCTGTTGGCAGCTTCAGTTCGGTATACACTGTGCGCTGAGCTTTGGTGTGAGTATCAGATCGATGTCAGTCCTTGTTTGCTGTTGGTGCGGCTTCTGTGTTGTTTGTTTGTTGTGGTGTTGAAGTGCTTGTGGCTTGCTATGTGAGAGGTGGTTGTGTAGGTTTTGTATGAGTTAAGTATGCAAAGATTGAGCTTTTTTGGTTAGTGGGTTATATGTCTCGCAGTTCACCTTTGCAGTGTGGCTAAATGTCTAGATTTGAGAAACCTGCAGGGTGGGGAGAGGCCGGGGTCTCCCGGTGAACTACGTTTCAGCGAGCAATAGGCAAAGATGTAGGTTACACCCAGACCCAAGCGTCCTGCAAAGCGACGGGGAGGCCCGGGTTTCACAGTATATTATGCTTCACAATAGTAGACAAAATGGAGGCTATATCTAGGTTTGAAAGTCTTGTATAGTGAGGGAGAGGTCTAGGTTCTGCAATAGTTGGGGGGTTAACTTATGATAGAGAGAGCTGGACGGTTCGCCTAGATTGGAGAGTCCTGCAGGTGGGAGAGAGCCTTAGGTTTCATGATACATTAGGTTTCATCATACAATGGACAAAGAAGGGGGTTATAGCTAGATTTGAAAGTCCTGCGGAATGGATATGACATAAGCTAATGTTCACAATTCCATGTGGGTGTGGCACTTGCCATCCTTCACATTCTGAGTGTGGACCTTGCTAACATGCACAAATTCATCTAGAAGCGATGATGGCCGATGCTCCTAATTGCATCAAAGTGTGGCATTGCAGGCATTTGCTATTCTGTCTGGATGTGACGCGGGCCAACGTTCGAATTCCATCAAAGTTTGGCATTTGTCAACATTCACAATTGTGCCCCTTCACTAACATGCACAAATCTATCTAGATGAGACACAGGCCAGTGTTGACAATTCCGTCCAAGTGTGGCATTGCTAACATTCAAAAATCTTTCTATGTGTGGCATTGCTAACATTCAAAATCTGTCTGTGTTGCATTGCTAACCTTCAAAATTCTGTCTAAGTGTGGCATTGCTAGTATTCGCGATTCTGTCTCGGAGTGACGCAGGCTGAAGTTCAAATTCTATCCAAATGAGACATTGCTAACATTCACAGTTCCGTCTAAGTGTGGCATTGCTAACCATCAAAATTCTGTCCATGTGTGGCATTGCTAACATTCATGATTCTGGGCCTCATCACGAGTTGGGCGGTAACGCCGGCGCTATTAGCGCCGGCGCTAATAGCCCTACCGCCAAACCTCCCGGCGCTGTGAGCGCCGGATCACGGGTTTGGCGGAAGGGTTATTGCCCATTCCCCATTGGGTCCATTCGGGTATTCCTCATTCCCCATTGGGCCCAATGGGGAAAATTCGTGCTATTACCGCCGGCGGATTTCCCACTGGCGGTAATAGCGCCGAAAATCGGCAATTTTGCCGCGGATTTCCAGCCAGCTTAAGGCTGGGGGGAAATCCGCCAAGGCCATGATCTGGCAGACCCTTAAATGCAGCAGTAATAGCGCTACAGCCGCATTTAAGGGTTACCACCAGACTCGTGATGAGGCCCTCTGTCTCGAAGCAACACAGGCTGATGTTCACAATTCTATCCAACTGAGGAATTACTACCATTCACATTTCTGTCTAGGTGTGGCATTGCTAACATTCAGAATTTCATCTAAGTGTGGCTTTGCTAACATTCAGAGTTCCATCTAAGTGTGGCTTTGCTAACATTCAAACATTCTGTCCAAGCGTGGCATTGCTAAAATTCACAATTCCATCCCAGTGTGGCATTGCTAACATTCGTGATTCTGTCTAGAAGCGACACAGGCTGATGTTCAAATTCTATCCAAATGAGGCATTACTACCATTCACAATTCTGTCTAAGTGTTGCATTACTAACATTCAAAGTTCTGTTTAGGTGCGGCATTGCTAACATTCAGAATTCCGTACCAGTGTAGCATTGCTGACATTCAAAATTCTGTCTAAGTGTGGCATTGCTAACATTCAGAATTCCGTCTGTGTGTGCCATTGCTAACATTCAGAATTCTGTCTAAGTGTGGCTTTGCTAACATTCACAATTCTGTCTAAGTGTGCCATTGCTAACATTCACAATTTGGTCTAAGTGTGCCATTGCTAACATTCAGAATTCCGTCTAAGTGTGGCTTTGCTAACATTGACAATGCTGTCTAAGTGTGGCAAGGTAAGGTAATGTATCGTGTATAGAGATTGCTCTACTCCCCACCCTTGCCACACTTAATTTTGGTAGTTGCTGCTGGTCGACAGCTGGTGTATGGCTTCCCCTGATCACACCTGCAGACACTTTGAGGAGCTGCCTCAGTTGGAGCTGCCCTTTGCCTTGGGGCCCTTAGCTGCAGGGGCTGCATGGGCAGAGGGATGCCCTGTGGAGGTCGGTTAAGACCAAGTAATCTGCCAATCTGGGGCCAGGGCTGGCTGGGAGGCGGGAGGGAGAGGAAACTAGGAAGTCAGAGTGGGGAAGGTATACGGGCTGAAAGAGACAGCAAATGGGGCTGGGGAATAAAAAAAAAAATGCAAGTGTGGGTTATTCTGGAGTGTAGGGATCCATGCCGCGCTGGGCCCAGAGGAGCCACGTGGATTTTCACCTATCGGGGGCTGGGGGCGTGCTGTGAGGCGAGAGGAAGAGAAAACTAGGAAGTGGGAGTGGGGAAGGGATCCGGGCTGAAAGAGGCAGCAAACAGGGCTGGGGGATTAGTCCACCAAGGTTGATTTGACTGTCGATGAAGATAGTCAACAAAGATGCTGGCGGTTCGAAAAGCAGATTGAACGTGGGCGATGCAATGATGGCCTTCACGGTTGAGCTGAGGCAACAACATGCTCAGCAGGTGCAGCAGCCAACTGGTTTGAGCGTGCAGTCCAGTGGCTTGAAGTTTGGAAGAGTACCAAAGGAGGCTCTGGAGGGTCCGGTTGGTTCATGGGGGTTAAACAGTCTTGAATCAAGCCTCAGAACAGTTCAACATTGAAAACACAGTGATCCTGGCTGTCTTGGCTCTCAGATGCTGTGAACCCCAATTCTGTGAATCAAGGACAATATCCGTCTTTTTTCTGAGGCTCTGAAACATCAGAGAAGATTGCACACACCGGCGGCTTTCTTCAGCTTGGTGAGGTCATGGGTAACAGTGTGGCTGGCAGAGAGGCAGGTCTTGCTCCAGCTGCACGTCTCCCGCAATGTGCCCTAGGCATGGGTATAGAGTAGAGCTTGCCTCTGCCTTGGACACTTAATCTTCATCTCCAGTGCAGGGCTTTGGAGAGATAACTCTGCCAACAGATGTCCAATGAATTCTTTCTTACATTTCTGTCCAAGTGTGAATCAAAGCATGAGTGGGAAAATCCCTCTTTTATAGGCAAGATCCCATAGGTGATTGGACTAAAGTAAGCCTGATATACGAGGTGTAATGCCTGTCCTTGATACAAGTGTTCTTTGCCTTCTAACATCACACCCAAAGTAAAGGAAGTGGAGTGGGAAGAAAGGAAGGAGTGTTATAGAGATAAACTAGATGGTGGAATCTTCATCCAACTGTGCTGAGCTCCCTCTGTTGATACTAACCTTGCCCCATTCCCCTGTCGATAGCATCAAATGCCCTTTTGGTGTGCAGCACCATGGTATGAGGCTAGTCCTTCTGCTATGTGCATGTCCTTTGATTCCTGTTTCCCAGGACAGCTCCTGCTGGGAGGCTGTCCTCCAAGAGAGAGGTGTTACCAGACCTCAAAAAGGATCAAAAGGAGAGGCTCAGTCTTCTGCCCTCCAAGTGGCAGAACCATGCTCTCTGACCAAAATATATACAATCCTTCCACAGCTGCCATGGGCTCACAGTGCTGGGTCATGTATGATATCAATCAAATGTGCCTTCCTATAGTTATGTGAATTACTATCCACCATACCCTAAATGTAGGCATGCATTTATGTTTAAAGATTAAACTGCCACCAGAAAAGTAATTCCTCATGACTTTGTGATTTGGCAACAGAGGTGCAGACTTTAAAATTAGCCTCTATGCTGAAGTGACTTGACTATCACAGCGCTGCCAAAATGGTAACTTGTGACCCCTGAACCTGCTCTGTTCCACTGTAGAGTAGATGCTGCATATCAGGATATTGATAGAGCAGGGCACAGGTGTATGTATACTGTGTTTTTTGCATTGAGTTTATGAAAGGGGTATCTGGTTAGCAGATCACCCTTTCTGAAATTGAATTACCTGCATCATTTTATTATATAAGATAAATCAAAATAGCCAGGGCTTTAATTTCATTGCCAGCAGCACCCCTTCACACCCATGTCCCTTTTTAATGTACCAATGAATCCATCATACCCTGCTTTATTAGGGAAGGACACATGGAGGTCACCCAAGCAGGTGAACCACTGTGCCCCCCAATGAGCAACTCAACATCCTTATTCCTCCACATGTGTATTTTGTTGGTGGGCTGTTCTTTGCCCCATCACGCTGTTTGCAAAGTGTTCATTTTGGTGGTGTTTTTCAGGCCCGTCATGTAGTGTCTGGCATATAGGTAATATGGTGTATGGTCAGCCTGTTCAATCAAGCCCAAATACAAGTTATTTGAGCAATAGAGCCCTGCAGGGTTTGGAACACTACCAATAAAATCATCTCTCATTCCGCAACCCTCACCTCCACCTCCACTCTGAAATAGTTCATACACCTGGAATGCCTTGCTAAGGTCTCCAGGTAGTGTGTGAGGCATAGGTCTTACTGTCTCTGTATTCTCCTCGTGCAATACCACTCTGCCATCAGCCTGCCCCACTAAGTATAGACCTCCATATCCATTGACACACAAAAGAGCTGCATTCACACTCCTTCATTATCAACAGCTTGGTTCAAAAGAACCCCTACGCACTAGGATAAACTGTAACCATTTCAAAAGAGGGGAGCTATGAGACGTCTCTGTACCTGCTCAGCACATACTTGGCACCGTGTTTGGGAAGTTGCATGTTGCATGAGTCCCCCAAGTGGCTCCTACTTAGTGCACAGTCTGATGCTGGTCCCTGAAAGGCCATGCCCGCTCTCTTCCCTCCTTCTTGGATGATCGCCGCTGCAATTTGCACTGTAGCTCAGCCTAAGCACACACAATCTAATAACTTGAGGAATTTTCATTGAGCGGGTTAACAGTCCAGCTTCTTCTTACATTGCAGTGGGAGACATCTTGCTTACCCTTAGCCTCTGTCACTTGCTCAACCACCATGTTTCAAAGTGGGTATTTTTCAGTGTTTAGGCTTACACTTGCGGTAAAAGTGCAGATGCAGCGTTGTCAAGGGGGGCGTATCTACCAGTTGTGTGAAAGACTGGGAGTATTAAGGGGCATTCCTAGAGGTAGGAACATCATTCACAGCTACCCAGTGTAACCTATGTGCCGTATGCGCAGGTGCCGCTAGAGAAGTCTCTGGGCAAAGAGCGGGGCTGGGGGTACCAAGAGGGGCAGGGTGCAAAGGGAAACATGGGGGATAGGGATCAGGGGCAGGGATAATGCATATAAGTGGCAGTGTAGAACTATATGAACCACAGCATAGCAATTTTGAAGCATAGGCCACAGGTAAATGCACCATTTGTCTTGGGCAGACACACATTTCTGGAGTGCTACAGCAGTGTGCTGGAGAAATGTTGCAAGCTGGCCATTCCCAGGAGGCTGTAGTCACTGGGAAATGGGACCAGCAGTACTTTCGAGGTCAGCTAGCCAGGCACCTGGCTGCTCAATAAGAAATGTTGGGATTCAGCAATCCGCCGTGCTGGTTGCCCATTCCCACGTCTAGCTTAGGGTATTCCAACCACCTTCCTGGGGGGCGCGGGTCAGGCATGCGCACACCAGTCTCACGTGCACAACCGAGGAGGACCTGCAGATGCAGAGTTCACAAAAGTCTGCCTGGTCCCGAACACCGCCAGTGCTCAGGTTGAGGGGTGAGCCATAGGGAAGGCTTTGTGCCTTCAGGATTCGAGATCTCTTCGACACGTGTGTGTACCCTCACATGAATATGCAATACCGTGGTTGAATGCCAACAGAGGGGGGAATCTTTTATGGTGTTTAGGATGCTTCTTACATCGGGGAGGACGATTGGCCATAGTAGTCTTAGAGTTTAGTTCCACCCCTCCAATAGGCAGTAGGTGTGTGGAGAACATGTTTACATTAGAGCCGAAGAGTGCATAGAAGGTAGTGGACCCCATTAGATGGGAGTTGAGTGTAGTGCAGGGGATGGAATAGTTGCATCATTTTTGGGATCAGGTGTTTATGATTTGTTGATTTGTTGAAGAAGGGCACGCGATAGGATAGTATATGTTGGTAAATCTGTTCTGATTTTTGGTGTCTCTCATTGATCTAGTAGTGGTTGGAGTATTCATTGGTTTATGTGGAGTTGGCTGAGGTGGAAGAGTCGACACCAGAGATAATGTGTACATAGTTGTGCTTGGCTTAGTAGTGGCAGAGGCAGTGCCGGACGGGGGGCATGGCCAGGCATTTGCATACTTACCTAGAGTACTCAGGAAACCAGTGGGCCTGTGGACAGGGGCATTATTGTACTAGCACAGAGTGAGTGGGTGGGCCTGAGGAGAAGGCTGGTGAGCATGATAGGTGGGCCTGTGGAGAGGCCCAGTGAATGTGGATAGGGTGTGAGCTGAAGGAATTATAAGTATATATGTGTGAGGAGAAGGTGTGGGTGTGTGAAACGGGAGCGTGAGAAGCGGGGAATTGGGGGAGGTGTGTAGGGCATAAGGGTAATTTGGACTGTGGGGAAGATTCAAAGTAAATAGAGGGGAGGGAACTCCAGATTATAGTATAGTAGGAGTACATACAGGGTGGGAATGGCTTTTAGGATGGACACGCCCCTGGATCATTTCTGTAATCAATTACCCCAATATCATTATCAAATATTAAAATACCACTTTCAATGGGTTTGGAACTCAGTGGGACAGTGTTTCCATGAATGGCCAGTAGAAGGAACGTTCGGTAGTGGAATAATAGAACATATGTTCTCATATTTGTTAGCAACATATAAAGGATCAAAGCTCAAGAGCAGGCAAAATATTCTATGATCTGGAAGCTCTATGAGGAGAAAAAGGAGGAACCAGTGAAGGGAGGTGGGCAGGTTATTGACGCGTCAGGACCACCTATTGCTCCGCCCCCTCCCTACGGGTTGTACCCAATGTTGAAACCTGCTGCAGGGTACACCAACCCATGGCGTTTTCCCCAAACAAGAGGGAATCCAAAAAGGGGAGAAAGAAGCGCGAGTTGGGTGGCGCTAGAGAACAGAAGGAAAAAGGCAACCAAAAGTATTTGTCCGACATAGAAAAGAGCAGATAGCGGCAGTTGGACACTATGTTCAAGGAGCCCGAGAGTGTGATAGAAAAGGAGGTGAAGAGACAGGAGAAGGAGCAAGGGACCACCGGGGGGTAGAGATGGGTGGACATCAGAAAGACAACGTTTAAATTGGACAATGAGGAGTATGGTGAGGAGGAACAAGTGCCAGACACATCTGGAGAGGACTGTGTTGTCTCAGATGGGGATGAGGTAGGAACGTGCACAGGGGTAGGTGATCCCTGGGCTGCAGATAAGGAGAAGGAAAGGGGACAAAACAAAGGAAAAGGGGCATAAGGAGGAAATTAGTAGAAACTAGTTGCCGTGCCTCTGTAAGAGAAAGGTGAAGATAGTGATGGCAATGTTTGCAAGAGGTGGGCCAGACCCGGGGCCAGAGCAACCTACATTTCTTTATTACAGAAGTGGTGGGGAGACATCAACTCTGTGCCGTGGCAGACAATGGACAAAGACAAAGACAAAACTGCTGTGCCCACATGTGGAAGGGGCTAAGAAGTTTGTACCTCGGATCTGGGGACCATATTCGCCCACAAGATTAAACCAGACGAGGATCCCACAGAATATATACGACAGATAGCAGAGCTTTGTATGGGATGAATACATACCCATTTTCTACCATATACTGGTTCAAGGGATTCCCCCAGATGTGCTGACCTATTCTAGATAGAATAGTTGGGATAGAAGCAAAAGGGTGGACAGAGATACAATCAACTATCGCACACTATTGCAAATAGAAGCAAGAAAGAGAGGGTGTACTCAGATAACCCCACAAAGGCAGAGAACAAGCTAGTACAAAATAAGCTAGCAAAGATCTCCATGGAAGGGTCGGTGCTCACTCCAGGCCACGTAGAATTTTATCCCGCCAAACAGGAGGGGTTCCCAGTAGTGAGTGGGCCAGGGCAAGGGGGGTACATACCTCCACAGTACGCCCTGCCATGCGGGGCACAGCCACCCGGTTTTCCCAACAATGGGGGACTTACCAGCCAATGGGCTACTAGTCAGAAGGGAAAGGGTGCCAGCAAAGGCTCTGATGGGGTTGGGTACAGAGGAGCAGGGCCTACGTTTTTTGCCCATGTTTTCTCTGTGGCGAAAGCGCCACTTTACATGAATGTGTCCCTTTGGACAACAACTAAAGTGCTCGAAAGGGTTGTGTTTAACCATCTTAACAATTTTGTAGACATCCACAACCTTCGAGACCAGCTAGATGCAGGATTCCGCTCCTTTCCTTCCATAGAAACTGCTCTCATGATTGTGTTCAACTTCATCGCATGTGCTAAACACTCAAACCTATCCTCTATCCTAATTCTCCTTGACCTGTCTGCTGCCTTTGGCATTGTCGATCACTCAGATCACCTTAAAACTATGTTTCTTCTTTGGATTTTGCAATCAAGCCCTTTCCTATATTGAAACCTACTTTGCATGTCTCCAATTCTCTGTCTCCTAGAGCAACAACACCGTTCAACTCACTCCTCTAGCTGTTGCTGTTCCACAAAGGTCTGTATTGGGTCAGCTCCTCTTTATACTCTACACTTCTGCTCTTGGAGCACTAATCTCCTCCTTTGGGTTCTCCTATGAACTCTTTGTGGACGACACCCAAATCATCTTCTCATTTTCTAAACTCTCCTCTGATCTCTCTGCCATTACATATTGGATGGCATTACACTCACTGATGGTAAAGTCTACCAAAACACAGGTACTAATCTTCCCTGTCAAAAGCTCTTCCCCTGCCCATTCGGATCCTACCCGCCACTCACCCCAACTCTCCTTCAGCTAGAAACCTCAGTGCCATTTATGACCCTTCTCACACATCTCTACTTTCATCTCCAAAACTGGAACAGCAGCTCACCTCAACCTCCTAAATATTAGGAAAATCAGGCACCTACTTCCTTTCAACACCACCAAGCAACTCTTAACCACTCTTGTCTTCTCTAAACTGGACTTCTGTGTCAGCATCCTTTTTGGTCTCCCAAACTATGCATCTGTCCTCATGACAAGATCATTAACTTGGCTACCAGGAACTCCCTCACTTTACAACTACTTCCTCCTACCGTCACCAGGTTGGATGGCTGATGATGCAAAACAGGGCCAGATTTTAATTTCTTCTCCTTCACAAATCTGTCCATGGTAAAGCACCACTCTATCTATTCTAACCTATACAACACTATAAGCCTTCTCATAAGCTCCACTTTGCCTTTTTGACTACCCTTGTGGCTCATCGCCTACCCTGTGCTTCCTCTCACTTCCACTCTTTCTCTTTTGTTGCTACACTTGCATGAAATTCTCTTCCCTGGACATCCGAGAAACAATCCACACAGATTTGTTAAATTCCAAACTAAAAGCCTTCCTCCTCGCCTCAAAGTTACCCTCTTGACTTACTTCTCATCTGTCTGCTAGCTAACATTTTTCCCTCACCTCTAGCCTGCCTCTGTCTATCACTTCCTTTGCCTCCATTTTTGCACTTCATCCATCATGGTCACATCGTGAGCACAGCTGACCATGCCGCCTAACTGCACTTAGAAGTGTCCAATGTTGGTTGTCCTTAATCTATGTATGTCCACTTATGTATTGTCCCTGATGACTGTTCCATTTACTCCCCTCCACAACCTGGTAGGACTGTCCCTCAAACATACCCCATTGTAAGAAGCTCACTGTTGCCCGTCAAATCTGATTTCTTATCTATTGTACATCCTTGTCTGATCAAAACAGCATTGTTCCTCCTGTATTTAAATACATAACTAGTATGTTAACTATATTACAGTCCCGGGGACCACCGACAGGAGGCCAACCAACGTAGCATGCCCCAATACAGCAGATACCACCACTGCAGCAGGTGCTGCCCACCAATCCGCAGCCAAGCAGCTCCTGCAAAAACAAGTGCCAGTAGTGATCTTGGGGGTGCCCATAAAAGCATTGCAATCTCCCACGCAAACACACCCATAAGGGGATAGTAGACTGTTGGCCCAGAATGTGGTACCCTGTTACACTGCAGTAACAGTTTTGGGAGTGAACCCCTTCCCATTCCCACAGAAAATGATGCCCCAATAGGAGTTCCCATATAATCTGCGTGTGTGTCCAGTCCTTGCTATGCCTGAAGATGAACCCAAGGGAGCAATGAAGATAGGACAGAAACATTTCTAATTCTTGATAGATAAGGGGTCCACCAAATCTTGCATAAAGGAGGGTGGGTTCCCACTGTCAAATAAAGTTATGGACACATAGGGCTTCTCTGGGGCTATTGTCATGGTTCCAGTTACACAGGATTTATCCCTTACGATAGGCACACAATACCTTGTAGCTCTCCTACTGTACTGAAAAGATACCCCCATAAACATATTGGGAAGGGACTTGTTAAGCAAGCTAAATACAACCATTTCATTCACCGAAAAAGGTATAGTGTGCTCAACTCCTGGCATGATTCCAGCAAGGGTGGTGGCCATTATACAGGCCTACTATGCTCATAGCACATTACGAGGACTACCCATGCACCCGAGGTGTTCCTATATAGGGGTACAAGTACTATTGGGATGGGTGCCAAGGATGAAAGGACCAACATTCCGACTATCCAAAGAATTTCTGTTCTGGCGCTTGTGGCACAAGGAAATTGCCACAGGTATGTGAATATTGTTGTACTTAGATGAGGTGATAACACGAAAAGACATTGT
Source organism: Ambystoma mexicanum (assembly GCF_040938575.1). Lineage (NCBI taxonomy): Eukaryota > Metazoa > Chordata > Amphibia > Caudata > Ambystomatidae > Ambystoma > Ambystoma mexicanum. Next base: position 299,313,016 of record NC_090936.1, on the reverse strand, counting down.
GATTCTATGTAGGACAGATGAGCATGACATTGAATGGTGTACAGTACTCTGTATTGACCCCAAATTGCACTGACTGACGTGAATGAAGAACAGCTTTTTGCAGATGGGGAAGAGGAGGAGGAGGAGGAGGGGGTGGAGTGTTCCAACTACACATCCCATGCACAATACGAGTGATGGAACGGCTAATGCCACAACTGACAGAGCTAGTGAAAAAGCAGGCCAGCTACACCCAGGAAGATTTGAAGAAGGTCCCTTTATGGACATAAGGGCCCCATGATGTGGGAGTGCTGAAAGAAGCAGGGGTGGCAAAATTAAAATTAAAAGCTGGGGAATTGCTGCCCCGGGTAGAACAATATGCACTTTCCCATAAAGCAGATGAAGGCACTAATGACACACTCCGTGTTATGGCAGCAGGGTATAATACAAACTTCAACATCCTCATGCAACACGGCCATTTATCCGATTAAAAAGGGCAAAGGGAGGATACTGGAGATTTATACAGGATCTCTGCCCCTGAACAATGTGCTAGAGGGCGAGTTCCTGCTTAAACCAAACCATGCTACAATATTCTGTAGCATTCCAGCAAATGGTGATTCTCAGAAATGCTTTCTTTTCCATCCCATTACATCCCAACTCCAGATATCTCACTGCATTCACATACTCAGCCTTGCGGAATGATGAATTGTCAGGGGCCGATTTAAACACACAAGGTTACTACAGGGGCACTGCTAGCCCCATAGTGTATTCAACAAGGTAATCCAGGTGGATCTAAGCAATTTGCAAGTACCCAGCACAGTGATTCAGTATGTGGATGACCTCCTAGTGTGCAGTGTGACAGAGGAACAGTGCAGGCCATATTCCATCCTTCTTTTGACCCTGCTAGCAGACAAAGGGCCCCCCAAGGTAGACAAGGAGAAGACCTGATAAAAGAGTACACTAACCACTAGCTACCCACCTCTATCACACCATAGGGGCTACTTATCAACAGTATTTCTCAAAGTGGAGATTTCATTAGATTATATCTATCACCACAGTCAAGATAATCTATTCAACATATTTTAATCATATTTTCACAGATCTTAAAATACATAAAAAAAAACATTTAGGGCGTTCATCAATTGTATATTGCCACACAAGAGAGAAGAAGAAGAAAACACCAATTTGCATTTTTGGCTGTTATCAAAATAAAAATGCATTCACAATTTACTGACAATCGTTGGTTATAAGTGGTGTTAGTAATAATGTGTGATGATCACATTGCAATTATACACAAACATAGTATAATGGCGTCAACAAATGGATGTGTTTCTGGGGCCAAGGACAGGACTGTTGCAATCTACAGCTCATCAATATTGTCCCAGGACCCGTCTTCAGGACGCAATTGGTATAAAAAAGGGTGACACTGTGAACATGGCGCCTATGTGTCAGTGTTATAACCTACAAAATAAATAAAACAGGTATAAGTCTAACTCAATACAGCTAAAAATCTTGTACCAGTGGTGTTATGGAAAAAGTGGAAAGTAGGCAACTTGCTAACCTTATGTTAATTATTATTATTTGACTCCAAATATGTATTGATTTACAGCCTGAATTACCTCAACGGACAGAACTGCCGCCATTATTAGATTGACCAATGCAATCGCCACACCCTCCACACCCCAAGAAATTAACATAAGGTTAGCAAGTTGGCTACTTTCCACTTTTTCCATAACACCACTGGTACAAGATTTTTAGATGTATTTAGTTAGATGTATACCTGTTTTATTTATGTATTTTAAGATCTGTGAAAATATGATTAAAATATGTTGAATAGATTATCTTGACTGTGGTGATAGATATAATCTAATGAAATCTCCATGTTGGGAAATACTGTTGATAAGTAGCCCCTATGGTGTGATAGAGTTGGGTAGCTAGTGGTTAGTGTACTCTTTTTTCAGGTGTACTTTTCCTCACATACCACAGCCCCCTTTACAAAAAATTGAGGAACCCTTGTTTTGCTCAAAACACTTTTTTACCCAGACAAGGAGAAGATACAGGGCCTCATTATGACCCTGGAGGTAGGGGTTTAACAGGGCAGGTAGAGCTGCTGGCCCCATTAAACCCCTACCGCCTCATTAAAAGGTCTGCTTGTGGGACCCAGTAAGGACACCTGGTAAAACCAGGCATCTTTAGCGGGTCCCGCGAGCGGCCCAGCATGCTAACAACGGGCCCATTAACGGACCCATTGTTAGGATGCTTCCCATTCTCATTGAGCCCTATGGGGGCTGAAATGGGAATGGGGATGTACTGGGTCCGGTTTCCCGGAATGGGGAAATACTGGGCCCTCCAAGGTCGGAATGGCCCGGTATTTCCCCATTGAGGGAACCCGGACCCGGTAACCAGAATGGGGGTAGCCATGCCGCAAATAGTGAAAATGGGTGTCTTCAGCCAGATAAAAGCACAGGTGCCAAGCCTTTGGCAAACTACAGTGGTCTGTTAGACCCAGTAATGCAGGGTCACTTCCCTTGCAAACAAGCGCTTGTGGCAGCAGCGTTTTCCATAGAGTAGGCAGCAATGATAACAATGGGGTGTTTCTTAATTGTATACATGGAGCACTAGCTTTTCACGATACTTGACAAATCTGCATTAACCACTCAGAGGGCCTTGGGATACGAGGTGCTACTGAGAAATCCATCAATTGAGGTTGTTAGATGTTGTGTTAGTGAACAAAGCAACATTCATAGTACAGCCAGCGGTGCTGGGAGAATATGTTCATGACTGTGCATCTTACATGTACAGAATGGAAGGGATCCCTCAGGTGAAGGACGAAGGAAATTAAGGGAAACATGCTCTTTGTTGATGGGTCATCATTGATAGATTACAGCATAGGATTCAGGCATACTGGTGCTGCAAGGGATTGTCATACAGAGGGAGAATTTCACATGTTCTCTCAAGTGCCATCGCCAGCTCATTATTCAGCACAGGTGGCAGAATTAGTTGCCTTAATACAAGCTTTAGACATGTCAGAGGGGCATGTGGACAGCATTTACCCAGACTCTACTTACATTACCTTTACAGCGCACTCACGGATGGCCCGATGGGAATGGAGGGGCTTCAAGAGGAGTGATGGGTCCCCGGAACCACAGCACAGCCATTTTGGAGGATAGGCAGCAGGTAAGTATGCCATTTGTTTCTTCACAGCCACAGGCCATGTTTCTTGGGCAGACTTGAATTTCTCTAGCATTCCGCTACAGCAGTGTGCTGGAAAAATGTTTCAAGCTGGCTGTTCCCAGGAGACTGTAGTTGCTGGGAAATGGAACAAGCAGATACTTTTGAGAACAGCAAGTCAGGCACCTGGGAGCTCGCTGGGAAAGGTAGGGATTCAGCAAATAAGCGCAGGAATATATAAGTAAAGTCACAGTGGGGTAAGCAGTTTCAAACACCCCTAGGCAGATGGGTCTGGGAAAAGGGCTGCAGGGTGAGGGGGTGAGCTGGGACAGGACCAATCATCAGGAGAGTTTCAGTGTCCCTAGGTACAACAGTGTTTTGTGTCCTGCTGATGTCCACGGGGCACCTTATTGGTTGGATGGCACGTGAATTTCTCCATTTTGCCAAGCTCAGGTTCTCTTGTGTGTCTCATGATAACTGACCAATGGCAGGATAATATTGTTCCAGCGGTCAGCAGAATTTCCTAATGTTAATTAACGTCATTATGGGGCGGTCTGGGAAGGTTTGTGACATCACAAGGGGTGGTGTTGGACAGCAGGGGCCTGTTCCAATCATGAGTTTGTACTATATGCTTAGCTATGGGGGACCAACGTTGTCCCACCAATCAGCGTTGTAGGATGATCTAACAACTACTACAATTCTTTTTTTTGCTAATTATGTGAGGATTGTATACAAATGTTGCCTGCAGTAGGCGAAGTCGACAGCTCTCTTCATTCTGTTTTGTTCCACCATGCTGTTTGAACCATGCTCTCCCAGCTGCATCTGGGCCTGTAATAAACTGTGTTACTTTCTGCTTGGTGTATGCTCCTTTTTGGATTACTCTTGTGTTCTAGTCATTACTTGTATTTGAAGGACCCCTGATACACACAGTAGCCACATCCCTTAACACCCCAAAGTTTCAATACCGGTTTGAACACATTAGAAGAACCCACAAATTAAGAAGAGTGGCAAAAACTCCAACACAACCCTGAAAATTGATAATCACGATAGGTTTTAGTGTATGAAACAGAAGCAATCCCCCCTCACCTGCTTACATCTCAGTGCATTGAATCTCCCCTCCCTCCCACATCCTGCCTTACACAACTGCCAATTCTTTTAAAGAATAAACAGAGACGCTTTTCAAGGAATTCTACTATTATAGATATATAATCTATAAAGAACTTCAAAATGTAACCCATGTCACACAACAACAGAGAATAGGGGCTGAAGAATTCCCCTTGAAGACAAAGAAATAAACATGAAAAATGCCTCTACCCAAAATCATAAAAATGATTAATCAACCCATTGAAGTGGAAAAGACCATCTATCACCAACTTCTCCCAATTACCCTTGGATCAATCATTTCCACTGTTCAACTTGTGCCAAAATACAAGGATAGTACACCATAGGGCTGTTGGCAAGGTCACAGATAGCAAAAGCCCTGTAAAAACACTTATCAAATCCACCAAAGTCTCTTGAATATACTGCATGGTTCACAAATGCATGTAAGCCATGGCAGACTGCATCAAAGTGGCTGACCCCATCAACAGGCAAAACATAGGTTAGCTGAACCACAGGATCAGAAATGTATTTGATTCTGGCATATGGTAACACCATCAATCATCTGGTCTGAGACCATAAATTAGGTGGAACCATTGGACTGTCAGTAGAAGAAAAACATCTCCATCCAGGACCACAAGCATCATGTACTCCTAACCAAGAGATCATAAATATTTTGTGTAGCAATGTATAGACAACATCACAATGCAGATGATTGAATCCCTGGATGCCTTCATTGTTGCTTTCTAACCTACATTCCAGAGACTCCTTGGAAACAGTAGCATTCTCATTTGTAACTCTCATTAAGAACAATAATCTAAAAATACAGTTATCATATCAGACATACAACAATAGATGTAGGCTAGAATCTGTCCTCTAAATGCCTTATTAGCTATAGACTCAAGACCCACTCAATTGGATTGACCTGACCACCTGCAGATCCATTTGTCTTTCACATTCAACAATGTTAGAGTAATGAGCCACCACAAGATGCACAAAAACCATGTGGGAATACAAAAATGCATTGATCTGAATAAATTCAGAATCCAAGTGATCTCACATCTTGCACCAAAATGAGAATATTGTGTACTTCAATTTCTTCACGATACATTCTAATGACATTATGACAGCTAAAGAAACCAGTCCTACCTCCCTTGAGAAAGTTAAATGCAAAATGCAATGTAGCTTAGAAACAGAGAAAGTAAAAACATACAAGTAACATAAATGAGAAGGTGCAATGTGAAAGTAAACACCAACTCTGGACATGAAGGTGTGAGGAAGTCTTTATTGATTTCAGAGATATAGGGCTGCAGCCATTCCTCCTCACCAGCAGATTCCAACTCACTAATTTAAAACACAACAATCTTTGAGCTCTTGGTCATTCTGAAGCTCTCTGTAACATCAACAGGTGATTTAGGATTCTAAACATGGGTAAGCAACTATGTACAAGAATGACCCTTAACTATATACACTATATAACACACGCCCCTCCCTTCAAAACAGCAGAGGAGAAGGAATGAAGCTTAGAGCTGTGTGTATAACATAGCAAATAACATAACAACACAGCAAAACAGTTATTAAACAAAGTCCACAGTTGCAGCTGTGCTTGTTCCTGAAGTTATGATCTTTTGGCATTGGCAATATGCTCCTTGTAATGATCTTTTGGCATTGGCAATACACTCCTTGTTCCACACTTCACCTCCTTCCAACGGAACTGCATTGCCATAATCCTTCCACCCAGTTCCTATCCCAGAAAATGTGGAATCGACCTTTCTACTCCACCTCGGAAGTCTAATCATTTCTTCATCTCCTCTCCTGAACTTCACCAAAGGACATCCTTTCATCAAATCAAAACCTTCCTTAGATTTCTCTCCACCCAATCTTATTCTCTCATGAATCATATCCACATCCAGATCCACCAATTTGGAGTGACCTATTCATCCTGGTACCAATAAGGTATTCGGCTTGTACCCCCTCTTTAATTCAAATGGAGAGACATAACTCACTGGTGAGGTTTGCACCTGTACTGGAATACCCTCCAAAGTAATTCCTTCTGCCAGTCACCAACAGATCGCACTGCCAGGCGGACACCATCCATCACGGCTCTGTTAAAGTGTTCCACAAATCCAGTGCTCTGCGGGTGATACAAGGATGTCTGCTTATGCTTGACACCATTCTCTTCAAGACACTTCTGAAACTTTCTCAATACAAATTGAGGTCCATTGTCAATGACCAAGCAGGTAGGCCAACCCTCTCTCCAAAGTATAAAGTCCAAAAACGTCCTTCCTTACACTCTTAGACGTGATGTCCTTAATCACTCCTACTGCTGACCACCTACTGAGCAAGTCCATAACTACAATGATATAAGGGTATCTACTCCCTCGAAAATGTAACAACAAAAGTTAATCAATGGCAATTGTGTCCCACAGAAATTTAGGAGCATCAGTACCACCATGGGTGGGGTCTTTGTCACTAACACTTTATCACTTACACTCCACACACTCCTTGATTCTCATTTGAACAAATGTATCAATGCCAGGCCACCAAAAGTACATCCTTATGAGGGCTTTCATTCTGCACACTTCCATATGGGCATTGTGACCAATGTCCACTGCCTTCTCTCGCATCCCCACCGGTACAAGCAATCTCTGACCCCTGCACACCAGACCATCTGAAACACTCAATTCTTCCCTCACCCGCCTGAACTCCTTGAGCTGATCATTCAAATTGTGATCACTGTACAGTCTCAATCTGGCTTCTATCAATCCCCTGACCTTTTGATATAGCTCATCCTCACTACACGCCTCTCACAAGTCTCTCATTCAATGACTCTTCCACCACGAATAGATCTTTAATTCCTTCATCGGAAAGGAAATCAAATTCATCATTTTCACAAAGGGGATTCCTGGACAATGTATCAGCCACCACATTATCCATCCCATAGACCTGCTCAACCACAAATTCCAAACCCTGCAATCTTGTTATCCACTTGGAAATTTTTTCTCGAAACTCCATCAAGTTATTTCCTGTTAAAAATGGCCACCAAAGGTTTGTGATCTGTTCTCACAGTCAACCCTCTTCCATACAGAAAAACTCTGAACTTGGTTATCGCGCACAATGCAGCAAGGGCTCCTGCTCTATCACAGAATATTGCTTTTTTCGACCTCGTTGAGTGCCCTAGAAGCATATGCTATCGTATGCAAGCCATTTTCATCTTCGTTCATGAGGACACTCCCTAATCCTATTTCAGAAGCATTAGTGAACACTATTAGGGAGAATACTCCAGAATGGCTAATTTCCCTTACCTACTGAGTCTAGGATTTTTTTTCACCTGGTAAGAGTGTGATGAGCCTTTTTTCCCACTCTTAAATGTGTTTTGCTGTGTGTGTTTAACATTTTTGTGTTCATAGACTGTGGAGATTCACCTATTCCATAGGCATCATCTTTTTACTGTGTGTTACACAGCACCTTTAGTGCAGTGACACAGGGTTGTCCTTTTCAGACTTCCCACTTTAAACTCCATATTCTGGGACTGACTACTGTCTCTCAGAACATTAAAAGTAGCCATTGACTTTATTAGTCTTTTTAAAATCACAGACCCAGTACAAGATATCTTACATAGAGTACTGGATAGGGTTAATAGTTATGCCTTTTTGTCTGTCTCTTACGGAACATTATTTAATTCCCCTTTCTTTAAGATTTTGCTGGTGGCAGTGCTATCTACCATATTTTCCCTACCACAGTTTATTTAAATAGCCTTGGTACTGTTTTAGGCTATCTTGGTAGCTTTAAACTTAAATCCGCTGGACCCCATTTACTTTTATTTGGTTCTGGCTGGGTTTATTGACCATTTCTTTTCGTAAAGGTCTTTCTCGTGTTTTACTCTGAGCGCCAAACCAGGTTTGGTTCCTTGGTTCGCTGTCCTTTGGCGGGCTTCTGCTCAGAAGCCCTCCTTTGGTTCCGGAATGTCTGTGGGGGACAGGATGTGAGGGAGGAGTTTGAGACTCCCTGCACAGGGTCTCCTTGGAGACCCATGTCGCACTCTGTATGATTGGCTGTGGTGACTGTGCCGCCAGGACAGCCACCCTGCTGTGTGATTGACAGCCAGGGTGTGTGAAAGGGGGAAAACTGCATAAAAAGCAGGTCCCTGGGGCTTGGAAGGCAGAGTCGTCACTGGATTGAGAGAACCGAAGAAAAGCTGAAAGAAGAGGACCACTACCACGACTGAACCTCCCAGTGAAGCCCTGCTGCGGGTCCGAATCTCCAAACTTCGACGACAGAGAAGATCTTAAGGAATCTTCTTCTCTTGAGCTGGTGGGACCAATCAGTTCACCAAACACCAAGCAAGGCCTCCCTCCCCTGGTCGAATTTGCTGTGCACAGCTGCAGTGAACTGGATAGCAAGGAGGACTGGACCCTGTTTGGGCTTTAAGGAGCACACCTTTTATTCATTGCTTTGCTCTGCTGCTGGTTTCTTCCCTGGGCAGTGTAGGACCTGCCAGGAACTTCTGCCTCAGCTACAGCCTTTTTCTTCATTTAAGGTACTGTCCTTACCCGATTGTTCGTTCCGTCCGACCGCGGTGAAAGTGTTTGAAATCTTTTGCCAATCTGACGCTTGTTCTTCTCTACTCTTTTAAGTAACTTTTCTTCCAACCAACTTCGTTTCAAACTCTTGGTAAAGACTTAACCGCAAACTACTCTGAACTGTGTGATCCTCTGCAAAGACTCTGTACCATTAACACTGGCCCAGGCCTATTGATTTGAATCCTCTTTGTAGCAAGCCTTTTCTAGATTGCCCTGCCTACTTCCTTGTTGGTGCTGCTTAATTTTGTATAACCTTGTCTTTCCCTCCCTTTTAAATTGCTGGAGTGCCATTTTGCTCACACTTCATTTTGAGCCTAACTTGTCCAGAATTGATTGGGGGTTGTGTAGTATATTAAGAGTGTGATTTTTCTGCTGCTTCACTTAGTGAATTTTTTTTAGAACTGATGTGTAAATAAATGTATATTCTTTTACTCAGAAACCTTGAGTCAGTGTTTGTTTGAACCATAATAATTGCTGTCCTTTGTGTAACTATTGATACTGCTCACTTTACTCTTGAGATAAGTCTGGCTGCTCAGCCATCACTACCACTTTACTGTGTAGTACAGGCTTGTACAAAAGGTGAATTTGTACTGTCACTTATAGTCTTAATTGTGTGTGGTGTTCCCAAAGGGTAATGCATATGATTCTACCTAACAAACACAATTGTGCGTGCATTGTCCCTGAAACCCTGAAAGATGGAAGCCTTTGAAATGTCCCTTTTGACCCTCTCAAGCTTCTCTTGACACCTCCCGTCCATTCAAACATCACACCTTTTCTGGTCAGCCTCCTCATGCTCACCATATTGCTGGCAAGATTTTGAACAAATTTGGCATAATATTCAATCATCCCCAAGAAAGATGACACTTCTGCTTTGTTCCTGGGTGAGTACATTTCCAGTATGGCTTTCACGTGCCAAGTTTAGGAATGAACGCCATCCCCAGACAAGCTGTACCCCAAATAGTCTACCTGTGGAGAACTACAATTACATTTCTCTCTGGTCGAAGTCATCCCAGCTGCTTCAAATTTCTTTAGCACTTCTCTTAACATATTGTCTTGTTCACACCTATCCTTTCCACAGAACAAAATATCATCTTGGTAAAATTTCACACCATACATACCTCCTAAAATATCGTGCATTACTCGTTGGAAGGCACTAGCTGCTGAAATCAAAATAAATGACATTCTAATACATTTAAATAGTTCAACATGTGTAATGAACGTCACAATGTCATGAGAGGCAGGATGCATCCTAATTTGATGATATGAAGATTTTAGATCCAATAAAGAGAAAATGTTGACCCCACTCAAATCTGCAATCATCTCCTCGATCTTGGGCAAAGGGAATCTCTCTGTCACAATGCTCTTATTGACTTGTCAGAGATCAATGAATAACCCTATGGATCCATTGAGCTTCTTTAGAACCTTTATGGGACTAACCCATTCTGCTGCCTCCACCCTCTCAATGACTCCCTCCTTCAATATTCTCTCAATCTCTACCTCAACCTCCCTCTTGCATGCAATGGGAACAGGCCTAAGCTTGGGAACAAATGGAACAGCATCCTTTCTGAGCCTAATTTTGTGAATAAACCCTTTTAGACACCCAACATTTTGTCTGCAAACATTAGGAGACCACTTAGCTACCTCATCCTCACACAACTAACCATACTCTTTTTAACACACCCCGATGAGGTCAAAGTGAGTGACTGTGTTACACCCATTACGGACCTTCTCCTGGCTATTGGGATCTAGCCTAATTTTGAGTGTGGCCTGACAGCTCCATGACAACAAATATCCCCCCCACACTGGTAACATATATATTCCTGGCGGTTACCTCATTCTTAAACGATAATGTGGCATCCAACTCGGCAATTATTGTGATAGGAATTTCACCATACACATTTGGCTTTCAACCTGGCCTCCTTCAATGCACATTTATTTAAACTCTCTTCCGAGGATTTCCTGCTACTCAAGGTGTAGTCAGCACCACTGTCGACCAGCATCTCAATGGGTATGCTATTTACTCCAATTAATGGTCATTTTCTTTTAATCTTCACTTCACATACCGCATACACTACTTGTATAACACTCAACCCTTCATGCACATCATTGCAATCATCACCATCATCTTCAATCATTCCTACATTCCCACTTCAAAAACTAAAACATTTGGATAAGTGGTGAATTTAATATGCATTCAGGTATTCAGGGATAGCTTTCCTGTGACAGTGTTCTGATGTCCTTAAATATATATAGTCCATGAAATAAGTTGCATTTAGAGTGTCAAAGGAGTGTTCCCCATCCTCCACACAAACCATGAAAACAGAAAGACACTCTCTGAAATGCGCCACGTGTTCATTTAATGTTCTTATGTATGCCCATTGGTTAACACGTGTTTCGGCCAAGGGGTCTTTTTCAAAACCGGACATATGAGAATCACTGTAAAACATTGCATAAATCAGTTTTACAACGCTTGGGCACATGTCCGGTTTTGAAAATGGCCCCTAGGTGGAAACACGTGTTAAGCAATGAGCATAAATAACACCATTAAATGAACACGTTGCACATTTCAGAGTGTCTTTTTTTTGGGATAAGTGTGCCCGTTTTGCCACATTGCCTACATTCAACGTTTCAATGCCATATCATCAACAGACATTATCACAACGGGTGTTTTTAGGAGAGAATTTTGCCCACAAAAGTCATCAAAAGTTTTAAAAATATATTTTTGTGGGTTTCCCCCAAAACCCCTCTCCCCCACATATGTTTTATTGTGCCCGACCCCCTGAACCCCGTATCTGCTCTTTCCCACCCCCACCAAAAATTTAGATGATTTTTTCCGGCAAAATTGTCTCGTAAAAACACCTGTCGTAATAATGTCTGTCGAGGAAACTATGTGTTACCCATTCAACTTACTGCACAGTACACTCTCTGTCTCTCACAAAATGATCAGCATTCCCACATCTATAGCAGCCCCTAAATGATAGTCTTCTACAACCACCAAACACTTCTCTTCTGTTTTTTAGAGAACCTCTTCCTCTCCCTTTTCCTATGTTTCTGTCTCTGCTCCTGCATTCCCAATCATTGGGATTGTAATATGTCATCTCCCCTTTTGCTGCAATTCTACTTCCTGGTTTTTCTCTCTTCACTACACTAGATTCAGCTTGCTCGAGTACATTTTTGGGATTGTATAATCCCAACTTGTTTTCCTTTACCAGTCAAGCGTGGGATCCTTTTCCTTCCAGAGTTTCTCTCTCACCTTATCATCCACACACTTGATAACCAGGTGGTCCCTTAGTCATTCCCCATGGCAACATGGTCTGAACTGACACTTAACAGCCAATCCTCTTAGGGCTGTGACACATTCTTCAATATTTTCCCCTTTGTGTTAATCTCTCATGGCAATCCTATCTCTTGCAAGTATTATGTTTCCTTTTACCTCATAATGTTTATCTAGTTCTGAAATACTTTGGTCAAATGTACTTAAATGTAATCCATCTTCAGTCGTTGGATCAGGAAGTCTTTTCAGTACTTCCTGGGTTCCATATCCCAAACAGTGGTATAATAAGGCATCTTTTCATTCTAAAGAGTAATTAGGACCATATACGGTCAGAACAAACTTCTGGAAGTACGCCTTCCAATCCTTCCATCTGATAATAGGTTCACCACATGCTTCAGGGAGAAAAAATGCTAGGCCAGGATTATTTGCCATTGTCCAATTTACTTGTGTGGGAGTGACTCTTGTTTGCCACCTAAAATGTCTCACTCAGATGAATGTTTCAGGAACAGCATGTTTGACACACTTTTGTGTCCTTTATTTCTTTCCCCATTTTCTTTTATTGTTACTTTAAGCTTGTTTGTGAGCGCTCTTTTGGTTTCAGCCAGAGAACATTTTCCTTTATTTGGGATGTAGCTAAGCAGTAATTAATGTGCCCGCTAGCAATCAGTCAATTAGGGTTTCCACTTACAGTTAGTTCGTAGGGGAGAGTCAAAGCAACCAAGGTCTGTCCTGGAATTATACTTTTACGCTCTAAGTCACTTGCAGCGCAGTTCCACCGCAGTCCTACCCTGCTGCAGCCCTCGGACAGCATTCCTCGTCGCCGAAATGAAGTAAACACCAACTCTTGACATGAAGGTGTGAGGAAGTCTTCATTGATTTCAGAGCTACAGGGCTGAAGCCATTCCTCGTAACCAGCAGCTTCCAACTCTCTCATTTAAAACACTTTGAGCTCTTGGCCATTCTGAAGTTCTCTGTGACACCAACAGGTGATGTAAGATTCTACACATGGCTAAGCAACTATGTACAATAATGACCCTTTAACTATATGCACTACATAACACAATGTACCTACGCAAATCGTACTCACTGCATGGTCTCCTGTTGTTTTCACAAAGTAAATTACCACGAAGTGGAAATTACTTCAAATGACCTGTTTTCCGAATGGGTTACGTGGACAGACATGACAACACTCTCATCAATTGTTGCAAATCAATGATCCTGTAGATCGTTGTTCCAATTCTCCTATTGCTTGGTGTGCTTTGCACTGTGAAGTAAACGGCACTGAGAATGGCTGTGTGTGACTGGCTGACATACCCCAGAGCAGATGTGGGGGAGGTGAGAGTTGTTGTACTGCTGCATACTGGGAGCTACTGTGCTCTCTCCCCACCTGTTGCCTCATCCTGGCGTGGTGCAGTTCATAGTGGTGCATTGCGGTGCAAATGTACCAGACACTGTGCATTCTAGTGTTGAGGACCGGTCCTTCTACAACCACATTGATGTTTCGCAGATTTCAGGCAACTGTCTAGTGTGTGAAGCTGCTGGAATCCTGGGAAAGGGGTGGGGTGTCCAAATATTAAGTAGCCAGTAATGTCCGGAGTGTCCTAACAAGTAATTATGCAAAATGTGGTGAAGATTAGTGAAATGGAGTGACATTGTATAATGAACTATGCTTTGCGAAGCCACAAACCCTCAAACAAATTTGGACTTTTGCTGAAATCCGGGGAATGGGATGGGGGGTCCAAATGGCATGTAGCCAGTATTGTCCGGAGGGTCCTAACAGGTAACTATGCACATTTTGGTGCAGATTGGTGAAACAATGTGGAATTGTATAGGGAACAATTCTTCACGAAGCCACAAACCCACAAATAAATCCACACATTTTCACTTTTATAAATATAGATGTGTGTGTTAAGGAGTAAAAGGGGCGTGTGAAGATGTTTCGGGTAGGAATAGTAGTGAAGGGAAAGGGAGGCTTGGGGCAAATCCCCCATAAAGGAAATTTTGTTGAAATTACTTGGAACCGACTGCACTGTGCACAGCAAGTCAGAAAAACAAAAACAACATAAATAAGACCTAAGCGTTTGAACTCAATGCCCATTTCGGCACAGCCAGATCACAGCCTATGAATCGCTCAAGCTAGTGATATATTGCTTCATCCAATATTCAACCATTCACAATGATTCCATACTCTATAGAGCGATCATTAGACTTCTTTGAAGAAGGAATACACAGGATTTTGCTAGGGCACCGCTATTCTTATCCACACTATTGATGTCCCGGAGAAAGAAAAAAAAACAAGATCCCAACATTTTATCCTGCTCCCTTTTAAAAGCCTACAGAAAACAATGAACGTCTTATGGTGTTATTTTAGACTCAACATCGGTCATTGTTGAAAGTGGGAGATCCAAGAACCTGGGCCATACTCGCTTGAATTCATCAGTGCATGGATCAAAGATGGAATTTTTCCAAGAAAGCCTAAAGGTCACAAAGCTGTAAAAGAAACCCTCAGTATTTGAACATTTTTCGCTCAGTCACTGGCCTCCCTTGAATGAGAAAGACAATAGAGATCTACGTTGAAACCCAAACAAGACGTTCAAGGAAATAACATACCAGAGAAATATCAATATCAATATTTATTAATTAATGTATTTGTTTTATTTTTTCATTTACATAGCGCACACAAACCCTGAGGCATCAGGGCACTGGAGAGAACGAGTTATATGTAGCCCGGAGGTGAGCTGGCAGGCATAGTAGCATACAGAGTGATTATTTACAAGTAAGGGCATGATACAACACTTTTGCTGTTGCCTGTTTACCTTAACATTAAATGTCATAAACAATGCAAATCACAGCATCCGGCCTCCCCTGCCCTGACACACTTTGCCGAGGAGCACTTGCATGAATGCTCCGCCACCAAGGACTAATCCTCACTCATCAAAACACAACAAAAATATGAACTGCATCACAATGAAGCCATCCTCTTTGCTGCTGAGACAAAAAGACCTAATGGTCCAGCTTCCCATGCATTTGAGAACAATGTTTGCTTCAGGATGAGGGCACAGAGGTGCAGAAAGTTACACAGTCACAGAACACTTGCACGCTACACTGACTGCCTCACGGGGGCCTTGCACTAAACCTCCTTTGCAAGATCAATGACCATCATTGCTCAAGCCCCAGAATCCCATGTGCTTCCCGTAAAAACTGTTCAGCCAGCAATAGGGAACACGGCAGTGTAAGACTAGCTGTTCAGTGACTACTCTTGCTTCAAGATGATGCTTTGTCGTCCCTTGCAGACAATGTTCTTTCTACTAGTTTGTTATATTTTTTACTGTGTCTCTGGCTGTGTCTCTGGGTCTCGCCATACCACCCAGCGGGCCGCCTACTTGGATACCCATGTTTGGAAGCTACAGCAGCATTTGTACACAAACGTTGCTTCATGAGGTGTTCATTATTTTACCTTTAATTTAGTTTGCTAACTGCTATTTTGAGTGTTTCCACCAGTTTTTAATATTTGCCATAGAAATTCAGGACTAAACATTATGGAGCACATTTTGAGCTTGACGTAAAATAAATAAAATGCGAAAAAGCCTCGCATAAAGGCATTTGCGCATTTTCTTTATGTCACTCCTCATTTTTCTGCATTTTCTGCATTTATATGGCAGAAGGAGAGGCAGAACACGACTCACGTTTCTGCCACCTCCCTTCCTCTACGCCATAAAATACCACTATGTTTGCACCGGCATTCATTTCATGCCAGTGCAAATGCTGGGGATTCCTATGGAGTCTCCCTGCTTTTTGAACAAGCAGAAACCAGGCAGACTCCATAGGAATCCATTACAAATGCTGACTGCCATGCGTACATGGCAGGCAGCGTTTACTCAATTTGCACAGCGGATTGCAAAAGGGGAGGGCAAAAGGTGGTGTACGTGCATGCAGGGACGTCATTTCACCAAAATGCCAGGGGTAGCGGAAGTGACATCACAGTGCCACACCCCCAAGAGTGACATCACAGGAAGTGATGTCATTTGGCCACACCCCCACCCCACAGGAAGTGATGTCATTAGACCACACCTCACAGGAAGTGATGTCATTAGACCACACCCCCACAGGAAGTGATGTCATTTGACCACGCCCCCACCATGACATGGCCTCATAAAGCATTATCCCTCAGTGCACTAAGAAAACAATGGTTACCATATCAGTGTATTGTGACATTTCATACAAGAATGGATCATCATATGTAGCAGTGTCAAGGTCCATGTTGCCACGTGAAGTGTATGAACCCCAATCCCCTCTTGATGTGGATCTGCCCTGTTATTTCAACAGGACTACAGAGCGAAATCACATTCTGGGGGGACAGGGATAGGGGAAAGCCAGGATAAAAGGAGAGAGGGAGAATATTTCAACAGCAAACATGTATGGAATTCTCAGTTTTTAATGATTCTTCTTCTTGTGTTATTTTGGCTGCCAAAAGATTCGTTCAAAATGTGTTCAAGGCATACAGTGCATTACTGAGTGATACAAACTTCAGTACCCAAAGCCTCATCAGTCCTGTCCCCATATTTTATGGGGGAAAAAATCCTGGCTGCATTTTGCATTCCTCCCACACTCACCAACACTCTTTATATGCCTAGGTTTCTGTTCCTACATGTTCATTGTCCTCCACACCCCGCACCTCTCCACAATGGTACACATTCCAACAATTAGTACTATTATACAGATTTTGAGATAATGCCCAACAGTTGCTCTTCCTTCACTCTGATCATAAGACTTAAAATGTAGTTTCTTACCATATTGAGCAGAACAGTGGCTTGATAGACGTACCGGTGCTGCTGTTTCAATGGCATGTGAGGTGAAGATTCTTACTCCAAGGCAGGTTGTTGCTTAGGTGACCGGAAACCAGAGGTCCGGACCCATGGCACTTCTCCTCTTCCCTGCACTTGCGCAATCTGAATGACACAAGGCCTAGTAAGATCATTTTTTTGTCCCCCCCTCCTCGTCTTGTCACGCCTAGAAACACTTGTGTACAAGCGCGTTATAAATGTCACATCATATCATATCATATATCATACCTATAACCCAGCATATATGCAGAACTCGGATTAGCAGCCTCAAAGAATGTGCAGGTCCTCAAGCATGGATACAGGAGACAAATCAGAAGCAACGAGAAAGGCGCAGAGACCTTAGAATTGATAGTGAATACAGGTTACAAGCTGCCAGGCAGGTGCACACTTTGGGACTTGGACAAAGATTAGAAGAGCGTCATGGTTTTCAAGTGGTGTTGCTGTTACTGAGCTATGCAACGCATTACTTTATCGTGTCCAGTATATCAATGGTCACTATTATTATACGTGAAGCAACACAATAGCCAATCAAACCATGATTGTACTCCTTGAACTACATCACTCTTAGGGATTGACAATGTAGAAATATTTTTGGACTTGCAATTGTGACAGGTTAAATGAGATGCCCAGGATCACACACTTAAGTTAAGAGGTGAAGCTTGGACTTGAGCACAGCATGTCATTTCTGCACTTGACCAAACTGTTTTCCAGTTCTTGTCATATAGCAAGGTGCTCATATTTGTGTATGTTGACGTTCATGAGCTAATACATATCCTGTTTTGTATACCGGATACACCATTCACAAACTCACCAACATTCAAAAATAAATTTACAGAACAGGCAGAGTTGGCCAACCACAATATGATCCCTTAACCTGGAATGAGCACAGGAAGCATTACTTGATAAATTGGTCTGAATGGAATGTACTTGTCAATAATAGCCAGGCAGAAGATGTCAAGCCTCAGCAGCAGTAATATAACATTTGCAGACGTGCCTTTTATGCTTTTAAAAGAAATGGGCAAAGAAATATTTTCATCTGCCCCACTTGTGCCTCCCCAAGGTGTGGGCCAGGAGCCCATTTTGCTCTCCCATAAAGCTGTCTCTGCCCCACCACCTCCCCTGTGACAGTTCACCATACCCCCGTTAGTAAAATGAATGATGTTGCCAGCGGCACCAAATTCATTTTACTAACGTTGCAATTTATGTGCCGGCGGCAGCTTAACACTGCAAGCCGCCGGCGGCACATAAATTGCAACGTTAGTAAAATGAATTTGGTGCTGCCGTCGGCGGTAGCTTTGGAAAGCAAGCCGCCGGCGGCACCGAATTCATTTTACTAACGTTGCAATTTATGTGCTGGCGGCAGCTTAACATTGCAAGCTGCCGGCGGCACATAAATTGCAACGTTAGTAAAATGAATTTGGTGCTACCGTCGGCGGCGGCTTTGGAAAGCAAGCCGCCGCCGGCATGGTGGCACCGAATTCATTTTACTAACGTTGCAATTTATGTGCCGGTGGCAGCTTAACATTTCAAGCCGCCGGCAAATAAATTGCAACGTTAGTAAAATGAATGGTGCTGCCGTCGGCGGTGGCTTGTTGCTTTCACCAAATTCATTTTACTACATTATGTGCCGGCTGCCGGCGGCAGGCTTAACAACACTGCAAGCCGTCGCGGCCGCCGGCACACAACGTTAGTAAAATTAATTTTATGCTGCGGCCGTCGGCCGCGCGGCGACCACCGGTCCAAGACCACTCTGAGCTGACACGGCTCGAGCCTCGGTCACTTACCTCGAGTACTCCTCGAAGTCACTGGCCTGGCCTAGTGTGGCCTTCTTCTTCAGTGCGTGGTGGATCGTGGATGCCTGCCCTGGACACACAAACTGGTCTGGAGCACAGGAGCAGCAGACCGAAGCACGCGTTCCACACGTGCAAAATGGAGGACAAGTTGGCAACACAACTTAGCGTCGCAGCATGCTGTGGCCACGCCCCCTCCTCCTCTGATTGGTCAACAGCCAGAGGTCTCAAGAGATTGACAGGGGTCACTGGCCAATCACCAGCGGTCGCTCTTGCGACCTCTGGCGACCCCCAAATGACGTCCCTGCGTGCATGTATGTCACCTTTTGCCCTTCCTTTTTGTACTCTGCTGTGCAAATAAACCAATATCGGTGGCAGAGACCCAACTAAATTTAAGTCTACACATAATGGGTTCCCACCCCCGGACTCGAAAATGAACCCCTATGGCCGGGATTCATGGAATTATTTGCAGCAATAATCGGAACTTTGTGTGTCATTCTACACGCAAAACCCCCTTTGTGGATTAATGGAATTGACTCTGCTGGACTTTTCCAGACTTCGCAGGGACTTTGCGCAGGCTCAGCACATCTCTCTGAGCGGTCGAGCGGCTTGCGCTATACTCCGAGCAGTGTGTGGGATGGGCCTATGCAGAGACCCAAATAGGGGGCGGAACATGCAGAATGAGGAAGAACAGGAGTAAATGTGGGTGGTTGAGGAGTGGTCCAAGCTAAGCAATCGCAGGCCCAGTCCACTGCAAACCCAAACGAATTCATGGATTACAACGCGCAACCTCGCGTCAGGAAAAGTCACAAGCAAACTCAGTGATCCATCCGCCACATGATAGCAGGCGTAAAAGTGAATGTGCAAAGAATCCAATGCGAATAAATCACACAATGCACACCAAACCAACGGACAGCTACGATACAGAAGGAGGAGGATGTAACGGGCCAATTATTTCACACAAAACACCACGCTGTTCGGGATGCCTAGTGATTAGGTTATGCTGGGTACCGGTTCCCCTCATGTAATCCTAGAGCAAAGGTCTTCTTCAAACTGTGGGGACCCTCCCACACCAAGAGGGCACAGCCACATTCCTGGGGGGGGCGCAAGAGCCCAGTCTGAAATTTTAAATATACATTTTTTTTAAATGGAGGAAAAAGGCAGGGGCGGGTGGATCACTGAGTTTGCATGTGACTTTTCCTGTCGCAAGGTTGCGTATTGTAATCCATGAATTTGGTTGGGTTTGCAGTGGACTGGGCGTGAGATTGCTTGGAACATGCCCTCAGTCAGAGGCACCACCCTTGCCCTTGGTTGGCCAAAGGGCATGTGGAGAGGCTGCACGCATCCAGCTGGTGCAAACATACTTGACCTAAAAACATGCCCCTGTGGAGCACACAAAGTGATACCACATCCCAGGTGCTATTGAATGATGATTTGGAGCCTATCCTCTGTGCCCATAAGAACACCCTGAAATTGTGTGTCCGGGAGAGGCAAATAGTGTGCGTCCATTAGACATAAAATAACATGCACAAACAGTGCTCGCAATAAGATTTGCAAGTGGGAGTATATTACTCCCTATTTTCTAAAGTTGGGAGTAAAATGATTTATTAGGGAGTAAAAATGTTAGTCCAATTCCCAATAAGAGAAATTTGTAAGTGAGTAAAAAAATTGTTTCACTGAAAAACTACATTTTTCTGGTAATATTTTTTTTACACCTAGTCATATATGCTCATCCAAAGATACATGTTTACTTCTTCCAATCAGGCAGTTAACATAGTATTGTCTACCTGTGGTAGTACGTGCACTTCTGGGCCAAACATATCCATGTCGCTGTGAGGGTGAAAGCAGGTGCGCAAGATTCCATATGTCTTTTTCATATTTTCTTAGGGAGATTTTGTGCTCCCTATTTTTATATTTTGGGAGTATTTGCCAATTCTTAGGGAGCAAAAGTGACCAATATACCCGTTATCTGTAGGGCTGTGCACAAATCACCAACACAGTCATAGCAAATGGAACCAACAGTGTCCATGTAGTACACCCAAAAGCACACAACACAAGCAACAAAGTTTCCATTCACCATGGAAACCAACCACTAGTCTGCACGTAGCCCCCAAACTACACACACAAGAAAACAAGTCGGAAGGCATAGTCCAAAATGGAATTAGCAACTAACACATGTGAGGATTGCCATGGATCTCCTATGTGTGCTCCACAACAAAATACAGGTTGGTTAACCCATTCCCTCACAACAAGTATGCTCACAATACACATTCACATCAAAATAGTCATGCAGACTTTGAGAAATGCAAGTGCACTACAATAAAGATGCACATACCACCTCACAACTTTTACCTTGTGAGCCTGCACCACCTGTACTCTGGAATGCATAGATGTTCCCCTCTGTAGGCTTGTACACCACCCAACTCTGATGATGTGTTCTGTACACGCATACAACAGCAATGTCCCCTTCAATCGCAGCAACCATCTTCCCCTGCAGAATGACTGTAGAG
Source organism: Ambystoma mexicanum (assembly GCF_040938575.1). Lineage (NCBI taxonomy): Eukaryota > Metazoa > Chordata > Amphibia > Caudata > Ambystomatidae > Ambystoma > Ambystoma mexicanum. The sequence goes on along the minus strand of NC_090936.1, from coordinate 299,291,770 downwards.
AAAAACAACACAAGATCAGGCAAGGCAACACATCCATGCACCCAATTACATTCCAATATGTGCCTCCGTGAGTGCCATGCATAAAATGCAAACAAGAACAACCAGCCACCCATCTCCATGTTTCCCTGCTCCCATGCAGCCAGATCACTCCACCTTATGTCAATGCAATGAAAACAACCCACACAGTGACGCTTTACCCCTTCACAACACCTACATTGCCTGTCCCCCAGTGTGCCATGCAGTGAGGGACCAGGTACCACTTACCCCTTGACATAGTGATGGTGATGGGACATTGTGAACTCTCTGCTTGTGCCAGAGCCAGTATGACACTGAGATGACTCCCAAAAAGAGATCACTGAGGGGTTGGAAACTCAAGATCTCCTTGGAAGTACTCCCAATGCCACAATATGGCATCCCCTGATTAACATGACAGCATGACAGTGCAGTAAAGACTGGCAGGGAAGGCAATGATGTAAAACTCAAGATGATGGGACACAAACATATCAGCAATTGCATTAAAGACAGGATTTGGCAGAAGGCAGGGCACAGAGGCAACTTGCATGAAAGAGACAAGCAGACATGAGAAGGGAATGAGAAACAGAGGCCAAGGATTCTGCCACACAAATAGGAGCAAGCAACATGCAAGGGGAAGGGAAGGCAGACTTCACATGGACTGTATTGAAACGGGACCAATGTGCTTTGAACAGAAGTGAGCGTTAAGATGCACTGAACAGCTGTCAACAGGCCGCAAAGTATCTGCTGGTGTACCGTACATGGTACATGTTCATCCTGGCAAACAACAACACCTGGCCAATGGCGTGTGCCTGGTATCTGTGGTGAACATGGCATCCCCCAAATGGCCAGCAATGCTCTGCTGTGTGTGGATTTGTCTTGGGACAGCACCAGCAGAAGAGGCAGAAGGACCAAAAGTAGACTGTCTGCATGGGTAGACATGACGGGAAAAGCTCATGGAATGGGATGCCACGTGGCAGGCAAGACACATGTAAAAACTGCTCGCTATCACTGCCATCATCATGTGTCCCAGCACACATACAGCTGGACCTGCCACCTTCATGACAGCTCACCAATAAACACCCTACAGTGACAGCCTCCCGCACAACAATCACTTCCAACCAGTGCGGTTATGATTGGCTTGATAAAACAGCATGCATACACACACCAGCCTACCATCACCATGTCACACATGCACCCATGAAGTTTGACCTGCTCACCTCAGTACAAGGAAAAGAAAAATAACCACATAGTGTACCAGGCTCCTTGCCACCAACAACACCACAAGTGCCACCTTGAGTGCCTTTGACTTACCTGCAGTAGGTATTCACCTGGCAGGCATCCACTGCATCCCACCTGAAACAACATTTTGAACTCGCAAAGACATGCATGTGTTGCATCAATATAAATATGCTGGAAAGCCATGACAACTCCAGTATGGAACAAGGAAATAGGCATGACCACCCAGTGTCAACATCTGGAAGTACAAACAACCAAGCGTGACAAACAAACATCACAACGACAAAACTGACAAACAGAGAAATCACAGCCAGAAAAGCAAACAGATTACAAGCATAGCACAACATGCACCCTGGAAACATGTGTTACTCAGCCCTGGGATGCAGGCCCAAGTTGGGACATTGATTGCAGGCATACAAGTTCTGCACACCCACTGTCAGATCTCATGTGTGCTTTTGGGTCAACCATGGGTGCATGGTAGGAAAAGCACACCAAGTGAGGAGGTGGTGTCCCTGGAGTGGAAGTACAAGTGCCATAGCTGATGAGAAGGATGACAGAAGGCAGGAGGGAGACAGGACACAGAGTGATGAATGCATAGAAGTTGAATGGAGTGGGAGAGAGGGATAGGGGAAAAGCAGTGAAAGGAGGAGACTGGCTCGTGGGAAGATGAGAATGGAAATGTCTGACATCACAGTGGGTGAGGGCAGAGAGACTCCCTGCCACCAACAACACCACAAGTGCCACCCTGAGTGCCTTGGACTTACCTGCACAAGGTACACACCTGGCATGCATCCACTGCATGCATGTGTTGCATCAATGTAAATATGCAAAACAAATGGGGGTCTGGGAGTCTCCCTACCAGCACAAATATGGCCCATTGACCTGTTCTTGGGTGGATGGCCCCTGGCAGAGTCTCAACCAAGTCTTTAGCTCACTGTCCCTTTCACAGAGGAGAAATATCACGGCATATCAGTCTTTGTCCTGCCATGGGGAAGTCCAGCACCAAAATGCTTGGCAATTCTTCTCTGAACAAGAGTACCAACAGCAACATCATACACGTGTTTCAGCCTTGTTGGGCATCATCAGTGAGGTGGAGCTGTGCCTCTCTGAGAACAGTGAGCAAGGGGTCCACGTCTGGATGGCCCTGGTAACTTAGGGTGAGACCCAAAGCTACTTAATATTCCAAACAAAGGGGCCCATATGACATTTCCCAAGCTATCTTTGTCAGACATACTTATGAAGGTCATACAAGGTCCAGGAGTAGCATGTAGGTGAAACAAAAATTCCATACAGAAATGCCTCTGGGATTATGTGTGAATAGAACCCTGTCTATGAACATTGTCCCACGATGTTGGGTCATTGTTCATGACCGTGCATGCTTGGACTGAGAACCTGCACCTCCTGAACTACATCTCACATGAAACAAGAGGCAACATAGTCATCATTTAACATCTAAGTGGATGATATAGGTGGCATGTCTTTCCTCATCAAACAGATCACACAAGTGTGGAAAAGTGTGCATGTCAAGTACAAAGAGAGGCCAATTTCTGTGTGAGTGTACAGCACAATGATGCAAGTGACAAGGCATGTGTCAACTGATGGACAAATACAGGTCTTTCATGTCAGGCAGGTGCTTCTAATTTGAGGCAGGGATGGGGACCTCTCTGGGCCTGGGGTGAAAGGACTACCAGGGAGGAATCCAGACCCAGTCCTACCCAGGAGGGACATGCTGGCGTTGGGAGGACCCCATCTCATATCCCCCGCCCATGTTCCAGTTCACAGACAGTGCCAAACTGCATCATCCCATATCTGTGACCACAAATGTTGGACGAGTTTTCTCATCTAATTTCTGAAAAATAACAAATCCAGAAGGAGAACACCCATGAGCTAGAGAAACAGCAGCCCCCACACAAATACTCCTCAACATAAAAGAAAGAGTGGAAGAAAGCCAAAGGAGAGAGAGGTGGAAACCTTGTTTCCCCATCAGAGAACCTCTGCTAGCAGTGTGCAAACAACACTGTGAGAGGGAAAGCAGCAGAGACAGAAGCCAGAGCTCCCACATGGCAATCACTGAAGCCGCACACCACACGCCTGCCTCAGTCTGCCCAATGAGGTGGCAGAGCAGTCCCCTAGAGATTTGAAACAGAGCTGTGGCTGCTGCAACAGAATATGATTTCCATAAGGGGAACCGCACCTTGGTCCCATGGTGCAAACATGAACACTTTGCAGAAAGGGTCACTATTCCTGCAGGCAGGCAGCCCTGCATGGAAAAAAAGCAGTGAGCTTACCCCACATTTTGAAACATTCTCTAACTTTTGGCTATTGTCATAGAACCAGTCAGTGTATTATTAAGGGTTAAGAGATACAGAAGGACACAGGAAGATGTAGGTTGTTCAGTGAGGTCTGAAGAGGAGCGGGAGGTGGCAGACAAACAGACCAGCACAAGGAAGGATGGTGGAGGCAGTTTTTGAAGCAAGTGAGGCATTGATTAATGAGTGCAAGGGGTACTGCGTTGTGAGTGTTTGTGAAAGAATGGTGAGTGTGTTTTGCAGGGGAAGCATAGGGAGTGAATGTGAAGTGATGGAGTGAAAGGAGATAGTGGGGTGAAGTAGAATTGTTTAGGAGGGAGTAGTGTGGAGTATGGACTAGTAGTTTGTAGATGGAGTGGTGTGTAGAAGTGAGTAGTAGTGTGGAGGGGGGAGTTGTAGTGTGGAAGAGGGAGTTGTAGTGTGGAGGAGGGAATAGTAGAATGGAGCAAAAGTCATAAAGTAGTAATGGAGTAGTAGAGTGGAGAAGGGAGCCATAGAGTGAAGGAGGGTGTAGGAGTGTGGAGGTTTGAGTAGTAAGGTGGAAGAGGGATTAGCAGTGTTGTGAAGAAAGTAGTAACATCAAAGGGTGAAGGAGATGCTTAGAAGGAGTAAGAGGCCTGAGAAGGGCAGTGCAGTACAAGAAGAAGAGGTGGGTGCATTTTGAAGGAGGAGAGTAGAATGAGAAGAATATCATGAAGTGAGAGGGAGAGAAGTACGTGGGTGTGATAGAAAGGAGAATGAATCTGGCAGAGTGTCTGTAAGAAACATTCCAATACTCCTTTTTAGATTACTGGAGAGAGTAGGGGCAGTCTAGCAAGTCCCTGGGGGAGGTTAGAGAGATAAGGCATTCTGCCTTTAGAATTTCACCTCTTTTTCAAGTGAGAATGTAGACAGTTCGGTGGAACCTGTGGTATATACTAACCTGCGGAGTAGGGACACCTTGGCTAAGGAGGATTGTTGGTTTTTAGATGACAGAGAGGGGGCGGACCCAGGGCTGTTCGGATGTACATACAGCATCCCAGCTAGGCAAAAAGGTTTAGGCTGAGAAAAACCTATTAGTGAGTGCCTCAGTGTGAGCAATTTGAGTTTTGTGTAGCAGAAGGTGCATGTATCACTTGAGGGTCAGTATAGGTCTAATTCTACTGGTGACTGACCTGCTCTGTCCCCAAGAAACTATCTATTACATTGTTGCAGGGTTGCAGATTTACCAATGGCCCTTGCCCTCTGCCATCCATCCCTGGATTTCTGTCTCCTAATTGGTTGGAACTGGTCTCCCCAGGTCTGGGACCCAGTTCAGTTCTCAGCCCTGTTGGAGGTTTTGTCTTTTGGGGCAAATTCTGGATTTGGCGGTATTTTCTTACTGCAGTAATTTGGCGGTATTTTGGCAGTAAACTGACCTTAACATTAGAGGTAGTTCAGTATTATCTTATTTTGGTGATAATATAGTGTTAGCTTATATTGGCAGTAATTTTTAGTGGTATCTTATTTTGGTGGTATTTTAGAATTATCTTATTTTTGTGGTTTAGTGGTGAGAATGTCTTTTTTATACTACTGCCCGTCATAGAAAAAACTCTCCCTTATTACAATTGTGACCCACCTTTGGCTGACTGCATGTACTATGTGGACCTAGCACACCTTTAGGGAACCCAGAGGCCCTCATTACAACACCGGCGCTAAACCATGGCGCTATTAGCACCATGGTTGGTGCCGGGGTTGTAACTGGTCCACCATGGTTCAATGGGGAATTACCACCCTATTCCAAGGTTGGCGGGGCGGTAATTCCCCATTGAACCATGGCCATTCCCCATTCCCATTTTTGCCCCATAGGGCTCTATGGGAATGGGGAAGGCGCTAAGTACGGTACCGCAAATTGCGGTACCGTACTTAACACCAAGGTCCCTTTGCGGGTCCCTACTTTAACGGCTGGTCTAGACCAGCCGTTCAGGTCGGGTCCCGCAAAAGGACGTTGTAGTAAGGCGCTAAGTGTTTAACGGCACCGCAGCCTTTTACAGCGCCGTTAAACACTTAGCGCCAAGGTCCTAATGAGGCCCATTGAGTTCATTCAGAATTGCGCTTATTACATGTATATCATGTTACTGACTTATTTACATTCAGTAACCTATGCGCTCTGGGGCACCGCCTTCTCTTCACAGCATGCAGAGAAAAGTGCATCCACACACACATAGGGCCTCATTACACGGTAGGCGGTGAGCCATGGCGCTATTAGCGCCATGGCTCATGCCGGTAAAATACCGGCACCGCCTTGGCGGAAAGGGGATTTACCGCCCCATTCCAAGGTTGGAGGGGCGGTAAATCCCCTTTCCGCCATTGCCCTTCCCCATTCCCATTTCTGCCCCATAGGGCTCTATGGAAATGGGGAAGGCGCTAATTACGCCACCGCAATTTTGCGATGCCGTAATTAGCTCCGAGGTCCCTTAGCGGGTTGGATTTTAACGCCTGCAAGAAGCAGGCGTTAAATCCTCCAACCCGCAAAGGGACCTCGTAGTACGGCGGTAAGGGTTAACGGTCACCGTTGCCATTAACGGTGACCGTTAACCCTTACCGCCGTCCGTGTAATGAGGCCCATAATCTTCTGGCTTGCTTATTTGTATATGTTTACTCTTGTCCTAAACTTGTCCCATGTGTTAAATGAGGTAGCAACATTCTTTACCACATTGGTATGACACTAGGATTACCCACTGACTTTTTCTCCTAATACAGTAATCATGGGAGACATAAAACAAAACCAATAAAGTTGCAACAGCTTTGCTTTTTGTTATAAATTTGGTCTTTGGTCCAGAATATTACAATTACACATATGCTTACCAACAGCGGACATAACCTGTCTTCTAGAAAATAAACACAGAAAAGAGAAAAAGTACATGGCAACATGGAAGAAGTAAAAAGAGTGTATGCCATTTTTCTGAAACAAATGCAGCAAAAAGATATCAAAATAAAACACATCGCAAAATGAACTCAGTTTGCATCACTTCCTTACCCAGTGCAAAAATTCAGAGAGAAACATGACATTTTTCTTTTAAACCTATCTCACTACAATGTCTTTCAATAAGTGTAATGCATCTCATACATTCTCACGCTCCTTATCTTTGAGACCTGACTCACCAAAATGTGTAAAGTCTGCTACTTGGGCTTTATCTATGCGAACCTCCTTCACACAGCCCCCGGATGCAGCTTTCAGAATTCCTTCCACTTCAAAGCCAGCAGCCCGACAACTCTTCTACATGGCCTGCCAGCTGTTTTCAAAACTGCATTCCCGGAGTCCCATCCAAGAAGACACTGACAGCTTTCGAATCTCAGGAAGCACTGCCTTCTCTCCCCATCTCAGCTGATTAAAAAACTCTGGCTGTCTGTCAAACTCAGAACAGCCTCCCATGACGTGGCCCAGCCATCCCCTCATTTTACCAATCATATTACAAGAATGTCCTGCAACAACTCTCTGCCTGTCAGGACAATGGAGAATTCAGGCAGGCAATTGTTTCCATTTACCTTCCTGTCGCACATATTTCTCCTCTCCATGGAAGAACACTAAAATGGAATGAATCTCACTGTGTTTAACAAACTGCATTATATGTTAGAGGAACAGTTAATGGGTTAGTGGGACAAATTAGTATAGGATTAGTTCATTATATATTCCCAATGCAGTTCCACACAGAGAAAATCAACCTATCTGTACATATGCACATTTCTGCATTTTACAATGATAGCACACTGTGCTAAATGCTTCTGAAACTAAACCCATTTTGCTGGTTTGGCTAAATGCTTTTCCAGAAAATGAATGCTTGCTAGCTTGTTGCTAAAAAGCTGCCCTTAGCACCCATTTCCAACTAACTGTATTTACATACTAAACAATGAAACACTCACTTTTGCTTCCCTTTTACTCTGCACACATGTGCTGTTATTTGCACAAATATGTCACTCATGAATATATCCCTACAGCACTCTGTGCACCTCTCCAGGTGATTTGAGCAACTATGTGCCTCAAATGTATCTGATAGTAACACCACCTTTGCCTATGAGAGTGCATTCCACTTTGCAACATTTGTTTCACTTCTCGTAGAGTAGATGTCCAATATATATAAAACCTGGGATCCTTCTATTCAGCAAAAGGGAGTGTGAAGAGGGGAAATTCCCTCATCCGGAAGTAAGGGGACAGAGGAAGGGTCAAAACCAATGTGTAAGTAAGCATGGTTTTGTTGTGTAGGTCCAAATGAAAACCTTGAACTGTCTCTAAGACTCTGAGTATTTATTTAGCCTCTGAGACAGTGTATACAAAATATAGAACCACCATGCTGTTCAGTGCTTCCCTAGACACAGTGCACTGAGGTTTATGTTGCTGTGGCACCTATTCTATTCTACAATGTGAGCATTACAGTGCCAAGATGTATTCTCTATTCACAGTGTCACAGCAAAAATAGATTTTGGGCCCTTCTCCCAAGGATCAATGACAAAAGGTGACCTACTCCTTGCCCCCCATAGGATGATGTCCTTCTCAGTTCCCAGTTAAATCCTTACCCCGTTGTTCAGAGCACACCTTATGCTTCTTAATCCTACGCCCCTTCCTTCCACACGTATTCACGCTAGACTGACTAACATACCCATGCACCCCATGCTTCAGGCTGATTTTCAATTGACTTTAAAAAGTAACAAGTGTTCTTTCACAAAAGAAACTCATTTGAGAGCAGTCCCTACTCTTTCACAACCAAACATCAACCCAACCTTTTATGTCATCAATTCATCCCCTGCATTCCATGCTCCAGTGTGAATTTCAAGGGAATTTGAGCCAGAAGTATTGTCTGCACCACCTAAGAACTAATATGCACCTTTTAACTTATTCTGTCTTTTGGTCTGTTTTTACACATAGAATGGGTGACCTAACCTCGAGCATCTTTTAAAGCTACAGTAGCCCTCCTCTTACCACACAGACCCAAACCGTTTTACTCATGAAAGCCCATAAGAACTTAGCATGGCGAAAGGCCCCACCACAGATTCCACTCCACGTATCTCTTTATTCTCTTGTCCCCAAAGAGCCTCAGAAATTATAAGTTTTTAGGATAGCATATTTGTTTATTTCATCAACATTGACGGTAATGTTGGGGAGAAGCTGGACCCCCCCATGGCAGTGGGGGGCCAGCAGCCATACCCTCACCAGCTATGGGAGACCCCAACACCTCCCATATGGCCCCCAGAAATGCAACAGAGTCCCAAGCAGGCAGCAGCATGTTCCAAACTGTGTTTATTTCTGGGCAGCAAAAAAGAAAAAAAACACACAGAGCATCGTGCACATCGCGAGTTCAGGCGCCGTCTCCCCCGGGGCTGGCTTGCAAGCCAGCTTTGTAATCACACTGCAGGCTGACCTCACAGAATTGGATCAGCTCCCAGAAACCTATCTCCTCCTGCTATTGGCTGCTAAGTGATAGGTTACCTATGTAGCCCTTATAGAGAACTTGACAATTGGGTGTTAGCCTTTCTGCGTCAGTGGGTTGATTTAGCTGTGCCAGCCACCATTACCTAATTCTATCCTGTTACATTATGACTTTGTTCCCATAACTTTTTAGCTGAACAAGCAGTTCGCACCTGGGCTCTGGGCGCTGGGCTGCGCCATTCTTGTTACAATTTATGTTTCAAATGTTGTGCGAGTCCTTGAGAAAATGTCTTTCTTTCCCGGAAAGAAAAAAAAGCACACTGGGTTGCCGTGATTTATTCGCATTTGTGGATAATTAAAAAATGTCTGTCTGCAGAAAGCAATCTTATCTTGAATGTGCGGCCTTGGCAGGTCGGATGTTTTGCTGAAGGCTTCTGCAGCCAGTGTTCAGTGAGGGAAATTAACTTGGCTGTAATTTTCCTGAAACATGGTTTTACAATGTGCATTTAGACCATGTTAATTCATATAGGCATTTGCAAGCCTTTAAACAGGGATTTTTGTGTTTGTAGATTCTGATATTGCAGCATTGATTCTAATGTAGCATGGAAGTTGCACTATTGGTGAAGTGGGTGTGTTTCAGCATATTTGTCACCCATGGGTGCGCTGGGGCCTGGTTCAAATGATAAGTGCGCTCCTTGTTCTTCCTGCTGTTCTTCTATATATGCGCTTGGGGTGAGGGGGCATGGGTTTGGTCTCGATTTTCCCTCTTCAGTCCCCCCTCTGGTCGACTTTGTCGACCACACCACCAAGCAACATTCACCTCCTTCTGGTCTGCATATCTTTGTCAATTCCTTGAAGTGTCCATAATTTTTGCATTGTTGTTGATGAACAGTACATATAGGAGTGTTCTCCTTCTGTGTTCCACCACACTCACTTCCCTTCGTACTTCCTCTGATCACAGGGAGTGGCCACCTTTATTACTGCTGGAACCATGTTGCACACCGCTATCTTAGTCCGGCTCTTCCTTTCACCATGTCTCTTATTTGCATTCCGATGTCTTCTTCTGTTGTTCTCTTACATCTTGCAATGTATCTCTATCTTGCACAATGATGCTGTGCTTGGTACTAGTCCTTCCGTTATCACCTTCAATTAACCAGGCAGTCATGATGTCATCCATTACCATGCAAGCACTAGCTAGTTCTTTGCTTTCTCTTTTCAAATGCAGTTTTGCTGATCATTCTTTAGTATGCTGGTACTGCACCCAATTATTCTTCTTTCTCTCTCGAGAAGTAATTCCCCCTTCTTTTTACTCCTCTGTCTTTTTCTCTTCTTCCGTTGTTTTCCATCTTGGTGAATGTGTCACTCTTCACATCTTCCTTGGTCATCACCAACAAGGGCATGCTGATGCGCACCAATGAACACTCTCCTCCCCAATTCAGTGGTAGTTTCTCTTGATCTTTGGATGCATGTGCTCAATAGTAGTCCATAAGCAGTGATGTTCCTGCTCTCATCTCGCAACTTCTAATAATTTTCCTGAAACATGGCTTTACACTGTGCATTTAGACCATGTTAATTCATATAGGCATTTGCAAGCCTTTAAACAGGGATTTTTGTGTTTGTAGATTCTGATATTGCAGCATTGATTCTAATGTAGCATGGAAGTTGCACTGTTGGTGAAGTGGGTGTGTTTCAGCATATTTGTCACCCATGGGTGCGCTGGGGCCTGGTTCAAATGATAAGTGCGCTCCTTGTTCTTCCTGCTGTTCTTCTATATATGCGCTTGGGGTGAGGGGGCATGGGTTTGGTCTCGATTTTCCCTCTTCAGTAAGAATATATTCAAGTTCATTGAGCAAGTATTGAAATATACCCATCACATAATTGTAGTTCCTCAATTTCTTTTGACGACCAGTAGTAGGACCTTTTTACTGCGGGCAATGGTCCCGCTGATAATGTCTTCAAAAAGCACTTGAAACCACAAAATGTTGAACCATCAAAGACCTCACTCTGTTGGAGGTTGACATCAGCAAATCAGCGGGGCACCCTCGCCCACAGTAACGCAAAAGGCAAACAAAAGAAATTAAAAAGGTAGCCCAAACAGAAGAGCAGCTTTCAATAATGCAGTGTGGTGTTTTAATTCGTATAGTAATTATAAAGTGTGTTTGTAGAATTACTATATATGTACGGAGTTGTTTCTCAAAGTGTTTTGATTGGTGGGCGAACTATCTAAACTTCTCTGGCATTGTTGCATAGGGTGCGGCAGATACCCTCAGCTATCAAATCGTGAGGCTAATTGCTGCCTTAAGAATTTCTTTGTTTCAGCTACATATTGTCTGCCTATGTTTTATTAGGGCAAGTGGTTATTTAGAATGTTTTTGTACAAGACCAATTAATTGGCAATGGTAAGGAAATAAATATGTTTACCACAAATCACTCGCAGAGACAAAGGGTTGGATATTGCAGCACAGGGTGCTTTGCCTGTAGGCTGATATTAAAAATGTTGACAACAAACATAACATATTTTTTACATAACCACATTGGCCCTAAAGAAAGCAAGATGCATAACACCAAATACTTGGATCGGCAAGCTGAAACTAGTTGTGCCTCAGTCAATAACTTAGTGCAATCACAGATATTTGAATATTGTCCTACTTATAACACAATTACTAAACCATTGTTTGTGATTAATGACAAGATATTGTTATTGATCATATGTGCCCAATTGAAAAGCTATTAATAGCCAAGTTAAGAGGGCTATGGATATCTAAAATGTAACTCAATCCAGTCTTTAAATAGAAAAGTATGATTGCTACACACTAAGCCATAATATGTTATAAAGCAAAATACATAATTCATAGAATGACATCAAAGGAAGGGAGTAATTACCCAAGTTGCAGAACCATCATGTTTTTTTGAATATCTATTCGCCCAATGCTGCTGATATCACAGTTTTCTGGGTCACTGTGAATTTACTGTCTGTTGTTTCACATGCCCACCCTATGTTCCCACCCAATGGCTGTACCAATTTGAAATTTAATAAAAATATTGAACGAAAGAATTCACAAAACTGTCCTTTGAAACTGCTGATGCAAGTCTATAGTTTGAGGAGAATATAATCTTTCCCTCGATCAACACCTAAACTAAAAATACACAATGCCTTTCTCTAGGACACATAGCCAAAAACATTTCCAGGCAATGATTAAGTCCTGATCTCTGGTTGATAAATGGTGAGATCTTCATCCTGCTGCTTAGGAATACACCTTCCACTACTTGGCTCATGGGCCACTTCCCGGGATTGATTACATGTCTGTCAGCAAATCAATGGCTAGATCTCTGATTGTGACAAAATGACTTCTGCTCTGCAGGTGTACAGGGATTAGTAGTGGCTAAAATGCCTACTCAGCCCCCATAATTCTACAAGCAAACAGTGAAAAGTGGAAATTATCATACCATATCACTTCTTACTAATGGGTCAGGGAACATTTTTGGCAAATTGCTTCTGGATAGGATTCAAGGTTGGCTGGACAAGGGAAAGTCCTGAAGCAGTCTCAAAGAGGCGTTAGGGTTGACCTGAGTAATATTGATCAATGCTTCTGTCTCTATTTGATCTTGGCCAAGTATTTTGCACTGAAGAGCACTTCTCTTTTTCTTGTTCACTTGGACGTAAATCTGTCTTCAGCTCTATAAATGTAAACCTACCATGGGAGTCAGTGGTCGAAGAGTACCAAAAGAAGTACTGGAACTATGTTCCCTACTGGCCTCCCCCGCTCCCCACAAACCACATTGCCACGCCCTCTCCCATGCACAATACAAACCCCAAAACACATGTGCCTGCTGTTTAAAGGAACGTCCAGTGCAGTGCACTGAAATTGCAAGTTTCAACTGCTTCCTACACTTTCATTTTAAAAATGTAACTATTCCGGAACGGTTTCTTTTTAAAATAAAAGTATAGGAACGGTAAAACATAATTAGAAGAAGTAGAGGAGCACCGCACCCGACCGCTCCTGCCCACTTCAACCATTGATGGGAGTCCCCAAACTATAAAAGAATGGAGGAAGGATATGTGTGCTTTTTGGAGGACGTTCATCGAGGGGAGTAAGCTAGTGAATGATATGCACTGAATGGTGAATTTATGGCACAGTTTGCAGTGGGGTTGGAAGTCATGCAAGGGTATGATCTGGCCCTCACCACATGTATTTATTTCTATTCACTAATACGCTTTCAGTTACTTTTCAATTATAAGAAACACCAGATGCTCCGGTTTCATTTTGCATACCAAGCTTGCAATTCACTGGTTATTTGATGTTTTTTTGGAAATATTGTAAACTGAAGGATCTCATATTAAACGATGAGAAGACTCAGGTTATGATAGTGGGAAGAGTGTATATACTTATTTCCACTGCGCATTTTATTTTTCTCCTCTTTCATTCACATAAAGAGAGTGGCATGAATGACTGGTTGTGGGTCAAGTGACATTCATGTTATCTATACCATAGCACATATTCTATACTTTTCTTGATGTGTACTCTTTAACCACATTGTTTTTACTTAAAAGGTGTTGGCAAAAGATTAATAAGCAACATCCATTGATCTTTTAAACATTTTAGTAATACATTTTTTATTAAATAGAATAGAGCAGAATTAATCCATGTAGTGTACATCTCCTTATATGACCCAATCAAATTACCTTTTAGTTGCTACTTATCGAACATTTTCACACTAAGGGGTGGTCGCAGATGCACAGAAAGTTACACAATTACAGAACACAGGCCCGCTACACAGGCCACAAAAGCGTACAGAGGTCACTCTTTCATATTGACCGAAAACGAGTACTGAGATCATTCTTTCAGAACCACCTCAGTAAGGATCTAGTGTGAAACCTCCTGCACATGGTAAAGGGTGATATCACACCCATACGTGTAATCCTCAATCAATGTCAACTGCTAATAAACTGCTCACTGCTCTGTCTCATACTGCAATAGTTCCACTTCAACTAGTCACCGGAGATAACCTCAGCATACCCCTAAATTGCATCAACAAAGCAGTATGTTAAATCACAAAGGCGCTAAAGCCAGTTATGCCATAAATATTTTAAATGTTCACACGTGTGCCCTGTATTGCATTGCAAAGGTCTCAATAGACATCATGACCATTGATGGCACACTCAGGACCTTCAAAAAAGAGCCCTATGGAATTTGCATACTACAATCGGAAAGGTTACAACATCCTCAAAATGCAATTGAAAAGTGATACGCACCTGTTATGCACTGCCTATCCCCAAACGATTCAATGGATCATGACATGAAGTAAACATCTTGGAAACCAGTCATGGGTCAAGGCACATGTAAGAAGATCAAAGCAGTTACTGTGTCATGTTAGGTAAGTCTACAGCAAAACAAACATGTGTAGGACAGTACTGTTATGACGTGAGCAGTCACCCATGTCAGGTGACAACTCATGTGTGTGCAGGACATAAATGGAGGCCACGCCCAGACACAGGCTGGGATTCTCCGGATACCAGACACAGCGTGACATGTCCTTATTGGGCTCCCAGCTGTCGATGAGGTGGGCTGGGGCTCACAAGCCCGCCCAACGCAACGCTCTCTGGCTGTGGGTAGACTGTGGGCACCAGCCGGAGCACGTCGGAGCACGCCAAGGCTGCTGACAGCTCTGTTCCTGTGGTGGTCGGTAACCGGCCTTGTGCATTGAGTGAACCCCATGGTGAGCTCGCTGTGCCATGTGTGGCATGAGGAAGGAGGAAATCACAGCGCTCGCTACAAAACGCCGACCATGGTGAGGAAGTCAACAAAAAAAGAAACAACAGGAGGGCATTCAACTGTCGAGGGCTCAACTATGTGTGATACACTGTTCAAGCATTTCACAAAGTCTCTCTGGCCCCGACCATCAGCCCTCACCCTGGGAGGGAACTCGTATATCACCCATTATACCCGTGAAGGCCTTATAAGGGACTGGCAGACCCCAAAACTTGCAGCCCTTTACGGGTGCTTGTGCGGCTGACAGAAGGGGTTAGACAAAGAGACAGGGCAGTACCAAACAGGCCACCCAATCATGGGAACCAACTGGGAGGATGACGGGCTGTCCACGTCCCACTCCACCCCAGCAGCGGGTACATGCAGCGATGCTGCCAGGAATGCAGGAAAGAACCAGAGGATGCTGAGGGGCTTCACAGGAGCCCCTGTCCTGGAATTTGATGTAATGATGCCACCAGCGACACAGGGACCCAGGTATGACAAGTGGGTTGAAAGGCTGGAGATAGGAGGACGATGACCAAAAAATGAAAGCAATGCCCCTATTTTATGCAGGGAGCAAGGTACACCAGATCTTCAAGTCCCTACAACCAGGCAACAACTCGTATGCAGAGGCAAAGACTGCACTGCAGACATTGGTGCGACACCATTGAGCTGATCGGGCTTCAGCTCCCCTACCCCCCTGAAATTTTGGGCTATGTTGACTCGACTTGGCTGACCTACAGAGCCGTAGCCCGACAGAAGAGCACAGACATTAAACGGCGATGGGCTTTGCTGTTAACAAAGGTCTGGCAATTACTAACATAAATCATTTAACTGTAGGCACCTGCATTTATATGAATACATCTTTAGAGAATCGGAATTGTGATGTGGGATAAGCACTTGCATGCCAGGGGAGTGATTGGAAGGGTAAAGAGGGGACAGGGGACCACTCATTCTCACATCAGTCCTTAAATTGGTGTTTTTAGAGGTAACACGCAGGGTTTGCTGCTTTTAACATTGAAACTTCACCAGAATAGTGTCATTGGAATGTCTAAAGAAGTTGGATGGCCCCACACAACTAAGTTTACCCCTGCCCCACATTCTCTGAAGTTAGCGTCTACCCCAACATTTGAAGGGTTAGCCCCTTAACTCCTGTAATTTTAACCTAGATGTGCCCCTGGAAGAGGCTGATGACCGCATTTGCTATTTGCAGAGAGGTGAGAAGGGAAGTCGTTCCTGAAACTGGCAGCATTCATGTTTTACTGTGTTTGTGCTGAATCATGAAAATGTACTTGCACAAATGCAGTGAAACTTTAAAGCTGCTACTTTCAAGACTTCCATCGCTCTCTGACTCAGCACAATCCAATCCTCACATCAGCTCCGTCCCCACGGATGTGAGCCAATTTATAACCATGTTATGTGTTCTTTGACATCCATGGGTAGGGGGGGCTTATGTGCACACTTTCCTTTTTTTTGACATATGTGTTATGTGGCTAGAATAGCAAGTCAGTCTAGTCAATTTGAACTGTGGCTTAAACCTTTTATTTTTTTAACTTTTTTTAATGGACATCCATAATAAACTAGGCATGGTATCTGTGATTACATGGCTGCACTGGCATGTTTGTGTATCCAGTTTAGTAATGTATTACTGTGCAATGACCTTATAGGTACAAGTGTTATGGGGCCTCATTACAAATCGCCCGGTATGGAAACAACGGTGGCGGTAAACCTGCGTCACCTGGGAAAACTAGCCCCTAAACCTAATGCTATCTCGGGTTGGCTCCCCGAGTGGTAGGGCTGGTATAGACCCGTATAGAAGGAAATGTTACTGGTAGAGAAGGGGTCAGGTGGTACGCTTGGGTCGTCCCTAAGAGTTGCTACATGAAAATAGTTACATGGGGAAAGTTAGTGATTGGTTGAATTATAATGTCGTCAGTGGTTAGCCCCTCATATTCTGGTTCATCCTCGAGCCCCCAAGCCTGGGACCATCGCCATTCCCAACTTGTGATGTACCTGGTGTTGGCAACAATGTATGACTATGTGTCAGTGGCGGACAATGGACAGGTCTTACTACTGGCTGTTGTGTGTCCCTTTCCCATCGCTGATGGTGTCCAACTTGTAACTTTGTTGTTGCAGTCTGGGTCCCAGACGTGAGACCCCAGAGCTTCTCTGGTCCTTGGAGCTTGGCATCGTATCAGGTAGGCCTGGTCACGTGTTGGGAGACCGTGGCTGAAGCAGAATTACAGGTATTTGATTTGTATTTGGGCTCCGAGGAGTGTTTAGCAGTGGCAGGTGTAACCTTGGCGCAGGGAGTGTGGCGTGTAGATTTCAACTTCCTGGACTTGGCTGTGGGGCTCTCGTCAGGGTTTGTTCTGGATGAACAGCACCTTGCAGCACCGTCTGAGCTGCTCCGGGCCTGGGGACCCTGGTTTGTGGCCTACCTTGACCTAGTCTATGGGAGGTGGCATACAGTCCATAACACTGGGATTGCGAGGGGTGATTTGGGTTCTTATACATTAGTCCATCTTCATGGTTTTAGTAGCAAAGATGCTTTGCAAGCATATATACAAGCTCTTCTGGCGTCTTGCGTTTCTGCGGTGCAGTAGTTAGCCTATGTGAAAAATCACAGTGATGCATGTCTGTGAGCGTGAGCGGTCCTCTAAGTCATAGCACTGAGTATGTTCTTCGTGTGGGCTAGTGTGTGTCTGATCCATGTGTTCTTGTCCATTGGCTATGTCGTCATGTCATCTCTAATGAGGGCGATATCGGTGGGTGCCGTCTAATCAAGTTGGTCTATATGGTCGGTCTCAGCTCCACCCGAGGACCCGCTGCGTGCTTTGGATGACGCCCAGCTGGCCTGGGTATGCGGGATGTGGCCACGGTGGATCTTGACATCCGGGGCAGCAGTCAGAGGGCTGGACTCATCCCAAGGTGGGTGCTTTGGTCATGATGTCATAGGCCATGATCTGGATGGGAATCGGGGGAAGGGATCATTCCATTTTCCCTCTTCAGTCCCCCCTCTGGTCGACATGTCGACTGTTAAGACGGATTTATGAACTCTGTCCTAGCGGCGCAGAAGTTCAGAAGGCCAACCTAATTACTTGGAACAGGGTAACCTCTGGACAAGCCAGACCAATCAGGGTAGCGATCGCGGCGGTCAAGACTAGGTCTCAAGAGGGGTGAGGGTGACTGAAATCCCGCAATGAGCACACAAAGCAAGGACACTTACAAATTACTCCAAACAGGTGTTATATTAAAAATATATACACATTTATTCCAAGGCCTTTGCAACAATGACCGTAGTGAGAAATCACGATAAAACTCTAGTAAACCAACACATACCAAACCAATACAATATATATACAAATACAAACGAGTCTAAAGCATTAGATGCACGAAATGTGTAGTCCCCCTAGAAGGGGAGGAAAACAGGCAGTGCAAAATAATGATTAGACCCAGTCCACCTTTAGAGGCACCTAACTAAAAGGAAGTCCAATCCCTACGAAGAGTGGAGCCTTGTGCTCAAAAGTACCTGCACACGCTGGTGCCAATGGGCAAAAAGGGGAGTCTCTTCGAGGGAATCAGGCTGTTCAGTTTGGTGCACATTTGAAGAAGAACAGAGTTCCGCGACTCAAGCGCAGCCTCCACTGTGGGCAGAAGCAGAGCGCGAGTACGGAAAGGCGTGCTGTTTGACACAGCGGGGAAAAGCTATGCTACTCACCGGTCCCCGATGCAAGCAGACCCAGGCTTCTCCGCGTCAGTTTCAGTGCTGGCAGGTTCAGGGGAGCAGGGGACGTCTCGTCATCGTGTAGATTCTGCAGCAGCAGAGTTGAGTTAAAGGTGTCCCAAACGAAGTGAACCCGCACAGTTTGTTACCACAGCAGGGCAACGGAGCGGCCGTGTGTATCTCAGCCAAATGTACACTAGTCACTTCAGGCCTGGGAATGCCAAGTGTACGAATCGTGTGAGAGTGACAAGGACTCGAAATACAACACAACCTGACGGCGGTTACAGAGCAAGACTTCTGGGTAGGCTGGTCAGTCTGCTGGATGGCCCAGAGACACTTCCAAAGGCTTACGTGCAGGAGATGGTGAAGATGCCGAGAATAGCTGTCCCCACTATTCCAAGGGTCGAAGTACCAGTACAGGCCTTCTGGTTCGATCAGAGGTAGAAAGGGTTTCACAAAGCGACAGCAGTGCAGAGGAGCAGTCCTTCAGCGGGTCACCAGTGATTCCTCAGTTCCGCCTCGTGGTTGCAGGATACTTGGCTCCTGTATTCCTTTGTTCGTGAGAACTCAGGAGATCGACATGGTAGTGGCGTTTCCAGCCCCCTCTTATCCACGGTTCCCTTCGCGCCAAAACGGAGGGGACCCAATGGGAGACCCGCTCGTAAAACACTCACACCATACGTGGACCTATCACGGACCACGGTGGTCCCAGGCATTCACACCACACTAGACTCTCTGGCACCCAGGATGTGTATTGGGACCAGACATCCCAGCCCACATCCTGGAGGCACACACAAGGCCTGTAGAAGCCCGCGAAAGCATCTGTGTTTCGCGGGAAAGTACATGCCCAAATAAGGAAGGCCCTGGGTCGGCTCGACCTGGGGAAAGTGAATGGGGCAAGACGGTCAGCGGACAGGACAAAGGAGCCTCGTGGTCTGGCCATTTTGGGAGCCAGGCCACCATTTTGGGTTAAGCGCGAGAAACGCGCTTAAAACGCCAAAAGGAGCTCAAAAACACAAGAAACGATCGCTGCCACCATTCCCGTCCGTGATTCATTTGCACCGATCATTTACAATCCAAACAGAGTATCTAGGGCCTGTAGAAGGCTAGAGACCCAAGAGAGCAGTAACTTAGCTTATAGTGCCCTCTTGTGTCATGTTGCACGAAAGCTGCAACATGATAAAGAAACTACGGAAAACAGTGTTTACCGGTACTGACTGTCTTAAGGGCATGTCAGTTTCCCCGTAAGAATGGAGCGAAAGCCCAGAGGAGTGCGACAGAAGGCTGCACTTCTCTGGCAAAGTCTAGATCATGGTGAAAACAACAGCAAATATTTAGAGGTTGCCACATGGAAGGAAAATTACCCACAATTAAGAAATCTTTCCTAACATCGACCACAAAAATATCCACTCGTTTATCTCCCTTTACTCGCCATACCTTTGTTATTCCTTCCAGGTGTCCCTATCGGTCCACGTGCATCCACCACCGGGCTTGCAATAAAGCCATTTTCCAACATAGCTCTTCGGGGTTTCGTGGATTCTCAACTTTTATCGATGGCGGGTACAAGTCTGCTTCCACTATCTGTTGCCGCAGTCTCTCGCGTTCCTTGATTATTATATCTGCGTGTTTGTCATCTTCAGCGGGCAATAGCACGTGCATGCCTATCATTTCCTCGGCAGTACGCTTTGACCTTGCCATCCATAACTTTATCCCCATCAGTGAAGCCATTCCCAGGATCATGCATCCTGCCACCTCCTTGAGGCCATCCGACAGCCATGATGGCATCCAGGACCAGATATACAAAAAACTGCTACCATCCTTCTTTACTCCCTTTGCTTCTTCTTCCATCTTGGCATGCATCTTGGCCAGCTGGGATACTGCTGCAGATAGGGTGCCGTTGTCCTTGTCGTTTGCAGGAATGAACGTGCAGCATGAACTTCCAATTTTTGTGCAAATACCTCCTTCGATTGCTGTTAGAAGGTCTAGCACATACCTATTCTGTAAGGCCACCATCCGTATTGCCCTCAGTTCCTCTTTGATTGCGTTGAATCCATTAACGGTGGAATTCATCGTCATCATTAGCTCCCATCTTGTTATCTGTAGCCATTTTGCATTCACATACGCCTGCACTCCTGGATGTATCACAGAGGAAAAGAACATTGCCACTCTGCTAAATAGTCTGTGTGCTGGTGGAATCTCACTTAGTGCTGTTTCTGACCTTCCCCACAGGTAATTTCCAGTCAGTGGTTCTCCTTGTCTTTTTACTCTGGATACTTTATTCTCTGTAGTCTGTAGTAATGTCACTCCTTGAGGCGCTTCCTGCTTTTTCCAGGGATCTTCTCTTCCTTGTGTTTCCTTCTTTCATCTTAGGGAAGTTCTCCAGGTTGATGTGTTTTTGCGGTACTACCAGGGATGGTACGTTGACGTGTACCATGGTACATACCCCATTCCATGACTGTGGTAAGCTGTTATAAGCTTTTGTTCCACAGGCCCAATAGTGGTCCATCAGTATTGCTTTTCCTGCTCCCCCCCTTAGGAGTCTTTATTGTTCTTTTACATCCTTTGTTTACTCCAACATCAACCTCACCATCATGGTGGTAACATAGTGTAGGCGCTGCAACAGGTATTATTGTTATTGGTTCCTCTTCTTTGTCCAACCAAGTTAGCAGCACTGCACTCTTCGTCCACTATTTGTAGCATTTGTCATTTTCCTCTTGTACTGTCATTACTGATGATTTTGCCAATGTCATTCCCTTGCTTCCTACTACTCCATCCACCCAACCCTCTCTTCGTATATACTTTGCCATACACTAGTATTAGTGGTCTCTCCCAGCACCCTGATTCACCTCCAACCTCTCTTGCATTCTATTTGCATGGCAGGTAGTTCAGTGTGACCTCTTTTGTGTCTCCTTTGTCGGGTCCGTCAGTTATGTATTGAAGTCCTTCGGTCTGCTGCCAAGAATTGTCATACATTGGTAGTGTCTTGATGAAGTTGTCTTCGTAGGGGTATGTTGACCTTGACTTTCATCTTAGTGTTGCCTGTTTACCTTGAAATCGCCCTCGTGTTTGAAATAATGCTAAATATAGAAGGCATTCTGCTGTTGCTGCTGGCACTTCAGTAGCCACAAATGTTCTTGAGGCGCTCATGGTGTATGAGATCAACAAGCACACATAGCAGTTGTCCTTTGTCGTGTCCTTGCCAATTTTGAACATGTTTTTATACCACATGTTGTTGGAGACGTGTGCAGATTCTTTAAGATATGGGTCCACCCTATGTACATCTATAGAAACACTACGTTTACCTCTTTTTACGTTGGGTTCTGTGTTACTTGTACCACCTGACACAGTTCTCCTTGCAGCTGTGGTAGAGGAAATGTTAGTAGTGGGAGTTGTGGTCAAATGGAAAGCGTAGTATGCCTGCCAGATAGCGGCAGTTATCAGACCAGTGGTGAGAAATATCCCCAACATCTTTATTACAGTTGCTATTACCACTGGCATTGTTATCTTACCTGTGCTGCCGTCCTGCAGCTACTTTACTTTAGATGATATAGGTGCCCGCCTGAAAATCTCTAAAAATGTGCGTTATTTCTGTTAGTGTTTGTTATTCAAGTCCTGCGTATTAAGTGGTCGTTCAATGCCCAGGCGAAAAGCTCCTCCCATGCCTTCCTCACCGTCCTATCTCTCAAGGCAGGTAATGCTGCGTAGAGGGGTGGAAATGATTGTACTATTCGCTTAAGAAACGCGTTATAATAAATGCGAATTCTCCACAGCCTTAAGTATTTTGGCCTTTTTATAATGTATATAAAATATAAAATGTGTATATATATAATGTATACAAATTGGTGTGATAGTGCTTCTGGGATGTCATCTGTGGGTAGCACTTGCCCCTGGACAGTGGCGTATGTTTGTTATGAGATATTTTCAATAGTACAATAGTAACAGTGCGCGATACCTGCATGTTCAAGACAAAAAGGAGAAGAGAGCAGGCATATGTTTACACAGTGTGGTGTACATTACAGATCTCTTTGACAATGTTCTTCATTTGCTGTTGGCGGGTGCTTTTTAATTAAACTTATTTTTCCAGTTCTATAGGCAGTTTCCTAATTAAAATAATATTATTGTTCTGGGGTGGGGGCGTATTTGGTCTGTGACCTCATGATCATGGGGTGGTTGTGGGTGGTTGGTTGTTTGTGTCTTTTGGGTATCTGGCGTTTGTGCTGTGTCGTTGTTGTTGGTTGTCGTTGCTGAAGTGTTGGCCCTGTCGCTGTATAGATTGGGGCAGGTCTGTGCTTTGTAGGGCTTGATGTCATGAATGTGCGTCCAAACGTACTTATCGGACAATTTGACTGCCCTAAGGGCCACTTTCTAGACTGTGTGGGGCACCGTAAATCTAGGGGCGTTCCACTTTCTCCGATAGTTTTTGAGGAGAACTTTGTCTCCTTCTTTCACTGTCCAGTCAGCTGCTGTTCCTCGTTGGTCGCTGTTTCCTGTTGATTGTTCTCTAACCCGCCCTGCGTCCGTTGAATCTGTTGAGAGATAAAAGTGGCACCAGTAACCAGGGAAGAGACATACTCATGCGTTTCTTCACCAAAAACAGTACTTGCTCCATGACAGTCACTCATTGCCCTTGATGGTGGTTTGAGTGGAAGGTGCATCTGGCGTCCGGTCACCACCTCATGTGGTGTGAGGTGGTGGTCCGAACATGGTTTATTCCTCAATTCAAACAAAGCCAGGGGAAGGCAGTAGAGCCAGCTCTTTCTGGTTGTTTGTTGGGTTTTTGCTATTGCTTTTTCAGGAGGCCGTTGAGGCATTCACAGATACCATTAGCTTGTGGGTGATATGCACAGGCAAATTTATGCTTGATCCCCAGAAGGGCAGTTACGTGCTGAAATAATTAATTGGCAAAGTGGGGACCATTGTCTGACCTCAATACTTTGCAAACTCCCCACCTCGGGAAGACCTCCCTTACTAAAAATTTAGCTGCTCTAAATGCGCCTGCATGAGAGCACGGAATGGTCTCAATCCACCTTGAAAATGGGCACATTACTACAATCATGTATCTGTATCCTTGAAATACGTTGATCATGTCAATGTATCAATGTGTAGGTCCAAAAAGGGTCCTACAGGACAGGGTATTGTACCTTTGATCACTTTCAGCGTATGATCAGGCGTGAATTGTTGACATGTGAGGCAATTGCTAATGAAATTTGCAATGTGTGTGTTTAGCTCGGGGCACAACCTTGATTCTTTTATTCGTGCTGCAATTACTTCTTTCCCTGTATGAGTGGGGTGGTGTAGTTGGGCCAGAGCTGTTTTCAGTAGGGCCAGGGGCATCACAACTTTCCCTGTATCATTCTGTCATCATAGTGCACCTGTGGGGGACATGGTGCATCCTCTTTTAACCCACAGTTCATTTTATGCCATTGGGGCTGCCGCCTGCAGTTCCATAATCTGTGTATCTGGGATGTGTGTGTACCCATCCTTCACTATCATCTGTCTTACCCTCCCCTTATCTTTTTGTTTTTCTTGGAGGTCCCATGTCTCGCCAAAGTACGCAGCATATTTTGCATGTTCGTCTGCTGTTTCATTACCTCTTGATATTGGATCTTCTCCATTCGTGTGTGCCTGACAGTTCACCAGGGCTACCTCTGCTGGGTATGTTATTACTTCTGTTAGTTCACCCAGGAGGAGAGCATGTTGCACTGGAGTACCATCTGCTCTCCCGAATCCTCTTCTTTGCCACTTTATTAACCCTGAATATACAGTTGAGGTGACATATGCGCAATCAGAGTATAGTGTTATTCTTTTCCCGTTGCTTTCTTCTAAAGCTATGATCAGTGCCACCAACTCTGCTGCTTGTGCTGAGTATTTTTGGGGTAATCTAACACATTTGACCAGAACGCATGTCCAATCCTCCATCGATCATACTACAACAGCTCCAGTTCTCCTCACACCATCACTTTGGTCAATTGTTGCTGACCCATCAATGTATAACACCTCACCCCTCTACGGAATTTTCTTCCCACTTTCTAGTGGATGAGAAAAATTCAATTGCATGTGTGCAGTCGTGTACATATTCTCCTTCGGCCACTTCCTCTGCTATGAACTGTGCTAGGTTGACTTTGCTACACCTTACTATTTTCAATTCAGGTCTAGAGAGAATAATCTCATACCCTGTTGCTCTCTGAGTAGTCAGTGTGGATTTTGTTTTGTTTAATATCGTATAGAGGGTGTGTTCCACGAATAGTGTGGTGGAGCACCCCATAGTAATGGATTATGACTTTTTCTACTGCGAAAGCTGCTGCAGCCAAGTGTTGTTCACACAGAAAGTGTCCCATCATTACTGGATCCAAATGGCCGCTGTAAAATGCTACTGGTTTGTGTTCCATGCTTGTCTTTTGTGTTAGAACTGCTGTCATTACTGCACCATCGCAATGTGAGAATATGTAGAACTCATTATCATAGTTAGGGGTACCCAGAACTGGTGCTGTTGAAATGGCCTCTTTTAGTTCATTAAATCCATCAGTCATCTCTCTTGTCCATCCCAACTTTCTCGCCCCCCTATGTGCCTCTTTGAGAGCCTCTAATAGGGATCCTATGTATGTGCTGCAGTCGAAAACCCATGCTCTGTACAAGCCAAGAAATTGTTGCAGTTCCCTTATCGTTTGTGGCTGTGGTGTGTTCTTTATTGCTTGTGCCCTTTGTGGTGCAATGTTCCTTCCCGTTTGTGAAATGATCTGCCCGATGTATCATACTTGCTCCTGACAGTACTGCAGTTTCTCGTTGTCCACCTTGTATCCTTTCTCAGCCAGCTCTGTGAGCATTTTTATAGAGTCCCTCTTGCACTTTTCCTCTGTGGTGCTGCAGATGATGATATCGTCCACATATTGCAGCACTGTTCTCTTCAGGTCAATGTTCCCTAGGTCCATTTGTATTACTCTGTTAAAGATGTATGGTGACTCGCAGTACCCTTGGGGTAGTCTAGTGTGTTTCCACTGTGTGTTGTGGTATGTGAAACTTGTTAAGTCTTGTGAGTCAGGGTGTAGTGGTATTGAGAAAAATGCATTTTTGAGGTCGATCACAGTGAACCGTGACGCCTCTGCTGGTATTCCACACAGTATTGTGGCTGGGTTAGCTGCTATCGGGTACTCAGCCTCCACAGTGTGGTTAAGCGGTCTCAAATCTTGTATGAAACGCCAAGACCCTCCCTTTGCCTTGTGCACTGGGTATACCGCAGTGTTGCACGGGCCTTCTGATGGTACCAATATTCCTCTTTCCACTAGGGCACTTATTGTCTCATAAATCCCTTCTTCAGCTTCTTTTGATAGTGGGCATTGCTTCACCCTAAGCAGCATTGCTCCATTTCTTAGCTTTATTTTTACTCCTCCAATGCTTTTTATGCATCCCACATCATAGGGACTAGTAGTCCATAGTGAGGCGGGTAAAGCTGCTAAGTCTTTCTCGTACAAGTCTGATTGTGTGGGGACAGGTGTTTCTATTGCCATTGCCATTTTCTGTGCTACCTCCTTGTACGTCACTCTCAACCAAACGTAGACATTCATCTGGAACACCATCTCCCCATCTCCTACTTTATCTGAGAACAGTTCCTTGTCTGACACCTGCGTCAGCCTGCATCCTTCAGCCAATGCTATTACTGCTCTCCATGCTTTCCCTTCCCCATCCTGAGCGTGAACGGCAATGTAGTCTTTGGTTGCCACAATACTCTTGATGTCCACTGATATTATTGCCCCTTCTTTCTCACTAGTGGGCGTTTCTGGTCTGAAAAGGTATGCTGCCGGCCTCCTCCACGGCTTGCCCTCAATCCCTGGTAGCCATGCTATTGCCATGTCTGTTCCGTATTGGAAGATGTCCCCGTCCACTGGTTCTGCCCTTGCCACTGTCTTGCCACAGTAAGCCTGAAGTATGTGTCGTGCGGTGAGGATGTGTATGCCTGGTGTTGAGCATACTATTCCCTTGTCAGTGAAGGATATAGTCATGTTCAATCTGCTCATGATGTCTCTCCCTAGTATATTTACTGGTGATTGTTTTGAGTATAGCAGTGGCAGAGATAGGTTGTGATCTCCGACAGATAAGGAGATGTTATCAGTAAAAGGAACCAGCCCTCGAGCCCCAGAAAATCCTTGAGTGTGCATGGCATCACCTGACAAGTTGAACTTCCCTTCCCTAATACAGGATCTAGTGGCCCCTGTGTCAACTAGGAAAGAAAATGTTTTGTCACCTATTGCCACCTTTATGCATGGTTCCTCCGCAGGGTTAGGTGTTACCGACAGGATGGAACACAACAAGGACGTCTGTGGGCTGTCCTATTGGGGGTATAGTGATTGTCCCTTCCCTGTGTATGGGTTGTGACCCAGTATCCTTACCTTTCCCATTTGCGTCTTTGGTATTGGCGTGTCCGTAGGTAGTTGTGTATTGTCTTGTATTTGTGTGAGATGTTGTACCGTTTGGATGTGTTGCTGTTGTGCCTGGTGTTCGGCTGGTTGGTGTTGTATTTGTTGTGCAGTTGGTGTCACGTATGTTTGCTGCTGTGGTTGTTCTGGCACTTGTTGTGCCAGTCCCTCTTGCTGTTGCATGTGTATTTCGCCCATCTGTTGTAGCTGTGGTTGTTGGTAGTAATGTTGTTCCCCGTTGTTACCCTGTTGCCCTTGCTATCCCCATCCTGCTTGTGTCGTCCTTGCCCTGCATGTGCGTGATATGTGTCCTACTAGTCCACAAGTCCAGCACGTTGGTGGCTCTCGTGCTTGCCACGGGTATCCCCCTGCTGTCTGTGTTGGTTATACCCTCATAACCCTCCCCCTGGTATGTGTCCCGTTGGACCTAATACCCTCCCTCTTGTTAACCCGCCCCTCCTTCTGTAGTTTGTGGTGTAGTCATTGCCCATTGGCATGTATCAAACCCCCATCAGTGGTGTGTTTATGTGTTGTGCTGTGTATGCGGGTGGTGGTGGCAATTGCTGTCTTGTATTTGGTACTTGCTGTGACAGTGTTGCTGGTGGTTGAGACTGCTGTGCAGCGGCTGGTTTCATTGGGGCTGGTGTCGGTGGGGCGGGGCTTGTTATCAGTGCACCTTTCATGGCATATTTTGACAGTTTCTTCTGGACCAGTTTTTCTCATCTGCCTTCCTATCTTCCTCTTTCTGTTTCATCTTTTCTTGCCATAACCTACAATGGTGTACTATTGTTAACTGTATTTCTGGCCATGCTTTTGCTTCCATCCCTACCAATTTTTTTAACTGCCTCTGTACTGGTTCTGGGAGCCCCTGTATCAATATGTGGTAAAACATTTATAACGTTTTGTCTCAAAGCTCCTGCGTTTCCAGGTGCATCTTCTCCTGTATTTCCTGGATGTAATTAATAGGGTCCTCGTTCTTACGCATTTTGCGTGATGTTATTGCCCCTATGTCTGAGGTGTCTGGATATTGTACCCTCAGTGCTTGCCATAGTGCGTGTATGTACTTTGCAAATGGTGCCTCGTCATGTGAAGTGTCACTGATTGTCACCCTTGGGAATCCCGCCCTTTTCCAAATGTCATCTGCTGCGTCACCCAATATGGAAATTAATGACTCCTTGACATCTCCAACTGCTAGCTTGTGTCCTGCAGTTAGCTTTTCCATTTCATATATCAATTTTCCTGCCCCTCAGCTCAAAGATGGTAGTCTGCATTTAATAATCTCTTTGTGTGCATGCTTCCATGGGACATATTGTGGCCTTGCCCCCTCTCTGTCTAATAGTGGCATTTGTGTGTATTCTCTTATCTCCTCTGGCGTGCATTGATGTGGTGATGTGTGTGTGTACTCACTCTCCTCTTCCATGTCAGAAAATTCCTAAATAAATTCAGTAAGGTGTTGTGCAAGCCGTGTGTCCCCCATGCCCTTGTGACCTCTCCATTGGCACGCCTGGTCCTTGTTGTGTGTGGTTGCTGATCCCTTCATTCTGCAACCTGGCAGGTCTCTAAGCTTGTTGACATATGGCTTGTGCTGTGCTGGTGGTGTCATTGTTTGCAGTATCCCCTCTCCTTGTGAGTTTTTGCCCTCCCGTCCTGTTGTTTCTCCTTCTTGTGTCCTACATTCCCATGACGACCTGCAGCCTGTGCCTGTGATATATAGTTTACTTAGCCCTTCACCACTCCCATCGCTCTGACCTCTGCAGGATTCCTCCTCCTCCTCACTACAAAAGCCGTCTGAGAATGTTTATTTTGTGAGTGGGCGTGCTCCTCCCACTGTTACAGTTGCCAAATCTACACCTGTGTACTCACCTGTCTCCTCCGTGTCTCCCCGTACTTGGGGTATCGCTACCTCTTTACTGCTTCGTGCATTTATCTTGCTCATGGGTCATGTTTCCCTCTTCCCTGGTACTTACCCGCTCCCTTTCTGAGTGTGCCCTACCTCTTCCTTATCTACCTTTTGTATCACCTTCTCCTCTTCTCCTGTTACCATCCCCCAAAGCTTCAATAACACCTGTGCTGCTATCCATTTGTCTAGTCCTATACTCGCCAAATCTATTTGGGTCTTTTTTATGCTACCAGAGCTTACCTGTGTCTGTTTGGTGTATACTGTACTCCCTATACCCAGTCCCTTTTGGTAGTGGTCTTCTGGCGCGTATGGTGGTGGGCTATGTGCTGGGTTGGAGTATCCCTCAGCAGCTGTTAATTGTGGTTGTGTTGCTTCTCTTAATTCCCTCAGTGGATACAAAACTTCTGTTTCTTTCTTCACCTCTTCAATTGGGGGTGTCTCGTCCTCACTTTCCTTTTTTATTTCTGCAGCGGGGTATAATCCTTCTGCCTCTTTCTCACTCTCCTTAGCACTGGGAGGAGATTGGGGCACGCTGCACCATTCCCCCTCGCTCACCTCCCCCTTCTTTACCTCCTGCATGCTCAACATCCCCGGTGTATACCCTTGAAACATTCTCCAGAGGTTGAAAACGTCTAGGTGGCCTACTAACTTCTTCCCCTTATAGGCGTTATGTAGGTATGATAGCAGTGAATGTTGAGTAGTCATGTCAAAGCTGTCATTGGGCAGCCACGGTATCCTAATCCTGTCATCTGCCCCTTGATTCCATTCAATACTGTACTTTACTATTTTATCTCTGTGCGGTATTAGTGTTGCGTAGATGTGCTGGAGTGGTGATTTTAATGTGCTGGCCCTATATTCTGCCCCTAACCCGTAATACACAGACATTTTGAAATGTGCAAATTTTGTTTACCGCCGTTACCTGGCCCCGTAATTTGGGGATTTCCGACTTTCTGCTGTAAGGAAAAGCAATGTTATTATTACAATACTTTCGTGCTGGTCACCACTGCTCTCTTATTCTTCACAACGCTATCGCCCCCTTGACACCTCTCCTTTCGGAGCTAGGGCCCCCTTCAACCCGTGGTGCGTGAGGCCCCCTGCATCCTTGCGCTCTGCGCGGTGTGCTTTTGGGCTGCCGCCTTCTCAGCATGGCCACTGCGCGGCGCACCTGCGGTACTCTTCTAACCCCTCCTCCTTTCTCTCTGTCCCCACTGCCTGCGCAGTGTATGCCCATCTCTTCCCCTTCCCACTGATCGCACCGCTTCTCAGCGCAACCCGTTTGGTCGAGGATGTGCCGGCATTCTCCGTGCGCAGCCGCCTGACCCCCTTCACCCCTCCTTAACCAAGCACCGTTGCTCCAATTACGCTGAAGAAGACCGCGGTGTCCTATGCAAGCCCTATGGGTGATGTCACTATCTGGTACAATGTGTTACCGGTACGTACAGTTGCAACATAAAATGCGCGCCAATTTTGACAAAGTTATTTTCCCACAATCCCCACAGCTGTCTTCCCACCGCGACCGGAGTGGAGTATTCATTAATCACTTTCGTTATTATAATTGTGCAGCACCCACTGCGTCACCTCGCATGTGATGCGCCCCCTCCCCAGGGGGGCTTAACCAGCCAACTATCTTCTGTACTGAGAAACAATCTAACTATCTTTTGCAGAAATACGTCATCTATTCACCGAGCTAAAACACTCAATTAATAGGAATCCTCATCTATTCATCGACCTACAACGCCAACTCATAGGAATGCCACACCCCGTGTACAGGTGTTAGCGATCTAGACCAATCAGCGCGATCCGCCAGTCAACACATAAGAGCTCAACGCCCCACCCAGAACTCTCCGTAACACCAGAAGGGACCGCTTTCGCTCCGTTCCCTACTACACCTTACAATCGATCGCCACTAAAGGACCAAAATCTTTTCTTAACACACTGTAAAACCACCCGCCACCCTCTTCACAATTCCTCCCACCACCCGCACAACATTACACTGCTGGTTGCGTGTGGCATACTCACATCGAGCTCTCGCCTACCGGTGCCACTCGGCTGCGGCTCCCCTCCCAATCAGCTCACCGCCTCCCCTCGTCTGGACCACGTCTGGACACTCGCCAACCACGGGCGGGACATTTCTTAAGTCGGCTCCTGACGGCCAATCTACGGATTGCGCTGTCCGGTCGTCTCGCAGTTCTGTGATGTTCCTGCAGTCCTCAAAAGGGGGCAACGGCAGAGGGGCCCGCGTTGCCGGGCCACCTTGACACAAACGGTCACGCTGTGGTCTATCTCACCATCTCAGCAGTGCCTCCAACTTCTCGGGGTAATTTCCCCGGGGGTCGGCAGGACCGTCCGCAGACCTCTGGGATTGGGGAGCCCCCAACTCCTCCAGCGTACCAAAGGGGTATGAGGCACACACAAGAGCAAAGAGTTACTGCTGTTTATGGCACAAAACAGACAGGGACAGGTTCTCGGAGCATAGGTACCCAAGGAACATCTCTCAGTGGTGATGGGCTGGCAGGCCCTTTTTCTAACCGGATGACGCATCTACGTGCGTCCTGGGAAAACTAGCCCCTAAACCTAATGCTAACTTGCGTTGGCTCCCCGAGTGGTAGGGTCAGTATAGACCCGTATAGAAGAAAATGTTATTGGTAGAGAAGGGGTCAGGTGGTACACTTGGGTCGTCCCTAAGAGTTGCTACATGAAAATAGTTACATGGGGAAAGTTAGTGATTGGTTGAATTAAAATGTTGTCAGTGGTTAGCCCCTCATATTCTGATTGGTTCATCCGCGAGCCCGCAAGCCTGGGACCATCGCCGTTCCAATCTCGCAATGTACCTGGTGTTGGCAACAATGTATGACTATGTGTCAGTGGCGGACAATGGACAGGTCTTACTACTGGCTGTTGAGTGTCCCTTTCCCATTGCTGCTGGTGTCCAACTTGTAACTTCGTTGCTGCAGTTTGGGTCTCAGACGTGAGACCCCAGAGCTTCTCTGGTCCTTGATGCTTGGCATCGTATCAGGTAGGCCTGGTCACGTGTTGGGATACCGTGGCTGAAGAAGAATTATGGGTATTTGATTTGTATTTCGGCTCCGAGGAGTGTTTAACAGTGGCAAGGGTAACCTTGGCGCAGGGTTCGCGGCGTGTATATTGCAACTTCGTGGCCTTGGCTGTGCGGCTCTCGTCAAGGTTTGTTCTGCATGAGCAGCACCTTGCAGCTCCCTCTGAGCTGCTCCGGGCCAGGGGACACTGGTTTGCGGCCTACCTTGGCCTAGTCTATGGGTGGTGGCATACAGTCCATAACACTGGGATTGCGAGGGGCGACTTGGGTCCTATATACATTAGTCCATCTACAGGGTGACATCTTCATGGTTTTAGTAGCAAAGAAGCGTCTGCAAGTATATACACAAGTTCTTCTGGCATCTTGCGTTTCTGCGGTGCAGTAGTTAGCCTATGTGAAAAATAACAACGATGCATGTCTGTGAGCGTTCCTCTACGTCATAACACTGAGTATGTTCTTCGTGTGGGCTGGTGTGTGTCTGATCCAGGTGCTTGGTGACAAGTGTGTTCTTGTCCGTTGGCTATGTCGTTATGTCATCTCTAACGATGGCGATAATGGTGAGTGACATCTAATCGAGTTGGTCCATATGGTCGGTCTCAGCTCCACACGAGGTCCCACCACGTGCTTTGGATGACGCACAGCTGGCCTGGGTGTGCGGGGCATGGTCACGGTGGATCTTGACGTCCAGGGCAGCAGTCAGGGAGCTGAACTCATCCCACGGTGGGTGCTTAGGTCGTGACATCGTAGGCCATGGTCTGGACGGGAATCAGGGGAATGGATCGTCCCATTTTCTTCTCTTCAATCCCAACAACAAAAAAGTCAAAAATATCAAGAAGATGTTACCCTCGGCAGTGCACAGTTTCTGGGGGATGGTGAACTTCTGCAGGCTCTTCATCCTGGATTTGCCCACCATTGCAGAACCCCTCTGAGTGCTCCCCAAAAAGGATCATGACTGGCAGTGGGGACAGGCAGAAGAGAAGGTTGTATACGAATTGTTCATTTTACAACTGTTCGAATTACAATTGACCTTTTCACAATTGACCGAATTGTGAAGGTCAATTGTAACATATATGTGAGGGGAAACCCCCCAAAACCTCCTACCCAACGCCAAACCCCCCAAAAACCCCAATATATATATATATATATATATATATATATATATATATATATATATATATATATATATATATATATATATATGTATATATTACATGGCCACGGTAGTGGACATGTAGTTATGGTTAAGTTGGTGTTTCCATAGGAAGAGCACTTTTTGGGTGGCTTATAACTTCGCTCCCCCTGGACGAATCCTCAACAAACTTTGCAAAAACAAGTATATGGCCCACTCTGAATTTTTTTGCAAAGTTTGGTGAGGATTCATCCAGGGGGGGGAAAGTTATACGGGGGGTCCCAAAACTTTTTTTTTCCCATAGACTGAATGGGAAAAAACTTTGCGCACTGCTACAGCCCGAACCGCTGGACGGATTTACACCAAATTTGCAGCGGCAGTGGCGGCCTGGTCCCGAAAGCGTGCTTTTGCAAATTTGGTGTAAATCCGTCCAGTAGTTTTTTTTTGTAAGGCAAAAAAATGTGTGATATCTGTGTTCGCTTCGCGGACGGACTTCCCGATTGGCCCGTGGCCTTGCGTCATGTCCACGGACATGTGACATGTTCGCTGATTGGACGGAGAGGGGCGTGGAGCGCGTCAGATTTTCTGTGGTGCCCGCCATCTTGTATTCGCCGTCGACCGCGTACAGCGCAGTGAAATGTGGATAAAAAATTGTATTTAGTGCCCTGCGTTGGTGTGTAAGAGTGTTTGGGGAGGGTGGGGGAGTATGAGATAGGTTCAATGTTTTGTTTTTTTATGTGCTAGACGTTTTTGTTGCGTTCGATTTTTCCGCGGAGAACACGGCTGTTCTGACATTTTGTAAATGAACTAAATGGTGGGGTGTTTAGAGGACGGAGTATGTGTCATTTTTGTTCGCAAGGAAGGTAAAAATGAGCTATGAACACTCGCGGTGTACTTAATTGTTCGTAAATACACAAACTGGGGGTATCCCCAGGACGCTGTCCGTATTGTAATCTGTCTAGTTGAATGTGTTCTGCAATTGCAATTACACAAAAAGGGAGTGTTCTGAGAACGTTGTTTGTATTGTTCGTTGTCAGGGTGAAAGTCAGGGTGAAAGTGTTTTAAGACCACTCTTTTGTCAGCTAATAGTACGTATGGGCGTCAACTGACTTTTTGTCCACTAAAGAAACGATAAATCCGGCTGGTGTGCGCCGACATTATGTGATAATCCTATGACTGGCGCTATTGACCTGGTTGACTTGCTTTTGCGACACTAAATCATATCTCCCGCCCCTAAGCCTGATATTATCAAAGCATTCATATTCTCCAGTCCTAAGTGACTTTACACAGAACCCGGAAGACAACACATATTATGTCACAACACATCGCGCCACAATTCGGAATATGAAACAGTGATTGAAAAACAAACAGCAAAATTGTAAATTTTGTAAAGTACATTTATTTGACATCAAATGTTTAGAGAATATTCAGCAATTTGCATTTGTCTTTGTTGTCGATCCGCAAAAGTTCATGTTGAGGCACACGATGTTCCTTTGCGGTACAGAGGGTGTTAGATCAGCTTACAACTCAGTGTGCCACAATTCGGAATATGAAACTGTGGTTTAAAAGTAAACAGCAGGATTGTACATTTGGTAAAGTACATTTATTTCACATGAAATGTTTAGTGAATATTCAGCGATTTGCTATTGTCTCTGCTGTCGATCAGCAAAAGTTTATTTGGAGCCACGCGTTGATCCTTTGCGGTAGATAGGCTGTTGGTTTATGATAAAAGCAGTAAATGTTCGCTCTGATAATCGGAAGGTTGCTCCAAAAACGAGCCATTAGACCACCCTATTGGTTGGTATGTTGTTTGTAGCCGCTAGTACTGCGTAAGGGCATATTGGTTCTTGGCGATTGTCCCATAAAATGGTGAGGGTCATGAAGTTGCACATTTGGACCTGCACCTGGCAGTTGAAGACCCCATCCGGTGGAGTCTGGAAATCGTGACATAGGCAAAATGGGGCCACATACCTGTTTTAAAAAACATAAATTAGTCTCACCAGTCGATCTTCATTAAAAATCATAATTTCATTTATTAGGGCGTGAAACTATTTGCTATCGAAGATAGTGCAACGGAGTATGTTAATAATAAAATAATAATATTTTCCCATTCATATAGCGCTAAGAACCGTGAGGTAACTAAGCGGTGCTTATTATTAACCACGGTGTGTGGTGCTCATTTATCGACCACGGAAGGATGAAAGGCTGAGTTTGGCCTTGCCAGGATTCGAACTTGCGTTAGCAAGCT
Source organism: Ambystoma mexicanum (assembly GCF_040938575.1). NCBI lineage: Eukaryota > Metazoa > Chordata > Amphibia > Caudata > Ambystomatidae > Ambystoma > Ambystoma mexicanum. The sequence goes on along the minus strand of NC_090936.1, from coordinate 299,256,610 downwards.
GTGCACGGATGTCAAAGCGAGCGTTGTACTCGCTGTGCCACTTGACAGGCTACAGTGAAGTGGCACAGCGAGTAGAGCGCTTGACCGCCTATAGACCGGTTAAATTATTTAAATTAACCCACCCTGTGTCATCTGCCTTTTTCAGAGCCCTCTAAACAACAGGGGATCAATTCGGCGGTGATAGTGCGCGGTAAAAAACATTATGCCACTTTCAACTAACAAGTTCAACTTGAGCGGTCTTTAATGCTACGCTATTGTAATTATATTTGGTATAAAATAATTTAAAGTGTTACTTACAGTACGATTGCAATTTCCATTGTCTACGAGTGGTGCAGTCCCAAAATACGACTCCACGTGTGCCAACGATCTTTCGCATAGTGATATAATATATAAAAGTGGTTTCGTTTCATAAATTTCATCCTTATCTTCTCTTACGTTTTAGCAACACTCCTTCAAGAGAAGTCTTTCATCACAATCTCTGTCTGTCAAGGTCAAAACACAATACAACCTTATAGTCCGCTTCGTGAGCCTCTCCGGGGCCCGAGAAAAAAATGGAAGCAGCTGACCTTCACTGTGAACGAGCATAAATTCTTACTTTGCAACATTCTGTGTAAAGCCATCTGTGAGAAGTTGCTTTTTGCACGCCATGTTTGTATATTGTTTGCGTGATATTAAAAAAAGTTTGTTTAAGGGACGTTATGGTTCTAAGTACAGCCGAAAGACCCCTGAAAATCGCAAGTTATGGTAAGCTATGAAAAATAAGTTGCGCCACCACAGTGCACTGCTAAGACTAACACCCAGGACATCAAAGATGACATCGCAAATGTCATTGATGAAATCACTGATGACATCACATGTGTATGTACTTTTCATGGAATTTGCGTACTAGGGATTTTTATTATAATTTTGCGAAAAAAGTGTCAAGGATATTGCAATAAATATCATACCGTTATTAGTGCTTTGAACGATGCATTGATATAAATAGCATTGTATTATGGGATTCTATCTAGTATACTGTGCTACTAATGGAGAAACATAGCATTGTGTGCAGAGTACAAGATGAAAGTATAATATTTGTAATGTTAATAAGTTGAATAATGAAATGATAATTGTCCTGAAATGTTCGAAAATTCACAAAATGGGGTGTTCTGAGGACGTTATTTGTATTGTGTGATTGCTTAGCTGTATGCAATGAGGGAATGGCACAGAGAGTAAAGTGGACGCCGTCCGCGGACACCGCGGCTGTTCGTGGACAGGGCTTGCTACATCTGGGTTTTTCCAGGAAATCCAACATGGAAGGAAGACTGTACGGATCAGCCAATCAGATGTCGAGGTTGTGGATTTGTGTTGAAAGAGACTGTGTGTGGTGAAGATGGCAGAAGTGGAGAAAGTCAGGGTGTTGGTGCTCGGAGATATGTTTTTGCATGGTTTACAGCAGTAAGCTGAATGCAGCTTTGTTGCAAAGAACTTTGATGTGAAAGGAGTGGAGGTGGTGTGGAGCACTGTGCCTGATTGCAATGTACAGGGAATTGTACAAGTTTGTGAGGATATGGCCACAATGAACAGTCCGCATGTGGTAGTTTTGCACTAGGGTGCTTTCCGTTTGGGCAACGTCAGTGCCCCTACTTTGTTGGCTGATTTGGAATGCTTGGTTCAAGCCGTAATGAAGATCCTTCCAAATGCGAAAGTAATTTTTTCTGGAATACTACCTAGGGCAATATGGGAGAATAGTTCAGTTTTTTGTCCTCAGCAAAACATTGCTAGGTGTGTCATCAACCGAGGCATGTGTGCCTTCATGCTTAGAGCTGGTATGTTCTTCTGTAACAATGAGAATATTGATGCCAGTAATGCTGTTAATTTGAAAGAAGATGGCATTTCTTTATCTTTTACGGGAAATGCCTTTCTATTTTGGAATGTAAGGGTTGCTTTGGAGAAGGTTATGTAAAGATTTTAGGAGTAAAGTAAGAAAAAAAAACAAGAAAAAAATACAAAATAACAGGTGTCTGTCAAGCATTTGTAAAAAAAAAAAAACAAACGGCTCTTTTCAGAGCCAACTTCAAAGGGGAAATGGGGCACACTATTTAAATTTACATTCACCACACTCAGATTTTCGATGTATCCGCGGACATGGCGGTAGTCCGAGGACATGAAAATCACTACGAGGGGGTTAGTATGTTCTATATTACATGTATATGAAGTCAGGGATATTATGGTTAAGTTGTGCTACTAAAAACCTATGAAATTCAGTGAACAAAACGTTGTTAAAGGGACGTTATGGTTAAGTTGCGCTACTGTAACGCTCAGCTGACCCCCACGAAGGCGCTGGTCTAGTCTGGGTTGCATGGAGAAAGAGGTTACAGACGGTAGACTCATCTTCAGATTTTCTGGGTAGCAGGTTTGTGCACAATCCGGGAAGGTTATTCTCTTCGCTCGCCAATCAATTCGAGAATTATGTGTCTCTAACCAAGGGATTCCGAGAATAACCTGAAACTGTGGCGCCTTGATTACATCAAACACAACTGCCTCCCGATGGCCGTCCGGACCTATAAGTGTCACCTCAGCAGTGGAATGTTTTACCGGTCCAGAGGCAATTTCGGTTCCATCGACTGTGGTGATGACATCTTTGCTGGTTTTAGGACGCAGAGGGATGTTAATCCTAGAGACCAATTCACGATCCACATAATTTCCTATAGCCCCACTATCGATGTATGCCTTTATTGCATGCAACCGCTTGGGCTGTTCCGGATCTACGAGGACCATTGGCACAATGAAATGCGAGGTCTGAGAGTTAGTTTTCAAGCTCGGCAAGCGGATCCCTAAGCTTGTCGGACGTGGTCGTTTCCCAAAACAGAGTCTTCATGTTTTTTATCAGCGGCTCCTACCACCTTCTTGGGCGGTTTTGCCGGGCAATCTCGTAGAAAGTGTCCAGAGGACCCACAATAAAGACATAATTGCTTCTGCCGTCTTCTTTCACGTTCTTTTTGAGTTAAAGGTCCTTTAACCCCTCCAATTTGCATAGGCTCAGAGACATCAGCACCCTTGGGGTTAGCGTGGGTCTTGACCAACACCCGGGTCTCAAACTTGGACCAATCTGCTTTTCTGTTTTGAAGTCTGTGATCCAATTGGACCACTAAGTCTATATATTCTGTGCATTCTTGGGGCGGATTTACAACTTGGGCCAGCACATCTTTAAGTTCTCCGCGTAGACCTCGATAAAATAACGTGATTCTTTTATCCTCTGGCCACCCAGTTTCCACAATTAGTCTATTAAAGGTTGCAATGTAGAATAGGAGGTCCTGATTGCCCTGTCGCAGGGATAGGAGTTCGTCATCCAGAGCCTGCCCCTGAGAGTGTCGAGCAAATAACCTTTCCATGCTTGCTTGAAATCCTTGAAAATCACGGAGAATCGGGTCATCTTGAGTAACCAGTGGAACTGACCAATCGGCAGCACAGCCGTTGAGATATGACAATATAAAGGCTATCTTGGTCTGGTCATTAGGGAAGGCCCCAGGTCTGCATAGGAAGTGCAAACGACACTGATTCATGAATACGGCGAATCGTTTGGGGTCCCCAGCAAAGCGTTCGGGTGGGGCCAGCGGCATGTTTCCAGGTAGATTAATCTGCACACGGTTACTGGGAACCACAGGAGCGGGGTTCCCCCCGGAACCGGGTGGAGGAGTGTGTCCAGCTTGACCTTGCAAAAACTGTCTAGCCAGGTCATCAGTTCTTTCCTTTGATACAATTACTTCCCTCCTGAGAGCATTAGTCTCTTGACGATCGGCGTGTACTTCGGCCCGTAATTCCCCCAGTAGTTGGGCCAACTGGTCAGTCTCAGAAGTTTCCATAGCGCCTGGGTGGGAATTTGTAGGAAGGCTTCGCGTTCTGTAACGCTCACCTGACTCCCACGGAGGCGCTGGTCTAGTCAGGGTTGCTGTGGCCTCTTCGAGCGTGATGCGCAGAACTCAGAACACCGACTGAACTGGACCCTCAAATCTTGCTTGTCTGGCCCGTAGGAATATCCTTCTGCAGATGAGGAAGGGGATTAACAGTCTGCAGAATAGTGTGCTTGCTCCGCCCTTCCCCCCTTCGTTCTTCTCTAACTTCCTCCGAAATCCCCGGTTGAAGCTCACCTTATGGTTTGAAAGGATGAACTCTCCATCCTGCTTCTGGTGCAGGGGCGCGTGTTTGTCCAGTTACTTCACTGGTTTTCAGAATGGCGCTGGCAAAATCCACTTGACTTTTCCGAGCGGAACGCCGTAAGTATGAAGATTACAAAAGTTAAACTGTTGAGCCTCCTTTTCTGTTGCCTTCCTAACCTGTGATCTGTCCTTTATTTCAGGTGCAGAATGAAGGCGATGCGTTGAGGGATTGACTTGCCGATGGTAAACTCAGGTGAGTTAGCGATGGGGGCGATCCCTCTAATAATGTCTTTTGTCCTTTCCCCATAGGGGCCGGGGTGCGGTTCCTGCCAACGAAGCGGCGCCGACCCGAAATGAGGAATGATCCACCAATAGAAGACCGGTAAGTGTTATGGCGGAAAATTAGGCTTTCCTCATATGTTCCTTCTGCTCACCTTTTGTCTCTTCTTCTCTCCCTTAGGCGCAGAGATGTGGCGACCGGTGCAGACAGTCGCGGTGGAGCCAGAAGAACTCCCGAGGATAGGTGAGTGAAGCGCGGCGCTGCAGTAAGCAACGCGGTGCTTTTAAATGAAAGTCTTTTTTCAGGAACGCTGGCGTGAAGGTTCCGGATGCAGGTAAGAAGTTTGATCAAATTCTTGGTTTTCACCTTTCTCTTCTCTTCTTTCCTTACAGGTGTTCCAGGATCGAGGCGGGCGTGGCTGGAGACCAGATGCTGGAGCAGACACGGTGAGCGTTCAGCTGCTTGGATGCAGAACAACGCGAAGTGTGAGCTACTGTCTGGGTGTGGCTTAAATAGCCCCCAAAGTAGTTCCAGGTAAGTATCCTTCCCTGGCCACGCCCGACTGGCACAATAGTCCAAATGAAAAAATAGTCCCTTTCAGGTCTCAGGGAGGCCTGAATCTTGCAGCATGGTCTGCATCAGGTAAGTGCACAAAACACCTTCCTTTATGAGCCTGGCGCCTATGGCGCCAGGACTGATGTCTAACATGAGCCTGGCGCCAACGGAGTCCAAAGAGCCCCTATAAGGGGCCGCTGGGCTTTTACCCGGGGGCATGATGCCTGCTCCCGGGGGTGCTGGGCCTGGCCTGGTGCTCCGGGGGTAGGCATCATGACATTTGTGATATCATCTTTGATGTCCTAGGTGTTAGTGTTAGCAGTGCACGGTGGCGGCGCGAGTTATGGTTGCTTATCTTACCATAACTGCCGAATTTCAGAGGTTTTCTGTTTTACTTTGAACCATAATGTCCCTTTAACAAAGTTTTTTCACTGAATTTCATAGGTTTTTAGTAGCGCAACTTAAACATAATGTCCCTTTAACAAAGTTTTTTTACTGAATTTCATAGGTTTTTAGTAGCGCAACCTAACCATAATGTCCCTTTAACAAAGTTTTTTCACTAAATATAGATATATATAGATATATATATATATATATATATATATATATATATATATATATATATATGGTCAATTGTGAAAAGGTCAATTGTGACCCTTTAAATTCGGTCAATTGTTCAATCGAGCAATCGTAAACGAACAATTTGGGTAATACCGAAGTGAAGGCGCTTCAAGAGGTGAAGGCGGATGTGGTCACAGACACGGCCATGGCCTACTGCGACCCCACCTGTACCACAGGGATTGTGGTGGACGGCATCCCCGTCAGACTAATTGCAGTGCTTCTGCAAGTCGACGATCAAGGGGTGAGACTGCCGGTGGCCTATGCCAGCCAGGTCCGGACGGGAGGATAGCTCTGTGGCAAAGCGCAGGTCTTGGAAGCAAGACCACGCTGAGCAAACACAGGTTTGAAACCCGGACCCATGCTTGGAAGATTTTTTTTTTAAACGAGCACTTTATATATACCCTGCCCTTCCACAATGAAACTAGCGCCAAGATACCTACGGGTTATGTGCACTGTAAATAAATGCATAAGAAAAATAAATAAAAATTAAAATAAATCGGAAATGGACACTGCTACTTCCAGATCAAATATGAGGCACTGGCAGTCTTGTGGGCTGTAGACATTTTCACCTCTATATATTGGGTCACCCTGTAACAGTTTACACCGACCACAAGTCCCTCATCCCTATCATAGCAGGGTTGGCTTCACGACCACCAATACGTTTGGAATGGTGGCTCCTCCAGCTGCACGAGTATGGTGTGACTCTATTTTTCAGAGCTGGGATGGACAACCTCATGAACTACCTCTTACAGCACCTAGCAGGGGAGGGCAGCCCAGGAGCCTGCAAAGATGAAGGGGGCAATACAGAAGCATTCATCTCCATGATAACACGGGCATCCGTTCCCAACTCAATGTCACTGAACGAAATTGCTGCTACCACCAGGAGCAACTCGGGCCTGCAGGATATAATGGCCCGGCTGCAGCATGCCCGGTGGAAGTCCTTTTTGTCGAAGACACCGCATCGCACACCCGAGGCCCAAGCCTTTCTTCAAGGCCTGTGGAGGGTCCGGCCAGAGCTTTCAATTGGACATGAAGGATTCTGCTGCGAGGGACTCCACTGGTCATCCCATTGATGTTACAAGAGAAGATTCTGGCTTTGGTGCACGTCAGACACCAGGGAGCAAGCAAGACAAAGGCCTGCCTCTGGGAAAAAGTGTGGTTCAATGACTTTGAACGCAAGGTGGACGACACCTTGGCAAGATGTGCCTGGTGCCAAGCGGCAAGGTCGACGGTTAATGAGCTGCCCAACGAGTCTCCCGAGAGGACCACACCACCATGGAAAGCACTGAGCATGGAGTTCGGGACATTGCTGTAGTCTTAACAGTTCATAGTGGTGCTAAATGAATTCTCAAGATACTCCTTAGTCCAATGTGTGGAATCCACAGCAGCCAATGAGTTGATTCCAGTACCGAAAGGACTCTTCACAGTCCGTGGGATCCCGGACTGCATCAGGTCAGGCAATGGGCTGCCGTTCCAAGGAGCTGACATTGAGCGATTCCTGCGATTTGATGGAGTGATCCACACCCGCATCACCCCTGCTGGCCCAGAGCTAACAGGGATGTGGAGTGATTCGTGAGAATTCTGAACAAGGCGTTCCAGATCGCAGTGGACAAGGAGCAGCCCCTCAAAATCATCCTCACGTCAGTCCTCATGGCGTACCAGACAACTCTGCATTCGTCCTTGGGGATGTTTCCGGCCAAGGCCCTGTTGGGGCACAAGGTTGCATCACTCATCCCTGAGCACCACTCCAGACGACTGGCAGAGCCCGATTTGGTGAGATGGAGAAAGCGTTAGGAGTGGGCCAACAAGCGTGAGACTGGCCGGCAACAACTGGGCGGTTACTCAGTGGTGGTTGGTGATACTGTGCTGAAGCGAATGAGGAATCCCACCCACAAGTTATGTCTCCCACATGGGACTGTGCAATGGAGAGTAAGGAGGAGAAAAGGGACCATGGTCACAGCCCATCGGGGACGCAAATCGATAACTATGAACTCCAGCTGGTTTCGACAAGTGGCGCAATCGCCGGCAACAGACGAAGGGGAGGACGAGGAAACTCACAGTGAAGTAGGGGAAGAATGATCCATCAGTCGAGATGTCCGCGAAGGGGACCCGCCAGGACGAGGTCGCAGTGAAGATGATTCAGGAGTCCCTGAACAGAAGTACGCCAGCGGATCGACCGGCGACCCCCAGAGAGATTCCGGGACTATGAACTTGATTGAAGACTACGAAGTTATTGTGATGTATCCTTTATTTGTTGTCGTTGTTTGCTGGTTGTTTGTGGGGAGGTTAGATGGGATGTTATGACATGGGCCGTCACCCGTGTCAGATAACGACCCACATGTGAAAATGGGAATGGGGAAGGGCCATGGTGAAATGGGGAAATACCGCCCCGCCAACCTTGGATTGGGGCGGTATTTCCCCATTTCACCGTGGCGGACTCGTTACAACACCGGCGCCAACCATGGTGCTAATAGCGCCATGGTTTAGCGCCGGGGTTGTAATGGGGGCCCAAAAGTTGAAGTGCCACTAGACCAACTGAGCCGAGCCATTCGCAGACACCGACCATAGCAGCATTGACATTCTGCAGTTGCGGTTGGGGAACTGAGGAGAACCGCCGTAGCATGGGACATGAATTGTGAGCATAGCAGGCTCAGCCAAAGTGCACTCTTCTACAGAGTCGCTCACCTGCAGCTAGGGGTGCTTCAGTCCAAGCGCATCAGCAAGTGCGAACTAATAGCTTTCTGTTGTTTTCATCCAACTGTACTTGATTTTATCGCAGACTTCGCGAAACCTCATGTAGGGCACATTTTAACAAATCAAATGATAAAAACGTTTCTAAATTCGGCAACAGCGTTTCTGCAGTGGGTGATACCTTTCAGAAATAAAATGAGAATGCAAAAGAAACATGAAGTCGTTTAAGTCGATGTCCAACAAAGAACAGCAGCGGTGTGCTGCTGAGAGTAACGTGTTCTTTTCTTTTTCATTGTTTCCCTGCCTAGGACGCCTGCCAATGTTAACCTTTTTCCAGCTGCGTGTACCTGTTCAATGGCGCACGGTTGCCTGGAAACCCTGGGCTGAGTTTATCACTTCTTCGCTCGCCGGGGGAATTATTCTAAAGAGTGACCTCTTCGCCTGCCATGCCAAGATCAAGGACCGCGTTGCAACGATCTCCCCACTGTGCCAGCGTGATGTTTAACCTACTGGGGCTGAAAGTGGGTTAAAACAGCCTCGGGCAGGGATCCCTCACTGTCTGCCAGTGTTTCCGTGCACTGGTCTCTTATGTTGTCACAACTGAGCTTAACTTGTGCGAGCTGTACTCATTAAGAGGCGTTTTTCAGTGACATATCCGTACCCTGATTTGACTTGAATAAATACATGAGCCAATCATGAATGGGGCTACTAGTATGCGACACTCTTATTCATTTTCTTTTTTCATTTGAACAAGTGCCTCTTAATCCGTGGATTGCAGCATTTCAGTCATAGAAATGGCGTTTTACGTGATTTGCTAGAAGTAACTTAAGCAACATCGTTTGTAAAAGAGGGAAGGCAGCACACCATTTTTACATCACGTCCTCATTTAAGGACTGCAATTAATATCTAAACACAAAAGGGCTTCTCTTTCTCGTTTGTCTTCGTATCCTGGCTTTTGTGGATGAGAAGATTTTCTTGACTCTGCAAACTTTAATGGGCATTGCTGCTTTATGCCTGTCGGCCATTTTAGCGACTGGTACACTGGTAATAAGAAACTAACTAAGGGGGAAAAAAGAGAAGTCCCTAAAGTCTGAGTGAAATTGTTTGGTTACTGCCCAAGTGTCGGGGGACAGTGAGACGTTTTGGAAATTGGTCACTGGAATGGGATTTAAAGGGGATGATATCCTGCAGGGCAATATTGCTGCAGTTGGTGTAATCATTACACATAATGATACGGAGGGGGAGTGGATACGGGACCACTGGCGATCCCATGGCTGAATTTTGCCAGGGTCAACCTAAGGATAGTGGCCCCTTACAACTTGTTCTAGAGGACACTTTCCAAGCAATTAAATCGCACGAATGGGAAAAGGCCCTCGAACCAGATAGGGTGGTGGCTGACATAATGAAAGATGAAACAGCAAGCTGGGCCCCAAATGCTTTGGAAAATATTTACAGCATGTATCAATTTGAATACTTTGCCTGCTTATTGGCACCAAGCCGAGGTCATACCAATATATAATAAAGAAGATCCGGCAAACTACCAGCCGATCTCCCTATTGGACAGTACAGTCAAGGTCTTCGCCAAAGTGATCTTAAAACATATACATGAGTGGGTTGAAGATAATAACATTATTCATGCAATCCAGGCAGGGTTCCAAAAGGGTAGGGGTACTGTGGATCCCATCTTTCGATTATTCATTATTACGCAAAAATATACAGTTTAGAGGAATGTGAATCTGTATGCCATCTTCGTCGACCTAAAGACGGCCTTTGATGGAGTCCCGCAACATATCCTTTGGTAGGACCTACATGATTGAAAACTGCCACCCAACCTTTTGTCAATAGTTCATTTTCTCTATACTGCCAATAAAGCTGTGGTAGATATAGGTTGGCAGGGGAGGTGACAAGTTCATTTAATGTAACCAAAGGGATGCAACAGGGGGGTGTCCTCTCCCCTCTTTTATTTTGTATTTACATCGGGGAAGTCATCTCAACATTGATGGAGGCTTGCCAGGATCCACCAAAACTAGGTAATGATATAAACCCAGCACTAATTAACGGGGACGCCGCCATGTTGCTATCAACAACACTGCAGGGCATTCAAGCAACATTGGGGTAATTTATGAGGAAATGTGTGCAACTTAAAGCTCTCCCTTAACATAGATAAAACAAAGTCTATGGGCCTCATTACGAGGTGGGCGGTAAGGGATACCGGCACCGGTAAAGGCACCGGTGCCGGTAATCCCTTACCGCCCTACTACGAGGTCCCTTAGTGGGTCCCTTCCTTAACGCCTGGTTTTACCAGGCGTTATGGAAGGGAGCCGTTAAGGGACTTCAGAGCTAATAACGGTACCGCAAATTGCGGTACCGTTATTAGCACCTTCCCATTGAGCCCTATGGGGGCTGAAATGGGAATGGGGAATGGCTTTCTCAATGGGGACTTACCGGTCCCGCAAAGGTCGGAATAGACCGGTAAATCCCCATTGAATGGGACCGGACACGGTAACGGTATTGGAGGTAGTCATGGTGCTAATAGCGCAATGACTACCTCCAACCTTGTAATGAGGCCCTATGTGTTTGAGGCACACTTTGCTAAACAACAAAGACTGGTGGTTAAAGTTGAAGGTCTTCCCCTCGAGCATGTCAAATTGTATGACTAACTGGGGGTTAGGTTTAATGAGAATGAGTCCTGGACCTCACAAGTTGTGAAAGCACAAACTTTTCTGGACTCCCAATGTCCTTGTACTAATGGAGGTTGATCTGTGCCTCATTAGTATTGAGATCCAAATGAAACCAGTGTTATATTGGCTGAGACTATGGTGCACGCTGAGGTTTGAATTTTATTGTGAAGCCCTTGTGCATCTGATTAATTTGGATGGGGGTAAGGGGTTGAGCTTGGTCAGGTATGTGAGGAAAACCTAGAAAGAACAGAATGAATGAACAAGATGCATGGTATGTCCATACGAATATCAATAAAGTTGGTAGAGTAAAGGAAGCAATAATAGTTTAAACTAGAGGCAAAATTATAGCTCACTGCCAACTACTAAAATTGGGATGAGCCATCGTGACCATAAACCCCAATTCAGTTTTGAAGGATATTTGGATGATCTTGAATCCCCGTAAGCATGTGCCTTATATTCTGACTCCTGCATGGGGACCCTGAGACTGGCTATGTTTACAAAATCCTGGAGTAGGCAAGGCACAGGCTTGTGCCCGATATATACCCTTAGTTTGGAAACAACCTGCCATTTCCTATTTTTCTGTGTTACTTTAGAGCTTTAAGATTACTGTATTTAAAGCCAGTTCTCAGAGTGCCAGAGTCCTGACCATTTCAGAAGCTATGGCCTGCTTGGTTAATACGCAGGATCCAGTTGTAGTTGATAATGTAGCCAAATATATCCATCTAGCGTGGTTGCTGAGATCAAGGTGGTGCTGAATTTCTGTGGGTATATATTTGTCAATGCCTCTTTAAAGTACAAACAGGCACCTTGATTGGTGTCCTTAGTTGAAATATTTGTATGTAGGGCTGCGAGTTTGACTCTCCCTGTTTAATGATGTTATTTGTTATATTCTTTTTATCCATGAGATGTTGTGTTCCCTTTTAACACTGATTTAATATGAATTTTAAACATTTTAGATGTCTGTTTTATTGTACTATATTCATGTCATATGTGTTGATAAATGTCCTTGGATTAAATCCCAATGGTTCTGAGTAGAATGAAAGAATATTCATTGATTGATTGATATATGTGAAAAAAGGTTTCAGGTTAGGAGTGGAGCACTCAGCCATTGTTTGTCCATGGCATATCCTATGGAGGACATCTGCGCCTCCATGCCACCCCCACATCTTCACTATTATCGGAGTAGGTGGGAGCAGAGGGGCTGTGGAGAGAAACAGAAGGGGGATTGGGGCTTGTTTTCCTTTCCTGGGTGGCCGTCATTGTTTGAAACAGATTAATTTGGACAGACATTTCTCAAAGGTCGTCAACAAACAGTATGTGGACATTTCACAAGTAAACTGCAAATCTCTTGCTCAGAGGTTATTTTGCAACTGGACATGCTGCGCCTGTCATTGCCTCCAATGTTCTCCCTACGTGCAGTGGTAGTATAATTTTTAGTTTTGGCTATTATGTAGCACTGAAAGCGCTACCTATAAGTCAAAACCCTTGTCATAGGAGAGAGATAAAATGTGAGAAGGGACACACTGTCTGTGAGTGTTTGGTTATTTACCCACCTATTAAGTGCCCCTGGCCATGCTAGACTTTATAGATGTTTGAACCTACTTCGGCCCCTCCCCGCCCCCTAACACATCCAACTGGGTTCTCTGTGAGCTACCTCTGTCAAACAGTAGTTTCCGACTTTATTCTGTGAATGGCCTGCCAGTGCTATTTCAGTTTAATGGCTTCACATCAGCTGATAATGACTACTGATGTAATATTAATCTCTTAACCAAGTGTGCCTTCAGCCACTTGATTTATAAGCAGTGTTTGTGTCATGCAGCTGCAGTTTTGTTAAGAATATGAGTCCTGTGTCTGCTATTTTATAAATATAAGCCTATATAAAATATAAAGATGCACAAACTTAAACAGAACCGGGTTCTTTGATGTCGGTATTTTTTAAATGTAAAAAGAAACTTTCACTTGGCAGCACTTTGCACTTCAGCCTGATAGGTGATGGCATCCTTCTTTGGAAGAGTCCACCAGGCAGCCAGGATTTCATAATCATTTACGTTCTGCAAAATTACTGTTTAGTGTCAGTAGAAAGCATTATTTATTTAAATTGTGCCTTTGGTGCCAATGCTTGCGTGTCTTGAAGCACATTTTGGAAAGGATACAAATGTCAAACACAGATCAACATTCACAGGGACTGGTACATATTGTTTGGGAACGGTATATAAATGCTGAGAAATAGTCAACAATCTCAGGTAAACCTGAGGTCTGACGACCGGGAATATCCCAAAGGCCCTATGAGTGACCATCCCCACCAGAACACACTAATCACGAGTCAAAGACAAACAGCGTTACTCTGCTCTTTTTTGTCAAGCACTTTTGCATGGGCTCACCCCCCATGCAGCTTCGCTGGCCTGTCAACACGTTTGTTACTATGCCAATTCAATGGAGCTTGGTTTACCTCGACATTGGAAGCTAGCTTAGCCCATGCTGGCGCATCAAAGTCTTCATCAAAGGGCCATTTCAGAATCATCACACGGCTGGACCCTCATGGCAATGGCATGAGTTTGGGCAAAGAACTGCAATTATTTCTTGTCACTAGTTGGCCTCGTAAACTACTAGAGCTAACCTGGTAACTAAATGTGTCATTTCTGAAGTACAACGTTTGAAATCCGAATAGTAGAAACTGCTTTTCATGAGACATCATGAAAATACAGTCCAAAGAGAGTGGGATATCTGATGTGATTGCGTGAACTATCACTAGCCAATCATTTTGAGTAGCAATGCCACAATCCCTTTAAGTAAGGATGGTTGACACTGGGTGTATTAGGAGTGAGAGCTTCTTGTTGGATAGCATGCAGCTATGGTGAAAGCGGAAAAATGTGTCTTTTTCTGTATTCCAGGTCCCTTCTTGGAATGTGATTCAGCCAACCCATCAGGTTCAGAAGCCTAAACACTCTAGGCCTCATTCTGAGTAGGGCGCAAAGGGATACCGGGCACCGTTAAGGACATTGATGCCAGTAATCCCTTTGCACCCTACTATGAGGTCCCTTAGCGGGTCCCGCTATGGGCGCCTGGGTTTACCAGGCGCCCTTAGCGGGAGCCGCAAGGGGAGCAGGGAGCAAATAACGGTACTGCAAATTGCGGTACCGTTATTAGCACCCTCCCCATTCCCATTGAGCCCTACGGGGGCTCAAATGGGAATAGGGATTGTCTTTTTCAATGGGATTTACCGGTCCCGCAAAGGTGGGACTACACAGGTAAGTCCCCATTGAACCAGGTCAGAGTCGGTACCGGTATTGGAGGCAGCCATGGTGCTACCATGGCTGCCTCCAATCTCGGAATGAGGCCCTCTGTCTCCAAGCTAGATGGAGAGCTTCATAGAGGGAAATTGGCCTTCTGCGCCATCTTGTATTTTTCTGGAAAGAATGTAGATGACCTTCACTGCCATGATAAAACAACTTCCTTTTGAAAATCATGAGAATGTTTCAATTTCTGAAAGGGGTTTCTTCCTCACTCTTAATTTGGTGTCATGTTGGTATATCCTACATTGTGTGTGCATTAAATGATTGTAAGAGGATTCAAGTCAACACTACAGCTAAGTCAATGCCTAGTCTGGGATACTGAATGGAAACCCTTATTGATGTATCTTTATGTCCAGTTCATGCGTTCTGGATGACTACCCCTATATAACACCCCTCTCTTGGAATCCCCCTGACCCCACTGAGCCAAGAAGTAGTTCTGTTTTGCAGGTTTAAACGGTTTATTTGATAATTTAAACAATATATATATATATATCACACTTTATAATAAATTAATAATTGAATATCACACTTAATCTGAGCAGTAGTCAATAATGGATAGGCTGGCACTAGTACACTTCTTTATAATCAATGATGAGTGGTTATAGGATGGATAAGATAGCAACAATACTTTTATGGTTTCAAATGGATGCAAGGTGGAATGAAAATGCAGTACAGAAAAAAAAACTTGATAGGATTTCAGCAAAAGACAATGTAATCACTTTTCTCTGGCAATTCACTCCCCCCCTTTATGCAATGCAAGGAAATGGAAGGAAAGCACACAGTTCTCAGAAATGTAATCAAATGTAATTCCGTTCACCCCAGCTAGCTTAGACTACAGAAGTTTGAAACACAGGCCCAAAATGATTTTATATGTGCTGGCAATGAAGTGAGGAATATGCTGAAAATGGTTTTAATTCCCTTTAGGAGGTTCAGGGTGAGTGAAAGATACTTGGGATGAGTTCAGGCTCACTTTAGCAAGGATCTAGGAGTAACTAGCAGGTTAAACGAATTTTTGGCAAAGGAAGGCAAGGAAGCTGCTGTTTTCACACGTGGCTGGATTTTTAACCAAATCGCGAATCGGGCGAAATTCGCGAATGCGTGAATCACGATTACGGCAAAAGTATGAGGAGTAGCAAGTCGGGTCTAAGCTTGTTGAAAAGCTTTCAGAGGAAAGTTAAACCAAGTTCCTAGCCCAAACGGTTCCAGAGATACGGACGATTAAATAAAGGTAGTTTTTCAGATTTGAAATTTTAAAAGTTCAAAGCGACAGGTTACAGCTTGCAGCTAGAAAATGACAGGTGACAGTTAGGAGGCAGTTCTGGTTAGATTTAAAATAGATTGAATTATATTATTTTAACTAAGAGATTGGTTCTGCACAGTTCTGCTAGGTACTCACAATATATTTTTGAATTAGGCCACGCCACGGATCTGGTCAGGTTTTGGACTGGACTCCGGTTCTGGTCTTGGCACTTCACAGTGATCTGGGTCAGCTCTCTGGTTCTGCTAACAGCGGTCTGGGTCACTCTGGATCTCTGGCCTCTGGTTCTGGATACTGCTCTGCTTTCTCTGGGTACAGCACTGCTTCTGGATCTTTCTGCACAGCTTTCTCTGGACCCAGCGCTGATCTGCACGGCTCCTGGATGCTGCCACCGCTGTTAGGTTTTCTAGATGCTGAGGCCTACTGAGGAGAGTTCTCAGTTTGTGGGTTTAGGCCCTTGCTTTGAGTTCTGAATCAAGTTCTTTGGAGTTTTAAAGTCTAAGTGTTGAATCTGGTATCTTCGGGATATTGTATGGTCCGGCAGAGCGCGTTGCAGCAAATGGAATTGAATCTCCTCTCTAGCTTCCAGTGGCTCTTTTTATGTCTTTTGAAAGTGGGTGTGTGTGCAGCATCACTAGCCAGCCCCTCCCTCAACTGCCCATTGGTCAAGCTTTCCTTTCTCTCTTGATTGGGGAAAAGACTGGAGTGTCAGAGCGATGTCATTTAATGGCTTGCAGAAAGGACACTCCCCTGTCAAATTACACACAATCTATATTTGACCTAAAGACATATTTCATAGATACACAGTGGTTTGAAATTACATGCACCCATCACATATCACATGATGTATACCCTGTTCAAACTCTGCTCTTCCTGGGGGCTTGCATTCAGAAATGGCAACATTTTGTGCTTTTTAGTGGTTTTGCAACATCAGATTTTTCTCCAGATTTGTATACATGTACACGGCCTGTCCATACATACTCCAGTATATTTCCATGTCTGTAGCTTAAACACAGAGTCTGTAGTATACATAAATAGCAGGGTTTTGCCCCAGAACCTCACACAAATTGGAGTTTGGGCTTGAATCGAAGGTACAATTTTTAAATGAAGGCTCTCAAAGTTATACATTCCTGTCATTTGATTACAAAGAGTTATCAGTGTTTATGTAAAATATATATTTTGCTTTCAATTCAGTTCTCAGAGTGTTGGAGTCCGCCTCCAAGACTTGGGTGGGTCAGTGATCACATGTGTCTTCTGGCAGGCAGGCCTTTGTTGACAGGAAACAGTCAAAATCAACATACTCTATTCAAGTGCCAGAGCCTATTGTGTGGTCTCCAGGAGGCTCCCAGCCAGTCTGCCTTCTATCAATCAAGAGGTCATGTGAGATTCTAACTCCTGGTGTGAATCTCTGTAGGTGAGAGGTTTCCCAGCCTTTGGCCTGTTAATTAAATCAGATTGTCTTCTGGGAACAGCATGTGGTTGAGATTTTAATTAACTCCCAGCCTTTGATGTAAAGGCCTCTCCTGCAACTCCTGACATGCAGTTTCCCTGTCAGAGTTTAGACCGCTAGCGCCGCCCTCAGTCAAAAGCGGGTACTGCATGCAATTTTTTTGGATCAGTCTTGAGTTCAAGCATTTCAAACAAAAGATATTACATGGAAGTATATTGTCCAGGTTCAACAAATGGCATTGGTGTAGTTCTGCAGTAAAATAATTTTGTGCCCATAAATTAGCCATGTTTGACCTGAAGAAAACGAATTCCCACCAGTTATGGGTTGCTTTTGGCAATCAGCATTGCCCCTTTTACAATGGTTTTAGGCTCTGTGCCCTTCTGTGCTCACAACATAGGCAAAAATGGGTGGCAGCCTATTCTTCATGCATTTCCCTGTGCATTTTCTGGGAATTTCTGGCCATCATGATATTTTCCATGCCAGTACTGCACAGTTTTTGTGGTAGGGCTCGGATGCATGGGTAAAAACATCCCACAAGCCCCCCCTCTTGCGATGGCCATTCTGTTTCACGGATGGAACTCGCAAAATCTGGGATGTTCTCCTCATCTTCTTCCGGTAGATGGCACAGTTCAGCATCTTTTCCTCCATCCGGTACTGATCGATCGGTTTTCCTCGCCGGTCCTGATGGGAATATTGGGCGGTACCCCGGGCCCCTTGCGTCTCTGCTCCCGGTCTCCGGATCGTCCTCCCTGGCCGGTCTCAAGGTTTTCTTTCTCTTAGGACGACAAAGGAAGAGCGGCAATACCTATTCATAGACATTTTTCCCCCACCATTGATATAGTGGGGTGGCATATAAATTTATAGTCAAAACATATGAACATGCACATTTCTTTTTGCATTCAAAAACTAAAACACCCACATTGAGAAACTCAGAATTTGATAGTTGATATGTAGGATATTTTAAGTTAGAACTGAATTAATCTGAGACAGTACCCTCTAGGATTCCAGAGGATTCCTCCAGTTGTTGCAGAGTGTGCCTGGGATGGCAACACTTCAACTGGTTGATGTGGACCCACTTGTCTTCCCCCTCTGCTAAACCGCCTTTGGGGATGCGGATCTTGTAGGCCACAGGGGAGATCTT
This sequence comes from Ambystoma mexicanum, assembly GCF_040938575.1. Classification (NCBI taxonomy): domain Eukaryota; kingdom Metazoa; phylum Chordata; class Amphibia; order Caudata; family Ambystomatidae; genus Ambystoma; species Ambystoma mexicanum. The sequence goes on along the minus strand of NC_090936.1, from coordinate 299,238,501 downwards.
GTCTATAATCTCAAACGGTCCCTTCCATGTAGGCAAAAATTTTCACTGTTTGGCCTGGTTCCTTTGGAAATGTATAAATAGACCCGGTCCCCCACCTGATATTCCTTCCTGGAAGTTTTCAGGTCATAGTGGGTCTTCATACTCTCAGCTGATCTTTCTAGATTCCGCTGAGCATAGGCAAAAGCATGTTGAAGGTGTTTCCTTAAATTCTCCACATACTCATGAGTTGTGGAGGCATTTATTGGTGTCTGCTCTTGGGTCCTGTAGAGCAAATGCTGCGGAAGCACCATCTTGCGTCCAGTCATCAACTCGAATGGTGACATTTTGGTTGCAGATGAAGGGGTAGATCTGATGGCCATTAGGACCAGAGGTAATCGGATATCCCAACTTGGCCCAGAATCTGCCACAAACTTTTTTAAGATGCTCACAATGGTTCGGTTATATCTCTCTACTGCCCCAGAAGAAGCTGGCCGGTAAGCAATATGCAACTTCCTTTTGACCCCCAGTATCTCCCACATCTTTGTCATTACTTCACTGGTGAAGTGGCTACCCCTGTCTGACTCAATCCTTTGAGGTAGACCAAAACGGGAAAAGATGTGGTTAATCATCAGGGCAGCTGCTGTTTCTGCCTTGCAATTTGGGGCTGGGAGACATTCCACCCACTTGGTAAACAAGCATGTCACAGTCAACATGTACTTATTCCCCCTAGCAGAGCGAATCACGGCGCCTACAAAGTCGATTTGTAAATCTGACCATGGCAGTGTCATCCCCCTCTTTTGGAGAGGCGCACGGTGCGTGAGGGATGATGGCTGAAATTGTGCACACACAAGACACCCCTTCAAGTATTGGTCGAGGTCCTGCCCCATGTGTAGCCAGTATGCAACCTCTCTTAAGATTTCCAATGTTGTGTGAAACCCCCTATGACCGGCGGTGGCCGCATCATGGGCGTGACTTAACATCAGGCTTCAGAATGAGGTAGGAACCACCCACTGATCGTGGCCAGCTTTGGATTTCCTTACCAACAAACCGTCTTGGATCCAGAACATTTTTGGACATTTCATCAACACTCTTAGGTCCTCTTTCCCAATGTAATCGGTATCCGTCAGGGGAAAGTTCTCAGGGTTCTCAAGGTGTTGGTAAAACTTACCGATAATTGGATCCCCCTTCTGAGCTGTAATCAAATCAGCATCAGGGGTCTCCTTGCTCCATTGGGCAGTTGAAAGATCATTGTGAGCATTTGTCTGGGACCTAGTGATAGCAGTGACCTGGATTTCCCCCAACAGGAACTCAATCTCAATTAGATCCCCTTGGAGGGCCCCGGTTTTGGCCAGCTGATCAGCTAAGTCATTTCCAGTTTTGTCTGGTCCCTCTACTTTGGAATGACCCTTGATCTTTTTCCAGTAGATGGTCATCCCATTCGATGTGACCAGATCATCAATGTTTTGGATCAACTTCCCATGTTTCAAGGGTTTGTTGTTAGCACATAACATGCCTCTGGTTTTCCAATTAACCAGGTGCTCCCTGAACCCGTTGCGGACATAATCCGAATCGGTGATTATGACCAGTTCGTGGAGTTGATGTTGGACAGCAGTGATGATGGCCTGATGCACAGCCATCAATTCTGCCACCTGACTACTTCGGGGACCAATTTTGTATCCAGCGGAGGGTTCTGGGGACTCATTCATCCATGCATTCCCTACGCCGGCCACCAGTTCTTTCTCCCCGTTGTTGTCAACATGGTAAGAGCATCCATCCACATAGACAGTGGACATTCTCTCACACTTGTCCTCTTCAAAGGCTTTGTGTGGGGAATTAAGGTATGCCTCCGTGTTGTCCTTGATTTTTAGACTTTCGTCCTCGAGACAGTTTTCTCTGGCACAACCATGCAAGTCAGCCAGACCTTGCGCGAGGGGACTCTTCTTGTTTTGGCCATATCTGACCTCCACAGGAAAGCCTTGCATTGACAGAATCCAGGAAGTAATTCGGGAATTACTCACATTTCCGGCCCGGATTCTGTCACTTTGGAGATATTGCAGAGGCTGGTGTGGAGTCTCCACTATGATATGTTCCCCCTGGATAAACGGGTGGTAATTCTTGAATGCCCACACCGTTGCCAGGAGTGCCTTCTCACAATCGTTGAATTTTTCCTCCACAGAGGATAAAGTTTTGCTCGCATAGGAGATTACTTTATTGACCTTGTCATGCTTTTGGTATAATACTGCCGTCAAGCACATATTAGAGAACCCCGTCTCCAGGAAGAACTCCTTGTTTCTGACAGGGCAAGCTAGGCAAGGCGCTTGTGAGAGGCTTCTTTTGAGTTGTTTTACCGCCTCGGCTTGTTCTGGACCCCATTTCCACTTGACCCTCCCTTCAGGAGATGAATCAGGGGTCTGGTGATCTCTGAGTAGCCCTCAATGAACTTTCTGCTGTAATTAGTCAGTCCAAGGAGGCTCCTTAGTTCCCGCAGAGTTGTGGGGTCTTTCAGTTTCTGAAGTGCTTCCAATTTCTTTTCCTGGGGACAGAGGTCCTGAGGAGTAATCTCATGCCCCAAGAAATTAACACAGGTTCTACACCACTGTGCTTTCTGAAAGGAAAGTTTTCCTCCGGCGGCCCTCAACTGGGTCAGAACATAACGGATCTCCGCTATGTGTTCCTCCACAGATGAACTTTTGATGAGGACATCATCTACATAAGCCAGGTTACCCCTTGCACCCAGGTCGGGCATGGCCTTGTGTAGGAAAATGTTGAATTAATTGCCGGAGTTGAGGTATCCGAAGGGAGTCTGGGTCCATGTGTACTGCTGGCCCCCAAAGGTAAAAGCCAGCTTGTATTGGTCCTCCCTACTGACAGGCACAGTCCAGTATCCATTGGTCAGGTCTATTGCAGTGAATACCTGTGGCCCCTGAATCTGGGCCAGCCCTTGGTCAATGTAGGGCATAGGCCATCGGGAAGTATGGACCCATTTGTTGAGCTCCCTGAGGTCGGCGCAGAGTCTCTACTGGCCGTTTGGCTTCAATATTCCCAGCACCGGATTATTGAAGGTGCTGTGAACTGGACGGATTATTCCCCGGGACTCAAGGTTCTTAATTATTTCAGTAAGGGACTCCATGGATGCGAGAGGCAAACGATATTGCTTCACAAACACTGGAGTCATGCCAGGGTCCGTGGGGATTGTTGTTGTGTGGATGTCGGTGCGGCCACAGTCATATGAGTCTACCGCAAAGAGATCTTGGAAATCCAAGAAAACCTGTTTCAACTTTTGCTTTTGTTCCAGAGTCACACAGGCATCAGCTAGGTTGACTCTCTCTTCCACCATCTGCCTGAAGCCTGGAAAGACTTCTGGTTTGGCTATCTCAGCGGCCTCCTCCAGCTGGGTGAAGAAGTCCCTGGTCAGAGTGCTGATTTGGACTGGAGGCCTCAGGTGGGAAAGGCAACCCTCATGGACCTGGAAAATCACCTCATCCCTCCTGAAGTCACAAGTCACATCTTCCTTACCATAGGGGCAGGAAGTGTACACCAGGAAGTTCCCCCCATGCCGGGTAAAAATCATGTCTAGTGTTGTATTGTCATCACTGTCACTGTCAAAACAGTCCTTGGGGATTGGTCCTAACAGTTCATTTCCTAAATCAATGGAAAAATGTCGGTTATCAACCGCCATTCCAATAATGGTGCCTGCGGCTAGAGTAATACTCTTTAAGTCGCTGTTATCCACCTCTATTAGAATGGTGTCATGTTCTATGTTGACTAATGGAGTTGGGTTTACCCCCAACCCTTGCTGTTGGAGAGAAGAGTTTAGATGTATGTAAGCATCAGGGTTTTTCAAATGTTGTCCTCTTTTAGCTTTCACTTCCAGGGAGAATTGTCGGGTCCTTTCTGGGATGGTGACTTCCTCTTTGATCTGAATTTCAACTGCATAAGGTAGCAATTGAGCTGACCTAAATGCTTTTTCTGGATCATCAAAGCCCATGGGATTATCCGCTAATCGGGACCAAGCTTTGAAGTTTATTAGGTCCAAACTAATGGCAAAGCGATTGAGAATGTCACTGCCTAAGTAAAAAGCGGCAGTGACGTCTCGCACGACCCAACAATTGTGGACTATGCTCTTGTTGCCAATGGAGATTTTGAGCATACACCTGCTTGGCAGGAGATGTTTGGAATTGGGTGCTTCCAGGACCCTTTCCCATTTGTCTATCAGTTTGAATGTGGGAATGGCTGGATCTTTTGGGAGTTGGCGGAACATGGCTTCGCTGATGGAGCTCTTACCGTTGTTCACACACACTCGAGCGAGAACAGAGTCCTTCCCATCATTTAACTGAACAGGGATGAACAACTGCTCTCCAATTTGCTGAGTGGGAGTTTCTGATTGTGGATTAGTAAAGAATTTCAGGGTGTTTCCTTCCAGTGCGGAATACCACCTTAAACTGGAAGGAAGGTTGATTTTCAGAAATAGAGAGGACCCCCATCACCAGTCTGTTGTCCTACTGCTATTACTGTCACGTCTGGAATTTGGTTGTTCTGGAAGTGAAATTCTACTTGGTCAGATCTTTGTTCAACCATGTGGCAGGTGCCGTTTAAACTAACATGGTTGACACTCTGTTTTAATTTTATTGGTCGGCTAGTCTGGGTCCAGAGGACCTTGTTTACACAATCTATTAGGGGTGACAACCTTCTCAGGAGGTCATTCCCTAGTAAACAAGGGGTGCCCTCTGGAGTCACTACTATGACCTGGTGTTTCACCTTGTGTCACCCAATTTTAATTTCCAAGTCTGCAGTCCACTCAACGGAAATTTCCTTCCCGTCAAAGTTCTGCAGTTGTCCAGGAAGAGAGGTGAGAGGCATACGGTAATTCTCCCCCTTCCTGCATTTAGTTCATCAAATGCCCTTTTGGACAGAAGGGTAGCTTGGGATCCAGTGTCCACCAGTGCCAAAATTGTACCCTGCCCCTGTACTTGTACCGGGGCATAGTATCTTCCCTCCTTCTCCTCAAGGGGGCACAGATAATGCACATTTTTGGACAACTGGTGGGCTAACTTTCTGGTTTTGGACATTGCTAGCGAAGAGATTTGGGCAGAATTCTGTGGAGAACCTTGGGAATCTGAAAGAAAAAGTTGGCAACTGGAGATCAGAGCCGTTGTGGGTTCCCCTGGTTCCGGTTCTGGGCCGCCCCCCCCTTCTTGGAGGCAGTCACCAGGATGGGTTTGAACCAGGGGATTTCGGTATTGTGGGTTCTGGGATGAGATGATGGGCGGCGGTAGCTCAGTCTCCATATCTCCCCAGTCTGAATTGACATCCCTTGGGACCCTTTTTTCTTTGGGAGGAGTTCCCCCATCTCTGAAGGAGAAGATCCTTTTCCCAGGATCTTCTGAGGATCCCTCTCCCTCAAATTGGAAGACCTGAACCTCCTCCACAAAGTGGGTCTGTTTGGGTCCTTTGTTTCTCCTACCCCCCCTCTGCTCCTTGGGAGGCAGGCTTTCAGGGGCAGGAGATTTTGTTTCCGGTTCCTGGTTTTCCAGGGGCTGTTTACAAGTTGGGAAGGAAACTTCCTCCAAAGCTTTACACCCCCCTTCCCCTTGTGCCTCCTCCCTGGGAACCGGTGTGTTATCGGGGTGCTGCCCCTGTCATTGTTCTGGAGCACCAGGTCCAGAGTTTGGGGCATTCTGTAGTGGCACGCTCATCTGAGGGTTCTGTTGAGCCCTCAGTATGTGACCCAGATCTCGTGCCATATTTTGGACCTGGCGCTCAAGTTGTGAAACCCGCTCAGGCTGATACGGGGCTCTATTTTCTCCCCTGGGCTGATCCCGGGAAGGGTAGCTATCCCTTCTCTGGTAGTACCCCTGGTTGGGAAGATTTTGGTACCCCTCCGTCCTTGGCCTCCCCTCTCCCGGATTAGGTTGTCTGGGCTCAGGGAATTGGGGAAAGAAGGATGGATGATTTTGGGGCTGGAAATTGGGCCGATACCTGGGGAAAAAGTTCTGCCCAGGATTTGGAGAATTTCTGCCCTCCTGTGGGAAGTTGGGAGGGAAGTTCCCTGGGTTAGGTGCTTGGCCGGATCCCCCCCCTTGGGCTGGAGGAGTCCACACATAACCCAGGATTGGTCGGTTTCCCTTATAGCGGGGACTTACATAGTCAGGGGAGCGGGGGACCCCATTTGTGGGACTACCTCCTCGACTCCCTGTCTGTGACTGGCCCGAGGGCCTTCTGGGCTGTGAATTATTAGGTGCAGGTAGGTTTTTAGGCCCCCCCCATCTCCAAATCCAAAACGGGGATGACCTTTACCTCTGCCACCTTGGCAGCAGCAGGGGTGCTGTTGGTTTTGGGATTTTTCTGGGTATTGCTTTTATTTTCTATGGGCTTCTGCACCTCATAGATCCGGGTAGCCTGTTCAATTACCCAGTCTAAAGATCTTTTCTCATGAAAATCTCTCACGAGCTGGGTCATTATATATTTGGGCAAGGCATGGAAGAATGTATTGACAAATTCTCTGCTGTCTGTGCGCACCCTTCTGGTGGTCTGCGCAAAGGCACGTTTCAGTTCTTGCACGAATTCTTGTGGGGCCTGATCCTCCCCACATTGCAAATTGTAGGCTGCCTTGCGAGCCTCTTGAGGATTTCTGTGAACAGAAAAATGTTTCAAGATGGCCGCCTTATAGGTGGACCATCTTAAATGATTTTGGTCCTCCAGCCCCGCAAAGAAACTGGAGTATTCTGGTGAGAAGGTCCACTTTACATATTGAATACAGCTTTGGCTGTCCTTCAAATGGAAAGTCTCCATCATTTGCTCGTAAAGCTCCAAGTGTTCCCAAACAGAATACTTGGCGTTCTTGTGATAAGGCGTGATGACACTCCTTATTGCCTTAATCTGTTTCAATGGGTCCTTAAGCAATGGGTCCAGCCAGAAGCATGGGGCTCATAGGCCAGTACCACCCAGGAATGGAGGGGCGGGCATCCGGGTATGGGCACCCAAGCACAGTGCAATTTAATGGGGAACCCCAGGAGAGTAGGCCCATTAAGGGCATCCTGAAAACCTCTGCCCAGTTAGGTCAGTGGAGGGGGTACCCATCAAATCCTGGCAGCAAGGAGGAATCTGAAGACTCCTCTGAACTGCGCAGGACACAGGAGACCAGGTCCCCACATTCTGCCAGCCATTCCCAGGCTCGCAGAATCCGGGAAAACCTGGAAGAGCAGACAGGAACCTCTGGGAGCAGTGCCTCTGAGTCAGAGGATGAATGGACAAGGGTTACCCGAACCAAAAAGGCCAATAAGGCAAAAAGGGCCTTGCTTAAGGACCCCTTAAAGCAGATTAAGGCGATCAGGAGCGTCATCACGCCTTACCATAAGAACGCTAAGTATTCTGTTTGGGAGCACTTAGAGTTGTTTGAGCAAATGATGGAGACTTTCCATTTGAAGGACAGCCAAAGCTGTATTCAATATGTAAAGTGGACCTTCTCCCCGGAATACTCCAGTTTCTTTGCGGGGCTGGAGGACCAAAATCATTTAAGATGGTCCACCTATAAGGCGGCCATCCTGAAACATTTTTCTACTCATAGAAATCCTCAAGAGGCTCGCAAGGCAGCCTACAATTTGCAATGTGGGGAGGATCAGGCCCCACAAGAATTTGTGCAAGAACTGAAACGTGCTTTTGCGCAGACCACCAGAAGGGTGCGCACAGACAGCAGAGAATTTGTCAACACATTTTTCCATGCCTTGCCCAAATACATAATGACCCAGCTTGTGAGGGATTTTCACGAGAAAAGATCTTTAGACTGGGTCATTGAACAGGCTACCCGGATCTATGAGGTGCAGAAACCGGTAGATAGCAAAAGTAATGCCCAGAAAAACCCCAAAGCCAACAGCACCCCTGCTGCTGCCAAGGTGGCAGAGGTAAAGGTCACCCCCGTTTTGGATTTGGAGATGGGGGGGGCTAAAAACCTACCTGCACCTAATAATGCTAGGCCCAGAAGGTCCTCGGGCCAGTCACAGACAGGGAGCCAGGGAGGCAGCCCCACAAATGGGGTCCCTCGCTCTCCTGATTATGTAACCCCCCGTTGCAAGGGAAACAGACCCATCCTGGGTTATGTGTGGACTCCTCCAGCCCAAGGGGGGGGATCCAGCCAAGCTCCTAACCCAGGGAACTTCCCTCCCAACTTCCCACAGGAGGGCAGAAATTCTCCAAACCCTGGGCAGAACTTTTTCCCCAGGTATCCACCCAATTTCCAGCCCCAAAATCCTCCACCCTTCTTTCCCCAATTCCCTGAGCCCAGACAACCTAATCCGGGAGAGGGGAGGCCAAGGGTGGAGGGGTACCCAAATCTTCCCAACCAGGGGTACTACCAAAGAAGGGATAGCTACCCTTCCCGGGATCAGCCCAGGGGAGAAAACAGGGCCCCGTATCAGCCTGAGCGGGTTTCCCAGTTAGAGCGCCAGGTTCAAAACATGGCGCAGGATCTGGGTCACATACTGAGGGCTCAGCAGAACCCTCAGATCGGCATGCCGGCGCAGAACGCACCCAATTCTGGACCTGGTGCTCCAGAACAATGACGGGGGCAGCACCCCGATAACTCACCGGTTCCCAGGGAGGAGGCACAAGGGGAAGGGGGGTGTAAAGCCTTGGAGGAAGCTTCCTTCCTCACTTGTAAACAGCCCCTGAAAACCCAGGAACCGGAAACAAAATCTCTTGCCCCTGAAAGTCTGCCTCCTAAGGAGCAGAGGGGGGGTAGGAGAAACAAAAGACCCAAACAGACTCAGTTTGAGGAGGAGGTACAGGTCTTCCAATTTGAGGGAGAGGGATCCTCAGAGGATCCTGGGAAAAGGATCTTCTCCTTCAGAGAGGGGGGAACTCCTCCCAAAGAAAAATGGGTCCCTAGGGATGCAAATCCAGACTGGGGAGATGTGGAGACTGAGCTACCGCCGCCCACCATCTCATCCCAGAACCAACCGCAAGAAAATCCCCTGGTTCAAACCCATCCTGGTGACTGCCTCCAAAAAGGGGGGGGCGGCCCAGAACCGGAGCCAGGGGAACCCACAATGGCTCTGATCTCCAGTTGCCAAATTTTTCTTTCAGATTCCCAAGGCTCTCCACAGAATTCTGCCCAAATCTCTTCGCTAGCGATGTCCAAAACCAGAAAATTAGCCCACCAGTTGTCCAGAAATGTACATTATCTGTGCCCCCTTGAGGAGAAGGAGGGAAGATATTATGCCCCGGTACAAGTACAGGGGCAGGGTACAATTTTGGCACTGGTGGACACTGGATCTCAAGCTACCCTTCTGTCCAGAAGGGCCTTTGACGAACTGAATGCAGGAAGGGGAGAGAATTACCAAAATCCTCTCACCTCTCTTCCTGGACAACTCCAGAACTTTGACGGGGTGGAAATTCCCATTGAGGGGACTGCAGACTTGGACATTAAAATTGGGCGACACAAGGTGAAACACCCGGTCATTGTAGTGACCCCAGAGGGCACCCCTTGTTTACTAGGGAATGACCTCCTGAGAAGGTTGTCACCCCTAATAGATTGCGTAAACAAGGTCCTCTGGACCCAGACTAGCCGACCAATAAAATTAAAACGGAGTGTCAACCATGTTAGTTTAAACGGCACCTGCCACATGGTTGAACAAAAATCTGACCAAGTAGAATTTCACTTCCAGAACAACCAGATTCCAGACGTGACAGTAATAGCGGTAGGACAACAGACTGGTGATGGGGGGTCCTCTCTATTTCTGAAAATCAACCTCCCTTCCAGTCTAAAGTGGTACTCCACGCTGGAAGGAAACACTCTGAAATTCTTTACTAATCCACAATCAGAAACTCCCACTCCTATAGTCCAGAAAGATGTGAAATCAGCTCAGAGCCTGGCTGATATTCAGCAAATTGGAGAGCAGTTGTTCATCCCTGTCCAGTTAAATGATGGGAAGGACTCTGTTCTCGCTCGAGTGTGTGTGAACAACGGTAAGAGCTTCATCAGCGAAGCCATGTTCCGCCAACTCCCAAAAGATCCAGCCATTCCCACATTCAAACTGATAGACAAATGGGAAATGGACCTGGAAGCACCCAATTCCAAACATCTCCTGCCAAGCGGGTGTATGCTCAAAATCTCCATTGGCAACAAGAGCATAGTCCATAATTGTTGGGTCGTGCGAGACGTCACTGCCGCCTTTTACTTAGGCAGTGACATTCTCAATCGCTTTGCCATTAGTTTGGACCTAATAAACTTCAAAGCTTGGTCCCGATTAGCGGATAATTCCATGGGCTTTGATGATCCAGAAAAAGCATTTAGGTCAGCTCAATTGCTACCTTATGCAGTTGAAATTCAGATCAAAGAGGAAGTCACCATCCCAGAAAGGACCCGACAATTCTCCCTGGAAGTGAAAGTTAAAAGAGGACAATATTTGAAAAACCCTGATGCTTACATACATCTAAATGCTTCTCTCCAACAGCAAGGGTTGGGGGTAAACCCAACACCATTAGTCAACATAGAACATGACACCATTCTAATAGAGGTGGATAACAGCGACTTAAAGAGTATTACTCTAGCCGCAGGCACCATTATTGGAATGGCGGTTGATGACCGACATTTCTCCATTGATCTTGGAAATGAACTGTTAGGACCAATCCCCAAGGACTGTTTTGACAGTGACAGGGATGACAATACAACACCAGACAGGATTTTTACCCGGCATGGGGGGAACTTCCTGGTGTACACTTCTTGCCCTTATGGTAAGGAAGATGTGACTTGTGACTTCAGGAGGGATGAGGTGATTTTCCAGGTCCATGAGGGCTGCCTTTCCCACCTGAAGCCTCCAGTCCAAATCAGCACTCTGACCAGGGACTTCTCCACCCAGCTGGAGGAGGCCGCTGAAATAGCCAAACCAGAAGTCTTTCCAGGCTTCAGGCAGATGGTGGAAGAGAGAGTCAACCTAGCTGATGCCTGTGTGACTTTGGAACAAAAGCAAAAGTTGAAACAAGTTTTCTTGGATTTCCAAGATCTCTTTGCAGTAGACTCATATGACTGTGGCCGCACCGACATCCACACAACCACAATCCCCACGGACCCTGGCATGACTCCTGTGTTTGTGAAGCAATATCGCTTGCCTCTCGCATCAATGGAGTCCCTTACTGAAATAATTAAGAACCTTGAGTCCCGGGGAATAATCCGTCCAGTCCACAGCACCTTCAATAATCCGGTGCTGGGAATATTAAAGCCAAACGGCCAGTGGAGACTCTGCGCCGACCTCAGGGAGCTCAACAAACGGGTCCATACTTCCCGATGGCCTCTGCCCTACATTGACCAAGGGCTGGCCCAGATCCAGGGGTCACAGGTATTCAATGCAATAGACCTGACCAATGGATACTGGACCGTGCCTGTCAGCAGGGAGGACCAATACAAACTGGCTTTTACCTTTGGGGGCCAGCAGTACACATGGACCCGGACTCCCTTCGGATACCTTAACTCCGGTAATGAGTTCAATATTTTCCTACATAAGGCCATGCCCGACCTGGGTGCAAGGGGTCACCTGGCTTATGTAGATGATGTCCTCATTAAAAGTTCATCTGTAGAGGAACACATAGCGGAGATCCGTTATGTTCTGACACAGTTGAGGGCCGCCGGAGCAAAACTTTCCTTTCAAAAAGCACAGTGGTGCAGAACCCGTGTTAATTTCTTGGGACATGAGATTACTCCTCAGGGTCTCTGTCCCCAGGAAAAGAAAGTGGAAGCCCTCCAAAAATTGAAAGACCCCACAACTCTGCGGGAACTAAGGAGCCTCCTTGGACTGACTAATTACAGCAGAAAGTTCATTGAGGGCTACGCAGAGATCACCAGACCCCTGATTCATCTCCTGAAGGGGGGGGTCAAGTGGGAATGGGGTCCAGAACAAGCCGAGGCAGTAAGACAACTCAAAAGAAGCCTCTCACAAGCGCCTTGCCTAGCTTACCCTGTCAGAAACAAGGAGTTCTTCTTGGAGACGGGGTTCTCTAATACGTGCTTGATGGCAGTATTATACCAAAAGCATGACAAGGTCAATAAAGTAATATCCTATGCGAGCAAAACTTTATCCTCTGTGGAGGAAAAATTCAACGATTGTGAGAAGGCACTCCTGGCAACGGTGTGGGCATTGAAGAATTACCGCCCGTTTATCCAGGGGGAACACATCATAGTGGAGACTCCACACCAGCCTCTGCAATAACTCCAAAGTGACAGAATCCGGGCCGGAAATGTGAGTAATTCCAGAATTACTTCCTGGATTCTGTCAATGCAAGGCTTTCCTGTGGAGGTCAGATATGGCCAAAACAAGAAGAGTCCCCTCGCGCAAGGTCTGGCTGACTTGCATGATTGTGCCAGAGAAAATTGTCTCGAGGACGAAAGTCTAAAAATCAAGGACAACATGGAGGCATACCTTAATTCCCCACACAAAGTCTTTGAAGCGGACAAGTGTGAGGGAATGCCCACTGTCTATGTGGATGGATGCTCTTACCATGTTGACAACAACGGGGAGAAAGAACTGGTGGCCGGCGTAGGGAATGCATGGGTGAATGAGTCCCCAGAACCCTCCGCTGGATACGAAATTGGTCCCCGAAGTAGTCAGGTGGCAGAATTGATGGCTGTGCATCAAGCCATCCTCACTGCTGTCCAGCATCAACTCCGCGAACTGGTCATAATCACAGATTCGGATTATGTACGGAACGGGTTCGTGGAGCACCTGGTTAATTGGAAAACCAGAGGCATGTTATGTGCTAACAACAAACCCTTGAAACATTGGAAGTTGATCCAAAACATTGATGATCTGGTCACCTCGAATGAGATGACCATCTATTGGAAAAAGATCAAGGGTCATTCCAAAGTAGAGGGACCAGACAAAACTGGAAATGACTTAGCTGATCAGCTGGCCAAAACCGGGGCCATCCAAGGGGATCTAATTGAGATTGAGTCCCTATTGGGGGAAATCCAGGTCACTGCTATCACTAGGTCCCAGACAAATGCTCACAACGACCTTTCAATCGCCCAATGGAGTAAGGAGACCCCTGATGCTGATTTGATTACAGCTCAGAAGGGGGATCCCATAATTGGTAAATTTTACCAACACCTTGAGGACCCTGAGAACTTTCCCCTGACGGATACCGATTACATTGGGAAAGAGGACCTAAGAGTGTTGATGAAATGTCCAAAAATGTTCCGAATCCAAGACGGTTTGCTGGTAAGGAAATCCAAAGCTGGCCACGATCAGTGGGTGGTTCCTACATCATTCCGAAGCCTGATGTTAAGTCACGCCCATGATGCGGCCACCGCCGGTCATAGGGGGTTTCACACCACATTGGAAATCTTAAGAGAGGTTGCATACTGGCCACACATGGGGCAGGACCTCGACCAATACTTGAAGGGGTGTCTTGTGTGTGCACAATTTCAGCCATCATCCCTCACGCATCGTGCGCCTCTCCAAAAGAGGGGGATGACACTGCCATGGTCAGATTTACAAATCGACTTTGTAGGCCCCGTGATTCGCTCTGCTAGGGGGAATAAGTACATGTTGACTGTGACATGCTTGTTTACCAAGTGGGTGGAATGTCTCCCAGCCCCAAACTGCAAGGCAGAAACGGCAGCTGCCTTGATGATTAACCACATCTTTTCCCGTTTTGGTCTACCTCAAAGGATTGAGTCAGACAGAGGTAGCCACTTCACCAGTGAAGTAATGACAAAGATGTGGGAGATACTGGGGGTCAAAAGGAAGTTGCATATTGCTTATAGACCAGCTTCTTCTGGGGCAGTAGAGAGATATAACCGAACCATTGTGAGCATCTTAAAAAAGTTTGTGGCAGATTCTGGGCCAAGTTGGGATATCCGATTACCTCTGGTCCTAATGGCCATCAGATCTACCCCTTCATCTGCAACCAAAATGTCACCATTTGAGTTGATGACTGGGCGCAAGATGGTGCTTCCTCAGCATTTGCTCTACAGGACCCAAGAGCAGACACTGATAAATGCCTCCACTACTCATGAGTATGTGGAGAATTTAAGGAAACACCTCCAACATGCTTTTGCTTACGCTCAGCGGAATCTGGAAAGATCGGCTGATAGCATGAAGACCCATTATGACCTGAAAACTTCCAGGAAGGAATATCAGGTGGGGGACCGGGTCTATCTATACAACTTCCAAAGGAACCAGGCAAAACAGCGGAAATTCTTGCCTACATGGAAGGGACCCTTTGAGATCATCGACAAGATCTCCCCTGTGGCCTACAAAATCCACATCCCCAAAGGTCCTTTGGCAGCGGGGGAAGACAAGTGGGTCCACATAAACCAGTTGAAATGTTGCCATCCCAGGCATACTCTGCAACAACTGGAGGAATCCTCTGGAATCCTAGCGGGTACTGTCTCAGACTAATTCAGTTCCAACCATAAAACATACCACATCTAGTCTCTAAAATATTGTGATTTGCATGAAACTGTCTCTTAGTTATACTGTTCTTTTTTCAAAATAAGAATGTAATGTTTCGTTATGATGAAATGCATATGCTGCCCCACTATCTCAACAGTGGTGGAAAAAACGTCTATGAATAGGTATTGCCGCTCTTCCTTTGTCGTCCTAGGAGAAAGAAAACCTGGAGACGGGACAAGGAGGACGATCCGGAGACCGGGAGCAGAGACGCAACGGGCCCAGCGTACCGCCCAATATTCCCATCAGGACCGGCGAGGAGAACCGATCGACCAGTACCGGATGGAGGAAAAGATGCTGAACTGTGCCATCTATTGGAAGAAGATGAGGAAACATCCCAGATCTTGCGAGTCCCATCAGTGAAACCGAATGGCCATCGCAAGAGGGGGGCTTGTGGGATGTATTTACCCATGCATCCGAGCCCTACCTCAAAACTGTGCAGTACTGACATGGAAAACATCATGATGGCCAGAGCTTCCCAGAAAATGCACAGGGAAATGCATGAAGAATAGGCTGCCACTCATTTTTGCCGATGTTATGGGCACAGAAGGACACTGCCTAAAACCACCATTGGACTACCCACACAGTAGTCTGAAACCATTGGGAATGGCAATGCTGATTGCCAAAAGCAAACCCATAACTGTGGAGAATTCATTTTCTTAAATCCCAAAAAGGGGTGCAGTACCAGTACTCACCACTATCCAAAAGCCGGCGTTTTAAAACCACCAGATTTTACTTTTTTGTAGAAAACTGAATAAATGAACCCAAAACAGGCCAAAGAAAGACTTACTGAGAGGTGGATCCAATGTAAAGTTATATTCTGAAGTGACTTGAAGGTTTATAACAAGACTGGCTGAGCTGTGGATTTCAGCAGTGTAAGTAAATTTGGAATGAAAGACACTATAAATCTAAATGTTTAAAAGAAATGAGTTACCTACTTTGAGTGTCACATAGGTTGCAATTGTTTAAATGTCATAGTTTTGAACTTAGAATCAGCATTCTAGCTGCATATGTAAAAATGTTTAGTTTTATTTGAATGCAGAAAACTGGGGAACAGAAGTGACATTTTATCTGAAACCTGGCTTAAGGAACTGAATTCTGCCTGGCAACTACCCCCATCAGGAGTGAAACTTGAGTCACAGCTGTGTTCCCAGGCCTATCTGCCGTTTGCTGGCTACACTAAGGATATGCCATCTCTCTGATAATTGAATTAAGGGGAGCCCCACAGAATACAGGAGCTCTGAACAAAGCCCTGTCCTGACTCAGGCAAATGTTTTATTGGCGGGAGTCGTAAATGGAGCTTCCTCTTGGCAGAAGCTGGGAGGGGCAGGGTCTCTGAGCTTGGCAGAAACTGGAAAGACTGGTTTCTGTACCATGTGACATGAAAAGACACACCTCTATAGCCAGAATATGGTTTTAGAAAAAGATGAATAACTCATAGAGCGGACTTGTGAAAATTATTTAAATGACACCATAATTCTTGTGATTTTTCTGCCCACATTTTAAGAGGTTTTTAGAACCGGTGGCATGTTCAGGGGGGTTTTAGCGGAAAAGAGGATATTACTCAAAATGTGTGCATGTGAAAAATCTGACACTTCATCAACTAATGTCCATACTCCTTGCGCACATGTGTGTAAATTTGGGTCAATGTCCGGAATTGCAAAATCAATTAAAAAGTGAAATATGTGCCATTTCTGAATGCAAGCCCCCAGGAAGAGCAAAGTTTGGACAGGGTATATCTCCTGTGATATGTGATGTGTGCATGTAATTTTAAACCAATGTTTACCTGTGCAAATATGTCTTTTGTTATCAAATATAGAATGTGTGCAATTTGACTGGGGAGTGTCCTCTCTGCAAGCCATAAAATGACATCACTCTGACACAACTTAGCTCCCCCAATCAGGGAAGAAATGAAAGCTTGGCCAATGATAAGTGGAGAGGGGCTGGCTAGTGATGCTGCTCACACACACCCATTTTAAAAACACATAAAAGCAGAGAGACAGGACAGATAGGGACCTTCAAATCCATTTGCAGCTGGAAGCTCTGCCGGGAAAATCCATACTTTACCTCCATCAACCTTCAGAGACCCAGACCAGACCAGCAGAGTAGAGCTGACCTGTTAGCAAAACCAAAGAGCTGAACCGGAGTCCAGTCCAAAACCTGACCAGATCCGTGGCGAGGCCCAATTAACTCAAGAATATAGTGTGAGTACCTAGAAAACTGTGCAGAACCAATCTCTTAGTTAAAATAATATAATTCAATCTATTTAATCTAAGTAGAACTGTCTCCTAACTGTCACCTGTCATTTGTAAAGCTGTCACTTGTCATTTTCTAGTTGCAAGCTGCACTTGTCTTTTTGAACTTTAAAATTTCAAATCTGAAAAACGACCTTTATTTAATCGCTCATATCTCCGTGACCGTTTGTGCTAGAGACTTGCAGTAACTTTCATCTGGAAGCTGAGATCCTAGGCTTTCCTAGGACCCCACAACGATAGTGATAGTCCTTGTAGTTCCTCTGTAATCGCGCCAGACGCATCCGCGAATTTTGCCGCAATTTGAAAATTTCTCCACTTGCAAAAAGATAGCTGCTTTTGCTTTCCTCTGAAAAAATCGTTTGCCTCATAAAAACTATCCCTGCATCACTGCTAGAGTGAGCCTGAGCTAATATTAACTTGATTTCACTCACCCTGAACCTCCTAGAGGGAATTAAAAGCATTTTAGCATATTTTTCACTTCATTGCCAGCACATTTAAAAGCATTTTGCCTGTGTTGTAAACTTCTGTAGTCTAAGTTGCTGGGGTGAACTGAATTACATTTGAATTGCATTTCTGAGAATTGTGTGCCTTCCTTCCATTTACTTGCATTGCATAAAAGGGGGGGTGAATTGTCCAAGAAAGTGATTACATTGTCTTTTGCTGAAATCCTATCAAGTTATTTTCTTTACTGCATTTCATTCCACATTGCATCCATTTGAAACCATAAAAGTATTGTTGCTATCTTATCCATTTCATGTCAACTCCTTAGTGATTATAAAGAAGTGTGCTAGTGCCAGATTCTCCGTTGTTAATCTTTATCATATCAGATTAAGTGTGATATTCAATTATTAATTTATTATAAAGTGTGATATATATATCTATTGTTTAAATTATCAAATAAACCTTTTAACTTGCAAAACAGAACTACTTCTTGGCTCAGTGGGGTCAGGAGGATTCCAAGAGAGGGGTGTTATATAGGGGTAGTCATCCAGAACGTATGAACTGGACATAAAGATAGGCGTTGACTTAGCTGTAGTGTTGAATTGAATCCTCTTACACCTTGTAATTTCACCAAGTTCACTATGTTCCCAAGGTTCAAAAAGAAAAAAATTCACAAAGCCAGCAAACTTCTCCAAGTTATTTGGATCTGTCTCTCATGGACCACACAGCTTCTCAAGCCGTATCTCTCCTTAATTGCTTTCAACACCTTCTGGGTTACTTTCTGAACCAGCCCCTCATGGGCTATGATCTCTGGCCATATGTCTCGTTGCTCGCGTTTCACCCTTTCATGGGGTATTCTCGGGGTCAGCTCCAACACAGGCTGCCATCACTTGCCTTCAGACAGGCTCTCTCCCTGTCTGCAAGGGGCCATATCTTGTATGTTGCTCCCTTAAACAAGAGAGAATACAGCATTGATCCACCTTCTGCAAGTATGGGTGTTACTAAAGCAGGGTCAGAAACGAAGCCAGTTTTTTTTAAGTGCCCTGCACATTACGGTATTGCTGAAACCACATATATCCCTTAAGCATTTGGGACTCTGAATGAAAGGGAGATGTAACATCAGCCTTGCTTGATGATTGCCTGTCTCCTAAGTGTGGGGAAGTCACAACTAGTGAGATCTTGCTAGCTTTGTCCACTAGGGGGTGTATTGCGTAGCAGTCTAACCTCCCTAGTCGTACACGTATACTATTAAGTACATATGAATATTTAATCATTTGCGAAAAAAAATGATTTTTGTGTTAACTTCAAACTTAAAAATGGAAGTTACCCAACTTACACTATAGATTTTTGGCATGCATTTGAAATATTTGTGTTCCAACACGTCTTGCATTCAGGTATGTTAACCTGAAAAACAAACAAATAAAGATCTGTTTACAATTTGAACTAAGTTGCATTTCTTTGTGTTTTAGTTATTCATTATTTGGATTGTGCCCCATAATTTTTGCTTTTGGTAGCTCACCTTTTTAAATCAGTTCTAATAAGCAATCAGCAATTGACCCACTTATTTATGGTCCTCTTGCTTATTTCTGTTAAATAAAATAGCAGGCCTGTTAGTTTGAAAGAGATATATAAGTCCAAAATGTCAAACCCTTGGATACAATCACTCTGGATAAAATATTAGTATGCGCAATTGCAATTTTCTGAATTACGGCTTCATTGCGTGTGGGAAATCTTCGCTTACCTGGTAAGTCAATGAATGGTGCAGTGCATTTGCCAGGTGTTCTTGGTGTTTTGGAAAGGCGCACCATAGTGTTCCCTTAGCACATGTTCTTAACTTTATAACTCAACATTACATAATTAACCAGTTGATAGGAGTCAAACTTACAAGTGTTTAAAATTATCTATAAATGTACAATTTGCCAGGAGAATCAAGGCATTATGATATGTGTTACCAACAGAACCACCACAACACTTGTAATACTTTGTCCTTGTATATTAAAAAGAGTTTATGATTATATGACACAGGGACAAATACAATTTTGACACCCATGCAATTCAGAAATATCCTTGTTTCCCTTTAGTTTACAAAAGTAGAAACATCAAACTAAGAATTGCCATCTGAGGGAGAGCAATCATTGAAATGCTCAACCACCTCCACAACCTGAAGCAACCTTCCTAACCTTTACTACGGTGTCAAAAGAACCTACAGTTATAATTGTTTAAATTATAAAGTGTATTTTAATAACTTTTCCCTGTTTGTGCTGCATCATCTGTCTATATATATATATATATATATATATATATATATATATATATATATATATATATATATATATATATATATATATATTCATTGAAAAAACTTTGTAAAAGCGACGTTATGGTTAAGTTGCACTAAAGAAAACTATGAAATTCAGCAAAAAAACGTTGTTAAAGGTTAGGGTAAGCTAAACCACCATCACTCGCGCCACCTCCGTGCACTGCTAAGACTAACAACAAGGACATCAAGATGACATCACAAACATCCCTTTAACAATGTTTCTTTACTGAATTTTATAGGTTTTTATTAGTGCAATTTAACCATGACGTCCCTTTAACAAAGTTTTGTCCATTTTTTTCATAGGTTTAACCAGTGCACCCAAATGTGCTACAACTTCCTAATATCATACTTGCCTGCAATATTAGCATTTTCAGCCAATCTAGAAAGTTTTAAGTAGAAATGGTACCATTCCCCACATTCTAGCAACATTTTTAACACTTCTATGAACTCTCTGCAACTTTTTAGCACCGTTTCATGTTCACCAACGTTCATAGACATCTGACATCATTGTTGACTTTACGGACAGTGTCACAGGACCGCACGCACAGCATGGTGACGTGTTCGCAAACGGGCCTGCGCTTCGCAAACCAGTCTGTGTTTTGCGAACAGTTCAAATCTGCATTTTTAGCTGATCTTGGAAGTTTCAATTTGAAAATGTACCTTTGCACAAATCCTAGATCTATTCTTCCTGATTTTCCATTTCCAATCCAGGAGAGATCAGATGCTTGGAGCAATATAGCACAACTGCTATTTAACTTAAAAAAAGGCATCAGCCATGGCCATCTCTCCTCCCCAGGAGCCACCACCACCTGGAGGGTCATAAAGCACAATGATACAGAAAACAATCAAGAGGACCAGGAAGATGAGATAGAGGAAATACCTACCTCCAGCACCCAGAGAAAATCATGGGTGTGGCGGTTCCACCGTTTGGGGTGTCCCAAAGGCCAAGGCTACAAAGGTTAAATGCACTGAGTGAAAAATTGTACTCCTACGCGGACAACCTGGGCAGTACTCCTACTGAACCGCATCCATGCGATGTCACACCAAATCCAACCCCTGGGATGCTCTGAGAAAGGCTGTTTTCCGGAAGCAGTAGGTTTTTTTCCTCTTCCTCATCTTCCTCAACCTCTACTGCCACCACACAGGCTACTCCTGTGGGGCAGAAGATCCCACATCTACCTTGCAAGCCACAAAAGAGGCTGTAGATCCATATCTTTCCAAGACAACAGTGCTCTGTATATACTGCATCACACCACTCTGCAGGGGGAGCAGTTTCAAAGTGTTTTCAAGGCTGCAATAAAGGTGCATGAGAAACACTGCCCCTTACCCTAGATTTTAAGGCACACACAACATCTTTCCCTGTCCATCTATCATCCCTGTAGCTTTCACTGGTGCCCCTGCCCTGATTTCCCTCCCCCACCCTACCTCCTGGCCTCTCCTGCAAAAAAACAAATACAAAATCAAAAAACACCAAAAAAAGGTTCCTTTAGGAACCACCTTTCACAGTTAAAAAATAGAACTGCAACAAATAATCTTATAGACTCCATCTACTTTACATTTCTCAGTAAACTAGTTAGACTCAACACGATTATCCAACTTTTCCATTAGCATTTTATATTATGCTAATGGGAATAATGAGCCATTGCTTACTAGAGAAAAACACAAAAGGACAGAAACAATTTTTATGTCCAAATACTTTTCTTAGCATAGAATAAGGACCATGCCATGCACGTTTATAACTATCCGCGGTCTGCGCAGTGCCCTTTCCAGGCCATGCATCATTAAAACACCTGGATGGCAAGTGCACACCATCTGACAGAACAGCCCTTTTTACTTTTATATTTGTAACACTCACTTATTGCCTGCTTTCGAACAGTCACACATTCATCCACCAATCACTTCCAAAAACTCTACAAATAACCCTATCAAGTAATTCATAGAATCCAGCGCACAAGTGGCGCACGTGGCTGGCGCACAGTGTGCGCGTGCGACAGTCTGCGCCAGCCGCGTGCGCAAAAATCAATTTCCGCGCACAGCGTATTCATTTATTTTAACATCCAAAACCAGCTGTGGTGTACAGTGGCGCATCGACCCTGCAGCAGCGCCAGTTACGCCCCCAACCCCTCCCTGTGCACCATGCACAGCGCGCAAATCCCGTACATGGCGCACAGGCCTCCAACCATGAAAACGCCTGTAAAACTCCCTGCGCACCCCTCTGAATACATATACACCCCGGCGCAGGGAGTTTCACACGCGATTGGACCTGTGCGAGCGGGGTACGTGTATTACTGGGGTTCGCGGGGCGTTTCACACGCGATTGGCCCGGTGCGAGTGGGGTACTTGTATTACTGGGGTTTGCGGGAAGTTTCACACGCGATTGGCCCTGTGCGAGCAGGGTACGTGTATTACTGGAGTTTGTGGGAAGTTTTACACGCGATTGGCCCTGTGCGAGCGGGGTATGTGTATTACTGGGGTTTGCGGGAAGTTTGACACGCGATTGGCCCTGTGCGAGCGGGGTACGTGTATTACTGGGGTTTGCGGGAAGTTTCACACACGATTGGCCCTGTGCGAGCGGGATACGTTTATTACGGGGGTTCGCGACAAGTTTCACACGCGATTGGCCCTGTGCGAGTGGGTTACGTGTATTACTGGGGTTCGCGGGAAGTTTCACACGTGATTGGCCCCGTGCGA
Organism: Ambystoma mexicanum; assembly: GCF_040938575.1. Taxonomy (NCBI): domain Eukaryota; kingdom Metazoa; phylum Chordata; class Amphibia; order Caudata; family Ambystomatidae; genus Ambystoma; species Ambystoma mexicanum. The sequence goes on along the minus strand of NC_090936.1, from coordinate 299,216,371 downwards.
GTGGGGTACGTGTATTTCTGGGGTGCACGTGAAGTTTCACACGCGATTTTGCTGTCAGAGCGAGGTACGTGTATCAGTGTGGTGCGTGGGGAGTCCAACATGTGAATTGGCAGTGTGGGTCCTCCCAGGTGTCCCCTCTACCCCCTCCACGGCCCCTGCAGGCAGCCCACACCACAGGGGACTACCCTGCACCCCTGGCCATGTCCCACAGGCAGCCCATCCACTATGGGCATGCCCCCCAGCCAAGCCACATGTCACGTTGCAATATGATCACCAACTCATGTCCCCCATCACCACCACCACCCAGCAGTGAGGGGCACCTGCCAGCAGGCCCCCACTCATGTCCCACTCATGTCCCCCAGCACCCCCACGCCCCAGCAGTGAGGGGCACCTGCCAGCAGTCCCCACTCATGTCCCCCTGCACCCCCACCCCCCAGCAGTAAGGGGAACCTGCCAGCAGGGCCCCACTCATGTCCCCCTGCACCCCCAACTCCCAGCAGTGAGGGGCACCTGCCAGCAGGCCCCCACTCATGTCCCCCTGCACCCCCACCCCCAGCAGTGAGGGGCAACTGCCAGCAGGCCCCCACTCATGTCCCACTCATGTCCCCCTGCACCCCCACCTCCCAGCAGTGAGGGGCACCTGCCAGCAGGCCCCCACTCACGTCCCCCTGCACCCCACCACCCAGCAGTGAGGGGCACCTGACAGCAGGGCCCCACTCATGTCCCCCAGCACCCCTGCCCCCGGCAGTGTGGGGCCCCTGCCTGCAGGGGCCCCACTCATGTCCCCCTGCACCCCCACCCCCCAGCCGTGAGGGGCACCTACCAGCAGGGTCCCACTCATGTCCCACTCATGTCCCCCAGCACCCCCACCCCCCAGCAGTGAGGGACACCTGCCAGCAGGCCCCCACTCATGGCCCACTTATGTCCCCCAGCACCTCCACCCCCCAGCAGTGAGGGGCACCTGCCAGCAGGGCCCCACTCATGTCCCACTCATGTCCCCCAGCACCCCCACCCCCCAGCAGTGTGGGGCACCTGCCAGCAGGGCCCCACTCATGTCCCCCTGCACCCCCACTCCCCAGCAGTGAGGGGCACCTGCCAGCAGGCTCCCACTCATGTCCTTCTGCACCCCCACCCCCCAGCAGTAAGGGGGACCTGCCAGCAGGGCCCCACTCATGTCCCCCTGCACCCCCACCCCCCAGCAGTGAGGGACACCTGCCAGCAGGGCCCCACTCATGTCCCACTCATGTCCCCCAGCACCCCCACCCCCCAGCAGTGAGGGGGCACCTGTCAGCAGGCCCCCACTCATGTCCCACTCATGTCCCCCAGCGCCCCCACCCCCCAGCAGTGAGGGGCACCTGCCAGCAGGGCCCCACTCATGTCCCCCTGCACCCCCACCCCCCAGCAGTGAGGGGCACGTGCCAGCAGGGCCCCACTCATGTCCCCCAGCACCCCCACCCACCAGCAGTGAGGGGCACCTGCCAGCAGGGCCCCACTCATGTCCCCCTGCACCCCCACCCCCCAGCAGTGAGGGGCACCTGCCAGCAGACCCCCACTCATGTCCCCAAGCACCCCCACGTCCCAGCAGTGAGGGGCACCTGCCAGCAGGGCCCCACTCATGTCCCCCTGCACCCCCACCCCCCAGCAGTGAGGAGCACCTGCCAGCAGGCCCCCACTCATGTCCCCCTGCACCTCCACCCCCCAGCAGTGAGGGGCACCTGCCAGCAGGTCCCCACTCATGTCCCACTCATTTCCCCCTGGACCCCCAACTCCCAGCAGTGAGGGGCACCAGCCAGCAGGCCCCCACTCATGTCCCCCTGCACCCCCACCCCCAGCAGTGAGGGGCAACTGCCAGCAGGTCCCGACTCATGTCCCACTCATGTCCCCCTGTACCCCCACCGCCCAGCAGTGAGGGGAACCTGCCAGCAGGCCCCCACTCATGTCTCCCTGCACCCCCACCACCCAGCAGTGAGGGGCACCTGACAGCAGGGCCCCACTCATGTCCCCCAGCACCTCCGCCCCCGGCAGTGAGGGGCACCTGCCTGCAGGGCCTCACTCATTTCCCCCTGCACCCCCACCCCCCAGCAGTGAGGGGCACCTGCCAGCAGGGCCCCACTCATGTCCCACTCATGTCCCCCAGCACCGCCACCCCCCAGCAGTGAGGGACACCTGCCAGCAGGCCCCCACTCATGTCCCACTCATGTCCCCCAGCACCTCCACCCCCCAGCAGTGAGGGGCACCTGCCAGCAGGGCCCCACTCATGTCCCCCTGCACCCCCACTCCCCAGCAGTGAGGGACACCTGCCAGCAGGCCCCCACTCATGTCCTCCTGCACCCCCACCCCCCAACAGTGAGGGAGACCTGCCAGCAGGGCCCCACTCATGTCCCACTCATGCCCCCAGCACCCCCACCCCCCAGCAGTGAGGGGGCACCTACCAGCAGGCCCCCACTCATGTCTCACTCATGTCCCCCAACACCCCCACCCCCCAGCAGTGAGGGGCACCTGCCAGCAGGGCCCCACTCATGTCCCCCTGCACCCCCACCCCCCAGCAGTGAGGGGCACCTGCCAGCAGGGCCCCACTCATGTCCCCCTGCACCCCTACCCCCCAGCAGTGAGGGGCACCTGCCAGCAGACCCCCACTCATGTCCCCCAGCACCCCCACCCCCCAGCAGTGAGGGGCACCTGCCAGCAGGGCCCCACTCATGTCCCCCTGCACCCCCACCCCCCAGCAGTGAGGGGCACCTTCCAGCAGGTCCCCACTCATGTCCCACTCATTTCCCCCTGCACCCCCACCCCCCAGCAGTGAGGGACACCTGCCAGCAGGGCCCCACTCATGTCCCCCTGCACCCCCACCCCCCAGCAGTGGGGGGCACCTTCCAGCAGGGCCCCACTCATGTCCCCCTGCTCCCCCACCCCCCAGCAGTGAGGGGCACCTGCCAGCAGGCCCCCACTCATGTCCCCCTGCACCCCCACCCCCAGCAGAGAGGGGCAACTTCCAGCAGGCCCCCACTCATCTCCCACTCATGTCCCCCTGCACCCCTACCCCCCAGCAGTGAGGGGCACCTGCCAGCAGACCCCCACTCATGTCCCCCAGCACCCCCACCCCCCAGCAGTGAGGGGCACCTGCCAGCAGGGCCCCACTCATGTCCCCCTGCACCCCCACCCCCCAGCAGTGAGGGGCACCTTCCAGCAGGTCCCCACTCATGTCCCACTCATTTCCCCCTGCACCCCCACCCCCCAGCAGTGAGGGACACCTGCCAGCAGGGCCCCACTCATGTCCCCCTGCACCCCCACCCCCCAGCAGTGGGGGGCACCTTCCAGCAGGGCCCCACTCATGTCCCCCTGCTCCCCCACCCCCCAGCAGTGAGGGGCACCTGCCAGCAGGCCCCCACTCATGTCCCCCTGCACCCCCACCCCCAGCAGAGAGGGGCAACTTCCAGCAGGCCCCCACTCATGTCCCACTCATGTCCCCCTGCACCTCCACCCCCCAGCAGTGAGGGGCACCTGCCAGCAGGGCCCCACTCATGTCCCCCCTACATGAAATAAAGATGCACAATCATGGCCCACTTCTACACCAAAATACCACAGCACGCCACCCTATTCTTGAGATGCAATGATTTCCCAATCCACCCCACAATGACATGCCTATCTCAAGACACAAACCAAAAGTCAACTATGTACATCAACACATGTCCGACACACACACACACTAGTTGACATTGATTGTGTAAACCCACATTTTCACATGCATTAACCCAATTAGCGAATCCCACACATGGAACTAAAATATGAAAATGCAATGAAAGCATGACAAAATAGCAAACATGAAATGAAAAGCATGTGCAAAAGATGAGTAAATGAAAAGTATAACCAATCCAAAGAAATCTGAAAGAAAAATAGTCCAAACTCTCCCTCCACCAACGCAAATCCAAAGGAAACGTAAAAAGAAAAATCCATTGATCCATACTGAAATCAAAAGAAAAGGTTCAAAATAATCCATTGTCCAACTATGTACAATCCATTGTCCAAAAGAAAAAACCATTAATCCATGTTCAAAATCAAATAAATAGTTCAAATAAATCCATTGTCCAACTATGTACAATCCATTGTCAAGGGTCCATGCGCACAACAAAAGAAATAAAGCCTACCTAAGAAACTACCTAATAAAAAAACTATATACAAATGTGTGTGGCATAGTCCATTCACCACAAATCAAAGGAAAAGGAAACCTAACTCTAAAAACTATTTACAACGGCAGCGGGCTAGTCCGACGGCTCACTTCCCGATTTCCCGGGCCAGGCCATCATCGAACTCCTGCTCTATGTCCCGGAGGCTGTCCTCTTCCATGGCCCGAGGGTTCGCAGAGACGATGACATGTGGACCTCCAACTCCCTGCGAATTGCCTCGAGGCACTCGGCCCGCCTCAGAGCCCTCCGCATGGAGTTCTCCGCCCTGACCATTGTGAGCCGTGCCTCTTCCGGCCGCTGCCGCTCCGCATCTATGGCCTGGCCCAACCGCTGCCACACGGAAGACACTTCCAATCCTGGGTCCTCCTGCCATCTGGACGATGCCTGCCCCTCCGATGTTGAAGGCCCCGAGCCATCATGGCTCCCACCTTGTTGCTGCTGCTGCTGTGCCTGTGCCTGTACCCTGGCTCTTGCTGCCTGCATGTCCTCCTCCGGCTGGGGTGCACTCCCTGACGAGATGACAACCTGGGAGGGGAGCCGGGCCTTGCGTCTCCGGGTGGCGGTGCGATCCCTGCCGCCTTGCTCCACAGCACCCTCTTCGCCCTCTTCATCAGTTGACTTTGCAGACAGGGAGAGAAAGGACACAGGCATCAGGGCACTGTACAATGGACTGATACACACATGACAGTTGCACATGAGTGGCAGTGTCAAACTTCAGACATGGCATCACAATCCCCAACACACATGTCAATTCAACTCACACACATGAGTAATTCCACAGCAATATCGCACCAGGCAGCACCATCCATACACATAGAACAGCATGAGCAGCCGAAGGTGAGCCTGACATCACATGAAACACAGTGAGTGCACAAGACATGCACACACGCCACCACACTTACATGCATGTGTACATCTCCACCAACTGTCGCAGTGATGAGATCGCCATCCATGTCACATCTGGCAATCAGCCTTCTACATATCAGTGTCACATGCATCCATGTTGCATCACAGTTGTACACTTGTCAAATACACACACATGCACATGTACACAGTGCAGATACATGCAGCTGGAACCAACATCCATGTGTAACACCACAACCATGCCAACGTACATACACAGTAATTCAAACATGTGTGCTCTCACATCTGCATTTGGCCTGCATGCTTACCCACACATACACCATCCATGTGTCTCACACATGAGTGGACTTGCATGTGTCAGCCTCACGCCCCTGTACATACACATCCATACATGGCCCTACAAAAACACATGTGCAACCTGCACACTACTGGCACACCACGACACGCACAGCGTCCAATCAGTATGCATGTACACTTACGGCTCAACTCCAGACGGGTCTGCCTCTCAAGGACCTGGACATGGAGCGCTGGGCATATGCGTTCCAGGACCCTCATTTGGTGGTCAGACAGGTGGCCCGGGCGCCCCTTGGCATCCGCTGCCTTCAAGAGGCGCCGGGCTTGTCAAGGGTCCTGGACCTGAAGTCCTCCCAGCGCTACTTGACATGTTTGATGTCGCGGACTGCCACCCCCTCCTCATTGATGGCAGTCCCGATGTCCATCCAGATCCTGGTCCATCCTTCATAGTCGGCGCGAGAACTTCCAGAGAGGGCATCATACTGCCCCAGGACTTGCTCCACCAGGACACCAACTTCCCTGGCACTGAAGCAGGTGGCCCTCTTCCTCCCTGGCTGGGGGTTGCCAGTGGTGCCAGATGGTGGTGTGCCCGACATGGCAACCCAAGAGGCAGGTGTGGGTGGGCAACTGGGTCCTGGGGCTGGGCTGTGGAGCGATGGTATCCCAGTCAGAAGTCTTCAGTTCCAGCAGGGGTGGTCACAACAACTGCACCCCTGCAGATGGCTGATGTGCAGGCAGCAAATAGCAGGGCACGTGGGCAACAGGCAGGCAGCAGCAGATGGCAGGTGGCAGCGTGCTCGGGGCTCTGGGGGGGGCAGTAATTCAGCCTTCTGGGCAGGAGCGTGGTCTTCCGTGTGTTGTTGCGTGGCCAGCTTGATACGGAGTGATTTGGCACGTGAAAATCTTGCACGTCTGCATGTAATTCGAGGAAAGGCCCTTAGCGCATAAGCATGTCTGTGATGTGATGCGCGCAGGCGTTTCCCTCGTGAGGTGGGCATAGTGGTTCAGGGCGCGTAAAATACTGCACGTCCGCATGTGAATGTGTGTAATCCGAGGAAAGGGCCTATGGGTCTGTGACGTTTCCCTCAACAGGGGTGCATGTTCATCGTACACGTACAAAAACTGGACGTCCGAGTGTCAGCTCGTGTAATTGGAGGAAAGGGCCTTAGCACGTACACGCGTAATTGACGTTGTACGCGTGGGCCGGTTTAAAAGGTACGTGTAGGACGCCATTTCCTTGTATGTGCTTTTCGTGGGGAGCGAGTGGGTGAATTCTGTACTTCTTGTCAGTTCACACGTGATTACTTCACAGTGTTTCAAGTTCGTACTCCCTGTTACCTCTGACAGCGTTCATGTTTTTTGGTGGGCCTGTTTCCTCAAACAGCATTCACTTCTTCTTTTGTCCTGTCTCCTCAGACATCGTACAATTCTTCTTTTGGCGGGGGTGTTGCCAACGTGCCTATGCATGTCTTTTTCACATTCTTTTTCCAGGCAGATGGTGAGTCGCGCACGTATTTTCCAACTGTGCTTGCCCCGTGTGTCGCATACCCCTTCAGAGGTAATTGTAGGCTGCGTGTAACACGTGTACGCTTATTTTTGTGTTTCTGGGTGCCACAGCGTAGTGCGGGTTCATTTTTCCACGCACCTGGTCTACGAGGGGTTGCATGCACGTTATTTTGTGTTTTTGGGGTGCCTGTGTGTTGCATGACCCGTCATCTTCCCGAGGGGTCACAGACAGCCTTGCTAGAGCACTAGGGTACGAATTCCATCTAGTACCCTACCCCTTTCACCCCCAATTGCCCAGGACAATCGTTTACTGCTACTCCCATACGCACAACAACATCAGTGCCATGATTGGGAGGCGACACAGTGGTAAGGGAGGCAAAGGTGGCCGACCTCCAAAAGGTGGGCATGGTGGGCGCGGTAGGGGACGTGGCCAGGATTTGCAGGGTGCCCGTAGACCCCCATGTGTGGAGTAGCAATCAGGGACACCCATGCCCCCCCCATGTTTGTGGGAAATGTAGCTGACACCATCCCAGCTCAGCCCTTGTTGGACCAGCCCATTGTGGCACCTGAACCGGCACAGGATGACTCCCAGGCTGACTTCCAGGTCAGCAAGTCTTCGCCACGTGTGGCGGTGCAAGTTGGTGTCACCAGGCCACGTGGATCTGAGGCAGCTATGTCATCTGCGGCCCCAAGTAGGCAGGGTGGGGAGGCTGCAGGGGCAGCTGCAGCTCGATCCACCCCAGCTCTGAGTCTCCCAGCTGGGACAGTGTTGGTCCCGGTCCATCAAACAGGCGTTGCCCCTGCCAACATCACCCTGCAGCCAATGCCTGCACCAAGACCTATGGTCATTGTGCATTCGCACACTCCTAGTACCTAGTCCACCGCCGCTTCTGCCCCTACTGACCAGAGCGGCGTAAGCCACTCAGGATCTGCACCACCTTTGAAAAAGAGGAACAAGGGTGCTCTGGCACTACAGGATGAGACCCCAGACACGGCTACACACTCCAGCACGTCAAGGAAGCCTAGCTTTAATGATGCCGAACTTGATGCACTAGTGGCCTATGTGTCGGCACATAGCCGCAAAATGGTGGTGAGTGCAGGGTGCAAGACCACACCTGGTCAACGTAATGCACACTGGCAGACCATCGCGGACATCATTAGTGCCCTTGGATTTGTGAGGCGCTCAGCTGATGATTGCTACAAGCGGTGGAATGACCTGAAACGCAGAGCAAAGAACAAGCTGGCCTCAAATCATGCTTCTACTCTGGTGACTGGCGGTGGCTCTCCACAAGAGAACAACCAACTCACTGAACATGAGTCTGTTGCTGGAACCTTTGTCACAGAGGAACAGATCCAAGGCGTTGGAGACCTACCAGATTACGACGCATTGTCCGGTGAGTGCCCATGCATGTGTGTGTAATCCATGTGTATGTTGTGTGGGTGACGGGTTCTGATTGAGTGCCAGGTGAGGGTGTGTGCACCTGAGTGGTATGGGTCACCCATGTGCTTCCTCCAAAACATTCACCGGCCTTGGATTTGGGTATGAAGTATCCCTTGTGCCCACAGTAGCCATTTAGCGCCACATTACTGCAGTTGCCCTTGAACTGTCATCTTGCAACAACATTGTTCAGAATTTTTCAGTGTTCATTCAGGCTGATGGTTTCAATTCTCCCACTTTTGCAACACATCTTTCAGCCATACTGTCACATATGTGCTTCTGTCATTGATTACACCCCACATTGGCCCACATTTGTTACCTTGTTATGTGAATGATTAGACCATTCAGGCTGATTGAGTATTGGCCTGCTCGCATTGATTTTTGGTGCCTGTTTGTATGTGGTACATGATAGTTATTTCCTGTCATGTCAGTGCTGGTAAGTCTGCCTTTGGCGGTTATAGATGCAGGGTCACACTCCACAACATCTGATCCTAGGCCAGCAGATCAGAGGGGGAATGCAGTCCTGCAGCCTCAGGCAGTGCCAGCACAGCAAGGTGCAGATCGCCTTGCCCCGAACAGGTGTGGTTCCCGCCGACGCGGTGGCCGTACGCCACCAGGCAATACTGTATGGGAAAACTCCATGTACGGTATGGCAACCCAACAGGCAGCATCAGTTGAAATGATGGCTCAGGCAATGGAGAGGGTGGCCACTTCCACTATCCCCCCTGAAAGGCAGATGGAGCAACAACAGCAGGCAACAGACTCCATTTGCCAATCACACAGGGAAGACATGTTGGCGTCCAACAGGGACCGACGGGTGGCACTGGAGACTCTGTGGGAAGCCATTTCTATAGAGTCACAGGGCCACAGGGAAGCCCTGAGGGTAGAACTCTATAACCTGAGGGAGACTCTTGTTGAACTTGAGGCTTCCACAAATTTGAGAACAGAACAGCAGCTGGAGCAGCTCACACGTTCGCTCTCAGCTGAGCTGCAGGCAACTCGGGAGGAGATCCGGGCATCACTGGAGGCCATGCGTGTAGAAATGCAGGCAACCCGTCAGGTGCTGCATTGGGATCTCAGTATTATCATCCTCCAGAACGAGACCTTCCACACTCGCATACTTGCTGCCATGGAGGACCATACCAGGGCTTTGCGTGGGCTGCCTCCCATAGCAACCCCACCTCCTGATGCAGCAGCAGAGGGTGATGAGAGTGACAGCAGCACTTCTCCCACAGTAGCGTAGCCGTGCAGGCCATGAGCCCATGGAGGTGTTTTTTTTTTCCCAACATCCACACAGGTGGTTGTTGGTGTGCACCCTGTCCAAGGACCTCCTAGGTGGCCTCCCCTCCCCAGTCCCCACATGGCCATTTTTGATTTTGTTTTTTTTTACAGTGTGTTGCCTTATGTGGCTCCCGTGGGCATCCACTGTGTATTCCAGCTGGGCACATGCAGGCTTGTCCTGTGTTTGGGTTAGATGCTTGGGTTCCTGACACACACACCCCTCCTGCTTCCCGTTTCCATGGGCTTGCAAAGGGTGTGACCAAGTGACAGTGACTTACACAGTGACATTGGGCTCCCATGAGCTGTGTGGGCAGTCTGTAGTCATAACTGTGTGGACATCCCTAGTGGGGTTTGTTTTTGTATTGAACACTGCATGGTGTATTGATATGTGCTTGTGCATCCATGTCTTCCTCCTTATCCGCAGGTGCCTTCTTCATGTCTTCACAAGTCCGTCTCCTTTGCAGATGCAGTTCATGTTGTATGCAGTACACTGACACATTTGCCTGACAGCAACACTCTGGAATTGGAAGGGGTCGATGTGCTGGCTTATTGAGGTTGTATGACTTACATTACTTTGAGTTTGTACTGTCATGTTTTGGCAATGTTTCATGCTGTGTTGCTGTATTGTGTTGCTGGTAAGTATTTGGTCATGTGTGCTGTTTGTTATTGATTACTGGGAGCATATTGCCTGTGGGCTGTTTCCATTTGGGACAGTGCACTTTGTGACACTTGTGTCATGTGTTGTGCATTCCTTTGTTTGCTTTCACATTGCAGGACATGCCATGGTGTGTTGGGTGGCGGAGATGGGGGGTGGTGGGTGACATGGCGCTATTTTCATGTTGTATTTTGCAAGGGGGTAGTCATTCATGCAGCATAAATGTGTGTCTTTTTGTGACACAGCATTGGTTGTCTTTGGGTAGGTAGGGATGCACACAATGTAACACTTCCAGGTGACCAATCTCAGGCTGGTGTGGTTGTGACAGTTGACTGTCCCTTATGTCATCATCATTGGTTGTCAGCTGGTATGTGCCAGGGCTGTGTGCACTCCACAGGGGTGTGATTTTAGGTGAAGTAATTAGCCACAAGCTGCGTACGGGCTGCCTCACCACGTGCCCTTTGCACTCCCATGCACAGTGGGCGTGCATGTGGTTGGGACGTGGGGGCACCACCATGTCCACCGGCAGGCCCCGGCATGTAGCAACGTTGTGCAGGACACATGCTGCCACTATGATCCGGCACACTACTGGGGGCGCGTATAGCAGCTGCCCACCAGAGCGGACAAGAGAGCGAAAGCGTGACTTGAGCACTCTGAATGTGCTCTCCACTATGCCCCGGGTTGCAATATTGGCTGTGCTGTATCTCACTTCTGGTGGTGTGGTAGGGTTCCGAATTGGCGTCATCATGTGGGTGCTCAGAGGGTAGGCACTGTCCCCTAGGGAGGTGATGATGGGTATCATTAGTGGGGTTGTGACATTACTCAGTATCTGACATGCATGCATGTGCAGGGGCATTTATACTCACCAAGCAGCCATGTATCGCCATGCCGCCCAGCTTCTAGGTCCCGATTTAGGGTTGACATTCTGTAAATGAAAATGTCATGGGTGGACCCTGAATAGTTGGCATATACTGAGGTGATGATTCCCTTGGCATCACATACTACCTGCATGTTGATGGAATGCCAGTGCGTGTGGTTTCTGTAGATGTACTCAGTTGCCCTGGGAGGACGTAGAGACACATGGGTGCAGTCAATGGCACCTAGCACTTTGGGGAAGTGTGCCACCCCGTAAAAATCTTGGACGACAGCCTGCCTTTCTGCAGGTGTTCTGGGCAGGTATATGTGCCTGCGGACTGATGGGCATGCAGTCATGATGGCCAACACCTGGTGCAGGCAGCGTGACTGCATGGCCTGTGACACCCCCCCCCACTATGGCACTTGTCCGCTGAAATTAACCAGTGGCCAAGAAGTGCAGTACATTGAGCTCCTTTTCCAAGGGGCTCAGTGCTTGGGAGCACAGGGTGGGTGATGTGAGGTCATCCTCCCACTCACTCACCAGGTCGAGTATTATGTGAGGTGGAAACCTGTACCTCCCATACACCTGGTCATCAGGCATCCCAAAAAGGCTGGTTCTGGGTGTAAAAATTCTGGCCCTGACTATCTTCTTCCTCCTCCTGCTGTATCCCACGACCACTGCTGCGAGGAACGGTATATTCATCTTAGCTTGTTTGTTGTTTGCGTGCACTTTTATGCTGCGCGGGTCCACGTACGCCTGCTTCCTGCTGGCGTACGTGTTTCCGGATTAGCGCGGTTTTTTTGGCGCACGCGTTAGCCCCGTTCGATTCCATGAATACATGTTGTAGGTGCGCGTGGGGGCGTTCCGCGCATTTGCCTCCTGTACTTCCCCCTTGACGCCCACATTTTCACACGTTGTTCCCCATTCCACATGTTAAGCCCCGTGTTACGCCTACTTTTGTTGTGTGCGCTGCGCTATGTGCGCTTTCGCTGTGCACGTAGCGCACGCTGTTTGAAGACGTGTGCGCCAGCATGCGCCATGCAGGATTTTAGCGCACATCCATGGATTTACACGCGCACGGACTTCCATGAATCGCTGTGCGCGGGTTTCGCTGCGATTTTCGCACTTGCGCTGCGATTCGCACTCTTTCGCACGCTTGCGCAGAAATTTTCAGCGCACATTAATTCCATGAATCGGTCTGTAAACTTCCACACACCAACTGCCACTTAACAATGTTCTAAAACTCTTTTGCATCTGTATTGCCCTTACTTATACAAAATAATTGTACATAGTGCTCCTATAAATGCACATATGCATTATGCAGTGAGAGAAGTGCATAAATAGATGGGGCAGTATGGCTGGGCAAGTGCTCATGGGAGGTTAGGAGTGAATTGCCAAGGGATGCCAATGTGGGAGGCCACTGGCTAACTGCTGGTATGCATGTGTTTAAGGGTGGGGTGCATCTTAACCGGAACGTCCCTTTAACAATGATTTTCTGTCAATTTAGTAGGTTTTTATAAGTGAAAATATTTCATGATGTTACATCACTGTATTTAAGTTATTAATAATTCCTCTTTTAACATATATGAAAGAACTACAAACCTCCTTTAGCAAACATTAAGTTTCCCAAGTGAGATTAATACTTCATGAAGGTTTGTAACAAGAAACCTACTGCTATTTGAAGAGGAGAGGTCCCTCAGTCAGTTGCAAGTCATACCTCCCAGTGGAGGAGAGTCTACTTGAGTGACACCAGAGCATCACCATACTTAACTCTTTCATGTCTATCATTAAGTGTCCTCCTATCCCACAAGAACAGCACACAATCAGTGGTCTTTTTTCTCTGGCCATGCTAATGTGACATGGTTCATGACAGAACTGGCAGAACAGGAAGGCTGAGTAGCAGAGAAGCGACAGATACTGGACACAGAGCCTATGAACACCAGCACAGATAAATCGAGCATCACACCTAGATGGCAGGAAAGTGGGATGCAGGAAATAAGGGACAATAGCGAGTTCCAGAGGAGTATGGTTGCTGGGTCTATACTGAGCCAATGGATGATTTCATGATTGGAAGAACTGTGTGAATGACCAGAGAGAGAGGGGTGGGGGGATAGCAGTGCGTGAAACTAACAGTGGATAGATGTTCACCTATCCCCACCATTGTGGCTTCGGCGTATTAGGGGAAATTAATTGACAATGGGCCGGAATCACAAAGCGTTTTTCATCGGTCATTGGAAAACGCTTTGTGAATCAGGCCCTGTGTGTTTATTCTGTATTCCTTCATAAACTCGGGAATCTAGGCTGGCAAAAACATTCAGAAAATGGGCCTAATTCACAGAGCGTTTTTTCAATAGGATTGTGCCATGATAAAAAAGCTTCTGTTAATTAGGTCCTTTGCATATTATTTCAATATTGTAACTCATGATCTTAAAATATCTGTTACATTTTAATTTAATTGTTCACAACATCAACATCCAAGGTATGCAATCAACCTTATTCTCTTTTACAGTTTAGTCAGAAAATAGACAACTTCTTACCGTTTCTGAACATGTTTTACAAATTCCCTACATACCTGTACATTTGTATAGTTTTTCACCATCCTTAAAGTTAGATCTATTTAAAGATGTGTTAGACGTAAAACTTTGTGACATCAATCCCCTGCTGTTTTCAATTGTTGTCAAAAGGATGGAAAAGGCATGAAACATCATGGAACATGGAATTTAAACTAATCTATTTATTTGAATGGTGAGGACATGGACTGTGTGCATCCCAGGCATGGTTGTAACACGTATCAATTTATACAGATCAACCCTGGCCAACATAAAACCAAAAACTCTGTGGGCACAATGTGATATTTTCAGTTTATATATATTTACTTGTGTTGCCAATCTTGTTACTGACATTTTTACATAATTATAAAACAGACTTCTTCTTAATCACAGTACAAAAATATAAGAAATAACTATGTAATGATACAGGGCCCGAATCATGGAAAAGTATGCAAAAATCCCACAAAGTCCACGTGCCGATAATGACTCTCCATGAGCCACGATACAGAAGTTTTTTTGCGTGTTGCATGTTTTCATGGAATTTTTTGCTCAAAGTAACCATATATGTAAGTCGTGGCAGGAACGCCCCCGCACGGCCCTAGTCAAAGCAAAAACAGCCAGAAACAGCAACCTTTGTGTGCTCCCTGGGTGTCATGATCACTTCCAGGGTTTCTGGTTTAGGTTCAGGAGTCCGGGCCAGAAGGGATTCTTTGTACAGATCTGTAGGCTCTAGATGGGTTTTAGCATGGCAAACATGGCATTCTCACATTCTCCAGTATCACGGTTTCAGTGGGCTCCCATAGAGATTCAATGGTGTTCTAATCCCCCTAAAATGGCCGCCCTGTGGGTCACTGTTTAAGTTGTCATAGAGAACCAAACATTGGGCATAGAGGCCTATAGAAGCCCCACCTGCGTAATAACACGCGCATCGTGTTAGTTCCGCTGACAGAGGTGTGACGCTACCGGCGCTCAGCTCACATATCTGCAGATCAAAAGAAAAAAGTCATCTTGAGAACTTGAATCGCTCACAGAAAAGTCACAGACCATAGACTTAAAATTACCTGACCAAAGTTTCCGCAGCCACAGTCCTCTGACAGGTGATTTATTCCTCTGTAGTGCGCAGTTCATTCAACAGTATTCGTCCACAGCCGCAGCTGCATTCTGAGATCTTCCGACCTCTGAACACCTGCAAGATAAAGGTACCATAGTAAATTAACAAACATTACAGACTAAGTGTGACAGAAAATAATTATACACATATACGTACCTCAAGCTCTGACAAGCTTTTTCCTCACATTCCAATGCCGCGCTTCACAGAAGAAAGCCATAGCTTCAGAACGAAGACACGCTGTGCTGCGCGCCTTACCCTAATTACGTGTGCATACTTATCTCAAGAGAAAACCCATAGCTGGGTACCAAAGGCACTCCGTTCCACGCACTTTCACTAAAGTAAGCGCGCATACCTACCTCAAGAGAAGACTTCGGGCCTCATTACGACCCAGGCGGTAAGTTACCGCCTGGGTCGTACCTTTACCACCATGGCGTAAACTACGTTTACGCCATGGTGGTTGGCGGACTTACCGCCCCATTCCGAGGTTGGCGGGGCGGTAAGTCCCCAATCCCCATTTACCCTTCCCCATTCCCATTTTTGCCCCATAGGGCATAATGGGAGTGGGGAAGGCGTTAATTACGCCACCGTAAATTACGGTGGCGTAATTAACAACAAGGTCCCTTAGCGCCATGGATTTTAACACCTGCTAAAAGCAGGTGTTAAATCCTCCATGGCGCTAAGGGACCTCGGAATCAGGCGGTAAGGGTCGGCGCTGTTTACGCTGCCGTAAACCCCTTACCGCCTGGGTCCTAATGAGGCCCTTTATGTTTTGTTCCCTCGACAACACCCGAGCTCCTCAGCAAAAGTTCTTTCTTCTGAAAACCTGCAAAAGAAAAAAGAGAATTATTAATGTCAGCAAGAGAGATCTCTCCAACCTCAGAAAGTTTCTTCTCTCAGATACATCAGTGCCTTTTTTCTGACTAAAGACTTCTTCCAACTATAAAAAACACTTACCTTCAGGGGCTTTTTCCCATTTAACAGCATCATGGTCTTCTAAGCCTCAACACATACGCACCCCTGTGTGAAACAGGACAGAGGGCTCCCTACAAACAAAACACAGGTGAGGAGAGTGTGGGCCTTAGGAGTATTACAGTTCTCCCTTCCTGTGTTCTCTCTCTCTTTTATGACAGGGGAAAATCCTAAAATTAGCAGTATAGCAGATAAACATGGGTTTTGGATAATTTTACGCTCCTGCGGAGACAAGGTACGCGTTACACCCGCACAAATACATGCACCCTTTAAACAGTGCGTGGGGTCCCCCTGAAAGCAGGCCTGCATCTCGGGGACCCTGCACGGGTCCCCTGTAACTATTATCAGCACCCCAACAACATGCGTACGATTTATCGTAACTTGTGTAAAACTCGTAAAATGTGCGTGTGAACGCCCGTAAACCACGCCTTCAATCCGCAACACTGTGTATGCACACCCCTAAGTTAGATCGGAACCCCGTCTCTGTACATACACCCCTAAATCTGACACCCGATCTTACCTCTGCGCAGTGAATCCTGTGCGCAAGTGTCTGTATGTTTACCTTAGTGTGGCGGATAGTATGAGGGTTTGTGTGGCTATTTCCCCACCGAGAGATTGCACTGTTGGATCCATGAATATGCAATAGTGGGCGCGTGATGGACTGTCTGCGGTCCGTCCCTCATCATGCCCACATTTTTCCTTGTCCTTCCTAATTTTCCACGTTCTGCCCCCTACCCTGCCATCTGCATAACCCACGCCCACGCTCTGGTGGTGTCTTGCAGAGGGCACTCGGCCTCTCGCAGTGGTGTGCCGAGCCTACGTGAAGTCCACGAAGTACGAAAAAGTCCAATGCAGTCAATTCCATGAATCGAACAAATGGGATTTCATGGGAGGATTGGCACGCAAAGTGCATATTTTCCATGCAGATAATTCCATGAATCGGCCCCTATGTGTGCAGAAGTGCATTCGAATCTGCTAAGTAGCATGCTATTCTGTCTTCAAAAAGCAATATGCATGTGGATTACAAGTGAGATAGTTAACAGTAACATCCAAAAATCTCCTGACTAATTAGAGACTTTCTCCGTCCCTAATATCCTTACCACCGTTCTACAGTAAGGTTCTGCTGCCAAGGCACCTATGGGAACCTTGCAGACCATGTACAATTGTGCAAGGGTCTTCCCAAAAATATGAGTGTAATGGAATATGCTTTTTTATGCTTGTACATCATAAATGTAAGTACCTCACTAAAGATGCAAATCAAGCCTGCCTGCAGGTACTTTTAAAAATACAGACAAACAAATCCACCCTGGCCACTGGAAAACTCACAATTTTTCCTGACCTCCTTGTGTTTTCCTTTTGTTTCCTGTAACCACGCTCCATACAATAATTCTGTAATCTTTCCACAAAGCCATTTGGGAAGGAGTGAAGAAGCCAGACAGAAGCCCAGAATGACTACATGTGAAGGAAGGATTATCCAGGAGATTGAACATTTGATCGTGCCTCATCGAACGTCCATGTTTGGTGTGACTCTCAGGTTCCTGTGAGACTGTTTGCTATCTCAAACTACCCTTCAGATCTTGCATTCGAGTTTGAGACCCTGAAGTTTAAACTGGCCAATCAGATTTGATTTGATTGCTGATTCTTTGTGGGCTTTGCTAGACCCTTGGAGGGAGGAAGGGGTGAATACACAGGGAGAGTCTATGCTAGCAACAATCTGATGATGTGTTGTGTTTTTTTTACTAGTTTGTGTGTTTTATGATATTATCTTTGCTTTGTATCTGTGCTTTCATTTTGTGAGACACCCTTTTTCGTCCCTCAAATACCATTTCTTCAATCCCATTTATTTACAATCCCTTTAATTTGCCCATGTACTATTTTACACCGTAATTCCATCTAATTCCCAGTGTTTCTGTTCTTAGTTTATATCTTGATTGTCTTTTCGAGAATGTTTGAAGATGGATATTGCTGGCGATGTTTGGCTCCTGTTCATGCTCTTCTTCTGGGGAGGACCTGGATTTAGGGATTGATTCTATGGTGTAAATGCAATTGCACATGTCTGAGCCTGACTGCTCCTCAGCCAGAGAAGATGTGTGCATGCTGAGGGACGTCATTTAGGGGTCGCCAGAGGTCGCAACTGCGACCTCTAAGGTCTCCCTTGCAACCTCTGTGATCACCCTTACGACCTACAAAAAACAAATAAGATTTTTTTTTTTTGTAATGCAAGCTCCGGGCTGTGGCCAGCACCATGTGGCTCTTTACTTCTGGAGTGGCTGGCTTTCTTGTTCAGGCCCCTTAAAAAAAAGAAAAATAAGAATAGGACTGCTACAAGTCTAACACTTTCAGCACTGACCCTAAATAAGAAAGAATAGGAATACCAAATAATGTTTCTTTCTGGAATTCTATAGAATAATTGCTACACTCATTAAATGTTTATTTCAGGCACAATTAAGGGGGTGAGTCACTGATTTAGTCTGTTCTTAAATGCCTCAACTCAGCCTTTCATCCTTCTGAGGTCGATAAATGAGTACCAACACATGTTGGGTGATATTGGGTGTATATTTTTTCTATATAAAGCGCACAAGCGGAAGTGCTATATAATAACACATCATTGTCATTTGGTCATGGACGTCTGCTTGCATTCACAGTAATTTGGTAATATGGGCCTATACACATTGATTTTAACGATACATATGGCGATCCATTCCTGTATGAAATGTACATCACATTATAGTGATATCGTAACCATATTTTATGTAGTGTACAATGCTATGTGATGCCACTTCCTGTTTTGTCAATGTGTGAAAGGTTGTGTTCAATCACTTCCTGCAATATCACTTCGAGGTGGGGTCAAATGACATCACTTCTTGTTATGTCATCAGGGGTCAAGGGTCGCCTGGTGTCCCTTCCGCTACCCCTGGCATTTTGGTGAAATGCAGTCCCTGTGCATGCTGCTGGTGAACAAGGGTGCATTCAAGGTTCTTATTGTGGAGGAGCCACCAATTTCTGTTTTAGAAAGTTGTGTCCGCGGGGAGAAAAAGCAGAGGAACAGGCGAAGATGGAGCAGGCAGAGGCTGAGCTGAAGTTCTTTCAGGGGATCCAGAGGATCTGGCGTTGATGAAGGCAGTGGGGACAGCTGCATGGATGTGGTAGTAAGGTGCCCTGTGTTGATAACACGTGTTTCGGCTTTCAAAGCCTTTCTCAAATCAGGGCTGTTAGTTCTAACTTCTTTGTTTATGTCATTATGTAGATATTAAACAGAAAATTAAACCATTAATACAAATGATCATGGCACATAATTAGACATAACAAATATGAAAAACAAATTCCAATGATAATATAAGTCACATTGACTGCAATAGCAATGACACAAGGTACAACGTATTGATTAGTTACATAGAAAATACAAAAGACCGATAATAAAGGGTTGGTGATGGGGAGGATCAATTAGGATATTTGAGAACAGATTCAAAAAATCATCACGTGGGGAGAGAAAGAAGGTAACAAAGAACACACAAGAACTAGAAAGAAAAACCAACATGTTATTATTAGAGTGTTTTGTCTTATTTGCATGTGTGCAATAAATCATCATATGGGTATATCCTAAATTTAAACGGGTAACTCACCCAATCTTGTGCACGTCTTCTCACATGATAGTGTATGATTGGTGGTTACAATTGGGATTGATCCCAGATATGTGTTCCTGTGAATAGAACATTAATGAAGTTGCACCCATCAAATCCTTAAAGTCATATTGCATTTGGTTGTACCATACGTTTGCATTCCTATTTACTGCATTCGATGGTAAACTAGAATCCATTGCAAAAAGGCGGACTCTTTACTGCCGCATTAATTCCGTGTAACGTTACATCCATAAAACCTCACATGACCTACACACACCTTGCCAACATTTTCTAAGAGTAATCCTGTTCGTGTATAATTCTATTTGAATGTACCAGTATGTACATTCGCTGATTCATTGTAATTACACATATCTTAATACATGCGTATAAATTACTTGCTGTCAAAACTGTTCAAAATTAATCCTCTCCAAATCAACATCTACTCTCTAATTCCATGTGATTCTATTTAACTGTGCTAGCTTGTACATTCTCTGAATCATTATGCATGTACATATCTGAATACATGTGTATCAGATACTTTCCGTCAAATCTATTGATTCGTTATCCTCTAAAAACCAACGCCTACTCTCTAGTTTCATCAGTTTCCAAATAACTTCAAGTATATCTTGTTTTTTGCAATATTTGATAGTTTCTAACAACACTTACCCACTCCGTACTAGTCACTCGCGTTGGCTGAACTGACTTGCCTGCACAAACTCACGCCATTTTGGAACCCTTTGTTGTGGGCAGCTGAAGAAAAGTAGGCTGAGCCTGCTCCGTCTATTGTCGCACATTGGGTAACACCAGCTGAAGGCCAAGGACTGCCAACATAATTACCAATGCATGGTCATGAGTGTGGGACTACTTCTTCCTTGCATAGAGAAGACTCTGAAGATATAGAAGTGGACTGTCATTTTTCAGCCAAGTTCTAGCCTCTAGCTTGTTTGCTTAAAGCTGCTCCTTTGAATTCATGATTTAGGATCATGTTTGGCTGGCGCTGATGTTTTTGCTGCTTGCAAAGACGCAGTCATTTAGCATTTTTTTTTTACATGCAGCTGAAATTATTTGCGCAAAAATTAGGGAACTTGCACGTTGTATTTCTTGCAAAACACTGCTCATCAATTCATGGAACCGACTGTGCAGGATATTCCTTGGACTTGTGTGGATTTCGAGGTGGCTCAGCATACCCCTGCGAGCAGTCAAGTGCCTTGCATGAGACAGCATGCAGAGCATGGGCGAGGCCTGCGTAGAGGGCAGAGTAGAGGATGGAACTCTAAAAATGGGGAAGAACATGTGAAAAAGTGGACGTTACGTGGGACGGCCCGCAGGCAGTCCATTGCACGGCCACAATTGCGTGGCACAAGATGTATTCATGGATTCAACCGCGCAATCTCTCTGCAGGGAAATGGCCACGCAAGTCCTTCCTACTATCTGCCACCTGAAGGCAGCCATACAGGCAATTGCACATGGATATGCTGTGCAAAGGTAAGATTGCATGTCAGATTATGGGGTGTGTGCATGCTGTCGGGGTTGCGATCGGAATTAGTAGTGCGCGTTAGCATCGTATGGGGTGCAGGAGTGGTTTGTGCGGGTTCACTTACATATTTACAGGCAAATGTCACATTTTTCGATACTTGGTATGAATGTTGAGTGGGTGCTGGGAATAGTTATGTGGGAGCCCACGCACCATGCCGGGGTGCTGGCCTGCTTGTGAGGGTTCGTCTGAGGTTTTTCCAGGGTGCATTGCATAGCATGCGAGGAGTGTGCAAACGTCTGTTTCCATGGCTGATATGGATGGGCGTGTGGAAGTGTCATGGGCGTTCCTCACGCAGACTGCACATGTGGGGGTTCTGCGTGGCTAATTCCATGAATACATGTGGCGTGCTGATTTCTTTCTGCGGGACAGGCCACCCATAGTCATTTTCAGCATGCGTCCTTCACTGGGACAGTGTGCCCTTTTCCATGAATCGGTCGCTCAGTCCCAACTCAATTTTGCACTTGCATTCCATTGTATTTTGTTATCCCAACTAATGTCATGAATAAGTTTGGCCCTTTCCAATTGAACTTCTCCTATTCACGTTGGCTTGCATTCACTATCACATTCATATACATGAGCAAGCTGACTCCCCGAAGTGAAGCATACTAAGATTCCTAATGTGGTGAGTGCTCACTCTGTCCTACACAGAGCATTTCCGAAAATAATTGTCAAATACCCGCCTAGGTGGCAAACATGAGTTGTTTAGCATACAGTTAAGGTTTAAATTAGGACGAAATCATGTTTTACTCTTTTCCTTTAGAAACTACAGGTATGTTAGTTATGCACTGTGATGTATCACCTTTTAAATGTCTTCCTGTTCCTAATGCTTTGCTCATTGCCAGAGAACTTAACCACTTAATGAAGCCTTGGAGCTTCCTACAGCGTGCTTTTAATTCTAATTGCATTGATTATCAGAGGAAGTGAAGCATCCCTTTCCCCCAAAGGTGGTTTGATTAAAATTGGTTGTTAAAATGTTAGCTCGCAGTGATCGCCCATCCTCATGCTGACTTCTGGACTTGCTGCATGTGTGATTCTCGGGCGTCTCGCTAATAGACTGTCTCGCCCAGTTTGTCATCCGCATCATTATGCAAAATATATACTTTCCGGATAGTCTCTCCTGTGTAGAAGTGATTTCTTTTGACAATGTCTAAAGGGATCTTTGGTGCCTGCTCAAAGGTTCTCCTTGAGTCTCAACTGGTGGCAGGCTTCTATGAAGCCTGATGGAATCCAGTTTCAATTAAGTTATCTTTTTCTTGTCTTATTTACGGAAGTATTAATGACTCCTGACATGGAGGACTCGTGCTGTCTGCTGCTGGTCATAGGGAGAGAGGTAAAATAACAAGGCAACCCAAAGAGGTGGTGGTGGGGGGGTTCTTTCGTCCGATTTACAAAGCTTTTTGCCAGTCTTTTGTAAATCAGGCCCTAATATGACATGGTTTTTCTAAGAACATTGAGATAGAAAGCTTCCAGGTTTCAGCCACTTAAAAACATATTGGTCTACAGAGCAGTTTTAGGGGAACCTTTGCACCACCGCAAGTGTGATTTTGCATGTCATTAGCCCTCGGGAAAAAATTGCCATCATGCCAATCGGTATCATTTCAATGTATTTTTGCAGCAAGGCAATTTATGCAATAGTGCTCCCTCCGTGCCCTACTGGTTTTAGCGCAGACATTGTCCGGGTGCAAACATGCATTGACAACATATTGTCTCTACTAGGTGGATTTTTGTCCCACTGTCTGTGGTGTGCCAGACTGCACTATCATCAGTTTCAATAGTGAGGGTTTTCATCATGGTTTTATTGTCATGATCATTACTATTAATAATATCATTAATACTATTAGTTTTAGTTTTAGCAGTAGTAGTAATAGTAATAATGAAATAATAATATCAGGTTTTTATACAGTGATTCATGGTGGATTCCTCCGGCTTCTACGTGCTGTACAATAGCATTGAATCTGAGAACTATTGAAGAATGATGACTGAGTTGGTCCGGACTGAATTCAAACTTGTGAGGAGGTGAAGGTTCCCATGTTCGAAGGGACTTTTTATCCCATGAGCCATAGCAGTAAAGGTAAGAGTAGTGGTAGTAATAATATTACTAGTAGTAGAAGAAGCAATAAGAGTAGTTATTAGGACCTGTGATCACTCTTCTGTGGATTACTGGTGGCAGCGAAGGAAGTGGCACAGTAAACTTAGGTGACCAGTCTAGCCTTCCACCAACATGGCACCCTGACTTTCAGGACACCTTTCAGAAGGCTTATTTCTACATTGCTGTGCACCTCTCTGACGCGTTGCAGCCCTCTCTCTGGTCCGGTTGCATCAGTGCTTCTGTGAGTAGTTTTGACTTCTTGCTCTGAGACCTTGAGCTACGTGTTCATGGAACTCTGAAGCTTGATTCTTCCCAGTTCTTCATACCAGCGCCCTGCAAGTTCATCCATAAATAATCGATCAGAGATTCGTCTGGGGTCCTGTGTGGTCCAACTCTCACTAGAGATTTTCTTGACACACAGTGGCTTCCAATAGGAACCGACCACACCTCTACTCCCCTTGGAAAATACCTAGAAGACACGCAAGGGCCGAGAGCCCAGATCTTGACAGTAGTTATCATCTTTGTTGTCGTCAAGCAGGGGTCCGCAGCCTTTGCCTCACTAGATATTTTGCACTAGAAATCCCATCTGCCTTAGACAGCATAGTCAATGCAGGTCACAGTGCAAAACATCTGGAGAGCTGGTGGTTATAGACCTCTGCCATAGTGATCCTAGTGTGAAAGCATTGTTATGCTAGAACTCTGGCACCATGAATCTAAATACTTATTCATCACATAACACAAGAGTACATTGGAAGTTGTAAGAAGAAAGTGGAAAAACACAAGTGGCACACAAACTTGTAGCAATAGCAGCATTCATCGGGAAACTCTGGCGATCAGTTGGGTACTGCAAATGACTAGCTAGCCCTGACAACGATGGCTTTAATGCTCTAGAAAAGAACAGCAGACATTACGGTTTAACCTTCAAGGATTTCCCCTACCACACGTTAACTGTTAAAATGGATTTCTGAACTCTGTCCTGGAGGGGCAGAGGTTTAGAAGGCCAGCCTAGTTTCTTGGAACAGGGTAACCTCTGGACAAGCCAGACCAATCAAGGTAGCGATCGCGGCGGTCAAGACTAGTTCTCAAGAGGGGTGAGGGTGACTGAAAGCCCGCAATGAGCACACAAAGCAAGGACACTTACAAATTACTCCAAGCAGGTGTTACATTAAAAATATAGACACATTTATTACAAGGCCTTTGTAATATTGACCATAGCAAAAAATCACAATAAAACTCAAGTAAACCAACACATCACAATCAAATACAATATAAATACAATTACCGAAGGGTCTAAAGAGTTCGAAGCACGAACTATGCAGACCACCTAGATGGGGAGGAAAACAGGCAGTGCAAGTAATCGTTTAGACCCAGTTCGCCTTCAGAGGCCACCTAACTAGAAGGAAGTCCGAGCCCTACGAAGAGTGGAGCCTTGTGCTAAAATGTACCTGCACACTCTGGTGCCGATGGGCCAAGGGGAGTCTCTTCAAGGAAGTCAGGCAGTTCAGAGTGGTGAACAAAGGAGGGCGAACAGATCTCCGCTAATCAAGCGCGACCTCCACTTGTGGGCAGAAGCAAAGCGCGAGTGTGAAAAAGGTGTGCTGTTTACCACAGCGAGGAAAAGCTACGGGCTACTGCAGGAGGGTGACCAGTTCCTTGCATTGCTACTCACCGGTCCCCGATGCAGGCAGACCCAGGCTTCTTCGCGTCAGTTTCTGTGCTGGCAGGTTCAGATGCGAGCAGGGGACTTCTCTGCATCGTGTAGATTCCGTGGCAGCAGAAGTTAGAGTTGAGGATGTCCCACATACAGTGAACCCGCACAGATTGTTACCACAGCAGGGCAACGGAGCGGCCGTGTGTATTTCAGCCCAAGGTACACTTCTCACTTCAGACCTGGGAATGCCAAGTGTACGAATCGTGTGAAAGTGCTAATGACTCGGAATACAACACAACCTGACGGCGGTAACAGAGCAAGACTCCTGTGTAGGCTGGTCAGTCCACTGGATGGCCCAGAGACGCTTCCGAAGGCTTATGTGCAGGAGATGATGAAGATGCCAAGAATAGTTGTTCTCACTATTCCAAAGGGTCGAAGTACCAGTACAGGCCTTCTCGTTCGATCAGAGGCAGAATGGTTTCACAGAGCGACAGCAGTGCAGAGGAGCAGTCCTTCAGCGGGTCACCAGCGATTCCTCGGTTCAGCCTCTTGGTTGCAGGACACTTGGCTCCTATATCTGTCGTTTGTGAGAACTCAGAAGATCGACCTGGTAGTGGTGTTTCCAGCCTCCTCTTATCCAGAGTTCCCTTCGCGCCAAAATGGAGAGGACCCAATGGGAGATCTGCTCACAAAACATTCACACCATACGTGGACCTATCACAGACCACGATGGTCCCAGGCATTCAAGACACTCTAGACTCTCTGGCACCCAGGATGTGTATTGGGACCAGACATCCCAGCCCACACCCTGGAGGCACACACAAGGCCTGTAGAAGCCCACGAAAGCATCTGTGTTTTGCGGGAAAGTACATGCCCAAATAAGGAAGGCCCCGGGTCGGCTCGACCTGGGGAAGGTGAAAGGGGCAAGACGGTCAGCGGGCAGGACAAAAAGCCTCGTGGTCTGGCCATTTTGGGAGCCAGGCCACCATTTTGGGCTAAGCGCGAGAAACGCGCTTATACAGCCAAAAGGAGCTCAAAACACAAAGAAACAATCGCTGCCACCAGTCCCGTCCGTGATTCACTTGCACTGTTCGTTAACAATCCAAAGTGAGTGTCTAGGGCCTGTAGAGTGGCTAGAGACCCAAGAGAGCATTAACTTAGCTTACAGTGCCCTCTTGTGTCATGTTGCGTGAAAGCTGCAACATGATAAAAGAACTACGGAAAACAACATTTCCCGGTACTGACTGTCGTAAGGGCATGTCAGTTTCCCCGTAAGAATGGAGCGAAAGCCCAGAGGAGTGTGGCAGAAGGCTGTGCTTCTCTAGCAAAGTCTAGATCAGGGTGAAAACAACAGCAAAAAGTTTCGGGGTTGCCACATGGAAGGAAAATTACCCACAATTAAGAAATCTTTCCTAACATTAATCACAAAGGAAGGGAGCTCTGGTTTGCTTAAACACATATTACTAACCTTGAAACTGAGAGCGGGCACACCTCTAGGCCAGACAGGTTTTCTACACATATCCCACTCACTTATTTTTAAAATATTTCATAAATGCACTTAAGATTCATCTAATAATTAAAACAATGGTACAGAACAAAAGCTATTTATCGGAAAGTGGTTCTAACGTTATGCCATGAAGAAGCATACAGTAATACCCTATTGTATTCACAAACATAACACCGGACAGTGCGTTAGTATTAGCAGTTGAATTCTCTTTTCAAAGATGGCCGTTCTATTTACAAAGCAGTATGTGAGGAAGTACCGAGATGCATCTATCGAGGTGAACAGAGGGGGCACAAAATTGAACACTACATAGTTTACCACTTTTGCTGTTATATTCCTCCTTTCGCCCTGCATAAGGCTATACTCTTCCAACAAACCTTATTTTTCGTTTTTCCAGACATAAAATGCAATATTTTGTTCCAAACATAACGTTTCTTGTTCTTTTTCACATTAGCACCAAGTGTCCCCGCCAAATAGCAAACCACTACTATATTCAGAATAATCTGACATTTGAGTCTGTATATGTGTGAAGTCATAAATAGACAAAGGGCCTCATTACGACCCAGGCGGTAAGTTACCGCCTGGGCCGTGACTTTACCACCATGGCGTAAACTATGTTTACGCCATGGTGGTTGGCGGACTTACCGCCCCATTCCGACCTTGGCGGGGCGGTAAGTCCCCAATCCCCATTTACCCTTCCCCATTCCCATTTTTGCCCCATAGGGCATAATGGGAGTGGGGAAGGCGTTAATTACGCCACCGTAAATTACGGTGGCGTAATTAACTCCATGGTCCCTTAGCGCCATGGATTTTAACACCTGCTAAAAGCAGGTGTTAAAAGCACCATGGCGCTAGGGGACCTCGTAATTGGCGGTAAGGGGTCGGCGCAGCTAACGCTGGCGTAAACCCCTTACCACCAGGGTCGTAATGAGGCCCAAAAATTTTAAAAATGGAGAGAGGTGTGCGAAGAAGCAAGTTTTAAATTCCTGCCATTGTTACTCTTAATTGCAGCATCCAAATGCAAACAATTACACAAGCAATTGAAACTAGTTTTTTTCAATCTTAGAGTTCACCAAGTGGGAGGCAATTTATTATGCATGTTCATTTTCACAAAAAGACACCCTTTTTTTGCAGAGTTAAATAATAGACAAAGGTCCAAACACCTCTGGTGTTAAAAGAGCCAAAAAGTGGGGCACTACTCAAATGAAAAGAGTACATGTGTACGTGTGGAAAGCAAGGACAGCATGCCCGTTTTAAATGTTTTGGCAAAAGGAAAGATGGCACTAGAGAAAGTGCACTTTTTGAAGTTGAAGTGACCGACTAGCCAAATAGTTTGGCAGAGCTTGCGCTAGTGTCTATGTTCTCCATGGGCCCATTAATGCATTGTAGCGCTGACATATTGGCAGCAATGCTTGTGGGCTGCCCGGGGGTACTTTTCAGCAAGAAATAGCAGTGGCATCTACTGACACTTTTTCTGGGAATGTGTAGACATCTTGTTAGGCCAATAGCATTAGTCCTGGATGTTCTTCAGCTGACTCCGTGTGCTGCGAAGTGGCAATAAAACAAAACAAATAAATGACTGCAATGGCACTATTGTAGATGAAAAAATCAATTAAAAAAATATACGGAGATGCTAGCCTATTTTATGTCACATATGTTATAGGTGTTATCTTTTTTGCACTGCTTTGTGATTTTATATACATATTTAGTAAACAAAAACTTTACGAGATATGATCAGATTTAGCACAACAAAAACCTTCAAATTCAGCACATGCGGGAAGTGATGGGCATCTTAACTTGACGTTCATCCATCAACGTCCCCCCTGATATCATTTTGAATCTGTTATGTTATAATATGTTTGTGCTCATGGGTTTTGTAACGGGGTGGGGGAGACACCGAGTTAAAATGGTCATCACTTCCCACATATGCGGAACTTGAGGTGTTTTGTTGCGTTAAATCTGATCACCTTAACTCTCTTTCAAATAAAGTTTTTTCACTGAATTTTAAGGTTTTTTTTATACTATAGTTTCTTTAGGCCCCACTAGCCATTGCCTTCGGCTGTGGCCACTGTATATGTTGCACCAATCGGTTTCTTTGGAGCCCACTAGCCATGGCCTATACATGTTACACATTGCGGTTGCCCTATAAGTAGGCAACATTGGTTAAAATTTAATTAAATTAATGAAAACCTTTTATTGAAAAGGATTCGTTTAACAAGGGCACGAACTGGCTTGAGGGAGCAATTCAGAATTTGGGAGCTCTCTAACTTGTGTATTCGACAGGTGTCTGCATAACTTTGTATGGTGACGAGAGTGTGGTTCATAGTGGTATGAGAGGTATGCGAGTGGAAAGGAAGCACGTTTGCACTTTGAGAGTGTTTTTGTAGTGTGTTATGAGTTTTAGGCAATTAATTGTTTATATAAAGTGTTTTTTATTATGAAATGTTTACACAGATTGTTTAATACATTTTAAAAAAAATGATTATCTTAATAAAGTCATGTGCTGTAATATGCAAATTTTTTAGTGCTTCAGTGTATTTCTGGTTAACAAACATAGGTATTGTGATTGAATAGTGTTCCTCTTCCCGCCTATGGGGCATAGCATAAAGGCAACGGGATTCTCTTGTCTGGAAGTTTGCACAAGCCCTTGTTAGGGGGGTAGAATCCCGGGGCCATCAAATAATTTCCCCTCAATCTTTTGATTGTATAGATGTGTTTAGAGTGGGTTGCCCCCGCAAGATATAGGAAGTAGGCTATACACCTTATGTGGTCATACCGCGGGTCGGTGGTTCGACTGGGACAGCTCTGTAGGCAACAAGCAAGATAGGTGCAGGATTGATTGACTTTTAGGGGTAACAACCACATTTAATGTGGATCTAAGTGCTAAGAATGGCGGGAGAACGCACAAAGAGTTACAATGACAAATACGTTTTAGAATTATTAGCACAATCAACCCTCTTTTCTGATGAAGGTGAAGGGTCACTTGTCACGAATTTAAGCAACTGGGATGAGCTATTGCAACTCAAGAAAAGATTGATACGCACGGAATTGCATGGCTCTATTATGATCGAGTGTTTATGTTCAGGTACTCTGCCCCAGGGTTTGGTAGTTCGTAACGAACCACGCTTGTTCCTGGATAATAAAGAATTCATCATCCAGTGGAGTTACATTGCTAACAAGTGTGGATGTGACTGGACAATCCTCATCATTGATACAGCTCGGGAAATGACAATTAAAATATCCTGGAATCTAGAAAAGATGGAGGAAGAAATAAAAAAAATAGTGCCCTTAGAAACTTTCAAAAAACTTTTGGATGAGATCATCAAAGAGATCACTGAGTTCAAAGGTTTTTGCACTCAAGATCGGATTAGCAGAATGAAGAAAGCTCTACTTCAATTCTCACATGAGAATGCTTTCCGTTATATGAAAGAAGGGTATGATCCTTTTGCGAGCTTCCAACAACAAGGTGGGCAAAACCAAGGCAGACATGTGAGTTTTGGGAGCACTTCTTTTAGTTCAGGTAGCTCAAACAGCGGGAATTCCTCTAATCAAAAGGGTTATAGAGACCCTCGCCCACGAGGTAGGAACCAAGGCCGGCAAGGGAGGACGGCACGCACTAGAAGGAATTATAATGCGGGAAATCAGGGTTTTACAAGTGGAGGTCCACAACAACAACAAGCACAACCTTTTTTAGACCCCGCCAGACTCCAGATATTTGGGACGAACCGAGCCAGTAACGCAGCAGCCGACCCGATTAGTGAACCTTTCCTCATATCTACCAAGTGTAGAAGAGGTAAAATTGATTAATAGAGGTTTCAGTTTGGTCCCCACTGTCAGCTATGATACATTTCAAACACACGCAGAGATAGAGCAGCTACTGCGAAAAATTCATTTGCGACAATGTTTTGCTGACCAGAATTTCGATGTGGAGAAAAACGAAGGTGCTTTCCATAACAAATCTTCTTTTAATCCACCCACGAGCAGTTACACCCCTGAAGCAGTGGTTTTCGCTAAGAGAGTGTGGGACGACCTACATCAACTAGAGAGTCAGGGTTTAAAACACCTCTTCCAGAATATTTCTAGATAAGAAAAAGCAGCTCTCAAAAGCATCGCTACAAATACAGACATCATTCTGCAGAAAGCAGACAAGGGTGGGGCAATCGTCATGCTCAACCGAAAGGACTATATAACTGAGTGTCAGCGTCAATTGCTAGACAGACAGTTTTACCAACCAATAGAGGTCGACCCTACAAAGAGGCTCGCAATTTTGATTAACCATAAAGTTGAGAAAGCCTGTGCCAGAGGTTGGATTTGCCCACAAGAAAGCGAATACCTTATGGTTAGGAATCCCACCATTCCTAAATTTTACATTTTGCCCAAAATTCACAAGACTTCGGTCAACTCACCAGGCCATCCGATTGTCTCTGGAACTGGTGCTATTCTAGAGCCATTGTCAAAATTTGCTGATAGGTATTTGAAGACCTATGTACACACTATGTACTCTTTTATGCAGGATACCACAGAAATCATTAATATAGTGGAAGGGATGCAATTTGATCCGGATACACAATTACTCGTAAGTTTAGATATAGTGTCGCTCTATACCTGCATCGCACAACAGGAAACTCTACAGGTATTGGAAGAGGTGCTCCTCACTAAAAGAACGGAAGGGAACACACCGAATAGTTTCATTTTGTGGTGTGCAGAGATGTCACTTACTGAGAATTATTTTATTTTCAATGGACAACTTTTCCATCAGATTCATGGTACATCAATGGGCTCTTCAGTAGCCCCCTCGGCAGCGAATTTGTTTGTTGAAAACTTTGAACGTAAGATCATCTACGATTCCATTAACCCACACTTTTGCAAGTTGGGGTTAGGGCGTCGTTATATAGATGACATTCTAATAGTTTGAGATGGTACTACAGAAGAGTTCAAAGAGTTTATGTCATGGATCAGTTGCCAAAATCCGTACTTGAAGTTAACTTCCACACAGAACAATCTTGAGATTAATTTTCTGGATATCACAATTTGGGTGGACACCAACCGGAACATTTTACAGGTCAGACCAATCCACAAATTAACTGACCAAAACTCACTTTTAGAGTTTGGTAGTTGTCACCCCCGACATACAAGGGAGAACCTTCGAGTTTGCCAACTTTTACAGCTCAAGCGTAATAGCTCAACAAAAGATATTTTCCTGACGGAAGCTAATTCCTTGAGCGAGAAATTGACCGCCAGAAAATATCCAACTAAGTTAGTGCGCCGTGCGCTGAAAAGATCGAAAAATAATGATCGCACAAGCCTTTTGGAGTACAACACTAGAGCTAAAGAGAAAGAAGGATTAGTGTTTGTAAGTACATACACTCCTCAAACTAACCAGGTCATTAAGATTATCAAGAAAAATTCGAGTATCCTGATGGGAGGAGATTGCCCTCTTGATCTCCCATTATGTGCGTTCAAGAGAGGCCCCAATTTGAAAGATCTAATGACAAAAAACGACATCTCAAAAGAAACGGCAAAACAAATGAGCATTACAGAAGCATGGGGACTCTCAAAAGCATTAGGCCACACACCATGTGGCCAATGTGTTAATTGCCATCAGACCAGTAGGACTACTCAGGTCGACCTAGGTTTGGACAAACCCTGGGCCCAAGTGACCTTTAGTAATTGCAACACAAGTAATGTTGTGTATGCGATATGGTGCCAGTGTGGGAAGTTGTACATTGGTATGACCAAGAAGAAAATTGAGATTCACATTTCTGAACATAAGAGCTGTATTAAAAATAAGGTTATTACATCTCCCATGGTTAATCATTTTTTGATGATGGACCATGGACCGAATGATTTCAAGTGGACAGTTCTACTTCATATTCCTTCAGGAAACAAAGTAGACATTTCTAAAAAGCTACAGGCAAAGGAACAATGGCTTATCTTCCTGTGCAACACAGCTGTCACCAGACTGAATGAAACTGTGGATTGGAATTGTGTCTTATAACATGTTAACTACCTTTTGGTAATTTTACAATGACTAATAATGTCACGTTATTAAGGTGTCCTTATCACCCCTTGTGGTACTGGACAAGTTGGTCTACTGAGATGGTTTGTCCTGAGGTGCAGGCACGGTGCCTTTAAAAAAATATTGGCTCGATATTAGCAGTAAATGTTTATAACTTGTGTATAAATTTCCGTGCTTATTGAGCATCATACTAGCCATGACTTACTTCAAATAGCCTTGTGCCAATGCAAGACGTTTGTAAACACTTGCTCTTAGGAAACATTTCAGGCCGATGTTGTAAAGAATACTTTCAGTAAATGTTTGTTACTTGTGTAGCGATCTCCGTGCTCACTGAGCGTTATATTAGCCTTTATTTATTTTAAACAGCCTTGTGCTAATGCAAGACGATTTTAACACGTGCACTTAGGAAACATCTTTAGTCAGACGTTGTAAAGAATAATTTCAGTAAATGTTTGTAACTCGCATAGCGGTTTCCGTGCTCACTGAGCGTGACACTGGCCTTGACTTACTTTAAACAGCTCTGTGTCAATGCAAGGCGATTTTAACACTTGCATTTAGGAAACACTTTCGGGCTGACGTGGTAAAGAATGGTGTTGGTTTCACAACGCCTACGGCCTTATTTTTTCAACACAGCCCCCTTTTGTTGTAAAGCAGGTAAGGTCAATTGAAGGCACGTGTGCTTTCTCCATGCTGCTTTTTAAAAAGAGGCTGGCGAAGTGCCCCTCCCAGCAGCAAGCAACGGTGTTCGCCCGGGTGCGCTCTGCACATGCTCCGGGAGGCCGGCGGAGGCGGGACGCTCGAGGCTGGAGTGGAGTGTAAGCGGGAGCCATTGGTCGGCATGTTTCGGGACGGTGGTTGGGCTGTTGAGAGGTGTTGTGCGGATGGCGGATGCGTTTGGAAGTGGCGGGTGGATGGCGGAGCTGGGGTCGGGGTGTGAGTTGGTGGGGGGCGTTTGTTTGCGGTAGGGTAGCTGTTGGTGTGGTTTGGTTGGGTGTGGTTTCTGGTAGGGTGGCTGGTGGTGTTGAATTGGGGGTGGTGGTTGTTTGTGGTTTGGTGGCTGGAGGTTCGTGTGGTAGTGTGGGTGTTGCTCAGGTTGGTCGCGGTGGGTGGGCGGCAGCGCACGGTGCCTCGCCTGAAGCGCATGTGTAGGCGTACGGGCTGGAGTCTTGCGGGTCTGCGCGCCTGTCTCCGGGCACGCTGGGTGGTGTGAGTTTGGGGTGTTAGGTCTGTTGGTGGGGTGTGGTTGTTTGCGGTGGGGTTGCGGGTGGCTGGTGTTGGATTGGTGGGGTGTGGTTGTTTGCGGTGGGGTTGCGGGTGGCTGGTGTTGAACTGGGGGTAGTGGTTGTTTGTGGTTTGGTGGCTGGAGGTTCGTGTGGGAGTGTGGGTGTCGCTCGGGTTGGTCGCGGTGGGTGGGCAGCAGCACGCGGTGCCTCGCCTGAAGCGCATGTGTAGGTGTATGGGCTGGGGTCTCGCGGGTCTGCGCGCCGGTCTCCGGGCTCGCTGGGTGGTGTGAGTTTGGGGTGTTGTGTCTGTTGGTGTGGATCGGTGGAGTGTGGTTGTTTGTGGTGGGGTTGCGGGTGGCTGGTGTTGGATTGGTGGGGTGTGGTTGTTTGCGGTGGGGTTGCGGGTGGCTGGTGTTGTATTGGGGGTAGTGGTTGTTTGTGGTTTGGTGGCTGGAGGTTCGTGTGGGAGTGTGGGTGTCGCTCAGGTTGGTCGCGGTGGGTGGGCAGCAGCGCGCGGTGCCTCGCCTGAAGTGCATGTGTAGGCGTACGGGCTGGGGTCTCGCGGGTCTGCGCGCCAGTCTCTGGGCTCGCTGGGTGGTGTGAGTTTGGGGTGTTGTGTCTGTTGGTGTGGATTGGTGGGGTGTGGTTGTTTGCGGTGGGGTTGCGGGTGGCTAGTGTTGGATTGGTGGGGTGTGGTTGCTTGCGGTGGGGTTGCGGGTGGCTGGTGTTGAATTGGGGGTAGTGGTTGTTTGTGGTTTGGTGGCTGGAGGTACGTGTGGGAGTGTGGGTGTCGCTCGGGTTGGTCGCGGTGGGTGGGTGGCGGCGTGCAGTGCCTCGCCTGAAGCGCGTGTGAAGGCGAACGGGCTGGGGTCTCGCGGGTCTGCGCGCCTGTCTCCGGGGCTTGCTGGGTGGTGTTTTGGTGGTGGGGGGTGTGGTTGTTTGCGTTGGGGAGGCTGGTGGTGTTGGATTGGGGGTTGTGGTTGTTTGTGGTTTGGTGGTTGGGGGTTCGTGTGGTAGTGTGGGTGTTGCTCGGGTTGGTCGCGGTGGGTGGGTGGCAGCGCGCGGTGCCTCGCCTGAAGTGCATGTGTAGGCGTACGGGCTGGGGTCTCGCGGGTCTGTGCGCCGGTCTCCGGGCTCGCTGGGTGGTGTGTGTTTGGGGTGTTGTCTGTTGGTGTGGATTGGTGGGGTGTAGTTTGCGGTAGGGTGGCTGGTGGTGTTGAATTGGGGGGTGTGGTTGTTTGTGGTTGGGTAGATGGTGGTTTGTGTGGAAGTGTGGCCTGTGTGTTGATTGGTGGGGTTGGTGCACATCATCCTTTAGGATGGGGAAGCGCCTGCGTGGGTCCGCCCGCGCGTTCGATAATTAAGAAGAAGAAGAAGCAGCAAGCAACCAGGGGAACGCGTACGGGAGCCACAGCACAGAACATTTTAGAAACTGCAAGTAAGTGTGAAGGGTATCATTCGGGGCATGCTTATGTTTTGGGCTTGCTGAATGTTTTTACCCTTATGAACTGTGGGCAACACAGCCTCATTGTGATGTTAGAATACTGGTAATTGATGGATGATTAGCCTGTGTATTCCGTTGTGATACACGTGAAGCGTAACAGTGCATTGTTTTCTTTGCAGCTGCTTATGGAAGATCAATCGAGCAGTTTCTTGTAGGAGTGGCAATCAGGCGATTCAATAGAATGGGCTGCTGCGGCCAGGAGATTCAGTGAAATCAGTTGACTACTTTTTTTCGATTGAAGTCATCATTCTACATGTAAGTGAATTCTCCCCCCTTTTTAAATATCTCATGTCCTGTGCATTACAACGTAGACAACATTGTTGTACTGTTGGTAGGCTGGACTTATAACTCAGGAGAGATTCAGAGCGACAGAATGATTAAGTATCAAAAAAACTAAATTGGGTGTCACAGGGAAAGGTGGATGGGCTGCCATAGTCCAATGTGGATTGGAGATCTATTTTCATGTTAGGGAGGGCATGAAAATGTACTTTAGCCTTCCACTGAGGTGCCAAATAAAAAATGTCGATTTTGCGGACAACATTAAAGTTATTAATACAAAATGGACATGACAAAATGCCTTATCAGTAAATCAAAAGCAGTAGGTATGGTGTGCAGGTTGATGTGCGGCACTTAGAGTTGTTTGTTTTTTCCAGAGCTGTAGTAAGAAGGTGGCGCCAGTGCGCGTGGTGTTTGACTGCATCAGTGGGCCGTTTGACTTTGGAAACGAGTCTACGATACCCTGGACTGTTTAAATCATTGAAGGTAACACGGTAAGTTTACCATAGGAGATTGGGCACTCTAATGGTGAGACCATATGTGATTTAATAACAGCATTACTTACAGCTGTTTTTTATGCTGTTCCCCATAGGGTCATAGAGGAACATTTCCACACAAAGTTTGAGAAGACCAAGAGAACCTGGTCGTCGAATTTCCCCTGAAGAAGTCCTGACATTTGTCTAACATTGTTATAAGAACGAAACATGTTGGGCATTGCGGTAGCCCTATTAGTAGGCAACATTGGTTAAAATTTAATTAAATTAATGAGAACCTTTTATTGAAAAGGATTCGTTTAACAAGGGCACAAACTGGCTGGAGGGAGCAATTCAGAATTTGGGAGCTCTCTGTCTTGTGCATTCGACAGGTGTCTGCATAACTTTGTATGGTGACGAGTGTGGTTCATAGTGGTATGAGAGATATGCGAGTGGAAAGGAAGCACCTTTTTCACTTAGAGTGTTTTTGTAGTGTGTTATGAGTTTTAGGTAATTGTTTACATAAAGTGTTTTTTATTATGAAATGTTTACACAGATTGTTTAATACATTTTTAAAAAAATGATTATCTTAATAAACTCATGTGCTGTAATATGCTAATTTTTTAGTGCTTAAGTGTATTTCTGGTTAACAAACATGGGTATTGTGATTGAATAGTGTTCCTCTTCCCGCCTATGGGGCATAGCATAAAGGCAACAGGATTCACTAGTCTGTAAGTTTGCACAAACCCTTGTTAGGGGGGAAGAATCCCGGGGCTACCAAATAATTTCCCCTCAATATATATCTATACATGTTACAACAATCTTTTTTCCCAAAGACCCATTTCCCCCGGCCTTGCAGATGTGAACTCTGCAGGTATAAAATGTTTTGCTTTCACTCCCTATTCCCGCTATAATCTCTGGTTAATCGATTGCAATTATGACGATTTTAGTAGTACTTCCCCAAAAATGCTGTAAAAAAACTCTTCCCTGTTCAGTGTGCCCTCCTCCTCTGTTCTTGGTCCCCCACACCTTCCAATTGCTGTTTTGTTCCCTGACTTTCTCCCATTGCTCTCTATCATTCTTCAGTTCATGTGATGCAGTTTCTTTTTTTAACTCATTTTGCAGCATTGCCATGGTAATCACGTGAGATTCCCCCGATATTCCGCGAAAAGCTGAAAATGTTCTACCCAAAATTGTCTCCCTTGAACATTCCCAACGTCCCAACTTCACATGGTGCCGTCTAGCCTGATGCAATCGCATTCATTTTCCCCCTCCAAATAGCATTTTGAGCACTATTTGTATTCTCCCACTATTATTGAGGGAAACGCTTGCAGCGAACCAAAAATGAAAACATTGAATATATTTTAGAAACTACTGGACAGATTTTCCCCAAACCAGACAAGGTAATTACTGCCATTGTTTCTTATTTGGTCCAAATCTGTCTAGCAGTTTCTTTGCCACAGCTGTTAAAAAAAAACATTTTTTTTCTATGGGAAAATGAACGTGAGTAGGCTGAAAACCGTTTTTGCTTGTTCAGCTTATAACAAATGTTACCCAAAATGTCCAGTTTGAGGGGGCCAGTGACCCATTTTTGGCAGGAGGGGGGACATTTCATTCAAATTCATCTGGCAAGTCAAAAATTATTAGCACTAGAGTTTTGGGAAAAGAAAATGTACACAGGCCTCACCTTAAATATAGGGTGGCGATACATATATAATATTTCATTTAGTGTTATTTCATAAGGCACCAGCCAGGAATGCAGACAGTTTGTAATGCCCTAAGAGGAAAAGGAGAAAACGATATGGTAATGGGGAGTGGACAGATGGGTTCTGATCATTCTCAACCTTTACATATTTCCAATCACTTAAGAGCGAGGGGAAGGAAATGGGTGGTGGTGTTACACATGCCAATTAAGAGGACAGTACTGTAAGTAGAAGTGCGTGTATGAGAGGAGAGTGAAAAAATTACAATAATAGAATGCGTGCAAGTCAAAATACTACAGTAACCGCTGACACCTCAGAATATAACACAAAGCATGCCAGATAATAGGTGGCATGCATTTAAATATCCCACACGTCACCATGACCAGGTAACAAGAGGTCCCTTGACACCATCAGTGGGATGCATCTTGTGTCAAATGGCTGCTTGAACAATAACTTTCATTGTGAGCCATTATATCATGTTTCGTCCCATCTGTAGTGTATTTTTTAAAGGCTACATTTGTGTGTGTGTCTTTTAACTGTCTGACACTTTTCTTCTTTTAGAATAGTATACATCAATAAGTGGTTAGAATTTTACTTCTTTGGCTCCGTTACATTAAAATTGTAATTTTACTTTTTTTATTTTATTTGTATTTGTTCACAAAGGAACCTTTACAAAACATACACATAAAAACCTTTACACAATTTCATCATTGTCTTGATCACATATAGTACCTGCATTTCTCTAAAATACACTCTAAAGCCTAAAACGTTTATGACCCTCTAAAACTTAATTTCACATGTACATAAAATCCATATATCCAAGCTTAATAATCCATTACTTAACCTTTAATGAGTTCCTAGAATTTCTAAAATCAGCGATTTCATATAGCTACTGGATCGTTTTTCATATTACTTTGTCAAACATTCAAGTATCACTTTCCAAACGTGGTATAACGCCATGCACACAGTTTCTAGATCAGTGTTTAAACAGTAGCCCCAAAGTGTCACTTTTGAGGGCCTCGTAGCTTCCAACAAACTGCACCAACTTTGTCATATAAGTAGATCCGATCTTAGGACACAATGTTAATTCATGTCTAGGTGATTCGATATTCTCCTTTATCTTACAGATACGACATAATCTCTGTTCCACTAGGAGCTTAATGTAGGCACCCTGTAGTGCTAACAGTGGCAACTGATTTACACACAACTTCAACACAAAATTACAAACTACGTAACTAGAAAATTTCATAAGATACTGTTGGGTTTTGAGATAGCAATGGCCAATACCTGATACAAATTTGAAGTTATGTAGTTTTTGCAAATGTGTAAAATTATTTAACTAGCCCACTTCTCCACCTTGTTTTTATATAGTGCCTTACACACCATAACTGTGTGCCACTCTCAAAAACAGGAGTCCACTCCATGTTAGTGAAACACTCCTCGTTCAGTTTTAAGAATTTGTTAGAGCTACCTGTTGTATACATCAAGCCATTAAGTTGCAACAATTGGCATACCTCTTGATTTAATATAGAGCGAGCCCCTCGTATGTGTACTTGGTTCATGAGGGAGACTAGTCCCAATTCTATCACAAATAGGCCATGGACGTGGTATGAGACAAGTTCAAGAGGTTCCTCCAAAATTGGCCTTCCACCACATTTACCATGTCAAATCCCTCATGGCTAGTGCTTCGAGTCCATGAAGAATGGCTGGCGAAAATCTCTGTTTATACAACTTTAGGATCCCTTCTAGAGAATATCCAGCTGTTTGTTTTGCAAATTTGTTAATTAGACAAGTTAGTTGCCTAGCCTTTCTTTTCTTGCAATCAATGATAGCACCACAGTCGCCATTGGCTGTCAGCTCCACTCCGATATCGGTAGCTATTGACATACTCCACCTTATGAGAGTCTATCTGAAGAATGACTCCGGCTATCTTACTTCCCAATACTACCATAATGTTTGTCTTGGTCATATTTATGACTAAGTCATTCAACGTTGCATACTCTGCCAATATTTTGAATTAATTTTTTACTCCACTTATTGTGCAGTCGAGCAAGACAAGGTCGTCTGCGTACAATAAACTGGCTATATTGTTGAGAGACGATCTTAACTGGGCATCCATCCCCCGCCAATAGCATTAATGGCAAATCAGCTAAATAGAGAAATAATAATAGAGGGGCCAGAAAACAACCTTGTCTGACCCCCTATTAACCATAACAGGGGTTGTCTTGGATCCCAAGTTATCCAGCCGCACCCGAACACTATTCACGGAATGTAGTTGCATAAGTGCCACCAGTAACCATTCAGGACAACCCCATGTGCGCAGCTTCTGCCAGAACCAATCCCGATTCACTGTATCAAATGCCAACTTCACCCATATCTAATATAATGCAGGGTTCTGTTAGATATTTTGTCTCATTGGGGTAAATTTGGGGTTTGGCAGTATTTTCTTACGGTAAAAATATTGCCGGTAATTTGGTGGTAAATTTTGTCTTGCATTTAGATTGGTTTTGGCCTCCTATTATTTTAGTGACCATACCTTGTTAGCTTATATTGGTGGTAATTTTAGTGGTATTTTATTTTACGATATTTAGTGGTGAGCATGGTTTTCTCCCTTATACTATAACCCCATCATAAAACAAAACCTTCCTTTCTATTATAATACCTCTTAGTTATCTGTAGAGAGCCCCAGACCTATGCACCCTTGGGACCCAATAATGTTATTCAGGGCGCCACATATAGTTTGTGGCTGGTATCACTGGCTCATATACATCCAGTAATCTATATGTCACAAAATATCACTGGCTTACATACATCCAGTAATCTGCCTTTCCCATCAGCATGCAAGGAAGGCACACACACCTGTTTTATATGTTACTTGACTTGCATTGGTAAATTGGCAAATGCACTACTGCACTTAATATGAGCCACCCCTTTAGACCTTGTCTATTAAAAATAAATCATAGGATGAATGACACAAACTCCCATTTGTTTTCATAGGTACTCATTATATTGAATTAGGTATACATGTCATCAAGTCTTACCATGGTTATTTACAGCAGCCTCTGGAATACAAAAAAGAAAACAAAGCAGAACAGTCAGGTCTATTTGACATGTAGATTAATATGCCCACCTTCTGAAATTGCCAATAATACACATGCAGTGATTTTCTAACCTTTCTACACTGTAATAAATTTTTAGCCAAACATACAACGTTCAAATAATTCTCACTTGGCACAAACCTGGCCGATATTAGCACTTCTTTGAAATTCAGTACGACCTTGCTCCACTCGCAAAGGCAGGCCCAGTCAGTTCAGAATGCTTCTGTAAATCTTGTGTGGGTGGGGAGCGCCAGCGAGATATCTTCTCTTAGCCAGCGCTCTGTAACCCCTTGGAACTCAGTCTGTCTTCACAGCCCAGTCTCCACTAATTCCCCTCCACAAGTTTTGCCATTAGCAAAACTCACAGCTGTCCCACTTTTTTACGTGGCATGTCTGCCTATAATTCTCCCCCAATCAGGTCAACAAGAATGCATACTGTATCAACCCTCATGTTGCAAACAATGAGAGTTTCAGAACAGAATTATTGTATCTCTTTGGTTTCCTGCTGCCTCTTCCCTCTGCTCTCCACAAGCTAACACAGAAGAAAAAAATGCCAGTGTGCATTTAAAAAACGAATTACAGCAGTGCCACCAAAACATGTATTTTCAACTCATTTTGCATAGAATACTGCATTTTAGTGTTAGAACAGTTAGAGTTAGTATTTTAGTAATATTAAATAAGGTTAGTCAGTTAGGTATATTCTAATATAGTTTCCATGCATGAGGTATCCAAAAATGGTGCACTTCAATATTTTGGCCTAGTGGCACTAAGCTTTTCTATTCATGCATTTCATTCTCTGCAGTTTCAAGTTGGGCTTGGCTGTGTTGTAAAATCTGTACCTTACATGCCACGAACAACATATGTACATGTTATACTGGCAAAAATACACACATATATATATGTGCCACATTACTGCTGGCAAGAAAATGCCACATTTTGCAATAAAATATATAAAAATGGCATCACATTTAGTAAAATGCTATATATATTCTTACATATTCACTCCTTTTCCATTCTGGCTACCCAAATCCACAATTGGAGAAAACCCACATTGTTATTATTTCTTTCCATCGTATGAATCACAATTGAAATAATAGCAACTTAATATAATGAACATTGAAACGTTTCATAATACACCACTGCTTAATCATAATAGCAGTAACATCTTCCAAATGTGTCCATGAATCCTCATACACATGTGCAGCTTTTTTTTTAAACAAAGTGTCCGCCATCAACATTTTATGTATAATAACAAAACAATAAAATAAAATAAGTAAATAAACTAAATGACTAATATAATTAACTAAAACAACTAATTAAAATAACAAACATGTGATTCTCCACCACACGCCTCATTAGTTCCAAAGAATAATACTATGCTCATTAGGAACGCTGTAGAATTAATTTCAATTCACTACCGTTCTTTTAAATGTCAATCATTTTTATGATTGACATGCACCTCCATGATGTTCTGATCATCAACTTTTTGTTATCTGGTTCATTCGGTTAAATCTATTTTGGCACCCTTCTATTCTTTTCCAGAGAAGTCATCTCTTTGGGCGTCCCGGTTACTTTGTCTTCACCTCCATATTTCGGTCTGGAGGCCTTACTTGAGCTTCATCCTGTGGACTCCAGGACTCCGCCATCTCTCGTGTTCTCCGGTCCTGCGACCTCCGACCTCAAAAGATATATTAGTTCTTCTAAATCAAGTAGAAAAGAGACAAATTAAGTACATAGCACAATACCAATTTCACCCTTTCTCCCATAAAACAAATAGTCCAAAATATTCCACTTCATTCCACTTTCATTCCGCTGAAACTAAGCATATGTTAGAGAGAAAACCAACATACATAAGACACCATTATCAAAATATATTTCAACATTGTACAATAATAATTCAATCTGCTTCAGCCCCTTATATCAATGTTTATCACCTATGTTATTTTCATTTACATTTATTTCTATAATAAGGACCACATATTTTCTATTTCTATGATGAGGATACTATGCAAACAGCCACTGTGTCTTCCCTTCCATGTCTTCAGGGCACTTAAGCTGTTTCTACTTGCTCAAGTCTCCTGATTTCATGTTTGGGATGACAGGGCTTGATTTGGTTAACATGAACAAATTGCTCTGTTACCGTTTCACCCTCTGTCTTTAATATTTTGTAAACTACTGGAGACACCTTATCCACAATTTGAAATGGCCCTTGCCAGGCTGCAAGAAATTTAGAATTTGTATGTTTAACTTTTCCAAAACTGAAATTAATATACTTGATCCCCCACGTCATATTCTTTCAGACGTCTTTCTATCATAATCGGATTTTGCACTGTAAACAGCCCTTTCCAAATTTTGCTATGCAAATGCATGGTGTAAATGCTTCCTCAGTTCTTCCACATATTCGTGAACTGTAGATGCGCTTACAAGTGTCTGTTCATGTGTCCTGTATAATAAATGTTGTGGCAGTACCATCTTCCTACCTGTCACTACCTCAAGAGGGCTGATACCTGTTGCTTTGGCAGGAGTCGATCTGATTGCCATCAAAACCAGGGGTAATCGTAAATCCCAGCTGCAACCTGCCTCTGCTACAAATTTCTTTAATATCTCAACAACAGATCTGTTGCAACGTTAAATGTTTCCAGAAGAGGTGGGTCGGTATGCAATATGCAGTTTTCTTTTCACCCCCAGTATCTGCCACACTTTACTCATTAAAGCGCTTGTAAAATGACTTCCTCTGTCTGACTCTATTCTTTGTGGTAACCCAAATCTTGAAAATATATGATTTACCAATAATGTAGCTGTGGTTTGCGCACTACAATCTGGTGCAGGAATACACTCTATCCATTTTGACATCGAATAAACCATGCTCAAAATATAACGGTTCCCCCTACTTGACTTTTTTACAGGCCCTACATAGTCTATTTGCAAATCTGACAATAGAAGGGTTAAGTCACTTCATAAGTGGAGCTCTATG
This sequence comes from Ambystoma mexicanum, assembly GCF_040938575.1. Taxonomy (NCBI): domain Eukaryota; kingdom Metazoa; phylum Chordata; class Amphibia; order Caudata; family Ambystomatidae; genus Ambystoma; species Ambystoma mexicanum. The sequence goes on along the minus strand of NC_090936.1, from coordinate 299,172,993 downwards.
CATTGGCGAAGCGGGTTTAAATTGGGCACATACTAGGCACCCCCTAGTATATAATTCTACATCTTGGGACATATGTGGCCAGTAAGCATAATCTTTTAGTATCTCAAGTATTTTGTGAACCTCTGTGTCCTGCAGTTATTGCATCATGTGCATGGTGTAGCATTAGCCCTCTCAATGAAAGGGGTACCACCCACTGTATTTGTCCTGTTATGGATTCCCTGATCATGAGTCCATCCTGTAGTCTAACTCGTTTTTTATTCTTTAATAATTTCCTCAATTCCTCTTTTCCTGTACAATCATTCTCAGTTAAAGGATTTTGTTCGGGATCCATCAAATGATTATAATAGATCCCCAATATTGGATCATCTTTTTGCATCTTAATCAAATCTTGATCTGGTGTATCATTACTCCATTGCAATACTGGTTGTTCTACCTCTTTTGGATCTTTGGAGCGTGTAACTGCATCTATCTGTATTTTACCAATTAAGTGTTCAATGGGTAGCAGCTCTCCCATCACAGCCCCGATTTTGGCAAAATGATCTGCTTTATCATTTCCCTCCTTATCTTCTCCTGGAGTTTTTAAATGTCCACGAATTTTCCTCCAGTATATTGTTAAATCATTCCCTGACGCTATTTTGTCTATAGCCTGTATCATTTTTCCATGGTTGAGGGGCTTTTTATTATGTAAGCATGCCTCTTGTTTTCCAGCCAGGCAAATACTCTACAAAACAAATCAGTCACCAGGACAATTTCACTGAATTTATTATCAACGGCAGTAGTAATTATTTATAAATGGCTGCCAATTCCACTACCTGACTACTCCTAGCCCCAGTTTTCATCCCTATACTAGGAATGCCTTCACATTTCAACCTGACATTTCCTATTCCTGATACTAACTGTTTATTACTGTCATTTTCAATGTGAAAAGCACAACCATCAACATATACAGTTGGTAAATTCTTGCATGTCTTCATCAAAAGCTGTGTGGTGATTGTTCAAACTCCTGCAAACTAGATTCCACCTCTGCTTCGTCTGATACACATTCAGCTGCACAGTCATGTAAATCCACTAATCCTTGAGCAGCTGGTCTTTTTTATTTTGGCCATATCTAACTTCTACAGGAAAGCCTTGTAATGCCAATATCCATGAAGTAATTCTGGACTGTGCTAGATTGCCTGACCTAATCCTTTTACTCTGTAAAACCTGCAATGGTTGATGATTTGTCTCAATGATTACCTTTTCTCCTTGAACAATGGGGCAGAAATGCTGCAACACCCACACAGTGGTCAAAAGGGCCTTTTCACATTCACTGAATTTAATTTCAACTTGAGAAAATGCCTTACTTGCATAGGCAATGGTTTTGTGGTTCAAATCATGTTTTTGATATAACATGCTGACATACAATGCTCAATGAAACCCATTTCTACAAAGAAATCTCTTTTTTATGGGATATGCTAAACATGGTGCCTTTATGAGACATTCCTTTAATTTAGCAACTGCCTCAGATTGTTCCTTTTCTAATTTCCAGGGCGTATTCAGCTTTAGTAGTTTAGTTAATGGTTGAGTAATTTTAGCATCATTTTCAATAAATTTCCTGTTATATCCCGTCATTCCTAATAAACTTTTACTTTTCACATTTCTAGGATCTTTCAATTTCTGTATGGCCGCCACCTTTTTCTTTTGTGGATTTAGTCCATGTTCAGTTACGTCATGGCCTAGGAAATGCACCTTTTTCTTGCACTATTGTGCTTTCTGTTAAGATACTTTGGCACCCGCCTTTTGCAATTGGCCAGGTATGTCTAATTTCATCAAAATGTTTTTTTGATTTTTTATCAGGACATCATCCAGATGAACTATAGTTCCTCTTTCCGCAGCATCAGGTATAGCCTTTCTAAAAAATATGCCAAATTTGCTCCCACTATTGACAGACCCAAATGGTGTTCTAGCCCATGCGTATTGCGTTTTATCAAATGAAAATGAAAACAAATTCTGAATATCTTCTGCCAGTGGCACACACCAATATCCAACTGTGAGATCTAATGTAGTAGACACCTTTGAGCCATGAACCTGAGCAGGGCCTTGATCAATGAATGGCAGTGGCCATCTGGACACTGGCACTCTTTTATTTAACTCTCTCAAGTCTGTACACAGACATCATTGACCATTTGGCTTTAACACACCCAAAATAGGAGTGTTGGAGGTTCTATGAATGGGCCTAATAATTCCCCTAGACTCTAAATGGTTAATTATCTCTGCCAATGACTCTAAACATGCCAGTGGTAACAGATATCGGCACACAAATACTGGATTTCTACCACACCCTTCCAGTAATGTGGCAACATGTAAATTAGTTAGGCTGCAATCATAGACATCTTTGGCAAACACGTCTTTAAATTCCATAAATATTTTCCTCAATTCATTTTTATCCTCTTTGCTATCACATGCATCTTCTAACAAAATCTGCTCCTCTACCATTTTTGAAAATTCTGGGAAATCCTCAGCGGAGGAACCTCTGTGCTTTCTTCCAACTGTGTAGCTGTGTCTCTCTGTAAAGCTGCCACTTTTAAATATTTTGGCGTATTAGCCTTCACTTCAATGTGCTGATTTTCAATTTCATTTTCATTAAAGTCAATACTATACAATTTTCTTGGTGACAGAACACTGTCTCATTTGAATCATAAGGGTACACAGACTGAATTTTAAAGATCCCTTTGGGTTGAGAATCCAGATATTCTGGCAACACATCCTGTGCATCTACATATCTCTCAGGAATATTTCCAATCACCATGTTATTGAAATCTGCGGTATAATGTGATTTTTTGCATGGCCATTCCTAATGAACAATTCTCTTCTAAATTAATATCCTGATACCTTTTTATTGTTCACCATCATTTTGGTGAATCCTTCTCCAACATCTATCAATGGTGTGTATTCATAATCCAGGCCCTGCTGTTTAATAGATTCATTCAGGCACACAAATGCATCAGAATCTTTCATTTGCTGTCCATTCTTGCACTTTAGTGTTATAGCAAGCGGCTTGGTGAATACAGGAATAGCAATATCCTTTTTCACCTGTAATTCAATTGCATATGGTACCAATTGTGCACAATGATAAGCCTTTCTCTTGTCTTCAAATTCAGGTGCAGGCCTGCCTAGCTGGGACCATACTTTTTGTTTAAGGAAATCTAATACCATGCACATTCTGTGCATAATATCATTACCCAGGTAAAAATCATTTTGTGTTCCACTCACTATCCGCACATTGTGGTAGATGGTTTTCTGTCCAATATTAATCTTTAGCATGCATCTTCCTGCAATTCGGTTTTCAAAATCTGGGTTGTCCAAACCAGAGACATATTGGTGTTTCATTCTAAATTGTGGGATCTCCTCCCTCTCCATAATTTTCTGCAGTAATTTATCATTAATAAAGCTCCTTTCCTGTTCAAGCAGCAAGGTAGCTTTTATCACTTTAGAATGGTCATTTATACCAATGTGAACCCATGGCTGCTTATCTTCCATGTGTATTTCAGCAAGAGTGGTAATGTGTTTTTCTGTGTCTGTTTTAGGAATAGTATTCTGTTTGCATTTCTTCTCTTTTAAATAGAAGCGCAATGTGTGTTCATCTATTTCAGTTTGCCATTTCTTCCTGGGATCCAAATAAATCTGCACAGATTGTTTTTTCTTTTTCATTTTGTATTTTATCCTGACATATCAGAATGACAGTAACACTAGGCACACAGCTATTCTGTAGCTATACCTGCACTGCATCATTCATTTTAGCAATAGTGTGGCATTCATTTATACTGTTGTTTTGTTATTTTATTTTCTTAGGTCTTTAATGATTTTTTTGGTCAAAGACCACAGTACTCCATTTACCCCATCTATGAGAGGAGACAATCTTTTCAAGCAATCTGTTCCCATCAAGAATGGAATTTCACAAATAGGTGTGATCAATACTTCCTGTTTCATTCTGTGTTTTCCTATCTTTATGTCAACCTCAGTGACACCCACAATAGGCACCTCCTCACCACCGTTAAAGTTATGCACTGGGTCTTCACTCTGCCTCACTGTGAACTGGTTCTGTGGAGATCTCCCTTCATTGATACTTTTTACCAATTCTTCGGATATAATTGTGGCCTGTGTGCCTGTGTCAGTCATTGTAAATTTATTGTATTTCTCTTCCACTGTAATGGGAGCATATCTGTCTTCAATTTCCTCTAACACACACAAAAAGTGCAAATTCGTACTAATTTCAACCTTCACTTTTCTCAGACCTTTTTCACTTTTGGCTAAGCACATTGGTAAATGAAAGGACATTTTTCCCTCCTTTTTGTCCATTTTCGTTTGAGAAACCTTACTCATCTCCCCATATTCAGGGGTCCTTTGAAGTGTGGCCACTGTTCGCCCTTCCATTCGGGGGTCATCAGAGTTCACACTACAATTTTCCAACTGAATATGCGTAAAAAGATTACTTGATAATTTGTCATTTTCTAATTCTGGGCACTTGTGGATGTTTGGCATTGTAACTTCCTCAAAAATCTGTGGCTCAAAGAACTCTTCAGGTGATTGATCTGTACCCTCCTTTTGAGTACTTATTTTTCCTGCCTGTATTTTATTAGTGTTTTGATTGTCTAGGGAGAGCGTTCTAACATCCCCATTTACTCCCTGTTCAATTGTATTCCCCATGCATGAGTTGTCTTTCTTAAATCTGTCCCTTTGTTCTTTTGGAATTTCATGTTTTCCTTTTTCATTTGTGCAAATCTCCAACGTTTGATTTAGCTCCAGGTTAAACCGAACTTCTTTTTTAAATGTATTTGCAATTCCTGTCACATGTTCATTTGCCAGTATTTTCCTTTTTAAATCATTAAGCATCTCGGAGTCATTATGCAAAATCAAATCAGGGCAATCTGTCTCTTTAGCATTGCAGGTATCATTAATATTTAGTTACTTATTATCGGGAACCACCCGGTCATTGCTATGGCCTTCTGCCCCCTCCTTTGGTGGCTGTTTTTGTGCTATACAGAGCTTTCCTATTTGTTCAGCCAACATTTTCACTTGGGTCTTGAGACACTGGAATCTTTCCATCTCTCTATAATCTTCTCTTTGTGGCATAGGTCGATATTGGTTGTTTTCCCCCTGATTGAATCTATTCTGATATCTCTCAGGAGAATGGTTTCTATTGGGGTTGTTTCTGAATTATTGATTCATGTGGGGTGGAGAGCGGGGTGCACCTATCCTTTGGTTGTAGTCCACCGATGTCGGTGATTGATTGTATTGATGTGGGGCATAATTCCTACTCTGCCTTATGTCCTGTCTCTCATTTTGTGAGTATTTTCCCCTATGTTGATTCCCATTTTCAGTAAATTGTCCACATATCGGGGTCTATCCTGATTACCGTATATCATGGTGTTGGGGTAAAATCTGCTCTGTGTCCCCAATGTCTGGTAGGGACCATTATTTCTTTGGTCCTGGTCTTGTCTCTGATTTTTGTTCATACCTGACATATCAGGACGATATCCTGCCTGGGGGTCTGTCTCCTAAGTACTTAGGGATAATGTAGCTCTCCCTATTACTAGGATCATGTGATTGAAACATTGGTGCAGGGAGTGACAACCTCTGTTGATTACCCCTTTGTTCAGGTGTCAAATTATTTTTGCCTGGACTTTGAGCAGACTCAAGTGACATTTTAGCTGACCTGATCTCCATCACGGTTGCTGAGGGTTCTTTAGATTTTGGTCTAGTGTCTTTCATTTTATCACTCTCTCTACCCTGACAATATAGCACTTCATATAGTTTTGTACTTTGGTGTACAATCCATTCAAGGGACTTGTCACGGTCAAATTCACGGACTAACTGTGATATGTCTTTCTGCAACCCATAGAAGTAGGCAGTTTTAAACTCATTGGAATTGGGGTCAAAAGATACATCAAAGCGAGAAAAAGCTCTTTTTAAGTCTTGTAAAAACTGGCGAGGGGACGTATTTGGCCCAGCTGTAATTGTGTAAGCAACTTTCTTCGCTTCCTGTAAGGACTGGACTGGAGAAAAATGACATCTAATCTCTTTCTCAAACTCTGCCCATGTCACGGTCTGCTGTTCATTTAACCCTCTAATGATACTGGCTGTGGGAGCGTCCAGAGTTAAATGAAAGTATTGTCTGTATTGTTCTTTAGGTATCTGGAGGACTTTAAATATATTGTGCACCGCTTCTAAGTGGTCCTCTATACAGCACTCCCCTCCTTTTTTGAATGGTTTGATCAGAGCCTTGATTGATTTCATTATTTTGATAGGGATACTTGTTGCTATGCATGGGATCACACTACTTTGTGATTCAATCCTTGCTTCAGGAGTATGGGATTGGTGGCAGACCCCAATGGGTGTGTCAAATCCCCCAAGGGCACTGCAACTAAGTTCAGCCACCGGCCAAGCCACTGGGGCACTAGTTCTCTGTGTAGAAATAGAATTCACCTCAACTCCATTGAATGTGGTGCCCTGTTGTTTGTCCTCGGACCTGGAAATGCATATTTGCTGTTCCAAATCCTTGCACTTTTTAAGGAGCCTATCTGCCTCCTTATGCAAATAATTATTTTCATCACTCATCTTATTAATCACACTTTGCATATCGCTCATTTGCATTTGGCATTCATTGAATTCTTTGTCTCTTTTGTCTCTTTCTTGAAACACAGCATTTTGAAGATCACTTTCTTTCTCAAAATGTTATTTTTGTAACATCTGCATTTCCAAAACAACTTCATCTTTATCTTGTCTAATATGATCTGCCAATGCTTTCAAGTGTTTTAATTCTTGCTCACTATCCTCAACCTGTTTCTTTCTTTGAGACAATTGAGTGTCGAGATCTTTACATTTTGACTGCATGTCCTTTTGCATGGTTTTCTCCCTTATACTATAACCCCATCATAAAACAAAACCTTCCTTTCTATTATAATACCTCTTAGTTGTCTGTAGAGAGCCCCAGACCTATGCACCGTTGGGACCCAATAATTTTATTCAGGGCGCCACCTATAGTTTGTGGCTGTTATCACTGGCTTATTTACATCCAGTAATCTATATGTCACAAAATATCACTGGCTTATATACATCCAGTAATCTACTGCACTTAATATGAGCCTCCCCTTTAGACCTTGTCTATTAAAAATAATTCATAGGATGAATGACACAAACTCCCATTTGTTTTCATAGGTACTCATTATATTGAATTACATATACATGTTATCAAGTCTTACCATGGTTATTTACAGCAGCCCCTGAAATACAAAAAATAAAACAAAGCAGAACAGGCAGGTCTATTTAAAACGTAGATTAATATTCCGACCTTCTGAAATTGCCAATAATACACATGCAGGGATTTTCTAACCTTTCTCCACTGTAATAAATGGGTAGCCAAACATACGACGTTCAAATAATCCTCACTTGGCACAAACCTTAGCGAGATTAGCACTTCTTTGAAATTCAGTACGACCTTGCTCCACTCACAAAGGCAGGCCCATTCAGTGCAGAATGCTTCTGTAAATCTTGTGTGGGTGGGGAGCGCCAGCAAGATATGTTCTCTTAGCCAGCACTCGGTAACCCCTTGGAACTCCGTCTGTCGTCACAGCCCAGTCTCTACTAATTCCTCTCCGCAGGTTTTGCCATTAGCACAACTCAGAGCCTTCCCACCTTTTTACGTGGCATGTCTGCCTATAATTCTCCCCCAATCAGGTCAACAAGAATGCTTACTGTATCAACCCTCATGTTCCAAACAATGAGAGTTTCAGAACAGAATAATTGTATCTCTTTGGTTTCCTGCTGCCTCTTCCCTCTGCTCTCCACAAGCTAACACAGAAGAAAGAAAAATGCCAGTGTGCATTTAAAAAACGAATTACACCAGAACATGTATTTTCACCTCATTTTGCATAGAATACTGAATTTTAGTGTTAGAACAGTTAGAGTTAGTATTAGTTAGGCATGTTCTAATGTAGTTTCCATGCATGAGGTATCAAAAATGGTGCAATTCAATATTTTGGCCTAGCAGCACTAAGCTTTTCTATTCATGCATTTCATTCTCTGCAGTTTCAAGTTGGGCTTGGCTGTGTTGCAAAATCTGTACCTTACATGCCACCAACAACATTTTTACATGTTATACTGGCAGAAATATACATATATATATATATATATATGTGTGTGTGCCATATTGCCACTACATTTTGCAATAAAATATATAAAAATGTCACATTTAGTAAAATGCTATACATTGGGCCTCATTACGACCCTGGCGGAAAGTGACTGACCGGACCGCAACAGCGTAAATAGCGTTTCCGCCATTGCACGAAGGAGCAAAGTGCAGCTAATTACGACCCATCGGGCACGAGCATTACGCCATGGCGGAATCCGAAAGGCTGCGATGGCGGAAATGACCCCAAAACGGCCCTTACCGCCGCCGTACGCTGCACCAGGTGCAATACCGCCACCCATCTTAGCGGTCACCGTAATGAGCGGTCACCGTAACGAGCGGGCACCGCAAATTACGGGCACCGTAAATATACGGAAACGGAAGTAAAAGCATGTGGCCGGAACGGGAAACAGCACGCCGCACAACTATAAAATCCGATTCCCAACACAACCATTAAAAATCCGACCCTGACACACATCCCAACCCGTTAGCAACCCCAGTTAAAAAAATAAATATGGGAAAGGTAGCCAAGAAAGCGTGTGATCGCAAGCGGCAGGTACACTTCTCCCGAGAGGAACTGACCGTGCTCACCGAGACCCTCCAGGAAAATGCCGCCGTCGTCTTCTCCAGTCAAATGACCAGGACGGCCCTTGCCAACAAGAAGGCCATATGGGCCCTGGTGGCACAGCGCGTAAGTGCGGTGGGGACAACATCCCGCACGCCACAGCAATGTCGCAAGCGGTGGGACGACCTGCGGATCCGCGTACGCAGCATACTTTCTGCGAACAGGAACATCGCCACAGCTACCGGGGGGGGTTCAGAGTCGCCCATCAAGTTGACCCCCTGGGAGGATATCTGCGCCTCCACCATAGGAATGGAGAGCATAGAGGGAGTCGGAGGGATGGAGAAAGGAGTGCCGACATCCGGAGAATCAGGTAGGTTGGCCAAGAGAAACAATGCGAAATCCACAAAACACGAACATGTGCAGTACCATGTGACCCCATAGTGCAATACATACTTTGCCCTGACAGCGCCCTCTAAAAGTCAGAATGAATAAACAAATCAATCAAGATGCCATAAACAACCCCTACATGTGCAGCATGCACCCCCTAACTGCAGGCAGCCAAATGAATGCATCCTCAATCCACACGAAAATGAGACCACCTCCAAGGCCCAGTCCCAAATCAGCCTCATGTACCACCCCAATGCATTTGATACGTTGCCATTCCAAATCCGACAGACCCATAACTAACGCTCGCCCCTCTTTACTCCACCACAGGGTCCGATACCAACGACGAGCTGCAGGACACCCCTACCAGCACGCCTGCAAAGAGGGCCAGGACCAACGTCCCAAGAGCCTCCACCTCAGGTGCAAGGATCAAGACACGGCAGCAGCAGGAATCAAGTGGCAGCACACTGGAGGGGACTGCAACAGGCACCCCAGCAGCCAGCAAGTCCACAACCCCAGCACCACAGGTCCCCCCAAAGAACGTATCTGATGGCACTGCCTCTGGTGGTAGCAGCACCATAGGTGACACAGCTGTCATGCCAGCATGCTCCGACACGGAAAACAGTGCTGGCGACGTAGGTACCATCCATGACCTTTCCCAATCCCCCTGCATGTTCCATCCCCTACACCATGACGAAACCACGCAGGGGCACCCTGAAGACGACGACTGGCCAACCCCCACAAGTCCTGTGCCAAGGCAACATGTGTTGAGCAGCCCCCCTGTCACACCACCGCAAATGTCCATGGCCCAGCAGAGGCAACAGTCCCTCGACCTGCTGATCGAGCAACAGCAGGAAGTGTCCACGCTACTCAAGGACCATGCAAATGAATGCGGGGGTTCCAGGGCAGCCATGGAAACATCCACCGAGACACTCAGGGCACAAATAGAGAAAAGTAGTGAGAGCCTCAGGGGAGAAATGGAGAAAAGCACCGAGAGCCTGAGAGCACAAATGGAGAAAAGCACCGAGAGCCTGAGAGCACAAATGGAGAAAAGCACCGAGAGCCTGAGAGCACAAATGGAGAAAAGCACCGAGAGCCTGAGGGGGGAACTGCATGCGACGTCCAAAGACGTTTGTGCTGAACTTGCTGCTGTGCGCCGTGTGCTCTCGGAGCTCTCACAAACCCTCAGAGACATGCATGGACGCGAGCAGGCAGAGACATCATCCGTGGCAAGTTCCGTCCAGGGCAGCCCCCAACGCAGATCTGGCAGGAACCTGCGCTCCACGGGCAGGGGTGCCCCTGATACCCGTAGAGGGGGCTTGCAATAGCGTCCAACCACGGACAGCATGCATATTTGGACACTGGTGTTGGGGGGGGAGGTAGTAGGGTGGAGGGGGTGTGTTGGGCTTCACTGGGTGGCGGGTCCATAGGGTGTATAAATCAAATCACATTAACAATACAGCACCTCATTATCATCCAATGACATGTGTGGACATTGATATTTGCGTACGAGGCCTTCATAGGCGTACAGTCCACAATGTGCCTGTACTACACACACACAGTGCCACAGGTCCCCTTTCCGTGCAATAGGCACCATGCGTGGTTGCTAGAAGCATGCATCTATGATGCTCTGTCGGATTGCACGTGCATCCTGTGCCTCATGGACTCCTTGAGGTGCCTCCACATCCCCACCCTCATCATCATCATCATCTTCAGGTGCATGCAGTACAGCGTCAGGGGGCATGGGCACATTCCTACGTATGCACATGTTGTGCAGCATGACACATGCCATGACCATCTTAGAAACCTTCTCATGGCTGTACATGAGGGCCCCGCCAGACCTGCTGAGGCTGCGGAAACGAGCCTTCAGTAGGCCGAATGCCTGTTCAATGACCACACGGGTACGTGAGTGGGCATGGTTGTAGTCCTCCTCATGCTCGTTCTGTGGGTTCCGGATTGGTGTAAGGAGCCATCTCTTCAGTGGATACCCGGCATCACCTGTATGAGACGAATAAAGGGTGTCAGTGGAATGATAGTGCTAAGTAGCCCCCCCCCCCTCCTGCAAGGTCATTGACGCATCAAATGGGCCACGATGTCATGCATGGAATGAGACTCACCGAGTAGCCAGGATCTGTGCCCTGCGTGTCGCTCCATGTAGCGTGGTATTCTTGTGTTCCTCAGGACCATAGAATCATGGGTAGATCCTGGAAATCTGGCACAACAATGCGTAAATATCTTGTTGGAGTCACACACCATTTGCACATTGATTGAATGAAATTGTTTCCGGTTGCGGTACTGGACCTCCATGGCATGTGGGACAACCAATTCAACATGGGTGCAGTCGATGGCACCAATGCAACCCGGGATGCCGCCAAGTGCATGGAATCCCACTTTTGCGTTGGTAATCTCCTGGTACGTGCGTGGTAGTGTGATGTGGTCGTCGGCGTGCTTCAGGAGGGCATCGTGCACTTGGAAGAGTGTCCGTGAGAACAGTGGCTGTGAAATGCCATGCAACTGTCCCACTGTGTGCTGGTAGGTGCCTGTGGCCAGGAAGTGGAGTGCAGACACCACCTTCAGTAGGGGTGGGATGGCGGTTGGGCTATCTATCATGCTCACGAGGTCAGCATGTGTCATGTCCACAATGGCGATTATGGTGTCCCGGTCCAAACGGTAGAGGGTGTGGATCTGCTCAGCAGTGAGGTTGAACGGATCGGCTCGGAGGCGTGGGATTGCGGGCCGCCTGCGTGGTGGTAGTGGCAGTGCTTGTGGGCCTTGCTGACCCTGCCTTGCCCTCCTCCTCCTCCTTCTCCTCCGTCTCCCCTGTGCGCCCTGTTGTTGTACCTGTTGTTGTTCGTCGTCTTCTTGTAGTTGTAGCACTTGCAGTGCTATCTGGTCCCCCAGGCCCAACATCGCTAGTCCTGCCGGTAGCATTTTGGAGTGGGAGTGGTTGTGGGAGGGGTTTGGGTCTGCTATATATGTGCTGTCGGCCTGTATGGCCTCCACCTGTGCTGATTGAATGAATCTGTGGCAGATGCAATCCCTTCTGGCCGAGCACGTCCCGCACGTAAGGCTGCATTTGGCCGCATGGCATCTTGGGATTGGAATCATGTATCAAATCCCGATGGCAGTGTGATGTACTTTGACTGATTTTCATGCTATGCTCCCATTGTTACACATGCTATGATTGCAGCCGCTTACATACCTGTGAAGAGTCAGTGGTATGTAGGGCTCGATCGATGGCCGACCCTCATGCAGCACAGTAACGTACTTCACCGACGGGCGTGGCGTCCCATTTGTGATTGCAGCCAGTTAGCATTATGACACACAGCCGCACTACATTGATGTAATTGTGAATGCAAGCGTTCACAGAAGCCTTTTCGACGTAATGTTGCAAGTGAGGAATTCGAAGGCCAGCATTTTTGGTTTTGAAGTAGCGGCGAGGATACGCCCACAGGTCTGGCTGGAAATGTAACGTTCTATTGTAGAATGTCCTTGGGACATGGCCCATAACGAGCAAGCAATGAATGATATGAATTGAATGGGATGCGCAATAGCGTAGTGGACGATAAGGCAGGACGTTCCCAAATCCATCTTGCTTCACAACACTACAGATCCGGCCAGGAGCACAGTGGTTTTTGCAGACTGCATTACGCACAGACGCGATGGAAGTTTCACATATTATGTGAGTGAATATTCATGCGTTTTCATTGCGGGATGAGGGAATGATGAATGGATGCATGGACAGATGATTCCGTTTAGGGTCTGCCATGTACATGGGTTTTTTGAATCACTCCCCTTCCCCTGCGCTATGTGATGCAAGGCTGCCATAGTGGGACTTACGTCTATCTGCCCTTGTCGGATCCTCCCTGTCTCGACGCGCCTTCATACACTTGTGTCTAGGCACGTTACTAATCCCATGTCATGGGTTCTATCTTGACGGACGCATGCACAGTAACCGACGTTGCCAATGGTGTATTTACCTCGATTGATTTCGTTATGAATCGATACTGATTTAGGGGTGTGTATATTCCTTTGGAGTGGGCTAGCATGCATATGGGTGTGGATTTGGTGTGTTGAATGAAGATTGTAATGCATCATGAGTCCCGTAATGCAATCGGTTAATTTGTGTTTCTTTTGGGTGACAGGTATCTCCTGCCCTATTGCAGATGCCATCTCTACGCCACTCCTCCAGATGGTTTTTACTCTCGACTCCTGCAGCTTCGGGTGAATCAGTGGAGCACCATTTCGATCTTATGGGACGATCGCCAATGGGCCACATGCCCTTACGCTGTACTGGTGGCTAGGTGCAACATTTCGGCCTTTCAGCTCGACTAGTGCCTGCCTCATGGGACGGACCTGCGGTTCTTGCCGCTTCCATGTTGCCTTTTGGAACGTTGATGTAGGCCCTGTGTGCCATGATGGTACAGGGCGTCACACAAGTGGAAGCTGGTCAATTATTGCAGATGCAGCCCTCGGTGATGATGGTTGTTTTGGTGTTATTTTGCAAATTGCTGTGGGGCCTTTGTCATTTGGATGTGCATTTAAATTGTATTCCGATATTTGTCGTGTTGCGTTGTTCTTTGCAGGTGATGTGGCGATTTTCGATTTGTGGCGGTATGTATTGCGAGATGATCTGCATTGTGTTCCGCCTTCTGAGTTGAGTTGTGTGGTACAGTACTGGCCGCGTTTGCCTACGTAGCACAGTATGGTCACGGATAGGGGCTGCCATTGTGACTGTTTACATGATGTGCTGTTCAGGGGCGGGGGATTGGCTTTTGGCCGACTGGTGCCTGTCAGCCAGGTCGATTGGTGGAATGATGGGATGTTCAGAATGTGGCTGGTCACAGGTGACTGTGTTTGCGTGCGTTTGTTGGAGGGGGACTGGGGTCATGTCCATTGGAATAGCTTCTGTATTGATGCCATCTGTGCCCTGCAGCTCCCATCGGCCCCTCTTGGGATGAGCCTGGCTGCTCAGTCACTCTGCCAACTTGTGTGGTACATGCTTCTGCTGATGGTTGGTTTGTTTACTGGCAAGAGTACAGGGCTGGTGCAATCCCCCTCAGGATGCTGTTTTGGATGTTGCCTTGCGCTGGTGGCAAGCGATGGGGGACTACTGTTGTTTTGTGTCATGTGTTCTTGATTTTCATTTTGATGTATTGTACCTTCACATGCCTGTGCTGCATCAGTACGGCTATGGTGACATGCCGTACATGGATGCCCACTCACGGGGCGCTTTGAGCCCCTGCATGCTTTTCTACGTTGGCATGCATGGGTGAATTGTAGATTTCACTGGTTGCATAGTGTGAGTACATTGCGCCTGCCAGGAGTTGTGCAATGTGGCCAGGGAGTGGAGTACAGGCACTCAGTGGGCCATTTACGGTTGGTTCACGATGCCGTATTTCTCGCCATGGCGGAATGGTACTTTACGACGTGCTTGATGGCGTTCAGTACATGTCCTCTAGGGTCAGAATTCGCGTACCGTTGCGCCATGGCGGTGATTCCGGTTTTGCAAGGCGCGCGTGCGCGTACTTGGTGCAGTTAGCGTTGCCGTTCACTGCGGTGTCGCTAATGGCATCGTACTTTACGGTGACGGGTCATAATCGCAACGAGCGGTGTTCGATGGCGGTATTGCATTTCCGCCATCATTTTTCCATTTCCGCCAGGGTCGTAATGAGGCCCATAGTCTTACATTTCCCCCCTATTGGCAGATTCACCTATAAATATATCCAAAAACCTAATGTTATGTGTTGTCGCAGACCCTGGGAGGAAGCCGGTTTGTGTAAAATCCAGTACGTTGTTTTCCTCCGCCCAACCCTGTAAGGTGTGCAACACAAATGTACTAAACAGTTTACCCGTAACATCTAACAGTGATAATAATACGTAATTCTCCTTGCACACTCTAGCACCCTTTTGGTATATTGGCAATAGGGTGGCCCTTAACCAAGTTACAGGAACTGCTTTTTCTTTGCACACCTTTTCAAATAGTATTTTCAACACCTGTGCCCATGCACTAGGGTCAGCTTTCGGTACAGCATTGGACAGCCCATTAGGTACCAAGAGCTCTAGATCCCTTCAATTTTATTATAGCACTGTAAATGTTATCAACACTAGCCATCACCCCTCGTCTCTTGTTTTCAAATTTCTGTCTACTATAATCACACAATTAGATCTAATGTACTCTAGCCATTTGCACTCAGGTATAGGATTCATTGTGGAACCCCGAGTATCTGCCTTAGCTTTTGACAATTTTCCATATTTATCTAACTTTTATACTGCTGTTAGACTCACCACCATGCAGACTGGCTGGGGCGTTGGCTCAGGACCATACGAGAGCTGTTCAATGAGTCCAGAATCTTCAGTCACTTCTGGTGTTATTCCCAGAATGGAAAATGCCCAGACCGGACCCCCTCTCACTGAGGGAACTCTTCTTGGTAATGGACCTTCCCGCTGTTTAGATAACAGCCAAGATGATAAATTACCCAAAAGAGCGGGGATAACCACACCGCTTTCACCAAGCTGCAAAGAAAGGACAAAATATTAGAACCAAAAAATGGAAGAAGGAATGTAATACAGATCTGCTGATAGGACTTAATACCTGAAATACAGGTGATCAACGTTCCCTGTAAGGTGCGCGCCTGTGCGGCCGCGCACCTTTGATTGGGATGCCGCGCATATTGCTTATTTTGCCGCGCACGTGTTCCAATTATAATTTTGCTACAAACATTTATTTTTTAACAAAACTTATTTTTTT
Source organism: Ambystoma mexicanum (assembly GCF_040938575.1). Taxonomy (NCBI): domain Eukaryota; kingdom Metazoa; phylum Chordata; class Amphibia; order Caudata; family Ambystomatidae; genus Ambystoma; species Ambystoma mexicanum. The sequence goes on along the minus strand of NC_090936.1, from coordinate 299,157,126 downwards.
TGGCATGTGCTCCAATCATGCACTGCTCTGACTGCAGCAGCATGTGCCAGCAGCAGGCGCGGGCTGTCATTCTATCCGAATCCACGGGCCGCAGTGATTGTTTTGTTTCCATCATGATTTAACAACAGTGGGTTGGGGAGGGGCGGCGAACACGCAGGACCACGAGCAAGAGTTGTTGACCAGAACTCTTGCTCTTGCTCGTGTGCGTTGCCCTCCTCCCCCACCCCCAGGGAATACGGCACATGCTGCCAGCCCAGCCCTGCCTGGAGTGTTGTGCGCAGTGCGCCTGCGCAGCTTGCCAGCCTCCTCCTCCAGTCCTCACCTTCACACTAGCAGAAGGCGTGTGCTGCTTCGTTCTGAGAGAGCGACTGTGAGCCTGATTCGAGTCAGTGACGGTGTGACTGCTGCTGCTCCCTGCTGCCCTTGGCCTCCTGCCTGCGACTCGTGTCCTCCTGACTCCTGCGAAGTGGAGGTGGAAAAAAAATCCCCAAGGTAAGAGTCCCATTTGAATTATTCCACTCACGTCCGAAAGACACAGGATAACACATGCATTCAAAATATCTCGTGTCTTTTGGAGATTTGGGGACAAAACCCCAATATCACAGAATACGAATTCCTGGCGGGTGTCGAATACAGGATCAGCATCTTTTAATTGTATTCATCATTTGAAAAATAATTAGGACACGTGTCCTAATGGTTCGTATAATTGGTAAAGGGCACATTTAGACCTCACAGCGCGGTGGGCTGTCTTCAGTGGTGCATAATGCTGGCTTTCAGGTGGGCTGCAGTCCGACATTCCATACAGATGAGATGACAGGCGATGCGTACATTGCAGATTGGAACACGCTTCACACCTGTGCAATGGTAGTACTTAACACTGGTCACAACAATAAACGACTCTGGGGTCTAGTAAAAATTTGAAAAAGAGAGGATTATGTAGTAAATGCATTAGCCTCCTGAGCTATTTTACCGCCCTCAATAGCTCTATATATCATGATGCTAGGAGGCAATTGGCAAAATAGAATCCAAATCAGCCAGCGGTTTGCACGGTGCCATGTAGTTCTCTATATCTTGGAGGACTTATTCTTCCTTTTCTTCGTCAGAGGCCATTAAAAATGCAAACCGCCGATAATTGGGTTTCAGTGTCCTAACACCCTGCCATCAAGAGGGTCTTTTGACTTTTATAATACTCTGCAAAGCTTTGAGTTGCATTGTTTGAAACAAATGCGCGCTTCTAAGTGATCCCATACAATGAACACGAGAGAAGTGGGCGCATAGAAATTTACCCAGGTTCACACCCTTTGGGTAAGAAAGGAATCCGAGATTAACATATTTGGGGGCTAATTCATGGAACTTTTAGCACGGTGCAAAGTGACTTTTCAATGAACCCCCGATTCATGGAGCAGTGCAAAGCATATTTTTTCAGTGCAAAGTTACTTTGCACCACTGAAAAGTCACTTTGCACCGTGCCAAAAATTCCATGAATGAGGCTTGTTATCTCCAGTTTTAAAGGTGAGCAATGTAACCACTCCATCACAGCCACAGATTTCCTGGCAAATAGCAGCAGGCGTTATTGACAGATAACAAGACATTGAGTTCGGCATTTTAGTCACTAAAATTTCAGGCCAATATCTGAATGCGTGTGTGTGACTTTCTGGGGTTCAGTAGAGGACATTAGGCTGAACGTGACAGTGTTTTAGTGGCACTAGTAGGCATGTGTCGTGGTGATATGATCTCTGTGTATATGTAAATCAACATGTGCACTGGCGGGGTGCAAATTTGCAGCAACAAAGAGGGAGGCCTTGGAAAGCCATTACTGTGGCTGCTTGTGGCAAAAACTATGATGCAATGCAAGTTGGCGATATAATTGTCTAGTTCCTGTAAGAGATTATTCTGTGAAACAAAGGGAGGGTGGCAGTACTGTGATTATTTGGTAAAGCAAGCATGCAGGTGTGTGTATATATTTAGAGTGGCAAGCAGCAGCACTGGGATTATTGAGTAAAGCAAGCGTGCAGGTGTGTGTGTACATTTACAGTGGCAGTACTGGGATTATTGGGTAAATCCATCCTTAAATGGCAATCCTGAAATATATAGCGGGGACAAGCATCCTGAAAGATGCAATGGAAAACGCTCTTGCATATATTTTGGTGGTCAGGCATCTATTGGTTTGCTTGACGTATTACATAACTGATTATAAATTGTATGGCTTTGTACACGGCATTTCACTGAAGTGTACTGTAAAATGTATGATTTTAACCCTTAATTTTAAAAATGTTTGCTAAGAAAGCTCCCTGAACTCTCCTTGGTCGGTTTGTGCTCCCTCAGTAACTTCAGCCATGCATGATAATTAGAGGGGTATTTTAGTGTTCCTCCATTGAAAAAAGATTCCATCTGCCAGTGATGTTGCTCTCCTTTCAGTACAGGCCACCGTCACACTCTTGCTCTATGCATTCCGCCACATTTGGAGAACTTTGCGTTTGCTGCTCTCGCTTCTGATTCTATGTGTCCCAGTCTGCTCTGTAGTTCATGGCCGTGACGGGTCTGGTGCCTTGTTTCCCCCTCACTCCTACTGCATCAGTGCTTGCTTGCAAGCTGAGAGTATGCTGCTTCAGTAACTCAGCACTCCGAGTGGGAGAAGTTTTCTCCACAGATAGTGAGTGTCTCTGTCTCAAGGTACCCAGTTGGTTTAGGTCCTCTGGCCCTTCTGCAGCGGCGAGATGTCCCCTGTCCCCCCAGATTTTATGGGTCTCCTACACCCCTGGTGCATGGCAATGTGCTCCCATCTTAATATGGTGCAGGCTGTTGGGTTGATTGCGGCCTATATTCCACCCTGGCGAAAGCCCAAAATAGCATAACAACCTCCATCAACTTGTGTGTGACTGACCTCTGCCAAACTCTGCATACCTCGGTTTTGAGTTCGACCCCCAAAAACTGTACTACACTTTATATATAGCCACCCTAACACGAGGAGTGGCTTTGTTAAGTTGTATACATAATTATTTATGACTGATCCTCGGCTGTTGCAGTGCTTATTTTATTTATTTTATATACAGGGAGTGAGGCACAAAGTTCTCCTGATCACAAAAGTACGTATAATAGATAAGAAATCAGTTTCGACAGCAAGCATTGAGTTTCTTAGAATGCAGTGGGTTTCAGTGACAATCATTCTGAGCAGGGTTGTGAGGGAGGAGGGGGGGACTGGGGCTACTAACAGTCTCTCACTCGGGCCCGGTGCCGAAAAATGGCATGGGTGGTGAACTGATGGTGTGGGAGGACAACCAACATTAGACATTTTCTAATGTTTAGAGATGTAAAAGGACACAATTTGAGATGAGCTAAAGTCTTAGGAAGAGAATAGAGCACCCAAATGTCCCTTGAAGTAAAGCTTGTTGTGTCGCAAATTTGCATTCCTCGCTTGCACACTGTGGAATCAGATCACTAAGTACTTGCTCACTGGTGGGGCGCCGGGCTGGCGCTGCCGCGCCGACCACCACCACCGGTCTGGTGGTGCATCACTCAGTTGCGCACATGACTGAAAAACAGCACGCACACAACTATTCTTACGCGCACACTGCCCAAAAAAATTAGAGGGAACATTGCAGGTGATAGGTGATTGGTAGTATCTAAGAGAAAGAGGATGGAGAATTATATTAGCCAGGGCCAGGAAGAAATGCTTTCAGAGGAACAATACGGAATTGCCTATTCTTACCCCCTCTGTAATCTAAAGTAATGTTCTAGATATTGGTAAACAACGGCAGGATAAAATAAGAAAGAGGAAGGTTAGTATGGGGAACTCACCGGGCGGAACGAGGGCCGATACTAGGTACAGGTTGGTGCAAAGTTTTCAGCAGAGCCTTCATATTATTGCACTGATCTTCAGGTAAGTTTCCAATGCGGAAAAGAAAATGAGGATGGTATGTATTGTCCAAGTATGTTGATGGTGAACGATCGCCAAATAAGATATTGAAAGTTAGTTGATACAGCGGACACAGGGTGTGGAGAATTCTGAGAGAAAAGATACAGTGTCAATCTTACCAGGTGAGGAGAAGTCTTAGCCAATCAGGATCATTGATCGGGCGGGGTTATGACTTTCTGTGAGTAAGCTGGGTACGTGACTGCTTAGTTCGAAGACGGGATTCGTGCTGGGCAGGGAGGATGGCAGGCGGAGGTCGCCTCGAAGAACTCAGGAGTGGAGCGCTGAATCGTAGTCGGAACGGTCCGGGTCTGAAGCCAACGAGTCAAAAGCCAGGTACCAAGGGAGAGACGAGAAAAGTAGTCAAAAAGGATATCCGAGGTCAGTTTCACAAAGGAGTTCGGCAGTAAAGGTATGGAATTAGTAACGCTAATCAGAAGCACCTAGTCTGGCGTTACGGGCACCTTTATAGGAAGGTAAACGGGAACTGAAAGGGCGTGTCATACTACTGGCTGGAAACGTAGCGGTCAGCTGATCAGTCACGTGACTACGTGACAACAACCTTCATTTCCCTAGCAACCTCCAGCATTGCCAGAAGGGAGCCGTTCTCCGCCGTCTTTGCTCCTACATAGAAGGATAAAGCAAGGGGCATAGTGCGGATTGTACCGCAGGTGTGACAACTGCAAAGCACCAAAAACATCTGTTGCCACTGCCCATTAAGGGCTGTGTATCTTCTTCTATTCAGCCAACACTTGTACTCTCTTTTTATTCTTCTTATTTTAGCTTCCATGACAGATTTAGAGTAAGCCTCCCTACTAACATTTGTCATCTGTATATGCATCAACCTTTTAGCATCTCGTATTTCGATGTCAAAGGCCTTAGAGTGTTTGCCTTCATGAATGGCTAATTGGATGTGTCTAATCGTCCCCACATCAATGGCCAGTTGCTCCAATCATGTACCAATGTCGCTTACACTCTGCCCTTGCCATAATTCAACCATGTGCATAATAAATTGGTTGACGTATCTCGATGCCTTGCATAGATTTTGTGACGTCCAGTATATCCTGTTTTTACCATGGTTGATCTCCAGGTCACACGCACCCACCAAGCCACCAGGTTTTGTTTGCAAATGGATATTAAGTAAAAGCATATGATAGTCACTATTCCCCGTACTTCTGGATTCCAGTAACTGCACTCTTTCGGGGCAGGCATTGGTACCAACAGAGTAGTCTAATGTTGAGATTTTCTTTCCCATGGAAAGAAAATGGGCAACACACTTGCACCCTCTAATTCAGTAAAAAACCTTGGATGCACCCTAGACTCTGACCTAATCCTCTCGCACCAATGCAACAACGTCTCAAAGTCTTGCCACTACCACCTTAAAACTCTTAGGTGCCTTTTTCCTTACCTCTCCCTTCCCAACAGACTCTCCACGGTCCAATAAATTGTTATATCAAGACTGGACTATGCTAACCCCCTCTACCTCGGAGTGCACGCATACCAACTGACTAAACTACAAAGAGCACAAAACGCTGCAGCCAAACTGCTACTAGCACTTGGCCCAAGAGACCACATCTCCCCAGCCCTCAAAACTCTGCACTGACTTCCGGTTGCCCGAAGGGTGACCTTCAAAACCTTATGCATTTCTCACCGAGCACTGCATAAAACCGGACCTCAATATCTTCATGACAAACTAAAACCCTATCAACCGGCACATATCCTAAAATCAAGCTCAGCCGGCCTCCTAGTCATACCAAAAACAAACTCAGTCAGGTTAGGTGGATCATCATTCTCAGCCTTTGCCCCCACACTGTGGAACGCACTCCCACCCCACATCTGACTCACCGAGGAGCTCATGTCTTTCCACAAACTACTGAAAACATGGCTCTTCCCCTAAAACCAACCCCTAACACAAGCTGGATAACAGCAACTCAATGACATTAGCCCAAAATGCTAGATCATAAATAACAATCCAGCATCATGATCCGAGCAAGAAATCGTAAGCTAATAACCTAATAAACTAAAAAGGACCAACAAAATAGAATGAGTAAAAAGTATCAAAGCAGTGAAGTAGATAAAAAGAATTAGTTGTATGAGAGCAGTAAATGGTTGAAATTAATGAAACGGATGAAATAATTGTAATGGACAAAAATATCAAAGTGGACGAGAGGAATAAATTGGACAACAGCAATTCAACTAGCCCAAACTACTTGATCATAAATAACAATAACATAAATAATAATCCAACATCAAGATTCCAAGCAAGAAATCGAAAACTAATAACCTCTAATGTAAACTAAAAATAACAAACAGAATAGAATGAGTAAAGTGGATCAAAGCAGTGAAGTGGATAAAAAAAATGTTTACAAAATTTATGAAAGCAGTAAAGTGGTTGAAATGGATGAAATGAATGTAATGGATGAGAGAAACAAAATGGACAAGAGGAATAAAGTGGAGAGGATGGAAAGATGAATACATGATACGGATGAGTGCACAGAGTACTCAGAACTGGTAGAGTGCATGAAACAGATGTATGGCATGGAATGTAAGAGTGCGTGGTAAAAATGGAACAAATAGAATAGACGATTCAAGTGCATGTGACAGGTGTAATGCATGGGACGGATCGAGCGCGTACGACAAGTGACATGAGTTGAAACGATAATGAATGGATGAAGTGAGTGGAGCAGATGAAGTCGGTGGAGCGGATGAATGTCAGTGGAGCGGATGAGAGCGTAGAGAGGGTGAGAGCGTAGAGCGGGTGAGAGCATAGAACGGATGAGAGCATGGCGTGGATGAGAGCGTGGAGCAGATGAGAGCATGGAGTGGATGTAGGGTGTGGAGTGGATGATAGCATGGAGCGGATGTAAGGTGTTGAACAGATGTAGGGCGTTGAGCGGATGTAGGATGTGGGGGTGTTTTGAGCAGATCTTGCCTGTTGAATGGATGTAGGGTGTGGAATGGATGTAAGGTGTGGAGCAAATGTAGGGCTGAAGCGGGTGTAGAGTGTGGAGCGGGTGTGGAGAGGGTGAAGAGTGTGGAGCGGGTGTAGAGCATGGAGCGGGCATACAGTGTGGAGCGGGGGTAGAGTGTGGAGCGAACGGGTGATGTATGTGTCGGAACAGGTGTTGTATATGATGGAACGGGTGATGTATGTGATGGAATGGGTGATGTATGTGACGGAACAGGTGAAGTATGTTAAATGGAATGGATGAAGTGGATGGATCAAGTGAAGTATGTTGCTGAAACGGAGGAAGTATGGGGTTGGAACGGGTGAAGTATGTGAGTGGAACGCATGAACTGGGTGGGACGCATGAACTGGGTGGGATGCATGAACTGGGTGGGACGCATGAACTGGGTGGGACGCATGAACTGGGTGGGACGCATGAACTGGGTGGGACAGATGAACTGGGTGAAACAGATGAAGAATGTGAATGGAAAGGATGAAGAATGTGGATGGATCAGGTGAAATGGGTGGATGGAATAGTGAAGTATGTGGAAAGAATGGGTGAAGTAGGTAGATGGAACGGAGAAAGTGGGTGTATGGAACGGGTGAAGTATATGGACGGAACGGGTGATGTATGTGGATGGAACGAGTGAAGTATGTAGATGGATGGAACGGATGAAGTATGTGAAAGGAACGGGTGAAATATGTGGAAGGAACAGGGAAAATGGGAGAATGGAACAGGTGAAGTATGTGGAAGGAACGGTTGAAGTAGGTAGATGGAACAGAGAAAGTGGGTGTATGGAACAGGTGAGGAATATGGATGGAACGGATGAAGTATGTGGATGGAAATGGAACGGGTGAAGTATGTAGATGGATGGAATGGATGAAGTATGTGGAAGGAACGGGTGAAACATGTGGAAGGAATGGAGAAAATGGAATGATGGAATGATGGAACGGGTGAAGTATGTGGATGGAAGGGGTGAAGTGGATGGATGGAATGGGTCAAGTATGTAGATGGAACGGGTCAAGTATGTGGATGGTACGGGTCAAATATGTGGATGGTATGGGTCAAGTATGTGGATGGTACGGGTCAATTACGTGGATGGAACGGGTGAAGTGGATGGATGGAACGGGTGAAGTGGATGGATGAAACGGGTGAAGTGTGTGGATGGTGAAGTATGTGGATAGAATGGGTCAAGCACGTGGATGGAACGGGTCAAGCACATGGATGGAACGGGTCAAGCACATGGATGGAACGGGTGAAGCGGATGGATGGAACTGATGAAGTATGTGGAAGGACGGGTGAAATATGTGGATGAATCGGGGAAAGTATATGGATGAAATGGGTGAAGTATATGGATGGAACGGGTGAAGCGGATGGAAGGAACGGGTGAAGTATACGGATGGATGGAACAGGTGAAGTATACGGTTGGAACAGGTCAAGTATGATGATGGAACTGGTGAAGTATGCAGATGGAACGGAAAAGTATGTGGGTGGAACGGGTGGAGTGGGTGGAACGGTTGAAGTGGGTGAAACAAAAGAAGTGTGTGCACGAAATGGGTGAAGTGGGTAGAATGGATGAAGTAGGTCGATGAACGGATGAAGTATGTGGATGGAAAGGTTAAAGTGGGTGGAACGTGTGAAGTTGGTTGAACGTGTGAAGTGGGTGGAACGGATGACGTATGTGGATGAATGGATGATGTATGTGGATGGAACAGGTGAAACTGGGTGTATGAAACAGGTCAAGGATATGGATGAATGATGCATAGAGAACGGATAACTTGGAAATGAGCAGACCAGATGATGAAGGGATAACGTGTATAGATTGGATGAAGTTGATTAGAAAGAATACGTAGAATTGATCGAACTGTTACTGTGCATAGAACTAAGCGAGTACATACATCGGATGGAATGCACGTAACAGATAGAGGGCACGGAATGGACACTTACAAAAATTATTCAAGAGCACGGAGCGATGGGAAGTGCATAAAACGACCGAAGTACATAAAATGGTTGGAGTGCATAGAATGGCAAGAGTGCATAAAATGGTTCGAATGCATAAAACGGAGTGCATGGACCGGTTTGGAGTGCATGGACCAGTTTGGAGTGCATGGAACTATTGGAGTGTGCTCGATCTCAAGCACCTAAGGTAAACCACCATATCACATCTCCACGCTTACTCTCTTCTTCACACCACCACTCAACTAGAACACAGCGATACTATGACACCATTCGGTATAGCTGTTCTCATACTATCACTTGCCTCATTCTTCCCATCATCCTAACTAAACACAGCTGGTTGCACACCCTCCAGTCTAGGCGTTCTCCTCAGGCCTAACGCAGCCAGAATTGGTCTGGATAACAACCTGCCAGAACAAACACATACTCTTGATCTCCCAACCACCACACCTACCGCTAAGAAGCAGCTATCACATAAATGCAACACCTGCTGCACACATATCCGGTGCTCATACGCTCCTTATGACTCTCTCTCTAGTGACTTGAACTTCGGTTCCCAAGGGCGTTCAACCTACCAGCGCCTTGAGATCATACAAATGGTACATAAGGCGCTATACAAATGCAAATTAACATAACATAACGTACCCTGACCTGGGCAATCACCCAGGGTACATCCATTGTACATCAATATATCCCACTCCTTCAGCATATCAAATCAAGCCTTGCCTTTTTAATTCTCTCTAGGGTCTGACACATCTGTATTTGGGACTAGCAAAATAATCCAATCTCCAATTGCGGGGGCGGGGGGCTATTCTCCACTATGCATACCACTCAATTATGGGTTTCACCTTATTAAGTCAAACACTTTAATTTAAATAATGGGACACAGTTGCTGCAAGAACTACCACAACAAACTCACTCACAAGTCTGACTCTGAAACATACAAGAACAACCTGATGGTCTGTCCACTGTGCATAGCCCATCGACTTTACTATTAGATCCAATACTTTATACTCTTCACTCCTGTTTGTTGTTCAGAAAGTATCTCAAATTATCCTGATGTTCACAATTATATGTTTTATTCCATTGTGGTGATTATCATGTTCCTGCCAACACATGTTTCGACCTCATATTACTTTGGTCTTCATCAGGGCTGGTAAATCCCATTAAAAATGTCACAACATATTGCATTCATTTTATCATAACAATTTAACCAACAATTTATATTAGTCATTCAACAAATATTTCAAAAAGATTTTTTAAGATGTGTCAAAACCCCCATTTCATAATCAGAATTCAAGGCACTGAACACTGATCTATATTTACAAATCATTTTTGCTTCCAGTTTATGTAATTCTTTCTGTTTATCCACTCCTCTCAGGTTCTTGGACACTGTTCTTAACGAAACAAATGTAATTCCTGCTTTGTTCTCCATTTGGTGTTGTACCTTCCAATGTGTGGCCAAGGATAGTCTAATATCTTCTCTCTGCAAGGTATTAATATGCTCCATCACTCTGAATCTTAGGTTCCTTTTTGTGCTGACTATATACATCAGTTCACATATACAGATTATAGCATGCACTACATATTTGGTTCTACAATTGATGAATTCACGGATATGCACATTCGCGTGCATAGTGACACATAAACAATGTCCACGTTTGTGGAAGCCATTTAAATTCTGGTGTAACCATGTTACACTTTTAGATCCTAGTTGTGAGAACGAGGAACTCAGATGATTCTTTAGAGCTGGTGCCTTTGTATATACAATCTTGGGTTTTCCTCTAAAAATACTCTGCTAGGTTTTTGTCTAACATAAGTACTTTCCAATGTCTGCGCAAAATGTTATAAATGCTCTTACTATTGGCTGAACATTGTGTTACCATTGTTACTCTATGGAGATTCTCAGTTTTTTTCTTTACCGTGGGTCTTAACTGGTCCTATCGGTTTAATACCCAACTGTTTTCTTTAGCTTTTATAAGAGATTTGTCTCTGTATCATCTTTTTCTAAATCTAATATCAAGAATATCTCATTCCTTCTCAAAATTCTCATCTTCTCTATAATTCTTTCGAGCTCTCACATATTCACCAGTAGGCATATTCTGTATGACACTACATTTGTGACAGCTACTTGCCAACAGTACGGAACTAACTTCTGTCGGTTTCCTAAATGTTTTGGACATGATACGGTTTTGACCCACATATAGTGTGGTATCTAGAAAATCTATCTTTTCTAGATTGCTGCTGCATGCAAATTTAATGCCCACAACATTCTCATTCAAATATGTTACAAATTGACTGAGGTTGGCCTGGTTGCCATGCCAAATCAGAAACACATCATCTATAAACCTTTTCCACAGTTTAACTCTTGGTCTATACATATTTTCAGAATAGATTAACTTATTTTCAAAAAGACCCATAAACAGATTTGCGAGTGGAGGTGCGCAAATGGCTCCCATTGCAATGCCCTTCAGTTGTCTATATAGGCACTCATCAAATAAAAATACATTATTTCTCAATGTAAATTCCAACATGTCCTTCGTCATCATAATGTGTAATAAATATGACGCTGATCTCATTGCATATGCATGGTCTATTGTTTGGAAAACAAGCTCATGTTGTATCAACATATATAATGCCTTTGCATCCAATGTGACAAACCAATATTCACTGTCCCATTCTACCAATTACAAAAGATGCAAAAGATGCATACTATCTCTCAGATATGCCTGGAGGTGTGGAACCTCCTCTGCCGAAATGTCATCAATGTATTTAGAAAATGTCTGTTAACCATCACAAACCACTGACAATTGTTCTTCCCTTTGGGATCTTACTGTATTCTTTGTGTACTTTGGGCAACAGCTATATAGTCAGTAGTTTGGGGTTGTCCACTCTCAAGAACTGTTTCTCCTCCTCTGTTAACAAACATGACTTCATCAATTTTTCATTCAAATTCACAGCTTCTTTACTAATTCCTTTGATTATATTTGCCTCTACTTTCTCATAACAGCCAGTCGTACCCAAATGTGTTTTACCCATATTGATACAATCCTCTCTATTCATGACTACTACATTCCCACCTTCATCAGCTTGTTTAATTACTATGTCAGTGTCTGATTTCAAAGCTTTCAATGCTCATCTTTCCATTAAATTCTAATTATTTCTTCTTCCATCTTGTATACTGTGTATATCTGGGACAACTGCTCTATGAAATAGATCAATCGCCTTCTCTGTTCCACAAACGTGGCAGAATTTTTATTTATTTTTCAACTCTTGCTTAGATGTTTTGATTCAATATTCAAATCTTGTAATATTCGCAACTCTTTCACCCCATCATTATTTTCTAACAGACATGTCAGGGCCTGCATCGTAAATATATATTTTATTGTTAATTCACTATCCGCTCTTTGTCTCACCCTGGGTACAAATTATTTCTGATGGTTATAAAAAAACTTTTTTAGTTTTAATTTTCTAATGAATTTATTATACACATCAATCTGTGCATTGATCCAATCACTTTCAATTGATGGTGCAAATGACATTCCTTTATTTAGTAATGACAATTCCTCTTTGGGACTAGTTTCCTTATCTCTGCAATCTGAATTTAGATCTCCACCTAACAATAAAAATGTGTGATCACCCGCTAATACCCAACACAAACATATTTGGTTAATAATCTCATGGATCTCATCCAAGTTCTCAATATCCGGCGGTACATAATTGGTCATTAACAGTACTGCTGTTAGCGTGCCCACCCCGTTCACTACTGCCTCAATGGGCAATATGTTCTTTTGTGCTCATAATCACATTTAGACTAGTCAGAGGGACCCCTTGCTTAATACCTACATCAGGCCACCAGATGGTCGACCTATAGGGCCCCTCGTCAAAGTTTGCTGGAATGAAGTGTATCCCTTAATATGGATTTTGGCTGTGAGCCAGGTTTCTTGTAGGAAAATTACATTAAATTAGTTGTTTAGGGGAAAGAATCCATTGTGTCCATGAAGTGGATGTGTTCCCTGGTGTTCCAACTAACTTTCCTTAGATGTCACTTAGTTTCAGTCAATTGCCGCATTGGGAAATTCCTGAACCATTATCATCCCATGGCATCCTCAAGTACTGCCTCTTTGACATCACCCCCACCTTTGGGCGACTACCTCAAATGGTTTCTAGGTAACCACCTGTGGGACTGACACATGCATCAGACAATCAACCACATATCCCACATTTGTATCAACAACGATACCTCAGCTGTAACACAATGGACTCTTACGAAATTATCTCCATTATCTTTTACAGTTTCAACAAAACTGAAATCTGTTGATTGTAAAACTCTCAATGCAGGTATACTTTTACAACTTTTAGCAGGTCTGTCCTGTTAGTGCAATTACCCGTAAATCTCAATGGACCATCTGCCCAAAGTAAAAATATTTGGATCATTCACTATAGGGGTAGGAGCAGGCTGGGAATACAGTGGAGGCCATATTTTGCCTGGTGCATCCAAGCAGTCAGCATCAGAACCCAATCTCTTTCTTCGGCTGGGGCCTCCCTCTGGAACAGCCTCTCTGCCTCTCTCAAACTTGAGGAGAACCACCTGCAGTTCTGGAAGAAACTCAAGACCTTTCTCTTCGCTTCCGCTTTCTTTCTTTCTCTCCCATGCTGATGACCCGTCTGGTCCATGCACTGGCCACCCTCTGAACTTGGGCCGAGGTCCCTGCATGTCCAGTTGCACCCTGCACTGTTTTTGGCTCCGCTAGCACTTGTGGTCTGTATCTGTAACCCTACAGTCCACTCTCTCTGTGCTTAAAGCCACCTGTTGGCTGCATTTCTATTACCTGCACTGAGCCACCTGCTGGCTGTACTTTTGATTACCTGCACTTATCCATTCCCCCTTTTTTTTTGCACTTCTCCCCAACCCTTCCCTGCACTTGGGTGATCTGAATGACACAAGGCCTAGTAAGATTGTTGTTTTGTCCGTCCCGTGCCACCCCCCTTGACTTGTCACACCTAGAAACAATTGTAATATTCGCAAGCAACCGGGTTAATTGCCCCTTAATGGGCATTGGGCTCAGACATTGGGCTCAGACGTTCCTGCATCTTTTCATTTGGCTTGTGGGTCATCAACCAGCAGCCAACTAGTCAATGTGCCAGGTGGCTTCTTCCCACGAGCCCGTCTCTTGTTAAGATTCTGCCTGGATTTCTTATTTTGAACTGAATTTATGTAGTATTTAATGGCTCAGCGGGTTCAGTTTGAGCCTTGGTGAGGGTTTTTCTATTTGCTGCTTGTCTCTGTATTCTGGCCTGTTTAGCCAGGCGCCTTTCCTTATGAGATTTATACATTGAGAGGTCTTCTATATATTCGGCTTTATCTTGCATGTTAGTTCCCGTAGGTATTAGGATGACTTCTTGTTCTGGTTTTTCATGTACCAATTCTGTTGTTATAACTGTTTCGATCTGTTCGGTGCCTTTTGTACACCTACGCTTACTTAAAGATCCGTTATTCAGTTGCCCTAATACCACACCCTGTTTTTTCACCTCCTCCAATATGACTATGCACAGTTTAAGCAGGATCTTTACTGCAAAATGCAGCACACAATCTGCAGCATTGATATTATTGCAGAGGTCCGGCGTGTGACTACAGCACGTCTGGTTTGTTATGACATCAACATCATTGGCTGTTTTCTTAATTGTTTCCGGAAAAAGATTCAGTGAAATGGACAGTCACTGCAATTTTATCTGTATGGCCTGAGGGCTTGTTAATATACCCTGCAGTGAAACTTCAGTTGAGGTGACAGGGCTTTGCAGGGTGGCTACTAACTCGGTAGCATTTTCATGTACTTATGCTTTGGTGACACCGTTCGTGCCAACAAAGGATTCCTGGCCTTCAGTGGTGCAAGGGTGTTATACCCCTAGCCACAGTACCAGTGAGTTTGTAGCACAGTGCCAATATTGAATTATTATCTATGTCCCCATAGTCTGTATTTGTATGATCCAATGGCACCGTGCTAAAGCTGGCAGCCTCCTGTGAACCTTCCTGGTTTAGCCTGTGTATCTGCCGACTGGAAATAGGTGGTGATTTTTTTCTGATAGCTGGCATGCTGCTTTGTACCACTATATTGCCTGCTGCAGTGGAGCAGGTCTGCACCCAAGCCTCATTATGTTCTTTTTCACCACGCCTTGATGGTTGCTTTACATAAGGCTTATAATTTCTGGGTTTCTGCGTCCTGGGCTTTGTAGATGCTTTACACTGCATTGTTTTAGAGCGTTCGATTTGAATTGGTGTTGACGTGTTAACAAAAATCGTCACCAGACAGTCCGCACACAATCACGGCCATGGCACCACTCACCTGGTACCTTTGTGTGGTTTGGTGTGGCCGCATGAAGCCTCCTGGCCGAAATCTCGGGGCCCGCGGCACACAGGAACACAGTAACACACTACCCGCACACTACGCGCTCACTCTGCGAGGTGCTGGGGATTTTGTAGACTTTGCTGTCTCTGTCTCGAAGCGCCTTGGTAGAGATAGCAGAAAGACTGTTCCAGCCACACAGTAACACACTCCCAGCACACTCCGTAATGTAATTTTACATAAAGTTGTGTTGTTTACTTTAAATGGAACTGGACATGAAGAATGACTTCTATCATTTACACTGCATTTACTTGCACACATTCAAACACATTACTTTACATTATAATCATCGGTTATTCTTGATATGTTTGTGTGTGATTAAAGATATTGATAGAGGGTGACAGTAAAAGATATAGAAAGATACAGATGGAGAGAAAGGGAGATATGCACAGTGCATATTTGTGTGTTTGCGTGTAGCACAATAAACGCATGAGGCTACTATGAAACACTTTGGCGAGAACTGATTATCGTTCTCAAGAGAGAGGGAGTGTGTGTGTGATTGTGTGAGAACGAGAGAGAGAAAGAGACAATTATAGAGTGTGTGTGAGAGGGAGAGAGAGGCAGTATAGGTGTTTGTGTGATAGAGAGATGGAGTGTTTTGTGTTTGAGAAAGAGAGAGGGAGAGGGAGAGAGAGCGAGAGGCACAAACACGTCTCAGGTCACTTAGGTCTCTATGAAACACGTTGATGAAGAGCTCATGCATGTGTGATGGATTTACAGTCCCAGCATGTCATAATTAATGAAGTGAGAAGATGCTACGTTAGTGACCAACTGTGTTATTGTCCCAACAAGTCTTCATGAAGTTCAAACATTCATTCTCCTTGCAGATGCATGATCTATTGAATCTTAAGACTCGGTGCAACGATGTGTTTAGGCCAATAAAAAAGCCCGTGTTTTCAGCGGTTTTCTTTTACACCGTGGCAGCCAAGGAGCTTGAGAACAGTAATTACACTTCATCGTTTTCAGCCGTCATCCGATAAACCTTTAGTGGTAAGCATAAATGACTACCTTTCACATTATCCTACTTTGTCAGTGTATCTCAAATTAAATGTGAGTTGCCAGTTAGGCAATTACGCTCCAGATATAAGATGGAAGTCATGAAATGCAGTGGATAAAGACCTGTGTCTGGAATACTCTTTCTAATTAAACAGTCTACCACAAATCAGCCTTCAACGTGCCTGCTGTTTAAAAGTTCCACGCTTTACATCTGTGAAAGCTACCAATGGAAATGAAAGAAGAAAGAAGAAGGGCTGTGGACAGATGTGTTAATGCGATTTCCTTTTATTTTAGGGAGGCAGGTAATGGAGAAAGCCTTTGAAGAAACTCCATCGAATTCAGCCTCTATAAGAAAGACTCAATTTATGAGTGGCGTGAAAATGTTCCTTGTACTACTTCTGGTTTATGAAACAGAAGTGTTTCACAACTTCATAGACCAATTTTCGTAAGATCTTAATCAATGAATTGAGTGATTATCTGTTTTTTTCTTTTATTGTGTGCTTTTGTTATTAATGAAGCATTTTAGGATCTTTGTGAACATCTCGCCAGAAAATGTCGCCAGGGGGGCATTTTTTTATTTTCCTGACTCCTAAACAGCCACACTGTGCATGCTAGACCTGATGTTATTTACGACCTGATGTTATTTACTATTAGCACCCAGGCAGGGGAGCCAGCTATTCAGATGGCTAGGAACGTGGAATTGTACTGCCGGTATAAGCCTGCGTTCCAAGCCGCATGACGGCTGGCTTCACCCACCGCCATTTTCCCCCCACCCTCTGTTCCCTTTTTTTTATTGGTCTCCTGTTCCCCATTTACCTTTTTGCGGCGGCGGCAAATCCCGCCGCCTCATCTGCCCCTTCTTGCATCCTGCTGGCTGCCATGGAAAGGGCAGAGGGGCTCTGTACGGAGCCCCGCCTTTCCTTTAAATTGCATCCATCTTTGTAAAGGATTTTCCCTCATTCAAAAGGACGCCCACGGCTTCCCCTTGAATGAGGGAAAATCCTGTTTTTATGCACCCCAGATTACCGCTTTGGTAACCCGGGGTGCTAATGGCCTTAACACCCGATACTTGGGTGGTGGGCCATTACCCACAGGGTGGGTCTGCCACCTCAGGTCATATCGCCTCATTCTAAATTCCAGCCCTAGAATATTTGTGGAAAGCGCTTGATTGTAGTCAGGGTACACATTTCAGTAAATGCTACCCACCCATGGCAAGATTTTAACTGGGTACCCTAAAAACCACTACATCCATATGTGAGGGGGGATAGCTCAGAGACAACACGTTTGTCTTGGAAGCAAGACATCGCATTGCAACACAGATTTGAATCCCGAGTCAGGCTTAGAAACCAATCTCTGGTATTAAGCGCATTATGAATAAATAATTATACAATTATATTCACTGAAAAAACTTTAGCTAACGTGCAGTTAAGTTGAGCAGATGTAACGCAACAAAACCCTTGAAATTCAGCGGATGTGAGAAGGTATGAGCAGCTTAACTCAGCACGCTCCCATTGATATCCCCCATACTGCCATGTCGCCCATAATGCCATTTAGTATGTCATTGTGAATGCCTTCTCTTATAATATGTATGCGCTCATGGGTTTTGCAACGGGAATGCGCCCAGTTAAGCTGGTCATAACTTCCCACATCCATGGAAAGAGTTTTGTTGCATTGTCTGCCCAACTTAACTGCACCTTAACTAAAGTTTTTTCAGTGAATTTGAAGGGTTTTGCTATACCCTAGTTTTTTTACAGGCGACTAGACATGGCCTTTGGCCGTGTCCTCTGTTCATGTTGTTCGGGCCTGATCAGTGAGCATGCCCTCCGGCCATGCCCATTGTATACTTTGGCTGTGTCCACTGTACTTCTTCCCCAATATGCTTCTTTTGGACTACTAGTTGAACACAGCCTTCGGCCGTGGTCACTATAAATGTCTTTTGGCCCCACTAGCTAAGGGGCTTGACCAGTAGACACGGTCTTCAGCTGTGCCACTGTATATTTTAAAACACTACTGGGCTACTAGGCATGCCCTTATGCCATGTCTAGTGGCCACGGCCTTCGTCTGTGTCCACTGCATTTGTTCACCCAATATGTTTCTTTTGCACCTACTAATGGCCACAGCCTTCAGCTGTGGCCACTATACATGTCTTTTGGGCCAGTGAGCATGGCTTTCGCCATGCCCACTGTATATTTTAAAACACTACCAGGCCACTAGGCATGGCCTTCTACCATGATATAGCAGATATATATATCTTTCAGGTGCTTTAGGCCTTGGCCGGTGAGCACAGGCTTTGACTGTGCCATCTGTATATTTTAAACCACTGCCATGTCCACTAAACATGTTCCTCCAATATCTTTGTTTATTTTGGGCCCACTAGGTGGCCATGGCATTCAGCTGTGCCCACTATGCATGTATTTTGGGCTCACTAGCCTGGCCAGTGAGCACCGCCTTTGTCCATGCCCACGGTGTATTTTCAAACACTACAAGGCCACAAGCCATGGCCTTCTACCTATGGCCATATCCACTACACATGTTCCCCCAATATGTTGCTTTTGTAGCCTCTATACATATCTTTCGGGTGCCTTGGGCCCTGGCTGGTGAGCGCACACTATATATTTTACAACATGGCCATGTCCACTGCACATGTTACCCCAATATGTTCGTTCTGGACCCACTAGATGGCCACATCCTTCGGTTGTGGCCACTATACATGTCTTTTGTCCCCACTAGTCAGGACCTTCAGCCGTGCCCATATTTTAAAACACTACCGGGCCACTAGCCATGGCCTAAATCGATGGTCAGCCTTTGGCTGTGTCCACTGTATATTTTAAAACACTACTGGGCCTCTAGCAATGGCTTGTGGCTGTACATGTCTTTTGCTCCCACTAGCAAGGGTCTTTGACCCTGGCCAAAGCACAGCCTTCCCCCTTGCCATGTGTCCCCAATAGGTTCCCAAACAACAGTATTAATCATTTTTTTTTAACCTTTTCCTTTTTAAAAAACATTTTGCCCCATAACCGTAGTTATATTAGCAATCTACTACATATAACCCCAAAAAGCCGTTACCACCCAAATATATCTGCGGATATCTGTGTGATGCACGTTTCTTTCTGATGCCATTTTTTACTATATCCCCAGATGTGGCAAAATAACCCCAAATAATAGGAAACTTTCAAGCTCTGAACTTTGTCCCCAGCCCCTCTCAACTCCCAATTTCTCATTGTGTCCGCTTTCTCCCTCCCCACCTCTAGCCTGATGCCATTTCATCCTTTTACGTCCTTCAAATGGCATTTTTTCCACTTTTCCTTTTCGGCTAACCACGGATATTCCTGTTATATCCGCAGTTATCTCTCACATCAAACAAAAAATAAATGTTGGATTTTTCATTTCTGAAAAGCCTCTCTGCTGCGAAGCACCATATGGACGTAATAAACCCGGAGCCCGCCTGGAAATTGAGACAATGTTTCATGCACAAGTTGTTTTGTACCAATGAAAGGTAGAAGAGAATTGTAAGGTGTAGGTTGTTTTAATCTGGCTATATATAGTAACAGGGAATTTTCCACCCACCCGAAATCATGCGTGCATAATTTTCATTTATTTAAAACAGTTCTTTTTATGTACCCGTGACCCTCATTTATTAATATTGATTCCCAACAACCTCCATCCCCTTTTAGGGCAATAAACATGCATGGTGCATAGAAGGTCTATTTATTAATAAAATCGAAATAAATGAATCAATTTAAACTATATATGAAATTCCAACTTCAATGAAGAATGATGAATACACTGGTCACATCACTTTTCTATGCTACATTAACTTGAATAGAATTTTGTAAATGCATCACCATATGTAAATGTTGTTTACCCTGGGCACACATGCCCCATGGATTGAAAAATGCATGAGTGTCCAGGATAAATATTTCCTATGTTACAATCCAAATTAATTAAGAACATCCCAGTCGATCCAAATCTTTCCCCTTTCATGAAAATAGATGTTATGTTATTTTATTGGGACTTATACCCTGCACCAATGTCATTGTCATGGTCTCCAAGTCCTCTAGCGGATCAGAATAGAAAGAGGGTACTGGAGGGCTTAGTATGTGGGATTGAGAGGGTAAAGAGCAAGAAAGCTATGATGTGCTGTTGGTAGCTTCAGCTCAGAAAATAAATCGGTCATTGTGTGCTGGTTTGTTTGTTGGTGGGCAGTGTTTGGCATGTGGGTGTTTATTTGGGGCAGTATGTGTGGTTGATTTAGCTAATTTTATGGGTGTTGCATAGTGTATGTAGTTTGTGGTGGTGTTAGGTTTTGTTGCAGAAGAGGTAAGGGTGTGTTTGTTGGGTGTTTGAGGGTGAGTGAGCAAGATATTGGAGAATTATTAGTAGGATTAGAGGTAGAGGATAGTTCTATCACAATTTAGCTAAATGTTATACATTGCTACCCTCAAGAATTCCACTAAGTGCAAAACATAGGCACCATTCAGGAACTCACCTATGTGCAATACAGTGGCTACACTCACAAATTGAACTAAGTGCAATATATTGGCTACCTACAAACTCAGCTAAATGCAATACATTGGCTGCATTAAAATACAGCGTAATATAATACAGTGGCTGAACTCATAATTTGGCTAGAAGGGGGAGCAGGAGTTTGGGGTAGTTAGTACATTGGCTACCCTCAAGTTACTCAAATTGCAACACACTAGCCAGCTCCAGAAAACATCCAGGAGCAACAAACCAGCTATCTTCGCGTTCTTCTAAGTGCAGTACATTGGCTACCCTCATATCTCTTCTAAGTCCAACGCATCAGCCACCCTCCCAAAATCTTTCTAAGTGTAATACATTGGCTACCCTTGTGCAACAGATCGGCCACCCTTCCAAACTCTTCCAAGTGCATTGCATTGGCTAACATTACAATTTCTCTAAGTGCAAAGTGTTCTGTATTTCTGCTTAGTACATCTGCTAGGCAGTTGTGTTCCCCTGGAATGTGTTGTGATACGAGGTAAATGTTTCTCTGGAGACTCCATTTCCAAATCTTCTGTGCTAGTATGGATAGACTTGGTGAATGTGTCCCGCCCTGTTTGTTGATAAATGTATAGGGCACCCACTGTGCTTGCATCTAGATGAATATTTGTGGACAATGCAAAACTATACTAGGGCATATAGATGCCTCCCTCTTTGCTCAATGGACATGTCAGAATTTTAAAAAGTAGTCTAGAAAACTCAATTGAAACAAGCTACTTTAAATTCCCAAATGTGAACCACTAACAAAATGAAAGTGTATGTTTGCTAAACTCCCTTCAGTGGTGTTTCTTTTGCATTAATGTGTAAAAGTGTACATTTCTCATTTTAAATGCCCAACTTAAAAACATGAAAATGGGTAGCAATTACTCACCCTTTCCCCTTTTTCTTAAATGGAAGAGCACTAGGGTATAACTTCAAGTTGGTGATATACCCATGGAAGAACTTAAATTACAAAAAATGTCTAGGTAGGTACATTGTGAGATGTCCTTTTAACTCCCCAAATACTACTTCTGTGCTAGACGCCTTACACAGAGAAGGAGTGAGGGAATCTCCTTGTATAAACACAGGACCTAACATATTAAATTAATAATTCCAGAAACACATACACTTCTGAAATATTCCCTAACTTCTCAGGATGTACAATGAATGTATCTGCTCCCACCCCTCAGTACTTTCACAAATAACAGGGTCTGGGATTTAATCTATTCCCCATCAGAATACAATACCCCAACTGTCCCCTTGGTTTTATACGTACATATGGGTTTCTTTTCTCTGTCTTAACAGACAGGTGAGCACCATCTTAAGGACTGGTCCAATTCTCCCCCTCTAGGAACCGGTGGGCATCAGTCAGAAATCTGGTTTCTGCTTCCCTCTACAGCCTGGCTTCCCTTCTTTCTGTATTTGGGCCTATCTGCTGTCTTTCCCATTGCAGAAGGCATGGTATTTCAGGTAGGCCTCTCTTGCAGTGCTCTGCTAATGGTCCAAATGAATACAATCTATTTCATTCTCCATTCTATTGTTATCAATTCTCCTTTCCCTCCTTCTTCCTCTCCATCAGTCAATGAGGGAGCGAGTGCCTGACCCACAATCTATTGGTTTGAGCTTTATAGAGCAGAAACCACACCCCTTAAATGTGTGCATCATTTTTCTAATGTAATTGTTCAATTAATGTGATTGGGCAGTTTTTCTAAAGTAACATCACACTAAACCAACCCTTCCATGGTCATCAGGCATATTAAAGATGGGCCAGTCTAATGGGAGTGACTTCTAAACCCATTTTCCTTCCCCTTTGATATGATGTCATCTTGGAGATTTTGACATGAAACATTTGTATCTTTCTAAAATAGCACATTTCAAACATGTGATCATGCTACTAACTGTTTCATCAGATTGCTCTCACTCATCACAATCAAATAATACAATTTTCATCCTGAAATGATTTATGGTGAATGAGTTAGAGATTTTGGATTTTTACTCACTAATACACCTACGATATATGCACAAAATTATCCACATTTACCTAATTTGCATAATTAATATGCATACACATGTATATAAAATGTGATTTTACATTAATCTGATAGAGACGTTCAAGCTGAATAGTTTAAACAAATTTACTCTCTAGGACATTTTGTGAATAGTTACAAGCAAAATAAGATTCCCTCTGTAAGTTTGACATATTGTATCATTATTTAATATAATTGGATGAATCACAATCAGAAATGGCATACCAGTTCTTTGTTGATACAGCCGAATGTTGTCACTTCCTCTTGGAGGAGAGGTCTGGGGAATTTATGACCCAGAAAGTTCTGCTGTCATGGTGAAAATTGTTTGTTCTTATGCTGGCATGGCCATTTATGGCATCATGCCTCTATGACAAATTGGCTTCTGCCCTGCAGCAGTACAGGGATCAGTAGAGGCTAAAACACCCACTCGTCCTTCACACCTCTACAAACTAAGAGCCAACAAAATTATAGAGCTAAAACAAGCAGAGTCAAGAGATATACTGCCTTCACCGTTTTTGGTAACGTTGGCCGAGGGAAGGTTATATTCTTAAGAGGGGTATAGCAACCCAGTGTAGTAACCCAAACAGCAAAGTATAACAGTTCAAAATAAAGGAATATCCAGTCAAGGTTCTATACACATACATACACTTTAATTAAACACACAATGTATAATAGTAACTAGCAAGAAAAACACTACACAAAACCCATCCCTGTGGAAAGAACACAGAATAAGCAAAGATAGTAGATGCAGCACTCTGGATAATGAATCTGGGGTGAAAGGCAAGCAGAAGCAAAATTGTTCTTCAAAAGGGATATGTGCTTGTGAGCAAAAAGGGTTCAAAGTTGCATAACCAGTCTCTAAGGTCTGCAAATGGACCAAGGGGCCAGTTAGCAGTCAATAGTATCTTCTTTGCAGTTCTTGGTATTTCAGCAGTGCTGAAACAAACCTTTTGGCGCTGTGTGAAGATCGGGAGAGAGCAAAAGGCAGCACCATCAGGTCCGCTGGTTCAAATGTGTTGAACAATTCTTGAAACATGCTTCAAGCAGTTCTATAGAGAACACCCCTAGGATTCCAGTTGTCTTTGCTCTCAGGGTGTCGTGAATCCTGATCCAGGATCTCAGGGACAATGAGTCATTTTCCTATGCTCCCAAATGCAGTGGAGGCTGTCGCACAACTAGAGGGATCCTTAAGCGGTTCCATGTCATTTCATCGCAGGATGTCTTTTCACAGGGTTTTTTACCGCAATTTCTTTTCGGGAAAACCCATAATTTTTTTTTATTTTTTGGGGGCTCCCTCCATAACCCCCCATTCCCTTTCAGTTTATATCTATTACCAAAAACCCACATCCCATATATAATGTTTTAAACCCCCCAATAAAATCCAATTTTTTTTTAATAAACAATTCACAGTAAATAAACCTGTGAAAAAATGTCCTGCAATGAAGGGACATTGTAAACTCCCCCCCCACACCCCCGCCAGCAAGGTGAGGTCCTGGGTACTGCTGTGTCTGGCAGGGAGGTGATTTTGCACCAGCAGCAGGTCACTTCTTAGGTAGCTGTGAGTCCCACTCCAGGGACTCAGGGACAAGAGGTTTTCTTGTTCTTGGACTCCCAAACACAAGTGAGGCTGGCATGCAAACTGCAGGATGGTTAAGGGACAGAGCTCTCCTCTGCCTTGGAACACCTGCCTCCACCTCACAACCGGGTGAAGAACTCTGGAAAGGGCTGCGCTCCCACAAGGGTCCCACAAAATCTTTTCAAGGGATGATCAAAAGATGCCTAAAGATGATGATTAAATGAAGTGGCGCAGGACTCTTATCTTAAAGATGAAAGCCCACAGGTGATTGGACTAAAGTTAGCCTGCTTTAGGTATCCAATCTCTGCTCTTGAAATGAGTAGACTTTGCCATTGTGACATCACACCCAAAGTGAGTTGTGCTATACGAAGAGGAGGGGACAGGAAAGAGAAAGAGGACAAGATACACACTGTGTCATAATTTGCCCCAAACTGTACAGATCGCTACCTGGCTACACTAACCCTGCTCTTCCCTTCTCAATAGAAACAAAGGCCTTTAGAAATGCAACCGTCAGGTGTGAGGCCTGGCGCCTTGTGAATGGGTGTGCCCTTGGAGTCCTGGTGCCCAGGCCTGCATCCTGTGGAGTGGCTGTCCCTGGGAGAATGGTGTTACCTACCCTTACAAAGGGACAAAGAGAGGCAGGGTCTAACCTGTCTTGGGATTACAAATAACCATTCCACATCTGAAATGGGCCCACACGGCTGACAAATGTGCAATATCAATTTAATGTGGGTGGAATACCTCTGAAGGATGCTGGCCACCATACCCTAACTCAGGTGTGGCTTATTTGCACAGTTTAGGGTGCCACCAAGACAGGATCTTCAGAGTTATGCAGTTTTTTTTTAACTGAGTGCATATTTTAAATGCAGCCTTCGCACTGCAGATACTTGCATGTCACTGCAGCTGTCAAGAGGGCACCTTTGACCTCTGAACCTGCTTTGTGCCACTGGCGCTGCAAATCTGGATACTGATTTAGCAGGGCACAAATGGACATATGCTTTTTGTATTGAGTTTATGAGAAGGTAATCTGATTAGAAGATTTCCCTTTCATAGATGGAATTAACCACATCATTTAATTATTTAATACAAATCAGAAGACAATTCATAACAGCCTCCTGGAGTGAATCATCCAGCATCTGCACCTTGTAGTAGGCTCAAGGTTTTCACAGGTTGATGAGTTTCCTTCAGGAGAAGTCTGGCTGATTAAAATATTAGGTTAGTTGAGAGGGGACTGCCGGTCAGCATTAATTCAATGCATATTTGAGGGTTTTAGCCCAATCTCAGAGACAGATGGAAATTGTAAATGAATACAATTTGTTTTGCTCTGCAGGGCTTTGACTTCCTGGGAATCAATCCAAGCAGTCATCAATGTTTATGGTTCAGCTTCAAAGGCCGGTGTTCACAATTTTCTCATGGGAACCAAGCCATCCCCCAGCCCTGCTGTTGTGTTGCTGGGGGTTGTGGATTGCCCATTTGGTCAGGCATAGCTTGGTCTCATTCACAAAATGCAGCTTTTAAAGTAACCTTTAATCTATGTTGCAATTCTCAACTACAAAATAACATTATAATGTTTT
This sequence comes from Ambystoma mexicanum, assembly GCF_040938575.1. Classification (NCBI taxonomy): domain Eukaryota; kingdom Metazoa; phylum Chordata; class Amphibia; order Caudata; family Ambystomatidae; genus Ambystoma; species Ambystoma mexicanum. Next base: position 299,131,232 of record NC_090936.1, on the reverse strand, counting down.
CTTTGTCATCAAAGTCCTTTCACAAAGACATACCTTTGCTACCTGTGTGCCGCCAACGATCTCTGCCTCAATGCCATTAAAACCAAGATTCTCCTCAATGGCACACCTGCCCCCTCCTTTCCTGTCACTCTCTGGCCGGCCTCTCTTGGCCCGCTTCCTGCTACCACCTATGAGGCTAAAAACCTCGAAGTCATCTTCGACTCCACACTCTCCGTCTCTCCTCACTTCTCTGATATCTCTAAGAAGTCACACTACCGGCTACACCGCCTCATAGGTATTCTTCCTTTACTCTCCTTCCCCCAGAAGCTCACTGTCTCCAGAGCTCTCGTTCTCTCTAGGCCGGATTACTGCACCAGCCTCTTTCTAAATCTGCCTGCTTCTACTCTCCGCCCTCTGCAGCTCATCCAGAACAGGACTGCGACACTTGTCCTTGGCCTCAAGCCCAGGGTCTTCACAGGTTCAAGAGTTTCCTTCAGCAGAGGCCTGGCTGATTAAAATATCAGGTTAGTTGAGAGGGGACTGCCCGTCAGCATGAATTCAATGCATATTTGAGTGTTTTAGCCCAAGCTCAGAGACAGATGGACATTTTAAATTAATACTATTTGTTTTGCTGTGCAGGGCCTTAACTTCCTGGGAATCAATCCAAGCAGTAATCAACATTTATGGTTCTGCTTCAAAGTCCAGTGTTCACAATTTTCTCATGGGAACGCAAGCCATCCCCAGCCCTGCTGTTGTGTTGCTGGGGGTTGTGGATTGCCCATTTAGTCAGGAGTAGCTTGGTCTCATTCACAAAATGCAGCTTTTAAAGTAACCTTTTATCAATGTTGCAATTGGCAACTAAAAAAGAACAATATTATAATGTTTCTGTATCCCTCCAGTACTGAAATCTGTGCACTGGTGCCCAGTGGCTGTGACGATTAAGTTCAAAACCCTCTGCATTGTCCACAAGGCATTGTGGGGCCTGGGGCCTCAATACCTTCAACTCTCACTTCCCAAATATCTGCCTTCTCGAGCTCTTCGCTCATCTGCCTCCAACTCCCTCAGGGTCAGTCGCTTCTCCAAGCAACGAGTTAGTGGTAGATCTCTTTCTTCGACTGGGGTCTCCCTCTGGAATAGCCTCCCTGCATCCCTGACACTTGAGGAGAACCATCTCTGGTTCCGTAAGCACCTGAAACCTTCCTCTTCGCTTCTGCTTTCTCCCCTACTGAACTCCTGGCTCAATCTGAAATTGCACTGTAGACCTGACTACCCGATGATCTCGGGCCCAGGTCCCCTCCACCGCCAGTTGTACACCTGCACTGCCTCCCTGGGAACCCATGCACTTGAGAACTGTTTACTGTATCCCTACAGGCCCCTAACAGCCCGTGACACCTGATGTCTGCACTGACCCTTGCACTTGCCACCAGCTAGCTGCACCTTTTATTTATTGCTTATTTATTCTATTTTATTTTTACGGTCAATCCAATGTACTGCAATGCCCCTTCAACCCTCACCTCTGCACTTTTCCCCTTCCCCTGCACTTGCGCGATCACATTGTCACCTGGCCTAGTAATATCGTTGTCAGTCTTCCCTCTGTTCCCCCTCCCTTGCCTCATCACGACATGAAACACTTGTGTATAGGCACGTTATAAATGCCATATCATATTGTATCATATCATATCATACCTCTGTGGGTTTCTTTATTCAAAGCAGATTTTAAGGCTTGTAAAGGGAAACAGACACAATGCAAGGCACAATTCGGTTTTTCATTTTCCTGTGACATGCACCCTTTTCTTCTCAGATTGGACAGTTGGATTATTTCTGGTACTTAGACATATATTTCTTGTGTCTTGGCAGTTACTTAGGACATACATTTGGATTGTAGATAGGCTGTAAACATTGCACATTTCTATGCACATGTTTCTTTAGATGCTGTGCACAAGCTACATCTCACATGTTGTTTTTAAAACTGCCATGTTTCTTTCTTTGTATATTTTTCTTTGGTATAGATCTCATTACAGACATTACTTTTTTGGATCAACATATATATAATAAATAAGGTTAAGACTGTATATTTGAGAGCACATCGTCATGAAACTAGAACTGCACTATTATGTGTTTGTAAATAACAATACAAATTTCATTTATTTATTATATTTGGAAATTAAATAAAAGACATAATACTCATAACTTATGCTGTCATTGGGTAGTGTGTATTGAGTTACTGCACTTATTGTAGCCAAATGTTGTAGCTGGACACGGCCATGATTTCTTTATTGAGTTTTAAGATTGTTATTGTTTTATTTTCAAGTTTAGATATAAAGCTGCATGGATTACAGGAACACATGGATGTCTGCACATTATTTACACCTCTAAATGAAGAGGAGAACTGAACAAAGGCAGGTTGGACTATAAAAGCCCAACAAGATAGTATGAGGATGCACGTTGTTCAGGGGAAATCAAGGGAGGAGTAGGTGGACCACAGAAACGGGTGGTGGAGAGTGGACAGTGAAGAGAGTTGGTGCGAATATAGTACCTGTGGCAGGTAAGGCATTGTGTGTGAGAGTGAGTGGTACTAATTAAAGTAGTGTGGAGAGTGAGAGTTTGTCATGGACAGGGTGAGAGAAAGATAGAAAAGGATGTGGAAGAGTAGAAAGAGAGGAGGGAGTGGAAGAGCAGAAAGAGAAGCGGGACAGATGTTAGAGGCATGTAAAATGGTGAATGAGAGGGAGAGGGAAAGGGGGAGACTGAGGTCAGGCAGTGGAGACTGGATAGGTGTAATTGGAAGAGGCGAAATATTGTATCAATGGAAAAGAGAGAGGTAGAGAAGGTGGAAGAGAGAGATGGAAGAAAGGGCAGAGTCGAAGAGAGTGAGGGAGAGTGAGTAGAAGTAGAGAGAGAAGTCCTGTGAGGAGAGATAGAGAGAATGGACGAGGAGCACAAGAAAGAAGTTAGGCTGATGGGGAAAGTAATTGTGGACGAAGGAGAGGTGGAAGAAATAGAGAGGGAGAAGGAGAGAGAGAGTGCAAGAGGGAGAGAAAGGAAGATTAGTAAGATCGGAATGGGGAGGAGAGTAGAGAGAGAGAACACAGGTAGAGGACAGAAGGTGGGAGGAAAGGAGGATAGAGGCTGTGTGGAGAAAGACAGAGCAGGAGTGGGACTTGTGTGAGAGAGAGAGCAAAACAGAGAGGACATTTGTGATATCATCTTTGATATCCTAGGTATTAGTCTTAGCAGTGCACAGTGGTGGCACGAGTTATGGTTGCTTAGCTTACCATAACTAGCGAATTTCAGGGGGTTTTCGGTTTTACTTGGAACCATAACGTCCCTTTAGCAAAGTTTTTTTGACTGAATTTCATAGGTTTTTAGTAGCACAACTTAACCATAACATTCCTGTAGCAATGTTTCTTCTCTGAATATATATATATAGATAATGTAAATTTGATACATGTTTACTAGGATGCCCTTAATTTATATACATATAACATAGAACATACTGAACCCCCTACCTGTGCTAGTGGGTCTGATATCCGCGGACCGTGCACCTGTTTGTGAACGGACTCAGACAACATCAACAATATCCAAAAACTCAGGGGTATCTTACATTGTTATATCATCCAAAAAAAAGGTAAACGTGTTCAAAAAGCAGCACATAAATAAATTACATTCAATAATAAATAAGAAGTGAAACTGTATATGTAAGATACTAACAGTCCAATTACATAGCATATGCAACATAGTGGAATATACCAAAACACAATAAATGTCTCCAACAGAATTACCTCACAGAAATTGCACAGCAAAAATCAACAGGACACCTACGCAGCAGTAACAGAAAAACTTAGCAAGAAACTACCTTTATTGTATATATTTATAAACTTTCTGTGCTAGGTACACTAAAGCTAATATTTTTTTTTTTTTTACACAGAAATGTCTAGTACTTTGGAGTGGCTGGAAGAACATTTTCCTGGGGATGAAATGAGTGAATATAGTGATACTAATGGTAGACACTACACTTCTCAATATAAACCAATTAATAACCATTACTTTATGTGTACTTAACACATTTTTTTAACAGACCATACAGACATTAAAAACAATATAGAAAGAGAGACGTTAGAAAATGTTCTGCAGCGAATGGAGCTAAAAATTGATCTGTTAATGAAAAATGTCATTCTTATAAAAAACTTTGTGGATGACCATATAAAAGAAAAAATTAAATATCACTGTCCCACATGTACCTGTACCTGTCGCCAAAAACTCCCCAGCAAGAAAAACGTTATGATGAGACTTCAATCCTTTCCTCCCCTTACCATCCATCATGTCCAAACCCCTAATTCCCCTGTATTTGTATCCGTTTCTGCTTCCCACCTCTCTTTCAAAATTGTTATACTTGTATACAATAATAAAATATTTAGTCTATTGTTAGTATATTCCTCTGTGTCTTATTTTTTTGTTTAATGGGCAGTTAGGGTGTCCATGGACAGCGTGGCTGTCCTGGATGTCCTCAATTAACCAAAATGGGGGTGTCCTAAGGACACTATACCTGTTTGTATTGTTGGCAATCAATATAGAGGTGTCCTTAGGTCACACAAGATGTCCTCCTGTCTGCAATTAACCAAAATGGGGGTGTCCTAAGGACACTATACCTGTTCGCACTGTCCTCATTCAAGATGAAAATGTTCTTAGGACACACAAGATGTCTGTCTGTCGTAATGGTTCCATGTAATTTCATCGTGGGATTTTTTTTGCTGGGTTTTTTACTGCAATTTTTTAAACAAAAAAACCCAACAAATTTTTTTACATTTCTATGGGGGGGTTCCCCCCCTTCACTCCCATTTTCTTTAGTTTGTATTTATACCCAAACACCTACACCCCATATATATAATTTACTAAACCCACCTAAAAAATTCGATGGGTTTAAAAAAAAAAAAAATTGCAGCAAAAAAACCCAGCGAAAAAGCATCTTGCGATGAAAGGATGTCGTACTGTCGCAATTAACCAAAATGGGGGTGTCCTAAGGACACTATACCTTTTCGAATTGCCGTAGTCAAAATGGGGGTGTCCGCAGAACACTAAAGACGTCTGCATGTTCGTAGCTATGCAAAATGAAGTGTCCTAAGAACATTCCCCCTTTTCACATTGTCCGTAACCAGAATGAATATATCCGCAGAACACATCGCCCGTCCACCTGTCCGCAAAGTTCTGACGCACATTTATTTTGTTCGGGGAGCTGAACACTTTCCATAGAACACCTGCACGCATGCATAGCACACCCTTGCCCCTACGTACATCGTGCCTGTCAGCAACTGACCGCCGCAAGTGTGTCGCACTTTTAATTAATTCGGGGACTGGAGCACTGTCCGTAGAACACCTGCATGCATGAGTAGACCCAACCCCGTGCATTTGGTGTCCTACGGACAGCTGTCCCATTCGCCAACGTGTCCTCGATGTCATCATGTGACCTCACCCACACTATGTCCCTGGTGATCTGCATACTTTTTGGAATTTTTTGAGCCCTTTCTTGGTGTTCTAAATGTTCGAGGACAGTGTGGTTATCCACGAAGCGTGCCCCAGAACCCCTATAAAAGGCCACACCCCAGAGCTGCTCCTTATTCTGTTTTTGGGCTTCCAGGACAGAGACTGCTCCTTGTTGCATTGGATTGCTCTTGCTCTTTGAAACAGCTGTCCTGATGGCATCCATGGCTGCTGCTACTGCTATCTCAGCAGCACCCCCACTCCTCCACCACCAACACCTCCCCAAGGCCTGCAGAGAGGAACAGGCATCAGGATACAGAGGAGAGTGATGAAGAGTATCTGGTAGTGGAAGTCCCTACTACTAGTTCTCCCAGTGAATCTTGGGTGTGGAGGCTATTTACCACTGTTGATGGAGTACCAAAAGCACATGCACACAAGGTGACATGCAATCAGTGCAAGATGGTGCTGAGTCGTGGAAAACCGGGTTTGTACAGCTATGGTGCTATCTCAATGAAGCGACACCTAAAATCGTTCCGCGGTGGGGCTATTCGTACGGTTGTACCTTGTGACAAATGTAATGAGTTCCCCTTCAGCATCCTCTGTTTCCCCTCTGCCACCACAAGAGACACTCCTTTGGGGCAGCGCATCCCTCCAGCTGCCTCGCAGGCCATACATGATGCTGTTGATCCTCACCTTTCGAGGGTCACAGTATTGTGCGTGTACTGCGACACAGTACTCTGCAGGAGGGAGAACCTTTGAAGTGCTTTCGAGACTGTATTCAAGGAGCATGAGAAGAACTGCTACCTACCTGAATAAGGCCCACCCTACATCTTTCTCTCTCCACCTACCCTTTCTTATCCCCTTGGTTGGTGTCCCTTCCTTACCCTGCTTTCCCTTCCTTTCCTTGTGTGTTGTGTTTAAAAAAACAAAAAAAATATACAACAACAAAAAATAAAAAGGCTCTTTTCAGAGCCGCCTTTCATAGTTCAAAAAGAGAGGTATCAATGACATGCGCAGGGCCTTGTGCATTTTTACAATTCCGCGGACTGTCCGTGGACCTCTAAAATCTTTGCATTGCTGCCCTGTCACAACCATTGCACTTTTCTCTGTGAGGAAGTGGTGTCTCTGAAAAGAGCCGTTTTGTGGTGTTCTTTTGTGTTTCGAAAACTTCAAATGGTCAACACCTACTGCAAAATGGAATTGCTGTAATTCCAAAAAAGGTCGCAATGCATTTTGTATATTTCGCTGAAAAATCTGATCGCCGGCATAAGTAAGATGTACTCCATCTCTGCGAAAAATGTGTGCACTACGAAACATAATGTTTTCATTGTGAAAAGAGGACATACCAACATCTCTCAAAAAGGCAGAGACAGTCTTGTTAACATTGCACCTTGCTTTCTCCATTTGTGGACCAAATAAAGAAAACCGCAGCCACACTTGCCTCTGCGCAATACGGGAAAAAATTACTCTGGAGTTTGTATACATGTCCATGACTTTCCCAAGACAAGAGATTCCAGAAACATGTCCTAAACTGTTCCCTCCACAATGAATAATAATAATGTCTGGATGACACTGTGTCACCAAAGTAGCACAAAGAGGTATCAAATCCAGCCACTTCAATTCAGGCACTCCATGCGAGTGCACTTCCACATGAGGGAATCCAAGATGTGCAGCCACTCTGCAGTGATCTGCATGCACCTCCAACCAATTTATCCATGAATCTCCCAAAATCCAGACAATTTGCTTTCTGAAACACACCGCCATAGCTATCTCCTCTCCTCTCAGGAAAAAGACTTTCTAACAAACTCTCTGCTCACACATCAAACCCAGTAAACCCTATTGACCAATCCCTTGGTGTGCTACATCTCTTTTGCATCCCCCTCAACCTCTAAATCCCGTATGTAATACGTGCTATCCGCAGACAACCGTAATGTCCGTGGACAAATCGCAAAATCTGAGCGTGGGGAATTAAAATTTAAATAGTGTGCCCCATTTCCCCCCTGATTTTCGCTCTGAAAAGAGCCTTTTTGCGGGTTTTTTTGCAGATGCTTCAGAAACACCGTTTATTTTGTATTTCTTTTGTTTCTTTTCCTCCAACAATCTTTACATTAGCTTCTCCAAAGCAACCCTTATGTTCCAAAACAGCATGGCATTTCCCACAAAAGATAAAGGCATGCCATCTTCTTTAAAGTAATCATCATTACCAGAATCAATGTTGTCATTGTTTCAAAAGAACATGCCAACTCTAAGCATAAAAGCAAACATGCATCGGTTGATTAAACACCTAGCAATATTTTGCTGAGGCAAAAAACAGAACTATTGTCCCATGTTGCCCTAGGTACCAAACCAGAAAAATGACCTTGGCATTTGGAAGTAGTTTCATTACTGCCTGAACCAAGTTTAGATCTTTTAACAAAGTAGGGGCACTGACATAACCCAAATGCAAAGCACCACAGTGCAAGACTACCACATGTGGACTGTTAACCCTAGCCATATCTTGGCAAACTTCTACCACTGCCTGCAAATTGAAACCAGGCACAGTGCTCCACACCACCTCCACTCCATGTATATCAAAATTCTTTCCCACATTCCTACATTCTGCATACTGCTCCAAACCATTCACAAACATATCTCCAAGCACCACCACCCTTACTTTCTCCACCTCCGCCATCTTCACTATACACAGCCTCTCTCAGTACGAAGCAGAACCTCAAAACCTGATTGACTAATCCTCAGAATACACTCCCATTACATGCTCGGAATCCCTGGATGTGGCATGTCCTGTCTGCGAACAGCTGTGCTGTCCACAGAGCATGTAAGTAACATTGGGCAGCCCTTCTACCCTTTCCACTTCACTCTCTGCATCATTCCCTCATTGGCTACTCTTAAGCAGTCACACAACCATCCACCAATCGCATGCATGACCTCTACATCTAACCCCATCATCACAATTCGGCACTTTAGATGTACTGTTGATCACTCTGAGTACAATTGCGCTGTGACTGCAAAGCACCTACAGCAACTACTAGTAAACTCTCAAAAATGTCTACTTGCAGATTCATGCACATCCACATGCATGAACACAAAGCACAGATATGAATATTTTTTGCATAGTACATCATACATGCCAACATTCCTACCCACCTAGGAGGAACATTTCCTCTGAAAAACGGGGAGACAACATTTGAGTCATAAGAATGCATTGGGCAAAGATGTATTTTCAGCGGGAGAACGCGAAAAATAACAATATTTTTCACAGAAAAATGGGGAGTCTCCCGCTGAAATCGGGAGGATTGGCATGTATGGTACATGTACATCTCTTGTATAAATGCATATAAACAGAGTAACTGCCACTTACCCTGTGTAACCTGTAAAACAAGCTTACTGTCATTTCTCCCATCTGGTATGATCAAGTGTCACTTGCAAACTGGCTCTCCAAATATTTATTTACCCATAGTAATAACTGCAATGTGCAAACTGTTATTTTCTTCATTCATTCTATAATTTCTGTCCCCACTGCCACGTATTTAAACACATTTCAACCATGATAGCATTTAATGCATTTTAGTGCATAAGATGTACATACAATTTCCTTTCTATACATTCTGCATATTTCATATACATTCTATCATGTCAACTTCCTTTACAAATGACTTCATTAGTAATAAGACACAACACACACAGCTATCTTACAAAGTGCCATTTCATGTTAAAAGATGGGAGAAATAACAGTATAATTATGGAAAAAAGGCTTTCTAGTGTGTTATTAAATTACACGCAGCCAGGATGAGTACATGCATCTTTATTTATGCACATAGATAGCCAATATCATTTAAAAGACCCCCAGCTGAAACAACACCACTGCCTCTACAACTGTTCTTCCAATCTACACAGTTCTCTCATTCCAACTGGTTGCCCATTCTGTTCTAGATTTCACAACAGCATTCCACTATGCACAGGTGCAGTCATATCTATCACATCATCTACAACGATGTACTCTGTTGTAAAGCAAGACATACAACATCTCCCTTCTTCCCTTCAGTCTGCAACACAAGCACCAGGTCCTTCCTTCCTTGCAACCCTTATTTTATTTCAGACTCTCCTATCTCCAAGCACCACAGAATCACCCAGTACTTTATTAATCACCTACTGAGTAATAAGCTGCTGACCCCATCAAGTCCATCTGATTTATTTCCCACACCTTCACAAATACATACATTGCATACTTTTCCATATATTACCTGCCATTTAACCTGTAAAAATAGCAAACAAAGCATACAATTATTTCTTCTATCTCCTAACATCCAATAACACTGCCTTACGAAGCCAAGTGTGCTCTGTGCGCTTACTATTGTACTCATTTCTAAAGCACATTCAACTAACAGATTCTAAATAAAATATACAGAATGCACATAGGCAAAGAAAAGTGCATGCACATGCTATGCTAGTTATCAGAAAGCACTACTACTGCAAAACCAAAGAAATCCATGTATATATTAACAGTGCTATTAACACACATATGTACTAACTTCTTTCTTTCACAAATGCAGAGAAGACCACTCTCCTGAAAAGCAGCAGCGTCTGAAGTACTAAGAACTCAGAAGAAACCTACTCTTTCGATCCAAAAAAGTAAGTGCAATACTGCCGTAATGCTCTGTTACTCAAACACTGTAGAATTCTAGTATTCTAGAACAAACAGTTGTATTAACCCTGCAACATTAGATTTAGTATTAGTGCTTCCCCTCACCAGATCCATACTTTCTATTGCAATCTGACCATCAGCTTAGTAACACACAAATACAAGAATAGCCTTCCCAAACTGATGTAGCAGCCCATTGCACAATCACACACCTTTACATACATCCTTACCATCATACTCAGACACTCATGCACAAAGCATACATACACTGCACAAAATCCCAACCCACACTTTCTTTTCTCCAACAGACCCCAAAGAATGCCTATCAAAAAGCAACTCTGTAGAAAGCAATGCAAAAGTAAATGAAAACAAACTAAAATTCTCCAAAATAAGCATCCACCTCTAGCAGAATTTGCACAAAAAGTTCAAACAAAACAGCAAATAGTCATTAAGTGAAACAAAACAAGCTTCCAGTATAGAAACTTTGCCTCCTCTTTCAAAATGTAAAACAAAACAGAGTGACTGCAGCTACCACTACTGCTAACACTGCACCTATAAATCTTGATGTAGAAGCAAGTAAGCCTACCAATAAAATTATTTTATAAAAAATGTTTCGCCACAGAGTCCTTCAGAACCTTATAAAAACAGGAGAGAAATCACGCACAAGCCTTAAAACCTACCGTAGAAAAATTATCGTAGAAGCTCATATAGACAGATAGTGCAATCCTTTTCAAAAGTAAATTATTTATTTTAGTTTTAAACAGAATGAAACCACTAACAAAACTAAGTAGTAAACTACAAAAAAGACTTCTCAATAAACAGAATATCAACAAAGATAACTTCTCAAACATCTGTGGAGGTGAATGGAGACACACCACAAACACAGAACCATATTTCAATGAAGAAGCATACAAACAAAAGCAAATAAACCCAATTGCCATACATAGCAGTGGACTAGGGTATGAAAAACATAATACATTATGGAACAAGATACGCTGCTCACAAAAATATCCCCAAAAATATCCCCAGAAAACTCAGTATCACCTGTCCATTCCACTGAACCAATACGTCCAGTCTACAAATGGCCAGACACATCAATGTGTAACATTGCCAAAAAAATCTTTCAAATCTTTACGCCAGTTCCTCAATAGGTATGTGAAAGGCAAAGACAAATTCAAAATTAAACTACTACAAAATATGGACCCCTGTCCAGTGTGCAAATTCACAGGACTACAAGGGCAAGGACATTCATTAGCCTATATTTCTGGACCTATTTGCCACCATCCTCTTATCAAAATGATATCAACACATCATTCAACTATAAGAGAACTGGTCTGTAAACTGCACTATGCCAAAAGTCCTGCTTTAGCACTAGCCAACTTAAATAACAATCTTCTACATGGTACAGCCAAACAACTACTCGAAGAAATAGAGCATATCCAGAGAAAATATTTTGGAATTGAAAACCACTTACAAAATGCAATAGATTTACAACAGACTACCAACAACTGTACAGATGGCAACCTTCTATTACACACATACAAAAATGAAATACTAAAGTTTAAAAGTACATCTGCTGAATTGCCTAACCATTTGTGTGTATGTTGCCGCAGGACTTTTTATAAAAACAGCACAAACACTGTAGACATAACGTACAAAATAGAAGACAATGAGGATTCCAAATGGTTCCAATCAGCTCTCTATCTTATAGCAGAAACCAAATACGAAATTACTGACCCCTTAATACTTTAAGTTACTGCACTGCAAAACTTGACAACAACCAAACACCTTCATGTGCTACCACAAATATCTTGGAATTATTCCCATTACCAAACCCTTGCAACAACTCAACTTATATGAGAGCATCATAATTCAAACAGTGCACCCATTTCAAGCAATAATACGCCTTCAACCAAAAACAGCAAAACTACCTCCCTCTGAATTAGTGAAAGGCATTTGTGGCAAAGTAGTTTATTTTGCCATTAGATCTCAAAGAAAATGTACACACTCCGGGAGTGCAACTTTCAATAGATCAATCTTTAATTATCTTAGTAAATGGCATACCTACAAAAGACAAAAGAAATTGGCTACAGCTTGTGGACTTACATAGAGTTAGACAAGTCCTGCAATATCTAAAAGACAACAATGAATACTACAGAGAAATTGATAATGAAGAAAACCTGTGGGGAAACCAGTGAAATAATTCAAGAGTCATCAGAAACTGTTCAATTGCAACTTCTAGACCCTGCTACAGAATCCAATATTTTAGACCATTATACAATTCACCCATTACACTCTAAAGACACCATAGATGATGCACTGGAATCGTACCAAATGCGACAAGCCAAAGGATCTCCAGTCAGCATATGGGAAAAAAGTATAGAAGCACGTGCCTTTCCTCTACTCTTTCCTACTGGGAAAGGAGCAATGTATGATAGACTCACACAAATAACAACATCAGAATACTGCTCTTTACGAATGTATTCTGAAGACCCCAGATTCGGACAAAACGTGGAATACATATTCCACCTTCTCTTTCAAAATGAACTAGCAACTCTATGCTACGGAGTTAAACACACATTGAAATCAGGTACCCATTTACAAAATATGTCAGCTATGGAATTACTACCAAAAGTTCAAGAACAAGATGAGATTTTACAGTCAAGCATTACAAATCCTTTAGCAAACATGAGTGGTACAAAAGAATGCTGGTTCTGACGTCACGTAGATGTACCCTGTATGATAAGAAACCTTGGCCCACCCACTTGGTTTGTGACATTTAGGGGCCGATTCCTGGAACAAATGTGTGCCGAAAATCTTGGCGCAAGCGTGAAAAAGCAAGCACACGGGCACGCGTGCTATTCATGGAAGGGCCTGCGCGTGTTAACTGCGGGTTGTGCACCAAATCCAAGTGTGGCGCGCACGGGCACACACATCACAGCAACATCCCGAAATCCATGCACAACGCGCACAGCAAAAGCGCACAACGTCGGCGCACACACCAAAAAGGGGGCGGGACACGGGACGTAACACGCGGAATGGGGAACAACGCATGAAAAAGAAGGCGTAACTGGGGAATTACAGCAGGCAAATACAAGGAACGCCCACACGCACGCGAACAACACGTATTCATGGAATCAAATACGGGAAACCTGCGCATGCTAAAAGACACGCAGAGGCGTCAACACGTCCACCACACGAATGGCAGGCGGAAGCGTCCATGCGCGCAGTATAAAAGTGTGCTCAAACAACAAACACGTATATACAGCTACGATGAATGCCCCATTTGTCGCAGCACTGATCGTGGGACACCACAGGAGGAGGAAAATAGCCAGGCCCTGCATTTGTTTTGCCCCGGACCAGCCTTTTTGGGATGCCTGACGACCAGGTCTATGGCGGTATAGGTTTCTACCTCGTATCATCCTAGACCTGGTCAGGGAGTGGGAAGATGACCTTACATCCCCCACCCTGTGCTCCCAAGCATTGTGCCCCTTGGAGAAGGTGCTCAATGTCCTGCATTTTTTGGCCACTGGGTCATTTCAGCGGACAACTGCCGAAACCGATGTTGCCCCCCAAAACCCATGTCCTACTCCCACCCCCCTCCAAACCCATGTCGCACCCGCGACACGACACCCATGCCCCCTCCATATCTCGAGTCTAATTCAACAGATACTCCTCTAAGCTTTAAATGGATTATCTAGTTGTTAATAAAATATAAACATTATACATCTGTGATCTGTTTCCCCAATAGGATGCTATATTAAGGACATTTCACTTTGTTTTTGTTTCGAATAATATATTTTGTAAGAAAATAAAGGAAAAGGATTTTAAGCAAGCATTTATTAAACAAAATGAAAACCTAACAGTTCAACATGAACTTTTTTGCCTGTATGAATGTGTCCAAAGCACTTGGAAAAACATGAAATAAATAAGGCAGTACAGAAATGACAAAAGCATGACAAAAGCATGTAACAAAACATCAAAATTCACTTGGCATTTCAGTTCATGCCCGCACAGCAAACAAAATCAAGTAATCCTAGAAAGAATGAGATGACAGTGAGGATATGCTTTCTACACCACCCACGTTAAACTATGTGTTTCCTTCTAAATTTGCGTATTGCAAAATCCTTAATTATGTCTGAAAATTCCATCTCTTGAACCATTTCAGATTCAATGCTTAACAGGGCCAAAGAATTCAGCCTGGCTTGAAGCATACGATTTCGTAGCTCACTTTTTATCAACTTCAATTTTGAAAATGAACGCTCCCCACTGCAATTTGTCACCATCATAGAGAGGAATATTCTTAATGCAATTTCTAGACTTGGAAATGCAGTGCCAAGCTTATCATTGTTTATCATCTTGTAAATACACGAAAGTGACATGGTTTCTTTCTTTTCAAATGTGTAATGCTTAAATTGTTGGCATTCAGAAATTAGGTTGGATTTCTCAAGATCTTGGTGGTAGTAAGAGGCCAGCTTTATACAATGTTCACTCATTTCTTTTCCATCCATGTCTCTCAGGTTCACGAGGAATCCAAATCTATTGCTGATATCTTTGTATGCGTCACCTCGTCTTGTTAACCCATTAATTATTGAGTCCATGATTGGCAAGTATGTTTCTATGTGAAACTTCTGCCGTCCTTGAAGGACCGTGTCACTAGCAGCTCCTTCAAAGCCAGTTAGATGAGAGCTTCGCTGTTTGACACGTTTACCTTGGTCACTGTAATCTGCCTCTGGCGCTTTTGCCTTTGCCTTGACTTCATATTCATTAAATTTGTCTCTTATTTCTTGTACATACAACTTCAATGACTGGATGATATTAACTGCAACAGAGAGGTTGATACCGTCTTTCTGAACAGTTTTGCTTGTTTCATTGAAACGTAACAGAATGTCATTCCAAACAATGGTTAGAAAAATGGTTTCCAGCTTCTCCATTTTTTTAAGAAGACTTAGTGCATCGTGTGTGGTGTCTTTTGTTTGTGTGTTATCACTAAGTGAATCAAGAGCAGCTTGAATTCTTTCATAGCCATCACACAGAGCATTAACTGCATCTGCATGAGCTGACCATCTAGTGTCAGACAAGCGCTTCACAATCTTGTGAGCTGGACCTACAGAAGACACCAACACATTCCAGCGATGAGTAGAAGCAGAAATAAATGTGTACAAATGTTGAACAAAGTCAAAATAAGATACTACCTGCATGTTGCACTCAGCAGCCTTGACACCAACTAGATTCAAGGAATGTCCTGCACAGGGAACATAAACAGCAAATTTGTTGATCTCTTTTATCCTTGCCTGCAAGCCTGAGTACTGTCCTGCCATATTGGATGCATTATCGTATGATTGGCCACGGCAATCTGATATGGGGATCCCTGCCCCTTTCAAGAACTGGACAACAACATCTGCAAGGTACTCTGCTCCATGGCCATGAATTGGGAGAAACTCCAGAAATCTCTCCTTTGGAGCATCATCCTTTACATATCGCACCGTAAAAGTCAACTGGTCGATGTGACACACATCTGGAGTGGAGTCGACGCTAAGTGAATAATACTTTGTTTTTCTCAGTTCTGAAATAATAGCAGAGAAAACCTTTTTGCTCATCAGTGTGATGAATTCTTCACATATATTTGCTGACAGATAGGATGGATTTCCCTTACCAGCATTTCCATAATTTTTGATGTGTCTTAGTCCAGGAAGGGATCAAATTGGCTGATCAGCTCCGAAATCCCTAAATAATTTCCATTGTGCTGTGATCCTATAATCTGATTTTCTCCTCGGAATGCTAAACCCCGCGATGACATGAACTTTACAACTGCTGCAACTCTTTTAAGCACATCCTGCCAGTAGGTTTGTCCATGTTTTAACTGTTCAGCTAATGCTGAGTCAATGCGGCCAGTTTCCTTTTGACGTTTCCAAAGTCTTACATTGCACCTTTCATGTTCAGGAGCATGTTCATGTTCATGAATGCGGGAAGATGCATGCTTCCAGTCATTAAAACCAGTTGTACTGAATGCGGAATCAGTTCTAGAAAAACAAACGGCAGACAAAGCAGTAAACTGAACCTTGTGATGGGGAGTATAGCAACCATTCGCGGTTTACAAGTTCGCCATTCCGCATTTTTCGCTTAAATAATTCTTGTGTTAAGCATCTTTTTATTCTTTTGTCACCAAGTACATAAACACGGGTTGACTTGGAAAAATTGCTGCTGAGGTTTTGACAGGCTGCCGAACCTTTTTTAATCCAATAGTACCGCAATTCGTTTGTGATAGGATCCTATAGTGCGGGATCTGTGGAAGAACATGTGAAGCTCACTGATGCAGTTTCCAATATTTCTGCAGGCTGGTTGTCATCTTCTTCTCCTCCTGGTGCAGGGGAATGCTGCTCAGCCACTATTTGTAGATGACCACTACTGCTCACTGATGCAGTTTCCAATATTTCTGCAGGCTGGTTGTCGTCATCTTCTCCTCCTGGTCCAGGGGAATGTTGCTTAGACACTATTTGCAGATGTCCACTGCTAGGTGAAGTGGGAGCAGCAAATAACCCCTCAGTGGACTCTTCTATGGACTCAGCATGAGCCTCAGTGTGTGCACATTCGCTTTGTGGTTGCTCCTCACTAGAAGTATCACAACTAGATGGTTTTGGCTGTACAGAGAAAAAGGAAGACAGTTTTTTTTGATTACCATGCTTCTCTTTTCTTTCTACTTTTTTCCTTTTGGCAGCTCCACTTTCATATGAACGCCTCATTGTGAGATCATGTATTGATTGGCTTTTTTTTCTTTGCTAAAACTTAACTTAGCAGGAGCAGAGCCTTTCATTCAGAGCATTTCATTCAGATAGACTTGAAAACCGCTGGCTTGTGGCATCCTCTTTTCGTGGATTGTGAACCTGAAAAGGCAGAGTACAAGGAAATAATTTTAGTACTGTACCTTTGAAGTTTAAAACATGACATGAATTAGAATATGGCAATACTGGCGTACATTGGCACAGCCAGCATTACAACACCTTGAAGTGGTGGTATATGCATTTTACTGAGGGTCCACTCCACAGGCAGTGTAGACAGTGCATCAGAGCACAGGGAGGGGAGCCCTGCCTCTGTGCACTGCTAGGTGGTCAAAGGTGTGAAGGCAGAACCTGCGGACATCTGTTATCAAAGCAGGTACCAGCCCTGTGCATTGGCTGACATGCTGCTGGCTGACACAGGCTGTCAGGAACTACTGCCAGCGAGCCCCAACCGGAATTGCAACCAGAGCCAAACCTCATTTGCTTTCGAGGCCAAATGCTTGGAGTTTATCTCCAATAAACTCCAGTCCGGGGGGGGCGGAGGGGGAGTGCAGGGGTTGCCACTAAGCCTAAGGAAATATTTTCGGTAGAAACTTGAATCGCTTTAATTCTGGGAGAATCGACCAGGTGGATCTACCGTTGCAGTTTTGAAGAAGTTTGACCACATTAGATATGCAGGGGAACGCGTGGTTGGCGTTTGTTTTCAGTCCTAGGCAACTTTCAGAGAGGCAGAGATTTTCTTAAGGAAGCAAGCATACAAAATGTATAGAGTGTTAAGAAAATGGAGTGGCGCCTGAGTAATTAAGTGGGAAGAAGGTAGAGAAGCAGTAGTGTGTGACTCGGGATTCAAAGAGTTACATTTACAGTAGGTTTTGTTTACACTGTGTGAGACTGTCAGTGATTTGAACTCACTCACCCATTGTGTTTGCAATAGGTATGGATCTGAGGGTCTAAATAAACCTTAAGGCTTCCTCCCTGCGAAGACATATATGGACCAGGCGTTCGTCACTGAAAATCATCAATCAATAACCATCCTATAAGGTTGCTAGCCCTTGCGCCGCCCCTTACATACTTGTTAGCAGAATCCAGAGCAGGGCTATCAAAAGGGACAGTGGGTGTTCAAGGGCAAGCAGCTTGACGGTGTACAGAGTCACTTTGACTCGTGTACATAACACGCGATCTCCAACATAATTTAAAATTGCAGTGCTCATCGGATAATGTATACCAAGATTAGATTAACATCACATTATTTCGTCTCACGATTCATACTGTAAACGTAGCAACTCTCTAACAGAGTGTAAAATGTACTGCATGGTGACACGAGAATACACTAACGATATTCTTACTTTTAACGTGTTGTCTACGTGTGCATACACTCACACGGTCGGCGAGGACGATAATTTCCACCCAGTATACAATTGCAGAGTTACAGCAGTTGTTGTCTTCAACACTGTTCATCGATCGGGATCACAGACATGGGGCAGGAGCAAAAGACAAACGATCCACGAGATGCATTAGTATCGGCGTAATAGACGAGCGGATAGTACGTACGCTACAACACGGCTTAAACGCAGCCTATTCATGGACGTTATGCAGTATTTCCCCCGAAAATATTAATTCAGTATTTAAAAAATAAGTACACAATTATTTTTTTCACATTATGGATCATTTCAAAAACATCACCTTTTCGATCACTTCTCCATAGTCCCTTTAGAACACTTTCCACTTTCGTCACTTGTTTTCGGTAAAATCACCTACATCCGTGACAACTTGCTGTTTCCCCGGCATTTTTATACATAAAGTAGGGCGTATTTTCCATGTGCACAGTACCCAAGCAACCCCTAGGCAGAAAAGGGTTTTAAAAGTGTGATTATGACCAAAGCAGAGAACCCATATCATCTGTTCCCTATCTATTAGAGTTTACACCTTTATCAAATTATTATTATGCTCCATTTGTCCAGTGACGTTATTAGTGTAAACTCACCCCCCCCCCCCCCAGTTAAAACATGTAGGTTTTATCCTGGATGTCCTAAAGTATGCGACAACAGGTTATGGTTTCTATTTTGTTGTATTTATTGTGTATGAACTGTTGAGGTTGAATAATGATTGTTGGGTAACGTAGTGTTTCTGGTTCTGTAATGATTAATTAATTAATACAAACGTTATTTGTGTTTTTAGGCCCCAGTGAAGGCACGGTCACGAATTAGCGAGGCTGTTACTTTTTCAGTTAAATTGGTTGTAACAATATTGGACACATGATCCTGCTTCACAGAAGTATTTTTTCTTGTGCAGGTCTGGATTTTCTGATTCACTGTGCCTTTTCTTCTTAAATATTAAAATGCATTTATTGACGATTCCGTCATATGAATTTGTGGCCTTGGGAAAGTAATGGTTGCTTATTGTTGTGCTACAAAAGTCCTCACTATGGGCACAGTAGTATGCAAGAGGATAAATTATAAATGAAAAATAAGTCCTGCTCAGATAGCCGGTCAAGTGGCACAGCGAGTAGAGCGCTCGCTGGTTCGAATCCCGGCGGGGCCAAAGTCAGCGCTCAGATACCTGAGGGTTCGTAGCGCTATACAAATGCCTAATTATTATTATTATTATTTATTTATGGAATGATTTCTATGAACTGACTGACTTTTCACCTTTCTCTAACAGCGGCCATTCATAGCAGGGAAGTGACACAAATACAAGTGTGCTGCTGGCACGCACATTGGAGTGCTTCACGCCCTTGACTGGCATACCCAGTTACATTATATACGGCGGGCTGTACACACGTGAAGACGTCAATGCAGCTCTGTGCCGACAATCCGCGGCAGCACCGCCATCTGACCCGCCATAGCAGTCATTCTCCACACAGACATGCGAGCTCTGGACTGCTCAGCAAACACTAGACTACGCCATTCATCACAGGCCCAGTTGCGTGCCGGCTACGCTTTCAAGCGCTATGCAGCACCTGCCGCCTTAGAGAATGTGTGGTGGGCAGTAGATAACGGGCTGCCATTTTTGGATACAACCTGGGCGAATAACATAGGTTGTCATGACGACGCAACGTGTCAGTTTAAACGAAATGTTATAAGGGAACAGAATGAAAGCAAATACGATAAAATAAACGTAGAAATAAAGACGAAAAGTACAGAATATAAATGTGCAGACGTGCAGACATATTAGTGGCAACACAACGAGTGTAAATATAACGAAACGAAGTTGAATACAGGTGCAATGCAGTATTCGTGAAGTTACGCACAAAGGCAAGATAATATAATAGCATTCCATAACAGATTGAATATGGGATAAACACGTACCATTATCAGACTATTCCTGAAAAAAAAAAAAATAAGTGCACTAAAATGCATAATGGACCAAAATTTGTAATTCTGAATGTGTGAACAACTCAATAAGACAAAACAGGGCAAAGCAAAGAATCAAATTAACACTGCGGGTGACCACTTTCCCCGACTCTTCTCAGCTTCCCACGGTCGGCTTGTCTCTCTCAGACCCCCTCAGACCCCCTCAAATATTCTGTCCTCTTGCCTTCTGACTCCTCACCTTTGGCGCGCTACCACTCCCCACTTGTCCTGCTCCCGCCCTCGCTGTTTTCCACCCTACGTTGAAAGCGCCCCATCCTCCTCATCTTTAATTTGTGTGCTGGTCGCATGAGTTATGTTTACTGTATTTAATGCTATTTTCCCCAGTTGTTCTTTGCACTGTAATCTCATCATTGTTTAGTGCTTTGGGGAACGCGCTCTACAAATCCAACACCAGAAAATGAAATACTGACAACAGGACCTGCCTAGGTGACTAAGATTATTATAATAAATATTTGAAACATGAACATTCATTCTACTCTCAAAGCACGTCACGATCATGCCACGCGTATGTGTCACCTAGGACCTGCCTAGGTGACTAAGATTATTATAATAAATATTTGAAACATGAACATTCATTCTACTCTCAAAGCACGTCACGATCATGCCACGCGTATGTGTCAAGTGAGACAACATGTATGATTGGTTTCAGAAAATCTTTGATGGCTGCCTGTCTTGTGCTCTGGACCACTCTCAAGGTGCTATTATTTGTAGACTACAGCAGCTCACTTTCAGGCCCACGCTGACACTGCACTGTCCATCTTTCTTTGGCAAAGGCATGTTCGATTTAGAAATAATTTTTGTACCTTTAATTTTGCACCAAAACTTTTATTTATTTATTTATTTTTATTTATATATTTGGGCATTTGTCAACCGCACTTAATCCGGAGTCATCTAGGCGCTGCATTTTAAAATGTTGAACCCCGATTGTTGGTTTAAAACGGCTGAAGAGGGGGTCATGTCAAGACTGTCCTAGCAGATGTCACCCGACTTTAGCAACCTGCGCCCGGCGGTCCTGCAGGTGCTACAACCTACCTACCCCTGGCCTTGTGTGTAAGACTGAGTCTAACCATTTGGAATGGAACTCTGCTTGGCTGTTTGAGAAGCTTCAGCATAGCGAGTCATGCCTGGACCAACACACAATAAATCAAAGCAAACAAGGAATTGAGTTACGGCACCTGCATAACTAAGTAAAACATTGCAACAGTGCTGCCAACTCTGAATCAAAAATCAAGTGGATGGTGTCATCCCAGAGAGTCAAGTCAAAGCAGTGGAACGTACTGTGGTGCAAAGGCAACAAACTGCATGACAGCAATAGCCCGGCGTTCCCACTGCTACACGTGTAATCGGAGGGCCAGGAGGATCACCAAGTACGAGGAGAGATGAACCGTCATTGAAATCAACCCTAACTGCCACCCCTTATGCAGTGAAATACATTTGTACTCACATCAGCAGTATCTGGACAAGATACCAATGGCACTGTCCTCGGTTCTGCTTGCTAACGCTACCAGTCTTGTGCGTCGTCTCAGTTATACTAGACACATAGGAGGCTGCAAGCTGCGCAGCAGTGCCAGTGCGCACTCCCACTGGGCTGGCACGTGCCGTATTCCCTGCGGGGTGGGGGAGACTGGGAGGGGAACACACGGTTCATGGTCCTGCGTCGTTCTCCTCCCCCTCCCCCACTTGTTCAGTCAAAATCAAAATTGCCATTGGGAATCGAAACCACGGCTTCACAGGTCACAGAAGGGTCAAGATTCAGGAACAGGGGCCCTGCTCCTGAATCTTGACACTTCTGTGATCTGTGAAGCCGTGGTTTCGATTCCCAATGTTGATTCAGGGGCCGGGGCTGCACTGCAGTGCAGCCTGCACGCACACGCACATAAATAAAAAAAAAAACACAACGTGTTCAGCACTGGGGGCCGGGGGCCCCCTCAGGACCACCAGGATGGGGGCCCGGGGCAAGTGCCCCGTTTGCCTCCCCATAGAGACGTCCCTGATTGTGGTGGGGATACACCTTGAGCATCACATCAAAAGGACAAACAAAATAAACAACCTATTGACGCATGTACACGATCCCCAAATGGCAATTGATCATGCGCTGCAGGGACACAGCGTGCCTGAAAAGGCAATCTGTGCACCTGTGGGCATGGAAGGGTGGTTGTACGTGTGGTGGAAC
The DNA here is from genome assembly GCF_040938575.1 of Ambystoma mexicanum. Lineage (NCBI taxonomy): Eukaryota > Metazoa > Chordata > Amphibia > Caudata > Ambystomatidae > Ambystoma > Ambystoma mexicanum. The sequence continues at coordinate 299,108,810 of NC_090936.1, read as the reverse complement.
ATTGTGGAACTGTGTGTCAGTAGGGACATGAACTCAATAAATGCATGTGAAATCAATTGACCCTCAGTGTCCTGCACACATCACATGCAAACATTGCCCATGTGTACACCCCAGCATGTCAAACCACAACAATCCCCTGACACCTGAAAAGTAAATTAAACACAGGAGAACACATCATGTACATAGTACCCCACAATGACAATGTCAGAGAGTGCCCAAACACTGTAGCCCAAGCTTTCTGTCCAACAACAAAATGCTCTCCCTCATATACACATCACAATGACCTTCTGAACAACTGTGTCTGGGGTATTTAGCCTTCTTCCTTCTAGTCTACCTGGCTACAGGATCCCCTACCCCTTGGTGTTCATGTTCCACCTTGCGTGTAAATAGGGTCCAGCCCCCTCAGAGGCCACCTTAACTGGTAAAAATACCAAATTGCAGAGAACTCCAAAGAGCCAAACCCCCAAACCAGGGAAAAAGCCTCTTGGCAAAAAAAAAAACCCTGGAAGAGTCTTCAGTAGATGACTTGAAGTTGCAAAAAATGTCCAAGTACATGTACAAGCAGAATGCTAGAACAACCAAGGTGTATATACATTGGGTATTCCTGTCCTCTCTAATTACGTACTGCAGTATTTTAGAGCAGTGTATGTTTTAAACCTTCCAAAGAAACCCATGCATTAGTGCTGAATCCTAATCATGTGGTGATGAAACAACCCTTAACAATGTTAGGTTTTTATGGTAGCCTCTTTATTATTTTCATGGCTAGTCTTTTTAGTTATATTCTTAAAACAAGAACAAATCAAATGTTCAAATAAAACAAGGTGGCACAGAGAATCACCATGATTTTAACTTGACATAACTTGGTCAAAAACAGGTCAACAACTATGCGTATGTAAAAGAGTAAAGACAAAGATGAACAAAGCAAAGAAGCAAAGATACAAAAACACCTATGCAATTCTTCTCTGGCCTGTGCAAACAATCTGCAGTGAATATTTATGTTTGTTATAATTGAGCTAGAGGGGTACACAATATTACTTCATAAAGGTCACCATTCTATAGTTACAATGCTGCAACGTATTGTGTTCAATTCCTGTTTTTTTCAATACATTCAGGCAGACCGGTGAGGTTAGAAAAGCACAAAATTCAAACAATTATATTTGTTCATATAACAGTAGTTGGAAAATCAGGATGTCAAGAGAGACTGGTTCAAAATTCAAACAATTATATTTGTTCATATAACAGTGGTTGGAAAATCAGGATGTCAAGAGAGACTGGTCCGACGTCTATTAAACAAATGGAGAGAATTCAGTGTGGTCCTAAAAGGTGGTATACAATGAATTTCCCACAGGGATCACTGACGTTTCGATTGTTCAAATTCACAATCTTCTTCTGGGGCCTTATATATGTAGGTCTCCCTGTCCTAGGAGCTGTGTGGAACCTCCTGTGGTTCCAGAGTTCTGTGGGGGTGATGAATCCTAGGCTGTGCATAAGAGTCGCAGTCTGGGCAGGCTGAATACAGAATTCAAATCATTGCCTGTGGATGTGGGTCCATTAAAGCGGCCCTGTGTCAATATTACTGTGGGTGAGACTGGGGTCGCTCCTTCGTGTGCATGTCATCCGGAGAGAAGCCGTTATTGAATAACGTAGGCATGTAGAATGGTGTAACACGGCTCAGAAGTGGGTTGATGCAGCTGTTGTGGAGAAGACCGCATGGTTCTGTTTGCCAGGAAGGATTGTATCCATGTGATGGCAGAGGAGAAGTGGGCTGCTGTGGCAAGGTGATTGCAAAGGATTTCATGGCTGACCAGGTCAATGGGGCTCGAATGGGAATGGGGATCCTTTTTTACCTGGCCCATGGAATGGGTAATTACCGGGTCCACCAAGGTCGGCATGACCCGGTAATTGCCCATTCCAAGGGCCCGGTAAAAGTTCATTACTGGCGGCAGCCGCACCCTTAATGAGGGCACGGCTACCGCCAGCCTCGTAATGAGGCCCTATATGTCTAACTGAAGACATGAAGTTGATTACTTGACCTGTTGTTGAAACTGGTCTAGGGAAACCAAAGCAACATTTGGTGTAGTATTTCCCTTTGTTTTTATATTTGTGACGACAATATTTCCCATATTTGTGTCTTTGAAATTGTATAATTTGTGCATGAAGGTCAATATGTATTATTTGTGAAGGGTTTCACAAGTGACATATTTTTGGATGAACTGCAAAACAGTGGCATCTCTATCCTGACCAAATTTAGGAGCATCATTAATCCACAAAAGCATGTGGATGTGTGGTGCTCCTCTGGCTTGGTATTCTTTTCTCCAAAAGAAGTGTTGCACTTCTCTGGGGGAAGAACAGTTTTATTACAAATGAAGTGTCGCATATCAATGAAGCGATGATGGAAATATCTTGATACATTCGCAGGAGCTAGAGAGGAGAGTTACCCTGGTGTTTTTATATCTATGTTTGTTTTTTGTTTTGTTTGCTCTGCGTAGGAAATCATGTAAATCTTCCCATGCATATTCTGCACAATTTAGGGGGTAATTCATAGAATTCGGCGCAGAGGTGGCGTACGCGGCTGGCGCACAGTGTGCGCTTGCGGCAGTCTACGCCATCCACGTGCGCCAAAACCTATTTCAGCGCAAAGCGTATTCATGGATTTCAAAATCCATAACCAGCCGTGGCGCAGAGTGGTGCAGCGACCCTGCAGCAGCGCCAGTTAGACCCTCAACCCCGCCCCGTGCGCCATAAACATCGCACAAATCCAGTACATGGTGCAAAGGCCAGTGGACCAGCATACAGCCCCCCAACTACGAAAACGCATGTGAAACTCCCTGCGCACCACTCAGAATACACGTACCCCTCCCGCGCTAGCGAAAACGTATGTGAAACTCCCCGTGGACCCCTCAGAATACACGTACCCCTCTCGCGCTAGCAAAAACGCATATGAAACTCCCAGCGCACCCCTCAGAATACACGTACCCTTCTCACGCTAGCGAAAACACGTGTGAAACTCCCCGCGCACCCCTCAGAACACACGTACCCCTATCGCGCTAGTGAAAACGCATGTGAAACTCCCCGCACACCCCTCAGAACACACGTACCCCTCTCACGCTAGTGAAAACTCATCTGAAACTCCCCGCACACCCCTCAGAATACACATACTGCTCCTGCACTAGCAAAAACGCATGTGTAACTCCCTGACCACCCCTCAGAATACACGTACCCCTCTTGCGCTAGTGAAAATGCGTGTGAAACTCCCCATGCACCCCTCAGAATACACGTACCCCTCAGAATACATGTACCCCTCTCGCGCTAGCGAAAATGCGTGTTAAACTCCCCGCACACCCCTCAGAATACAACCTACAAATAACCCTACCTAATAAATAACTATATACAAAAAGGTGGGGCATAGTCCATGCGCCCCAAATGAAAGAAAAATAGAAAGGAAACTTACACCAACAGAACTATTTACAAAGGTGGCGGGCAAGTCCAACGGCTCACTTGTTGATGTCCCGGGCCAGGGCATCATCGAACTCCTCTTCAACATCCTGGAGGCAGGCCTGATCCCTGGCCCGAGGTCTCGCAGGGATAAAGCCATGCCCACCTCCAACTCCCTGCGAATTTCCTTGGAGCACTCAGCCCGCCTCAACACCCTGCGCATGGAGTTCTCTGCCCTGACCATAGTGAGCCGTGCCTCTTCCGCCCGCCGCTGCTCTGCATCAATTTGCCGGCCCAACCGCTGTCACACAGAAGACACTCCCAATCCAGGGTCCTCCTGCCCTCCAGCCGATGCCTGCCCCTCTGATGTTGATGGCCCCGAGTCATCATCGCTCCCACCTTGATCCTGATGCTGCCGTGCATGTGCCCTGCCTGTGGATGCCTGGACGTCCTCCTCCTGCTGGGGTCCAGTTGTTGGGGTGGCCACCCCTGCTGGTCTCCGACTTCCGACTGTGGCAGGGATGTGTCCTCCATCAGCCTGGCCGCTGGGTCAGAGGCAGCTCCACAGGGTGCCCAGGTGATACTTGGGCAGGAAGATGGCACGGGTGACGACTGGCGCATAGGGGGTTCAGTTGAGGAGGTGTTTGGTAGAAGGTCCAGGTGTTCGGTAGAAGGTCCAGCACACGGAGGAACCCAGCACTAGTGACCGTCCTAGTAAGTCAACGCGGTCATGAGGCATCCTCATCCTCACCTACCCTCGGAAGCTGCGGCCGCAGACGCGGCACCAGACTCCTCACTCCCTGACGAGATGACAACATGGGAGGGGAGCTGGGCCTTGAGTCTCCGGCTGACGGTGGAATCCCTGCCGCTGTGCTCCACAGCACCGTATCCGCCCTCTTCATCAGTTGACACTGCAGAAAGGGCGAGACAGAACACAGGCATCAGGCCACTGTACAATGGTCTGATACACACATGACAGTTGCACATGAGTGGCAGTGTCAAACTTCACACATGGCATCACACTCCCCAACACACATATCATTTGACCCCACACACATGCGCAAATCAACAGGAATGTTGCAGCAGGCAGCACCATCCATACACATACAACAGCATGACCATCCGAAGGTTAGCCTGATGTCACATGCAACACGGGGAGTGCCAAACACATGCACACATGCCACCAGACATACGTGCATCTGTACATCTCCACCACATGTCGCAGTGAAATCATCGGCATCCATGTCACATCTGCCAATCAGCCTCCTACATGTCGGTGTCACATGCATCCATGGTGTATCACAGTGGCACACATGTCAAATACACACACGCACATGTACATTGTGCACATACATGAAGGTGGAACCAGCATCCATGTGTCACGCCACAGTACATAAACAGAAATGTAAACATGTGTGCACCCACACATGCATTTGGGCACCATGCATTTGAACACATACAACATTGATGAGCCTCACACAGGACTGGACTCACATGCAGCAGGCTCATGTCCCTGTACATACACATCCATACATGGGCCTACCAAGACATATGTCCAACCTGCACACTCCTGCCACACCTCAACATGCACAGCGTCCAATCAGTACGCATGTACCCTTACCGCTCGACTCCGGACGGGACTGCCTCTGAAGGATCTGGAGGTGGAGCGCTGGGTGTATGCGTTCCAGGACCCTCATCTGGATGTTAATAAAGCAGACCCAGCACCCCTCTGCATGCTCTGCCTTCAAGAGGGGCCGGGCCTTGCTGAGGGTCCTGGACCTGAAGTCCTCCCACTGCTTCGGGACGTGTTGCATGTCGCGGGCAGCCACCCCCTCCACGTTGATGGCAGCCACAATGTCCTTCCAGATCCTCTTCCGTCCTTCACTGTCGGCGCGTGAACTTCCAAAGAGGGCATCATAATGCCCCAGGACTTGCTACACCAGGATGCCAACTTCATTGGTAGTGAAGCTGGCAGCCCTCTGCCTCTCTGCTGGGGGGTTGCCACTGGTGCCAGAAGGTGTTGTGTTGGACATGGCAATCCCCGAGGCAGGTGTGGGTGGGCAACTGGGTCCTGGGGCTGGGCTGTGGAGCGATGGAATACCAGTCACGAGTCTTCTGTTCCAGCAAGGGTGGTAACAGCAACTGGACCCCCGCAGATGGCTGACATGCAGGCACCAAATTGCAGGGCACGTGGCCAGCAGGCAGGCAGGCAGCAGCAGATGGCAAGTGGGAGCGTGGCCAGCTTGATACAGAGTAGATGTTGCTGCACAGGGTCCATTCCAGGGCACCCAGCAGCCACTGATGTAAATCAGGGCTTCTGTCCTTGTTCCACCTGCCACTCCCTCGGTTCAATCCACCAGCGCCACTACCCATACTGATCAGGGCAGCATTTGCCAGCCAGGGTCCGGACCACTGTCCAAGAGGAGGAAGGTTGCACCTGCAGTAGAGGATGGAACCCCAGACACAGCTCCGGCTTCCGGCACGTCGAGGAAGAAGCCTTTCTGCATGCAGGAACTGGACTTCCTTGTGGACTACGTGCAGGACCACAAACCTAAACTTTGGCTTGTCTCCTCCGACGACCAAAAGTCTCTTAGATAAACTTGTTTATTTATGTATTAGTTGTCTAATCTGCAATGTGCTCCTACGCGAATGTGCTAAGTAAATGTACTATGCAATGTCATATTGTTATGTAACCACTGTCTCAAGATATGCGCCCGGTAGCCTCCGGGCCTGGTTTGCGCTATACTAATAAAATAAATACAAATACAACCGTGATATGCTAGTGGGGCCGAATTGTCAAACTACGGCTGCCCATCGCATGTCCCAATGGAAGAAAGTTGCGGTTTGTGTGAGTGCATTCGCCCATGAGGTGTGCACAGCTCAAGAGTGCAAAAAGCGTTGGGATGACCTCAAACGCAGTACTAAGGTGAAGCGTGCCTCTAATTACAACATGACTCTGGTGACTGCCACCACCTGAGGAGGAAGACCTCACTTCCCACGAGTCAGTGGTTGCGGGGTTCATACCGGCAGGAATGGTCGAAGAAATCGGAGAGATGCTGGACTTTGATGACCCGTCCAGTGAGCGTTGTTGCGTGTTTGTCGAGGCCATGTGTGGTTTGCTTGTGTGATATGTTGTGCTTGACTGACACTAAATGTCATGTGTACATGGTTCTCATGTGCAAGTCATGCAATGCTTCACTGATGCGTGCCTGCTGTGCAGGATGCTGGACATGTAGAACAGACGGGGACTGTCCTCATCGCCACACTTGCACCCTACTCACAGGTTACTCACCCGGCTGCCCCTCCGGCCCATGTTCCAGCTCACTGGCCCTTCTACATGTAGCCTGGGGTGTCTTTCCTCTCAGCACTGGGACTATGTCATTGCATGACTGACGTGCATGTGTCTTCTGCCTGCATGCGGGTACTCCACATAGGCATGCTCCCTTGCCCCTCCACCCCCCCTGCACCCTAATTTCACCATGGCACTGGTGTGCATCATGTTGGCGTACTGAAATGGCCTGTTCAAGGCTTCTGTGTACATGCAAGCTTCCACCAGCCAACCTGGTGGAACATGGGTGTACTACTGAGGGTTCATCATGTGTCCTGCTTACTGTCCCATTATCATCTGCTGTGTTGTCAGTCGACTCAGATGATTCAATTGACGCTAGTCAACACTCTCTGCCAATACACAGGTCTCTGGTCACCTTTTCGCTGCCATGCAATGCTTCCCTGCATTTTCACTTATGGGGGGTGGGGGGTTTGCTTGTAGCCATGCAACCCATTGCATGCACATTGCACGTGATGCCTGAACTTGCCCTTGCACTGCCTTCACGTTTATTGATAGACATCATAATGTACTTGCTCATGTAGATAGTGGGTAACGTACACATGTTCGCACATACTTATAATATATACATATATATACAGTTATCAATATGCAGTGCACATACAATACACACAATATACAATTTTCAATGTGAATACAGTAACCAACCAGTTACCGCACGGGGGTGTAAGGTCTGGTGTTAGTGGGGCTATTCTTTGTTTAGGAGCCAGCTGATGACCTGCTTCCTGAAGATCTGGACGGATTCGATAGTTTTGATGTTGAGAGGTAGGGTGTTCCAGAGTTGGGGGGCAAATACTGTGAAGCTTGCCCCTCGAGCTCTTTTTAGGTGGAACCTGGGCACTGTCAAGCATAGAGTGTTGGAGGATCTGGTGGATCTGGTGGCAGGTTTCATGGTGAATTTATTAGCTAGATATGGTGGTGCTAGATGATTGAGGGACTTGTACGTGAGGCAGATTTTTTTGGCGTATGGATAGCCATTTGCAGGCTTTCCTAGTAGCGGAGATATGCTCTCGTCTAGGAATGTTGAGGGCTGCGTGCAGGGCGTTATTTTGTATTACCTGCAGCTTGTTGAGTATGGATTTGTTAGCACCTTGGTACACGCTGTTTCAGTAATCTAGTTTGGATTGTATGAGGGCCCTGGCAAGGGTGAGGCAGCTGTTGGGTGATAGGAATGGTCTGCTGGCCCTAATGAGCTTGCCAGTGTAGGCGGCGGCTGAGGCGGTCATATTGGTGTGTTTGGTGAGGTTGGTGTTGGCATCTAGATAGAAGCCAAGGGTTTTCACGCTTTTGGCTATAGGGATGGTGTGGCCATCGATGGTGATGTTATTATAGCTAGGATTAAGTTTAGTTAGGGTGTTGGGGGAGCCGACGATGAGGAGCTCTGTCTTCTCATCATTCAGGCAGAGACCATGCGAGGCCATCCATCCCTGAATTATGGAGAATATTTTGTTGATCCGGGCGGAGTCTGCTTGGTAATTACCCGTGATGGTGAGGAGTATCTGGGTGTCATCTGCGTAATTTGTGTAGGTGACACCCAGATGGTCCAGTTGGTCAAATAGAGGCTTTGTAAATATATTGTACAAAGTGGGGGATACACAGGATCCTTGTGGGACCCCCCATGTGAGGTGGATGGGGTCTGCTGCAGCTGTTGTGGAGAAGACCGCATGGTTCTGTTTGCCAGGAAGGATTGTATCCATGTGATGGCAGAGGAGGAGAAGTGGGCTGCTGTGGCAAGGTGATTGCAAAGGATTTCATGGCTGACCAGGTCAAAAGCCGCTGAGAGGTCCAGTAGGAGTAGGATTGCGGCTTTGCCTTTATCTTTAATTTCATCAATCTGGCTTTTGAGATCAACAAGGGCGGTTTCTGTTCCATGTTGAGGTCTGAAGCCAGATTGAAGTATTCGTAACAGTTGGTTGGACTCCAAGTATTCCTGAATTTGGATGTAGGCGACTCTGTCCAGGATTTTTAGTAGGAAGGGGGCTGTGGTGATCGGCCTGTAGTTGGTGGGTATGGCTGGGTTGAGAGATTGTTTTTTTAGGAGTGGGAGAACCCATGATTGTTTTAAGTTGCTAGGGATCGAGTTATTGGTGAAGAATAGGTTGATGAGTTTAGTGATGAAGGGGGAGAGCTCTCTGGCTGCATCTTTTATGATCTGTGCCGGGCAGCTGTCTCCTTTGCAGTTTGAGGGTTTCAAGGAGGTGATGATTTTTGGAACTTCCGGGATGGTGACTTTCTTAAACGAGAAGCCTGAACTAGTATTGTTAGGCGTTGGTAGGCTAGGGTTGGTGACCTTGTTATTGGAGAGTTGTTGCCGTTTGTCCTCAATTTTAGTCTGGAGTCCTGAAATTTTGTTGTTGAGGGCGTTTTGGATGCTGGTGCACCAGGATTTGTCTTTCAGGCCGGTGTCTGGAGGTGAAATAGGGTTTTCTAGTTCCTTCAGAATTTTAAATAATTCTTTGGTGGAGGAACCTGCCTGAACAATCCTGGTGTTGTATACATCTTTTTTGGTGTGGATTATCTCGCTTTTGTAAAGTGAGGATAGGTTTGTGAGGTTGGATTTGTTTTCCACAGTGGGGTTAGTCTTCCAGGTGTGTTGTGCCTTGGCTTTCTCTTTTCTGAGAAGTTTGAGCTCAGGGCTGTACCTTGGGTTCAGATGAGCTTTGGGTTTGACTTTGCGTATTTTCAGGGGGGCAACAGTGTCCATTGCTCTAGCCATGGAATCATTGAAGGTGTCGATCAGCAGGTTTAGGTCAGCATTGGCTGGGAGAGCATTGAGGGTGGGTAGGACCAGTGGTAGTAGGGCTTCAGCAGTAATGTTGCGTTTATTCCTGGTGGGACAGGCTGGTGCCAGGGGGTGTTTATTGGGCAGTCCCTGATTGGTGTGGACCTCAAGAGGGATCATGTGATGATCGGTCCATGCCAGAGGTTGGGGGTCTTTACAGGTTGTATTGCAATTGTAGATTGCTACCTAATCAAGGGTTCTGCCTTTTTGGTGGGTGGGGAGTACAATGAGTTGAGTGAGATCATAATCGGTTAGGATATTGGCTAGGGATGCAGCATGTGCCTCGTTCCGGTCTTGGTAACCGAGGTTGAAGTCCCCGAGGATCATGATTTGTGCTGATGGTTTGGAATATGCGGTGATGAGGGATGTGATGTCTTCTTCAAAGGTCCGAGAGGGGCCTGGGGGTCTATATATGAGGTGGAAGGTGATCGTGGTTGTGGGTGAGGTTTGTAGTTTGGCTGTGAGTATCTGGCAGGATGTGAGTGAGACTGTAGCAGCTAGTCTGAGGTCTAGTGAGGATTTGGAAATGATCGCTTCACCTCCACCTCTGGTGTTAGGTCTATAAGCTCTGAGGATAGAGTATTTGTCTTGGATGGCTAGCGACATATGTGTGTGTGTGTTATGTGCTTCTGACATGGATACTAATGTTTATCTTTTCTCCACTTTTCAGTTGATGATGCAATGGAGCCAGAGGATGGTCTTGTCATGCCAGGCACAGGGTTGCTATCACACCAGCAACCCAGCACAAGTGGCGGTCGTGGGGTGGTAGACCATGAGAACCCACTTGTGTTCCAGACATTCGTGTCTAGGGCTGGCAATAAGTCTAGCCCGGATGATCACTCTGATGTGCATCGGGTCCATTCGTCAGGGGTAAGTGAATTTGATGTGGATGCTCCTCTGTCCATGACACCTGCACTGAGGAGCCAGACGGTGGTGAAACCTCTGCCTGTGGTGGATCGGGATGCAGGGTCCCCCTCCACACCAGTTGCTGATGTGCCTGGGGCATCACGTCAATGGAGGAATGTAGTCCTGCAGCCGCAGGCGGTGCCAACGCAACAAGGACGTCAGCTCCTTGGGCCCCGCAGGTGTCAAGCCCTGCAACGCGGTGGCCGCGCGCCACTGGGGTATACTGAGTGGGAGCAAGCCATGGTTGCCAATTCCGAACACCAGGGGGCAGCAATTGATAACATAGCTGAGAGCATGGAACGTGTGGCCCAATCTGTGCTCCCCCCTGCTAGGCAGGTGGAACTCCAGCAGTGGGCAGTACAGTCCACGGCCCGCTCACTCAGGCTGGGCATGGCGGCCTCAGACAGGGCACGCCGGGCTGAAATAGTGTCTTTGCGTCAAGCAATTGCTACTCACGCAGAGGCACACATGGAGGCCATGAGGGTTGACTATGAATCCCTCACATCTACTCTGGGTGTGCTCTTGATGTCCCAGAGGAAGCAGTCAGAGGAGAGATTGGAGCAGCTAGAGAGTACCATCTCGGCTGAGCTACGTGCTTGCCGGGAGGTGTACCAGTTGTCCAGCCAGGCCATGCAGGAAGAACTCCGTGTTACACGCGTTACCTTGCAAGAGGATGCACTCGTATCACGCAAGGTTCTACATGCTGACCTACGTGTCATCGCCGCACAGAACCAGGCTCACCCGTCCCACAGACTTGCCGCAGATGAGGGTCAAGCTGCACATAGGCATGGTCAGGGTACTGTGCCACATCAACCTTTTCAGCCAGAGGGTGGTGAGGACGACGAGGTATCTCCCACACAGGTTGGGCTGTGCAGGTGTTGAGCCCATGGAGGTTTTTTTTTTTGTCTCAACATCATCGCTTGTGGGTGTTGAGGTGCACCCTGTACCTCTCCCCTCCTGGGTGCCTCCGTCCCGGGTTGTATGTGGCCATTTTTGATTTTTATAGTTAGTTTAATTAGTTAATAGGGTTTTTATAGTTAGTTTAATTAGGTAATATAGGTTTTTTTATAGTTAGTTTAATTAGTTAATATAGTTTAAAATTACTTGTCTATTGTGCATTCATGTGACAGTGTGGTGGTTTGTGGCTTTTGAAAGCATCCACTGTCTGTTCCAGCTGGGCCCTTCAAGCTTGTCTCATGTATGTGTTTGCAGCTTGGGGTCCTGACTCACACAGGCCACTCCTGCTTCCCTTATCCATGGGCTCGCAAGGATGGTTTGGTGTAACAACCATTTACACAAGGGCTTTGGACTTTTGTCATATCTGTGACCTGTCTGCTGCTTGACTACTTGTGTTAACACCCCTAGTGGGGATTAAGTGGGTTTTCTCCACGGCATGTCTGCAATCAATTTGGGTGAGTACATGATTGATATCTCCATTAATTGATGTGGATTGTGATGTATGTTCTTTTCTTGCCTGTATATGTGCTTGATGCCCTTCATGCTGTAGACAGTAGCCTGCACCCTTTGGCTGTCAAAGTCACACTGATGGTGGGAGGAGTTTGGATGTAGGTCTCAAACATGGCCCAGTGACAACCAGCATGGAGAACCACACACAGGGAACTGTCTAGCCTTATTAATATCTTTTATGCCCTTTCTGCAGGAAATTGAGCCTCCAGACTACCTTTCCCAGCAAGCACAGGGCCAAGTACTACTGAAACCTGGCCACGTTCGGTGGTGCACACGTGTTCATGTGTGCGCAAGCAGAAGCACAGGGCTTGTGCTCAGACATCCGACAGAAGCAGACGTGTTTCCAGGAGCTCCAAGCAAGGTGAGCAGCACAAGGGCCACACCACAGACAACCTTCCACCAGGCCACTTGCACATGCATGCTAAGTAGCGCCAGTGCTGGGGAGCTTAGCCAGCCATTGTTGTAGTAGCGCACAGTACAGCTAAAATGCATTGAGGAACAAATGCCAAGTAGCTTTACAAGTTGTCAGGGGCACACGCAGGGGCCGTCGCACATATCCTCGAGTCCACCCTGCTCCATAGAAGCCGAGTTATTAGCGCAGTAGCGTTCCTAGCCAGAAACGAATACAGCGCACAGGGACACCCAGCGAGGCATAGACTTGTGTGCAGTGCATATCATTTGCATGTGCAAATTGCCACGTGCACTACCTATTGAAATCCGTGGCTGCCAGAACACGAATTGTTCAGAAGTCACACGTCGCTATACACGTCTAGCAGCTCACCCAGGGACCATCCTATCATGTGTGATTCTTGACGCATTGGTCTTCCATTTACCACGTGCCCACGTGTGCCTGCCTTACTGCATTGACAGTGTATGAACCATCACGGGGGCAAGCTAATGTATAAGTACAAAGCAGCAGACAAGAGTGTTTGTTTGTGGAGAAGTCACTTAATTTGGGGCATGAATGGTGTTGTGTGTGTATTGTAAACACACAGATTAGTAATTCACTCTCTCTTTGCAGCATTGAACTGCTCCTGTTACCGGACCTGACAGTGCGCATGTGACACCGACATGTAGGAGGCTGATTGGCAAATGTGACATGGATGCCGATGATTTCACTGCGACATGTGGTGGAGATGTACAGATGCATGTATGTCTGGTGGCATGTGTGCATGTGTTTGGCACTCCCCGTGTTGCATGTGACATCAGGCTAACCTTCGGATGGTCATGCTGTTGTATGTGTATGGATGGTGCTGCCTGCTGCAACATTCCTGTTGATTTGCGCATGTTTGTGGGTTCAAATGATATGTGTGTTGGGGAGTGTGATGCCATGTGTGAAGTTTGACACTGCCACTCATGTGCAACTGTCATGTGTGTATCAGACCATTGTACAGTGGCCTGATGCCTGTGTTCTGCCTCGCCCTTTCTGCAGTGTCAACTGATGAAGAGGGCGGATACGGTGCTGTGGAGCACAGCGGCAGGGATTCCACCGTCAGCCGGAGACTCAAGGCCCAGCTCCCCTCCCATGTTGTCATCTCGTCAGGGAGTGAGGAGTCTGGTGCCGCGTCTGCGGCCGCAGCTTCCGAGGGTAGGTGAGGATGAGGATGCCTCATGACCGCGTTGACTTACTAGGACGGTCACTAGTGCTGGGTTCCTCCGTGTGCTGGACCTTCTACCGAACACCTGGACCTTCTACCAAACACCTCCTCAACTGAACCCCCTATGCGCCAGTCGTCATCCGTGCCATCTTCCTGCCCAAGTATCACCTGGGCACCCTGTGGAGCTGCCTCTGACCCAGCGGCCAGGCTGGTGGAGGACACATCCCTGCCACAGTCGGAAGTCGGAGACCAGCAGGGGTGGCCACCCCAACAACTGGACCCCAGCAGGAGGAGGACGTCCAGGCATCAACAGGCAGGGCACATGCACGGCAGCATCAGGATCAAGGTGGGAGCGATGATGACTCGGGGCCATCAACATCAGAGGGGCAGGCATCGGCTGGAGGGCAGGAGGACCCTGGATTGGGAGTGTCTTCTGTGTGACAGCGGTTGGGCCGGCAAATTGATGCAGAGCAGCGGCGGGCGGAAGAGGCACGGCTCACTATGGTCAGGGCAGAGAACTCCATGCGCAGGGTGTTGAGGCGGGCTGAGTGCTCCAAGGAAATTCGCAGGGAGTTGGAGGTGGACATGGCTTTATCCCTGCGAGACCTCGGGCCAGGGATCAGGCCTGCCTCCAGGATGTTGAAGAGGAGTTCGATGATGCCCTGGCCCGGGACATCAACAAGTGAGCCGTTGGACTTGCCCGCCACCTTTGTAAATAGTTCTGTTGGTGTAAGTTTCCTTTCTATTTTTCTTTCATTTGGGGCGCATGGACTATGCCCCACCTTTTTGTATATAGTTATTTATTAGGTAGGGTTATTTGTAGGTTGTATTCTGAGGGGTGTGCGGGGAGTTTAACACGCATTTTCGCTAGCGCGAGAGGGGTACATGTATTCTGAGGGGTACGTGTATTCTGAGGGGTGCATGGGGAGTTTCACACGCATTTTCACTAGCGCAAGAGGGGTACGTGTATTCTGAGGGGTGGTCAGGGAGTTACACATGCGTTTTTGCTAGTGCAGGAGCGGTACGTGTATTCTGAGGGGTGTGCGGGGAGTTTCAGATGAGTTTTCACTAGCGTGAGAGGGGTACGTGTGTTCTGAGGGGTGTGCGGGGAGTTTCACATGCGTTTTCACTAGCGCGATAGGGGTACGTGTGTTCTGAGGGGTGCGCGGGGAGTTTCACACGTGTTTTCGCTAGCGTGAGAAGGGTACGTGTATTCTGAGGGGTGCGCTGGGAGTTTCATATGCGTTTTTGCTAGCGCGAGAGGGGTACGTGTATTCTGAGGGGTCCACGGGGAGTTTCACATACGTTTTCGCTAGCGCGGGAGGGGTACGTGTATTCTGAGTGGTGCGCAGGGAGTTTCACATGCGTTTTCGTAGTTGGGGGGGCTGTATGCTGGTCCACTGGCCTTTGCACCATGTACTGGATTTGTGCGATGTTTATGGCGCACGGGGCGGGGTTGAGGGTCTAACTGGCGCTGCTGCAGGGTCGCTGCACCACTCTGCGCCACGGCTGGTTATGGATTTTGAAATCCATGAATACGCTTTGCGCTGAAATAGGTTTTGGCGCACGTGGATGGCGTAGACTGCCTCAAGCGCACACTGTGCGCCAGCCGCGTACGCCACCTCTGCGCCGAATTCTATGAATTACCCCCTAAATTGTGCAGAATATGCATGGGAAGATTTACATGATTTCCTACGCAGAGCAAACAAAACAAAAAACAAACATAGATATAAAAACACCAGGGTAACTCTCCTCTCTAGCTCCTGCGAATGTATCAAGATATTTCCATCATCGCTTCATTGCTATGCTACACTTCATTTGTAATAAAACTGTTCTTCCCCCAGAGAAGTGCAACACTTCTTTTGGAGAAAAGAATACCAAGCCAGAGGAGCACCACACATCCACATGCTTTTGTGGATTAAAGATGCTCCTAAATTTGGTCAGGATAGAGATGCCACTGTTTTGCAGTTCATCCAAAAATATGTCACTTGTGAAACCCTTCACAAATAATACATATTGACCTTCATGCACAAATTATACAATTTCAAAGACACAAATATGGGAAATATTGTCGTCACAAATATAAAAACAAAGGGAAATACTACACCAAATGTTGCTTTGGTTTC
The DNA here is from genome assembly GCF_040938575.1 of Ambystoma mexicanum. Lineage (NCBI taxonomy): Eukaryota > Metazoa > Chordata > Amphibia > Caudata > Ambystomatidae > Ambystoma > Ambystoma mexicanum. The sequence goes on along the minus strand of NC_090936.1, from coordinate 299,093,150 downwards.
CCTAGACCAGTTTCAACAACAGGTCAAGTAATCAACTTCATGTCTTCAGTTAGACATATAGGGCCTCATTACGAGGCTGGCGGTAGCCGTGCCCTCATTAAGGGTGCGGCTGCCGCCAGTAATGAACTTTTACCGGGCCCTTGGAATGGGCAATTACCGGGTCATGCCGACCTTGGTGGACCCGGTAATTACCCATTCCATGGGCCAGGTAAAAATGGATCCCCATTCCCATTCGAGCCCCATAGGGCTCAATGGGAATGGGGAGGGAACTAACAACGGGCCCGTTAATAATGGTTTTACCAGACATCCTTTCCGGGTCCCGTGAGGGAAGCTAGTAGCTAGTAATAGGGCGGAGTGGGTTTAACGGCACCAGCACCATTACCGGTGCCATTAAACCCATTACGCCAGCCTCGTAATGAGGCCCATAGTGTCAAAGGTAAATCACCTAAGAACACATATTACATAAAAAGAACAGAAGAATCAAAATACATCAATGATTACAATGCAATCATTGCCCTCCTAAGGAATGCAACATAGATGTGCAATACATTGCAGAATATTCCACTGCAGTTGCACGATATGTCATACCCTACTTAACCAAAGCAGAGAAAACGGAGCGTCAGGACCTCTGTGATGATATATCATCTGACAAAACACTATCACAGAAATTGTACAGCTTAGGTATAAAAATGCTCTGTGATAGAGAATGTGGCCTCTATGAAGCTGCAGACCGTTTAACCGGTACTGCCTTGATTGGACATTCTGACAATATTGTATAGCTAAGTCTTGGCCCTGCTAAATCTAGAAAGAGTTCTCAAATCATATGAGGACATAGAAACAATAGCCAAAAATGATCCCAACAGCCAAGACATTTTGAAAAACAATTTACTAGACACATACTACCCAAACAGGAGTACCACTTTGGAAACCATGTGTCTCTACCACATAGCCCAACACTTCACATACAAAAATAACATTAAACCAGATGAAAAGAAAGGTAGATACAGAGTAGCAAATTGTGAAGGCAGCTTAGTGAAACTTACCAAACACAGCTTAATTAATCATATCTAATTGTCATTAAAATCTCCTCAACATAAAGAACTATATTACATGTCCCTGCTTCAACTTTTTAAACCATGGAGAAAAGAAGAAGAGTCACTGGATACGTATAACCTCTATGAAGATGCTTTCAAAGCAAATGAAAGCACTATAACAGATGTAAACTTTACACAGTACCAAACAGTGTTGCACAATGAAAAGCACAATCAACTCAGAGAGACTAGAGGTAATATTTTCTACGACCAATAGTGAACAGCCCTCTAAAAAACAAGAACTTTTAAACAATACACAATGTCACTTGGTCCCTTGCTTCCCCAAGTCCATAGAAAAGTTTAAACCTACTATATGAGATTAGTCACCATTAAATTCTCATAAACTGCACCACATTTTATCAAAAATAGTTATTTATTTTTCATATTTCAACAAGTAAAAAAGCTTTTTATCTTTTTTTCTTTTTTTCACAGCTCAATTTTTATGGAGAGTTGTTCAAGTGTTATACAAAATCACAAAATTTACAACATTGTGAAACAATATTGCTGTGTACATTTAATCTCATGTATCTTTTGACCATTTAACATTTCACAGAATTCATTTCTTAACCTGGATCATCAAGGTGCTTACCTCTATCATAGAGCCAAGCAGCTTAGTCCGTAAAAACCTTTCACTTCATCTTCATAAAACCCATGCTTACTTTCATACCCCATTCAAACCATACCCGACATGTTTCATTCCTTCCACACTTACACACTAATCACAAGGAAATTCTTCAGGGGTAAAAATTTAAACAACATTCAATTAAATGTACAATCATAATAGTCTTCTTATAGACTTAATCACAATGAAAAGCAACATGAAGAACTCCAGGCCAAACTAGGTGTGGACACTCCTGACAGTAGTCAACCTTCTTTAACAGGAAGCCAAGAACCACTTGGACAGCCACTAATAGCAAATGAGTCAGAATTAGCCATGACAGAAGTAGAAAACGCCATGTGTCAGTATGAGCAATCTATAGAAGACTTTGCTGTACTGAAATCACAACTAAACACTGAGCAGCATAGCATTTTCCAAGAAGTAACAAAACAAATTGAACATGGTGTGCAACATGAAAATAAAAACTGTACCTGCCAAGATTACAAACCTATACTGCTATATGTGAGTGGTCAAGCTGGTTCAGGCAAAACATTCTTAATCAAAATCATCAGCAAGTTCCTTCAACAACTGACAAACAACAAACTATCAGCTTATGTAACTGCCCCCACAGGTGTAGTTGCCTACAACATAGGCGGTGTCACTTTACACAGATTACTACTTCTTCCAGTAGAACACCAAAACAAATTAGACTATTACAAACTTTCTACAGAAGCTGTAATGGAACTATGCAGAGTGTTCAAACAAATGAAAATGGTGCTAATAGATGAGGTGAGCATGGTCTCCAATCTAATGTTGGCTTTAATTCACCTCAGTATACAAGAGGATCTCAAAACGGACTACGAAGAGCTCTTTGGAGGAAAACACATTATTGTTTTCGGAGATCTTCATCAATTAACACCAGCGACAGCTGAAACTATTTTTAAAACCTTAGGGCACAAACTGTGCTGTAAAACTCTTGGCAGCATAGGAAATGTCAACATTTGGCAACATTTCCAATACAGAGAATTAACTGAAAATATGCGTCAGTCTGCAGATTTTACATACGCCAACATTTTAAAAAGTATGAGAGTTGGTTTACTATCTCAAGAAGCACACACTATATTAAAAACCAGGCACATCCATGCACTCTATGGCCAAAACTCATGTGCTACTGATGTCATGGAACAATTAGCACACACAAATGTCAATTTTATGTCCTTGATGCCAACTCTTGCAAGCTGTTCAAAATTTAATGAAACAATGTTAAAAAAAAAGTAAAGCACCCAATAGTTCAAATTGCCTCCACAGTCAAACTGGACGTAGATGGTATGACACTACCCATGTGTCAACAAGCCACAACAAGGCTAAACACCTTGGAAAACTCTAACACAGCTGGTTTCGACAAAATATTAAAATTGTCTTTAAACTGTAGAGTAATGCTTAAATGTAACCTTGACGTGTACCAAGGACTAGTTAATGGAGCACTTGGTACAATTGTTGGCTTTCAAACATATCCACATGACAACAATATTCAATTTGTCAATATTCTTTTTGACAAACTATCCGAAGTTAAAAGGATAGGAGGCTCAACTGTCTGCTTCTTTCTTTTCAAAGACATGTATGTACGCAGAGAACAATTTTCTCTAACTCTTGCATATGCAGTCACCATTCACAAATCACAAGGTCTTACCCTAGATTAAGCATTGATAGATATTGGTAGCACAGTCTTTAAAGAAGGCATGAGCTATGTAGCACTATCACGCTTACGTAAACTTGACACACTATTTCTAATCAACTTTGATGCAAGTAAAGTAAATGCTGACATTTTTTGCATTCTAGAATACAATAGACTGCTTTCACTCTACACCCCCATCTAAAAACCTATCCTGTTCCACAAAAAGCAAAACGTTGTAAAAGAAAACTACTTCAGACTTAATCTATGCAGGATCTCACAGCAATTCCTCCAAAGAAAGTAAAAGAAGGTAATACTTCCTCAAGGACCACAACCAAAGAAGAATTTACTGCTCAAAGTAACTCAACTACCTCTTCAAAGAAGCAACCCACACTCCCAACAAATGACTTGGACACAGAACTGTCAGGGCCATTCAAATTTTCCAATACAACTGGTGTAAATTGCTATGCAAATGTAGCAATAAATTTCTATTCCAATTGCCAACAATTATTGACAACATTTACTTACACGGTACAGACCAATTGTGTTTGCAAATGTTAGTCCTTCATAGAAATGCAACCAACAATCCTGACAACACTTACAATGTTTCTGGAATAAGGCAGGAATTAGACTACTGTGCTGGAATGGTCAAATCACTATAAACTCACAAGAAGATCCACAAAAATGTCTAATGTACTTGCTACAAGTACTAGAAAATAAAAACATACCTATAAATGAAATCTTCCAGATTTCATACATGTGGAAACATACATGCACTCTTTGCAGGCATTTAGTACAAGAAGAAGTTCCTAATGAACGCTTTGTGTATGTAACCATACCTAACTGTGAATCCATTCCATTTCAGCAAATTGTACAAAATGCAAAACCTTGGCAGATTATTTAGTTCCTGCAATTCCGATAATCATTCCACCTTACACATACAGAAATGCTTTTGCTTTAAAATGCAGATGGTACCAAAAACAACTGCAAGCTGACTGGATTCACACATGGTCAAGTATCACTTGGTAAGAAAACCTTCACAACAATAGGTATAATCTACCACGCAGGAGCCACAGCCAATGCAGGTCACTACAATGCATATATAAAAAAGAATTGTGGATGGTTTGAATGTAATGATAGTACCATTACTCTAAAGCAGAGATACCAGCAAATCTTGTAAACGCTTACTTAATATTCTTAAAACCAAAATGTAATAACTAATCTGTGTATGAACATAAACAAAACTTGAACTTCCAAACTATTACCAGGTAGAATACGCCAACAGGTATCTAACTGCCCCAAGAATCTGCAGCAAAGAAACAGATAGATGAATACCACTAAAATGGAAAAAGAAATAAAAAAATAGAATACACCAACTGCTATCTAATTGCAACAATATTACCACCACTTCCAAATGAAAAGCCATACACCTATTCAATTCCTCCTATTGAAATCAGTGAAAGAAATATATTGTACCACAACGTTAAAAGTTTTTTTTTTAAAATCCAGCATGGATTTTTTTTCCCACAGACCCAATGATTTAATCAACAAACACAGGAACTGGGTAAATTACACAGTACACTTTTTTTGAACTATAGTACTTTAAAGTACAAACTATGAGGGTCTCCAAAATACAGAAATGTCTTCTATCAATGCAATACTCATTATAAACTACCTACACTAGCATGTGTTTTTTTCTTTTATCAAAGTGATTGAAAAAAAATGTGTGCTCCAACTACCCATGTCATGAAAAAACTGCATACAACCACAAAAAGTCAAACAGTAAGTATATAATGATTGGACTCACAATCACCACAGCATAACACACTCATTCAAGCAAACACCTGACCATAAACCACAACCCAAAATGTTTGCTTCCATGGGTATCTTATGCTGCAGCACTTGTTGCCAACACTACAATCTTGACTGCATGGCCTGGCCAAAACTCTTCATACAGCCTCAATAAAGGAAACAGTAAGTATATAATAATTAAACTCACAAACACTGCAACATAACACAGCCATGCAAACGAACACCTCACCAATAAATACAACCCAAATGCCTAGAGTCTTCAATACGAACAATCTGAACACTATCCAACAAACAAACACACATCATCTCGCTATCCTATAAACACTATTACACTACTACCAATCAGTACTCACATTTTTGAAAACATATCCCCTAAGCAGGCCACACACCACAATCAAAATGTTTGGTAGCATTGTACAGTTATTCTGCGGTGGTTGCGGCCAGGGACTAGAGTCTTGGGTGCATGGCCTATGGCCTATGGCCTACGGCCTTCAGCCATGCACCCAAGACTCTAGGCCCTGGCCACAACCACCGCAGCATAACACACCCATTGAAACAAATACCTACCAAATTACCACAACCCAAAACCATAATACATCCACCTCAGAACTATGCACTTCAATTAACATTCTAAAAAATAATTACAACCAACGTACAAACTCTTCAATACATACTCTCTTCACCCCATGCTCTTCCAACAACCCAAAACCAACATTATACTAAAGTAAAATAGTCAGTAGTGTGCCCAGTGTTTAGTATGTCCGCAGACACCGCAAACACATCACGGCCTTCTCCCACCTAAACAAATACAGCATTTGACCCATCTCTTACTCCCCACCCTCTCCAAGCACTCATACACACCAACACACTCCCAAAATTGGATTTATGCTCACTTGCAGTGCATGTCTGCGCTTCCAATATGGCAGGTGCATCGAAACAATTTGACGCACCTCACGCCTCATCCCAGCCAATCAGAGAACACGTTGCGTGTCTGTGGACATGACGCAAGCCGATTATCCAATTGGTGTCCTGTCCGCGGAGCGAACAGGGAAGTGTGTCCGCGGAGCGGACATAGATATCACTAATTTTGTTAGACCTACTTTTTGGTCATTTTAAAAAAAAAAGCTGGATGTATTTTCACCAAATTTACAAAAGCACACTTTCGGGACAAAGCTGCCGCTCCTGCCTCAAATTTGGTGAAAATCCGTTCAGCGGTTTGGGCTGTAGACACAACAGAATTTTTTTCTTCATTCAGTCCATGGGAAAAAAAGAAATTTTGGGGCCCCCCTATAACTTTGCCCCCCCCTGTACCAAACCTCACCAAACTTGCTGTTCCTATGGGTTTAGCAACTTAACCGTAACTACAGGGCTGCTACCGCAGGCCATGTAATATATATATAAATTTCACAACAACAGTACAAAATCTTACCAACAATCAATTATTAAAACAAATACATGAATATCATTCAACTAAAAAATGGTGTGAATACAGTCACTGAGCGTTCCCTCAAGGGATTAACTATTTTCAAAAGCACAGAGCTCCAAAGCGCCAGCCATTTGTCTTAGAAGTCATAATATGTTGCCATACTATTCCACCCAACAAAATCTTAAAATCTTGTAAAAGACTATCAAAATAGAACATTGGTTGTTCATTTAAAACTTTGCACTCTAGTAATAGATGACAAATTGTCTCAATAGATCCATCAATTTGACAAAATCTGCAAATTCTAAGCTGTCGCTCCACCTTCTTCTTAGCCTCAAATGTTTCTTGTCAGGAAAAAGTTGAATCGTAGGTGAAGAATTTGAGTTAGTCATAAGGCACAATAGAATTTAATCCAGTAATTTGGTAGGACAACCGAGTGTCTTACGTCTAGCAGAATTCCTGAATACAAATGACACTTAATAATTTCTTAAATCGTAAATATCCAGTCTAACTCCCAGAGGTTCTTTTTCAAACATTGTGCGGATTCGCATATTAATTCAATGGATAAGTTGTACTTATCCATACATTCACAGCACTCAGTTACACATTTGCTAAGCAGGGAATCCGATTTTTTTTTATCCCTGATCCACTTCAGTTTCCACCAGATCGTAAACCCTTCCGCTAACACAATTTTTGACAACAAAATCAATAGAGGATTGGCCTAGTTCATACCTGAGACCAGCTGCTGAAAGTCCCATTGGTAAAAACCTTCTGCCAAAAGCACCCTTCAGGGTTACCCCAGTTAATAGACAAGGTCAAAAGTAATGTTTCTGCACCATATGTGAACCCCTGAACCCCGGAACAACCTTCTTTTTATAGTATTTTATAACTGGAAGCAAAGAAAAATATCCAAATGTGTTGTCTATCTGAGCTGCTTCTATAGCCAATTAAATGATTTGAGATTTGTGATGGTAAAAAAAAATGTTTGATTAAAACCTTTGAATAAATAAAAACTCAGATAATATTATGCAATAGTGAATATTCAGTATTTCCCAGGAACCATTCAACATTACTCTAGCAGCATTTCGTTCTGGGTCTGAAATGAAAAACCTTTGTCTTATAAATGTTTATAGTCATGTTCTTACTTTGAGTGTAGTCCTCTAAACCCGTTAGTTGCCGTTGCAGACCGATAGACGTGTAATCCATCAAGATCATATCGTCTGCATATAAAAGATAATTCATTGATTTATCAACGAAACAGGGAAAAAACAGCACCCCTTAGTAAAAGCACAAGTGATATCTGAAATAAATAAACAAAAAAGAAGTGGAGCTAAGATGCAGCCTTGTTTAAAACCATGCCTGTTTTGTATTGGATCTGAGAGTAAACCTGGTATATTCATTCTTACCCTTATAGAAGTGCTAGGGTGCAAGGCAATAATCATATTTAGCAGTGTAGTAGGACATCCCCATGCTTGAGGTTTTTGCTACAGCTAATTTTCTGTCAATACTGTCAAAAGCCTTGGAGAAGTCAATAAAAGCAATATATACTGGTTTTAACTTCTCCATGGCTTCATTCTTAAGCAGAATAAGAAAAACAATTTGTGTTAGTTTCCATGCCCTTCATAAAACCAGTTTGATAAACATCCAATCTCATGGTCTTTTTAGCCCATGCTATCAAATCTCACAACAGTAGAGTTGCCATGATTGTAGATGGTACATCCAGAAGGGCTATGGGGATGTAATTTGCAGGGCCACTTTTTAAAAATAAGCACTAGTATCAATTATGACCAGGATTCGGGGATTTTCTTATTCACCAGAACATCACGAAAAACATCCAACAGGGTATTTGCCCAAAAAGCTATATTCCCTTTCAGGCCCATCATGGACAAGCCATCGGGCCCTGGCGCCCTTGAATTACTACTCTGGGAGATCAGTGAACTTATGGTTTCATGGTCCATTTCTAGAGCCCAGATCTCCTCTAACGGAGTCACAATTGGTAGTGGATTATCACTCGTACAATCATATATGCTACAAAAGTTCTCTCTCCACTAAGTCTCAGAAATAGGGGTTACCTGAGCACAGGTTTGAAATTTGGAGTCAGCATTTATTAAACACCAACATTCTTTTGTGTCCTTAGTAACTAAGGCTTGAATCATTTTCTGTGAGTCATTTAGTAGCTGTTTACGCTTGAAACATCGACCCCAATCATACTATATAATAAAAGGACCGATATATGTTTGTCGAAGCCGTCATGCTGAGTAGAGGCTGCCTGAACGCACAGAATGCTCCGCTAGAGTTAGCTGTTGCCTTAGGATATAAAGTAGTCCAATCAGCCTATCTTCGCCTGTTTTCACTGCCGAGGGGAGCTGTTGGCTTAGGATCCATAGTGGTTCTTCTGTGTTAATGAGAACCTGCACTTTGGCCCGTGTACACGGGTCTGTATACTAGTTTTTATATAAATTCGCAATTTTCTTGCGTTTGGCAACCTCAGCCACAGGAAATCTTTGTAGAGTTCTTTACAGTTTCCTTCTTTACATTGAACTTCAGGGTTATAGGCGTGCTTATGGACAACCAATGACTTTTTAGAGAACTGCATATGTCCATATACCCTCTTCAAAATAACATGATACAGAACATTTTTCAATAATTCATAGAAAGCCTCTTCAACATACATATTGAACACTGCATTATTAAACGTCCTTATATTGTGGGTATTCCAAGCTATAAAAGTTCCCACCTCGTTAACCTCTAAATCCATGGGATATATCCTATGATCCACCGTTTTAGCCTGGATCCTCCATTTCAAATAAAAGGGAAATGGTCACTAACCATGGCCAACTCGATGGTCAAAGATATAACATTCAAAAAGATCACCTCAGAGATAAAGAAGTAGTCCAAAACACTCGACTGAGATCCTCTAACCCAAGTGTGATGGGGGTAGGGGGTCATCACCCAACACGTTCCCATTTAAAATACAAAACCTCCATGCATCTGTAAATTACATCAGAGCTATACCACCTTTATAACATTGTCAAGTTTGGACACACAGTGCATTCAAGTCACCGCAAATACAAACTGAGTTGGAGTTTCTCAGAACTTGGCAATTGAAAATCACATTTTCTATTGCGTCAAAAAATTCAGGATGTGAAACCTTCACCGGATTCCAGTCTAGGTGTAATATCAAGGTGCACCGTAAGTATGTATATACCGAGATGTCCTACTCTAGTCCACTGCCTGTACAAATGCGTTTGGCTACGCGTAAACAGAAGGCAACACAGGAAGGTTATTACGGATCCCAAACAACAAACCAGAGGATGGGTGCCCTTTGTTTCCTTTATATGCTGGATTACTCATCAGGGTGTAACTAGCTAATACTGAGGCTTCCTGGAGCCAGGTCTGCTGTAAACAAAATACATCTGCGTTCCCTAAATCCACACTATCCTTGTGAAAGAGGTGAGCAAAGCCCCTATGTTTCCAAGAAATTAATTTAAGTTTGCTACTCAGTGCACTAAGCCTTTGCTACTGAGAATTACACAAACATGTATCCACAGTTGCAGCAAGTCAACTCCAATTCATGTTATAGTTCAATATGTGTGTGCCAGAGTTTATCTGCCTTTTTAAACCAGTATCTTTAAAGTATTTCATGAGTAGTTGGGGTGCAGTTTCAAGGCTGCAACCTTCATGTCTTTGATTTTTATCTGGTCAGATTATATTAAGCATAGTCGGTTTTGGAAAACTATTAACAATATCAAAGCCCCATATCCTAATATGGTCTGAGGCAGCAACTATTTGATCCAAAACGAAATGTGCATAAAAATGTAAAATTACTTTGTCTAATCGGTGATAATTCCAGAATTCAACCTGAGCAATGTCTTTGATATTAATATGGGAAAGCACTAGTAGCCTTTTTAGAAGGCGTAAACATTGTCCCTATTACCTCTTGATCTAATTGAAGTTTCTCAAGAATTAAACAATTAGAATAGTCGGGGACAGCAGATGCCCCATCACTTCCTCAAGATTTATAAGAGTCTTAGGCATGGCATACTAACTGCCTTTTCTCTTCTAGTGTCATCAAGATTGGGGTCATAGGTTAGTCTTGGCACTGCGCAATTATCATGGATTTATCCTTTAAACCATTTGAACTAACAGTAACCCCCACAGCACTCATTAGAATATCTGTCGCCCGTGTGCTCTTATTCTTCTCGTCCAAGGCCACCCGGACCAGTAAAGCTGTCTGGGTAGAAGCGGACACACCCTGGGCAGGGGTATTTGAGGATGAATGAATCTCTTTATTCAATGCCCCCACACCAGGCAGTGTTGCCCCTCTCATTAACAACCTCATATGTTACTCCTGTGTTAGCAGAGGTGTATATCCCTTGCTTTGGATAAGTTATTGAAGGGGTTGATATTTTAGGGGTAACTTCGGGGAAGCTACAGGCAGAATGGGAAGTAGCAGCAGTGGTAGGTGCTTGCGGGGTTGAGAGATTTCGCAAGAATTTTCGCGACACATTTGAAACATGCTACCTTAGTTTTATTTTATTTATTTATTCACCTTTCTTGGCCTTTCTAGATTTTTTCTGATATAAAATCTGGGAGATCACTCTCTCCTCCACAAGATCCTCCACCACCACAACACTTCTCTCCTCACTGTCAATCATCAGCTCCTCTGCCACCTGCAACACACTTGTGCGCTAAGGGGACAGCACAACAGGGGTTAAATTCCGATCACAAAAAAAGCTCAAATGTACACGTGGAAGGGAATGCATCATCATATCTTTCACCACTATATCATCATCACTCTGCACTTCCAAATTACCATTAGCCAAATACTTGTCAGTATATGAGGATAGCTCAGGGGCAACGCGCTTGCCTTGGAAGCAAGAAAACGCAGAGTAGCACAGGTTCCATCCCCTGGTCTGCACTTAGAAAACTCTGGGTATTAAACGTGTTATAAATAACCAATTATAATTAATAACATCCACCCCCAGAACCTCATTAATATCCTTATGGCTGATACCCATGATGAAACCTTGCACAAAAGCTAATTTAGCACTCAGACAGGTTAGCATAGAGCTAAAAAAAGTTTTTAAACTTTTTGGGCCTGGGCGGCCCTGAACAAAATTTCGGTAGGCCGGTCCCCCTCAATAATGCCAAATGGACAGTATGTACAAATGGCTATGAACTATTGTGTGCTGTCACCGCACCCTACTCCCAGTATAGTCCCTGGGCTCCCCCGTCTGCTCCCATCACAGTCGCTGGGCTCCCTCATCCCACTCCTACCTAGGCCCTGGTCTCTCTCCACCCCATCACAGACCATGGGCTTTCCCCACCCTGCTCCCACCACTATCCCAGTGCTCCTGCCCATCCTGCTCCCACCAAAGACCCTAGGCTCCCCTCACCCCGTTCCCAACACAGTCCAAGGGCAAGTGGGGCCAGTGGGAGCTGGTACATTTTTTAAGTTAAGGGGCATAAATATTTCCCACAAAAATGGCATAGCGACCGAGCGCAGCGGAGCACAGCAGAGCCCGAACCAATCAAGTGGGGTTCAGGGGGTTTTCCTCTGTGAATTTTTTAAAAAATAAAACATTTAAATTGTTGCATTTTTTAGCATACGTGGGTAAAAATGGGTAAAAAGCCTAACAGTTTGCAATTGGTGCTGGGGGGCCAAGGGGGAAAGCGTGGTATTTTTGACTGGACATCTATGAATGATAAAAAAAAAAAAATGCATCCCTGTCACATGGCGTCCACAGCGCTTCAGAAGGAGAGCTGATTTTGACAGGTGGGTAGGGGCATTATGCAACAAAGGCATTTTTAAAATGCCTTTGTTGTACAACATTCCTTCCCCTCTCACCCTCCTCTCGCCAAAATCATCTCAACGAACCAAAACAAACACAAACACCTTCACACAGCAATCACTATCATTCATTCAGAGTTTCCCTTTGTCATTTCAGCCAGCCCAGGAGCACTCCCTCAGCTGGAAAATGAAGCTGAGGGAGTACTCAGTGTTTCACTGGGCTGGCTCCTCAGCTCCTCCATAATGCCTATTATGGATGAGCCAGAAGGCTCGGACAGGCCTATAGAGTAATAGAGCAACGCCCGTATCAAAAAGTCAAAATGCTAGTGTAGGCTCATCAAAATGGGTCACTCTTTTTGGCCAATGTGGGCCAGTTTGATGAGTTACTTCACTATGCAGCTAGTAGTTTTGACCTTTGTTGCCGAATAAATATTCTTTAATATCACAATTTGCGTACATTTTAACAAAAAACATCCTCTTGGGTACTATTCAAACACTATGGGCCTCATTACGAGGTGGGCGGAATGGGTTTAACGGTGCTGGTAATGGTGCCGGTAAACCCATTCTGCCCTATTACGAGGTTCCCTTGCGGGACCCGCTCAGAATGTCTGGTCAGACCAGACGTCCTTTGCTGGTCCCACAAGGGGAATAGGGAGCTAATAACGGGACCGTTATTAACAGGCCCGTAATTGGCTCCCTCCCCATTCCCATTGAGCCCTATGGGGGCTCAATAGGAATGGGGATGGAGATTTTGAAAGAGGAATTACCGGGTCCCCCAAGGTTGGAATGACCTGGTAATTCCTCATTCAAGAAACCCAGACCCGAGTTTGGAGGCAGCTATGGCGCTAATAGCACCATGGCTACCTCCAAACTCGTAATGAGGCCCTATGTGCCTAAAGGAATGAATATCCATTTGCCACTGCGGGACACTTTTTTTCATTGGTTCCTGAGCTGTTTTATGGTCCAGTCCGACCATGTGAGCTGCCCCTCCCCATATCCTGCAAACTACAGTTTGAAGACCTCTGACATAGAGGAATGAATGGCAAAGAAGCTGTAAAACCAGCCCTATTGTGACAAGCCCACACAGACCAAGAAGAATCCTAACCCACGACTATACACTGAACCCGAAAAGATGGAGTAATGAGGCTCAAGCCTCGGTATCCAAAAATTACTGCTGATGGATCAAATCTATCACCAAGACGAAGACGGACAGACGCAAGAGAACTTTTCACGTATGGCACTGCCTACTTTTTCATGTCGATTAAGCAAAGCTGTAAGAGCTTAATTTAAGTTTAAAGATTGATCTACTGAAGCATTCAATCCATGGGGTGTGCCGTGTGAGATGTTTTTTAAACAAGGTGCCTTTACCTTGCAATTTTCAATAATGTCAATGACTGGATTCTGAATAAAAGAAGCAGACAGGCGGGTCCCAACCCCTGCCTCAAATACCCATTGAGGGCACAGCGAAGTCAGTATGGGTGCAGACCATTTGCCTGAGTTTAAGGGGAGACCGACAAGGCTCCAGGACCAATTACTAGTCCCATATAACCCACTTCACGTAAGGAGATTATTGTCAAGAATCAAGCACTCCCTTACCATTGCACCCGGCACATGCGCCTTCCACGTCCTCCTTTCGCACCACCTCCATGTCGGGGGATTGGCAAACAGAGCCCTTCTTCTGGTAATCAATCGGGTAAAGGTACCATGATCATATGAAGGAAACATTGCTGGTTGCCATGGCAGATGGGTGAGAGACAGGGAATGTTCACGGCCGGTCACGTGACACACCAGAAGTCACGTGGGCGGTTACCATGCCAATGAGCTTAAATGAATGCTCGGTGCAGGGTTCACTGCTTCTCAACTGTGTTCCTGGCCGGTGTTAAGAGTTTCTCGTTGCTGGAATTTCTAAGTTGTTTTGATTCCTGGATACGTGACCTTGGCTCCGTTTTTTGGATTACTCTTTGGATTTTCCCTGACTCTGCTTAGGTTGTTTTTGCCCATTTGGATTGCTCGTGCATTTGACCTTGGATCTGGTTTTTAGACAGCCTCTTGGACTGCCTTCACTGTACCTTGCTTCGAACTGCTTGTGGTTAAACTGCAAGGATTTGAACAGATCACATCAGGTGCTGGACCCTACCTACATACAACTATGCACCGCAGTAGTAGGGGATTTGCCTCCTGTTCTTCGGGGGTGCCACACCCTCTCCTACTACAGAACCTGTCTCCAGCTTCTATTTGGTTGGTTAAGTCCCTATTAGTTGGTTGCCTGTGCCTGACAATTGAATTGCCCTAACTTTTTTAACGTGGAAATTGACTCACCAGACAATAAGAGCACCAAACTCTTTGAAATACTCAAGAGCGTGGAGAAACCGCGAATTCTTACTCCGCCATTACTACCATCGAAAGAAGATTGTGACACTGTGCAAAAAGCGTTCTCTGCAAAAATAGCTAAAGCTAGGCAAAATATCATTAACGCCAGAAATAAACTAAAACAGGACATCTGCACCAAGGAGACCGACAAAAATCAGGGACAGGAGACCTTCACATTCACTTCCATAACTGAAAAAGAGCTATTGGAGGTGTTTGGCCATATGAAGCCCACATCCTGTGCGGAAAATGCAAATCTACACCACAGTAGTAGGGGATTTGCCTCCTGTTCTTTGGGAGTCCCACACCCTCTCCTTCTACAGAACCTTTCACCAGCTTCTATTTGATAGATGAAGTCCCTATTAGTTGTTTGCCTGCACCTGATCATTGAATTGCCCTTAACCTGTATTGTTTTCCTTTGCAGCTACCTGGGGACCCAGTGCTGTTGTCCCAGCCACCCGTGGCCTCAATAATCAGTCATTGAATGCTATATTTACCTCCCTGACTGGTGCTTGAGGACGGAGATATTCTTAGTCCACACGGTAACTCACATCTCGACAGTTATAGACTCCGGAATAAGGTCATTTCAAATGTTAAGAACCCCAGTGTTGAGTTCCTTATCCCCCTTACACCCAAAAGAGCCATTGTCAGAACAGAATTTCCAACTGCAACCGTCTTTTTTTTTTTTACTTTATTTTTATTGCAGTTTTAAAACATCAAAAACATCAACATCAGGGCAAAGACTGTGGTGTAAAATCAAGCATCCCTTATTCCCCCTCCCCCCAAAATCACACCCTAGTCCAACACTGCTTTTCTCCCTTCTCCCCTCCACCCCGGCCCCTCATTGAACGGTATCTTCTTCTGCGAAATACAGCAATCACCATATGTTTCATTTGTGTGTGTGGCGTGTGAAGAGTCTTTCCTCTTTTGTCGGTTTGCTTATGTCTTTGGCTGCCTCTATGGAGGCTTCCTCTACTTTGCAGTAATATCCAGCTTGGGTGATTCCTACAACCCTGTGAAGGTGTGTTTTTCCAACAAGTGCAGACTCTCTGTTTGCCTGTATTACAGTGCATTTTTTACTTGTAATTCACATATTTTGCCATGAATTCGCTCCACAACATTTCATGGGGCACTGCTTTCCCATGGTGCACAGCGGTTATCCTCTCCATCGTACATATGTTTATGGCGACATTAATCCACACCTTCTTACCAGATATTGTGGTACCTTTCCATTGCATGACTAGACAGGCCCTTGTGGCCAGCAAGAGAGGTGCTGCGACCCCTGTCAACCTTTTGAATTCACCTTCAATTTCCTCCATCCCAAATAGTATCAGAAATGGTGTAATAATACGGTGGATCCCATATAAATCTTTTATTAAGCCCAAGACTTTGTCCAAGAACACCTTGATACGGGGACAGCCCCACCACATATGCCAGTGATCAGACCTCTCCCCACACAAGCCCCAACACCCAGGGCTGTATGATTTGAACATCTTTGAAAGCCTGTCTGGGTCACATTGCCATTTATGATGACGCTTAATGGCATGCAATTTGTACTGACTAGCAATCGAGATTTGTGAGGTCTCTTTACATATTCTCCCCCAAAGTTCAGAGTCTATGTCCACCCCCAAATCTCTTTCCCACCTTTGCCTCAAGTTCTCCATTGACCCGCTTCACAGCATTTACCAGTGCACCATACATAGCCGAGATCAGGCCCTTCATTGCCCTCCTTTTGTCTAGGAGCTCCTCAAAGGGGGTGACGTCTCTCTGAATCGTCTCTCTCCATTTCTCGTCCATAAGCACCCCCTTTAACTGAAGATAGTAAAAGACCAAGAGGGGACCAATACCCATTGACTCTTTCAGGTTGGTGATTGAAATAAAGGTTCCCGCTTTGCAGAGTTGGCCCACCCTCTCTAAACCCGTCTCAAACCAAGCTTGGAATCTGCTGCTGTTGGGGATGGGCTCCCGAACTCCGGGTGCCGATATATGACTCAGGAGGGGATGGCCAAGAGGTCACCCCTTGCATGTCAACCCGCTCCTGCCAAACCTCCCATATGGTGCTCAGGATCAGGTAGTCCCTGACTATGTGTAGGAGCTTCTTTCTCGTAAACCCACAGCCACTCTACGACCATGGTAAGGGCTAGATTGTTGTTGTCCAATTCAACCCACTGGACTCCCTTCTGCCTTCGCAGGTGGGGTATGAGGACCCTCTGCTGTACCGCTTCATAGTACTTTTTTCAAATTCAGGAGTCCCACCCCCCTATCTTTGGGCAGTGTAAGGACGTTGTAAGTGATTTCAATCCTGCACTTCACCTAAGAAACAAACTACATGACAGCCCAGCTACCAGAACAGGACGTCTCAGATCAGGTTTTTGCCTGCCGAAATGCTTGCCTCCTTCAGATGAATATATCAGCGCAAAGATGATTTAAACAATATTATTGCAAAAGGACTATAGGATAAGAGAGTTCAGGCAAGACAAAGAGGATTTCTAACAATACAGTTCTGGATATAATATAGATTTTATTTGGATAGAGATGACTATGGACAGTACATAGGCTAGTGACAATCCTATACTATGGATACTCACTAACAATGGTTTGAATGGAACCATCAGGGATTCTGGGCAGGGATACTTTCTGGGACAGACTGCTGGGCACACCGGACTGGTCTGGTTCCGCGATCAGCAAGGCGCTCTGGACATCGCACGGCAGGTCTGGACAGCAAGGCGCTCTAGTCTACACTGCACAGCACGACTGGACTGGATCTGCAATGGCTCTCTGGTCTGCACAGCACAGCACGGCACCAGACGGGGTTTAATCTGCCCTTCTGGTTATGAAGATGATTCTTTGTCAGGCAAGCAGTTACAGCACAGCCTGGCTGCTTCTTTGTTTTCTCCCTTTAAGTTGAGGGGTGAGTCCTGGAAGTTAGGCCCAGCTGAAAGTGGTTCAGCTATGCTCTGAGCCTTTCTGCTTGCAAAGTTTCAGGAGTCTGGAACAAGGAGTATGGATGGATCTCCTTCAAAGTGCTTTGCCAAATTCGTGATGGTGGGTGGATCAGTGTGTTTTTCTAGGTTCTAAGCTGTCTCTATTTATATGTTTGATAAAGGGGTGGGTATGCTGAATTATTCTAGGCACATCCCCTAGATAGTCTATTGGCTAAAGTCTGCTCTCTCACTTGATTGGAGGAGAAAACAGAGTGTCATCATGATGATGTGGTTTATGAGGCAAAACATCCTCCCCTTTGCCTTTTGCACATACAATCTATTTTTGATATAATACATCTTTACATGTGTACAATCTTGATACCAATAACATACATAGATCACATATTTTGTGGAGCAAACCCTCTTCCAATCCTCATTGCGGTGGGATCTTGGGTCTGCATTTGAGAAATTTCCACACTTTATGTCCGGGACATAACATCTGATTTGTCCAGAATTTTGTACATATGTGCGCATGATATCTGGGCATAATCGTATGAAGTTTCATGCTTCTGACATAAATACAATTGCTACAAAACCAGAATTTTCACTGCGCCTTCTCAGAACATCGCACAGAGTTCTGGCTCCTCTTAAAATGTGCACAAAAGAATCACATTAACAATGCTATTACTTTTATAATGTTTACAAATTCGCACAGTCCTTTATTAGTATTTTTCAAAAATATGCTTTCTGTGCTTTGTGAATCCACAAATGGTCATCTGTCTCCACCTCCTTGGCTCTCTGGCAGGTCTGAAGCAATCCGCCCCCTTCCTTCTGGGAGAGGCCACTTTGGCACTTTACAATCTGCATATCCCTTCAGCCAAGGAAGGTTCATTGTCTCTCCCAGGAGCAGCCCCATTGCCCCTCCCCTCTTAATCAACACCTGAATGTGTGTTCCTGGTCCAGAGAACAGAAGGGAGGTGCCCTGTCAAGTGGGGGAAGTTGCTTTGTAGTTTTGCTTGAATCAGGCTTACTTTAAAAGTCACTTTGTTAAATTTTTCTTTGTTGAAAATACACTTGCAATTTTAAAACGGGCAACTAGAACTCTCATTCCAGTCTCTAAACCATGGAGATTAAATAGTTGCAACCTATATTACTTTTGATAATAGGTCACTTAATTTCAAACATTTGATTTCAATTGCACAAGTTTAAACTGCTGATGCAACTAATGACCGCTGTCATACAGGCGGCCACTGGTACTGCGCCCATATTTTGACAGATTTTCACAGGCAAGCACACTTTTTACTGTGGATATTTTGATAATAGATTCTGCTTTTCCTGACATTGTGTGTTCATAATGATTCCTTAAATGAAGTGGCGGGTAGCACCCAGCAATGATATTGGATGTTTTGTGGTGTTTTGGTCTGGTATTTTGTATTTTCAACAACCAAGACGAAAGGGATTTAAGAGCACTTTCTGGGTTCCTTGCAATAAAGCACTGCCTTTCATGCAGTTTTAATTTTTACTTGGTGGGCAGCCCAGTAACATGTTTCAGCATTGTGGTCTCCTTTCCACTACTGACAATAGGCAAAGTAGATTTTGCAGCCATCTTTTCCGGTTTCAAAGTGCAATTTTCATAGGTTTTGGCACGCATAGGACTTTTACGGCCATTTTGATGATTCCTGCACCATCAGCACCCAGGGATGTTGCAGGGCAGAGCCTAGTGGGTTAATACATCCCACAAGCCCCCTTATAAGTTGACTTTTGACCGCCCGTCAAGGGGAAGTCACGAGATTGGGATGTTCAGTTTTTTCTTTCTGGTCCAAATGGCAAATTCATCTGCTTCTCCCATCAGTGCTGGATCGACAGGTTCTCCTCGCCGGTTCCTGATGCGAGTATGGAGCAATACCCCGGGCCCCTTGGGTCTTCCCTTCCGGACCCTGAGTGGTCCTCCTTGGGCTCAGGATCCATGGTTTCAAATTCTAGGATGGCAAAACAGAGCATATTTGTAGACATTTCCCCACCACTATTCATGTAGTAGGGCAGACACATACATTTGACATATAATGACAATCTTTTGTATTTGCAATTTATTACTCATTTTCAACAGGTGGAATAGTTTTATAGTTGGAATTGTAGGGGTCTGGAAGGTCCCCCTCTGGGTTTCCAGATGAATCCTCGAGTTGCTGCAGAGTGTGCCTAGGATGGCAACACTTCAGTTGGTTAATATGGACCCACTTATCTTAGCCCTCTGCCAAACTGCCTTTGGGGATACGGATTTTGTAGGCGACTGGTGAGATTTTGTCTGCAATTTCAAAAGGTCCCCGCGAGCTAGGAAGAACTTTACGCTCTTTGGCCTGGTTCCTTTGGAAATTGTAAAAGTAGACCCGGTCTCCTACTTAGTATTCTTTTCTAGTAGTCTTCAGGTCATAGTGGGTCTTCATAACATCTGCAGATCTTTCTAGATTTCGCTGAGCATAGGCATCAAAAGCATGTTGAAGGTGTTTTCTCAGATTTTCAACATACTCATGAGATGTGGAGGCATTTATCAAAGTCTGCTCTTGGGTTCTGTAGAGCAGATGCTTGGGAAGCACCATCCTTTGTCCAGTCATCAGCTCAAACGGTGACATTTTAGTTGCAGATGAAGGGGTAGATCTGATGGCCATCAGGACAAGAGGTAATCTAATGCCCCACCTTAGCCCAGAATCTGCCACAAACTTTTTTAATATGCTCACAATTGTCTTGTTATATCTCTCAACTCCACCACTAGAGGCCGTCTTGTAGGCAATGTGTAATTTCCTTTTGACCCCAAGTATCTCCCACATCTTTGTCATCACTTCGCTAGTGAAGTGGCTACCTCGGTCTGACTCGATCCTTTGGGGTAGTCCAAAACACGAGAAGTTGTGGTTGGTCATCAGGGCAGCTGCTGTTTCTGCCTTGCAATTTGGGGCCGGGAGACATTCCACCCATTTAGTGAACAAGCATGTCACAGTCAACATGTACTTTGTCCCCATAGAGGAGCTAATCACGGGCCCGATAAAATCGACTTGTAAATCTGACCAAGGCAGTGTCAGCCCCTCTTTTGGAGAGGCGCACGGTGTGCGAGGGATGTTGGCTGAAATTGTGCACACACAAGACACCCCTTCAAGTATTGGTTGAGGTCTTGTCCCATGTCTGGCCAGTATGCAACCTCTCTTAAGATTTCAAGTGTTGTATGTAGCCCCCTATGACCGGCTGTGGCTGCATCATGGACGTGACTTAGCATCAGGCTTCGGAATGAGCTAGGCACCACCCACTGATCATGGCCAGCTAGGGATCTCCTCACCAACAAACCGTCTTGGATTCTGAACATTTTTGGACATTTCATCAACACTCTGAGGTCCTCTTTCCCCATGTAATCGGTATCCGTCAGGGCAAAGTTCTCAGGGTCCTCAATGTGTTGATAAAACTTACCAATTATTGGATCCCCTTTTTGAGCCGTAATCAAATCTGCATCTGGGGTCTCCTTATTCCATTGTGCAGTTGCGAGTTCATTGTGAGCATTTGTCTGGGGCCTAGTTATAGCCATGACCTGGATTTCCGCCAACAGGGACTCGATATCAAGTAGATCCCCTTGGATGGCTCTGGTTTTGGCCAGCTGATCAGCTAGGTCATTTCCAGTTTTGTCTGGTCCCTCTACTTTAGAATAACCCTTGATCTTTTTCCAGTAGATGGTCATCCAATTCGAGGTGACCAGATCATCAATATCTTGGATTCATTTCCCATGTTTAGATGGTTTGTTATTAGCACTGGTTTTCCAGTTAACCAGGTGCTCCATGAACCCATTCCGTACATAATCTGAATCTGTGATTATGACCGGTTTGTGGAGTGGGTGTTGGACAGCAGTGAGGATGGCTTGATGCACAGCCATCAACTCTGCCACTTGACTAATTTGGGGACCAATCTTGTACCCAGTGGAGGGTTCTGGGGCATCATTCAACCATACATTCCCTATGCCGGCCACAAGTTCTTTTTCCCACTGGTCAGGTCTATTGCAGTGAATACCTGTGACCCCTGGATCTGGGCCAGCCCTTGGTCAATGTAGGGAAGAGGCCATCGGGAAGTATGGTCCCATTTGTTGAGCTCCCTAAGGTCAGCGCAGAGTCTCCACTGGCTGTTTGGTTTCAAAATCCCCAGCACCGGATTATTGAAGGTGCTGTAGACTGGACAAATTATCCTACAGGACTCAAGGTTCTTAATTATTTCAGTAATGGTCTCCATTGATGCGAGAGGCAAGCGATATTGCTTCACAAACACTGGAATCATGCCAGGGTCCGTGGGAATTGTTGTTGTGTGGATGTCGGTGTGACCACAGTCATATGAGTCCACCTCAAAGAGATCTTGAAAATCTAGGAAAACTTGTTTACATTTTTGCTTTTGCTCCAGAGTCTCACAGGCATCGGCTAGGTTGACTCTCTCTTCAACCATCTGCTTGAAGCCTGGAAAGACTTCTGGTTTTGCTATTTCAGCTGCCTTCTCCAGCTGGGTGGAGAAGTCCCTGGTCAAAGTGCTGATTTGGACTGGTGGCTTCAGGTGGGTAAGGCAGTCCTCGCGGACCTGAAAGATCACCTCATCTCTCCTGAAGTCACAGGTCACATCTTCCTTACCATAAGGGCAGGAAGTGTTCACCAGGAAATTCCCCCCATGCCGGATGAAGATCTTGTCTGTTGTTGTATTGTCATCAATATCACTGTCAAAACAGTCCCTGGGGATTGGTCCTAACAGTTCATTACCTAAATCTATGGAAAATGTCGGTCATCAACCGCCAAAGCAATAATGGTGCCTGCGGCTAGAGTGATACTCTTTAAGTCACTGTTATCCATCTCTATTGTAATGGTGTCATGTTCTATGTTGACAAGTGGTGTTGGGTTTACCCCCAACCCTTGCTGATGGAAATAAGCATTAAGATGAACATAGGCGTCAGGGTTTATCAGTTTCTGTCTTCATTTAACTTTCACTTCCAGGGAGAATTGTTGGGTCGTTTTTGGGATGGTGACTTCCTCTCCAATCTGAATTTCAACTGCACAAGGCAGCAGTTGAGCTGACCTAAATGCTTTCTCTGGGTCATCAAACCCCATGGGATTACCCGCTAGTCGGCACCAAGCTTTGAAGTTTATTAGGTCCAAACTAACGGCAATGCAATTGAGAATGTCAGCGCCTAAGTAAAATGTATCAGGCACATCTCGCACGACCCAACAATTATGGACTATGCTCTTGTCGCCTATGGAAATTCTGAGCATACACCTGCTAGGCAGGAGATGTTTGGAATTGGGTGTTTCCAGATCCATTTCCCATTTGTCTATCAGTTTGAATGTGGGAAATGCTGGGTCTTTAGGGAGTTGGCAGAACATGGCTTCACTGATGAAGCTCTTACCGTTGTTCACACACATTTAACTGAATAGGGATGAGCAACTGCTCTCCAATTTTCTGAATATCAGCCGGGCTGTGAGCTGATTTTTCATCTTTCTGGACTATAAGAGTGGGATTTTCCGATTGTGAATTTGTAAAGAATTTCAGAGTGTTTCCTTCCAGTGTGGAATGCATCTTAGACTGGAAAGAGGGTTGATTTTCAGAAATAGAGAAGACCCCCAACACCAGTTTGTTGTCCTACGGCAATTACTGTCACGTCTGGGATTTGATTATTCTGGAAGTGAAATTCTATTTGGTCAGGTTTTTGTTCAACCATGTGCCATGTGCCGTTTAAACTAATATGGTTGACACTCTGTTTCAATGTTATTGGTCGGCTACTCTGGGCCCAGAGGACCTTGTTTACACAATCTATTAGGGGTGACAACCTTCGTAGGATGTCATTTCCTAGTAAACAAAGGGTGCCCTCTGCAGTCACAACTATGACCGGGCGCTTCACCTTGTGTCGCCCAATTCTAATGTCCAAATCCACAGTCCCCTCAACAGGAATTTCCTTCCTGTCGAAGTTCTGAAGTTGTCCAGGAAGAGGGGTGAGAGGAATTTGGTATTCCCCCCCCTTCCCGAATTCAGTTGATCATAGTCCATTTTTGACAGAAGGGTAGCTTGGGATCCAGTGTCCACCAGTGCCAAATTTGTACACTGCCAATTTATTTGGACCGGGGCATAACATCTTCCCTCCTTTTCCTCTAGGGGGGAAAGATAATGTACATTTTTGGACAACTGGTGGGTTAGTTTCTTGGTTTTGGATGCTGACAGAAAGGTGATTTGGGCATGATTCTGTTTGGTGTCTTGGGAATCCGAAAGGAAAAGGTGACAGCTAGGTATGGGGGAAGTTTTGGGTTCCCCTGGTTCTAGTTCTGGGCTGCCCCCCCCTTTTTGAAGGCAGTCACCCGGAAGGGTTTGAACCAGGGGATTTTCATGCTGATGATTCTGGGGATTGATCATGGGCGATGCTAATTCAGTCCCCACATATACCCAGTCTGGATTTGGATCCTTTGGGACACATTTTTCTTTGGGAGGATTTCCCCCATCTCTGAAGGAGAAGATCCTTTTCCCAGGATCCTCTGAGGATCCCTCTCCTTCAAACTGGAAGACTTGTACCTCCTCCCCAAAATGGGTTTTTCTGGACTCTTTATTTCTCCTACCCCCTTTCTTCTCCTTGGGTTTCAGACTTTCAGGGGCAGGAGCTTTTGGTTCCGGTTCCTGGGATTCTAGGGGCTTTCTACAAGTGGGGAAGGAAGCTTCCTCCAAGGCTTTATACCCCCCTTCCCCTTGTGCCTCCTCCCTGGGAACCGGTGGGTTGTCGGGGTTCTTCCCCCGTCATTGCTCTGGAGCACCAGGTCCTGAATTTGAGGCTTTCTGTGCCGCCATGCTCATCTGAGGGTTCTCTTGAACCCTCAGCATGTGACCCAGATCCTGTACTATGTTCTGGACCTGGCGCTCTAGTTGGGACTCCCGCTTTGGCTGGCATGGGGTCCTCATGTCTCCCCTGGCCTGATCCTGGGAAGGGTAGCTATCCCTTCCCCCAAAATACCCCGCATTAGGAAAGTTTGGGTACCCCTCCACCCTTGGCCTCCGCTGGTACTGCGCCCATATTTTGACAGATTTTCACAGGCAAGCACACTTTTTACTGTGGATATTTTGATGATAGATTCTGCTTTTCCTGACATTGTGTGTTACTAATGATTCCTTAAAGAAGTGGCGGGTAGCACCCAGCAAAGATATTGGATGTTTTGTGGTGTTGTGGTCTGGTATTTTGTATTTTCAGCAACCAAGACAAAAGGGATTTAAGAGCACTTTCTGTGTTTCTTGCAATAAAGCACTGCCTTTCATGCAGTTTTCATGTTTACTTGGTGGGCAGCCCGGTAACACTTTTCAGCAGTGTGGTCTCCTTTCCACCACTGACAACAAGCAAAGTAGATTTGGCAGCTATCTTTTCTGGTTTCAAAGCACAATTTTCATAGGTTTTGGCATGCAAAGGACTTTTGCAGCCATTTTCATGATTCTGGCACCATCATCACCCAGGAATCTCGGAGGGCAGAGCCTAGTGGTTTAAAACATCCCACAACGTCATATGCTACTCTCGCTTTCTTCCCCTACCATAAGAACTTCAGCACTGCCCCCTTTACATCACTAAAAAAGGACTCAGGGAGGTGGATCGGGAGTATATGGAATGTTTATAAAAATCTAGGGAGGAAAACCTTTTTCAGGGTGTTTAATTGCCACAGCCAGGATATGGTCAGTTTCCCCCACCTTTCAAGGTCCACCCTCAAACCGGAAATGAGTGGGGGAAATTAGCTACGAATAAGTCCTCCAACTCCCTTGTAAGATTAATAACCAGATAGCGCAATGTGTTCACTCTAACCATTACTCCCAGTGGGGCAAATCTGTTGTCATCTCCCTCCACAAGTACCTTCAATGGAAGTAGGACCAACTTGGCCCTGTTAATATTGAAGCCGGACAGCTCACCACACTGTTAGATTAACTGGATCGCCCGAAGTGTGAAGGTCAGGCTGTCCCTTGTGTGCAACAGCAAGTCATCTGTGTATAGGACCACTTTGCACTCTAGCCCACAAACCGTGAGACCTTCCACTTCAGGGTCCCTTCTGAGCCTCTGCGCCAAAGGTTCTAGGGAGAAGGCAAATATAATCGGTGAAGGGGGACAACCCTGCCTTGTGCCCTTGCTTAAATTGAACCACCATGAGCAGACTCCTTTGGCAGCCACTGGCGCCCTGGGTAAGGTGTACACCGTCATTATCCCCCTTCTGAGCTTAGATCCCAGTCCTACCTTATCCAGAACCTCCTCCAGTAAGCCACATTCCACCCTATCGAACACCTTCTTGGCATCCACCGAGAGAAGGGCCGGGTCTCCCCCCCATTTTCTGAGATTCATGGATCAAGTGCAGAGTTTTCCACATCGTATCAGCTCCCTGTCGCCCCATTATAAAGCTGACTTGGTCCGGGTGTATCAGATAGGGCAAATATGTTTCCAGTCTCGACACCAGTACCCTCATGTAAATCTTGGGATCGATGTTCAAAAGCGATATGGGACAGTAAGATCCACACCTTTTGGGATCCCTGCCTTCCTTGTGAATCACCATAATTAAAACCTGCGAGAATGATTCAGGGGCTTCCCCCATCTCAACAATGTCATTAAAGAGTTCGACTATGAATGGGAGGAGGGGAGAATAATTGATTTAAAGAAGCTGGCCGTGTACCCATCTTCCCCCGGTGCCTTCCCCAGCGGCAATCGTGACACCGCCCTCTTGATTTCTTCTGCCGTGATTGGGGCGTCAAGGGCGTCAGCCTCCGCTCGAGCGAGTCTCAGCATCTGCATGTCGGCTCAGACCGGCCCTATGTCTGTGCTCCCCACATTAACCTCTGATTTGTATATGGTCTCATAGAATGTTGCAAATGCCTCTGGGATCCCCTTTGTTCCCAAGTCTCGGCCCTCCCCATCCTCATCTATGGCCGTCACCCACCTCTCAGAACGCTATCCACGTAATCTGGCAGCCAGCAGTGCATCCACCATAACTCCATATTCATAAATTTTTTGTTTCAGGAATTGTAATTTCCTAACTATTTGGCCTTCCTCGAGTAGTCTGAGCTCTTCTCTTTTCTGTCTGGCCTCAAGGACCCTGCTCTTCCTCCCCACAGTGGCCTCCCTCATCGCTCTGTCAAGGTGGTCAACCTCCCCCCTCAACCTGTTTTCGATTAGGCCCGCTCCCTCTTCTTCCTTGCTCCCTCCCGGATCAGGATCCCTCTCCATGTCACTTTCCCTGCATCTCACACCATCTTCCTTGGGACCTTCCCCGTGTCATTGATTCTAAATCTATATCTCCACTTTGACCCTTTCTGCGGCAGACCTGACCAGTCTAAATTCACTGTTACCACATCATGACCATGCAACCAGGGAGATCTCCGAGCCCAACGCCACATCCCATAGCCCTTCCGAGATATACAAGTAATCAATTCTGGTGAAAGTACCGTGGTGGGCCGAAGGTATACCCTTTCTCATTCGGGTGGTACCTCCTCCATGCATCCTTGAGCCTGTAAACCTCCAACATCTCCATGTTCCCCGTGCACTCCTTCCCCTGTGGTTCCTGTGCTCCGGACCCTCCCCCCTGCCTATCCAACATAATGTCCACCCATATGTTAAAATCACCTCCCAAGATAATGTGGCCGGCGGCCTCAAGCATTATTGTCGGGATTGTCTTTCACTGGAATTACTGCTGGCCCGTGTTAGGGCAGTACACTGTAGCCAGCATGAGACGTTTGTTCTGTACAGAGCCGACAACCATCAAGGCCCTGCCTTCAACATCTGCCCACACTTTGGTCACCTCCATTCTCATCCCTTTCCTGATGAGAATACCGACCCCCACCTTCCTCAAGGGACCAGAGCCCCAGTATTCCTGCTCCAGTGGCCCCCCCGGATACCCTCCTTTCCTCCCCCTGGCATATTTGGTCTCCTGGAGGAACATCACATCCAGGCCTGCTCTACAAAATTCTCTTGCCACTAATGACCTCTTTGTGGGGGAATTTATTCCCTTGACATTTAACGTGCCCACCCTAAGAAGGTCAACCCTCTCAATGCCTGAATCTACCGCCATTCTTGCTTATCCTTGCCCCTATCACCACCTCTCTGCCCGGGCGGTCAAGCCCCATTCTTCACCTTCACACTGCCACTTACACTCAGCTTAAAGAAGACCCTGTTCCTGCCCCCTTGTCCCCCATCCACCGTACCCCCCTCCCCATCCCTTGAAGGCATCCGTCACCACCCGGTTAACATCACCAGACTGAACTCAGACCACCAGCGGGGACCGTTCACCCCACGGTCCCTCAACTTCACAACCTCCTAACCACTGAGCCCCCTCTCCCCTCCAAATAGGTTGAGTTGCTAAGAGACCATTAAGTCCCACAAGCCCTGTAATCTCCTGCATGGGACACGACATAGAATCACCAAGGAACTCACACAGGGCCCCCACATCTAAGTGTAAACCTCTGAACAGCCACTGCACCCACATTTAACAACATTATATTGTACCGGGTGTGATTCAAGAGTCCACCACGGGCTAAGCGTTCATTCTCCTGTACTTCCTAGAGCCCGGTATGTGCCTCCGTTTCGGCCCCTGGATACGCCACTCCCTGTCGTTGTCCACCCTTTCATCATGGTTCTGCCCACTCACTGGGTCACCCAATAGCTCGGACATGCATCTGCGGATATCTTTTTTAGTCCCCAACCTCTGTTTGTGTCCATCCAGTTCAAATGTGAGGGAGAATGGGAAGCCCCATCTATAGCGCACTTCTTTTTTCCTGTAGCCACTTTGCCTAGCCAGGGTCAGTGAGGATAGATCTTGGAAGATTGTCACTCTCGCCGAGCCGTAGGTGATTGGACCCTTCTGCTTCGTTTTCTCCAAGATTTTGGTTTTATCGCTGTAGTTATGGAACCGGGCTAGGACAGTCATGGGACCACTGGCTGACCCCCCTGCTCTGTGTATTCTCTCAATCTTCACCTCATCAAGTGAGTCATCCTTGAATACCAACATTGTAACTTCATGGAGCATTCTTTTCAAGTCCTGCTCCGACTCCCCTTCTTTGTCCGGAATGGCAAAGAACCTCAGGTGTTCCGTCTTTCACGGTTTTCCAAATCGTCGATCTTTAAACAGAATTCCTCATCCCGACTCTTCATTTTTGTTATCCTTAGGTCCATTTGTGTTTCCAGGGTATTTAATGAGGTCTGATTGCTTTCCATTTCCTCTAGTCAGTCCTCCATCTTGTCTATGCTCTTCGTAATCTTGTCGACCTGCCTCCGATGTCCACCCTCATGTTCCTTATTTCTTCCATCAGGGCCACCGCATCTCCTTTGGTTGCGGCTGATTCCTCCGCTGACGGCACCATTTTGGGCTGATTCGAGGTCTCGGCACCCGGGACATTGTGGGATGTATTTGAAGGTGGTCAATTCCTCCTTACTTCTATGCACCCCATGACGTTGACCTATGTGTGGACTCCAATTCAGCCCGTCCGCTTCCGCTCCACTCTATGTAGGTTTTGTTTCTTCTAGCACAACGCTTGTTCCAGTGGCCCAATGTTCTCCTTGGCCTTGTGTCTAGTACCTCTTCCCCTGTGGTGGCCACACGCCAGGAAGTAGTGGGCCCACACCACTAAGGAACGGTTTAGGACAAGGGCACCCAATTACACCTCATCAAAACAGTTTTTATCTCCTCGGAACCCAGTCGGTGCCAGACTACTGCCTCTCTAGAAAACCGTTCCCGGTACTAAAGGTCTATACTGGTCCTTGCACTTCCCCTGCCCTCTCTGGTCAGCCGGTTCGGTTAGATGGGCGCACCTATGTCCGGGACCCAAGAGGAGGGCACACGCCCCAAGATTGGGGGCCCGCTCCTCCTTAGATGTATTGGTCTCATTTGTATAGCCTATTTCAGGTCTATGTCCGGCCTTGCCACCTGAACTATTCCACATGGATGCAGGGTTTTGCTCTCCTGAATGTGTGAAGTCTTTGCGAGATAATAAATCTGGGACAAAGACTGTGTTTTCAGTAATACAGTGTGTGGACATTCCTTTGTGGGGGATCGGGGAGTACACTGTACTTAAGAACCAGCCTGCATCACCTCCTGAGAAGCTAGGCCTTGATTGCTCGACGATGTACCAATAATAGAGAATCTTGGCTGGGGTCCTCTGTACCTCTCCTCTACCATATAGAGAGCGGAAGTATAGACACCCCTACCAGTCTTTACAGAGAGTAAAACCAGCACCATCCCTTGACAGTGCAGTAGGTTTTCCTTCAAAACTTCGTTCCCGCGCGGAGTCCGACTGAATCCCAGTTTGCCCAGTACCCAAGCAGTGCTGCTTCCCGACACAAGACAATCTCACATAACCAAGGAAAAATCAGAACCTTGCACAATAAAGAACTTACAAAGACAGCTCTTCAAAACATCTACCTCCCTGAAAAACTAAAGTGCCGTACAAAGAGCCTAGCCTCACAGCAAAAAAAGCAGTGATCCTTCAACACAAGCAGGCTAGTGTCCGGTTTCTTCTCCCCTGTGCCATAATAAGGAAATGTATAAGATTTTATAAGAAAGGAGACCACAGAGAACAACTTCCGCTCTGCTTTACATCAAGTGCCTACCTTGCTCAAAGAACACCAAAAACACCAACAGCACAAGAGACCTCCTTACTATAATAACATCTAAAGCACAAGTGTTTTCCTTGGAGTGCCGATCTAAGACCCTTAACAACTAACAAGTGGCAGGAGACTGCAGGGGGTCTCTCCCTTTGATCTTGCCAAACCCTATCCTTTACCTTGCTACAACATCATCAGCAGCAGAAGCGATACTCTTGGGATCCTGAAACAAGATCTTCAGCAACTAACCAAAGGCAGGAGACTGCAGGGGCTTTCTCCCCTTTGATCCTCCCAAGTCTTCCCCCATACCAACGGAAACACCATCATTGAAAGTACATCATCACATCAACGAAACGACCAAAAACAGGAGACTGCAGGGGTTCTACCCCCTTTGATCCTGTCCTGAGTGCCATAATAAAGAAACCTCGTCCAACAATAACCCCCCTAGCATCGCACCAAGAGTCTCACCCACCTTGAAATGCAAACTGGGACATTACCAACAACAAACCTTGCAAGAGTACTAGAGACGACAGGAAACCACCCGACCCTCTGAATGCAAAAAAAACAGACCATGCGGCCAAACACAAGGCTCAGAGGAAAACTCCACATTGACCCTTCGCAAACAACAATGGAACAGGCATTTCAAAAGAAGAACCCTAACAAACTTCATACCGAAAACCGACCAACCCACAACACCTTAGAACTACAAATTCAAGGAAATGAAACACAAAAACAAAACAGTCTGAAGATATAGAACAGACCCTCTCAGAAAGTACAAGCGAACCCTCACCGCACTCAGGCTGTGAACAAACTAAAGAGCCGATCCAAACAAATCAAGGAAACCAAACTGCTCAAGATCCACAAATCCCAACTACCTGGTACCAAACGGGAAACCAGCTAACAACACAAAAAAATGACCAAACCAACCAATTGACCTGTAAAAGCCACACAGAGGACAATGAGATCATCCGAGCTAACAAACAACCAGATATGCAATCTGAAATAAAAGAAACGAACAAACGGAGCGAATTAACTGCAGATCCAACCCTCGCAAAAACTCAACCTAATCCATCAACGGTCGCTGCCAACAACCCAACCAGAGACACACGATCAACAGAAACACCAAATCTCCCACCAGCCGAAATATCAGCGGTTACTCAGAACCAAACCGACAATGAAGAACCATCCAAACAATCAAGCCAAACGAATACCCCGAGAGTGCCGACGACAGCGATGACAAAAAAAGAAAAAGCAAAACATGCCAAACTACAGTGGTTACAAGCCCACACTGCTCAAAAGCTCTTAAATGAACCTCTGAAACACCCTCTGAATACAGCGACAGGAAAAGCCGCCCGTCTATCTTTAGACATCACTGAAATAGAGTCTATCATCAACAGTGCAGAAATAAGGAAAGAAATCTTCGATGAGCAAACCAATTTACCAACTCCATCCTGCACTTCGACGCCACTACCAAAACATTTCAACCAACAGAACTGCGAATCCCATGGAAAACAAAGCCCACGCAGAGAAGCACAACACTTACACCTCAAAATAAAAAAGGAACAAAAAAACCCAATTTGACTACAATGCCGAGGAATCCTTCCATACACCGGCGCAAGGAAGCACCACAATCCACCCTACCCCAACATCTGGAGTCACAGGAAAACACCTTTCTCCAAACTACGATAACCAAAATCAGAGACTTCCGACATCAATGTTTGAATTACAATACATGTTTTTAGCAGTGGTCTCCCAATCCATGATACCCTTTCTTAAACTTCACAAAGCAATAAAAGACAACATACAAGATCAGGCCACTCTCCTCGCAATGATCCACACCAAGCAAATACACACAGAAGATTTCATAAATACAATCAGGAAACGTCTAGACTCTGAAGCAGAACAATCTTGCATCTGGCAACAAAGACTTTTTGTGATAGCACGAGGCGACAAGGAAGAAAAGATTCAACTCACAAAAGAACTTATGACCCTACTCAGAAACCAACAACAACAAGTGCCCTTACCGCAGAACACATCAAAAGAAAACACACTACCTTGTATGATACCTGAAAAATTAAACCTTGATCAACCCAGTTCTACACCAAACAAACCTTCAACGTCTTCATCGGCCCAAACAACAAACCCATCAAACGCGTACAAAGAGAAAACAAAATTGACAAACAGCTCAAAAACCATGATCGGCAACAACACTTTCGGGATCTTCGGCCCAGCAAAGAAAACCGACAAAGAACCAGCAAAGAAACCCATCAAACATACCCAAAAGCAAATGGGGTCACAAGCATTTCTCCAAAAGCTTTCAATACCAAAGCCGGTTCCAGAAACAACTGCAGGAAAAGCACCAAAAAATCAAACTAAAAAGTCTGTAACGAAACATCCGGACCCACCGGCACCAAAGCCAAACAAAAAACCAGCAGCTGCGACAGCACCAACAGACAAGGACCAAAGGGTGGAATCAGATGATCTACTCAACCTAACGACGCATGACGACCCACCAGCACAAGAAAAAATGAAAACGAAAAGTCAACTAAACGACTCAAGTCTAATAGTCATCGACGAATACCAACCAAATCACTCTGTTACACAATCTTGTGCGAAGAAATTTCAGACAGATCAATGACCAACTCAATTTACGCTCCGAGTAAACAGTCAACCTATGACGGAATCTCCTTAACATCGTTACTCAATGAAACAACCAGTAGCATGAGCACCAGGCACCCCCCAACTCTTCCAACAAAAGAAAACCCTGGATCAAAACATCCGAGCAAACGCACCGATCTATCTGAACCAATATTCCTGAACCCATTTCAGACAACAGAATGCCACATGGTACAAATAGAACACATCATCACAAGGCCTACCAAACTGGTCCTAAACAGAGCGAACATTCTAATTCTTTTCCACGCAATTCCAAACCTCATTCAAGTATGTTCCAGAGACATTGATCTAGTCATCTTTGCAGACGAAAACTCCAATGACAAAATATTAAAACTGCACAACAAAATAATTATGGAGCAAATCCTAACATCAAAAACCGTGCTACACAAGCTAGGCTTCAGCTGTACCTCTGACATCAAAGCGAAATATGAAGATATCAGCAGAAAGGAGAATCCCAGAAACACCTGCATATCAAATCTCAATCAAGAACATTCGAGAAAACAGTCAAACGAGAGACATAACCACTCAAATAACCTTCCAACCGTGTCTGACCACTTTAAGAAGACCGTGGCACAAAACTTTAAAACTGAGCAAAACAATGCCACCAACAACAACAGTGAACACCAAGACAGACGACAGTACACCCAAGAAGACAGCATACATAACCAAGACGAATCAAGGATGAGCCACAACATAGATCATCCTATCAGACGCCAGTATGCATCAGAAGACAGTCTAAACCTCTCAGACTCTACAGAACTGAGCAATATCTCATAACCATTAATGAACACATCAAACAGCTGGACCCTGTGCTCATGGAATACACGGGGAAACTCCAACTTATTTAACGACCCATCACCCGAATTCAAATCATATCAGATCATCTGTTTTCAAGAAACATGGCTTTACAACACTCCATGCTGTGACGGCTTTCTAGCCTTCCTAAACCCAGCTCCGACAAGAACCAAAGGAAGACCCACATCAGGTCTACTAACGCTAATCAAGATCGACCCCACATGGTCAATACTGCACACAACAAACATCAACCCGTGGATACAAAATACAGTCATGAAAATAGTGACAAAGAAAGCCCAAGATCTTACAACAACAACATCCAAACAAGAAAGAAAAATTGCAATCATTAATCTGTACTGGAATCCAGTGGCAATCAAAAATGAAGTGTTCTTGGACGGTGTCTTCCTAACAGTTGACAACCTCATTCTTAAACATACAAAAAATTAGTTCATACTATGTGGCAACCTACACCTATGGCAACAAGACGGACAACCAACCCCTAACGAAAAACTAACAATTCGTGCAAAAAAATGGATTAAAGAAACTGGCATCCGCAATCTACTATCCATTGATTATCCAAAAGACGATACAGGCAAGCCTCTTCCCACCTGGTCCCGAGGCAAATCATCTGGTATAATTGATTACATCTATCTTTCCAGAGAGCTAAGAACTGCAGTACAAAATACAAGCATAACCGCAACAACAAAGAGCGACCATAACCAACCTGTCGTACATGGACAAGACATGCCCCGCCAACCTCAGCCCAATCGTCCTACCCCACTAGAAGTCTGCACAGCTGGGAAAAAACTCTGCAAAACCCAACAGGCAACAAGTACACTCACAAGACAATTTATCCAAACTACCCTACCTGACGACCAGAAATTAAATTATGGAAGGCTACTCCAACCTTACTACAAACCAACCAAACAGAATACCGCACAGACTCATCAACATTCATACAGCAAGGAGTTAGTTGAAAGAAAAAGGGCACTGAGGAACACAGTGCGACAATTGACAAAAAAAAAAGACAAGGAATCATTTGTCAAAATAAAAGCGGCCAAACAAAGCTACAGAAACTGGATCAAAACGCACAACGTGATGCTATTACAAGCAGATGCAGAAGCAATCTTAGAAACTTACAAAACACACAATCTTCGAGACCTATGGAATCTTCTGAACAACAATGCAGCGGACCAGCAAAAACTGACAGGAAATGTGACCGAAGACCGATGGATTGAACACTACACAAAAATATATAAAGCCCGACCACAGGAAACTGGAAAAAATCCACAAAAACAGAACATAAAATGGACAGTAAACTGCACCTATCAAGACATTTTCAAGATGATCCAAAAACTCAACATATCTCGTGCTCCAGTCCCTGACGGAACATCGAACGCAATGATAAAGAAAGATCCACAATCATGGGCTAACCTCATGAGGAACATCATCACGCTCATTAACAAGCTTAACCAGATACCAACATCATGGAAAACTGCGACCATGATTCCTATCCACAAACAAGGTCCGAAGGACGACCCGACAAACTTCCGCCCAATTGCGTTACTGGATCCATAAGGAAAGCTGTTTGCATCAATTCTTCTGAAGAAACTTAATCAGTTGGCAACTGACACAAAGCACTTCGCAATAAGACAAACTGGTTTCACCCCAAATGTCCGGACAAACATCAACTTTTTACTGCTAAATCTGATAAAACATGAAGCAATTCACAACAAAACAAAAATATACGTGGCTTTCATAGACCTCCACATGGCCTTCGACGGGATAGCCCACCAAAAACTTTGGAATAAACTTGAAAAATGGGAATGCCCGAATGACATACTAGGCCCAATCAGACAACTCTATTCAAACACCACCATAGCAATAAGACTCACAAGAGAAGGCCACACAACACCAAAAATAAATGCCAAAAATGGTCTAAAACAAGGATGCCCTCTTGCAGCCACATTGTATAATCTCTTTACTGCAGACATCGAGACCCATCTGCAGTCCGATGCCCTCAACCCCCCAAAGATCGACCCAACTCCGGTAACAATCATGACATATGCGGACAATATCATTCTCCTGGACAAGACTCCATCAGGTTTACGAAACAGCCTCAGCCAACTAAGCCATTATATGAATCTTAACGAACTCATCATCAATACAAAAAAGCCAAAAATCACGCAACTGTGCAGACGACCAATAACAACGGGAAACAACTAAAAATCCATCTAAATGACAAATCGGCTGGAAGAAGTGACAACATTCAAATACTTGGGCATCCACATAAACCAATCCAAATCAGAAAACGAGTGGACTCTGAAACTGGAACAACTGACTCAATCTCTAGCAAGACAAGGCTGCATGATCCAGCGCAAATTCAGCAAATACTCTTTCAAACCAATAACCACATACTACAAGCAAAAGGTGATTCCGACAATAGTCTATGAAACAGAAGCCATGATACATGCAACAGACCACAGTTGGACAAAGCTGGAAGCCCTCTTCTGGCGTAAGATCTTACAGCTGCCACCTTCTTTTCCAATGCCTAGAATCAGACACAAAATAGCACTTCAGTCCATCAGTTCAATTGTCCTATGGAAACAACTAGACCTATACCGCAAGCTCTTCACAGATGAGAAAACACCAGCAATTCAAATCTTGAAGTTCCACGACGGAGCAATGAACAACACAATCCTCGCTAAATGGAAAAGCAATTTGGATCAACTCATGCAAACAGAAGAAATCTCACATGAAATGCTTACGATGCGACCTCAACACGCAAAAACAAAAATAATGGAAAATGACTGGATAAA
Organism: Ambystoma mexicanum; assembly: GCF_040938575.1. Lineage (NCBI taxonomy): Eukaryota > Metazoa > Chordata > Amphibia > Caudata > Ambystomatidae > Ambystoma > Ambystoma mexicanum. The sequence continues at coordinate 299,056,578 of NC_090936.1, read as the reverse complement.
AACCCTTGAAGAAAAAACAAAATACTCCCTTAACCTACAATGCGACACAGACATTCGATCCATCAACGAACTGCCAGCCTACCTGACCATCTTTCCTGATGCCAAAATCCGTGCAACATATCTGAAAGTCCGAACAAACACCATACCAACACGCTTTTATCTAGCCAAAACCAGACAAATCGCTCCAACAGAACATTTCTGCCGCTTTTGTTCAGACACCCAAAAATCTGAAACACTGTTCCACTTACTAATGGAATGCACTAACCTTTCAGAACAAAGATCTAGATTCGGCAGCTATTATAAGATCGGAGAGCAAACAATGGAGACAGAAGAAAGATGGATGGAGATGCTCAATGGCAAATCGCAAAAACTGATCTTGACAATATGCCAATTTCTACAAGAAATTGTAGGTCTCAGCAAACCTGTAATAAGTTGAAAAGAAACCTTGGAAAACTGGAGACAAATGAAAAGTTTAAAAATTAAACTATAACATTTAAAAAAAAAAGAAATGCCCCCTCCATAGAGCCTCATTCCTAGGGGTTGACACCATACTCCCCTTGCTCCAGAGACCGTCATTTGGCATATCCCTTCTAAGTGTTGAACAAAGTCAGTGCGCTAAGCACCAATGGCTTTCAATGGAAGCTCTCAAAACACCTCAGCGCAAGAAAATTTTGAAATTTTGACTGATCATGTCCATGCTGTACCTGTTGGATTTGTGATGGATGCTTGCACTCGCTGTGCCCATTCTTCACCTTTTAGTGAGGTAGTGCACGCACACATGCATATTTGGAGCCATTGCTATAGATAACGTTAAATAGGGTGGCAAAATGGCATTTTTCCTAGTGCAGCAAAAATATTTACTCTGGTCAAAGCTATGGCAGGCCCTCAGGGGTACTGGCAGCACCCGCCTAGAACCAAACCTGAATTCTAGGAACATTAGCTGCCCTCCAAAAGGGTCCCCTTCACTTGCAAAAATATGTTCAATTAACAAAACTGCTGCAAAAACGTATCTGCTAACCTTGCCATGGGGAATTTCATTCTTTCTTTATTTTTTTTATTGGGTATTTAAAATGTGCCTATACACAAAGGGCCCAATTCATGGAATAATTTGCTGGAAAATAGGGCACTTGCATGCCAAACTCTGTGTAAAATCCTAATTGTCGATTTATGGAATCGAATGCGCAGGACTTTTTAAGGACTTGTGTGGAGTTCACGCAGGCTCGGCACGGCTCTGAGCCGTCAAGCTCCTTGCACAAGACTCTACGCAGAGCATGGGCGTGGCTTGCACCGAGGGCTGTGAAAGGAGCAGAACACAGAAAATGGAGAAGAACATGCAAAAATGTGGGCGTTTCGAGGGACATCCCGCAGGCAATCCCTTGCATGCCCACAATTGCGCCAAATGAAACATATTCATGGAACCACCTCTCGGCATAGAAATGGCCATGACAAATCCCTCAATCTCTATGCCACCCGAAGGCAGGCGTAAATACACTTGCGCATAGGAATTGCAGCGCACAGGTGGGTTTGCATGTCAGATTTAGAGGTGCGTGTATGCAACCGGGGTTCTGATCTAAATTAGGGGTGTGCGTACACAGTGTAGCTGGGTGCAGAAATGGTTTATGGGGGTTTGTATGCAGATTTTTTTAGATTAACCCAAATTACGAATTTTCATACGCATGTTGTCGGTGCTGTGTTGACGCTGTGCAGGGACCCCGAGATACAGTACTGCTTGCAGAGGACCTCACGCACTGTTTGAAGGGTGCATATATTTGCACCCAAGGGAGCATGCAAAGGTAGATGTTCTGGCTGTTCATGCTTTGCCTGGACACGATATGCGAATACGGTTACTATGCGCCGTACATTGCATGAATAAGTGGTGCGCGCATTTTTTATTCTGCGTACAGACTCACGCAGTGCCGTTCTCTGTGCACGGCAATTGCGGGAGAAATGCACACGTTTCTATGAATTGGGCCCAAAGTGTGAAGAACAACAAAATAGCCATCTGGAGATGGGACAAAACAGGTTGCTTCAGTGAGTCCTGGGACACACCAAAGAGGGCAATAAGCTGCGTGTGGGGCTCTAAATGAAAACAGAAAATATTTTTTTGTGTTTGCTAGTGGTACTCTCGTAAATCATGACACCCCAACGAACTATGCAGCGTACTATGTGGTGAACTTTGCAGAGCGTCTTGATTCAAATGTATACTAGGTAGATAAATACATGTCTTAAAGTATTTTCTTTGCCCAAAAACAATGTATCTGCAGACATGACCGAGCTGTCCTTGTTATGCGCAGGTTGATATTTCTTTGATGCTCATTAAATAGTGCCCTCTCTGATGCTCGGGAAATGATGCCAACTGATCGCATGACAAAAATGAACAACCTACACATTTTCAGAGAGCTGTGCCAATGCTAGCAACTAGAGACAGAACCCAAATCACGAAGTACACTTCTTTAAGGAGAGAAAAGAGAATTGTTTCTGAGAATGCAAGATGGAAGTAGTCATTCGGACACACAGACCCCTAGCACACCTCGTTGCAATGTAGTTGCTCTGTTGGTTTCCATTGAAGTTTCTTGAGTTGCTTTGTTGTTTTGTAATTGTGCTTTTTATCATTACATTTTCATCCTCGCGTACTCGGGTGCATTTACCCAGAGGTTCACCTTTGTTCGGTTGTTAGCTCGCTAACTATGAACCAGGAGATTCTATTTTTTCTGAGCGTGCTCTGTGACCTTTGGACTGCTCACTCCCAGCACGATTACAATGCAGTTGCCTGCTCTGCGCCTGGCCGCAAACTAAATCATCAACTTTATTTCTTCATGTTCCAATCTTCAAGAACACTTTCAAGCACACATTGCATCAAGTAGGAAAGGAAAAAAAGGTAACTGCAACATCAAAGGGGTTTGAGGGTGTGGGGATCAGTATTCCCAATGCCTGCGACTCAAAGGGGTTTGGGGAGTTTGCCACTTTACTTCTACCAAATCACATGCTGCAGTGACTGAGGCTGTCTGACAAATAGGATTTTATTGTTTGCAGATATTCTTCAGGGAATGAGGAATCCACTGGTTAACATGTCCATGTTTAAGTATGATTGATTAAATATTGGTTTTTAACTTTACAGCAAGATGGGCAGGATTGCTGAATAGTGTTGAAAAAAGAATGATAGCAAAAATAATGCTTCAAAAATGCGAAAGCTAGCTCCTAGGCTAATAAGTCAATTCTCGGCGATCCAGCTATTTAGTGTGAGTCCAATTTTTGGGCTGTTTTGGGCCCAATTCTGAGGACAATCGGAAAATGTTATTTGCTGTCCAAATTGTTTATGCTTCATTTGGTCATTTCAGGGCATCTGTGCTCAGTGGCGGATGGTGAATTTGTGAATTGGAGGGGAGTAAATGTATGTGTCTTTTGTGCAGGAGCACCAAGCACAGCAAGGGAGCCCATAGCAAACAAGGATAGGTTCAGGGGGGCTCCACATTAAGAAAGACTGACAGTCTGCATTTACTTTCTTAATGTGGACTGACATTTTTTACTTGGCACGAAGGGTAGAGCAGACATGATAAGTAGTACTACATACACACATAAACATTACATTAAGAAAAACGTACCATACCTGTATGCACCCTCCACGTGTGCCAGCACCGCCACAAGGAGGACCGGATGGCTCTCCCCCCATCTCCACAACAAACACGCTGAGAGACAGGAGAGGACTCCACTCCCGTCAACGTGTTTACGCTGCTGGCACTATAATGAGATTTGTAGGGGTCAGTCTTCTGATGCCCCGGCACCTCCCATTATCATTTTTGGTGGAGCCGAAAAACCCCTGCAACAAACAAACAAAATAAATGCATAGCGGGTGGGTGATGGACCCCTGCCCAGAAGCAGGCAGCACAGTCCACTGTGCAAATCAAGCACAGGGGGACTATGCTGCCTGTCACTCAGGCAAAGTGGGCAGCACCCCTCACCCCCATATTGGCATACCGCCACTGTCTGTGTTTCACATCAAGTTTGCTACCAGCATGACACCAAAACACTCTGTCAAGTTTCAAATACGGAAGAAATGTACTTATTGTGCTTGGTAGGTGTAATTAAATATGTGCTTATTTACGGCCCCTTTTTTCCTTGTTTTATTCCACATTCGATATTTTACTTCACCGTTGGTAAATAGCAAAAATGATTTAGATACACAAACGTTCAAAAATATTGTAAAAATGTCAATAAAACATGTGTCCCCTCTATCGTACACCCACAATAACAATAACAAAAGCCTTTTGCTAGTGACAGCATAAGCCACAGGGATTCTGTACTATACTTGCGACATCTGTGACTTTGTCAGTTACCACCACTAATTCGGTGCCGTAACTTTGCATATATTTAACATTTGCAAAAAGAAGGGGGTATCTGAGGAGAATAGTGTCATCACATTCACTGTACAAATGTCACAATAACGAAATATTAGAATTTGGTTGCATGTACAAAAGTGGTGTGGCGCCTCATTATGTCATTTTTGTTGTGTAATGCCGACCTCAATCGGGCCATAAGAAAGTTAAGTCATTACGGGAAAGAAACCTTTCCCGTAATGTAGTTATGGTTAAGTTGCTATTCCCATAGGAAGAGCACTTTTTGGCGGGCTTATAACTTCGCTCCCCCTGGACGAATCCACACCATATTTTGCACTGTGATTTTATTTGCAAAGTTTGGTGAGGTTTGGTCGAGGGGGGGCAAAGTTACAGGGGGGGTCCCTAAACTTCTTTTTTTCCCATAGAGTGAATGGGGAAAAAACTTTGCTCACGCCTACAGCCCAAACCGCTGCATGGATTTTCACCAAATTTGCAGCAGGAGCAGCGGCTTGGTCCCGAAAGTGTGTTTTTGTAAATTTGGTGAAAATCAGTCCAGTAGTTTTTTTTAAAAACGACCAAAAAATAGGTCACAAAAAATGAGTGATATCATTGTCCGCTCGGCGGACACACTTCCCTGTTTGCTCCGTGGACAGTGTCCCGATTGGCTAATCGGCTTGCGTCATGTCCGCGGACATGTGACGTGTCTGCTGATTGGATGGTGAAGAGCGTGGAGTGCGTTCAAATTTTTGGGAATGCCCGCCATCTTGCATCCGCGGATATCCGCGGACAGCGCAGTGACAAATGGTGGAGAAATACAACTTTGGCATGTGTGTTGGTGTGTAAGAGCGTTTGAGGAGGGTGGGGGAGTAAGAGATGGGTCAAATGCTGTATTTATTTAGGTGGCAGGCACCCCTGTTGTGTTTGTCTTATCCATTGTCAGCCGTGCTGTCCGGGATGTCTGTAATTGAGCAAACGGGGGTGTCCTAAGGACACTATTCCTGTCCGTAGTGTCCGCATGCAAGTTGAAACTGTTCTAAGAACATGCACGGTGTCCGGGATGTCCGTAATTGGGCAAACGGGGTGTCCTAAGGACACTGTTCCTGTCTGTACTGTCCGCAGGCAAGTTGAAACTGTTCTAAGAACGGGCCTGGTGTCCGGGATGTCCGTACGTACCGAAAATGGGGGTGTCCTAAGGACACTTTTCCTGTCCGTAGTGTCCACATGCAAGTTGAAACTATTCTAAGAGCAGGCGCGGTGTCTGGGTTGTCTGCAATTAACCAAAATGAAGGTGTCCTAAGGACACTATTTCCTGTTCATAGTGTCCGCAGGCAAGTTGAAACTGTTCTATGAACAGGCGCGTTGTCCGGGATGTCCTTAAGCAATCAAAATGGAGGTGTCCTAAGGACACTACATCCGTCCGTGCTGTACGCAAGCAAAAAATAAAACTGTTCTTAGAACATGTTAGGTGTCCGCGGACATATAAAATGAACATACTGCATGGTTAAAATATTTGATTCTATGGGTGTGATCTATGGGTGTGATATGCTGCGGTGGTTGTGGCCAGGGCCTAGAGTCTTGGGTGCATGGCCGAAGGCCGTAGGCTGTACCATTTCAATCCTGCAAAGATAGCCACAGTTAATGATCTGTGCCTGCCTAAAAAACACAAACACACCACCAAATATGCCCCAAAGTAACAAAATACACTACAAACAGACAAACTCGTGTGGATGCTTCATACCCATACGTAACATTACCCCTCTGATGGTTCATACACAGTCAATGCAGTAAGTCAGGCACCGGTGGGTGCATAACAAATGGAACACCAATGTGTCACGATTCACACAACATGCAATGTTCCCTGTGTAAGCAGACAGATGCATATAGCAAGGTCTAACTTCAGAACAAGTCCTATACCACCATGACCAAAATAAAGTAGCCAGTGCATGTATCAATTTCTACTTGGAAATGAAATGCACTGCACCCGAGTCTGTCCCTTGCTGTCTGTCCCTGTGAGCTGCTTCATTCCATGTATTGGAACGCTACATGGCTAATACAAGTGCCTCAATGGACCATGGTGGACCGGAGGGTATGTGCCACTGCCCCTGCAGGTGCCCCACACAACTTTCACATGAACTAGCCATCAGTCCACTAACACATCTGAGCTGTATTGTGCGCTTCTACACCAATATTTGTCCAAGTTCACCGTCAGTGCTGCTACTAAGCATGCATGTTCAACTGGCCAGGTGGAAGGTTTGCTGTGTTGTGACCCCCCTGTGCTGCTCACCTTGCCTAGAGTCCTTTGAAACAGGTCATTGGTTTTCAGATGTATGATCGCAATCCCAGTGCCTCTGCTTGCGCACACATGCGCATGGCGGCAGCACCAAACGTGTCCTGATTCCAGACGTCCAAAAGGTGGTCTTGAGGCTCATCCCGATGCAGAAAGTGCATGAAACAAATGATTTATGCTTAATATTCATCTGTGTGTGTCTCTTCAGGCATTACATGACTGGACCATGTCAGAGACGTACATCAGAAATCACACCATCAGTCCGTCTTTCACAGCAACAGTGTGGAACACACTATCTACGGCATGATTTGCAAAACAAGCACATGTTCATTAAAGATAAGAAACATACTACACAATGCATAGCAATGAATGTACACATGAATCATTAAACACCCCATATAGCAAAAGAAGAACAGTGGACAATTACACCCCAATCATCCCCACCAGGGGTGTTAACACAAGTTCCACAGCAGCAGACATGCCACAGCTATGACAGTCCATTGCCCTTGTGTAATAGGCTGTTACACCAAGCCATCCTTGCGAGCCCATGGATAAGGGAAGCAGGAGTTGCATATGTGAGTCAAGGACCCCAAGCCGCAAACACATACACAAAACAAGCTTGAAGGGCCCAGCTGGAACAGTCAGTGGATGCTTTCAAAAGCCACAAAGCACCACACTGTCACATAAAAGCACAATAGACTAGCAATTTTAAACTATATTAACTAATTACACTAACTATGAAAAACCTACTTTACCTATTTAAACTAACTATCAAACAGAAACTTAACTAACTAAACTAAAAGAAAAATAAAAAATGGCCACATACGACCCAGAAGGGGGGTGGCACCCAGGAGGGGGGAGGTACAGGGTGCTGCTCAACACCCACATGTGATGATGCTGAGGAAAAAAAAACCTCCATGGGCTCAACGCCTGCACAGCCCGACCTATGTGGGAGATAGATTGTCGTCCGAGTCTAGCTCTTCCTGGAAAGGAGGACGTGGTACAGGAGCATGACCACGCCTAGCCGCAGTTTGCCCCTCGTCGGCAGCAGGTCTGCCGGACGGGTGACCCTGGTTCTGTGTTGCGATGACATGTAGGTCTGCATGCAGAACCTCCCGTGATACACGTGCTTCCTCTTGCAAGGTAACACGTGTAACACAGAGTTCCTCCTGCAAGGCCTGGCTTGACAACCGCTGCACCTCCCGGCAAGCATGTAGCTCAGCCGAGATGGCACGCTCAAGCTGTGCAAACCTCTCCTCTGCCCGCTCCCTCGGGGACATGAGAAGGACAACCAGAGTGGATCTGAGGGAAGCATGCTCCTCCCTCAGGGCCTTCATGTGTGCCTCTGCATGAGCAGCAATTGCTTGACGCAGAAACGACATTTCAGCCTGGCGTACCCTGCCTGAGGCCGCCATGTCCAGCCTGAGTGAGCGGGCCGTGGACCGTGCCGCCTGCTGCTGGAGAAGCACCTGCCTAGCAGGGGGGAGCACATATTGGGCCACATGCTCCATGCTCTCAGCGATGTTCTCCATTGCTGCCCCCTGCCGTTCAGAATTGGCAGTCATGTCTTGCTCCCACTCAGTATACTGTGGTTGCGCGCGGCGACCACATTGCTGGGCTTGACCCCTGTGGGACTCAAGGACCGGGGTCCTCGTTATGTTGGCACCGCCCGCGGCTGCACGACTACATGCTCCCGTCGATGTGATGTCCCAGGCACATCAGTGACTGGTGTGAAGGGTGACCCTGCGTCCCGATCAGCCACAGGCGGAGGTTCCAAGACTGTCTGACCCCTCAGTGCAGGTGTCGCGGACAGAGGAGTGTCCACATCAGAATCACTCACCCCTGACATATGGACCTGATGCTCATCCAACTCGACATGGTCGTCAGAGTGCTCTTCAGTGCTGGACTCATAGGCAGCCAGAGACAAGATGGACTGTAGCACTTGGGGGTTTTCGTGGCCTACCACCCCACTACCCCCACTTGTGCTGGGTTGATGTAGTGATAATAACCCTGTGCCTGGCATGACAACACCATCCTTCATCTCCATTGCGTCATCATCTGAAAAATAGAGAGAAAAAAGGTCACTACACATGTTAGAAGCACACAACACACACACACACCAACACCAAACACATCAGGCAGACATGTGACACACAAAATAGAACCTGGCATGCATTCTGGGTCAACTTGAAATTGCTTCTGTGATCAGAGATATTGAAAGGTGGCAGTTTGCATTGAAGTGGGTCTATGCAGTGCAGCAAATATATATATCACTCACTACCTACATGTACAAGGACTTCATGGTGTGTTTCAGAAAATGTGAAGGCAGTTCAAGGTCAACTTCAGGCATCACGTGCAATGTGCATTCAATGGGTAGCATATCTACAAGCAAAGCACCCCTCCACCCAAGTGAAAAAGCAGGGATGCCTAGCATGGTATCAAAAGGCTGACCATAGACCTGTGTATTGACAGAGAGTGTTGACTAGCATCAACAGCTTCATGTGAGTCAAGTGACAACACTGCAAATGATGATGGGACAGTAAGCAGGACACATGATGAAACCTCTGGAGTCCACCCACGTGTGAAGAAGACACTACACCAGTTGGACTGAGTCATTGTCCATTAAACAGGCTGAGGCCTGTGACCCACACAGATTGTCAGACCATAAACATGTGTGCAAAGCAGTACTGAGCCACAGTTGACATGGGAAGGCAAATGAAAAGCCATGCAATTTGGGTCATCATGGACTTGTGTAACAGTGATCATCCATTCATGGACACATATGGGCATGCGTGAAATGCACATGGAGCATGAATGGGCACTCATGTCCCTGCGGGGCATCTGACCTCTGCACAGTCCAAGTGAGACACCCTGCATCAAGTACTAAGAATGTACTTCAATGGATATGTCTGGCAGATTGGCTGCTGGATGTAAGAATGTACACAGGAGGCATGACCAGGGAAGTAGCCAAGGGCAATATTGTAGCAGAGCAGTGCTGAAATGGAATTGGGGTTCAGAGCAGGGGGTTGAGAGGCAAGGGAGCATGCCTACATTGGCTACCCCCTTGCAGGCAGAGGACACATGCACGTCAGTCATGCTGTGCAAAGTTCCTGGGCTGAGAGGAAGGTCACCCCACGCTACATGCAGAAGTGCCAGTGAGCTGGAACATGGACCGGAGGGGCATACTGGTAACCAACATGTGGCTAGGGTGCAAAAGTGGTGATGTGGACAGTCCCCGTCTGCTCCACATGTCCACCATCCAGCAGAGTAGACATGCATCAGGGAAGCATTGCATTACTCGCACATCATAACCATGTACACGTGACATGTAGTGGCAGTCATGCACAGCACATCACACAAGTAAAACACACACGTCCTCAACAAACACGCATCAACACTCACTGGACTGGGCATCAAAGTCCGGCATCTCTCCCACTCCTTCGACAGATTCAGATGGTATGAACTCCGCAATGAGTGACTCATGCGGAGTGAGGTCTTCCTCCTCCGGTGCAGGCCCACTGCCAGTCACCAGAGTCAAGTTGTAATTTGAGGCACGCTTAGCCTTAGCACTGCGTTTGAGGTCATTCCAATGCTTTTTGCACTCTTGCGCCATGCGCACCTCATGGCCAAATGCACTCATATGTTCCGCAACTTGCTTCCAGTGGGTATCACGGTGGGCAGCCATAGTCTGACAATTAGCACCCACTAGCATGTCACGGCTGTGGTCCCGCACGTAGCCCACAAGGTAGTTCAGTTCCTGGTTGCAGAAAGGCTTCTTCCTCGACGTGCGGAGGTCGTGGCTGTGTGTGGGGTCCCAGCCTGTGCTGCAGGTGCAACCTTCCTCCTCTTGGATTGTGGCGCAGACCCTGGCTGGCTGATGCCACCCTGATCAGTATGGCCAGTGGGACCGGTGGATTGAGCCAAGGGAGTGGCAGGTGGAGGGACGACCAAAGGGCTGACTTTTGTCAGTGGCAGCTGGGTGCCCTCTAATGGACCGTGCGCATCAACATCCGCTGTGGCAGGGTCATTGACCGTGACTGTCCTGGTTGGCAGACTCACATCCGCAGTGTTGTTGGCTGCATCTGCCCCTGCACTTGCCAACACCCGGCTGTTCGGGGCAGAAGATGACATTACTGCCCCAGGGACACGTGTCTTGGTCAGGGCAGCCCTGCGTGCCCCTATGTTTTCCCTCCAGGCCTGTTGGAAATCTTCCAAGGGCTCTTCAATTGCTAACGCAGCCTGCGCTGGCAGACCCTGAGCCTGGGCGGTGGTGTCCACAGCTGCACCTGCAGCTACCACAACCCGTTGGCCCGTGGCAGTCGATGAAACGGACTGCCGGGTCACACGGGTGCCAGTGTCAGATGCAGAAGCTGCATCTCCCGGAACCACAGGGGGTGGTGGCATGACTGCACCGACACATGGCACAACATCGTGCTCAAGTGGCGCACCCCTGCCTCTTCCCCCTCTGCGGCCACCCTGTACACCCTGGAGTCCCCTGACTCTCTGGTCACCCCAGCCACGTCCCTGACCACGCCCGCCATGAGGAGTACGCCCAGCTGAGGCGCCCCTCACCTTTAGTGGCCTCCCAACCATGGCACAGATGGAGTAGTGCCAATGGGAGGTGTACACCACAATTTCCCTGGGCAATTGGGGTGAAGGGGGTGGGATGCAAGATGTTAACAGCCCCCCTGCACCTGCAAGGCAGTATATGACCCCGGTGATATAGTGAAGGGTCACGCTACGCTCAGGCACCCCAAAACTGCAGTAAAACCGTGCACGCAACCCTGCAGCCTACGTGAATGGAATCAACCTTCCGCAGTACGCGGTGGCACCCAGTAACATGAAAAATGCATACGCGTGGGAGAAGCAGGCTACTATGACCTCGAAAATGGGTGCTATACACAGGGGCACCCGCAGTGGGAAAAATAGCGTGCGCAACTCACCATCTGACTAGCGTGATAATGAAAAACATGCGTAGCCAATACCCCCGCCAAAAGAAGAGATACATCCTCGATCGCTGTGAAGATGTGATGGCGCACGAAACAACACGTAGCATGCTACACACGTCGGTCTCCACGAAAGGCACGTACAGCGAACTTCTGGCCATGCTCATCTTTAGCCCGTGCTGTGGGAAATGCCCGCGCGTGTCACATCACTTACGCAAGTAAGCTCAAGTGGCGCACCCCTGCCTCTTCCCCCTCTGCAGCCACCCTGTACACCCTGGAGTCCCCTGACTCCCTGGTCACCCCAGCCACGTCCCTGACCACGCCCGCCACAAGGAGTACGCCCAGCTGAGGCGCCCCTCACCTTTAGTGGCCTCCCAACCATGGCACAGATGGAGTAGTGCCAATGGGAGGTGTACACCACAATTTCCCTGGGCAATTGGGGTGAAGGGGGTGGGATGCAAGATGTTAACAGCCCCCCTGCACCTGCAAGGCTGTATATGACCCCGGTGATATAGTGAAGGGTCACGTTACGCTCAGGCACCCCAAAACTGCAGTAAAACCGTGCACACAACCCTGCAGCCTACGTGCATGGAATCAACCTTCCGCAGTACGCGGTGGCACCCAGTAACATGAAAAATGCATACGCGTGGGAGAAGCAGGCTACTATGACCTCGAAAATGGGTGCTATACACAGGGGCACCCGCAGTGGGAAAAATAGCGTGCGCGACTCACCATCTGACTAGCGTGATAATGAAAAACATGCGTAGCCAATACCCCCGCCAAAAGAAGAGATACATCCTCGATCGCTGTGAAGATGTGATGGCGCACGAAACAACACGTAGCATGCTACACACGTCGGTCTCCACGAAAGGCACGTACAGCGAACTGCTGGCCACGCTCATCTTTAACCCGTGCTGTGGGAAACGCCCGCGCGTCTCACATCACTTACGCACGTAGGCCCTTTCCTCGGATTACACGCATTCACACGCGGACGTGCAGTTTCTTAATGCATACTGAACCACTATGCCCACATCACGAGGGAAACCCCCGCGCGTAACGTCAGAGAAGCGCTTATGCGCTAAGGGCCTTTGGTCCAATTACACGCTGACGTGCAATTTTTTCACGTGCCAAATCACTCTGTATCAAGCTGGCCACGCGAAAACACACGGAAGACCAGGCTCCTGCCAGAAGGCCGAATTACTGCCCCCAAGATCCCCGAGAACGCTCCCACCTGCCATCTGCTGCTGCCTGACTGCCTGCTGCCCACATGCCCTGCCATTTGCTGCCTGCACGTCAGCCAGGGGTGCAGTTACTGTGACCACCCCTGCTGGAACCAAAGACTCCCGACTGGGATTCCATTGCTCCACAGCCCAGCCCCAGGACCCAGTTGCCCACCCACCCCTGCCTCTGGGGTTGCCATGTCGGGCACAACACCATCTGAGACCACTGGCAACCCCCAGCCAGAGAGGCAGAGGGCCACCAGCTTCAGTGCCAGGGAAGTTGGTGTCCTGGTGGAGCAAGTCCTGGGGCAGTATGATGCCCTCTTTGGAAGTTTGCGCGCCGACTTTAAAGGAGGGACCAGGATCTGGATGGACATCGTGACTGCCATCAAGGCGGAAGGGGTGGCAGTCAGCGACTTACATCATGTCAAGAAGCGCTGGGAGGACTTCAGGTCCAGGACCCTCAACAAGGCCCGGCACCTCTCGAAGGCAGTGGATGCCAAGGGGCACCGGGGCCAGCTCTCGGACCACAAAATGAGGGTCCTAGAATGCATATGCCCAGCGCTCTACGTCCAGATCCTTGAGATGCAGTCCCGTCTGGAGTCGAGCGGTAAGTGTACAAGCATGGTGATTGGACGCTGTGTGTGTCGTGGTGTGCCAGTAGTGTGCAGGTTGCACATGTGTTTTTGTAGGGCAATGTAGGGATGTGTATGAACATGGGCGTGAGGCTGCTACATGTGAGTCCTGTCCTCTCAGGTCTGAGACACATTGATGGTGTATGTGTTGGTAAGCATGCTGGGCAAATGCAGGTGTGGGAGCACACATGTTTGAATTTCTGTGTATGTACATTGGCATGGTTGTGGCATGGATGGTCGTTCATAATGCATGTATCTGCACTGTGTACATGTGCATGTATGTGTATTTGACAAGTGTGCAACTGTGATGCAACATGGATGCACGTGACACTGATATGTAGAAGGCTGAATGTCAGATGTGACATGTATGGCGATCTCATCAGTGTAACAGTTGGAGGAGATGTACACATGCATGTAAGTGTGGTGGCGTGTGTGCATGTCTAGTGCACTCCCAGTGTTTCATGTGATGTCAGGCTCACCTTTGGCTGCACATGCTTTTTTATGTGTATGGATGGTGCTGCTGGTGCAATATTGCTGTGGAAATGCTCATGTGTGTGAGTTAAAATGACATGTGTGTCGTGGAGTGTGATGCCGTGTCTGAAGTTTGACAATGCCACTCATGTACAACTGTCATGTGTGTATCAGTCCAATGTACTGTGCCCTGATGCCTGTGTTTTATCTCTCCCTGTCTGCAGCATCGACTGATGAAGAGGGCGGAGAGGGTGCTGTGGAGCACAGCGGCAGGGATCACACCACCAGCCGGAGACGCAAGGCCCGGCTCCCCTCGCAAATTGTCATCTCGTCGGGGAGTGAGGAGCCTGGTGCCGCGTCCCAGGCCGCAGCTGCCGAGGGTAGGGCCAAGAGGCGGAGGTTGGAGGTGGACTCCTCGGCAGCAGAAAGGGCAGCTGAGACCCCACAGGGTCCGACAGAGGAAGATGGCCTGGAGTCATCCAGGTTGGTGGGGGGTTTGGTGGAGGAGGAGGCCGTGGAAGGGACACACACGGGGTCTGGAGGTGGGGATTCCACTGGTGCTAGTGGTGCAGTGCAGGACCAGGGACAGGAGGCAGCACAGGCCTCCGCGCAGGTGCCTGTGTGCAATCCTGTCCCTGATCCTGTCACTGCATCATCTGGCACCAGCAGGGATGCCTACGTCCAGACCCGTTTTCAGGGAGGGGATGAGCACACAACAACTGGCCTTCCTCTCCCTGCGGACGTGTCTATCCGGGACCGTGTTGAGCCTGTCCTGGCCGGGATAGCTTTGCATCAATGGGGCATGCGAGTTGACGTGCAGTCCTTTCGTGAAGAGACTGCACGTCATCTCGGGTGCTTCTTTGACCGCGTTGACCTGCTGGGATGGGTCACCAGTGCTGGATTCCTCCGTGTGCTGGACCTTCTTGCGACCCCCTCCTCACCTGAACCCCCTACGCGCCAGTCCTCCATGCCATCTTCCCACCCATGTATCACCTGGGTACCCTATGGAGCTGCCTCTGACCCTGCAGCCAGGCTGGTGGAGGACACATCCCTGCCACAGTCGGGAGTCGGACGTCTAGCAGGGGTGGCCACCTCAACAACTGCACCCTAGCCGGAGGAGGATGTGCAGGCAGCAAGAGCCAGGGCACAGGCAGAGGCACAGCAGCAGCAGCAACAAGGTGGGAGCCATGATGGCTCGGGGCCTTCAACATCGGAGGGGCAGGCATCGGCCAGAGGGCAGGAGGACCCAGGACTGGAAGTGTCTTCCGTGTGGCAGCGGTTAGGCCATGCTATAGATGCGGAGCGGCAGCGGTCAGAAGAGGCACGGCTCACGATGGTCAGGGCGGAGAACTCCGTGCGTAGGGCTCTGAGGCGGGCCAAGTGCCTCGAGGCAATTAGCAGGGACCTGGAGGTCCACACGTCATTGTCCCTGCGAACCCTCGGGGCCATGGACGAGGACCACCTCCGGGACATCGAGCAGGAGTTCAATGATGCCCTGGCCCGGGAAATCGGGAAGTGAGCTGTCAGACTAGCCCACTGTTATTGTAAATAGTTTTCCTTTTCCTTTTTTTTGTGGTCAATGGACAATGCCACACACATTTGTATATAGTTCTATTTTTAGGTAGTTTCTTAGGTAGGTTTCATTTGTTTGGTTGGACTCATGCACCCTTTACGTATTTGGACAATGGATTGATTTGATATGTTTTTTTGATTTTGCACATGGAATCATGGAATTTTCTTTTGGACAATGGATTGTGAATAGTTAGATCATGGATTAATTTGTTTTTTTTTTCCTTATGAACATGAAGCAATGGATTTTCTTTTTTTACATTTCCTTTGGATTTGCGTTGGTGGAGGAAGAGTTTGGACTGTTTTTCTTTCGATTTTTTTTGGATTGGTTATAATTTTCATTCACTCATCTTTTGCACATGCTTTTCATTTCATGTTTGGTATTTTTGTGTGATTTCATTTCATTTATCTAT
Source organism: Ambystoma mexicanum (assembly GCF_040938575.1). Taxonomy (NCBI): domain Eukaryota; kingdom Metazoa; phylum Chordata; class Amphibia; order Caudata; family Ambystomatidae; genus Ambystoma; species Ambystoma mexicanum. The sequence goes on along the minus strand of NC_090936.1, from coordinate 299,040,703 downwards.
TTGTGTACATAATACATTTTCATATTTTATTTCCATGTGTGGGATTTGCTCATTGGGTTGATTCATGTGAAAATGTGGGTTTACACAATCAATGCCAAACAGTGTATCTGTGTGACGGACATGTGTTGATGTACATAGTTGACTTTTGGTTTGTGTCTTGAGATAGGCATGTTAGTGTTGGGTGGATTGGGAATTCATTGCGTCTCAAGAATGGGGTGGCGTGATGTGGTTTTTTGGAGTAGAAGTGGGCCATGATTGTGCTTCTTTATTTTGTGTAGGGAGGGACATGAGTGGGGGCCTGCTGGCAGGTGCCCCTGACTGCTGGGGGGTGGGGGTGCAGGGGTACATGAGTGGGACATGAGTGGGGGCCTGCTGGCAGGTGCCCCTGACTGCTGGGGGGTGGGGGTGCAGGGGGACATGAGTGGGACATGAGTGGGGGCCTGCTGGCAGGTGCCCCTGACTGCTGGGGGTGGGGGCGCAGGGGGACAAGAGTGGGGGCCTGCTGGCAGGTGCCCCGGACTGCTGGGGAGTGGGGGTGCAGGGGGACATGATTGGGACATGAGTGGGGGCCTGCTGGCAGGAGCCCCTGACTGATGGGGGGTGGGGATGCAGGGAGACATGAGTTGGTGATCACTAGTGGAAGGTGACATGTATGCTGGCTGGGGGGCATGGCCAGGGGTGCAGGGTAGTCCCCTGTGTTGTGGGTTGCCTGCAGGGGCCAATTCACATGTGGGACTCCCCGTGCACCCCACTAGATACACGTACCCGCTCTGACAGAGGAATCGCGTGTGAAAGTTCATGCGCACCCCAGTAATAGACGTACTCCACTCAAACAGGGCCCTTTGCTTGTGAAACTTCCCGCGAATCCCAGTAATACATGTACCCCACTCGCACAGGGCCAATCGCGTGTGAAACTTCCCGCGAACCCCAGTAATACACGTACCCCACTCGCACAGGGCCCTTTCGCGTGTGAAAATTTCTGCAAACCCCAGTAATACACGTACCCCACTCGCACAGGGCCAATTGCATGTAAAACTTCCCGCGAACCCCAGTAATACACGTACCCCACTCGCACAGGGCCAATCGCGTGTAAAACTTCCTGCGAACCCCAGTAATACACGTACCCCACTCGCACAGGGCCAATCGCGTGTAAAACTTCCTGCAAACTCCAGTAATACACGTACCCCACTCGCACAGGGCCACCGCGTGTAAAACTTCCCGCAAACCCCAGTAATACACATATTCCACGCGCACAGGGCCCTTCGCGTTTGAAAATTCCCACGAACCCCAGTAATCCACGTACCCCACTCGCACAGGGCCAATCGCATGTAAAACTTCCCGCGAACCCCAGTAATACAAGTACCCCACTCGCACAGGGCCCTTCGCATGTGAAATTTCACGCGCACCCCCGAAATACACGTACCCTGCTCCCATCGTATGTGAAACTTCACACGCACCCCCGAAAATACACAAACCCTGCTCCGATCGCATTTGAAACTTCCCGCGAACCACAGTAATACACGTACCCCACTCGCACAGGGCCTATCGCGTGTGAAACTTCCCGCGAACCCCAGTAATACACGTACCCCACTCGCACAGGGCCTATCGCCTGTGAAAATTCCCGTGAACCCCAGTAATACACGTTCCCCGCTTGCCGTGTGCTGTGTGGTGGCCCTGTATAGTGGTCCAGGGTTAGCACAACCCTTTGCGCTGGATTGGGGATTTTGATGGCTTTTCCTTGCGCGAGGGGCGTTCTTGGGGGCCTAACTGACGCTGCTGCAGGGTCGCTGCGCCACTCTGTGCCACAGCTGGTTTTGGTAGCTGAAGTCCATGAATACGTTGTGCGCAGAAATGGATTTTAGCACACACTGCTGGCGCAGACAATCGCATGCGCACATTGTGCGCCAGCTGCGTGCGCCACTTGTGCACTAAATTCTATGATTTACCCCCTAATTGTTGTGTTTTCAGTGTTTACTTGTTGTTTCTGGCTAATGTTGGCTTGTTGCAGATTGTTAGATACTTGTTGAATTGTAACTGATTATACTTTTTATTTATATTCTAAAGTTGTTAATCTATCTGTTGGGTTATTGCAAAATCTTGGGGCAGTTAGATACCTGTTGCTGTTTTATAACTGTTTATTTCTTGTTATAATTTAGTGGTATTGATTTATCTGTTTGGTTGTTGCAGAATCTTGGGGCAGTTAGATACCTGTGGGCGTATTCTAACTGTTTATACTTTTTTATTGAAGTTTTATTAATGTTTATGCACAGATTAGTTATTAGTGGTATTGATTTATTTGTTGTGTTGTGGGCTGCCTGCAGGGGCCAATTCACGTGTGTGACTCTCCGTGCACCCCACTAGATACACGTACCCGCTCTGACAGAGGAATCGCGTGTGAAAGTTCACGCGCACCCCAGTAATAGACGTACTTCACTCAAACAGGGCCCTTTGCTTGTGAAACTTCCTGCGAATCCAAGTAATACATGTACCCCACTCGAACAGGGCCAATCGCGTGTGAAACTTCCTGCAAACCCCAGTAATACACGTACCCCACTCGCACAGGGCCCTTTCGCGTGTGAAAATTTCCGCAAACCCCAGTAATACACGTACCCCTTTCGCACAGGGCCAATCGCATGTAAAACTTCCAGCGAACCCCAGTAATACACGTACCCCACTCGCACAGGGCCAATCACGTGTAAAACTTCCCGCGAACCCCAGTAATAGACGTACTCCACTCGCACAGGGCCCTTTCACATGTGAAAATTCCCCCGAACCCCAGTGATACACATACCCCACTCGCACAGGGCCAATCGCGTGTAAAACTTCCCGCGAAACCCAGTAATACACGTACCCCACTCGCACAGGGCCCTTTCGCGTGTGAAAATTCCCACGAACCCCAGTAATACACGTACCCCACTCGCACAGGGCCAATCGCGTGTAAAACTTCCCGCGAACTCCAGTAATACACGTACCCCACTCGCACAGGGACAACCGCGTGTAAAACTTCCCGCAAACCCCAGTAATAGACATATTCCACTCGCACAGGGCCCTTCGCGTGTAAAAGTTCCCGCGAACACCAGTTATACACGTACCCCACTCGCACAGGGCCCTTTCGCGTGTGATGTTTATGCACAGATTAGTTATTAGTGGTATTGATTTATTTGTTTGGTAGTTGAAACATTTTGGAACAGTTAGATACCTGTTGGCGTATTCAAACTGTTTATAGTTTTCTAATTGAAGTTTTGTTAATGTTTAAGTACAGATTAGTTATTAAATTTTGGTTTTAAGAAGAATAAATAAGCGTTTATAAGATTTGCTGGTAATCTCTGCTTTAGAGTAATGGTACTATCATTACATTCGAACCATCCACAATTCTTTTTTATATATGCAGTGTAGTGAACGCCATTGGTTGTGGCTCCTGCGTGGTAGATTATACCTATTGTTGTGAATGTTTTCTTACCAAGCGAAACTTGACCATGTGTGAATCCAGTCAGCTTGCAGTTGTTTTTGGTACCATCTGCATTGTAACATAGAAGCATTTACATTCCGTATTTACTATGTGTTTGTATTAGTAAGGTGGAGCGATTATCTGAATTGCAGGTAGTACATAATCTGCCATGGTTTGCGTTTGGTACATGTTGCTGAAATGGAACGGATTCACAGTTAGGTATGGATACATACACAAAAAGTTCATTAGGGATTTGTTCATATTGCATATTGTTGCACAGAGTGCATGTATGTTTCCACATGTAAGAAATCTGGAAGATTTCCTTTATAGGTATGTTTTTGTTTTCCAGTACTTGTAGAAAGTACATTAGAAATTCTTGTTGATCTTATTGTTAGTTTATGGTGAATTTCACCATTCCAGCACAGTAGACCAATGCTTGTCTTATTTCATGAACACTGTAGGGGTTTTCAGGATTGTTGGTTGCATTTCTATGAAGGACTAACATTTGCAAACACAATTGGTCTGTACTGTGTCAGTAAATGTTGTTAACAATTGGTGGCAATTGAAATAGAATATTGATTGCTACATTTGCGTAGCAATTCACACCAGTTATATTAGAAAATTTGAATGGATCAGATAGTTCTGTGTCCAAGTCATTTTTTTGGAGTGTGTGTTGCTTCTTTAAAGAAGTACTTGAGTTACTTTGAGTAATACATTCTTATTTGTTTGTACTAATTAATGAAGTATTAGTTTCTTTTAATCTCTTTGGAGGATTTGCATTTCTGTTTGAACTAGTTTTCTTTTACAACGTTTTGCTTTTTGTGGAACAGGATATGTTTTTAGATAGGGGGTGTATAGTGAACGTAATCTATTGTATACTAAAAATGCAAGGAATATCAGCGTTTACTTTACTTGCATCAAAGTTGATTAGAAATAGACCACCAAGTGTATGTAAGTGTGATAGTGCTACGTAGCTCATGCCTTCTTTAAAGACTGTGTTCCCAATATCTATCAATGCTTTATCTAAGGTAAACCCTTGTGATTTGTGAATGGTGACTGCGTATGCTAGAGTTAGAGAAAATTGTTCTCTGTGTACATACATGTCTTTGAAAAGAAGGAATCGAGCTGTTGAGCGCCCGATCCTTTTTACTTCTGAAAGTTTGTCAAAGAGAATATTGACAAACTGAATGTTGTTGTCACATAGGTATGTGAAGTTTTGGGCTACGTGGTATAGACACATGGTTTCCAAAGTGGTACTTCTATTTGGGTAGTATGTGTCTAGTAAATTGTTTTTCAAAATGTCTTGGATGTTGGGATCATTTTTGGCTATTGTTTCTATGTCGTCGTATGATTTGAGAACTATTTTTCTAGATTTAGCAGAAACAAGACTTAGCCATACTATATTTTCAGATTTTCCATACAAAGCAGTACCAGTTAAACAATCTGCAGCTTCATAGCTGCCACATTCTCTATGGGAGAGCATTTTTATGCCCAACCTGTACAATTTCTGAGACATTGTTTTGTCTGATAATAGGTCATTCCAGAGGTCTTGAAGCTCTGTTTTTTCTGCTTTGGTTAAGTAGGCTGTAACATATCATGCAACTGCAGTGGAAGTGTCTGCAATGTACTGCACATCTATGTGTGTATTCCATAATAGGGCAATGATTGGATTGTAATCATTGACATATTTTGCTTCTTCTATTCTTTTTATGTAACATGTGTTTTTAGGTGGTTACCTTTAACACTATGTCTAACTGAAGACATGAAGTTGTTCACTTCACCTGTTTCTGTGACTGGTCTAGGGAAACCAAAGCGGCATTTGGTGTAGTATTTCCCTTTGTTTTTGTATTTACGATGACAATATTTGCCACATTTGTGTCTTTGAAATTGTACAATTTGTGCATGAATATCACTATTTGTTGCTTCTGATGGAATTTCACAAGTGGCATATTTTTCTATAAACTGTAAAACAATGGCATCACTGTCTTGACCAAATTTAGGAGCACCTTTAATCCATAAAAGCATGTGGATATGTGGTGCTCCTCTGGCTTGGTATTCTTTTCTCCAAATACAAATACAGTGTAGCATAGCAATTAAGCGATGATAGAAATATCTTGAAACATTAACAGGATCTAGAGAGCAAAGTTCTCCAGGTGTTAGTATATCTATGTTTGTTTTGTTTTTGTTTGATATGCGTAGGAAATCATGTAAATCTTCCCATGCATATTCTGCACAACTTAATGTAACAAACCAAGTGGGTGGGCCAAGGTTTCTTATCATACAACGTACATCTCTGTGACGTCGGAACCAGTACTCTTTAATACGACGCATGTTTGCTAACAGTTTTGTAATGCTTGATTGTAAAACCTCATCTTTTTCTTGCACTTTTTGTAGTAATTGCGTAGCTGACATATTTTGAAAGTGCGTTCCTGATTTTAATGTGTGTGCAACTCTGTAACATAGAGTTGCTAGTTCACTTTCAAAGAGTAGGTGGAATATGTATTCCACATTTTGTCTAAATCTGGGATCTTCAGAATACATTTGTAACGAGCGGTATTCTGATGATGTTATCTGAATAGATCTATCATCGTACCTTCCTCCTTTGCCAGTAGAAAGAGTAGAGGAAAAGCATGTGCTTCTATACTTTTTTCTCATATGCTGATTAGTGATCCTTTGGTTTGTCGCATTTGGTATGTTTCTAGTGCATTATCTATGGTGTCATTAGAGTGTAATGGATGAATTGTATAATGGTCTAAAATGTTGGATAGTGTAGCAGGATCTAGAAGTTCATATTGACCAGTTTCTGGTGACTCTTGAATTATTTCAGTTGTTTCCCTTAAGTTTTCTTCAATATTTATGTCTTTGTAGTATTCATTATTATCTTTTAGATATTGCAAGGTTTTTCTAACTTTATGTAAGTCTACGAGTTTTTGCCAATTTTTTTGTCTATTGTAGGTATACCATTACTAAGACGATTAAAGATTGCTCTATTGGACATTGCACTCCCAGAGTGTGCACATTTTCTTTTAGATCTAATGGTAAATAAACTACTTTGCCATGAATGCCTTTCACCAATTTAGAGGGATGCATGTGAAGGAGTTTGATTGTTGTCAAGTTTTTAGTGCAGTAACTGCAAAGTATTAAGGGGTCAGTTATTTCGTATTTGTTTTCTACTATAAGGTAGAGAGCTAATTCAAGCACTTAGGAATCTTCATTCTTTTCTATTTTGTATGTTACATCTATAGTTTTTGTGTTACTTTTATAAAAGGTTCTGCGGCAACACCCACAAACATGGTTTGGTATTTCAGCAGATGTACTTTTTAATTTTAGTATTTCTTTTTGGTATGTGTGTAGTAGAAGATTGCCATCTGTACAATTGTTGCTAGTTTGTTGTACAGCTACTGTATTTTGTAAGTGGCTTTCACTTCCAAAATATTTTTTCTGGATATGCTCTATTTCTTCCAGTAGGTCTTTGGCTGCACCATGTGGAAGATTGTTATTTAAATTGGCTAGTTCTAAAGCAGAACTTTTAGCATAGTACAGTTTATAGACTAGATTTATTACAGTTGAATGATGTGTTGATATCATTTTGATATAATGGAAGGTGCTTTTTCAAATAGGCCCTGAAATGCAGGCCAATGAATGTCCGTGTAGTCCTGTATATTTGCGTACTGGACAGGTATCCATATTTTGCAGCAGTTTCATTTTGATTTTGTCTTTCCCTTTCACATATTGATTGAGGAACTGTAGTAAAGATGTGAACGTTTTTTTGGCAATGTTACACATTGACGTGCATGGCCATTTGTATACTGGACGTTCCGGTTCAGCCGAATGGAGAGTTGATACTTAGTTTTCTGGGGATATTTTTGTAAGCAGTATTTCTTGTTGCATTATGGTATTATTAAGTTTTTCATAACCATGTCCATTGCATTATATGGCAATTGTGTTTGTTTGATTTTGTTTGTATGCTTCTTCATTAAAATATGATGCGGTGCATGTGGTGTGACTCCATTCACCTCCACAGATATTTAAGAAGTTATTTTTGTTGACATTCCGTTTATTGAGAAGTCTTTTTTTGTAATTTAGTAGTTAGTTTTGTTAGTTGTTTCATTCTGTTTAACACTAAAATAAATAACTTTCTTTTGAGAAGGATTGCACTGCCTATCAAAGCTTCTAAGATTAATTTTCTACGTTAGGTTTTAAGGGTTGTGCATGATTTGTCTCCTGTTTTTATAAGATTCTGAAGGACTCTGTGGCGGAACATTTTTGCTAAATACTTTTTTTGTTATGGTTACTTCCCACTATATCAAGATTTATAGGAGCAGTTTTAGCAGAAGTGGTAGCTGCATTCTTGTTAATCATTTTTTGTTTTCTTTTACATTTTGATAGAGGAGGCAAAGTTTCTGTACTGGAAGATTGTTTTGTTTTGCTAAATGACTGTATGAGCTGTTTTGTTTGAACATTTTGTACAAGATCTGCTAGTGATCGATGCATATTTTGGACACTTTTATTTTCATTTGCTCTATTTCTGCGTTGCTTTCTACGGACTTGGTTTCTGGTAGGCATTCTGTGGGGTCTGTTGAAACAAAAAAAGAAGGTATGGGTTTGGCTGATGTGCAATGTATGTGTGCTGTTTGCATGAGTGTCTGAGTATGATGGTAAAGATGTATGTGGTTTAGTTTAGTTTAGTTTATTCATTTGTATTGCGCACCAGACCTGAGGGTATGAGGGCGCATGAGCAGCAAGGTGATTCAAAGCTTGGTTACAGGATGCTTATACTTTACATTACATAATTATACTTTACATTACATAATTACAGTGTGACGATGAAGGAACATGTGTACAGTTTGGCAGGAGAGAATGCAGTAGATGTATTTAAAGAATTACAAATATATACAAGTTTAGTATTACAAATTTACAGATTCTCTTAAAGCATGCAGCGCGGAGAGCAGCCGTGTGGTGTTAGAGGTGTTAGTGGTTCGTGTTCTTTAACCAATGGATATAGTTGCATCTAAAAAGTGAGTAAGGTGGGGGAGTTCTGAGCGATGGTGGTAGGGAGTTCCAGTGTTGAGGTGCTTTCACCTGGAAGCTGTTGCCATCCATTTTAGTGCGTTTAAACCTGGGGACGGTGAGCAGATTAGCATTGGAGGTTCTGGTGGGTCTGATGGGGCTGTGTTTGCATATTCTGTCTGCCAGATAGCGTGGGGCAGCATTATTCAGGCATTTGTGGGTGAGCGATGCTACTTTAAGCAGGATTTTGTCTGTTGTGCTGAGCCAGTTGTGGGATTTCCTGATATTGGAAATGTGTTCCCTCCTGGGAATATTGAGTGCTGCCCAAAGGGCGTTGTTTTGTAGCGTCTGAATTTTGTTGGTGATTTGTTTGGTGGCTCCTATGTAGAGGGCGTTACAATAGTCCAGTTTGGATAATACCAATGCTCTGGCTAGTGTAGTGCAGCTGTGGGTGGAGAGGAAGGGTTTGGCTGCTCTTATGAGCTTACATGTGTAGGCTGTAGAGGATGCCATCGAGCTAACCTGTTTGTGGAAGGTTAGGGAGGAGTCGAGGTATATTCCTAGGGTTTTTACTTCTTTCGAAACCTTGATTAGGTTAATTGTGCATTGGACAGCTACAATTAGTTGGCAAGGCTATTCTTCTATTTGTGTGTTACTATACTGTGGTTCAGATGACAATAGAAAGTGAGCTAGTGGTGAGGAGAAGCACTAATAGTAAATCTAATGGTATAACATTAAAACAGTTCTTTGTTTTGTAATACTAACATTCAAGCGGTTGAGGTATGTTATTTGTGTTAAAAAAAAACAGGGATTTGTGAGTCATTCTGCCTGCTAATCCCTGTTTAGTAAATGGTGATTTGTGAGCAGAATGGTGCACAAATCTCCATTTTTTTTTGGTGCACAATTTATATGAATCAACCACACAACAAAACAGTAAGTATAGCAATTAAACTGAAGGGGAGAAGGAGAGTAGTGCAGTAGAACTGGGAGTGGGAGGGAGGGGTGGGGAAGAGGAGGAGGAGGGAAACAGATGGGGTGAAAGGTGAGAATCGGGGGAGAGGGGAGGGGAGGGAGATGATCAAGGAGAAAAGGCAAGGGGGGGGAGAGAAGGGGGAAAGGGTTTCATGGTGGGGAATGGAGAAGGAGAGATTTGAGGGAAGTGTGGAATGAGGAAAAGATAGAAAAAGAGAGGAGTGAGAATGGTAAGGAGTGCCAGTGCAGAAAGGCTAGGAGATGTAAGGAGTGGAAACGGGGTGTGGCACAAGGGGAGGAGGAACAGTGAGAAGGAAGTGGTCAGCAGAGCGAAGGGAGTGGGGGGAAGTATAGAAAGAGAGGAGGGAGGAGAGATAAGGGGGAGCAAGACCTTGGAGATATTTAAAGACTAGGCAGAGAAATTAAGGTCCTATTGTACTTACGTTTTTTTGTGTGGAATGAGCTGGTTTCTTTGTAGTTGTTTGTAGTTCAGATGCTGCTGTTTTCCAGGAGAGTGGTCTTTACTGTAATTGTAAAAGGAAAAAGTTACTAATTTTGTGTGTTTATAGCACTGATGTTAATTGAGATGTTGATTTTTATGTTTTTGTAGTAGTATTCTTGTTTGATATCTGAACATAGTGTATGCATGTAGTTTCATTTGAATATGTGCGGCATTTATATTGTATTTACAATATTTTAGTTCAACATGCTTTGCAAATGAGTAGAATATTAACTGTATGAAACTCACTTGTTTTGTACAGCTGTGTTATAGGATGTTAGGAAAAAGAAGAAATAATGACATATTTATTTTGCAATTTTTATAAGGTAAATGGCAGAAACTGTATAGAAAAGCATGGAATGTAGGCATTTGTGAAGGTCTGGGTAATAAAGCACAAGGATGTGATTTACAGATAGTGGTGTTATTGCAGCAGGGAGCTTTTCAATGATAGTGTCTATGTGTGTGAGTGTATGAAGATGCATGACCTGTTACTGGCTTGGTGTAATTTTATAATACACTACTAAGGGGGTAATTCATAGAATTCAGCACACAAGTGGGGCACGCGGCTGGCGCACAGTGTGCACGTGCGACAGTCTGCGACAGCCGCGTGTACCAAAATCCATTTCCGCGCACAGCATATTCATGTATTTTAACATCCATTACCAGCCGTGGCGCAGAGTGGCGCAGCGACCCTGCAGCAGCGCCAGTTACGCCCCCAACCCCTCCCCGTGCACCATGTACAGCGCACAAATCCCGTAAATGGCGCACAGGCCCCCAACCACGAAAATGCCTGTAAAACTCCCCGCGCACCCCTCAGAATACACGTACCCCGCTGTGCATGAAGTTTCACAAGCGATAGGGCCTGTGCGAGCAGGGTACGTGTATTTCGGGGGTGCGCGGGAAGTTTCACACGCGATTGTTCCTGTGCGAGTGGGGTACATGTATTACTGGGGTGCGCGGGAAGTTTCACACGCGATTGGGCCTGTGCGAGCAGGGTTCATGTATTTCGGGGGTGCGCGGGAAGTTTCACACGCGATTGGGCCTGTGCGAGCAGGGTATGTGTATTTCGGGGGTGCGCTGGAAGTTCCACATGCGATTGACCCTGTGCGAGCGGGGTACGTGTATTACTGGGGTGCGCGGGAAGTTTCACACGCGATTGGGCCTGTGCCAGCAGGCTACGTGTATTTCGGGGGTGCGCGGGAAGTTTCACATGTGATTGGCCCTGTGCGAGCGATGTACGTGTATTACTGGGGTGTGTGGGAAGTTTCACACGCGATTGGGCCTGTGCGAGCAGGGTACGTGTATTTCAGGGGTGCGTGGGAAGTTTCACACGCGATTGGCCCTGTGCAAGCGGGGTTATGTGTATTACTGGGGTGCGCAGGAAGTTTCACAAGCGATTGGCCCTGTGCGAGCAGGGTACGTGTATTACTGGGTGCGCAGGAAGTTTCACACGCGATTGGCCCTGTGCAAGCAGGGTACGTGTATTTCCGGGGTACACGGGAAGTATCACACGTGATTTTGCTGCCAGAGCGGGGTACATGTATCCAGTGGGGTGCGCAGGGAGTCCCACACGTGAATTGGCAGTGTGGGTCCTCCCAGGTGTGCCCTCTACCCCCTCCACGGCCCCTGCAGGCAACCCACACCACAGGGGACTACACTGCACCCCTGGTCATGTCCCGCACGCAGCCCATCCACCATGGGCATGCCCCCCCAGCCAGCCCACATGTCACCTTCCACTAGTGATCACCAACCCATGTACCCCCAGAACCCCCTGCCCCCAGCAGTGATGGGCACCTGCCAGCAGGCCCCGACTCATGTCCCCCAGCACCCCCACCCACCCAGCAGTGAGCCTCAGGCCCTGACTCATGTCCCCCAGCACCCCCACCCCCCAGAACTGATGGGCACCTGCCAGAAGGCCCCGACTCATGTCCCCCAGCACCCCCACCCACCCAGCAGTGATGGGCACCTGCCAGCAGGCCCCGACTCATGTCCCCCAGCGCCCCCACACCCAAGCAGTGAGCCTCGGGCCCCGACTCATGTCCCAACAAACAACATGTCCTAAAAAAACAGACCCATGTCCCTAAAGCCAACCCTAATCCCCCTTCGCCCCAATCCAAGCATGCAACCATCCACAGAACCCACTCCCAAATTACCCATGCCATGATAGTTGAAATGAACCACCATGCCCATGCAGGAATGCACAACGTAGCCACACAGGGCAACAAGTGACTGAGGAAATGTTCAATGAGACATGCACAAAACCAATTACAGAACACAGCACCAATTCTGAAGTAATAAAAAATGTATTAAAAACATAAAGAACTGACTTGGAGGAATAGTAAAATGAAAATCAATGTACAATGACCGATGTAGAAAAAAAATATTGTAAATCCAATAAAGTTAAAAAAAAGAAAAATCACGTAGAATAAAAAAAGTGGTCCATTGCCAATGTCCATAAGAAAAACATAATCCAAAAAAAAAAAACATTGATCCATGAGAATACAGAAAAAGAAAGTATGTACAAGTCTGCAACTATATACAATGTAAGTCCAAATGGTCCATGATCCACAAACAAAAGGAAACCTACAAAAAAGTCCTACAAAGAAAAAATTTTGAAAGAAAAAAATATATATACACGAAGTGGAGCAATGTCCATTAACTCCAAATGAAAAGAAAAACAAATAAACCTAACACTATCTAACTATATACAATGGCGAAGGGCAAGTCCTGCGGCTCACTCTGTGATGTCCCGGGCCAGGGCATCATCAAACTCCATGTTGATGTCCCAGAGGCGGGCCTCTGCCCTGGCCCCGAGTTCTCGCAGGGATGCACTCATGGCCTGTTCCAACTCCCTGCGAGTTGCCTCGAGGCACTCTGCCCGCCTCAATGCCCGACACATGGAGAATTCCGCCCTGACCATGGTGAGCCGCGCCTCTTCCGCCCGCCGCCACTCCGCATCTATGCGCTGGCCCAACCACAGCCACACAGAAGACACTCCCCCATTCCAGGGTTCTCCTGCCCTCTGGCCGATGCCTGCCCCTCTGATGTCGATGGCCCCAAGCCATCATTGCGCCCACCTAGAGCCTGCTGCTGTTGTTGCTGTCCATGTGCCCTGTCCGATGCCTGCACATCCTCCATCTGCTAGACTCCAGTTGTTGGGGTGTCCACCCCTGCTGGACCGCCTACTCCCGACTCGGCAGGGATGGGATCTCCACCAAGCTGGCTGTGTTGGTCAGGCCACGTCCACAGGGGGCCCTGGTGGAATCTGGGCCAGAAGACGGCAGGGAGAACGACTGGCACATAGTCTCCACAGAGGAGGAGAGGTCCGCCAGAGTGCGCGACACATGTAGGATCCCACCGACCAGGGCCCCTCCCAACAGTGCCACGTCGCAATGCTGCTGTTCGTGATGGCTGCATGCTCCGCCCAGGAAGCACGCACGTCATCACGATGTCACGCGTGCGCAACACGACACCAACCAGGATGGAGCCCATAAGGTCGTGGGACCCCTTGTCCGCAGGTAGTGGAGAGGCAGATGACATGGCACTCACCCCTACCTGCGGACGGGCCTGGGACGGGGCATCCATGCTGGTACATGGTGGTGCAGTCACATGGTCAAGGACAGCGACATGCACAGGCCCCTCCACGGTGACCTGTGCTGCCTCCTGGCCCTGGACTGCATAACTTGCACCAGAGGTACTACCCCCACCAGGCCCCATGTGCGGCTCAGTAGCGGGCTCCTCCTCCTCTGTGGAGAGCACCAACCTGGATGTCTCCACACCGTCTTCCGCCATTGCAAGCCCCTGTGGGGGCTCACCCGCCCTTCTGCTACAGCCGTAGTGGCAGATGCAGCACCAGCCCCCTCGCTCCCGGATGTTGGCAATTCCTGGGAGGGTGGCTGGGCCTTGCATCGCCGCCCGGTGGAGGCATCCCCGCCGCTTGGCTCCGCAGCACTGTCTCCACCCTCTTCTTCACTTGACGCTGCATAGAGAGAGACATAGAACACAATCATCAGGGTACAGTACAATATTCCCCTAGACAGGAAGCAATAACACATGAGTGGCACTGTCAAATGTCACTTCCATCCTGTCCCTCCACAACACATGGGTGAGTGCACGCAACACACATGCAGGAACAGTCCTGGCACCTACAATCAACATCAGTATCCATGTACAAGGGCGTCTGTTAACCAAAATGTTGCCTTCAAACTCACATGCATCATGACTTTCACTGATCCCATGCACACACATCACCGGAGGGTCATGCATCATGGGTTGCACACCACAGACACAGTGGATAGACACAGTGGATACAACGGTGAGGGCACTGAATGAGTGAATCTACACATCATCACAGACATGTGTCATGCATCCATGGTGTTTCAAAGTCACACACACACACACTTCTCAGACACACACACATGTGCACCATACATGTACATGACAGTAGCACCCATCCCTCACACCCCCTCCATGTCCAAGAACAGAGACTGGCCTGCTTTCATGTGTGCATTCCGCATACAGCTCCCTATGTTGCATTGGAACACATGCACCATCCATGTGGTTCACACATTACTGGTCTTACATGCATGACCATGATGTCCCTGCACACACACATCCATACATGGCCTATGTCACACATACAGGCAAGTATGAGACTACCAGCACACTGCAACATGCCCTGTCTCACGCAGCAATGCTTGGCCACTTACTGTTCAACTCCAGACGGTTCTGCCTCTGAATGATCTGGGTGTGGAGCGCTGGGGCTATGTGTTCCAGGATCCTCATTTGGATGTTGCTCATGCTGCCCCGGCCCCCCTCCACGAGGCGCCTGGCCTTGTAGAGGGTCCTGGACCTCAAGTCCCCCCAGCACTTCTTGACGTGCTTGATGTCGCGGGTTGCCACCTCCTCCGCGTTGATGGCAACCACTGCGTCCTCCCAGATCCACGAACATCCTTCCTCGTTGGCCTGTGATGTTCTGAAGAGGGCATCATAATGCCCCAGGACATGCTTCACCAGGACACCAACTTCCTTCTCACTGAAGCTGGTGGCCCTCTGCCTCTCTGACTGGGGGTCACCAGTGGTCTCAGATGGTGTTTGCCCCGACGTGGCGACCCCCGAGGCAGACGTGGGTGGGCAACTGGGTCCTGGGGCTGGGCTGTGGAGCGATGGTATCCCAGTCGGGAGTCTTCTGTTCCAGCAGGGGTGGACACAGCAACTGGACCCCTGCAGATGGTTGACGCGCAGGCACTAAATAGCAGGGCACGTGGGCAGCAGGCAGGCAGCAGCAGATGGCTGGTGGGAGCGTGCTCGGGGCTCTTGGGGGCATGAAAATGGCCTTTTGGGCAGGAGCGTGGTCTTCCATGTGTATTCGCGTGGCCAGCTTCATACAGAGTGATTTGGCACGTGAAAAAATTGCACGTCAGTGTGTAATTCGAGGACAGGCCCTTAGCGCGTAAGAGCGTCTGTGACGTGACGCGCGCGGGCGTTTCCCTCAGCATGGGTTAAAGATGAGCGGGGCCAGCAGTTCGCTGTACGTGCCTTTCGTGGAGACCGAAGTGTGTTGCTACTTCGTGCTGTTTCGCGCGCCATCACAACTTCACAGCGGATCAAGGACGTATCTCTTCTTTTGGTGGGGGTATTGGCTACGCGTGTTTTTTATTATCACGCTAGTCCGACAGTGAGTCACGCACACTATTTTTCCCACTGCGGGTGCCCCTGTGTATCACACCCATTTTCAAGGTCATAGTAGCCTGCGTGTCCCACGCGTACGCGTTTTTCATGTTACTGGGTGCCACCGCGTACTGCGGGAGGTTGATTCCACGCACGTAGGCTGCAGGGTTGCGTGCACAGTTTTACTGCAGTTTTGGGGTGCCTGAGCATTGCGAGACCCGTCACTACATCACTGGGGTCACATACAGCCTTGCAGGTGCAGGGGGGCTGTTAACATCTTGCATCCCACCTCCTTCACCCCAATTGCCCAGGACAATTGTGGTGTACACCTCCCATTGGCACTCCTCCATCTGTGCTGGCACTACTCCATCTGTGCCATGGTTGGGAGGCCACCAAAGGTGAGGGGCGCCTCAGCTGGGCGTCCTCCTCGTGGCAGGTGTGGTCAGGGATGTGGCTGGGGGGACCAGGGAGTAGGGGGACTCCAGGGTGTCCAGGGTGGCCGCAGAAGGGGAAGAGGCAGAGGTGCGCCACTTGAGCATGATGTAGTGCCATGTGTCAGTGCAGTCATGCCACCACCCCCTGTGGTTCCAGGAGATGCAGCTTCTGCATCTGGCACTGGCGCCTGTGTGACCCGGCAGTCTGTTTCATCGACTGCCACGGGCTCAAGGGTAGTGGTAGCTGCTGGTGCAGCTGTGGACACCACCACCCAGGCTCAGGGTCTGCCAGCACAGGCTGCGTTGGCACTTGAAGAGCCCTTGGAAGATTTCCAACAGGCCAGGAGGGAAACCGTAGGTGCACGCAGGGCTGCCCTGATCAAAACACATGTCCCTGGGGCAGTAATGTCAACTGCTGCCCCGAACAGCCAGGTGTTGGCAAGTGCAGGAGCAGATGCAGCCAACAACACCCCGGTTGTGAGTCTGCCAACCAGGACAGTCGCGGTCAATGACCCTGCCACAGGGGAAGTTGCTGCGCAGGGTCCATTAGAGGGGAACCCAGCTGCCACTGACGCAAGTCAGGCCTTTGGTCGTCCCTCCACCTGCTACTCCCTTGGCTCAATCCACCGGTCCTACTGGCCATAGTGATCAGGGCGGGATTTGCCAGCCAGGGTCTGCGCCACAATCCAAGAGGAGGAAGCTTGCACCTGCAGCACAGGCTGGGACCCCACACACAGCCACGACCTCCAGCACGTCGAGGAAGAAGCCGTTCTGCAACCAGTAACTGGACTACCTCATGGACTATGTGCTGGGCCACAGCCGTGACATACTAGTGGGTGCTAATTGTCAGACAACTGCTGCCCACCGTGATACCCACTGGAAGCAAGTTGTGGAACATGTGAGTGCATTCTGCCATGAAGTGCGCACGGCACAAGAGTGCAAAAAGCATTGGAATTACTTCAAACGCAGTGCTAAGGCTAAGCGTGCCTCAAATTACAACTTGACTCTGGTGACTGGCAGTGGGCCTGCACCTGAGGAGGAAGACCTCACTCCGCATGAGTCACTCGTTGCAGAGTTCAAACTATCTGAATCGGTCGAAGGAGTGGGAGAGATGCCAGACTTTGATGCCCAGTCCAGTGAGTGTTGTTGCGTGTTTGTTGTGGACATGTGTGTTTTACTTTTGTGATGTGTTGTGCATGACTGCCACTACATGTCATGTGTACATGGTTCTGATGTGCAAGTAATGCAATTCTTCCCTGATGCATGTCTGCTCTGCTGGATGGTGGACATGTGGAGCGGACGGGGACTGTCCGCATCACCACTATTGCACCCTACTCACATGCTGGTCACCAGGATGCCCCTCAAGTCCATGTTCCAGCTCACTGGCCCTTCTGCATGTAACGTCGGGTGACTTTCCTCTCAGCCCAGGGACTATGTCATTGCATGACTGAGGTGCATGTGTCCTCTGCCTGCATGCGGGTACTCCATGTAGGCATGCTCCCTTGCCCCTCCACCCCCCCTCTGCACCCCAATTCCACCTTAGCACTGCTATGCTTCAATTTTGGCCTTGAGTATTTCCCTGTTCATGCGTCCTGTGTACATGCTAACTTCCAGCAGCCAATCTGCCAGACATATGCTGTGTGGTGCATCCTTTGTACTTGATGAAGGGTATCTCACTTGGACTGTGCAGAGGTCAGATGCCCAGCAGGGACATGAGTGCCCATTCATGCTCCATGTGTATTCCACTCATGCCCCTATGTGTCCTTGACTGGATGATCATTGTAGTAGGACTCCAGGGGGACCTACATTGCATGGCATTTCATCAGCCTTCCCATGCCCACTGTGGCTCAGTCCTGCGTCGCACACATGTTTAGGGTGTGACAGTCTGTGTGGGTCACAGGCCTCAGCCTGTTTAATGGCCAATGACTCTATCCAACTGGTGTAGTGTCTTCTTCACACGTGGGTGTACTCCGGAGGTTTCATCATGTGTCCTGCTTACTGTCCCATCATCATTTGCTGTGTTGTCACTTGACTCACATGATGCAGTTAATGCTAGTCTACACTGTCTGTCAATACACAGGTCTATAGTCAGCCTTTTGATACCATGCTAGGCATCCCTGCATTTGCACCTGGGGGGAGGGGTGGTTTGCTTGTAGCCATGCTAGCCATTGAATGCACATTGCACGTGATGGCTGAACTTGACCTTGCACTGCCTTCTCATTTTCAGCTACACATCATGAAGTACTTGTACATGTAGACAGTGAGTAACGTACAAAAGTGCTGCACTGCATCGACCCACTTCTGTGCAAAATGACACCATTCTACATGCCTAATCACATAAGATGTGTCAAGTTGACCCAGCATGCATGGCAGGTTCTCTTTTTTGTGTGACATGTCTGCTTGATGTTTTTGGTGTCTGTGTGATGTCTGTGTGTGTTGTGTGCGTGTTGTGTGCTTCTAACATGTGTAGTGACCTTTTCTCTCTCTACTTTTCAGATGATGACGCAATGGAGCCAGAGGATGGTGTTGTCATGCCAGGCACAGGGTTGTTATCACTACAGCAACCTGGCACAAGTGGGGTCGTGGGGTGGTAGGCCAAGAAAACCCACATGTGCTACAGTCCATCTTTTCTGTGGCTGGCAATGAGTCCAGCCCTGATGACCACTCTGACGTCCATGTCGAGTTGGATGAGCATCAGGTCCATATGTCAGGGGTGAGTGATTCTGATGTAGGGACTCCTCTGTCCGCGACACCTGCACTGAGGTGTCAGACAGTCTTGGAACCTCGGGATGTGGTGGATCGGGACGCAGGGTCACCCTCCTCACCAGTTACTGATGTGCCTGGGCCATCACGTCGACGGGGGCATGTAGTTGTGCTGCCGCGGGCGGTGCCAACACAACAAGGACACCCAGCCCTTAGGTCCCGCAGGGGTCAAGCCCAGCAGCGCGGTCACTGCGCAACCGCTGTATACTGAGTGGGAGCAAGACACGACTGCCAATTCGAACGGCAGGGGCCAGCAATGGAGGATTATGCTTCCCTCAGATCCACTATGGGTGTCCTTATGATGTCCCAGAGGGAGCGGGCAGAGGAGAGGTTTGCGCAGCTTGAGCATACCATCTCGGCTGAGCTACATGCTTGCCGGGAGGTGCAACAGCTGTCCAGCCAGGCCTTGCAGGAGGAACTCCGTGTCACACGTGTTACCTTGCAAGAGGAAGCACGCGTATCACGTGAGGTCCTGCATGACTTGCTGCTGGCGAGGGGCAAGCTGCGGCTAGGCGTGGTCAGGTTCCTGTGCCACATCCTCCTTTCCAGGAAGAGCCAGACTCGGACGACAATCTATCTCCCACATAGCTCGGGCTTTGCAGGCGTTGAGCCCATGGAGGTACTTTTTTTCCTCAACATCATTGCATGTGGGTGTTGAGCAGCAGTACCCTGTACTTCCCCCCTCCTGGGTGCCACCCCCCTGGGTCGTATGTGGCCATTTTTGATTTTTCTTTTAGTTTAGTTAGTTAAGTTTCTATTTGATAGTTAGTTTAATTAGGTAATGTAGGTTTTTCATAGTTAGTGTAATTAGTTAATACAGTTTAAAATTGCTTGTCTATTGTGCTTTCATGTGACGGTGTGGTGCTTTGTGGCTTTTGAAAGCATCCACTGTCTGTTCCAGCTGGGCCCTTCAAGCTTGTCTTGTGTATGTGTTTGCAGCTTGGGGTCCTTGACTCACATATGCCACTCCTGCTTCCCTTATCCTTGGGCTCGCAAGGATGGTTTGGTGTAACAGCCTATTACACAAGGGCTTTGGACTGTCATATCTGTGGCATGTCTGCTGCTGTCGAACTTGTGTTAACACCCCTAGTGGGGATAATAGGGGTGTTATTGACCACTGTTCTTCTTTCGCTAGATGGGGGGTTTCATGATTCATGTGTACATTAATTGCTATGCATTGGCTAGAATGTTTCTTATCTTTACTGTACATGTGCTTGTTGCAATTCATGCTGTAGATAGCGTGTTCCACACTTTGCCTGTGAAAGATGGACTGATGGTGTGATTTCTGATGTACGTCTCTGACATGGTCCAGTCATGAAATGCCTGAAGAGACACACACAGATTAATTTAAAGCATTAATCATGTGTTTCATGCCCTTTCTGCAGGAGGATGAGCCTCCAGACCACCTTTGCCAGCAGACATGGGCCATTGGACGTCTGCAAGCTGGACACGTTTGGCGGTGCCGACATGCGCATGTGTGCGCAAGCAGAGGCACAGGGATTGCGCTCATACGTCCGAAAACAGCTGACGTGTTTCAAGGGACTCCAGGCAAGGTGAGCAGCACAGAGGTGCCACAACACAGCAAACCTTCCACCAGGCCAGATGCACATGCATGCTTAGTAGCAGCACTGACGGTGAGCTTGGACAAATATTGGTGTTGAAGCGCACAATAGAGCTGAGATGTGTGGGTGGACTAATGGCTAGTTGATGGGAAAGTTGTCTGGGGCACCTGCAGGGGCAGTGGCACATACCCTGCAGTCCACCATCGTCCATTGAGGCACTTGTATTAGCCATGTAGCGTTGCGAGACATGGAAAGAAGCAGCTCACAGGGACAGACAGCAAGGGACAGACTCGTGTGCAGTGCATTTCATTTCCATGTAGAATTTGACACATGCACTACCTACTTTATTTCGGTCATGGTGGAACACGACTTGTTCTGAAGTCATACCTTGCTATATGCATCTAGCTGCTTACCCACCGGTGCCTGACTTACTGCATTGACTGTGTATGAACCATCACAGGGGTAATGTTACGTATGGGTACGAAGCATCCACACCAGAATGTTTGTTTGTAGAGTTGTTTGTTAGTTTGGGGCATATATGGTGGTGTGTTTGTGTGTTATGGGCACACACAGATTAGTAACTGTGGCTCTCTTTGCAGCATTGAACTGCTCCTGTTACCTGACCTGAGAGTGCACAGGCAGGAGGCCAGCACTCACCCCAGAGATAAGTGTTTCTTTGTCTTCCATTTGAGTAATTTGTTACTATGTGCATAATGATCAAGTTTGGTGTACTTGTGTATGTGTTAATGTGAGTAGTACAGTTTTGTGCATTTCCTACTTTCCCGTGTCAATCCTACTCCCCTCTCTTGCCTCGCATTCCGGTTATCCAGAATAGCAATGCTGTCCCGACTGCATATCCCTGACCCTCCTTCCCCACCAGGGTCTCAGAGGCCTGTGTGAGTTTGAACTTGCAGGCACCCAGACCACGGTGGGGGTGGTTGGTTTGTGCCACTCCTGCGCCTGTACACGGGAGCTGTGACAGTGCACATCAGTTCATGGTGCATCATTCTGTTTTATGTACCACACATGGTACACATCCTGTTGTGACATTGTTTTACTGTGCTACCTTGGTTGTTACGTCATTGTGGTAGTACTTGGGCTTTGTGATGTACTGCTACTTCAAGTCATCTACTGGAGGCTCTTCTGGTTTGTTTTGCTGCCTACAGGCTTTTTGCTTGGCTCCTGTGTTGGCCTGCTTTGAGTTCTCTTTGATGTGGTGTTTTCGCAAGTCAAGGTGGCCTATGAGGGTGCTGAACGCTTTTTGCACACAAGGTGGGAGATGGTGACAAAGCGGAAGGGTGATCCTGTGGCCAGGTGAAAATCAAGGATGAAGGCTACATAACCCAGGTGCAGTTGTTCAGTAGGTCATGGTGATTTGTGAGGGAGGGGGGGTATTTTGTTGTTGACAGTTGCCTTGCCCTACAGTGTGATGCGCACCATGACATTGTAATTGCGGTATCCTATGTACATGATGTATTCTGATGATCAATGCCTGTTCATGTGTTGTGTTTACCTTTCAGGTGTGAGGGAATAGTTGTGGATTGACATGCTGGGGTGTACACATGGTGAATGTTCACATGTGATGTGTAGAGGAAACTGATGGTCACTTGATTGTACATGCATATATTGAGTGCATGTCCCTACTGACCCACACACTTGCACTATGATCCACTACATGTACAACCACCCTTCCATGTCCACATGTACACTCTGTTTGCCTTCTGGTGCCCACTGTGTCTCTGCAGCACATGATCTATGACCAATTGTGGATCCTGTACATGCGTAATTTGCTTTTTGATGTAGTTTGTCACTTTGATGTGATGCTCAGGGTGTGCGTCACACACAATGGCTGTTCACTATGCTGTGCGCTGAGCAGTGTGTTGCAGGAGGTGGGCACGGCACACAGAAGCTGCAGTGTTGATTTTGCAATGCACAATGTGCATGTAGACAGGCATTAATTGTTATGTTACAACTACAACTGTTGGAATGCATTTGGGTATGACTTCTTTTGGGTGGCAGGTTGTTGGTCAGTCATTTCATCTGATTCCATGTCAGGCATCATTGTCTGATGCCACTTTACATTTTTCACATGTCAATGTGTACCTTATTGGTACTGTGTTGGTGTATAGCTATTGCTTGCCATGTCATGTTGTGGTTTGGGAGGGTTTGGGTGACATACCAGTGATAGTCATGGCCTGTTTTGCAGGTCTGTGTGATTCACACCTTGCATGTGTGCCTTTTGGTCACACAGGATTGCGTATGTTTAAGTAGCTAGGGATGCACACAATGTGGCACTTCCATGGCAACATTCTCAGGGCGGTAAGGTTGTGACAGTTGACTGTCTCTTTGTCATCATCGATTGTCACCTGGTAAGTGCCAGGCATGTGTGCACTCCGCAGGGGTGGGAGTTTAGGGGAAAAATGTGGCCACAAGCTGGGTCCGGGCTTCCTCGCCATGTGCCCTATCCCCTCCCATGAGCAGCGCCTGTGCCTGTGGTTGGGAATGTGGGGGCACCACCATGTCCACCGGTACGCCCTGCTGTGTTGCAACATTGTGCACAACACATGCTGCCACAATGATCCTGCACACTACTGGGGGTGCATAGAGTAGCTGCCCGCCAGAGCGGTCAAGGGAGCGGAAGTGTGACTTGAGCACTCCGAATGTGCGCTCCACTATGGCCCTGGTTGCAATATGGGCAGCGTTGTATCTTACCTGGGGTGGTGTGGTGGGGTTCCGGATTGGCGTCATCATGTGGTTGCTCAGAGGGTAGGCACTGTCCCCTGGAGAGGTGATGATGGTTGTGATTATTGGGGTTTGTGTATTTGTGTGTGTGTGTGCGACATGCATGCATGTGCACAGGCATTTGTACTCACCTAGGAGCCATGTGTCGCCATGCTACCCAGCTTCCAGGGCCCGGCAAAGGGCGGACATTCTGTATATGAAACTGTCATGGGTCGAGCCAGGGTAGTTGCATAGACAGAGGTGATGATTCCCCTTTGCATCGCATACCACCTGCACGTTGATGGAATGCCAGTGCTTGCGGTTTCGGTAGATGTGCTCAGTGGCCCTAGGTGGACGTAGGTCCACATGTGTGCAATCTGTGGCACCAAGCACTTTGGGGAAGTGTGCCACCCTGTAAAAGTTCAGGACAACGGCCTGCCTTTCTGCGGGTGTTCTGGGCATGTATATGTGCCTGCGGGCTGAGGGGCGCGCTGTCATGATTGCCAAGACCTGGTGTAGGCAGCGTGACTGCGTGGCCTGTGAGACCCCCCCCCACTATGGCAGAAGTCCGCTGAAATGACCCATTGGCCAAAAAATGCAGGACATTGAGCACCTTTTCCAAGGGGCTCAATGCTTGGGAGCAGAGGGTGGGGCATGTAAGGTCATCTTCCCACTCCCTGACCAGGTCTAGGATGATATGAGGTGGAAACCTATACTGGCCATAGACCTGGTCGTCAAGCATCCCAAAAAAGGCTTGTCCGGGGTGAAAAAATGCTTGCCCTGGCTATTCTCCTCCTCCTGCGGTTTCCCACGATCAGTGCTGAGACAAATGGGGCATTCATCGTCGCTGTATATACGTGTTTGTTGCTTGCGTGCACTTTCATACTGGCCATTTGATGACGTGTGCGTCCGCGTGCGCCACGCACGGATTTGGCGCACAACCAGTGGTATACACGTGCAGCGCCTTCCTTGAATCGCATGCGTGCGGTTGCTTTCTCACGCTTGCGCCACCTTGCGCCTGCTTGCGCTGGGATTTTCGGCGCACGTTTGCTCCATGAATCGGCCCCTTAGTGTTTTTCCACAATTATATTGTTATATCTTCCATCTTCTAATATAATTTTTTAGATAGGTGTGTGTGTAAAAATAAAATTAGATAGCAGACAGGTTTGGAAATGACAGTTGATTATAGCAGATGGGAAGAATGACAGTAAGTTCATTTTAAATGTTATACAGGTTAAGTTGCAGTTACTCTGTTTATATGCATTTATAAGAGTTGTACATGTACTGTGCAGAAAATATGCATACCTGTAGTTTGTATTCATGCATGTGGATATGCATGCAGCTGCAAGTAGACATCTTGTAGACTTGTAGAGTCGTTTTTGTAGTAGGTGCTTTCCAATGATATGAGACTCAGAATGATCAACAGTACATTTGAAGTGCTGAACTCTGATGATGGAGTTAGATTTAGCGGTCTTCGGTGTGATTGGTGGATGGTTGTGTGACTGGTTGGCTGTATCCAATGAGAGAATGGCACAGAGAGTGAAGTGGACATGGTAGAAGGGCTGTCCAAGTTACGATATGTCCGCGGACATGGCGGAATTTCGCGGACATCGCGTATTACATACGAGGATTTTGGGGTGGAGAGGCATGCAAATGAGAATTAGCAGAGCAAGGGATTGGTCAGTAAAGTTTACTGGGTGTGTTGTGTAAGGAGATCGTTTGTCATAAATACTTTTTCCTAAGAGAAGAACTGTTAGCTATGGCTGTGTGTTTCAGAAAACAGATTATCTGGATTTTGGGAGATTCATGGATACATTGGTTGGAAGTGCATGCAGAACGCTGTGGAGTAGCTGCAGATCTTGGATTCCCTCATGTGGAAGTGCACTGGCATGGAGTGTGTGGAATGAAGTGGTTGGACTTGGCACCTCTCTGTGCTACTTTGGCGACACAGTGTCATCCAGACATAATTATAATTCATTGTGGAGGGAACAGTTTGGGACATGTGTCAGGAATTTCTTTGCAATTTGCAATGAAAGAAGGACTTGGGAAGATCATGGACATGTTTCCAAATTCCCAAGTAATTTTTCTCGAATTGTGCAGAGACATATGTGGCTGCGTTCTTCTTCATTTGGTCCACAAATGGAGAAATCGAAGCAGAATGTTAATAAGGCTTGTTGTGCCTTTCTAAGAGATATTGTCATGTCTTCTTTCCACAATGAAAATATTATGTTTCGTAGCACATACATTTCTCGCAGAGATGGAGTCCATCTTACTTATGCTGGCAATCAGATTTTTCCTGAGAAATGTACAAAATGCATTGCAACCTTTTGTGCAATTACAGCCATCCATTTTGCAGTAGGTGTTGACTATTTTAAGTTTTTCAAACACAAAAAAACACCACCAAAAGGCTCTTTTCAGAGCCACCACTTCCTCTCAGAGAAAAGTGCAATGGTTTTGATAGGGCAGCCCCCCAAAATGTTAGATGTCCGCAAACTGTCCGCGGACTTCTAAAAAAAATGCACAGTGTCCTGCTCAATTTATTTGCCACTTCTATTTTTAGACCGTGAAAGGCGGCTCTGAAAAGAGCCTTTTTTTTGGTTTTTGTTGTTTTGTATATTTTTTGGTTTTTTACACACAACACACTAGGAGAGGAGGGGAAAGAAGGGTAAGGGGGACACCAACCACGGGGATAAGAAAGGGCAGGTGGAGAGAGGAAGATGTACGTTGGGCCTTACTTAGGTAGTGGGCAGGTCTTCTGGTGCTCCTTGACCACAGTCTCGAAAACAGTTCGAAGTCTCTTCCCCCTGCAGAGTACTGCATCGCAGTACATACACAAAACTGTGACCCTCGAAAGGTAAGGGTCATCAGCATCATGGATGGCCTGTGAGGCAGCTGGAGGGATGTGCTGTCCCACAGGAGTGTCTCTTGTGGTGACAGGAGCGGAAACAGAGGATGTGGTAGAGGAACTCAACCTACTACGTTCCTCACAAGGTACAACCTTGCGAAAGGCCCCATTGTGGAACGACCTGAGGTGTCGCTTCATAGATGTCGTACCAAAGCTGTACGAACCAGGCCTCCCACGACTCAGTACCATTTTGCACTGGTTGCAGGTGACCTTTTTCGCACGTGCTTTTGGTACGTCACCTTGAATGGTAAATAACCGCCACACCCAAGACTCACGGCGAGTGCTGGTAGTAGGGACTTCCACTACCTCATCCTCGTCACCTCTTCATCCTCCTCCTCAACATCCTCATGCCTGTTCCCCTCTTCAGGCCCTTGGGTGGAGGGGTTGGGGGTGGTGCTGAGACAGATGTAGCACCAACTGGAGCAGCAAGTATTGATGCCATCAGGTCTTATGGAAAGCAGCAGCAAGGGCAGCATAATCTGGAAGATTACCAGCAAAGTAGACAATGCTCTGTTAGATAGCCAGAAGCACAATGAGGATGAGCTCTGGGGTGTGGCCTTTTATAGGGGTGCGTGTGCGTGCTTCGCGGACACCCGCCCTGTCCACGGACAGATCAAACACCCAAAAAAGGCTCAAAAAGTTGCAAAAAGTATTTAGAAAGTCAGGGACATTGTCTGGGACATGTGCTATGGTGACTTTTTACTATAACATACTTTGGATTGCCTGAAAAAGTACTTTTTAAATGTTCAGGGACCCAGACAGTGTCTGCAATTCAGGACACAAATGTACGGGAACGCCTGCACACATGCGCGCGGGTGTTCTACAGACAGTGTTCGGGTCCTGAAACTTATTAAAAGTGCGACACAAATGAGACGGATTAACGGATTAATTACGGACAACCCGGGCACCGTGTATGTTCTTAGAACAGTTTCAACTTGACTGCGGACATTACGGGTAGGCTTAGTGTTCTTAGGACACCCCCATTTTGGTTAATTATGGACATTCAGGACACTGAGTGTGTTCTGAGAACAGTCCCATCTTGCTTGCGGACAGTACGGATGGGGGAACGGCTGCACGCATGCGCGCAGGTGTTCTACGAACAGTGTTCGGGTCCTGAAACCAATTAAAAGTGCGACACAAGTGAGACGGACAGTTACGGACAGGCGCAATGTTCGTCGGACTTATGGGTGTGGTGCGCATGTGCGTAGATGTTCTACAGGCAGTGTGGACAGGTATAGTGTCCTTAGGACGCCTCCATTTTTGTTAATTACGGACAACCCGGAAAACGTGCGTGTTCTTAGAACAGTTTCAACTTGCTTGCGGACAGTACGGACGGGTATAGCGTCCTTAGGACACCTCCATTTTGGTTAATTACGGACAACCCAGACACCGCGCGTGTTCTGCGAACAGTTTAACTTGCTTGCGAACAGTACGGACGGGTATACTGTTCTTAGGACACCACCCATTTTGGTTAATTACAGACATTCTGGACACCCGTGCTGGCCGCGGACATCTTAACTGACTTTAAAAAAAAATAAGACACAAAAGACTGAATTAAAACACATCTAACATTCTTTTTATTATATACAGATATAACATTTATGCAACAGAGGGGGAGGCAGAAATTGACACAAACACAGGGAAATGGGGGTTTGGAGAGGATGGATGGGAGGAGATGAAGGGATGGAAGTCTCATCATAATGTTTTTCTTGGTGGGGAAGGTTTGGGGATAGTTGACTGGGACACGGAGAAGGGGAACAGGTACATGTGGGACAATGATATTTATTTTTTTCTTTTATGTGGTCCTCCACAAAATGTTTCAAAACATTGAAATTTTCCATTAGCATGTCCATTTTTTCTTCCATGTGGTGTAGAGTATGTTCTAATATGTCTTTAGGTGTATTATTCTCAATGTTTGTATGGTCTGTAAAAAACTGTAAAAAAAAAATGTTAATTACATATAAAGTTATGATTATTAATTTGGTTATACAGAGAAGTGTCTACCATTAGTATCACTATCTTCAGTCATTTCCTCGCATAGAAAAGTTTCCTCAAGCCATTCCAAAGCACTGGCCATTTCTTTGTAAAAAAAAAAATATCATTTTTAGTGTACCCAATACAGAAAGTTTAGAAATATATAAGAAAAAAGGAGTTTACTTACTAGCTTCTGGTAAGTTGTGTTCTTTCTGTTGTGTATGTATGCTGTTGCTCCTAGCTGTGCAGTTTCTGTGAGGTAATTATGTTGGAGTCATATCTTTTTTGTTTTGGTATATTCTATTTTAATACATATGGTATTTAAATGGATGGTTGATGTGTTACATATATAGGTTCCACTTCTTATTTATTATTATATATAATGTGTTTATATGCTGCGTTTTGAACTTATTTAGTGTTTATATGGCATGATAGAACAATTTAAGACACACTCTGAGTTTTTGGGTAGTGTTGCTGCTGTCTGTGTCCGTCCGCAGACATACGCACAGTCCGCGGACATCAAAATCACTGGCAGGGGGTTCAGTATGTTCCAAGTTAGATGTATATAAAGTAAGGGAATCCTAGTAAACATATATTAAATTCACACTATGAAAAAATTGATAAAGGGAGGTTATGGTTAAGTTGAGCTACTAAAAACCTATTAAATTCAGTGAAAAAACTTTTTTAAAGGGACGTTCTGGTTCCAAGTAAAACCGAAAA
The DNA here is from genome assembly GCF_040938575.1 of Ambystoma mexicanum. Lineage (NCBI taxonomy): Eukaryota > Metazoa > Chordata > Amphibia > Caudata > Ambystomatidae > Ambystoma > Ambystoma mexicanum. Next base: position 299,012,025 of record NC_090936.1, on the reverse strand, counting down.
ACCGCTGAAATTCACCAGTTATGGTAAACTAAGCAACCATAACTCGCGCCACCACTGTGAACTGCTAAGACTAACACCCAGGACATCAAAGATGACATCACAAATGTCATTGCAATAGATCCCACATAATTTCTATGTTTCCTGGGATATAGAAACGTTGTTCCTTCTGGTGCAAAAATCCTGGCCTTCACAAAGTCTCTTATTTCTTCATCAGTCAGGTCTTTGGGCTTCCATCCTGGTTCGACATCAATCATGATCTTCATCGCAGTTTTCTGACACTGAGAGATTATTATCTTAATGACACAGAATCCGAGCAATATCATCACTAGCAAGGCTCCTAGAAATTTGAATGCATCTGCCATCCATTGTGGAACCCATGAAAATAGAGATCCAAACCAGCTGTCGACGTCCACTTCTTCAGGTTCATTGATCATTTGGTTCTGTAGTTTCGTCAGCATACCTATGGCTTCTGTTAGAGTTCCATTTTCTTCATCGTGAGAAGGTATAAATGTACAACATGATTCTCCGATTTTTGCACAAACACCTCCATCCATGGCTGTGATCATGTCAAGGACATATCTGTTCTGGAGAGTCATTAGTCGAATCGCTCTTAACTCTTCCTTTATGGCATTGAATCCTGTTATGGTTGTGTTGCTGGTCTGCAGTAATTCCCATCTGGTTACCTGCAACCATTTAGTATTTGCTCCAACCTGAATTCTTGGCATGAAGATTGTCGTGAACACTGATGAGGTCTGGCTGAAGAACCTATGTTCATAAGGGATAGCATCAAAAGCTTCTATGGATTTGGCAGAAAAGTAATTCTCTCACTTCATTCGATTCGTCAGTTCCACAGATGTCTTCTTCCTCAGGTGAGCATCTGCTTTCGGGAAACTGTCAATATTCCGGTCACCTTTTGGAATCACCAATGCCGGAACGTGAACATTCACTATTGTTCATATACCTCCCCAGTTTCTCGGCAGTTTGATATATGCTTTGGATCCTCATGCCCAAATATGATCCATGATCACTGCAGTTCCATGTACCATTCCTGGAGCATCAAAGACTCGTCCACAGTTCTGATTCTCTCCCATCTTCCTAGTGCCATTATTCCTGAAACAGAATTTTGGGCTCTCCTGTGGTACTATCTGCAAGGGCCCTCCTCTGTCCTCGACCCATGTTAGCAGTTTTGCAAGCTTTAGCCATACTGGCTTGCATCCTTTATGTACTATGTCAATGGTGCCTTGGTAATGACCAATGACCATCAATGCTCTGCAAATCACTACTAGTTTCTCCCAACCATCTGGTGAAAGCACTGTTCCCCAAATCTGCATTTGGCATCTGTTCTTCCAACTTCGAGCCTCTTCTGGAGTTTTTCCTTGGACATTTAGCTTCTAGTTCGCTTCCCTTCTCATTTCTGCTCCTTTAACTCCTGGCTTCCCATATCTGATAACAGTGTGTTTAGTCTTTCCATTGTTTCTTGTCTTTATGTCCTGGACATAATTGTCTTTATTTGGATCGGTTGCTTCAGTTGCCCATTTCAGTGAGGTATCATTTCCCATGAAGTGGCCTCTGGTCTTGCACATTGCCACGTGCGATAGACAGTGTGCTGTCTGGACATCAATTTCTACAGCTACAAAGATCTTTGACTTCCCCATGCTGTAAGGTAGGAGTGCACAAACAAAAAATTCCACCTCTGAACTCCGTCTTCCAAATTCTTTCATATATTAGTGCCATATGTTGTTTCTCAAATTTGCTGTGCTGTCCAATTAGTCATTTAGTTCACTGTCATCTCCTTGTATGCTTCTCGCGATCTTCAAGGTTTTCATGTAGTTTGCAATAACTAGATCCTTAAATGCAACCGTATGGTTTGTTCTTGTTGGAGGATTCTCAGGTATCCTGATCCATGGTGTAGGCATCTTCATCTGTGCCAGTTGAGTAGAGGAAAGTCTGGCAATTCTTTCTTTGCCCTCTTGTATTTTCTTGGCTCTGGCTATGAATGACCATATTGATTCTGCTATCATCTGTGACTGTGAGATTTTCTCTGGGCGTGCCCATGCCTCCATCAGTGCTGCATCAGGGGTGTTCATTACTGTTGCTTCGGTTGGTTTCTTCTCCAACTCCTGTTGTCTCTTCAAGAGCTCAGCTTTCTCCATGTGGCTCTTAATTTCGCTTATTGTAGAGCTTCTCATTGTTGGCTATCCAACCTTCCCTTCTTCTTCGGCCTGTGGTTCTGTAGTTATTGACACTAGACATGGTGTGGGTGCATTCATCATTTGCATGCGTGTGGTTGTCAGTAACCTTCTTTCATTCTTACTCTGCCGACCCTGTCTCTGGCTTTTCATTTTGCTTGTTACCATAAATGCGTGTGTGTCATTGCTAATCACATCCATCTCAAGTGCACTCATTCCGCTATCAGACATCTTAGCGACTGGAATGACTATGTAAGGTCTGGGTGCCTTTGTGGGCTTCATGCGTGCATCATTAGGTCGGTGCACTGGAATTGGAACGCTTTGTGCACCAATAAAAAATGCAGTTCTAACGGCCAGTGACAGTAAAACAATGATAAATACAATACATAAGTGCATGGTACTACTATAGGTTAATCTACAGCATTTAGTTCCGTAATAATAAGAGCGTCTCTCCTCCTGAGGGAGGATGAGGTTACTACTTTGATTTCCCATCTCGATCATCTGTTGAAAGAAACTAACTTTCAATACACTTTTGGACAATTTTATTTCTGGATTCTGCTGGTTCTGCTTGTGGGTTGCAGGTACTGAAACAATTTTTCCCTCTTTGCCTGAACAATGGATTCTCTATTGTCTCTGGATGCAGTTCCTTTTTCTACGTATGAGGAAATGTCAAAATCGAGTAAAAATTCAGCAAGTCACTTTACTGTGCATGTTAGTGTGTCGGATGCGGCCTCTGAGAGAAGTGCTATTGTCAGAGGTGCGGCTTGACACGTTTGATGCGTAGGAGGGTCCTTTCCTCGAATCCTGTCTCCCGTTTCGTTCGAGTGTGCGGGCGAGGTAGCGAGGCAGCGAGGACAACAACGCGGGTGGAAGTGAGGGAGAAGGAGAAGAAGAAGGAGAGGCCCGGCCGTGAGGAGTAGCACAGGCAAGATTGCAGGTGAGAGCCCAGCAGGGAAAGCTTGGAGGATGGCTGGCTAGCCGCGCCGCACTGAGTTCCGGAATTGTGCGAGTGATTTAAATATTGTACGGCGCGGCGGCCCCCTGTGGCTCCCTGTGGTGCTCGGTGCCCACGGCCCAACTGGTCTCGGCACAAAGCCAGCTGTGGTACCGGGTGACTGGCTCCTTTATTAAAAGGAGCCTACCTGAAAGAGGTGGTGCGGCTCCTGCAGCACTCCCGCAGGAATAAGTCTGAGGGAGTGTACACATCAGTCCCTCTACCCCGATGGACCTCTCCCCTTGATAGGAGGGGGGCAGGGATTAGAGGAGACGGTGAGTCACCTATAAGTGGTGCAGTGGAGCAGAGAATAAGTATACTCTACCCTAGCCCGATTATCCTCGGAAGCAAGCTAGAGCTGTACCTGTGAAGAAGGGGAACTTGCTAATATCACCCGGAGACTGTGGGCCTTGGCCTGGGATCCGGGCTTCGTAGCCCCGTGGTTTACCGACAAGGGGGGATCACAGGAAAAGGCGGGAAATCAATTTTGCTTACCAGCGTGGAACAAGGGGAATTATTTCGCCACGTAAACACCATCCCTCTTTACCACAATAACCGGGAGTGATCTATATTCGCTAGATTGTGAAGCGAAGTGAGCTATAACGTAGACATGCAGCGGGGTAGAAGAGCCCCCCACTCGATATACAATCTACGCAAAAATAAGTGTCCACCCATTAAGGAACCTAAAGAGTGCCCAAAGAAAGGGGGAAAAATTAAAATGAATGCCAAATATGCCCTACCGGTGGTGCAAGGGGCCATAACTGAGTTTTTTTCCGGTGAATCCTCCCCCAGCCATCAATTGTACAGTAAACGAGGATAAGGCAGCACCGATACATAATGGTGGCATCTCCTTAAATACCTCTAACTTCGACGACATAGATAATAACTCCCTCCTAGATCTATGTCTGACTATACAGAGAGGGATGCGGGCACAAACTCCTATGAGGCCAAACAGTGGTATAACGCCCCCTAAAGAAAACAGCATGAACAGCGCCACGGGGGAGTATAATGCTCTGGGAAGGAGCGGACGATTGTCTGCTTCTCCTAATTTAGTAATGACGTCGATGGAGGACGATCCAGACAATGTGATGGAAGATAACATCGATCTACACCCTAGCTCATCAAAGATAACTGAGCTCCAATCGTCGGTGGCGGCCCTCCAACTTGCCCTCAAGATACTTTTACAGATGTCGGGATGTATCCTGGCTAATACCAATTCTATTACTATGGCATTAGGCTCTAAAGGCCTTCCTCGAGAAGAGGCAGAAATGAATCTATCAGCTGCATTACTTACAGCAGATGAGATGAACGAGCAGGAAGTGGAGATGGAAGAGAGTGAGGGGCCACATGCACCCAATAGCAACAGTATAATCGAGATATCTCCTGAGGAGGTGGATGAACAGGAGCGGGAGCATAGTCCTTAGTCCCCCCTTACACGTAAACAGCGCAGATTGGCAAAAAAGGCACTGAAGAATAAGCCAGCTGCAATAGGTGCCCAACCTCCTATATTGGGACCTAAAATAGCACCTGAGACACGGTCAAAAAAGGCCAGGAAAAGAATGGTGAGAGCATCTCAACGGGCGGCTATGGCAAAGGGTCCTCTGTCAGATTGGCTGATAACTGAAGAGAAGGCAACTGAAGTGGACGATAATGAAGTATCCGTGCTGTGCGATGAGCCTGACCAGGAAACCAGAATACATACACAGTTGGAGTATGTTCCCGAGATACAGGTGTTAGAGGAACCTGGTGAGTCTCCATCACTGGACCAGAAGAGACAGTGAATGATACAACTTCTAATCGCACTTGCTTCATTAAGAACTTGTACCCCAGTGGCAAAAATCCCTGGTTAGCACGCTCGGAGCTGTTTGCAAGACTATATCACATACCTCAATTGCGTGTTTTAAAATCTGAGGACTTTCTTTTCATTGAACCACTTGTGTGCCCTAATCCCAATGTCTCGGCCATACATTGTATTTTCCCAACTACGGCGCAATTAATCAGGAATTACAAAGAAGATCTGATGGCAGTGGACATTGAGATTGATGTGGACCCTATGGAGAAGGGCCCATTGCCTAAACCAGAAGACATTATGTCAACAGCTCCGGTGGATACTGTGCTTAAAACTGGGGGAGGGGAAAACCCTGCTCTGGCTGAAATACAGCAAGCCCTGAAGTCACTGTTAGAATCCATCCCGCAAATGTTAAAGAACCATTGACGCTTGTCATTACTTTCCTGGAACTGCAGAGGCTTTTCCCACCTTCTGAGATCTGAGGGTTCTGTAGACCTACTGTCACAATATAGCTGTATCTGTCTTCAAGAGACATGGTCTCTTGACCCACTATTACTAGACGGTTTTGTTATACATCAAGCGATGGCCAAACTTGGCAGTAAGGGTCGTCCCTATGGTGGCCTACTAACTGGGGTAATGAATTTGATTATGTCTCGTAAGATACAGTGTAAAGCTGAGGAGCAGCTTCTGGCAGTAGAAGTCGAACTTCATGATGAAAGAGGCTTGGGAAGGTGCCTAGTAATCAATCTTTAACCCCCCAGGAGAATTGGCTCGTGATTCGTTACAGGAGGCGATACAGGATCTGTTGTCTTCCTGGTGGTTGAGAGTGGGAAATGTTGCTATGGTGGTCATGGGCGATTTTAATTGCCATATGACTGATGAAACACTCATATCCTCTAATCCTGATCTTAGTACAAGGTGCGTAATGACCCATGGAAAGAGGGAAGCTGAAGGGCTAGGCTGGCTACAATTGTTTGGAGCTTGGGATATGGCTATGATCAATGGCCGCACTGTGGGAGATCGGCCGGGGAAACATACCTGGTCTAATGGAGATTCTGCTAGCACATTAGACTATATATTTATGTGCCCCGAGCTGCAGACAAGAGTAGTTGATATGGCCGTGAAGCATAACGAATGGAGCGACCATGCGTCGCTACAGTGCACTTTATGCATCCCTATTTCTACATCGGTACCTCCTAACATGGGTAGTATCCAAACCAACTGCGCATGATCCAGAATTGTGTGGTCTGAGAGAAATTTAAGCTCGGCTATTGAAGCACTTAAATCTATTGCAGTCCTAGACTTCCGTGAGTTTGAACACATGACGATAAATGCGATTGAGGATTGGATATCTAGATTTTCAGGCCAGCATGCCATGGCCAATAAGGGAAATATGTTAAAAACAGGGGGGTTTACACTCCCATTTAACAGGGAAATTAGGGATGCTAAGAAAGGTCTAAGAGCGGCTATTCGAGGTTTGAAACCGATGAATTTACCTGGAGCCCTGTCCCGAGAGAAACTAAGGAAATTCAAAAATCGATATAGAGCAGATATCAAGAACATTAAGAGCACTGAAAAAAATGCCAGGTTCAGAAGTTAGTACAAACTATCTGCACTAGAAATTCTCGCGGTATTTGGTCACTCCTTAATGAGAACAGAGAGAAATTTAAAGGCCCCTTAATTAATCCAATAAGTAAGGAGGCGTGGGAAAAATTCCTATTAGACCGGAACTCAGGAGGTATAGAAACCTTGAATAGTTTTCGGGTGAAGGCTCCTTCTCAGCTTCCTTTTGAGGTCTCAGCAGAGGCAATATTGAATAAAATAGTTGCCCTCAAGTCCTCTAGATCCCCTGGACCGAACGGGTTAGCCAATATAGTGATTAAGAGCTATCCTCTATTTTGGGCCGATCTGTTCTCCTTACTCTTCAATAAAATCTTAGAGCAGGGGATAATTCCCCACTCATGGCAAACTGCCATTCTTATTCCTGTATTTAAAAAAGGTAGCCGCTTGGATCCTAATAATAACAGGCTTTTATCCATGTTAGATATCTCTGGTAAGCTGTTTGCCTCACTGTTACTCAGTGAGCTGCAGAAATGGGTAGACAATTCCAAAATACTCAGCAGATTTCAATGCGGGTTTAGGTGGGATTTTTCCACCTCACATAACCTTCTGCTTATGGATATACTTCGTACACGGGCACTTAACAAGGGGCAGCCCCTGTTGTACGCTTTGTATATCGACTTTAAGGCCGCATTTGACTCCATCCCTCGAGGGAGACTATGGACCAAGCTAGAGAAATTGGGATGTCCGACAGGCTTGTTATATTATCTAAAACTACTCCATCACAATACTACGGCGTGCCTTAGATTGAATCAGAAAGGAAACTTAACTCTCAATGTGATTCAAAACAGTGGGGTAAAGCAGGGATGCGTCACAGCACCCCTCATTTACAATCTTTATGTGTACGACATCCCTGCAGCCCTGGCCGAGGTTGACAATTGCCCTCCTAAAGTTGGCGAAGCATCATGTACAGTATTGGCATATGCGGATGATTTGGTTGTCTTTGATAATACCATAGGTGGCTTAAGGCGCTCCGCTACCTCTCTATGGGATTATGCCAGAATAAATGGCTTAACCATCAACCTGGACAAGACAAAAGTACTAAGATTCACGAGAAGAAGAGCAACACACTTGAATCTGATGGTACATGGAAATCCTATACCCTATGCTCCATCCTATCGTTATTTGGGAGTTGACATTGAGCCCTTAGGCGATTATTTACTCTGTAAACAGGGGCGAATCACAAGAGCTATGCAAGTCACCTCACTTATTTCCTCGTTTACAAATAAGCAGGGCGGTTTTACCTTGTGGGGGACGCGTCATCTTTATATCCAAGTGTTTGCACCCATGATCGTCTATGGTCTCGAGTCACTGCATACTATGGATCTAGGGTGGTTACAAGTACTGGAGGGCAAGTTCTGGAGACGGATCTTGGGGATACCCCCGGGGGTACCGATGGCTCTGATCAGACTTGAACTGGGTCTTCCCTCTTTCAAAGCTATGGTATTGAGGAAAAGAGCTGGCTTTCACCTTAAGATGATAGGTGACTCTGCCAACCCCCTATTATCCGTGATCCACCAGTAGGTGACCAAAAAATATTCTACCTCACCCCTCTATAAAGATATGGCTAAATTTCTCATAGACATTGGATGGATACATAGAGGGACTATGGTCACAAAGGAAACCTTACATGCATTAGGTAAAAAAGTAGACCTATGGGACTGGCTAGAGAACTTTGCCCACATAAGTAACCTTAAGACATATCACTTTGTTAAATATCGATTGTGTAACTTCATGAAGCCTCAAGCTTACTTATCCCTCTGCCCCTCCAGAAGACTTAGACGCTTCATCATCCTGTTCGATTAGAGCAATTGCCCACCTTGTATAGCAGAGGGGCTTGGGAGAAAATCCCGGTGGATAAGCGCATATGTCGTCTCTGTAAATCCCCAGATTGTCTAGAGACAGCTAGACACCTTCTCACTGAATGCCAGACACTGAGAGACACAATTTTACGCCATTTGGGCGACTTTGTACATGATTGTGCAACAATATGCGATATGTCTTTTTGGCTCTATTCCACCAATGCCAGCAACATGCACTTATTTATTGCACTCTATAACATCTGGCAACAAGTTGAACTTGGACTGAAGGGTGGGTTGGAATTATGCCAAGATTGAGGAGTACAAGGGAATATATAGAGTACCTCAGTGGAGATGGAAAATAGTTAGCTATGTAGTTTATGCAATGGTTCTTTTCAGTTGTAGTTTTTATATTGATATTCATTCATGGTGTCATTTGTATATTTGTGTATATTCTTGAATTGAGTATAATGTTTTATGATTTGAAATGTGTAAAAAATTGTATGTGTAAAGTTTGAATTTATTTTCATTCTGTACCACATTAAAGAATTATTATTATTATTACTGTGCATGTTAAAAGTACACAAGTTGCCAGTCGGTGTCTCTTATTTGCTTCACTCCAGAAGACATGTTGTGTCCTTGTCAATTTAACAAAAGTGAAGTCTCTGGCAGTACCTTCTCGATCTGTCCCTCGGAAGAAAGTTTTAAAATCTTCTCAGATAGTTGTTGATGGTTAGAAAGTTTGACTTGCATCACGATACCATGCAAGAGCATGCTCATCTGTATAGAATTAGCTGGGTCTCTGATGAATGTGAGGATGTCAACATCGGCGGGTGTCCCCACAAGTTCTGGGAAATCCTTGATTAGGCGAAAAAAGACATTGCTTGCCAGTCTGCTATCTTCTGGTGACAGGGACATTTGTCCTGCCCTTGCTAAAGTTAGGAACTCTTTGTCCCTCACTCACTGTGAGCAGTTTCTGCAATTTCGATGTGTGTGGAGAGCAACTTGGATGATAATTCTGTTCCGGATTATACTTAAACGTTCTGTGTTTGCTGGATCTCAAAGAAATGTCAAAATGTCCATGGTTCTCCCGACAAAATCTGAACAGTCTTAATTAAGTGAAAGAACAGTACGTTGATAAACCTATTCACTACTTCCTCTGATTGGGATATTTGATTTTTCCTCGCTGTACTCTGGAAGCAGGAGGAACTGCACGGCAATCACAGTGAGCAGCCTCCTTATTGTCTTTTCATTTTCAGGATCTTGAAGAAATTCAGTGATGCTGGTGAGGCTCCCCACCAATGACGGGTATGAACTCAATACTAAGGTGAAATATATGAAAACATCCTTAGTGATGTCACTACTGTGGGACACCATAAGTGAGTCTGAACAAAGTCTCTGTGTTGAAAGAATCTGGATACTGTATTTTCTTCCAATTTATGTGTCCTCGATACAAATTTGGCATCTCCTTTTCTTATCAAGGCTTCAGTGGGCCTCAGTTCAAATTTCAAAGTCAACAGACTATGTTGTGGTTCATACGTGCACTTTTCTTCTCCACCCTGCAACTAGGATGCACAGAGTGTCCGTTTTTATGTCCTTATCCTCTTTTTTGCTCAGAGGAATGTCCAAAATGAAGCCACAACTTTGCACAAAAGTTCCTTGTCTTTGCTTTGCTGCTGGTCATGCGTCCTTCTTCCTCATCATGGATCTCGTCTGCACGTGCTGTGGTTCTTCCCTGTCGTCTGTAGACTCTACGTGTTGGGGTACAGGCAGGGGGCCTTCTCCGATGTATGGCTTGATGTCACCCAAAAAGATCAAAGCTCTTCTTCCTTGTAGCTTTACTGCAGAGGGAGTGACGTCTTCTACTGTAAAGGGACTGTTAAACCTTGGCTCGTCCCACTTCCTTCTCGTGTGATTCTTCACCAGGACATTGTCTCAAAGGAAGATTGATGTAACACATAGACTCTGAGCTGTGTCTGCAGTAATATCTCTTTCTATGTTCTGTGCTGCCCCGCGCTCTTTTTGTCGTCACTACAGCTGGCCTGAAATTACATTAAGACAAGATGTCATGCAATTCAAGTAATTGTGCATTTCAGACCCTAAGATTTCTCCTGTTGGCTGGGCATCACATCTAGCTCTGTCTCGGGGTGTCAGGGGAGTGTGCATCCTTGTCCCTGTTGCTTTTTCGTGCGGCGTAAGATGATGGTCAGAACCAGGTTGGTTTCTGAGTGCGTACAGTGCCAATGGAAGACAGTGTAGCCATTCCTTCTTTAGAGTAAGCCTCAACTTGTGCTTTATACCAAGCAACAAGCTAATCTGTTCAAAAACTTTGTTGACAAAGTGAGCTCCATTATCTGATCTCATGACTTCACATACACCCCACCTGGGAAATACCTCTCTCACCAAAAATTTGACCGCACAGGTAGAGTCTGGGTGTGTACATGGACCTGCTTCTATCCATCTAGAGAATGGACACACCACAACAATTAGATACCTGTACCCGTTACATACTTGAATCATATCGACGTAATCGACATGCAAGTTCTGAAAAGATCCATTGGGCCTTGGGATGACTCTCTAATTAAATTTAATGTGTGCCCAGCCGTGAACTGCTGGCAGATTACACAGTTCAGCATAAAAAATTCAACGTACTCCGCTAAGTTCGGTATAAACCAGTCTTCATCGAGCGATGCCGCAAGATTCTCTTTTGTCATGTGTGCTGTATAATGTAACTGTTTCAATGCTATTTTTAACAGGCCTATAGGCATTACTGGTTTACCAGTGCTGTCTTGGAACCACACGCTTTCGGAGGGGCTTAAAGAACACCCTTGCCGCTTCCAAAGATCTTTCTCCTCCTGTGGTGCTTCCCCTTGGAGTTCCATTAACTGCGTTTGCCCCATGTTATTATAGCTTTCGGGTTCACTTCGTTCAATAATCATTTTTTCATTTACATCAGATGTTTCCACGTGCATCATAGCTTTGCCCTTGGATGCCATACGCTTGGCCTCTGTGTCTGCTGCTTATTTCCTCGTGAGATAAAATCGGTCCCTTTTGAGTGGGTGGTTCATTTTATGACCGCTATGCCCACTGGGAGCTGTAGTGCCTTAATGAGCCTATCCAATAGGGCAGCGTGCTGCACTGGCGTAACGTCCCCTCGGAGGTAGCCCCTCCTTTTCCAGCGCGCTAAGCCTGCATGTACTGTTGATGTCACATAGGCGAGGTCACTGTACACTGTTACTTCCTGGTCTGTGTGATTCTCAATCGTGAGAATCAACGCTAATAATTCTGCAGCCTGTGCTGAATAGTGAGATGGTAATCGTGCACTAAGGAGCACTCGAAATTCTCCATTTGCCGTGTGCTTCATCACAGCAGCCCCTGTATATCTTTGCCCATCGTTTTGATTGATTCTCGAGGAACCGTCAACAAAGACAATTTCTCCTTCTGCCAATGCATTTTCTTGCACTCTGGGAATCTCATCATAAAATTCTTCATAATTTGCACAATCATGTATTGGCTCTCCTTCAGTGACTGGTTCTGCTATGAACATAGCTGGGTTCACTATCTTGTATCAAACTATCTTGATCAATGGATTCGATATGATCACTTCATAAGAAGAAGCTCTCTGCGATGTCAATGTGCCCTTTGGTTTCTCTAGAATGGCAAATAGTGCATGCTCGATGTACAATGTCATGGAGCATCCCATCACAATGGTTGTAGCTTTCTCTATGGTGATCGCTGCGGAAGCTAAACTTTGTTCGCAAGGGAAATGGCCTCTCATCACTGGGTTCAAATTCCCACTGTAGTATGCCAGGGGCTTGTACCACAATGTGGTTCTCAGTGTGAGCACTGCCGTCATAATGCTGCCATTCATGTGTGAAAACAGGTAAAATTCCTCTGTATAATTGGAAATCCCTAAAATTGGTGCTGTGCAGATGGCTCTCGAGTTCAATAAACCCTTCTTCCATGGTCTCAGACCATTCAATTTTTTCTTTCGCCACCTGTGCCTTCTTTAGGGCCTGTAACAAGGGCTTGGTATATGACCTGTAGTCAAAGGCCCATGCCTTGACATAATTTCAAAGACCTAAAAAGCTATGCATCTGTTTTATCGTGTCTGGCTTAGCTGTGTTCAGTATGGCTTCAGCCCTTTCCAGGGTAACCCTTTTCCCCTCATGTGAGATCAGCTGGCCTATATACAGCACTTCTTGCTGACAATATTGGAACTTTTCTTTGTCAAATTTATATCCTTTCTCAGCCAATATAGTCAATAGCTGAATAGAATCGCGTCTGCATCTTTCCTCAGTTGTGCTGTAAATTAAGATGTCATCCACATATTGCAAGACAACACTCTCTAATGCAATATTGCTTAAATCCATCTGCAGGACTCTGTTCAAAATTGAAGGAGACTCACAGTACCCCTGGGGGAACCTCGTGCTTTTCAGACGCATCTGTCTGAACGTAAATTATGTCAGATCTTGTGAGTCTCGGTGCAATGGGAGTGAGAAAAATGCATTTTTCAAGTCAATCACAGTGAAATATTTTGCCTCAACAGGTTTATTACATAAGATTGTGGCCGGGTTAGGGACTAAGGGGAACTTGGCCTCTACAATATCATTTATCGGGTGTAAATCTTGAATTAGTCTCCAAGACCCTCCCTTTGATTTTTTAATCAGATAAACCATGGTATTGCATGACGACTCTGACGTCACTAAGATGCCCTGTTCCATCATAGCCAAAATTGTCTTGAAAATTCCTTCATCTGCCTCCCTAGACATGGGATGCTGTCGTGCTTTTGGTAAAATTGCTCCTGGCTTCAGTTTAATTATTACTTCTCCAACTCCTTTCAATAAACCTACGTCAATGTCATAGGGGCCTGTGGTCCATACTGAGACAGGCACCTGGGCCATGTCGTCCTCAAAATATTCAGGACAGTGCTGTGCCAACATCATTCTCTGGGGCACTTCTCTTTTGCTAATTTTCACCCAGAAAGTGAGATTTACCTCAACTGTTGTTTCTTCCCCATCTGCTTACTCGTCAAACAGATCATCATCAGTGATATCACTCAATCTGTACCCTTCTTCAACAGCGATTACTGTGCACCATTGTCGACCTTCATCATCACAACCATCAATCAAAGCCATTTTCCCTCGTAATATGGCTGTGTGTATCATCAAAGGAAATACTTGTCCCTTTTCCTCGTGCATAGGTATTCTTGGCCTAAAGAAAAATTCATCTGGGGTCCTCATGGTTTTGCCTGCAAGGCCTGGTAGCCCTGCCATTAGCACACATACTCCATACGCAAATATTTCTGTCTCTAATGGGATTGCTCTCATAGCTGTGTGTCCTGCATATGCTCTAATCATCTCGCATACATTCAAATAGTGCATTCCTGGAGTTGAACATACTTTGCCCTTCTCTGTGAATGAGATTGTCATGTTTAACTGTGTCATTAGATCTCGTCCCACGATATTTACTGGGGTTTGTCTTGAATATAACGGTGGTACATTCATTTCACAGTCTCATATAGAGACTGGAAGTGTATCTGTAAAAGGAACACAACTTGCATCACCTGTGAAGCCCTGAGTATTTATAGCATCGCCGGACAAGGAAAACTTGTCTTCACGTATACACAAGCATGTTGCACCCGTGTCAACTAAGAAGGAATATTCTTTATCTCCTATAACGACATCTACCCTTGGTTTCTGGTGAGGGTCTGGTGTCACTGATGGGATAGAACACGTCAGGTTTCCCAGTGAGCTGTCCTAGTCCATATACAACTTTGTCTCATTTTGAGTGAATGGACTCCCCCCATCACCAGTGTTAGCTCTTATCCCAGAGCTCACAGTCTGTCCTGCACTTACAGTCAGTGACAGTTGCATCAGTGACTGTTGAGACTGTCCTTGTGGAAAACTCATCAAATTCTGAGGTTGCAAGCTTTGCTGTGCTCCTGCCGTTTGCTGTTGCACCGTGTGATTCTGTGCAACTCCATGTCCTCCCTGTTGTAAAAACACAGGTGGATTCGCCATACCTGCTCTTGTTTGGTCATGTTGCATCATGCCTTGACTCCTGCATGTGCGTGCTAGATGCCCTGTCATCCCACACACCCAACATATTGGCGGTGGTCTGATAATTTGCCCATTTGACATGTCCTGACTTTCATTTTGCATGTTTTGAAAACTTGCTTGATTGTTCTGAAAACCTCCCTGATTACTCTGCAATCCTCTTCCCTAAATCCTCTCCCTCTGGGGTACAACCCATTATTGCCCTGATTTGCCTGCTGTGGATTATTGACCTGCTGTATGCTTGATCCGTCTGTGCTAATTATCATTGCCCCTTCAATGGCATATTTTGACAATTATTTCTGCACTAACTTTGCCTCTTCAGCTTTTAGTGCAGCCTCTTTTTTGCGATTCTTCTCTTGCAGCAGCCTGCAGTAGTGTGCTATGGTCAACTGTATTTCAGACCATGTTTTGGCCTCAATACCTACCAATTTCTTGAGCTGCTTCTGTACCTGATCGGGTAGCCCTTTGCATAATATATGGTAAAACACGGGTATAGATTTCCCCCAAGATTCCCACATTTCTAGTACCCACGCATCTTGGAAATTCTTAATGTAAAGCAAAGGGTCCACTGACTCTTACGTGTCATTATAGCTCCCATGTCGGAAGTTTCTGGATATAGCAATCATAATGCTTTCCATCCCGCGGGTCTGCAATTGTTAAACTGTGCTCCGTCGTGAGCAATATTAACTGTAATAACACCAGGGTAACCTGCATGTGTCCATACATCGTCAGCTCTTTCACCATATATGGTGATTAAAAGACCCTTGATATCCCCTATAGCTAACGTGTTCCCTCCCATCATTTTTCTAGCTTGTGTATCCATTTTCCGGCTCCCGATGTCAGCATTGGAAGGATATTTTTCAGGTTTTCCCGATCCATGTGTGGCCATGGAATATACTGTGGTCTCGCTCCTCCTTTCTTGAGTAGCTGAAATTGGGACGCATAGCCCTCCCTCTCTTCTCTCATTGTTTTTCTGTCTATTGCAGTAGTAATATTCCCCCATCACCGCCGACCTGGTAATGTCCTTAGTTGGCTCACATAGGGTGGTGGAGACACCCCCCTCTGACAGTAAGATATTTCTTTGCGTCGGTCTGACTGTGTGGCTGACTCTGATGCCCTCAGTGCAGACCCACTAGAACCTGATCATCTTATACCTTTCCCTCCTGAGAATCGTTTATCACGTCTCCTCTCTTCCACCTTTTCCTCATGTTCCTTTCTTTCAGCGTCTGATATTGTCTGTGCCCAACCCGTGCAACCTCTCGCAACCTCCTTGTTCTTGCTGATTTCCAACCTGTCTAGGGACATCTCTCTATTTCTACTACTTTGTGAGACGTTCTCAGCATCGTAAAGCTGAGTGCTCTCCAGGCGCTCATCCTCCCCTTCCCCTTGGGGTACTTGTTCTAGCCCCATCTCATCATATATTCTATTGATCGTCTCTGTGATGCTTCTGGTGTCGAAGTCATCCTCGATATTTGCCCTAGACGTGGCTTGTATTGAATAGTACTCAGGAAAGAATTCTTAGATGTCTTCCCAATCTACTACTGGATCAGGTTTTTCAACCTCTCTTTCCAGGTATTCAAGATCGCATGCTCTCTGTCTTCGCTTACGTTGTACGTCGTCATCGAATTCTCTGCGCTTCCTCGCTTCCTCTCTGACTCTATCCTCATCCTCTTTCTTTGCATCTCTACGTTCATTTGTCCTTTGAATTTCCTCATCCCTTCGTCTCTTTATTCTTTTCTCCCATATCTTTTGCTCTTCTTCTTCTATTCTCCGCTGCTCCTGTCTGTCCTGATCATTAGCTGCTCTCTGCTTATGATCGCATTTTCTTTCTTGCTCTTCGCGATATAACTGTTCTCGTCTCTGCCTATCTTTTTTCCTGATTATTTCATCTCTCAATCCTTTTTCCTTTTCCTTCTCCTTTCTCTGTAAATCGTCTAGCTTCCCTTTTTGTTTCGCAATATCAATGCCTTTACCATTGAGTTTCAATAAAATCTGACCTCCCATCCATTTGTTCTGGGTGAATGCTATCTCATCAGCTCTATCCTCATTTCCTTTCCATATTTTGCCCACTCTCTCTGTATCGAGAGATGTACTTGCTTGTGCCTGGTCTTTCCTCTCATTTCCGCGCCTCTCCTTCTCCCTCGGGATCTTGGAGGTGATATCTCTATCTCTGACTGGATTTTCGTCACTACTTTGCATATGTGGCTCATATGCCGTAGCTGCGTTAAGTTCTCTTAGCGGGTATAACCCTTCGTCCTTACTGACTTCATTTTTCATTTCCAGTGGGGCGGGTGGTGTGGAAGGCATCTGTCATGATGCCTACCTCCAAGGAGCCAGGTCCGACCCAGCAACCCCAGAGGCAGACATCATTTCCCCCAGGGAAGTGCCAGCGTGCCCAAGCTGGGGCCCTTTGGACACAGTCCTGGCGCCTTAGGCGCCAGGTTCATGTTGGACCCCTGTCCTGGCGCCTTAGGCGCCAGGCTCATAAAGCTAGATATGTGTTTTAATGTGCACTTACCTGATGCAGACCATGCTGCTACATCCAGGCCCTCTTGAGGCCTGAATGGAACTACTTTACCTGTGGGACTACTTTCCCTGGGTGTGGTCGGGGAAGGATACATACCGGATCGGTGGAAGGATACATACCTGGAACTTCTACCAAAGCTATTTAAACCACACCCGATCAGCAACTCACGCTTCGCGTTGTTCTGCTCCTCGCAGCTGGACGCTCACCGTGTCAGCTCCTGCTTCTGGACTTCAGCCACGCCTGTCAGCATCCTGGGTCACCTGCTAAGAGAGAATTGGAGAGAAAGAAGACCTTACCTGCTAAAGCAGCATCACAGAGACATCACACCGACAATCCTGAAAGGGAAGACATCATTTTAAAAGCATTTCGCTTCGATCGCTGCAGCGCTGCATTTCACTCACCTTTCCTGGGCACCTCCATCTTCAGCAGCGATCATCCAGATCCGCAGCCACTTCCCAGAGCCTAGAGAGAAAAAGACAAGAACACAAGGTGAGAGAAGGAAGGGAATAGGAAAAGCTCAGTTTCCTTCTAAGACTTACCTGTTGGGTAATTCCCATTTCATTTCGGGTCCTGCCGCTTCCTGGCATTCCGGACCCCGGCCCCTATGGGGAAAAAAGACAAAGACATTGAATGAGCGAATGCAAAGACTTTACCCGAACGCTTATCCAGAACTTACCTGTCATTTACTGGAACTGCACGTTTCACTTCGGGTCGGCGCCATATCTCCGGCATTCCGAACCCCGGCCCCTAAGAGGAAAAAGACATAAGCGTTAGCGCTTGCTGCAATAAGACAATGAACATTATTATTAAGCTTGAACTTTTGAACTTGCTACAGAACTCTTACAGCGCCTTACCTGAATAGTTAAGCTTATTTGAACTCCCATCAAACCTCAATCCAGTGAAGTAACTGGGTTTCAACGTGCCCCCGCATCAGAAGCAGGATGGAGAGCTCATCCTTCCTGACCCTAAGGTGAGACTTCACAGGGAATCGAGGAAGGGTATCGTGGAGGGTTGGAAGGGAGTGGGAGGCTTGAGCATTATTCACGCACAGGGGAATATTCCTGCGAGCCAGTGAGTCCATCTTCAGAGTCCTGCGCTTCACCATTGAAGAAGCATCAGCACTCGAAGCCAGACCTGCGCCTCTGTGGGAATCAGGTGAGTGTGACAGCATCTCATCCCCCTTTGTGCATACGTTAAGTATCTAATCTAACCGCGGCTCCTCCTCCTCATCCTCTTGATACATCTTCCAAAGTTCTAAACTAGCTGGGCATTTGTCTAACTTTTTGCCTGTTTATGTGGCATGAAAATAAGTCGTCATGTGCTTTAGGACCATTTTAGACAGCGATCCACCCTGGGGCCATGGCATGAACATTTTGTTTGTGGGTCCTTTAACCCATTCTGCACTGTACTTTTTCAGATTAGGTGCATGTTTTGGCAACTGTTTGCACAGGTGTACTAATGGAGTCATGTCTTCCATGTTTAAATCTGTTCACCTTCTCTTTATATAACACTTGTTATGCCTTTCCGTTTCTTAAACAACTTCAACAATATGAGCGAGCATCAATCGTCGCAAGCTCCAATCCCGTTTTTTCACAAAAAATTATACTTCCTTTTTCAACCAACAAACATCAATTCGTATTCTACAATATCTCAGTTACTCAATCGCGTAATTTTTATGCTAGTTCCTCGAAGGAAAAATGTAATCCTATGACATCACAACAAACAACACATAAGACACATGTTAACAGACTAGACAAACTCCAGCTGGCTACACAGAACTCTGCTCCTAAATGTTACCCCGACATGGGGTGTAAGCCCAGCCCTTTCAACAAGCGTCTTTAACTGCTATGGTCTCCTAGGTATTCCTATTTTATTCAGGACTTTGGATGCAGGCTCTTCTAACCACTATATTAAGCATGGGAATTTGGGCGTATCCTTTCTTCTCGGGTCCCCCCCCCCCAGTATCTCTCTCTTCTCAGGTATCCTCCTGGTATCCTCCTCTTCTCGGGTGTCCTCCCCGGTATCCTTATCCACTACTCGGTCACCCCTTGAGTCACTATTTCCTTCCCCTTATATATATATATACATTTTACTTTACTTCTAACTGTATTTTTGTTTTCCCACCTCCCTCCGTTATCTTCCCTTACTTCTTCTAAGGCATGCACTTTTTGCCAAAGTATTTAGTCTTTTTCACTCACTGTTCACATATTTCCTCTTCGTCACCGCCTCTCCTGCTGTTCACCCAATCTGCTGCTTGTAGAAGTGGGAAGGGGTTTGTGGGAGAAAGCACAGGTCCCCTCAGACCTTTACCTACAGGTTTTGCGCTTTATTCTAGCCACTATCTACGGGGAGCTTCACCGTCTACTTATGCGGATGGCAAAGGACTTGTGATATTGCAGTGGACCTAGAGTTACTTTATGTCGACGGTCAATGGGTGTATTATCTAATCGATATCCGATAAACCATCCCATCTCTGCTACCAAGTCTGCACCAGGACCCAAACTGGCCCATAAAGCTGGGGGTTGCCTAATAGCACTTTAAGATGGAATAGCAGCACCCGTGAGATGGATGGGGATGCAGATTAATACTCAAGCATCAAATCAATAATGACAACTTAATGGTTTGGCAAAGGGAGTCCGTTTGATGACAAGTACAAAAAACAGGGAGTTTCATGAATATCAGCGGATGCGTGATCTTCCTTCTCGCTTCACAACTCCAACAAACTTCATAAAAACACATAATTTATACTAAAAACTCATTATCACTGACGTGGCATGCAATTCTATTGGTTCTAGGAAGGTAACTTTAATATAGTTACTATATCTGTATATGGTAATGGAGTAAGGGGATTGGGTAAACACTGTCAGGTGGGACATCTAAGCCCTACCTTAAAAATGGCTACTGTAAACATTACTAAAAGTACGACGTCCCATTGGTTCTACTAACTATAGGACCCTAGATTACTTGGTCCACTATGATTGGGTTGGCAACAACTCCACTCATACTTTTCCACTTTGCCTAGCAGAATGCAGAATGGTCGTCCAGGTGCAGGGTGCCCGTCAGCCCCCCGGCCTTCCTCCAATTATTGCTACATTCACTCATCACTTCAGTGGTAATGTGTCATGTGGTTGGCCTTGAGAATGCATCTCTGTCTGGAAAAAGTCCTGATATCTTTGCATGGCACTCCGCCATGCGTAGGTGTGAAAGTCTCACTTCTTCTCGCTCGGCTGGTCACGTGATTCAGACACCGTAAAATTGCCTTCTTCTCCATTTAATTTGTGTATTTGATTTTTGTTTTTCCCACCACCTGCCTTTGGTTTCTTATCTTGAGCTTTCTGAGCAGAATATTCTGTTCCTTGCTTCATTAATTGTAGCTACTGTTCGTCTATTTTAGCTGATACAACCTTGGCTTTTTGGCATGATTTTTCTCTGCTGAGTTTCGTTTCTGCCTTTTATTCTCGATTTGTTAAATATTAAGCTCTCCTTGTGCGTCCTCTAGTAACCTTTGGTTGATTCTGCTTCTTCTACATAGTAGAAGTATACTTATATAACTTGCTTCTCTTGAGGTATATATGTATAGGTGGCGCTTGCCTTAATCTATCTCACTACTAAGCATTGCAAGCCGTCAGATTTTCTTAGCTTTCTTGCGTTCCAAGCATATCTACATGCGTAAACTGGTCGAATATCTTCGTCATGATCATGGCATAAGCTTCTTACATTTGACATTCTCCTTTCACTTTAGGCTCACAATGTCCCTTGTCCATGGCGTTTCGTCTCTTTACGTCATTTTTAGGTTGTCATATCTTCTATATGTGAGTCAGTCTGGGTTCTTGTGACGTCACCATTCATCTTCCATTAAGACCTTTTTGGCTTCTTCAGGGACTGTACTCAGACGATCTTCATTTCGTTTCATTTGTTGATATGGCTTTCTCAATGGGTGCCTTACAGTCCATGTTTTCTTTGGTGTCGGTACTTCAATAGGTGCTGTTCTTCTGATCGGTACTGGACAGAACCCCACTACGGCTCTCTGCTGGTTTATTTGCTCATCATACGTCACATAATTCAGCGTGAACATTCCTGGTACTTCAAAATGGACGGTTGGAGTGCGGGCCATACTTGGCACCTCCTCTACAAGATACTATCAGCTAGCAAAGTAGTTTGCCACATATCCAAAAACACTTAAGTAGGAAGTAAGTTCAGTCGTAGATACAATATAAATCACTTTAACTCGATTGAGCAGAATTTAGTCAGGTAACTGGATGGAATAAAATAAGGGAAACTTTGGTATGAATATTCTCTCTATCTTTTACTGGTGTTCAGCTTATCTATGTTTTTTACCATGTCCCACAATCTCGTTTTTTAAAAAATTATGTTTTCAAAGTTAGGCTCAGAAATAAAGATTTCAGGATCTATGTCCAGTGTGGCTAAGTGTGTCATCACCGTCATTTTTAAATATAATACAAATCCGTTCTTGCTACCATTATCTAGTTGTTTATCCAAGAGTTGTAACAGACCATTTGTGTTTTGATGTGTATGCATGAATTTAGCATATAGCAGAGTTCTCTGTACACTCCACATGAACATTAATGATGGCAAACCAAACTCGAGCCTTAGGGCTTCTACTGGTACCGAATTGGGCAAGTTTATGACTGTGCGTAGCATTTTGCCCTCAAGTCTGTTCACCTAATTATATGCAAGAAACTTGGGCCGTGGTTCATGAATTTTTTTGCATGGTGCAAAGGGAGTTGTCGCTGATGCAATGTGACTGATTCATGGAGCAGTGCAACCTGTTTTTTTGCATTGCTCCATGAATCAGGGTATTGGCAGTGTAAAGTCACTTTGCACTGTTCAAAAAAATCAATGAATCAAGCCCTTAATCTTACAGAACACCAAAGAACAGCACTTTCAGACAAGGTCAATATTCTCTTGTTTTATTAGTGCCACTAAGCTACAGGATCCTTTTGTATGTGCTTCTCATGCATTATATCCAGGCAACTTGCTTTATCTGCACTGGGCAATGAACATTAATACTGTAATGCTAAACTAGAAGGATGTACACATGACTGGTGGAACACGCACACAGTGCTATTTAGTACAACCATGTGCAATATTGCCATGTACAATTAAGAACAGTGGAACAGAAAAACACAAATATTCAGTTCAGGTAAACATTCAAATGCTCATCACCTCGTCTAGTTTGTGTAATTTGGCCACAAGGAGGTCTGCAGATTGAGCAAGAATGAAATTTGCTAAAAATACAGCAAACGTAATCACTAAATCAGAACCCACCCAAAAATGGGGACAGTATTTTGTTTAAAAGTCAAGTACATAGGAGGCTCATAGAAAGACTGTTCTCACAACAATTAAGGTTGCAGGGGACAGATTAATAGCACAGCACATGCATACCCTCTACAATGGTGTGTCAACAGATCAAATCAAGATTCAGAAGTTCATTTTCCGAAGACGAGAGGCTGCCTCCTGTGTGTTCTCTGAACAGAAGAAGTAAGTGGAGTCATATGAAGAGTGCAGTGAACAAAGTCCAGTCTCCACAAGTCTGTCTCCAGTGCAGCAACTGAATTGGCCTGATAGGATGTCTCTGTTTCAGTGGCAATATCTCAATAAAGTTAATAGTCCAAATGATACCACCAACACTGAACATTGAGTCATTATAATGATACCACCAAAACTGAACATTTTAGTCAAGGTAAATTTGCAATCTGGGAAAAGGATCCAATAAATTCCCCCCAATATACTCAAAACCATTTGGTAGGCATTCATTTATTATTAGGCAGATTTGCTGATAGCGGAGGGTGCCCAATATCACAATAGCATTCCACGGCAAGGGGGAAAATTACATTGGTATTCACACAACAGAAAACGGAAATGGAATGAGATTTGGTGTTTGAATTGCCTAATCATTTTGTACTGTATGGGGTGGTTGGAGGGCATTGGGTGATGGGGAGGGTTACTCAGAAACTTTGAGCGTTGCAAATGAACTTCAATGATTCCAGTTTAGGTAAAACCCTCCCTCAATGTAAGGGGTTTTTGCACAACACAGAAGAAGATCGGGAATGGGCAAGGAAGTAGGCCTTCAGGAGAGAACAGGCCAGGACAGTTTGGAAACAGACATGAAAGCCACTGAAGATGCTTACGCTATTGGTTATAGGTTATTAAACGAATTCCACATTCGAGTTGGAATCACATATTTTTGTATGGATAACCAGCTCTCAAAGATGTAGTGAAAAGATGCTAAATGGTAAAATTAAAAAAGTCTTCCATTGTGAATGGGTTACCAAACGCTTGTGTCCACTGAGTAATATTTTTTTACATTTTTTTATTGTGTCTTAATCCAACATAGAAAATTAGACTTTTCACAAAAATACAAAGGTATCAGATCTTACAATACAATGACTCAAATTTGAAAAGAAAAAGAGGCAAAAAAAGGTCCCTTTCGAAATGCATAAAAAATCTATTCGAAAAAACACCCACATTTTTACTATAAAATAGGAAAAGACAAAACTTTCCACATAATGCCAAGTTTCCTACAAAGAACATTCAAGTCAAAGGAAAAGAAAGAGGCGAAAGTAGAAAAGAGAAAAGAAAACTGAAAATGAAAAGAAAGGGAGGAAGAAGAAGCACAATTCAATTACACCACCAAATGAAGATACCTGGTAAAAAAGAGCGAAAGTATCTAATTGGGTGGTGAACCATTAATTATCTCAATCATATAAGGCAATAGCATTAGCATTTACTCATGAGTAGACCCCAACCAAGTTCAAACCTTTCGACAATCTTGTTGTCAATATTGTGTCATTGCCTAAGGATAGCCTTTGCCAAAAACATTCTGTTTCAAACCACCAATAATTATCGACGAATCGTGAAAGTCTGCCCCCCCCTCTTTTCCAACGTTCCCACACAACTACTCAGCAAGTGCCTCAGAGACTGTGGGCAACACCCCTGACAAATTGCAGACATTATTCCCAGTTTATTCTCTGTGTCTGATGAAGATTTGTATGATTTATAAAATGTAATGCCCATATGTTTGATTATACCAAAACAAATAATCAGTTACATGCACAGAGTAGGCTCCTTATATAGGAATATTTAAATTGGTCAACATCTGTTGAGGAAGATCTCGCAACCCACCTCAAAATGCCTTGTTGTGGGCATTATTTTTTTTTGGGGGGGGGATTTCTGACTGTCACTTCTCCCAGTGCTCTGCTGCGGAGCAGACAGTCAGGTCTCATCTTATTCTTCCAAAATAAATGGCAACAACAAGGCCGCTGCACAGTCCACTGCACCAAGGCCGCTGCACAGTCCACTGCACCAAGGCCACTGCAGCAGCTGGCCTGCTATTAAACAGTCGACACGGTGTGCCAATCCAGCGGCAGAAACCTTGGTGCATGCTGTGCTTGTTGGCTTTTTTGTGGGGTGTTTTTTGGGGGGACCGGAGAAGATCACAGCACTCCACCCTTCGCTGCTGCAGTGCTACTGCACTGTGCACACCGATGCCCGGCGGCCCAGCAATGAAGTGCACATCGTCATTGGGCCAGGAATATGCAGCAATGCGTCACTTGCTGTTGCCATCAGGCCTGGGCGGGGCCTTGGATGCTGTGGTGCCGCCAGGTCGGGTACGCCAGGGCGAGGTCAGCAGTTTTTTTAACATGGTGGGCCTTTTGTGAGTGCATGACTGTCTGTGCGTACCGGTCAGACAGGGGTGCATAGACTAAATGAGTGGCTGGTGCTCACGGACAGACAGGCAGCGGCACAGGTCAGGAATCAGCAGATGCATGCAGCCGGCAGCAACTGAGCCTTTTTATCGGTCCTTGTAGTCGGGACCGGGATAGTAGTCTTCTGCTCTGGCTCCACTCTAGCCAGTCCAGCTCCCACTCCCAGCACGCTCTCTCTCCGTCAAGGTGAGTAATTAGTCAAATAAATGTGCCCCCCCATCATCCCAGGCAACTTGTATTCTCACTGTGCCTAACCTAGGGGTGGAGGTGGACATGTAGAGGCGGGGGTCTACTCCTGTTAGTTTTGTGCGCATTTACAATTAATGGGTTGGTTGTGGGACATCTTTTTGTGAGCTGACAATCACATTGTGTGCTCGCTTCCTTGAGAATGGGGAGAGGTAAATAGAAGGGCATAACGCACTGTAAAAATAAAAGAAAAGTGAAGGACCACCATTTCCCCAGCCAATACATTAGACTCTGTTGCTCATTCACTCAGCCCGTTTGGGAAACACACACACGCAGATGCAGGCCTTTGAGAGTTAGGCCCTCACGCATGCAGCAACGCATATAGTGATCACTTTATGTCCCTGACGGTGGTCGGCGTGCTTTTCTCTTGGAATGCTCAGCACTTAATGTGCAATATTTTTGGTCTGTTCAAGGCTTTTAACAGATCCATATGGGGACGCCTGAGACAGGTTTCAGTCTAGCAAGAGAAAACACATCGACGTGCCATGCCATTGAAACTGAAATCGCAAGTGCTTAGGAACACGAAGGGAATGTTTTACCAAGTGCTTTTCAATGGGATTATCCGATTGAAAAAACACTTTTGCAAATCAGGCCTATTGCACCGAGGGCAAAAAATACTGCAGTCACACCCATGCACCCCTTCTCCCTGCGCAACCAGGATCACAAACGTTGGTTCAAATACTTCAGATTTCAAGGTCTACAGTAATAGTCTTACAGAGTTTACTTACACAACACACACATTGCATAATAAAGCCACATGACACCATGTAAATCCACATAGCAACATGTTAAGTTAAAAGAATATCAATTTGGCTTAAATTTTCACATCCTGAATGGTAAACTATAAGTCCCAGAATGCACGATAATGCCAACCTGAAAAATCTAGTTACCCCACGGTACTTTCAGTGATTTAAGACATGTAATAGAAGAAGCTGTTTAATAAACTAAGATAGATATGGAGATTTAATGTCACAAACTTCCAGCAGGTTGTTATTCGTGATGTTGAAAACATTTGATTAGTGACTTAAAGCAACTTTATTGTTTTGCATATCAAGATAGTAGACATCAAAGACATAAACAAATCGTGTTTTGTGAGCTCTTTGAGTTGGACATGTTCCATCGTGCATATGAAAGCCTCTGCCACTGATAAAAGAAATGTGTTTGCAACCTGAGCACCTTAAGGACCTGCAAAGCCAAGGACGCTTTGTGTGTGGTAGGCAGAATCACCTGCAGTACCCTTTGGGAACACTACAGGCAATTAGAACTAAAAGTGTAAGCACAATTTCACCTTTGGTACAAGCCTGTACTACACAGTAAAGTGGTACCGATGGCTGAGCAGCCAGACTTATCTCAAGAGCTTAAGTGAGCAGTAGAGCAAGTTACACAAAGGACCAACTAGTAGAGTGATTCAAGTAAACACGTACTCAAGGTTTCTTGGTAAAAGAATATACATTTATTTACTCAGTCAGTTAGAAAACATTACACTAGCATAAGCAGCTCAATATCACACACTAATAAACCACAAAAATACAACCGGTAATTAAATGAACAAGTTTAGCTCCTAAATGAAGTGGGAGCAAGAAGACACTTCAGATACTTAATAAAGGGGTAAAAATACAAGGTTATAAGAATAGAAAGCCCAAATACACTCTTAGGCAGGGCAAAGGGTTTCAGTTAAATACAACCAGCAATTCTTCTCAATAGGCCTTGGCCAAAGTCAATGGTTCATAGTCTTTTGTATAGGATAGCACAGTTCGGCTATATAACGGCTAAGTCTTTGCCACGAAAATTGGAAGAATTTGGCTAGGTGAAAAGTTTGATGAATGTTAAGGGAAGGACAAGCCTTCGTAGTTGAGGAAAGTTTCACGCACTTTCTCGATGGCCGAAAAGATTTCCGGACCGCGTTTGCACAGTACCTTGTCAATGAAGAAAGCTGTAGCTGAGGCAGTTGTTCCTGGCAGTTCGAGCAGATCTCGCTGTTCCTGAGCTTCAGTCGTGGGGACAGAAGAAGGATGTCGGGAGGTTCCTGCACTGCCCAGGGATGAGGCCAAAAGCTGTAGTAAGACGTCGGTTTAAGGTGTGAGTACCTTAAAGTCAACAAGCTGGTTTCCTTCCCTCTTGCTATCCGGTTTTCAACAGCACTCTGATGAAAATTCGACCAAATGGGGACGGTGTCCAGGTGGCTTGCAAGTTGGTTGTTGCCACCAAACTCAAGGGAAGAAGTTAACCTTGAAGGGCTTCGCTGTTGATGGAGTTTCAGGCAATTCGGACCAGCAGCAGGGCTTTACCGGTCATCCAGGAGTTGCAGCAGTCCTCTTCCTTCAGATCATCTTTGGTAGCTTTCGTTCCAGTGGTCGACTCTGCTTTCCAAGTCCCAGAGACCTGCCTTTAAACAATTTTCCCCCATTCATTCCAGGCTGGCAGTCACTCACACAGCAGGGTGGCTGTCCTTGCCGGACAGCCAGCCGGCCAATCACACCAGAGTGCACCCAGATCTCCTAGGGGACTAAGTACAAGGAGTTTCGGGCACCTCCCTCACATCGTGTCCACCCCAGACACTCAGGTGCCAGAGGAGGACTTCAGCACTGAAGCCCGCCAAAGACCAACGAACAAGGGGACCAAACCTGGTTTGGCGCACAGAGACAAACACAAGAAGGACCATTCCTAAAAGAAATGGTGAAAAAAGATGACAGAGTCTGTTTTTACAGCTAGGTCTTGGGCGCCATATTGAAAAACATGGCTGACCCGAGTTTTAGCTACCGTTGTTAGCGGTCAGAAAAAATCATGGTAGTTTGATCTAAACCACTGCCACTAGCCATTTAAAGTAGGAAAGAGTAACATTTTACTGTTATATGAGTGTTTTGACTCAGGGGAAGCTAAGCAACCCCTCCAGCACTCTATGGGAAGATATGGTGTGCTGGGTCAGTAAATTTAAAGAGACTAGTGTTAGGCAGAATCCTGTGCAGTGCCCTTAGGGACCACTACACACAATTAAGACCACAGGTGGCAATACAAGTTTTACCTTTGGTACAAGCCTGTACTACTATGTTAGAGTGGTAGCAGTAGCGGAGCAGCCAGGCTTATCTCAAGAGTATACGAGCAGTAGCAGAGATTACACAAAGGGACACAATTACGTGGCTCAAGCAAACACTGACTCAAGGTTTCAGCTAAAAAATATAAGTACATTTATTTTAAACCATTTGTTATTAAACACAACACTTCTATTAAAATTTAAAACCACACGTTAAATACACTACCCCTGACAAATTCACTTTGTACGGTATAAATCAAGGTAAGTCCCCTGTGTTTGAGAGAACCGGTGTTACGAAACAATACACGTTACCGTGAATACGATTGCGATCGCTTTTTGACAGTTCGGTCTACTAAATAAATGCGTATCCGCGGCAAGAAATGCTACTGGGGCAAAAACACACTTAGCACCTGAGATACCCAGAGAGAGTTGGGAGCAAAAGTCATAGGCAATATGTTAGATAGGCAGACAAAATTGAAGAACACTCATAGACAGAAATTCAAGAATCAAGAGACCAGTGCCAGTGTCAATTGGAACCGGGTTCCTTTGTCGTTGATACCACATCGGATAGTTCGGGATTCAAAGTTGTCAAGAGTACTTTAGATATTGTCAAATGTTCAGAAGCAAAAGTTATAAGAAGGATGGAAAAATAAGGGCAAGCCTTATAAGTGAGAAATAGGGATTTCACCCAAAATTCCTCAAGCAGGACACAGTACCTTTTCAAAGAAGAAGCTGGTGCCATGGCAGTTGTTCCTGGTAGTTTCCTGCAGACCCACGATTCCTGGCTTCGGCACGAAGAAGGACGATGAAGGAGGTCTACACCACACAGGGATGAGGCCAGCAGCAGCGACAATGAATAAAAGGTGCGCTCCTTAAAAACAGGAGGGGCTCTTCAGTTGGCTATCCGGACCACTACAGCAGTGTGCAGCGATTTCGACCACAAAGGCGACATCTGGCTGAAGAAGATGAGCTGGTTATCCCCACCAGGCTCAAGGGAAGAAGACTGCGGACTGGATCTCCGCTTAGTCATTGAAGGGTAGATAGCTCAGGACTGCAGCAGGGCTTCACCGGTACGGGATAGTTGCAGCAGTTGACCTCTCCTGCGCTTCTCTTCGGTTCCTTGTAGTTCCAGTGGCGACTCTCTGACTTCCAGCACAAGAGACCTGCCTTTTATGTGAGAATCCCCCATTCACACAGCGTGGCTGTCAATCACACAGCAGGGAGGGATGTCCAGCCCGGACAACCACCTCAGCCAATCAGGAAAAAATGCGATTTGGGTTTCCTAGGATACCCTGTGCAGGGGGTGACGACACCCCTCCCTCACATTCAGCCCACCTGGACACCCAGGCGCCTTGAGGAGGGCTTCTTGGCAGAAGCCCGCCAAAAGACAGTGAACAAAGAAGGCAAACCTGCTTTGCTGCACAAAGTAAAACATAAGAAGGATTTTAACAAAAAGAAATGGGGACTAAACCGCACCGGAGTCAAACGAAAAGGTATTTGGTCGAGCGGGTTTAAGTTCGAGGCTAACACAATAGCCTTCAATATTACCACGGTTATATAAAATAGCCGCGGTAGAAAATTAGGGTAGATACCACTGCCACCAGCCACGTCTAAATGTTAAAAGAGCAAAACAATGCTCTACGAGGTACAGATAAAAAGGGCTAAGAGTTAACCCTTCCAGTACTCCATGTAAGATGGGGTGTACTGGATCTGTGGTTAATTTGACTAAGTAAAGTTAATGGTAACTTTACCCTTTTCTGGGGGACGGTAGTCAGCCTCAGAAATGGAGTCGGTGGGAAGTCTGAACGACAGCCCTGTGTCACTGCACAGACAGTGCTGTGTGACACACAAAAGAAGGGGGCTACTGAAGTGGTGTACTCCAGATTCCAAAATCACAAAAACAGTTAAAAACACATAGCAAAACACAAGTAAGAGTGGTGAAAAGCTCACACTCTAACCAAGTGGAAAGAAACAACTCCAGAGATCCAGCAAAGCTGCTGAGGGACTCACTAGGTAAGGGAAATTAGCCAGGAAATGAGAATTCTCCCTAACAACTAGTAAAGCCAATTTTACTTTACATGCTCTGGGAGACGGTAGTCAGTCCCAGAGAAGGTGTTTAAACCTTGGGAAGTCTGAAAGCCAACCCTGTGCCACTGCACTGAAGGTGCTGTGTGACACACAGAAAAAGATGATGCCTATTGAGTTGTTTTAAAACTCCATAACCAAAGAACACAAAAGTAAAATACATCTCAAAATACATGGAAGAGTGGGAAAAAAGGCTCACACTCTTCCCAGGTAGAAACATGAAATCCTAGAAATTCAGCAAAGTTGCTGGGGGTCTCAAAAGGTAAGGGTAATTAGCACATTTTGAGAATTCTCCCTAACAGTGTGTGTGTCTGCCTAACTGTGACTTGGGAAACGGGCAGTGCTTGCATGTCCAGCCTGAGCCGATTCTATATTTGGCACAGGAGAAAGATACATTTTATCATCACTATGGCTCTATTTTGAGAGAGAATGTTAGCACTATACACATCATAACTGCAAGGCAACATAACGTTCAGCGAGATCGACACTGAGCCGGGCTGCCGGTGCCACAGCGCCGCCGGGCCCAGCATCAGTGAGCCAACATATTTTGAGCCCTGGCACTTGTGTCTACACATTAAGCACTGGCCAATAGTAACAGTCAGCCTCCAGAGTAGATGCAATGCCAACCACGGTAAGCATCCAAACCAGTAGACAATGTCTAGTGCACATCACACATCAAGGACTGGTGACGGTTGATGCCACGGCTCATAGGTACACATGACACATGCAGATACATGCGAGTTACAGCATATCACACAGGTGTACATGTATGCACACTGCATCACATTCCTGACTGACAGGGTCAAGCTTTCCCCAGCATGTGCACATCTCGTCTAGTGAAGGGGACTGTCCTGTCTGTTCAACAATGCAACATCAACCTCTGCCTTACAGTAGAGGTGGCACAGACATGCCAATGCAGGTTTGTGTGTCTATGCTCCCTCCCTGCATCCACCAATCCCGTTACATGTGTGTAAGCCATGAAAGCACCCAGCCAGATGCATATTTCCTGCACCACATGTCGTAACTTCCGGCTCAGTCTTGTGCCATGGCAGCATTCAGTGTGCTCGACAATCATAGGTCTCCATTGTCACATAAAGGCAGACCATACAAGTACACGTGGTCGACAATGATATTGAAGGGTGCAAGAAATGCTGTGTAGGCAGATCTGCCACAGACCAACAAGAGGGAGCCTCCGGTTTGTGCCGGAGGGTTATGAGGAGCGGGGGGAGCCAGCCCACTGCAGTGGACCCTGGCGCCACTACCACCAGAGGTGTCCATGAGGCTGGTGCACCATGGGTGACTAGGACACCACCAGGCCAACCATCACTGGTGCACCCTGTCCTGTGCAATGTTCCCACTGCCCCAGCTGAGGACAACTTGGGGTCTCCCACGCACAAACCACTCCTGACTCCAAAGGAGGAAGAAGGGGAGGATGGGGACCTCCAGCCACATGGAACCTGTTGAGTACCCCAGTGGGGAGGGAGCCCTTGCCTCACCACCAGCCATGACTGCTCCCACCATGCAGTCAGCACCTACCACCACAAGCCCCACAATATCACTGGATGATTCTCCTCTCCACCTCCTGGGTTGCAAAACCACAACTTCACCCAACAGGAGGCCAAGGTCCTTGGGGCACAGTTGGTCATTGAGTATGGACACCTCACTGGTCGAAGCTCTCTGCACACTGAGTAAGGGCCAAGTCCTGTACCAAGACAGATAGCAAGACACAGCAATGTCAAGGAGGTG
Source organism: Ambystoma mexicanum (assembly GCF_040938575.1). Classification (NCBI taxonomy): domain Eukaryota; kingdom Metazoa; phylum Chordata; class Amphibia; order Caudata; family Ambystomatidae; genus Ambystoma; species Ambystoma mexicanum. Next base: position 298,980,210 of record NC_090936.1, on the reverse strand, counting down.
AAACACTGGGATGACCTCAGGTGGGTCACTGGAATCAAGGCAAAGACATTCCGGGAGGCAGGGCTAGATGATCAATCCTGGCCATGCTGCATACCAGCATCAGGCCCCTAGAACACTGGGTTGCCCAGAAGGCTACCACAGGGTACAGCAGATCGACAGACACCTGCATATGCCCGGTAGGTGTCCTCTGCATTATCATCCACAACGGCCTCTCGATGTATATCGCGCACACTTTTTGCAAGTGCTTTGGAAGTGCACTAGCAGTGCAGCAGAGTTTGCTGTACCTTCTGTGTGACTTTAATTACTTGAACTTGCTGACCGGACATGCCTTCTACACCTGGGCTGCTATAAAACCTGCAGGTGTCGAGCTTTTGTATGCATGCTTTTTCTAAGTGCTTTGGAAGTCAACTAGCAGTTCAGCAGTTCAGCCGTTGGAGCATGAGAGAAGTCACCTTGTTGCCACAATCTGTCTTTGGACTAGATTTGCTTGTTTAAATCCCCATTGCCTTCATTGTGAAGTATGGTTTGTGACTGGTGCTGAGTTGCTGAGAAGTTGTCTTCCCTTGCCGCTTGAAGGAGGTCAGAAGCAATTTGTAACTTGCCTGGAACAGTGCCTTTGAAGTGTTATTTAAACTAGAAGTATGGCAGGCAAAATTAAAAACAAGAAAGACATTTAAAATCTTTGTTAAAAAAAAAACTGTCAGGAGGGGCTGCCGAGGACTCCCGGTTAGGGAAGGAAAACCTGACATCAGCATGAATAGGGAGAGGGGAGAAGGTTTGAAAGATGGTGCCAAATGGGAGAAGTTGACAATTACTAACAACTTCCAGCAGGAGATGCAGCAACCCATAATGGGGATACAATTGTAAATACAAATTTGGAAGTGAATAATTAAAAATCCACTCGCTGCTCAATCTGTGTTGTTCATTGCAGGCTGAGTTAGCAGATGTAGCAGAATCTGGGAATAACGCAGGAGAGAGCATCGAGTCTGAGGGACTGAGAAGAGAACCGCCCCCTGCGGCAAACTCAGAACAGAACATTAGACTATCTTCATCCTGGGTGCTTAGACACGAGGGCTCGGCATTATCATATGAACAATTGAACTGTGTGTGGTGTATACCATGTAGCCCTAGTCACATGAGCGAGGGGAAACCTGCGTCACGTGACAGGGCAGGAAATAAAGACGGCTTTGCCCGAAAGGGCTAAACCGAGTGAGAGATCCTCAAGGCTTGGACGTGTTCCTTTGATGCTCCCAGCCAGGGGCGTTGCTAGGGGGGGCTAAAGGGGCTATAGCCCCTGATCTTTTGGTTGTAGCCCCGGATAGAATCTCAGGAGCTACAACCAAAAGGCTAGCTAGCCCCCAGTCTCGACAGTTCTGACATCAGCATAGCCCCGGGTCTTTTCCAGACCTAGCAACTCCCCTGCTCCGAGCTGAATTTGTGAGTGAGTGTATGCATGCAATCCGACCTCCATAATTGCACCAGAGGTCAGATGATCGAGTATCACACTGGCAATGAAGGCTCGGAAACCACGTGTGCCCTGCCTGGTGTGAACATCAAACACTGAGCCCCATGCATAGCTGCCAGATAAGGCACCTGAGGGGCTGGAGAAAACAAAATGAAAAACCTGAACACCAGGCCCAACACGCAGTTGCTGAAAAAAGCAGATGAAAGGCTCAGAGAAAAAGGAAATATTAAACCACCAGCCACTGCAACTGGAACATAGCAACTACCCCAGTGACCAGGTGGGGAGACAACAGACTGAAGACAGAGGCAAAAAGTGTGAAGTAAGTGCGCAGCCAAACAAAGAAAAACAAACAAACACGCGCAAGTGAGAACAGGAGGCCCAAGCAAGAATAGCCAGCCCAACTAGAACAGGCAGCAGCGGCGCACACCAAAGGGACAATACGTTGAGACTGAAAGGGCACAACACTATGCAGACAACCTTTATGAGAACCTTGGACCTATACACCACTGCGGCGGCCCTCAGATGGAGGATATGGCTACAACAATTTGATCTGCACCTATAAGTCAGAGACATCATCGAAGGGAGAAGGAAACATACCCTGTTACTTCTGAATAGTGCGATCCACCTGTTCAACACGCTTCCAAACAGAGTGACAGCAGATGAGTATAACACAGCAAAAGTGGTGCTAAACAAGTCCAAGCCCGTATTGAACCCAGAATATGAGCGATTCCAATTTTGTATGTCCCACCAGAGAGAAAACTAAACCATTGATGACTTCCATGCACTGCTCAGGGAGTTAGCACTACAATGCAAATTCCAAGACAAAGAGTTTGCCGTACGTCTACAAATCATCAATGGCTTGTTGTCAGCAAACTGTGCAGGGTGGTGTTGTCTAAGAGAAACATCCCATTGGACCGCATCCTAGCCATGGGGAGGCTCCGGGAGGGCACGGGTGACCAGGTAGCGGTCATGGAAGCAGCAATGCAGCAACGACCCATCGACAACATGCAGGAGGAAGAAGTAGCGGCAGTCTGGGGTCGACAAGAGGAGAGGCAACCCATCAACATAGGGCCAGGACAGCCAACAAGACGCGGAGATACATGCAAATGGTGTGGGGGACCCTGGCACAGGGGAGAACTGTGTCCAGCCTTAAGAGCGACCTGTGCAAGAGGCTGAACCACTTTGCAGCCGTATGCTTGAACCCCACACCTCTGAGAGATCCAGGAAGGCAATACACATCGAGCCGGCAACAAAGAGGAAGAGGAAGAGGAAAAGCGAGAGCGGTCGCCACCATGCAGAGATCGCCCAGCAGAAGCGACACAGAAGACTCCTCAGATGAAGAAATGTCCCCAGATGGATGTGAAAAGCAGAAAAAAAGGGCAAGGGATGAGTGCATCGAGTTCACCTGATTTTTGCCATAAAACCAACAAAGAACAATCGAAAAGGGAAGAAACCTAGGTGACCATCCTGCACCATCCTGTCCGATGGCACTGCCACCAAAGTTGTTATAGATACAGGAGCGATGGTGAACGTCATGCCCATCCATACCTTCAACAAACTAGACCTGAAGCCGAAGCTCAAGAACAAACGAGGACATCCTTTTAAATATGGGTGCAGGAAGCCACTACCTGTAGCAGGGGCATTCCGATCTCCCTTGCCTCCCAACAGAACCACGTGCTCGGCCAGGATATATGTAGTGGACGCATGACTAGAGACACTGCTAAGCTTTCACAGCACTGAGAAACTACTCCTACTGCACTTCGCATTTAGCGTCAACCCACCAGAGATAGACAATCTCCTAACAAAATACCAAAAAAGTTTTCCATGGAATAGGAGGTCTTCATGTAAGAACAATCAAACTACACATCAACCCAACGATCAAGCCGAAGGCAGTACAGCACCGACATGTCCTCTTACACATGAGGGAGGCCATTGAGAAAGAGTTGGAGAAACTGGAGAAGCAAGGTATCATAGAGAAAATATCTGTCCCAACACCATGGGTATCCCCATGGTCGTCGCCCAGAAACCACGGCAGCCCAATGCAGTGAGGATATGCATTGATATGCGGCTACCAAATGGAGCCATCGATCGAGAGTGCCATGTATCTCCTACAGTCAATGAGTTGATCGTGGACCTAATGGGAGTGAAGGTTTTTCAGCAAACTCAACCTACGCTCCAGGTATGATCAACTACTCCTCGCTCGAGAATCCAGATATATAACGACATTTTCATCGCATCTGGGACACCGAAGATACAAAAGAATACATTTTGGAATATCCTCCACTGCGGAGGTCTTTCAGAACGAAATCAGGAGAGTGCTCAATGGCCTCGCTGGAACTACCAACATCAGTGACAACATCCTAGTGTACGGAACCATGACAGAAGAACACCACAAGCGGCTGGCCGCAGTACTGCAGTGCCTAGAGGAGTCCGGCCTCACATTACACGCAGAGAAATGTGACTTTAACAAATGTGAACTAAATATTTTTGGGTACGTGTTCAACTCAGATGGTGTGTCACCCGACTCGACCAAGGTTTCCGATGTCAAAGAAGCAAAGGCCCCCACATCAGCATCGTAAGTAAGGAGCCAGGTTCATCCCCGACCTAGCCACCATTGCAGCACCATTGAGAGAGTTTACCAAGAAAGAGAAACAGTGGGAATTTTCGGAACAACACCTACACGCATTCCAACGCATCAATGACTCATTATCAATCACTACCAGGATGGCATTCTTCGATACTGACCACACCACAGAACTGCTGGTGGATGCTAGCAGCGTGGGGCTGGGAGCTGAACTCACCCAAGTGGACGGAGAGGGCACCGTATATTCAATTGCCTACACCAGTCAGAAAAGGAGGCACTGGCGATCCTATGGGGCTGCCGTCACTTCTGAGTATATCTTTTAGGACACTGGCAAAAGTCTTCATGGACCGCAAACCAGTGATACCTATAATCAAGTGAACAGACCCACACCCCCCAGCGCGGTTGGAAAAGTGGATGCTCCAACTGCAGCTGTTCAACATCGACAGAGCTGGGATGGACAACCCTCCCGACCACCTGTCTCGCCACCCCCGACCTGTTACCAAGAAGAAGACCATGCTGTCGAGAAAGAGGAACACGTGTCCTCGAGCACTGACGCTGCAGGAAATAGCAGAAGAAAGTTCACAGATGCATGCCTGCTACGTACGAAACAGACCGTCCAGTCAGGGGATTGGAGAAACTATTTGTCCGCGGTGGCACACCACACTGCGGAAGCTCGGGAGAAGCTACAGTCGCTATTCAGAATCCAGCATGAACTAACAGTATCAGGAGAAGGCATCATACTGAAAGGACACTGAATTATCCCATCAGAAACACGAGAAAAAAGAGCATTGAAGTTAGCGCATGGGGGTCATCAAGGCATCGTGAAGACCCAGGCCTATCTGAAGTCCAGATATGGATCAAAGGATACAGAACTGCATAACAGAACTGGTAGAAACGTGTGAGGCATGCCAATCATCATAGAGACTAGCAGTCACCAAAACCATAATACGTGCACTCAGGAGCCAAACAAGGTGGGAGTCAGTGATTGTGTACTTTTGCACCATTACAGGGAAGGGTACTTGTACATTCTAATTGACGAATTTAGTGGATACCCAGAGGTGGAGCATGTCAAGTCAAAGGATGTCCTGTCAGTCATAACCGCCCTCGAAAAGGTGTTTGTCATACATGGAATACCAAGAAAGGTGAAAAGTGACAATGAACCACGGTTTACCAGTCACAAGCTCAGCTCCAGCAATTTCTCACCAGCCTAAATGTCAAACATCGAAAGATCACCCTCATGACCCACTCTCTCCCCTCTCTTGCCTTACACCTCTTGCCCCCTTCCCTTTCTCCTCCCTCTCCCTCAAACTTTCCTCCCCTCCTTTCCCTTTTTCCTTACCTCCCTCTGTCAATTTAACGCACTACCCCAATTGCCCTCAGGCATAATAACTCGTAGCCGCCTGTCTTGCAGGATTCAACTGTTGAACAAGAGAAGTATCATGGTGTTACTTAAGTTGGGTTGCATTTACTTACTTTGGACCAACCCTGTACATCTACCTAATAAACCTATCATTCAGCATAACTTCTTGTGTTGTCTCATGCTTATCCTACTTAGCTTTGTAACAACATCTAAATGCAGTCTGCCTTTCCAAAGATTAAATAATGGCTTGATTAATTAAATGCATCTTCATGCTTTCTATGATACCTGCTAGTATTTCTCAATGTAATGGTTCTCTTTTTGTCAACTTCAGAATAGTGAATGAATGAGTCACCCCTCCATGGAATCATAATAATCTAACAACAGATCTGTCTCACAGGTGTGTGAATCCACAAAGCTGTTTTACACAATAGCAGTCCTTAGAGGAAAGGATCAGGCATAGTAACCATTTACATTGCACTCTAAGAAAATCCAATTGCCACTAATGCAGTTATACATACTTATCAAAATGAAAAGAAAAATTAAGGCAAGCAACAGGTTGAAACCAATTGCTATCCTTGAGTCAGCACTGTGTCCAAATCGAGCTTGCACATTTCTGCTGGCTCACAGTCTTGTTATGACCATAGAGGAGCAGGTGGATGTCTCTCCTCTGGTACCCACCCTCTCACCACCATCCTAATGGAGGAGAAAATGAAAAGAGTTACAATTGGGAACCCATACATGAGTTTATTCAATATGTCCATATCACGTCGATTGAATGAAAGACGATATGCACTCAGACAGCCATTCATAAGATACCCTCATGTTGAGACAGTGGAAGGATGGTACCAGGAAGGGTTCCCACTAGCAAGATGTCAGGATGTGATTATGAGTAATATGGATGCACTTTAAATAAAGGCTGAAGATGACAGAATTATGCCATAAAGGAGATTGATGAACTTACGCCGAAACAATATGAAATAATTTAAAACTGACAATGGAACTGAAGCACAAAGAGAAACATGTATCTGAAGACAAAGACATTGTGAATATATGAATATGAAATAAGATGCTGATAAATAACTGTAAATAAGCTGTAATGCAAGGTAGAAAAGATACATAGAAGCTTGCTAAAAAGAGGTATACATGTAACGTTTAGGATGGCCATTGGAAGAAAATGGACAACGGCCTGTGTTAAGAATCAACCCTGTTACCTCAAAAGACGAGCCTAGGATTGTAAATTGAAGAACTGGTGAAGAAGCTGTTTTCACCTGCAGAATAAGGGAGTACCTTGGTTTAGGATCAAGAAGGCTATTTTGACCGATGGGTGAAAGGGACAAAGGGAGTCTAAGAAATGGATCACGTGCATACTACATAATTCTGTTAAGATTATGAAAGACTAGGACATTTGCAAGTGTCAAATACTGAACAATCACAAGGGCAAAAGCCTATGTGAGGTGGAGTGAGCAAGTTTCTAAAGGCCAGAGAGGGTAATGGCACACTGGGTAATAAAATGAAATAGTCCTAAATTAGAGGCTGAAATTGACAAAATCGTGGTCTCCTAACATTTGACTCAGAAGTCGAAAACAAGGGTCACTCATTAAAACCCAGATGGCGATAGTTGACTGTTCATACACTCTCAAAGTTCCAGAACAGTGAGCAGACTACAAGGTGAACTACAAACAGAAGGCCTTGACTAAGGATCAGGTCTATGACATATGATGCACTAATTGGGAAAACAAGAAATTAATTTACGCATTTTGAGCACCTTATTTTTTTTTTTACTCACATGCTGCTAACCAAGCTGAAAGTTCAAGGTTGGATGGGGTTGCCAACCAACCAGAAAGCCTGCCACGCACTTTCACATAAAATGTTGCAGTTACGAATCCGCTGCCATATTCTCTGCTATAATCAGTATACTATGTATGTAGAAGTAGCTCAGGGCATGTCTTAGAGACAAGGGGCAGCCAACGAGATATTAACACTTCAATGATTCTATAAGTAGACATGTCCCCCACATCCAATCCCTCCAGGTAGTAGGTTTTGCAGAATGCGACGTAGGATGACATCATAGATAACGTGTGAAAAAATATATAAATTCTCTATGCAGAAGAGGAAGTGTGATTATGCATGCATCTATTTTGATAGCTGTATTAGCTATCTTTCATTGGGATTAAAGCAGTATTTTACCATCTTCCTTGGGTCTGTCTGATTATTTGGTCTAAGATTTTTATTGGTAATTCCTTCTAGCGCATAGAGGATGCTTCAAAGTGCTACAGCACATTTGTCAGCAGAGGATGGTTCTAGTCTAATCACCTAAATCTTGTCCAGATTCAAACCCCGGACGATCGCCTGCTCCTACCATTAGCCAGATGATCACAGAGTTTCTGAGAATGCTGCATAAAAGAGCACATGTTCAACATCTGGTTGGCAGGTCACCCTTCGACGAATTTCCTGTCGTGTCCCCACAGGCGCCCGAGTACTGAAAGCAAACTGGTCGATGCCGAGGGACTGGAGCTGAATAGCAGATGTAAGTTGACCATCGAATGCAATAAAAGATAAAGGGGGAGGGATTGTACTGTGGTGTCTTTTATACATAAATATATATGCATATAAAAATCCAGTTACTCTACATTACATGGACGTGTTCGCTGATTGGACAGCGTGGGGCGTGGAGCACGTCAGATTTTCTGTGGCGCCCGCCATCTTGTATTCGCCGTCGACCGCGGACAGCGCTGTGAAACTTGGATTAAAAATTGCATTTAGTGGAGTGTGTTAGTGTGTAAGAATGTTTGGGGAGGGTGCGGGAGTATGAGATAGGTTCAATGTTTTGTTTTTTTATGTGCTATATGCTTTTGTTGTGTTCGATTTGTCCGCGGAGAACACGGCTGTTCTGACATTTTGTAAATAAACTAAATGGTGGGGTGTTCAGAGGACGGAGTATGTGTCCTTTTTGTTCGCAAGGAAGGTAAAATTGAGCTAAAAACACTCGCTGTGTATTTAAATGTTCGTAAATACACAAACTGGGGGTGTTCTGAGGACGCTGTCCGTATTGTAATCTGTCAAGTTGAATGTGTTCTAAGAACACTCGCGGTGTCCTGAAATGGTTGCAATTACACAAAATGGGGGTGTTCTGAGAACGTTGTTTGTATTGTTCGTTGTCAGGTTGAAAGTATTCTACGAACCCTCCTTTTGTCCGCTGATAGTACAAATTCCTATGGGCCTCACCCGACTTTTTGTCCACTAAAGAAACGATAAATCAGGCTGGTGTGCGCCGACATTATGTGATAATCCTATGACTGGCGCTATTGACCTGGCTGACTTGCTTTTGCAACACTAAATCATATCTCCCACCCCTAAGCCTGACATTATGAAAGCATTCATATTCCACGCCTCTCTCCGTGACGTTACAGGGTGCGTCATCAAACGCGCCCAGTCGTCTCCAGTCCTACGCGACTTTACACAGAACCCGGAAGACAACACACATTATGTCACAACACAGCGCGCCACAATTCGGAATATGAAACTGTGATTTAAAAGCAAACAGCAAGATTGGAAATTTTGTAAAGTACATTTATTTGACATCAAATGTTTGGAGAATATTCAGCGATTTGCATTTGTCTTTGTTGTCGATTCGCAAAAGTTCATGTTGAGCTACGCGATGTTCCTTTGCGGTACAGAGGGTGTTAGATCAGCTTAGAACACAGTGCGCCACAATTCGGAATATGAAACTGTGGTTTAAAAGTAAACAGCAGAATTATACATTTGGTAAAGTACATTTATTTCACATTAAATGTTTAGTGAATATTCAGCGATTTGCAATTGTCTCTGCTGTCGATCAGCAAAGTTTATTTTGAGCCACGAGCTGTTCCTTTGCGGTAGATAGGCTGTTGGTTTATGATAAAAGCAGTAAATGGTCGCACTGATAATCGGAAGGTTGCTCCAACAACGAGGCGTTAGACCACCATAATGGTTGGTATGTTGCTTCTAGCCGCTAGTACTGCGTAAGGGCATATTGGTCCTTGGCGATTGTCCCATAAAATGGTGAGGGTCATGAAGTTGCTTACATGGAGCTGCACCTGGCAGTTGAACAATCCATCCGCTGGAGTCTGAAAATCGTGACATTGGCAAAATGGGGCAACATACCTGTTTTAAAAAACATAAATTAGCCTCACCAGCCGATCTTTATTAAAAATATTCATTTTATTTATTAAGGCGTGAAACTATTTGCTAGCGAAGATAGTGCAACGGAGTATGTTAATAATAAAATAATATTTTCGCATTTATATAGCGCTACGAACCGTCAGGTATCTCAGCGCTGCTTATTATTACCCACAGTGTGTGGTGCTCATTTATCGACCACGGAAGGATGAAAGGCTGAGTTTGGCCATGCCGGGATTCAAACCTGCGTTAGCAAGCTGTGCACGGATGTCAAAGCAAGCGTTCTACTCGATGTGCCACTTGACCGGCTACAGTGAAGTGGGCCAGCGAGTAGAGCACTTGACCGGCTACAGACCAGTTAAATTATTTCTATTAACCCATCCTGTGTCGTCTGCCTTTTTCAGAGCCCTCTAAACGACAGGGGATCAATTCGGCGGTGATAGTGCGCGGTAGAAAACAATATGCCACATTGAACGAACAAGTACAACTTGACCAGGCTTTAATGCCACGCTATTGTTATTATATTCTGGTATAAAATAATCCAAAGGGTTACTTACATTATAAATGCATTTTCCATTGTCCAAGTGTAGTGCAGTCCCAAAATACGACACCGCGTGTGCCAACGATCTTTCTCAAAGTGATATAATATACAAAAGTGGTTTCGTTTCAGAAATTTCATCTTTATCGTGTCTTACATTTTTGCTACACTTCTTCAAAAGAAGTCTTTCAGCACAATCTCTGTCTGTCAAGGTAAAAAAAAGATAGAACCTTATACTGGGAGTCGTGGGCCTCTCCGGACAGCGAGAAAAAAATGGAAGCAGCTGACCTTCACTGTGAACGAGCATAAATGCTTACTTTGCAACATTCTGTGTAAAGCCATCTGTGAGAACTTGCTGTTTACACTACATCTTTGTATATTGTTTGTGTGCTAATAAAAAAAGTTTGTTTAAGGGACGTTATGGTTCCAAGTAAAGCCGAAAAACCCCTGAAATTCGCCAGTTATGGTAAGCTAAGCAGCCATAACTCGCGCCACCACCGTGCACTGCTAAGACTAACACCCAGGACATCAAAGATGACATCGCAAATGTCATTGATGACATCACTGATGACATCACATGTGCATTTACTTTTCATGAAATTTGTGTACTAGGGATTTTTATTATAATGTTGCGAAAAAAGTGTCAAGGATCATTGCAATAAATATCATACCGTAATTAGTGCTTTAAATGATGCATTGATATAAATAGCATTGTATTATGGGGTTCTATCTAGTGTACTGAGCTGCTAATGGAGAAACATAGCATTGTGTGCAGCGTACAAGATGAAAGTATAATATTTGTAATGTTAATATGTTGAATAATGAAATGATAATTGTCCTGAAATGTTAGAAAATAAACAAAATGGGGGTGTTCTGAGGACGTTCTTCGTATTGTGTGACTGCTTAGCTGTATGCAATGAGGGAATGGCACAGAGAGTAAAGTGGAAATGGTAGAAGGGGTGTCGAAGAGTTACGCGGTCCGCGGACATCGCGGCTTACTTACATTATAATTGCATTTTCCAGTGTCCAAGTGTAGTGCAGTCCCAAAATACGACTCTGCGTGTGCCAATGATCTTTCTCAAAGTGATATAATGTACAAAAGTCGTTTCGTTTCAGAAATTTTATCTTTATCGTGTCTTACGTTTTTGCTACACTTCTTCAAAAGAAGTCTTTCAGCACAATCTCTGTCTGTCAAGGTAAAAAAAAATAGAACCTTATACTGGGAGTCGTGGGCCTCTCCGTGCCGCGAGAAAAAAATGGAAGCAGCTGACCTTCACTGTGAACGAGCATAAATGCTTACTTTGCAACATTCTGTGTAAAGCCATCTGTGAGAACTTGCTGTTTACACTACATCTTTGTATATTGTTTGCGTGCTAATAAAAAAAGTTTGTTTAAGAGATGTTACGGTTACAAGTAAAGCCGAAAAACCCCTGAAATTCGCCAGTTATGGTAAGCTAAGCAAACATAACTCGCGCCACCACCGTGCACTGCTAAGACTAACACCCAGGACATCAAAGTGAGGTTTGGTCCGGGGGGGGGGAGTTATAGGGTGGGTCCCAAAATGTATTTTTTTCCATAGACATAATGGGACAAAACATTGTTCACGCCTACAGCCCAAACCGCTGGACGGATTTCCACCAAATTTGTGGCAGGAGTGGCGGCTTAGTCCCGAAAGCGTGCTTTTGTTAATTTGCTTTAAATCCGTCCAGTAGGTTTTTTTTAAATGACCAAAACGTAAGGCAAAATAATTAGTGATATCTATGTCTGCTCTGCAGACACATTTCCCTGTTTGCTCCGCAGACAGGACACCGATTGGTTAATCGGCTTGCGTCATGTCTGCGGACACGCAACGTGTTCGCTGATTAGCTGGAGTGAGGCGTGAGGTGTGTCACATTGTTTCAATGCGCCTGCCATCTTGGATCTGCAGACATCCGTGGACAGCGAAGCGTCGAAGAGAGCCAAAAATGCAATTTTGGGAAGTGTGTTGTTGTGTACGAGTGCTTGGGGAGGGTTGGGGAGTAGGAGATGGGTCAAATACTGTATTTGTTTAGGTGGCAGGTGCCCCTGAAGTATTTGCCATGTCAGCGGTCATCGCAGCTGTCCGTGGACATAATAAATGCCCTACTAGATATTTTACTTTAGTATGATGTTGGTTTTGGGTTGTTAGTAGAGCATTGATTGTAATTAATATCCCCTATAAGCAGCCCACTTACCAAAGTCAAAATGTTTGGTAGCATGGGTGTGTTATGCTGCAGTGGTTGTGGCCAGGGCCTAGAGTCTTGGGTGCATGGCTGAAGGCTGTAGGCCATGCACCCAAGACTCTAGGCCCTGGCCACAACCACTGCAGCATAACACACCCATAAAATCAAACACCCATCAAATATCCACAACTCAAAAGTTTGTGTACTGTTTAATTCTTAGATTTTGTATGTGAAGTTTTGGCTAGGCTATGCAGTTAAGATTGTAGAGTTTGTAACAAGGACTGTGGCATAAAATACCCATGGAAGTAAACATTTTGGATTGTGGTGTATGGTTAGATGTTTGCTTGAATGGGTGTGTTATGCAGCAGTGTTTGTTTGTCCATTCATTGTATACTTACTGTTGAGTTTTTTGTAGTTTTATGCAGTTTTTTCATGACATGGATAACTGGACCAGACATTCTTTTTCGATCTCTGTGATAAAAGAAAAGATCATATGTTAGTGTAGGTAGTTCATAATGAGTTATTGCATTGCATAATAGATATTTCTGTATTTTTTTTTGCCTCATATTTATTACTTTACAAGTGCTACAGTTCAAACCAGAGTACTGCGCAATTTGCTCAGTTTCTGTGTTTGTTTTCTAATCATTGGGTCTGTGGGAAAAAAAAATCCATGCTGGATTGAAAAAAACCTTCTATGTTGTGGTACAATATACTTCTTTCATTGTTTTACTGTTTATTTCTTGTTTCTTGCTAATCTTCTATCTGTTGGCTTGTTGTAGATTTTTGGGGCAGTTAGATACCTGTTGGCATATTCTAATTGTTTATTTCAACTTTGATGATATTCATCTATCTGTTGGGTTGTTGCCGATTTTTTGGGGCAGTTAGATACCTGTTGGTGTATTCTAACTGTATATTTCTTGTTTGAATTTAGTGGTATGTATTTATCTGTTTGCTTTTTGCAGAAACTTGGGGCAGTTAGATACCTGTTAACGTATTCTAACTGTTTATTTCTTGTTACATTTTAGTGGTATTTATTTATCTGTTTGCTTGTTGCAGAATCGTGGGCAGTTAGATACATGTTACATTACATTCAAACCATCCACAATTCTTTTTTATATATGCAGTGTAGTACCTGCATTGGTTGTGGCTCCTTTGTGGTAGATTATACCTATTGTTATGAAGGATTTCTTACCAAGTGATACTTGACCATGTGTGAATCCAGTCAGCTTACAGTTGTTTTTGGTACCATCTACATTGTAACGTAAGAGCATTAATATTACGTATTTACTATGTGTCTGTATTTGTAAGGTGGAGCGATCATCTGAATTGCAGGTAGTAAATAATCTGCCATGGTTTGCATTTTGTACAAGTTCCGGGAATGGAAAGGATTCACATTTAGGTATGGATACATACATGAAGCGTTCATTAGGGACTTGTTCCTGTGCCACATGGCTGCAGAGAGTGCATGTATGTTTCCACATGTATGAAATCTGGAAGATTTCATTATAGGTATGTTTTTGTTTTGCAGTACTTGTAGTAAGTACATTATAGATTCTTGTTGATCTTCTTGTGAGTTTATAGTGAATTTCACCATTCCAGCACAGTAGTCCAATTCCTGCATTATTCCAGATACACTGTAGGTGTTGTCAGGATTGTTGGTTGCATTTCTATGAAGGACTAACATTTGGAAACACAATTGGTCTGTACTGTGTAAGTAAATGTTGCCAATAATTGGTGGCAATTGGAATAGAATATTTATTGCTATATTTGCATAGCAATTTACACCAGTTGTATTGAAAATTTGAATAGACCTGTCAGTTCTGTGTCGACGTCATTTGTTTGGAGTGTGTGTTACTTTTTTGAAGAAGTAGTTGAGTTCCTTTGAACAGTAAATTCTTCTTTGGTTGTGGTACTTGATGAAGTATTAGCTTCTTTTACTTTCTTTGGAGAAATTGCAGTGAGATCCTGTATCGTTTCAGTCTGAAGTAGTTTTCTTTTACACCGTTTTGCTTTTTGCAGAACAGGATAGGTTTTTAGATGGGGGTGTAGAGTGAACACAGTCTATTGTATTCCAGAAGGCAAGTAATATCAGCATATACTTTACTTGCATCAAAGTTGATTAGAAATAGTCCGTCAAGTGCACTTAAGTGTGATAGTGCTACATAGCTCATGCCTTCTTTAAAGACTGTGCTACCAATATGATGACTGCGTATGCTAGAGTTAGTGAAATTTGTTCTCTGCGTACATACATGTCTTTGAAAAGAAGGAAGCGGGCTATTGAGCGTCCTATCTTTTTAACTTCTGATAGTTTGTCAAAGAGAATATTGACAAACTGAATGTTGGTGTCACGTGGGTATGTTTGAAAGCCAACAACTGTACCAAGTGCTCCATTAATTAGTCCTTGTTCCACGTCTAGGTTACATTTAAGCATTACTCTACAGTTTAAAGATAATTTTAATATTTTCTCCAAACCAGCTGTGTTGGAGATAGAGTTTTCTAAGGTATTTAGGCATGTTGTGGCTTGTTGGAACATGGGTAATGTCATTCCATGTACGTCCAGTTTGTCTGTGGAGCAAATTTCAATTATTGGTTGCATTTCTTTTTTCAACATTGTTTCATTAAATTTTGAACAGCTTGCAAGAGTTGGCATCAAGGACATACAATTGACATTTTTGTGTGCTAATTGTTCCATGACATCAGTGGCATATGATTTATGGCCATAGAGTGCATGGATGTGCCTGTTTTTAATGTCGATTGTGCTTCTTTAGATAGTACACCAACTCTAATACTTTTTAATATGTTGGCATAGGTGAGGTCTGCAGACTGGCGCATGTTTTCAGTTAATTCTCGGTATTGGACATGTTGCCAAAGGATGATATTTCCTATGCTGCTAAGAGTTTTACGACACAGTTTGTGCCCTAAGGTTTTAAAAATAGGTTTAGCTTTCACTGGTGTTAATTGAAGAACATCTCCGAAAACAATAATGTGTTTTCCTCCAAAGAGATCTTTGTAGTCTGTTTTGAGGACCTCTTGTAATCTGAGGTAAATCAAAGCCAACATTAGGTTGGAGACCATGTTCACCTCATCTATTAGTAGCATTTTCATTTGTTTGAAAACTCTGCATAGTTCCATTGCAGCTTCTGTAGAACGATTGTAGTAGTCTAATTTGTGTTGGTGTTCCACTGGAAGGAGTAGTAATCGGTGTAAATTGGCACCGCCTATGTTGTAGGCAGCCAAACCTGTGGGGGCAGTGACAACAGCTGACAGTTTCTTGTTAGTCAATTGTTGGAGGAACTTGCCGATGATTTTGATTTCGAATGTTTTGCCTGAACCAGCTTGACCACTGACGTATAGCAATACAGGTTTGTAGTCTTGGCAGGTACAGTTTTTATTTTCATGTTGCACACCATGTTCAATTTATTTTTGTTATTTCTTGAAAAATGCTATGCTGTTCATTGTTCAGTTGTGATTTTAGTACAGCAAAGTCTTCTGTAGATTGTTCATGCTGACACATGGTGTTTTCTACTTCTGTCATGGCTAATTCTGCCTTAGTTGCTATTAGTGGCTGTCCAAGTGTTTCTTGGCTTCCTTTTACAGAAGATTGACTACTGTAGGTAGTGTCCACATCTAGTTGGGCCTGGAGTTGTTCTTCGTGTTGCTGTTCATTATGCAACATTGCTTTGTACTGTGTAAAGTTTACATATTTTATAGTACTTTCATTTGCTTTGAAAGCGTCTTCATAGGAGTCATAGATATCCAGTAACTCGTCTTCTTTTCTCCATGGTTTAAAAAGTTGTAGCATAGACATGTAATACAGTTCTTTATGTTGGGGAGTTTTTAATGACAATTTGATATGATTTATTAAGCTTTGTTCGGTAAGTTTCACTAAGCTTCCTTCACAATTTGCCAATCTATATCTACCTTTCTTTTCTTCTGGTTTTATATTATTTTTGTATGTGAAGTTTTGGGCTACGTGATAGAGACACATGGTTTCCAAAGTGGTACTCCTGTTTGGGTAGTATGTGTCTAGTAAATTGTTTTTGAAAATGTCTTGGCAGTTGGGATCATTTTTGGCTATTTTTTCTATGTCCTCATATGATTTGAGAACTCTTTTTATAGATTTATCAGGACCAAGACTATGCCATACTATGTTTTCAGATTGTCCATACAAGGAGTACCGGTTAAATGGTCTGCAGCTTCATAGCAGCCACATTCTCTATGAGAGAGCGTTTTTATGCCTAAACTCTACAATTTCTGTGGCAGTGTTTTTTCAGAAGATATGTCATCCCAGAGGTCTTTAAGCTCTGTTTTTTCTGCTTTGGATAAGTAGGCTGTGACATATCATGCAACCGCAGTGGAATTGTCTGCAACGTACTGCACATATATGTTTGCATTCAATAGGAGGGCAATGATTGTATTATAATTATTGATATAGTTTGATTCTGTTCTTTTTATGTAATATGCGTTCTTAGGTGATTTACCTTTGACACTATCTAACTGAAGACATGAAGTTCTTTATTTGACCTGTTGTTGTAACTGGTCTAGGGAAACCAAAGCAGCATTTGGTATAGTATTTTCCTTTGTTTTTACATTTGCGAGAACAATATTTCCCACATTTGTGTCTTTGAAATTGTAACATTTGTGCATGAAGTTCACTATGTGTTGTTTGTGAAGGAATTTCACAAGTGACATGTTTTTGGATAAACTGCAAAACAGTGGAATCACTGTCCTGACCAAATTAGCATATGGATGTGTGGTGCTCCTCTGTCTTGGTATTCTTTTCTCCAAAAGAAGTGTTGTACTTCTCCGAGGGGAGTAACAGTGTTATTACAAATAAAGTGTAGCATAGCAATGAAGCGATGATGGAAATATCTTGATACATTTACAGGATCCGGAGAGCAGAGTTCTCCTGGGGTTTTAATAACTATGCTTGTTTTGTTTTTGTTTGCTATGCCTAGGAAATCATGTAAATCTTCCCATGTATATTCTGCACAACTTAATGTAACAAACCAATTGGGTGGGCCAAGGTTTCTTATCATACAGCGTACGTATCAGTGACGTCGGAACCAATATTCTTTTGTACCACCCATGTTTGTTAAAATATTTGTAATACTTGATAGTAAAACCTCATCTTTTTCTTGCACTTTTTCTATACTTTTTTCGTATATGCTGATTGGAGATCCTTGGCCTTGTCGCATTTGGTGTGTTTCCAGTGCATCATCTATGGTGCTTTTAGAGTATAATGGATG
This sequence comes from Ambystoma mexicanum, assembly GCF_040938575.1. Taxonomy (NCBI): domain Eukaryota; kingdom Metazoa; phylum Chordata; class Amphibia; order Caudata; family Ambystomatidae; genus Ambystoma; species Ambystoma mexicanum. The sequence goes on along the minus strand of NC_090936.1, from coordinate 298,962,655 downwards.
AATTGTATAATGGTCTTAAATATTGGATTCTGTAGCAGGATCTAAAAGTTGAAATTGACCAGTTTCTAGTAACTCTTGAATTATGTCAATGGTTTCTCTCAGGTTTTCTTCAATATTAATTTCTTTGTAGTATTAATTGTTGCCTTTTAGATATTGCAGGGCTTGTCTAACTTTATGTAAGTCCACGAGTTGTTGCCAAATTGTTTTGTCTTTTGTAGGTACGCCATTTACTAAGACAATTAAAGATTGATCTATTGGACTTTGCACTCCCAGAGTGTGTACATTTTCTTTGAGATTTCATGGTAAATAAACTACTTTTCCATGAATGCCTTTCACTAATTCAGAGTGAGGTAATTTTGCTATTTTTGGTTGAAGGCGTATTATTGCTTGAAATGGGTGCACTGTTTGAATTATGATGCTCTCATATAAATTTAGTTGTTGCAGGGGTTTTGGTAGTGGGAATAAATCCAAGTTATTTGTGATAGCACGTGAAGGTGTTTGGTTGTTGGCAAATTTTGCAGTGCAATAATTGCAAAGTATTAAGGGGTCAGTAATTTCGTATTTGTTTTCTGCTATAAGGTAGCAAACTAATTGGAACCATTTGGAATCTCCATTGTCATCTATTTTGTACGTTATGTCTACAGTTTTTGTGCTACTTTCATAAAAAGTCCTGCGGCAACATACACACACATGGTTTGGTACTTCAGCAGATGTACTTTTAAATTTTAGCATTTCTTTTTTGTATGTGTGTAATAGAAAGTTGCTGTTTGTACAGTAGTTTGTTGTAAAGCTATTGCATTTTGTAAGTGGCTTTCACTTTTGTAAGTGGCTTTCACTTCCAAAATATTTTCTTTGGATATGCTCTATTTCTTTGAGTAGTTGTTTGGCTGTACCATGTAGAAGATTGTTATTTAAATTGGCTAGTGCTGAAGCAGGACTTTTAGCATAGTAGAGTTTATGGACCAGATTTCATATAGTTGAATGATGTGTTGATATCATTTCGATATGGTGGAAGGTGCTTTTGCAAATCGGTCCTGAAATGCAGGCTAATGAATGTCCTTGTAGTCCTGTATATTTGCACACTGGACAGGCATCCATATTTTGTAGTAGTTTCATTTTGAATTTGTCTTTGCTTTTTACATACTGATTGAGCAACTGGCATACAGATTTGAATGTCTTTTTGGCAATATTACACATTGATGTGCACAGCCATTTGTAGACTGAAGGTTTTGGTTCAGTGGAATGGAGAGGTGATACTGTGTTTTCTGGGTATATTTTTGTGAGCAGAGTTTCTTGTTCCATTATGGTATTATTAAGATTTTCATACCCTCGTCCACTGCTATGTATGACAATTGGGTTTGTTTGCTTTTGTTTGTATGCTTCTTCATTGAAATATGGTTCTGTACTCATGGTGTGACTCCATTCACCTCCACAGATCTTTAAGAAGCTATTTTTGTTGATATTCCATTTATTGAGAAGTCTTTTTTGTAGTTTGGTAGTTAGTTTCATTAGTGGTTTCATTCTGTTTAAAACTAAAATAAATAACTTCCTTTAGAGAAGGATTGCACTGTCTATGAGAGCTTCTAGGATACATTTTCTGCGGTAGGTTTTAAGGGTTGTGCATGATTTCTCTCCTGTTTTAATAAGGTTCTGAAGGAACATTTTTTGTAAAATATATTTTTTTTGGGTATGGTTTCTTGCCACTATATCATGATTTATTGGTGCAGTGTTAGCAGTATTGGTAGCTGAAGATCTGTTAATCACTTTCTGTTTTGTTTTACATTTTGAAAGAGGAGGCAAAGTTTCTGCACTGGAAGCTTGTTTTGTTTCGCTTAATGACTGTACTAGCTGTTTTGTTTGAACTTTTTGTAAACATTCTGCTGAGATAGATTCTTATTTTGGACACTTTTATTTTGATTTGCTCTACTTCTGTGTTGCTTTCTATGGAGTTGCTTTTTGGTAGGCATTCTTTGGAGTCTGTTGGAGAAAAAAGAAAGTGTGGGTTCGGCTGTTTTGCAGTGTCTGTGTGCTTTGTGCATGAGTGTCTGAGTATGATGGTAAGGATGCATATGGCGGTGTATGATTGTGCAATGGGCAGCTACATCAAGTTGGGAAGGCTATTTTTGTATTTGTGTGTTACTATACTGGGGTTCAGATGACAAAACAAAGTATGCAGGGGGTGAGGGGAATCACTAATATTAAATCTAATGGTACAGGGTGAATACACGTGTTTGTTCTACAATGCTAGAAATATAGTGTGTTTGAGTAACATTTAAAACATTATGGTAGTATCACACTTACTTTTTTGTATCGAAAGAGTAGGTTTCTTCTAAATTCTTGTTTGTACTTCGGACAATGCAGCTTTTCAGGAGAGTGCTATTCACGTAATTATAAAAGAAAGAAGTTAGTAAAAATGTGTGTTTATAGCACTGTTGTTAATGTAGACATTGATTTTTTTGTGTTTGCAGTATTAGTTTTTTCTGATAACTGAGCATTATATGTACATGCACTTTCCTTTCCCTATGTGCATCCTGTATATTTTACTTAAAATCTGTTAGTTGAACATGCTTTACAAATGAGTATAATAGTAAGTGTACAGAGCACACCTAACTTCTTAAGGATGTGTTATTGGATGCTAGGAGATAGAAGAAATAATCATATGCTTTTTTTGCTATGTTTAGAAGGTAAATGGCAGGAACTGTACATAAAAGCATGCCATGTATGCATTTGTGAAGGTGTGCAAAGTAAAGCAGAAGGATTTGATGTAGAGGCAGTGGTGTTGCTTCAGCTGGCAGCCTTTGTAATGATATTGTCTATTTGTGTGTATGAGTAAAGATGCATGTACTCATCCTGGCTGTGTGTCAGTTTATAATACACTACAGAGCCTTTTTCCACAATGATACTGTTATTTCTCTCATCTTTTAATATGAAATGACACTTTTTTTAGATAGCTGTGTGTGTAAACAAAAATTTGGAGAGCAGACAGGTTTGCAAGTGACACGTGATCATAGCAGATGGGAGAAATGACAGTACGTTTATTTTATAGGTTATACAGGATAAGTGGCATTTACTCTGTTTATATGCATTCATACAAGAGCTGTACATGTACTGTGCAGAAAATATTCATACCTGTAGTCTGTGTTCATGCATGTGAATGTGCATGAATCTGCAAGTAGAAATCTTGGGTGGTTTTATAGTAGTTGTTGCTGTAGGTCCTTTGCAGTCACAGCTCATTTGTACTGAGAGTGATCAATAGTACATCTAAAGTGCTGATCTGTCATGATGGAGTTAGATGCAGAGTTCTTGCATGTGATTGGTGGATGGTTGTTAGACTGCTTAATAGGAGCCAATGAGGGAATGGTGTAGAGAGTGAAGTGGAAAGGGTAGAAGGGCTGCCCCACTGTTACGTGCTGTACAGATACCGCGGCTGTCCACGGACAGGGCGTGCCACATACGGGACTTCTCAACATATCTGGTATGGAAATAAGACTGTAGGGATCAGCCAATCAGGTGTAGAGGTTGTGGTTTGTATTAAAAGAGGCTGTGTGTAGTGAAGATGCAGAGGTAGCGAAAGTCAGGGTGTTGGTGCTCGGAGATATGTTTGTTGATAGTTTGGAGCAGTATGCTAAATGTAAGAATGTGGCAAAGAATTTTGATGTAAAAGGAGTGGAGGTGGTGTGGAGTACTGTGCCTGGTTTTAATTTTCAGGCAATTTTGGAAGTTGTCAGTATATGGCTAGGCTCAATAGTCCAGATGTAGTTGTCCTGCACTGTGGTGCTGTGCATTTGGGCTATGTCAGTGCCCGTACTCTGTTGCAAGAGCTGCAAAACTTGGTTCAGGCAGTCATGAAAGTCCTTCCAAATGCCAAGGTTATTTTTTCTGCTTTGTTACCTAGGGCAGTATGGGACAATAGTTCTGTTTTTTGCCCTCAGCAAAATGTTGCTATGTGTTTAATTAACGCAAAAGAACATCCCAGGTGTTTAATTAACCAAGGCATGTTTGCTTGTATGATTAGAGCTGGGATGTTCTTTTGCAATAATGACAACATTGAATCTGGTAATGTTGTTTACTTTAAAGCAGATGGCATTTCTTTATCTTTCATGGGAAATGCTATGCTGTTTGAAATATACGGATTGCTTTGGAGTGTAAGGATATTTGGCGTGTTACAGCACAGAGTACAGCACTACTGCACAGGTAGCAATTTTTTTTTTGCAGCACCATCAAAAGGGTGTGGTGCATTGCTATATGTGTTACCAGATTAACAAGGAAAGACAGGCTATTCAGTCAAAAACGATTTTAACACATAAGATGCAAATCTATTTTTACAGTTAAAAGCACACGTGCACATTCAAAAATGCACACTATTTTTCACCTGAAATGCCTATGGTGCGAGAGACACATTTGAAAATAATAACTAACATTACTTATAACTAACCTGACTAATGAAACATAATCCACTAATAAAAATGTGTCTCCACTGCAGAATTAGGCCTATTCTGAAAGTGAACTTTTAAACGCACATCCATTTTTTTTTTTCTCTGCTGCCCTGTCCACATAAATTCAGGAAGCAAAAGAGCTTGAAAGAACAGGAAATCAGTTGGTTACAAAGTATTACTATAAAAATGAGCCATTGTGTAGAGAAGGAGGAGATGGCATGATTGATTCTGATTGGAGCAGCGTCATAGCAAGTATCATGCTAGAGGGAGTGATCAGAGTTTTGCTGGGGAGAGTTTTGAGGAGAGAGAAGGACAGTCAAGATTTGGCAGAGCTGGGAGAAGGACCTATTTTTTCCTGGTTGGAGCATTCCTATCTGCAAAAGCTGAGAATTCCAGGCAATGACCCCGGTTTGAGAACGGCAGACGTTCCTTTTCACTGGGGTTAATCTTCAAGGGAGCCACATTCAGAAAGAGAATAACTGAAGAAAACTCTGAACAGATAAGGTAATTACATAAGTGTGGGAGCTGAGTGTGTACGAGAATGTTCAGTCAGAGTAGGAAAAGAGACTCCGGTGCCTTAATCACACGTTAATGTTGCAATGTTCTGTTCTCCGCCATTTTTTTTTTTCAGTGTATTACAGACAATGCTGTTAATGTGCTGTTTTATTTATTTCTGTAAAGAGTGAGATCGTGTTTAAATGCAACTTTTATAATACAGAAAAATATTTGAAAGCAGACGGGTGATGTGTCTTCTATTTACCAATACAGTGCTGATGATGAGGGGAGATTTTTAAACAATGCAATTGTCATTTTAAGACAGATGTGTGCATGATCATATTCAGTATGGACAGTTGAGAGTGATTGTTTGTAGCATAGCTCGTTGGAGGTACATGAGCCAACGGGAAGAGGGACTCTCTGAACATAGTTCCCTACCGTATATAAGGTAGTGGAAATTACCACAAAATTACCACATATAGCTCTCTGTCGTAAATAAGTCAGTGAGATCGCCCATGGTGGCACACTAACACTAACACTGAAAATGTGGTATTCCTAAAATGTAGGTCTGGGGTCTCTCTAGTGATTACACGAAAAATCTAAGCAAAGATAAGGGATTCTGGACATTGGGGCCACAAATAAAACAAGGGAATTATGCTCACCAAAATACCACCAACCACGCATACCAACCACGCATACCAAATATGCATGTCTGGGTGCTGAAATAATGCATGTCCACTGTATTATTGTTGCACATGGCCAAATCTGAATACAAGGAGTGATTATTGCTAAGTTATTTTTCGGCGGTAATAAAATACCGTCAGGCCCCAAATCTCCACAAAATACCCTACATATTTATGGTGCGTTGCAGGCCGGGAAAGTGATCATAGAGTACCTACTGGGCGTGGCAAGTGTGTCTCACACTGCCATTTGCACATTAAAGGGAACCCATTTTATAATAGCAGTGTGCCACTAAAAACGAATTTCAGAATGTCACAAAGGGAAACCACATTCTCAGATCTAGTGCAACATTTAGAGGCAAAGTTGTTTGCACATGTGTCATGATCTCTGCTTCCAAAAGGTCAGGGTTTTCCCAACTCCCTTGGAAGCAGATCCATAACCCAGGTTCCGAGTGCCAACCAGTCCCAATTGGGACCTTTTGGACCCAGTCCTGGCGCCAGTGGCACCAGGCTCATCAATATGCCCAGTCCCAGCGCTGGAAGCGCCGGGCTCATAATGCTTGGGTGGACTTACCTTCAGCAGACCATGCTGCTTACTTGCCTGCCAGTTGAGCCTCTGATCCTCTTCTGTTTGGAACTACTTTTTCTGTTGGGTGGGGCTGGAGCCACTCCTTAGATTCAGAACACTGGAACTCTTCTGGAAGGCAGGAACTCTTTTCTTACCAGGAACTCTTTTCTTACTTAGGCGTGGCTGTGGAAGGAGACACCTAAGCACTACAGGAGGCTATTTAAACCACACCCGGTGGATGAATCTTGCTTTGCGTTATTCTGCAACCTCTGCAGCAGAACGCTCATCGTGTCTTCTGCATCCGGTCCTGGGCCTAAAGAAAAAGGCTTACCATCCTGAATCCAGTCTTCAGCAACACCTATAAAGACAAGAAAGAACAGGTTAGCATTCCGGCATCTGAAAGGCAAAGGCTTACCATCCTGAATCCAGTCTTCAGCAACACCTATAAAGACAAGAAAGAACAGGTTAGCATTCCGGCATCTGAAAGGCAAAGGCTTACCTACTCTTTGTGCGCTCCGGAGGTCTTCGGCGCTGCATCCCGCATCTGAAAGACAAAACAAGGTGCGTTTAAAGACATTGGGGAACTTTAATACTCACGTGCCATTACTCCTTTCCACATCTAATCCAGTGGGTATTCCGGCACCCTGCAGCCGCTCCGAACTCGTACCTGCAAAATAAAAAGACAGTTAGAGCGCATAGTGAAGCAGGCAACAAGCGCTTACTTACGTGCTTCCAGGCGCTTCTATTCATCACACGGGCTCCATCTTCAACTCACTTCAGCCCGTCATCCGCCATCGCCGGAACCCTGCAAAACAAGAGACATCATTACTAAAGACTTTAAAGACATTTGAATGACTCGAAACTTACTGTTCGTGCAGTAAACGACGGACAGCAGTCCTCTGAGGTCAAGAGGCCTGCGCTACCTATCCAGTGAAGAAACTGGTTACAGCACCCTGCCCCGAGGCAGATGGAGAGCTCGGCATTCACTTACCTAAGGTGAGAGCGTTAACCTTTGGGGGGTCTACAGGAGAGGAGAAGAGGAAAGAGATAGGGACACCCCAATAACCCCAGTTCATTAACCCCATATTTTCTATCTGCAGACATCTTACTCTACACGTCAGGCATACAGTGCACAGAGGTCCAGCCCAAAGAGCCAACCGGGTGCTACACATCACCTTTGAAGATACGGTAGTCGCCCAGTCAAGACCGGCGCCTCTGCGAGAATCAGGTGAGCGTTACAGAACGCAAAGCCTACCGCAAAACTCTCGCCCAGGCGCTATGGAAACCTCGGATACTGACCCCCTAGCCCGGTTACTTGGGGAACTAAGGGCAGAAGTGCATGCAGCTCGTCAGGAAACGAATGCTCTAAGAAGGGAACTAATTATTTCCAAGGAGAGAACAGACAATCTTGCTAGACAAGCGCTACAGTCACAAGCCGGACAGACCCCGTTACCCGCATCAGGGGCAAATCTTCCTTCAACATCCTCTATGAATCCAGTGCAGATCAACCTACCTGGGAATGTACCTCTGGCTCCGCCCGAACGATTTTCTGGTGACCCAAAGAGGTTTGCAGTATTTATCAATCAGTGCCGGTTGCACTTCTTATGCCGGCCAGCAGCCTTTCCAACTGATCAAGCAAAAGTAGCTTTTGTACTTTCGTACCTTAGTGGCAATGCGGCAGACTGGTCGATCCCTCTAGTTAATCAAGATGATCCGGTTCTCCATGATTTTCAAGCCTTTCAGCTTAGTATGGAAAAACTGTTCACAAGACATTCACAGGGGCATGCCTTGGACAATGAGCTTCTTTCGTTGCGACAGGGTAATCAAGACCTTTTGGCTTATATTGCATCTTTCAATAGACTAATAGTGGAAACTCAATGGCCTGAGGACAAAAGGATTACGCTGTTTTATAGAGGTCTACGTGGAGAGCTCAAAGACGTTTTAGCCCAAGTAGTGAATCCCCCACAAGACTGTTCGGATTATATAGACTTGGTCGTTCAAATAGATCACAGGCTGCAGAACAGGAAGGCCGATCGTTCCAAGTTTGATGCTCGAGTATTTTCCAAACCGCCAACTCCTTCCAAAGGAGTAGACTCCGGGGAACCCATGCAAATAGGGGGTCTGAAAGGTCCTCTTACACAAAGGGAGCGGGAAAGGAGGAAACAGTTGCAATTATGCCTATATTGCGGAAACTCAGGGCACTTTCTTTCGAGACTGTCCGGTGAAACCTGCCAAGAAGGCAGTAGGAGCTGCAGTTACCAAAGTTACAAACTCTGAGCAGGGAAACGACCTCGCCCGACAAGAATAGAGGTCCTCTTGCCGAGCGTGAAAACCAGTTCCGTGACCTCGCATTTCGTGATACCTATGGTCCTCATTAGCCCTGATAATCCGGATCGATTACATGCAATTGAAGCTTACGTCGACAGCGGTGCCATCGGCAATTATGTGGATCATGAAATGGTTTTGAGGATGAATCTAACTCTTTGTCCCAAGGCTGTAAAGGACGTCATTACTACGGTGGATGGTACGGAGATAGCCTCCGGGCCAGTAACGCATACCACTCAAGAGGTGACGCTAGTAAGCCAAGATGGACACCATGAGAAGATCGTGTTCGATGTGATCAAGGCCCCTCAGTTTCAGATTATTCTAGGAATACCTTGGTTAGAGAAACACAATCCTCTGATCGATTGGCGAGCAAGAACGGTCCAGTTTCCAGAATGTGTCTCTACTTGTCACCCTCCACCTGGTGTTGCACTGGCCGCAATTTCTTCAGAGACTCCCCAGTTACCTCCCGAATACCTAGAATACCAAGATGTTTTCCGGAAGGATCAGGCTAACTCTCTACCTCCTCATAGGTCTTATGACTGCCAGATAGACCTGATACCTGGATCTACTCCTCCTTGTAGTAGAATTTATGCCCTCACCGAGCCTGAGAACCTTCACCTTCGACAATACCTGGATCAATACCTGGCAAATGGGTTTATTCGTCCTTCCAAGTCCCCTGCTTCTTCAGCTTTGTTCTTCGTTCCAAAAAAGGAAGGAGACCTTAGAACTTGTATCGATTATCGCTCCCTGAACCAGATCACCGTTAAGAATAGATATCCGTTACCTTTGATCCCTGAACTCCTGGACCAAGTCAGAAAAGCATGCATATATACAAAGCTGGATCTTAGAGGAGCTTACCACTTGGTACGAGTAAAAGAGGGCGATGAATGGAAGACGGCCTTCCGCACCAAGTATGGGCTATTTGAATATCAGGTCATGCCCTTCGGACTTTGCAATGCCCCGGCCGCCTTTCAATATTTTATGAACGATGTCCTCACAGAGCTCATAGATGTATGTGTTGTTGTTTACATTGACGACATCCTCGTTTATTCTTCATCGGAATCTGAACATCGGAAACACGTGAAAATGGTCCTCGAAAGATTGCGTCAACACAAACTTTTCGCTAAGTTGGAAAAATGTGTTTTCAACGTGACTGAAGTTGAATTCTTGGGATTCATATTATCACCTGGCGGAGTGCGTATGGATTCAAAGAAGGTCGATGCAGTTCTCAAATGGCCATCACCATCCTCCGTAAAAGGTGTGCAAAGCATGTTAGGCTTCGCTAACTTTTACCGCAGGTTTATCCCCGAATTCTCTCGAATAGTCCAGCCCATCACTGCCTTGTTAAAGAAAAACAAACGTTTTGAATGGTCTACCGAGGCGGAACAAGCTTTCCAGGATTTGAAGACTAAATTTATCTCTGCACCAATCTTAAAACACCCTCGCCCCGAACTCCCCTACATCGTGGAAACTGATGCTTCAAGCCTTGCCATGGGGGCAGTTCTATCACAAAAGGACCCGGTAACCAATCAGTTGCATCCCGTGGCATTTTGGTCCCGCAAATTCTCGCCTCCTGAAATCAATTACACGATTACTGACAAGGAACTTCTGGCTATCAAGTCTGCCTTTAAGGCTTGGCGGCATTATCTGCTGGGGGCCCGACACACCGTTACTGTGATTACGGATGACCAAAACCTGCAATATTTGAAGACCGCAAAAGCCCAATCCTCTAGACAACTCCGTTGGGCATTATTCTTTGCCGAGTTTGACTTCATAATTACCTATCGACCTGGTACAAAGAACGGTAAAGCCGATGCCCTTTCTCGGATGGGAGTGGAAGAACACTTGGTCAACCCTAAACCTGTACCAATCATTCCCGAACAAAGAATTCTGGGTGTAATCGCCACAGAATCCATAGAGGAAGTTAAGGATAAAGCCAGGCAACTTGTAACTCCAGCAGACATACAGAATTGGCATCTGCAGGGAAAGGACTTTGCAGTAAAGGACAACTTATTGTATTTCCAAGAACGATTATACCTACCCAGCACAGATTTACAGAAAAAAGTAATCTCTTGTTATCACGACTCTTTAATGGAAGGTCATCCCGGTATAGCCAAGACCTCAGAAAAGATCAAGCGCTACTTCTGGTGGCCATCTTGGAAAAAAGATATCAGAGACTTTATAATGTCCTGTGGAGTATGCGCCCAAAACAAGAGTCAAAAGGAAAGACCAGCAGGCCTCTTACGCCCTATTGACATCCCACCTCGCCCTTGGCATACGCTTTCTATGGACTTCATCACCGATCTACCTCCATGCTCCGGATACAATACGATTCTAGTAATCGTGGACTTATTCTCCAAGATGGCGCATTTCATTCTGCTCAAAGGCTTGCCAACAGCAGCAACTCTGGCCCGAGAATTTCTCGAAAACATCGTCCGACTGCACGGTTTTCCTTCGGTTCTAATTTCGGATCGAGGTAGTCAATTTATTTCTCATTTTTGGCGAAGTTGCTGTCGGTCGGCTCAAATTGATGTGAGACTATCGACCAGTCACCACCCTCAGACCGACGGACAAACCGAGAGGACCAATCAAACTCTGGAACAGTATTTACGCTGCATGCTGCAACAAACTGAAAAAACTTGGAAAGATATCCTTTGGATAGCCGAGTATGCCTACAATAACTCTGTCCATTCGGGAACTGGGAAAACCCCGTTTTTTCTTTTGTACGGCAGTCACCCTCGAACCTCGGAGTTGGATCCCCTCCAAGATCTTGAAACACCAGCAGTAGACTACCTGCATTCTACAATCACCCAAGCATAAAGGAAGCTGTTTCTCACCTTCAAAGGGCTAAAGAACAATACAAGAAAGGAGCAGATCAACATCGGAAGGAAGCCCCTCACTATCAAGTAGGGGATCAAGTCTGGTTATCCACCAAATATCTATCTCTAAAAGGGCCACGCACATTCAACCCAAGATACCTTGGTCCCTATTCCATCACTACCATAGTAAACCCAGTAGCGGTCAAGTTGGACTTGCCCCCGCACATGAAGATACATCCGGTCTTCCACGTCTCTCTATTAAAACCTGTGCAACCTCAAACCCGACTAACCAAATCTCCAAAACCTATCCTAGTGGATGGAGAACTCGAGTTTGAAGTCAAAAGCATTCTGGACTCCAAGATCTCCAAATCTAAACTATTCTACCTAATTGACTGGAAAGGCTACGGCCCCCAAGAGAGATCCTGGGAACCTGCTGAATATGTCCACGCTCCTCGCCTAATGAAAAGATTTCACCGAACATTTCCTGACAAGCCAAAACCCCCGGAGAAGCCTGGTTTGGGAGGGGCCTTGAGGGGGGGTACTGTCATGATCTCTGCTTCCAAAAGGTCAGGGTTTTCCCAACTCCCTTGGAAGCAGATCCATAACCCAGGTTCCGAGTGCCAACCAGTCCCAATTGGGACCTTTTGGACCCAGTCCTGGCGCCAGTGGCACCAGGCTCATAAATATGCCCAGTCCCAGCGCTGGAAGCGCCGGGCTCATAATGCTTGGGTGGACTTACCTTCAGCAGACCATGCTGCTTACTTGCCTGCCAGTTGAGCCTCTGATCCTCTTCTGTTTGGAACTACTTTTCCTGTTGGGTGGGGCTGGAGCCACTCCCTAGATTCAGAACACTGGAACTCTTCTGGAAGGCAGGAACTCTTTTCTTACCAGGAACTCTTTTCTTACTTAGGCGTGGCTGTGGAAGGAGACACCTAAGCACTACAGGAGGCTATTTAAACCACACTCGGTGGATGAATCTTGCTTTGCGTTATTCTGCAACCTCTGCAGCAGAACGCTCATCGTGTCTTCTGCATCCGGTCCTGGGCCTAAGGAAAAAGGCTTACCATCCTGAATCCAGTCTTCAGCAACACCTATAAAGACAAGAAAGAACAGGTTAGCATTCCGGCATCTGAAAGGCAAAGGCTTACCATCCTGAATCCAGTCTTCAGCAACACCTATAAAGACAAGAAAGAACAGGTTAGCATTCCGGCATCTGAAAGGCAAAGGCTTACCTACTCTTCGTGCGCTCCGGAGGTCTTCGGCGCTGCATCCCGCATCTGAAAGACAAAACAAGGTGCGTTTAAAGACATTGGGGAACTTTAATACTCACGTGCCATTACTCCTTTTCACATCTAATCCAGTGGGTATTCCGGCACCCTGCAGCCGCTCCGAACTCGTACCTGCAAAATAAAAAGACAGTTAGAGCGCATAGTGAAGCAGGCAACAAGCGCTTACTTACGTGCTTCCAGGCGCTTCTATTCATCACACGGGCTCCATCTTCAACTCACTTCAGCCCGTCATCCGCCATCGCCGGAACCCTGCAAAACAAGAGACATCATTACTAAAGACTTTAAAGACATTTGAATGACTCGAAACTTACCGTTCGTGCAGTAAACGACGGACAGCAGTCCTCTGAGGTCAAGAGGCCTGCGCTACCTATCCAGTGAAGAAACTGGTTACAGCACCCTGCCCCGAGGCAGATGGAGAGCTCGGCATTCACTTACCTAAGGTGAGAGCGTTAACCTTTGGGGGGTCTACAGGAGAGGAGAAGAGGAAAGAGATAGGGACACCCCAATAACCCCAGTTCATTAACCCCATATTTTCTATCTGCAGACATCTTACTCTACACGTCAGGCATACAGTGCACAGAGGTCCAGCCCAAAGAGCCAACCGGGTGCTACACATCACCTTTGAAGATACGGTAGTCGCCCAGTCAAGACCGGCGCCTCTGCGAGAATCAGGTGAGCGTTACAACATGGGAATTGGTCGTCAAATAGCACGTTGGAATGGAGTAACCGCATTCAGGGTGAGGTGCAGAAAGAAAAACTAGACGATATTTTTGCAGAAGGCAGCATAATTCAGGTCTGCCTTACAAGATTATTGAATGCAGCCGATAAAAGTGCAGAGAAAGACTGTTTAATACGGCTATGCGGCAAAATATGGTTTATTTTAAACAAGTCCCTGAGAATGCAAGAGAATGATACTCAGCTAATTAACAGGTTAAAGACTGAATTAGATGGGGCAAGTAAAAATCAGGAAATGTTGAGAGCAGAATTGGATGTATGACAAAAAGACATGCAATTAAAATGCAGAGACTTTGATACTCAGTTATCCAAAAGCAAGAAACAATTTGAAGATAGTGAGCAAGAATTGGCACACTTAAAAGCCTTAGTGGATCACATTAGGCAGGATAAAGATGAGGTTGTTTCAGAAATGCAGATTTTACAAAAAGAACATTGTGAAAAAGAAGGTGATCTCCAGAGTGCAGAACAAGAAATGATTAAAATGATTCAAGAAAGAGACAAGAGAAATAAAGAGTTCAATGAATGCCAAATGCAAATGTGCGACATGCAGGAGGTGATCAATAAAATGAATGGTGAAAACAACTATTTGCAAGATGAAGCCAACAGACTCCTTAAAAAGTGTAAGGACTTAGAACAGCAAATGTGCATTCCCAGGTCCCAAAAGAGGCGGCAGGGTACCACATTCAATGGAGTGGAGGTGAATTCTAGCTCTGCCCAAAGAGCTAGTGCTCCAGTGACTGAACTTGCTTGCAGCGCCCTTGGGGGATTTGATACTCCCATTGGGGGCAGCCACCCATCTCATACACCTGAAAACAGGATTGAATCACGAAATAATGCAATTCCATGCATTGCAACAAGTAGCCCCATAAAAATAATGAAATTCATTAAAGCCCTGATCAAACCATTTAAAAAGGGAGGTGAATGCTGCATTGAGGATCACTTAGAAGCAGTGCATGACATTTTTAAAGCACTCCAGATACCTAAGGAACAGTATAGACAATATTTTCATTTAACTTTAGATGCCCCGACGGCCAGCATCATAAGAGGATTAAATGAACAGCAGAATATGACATGGCTGGAGTTTGAAAAAGAAATTAGGCGTCATTTTTCTCCTTTTCAGTCATTGCAGGAGGCAAAGAAAGTCGCGTACACAATTACTGCTGGACCTAATATATCCCCTCGCCAATTTTTACAAGACTTGAAAAGAGCATTTTCTCGCTTTGATGTATCTTTTGACTCAAATTCCAATGAGTTTAAAACTGCATACTTCTATGGGCTTCAGAAAGACATCATATCCCAATTGGTCCGTGAATTTGACCGTGACAAGTCCCTTGAATGGATTGTACATCAAAGCACAAAACTATATGAGGTACTCTATTGTCAGGGTAGAGAAAGTGATAAAATGAAAGATACTAGACCTAAATCTAAAGAACCCTCAGCCACAGTAATGGAAATCAGGTCAGCCAAAATGTCCCTTGAGTCTGCTCAAAGCCAAGGTAAAAATAATGTGACACCTGAACAAAGGGGTAATCAACAAAGATCGCCATTTCCTGTACCAATGTTCCAATCACATGATCCTAGTAATAGAGAGAGCTACATCAGCCCTAGGTATTTAGGGGACAGACCCCGGGTAGGATATCGGCCTGATATGGCAGGTATGAACAATAACCAGAGACAAAATCAAGATCAAAGAAATGATGGTCCCTACCAGTCATTGGGGACACAGAGCAGATTTGATCCCAGCACCATGATATATGGTAATCAGGATAGGCCCCGATATGTGGATCGATTTACTGATAATGGAAATCAACATAGGGGCCAGTACCCACAATCTGAGAGGCAGGACATGAGGCAAAACGTGAACTACAGTCCACGCCAGTACAATGATTCCCCACCAGGGGACTATAATCAAAGGATGGGTGCAACCCGCTCCCCTCCACAAATGAATCAAGAGTTCAGAAACCATCCCAACCGACATCAATCACCTGAGAGGTATCAGAATAGATCCAATCAGGGGGAAAACAACCAATATCGACCTAGGCCACAGAAAGAGGATCCTAGAGAGATGGAAAGGTTCCAGTGCCTTGAGGCCCAAGTGAAAATGTTAGCTGAGCAAATAGGAAAGCTCTATACAGCGCAAAAACAACCTTCCAAAGAGGGGACTGATGGCCATAGCAATGACCGGGGGGCTTCCGAAAAGTGACTCATGATAACTGCTGTGCCAAAATGACAGATTGCTCTGATATAATTTTGCATAACGACTCTGAGATGCATAATGGATTAAAAATGAAAGTACCAGTAAATGAAATTGTGACAGAAAGTGCAAATACTTCTAAAAAAGAGGTACGGTTTAACTTAGAGCTAAATAAAACAGTAAAGATTTGCACAAATGAAAAAGAAACATTCGTAATTCCAAAAGAACAAAGGAACAGATTTAAGAAAAATGACTCATGCATGGGGAATACCAGTGAACAGGGAGTAAGTGGGGGTGCTATAGCTCCTTCCCTGGGCAAGCAAAACAATGACCAAACACAGACAGAAAAAGGAAATACTCACAAGGAGGGTACAAGTCAATCACCTGAAGAATTCTTTGAGCCACATATTTTTGAAGAGGCTGAAAGGGCTGGTATCACACTAAATGATCACAAATGCACAGAATTAAAAAATGACAAATTGCTGAATGATGTTGTTACACATGTTCAGTTGGAGGATTGTAATGTGGTCTCTGATGTTACCCAGATGGATGGGCGAACAGTGGCCACACTCCAAAAAACCTCTGATCATGGAGAAATGAATAAAATCTCTCGCACAGAAATGGGTAAAAAGTAGGGAAAAATGTCCTTTCATTTACCAATGTGCTTAGCCAAAAGTGAAAAAGACCTGAGAAAGGTGAGCCCTGAAATCAGTAAGAATTCACATTTCTTATGTGTATTAGAGGAAGTTGAGGACAGATATTATGCACCTATCACTGTAGAAGAAAAATGCCACACCTTTGCTATGATTGACACTGGCGCACAGGCCACAATTATGTCCAAGGAGCTGGTAAAGAGTATCAATGAAGGGAGACCTCCACAGAGTCAGATCACAGTGAAGGAAAATCAAGGCCCAGTGCATAACTTTAATGGGGAGGAGGTGCCCATCATAGGTGTAACTGAGGTTGACATAAAAATAGGAAAGCACAGAATGAAACAAGAGGTATTGATCACATCTATTTGTGAAATTCCATTTCTGATGGGGACAGATTGCCTGAAAAGATTGTCTCCTCTCATAGATGGGGTGAATGGAGTGCTGTGGTCCTTAACCAAAAAACCATTGAGGCCTAAGAAACTAAAATCACAAAACAGCAATATAAATGAATGTCACACCGTTGCCAAAACAAATGATACTGTGGAGGTATATCTCCAGAATAGCTGCATACCTAGTGTCACTGTCATATTAATGTGTCAAGACAAAATACAGAGCGACAATGAAAAACTACCTGTACAAATATACTTGGACCCAAGGAAAGATTGGCAGACTGCCATAGATGAGCACACATTATGTTTTTATCTAAAAGAGAAAACGTGCAAACAGAATATTGCTCCTAAAACAGATTCAGAAAAACACATTACCACTCTGGCAGAAATACACATGGAAGATGAGCAACCATGGGTTCATGTTGGTATAAATGATTATTTTAAAACAATAAAAGCCACTTTAGCGCTTGAACATGAAAGGAGTTTCATTAATGAGAAATTGTTGCAAAAAATAATGGAAAGGGAAGAAATCCCGAGATTTAGGATTAAAAACCAATATGTTTCTGGCTTGGACAGTCCAGACTTTGAAAACCGAATTGCAGGCAGATGCATGCTTAAAATTAGCATTGGGCAGAAAACAATTTACCATAATGTATGGATAGTGAGTGGAGCACAAAATGAATTTTACATGGGAAATGACATCATGCACAGAATGTGTATGGTGTTAGATTTCCTTAATCAAAAAATATGGTCACGCCTAGGTGGTCCGGCACCTGAATTTAAAGACAAAAGAAGGGCTTATCATTGTGCACAACTGGTTCCTTATGCAATCGAATTACAAATGAGGAAAAATACTATTATTCCTGCATTTACAAAACAGTTTGCAATAACACTGAAATGCAAAAATGGACAGCAGATGAAAGGCTCTGATGCATTTGTATGCCTGAATGAATCCATAAAACAGCAAGGCCTGGATTATGAATACATTCCATTGGTAGACATTGGTGAGGGATCTGTAAAAATCATGGTAAATAATAAAGGTTGTCAGGATATTCATTTAGAGGAAAACTCCCCATTAGGAATGGCCATACAAAAATCACATTATACGGCAGATTTAAATAACATGGTGATTGGGAATATTCCTGAAAAATACGTAGATGCCAAGGGCGAGTTGCCAGAACACCTGGACTCTCAGCCCAAAGGAATATTTAAAATCCATTCTGTGTATCCTTATGATTCAAATGAGACAGTGTGCTGCCATCAGGAGGATTGCATAATATTTAATTTAAATGAAAATGAAACAGAAAATCAGCCCATTGAAGTGGAAGCTGATATGCCAAAATATTTAAAAGTGGCAGCTTTACAAAAAGACACAGCCACACAGTTAGAAGAAAGCGCCGAGATTCCCTTACCAGAAGATTTTCCAGAATTTTCCAAAATGGTAGAACAGCAGATCTCCTTAGCGGATGCATGTGAAAGCAATGAAGAGAGGGACAATCTGAGGGAGATATTTATGGAGTTTAAGGATGTATTTGCAAAAGATGCTTATGATTGTGGTTTAACTGATTTACATGTGGCCACACTACCAGAAGGGTGTAGCAGAAACCCAGTGTTTGTACGCCAGTATAGACTACCGCTGGCATGTTTAGAATCATTGGCAGAGATTATTAAAAATTTGGAATCACGGGGAATCATCAGGCCCATTCATAGCACATCCAATACACCTATTTTAGGTGTATTGAAGCCAAATGGTCAATGGCGGCTGTGTGCAGACTTGAGAGAGTTAAATAAAAGAGTACCAATATCTAGATGGCCACTGCCATTCATTGATCAGGGCCTAGCTCAGGTACATGGTTCAAATGTATTTACCACATTAGATCTCACCTCTGGATATTGGTGCGTGCCATTGGCAGAGGAGATACAACATTTATTTTCTTTTACATTTGACAGGACTCAATATGCCTGGCTTAGAGCTCCGTTCGGGTACATCAATAGTGGGAGTGAATTTGGCATATTTCTGAGAAAGGCCATGCCGGATGCATCGGAAAGAGGAACAATAGTTTATGTGGACGATGTCCTGATAAAAAATGAAAGCCTGAAAAGCCATTTTGATGAAATAAGACATGTACTTGGCCAATTGCAGAAAGCAGGCGCCAAAGTATCTTTGCAGAAAGCACAATGGTGCAAGAAAAAAGTGAACTTTCTAGGGCATGAAGTGACTGAACATGGGCTAAATCCACAAAAAAAGAAAATAGAGGCCATACAAAGATTAAAAGATCCTAAAAATGTGAAAGGAGTAAAAAGTTTATTAGGGATGACAGGCTATAACAGAAAGTTCATTGAACATTATGCAGAAATCACTCAACCATTGACTAAACTGCTTAAACTGAATACTCCCTGGAAATGGGAAAAAGGGCAGTCTGATGCAGTGGCTAAATTAAAGGAATGTCTTGTAAAGGCACCATGTTTAGCATACCCCATAAAGGACAGGGATTTCTTTATAGAAATAGGTTTTTCTGAACATTGTATGTCAGCAGTGTTATCACAAAAACACAATTTGAATCACAAAACCATTGCATATGCAAGTAAGGCATTTTCCCAAGTTGAAATGAAATTTAATGAATGTGAAAAGGCCCTATTAACCACTGTGTGGGCGCTACAACATTTCCGCCCCATTGTTCAGGGAGAAAAGGTAATTATTGAAACAAATCATCAACCTTTGCAATTTTTAGAGAGTAAAAGAATTATATCAGGTAATCTAGCGCAATCCAGAATCACTTCATGGACGCTGGCATTTCAAGGTTTTCCCGTAGATGTGAGATATGGACAAAATAAAAAAAACCCAATTGCTCAAGGGTTAGCTGACTTACATGACTGTGCAGCTGAACAAATACCAAATGAAATGGACGTAGAAACTAGTTTGCAGGAATTTGAACAATCACCACACAAAGCTTTTGATGAAAAAACATGCAAGGATTTGCCAACTGTATATGTAGATGGTTGTGCTTTTCACATTGAAAATGACAGTAATAAACAGTTAGTGGCAGGAATAGGAAATGTCTGGTTGAAATGTGAAGGTGTCCCCAGTATAGGGATGAGGATTGGAGATAGGAGCAGTCAGGTGGAGGAATTGGCAGCCATTTATAAAGCAATTGCTACTGCAGTTGATAAAAAGTTCAGTGAAATTGTCCTGGTGACTGATTCTGACTATGCACGGAATAGCTTTGTGGAGTATTTGCCTGGTTGGAAAGCAAGAGGCATGGTTACATATAACAAAAAGCCACTTAAGCATGGAAAAATGATACAAGCCATAGACAAATTGGTGTCAGAGAATGAGTTAACAATATACTGGAGAAAAATTCGTGGGCATTTAAAAACACCAGGAGACGATAAGGAGGGAAATGATAAGGCAGACCACCTGGCTAAGATTGGGGCTGTGATGGGAGAATTGCTACCTATTGATTATTTAATGGGTGAAATACAAATTGATGCAGTCACACGTTCTAAAGCACCAAAGGAGGGAGATCAACCGGTGGTGCAGTGGAGTCATGACACGCCAGACCAAGATTTGATTGAGGCACAAAAGAATGATCAAATTTTGGGAATCTATTATAATCATTTCATAGATCCCGAACAAAATCCTTTAACAGAAAATGACTGTATGGGAAAAGAAGAGTTGAGGGTGCTATTAAAGAACAAAACACGAATTAGATTACAGGATGGACTCATGATTAGAGAGTCCATAACAGGAAAAATACAGTGGGTAGTACCCCTTTCATTCAAAGGACTAATGCTACACCATGCACATGATGCCATAACCGGAGGCCATAGAGGTTCACAAAAAAACATTAGAAATACTAAAAGATTATGCTTACTGGCCACATATGTCCCAAGATGTGGAATTATATACTAGAGGATGTCTAGTATGCGCCCAATTTAAACCTGCTTCACCAATGCATAGAGCACCATTGATGAAAAGAGGCCTAACTCTCCCATGGTCAGATTTGCAAATAGACTATGTAGGTCCTTTAAAAAGGTCGAACAGGGGACACCGTTATATTTTGAGTGTGGTATGTTTGATGTCGAAGTGGATTGAATGCATTCCTGCACCAGATTGTAGTGCGCAAACAGCAGCCACATTGCTGGTGAACCATGTGTTCTCAAGGTTTGGGTTGCCACAAAGAATTGAGTCAGACAGAGGAAGTCATTTCACAAGTCCTCTAATGAGTAAGGTATGGCAAATACTAGGTGTGAAAAGGAAACTACATATCGCATATCGGGCGGCGTCTTCAGGTACAGTTGAAAGAAGCAATAGGTCTGTTGTGGATATTTTAAAGAAATTTGTGGCAGAAGCAGGTTCCAGCTGGGATTTGCGTTTACCATTGGTTTTGATGGCAATCAGATCGACTCCTGCCAAAGCAACAGGTGTTAGCCCCCATGAGGTCTTAACAGGTAGGAAAATGGTGTTACCACAACACCTACTATACAGAACACATGAGCAAACCCTTGTGAGTGCATCCACAGTTCATGAATATATTGATGGACTGAGGAGGCATTTGCAACATGCATTTGCTTTTGTGCAGAGAAATCTGGAAAGAGCTGCTGACAGTGCAAAATCGTATTATGATAAAAAGACATCAGTAAAGGAATACAGTGTAGGGGATCAGGTATACAAGTTTCATTTTGGAAAAAGTAAACAGAAAAATTCTAAATTTCTAGCAGCCTGGCAGGGGCCATTTCGAATTATAGCTAAGGTCTCTCCTGTAGTGTATACAATTTTGAAAAATGAAGGTGAAACAGCAATAGAGCAGTTTGTCCATGTAAATCAAATCAAACCATGCCATCCCAGACATGAGATCAGGCAGCTTGAGCATGTAGAAACAGATAAAGTCCCTTGAACACAAAAAGAGAAAATAAATGGGTGTAATCAGGAGGCAGTGACAAAGAAGGTAAAAAGTTGATTGTTATGATGGCACATAAACACTGTAGTATATGTAAAAATATATAATATAAAATAAATAAATAAATAAATAAATAAATGCACATATAACGGAAGCTCATGGTTGGTGTGCTGAGAGAAAATGTATTAAATATTGAATGCTGTTTATGTGTGCTTGTTTTTTTTTTTTTAACTTGTGTTTAATTTAAAAAAAAAAAAAAAATAGAAGAAAAAAAAAATGAAATATTTTTACCAAGCATGTTTTATTTTTGGCAAAAGGGTAAAGTTAATATTGTGCTATGTACTTAATTTGTTTATTTTCTATTTTGATTTAGAAAATTAACATTATTTGGTCGGAGGTTCCAGGATCAGAGCCCACGGGAGACGATGGAGTCCTGGAGCCCATGTGGACGGATTCCGAGAAAGCCCCAAAGAGGGGTGAAGACCAAGGCTGCAAAGCGATCAGCATTGAAGATGATACCGATGATATGGTTAATGATGATGATATTTGGAGGGATCTTCAAGAATTCAGAAGCACAGGTTGTAATTGAACCTGGACCAGCATCTGGTATTGCGGTGGAAGAGGCACCAGGATTCATCATGAGTGATAGAAGGATGATTTTCCAAAATATATACATACCATTAAATCCTGAGATTTTGATTGAAAAACACTTGAACAATACCGGAATTAAGATTGAACAGACTAAAGAGTGGCTGGAAATAAGAAAAGAGGACACTAAGCAATCAATAAGAGATATATTAATGCAATTGGAAAAAACATTCGTGAATTCAGCAGACATTAAGAAGAAGAGAGGAAAGAGAGGTGCGGTGATGCTCGCGATATCAATGGTAATGTCTATAGTTGGAGCAATAATAGGTACCACAATATCAACAGCCAATTATATTTCGGTAGGAACACTGAGTACTAAAGCACAACAACTAAGTATTGACCTAGAAATAATACAAAAAACATTAGATGGAATTAGAGGGGGACTGGATGAACAAGTAAGATTCATAAATGAAACTGCAATCATTCTAAATGAACAAGCGGATGTAATGCAACGGGCGACTAAAATAATACTTAAGCATGACAGAACTTTAAATGAAATATTGAACATATTGAGTCCTGTTGATAGACTATTAACGAATTATATGAGAGAAGTTCAAACTGCAGTTTCACAATTGATTCAAGGACATATTCCATTGTATTTTGTTTCGCAGGATATCATTCGTCAAATGATAGAAAGATTGACCAGGAGGGAAATTGACATAATACAGGTAAAAATTGCATTCGAAATGGGGAATGCAATGCCGTTATATGTGGACTTGGAAAGACTAGAGATCGGATTTTTGCTATGCATCCCATATGTAGCCCCTGAACTTATTTATCAAACGAAGTGGGTACACAATGTGGGATTTTGGCAAGAGGACAAATTCATTAAGATTAAGACTCCAGGAGTGGTGGCATTTCAGTCATGGGAACCTGAAGTTTATTTAATACCAAACCTGGAAACATGTGTAACATTTAAAGAACAAAATTATATGTGTCCAGGTAAACCGTTTGTTCCTGATGCCACAGATGCTATTTGTGGTTTGAAATCTGACCCAAGTATATCAGAGGGATGTGAAGTGATTATTAGTAATATGGGGAGTGAAGAAATGGCACAGGCTAAGATGGTCAGAGGTAAATGGTTGGTCAGCACCTGCTTAAAGAACATGACGGTAGTACATTTTAACCATGGAACATACGTGGTTAAACAGGTGAAATATAATGTTTTTTATTTACAGGTTCCAAAGGATGCAATTGTGTCAATTGGGGGATTAACATTGTTTCATGTAACAAATGATGTTTGGGAAAGCCAAGTGGAAAATATCGATTTTTTTCAAAGGGATACTTTTCCAATATATCCGGATGTGGAATATTTATTGAATCACAAAGAAAGACATGTTATAAAAATGAATTTGAGAAAAAACAATATTACAATTAGTAATCTGGGCATAATAGAAGTGGAAAGATTTAATTGGGGAACCTGGGGGGAACGCTCAATAGTGGGTTTGGCTATCCTGGTGCTGATCATGGGTGGATGGTTGATTGTGCTATCAGTAAAAATGAAAATGTTACTGATTTTACTAGCTACGTCAGGAAGAGAAAGATATCCCAATACACATGCATTTTAAAAGAAAAAGAAAGAACAAGTTGTTTTTAGGAATTGGCTTGGATCGTAGCCAGATTCTAAAAACAAAAGGAGGGTATGTAAGGATATTTGGCGTGTTACAGCACAGAGTACAGCACTACTGCACAGATAGCAATTTATTTTTTGCAGCACCACCAAAAGGGTGCGGTGCATTGCTATATGTGTTACCAGATTAACAAGGAAAGACAGGCTATTCAGTCAAAAACGATTTTAACACATAAGATGCAAATCTATTTTTACAGTTAAAAGCACACGTGCACATTCAAAAATGCACACTATTTTTCACCTGAAATGCCTATGGTGCGAGAGACACATTTGAAAATAATAACTAACATTACTTATAACTAACCTGACTAATGAAACATAATCCACTAATAAAAATGTGTCTCCATTGCAGAATTAGGCCTATTCTGAAAGTGAACTTTTAAACGCACATCCATTTTTTTTTTCTCTGCTGCCCTGTCCACATAAATTCAGGAAGCAAAAGAGCTCGAAAGAACAGGAAATCAGTTGGTTTCAAAGTATTACTATAAAAATGAGCCATTGTGTAGAGAAGGAGGAGATGGCATGATTGATTCTGATTGGAGCAGCGTCATAGCAAGTATCATGCTAGAGGGAGTGATCAGAGTTTTGCTGGGGAGAGTCTTGAGGAGAGAGAAGGACAGTCAAGATTTGGCAGAGCTGGGAGAAGGACCTATTTTTTCCTGGTTGGAGCATTCCTATCTGCAAAAGCTGAGAATTCCAGGCAATGACCCCGGTTTGAGAACGGCAGGCGTTCCTTTTCACTGGGGTTAATCTTCAAGGGAGCCACATTCAGAAAGTGAACAACTGAAGAAAACTCTGAACAGATAAGGTAATTACATAAGTGTGGGAGCTGTGTGTGTACGAGAATGTTCAGTCAGAGTAGGAAAAGAGACTCCGGTGCCTTAATCACACGTTAATGTTGCAATGTTCTGTTCTCCGCCATTTTTTTTCAGTGTATTACAGACAATGCTGTTAATGTGCTGTTTTATTTATTTCTGTAAAGAGTGAGGTCGTGTTTAAATGCAACTTTTATAATACAGAAAAATATTTGAAAGCAGACGGGTGGTGTGTCTTCTATTTACCAATACAGTGCTGATGATGAGGGGAGATTTTTAAACAATGCAATTGTCATTTTAAGACAGATGTGTGCATGATCATATTCAGTATGGACAGTTGAGAGTGATTGTTTGTAGCATAGCTCGTTGGAGGTACATGAGCCAACGGGAAGAGGGACTCTCTGAACATAGTTCCCTACCGTATATAAGGTAGTGGAAATTACCACAAAATTACCACATATAGCTCTCTGTCGTAAATAAGTCAGTGAGATCGCCCATGGTGGCACACTAACACTAACACTGAAAATGTGGTATTCCTAAAATGTAGGTCTGAGGTCTCTCTAGTGATTACACGAAAAATCTAAGCAAAGATAAGGGATTCTGGACATTGGGGCCACAAATAAAACAAGGGAATTATGCTCACCAAAATACCACCAACCACGCATACCAACCACGCATACCAAATATGCATGTCTGGGTGCTGAAATAATGCATGTCCACTGTATTATTGTTGCACATGGCCAAATCTGAACACAAGGAGTGATTATTGCTAAGTTATTTTTCGGCGGTAATAAAATACCGTCAGGCCCCAAATCTCCACAAAATACCCTACAGGAGCAGCTAATGTGAAGGTATTTGGAGGAAAATAAGAACAAAAAATACAAAATAAGAGGTGTTTCTGAAGCATCTTCAAAGAAAACAAAAAAAGGCTCTTTTCAGAGCCAACCTCAAAGGGGAAAGGGGGTACACTATTTAAATTTTCATTCCCCACTCTCAGAATTTTCCATTTGTCAGGGGACACCGCGGTTGTCCACGGACAGTGCATATTACATATGGGGATTTTGGGGTTGAGAGGTATGCAAATGAGACTTAGCAGAGCAAGTGATTAGTCAATAAAGTTTACTGGATGTGATGTGTAAGGAGAGAGTTTGTCAGAAAGTCTTTTTCCTGAGAGGAGAGCACATAGCTATGGCTGTGTGTTTCAAAAAGCAGATTGTTTGGATTTTGGGAGATTCATGCATAAATTGGTTGGAGGTGCATGCAGATCACTGTGGAGTGGCTGCACATCTTGGATTCCCTCATGTGGAAGTGCACTGGCATGGAGTATGTGGAATGAAGTGGCTGGATTTGGTACCTCTCTGTGCTACTTTGGTGACACAGCGTCATCCAGACATTATTATTATTAATTGTGGAAGGAACAGTTTAGGGCATGTGTCTGGAATCTCTTTGCAATTTGCAATGAAAGAAGGACTTGGCATAGTCATGGATATGTATCCAAACTTCAGAGTAATGTTTTCCCATATTGCGCAGAGACACATGCGGCTGTGTTCTTTTTCATTTGGTCCACAAATGGAGAAAGCAAGGCGCAATGTTAACAAGGCTGGGTGTGCCTTTTTGAGAGATGTTGGTATGTCCTCTTTTCACAATGAAAACATTATTAAACCCAGATTCTCATACCCCTTTCGGGCAACTTCGACTCAGATACGGCCTTGCTAAACAAAATATACCTAATCATTCAGGCATGGATGGCCACACACGGCCTATGCCTGAATGATGAGAAAACCGAAATCCTGCTCTTCGGATCCAACATCAACCTAGAAACACTCTATCCTGACTACAAGGCTTTTAACATAGATGGCAACACTATCACAGTTGCCAAAACAGTGAAAACTCTAGGCTTTCACCTTGTCTCAGCGGTATCAGGTAATATTATCCCCATATATACGGTCGCCGTACATAATATCGCCGGGAAAACGTCGTGGTGATATTATTTGGGTTACCATATATATGGGGATAGGGACAGCCAAAAAAAAAAAAGAAAAAAAAAAGGGTTTGGGTGTTGTCCCCCGCATGTTCCATGCAATAATGTCCCCACTAAATATGGTCATTTTTCGGTGATATTTTTGCATGGCAATATTTTTGTGGGCCAACAAACAATGAGGGACTCCAAGCCAAAATATATACTCGGTCGTGCTTGGAAAGAACATGTATATATATAGAGAAACTAAGAGACCGAGGTATTAGATCTTGTTTAGGTAACAGGACAAAACTAAACCATAAATGAAGCACTAACCAAACAATACCACTGGGAAAGTGCAAACCACATCATAAAACAGGAGATGAAAAAATCAATTCACGTCCTAAATTTGATAGAAAATATGTATTTCATTTAATAAAGCGTATCATAAGAATTCTAAAAACTCCTAATGTATGACAGAACATTGAAGTCATAAAATACAATTCATGAAAAAAGTTAATACATGATTGTCGATACAATTACTCAAAACAATAAGCAACACAACCAGACCCATACAATTCACCAATCACTCCATTCATACAAAACTCATACATATCTACAATTTATAACACAAAACCAATGGTGAAAAACATGGACTACACATAAACACAAATTAACTTATTGCACATTATATTAAAGCACCATGTTCAAATTCTAGTAAGTGGGAAGCACTGTATTGCTAGAATATCATTAGAATGTCCTAATTTTAGAGACCTTCAAAAAGTCATATTAATTGACAATTTTGGCTACTTCAAAGGTGGACAATTCAGAAAAGTGACGTGTTTCTTTCCATCTTCCTAGTTAAATTAATTATTATTATTATTTTTTTTTAATTTATTTAGCACTTTGGTTTACACAAAAAGGAAAACCTTTGGCTATCTTTTCAAGAAGAGAACAGAAAAACACAGGAGTGTTCTTTTTAACAGAAACCCCAAAAGTATATGTTATGTTATGTTATGTTATGTTATGTTATTTTGCATTTATATAGCGCCTTATATACCATTGGTATGGTCTGAAGGCGCTGGTAGGTTGAACGCCCTTGGGAACCGAAGTTCAGGTCAGTAGAGAGAGTAGGGGGGAGTCAAAAAGTGCGTGTGCGCACCATGTATGTGTGCAGCTAGTGCGAAAACAAGTGGTAGCTGCTTCTTAGCTGTAGGTGTGGTGGTTGAGAGATCAGGAGTATGTGTTCGTTCTGGTCGGCTTTATCCGGAACGAGTTTGGCTGTGTTAGGCCTGAGAAGAACGCCTGGCTGGGTGGTGAGAAACCAGCAATGTTTACTTAGAGTGATGTGGAGTAAGCGGGAGATGTAGATATGGGAACAGTTATACCGAATGGTGTCATAGTATCTCTGCGTTCTAGATGAGTGGTGGTGTAAGGGAGAGGGTAAGCGTGGGGTGTGGCGTGATGTATGTTTTCAAGAGTTTCCTTCATTCCAAGGCATGTTAGGTATCGTCCGTTGCACATAATCGTCCGTTCCTCATACTTGACCGCTCCACACATTCGTCTAGTCCGCACCCTACGTTTGGTTCGCACCCTCGTCCAGACCGCACCCTCGTCCAGGCCGCACACTTCGTCAGGTCTAGACATTTGTCAAGACTATATGCTCGTGTAGTTTATCCACTCGTCCAGTCTACATACTGGTCGAGGTAGGACATTCGTTCAGTCCATAATCAGTCGTGCGCTCCCCACACTCATGCGCTGCCCAGACTCATGTGTTCCCCACGCTTATCCGCTCTTAAAATCATCCGCTCTCAAAGTCATCCGCTCACAAAGTCACCCGCTCTCCACTCTCGTCCGCTCTCCATTCTCAAACCGCTCTCCGCACACTCACCCGATCTCCACAGTCCTCCGCTCTCCACAGACCTCCGCTTATTTCGGTTCCTCATACTAAGCCGCTCTATCCACTCAACCGTTTTCCGCGCTCAACCGCGCTCATCTGCTCCCCACAACTTGTCCGCTCACACACACACTCATGCGCTCTCCACACTCATGCACTCTCCGCTCCCCACGCTCATCCGCTCCCCCCGCTCCCCACGCTCATCCGCTCCCCACGCTCATCCGCTCCCCACGCTCATCCGCTCTCCACGCTCACCCGCTCAGCCACAATCACCACATTCACCACACTCCCCCGCTCTCTACACTCACCCGATTTCCACACTCATCGGCATTACGCTCTCGCTCTCATCTGCACTACGCTCTCGCTCCCATCCGCTCCCCACACTCATCCGCTCCCCACACTCATCCGCTCCCTACACTCGTCCGCTCCCACACTCAACCGCTCCCACACTCAACCGCTCCCCACACTCAACCGCTCCCCACACTCAACCGCTCCCCACACTCAACCGCTCCCCACACTCAACCGCTCCTCACACTCAACCGCTTTCCACACTCAACCGCTTTCCACACTCAACCGCTTTCCACACTCAACCGCTTTCCACACTCAACCGCTTTCCACAACTCATCTGTTCTCCAGTCACATCCACATGCTTCCGTTTAGTGTAATTGTCTGTTCTATACGCTTCATCCATTCTAACTGTTTCATTTATGTCATTCACTGTATTCCCTTCTCATTTATTATGTCGTTTTGATCGGTTCAGATTTCCTGAGTTTCTCAATGATTTATTCGTATTCTCTGTTTCATTGTTTTGATCTACTTTACTCGTTTAAGCCTGCTTGTCTTTCTAGTTTACATTCGAGTTTATTTAGCTGTCATTCTCGCTTCAGGTAGTTTGATGGGTCGGTATTATTGTGGTGATGCTGGATTGGTTTTATGGGAAGAGCCAGGTTTTCAGTAGTTTGCGGAAGGACGTTAAGTCTTCAGTTAAGCGGATGTGGGGTGGGAGTGAGTTCCACAGGGTTGGAGCCAGGGCAGAGAATGATGATCCGCCTAGCCTGACTGAGTTTGTCTTGGGAATTACTAGGAGGCCGGCTGAGCTTGATCTTAGGGTGCGAGTGGGATGATAAGGTATTAGTTTGTCTTGAAGATATTGCGGTCCAGTTTTATGCAGTGCTCGATGCGAGAGGCATAAGGTTTTGAAAGCTACCCTACGGGCTACAGGAAGCCAGTGCAGTGTTTTAAGGGCTGGGGATATGTGGTCTCTTGGACTGAGCGCAAGTAGTAATTTGGCCGCTGCGTTTTGTGCTCTTTGGAGTTTATTCAGTTGGTAGGTATGGATTCCGAGGTAAAGGGGGTTTCCGTAGTCCAGTCTGGATATAACGATTGCTTGGACAGCGGAGACTCTGTTGGGAAAAGAGAGGTATGGAAAGACGCGCCTTAGGTTTTTAAGGTGGTGGTGGCAGGACTTTGAGACATTGTTGACTTGGCGCGAGAGTGTTAGGTCGGAGTCTAGGGTGCAACCAAGATTTTTTACCGTTTTGGAGGGTGTAGGTGAGTTGCCCATGGCGGGTGGCCAGGGTAGCGGGTGCGGAAGAAGGTTGGAGTTGCCGCAAACCATGATTTCTGTTTTGGAGGGGTTTAACAAGAGGTGGCTTTGGGTCATCCAGCGCTCTATGTTTACGAGGCAGGATGCCAGGTCGGGTTGGGAGTTGGGTTTCGAGTTCTGGAATTTTAGAATAAGTTGAGTGTCGTCGGCGTAGTTGTAACATAGGATGTTGTGTGAACGAATTATTGGTGGGAGGGTGATCAGGTAGAGATTGAATAGGAGGGCGGATAGACATGCTCCTTGAGGGACTCCCGTGTTGACTGGTCGGGCTTGGGAGGTAAAGCTGGAGAGTGTCGTTATTTGGTGCCTGTCTTTGAGGAATGAAGCTATCCATTTAAGAGCGGTTCCACGAATTCCTAGTGAGTGGAGGCGGTCTAGGAGTATCGAGTGATTGATCGTGTCAAAGGCAGCGGATAGGTCAAGAAGGATTAGAGCGGCACATCCCGCGGAGTCTGCTGTCATTTTAAGGTCGTCCCAGATCGAGGTTAAGGTGGTTTCAGTTCCGTGGCGTGTTCTGAATCCCGATTGGGCGGGGTCAAGGAGATTGTTGGCTTCAACAAAGGCGTTTAGTTGGGAGTAGGCGGTTCGGTCAATGAGTTTGGCGAGGAATCTGGTGTTTGAGATTGGGCGGTAATTTTTGGGCTCGAGAGGGTCGAGCGAGGGTTTTTTAATTAGAGGTTTGACGTGAACCATTTTGAATGCTTCGGGAAAGATACCGGAGGAAAGGGAGGCATTTATGATAGATCTTGCGTGTTCTCCTGCGCAGGTGGAGGCAAAGATTTCTTTAAGGGTTGTGGCTGGGCAGTGGTCCAGAGGGGATCCAGATGGTTTGCGGGCAGATAGGAGTTTGAGAAATTGTTCTGGTGATATTGGACTAAAAGATTCGAATGTTGGTTGAGTTGAGGTTGTAGTTGACGGGCTGGCCGGTACGGGTGGAGGATTGTCAATTGGTTGTAAGAGAGCCAGTTTGGTGTTTAGAGTTTTTGTCCTTTCAATAGCTGTGGTGTAAAAGTGGAGGGAGAGTGAGTCGCACAGTGATTGTGACGGGGTCGCAACGGTTGTATTACAAGTTGGATTGGTGAATTCAGAGATGATTTTGTGGAGTTCTTTGCTTGGGTTTTTGCAGTTTAGGATTCGGGCGTTGTAGTGGGCTTTTTTAGCTTTCCGGATTTCAGCCTTGTACCGGTACAAGTGACGGGCCAAGGTGGTCCTGCTTTCGTGGGTTTTCTCATTTTGCCAATTGCGTTCTAGGTATTTGTAGTGTCGTTTACTGGTCTTCAGTTCAGGAGTGAACCAACTGGGGAACGGGCCACGGCGGGTTGATGGTTTGCATGTAGGGGTGAGTTGCATCAGAGATGCGTTGAGCCATGAGTCAAAGGCTTCAGGTGTTAGTTGGTTTTTAGGGTTGCAGGTGGGTGGTGGGGGCTGGAGGAGTGCCTCGGCTAGGTCAGGGGTGATTATTAGTTTTTTCCAGCATTTGCGTAGGATCGGAGGTTCAGATGCGGATACGGGAAGGGGGCCGGGTGCGGTGATGGCAAACGAGAGAATGAAGTGATCGGACCAGATGATAGGAGTTGGGGGCTTTAACTGAATCTGGGTGTCTGAGCTAAAGATGGCATCGAGAGTGTGTCCTTTAAAATGAGTCGGTCCATTTATGTGGGGTTGGAGGTTAATTGCATCTAGACCGTCGATTAGGGCGTGTGTCATAGGATTGGTGGGGATGTCGAGCCATATGTTAAAGTCTCCGAGAAGGGTGAGGTTGGGATGGTTTATTTGGAGGGTGGCGATAGAGTCGCAGAGGTTGTTTGCGAAATGTCTATCGTAGCCAGGGGGCCTGTAGATTATTAGGAAGGTGAGTGAGAGCGACGGGGAGAGGGATAGTTTAACGAGGAGAGATTCGCAGGATGGAATGGAGGGTTGGTTGTCCATGATTGAGGCGCGGAAGAGAGATTTAAAGACAAATGCTACCCCCCCTCCTCTGGACGGACGGTTCAGTGGGATGAGGCGGTAGTCGGGCGGAAAGGCTTCATTTGCGATTGGGCTGAAGTCATCAGAGAACCAGGTTTCAGTGATGAAAACTAGGTCAGGTTTGACAGAGGTGAGGAGGTCAAAGATGCAAAGTCTGTTTTTTGCTACAGAGCGGGCGTTAAATAGGATACAGTTCACATCGGCAGGGAAGGTTGGTTTTGGTGCTGGAGCGGGAAGGGGCGGAGGGGCAGAGAGTAGCGGGAGAGGGGTAGGGATGGTGGTGCTAGGGAAGAGTGGGCGAGCCGAGAGTTTTGCAGGCTTCGTGCGGGGTTGGGTGGATGTGTGTGATGGGATGATCGGGATTGGGGTGGGGGATTTGAGGATGGGGGGAGGGCGGTTGGGAGTTTCGGTTGTGGTGAAATCGAGGGCGAGGGGTTTCAGGAAGGGCGAGGATACGGGGGAGAGGGGGGATTGTGGGAGAGATGTGGTGGGGCGAGACAAGGGGGGCGAGGAGAGCAGAGAGGTAGAGGGGGACCAGGAACGCTTCCTTTTTAGTTTCTTTGCTGCGATTGGCGTGAGAGAGAGGGTAGGAGGGTCAGAGGGGGAGAGAGAGGCGGCTTCGGTTCTCGCTAGGGCTAGGCGCGCAGTTTTTAGGGAGGGGAAATGGTGCAGTCGGATGGGGAAGGTGGTAGGTGTATGGTGGCGAGGCGCAGGGTGGATGGTTGCAGGGTGGGGTGTGGTAGTGGGGAGAGCGGGCCTGGGCAGTGCTGGCGGGTCGGCGGTGAGGTTCAGGAGATGAGTGGTCTTGGGGTGGGTGGCACGCCATCGTGCCCCCCTGGCCTGGTGTTTGGAGAGGGTGCTGGCAGGGATTGTGGAGGAGGATGGGTTGTCTTGGGAGCCGGGGGGGTGAGGGAGGGCAGATCGGAGAGTGGAGGAGGTTCGTGGGAGTAGTTTCTGACGGGCATTGGTGGAGTTGGTGTGCAATTGGGTTCACTTCTAAAAGCAGGTGGGAGACGATTCGAGTTCGATTTTTATATAGAGGCTCTTGGGCGTGACTTCTAAATGTGATTGGGTGCACTTCTAACTGTAGGTGGGAGCAATTCTAAATTCAACTTCCTAAGGGAGGGTATAGGGTACAGATCTAGATGCGGGAACAGTTCTAAATTCAACTTTCACAGAGAGCTATTGGGCGCAGCTTCTAAATGGAATTGGGTACACTTCTAAATGCCGTTGGGTACGTTTCTAAATGTAAGTTGGACCGATTCTAGATTCAGCTTTCTCAGAGAGGCTGCTGGGTACACTTCAGATGTGAGTGGGAACAATTACCATTTAACTTTCTCAGAGAGGCTATCAGGAGGAACTACTACATGCAATTGGGTACATTTCTAAATGCAATTGGGTAGACTTCTAAATGCAATTGGGTAGACTTCTATATGCAGGAGGGAGCAGTTCTAATGGAGGAGGGAGCAGTTCTAATGGAGGAGGGAGCAGTTCTAAAATTAACTTTCACAGAGAGGCTATTGGGCGCAGCTTCTAAATGGAATTGGGTTCACTTCTAAATGGAATTGGGTACACTTCTAAATGCAATTGGGTACACTTCTAAATGCAATTGGGTAGACTTCTATATGCAATTGGGTAGACTTCTATATGCAATTGGGTACACTTCTAAATGCAATTGGGTACACTTCTAAATGCAATTGGGTAGACTACTATATGCAATTGGGTAGACTTCTATATGCAATTGGGTAGACTTCTATATGCAATTGGGTAGACTTCTAAATGCAATTGGGTACACTTCTAAATGCAATTGGGTACACTTCTATATGCAATTGGGTACACTTCTAAATGCAATTGGGTACACTTCTAAATGCAATTGGGTAGACTTCTAAATGCAATTGGGTAGACTTCTAAATGCAATTGGGTACACTTCTAAATGCAATTGGGTACACTTCTAAATGCAATTGGGTACACTTCTATATGCAATTGGGTAGACTTCTATATGCAATTGGGTAGACTTCTAAATGCAATTGGGTACATTTCTAAATGCCGTTGGGTACGTTTCTAAATGCAAGTTGGACCGATTCTAGATTTAGCTTTCTCAGAGAGGCTGCTGGGTACACTTCAGATGTGAGTGGGAACAATTACCATTTAACTTTCTCAGAGAGGCTATCAGGAGGAACTACTACATGCAATTGGGTACATTTCTAAATGCAATTGGGTAGACTTCTAAATGCAATTGGGTAGACTTCTATATGCAGGAGGGAGCAGTTCTAATGGAGGAGGGAGCAGTTCTAATGGAGGAGGGAGCAGTTCTAAAATTAATTGGGTACACTTCTAAATGCAATTGGGTACACTTCTAAATGCAATTGGGTAGACTTCTATATGCAATTGGGTAGACTTCTATATGCAATTGGGTACACTTCTAAATGCAATTGGGTACACTTCTAAATGCAATTGGGTACACTTCTAAATGCAATTGGGTAGACTTCTATATGCAATTGGGTAGACTTCTATATGCAATTGGGTAGACTTCTAAATGCAATTGGGTACACTTCTAAATGCAATTGGGTACACTTCTAAATGCAATTGGGTACACTTCTATATGCAATTGGGTAGACTTCTAAATGCAATTGGGTACACTTCTAAATGCAATTGGGTACACTTCTAAATGCAGTTGGGTACACTTCTAAATGCAATTGGGTACACTTCTAAATGCAATTGGGTAGACTTCTATATGCAATTGGGTAGACTTCTAAATGCAATTGGGCACACTTCTAAATGCAATTGGGTAGACTTCTAAATGCAATTGGGTACACTTCTATATGCAATTGGGTAGACTTCTAAATGCAATTGGGTAGACTTCTAAATGCAATTGGGTACACTTATGTATTAACGCAAACTTTTAAATGCAAATTGGGAATATTTCTCAATTCAACTTTTTTAGAGAGGCTATTTGGCGCAGTAATTACGTTGTTGATGTTGCGTTAGAGGAGTGGTAGGGTAGTATGGCCTGAAGTAGTAGCTTCTGGACCTGCCCTTGCCACACTTACTTGTTGTTGGCTTCTTGCTTCTCCTGCGGATACCTGCAGATACGATCTGGAGTCGTCCTTTGCCTCGGGTCCTTCGCCGTAGGGCTGCCAGGCAGGGGGCTGCCTTGGGAGCTGCAGTAATTGCCTGGGAAAGGAGGCCGGATGGCAAATCGGACGGGTTGTGGGCGGGTCGGGAGGCGGACCAGGACGCAGGAGAGGCAGGGAGGAGAGCACGGCCCGGTAGGCTCTGTTGTTGTGAGCTCGTGAGCCAATCAGGGCCAAGGAGGAAGCGGTCCGGCCAATCAGGGGAGGAGGGAGGCGGGAGGAGAGACAAACACGGAAGGGAGAGGGTCTAGGGGAGGGAGGGCTGAAACGGGGTGGAAGCGAGCTGGCCACAGGGTTACAAAGGGTCTGGGGCACCAGGAATTCGGCCCAGGAGGGTCGATGCAGGCAGATGCAGCACTCACCAAGGTGCAGGAACAAAGTGGCCTCCACGAGTCGAGCGCGGCCTGGTAGGCTCTGTTGTTGTGAGCTCGTGAGCCAATCAGGGCCAAGGAGGAAGCGGTCCGGCCAATCAGGGGAGGAGGGAGGCGGGAGGAGAGACAAACACGGAAGGGAGAGGGTCTAGGGGAGGGAGGGCTGAAACGGGGTGGAAGCGAGCTGGCATGTAAATCTCAACTAGTGGCCCTTATTGGCTACCAATCTTAAAGTTCATTTAAAAAAATCTTGTTCCACAATGTAAACAAGGGTCCATATAGTTTCTTTTCGCTTCTTGTTTTATTTTGTTTGTTTTGGTATTGGACAGAGTGTTGGGCTGGAGGGTTCTTCGAGGCTTTGTCATTGTCCTGATTTTGACTCTACTCCCTCCAGTTTTCTGAAGATGACCAACAGAAGTTTTGTTACCGCAATGTTGTTCGAGATCTTATCTCATTCCAACAAATTTGACCACCAGAAATCAATTTCGTTAAATTTGGAGTTCTGCCATATGTGGCCTAGGGTAAGTCTGTCGTTCTTGTCTCAAATGAGGGCATTCCAACAATAGGTGTTTCAAGGTTTCTGCCTTCGTGGCATTCTTGCATAGTCTACATTCCTTTGAATCCTCTTTCGTTCTTTTCCTGTAGTTATTCGTTCGACTTGGCCAAAGGTTAAGGCGTCATTTTAAGAAGCCCTTTCTCAAGACCCAATTAGGAAATAATATTAAATATTTTGGTATCTTATTCAGTTTGCGTGGGACGGCCCAGAAATCTTCGTATCCTTGGTATTTGTAGAGATCTTCCAATGTTTCAATCCAATCTCTGGTGTACATTTTTTTTTCACTTGATCCGAGGTTGCTTAGTAAGGACTCTTTTGTTTCATTCAAGTTATACAGGATTGACTGGCATGCCTTGGACCAGTCAGTTAGAATCGGTTCTGAATTCTCGTCCATTGCCTTTTTGATAGCTGCAAAGCCCCCCTTAGTATTTGGTTTGAAGCATTTTCTGAAGAATGATATTATCTTCCATTCAACTATGACTTTTAGAGAGGATAGTGCCAGTACTATTCGAATGATTTGAATTGGAAAGGATTTTGGCAAACCCAAGGTTGTTCTCCAGAATTTGCCTTCTAAACCAGGCCATATCTTGGTGTCCAGGAGTAGCGATGTTTGTGAACCATAGGAGAGAATTGCCACCACTTTTGCTTGGTAGAAGTCTATCAGGGATTTCATGGAGAATCGACAGAATCGTGCCAAGAGGATCTTTGCTTGTCCCGTCAGGATTTTAAGTTTGTTTTTCAACTTGTGACAACTTGGTGCTTCATTTCTGTCCGAATTGAGACAAACGCCCAGGTATGTGATTTTTGACACTTCTTTTATCTTTATGCTGTTTAAGTACCATTTCGCAGTTTTTGTGCTTTTTCCTTTCTTATTGTTAGTGAATGTCAAAATCATTGATTTTTCCGGATTTATAGTCATTTTATTTTTTGCTACTTATGCCTCCAAAGCAGATAATTGATGTTGAAGGCCTATTGGGGTCTGATCAATTAAGACTATGTCGTCCGCATATATGAGTCTTCCAATCGGAATGTTAGCAAGTTTAGCCGGAAAGATTCTTGAGCCTACAAAGGCGTCCTCCATGTCTGAAGAATTCAAGTTACATAATTCAGGTGCCAAGGGGCAACCTTGTTTGAGCCCGATTGTCGTGGGGATTGTTTCAGACAGGAGCCCCGCTTTGTTTAGCTTTACTTTAATTCATGTATTTGTATGTAGTTCTTTTATATTGTACAATATTTCTTCCGGGCATTTCCAGTTTTCCAATTTTCTCCACATCCCCTCTATATCTACTGTGTCGAAAGCCTTGGACAAATCTATAAAGGCCATATAGATTTTCACCTCTTTATTTATAAGGTTTCGTGTTTTCAGTAGATTTAGGATAAAGATATTTAGCGGAGTACCTAGCTTTTTACGAAGCCTGATTGCCACTCATCTTTACAGCCAGCTAGCGTTGCCACTTTGTCAGGGATTTTAATTATATAGTGGCAAAAATGTTCCCTGCCACGTCTAAAAGGGCGATTGGCCTGTAATTTTCTGGGTCAGTTCTTAACCCCTTTTTAAAGATTGGCATCACAACACTTGTTTTCCAGGAATTCGGTATTTTTCCTGATTGCAGAATGTATTTAAAAAGTTGATTTAGTATTTTTGCCCATTCCACTGGGTCCTTTTTCAAACCTTTGTTCGTCAGACCGTCTGGGCCTGGGGCTCTAGAGTTCTTTAGTTTTTTTATAAGCTCTTCTAGCGTCCCTCTGTCGATGTCCAGTAAACTTTCATCTGTTCTTCCTGGGTTCCATTTGTTTGTTATAGGTCCTTGTAACATTTGCCTTTGTTCAAAGTGTGCTTGCCATTGCTTCCCTGAGACTGGATTAGATGTTAGAGCGTCTTGTAAGGTCTCCTTGCTGTTAATCAGAGCTCACGTTTCTGCAGAGTTTCTCTTACATATTGTCTTAATCATAGCCTGCGAATCGTGGTTTAACATTGACTTCTTATGCATTTTTATCCACTTATGAAATGTTTGTTTAAATTTCCTTTTTTCCTCCGTTATGTTCGTCTTGGGTGAGTCTTCTAGCTGTTTTAATTCTTTCCTCAAGGTTCTTTTTTTTTCTACCACCGCTAGGTCGTATACATGCCTATGTGTCATTGTAGGTTTAGCGCTGCCAGACTTACTATTGATATGAACATTTTTTAGTAGCGGCGCATAGTCGATAGTCTGCATCACTGGTTTTGACTGGAGATCACTGATCATTGTTGATAGATTCTCATTCAATTTTGGCAGTTTTGTTGGATTCACTCTCATTCGGTTTCTCCCTGAATTAATTTCTAGTTGAAATGGGTATTTTTCCTGTTCCCTTTTCGGTGAAGGCCTTAAACATGTGAGCTTGACCGGGCTATGGTCACTTGACTGTGTGGATTTTACCTCAAGTTCTTGAATAACTGTTGATAAGTTAGTTGTGGTAGTGACATAATCTAGGATCGCTTCGGTTTTCAGGGCTCTCCACGTTGGTTTCCCCGGGATGTCACCTACCGTGATTCCATTTAAGATTATACAATCTCTTGATTGCAGAGTAGCCCTCCAGTTTGCTCCTCTTTTTTGTTTCATTGTCGCCCCTTTGGGTAGATCTTCTAATGGATTGTTTTCATCCAGACAGGTACAATTCAGATCTCCCACCAGTATTATCCAAAGATCCTGCCATTTTACCGACAGATCGTCAATTACTTTTGCCACTTGTTTCGGTACAGAATTACTTTCCTTTGATCCTGGTAACCAGCAAATGTTTATCAGCAGTACGTGCGGCAGATGGTGATCATCTAGGCTCATAGGTGTTTGCATGACAAGGGCTGGGATGTATGGTGTCAAATTCATTGAGTAAATCACATTCCAATTTAGATCCTTTTTTATTGCTATCAGCAGTCCAGCCATGGGTCTGCCTCTTTCCCCTTTTTTTGCTGAATTTATGTTTACTGTGTAGCCTTCTATCAGGGGAGTTTCTCTCAGCCACGTTTCTTGCAAACATAATATGTCTGGCATGTTTTTTCCAAATTCGTTTTTTGTTAGAAGGTGGTTAAAACCCCTTGTATTCCACGTGACGAGAGTCCAAGTTTCTTTTTGCCCATTTTTTTGTCCCTACAGGGTCTTCATTTTTCCTGCTGCCAAGTTAGCCGACTAAACCCATCTCTCCTGTTCTTCATTGTGTTGTTGAATTACTTGAGGTTGTTTCATGGTTTTTTCATGCGTTTCATATGCCTCTTGAAATCGAACTTTCTTTGCGTTTATTTCTTGTTCGACAGCGTCCACGTCCCCTTCCTTGTTGTTATTTTCTGTTATCTTAAATCCCATATTCCATAATGTCCTCTTTTCTGATATTATTAGTTGGTCAATAACTTGTGAGCAGGTTATAACTCGTGTTTTATCCGTGTACAGTTCATCTGGAAATTCAATCAGGGATATATCACTGGAGCTAATTATTCTCAAAGTTGGTATATGGTGAAGTAATCTCAGTACGTTTGACGGATTTAATATAAAACCACCATTTAAATGTTCTAATCTTTCCAAAAGTAAACCGCTACCCTTTTTTTCAGGGATTAGCTTTCATTTTGGTAGTCTCAAGGGACTGATCAGGAATGCTTCTTTCCCCAAGTTGTCATCGCTTTCTTCTAGGGCGCAGTCCTTGATCATCAATCCTGGGGCGGTAATGTTCTTGAATTGGTTTCCCAGCTGTAGTATTGGATTTTTTGGCGTAATACTTGGTCCTCCTAGCGTCGTTGCTTTGTTTTTTTTTCTTTTGGCCGTCCTCCCCGTTAAAACCTAATAGTTTATTTGAGGGTCTTGACTCATTTGTGGTGTTCAACTTGTTTGCAACTTTAGGATTTTTTAAATTCGGCTTTGGAGTTTCGTTTTCTACAAGTTGTTTTTTTAATTTTGATTGTTCCAACTGTTGGATCTCTACTAATTCTTCATTTGGTTGTTCATATTCTTCTTCTTCTGAGTCACTAGAAGTAGAGTCATTTTTGTCTGAGATGGAATATGTGGACATGTTCATTAACTCCGTCTCTGAGTCATTGGTTGTTACTGCTTCCTCCTCATCTTTTTTCGTTAAGTACCAGGTGTTATCTTTTGTTTGATTACAGGTTATTTGATTACCTACCACTGTCACTATTTCTTTCGGAACCGTCAAACATTTAAAAAAAGTTTTACTTTGGTTTGATTTTCGTTCCCTCGGAAGCTCTTTGTTTTTTGTTTTTTTGGCTACTTGTGCTGTTTGCATGAGCCTAGTTTTCTGTTCCTTGGTGGAGGGTTTCACATTTGATTGCGCTAAGGCGTTCTGCACCATCTGATTCAAGTTCTTTTTTTTGAAAATTTCACACAGTTTTGGATTCTGATTCTCAACCGGAAACGAGTCTGGTTCACTTCCTGGTTGTAAATCGTCTAAGATTGGGGTTTGTATTTGTTGACCAATCTCGATGTTCTTTGTTACCTTTTCTTGTTGGACGTTTTCCAATTTCTCCCTTTCGGGTGTCACTGTCGCAGTAAGTGAGGTAGCTTTGGAGATGTTCAGCAACACGTCATTTGTTCCTTTCTTTCGTTCTCCTTTGTTCTGCGCTGGTGAAGAATTTTCATTCGTCCCACCTTCCATTGATGGTGTTATGTGCTCCGTTGAATTTCTCTGGTCCTTTAAGTTCTGCTCTTCGATGACTTTTTTGGAACAATCTTCAGTTTTTTCTTCGTTTAGATTTTTCTCGATTTGTGGATGTGTTTTTGGTAATTCCTTCAAATGTGTTGTGTAACAATCAAGGCCTCCAAGTGATTCTCTTCTTGGATAAATGAATTATGTGGAAATTCATCAGGGTGACTGGAGTCATCAATGATCGATGGTGCTGGAATGTTGCGAAGCTCAATAGGCCAGTCTCGTCCTGACACCTAAACAAAGAATAGGAGGGACAAAGATTACTCATCTCAAATTGAGTAATTTGGGGAGTACAGTATAAATATGTAACATATTCTATCAGTGAGCGTGAATACAAGGTCAGTTGACCTGTTGAAAACACCAACAGGGGGTCACAAACAGCTAATGAAAGGACCAACAGGGTATAGTGACTAAATATATTAGATACCAACCCTATGTACAGTGCAAGAGAGTGAATACAAGAAAAAGAACTATCTAATATGGCAATATAGTGAACCACCAAGCAAACCACATCTAGTTGGTAATTCTAAGGCAGTAAACCCAGGGTACCCCTTGGTAGCCATAACTGCTCAAAGCTCAAGAAAAATGATAGTAATACTAGTAACAGAGATGATCTGGAATACTATAATGAATGCCAATAGCATAAATCGGTAGCTCTGGGACTAAGGTCAAAGTAACACTTACTCTGCCGTATACCAAACGTGGCATACACCCCAATAGATTGTTCAAACCATTAAGACCAAGCGCGATGTAACCAAGCAGAGATCATGGAAAAGAATGCCCTATGGAAATAAAGCATAAAATAAAATATGACAAATGCCAGATCAAAAAACAAGTATCTGGACTCACAGAGTATATCTAGTCATATAAAGGCTAATAGGGTTAAATAAAGAAAAACAAGAGCCGAACACCATAAAAACTTACTTGGATGAAAAGGTGTCGGCTAAACCTTGTATAGTAGTTTCAATTGTGCCGTACAATAACACGTTACTTGAGCCACATACGTGGATGCAGAGATGGTCGTAGTGTAAGTGTCCCTTTGCAAGTTATTTAAAGCATCGAGTGCGGGAGCCTACTTCGGCTGTCCATGATGGAGACAAACACAGTCTTTTCAGGAAATAGAAAAAGGATATTTTTGTTGGGACATTATTACATGGAACCGACTCAGCCATGTCACTAAAAATACAAGTTAACTCTCTAGCATCCTCTACCGCTTACACGTGCAAGCTAATCAGGGCAAGTAGAGCATTCCTCCCCAAGCTAGCTGCATTACCATCGCCAATGCCCTAATACTATCCAAGCTCGACTATTATAATGCCATGTACCTAGGAGCCAACAAATACATAACAGACAAACTCCAAACTCTGCCAAATAACGCACTTAGGATAGCCCTTAACTTACCACACAAGGAACACATATCCAACAAGAGAAGAGTACACAAATGGCTCCAAATCTGCGACCGCATCTAACTCAAAACAGCATCACTCACCTTCAAATGCTTAAACAACGCAGCTCCCCCATACCTTGCAACCAGAATAGTAAAAATAACCTCCACCAGACCCACCAGGATGACCAACGATTACTGCCTACAGGTACCCAAATTCAGACAAAAAAAACGGACGGAAGCAGCTTCCCTGTCATGGCAGCCCAACACTGGAACGCTCTCTGTCTCAACATCAGAACTGACCAATCCTATTACAGTTTTAGGTAAAACACCCACACCTGGTTATGTTCCAATGATCCCCTTGACTGAACAGTGCCCCTGCCAACCTCATTGTATATATGCACATAAACTGCTCTGTTGAAATGTAAAATACTGTATGTATATTTGTATATATGCCCTCTTAACAGATCCTACGAAATGTAATGCTCTGCTTACCATTCAACTGTTTCTTACCCTGTAACCAATTTTTTATGTATACTTATTTTTCCGTTCTCTGTTGCGCCCTGTTACCTCTGGGTTTTGCGCGCTATATCAAATAAATAAACAAACAAACAAACAAACATTATGTTTCGTAGTATACACTTTTTTTTGCAGAGATGGAGTACATCTTACTTATGCCGGCAATCAGAATTTTCTGCGAAATCTTTTTTGGAATGACAGCAATCAATTTTGCAGTAGGTGTTGACCATTTGAAGTTTTTCGAAACACAAAAAACCCCACAAAAAAGCTCTTTTCAGAGCCACCACTTCCTCCTGGAGAAAAGTGCAATGGTTTTGATAGGACAGCACCCAAGAAATTTTAAAAGTCTGGGGACAGTCCGCGGACTTCTAAAAATGCACAGGGCTCTGCAGCATTTCATTGACACTTCTATTTTTGAACTGTGAAAGTCAGCTCTGTTGTTTGACACACAAGAAAAGGAAGGGAAAGGAGGGTAAGGAAGGCACACCAACCATGAAAGGGCAGGTGGAGAGAGGAAGATGTAGGGTGGGCCTTATTCAGGTAGTCAGCAGTGCTTCTCATGCTCCTTGACCGCAGTCTTGAAAACACTTCGAAGGGTCTCCCCCCTTCAGAGTATGCGTCGCAGTACATACACAATACTGTGACCCTCGAAAGGTAGGGGTCAACAACATCACGTATGGCCTGTGAGACAGATGGAGGGATGCGCTGTCCCACAGGAGTGTCTCTTGTGGTGCAAGGAGCAGAAACAGAGGATGCTGCATGGGAACTCAACCTACTACGTTTATCACAAGGTACAACCTTACGAACAGCCCCACCATGGAACGGCCTTAGGTGTCACTTCATTGATGTAATACCACAGCTATATGAACCAGGCTTGCCACGACTCAGCACCATCTTGCACTGAGTGCAGTGCACCTTGTTCACATGTGCTTTTGGTACTCCATCAAAAGTGGCAAATAACCTCAACACACAAGATTCATGATAAGTGCTAGTAGTAGGGACTTCCACTACCTCATCCTCTTCATCCTCTTCCCCACTCTCCTCTGCATCCTCATGCATGTTCCCCCTCTGCAGGCCCTTGGGGAGGTGGTGGTTGTAGAGGGGGTGGTGTTTTGCCAAGGCAGAAGTAACTGCAGCAGGAACAGCCATGGATGCCATCTTCAAAGTTCTTAGGAACCAGAAAGAACTCAGGACTTGAGGAACACGAAAGAGCAATCCAGCAGTGTGGAGTAGTGTTTCTCCTGGAAGTCCAAAAACAGGATGAGGAGCAGCTCTGGGGTGTGGCCTTTTATAGGGGTGCAGGTGCACGCTTCGCGGACAGATCGAACACCAAGAAAGGGATCAAAAAGTTCCAAAAAGTATGGAGATCGCCAGGGACATTGTCTGG
Source organism: Ambystoma mexicanum (assembly GCF_040938575.1). NCBI lineage: Eukaryota > Metazoa > Chordata > Amphibia > Caudata > Ambystomatidae > Ambystoma > Ambystoma mexicanum. The sequence continues at coordinate 298,918,616 of NC_090936.1, read as the reverse complement.
GACATGTGCAATGGTGAACTTTTACCGGAAAATACCTTGTATTGCTCAAAAAGTACTTTTTAAATGTTCGAGGGCCCAGACAGTGTTCGCGAACAAGGACCCACGCTCAGCATGGGTGCAGTCACATGATGACATCACAGACACGTTCGCGAATGGGATGGCTGTCCGCAGAACGCCAAATGCTGGGGTCGGTTGAGCACATGCATGCGAGTGTTCAACGAACAGTGTTCCTGTCCCCAAACTAATTGAAAGTGTGACACACGTGCAGCGGACAGTTACGTACAGGCACAATGTTCGTAGGACCCAAGAGTGTGATGCGTATGCATGCGGGTGTTCTATGACAGTGTTCAGGTCCCTGAACAGAATAAAAGTGCGTCACACATTTGCGGACAGGCGAACGTGTTACGTGTTCTACGGACATATTAATTCTGGTTGCGGACAATGAGAACGGGAAGAATGTTCTTAGGACACCTTAATTTGCAGAGTCACGGACATGCAGATGGTTTTAGTGTTCTGCAGACACCACCATTTTGCCCACAGACAGTGCGAACAGGTATAGTGTTCTTAGCACAACCCCATTTTAGTTCATTGCGGACAGGCGGACATCTTTTGTGTTCTAAGGACACCTACATTTTGATTGTGAACAGTGCAAACATGTATAATGTCCTTCGAACACCCCCATTTTGGTTAATTGCAGACATTTCAGACACCTGCGCTGTACGTGGACATCCCAACTGCCTTTAAAAAAAAAATAAGACACAGAGGAATATACTTACAACACACTCAATATTTTATTATTGGATAAAAGTATAAAAATGACGAAAGAGAGGGGGAGGCAGAAACTGAAACAAATACAGGGGAATTAGGGGTTTGGACATGATGGATGGTAGGGAAGGAAGGGATGAAGTCTCATTGTAACATTTTTCTTGCTGGGGAGGGTTTTTGGATAGTTGGTTGGGACATGGAGAGGGGGAACAGGTACATGTGGAACAGTTATATTTAATGTTTTCTTTTATGTGGTCCTCCAAAAAGTATTTTATAAGAATTACATTTTTCATTAACATATCAATTTTTAGTTCCATTCGCTGCAGAGTATTTTCTAATGTCTCTCTTGGTATATTATTTTTAGTTTCTGTATGGTCTGTTAAAGAAAATGTGTTAAGTACACATAAAGTAATGGTTATTAATTGGCTTATATTGAGAAATGTTGTGTCTACCATTAGTATCACTGTCTTCACTCATTTCATCCTGTGGGAAATGTTCTTCCAGCCATTCCAAAGTACTGGACATTTCTGTGTAAAAAAACAAATATATTAGTTTTAGTGTACCTAATACAGAAAGTTTATAAATACATAAAATAAATGTAGTGTACTTACTAGTTTCTTGGTAAGTTTTGCTGTTACTGCTGTGTAGGTCTACTATTGCTTTTTGCTGTGCAGTTTCTGTGAGGTAATGTTGGAAGCATATTTATTTTGTTTTGGTATCTTCGATTCTGGTGCATATGCTATTTAAATGGACGGTTGATGTCTTACATATATAGTTTCCACTTCTTATTTATTGTTGAATGTAATGTATTTACATGCTGCTCTTTGAACTTGTTCAGTGTTTCTATTGCATGATACAACAATGTAAGATACCCCCTGAATTTTTGGATGTTGGCCGAGTCCATCCAACTTTGTTAAAGGGACGTTATGGTTAAGTTGCACTACTAAAAACCTATGAAATTCAGTGAAAAAAACATTGTTAAAGGGACTTTATGGTTCCAAGTAAAACGGAAAAAAAACCTGAAATTTGCCAGTTATGGTAAGCTAAGCAACCATAACTCGCGCCACCACGGTGCACAGCTAAGACTAACACACAGGACATCAAAGATGACATCACAAATTGAGCCCATGCACCCAAGAGTCTAGGACTTGAGGACACCCATAGCAGTAATGCATCTTTGACTTATCATCAGTTAGAGGGTGGTGACCTGTAAGGAATGGTTTTGGAGCAGCAGAAGTGAGCTGCCATGTGTGCATGTTTGGTTTCGCAGGTGAGGTCACTGTTAGAACATGGTACATTTTTTGATTTGTGGTTGGAGATGGTGCAGTGGAAAGTCATGCAGTGTGGACAGAGGGTGCAATGTTTGCATACTGTCAGTATGGAAGAGGGTATAATTGAAGTGCAGCTTAAATGTGTGTGGTTACTATGCTGTGTGCATGTTTCTTGAAGTAGGTAGGCCCAATGTTCTGAAAATGTTGTGGTTAGGTTGGCAGTGCCACACTACTTTGTGAATGGCAGTGAGTAAGGGTGGTAGAGGCGGTGCTATGTGTGTGGATTCTGCTATGTGTGACCTGTTTTTGTGAATGGGTGTTGTATGGTGTGAGGGAGTTGGGGTGAAGTGCCGCTACCTACGTATGTTACGTTTGTACATAAGGGTAGCTGCCCACATGGGCACATGCAAGGATCCACAGTGTTGTGCTGGGTGTGGGCAAAGGTGGACAGTTGTGTGCACGGCCAAAGGTGTGCTGGGTGCGCCTCAGGATCTTTGTGGATGCTGAAATAGTGCATCCTTTAGCAGTGGTTTCTGGTGGAGGGCCTTTGGAAGCAAAGGGACCATGCACTCAGAGTGTTGAATGGTAAATATGGAGTGCTGTGACATGCATGGTGGCATTACGTAGCTGTGGGTGTGTTCAAGGTCTAGACTATTGGGTGCATGGCCAAATTCCATGAGGACACCCATGGCAGTAATGCATTTTTATGTTGCATTACTTAGAGGGTGCTGACCAGTAAGGAATGGTTGTGGAGCAAATTTCAGATGCCATACAGCACCAGAAGTGAGCTGCCATGTGTGTATGTTTGGTTTCGCAGGTGAGGTCACTGTTACAACATGGTAAAATGTTTAATGTGTGGTTGGAGATGGTGCAGTGAAAAGTCATGCAGTGTGGGCACAGGATGCACTGTTTGCATACTGACAGCATGGAAGAGGGTATGGTTGAAGTGTGGTAAAGGTTTTGATGTGTGGTTGGAGATGGTGCAGTGAAAAGTCATGCAGTGTGGGACCTGGGTGAAGTGTTTGCATAATGTCAGTATGGAAGAGGGTATGGTTGAAGTTCAGCTTATATGTGCTTGGTTACTATGCTGTGTGCAGATTTGTTGAAGTAGGCCCAATGCTGTGAAAATGTTGTGGTTAGGTTTGTGAATGGCTGTGGGTAGGGGTAGTGGAGGCCCTGGTATGTTTGTGGATTCTGCTAATTGCAACCTATTATTGTGAATTGAGGTTTTATGGTGTGGGGGAGTTGGGGTGAAGTGCTGCAACCTACGTATGCTTAGTTTGTGCATAATGGTAGCTGCCCACATGGGTGCATGCACGGATCTATAGTGTTGTGCTGGGTGTGGGCAAGGGTGGACTGTTGTGTGCATGGCCAAAGGTGTGCTGGTTGCACATCTGGACCTTTGTGCATGCTGAAATAGTGCATCCTTTACCAGAAGAGAGGCTTTGGAAGCAAAGGCACAGTGCACTGAGAGTTTTTAACAGTAAATATGGAGTGGTGTACACAAATGATAGTGTCCAATGTAGAGGGTCAGTATGTGATTGGTGCATGCGTGTGTGAAAATTTCACAGCAGCCAATGAGGGAGTGTTGGAAAAATGCCAGTGCAAAGGGAAGAGGTATTGTGTCTGCTTTACTGAGGTGTGGCTCGCGCTGCTGGTGGGAAAGCGAACGTGCCACATCCTGCACTTCTGAGCATGGAGCTTTCACAAATGGAACTGTGGGGATTCTCCAATGAGGTGTGGAGAGTGTGGTTCACAGGAAGGGGCGGTGACATATTTACCCAAACTTCGATGCAGTGTCGTTGGCAGAGATGGATAGACGCTGAGTTCTGATACTGGGCAATACCTTTGTGCGCGATCTGCACAGGTATGCCGTGGAAATAGGCTTTGATACTGACTTTCAGTTGGAAGGAGTGCAGGCTTTTTGGGGCACACTGTATGAGTGGTTTTTTGGGTGCAAGGATTTCATTTGCATATGCGTGGCCTCTGTCGGTACTGTCGATGTGGTGGTCGTAGATTTCAGAGCACTATATTTGGGGTGCATGTCATGCTCACGTTTACTTGCGCAGCTAAAGAAGTTGATGACAGCAGTGATGCAGATGTTTCCCACTGCGAAGGTGATTTTCTTATCGATAACACCACGAGGAGCATGGGACCATGCCGGTGTAATTTGTCCACAGCCAGAGGTCGGGAGATGTTTGATAAACAGAAGCATGTGTGACTTTATGTGCCGTGCTGGGATGTTCTGCACCGACTACGAAAGCATTAATAACCAGCAAGATTTCCAGTAGTTCGAAGGAAATGGTATTTTTTTACCTCCATTGGCAATGGTGTTTTGTTTGCCACTCTGCTCGAAGCGTTGCAGAGAATCCTGTAGAAATGTAAGAGAAGAGTTCATCTTCACTCGAGTGAAATGTCAAGAGGGGAAGCAAAGAGACAGTCAGCAAAAGAGAAAACACAAGAAAAAAATGTATGCACACACGTACATAACAGAAACACAATAACACCAACAAAAAAAATAAGTGTTTTAGAGACAGTATTAAAGGCACAATCCCCTACCCTGTTTTACATTCCACCCCCACCACACCCTTCCCCTACTAGCACAGTAACTCCACAGATTCCGCGGTACTTTGTGGGTTAGACATGCCATATCCGGCTCTTTTTAGGGTGGCTTTTTAGGGTGGCAGCTATGGCATTTGCACTGTGCAGGCTAAGCCATTGCGCAATGTGGTTGCTGTTTGTGGTGTGTACATAAGCACTGCGGCAGAAGGTATGTTTGTACAGAGAAATGTAGGAGGCTATGGTGAAAGTGTGCAAGGTAAGGGGCAGGCATCCTGTTTGTATGCATACACTGCACGCACTTGGTTAATGTTGCTACCATACCTTCTGTGCTGCTTTTGTGGGATCACTTTTCCGACATCTATAGTACATGCATTACAGTGGAAAGACCATTTTGTGCAGTCTACACAGTATGTGGCATGCATCCTGTTGTTATGAATGAAGTGTGTGTATCATATGATATGATGTGATATGGCACTCTGTGGCATTTGTACGGCGCCTACAAACAAGTGTGTGAAGGCACGATGAGGAAAGGTAGGCGGAACAGAGGCCACATAGAGACATTGATCCCATTAGGTCATATGACACTGAGAGTGTGCAAGTGAATGGGAAGGGGAGGGAAAAGTGGAGTACATGGGTACAACAAAAAGTAGCAATACATTACATGCAACTACAGATGGTGCTGGCAAGTGGAATGATAAGTGTAGACATGAAGTGGTGGGTGGACTGTTAAGGTTGCATAAAACATTCCCCAAATGCGGGGGTTGGCAGAAAGACAGTGCTGGGGTGGAACTGTTGGGAGGGAGGTGGCCTGGCGCACAGATTATAGGGTTGGTAGGAAACCACTGCACAATCATTTTAGGGAGGAAGTGAGCAGGGGAGGGGAGGGGAGGGGAAAAAGAAGAAGCACATGGAAAGGTTTTGAGGTGCTTTCAGACCCTAAAATGGTTCTCCTCAAGTTCCAGGAAGGCAGAGAGCCTGTTCCAGAAGGGGGCCACAGCAGAAGAAATACATCTACCACCAACTTGTTGTGTGCAAGCGCAACTGACCCTGAGGGAGTTGGAGGCAGATGAGGGAAGAGCTAGAGCAATCAGATATTTAGGAAGTCAGAGTGCAAGGTATTGAGGTCCCAGGTACCAGAAGGCCTTCTGCATAATGCACAGGGCTTTTATTTTATTCTTCGCAGCCACTGGGAGCTATTGCAGACATTTTAATCCAGCAGAGATACAATTCCTGGCATTTAGGCCAATGACATGTGCAGTCCTCTTATGGATGAGTTGCTGGGGGTGAAGAGTGGAAGTTGGCAGATTTGAAAGGAGGCTGTGGCAATAGTGCAGCGTACAAAGAACCACAGCTGTGCACACACTGACCTTTTGGGAACTGACTTTAGGTTGGTAAGATACATTCAGTGGTGGCTTTGGTGCCAGCTTTTTACGATTCATGTAGGAGGTGGGTTAGTGGGGAACACATTTGGTAGCCTTGTTGGAAGGAAAGAAGTGAGTTCCTGTTTCACTAATACACTGTAGGATATGGGTAAATGAAAATGTTGAAAGCAAATATTATTAAATTGTCACTTCATGGTAGAAGATGGGAGGAAAACCAGTATGCTTTTCAAACACGTAATGGATGCTTAGAGGCAGATATCATGTGCAGATGCACTTATAACAGAGTTGTAAACATAGTGCCAAATCAATGTTCATACCTTTCTTTTGTGGTGATGTGTGCTCATGTGGATGAATGTGCATGCACAAATTGTGCAATGTTTGAGTTAACTTTCCACTGGAATGTGCTTTCCAATAACAGCACAGTTGCAGGCTGATTTTGTAACAGTACATATGAGGTCTTCGGCAGAACTGACAGTGTTAGATGCTGATGTCTTGGATGGCACTGGTGGATTTGCGTGTGACTACTTAGCAATACCCAATAAGGGCGTGGTGGGAAGAGGATTGTGGAAAGGGAAGAAAGAGTGTTCGAGCTTCACTGGGGCACGGCCCTCACAATACTTTGGGAAGGGCACATGCCACAATCTGTGATTCGCACCATGCTGGTCAATGGAAATGGCACTGTGGGGATTAGCCAATCAGGTACTGAGGGTGTGGGTTACAGGAAGGGGCCATAATGCTAGTATTCATTACTCTGCGTAGTGAGGCTAGCTGAAATGGAGAAACGCATTGTGTTGACTTTGGGTGTTGCCTTTGTGATAGATGTGCATAAGTATGCCCACGAAAGAAACTTTCATGCCAATTTTGTTTGGAAGCAGTTGACGCATTGTGATGCGCTGTCAATGACCTCCGTTTAGCTGATATGCATGCACTTTTCAGACAACTGCCCAGTTCCACTACTGTGCGTGTTGTTGTCAGGCACTGTGGCGGGTTGCAATTGGGTTACGTGTCTTGTTTGCATTTTCTCCGTCGACTGAAGAGGCTGATGAATGCAGCGAAGAAGCTTTTTCCCTATGCCCAGGTGGTTTTGCCCACCATACCACCAACAACAGTATGGACCACTCATATTGGCTGTTATAGAAGTTGGAAGGTGTATGATTAACAGAAGCGTGTCTGATTTTTTTCCGCTCGTGACATGTTTTTTTGTAACAATTACATGATTAGTTCTGCAAATGCAGAGTTATTCCAATGAAATGCCATTTTGTTGTCGTCCATTGGTAATGCTGTTTTGTTTGCTCATCTCCAAGATGCACTCAAAAGGTTCCTTTCAGATTCTGAGGACAAAAAGAAAACACACAACTGTATGAAACCAAAAACGCGCTCTTTGTGTGGAAGCAGATAATAAAAAACAAACAAATAAAAACCACAACGGCTCCTTTCAGAGCCACCCGGACAAATGAAAGCCCTTACCCTGGTTGACATTTCTTCCCCCACGCACGCACAAAGCATGAAAGGCTCATTCAGGATTATCAGGCCGGTGGCCATGGAAATGGGACTGTGTAGGCTGAGGGATTGTGCAACAATGTTTCTGGGTGTGGTGTGTACGCAGGGGACTGTTGTACAGATGTGCTAGCGTTACATGGAGAGTGCACGTGCCACAATCTACATTTCTCAGCATGCTGGCCAATGGAAATGCAACTGTGCAAAAGGACCAATGAGGTGGTCAGAGTGTGTGTCACAGGAAAGGGCAGCCATATTTTGTTTCATTACTCTGTACTGAGGCTGGCAGAGATGGCGAGACGCACAGTTTTCATAGTGGGTAATCCCTTTGTGGTAGATCTGCTCCAGTATGCCGAGGAAAGAGGCTTTAAAGGCAATTTCAATCTGGAGGAAGTGGACGCTTTGTGGTGCAGTGTCGCTGTCCGTACTTTGGACCATTTGCGTGTAGAATATTGACCAGTGGTCAGTTTCGCTACTGTGAACGTTGTGGCCCTGCACTATGCAGCACTGCTTTTGGGTACCATAGCTTGTTCAAGTGTGTACCGTCAACTCAAAAAGAAGATGAAAACAGTGAAGCGCATTTTCCCCACTGCAAAGGTGCTTTTCTCATGTTTACCACCAAGTCCAGTATACATCTACTCCAGTTAATATTGTTGGCAGCCAGAGGTCGGAAGGCGTCTTATCAACAGAAGCATGTGTAACTTCTTGCATGCTGCTGGGATGTACTCCTGTGAGAATTACAACATTGGTTATCAATATGCGCACCTTTTCAATGCAAATGGCATGTCATTGTCGCCCAGTGGCAATGGGCCTCATTACAAGTTTGGCGGTAGCCTTGCCAGTACCCTGTGCTTGCATTGCTGTTCTCATCACATGTGCTACGGACAGTTTATGGAACGCCATTAGCCGTAGGACTAGCATGCACGGAGATGAATGAATTGTGAAATACAACAATGCTTACAGCAAGGAGAAACGCAGCTTCAGTACGTGCAGGAAGAATATACTTATTAAGCGCCATGTGGCTATAGTACTGTTCTAACCCCCAATGCTATTATTTACTCTCTGAAGATTCTGTTGTTTGCTTCCTTTTTTTAACATGCACTACTATGCTAGTGACGAAGCCACACCAACTTTGGCATTTCACAGACTCACTACAAAATGTCACACTTCCAGCAAAATGTTATCTCCACCTCTATGACCCGCAGGGGTACTCTTCACACCTTCCGGCATAGTGCTCAGTGCGGAGACGGTGTGTCTGTTATACGGGTCATGAAAAGGCCAGCAGCATATTCATCAAACTATTGTGACATTTAGCATGGTCACAGTAAACTCGAGGTTGCTGTTCCTTGTTTTCCAGTGGGCCTCATACAGGAGACGTGGTGCAGCGACAAATTGGTAGCTTTACAGAGCAACCCACATAGTCGTGACCAGTAGTTAAAGTTTGGTAGCCTACCATATCAATCCATAGTTCTGATGGCAAAGGAGCTCTTACCAGCACTAAAACGGATAGATATGCGCTCCCACAAGTACTCAAAAGAGCTTTACAACATGCGGCCATGTGGCTAGTACTGCAGTCCTACGGATACCTGCATTGTGATGCACATACGCCAGCCACGTGCAGTGTGCATAGGAAACCTCCACATTAATTAGGTAGTTGTTTGGGGTTAGCCTCATAGGCCTCGCGCCCTTTTGATAGTATTGCAAATCTCCTGTGTCGCGTCTGTGTGAAAAAGTATTTGGAGGAACCACTACCCCTCCTCCGAGGTTTAAGACAAGTGTAGTTTGGGATTTCACACGGTGACTGTGCCACACAAATTTAACTGAAAGCATGTGCAAACTGGTTATAAGTCACAAATCTCCGGTGGGAGAGTCCTTTTTATTGACACATGTTTCGGCTGGTGCTGACCCTTTCTCAAAACATCAAAACATGGCATAACCTAAAGTAACATCACTGTTCAAAACACAATGAAATTACAATAATAATATGAAAGACAGAGATTAAGGTGGGGCAAAGGGTAGGATTAAATGGAAATGAGAAAAAATAAGAAGAAAATATATATAATATAAATATACCCCAGGTTGGTTGCATGTTAATTAACACATGGCAATATTGGGTTTCAAACATTAGGTAAACTGTATTCTAATGTTGCTCATCTACTACCTGACTAAATAATTCTTTGAGTATTACACATAGCTACTTGGTAATCACATTCATATTATTGTCCTCTCCTCTTCCTCTCTCTGAGCCAAATGTCAATTCACCCTGGGAAACGTAGATTGGTAGTCTTACCATTGTTTCTGATCAATCTGGTATGAAGCAAAGTGAAGTATCTTGTATCCAAATCCGTGGGTTCGAATCACACCTGAAATGGATGTTGTACAAAAAAAGCCACATTACAAAAATGTTCTAATAACTCATAACAATGCTCTGGTTCTACAAGATTCCTGATTAAAAATATGTATATTGCCTATTTATGGCTACTGATTACAGTTTGTGTACTGGGGGAGCGCCCATTTGCTATTATTTTCGAGTAATCCAGAGGTTGATATTAGTGCCAATACTAATGAAAATGCGTTCATAGTGGCGCTAGTCTCTTTTTATTAATGACATGTTTTTACATTAGTAGTGAGCGTTTGCTGATGTTGAGTATAATTATATTATGCCAAATGTGCACCCGTGGGAATGCATTCTGCAAAAAGTATGAGTGCAAAAGAGAAAGAGACATCCTTTTTACACCAATATAAATGGCTGCTGCCGGTTTCATACAATGTGTGATCTGTAGGGTATTTTGTGGGGATTTGGGGCCTGACGGTATTTTATTACCGCCGAAAAAAATAACTTAGCAACAATCACTCCTTGTATTCAGATTGGGCCATGTACAACAATAATACAGTGGACATGCATTATTTCAGCACCCAGACATGCATATTTGGTATGCGTGGTTGGTATGCGTGGTTGGTGGTATTTTGGTGAGCATAATTCCCTTGTTTTATTTGTGGCCCCAATGTCCAGAATCCCTTATCTTTGCTTAGATTTTTCGTGTAATCACTAGAGAGACCTCAGACCTACATTTTAGGAATACCACATTTTCAGTGTTAGCGTTAGTGTGCCACCATGGGCGATCTCACTGACTTATTTACGACAGAGAGCTATATGTGGTAATTTTGTGGTAATTTCCACTACCTTATATACGGTAGGGAACTATGTTCAGAGAGTCCCTCTTCCCGTTGGCTCATGTACCTCCAACGAGCTATGCTACAAACAGTCATTCACAACTGTCCATACTGAATATGATCATGCACACATCTGTCTTAAAATGACAATTGCACTGTTTAAAAATCTCCCCACATCATCAGCACTGTATTGGTAAATATAAAACACACCACCCGTCTGCTTTCAAATATTTTTCTGTATTATAAAAGTTGCATTTAAACACGATCTCACTCTTTACAGAAATAAATAAAAAAGCACAGTAAAATAGCACAGTAATAGCATTGTCTGTGATACACTGAAAAGAGAGTGGCGGAGAAAAGAACTCAATTGGCAACATTAACATGTGATTAAGGCACAGGAATCTCCTTTCCTACACTGACTGAATATTCTCGTACACACTCAGCTCCCACACTTATGTAATTATGTAGTTTTCTTCAGCTGTTCTCTTTCTGAATGTGGCTCCCTTGAAGATTAACCCCAGTGAAAACGAGCGCCTTTCATTCTCAAACCGGGGTCATTGCCTGGAACTCTCAGCTTTTTCAGCAGAAATGCTCCAACCAGGAAAAAACAGGTCCTTCTCCCAGCTCTCCAAATCTCCACTGTTCTCCCTCTCTCTTCAAACTCCCCCCAGCAAACCCCTAATCACTGCCTCTAGCATGATACTTGCTACGAGGCTGCTCCAATCAGAATCAATCATGCCATCTCCTCCCTCTCTACACAATGGCTCATTTTTATAGTAATACTTTGTAACCAACTGATTTCCTGTTCTTTCGAGCTCTTTTGCTTCCTGTAGTTATGTGGACAAAGCAGCAGAGAAAACGAAAAAAAAAATGAATGTGCGTTTAAAAGTTCACTTTCAGAGTAGGCCTATTTCTGCAGTGGAGACACATTTTTATTAGTGGGTTATGTTAAATTCAGTTTTATTAGTCAGGTTATTTATGAGTAATGTTAGTTATTAATTTTCAAATGTGTCTCTTGCACCATAGGCATTTCAGGTGAAAAATAGTGTGCATTTTTGAATGTGCACATGTGCTTTTAACTGTAAAAATAGATTTGCATCTTATATGTTAAAATCGTTTTTGACTGAATAGCCTGTCTTTCCTTATTAATCTGGTAACACATATAGCAATGCACCATAGGCATTTGGTGCTGCATCAAAAAAAAATTGCTACCTGTGCAGTAGTGCTGTACTCTGTGCTGTAACACGCCAAATATCCTTACATACCCTCCTTTTGTTTTTAGAAGTTGGCTACGATCCAAGCCAATTCCTAAAAACAATTTGTTCTTTTTCTTATTTTCACGATATAGCAATCCAAGAAAATGAATATTCATGTGCATCAATGAAAATGTTGCAATCAACACAGTATTCATCTGAGTTCATTAGTTTACAAAATGTTCTACATTTGCCTTCTCAGTGGAAGTGGCATTACTCTAAGTTTAGATTTTACAAGTCAATTAAAAACAATGAAATAAAACAACTAACCAAAACAAATAATTAATATAACAAATTAAAATGAATAATTAAAATAATAAATACGTGGAACTCCATATGTCAGGACTCCTGTCTGCCTCTGATATGTCCCGGCCAGCGATGTTATTTGGTTCATTCGAGTAGACTTTCATCTTGGCAATCTTAAATCCATAGGAGTCATCTTTTTTAGCATTCTGGTTATCTTGTCTTCACCTCCAGCTGGAGGCAGGCATCTTTTGGTCTTCATCCAGGGGACTCCAGGACTCCATCGTCTCCCGTGGCCTCTGATCCCTGAACCTCCGACCAAATAATGTTAATTTTCTAAATCAAATAGAAAATAACCAAATTAAGTACATAGCACAATACTAACTTCACCCTTTTGCCAAAAATAAAACATGCTTGGTAAAAATATTTTGTTTTTTTTCTGAAATTAAACACAAGTTAAAAGAAAACAAGCACATACAAAACAGCATTCAATATTTAATACATTTTCTCTCTGCACACCAATCATGAGCTTCCATTATATATTTTTATTTATTTATTTATGTTATATTATATATTTTTACATATATTACAGTGTTTATGTGCCATTATAACAATCAACTTTTTAACTTCTTTGTCACTGCCTCCTGATTGTACCTATTTATTTTCTCTTTTTGTGTTCAAGGGACTTTATCTGTTTCTACATGCTCAAGCTGCCTGATCTCATGTCTGGGATGGCGTGGTTTGATTTGATTTACATGGACAAACTGCTCTATTGCTGTTTCACCTTCATTTTTCAAAATTTTATAAACTACAGGAGAGACCTTATCTATAATTCGAAATGGCCCCTGCCAGGCTGCTAGAAATTTAGAATTTTTCTGTTTACTTTTTTCCAAAATGAAACTTGTACACCTGATCCCCTACACTGTATTCCTTTACTGATGTCTTTTTGTCATAATAAGATTTTGCACTGTCAGCAGCTCTTTCCAGATTTCTCTGCACAAAAGCAAATGCATGTTGCAAATGCCTCCTCAGTTCATCAATATATTCATGAACTGTGGATGCACTCACAAGTGTCTGCTCCTGTGTTCTGTATAGTAGGTGTTGTGGTAACACCATTGTCCTACCTGTCAAGACCTCATGGGAGCTAACACCTGTTGCTTTGGCAGGAGTTGACCTGATTGCCATCAAAACCAACGGTAAACGTAAATCCCAGCTGGAACCTGCTTCTGCCACACATTTCTTTAAAATATCCACAACAGACCTATTGCTTCTTTCAACTGTACCTGAAGACGCCGCCCGATATGCGATATGTAGTTTCCTTTTCACACCTAGTATTTGCCATACCTTACTCATTAGAGTACTTGTGAAATGACTTCCTCTGTCTGACTCAATTCTTTGTGGCAACCCAAACCTTGAGAACACATGGTTCACCAGCAATGTGGCTGCTGTTTGCGCACTACAATCTGGTGCAGGAATGCATTCAATCCACTTCGACATCAAACATACCACACTCAAAATATAACGGTGTCCCCTGCTCGACCTTTTTAAAGGACCTACATAGTCTATTTGCAAATCTGACCATGGGAGAGTTAGGCCTCTTTTCATCAATGGTGCTCTATGCATTGGTGAAGCAGGTTTAAATTGGGCGCATACTAGACATCCTCTAGTATATAATTCCACATCTTGGGACATATGTGGCCAGTAAGCATAATCTTTTAGTATTTCTAATGTTTTTTGTGAACCTCTATGGCCTGCAGTTATGGCATCATGTGCATGGTGTAGCATTAGTCCTCTGAATGAAAGGGGTACTACCCACTGTATTTGTCCTGTTATGGACTCTCTAATCATGAGTCCATCCTGTAATCTAATTCGTGTTTTGTTCTTTAATAACACCCTCAACTCTTCTTTTCCCATACAATCATTTTCTGTTAAAGGATTTTGTTCGGGATCTATCAAATGATTATAATAGATTCCCAAAATTTTATCATTCTTTTGTGCCTCAATCAAATCTTGGTCTGGCGTGTCATGACTCCACTGCACCACCGGTTGATCTACCTCCTTTGGTGCTTTAGAACGTGTGACTGCATCAATTTGTATTTCACCCATTAAATAATCGATAGGTAGCAATTCTCCCATCACAGCCCCAATCTTAGCCAGGTGGTCTGCCTTATCATTTCCCTCCTTATCCTCTCCTGGTATTTTTAAATGCCCACAAATATTTCTCCAGTATATTGTTAACTTATTCTCTGACACCAATTTGTCTATGGCTTGTATCATTTTCCCATGCTTAAGTGGCTTTTTGTTATATGTAACCATGCCTCTTGCTTTCCAACCAGGCAAATACTCCACAAAGCTATTCCGTGCATAGTCAGAATCAGTCACCAGGACAATTTCACTGAACTTTTTTATCAACTGCAGTAGCAATTGCTTTATAAATGGCTGCCAATTCCGCCACCTGACTGCTCCTATCTCCATTCCTCATCCCTATACTGGGGACACCTTCACATTTCAACCAGACATTTCCTATTCCTGCCACTAACTGTTTATTACTGTCATTTTCAATGTGAAAAGCACAACCATCCACATATACAGTTGGCAAATCCTTGCATGTTTTTTCATCAAAAGCTTTGTGTGGTGATTGTTCAAATTCCTGCAAACTAGTTTCTACTTCCATTTCATTTGGTATTTGTTCAGCTGCACAGTCATGTAAGTCAGCTAACCCTTGAGCAATTGGGTTCTTTTTATTTTGTCCATATCTCACTTCTACGGGAAAACCTTGTAATGCCAGCGTCCATGAAGTGATTCTGGATTGCGCTAGATTACCTGATCTAATTCTTTTACTCTCTAAAAATTGCAAAGGTTGATGATTTGTTTCAATAATTACCTTTTCTCCCTGAACAATGGGGCGGAAATGTTGTAGCGCCCACACAGTGGTTAACAGGGCCTTTTCACATTCATTAAATTTCATTTCAACTTGAGAAAATGCCTTACTTGCATATGCAATGGTTTTGTGATTCAAATCGTGTTTTTGTGATAACACTGCTGACATACAATGTTCAGAAAAACCTATTTCTATAAAGAAATCCCTGTCCTTTATGGGGTATGCTAAACATGGTGCCTTTACAAGACTTTCCTTTAATCTAGCCACTGCATCAGACTGCTCTTTTTCCCATTTCCAGGGAGTATTCAGTTTAAGCAGTTTAGTCAATGGTTGAGTGATTTCTGCATAATTTGCAATGAACTTTCTGTTATAGCCTGTCATCCCTAATAAACTTTTTACTCCTTTCACATTTTTAGGATCTTTTAATCTTTGTATGGCCTCTATTTTCTTCTTTTGTGGATTTAGCCCATGTTCAGTCACTTCATGCCCTAGAAAGTTCACTTTTTTCTTGCACCATTGTGCTTTTTGCAAAGATACTTTGGCGCCTGCTTTCTGCAATTGGCCAAGTACATGTCTTATTTCATCAAAATGGCTTTTCAGGCTTTCATTTTTTATCAGGACATCGTCCACATAAACTATTGTTACTCTTTCCGCTGCATCCGGCATGGCCTTTCTCAAAAATATGCCAAATTCACTCCCACTATTGATGTACCCGAACGGAGCTCTAAGCCAGGCATATTGAGTCCTGTCAAATGTAAAGGAAAATAAATGTTGTATCTCCTCTGCCAATGGCACGCACCAATATCCAGAGGTGAGATCTAATATGGTAAATACATTTGAACCATGTACCTGAGCTAGGCCCTGATCAATGAATGGCAGTGGCCATCTAGATACTGGTACTCTTTTATTTAACTCTCTCAAGTCTGCACACAGCCGCCATTGACCATTTGGCTTTAACACACCTAAAATAGGTGTATTGGATGTGCTATGAATGGGCCTGATGATTCCCCGCGATTACACATTTTTAATAATCTCTGCCAATGATTCTAAACATGCCAGCGGTAGTCTATACTGGCGCACAAACACTGGATTTCTGCTACACCCTTCTGGTAGTGTGGCCACATGTAAATCAGTTAAACCACAATCATAAGCATCTTTTGCAAATACATCCTTAAACTCCATAAATATCTCCCTCAGATTGTCCCTCTCTTCATTGCTTTCACACGCATTCGCTAAGGAGATCTGTTCTTCTACCATTTTGGAAAATTCTGGAAAATCTTCTGGTAAGGGAATCTCGGCGCTTTCCTCTAACTGTGTGGCTGTGTCTTTTTGTAAAGCTGCCACTTTTAAATATTTTGGCATATCAGCTTCCACTTCAATGGGCTGATTTTCTGTTTCATTTTCATTTAAATTAAATATTATGCAATCCTCTTGATGGCAGCACACTGTCTCATTTGAATCATAAGGATACACAGAATGAATTTTAAATATTCCTTTGGGCTGAGAGTCCAGGTGTTCTGGTAACTCACCCTTGGCATCTATATACTTTTCAGGATTATTTCCAATCACCATGTTATTTAAATCTGCCGTATAATGTGATTTTTGTATGGCCATTCCTAATGGGGAGTTTTCCTCTAAATGAATATCCTGACAACCTTTATTATTTACCATAATTTTTACAGATCCTTCACCAATATCTACCAATGGAATGTATTCATAATCCAGGCCTTGCTGTTTTATGGATTCATTCAGGCATACAAATGCATCAGAGCCTTTCATCTGCTGTCCATTTTTGCATTTCAGTGTTATTGCAAACTGTTTTGTAAATGCAGGAATAATAGTATCTTTCCTCATTTGTAATTCGATTGCATAAGGAACAAGTTGTGCACAATGACAAGCCCTTCTTTTGTCTTCAAATTCAGGTGCCGGACCACCTAGGCGTGACCATATTTTTTGATTAAGGAAATCTAACACCGTACACATTCTGTGCATGATGTCATTTCCCATGTAAAATTGATGTTGTGCTCCACTCACTATCCATACATTATGGTAAATTGTTTTCTGCCCAATGCAAATTTTAAGCATGCATCTGCCTGCAATTCGGTTTTCAAAGTCTGGACTGTCCAAGCCAGAAACATATTGGTTTTTAATCCTAAATCTCGGGATTTCTTCCCTTTCCATTATTTTTTGCAACAATTTCTCATTAATGAAACTCCTTTCATGTTCAAGCGCTAAAGTGGCTTTTATTGTTTTAAAATAGTCAGTTATACCAACATGAACCCATGGTTGCTCATCTCCCATGTGTATTTCTGCCAGAGTGGTAATGTGTTTTTCTGAATCTGTTTTAGGAGCAATATTCTGTTTGAATGTTTTCTCTTTTAAATAAAAATGTAATGTGTGCTCATCTATGGCAGTCTGCCAATTTCTCCTTGGGTCCAAGTATATTTGTACAGGTAGTTTTTCATTGTCGCTCTGCATTTTGTCTTGACACATTAATATAACAGTGACACTAGGTATGCAGCTATTCTGGAGATATACCTCCACAGCATCATTTGTTTTGGCAACGGTGTGACATTCATTTATATTGCTGTTTTGTGATTTTAGTTTCTTAGGCCTCAATGGCTTTTTGGTTAAGGACCACAGCACTCCATTCACCCCATCTATTAGAGGAGACAATCTTTTCAGACAATCTGTCCCCATCAGAAATGGAATTTCACAAATAGATGTGATCAATACCTCTTGTTTCATTCTGTGCTTTCCTATTTTTATGTCAACCTCAGTTACACCTATGATGGGCACCTCCTCCCCATTAAAGTTATGCACTGGGCCTTGATTTTCCTTCACTGTGATCTGACTCTGTGGGGGTCTCCTTCATTGATACTCCTTACCAGCTCCTTGGACATAATTGTGGCCTGTGCGCCAGTGTCAATCATAGCAAAGGTGTGGCATTTTTCTTCTACAGTGATGGGTGCATAATATCTGTCCTCAACTTCCTCTAATACACATAAGAAATGTGAATTCTTACTGATTTCAGGGCTCACCTTTCTCAGGTCTTTTTCACTTTTGGCTAAACACATTGGTAAATGGAAAGACATTTTTCCCTCCTTTTTACCTATTTCTGCGCGAGAGATTTTATTCATTTCTCCATGATCAGAGGTTTTTTGGAGTGTGGCCACTGTTCGCCCATCCATCTGGGTAACATCAGAGAGCACATTACAATCCTCCAACTGAACATGTGTAACAACATCA
Organism: Ambystoma mexicanum; assembly: GCF_040938575.1. Taxonomy (NCBI): domain Eukaryota; kingdom Metazoa; phylum Chordata; class Amphibia; order Caudata; family Ambystomatidae; genus Ambystoma; species Ambystoma mexicanum. The sequence goes on along the minus strand of NC_090936.1, from coordinate 298,900,339 downwards.
TTCAGCAATTTGTCATTTTTTAATTCTGTGCATTTGTGATCATTTAGTGTGATACCAGCCCTTTCAGCCTCTTCAAAAATATGTGGCTCAAAGAATTCTTCAGGTGATTGACTTGTACTCTCCTTGTGAGTATTTCCTTTTTCTGTCTGTGTTTGGTCATTGTTTTGCTTGCCCAGGGAAGGAGCTATAGCATCCCCACTTACTCCCTGTTCACTGGTATTCCCCATGCATGAGTCATTTTTCTTAAATCTGTCCCTTTGTACTTTTGAAATTCCTAATGTTTCTTTTTCATTTGTGCAAATCTTTACTGTTTTATTTAGCTCCAGGTTAAACCGTACCTCTTTTTTAGAAGTATTTGCACTTTCTGTCACAAGTTCATTTACTGGCACTTTCATTTTTAATCCATTAGGCATCTCAGAGTCGTTATGCAAAATTATATCAGAGCAATCTGTCATTTTGGCACTGCAGTTATCATGAGTAATTAGTCACTTTTCGGAAGCCCCCCGGTCATTGCTATGGCCATCAGCCCCCTCTTTGGAAGGTTGTTTTTGCGCTGTACAGAGCTTTCCTATTTGCTCAGCTAACATTTTCACTTGGGCCTCAAGGCACTGGAACCTTTCCATCTCTCTAGGATCCTCTTTCTGTGGCCTAGGTCGATATTGGTTGTTTTCCCTCTGATTGGATCTATTCTGATACCTCTCAGGTGATTGATGTCGGTTGGGATGGTTTCTGAACTCTTGATTCATTTATGGAGGGGAGCGAGTTGCACCCATCCTTTGATTATAGTCCCCTGGTGGGGAATCATTGTACTGGCGTGGATTGTAGTTCACGTTTTGCCTCATGTCCTGTCTCTCAGATTGTGGGTACTGGCCCCTAGGTTGATTTCCATTATCAGTAAATCGATCCACATATCGGGGCCTATCCTGATTACCATATATCATGGTGTTGGGATCAAATCTGCTCTGTGTCCCCAATGACTGGTAGGGACCATCATTTCTTTGATCTTGATTTTGTCTCTGGTTATTGTTCATACCTGCCATATCAGGCCGGTATCCTATCCGGGGTCTGTCCCCTAAATACCTAGGGCTGATGTAGCTCTCTCTATTACTAGGATCATGTGATTGGAACATTGGTCCAGGAAATGGCGATCTTTGTTGATTACCCCTTTGTTCAGGTGTCACATTATTTTTACCTTGGCTTTGAGCAGACTCAAGGGACATTTTGGCTGACCTGATTTCCATTACTGTGGCTGAGGGTTCTTTAGATTTAGGTCTAGTATCTTTCATTTTATCACTTTCTCTACCCTGACAATAGAGTACCTCATATAGTTTTGTGCTTTGATGTACAATCCATTCAAGGGACTTGTCACAGTCAAATTCACGGACCAATTGGGATATGATGTCTTTCTGTAGCCCATAGAGGTATGCAGTTTTAAACTCATTGGAATTTGAGTCAAAAGATACATCAAAGCGAGAAAATGCTCTTTTTAAGTCTTGTAAAAATTGGCGAGGGGATGTATTAGGTCCAGCAGTAATTGTGTAAGCCACTTTCTTTGCCTCCTGCAATGACTGAAAAGGAGAAAAATGACGCCTAATTTCTTTTTAAAACTCCAAACTGTCATATTCTGCTGTTCATTTAATCCCCTTATGATGCTGGCCGTCGGGGCATCTAAAGTTAAATGAAAATATTGTCTGTACTGTTCCTTAGGTATCTGGAGTGCTTTAAAAATGTCATGCACCGCTTCTAAGTGATCCTCAATGCAGCATTCACCTCCCTTTTTAAATGGTTTGATCAGGGCTTTAATGGATTTCATTATTTTATGGGGCTACTTGTTGCAATGCATGGAATTGCACTATTTTGTGATTCAATCCTGTTTTCAGGTGTATGAGATTGGTGGCTGCCCCCAATGGGAGTATCAAATCCCCCAAGGGCGCTGCAACCAAGTTCAGTCACCGGCCCAGTCACTGGAGCACTAGCTCTTTGGGCAGAGCTAGAATTCACCTCCACTCCATTGAATGTGGTACCCTGCCGCCTCTCCTGGGACCTGAGAATGCACATTTGCTGTTCTAAGTCCTTACACTTTTTAAGGAGTCTGTTGGCTTCATCTTGCAAATAGTTGTTTTCACCATTCATCTTATTAATCACCTCCTGCATGTCGCACATTTGCATTTGGCATTCATTGAACTCTTTAATTCTCTTGTCTCTTTCTTGAATCATTTTAATCATTTCTTGTTCTGCGCTCTGGAGATCACCTTCTTTTTCACAATGTTCTTTTTGTAAAATCTGCATCTCTGAAACAACCTCATCTTTATCCTGTCTAATGTGATCCACTAAGGCTTTTAAGTGTGCCAATTCTTGCTCACTATCTTCAAATTGTTTCTTGCTTTTGGATAACTGAGTATCAAAGTCTCTGCATTTTAATTGCATGTCTTTTTGGCATACATCCAATTCTGCTCTCAACATTTCCCGATTTTTACTTGCCCCATCTAATTCAGTCTTTAACCTGTTAATTAGCTGAGTATCATTCTCTTGCATTCGCAGGGACTTGTTTAAAATAAACCATATTTTGCCGCATAGCCGTATTAAACAGTCTTTCTCTGCACTTTTATCGGCTGCATTCAATAATCTTGTAAGGCAGACCTGAATTATGCTGCCTTCTGCAAAAATATTGTCTAGTTTTTCTTTCTGCACCTCACCCTGAATGCGGTTACTCCATTCTAACGTGCTATTCGACGACCAATTCCCATGTGCAAACAACTTTGCCTCTAAATATTGCACTAGATCTGAGAATGTGGTTTCCCTTTATGACATTCTGAAATTCGTTTTTAGTGGCACACTGCTATTATAAAATGGGTTCCCTTTAATGTGCAAATGGCAATGTGAGACACGCTTGCCACGCCCAGTAGGTACTCTATGATCACTTTCCCGGCCTGCAACGCACCATAAATATGTAGGGTATTTTGTGGAGATTTGGGGCCTGACGGTATTTTATTACCGCCGAAAAAAATAACTTAGCAACAATCACTCCTTGTATTTAGATTGGGCCATGTACAACAATAATACAGTGGACATGCATTATTTCAGCACCCAGACATGCATATTTGGTATGCGTGGTTGGTATGCGTGGTTGGTGGTATTTTGGTGAGCATAATTCCCTTGTTTTATTTGTGGCCCCAATGTCCAGAATCCCTTATCTTTGCTTAGATTTTTCGTGTAATCACTAGAGAGACCTCAGACCTACATTTTAGGAATACCACATTTTCAGTGTTAGCGTTAGTGTGCCACCATGGGCGATCTCACTGACTTATTTACGACAGAGAGCTATATGTGGTAATTTTGTGGTAATTTCCACTACCTTATATACGGTAGGGAACTATGTTCAGAGAGTCCCTCTTCCCGTTGGCTCATGTACCTCCAACGAGCTATGCTACAAACAGTCATTCACAACTGTCCATACTGAATATGATCATGCACACATCTGTCTTAAAATGACAATTGCACTGTTTAAAAATCTCCCCACATCATCAGCACTGTATTGGTAAATATAAAACACACCACCCGTCTGCTTTCAAATATTTTTCTGTATTATAAAAGTTGCATTTAAACACGATCTCACTCTTTACAGAAATAAATAAAATAGCACAGTAATAGCATTGTCTGTGATACACTGAAAAGAGAGTGGCGGAGAAAAGAACTCAATTGGCAACATTAACATGTGATTAAGGCACAGGAATCTCCTTTCCTACACTGACTGAATATTCTCGTACACACTCAGCTCCCACACTTATGTAATTACCTTATCTGTTCAGCCCGAGTTTTCTTCAGCTGTTCTCTTTCTGAATGTGGCTCCCTTGAAGATTAACCCCAGTGAAAACGAGCGCCTTTCATTCTCAAACCGGGGGTCATTGTCTGGAACTCTCAGCTTTTTCAGCAGAAATGCTCCAACCAGGAAAAAACAGGTCCTTCTCCCAGCTCTCCAAATCTCCACTGTTCTCCCTCTCTCTTCAAACTCCCCCCAGCAAAACCCTAATCACTGCCTCTAGCATGATACTTGCTACGACGCTGCTCCAATCAGAATCAATCATGCCATCTCCTCCCTCTCTACACAATGGCTCATTTTTATAGTAATACTTTGTAACCAACTGATTTCCTGTTCTTTCGAGCCCTTTTGCTTCCTGTAGTTATGTGGACAGAGCAGCAGAGAAAACGAAAAAAAAAAATGAATGTGCGTTTAAAAGTTCACTTTCAGAGTAGGCCTATTTCTGCAGTGGAGACACATTTTTATTAGTGGGTTATGTTAAATTCAGTTTTATTAGTCAGGTTATTTATGAGTAATGTTAGTTATTAATTTTCAAATGTGTCTCTTGCACCATAGGCATTTCAGGTGAAAAATAGTGTGCATTTTTGAATGTGCACGTGTGCTTTTAACTGTAAAAATAGATTTGCATCTTATATGTTAAAATCGTTTTTGACTGAATAGCCTGTCTTTCCTTGTTAATCTGGTAACACATATAGCAATGCACCATAGGCATTTGGTGCTGCATCAAAAAAAAATTGCTACCTGTGCAGTAGTGCTGTACTCTGTGCTGTAACACGCCAAATATCCTTACAGATCGTAGCATAAACCATACGTTTCTAAACATACAAATGAGTTGACTATCATGTGACATTACTGTGAGGCCCCAGGGATGGTGCTGCCCATCCTCCTGGAAGCTTACCTGCTGTGTCCAGCGACCCCTTTCCACGTGTCGACAATTCCGTAAGAACGCTGAGTCAGAAGCACGACCAGTGTTTATAGTTGTAACCATAGTAATGAAATGACGTCCCTTTTCATTGTGGATGGCTGACCGAAGAAAAAGTCGCCATGTTATGCGCTTTGATATTAGGCAACTATATAGAAACAAATGGCATATGACCCAATCCACTATGTATGTGTCAAAATATGTCCATAGCCCCCTGTTGGACTGACATTTTTTCATTAAGAAATCCAGTGATCCATATTACGTGATCTTTTATGTACGTTATAATAAAACATTGATAAGTGAGGACTGGTTAGCTTCGTGTGATCCCTGACTTGCCGGACAGTGCATTGTGGTCCTAGTAGGTTAAGGAGCTGGAAGGGAACCATCAGTGGAAAACACATTGCGTTGTGGTCAGTAATATGCTATAATGCTGGTGCGGCCTTCAAATAACCATACCAAGAAATGATTGGAGTATGAGGTCATTCTAAATATACCCATTGTCATATTGTATGACAATGTAGACTATTGCTCCAATCTTCTATAGTGCATATAGAGGCATGCAAGGGCACACGTAAAGAGTCACTTTTATAAGGTTTAAACTACTGGTGCCTGGGTTCGGTGAGGGAAATATAATGCAATGGATAGCTGCATAATGATTTTAGCATGTTGAATTAACACATGAGGGATCCCTAATTAAGAGAGCATTGAAATACAGTGTCTGATCAGTCCTCTCAAGTGGTTTAAGGGTCATAGCCAATAGCACCTGGTGGTCCCAATTCCTACATGTATACGGGTGTGTCCATGGGTGCACATACACATAACTGAGTTCAATATCAATAGTAAAAATGTGCAGGAGTAGCCCTTGGTCTCATGTATCATATTAATTGAGCATGTGTGCTACTGATCACAACTCTGTCACTTTACGTTAACAATTTTGTCAAACATTGCATTGTTGCAGAAAATATGGTGTTGTAGTAAGTTCAGTGCAATTAGTGAACAAAGTGATGACACTCAATACTCGTATTTAGCATTAATTACACAAGGTTTGTTAATGATTATAAAACCTGTTTTCCTTTCTCCTGATATTGTTAGAGGTTTACATGAATTACGTTATTACAAAAAAATTATCATTTCATTGTCACAATTCAAACCGAATTCAAACGATCTGAATTTGCAGATTGGACGCACTTCCGCTTGTCTGAGTAAGGTCTCAATGTTTCTTCCTCTCCTTCCCACTTTCACTTTCTGTAGTCCAATAAATTATAAGTTCCGTTTCATTTTCATTTGGTACATACTTTGCCAATGTGAGGCTAATTGCAGTGCTGCATCTTGGCTGCCTATTGCGGCGATGTATTCGCGTATTCTTTTTGTAATCTCCCGAATAGTGCTTCCAAAGTAGATACGTTGGCAGACACCTAAAAGAGCATATACTGCATATTTAGACCTGCAGTTGATGTTGTCATGTATTTTAATTTTTGTTCCTCCTGCATCTTAAAATTCTCTGGTACTCTTGTGTGTGTACATGCACTTAGTGCAGGATCTGCAGTTACGGAAACCCGCCGCATCCTGTTGTAACCAAGTCTCAGTGACCTTGTTCGGTATGTCCGGAAGTAATGAGGGACCCTGATTCATTTTGATTGTCCTAGCTTTTCTAAAAATTAGCCTTGGTTGTTCTTCAATATGTTTGGTTAAGTGGGGATCCAGTTTAAGAAGGTGCCAATTGCGTTTTAAAATTGAAGTAAGTTCTTGATTGCCAGTACAATTTGTTGTGATGAACCTGATCTTCTCCAAGTCTGGTTTTGTTCTTGTTTCTATGGGTGTCAATGATTGTTGTCTGCTCATTTTGAGAGCTTTTTTATGGGCTGCGAGTATACAACTGCCTGAGTATCCTCTATCCTTGAATCCACCAGTAAGTAAATCATAATCTTGATTCAAAACTTTTGGGTCCTTGCAGTTCCTTCTGGCCCTTATAAATTCACCTGTCGGTATGTTCCACTTGACTGACTTCTGATGACAACTGGTAGCATGCAAAGTTGAGTTTACCTCGGTTTCTTTTCGATAGGTCTGTATGAACAGGGCTTCGTTTTTGACATAAATGGTTAGGTTCAGAAAATTAATTGATGACTTGCTATTTTGACATGTGAACTCCAGACATAATCCATTATTGTTCATTCTGTTTCTAAATTGTTCTAGTTCTTCCACTGAGCCATTCCAAATCAAAAAAACTTCCTTGATATATCTCTCCAAAAGGGCCACCTGTTTGTGGTAGGATGGATCCTTGTACACCAGTTGATCCTCGTAAATGCCCATAAAAATATTGGCATGTGCCGGGGCATAGTTAGTTCCCATAGCGACACATCTGCATTGATGAAAGTATTTGTTGTCGAACATGAAAACATTGTGTTCCAAAGTTGCCATTAACATTTCTTTGATCATCTGTACAAAGTCGTAATGTGAGGCGGAATCATTTCTAAATACATAATCAATTGTCTGGATAGCTGCATTGTGTTCAGTGATTGGATAAAGGGCTTGTACATCCCTAGTAGCTATAAGGTACGTTGACTGCCAAACTGGTCAATTATGTTGATGATGTGGGTGGTGTCCTTGATATAGGCTTTCAATTCAGGCACTCTGGGTCTCAAAGCTTGGTCTATGTATTCCGCAAGTTTTTCTGTGGCCCATCCCAGTCCACTTACTATCGGTCTTCCTTCTGGAATTTGGTTGAATTGCTTGTGTACTTTTGGAAGGAAGTATATGGTTGGAAGAATTGGATGTTTGACATGTAAGAAGTTTTTTCTTCATCTGTGATTCCTCTATGGATTTCATGATATTGCTTTTGGGATTACTTGTTAGTTCTTTGTACCATACAGGTATTGTTAGATGATTGTTGGCCATCAACAAATAATCACACCTATTCATTATTATGATGTTGCCGCCTTTATCGGCCTCTTTAATTACTATTGTAGTGTCATTTTTTAGGTCTTGTAGTGCTTGGTGTTCATCTTTGGTTAAGTTGAATTTGATTTCAGGTTTTCTAATGTTGGTTTTCCTTCTTTCCCCAAGATCGTGAATATTTCTTCTGGTTGCTTTGAAGAATACCTCGATCAAATTCTCAGTTGCAAACTGAGGTGTGATGTCATCAATGCCATTAGTGATGTCATCTTTGAGGTCATGGGTGTTAGTACTTGCAGGTAGAGTGAGTTATGGTTGTGTACCTTACCATAACTGGCGAATTTCTGGGGGTTTTCGGTTTTACATGTAACCATAACGTCCCTGTAGGAAAGTTTTTTCAATGAATTTCATAGGTTTTTAAGTTGTACAACTTAACCATAATGTCCCTTTAACAATGTTTTTTGTTAGTGAATATATATATTGAATGAAGAGTAACTGAATTTTTGGGTATTTTAGAGAAGAGAGAAGGATACCTCGAATTCATGAGCCCGTGAGGGATGGAAAGAATAGACGCCATAGCTCCATATAGGAGTATTAATGATTCCTGATGCAAAGAGCCAATAAGAAGGACGTGTATTAAACTCCTAAATGGAAAAAGGGAAGACATACATTTACTAAGAATAGTAAAGGAACATGTACATAGGGTAACAAATTGAGAAAGTGCACATGTCTAGGGGATATCATTTGCTTCTATAAAGATTTTGCATGTTTAAACTGATAGATATGAAATGATAGCAAAAATAAATAAATAAAAGATGTGTGGTACATTTTGTAAACAAAGGATTGACGTCAATCAGAAGGTTAACATTAAATGAAATTAATATACGAACAAAGAAGAGAACCTTAAGATACTAAAATTCAAAGAACAATGTAAAAATAATGAACAGAAAGTGTAAACGAAGGAGCGAGAAGAACACTGGTACAAAGAGTTTAAAAAATATTTTCATTTACGGATTATGAACGGTGATTGATGGTGCTTGCTCAAAAAGACTGAAATTATATATTTAATAAGCCTAGGCAGAATAATAACGGGTAAGTATTGGCAGTCTAAATTGACTTGCCACCATGGAGGGCACACCTCTTTTACACCTATGCAGAACGTTATTGTGATATACAGTAAACATCAGAAAATATCCTTCTGAGTGGGTCAAGGGCACGATTAATAAAACACTTATGTCATGGCCCCCGGTGGGTTCATTATCGAAATTGATATTACGTCACATTATGGCAACTTACATGCCACTCACAAAGGAAAGAAGTTAGAGAAAAGGATGTCAGTTTTAGAACTCTGGAAAATTACCAGAGTGAGAAAGAAGATCCATCTGAGGGGGATTCAATGCTTAATCAGCATAAAGGAGAAGATGTATCCCTTTAAGGAATTAAAGGCTGTAGCAGGGTATGTTAATCCAACGTATGAGCCCCCTGCTTATAGTAGTGATGATACTAAGCAAGACATTGGAAATTGAGAATGCTATTAGCACCTTGGTCCATGCCGGTAAAATACCGGCACCGCCTTGGAGGAAAGGGGAATTACCGCCCTATTCCAAGGTTGGTGGGTCGGTAATTCCCCCTTCCCTCATTGCCCTTCCCCATTCCCATTTTTGCCCCATAGGGCATAATGGGAATGGGGAAGGTGCTAATTACGGCACCGCAAATTGCGGTACCGTAATTAGCTCCCTGGTCCCTTTGCGGGTTGGTTTTTAACGCCTGCAAAAAGCAGGCGTTAAAGTCTCCAACCCGCAAAGGAACCTCATAGTAAGGTGGTAAGGGTGAACAGTCACCGGTACCATTAACGGTGACCGTTAACCCTTACCGCCGTCCGTGTAATGAGGCCCATTAACACACAATGAAGATAAACAGTGGGATAAGAGATAGGATAGACAGGACAGACAGATAGAGATAGAGGAAAAGGCAGAGAGACAGAAGTGAACAAAGGATACAGCTAAGGGCATTACAATAGTACAAATGAATGGATAGGATGACAGAAAATTCTTAAACTAAGGCATTGATTGAGTTCGAGGAAAAGAGGAAAATGAAGAGTGAGAGAAGAGAGAGAAAGAGAAAAAAGAAGAGAGATTATTTAATGAAGGAACAGACAAAGAGTATAAGCGAAGGAGGAATGGAAAAAATGTGAGATAAGAAAAGAGATGGAAAGATTGAAAGAAGAGAAACAAAAAGAAGCAGAAGCCTAAAGATTTAAAGTACGTAGGTTGTAAAGAAGGCCAGAGGAAGACGAGTTAAGGGGAATAAGAAGAAGAGAGGAAGAAATTAATTGGAGTAGGGGAATAAAAGAAGATGAGATTGAATATTTACGCCAGAGGAGCATAGTGCCCATAGAAGCACGAGAACGATTGGAAGAAGAAAAAGGGTCACAACAGCCCCGAAGGGAGCTGCAAGGAAGGCCTTGATCAACATGGGCTGGAAGACAGGATACAGAAGATTTAGAGCAGAAGCCTGGGGACCTATATAGGCAAACGAGGGATAGAGGAAGGTATGAAACTCAAGAAAATACTCAATGTTCACGATTAAAGAGAACTGAAGGTAGATCAGGGGACTTCATGACAGATGATCATAGAACAATGTCTTTAACCAGGTTAGATCTTGATGACGCAGAAGAAGATAACAGCCATGCGAGTTGGGGCATAATAATGACAGATGAAGTAAGGAAGAAAGACAAGAAAGAAAAAAGAAAAGGTGCATATGAATTTTCAAGAGAATTGAATGTAGATAAAGGGGTAAAATGGCCAGTGTTAGAGATCCCCATAGAAGAAAACACCAGAACCAACACAATACACTGAATGATCAAAAGTACGATTGCACAGTACAGGAAATATATCACTGCCTTATGTAAGCAGATTAAGGGCATTACCAGGATGAAAACAAACAAGCGAGGATAACGCTGCATGTAAAACAAGGAGTATGGGTAGGTATAGTTATTAACCAGGTTTGTCACAATTTGCACTACTAGAGAAAGAAGGGGGTTGACCACAATATATATATATATACCATAGCCCCAAATGGATAAGGAAAAGGTAAAGGTAAAGCACTATCAAGATTAACTTCCAGTGCGGCGAAGTGGATCTCTGAATTGGAGAAAAGAGCATCAGGAACGACTCATAGGCGGCATCAAAGGCCTATTATCAGCCATTCTAGGGGAGTGAGCTGATGACATTTGGAAAACAGCAGGATATCCGAAAGTCACTGCGCAAAACACGGTGCATGATGGAGCGCCATTTAATAATTGTATAGCAAATGTATTGCGATCACTCAGAGTACAAAATCCTGATACACCGGATATTGGGGTAATAATAACTCAGAAAATGGGAAAGATTGAATACCCCATTTCCTTTATTCAGGACATATAGGATAGATGGAATTTGGAGGCGCATGAATCATGGGATAAAGCGGTAGCATTATTTAATCACATTTTATGTCAAGGGCTGCCAAAGCCAGTGCAACAACAGCTAAAGAAGCAGGTGGGAATGGAAGCAAAACCATGTCCAGAGATACAATTCGCAATTGTGCATTACTGTACAATATTGAGAGAGAAAGATAAAAAGCAAGGTGAGATTAGAAAACAGGAAGAGGCAAAGTTGGTGCAGTAATAATTATCAAAGTATGCCATAGAAGGAACAGTATTGACAAGTAATGAGGGAGCAATCGCACAAATAGTGCATAACACACACAGGATAATGCAGCATATGTCATGTATCAGAATGGGTATAATTTTATGCCAAGAGGCAGATGGAATAGGCCTCAAGGAGGAGGGTGAGGTGGATTTCATAACCCTCAAGGAAGAGGAGGATTTAATGGCAGACAGGCACCACAGTGCTGGTGTTGTGGTAAATCCTGACATTTGGCTAGAATATACAAAAACAGGGGAGGTATGCAACAGCAGAATTGGCAATCTCCAAGAGGGGGGGATGGGATATGCTCCACAGTACTATAAAGATTCACAGGTATATTACGCCCAAGATCACACGCAACCTCAGGCATATGCACCGCAATCACAGCAAACACAAGTCCCAATGCATTGCCGCAACATCAACAACAACAACAACAGCCACCACCACAGAGGAGATGCAGGAGGAGAAGGAGGGTGAGACAGGCCCAGCATGCCCCACCAGTGCAGCCACCGTTACCACACCGGCAGCCCCAATGCCTCGAATCAACAGTTTGCCTCCATTTTCTATTTATTTTTATTTATTTTATTTATCTGCGCTCCTCGGCTCTGCACTTTCCACTCTCCCCCTTCGATGCACTTTTTCCCTTTTCCCTTTCCCATGCACTTGCGCGTTTTCAATGTCACTGGGCCTAGTAAGATCACTTTTATGTTGTTCTGTGTTCTCCCTTGTTCCCCTCCCTTGCCTAGTCGTGCTCTGAAACACTTGTGTACGAGCGCGATACAAATAAAATATATCATATCATATCATCAGAGCCAGTCCTTTCAACCTAACCCCAGAGCAGATCCACACCCTGTACCATCTGGACCGGGATACCATCACCACCATATTGGACCTGATACACGATGACATAGTGAGCCTCATTGAAATACGCACCGCCATCCCCCCTCTACTGAAGGTAGTGTCTGTGCTCCACTTCCTTGCAACAGGCACCTACCAGCACACAGTGGGGCACATGCATGGCATATCTCAACCCTTTTTTTCCCGGATACTGAACCAAGTGCCCGATGCCCTCCTCAAGCACACAAAGGCCTACATATCCCTACCACGGACTCCCCAGGAGATATTTGGCACAAAAGTTGCCTTCCATGCAATGGCAGGCATGCAAAATTGTGGAGGTGCCCTCGACTGCACCCACGTGGAGTTGGTGGTACCGCATGCCATGAAGGTGGTGTACCACAACCGCAAGCAATACCACTCCATCAATGTGCAGATGGTATGCGACAACAGCGAGATCATCACACATTGTTGTGCCCGATATCTAGGATCGACTCATGACTCTTTGTTCCTGCGGAACTCCATGCTAGCACGCTTCATGGAGCGACATGCTGGGCGACGTGCCTGGCTGCTTGGTAAGTAGCAGGACTGGCACATGGCATTGAAAAGGGGGGAGAGATGCACACACCACCATGCTGCCAATGTTGATGTGACTGCATGATGTGCACATCACCAAACATTGTGCCCGAAACCATCACAAACTGTACAAGACACACAAATCCCATATGAGTGAAGTAGGGTCGACACCTATCATGACATGACTAACAGGAAACCACCCCACAACACATGCACCACCCATCAGCGACCTTCACCCTCCTTAACGCCATCCTGCACCATGCAGTGCATATGCACCATGTTGCTGTCTCCAGCATATCACCACACAGGACAAGCATCCCTGGGAGTGCATAAAACTGAACCTAATAGGGAATCCACTGTCCCGCACAGGGCTGGCACACTCACAGGAGTGCTGCATGTCACCATGGGAATGATCAATGCTGATTGCCCAATATTGCACAGACTACTGCCAACGCTCCCCCTAAGTAAATCTCACATGACACAACACCTCACTAATTTGACACTAACACAGCTGTATGCATACACGATGCATGTGCAACAAGACAGCAGTGCACACGATGTATCATCTTGAAGATGCAACCCACACCATTAGACCATGGCACAGGACACATGGAGGGACAGAAAATGGCGTCAATGCATCCAGGGACATGTGCATGTGGGCAACGATAACCTGCTGGCATATTTGACTAGTACAGCTGTCCGTCATGATTCCCCTGATATTTACCTTCATTTTCCTCTCATACAGTTGATAGTGGCTATCCCTTGAAGCCGTGGCTCCTCACCCATGTCCAAAACCCACAGAAAAGGCACAAGGAGGACTACAATTGTTCCCATACCCGTACCTGTGTGGTCATCGAGCAGACCTTTGACCTGTTGAACGCACGATTTCACTGCCTCAGCCTCGGGTGGGGCACTCCTCTACAGGCATGAGAAGGTGGCCAAGATCATCATGGCATGTGTAATGCTGAACAATATGTGCATCCACCGGAACGTGCCCCTGGCCCCTGACATTGAACTGCTACCACATGATGAGGATGAAGGGGAAGATGAAGATGTGGCAGGACATCATCATGGTGCCGATGCACAGGCGGGACGTGCTGTGCACCAGTCAGTGATTGCACAATATTTCTGACACACATGTCAGCAGAGGGTGACATGATGGTTGGACAGAGGGCACTGGGTGTGTGGGTACATGTACACTATGCACTGTAAATGATTAAATGACACATGCGCATTGATGAATGTCCACTCAGGTCTTCTTTTTCAAACAACCGGTGTATTGAATGTAACAATGTAAACGTAAGTGACAAAACCCTCCACCACCCCCCCACCTTCCCTTCCCCCTACAACTCCCCCACTCATGCTCACCACCCTCCAGCTCCCCTCACAACTCCCCCACGCACCCTCACCCACTCCCCCCACAACTCCCCCACACTCCCTCACCCCCTTCCCACAACTCCCCCATACAAGTCCCATTGAGTCCCCGAAGCCTACATGAGGCTGCCAAAACATTCACTCGGCACTCCCTGAGCCAGGGGGTGGTATGTCCCGTCGGCGCTGTGCATGGACCGACTTGCAGAGCGGGCTCGTTTGGGTGGAACTGCAGGACGACTTTGTGGCCTCCTGTTGAGGTTGTGGGGCGGGATGATCTGCCTCCAAGGCATCCATGATGCGCCCTAGCACCTGCCTGAGGGCCGAGACCTCCTCATAGAGGCAGCTGGTGTCGTCCGTAATGGACCGGCCTAGTGCAGCTAACTCTGTACGCCACTCCTCTCTGGCCTGATGGTTGTCCTGTACAAACTCATGAATGAGTGCAGTGAGCAGGTCAGTCTGCTGCGGCCCTGCGGGTGCACCTGTGGATGTGCTGGGAACCTGGCTGTCATGCCCAGCGTGCTCATCCTCCCCAACACTGAAAACTGGACTGAGATGTCCCTGGGTGTGATCATGACCGGACTGCTCTGGGGTGGTGGCGTTCGTTCATTCGAACGATCGATGATACTTGGGGGGATGTAATTTGGGTTGGGGTATGGACCACATCCATAATATCGTCCTCCATGGTGCCCCAGATGTCCTCCTGGCTGTCATCCAGTGGCAGGGGTGCCGTGTCTGCCACCTCCCCATCCACACTAGACTCCATCGAATGGGGTGTCTCACAGGTGTCTAGAGGCAGGACAGTGGGTGGGGGTGGTGGTGGTGCTGTGCCCTCCACGGGCCTTGGTGGTACGGGTGCAATGTGTACCTGCGGTGGCTTGGTTGCTGGGACACAGCACCAACTGGCTAGTCCCCTGGAGGTTGACGGTCGGTTGCTGTACTCATGGGACCTCTTCCTGGGTGTGGCCTGTGCAGGGGTGGCGTCCTGCTCATCGCTGTCATGGTCACTGCCTGTGGGGGTGGAAGAGAGGGATGGCATGAGTGATGTTTTGATAGGCATCATACATACATTGGGACAATTGCTCATCCACACAATTGTGGGTAATAGGCATTTGTGTTGGGAAGGGCACGTCATTTCATCCATGGGTGGTTAATGCAGGCATATGTCGGCATCACTCATGTTGACCAGGGACAGTGCTGTCTGACATGCATACTATTTTGGTCATGCACGCTGTGTGCCTCGTGGAATTTCCTACTTTGTGTGGTATGTGTCACGTACGATATTGCCTTGCAGCAGGCATCAGCATGTGTCTCTGATGCTTCGGCCTACTTTACAGGGAGTGTGTGTGTGTTTGGCCAACCATGGCGTGACTCTCTGTACTGACCTTGGCGTTGACTTTCATAAGATTTGGCATAGCAGTGTTTACTTTGGACTCTCACCTCCACCGCCAGATGTAGTGGCGCCACAGTCCATCTCGCCTACACCTTAGATGGATTCCATCCCAATCATGCTTGTGCATGTATCCTCCCATGGAGTGAGCTTTATGGGTGAACTAGGTCCTCCTCCAGTTTCCATGGCCTGGCTGCGATTGACGGATAATATGTTGTGCACCCTTAGGCTTACGGCAGTCTTTCACTGTGCGGGGTGTGTTGCCCACTGCACTAACCTTCTGGGCAACAAGTGCCCAGATCTCTTTTTTACGTAGCACTGCCTCTCTCCTCATGTTGCTGGAGAAGACTGTGCCTGCATGCTCGTGCAAAGTGTCCACAAGCATCTGGAGCTCGTCCTGATTAAATCTTTCCTTTCTGAGGCGGGCAGATCCCTTCTTCAGGGCCTTCTGCATTCTTGTCTTGTAGGAGGAAGATTTCTGATGATCAGCAGTGTCCCAGGGGTCCTGTGTGCTGAGGATGGCAATGGATTGTGTTTTTAAAGATGGCCACCGTGCTCCTTCCTGTTCCTGTGCGATGATGCTATTTCCAGTTCCGCTTATTAGCAGTGACCGTAACTAGCTGTGTCCGCTAATTACAGTCACCGCTATTTACAGTCACTGCTAATGACGCATTGAACTATGTCAATAGTGTTATCTGCGCTTAGCTTGACGCCGGTAAGGGCTTTTTGGGAGCCTTTTGCGGCATGGCGCTAGGTACCTTAGTGGCATGGCGCAAAGCTTGTGCCCGCGAAGTCGTAATAGTCCTCTATTAGCGGACTGGTGCCAGCACGGACACGCTATTTACGCCATGCCGGTAAGGGACGTTACTTACCTCCAAGCTCGGAATGAGGGCCAATGACACTATAAATACATATTTAGACAGATTGGCTCATCTACCTAACAAGTTATGGTACCAGCACATGAGGAAGGTCGGAGAAAGAACTTCGGAAGAAGGTTGTTATGCTTGTTCTTTTATATTGTGTGCCATGAATGCAGCAGTAACATTTATTTCAAGGGACTTGCTTCCAGATGATGCAAAGTGTCTCAGCCACCTGGTAGTGTGTACCACCAAAGGACAATTCAAAGGATAGTGGGCAACTCTAAGATTGTGATCAAGACACACTTTTCCATACGAAGACACATATGTGAAAACAAAGTGAATGGAGACTGAATTGGGGTGGACTGGTTAAAAACTCATGTATTCATCCCAGTATGGAGACCCAATAAAAACTGTCGAAATGAAGAGAAATAAAATGCTGGGAAAGGGCACAGCTATTGGTGTATGGGCATGTAGTAACCAGCACTGGATGGGAAGATGGCCTAATATCATGCCCTGCACACTTATTAAAGAAAGAAGCAATTTGCAAGGTGCAAAAGGTAAATGATGAATGCCTGGAATCATGGGCTAAGTATGCAAGATTATTAATCTGGGTTGAGAACGAAGCAGACCAGTGCATATATTGCAAGTAAAGAATGCAGCAAGCTGCTTCAAGAATGATGGTAAGATCTACATTGAAAAGAATAAAGGTTGTGGATAAAAAATCAAAGGACCAAGAATTAATGGAGAAACTGCAGTCCTAATGGATCGATATTGGGCTTGCAGATCCAGAGCTTATATCCAATTACCTAAACACTGGGGAGGAGTGTGCTCCATTGATATTGATATTGATATTTAATTCTATCGTGCTCGTACACAAGTGTTTCAGAGCGCAACAAGGCAACGGAGGGGAACAGGGGAGAACTAAACAGCGATCATACTAGGCCCAGTGACATTGAGAACGCGCAAGTGCATGGGAGAGGGGAGGGGAAAAGTGCATGGAAGGGGTAGAAGAGAGGTGGCTGAGGGCATCCTGAAAATGAGTTGAGTGTCGTCAGCGTAGCACTGACAATTTGAGCAGAAAATGGCAATGCAGTGGACGAGATTTGCCTGGTATTGGTTGAAAAGCCAGGGTTACCAGTTAGACCCTTGGGAACACCATAGTTAGAGAGGAAGATAGATGATAGGAAAGACCCAAGTTAGACCTGGGAGGGTCGATCAGAGAGGAAAGAGGTCAGCCAGGCCAGAGCCTGATCATTGATACCCAGGTTTTCATAGAAACGGTTGAGCAGGATGGTATGGTTGACCGTGTCGAAGGCAGAAGAGAGATCGAGGAGGATGAGGACAGAGGGAATGTTAGAGTCAAGGTTGGAGAGCAGATCTTCACAGATGTTCAGGAGAGCTGTTTCTGTGCTTCTGGCAGCTCTGAAGCCAGACTGGTGGTCATGGAGACAGCCAACAGAATTGGAATGAAGGTTAAGCTGAGAGATAGCCAACATTTCCAAGAGTTTGCCCAGAAACGGAGTAATCGAATTTGGGCGATAGTTAGCTGGACAAGAAGGACCAGCTGTGGGTGTCTTGAGAAGAGGATGCACAAGGGAGTGCTTCAGAGGGGAGGGGAAGGATCCTGAGGCAAAGGAGTGGTTGAAAAAATCAGCAAGGGCCGGAGCAAGGGTGTCAATGTGATCCTTGATGCTTTTAGAAGAATTGGGATTAACCTGTTTTGACGAGGCTTTCATAGACCGGACTTGTCTAGCAACCTTGTCAGGGGATCAAGGACGAAAGGACAAGAAAGATGGTGGGGGGTTGGCTAAAGGAAGGCCAGCAAGCACAGATGGAGAGGGTAGAGGAGGGGTGCGGAAGGAGTGGGTGGACAGGATCTCCCAGGTTTTTTAAATGAAGTGAGAGGCAAGGGTATTGCAAAGAGCCTGGGAGACAACAGGAGGGGTAGAGACTGCAGCAGGGTTGGCCAGCTCCTTGCAGATTTTAAAGAGTTCCGCTGAGTTGTTAGATGCCACAGAGACACGAGTTTGAATGTGGACTCTCTTCTTGGTGAGGACAGAGAGTCAGTATTGCCTTTGTAGCAGGCAACAGGCCAGTTTGTCAGAGGATGAACAGGAAGCCCTCCATTTCTTCTCAGCCGCCCTACACTTACGTTTAAGTGTAGCTAGGCCAGAGTCATACCAGGAATTGCACTTGTCTTTGGACTTCAAACAGATCCTCATGACATGGGCAAGAGCATTAAGAGTATCAGAAATTGAAGAGTAGAGCAGAGACAGGGCTGTGTCAGGATGTGAGACAGCCAGAGGTGGAGAGGGGGGAGAGAGAGTGACAGCAAAAGCCTCAACTGACACACGCTTCATGGGCCGGCTGTCAGAGAAGGTAGGCGGCAGTGTTGGCGTAGGCTTGGCTTGGGGGAAAGAGAGGGGGAGATAAGAGGAGAGGAGGGAATGATTGTCCAGGAGAGAGGAGTGGTCAGAGGGATGGAGAGGGGGAGGTCAGAGGAGATCAAGACATCAAGTGTTTCCTGCAGAGTGAGTCAAGCCAGAGGGGAGGGTGGACAGGAAGAGGGAGTAGCAGAGGTAACAGAAGAGTACAGAGGAGGAACAAGGAGAGTCTGAATGTATATTGAGGTCACCGAGGAGGAGGAGTTGAGTGGTGGAGGCCAGGAAGGAGGAGGAGAGGTCCGCCCACTCAGAGAAAAATGAGGTGATTTGGCCAGGAGGCCAGTAGATGGTAGCCACAGTAAGAGAATGGGTAGGCAAGTGAGAAAGCGTACAGACACGGCATTCAAAAGAGGAGTAGGGCTGAGTGGGAATGATAGAGGCAGGAATCCAATCAGGAAAGATCAGGGATAACCCCCACTGGACTGTGAGGATCTGGGTGCGGAGAGGATCTTGTAGCCATTAGGGAGGAGAGTGTCAATGCTTGTGACAGAGCTGGCCATGAACCATGTCTCAGTAAGCCCAAGGACATCAAGGTCTAGTTCTCCAAGGAGGTGGCAGATGTCAGAGGAGTGCTTGACAGCAAAGCGAGAGTTGAGAGTGGCAATATGAAGAAGGTTGCTAGCCTTAAAGACCTTCCGGGGGAGGGGTACAGATCAGAGGTACGCCCTGCGGAGGTGAAAGAGGACTAGGAGGTGCAGAGGAGGAGAAGGAGGAAAGAGAGGGCAAGGTAGCCAAGGGGGGAGAGGAGGGAACAGCAGGAGATGAGAGGAAATTGATGAGGCCAGGGAATAACATCAAAGAGGAGGAGATTGGCCTGAGAGCCTTGGACCATGACAGTGCCATTTAGGTAGACATTAATGATGACATTAGAGGAGTCGAAGGAAGCCATGAGAACTTCCCAGCGAGTGCCACCATTAATGGGAGAGGAAGAGATAGGACAGAGCACAGAGATCATATGAGGAGTCCATAGATCTGGCAAAGGAAGAGGATGTCGGTGAGGGTCTGTCTTTAGGAAGCATTGGAGTAGGTGACGGCGATAGGAAGACCAGGGTTAGAAGCCAAGATATCCTTTTTGAACTTCTTCCTACCAGACTTAGTGAGAAGGGAAGGATAGTCAATGGAGAAGCAGTTGGAAAAGATAGGAGAAACAGAAAGCGCCAGGGGGGGGCGCTGTTGCACACTGCTAAAATGGCTGCCTGATTAGTGAGCTCCCGCTCTGTTCCAGAAACCTGTTCTAATGAATCCTTTTTGGAGCCGCTGTCAGACCCACACACTGGGGTACAGACTCACTAGAGCCCCGTCCTGCGAATCCTAACATGTCGTGCTGAGAGACACCGGAGCTGTGAGGACCAGAAGTTTGGCCGGCCTCTATTGCAGAGGCGAGCCGCCTAAAGGCTCCACGAAGATACAGCTTGAAGCCGCAGTCGCAATCCAGTGCCGGGCAATGAGGGGGGCGGGGCCTGTTGATTCCGCCCGCGTCCTGTGGCTGGAAATATTGTCCTGGAGAGGTCCCGGCCGTGGGGAAGAGACTGCGCCAACGCTGAAGCAGCGCTGCTACAGCGGAGCCTCGGGGACCCCGCTTGTCCTGCGGCACCCCGCTGGTGGGCGGCGGTTCGGCGGCACCGCGTGTAACGCTGGGTCGAGAGAAGCAGCGACGCAACCCGTCCCTCGCCCGGGGCAGCAGAACCAATACACCGGCAGCAGGTAAGAATACCCTGAGGTTCGCCGCTCGCGAACACATTAAACACCCGAGCTTCTGCATACCGGCGGTTCGAGCCTGCGGCCGCCCTCGCCCTCCCAATTCGCCAGGGGGGGTGAAACAGGCAGAAATTGATGCCCGACATCACACGCGACCCGATTATCAATCCTGCGGCCCGGAGCACCATACTTTTGTGCACCCTACGGCTGAGACTGAGCTGGCTCCTAGCCCATATTTAGAACTGTGCCTGTGTCCCACACCTGGCCTGCACGCCCTGTGAGACGGGGGCTGGTGTGGTGGGCTGCAGGGGGACGGGGGGCTGGTGCTCTCACTTAACCAGATAGCATCCTACTGGCCTGGTCGACGATTGCGGTGCAGGGTGTGCCGATCCTCCCCGAACTGCACACCATACTTCGGTCCTCCATTGACTTCTCGGGAGGTGTTTACTGGCCAGGACATGGCTTTGAAGACAAGAGCGGGGAGAGGCCCCCAACTGGCTAGTTGGCTGCCCTGGACGCTGTTAAGCCTGAGACACCTCTCAGAGCCAGACCATATTGAGTGTGGTGAAGTAATACGTGGGAGGACACAGTCCACCAGAGTGGACACGCCAGGAGCCCTGTAACAGAGCAGAACACTGTGCTAGGACCCGCAGAAGGTGAACACAGGCCACGGCCAGGAAAAGAGATTGTGGCACAGCACACTGCGACTAGTGACATGGGTGAACCCCAAAAATCGGGTAGGGGGACCAAAACCCCTAGCAGCAAGAAGAAAGGCCCTATGGATGTATACACGGCCAGCCAAACACAACCTACCGGTTAGATACACTAATCAATAATATGGAAACTCAGAACCCGGAGACCAGCGATAAGGAAGACAGATTAACAACAATTGTCCAAGATGGGTTTCGAGCAGTCAATACGAAGTTGGATGACATAGTGTCCACCATTGTCTCCCTAAAGGCTAGGGTGGACAAAGAGAGTGCACATGTAACTGAAGCAGAACATAGAATAATCACCAATGAAGATGCAATCGCACATCATGATCATGATATCACCCAACTAAAAGTGGCTATGTCCAAAATGCAAAATAAGTGTGAAGATTTAGAATCCAGGACGAGACGCAACAAGATCCGGGTGGTGGGCGTCGCGGAAACATTCGGAAGAGGCCAAATGGAAAAACAACTTGAACAGCTTCTTAAAACAGTATTTGTCCAGGAAGCATTTTCTGAACATTTCCTGATTGAGAGGGCGCACTGCACGCTTGCCCTGGTCCCTAAACCAGGGGCACTGCCACGCACAATAATTGCCAGGCTCCTTAATTACATAGACAGAGACTTAATCTTGCGCCTGGCTAGAAAGCTGGAACGTTACAACCTGATGGAAACCGGATACACATATACCCAGACTTCTCTGCCGGTGTCCAAGCAAATAGAAGAACCTATGAACCAGTCAAAAGACTCCTTAGAGAACAACAAATACCATAGGCCCTAATGTTCCCTGCCAAGATGAGGATTCAGCATGCGGGCAGGGCGCATTTCTTTGAGACCCCGCTGAGGCCACGCAATACATTGAGGCTTCTATACCCCTTCCACCCAGGGGAGACAGACCAGCTCCAAATAATAGACCCAGACCAGGAGATGAAGGTACTTTTCTTGTTTAGCCGGCCGCTGTCTGCTCTGCTACAGCATTAGGGCTACAGCCCTGGTGGTGCCTTGATTATGGCGGCTCCACTCCATTTGATTTACGGAGATGTGGACACGATTGGGCGGCCACGTGATGCAACATGGCTACCCCCGGAAAGATCCAAGAGTTATTTTGGGTACATCGTCGAGTTGGGGTTGATGATGTGGGATAGAGGGGGGAGTTGGTTGATCTTTGGTGGGAAAAAGTCCACTGAAGGCAGAAGTTTTGTTCACCAGGAGAGGAGTGACCCTGGTTACAGTTTGTTTTTGGTTAGCAGTTTGCTCTATGTTAAAAAAGTGGCTGCATCGGTCCAGGATTGACTACTGGTTTGTTACATCTAGCATGTCCCCTGCGCTGCAGAGTTGTGCAATTTTTCCCCGTACGCTCTCTGACCACTCCCCAGTGATGATAGAACTCAAGATTCAGGACACCCCTTGTCCCGCTAAGAGATGGAGAATGCCAAGCGGAATGCTGGGTGACTCCGGGGTGGTGGAAACACTACATGTTGACATAGCAGAATACCTCATTAACAATGTGGGCTCGGTAAGCAGATATTCCACTGTGTGGGAATCATTTAAAGTTTGGATCAGGGGGGTGTTGCTGTCCAAATCGGTTGGCATGTTAAAGAACGTGCGGGCTGAACTGGCGGACATTGAATGTAAACTGGAGGTATTGGAGGGAAGGTATACCCAAACGCAGAATAGGGAACTACTAGCGGATATACATACATACTTACAGGAATTTGATAAACTGACCGCGAGGGAAGTGCAGTATATGGCTGCCCCCATGCGTGCACGCAGGTACAGAGAAGGAAACAAGGCCGGCAGGACACTCTCTAATCTTCTCAAACATGATAAGCAACCACACCAAATAGCGAGTATACAGATGCCACAAGGGGTAGTACTCATTAGGGAAGAGGAGATAAACCAAGAATTTGTCAAATTTTATAACAAACTATACTCGAATCAAGATAAAAAATAGTCTGCAGACATTGAAAATTATCTGGCAACCCTCAACCTTCCCCAACTCGCAGAGACAGAGCGTTTATCGCTAGATCAGCCGATATCGGCGGAAGAGGTTACAGAAGCTATCAAAATATTAACATCGGGTAAAGTACCAGGGTGTGACGGGATAGGGGCAGAATTGTATAAAGAATTTCATGCTGAACTTGTCCCGATACTCCTCCAAGTGTGGGAGGAATCCCTTGAATACAATATACTGCCCCCAACTATGAGGGAGGCAGTGATTACTGTGCTCCCCAAGCTGAGGTGACCACCACAAGATGTGTCTTCCTACAGGCCTCTATTACTTATAAATACTGATGATAAAATATTCGCAAAAGTAATGGCCAATAGACTCTTACTAGCGGTCCCCGTCCTGATCCACCCTGATCAAAATGGGTTTATTCCCGCCAGATCCACCTCCCTAGACTCTTTGGGTTAATGGCACAGATAGACCCCGAGAGGAACGCTGCTGCAATATCCCTAGATGCTGAGAAAGCTTTTGATTCGGTTTCCTGGGTCTAGCTTCTAAAAGTGTTGGAGGCATTTGGGATTGGACCGAACTTCATTAGATATGTTATACTATTATACATTGAGCCTGGTGCTCGAGTTCTGACCAATAGGTCCATCTCCGAACTCTTCTTGCTGGGTAGAGGAACCAGGCAGGGCTGCCCGTTCTCGCCCCTGTTGTTTGCATTAACCATAGAGCCTATGGCAGCTGCGGTGAGGCTGAAACACTCTTATAAAGGCATAAATATAAAGGGATCTGTCCAATTGATTTCATTATACGCTGATGACACCTTATTGTATATTCATGAGCCTAATGCAAATATACCGCCCATAATGGTGGAAATACAAAATTTTGCTGACTACTCGGGATACACGGTTAACAGAGCCAAGTCTGAAATATTTCCACTCACGCCATCCACTGAGTGCCCTGAGAAGCTGCACGAGCTTAGGTGGTCGGACCTGCAGATCAGATATCTGGGAATCCTGGTGTCTAGAGATAGGAACACACTGTATCTGAACGATCATGAGGCCGCACTGCAGTCCATCACCACTAAGCTTCAGATATGGGGGTGCTTACCAATATCTTTACATGGTAGAGTAGCGGTTCTTAAAATGATAATCCGGCCCAAGCTACTCTACCTGTTTGTCAATATTCCCATATGGCCGGGTAGACGTTCTTCCACAAGCTCCGTTCCACAGTAGTGACGTTCCTTTGGAATGGGAAAACTGCCAGGATAAGCTGGGAAAAGATGACTGAGCCATACTCTAGGGGCGGTATAGCGGCCCCAGACTTTGAACTCTACTACCATGTGGCCCAAGCACAGTTTGCAAAGCATTGGTATGATACCGCGCAGGAGACGCCCCATGCACTAATAGAAGAATTTACCACACACCCCACGAATATTCAATTAGTCATATTTGATACACAATACAAGGATACATGCGAATATAACCCAGTTAGCTGTACGGTTAAAGCATGGGAAGCCATATATAAAAGATTGCAAATAGAAATGCCATATAATCCTGAGATGCCTCTTTGGAACTACCCAGGTATACCCCCCAAGCATGACAGCACTATACAAGAGTCTTGGGACCCTAATAGGGAAATGAAAATAGGGGATATGTTCATAAATGGCAAATTTGCAACCCTGGGGGAAATAACAAAAGCGTTCAGAAGGGGGCCACTCACGACACTTCAGTATTACCGCATGCTGTCTGCATTTCAAAAAATGGCCGCTATTTCCAGATGAACCCCAGCCACACCCATGTGTACAGATGGTGACCTCTACGGGAGGGCAATATCTAGGCTATATGCGGAGCTACAAGCCCAAAACAAACCCCCACGATAAACCATGTAAAAGATAAATGGTAAAAAGACCTACAGATACCCATTGAAGACGAGAAATGGCATAGATATTGTTCCTTGACTAAGAAGGTCTCCCTAAATGCTGGCCTGCGGTTAATCAATTTAAGATATTGAACAGGATGCATTACGCCCCAACTAAAATAGCGAAATTTACCCCCAATGCATCGTATTCATGCCCGAAGTGTAATATGCCACAGGCAGGGGACTTTCATATGTATTGGGAGAGTCGGGTAGTGATGAAGTTTTGGAAAGATGTTGCTGTAATGCTTGAAGATATCACACAGATCCCACCAGATCTGAAACCTCAAAAATATTTATTTGGTGATATAGGCAAGTGTTCCGAGAAAACTAGAAGATTGTTAAATGTCGCATGTGCAATTGATAAAAAGTGTATCCTGCTGAAATGGAAAAGTGCGAGCCCACCCAACATGAACCAATTTCTTCGTGAACTGACCTATATAAATGAATCAGAAGAACAGTATGTAATGTCCCGGCCCACAGCTTGCAGGCCTAAAGATATATGGGGCCCTTTCAGAACTTACTTATGTACCCTGGCCTCCCATGATGATGAATCTATATAATGTTGTGTAAATACTGTGACCATGACACTTATCATTGCTTTGAAAATGTATGCTGTTGACGATGAGGTGCTATGTGTTCCTATGTTGCCACTAATAAAAAGAGTTTTTAAAAAAAGAAAGCGCCATGGGGGTGGAAGTGAGGAGAGGATGGAGAAACTGGGGGCTAAGGCAGGTAGGTGTGGGACAAAAGAGAGTGGTGACGTCACTGGGCTGGCAAGTTACAGAGAAGCATCAGTATACAAGCAAAATACAGAGGATTTCGCAATAGGCAGCAAGATTCGACTTTTTAGCACAAAGCAAACACAGCAAGATTTGACTTTTCATTCTTGGATGCAGCTGTTAGCAAAGGGTTTTAGGAAGCTCTGTGCATCAGGGTGACAACATTGGAGTAACAAGCAGAAAGAACAGTGATAGTCAAAGGTGGTAGGAGTGAGTCCATAAGGAGGGAACTAACCCATAGTTCTGGAGGATGCGAAGTCAAGGCAGTCCAGATTTATTAGAGGAGTGAGGTGGCAGCATCATTGTGGTTAAGGTGCAGGAAGGACCCCAATTAGCGTTCCGGAAGCGGACAGGGAGCAGACAGGGGCCTTAGAAGTAGGTCTTTTCTGAGAGGGCCTGCTAAAGCCTACTGGTCCCTGATTGGATGCAAGAAAATACTTGCCTACACAACAAAGAAAACCATGGTGGTCATCTTGAAAGGCCAAAAAACAGTCAAATAAGCAGGCAGTAGTTGAAAAACTTGTGCTTTCAAAATAGCAAGGCAGCCCCAGGTATTAAAAAGCTCAAAAAATGGCAGCTCAAAAAATGGCAGCACGATGAAAATGCCAAATAAAACAGTCCTTTTCAACAATTTTATGCACATTTCGTTGTGTTTTTTTTTCTTTTTCTTTTCTTCACATTTTTATTTTTCAGGTTCAATAATTACCCTGGAGGTGCAGTAATGCACAGCAAATGCACCTACCTAATGGAATGGTCAGTAGCCAGCCACAAACTCCACATGTGCAGGAAAACAACAGATGGTCAGGAGGGTGGAAACAGGACCTCAATCTCAGTGAAAAGCAGATGAATGTAATGGTACACGTCCCAGCGTTAGTAATTCCCCAAAGTGACTTCCATATTGAGGAGTTTCCAAAAATTAATGAGTACCTAAGAAAGAAGAGATTGCTTCATCTTCATCAACTAAAAAGAGAGAATTATTTCTCATCAATAAAGTCTTATGAAGACATTCTGGAATTATTTAGTAAGACTGCCATGATAATGATTTCCATATTTACACCAGGACTCCAACCAGCAGTGAATGCCAAGTGGTTACAAATCACTTGGTGGGAATTGCTGCAGACGTTCAATGCAACAATAAAGGGATTCAATGCAATCAAAGAAGAATTGAGAGCTATCAGGCTGATGAGCATCTCGAACAGGTATGTTCTGGAGCTCATAACAGCAATGGAAGGAGCTGTTGTGCCAATGTCGGACTGTCTTGCTTCACATTTTCACCAGCTCATGATGGAGAAAATGGAACCCTGACAGAAGCAATAATGACGTTAACAACAATGCATACAAATATAGAAGAGGAAACTGATGGGACATCAGGAGATGATTGGTTCTCATCTCTGTTTTTATGGATTCCATATTGGTTGGCGAATGCTTTCAACTTGTTGGCATACTAGTGGTGTTGCTGCTAGGATTCTGTCTTATAAAGATCACCTTGGGACAATGCCAGAAGACAGCCGAGTAAGCTATTGGAATGAAGATAATGATTGACATTAACAGTGGTGCTGGAGTAACAATGCAGACGGAAGACATTATTTGAGAAAACTTAAAGAATAGTTTTCTTGCAACCCCAGAAACAAGGTTTTACTATCCCCAAGATGGTAATAGGTATGTGGGACTATGAATATTCTGTTCACCAGCTGGAGATTGTCGATATATGACTTGGAGCATAGATGAACACATATAAAAAAATGCAGGCCACCTGAGGGGGATGACAA
This sequence comes from Ambystoma mexicanum, assembly GCF_040938575.1. Taxonomy (NCBI): domain Eukaryota; kingdom Metazoa; phylum Chordata; class Amphibia; order Caudata; family Ambystomatidae; genus Ambystoma; species Ambystoma mexicanum. The sequence goes on along the minus strand of NC_090936.1, from coordinate 298,872,717 downwards.
AAATAAGGGTCCCAAAGAAAAGAAAATATGATGAGATGATAGAAGAAGATGAAGCAGGAATAGCAGAAGAGGAGGAAAAGAAGAGTATGGTTGAATATTTGACCAGAGGGGGGAATGCAGAGGAGCAGGTGGATTCCCCTCCTCTGGTCCCCACACCTTCACCACCATTCTAGTGGAGTAGCAGATGAAGAGCAACAATTGGGAACCCATGCATGATTTTACGTGACATGCCCATACCGCGTCGATTGTATGAAAGATGATATGCACTTAGCCATTCAGAAGCTACCCTCATATTGAGACAGTGGAAGGATGCTACCAGGAAGGGTGCCCACTACCAAGATGTCAGGACATGATTATGAGTAATATGGATGAACCCTGAATAAAGTCTGAAGATGACAGAATGATGTCATAAAGGAGATGTATGAACCTATGCTGAAACAATATGGAATAACTTAAAACTGACAATGTAACTGAAGCACAAAGAGAAGCATGTACCTAAAAACAAAGACACCATAAATATAAGAAGATGAAATAACGTGTTGATCAATAGCTGTAAATACGCTGTAACGCAAGGAAGAAAAGATATATGGAAGCTTACTAAAAAGAGCTAGGCATATAACATTTGGGATGGCCATTGGAAGTAAATGGACGATGGCCTGTCGATTGTATGAAAGATGATATGCACTTAGCCATTCAGAAGCTACCCTCATATTGAGACAGTGGAAGGATGCTACCAGGAAGGGTGCCCACTACCAAGATGTCAGGACATGATTATGAGTAATATGGATGAACCCTGAATAAAGTCTGAATATGACAGAATGATGTCATAAAAGAGATGTATGAACCTATGCTGAAACAATATGGAATAACTTAAAACTGACAATGTAACTGAAGCACAAAGAGAAGCATGTACCTAAAAACAAAGACACCATAAATATAAGAAGATGAAATAACGTGTTGATCAATAGCTGTAAATACGCTGTAACGCAAGGAAGAAAAGATATATGGAAGCTTGCTAAAAAGAGCTAGGCATATAACATTTGGGATGGCCATTGGAAGTAAATGGACGATGGCCTGTGTTAAGAATCAACCCTGTTACCTCAAAAGACGAGCCTTGGAATGTAAATTGAAGAACTGGTGAAGAAGCTGTTTTCGCATGCATTATAAGGGAGTACCTTGGCCTAAGATCAAGAAGGTAATTGGCAAAGGACATTTGCAATGTTAAGTACTGAACAATCATTAGGGGAAAAACCTATGTGAGGTGGAGTGATCAAGTCTCTAAAGGTGAGAGAGGGTAATGGCACCCTGGTTAATAAAATCAATTAGTCCTAAATAAAAGGCTGAAATTGACAAAATTGTGGTCTCCTAACACGTGACTCAGATGTCGATAGCAAGGGCTATTCATTAAAACCCAGATGGAGATAGTGGTCTGGTCATACCCCCTCAATGTTCCAGAACAGTGGGAAAACTACAAGGTCAAAACAAACAGAAGACCTTGGCTAAGGATCAGGTTGATAAGATATGATGGATTAATTGGGAAAACAAGAACTGAATTGACGCCTCTCGAGCACCTGGGTTTCATTTCTACTCATGTGCTGCTAAACGAGCTGAGAGTCCAAGGTCAGATGGGTTGCCTACCAATCATAAGGCCTGTCAGGCACTTTCACATACAATTTTGTAGTTACCAAACCGCTACCATATTCTCTGCTATAATCAGTATACTACGTATGTAGAAGTAGCTCAGGGCGCATCCTACAGACAAGGAGCAACCAATGAGATATTAACACTTATATGATTCTATAAGTAGACATGTTCCCCTAATCCAATCCCTCCCGGGAATAGGTTTTGCAGAGTGCCACATAGGATGATGTTATAGATGATGTGTAAAAAAACATATAAACTCGGTATACACAAGAGGAAGTATGATTATGCATGCATCTAGTTTGATAGCTATACACCTCCCTGCTTTCTTTAATGGAGATTAAAGCAGTATTTTACCATCTTCCTTAGGTCTGTCTGATCATTTGATTTAAGACGTTTATTGGTAATTCCATCTAGCGGATCATAGAGGACTCTTCAAAGTGTTATAGCACATAACCGCGACATAGAAGTATAACAAATAGGTTACTGATGGAAGCATCAACTAACTGAAGATCTATTTCTGACACCATGTTGTCACTGTTCTCTACTGGCAAGTGTAAGACCAGGTGAGGCACTACTCACTGTTGCATTGGAGAGTTTGATGCTCTTTTGTTATACTCCAACCCATAGGGAACTAACAGAATAAGTCTGAAGATTAAGCTGGGAGATGGCCAGCTTTTCAAGGAGTTTGCCCAGCAAAGGGGTGATAGAGATTGGGCGATAGTTAGCCAGGCGGGAGGGGTCGGCAGTGTGTTTCTTGAGTAGAGGGCGCACAAGATAGCATTTCAGAGGGGAGGGGAAGGCTCCAGTGGCAAAGGAGTTGTTGCAGGAGTTGGCCAGGGCAGGAGCAAGGGTGTCAATATGGTCCTTGATGGTTTTGGATGAACTGGGAAGAACCTGCTTTGATGAGACTTTTATTGATCGGACTTGTCTAGAAATCTCATCAGGGGAGAACAGAGGAAAGGAAGAGAATGAGGGATGGGAAGTGGCTGGAGAGGGGCCAGAGGTAGCAGAGAGAGAAGCAGGAAGAGGAGGAGAGGACGAGAGGGTGGACAGGAGATCATGGGTTTTAGAGATGAAATGAGAAGCCAGGGCCGTGCAGAGGGTCTGGGAGGGGACAGGAGAAGTAGAAACTGCAGCAGAATTGGCCAGCTCCTGGCAGATTTCAAGAGTTCGGCCAAGTTGTTAGATGCCACAGTGGCACAGGCTTGGATGTGAGCTCTCTTCTTAGTTTGGATAGAGAGTTGGTATTGCCTTTGGAGCAGGCAGCAGTCCAGTTTGTCAGAGGATGCACAAGATGCCTGCCATTTCCTCTCAGACACCCTACACTTGTGTTTAAGGGTAACAAGGCCGGAGTTGTACCAAGAGTTGCACTTGCCTTTGGGCTTCAAGCAGATCCTCATAACAGGAGTAAGAACATTGTTTAAACATATTTTAAGCAGCTATCTTACCATGGGTCTGAGGCCTGGTTGGAGCACAATTTTCAGTCCCATTCTGGCTTATTGAGTGTAGAGGGGGAAGAGGAATCTCACAAGACCTCCCTGACAAGGTATGGCCACCGAAATTAATATTATGGAATGTTATCCTAGGACAAATGGTGGCACAGGTGTTGAAGTGTCCTGCACTCCAAAAAGGTGGCCATCGGGTAAGGCAGCAGACACTGTGCAACGGTATTCACATAAGGGGTATGAACATGTTGAAAAACTGCCATAACAATATTGATGTGAGTTGATACTGCAATGGTGCTCAAATTGCCCACAAAGAATATAATAGGAGCTTTGTCATCTGAAAGAACCATTATTAATATCAGATGTATTCAGGCCTCCATAAAAATTATACGTAGCACTTAAGATGACCACTGAATGCACCTAGAAGTTTCCACGTTGCAGAATTTCAATGTGGAAACATCTAGGCGTTGCTCATCTTAAGTGCTATGCATAATTTACATGGTGGCCCGAATACATACAAAAATTACTTATGCTGTTTGTTATTTTAAAATGTGTTCCATGCTGCTTCTAGCAGTCATATATAGCTGGGTAGTGCAAAATACTTTTTAAATAATGTACCGCTAGTTCAGGAGCCTGGTATGTGGTACCACAGTAGAGGGGATTTCAGACTTATTTGCGTGCAATGGCTGAATTAATAGTTTTTATCTTGAATTTAGCCCCTGGAAGAATGTCCTGGTCATTATAGATCACACATTAACATGTGTACAAGGATAAACGGGAAAGGATTTTGGATGACTTACTTTATCCACCTGTACAAACCAGTGGTATCTCTGGGGTAGGGGTGGAGGAGGGGGGCATCTGCCTAACTTCCAAAATGTTGGGCCTTCCCTTGAGCCCTTCCACGGACAGCAGGTTTGGGCTTGGGTTGATGTGATGGCTGCCTCTCTATGAGGAAAACCAGCACATAACAGATGGGAACTTCACTTCCAGGTTGATACCTCAGGACCAACATCATGAGGACATTTGGCCGGTGCTGCCGGGAAGTACATTCCCGTAAAGCATTGTGGGGTGAATAGATGCGGATGCTCTGCCTTTAACTATGAGGTGCACTCCTGGCTTGCTCTTTTCTGTTTGACCTGGGCACACCTTCATTGGATCCTTTGCTTTGTCTGAGTCTTCTCGCCAGTACGCTCACACCCACCTGCACTAATCCACTCGATGTCACCTCTCAACCCTGCTATTTCCAAATGCCATATCACCACTGGTTTCAGAGTTTTCTCCGGCCTTTTTCACACTGCACACTGTCACCCAGAGGAGTGCGACCTGCCCAGGTATGTGGCTTGTTTGTGAGGTGGCGGCCGTGGCCTGGATGGTGGTGGTGGGAAGCAGGGGCCAGATATGGGGCCTCTGGTATGGCTGCTTCGGAGCAGGATGCCAGTTATAGGGGCTTACAATATTGGTAGTAGGCGACAGGAGGACAAGTATAGGGCTTGTGCTTTGGGTGGTGGGGGGTGGAGGACTGAAGGATGCCAGGTATGGGGCTTGTAATCTTGGTGGTGAGGGCAAGAAGCCAGATACAGGGTTGGAGTTCAGGGTGGTGGGGAACAGGATGCCAGGTATGGGGCTTGCTCTGTGGGTGGTGGTGGGTCATTTGAGTTTTGACTTTTGGGGATGTACCTTACATATGGTGACTCTACCAACCATTACATTGCATTATTGGGGCATTTGAAACTGCACTTTGCATAATATTGCAACCCCTGTAAAGCTATACGTTACATTTGATGACAGACAAGGCATATGATGTTATTACTGCAGGATATGAGGCGGTACTTACATCAGAATATGTCATAGAGGGGCAGGCTTGTGTAAGGCTGGCATAGCACTGTTGGAACTGGCATTGGGTTGACTGTGATGAAGTGCAGTTGTTTGAAACCGGCAAGGCTATGCTTAACTGTCAGGCTGGCTCATTGTACTGTATGTTGCCATGTTTCAGAGAACCATGACATATTTAAACATTACCCCTGGCAGGCTGGCACTTTTAGTAGCAACTTCCTGTAATTGAGCAACACAGGCTACCCTGAATTAACAGCATCATGCACCATTAGAGCAACACTAAGGTATACTTTGAAGCAACTTGGTATTTTGGTGGTAACACCTGCCAAATAATTCTGTAACTAAATCTGCTATAGTCTGGCATTTCTAAACCCAGCAATGTGCAATGCATGATATGCAACAATATGAATACAGGTGTCATTTATACTGATTGATGATAATTATCATTGTGCTTACACTTCCGCCCAGACTATTTAAGTGTTCCTACAGAATTGCTTGTAAATATATTTTTCTAATCTACTTTAATCCACCTTTCCCTGAACACTGTTGTAGAAAAGCACAATGTTTACCACTCCGGTGTCACTTTGGGCTACTTTGCCCACGTCAATTTCAGAAAAACATTCACATTGCCCATTTATAGGTGGTCCCCCTACTTTTGCCTGTGGCCCCCTTCTGCGCCCCTCGACCACCTTAAATTTGGATCCTGGAGACGCTACTGGTAAGAATGCAGACATGTTATGTACAGGTAAAGGGGGTCACACATATATGCCGGGGCACGTCCACAGTGAGGTACCCGCATGTTGAAAGAGGTCTTTCACTGATATTTTCATTGTTCACTTCATTCATTGTGATAATAGTCTTTGATGGCATGATTTTGCTGTCCTTGCCATCTCGCCAACCCATGTGCCACCAGACTACCCTTTGTTTCTAATGAAGATCAGAGAACTGGTAAGAGGAGATGATTAGATGGCTTCTCTCACAGTGGAGTCAGGACAACCTCGCAGTCTTTCAGAAAGATATATGTGGATCTGATGGGAAAGATCGTCCACTTACCCATGAATGAATTACAAGGCTCACGAGAATAGCAACAAATCATTATGGTTTGCACCTTTACTTCCCACCACCATATCGGTGGCCGAACCCTTCGACTGCCTTTAGGATTTGTATACATGTTTATAAATTCTAATTTCCATAGGAAAGCATTAAAAGTCTAGCGACCAAGAACAGCCTATGCAGAGGTCTGAAACATTTGGCTCTCCAGATGATTTGGACTACAACTCCCAACAGCCCTAGCCAGGAAAGTCAATGGTGAGACATCATGGGAGTCATGGTCCAAAACATCTAGTGAGCAAGTGGTTGCAGTCCTGAGTCCTTTGCCAAAGTGACACATTTTTCTAATTTCACTAAAAGAAACCATAAGGTGGATATTTATGAATATTAAATCACTTAATGAACAGAGAAGTTCCAGAAGGAATTTGGACCAGGGTCTTCTTGGACTACTATCTACTGGTGATGCAAGCAATCCTGTTAGCAGACGGAGATTAAACACACCTGAAAAGAAGTGTGATGTGCACAGTGCTTTCCCATCAATTTCCCAATGTGTATTCAGCGCAGTTCTGTATACACTTTTATGTGAACATGGATCTTATAAACGTATAAACGTATATGAAAGAAATTCATTTTTCAAATGTCACTCAAAAGTGCAGGATTTGAAAACTTTTTGAAATAATACTTAATGCGAAAGAAATAAAAGAAAGCCGCAGAGCAAATCAGAACAAAAGTTTGAATTAGATACTGCTCCAAAGAACGGTGTGCATACACGATGTTTGTAGATGTTATAATTATCTTGTTTCATTTTGCAGTTTTGCACTCTGTACTTAGCGTCACATGCTGTCATCTTGAAACGATGGCGTTGAACATAAGAGTAATGACATGACGATTATGCAGCGCTCGTGACAAAGGGACTCTGATCCCAAAATATACCGCACAACCTCGTATCTGTACGGATGCAGTTGTTAAGCAATCAGCATCCAACATAAGGGGTGCTGTTGCGACTGAAGACTTTTTTTTTTTTTACATTGTGCTGTTATATGCATGGAACCAGGTTTCCATAAAAGGTACATTTTAAACTCTAGAAGCCCTATTAGTCTAAAGCAGCCAGGTAGGAAGCGCAAGGTGCCACACAGGGAGTTGCCCCCTTTTATCAACAAGCATTGGCAAAGCCACCCGTTCTGGCTTTTGTGTAGGCATGGGACTGGCATTTGCCTTTAACTGCAGTAACAGTAGTACCTGACCACTAGATGGCAAGAGGGGGAAATGGTGGGATTGCTCAAGCACATGATAGCAGTGTCTGGCAAATGTCTACCTAATATTTATAATCAAGCCAAAACTATTGATTGTGTCAATGCGTGTTTTTAACAGGACTTGCGTGCAAGGAACACATGTTAATCAAGTAGCTGAAGACAAACTTGGTTAAGACATTGGGCCTCATACTGAGTTGGGTGGTAAGGGTAAGGGCGGTAAAGGTTAACGGTCACTGGTAAGGAGACCGGTGCCGTTAAACCCTTACTGCCTAATTCCGAGGTCCCTTAGCGGGACCCGCAAAGGACGTGTAGTCTGACCACACGTTCTTTACAGGACCCGTTGAGGCACCTTGGAGCTAATAATGGGCCCGCAATTAGCAGGCCCGTTACTAGCGCCTTCCCCCTTCCCATTGAGCCCTATGGGGGCTCAAATGGGAAAGGGGAATGGCATTTGGAATGACACTTACCGGGTCCGCCTAGGTCAGAATGTCCCAGTAAATCCCCATTCCACCAGACCGGACCCGGTTTTGGAGGCAGCCATGGCGCTAATAGCGCCATGGCTGCCTCCAAACTTGGAATGAGGCCCCTTGTATTACACCAGTTGCACATTTACAGCTGAAATTAAGCCATTAAGTATCAGCAGACTGCTTAGAAATAGCAATGTCAGGCCAAAGTTTGAAGTTACTGCTTGATAGAATTAGCTAAGGAAAATATAGGAGGATGTGTTTTGGTCGGAGAGGGGCGGGCAGTGGTTAGGAATGGCCACAGGATTGGCATTGCCATGGCAAGTCAATAGGTGGCTAAAAACCAAACAAACCGAGCTCTGTGTCACATGTCATTGCCCTCCTAGCTGCGCTCCAATGCAAACGTGTTATCTTATAGGTGGCGCTTAAGAGCCACCTAATAGCCAAACCTATAATGGAATATGCTATACCAGACCACACATACATCGTTCAGGAGTGTCATGGCATTTCCTCAATTTGTGTGCATCACCTGCCAGGTCACAGACACTGCAGTGCCCGATTTTCTACGCACACGATTCTGTTTGAATTAACAATCCGAATTCATTGATCTGGAAGTTATGTTACTTTCTTGTTGAAACCTCAATAAAATTCACTTGAAAAGATTCGAGCCTTGCGCACAGGAAACTAGATTCCACTATTTGCATGGGGGAAACGCCATGCAAACGAGGGGACACTAGAATGAGCACCTCCGAAGGGTAGCAGGCACGGATTTGGTTTTAAGGAGACGGTCAGTTAATAAACAGCACTCCCCGTGGAAGCATGTATGTTTCGCTGCAAAGGAAAACCTTTTCATTATCTAAAACAACCTCCAAACCCTTCTACTTTCCATCCAGGAGTAAGGGGCCATCTTGGTTTTCTTTGGGCTCCACCTACTATCCGCCTCACATTGAGCTGGGCACACAGAGACATCCAATTAGTTGAATTAGCACAAGTTAGAAATGTGTACGCTACAACACATTCACAGTGCTTTAACCTCCAGGGAGGAAGGATTGGCCAGGGGCAACGTGATTATGGTGGAAGCAAGAAAACACAGCAGCAACACAGGTTTGAATCCTGATCTTGCACTTCGAAACCCACAACCCACGAGTTGGTATTAAGCGTGTTATAAATGAACAATTATAATAACTTGTGATGTGATTGTTTCAGAACAGCATAAAGTTTGCATGGCTGGTAACTGAAGACTTCCCTACCGGTTGCAGTTTGGAGAAGGGGAAGTACTAGGGCTACAAGTAGTGAAAAGAAAATGTGAGGGATTAACTAGGATGTCTGTACCCTGTGCCTATGTTAATTATCTATCTAGCTATCTATCTGGGTATCTGCACCATGCTCTGTTTCATTCTGCTAAGTTCTTTCATTTGGGCAGTGGTGTGTTTGTAATTTCTGATGACATTAAAAAGGCAGACCATATATAAAATGATTCTATCGTCCAGAAGAGAGGGCATCATCAAAGTTTGCAGGTGGAAATATATATATAGTGGTTTGTGGGAACCACAAACACCTGCACGCGGGGTGGTTGTGTTTCTGGTTATGAAAGATTAAAGAATATCAAGGCTTAATACGACATAATAGAAATACACAAGTCACAAGGTCAAAGTATAATGTACATTTATTAACAGGAAGCCGTCTGGCTCTCAACATCCCGCAAAGTGTGCAAGCAGAAACCGCGAGTTGAGAGAGTGCTGGACATTTCAAAACCACAAGTATTTATACAAGTTTTCCACAATCCCGGACACATCGTCCAGCCCCTCTTCGTGTAATACATTTACCTAGGGTTCATGGCCTATTAACATAATTAAGCCATGCTTAAACATCTTTGAATGTTTGTTGTTTTCCTTTAAACATTTCACATGTTTTCCAAATATAAGACACAAAGGTAACATTCCTTAATTTGCTCGCTTATATTTGTCTATCAACTGTTCTTGAGTTTAAACTCAGCTTAGTTTCAAGGAGCAAAAACAAAGATTTCCTGCAAGAAGATCACATTCAACTAGTCATCATTGTACTTTGCTGTTTGAACGGAGAAGGCACTATTGGAACAGATGGTATCTAAGTTACTGATTAGTACGGCTTTTGTTTAACTCCAGGGTTTCTCAGGGTAGGACAAACAATCCACTTTAGCAGTTTCAACATTCTTATCTACGTTGACATCATGGAAACAGTACAACGTTCATTTTGCTCTGCTGGAGCCAAAAACACAATTCTAAACATGGGACAGAAAGCAAGAGGCAATCAAAATGGCAGATAACTCAAAATGGGGGCGGAGTCAGACTGTTTCAGGTTCATTTAATGCAATTCATAGTGCAATGCGAATGTGCTTAGGCCAATCATTTACTATCAGGCGGTATTCATGCAAAATATACTTTTACAGTTAGACCAGATTGGTTTTGACCCAGAGAAATGATAAGTCTATGTTGACTACAATGATTTTGAGTGTCTATTTAATTAACATATGAGGTGCTGACATGTGTTTCGACCCAACAGGGGCCTTTATCAAGGCTTTTCTCAAAGGAGCACTTGTCATAGGGGTGCGGGCAGATAACATGCTGAAATAACATCAATATCCATGAGTGCTTTGAAGCCGAGCAAATGTGCTTTAGAAAAGTTGGCAGATTCAAAACCAGTGACCAGCTATCCCTGGCAAGCTTTCATTACCTTGCTGGCCAGCCAGCTCGGACCCTACTTAACGCTACGATCTGGGCAAGGCCCCTGCCATAGGAGCCAAAACCAGCTAAACCTCTAACACCGGCAAGCAGGGCTTGCCAGCCATTTCAGGTCTTGTGGTTCCACTCCTGAATGAGCTTTTTGGGGCTCCTATCCACGGCCCATGGCTCCTTTCAGCATCTCCTTTAACTCCTGCATCACCAAAATTATGCTCTGAAGAGGCCAGCTATGTCCATACGGGCACACCAACCACCTACTATGTTTGTTTACCCAGTAAGATTTGAACTGCAGAGCCTCTGGAAACCCCCACCATATTGCCTGCTGGGTTTACCAGCTTTATTCTGGATGCGTGCACTGCACCTCTGAAAAGAACAACTATGAGTTTGCCAAGTATTGAGTGGTAGTCATCCTGGAGCAGGTAGATGACATTCATGAGCAAAAAGTAGAGTGCTAACAATAATGGCAATATGTCAATTCCCCACTTCAGGTTTATGTTGTGGTACTAGGTTTTAATACTGCTCAATGTAACTGTCTTCAATGTGTCAGAGGCCTGAAGGGATGAATCTAATCTGCCACTGTTTAAACCTGTGCCTGCAGCTTGCACAAAGGGTTCCAAAGCAAGCACTTCACTTTTGAACGATCTATAATTTGTAATCCTCTTTGTAAAAGTATCCCTTTTAAAAAATACTCAGAGAGTGATGGGAGACCATAGAAATGGCAGCATTGTGCAGGATAAATCAACTTCACATTACAGATAAAACATTTAAAATAAAATTAACAAATGTGTATCAATCAATATCATGTGCATTCTAAATCTGGCAATAAAGAAACTGGATTCTATAGAGGAAAACATAAGGCAATCCCAAGCCTACACATGCCATGATCCATTTTACCAAATCGCCCAACAAAAATTGGAAAGAATAAAACATGTATTGAAGGAACAAGAGGAGACAAGGATACAAAGCTGTTTAAGGAACAGCAACATATACAATTCCTTTCCCAAAAGATGGGGTAGGACTCATGCCCTCTTAAAGTGTACAGTGTGAAATAAAGGTGTGTGGTGAGGCCCATGTTGCAGCAATGATTATATCTGGCAAGCCGTTACCTCTAGTATCTGTCTAAAGGGTGTCATTCCCTAGGCGGAATTTTCGTGCACCAAATGTAGCAAAGAAACCTGAGAGTGGGTATAGACTTTGAAAGTAGTAGCGATCAAGCATCCAATAAGATTAGATGATGTTTTTTATGCCATTTGGAGTCCTTGTAAAAAAATATTGGAACCACCAAAAGAAAAATCCAAACTCGCTTCACTGAACATAAGTGTCCCATTAGGAATAAAGTGTTGAATGTATCTCAACATTTTCTGGATGAACAACATACACTTGATCATTTCACTTGGACTATTCTGTTTAAAGGGCAAAAGCTGCCAGTAAAAGGAGTGTGTTATTTAGGAAAGAGCAAGAACTGATAAAAAGGTTTAAATGACAGTGTCGAATGGCATACAATAAGATGATATGAATAGAGTAAGCATTACAACGATGTTAAGAATTCGAGGTGGGCTACCTTGTAACTGAGTTTTGTTACGTGGTTATTATGTTAGTAAACTGGAGACCATCAGCCGGTTGGGTGTAATTTTGGAAGCGTGCTATGAAAGTTTATCAGCGGTCCTCCAAAGGCAAGTAACGACTGGAACACCAAAGTAATCCCAAAAGGAGTGTACACCAAGTAACTTAAGAGTAGCAATGTTTACACTTTACACATCAGTGCCAGACATCGGAGCATTGAGATTATAGTTCTGCTGTCTAGTTGTTATGGCAAGCCATGCTATGAATGTCAGGAAATAACGCTAGCAGCACATAAAGAGGCCGATTCATGGAATAATTAGCGCGGTGCAAGTGGGCAAAAACGTGCGAATCGCAGTGGAATAGCGAAAATCGCAGTGCAATTGCGAAAATCGCACGAAAAGCAGCGCACGTCGATTCATGGAAGGCCGTGCGCGAGAAAACCAGCGGATGTGCGATAAAAAGTGCGCGGCGCACGTTGGCGCACAGGCCATCTAACAGCGTGCGCCAGGTCACTGCGAAAATCGCACAGGCCACAGCGAAAATCGCACATAGCGCGGCGCACGCAACAAAAGTAGGCGGAACACAGGCGTAACACTCGGAATGGGGAACAACTTGCCAAAACGTGGGCGTCACGGGGGAAGTACAGGGCACAAGTGCGCGGAACGCCCACACGCTCGCCTACAACACGTATTCATGGAATAGAATAGGGGAAAAAAGCGCACGCTCAAACCAGCGCACAGGCACAAACACGACCGCCACAAGAAAGCAGGCGGTAGCGTCTCTGCGGCTGTAAGAAATGTGCGCCAAAAGGTGCGCCAACTAATCGCACCTATATACTGCCATGATGAATGTCCCATACTGTGGCCCTCCAGGAACAAAGACGTGCAAAGGGGTACCCACAAACACGGACACCCGCTGACAAAAAATACGTGTGCGTGTATACCGGGGTGCGCGGGAAGTCTAACACGCGATTTCAGCAGGGTACGTGCATCACAGGGGTTCGCGTGAAGTTTCACACGCGATCGGGTCTGGGGGAGCGGGCTACGTGTATTTCTGGGGTGCGCGGGAAGTTCCACACGCGAATAGGCTGGGCGCGTGTATTCCAGGGGTGCGCGGGAAGTTCCACACGCGAATAGCCTGGGCGCGTGTATTTCAGGGGTGCGCGGGAAGTTCCACACGCGAATAGCCTGGGCGCGTGTATTTCAGGGGTGCGCGGGAAGTTCCACACGCGAACAGACTGGGCGCGTGTATTTCAGGGGTGCGCGGGAAGTTCCACACGCGAACAGCCTGGGCGCATGTATTTCAGGGGTGCGGGGGAAGTTCCACACGCGAACAGCCTGGGCGCGTGTATTGCAGGGGTGCGCGGGAAGTTCCACACGCGAACAGCCTGGGCGCGTGTATTTCAGGGGTGCGCGGGAAGTTCCACACGCGAATAGCCTGGGCGCGTGTATTTCAGGGGTGCGGGGGAAGTTCCACACGCGAACAGCCTGGGCGCGTGTATTTCAGGGGTGCGCGGGAAGTTCCACACGCGAACAGCCTGGGCGCGTGTATTTCAGGGGTGCGGGGGAAGTTCCACACGCGAACAGCCTGGGCGCGTGTATTCCAGGGGTGCGCGGGAAGTTCCACACGCGAACAGCCTGGGCGCGTGTATTGCAGGGGTGCGCGGGAAGTTCCACACGCGAACAGCCTGGGCGCGTGTATTTCAGGGGTGCGGGGGAAGTTCCACACGCGAACAGCCTGGGCGCGTGTATTTCAGGGGTGCGCGGGAAGTTCCACACGCGAACAGCCTGGGCGCGTGTATTTCAGGGGTGCGCGGGAAGTTCCACACGCGAACAGCCTGGGCGCGTGTATTTCAGGGGTGCGGGGGAAGTTCCACACGCGAACAGCCTGGGCGCGTGTATTGCAGGGGTGCGCGGGAAGTTCCACACGCGAATAGCCTGGGCGCGTGTATTTCAGGGGTGCGCGGGAAGTTCCACACGCGAACAGCCTGGGCGCGTGTATTTCAGGGGTGCGGGGGAAGTTCCACACGCGAACAGCCTGGGCGCGTGTATTTCAGGGGTGCGCGGGAAGTTCCACACGCGAACAGCCTAGGCGCGTGTATTTCAGGGGTGCGCGGGAAGTTCCACACGCGAACAGCCTGGGCGCGTGTATCGCAGGGGTGCGCGGGAAGTTCCACACGCGAACAGCCTGGGCGCGTGTATTGCAGGGGTGCGCGGGAAGTTCCACACGCGAACAGCCTAGGCGCGTGTATTTCAGGGGTGCGGGGGAAGTTCCACACGCGAACAGCCTGGGCGCGTGTATTTCAGGGGTGCGCGGGAAGTTCCACACGCGAACAGCCTGGCCGCGTGTATTGCAGGGGTGCGCGGGAAGTTCCACACGCGAATAGCCTGGGCGCGTGTATTTCAGGGGTGCGCGGGAAGTTCCACACGCGAACAGCCTGGGCCCGTGTATTTCAGGGGTGCGCGGGAAGTTCCACACGCGAACAGCCTGGCCGCGTGTATTGCAGGGGTGCGCGGGAAGTTCCACACGCGAATAGCCTGGGCGCGTGTATTTCAGGGGTGCACGGGAAGTTCCACATGTGATTTCACAGTGTGGGTCCTCCCAGGTGTACCCTGTACACCCTCCACGGCCCCTGCAGGCAGCCCACACCACAGGGGACTACCCTGCATCCCTGGTCATGTCCCGCAGGCAGCCCACCCACCATGGGCATGCCCCCCAGCAAAGGCACATGTCTCCTTGAACTAATGAACACCAACTCATGTCCCCTTGCAACCCTACCCCCCAGCACTGTGGGGCACCTGCCAGCAGGCCCCCACCCATGTCCAACTCATGTCTCCCACCACCCCCACACCCCAGCCACCAGGGGCACCGTCCACCAGGCCCCCACTCATGTCACCCACCACCCCCACCCCCCAGCAGTGCAGGGTCACCCTCCACCAGGCCCCCACTCATGTCTCCCACCACCCCCACCCCCCAGCACTGTGGGGCACCTGCCAGCAGGCCCCCACCCATGTCCAACTCATGTCCCCCACCCCCCCCACCCCCCAGCACTGTGGGGCACCTTCCAGCAGGCCCCCACCCATGTCCAACTCATGTCTCCCACCCCCCCCACACCCCAGCACTGTGGGGCACCTGCCAGCAGGCCCCCACCCATGTCCAACTCATGTCTCCCACCACCCCCACCCCCCAGCACTGTGGGGCACCTGCCAGCAGGCCCCCACCCATGTCCAACTCATGTCCCCCACCCCCCCCCACCCCCCAGCACTGTGGGGCACCTGCCAGCAGGCCCCCACCCATGTCCAACTCATGTCTCCCACCCCCCCCACACCCCAGCACTGTGGGGCACCTGCCAGCAGGCCCCCACCCATGTCCAACTCATGTCTCCCACCACCCCCACACCCCAGCACTGTGGGGCACCTGCCAGCAGGCCCCCACCCATGTCCAATCCATGCCCCCCTGCACCTGGGTCCCAACATTCCCCAATCATGTCCGTAATGCCCATCCTCCCCTGCCAAAAGGCCCAACCAACTATCACACCCACCCACATATCAAAGGCAATTACATGTTACACCCCCAATGTAAATAATGCAATTTAACACATGTCTGTCACACACAATGGCTGCAAGTGAATGACAAAACACCCAACATGACATGCCTGAAAGCAATGAGATGATACGACACATTGAAGAATAAAAAAATATTATGTATTGGACAGCAAACAAGAAAAAACACAAAGCAAATCAAACTAAACAAGATGAATGTCCAAGAAAAAATTCTGAATTATTAAAATAAGGAAATTAAGAAGATCATCCTGGGTCCATGAGCCCTACCAAATTAAACCTAACTGACTACTAACTAAAAAGTGAACTATATACAAAAAAGTGGTGCATTGTCCAATCGCAACCAAAAAAAATTCAAAAAAACAAAGGAAACCTAACCCTAACTATACAACTATATACAAAGGCAGCGGGCTATTCGGACGGCTCACTGGTTGTTGTCATGGGCCAGGGCATCATCGAACTCCTGGTCAATGGCTTGGAGGCGGGCATGTTCCCTGGCCCCGAGGTCCCGCAGGGATAACGCAGTGTCCAGCTCTAACTCCCTGCGAAGACCCTCGAGGCACTCAGCCCGCCTCGGCGCCCTCCGCATGGAGTCCTCCGCCCTGACCATCGTGAGCCGTTCCTCCTCTGCCCGCTGCCGCTCCGCACCTATCCGCTGGCACAACCTCTCCCACACGGAAGCCACTCCCATTCCAGGGTTCTCCTGCCCTCCGGCCGATGCCTGCACCCCCGATGTTGATGGCCCCGAGCCATGATGCCTCCCACGTTGAGCCTGCTGCTGCCTCCGACGCAACTGCCTGTGCCAGCACGACGGCATCCAGGCTGATGGAAACCACCGACGCCGTCGTGCACGTGCCCTGCCCGATGATGCCGTCACATCCTCCATCTGCTGGGGTCCAGTTGCTCTGGTGTCCACCCCTGCTGGATCTCTGACTCCCGACTGTGGCAGGGATGGGATCCCCACCGAGCTGGCTGCATTGGTCGGGGCAGGTCCACAGGGGGCCCTGGTGGCATCTGGGCTGGAAGACGGCAAGGAGAACGACTGGTGGATAGCCTGCACAGAGGAGGAGAGGGCCGCCACATTGGCCAACACATGCAGGAAACCCCCGAACATGGCCGATCTCAATTGGGCCACGTCGGCACGGTGCACTTCGTGATGACGTGCGTGCTCCTCCCGGGAAGCACGCACGGCATCACGAATCACAGCCGTGCGCATCGCGACCCCAATCAGGACCTTCTCCGCACGGCCAGGGGTTCCCACGTCCGCAGGTGGAGGGGAGTCAGGTGACATGGACATCCCCTCTACCTGCGGACGGGCCTGGGACGGGGCATCCCTGCTGGTGCATGGTGGTGCACTCACAGGGTCAGGGACAGCCACATGCACAGGCCCCTCCACGGTGACCTGTGCTGCCTCCTGCCCCTGGCCCTGGACTGCACCACTTGCACCAGCAGGGATGCCCCCACCAGGCCCCATGTGTGCCCCAGTGGCGGCCTCCTCCTCCTCTGTGCAAACCACCAACCTGGATGGCTCCTCACCGTCTCCCACCGTAGCAGGCCCCTGTGGGGGCTCACCCACCCCTTCCGCTGCAGCCGTGGGGGCATCCCCGCCGCCTTGCTCCACAGCGCCGTCTCCGCCCTCTTCTTCACTAGCCGCTGCGTAGAGGGAGACAAAGAACACAAGCATCAGGGCACTGTACAATGGTCCCCTAGACAGGAAGCAATAGCAGATGAGCACCACTGTCAAAGTACACTTCCATCATGTCCCTCCACAACACATGGGTCAGTCCAGGCAAAACACACACAGTAACAGGCATGGTGCATGCCATGGACATTTCCATGCATGTCCAATGGACTCTTGAAACATTCAATGATATGTAACTCACATGCATCATGCCCCATGCCCATCACATGCACACACTTCACCTCAGTCACATCCATCTGGCCCCAAACACACCAAACACAGCGGTTACAAGGGTAATTTGGCTGCTTTACTGAATCTCTGCATTGTCACACACATGTGTCATGCATCCATGGCATGCACAAGTCACAGACACGCAGGTCAGGCACACAGACATGGCTACCATATATGTACCTGGCATCAGCACCCATCCCTCACCCCCACCCATGTCCACGTACGGAGACTGGCATGCTCTCATGTTCAAAATCTGAATAGGGCTCCCCATGCGGCATTTCAACACATGCAACAACCATGTGCATCACACATCACTGGTCGCACATGCATTACCATGATGTCCCTGCACACATACATGCATACATGGCCTATGGCACACATACAGGCAAGTATCATAGAACCAGCACACCGCAACATGCCCTGTCTCACACAGTAATGCATGGACACTTACCGCTCAACTCCAGACGGGCCTCCCTCTCAAGGATCTGGGCGTGGAGCGCTGGGCGTACGCGTTCCAGGACCCTCATCTGGATGGAACTCATGCGGCCCCGGCCCCCCTCCACGAGGCGCCGGGCCTTCACAAGGGTCCTGGACCTCAAGTCCTCCCAGCGCTTCTTGATCTTCAGGACGTCGCGGGTTGCCACCCCCTCCGCGTTGATGGCAACCACACAGTCGGCCCAGATCCTCTGCCGTCCTTCCTTGCTGGCGCGGGACGATCCAAAGAGGGCATCATACTACCCCAGGACATGCTCCACCAGGACACCAACTTCGGTGACAGTGAAGCTGGTGCCCCTCTGCCCCTCTGGCCTGGGGTTGCCACTGGTGCCAGATGTGGAAGTGCCCGACATGGCAACCCCAGAGGCAGGTGTGGGTGGGCAACTGGGTCCTGGGGCTGGGCTGTGGAGCGATGTAATACCAGTCGGGAGTCTTCTGTTCCAGCAGGGGTGGACACAGCAACTGGACCCCTGCAGATGGCTGATGTGCAGGCACCAAATGGCAGGGCACGGTGGCAGCAGGCAGGCAGGCAGGCAGGCAGCAGCAGATGGCACGTGGGAGGCTGCTCGGGGCACTGGGGGGCAGTAATTCGGCCTTCTGGGCAGGAGCGTGGGCTTCCGTGTGTTTTCGCGTGGCCAGCTTGATACGGAGTGATTTGGCACGTGAAAATCCTGCACGTCAGCGTGAAATCCGAGGAAAGGCCCTTAGCGCGTAAGCGCGTCAGCACGCATACGGGATTCTATTGGACCAGAGTCCCTCAGCGCGTAAGCGCGTCTGTGACGTGACCCGCACGGGTGTTCCCCACTCAGCACGTGATGACGGGGCACACGTGGAGATACTGCACGTCAGAGTGTCATCGCGTGTAATTGGACAAAAGTGCGCGTACACGCGATTGGCCTATGTACGTGTATTTAATGGGTGCGCGGCCACTTACACACGCAAGTACGTCAGCGAACCTGTATCACGTGGTGCGTGTGAATTTCCGCACGCTATTGGACTGGGAACTGGATTCCAGGGGTGCGCGGGTCACACGCTGTATCCCGTGGTGCGTGTGAATTTCCACACGCTATTGGACTGGGAACTGGATTCCAGGGGTGCGCGGGTCACACGCTGTATCCCGTGGTGCGTGTGAATTTCCACACGCTATTGGACTGGGAACTGGATTCCAGGGGTGCGCGGGTCACACGCTGTATCCCGTGGTGCGTGTGAATTTCCACACGCTATTGGACTGGGAACTGGATTCCAGGGGTGCGCGGGTCACACGCTCGCCTAGAACACGCGCTAAGCATAAATTGCGGACTTTAACAATAACAAGCTCAGACGCCAGGATGAACATACCGTTCCTAGCAGCAGTGGCAGTGGGCTACCAAAGGAGGAGGAGGAGGATAGTCAGGGCCAGAATATTCACACCCAGAACCAGCCTTTTCGGGATGCCTGATGACCAGGTGTATGGGAGGTACAGGTTTCCACCACACATCATACTGGACCTGGTGAGTGAGTGGGAGGATGACCTCACATCACCCACCCTGTGCTCCCAAGCACTCAGCCCCCTGGAGAAGGTCCTCAATGTACTGCACTTCTTAGCCACTGGATCATTTCAGCGGACAAGTGCCATAGTGGGTGGGGTGTCACAGGCCACCCAGTCACGCTGCCTACACCAGGTCTTGAACATCATGACTGCACGCCCATCAGTCCGCAGGCACATATACCTGCCCAGAACACCTGCAGAAAGGCATGCTGCCGCCCTGGATTTTTACGCAGTGGCACGATTCCCCAAAGTGCTAGGTGCCATCGACTGCACCCATGTGGCTCTACGTCCCCCCAGGGCATCTGAGCACATCTATAGGAACCGCAAGCACTGGCATTCCATCAACGTGCAGGTAGCATGTAATGCCAAGGGAATCATCACCTCAGTATATGCCAACTATCCCGGCTCCACCCACGACAGCTTCATTTACCGAATGTCCACCCTAAGCCGGGACCTAGAAGCTGGGCGGCATGGCGATACATGGCTGCTTGGTGAGTATGTATGCCACTGCACATGCATGCATGTTGGATACTGAGCAAGGTCACAACCTCACCAATGATACCAATCCCCACCTCCACAGGGGACAGTGCCTCCCCACATGATGACGCCAATTCGGAACCCCACCACGCCACCCCAGGTAAGATTTAACACAGCCCACATTACAACCAGGGGCATAGTGGAGCGCACATTCGGAGTGCTGAAGTCACGCTTTCGCTCCCTTGACCGTTCTGGCGGGCAGCTGTTATACGCTCCCCCAGTAGTGTGCAGGATCATAGTGGCAGCATGTGTCCTGCACAACGTTGCAACACGCCGGGGCCTGGCCGTGGACATGGTGGTGGCCCCACATCCCCAACCACATGCACAGCCGCTGCGCATGGGAGGGGAAAGGGCACGGGGGGAGGCAGCCCGTACACAGCTAGTGGCTAATTACTTCACATAGAAATCACACCCCTGTGGAGTGCACACTGCCCTGGCACATTCCATCTGACAATCAATGATGACTCAACCTGACACTGATCCTGAATGTGTGGAGAATGAACCGGGAATTCCATGTCAGCCTGAGATTGTTCACCTGGAAGTGTCACAATGTGTGCATCCCTACCCACACAGACACCACCAATGCAGTTTTGTGAAGTTACACATTGAAGCAGCTAAAATGAATACCCACTTGCAAAATGCAACAAGAGGACAGTGCCATGTCAGCCAACCCAACCCCAGCACTGCCACACGACACACCGTGCCATGTCATGCTAATTGCAGGTAAACAAAGTAATCCCCACAACATGACATCACTCTCACTATGTACAGTGGCACTATTAGAAACCTGCAACACCTGAAATGCTCACAGCAATGCCGGACCAACAACATACTTGAGCACGTAGTACCATTAACATGACATCAAAAAGGTTACATATTAGTAGTCTCACCACCTGGAAATGCCTGCACTCCCACCACTACCAACTGTGCAGTGTTGGCGCCATGTAGAGTTGTAGGTGCACTGCTGCCAACATGGTCCCCTTCGCCAGACTAGAGGTCCTTGTGTGGACTTGAGGAAGGGACCTGCAAATTGGGAGGTAGACACTGAAGAAGAGTTACACATCAATGCAACATGCAGTGTACAACACAACAGCAATATGCACTATGAATGTATACACAGTATTGACTACAGACTGGCCACACAGCTCATGGGAGTCCAACGTCACTGTGTAATTCACTGTCACTTGGGCACACCCTTTGCAAGCCCATGGAAACGGGAAGCAGGAGGGGTGTGTGTGACTCAAACCCAAGCATCTGAACCAAATACATTACAAGCCTGCATGTGCCCAGCCACAATGCAGCGTATGCCCACGGGAACCACGGAAGCCAACACATCGAAGCCAACAGATCGGAGCCAACAGATCGGAGCCAACTGATCGGAGCCAACAGATCGGAGCCAACAGATCGGAGCCAACAGATCGGAGCCAACAGATCGGAGCCAACAGATCCTCCCAAAAAAATTGGGAATAAAAGAAATCAAAATAAAAATAAAAATAAGAAACAATCAAAAATGGCCATTGATGGGCCCGGGGGGGTTGGGGAGGCCACCCAGGAGGTCCGAGGACAGGATGCACACCAGAACCCACCTGCGTGGATCCTGGGAAGATAAAACACCTCCATGGGCTCATGGCCCACACGGCTACCCTATTGTGGGAGTGTCACTGCTGTCGCTATTATCACCCTGTGCAGCTGCATCCGGAGGTGGTTGCACTATGGGAGGCAGCCCACGCAAGGCCCTAGTCTGCTCCTCCATGGCTGCAAGCATGCGGGTGTGGTAGGTCTGGTTCTGGAGGATGAGTGTGCGGAGGTCCCCATGCAACAACTCACGGGATGCCCGGACCTCCGCCATCGTTGCCTGCATCTCAGCTGAGAGCGTACGGGTGAGACGCTCCAGCTGCTGTTCTGTCCTTTGGTGTGTTGAAGCCTCAAGCTCAACAAGAGTCGTCCTGAGGTGTAGGAGCTCCTGCCTCAGGGCTTCCCTGTGGCCCTGGGACTCAATGGAGATGGCCTCCTGCAGAGTCGCCAGTGCCGCCCGCCTGTCCCTGTTGGACCCCAACATGTCCTCCCTGTGTGACTGGCAGATGGAGTCGGTTGCCTGCTCTAGTCGCTCCATCAGCCTTTCTGGGGGGACAATGGAAGTGGCCACCCTATCCATGGCCTGAGCCATCATCTCGGATGATGCAGCCTGTTGGGTAGCCATACCGTAAATGGATTGCTCCCATGCGGTATTGCCAGGTGGCGTACGGCCACCACGTCGGCGGGCACCACACCTGTCTGGGGCAAGGCAAACTGCGCCTTGCTGTGCCGGCACTGCCTGAGGCTGCAGGACTGCATTCCCCCTCTGATCTGCTAGCCCAGGAACAGGATCAGATGTTGCGGAGTGTGACCCTGCATCCATAACCACCGAAGGCGTAGCTGCCAACACTGACATCCCCATGGAGGGTACTGACCCTGGTGCAGGTGGGTGAGACAGAACAGAATCCCTCCCTGGAACACTCACCAGCGACGGCACGTAGGTCTCATCCGAATCAACACCTGAGTACAGCTCGGGGGAGGTGCAGCCAGAGACACCCCTTGAGAGCACGACCTGCAGCACTTGTGGGTTCTCCCCCACCACCACACCACGTCCCTCACTGGTGGTTGGTCGGCCCTGGGACACCTCCTGGGTCTGCACCATCTCCACAACCCCAGCAGTATCAGGTGCGTCTTCCCCTGCAAAGACATGAAAACAAAGTAATGGAAACAGGCATTAGCACCATGGCACACATTGAGGGCTGAGAAGCAAGAGAACCAGTACTTGATTGACACATGTCCCACATGACTAAAACCCTCCCATGCATGCACCCTCACTGCGTATGAAGTGCAGGCAAACGGCACACACTGATGACACCAAGATGGAAGATGAACAAATTTTCTGCATGCTGCCTGGCAGTGGCATCACACATTGGCCTGTGATTGGCAGGTGAAACACACATGCCATCACACAGATGGCATGTACCATTGCTATTGAGTGAAGATGGAGAGGAGGGCAGCACCTATTCATTCAGTCCAGTTCCCGCATGTAATAGCTTTTCTGATTCTAACAGGTCAGATTTTTCACCTGGAGCTGCCAGTCTGTAATGGTCAAATTGCACAGGGACATGTGTGTACAAATGATATCCAGGTAACAAAGTCACTCCCCTTTACCATACCCATGTCAGACATGTGACTAGTGGACAGCGACATGCCTAGTGAAAGTGGTGGAATGCAAACAAACTGACTGAATGAACAGTGAAAAATAAGCAAATATGTTGTGTCAAGGTGACACTTCAAGGGCAACTGGCGTGCAGTTGTGCTAGATGTCTACTGTTGGCAGAAGGGATACTGCTATGGCCAAATGCAGCTGCGCAGGAAGTATTGCATGAAGCACATGGCTGACCCATACGACTGAGGCGCACACACTCTCACCTGGCACCCAAACAGAAGCCCTCAGACACACACCATGCACATGGATGACACACACATGCATGTGCACTCACCGGACAATGCCTCGTAATCAGCCAGATCTCCCACGCCTTGGATCTGTTCCTCCGTGACGTAGGTCCCAGCGACTGACTCATGTGGAGTGAGTTCCATGTCTACTACTGGAGACCCACCTCCAGTCACTAGAGTTGTGGCATGACTTGAGGCCAGCTTACTCTTTGCCCTGCGCTTTAGGTCATTCCAGCGCTTATAGCAATCATTGGCTGTGCGCCTCACGATTCCAAGGGCACTTACGATGTCCGCAACGGTCTGCCAGTGTGCCTGGCGTTGTGCAGGTGTGGTCTTGGATCCTGCAACAATGACCATCTCGTTGTCATGTCCGGACACATACTCGACAAGTGCATTCAGTTCGTCATCCGTGAAGCTGGGCTTCCTGGACGGGCCGGACTGTGTAGCCGTGTCTGGGGCATCAGCCTGTGCCGGACGAGCACTCTTCCTCTTCCGCTTGGAAGGTGGTGGTGATCCTGAGTGTCCTGCGCCGCTCTGGACACTAGGGGCAGGAGCCCTGGTGGACTCTGTATCAGGAGTGTGGGATTGCACACTCAGCATGGGAGTTGGTGCAGGCATTGGCTCTAGTGTGATGGTGTCAGGGGGAATGTCAGCAGCATGGACTAGGACCGACACTGTCCTGGCTGTGTGTGTGAGGGCTGGGGTGGATGGAGCCGCAGCTGCCCCTGCAGCCACTCCGCCCTGCCTCCTTGGTGCAGCAGATGACCTTGCTGCCCCAGATCCACGTGGCATGATGGCATCAACGTGCACCAGCGCACGTGTCGTAGCCCTGCTGACCTGGAAGTCAGCCATGGAGTCAGCCAGGTTTGGTGCCACAATGGGCTGGTCCAACAAGGGCTGAGCATGGATGGTGTCAGCCACTTCAGCCTCAACGGGAGGGGGGGAGGGGGGGGCGGGGGGGGGGGATGATGGGTGCCCTTGACTGGTCCTCCACACATGGGGGGACAGGCTCACCCTGCAAGTTACGACCACGTCCCCTACCGGATCCACCACGGCCACCACTTGTGGCTCTTCCACCTTTGCCACCCTTACGGAATCCTCGCCTCCCAGCCATGGCACTGATATTAATGTGCGTATGGGAGTGGCTGTAGACAATTGTCCTGGGCAATTGGGGGTCAAAGGGGTTGGGTACCAGATGGTAATTGTACCCTAGTGCTCTAGCACGGCTGATTGTAACCCCTGGGGAAAGATGACGGGTCACGCAACGCACAGGAGGCCCAAAAAAGGGAGATGACGTGCACGCAACCCCTCCTAGACCACGTGTGCAGAAAGAAAAACCTGCACTACGCTGTGGCACCCAGTAACACAAGAATGAACGTATGCGTGTCACACGGAGCCTAGAATGACCTCTGAAGGGGTAGGCTACACACGGGGCAAGCACAGAAGTTGGATACGTGCGTGACTCACCGTCTGCCAGGTAAAAGAGCGTGAAGAATGAGCGCGTTTGGCTGGCTAAACCCCCGCCAAAAGAAGATGTGTACGCTGTCTGAGAAGACAGGACAACAGTAGAAGGGGACACTGTTTGAGGGAACAGGCCCAGGTAAACCAGTAAAAGAGAAAAAAGAGAAAAAGCTGTCAGAGGTAACAGGGAATACGAACTGGAAACGCTGTGAAGTAAATCGCGTGTGAAACGACAAGAAGTACAGAATTCACCCACTCGCTCTCCACGAAAAGCACGTACAAGGAAATGGTGTTCTACATGTACCTTATATACAGGCCCACACGTACAGCGTCACTTACGCGGCGTGTACGTTCACCAATCACACGCTTTGTCACTCCTGCGTGTAGATCCATTTTCACCAATCACACGCTTTGTCACTTCTGCGTGTAGATCCATTTTCACCAATCACACGCTTTGACACGGGGACGTGTCACGCAACAATTTCCTGCACGTGCAGGTGACTATAGGCGCGCATATGCTGTTGACGGGTTTACGCGCTAAGGGCCTTTGCTGACGTGTGGGATTTCACTACCTATCAGGCTGTCCACGCGTTCACACACGAGAGACCACGCTCCTGGCCAGGAGGCCAAATTACTGCCCCCCAGAGCCCTGAGCACGCTCCCACCTGCCATCTGCTGCTGCCTGACTGCCTGCTGGCCACGTGCCCCACAGTGCTGGTGGGTGGGGGTGTTGGGACACATGGGTGGGGGCCTGGTGGAGGGTGCCCCTGCACTGGTGGGGTGGTGGGAGACATGGGTGGGGGCCTGGTGGAGGCTGCCCCTGGTGGCGGGAGGGTGGGGGTGGTGGGAGACATGAGTGGGGGCCTGGTGGAGGCTGCCCCTGCACTGCTGGGGGGTGGGGGTGCAGGGGGACATGAGCAGGTGTGCAGGGTAGTCCCCTGTTTTGTAGACTGCCTGCAGGGGCCGTGGAGGGTGTACAGGGAACACCTGTGAGGACCCCCCCAGCCTAATCGCGTGTGATGATTCCCACGCACCCCTGTAATACACGTACCCTGGCCAATCGCGTGTTAAACTTCCCGCGTACCCCTGTAATACACGTACCCTGGCTAATCGCGTGTTAAACTTCCCGCGTACCCCTGTAATACACTTACCCTGGCTAATCGCGTGTTAAACTTCCCGCGTACCCCTGTAATACACGTACCCTGCCTAATCGCGTGTTAAACTTCCCGCGTACCCCTGTAATACACGTACCCTGGGCAATCGCGTGTTAAACTTCCCGCGTACCCCTGTAATACACGTACCCTGCCTAATCGCGTGTTAAACTTCCCGCGTACCCCTGTAATACACGTACCCTGGGCAATCGCGTGTTAAACTTCCCGCGTACCCCTGTAATACACGTACCCTGGCTAATCCCGTGTATAACTTCCCGCGTACCCCTGTAATACACGTACCCTGGCCAATCGCTTGTTAGACTTCCCGCGTACCCCTGTAATACACGTACCCTGGCCAATCGCGTGTTAAAGTTCCCGCGTACCCCTGTAATACACGTACCCTGGCTAATCGCGTGTTAAACTTCCCGCGTACCCCTGTAATACACTTACCCTGGCTAATCGCGTGTTAAACTTCCCGCGTACCCCTGTAATAGACGTACCCTGGCCAATCGCGTGTTAAACTTCCCGCGTACCCCTGTAATACACGTACCCTGGCTAATCGCGTGTATGACTTCACGTGTACCCCTGATATGCACGTTTCCCGCTTTGCTTCCTTGTTTGGCAGCCCTGTAAACTGGTCCAGGGTTAGCGCAGCCCTTTGCGATGATTTAGCGATTTTGATGGCTTTTCCTTGCGCGAGGGCGTTCTTGGGGGCGTTACTGGCGCTGCTGCAGGGTCGCTGCGATACTCTGCGCCACGGCTGGTTTGGGAGCCTGAAATCCATGAATACGCTGTGCGCGGAAATCGGTTTTAGCGCACGTGCCTGGCGCAGTCAATCGCACGCGGACACTCTGCGCCAGCCGCTTGCGACACTTTTCTGCGAAATTCTATGAATTACCCTGTAAATGTTTGGCGCAGTTGTAACTTAATGGAGCAGATAACTACTCTCCCCAATGTAAAATACACTGTGAATTTTTGCTGTTTAGCACTGTGTATGGAAGACTTACCTTGGATCCATTTGATCGGTGGATCATGTTGTTTGCACTAACTGACTAAAATGAGTAAACACACTGAGATACTGCAGTTTTTGTTTGAGCTGGGGCTGCTTTTGAGGTTATGGTGGTGGTTTAGTCAAGCATAGGTGTATGTTTACCTGATGAACTGTTTATTTGGTTTATTCTCATTGTGTATAGAGGCGCAATTTAGAAAAAGAAGGAACTAATGAAACAGCTTTTGGTGCCTTCCTGGAGGATGAAGGTAAACAATTTCATTACGATCTAATATCTAGTGAATGGCAGCAATAGGTAGTATTATTAACAATACCACAGTATTAATGGCATTACTTTATCTCTTTAAGGTGAATTGCCATAACGACTATGAATTAAATGCCACAATGAAGAAAAGGGATGTGTGTTCCGTGGCTGCCATGTGAATTCTACTTTGTGAATCACTTTGCAAACGTTTTGCCAGGATCCGGAGTCACTTCTTAGTATTTATTGGAGGAGGAGGCAGCACAAGCCTACAAAACCCTCAGTAGGGAACGAAGTGCAGTGGTGTGCGGCTGTGTGTTCAGTGGCTGCTGTGTGAACTCAACTTTGTGAATCACTTTGCAAACTTTTGCCGGGACCGGATTCTCTTCTTAGTTTCTATTGGAGGAGGAAGCAGTGGCAGCACAAGCCTACAAAACCCTCAGTAGGGTGCGAAGTGCAGCAGTGTGCGGCTGTGTGTTCCATGGCTACCGTGGTCTTTGGGGGCCCAGCAGAGGAGGCTGCTGTGAACGCTTGTAAAATAGTGTTTTCCATTTTTTTGTTAATGTTTTAAACTGTATTACAGCACACTCAGAGGGGGCGGGAAGTGCCTATTTTAGGAACGCTCAATCTTGCCACCTTGACATGAGCAGCTGGGATTTGTGCACCCGCTCTATTCCTGCCTGCCCGCTTCCCTCTTTGGGCAAACCCCCAGAATCTGTAACATATTGAAACTGGCTGATCAGTGCCAAACACTTCAGTCTTCTGACTGGCTCCTTCCTTTTCCGTTTTCACCTGTACTAGATCACACTTTAAAAATGCCAAACGTTCCACACACAATGACTGACTCTATAGAGACAGACCTTACTCCAAGGTCGGAATGGCCCGGTATTTCCCCATTCAGGGAACCCGGACCCGGTACCCGGAATGGTGGTAGCCATGCTGCAAAAAGTGGCATGGCTACCTCCTTCCCCGTAATGACCCTCATTGTCTCTATCAGCAACGACTATGAACTACAGGGATTACCCATAGCACAGTCCCCCCCTTGTTCTACTTCTGATACTCTTATACGTGACCCACTATCAGAGGAAAGTCTGCTTAGCGAATGTCCAGCTGATCCCATCAAGGCAATAAGATAAGGGGGCTCTGTATGCAATGTATGGGGACTTCAAAAGAACTGAACTGGTGTTGTTTGCGACTAGAGACAACACTCATACACTAGCACTTCTGATGGACAAAATGTCTTTGGTTGAAGTCTTGCTTCGGTCCCTTTCTCTGGTTGACACTTCTAAACCAGTAATTGAAATCCAATGTCAATTTGAAGAGCCCCATCTACAACAACGCCTTTTATTATAGTCGCCGGAGGAAGGTCAACTTGAGTTTGACCCCAAAGCCAGAGGATGTTGCCTCCAGCCTTTGAGTGATGCAGCAGTAAGCTTCTTCGAAAAAACTCAGAGGGACTTCTGATTGAGTTAAATTCCCCCGCA
The DNA here is from genome assembly GCF_040938575.1 of Ambystoma mexicanum. Classification (NCBI taxonomy): domain Eukaryota; kingdom Metazoa; phylum Chordata; class Amphibia; order Caudata; family Ambystomatidae; genus Ambystoma; species Ambystoma mexicanum. The sequence continues at coordinate 298,843,896 of NC_090936.1, read as the reverse complement.
GAGGCTGAGGTACTGTTTGACTCTGAAGAGTTTATGACAGAAGGTAGAGGTGATCGTCTGTGCAGCTCTCAAATCCCAGAGGCAAGAGTTGAATCAGCCGGGGTCTTACCAAACTTTGACTTTCCAGGGTCATATATAATTGAATAAAATTCAAAGAAAGGGGTCAAAAACTAAAGGAAAGAAGCCAATCCTAAATGCTTCTCCCGATCTGCCTAAAAAGTCAGTAAATAAAAAGGGTCAGTAAATAAAAAGGGAGCTTCCAAAAATTGTGGGAGAAGTTCTAACCAATTTTTGGGAAAAATAATAAACTCCATGGCTCTGTATCAGCCACAAAAAATGGGCCTGCACCAATCAAAATCTAAAAGGGGAAAGGTGAAAAAATCAGTGCACTTCCTACCACACACAGCTACTGCTGTTTCAGCGAATGAGCGAATGAGTCTATGGCAGACGCAGGAAGGGAGGTACATCTCTGATAGGTTTTGAGCTTCTCTTTCTCTGGTGCTTCCTCCTGCTGTGCTTGGCACTGACGATTTGGTAAATAAGCTTCTGGCTATGGGTGCACTTGCACTAGGTAACTTCATTGAGGGAAGCTCTCTTGCCCAAGCCCCTCAAGCTATTCCCTCCTTTTCTCATGAAGCCTTTTCGGGTGTGATGACTCAGTCTACTAAGTCTCTGGTACAGGAGCCTCTGCAGGCGTCCTCCACTACTACAACTAGGGTGCCCACCAGGGCAGGAACTGAGGAAGTGCAGGGGTTTACTACTGTCAAAGACAGACAGTATCAAAGCCTCCTGAACATACAGCCTGCTACATCGCTGCACATAGTGTCCTTACTCCGACACTGGTTGTTGAGTGGTCTTTGGGTGACTGAGTTCAGTTAACACTAAATAGATCTCATGTAATGAAATTGCTGATTAGAATTCAATCTCTAGAGCATTTAACTTGAGCAGATATCCTCCACGTGGAGTTCTGGAACAATATTTGACTGGACAAGGTCATCCTGCATTTTGGATCTCACCTCGTACTAAACCAGGTTCTATAGGCCTCTGAGCAGCTGAAAATCTGTGGCATTTTGGTTCCTGTACCTACCTCATCACAGAACCAGTTGAAATGTGATTCCCAAATTAGCCCCTCTTCCAGCATGGTGACCAATTCTGACCCCTTCACTGTAATGAGGGTCGATCTGTAATTAATCATTTAAGTGATGATATTGATTCATGTGAAGGGTCTGATGATTGGAATTGGGTGGTTGCTTGTTTAAATGAACGTAAAAAGTAGGTGATCCCTGTTTTAGACAGGGTTTCATCTGAAAACATAACATGCGTTTCATGGAACTCATAGATTTTTCTCATTTATTTGTGCTGTTAGGCTCATTAATATTTGACATAGACCCGTTCTGCTTACAAGACATATGCCTGAGAACTCCCCCCTCAGTTGATTGATACAAATGCTTAATAAATCCTGCCTACAAAGGCGAGAAAGGGAGATCGGCTTCTGGTCTGCTCTTTGGAATCCCGAATGATCTGAAAATCTCAGTTTCCAACAACGCAATGCCTAACACTTTTGTTCAGGCTGTAGAGTTTCAATGGGACAGCCTGACCTATCATAAGGGCTTTACTTTAGTCCTTAATCTCTATTGGAATTCAGGAGCAATCCAGCCAGAAATGTTTCTTGATTCAACGGAAGAGATAATATACTTGTGGCAGGTAAAAAGGAATTCAAATTCGTTTTTGATTTGTGGGGACTTAAATGCATCCTGTATTACTTGTGCTGGACTGGGGAAGTAAACCCGCAAAACACGGCTTTGTGAGGTGAAGTATGGGTGGGACTTATATACGCCTGGGGTCTTTGCATGTTGAATGGCAATGTTAAAGGAGATTCTCCACACGATTTTACTTGGAATAGGGGAAAAGCTAGTAGCATAATCGATTATGTTTTGCATCGGATGACATATTCAAAATGCTAGCTCCCTTTCAATTGTACATTCTGATTTTAGCGACCACAACCCCTTGATTCTTACTTGGAGTGTGGAGAGGCAGAAATCTTGTGATGGATCCTAGAGGCATGCTTTGAACTCAATGGTGGAAAAAACAGAATTGTCTGAAACCCTAAGAACGTGCAGAGGTTCAATTCCACCTAGGAAAGCTTAATCATGGGGGCTTGAGCTCTGGCTTCTCTTGACCCCCTACCAGGTTATACTGAACAGAATTTATGCAGAAATGCCATCGCCAAGGCATAAGATATGTCAGGTTAGGAATCAGTCCTATGACCCACTAGTTCAACAGAAAAGAGAACTACGGAGGTCGGTAAAAATTGGGAACAACATCTCATCTGGGGACCACAGACCCTTGAAAATCGCTTATAGGCATTGGCTGTGCCTTCACAAACAGCCGATGGTGCTGAATGATACAGAAAAGAAGTTATCTTTAATTAGGTCCAGGAACATAGATGCTTTCTGGCGAGCAATCACACGTGTGGCATGCTCTATCTCACATGGTTTAATAAATCCCTTAAGTGAACAAGACTGGGTGACTCATTATTCACAAGTTTATAGGGAAGCCTCTTTTGTTGTCACTCGAGGGAAGGGGTGGATGGCACCTGGAATTCACTGTAGAAGACATTGAGTTAATCATTCTTCGGAGCAAAAATCTATGGGTTCACAGCCCAGATGGCCTATCTAATGTGGTCCTTAAATTTCATTTGAAACTATGGGCTCATTTATTCAGTATTCTTTTCAGAGGTATTTTGGCTAAAGGTCACCTACTGGAGAGATGGAGGGAGTCAATCATTGTGCCGATCCACAAAAAGGGCCCCAGAGCGCTCCCTATTAACTATTGGCCAATTGAGTTTTCTGAATATTGGATCGAAGATTTTTGCAACTCATCTATTTGGACAAAAGGTGCCGGCAGATTGGATGCCCTGCAAACTGGCTTTTGCAAGGGGGTGAGGACAATTGTAAACCTCTTTCTGCTGGGCCTGTTAAAAAGGGAGGCCACAGAGAGATCAAAACCAGTATATGCAGCTTTTCTTGACTTTTCCATGGCCTTCAATTGTGTTGACAGGCACCTCCTATGGTCTAACTTGTGGTCTTGGGGCTGGCCGAAAGCACTCTTAAACATGATTGTTGCCCTTCACTCAGATACGACCACCAAGTCCGTTTGGACGCTCAGGGCAAATTATCGTCTGCCTTTGAAACCACCAGAGGCCTAAAACAGGGCTCTATTTTGGCCCCACTCGTGTTCATTCTTTTTACTTGTGATATCTATTTCACACTGAGAATTTGGTGTTGTTTAATTACACACCAATTGTGCTCCAGTGAAAGCTGGATGTGCTGACAGTGTATGCCAGTCTGAACGAGCTAAGTATAAACTTGAAGAAATCAAAGATTTTGATTCTTCGTCCAGGTATGAGACAAATATACAAGCCTTTTCTCTGGTGTCTAAATAGGCACATTGGAGAAAGTTTCGACTTTTGTTTATTTGGGCACTAAATTCCAGGCTTTGCAGAGTGGGGCAGAATTACAAAGCAACTTGACATCTAAGGCAAGAATGTTTGGTGCCACAGACCTCTGCAATGAATAGAACATTTTTTACTTTTCCACAAACACCTATGCTCAAATACTACAAGCTGAAAGTCAGTCCGTCGCTGACATATGGTGGGGAAAACTAAGAGCTTCCACTACCAATGTGCTGGGAAGTGATTGAGAGCTTATTTTGGAGGAAAGTCCTGTCACTCCTGATGGTGTCCCAACAGCTATGATTTGTTATGAACTAGGCCTCCCTTAGATCAGTTCGATATCCTGTCAAAAAATCTTGCAATATTAAGAAGTCTTCTGTGTGCTGAGCAAAGTTCTAGCTGGTGGGAATTGAGGATGCTTTTGGACTCCAAAACTTGGCCATGCTTCAACAAATGGGAGCAGGAATGTTAATTAATCCTTGAGGAAAGTAGCCTCTTGAGGGACATGCTCCTGAACTCCCCTTTAAAAACAAAGAGAAAATTAAAAGCAAGGGATTATATATATACGATACAAAAAGTAAGATCAGACAAGAGATTAAAAGATTTGCTTATTGATGGAAGGTCTCTGGGGATGTCACTGACCTACTTAAGGAAATCAACCAGCTTGGCATGGCGCAGACTGGCTATAAGTCCTACTGTTTGGCCCAGGGCCCGGTTGAGTCACTGCAGCATCTGCTGTCCATAAACGGGGCTCTAAACGATAGGCACCATCATTATTTTGATTGCCTGATGGAAACATGTACTGTAGGAGGAGTGGGAATGGTTTGGCAACGAGTTATAAGTTCTTACGGCTGTAATCACTGGCTGACAGCAGCAATGCATTTTCTTAAAGGATAGTTCTGGGACTTTTTTTTTATTGTCCCTACGGTTAGGCCATGTGTTTTTAAGCATAAATCGGTAGATCGTAGAAAACTTTCCTATGGACCTTAACCGACTTTTCGTCCATTAACGCACTCGAAATCAGCCGCCATTTTCTGATAATCCTATCATTTCCCCCCATCGCCCTGGCTCACCTGCTTGTGCGGCACTAAATCAAATCCCCCGCCCCTGAAACAGACTTTATCAAAACATTCATATTCCCCGACTCTATCCGTGACGTGACTGTGCTGCGTAGGCAAACGCGCCCAGGCGTCTTCTACGCGACTACACACAGAACCCGGAAACCAACACAGATTAGCTCACAACACAGCACGCCACAATTCGGAATATGAAACTGTATTTTTAAATCAAACCGCAAGATTGTAAATTTGGTAAAGTACATTTATTTGACATCAAATGTTTAGAGAATATTCAGCGATTTGCATTTTTATTTGCTCACGTTCCAAAAAGTTCTTTTTGAGGCACGCAATGTTCCTTTGCTGTACACAGGGTCTTAGATCATCTCACAAAACAGCGCCACAATTCGGAATATGAAACTGTGGTTTAAAAGCAAACGGCAAGATTGTCCATTTGGCAAAGTACATTTATTGGACATCAAATGTTTAGAGAATATTATGCGATTTGCATTTTTCTTTGCTCTCGACCCAAAATAGTTCGTCTTGAGGCAAGCGATGTTCGTGTGCAGTACACAGGGTGTTGGTTTACGATAAAATAAGCTCTTCGGTCGCACTGATAATCGCATGGCTGTTCCAACAACAAGGCACTAGGCCACCACAACGGTCTATATGTTGCATCTAGCCGTTAGTACCGCGTAAGGGCATACTTGTACTTGGCGATCGTCCCATAAAATGGTCAGGGTGGTAACGTTGTTCACGCGGAGAAGCAACTGGCGGTTATAAAAGCCATCCGCAGGTGTTTGGTACTCGTGACACATACAATAATGAAGGATGTACCTGTTTTAAAAACATAAAAAATGAAATTAGTCTCACCATCAGATCTTTATTAAAATTATTCATTTTATATTTTAGGTGGGGAAATTATTTCATAGCTAGGACAGTGCAACTGGGTATTATACGTCAAGGGGGGGCTGTAGGATACTGAGACAGTCCCCCAGTGCAGGGGTTGACAGGGAGGCAGTGCAGGTGGAGAGTGGAAGGGCCCAGGACCGAGGTCGCAGACAGTGGACCAGTTGTAGCAGGGGAGAGGGAGAGAGAAAGCAGAGGCAAAGAGGAAGGTTTTGAGGTGCTTCCGTAAAAGGAGATGGTTCTTCCTCAAGAGCGGTACAAAACAATATGCCACATAGAACAAACAAGTACAACTTAACCCGTCTTTAAAGCTACTGTATAGTAATTAAATTGCGGTATAAACTCATCTAAAGAGTTACTTACATTATATTTGCATTTTCCTTTGTGTCTGTGCGTAGGGCAGCCCCGAAATACCACTCCTTCTATGCCGACGTTATTTCTTGTAATGAACGAACATTAAATGGCTTTCGTTTCTGAAATTATATTCATTATCGTTTCTTACGTTATTGCCCCACACCCCCAAAAAGAAGTCTTTCGGGATGGTCCCGGCCTGTCAAGGTCAAATAACAATAGAACCTTATACTGAGTCGTGGGCCATTCCGGCACCCGAGCAAAAATTCAAAGCAGCTGACCTTCACTTTGAACGAGCACACATTCCTAGTTAGCTACATTCAGTGTAAGGCCATCTCACAGGACTTGAAATTTACACTCCATCTTTGCATTTTGTCTGCGTGCATTTGCAGCCCCAGAGAACCATAAATACGGGAGACATTCTATATTTTTTGAAAAATTATTTATATTACTGTTTGGTTTAATTTAATGCGCAAATGAACAAGGTTGGATAGACACATTGCATGTACATTGAGCAATCACTTTTATTTACACAATACATAGTTACACATATTCAATGGGCCTGCAACATGAGGAGACTCCAGAGCAAAGTCACAGGTGACACCCGGGTGGTTCGCACAACTGCACGGTGAAGGGAGGGGCAACGGTGGAGAGACACATTGCATGTACACTGAGCAATCACTTTTATTTACACATTACATAGATACACATATTCAATGGGCCTGCGACATGAGGAGACTCGAGAGAACAGACAATCAAATTACAATCATTTAAACCGTGATGTGTATTTCTCAATGAGCTCTGCTTTAGGTGGACATGGAACAGAGGCAATGTTGGGTGGCAATGCAGTTGCCCCTGCACAGGTTCGTTCACAACTCCATGTATGTGCCTATCTAGGACATCAACAATAAGTCTCTCAATAAACTCATATTGCATATCCTGAAACACTGGTTTGATCACCCATTGTTTACTTCTTTTAGTGAAGGCCTTATTGTAGCGAAGCGTCCCTAAAGTTCCGGTCGTCCTACTTTGTTGACGGCCAACATTATGGTTATGTGCCAAGACCGCTAGAAGAGTCCGATTTATCATGCCCTCCATGCCAAAATGCAATCGTTTTGGCCTGTACTTTAGGCACATATTGTGGAACACCTCCAAATCTCCTGTGTGGCAGAATTCCGTGAGTCCCCTCAAATCTCTTGTTATAGTTTTATCAAATACAATCTTTTCAATGACTTTGTGAGTGGGTGATGAAGGAATCAACCACTTCTTCTTCCGTGCCTCCTCTGTGGACAAATGGCCATGTTCACAATTGTGGAAATGTTGGTTTGTGGTCCAGCGGTGAACGTTGCTACAGTGTAGCATTACTGACCGCCATTTTTCCAGTAGAATTTCCAACGACCCTCCACATGTTTTTGAGCTCCACCAAAGATGGTTGCTGATTGACTTGGACCACTGTGAAATACCTTGCATATCTTTTTTTTTACCTGCAGCCGACATTTTTTTATTGATTGTTTTTGCAAGATGCCAAACGTCAAATTGGTGATTTATATTTTTGTACTCTTCTCTCATTGTGTTGGCAATTGAAACATGTCTGTCTGTGGCTATCAGGTCGATCACCATTCCCCGCGATTGTAGTTCTTGCAATGATGCTACAAAGCCAACTTTCTCCATGGCCACTGAGGATGTACTTTGTGACACCTGCACGACCACCGAACTCACAATTTTCTGTCATGTCCTGAAAGTGGTAGGTGCAGTACTTGGCTGAAAATCCTGGGCTGTCGCACTGTCCATCACCGGCTAACCTGAACCGTTTGCCCGCGAATGTACTATCAATAGACATTTTTTCCATTCTCCAAGCTTCGCTAATGGCTGGAAATAGATAATCGGTTTGGTATTTGTAGAACTGAGTTTTCGCAATGAAATGGATTCCCACAAACTGAAAGAAAGACTCTAACTTTTTAAAACTTGAACCACTAAAAAGTGCAGCCGCTGCACAAAGTAGATTGCCTGCTGGCAGTTGCCCCAGCATGGGTTGTGCAGACCACGAGAAAGGATGATATTTTGTACAGGTGGCATGTATTTTAAGGTTAGTGCCTCGAATTGCACGAGTCACATTAATCAATGGCTCCCCACATACTTCCCCACCAACCGAATGCCCACATTTCATCTGAATAATAATATCAATCAAACAACTATCGAATACAATGAATTTGGCCTCTTTCCTTATACTGTCACTCTGCATCCCAGCTGGTTCGGCCTGTAACGTTGAGGCCATGTCACTCACATGAAAGGTAGAATCTCTGATATCGTCTTCCGCTATGTTCAGTGATATTGATGGTGTTTCATTGTCGTCCACTTCATTCTCTTCCATTGCAACATCTGTTCCTTCTCCGGCGAGAGGTGAATAAAACAATTTCTTCAACTTTCTCGCGGTCTTAGTTTTTGCGGGTGTGGATTCTGTGAATTGATCTCCGACTGCATCCGAACTACCAGGAGCACATTCACTATCAATGGCTGGATGTGGTATAGCTCCGTTGTCAATCACTTCATATTCTTCCCATTGGCACGATGCATCTCCAGTCTCAAGTCCCTGCCAAAAGGTTTGACAAGCAACATCTCTCGTTCGCTTCACTGTCTGTGTAGATCTAGTTCGTACACCCACTCGCAACTAGAGGACAGATTGGAAAAGGGATGTTCAGTTTAAACACAATTTACAGTATTGAACTATTAACAGTGAAAAACAACATAATATAGTGACCAGGACACTAACATTCTTTTGCTTTCTTTTCTTTGAAACTTTCTTGCCTCGAACTTCAACATCGGGACGCTGTTGCTCCGACTCGTGTGTGCATGTCTCCACTTCCTCTTGCGCTGCAACGACTATATTTTCATGATAAGCACATCCATCACGCACTGACGCTCCATCGACTCCCTGAAACATAGAACTTTCATTAGTATGTAAAATAATATTGAAAACACAAAATGTACTTGGGGACCAATACCCACGTACATCTCAATAGCAAAACACGAATGAACGCTTTGTGTAGAACATTCAAACGACAATTATTCACGCATTGTTGATCTAGTTAGATGGAACTGTCAAGATCCATACCTCGGGCTCCTCATAGACTTTCATTGATGATATTATTGAAGATGATGCTTCAGTAACTCCCTGAAACACAGTAATTGCATTAGTATGGTTTTCTATTTTGTTAAAAAGAACATACACTTTGTGCAGGCGTCAACGGCTCATCTAAATAGACCTGCACAAATGATCAGTTGTCTAAAATAAATAATGGATATCTAAATATGATTCGATTTGCTCGATCGTTGGAAGTGTTACCACCCAGAGATCTGCATCAACTACTAGGGGTGATGTTCTTGTAGAAGAAGCTCCGTCATCTCCCTGAAACATAGTACTTGCGTTAATAAAGAAGGAAGTATAGCGGATGTAATCACGTCATATGATTTCGCTTGATCGAACTGTCAGTATCCATACCTCGAAATGCATAAGAACATCAAGGGACGATGTAACTGCGGTGCACACTTCTGCAAGCTGTTACGCCGACCCGTAACTGCATGCTCCCCCTTCTTCTTGGACTAATGCTCCATCGACTCCCTGAAACATAGGACTTTCATTAGTAATGAACATAATATTGAAAAAAGAAGACACATAGGAGGGCGACGACAGAAGGACATATCAATGGCTAAAAACGAAAGAAACATTGTGTGTAACAATCACGCTACAAGAATGCAAGATCTGATGATCTCCATCGATGGAACTGTCTGGAAATGTACCTCGAGCATCTGAGTGACATCAACGGTTGTCGTCAATGCGTTGGACTCCTCAGCATCTCCCTGAAAGACAGTACTTGCATTATTTTGGATAACAATAATTATAACTGAAAACAAAGACTAGAGGACGAGTACAAGGGTGTACCATTAGGTAAAATAATCACACAATAAATTAAAACTATTGATTTACATGACTAAAGCAAGTCAGTGGCAGAGTAGCTAAGTAAGATTACCCGATAGGCGCTTGAAGTGGCTGATGACTGCAATAACGACACGGATGGAGAATCTTCCGCCTTCATATTGAGTGGATACATAAATGGGGAAAATATTGTTAGCTAATGCTACACACTACCGCAAGGCCGAGAGATAAATACGTAAACTTGACTCACCAGTGGAGGGATGTGGACGAATAGAGTGGGAATAGCAGTTGAGAGCAATTTTCGCTTCGCTCACGGTGTGTTCTTCTTTATTAGCAATGATGTGGAGTACATGTCAGAGGTAAAGTGCCTGCTGCAGATGAGGTATCGATCACCCCTCTTGTCCGCAAAGACTTCTAGGACTCTACTTTCAAGCTCAGATGGTGGATATCCGCAATATCGGACCCATTCCCTTATCTGATCTATTGTCTTAGGGAAAACATGCATTATAGTACCTTCAGATTTACTATGAGTCTTCGAAGGGCAACCGCCAATGGAACAGGCAGGCATTGTGGAAAGTTCTGAAATGTAAAGATCAACAATTCTCTATGAATACCAATGTGTTAAAAAATAAAATGACACATAAAAGGTTCAATGCAAGGTTCGTTTTGGTTCTTGGAACTATACACGTTATTCACATGCGGATAAGTATTTGAATAACTTTAAAAAATAGAAAAATAATTTCACTAAACTCAGAACATGTGACTAGTTCCTTGCATGTACTGTCTTGAACGAAAAGAAATTGGACGCAAAATGATTATGGTACATGGCCTTACCTTGACGAACAAACAGTTAGATGCAGGGATCAGAGTAGTTTCTTGTCGTAGAACAGGGAGCAGTTCACATGTTGCAAACTGACGAGTTTCCTCGAAGTGGTCACGGAAGTTCACAGAGACGAAGAGCAGATAACCAGCACCTTCACGGGTTGACTAGCAAAGCGCAAAGAAGTTCTCATTAGAAATATGAAGTGGGTTATAAAGAATTCGAAACAGGGGTGTGTTTGTGAATGACGTGTATATGTCGTGGCATTATGCGGTTTGCAGGGGGGCGTCCAGCGTGAGGGGGGATTCTTGGCAGGAGACACGGGGTCTGGAGGTAGACATGGGAACAACCACCCATGCTCTATAGACCACTTTGAAGTGTACATGCTATTTGGCACCTCTTGGCCTTTATCGCTCCCTGACAGCTCCACTTGCCAGCACAAGTACCCCGGTGCAAACTGCCTTTGATAGGGCGGGGGGTGGATTGGGGCGGTGGTCGTGCAGACAAGACACAGGAAGACTCGTGAATGGAGACACACTTATGTGGATTGCAGGGGGGCGTTCAGCGTGAGGGGGGATGCTTGGCAGGAGACACGGGGTCTGGAGGTAGACATGGGAACAACAACCCATGCTCTATAGACCACTTTGAAGTGTACATGCTATTTGGCACCTCTTGGCCTTTATCGCTCCCTGACAGCTCCACTTGCCAGCACAAGTACCCCGGTGCAAACTGCCTTTGATAGGGCGGGGGGTGGATTGGGGCGGTGGTCGTGCAGACAAGACACAGGAAGACTCGTGAATGGAGACACACTTATGTGGATTGCAGGGGGGCATTCAGCATGAAGGGGGATGCTTGGCAGGAGACACGGGGTCTGGAGGTAGACATGGGAACAACAACCCATGCTCTATAGACCACTTTGAAGTGTACATGCTATTTGGCACCTCTTGGCCTTTATCGCTCCCTGACAGCTCCACTTGCCAGCACAAGTACCCCGGTGCGAACTGCCTTTGATAGGGCGGGGGGTGGATTGGGGCGGTGGTCGTGCAGACAAGACTCGTTTGCCGCAGGGCCTCACCAAGGAGAGGCCATCTAACTGCATGTAAGAGGCAAGCTGCAGGATCTAGTACATGGAAGGCAGGGGGGGTGAGTTTATAAATACCTCAGCCTCCCAGGAGAATATATGGGTGCAGTTCACCCTGGAGACCCTGGATGCCTAGGCAGTTAGTCAGCAGCAGGTTGGCCTGTGGTGGCAAGGCGGCACGGGCCAGAGGGGGTCATCTCTGTACCCGGTGCCCAAAAGGATGATTTATTATGATCAACCATATTGATTATTTACCTCTAACCATGTTTTGTATCAATAAAATCCAACAGCCTTTTATTGCCAATGCTTGAACAAAGTGGTGTGGTAAGTATTTTTGGGGGAGGAGGCAAGGCCGGGAGGCTTGATGCCAACCCGCAAAATAACATATGTATGTCTGCTGCATATGGGTTCAACGGTTATGTGGATTGAAGGTGGGCGGCCAGCGTGAGGGAGGATGCTGGCCGGAGACATGTGGTGTGACAAGACAAGGCACAGGAAGACTATTCAATGGAGACACACTAGATTCATTTAAAAAATCAAAACAACCATTGTTAAAATATATGTTGGGTTTTATTTTAGATCTTAATTTCAATTGAACATAAATAATAAACATTACACATTGTAAAGTTCCGGTTGCAGCACATCCAGGGAAAATCCACGGTATTGTCCACTGTCGCTGGGGAAATGTTGTCTAATGGCAAGTACCGCACAGGCAGGTATTACTCTCCGAACGCGGTGTCCGAGCCTCCCGTGAAGCCACCAAGTGAAGCAACGATAGGCCACCAGCCTGTACCACCTGTGAAAATGAAAGATGCAAACTGTATTAAAATGACAAAACCTTCTTATCACTGTCGATTCAGGTAAAAAATGTCATTCTGCTTTGAAACAAATTTTATCTAGAAAATGCACAATATGGAAAAAATTTACATGCATTCGAATGATATGTAGATGTAATTTTATATGTGGGAGACGACCATGAAATAGTAGTGGCATCACTGACATCACAACCAGAGTATACTTACTCGTTACTCGGATTACGCGGACGAACAGTGCCGCGAAGTTCGTGCATAAGCACCATCATCATCCTCAACACGGTCCGTGAGAGGCAGGCTTCCCTGAACTCTGGCAGCTCGGTGATGCATTGCGGACTTGGCTCGCCTTCCGAAATGTAGGCCAAGCACCCGGAATTTTCACGGCAGCAGCAGTTCTCCTCCTCAGTTGGCATTAGCTCGCACCGATTGCACGTGCACCAGGTGGAGACGCCGTCCATGCGACATGGTCCAGGCTCTTCATCCATTGACTGGTCCTCCCAACTGCCGTCCGAATCCCCATCGTTTCCGCTTGCTTGCCTTTCCAGTAGTTCTTCCTCGGTGTACTCAGGCTCGTACATATACGGCATTATTGTAGCCATTGTGTGGTAAAGAAAGTAAAATAATTTACAGAGATTGTACAGGTGTTCACAAGGCCTAGAAGCGGCGAAGGTAGCTGACCAGAGCACAGAAACGAGTCACAGAATACTCAAAGTAACACAGAGAGAAAAATGGAATCGAAAATCTGCTGCTGTGTGTTGTGAAACGGTGTGTTTATACTTATTGAGGAAAAAGGCGTCCTGCCATTTCCATGGCGACACGTCATTAGCTGAGGCGCAGCGATTGTTGACACGAAACGTGCTTTGGCGTTGGGAAATGGGCGGTACGCGTCTGCTGATGTCAGGCTCAGGGGCGGGGGATTTGATTTAGTGCCGCAAAAGCAGGTGAGCCAGGGCGATGGGGGGAAATGATAGGATTATCAGAAAATGGCGGCTGATTTCGAGTGCGTTAATGGACGAAAAGTCGGGTAAGGTCCATAGGAAAGTTTTCTACGATCTACCGATTTATGCTTAAAAACACATGGCCGAACCGTAGGGACAATAAAAAAAAAGTCCCGGAACTATCCTTTAAAGAAATTCTGAACTTACCGTAATTGGCTGTGATCCCTCAAATGACTGCTAATGAGTAAATTGTTCATGCATGTGTTGTTTGACTGTGTCTATCTATGATCTTAAGATAATGTAATTGATTGTGTTTTCTCTTAAATTGTTTTTGTTTTAATTTTTGTATTTTTTTAGTAAGATGTTCTTAATTCAGCCGCAGGTTTTACTCGAATTGTAATTAACTGTTTTTTCCATTTTAATTGGTGAATTGAATGTTTGTAATTAGGATGAAGTTTTAAATATTTGTTAAATGTTATTTTATAACCATATAACAATAAAGGAAAAAAAAAGAACAAAAAGAAAAAGGATGAGTATGGTTGCAATGGAGAGCAGTGTTTCTTGAGTTGAAGAAAAGAGTACATGATCTGAGTCATTGGATGACAAAATTGTTTGATACAGAATTGTGGTTTCTGTATACTAACAATCTTTTTTTAACATTAATCATGTTTCTTGTAACATAATTGATGTACATTACAAGTCTTTTAAATTATCTAATAAATATAACATCAATATATCGAGGAGTTTAAAAAGATGGGATGGTAAAGAACAATGCAGAGTCTCATCGAAGGCTTGAATAGAATTTGAGGACAACATGCAAAACAATGGAAATGAGTAAAGTTACAGAGGAAGTATCTAGTTGCAAACCCATATGTAGAGTTGTTATCTGAAATATTATGTGTAAAGATGAACCATGGAGATTATTTGTACAGGGTTGTGCATTATAACCTGTTCTGTAAATAGAAATAGATTAGGTGTTGCAGTGAGTTATCTGGAAACATGTAGTGCTTATTGCACATCCAGGGTATTGATATACAATAGCATAGCTATGTTGGTGTTGTGAAAAGAGTGTGTGAGGTCAAATTGTGTTATGATGAACCTTTCAATATGTATTTTTGTATTGCTGTGGCGTACTGTTTTGTCTAAATGTGAATGACTTTGTAGTAATGGTATTGGGATAATGACAAGGAATAGGAAATGTGTTAAAAAGAAATGCCAATTCACCTGCATATGTAATTGTAAATTAATTTTGAGTTTGTATGAGTGACTGTGAAACCCATTATTATTTTATTTTCGATGTTGAGTAACATATCATTGTTCATAGTGTACTCCTGTAGGGCAGTTATCAGATGCTGGAGGCCGACGTAGTATTGATCCAAGATGACCACACCCTTGGCATAAGTCAGCCATCTGATCCTCAAATGGCCCAGTTGGGGTGGAAACAAATGAATCATCTCAAGATCCTTCCCTAGTTTGGAGAGATAGAGATTAAAAAGGCAGAGTGATAAAACGCAACCTGGCCTGCTATTCTGTCTGACAAAGCACCAAAGATAGTCAGCCTGATCTGCATATGTGTATCAGACTGAAGATGTGTTTCAATGCTAAGCAAGCCTTCAGGAAGCCCTATAACGCAATGCTTGCTCAAATTCTCATTCTCAAAAGCAGCTGAAAGATCGATTCCATGGCGATGACTGGAGGATTTTTCAGCTAAGTGTGCCTCTGAAGTAGAGACAGAGTAAGGCCGGTGAGAGGTGTACCAGTTTTCTTTCAAGAACTGGTCTAAGACCTTTCCAGGCTTCTGGTCTCATGCTCCCAACTCTCTAGTTTTTTCAGAACAAAGGATGTGAAGATTTTGCTACTCACGTCCAGCAAGGCAATTGGTCTATAATTTCCAGCATTTCATTTAATCTGTTGCCTTTCTTGTAAATTGGCGCAATGTGAGACAGGTGCCAGGAATTGGGAGTACATCTCATCACTTAAATTTTTTACAAATAATGTTTCTAATATTAAACCCCAGAATTGTGAAGAGGTCAGGTTCTATTAAAACCTGATCAGTTTTCATCTGAACCAGGTCCAAAAAAAGTACTGAGTTCATATTGTGGGGTACATTTACCAGCCCCAACAGAAAGTCCCTTCATCACAAAACCACATTTCAACATTCACCCGAAAACGGCTGTACTTTTGTCTGCTTAGAACATGTGTGGGGAGATTTGAACACAGCCACCCCACGAATGGTTGCATTTTGTTTTCCTTCTCGTAAATCCAGAGAAAATAACTTAAATTCAGAATGGCTCTACATCACTGTTCTGTCATTTAAAGACACAAGGCTGCACAAGAAAATGACCTGCATTCAAGATGGCATTGCACTTGTGTCCCCTTTCAATTTAAACATCACACAGTTTTGCTCCATTAAAACACAGCCCTACATGTGTATCTCATTTGATTGTCATAAAATAAGGCAATCCCTCCCAGAACGGCATTTTTTTAATCAATAAAGTCCATGAAGAGCAAAGAATACTGTTTCAGTCCGCACGGCTAGGATTTACTTTTGAAATGAACCAGCACACACAAATTACTGCAAAGGAAAGCTAATAGTGTGGCTCTCTCTCTTGCCTCATGTCAATTACCAAGAAACACTTTGCAGCATATCTCTGTGTCCAGAAATTGCCCCTATCTTTAAAAGCCTTTCAGAAAGTTAATTCAAAGGAAACTGTGTGCGGCAGAAACCGCATTTTGTGAAATTCACATGAAAGAAAATGAACACGTGTACATCTGCTTTTACATAGCAGGAAAATGCCCTTTGAAAACTAAGTGTGAAATAATACCATTGTTCACATAGAAACAGTATTGTATATGTGGGTTGAGGGGCTGCAAATCTATGTATGTTATGCTCTATCCCTCCCCTACACCCCACCCCCACCAAAAAGAAAGAATTAAATCAGCCTGGCTGAGGCCCAGGAATTCCTGTCGAACCATTTTGGCAGAAAGGCTAATTTTGCACTTACCAGTGAACTGATGCTGAAAGGACTTGGGCTGGGATTAACAGTATGATAATTACTGGTTCTGCCAGACTGCCAGGCAGAACTGCTCCAAAGGATAAAGGAAGGGGGTGAAGCCCTGTGTTTTGACACAGAGGTGTGATTTCCTCTACATTCATTCCCAGCACACACTGGATGGCTTCAAAGGGGAGTCATGGAAACCCTTTGTTCAGGTTGACCCATTGGGAGACAATTTGGTTGGGGGAGTGGAAGGACCGCCCACAAAAGTGACTAATCTAGCACATTGATTTTAAAAACTGTTGTACATCAAGATATTTTGCCCGGCACCCTAAATAAGCAAGAATTCAATATTATGCTAGCATTTTGTGGGATTTTTGGACAAGCACAATGAGACCATGTGCATCTTTCTGGCACAGGTGAACTGGAATGGCAGGGAAAATACATTTCTGGGTGAAGTATAAATGGCACAGACATCAAACTGGATGAACATATGTGAAACAGTACTTGGCCACGTGTAGCCATTTGCAGTATTTTTTATATTATGTTTCTCCTAGAAATGTCAAAATTGTGCCAAAGTGCGATGCAACATCACACAGAATTGACATTCGGACTAGCCAATTCCTTGTGAAAAATGGGATCTGCATATCTGCTTTTTATGATGGTGACTAGGATAGATTTGAAGTTTTTGCTACATAACTAATTTTTGTAGAAAAAATAGGCCTGTGAGACAAAGGAAGTCATAAAATTACACACTTAAAATGTCAGTTCCCCTGAACCAATCAGCCCAGAGGGAGGAAGGGACAGCAGTAGCCTGGCGTATCCCATTCGAGGGGCTACTCCAGAGTACTTCCATCCAGATTGTAAAATTCTATGATGTCACTCTGGATATATAATCAGGAGATAGGGGGCGTGGGGGATTCAAGATTCAAAGATTAAAAACTCAAAACCAGATCCAGAGGCAGCTGATACCATCCAGGAAGGACCATCCAGATCCAGGCAGAACCACCTATCCAGACCCAGGCATACACAATAATCCAGGCAGAACTGAGGAAAGGCAGCTGATCCCCTTTATTAGAGTCCAGTGACCAGACCTTGCCCAGCTGATCCATTCCACTGTTCACAGTGACCAGACTTTGTCCAGCTGTTCCCATTCTGGAGAGCCCAGCTGTCCCAGTGACCATATCTCTTGACCCAACTGCCCGTGGCCAGATCCTTGGCCCGCTGTCCAGAGATCTTGCTGGCTGGCCCAATTACCAATCTCAAGCTTGCCTTGCAAGTATCCAACCACCCAGCACCAAAAACTGCATATCCAGCTCTTTTGACCCTTATGTCCTATTAAAATCCCATAAAAACCCAAGTCATTTCCCAAATTTCCAGTATCCTCTGTTTTCCCTTTCCCTAGAAGAGTCTGAGTTAGTCCATATGTGTTAGCGTATTCCTTTTATAATTCTTTCAGTTATCTGTGTAAGTCCCTAGTATCATTTGAAATGAATCAATTAATTCCCCATAAAGAGATTCACTGTGAGCTGGTTGCAATTTGAACTTAACCACCTCATGACAAGTGCCTTTCTTTAATAATTATAGTCCTTAAAATATAGTCCCAGTAGAACTATTCATTGTGCTAACAAAACCGAATTTGCCAGTGTATTTTGCTTTTCTTTAAAAATTCCGATTTGCATTTCCCATAGAAAAATCTACACTATCATCCTAAAAAGAGTCATCCCTTCCCCTCGGTATCCCAAAAAACGATTTCCGATTTTGACTGAAAAGCCCATTTTTTTTAACTGTAAAGAAAAAGAGGGGTGAGGCGCAGACTCCAATACCTGGCCAATATACTACCTGAAAAAGGAAAAAGAATAAATGGGTTGAATCCCAAAATGTCCAATTCACTGGGTTATATCCCAATTGTTGCTAAAATATTCACAGGGTTGGATCCCAAATGTTGCAAAAATATTCACAGGGTTAGATCCTGATCTGAAGAGTGTTGGGACACGAAAGCGCTAGGAGGAGGAGAACAGCAGTATACATGCAGCACAATGGATCCAACCCTGTGAATATTTGGAGGAGGAGAACAGCAGTACCAATGCAGCATAAGGGATCCAACCCTGTGAATATTTTTGGAACAATTGGGATTTATCCCAGTGAATTGGACTCTTTGGGATTTAACCCATTTATTCTTTTTCCTTTTTCAGGTAGTATGTTGGCCAGGAATTGGAGTGCGCGCATCACCCCTCTTTTTTTACATGACATTTTTTTAACTGCTTGACATTCTAAAGCCTGTGTAAAATAAGAAATTGTAATTCTGCCACATGTGTTTTCCTGTGCATTGTTTTCCTCCAAAAATCGATTTTCTTACCTGTGTTTATGTTGCTTTAGTGCCCTGCTAAGTATCCTGTAAGCTCTCTTGTCTCTTTAGTGCAGCCACACAAATTTCTGTCTTAGCTATCCTACAGCCAGTTTAAACGGATCTATTAGTAACCAGTAAAATGTGAGTATACCATTTTGCTCATTTTGATGGTTTTCATTTTCGTTTCTGGACTCCCATTCTGGAGTGGTGGGCTGAATCTTAAATCTGATTTGTCCCACTTCTTCCTGACTCCTTGCCACTGCTTTCCATTCACACAGAATTTAGTCAGCAGGTGTTTGGGCAAAGTGTTGCATAGGGAGTGCATAACCTATCTGTCATCTGTGATTGTGAAGAAAAGTGAATTTGTTTCCATTTCTTTTAAAGGTTTATATAGATGATATTAGAAAGTTGAATTAACTGTATTATAGGATTTTGCATTTGTATTGCCACACCTTGGTGGTTGCTGCCCTAATTTTGTTTTGCTCTGATTTTTCATTGAATTCTAAAAATAAATAAATATTTAATTGTTACACACCAGTCTGGTTCATGGTCCATTGCGACACAGGGTATTTGTCAAGGTGGGTGTGAGATGGGTTGGGGCCTATTCAAACCAAGAATCCAGGAATCAAATAAAAATATTTTTTTCTTACTGTGCTCCACCTTTCGTGTCAATGGAAGAAGTCCCTGGCTGGAGTGTGCTGTGTCATAAAATCTGTTACAGGGTGGAGGCTCGTAACATGATTGAAGTAAGTGTTTCCACCCGTGACAGCTTAACACAGCAGGCTAACTCAGCAAAGGTAGTGATACTTTTGGTGGTGAGAAAACTGTGTTACACTGTTAAAGCGCCATCCCTAACTCAAACCCTAGGTATCAGGCCTGTGTGTAAAAATAAAATAAACGTAACCCTAAACTACACAACAGCAGAGTACAGACATGTCCTTGCATAGATAATTAAATAAAGGAAGAACACTCTTCACAATGAGCACTGTGGAGATTAATATAGCTAGGCAGCACCTTCTGTCCCAAATGTGCGTTAGAGGGGAATGGGCAGAGCAGGAGCAGGAAGCCTGGATATCCAGCATGATGCAAATGGTCACCTCCATGAACATAAATGTGTGGCAGGACAATGGCCTGTTACATCAAGCCTTGACTGAGTTGTATATGACTCCGAATATTAAAGAGGAGCAGCTTAAAATGGTCCGACTCACTACCCACATATACCTCAACATGGTAGTTATGGAGGAAAAATACCAAGAAAGCATAACACTTGCACAAAACCAGCCTGGGATCTTAAATCAAACACAGAGTGAATTAAAACAGGTAGAAGAAAAATTGCAAAGGAGCCAAAAATCTGAGGAAGAATTTGAAAACCACATCAAACAGGTAAAAGAAAAGTTGACAGCACAACAACAAACCAATTCAGAACAGGAGGCCTGATTAGCAATGTTAAAAGATGAGTTCCAAGAAAAGGTTGACTCTCTGCAAGAGAGTCAACTAAAATTGACCTAACAAATAAAATATTATAGAGCCTGCTCAGGGAAGATAACCACTTTACAATATCAGATTGAGAAATTGGAAGAGGAGACTAATACAGAACTCCATTCCCAAAAAGAATTTTACTAGAAACGCCAGAAGTTAAGTGCTATAAAACAACAAAGAGATGGACTGACTTAACAGGTTGGCAACCTGTATCAGGAAAAAGATGCCCTATACCAAGAAGTGGGCAAATTAAAAACCAACCTACAGCAAAGAGAGTCAGACTCCAGGAACTGACTGACCTAAAAACTTAGTATGCAAAATTAATGGGACATGTGAGACAAGTAGAAGGTGATCTGGAAGAGACCACCCAGGCCAAAAATGTGCAGAGACAGGAGATGCATCTCCTGCAACAAAAATGGTCTGAGTGTTCTCAAGCAATACATGATGCCCAGAAAAGAAATGCGGCCTTCTGATATGAGAACAGGGGACTCCAGACCCCAAACAAGTAGAGATCGGCAGGGCAACCCCTGATCACAGTTACTCTGCACCAAGGGCTTCAAACCCATTTACCACTTCGCATGCACAAGGCACTGCTGACTTCATGTCCACAGGTTCACATGAACCGGGCACCATGAGGCAGTTAGATTTAAATAGGCCTTGCATGACTGAGCTGCCAAGTCAGCATCCATCAGAGACTGATGGGCGGGCATCCCTGTTCAGATTCAAAAATATCATGGCTAATGGATCTGACCAGGAAAGCTCCTATGAGGAGAAAATCAGGGAGCTAGACCTGCAGAAACATCACCCACAAAAGAACCACTTAATTCGCTTTGCAGAGAAAGAGGAGTCTGAATTGAGGCCCCAAAAGAGTATCCTGAAAACCTCCACCCAATCAGAGAAGAGGGGGGGTTCTCCACCAACCCTGGAAGCAGAGAGGAGTCAGAAGACTACTCACCTCCACCCAATCAGGGAAGAGGGGGGTTCTCCACCAACCCTGGAAGCAGGGAGGAGTCAGAAGACTACTCTCCTGTGCAAAAGAGGGAGTCCAAGGGGAGTGACCCAGAGAGCCCAAGGCACAACAGGAGAGATGAGACTAGACCCCATCATTCTGGACGCAACTGTTACGCCTACCTGACTCCCACAGGGGTGACGGTCAGAACTTGATAGCTGCGGCCTCCACCAACGTGAATTGTAGTGCAGAGATGACTGACTGGACTGGCCTGCCCAATTTTGTCTGCTTGACCCGTAGGAGTATTCTCCTGAAAGCTGAGAAAAGGAATTAGCCACCCGTGGATTGAGCGAGCACACCCCCACCGTTTTCCCTCTAATCACCTCCGATATTCCCTTTCACTAGTCTCACCTTATGGTTTTGAATAATGAGCTCTCTCTCCATCCTGCGTGGAGTGCAGGGGCGTGTAGATAACCAGTTACTTCACTGGTCCGAAGGAATTGGGTGAGTTCCAGACGAATATTGACTCCGAGGTAAGTGGCGAGGAGCCGTAAGTATTTGGTTCTTAAGAGTTCAAAATGTCTGTTATTCACTCTTGTCTGATTACTTCCTTTGTCTTGCAGCTTGATTCGAGAGGAGGTTGTCCCGTAGCAGCTGATTGCGTTTAGGTAAGAGCCTGTGTTACCCAACACTGTCCGGTAAAAAATGCTAGTGCTTAACCTGTTGCTTTCTCTCTCCTTACAGATGCAGCGTAAGACGAGGTGGCGTGTAGAAGAATAATATCTCCGGCGGTAACTTGGTATGTCTATAGTGATAATAGAAATGGTCTTTGTTGGTTTTCTCGGCTCACCTTATTGTCTTTCTTCGTCCCCTTGGGTGCCAGGAGTTCGGCTATGAATGATGGAGCAGCGCCGGGTCGAGGAGGTGCTGTGAAGACTGGTAAGTATAGCGCGGCGCTGCAGCTGGCGGAGCGACGCACACAAAATAAAGTCTTTTTCCTTGTTCGGATGCGCGAAGGATCCAGGATCAGATGAAGAATGAAGGTAATGTTCTTGCTCTAACCCTTTCTTCTTATTTCCCTTCTTTCTAGGAGATTTGGGTTTGAGGCGGGCGTGGCAGAAGACTGGATGCTGGACTGACAGGCACGGTGAGCGTTACGCTGCAGGATGCAGAATAACGCAAAGCGTGTGCTGCTCATCAGGCGTGGTTTAAATAGCCTCCAAAGTAGTCCCAGGTAAGAAGTTCTCCAAGACGACACCCGAGTAAAAAATAGTCCCTGAAACAAAGTAGTTCCTTCCGGGCCTCACATTGGCTTGGATTTTTTGCAGCATGGTCTGCATGAGGTAAGTTCCTTCATATGAGCCTGGCGCCTATGGCGCCAGGACTGATCCCATATATGAGCCTGGCACCTATGGTGCCAGGACTGAACCCAGATAGCGCCTAGCCGGGGCGGCTGGGTTTTCAATAGGTGTCTGGATGCCTGCTCCCTGGACTGATGGACTTGGTCTGGATGTCCGGGGTAGGCATCATGACAGCAACTCACAAGCTCAAAGAATTAGGGAGCGCCTAGAGGATAATGAGGGGACCTCAAATAGCAGCAGCTCTGACTCTGAGGGTGAATGGACTCAGGTGCAGAGGCAAAAGAAGGCTAACAAGCAAAAGAGAGCTCTGGTGAAAGACTCCATTAAACACATTAAAGCTATTGGGAGTTTCATGACCTTGTACCACAAAAATGCCAAATATTCTGTCTGGGAGCACCTAGAGCTATATCAACAGACGATGACATCTTTTGACATTAAAAATAACCAGAATTCAATAGAATGTGCAAAATGGAGGTTGTTAAGATGGATTTCTGAACTCTGTCCGGGAGGGCAGAGGTTCAGAAGGCCAGACTAGTTTCTTGGAACAGGGTAACCTCTGGACAAGCCAGACCAATCAAGGTAGCGATCGCGGCGTCAAGACTAGGTCTCAAGAAGGGTGACGGTGACTGAAAGCCCGCAATGAGCACGCAAAGCAAGGACCCTTACAAATTACTCCAAGCAGGTGTTATATTAAAAATATAGACACATTTATTACAAGGCCTTTGTAACATTGACCGTAGCGAGAAATCACAATAAAACTCAATTAAACCAACACATCACAATAAAATACAATATATATACAATTACCAACGAGTCCAACGAGTTAGACGCACGAAATGTGCAGACCACCTAGATGGGGAAGAAAACAGGCAGTGTGAATAATAGTTAGACCCAGTCTGCCTTCAGAGGCACCTAACCAGAAGGAAGTCCGAGCCTTACGAAGAGTGGAGCCTTGTGCTCAAAAGTACCTGCACATGCGTTTGCCAACGGGCAAAGGGGAGTCTCCTCGAGGGAATCAGGCAGTTCAGTTCGGTTAACAAATGAAGATGAACAGAGCTCCGTGACTCAAGCGCAGCCTCCACTGTGGGCAGAAGCAGAGCGCGAGTACGGAAAGGCGTGCTGTTTGACACAGCGGGGAAAATCTATGGGCTACTGCAGGAGGGTGACCAGTTCCTAGCGATGCTACTCACCGGTCCCCGATGCAGGCAGACCCAGGCTTCTCCACGTCAGTTTCAGTGCTGGCAGGTTCAGGTACGAGCAGGGGACGTCTCGGCATCGTGCAGATTCCGCAGCAGCAGAAGTTAGAGTTGAGGATGTTCCAAACGCAGTGAACCTGCACAGTTTGTTACCACAGCAGGGCAACGGAGCGGCCGCGTGTATTTCAGTCCAATGTACACTTCTCACTTCAGACCTGGGAATGCCAAGTGTACGAATCGTGTGAGAGTGGCAAGGACTCGTAATACAGCAGCAACCTGACGGCGGTTACAGAGCAAGACTCCTGGGTAGGCTGGTCAGTCCACTGGATGGCCCAGAGACACTTCCGAAGGCTTACGTGCAGGAGATGGTGAAGATGCCGAGAATAGTTGTTCCAAAGGGTCGAAGTACCAGTATAGGCCTTCTCGTTCGATCAGAGGTAGAAAGGGTTTCACAAAGCGACAGCAGTGCAGAGGAGCAGTCCTTCAGCGGGTCACCAGCGATTCCTCCGTTCAGCCTCGTAGTTGCAGGATACTTGGCTCCTGTATTCCTTTGTTCTTGAGAACTCAGGAGATCGACATGGTAGTAGTGTTTCCAGCCTCCTCTTATCCACGGTTCCCTTCGCGCCAAAACGGAGGGGACCCAATGGGAGATCTGGTCACAAAACACTCACACCATACGTGGACCTATCACGGACCACGGTGGTCCCAGGCATTCATGACACACTAGACTCTCTGGCACCCAGGATGTGTATTGGGACCAGACATCCCAGCCCCCATCCTGGATGCACACACAAGGCCTGTAGAAGCCCGCGAAAGCATCTGTGTTTCCCTGTAAAGTACATGCCCAAATAAGGAAGGCCCGGGTCGGCTCGACCCGGGGAAGGTGAAGGGGGCAAGACGGTCAGCGGGCAGGACAAAGAGCCTCGTGGTCTGGCCATTTTGGAAGCCAGGCCACCATTTTGGGCTAAGCGCGAGAAACGCGCTTAAACAGCCAAAAGGAGCTCAAAACACAAAGAAACGATCGCTGCCACCAGTCCCATCCATGATTCACCTGCACCGTTCTTTAACAATCCAAGGAGAGTGTCTAGGGCCTGTAGAAGACTAGAGACCCAAGAGAGCAGTAACTTAGCTTACAGTGCCCTCTTGTGCCATGTTGCGCGAAAGCTGCAACATGATAAAAGAACTACGGAAAACAACGTTTCCCAGTACTGACTGTCTTAAGGGCATGTCAGTTTCCCCGTAAGAATGGAGCGAAAGCCCAGAGGAGTGCGGCAGAAGGCTGCACGTCTCTAGCAAAGTCTAGATCATGGTGAAAACAACAGCAAAAAGTTTAGGGGTTGCCACATGGAACAAAACTTACCCACAATTAAGAAAACTTTCCTAACAGAGGTTCTCTTTAGAATACTCCAGCTTCTTTGCTGGGCTAGAAGACTAGAACTATTCAAAGTGGTTCACCTACAAGGTGGCCATCTTGAAGCCGGTCCGATAGCACAGCAAGTAGAGCACTTACATTGACATCTGTGCAGAGCCTGCTGATGCAGGTTTGAATCCCGGCAGTGCCAAACTCAGCCTTTCATCATTCTGAAGTCGAAAAATGAGCACCACACACCGTGAGTAGTAATAAGCAGCGCTCAGATACCTGAGGGTTCATAGCTCTATATAAATGCTAAATTATTTGAAGCACTTCTCCACACACAGAAACCCACAGGAGACCTGCAAGGCGGCCTACAATCTGCAGTGTGGGGAGGATCAGGCCCAGAGAGAATTTGTTCAGGAGCTAAAGTGGGTATTTGTGCAAACTACTAGGTGGGTGCGCACACATAGTAGGCAATTCATAAATACCTATTTTGATGCACTCCCAAAATACATCATGACACAGCTGGTATGAGATTTCCATGATGACAGGACCCTGGACTGGGTAATAGAGCAAGCTACCCAGATCTACAAGGTCCAAAAGCCTGCAGAAAACAAAAATCCAACGAACACCCCCGCTGCTGCAAGGTGGCGGAGGTGCAGGTTGCCCCTATTTTGGACCTAGAAATTGGGGGGGCTAAATATCCAACATCCCAAAACCAACCAAATCAGAGTCAAAGAAGACCCTCTGATCAGTCACAGACAGGTGGTAGTCAGTTAGAGTACCCCACAAACGTGCCCCCTAACTCTGCCAATTACATCAGCCCTAGGTACAAGGGCAACAGACCCATTTTGGGTTACGTGTGGACTCCCCCGGCCCAAAGGGGGGGATCCAATCTGGTGAATACGGCACCAGGAAACTTCCCCCCTAACTTCCCTCAAGAGGGCAGTAATCTTCCAAATTCTGGGTTAGGTTTCTTCCCCAGGTACCCTCAAAACCCCAATATGCACGGCAACCCTCCATACTCTCCCTGCTTTCAGGAGTCCAGACCACCAAATCCGGGACAGGGGAGGCAAAGGGTGGAGGGCTACCAGGGGCATCCCCAGTACCCAGGTTACTCCTGGAGAAGGGATAGTTACCCTTCCCAAGAGCAACTCAGAGTTGATTTAAAACCCCCATACCAGCCGGAGCGAGTGTCCCAACTGGAGCGGCAGGTCCAGAACTCAAGATCTGAGTCGCATGTTGAGGGTTCAGCAGAGCCCTCAGATGAACATGGCGGTTCAGAGTAACCCCAACCAAGGGTCTGGAACCCTGGAACAATGACGGAGAGAGAACCCCGATAACCAACCGGCTCCAGAGGAGGAGACACAGGAGGAAGGGGGATGCAAAGCCCTAGAGGAAGCTTCCTTCCTCACCCGTAAAAAGCCCCTAGACACCCTAGAACTGGAACTAACATCTCCTACCCCCACATATCAGCAACCCAGAGAACAGAGGGTGGGTAGGGGAAACACAGAGACCAAAAAGATCAATTTTGTGGAGGAGTTTAGTGTCCTCCTGTTTGAAGGTGAAGAATCCTTGGAGGATTCTGAGAAGAAAGTTTCTCCTTCAGGGATGGGGGAATTCCTCCCAAAGAAAAATGGGTCCCAAAAGACCATAATCCAGACTGGGTAAGTGTGGGGAGAGATTCAGAATCACCCATCCCTGAACCCCAGAATTGTCATCCAGAGAACATAACGATCATTGAGGGATCCTCCCGGCAAACCGGTTCTGATGACTGTCTCCAGGTAAAGGGGGACAGCACAGAGCTAAGGGAAAAAGAGGATTCCTAAATCATGCATATTACAGGATGTCATATTTTCTTTACAGATTCCTGACCCAGAAAACTGTCCAAAACCCCACAGTGTCGGAGTCCAAAATAAAGAAACTAACTGCCCAGCTTGCCCAAAATGCGCATTTCCTTTGTCCCTTGGAGGAGAAAGAAGGTAGGCTCTATGCCCCCGTCTGAGTGCAAGGGCAATGTGCATTGTTGCCACTGATTGACACTGGATCCCAAGCCACTCCTCTGTCCAAAAGAGCCTTTGAGCAGCTAAATTCAGGAGACACCAGATCCCTCTCACCCCTCTTCCTGGACAACTCCAGAACTTCAACGGGAATAAAATTCCCATCGAGGAGACTGCAGATCTGGAAATTAAAATTGTGCGACACAAGGTGAAACACCCGGTCATAGTCGTGACTCCAGTGGGAACCCCCTGTCTATTAGGAAAGGACCACTTTCGGAGGTTGTATCCCCTGATAAACTGTGTGAACAAGTTACTCAGGACTCAGGCTAACCAGCCAATAAAATTAAAACAAAGCATCAACTATGTCAGTTTAAATGGCACATGCCACATGGTTGAACATGAATCCGACATAATTGAGTTCCATTTCCAAAAAAATCAAATATCTGACATTACAGTAATTGCTGTAGGACAACAAACTGGTGATGGGAACTCCTCTCCATTCTTAAAAATCAACCTTCCTTCCACTTTCAAGTGGCATTCCACACTGGAAGGAAATACTTTGAAGTTTTATACCGATTCTCAATTTGAAAATCCAAGTCCTGTAGTAAAAAGTGATGAAAAGCCAGGTCCAAGCTAGGCTGATATTCAGAAAATGGATGAACAGCTGTTCCTCCCTATTCAGTTAAATGAGGGGAGGGAGCCTGTTCTCACTAGAGTGTGCCTGAATAAGGAAACTTCCAAAAGATCCGACCATTCCCACATTTAAATTAGTTGATAAGTGGGAAATGGGCCTGGAAACTCCCAATTCCAAACATCTCCTGCCTAGTAAATGTATGCTAAAAATGTCCATAGGTCATAAAAGCATAGAGCATGATTGTTGCGTTGTGCAAGATGTCTCTGCTGCATTCTATTTAGGCAGTGACATTCTCAATCGGTTCGCAATTAATTTGAACATTATCAATTACAAGGCCTGGTTCCGACTAGGGGGCAACCCTATGGGCTTTGATGAGTGTGAAAAGGTGTTTCGGTCAGCTGAATTGCTGCCATATGTGGTGGAAGTTCAAATTGGAGAGGAGGTCAATATCCCAGGACGGACCCGACAATTCCCAGTTTCCCTAAAACTGAAAAGAGGACAGAAACTCCAAAACCCAGATGCTTTTGTACATCTGAATCACCATCTCCAACAGCAGGGGTTGGGGTTAAACCCAACACCATTAGTTAACTTAGAACATAACACCATTCCATTATTGGTGGATAACAGGGACCCTAGGAGTATCACTCTGGGCGCAGGCACCATTATTGGAATGGCGGTTGATGACCAGTATTTATCCATGGATTTAGGAAATTAAATCATAGGACCAATCCCCAATGACTGTTATGACTGGGACAATGACATACCGCCAGAAAGTATCTTCATCCAGCAAGGGGGGAATTTCCTGGTGTACACTTCCCGCCCTTACAGGGGGGAAGAGGTGATCTGTGACATCAGGAAGGATGAGGTGATATTCCAGTTCCACAATGATTGCCTCTCCTGCCTGAAACCCTCTGTCCAGGTCAACACCCTCACCAGAGATCTCTCCACACAGCTGGAGGAGGAAGCTGAGATCGCGAAACCCGAGGTCTTCGCAGGCCTCAGACAGATTGTTGTAGAATGGTTCAACCTTGCTGGAGCCTGTGAGACCAAGGAACAAAAGCAAAAATTGAAACAGGTGTTTTCAGATTTTCAAGATATCTTTGCTGTGGACTCGTACCACTGTGGTTGCACTGAGATACATTCTACCTCAATACACACAGATCCTGGAATGACTCCTGTATTCGTGAAGCAATATTACTTGCCACTCGCGTCTATGGAATCCCTTACAGAAATCATAAAAAACTAGAGTCCCATTGGGATAATTCGCCCAGTCCACAGTGACTTTAATAATCCAGTACTGGGGATTTTAAAACCAAATGTCCAATGGAGACTTTGGGCAGACCTTAGGGAGCTGAACAAATGGGTCCACATGTCCTGATGGCCTCTTCCCTTCATTGACCAGCGACTGGCCCAGATCCAGGGGTCAAAGGTGTACACTGCCATTGACCTGACCAATGGATACTGGACAGTACCCGTTAGTTCGGAGGACCAGTACAATCTGGCCTTCACCCTCGGGGGCAGCCTACACATAGACCCGAACTCCCTTCGGATACATAAACTCTGGCAATGAATTCAACATCTTTATAAACAAGGCTATGCCCGACTTGGGTGAAAGGGGTAACCTGGCCTATGGGGATGATGTCCTGATAAAAAGCTCAACTGTGGAGGAACACATAGTGGAAATCTGCTATGTTCTAACCCAGTTGAGGGTTGCTGGAGCAAAACTGTCCTTCCAGAAGGCACAGTGGTGTGGGACATGAAATCACGCCTGAGGGTCTCTGTCCCCAGGCGAGGAACGTGGAAGCACTACTAAAACTGAAAGACCCGACAACTCTGCGTGAACTAAGGAGCCTTCTTGGAATGACTAATTACAGTAAGAAGTTCATTGGGGATAATGCAGAGGTCACAAGACCCCTGGTCCATCTGTTAAAGGGGGGATCAAGTAGCAGTAGGGTTCAGAACAAGCTGAGGCAATAAAACAACTCAAAAGAAGTCTCTCACAAGTGCCTTGTCTAGCTTACCCTGTCAAAAACAAGAAGTTCTTCTTGGAGATGGGGTTCTTGAATACATGCTTCAATACATGCTTGACAGCAGTATTATATCAAAAGCATGACAAGGTCAATAAAGTCATCTCCTATGTAAGTAAGAATGTATCCCCTGTGGAGGAAAAATTCAAGGATTTTGAGAAGACACTCCTGGCAATGGTGTGGGCATTGAAAAATTATTGCCCATTCATCAAGGGGGAGCACATCATTGTGGAGACTCTGCAACAGCCTTTGCAATATCTCCAAAGTGACAGAATCTTGGCTGGAAATGTGAGTAATTCCAGAATTACATCCTGGATTCTGTCCATGCAAGGCTTTTCTGTGGAGGTCAGATATGGCCAAAACAAGATGAGTCCCCTTGCGCAAGTATTGGCTGACTTGTATGATTGTGCCCGAGAAAACTGTCTCGAGGACAAAAGTCTCAAAATCCAAAACGACATGGAGGCGTACCTGGATTCTCCACACAAGGTCTATGAAGAAAACATGTGCAAGGGGATGCCCACAGTCAATGTGGATGGTGCTCCTACCATGTTGACAACAACAGGGAAAAGGAACTGGTGGCCAGCGTTGGGAATGTCTGGTGAATGATGCCCCGGAGCCCTCCGCTGGGTACAAGATCGGTCCCCGCAATAGTCTGGTGGCAGAGCTCATGGCAGTTCACCAGGCCATCCTCACTGACATGCAGCACCGACTCCACAAACTGGTCATTATCAGTGATTCAGATTATGTCCGGAACAGGTTCGTGGAGTTCCTGATCAATTGGAAAATCAGAGGCATTCTGTGTGCAAATAATAAACCACTCAATCATGGCAAACTAATACAAATGTTGATGATCTGGTCACCACTAATGGGATGGCCATTTATTGCAAAAAGATTAAGGGTCATTCCAGAATAGAGGGACCAGACAAAACTGGAAACAACCTGGCTGATCTGTTGGCCAAAACTGGAGCCATTCAGGGGGATCTCCTTGAGATCAAGTCCCTGTTGGGGGAAATCCAGGTCACTGCTGTCACCAGGACCCAGACACTTGCTCACAATGAACTCTCAACTGCCCAGTGGAGTAAGGAGACCCCAGATGCTGATTTAATTACGCCACAAAAAGGGGATCCGATTATTGGGAAATTTTACCAACACATTTAGGACCCTGTGAACTTTCCTCTCATGGAAACCAACTGCATTGGGAAAGAGGATCTCCGGGTGTTGATGAAGTTTCCCAAAATGTTCAGAATCCAAGATGGTTTGTTGGTAAGGAGATCCTTCTCTGGATGTGACCAGTGGGTGGTACCTACCTCATTCCGAAGCCTGATGCTAAGTACCGCCCATGACGCGGCCACAGCCGGTCATGGGGGTTTCACACTACTTCAGAATTCTTGCAGGCATTTGCATACTGGCCACACATGGGGCAGGACCTTGACCAATAGTTAAAGGGGTGTCTTGTGTGTGCACAATTTCAGCCAAGTTCACTCACACACTGGGCTCCCCTCGAGAAGAGGAGGATGACACTGCCATGGTCAGATTTACAAGTAGATTTCATCGGGCCCGTGATTCGCTCCTCTAGGGGGAACAAGTACATTTTAACAATAACATGCTTTTTCACCAAATGGGCGTAATGTCTCCTGGCCCCAAATTGCAAGGCAGAAACTTGTAAGTATCCTACCACCGAGTACCAAAATATGCATATCCTGCTCATTTGACCCTTATATCTATTAAAATCCCATAAAAACCCTAGTCATTTCCCAAATTGCCAGTATCCTCTGTTTACCCTTTCCCTAGAAAAATTCCTTTTATAATTATTTCACTTGTCTGTGTAAATCCCTAGTATCATTTGAAATACATCAATTAATTCCCCTATAAAGAGAT
Source organism: Ambystoma mexicanum (assembly GCF_040938575.1). Classification (NCBI taxonomy): domain Eukaryota; kingdom Metazoa; phylum Chordata; class Amphibia; order Caudata; family Ambystomatidae; genus Ambystoma; species Ambystoma mexicanum. Next base: position 298,812,318 of record NC_090936.1, on the reverse strand, counting down.
TCACGGTGAGCTGATTGCAATTCGAACTCAACCACCTCAAGGCAAGTGCCTTTCTTTAATAGGTATAGTCCTTAAAATATAGTCTCAGTAGAACTATTCATTGTGCTAACAAAACCAAATTTTCTCATGTATTTTGCTTTTCTTTAAAAAATCGGATTTGCATTTCCCATAGAAAAACCTACACGATCATCCTATAAAGAGTCATCCCTTCCCCTCAGTATCCTATCTGTTCTGTGCCTTTGTTTCTCCTCCCAAAAACTTATTTACAATTACGACTGCTAAGCCCATTTTTTTTAACTGCTTGTCATTCTAAAGCCTGTGTAAAACAAGAAATTGCAATTCTGCTGCGTGTGTTTTTCTGTGCATTCTTTTCCTCCCAAAATCGATTTTCTTACCTGTGTTCATGTTTCTTTAGTGCCCTGCTCAGTAGCATGTAAGCTTCCTTGTCTCTTTAGTGCAGCCACACAAATGTCTGCCCTAGCTATCCTACTGCCAGTTTAAACTGATCTATTAGTAACCAGTAAAATCTCAGTATTCCATTTTGCTCATTTTGAGGGTTTTCATTTTCGTTTCTGGCCTCCCATTCTGGGGTGATGGGCTGAATCTTAAATCTGATTTTTACCTCTTCTTTCTGACTCATTGCCACTGCCTTCCATCCACACAGAATTTAGTCAGCAGGTGTTTGGGGAAGTGTTGCAGGGGTAGTGCATAACCTATGTGCCATCTGTGATTGGGAAGAAAAGTGATTTTGTTTCTATTTCCATTAAAGGTTTATGTAGATGATGTTCGAAAGTTGAATTAACTGTATTATAAGATTTTGTATTTGTATTACTACACCGTGGTGGCTGCTGCCCTAATTTTCTTTTGCTCTGATTTTTCATTGAATTCTAAAAATAAATAAACAGTTCATTGTTACACACCGGCCAGGTTCATGGTCCATTGCGACCCAGGGTATTTGTCAAGGTGGGTTTGAGACGGGTTGGGGCCTATTCAAACCAAGAATCCAGGAATCCAATAAAAATAAAAAATGTTTTACTGTGCGTCATCTTCTGTGTCAGTGGAAAAAGTCCCTGGCTGGAGTGTGCCATGTCATAAAATCCGTTACAATATTGTGTGTCATGGTACATTTTAAATAAGGCTCACACTCATCGAGCCACTGCCAGAAGCTGTTCATATTTACTAATGTACTGTTCTAGATCATAATGATATCATCGATATAGCGGTACCACGTTTTGATGTTTGTCAGAAATGGGTTGCTGGAATTATATACAAAGGTGTTCTCAAAATTGTCCATATATAAATTTGCTCTATTCGTAGCAAAGGTTGCCCCCATACTTGTGTCCCGTGTGTTGGTTTAAACAGTTTTTTCTCAAAGAAATTCTCTGTTAATGCTAGTCTGACACATTCCAGTATACAGTTGGTGGATACTTTGTCTTTGGTAGTGGAAGGTTGATCTAAGTAATACTGTATTACCTTTATTCTTGCTCTTTGAAGAATGTTTGTATAGAGCACTTCCACATCAAATGTGAACAGAATGCCATGATGGTCAATTTGGATTTTTGAGACGATGTTGATTACTTCAGTGGAGTCACATACATAGGACTCCATTTTCATGACAAATGGGAGTAGGAAGAAATCTGCAAATTGGGATAGTGGTTCTAAAATAGACCCAATTGCTGACACAGGGTAACTGTACGAATGGTACATCAAATCCAACCTAATATATGTCCTGATGGAGGCTTGAATACCAACTATTTAAGAAGAATGCCGGAAAGTGGCAGAACTTCAACTAAGGGCCAAAACACCCTGTGAAGGCTAGATATCCTTCCCCATTTGTGGAATGTAAAGAAATACTTAAACGGCAGGAAAATGTTGGCATTCGGAGGCCAATGTAGGAACTGTGATCAAAATCTAGAATAACTAGACGGAGAACCGTCAATTAGCAGGTCTATAGATGTTAGGTCTAGATGTTTGCTCATTCCATACCTGCAAGAATAGAATAAATTCCTAAAAATGACACTTCTTGTTGTACTGAACACACAGCACTTTAATACACTAACCCCATACCTTTTGTACCTTGATGTATTTATTATCATGACATAAAACGCACTTTCACAAATAGTGAAACTGTTATGTATTCAACTTGTCAAATTATCTTCAAATTGTGTTGATTTGTCACAATAAGGTTGTTAATGTTGTGTTTGACATCTGTATTCTGTGGCGATTTATGAAATGTTGGAAGAAGCACAAACTGCTTTCGCCAGTGTGTTGAATGCCACAAATGATTTTAGAATCATATGTTTTTCTTTGAATACATTTACTGTATGAAAAGGTAGAGGCCAAGTGAATTATTTTTTCTACGACTGCACTTTTCCAGAGACAGATTATTTCACTTGCACCACAGAGGGATGGGTATCCTTAGACTCGCTTGTTTTCTTGTCGAATTATTAGCTCTGTTTTCGAGTGAGACACACAGTAAACAAAAAAAGAGGGGCTGACTCATTGTAGATGAATATATTAATAAAGTATACACCTTACTGAGTGGCCTGAGCTTCAAGAGGCAATCCTGTAGAATCTTTAACCTTTAGAGATTGTTCACGCTGTGTCCTCCGCATGTCTGATTAATTGTGTAATTCAATTGATTGTCAAAATTGAGTAATTGAGTAATTGAATGCAGAGAGTGCTTCGGCAGGGTTTCGGCAGGGTTTCGGCAGGCCTGCAATACAGGAGAATGCTGATAGTAGTGACTGTCATTTAATGCAATGGGTATCCCCAAGAGCAACGGAAATATTCTTACCCGCACATGGTTTTTATCACTGCTCCTTATTATGGAGATGGGTGGTAAGGACACTCATGACTTCTAAATGATTTACGGAAGTAGTTGGATGGAGTAAATCCTTCCCCATTATAAAACTGGACCTGGAAAATACAAAAAATGCAGTACAACGTTGCATGCTGCCAAACGAATTTGGTGGCATTGCTTTCAGAACGGATGAACAGCAGCTGTATTGATGTGGACTTCATTGCACTGATCACCCATGTCTGTATTATAATTTGTTATAGAGCTTGATCCTAGCTGGGAAGCAATGTAGTTCTATAAATATGGATGCACCCGGGGATTGCATGTGCAGTGCAAGCACAGCACAAGTGAAATCGCAATGGCCTTTCAAGGGGAGAAGTAGGGGTGAGCGGAGAGATCAGTAATTGGCAAGATGTTCTCTGAAGAGTAGGGTCTTCCAGTCCTTTCCAAAATGAAGGAGGGTTGGTGGCCAGTAGAATCTGCTTTGGTAACTTGTTTCAGAGACATGGGGCCTCATTACGACCCAGGCAGTAAGGGGTTAACGGCGCCGTAAAAGGTGTCAGCGCCGTTAAACCCTTACCACCTAATTACGGGGTCCCTTTGCGGGTCCCGACCTTAACGGCTGGTTTGACCAGCTGTTAAGGAAGGAACCCACAAAGGGACTTTCGAGGTAATTACGGTACCGCAATTTGCGGTACCATAATTACTGCCTTCCCCATTCCCATTGAGCCCTATGGGGGCAAAAATGGGAATGGGGAAGGGCCAATGGTGAATTACCACCCGCCAACCTTGGAATGGGGCGGTAATTCCGCCATTCACCATGGCAGAGTTGGTAAAATACCGGCGTCAACCATGGCGCTAATAGCACCATGGTTAACGCCAGGGTCATAATGAGGTCCATGGTGTGTAGAGATAAATGCCTGTTTTCCAGTTTTTCCCTCTTGCAATTCTTTGTTTCAAGTCTGGCAATGAGGCTTCTGGTGGTGTTGACCTCCGTGGATGGTCATTTTCTTGGATGGTCTTATAGCTCGGACTGCTTTGTAGGTGGTGCAGGCTGTCTTGAACATGACGCCTACTTAATGGAGGATCCAGTGCTTCCCTGTGATGATGTGTGCGATGTAGTCACACTTTCGCAGTTCTGTGATGAAATCTACTGCAGCATTCTGGGTGGCTTACAGGTGCAGCCAGGGTGGCATCTGGGTCTCACTACGGTCCAGGTGTGAGATAATCAGGAATTGGATGGCTCTTCTTAAACTCAGGGCACAGATGAAGGGATTGAGTTTGTGAAGGTTAACAAGTTGGTACTATGCTCTTTGGGTCTTCCTGGGATATATATTTTTAGTGAGAGGTCGCAGCCAATGATACAGCTGAGGGATTCTGTTCTGGGTGAGACTTTAGATGTCAATCTGAAGAGCTTCATTGCTGCTGGCCAGTTCTGGACTTGGGCATGCTTGGTGAGATGTCATAGAATGAATTGGTCTTTCTCGGGTTGAGTTTGAGGTAGCCACTTGATATCCAGGATGAGACACAGTCAATGTCTGAGTCGATGGACGTCATTGAGGCAATTGATGCACTGCTAAAGGCTGTGCACTGGTGCCGGAATCTTTTATTAACTGTCATGTAAAGCGCCTTCCATATGGTGGCAAGCAGGTGGTGAGAAAGCTCGTTATTGCACTGATGAGGACAGCTCACAGGAAGCAGATGCACAAGGTAGCACAGAGCCAACTCGACACGTGCTGGTGGTCCTTAATACCACGTGTGCAGGGACAAGAAAGGGAATGAAAACACCACCACCAAAAAACAACCAACCTGTGTTTAAAAAAAGCGAATGCAAAACCATACGTTTCCTTCATTGATATGTGTTCACAGATATTATTTAATTAGAAATAGGATGATGAAAGGGGTCATGGATAGACGGGGAACATACATACTGGCTGTATATGTTGATATTTTAAACTCATAGTTAGATGAATGTGCTTTTAAAATATGCGTGTCACGTCAGTCAACTGCTACAAGCATTTACCGGCATAGAATCCATGTGTTCTTTTTTTTTTTTTTTAATTTTAAACATATTTTTATTGTTTTCAAAATACAACTCGGAGAGCATGAGCCTCTCCCAACTTCCCCTTACCCTCCCACCTCCCCGCCCGGAAGATTTCCAAATGTCTCTGTTGCACGTGTGATTGTCTATGATGAGAATATGTCCGAAATTCTTATATTGTGCGGGCACCATTGCTCCATATAGTCTGATTGTAGGTAGTTCAGGATCTCTCCCCATTCCATTGTGAAAAGTTCTTTTGTTCCTTGTATTGTGTGTGTGAGCTTTTCCATGGTTAGTTGTGCCCATACTTTCTGGAGCCAGGTATAGATCAGTGGGGGTTCTTGTTTTTTCCAATTTTGGGCTATTGACGCCCAGGCTGCTATGAGAAGCCCCATGAAGCCTCTCCATTGTGGTTTCCTGAAGTTCCTTGCTGCCTGATCCTTTATTCCGCATAGCCATACTTTCTCGTCTAATTGATTGGCATCAGGGAATATCTTGACAATTTTCTTCTTTATTTCCGACCAGAAAGCCTTGATCCTCCCGCAGTCCCACCAGATGTGTCTCCACGTGCCCACTTCTGAGCAGCCTCTCCAGCATGTGTTCGGGGTTTGGGGGTACATGGCGTGTAGCCTGTCCGGTGTAAGGTGCCATTGGGTCACCACTTTGAGCCACATTTCCCTTTTTTGGACTGATCGGGTCATTTTTGGAATGGTGCTCCATAGATCTTCCCACTGCTTTTTGTGGATTTCCTCCCCCAATGACTTCGTTCACCTGACCATGTATGCCCATTTGAGTTCTTCCTCCTGGGAGTTGATGTAATAGTAGAGCGAGGAGACCAGTTTCCTTGATCCGGGGTTGGTTATTAGAAATTTCTCAAATGGTTTGAGTTCTCGTGTGGCAGCTGCTTGGATGTCCGGGGTTGCCAGCCAGTGCCGTAGCTGTTCATATTTATATCTGTCTGCGTCTGTTAAGATCAGTATTAATTTGCACTCTTTGAACGTTCTTATTTCTTCATTTTGGTACATTTTGCCTATTTTTGTTATTCCTGCTGCCTCCCATTTCTCATAGGCGCCCTGCTCCATTCCCGGTGGGAACTGGGGATTCCGGCATATGGGCGTGAACGGGCCCTCCACTGTAGTCCTGACGCCTCTCCTTGTTTGTTCATCCCATGCCTCTAGGGTAGTTTTCATGATCTCGCTAATTCGGAGATTGGGGTGTCTATGTTGTTTGGCTATCCAAAGGGTACCCTCTAAGGGGGATCTAGCCACCACCCGGTCCTGTGACACCCATACTGTTTGTTGATTCTCCCCCAGCCATTCTTTCACAATCCAGAGTTGTGCAGCCTGATAATATTTGCGAAGGTGTGGTAGGGCCATTCCCCCTTTCTTTGTCGGGGCTGTAAGGGTCACTCTGGCTATCCTTGCGTTTTTCTTATTCCATATATAGGATGAGATTGCTTTGGAGAGTGCTTTAAAGAATGAGAATGAGTTCGGCACTTTGATCGGGAGAGCCTGGAAGTAATAGAGCGTTTTAGGAAGGATATTCATCTTTACTGCTTGTATTCTACCCCACCAGGACACCATCAGGGGGTTCCAACGTTCTAGGTCCCTCTTAACCCGTTTTAATGGGGGGGGGGTTGTTCCCATTGTATAGTGCTTCTATTTTGTGTGTCAGGGTAATCCCCAGATATTTAATTCCCTTTTCAGTTAAAAGTAACAGTTCTGATTTCTTCTTGTTTATTTTGAGGCCAGAGAGTGCCCCAAAGGTTTCGAGTTCTCTAATAGCGTGGGGTAAGGCCGTCCCTGGGTTCATTAGGGCTAGGAGCATATCGTCGGCATATGCAATTACCTTATGCTGTATACCTCCCATTTCTATCCCCGTTATGTCACCGGATTCCCTTAGTCTAGTCAGGAGAGGTTCCAGGAAGATGGCGTATAAGAGGGGGGACAGGGGGCATCCTTGTTTGGTACCCCGTGTTATATCTATTTTGTCGGTGACCATCCCGTTTATGGCTATCCCTATTGTAGGGGAGGTGTAGTTAGCTTTCACCATTTTTATAAACTGGTCCCTAAATCCCATACATTTTAAAGTTTTGAACAATATTGACCACTCCATCCTATTGAAAGCCTTTTCGGCATCCAGTGAGAGCAGGACTGCCGGTGTGTGGGTAATCTCAGTTTTCTCCACCAGATGTATTATTCTTCTCAGGTTATCGTGTGTCGTTCTCCCTGGGATAAATCCTGATTGGTCTGGAGTTATTAGGGATGGGAGGAGTGGGGATAGTCTGTTTGCCAGGATTTTGGTGTATATTTTGGCGTCTAGATTGATTAGCGCAATGGGGCGATATGAGGAGGGGAGGGAGGGGTCTTTTCCTGATTTGTGGAACACCAGGACCTTTGCTTCATTCATAGTGTGTGTCACATTGCCGGTTTCTTTGAAGGAGTTTAGGAGTCTAGTCAGGACCGGGATAAGTATATCTGCGTATTTTTTGTAAAAGGTTGCCGTAAAGCCATCCGGGCCTGGTGCCGTGTTGTTTGGGAGTGCCGCTATTGCCTTTTTTACTTCCTCTTCTGTGATCGGGTTCTCTAGTGCCTCTCTGTCAGCCTCTGGGATTGTCGTAATAGGGAGGTATTGCAAATATGTGTCTTGTTCGGTTTCATTTGGGTGCTCTGAGGTATATAGTGTTCGGTAGAATTCGCTAAAGACTTTGCCTATGTTCTGGGTTTGTGTATGAAGTTCCCCCTGCGGGTCCCGAATGTTCATTATGTTTGTATTCTTTTGTTTTTCTCGCAGCTGTCTTGCTAAGAGTTTGTCTGCCTTATTGGCTTTTATGTGTAGCCGTTGTTTAAGGAATTGGAGGGATCTCTCTGCCACTTTAGAGCGGAGCATTTCTAACTGTCCCTGTGTGTGTCTTAAGGCTTTCTTTAGGGATCTAGAAGGGTCGGATATCAGTTCTTTTTGTGTGGCGGACATTTTGTTTTCGAGTTCTTTTTCCCAACGATGTCTTTGAATTTCTTTGGTGGCTTTTAGTGCTATGAAGTGGCCGCGGGTTACCGCTTTGAATGCCTCCCAGATTGTGCTTATTGGGACCTCACTTGTGTCATTCTGTAGGAAGTATTCTGTTATCTTGTCCCTGATCGTTTCCCCCAAAACTGGGTCTTGGAGAATATCTAGAGGGAGTCACCAGCGCCACAGGCCTCCCCCCTTCTCTGGGGTATTTATTTCTAGCCAGAGCGGAGCGTGATCTGAAAGAGAAATCAATCCCTTTTCTATGTCCTGGATGTTCCCCATGAGGCCCACCGATACCCAGAAGTAATCAATCCTTGACATTGTGTTGTATACGTGCGAATAATATGTGTAGCCTCGCTGTTGGCTCTTTAGTTGAGTCCATACATTGTTCCATCTTCTGTTTGAGAAGTTTGGATGGGGCGCCTTGGGTAGTGGGTCCCCCCGTACTTCTATCTGTTTGTGGATGCCATGCAAGATTTAGGTCTCCCCCCAGAACTACTTCCCCTTTCGCAAAGCCCTCGCGCTTCTCTAGCGCGTCTCTGATGAAGCCGTCCTGTCCCGTGTTAGGTGCGTATATGGAAGCCAGGGTCAGGCGGTATCCGTCGAGCTGGGCATTAATGATTGCGAGCCTCCCTTCCTTATCCGTTAGCCTGTCTGTGAGGACTACATTCACTCCTTCTTTTATAGCAATCAGGACTCCTGCTTTTTTGTCTTTAGCATTAGACTGCGCCCATATGCGGTATCCCCTGAGATGTATTTTCTGTTTGTCCTGGGCTTTGATGTGTGTTTCTTGTAGTAGGAGAATGCTTGCCTTTTCTCTCTTCAGCAGGGACTCAACTTTTTTTCCTTTTTAACGGGGAGTTCAGGCCTCTTATATTGTATGTTAGGATTCTAAGTCTCTCCATTGAGAATTACGGTGTGGGTCGTTTCCTGTTTTTCGGTGCATTGAGATTTTATTGCTTCTTCCAGTGCGTTTCCCTTCCCCCCTCCCTCTCTGATTCCCCAACTTTCCCCACAAAACAAACTTGAAACAATTAACTTCCCGAGGAGGGCCCGGGTACCTAGGGTTGCTAGGGCGTTGGGCCTATCGCTCCCGGCCCTCAATACGCTCGGTATTAACTTCGCGGGGGATCCTATGCCCCGCATTTCCTCAGATCCTCCTGAGTTACAATTCCAAGGGCTCCTCACCGGGCCGCTTGCTTGTGCTTACCGTGGACATTTTGCTTGACAACCTAATTACCCATTTTGCTTCTTCTTTTGCCGTATTTCTTCCCATCCCCTCGGCCTTTTGTTGTACCCATACCCCGTTCTGTTGGGAATGCCCGACGGGTCCTCCTTTCGTATGTCCATCACCTGTAGGCCTTCGTCGCATGTGGTTACTCTTCTTTGTTTACCTTCCCAGGTGAATAGGAGGCCGAACGGGAAAGTCCATTTGTAACGAATTTCTTTCGCCACCAGTTCCTTTACAAGTGGTGCCATATCTCTCCTTTTTTGCAGAGTGACCGCAGCCAGATCTTGATATAAATGGATGTCCATTCCATTCATCCTGATCTGTTCCAGTTGTCGCGCCCTCCTCAGAATTTGTTCCTTTTGTGGGTATGAGGAGAGGCTGCTAGGACGTCTCTAGGTCTTTCTCCGGGCGCCCCTGTTCGTTTGGGGCCCACTCTGTGAACCCTTTCCATCCCTATGAGGTCCGCTTCCTGCTCCTCCAGAATGTCTCTGAACACTTCTTGGACCGCTTTTTTGAGGTCCTTATCGAGAACCGTCTCCGTGATATTTTTGATTCGAATGTTCGATCTCCTAGAGCGATTCTCTAAGTCTTCGCATTGGATCTCAAGGTTTTGGGTTAGGTGCACCAATTGTTCCTGGGTCTCGCTGTATTGGCGGGTTTCATCTTCAAGGTTTTGGACGATTCTCTCCATTGTATCGGTCCTCTCTTCTAGTTTGGCTACATCCCTCTTGACTTCCTGCACCACTTGTTTTATTTCGTTTCTCAGGGAAGAGAACTGGTCCTGGACCGTTGACATGAATTTATCCTGTAGCTCCGCGAACCACATCTGCATATCTTCCTGTGACGGAGGTAGAGAGGTGGCGTTGGGGTGTATGCGGCCCTCTGGGGAGTCTTCCCGTGCCCTTCCTCTTGTTTGGACTTGTGATTCCGCCGACCACATTTGTACCAGGTTGGCGTCTTGTTTAGCTGGGTGTGGGATCGGGAGCATCGAGTTTCCTCTCCCCTTTGCTTTTGACATTCCTTCCCTGTTGTAGAACATTCTCCTGTGGTTATTGGGAGGCCCTTTGTGCCTTTGGATGTTGCCTCGAGGCTTTCCCCCTCAAAATGCAGGTCCCCGGGGGGGTGTTGGTCTTTCTGTATGTTGGGGGGCAGTTGCCCTTGGTCCGCGGTATAGTCCTTCCTTGGTGCTCCCTCCTGTCTCTATGCACCCCCCTCGTTAGGCCTCTAAGTGGTGGGGGACTCAGTGAGTGTCCGCTGGTAATTGCTGGTGTGGGGGGGGCGCTCACCTTATGCGCCTCCGGCGACCGATGGCGTGCGCGGCGTTGCTCGGGCTGCTGGGTCTCCCCTCCTCCGCTCGGGGCCCTGCGCTTCTCTGGTGCCCTCTCTGCCTCGTCGGTTGCTCTGCCCTCCTCCGCCCCGATGGCTCCGCTGGACAGCCCCCGGCTCCCTGGGTGTTCCGCACTGCCTGTGGAGAGGAGCCCGCGCCCGATGGGGGAGGGACAGCCGTCTCTCGCCACGTCTGTGGTTCCGCAACTCCCGGTCCTCACCTATGTAGGGTCGGGCCTCGGCTGTCGGATGGTGTCTTTAGCATTCGGGTAGGTTTTCGTAGCGATTCATGTGTTTTTGTCCTGCTTTATTGTGGTTTTGTTGGCGGCCCGGGCGGAGAGAGATTATGTGCGACTCCCTGTCCCGGAGGCCATCTTGGAATCATGTGTTCTTTTTTTAATAAGGCATAAATCAAAGAACCTATGACCACACAAGAAAAGGAAAAATATATTTGTGGGCACTGTGGGCCTATGTCAGCGTGTCATAAGGAAAGCTTTTTGCGTAGTGCAAGTGCTGAGATAATAAAATATTATTGCACATCTAAACAGCACATCATATTTTAAATAGCTTATTTCGGCTACTGGTCGCAAAAGCAGAACATGCATTGATATATTTATTTTTCAGTCGGCAATGAACATGCAGTTGCATTAGTGTGAACTGGCCTGCATTAAACCAAGCGCATGGACTGCAATGCATCTTTTGGCAGCGCTATCATCTGACAGGACTCTATGTGATGCTTTTACAACTATACCTCGTGTGCTACAGTCGAATATTCCCGTGGGTTGCAGAGCAATCAAAGCCGAGGCCACGTCTGCAATGCATACTTTGCAGGTTGCATTTGAATATCATTATGGCTCATCGTGACGCCACTTTACATCAGCGATCATTCTGATGAGGAGGCTGAAACAGGAGCTAATTAGTTGAAGCCCAATTTAGAGCTAAGAGCTCTTCAGTTTTTGCAACAAATTACTTAACCTCTGACTCTGAGAAAACATCCATTACAATGTGTTACTACATGTCAACAAGTCTATGGAGCAGGAGTGCCGCACGTCGGAAGGTTTACTAGTGTGAAAAAAGGTGTTCCCAATAAAGCATGTTTTTAATTATTCTGCATAATGAGTTCAACATGGTCCCTCTGGACAAACAGGCTTTTTCTATGCAATCTTTTCAAATATTTGACATGGATAGACACTGTAGAAGACAACGATATATGTATGGGCCTCTGCTTGGTTTAATAGTGATTGTGATCATTTGCCTAATTTAAAAAATGTTCCCGTGTCTGATTGCTAACTCCGTGATATGTCGCGATGTCTGATGCACGCGGCTAGTCTGCTCTGAATTGGGAAACAATTGACTTTGGTCCCTACGATCTAATTACTGTGAAAAATAAAAACAATATTTTAGGAGGAAGGAGACACAATGAACACAACACAACGTTCCTCACTACTTCTTAACACTGGATAAGGCATTTACACCAAAGCCTTTGCGCAATCTAAAGTTTGGAATGTAGACTCCCAGTTAAGGCGAGTTCACATCCCTATGCAATGGTAACGTGTGTATCATTGGGTAATTTAATGCATATTTGTAGCTGTAGTACTTTAGTGATGCTGCCTCCATCTATGAGACAAGATGAGGCATATGGTGTATTTGCACAACAATTATCGGGGTGATTCATGGAATCAATGTGAACCGAAATGGGTGGCGCAAGCGTGAAAAAAGCAGCGCACGCAAGCACCTGTTTCCCGATTCATGGAAGGCACTGTGGGTGGCTTACCTGGAACCTGTGCCGAATCCGCGCATGGTGCACACGTCACTGTGACATCCCGAACGCTGTGCGCGAGTCGCCCAGTGAAGGCGCACAATGTCCAGCGCACATACTTGAAAAGGGGGCAGAACACATGAAATGGGGAGCAAAACGTGAAAATGTGGGCGTAACGGGGGAAGTACAGCAGCAAAATACCCACAACACCCACACGCACGCTAACAACACGTATTCATGGAATTAAACCGGGCAAACCTGCGCACGCCAAAAGACGCGTAAAGCCGGAAACAGGTCCGCCATGCGAAAGCAGGCAGAAGCACGCCCGCGCAGCATAAAAGTGCACGCAAACAACAAACAAGCAGATACAGCTACGATGAACGTCCCATTTCTCGCAGCAGTGATCGTGGGACACCGAGGACCAGCCTTTTTGGGATGCTCAATGACCAGGTCTGTGGCAGGTATAGGTTTCCACCTCATTTCATCCAAGACCTGGTCACTGAGTGGGAGGATGACCTCACATCACCCACCTTGTGCTCTCAAGCACTGGACCCCTTGGAAAAGGTGCTCCATGTCCTGCATTTTCTGGCCACTGGGTCATTTCAGCGGACAACTGCCATAGTTGGGGGTGTCTCACATGCCACGCAGGCACGCTGCCAACACCAGGTGTTGGCAATCATGACTGCATGCCCCTCAGTGCGCAGGCACAACACCCGCAGAAAGGCAGGCTGTGGTCCAGGACTTTTACAGAGTGGCACACTTCCCCAAAGTGCTTGGTGCCATTGATTACACACATGTGACCATACGTCCACCTAGGGCCACTGAGCACATCTATCGCAACCCCAATCACTGGCATTCCATCAACGTCCAGGTTGTATGCGATGCCAAGGGAATCATCACCTCTGTCTTTATCCTGGGTCCACACATGACAGTTTCATATTCAGAAAGTCAACCCTACACCAGGACCTGGAACATTGGAGGCATGGCAACACATGGCTCATTGGTGAGTACAAATGCCTCTGCACATGCATGAATGTCACACACAGATAAATAGACAAACCCAACTAATGACAACCATTATCACCTCCCCAGGGGACAATGTCTACCCTCTGAGCACCTTCATGACGCCAATATGGAACCCCGCCACACCATCCCAGGTAAGATACAACGCAGCTAAAATTCAACCAGGGGCATAGTGGAGCGCACATTCGGAGCGCTTAAGTCACATTTCCGCTCCCTTGACCGCTCTGGTGGGCAGCTACTATATGCGCCCCCAGTAGTGTGCAGGATCATTGTGGCAGCATTTGTCCTGTACAACTTTGCAACACCGTGGGGTGTACCGGTGGACATGGTGGTGCCCCCACATCCCCAACCACATGCATGCCCGCTGAGCATGGGAGGGGAAAGGGCACCCATACCCAGCTTGTGGCTACATTTTTCATCTAAACCCCCCCCCCTGCGGAGTGCACACAGGCCTGGCACATTCCAGGTGACAATCGATGATGACAAAGGTACAGTCAACTGTCACAACCTTAACACCATGTGAATGTGTCCTTGGAATTGCAGCATTGTGTGCATCCCTAGCCACATAAATAAACACAATCCTGTGTGACCAAAAGGCACACATGCAAGCTACAGATTCCACCCCCCCATGCAAAACAGCACATCCAAATGCTGATATGTCACCTAAACCTCCCTCAACCACATGTCACCCACCCGACACACCATGCCATGGCATGCAATGTGAAAACTTCAATAAAATAATCAACACACATGACACAACTGTCACAAAGTGCACCATCACAAATGGAAACAGGCCACAGACAATCCCCTCAGACACAGACTCTGAAGAAAAGAGTGAGCAAAGGTGTGAACACCAAAAGTCTGAACCTTTGGTAGCATGCATTTCAGGCAATACCAAAAAAGAAAAGAAAATATGGGTGGTGCGGGGGTGTCCCACGAAACAACTCGCTCACTACACAATACAGTACAGTGAGACAGTGAGTGGTGTTTGTGACCTGGAAACCCCTGCAGCTATATCGAAAAACAAGGCAATAAAATGAGCCAGCAACGCCAGTACACAATCACGAAAGTCAAAGTGAACTTGTGCAGCAGGGACACAGCATATCTCACAAGGCAAGTAGTGTGTGTGTGGGGGGATGCTGGGGTGGTGTGGGCGGTGGGACTAGGGGTGTGTAGTGTGTGTTTTGCGGGTGTGTTTTCAGGGTTAATCAATGCATGGGAAATGCATGAACCTTCAGTGTACACATCTGCAACGGAAACAAATTGGCGACCCTGTGACACATCATAAGCAAAACCAATACAGGACTATCAATTTACCAGCATAACATATCATGAACACAGGACCCAACAGTGACAATGTCCGACAGTGAAGAATCACCATAGCACAAGTGCCTCAATGTGACATTGCCACCACACATCCCCCATCCATCATGAGCGTGGCTCGACAGCTAAAGGGGGCATGGGACCGCACACAACATGAAGTGCATCAACAATGTATACAGTCAAGGCAATACATGAATAAGCAACATGAAATCATGCACAGTCACCAATACACTCACCAAAATACAGTCCAACCATGCACTGGAGAAACCATCATGAATCCCCACTAGGGGTGTATACACAAGTTGAAATTCAGACTGGCCACAGATATGACGGAAGCCCAATGCCTCTGTTTAAGTTACTGTCACACAGTGCCATCCTTGCGAGCCCATGGAAAGGGGAAGCAGGAGTGGCATATGTGTCCGGACCCCAAGACACAAACACAAACACGAGACAAGCCTGTATGGGCCCAGCCAGAACACACAGTGGATGCTATTGGATGCCACAAAGCACCACACTGTTACATGAATGCACAATAGACATAAAAATTAAAAAAAAACAAAAATGGCCACAGTCCACCCAGGGGATATGGGAGGGTCACCCCGGAGGAGGAAGTGCAGGGTGCACCTAAACACCCACATGTGTTGATGTTGAGATAAAAAACAATCCTCCATGGGCTCATGGTCTGCATGGTACGACCTGAGTGAGAGATTTGTCGTCATTGTCACCATCTGGTTGTACATCAGGAGGTGCGCGTAGCAGAGGTACCTGACCACGCATAGCCCCAGCAAGCCCCTTCACAGCAGCAAGCATGCAAGCGTGGTGAGCCTGGTTCTGCAGGAATATGGAACGGAGGTCTCCATGCAGCACCTCACGTGAAACACGGAGTTCCTCCTGCAAGGTCTCACGTGTAGCACAGAGTTCTGCCTGCGAGGCCTCACGTGACAGACATATCTCCTCCCAGCTTCTATGGAGTTCAGCCGAGATGGTGCGTTCCAGCTGCTCCATCCTTTGTTCTGCCCATTTCCCCTGGTTCATCATGATTGCAGCCAGAGTAGTTCTGAGGGAGGTGTTATCTTCCCTCAGGGTTTCCCTGTGGACCTGTGCCTCAGCAGCAATAGCTGTGTACAGAGCCACATGTTCAGCCCGGTGGGCCCTGTTGGAGGCCGCCGTGCCCAGCCTGAGTGAGCGGCATGTGGACTGCATTGCCTGCTGCTGGAGCTCCTACTGCCTATCGGGGGAGAATGGAATCGGCCACACGTTCCATGCCTTGACCCAACATCTCAATCACTCCCCCCTGTTGCTCTGCAATGGCATACGTGACATTCTCCCACCCAGCGTTCCCCGGTGGCGCACAGCGACCACATTGCTGGACACCACACCTGTTGGGACCAAGGAGACCTGGTCCTTGCTGTGGTGGCACTGCCTGTGGCTGCAGGACTGCATTCCTCCATCGATGTGCTGCCCCAGGAACAGGAGCAACTTGTGTGGAGCGTGACCATGCACCCGTAACCACCACAGGCGGACATTCCAGCACTGAATGGCCCCTTGAGGGGTCTACCCCCACTACAGCTGTGGCGTACAGAACAGCATCCACTGCAGAATCACTCACCATTGATGGCATGGATTGATGATCATCCGATTCAACATCAGAGTCAAAGAGATCCTCAGAGTAGTACAGAGGCAGCCCTGGACATGATGGCCCGGAGCACCAATGGATGTTCGTGGCCTACCACACCACGACCTCCACTGGTGCATGGTTGTTGACCTGAACCCTCCACCCCGTCTGCCATCTCCTCCTCCTGTGCTTCCAGTGCCTCATCACCTGTAACAAAACTTTAAAAAAACACATGAGCACACATGTCAGCAGCACATACCACACACATAGACCACATAGACATCACAATATTGGCAGCCAACACATGAAGCAGCCATGTCACACAGGACACAAACTCCAGCATGCATGCCGTGGCATTGAAATGGAAGGGGACCCTGAAAGCAGTCATGGATACATGTCAAATGTGAAACCCATACATGCACTGCATGTTGCATGTCACCTGCATCACACACAACCTTCTGGCAGGCATAGATCTTAGCTGAAAATGACAGATGGCAACAAAGAGATGGCACGTTGCATGGCCATGGCAGAATTCCCAAATAGCCACAGCAGTAAGTTAAATAGAACTGTCCATGACACATATAAAATGCATGTCAACATGCACTATAAGAAAATAAATATTAAAAAAATACACATGTCACAGGATGCAGCAATGCAAGTGCATTGAAATACAGTGAAGGGTCGCACATGGAAACATCCATGCCAGGTCACTTTGACATCACACAAATGAATAAGCATGTTGAAGGGTGAAACATGGTTCAGAAGTGCATGGGTGCAGTGCAGTACATGTGTACGGCCTCAACTATCAACATGAACAAAAACGTAGGGATGTCAATCTCGTGACATGACAGCAGTGTAAGGGCAAGTTCAGTCATCATGTGCAAAGTGTTGGCAATGGGCTGTGGGGATACAGTGAAGCCCCCCACCCCCCTCCGGAGAATGGCAGGGAGGCAGTGCATGGCTCTGAATGGCTGACCAGAGTACTGTGTAGTTTCAGACAGTGTTGGCAGGTGTCAATTGCATCATCTCAGTCAACTGAGACTACAGCAGATGAAAGGGGGACAGAAAGCAGCACACATGAAGAACCATCAGAAGTACACCCATACACGTAGAAGCCACAACACCAGTTGCCTAGAAGCAGGGTGGCTGTAACAGAGGGAGGCCTGTGCATGACACAGACAAGGACACACTAAACATGAGCGTGATGAGGAAGTGACCCTGAGTGAGCATGAAATGGATGACCAAATACCATGAGATGGATAAAATACCAGTGATGTAGTACAATGAGTAGCATGCCACGGACCCATAGGGGCTTGCAGGGAATGCACATGGTCCATGAATGAACACTCATGTTCACTCTGAGCCTGTGCCATTTGCACGGTCCAAGTGAGACACCATGCATCAAGGACAAAGGATGTACCCCACAGTACAGGTTTGGC
This sequence comes from Ambystoma mexicanum, assembly GCF_040938575.1. NCBI lineage: Eukaryota > Metazoa > Chordata > Amphibia > Caudata > Ambystomatidae > Ambystoma > Ambystoma mexicanum. Next base: position 298,794,752 of record NC_090936.1, on the reverse strand, counting down.
AGGGTTGCAGAGGGAAGTGTACATGTACACAGGAATGGGAAACAGGCCAAAGCAGTAGTCCAACACGGAAATCACCAGTACCATGGAGACAGTGAGCTGCAGGGTGGTGGAGAGGCAAGAAAGCATGCCCGTGTGGAGAATCAGCTTGCAGGCTCACCTCACATAGCCGTCAGTCATGTGACAACATAGGCCAAGTGTTGAGTGGAACAACACTACAGGCTATATGCAAACATGTCAGTGAGCTTTAACATGGACAGGAGAGGCTGCCGAGTGACTTGCATATAAGTAGGGTGCATGTGTGGTGATGAGGACTGCCCCCGTGTGCAGCACATGGCCTGCATGAAGACTGCATCACAACAAGCACGCATCAGTCAAGCATTGCATGTGTCACATATGGCACTCATGAATACATAGCCAGAACTGGCAGTCAATCAAAACACATCACACAAGCAAAACACACATGGACTGGACACACACGCATCAACACTCACCAGAAGTTGCATCATAACACAGCATCTCTCCCACTCCCTGAATTAGTCCCTCATCGATGAATTCAGCAGCGATTTACTCATGCGTAGTGAATTCATCCTCCTCTGGTGGTGGCCCACTGCCAGTCACCAGAGTCAAGACATAATTAGAGGCCCGCTTTTGTTTTGCACAGCGTCGGAGGTCAGTCCAACGCTTGTAGCAATCATGAGCTGTGCGCCTCTCAAATCCCATGGCACTGACACTTTCCGCAATGCACTGCCAGTGGACCTGATGCTGGGCAGGTGTAGTATGGCACCCTGGGCCCACCAACATATCACGGTCGTGTGCCGACACGTAGCCGACAAGGAAGTCCAGTTCCTCTTTAATGAAAGACTTCTTCCTCAACGTGCCGGAGGCCGGAGCTGTGTCTGCGGTCCCAGTGTCTTGTGAAGAAACACACTTCCTCCTCTTGGCCGGTTGTGCGGACCGGAGTGGCTAATGCTGCTCTGGTCAGTAGGGGCAGTGGCGCTGGTGGACTGGCCAATGAGAGTAGTCAATGGCATGAGGACGGAAGACCTGAATTGAGTCATTGGCTGCTGGGTGCTGTTTCCAGGACCCAGTGGCACAACTGCCTCAGTGCCAAAGGCTTTGACCAACACAGTCCTGGCTGGCAGACTGACAGCTGGGGTGGTATTGGCTGCATATGCCACTGCAGCTCCCACCACCTGGCTGCTTGGAGCAGCAGATGTCACCACTGCCCCAGATACATGTGCCTTGTTCACTGCAACCTTAGATACACGTGCTTGGCCTTCCTGACCTGAAAATCTGCCTGGGAGTCCTCCTGTGCCAAGGCAGCCTGCGCTGGCTGACCCCGAGAATGGGTGGTGGTTGCCGCATCTGCACCTGCAGCTTCCAGTACCTGGTGGCTCGTGCCAACAGATAACACTAGCTGTGGGGTCAGATGTGCGCCGGGGATGTCTGCAGCAGCAGCATCACCCTGAGCCGCAGGGGTGGTGGCATGGCTGTCCCAGCATGTGGCTGGACATCCTGCGCCTGTGGAACACCCTGGCCATGTCCACCTCTGCGTCCACCTTGGCCTCCCCGGACTCCCTGGACTCTCTGGCACCCCGGCCACGTGCACCATCATGCCCAGCCCTGGGAGGTCACCCAGCTTTGGCACCCTGGCCCACCAGCATATCGTGGTCGTGTGCCGACATGTAGCCCACAAGAAGTCCAGTTCCTCTTTATTGAAAGACTTCTTCCTCAACGTGCCGGAGGCCGGAGCTGTGTCTGGGTTTCCAGCGTCTTGCGCAGAAACACACTTCCTCCTCTTGGCCGATTGTGCGGACCGGGAGTGGCTGATGCTGCTCTGGTCAGTAGGGACAGTGGCGCTGGTGGACTGGCCATTGGGAGTAGTCAATGGCATGAGGATGGAAGACCTGAATTGAGTCGTTGGCTGCTGGGTGCTGTTTCCAGGACCCAGTGGCACAACTGCCTCAGTGCCAAGGGCTGTGACCAACACAGTCCTGGCTGGCAGACTGACAGCTGGGGTGGTGTTGGCTGCATATGCCCCTGCAGCTCCCACCACCTGGCTGCTCGGAGCAGCAGATGTCATCACTGCCCCAGATACATGTGCCTTGGTCACTGCAACCTTAGATACACGTGGCTTGGCCGTCCTGACCTGAAAATCTGCCTGGGAGTCCTCCTGTGCCAAGGCAGTCTGTGCTGGCTGACCCCAAGCCTGGGTGGTGGTTGCCGCAACTGCACCTGCAGCTTCCACTACCTGGTGGCCCGTGCCAGCAGATGACACTGGCTGTGGGGTCAGATGTGTGCCAGGATGTCTGCAGCAGCAGCATCTCCCTGAGCCGCAGAGGTGGTGGCATGGCTGTCCCAGCATGTGGCTGGACATCCTGCCCCTGTGGAACATCCTGGCCACGTCCCGCTCCGCGTCCACCTTGGCCTCCCCGGACTCCCTGAACTCTCTGGCCACCCCGGCCACGTGCCCCATCACGCCCAGCCCTGGGAGGTCACCCAGCTTTGGCACCCTGTGCCCACCAGCATATCGCGGTCGGTGCCGACACGTAGCCCACAAGGAAGTCCAGTTCCCCTTTATTGAAAGACTTCTTCCTCAACGTGCCGGAGGCCGGAGCCGTGTCTGGAGTCCCAGCATCTTGCGCAGAAACACACTTCCTCCTCTTGGCCGGTTGTGTGAACCGGGAGTGGGTAATGCTGCTCTGGTCAGTAGGGGCAGTGGTGCTGGTGGACTGGCCAATGGGAGTAGTCAATGGCATGAGGACGGAAGACCTGAATTGAGTCATTGGCTGCTGGGTGCTGTTTCCAGGACCCAGTGGCACAACTGCCTCAGTGCCAAGTGCTTTGACCAACACAGTCCTGGCTGGCAGACTGACAGCTGGGGTGATGTTGGCTGCATATGCCCCTGCAGCTCCCACCACCTGGCTGCTCGGAGCAGCAGATGTCACCACTGCCCCAGATACATGTGCCTTGGTCACTGCAACCTTAAATACATGTGGCTTGGCCTTCATGATCTGAAAATCTGCCTGGGAGTCCTCCTGTGCCAAGGCAGCCTGCGCTGGCTGACCCCGAGCCTGGGTGGTGGTTGCCGCAACTGCGCCTGCAGCTTCCACTACCTGGTGGCCCGTGCCAGCAGATGACACTAGCTGTGGGGTCAGATGTGCGCCGGGGATGTCTGCAGCAGCAGCATCTCCCTGAGCCGCAGGGGTGGTGGGATGGCTGTCCCAGCATGTGGCTGGACATCCTGCCCCTGTGGAACACCCTGGCCATGTCCCCCTCCGCGTCCACCTTGGCCTCCCCGGACTCCCTGGACTCCCTGGCCACCCCAGCCATGTGCCCCATCATGCCCAGCCCTGGGAGGTCACCCAGCTTTGCCACACTTACCTTTTGGTGGCCTCCCAACCATGGCACAAATGGACTATTGCCAATGGGAGGTGCACACAACAATTGTCCTTGTCGTTATGGTAGACGCACCCCTGTGCTCCTGCGAGGCTGTCTGTGACCCATGGTGAAAAATGACGGGTCATGCAACGCTCAGGCACCCCAAAAAAACAAAACAAATGTGCACGCTACCCCCAGAAGCCCACGTGCATGGAATAAACCGCCCGCAGTAATGGGGTACACGACACAGAGGGGGAACCACAGTGGGAAAAATAAGCATGTGCGACTCACCGTCTGCCTTGCGTGGAAAAGAAAAACACATGCACAGGCAACTCCTCTGCCAAAACAAGAAGTACGAACTCTAAGCATAGTGAAGATATCGCGTGTGAACCCACAAAAAGAAGAAATACATGTGTCGGTCTCCACCAAAAGCACATACAGTGAACTGCTGTCCTGCACCGACCTTTAACTCATGCCGAAGGCAACGCCCATGCGCATCACGCGCTAAGGGCCTTTCCTCGAATGTCACGCTAATGTGCAGTTTTTCCACGTGCGGAGTCACTCTGCATCAAGCTGCCCACGTGACTACACACGGAAGACCACGCTCCTACCCAGAAGGACATTTACCTGCCCCCAAAGCCCTGAGCAGCCTCCTATGAGCCATCTGCTGCTGCCAGCCAGCCTGCTGCCAACATGCCCTGCAATTTGGTGCCTGCACAGAAGACATTGCCAGAGGTCCTGTTGCTGCAACCACCTCTGCTGGAACAGAAGACTCCCGACTGCTGTACCTATGCTCCACAGCCCAGCCCCAGGACCCAGTTGCCCACCCACACCTGCCTCGGGGGTTACCATGTTAGACCAAACAACAGCTGGGGCTAGTGGCAAACCCCAGTCAGAGAGGCAGAGGGCTGCCAGCTTCACTGCCAATGAAGTTGGCATCCTGGTGGAGCAAGTTCTGGGGCATTATGATGCTCTCTTCTCGACATCGTGCCTCGACAAGGAATCACGGAGGGGGATCTGGTCGGACATCATGGATGCCATAAACGCGGTGGGGGTGGCATCCCACAACTACCAACGCGTCCTGAAGCGCTGGGAGGACTTCAGGTTCAGTATGCACAGCAAGGCCCGGCTCCTCATTGCGGCTGGTGGAGAAGGGGGGGGGCGCCAGGACCAGTTGAGCAACATCCAGTATAGGGTCCTGGAGTGCATACACCCAGTGCTTCACCACCAGGTCCTCGAGTTGCAGACCCGTCTGGAGACGAGTGGTAAGTGTCCATGTGTTCTTGTCCAGAGTAGTGCATGTTGATTTGTGTTAGGAGTGTGCACCTCGACCGTATGTCTGGCATGCCCCATGTATGGATGTCTGTGTGCAGGGGCATGACGGTGATGCATGTGAGTCTAGTCAAGCGTGTTCCACATCAATGGTGTCTGTGTTGCAATGCATGATGTGCACCTGCATATGACGACGCACACATGTTTGCATGTCTGTGTCTGTACTGGGCCATGTTTGGGGTGTGAGACATGGATGCTTACGTCACCTTTATGGACGTGCACAGTGTACATGTGCGTATGTCTGAGTGGTAAGTGTGTGACTGGGAATCGCCATGGATGCATGACACATGGCCATCTCGATGCCTGATTGACTGATGCAGCACAGTTGCCAATGTGTGCTCTGTGACAGGAGGTAGACATGGCCAGATGCATGTCTGTCTGGTGGTGTATGTGCATGTGATCGGCATTTCACATGATGCATGTGACGTTCAGCCCCCCTTCTGATGTTCCAGCAGCGCCTTGCACATGGATGCAAATGTCTGTTGCACGTGCCATGCTTGTTTGTGCATGTGTGTTGCTTGCACTGACCCGTGTGTTGTGGACGGTGATGATGGTTGTGATGTTTGACAGTGCCACTTATGTGCATTTGCTTTGTGTCTAGCAGACTATTGTTCAGTACCCTGGTGCTTGTCTTCAATGTCTCCCTATCTACAGCAGCGATTGAGGAAGAGGGTGGAGACGGCGATGTGGAGCAAAGCGGCGGGGATGCCTCCACCAGGCAGAGACGCAAGGCCCAGTCACCCTCCCAGGTTAGGTCATCTTCCGGGAGCGAGGGGACTGGTGCCGCATCCGTGACTACGGCCACAGCTGCTGAGGGGATGACCAAGAGGGCCAGGTTGGACATGGGCTTCTCGGCAGCAGAAGGGGCAGGTGAGCCCCACAGTGCGGAAGACGGTGCAGAGGCATCCAGGTCGGTGGTGGGTGACGTGGAGGAGGAGGCCGCATCAGACCCGCACATGGGGCCTGGAGGGGGAGACAGCACTGGTGCACTTGGTGCAGTCCAGGAGCAGGAGCAGGAGGCAGCACAGGTCGCGGCGGATGGGCCTGTGCCTAATCCTGTCCCTGATACTGTGACTGCATCACTGTGCACCGGCATGGATGACTCAGTCCAGGCCTGTCCGCAAGTAGAGGAGGAGTCCACGTCAACTGACCTTCCTCTACCTGCAGACGAGGCAATCCGTGACAGGGTTGAGCCTGTCCTAATCGGTGTCACGATGCACGCACGCGTCATTCGTGATAATGTGCGTGCTTCCTGGCAGGACCACGCTTGTCATCACAAACAGGTGTGTGCCATCCTGAACTGGCTAGGATGGCTCATTGTGGGGGGATTCTACCATGTGCTGGGTGCTCTCGAGACCCCCTCCTCCTCTTCACCCACTATGCGCCAGTCATCCTCCATGCCGTCTTGCCCCCTGTGGACCCGTCTCCTCCAACGCAGCCAGTCCGGTGGAGATCCCATTACTGCCACAGTCGGGAGTCAGAGGTTCAGCAGAGGTGATCACCCCAGTAACAGGACCCCTGGCAATGTAGGTTGTGCAGGCACCTTCGAACAGGGCACGTGCACAACAGCCCCAGGGGTTGGCATTGTCCCAGTGGTCGTTGTAGTGGCACAGGGAGATGGCATCAAGGCAGCAGCAGGCTCGACATAGGAGGCGTCAAGACTCGGGCCAACTACATCACAGGGGCAGGCATCTGCCAAAGTGCAGGAGGGCCCTGGACAAAGTGTGTCTTCCATGTGGCGGCGGATGGGCCTGTGCCTAATCCTGTCCCTGATACTGTGACTGCATCACTGTGCACCGGCATGGATGACTCAGTCCAGGCCTGTCCGCAGGTAGAGTAGGAGTCCACGTTAACGGACCTTCCTCTACCTGCAGACGAGGCAATTCGTGACAGGGTTGAGCCTGTCCTAATCGGTGTCACGATGCGCACACGCGTCATTCGTGATAATGTGTGTGCTTCCTGGCAGGACCACGCACGTCATCACAAACAGGTGTGTGCCATCCTGAACTGGCTAGGATGGCTCATTGTGGGGGGATTCTACCATGTGCTGGGTGCTCTTGTGACCCCCTCCTCCTCTTCACCCACTAATGGCCAGTCATCCTCCATGCCGTCTTGCCCCCTGTGGACCTGTCTCCTCCAACGCAGCCAGTCTGGTGGAGATCCCATCCCTGCCACAGTCGGGAGTCAGAGGTTCAGCAGAGGTGATCACCCCAGTAACAGGACCCCTGGAAATGTAGGTTGTGCAGGCACCTTCGAACAGGGCACGTGCACAACAGCCCCAGGGGTTGGCATTGTCCCAGAGGTCGTTGTAGTGGCACAGGGAGATGACATCAAGGCAGCAGCAGGCTCGACATATGAGGCGTCAGGACTCGGGCCAACTACATCACAGGGGCAGGCATCGGCCAAAGTGCAGGAGGGCCCTGGACAAAGTGAATCTTCCATGTGGCAGCGGATGGGGCGGCAAATAGGTGCAGAGCGGCGGCGGGCAGAGAGGGCAGGGCTCACCATGGTCAGGGGGAGAGCTCCATGCGGCGGGCAGAGAGGAGGCAGAGTTCCTCGACGAGATTCGCAGGGAGTTGGTGGAGAGCATGGCGGCGTCCTACGAGACCTCGAGGATAGAGCAGAGTCCCACCTCCGGGCTATAGACACGGAGTTCGATGATGTCCTGGCCAAAACTCGTCATTGGACATTGCTCCACTTTTTGTATATAGTTTGTTTTTTGTGGTGTTTTTTCGTACATTATTCAGACTTTTGTGATCATGGACTCTTCATCCTTTCATTGGGGCTCATTACGAGTTGGGCGGTAAGGGATACCGGGCACCGGTCAGGAGACCGGTGCAGGTAATCCCTTACCGCCCGATTCCGAGGTCCCTTGGAGGGAACAGTAAGGAACGTGTGGTCTGACCACACGTCCCTTACGGGTCCCGCTAAGGGACCTGGGCGCTAATAACAGGCTTGCCATTCGCCAGCCCGTTATTAGCGCCCTCCCCATTCCCATTGAGCCCTGTGGGGGCTCAAATGGGAATGGGGAATGGTTTGTTCAATGGGGACTTACCGGTCCCGCCAGGGTCGGAATGCACCGGTAAGTCCCCATTGAACAAGACCGTACTCGGACACGGTATGGGAGGCAGCCATGGTGCTAACAGCCCATCTCGTAATGAGGCCCATTGTATATAGTTGGGCTTCGTTTGATTTTTTGATTTTTTTGTTGACATGGAGTAATGGTTTTCTATGTTTTACGTTTTGAATGGAAAACATTACTTTGGACAAGGACCACTTTATGGATTTTCACGTTTTTTGTATTTTCTTTTTGGATTTGGATTTGGATTTCATTTCTCTTTGCATTCATTTCATTTTAATTCTCATGTTTGATTTTCATTTGGTGTATTTGGCTTTTGTTAATACATTTGCATGCAGTTCAATCTATGTGTTGTCTGCTCTCATTTGTTTGGGGCATGTGGCAATCGTGATTGGCTCAGTCATGTGTCACTGCTCTTTGGGCATGTTCGGCATGTCTTCGGGTGCATGCATGTGTGCTTTTGTGAATAACATGCCATGGGGGCCTGTACTGGGTAGTGGGGCCAATGGATGGGTGTGGAGTTGCGCTGTGGAGGGGCAGCATGGTGTGGCATTTGGGTGGACATTTGCTACATGATTGTATGTTGTGACAATGTGTTTGTTGGGGGACATGAGTCGGGGCCTGCCTGCAGGTTGCTGTCACTGGTGGGGTGGGGGTACATGAGTCAGGTCCTGCCTGCAGGTTGCCGTCACTGGTGGGGTGGGGGTACATGAGTCGGTGCCTGCTTCTAGGTTGCAGTCACTGGTGTGGTGGGGGGACATGAGTCAGGGCCTGCTTGTAGGTTCCCATCACTGGTGGGGGGACATGAGTCGGGGCCTGCCTGCACGGTCCCGTCACTGGTGGGGGGACATAAATCAGGGCCTGCCTGCAGGTTGCAGTCACTGGTGAGGTGGGGGGACATGAGTTGGGGCCTGCTTGTAGGTTCCCATCACTGTTGGGGGGACATAAGTCTGGCCTGCCTGCTTGGTTCCGTCACTGGTGGGGGGACATGATTCGGGGCCTGCCTGCAGGTTGCTGTCACAGGTGGGATGGGGGGACATGAGTCAGGGCCTGCTTGCAGGTTCCCATCACTGGTGGGGGACATGAGTCAGGGCCTGCCTGTAAGGTCCCGTCACTGGTGGGGTGGGGGGACAAGAGTCGGGGTCTGCATGCAGTGTATGGTGCAATGTGGGCTGCCTGCAGGCATAGTCCCTTGTGGTGTGGGCTGCCTGCGTGCATGGTCACGGGTGATTGGGGGGGTCCCTTGTGGTGTAGGCTGACTGATGGGGTGATTGCTTGTGGTGTGGGCTGCCTGCGGGCATGGTCATGGGTGATGGGGGTTCCCTTGTGGTGTGGGCTGCCTGCGGGCATGGTCAGAGGAGATGGGGGGTCCCTTGTGATGTGGGCTGCCTGCGGGCATGGTCACAAATGATGGGGGGATCCCTTGTTGTGTGGGCTGCCTGCGGGCATGGTCATAAGTGATGGGGATCCCTTGTGGTGTGAGCTGCCTGCGGGCATGGTCACAGGTGATGGGGGTCCCTTGTGGTGTGGGCTGCCTGGGAGCATGGTCACGGGTGATGGGGGGATCCCTTGTGGTGTGGGCTGACTGCAGGGTGTGTTCGCGGGTGCTGTCAGCCATTTTTCACACGATTCGGCAAGCACGAATGGGGTACGCAAGTTCACGGGGTATGCAAGGCGCTTTTCATGTGTTTTCATTTGTACGTGCGGGGTACGCATATTCCACGGGGTGCGCGGGTAGATTTTCAAGCATTTTGGCTGGCGGGAGTCGGCTACGTGTATTCAAGGGGATGTGAGGGTAGATTTTTACCCGTTTTGGCTGGCACGAGCGGGGTATGCGTATTCATGGGGGTGCGTGGGTAGATTTTCACATGTTTTGGCTGGCGCGAGCAGGGTACGCGTACTCAAGGGAGTGCACAAGGAGTTTTAACGTGATTTAGCTGGTGCAATCCTGGTACGCGTATTCATGGGGGTGCGCAAGGAGATTTTCACGCGATGTTGCTGGCGTGAGTGGGGTGCGCATATTCAAGGGGCTGTGCAAGGAGATTTTTGCGCGATTTTGCTGACGTGAGCGGCATACGCATATTCAAGGTGGTGCGTGAGGAGATTTTCACCTCATTTTGCTGGCGCAAGCCTGGAATGCAATTTCGCGGGGTTTCGCAAAAAGCCCTTTTCACCCGATTTGGCTGCCGCAAGCGGGGTACGTAATGTTTTTCATGCGAATACGGTGTATGGGGCTGTATTCTAGCCAAGGGGTAGCGTTGCCCTTTGCGCCGTATTGGGGATTTCTATGGACTTTTCTGGCACAAGGGGCATTCTTGGCGGCGTAACTGGCGCTGCTGGATGTTCGCTGCGCCACAGCTGCAAATGGTTTGGGAAATACATGAATATGCGGTGAGCCAAAATGCTGTTTTGCGCTGTGCCTGGCGCACGTGTGGCGCATGCTCCATCTCTGCGCCAGGCGTGTGTGCTACTTCTGTGCTGAATTCTATGAATTGGCCCATTTATGTCGTTACGGGAGGCGAACATTATGCTTCAACTTCTTATTTATTACTCTTAAGCAGTTTCAACAAAAAACATAAGAAAAACTGAAAAGGTCTCTCCCTGTTCCCTTTTCTTTTTCTTTTCTTCCTAAAACTACAAGTCCCACTGCCTCTGTAATCCTGCCAGTGCTAGTCCAGTCTATGACCCACTTCCTGTTCCTAGACTCCTCCTCATCTTTTCCTTTTTTCCCCTATGTTTGAGAGTTGATAAATTGTGGCTACATTTACACTTGAGCCTTAGCAAAGGAAAGGTTACCTAGCAAGGAATATGTGTTAAACAATCAGTGGTTGAAATATACACAAAGATTGTTTTCGTTACCATGACTAGGAAACATTAGGAGAGTGTATGTCGAGGGACAGCATTTCCGCGAACAGACAAGATGCAGCGTAGCAGGTGCATGGCGAATAAGGCGATAACATTGCAGGAATTAGATAGCGAGTGAGGAAACCATTGAGAGGGAGGCGAGCCACGTGTTGCATGACCGGCACGCCAGGGGGCTCGTTCTCCCTCTCAGCGATCATTATGGTCTGGCCCCCACCCTCAGGAAGGCAGATACAAGTGCAAGAGAGGCTCAGTGGCCCCCACCGGCGTAGAGGTGGAGCCATTGCTGCTTTCTGCGCATCGCGCATCCGGAAGAGAGTACTCCCATGCGCCAGCAGCGATTAAAAGCAAATACAGGAGAATATACCGAAGCCGGGCACGGCGGTGCACAATAATTAACTTGTGCGAATGGCGCAAGGCCCAGCACACAGACAAATAAACGGATCTGGCGATCATCATACCCAGCAACATATACGCTGAACAGACGCAAGCAGCGACTGAGAGCAACACCTCTCAACAAGCCGAAGCCCACAGAACACACAGAGGTGTGGAGAGACAGCACATTGAGCTAGTAAGAGCTGGAAAAATGTGCTAGCCACTCATAAAAATAAAAATGTTCAAGGCAGTGGAGAGTCGAAAGTTGAAGTTGGACGTTTTGTTAAACAAAGTCACAAGAGGATGCAGTTCAGAGCATTAAAAGAAGAGGAGGAGTCCAAGAACAGGAAGTGGGTCATAGACTGAACTAGCACTATCCGGGTCATAGACTGGACTAGCACTATCAGGACTCCAGAGAGAGTGGGACTTGTAGTTTTTGGAAGAAAGAAAAAGGAAACCCAGAGTGTCTGCATCCAATTAAATGGGAGGAGTGACCCCTACTTACAACTATTGGTGTTCCAATCACACATTTTCATGACTCACTTGAAAGGTAAGTTAAGAGGTGGAATGGCTCAGTATTAATGCCCATGGTGAACTATTGACTGACTCTGACTGACAGCCAGGACCATTTTGAGAATTTAAGAAATAGAGGAGGTGTCGGTGGTGCCTGTGCTTTTAGAGGGTGATTTCACCAAACAACATTCAGGATGACCCTGTCTCAAAGTAAATGGGAATGAGCATCCCCCGACTTCCCCATGCTGCTTCAGGGTGTTTTAGTTCAGAAGGTTCATGAGAGCCCCTGTGTCATATTTTGCAACCTTTGCATTGTGTCCTTTATGTCTTCACCCGGGTGTGCCCCTCAGGTGCCTGGACATGTCAGAGGGGGTGTCGTGTGAGAGTCACTGAGGACTTGGGATAGTGTCACAAAGGGGCCACAATGGCACAGGTGAAGGCTGTTCATTTTCGGATTGCTTTGGTCTGAATGCCCCAAAGGTGTTTGTGGTTAAGCTATGAAATCTATAGGCCTCATTACATGTTGTGCGCTAAAAATCTCAAATTACCGGCATGGTACTCTTAACGTGTCCGCCCTTAACGTGTCCGCCCTCGCAAGAGGGCGCTAATAGCGTACCATTACGAGTACACGGACGCGAGCATAGCACCATGCCGGTAATAACCCTACCGCCATGCCACTAAAGTCCCCAAAAAGTCTCTTACCGGCTTCGACAGAAGTGCAGATAGCACCTCCGCCCTCACGCTGCATGCAAATAGCGGTCACCGCTATTAGCGGTGACCGTTAAATTGCGGAACCGGAAACAGCGTCATCGCACAGGAACGGGAAAGAGCATGGCGGCCAACTTTAAAAACACAATCCATTGCCATCCTCTGCCCCCTGGACCTGTTCTGAGTAGTTTGCAGTAGGAAATCCACAGGGACTCCCTCGACATGCCCAAGGCAGTAAAAAAAACCACCAACCAGCAGCGGAAGGAAAAATTTACCACAGATGAGCTATTAATGCTCACCCAGACCCTAGCTGACAATGCCGCTGCGGTCTTTGCCAGCGACATGCGGCGGGAGACACTCATCAAAAAGAAGGCAATCTGGGCTGAGGTCGCCTTGAAAGTAAGTGCTGTGGGCACCACCATCCGCAATGTGCGTGAGTGCAGAAAGAGGTGGGATAACCTCAACTCCGGGTGAGGAGCATCCTTGCAGAAAACCACAACATTGCCACAGCAGGTGGATCTGGTTCGCCCATAAAACTGAAAGAATGGCAGGAGACCTGCACCAACCTCATTGGAGTGGGATCCATAGAGGGAGTCGGGACGATGGAGCATGGCGTGGCAACCACTTCAGATGGAGGTGAGTGTACACATCAAAGCATGCAATGTGAATCTACTGGTTCCCCCAAATGTGAGCCTAGAATCACCTCATGGATGGCCAAACATCCACACATGCATCCAACCCTGGCCATGTCAGTGTCAGACTCAAACACACACACATGCACACATCACCAGAGACAAGTGCCACACACAACCATGCATGGATGAGCCACTGAACTGACACATCACCTGCATCCTTTACAATGAAGTCCAAATGCCCACAACTGCATTATTGATGTATACTGCATTAAGCACATAGAACCGTAACCAATGCCATCCCCCTTCTTGTCCCGGACAGGCTCACATACACACAGTGAGGATGCTGGCAATGCATCTCAGGCACCCCCTGTGCATAGGAAAACAAGGGCACAGGACACAGAGGACACCCCCACAACATCAAGGGGCAAAGGTAGAAGGGTCCAAATGCAGAGTGTGAAACATCGGTGGAGCGCCACTGCCAAGACACAAGTTGCCACACCACCAACAACTGCCCCACCTCCGGAGTTTAACCCACCACCACCGATCCCAGCCACGGAGGGCCCACCCTCAGCTGCAGCTAGTTCCGCAGGAGAGGCGGCAGCCACTGCACCACTATCAGATGTGGAGGACACAACCGATTTCCACATGGAGATGCACACCCCAACCCCCCCCTGGAACCCCCGAGCCATCACCACAGCAGACACCTGGGTCTAATGTCACTGGCGATGAGAACATGGGAGCTTTTAGTAGCCCCCCCGGTGGCTTCATCTGTTGACCTGGTTGCATCACAGGGCACAGCAGCCACACCACCAGAACCCAACACTGCCCTCGACCTGGCCAGCATCAGCCAGCGGCAACAAGAAATAGCTGTGCTGGTTGGGCAGCATATGGAGGAGGCTGCCCGTCTCAGGGTGGAGATTACAGAGACAGCAAGGCACTCCAGGGAGAGGATGGAGACATGTACATACATGTGGGGAGATTATCCGAGTTAGGGAGGTCCTCACACAGATAGCGGATGCAATGGACCGCCACTTCCCACCACCACCACCAGGACAGTCTGCCACTTCCTCATCCTCCAGTTCGAGACAGACAAGCCCCCTCCGCCGCTCCTCACGCACCACCAGGCACACGTCTAGATAGCCTCCCAATGCTGGTGTTGGCAATGGCCAATAGGGAATGCATGGTCAAGCATCCGCGTACATGGCTGGACGGAAACATTGCGGCAGACACATGAGGAACTGTTGTGGTTGGTGGGGGGAAGGGTGTTATGGGACTGTTGTGGGGGTGGGGGGAAGGGTGTTATGGGACTGTTGTGGGGGGTGTGGGGAAGGGTGTTATGGGACTGTTGTGGCGGGTTGGGGGAAGGGTGGTGGGATGTTTGGGGACATGCACATTTTCTTCTTTACGTTCCTTAATACAGTGGTGTTTGATCAAAACACAGGCTTGGACTTCTTCATTGTGTATGTGTACTTTATTGACGCCAGGTCCGTTGTGTGCTTCCAAACAGACACCAGTGCATTACTACCCATATCCATGTGACAGTACGAAACCATGTTACTCAGAATATTTGGTTGATCAGATGCTGTCTCACAGCACGTCCCTCCTGGCCATCCCCTCTTGCATGACCTGCATCCCCTTCACCTCCGTCCTCATCACCATCATCATCCTCATCAGGTGCTTCTATTTCAACGTAAGGGGGCAGTGGCACATTCCGTCTGATACACATATTGTGCAGCATGACACATGCCATGGTGATCTTGGCCACCTTCTCATGGCCATACAGGAGAGCGCCACCAGACCTGCTAATGCACCTAAACCGTGTCTTCAAAAGGCCAAAAGTCTGCTCGATCACGATGCGGGTGCGGGTATGTGCACGATTGTATTTCTGTTCTGTGGGTTACATACAGGGGTGAGGAGCCACCTCTTCAGGGGATAGCCGGCATCACCTGTACGGGTGGACGAATGGGGTCCTGTTACTGTTCACCTCAAGAGCGGCCTGTTCATATCACACAAATTGACTTTGCATTGTGATTGAAGTACACAATTAACAGCATACATGCAGATGGTCTGTGTGACTGCAATGTGCAAAGGTGAGCTTGAGCCTGCAAGTAGACATGCCCCATTAATGCCTCCAACAGTAATTGACATGTCCTGGGTGAGGACAGGTCTTAGGTGTCCCTGGGCCCAGGCAGATTTGGTACCACACTGCTGGTGTATGGCCATTCCAACATTGATGTTGCCATGCTGAGAGGCATCAGTTCAGTGGTGCTATAGGTGCGTGGTGCTATGCTATGGCTAGGGGTGATCCCTTTGCATGCATTCAAGGGCACATTGCATTATTGATGTTGTGCTGGACTAATTCTGTATGACTATCTTGACGGCATGTATGACATTTGTGTATTTTGTGGCGTGGAATGTTGTGCAATGTGGATGTGGATGGATGTTTAATGTTTCTAGACCTGGATTGTCATCTATGTTGTGTAGCTTATACTTGCATGTCCGTTCATCTCAAGTACGTTGCGGCCTTCCCAGATAGACATTGGCGTACATCTGTATGTGCATTTGTCCGACGGACGACAAGCTACACCCATTTCGAGAATGTATATCTCCCCCCCCGATCACACCCAGTTGCAGTATGTATCTCTCCCCCCCAATCACACCCAGTTGGAGTATGTATCTCTCCCCCAAATCACACCCAGTTGGAGTATGTTCCCCCCCCAATCACACCCAGTTGGAGTATGTATCTCTCCCTCCCGATCACACCCAGTTGGAGTATGTATCCCCCCCCCCCAATCACACTGCCATGTGCTTGCCCTGCTACTCACCAAGTAGCCACAAACGTTGTCCGGCTTGTCGCTCCATGTTGCGTGAGATAGTTGAGTTCTGCAGGACCATGGAATCATGGGTTGATCCAGGAAATCGGGCACAGCAATGTGTGATTATCTTGTTGGCGTCACATACCATTTGGACATTGATGGAGTGGAATTGCTTCCTGTTTCGGTAGACTACTTCATTGTGATGTGGGACCACCAATTCCACATGGGTACAGTCGATGGCCCCGATGCAACTTGGTATGCCTGCCAGTGAATAGAACCCAACTTTGGTGTTTGCAATCTCGTGGGCAGTCCGTGGCATGAATTTGTGTTCAGGTGCATGCTTCAGGAGGGCATCGAGTACCTGGTTCAGCGTGCGTGAGAATACTGGTTGTGAGATGCCATACATCTGCCCCACTGTATGCTGGTAGGTGCCTGTGGCCAGGAAGTGGAGCACAGTCATCACCTTGAGTAGAGGGGGGATGGCAGTTCGGATGTCTATGAGGCTCACAATGTCGTTGTGTATCATGTCCACGATGCTGGTGATGGTATCCCGGTCCAGACAGTATAGGGTGTGTATCTGCTCAGGGGCTAGGTTAAATGGACTGGCTCTGATCTTGGGGATTGGTGGGTGCCTCTGTGGTATGATTAGGTGCTGTGGTGGTGCTTGCTGTGCCTGCCTTGCCCTCCTCCTCCTCCTATGTCTCCTCTGTGCTGCATGTTGTTGTTGCTGCTGCGCTGCAATCATGTCCTCCAGCCCATGTAATGCTGCTAGTATTGGAACCATCTTGGTGTGGGAAGGGGTGTGGGAAGGGGTGTGGTGTGCTCCTTTTGAGCTGCCACAGTCTCCATTGCCTCGACCTGTGCTGATTGTGTCCACCTGTGGCAGGTGGGAACACTGCTCAGTTCTCTTAACGGGTGGTTCGCGATACCGGTATTAGCACCATGGCGGTAAGGCGTTTTGGGGTCTTTACCATGCCGCTATTGGCATGTCCACTTGTCTTGTGATGCTGTGCTATTGGCAGCATGGCGTTATTTACGGGATGGAGGGTCGCGTGCATGCGGACTGCCCACTATTAGTGGCACCGTATTTAGCGGTGCCGCTAATAGCGGTGAGCCGGGTAGTAATTCGCAAGGGGATTTAACGTATTGCATTACCGGTAACGTTAAATTCCTACCGCCTACCGTGTAATGAGGCCCTATGAGTAGCATTCCCTTCATGTGCTTGAAGGTAGGTTCATGTTCATGAAATAAACCCCAGCTAGGTGTGATTTACTCTTGCCTATACGTTTTTAGTTTTGGCTTTTAGGCAATATTAAAGGATCACCTATAAATCGAAACTGTTCCATTAGAGTACAGCTCGGTGGAGATGGCATATGAGCAGGGTCACAGAGCTTGTATGTGTTGTTTGGTTATTTTCCCACCCATTGACTGCACAAGGCCATGCTAATCCCAATGGCCAATCCCCTCCACTTCTGGCCTCTCTTCGGCCGAATCACATCCTACTGAGAGCTCTTTGACCAAGCTTATCAAGCCATAACATCAACCTTTGCACTCAAAGTGCCCGACCTTGTCATTTTAAAGCAGTCTTCTGAGAGTTAATGGCTTAGTTGGAGCTGCGAACACACTACCGGTGTAATACAAATGACTTAAGCAGGTCTGCCTTCAGGCACTTGAATTATAAGCAGTGTGCGTCTCCTTTACTGAGATCCTGTAAAAAAAATAAACAAGTATTGACAAAGCCAACAGTTTTGGTTTGGCTGTAGGCATTAGATAGGCATTTGCCAGGCCTACACAAAAGTCAAAACTGTTGGCATTGTCAATGTTTGTTTAAACACATGTTCATGAACTAGCCCTATATTGATCAATCGTGGAGGAACCAAAGCACTGTAAATGGGGTCTTTTGTTCATAGTTTGTTGCACCTTAATTGTTTGTTTTTTTTAATTTTTATTACTGGTATTCAAAATCCGGTCCTAATGAAATAAAAGTATGTGGGTTTTCTGTAGGCATATTTTCTGTTTTCATAAATGAATTTTATATGAATCAACGTGAATGAAATGATGGGTTGCTTCTATATTCGAGGCATCTGTCACCTAATTAAAATCTGGCCCTTGGAGGCATAATTCCGTACAGTTCATATCATTATAGTGGTATCTGCTCATTATTACACCTTCTACAATCTAAACAAATCACCTTTTGGGGTCTCCGGTCTTAACACCGTAGGTACTTTGGTTTCATCTCCCTATTATCTGTCACTGTGCTACAAGTGCTCATCATCTGATTGGACTGCAATACGCAGTGGACACCGCTCCCAAACGCTGCCAGCCACTTCGACCACTGATTATACGTTGCACTAAAAAAGGGGGTACATCAACAAATGGCATGGAAAAGTAAAAGCAGTGATTCCGGGCCTCTCTCATTTGCTATACTCAGACAGGAGCAATAGACGAGCACTGCTTTCTTGTTCCCCCGCTATTACTTAGCCAGTCCCCGTGAGTACTGAGCAGAGGATTGGAGCATCACTGCACTTTGGATTCCACCTCCCCAGTCACTGGGTGAAGAATGGGAGACACGTGCAGCTGCCCTCGTATCCTGACATGTCACTTCCACTTCCCTGCAAAGGTAAAGATCCAGGGAAGGTGGGTGGGGGTCGGTGGAGCTGTTACTAGCTCCACTTCCAAACCAAGTCTGAGTGCCTGGGCAAATTAGAAATACTTGTAAATAGTGGGCATTTGATGACAAAACGTGGCTCATAGCGTGAGTATCAGGTGCAAGAAGGCAAACGAGGCGAATCCTTGGGAACATTATGACAAACTCTTAGTAACTATGGAGTAGCAGGGAATACCTGGCAAATGGTGTAAGCACCTAGGTAAAGGATAGAATAACAGGCAAATTGCGCCAACACCTTGCATTCATAGTAATACTTGACATGTGATGTGAGTACCTGGAGGCGTTGCCTGACTAACAATGTCAGTACCTATGCATATGATGGCAGTAGGTCTCTGTGCATATGCTGCTAATGTATGATGCATACCTAGGTATTTTATGGAAATGCATGGCAACACAGAAAACATGTCTTTCATGCAAAAGGCAAAAACTGTTGGCATTACTGATATTTCCCCACAATGATTGGGAGACTCAAAACATCGATGATAGTACATGCATTCCTTACTTACCAATAGAAAAGGCAACTCAAGAGATGTATCTTCTATAGAATACTTCATACGCATCTGTGTTCAAGTAGCATTGGATTCTCAGGTATTCTAAACTGGATCTGTAAAACCGATCTTTCCATTTGGCCTAATTTGTTGTAATGATTGTGCACACAGGAGCTCATTTTTGCTCCATGGATTAATTTGGCAGCGAGGAGCCATTGCGTGTAGATATACATGTAGGTGGCTCCTGCCACAAAACTTTGGTCATTTGCACAGTGGAATGCAACTGTGCGCTCCCAAATAGTTTCCCTTCACCCCTATCGATCGCTTCCGGTCACGGTTGCTTGCAGAGTCCCACAGGGATCAGCCCTATCCCCCATACTCTACAGTTTATATATTCGCCCCTTCATGATGCTCATCCATTTATTTGACTTTAGGGTCTTTTCATACGCAGACACCACACAGATTCTTTTTAGATTGGACCCGAAGCAAGTTGATCTAAGGAATAGGTAAAAAAAACTGTTTGGAATCCGCCTGGGTTTGGATGGAGTCAAACTGGCTCAGACTGAATTGCCGGAAGACAGAGATTCTGATCCCGGGTCCACCAGGGACTCCTGAGGGATGGACCGATGACTTCCGGCCAGCATCTCTGGGCTCTTTACCAAACCCTGCAAAAAAACCGATCCTTAACCTAGGGATTAAAATATCTGAATCCTTGTCTATGGAGGCACAGGTCAATTCATTATACGGAGCAGGTTTTGTCAAACTCAAACAATTAAAGAAAGTTCTCCCTTTCATACCAGACAGGTTCAATTCTCAGATAGTGGCAGCATGTGTACATGGGAGTTTGGACTACTGTAATGCCTTCTATTTGGCACAGCCATCCTTTCTTATGCAGCGGCTGCAAGTGCTACAAAATGCAGCAGTGCGCCTGGTTACACACGTCCCAGCTGGAACAGAAGTAGCTATGGTTCGGAAATCCCTTCATTGGTTACCGATTGAAGCATTGGTTAAGTTCAAAGTGTTGTGCATCATGCACCGTGCTTTAAGCAGCAAGGGATGCTTAGCCATCCAGTAGAAACTGGGTAGATACATTCCAGCACGCTCTTTGAGATCTTTGACGCAGCCTTGTTGTGTATACCGAAATACTGGAAAGAATGCTTGGGGGGCCTGGCGTTCTCGATGACAGGGCCCAAGCTCTGGAATTCTCTACCCTTTGAGCTAAGGTCCCTCAATATCCGTTAAGAGGAGCCTTAAAACATTCCTTTTTACGTAGATCTTCCTCTCTTCCAGTTGTGAATTCTTTCCACCTTTATCAGCTGTCATCTGTCAAAGCCTGTCAAGTGGCACAGCGAGTAGAGCGCTTGCTTTAACATCCATGCAAAGCCTGCTAACGCAGGTTCGAATCCCGGCCAAACTCAGCCTTTCATCCTTCCGAGGTCCATAAATGAGCACCACACACTGTGGGTAATAATAAGAAGCGCTCAGATACCTGAGGGTTTGTAGCGCTATATAAATGCGAAATTATTATTATTAAAGCGCCATGATGCCTTTGGTGAAAGAGCGCTATACAAATAGCTGATTGATTGATTGATTAATTGAAATCTCTTGAGTTCAGATTGGGATACAGCTGCTGTCAATATCTATATTCAGTAAAAAAAATGTTGTTAAAGGGACCTTATGGTTTCAAGTAAATCCAAAAAACCCTTGAAATTCGCCAGTTATGGTAAGTTAAGCAACCATAACTTGTGCTACCACCGTGCACTGCTAAGACTAACACCCAGGACATCAAAGATGACATCACATGTGCATTTACTTTTCATGAAAAGTCTGTACAAGGGATTCTTATAGTAATGTTGATAAAAAAGTATGAAGGATTATTGGAATAAACATCATGAGATACGTAGTGCATTAAGTAATGCATTGATCCGAATACCATTCTATTATCAGGTTCTTTCCAGTATACTAAACTACCCATGGATGTGGATGTGCAATATTATTAATCTTATAATGTTGAATAGTAAAATGATAAATGCTTTTTATTACAGTTTTGTGTACTGTGCAACATTTAATAACTAGCTAATAAAACCCACTTATGCATTATTCAAAACAAAACACAAATAACAAAAACAACAATACATACAAATATGAGCATTTACAGGGAAAATGAAGTAAACAACAGTATTACCAGCCAATCTTCATACCCCAACTGATTAACTTTATACACAGAAATGGTCGCTCTGCTTCAAAGCTACTACATCGCTATGTATAACTATCATATAATGTGACTGGAAAGTAGTGTGCATACAATGTATACAAATATGAGCATATCCAAGAAAGTAAAGTAATAAAAAAAGGCAGAACTATAAGAAAGTGTTGATAACCTTACTGATTATCTTTATATACACAAAGCACTGCTGTTTTCCAAATCTGTGTTTTCCCCTATCTATGTGTTTCATATGCTGTGAGTGAACACCAAGTGAATTACTGTAAGAACAATTTTGAAGTATAACTCTACAAATATAGTACTTGAATATGAATTATGAGTATATGAATGTTTAGTTCCTGACTGTTACTGGCCTAGATATGTCAGTAAAGGAAAAAAGAGGGAGCCAGACATGTGATGTCATCAGTGATGTCATCAATGACATTTGTGATGTCATCTTTGATGTCCTGGGTGTTGGTCTCAGCAGTGCACGGTGGTGGCGCAAGTTATGGTCGCTTAGCGTACCATAACTGGTGAATTTCAAGGGTTTTTCGGTTTTACTTGGAACCTTAACATCCCTTTAACAACATTTTTTTTACTGAATTTCATAGGTTTTTAGTAGCGCAACTTAACCATAACGTCCCTTTAACAAAGTTTTTTTCACTGAACATAGATATAGACAATATACATTGGATACATGTTTCCTAGCATTCCCTTAGTTTATATACATATAACATAGAACATACTGAACCCCCTACCTGCGCTAGTGGGTCTGATATTCACCTACCATGCGGCTGTTCGCGGACAGACTCGGACAACATCAACACTATCAAAAAGTCAGGGGGTATCTTACATTGTAATATCATCCAAAAAAAACACTGAACATGTTCAATAAGCAGCACATAAATACATTACATTCAATAATAAATAAGAAGTGAAAACTGTATATGTAAGACACAGAACTTTCTAGTACTTTGGAATGCCTGGAAGAAAATGTTCCTTGTGATGAAATGAGTGAAAACAGTGATACTAATGGTAGACACTACACTTCTCTATATAAACCAATTATTACCCATTACTTCATGTGTACTTACCAAATGTTTTTTTTAAACAGACCATACAGACATTAAAAATAGTACAGACACAGAGACCTTAGAAAATCATCTGCAGCGAATGCAGCAAAAAATTGATCTATTAAAAAAATAGTGTGCTCAGAAATATTATTGTCCCAAGTGTTTGGGCATGTGCTTCTAAGCATACGTTGATCGATCATTTCCTATGCACCTCACTGTAGTTTTCCTCTTTATTACACATGCAAATTCAGGCACCAGGGCGCTGCCATCTTGTGATAATCTTATCCGTTGCCGCATTGCCCAAGGTGGACTGCTCTGGCGGCACTAATTCATATGCCCCGGCCCTGAGGCTAACATCACCAAACCTAATGATATTCTCTGCCTATCACCAGGACGTTACTGGACAGCATAGCCAAATGCACCCAGTCATCACCTATGTGATAACGTTACTTGACACAGAACCCAGAATATCAACACACATCATCTCACAACACAGCGCGTCCCAATTTTCAAAATAAAACCATACTTTTAAAGGAAATAGCAAAACTGTACAATTTGTAAAGTACTTTTATTTCACAATAAATGATCCGAGAACATCCAGCGATTGCCATATTCAAGCAAATAGGTAATTTTTTTCTTCATTCCCTATGCACAAATGTTTATCGTACGTCACGTGGTGTTCCTTTTGGGTATAAGAAGCGCATTGGACACACTGTGAATCACAAGGCTTTGGCGTCAGCTTGGTGCTAGGCCACCATAAACGATGTCAGTTTGCTCCTTATCGCTGGTACCGCGTAAGGGCATATCGGCCCGTGGCGATCGTCCCAAAATGAGTCAATGTGATCCACCCATTCACGTGTATCTGCAGCTGACGGTTAAAAAAAAACGTCAGTTGGAATCTGGACTCGATGACAATCGCAGAAAGGCAGGATGTACCTGTTTAAAAAAAGATAACAGAAATGTCTCTCAGTAGCCGATCTTTATTACAGTTT
This sequence comes from Ambystoma mexicanum, assembly GCF_040938575.1. Taxonomy (NCBI): domain Eukaryota; kingdom Metazoa; phylum Chordata; class Amphibia; order Caudata; family Ambystomatidae; genus Ambystoma; species Ambystoma mexicanum. The sequence goes on along the minus strand of NC_090936.1, from coordinate 298,771,627 downwards.
ATCATTTTAACCATTAATTTGGCCCCGTGTTACAACTACTGATAAACACGGACATGAAACAATGGGAATACAGAGAAAACAACGTGGAAAGTACTGTTCAATTTGTTTCAGAAGTTAGTGCTATGGAGTATGGTCAGCTCGAAATGGGATGCGGAGGCTGACGCTACAATCAGGAAGCAAGCTAAGGCCAAGAAGAACACATAGATGGAATTTTAATTAAATATTACCGTTGAATTACGCATTTGTGGAACCTGGGGGAACCCACTAGTGGAATACACGCATCTCGATGCTGGACTGCCCATGTGCACAGGACAAAGCCAAGTACACACATAAGTTGTAATTGTGTGTTGTTGCAATATGCCACAAACAACAACCAAGTACAATGTAAGCCACCAATAATAATCAACGAATGATAAATTGACTAGTTTGTCTATAAAATCGTTGAAAGTAAAACTTACATAATATTCAGCATTTCCATTCTATCTAACGCAGACACTCCGTTTAGGTCAACAAATTTTCATAAAATGAAATTACATGTTCCTTTGTGTAGTTTTGGAATGGTGAACCTTATCATATTTAAAATTGTTACATCCCTCCCTTCATGCATTCCTTTTGGAATCCTCCCTTTGTTTCAAGGTCGAAAAACAATTGAACCTTATACTGTGTATGATGCGTGGGTTTGCTCAGCTCGGAAACAAAAATTCAACAGTGCTGACCTTTACTCAGAATGCAGGCAATAGCCCTTTAGACCATAGTGGCATTACAAATATTTTAGAAACACATATGAATTGTTTGCTACCATTCAACAATGTGGGCAACATTTCGACAGATTTATTTTGTTCCTCTGGAGAACTTCGCACTTTCCCCGCGACTCCCACAGCCAGGCCACACCACCTGTCAGCTCAGCCCATCTCCTGTTCACACAGCAAATCACGTAAACATTTTTCAAAGGAGCAAGTCTCAAGCCCTGACAAAATATGCTCATATGAGAATATCCGAGCAAACCCTGCTGAAACCCCCTCCGGCCAGGCCGCTGTCTCCTGACCCCAATGACCACAGTTACATATTAGAGGCCTATAATGTGCACAAGTGTGTTTGTTCTATCCCACTTTCGGTCACTAGCGAGATGAACGGTGTTGGGGTCTTGCCACCTTACAAATGCAAACACGTACGAAATACGTAATAGTAATGCTTTTATGTTATAATGCAGGTGGTACCAAAACAACTGCAAGCTAACTGGATTCACACATGGTAACTTTCACTTGGTAAGAAAACCTTCACAACAGTAGGTATAATTTACCACGCAGGAGCCACAACCAATGCAGGTCACTACACTGCATATATAAAAAAGAAGTGTAGATGGGTCAAATATAATGATACCAACATTACTGCAAAACAGAGAATGAGAAGGTCTGCAACCTACCTCTCTCCACCTGCTGAGTACAAAAAACATAACTATTGTCCCATATTGCCCTATGTACTAAACCAGAAAAAATAACCTTGGCATTTGGAAGTATTTTCATTGCTGCCTGAACCAAGTGTTCCAAATCTGCCAACATAGTAGGTTCACTGACATACCCCAAATGCAAAGCACCACAGTGCAAAACAACTACATATGGAATGTTTACCCTGCCCATATCTCCACAAACTTGTACAATTCCCTGCACATTGAAACCAGGCACAGTGTTCCACAACACCTCCACTCCTTTAACATCAAAATTGTTTGCAACATTTCTACATTTACCATACTGCTCCAAACCATGCACAACATATCTCCAACCACCAACACCCTGACTTTCTCCACCTCTGCCATCTTCACTGCACACAGCCTCTTTCAACACAAACCACAACCTCAACATCTGATTGGCTGATCCCTACAGTCCCCTTTCCATGCTGCATTTGCTGAGAAACCCCGGATGTGGCACGCCCTGTTTGCGGACATCCGCAGTGACCGCAGAGCGCGTAACACTGGGCAGCCCTTCTACCTTTTCCACTTCACTCTCTGCACCATTTCCTCATTGGCTATGTTAAGCAGCCACACATTCATCCACCAATCATATCCAACAACTCTACATATAACTCTATCATCACAGATCAGCACTTTAGATGTACTATCGATCACCCTCATTACAATTTGGCTGTACTGCAATGGACCTACTGCAAAAACTACTATAAAACTCCTCAAGATTTCTACTTGCAGATTCATGGACATCCACATCCTGATGAACACAGACTACAGGTATGAATATTTTCTACACAGTACATGTAAAGCTCTTCTAGGAATACATCTAAACACAGTAACTGCCACTTATCCTGTATAAAATGTAAAATGAACTGTCTGCGTTGATGAAGTGTTAATTGCAAACCTGTCTGCTCTCCAAATTTTTGTTTACTCACACAGCTATCTACATTTTTTATTGCATATTAAAAGATGGGAGAAATACACTATATAATTGTGAAAAAGGCTATCCAGTGTGTTATAATATTACACGCAGCCAGGATGAGTACATGCATCTTCATTCAAGCACACACAAAGACAATATCATTAGAAAGGCTCCCAGCTCAAACAACACCACTGCCTCTATATGAAATCCTTCTGTTTTATTTCCCACACCTTCACAAATGCATACATTGCATGCTTTTCTGTACAATCTCTGCCATTTACCCTGTAAAAATAGCAAAACATGCATACGATTATTTCTTCTATCTCTTAACATCCAATAACATAACATTAAAAAAACAAGTGTGCTCTATACTTTTACTATTATACGCATTTGTAAAACATATTCAACTAACAGATTCTAAATAAAATATACAGGATGCACATAGGCAAAGGAAAGTGCATATGCATACTGTGCTCAGTTGTAAGAAAACACTACTACTACAAAAACAAACAAAAAACAATGTCTACATTAACAAAAGTGCTATAAACACATATATTCAATAACTTCTTTCTTTTACAATTGCAGTGAAGACCACTCTCCTGAAAAGCAGCAGTGTCTGAAGTATGAACAAGGACTTAGAACAAACCTACTCTTTCCATACAAAAAAGTAAGTACAATACTAGCATAATGTTCTAACTGTTACTCAAACACACTAGCATTTTAGTATTGTAGAACAAAGAAGTGTATTAACACGTTCCCATTATATGTAGTATTAGTGCTCCCCCTTACCAGTTGCATACTTTATATTGTCATCTGAAGCCCAGTATAGTAACACACAAATACAAGAATAGCCTTCCCAACTTGATGTAGCTCCCATTCACAATCACACACCTCCACAATCATCCTTACCATCATACTCAGACACTCATGTACAAAGCACGCATACACTGCACAACAGCCCAACCCACTTTCTTTTTTTCTCCAACAGACCCCAAAGAATGCCTACCAAAAAGCAACTACGTAGAATGCAACGCAGAAGTAGAGCAAATAAAAATAAAAGTCCAAAATAAGCATCCATCTCTAGCAGATTGTGTACAAGAAGTTCAAACAAAACAGCTAATACAGTCATTAAGCGAAACAAAACAAGCTTCCAGTACAGACACTTTGCCTCCTCTATCAAAATGTAAAACTAAAAAGAAAGTGATTAACAAGACTTCAGCTACCACTACTATTAACGCTGCACCTAAAAATCTTGATATAGTGGCAAGTAACCATACCAAAAAAAAATATTTTACAAAAAATGGTCTACCACAGAGTCCTTCAGAACATTATAAAAATAGGAGATAAATGATGCCCAACTCTTAAAACCTACCGTACAAAATTCAAAATTCATCCTAGAAGCTCCCATAGACAGTGCAATCCTTCTCAAAAGGATCTTATTTATTTTAGTTTTAAACAGAATGAAACCACTACCAAAACTAACTACTAAAGTACAAAAAAGACTTCTCAATAAATGGAATATCAAGAAAAATAGCTTCTTAAACATCTGTGGAGCTGAATGGAGTCACACCACGACCACAGAACCATATTAAATGAAGAAGCATATAAACAAAAGCAAACAAACCCAATTGCCATACATAGCAGTGGACGAAGGTATGAAAAACTTAATAACACCATTATTAATAATTTATTTCATGTGATTCAGTTTACATCAATACACTTTACACATAAACTAAAATTTAAACATGTACTTTTGAAAATAAAAGAAACAAATACCTAAATGATTAATAACTTAAACCAGCATACAAAACAATGTAAACCACTAATCAACTGAGCTAAACAGTGTCGACCTCAAAACAAAATAACAAAATAACATTTATCGTAACAAATCAGATACCCACAGCAAAAATAGCCTAAAAATGTTGGCATATAAAATGTAAAAAATGATGGTCATGGAGATACATACTCCATAGACCCACCCAAATTATTCTTCCGTCTTATTTGTATAACAAGTCTTACAACTAGATAAGCACAGAAAGTAAGAGTGAGGAAACACTATACAATTGTGCACATCAATGGCTTGTCAGGACACCAAGCATCACCCATTAATGTGCTGAATATAAATCCATGTAAATACGAACAGCCATACATTCAACCGCATGGCACTTGGCAGATCAGAACCATAATATATCCCCACATGGGATAAACATGTGGCTATACGATGTTACATCACATATTGTTTTCTGGATACTATTCAAATCTTAATACCTAGAGTCTCTTCTATCCTTAGCCAGATGTTACTAAAGGCCGTTAGAGTCCGCAGGCTCTCAGAATTGATGCAGTGGTGCCAAAAGATTAGGTCACTGATTGTGCCCAGGTCATGGGTGAGCCGCTGAATATGCCGGTGAATTACATCTATCAAGCCACTGCATTGGGTTAGTAAATGTCTAGCTGTCTCTAATTCGTTATCAGCTTTGCATACCCTACAAATCCGTTGGTCCCTAGGAATTTGTTCTCTTCTACCCATGACCATCAGAGTCGGAAGCTGGTCCATCCTAAGTAGTAGCATGAAATGTCGTAACCTTATAGAGGGGCAGAGGTTAAGATAAGCCTGAGGTTTCATGAAGGTATAAAGCCTGTATTGTACGAACTGGTAACTTCCAGTGAGTGGAGGTGGGCAAAATTCTCTAACCAGTCCCACATATCAACACGCTTTTTTAGTGCCTTCTGGACCAGCATTGAATTCTCCCCTCCATGCCAGTTCCAACCAATATCAGCTAGATGTTTTATCATTTTGGCATACGGAGCACCAGGGTTCTGTTTTTTACATAGTTCCTGATATACCGTTGACAGCAGATGATTATCTGTTCCAACACATCTTCAGGAAAAACCCTAGTCTCTTTTTCATAATAGTGGCATAACGAGAGGGTACTCCCAATTCCAAGCATATAATGGCCATAGGGACTCCTGGTGCCAAACCGAGTACACGTCACCAAAACTTACCTTCGATGACCTGCAGCCGTCCAAGGTCCATATCAAAAAGGGTATCTAGGCCATAGGTCATCATAGGGGTTAATACTTGCATATAACGATGGCGCCTGCCCCATAGAGTGAATCCCCCCTGTTTGTTAGTAAAACTGACCATTAGAGCTGTTACTTGCGCTGCATGCGTAGTACAGGATTTTTTACACGCCACATATTCACCACAGGGCTCAAAATCTATACCCAAATAACGATATAGTGGTGCGTAAGGGATCTTAATATTGCCCACGATTAGATTCACCCGAGAAACTCTTTTACAGGTGAATCTCAGTACTTTAGTTTTATCCAAATGGATGGTAAAACCATTACAAGAGGCACATTCACAAAGAGCCGTGGCAGATCTACACAGCCCGCTGATTGTATGGTCAAAAATGGCCAGATTGTCTGCGTATGCCAAGACGGAACAGGCCGCCTCCCCAATTTTTGGGGGACAATTAACACCATTATGGAACAAGAAACTCTGCTCACAAAATATCCCCAGAAAACTCATTATCACCTCTCCATTCTACTGAACCAAAACGTCCAGTCTACAAATGGCCGTGCACATCAATGTGTAACATTGCCAAAAATCTTTCAAATCTTTATGTCAGTTCCTCAATCAATATGGAAAAAGCAAAGACAAATTCAAAATGAAACTACTACAAAATATGGATGCCTGTCCAGTGCACAAATACACAGGACTACAAGGACATTCATTAGCCTGCATTTCAGGACCTATTTGCAAAAGCACCTTCCATCATATCAAAATGATATCAACACATCATTCAACTATAAGAAATCTGGTCCAAAACTCTACTATGCTAAAAGTCCTGCTTTAGCACTAGCCAATTTAAATAACAATCTTCTACATGGTACAGCCAAACTACTACTCGAAGAAATATAGCATAACCAGAGAAAATATTTTGGAAGTGAAAGCCACTTACAAAAGGCATTAGCTTTACAACAAACTAGCAACTACTGTACAAATAGCAACCTTCTATTACACACATACAAAAAAGAAATACTAAAGTTTAAAAGTACCTCAGCTGAAGTACCAAACCGTGTGTGTGTGTTGCCACAGGACATTTTTATAAAAGTAGTACAAAAACTGTAGACATAACGTACAAAATAGAAGACAATGAAGATTCCAAATGGTTCCAAATAGCTCTCTACCTTATAGCAGAAAACAAATACGAAATTACTGACTCCTTAATACTTCACAATTACTGCACTGCAAAACTTGACAACAACCAAACACCTTCACGTGCTATGACAAATAACTTGGAATTATTCCCACTACCAAAATCCCTGCAACAACTACATTTATATGAGAGCATCATAATTCAAACAATGCATCCATTCCAAGCAATAATACGACTTCAACCAAAAACAGCAAAATGACCTCCATCTGAATTAGTGAAAGGCATTTGTGGCAAAGTAGTTTATTTACCATTAGATCTCAAAGAAAATGTACACACTCATACACCACAATCCACAATGTTTACTTCCAAGGGTATTTTATGACGCAGCCCTTGTTACAAACTCTACGATCTTAACTGCATAGCCTAGCCAAAACTTCACATACAAACACTACAAATGAAACAGTACACAAACATTTAGGTTGTGGATATTTGATGGGTGTTTGATTCTATGGGTGTGTTATGCTGCAGTGATTGTGGCCAGGGCATAGAGTCTTGGGTGCATGGCCTATGGCCTACGGCCTTTGGCCATGCAGCCAAGACTCTAGGCCCTGGCCACAACCACCACAGAATAACACACCTATGCTACCACAAATTTAGACTGTGGTATGTGGGCTGCTTATAGGCGATATTAATTAGAATCAATGCTCCAGTAACAACCCAACACCAACATCATACTAAAGTAAAATAGCTAGTAGTGCATTTATTATGTCTGCAGACAGCCGCGAAGACCGCGGACATGGTGAACACATCAGGGGCACCTGCCACCTAAACAAATATATTATTTGACCCATCTCTTATTCCCCAACCCTCCCTAAGCACTGCTGTACACCAACACACTCCCCAAAATTGCATTTTCCCTCTGATCGCCGCCGCGCTTCCGTGGATGTCTGCGGATCCAAGATGGCAGGCGCATCGAAACAATGTGATGCACCTCACGCCTCCCTCCAGCCAATCGGCGAACACATTGCGTGTTCGCAGACATAACGCAAGTCATTAACCAATCGATGTCCTGTCCGCGGAGTGAAAAGGGAAATGTGTCCGCGGGGCGGACATAGATATCACTAATTTGTTTGCCTTACGTTTTGGTCATTTAAAAAAGAACTACTGGACGGATTTACACCAAATTCACAAAAGCACACTTTTGGGACTAAGCCGCCGCTCCTGCCGTAAATTTGGTGGAAATCCATCCAGCGGTTTGAGGTGTAGGCGTGAGCAAAGTTTTTTCCCATCATGTCTATGGGAAACAAGAAATTTCGGGACCCCCCCTATAATTTTGCCCCCCCTAGACCAAACCTCACCACACTTTGCAAAAAAGTTCAGAGTGGGCCATATACATTTTTTGCAAAGTTTAGTGAGGATTCGTCCAGGGGAATCGAAGTTATAAGCCGCCCAAAAAGTGCTCTTCCTATCTATAGGATTAGCAACTTAACCATAACTATACGGCTACTACCGTGGGCCGTGTAATAAAGAGAATGACCTCCTGATGTTTTGTATCCATCTCTGGGATACATTTGCAATCCTTCTGCCGTAGCTTCTTTTCTCTATCCTCCCCTCGTTGGTGTGAGTCTACTGAGTTAATGGAAAAGTAGTTGAATGTTGAAAGAACCCCTATATGAAAATGATAAAAATGTTTGCCCAATATATATGAGAAGTGTTTTTTTATTGCACATAATATATGTGGTATAGGTACATGCACATGTCAATTGCTCATTGATTTTCACAACTGTATTCGTAAAGGGGTTTGTGAATTCTTTTTTTTATTTATTACATATTGCATGCTTTACACCTGATACATTTTCTAAAACCTCCACTAGTGTATCTTAGCCAATCAGAACCAGACATGATTTGTTTTGGTGCAAAGTGACTTGGCATAAGCATAGATCTAATCGACTGTGATTTTTCTAAACGTCTTTTGCACTGTATTTCCTATTTGAGTCTGAATATCTGTATCTCTCATCAAGATTTTTCAAATTGTTATGATTCTCTTGATCACAGGTACTTGGTTTGAATCTATAGTGATAAATCTAACCTTTACTTGTTTTGCAGTTTTCATTTTCGGTGTTATGAGATTTTGTTTTGCATTTCAAAGTCTTCTGAAAAGCTGCTTGTACCACAACTTTCAGATACTTCCTTTCTTGGAATCATTTTTCTGCTTTTCGGGAGTGTTTTATCAATTCACTATATTTTGAGAAATTCCTTCTTAGTCTGATGAATTCCCCATATGGGATACTCCAATTCAAGGGTTTTGGGTGGGCACTGTTGGCATACAGAGCTGCATCTATACTGGATTTATTTCTATGTATAGTACTTTCACTATTTTCAATGTATACACTTGTATTCAGATACGTGATGTTGGTCTTACTATATTGTTCAGGAAATTCGAAACCATTCTGCTTGTTGTTGATACTTCATACAAACTCCTTGCAGTCTTCTGTCTGTCCATCCCGTATGATGAAAAGATTGTTGATGGATCTACACCATAGTACAATACTTTTAGTCTATTCAATCAATTCTTCTGAATTCAGTATTTCTGATTCACATAGTCCGATGGTTAAGTTTCCATATGAAAGGCAAACATAGTCCCAATTGAAGTTCCACAGATTGAGGTGAAATATTTGTTATTGTATAGAAAGGTATTATGTTCCAAACAGAACTTTAACACTTCCAATATCATATTGGAGTGATCGCTATTGCTTACATAGTTCATGGACAAATAGTGTTTCACCACCTTTACACCAAGATCATATTGGATATTGGTAAAGAGTGAAGTTACATCAAGGGTTGCTAGAATATGCGTACATTATTAAAATATCATACATTTTGAAATTTCATATAGGAAATGACAACCCAAGACTGCCTAAGAGCAGGCAGAGTCTACAAAAAAGATAGAGTAATTCAAAGAATATAATTTCCTTAAAATGGGAAAAAGTATTCCTCTTATGGTTGTTTGCTATGCAAAAGATAATATGGATTGGGGTCTCTAAAGTATGTTGATCCTACAAACACACAGAGGAGTAGAGATCACCCTTCACCCATAAATCTCTCAGGATCATGGTATGTAGGTGTCCAAACCGTTCTTCTGCATTATAATGTTATTTATACGCAGATCTCCAATTCCTCAGATATAGGTCCTAACCCAAATGCATCCTAATTGGAAGGAATGTGGTTACAGAACTTGTGTGTTTTGTGTCTGAAAAATCTCTCTATCTTGCTTTAATCTGAATTAACTTTTTTTAAATTACTTAAACATATTGTATTAATTAAATGACTCTCTCTCAATATGTGAGAATAGACAAGAGAGAGTGCTCTGTTCTGCCTGACAGCTTACATTCACCCCCTTCTGTAGCCCTGCACTTCAAAGGCTCTTTTGTGTGTAACCCCTATTGTGAGGCAGATCTTTTTTTATGGAATTGTCTCTTTGAAGCCAGACTGCAAAGAGATATCCTGCTGCGAGTCAATGGGCCTGGAAGTTAACAGTCACCCAAACTCCAATAGTGTCAACAGAGGCAGGCATCCTGCCTTCTGTTCCATTCACTGGAATGCAGGCAAGCAAGTGCCTGGAATTCAGGAATTCACATTACCTCTCATAGCTGATCTGAGATCACAGGGTTAACGCTAGTATATCACAAATCAGATGTGGCTTTTACTAATTATGAGGACCATCAGCCACCACACCAAAACCTAGGTATGGCTTATCTTTCAAGATTGTCCTGCCAGCAGGTTATAGTTTTTCATAATTATGATGGTTTGGGAACTGAGGTGTAGACTTAAATGCAACCTCTGCACTGCAGTGAACCGCCTGTCGCAGCAATTTTCAAACAGGGCACGTGTGCCCTTTGAACCTGCTCTGTGTCACAGGGGAGCAGGAGCTGCAGATCAGGCAGACTAATGCAGATGGGCACAGGTGTACGCCATACCTTTATCATGGAGCTTAATGAAAGGTGTGTCTGATTAGCAGACCACCCTTTCTGAGATGAATTACTAACATCATTGTATAGTTAATAACAATCAAAATAGCCAGGGCATACCTATCCACTTCAGATGGAAATCCTTTATATAACATCTCAGCTTTGCAGATGGGCATAATTGTGAGATCCCAGATCCATTCTGCAGTGGAACCACTGAACCTAATACAGAGGAGTCTGAGAAAACCAAGAAGGATCCTGAGGGCTCTGTTGGAAACCTTTCTGCTGCCATCCTATCCTCCTGAAAATGCAGCTTCCTATCCTATTGCCAGAGAAAACTTCCTTCAGGTGATGCTCTCCTTGAAACGGCCAGCACAGTCAGTTCACTCTCCTCCACAGCCTTGTGGAGCTTCCCGTGGAGCAAGATAGTCCCATTCTGAGTGGAGGTTCCTGGACCTCAAGTGGCACTGCTTGTTGCTCACCCTAACCTCTGACTCCATCATGGGACATCCTGACTCATAGCTATGCAGCAGTCCTCATCGTGGGAATGATCATACTGACTTTAGTGAGGCCCTCCTCATCGCCAGAGTTGCCTGCGATCTGCCTCAAGGGATCATGTGTGGACTGCCTTGCTGCTGCCGTGGAGGCTATCCCCTCTTCATCATGTAGTGCTTACAGGAGGGCATCCATAAATATGTACTTTATTATTGTTGCATTACTACTTCTTCAGACGCTGTCATCAAAACTGAAGAATCCAGCTAGCATGTAGCCAAACCCAATCCTGGCAGCAAATGTGACCTCTGCAACCTGACAACCTGATCACAGCATTCATCATCCTGGGCAGTCATCCCAGAGTCCTCTACCCCTGCTATTGTTGCTATGAACCATCTCCAGTGCCACTGGGGTAAGTGTGTAGGTCATCATCAAGCATCCCCTCCTAGCCACAATCATTTTCTTCATTGGGTTGGTGTCCCACCTCTGCAGCCATTCATCTACAGACCTCTGGCTGAGAAACTTTGGTCTAGACATCTTCTGATGGGCATCTCCCCATCTAGGTGGTTATGGTCTTCTTAGCTCCAGAGACAGATAAATAGTACTTACATACCCTGTCATAATAATTGTGAGCTCACTATTGGATTTGTCTAATACATCTCTAAGGACAAAACATTCCTATCTATTTGAATTAGGTAGGAATTGTGTATATCAATTGTGTATTTTTTTTAAAGTTTAATTTTGCTTTAATACTGCGCCACGAGCACCGTTGTTCTCCCTCCATCCCCTGCTTCCAGTTCCTCGTTGCCTTCTCTCCCGCCTCCCTGCCCGCCCCCTCCCCTGATTGGTAGTGTGCTTGTTGGGCCTTGTGCCCGTGTGTTTCTACCTGCTTGCCACTTCTGTAGAAGCAACCAGCAAGGTAGGTGCTGTGTGTGGCCTCCAGAGCATCCGGCCTGCTCCATCTGCATGTGATTGAAACTTTTGCTGGTCCCTCAGGCTGTGTGTGTGTCTCTCTACCATGCCGTTGTTCCTTGTGTCCGCTGGCTCCTCCTCCCTCACAAGCCACCTCCTCCCCTGATTGGTAGTGTGTTTGTTGTGCCAAATGCCTGTGTGTTTGTACCTGCTCGCCACTTATGTAAATGCAGCCATCAAGGTAGGTGCTGTGCGTGGCCTCCAGATAATCTGGTCCACTCAATCTGTGTGTGATTGAAACTTTTGCTGGGCCCTCAGGCTGTGTGTGTGTCTCTATACCATCCCGTTGTTCCTTGTGTCCGCTGCCTCCTCCTCCCTCCCAGCCCACCTCCTCCCCTGATTGGTAGTGTGTTTGTTGTGCCTAATGCCTGAGTGTTTGTACCTGCTCGCCACTTCTGTAGAAGCAGCCAGCAAGGTAGGTGCTGTGCGTGGCCTCCAGATAATCTGGCCCGCTCAATCTGCGTATGATTGAAACATTTGCTGGGCCTGAGGCGATGTGTGTGTCTCTCTCTCCCATCCCGTTGTTCCTGTTCGTGGTGACTGCAGGTGGGGAAACCACTTGCAGAGCCCCTCCTGGACTTCAATTGTGTATTTTGTTTTATAAAAAAAGTTTAATTTTGCTTTATTACTGCACCACGAGCACCGTTGTTCTCCCTCTCCGTACCGCCCTCCCCTGCTTCCAGTTCCTCGTTGCCTTACCTCCCACCTCCCTGCCTGCCCCCCTCCCCTGATTGGCGGCCTTGCTGCTCTTTACACTCCCTCACTGGGCAGCCCGCTGCCTGGCAGCCCCTGCGGCTAAGGGCCCCTAGGCAAAGGGCAGCTCCCATAGAGGCAGCTCCTGGTTGTGTCTGAAGGTGTCTGCAGGGAAAGCCAGTTGCCAGCCTCTATCAGGGTTGACCCGCAGCTACCCCCCTTAACCCTGTCCACCTAGCAGACTCTCTAACTTAGGTGTGTTTATCTCCTGTTTTTAAAATTGCATTGTGAAACCTAGGCCTTTTCCCCTCTATTTCAGGACTCTCAAACTTAGGTGTGTTTTTTCTCTTGTTTTTAAAATTGCATTGTGAAAGCATTCAAAGTTGCATTGTGAAACATAGGCCTTTTCCCCTCTATTCAGGACTCTCAAACATAGGTGTGTTTTGTCTCCTGTTTTTTAAATTGCATTGTGATAGTCCTTTAAATCTGAGTGTCTGTCGCCTTGTCCAATTGTTCAACTTGTCTCACCTCTCTCTGTCCGGTCTGCTTGCACCCTGCCCTGTGTCCTTCCCTAGTGTTCTCCCATTCCCTCTACCTTCCTCTTCTCTCCTCTGCGTACCTAGACTATGGTGCTCTCTGTCTCTCCTATTTTCTATAACTGCTTCTCTATCAACTATCCAGCTCTCCTCACTGAATCTGGTAGGAAGAAGTTCAAAAAGGACATCCTAGTCTCCAACCCAGGACTCCCTATCGCTGACACCTATACCAGTGCCTCCTCCAGGCAAACTTTTACCAACATCCTCTTTGTTGTTTCCTCACCAGACCTATGGACCCTACACATGGTCTCTGTGCTCTCTCCTTTTTCTTCTTCTTCCATTAATGGTGGCACCCAGTGGGAGGCTCTCCTGGCCCCCTTCCATGCCTCTAAGGTCATCATTAATGTTTATGTGAATGGTACCATCTTGGTACAAGGCCCTCAGGCCAACCTTCTTTTCTTTGATAGACGCTTCCCACACCTCATCAATTTCCTTTCTTCTCCTGCTGTCCCCTCTCCATGGCTTCCTCGCCTCCCCATGCTGCTTCCTCCTTTGCTACCTTGCCCTCTGCTCCTTCCCTGTCTGCCCCCCCACGGGCTTCTGCTACACATCTGCAGGGCATACCTCTGATTTGTACCCCTCCCCAGAAGTCTTCCAATGACGGCAACCTTCTCCATATTGCCACTCTTAACTCTCGTTCAGCTGTCAAAGACTCCTCCGACATTTGCCGCCTTCTGGAGGAACTTTACCTCGATGTCCTCAGTCTTACCGAGACATGGTTCACGCCCAGCTCTGTCACAAGCTTTGACACTCTCCTCCCTGATGGCTACAAGATCCTCTCTGTGCCTGGGTCCAATCATTCCAGAGGGGGTGTAGCTCTGATCTTCCCCGAGTGGATTCCTGCCTCTGTCACTCCTACGCAGGTCTACTCCTCTTTTGAATGGCTCGTCTGCAGGCTCTTTCTCTCCTATCCATTCCCTTACTGTGGCTACCATCTACTGGCCACCCGGTCAGATCTCCTCCTTCCTCTCTGAGTGGACGGACCTCTCCTCTTCCCTCCTAGTCTCGACCACTCAACTCCTCCTTCTTAGAGACTTTAACATCCACCTGGATGCTTCCTATCCTTCCTCTGGACTCGTTCTTACTCTCTATTCTCCCCTGTGGCCTGACTCACTCTGCAGGGCACGCTCTGGATGTTCTGATCTTCTCAGACCTTCCCGTTTCTATCCCTCTCACAACTCTTCTCTCCTAGAGTGATCACTTTCTCCTTTCCTCCCAGTTCACCCTCTCTACCCCTCAGGCCAAACCAACTCCATCACTGCCACCCACCTTCTCAGTCATCTAACCCATGAAGCGCATGTTTTTCGGAGCCACTTTCTCACCCCATCATCCTCCTTTGGCTAACTCACACCCTGACAAAGCCCTTTCCCTGCTCCCCTCTGCTATATCTGATACTGTCAATGTTCTTGCCACTGTCATGAGGAACTGCCTGAAGACCAAAGCAAAGTGCAACTCCTGGTACGACTCAGACCTCGTCAGCCTAAAACTCAAGTGCAGGGTGGCTGAGAGGAAATGGCATGCTTCATGTACATCCTCTGATAAACTGGCCTGCCGCCTGCTCCGGAGGCAATACCGGATCTCTGTCCACACCAAGAAGAGAGCTCACATCCAAGCCTGCATCTCTGTGGCATCTAACAACTCGGCTGAACTCTTTAAAATCTGCAAGGAACTGGCCAATCTTGCTGCAGTCTGTACCTCTCCTGTCCCTTCCAAGGCCCTCTGCACGGCACTGGCTTCTCAGTTCATCTCTAAAACACAGGACTTCCTGTCCTCTCTCTCCTCCTCTCCCCTTCTTCCCTCTACTCTCTGCTCTTCCTTATTACCGGCACCTATGAATGGGCAATTACCGGGTCCACCAAACTCAGCATGAACCGGTAATTGCCCATTTGCGGGTGCCGGTAAAATCATGGTGGCAGCCGTGCTGGTGTTACAGGCATGGCTACCGCCAGCCTCATAATGAGGCCCATTGACTCCCTGGCTCCTGCACTGGCCGACTTCTGCAACCACTCCTTTGCTACTGGAGTCTTCCCCCCTGAAGCACTCCCTTGTGCACCCTCTTCTTAAGAAACCCTCAGCCGACCCGTCCTGCATGGCTAACTATCGCCCAATCTCCATCACTCCTTTCCTGGGCAAACTCTTGGAAAAGCTGGCCACCTCCCAGCTCAATCTTCACCCTGAATCTGTTGGTTGTTTCCATGATCATCAGTCTGGCAGCAGAGCTGCCAGAAGCATGAAAACTGCTCTCCTGAACATCCGTGAAGACCTGCTCTCCAACCTTGATTCCAACACCCCCTGTGTCCTCATCTTACTAGATCTCTCTTCTGCCTTTGACACTGTCAACCATGCCATCCTGCTCAACCGTCTCCATGATAACCTGGGGATC
Organism: Ambystoma mexicanum; assembly: GCF_040938575.1. NCBI lineage: Eukaryota > Metazoa > Chordata > Amphibia > Caudata > Ambystomatidae > Ambystoma > Ambystoma mexicanum. The sequence goes on along the minus strand of NC_090936.1, from coordinate 298,755,979 downwards.
ACCAGTCAGGCTCTGGTGTGGCTGACTTCTTTCCTTTCTGATCGACCCTCTCAGGTTCAACTTGGGTCCTTCCTGTCCTCTATCTCTGTCTCTACCTCTGGTGTTCCCCAGGGGTCTAACCTCTCTCCCTGGCTGTTCAACCTATACCTGGCACTTCTTGTCCACTGCATTGCCGCACTCTACCACAACTTCCAGTGCTATGCAGATGACACTCAGCTCATTTTCAGGCTACCCTCAGCCACCTCTTCTCCCTCTCTCATCTCTCACTGTCTGTCCCCCATCCAGGAGTGGTGTGCTGCAAATGATCTCTGCCTTAATGCCAGTAAGACCGAGATTCTCCTCATCGGCACACCCGCTTCCTCCTTTCCTGTCACTCTCTGGCCCGCCTCTCTTGGCCTTCTTCCTGCTCCCACCTGTGAGGCTAAAACCCTTGGTGTTATCTTTGACTCCACACTCTCCTTCTGTCCTCACATCTCTGACATCTCTAAGAAGTCACACTACCAGCTGCACCTCCTCAGAGGTATTCTTCCTTTCCTCTCCTTCCCCCAGAAGCTCACTGTCTCCAGAGCTCTGGTTCTCTGTAGGCTGGACTATTGCAACAGCCTCTTTCTAAATCTGCCTGCCTCTACTGTCCACCCTCTGCAACTCATCCAGAACAGGACTGCAAGACTTGTCCTTGGCCTCAAGCCCAGGGATCGTATCTCTCCAGGACTGAAATCTCTGCATTGGATCCCAGTGGCTGCGAGGATTAAGTTCAAAACCCTCTCCATTGGCCATAAGGCCTTCTGGGGCCTGAGGCCTCAATGCCTTCAGCTCTCTCTTCCTAAATATCTTCCTTCTCGAGCTCTTTGCTCATCTGCCTCCAACTCTCCCAGGGTCAGTCACTTCTCCAAGCAACAAGTTGGTGGTAGATCACTTTCTTCGGCTGGGGCCTCCCTCTGGAATAGCCTCCCTGAAAATTGAGGAGAATCATCGCTGGTTCCGGAAGCACCTCAAAACCTTTCTCTCTGCTTCTGCTTTTTCTCTTCTGCCCTGCTGACTTCCTGGCTGTTACTGAAACTGCACTGGTTTAACTGGCCACCCTCTGATCTCGAGCACAGGTCCCCTCCACTGCCAGTCGCACTCCTGCACTGCCTTCCTGGCAACCCCCATACTTGGGGACTGTTTTCTGTATGCCTACAGTCCCACTACCAGCACTTGACACCTGATGTCTGCACTTACCCTTGCACTTGCCACCTGCTGGCCATACTTTTACTTATTGTTTAGTTATTGTATTATCATATGTACTGCACTGTCCCTTCCCTCTTACCCTTTGCACTTTCCCCCTTCCCATGCACTTGCACGATCAGAATAACACCTGGCCTAGTAGGATCGTTGTCTGTCCTCCCTCTGTTCCCCCTCCCTTGCTGCGTTGTGCCTTGAAACACTTGTGTATAGGCGCTTTATAAATCCCATATCATATCATATCATAAACTGCCTAGAAATATTACATACCTGTGATAGTTTGATAAACACTTGTTTAGATATGTGTTTAGTCAGATATAGAAGAGAGAACATAGATGTTTGAACAGGATATTTCATTAAAATAAATAATGCCTCTTCTAAACCCTACTTCTAAGATGGGTGCCCTCCTCCATGAAAACAACAAAAGAGTTATCGTCAGGATGTCTGTACTTTGTCAAAACCCACACTATCCTAGCCTCTGCCCTACCCCTATGAAAAGAAAAGACAGTATACGTTTTTAGCTTAGGATAGGGTTGCTCTCCCTTAGGAAAATTTGCGGTGGCTGGTTTTCTGACGGCCTGGTTTACTGACCCCAACAAAGAGTTCTCAAAGTCTTTCCTAGCCTTCCGAGCTAGTATAGTAGTCCCAACAAAGAAACGTCTCTCAGTTTTCCTCCTGGCCAAAACAATGGCCTTATTAGTCAGTCTGAACAGTGCCTATGTTATCTCGCCTTCTGGTATGTATTCTCATTATTAGCCATAACAACTTCTCCTGCCCTGATCAGGCTGGTCTTCACAAAAACAAAACTCTCTCTTCGTCTCTCATAGGGTATTTATACTTGTATCCTTGTGTTGGCTACTGTCATGCTCAGCCCTGCTTTGGTTGTTGTTTCTCTCACTCACTCATGGGATATTCAGATTCTTAGCCCAGCCTGGGCTATGGGCCTGCTTAGCACTGCTCTGGTTGTCGTTACTCTCACCCATTCATGGGGTATTCAGATTCTCAGCCTGGCATGGGCTATTGGCCTGCTCAACCCTGCTTTGGATGTCACTTCTCTCACCCATTCATGGGGTATTCATATTCTCAGCCCACAGTGGGCAATGGGTCTACTCAACCCTGCTTTGTTTGTCGTTACTCTCACCCCCTCGTGGGGCATCCAGATTCTCAGCCCAGTGTGATCTACAGGCCTGCTCAGACCTGCTTTGTACCCCCTTCCTTGTGATGTGTGAGTTCTCAGCCCAACAAGTGTTTGGTTGTGACATTTCTGTGCACCACCCACTCTTCGTACGACACCACATACCTTCTTTCAAGCGGCTGTGCTTGGTTGTAGAGGCAGTCTTTCTGGCCAGCATAAATACATGCTCTCGACCTGGCTCTGATCTGTGCAGTCGGCTTTCTCATGTCTCTTCTTCTTTTCCAGGGCTCCATTGTCAGAAAGGCAGGAAGTCAGTACATTTCATCTGGTTTGGCTTTGCTTCCTTCCACAGTGACCCGAGCTTGTTGGGCTCCCTGCTTCCATTGCGGCTCCTCCATGATGGGTGAGGGTACAAGTGGATTGGCACCCCATCTCCCATTATGGATGAGTTGCCCCTGGGAAACACTGCACATTTACTACAACCTTTGTCTTCCTAAAACCACTCACCACAGAAGTTCAGAAAAGAAAAACCACCTAACACCTGTGTCAGAGTTCCCTGCCTGACTTTGGGCACCTACACTGTGGTGGTGAAACGGGGCTAGTGGAGTCTGGGTTCAGAGGGAGTATACTGGGGATAAGTAGACCAAACTCACTAGTTCCCCGCACTAAGGCATGGGGCAGTCACAGGAATGGCCACTCCCCCACCACTGCTACGGATACATAGGACCACCAAGGAAGTAGACACATGTGCATGCAAACCCCTACAACCATATTCATGGCAGTGACAACCTCATGGAAGACGGGATATCAAAAACTCTTAAGGAAACTTATTTTATGAGGCTAACACACTAGAAGAGCCAGTTAAGCTACTAGTCAAAACCCAACATGCAGAGTAGAAATTGAAGCCTCTTACTTCAAGTGAATAATATTGCAGAATTTCAAAGGACCCAGCAAGGGAGCAAATACATTTTCTCCCTTGATGCCGAGGTGGAAGGAAACAATCCACATTGTGACACATACTCAAAAAGTCTGCAAAGGTAACATGGGTGCAGGGTTTCACTTGAACAATGAAGAATTGATTTGTATAGAGTGTGTGAACAAACCAATAAACAGATCCCATTCCACTGGCTTCACTAGTGTCATGGGGGTCACAAAAGTGCCCATGAAGAAGACAGAAGTTAAGAGCGCATAGGGGTCCAGATTGACACAAGCAATGGCAGAAGGGATTGAAGGGGGAGGGAAGGAGACCCCACACCTGTCCATGGTCTCATTGAAACCCAAGATGGTGGCAGGCCTTTATGTGACCTCAGACCAGCCCTCTTCCAAACCACATGACATCCAAAACATGGTCTAATCTTCGGATCACACACCCATCAGTGCGTAGTTGTCCTCTATTTTCTGAAGCATCACCCAAGAGTAGGGGCACTTTACTACACCCATTTCAGATTGACAGGATTTTACCACTGTTTGACTTCCTTAACTTTGATTTTAACCACTATGAGATTATGCCATTTTGAATGTTGCCACTGTGTGACTCTCCTAACTTGAATTTTGACACTGTGAGAGTCTGTCACTCAGAACTTTACTGCTCTGAAGTTTTAACTTTGCATTTTACCACTGTGAGACTTTCTTAACTCCGAAGTTTGCTACTGTGAGATTATGTCACTTTGAACTTAGATGCTGTGAATTTTTTACTTTGAATCTATCTGCTGTGCGTTTCAATTTTGAATCCTGCCATGGTGGGACTTCCTTGACCTGACTTTAATTTCTCCCACTGTGTCACTGTGTCACTTTGAATGTTCCCACTGTGAGATTCTGCCATTTTGAAATTAACTGCTGTGAATTTAACTTTGAATTTTGCCACTGAGAGATGTGTACATTCTGAACTTTGCAGCTGTGAGTCTTTAACTTTGAATTAACCACTCACAGACTTTCTTAACTTTGAAGTTGGCCACTGTGAAATTCTGTAATTTTGATCTTTGCAGCTGTCAGTTGTTAACATCGAATATTACCACAATGGAACCTTCCTAACTTTGTATTTTGCCACTGTGAGATTTCTCACATTGGATTTTGCCTCTAGAGGTTTTTGCCAACTTTGCAGCTTGCCAAGTTACATTTTTGACACTGTCATCCTCTTCTTTCTCACTTTGAATTTTACCACTGTAGGCTCTGTCTCTCTGAATTCTGCTGCAGTGAGGTTTGACACAATTTTAATTGTACCACAGTGGGGCCCTGTAACTCGAAACCTTGCCATTGTGAGATTTTGCCACTTTTTAGAGCATGCCACCTTGAGTTTGCCATCTCTGAATTTCTCCACTTGCCACCTGGCCACTTTGCACTCAAGCACTTTGAACTTCACACTATTTATTCTGGCAACTTTGAACTTCCTGCTTAGAACATTACTACTGTGAAGCTGGGGTTCCACACCACAAGACTTTGCTACTGAGAGACAACCATCACAGAGAGGCTTTCGCCATTGGGCACCGGCTACCACCACAAGGCCCTAACGAAGTGGGTCTCAACCATCAGGGAGCTAACACCACACCGAGCCACTCGCGACTGAAAGGCATCACTGATACGGGCTCTTACACCTACGAGGCCCTATCACAGTGAGGACTTACTACTCAGATTATATGCAATTGTGACACCTCACCATCACAAGCTCCTAGCACTACGAGGCTTCCACCACCAAAAAAGCCACAGGGACAAGGGGACACGTTTACCCCAGGGCTAGTTTTGTTATTAAGATAGTTTTGCCCCTGGAATATTGATGCCAATGGGATAGTTCTGCCCCTAGGATAGGTCTTTCCCGAGGATAGGTCTGCCCCTGGGGTAATTCTTGCACCTGGGATAAGTATTTCCCCTGCGATAGGTCTAGCCCCTAGGATAGGTCAGTCCCTGGGATAAGTCTGCCACTAGGATAAGTCTGCCCCTGGTATATGTCTGCATCTAGGATAGTTTGGCCCCTGGGACAGTTTGACCCTTTGGACAGTTTGACTAGTAGAATAGTTTGGCCACTGGGATAGTCTGGTCCCTGAAATAGCTTGCCCTGGGATATTCCACCCTTTAATATCATCCTACACACTACACCCCAGCTCTATACTAGAATAGCACAAACACAGCTCAAGCAAATATTGTCAGCTGAAAATGACTACACACAAGGAACATTGACCAAGGAAAAGTAGCCACCACCCATAAAATCTGTGTAACTGGACATCAAGGACGAAAGAGAAAAAAAAAACAGTGGACAATCAGACAACCCATAATCCAATTCAGAAAAGAAATTGGAAATACATAAACAACGTAGAACTAAACACCACACTAGAATTCACGAAATCAGCAATCATAGTCTTGGACTCATCCGACATCAAAGAAAGGTCTGGGACAATTCAAAAATGGATAACAAAAACACTACATGAGATCGCACTGGAAAAACCATTCACTCCCCTCACTAAAAAAAACAATGGCAAGATAGTTCACACCCCACTCCAGAGCCCTGAAGAAAACGAACTGGAAACTGAAATAAGAACGGAGGGAAAACTATGATCAACAGAAAAAATCACTCCTAAAGACAGATACGACTATACAAAGCCAAAATACTTAAAGCTAAAAATATATATTACAACCAATGTATCACATCACAAGCATCACCCAAAAGGGGTGTTCAACATCATCAATGAGCTAAGAAACCCAACTGTTTGCAAAAACACAATCACACCTTTGCAAAAACTTTGCAATGACCTTGCAAGCCACTTCAAAAAAAAAATCACAAACATCGAGTAAGTCCTCAAGAGAAAGCCCAAAAACACCATCAACTGTCCTAACCAGCTAATGCCAGAACCAACTACAAGACTAAACAACTACTCACCAGTTTCTACAGAAATATTCATGAGCCTCGCTAACAAAAGCTACAGAGCAAGCTTGCTAGGAGATCCTTGCCCACCAGACATGTACAAGACCATCCTCAACCAAAAAACACCTGCAGAATACTTCCACAAACTCTTCAACCATTCGCTAGAAAAAGGAAATGTGCCACATGCCTTCAAATTGGCATACATCAAGCCACTCCTAAAAGACCCATTGGGAAACACAGAATCAATGCTATTCTACTCCTTTTAGACCTGTCAGCAGCCTTTGACCTGGTCGATCACAAAATCCTGTGCAACCACCTATCCTTCGCTGCTCACTTCTCCTCCTCTGCTGTCATGTGGAAACAATCCTTCTTGGCTAACTGAACCATGGGGGTTTTTTCTCCAGTAGCTGCATCTGACCCCATCCCTATTACATGTGGTGTCCCACAAGGCTCATGTGTATCGCCCACTTTGTACAATATATTTACAAAGCCACTCTTTGAAAAACTGGACCATCTGTGTGTCACCTACACCAATTATGCTGATGACACCCAGATGCTCCTTACCCTCTCAGGCAACTACAATGCTGATGTCATCCAGATTAACGACATCTTTACCATCAGGCATGGTGGCCACACACGGCCTTTGCCTGAATGATGAGAAAACTGAACTTCTCCTTGTCGGCTCACCCAACAACCTTTTGAAACTCAGCCCCAACTACAATAGTATCATCATCAATGGCAATACTATTCCCATTGTTAAAAGTGTGAAAACCCTCAGCTTTTATCTTGATGCCAACACTAACCTCTCTAAACAACTTAACATGACTGCCTCAGCCACTGCCTACACTGGTAAGATGATCAGGGCCTGCAGACCTTTCTTGCCCTCTTACAGCTCTCTCACGCGACCAGGGCTCTTATACAGTCTAAACTGGACTACTGTAATATCCTATACCTAGGCGCAAACCAAACTATCATCAATAAACTAAAGGTACTCAAAAATAACGCGTTATGAGCATCCTTAAGCATCCCAAGGCGAGATCACATCTCTACCACTAGAATCTCATGTAAATGGCTCTCCATAAAACAAAGAATTGACCTAAAAACCATTTGCCTCACATACAAAGCCTTAAAGAACCTAGCCCCTCCTTATCTCACCAGTAAATTTACCATGAAATCTGCTGCCAGAATCACCAGATCTTCAAACACACTTTGTCTAACAGTGCCCAGATTCTCCTTAAAAAGAGCTGGAAGATCCAGCTTCACGGTCCTTGCCTCCCAACTCTGGAATACCTTACGTCTTAACATTAAATCTATTGAGTCCTTTCAGTCATTTAGGAAACAGGTCATTAGCTGGTTACTGAATAGAACCTAGCATTTACCCTCTTCCTTCTTCTATGTCGATGCTACTGCCTCTACCGTAACTGTGTTTTCTAAGTACAAATTGTATAATGTATAATTGTAAACTATGTAATGTACTTTGTAACTTGTACCGAAGCACCCTTTTACCTCTGGGTCTGGAGCGCTATACTAAATAAATAAACAAACAAACAATGCTACTGAACCAATTTCATGCATCCCGTACCCGGAAAAACTTCTAGAAAGCTACATTTACGAACAAATACTGGAACATGAAGAACATCTGACACTAGCCCAGGCACAAATCCGGATTCAGACCCATGTGAGGAACGGAAACAGCATTATCATCTATATGGGGTGATCTAAAACCCAACACAGACTACAGCATCACATTGGCACTAATAATACTAGATCTATCAGCAGCCTTCAACACAGTCCACCATGAAATACTCATCAAAAGACTCAAAGAAATAGGAATCTACAACACAGCATTACTATGGTTAAAAGTCTTCCTAGCACAAAGAACAGAAACAGCATGGATAAACCCTTTCAACTCAGCACAACCTGTGGAGTTCTAAAAGGCTTGTCACTCTCACCACTGCTCTTCATCATCTACGTGACCCTTCTCATCAACCTCATCAAAAAACATAGTTTCACTTGCTACAACTACGCAGATGACACACACATCATCTACAAAATCAACACTGGTAGAGAACAAGACCCAACCCTTATCAACTGCCTCACAGAAATAAAACATTCGATGAGCACCAACAGCCCTAAATTCAACCCGAACAAAACAGAAATCATGATCATGACCAAAAACCCCGTCAAACAAACACCATATTGGATGGCCTACCAAAATGGGAAATTGACCGGAATCTTCCAAAGTGGTTAAAAACCTCAGAATATTAATGGACAATGACTTAACACTCAAACCGCAATTCAACGCAGTAGTAAAGAAGTGCTTCTTCCACCTTCACACAATCAAGCAGATGCTACCTTTTTTCACCTTCCCACGTGAACACTCACCACCATCTCCCTTGTCATGTCAACAATAGACTGCCACAGCATCTATCTTGGAAAGCTGGACTACATTATCAAAAAGCTACAGTAAATACAGAACGCAGCAGCAAGGTGACCTGTCAGGCTTACTAAGAGAGAACACATCACACCAGCACTGAGAACCCTACATTGGCTACCAGTCAGAAAAATAGTTTTCTTCAAAACAATCTGCCTAACACACAGAACAATCCATGGCCAAGGAGTGCAATTCATATAGGCAAGAATCTCCTTCTACTAACCATACCGACCACTAAGGTCCAGCAACAACACTCCCCTCGAACCAGAACAATACTCAAAGCAGAAATCTGGTGGATCAGCATTCTCCTGTATCTCAGCAAAACTTTAGAACTCACTCTCGAAAGAAAAATGAACAACAGAAGACCACCTACATTTCAAAAAGTTACTAAAACAGGGCTTTAAAACTCAGTAAACAATGTCAATGGGAAACAGCCAACACAACCCAAGTGAAACACCCAAGACAACTGAAATCTAATTAACCTAAACCTGGATGGTGCAACAAAATAAAGCATTTTAACGCAAACCACCATAGAAGAATGTGAGCCCTACCAGACCAACATAACCATCACATAGAGGGCACAGGCTACCAACATCACTAACAAATCCTATTAAAAGTGTTCTGATATCCTGCACACTCAACATGGAAATCAAACAAAACACACACATACCTCTACTGCAGCAGAAACCAAAAACCACCACAAAACACACACACTCAGCAATACTCAACGAAACACAACAAATTACAGAAAAAACATAACCAGTTACACACAAATCATCTCCCACACACTCATAAAACAAACACCACCAAACACTTAACAACCAAAAACAAACCCAGCACACAATCTCAGTTTTTTAACTGAAGCTACCAAGTGCACATCAAAGATCTCTAGCACTTTACCTCTACAGTCCACTACCTAAGCCCTCCCAGCCCTCCTTTCCTTTCAGATCCACCAAAGACCCTGGAGACAATGAACATGGCGTCAGTGTGTGCTATATTTTTCACCATAACATAACAGGGTGGGGAGTTCAAATAGAAGTTGAAGGAAAACATTTGGTGGAGAGTGGGAAACACTCAGAGGAGAGCAGGAGGTAGGAGATGGAGGAAGGAGGGAGAGTCTGTAGGTGGTTGGAGAAAGCAGGACTGTTATCTAGGGAGAGAATTGGAAGTTGGATAAAGTGAATCAAGGAACTTGGAAGAGGCAGCTTAGATAGAGGAAAATGGGAGTTGTCATCTGGAGGAGAAATGTTCGTGGAAAGTGGTGGAAACAGGCCAACAGAGAAAGAAAGAGTGTTGTGAGGAGGTTTGGGTAGAATTGATTCCATCTGGTGTGAGAGAATGGAGAGGTAGGTCGAGAGGTACCGATCCGAGACCAACAGACCAGGAGGGAAAACGAGGTTAAGGCTCTTAACATTGGTGGCAGAAAGAGAAAGGCTTGAAGGGGAGATTCAGCTTCTACACCTGAGAAGGTAGGAGAGCAGGTACCCCTTCTATAGACAGAAGGTGGAGAGGTTTCAATGGACTAGATCAGTATATGGCAGAAACTAAAGGAGGCAAGAGGAGGTATGAAATAGTGGCATGTAACTAGGGGTCAGAGAGCTTACGATAGTGGTGGCCAGAAAGGAAGTGTCCCAGGGACCAGGACATTAGAACAGAAAGGTGGACCATTGACAGAGAGCACACAAGGCCCCACCCCAAAGAGCTTGGAAACTTGCAAATGAAAGACAAATGCAAGGATTCTTATTTGAGCACTCAAGTAGAGGTGGATCTAGCCCCTTGCCTGGAACTTTTGTAGGAGACATTCCTTATGATTTATGACTGAGAGATTATTCATGAATTCCTTTGTTGTTGTCAAATTGAAACCATCTTCTTTTGCTGAAATCTACCCTTGGGTCTGCCTCTTTGTACCTCCCACCCAGCTACCCTGTCACACAACTGATAGGCCAGTACACCAATAGGTGCTAACAAATACTGTCTTCTAGATACTAGGAAACAAATGCAAATGATCAATCTATGAATAATTTCCAATTTTACATAGTTGGACTGTCATTCTCACAGTCATTTAAGCATAACCTTAAAAAGTGATATCGACATGTATATAGTGTTATGCGGTCCCTGTGCCACAATAGGGAGCTGGTATCAATTTATATTGGGTAACAATGATGTATGTAAATATGCGCTACGTAAAGTGATTGGATAAAAGTGCTATATAAATAGCAAGTTAATATAAATAACACGTTTTTATAGCTGATATTATGATTCAGGGGGCTCTTCCAGATGCACGATTCTTTGATTCCATGCAATCTGAGCTACCAGGAGGAGTGCACTAGGATTACAGTGGAAAGTAGAAGACATGTTGTGGTGCACACCAATATGTCTCTTAGGTTTTACAACTTGTGCAAGCCTTTTGAGATACCTCTGTAAGTGGAGCATAAACGAAACTATCTCCCAGGAACAGAGCTATGGCAGATCTGTATACTATATACTATGATAGGGGGACCTAACATGTCACCTCCCAGATATTTTGGTCTACATGTAGCAATAGCCCCAGCCTACATTTTAAGTGGTGAGAGATCATAGGAGCTGTAGTCAAAAACATCTGGCAGATGATTGGTTGACTAGCCCTAATTTATGGCAATTGAAAACCAATATAGAGCTATAAAATCCCTAAACCCATACCGAACCTTCAAAGTCCCAAAATGAACCTTCACCACCAGGCAGCGCTTGGCCCGACCTCGCAACACTGGCATCGTTGGCCGTTATCATGGTGGCCCAAACTTCACACACTACCATACACCATTTGTGACCTTGGATCCCACAAGCACCACCAGTTGGAAACACAGGCCTTTTTTGACAAAATGAAATGCCACAGGTTTGATTATTCACTGCACCTAGCATTTACAAGGAACACAGGCAAATCGTAGTCAAAGTGGTTGAGATAGAACATGAGTTCCAGCGCACTCGGATAGATTGGGATGTACAGTGGGGGATTGTCATGGGAGGAATTATGTGCAATGGCCGCGTCTCAAGGCAGAAGGCCAGGTGGGGGTTTCTCATGCATTAATCTGTGAAGGCAATCAAGAACTAGTCCAGAATCTAACTACCATAACTTGAGGGATAGGCAGTTATCGCAACTCGTTGAACTACAGGGTTAGCCTCCCATGGTAAAGGTAACAATTCTGAAGGTCTAGTACGTGCACAATATCTGGCAAGATTCACCATGATCTCCAGCTGGAAAAGCCTGGAAGTATAGCCCGCACTCCTCTAGCAGCAGTTTGTGAAGTATAGACTGTTACTGTCACTAACCATTTGATCGCAGTCGCTAGAAGCTACGGAGGAAGCCACCTCCATTTCAGGCTCAAATGCAACACATCTCCTTCCAAACTGCAATGTACGTATAGCGCACCCCTCAGATGGACACTGGCCGCATCCATGGCTACCTGCCTACATCAGAATACAGCAACGACTATGCCAAATTCGGTCTCGCTGGTCACATAATTGTTCCGCCTACTTACACCAGACAAAGCCTCAACACCTCTGACATCTGTATGCAGCGAAGACCTGTGACAAATTTGGGCACATAGCAAGTCTCTAGCACTCACGCCATCTCCTGACTCCTCTCAGCACCCGTCCACATGACTGACCTCATGGGTTGTTTTCTACTGGAGCCTGGCCAGCACTGCTAAGCCTTATTTGACCAAATGCACACTAGCATTCTAATCCTACCCATGCCCTCCAACACCCTGGACTTCGGTCCCCAAGGAGACTATAATGATTAAAGGTTTAACGTTGATTAACCAATAAAACAAAATAAATAAATAATAATAAATAAATAATGATTGCGAACAGCGCTATTTAAATGACAAATACAATACAATGTAATGCAATACAAAAAGATCTGCTCGGAATCAGCAGGTATTCTCTATAAATCTGTATAGGGTGGAGAATTGACAGCGTCAGTGTGTGTTAGATTTTAAGTCTCTACTTGACCAGTAAGTAATAAGAATAATAGTAGGTTTCTAAAAGTAACTATTGCCTAATTCCTATCGCTACAAAGCACTGAGTAAATACCTGTTATTGTTACGTAATTTAATGGTAATCAATACATGCACCATACATGGATAATTATGCTATGCAAATAGTCTCTGAGAAAAGCACTGTCTCAATGCCTGCAATTATTTGATTCCAAATATTACAGTTTTATGAACGCTTTCTGTATTTTTCTATTGTTTGTAAACCTTTCCACAGAATACATTTCAAACAAGATAAATTATTACTTATAAATGCAAAACGTTCTTCGCCCACTCAATATCTTTTCATTTCCCTATTTCTCCCAGTCAAAGGAGGTTATTTAACAGTCAACTTTGTATTTACTTTATTACTTTTACTGGGTAAATTAAATTGTTTAAGCACGAGGGGGTCAGGCCCTGTAACGCAGTTTTGTTTTAATTAGAGGGGCACTAAACAGTATGATGGTAATTTGATTACTAGCAAGCTGTGGTGTTCAATGTTCCATGAAGAATGAGAAATGGAAGTATTTAACCCAGATTCTTCTGTAAATTATTCACCTGTATAAATAGAAAGGAAGAGCACAAGGTACACTGAGGTCACAGGCTGGTCAGACATCTTTATGGAATGGTCGCAGGGGTAGGTTAACTATTCATTATTATTTTCCCCAGGTGTTGCTTTGTAATTGCTACTTTCCTGCACCTCCACTGTTAAAAGAGTTTTGCTGGCGTGTTGATCCATAAGGGAAAAGGTTCCAATGAGATTGTCTTATATTCAGCTATGAAAACATATTTGAAGCATACATTAATTTTCTGTAATTATTGGAATCTTTATTCAACTATTTCACTGAAGCCTTAAATATAAGATAGTCAAAGTATATATATATATTTAATGCAACAAAATCCTAGGAATTCAGCGTATGTCACAAGTCATGACCAGTTGAACTCAGCACATTCCAGTTAATGTCCCTGTAATGCTATGTCCCCACCTTATGCCATTTTGTATATCAATGTGAGTTACTTCTATTATAATATGTATGTCTCCATGGGCTTTCCAATGGGAACACGTCGCTGGTCATGACTTCCCACATCCGCTGAATTTGAAGGGTTTTGTTGCGTTAAATCTGCTCAATTTAACCGCACTTTAACTAATGTTTTTATAGTGAATTTCAAGGGTTTTGTTATAGCATTGGTTATTTATGGGCCACTAGCCATTTGGCCACGTCCACTGTACATCTTCACCAAATATGTTTCCTATGGAACTACTTATGGCCGTAGCCACAATACATGTGCGCACTGTATATTTTAAAACACTACTTGGCCACTAGCCATGGCCTTTGGCTGTGTCCACAGTACATGTTCCCTCAATATGTTTCTTTTGGACCCATTAGGTGGCCGTGGCTACTATACATGTCTTTTGAGCCCACCAACCAGGGCCTTCGCCCCAAAGGCCGTGCCCACTGTATATTTTCAAACACTACCGGGCCACTAGACATGGTCTTTGGCCATGGCCGAATATGTTTCTTTCTGACCCACTGGGTGGCCACGATACATGTCTTTTGAGTCCACTGTATTTTTTAAAACACTAAGGGGCCACGAGCAATGGCCTCCAGCAACAGCCTTTGGCCGTGTCCACTGTACATGTTCCCCCAATATGTTTCGTTTGGACCCACTAGGTGGCCACCGCCGTGTCTCTTGGGTCCACTTGCCACCCCACCCTCCCTGTAGCTGTACAAATCAATTTTTTTGTATTAATCCAACTCTCTCTTTATTTTAACCCTTTGTTCCATAACCAAAACACTTGTGTATAGGCGCATTATAAATGCCATATCATATCATATCATATCATATAAAACCCCAGTTATCTTGGGAAAACACTACAAATACTTGCGGTTATCAATAGGCACCTGCCGCTCACGGATAACCGTGGTTTTCTGTAAAAACGGCAAAATAAATTATAATTTTTCCCTGCCCTCCCAGGCACTCACCAAGTGTCCCTCCTCCTCCTCACATGCTACTCCCAGCCCCCTCAACTCCTCTCTCACTCCCGAGCCCTCTCCCATTCCCCTCAATCCTCGTTGTTTTGTGTGATGCACTTCAATTCCTGATCAGGTTTTCTTTTGTAGCTGCGTTTATCCCACCAAATAACTGCGGCTATGAGAAGACGTTTCAGCTATGAACTTGGTCCCCAGGCCCCTCGAAATCCCCAATTTCACATTGTGTCCTCTTTCCCCCTCCCTGCCTCTAGCCTGATGCCATTGCATCCTGTTTGCCCCCTCCAAATAGCATTTTTTCAACTTTTCGTTATTTAATTGCCGTGGCTGTTCCCGTAACAGTGTTTAATTCTCGCATGAAACAAAAAAGAAAATTGTGTCATTTCTGAAAAGCCTTATTTCCTGGAAAGCACCATGGGAGAAATAGCTATCATTTTGGGAGAAGGGCGCGCCCCCTTTTCCATCAAATATTTTGAAAACTACTGGATGTAACAATCCTAGGCCCCTCCGGAAATCAATTCAATGCTTAGTGCCCAAGATGTTTCATTCCTGGTCCAATTGGTTCCATGTAATAATGCCCCCGCAAAAATGTCTCCTGACAAAAAAGTCGCTGTTTTTTGCGGAGACATTATTACTTTGAGCATGCAAGGAAAGCAGGGGACATTGCTGCAACCCATCCCCATCCCCATACACAAGATCACCATATATAATGTTGCCAATGGCTTTTCCCAGCGACATTATATATGGGGACATTATGTATGGGGACATTATTACCTGATACCGTCCAAATCCGTGCAGCAGTTTTGACTGTGCGCTGAAGCAGAAATTTGACTTCTTCCTCTATGGAAAAATGTTTGTGGACTAGCATTTTTGAAACTTTCTTAATAACTGTTTTATTTTTCAACAGAAATATCCAGTCTGTGCAGACCCCGGACAAAAAGCGAGTCAAAATGTATAAGCAATTCATTTTTCAGGTCCCTATGTATCATGATACTCAACTTAACTGAAATTTGGGATGTCATCTTTGATATCCTGGCTGTTAATCTTAGTAGTGCAAGGTGGTGGTGCAAGTTATGGTTGCTTAGCTTACCATAACTGGTGAATTTCTGGGGGTTTACATTTTTACTTGTCACCTGTAAAGTACTGTGGCACGCAGAAGGTAGATAATAATATTTCTATTTATTTAGTATTTATAATTCCAGGAGATAAGTTATGTTGGTAAATTGGAGCCCTGCCAGCACCATTCAGGCTCCTTTCAACCATGACTCTCGGTTCCACTCTTGCGGGTACCTGCGTGTGCGTAAACCGACCCTACATAACCATAACGTTGCTTTAACAACATTTTTTCACTGAATTTCATAGATTTTTATTAGTGAAACATAACCATACCATCCTGTTAACAAACATTTTTCTGTGAATTTCAAAGGTTTTTATGAGTGAAAATCTTTCATGATGTTACATCACTGTATATAAGTTAATAATAATTCCTCTTTTAGCATATATGAAAGAACTGTAAACCTCCTTTAACATACATGTTTTTGCAATGCATACTGATGTGTGTCGTTACCAGCAGTGCATGCTGGGGATATGATATGATAGGTTATTTATAATGCACTTTATACCCAGACGTTTCTAAGCGCGGACCCAGGGATCGAATCTGTGTTGCACCGTGTCGTCTTGATTCCAAGGCGAGCACGTTGCCGCTGAGCTATCCTCCCGAGGCGATGCAAATCATGGTAAAATTGCCTAGGGCCTAAAGGCTCAACCATCACCCCAGCTCCTCCAAACCACCCTCGTAATCCACTGTACCTACCCTGCTTCTTAGTTCAGTGTCCACTATACCCTCATAATGTGACCAATAGCAAGTGTGCATGGCTTGTAGCCATGACCATTCTCCACAATCCATGGGGCATGGACTTTGTCCATGTCGCATTCCTCAAAAGGCAAATCAGAGTAGACATTTGTCCTTGCCTCACACCTCCGCACTACGGCCACATTCAAAAGAGCTAAAGCAGGGGGTTGCAGTTTCCCAGTTTTGGCCACCAAACAATGGAATGCCCCCCCCCTTATCCCTCAGATCTGACCCATCCCTCTGGTCCTTCTGAAAAAAACTCAAAACTTGGGTATTCACACAAGACCCATAGACCACAATGCATACTATTGTTGTTCTCAATGCCTATTGCTGCCTGTTTACATGTATGTACTTTTACCAGCACCCAGATGCCTAAGGGTTTGGTGTGCTTTACAAATACCAAATAAATAAAAAATAAATAAATAAATAAAACCATAACTCGCGCCACCACCATGCACTGCTAAGACTGACACCCAGAACATCAAAGATGACATCAAAAGACATGAAAAGTCTCTACAAGGGGTTGTGTTTATAATGCTGGTAACAAAATATCAGGGGTGATCGGGAGACCTATCATTAACTACTTAATGTATTAAAGAATGTGCTCATCTAAACAAAACATTATATTGGAGTGTTGTTGTTAATACTGGAACCTAATCATGCATACACATAGGCAATGGCTGCAACATGCACCATAGAACTACAATATGTTTAAACTGGTAATTTTGTATGGTAAAATAATGAACCCTGCCTTATCAGAGTTTTCAGTAATGTTAAACATCCAACAAATAGCTAAAAATTGAACACCTACTCCACACTTGTGCTAGTACAAACAAAACATGTGAAAACCCTCAATGATACAAACCAGAGGCACATACAGGGAAACTAAAGTAAAGAAAAAAGAAACATCACCAGAAAAAATGTCAATAACATTGAAGTTCATCTTCATGTATACAAACAAATTGTGTGTTTGAGGCTGCTTATTGCCACATGTACGTGCACCATGAGCTGTGAACAAACCCTAAGGAAAGTACTTCAAAAACATACAACAAGGTTAACGTCTAGATATATAGCACCTTTTGAAGTTTCATATTCTGACTGCCAGTGAACAAAAACACCTGGCCTGGATATGTCAGTGAACAAAAACAGGTGGCCTAGATTTGTGATGTCATCGGTGGTGTCATCAATGCCATTTGTGATGTCATTTTTGATGACCTGGGTGTTAGTCTTAGCAGTGCACAGCGGTGGTGCAAGTTATGGTTGCTTAGTTCTGGGGGGTTTCGGTTTTACTTGTAACCATAACGTCCCTTAAAAAACGTTTTTTTCACTGAATTTCATAGGTTTTTACTAGTGCAACATAAACATAACATCCCTTTAACAAACATTTTTCTGTCTATATATATTTATATATATATATATATATATATATATATATATATACATATATATATATATATATGTATATATATATATATATATATATATATATATATATATATATATTAAAAAGCACAACAGGGGGGAAAAAAACGCACTCCACCATGAGGTACTGCAGGTCCCAGAAATGACAAACTCGAATCAAAGTAAAGACACGAGTTTTAATGATGGTAAAATAAGGCAAAACAGCAAAACACACACAGGAAACAAAGCAGGACGACAAGGGTGGGTCCTGAACGACGCGTTTCGTGCTTCCCTGAGCGCTTGGTCATGTTAGGGAACCAGAGTGAAAAACACAATGCATATTGCACAGTAGTCCCTCTTCCATTTTGCCTGTTTCCACAAGTCAACCACTATTCTGTAAAAACCAGGGAAGCCATTTTAGACTGGAGTAAAGTCTAAAACATAAAAATGATATGAACAATTAGATATGGCAGTATAATACATTGCACAGTAAAGTAATTCAAGAAACATGTTTAAAGTGTCACAAAATAAGAGGTAAGCATAATACTGAAATATAAGTCCCATGATATAAAATAAAGGATTATTGATATGGATGCATACACAAAAATATTTTTTTCTTGGAAATGAAAACATCACTTTCCGAAACATGCAGTCAATAGTTATAACATAAAGTGCAAGTGCAATATTATGTAAACATATTAACATAGCAGTAATATAAAGTCGAAGAAAACAATATATAGAATAACAATATAGATATAAAGCCAATAGTGGCTTGTTAAAAATAAATGCATCACTATCAGAAAAATGCGACCACAGAATTAAAACATGTTTCTATAAATGGGCCATAAAGTGCAAGTGCAATAGCAAAAGATCCGATGAGTGGGGCAGCCCACAGTTACAGCATAAAGTGCAAGTGCATTTCCATGTAAACATACCGACTTAGCAGCAATAGACAAGAGACCAGACTTTTTTTGGTACTCATAAAGTGCAAGTGCAAGGATTTTACGATAAAATTCCATATTAAAATACATATGGCTGCAAGCTAGATTTGGAATAAAGACACTACATGCCCTAAATTCTTTAAAAAGTAGTTGGTTTTTTGTTGATCACATGCCCACACAGTAAAAAGCAAATATATAAAAACAAGAAATCTACACAGTGCTCAGCCTTGTAGAATAACACGTAAGGAGAGAAGGCAAAAATTGGAAGGAAAGAGAGCAATATCCATGGAAAAAATAGATTTAGAATAAACCTATATCAAAATCATAATAGTAACGGTCCCTTAATGTATCAGAATGGCAAGACAGCCGTAAAACCAAAACGAAAATGGGTCTGGTGCAATAACACAGATAATAAAATTAAAATAAACAAGGCGTTTCCAGGCCAGAGCAGTATGTCTTGTTAGTACCTAAGAGAAGCAATATTAGGTAACCAGAATCAGACAGACAAGAACAAGAAAAACTGGAGCGAAAGGAGCAAAGTATCAGATGCCCATAAAAGTATGCAACTCCTCCTCCACGTTTTGACCGTTGGGATATTTAGTATCAAAGTCTAAAATTAACCTGGTTTCCAATTGTCTAAGTTTCATGGTTCGGGACATGGGCAACAGCAAAACACGTAAGAAGGTGTACATCACTATCATGTTCCTGCCTGAAAAGTTTGGCCATGGGGTATGTAGGTTCAAAATTCTTAATGGCTCTTAGGTGCTGCAAATTTCTGAGCTTCAATATACATGTAGTGGACCCCACGTACCATTTTCGGCAGGGACACGCGAGGACATACACTACAAAAGGGCTATCACAGAGTTGATAAAATGTTTTACCCTAAATTCAGTGCCTGTAATAGGATGTATAAAGGATTTTCAGGCAGTAGCGTGTGGACAGGCCTTACATTTTTGGCACTTGGTAAACCCTTTTGGAAAACTTGGTAGCCAATTGGTCATGGTAGAGTTTTTTGGACAGGTGATAAATAACTGGAAACCAGTCTGTCCTTCAGCGAAGGTGCTTGTTTGTAGGTCAGTATAGGGCACTTTGGCAGTATTGGGCCAAGATCTTTGTCAAGCATGAGAATACGCCAATGTCTCATAATAATCTTCCGGACATCATAAGAAGCATTTTTAAATGTGACAATGAGGCGGGGATCATCATGGTCCTTGTTGTTCTTATTGGTAGGACCATGCATTAGCTTTTCCCTCGAAAGTGCACGTGCTTTAACAAAGGCCATTTCTATAATCTTCTTTCGATAACCCTGTTGTAAAAAACCAATGGCAGCCAGACTGCAACACTGGTCAAATTCAAGGATATCTGTACAGTTGCGCCGAAAGCGAATAAATTCGCCATAGGGAATGCTATTCTTACAGGAGGGCGGATGACAACTTGTGGCATGCAGAGGGAGGCCTGTGTTGGTGGTTTTTTTGTAAAGGGATGTGTGAATGCCAAAGCTATCAAGCCTCACATTGACATCCAAATATACAATCTCAGTGGAGCTATGACATTCAGTGAATTTCAGATTCATAGTATTGTTGTTAATGCTGTCCACAAAAGATGCCCATTCACTTTCATTTCCTTTCCAAATTTAAAAAACATTGTCAATGTAACGCCACCAACCAATAATTTGTATACGGAAACTAGATGAAAGTAAATCAGACAAAAAAGTAGCCTCTCACCACCCCATGGTCAAATTAGCATATAATGGGGAAAAGGTACTGCCCATAGCAGTACCTCTAATCTGATGATAAAAGAAACCCTCAAACAGAAAAACATTGTTAGTTAAGCAGAACAGAGCTTTATCCAAAATCATACAACTGTGCCCTAGAAAATTCAGAGATCGAGTGTCCAAAAAATATTTGCAAGCTGCCAACCCAGTGGTGTGATCAATGCAGGTATACAAAGAAACAACATCAAGAGTGGCCAACATTAGACCCTCCTCCCAAGGTATATCAGTAATGTGACTCAAAAAGTCCTTAATGTCCCGTAGATAATAAGGTAACACTGAAACAAACAGGAACAGAATCTCATCAATGAACTGGGCTATATGTTCAAGAAGGGAACCACATAAGGTGACAATCGGCCTTCCAGGCGGGTGAGTCAAAGACTTATGTGTCTTAGGCAGGAAGTATGTAGTAGGGATGGTATGGCTGTCGGGAACAAGAAATTTGGCTAACTCATCCTCAATAAGGCCTTTATCCGCCCATTTGGTGCATAGAGAAGTCAGCTCCGACTGTATTTCTCCAAAGGGATTTTTTTGCAGCCTGGAATAACAGCACCGGTCCCGTAGTTGACGATTGGCTTCGGCCACATAACATTCCCTATCCTGAATGACAATATTAGAGCCTTTGTCGGCCGGTTTTATCACAATATTGGACAAATTCTGTAGTTCACTGAGGGCCGAGTTTTGCGGAATAGTCAAATTCTGTTTATGGTTGAAGGGTTTCTTCCTTAATTTGCGAAGATCACTGACGCAAAGATCCTGGAAAGCCTCAATACAGCCACCCACAGAAAATTGCGGATTGAACCTTGACTTGTTTTTCAGTTTGGTGCGTATATCCCAGTTGGGATCAATGTCAAAGTCAACAGGATCGAAGGTTGAGGGATCAAATAAGTCATTATTCAAACAGGCCAAGTCAGTCAGCATAGGGATATCAGAGATACATAGGTCAGTATGACCAGTACGGGACACAGATGGTTTGGCCTGCGGTGGATTAATGGAAAATAACTTTTTGAGTCTGACCTTGCGTAGAAATTTGTCAAAATCCAGACGTCACTCAACATATTCAAATGTCGTGGTAGGACAGAAATTTAAGCCTAGTGAGAGTAATGATAATTGCGGGCCCGTGAGTATGTGGGAAGACATGTTAACAATTTGATGGATTTTCATAGCTTCCATAGTTACTGTTTTACCCCAGAGCGCATTAACCTGCCCTGTTGATGTACATCGCAGCCGTTTCCCACGACGGCCTTGATGGGTTTTTTTCCCCCTTTTGGCAATTTCTGGTCATTTCCTCTCCCTCTTCCTCTGCTCTTGCCACGACCTCTGCCTCTCTTTTGATTTTTTCTGTCTTTGCACAAAAGTCTCATTTCGTCTAAAAAATTTAATTTGACTGGTATTTCATCATTTTCTGAGATAGAAACATCAGACTCCGATGACATGGCCTCTGCATCGCCCGCTTGTTTTGGCAACGGTTGTGTGGCTGAGTTTTCACGCAATAAGTCAAATCGTTTGGCAAAGGTGAAAATTCATCCTGATTCATAGTCGGTTTTATCCTTAATAATCTTTCTGTGTTTGCGCTGTTTGATTTCCTCTTAAACTTCAATTTTAGTTTGCAGTTTCTTTCCCTCTTCAGTACTGGGAACATCAAGCAATTCAGATTCAAGTTTTTCAAGATGTGCAAGCACAGCAGTGCGGTCTAAATTGGCATACTTCACCAGGATCTTCAGAAATTGTGCAGAACAATGACTGCTGGCACCACCCCACTCTTCCAACATACGTGGATCCTGATCCTCAAAAGATGGTGTTGTCATGATATGTAGGCCACGAGGCACGCGACCCACGTCAAGGTAATTTTGCAGGGAGTGCTCCTCCCACCACTTAGAGATCTCCTTCTTGTGGGATTTTTCGATTTCTCGAAGCAAAGTTAGTTCAGGGGAAATAGTGGTGACAATCTTCTTTATCCCACTATTTGGTAACGCTATTGGTAAATCCTGCTTCTCATTAAATAAATGCCTGGCCTGGAGTAGCCAGGCTGCCACCCTGGCGTCCTGCATGTTTGCGCGTGTGTTTGCCAAAAAGCCAAAAAGCCAAAGAAAAATATCCTTGGCATTTACCAAAAACAAGAAGTAAAAATATATATATGGGAAATGACCTCAATGGGGCAAAGTCGTACACAATCGATAGCGTGGATCGATATACAGGAGCAGTGGAAGCGGATGCTGAGTGAGTGAAACAGGCACTATACCACAGCGTAAGCCTTAGGGAGATCAAAAGGAACAAAACTGTCACCTACCTGTGATCCGGTGTCCGTGCGTCCTCCGGCACACGTTACAAAAGCTGACATCAAAGGGCAGCCGGTTCCAACTCCCTAGAGGGTGCCGCACTCAAACTCCAGTCAGCAAACAGTTTGCCACCAGCTGCAGCGTTAGAGCCCACATGAGCGATTGTGAGAAAATCGTGCAAAATCCTCTGAAGAAATGTTTGTACTCCCGGTGCTGATTTATAACATGGAACGCACCATGTGAATATAACAAAAAGCACAACAGAGGAAAATAAAACACACTCCACCATGAGGTACTGCAGGTCCCAGAAATGACAAACTCGAATCAATATGCTTAAAAACACAGTGAAAATAATCCACAGGAAGTTCGAGTCGCCCTCCAATAGGCAGCAATGAATCGGAAAATACTCATGTCCAGAGCCCATATCAACCAAAGTTGTTTTCTTTATTATTAAAAACCCCATGACCAGGCTGCACAACGTGCTCATTGCTTGTTCACATACCATATTATGCGGCCGTCTAGTTATGGTTACGTTGTTAAACCCATAGGAAGAGCACTTTTTGGGTGGCTTATAACTTCACTCCCCCTGGACAAACTCTCACCAAACTTTGCAGAAACAGTATATGGCCCGCTCGGAATGTTTTTGGCAAGTCTGGTGAGGTTTTATCAAGGGTGGGCAAAGTTATAGGGGGTCCCAAATTGTTTTTCTTTTTTTCCATAGACATAATGGAAAAAAACTGCTCACACCTACAGCCCAAACCGCTGGATGGATTTTCACCAAATTTGTGGCAAGAGCAGCGGCTTGGTTCCAAAAGCGTGCAAATCCATCCAGTAGGTTTTTTTTTAAATGACCAAAAAGTAGTTCCTAAATAATGTGTGATATCTGGCTTCGCTCTGCAGACCCATTTCCCTGTTCGTTCCGTGAACAGGCATCTGATTGGCCCATCAGGCAATGTGAAATCTGCAGACATTGGGCACGCCCGTTGATTGGATGGGGTTTTCTGGAATGCCCGCCATGTTGGATTTTCATACTTTTGTCGGTGTCTGCGGACTCCGTGGACATCGCAATGTTGCAAAAACGCTACATTGCACTTCTCAAACTCAACAAACAATCTCTTGGGAGGTGGGGGTGATGAAGATGGGATGGGATATGGCCATAAGGAGCCAAAAAACTGGTGTTTTTCATCCTCAAAGTCCGCGAACATTCCAGATGTCCTGGGACAGTGCCGTGGTGTTCGCGGATACATGTCCTAGGACATCTGTGCCTATTTCTGCATTACACGGTTGGTGAAAAGCAGTTTTTGGATGGCTTATACCTCTGGCGCCACTCAATGAAACTGCATGGAATTTGGGAATTATATTCTAGACCTAATACTTAATGGTTTTGGAAAGATTGGTGGGATTCTGTCAAGAGGGGGCAAAATTAGGGGGTCCCAAAATAATGTAAAGGCTTATAAATGTGGTGCCATTTGATAAATCTATACAAACGTCTGCAAAAAGATTTTAGATCAATATATACATGTTTTGCTAAAGTTTGGTGGGATTCTGTCAGGAGGTGTCTAAATTAGAGGGGGGTCTCAACATTTTTAGATGGCTTATAACTTTGTTGCCGTTTGACGAATGTCGACAAAAGTTTTCAGAAAGATTATAGACCCAACCTTGAATGTTTGTGTAAAGTCTGAATGGATTCTGTCAAGTGGGGGCAAAGTTATTTGACTATTGTATGTACATACATTTTGACACTTTTGAAAAATAAAACATGGGTGGATTTCTAGCAAACTCGTGTAAGGAGCATTGGCAAGCACCTTAAAGCATGGTTTTGCAAATGTGCCCGTGTATTATTTTTTGACAAATGTCATAATGTAGGTGCAAAAAATTGTGATATCCCTTTGGTGACTGAGGTATAGCCTGTGGCCATGGGGAGTGGCCAGACTGTCCAGGTCATGGCATAAGGTCATGACCTGGACAATCTGGCTACTGGCCATGACCACAAGGGACAACAAATGGGGTTAAAGTGGCCATGTCCACCTGGCACCAGCTATGTGATTTGAAAGTGGGATAGGTTTGAAAGGGGAAAAAAATGTGCTTGTGGTAATATGGACATAGGGTGCGCTCTTAGCCTTCTGCAGGCTGCCATGGAAAGGGAAGAGTGGTTCTGTATGGAGCCCTGCCTTCCCTTTCAGTGGTGGCCATCTTGGAAAAGCATTTTCCTTCCTACAGAGGGACGCCATAGTCGTCCCTGTGTAGGAAGAAAAATTCCTTTTTTTTAGCACTCCGGGTTACCGCTTTGGGAACATGTAGCGCTAATGGCCTTCATACCCCATTGCAAGGGCTGGAGTGGGAGAATAACTGTCCAGAGCCCTCATTATCCACCCTCGATTCGCTTGGGCGGATAACCTGGTCTGCCGGGCCGTTATCCCAGTTCCATTCTCTGGAACGGGGGATGAACACCACATTATTCTCATTAGCATACCACAAAATACTAATGGAAATGTTGGAAAATCTTATTGAGTCTATGTACTTTACTGAGAAATGTAAAGTAGATGGAGTCTATAAGATTTTTTTTTTATTTCTATTTTTTAACTGTGAAAGGTGGTTCCTAAAGGAAACTTTCTTTTTTTTTCCTTTTTTGCAGGAGAGGTTAGAACGTAAGGTGGGGAGCGAAAGGTGGGAAGAGACACCAAGCACTAATATGGAGGGGCAGTTGGACAGCAGAAGATGTTGCGTGTGTGTTACTTCTATGGTAGGAGACAGTATTTCTCATGCTCCTTGATTATAGCTTCAAAAGCACTTTGAAATTGCTTCCCCCTGCAAAGTGATGTGTTGCAGTATACACAGAGGACTGTTGTCTTTGAAATGATATTGCTTGCAAGGTAGCTGGTGGGATTTTGTGTACCACAGAAGTAGGCTGTGTGGTTTCAGTATTGGTTGAGGAGGATGAGGTAGAGGAAGAGAGCCTGCTACTTGCTATGAAAGGAAAACATTTTCTGAGAGCATTGCGGTGGTTGGATTTGGTGTAGCGGCGCATGGAGGTGGTCCAATAGGAGTGCTGTCCAGGTAGTCTACGACTGAGTACAAAGTTGCATTTCACTTTTGTACCTTTTAGCTTAAGCCTTTGGTACAGTCCCAACCCTTTGCGCCCAGTTACCTAAGGAGTTGGTGTAGTGGCGTATGTAGGTGGTCCTGTAGAAGTACTGTCCAGGTAGTTCGCAACTGAGCAGTGCATTTCACTTTGGTAACTTTAGCTTTTGGTTCATTCCCAACAGTGGTAAAGTACTGTCACATGAATGATTCTCTCTGGGTGCTAGAGGGTAGGCACTTTCTCTATCTCATCTTCTTGGTCCTCTTCATTGTCTTTGGAAGCACTACACTTTTTTTGTTGTGTAGGTCCTCCAGCTGGTGGTGGTGGTGGCTCTTGGGGAGGAGGGATGGCAATAGCTGATGCCATTTTTAAGAGAAATAGCAGTTTTGCTAATATTCTTGCAAGTATGTGCTTTGTACTAGATTGTTAATGGATAATGAGATAGTATAGGTGTAGGAGATGTGCAAGGGTACATTTTGAGCTTGAACGTTCCTAGATCACTCAGAAAATGCAGTTTCACACAGTCCTTGAAGCATGGACCCCATCATGAAGTGCGGATGGCTTCACGGACACGTCATCATGCAGTGTGTGAGCGCATGGTCATGTGGCACTGTCCAGAACGTCTGTGATGACATCAGACATTCTCGAGCGTCGACAGATGATAAAACTGTGGAAAAAGTTACAAAAAGTGTACAGAAGTGTTAAAAATTATGCTAGAAGGTGGCAAAGGGCAGAACTTTAAGGTGAAACATTGTAAATTGGACAGAAGTGTTGCTATATTGGAGTTTGATATTAGTAAGTTGTAGGAAAATAGCATGCACTGGTAAAAACCCATGAAATGCAGTGAAAAAACTTTGTTAACAGGACGTTATGGTTAAGGTGCACTAATAAAAAGCTATGAAATTCAATGAAAAAAAGTTGTTACAGGGATGTTACAAGTAAAATCAAAAAACCTCAGAAATTCGCCAGTTATGGTGAGCTAAGACTGACATCCAGGACATCAAAGATGACATCACAAATGCCATTGATGATATCACTGATGACATCGCATTTGAAATTAATTTTGATGAGAAGTCCCTAAAAGGGGTTGTGTTTATAATGTTGGTAACAAGATGTCAGGGGTGATGAGGAGACCTATCATAAACTATTTAATCAATTAAAGAATGTACTCATCTAATCAATATTGTATTTGAGTGTTGTTAATACAGGAACGTAATCATACATAAACATAGGCAATTGCTGCAGCATGCACCATAGAAGTAAAATATGTATAATGTTGTAATTTTGGATAGTATAATAATGAATGCTACCTTATCAGAGTTTTGAGTAATGTTAAATATGTAATAACTAGCCAACAATTGAAGACTTACTACACACTTGTGCAAGTACATAAAATACATATGAAGACCCACAATGCTTACAAATCAGAGGCACATACAGGGAAACTAAAGTAAGGAAACAAGAAACAGCATCATCAGAAAGTGTTAATAGCATTAAAGTTTATCTTATGTATACAAATGACTTCTGTGTTTGAAGCCTGCCTATTGCCCCATGTATGTCAGCATGAGCTAAGACCAAACCCTAAGGAAAGTACTTTAAGAACATATGACAAGGTTAACGTCTGGATATACAGCACCTTTTGAATTTTAATATTCTGACTGTCAGTGAACAAAACCACCTGGCCTAGATATTTCAGTGAACAAAAACAAGTGGGCCAGATATGTGATGTCATCAGTGATGTCATCAATGATATGATATTATATGGCATTTATAACGCGCCTATACACAAGTGTTTCAAGGCGCGACGAGGCAAGGGAGGGGAAACAGTGGAAAGACAGACAACGATCCTACTAGGCCAGGTGTCATTCAGATCGCGCAGGTATGAGGGTAGGGAGAAAGGGAAAAGTGTCTGGGGAAAGTGCAGTAAATGGGATAGAATAATAAATACGATAAATAAAAGTGGCCTGATGGTGGCAAGTGCAAGGTAAGAGCAGACATAAGTGCTGGGAGGGGGACTGTAGGGATACAGAGCCAGTCCCTAAGTGCAGGCGGTTGCTAGAGAGGCAGGGCAGGTGTGCAAAAGGCGGGACCTGGCCCCAAGATCAGAAAGGGTGGCCGGGTAACCAGTGCAGATTCGGCTGCGAATTTCAGCAGGGGAGAGAGGCAGAGAAAGCAGAAGCAAAGAGGAAGGTTTTTAGGTGTTTCCGGAATCGGCGATGGTTCTCCTCAAGTTTCAGGGAGGCTGGAAGGCTGTTCCAGAGGGAGGCCCCTGCCGAAGAGAGAGATCGACCACCAACTCATTGCTTGGAGAAGCAGCTGACCCTGAGGGAGTTGGAGGCAGCTGAGCGAAGAGCCCGAGAAGGAAGGTATTTAGGAAGAGAGAGTTGAAGGTAATGCGGCCCCAGGCCCCAGATGGCCTTGTGGATAATGCAGAGGGTTTTGAACTTAATCCTTGCAGCCACTGGGAGCCAGTGCAGAGATTTCAGTCCTGGAAAGATACGATCCCTGGGCTTGAAGCCAAGGACAAATCTCGCAGTCCTGTTTTGGATAAGTTGCAGAGGGCGGAGAGTAGAGGCATGCAGATTTAGATAGAGACTGTTGCAATAGTCCAGCCTAGGGAGAACCAGGGCTCTGGAGACGGTGAGCTTCTGGGGGAAGGAGAGGAGAGTAAGAATACCTCTGAGGAGGTGCAGCTGGTAGTGTGACTTCTTAGAGATGTCAGAGATGTGAGGACAGAAGGAGAGTGTGGAGTCAAAGATAACACCAAGGGTTTTAGCCTCACAGGTGGGAGCAGGAAGAAGGCCAAGAGAGGCGGGCCAGAGAGTGACAGGGAAGGAGGGAGAGGGTGTTCCGATGAGTAGAATCTCAGTCTTACTGACATTAATTTAGAGGTCATTGGCGGCACACTACTCCTGGATAGCAAGCAGACAGTCAGAGATGAGGGAAGGAGAGGAGGAGGCCGAGGGTAGCCTGAAAAAGAGCTGGGTATCATCCGCATAGCACTGAAAATTGGGACACAGAGCGGCGATGCAGTGGGCAAGGAGTGCCAGGTATTGGTTGAACAGCCAAGGAGAGAGAAAAAGATATCGGAGAGGAAGGACCCAAGTTTGACATTTGTGATGTCAGCTTTGATGTCCTGGGTGTCAGTCATAGCAGTGCACAGTGGTGGCGCGAGTTATGGTTGCTTAGCTTACCATAACTGGCAAATTTCTGAGGTTTTTCAGTTTTACTTGTAACTATAACATCCCTTTAACAAAGGTTTTTCACTGAATATATATATATATATATACTTTAACATCTTATTGTCTGTGTATTTGACCATTTTTCTTAATATCTGTCATCTTATTATTTACTTGCATGAATGATCTAATTCCAATTTGAGGACCTTTTTTGCCATGCGGTTTCTTTGTGCTCATTATTATTGCTGTTTGTGCATGTTCCATGTGCTTTTGTCATTTCGACATTTATTTGATGTATTTCATATCAGACAGCTTTATTTTTTGCTTTTTGCCGTATTGTCATTTTTGGCATCGGTATTATTGCACTATGCATCCATGTATATGGCATTTTGCTATTTGTTTTGTCTGCATTGATCTATATGCTTTTGAGTCCTCTCCATCATGGCCGCCAGTGTTATCATAGGGCCTCATTACGACCCTGGCGGTAAGGGGTTTACGCCAGCGTTAGCTGCGCCGACCCCTTACCGCCAATTACGAGGTCCCTTAGCGCTATGGCGCTTTTAACACCTGCTTTTAGCAGGTGTTAAAATCCATGGCGCTAAGGGACCATGGAGTTAATTACGCCACCGTAATTTACGGTGGCGTAATTAACGCCTTCCCCACTCCCATTATGCCCTATGGGGCAAAAATGGGAATGGGGAAGGGTAAATGGGGATTGGGGACTTACCGCCCCCGCCGACCTCGGAATGGGGCGGTAAGTCCGCCAACCACCATGGCGTAAACGTAGTTTACGCCATGGTGGTAAAGTCACGGCCCAGGCGGTAACTTACCGCCTGGGTCGTAATGAGGCCCATAGTATTGTTTGGCCCTTATTGAGCCAACTAACAGAGTGGAAGGACCATTTTCCATGTTGGATATGTATGCTTGTCCTCCCTCCTCCCCCCTGCGTGAATCAAGCGCTCAGTGGAGTGCGAAACGCGTCGTTAGCAGGTCGTGCCCCACGGCGTCCTGCCTCTGTCTGTCTGTCTGTATTTTGCTGCCTCATGTGCATTTTCTTTTTTTGCACAGCTTCGTTTTTTTGTTTATATCATAAAATACCCCCTTTGTATTTCTTACATGTTGCTTTTTTTTATTACTGATTTTGGAGTTTGGCATTTGCCCCTGGCCCGCGGGAGTGTGATTCATTCGCTCCTCCTTTCTTCTTGATATATATATATATTACACAGCCACGGTAGTGGCTGTCTAGTTATGGTTAAGTTGCTAATCCCATAGGAAGAGCACTTTTTGGATGGCTTATAACTTCACTCCCCCTGGACGAATCCACACCAAACTTTGCAAAAAGTATATGACCCACTCTGAATTTTATTGCAAAGTTTGGTGAGTTTTGGTTCAGGGGGGGCAAAGTTATAGAGGGGTCCCATAATTTATTTTTTTTCCCATAGACTGAATGGGGAAAAAAACTTTGCTCACACCTACAGCCCAAACCGCGGGACGGATTTTCACCAAATTTGCAGCAGGAGCAGCAGATTGGTCCCGAAAGCGTGCTTTTGTAAATTTGGGGAAAATCCGTCCAGTAGTTTTTTTTTTCTCAAAAAAGACCAAAAAGTAGGTCACAATAAATTAGTGATATCTATGTCCGCTCCGCGGACACACTTCCCTGTTTGCTCCTTGGACAGGACACCGATTGGATAATAGGCTTGTGTCACATCCACGGACATGCGACGTGGCCGCTGATTGGCTGGAATGAAGCGTGAGGTGCTTCGTATTGTTTCGATGAGCCCGCATCTTGGACCCGCGGACATCCGCAGACAGCACGGCGACGAACGGGGGAGAAATACAAGTTTGGCAAGTGTGTTGGTGTGTAAGAGTGCTTGGGGAGGGTGGGGGAGTAAGAGATGGGTCAAATGCTGTGTTTTTTTAGGTGGCAGGAACCCCTGATGTGTTTGTTATGTCTGCGGTCACTGCGGCTGTCCGTGGACATAAAAAATGCATTGCAGTAGCCCGTATAGCACAGTTAAAATGTTTGATTATATGGGTGTGTAATGCTGCGGTGGTTGTGGCCAGGGTCTAGAGTCTTGGGTGCATGGACGAAGGCCATAGGCCGTAGGCCATGCACCCAAGACTCTAGGTCCTGGCTACAACCACCGCAGCATAACACACCCGTAGAATCAAACATCTATCAAATATCCACAAATCTACAGTTTGTGTACTGTTTGATTTGTATAGTTTGTATGCAAAGTTTCTTGTAAGTCATGTCATTAAGATTGTAGAGTTTGGTAACAAGCACTGCAGTATAACATCCATGGAAGTAAACATATAGAGGCCGATTCATGGAATAATTAGCGCGGCGCAAGTGGGCAAAAACGTGCGAATCGCAGTGGAATAGCGAAAATCGCAGTGCAAGTGCGAAAATCGCACGAAAAGCAGCGCACGTCGATTCATGGAAGGCCGTGCGCGAGAAAACCAGCGGATGTGCGATAAAAAAGTGCGCGGCGCACGTTGGCGCACGTTGGCGCACAGGCCATCTAACAGCGTGCGCCAGGTCACAGCGAAAATCGCACAGGCCACAGCGAAATTCGCACATAGCGCGGCGCACGCAATAAAAGTAGGCGGAACACGGGCGTAACACTCGGAATGGGGAACAACTTGCCAAAACGTGGGCGTCACGGGAGAAGTACAGGGCACAAGTGCGCGGAACGCCCACACGCTCGCCTACAACACGTATTCATGGAATAGAATAGGGGAAAAAAGCGCACGCTCAAACCAGCGCACAGGCACAAACACGACCGCCACAAGAAAGGAGGCGGTAGCGTCTCTGCGGCTGTAAGAAATGTGCGCCAAAAGGTGCGCCAACAAATAGCACCTATATACTGCCATGATGAATGTCCCATACTGTGGCCCTCCAGGAAAAATGACGTGCAAAGGGGTACCCACAAACACGGACACCCGCTGACAAAAAATACGTGTGCATGTATACCGGGGTGCGCGGGAAGTGTCACACGCGATTTGCAGGGTACGTGCATCACAGGGGTTCGCGTGAAGTTATTCACGCGATCGGGCCTGGGGGAGCGGGCTACGTGTATTACAGGGGTTCGCGTGAAGTTCCTCACGCGATCGGGCCTGGGGGAGTGGGCTACGTGTATTTCAGGGGTTCGCGTGAAGTTCCTCACGCGATCGGGCCTGGGGGAGCGGGCTACGTGTATTACAGGGGTTCGTGTGAAGTTCCTCACGCGATCGGGCCTGGGGGAGCGGGCTACGTGTATTTCAGGGGTTCGCGTGAAGTTCCACACGCGATCGGGCCTGGGGGAGCGGGCTACGTGTATTACAGGGGTTCGCGTGAAGTTCCTCACGCGATCGGGCCTGGGGGAGCGGGCTACGTGTATTACAGGGGTTCGCGTGAAGTTCCTCACTGGATCGGGCCTGGGGGAGCGTACTACGTGTATTTCAGGGGTTCGCGTGAAGTTTCACACGCGATCGGGCATGGGGGAGCGGGCTACGTGTATTACAGGGGTTCGCGGGAAGTTCCACACGCGAATAGCCTGGGCGCGTGAATTTGAGGGGTGCGCGGGAAGTTCCACACACGAATAGCCTGGCCGCGTGTATTTCAGGGGTGCGCGGGAAGTTCCACACGCGAATAGCCTGGGCGCGTGTATTTCAGGGGTGCGCGGGAAGTTCCACACGCGAATAGCCTGGGCGCGTGAATTTGAGGGGTGCGCGGGAAGTTCCACACGCGAATAGCCTGGGCGCGTGTATTTCAGGGGTGCGCAGGAAGTTCCACACGCGAATAGCCTGGGCGCGTGTATTTCAGGGGTGCGCGGGGAGTTCCACACGCGAATAGCCTGGGCGCGTGTATTTCAGGGGTGCGCGGGAAGTTCCACACGCGAATAGCCTGGGCGCGTGAATTTGAGGGGTGCGCGGGAAGTTCCACACGCGAATAGCCTGGGCGCGTGCTTTTCAGGGGTGCGCGGGAAGTTCCACACGCGAATAGCCTGGGCGCGTGTATTTCAGGGGTGCGCAGGGAGTTCCACACGCGAATAGCATGGGCGTGTGTATTTCAGGGGTGCGCGGGAAGTTTTACACGCGAATAGCCTGGGCGCGTGTATTTCAGGGGTGCGCGGGAAGTTCCACACGCGAATAGCCTGGGCGCGTGTATTTCAGGGGTGCGCGGGAAGTTTTACACGCGAATAGCCTGAGCGTGTGTATTTCAGGGGTGCGCGGGAAGTTTTACACGTGATTTCTGCACGGTACGTGTATTTCAGGGGTGCCGGGGAGTCCCACATGTGATTTGACAGTGTGGGTCCTCCCAGGTGTACCCTGTACACCCTCCACGGCCCCTGCAGGCAGCCCACACCACAGGGGACTACCCTGCATCCCTGGTCATGTCCCGCAGGCAGCCCACCCAACATGGGCATGCCCCCCAGCAAAGGCACATGTCTCCTTGAACTAATGAACACCAACACATGTCCCCTTGCACCCCCACCCCCCAGCACTGTGGGGCACCTGCCAGCAGGCCCCCACCCATGTCCAACTCATGTCCCCCACCACCCCCACCCCCCAGCACTGTGGGGCACCTGCCAGTAGGCCCCCACCCATGTCCAACTCATGTCTCCCACCACCCCCACCCCCCAGCCACCAGGGTCACCCTCCACCAGGCCCCCACCCATGTCCCCTATCACCCCCATCCCCCAGCCACCAGGGGCACCCTCCACCAGGCCCCCACTCATGTCACCCACCACCCCCACCCCCCAGCCACCAGGGTCACCCTCCACCAGGGCCCCACTCATGTCTCCCACCACCCCCACACCCCAGCAGTGCAGGGGCACCCTCCACCAGGCCCCCACTCATGTCTCCCACCACCTCCACACCCCAGCAGTGCAGGGGCAGCCTCCACCAGGCCCCCACTCATGTCTCCCACCACCCCCACACCCCAGCAGTGCAGGGGCACCCTCCACCAGGCCCCACTCATGTCTACCACCACCCCCACACCCCCAGCCACCAGGGGCACCCTCCACCAGGCCCCCACTCATGTCACCCACCACCCCCACCCCCCAGCCACCAGGGTCACCCTCCACCAGGGCCCCACTCATGTCTCCCACCACCCCCACACCCCAGCAGTGCAGGGGCACCCTCCACCAGGCCCCCACTCATGTCTCTCACCACCCCCACACCCCAGCAGTGCAGGGGCACCCTCCACCAGGCCCCCACTCATGTCTCCCACCACCCCCACACCCCAGCAGTGCAGGGTCAGGCTCCACCAGGCCCCCACTCATGTCTCCCACCACCCCCACCCCCCAGCAGTGCAGGGGCAACCTCCACCAGGCCCCCACTCATGTCCCCTATCACCCCCACCCCCCCACCATCCAGGGGCAACCTCCACCAGGCCCCCACTCATGTCTCCCACCACCCCCACACCCCAGCAGTGCAGGGTCAGCCTCCACCAGGCCCCCACTCATGTCTCCCACCACCCCCACCCCCCAGCAGTGCAGGGGCAACCTCCACCAGGCCCCCACTCATGTCCCCTATCACCCCCACCCCCCCACCATCCAGGGGCAACCTCCACCAGGCCCCCACTCATGTCACCCACCTCCCCCACCCCCCAGCCACCAGGGTCACCCTCCACCAGGCCCCCACCCATGTCCCCTATCACCCCCATCCCCCAGCCACCAGGGGCACCCTCCACCAGGCCCCCACTCATGTCACCCACCACCCCCACCCCCCAGCCACCAGGGTCACCCTCCACCAGGGCCCCACTCATGTCTCCCACCACCCCCACACCCCAGCAGTGCAGGGGCACCCTCCACCAGGCCCCCACTCATGTCTCCCACCACCCCCACACCCCAGCAGTGCAGGGGCAGCCTCCACCAGGCCCCCACTCATGTCTCCCACCACCCCCACCCCCCAGCAGTGCAGGGGCAACCTCCACCAGGCCCCCACTCATGTCCCCTATCACCCCCACCCCCCACCATCCAGGGGCAACCTCCACCAGGCCCCCACTCATGTCTCCCACCACCCCCACACCCCAGCAGTGCAGGGTCAGCCTCCACCAGGCCCCCACTCATGTCTCCCACCACCCCCATCCCCCAGCAGTGCAGGGGCAACCTCCACCAGGCCCCCACTTATGTCCCCTATCACCCCCACCCGCCCACCATCCAGGGGCAACCTCCACCAGGCCCCCACTCATGTCACCCACAACCCCCACCCCCCAGCCACCAGGGTCACCCTCCACCAGGCCCCCACCCATGTCCCCTATCGCCCCCAGCCACCAGGGGCACCCTCCACCAGGCCCCCACTCATGTCACCCACCACCCCCATCCCCCAGCCACCAGGGTCACCCTCCACCAGGGCCCCACTCATGTCTCCCACCACCCCCACACCCCAGCAGTGCAGGGGCACCCTCCACCAGGCCCCCACTCATGTCTCCCACCACCCCCACACCCCAGCAGTGCAGGGGCAGCCTCCACCAGGCCCCCACTCATGTCTCCCACCACCCCCACACCCCAGCAGTGCAGGGGCACCCTCCACCAGGCCCCACTCATGTCTACCACCACCCCCACACCCCCAGCCACCAGGGGCACCCTCCACCAGGCCCCCACTCATGTCACCCACCACCCCCATCCCCCAGCCACCAGGGTCACCCTCCACCAGGGCCCCACTCATGTCTCCCACCACCCCCACACCCCAGCAGTGCAGGGGCACCCTCCACCAGGCCCCCACTCATGTCTCCCACCACCCCCACACCCCAGCAGTGCAGGGGCACCCTCCACCAGGCCCCCACTCATGTCTCCCACCACCCCCACACCCCAGCAGTGCAGGGTCAGCCTCCACCAGGCCCCCACTCATGTCTCCCACCACCCCCACCCCCCAGCAGTGCAGGGGCAACCTCCACCAGGCCCCCACTCATGTCCCCTATCACCCCCACCCCCCCACCATCCAGGGGCAACCTCCACCAGACCCCCACTCATGTCTCCCACCACCCCCACACCCCAGCAGTGCAGGGTCAGTCTCCACCAGGAACCCACTCATGTCTCCCACCACCCCCACCCCCCAGCAGTGCAGTGGCAACCTCCACCAGGCCCCCACTCATGTCCCCTATCACCCCCACCCCCCCACCATCCAGGGGCAACCTCCACCAGGCCCCCACTCATGTCTCCCACCACCCCCACACCCCAGCAGTGCAGGGTCACCCTCCACCAGGCCCCCACCCATGTCCCCTATCACCCCCATCCCCCAGCCACCAGGGGCACCCTCCACCAGGCCCCCACTCATGTCACCCACCACCCCCACCCCCCAGCCACCAGGGTCACCCTCCACCAGTGCCCCACTCATGTCTCCCACCACCCCCACACCCCAGCAGTGCAGGGGCACCCTCCACCAGGCCCCCACTCATGTCTCCCACCACCCCCACACCCCAGCAGTGCAGGGGCACCCTCCACCAGGCCCCCACTCATGTCTCCCACCACCCCCACACCCCAGCAGTGCAGGGTCAGCCTCCACCAGGCCCCCACTCATGTCTCCCACCACCCCCACCCCCCAGCAGTGCAGGGGCAACCTCCACCAGGCCCCCACTCATGTCCCCTATCACCCCCACCCCCCCACCATCCAGGGGCAACCTCCACCAGACCCCCACTCATGTCTCCCACCACCCCCACACCCCAGCAGTGCAGGGTCAGCCTCCACCAGGCCCCCACTCATGTCTCCCACCACCCCCACCCCCCAGCAGTGCAGGGGCAGCCTCCACCAGGCCCCCACTCATGTCCCCTATTACCCCCACCCCCAGCAGTGCAAGGGCAGCCTCCACCAGGCCCCCACTCATGTCTCCCACCACCCCCACCCCGCAGCAGTGCAGGGGCAGCCTCCACCAGGCCCCCACCCATGTCTCCCACCCCCCATCCCCCAGCACTGTGGGGCACCTGCCAGCAGGCCCCCACCCATGTCTCCCACCACCCCCACCCCCCAGCAATGCAGGGTCACCCTCCACCAGGCCCCCACCCATGTCTCCCACCCGCCCGCCCCCCAGCACTGTGGGGCACCTGCCAGCAGGCCCCCACCCATGTCTCCCACCACCCCCACCCCCCAGCCACCAGGGGCAGCCTCCACCAGGCCCCCACTCATGTCCCCTATTACCCCCACCCCCCAGCAGTGCAAGGGCAGCCTCCACCAGGCCCCCACTCATATCTCCCACCACCCCCACCCCCCAGCAGTGCAGGGGCAGCCTCTACCAGGCCCCCACCCATGTCAGCCCCCCCAGCCCCCAGCACTGTGGGGCACCTGCCAGCAGGCCCACACCCATGTCTCCCACCACCCCCACCCCCCAGCCACCAGGGGCAGCCTCCACCAGGCCCCCACTCATATCCCCTATTACCCCCACCCCCCAGCAGTGCAAGGGCAGCCTCCACCAGGCCCCCACTCATGTCTCCCACCACCCCCACCCCCCAGCAGTGCAGGGGCAGCCTCCACCAGGCCCCCACCCATGTCTCCCACCCCCCCTCCCCCCAGCACTGTGGGGCACCTGCCAGCAGGCCCCCACTCATGTACAACTCATGTACCCCTGCTCCCCACCCCCAGCACTGTGGGGCACCTGCCAGCAGGCCCCCACCCATGTCCAACTCATGTTCCCCAGCCAATATGTCATCACAATCTAGATCCCTGGTCCCTATGGTCAGCCTCCAAATGCAAAACACCCACCCGAGTATTGCATCCACCCACTCATAATTGGCAATTACATAACAGAACACCAATTGCAAGTTCCGAAACAAACACATTTCCCTCACATACACCCAATGGGTGTCAGTGAATCTCAAAACCCATATCATGAAATGCATGAAACCAATGAGATACCACACATTGAAGTTCACTAAAAAAATATGTATTAAAGGAAACATAAATAGAATAAAAAATAAAGAAACATAAATGTGAATGTGCAAAAATTAAAAGAAGCATGTCTGTGAAAAAAAGCAAAACCAAAAATCAAAATCCAAAGTAATAGTGTCCAAAGTCACTGTCCACAAAACAAAATCCAATGGGAAATAAAAAAGAAAGCCATTGCTCCATGGTTACAATGTGAAAGAAAAATACAATCCAACAGTGAACTATGTACATAGGAACAAGCCAGGGTCCACTATCCCAACAAAAGAAAGGAAACCTATCTAACTACACTAACTAATAAAATAAACTATATACAAAAATGTGGCCAATGTCCGAAAGGTCCAAAATAAATCCAAAAAAAAATGAAACCTAGCACTACCTACATAACTATGTACAAGGGCAGAGGGATAGTTTGACGGCTCACTTGTGGATGTCCCGGGCCAGGGCATCATCGAACTCCTGCTCAATGTCCCGGAGGCAGTCCCCCTCCATGGCCCAGAGGGTCCGCAGGGCCGTCGACGTGTCCACTTCCAAACCCCTGCGGATTGCCTCGAGGCACTTGGCCCGCCTCAGGGCCCTCCGCATGGAGTTCTCCGCCCTGACCATTGTGAGCCGTGCCTCTTCTGCCCTCTGCCGCTCCGCATCTATGGCGTGGCCCAACCGCTGCCACACGGAAGACACTCTCTGTCCTGGGTCCTCCTCCCCTCCGGCCGATGCCTGCCCCTCCGATGTTGAAGGCCCCGAGCCTTCATGGCTCCCACCACGTTGCTGCTGCTGCTGTGCCTCTGCCCGTGCACTGCCTCCTGCTGCCTGCACATCCTCCGCCGGCTGGGGTGCAGTCGTTGATGTGGCCACCCCTGCTGGACGTCCGACTCCCGACTGTGGCAGGGATGCCTCCTCCACCAGCCTGGCCGCACCATCAAAGCAGCTCCACAGGGCACCCAGGTGACTGATGGGTGGGAAGATGGCATGGAGGACCACTGGAGCGTAGGGGGTTCAGTTGAGGAGGGGGTCGTAGCAAGCCCCATCATACGGAGGAATCCGGCCTGGGTGACCTGTCCAGCAGGCTGACGCGGTCAACGAGCCATTTGAGATGACGTGCAGTCTGCTCATTAAAAGACTGCAGGTCACCTCGCATGGCCCGTTGACGCAACGCCACACCACTCAGAACAGGCTCAACCCGGACCCGGATAGCCACATCCGCAGGCAGAGGAAGGCCAGTTGTCGTGAGCTCATCCCCTGCCTGAAAACGGGTCTGGACGTAGGCATCCCTGCTGGTGCAAGATGATGCAGGGACAGGATCAGGGACAGGATTGCACACAGGCACCTCCGCGGCGGCCTGTGCTGCCTCCTGTCCATGGTCCTGCACTGCACCACTAGCACCAGTGGGATCCCCACCTCCAGACCCCGTCTCTGTTGCTTGCACG
This sequence comes from Ambystoma mexicanum, assembly GCF_040938575.1. NCBI lineage: Eukaryota > Metazoa > Chordata > Amphibia > Caudata > Ambystomatidae > Ambystoma > Ambystoma mexicanum. The sequence continues at coordinate 298,716,535 of NC_090936.1, read as the reverse complement.
GCCTCCTCCTCCACCAAACCCCCCACCAACCTGGATGACTCCGTGCCATCTTCCCCTGTTGGGCCCTGTGGGGTCCCAGCTGCCCCTTCTGCTGCCGAGGAGTCCAACTCCAACCTCCGCCTCTTGGACCTCCCCCCGGCAGCTGCGGCCTGGGACGCGGCACCGGACTCCTCACTCCCTGACGAGATGACAACATGGGAGGGGAGGCGGGCCTTGCGTCTCCGGCTGGCGGTGGGATGCCCGCCGCTGTGCTCCACAGCACCTTCTCCGCCCTCTTCATCAGTTGACGCTGCAGACAGGGAGAAATAAACCACAGGCATCAGGGCACTGCACAATGGACGCATACACACATGACAGTTGTACATGAGTGGCATTGGCAAACCTCAGACATGTCATCACAATCCCCAACACACATGTCATTTCAACTCACACACATATGCCATACCACAGCCATATCGAAACTGCCAGCACCATCCATACACATACAACAGCATGAGCAGGCAAAGGTGAGCCAGACATCACATGCAACACAGGAAGTGCACCACACATGTACACACACCACCACACTTGCATGCATGTGTACACCTCTGCCAAGTGTCGCAGTGTTCAGATGGGCATCCATGTCACATCTGCCGATCAGGCTTCCACATACCGCTGTCACATGCATCCATGTTGCATCACTGTTGCACCCTTGTCAAATACACACACATGCACATGTATACAGTGCTGATACATGCAGCTGAAAACAACATACATGCGTGACATCACGGACATGTCTACTTACCTACACATTCAGCCAAACATGTGTGCCCACACAACTGCATTTGGCATGCAAGCATACACACACAAGCACCATCCATGTCTCACACATTCCAGCCCTCGCATGTGTTAGCCCCACGGCTCTGTACACCCCCACCCATACTCGACCCCATACAAACAGATGTGCAACCTGCACACTACTGAAAAATCACCACATGCACATCTCACAATCAGGATGCATGTACACTTACCGCTCGACTCCAGACGGGTCTGCCTCTCAAGGACCTGGACGTGGAGCGCTGGGGATATGCGTTCCAGGACCCTCATCTGTTCTTCCGACAAGTGGCCCCGGCGCCCCTTGGCATCCGCTGCGTTCAAGAGGCGCCGGGCCGTGTTCAGGGTCCTGGACCTGAAGTCCTCCCAGCGCTTCTTGACATGTTGTAAGTCGCGGACTGCCACTCCCTCCGCGTTGATGGCAGTCACGATGTCAGTCCAGATCCGAGTCCGTCCTTTCTTGTCGGCGTGGGAACTTCCGAAGAGGGCATCATACTGCCCCAGGACTTGCTCCACCAGGACACCAACTTAGATGGCACTGAAGCTGGTGCCCCTCTGCCTCTCTGGCCAGGGGTTGTCAGTGGTCTCAGATGGGGTTTGCCCCGACATGACAACCCCAGAGGCAGGAGTGGGTGGGCAACTGGGTCCTGGAGCTGGGCTGTGGAGCGATGGAATCCCAGTCAGGAGTCTTCGGTTCCAGCAGGGGTGGTCACAGCAACAGCACCCCTGGCTGATGTGCAGGCAGCAAATGGCAGGGCACGTGGGCAGCAGGCAGTCAGGCAGCAGCAGATGGCAGATGGGAGCATGCTCGGGGCTCTGGGGGGCAGTAGTTTGGCCTTCTGGGCAGGAGCGTAGTCTTCCGTGTGCTTACGCGTGGCCAGCTTGATACGGAGTGAATTGGCACGTGAAAATCCTGCACGTTTATGTGTAATTCGAGGAAAGGCCCTAGCGCGTATGCACGGCAGCACGCATATGCGATATCATTGGACCAAAGGCCCTTAGCGCGTGAGCGCATCTGTGAAGTGACGCGCGAGGGTGTTTCCCTCATTACACGTGATAACAGAGCACACTTGGATTTCCACCAATCGCGTGTGAAAGTTCCCGCGCACCCCGGAACACACGTACCCAGGCCAATCGCGTGTACGCTCACTTCCCTCCGATTACACGCGATGACACTCGGACGTACAGTTTTACCACGTATCCGAATACGGGAAACCCTTGCACGGCAAAAGACGTGCACAGGCGTCAACGCGTCCACCACACGAAGGCAGGCGGAAGCGTCCCCGCGCACAGCATAAAAGTGCGTGCAAACAACAAACGCGTATATACAGCTACGATGAATGCCCCATTTGTTGCAGCACTGATCGTGGGACACCGCAGGAGGATGAGAATAGCCAGGGCACGCATTTTCGCTCCACGGACAAGCCTTTTTGGGATGCCTGACGACCAGGTCTATGGCAGGTATAGGTTTCCACCCCATATCTTCCTAGACCTGGTCAGCGAGTGGGAAGATGACCTTACATCCCCCACCCTTTGCTCCCAAGCATTGAGCCCCTTGGAGAAGCTGCTCAATGTCCTGCATTTTTTGGCCACTGGGTCATTTCAGCGGACCACTGACATAGTGGGGGGGGTCTTGCAGGCCACGCAGTCACGCTGCCTACACCAGGTACTGGCAATCATGACAGCACGCCCCTCAGTCCGCAGGCACATATACATGCCCAGAACACCCGCAGAAAGGCAGGCCGTTGTCCTGGATTTTTTCAGGGTGGCACACTTCCCCAAAGTGCTCGGTGCCATAGATTGCACCCATGTGGCCCTACGTCCACCTAGGGCCACTGAGCAGATCTACCGAAACCGCAAGCACTGGCATTCCATCAATGTACAGGTGGTATGCGATGCAAAGGGAATCATCACCTCTGTCTATGCAAACTACCCTGGCTCCACCCATGACAGTTTCATATACAGAATGTCCGCCCTGAGCCGGGCCCTGGAAGCTGGGCAGCATGGCGACACATGGCTCCTAGGTCAGTACAAATGCCCTTGCACATGCATGCAAGTCACACACAGACAAATATCCAAACCCTAATAATCTCAACTATTATCACCTCCCCAGGGGACAGTGCCTACCCTCTGAGCAACCACATGATGACGCCAATCCGGAACCCCACCACACCACCCCAGGTAAGATACAACGCCATCCATATTGCAACCAGGGGCATAGTGGAGCGCACATTCGGAGTGCTCAAGTCACGTTTCCGCTCCCTTGACCGCTCTGGTGGGCAACTACTCTATGCACCACCAGTAGTGTGCAGGATCATTGTGGCAGCATGTGTCCTGCACAATGTTGCAACACGGCAGGGCATCCCGGTGGACATGGTGGTGCCCCCACATCCCCAACCACAGGCACAGGCGCTGCCCATGGGAGGGGACAGGGCACGTGGCGAGGAAGCCCGGACCCAGCTTATGGTAACATTTTTCACCTAAACTCCCACCCCTGCGGAGTGCACACAGGCCTGGCACATACCAGGTGACAATCGATGATGACAAAGAGACAGTCAACTGTCACAACCCTACCATGGAAGTGCCACATTGTCTGCATCCCTAGCTACTTAAACACAAGCTATCCTGTGTGACCAAAAGGCACACATATGACATATGACATGATATGGCCTATACACAAGTATTTCAAGGCGCGATGAGGCAGGGAGGGGGGAACAAGGGAAGACAGACAACGATACTACTAGGCCAGGTGTCATTGAGATTGTGCAAGTGCAGGGGTAGGGGGAAGGGAAAAGTGCAAGGGGAAGGGGGGAGAGTGCAGTACAGGGGAGGTAGCCCAAAAATAAAATACATAGGTCAGCTGGTGGCAACTGCAAAGGTAAGTGCAGACAAGTGCTGGGAAGGGTGGGCTGTAGGGATAGAGAGACAGTACCGCAGTGCAGGGGTTGCCAGGGAGGCAGTGCAAGTGGAGAGTGGCTGGGCCAGGGACCGAGGTCGGTGAGAGTGGCCCAGTTGCAGCTCCAGTGCAGTTCCAGTGAAGAATTCTGCAAGGGAGAGGCAGAGAGAAAGCAGGAGCAAAGAGGAAGGTCATGAGGTGCTTCCAGACCTGGAGATGGTTCCCCTCAAGTTCAAGTGAGGCAGGAAGGCTGTTCCAGAGGGAGGGCCCTGCCGCGGAGAGAGATCTACCCCCAGCTAGTTGCTCTGAGAAGCGGATGACCCTCACATGCAAAGTGAGCATCACACACACCTGCAAAACAGGCCATGGCCATCACTGTCATGTCACTCAAACCCTCCCAAACCACAACATGACATGGCAAGCAATACCCATACACCAACACAGTAACGATAAGGTACACATTGCCATGTCCTAAATGTACAGTGGCATCAGACAATGATGCCTGACCCGGAATCAGATGAAATGACAGACCAACAAAATTTCCCACACAAAATAAGTCATTTCCAAATGCATTACAAGAGTCGTAGACGTAACATAACAATGAATGCCTGTCTACATGCACATTGTGCATTGCAAAATCAACACTGCAGCTCATGTGTGCAGTGTCCTACTCCTGCAACACACTGCTCAGTGCACAGCACAGTGAACAGCCACTGTGTGTGATGCACACTCTGAGCATCACATCTAAGTGACAGACCACATCAAACAGCAAATTAGGCATGTACAGGATCCATAATCGGTCACAGAACATGTGCTGTAGGGACACAGTGGGCACCAGAAGGCAAACAGTGCACACGTGGATATGCAAGGGTGGGAGTACATGTAGTGCATCAGAGTGCAAGTGTGTGGTTCTGCAAGGACATGCACTCCACATATGCATGTGCACTCAAGTGACCATTAGTGTTCTCTACACATCACATGTGAACATTCACCATGTGTACACCCCAGCATGTCAAACCACAATTATCCCCTCGCAGCTGAAAGGAAAACACAACACATGAACAGGCATTGATCAGCAGAACACACCATGTACATAGGATACCACCATTACAATGTCAGAGTTCCCATCACACTGCAGGGCAAGGCAACTATCAACAACAACCCCCCCCCTCACAAATGACCCACTGAACAACTGCACCTGGGTCATGGAGCCTTCAAACCACAATTCCACATGGCCACAGGATCACCTTTACCCTTCGTCACCATCTCCCACCTTGTGTGTAAAAAGGTGCCTGCACCCTCATAATCAATGTCAAAAATCACAAAATCCAAGCCAGAAAAACAAACCAGAACACCCTCCAGTAGATGACTTGACGTAGCAGTACCTCACAAAGGCCAAATACTACCACAATGATGCAACAACCAAGGTAGCACAGCAAAACAATGTCACGACAGGATGTGAAACATGTGTGGTACATGACATAGGATGATGCACCATGAACAGATGTGTACTGTACAGGTCCCCTGTACAGGTGCGGGAGTGTCACGAAACAACCACCCCCACCATGTCCCGGGTGCCTGCAAGGTCAAACTCACACAGGCCCCTGAGACCCTGGTGGGGAAGGAGGTTCAGGGATATGCAGTCGGGACAGGTGTTGACACACTGGATGACTGGAATGAGTGGCAGGAGAGGGGAGGAAGAATGACACATGAAACTAGGGAATGCACGAAAATGTACTACCTGCATGAACACAAACACAATCCAAACAAACTTGGACATCATTGTCATGGCCTTCTGTAGTCCAGGTTCAGGAGTGGTACGAACCAACCACCCCCTCTAGGGTTTTGGCGCCTGCAAGTTCGGGGCTTACACAGGCATCCGCAACCCCAGTGGGGAAAGAGGGTCAGGGAACGTTGCTTGGATAGGTACGGGAAGCAGGAACACCGGGTAGAGGGTACAGGGTTCAAAATTGCATAGGATCACGGGTGATTAGGGAGAAAAAACATACCAAATTGAACCACACATACATCCATGCATTAGTACACTCCCCAGCAAGCCTATGCAGAGCAGTTCGAAAGAAAAACAACAAGACACTTAGCTCTGGTTTTGAGTGCTGGCCTCCTGCCTGCGCAGTCTCAGGTCCGGTTACAGGAGCACTGCAATGCTGCAAAGAGAGCCACAGTCAACAACCTGTACATGCCAATTACACAAAAACACAACACCAAACATGCCCCATAGCAACAAACTACTCTACAAACAGACAATCTGGTGTCGATACTTTGTACCCATATATAACATCACCCCTGTGATGGGTCATACACAGTCAATGCAGTAAGTCAGCCGCTGGTGGGTGCGTGGCAAATGGAACACCAATGTTTCACAATTCACACAACATGCAATGTTCCCTGGGTAAGCAGACAGACCCATATAGCAAGCCATAACTTCAGAGCAAGTTGCGTACCACCATGACCGAAACAAAGTTGGCAGTGCATTTATCATAAAATACATGGAAAAGACATGCACTGCACCCGAGTATGTCCCTTGCTGCATTTCCCTGTGAGCTGCACCTTTCCATGTCTCGGAAGGCTACATGGTTGATACAAGTGCCTCAATGGACCTTGGTGTACCGGAGGGTATGTGCCACTGCCCCTGCATGTGTCCCAGACAACCCTACTATTAACAGTCATCAGTCCGCCAACACATCTGAGCTGCATTGTGTGCTTCAACACCAATATTCGTCTAAGCTCACCCTCAGTGCTGTGACTAAGCCTGCATGTGCAACTCGCCTGGTGCAAGCTTTGCTGTGTCGTTGCCCCCCTGTGCTGCTCACCTTGCCTGGAGTTCCTTGGAACATGTCAGCAGTTATAGGATGTGGGTCTGCAATCCCTGTGCCTCTGCTTGTGCACACAAGTGCATGTGGGCACCAACAAACGGGTCCAGAATTCCGTCGTCCAATGGGCCATGTCTGCTGGCAAAGGTGCTCTGGAGGCACATCCCCCTGCAGAAAGGGCATGAAACACATGATTAATGCTTCAAAGTCATCTGTGTGTGTCTCATCAGGCATCTCATTACTTGACCATGTCAGAGAGTCACATCACAAATCACATCATCAGTCCGTCTTTCACATCCAAAGTGTGGAACACCATCTACAGCATGAATTGCAACAAGCACGTGTACAGGAAAGATATGAAACATACTACACAATGCATAGCAATCAATGTACACATTAATCATGACACACCCCATCTAGCAAAAGCTGAACAGTGTACAATAATACCAAAATCATCCCCACTAGGGGTGTCAACACAAGTCACACAGCACCAGACATGCCACAGATAGCGAGCCCATGGATAAGGAAGGCAGGAGTGGCATATGTGAGTCAAGGACCCCAAGCAGCAAACACATACACAAGACAAGCCTGAAGGGCCCAGCTGGAACACACAGTGGATGCCTTCAAAAGCCACAAAGCACCGCACCGTCACATGAAAGCAAAATAGACTAGCAATTTTAAACTAAATCAACTATTAACTGATTACACTAACAATGGAAAACCTACATTACCTAATTAAACTAACTATCAAACAGAAACTTAACTAACTAAACTAAAAGAAAAATTAAAAATGGCCAAATACGACCCGGGGGGAGGGGAGGCACCCAGGAGGGGGGAGGTACAGGGTGCTGCTCAACATCCACATGCGATGATGCTGAGCCAAAAAAAAAACCTCCATGGGCTCAACGCCTGCACAGCCCGACCTATGTGGGAGATAGATGGTCGTCCGAGTCTGACTCATCCTGTAAAGGAGGACGTGGCACAGTAGCCTGGCCATGCCTAGCCGCAGCTTGCCCCTCGTCGGCAGCAAGTCTGCCGGACGGGTGAGCCTGGTTCTGTGTGGCGATGTGACATAGGTCTGCATGCAGAACCTCACGTGATACACGTGCTTCCTCTTGCAAGGTAGCACGTGTAACACAGAGCTCCTCCTGCAAGGCCTGGCTGGACAACCGCTGCACCTCCCGGCAAGCCTGTAGCTCAGCCGAGATGGTACGCTCAAGCTGTGCAAACCTCTCCTCTGCCTGCTGCCTCTGGGACATCATAAGGACACCCAGAGTGGATCTGAGGGGAGCATACTCCTCCCTCAGGGCATCCATGTGTGCCTCTGCGTGAGCAGCAATTGCTTGACGCAGAGACAACATTTTAGCCTGGCGTGCCCTGTCTGAGGCCGCCATGCCCAGCCTGAGCGAGCAGGCCGTGGACCGTGCCGCCTGCTGCTGGAGAAGCACCTGCCTAGCAGGGGGGAGCACAGATCGGGCCACACGCTCCATGCTCTCAGCGATGTTCTCCATTGCTGCCCCCTGCCGTTCGGAATTGGCAGTCATGACTTGCTCCCACTCAGTATACAGCGGTTGCGCGCGGCGACCGCGTTGCCGGGCTTGACCCCTGCGGGACCCAAGACCCGAAGGAAGGTAGGAACCAAGACTGTCTGATCCCTCAGTGCAGGGGTCGCAGACAGAGGAGTGTCCACATCAGAATCACTCACCCCTGACACATGGACTTGATGCTCATCCAACTCGACATGGACGTCAGAGTCGTCATCAAGGCTGGACTCATAGGCAGCCAGAGACAAGATGGACTGCAGCACTTGGGGGTTTTCGTGGCCTACCACCCCACGACCCCCTCTAGTGCCGGGTTGATGTGGTGTTACCAACCCTGTGTCTGGCATGACAACACCATCCTCCGCCTCCATTGCGTCATCACCTGAAAAATAGAGAGAAAAAAGGTCACTACACATGTCAGAAGCACACGACACACACACACACACCGAGAGCAAACGCATCCGGCAGATATGTGACACACAACATATAACCTGGCATGCATGCTGGGTCTACTTTGAATAGCTTCTGTGATCAGACCTGTTGAAAGGTGGCAGTTTCCATGGAAGTGGGTCTATGCAGTGCAGAAAATATGTACGCCACTCACTACCTACATGTACAAGCAGTCCATGGTGTGTGCCAGGAAATGTGAAGGCAGTGCAATGTCAAATTCACACATCACGTGCATTGTGCATTCAATGTGTACCATATCTAGAAGCCAAGCACCCCTCCACCCCAGTACCAAAGCAGGGATGCCTAGCATGGTATCAAAAGGCTGACCATACATCTGTGTATTGACAGGCAGTGTTGACTGGCATCAACAGCTTAATGTGATTCAAATGACAACACTGCAAATGATGCTGGGACAGGAGGCAGGACACATGATGAAAACTCCGGAGGCCGCCCACGTGTGAAGAAGACAGATTGTCAGAGCCTAAACATGTGTGCAACGCAGGACTGAGCCACAGTTGACATGGGAAGGCTGATGAGATGGCAGGCAATGTATGTAAGCAAGGACTTATATTACAGTGATCATCCAGTCAAGGACACATAGGGGCATGCGTGCAATGCACATGGAGCATGAATGGGCACTCATGTCCCTGCGGGACATCTGACCCATGCACAGTACAAGTGAGATACCCTGCATCGAGTACTAAGGCTGTACCACAGGGCATATGTCTGGCAGATTCTACGCTGGAAGTTAGCATCTACACAGGACACATGAACAAGAAACTACACAATGGCAAGATTGAAGCAGACCAGTGCAAAGGTGGAACTGGGGTGCAGAGTGGCGGAAGAGGGGAAAGGGAGCATGCCTACATGGAGTCCCGCATGCAGGCAGAGGAGACATGCATGACAGAAGCATTGCATTACTTACACATCAGAACCATGTACATGTCACATGTAGCAGCAATCATGCACAACACATCCCACAAGTGAAACACACACGTCCTCAACAAACACGCATCAGCACTCACTGGACTGCGCATCAAAGTCCAGCATCTCTCCCACTCCTTCGACCAATTCAGGTGGTATGAACTCCGCAACGAGAGCCTCATGCGGAGTGAGCTCTTCCTCCTCTGGTGCAGGCCCACCGCCAGTCACCAGAGTCAAGTTGTAATTAGAGGCATGCTTAGCCTTAGTGCTGCGCTTGATGGCATGCCAACGCTTTATGCACTCTTGCACCGTGCGCACCTCATGGCCGAATGAACTGACATGTTCCGCAACATGCTTCCAGTGGGTGTCACGTTGGGCAGCCGTAGTCTGACTATTGGCACCCACTAGCATGTCACGGCTGTGGCCACGCACGTAGTCCACGAGGAAGTCCAGTTCCTGCTTACAGAAAGGCTTCTTCCTCGACGTGCAGGAGGTCGTGGCTGTGTGTGGGGTCCCAGCCTGTGCTGCAGGTTCAACCTTCCTCCTCTTGGACTGTGGCGCAGACCCTGGCTGGCTAATGCCGCCCTGACCAGTATGGCCAGTGGGTTTGGTGGATTGAGCCAAGGGAGTGGCAGGTGGAGGGATGACCAAAGGCCTGACTCGTGTCAGTGGCAGCTGGGTGCCCACTAATGGACCCTGCGCAGCAACATCAGCTGTGGCAGGGTCATTGACTGCAACGGTCCTGGTTGGCAGACTCACAACCGGGGTGCTGTTGGGTGCATCTGCCCCTGCACTTGCCAACACCCGGCTGTTTGGGGAAGCAGATGACATGACTGCCCCAGGGACACGTGTCTTGGTCTGAGCAGCCCGGCCTGCCCCTATGGTTTCCCCCCTGGCCTGTTGGAGATCTACCAAGGGCTCTTCAAGTGCCAACGCAGTCTGCGCTGGCAGACCCTGAGCCTGGGTGGCGGTGTCCACAGCTGCACCTGCAGCTACAACTACCCTTGGGCCCATGGCAGTCGATGGAACGGACTGCCGGGTCGAACGGGTGCCAGTGCCAGATGCAGGAGCTGCATCCCCCGGAACCACAGGGGGTTGTGGCATGACTGCACCGACACATGGCACAACATTGTGCTCAAGTGGCGCACCCCTGCCTCTTCCCCCTCTGTGGCCGCCCTGGACACCCTGGAGTCCCCCTACTCCCTGGTCACCACGGCCACAACATTGTGCTCAAGTGGCGCACCCCTGCCTCTTCCCCCTCTGTGGCCGCCCTGGACACCCTGGAGTCCCCCTACTCCCTGGTCACCACGGCCACGTCCCCGACCACGCCCGCCACGAGGAGGACACCCAGCTGAGGCGCCCCTCACCTTTGGTGGCCTCCCAACCATGGCACTGATGTAGAAGTGCTGGCACAGATGGAGTGGTGCCAAAGGGAGGTGTACACCACAATTGACCTGGGCAATTGGGGTGAAGGGGTGGGAAGCAGGATGTTAACAGCCCCCCTGCACCTGCAAGGCTGTATGTGACCCCGGTGATGTGGTGACAGGTCACGCAACGCTCAGGCACCCCAAAACTGCAGTAAAACCGTGCACGCAACCCTGCAGCCTACGTGCATGGATACGCAGTAAGCGGTGGCACCCAGTAACACGAATAACGCGTACGCGTGGGACACGCAGGCTACTATGACATTGAAAATGGGTGCGATACACAGGGGCACCCGCAGTGGGAAAAAGAGCGTGTGCGACTCACCGTCTGACTAGCGCGATGCAGAAAAACACGCGTAGCCAATACCCCCGCCAAAAGAAGAGATACGTCCTTGATAGCTGTGAAGTTGTGATGGCGCGCGAAACAACAGGAAGCAGCAACACACGTCGGTCTCCACGAAAGGCACGTACAACGAACTGCTGGGCCCGCTCACCTTTAACCCCTGCTGAGGGAAACGCACGCGTGCGTCACGTCACTTACGCGCATGGGCCCTTTCCTCGTATTACACGCGGACGTGCAGTTTTTCACGTGCGCTGAAATGCCCATGCACGCCTATACGCGTCACGTCACAAGGGCGCTTGCGCTTGAGGGGCCTTCTGTCCAATGAAAATGCGTATGCGTGCAGACGCGCTTACGCGCTAAGGGCCTTTCCTCGAATTACACGCTGACATGCCGAATTTTCACGTGCCAAATCACTCCGTATCAAGCTGGCCACGCGTAAGCACACGGAAGACCACGCTCCTGCCCATAAGGCCGAACTACTGCCCTCCAGAGCCCCGAGCACGCTCCCACCTGCCATCTGCTGCTGCCTGACGGCCTGCTGCCCACGTGCCCTGCCATTTGCTGCCTGCACATCAGCCCCCTGGCTGGGCATTCATCGTAGCTGTATATACGCGTTTGTTGTTTGCACGCACTTTTATGCTGTGCGCGGGGACGCTTCCGCCTGCCTTCGTGTGGTGGACGCGTTGACGCCTGTGCACGTCTTTTGCCGTGCACGGGTTTCCCGTATTCGGATACGTGGTAAAACTGTACGTCCGAGTGTCATCGCGTGTAATCGGAGGGAAGTGAGCGTACACGCGATTGGCCTGGGTACGTGTGTTCCGGGGTGCGCGGGAACTTTCACACGCGATTGGTGGAAATCCACGTGTGCTCTGTTATCACGTGTAATGAGGGAAACACCCTCGCGCGTCACTTCACAGACGCGCTCACGCGCTAAGGGCCTTTGGTCCAATGATATCGCATATGCGTGCTGCTGTGCATACGCGCTAGGGCCTTTCCTCGAATTACACACAAACGTGCAGGATTTCCACGTGCCAATTCACTCCGTATCAAGCTGGCCACGCGTAAGCACACGGAAGACTACGCTCCTGCCCAGAAGGCCAAACTACTGCCCCCCAGATCCCCGAGCATGCTCCCATCTGCCATCTGCTGCTGCCTGACTGCCTGCTGCCCACGTGCCCTGCCATTTGCTGCCTGCACATCAGCCAGGGGTGCTGTTGCTGTGACCACCCCTGCTGGAACCGAAGACTCCCGACTGGGATTCCATCGCTCCACAGCCCAGCCCCAGGACCCAGTTGCCCACCCACTCCTGCCTCTGGGGTTGTCATGTCGGGGCAAACACCATCTGAGACCACTGACAACCCCCGGCCAGAGAGGCAGACGGGCACCAGCTTCAGTGCCACCGAAGTTGGTGTCCTGGTGGAGCAAGTCCTGGGGCAGTATGATGCCCTCTTTGGAAGTTCCCGCGCCGACAAGGAAGGACGGACTCGGATCTGGACTGACATCGTGACTGCCATCAACGCGGAGGGGGTGGCAGTCTGTGACTTACAACATGTCAAGAAGCGCTGGGAGGACTTCAGGTCCAGGACCCTGAACAAGGCCCGGCGCCTCTTGAAGGCAGCGGATGCCAAGGGGCGCTGGGGCCACTTGTCAGAAGAACAGATGAGGGTCCTGGAACGCATATCCCCAGCGCTCCACGTCCAGGTCCTTGAGAGGCAGACCCGTCTGGAGTCGAGCGGTAAGTGTACATGCATCCTGATTGTGAGATGTGCGTGTGGTGATTTTTCAGTAGTGTGCAGGTTGCACATCTGTTTGTATGGGGTCGAGTATGGGTGGGGGTGTACAGAGCTATGGGGCTAACACATGCGAGGGCTGGAATGTGTGAGACATGGATGGTGCTTGTGTGTGTAGGCTTGCATGCCAAAAGCAGTTGTGTGGGCACACATGTTTGGCTGAATGTGTATGTAAGTAGACATGTCCGTGATGTCACGCATGTATGTTGTTTTCAGCTGCATGTATCAGCCCTGTGTACATGTGCATGTGTGTGTATTTGACAAGGGTGCAACAGTGATGCAACATGGATGCATGTGACAGCGGTATGTGGAAGCCTGATCGGCAGATGTGACATGGATGCCCATCTGAACACTGCGACACTTGGCAGAGGTGTACACATGCATGCAAGTGTGGTGGTGTGTGTACATGTGTGGTGCACTTCCTGTGTTGCATGTGATGTCTGGCTCACCTTTGCCTGCTCATGCTGTTGTATGTGTATGGATGGTGCTGGCAGTTGCGATATGGCTGTGGTATGGCTCATGTGTGCGAGTTGAAATGACATGTGTGTTGGGGATTGTGATGACATGTCTGAGGTTTGCCAATGCCACTCATGTACAACTGTCATGTGTGTATGTGTCCATTGTACAGTGCCCTGATGCCTGTGTTTTATTTCTCCCTGTCTGCAGCGTCAACTGATTAAGAGGGCGGAGAAGGTGCTGTGGAACACAGCGGCGGGGATTCCACCGCCAGCCAGAGACGCAAGGCCCGGCTCCCCTCCCATGTTGTCATCTAGTCGGGGAGTGAGGAGTCCGGTGCCGCGTCCCAGGCCGCAGCTGCCGGGGGGAGGTCCAAGAGGCGGAGGTTGGAGTTCTACTCCTCGGCAGCAGAAGGGGCAGCTGGGACCCCACAGGGCCCAACAGGGGAAGATGGCACGGAGTCATCCAGGTTGGTGGGGGGTTTGGTGGAGGAGGAGGCCGTGCAAGCAACAGAGACGGTGTCTGGAGGTGGGGATCCCACTGGTGCTAGTGGTGCAGTGCAGGACCAGGGACAGGAGGCAGCACAGGCCGCCGTGGAGGTGCCTGTGTGCAATCCTGTCCCTGATCCTGTCCCTGCATCATCTTGCACCAGCAGGGATGCCTACGTCCAGACCCGTTTTCAGGCAGGGGATGAGCTCACGTCAATTGACCTTCCTCTGCCTGCGGACGTGGCTATCCGGGTCCGGGTTGAGCCTGTTCTGACTGGTGTGGCGTTGCGTCAACGGACCATGCGAGGTGACCTGCAGTCTTTTCATGAGGAGACTGCACGTCATCTCGAATGGCTCATTGACCGCGTCAGCCTGCTGGACAGGTCACCCAGGCCGGATTCCTCCGTATGATGGGGCTTGCTACGACCCCCTCCTCAACTGAACCCCCTACGCTCCAGTGGTCCTCCATGCCATCTTCCTACCCATCAGTCACCTGGGTGCCCTGTGGAGCTGCTTTGATGGTGCGGCCAGGCTGGTGGAGGAGGCATCCCTGCCACAGTCGGGAGTCGGACGTCCAGCAGGTGTGGCCACATCAACGACTGCACCCCAGCCGGCGGAGGATGTGCAGGCAGCAGGAGGCAGTGCACGGGCAGAGGCACAGCAGCAGCAGCAACGTGGTGGGAGCCATGAAGGCTCGGGGCCTTCAACATCGGAGGGGCAGGCATCGGCCGGAGGGCAGGAGGACCCAGGACAGAGAGTGTCTTCCGTGTGGCAGCGGTTGGGCCACGCCATAGATGCGGAGCGGCAGCGGGCGGAAGAGGCACGGCTCACAATGGTCAGGGCGGAGAACTCCATGCGGAGGGCCCTGAGGCGGGCCGAGTGCCTCGAGGCAATCCGCAGGGGTTTGGAGGTGGACACGTCGACGGCCCTGCAGACCCTCGGGGCCATGGAGGAGGACCGCCTCCGGGACATTGAGTAGGAGTTCGATGATGCCCTGGCCCGGGACATCCAAAAGTGAGCCGTCAAACTAGCCCGCTGCCCTTGTACATAGTTATGTAGGTAGTGTTAGTTTTCATTTTTTTTGGGATTTATTTTGGACCTTTCGGACACTGGCCACATTTTTGTATATAGTTTATTTTATTAGTTAGTGTAGTTAGATAGGTTTCCTTTTTTAGTTGGGATAATGGACCCTGGCTTGTTCGTATGTACATAGGTCACTGTTGGATTGTATTTTTCTTTCACATTTTAACCATGGAGCAATGGCTTTCTTTTTTATTTCCCATTGCATTTTGTTTTGTGGACAGTGACTTTGGACACCATTACTTTGGATTTTGATTTTTGGTTTTGCTTTTTTTCACGGACATGCTTCTTTTCATTTTTGTACATTCACATTTATGTTTCTTTATTTTTTATTCTATTTATGTTTCCTTTAATACATATTTTTTTTATCATACTTCAATGTGTAGTATCATCTCATTGGTTTCATGCATATCATGATATGGGTTTTGAGATTCACTGACGCCCATTGGGTGTATGTGAGGGAAATGTGTTTGTTTCGGAACTTGCAATTGGTGTTCTGTCATGTAATTGCCAATTATGAGTGGGTGGATGCAATACTCGGGTGGGTGTTTTGCATTTGGAGGCTGACCATAGGGACCAGGGATCTAGGTTGTGATGACATGTTGGCTGGGGAACATGAGTTGGACATGGGTGGGGGCCTGCTGGCAGGTACCCCACAGTGCTGGGGGGTGGGGGGTGGGAGACATGGGTGGGGGCCTGCTGGCAGGTGCCCCACAGTGCTGGGGGGTGGGTGGGGTGGGAGACATGGTTGGGGGCCTGCTGGCAGGTGCCCCACAGTGCTGAGGGGTGGGGGGGTGGGGAACATGAGTTGGACATGGGTGGGGGCCTGCTGGCAGGTGCCCCACAGTGCTGGGGGGTGGGGGGGTGGGAGACATGGGTGGGGGCCTGCTGGCAGGTGCCCCATAGTGCTGGGGGGTGGGGGGTGGGAGACATGGGTGGGGGCCTGGTGGATGGAGCCCCTGCACTGCTGGGGGGTGGGGGTGGTGGGAGACATGAGTGGGAGCCTGCTGGCAGGTGCCCCACAGTGCTGGGGGATGGGGGGGTGGGAGACATGGGTGGGGGCCTGCTGGCAGGTGCCCCACAGTGCTGGGGGGTGGGGGGTGGGAGACATGGGTGGGGGCCTGCTGGCAGGTGCCCCACAGTGCTGGGGGGTGGGGGGTGGGGAACATGAGTTGGACATGGGTGGGGGCCTGCTGGCAGGTGCCCCACAGTGCTGGGGGTTGGGGGGGTGGGAGACATGGGTGGGGGCCTGCTGGCAGGTGCCCCACAGTGCTGGGGGGTGGGGGGTGGGGAACATGAGTTGGACATGGGTGGGGGCCTGCTGGCAGGTGCCCCACAGTGCTGGGGGGTGGGAGACATGGGCGGGGGCCTGCTGGCACGTGCCCCACAGTGCTGGGGGGTGGGGGGTGGTTGACATGGGTGGGGGCCTGGTGGAGGGTGCCCCTGCACTGCTGGGGGGTGGGGGGGTGTGTAACATGTGTTGGACATGGGTGGGGGCCTGCTGGCAGGTGCCCCACAGTACCGAGGGGTTGGGGGGTGGGAGACATGGGTGGGGGCCTGATGGCAGGTGCCCCACAGTGCTGGGGGGTGGGGGGGGGGTGGGAGACATGGGTGGGGTCCTGTGGAGGGTGCCCCTGCACTGCTGGCGGGTGGGGGTGGTGGGAGACATGGGTGGGGGCCTGCTGGCAGGTGCCCCACAGTGCTGGGGGGTGGGGGGTGGTTGACATGGGTGGGGGCCTGGTGGAGGGTGCCCCTGCACTGCTGGGGGGTGGGGGGGTGGGGAACATGAGTTGGACATGGGTGGGGGCCTGCTGGCAGGTGCCCCACTGTGCCGGGCAGGTGGGGGGTGGGAGACACGGGTGGGGGCCTGCTGGCAGGTGCCCCACAGTGCTGGGGGGTGGGGGGGGGTGTTAGACATGGGTGGGGGCCTGGTGGAGGGTGCCCCTGCACTGCTGGGGGGTGGGGGTGGTGGGAGACATGGGTGGGGGCCTGCTGGCAGGTGCCCCACAGTGCTGGGGGGTGGGGGGGTGGGGAACATGAGTTGGACATGGGTGGGGGCCTGCTGGCAGGTGCCCCACAGTGCTGGGGGGTGGGGGGGTGGGAGACATGGGTGGGGGCCTGCTGGCAGGTGCCCCACAGTGCTGGGGGGTGGAGGGGGTGGGAGACATGGGTGGGGGCCTGGTGGAGGGTGCCCCTGCACTGCTGGGGGTGGGGGGGTGGGGAACATGAGTTGGACATGGGTGGGGGCCTGCTGGCAGGTGCCCCACAGTGCTGGGGGTGGGGGGGTGGGGAACATGAGTTGGACATGGGTGGGGGCCTGCTGGCAGGTGCCCCACAGTGCTGGGGGGTGGGGGTGGTGGGGAACATGAGTTGGACATGGGTGGGGGCCTGCTGGCAGGTGCCCCACAGTGCTGGGGGGTGGGGGGGTGGGAGACATGGGTGGGGGCCTGGTGGAGGGTGCCCCTGCACTGCTGGGAGGTGGGGGGATGGGAGACATGGGTGGGGGCCTGGTGGAGGGTGCCCCTGCACTGCTGGGGGGTGGGGGTGGGGGTGGTGGGAGACATGGGTGGGGGCCTGCTGGCAGGTGCCCCACAGTGCTGGGGGGTGGGGGGGGGGTGGGAGACATGGGTGGGGGCCTGGTGGAGGGTGCCCCTGCACTGCTGGGGGGTGGGGGGGTGGGAGACATGGGTGGGGGCCTGGTAGAGGGTGCCCCTGCACTGCTGGGGGGTGGGGGTGGTGGGAGACATGGGTGGGGGCCTGCTGGCAGGTGCCCCACAGTGCTGGGGATTGGGGAGGTGGGAGACATGGGTGGGGGCCTGGTGGAGGGTGCCCCTGCACTGCTGGGGGGTGGGGGTGGTGGGGTACATGAGTTGGACATGGGTGGTGGCCTGCTGGCAGGTGCCCCACTGTGCCGGGCAGGTGGGGGGTGGGAGACACGGGTGGGGGCCTGCTGGCAGGTGCCCCACAGTGCTGGGGGGTGGGGGGGGGTGTTAGACATGGGTGGGGGCCTGGTGGAGGGTGCCCCTGCACTGCTGGGGGGTGGGGGTGGTGGGATACATGGGTGGGGGCCTGCTGGCAGGTGCCCCACAGTGCTGGGGGGTGGGGGGGTGGGAGACATGGGTGGGGGCCTGGTGGAGGGTGCCCCTGCACTGCTGGGAGGTGGGGGGATGGGAGACATGGGTGGGGGCCTGGTGGAGGGTGCCCCTGCACTGCTGGGGGGTGGGGGGGTGGGAGACATGGGTGGGGGCCTGGTAGAGGGTGCCCCTGCACTGCTGGGGGGTGGGGGTGGTGGGAGACATGGGTGGGGGCCTGCTGGCAGGTGCCCCACAGTGCTGGGGATTGGGGAGGTGGGAGACATGGGTGGGGTCCTGTGGAGGGTGCCCCTGCACTGCTGGCGGGTGGGGGTGGCGGGAGACATGGGTGGGGGCCTGCTGGCAGGTGCCCCACAGTGCTGGGGGGTGGGGGGTGGTTGACATGGGTGGGGGCCTGGTGGAGGGTGCCCCTGCACTGCTGGGGGGTGGGGGGGTGGGGAACATGAGTTGGACATGGGTGGGGGCCTGCTGGCAGGTGCCCCACTGTGCCGGGCAGGTGGGGGGTGGGAGACACGGGTGGGGGCCTGCTGGCAGGTGCCCCACAGTGCTGGGGGGTGGGGGGGGTGTTAGACATGGGTGGGGGCCTGGTGGAGGGTGCCCCTGCACTGCTGGGGGGTGGGGGTGGTGGGAGACATGGGTGGGGGCCTGCTGGCAGGTGCCCCACAGTGCTGGGGGGTGGGGGGGTGGGGAACATGAGTTGGACATGGGTGGGGGCCTGCTGGCAGGTGCCCCACAGTGCTGGGGGGTGGGGGGGTGGGAGACATGGGTGGGGGCCTGCTGGCAGGTGCCCCACAGTGCTGGGGGGTGGAGGGGGTGGGAGACATGGGTGGGGGCCTGGTGGAGGGTGCCCCTGCACTGCTGGGGGTGGGGGGGTGGGGAACATGAGTTGGACATGGGTGGGGGCCTGCTGGCAGGTGCCCCACAGTGCTGGGGGTGGGGGGGTGGGGAACATGAGTTGGACATGGGTGGGGGCCTGCTGGCAGGTGCCCCACAGTGCTGGGGGGTGGGGGTGGTGGGGAACATGAGTTGGACATGGGTGGGGCCTGCTGGCAGGTGCCCCACAGTGCTGGGGGGTGGGGGGGTGGGAGACATGGGTGGGGGCCTGGTGGAGGGTGCCCCTGCACTGCTGGGAGGTGGGGGGATGGGAGACATGGGTGGGGGCCTGGTGGAGGGTGCCCCTGCACTGCTGGGGGGTGGGGGTGCGGGTGGTGGGAGACATGGGTGGGGGCCTGCTGGCAGGTGCCCCACAGTGCTGGGGGGTGGGGGGGGGGGTGGGAGACATGGGTGGGGGCCTGGTGGAGGGTGCCCCTGCACTGCTGGGGGGTGGGGGGGTGGGAGACATGGGTGGGGGCCTGGTAGAGGGTGCCCCTGCACTGCTGGGGGGTGGGGGTGGTGGGAGACATGGGTGGGGGCCTGCTGGCAGGTGCCCCACAGTGCTGGGGATTGGGGAGGTGGGAGACATGGGTGGGGGCCTGGTGGAGGGTGCCCCTGCACTGCTGGGGGGTGGGGGTGGTGGGGTACATGAGTTGGACATGGGTGGTGGCCTTCTGGCAGGTGCCCCACAGTGCTGGGGGGTGGGGGGGTGGGAGACATGAGTGGGGGCCTGCTGGCAGGTGCCCCACAGTGCTGGGGGGTGGGGGTGGTGGGGAACATGAGTTGGACATGGGTGGGGGCCTGCTGGCAGGTGCCCCACAGTGCTGGGGGGTGGGGGAGGGTGGGAGACATGGGTGGGGGCCTGGTGGAGGGTGCCCCTGATGGCTGGGGGTGCAGGGGGACATGCATTGGTGGGCAGTAGTGCAAGTTGACATGTGAGTTTGCTGAGGGGCATGGCCATGCTGGATGGGGTTCCTGCAGGACATGTGCAGGGTAGGCCCCTGTGGTGTGAGCCACCTGCAGGGGCCGTGGAGGGTGTAGAGGGAACAACTGGGAGGACCCACACATGCAATTCACGTGTGGTGCTCCCCGCGCACCCCTGTAATACACGTACCCTGATGGAATCACGTGTGGAACTTCCCGCGCACCCCTGGAATACACGTACCCTGATGATGTTGAGTGTGATACTTCCCCCGCACCCCGAAGTACACGTACCCTGCAGGAATCGTGTGTGGAACTTCCCGCGCACCACTGAAATACACGTACCCTGCTCGCACGGGGCCAATCGCGTGTGGAACTTCCCGCGCACCCCTGCAATACACGTACCCTGCTGAAATCGCATGTGAAACTTCCCCCGCACCGCGAAATACACATACCCTCCTTAAATTGCGTGTGGAACTTCCCGCACACCCCTGAAATACGCGTACCCTGCTGAAATCGTGTGTGGAACTTCCCGCGCACCCCTGAAATACACGTACCCTGCTGAAATCGCGTGTGGAACTTCCCGCGCACCCCTGAAATACGCGTACCCTGCTCGCACGGGGCCAATCGCGTGTGGAACTTCCCGCGCACCCCATAAATACACGTACCCTGCTGAAATCGCGTGTGGAACTTCCCGCGCACCCCTGAAATACACGTACCCTGCTCGCACGGCACCAATCGCGTGTGGAACTTCCCGCGCACCCCTGAAATACACGTACCCTGCTGAAATCGCGTGTGGAACTTCCCGCGCACCCCTGAAATACACGTACCCTGCGGCAATCGCATGTAGAACTTCCCGCGCACCCCTGAAATACGCGTACCCTGCTCGCACGGGGCCAATCGCGTGAGGTACTTCCCGCACACCCCAGTGATACACGTAGACCGCTTGCCGTGCTGGTACAGGGTTAGCGCAGCCCTTTGCACAGCCGTGTGCGCCACTTATTCGCTAAATTCTATGAATTACCCCCTTTCAGTAGTACATTATCCTTTGGTTGTAGTAATTGATGCAGTATTAGCTTCCTTTATTCTCTTTGGAGGATTTGCAGTGAGATCCTGTTGCATTTCTGTTTGAAGTAGTTTTCTTTTACAACCTTTTGGTTTTTGTAGAACAGTATAGGTTTTTAGATGGGGGTGTATAGTGTACGTAGTCTATTGTATTCTAAAATACAACAGATATCAGCATTTACTTTACTTGCATCAAAGTTGATTAGAAATAGACCGTCAAGTGTATGTAAGCGTGATAGTGCTATGTAGCTCATGCCTTCTTTAAAGACTGTGTTCCCAATACCTATGAATGCTTTATCTAGGGTAAGACCTTGTGATTTGTGAATGGTGACTGCATATGCTAGAGATAGAGAAAATTGTTCTCTGCCTACATACATGTCTTCGAAAAGAAGGAATCGAACTGTTGAGCATCCTATCCTTTTTACTTCTGATAGATTGTCAAAGAGAATGTTGACAAACTGAATGTTGTTGTCACGTGGGTATGTTTGAAAACCAACAACTGTACCAAGTGCTCCATTAACTAGTCCTTGCTCCACGTCAAGGTTACGTTTAAGCATTACTCTACAGTTTAAAGATAATTTTAATATTTTCTCCAAACCAGCTGTGTTGGAGATAGAGTTTTCTTGGTGTGGCTTGTTGACACATGGGTAGTGTCATACCATGTATGTCCAGTTTGTCTGTGGAGCAAATTTCAATTATTGGTTGCATTTCTTTTTTCAACATTGTTTCATTGAATTTGGAACAGCTTGCAGGAGTTGGCATCAAGGACATACAATTGACATTTTTGTGTGCTAATTGTTCCATGACATCAGTAGCACATGAGTTATGGCCGTAGAGTGCATGGATGTGCCGGGTTTTTAATATTCCTTGTGCTTCTTGAGATAGTAGACCAATTCTAATGCTTTCTAAAATGTTGGCGTAGGTGAGGTCTGCAGACTGGTGCATGTTTTCTGTTAATTGTCTGTATTGGAAATGTTGCCAAAGGTTAACATTTCCTATGCTGCAAACAGTTTTACGGCAGAGTTTGTGTCCTAAGGTTTTAAAAATAGGTTCATCTTTCACTGGTATCAATTGAAGAAGATCTCCGAAAACAAAAATGTGTTTTCTTCCAAAGAGCTCTTCATAGTTTGTTTTGAGTACTTCTTGTAATCTGAGGTGAATCAAAGCCAACATTAGGTTGGAGACCATCCTCACTTCATCTATTAGTAACATTTTCATTTGTTTTAACACTCTGCGTAGTTCCATTGCAGCTTCTGTTGAAAGTTTGTAATATTTATTTTATTTATTTTGGTGTTCTACTGGAAGGAGTAGTAATCGGTGTAAAGTGACACCGCCTATGTTGTAGGCAGCTAAACCTCTGGCGGCAGTTATAACAGCTGACAGTTTGTTGTTTGTCAATTGTTAAAGGAACTTGCTAATGATTTTGATTAAGAATGTTTTGCCTGAACCAGCTTCACCACTGACATATATTAGTATAGGTTTGTAATTTTGGCAGGTACATTCTTTATTTTCATGTTGTACACCATGTGCAATTTCTTTTGTTACTTCTAGAAAAATGGTACGCTGCTCTTTGTTCAGTTTTGATTGTAATACAGTTAAGTCTTCTGTATCTTCTTCATAGAGACACCTGGTGTTTTCTACTTCTGTCTTAGCTAATGCTGCCTCATTTGCTATTAGTAACTGTCTCAATGGTTCTTGTCTTCCTGTTACAGAAGGTTGACTACTGTCGGGAGTGTCCTTATCTAGTTGGGCCTGGAGGTCTTCTTCGTGTTGCTGTTCATTGTGCAACATTGTTTTGTACTGTGTAAAGTTTACATCGGTTATAGTGCTTTCATTTGCTTTGAAAGCGTCTTCATAGGAGTCATAGATATCTAGTATCTCTTCTTCTTTTCTCCATCGTTTAAAAAGTTGTAGCAGGGACATGTAATATAGTTCTTTATGCTGAGGAGTTTTTAATGACAATTTGATATGATTAATTAAGCTTCATTTGGTAAGTTTTACTAAACTGCCTTCACAATTTGTCACTCTGTATCTACCTTTTTTTTCATCTGGTTTTATATTATTTTTGTATGTGAAGTTTTGGGCTATGTAAAGACACTTGGTTTCCAAAGTGGTACTCCTGTTTGGGTAGTATGTGTCCAGTAATTTGTTTTTCAAAATGTCTTGGCTGTTGCGATCATTTTTGGCTATTGCTTCTATGTTGTCATATGATTTGAGAACTCTTTTTCTAGATTTAGCAGGACCAAGACTTAGCCATACTATATTTTCAGATTTTCCATACAAAGCAGTACCGGTTAAACGATTTGCAGCTTCATAGCAGCCACATTCTCTATGAGAGAGCATTTTTATACGTACACTGTACAATTTCTGAGACAGGGTTTTGTCCGGTGATAGGTCATTCCAGAGGTCTTGAAGCTCTGTTTTTTCTGCTTTGGTTAAGTAGGCTGTAACATATTGTGCAACTGCAGTGGAATTGTCTGCAATGTACTGCACATCCATGTTTGCATTCCATAAGAGGGCAATGATTGCATTGTAATCATTGATATATTTTGCTTCTTCTGTTCGTTTTATGTAATATGTGTGCTTAGGGGATTTAACTTTAACACTTTGGGCCTCATTACGAGTATGGAGGTAGCCATGGTGCGATTAGCGCCATGGCTACCCCCATGCTGCATACCGGGTCCAGATTCTCAGAATGGGGATTTACCGGGTCATTTCAACCATGGAGGACCCGGTAAATCCCCATTCTGATAACCATTCCCCATTCCCATTCGAGCCCCCATAGGGCTCAATGGGAATGGGGAAGGAGCTAATAACCGGCCCGCAAATAGCGGGTCTATAATTAGCTCCCTGGTCCCTTAGCAGCTCCCACTAAGGGCAGCTGTTAAAACCAGCCGGCCTGAGTGGGACCCGCTAAGGGTCCTCGGAATGCAGCGGTAAGGGATTAACGGCACCGGCATCCTCACCGGTGAAGTTAACCCCTTACCGCCGCACTCGTAATGAGGTCCTATGTCTAACTGAAGACATGAAGTTGTTCACTTCATCTTTTTCTGTAACTGGTGTAGGGAAACCAAAGCAGCCTTTAGTGTAGTATTTCCCTTTGTTTTTGTATTTGCAACGAAAATATTTCCCACATTTGTGTCTTTCAAATTGTACAATTTGTGTAGGAAGATCACTATTTGTTGCTTCTGATGGAATTTTACAAGTGACATATTTTTCAATAAACTGTAAAATAGTGGCATCACTGTCTTGACCAAATTAAGGAGCCTCTTTAATCCATAAAAGCATATGGATATGTGGTGCTCCTCTGGCTTGGTATTCTTTTTTCCAAAAGAAGTGTTGCACTTCTCCGAGGGGAGGAACAGTTTTATTACAAATAAAGTGTAGCATAGCAATGAAGCGATGATGGAAATATCTTGTAACATTAACAGGATCTAGAAAGCAAAGTTCTCCAGGTGTTAGTATATCTAGGTTTGTTTTGTTTTTGTTAGATATGCATGGGAAATCATGTAAATCTTCCCATGTATATTCTGCACAACTTAATGTAACAAACCAAGTGGGTGGGCCAAGGTTTCTTATCATACAATGTACATCTCCGTGACGTCGGAACCAGTACTCTTTAGCACCACTCATGTTTGCTAATAGAGTTGTAATTCTTGATTGTAAAACCTCATTTTTCTTGCACTTTTTGTAGTAATTGCATAGCTGACATATTGTGAAAGTGGGTTCCTGATTTCAATGTGTGTGCAACTCAGTAACATAGAGATGCTAGTTCACTTTCAAATAGTAGGTGGAATATGTATTCCACATTTTGTCTAAATCTGGGATCTTCAGAATACATTCGTAACGAGCGGTATTCTGATGCTGTTATCTGAATGGGTCTATCATAGTAACTTCCTCCTTTCCCAGTAGGAAAGAGTGGAGGAAAAGCATGTGCATCTATACTTTTTTCCCATATGCTGATTGGTGATCCTTTGGTTTGTCGCATTTGGTACGTTTCTACTGCATCATCTATGGTGTCATTAGAGTGTAATGGATGAATTGTATAATGGTCTAAAATATTGGATACTGTAGCAGGATCTAGAAGTTCAAATTGACCAGTTTCTGGTGACTCTTGAATTATTTCAGTTGTTTCCCTTAAGTTTTCTTCAATATTCATTTCTTTGTAGTATTCATTATTGTCTTTTAGAAATTGCAAGGCCTGTCTAACTTTATGTAAGTCTACGAGTTGTTGCCAAATTATTTTGTCTTCTATAGGTACACCATTTACTAAGACAATTAAAGATTGCTCTATTAGACATTGCACTCCCAGAGTGTGCACATTTTCTTTTAGATCTAATGGTAAATAAACTACTTTGCCACGAATGCCTTTCGCTAATTCAGAGAGAGGTAATTTTGCTGTTTTTGGTTGAAGGCTTATATTGCTTGAAATGGGTGCACTGTTTGAATTATGATGCTCTCATATAAATTGAGTTGTTGCAGGGCTTTTGGTAGTGGGAATAATTCTAATTTATTTGTGATAGCAAGTGAAGGAGTTTGGTTGTTGTCAAGTTTTGTAGTGCAGTAACTGAAAAGTATTAAGGGGTCAGTTATTTCGTATTTGTTTTATGCTATAAGGTAGAGAGCTAATTCAAACCATTTGGAACCTTCATTGTCTTCTATTTTGTATGTTACATCTATAGTTTTTGTATTAATTTTATAAAAAGTTCTGCGGCAACACAAACACATGGTTTGGTTCTTCAGCGGATGTACTTTTAAATTTTAGTATTTCTTTTTTTGTATGTGTGTAGTAGAGGGTTGCCATCTGTACAGTTTTTGCTAGTCTGTTGTAAAGCTATTGCATTTTGTAAGTGGCTTTCACTTCCAAAATATTTTCTCTGGATATGCTCTATTTCTTCGAGTAGGGCTTTGGCTGTACCATGTAGAAGATTGTTATTTAAATTGGCTAGTGCTAAAGCAGGACTTTTAGCATAGTACAGTTTTTGGACTAGATTTCTAATAGTTGAATGATGTGTTGATATCATTTTGATATGATGGATGGGGCTTTTGCAAATAGGTCCAGAAATGCAGGCTAATGACTGTCCTTGTAGTCCTGTGTATTTGCGCACTGGACAGGTATCAATATTTTGTAGCAGTTTCATTTTGATTTTGTCTTTGCCTTTCACATACTGATTAAGGAACTGGTGTAAAGATTTGAAAGATTTTTTGGCAATCTTACACATTGACGTGCATAGCCATTTGTATACTGGACGTTCTGGTTCAGTCGAATGGAGAGGTGATACTGAGTTTTCTGGGGATATTTTTGGAAGCAGTATTTCTTGTTGCATTATGGTATTATTAAGTTTTTCATACCCTCGTCTACTGCTATGTATGGCAATTGTGTTTGTTTGCTTTTGTTTTTATGCTTCTTCGTTGAAATATGGTTCTGTGCTCGTGGTGTGACTCCATTCACCGCCACACAAATTTAAGAAGTTATTTTTGTTTACATTCCATTTATTCCATTTACTGAGAAGTCTTTTTTGTAATTTAGTAGTTTGTTTTGTTAGTGGTTTCATTCTGTTTAACACTAAAATAAATAACTTCCTTTTGAGAAGGATTGCACTGTCTATCAAAGCTTCTAAGATTATTTTTCTATGGTAGGTTTTAAGGGTTGTGCATGATTTGTCTCCAGTTTTTATAAGATTCTGAGGGACTCTGTGGCAGAACATTTTTGCTAAAATACTTTTTTTGGTATGGTTACTTGCCACTACATCAAGATTTATAGGAGCAGTGTTAGCAGTAGTGGTAGCTGAATTCTTGTTAATCACTTTCTGTTTAGTTTTACATTTTGATAGAGGAGACAACGTTTCTGTACTGGAAGCTTGTTTTGTTTCGCTTACTGACTGTATTAGCTGTTTTGTTTGAACTTTTTGTACAAATTCTGCTAGAGATGGATGCTTATTTTGGACACTTTTATTTTCATTTGCTCTACTTCTGCGTTGCTTTCTACAGACTTGCCTTTCGTAGAAATTCTTTGGGGTCTATTGAAAACAAAAGAAGGTATGTGTTGGGCTGTTCTGTAATGTATGTGTGC
Source organism: Ambystoma mexicanum (assembly GCF_040938575.1). Taxonomy (NCBI): domain Eukaryota; kingdom Metazoa; phylum Chordata; class Amphibia; order Caudata; family Ambystomatidae; genus Ambystoma; species Ambystoma mexicanum. Next base: position 298,689,475 of record NC_090936.1, on the reverse strand, counting down.
TGTGTGCATGAGTGTCTGAGTATGATGGTATGGATGTATGTGGTGGTGTGTGATTGTGCATTGGCAGCTACAACTAGTTGGGGAGGATATTCATTTATTTGTGTGTTACTATACTGGGGTTCAGATGACAGTAGAAAGTAAGCTAGTGGTGAGGAGAAGCACTAATAGTAAATCTAATGGTATAGAATTAAAACAGTTCTTTGTTCTGTAATACTAATATTCTAGGGGCAAAGTTATGTCATTTGTGCACTGAAAAACTGGGATTTGTGCACCATTCTGCCTGCTAATCCCTGTTTAACAAATGGGGATTTGTGGGCAGATTGGTGCACAAATCTCCGTTTTTCAGTGCACAAATTCCATGAATCAACTCCACAGTGTGTTTGAGTAACAGTAAGAATATTATGGTAGTATTATTATGGTAGTATTGTGAAGTTAGTAATTGTGTTTATAGCATTGATGTTAATTTAGACGTTGATTTTTATGTTTTTGTAGTAGTATTCTTGGTTTATATCTGAACATAGTGTGTGCATGCATTTTCCTTTGACTATGTGCAGCCTTTATATTTTACTTACAATATGTTAGTTCAACATGCTTTGCAAATGAGTAGAATACTAAGTGTATGAAACTCACTTGGTTTTTTAAGTCTGTGTTATTGAATGTTAGGAGAAAGAAGAAATAATGATATACTATTTTTGCAATTTTTAAAAGGTAAATGGCAGATACTGTATAGAAAATCATGGAATGTATGCATTTGTGAAGGTGTGGGTAATAAATCAGAAGGATGTGAGTTACAGGTAGTGGTGTTATTGCAGCTGTGAGTGTTTCAATGATAGTGTCTATCTGTGTGAGTGTATGAAGATGCATGACCTTATCCTGGCTGTGTGTAATTTTATAATACACTAATAAAGGGGTAATTCATGGAATAAATGTGCGCCGAAATTTGTGGCGCAAGCTGGTGCAAGCGTGAAAAAGCATGCAATTCATGGAAGGCCCTGCGTGTGTTATCCCTGGGATGTGCGACAAATCCGCGCGTGGCGCACACGGGCCCACGCGTCACTGCAACATCCCAAACGCCATGCGCGACACACACAGCGAAAGCACACAACGTTAGCGCACACACCAAAAAGGGGGCAGAACATGGGGCAGAACACGCAGAATGGGGAACAACGTGTGAAAATAAAGGCGTAACTGGGGAAGTACTGCTGTAAAATACACGGAATGCCCACACGCACGCAAACTACACATATTCATGGAATCAAATAGCAGAAACAGGTGCACGCTAAAAGACACGCACAGGCCTAAACACGTCCGCCACCCAAAGGCAGGTGGAAGCGTCCCCATGCAGTATAAAAGGTTGCACAAACAACAAAGCACGTATATACAGCTACGATGAATGTCCCATTCTGTGGCCCCTTAGGAGAAATGACATGTCACACAACGCTCAGGCATCCCAAAAAAGCAAGAAAAAGAGATACGCGACCCCTGTAGCCCACATGTGTGTAAAAAAATACATGCAGTATGCTGTGGCAGCCAGGAACACAAAAAATGCGTACGTGATCAACACGCAGGCTAGTATTCCCGAAAAAAAGGGGTACATAATTAACAGGGACACCCGCAGTAGGAAAAATAGCATGTGCGACTCACCGTCTTCCTTGCGTGTAGAAGAAGAACGTGTAGCCAACACCCACGGCAAAAGAAGAAGTATGCACTGTAGCCGCTGTGAAGTAATTCTGTGTGAACCCCAATGTCTGGAAAACACAGACACCGCTTTCCACGAAATGCACGTACAGAGCGATGGAAACCCATGTGGGACCTTCAACCCATGCCGAGGGAAATGCCCACGCGCACGTTACGTCACCTATGTGCTTATGCGCTAAGGGCCTTTCCTCAAAATTCACGCAAACGTGCTGTTTTTCACATGCCAAATCACTCTGTATCAAGCTGGCCACGCGACAACACACGGAAGACCACGCTCCTGCCCAGAAGGCCGAATTACTGCCCCCAGAGCCCCGAGCAGCCTCCCTTCGAGCCATTTGCTGCTGCCTGCCTGCTGCCACCATGCCCTGCCATTTGGTGCCTGCACATCTGCCATCTGCAGGGGTCCAGTTGCTGTGACCACCCCTGCTGGAACAGAAGACTCCCGACTGGTGTTCCATCACTCCACAGCCCAGCCCCAGAACCCAATTACCCACCCACACCTGCCTCAGCAGAGAGGTAGAGGGCTACCAGCTTCAGTGAAAATGAAGTTGGTATCCTGGTGGAGCAAGTTCTGGGGCATTATGATGCCCTCTTCACACCATCGCGCGACGACAAGGAAGGACGGAAGAGGATCTGGAAGGACATAGTGGGTTTCATCAACGTGGAGGGGGTGGCACCCCGCGACATTAAACACGGCAAGAAGCGCTGGGAGGAGTACATGCTTGTGTCTGTACTTTGACATGTTTGGGGTGTGAGAGATGTGTGCTGCTGTCATGGACATGCATGATGTACATGTCCGTGTGTCTGATTAGTGTGTGCACCATGGATGCATGACACATGTCCATGACGATGTGTTGATTCACTGATACAGCCTAGTCATCCTTGTATCCACTGTGTCTGGGGGTATACCGGGCCAGATGCATGACCCTCTGGTGATGTGTGTGCATGTGACCGGCATGTCCCATGATGCATGTGAGTATCAGCCCACATACTCTTCTACAGGGGTAACCCCACGCTCTGGTGATAATCCCTCCTACTAAGTGAGGATGTATTTCAACAAAAGGAAGGAATATACAACAAACTATATCAAACAATGAACATATCCCCTCAGAAAGCAATATTAAATAACAGCCGCTAAACCAATATAGGCTGCATTATGTATTCTCAATGAAAATAAAACAGTATTGTCAAAAAATATCATTTTTAATATATTAATCTCTAATTCAGCACAAGTAATACAAACATTGTTTAAAAAACATATACACATAACATAGTCATATGCATGTTAAAAACATTCCACCTCACAGTATAGAAACATTTATGCCGACAAATAGATCAGCATAACACAACAATGGCAACTTAATTGATCTCATTTCCCATTGTGTGTCACAGCCCAACTTATATAAGTTTCTGTCCTCTGTGTTCTCAATAACCGGACATTCATCAGGGGCAGAAGTAATCCTGTGCTTCAGGTAGGTTCTTCCTATTCAACCAACAACTTGCTATTTCTAAGGAAAAAAAGAGAAACATGTATCACTGACACCGGCATAATCGGTTTAATTAATCACCATAGCCACACCCTAATCACCAATAGGGTACCAAGTATACAGTAAATCATATACCTGGTCTAGGGTCTCAAGAAATATATAACTTGGACCTCAAAAGCCAACCCATTTATGGCTCTTCACTGCAAAAGCAAGAGGGATTCAGCATCAAGTACCACGAATTACCTGCCCCAAAGCTAAAATGTAGATCTCTCTTACTCATAATAGCTGTTCTTTCCCCTGAGTAAAAGAAATCTTAGCATCTCAATAATCGGTTGGATACTAATACAACCCAAAAATAGAAGTTCTACTATATAGATTGCTCACCATGGGATGTGGAAGCTGTACTTTTCCTAGATCCATCCAAGTCTCAGTAGTGGTAGCCACCTGTGGACCCCTTTCCAATTCCTCTAGACCTCCAGGTGCCTGAAATACAGGTAGTGGAAGATAGATTTCATTATCCCACCAAATATCCATTATTCCGCACCTCCAACTCAAAGGAGTGTTCTTACCTATCTCAGGCTCTTGTAAGCCAACACATATATGTTCTAATCAGAGTCCATCTGAATACGGCCTCTTCCTCTTCACGGATGTAAACCTCTCGTTCTGTAATAGTACAATGCTAGATCAGCAAAATGTCAAGGAGTATCCCCATATAGGACTCGAGTAATTAGACAACACTCCTAGCTCTTACCTACAATTTGGTGGATGCGCTCCTAGTAAGCAGCCACGTATAGAAATTCGAGATCAGGGGCCGGCGGACACATCCACCGCCAGTTCTACCAATAACCGTACACGAATCCTCCTTACGAGTAAGTGGCGTACCGTGATGACGTCACCACGCTAGTCATCGCGCGGTGACGTAATACGTCATCACGCATCCTTCATGCAAAAATAGGGCCGGGCTCAAAAATCCCTAGCGATAGCGAGGTTGCCAAGCAACCATTGCTACGGGGAAAACAAAAGGGGATCTCACACAAACCCCACGTGTACATGGGCCAACAGAGTGCCTACCACAACAGCCTCAAAGGTACATCTGGGGCTCAAAAATAGTAACACCAAAATGAAAGAGAACAGGGTAACTTACCGAAGTTCTTTCACCCAATGACCATCACAGAAAAACTACAGTCAACAAGACTATAGGTCGACCATCTGGGTGATTCTAGTCACTCTTACAGCGGGAAAACCCCTAACCCGATCATGTCCAACGGTCACAGAGAAACCACAGAGTCACCTCTCTCAATGAGGATTTGCCACAATAGAAGCAATCACCGATGAATTACACCATCAAGAGGTTTATGCAATCATTAATTCACCATCAGATCTTTGTTTCTACATATAGAGATTGATATTCTCCCACAGTGGGAACCCCCAGTAAGTGCAACACTCCAATGATTTCCTGAGCCCTATCGCTGTGACACCAAGCTCTCTTATCTAATATTATGCCACTCTATATTTTCATTTAATCCTGTAATGTGACTATTGGTAAGAAAAATCAGCTTCTGTTCCAGATTAATCAATTTTCTATTGATTTCGTCTTGGGTTCTACCTTTAATCTTTTTAAGGATACACCATTCGAAGTCCGAGAATGTGTGTCTTTTCTCATCGAAATGTTTTACTAGAGGAGCTTTATCAATATGATTTTTCAAACAGCTCCTGTGTTCGATCATACGAGTCTTGCACTTTCTGTTGGTTTTGCCTATATAAATTAGGTCACATGGGCATTTAATCAAATAAATTATATTCTCCATTTTGCAGTTAGTATGTTCTTTCAAAGACCATTCTGTGGTTAAACCCAAATCAACAGAAGTCATTTTCTTAGTAAAAGGGCACATAACACATTCTCCACACGGATGATGTCCCATCACACGGGGCAGACCCCACAATGTACTTTGGGCGCCCTCATGATTGACCACCTTGTGTATGTCGTTTTTCATGACAAGATTGCGGATGTTAGTGCTCTTTTTAAAGGCTATCAAAGGTATTGGGCTATTCATAGTCTTTTTCCAATTTTTGCATATAATGTTCTTAACTTTGTAGGACATGTTGCTAAAGGTATTAACAAACACAAATGGGGTGTCATGATTGGCAGTGTTTTTCTTTTTCCTTTCAAGAAGGGCTTCCCGGTTGTTGTTAAAAGCTTGTTTGGCAGATTGTCTCACGACCTTGGTAGGGTCACCCCTTTCAATTAGTTTGTCCATTAGTATGTTAGCGCCTGTTTCATAATCATGATTGGTGCTACTGTTACGCTTCAGCCGTAGAAACTGCCCAAAGGGCAGATTGTCCCAGGCATGTTTTGCGTGATGCCTCCTGTAATGCAGTAACGCATTTTTATCGGTGTTCTTGACAAACGGTTTCACCCATAGTTGGTTATTCTGTTGGTAAACTGTTAAATCTAGATAATTTACCTCTGTGGAGTTCATGGTAGCTGTAAATTTCAGGTATCTATTCTGGTTATTCAGCCAAACAAGGAAATTATTAGCTTCATCTATTGAGCCATGCCATATCATGAACACATCGTCGATGTATCTTAACCATTGAGTTATTTGTTGCTTGAAAGGATTAATTTCCGAATAAATCACTGTTTGTTCTACCATGTCTACATACAAATTGGCCTAATTAGGAGCCATAGCAGCACCCATGGCTGTGCCCTCTACCTGTAGATAGAATTGACCCATGAATTGAAAAAAGTTATTTGTCAGAGCTGTTTCCGCAGACCATAAGATGAAGGCATTACTCACAGGATGATTGTCCTCACATTGGAGCAAAGTCTCTTCTACCACTTCAAGAGTGGCTCGTTGTGGGATGTTCGTATAGAGAGATTGAATATCCAGGCAGATAAGTATGTCTTTGGTCTGGTCAAATGGCAGTCCTTCAATTTTCCCAATGGCATCTCTGGTATCTTGAACATAGCTTTTCATTTTCATTACGAAGGGGCGTAAATAAAAATCTACAAATTTCGATAAGGGTTCCAAAATTGAATTAACCCCAGACACAATAGGTCTACCAGGGGGTCTCACCAGATCTTTGTGGATTTTGGGCAAGATGTAAAAAACAGGAGTTCTCGCTGTCTCTCTTGTTAAGTATTCTCCTTCCTGTTTGCGAATCTGTTTCAAATCGACTGCTTTGTCCACTTTCTCCTTTATCATTTTGATAATAGTAGGACTAGGATCTTGGTCAATTTTGCAGTAGCTGATGTTATCTGACAATAGTCTATGACATTCTTCAATATAGTCTTTCTTATTCAAAAGGACTATCGCCCCTCCTTTGTCGGCCTGGCGAATAACGATTTTCTCATTTTTACCCAGACCTTGTAATATGGCGATTTCTTGTTGACTTAAATTGGAGTTCTTGGGAATGCCTTTGGTTTCAAGTTTCTTTAGTTCATGTAAGACCTTCTTTTCAAAAACCACTGATTCCGGGGAATGTGTGTGATAAGGTTGACACCAAGTCGAGGGATTTCTTAACCCGCTGTAATTAATCTGCAGGCTCGCTGGTTGATTTTCAAAAAATTCTCTTAGATGTACCTTGCGCATAAATGCACTAAACTCCAACCTAAATTCAAAAGGGTTGTGATATTCAGATATCACAAAATTCAGGCCCTTGTTGAGACATCGTTCTTCATCCTTGGTTAAGGTTACGCTGGACAGATTCACTACCAACCCCGGTGGCTGCGTGTCTGCATGAGGTCTGTCTGCCATTCCTGCCGACTGTTCCCTCTGCCGAAAAAAGGTGGGCGTCTCGACCCATTCCTTGCTCCTGTATTCCGACCTCTTTGCATAGAGGTATTCTTCTTTCTTCCTCTTTGTCCAGGGTCGTTGGTTTCTTCATCTTCACCTGGTGTACCTCCTTCTTCACTCGAGCTATACAACGTGTTTCTAAACCTCACCCGACGGTTTGGTCTCTGACCTCCTGTAGGTGCTCTGAAGTTGTAGTCTTTAGTGACATATTGGAAGGCCTTCTCATGCGTGAAGTTCGTTAGATCTTTTTTCAATCTTTTTACTCTTTCTGAGCTAGATTCCGCTTTGAATGTCTGCATTTCTTTCATGTGGGCTTCTAACTTGGTTTTGAATGCTTCAATATCAAAATTCTTTTTCATTTCTTCTTCTAACGTTTTTAAATCCACCAAGATCTTCTTGGTGGTTTCCTGGGCTGTCTCAATAATTGGAACCAGCCAGTCCCTCCCACATTTATTAGCTATGTAGCTCCATTTCAGTTTGAATTCTGCGTTATCTAGGAAGAGCCTAGGCTCATTTGCATACTATGAGACCCTGATGTAAAGCCTGATTTTTCAAATACTCCAGCATGATTATGGCATGCAACTCTGTTCGAACCAGTCTTTTTCGAGTTTGGGTAAGTTCATCCCATTTATCATCTTTTCCTATGTCTCCCAACTCATTGTCTAGCCCCAACTCTGGTATGGAATTCAAGAGTTGAAGAATGTAATCTTCACTATAAGCAAGGATTTTGTCTGAAGTTGTCGTCATGATGCTAGCTGTAGCCTCAGATATTTCGTACAGTACTTAAAACCATGACCTCCCTCACCTGCTGGTGCAGTGGGACCCTACGAGACAAAAGGTGCCTCATAAACAGATACTCTTCTACAGGGGTAACCCCACGCTCTGGTGATAAACCCTCCTACTAAGTGGGGATGTATAACATGTATTTCAACAAAAGGAAGGAATATACAACAAACTATATCAAACAATGAACATATCCCCTCAGAAAGCAATATTAAATAACAGCCGCTAAACCAATATAGGCTGCATTATGTATTCTCAATGAACATAAAACAGTATTGTCAAAAAATATCATTTTTAATATATTAATCTCTAATTCAGCACAAGTAATACAAAAATTGTTTAAAAAACATATACACATAACATAGTCATATACATGTTAAAAACATTCCACCTCACAGTATAGAAACATTTATGCCGACAAATAGATCAGCATAACACAACGATGGCAACTTAATTGATCTCATTTCCCATTGTGTGTCACAGCCCAACTTATATAAGTTTCTGTCCTCTGTGTTCTCAATAACCGGACATTCATCAGGGGCAGAAGTAATCCTGTGCTTCAGGTAGATTCTTCCTATTCAACCAACAACTTGCTATTTCTAAGGAAAAAAAGAGAAACATGTATCACTGACACCGGCATAATCGGTTTAATTAATCACCATAGCCACACCCTAATCACCAATAGGGTACCAAGTATACAGTAAATCATATACCTGGTCTAGGGTCTCAAGAAATATATAACTTGGACCTCAAAAGCCAACCCATTTATGGCTCTTCACTGCAAAAGCAAGAGGGATTCAGCATCAAGTACCACGAATTACCTACCCCAAAGCTAAAATGTAGATCTCTCTTACTCATAATAGCTGTTCTTTCCCCTGAGTAAAAGAAATCTTAGCATCTCAATCATCGGTTGGATACTAATACAACCCAAAAATAGAAGTTCTACTATATAGATTGCTCACCATGGGATGTGGAAGCTGTACTTTTCCTAGATCCAACCAAGTCTCAGTAGTGGTAGCCACCCGTGTACCCCTTTCCAATTCCTCTAGACCTCCAGGTGCCTGAACTACTGGTAGTGGAAGATAGATTTCATTATCCCACCAAATATCCATTATTCCTCACCTCCAACTCAAAGGAGTGTTCTTACCTATCTCAGGCTCTTGTAAGTATCACCCCACCATTGCATGAATCTACGGTGCCTTGGACATGGATGCCAATGTATGCTGCATGTGCCATGCCTGTTCCTGCATGTGTGTTGCCTGCACTGACCCATATGTTGTGGAGGGACATGATGGAAGTGACGTTTGACAGTGCCACTCATGTGCTATTGCTTTGTGTCTAGGGGGCTATAGTTCAGTACCCTTATGCTTGTATTCAATGTCTCCCTTTACACAGCGGCGGGTGAAGAAGAGGGCGGAGAGGGCGCTGAGGAGGAAAGCGGCAGGGATGCCTCCACCGGCTGGCGATGCAAGGCCCAGTCACCTTCCCAGGAAATTCCATCATCCAAGAGCGAGGGGACTGGTGCTGTGTCTGTCACTACGGCTGCAGCAGAAGGGGCGGATGAGCCCCCACAGGGGATTGCAATGGCGGGAGACGGTGCGGAGCCATCCAGGTTGCTGGTGTGTATAGAGGAGGAAGAGGCTGCTACAGAGCGGCACATGGGGCCTGGTGGGGCTGGTACCACTGGTGCAAGTGGTGCAGTCCAGGGGCAGGGACAGGAGGCAGCACAAGTCGCTGCGGAGGTGCCTGTGCATGTCTCTGTCCCTGACACTGTGACTGCATCACCATGCACCAGCAGGGATGCCCCGTCCCAGGCCGGTCCGCAGGTAGGGGGGAGGTCCACATCATCTGACACTCCTCTACCTGCAGACAAGGGGACCCGTGACCGGATTGAGTCCATCCTGATTGGTGTCGCGTTACGCACACGTGACATTTGTGATGACATGCGTGCTTCCTGTGAGGACCACACACATCATCACGAAGAGCTGTGTGCCAAAGTGGCCCAGTTGGGAGGGACCATGGTCGGGGGTTTCCTCCATGTGTCCGCCAGTCTTGCGGCCCTCTCCTCCTCTGTGCACACTATATGCCAGTCGTTCTCCGTGCCGTCTTCCGGCCCAGATGCCACCAGGGTCTGCCCCAACCAATGCAGGCAGCCTGGTGGAGATCCCATCCCTGCCACAGTCAGGAGTCGGAGGTCCAGCAGGGGTGGCCACCCCACCAACTGGACTCCAGCAGATGGAGGATGTGCCAGCATCATCGGGCAGGTCATGTGCACGATGGCACCAGTGGATTCCATCAGCCCGGAGGCCGTCATGGTGGCAGAGGCAATTGCGTCGGAGGCAGCAGCAGGCTCAGCATGGGAGGCATCATGGCTCAGGGCCATCAACACCCCAGGGGCAGGCATCGTCCGAGGGGCAGGAGGACCCCAGACTGGAAGTGTCTTCCATGTGGCAGCGGTTGGGCTGGCAAATAGATGCAGAGAGGCGGCGGGCGGAGAGGGCACGTCTCACTATGGTCAGGGCAGAGAACTTCATGCGCACGGCATTGAGGCTGGCTGAGTGCCTCGAGGCAACTTGCAGGGAGTTGAAGGAGGCCATGGATGCCTCCCTGTGAGACCTCGAGGCCAGGGAAGAGGCCCGCCTCCGGGACCTCGACGTGGAGATTGATGATGCCCTGGCCCGGAACATCAACAAGTGAGCCATTGGACTTGCCCGCCACCTTTGTACATAGTTCTTTAGGGTTAGGTTTCCTTTGTTTTTTCTTATTATTTGGAGTTAATGGACTTTGCTCAACCTTATGTATATAGTTTTTTATTCATAGGACTTTTTTGTAGGTTTCCTTTTGTTTTGGGATCATGGACCCTTTGGACTTGGATTGTATATAGTTGAAGACTTGTACATACTTTCTTTTTTAACATTTCCCATTGATTAATGGTATTCTTTTTTTTTTGGTCATTCAAATCATATTACTTTGGCGATGGACCACTTTTCTTTTTTCATGCCAGGGATTTTTGTTCATCATTGGATTTTCTATTTTTTTGGTAATAGCTTTCATTATTTGTTAATTTGCAAGTTTGATTTTCTTTATGTTATTTCATTATGTTTTTAATACTTTTATTCTAACTTCATGATTGTTGTTGTATACTATCATTGGTTTAATGCATGCCTCAATGAACATTGCCTCTGTCATGTGTTGCCACTGTGCGACTCTGTTGTGCATTTATGCATGGGCAGGGTGGTTCTTTTAAGACTGTCATGGCATGGGTAATTTGGGAGTGGGTTCAGTGGATGGTTGCATGCTTGTACTGGGGGCCAAGGGGGATTTGGGTTGGCATTAGCGCCATGGGTCTGTTTTGTTAGGACATGTTGTTCGGTGGGCCATGCATGGTATGGGGTGATGGGCAGCCTGTGGGGCATGGTATGGGGTGATGGGCTGCCTGCGGGGCATGTGGAGAGGGGGCACCTCCGGGTGGGCACACACTGCCAAATCACGTGTGAAAGTCCATGCGCACCCCTCGGAATATGCGCACCTCGCTCGTGCTAGCAAAAACACGTGTAAAAGTCCATGCACACCCCTCGGAATACACATACCCCACTTGTGCTAGCAAAAACACGTGTAAAAGTCCACACACACACCCCTGGAATACGGGCAGGCAGCCCATCCACCCTGCCCATGGCCCGCAGGCAGCCCATCACCCCTGGGCATGGCCCACAGGCAGCCCATCACCCCAGTCCATGGCACACAGGCAGACCACACCACAAGGTGGAGTTTTTCCACACATTTTACCTGACGCAGTGGGTACGTGTGTTCCGAGGGGTGCGCGTGGACTTTTACACATGTTTTCTCTAGCACGAGCGGGGTACATGTGTTCTGGGGTGCGCGTGGACTTTTACACGCATTTTCCACTGGCCTTTGCACCATGTAGGGGATTTGTGCGATGTTTTTGGTGCATGGGGCAGGGTTGGGGGCATAACTGGCGCTGCTGCAGGGTCGCTGCCCCACTCTGCTCCACGTCTGGTTATGGATGTTAGTATCCATGAATTTGCTGTGCGCTAAAATGGGTTTTGGCGCACGCGGCTGGTGCAGACTGTCGATCACGCCAGCTGCGTGCGCCACTTGTGCGCTAAATTTTGTCAACTACCCCCTAAGTGTTTTTCTACAATTATACTGTTATTTCTCCCATCTTCTAATATTATAATTTTTTAGATAGCTGCATGTGTAAAAAAAAATGTAGCTAGCAGACAGGTTTGGAAGTGCCAGTTGATTATAGCAGATGGGAAAAAATGACAGTAAGTTTATTTTATATGTTATACAGGTTAAATGGCAGTTACTCTATTTATATGCACTCAAAAAAGTTGTACATGTACTGTGTAGAAAATATGCATACCTGTAGTTTGTATTCATGCATGTGGATATGCATGCAGCTGCAAGTAGACATTTTAGAGACATGTAGAATAGTTTTTGTAGTAGGTGCTTTCCAATGATATGAGACTTGTACTCAGAGCGATCAACAGTATATTTGAAGTGCTGAACTCTGATGATGGAGTTAGATGTAGAGGTCTTGGATGTAATTGGCGGATGGTTGTGTGACTGCTTAGCTGTACCCAATGAGGGAATGGCACAGAGAGTGATGTGGAAATGGTGAAGGGTTGTCTGCGAGGTATGCGGTCTGCGGACACCGTGGAAGTCCACAGACAGGGTGTGCCACATCCAGAGTTTTCCACCAAATCCAGCATGGAAAGGGACTGTAGGGATCAGCCAATCAGATGTTGAGGTTGTGGATTTGTGTTGAAAGAGAGTATGTGTAGTGAAGATGGCAAAGGTGGAGAAAGTCAGGGTGTTGGTGCTTGTAGATATGTTTGTGCATGGCTTACAGCAGTATGCTCAATGCAGGCATGTGGCAAACAATTTTGATGTTAAAGGAGTGGAGGTGGTGTGGAGCACTGTGCCTGATTGCAATGTACAGGGAATTGTACAAGTTTGTCAAGATATGGGCAGGATGAACAGTCCCCATGTGGTAGTTTTGCACTATGGTGCTTTCCATTTGGGCTATGTTAGTGCCCCTACTTTGTTGGCAGATTTGGAAGACTTGGTTCAAGCAGTAATGAACATCCATCCAAATGCAAAAGTATTTTTTTCTGGATTAGTACCTAGGGCAAAATGGGAAATAGTTCTGTTTTTTGTCCTGAGCAAAACATTGCTAGGTGTGCAATCAACCAAGGCATGTGTGCTTTCATGCTTATAGCTGGTATGTTCTTCTGTAATAATGAGAATATTGATTCCAGTAATACTGTTTATTTTAAAGAAGATGGCATTTCCTTATCTTTTATGTGAAATGCCATTCTGTTTTGGAATGTAAAGGTTGCTTTGGAGAAGGTTATGTGAGGACTTTAGGTGTAAAGTAAGAAAAAAAAGGAAACAAAATACAAATTAACAGGTGTCTGTCAGGCATCTGCAAAAAAAAAAAAAAAACGGCTCTTTTCAGATCCAACCTCAAAGGGGAAATGGACATGGTGGTAGTCCCCAGACAGCGCATATTACATACAGGGATTTTGTGGTGGAGAGGCATGTAAATGAGAATGAGCAGAGCAAGGGATTGGTCAGTAAAGTCTACTGGGTGTGTTGTGTAAGGAGAGAGTTTGTCAGAAAGTATTTTCCCTCAGAGAAGAACAGATAGCTATGGCTGTGTGTTTCAGAAAACAGATTATCTGGATTTTGGGAGACTCATGGATACATTGGTTGGAGGTGCATGCCGAACGCTGTGAAGTAGCTGTAGATCTTGGATTCCCACATGTGGAAGTGCACTGGCATGGAGTGCGTGGAATGAAGTGGCTGGACTTGGTACCTCGCTGTGCTACTTTGGAGACAGAGAATCATCCAGACATAATTATAATTTATTGTGGAGGGAACAGTTTAGGACACGTGTCTGGAATTTCATTGCAATTTGCAATGAAATAAGGATTTGGGAATGTCATGGACATGTTTCCAAATTCCCAAGTAATTTTTTCTCGTATTGCGCAGATACAAATGTAGTTGCTTTCTTCTTCATTTGATCCACAAATGGAGAAAGCGAGGTGCAATGTCGATAAGGCTGTTTGTGCCTTTCTAAGAGATGTTGGCATGTCCTCTTTTCACAATGAAAATATTATGTTTCGTAGCACATACATTTTTCGCAGAGATGGAGTCCATCTTACTTATGCTGGCAATCCGATTTTTCTGAGAAATGTACAAAATGCATTGCAACCTTTCTTGGAGTTACAGCCATCTATTTTGCAGTAGATGTTGAACATTTCAAGTTTTTCAAACACACAAAAACACCACCAAAAGACTCTTTTCAGAGCCATGACTTCCTCCCAGAGAAAAGTGCAATGGTTTTGATAGGGCAGCACCCTAAAATGTCCACGGACTTCTAAAAAATGCACAGGGACCTGCACCATTTATTTGCCACTTCTATTTTTAAACTGTGAAAGGAGGCTCTGAAAAGAGCCTTTTTTATTTGGGATTTTTGTTGGTTTTTTTTTATTTTGTTTTTTACACATGACACTCTAGGAGAGGAGGGGAAAGGAGGGTAAGGAAGAGACACCAACCACAGGGATAAGAAAGGGCAGGTGGAGAGAAGAAGATGTAGGGTGGGCCTTATTTAGGTAGGTAGCAGGTCTTCTGGTGCTCTGTGACCGCAGTCTCTAAAGCACTTCGAAGACTCTCCGCCCTGCAGAGTACTGTGTTGCAGTACATACACAATATTGTGACCCTCGAAAGGTAAGGCTCAACAGCATCGTGAATGGCCTGTAAGGCAGCTGGAGGGATGCGCTCTCCCACAGGAGTGTCTCTTGCCGTGAGAGGAGCGGAAACGGAGGATGTTGTAAAGGAACTCAACCTACTACGTTGATCACAAGGTACAACCGTGCGAACGGCCCCACCATGGAACGACCTTAGATGTCGCTTCACGGATGTCGTACCAAAGCTGTACAAACCACGCCTCCCATGACTCAGCACCATTTTGCACTGGTTGCAATAGTCAGAAGCACAATGGAGATCCGCTCTGGGGTGTGGCCTTTTATAGGGGTTCTGGTGCACGCTCCGCTGACAGCCGCACTGACCGCGGCCAGATCGAACACGCCGAAAAGGCTCAAAAAGTTCCAAAAAGTATGCAGAATGCCAGGGTCATTGTCTGGGACATGTGCAATGGTGAATTTTTACTGTAAAATACTTTGGATTGTCTGAAAAAGTACTTTTAAAATGTTAGCCCCATACAAAGTCAAGGCCTCGTCACCCTTTTCTGCTGCATGTACATCGAGCCAGATCCGATGAGCTGGAATAAATGGATCAACTGCACTGGGCAAGGGGCCATTAGTAGGTGCCCCTGGCCCCTCTAGAGGAGACTGGAGCAGATGATCCTCTTCCAGCACTTTGCCTGCTGATTCAATCGAGGGAGGGGGTTGAGCTATAAGTACAGAGTCGCTGCGTTCCCTTTGGAAGATCTCATCAATACCGGTCATACTCGTTTGTGCTGTGTCTGGGTTTTCCATTATGTTAACATTGGAGGTAGTCTTCGCCGTTATCTGGATGTGGACTTCAAGGGGACATTCTGGCATTTCCCCCTCCGTTTGTTCTATGCAGGGCCGTCGGGTCGGCGCTTCTAGGTTTGTTAAACTGTGTCCCTCTAAGAGTTGGGAGCACTCGGCCACTCTACATTCCTCTTGTGAGACTGCCGAGACAGTTGATGGATCTTGGGCACCCTTGTTATCACTGCAGTAGTGTTGACAGTTCTAATTGGTTGACCAATAATAAGCATAAAGGTTTTTATAAATTTAACAACTGCAACATATGTGAATTGGCAGAAACTTCTGCATTTGTTAGCTATGGGGAAAATAAGAAGGAAAAGTGGTACATAAACCACGAAATTGACTGTTTGACTAGGTTTGTGGTATATGTGATCACTTGCCCTTGTGAAAAATGTTATACAGGTTCCACTATCTGTTCATTAAAGCTCAGAATTCTTCAGCATTATAGGGCTATAAAGAATTAAGATACCAACTACCAATTAGCTGTTCATTTTGAAAAAGCTCATGATAGTGATCCTATTCTACTTAGATTCAGTGATTTGGCACATGTTCCAGAACATAGAAGATTAGGTAATAGAGAGAGAAAAAACAGAGACAGTTGGAATCAAAATTGGTAATTGAATTTAATACTAAAAAACTAAATGGACATAATTCAGATGAGGAGTTAGCAGTGCACCTTTCTGGGTAATACACTTTGAGCATTTGCATTCCTAGAATGTGTATTATTGCAATGAGTCCTAATAGAAAGTTGTTGACTATATTCATATGTTTATGTACATTATTGAGTTTCTAGATTGAACACTTTGGCTTAAGGTTCAAATATTTGTTATAGGAGACATTGGGCCTCATTACGAGGCTTGCGGTAGCCATGCCTGTAGTATAGCGCCGTTGTTGCCTTACGGCCATACTTGTAATGAGGCCCATTAACTGATATTTTAGGACACTTGTCCAGCACTTGCACCTTCATATGTGTTTTTAAGGTTTATGTATTTTTCTTGTGGACAATGGGTTTGTCTTGCTGATAGGGATGAGTTCATGTGTTTTTCTGCTTACAGAGTACATCTGTAAATTCAGATAATTGATTGTCCTTCACTCATTGGTCTTGACTGTCTAAATGGGATCCAGGATGCACCAGTATGCTCTTGTACTTTACTTCTTTCATTAATTTGTATATTCATTATTCTATGCTATGGATTGCCATTGTGATTACCTTACCGTTGTCCGCTATCAAGTGCCACGCAGACTTTGCACTGAGTATGTCAACATAGGATATGTCTTTTTTAAATGTCACTTGATATATTTCCTTTTATTTACTTATTTATTAGGAACCCATTATATGTTTTATTGATCACTGACATGTGTGATGCCAACTTTGATGTTCTGGGTGTTAGTGTTAGCAGTGCACGCTGGTGGCGCCAGTTATGGTTGCTTAGCTTACCATAACTGGCACATTTCTGTGGGTTTTCTGTTTTACTTGCAACCATAATGTCCTTTTAACCATGTTTTTTCATTCAATTTTATAGGTTTTTATTAGTGAAACTTAACCATAACGTTACCTTAACAAAGTTGTTTCACTGAATTCATGGGTT
This sequence comes from Ambystoma mexicanum, assembly GCF_040938575.1. NCBI lineage: Eukaryota > Metazoa > Chordata > Amphibia > Caudata > Ambystomatidae > Ambystoma > Ambystoma mexicanum. The sequence continues at coordinate 298,672,556 of NC_090936.1, read as the reverse complement.
TTTACTACTGCACCCTAATTTGCTATAACTTCCTAATATTATACTTACACCCAATATGGCTGCATTTTCGGCCGATGTAGAACATTTTAAGTTAAAATTGTTCCATTCTCCACCTCCTAGCAACATTTTTAACACTACTATAAACTGACAACAACTTTTTCCAATGTTTTTGTGTTTGTTGACATTCGCGAACATATGATGTCATAGCAGACTTTTGGGACAGTGTGACGTGACCACGCACATGTGCAGCATTAAGTCGTGTTTGCGAACAGGGCGGCGCTTCGCAGACGGGTCCATGCTTCGCAAACAGTTAGAAACTGGATTTTTAGTTTATCTAGGAAGTTTGAAGAAAAAAATGTACCTTTGCACAGCTCCTACACCTATTCTTACTTATTATCCATTTGCATTATAGGACAAAGCACATACTTGCAAGAATATTGGCACAACTGCTATTTATCTTCAAACATGGCATCAGCTATTACCATCAGCTATTACGCAGCCTCCCCAGGAAAAACCACCACCACCAGCTAAAGGATCTAGACAAGGGAAAAAGCACAATAATGTAGAAAACATTCAAAAGGACCAGGAAGATGAGGTAGAGGAAATGCCTACCTCTCGCACTCAGAGAGAATCATGGGTGTGGCTGTTTGTTATCACTATTGGGAGTGTAACAAAGGCTAAAGCAACCAAGGTGAAATGCATTGAGTGTTGTACTCAGTCGTGCACAACCTGGGCAATATTTCTACAGGACAACCCTCCAGGCGCCGCCACACCAAATCCAACCACTGAAATGCTCTCATAAAAGCTGTTCCTTTTTCAGGAAGTAGTACGCTGTCTTCCTCTACCTCATCTTCCTTAACCAATACTGCCACCACACAGGCTACCTCTGTGGGGCAGAAAATCCCACCAGCTACCTTGCAAGCCATAAAATAGGCTGTTGATCCATATATTTCCAAGACAACAGTACTCTGTATATACTGCAAAAAACCACTCTGCCTGGGGGAGCAGTTTTACAGTGCTTTCGGGCTGTAATCAACAAGCATGAGAAACACTATGCCCTACCTTAGATTTAACACACGCCCAACATGTTCCCCTACACACCTATCCCTCCATATCTGTGGTTGGTGTCCCTTCCCTCATTCCCCTTCCCCACCTTACTTACTAATATCTCTTGCAAAAAAAAGGAAAAAGAAAAATACAAAATCAAAAAACACAAAAAAGGTTCCTTTAGGAACCACCTTTCACAGTTGAAAAATAGAAGTAAAAAAATAAGCTTATAGACTTAATCTACTTTACATTTTTCAGTACAGTAGTTAGACTCAATAAGATTGTCCAACATTCCCATTAGCATGTTGTACTATGCTAATGGAAATAATGGAAAAGTGTATAGTGCAGAAAAAGAAAAGTTCAGAAACTTTTTTCTGTCACAAAAACTTTTCTCTAGCATAAATAAAGACCATAATTCATGCACCTATACATGTATATATAATATATACACGGTCTAGACACACCCCTCTACATGCCATGCATCATTAAAAAAACAGATTGCACGTGCACATCATCGCAGAAGACAGCCCATCTACCGTTTTTACTGTAACTCTCCCTCATTACATGCTTACAGTCACACATATATCCACCAATCAGTTAAAAAAAACTCTACACATAACACTATCAACAAATTAAATTACACACACCAACTGTCACTTACAAATGTTCTACACATCTTTTGCATATGCATTTCCCTTGCTTATCCCCAAAGAACGTACATACTGCTGCTATAAATGCACATATGCATTGTGCAGTAAAATAAGTGCATGAATGGAAAGAGGAGTAGGGATTGCCAAGAGCTGATAGGAGCCCACAAGGAAGGTGCCAAGAAATGCCAAGGTGGGACACCACTAGCTACCTGCTGTAGCAGATCAGTCCCAAAGGTGTGGTACACACCTGACAGGTGGTAGACCCACAAGGGCAGTGCTGAAGGGTGAGGGTGTACCGTTGTCGACAAGATATAGGGTCTGCAACCTGTGAGGTTCAAGAGGGACCAGGCCACCAGTTTTAGTGGCAGTGGTGTGAGTTAGCAGGGAAGGGATTAAGTAAAACAGGAATACAAAAGCAGATTTTTCAGAAGTCTCTAAGACTTAAGGAAGTCCAGCCCAAGCATAAGAACAGCAGGAAGACTGTTCCAAACAGATGCACCGGCCGAAGAGAGATGCATGCCTCCTACTTTCTGTTTCAAAAAGCATTTGACAAGCAGACTATTTGAGTAACATCAGCGGAGGGCTCTGGGAGGGCAGTATTTAGGGAAACAAAGTTTGACATATTGTAGTCACGGGTCCCATAAAGCCATGTCAATTATTGAAATGGTCTCGAATTACATCCTTGCCATTAGAACAAGCCAATTTACACATTTTAGTGATATGATCCCTGGGCTTCAGGCCAAAGATAAGTCTTGCTAGTCTAGATTAGCCAAAATGAGCATGTATAACAAAGGGCGAGGTTAAGAAAGAGGTTGTTGCATTAGCGCAGCCTACACAGGACCAGGGCTCGACAGGCCTTTAGCTCCTGGGGGAAGGTGAGGAAAGGCACAATGCCTGTAAAGAGGTCAAGCTGAAAGCATGGGCTTTCTTTACAAGCTCCTAAATGTAAGGAGTAAAATAGAGAGAGGACTTAAAGATGAATCAAAGGTTTTCAGCCTAACAACATGGTGAGAGTAGAGGGCCCAAAGACATCAGCTAGAGGGTAGGAGAAAAACAGGGCGCAGTTGTCACAATAAGAAAAATCTCCATGTTACTGGCATTGAGACAGAGATGGGTAGCCGCTCACAATGCCTCCATGGCGGTCTGACAATCAGGGATAAAAAACGAGTAGAAGAAATTAGTTCAGGGAAGTTTAAGAAAAGCTGTGTTAATTAACATAACACTGGACATTAGAAAAGAAGAAGGACATCAAGTGAACCAGAGGAACGAAAGAGGTATGGAAGAGCCACAATCATAGTATAAAACCCTGGGGTACTTTGCAGGTACACAGTAAAATGGTGGAGTACAAACAGACCAATTGCAGCTGGCAAGGGTGGTTAATGAGGAAAACAGATCAGCCAGTCCAATGCCCGTCGATGATGCTAAAGGTATCATGTAACTTTTTAATGAGCATACATTGGTTAACCGTGTGAGAGACGAAGGACACATCAAGGAACACTATCCTTAATTGTGCTACAATAATAAATACCATTTACACTTTAATTATATAACTCCACCATATTACAAATACTATATACTCCCACTACAGTACCTATAATTACTATACATATATCACTATACTATGGGCCTCATTACAAGTATGGAAGGAGCCATGCTGCTATTAGCGGCATGCCGACCCCCATGCCGGGTACCGGGTCCGGCTTCCCGGAAAGGGGAAGTACCGGGCCATTCCGACCTTGGAGGGCCCAGTAATTCCCCTTCCTGAGAACCCGGACTTGGTACATCCCCATTCCCATTCGAGCCCCCATAGGGCTCAATGGGAATGGTGAGGATGCAAACAACGGGCACGTTAATGACAGGCCCATTGTTTGCATCCTGGTCTGTTTGCAGGACCCACTAAGGATGCCTGGTAAAACCAGGTGTCCTTAGCGGGTCCCGCGAGGAGACCTTGTAATGGGGCGGTAGACAGATAACGGGGCCGGCCCGTTATCCCTCTACCGCATACCTTGTAATGAGGCCCAATGTGTTGCCGCTGCCCACAACCACCACAATAGAAGTAAACCATATAACAAGTACGTACAATACACCTTCAAATAACAAAACTCACCCTGAACCCCCTGCCATCCATATGATGTCTGTGGACACCAAATTTGACCTTGGACTAAGCGGGTCCTACACACCTTTTTGTCACCTATAAAAACAACACCAAACCTGGCGAGGATTCATCCGGGGGAGGGCGAAGCTATAAACCACCCAAAAAGTGCTCTTTCTATATGTTGAGCAACTTCACCATTACTACAGGGCCGCTACCGCAGGCCTTGTAAACCATATATATTTATTCACTGAAAAAACTTTGTTAAAGGGACATATAGTTAAGATGCACTAATAAAAACCTATGAAAGTCAATGAAAAAACTTTGTTAAAGGGACATTATGGTTACAAGTAAACCTCAGAAATTCACAGGTTATGGTAAACTAAGCAACCATAACTCGCGCCACCACCGTGCACTGCTAAGACTAACACCCAGGATATCAAAGAAGATATTATAAATGTGATTCGTCTACTTTTATTTTTTCAAAAGTGTCAAAATGTATGTACATACAATGGTCATATAATTTACTGCCACTTGACAAAATTCATTCAGACTTTACACAAACATTCAAGGTTGGGTCTATAATTTTTCTGAAAACCTTTTGTTCCACATTCGTCAAACGGCAACAAAGTTTTAAGCCATCTAAAAATGTTGAGACCACCCTCTAATGAAGCCCCCTCTTGACAACATCCCACAAAACTTTAGAAATACGTGTATATCTACATCTAAAATCTTTTTGAAAACATTTGTGTGGATTCGTCAAATGGCAGCACATTTATAAGCCTTTAAATATTTTTGGAACCCCCTGTAATTTTGCCCCCTCTTGACAGAATCCTACGAAACTGGGCAAAAACATGTATATCTAGATTCAAAATCGTTATGTGAACTTTTGTGCAGATTCATCAAATGGCACCAAATTTATAAGCCTTTACAATATTTTGGGACCCCCCCTCTAATTTTGTTCCCTCTTGACAAGACAACTCCACACTTTCCAAAATCAGAATCAAGTCTAGAATAAAATTCAAAAATTTAATGCGGTTTCATTGAGTGGCGCCACAGTTATAAGCCATTTGTAATGTCATCTTTGATGACATGGGTGTTAGTCGTAGCAGTGCACTGTGGTGGCACGAGTTATGGTTGTTTAGCTTACCATAACTGACGAATTTCTGGGGTTTTCGGTTTTACTTGTAACCATAGTAAGGATAGGTAGTTATTAGTGCAAAGTAACTATAATGTCCCTTTAAAAGGTTTTTGGCACTGTATCTGATTGGTTTTTCTTAGGGCAACTGAATCATAACGTCCCTTTAACAACGTTTTTCCACTGAATTTGATAGGTTTTTAGTAGCGTAACTTAACCATAACGTCCCGTTAACAAAACATTTTTACTGAATTTCATAGCTTTTTACCAAGATACCCTTAATTTGTATAGATGTACCATACAACATAGGCAACCCCCCTAGTCCCATGCTGATGACCACAGGGTCCGCAAACTATGAGCCTGTCCATGGACCTTGGGTAGCATCCACACTGCCCAAAAGCTCAGGGGTTCTCTTACATTGCTGTAGCGTGCAACAAAGACACTCAACATGTTGAAAGAGCAGCATGTAAGTGAATTACAAACAAAAATAAAGTAGGCCTACAAACTCTATACTTAAGAAAGCACAGTGCAGCTCCATAGGGTATGCAATATAATGGAATGCACCAAGAACAAAAATAACCTGTCCCTCCAGCAGAATTACCTCACTGCTGCTTTACACAGAAACTGCAAACCAACTGTCAACAGCACGCATGCAAAGCACTAACAGCACAAATGAACTACAAACTGGTAAGTGCACTACATTGCTTCCTAAAACTACACAGTTTGTTCAGTATGCTACACTAAAACATAATTTTTCTTTTTTTACACATAAATGGCTAGCACCCTGGAATGGCTTGATGAACATTTTCCTCAGGGTAAAATGAGTGAAGACAGTGATACTTTTGGTACACAGTGCAGTTTGCAAAGTAAGCCAATTAATACACATTGCTTCACATGTACCTGACACATTGGGGGTCATTACGACCCTGGCGCTAAGGAGTTAACGGCGCCGTAAAAGGCTGCGGCGCCGTCAACCCCTTAGCGCCTAATTACGAGGTCCCTTTCTGGGACCCTACCTGAATGGCTGGTCTGGACCAGCCGTTAAAGTAGGGACCTGCAAAGGGACCTTTGAGGTAATTACGGTACCGTAATTACCGCCTTCCCCAGTCCCATTGAGCCCTATGGGCAAAAATGGGAATGGGGAAGGGCCAATGTTCAATGGGGAATTACCGCCCCGTCAACCTTGGAATGGGGTGGTAATTCCCCATTGAACATTGGCGGAATCGTTACAACAGAGGCAGCAACCATGGTGCTAATAGCGCCATGGGTTACCGCCAGTGTTGTAATGAGGGCCATTATTTTTCTTTAACAGTACATACAGAAAATAAAGGGAATGCCCCAGAAACAGTACATCATCTACAAGTCCATGAGCATATGGAACAACAAAGTAACAGTGTACAAAATCATCTACTGAGCTTGGAAGAAAAAATGGATCAATTAATTGTGCCGATTTAAAAGATTTTGTACAAAGACATATCATGGAGAATATTAAATATCACTGCCCCATCTGCACCTGTACCCCTTCTCCCTGTCCCAGCCAACCATCCCCACAAATTCTCCATCACCAACAACGTTATGATGAGACCTCAATCTCTTCCTCCCCTAATGCCCAACCTCTAGAGAAACCCAATTCCCCGGTATATGTCTCCATTTCTGCTTCACCTTCTCTTTCGTAATTTATATATTTATGTATGTAAATAAAGTTATATGTATACTGTTGCTGAATGCGTCTGTGTTTTATTTTTAAAAAACTCTGTTAGGAGTCCGTGGACAGTGTGACTGCCTGGATTGTCCATAATTAATTAAAATGGAGGTGTCCCACAGACACTGCACCTGTCCGGGCTGCCTGCAATCAAAATGTATGTGTCCGCAGAACACCGCACCTGTCCGCATGTCTGAAAAGTTGTGACGCCCCCCTAATTAGTTCAGGAACCCCACCCCTGTCCAGCAGACACCTGGCTCATGCACATCCCACCTTCGTGATCCTTCAAACAACGCACCTGTCCAGAACAGTCCGCCGCACGTGTGTCGTCCTTTTAATTAGTCCGGGGAGCCCAACCCTGTCCGTAGGACACCTATGAGCATCTGCACAACAGATCCCATGCAATAGGTGTTGTATGGACCCCTGTCCCATTCGCAAACGTCTGCAACGTCACCATGCGACCGCATCCCCGCTCAACGTAGGCCCTTGTCTGTGGGCAGTGTCTGGGCCCCTGAACACCAGAAAAGTGCTTTCTGGAGCAATCCAAGGTGTTCTACTGTGAAACTTTACCCTTGCACAGTTCCCAGACCATGTCTCTGGCAATCTAGATACTTTTTGGAGCTTTTTGAGTGCGCTTTGGAGTCCATAGTGTCCACAGAGTGTGTGGCTGTCTGCGGAGAATTCCCCAGCACCACACTAAAAGGCCACACCCGAGCACTGCTCCTCATTCTGTTTTTGGATACCAAGTCTACTGAGCACTGCTACAGCTTTCTGTTTGCTGTTTCCTGTGTGCAGATTGCTATTTCCTGCTTCCGGACACCTTTGTTGATGGCATCCATGACTGCTCCTACTACTGCTGCCCCATATCCTCCACCACCACCACCTGGCAAAGGGCCTGGGTAATGGAACATGTGTGGTGATGTAGAGAGGGATCAAGAGGAATATGAAGATGAGGTAGAGGATGTCACCACTACTGCCGGCCAGAGTGAGTCTTGGGTGTGGAGGCTCTTTATCACCATTGGAGGGGTACCGTGCAGACAAGGTGCACTGCACTGAGTGCAAAACTGTTCTCAGTCATGGCCAACATGGCCTGTATAGCTACAGGACAACCTCCATGTGGCGACACCTGAGGTCGAACCACAAGGCGGCAGTTCGGAGGGTCGTCCCCTTTGAACAAAGTAGTAGGTTGAGGTCCTCTACAACATCCTCTGTATCTGCACCTGCCACCACAAGGGACACTCCTGTGGGGCAGCAGATCCCTGAACCAGCCTCACAGGCCATACGCACCACAGCACACCCATACCTTTCGAGGGTCTCTGTATTGTGCATGTACTGCAACGTGGTACTCTGGAGGGGTAGCATTTCAAAGTGCTTTCGATGCTTCGGTCAGGGAGCATGAGAAAGACTGACCCCTACCCAAGTGAGGCCCACCCAACATCTTCTTCTCTCCACTTGCCCTTTCTTATCACTGTGGTTGGTGCCACTTCCCTACCCTCCCTTTCCTTTCTTTCCTTATGTGTCATATATAAAAAACAAAAAATATATAAAACAACAAAAAAAAGGCTCTTTTCAGAGCCACCTTTCACAGTTTAAAAATAGAAGTGCCAATGAAATGGTGCAGGGCCCTGGGCATTCTGAGAAGTCAGCGGACAGCGCGGTACTTCACGGACTTTAAAGAAATGTAGGGGGTGGTACTTTCAAAAACATTGCACCCTTTTCCGCGAGAAAGTGGTGGCTCTGAAAGGAGCCTTTTGTGTTGTTTGTCAGTAAAATGGACTCCCTCTCTGCAAAAAAGTTTCATGCTACGAAATGTAATATTTTCATTGTGGATGGACGACATGCCAACATCTCTCAAAAAGGCGCAAACAGCCTTGTTGACATTGCAACTCGCTTTCTCCATTTGCGGACCAAATGAAGAACAGCCAAACCATGTCTGTCTCTTCGCAATGCGGGAAAAATATTACTCCGAAGTTTGGAAACATGTCCATGACTTTCGCAAGTGCCTCCTTCATCGCAAACTGAAGTGAGAGTCCAGTAACATGTCTTAAACGGTTCCCTCCACAATGAATAATAATAATGTCTGGATGATGGTGTGTCACTAAAGTGGCACAAACAGGAACCAAATCCAGCCACTTCATTTCACGCACTCCATACCAATGCACATACACATGATGGAATCCAAAATGTGCAGCCACTCCACAATGCTTTGCATACACCTGCAACCAATGTACCGAAGTGTCTCCCAAAATCCAGACACACTGCCTCCTGAAAGACACAGCCATAGCCATCTGCACTCCTCTCAGCATACAGACCTTCTGCCACAGTATCTCCTTATACAACACACCCATAAAACCTTATTGACCAATCCCCTATCCTCCAGAGTCCCATTTCCATGGCTATCAGCCTCAAAAGCCCCGGATGCGGCAAGTGCGATCCGTGGACTAACACAGTGTCCGTGGACATATCGTGCAATTCGCGAGGGTGGGGACAGAAATTTCAACCAAAGTAGGAGATTTGCACTTTAGTGGTGACTCTGAAAAGAGCCTTTTTTTAAAGGTTTTTCTAAAGAAACACCTTTTATTTTGTATTTATTTTGGTTTTTTCTTTACATTAACCTAGAGTTATTTCTTATATTGCAAAAATGCATGGCATTTCCCAGGATAGATAAAGAAATGCCATCTGCTTTGAAAGAATTGACATTAATAGAATCAGTATTCTCATAAATATAGGAGAACATCCCAGCTCTGAGCAAGAAAACAGACATGACTTTGTTAACCAGACACCTTGCACCATTTTGCTAGGGACAAAAAACTTTACAAATGTCCCATGCTACCCTAGGTAGCATCTCAGAAAAAATAACCTTGGCACTTGGAAGAACCACTATCACTGCCTGAACCAATTTTTGCAGAGCACTCAACATAGTAGGTACCCTGATATATCCCAAATGCACAGCACCCCAAAGGGCCTCATTCCAACCCGGGCGCAAAGGGATACGGCACACCGGTAAGTACACTGGTGCCGGTAATCCCTTTGCGCCCTATTCTGAGGTCCCCCAACAGGCCCTGTTTGGTACAACCATATCAGCCATTGTAATGTGTAAACTGTTATTCTCTGCATTCCTTCTGCCATTTTTACAACCACGCCCCCCACTAACACACCTGCTATAAAATGGCTACAATGCACACAGAAAAGGAAAACTGCATGTATCCTACCAAAACATAGCAAGCACATAGATTGCAGGCATTTGAATAGGGTACCTGCCACTTACCTTGTATAACCTTCCACTACTAAATAATCATACTGTGATTTGTCCCATCTCCCAACATCAAGTGGCACTTACTTACAATGTTCCATGCTTACAAACTTTTCTTTTAATGCCCACTTGCATAACTGTTTCACACTTCTTATTTCTCTGTGATGTATTTGTAAATGCAAAAATGAAATCCACATTTGAAATACTTTTACTGTAAGTTGAATTGGCAGGTCCTATATGAAATGCCCAGAATGCACACAGAAAAGGGAAACAGCATGTATGTTGGCAAAGCATGGCATGGCAAGTACATACTTTGCACAATTGACAGAATGCACCATTGCTTGAAAAGCAAACAAATGCATTTGTACATTGGGAACAGTGCCATTTGTAAATGTGGATAAATAAATCCAACAACAGAAATGATTTCTGCACTCATGTAGCAAGCATCTATGTACAGGAAAGTTAATGGAATTCCACACACAGAAACATAATCCTTTCCAATCTGTACATCGTTCTGAGCCTTTTTCTCATCCTACTACAACTTGGACTAATCCATTTCCAAACAAAATAGTGCAAAAGCAATACACACATTTGCAAAAGTGCACCTCATAGGACAGACTTATAAATACACCACTACCCCATAGCAATGATGCTGATGCTCCCATGTCCCCATTCATATACAAAGCTGTGCAATTTCACACACACACTAACTCTTCCTGCCAAGAAATCCTTCTACAATTTTAGATAATGTGTTCTCCAAGTGCAATTACTGTGCCATTAACACACATATGTACTAACTTCCTTATTTTGCAATTGCAGTGAAGACCACTCTCCTGAAAGCAAGTGGTGTCTGAAGGAGAAACTAGAACCCAGAAGAAACCTACTCTTCACATCCAACAAAGTAAGTGCAATACTGTCATAGTGTTCTGCCTGTTACTCAGTCGTGCAGTGTTCTTGTATTGTAGGCTACTCAATTGTATCAACCCAACAGCATTTGCTTCACTCTTACTCATTGCACCTCAGCAGGTGCACACTTTGTATTGTCATCTGAACACCAGTATAGTAACACACAGATACCAGTACAGCCTTTCCAACCTGACGTAACAGCCCATTCCACATTCACACACCTCTATATGTATGCCGACCCTCATATTCAGACACTCATGCACAGTGCACTTATATACATTTCACAACCTCCCAACCCACACTTCCCTTTCTTCTCCAACAGACACTACAGTATGCTTACCAAAAAGCAACTCTGTCAAAAGCAATGCATAAATAGAGCAGATCAAACTAAAAGTGCACAAAACAGCCATCCACCTCTAGCAGAATTTGTACAAAAAGTTCAAACAAAACAGCTAATAGAGTCATTAGGCAAAACTGAAGCAGCTAACAGGAAAGAAACAGTGACTCCTCTTTCAAAATGTAAAAATAAAAAGAAATGTTTGAAGAAGATTGCAACTACCACTAGTGCTAAGATTTCAACTACCACTAGTGCTAATACTGCACCTACAAATGTTAATGTAGCCACAAGTAAACATTCCAAAAAATCAATTTTACAAAAAATGTTCCACCACAGAATCCTTCAGAACCGTATAACAACAGGGGAGAAATCATGGTCAACCCTTAAAACCTACCGCAGAAAACTAATCCTGGAAGTTCTCATAGACAGTGCAAACCTTCTCAAAAGGAAATTGTTTATATTAGTTTTAAACAGAATGAAACCACTAACAAAATTAATTACTAAACTACAACAATTACTTCGCAACAGACGTAATATCAACATAGATACCTTTGCAAACGTATCACACCACCAGCACAGAGCCATATTTCAATGAATAGGCATACAAAAAAAAGCAAATAAACCCAAATGCCATACATGCGAGCGGGAGAGGGTATGAAAAGGTTAACAATACCATTATGGAAGAAGAAACGCTGCTCACAAGAATATCCCCAGCAAACTTACAATCAACTCTCCATTCCACCCAACCAATACGTCCAGTCTACAAATGGCTGTGCACATCAATATGTAAAGCGCAAAAACAATCTTTCACATCTTTAAAGCAGTTCCTCATTCAGTATGTGAAAGGCAAAGACCAATTAAAAAATGTAATATTACAAACTATGGACTCCTATCCAGTACACAAATACACTGCGACTACGCGGACATTCATTAGCCTGCATTTCTGGACCTGCTTGCAAAAGCACCTTCCACCATATCAAAATGTTAGCAACACACCATTAAACTGTACGAAATCTCGTTCTGAACCTGTACTATGCAAAAAGTCCTGCTTTAGCACTGGATCATTTAAATGACATTGGGCCTCATTATGACTCTGGCGCTAAGTGGTTAACGGCGCCGTAAAAGGCTGCAGTGTCGTTAACCACATAGCACCTTAATACGAGGTCCCTTTGCGGGACCCGACCTGAACGGCTGGTCTGGACCAGCCGTTAAAGTAGGAACCCGCAAAGGGACCTCGCATGCAATTACGGTACCGCAATGGAGCAAAAATGGAAATGGGGAAGGGCCATGGGGAAATGGGGAAATACTGCCCCGCCAACCTTGGAATGGGGTGGTATTTCCCCATTTCCCCATGGCGGACTCGTTACAACACCGGCACCAACCATGGTGCTAACAGCGCCATGGTTTAGCGCCAGTGTTGTAATGAGGACCATTCTCCTACATGGTACAGCCAAAGAACTGCTCGAAGAAACAGACCACATCCAAAGCAAATATTTTGGAACTGAAGAGCACTTAGAAAATCCAGTAACTTTAGAAAAGAGGCGCAACAACTTTGCAGATATATGATATGATATGGCATTTATAACGCGCCTATACACAAGTATTTCAAGGCGCGACGTGGCAAGGGAGGGGAACAGAGGGAAGGCAGAGACAACGATCTTACTAGGCCAGGTGACATTGAGATTGCACAAGTGCAGGGGAGGTGGGGAGGGAAAAGTGTGAGGGGGAAGAAGGGGGGAGTGCGGTACATAGGACAACAGTAATAAATAGAAACAATAAATAGGAACAATAAATAATAAGTGCATCCAGAAGGTGGCAGGTGCAAGGGTAAGTGCAGGCATCAAGTGTCAAGTGCTGGTAGGTGGATGTAGGGATACAGAAACAGCCTCAGAGTGCAAGGGTTGCCGGGGGGCAGTGCAGGTATGCAACTGGTGGGGAGGGACCTGGGCCCAGGCGCAGAGGGTAGCCAGGTGCCCAGTGCAGTTTCGGTTTCAGCCAGGAGTCCAGGAGGGAAGAGGAGGAGAGAAAGCAATGGCAAAGAGGAAGGTCTTGAGGTGCTTCTGGAACCTGAGATGGTTCAATTTTCAGAGAGGCATGGAGGCTGTTCCAGAGGGAGGCCCCAGCTGAAGAAAGAGATCTACCACCAATGTGTTGCTTGAAGAAGCGACTGACCCTGAGGGAGTTGGAGGTGGATGAGCGTAGAGCTGGAGAGGTAAGATATTTAGGAAGAGAGAGTTGAAGGTATTGATGCCCCAGACCCCAGAAGGCCTTGTGAACAATGCAGAGGGTTTTGAACTTAATCCTCGAAGCCACTGGATGGCAGTGCAGAGATTTCAGCCCTGGAGAGATACAATCCCTGGGCTTGAGGCCAAGGACAAGTCTCGCAGTCCTGTTCTGGATGAGTTGTAGAGGTCGGAGAGTAGAGGCAGGCAGATTTAGAAAGAGGCTGTTGCAGTTGTCCAGCCTAGAGAGAACCAGAGCTCTGGCGACAGTGAGCTTCTGGGGGAAGGAGCCGAAAGGAATAATACCTCTGAGGAGATGCAGCTGGTAGTGTGACTTCTTAGAGATGTCAGAGTTGTGATGAGAGAAGGAGCGTGTGGAGTAGAAGATGACCCTGAGGTTCTCGGCCTCACAGGTGGGAGCAGGAAGAGGGCCAAGAGAGGCCGGCCAGAGAGAGACAGGAAAGGAGGGAGCAGATATGCTGATGAGGAGACTCTCAGTCTTACTGGGATTAAGGCTGAGATCATTGGTGGCACACCACTCCTGGATAGCAGACAGATAGTCGGAGATGAGAGAAGGGGAAGAGATGGCTGAGGGGAGCCTGAAAATAAGCAGAGTGTCAACCGCATAGCACTGAAAGTTGGGGCAGAGAGCGGCAATGCGGTGGGCAAGAAGTGCCAGGTATTGGTTGAAGAGCCAGGGAGAGAGGTTAGAGCCCTTGGGAACACCACAGGTAGAGATGGAGATAGAGGAGAGGAAGGATCCAAGTCAACTTGCTATTACACACGTACAAAAAAGAAATACTAAAGTTTAAAAGCACATCTGCTGAAGTACCAAACCAAGTATGTGTGTTGCTGCAGAACCTTTTATAAAAAGAGCACCAAAACTGTAGACATAATGTACAAAATAGAAGACAACGGGCTTCATTACACAGTAGACGGTAAACCATGGCGCTATTAGCGCCATGGTTCATGCCGGTAATTTACCGGTACCACCTTGGAGGAAAGGGGAATTACTGCCCTATTCCAAGGTTGGGAAGGCGGTAATTCCTCCTTCCTATATTGCCCTTCCCATTCCCATTTTTGCCCAATAGGGGATAATGGGAATGGGGAAGGCGCTAATTACGGTACCGCAAATTGCGGTACCGTAATTAGCTCCCTGGTCCCTTTGCAGGTTGGATTTTTAATGCCTGCAAAAAGCAGGTGTTAAATTCCCCAACCCGCAAAGGAACCTCGTAGTATGGTGGTAAGGATTTACCGGTACTGGTAAAATACCAGTACCGGTAAACCCTTAGCGACTACCGTGAATTGAGGCCCAATGAGGAATCCCAGTGGTTCCAATTAGCTCTCTATCTTATAGCAGAAAACAAATACACAATTACTAACCCCTCAATACTTTCCACAAACTGCACAGCAAAACTAAACAATAACCAAATGCCTTCACAGGCTATCACTAATAACTTGGAAATATTCCCACTACCAAAACCACTCTAACAACCTAGAGCATTATAAACCAAACAGTACACCAATTTCAAGTGTTGATACGCCTTCAACTGAAAACAGGAAAACTGCCTTCATCTGAATTATTGAAAGGCATTTGTGGCAAAGCAGTTTATTTGTTATTAGATCTCAAAGAAAATGTAGACACTCTAGGAGTGCAACGGCCAATTGATCAATCTTTGATAATCCTAGTGAATGGTGTACTGACAAAAGAGAAAAAAAATTGGTAGCAACTAGTGGACTTAAATAAAGTTAGAGAAGCCCTGCAATATCTTAAAGACAACAATGAATACTACAAAGAAGTAAGCATTGAAGAGAACCTGAGGGAAACCACCGAAATAATTCAGCACTCCTCAGCAACTGCCCAATTTGAACTTCTATATCCTACTTCATACAGCCTCCCATATTTTAGACCACTATACAATTCGCCCAATGCACTCCAAAGCCACCATAGACAATGCACTAGAAACATATCAAATGTGGCAAGCCAAAGGATCTCCAATCAGTATATGGGAAAAAAGTGTAGAAGCACGAGCCTTTCTTCTACTTTTTCCTACTGGAAAAGGTGTAAGGTATGATGAAAAATGCACACAAATAACAGCATCAGATTACCGCTCTTTGCGAATGTATTCTGAAAACCCCAGATTCAGACAAAACGTTGAATACTTATTCTACCTCCTCTTTGAAAGTGAACTAGCAATTCCATGTTATGGAGTTGCACACACATTGAAAACAGGTTCCAATTTTCAAAACATGTCTGCTACGCAGCTACTTCAAAAGGTGCCGCAGAAAGATTACGTTTTACAGTCAAGTATTACAAATCTCTTGGCAAACATTCGTGGTACGACGGCACGCAGATGTACGGTGTATGATATGCAACCTCGGCACAGCCACATGGTTTGTCACTTTAAGTTGTGCAGAGTATGCATGCGGAGACTTGCGTGGTTTCCTACATATAGCAAATGAAAACAAAGCAGATATAGACATGAAAACACCTGGGGAACTCTGCTCTCTTGATCCTGTAAATGTATCAATGTACTTTTATCATCGCTTTATTGCATGCTGTACTTCTTTTGTAATAAAACCCTTCCTCCCCTCGGAGAAGTGAAACACTTCTTTTGGAGAAAAGAATATCAAGCCAGAGGAGCACCACACATCCACATGCTTTTGTGGATTAAACATGCTCCTAAATTTAGTCAGGACAGTGATGCAACTGCTTTGCAGTCTATTCACAAATGTGTCACTTGCAAAATCCCTTCAGAAATTACACATAGTGACCTACATGCACAATTTTGCAGTTTCAAAAACACAAGTGTGGCAAGTATTGTCACCGCAAATATAAAAACCAAGACAAATACTACACCAAATTGCTCTTTGGTTTCCCAAGACCAGTTTCAGCAACAGGACAAGTAAACATCTTCATGTGTTGGGTTAGACACAATGTGAAAGACAAATCACCTAAGAACACATACTGCATTAAAAGAACCAAAGCATCAAAGTACATCAATGAATACAATGCAATCATTGCCCTCCAATGGAATGCAAATACAGATGTGCTGTACATTGCAGACAATTCCACTGCAGTTGCATGATATGTCACAGCCTACTTAACCAAAACAGAGAGAACAGAGCTGAAAGACCTCTGGGATGACATATCATCTGCCAAAACACTTTCACAAAAATTGTACAGCTTTGGCATAAAAATGCTCTCCTATTGAGAATGTGGCTGTTACAAAGCCGCAGACCATTTAACCGGCACTGCCTTGTATGGGAAATCTGAAAACATTGTCTGGCTAAGCCTTGGTCCAGTTGAATCCAGAAAAAGAGTTTTCAAAGCATACCAAGACATAGAAACAATAGCCAAACTGACCCCAACAGCCAGGACATTTTGAAAAACAACGTATTGGACACATACTACCCAAACAGGAGTATGGGTTTAGAAACCATTTGCCTATACCACATAGCCCAAAATGTCTCATGCACAAATAATATTTAAAAAGATGAGAACAAAGGTAAATTCATAGTCAAAGATTGTGAGGGCAGCTTGGTTAAACTTATGAAACGCAGCCTGGTTAATCATATGAAGCTATCATTAAAAACTCCTCAACATAGAGAACTGTACTACATGCTCCTACTCCAACTTTTTAAACCATGGAGAAAAGAAGAAGATTTATTGGACACCCATGCCTCCTATGAAGATGCTTACAATGCAAATGAAAGCACTATAACAGATATAAACTTTAGCAGTACAAAAACATGTTGGACAATGAACGCCAACAAGAAGAAGAACTTCAAGCACAACTAAACATAGACACTCCTGACAGCAGTCAACCTTCTCTTACAGGAAGCCAAGATCATGTGTCAATATGAGAAATCTGTAGAAGAATTTGCTCTACTGAAATCACAACTAAACAATGAGCAGCGTAGCATTTTCCTAAAAGTAACTAAAGAAATTGAACATGGTATGAAGCACGAAACTAAAACTTGTACCTGTCAAAACTATAAACCTATCCTATATATAGGTGGTCAAGCTATTTCAGGCAAAACATTCTTCATAAAAATCATCAGCAAACTCCTCCAACAATTGACAAACAACAAACTTTCAGCTGGCGGTGTCGCTAAATGGCCGCAGGGTAGGTCGAGTTTCCTAGGTGCTCCTGCTGATCTGCTGATGATCCTTGGAATAAAATGCTTTAAAAATCTGCTGTAACGTGTTCAATGGCATCTGCAAGTGCATGAACACAAAAGGTATGCAGCGGTCAGAAAGCTGAAGAAAATCACAGCATGTGAAGTTGGCTTGCGAAATATAACAAGATGGCGACCCGAGGACAAAGAGATTCGCCAATGGACAGATGCGCTGCAACACAAAGAGCCAGCTGCATTATAAATGTGACGGGATTGGGAGTGAAGGAATGATTGGAAATGGCAGAATGGAACACTGAGAAGGATTAGAGGAACAAAGCTGTGCAGTACGGGAGAGATTACAGCGGCGTAAGGGAGAGCCTGCTGAAAACCTGCAATACAGTAAGCGCTTAAGAGGTACGGCCAGAGATACTGGTGTGCCGCACGGCCGTGCAGGACAGTATTAACATCCCGGGGTAAAAAAAATAAAAAATAAATAAATACATTTAAAAAAAGTGATAATCGAGTGCTTGGCTCTGAAGAGTTGCAGGACTGGAGGCCCTCAGAGCATCGCGGAACGTTGCATAGCCGTGGCCCATGCACCAAGGTAAAGCACATAGTAACGTTCCCTCGTAGCAGCTGATAAGCGAGGGGACGGACATCCAGACTGCTAAACCCCACAGATGCGGGTGAATATCACTATGGAACTGTCATAGAGCGAGTAGACACTGGAGCTAGTGCTGAACAGATGGAAGCAGGAAAACAAAAATAAGAGCAAGGAGATAATGTGGCAAGTGATGAGCAGTTGAGAATTGGCCCAGTGACACGGTGATGGTGTGACTGACATCAAGACACAGATAAAAAATTTGGTGCATCACATCATTTAACAGATTTGTCACAAGCGCAAGCTCAACACACCAGTGGAGCCCAGGAGAGAGACAGTGATACATGGAGCTTACAAGAAGGCACCACACTGAAGAAATATAAGGCACGACACCCAAGCAAGGGGCATTCAGCAAAGTCTCCCCCGGCATTGACTAGGTGCCGAGAAGGACTTCAAGGACCTGGGCGCTACAGAGGAAAAAGATGGCCCTCGCCTGAGGACAAAGGAGAACGTTGGGCAGGGATGGATTGGGTGCCCAGACAGTGTGCCGCAACTCGATCCATGATCGAGGTGCTCATGGAGCTGTGCAGTGCCAGCAGGGCGCATTGTGGAGAAGAAGCAAGATAGAACTCCCAAATGGGAGTGAACACGGTGAGGACACGGCACACACGAGCTGCGTCGTAAGAGCCTGCATAGTCCTCTGAAATCAGGACAGTGGGTGCGGTGAGGAAGCTCTGCCCTCCCGCTGCTGCAGGAGGACCCAGGAGGGGGGACTTGGAGTGAGCGGGCAAGCTAGGAGGCACTCCGCCGACAGATGGAACTCATAGTTAGACACAACATAGCACAGCATTAACACTACTGGCAACCAGCAGTGAATGCTGACATTCGAGCAGTGTCATTACACTGCGCAAGATAAGTAAAGAGCTGGCTATATGTGGGGAATGGATGTGCACACAATGCGAATCACTGGTCTGGAGTGCAAGTGACCCATAAGGGGACTGGGAGAAGCCTGCTGGAAGCCACTACTGTTGGAAACAGAAAGTGTGCAGGGAGACACCACCCTACACACCAGAAGCAGATAACTGCTTCATCAGGATACTGGGAGACATTAAAGGACCGAGTGCGGGAACAGCCAGATAAAGAATTGGCGACGGCCATTGGCCTGGTGGTCGCACACACAAAGAACTTCTGGTGCCCGGGGTGCCTGCTGCTGCATCCTGGCAGTGAACACCCAATCGCTGGTGGTGGCGAGCAAGTAAAATAGAACCCGGCTGCGACTACAGTGGCCATCTATGCTGTAGGTGGCGTACCGAGAACCTTATGTACAGCTGGTGAATGGAGTCGTGAGGTGGATGGCCTGACGGAGTGGGGGACAATGGTGTGCAGGCTGGCGTCTGTGGAATGGGAATGGAATAACAGCCAAGATGGTGCCCAAGTGAAGAAGATACGGAGGTGGTTAATAAATCGGGCCTGCTCTTTCAAGACATACAGCAGGCTCTGTTCGGTGCCGCAACAGCATTGGCCACGGAAGTAGAGCAACAACAGAAAAAGAAACCCCCAAAGACAGAACGAACTGCCCCGAACTTGGGGATTAAGACCTGTTACAGATCGGCACCTGTCACGTCTGCCTTACTTGCGTGAATATGGCATCTAAGGTGCCCAAAGCCAAGGGAAAACAGCCTACCCTGGAGGAGTTCACTAAATCACCACTGACAGCGGAAGGGGCCAGACCTAAAGGACAGCACACACAACAGGAAGAAATTACAGCCCGCAGGGACAAACAAATACTGGATGCCATAGCGGAATTGAAAGCATCTTGGGAGAGCAAGACGGGCATTGCTATCCAGGAAAGGAAGACCTCGATTGAGTTCAAAATTGATGAGGTAAGCGTGGACATAAACCTGCTGCGTCAAGATGTTCGAGCGCTAGCCGAGCGCACAGGGAATTCGGAAAAAGAGGTGAAAGCCAACACAGGCACGTGCAAGATCAATGCTAAAGAGATCCACAGGCTACACCAACAAGTGCACAACCTCGAAAGCAGAGCAGATGAAGCAGAGGGACGCACGCGCCAGAACAATGTACGCATTGTGGGACTTCCGGAAGGAGAAGAAGGATCGGACCCGACAAATTAAGTTCAGAATATGCTATTACAAGAAATAACCGATGGGGCACTCAGCCAGGCATTTGCAGTAGAACGGGCGCACAGAGCCCTGATCAGGAGGCCGCCACCGGGAGCCCCCCGTGACCAATCATCGCCAAAATACTGCACTACAAAGACAGAGAAAAGATCTTGGAACATTTCCGCAAAGGGGGAACTTGCGCAAAGATGGCATCTAAAGTGCCCAAAGCCAAGGGGAAACAGCCTACCCTGGAGGAGTTTGCTAAATCACCACCAACAGCGGAAGGGGCCAGACCTAAAGGACAGCACACACAACAGGAAGAAATCACAGCCCGCAACAACAAACAAATACTAGATGCCATAGCGGAATTGAAAGCATCTTGGGAGAGCAACATGGGCATTGCTATCCAGGAAATGAAGACCTCGCTTGAGTTCAAAATCGATGGGGTAAGCGTGGACGTAAACCAGCTGCGTCAAGATGTTCGAGCGCTAGCCGAGCGCACAGGGAATTTGGAAAAAGAGGTGAAAGCCAATACAGGCACATGCGCGATCAATGCTGAAGAGATCCACAGGCTACACCAACAAGTGCACAACCTTGAAAGCATAGCAGATGAAGCGGAGGGACGTGCACACCGGAACAATGTACGCATTGTGGGACTTCTGGAAGGAGACGAAGGATTGGGCCCGACAAATTACGTTGAGAATATGCTATTACAAGAAATAACCGATGGGGCACTGAGCCAGGGATTTGCAGTAGAACGGGCGCACAGAGCCCTGATCAGGAGGCCGCTACTGGGAGCCCCTCTGCGGCTGATCATCGCCAAAATACTGAACTACAAACACAGAGAAAAGATCTTCGAACATTTCCGCAAAGGGGGAACGATAAGGAGAGCGTCGGCAACCATCATGGCATATCCGGACTGCACACTCTTGGTGCAGAGACAGCTCATGAACTATGTGGCAGTCAAAAGGAGACTGCGGGAGGCGGGCTACCGATACATGCTGCTGTATCCGGCAAAAATGAAAGTGCTCCATAAAAACAAGGCCCTTTTTTTGACTCACCAGAGGATGTGACGGCATGGCTGGACACAAGGAACTGCCGTGAGGGCCGGGAGACCATGAGGAGAGCGAGAAGGAAAAGTGAACCGACACTCTCGCAAGAACACACAGGTGGATATGTAGACTCAATGAAGATAAGTACAGCACGCATATCGTCTTTGGGACTAGATTATAATCGCGCACTAGATCTGTACCCCAGATCTATAATAAATGCGAAAGATAGTAGATCCGAGAGGTGGAAGGCAGGTAGTGCCTAGCATACTGAAATGTGTTATAACTGCAGCTTTAATGCAGGAGCGGAAGAAACGTACCTACACCCCCTGTAGTAAAATTAGGTAGGATATTAGTAGTAAAGTATCCACTGCTGGGTTCTGAGTATCGGCTAGGCCGTAGAAAGGGACTAGATGCGGGGTAGCCTGAGATCCAGGGATGGAGCTGGGCAATTGTTTGGAAAGTTGGGGTGGTTGGGAGGGATGGGGGAGGGAGGGAGAGATGGGGGAGGGAGGGAGGGCAAGGGGTTTGTAGTGTTATATGTTGGGGAGTTTAAAGGGGGGTTAATAGTTGGGTAACAAGCTTGTACCAATATACCATGGGGCCCAGAAAGAGGGGAGGCGGAGAGGGGACGAGATATAGATAAAGATGGAAGACGTTAGAATAACAACCTGGAACATCAGGGGATTCAACAGCTACCTGAAGAGGAACAAGGTCATGATTTACCTGAGAAGGCAAAAGATAGACATAGCCTTATTACAAGAAACCCACCTGACTAAAGAGAAACAAATGGAGGGGGACTACTGTTGGAGCAACCTATTCGGCGTGTTTTTTTTTTCTTGGCTGTGCTCATTGGCACCCCCACAACCTAGGAGCAGGAGCTCCCTGTCCAGGCCCAGCCATTGCAGGAGCAGGGGGCACCTTTCCTGCAGGCCGCTCGACCCGTGTCGAATTTCTACCTCAGCGCACTGGCCTGAGCGCCTACACACGCGAATTCACCCCACGAGCGCCGGAGCCTCCATAAATGAAACCGCGCCGACGCTTAGAGGAGGAAACAGGCTGCCGTGCCTGAAATAGCAGGAATCGGTATGTTTGTACCTGTCCTCCATTCAGGTACATGAGGGCCCACCACACTCAAAGATGGCCGCCCGTCCCTTTGTTATTCACCAGAGAGCCTAACCAGGCACACATCAGCCACATGCTGCAGCTGATTGGCCGGCAATATCCTTTAACGCCCTGATTGGTAGCCGGCTGCCGTAGCCGGCCCACTCCATCCAAGGCCCACGACTGCAAGGCCATTTCCTGTTTCTTGCCTGTGCTCATTGGCACCCCCACAACCTAGGAGCAGGAGCTCCCCGTCCAGGCCCAGCCACTGCAGGAGCAGGGGGCACCTTTCCTGCAGGCCGCTCGACCCGCGCCGAATTTCTACACCAGCGCTCTGTTGCTTGCCGGAGCTGCCATCTGCCAGTCCCCCTGGCCCACACAGGCAGGCAAGCCACACAGTGAAAGTGCAACGCGACCTCGCTCGAGGCTACTACCTGGTAAGCAATACTCCAGCACTCCTTTGGCACCCTTTTGCTCACGTGACTCTCCATCGATGAACTAACGCCCCACCTGCTCACCCCAGCCCCGCTCGCTGCACCTAACTACACAGTTGCTTGAGTGATGCACTAATGACTTGAAAGGTAATCTAACAAATTTGATTGCTTACAATATATTTATTATTACTGCCACGGAATGATACTGCTCTGTCCCTGTACCTTGATCCATCCGGCATGCCCAGTCTGCTTCACCTAGCTCCTCACCTACCTGCCAACCTGTGAGCATTAGAGCTGCTCCTTAATGCTAGTGACCTGCATACTGCATTTGTGCCATATGCCTAATTTTGAATCTAGGTACCACTGCCTATCTGCCTACTGTATTTGTGCCATATGCCTAATTTTGAATCTAGGTACCACTGCCTATCTGTCTACTGTAATTGTGCCATATGCCTAATTTTGAATCTAGGTACCACTGCCAATCTGCCTACTGTATTTGTGCCATATGCCTGATTCTGAACCTAGGCACCATTGCCTATCTGCATACCGCATCTGTGCTGCCCTGCCCTGAATTGAATTGCACGTGATTGTATTGCATTTTGCCCTGCTCTGAACAGCCATGGTATTGAATCGCCATATCACTGTATTGCATTATCCCCTGGTCTGAATTGCCCTCCCACTGTACTGCAGTATCTCTGTGCCCTAACTGCCATACCACTGAATTGCATTATCCCGTTGCTTTATTACTGTACTGCGCCATGCTACTGCGCACTGAATTTAGCCATTATTGCACCTCTGAACTCCACTGACTTGCAGCTGGACATTTAGACTGCCACCCTACCCTATCAGTCCTGCCTATACCCCATCTCCTAGATAGCATCTACATTGCTATTCCCACTCTGCTCACACAACGTCAGCGCTGTTCTGCAGAAAATGCTAACTGTATTACTCACCTTCTGTGCGATGGCCACGCTCGCATCCCCAGATATTCCCACTCAGGATACCGACTCAGGACCCCCCCTCCCAGCTAGGCACCAGTCCTTCCAACGATTCCTACATAGCAAGCTACTATTCTGACCCTTCTTGCCCAAGGTATCATCGCAGGTCAGGACCAACAACCCTTGCCTCCCGCCCCTGCCCTACCACCGAAAGAAACAACAAACTTCGCGCTAGACTCTCTAAACTATATGGACCGCTCGAAGACTCCTTTCTGACTCCAAATGCAAATCCAAAAGCTACCATACTAGAAAACCCATTGCCCTAAACCACCAGCCTGACCCTCCCACCACCAAAGGCCCCACCATCCCCATAACCTATCTCTCATACAAACATCTCGGTAAAAAACGGATGAACATTCCTATAAAGGAGCTCTCCTCAATACTAGATCACTGGTCGCACATGCCCTTGATATAACAGACCTAATCATTAAAGATAAATTAGATGTTATTGCTCTAACTGAAACCTGGCTCCACAATGCAGCAGGGCCGTCTCTAATGTTGGCCATCCCAGATCGCTATACCATATCCAGGCAGGACCAGGTGGGCAACCGTGGCGGTGGCATCGCCATCATAACCAAAGAAAGTTTAGCTCTCAGACTAGCCCCGACTCAAACCCTGCAATCGTGCGAATCCCTCACTGCCAAACTCCCTGTAAACAACACCCAATCCCTCACCATCCACCTGGTCTACAGACCACCTGGTCCGCTCGGGACTTTCGAGGAAGATTTGCATAGCCTAATATCCAACAATGCGAAAACCACCTCACAACTACTGCTACTAGGTGACTTCAACCTAGGGTTTAACGACCCAGCAGACATACATTCCTCCACCATAGCCAATACTATCTCATCACTCGGACTCTCACGAAAAGTCAACCTACCCACTCACCTGAAGGGAAGAACCCTAGACTGGGTTGCTGATGCTAACTGCTCAGCGGTCATCTCCTCTACCACACCACTACCTTGGACTGACCACTCCCTGGTCTCATTTAACCTACTGACCTCCAGACCACCTACCACAACTGTGTCACTGGCACCACCCTGCCTAACAGGAAATAAGAAAAATATAACAGTAGAAAGAATCATCCCAGCCATCCTTCCAACGCTAAATGCATTGCCAGACAATCTAGATCCCAACACACTAGTTCACGAATATAATAAAATTATGTTAACTACCATGGACAAAATTGCCCCAGTTAAACTTTGCACCAGCAAGCCCAAAACCCATTTAAATAAATGGTACACACCTGAACTCAAAGCCCTTCGCCTAAAAAAGAGAAAATGTGAATCTGCTTGGAAACTATGCCCTTCCAGTGAAAAGAAAGCCATTCTCGATACGATTTCTCATCAATACAAAGCTGAAATCTGTATAGCTAAACGGAACTCCTACAACAATCGCATTGCCAACTCCAACTCAAGTATGAAGGAACTCTTCTAAATACTGAAGGAACTTGAGTCACCCATTGCCACACCCGACACCTGCACCAAGGACCAGACTTGGTGCACAGACATCCAACAGGCACTAGCAAATAAAATAAACACCCCACAAAACGAAATTCAACTAAAAAAAGACTCCTTAAACCTCACTAACCCTCCCACACCTCCGCCTAATGCTTTACCAAGCACACACACTAACTCATTCTCCTTCTCTAAAACGACCATCCTGTAGGCCGAGAAAATCACACTTTCTCTCAAACCCTCAAAGTGCAAAGGCGACATCTGCCCTGCACACATAATCAAGGACGCAGCCAGAGACCTGTCGCCCTTCATCTCCAAACTTATAAACGCCTCTTTTTCCTCAGGTAGTATCCCTTCCAACTTAAAACAATCCTGGGTGCTCCCCCTCCTCAAAAAGCAGACGCTTGATCCTCTCATCCCCACCAACTACCGCCCCATCACCACGGTACCCTTTCTACTGAAAATCCTGGACAAAGTGGCCTACGTCCAGATTCAAAAATACCTATAACTACACAAATTACTAGGCTCCAGACAATCAGGTTTCCGCCCATTACATGGCACGGAAACACCCCTCATTGATTTGAAGACCCAAATTGATGATCTGAGGGACAAGGGTAAGACAGCACTCCTCCTCCTACTTGACCTCTCCGCGGCATTCGACCTTGTTGACCACAAGGTCCTCTGCAGACACCTGGATTCAGCTGCTCATTTCTCCCCAGAAGCCATCAGATGGATTGAATCCTTTCTGAGTGAGAGAACAATGAGAGTCTTCTCCACATCAGCAGCAGCAGACCCCTCTCCTATTACCTGCGGAGTCCCGCAGGGCTCATGCGTCTCCCCCACACTATACAACATCTTCACCAAACCTCTGTTCGATGATCTGGATCATCTGGGTGTCACCTACACTAACTACGCAGATGACACTCAGATTCTCCTCCCACTTTCAGGGGATCACAGCAGGGACAGAGAGCTAGTGAATAGGGTGTATCTCATCACTCAGGCATGGATGGCATCTCAGGGCTTATGACAAGACAGAGCTCATCATCCTGGGTACCCCCGTTAATATCAACAAACTAGGCCTTGAATTTGTCGAATTTAACATAGACGGCAACATTGTCAAAGTATCCAGGGATGTAAAAACCCTCGGCTTTTATCTGGATGCCACTATGTCTTTCACTAAACAGGTCAACTCACTAGCATCTACCACTGCGTATACCTGCAAATCAATAAGAGCAGGCAGACCATTCCTATCCAATGACAGCTGTATGATCTTGGCAAGAGCACTCATACTCTCCAGGCACGATTATTGTAATGCCCTATATAGCAGTGCTAACAAAGCCATTACCCATAGGCTACAAATCCTACAAAATAATGCCTTGAGAGCTGCCCTCGGCATTAATAAAAGAGAACACATCTCCACTACCAGACGCCAACACAAATGGCTCTCCACCGACAATAAAATCAAACTAAAGCTGGCCTCCCTAACCCATAAAGCCCTCAACAATGCTGCCCCTAGATATCTGATGGATAAAGTAAAGAGAAAGTCATCCATCAGACAAACAAGAACTATCAATTCCAACTGTCTGATAATTCCCAGATTCAAACTGTCCACCATTGGAGGTAACAGCTTCCCTGTGAAAGCTGCCACATTTTGGAATTCTTTGCCACATAACCTGAGAGCCGATCAACCATATTTGCACTTTAGAAGGAATCTCATCAGTCATTTGAACTCCAACAACCCCTGTATTTAATTGTACATTTTATACCTCTGTATAGATACTGATACTTTTTGTTTGCGGCCTCTGCTCTCGCCACAAACAGCCCCTGTACATATCTGTATATTTCACTACTTTGTATAGATATTGATATTTTTTATGTGTGAAGATTTGTATATTTCTCATTCCTGTAATCCTTATATGTCTATAATTTTACTTCAACTGTATATTTCTGTAACATTGTAAGCCTTGAATATTCTTTCTGCCTGCACCCTGCTGCCCCTGGGTATGGTGCGCCATACAAATAAATAAACAAATAAACAAACAAACAAACAAATATGCCAGGGGAGTACTCACCTGGGTAGTGCCACATGTACCCTTTCAGCTTCTGCAGACCACGGTGGAGCCGGATGGGAGAATGGTGGTGATGTGGGGCATATTAGAAAATAGAGAGCTGAGCATAAACAATACATACGCCCCAAACCAGGACACAGTGGCATACTTCAAGACATTATACAGCAAAATCAGCCTCCACTTGGGTGGTGCGGTCATATGGGGAGGGGATTTTAACTGCATGCTAAATCCCAAAATGGACAGATCAGACACAAAACTAGACAGACCTACTCCTGCAGCTAAAACCCTGCAGACCCTCCTGGGAGATTTCCAGCTAGAAGACGTGTGGAGGCAGCAACACCCTAATGATAGGCACTACTCACATTATGCAGCCCCGCAAAAGGTATACACGAGATTGGACTACATGTTCGCCATGCCGGAACTCATCGGGGAGATTGAGAGGTTAGAATATAAAGCAAGGATACTATTAGACCACTCCCCTTTGGTATTGGCATGGCAACACCAGCCCCCCAGAGCCAGGATCCCCACGTGGAGGCTCAGAGTCAAAGCACTGAGAGATAATGCATTCCGGGAGGATCTAAGGAAGGAGATAACTGAATTCTTTGAAAATAACACTGGCAGTGTAGAGTCAGAGGGCACTTTGTGGGATGCTTTTAAGGTGGTGGTGAGGAGAGCGGCCATATCCAAGTACAAAGGGCTCCAAGGGGGCATAGTGCGAGAATTACAAGAGACAGAAAAGAAAATAGAAGCAATTATGAAAAGAGGGGACACCTCACAGGAGGAGGCTGAGACTATAAGCCAATTACAACAAGAATATGGCAGGCTCTGGGAAAGACTATGGGCCTCATTACGAGTTTGGAGGTAGCCATGGTGCTATTAGCGCCATGACTGCCTCCAAAGTCGTGTTCGGGTCCGGGTTCTTTCAATAGGGACTTACCGGGTCATTCCAACCTTGGAGGACCCGGTACGTCCCCATTCAAAATATCCATCCCCATTCCCATTGAGCCCCATAGATTGCTGGAACTCGGCTGGAAGATATGGCACAAGGCAACCCATCCCCATGCTCCCCGCAGGCTTCTCTTGTGACGCTACGCGGGGTGGATGAGCAACTAAGGAAGGGGATTCGCAAACACTGGGAGCCGGTGGGTATAGCCACTCTGGGAGATATATGGCTGGAAGGGAAGGCAGTGGACTTCCAAACTATAGTCGATGAAACCGGGTTACACCAAGGGCAATACATCACCTATACCAGAGTGGTCAATCGGGTGAAGGGGACTTGGTCCAAAATGGCGCTAGCAGAACAACCTGGCATGTCTATAGAAACGATATATGATATCTCAGAAGGAGGGCACGAAGTATCCTGGATCTACGAACCAGTAATGTCTAGAGGGGGTAAGGAGGTGCCTCAGCTGAGACGGGATTGGGAGGAGGAAGCGGTAATACCCATGCAGGACGGGCTATGGGAAAGGGTACAGAGATACCACAAAAAGGTGTCCAGAAATGCGAGGCTGCAACAGATTCAGCTGTACATAACCCATAGAGCATGCATGACCCCAAAGAACATCGCCAGATTTGGAGGCACAGAAATACAAACATGCCCCAAATGTGGGGAGGTGGAGGGGGGGATGATCCATATGTTCTGGGCATGCCCTGAGGTGGAAACATTCTGGGGGGAAGTTAACCAACATCTGGCTGAACAGTGAATCAAGCTAGACGTGGGATCTGTATGGACATGCGTGGTGGGGGGATTCACCAGACCACGAAACTTGAAACACGTGAGCAAACTCAAGGACCTGGCCTACTTTCTGGCCAAACAGAGAATTGCCATGAGCTGAAAAACAAGACACAGACCTAGAACAGAGGTATGGTGGCATGATCTCCTAAAATGGGTTGACGCTGAAAGAGTAGTATGGTATGAGACAGCTAGTAAAGGGGAGGAAAATAAAGTGGGACCTCTGATAGCATGGAGAAAACTGGTGGCTACATTGTTGGGTTCCACCCAAACCAGCCCAAGCGAACAGGATACGCCTGAGAGTAGAGAAAGGGAAGAGCCCCCTAAGAAATGATTCGCAGGAATAATGGAAGAAGCTCGAGTTACGGGGGGAGGGAGGAGGACGACAATAATAAAGAGATGCAAACTGTATGCTAAGAAGCTGGAAATCGGAACTGCCAGGAGAGTTGGTTGTTATTTGTGTGTTGTAAAAAATAATACAAATTGTTTTTTTTTAAAAACATGCTTTCAGCTGTTGTAATTGCCTCCACAGGTTTAGCTGCCTGCAACATAGGTGGTGTCACTTTACATAGATTGCTACTCCTTCCAGTAGAACACCAAAACAAATTAGACTACTACAAACTCTCAGTAGAAGCTGCTATGGAGCTATGCAGAGTTTTGAAACAAATGAAAATGCTCCTAATAGATGAGGTGAACATGGTCTCCAACCTAATGTTGGTGTTGATGCACCTCATTACAAGAGGTCCTTAAAACAGACTACGAAGAACTCTTTGGAGGAAACACGTTATGGTTTTCTGAGATGTTCTTAGTTAAAGGTGAACCTATTTTTAAAACCTTAGGACACCAACTGTGCTGTAAAACTTTTGGCAGCATAGGAAATGTAAATCTCTGGCAATATTTCCAATACAGAGAACTAATTGAAAATATGCATCAGTCTGCATACCTCACCTATGCCAACATTTTGAAAAGCATTCGGATTGGTGTACTTTCATGGGAAGCAAAGTCTATCTTAAATAGCAGACGCATCCTTGAGCTATAGGGGCATAACACATGTGCTACTGATGTCATGGAACAATTAGCACACAAAAATGTAAACTGTATATCCTTAATGCCAACTCTATCAAGCTGTGCACAATTCAATGAAACCATGTTGAAAAATGAAATGCAACCACTAGTGCAAAATTACTCCACAGACAAACTAGATGTGCATGGTACGACAGTACCTATGTGTGAACAAGCCACAGCATAACTAAATACCTTAGAGCTCTCTAACACAGCTGGTTTATAGAAAATATTAACATTGTTGGCCTCCATGTGACAACAGCATTCAGTTTGTCAATATTCACTTTGACAAACTTTCAGAAGTTAAAAGGATAGGACCCTCAACAGCCTGATTCCTTCTTTTCAAAGACATATATGTACGCAGAGAACAATTTTCTCTGTCTCTAGCATACACAGTCACCAGCCTTAAATCACAACGTCTAACCCTAGATCGAGCATTGCTTGATATTGGCAGCACAGTCTTTAAAGAAGGCATAAGTTACATAGCACTGTTACGCCTACGCACACTTGAAGGACTATTTCTAGTCAATTTTGATGCATGTAAAGTCACTGCTGACATTCCTTGCAATGTAGAGTACAATAGACTATGTGCACTCTACACAACCCATCTCAAAATGTACCCTGTTCCTCAAAAAGGCAAACTCTGTAAAAGAAAACTAATGCAAACTCAACTTATACATTATCTCACCACAATACCACCAAAGGAATTGAAAACAGCTGGTTCTTCATCAATTACCACACCCAAAGAAGGATGCACTGAAAAGACAAATGCATACCCAATTGCACAAACAAAGCCAACTAGCTCTTCAAAGATACTACTTGCACTTCCATCAAATGAGTCAGACACAGAACTGTCTGGTCCATTCAAATTTTCCAATACAACTGGTGTAAATTGCTATGCAAATGTAGCAATCAATGTTCTATTCCAATTGTTACCAATTGCTGAAAACATTGACTTAAATGGCGCAGAACAATTGTGTTTGAAAATATTACTCCTACACAGGAATGCAACAAACAATCCTGACAGTGTTTTTGGAATAAGGCAGGAATTGGACTACTGTGCAGAAATGGTAATGTTCCACTATAAACACACAAGAAGCCCACAATAATTTCTATTGTACTTACTACAAGTACTGGAAAACAAAAACATACCTATACATGAAATCTTCCAGATTTCATATATGTGGCAACATAAATGCACTCTCTGCAGCCATGACATGCACAACCAAATCCCTAACAAACACTTTGTGTATGTATCAATACCTGTCAATCCATTCCATTTCAGCAGCTCATAAAAAATGCAAACCATGGCATATTATGTACTACTTGCAATTCTGATAAGCTCTCCACCTTACAGATACAATCACATAGCCAATACATAATAGTAATGCTTTTACAATACAATGCAGATGGTACCAAAAACAATTGCAAGCTTACTGGCTTCACACATGGACACGTATCACTTGGCAAGAAAACCTTCACAACAGTAGGCATAATCTACCACACGGGTGCCACACCAGTGCAGGTCACTATACTGCATACATTAAAAAGAAATGTGGGTGGTTTGAATGCAATGATACTTCCATTACTCTGAAGCAGAGATTACCAGCAAATCTTTCAAATGCCTACTTAATATTCTTGAAAACAAAATGTACTCACTGCTCTGAGTATGAGCGTCTACAAACTGTCCTCATTAACCTTTGAAACCACCAACTGGTAGAATAAGGCAACAGCTATCTAACAATGGCCATACCAATGCAAGAAATACATATCTACTGTAACTACACCCATACTGCTGCAAAAGCACTTCACAAGAGTGAACAATGTACATCCACCAACAAGAATGAACGTGCTTGAAGACATACCCTGCAAAAGTGAGAAACTGTAAATAGTTTGTATACCCAACTGGTAACTGACTGCAACCATAATACTACAATATAACTTCCCATTACTACACAGTGTGAAATCCACCAGCAGAAATGAAAGTTCTTCTGAGGAAACCCTTCAACACGTATTACATATAAACATACCCTGAACAACTTCGAAACTATCAACAGTTAGAATATGCCAAAAGGTATCTAACTGCCCCCACAATTCTGCAATATTACTGTGAAACACCACAGTACTTAGAAAACATCAACAACAACCAAATGCATTCAAAAATACTGCTAAAAGGCAAAAACAAATAAACAGTTAGAATACGCCAACTGGTACTAACTGCAACCATAGTACCACCACTTCCAAAACAAAAATCATACACAATTTCAATTCCTCCTACTACAACAGAGCACCTTAAACATTGCTATAATTAGTGCACATGTCACTGAAACAGAGTGTGCCGCAAAACAACAAATAAACGTAGAACGTTTTTTTTTTTTATCCTGCATGGATTTTTTTTCCAACAGACCTAATGATTATGCGAACAAACACAGTACACTTGTTTGAAGCACAGTACTTGTGAAGTACTAATTATGAGGTTCCACAAAGTACAGAGATGTCTGCAATGCAATGCAATAACACATTACGAAGTACAGAACTGCATAGAGCCTGAACAATACAAACAGTAAGTATTCAATGATTGGTGTCATATTCCTTTGTAATGTACACATTTCATTCTGTACACATATTTGTACAAACCATATACCAGTATCACAATGTTCAGTGCATACCTGTATTATACTGCAGTAGTTGTAGCCACACCCTTCACTCTTGGGTGTAAGGCCTACGGCCTACAGCCTACAGCTGTTCACCCAATAGTCTAGGGCCTGGCCACAACCACTACAGCATAATACAGTCATGCATGCACACATCTACCCACTGACCACAACTCACACACATAACACAGCCACACGAGACATTACCCACTTCAGTTCACATACTGTTACAATACTTCAAGCCAGTGGACAGACTGTTGGCTGCACACGTAAGCCTCTACTAACTGTCCATAACCAATACAGCATAATACAACGAAGTACCCAAGAGTCTGCCCAACGGCCACAACCCAAACACATAACTCATCCACCTAAACCCCTGTCCACTTCACTTCACATACTATAGCATTACTCTCACCCACTGCAAAGTCTAGAATACACCCAAAAAACGCACAGCACTCCAACAAATCACTTGCCACACAACCTATCCACTTCTGTACACATACTATTACACTACTTGCAGCCACTGACAAGACTCTTGGGTGCATGATCTACGGCCATGCACCCAAGAGTCTACTAGCTGACACAATCATCACACCATAATACAACCATGCACCCAACAATCTGTACACTGCAATAACCCACACACATAAAGCAACTACTTCAGGCCCTATCCACTTCTATGCACATAGGGCCTCATTGGCCGTAAAAGGCTGCTGTGGCGTTAACCACTTAGCGCCTTACTACGAGGTCCCTTTGCGGGACCCGACCTGAACGGCTGGTCTGGACCAGCCTTTAAAGTAGGGACCCGCAAAGGGACCTCGCAGGCAATTACGGTACCGCAATTTGCGGTACTGTCATTGCTGCCTTCCCCATTCCCATTGAGCCCTATGGGGCAAAAATGGGAATGGGGAAGGGCTATGGTGAAATGGGGAAATACCGCCCGCCAACCTTGGAATGGGGCGGTATTTCCCCATTTCACCATGGCGGACTCGTTACAACACCGGCACCAGCCATGGTGCTAGTAGCGCATGGTAGTAATACAATACATGCAACCAGTCACCAACTATTGGGTGCAGTAAGCAAGCCACCCGTGGTCCTCTCCACTTTTTGACACATACCATTACAGTACTTCTACCAGTGGGCACACTCTTGAACTATTGAGTGCAACGCCTCCAGCCATGCACCCAATACTATAATAGCTGGCCACAATTACCTCTGACTACATACTATATCATACACCTTGAGAATACACCAAGAATCTTGAGCCAATTCACCAAACCATCTGACACACACCCTGTCCACTTTTATACACATACTATTACAGTACTTACAACCAGTGTGCCGACTCTTGGGTGCATGCCCTCTCGCCAGATATCCAAGAGTCTAGTAGCTGGTCAAAAATCAACACAGCATAAGACAGTCATGAACCCAAAAATCTGTACACTGCTACCACCCACACACATATGCCAACCACCCGAGTCCCTGTTCACTTCTGTACACATAGTATTCAAGGACATACAAGCACTCAACAAAGTCTTGCATCCAATAAGCCAGCCACCTAAGGCCCTGTTCAGGTTTCTAGAGATACCATTGCAGTACTTCAATCAGTTACCAGACTCTATGACTCTTGGGTGCATATACTATACACTATAGTAGCTGGCTATAATTACCTCCCACTGCATAGAATATCATGCACCCAACAATCTCAAGACAGTCCAACAAACCACCTGCCACACACCCTGTCCACTTTTGTACTCATAATATTACACTACTTGCAGCCAGTGGACAGATTATTGGGTACATGGCCTTCTATGCGATCAATATGCCATTGTCAAGGCATAGAGACTTTGGATGCATGGCCTACGGGACTCTAGACCCTGGCCACAACCACCGAAGCATAACACAGCCATGCATTCAAACATCTGCCCACTTACCACAACCCACAAACATAGCACAGCCACCTCAGGCCCTATCCACTTCACTTGACATAGTATTACAGTACGTGCAACCAATGGACAAAGTCTTGAATGCATGGCCCCTCCACCCAATACTCTACTAACTGCATGCAACCAATACATCATAATATAGCAAAATACCCAACAATATGCCAAGAGGCCACAACCCAGTGGAATCCACTTGAAGCCCCGTCTACTACTGTACACATAGCATTCCAGGAAGTTCAACTAGTCAGAACACTCTTCAGTCCAATAGGCCAGCAGACTGAGGCCCTCCCCACTTTTCTACACATACCATTACAGTACTTTAACGAGTGGCCAAACTACTGGACTCTTCAGTGCATCACCTCCAGCCATGCACCCAAGACTCTAGTAGCTGGTCACAATCAACACACCATAACACACCCTTGCACCCAACAATATGTACACTTGCCACAACCCACACACATAATCCAGCCACCGGAAGCCCTGTCCACTTCTATACACTTCCTCATATAACTTACATTCCACTCCCCCACCCTAATGAATCTTGCCTGCAGTCACCAAATAAGCTACTAGCCCGAGGATCTCTCTGCGAACTGCCGTGGTGTCCGGGGAAGCTGCGAACACAGCACGGTCATCTTCCACCTAAATATATACATCATATAACACATCTTTCACTCCCCCACCCTTTCCAGCCCCTCTTCCCTCCAGCAGGTACCCCAAAATATGTTTTCAGGCCTGTTCACCGCCACCCTATCCGCGGATATCTGCGGATCCACCATGGCGGTCACTTCAGGAAAATGTGATGCACATCACGCTTCCCTCCAGCCAATCAGTGGGCACGTCATATGTCCATGGAATTCACGTTGCCCCCCGGGCCGATCAGAGCAGGGAAATGGGTCTGCGGAGCGGACCTAGATATCATTCATTTTACCAGTTTTTTAAAAAACTACTGAACGGATTTTCACCAAATTTACAAAGCATGCTTTCTGGACCAAGCCACCACTCCTGCCGCAAATTTGGTGAAAATCCATCCAGCGGTTTGAGCTGTAGGTGTGAGCAAAGTTCTTTCCCATTCAATCTATGGAGGAAAAAAATAACCTGTGACCCCCCCAATAAATTTCCCCCCCTTGACCAAACCTCACCAAACTTACCAAATAAATTCAGAGTGGGCCATATACTATTTTTTCAAAGTTTGGTAAAAATTCGTCCAGGGGGACCAAAGTTATAAGCCACCCAAAAAGTGTTCTTCCTATGAGATGAGCATTTAACCATAGCTACACGGCCGCTACCGCAGGCCGTGTAATATATATATTGGACCATATATAAAAAACAGAAAGAATTTTTCTTTCTAATAGTGCTCAATCTACTTATAGCAGGTACTCTAAATCGACTGCAAGAATAGCTATTTTAATGCTGTAATTTGGACTGATTTTATTGTGTGATTACTTACTCCTTTTGGGGGGTTTTAATGTTCTGGACACCACTTTGCGGGTAGTCCTCTCTCTACTTCGGTGAGGGGGCAGGTTTAGCCTCTCCTTCCCCCATCCACCTGCATTTAGTGCTGTGTTTGTTATCGCGCTGACAGAGAGGTGAGGCAGCTTCTTACCGAGCTTGTCATTATAAAGCCACTCTACCAGCCCTTATTATTAACAATACTGCTGCCAGTAGCTTAGCTATTTTAAAGCTGTAATTGTGACTGATTTTATTGTGTGATTACTTACTCCCTTGGGGAGTTTTACTGTTCTGGACACCGCTTCGCGGGCAGTCCTCTCTCTACTTCGGTGAGGGGGCGGGCTTAGCCTCTCCTTCCCCCATCCACCTGCATTTAGTGCCGTGTTTGTTATCGCGCTGACAGAGAGGTGAGGCAGCTTGTTGCCGAGCTTGTCATTATAAAGCCACTCTACCAGCCCTTATCATTAACAATACTGCTGCCAGTAGCTTAGCTATTTTAACGCTGTAATTGTGACAACTTTTATTATGTGATTGCTTACTCCCTTTGGGGGTTTTACTGTTTTGGACACTGCTTCGTGGGTTGTCCTCTCTCTACCTCGGTGAGGGGGCGGGCTTAGCCTCCCCTTTTGTTATCGCGCTGACAGAGAGGTGAGGCAGCTCATTACTTGTAGTAGCTTGTTATTTTAAAGCTACTCTTCCAGCCCTTATTATTAACAATACTGCTGCCAGAAGCTAAGCTATTTAACGCTGTAATTTTGACTGATTGTATTGTGTGAAATTACTCCCTAGGGGGGTTTTACTGTTATGGACACTGCTTCGCGGGTAGTCCTCTCTCTACCTCGGTGAGGGGGTGGGCTTATCCTCCCCTTCCTCCATCCACCAGCATTCATGTGCCACACCAATTGTCAGCGCAGCGGACGGGCGTATCGGGCACACCGTCAGCACGCTTAAAGAATGCGCTTAAGGCAAGCACGTCTGTGTCCGTCCATGTCGCTGGCCAGGGAGGCTCTGTGTTCTTGTCATTCCAGAGCGCAACTATTAGCTTTGGCCCTGCCAGCTACCATATTTCCACCTGGGTGGAATAGTTCCTCTTTGGAGTCAAAGACAGTTTCTTCTCAACCTTCTCTGAGAGAGTCAGCAAATCCCCATTGCTTTCTTTTGTTGCTATTAAACACACGTTCTCTCCCTGCTCATGCAAATGAAATATGGTCCCTTCTTGTAGACCACCGCCCTGCCATTTTATGCCTGACAGAGACGTGGCTACAGGCGAGCTCTACACCCTCTCTTGTCCAAGCAATCCCACCTGGCTACTCTATCATTCACACCGACCAACAGCCAACCCATCATGGGGGTGGGGTTGCAGTAATATATAAGACAGAGTTCACTATAACTCAATTTAATTGCCCCATAACATTCATATCAAGGCCTTACTTTTCAGGTGCGTAATCTAGCCTATAATTATTTGCCATTTTCTGCCGGTATACTGCCCCCCTGGTCCCCAGAGCAAATTCTCTGAAGAGGTCCCTGACCTACTAGCAGACCTCCAACTACAATGCACTCATTTGGTGGTTTTATGAGATTTCAATTTGAAATTTAACCTACCCAGGTTGCCTATTCTGGATCTGTTCTTTAACAGTCTGTCCGATCTAGACCTCCACGAGCACGTGAATAGTCCCACACATAAGCTAGGTAACACAATGGATTTCATTTTTGCCAAAGAATCGTTTGTGACTGTACAGTCAGACGAACCTCTATTATGGTCGGATCATTTCCTGGTCTCTTGTGTGCTCGAGGCTGTGGGGATGCAACTTAAAATACCAGCGGGTAGAATATGGTAGCACTCATGGTGTTCGAACGACATTCAAGGCATGGCTTCCCTGATCAGTGCCAAGTGTAGAACAGCCACCGTGGTTTTGCTGTCTCTTCTCTCGCAGTCATTATTAGGGCAGCTAATGTTGCAGCCCCTCTGCGGTTAGTTCAGCCTCATAGGTTGCCATTGGAGCAATGGTTCATGGACCATCTGAAGGCTGCCCAGCTCAAATAAAGACAGGCTGAACATACATGGCGTAGAGCTTATGACCCTGTCTTAAAAACACAATGTAAAGCCTGTGCTGCAGCTTATTCTGCCTCCATTAAAGCTGCAAAAATGTTATACCACACGACTAAAATGTAGTCCTCATTATGTCAGTTCAGGGCGCTTTTCTCAGCAGTCAAGTCTCTGCCTTCCTCTGAGAAATTGGGTACGATATCCTTTCATCGCGGAATGTTTTTTGTGGGTTTTTTACAGCGATTTTTTTTTCCGGAAAAACCCATCACATTTTTTAGAAAATGGGGGGTTTTGGGAGGAAACCCCCCCAAAAATAATGTTAAAAAAATTCGATGGGTTTTTTCATTAACAAAATCACTGTAAAAACCCTGCGAAAAAACATCCCACGATGAAATGACATGGAAACGAGAAATTGACCCCTAATGTCACTCATACCCAGGAGATGAGCGATGCTTTATCGCAATATTTTACTATGAAGATGGAAACCATTCATCAGAATATCTCTACGGCTGTAACCGGTGCCTCTCACAGCACTAATAATGATACTCATTTTGTGGCTCCTATTGGTCTGAAGAGCTGGTCAGCTTTTCCTATGTTCTCTGAAGAGGCAGTTTGGACTGCTATCCAACAAATCTAATCCTGCTCCCCCTCTGATGCCGTGCCTCTGGCAATTATGAAGAAGATCTCCCTGGATCTCCTTTCAGAGATTATGGTGGCTATTAATGATGCCTGCCAGTCAGGTTTCGTGCCGCAGGAACTAAAAGCAGCAAGAGTGACCCCCCCTCTTGAAGAAGCCATTTCTGGACCCTATTGTTCCAGCTAATTTCCGTCCTATCTCATGTCTTCCTTTTTTTCCAAAGCTTCTAGAGTCACTGGTGTCACATTTGCTTTCTACTTTTCTTAAATCTTCTCTTCTTCTAGACTCTGCTCAGTCTGGTTTTCAACCTGCTAGAGGCACTGAGAGTGTACTGGTTGCTGTCCAGGATGATATGGCCAGGCTGGTGGACGCAGGCAGAGTGGGTGCCCTGATTTTGTTAGATCTGTCAGTGGCATTCGACACCGTCGACCACCCCATTCTGCTATCCCGCCTTGCCCAGATAGGAATATCTGGACAGGTACTGGCCTGGTTCAATCATTCCTGGCAGATCATACCCAGACCCTCTCTATGCCTCCCTTTCTTTCTGCTCCATGTCACCTCAGTTGTGGAGTGCCGCAAGGCTCCTCTCTGTCTCCAATTCTATTTAATATCTATATTTGGGCCCTTGTGTGTATTATCCGTTCCTTCGGCATCAGATGCTACTCGTATGCCGACGACACTCAGATTCTTATCCAATTAGATCTGGATCGGACTGAGATGTCGTCGTGCCTGCGGTAGTGTCTAGCGGCCGTGGGCTAATGGATGAACCACAATTGGCTCAAATTGAACAGCGACAAAACTGAGGTGATAGTGGTGGGCTGTCCTCCTAATCCTACACTTTGTGTGTCCTCTTTCTGGCCTTCTTCATTGCGGCCACTCCCCATGCCAGTGAGCAAGGGGAAAAACCTGGGTGTAATTCTATCTGCGTCACTTTCTATGGACAAGCAAGTGACTTCTGTATGCCAAGCTGGCAACTTTCAACTTAAAAACGTAAAGAAAGTGCTGCCCATGATTTCTACCCCCTGCGTTTACCATTGGTGACAGCCATGGTGATATCCCAGCTAGACTCTTGCAATTCTCTTCATTTGGCTCAACCAAAGGGCGTGATCCAACGGTTGCAACTATTGCAAAATCTAGCCATGCGTGTGCCACCTGGCACACCCTATGAAGCTCACATATCTCCAGTACTTAGAGCACTACACTGGACCCCGGTGACCCAACGTATTGATTTTAAGGCACTGTGCCTAATTCATCCCGCCCTCCATGAGCAGGGTGCTGAATATCTCCAGGCAAAGTTCTCTCGCTACTCTCCCAGCTGTGAACTGCGTTCTGCCTCGACTGACCGGCTGGTGGTCCCGACCTACCGGCGGGCATGGATTGGAGGTAAAGCCTTTTCCATAGCAGCTGCAGTGTTGTGGAATGAACTCCCCCTGACCATTAAGAAAATATCTAACTACTTAGCCTTTAGAAAGGCTGTAAAAACATACTTATTTTAGGCTGAGTCCTTGCTCGGGTTCTAGCTGCGGCTCCTTTCCCTCAGCGCCAATATACCTTAGGGTGCCGTGCGCTATAGAAATTGACTTAACATAACATAACATAACATAACATTTCAAATATTCAAACAAATCTGTTCACCCACACATTCTATGAATAACTGGCATTACCAAACAGTACAATGTGGCAAGCACCAATTGTATGAGAGCACTCAGTCTTTTGTAAGGTGTAGACAAACTTTAATAATTATTCAACTATTAAAATCACATATCAAATCTATGATTTAAAACATAAACCAACATGGTTTTATAGAACAACTTATCTCAAGTTCTGCCGTATAAGGTTAACTCCACGCGTTCCATCTCTCCTTCAGGGACTTCGTCAGATGAAATTTGCACCATTGAAAAAAGGGCCTTCTTTTATTTTCACTCTGTCCGGTCACATGACAATCACCATCACATAACTCACTTTTAAATTTGTATTCAAGGTATCTTTTCACCTGTCAGCCATTTTGTAATGGAGTGTATGATACCACAAGGTACACCATATGTACGCTCTACTTGAAATAAGCTAGTGTTTATTCTTTAAACATCGTGACCTATCAGAGTATTATACACACATTCTAAACCTGATATAGTAGCCCTAGAGCCAAATGTCTCATCAATTGATAATATTCACAGCTACAGTAAAATTCTGTGCGGCACAGATAATTTGGGCTAACTCGACAGCCATGGAAGAATGCCAGCAGATTATAGCGCTAATTCATTAGGTATAAAGATTGCCCCCGAGTGGGCTAATCATTTTTTCAAAGTGACTTTTGCTAAATGTCCCATGACTACAATATACAGTCAATCTAAGGTATAACAAAGTGAAAAATTACATTAATGCAAATGTTTATATTCATATTTGCTAAAGTGAGGTTTGATGCCTAAAGTGCATTCAAATCAGAAAAAAGAGATAGAGAGAAAAATAAAAGGAAATCAAAATATAAGTATTTGACAGTAGAATTATTACACAGACAATGGTAGCGGCTGTGTAGTTATGGTTACGTTGCTAATCCCATAGGAAGAGCACTTGTTGGGCGGCTTATAACTTCGCTCCCCTGGACGAATCCTTACCAAACTTTGCAAATAAGTATATGACCCACACTGAATTTATTTGCAAATTTCTGTTAGGTTTGGTCCAGGGGGGGCAAAGTTATAGGGGGTTCCCAAAATTTCTTTTTTTGCCATTATGCGCACGCCTACAGCTCAAATCGCTGGATGGATTTACACCAAATGTGCGGCAGGAGCGGCAGCTTAATCCGGAAAGCATGCCTTTGCTAATTTGGTGTAAATCCGTCCTTTTTTTTTTTTTAAATGGCCAAAACGTAAGTCAACAAAAATGTGTGATATCTATGTCCGCTCCGCAGACACACTTCCCTGCTTGCTCCGCGGACAGGACACTGATTGGCTAACCGGCTTGTGTCATGTCAGCAGACATGCAACGTGTTCTCTGATTGGCTGGGATGAGGCGTGAGGTGTATCACATTGTTTTGATGCGCCCCCCATCTTGGATCCGCCGACAGTGCAGGGGCGAACAGAGGCAAAATGATATTTTGGGGAGTGTGTTGGTGTGCAGAAGTGTGTGGGGAGGGTTGGGGAGTAAGAGATGGTGCGAATACTGTATTTGTTTAGGAGGCAGGTGCTCCTAATGTGTTTGCAATGTCTGCGGTCTTCGCGGTTGTCCGCGGACATAATAAATGCACTACTGCCTATTTTATTTTAGTATGATGCTGGTTTTGGGTTGTTAGTAGAGGATTGATTGTAATTAATATCCCCTATACGCATCTTACATACCACATTCAAAATGTTTGGTATTATAGGTGTGTTATGCTGCGGTGGTTGTGGCCAGGGCCTAGAGTCTTGGGTGCATGGTCCGTAGAATCAAACACCTATCAAATATCCAGAACCCAATAGTTTGTGTACTGTTTCATTTGTAGAGTTTCCATGTCAAGTTTTGGCTAGGCTATGCAGTTAAGATTTTGGAGTTTGTAACAAGGAGTGTGGTGTTTGTGAGTTTATTTATTGTATACTTACTGGTTGAGTTTTGTGTGGTTGTATGCAGTTTTTTCATGACATGGGTAACTGGACCAGACATACTTTTTTGATCTCTGTGATAAAAGAAAAGATCATATGTTAGAGCAGGTAGTTCATAATGAGTTATTGCATTGCTTAATAGATGTTTCTGTATTTTTTTACCCTCATATTTAGTACTTTACAAGTACTATAGTTCAAACTAGTGTACTGTGCAATTTGCTCAGTTTCTGTGTTTGTTTTCTAAATCATTGGGGCTGTGGGAGAAATAATCCATACTGGATTAAAAAAAACAAAAAACTTCTATGTTGTGGTACAATATATTTCTTTCATTGTTTTACTGTTTATTTCTTGTTTCTTGCTAATGTTCTATCTTTGGCTTGTTGCAGATTTTTGGGGCAATTAGATTCCTTTAGGCGTATTCTAATTGTTTATTTCTACTTTTATGCTGTTCAGCTATCTTTTGGGTTTTTGCAGATTTTTTGGGGCAGTTAGGTACCTGTTGGCGTATTCTACCTGTGTACTCCTTGTTTGATTTTAATGGTATTTATGAATGTGTT
Source organism: Ambystoma mexicanum (assembly GCF_040938575.1). Lineage (NCBI taxonomy): Eukaryota > Metazoa > Chordata > Amphibia > Caudata > Ambystomatidae > Ambystoma > Ambystoma mexicanum. Next base: position 298,629,602 of record NC_090936.1, on the reverse strand, counting down.
TGCTTCTTGCAGAATTTTGGGACAGTTAGATACCTGTTGGCGTACTCTGTGCACAGTTTTGAAGTTGAATTTTGCTTATGTTCATACACAGATTACGTATTAAATTTTGGTTTTAAGAATATTAAGTAAGCATTTACAAGATTTGTTGGCCATCTCTGCTTCAGAGTAATGATATTAGCATTACATTTGAACCATCCACAATTCTTTTTAAATATGCAGTGTAGTGACCTGCATTGGTTGTGGCTCCTGCGTGGTAGATTATGCCTATTGTTGTGAAGGTTTTCTTACCCAGTGATACTTGACCATGTGTTAATCCAGTCAGTTTACAGTTGTTTTTGTTACCAACTGCATTGTAATGTAAAAGCATTAGTATTACGTATTTACTCTGTGTCTGTATTTGTAAGGTAGAGCAATTATCTGAATTGCAGGTAGCACATAATCTGCCATGGTTTGCATTTTGTACAAGTTGCTGAAATGGAATGGATTCACAGTTAGGTATGGATACATACACAAAGTGTTCATTAGGGACTTCTTCCTGTGCCACATGGTTGCAGAGAGTGCATGTATGATTCCACGTGTATGACATCTGAAATATTTCATTTATAAGTATGTTTTTGTTTTCCAGTACTTGTAGTAAGTACATTAGAAATTCTTGTGGATCTTCTTGTGAGTTTATAGTGAATTTGACAATTCAAGCACAGTAGTCCAATTCTTGTGTTTTCCCATGAACACTGTAAGTGTTGTCAGGATTGTTGGTTGCATTTCTATGAAGGACTAACATTTGCAAACACAATTGGTCTGTACTGTGTAAGTAAATGTTCTTATTAATTGGTGGCAATTGGATTAGAATATTTATTGCTACATTTGCGTAGCAATTTACAGTAGTTATATTTGAAAATGTGAATGGACCTGACAGTTCTGTGTCAAAGTAATTTGTTTGTAGTGTGTTGCTTCTTTGAAGAAGTAGTTGAGTTACTTTGACCAGTAGATTCTTCTTTCGTTGTGGTACTTGATGAAGTATTAGTTTCTTTTTTTTCTTTGGAGGAATTGTAGTGATATCCTGTATTGTTTCAGTTTGTCGTAGTTTTCTTTTACAACATTTTGCTTTTTGTGGAACAGGATAGGTTTTTAGATGGGGGTGTGGAGTGAACACAGCCTATTGTATTCTAGAATGCAAGGAATATCTGCATTTACTTTACTTGCATCAAAGTTGATTAGAAATAGCCCGTCAAGTGTACGTAAGCGTGATAGTGCTATGTAGCTCATGCCTTCTTTAAAGACTGTGCTACCAATATCTATTAATGCCTTATCTAGGGTAAGACCTTGTGATTTGTGAATGGTAACTGCATATGCTAGAGTTAGGGAAAAGTGTTCTCTGCGTATATACATGTCTTTGAAAAGAAGGAAGCGGGCTGTTGAATGTCCTATCCTTTTAAGTTCTGATAGTTTGTCAAAGAGAATATTGACAAATTGAATGTTGTTGTCACGTGGGTATGTTTGAAAGCCAACAACTGTACCAAGTGCTCCATTAACTAGTCCTTGCTCCACGTCAAGGTTACGTTTAAGCATTACTCTACAGTTTAAAGATAATTTTAATATTTTCTCCAAACCAGCTGTGTTGGAGATAGAGTTTTCGAGGGTATTTAGTCTTGTTGTGGCTTGTTGACACATTGGTAGTGTCATTCCATGTACGTCCAGTTTATCTGTGGAGCAAATTTCTTATTGGTTGCATTTATTTTTTCAAAATTGTTTTGTTGAATTTTGAACAGCTTGCAAGAGTTGGCATCAAGGACATACAATTGAAAATTTTGCATGCTAATTGTTCCATGACATCAGTAGCACATGAGTTATGGCGATAGAGTGCATATATGTGCCTCATTTTTAATATTGCTTGTGCTTCTTGAAATAGTACACCAACTCTAATAATTTTTAAAATGTTGAAGTATGTGAGGTCTGCAGATTGGCGCATGTTTTCTGTTAATTCTCCGTATTGGGAATGTTGCCAAAGGTTGACATTTCCTATGCTGCCAAGAGTTTTACGGCACAGTTTGTGCCAAAAGGTTTTAAAACTAGGTTCAGCTTTCACTGGTGTCAATTGAAGAAGATCTCCGAAAACAATAATGTGTTTTCCTCCAAAGAGCTGTTCGTAGTCTGTTTTGAGGACCTCTTGTTATCTGAGATGAATCAAAGCCAACATTACGTTGGAGACCATGCTCACCTCATATATTAGCAGCATTTTCATTTGTTTGAAAACTCTGCATAGTTCCATTGCAGCTTCTGTGGAAAGTTTGTAATAGTCTAATTTGTTTTGGTGTTCTACTGGAAGGAGTAGTAATCAGTGTAAAGTGGCACCGCCTATGTTGTAGGCAGCTAAACCTGTGGTGGCAGTTATAACAGCTGACAGTTTGTTGTTTGTCAATTGTTGAAGGAACTTGCTGATGATTTTGATTAAGAATGTTTCGACTGAACCAGCTTCATCACTCACATATAGCAGTATATGTTTGTAGTCTTGGCAGGTACAGTTTTTATTTTTATGTTCCAAACCATGTTCAATTTGTTTTGTTATTTCTTGGAAAATGGTATGCTGCTCATTTTATTGTTGTGATTTCAGTACAGCAAAGTCTTCTGTATCTTGTTCATACTGACACATGGTGTTTTCTACTTCTATCATGGCTAATTCTGTCTCATTTGCTATTAGTGGCTCTACAAGTGGTTCTTGGCTTCCTCTTAAAGAAGGTTGACTACTGTTGGGCGTGTCCACTTGTACTTGGACATGGAGTTCTTCTTCGTGTTGCTGTTCATTGTGAAACATTGTTTGGTACTGTGTAAAGTGTATGTCTGTTATAGTGCTTTCATTTGCTTTGAAAGCGTCTTCATAGGAGTCATATGTATCCAGCAAATCTTCTTCTTTTCTCCATGGTTTAAAAAGTTGTTGCAGGCACATGTAATACAGTTCTTTATGTTGAGGAGTTGTTAATGACAATTTAATATGATTAATTAAGCTGCCTTTTGTAAGTTTCACTAAGCTGCCTTCACAATTTACCACTCTGTATCTACCTTTCTTTTCATCTGTTTCAACATTATTTTTGTATGTGAAGTTTTGTGCTACGTGGTAAAGACACATGGTTTCCAAAGTGGTACTCCTGTTTGGGTAGTATGTGTCTAGTAAATTGTTTTCCAAATTGTCTTGGCAATTGGGATCATTTTTGGCTATTGTTTCTATGTCCTCACATGATTTGAGAACTCTTTTTCTAGATTTAGCAGGACCAAGACTTAGCCATGCTATATTGTCAGATTTTCCATACATGGCAGTGCTGGTTAGACGGTCTGCATCTTCATAACTGCCACATTCTCTATGAGAGAGCATTTTTATGCCTAAGCTGCACAATTTCCATGATAGTGTTTTGTCAGGTGATATGTCATCCCAGAGGTCCTTGAGCCCTGTTTCCTCTGCTTTGGTTAAATAGGTTGTGACATATCGTGCAACTGCAGTGGAATTGTCTTCAATGTACTGCACATCTATGTTTGCATTCCATAGGAGGGCAATGATTGCGTTGTAATCATTGATGTATTTTGATTCTTCTGTTCTTTTTATGTAATATGTGTTCTTAGGTGATTTACCTTTGACACTATGTCTGACTGAAGGCATGAAGTTGTTTACTTGGCCTGTTACTGAAACTGGTCTAGGGAAACCAAAGCGGCATTTGGTGTAGTATTTCCCTTTTTTTTATATTTGCGACAGCAATATTTCACACATTTGTGTCTTTGAAATTGTAAAATCTGTGCATGAAGGTCACTATGTGTTGTTTGTGAATGGATTTCACAAGTGACATATTTTTGGATGAACTTCAAAACAGTGGCATCGCTGTCCTCACCAAATTTAGGAGCATCTTTAATCCATAATAGCATGTGGATGTGTGGTGCTCCTCTGGCTTGGTATTCTTTTCTCCAAAAGAAGTGTTGAACTTTTCTGAGGGGAGGAAAAGTCTTATTACAAATAAAGTGTAGCATAGCAATGAAGCGATGATGGAAATATCTTGATACATTTACAGGATCTAGAGAGCAGAGTTCTCCTGGTGTTTGTATATCTATGTTTGTTTTATTTCTGTTTGCTATGCATAGGAAATCGTGTAAATCTTCCCATGCATATTCTGCACAACTTAATGTAACAAACCAAGTGGGTGGGCCAAGGTTTCTTATCATACAGCATACATCTCTGTGATGTCGGAACCAGTATTCTTTTGTACCACGCATATTTGTTAAAAGATTTGTAATACTTGACTGTAAAACCTCATCTTTTTCATGCACTTTTTGTAATAATTGCGTAGCTGACATATTTTGAAAATGGCTACCTGATTTGAATGTGTGTGCAACTCCGTAGCATAGAGTTGCTTGTTCACTTTCAGAGAGAAGGTGGAATATATATTCAACGTTTTGTCTGACTCTGGGTTTGTCAGAATACATTCGTAGAGAGCGATATTCTGATGCTGTTATCTGTGTGGGTCTATCATCGTACCGTCCTCCTTTTCCAGTAGGAAAGAGTAGAGGAAAGGCCTTTGCTTCTATACTTTTTTCCCATATGCTGATTGGAGATGCTTTAGCTTGTCACATTCGGTACGTTTCCAGTGCATCATCTATAGTGTCTTTAGAGTGTAAAGGATGAATTGTATAATGGTCTAAAATATTGGATTCTGCAGCAGAACTTAGAAGTTCAAATTGACCAGTTTCTGGTGACTCTTGAATTATTTCAGTGGTTTCTCTCAGGTTTTCTTCAACATGAACTTCTTTGTAGTATTCATTGTTGTTTTCTAGATACTGCAGGGCTTTTCTAACTTGTTCTAAGTCCACGAGTTGTTGCCAATTCTTTTTTGTCTTTTGTAGGTACGCCATTTACTGAGACAATTAAAGATTGATCTATTGGCTGTTGCACTCCTAGAGTGTGTACATTTTCTTTGAGATCTAATGGTAAATAAACTACTTTGCCACGAATGCCTTTGACTAACTCAGAGGGAGGTAATGTTGCTGTTTTTGGTTAGAGGTGTATTATTGCTTGAAATGGGTGCACTGTTTGAATTATAATGCTCTCATATAAATGTAGTTGTTGCAGGGGTTTTGGTAGTGGGAATAATTCCAAGTTATTTGTGATAGCATGTGAAGGTGTTTGGTTGTTGTCAAGTTTTGCAGTGCAGTAATTGCAAAGAATTAAGTGCTCATTAATGTCGTATTTGTTTTCTGCTATAAGGTAGAGAGCAAATTGGAATCATTTCGAATCTTCATTGTCTTCTATTTTGTACGTCATGTCTTTAGTTTTTGTGGTACTTTTATAAGAAGTCCTGCGGCAACACACACACACATGGTTTGGTACTTCAGCGGGGGTACTTTTAAACTTTAGTATTTTTTTTGTATGTGTTTAATAGAAGGTTGCTATTTGTACATTAGTTGCTAGTTTGTTGTACATCTATTTCATCTTGTAAGTGGCTTTCAATTCCAAAATATTTTCTCTGGATATGTTCTATTTATTCGAGTATTTTCTTGGCTGTACCATGTAGAAGATTGCTATTTAAATTGGCTAGTGCTAAAGCAGGACTTTTAGCATAGTAGAGTTTTTGGACTAGATTTCTTATAGTTGAATGATGTGTTGATATCATTTTGATATGATGGAAGGTGTTTTTAAAAATAGGTCCTGAAATGCAGGCTAATGAATGTCCTTGTAGTCCTGTGTATTTGCGCACTGGACAGGCATCCATATTTTGTAGTGGTTTCATTTTGATTTTGTCTTTGATTTTTTGCTTTTTACGTACTGATTGAGGAACTGGCGTAAAGATTTGAAAGATGTTTTGGCAATGTTACACATTGATGTGCATGGCCATTTGTAGACTGGACGTTTTGGTTGAGTATAATGGGGAGGTGATACTGAGTTTTCTGGGGATATTTTTGTGAGCAGAGTTTCTTGTTCCATAATGGTTTTATTAAGTTTTCATACGCTCGTCCACTGCTATGTATGGTAAATGGGATTGTTTGCCTTTGTTTATATGCTTCTTCATTAAAATATGTTTTTGTGGTCGTGGTGTGACTCCATTCACCTCCACAGATGTTTAAGATGCTATTTTTGTTGATATTCTGTTTATTGAGAAGTATTTTTTGTAGTTTAGTAGTTAGTTGTGTTAGTGGTTTCATCCTGTTGAAAACTAAAATAAATAACTTCCTTTTGAGAAGGATTGCATTGTCTATGAGAGTTTCTAGGATTAATTTTCTACAGTAGGTTTGGAGGGTTGTGCATGATGTCTCTCCTGTGTTTAAAAGGTTCTGAAGGACTCTGTGGTGGACATTTTTTTATAAAACATTTTTTTTTTGGTATGCTTACTTGCCACTACATCAAGATTTATAGGTGCAGCGTTAGCAGTAGTGGTAGCTGAAATCTTGTTAATCACTTTCTGTTTGGTTTTACATTTTGATAGAGGAGGGAAAGTGTCTGTACTGGAAGCTTGTTTTGTTTCGCTTATTGACTGTATTAGCTGTTTTGTTTGAACTTTTTGTACAAAATCTGCTAGAGATGGATGCTTATTTTGGACACTTATTTTGATTTGCTCTACTTCTGCATTGCTTTCTATGGAGTTGCTTTTTGGTAGGCATTCTTTGGGGTCTGTTGGAGAAAAAAAAGAACATGTGGGTTGGGCTGTTGTGCAGTGTATATGTGCTTTGTGCATGAGTGTCTGAGTATGATGGTAAGTATGATTGTGGAGGTGTGTGATTGTTCAATGGGCAGCTACATCAAGTCGGGAAGGATATTCGTGTATTTGTGTGTTACTATACTGGGCTTCAGTTGACGATATAAAGTATGCAACTGGTAAGGGGAAGCACTAATACTACATCTAATGGTAAAGGGTTAATATATTTGTTTCATCTACAATACTAAAATGCTAGTGTGTTTGAGTAGCAGTTAGAACAGTATGTTAGATTTGTTCTTACTTTTTTTGTATGGCTTGAGTTGGTTTCTTCCAAGTCCTTGTTCGTACTTCAGGCACTTCTGCTTTTTAGTAGAGTGGTCTTCCCTGAAATTGTAAAATAAAAAAGTTAGTGAATATGTGTGTTTATAGCACTTTTGTTAATGTACACATTGTTTTGCACTTTCCTTTGCCTATATGCATCCAGTATATTTTATTTAGAATCTGTTAGTTGAATATGTTTTTCAAATGAGTATAATAGTAAACGTATAGAGCACACTTGTTCTTTTAATGTTATGTTAATGGATTTTAAGAGATAGAAGAAATAATCATATGCATTTTTTGCTATTTTTACAGGGTAAATGGCAGAGATGGTACATAAAAGCATTCAATGTATGGCTTTGTGAATGTGTGGGAAATAAAGCAGAAGGATTTCATATAGAGGCAGTGGTGTTGTTTGATGTTGGAGCCTTTCTAATGATATTGTCTGTGTGTGTACTTGAATGAAGATGTATGTACTCATCCTGGCTGCGTGTAATTTTATAATACACTGGACAGTCTATTTCATAATTAGACTGTTATTTTTTCCATCTTATAATATGAAACAATATTTTTTTAGATCGGTGTGTCTGTAAACAAAAATTTGGAGAGCTGAAAGATTTGCAATTGACACTTCATCATTGCAGATGGGAGAAATGACAGTAAGTTCATTTTACAGTTTATACAGGGTAAGTGGCAGTTACTCTGTTCATATTTTATTTATTTTATTTTACATTTTTAAAGCGCTTACGCAGCCCGCAAGCATCGAAGCGCTGATACAGGAATTGTTTGTTTTTTAGTTGCGTAATTATTTTGTCTTAGTTGCGTATTAATAACGCGCTTAAGCACCCAGAGGTTTCTAAGTGCGGACCCGGGATCGAATCTGTGTTGCTTCATGTCGTTTTGCTTTGAAGGCACGCACGTTGCAGCTAAGCTATGCTCTCGGGATGTATTGTATTACTAGAAGAGGCGTACATGAACTGTGTAGGAAATATTCATACCTGTAGTCTGTGTTCGTGCATGAATCTGCAAGTAGAAATCTTGGGGAGTTTTATAGTAGTTGTTGCTGTAGGTCCTTTGCAGTCACATCCAAATTGTACTGAGAGTGATCAATAGTACATCTAAAGTGCTGATCTGTGATGACAGAGTTAGATGTAGAGTTCTTGGATGTGATTGCTGGCTGATTGTGCGACTGCTTAACAGTAGCCAACGAGGAAGTGGTGTAGAGAGTGTAGTGGAAAGGGTAGAAGGTCTGCACCAGTGTTACTTACACTCTCCGCGGACAGCGCAGTTGTTCGCAGACAGGACATGCCACATCCGGGGTTTCCGAGCATGAAGTGGGAGTGTATTTTGAGTATTAGCCAATCAAGTGTTGAGGTTCTGCTTCGTATTGAGAGGGGCTGTGTGTAGTGAAGATGGCAGAGGTGCAGAAAGTCAGGGTGTTGGTGGTTGGAGATATGTTTGTGAATGGTTTGGAGCAGTATGCCAAATCTAGGAATGTGGCTAACCATTTTGACATAAAAGGAGTGGAGGTAGTGTGGAGCACTGTGCCTCATTTGAATTTGAGGCAATTCTAGTCATTTGTCAGGATATGGTAGGTTTCATAGTCCACGTGTAGTTGTCCTACACTGTGGTTCTGTGCTTTTGGGCTTTGTCAGTGCCCCTACTTTGTAGCAAGATCTGCAAAACTTGGTTCTGGCAATCATGAAAGTCCTTCCAAATGCCAAGGTTATTTGTTCTGCTTTGTTACCTAGAGCAGTATGGGACAATAGTTGTGTTTTTTGTCCTCAGCAAAATATTGCTAGGTGTGCAATCAACCGAGGCATGTTTGCTTTCATGCTTAGAGCTGGTATGTTCTTTTGTAATAATGAGAACATTGATTCTAGTAATGTTGTTTATTTTAAAGAATGTGGCATTTCTTTAACTTTTATGGGAAATGCCATGCTATTTTGTAACATTAGGGTTGCTTTGGAGAAGCTAATGTGAAGGTTTTTGGAGGACAATGCAAAGAAACCCAAAAAAATACAAAATAAACAGTGTTTCTAAAGCATCTGCAAAAGAAAACAAATAAAAGCCAAACTCAAAGGGGAAATGGGGCACACTATTTAAATTTTCATTCCCCACGCTCAGATTTTTCGATTTTTCTGTGGACAGCGTGGTTGTTCGCAGGCAGTGCATATTACATACAGGGATTTTGGGGTTGTGAGGCATGCAAATAAGACTGAGCAGAGAAGGGATTGGTCAGTAAGGTTTACTGGGTGTGTTGTGTAAGGAGAGAGTGTGTCAGTAGGTGTTTTTCCTGATAAAACAGCAGATAGCTATGGCTGTGTGTTTCAGAAAGCAGATTGTTTGGATTTTGGGAGATTCGTGGATATATTGTTTGGAGGTGCATGCAGTTCGCTGTGGAGTGGCTGCATATCTTGGATTCTCTCATGTGGAAGTGCACTGACATGGAGTGTGTGGAATGAAGTGGGTGGATTTGGTACCTCTCTGTGCTTCTTTGGTGACACAGCGTCATCCAGACATTATTATTATTCATTGTGGAGGGAACAGTTTCGGACATGTGTCTGGAATCTCTTTGCAATTTGCAATGAAAGAAGGACTTGGGAAAGTCATGGGCATGTATCCAAACTCCAGAGTAATTTTTTCCCGTATTGCGTAGAGACAAATGTTGCTTCGTTCTTTTTCATTTGGTCCACAAATGGAGAAATCAAGGTGCAATGTTAACAAGGCTGTTTGTGCATTTTTGAGAGATGTTGGTATGTCCTCTTTTCAGAATGAAAATATTATGTTTTATAGTACACACATTTTTTGCAGAGATGGAGTACATCTTACTTATGCCGGCAATCAGATTTGTCTGCGAAATATACAAAATGCATTTCAACCTTTTTTGGAAATACAGGAATCCATTTCGCAGTAGGTGTTGAACATTTGAAGTTTTTGAAACACAAAAAAACCCACAAAAAGGCTCTTTTCAGAGCCATCACTTCCTCACAGAGAAAACTGCAATGTTTGTGACAGGGCAGCACTGCACAGGTTTTAGATGTCTGCGGACTGTCCACAGACTTTTAAAAAATGCCCCTGCACTATTTATTTGTCACTTCTGTTTTTAAACTGTGAAAGGCAGCTCTGAAAAGAGCCTTTGTTTTTTTTTGTTCTTTAATATTTTTGATTTTTTTTTTAAACACGACACACAAGGAAAGGAGGGCAAATGAGGGTAAGGAAGGCACACCAACCATGGGGATAAGAAAGGGCAGGTGGAGAGAGGAAGATGTAGGGTGGTCCTTATTCAGGTAGGTCGCAGAACCTCTGATGCTCCTCGACCGCAGTCTCAAAAGCAGTCCGAAGGTTCTCCCCCTGCAGAGTACTGCATTGCAGTACATGCACAATATTTTGACCCTCGAAAGGTAAGGATCAACAGCATCATGAATGGCCTGTGAGGCAGCTGGAGGGATGCACTGTCCCACAGGAGTGTCTTTTGTGGTGACAGGAGTGGAAACGGAGGATGCTGCAGAGGAACTCAACCTAATACGTTTATCGCAAGGTACAACCTTATGAATAGCCCCACTGTGGAATGACTTTAGCTGTCGCTTCATTGATGTACTACCAAAGCTATATGAATCAGCCTTGCCATGACTCAGCACCATATGGCACTGAGTGCAGATCACCTTGTTCGCTTGAGCTTTTGACTTTCCATCAAAGGTGGTAAATAACAGCCACACCCAAGGCTCACGATGAGTGCTAGTAGTAGGGACTTCCACTACCTCATCCTCTTCAGCCTCTTCATCCGTCTCCTCTGAATCCTCACACCTGTTCCCCTCCGAAGGTCCGTGGGGACGTGGTGGTGGTGAAGGGGGTGGGGGTGCTGATGCTGAGGTAGTAGCAGCAGAAGCAATTTGGGATGCCATCTGGAAGGTTAATAACCAGGAACTAGGAACGAGGAACCAAGAACAGCAACCTGCACAGTTGTCCTGTTGTAAATCTTGGAAATCCAAAAGCAGATTGAGGATCAGCTCTGGGGTGTGGCCTTTTATAGAGGTGCTGGGGTGCGCTTCGCAGACACCCGCACTGTCCCCGAACACTTCGAACACCAAGAACGGGCTCAAAAAGTATGTAGATCAGCAGGGACATAGTCTGGGACATGTGCAATGGTGAACTTCTACTGTAAAATACCTTGGATTGCTCAGAAAAGCAGTTTTTAAATGTTCAGGGGCCAGGACAGTGTCCGCAAATAAGGACACACACTCAGCGTGGGTGCAGTCACATGATGACATCATGGACACGTTCACAAATGGGACGGCTGTCCGCAAGACACCAAATGCGCAGTGACGGTTGTGCGCATGAGCGAGAGTGTTCTACGGACAGTGTTTGGGTACCCGAACTAATTAAAAGTGCGGCACAAGTGCGGCGGGCAGATGTGGAGAGGCGCGATGTTCATAGGACCCATGTGTGTGATACGCATGTGCGCGGGTGTTCTACGAACAATGTTGAAGTCCCTGAATAAAATAAATGTGCGTCACAACTTTGCGGACAGGCGGACGGGATATGTGTTCTACGGATATATTCATTCTGGTTGCGGACATTACGAACAGCAGGGGTGTTATTAGGACACCCTCATTTTGTGTGATTTTGAGAGGCGGACATCTTGTGTGTTCTAAAGACACCTCCATTACAGACAATACGAACAGGTATATTGACCTTAGGACACCCCCATTTTGGTTAATTACGGACAGGCGGACATCTTGTGTGTTCTAAGGACACCTCCATTTTAATTACTGACAGTACAAAAAGGTATAGGGCCTCATTACAAATCGCCCGGTATGGAAACAACGGTGGCGTTAAACCGCCCGCCACCGTTATTTCCAAGCCGGGCGATCACAACTCCTGCAGGCGGGAGGTGATGTTCTCGCCAGGTCTGACCTGGGGGGTTTAACACCGCCCGCCTGCAGGCAGACGAGGAAACACCGGCAGCATTACGAGATGCTGCCGGTGTTTCCATGATCCCCATTCCCATTGAGTCCACTGCCAAATCACATGCCCTATAGGACTCAATGGGAATGGGGATTAACACCATTCCGCCTCCGTGATTCCCGGGAAACCGGGGTTGTAATGCCCCGGTAATTCCGGGAATCACGGAGGCGGAATGGTAATACGAGTCCGGCGGTAACCAGGCCCCATGTTGGTTAATTGAGGACACCCCGGTCAGCTGCGTTGTCCGTGGACACCCTGTCTGCCTTTTTAAAGAAAAAAAGAAGTTACGGGCATATACTAAGAACACACTTAAAATGTTATTTTTGTTTAACAGTAGAAACATTAGGAAAGAGAGGGGGAAGCAGAAACTGAAACAAATACAGGGGAAATGGGGTTTGGATATGATGTAGGGGAGGGGAGGAAGGGTTGGAAGTCTCATTGTACCATTTTTCTTGTTGGGGAGGGTTTGGGGATAGTTGGCTGGGACATGGAGAGAGGGAACAGGTACATGTGGAACAGTGATATTTAATGTTTTCTTTAATGTGGTCCACAATACACTCTTTTAGTTGATTGAAGTGTTGCATTAACACATCCATTTTTAGTTCCATTCATTTCAGAGAATCTTCTAATATCTCTTTGGTACAATATTGTTATCGGCTGTCTGGTCTGTTAAGAAAAATGTGTTAAGTACACATAAAGTAATGATTATTAATTGGCTTATATAGAGAAATGTTATGTATACCATTATTATCACTGTCTTCACTCATTTCCTCTTGTGGGAAATATTCTTCCAGCCATTCCAAAGTACTGGACATTTCTGTGTTAAAAAAAAATATATATTAGTTTTAGTGGACATAATACAGAAAATGTATAAGTATATGAAATAAATGTAGTGTACTTACTACTTTTTTTTACAAACGTTTGCTGTTACTGCTGTGTAAATATGCTCTTGCTTCTTGCTCTCCAGTTTCTGTGTGGTAATTCAGTTGGAGGCATATTTATTTTGTTTTGGTATATTCCATTATATTGGAAATGCTACTTCAGTGGATGATTGGTGTCTTACATATACAGTTTCCACTTCTTATTTATTATTAAATGTAATGTATTTATGTGGTGCTTTTTGAATATGTTTGGTGTTTTTATTGTATGATACAATAATGTAATATACCCCCTGAGTTTTTGGATAGTGCTGATGGTGACCACGTCCTCCCGTGGACATGGCACGGTCCGCGGACTTCAAAATCACTAGCGGGACAGGGGGTTTAGTATATTCTATGTTATGGAAATGTAAGGTAAGTGAGTCTTAGTAAACATTTATCACATTTACATTGTCTATGTTTATTTTCAGTGAAAAAAACTTAGTTAAAGGGATGTTATGGTTAAGCTGCTCTACTAAAAACCTATGACATTCAGTGAAAAAAACATTGTTAAAGGGACGTTATGGTTAAGTTGCGCTACTAAAAACCTATGAAATTCAGTGAAAAAAACGTTGTTAAAGTCGACTTGTCTTTGTGTTGTTCGTTGAGTATAAAAAAAATAGAGGTTGTAAAGTCATTGAGAAAAGAATTAAGGATCTAGAAGTAACTACCTAGTGAAGAGGGTGGTACCAATTCAGAGGTAGAGATAGCTGATTAAAGAAACTAGAGGCTTGAGCAGCGATTGTTGGTACGCGCTCATATTTGTTGTTTTACAATGTTGGAAAAGTGGTGATTTGAGTAAAAAGTATACAGGTTAATTCATAAGTCTGATAAGTATTGACAGTCAATTGAGATGTGTCATCATGGGAGACACTCCTCTTATGCACTTGTGTAAGACACTGCCAAATCACATGCCCAAGCTCAAACAGATTAGTGCAGGATGGGTGAAAGGCATGGCAGATAAGATGTATTTCAACACATGACCACATACTTGCACGCTGCATACATGGGGAAGAAATTAGAGAAACGATGAGCTATTCTAGAGCTCTGGAAGATGTACCAGGAAGAGAGAGAGGATCCGCCACCTGAGGAGTGATTGCTTAGTCAGTGAAAAGAGGAAGGTGTTGAGCCTTCAGCTCCCCTTACCTCACCTGAAGTAAAAGATGATCCTATGGAGGAAGCATGGTTGTTGCCTTTAAAGGAATTGAAAGCCGTGACGAGGTATAGTAATCCAATATACAAACCTCCCGCTTATAGCAGTGGTGATAGCCCAGCGGAGAATAAAAGAAAAGAGGAGATCTTTAAGATTATACAAGACAAAAAGAGAGAAGAGTGAGTGATCGAACATATCGATAGAAATAGAAAGGGAAATTGAGAGATGGAAAGGAGAGAAGGATAAAGCTGACAAGGTAATTCTCGTGCAGAGCGAATGGATGGATCGACAGATATTACTCAATGCTAGAAGGGAAAAGCATTGAGGAAGTTAGGCAAAGAGAAGATAAGGACGAACAAGATAAAAGGGACAGAGAACGGGAGAAGAGATTGAAAGAGAATGAGCAGAAAAGGAAGATCAGGGAGCGGTGAGAACAGATGTTTCAGCAGGAGCAAGAAAAGAAAGAAGAACAGGCAAAAGACCAAAGAAAGTATGACAACAGACAAAGGGCGATGGAAGACAGGGATAGAAAAGTAAGGAAGAGAGAAGAGGAGGAAGCACAGAAATGAAGGGATAGGACAATACAGAAATGAAGAGAGGAAAGGAGGGCAGGAGTAAGAAGAGAAGAACGAAGGAAAGAGGAAGACAGAATTAGAAGGGAGGTGAGAAAGCAAAGAGAATTAGACAAAGAGCTAGAATGAGGAAGGAGACAACAGGCTCTTGACCAAGCCCAGAAATATGATGGGATAGATCAGAAGCATTCCTTCAGATAAAGGGAGCAACGTCAGGGGCATCTAGAATAGTATTGGAATAAGGAAACCTTGATATAGGAAGCATCGGCGATAGGATCAATAAGACCTATCAAGAATTAAAGGAAAAGCAACTATTAAAATCGAGGGAAGGGGGACCCATCCCTACCATTTCAATCACAAAGCGAAAAAGAAAATCTGTTCAGTCTCGAGCATAGAGCATTGTCCTTAAGCAGACTGACCTTAGACCAGGGTGAAGGGGATGATGGTCACACTTCTCGAGGACGAGACATGTTAGATGAGGAAATAAAATCCTTCCTTGAGGTAGAAGGAGGGAGCGAATGGGCCCCCGAGGGAAGCCTTCAGATAGACAAGGATGTAAGATGGTCGGATTTAGAACAACCTAAGGATAGGAAGCCCAATCCCATAGCATATCCAGAGTGCCCCCGAAGATGTTCGTCTAGTGAGAAGGGAGAATCACCGCCATATGTGAGCAGACTAAGATCGCTATCATCAAGGAGACAGACAGTGATGATTGTTCCTGCCATGGCTAGGCTGACGATGGGAGTTGGCTGTGGGTTAGGGTTTACACATTTTCCCTTTTTGGAAAAAGGGGGAGCAAAACCACAGTAAATTCCATGGCTGTAGATGGACAAGTATAATTTAAGGTGCAAGCCCCTGAGTTTGACCTCAGGTGCTGGGAAATGGCTATACGAGTTAGAAAAATTGACAGGAGGAAATACATTGGCCATGGGGGACATTAAGGGGGTAATTCATAGAATCCAGCGCACAAGTGGCGCACGCGGCTGGCGCACAGTGTGCGCGTGTGAATCCCTGCGCCAGCCGCGTGCGCCAAAATCTAATTCCGCGCACAGCGTATTCATGGATTCCAGCCACCAAAACCAGCCGTGGCGCACAGTGGCGCAGCGACCCTGCAGCAGCGCCAGATACGCCCCCAAGAACGCCTCTCGCGCAGGGAAAAGCCATCAATATACCCAATCCAGCGCAAAGGGCTGCACTAACCCTGTACCAGCACAGCAAGCGGGCTACGTGTATCACTGGGGTGCGCGGGAAGTACCTCACAAGATTCCATCAGGGTATGTGTATTTCGGGGTGCGCGTGAAGTTCCACACGCAATATCAGCAGGGTACGTGTATTTCAGGGTGCATGGGAAGTTACACACGCGATTTCCGCAGGGTACGTGTATTTCAGGGGTGCGCGTGAAGTTCCACACGCGATATCAGCAGTGTACGTGTATTTCAGGGTGCAGGGGAAGTTACACACGCGATTACAGCAGGGTACGTGTATTCCAGGGGTGCGCGGGAAGTTCCACACGCGATTCCATCAGGGTACGTGTATTTCAGGGGTGCGCGGGAATTTCCACACGCGATTGGGCCCGTGCGAGCAGGGTACGCGTATCTCAGGGGTGCGCGGGAAGTTCCACACGCGATTCCAGCAGGGTACGTGAAGTACAGGGTGCGGGGGATGTCTCACACGCGAAATCAGCAGGGTACGTGTATACCAGGGGTGCGCGGGAAGTTCCACATGCGATTCCATCAGGGTACGTGTATTTTCGGGGTGCGCGTGAAGTTCCACACGCGATATCAGCAGGGTACGTGTATTTCAGGGTGCAGAGGAAGTCTCACACGCGATTGCAGCAGGGTACGTGTATTCCAGGGGTGCGTGGGAAGTTCCACACGCGATATCAGCAGGGTACGTGTATTTCAGGGGTGCGCAGGAATTTCCACACGCGATTGGGCCCGTGCGAGCAGGGTACGCGTATTTCAGGGGTGCGCGGGGAGCACCACACGTGAATTGCACGTGTGGGTCCTCCCAGGTGTTCCCTCTACACCCTCCACGGCCCCTGCAGGTGGCTCACACCACAGGGGCCTACCCTGCACATGTCCTGCAGGCACCCCTTCCACCATGGCCATGCCCCCCAGCCAACCCAAATGTCAACTTGCACTACTGCCCACCAACCCATGTCCCCCTGCACCCCCAGCCACCAGGGGCACCCTCCACAGGCCCCCACCCATGTCTCCCAGCACCCCCACCCCCCAGCAGTGCAGGGGCACCCACCACCAGGCCCCCACCCATGTCTCCCACCACCCCCACCCCCAGCCACCAGGGGCAGCCTCCACCAGGCCCCCCACCCATGTCTCCCAGCACCCCACCCCCCAGCCACCAGGGGCAGCCTCCACCAGGCCCCCACCCATGTCTCCCAGCACCCCCACCCCCCAGCAGTGCAGGGGCACCCTCCACCAGGCCCCCACTCATGTCTCCCACCCCCCACTCCCCCCAGCACTGAGGGGCACCCTCCACCAGGCCCCCACTCATGTCTCCCATCACCCCCACCCCCCAGCAGTGCAGGGGCACCCTCCACCAGGCCAGGCCCCCACTCATGTCTCCCATCACCCCCACCCCCCAGCCACCAGGGGCACCTGCCAGCAGGCCCCCACCCATGTCTCCCAGCACCCCCACCCCACAGCACTGTGGGGCACCTACCAGCAGGCCCCCACCCATGTCTCCCAGCACCCCCACCCCCCAGCAGTGCAGGGGCACCCACCACCAGGCCCCCACCCATGTCTCCCACCACCCCACCCCCAGCCACCAGGGGCAGCCTCCACCAGGCCTCCCACCCATGTCTCCCAGCACCCCCACCCCCCCAGCCACCAGGGGCAGCTTCCGCCAGGCCCCCACCCATGTCTCCCAGCACCCCCACCCCCCAGCACTGTGTGGCACCTGCCAGCAGGCCCCCACCCGTGTCTCCCAGCACCCCCACCCCCCAGCACTGTGGGGCACCTGCCAGCAGGCCCCCACCCATGTCTCCCAGCACCCCCAATCCCCAGCACTGTGGGGCACCTGCCAGCAGGCCCCCACCCATGTCCAACTCATGTTCCCCACCCCTCCCCCACCCCCCAGCACTGTGGGGCACCTGCCAGCAGGCCCCCACCCATGTCCAACTCATGTTCCCCACCCCCACCCCACCCCCCAGCACTGTGGGGCACCTGCCAGCAGGCCCCCACCCATGTCCAACTCATGTTCCCCACCCCCCCACCCCCCAGCACTGAGGGGCACCCTCCACCAGGCCCCCACTAATGTCTCCCATCACCCCCACCCCCCAGCAGTGCAGGGGCACCCTCCACCAGGCCAGGCCCCCACTCATGTCTCCCATCACCCCCACCCCCCAGCCACCAGGGGCACCTGCCAGCAGGCCCCCACCCATGTCTCCCAGCACCCCCCACCCCCCAGCACTGTGGGGCACCTGCCAGCAGGCCCCCACCCATGCCTCCCAGCACCCCCACCCCCCAGCAGTACAGGGGCACCCACCACCAGGCCCCCACCCATGTCTCCCACCACCCCCACCCCCAGCCACCAGGGGCAGCCTCCACCAGGCCCCCACTCATGTCCCCCTGCACCCAGGTCCTCACAATCCCCAATCATGTGTGTTATGGTCAGCCTCCACAGCCAAAAGGCCCTACCAAGTAACCCATTCACCCACATGGAAATGGAAATTACATGTTATACTCCCAATGTTCATAAAGCAAATGAACCCATGTCCGTCACACACAATGGTTGCAAATGAATGGGAAAACACCCAACATGATATGCATGAAACCAATGAGATGATACCACACAGTGAAGTATGAAAACAAAAATTGTATTAAAAAAAAATGAATGCAAATGAAAGGAAACAAACTACAATGGCAATGAAAAAAAGATAAGCTGCATGTCCGTCCAAAAAAATCAAAACTACAAATCCAAATCCAAAAAAAAGTTGTTCAAAGTCACATTAAAAATAAAATCAATCCAATGAAGAACTATGTACAAAACATCCAAGGGTCCATGAGCCCAACTGAACAAAGGAAACCTACAAAAAACCCTAACTAAAATGCAACTATATACAAAAAGTGGAGCTGTGTCCATCGACTCCAAATCATAAGAAGAAACAAATGAAACCTAAAACTAAAGAACTATATACAAAGGCGGCGGGGAAGTCCAGCGGCTCACTCTGTGGTGTTCCGGGCCAGGGCATCATCAAACTCCTCGTCTATGTCCCGGAGGCGGTCCTGTTCCATGGCCCCGAGGGTCCGCAGGGACGACGCCATCTGCTCCTCCAACCCCCTGCGGATTGCCTCGAGGCACTCGGCCCGCCTCAGGGCCCTCCGCATGGACTTCTCCGCCCTGACCATTGTGAGCCGCGCCTCTTCCGCCCGCCGCCGCTCCGCACCTATATGCTGGCCCAACCGCTGCCACACGGAAGACACTTCCCATCCTGGGTCCTCCTGCCCTCCGGCCGATGCCTGCCACTCCGATGTTGATGGCCCCGAGCCATGATGCCTCCCACGTTTACTCCGCTGCTGCCTCCGACGCCACTGCCTCTGCCAGCACGACGGCATCCAGGCTGATGGAATCCACCGACGCCGTCGTGCACGTGCCCTGCCTGATGATGCCGGCACATCCTCCATCTGCTGGGGTACAGTTGCTGTGGTGTCCACCCCTGCTGGACCTCTGACTCCCGACTGTGGCAGGGATGGGATCCCCACCGAGCTGGCTGCATTGGTCAGGGCAGGTCCACAGGGGGCCCTGGTGGCATCTGGGCCGGAAGACGGCAAGGAGAACGACTGGCGTATAGTCTCCACAGAGGAGGAGAGGGCCGCCAGATTGGCCGACACATGCAGGAAACCCCCGAACATGGACGATCCCAATTGGGCCACGTCGGCACGGTGCTCTTCGTGATGACGTGCGTGCTCCTCCTGGGAAGCACGCACGGCATCACGACTCACAGCCGTGCGCATCGCGACCCCAATCAGGACCTTCTCCATACTGCCAGGGGTCCCCTCGTCCGCAGGTGGAGGGGAGTCAGATGACATGGACATCCCCTCTACCTGCGGACGGGCCTGGGACGGGGCATCCCTGCTGGTGCATGGTGGTGCACCCACAGGGTCAGGGACAGCGACATGCACAGGCCCCTCCACGGTGACCTGTGCTGCCTCCTGCCCCTGCCCCTGGACTGCACCACTTGCACCAGCAGGGATGCCCCCACCAGGCCCCATGTGCGCCTCAGTGGCGGCCTCCTCCTCCTCTGTGGAAACCGCCAACCTGGATGGCTCCTCACCGTCTTCCGTCGTAGCAGGCCCCTGTGGGGGCTCACCCACCCCTTCCGCTGCAGCCGTGGGGGCATCCCCGCCGCCTTGCTCCACAGCGCCGTCTCCGCCCTCTTCTTCACTAGCCGCTGCGTAGAGGGAGACATAGAACACAAGCATCAGGGTACTGTACAATGGTCCCCTAGACAGGAAGCAATAGCAGATGAGTGCCACTGTCAAAGTACACTTCCATCATGTCCCTCCACAACACATGTGTCAGTCCAGGCAAAACACACACAGTGACAGTCATGGTGCATGCCATGGACATTTCCATACATGTCCAATGGACTCTCGAAACATACAATGTAATGGAACTCACATGCATCATGGGTCATGCCTATCACATGCACACACTTCACCTCAGTCACATCCATCTGGCCCTGTACACCCCAATCACAGTGGATACAAGGATGACTAGGCTGCATCAGTGAATCTGTACATTGTCACAGACATGTGTCATGCATCCATGGCATCCACAAGTCACAGACACGCAGGTCAGGCACACATACATGGACACCATATATGTACCTGGCATCAGCACCCATCCCTCACCCCCACCCATGTCCAGGAACAGAGACTGCCATGCTCTCATGTGCACAATCTGCATAGGGCTCCCCATGTCGCATTTAAACACATGCAACAACCGTGCGGTTCACACATTACTGGTCGCACATGCATTACCATGATGTCCCTGCACACATACATGCGTACATGGCCTATGTCACACATACAGGCAAGTATCAGACAACCAGCACATTGCAACATGCCCTGTCTCACACAGCAATGCTTGGCCACTTACCGCTCAACTCCAGACGGGTCTCCCTCTCAAGGACCTGGGCGTGGAGCGCAGGGTGTACGCGTTCCATGACCCCCATCATGCGGCCCCGGCCCCCCTCCACGAGGCGCCGGGCCTTCATGAGGGTCCTGGACCTCATGTCTTCCCAGCGCTTCTTGACCTTCTGGATGGTGCGGGTTGCCACCCCCTCTGCATTGATGGCAACCACACAGTCGGCCCAGATCCTCTCCTGTCCTTCCTTGTTGGCGCGGGACGATCTGAAGAGGGCATCATACTGCCCCAGGACTTGCTCCACCAGGACACCAACTTCGGTGGCAGTGAAGCTGCTGCCCCTCTGCCCCTCTGGCCGGGGGTTGCCACTGGTGCCAGATGTGGATGTGCCCGACATGGCAACCCCAGGGGCAGGAGTGGGTGGGCAACTGGGTCCTGGGGCTGGGCTGTGGAGCGATGTTATCTGAGTCGGGAGTCTTCTGTTCCAGCAGGGGTGGACACAGCAACTGGACCCCTGCAGATGGCTGATGTGCAGGCATCAAATGGCAGGGCATGGTGGCAGCAGGCAGGCAGGCAGGCAGCAGCAGATGGCATGTGGGAGGCTGTTTGGGGCACTGGGGGGCAGTAATTCGGCCTTCTGGGCAGGAGCGTGGTCTTCCGTGTGTTTTCGCGTGGCCAGCTTGATACGGAGTGATTTGGCACGTGAAAATCCTGCACGTCAGCGTGAAAATCGAGGAAAGACCCTTAGCGCGTAAGCGCGTCAGCACGCGTACGCAATTTCATTGGACCAAAGGCCCTTACAGCGTAAGCGCGTCTGTGACGTTTTGCGTTCTTCTACACGCAAGGCAGACGGCGAGTGGTACCCCGCGAACCCCTGAAATACACGTAACCCGCTCCCCCAGGCCCGATCGCGTGAGAAACTTCACGTGAACCCCTGAAATACACGTAACCAGCTCCCCCAGGCCCGATCGCGTGAGAAACTTCACGCGAACCCCTGAAATACACGTAACCCGCTCTCCCAGGCCCGATCGCGTGAGAAACTTCACGCGAACCCCTGATATACACATAGCTCGCTCCCCCAGGCCCGATTGCGTGAGAAACTTCACGCGATCGGGCCTGGGGGAGCGGCGAACCCCTGAAATACACGTAGCCCGCTCCCCCAGGCCCGATCGCGTGAAAAAGGTCACGCGAACCCCTGAAATAAACGTAGACCACTCCCCCAGGCCCGATCGCGTGAAAAAGTTCACGGGAACCCCTGAAATACACGTAGCCCGCTCGCACAGGCCCAATTGCTGTATGTTGCCACTTTTGTAATGCGCAGGGACGCTACTGCCTGCCTTCGTGTGGCGGACGTGTTTCGGCTGTGCGTGGCTTTGCCCTATTCGATTCCATGAATACATGTGGTTCGAGTGCGTGTGGGCGTTCCGTCTGCTTCCCTGCAGTACATCCCCAGTTATGCCCTTATTTTCGCGCGTTATTCCCCATTCCGCGCGTTACGCCCCGTGTCCCGCCCACTTTCTGGTGTATGCGCCGAGGTTGTGCGCTTTCACTGTGCGCGTTGCGCACGCCTTTCGGGATGTTGCAGTGACTTGTGCGCCATGCACGGGTTTGGCGCACATCCTGGGGTGTACACACGCAGGGACCTCCATGAATCGCACGCGTGCGCGTGCGCCTGTTTTTTTCCGCTTGCGCCTGCTTGCGCCTGCTTGCGCGTAGATTTTCGGTGCACGTTTGTTCCATGAATCGGCCCCTAAGGGTCTTCTGGCAACTATCCTTGGAGAAAGGGCTGATGACATATGGAGGAGAGCAAGGTATTCAAGTGTGACAGCACAAAACACAGCGCACAACAGAGTGCCATTTAATAATTGTGGAACAGATATGTGGAGGGCTATTAGGCTACAGTATCCCGATACATCAGAAATGGGTGCAATTATGACACGTGAGATGAAGGAAGATGAAGACCCTATTGCTTATATTCAGGATATTCAAGAGAAATGGCAGCTTGAATCTCGGGAGCCATGGGAAAAAATGGTGGCATTATTTTACCACACTTTATGTCAGGGGTTGTCTGAGCCAGTACAGAAACAAATGAAGAAACAGGTGGGGATGGAAACAAAACCATGGCCTGTGATACAATTGACGATAGTCCATCACTGTCGGCTATTGCGGGAGAAAAATAGAAAGAAGGATGAGGCTAGGAAAATCGATGAAGCTAAGTTAGTCCAAAAGAAATTGTCAAAATATGACATAGAAGGGCGCTATTGATGAGCAGAGAAGGACTGGGAATGCAGGAAGCAATGGGTGTATCACAGGCAAATAATCAGCACCCGATGGACCAAGGTGGATATGGGTTTGTGCCACGAGGCAGTGATATGTGGCATAAAGGATGATGGGAATTCCAAAATAAAATAATCAAGGCGGTTTTCAGAATGCACAGAATGAGAACCAGAGCACCGAGGCAGGATTTCACCAGGGGGGACTTGTCAGATGGTCACCCCCATTATGTTGGACTTGTTCAATGACAGGGCACATTGCACACATATGTGGGAGACAAGGTAAGGTACAGAATGGTCAATTCTCAAGAGGGGGGACAGCTTATCCTCCACCATATAGCACACAAACTAGGGTAGGGTATCAGACACAAGCGTCACGAGTACCACAGGTACAGCAGCCAGAGTAAGTGCAAATGAATCCACCCAAAGGACGCCACAATGACAGTCACAACAAGCCCCTGTCCAGACACAGCAGTATGCAAACACAGGACAAGTGCTGCCAAGTGCTGACACCTAGAATAGGAAGTGCACTGTGGTAGGAGGAAATCCATTCACAGAGACAGGACTATGCCTGTACCCACAATTGTCAGCAGTCTCACTTTTGTATAGTGTATCTAGTTTCTCCCGTTCTGAGACACTGACCCCCTTAAACAAAAATTGAGGGAGATTACCTTTCTTAGAGGTAACTGTCCCCACAATAGGACAGCTCACAGTTACTTGATGTGTTCAGTACTATCTGTGATACCAGACCCACAAGAGGAACCAAGGGTCGATATGACAATAGGAGCCACATCTTTTTCTTTTCTAGTGGAAACTGGGGCTACTCATGCATGTATACGAGATGGAAAATATCCAATGTCAGGAATTGCCATGAATGCTCAAGGGTTCTCTGGAGCTATAAATTGAGTTCCTTTTACTGATGAATTACCAGTCTCTATAGGAGAGTGTGACATGTCTGTTCCTTTGTTAAATTTGCGACAGACACCAATTAACATTTTGGGAAGAGACTTAATGACAAGACTTAACATGACAATTTCATTTACTGATCAAGGGATAGTGTGCTCCACTCCAGGAATACACTATTCACACGTGGGTGAATTTATACTGCCGTTCACAGGGTAACTGGCTCTGCAAGGCATTCCAATGGATCCAGAAGTTTTTCTTTATGGAGTGAGCATTCTACTGACATGGCTACCTGGTTTAGTGGAAAAAACTGTGAGGATACCTAATGAATTCTTGTCTAGGCCACAGATACCTATGGATGAAAAGGGGGACAGACTATCCCTTTGGAAGCAGCCATACTACGTAAAGAAATGACGATGCTCGAAGGAATGGACGATGAGGGTAGACCATGGAGAACAATAATATCTCTCGGAGAAGGGTACAGATTGACTAACATTACTGATGACGACATGTTTAACGAAGACCAAACAAATGATGAGGTAGTGTTCTTTATGAGCATCACATATTGGATAAGAATAGAGAAAAGGGATGTCCGACAGCGAATGGCGATAATGCGGCAGCATCATGCATTTTTTCAGGAAGACTTGGAGAAGGTGCCAATCGTCCTGTGGACCACAGACCATTATGATGTAGGCCTGCTGAAAGGGAATAGGGGAAGTCAAAATAAAACTGAAGCCAGGGGCAAATGTAGCTCGACCAAGACAGCATCCCATGTCTGGAGACGCTGATGAGGGAATATTTCAGACTATGGGCCTCATCACGAGTTAGGCAGTAACGCCGGCGCTAATAGTGCTGGCGCTATCTTCCCTACCGCCAAACCCATCAGCAATAATTATCATGGGTTTGGCAGATTTGGAAATCCCCATTCCCCATTGAGCCCATTCGGGAATGACCCATTCCCCATTGGGCTCAATGGGGAAATTTTGCGCTCAGACCGCCAGCGGATTTCCCACCGGCGGTATGAAGGTGAATTTTTAGCGGATTTCCCCCCAGCTCAGAGCTGGGGAGAAATCCGCCGAAGCCCTGATTTGGCGGACCCTTAAATCCGGCAGTAACAGCGCTACCGCCGGATTTAAGGGTTACCGCCAAACTCGTGATGAGGCCCTATTTCAGCACTAATGAAACAAGGTATTCTGGTGCCATCAGAATCATTGTGTAATACCATGGTATATCCGATCAAAAAATCGATGGCAGGGTCATGGAGATTTATACAAGAAATGAGACCAATTAACCAGATTTTAGCTGAAGAGTTTCCTTTAGTTCTTAATCCGGCGATGATACTATGTAGTTTCCCAGAGGAAGCTTAATATTTCACGGTGATCGATTTGAAAATGCATCTTTCTCAATCCTGTTGTATTAAGACTCACAAGATTTGACTTCTTTTACGTTCTGCCAAACTCAACTGAAACATACTTGTTTGCCCCAGGGGTACTGTGAGTCCCCATCAATATTAAATAGAGTCTTGCAGATGGACTTAGGCAATATTGATCTTAAGAGTGTAGTGATACAGTTTGTAGATTACATTTTAATGTGTATCAGGATGGAACATGAGTGCAGGCAAGACTCAATTCAGTTGCTGGCTATTCTAGTAGACAAGAGATACAAGGTAGACAAAGAGAAGTTACAATACTGTCAATAAGAAGTGTTATACATAGGGCAGTTGATTTCACATGAAGCAACGAAGGTGACGCCAGAAAGGGCTGAGGCAATTATGAAAACCGCAAAGCCAAACACAGTGAAACAGATGCAACAGTTTCTGGGACTATGCAACTATGTTAGGGCCTAGATGTTTGTTTACAGTTCATACACAAGACCCATTTTGAGAAGCTGTAAAGAAAGCACAAGTGGATAATGTGAAAATAGAGTGGCCTGAAGAAATGGAGGAAGAGTTCGAGGAATTGAAAAAAGGAATTTGTACAGCCCCCATTTTAGGAATTCCCAATTATGCTAAGGAGTTTTATTTATTTTCACACTCAAATGGAACAGTCATGACAGAAGTGCTTACACAGAGAACTACATTGGGGTACCAGCCTTTAGCACATTATATTGGTATTTTAGACCCAGTTATGACAGGACACTTCCTTGCGAACAGCTTTTGGTAGCTGCCACGTTCGCAATTCAGAAGTCTACAAGTGTTGTCATGGGCTGTTCTATGACTCTCTTCGTGGAGCATGTTGTTTGCCATTTTGGAAAAACCCCAGGATACATTGACATCCCAAAGTGCTTCAGCCTATGCAGTAATGATTTCAAACCCAACAATTAAAATTGTTAGATGTAAAACAGTGAATCTGCCACGTTTGTAGCTGAGCCAATAGCTGACGGCAATCATGTGCATGACTGTGCTAATTATATTGAATTTTAAGATGATATAACCCATGTGAAAGAAAATGCTTTGTCAGGAGGGGAAATTCTCTTTATTGATGATTCTTCAAAAATTGATTAAACTTGTGGGGAAAGGCATTCAAGTGCAGCGGTGGTAAGGCTGAGTTAAATGGGAAATTTGAAGTTGTAGCAAGTGCAAGGCTACCATCTATTTTCAGCACAAGCAGCTGAATTGGTGTTGCTTATTGTCGCGCTCGAGAAATACAAAGGGCAGGAAGTGGCGGTGTACAGTGACTTCGACTATGTGATGTCAATTGTACACACAGGGCTAGCATGTTGGAAAAGGAGGGGCTACCTCTGTGCGGGTGGCACTCCAGTGCAACACGCATCCTTATTGGATAGGCTTATTAAAGCACTACAACACCCAGTGGCCATAGCGGTCATTAAGTGTGCCGCCCACACTAAGTGAACAGATTTGATCTCTTGCGGGAACAAAGCTGCAGACGTAGAAGCCAAAAGGGTTGTATATTCTCCAGATATTTCGAGAATTTTGATGCTTCGAGTATTAAAGAAAAGCTAGTCATGACAATGGTAGTACAAGAAGGGTTTAATAAATTGTCAATGACCCAATTAATGGAGATTCAAGCAAGTGCACCGCAGGAAGAGCAGGAATTATGGAAAGCAAGGGGGTGTTCTATATCCCCACTGAAGCGCTATTGCGACAAGATATCACTGGAAAGCCAGTGATCCCAGTGGCATTTTTAAAGATCACACTTGTGTAGCTGCATACCCCGCACTTGTAACTAGGGAGAGTCTTGCTGCAATGATTGCGGAAGACTGGTTCATTCCAAATTTGTTAGAACAGTTTGCATTCTTTATGGTGAATTGCATCATGTGTCAAAGGTTTACTGCTGGGCATAGACTAAGAACGATTAGAGGGCTAATACCTTGACCGAATGTTCCATCTCAGCATTTACATATTGACAATGTCGATATTCTGCAGATGTGTAGTGGATATAGGTATCTATTAGTGGTGGTATGTCCCTTCACTAGGTGGATCGAGGTAGGTCAGTGTACACACCCTGATGCCACTTGCGCAGTGAAGCTTTTAGTATGCAAAATCTTTCCAAGATGGGGTGTGTGTTAGGTGCAGAGATCTGACAATGGGCCACATTTTGTGAGTTAGGTTTTTGAACAGATAGGGCTTCTTTTAAGAATAAAACACAAGTTTTCTTCTGATTATCACCCACAAGCAAACAGACTTTGTGAGAGACTCAATGGACTCTTTAAGGAAAGGATTGCCAAGATTAAATTGACAATAAAGAAGGCATAGCTATATTGCCTACCCTTAGCTTTATATGACCTTCGGAATCAACCTGGTTTGGACCACCACCTCACCCCCCAGGAACTAGTGACAAGGCGGCAAATGAGAAAACCTCTTATACCTCCGTCTAGAAGTAGAAGTGATGCCCAGAGTGTAGCTAAACTTTAGGTGATGAACTACATGATTATTTGACATGTATAACCTCTAGCATCTCTCTCATTTCAGATCAACTCAAGCATCAGGGGGTTCGGTCTCAGAGCAGAGATGAAGACAATTCAACAACCGGGTCAAGTGAACTTTTATCGACACCCAGGTTTGTTTGTACGAGATTCTCTAATAGTGAAAAACTTCACCAGAAAGTGGCAAGATCCACGTTTTCATGGCCACCTTTGCATTGAAAATGTAACCCCTTCAGCATTGAAGGTGCAAGGCAGGTGAGCTCAGCTTCACTTAAGCGATGTGAAAGCATATAAAGGCGAGACCAACCCTCCACTGTTGCCGGTTGCAAGACAATGGTCTTTTAGAGGCCTTTTGGTAACACACATGCAATGGATGGGATGCAGAATAACTCTGACACCAAATAATCGAACCAACTCAAGAAGATGGCAAAGTTGTCTGTTTTAATGTCAATTGTTTAAAACAGGGAGTTACAACGGACAGCAACGGATGTTTGCTCGAGCTCTTATACATTTCATAAAAAAATCACAGTTATAGAGTAAAAATGTGTCATATGTGACATCATATTATGTGGCAAATACGAGAAACCTATGATGGATTGTGATATGCCCAAGGGGAACATCTAAGTTTTGTTTCTATAAGGGGTTGGGTTGTGATTGGGTCTCTACTGTCAGGTGGACATCTTGTGACTACCTCTAGTGCAAGTCATCTTCATCATTATTAAGTACACAGTATATCATTGGCTCTCAAACTATAAGGCCCTTCATTATATGGCCCTCTACAATTGGTTGGCACGCTCGTGCCAGTCTGGAACTTTTGGCTCACTAGCAGCATGTAAGCCCATACCCCAGGTGCCAGGAGGTGGACTCTACCTCCCCACCGAATCAGCCCAACGTTTCTCATCACCCATGCCTTCTGCCATGAAAATTGTCTTGGAACTTGGCCTTGTAGTGTATTCTTGTCTCTGGGAATATAAGGGAGTGCGAGCAGGCACTATCGTTCTTCCAGCACTCCTCACCCAACTCTATTTCCATACTTGACTCACTTGACAAGCGACAACGATATGGACCATTTTGTTTCATTTAATTGTCTCAAATGAATAAAACTTGGCACTCATGGTATTCTTTCTTTGCACCTTAACAAGGGAATATTCCGCCTCTTACGTTCACCACCTTTAAGAATAGATAACCAGTCTTGGCTGCTTCAGCCTTGACACCAGGCCAGACAGCTTCGCCATACACTTTCACGATCTCAGCTAATTCTTACTGCAACACAGCTATTGACTTTTCTTCCCATGGGTCTGGGCTTGCTAAATGTGTGACACTGATGTCCAGCTTCTATACAATGGTGGCTCCACCTGCAGCCTATTTACTACATATAGCCAGGTTCTATGATGATTTAATCTACTTACGTTGCTGCATCTGTACAGTTATTGAACAGCTTGCATTTTCTGCAGTACTCTTCACACATGCACTCTTTTCTTTGCATATGAAAGTTTACTCAATTCTACATTTCGTCATCAGTTTCTATAATCATCATGCACCTTCTTCAGCCAGTCTTCTCGGTGCATCACACTCGCCTCTTGTGACATCATCAACTCCTTTTCTTGCTCTTTTTCATATTCCTTTGGGGATTTCCTCCATTAGATTGTCATCTCTTCGAGAGTACATCTGATAGGGTTTTCTTAATGGATACCTTTTCTGGAAGATTCGGCACGGAATGGTCACTGCTGGTGTCAAGCACAATCTCAGGTCTCCAACATACAGGTGGGAGGGGGGTGTGACTTCCTGTGGAGGCAATCGGCTGCTCATCTATACTCCCCCCTTTGGTCAAGCCATCGACCATACCTTCACTGGTCTCCACATCTTGATACCTTCTCTTGTAGAAGTGCTTTTTTGGAGTCTAGATCTTCATCACTCCCTTCTGGGACCCGGCTGACTTGACATGTTCATCCACACTCCAGGTCATGTAACTGCACTGTCCATTTGGATTGCAATAGACCCATCGTCCCACATACTTCTTGTGATTTTTTGGTTGCAGGGACTTCGTTCACTCAGGTGCTATGATGCTGGCCTCTATGTATTTCCTGATATCATCATCAGTCAATTATTTGGATCCAAACCCTGATTCAACATCGATCATGATCTTCATCCCTACTGCTTTCTTTGCTGGGGACAAGGAAGCACTGGCACCGTTACTAACATAATGGGAAAGTAAAAAGGTGAGTCAGAGCTACCTCTCCCTATTAGCGCTAAGCAGAGGTTAACATGGTTCTAGAACCTAGTGTAGCAACATAAGATTACACTAGTGGTGCACAAGGTAAAAACAAATGTATTCTAGTAGTAATAACATAGTGGTGACAATTACATGAAAGCAGGACAAGTACATCTGCATATAAAAATTCGACCACACGGTCTAGTATACAGAGGTCAGGTAGACTGTACATTGAAGCATGACAGGAACACAAATGTTTGACATTTTTGTGAGTAATCAAGAACACCAATTTTGGACTTCTCACAGTACATAATGCATGAAGATGTTTTATGAGCTATGACCAAATGCATAGCTCATATCAAGGCTTGTCGACACTGTGTTGAGTGTTTCAAGTTCGGATTATTGTAATTATATAAAGAGGATGTCAATAATAGAGTTCATAGAAAGATTCTGAACTGTCATCAGGACTGGTCATCTTTAGAAGCACAGGGGTAGATATGTATTGGTCGATGAGGTGCTTTTCAGAGCATCATCTAAAAACAATATAAACAATACGACGAGTGAGTAAGTGTGCCGCCATATTTGGCTGAGCCCTAACGTGCCGGTGCTCCCGTGAAAACTCTGCAGGCGGGTGCCGTCCCGCCCGGCAGGTCTGACTTGCCAGGTGGGGGGTCACCCACCCGCAGAGTTGTAGTGTGCCTGTCCGGAAACAATGGTGCCGGTAAGCTTGCCAGCACCATTGTTTCCAGACCAGCACACTTTGAATGAGGCCCACTGTGTAATTACTATCCTAATCACACAGCATCCAAACATCACCATCACTAATACTGCTCCAAGAAAGTTGAAGATGTTTTCCATCCACTGCTGAATCCATGAGAACATGGACGCAAACCAACTGTCATCTGCAATGTCCTCAGTCTCATCTTCCATCTTGTTGTGCAGGTTCGTCAACAACGTTATGGCCTCTTTCAAGGTTCCATTCTTGTCATCTTGCGATGGTATAAATGTGCAAAATGATGGCCCGATTTTGGCCCAAACTCCTCCTTCAATCTCAATGATAATGTCAAGGACATATCTGTTCTGCATGTTCATCAATAGTATGGCCCTTAGCTCTTCCTTGATAGCATTGAATCCCTTTACAGTGGTGTTTATTGTCTGCAAAAGCTCCCATCTGGTAATCTGCAACCATTTGGCATTAGCCATCATCTGGATCGTAGGCACTAAGGTAGTCCGGAAGATTGAAGCAGTCTTACAGAACAACCTGTGTTCATACGAAATGGCCTCATATGCATCTATTTATTTTGCTGAGAAGTAATTCCCCCTTTTGGTTCGATTGAGAAATTCAAGTGATATTCTCATTCTCAAATGGGCATCTACTTTTGGAAATTCTCCAGTGTTCAGGCCACTCTCAGGAATCACTAACGCTGGAACATGGAAAAGCACCAAGGAACACGTTCCTCCCCAAACCTTGTGCAGCTTCATGTAGGCCCTGGGCCCACAAGCCCAATATTGATCCATAAGGACGGCTGCCCCTGCTCCCATTCTGGAAATGTCAACTGTAGTTTTTCAGCCTTTACTATCTCCCACATGATTCTTTCCCTGTCTCTTGAAGCACAATGTTGCACACACCAGTGGGATCACAATCATAGGACCTGATTCGTCTTCTACCCATGTCAGTAGTTTGGCATGCTTAGCCCATGATTTTAAACACCCATTGTTTACTCTCTGTACATCTTGCACATATTCTGCCTTTAGTAGATGAGCTGTGCAGGACATCAGTCCTTCTTCCCATCCCTTCTTGGATTTCACTCGTCCATAGACTAAGACTTGAGTTTGTTGCCAATACCCAGGCAATCCAACTACTTCCGCTTAATCAGGGCAGTTCAGTCTCTTCATCTCTGCAGCGACTAACTCTTCCTGTCCTGTCATTGGATACGTAAGCATCATGCTCTTCCATGCAGGTTCCTTTTCCATCTGTATGTCTTGATATAATCATCCTGGAATGGAAACAACCATTTCGACCTGCATCTCAAAGTGGCTCAAACTTCCTTGGAATTGTCCTCTGATCATACATGCAGCAAGATGAACGAGTCATCTAGCATCATCTTCTGGAACTTCTCTGGATATTAAAGTTTGTACTATATACATGGCATAAGATGTGAGAGCACAGACATAGTAACTCTCCTTGGATGTTCTCCCTCCCACATTTTTCACGTGCTGATCCCACATGTTATTACCCAAGTATGCTGCACTGTCTAGATACGTATTATTCCCTCATTATCTTCCTCTGCATTTCTTTTATACCTCACCACAAGATCAGAGCTTGTATAATACTCATGAAGCAAATCAAAAAGAGTTCTCACAGTGAGGAAGAACCATATGAGCCTCTACATTTGTGGAAGTAAGCAAATCTAAATCAGTTCCTATTGTGGGGGGGAACAATAGTGGTCTCTATCTCAGTGAGATTACTACTATAATAGAGACTGTGAATGAAGAGAGATAGAAAGACAAGTGTAATCGTGCAGGGATACATCATGCACCGAAACCCTGACATCCACCTTTTGTAATTGTAATGGGTTATTTATAATGCACTTAATACCTAGAGGTTTCTGAGCGTGGATCCGGGGATCAAGTTTGTGTTGCTCCGCATCATCTTGCTTCCAAGACGAGCGTGTTGCCCCTGAGTTATCCTCCTGAGACTTTTGTGACATCCTGGTACTTGATGTTCTTTCTCTAGAACCGTGCCAGCTTCTTCATGTCTCATTCTTAATATGCTTTGCCACATTTTCCGAATTATTTTACACCTGCAGTTGCAGTATCTGTTCAATGATCGCAATTAGCAGCCTTCTAATCACAGGCCCATTTTTAGGATCCTATCAAAAAAAGTGTAAATATCACTGTCTCTTCTAACAAGAGCAGGATAAGCCTGAAGGATAAATACAAAAACAGCAAGCACAAGCCTATGCCCTCACTGTCTGTGAGGACCATAGAGGTCAAATATTGAGCTTGTTTCCAATTTCTGATTAAGAACTGATATTTGGGCATAACTTTGATACGTCCATGTATTTCTAAAGTTCATTTTCAAGATTCCTAAGACTCTCAGCATGTGTTTGCACTCCTGCTAAAATATCTATAAGGAGTGTCTGTTTAAATCTTAGTCCAAATGCAAAATCTGCATTAACATCTGGCCGTTTTGTCATCCTTTTTCTTGGTCATCGATCGAGTCTGCACATGCTGAAATTCTTCTTCTTGTCTTGCGATGTCATCTTTGATGTCCTGGGTGTTAGTATTAGCAGTGCACGGTGGTAGCACGAGTTATGGTTGCTTAGCTTACCATAACTGATGAATTTCAAGGGTTTTTCGGTTTTACTTGGAACCATAACGTCCCTGTAACAATGTATTTTTCACTGAATTTCATAGGTTTTTAGTAGTGCAACTTAACCATAAAGTCCCTTTAACAAAGTTTTTTCATTGAATTTCATAGGTTTTTATTAGTCCAACTTAACCATAACGTCCCTACACTTCTCTATATAAACCAATTAATAACCATTACTTTATGTGTTCTTAACAATTATTTTTTAACAGACCACACAGCCATTAAAAATAATACAGAAACAGAGACCTTAGAAAATCATCTGCAGCGAATGCAGCAAAAAATAGATCTATTAAAAGAATAGTACGCTCAGCAATATTATTGTCCCAAGGGTTCTGCATGTGTTTTTAAGTATACGTTGATCGAACGTACAAACATTTCCTATGCACCTTACCGTACTTTCCTCTTTTTTACACATGCAAAATCAGTCAGCAGGGCGCGGCCATCTTGTGATAATCGTATCCGTTCGCTGCATCCCCAAGGTGGACTGCCCTGGTGGCACTACTGTGCCCTGCCCCATAGGCTGACATCACCAAACCTAGTGATATTCTCTGCCTATCTCCAAGACGTTACTGTGCAGTGCAGCCAAACGCGCCCAGTCATCACCTACGTGTTACCATAAGTTGACGCAGAACCCGGAATATCAACACACATCATCGTACAATGCAGCGCGCCCCAATTTTAAATATAAAACTATACTTTTAAAAGAAATAGCAAAACTGTACAATTTGTAAAGTAATTTTATTTCACAATACACGCTCCAAGAACATCCAGCGATTGCCATATTCAAGCAAATGGGTAATTTTTTTCTTTGTTTGCGATCCCCAAATGTTTATCGTGAGTCACGCGGTGTTCCTTTTGATTATAAGAAGTGGATTGATCACACCGTGAATCGCAAGGTTTGGGCATCAGCTTGGCGCTAGGGCACTGTAAACAGTGTCAGGTTGCTCCTTATCGATGGTAGCGCATAATGGCATATCGGCCCATGACGATCGTCCCAAAAGATCGTAATTGTGACACAGCGATTCACGTGTATCTGCAGCTGCTGATTAAAGAACCCATCAGTTGGTATCTGTAAGCAATGACAATCGCAGAAAGGCAAGATGTAGCTATTTGAAAAACATAACAGAAATGTGTCTCAGTGGCAGATCTTTATTACAATTTATCATTTGAACCATTCATTCGGCCCTGTGTTAAAACCAAGGATGAACAGACACATGAAAAAATTTGCTTGAGAGGTTAGTGTTATGAAATATCTGTAGCGTGAAATGGGATGCAAAGCCTAATGCTACAATCAGGGAGCAAGCTAAGTGCAAGAAGAACACTTAGATGAAATTTTAATTAAATATTAGCGTTGAATTATGCCTTTGTGGAATGTGGGGGAACCCACTAGTGGACTACACTTATCTCGATATGGAACTGCCCATGTGGGCGAGACAAAGGCCACTACACACACCCGCTTTATTTGCATGTCCTTGCAATATGACACAAACAACAACCGAGAACAATGTAAGGCAGCAATAACAGTCGGCGAATGATAAGTTGACCCGTTGCTCTATAAAATCGTCGAAAGTAAAACGTACATAATATTTGCCATTTCCGTTCTCTCGACATAAAGCTGACACTTCGTTCAGGGCAACACATTTTTATAAAGTGAAATTACATGTTCTTTTGTCTAGTTTTGGAATGTTGAACCTTATCATACTTGATAGTGTTACATCCCTCACTTCATGCATTCCTTTTCCAATATTAGCTTTGGTTCAACGTCAAAAAACAATTGAACCTTATACTGTTTACGATGCGTGGGTTTCCTCAGCTCAGAAGCAAAAATTCAACATCGCAGGCCTTCACTTGCAATGGCAGCAAATAGCCCTTTGCAACATGAAACTCTTCAATACATACCCTCTTGACCCAATGCTCTTCTAACAACCCAAAACCAACATCACAGTAAACTTATGCTGCAGCGCTTGTTGCCAAACACTACAATCTTGACTGCATGGCCTGGCCAAAACTCTTCATACACTCTCACCAAAAGAAACACTAAGTATATAATAATTAAACTCACCACCACCAAAACATAAAACAGCCATGCAAATGAACACCTCACCAATAAATACAACCCAAAATGCCTAGAGTCTTCAATACCAACATTCTGAACACAATGAAAAAAACAAACTAAGACACATCATCTCACCGTCCTATAAACAGTATTACACTACTACTAATCAATACACACATTTTTAAAAACATATCCCCTAAGCAGCCCGCATGGCACAGTCAAAATCTTTGGTAACATGGATGTGTTATGCTGCGGTGGTTTTAGCCAGGGCCTAGAGTCTTGGGTGCATGGCCGAAGGCCTACAGCACTTCGGCCATGCACCCAAGACTCTAAGCCCTGGCCACAACCACACCAGCATAACACACCCATAGAAACAAACACCTACCAAATGACTGCAACCCAAAAACATAATACATCCACCTCAAAACCTACCCACTTCCATTAACATTCTAAAAAATAATTACAACCAATGTAGAAACTCTTCAATACATACCCTCTTCACAATGCTCTTCTAACAACCCAAAACCAACATCATAGTAAACTAAAATAGCCAGTAGTGCGCCCAGTGTTCATTATGTCCGCGGACATCACGAACACATCACGGCCTTCTCCCACCTAAACAAATACAGCATTTTACCCATCTCTTACTCCCTCACCCTCCCCAAGCACTCATACACACCAACACATTCCTCAAAATTGGATTTATGCTCACTTCCAGCGCATGTCCGCACATCCAATATGGCGGGCGCATCGAAACAATTTGACGCACCTCACGCCTCATCCCAGCCAATCAGAGAACACGTTGAGTGTCCGCGGACATGACGCAAGTCGATCATCCAATCCTTGTCCTATCCACAGAGCGAACGGCGAAGTGTGTCCGCGGAGCGGACATAGATATCACACATTTTTTTGCCTTACGTTTTGGTCGTTTAAATAAAAAATACTCAACGGATTTACACCAAATTGACAAAAGCACACTTTAGGGACCAGCGGTTTGGGTTTTAGGTGCGACAGACATTTTTTCCCATTATGTCTATGGGAAAAAAATACATTTTGGGACCCCCCAATAACTTTGCACCCCCTTCACCAGACCTCACCAAACTTTGGAAAAGAATTCAGAGTGTGCCATACATTTTATTTGCAGAGGATTCGTCCAGGGGGAGAGAAGTTATAAGCCACCCAAAAAGTGCTCTTTCTATAGGTTTAGCAACTTAACCATAACTATACAGCCGCTACTGCAGGCTGTGTAATATATATATATATGTAACAAAACCCAATGTACCGAAGTACGGGAAAGCGGAATGCACTCCCGAGAGCATCAGCCTGTGACAATGCACAGGCGGTAGAAAAAGAAAACACCAAAACCACACCTGTCGAAAAAAATCAACTTTATTAGGTGTGTGGTGAAAAAAAGGAGAGTGCAGGCAATTTACGTGTTTCGCGGCTATCCAGCCGCTTGATCACAATGAGGAATGTAAAAACAGCCAAGTGTAAAAATAATAGCCACAACTCTATGGTTTTGTGCGCAGTAAACATGAAAAAAGTATTTAGAGTACCAGCAAATGTTAATCAAACACGGCAGACATGTTAGAGTGTTTCAACAATTAAACAATTGAACAATAAACAATAAGCATGGGATCAAAGTAAAATACAATGCTCCTAAAGTGGCCATGGACAGAGACCGTGTGCAGTATGGGAGGGCAAATGCCACAAACACATCAGAGTAATGTTTGAGATCGTATGATAAACGAAACTCATACACGTGACTCCGGGGGTATGGAAATTCAGCAGATGAATATGAAAGCCACAAAATTTTAAAAATATGACAGAAAGTCTGATCTAAACACAATGTGTAGATTAATAACCCAAAACGTCACCATTTGAATGAGTGGTTGCTGAACCATACTGCACGCAGAATGCCGTTCTGCCACTGACATAATACATATTAATGTAAGTAATTAAATGTGATGTCTGACTGAGAGAACATTAACATGAGCCGAAGTGCCATTCTATGGCTGCTGTCAATTACCAAAGATGTCGCATTCAAAAGTAACGTGCTAAGTGGCGGTGTAAAACCGCAATGCCCATGACAATATAAATACTCGTGTATAACAAGCCCATGAGATGCAGAAAGCTGAATCTCCAAATGTACGGGACTAGAATATAACAAATCTCTCGGGATCAGGACACATGCCTCAGTACAAAAAATGGAAAGCACAGTGCTTATCTAGTTGATTCAGTGTTTGATACACAAATGTACAATGCGTCAGAATTGACAATACATGAACTAGGACCCTAATTGGAGCTAACAAATAAGTAATCAGCATGGAACATCAAGGTGATAGGCATTGGGCAATGCAAGTGCAAAGATTGCAAGTAAACATTTTAAGCAGTTAAATACATGTGCAAAAAAGCAATACAGTACAATTCCAGGTAAACATTTGTGCACCTAAGTGCATGAGCAAAAAAGGCAATACAGTACAATCGTTTGAAATAAAGTGCAACGTGTTCAATGTAACGAACATCAAATAGGGCTCAATTAAACACAAAGCTGAGATGAAATGCATACTAAAAAAGATTTTAAGAAAGTTCATCAACAAATCGCACAATAAAATAAGAAGGGCCAAAATGGCCTAAAACCAGAGTGGGATTCATTATAAACATTCATTAGCAAAAACAGACTCAATAGTAAGAACAAAGACAAAAAGAGTGACAAATCCGAATGAATAGTCAAAGACAATGGAGAGTGATAAGAAAGAGACACAGAAAAATAATAAGACCTGTATAAACCATTGATAAAAATAGAAAATAGAAAATAAGAAGTAACAAGCATAGTGCAGACGAGAACCTAAGAAGGAAAAGAAGAAGGAAAGAAAAGAAGAGAAAGGAAACAGAGGAAACGGAACAACAGAAGAGCAAGAAGAGACCTCACAAGCATCTCAAAATAATTGCATAATGTAAGTTAATCATAACTGAGTTTGTAATTAAATGAAGAATCATAAGCAAACATTCTGAAAAAAAGAATTCAACTGATAAGAATAAAGAAAGACAAGAAGGAAGAAGAACAACAACAAATATATCATATCATGACAGGCTCAGGTTCCCAGGAAGGTGTAAAGCTCCTCATTCAGATTATGACCTCTGTTTTTTTATTTTCAAAATCCAAGATGCATCTGGTCTCTGATTGTCTCAAAGAAAGTTCTGTGTTCCAACCTCTCGGTGGTGCCGGAATGGACTGTATCCCAAAGAAAGTAAAACAGTCCAATTTCCCAGCATAGTCAGTTTTGAAATGTGTCGCCATGGGATATGTGAGGTCAGCATGCTTGATGGCCCGAATGTGTTGTAAAATCCTCAATTTCAGCTTCCCTATGGTACAACCCACATACTATTTCTTGCAGGTGCAGCTAAGGATGTAAACTACATAGGTTGTGTTGCAGGTAATTCTGGACGTGATGGGAATATCTGTGGCTAAAATAGGATGGTGAAAACTGTTCATGTTGGCAGCATATTGGCACGCCCTACATTTAGAGCACCTATAAAACCCTGAGGTACGAGTGTTAAGCCAGGATTCCGCCTGCGTTAGCAACCCTGCAGTTATGGTTAAGTTGCTCATCCCACAGTAAGAACAGTTATTGTGTGGCTTATATCTTTGGTGCTGTTCGACAAATCCATAAAAAACAAAATACTAAGCGGGATGCTCATGGTAATTTACCAATAATAGCATACAGAAAATATAAGGTGCCTAAACAATTTTAAAGTAGCATTATACTGTTATCTGTGTGCTGCTCGATTTTAATAGAAAGCTGCATCTGCCACTCCAAGATGGAGGCCGCTAATCTAGGAAGTAACTGAGAAACTGCAAACCACGAGCTAATCCACGAATTCATCCACGCGTATTGAAGGTAATAGCCCCAGAGACAAGGAGAACATCACGCGCTGCTTTTAGCTTTTGAAATAACAAGGATGGAATGAACAGATCGAGGTGTAAAGACTATTTATTTCATCCATGCTAACATATATCTGACACACCTTTTGCACATGCAAGACTGTGGCAATAAGAAAAAAGGCAGAAAGACAACGAAGACAGCCACGAGCATTCTAATAAGAGCTCCCCAAGCTGATAACACGCGGATGACTTGCACATTATGTGCTTTTCAAATAGCGAGCGACAGGCATACATAGAGATAATCGAGAGCAATGTGAATTATATTAAAGAATACATTTTAAATATCCTCTTCATGTATGCAAGCCTGTGCCACCAAGCAGAACGGCAGGAACACAGTGAATACAGCCATGAGCGATTTAATACAAGCTCTCCAGGTTGACGCTACATGGATGAGATGCACAGTATGTGCTGTATAAATCACGACTGACAGCCCCCCCCCCCCGGAATTCTCCTTAAAACTTGTTTCTTGTTTGTTTGTTTTTTTTTATCACTGGCAAACAGAAAATGAGAACACGTGGCATTCAGCAACAAACAGTGGATCCCTGAGAAAATCAGGATCTTTACAAGATCTCATCAACATGATAGAGCGCCAGTGAATTACAGCACTGGTATGTTAAATCAGGACAGAAGTTGACATCCGTTCTATCAATCATTTTCTAGATATGACATTACAAGTCGAGCCGCCTCTCTTCCGATACTTCACCCTTGTACCTAATCAATTTTGGAACTGATTAAATGTGGTAGCGTGATGCACGTAAGATGCATCTAATGTACGTAGCCATCAAAGCATGTTTAACTTTCTAGTTGAGCACTACTTGTGTCTCTATTCTGTCCCCTACAGAGTGTGCATTGTCCAGAACATGAAGAAATTGCGCTATGGGACAGTGCTAATGGCAAACAGAACACACAATCAAGGTGGTTTATGATTGATGTTTGAACTGACCTTCTAGACAAATCTGGTAACACCCTTATTCCACCGTAACCGGTTGATGACACAAAAAAAATGTGTAAAGGCATAAATACACACCTAGATAAACTATTGGGATAATATATTTACAAGTTAAGGCTCTCCAACACTTGCTTTTTTCTATTTTGCCACTGAGAACAAAAATGTACTTTTAATGTTCTTGGGACAATGGTCGACAAGAAAAATGTAAAACGAAAAATTTGGAACCATTCTATTTTTAGAACTAGTTTAGACAGGGACAGTTCTTGTCTCTGTCTTTCACCTAAATAGGCGGCCCACCACCACATACTAGGGATAGCACTCCAATGCACAGGGACATTTAGAGCCTGTGCAGGGACATTTACCTAGTAGCACGGGTTCACAAAATGAAAGTTAAAGTTCTGCACTCTCCAGTGTTTTCTTGATATATTTAGGGCACCAAAGAGGTCCACTTAAAATTCGCCCTGTGACTGAACAAAAACCATATCCCCTGGATATGTAATGTCATCAGTGATGTCATTAATTATTCCATTTGCAATGTCATCTTTGATGTCCTGGGTGTTAGTCTTAGCAGTGCATGGCAGTGATATGATCTGATTTGGTATTCACAACGCACCTGTACGCAACTGTTTCTAGGTGCCACAAGACAAGGAAGGGGGGACAGAGGGAAGGCAGGACAATGATCCTACTAGGCCTTCTGTCATTCGAATTGTGTCAACAAAATTGCAAGGGTAAAGGGAGAGGGGCAAATGCAGGGGAGAGGGAAGGGGAAAGTGCAGTCAGGGCACCAAAGCTCTGAGTAAGTGCAGCCGGGGCAGCGCAGCTCTGGCTAAGTGCATGGAGGGCAGGGGTCGGGCGGAGTTACAGTTACAGCCCATAAGTACGCAGTTGGCCCAGAAGCAGTGCAGGAAGACTGGGTATGGAAGGGCCTGGTACCCTGTGAGACTTTGAGTACTGGGAGACCAGTCAGGGTAAGCAGGCAAACAGGAAGGTTAGCAAGGAAGAGGAAGAGAGAAGGCAGAGGAGAAAAGGAAGGTCTTGAGCAGTTTACGGAACTTCAGGTGGTCCAGCTCAGGTTTCAGAGGGGCAGAGAGTTGGTTCCAGAGGGAGGCACCCGCAGAGGAGAGAGATCTAGCCCCCACTCTCAGCTTGGAGAAACGTCTGACCCTCAGAGAGTTTGAGGTAGCTGAGCGAAGGGCTCTAGAGGGAAGGTATTTAGGAAGAGATAGTTGTATATAGTGTGGGCCCCAGCCCCAGAAAGCCTTTTGGACAATGCAAAGGGTCTTGAAAGTGATCCTTGCTGCCACTGGGAGCCAGTGCAAAGATTTCAGGGCTGGAGAGATGCAGCCCCTAGGCTTGAGGCCAAGGATAAGTCTTGCAGTCCTGTTCTGAATAAGTTGAAGGGGGCGAAGGATAGAGTTAGGCAGTTGAGAAAGAGGCTGTTGCAGTAGCCCAGCCGGGAGAGAACCAGAGCTCTAGAGACAGTGAGCTTCTGGGGGAAGGTGAGAAAAGGTAGAATACCTCTGAGGAGGTGCAACTGGAAGTGGGCCTTCTTGGCAAGGTCCGTGATGTGAGGAGAGAAAGAGATTGTGGAGTCGAACATGACCCTGAGGTTTTTTGCCTCTGAGGAGGGTGTTATTAGAGGGCCCAACGAGGATAGCCATAGTGTGAGAGGGAACGCAGGAACAGGAGCCCCAATGAGCAGAATCTCAATCTTACTGATGTTGAGGCAGAGATCGTTAGAGGTGCACCACTCCTGAATTGCAGATAGATAGTCAAGAATGAGCATGGAAGGAGAGGAGGCTGAGGGAAGCCTGAAAGAGAGCTGTGTGTCATCTGCATAACACTGCAAGTCGGAAGAGAAGGTGGAAATACGGTTTCGCCAAAGGGGCCAAGTAGACATTGACGAGCCAGGGCGAGAGGATGGAGCCCGGGGGGACACCGCAAGTGGAGAGTGAGGTGGTGGAGAGAAAGGACCCAAGTTGGATCTGGATGGGTTGGTCTGAGAGGAAGGAGGTCAGCCACACCAGAACCTGATCCGTGATGCCCAGGTTCCTGCAGAGACGATTAATCAGGATGACGTGATTGACCATATCAAAGGCAGGGGAGAGGTCAAGGAGGACCAGGACAGCGGGAGAGCTGGGGCCAAGGTTAGAGAGCAGATCTTCACAGGTGTTCAGAAGAGCAGTTTCCATGCCTCTGGCTACTCTAAAGCCAGACTGATGGTAATGTAGGCAACCAACAGATTCAGTGTGGTGGGTTAGCTGGGAGATGTCCAGCTTTTTCAGGAGCTTGCCTGGGAAAGGAGTGATGGAGATCGAGCAATAGTTTACAGAACAGGAAGGATTGTCAAAAGGCCTTTTTAGAAGGGGATGTTCAAGGGAGTGCTTGAGGAGAGAGGGGAAAGATCCAGCGGCAAAAGAGTGATTACAGAAATCGGTCAAGGCTGGAGCGAGTTAAAGC
Organism: Ambystoma mexicanum; assembly: GCF_040938575.1. NCBI lineage: Eukaryota > Metazoa > Chordata > Amphibia > Caudata > Ambystomatidae > Ambystoma > Ambystoma mexicanum. Next base: position 298,586,835 of record NC_090936.1, on the reverse strand, counting down.
AATGTGGTCCATGATGTTTCTGGAAGGGCAGGGGAGCACCTATTTGGAAGACACTTTCATAGATCAGACTTGTCTAGAAACATTGTCAGGTGTTATAGGAAACAGGGATGAGAGAAGGAGGCAAGGGGAGAGGTGGTCAAAGCTGGCATGAGAGAGGTACAGGGGGAGAGATAGGAAGGTGAATGTGAGTGCAGGATGTCCTGAGTTTTAATCATGAAATGAGAGACCAGAGCTGAGCAGAGGGCCTGGAAGGGAACAGGAGAGGTGGAGACTGCAGTAGGATTGGCCAGCTCCTTGCAGATTTTAAAGAGTGTGGCTGTGTTTTGGAGGCTTCAGAGATGCAGGCTTGAATATGGACCCTCTTTTTGAAGAAGATGGAGAGTCTGTATTGTCTTTGGAAGAGGTGGCAGAACACTTTGTCAGAGAAGGCGCCAGATGCCCTCCACTTCTGCTCAGCTACCCTGCACTTACGTTTCTGGGCAGCCAAGTCTGAGTCATACCAAGAGTTTCACTTGGAGGCAGGCTTCAGATGGATCCTCAAGAGAGGGGCAAGGATGTCCAGAATGTTGGAGATATAAAGATGCAGGTTGGTGAGGGCTGTGTCAGGGTGGGAACCAGCCACAGGAGTAGGAGAAGCAGAGAAAGTGGAGGTAAAGACGGCTACTGACACTCTCTTCATCGGCCAAATGACTGAGAAGGCAGGTGGCAGTGCTGGGGTGGGCTTTGCCTGGGGGACAGGAAGCTTCAGGTGGGAGGAGAACAGAAAGTGGTCAGTCCAAAAGAGAGGAGTAGTGGGAGGGTTAGAGAGGGGGATGTCTGAGGAGATGAGAACATCCAAGGTGTGCCCGGCAGTGTTTGTCAGATCAGCCGGTAGAATGGAAAGAGAGAGAGAGTCACATCACAACGGTTGTGTAAGAGCACAGAGAAGAGCTCAGAGGCATCCAGGAAGATGTTGAGCTCTCTGAGGAGAAGTTGAGAGGAAGAGGCAAGAAGAGAAGAGATGAGGTCTGCCCATTTTGAGAGGAAGAGTATGACTTGGCCAGGTGGCCTGTAGATGGTGGCCACAGTTAGAGCGAAGCCATGAGAAAATAGAGAGCCTAAAGACCATGCATTGAAAGGAGGAATAGGCCTGCGTGACAATGACAGAAGCAGGAACCCATTCAGGAAAGATCAGGGCCACTCCACCTATGGGCCGATTGGTTCTGGGCTGAGAGAGGATATTGTAATCCTCAGGGAGGAGAGTGTCAAAGCCTGTGACATAGCTGGCCATGAACCATGTCTTAATGAGAGGGAGGGCATCAAGGTCAAGGTCTTCGAGGAGGTGGGAGATGTCAGAGGAATGTTTGACAGTAGAGCAAGAGTTGAGATAATCTACATGGAGCAGGATGCTACTTTTGAAAGACTTCCGTGGCGGGGTAAAGGAATGGGGTAAACCCTGCAGAAGTGGCAGAGGGGCCTGAGGGTCGATATAGGCAGTAGACAGAGGTGGCAAAGTGGCCACAGAGGAGGTGGAAGGGGGTGCCAGAGAGGAGGCAGAGAAGGAGGAAGGGGGTGATAAAAGGGCCGAGGAGTAGGTAGAAGGGGTGGCAGGAGAAGGGAGGAAGTTGATAAGACATGGGAAGATGCCTATCCAGAAGGAGGAGAGTGGGCTGAGAGCCCTGGACGGTGATGGGACCAATTTGATAGACATTAATGATGGCTATGGAGAAGTGGAAGGAGGCCGAGGACCTCCCATTGGGTGCCGCCATTAATGGGAGAGGAGGAGACAGGAAAGAGAACAGAGACCATATGAGGGGTCCATAGGTCTGGAGAGGGAATGACAAAGAGGATGTCAGTGAAAGTCTGTCTGGAGCAAGAGCTGATGAAGGTATCAGCGATGGGCAGGCCGGGTTTGGAGACCGGGATATCCTTCTTGAACTTTATCCTTCCAGACTTAGTGAGGGGATAGGATAGGAGATAGAGTAGCAGTTTGAGAAGATGGGAGACATAAATTGAGAGTACCATAGAGGGTGTGAGGAAGAAAGAGGAGAGACTGAGAGAGAAAAAGAAGCACAGCCCGGAGCCACACAACACAGGATTCACGGAGGGGAGGGTACACACAGTTGAGGGCCCTCAGGAAGCACAAGTAGGTAACACACCACAAGAGGAACACAGGAAACAGAGTGGGTGGAAGACGGGGGTAGCAAAGATCAACAGCTAAAAGGGTGAAGCTAGTGGCCACATCAGTAACCAATAGACCCAACAGTAACCAACAGTGTTCATCAGTAGTGTGTTAAGTTAAAAACAGATGTTAAATTGAAGTATGCGCGCTGCAAAAACATCCAGATTACACTTTCCTAGAAATAGGGAAATAGACCCAGTTTTTAACACAACAGGAATGCAAAAACACCCAGATTCAACTTTCCTAGAAAGTGGGAAAAGGCCTTGTTTTTACCATAACAGCAATGCAAAAACACCCAGATTCAACTTTCCTAGAAAGAGTGAAAAGGCGTAGTTTGTAACGCAACAGCAATGCAAAAACATGCAGAGTCAGCTTTCCTAGATAGAGGGGAAAAGGCCTAGTTTTTAACTCAACAGCAATGCAGAAACACCCAGATTCAACTTTCCCAGGAAGAGGGAAAAAGGCATAGTTTTTAACACAACAGCAATGCAAAAACACCCAGATTCAACTTTCCTAGGGAGATGCAAGAGATGGCTAAACAATACAGTTCCCCTAGATGCTTATGGGTGGTTAGAAAGAGAAATAAAGAGTATATAGAAAGGAAGGTCAGTTTAGTGGGGTTCTGTGATTGCTGTCCTCCTGTCCGTACCACACTTACTTTGTCAGTCAAAGCAGGTTGACGGCCGCAGGCTTCCTGCTTCCCCTGCTGACACTGGCAGACACGATCTGGAGCTGCTTTTGTAGGAGCTGCCCTTTGCCTTGGGGCCCTTTGCTGAGGGACTGCAACGGGCAGTGGGGCACGGCACAGGCAGTGGCGTGAGTTATGCTTGCATAGCTTTCCATAACTGGTAAATTTCTTTGGGTTTTCCATTTTACCTTATAACCATAACATCCCTTTAACACATTTTTCCCATTAATTACATAGGTTTTTATTAGTGCAATTTAAACAGTATGCCTTTAACAAAGTTTTTTCAGTGAATATATATATATGGAGAGATATAAATCCATTTGAGTCGCACATGCCACAATGCCTCCTTGTTTCCATGGCTGAAAGTTCACCTCCAGTTCAGAGCCACATCAGCAAGGCGTTGTGGGTATGCAAATTAGCCCAAAATATTAGCCTTTTACTCCAGGAAATTGCCTTTGTCTTACAGGGCAGTTCTACTTTATACATAGCTTTATCAACCCAAGACAGGCATTTCTCAAGGTTGCCAGACAACTACATACCTAGTTTAACCTTTGTAGTAGGGATCACTGATGTGGCTCTGAAATTTAGGGAACTTCCAGTGATGGCTGCTAGGTGGTGTTGTGGTGTGTGTGACTTGGCTAAAATAGATTAATCAACTTTTTTTTCAAGCCTTTTTAAACCCATCATAACTTTGGTATATATATATATATTACATGGCCGCGGAGGCGGCCATGTAGTTATGGTTAAGTTGGTGTTTCCATAGGAAGAGCACTTTTTGGGCGGCTTATAACTTCGCTCCCCCTGGACGAATCCTCACCAAACTTTGCAAAAAAAGTATATGGCCCTCTCTGCAAAGTTTTGTGAGGATTTGGTGAGGATTCGTCCAGGGGGGGAAAAGTTATAGGGGGGTCCCAAAACTTTTTTTTTCCCCATAGACTGAATGTGAAAAAACTTTGCGCACGGCTACAGCCCGAACCGCTGGACGGATTTACACCAAATTTGCGGCAGGAGCGGCGCCCTGGTCCCGAAAGCGTGCTTTTGCAAATTTGGTGTAAATCCGTCAGTAGTTTTTTTAAAAATGACCAAAATGTAAGGCAAACAAATTAGTGATATCTGTGTTCGCTTCGCAGACGGACTTCCCTGTTCGCTCCACGGACAGCACCCCGATTGGCCCAGCGGCTTGCGTCATGTCCGCGGACATGCAACGTGTTCGCTGAATGGGCGACGTGGTGCATGATGGGCGTCAGATTTTCTGTCGCGCCCGCCATCTTGCATTTGCGGACGTCCGCGGACAGCGCAGTGAAAGTTTGTTAAAAATGTGTATTTAGTAGAGTGTGTTTGTGTTGATGTGTAGAAGTCTTAGGGGAGGATGGGGGAGTATGAGATAGGTTCAAAGTTGTATTTTATTTATGTGCTAGACATTTTTGTTGCGTTCGATTTGTCAGCGGAGAACATGGCTGTTCTGACATTTTGTAAATAAACTAAATGGTGGGGTGTTTAGAGGACGGAGTATGTGTCATTTTTGTTCGCAAGGAACTTAAAAATGAGCTATGAACACTCGCGGTGTACTTAATTGTTCATAAATACACAAACTGGGGGTGTCCTCAGGACGCTGTCCGTATTGTAATCTGTCTAGTTGAATGTGTTCTAAGAACACTCGCGGTGTCTCGAAATGGTTGCAATTACACAAAATGGGGGTTTTCTGAGAACGTTGTTTGTATTGTTCGTTGTCAGGGTGAAAGTGTTTTAAGACCACTCCTTTTGTCCGCTAATAGTACAATTTCCTATGGGCGTCAACCGACTTTTTGTCCACCAAAGAAACGATAAATCCGGCTGGTGTGTGCCGACATTATGTGATAATCCTATGACTGGCGCTATTGACCTGGCTGACTTGCTTTTGTGACACTAAATCATATCTCCCGCCCCTAAACCTGATATTATCAAAACATTCATATTCCCCGCCTCTCTCCGTGACGTTACAGGGTGCGTCATCAAACGCGCCCATTCCTCTCCAGTCCTAAGTGACTTTACACAGAACCCGGAAGACAACACATATTATGTCACAACACAGCGCGCCACAATTCGGAATATGAAACAGTGATTTAAAAGCAAACAGCAAGATTGTACATTTTGTAAAGTACATTTATTTGACAGCAAATGTTTAGAGAATATTCAGCAATTTGCATTTGTCTTTGTTGTCGATCCGCAAAAGTTCATGTTGAGGCACGCGATGTTCCTTTGCGGTACAGAGGTTGTTAGATCAGCTTACAACTCAGTGCGGCACAATTCGGAATATGAAACTGTGGTTTAAAAGTAAACAGCAAGATTGTACATTTGGTAAAGTACATTTATTTCACATGAAATGTTTAGTGAATATTCAGCGATTTGCTATTGTCTCTGCTGTCGATCAGCAAAAGTTTATTTGGAGCCACGCGTTGTTCCTTTGCGGTAGATAGGCTGTTGGTTTATGATAAAAGCAGTAAATGGTTGCTCTGATAATCGGAAGGTTGCTGCAAAAAAGAGCCATTAGACCACCCTATTGGTTGGTATGTTGTTTGTAGCTGCTAGTTCTGCGTAAGGGTATATTGGTCCTTGGCGATTGTCCCATAAAATGGTGAGGGTCATGAAGTTGCATATTTGGACCTGCACCTGGCAGTGGAAGACCCCATCCGCTGGAGTCTGTAAATCGTGACATAGGCAAAATGGGGCCACATACCTGTTTTAAAAAACATAAATTAGTCTCACCAGCCGATCTTCATTAAAAATCATCATTTTATTTATTAGGGCGTGAAACTATTTGCTATCGAAGATAGTGCAACGGAGTATGTTAATAATAAAATAATAATATTTTCCCATTCATATGGCGCTGAGAACCGTGAGGTATCTAAGCGGTGCTTGTTATTAACCACGGTGTGTGGTGCTCATTTATCAACCACGGAAGGATGAAAGGCTGAGTTTGGCCTTGCAGGGATTCGAACTTGCGTTAGCAAGCTGTGCACGGATGTCAAAACGAGCGTTGTACTCGCTGTGCCATTTGACAGGCTACAGTGAAGTGGCACAGCGAGTAGAGCGCTTGACCGCCTATAGACCGGTTAAATTATTTGTATTAACCCACCCTGTGTCGTCTGCCTTTTTCAGAGCCCTCTAAACAACAGGGGATCAATTCGGCGGTGATAGTGCGCAGTAGAAAACATTATGCCACTTTCAACTAACAAGTTCAACTTGAGCGGTCTTTAATGCTAAGCTATTGTAATTATATTTGGTATAAAATAATCTAAAGGGTTACTTACAGTACAATTGCAATTTCCATTGTCTACGAGTGGTGCAGTCCCAAAATACGACTCTGCGTGTGCCAACGATTTTCGCATAGTGATATAATATATAAAAGTGGTTTCGTTTCATAAATTTCATCCTTATCTTCTCTTACATTTTAGCAACACTCCTTCAAGAGAAGTCTTTGATCACAATCTCTGTCTGTCAAGGGCAAACCACAATACAACCTTATAGTCTGCTTCGTGAGCCTCTCCGGGTGTTACTCACCAGAATGGGGAGTACGTAAAACAGGCCGGACCTCTAGTGCTGGGGAGTTGCTTGAAGGAGCAAGGGTTGGAGCCTCCACCCAAGCCTCCTCTCTGTGAGGGAAAGAACTCTTTAAACCGATATGACCACCTGCTGAACAGTACAGACAAGGGTACCGATCGATCAAAAGAGCAGGGAGAACACACCGCCTCGAACCCAGGCTGTAAAGGAAAGGATAACAAGTTAAACTATATGTCAATTCTAAATCTGGTTTCCCCAAGACTATAGCCCTTAAGTAGTACCTGGTTTAACTCCCCTTAAGCCAAAAGAACTGGAACAACCTATAAAGCAAAGAGGCTTTAGTATATAGCTAAATGTGTAACTCTCCAATATTGAAAACCAAGAAAACTATACTTTACCACTGGTGGAAGTAAGATTGGTGTAAAGAATCCTGGGTAACAACGAAAGTATAAAATAAAAAAAAGGAAGGTTAGTAAGGCAGCTATCCCCGAGCGGAACGAGGGTCGCACTGGTTTCGGGATGGTGCACCACAGCAAAGCGTTCCAAAATGCACTTTAGAAATGAAGCCAAAATCCACAGACGTGATGACAGTCTGATGAAAGACGGATTCCAATTATAGAGTTGTTCTTACCAGAGTAATCACTATCCAAGAGTCCAGGAAGCAGACAAGGGTTCTGGTACACGGGCGATCAAAAAACAGCAGAATCAATTATCCAAGAGTCCAGGAAGCAGGCAAGAGGTCTGGTACACGGGCGGTCAATTAACACAGCAAAATCACTATCCAAGAGTCCAGGAAGCAGGCAAGAGGTCTGGTACAAGGGCGGTCAGCAAACAAATCAAAATAAGGTTTAAGAAGAAGGAGTCCGTGTGCAGGCAGGGTCGGTACACGGGAAAACAGGAACTTCCAAAATCAAGGTACAGAGAGAGCACTTCGGAAAGTATGCCGGTTGTAACTTTAAACAGAAGCAGCGTTCTGTACGCCGCTGTGGAATAAGTAACAACAAGGAGGCGTACCGTTTGAAAATGAGGCTCCCGTATCAACGCCGGTAACTACAACCCTTGTCAGGTTTTCTGGGTAATGTAGTTCGTGTAGCAATTTTCCACGGCAGCTGCCAGCGCGATAAGAAGGGCGCATGCCGGCGCCGTAACCCTTTATGAAGGGCGATCACTTTCCTGTCCCTTATTCTGGCGTTACCTGGAACTCCCCAATCGTCCTTGTGTACACGGGAGGAACGAGGAAGAACCCGGGGAACGTGGTGCGGCTGAGGGCGAAGTGTAACACCGGGGCCCGATAAAAAAATGGAAGCAGCTGACCTTCACTGTGAACGAGCATAAATTCTTACTTTGCAACATTCTGTGTAAAGCCATCTGTGAGAAGTTGGTTTTTGCACGCCATGTTTGTATATTTTTTGCGTGATATTAAAAAAATGTTTGTTTAAAGGACGTTATGGTTTTAAGTACAGCCGAAAGACCCCTGAAAATCGCAAGTTATGGTAAGCTATGAAAAATAACTCGCGCCACCACCGTGCACTGCTAAGACTAACACCCAGGACATCAAAGCTGACATCGCAAATGTCATTGATGAAATCACTGATGACATCACATGTGTATGTACTTTTCATGGAATTTGTGTACTAGGGATTTTTATTATAATGTTGCGAAAAAAGTGTCAAGGATATTGCAATAAATATCATACCGTTATTAGTGCTTTGAATGATGAATTGATATAAATAGCATTGTATTATGGGATTCTATCTAGTATACTGAGCTACTATTGGAGAAACATAGCATTGTGAGTACAAGATGAAAGTATAATATTTGTAATGTTAATATGTTGAATAAAGAAATGATAATTGTCCTGAAATGTTCAAAAATTCACAAAATGGGGGTGTTCTGAGGACGTTATTCGTATTGTGTGATTGCTTAGCTGTTTGCAATGAGGGAATGGCACAGAGAGTAAAGTGGACGCCGTCCGCGGATACCGTGGCTGTTCGTGGACAGGGCGTGCTACATCCAGGTTTTTCCAGGAAATCCAACATGGAAAGAAGACTGTACAGATCAGCCAATCAGATGTCGAGGTTGTGGATTTGTGTTGAAAGAGACTGTGTGTGGTGAAGATGGCAGAAGTGGAGAAAGTCAGGGTGTTGGTTATCGGAGATATGTTTGTGCATGGTTTACAGCAGTACCCTGAATGCAGGCATGTTGCAAAGAACTTTGATGTGAAAGGAGTGGAGGTGGTGTGGAGCACTGTGCCTGATTGCAATGTACAGGGAATCATACAAGTTTGTGAGGATATGGCCGCGATGAACAGTCCGCATGTGGTAGTTTTGCACTATGGTGCTTTCCATTTGGGCAACGTCAGTGCCCCTACTTTGTTGGCTGATTTGGAACGCTTGGTTCAAGCCATAATGAAGATCTTTCCAAATGCGAAAGTCATTTTTTCTGGATTACTACCTAAGGCAATATGGGACAATAGTTCAGTTTTTTGTCCTCAGCAAAACATTGCTAGGTGTGTCATCAACCGAGGCATGTGTGCCTTCATGCTTAGAGCTGGTATGTTCTTCTGTAACAATGAGAATATTGATGCCAGTAATGCTGTTAATTTTAAAGAAGATGGCATTTCTTTCTCTTTTACAGGAAATTCCTTTCTATTTTGGAATGTAAGGGTTGCTTTGGAGAAGGTTATGTAAAGATTTTAGGAGTAAAGTAAGAAAAAAAAAGAAAAAAAATACAAAATAACAGGTGTCTGACAAGCATCTGTAAAAAAAAAAAACAACGGCTCTTTTCAGAGCCAACTTCAAAGGGGAAATGGGGCACAATACATTCACCACGCTCAGATTTTCGATGTGTCCGCAGACATGGTGGTAGTCCGCGGACATGAAAATCACTATGAGGGGGTTAGTATGTTCTATGTTACATGTATATGAAGTCAGGGATATTATGGTTAAGTAGTGCTACTAAAAAACTATGAAATTCAGTGAAAAAACTTTGTTAAAGGGACGTTATGGTTAAGTTGCGCTACTAAAAAGTTATGAAATTCAGTAAAAAAAACGTTGTTAAAGGGACGTTATGGTTAAGTTGCGCTGCTAAAAACCTATGAAATTCAGTGAAAAAACTTTGTTAAAGGGACGTTATGGTTCAAAGTAAAACCGAAAAACCCCTGAAATTTGGCAGTTATGGTAAGATAAGCAACCATAACTCGCGCCGCCACCGTGCACTGCTAAGACTAACACCCAGGACATCAAAGATGACATCACAAATGCCATTGATGACATCACTGATGACATCACATGTCTGGCTCCCTCTTTTTTCCTTTAGTGATATATCTAGGCGAGTTACAATCAGGAACTAAAAATTCACTATACTATAATACAAAGTACTATGCTTGTAGACTTATACTACAAATATGTTCTTACAGTAATTCACTTAGGGTCCACTCAAAGCATATGAACCATATACAAGGGAGAAAACACAGAGTTGGAAGACAACAATGCTTTCTATGTATGAAGATGATTAGTACGGTTATCAACACTGTGTTATAGTTCTGTTGTTTTTTTATTACTGTACTTTCCCTGAATATGCTCATATTTGTACACATTGCACGTACACTACTTTCATTAGGGTCTAGTCACAATATGTGATAGTTATATATAGGGAAGTAGTAGCTTTGAAGCAGAGCAATCATTTCTGTACATGAAGATAATCAGTTACGTTATGAAAATTGTCGGGTAATACTGCTGTTTTTTTGTTTACTTCACTTTCCCTGTATCTGCTCTATTTGTATGTGTTATTGTCTGTTTGTGTTTGGTGTGCAGTAATGCAATAATGTAGTAATTGCGTTTTATTAGCTATCTATTACATGTTTCACATTATGCAAAACTCTAATAAAAAAGCAGTTATCATTTCAGTATTCAACATGGCAAGATTATGAATATTGCACCTTCATCATTTATGCTGCACACACTGCTTATGTTTCTGCATGAATAGCTTAGTATATTGGATAGAACTTCATAATAGAATGCTATGTATATCAACACATTCCTTAATGCACTAATTAGCTCATGATATTTATTCCAATGATCCTTGACACTCTTTTGTCAATATTACAATAGGAATCCCTTCTACAGAGTTTTCATGAAAAGTAAATGCACATGTGATGTCATCAGTGATGTCATTAATGACATTTGTGATGTCATCTTTGATGTCCTGGGTGTTAGTCTTAGCAGTGCACGGTGGCGGTGCGAGTTATGGTTGCTTATCTTACCATAACTGCCGAATTTCAGGGGTTTTTCGGTTTTACTTTGAACCATAACGTCCCTTTAACAAAGTTTTTTCACTGAATTTCATAGGTTTTTAGTAGCGCAACTTAACCATAACGTCCCTTTAACAAAGTTTTTTTTACTGAATATATATGCATATGTACAGCGATCTCTCAAAAGGAAGAACGATAAAATATTAGTAGTGTTTAAAACCAATCTCTAGATTGTAGGCAAGGTAATCCAGACGCAGTGAACAATTGATGGCATCGGCTAAAAGATACTCCGAAGCTTGCGATTTAGCTGTCATTCTTAATTTACTTATAGCCATGATGCTGCTTGCCAGAGGTTTTTCCCACAACTCAAAAGCATCCAGAGTACTGAGCATTTTCTTTATATGCACAAACCAATTAAGGCTTTTTCCTCCATTTAAAAACAATATATGCGCTAATCCATTTCTACATTTGCTCAAACCCGGTCGAGGCCATTATCTTAACCAAACAAATACAGGATCAAACATGGCATTGGTATCAATTGAAGCAGAGCCGAGTTCCAGATGCATAAGAGCAGAAGGAGCGGTCATAGGGAGGAGCACCAGATATTTTAAGAATGGATTTTCTTTGATGACCAATGGCCTGCAATTAGCAAACCCCTAAAGCTCTGAGTCTTACAAAACAGCAGGTAAAACCTGCTCATTGTACAGATCCAGAACCGGGTATCTGGTGCCACTTCCGTGACGCAAAAAGTAGGACCAAATAACCCCACTCTGCTTGTCTAGATTAACCACTGCCTTTGTAACTTGAGCCCCCCAACCTTGATACTCTTGGAATCGCTCACCACGATAATCAAAGTAATCGACTTGCTCAATCAAAGTACCATCAACTTTCAACCAAATTGATTTAAGTTTATGTTGCGGGGGATTAAACACTATTGATTTGGTCAGGCCAGTACTTAAATTTAGTTGACGCTCCTTACATTTAGATGCAGGAGTAGATAGAGATTTCTCCAAGCCTTTGGGGGTGGTTGATATCAGTACAGCATCGTCCATATAAAAAAGAGTTGGATATATGTCAGCGGACAACTTTGGACAGTCTTGGCACCCCTTTAATAAAACATAAATAATTTCTTGAATATAAATATGAAAAAGAAGGGGGGCAAGACTGACCCAAGATGCACCATTGTTTTACACCTGTGAAGTTTATTCGCCTGCCGGTCCATAACGTACAGAGCTGAATTAATATTAATATTGATATCAGGCTTAAAGGAGCATTGCGAGTTAACAAAATCTGCCATTAGGTTGCCTAGAAATGGAATCAAAGGCAGTTTTTAAATCTAAAAAAAACACATATAAATTAATCTTCCGCAAGACAGTATAGAACCATGGGAAGACGTTTCCTTGAAGAATAGAAATGGGGAATTGTAGTTAAAAATGTCAATTCCAACACACGGAAGTAGGGGTAAAATGAACTCTTCCATGAGAAATTCTAAACTCCCTAGATATGCAAAATGAAATTAAACGTTGTCAATAAATAACTTTGTCCCAAAAAATATGCTCTTGGTATTCACAGATGTATCAAAGTTTTTAAGGTTCTACACAACAATGATGAGCTATCAGTCTCAACATTGCATATCACTGAAATATAACCTGCAATTAGCACATGATAGGACAGAAGCATGAACTCTCACATAGTGAACGCCTGAAGAATGTCCAGCAATGTTGGCATGAAAGGACTGACAAATGAGTGTATCAGCATATGAGCGTATGGTGTATGAGCCATACTGTTCACATTTTGTACATGTATGCACTTTAACATATCTAAAATTCACATCAAAGGTTGTCCTGAGTTTGGTGTGAGTATAGATATAGTAGTATATATGTACATGATCTATATTTCATACATGTACATGTCCAGTTTGTGTACAAGATGTCCTTTCATTTAGCGCATGTTTTATAGCTCTCCTATATGCAGGCAACTGGGTGACATAATTGTGTGTCATAAGTGCGTGTTTCATAAGAGCATATGGTGTAAGGCATATTTTTCATATTTGTATGGTGTTTAAGTAGTGTATGAGTGTTTATTGTGAAGCCATATGAAATGATTATTACCGCTTGTCGGAAGCTGCCAATGTGAAACATGTGGTGCGACTTGATGAATGACTGTGTAGAATGTGTAGACGTGAGGATGCAGGAAGGTCCTTTTTTGTGTTTCTCTGTGAGCCGAGTCGCAGCCTCAAGAGTTGTGCAGTGTAAAGCTGCTTCCAGCCTGGCCGTATTATGACTACATACCTGGCGGCACTCCGAGCGGCGGCTCTGGGGCTTGGGATTCTGTGAAGTGCAAGACATACCTGCCTCCCATATTCCGGGTGTGAGGACACTGTCCTGTCCCAAGGTGGTCACACATCCATTGACCACAAGTGCGCATAACAGGCGGTAAGGTGTGGACAGTGATCATTGACTGCACGCTCCTTTCACATGAGGACCCTTTGCACTGATCTTGTTATTGTCTTACACTGCTGGTTTACAGTCATGTCTGTGTTCATAGGGAATATTCCCATAAAGGTATGTGCTGGTTAGACTGTGGTGCTGAGCATATTTTTTAACTACGTGCTTCAGCCCCGGAAAAGGGGAAAAAAGTAATAATTTTGAAATCATTTAACTGCATTAGCATACATTGTCAGCAGCCTGCAGCTTGCATTCTGTTGGTGATAACCGCAGTCGGCGAAGGAAGTTTTGACACATATCTGCTTGAAGGCATTTGACATGTAGAACTCCTAGAATCCAGTTGAGCATTATAAGAAAGAGATTGCTGTTACATGGGCAATAACTTTAATATGCCAGCTGTGTGTAGGAAAAATGAACTCTGTAGCATGGTAAGGGTTGCCTGTAACCGAGCCCTTTGAACTAATAACACAATGAAAAAAATAAGAAACGTAAATTGCAGCTCATACCACTATGGGCAGCAGCTGGAATTAGGTTGTGTGATTCTGGAGGAGGACGCTTTGAATAACAAAAATAAGGGTAAAATTACCACTTATTTAAAAACAAAAATTAAGGAGCAAAATATGGCTGGGGTGCAAATACCAGAAGAGCTGAATGGCCCAAATGACCTTAACATACCGGGCCATCCTGAGATTTCTGGGGGGTATCCCATTGACAGCAGCTCACTTTTAAACCTTTGCCTAAGTCTCCAAAAAGAGGTGGTCAACACCCCCCCTCTGATATTATGGCTGTGCAGGTGGGTGGGACAAGACATTGTACATCCTCTTATACCCCAACATTGGGAAATGTATCAAAGTCACCTGATTTAGCAAGAATTGCAGAGTGTGTACGCTTCCTCGCCGGTGCATAGCACTATGTTTTCTTCATCAGAGTCATCATGTGATGACCATTACCCAGAATATAAAACAATTGTCATGATGAAAGCATTGTTGGCACTGTGCAACACTTTACATACAGAGCAGCAAGTAATAAAAGATGGCTTATTGTGCCTTGTGGACACAATGCTCGAGGCTGGACTGACAGCTGGCTCAGTTACGACTCAAAAGTATATAGTGGAGAATGAGGTAGCGGACACAAATGAACATAATGCAATCATAAGTATTCATGCTATGTACTCCCCCTAACTCAGAATCAAGCAGGGGTGGCTTCCAGGGATGAGGTTTTGGATAGATTTGATCTTGAAAATTACCAAATAGTAGCTTGGAAGTCTCGTAACCATTGTAACCAAAAGCAGCGGAAAAGAAAATGTGGAAAATGCAAAAATGTTATTAATACCAATAACACCTTACCGTCTATAAGGACGAGAACTCCTTCATGTTTGCAACAATCGTTACGAGCCACATCCTTCAAGGAGGTGGTCTGCAGAGAAGCATCTAACCATTATGAGTTAATACCTGCGCAGGCGTCTAAGTCTGTCACAAAAGCTCCACCTAAGTCTGCTCAGCCCAAACCGCTTGACTCATGGCTTTGAAAGGAAAAAAAGGGAGCAACATGAGATGGTAAATCAAGGGATACAAGCTAAAGAAGCTCCTTTAGCCAATAGTACTGACCTTTATGATAATTGGCTGAAGCATCCACTGACTAAACCAGCTGTTAACTCGCTAGACAAGACTTTGGAAAAACAATAGCGAACTAAGTATCACACCAATTCAATAAAAATGTGGACACATAAACTACCTACACTAGCCCTTACCTAAATCTCAAAATGTTTTGACTCTATTACATCATTGCACGCAACTTCAAGTGATAACTACGAAAGACATTGTGCTGATCGAGATGCCTAATACTATGTATGAGTCAAATTGGGAAATTATACATCTAGTATCCCATGTTGTAGTGGAGCTAATTATGTCCCATACTCACAGACTAAAATGAGCTATGTTGTAGAGAGAAAGCAAGATTGACTTCTAGGGGAGTGAGGGCGATTCTTTGTAAACCAGAGGAGACACCATCTAAAATAGTATTGCATAACCTTGATGCTCTTGCTCAGGGAATTCTTGCTGCATTTAACTCTAAGACACATAACCAGCCTGCAGACATTGTAATGATGAAAGTGAATTATATTTAGTTGCATGACGTGAACAGGGAAATCTTGAATCTATGTTAATACCAGAGGTTTTAGCTCATTCACAAAAAATTCTAATGGCCAGGCTTATTTATTATCCTCTAATGTGTTTTTATTTCAGGAAACGTGGGGATGACTGAGCTGTACCACTTAAATGGGTATAAGATCAGACAGAGATGGGCCACATGACGTAAACTGGGGAGACTGTCGGGCGGGCTCATGATTGAGGAGAATATAAAGTCAAACCTCGAAATCAGAATACTTTGGCAGCGACTATAACAATTGAAATGGGACCATATCACCAACAGATACTAATTACTAATGCATAATGTGTATAACCCTCTTGGTGATCTACTGCTGATAGAGTATCCTGCCAGTCAGAAAGCCAAGAAAACTTCTTCCGTGTTGCTTGACACGTAGTGAAGAATATTAGTCTTCCCACAAATGTGACCCTCTGGATGTCTTACACATATAGATGGACTAATTGGTTGGAATATGGATCCCATGGAACACCAGGCTGTAAGGAGGAAAAAGGCACTATTAATAACAACGTTGAACTACAGTGCAAAACATAGACTATCTAAGCACTTTCTAACTTGTACTGGATGATGAAGTACACTGATATGTAATAAGCAGGAGTAGATCTTACCCAGGAATCCGATGCAAGATGATAAGAATAATCGGAACAGGTGAATAACCAGGAAAGCCAAATATGGAAAGATTGAACTGCGGTGTACCAAAGGCAGTTCCTTGATCCGGAAAGAAACAAAGTAAACAAGCGTCTCCCTTGGTGCGTACGTTCGCGTCCACAGAGATGGTCCTGAGAAAGGAAGAAACAGCTTATCCCTTAGTGCGCGCGTTTGTGTCCTCAACTATGAGAAAAGTGTCACAGATGCTCCCTTGGTGCACAGTTCGCGTATTCAATGAAGACAAAGAAATAGATGAACAGCTTATGTGACGGAGTTTCAAGTTGCCGGAAACCAGCGGTCAGAACCCATTTGAGGCTGCAAGGACGGAAGAGCAGGTAAGGCAACAAGTTAAGGGGTAAGGCTTAAGACAGGTCTTAGACGTTCCAAGTTCAGATAATTTGTAAATCAAGAAATAACCAAGCACCAAATCTGACAAGGGCATAGCGAAAACAGTATCCAAAAACCAGGCAAGAAATTCGGCAACGTGAAGTTTCCAGGACAAAAATGTGGCGTACTGGGAAAAGTTCAAAAGCGCCGACTCCCTCTGAAACAGAACTGATAAGGACCTGATCACATGAGTCGTCTGGTCTGTCCCATGCGTAATGGAGGCCACTGTTTCCATGGCAACCGCCATCTGTCCATCAAACGGCCAAGACGGAGAGAAAGCCATATTTCCACGACCATAACCACAAACCATGACATAGAGAATATGACATAACTAGTAGCAAAACTTGAGGAATTTCTTTTAAATAATCCAAGTGGCTATTTCATCCTGGCAGGTGGCCTAAATGATCATGGTGTGGTGAATATCCCGAATGTATGTAGATCAGCTCAAAATAAAATGACATGTAGCACATATGGTATCCAAGTGGTTGGAGTTACTGAAAACGAATTGGAGGACAATGAATATAGTTGGCCTTCATTCATTACAATACATGATCTAGTACAACTTACCAAATTGTCTGGTATTGATGACTTGATACCTTATACCTGATCGTCCAGCAGTACATGTTCTTGGATCGATCATATTCTACTGTCAAAAAACATGTTTGAATCTATTCCTAACTTCTGGTTGACTCCCATGGAACTGAGTGACAATGTCCTATTGCAATTTTATTTGTGAGGCAATAGCAGAAGAAATTGACACCATCTTGCTGAAACTTATAGTTAAAACCATGCAGGCACTTGAGTAAAATGAAAATACAAAAAAATTGACCCTGGTGATGGGGCTAGAACCGTTCAATATGTAATTACTAAACAATCTTTATATAACAAAATATATTTTATTATGTTCAAAATAACACTCAGATTATTGTTTACACATTAATCGCATAAATATATCACAGTGTTAGACACATTTTCAATCTCTTCACACTTCACATACTCTTTCATTCCGTACCATTACTGATTAATTCTAACAAAACATGTCCAGGGAACAATTTCCTATCACAACAAAACTCTAACTTTACACAATTTCAATTACACCCGTGACCAATCTTTGTGTGTATGTATAAAACAAATAGCTTCACAGCTTATTTGCTGGGTCTACATATGTTTCCATTGTCTAGTTGGCCCTTGCATGATGGACCCATTATTCCACAACCTTCTTCAGGATCAACACAGACTTCAACTCTGGTCTGGTCTAAACAATATATGGGTGAACAGTGTCTTCTGACACATACCTACAATAAACAATAACAACACATTAGTTTCTAGCCCCTTATTTGCAATGGCACAACTAAATTGTGTGTCTGATTCAACAAATGACCAAACAGATTGACACTCACCTCCCACGTAAGCATAATGGGGGTAGTCTAAATGAGGGAATTCTTCCAGCAAGCCTTTCAATGCCAAATGTTATGGATAGCCTGCAAGCCATTACAGGGTACACCTTCAATACAGTATTCCTGTTGTATTAGGTACATATTAGAGTTTAAATCACTAACATCCCCCACTAGATGGTAACAAATCCACATACTTATTATATCTGTGACGTTATTCAAAATGGGGTTTCCTCTTTGATAGGTGCAAAGGCCAGTTTACAGTACTAATTACTCTCACTGAACGCACTGGATTGCAGTCATATCCCAACTAAGGGAAAAACACAAACCATAGCGCGCTTGTATCAATTTAAAAGGTCACAATATGGTATTCCGTTTCTATATTGCATTCAAATTCGAAAGAAAATGCCATAAAAACGGCTTACCCACATGGGTGTCTTCAACAACTGCACTATGTGGTGTGTGGTGTCACCCACAGTGTATTCCTTCTATAGCGTCCAGGTAAATTTACAGCGTGCTGTATAAAGAGAAAATGCAAAAATGTTTGTGTTTGGCGTCACTTTTGGACGTGACAAACATAGATAATGCATATCTGTAATCCATCATTTTATCCTCCTGCTAGGAGCTCGTGTGTCCCCCACGGGGATCGTGGTAGACACAGTCCATAATGTTTGTGATAGTCTCTGCTTCCTGCATGTGTGGCCATATTCCTCAACTAGTGCGGCATCCGCATGTTTTAATATAACCCTAATGTTGTTGATTCAGAGTGCACGGTTCACTTGGGGACCGCAAAACTTTGTAATGCGGCTGCTATTTATTGACAGTAAGCACGCAATTTACATCACCTCATAGTCTATTAATGGCCCATGTTTATGAGCTATACGTACATCCACAAAACATACAGAGAGTCAAAAACGCAGACCAAAAATGTGGGCGCTTACCTGAATGCTAGCAGGTCCACTAAACCTTGATGTTGCACAAAGCAGGCAAAATCACGTCCTACCTGTGTTCAAGGGTTCATGAAAAAAACAGATAAGAACAGCATTCTACATTTTTCAAGTTTCCACCCTGATGAACTGAAGTTGAATCTACCATATGGCCAGTTCCTGTGAATTCGTAGGAACTGCACCAAGATCAGTGATTTTCATGAAAATTCTGCGATTTTAAAGGAAAGATTGACATACAGAGGCTATCCTAAAAAATGTGTGAAACAGAATTTCAAAAGGGCAGCTAACACACATCAGGACATATGCCTTGGCCCACGAGATAGATCTACAAATGACCGCCTCATATGTGTGTCTACATTCTCTACCATAAGTAATTTGCTGAAGAAAGGCATAAACAAAAACTGGCACTTGATAAAACAGAAAGGAACTCTGGCAAAGAAACATTTATTTGCCTTTAAACGTAATGTCAAATTAAGACAAAGACTGGTGCATACTTATTTGGAGACTGAGGTATACCAAACTGTAAGAAATCAATGGGATTTACCTCCATAGTGGGACACTATAAATGAGGAAACTTTGTGGCGTGTAGCTACACAGAATCAAGAAAGAATTTTTAACACAAGAAAGTGAAGTGGACAATAAAAGAACATACTAATTGTCTTACAAAAAACTGTGTATACATAATTATGTGTCCATGCAATATGCTGTATGTAGGGAAGAAGACCCGACAAGTGCGCCAAGGCATCTCAGAACATCGATCATGTATTCGCAATGAGATTGAGGACAAACCATTGGTGGATCATTTCAAAAGAGTGGGCCATACTGAACATGATATTAAATGGTTTGTGTTACAAACCATCAAAGTACCCATGATGGGAGGGGATATGTGTACAATGTTGCACAAGTTAGAACAAAGATGCATGCATTCCCTAGATACCGTTAAATACGGATTAAACATTTCCATCGAGTGGAGTAAATTGATAACAACTTAGACCCCAGACCCACTGTTCATACACTTTATTGTGGGCCCTCCTCCCTGGCACACCACCTTCAGAGCACCACGCTTTGATCCACCAGGTGTGCTCATCAGTGAATAAACATCCACCCAGGGATACAACCCCTTAGCCGATCCTGGAGACACCACCTTGGGGGCACCACGCTTTGATCCACCAGGTGTGCTCATCAGTGAATAACCACCCACCCAGGGATACACCCCCTTAGCTGATCCCTGGAGAGCCTCCTTGCACCACTTGCGCACCCCCTAAACTGCTATTACAGCATACAACATTGGCAAATACAACCAGATTGTGCGCCACTATGCATTTTTCCATAGGTGGTGATTTTCCCAAATTGTTACCATGTGTACTTTTTAAGATGCACCTACCATTCCTTGTGGCTTTGCTTTATGAAACACACAACTTTATGTCAGCATCTTCAATATGGAAGGTGTGTTCCCCAGTCCTCTTTCTAGCTCCATATCCCAGGCATCTTGACTAACGGCCTGCCTGCCCTTGAACACAGGTAGGAAGTGATTTTGCCTGCTTTGTGCAACATCAAGGTTTAGTGGAGCCACTAGCCTACAGATAAGCGCCCACATTTTGGGTCTGCATTTTTGACTCTCTGTCATGTTTTGTGGACGCACATATAGCTTATAAACATGGGCTATTAATAGACTATGAGCCTCATTACGAGTATGGCGGTAATGAAAAAAGGAAGGTGGAATGGCATTGTCAGCATTGCATACCGATGGTGGTAATTAGGGGCTGCACGACAGCGCCAATACAGGCATTGCGGACCACCCACAAATAGCAACCTGCAGTGCAGGCAACTGCCATAGGTGCACACAATCACCACAGGTGGAGTCAATGGAGCCTGTCCCAGTACAAAAGGAATACACCCACACACCACACCCCTTCCTACACCAAAATGATCCCACTAGCTCCTGCAATCATGGGGCTGGAGGACAAGCCTGTACTGCTACAACAACAGCAACAACAATTACAGCTACAACAAAAGGCAGCACAGAGGAGACGCAGGAGGAGAAGGAGGGTGAGACAGGCCCAGCAAGTTCCACCAGTGCAGCCAGTGGTACCACGTAGGCAGCCACCAATCCCTCGCATCAGACCCAGTCCATTCAATCTAATCCCAGAGCAGATCCACACCCTGTACCGGTTGGACCGGGACACCATCACCACCATAGTGGACATGATAAACAACAACATCGTCAGCCTGGTAGAAATCCGCACTGCCATCCCCCCTCTACTAAAGGTGGTGTCTGTGCTCCACTTCCTGGTCACAGGCACCTGCCAGCACACAGTGGGCCAGCTGCATGGCATATCACAACCACTCTTGTCCCGCATGCTGACCCAAGTGCTTGATGCCCTCCTGAAGAATGCAAGCATCCATATTTCCCTACCACGGACTGGCCAGTAGCTTGCCGACACCAAAGTAGGCTTCCATGCACTGGCAGACATGCCCAATTGCGTCGGTGCCCCTTGCACCCATGTAGAATTGGTGGCCCCTCATGCCAATGAGGTGGTGTACCGCAATCGCAAGCAATACCACTCCACCAATGTGCAGATGGTATGTGACTCCAACAAGAACATCACACATTGTTGCACCCAATATCCTGGATCTACACATGATGCCATGGTGCTGCGTAACTCCACGCTATCCCGCTACATGGAGCGACATGCTGGACAATGTGCCTGGCTGCTTGGTGAGTTGCATGACTGGCCCATGGCAGTGCATCGGGGTTGTGAGGTGGGGGTTGCATACTCCACCTGGGTGGGAATGGGCGGTGAGTGGACAATGCACCCAGAGCTAAACACTTATGACCTGAACATCCCAACCCGAACATGACACATCAATGCCATACATTAATGACAAAATGCAAGACGCACAAGCAGGCCATATTTCAGTACACAATGCATCAAATAAATCTGTGTGCATACATACAGGGACATGTGCGTGTCAACACCAAATAGCTGCGGCCATGGCCGTGAATCCTAAAGGTGTCAGCTCTGATTGACTCACACATATCTCATTGTGCTCCCATGCAGGTGATGGAGGCTATCCCTTGAAGCCGTGGCTACTTACCCCTTTGCGGAACCCGCGTAACAGGCATGAAGAGGAGTACAACCGGGTTCATACCCGTACCCGTGTCATGATTGAGCAGACCTTTGGCCTGTTGAAGGCATGGTTCCGCTGCCTAAGCAGGTCTGGTGGAGCACTCCTTTATGGAACTGAGAAGGTGGCAAAGATCACGATGGTCTGTGTCATGCTGCACAACATGTGCATCCAGAGAAATGTACCACTGCCCCCTGACATTGACATGCATGCACCGGGTGAGGATGATGAGGATGATGATGAAGGAGAAGCAGCACCCCTGCCAGTACGTGATTCACAAGATGGCCGTGTTGTACGCCAATCACTGATTGACGATTACTTCTGAACCACAGGGACGTTGATGGTTATGTGTCAGTGCTACACAGAGCACTGGGACCGTGTCGACATGGACACAGGGTGTGTGGGGAGTTGGGCACTGTGCGCTGTCATGAATTGAATGGACACACACGAAATGAACAATGTCCAGACATTCAATGATTTCAAACACAACGGGTGTATTAAGGTAATTTACAAAACATTGCTTTCTCCCTCCACCACTCCCATGCCCTCCCCACTCCCCCCAGACACCCAAACACCTCATACCCCCAATGCCCCACAATGAACACCCCAAACCCCCAATGAACATGCCATACCCCCAATGAACACCCCCTTAATCCCCTCTATACCACAAACACCACCTCCCCCCTCACCCATTGTCATCCCACACTATTTGCAGGCTTTTTTAGTGTCCAGAGGCAGCATTTCAGTCTGCCTTGCACTCTGCCTTATTATCCGCACAGGGCTGGAGGGGGTGGAGGATGCAGGTGTGGACGATGGGGTGGATTCAGATGGTATTGGCACAGCCGGTGCTGGTTGTTGGCACTGCATGTGCTGTAGCATGCTGGTTAGGACCTGCGTGACTGCCCCCAAACTGTCACGGATCATGACTACACTGATGTTAATGGCCGCAATGGTCCCAGCATTGGCCTGACGGATCTCTCTGCGTGTTTCCTCCCCGTCAGCCACATATTGGCGCACCAGCTCGATCATCGAGTCCTGCGTTGCCTCCACCCTAGACAGGCGTGCCTCCATGTCAGTGGGGGCTGCTGAGGTTGAGGGTGCTGCGGCTGGGTGGGCCATTGCAGGGCTGGCCTCTGGGGTGGTAGTGAGGTCTGAACTGTGCAGTAGAACTGGAGAACCCAGCATGGGGCTGGAGAGTGTGCCCTGAGTGGCTTGTTGGGGGGTAGATGGGGGGCTTGGGGTGTGTGAACATTCCACATGGATTGTTCCATCTAGGTCCACGTACTCCTCCACTCCTACATCCACGTCACTGAGTGGGGCTGTGGCTGCTGCCTCACCCACTGAATTTGTGGCAGCAGACTCGGTGCCATCAGCCTCCCCTTCAGCTGTTGTTGGCAGCTCTGTGGTCACAGTCTCGTCTGCTGCTGTGGTGTCCTCATGTGCCTGCATGGCCTGTGCACTTTCCCTGGGTTGGACCTTGGGCCGCGGTGCGGCCCTGGAGGTGGATTGGCCAGTGCCCGGAGGTCTGGCCCTGGACGTAGATGGCCTTGTGGCAGGGTCCTGACTCCCACCTTTTCCATCAGTGCCTGTGGGGGAAGAAGCGATGCAGGGCATCAGTGATGGTGTTATATGCAAGATTCATGAGATGGTGCTGTACAGTATTTCATTTCTCATGCATTGCAATCTTATAGGTGTGTCACAAAGGGTAGTTTCAAGGGGGGGGCATATTGGCATTAGCCGTGGCGTCTCCATTCGGAACTGATGCGTACCAGGTGGTATGCCATTGTATTGGGGTTTGTGTGATGTATGACATGCAAATGGTCCCTGTGTGTTGGGTGTCAGTTGGTAATGGGATTGGCACACAGCATGCATTTCAGTGTGGCAGGATTTGGGCATCCA
The DNA here is from genome assembly GCF_040938575.1 of Ambystoma mexicanum. Lineage (NCBI taxonomy): Eukaryota > Metazoa > Chordata > Amphibia > Caudata > Ambystomatidae > Ambystoma > Ambystoma mexicanum. The sequence goes on along the minus strand of NC_090936.1, from coordinate 298,563,180 downwards.
TCTGGACATGGATCTGTAAATGTGTGTATGATGGGCCATGCATTGCCTTGGCTTGGCTCACTTTCACATCAGTTGTGCTACGTCATGGTTTGGCCTAATGGGGTTTACAGGGTCACTCACCTCCATCTCCAGATGTCGCGGCACCCATCTCCATTTCCCTGAAGCCCTTTATCGACTCCATCTGGATGGTTGTGCTGCAGGTTTCCTCCAGCGCATGAGTTTCACCGGTGAGTGGCCACCCCTGCCTGTGGTCATGGCCTCCCTACGATTGCTGGACAGGATGTTCCGGACCCTGAGACGGAGGTCGTCCCATCTTTTTTTGCAGTCTTTGACTGTGCGGGGGGTGGTGCCAACCACTGACACCTTGCGTGCTACCTCCTCCCAGATTTTCTTCTTCCTCAGCTGCACCTCCGTTTTGAGGTCATTTGTGAATACCTCATCGGCATGGGCAGCAAGAGTATCTGCCAGCATATTTAACTCCTCATCACCAGGCGGGGGTGGTTTTACAGGTAGCCTTTGACATGATGTATACAATGGCCTGGTCTCTCCTCTGAACAGCGATGGATTGGGAGGATTGCAATGGATTGTGTTTCTAAAGATGGCCGCCGGCACATTTCCCATTCCGACGCAATGACGTTACTTCCGGGTCTGGTATTACGAGCCCGGTATTTGCATGTTGTTATTACTGGGTCGTTATTAAGGGGTTGCTCCTTGACGGAGGTGGTATCGGCAGGTCCCGTGATGGCGCTATCGGGGGGTTAGAGGGCCTTTAGCGGCATGGCGGTGTAGCCATTACCGGCATGGGGGTTCGCGCGTGCTCGTCTGTCCACTCGTAATCAGCCACTATTGGCGGCGTCAAGGGATCACGGACGCACTAATACCTCCATGACGGTAATGGCTGCATTTTTAGCGGGAATCTCGTAATGAGGCCCTATGAGTTGATGTGAATTGAGTGCTTACTGTCAATAAATAGCAGCTGCATTACAAAGTTTAGCGGTCCCCAAGTGAATCGTGCTCTCTGAATCAACAACATTAGGGCTAAATTAAAACATGTGGATGCCGCACTAGATGAGGAATATGGACACACATGCAGGAAGCATAGACTATCATAAACACTATGGACTGTGTCTACCACGATCCCCGTGGGGGACACACGAGCTCCTAGCAGGAGGATAAAATGATGGATTACAGATATGCATTATCCATGTTTGTCATGTCCAAAAGTGACACCAAACACAAACGTTTTTGCATTTTTTCTTTGTACAACACGCTGTAAATTTACCTTGACGCTATAGAAGGAATACACTGTGGGTGACACCACACACCATATAGTGCAGTTGTTGAGAACACCCATATGGGTAAACCGATTTTATGGCATTTTCTTTTGAATTCTAATGTAATATAGAAACGGAAAACCATATTGTGACCTTTTAAATTGATACAAGCGCACTATGGTTTGTGTTTTTCCCTTAGTTGGGACATGACTGCAATCCAGTGCGTTCAGTGAGAGTAATCAGTACTGTAAACTGGGCTCTGCAACTATCAAAGAGGAAACCCCATTTTGAATAACGTCACAGATATAATAAGTAAGTGGATTTTTTTACCATCTAGTGCGGGAGGTTAGTGATTTACACTCTAATATGTACCTAATACAACAGGAATACTATATTGAAGGTGTTCCCTGTATTGGCTTGCAAGCTGTCCATAACATTTGGCATTGGAAGGCTTGCTGGAAGAATTCCCTCGTTTAGACTACCATCATTATACTTAAGTGGGAGGTGAGTGTCAATCTGTTTGCTGATTTGTTGAATCAGACACACAATTTAGTTGTGCCGTTGCAAATAAGGGGCTAGAAACTAATGTGCTGTTATCATTTATTGTAGATATGTGCCAGAAGACACTGTTCACCCATATATTGTTTAGACCAGACCAGAGTTGAAGTCTGTATTGATCCTGAAGAAGGTTGTAGAATAATGGGTCCATCATGCAAAGGCCGACTAGACAACAGAAACATATGTAGATCCAACAAATAAGCTGTGAAGCTGTTTGTTTTATACATAACACACAAAGATTGATCATGGGTGTAATTGAAATGGTATAAAGTTAGAGTTTTGTTGTGATAGGAAATTGTTTCCAGGACCTGTGTTCTTAGAATGAATCAGTAATGGTACAGAAAGAAAGAGTATGTGACGGGTGAAGAGATTGAAAAGGTGTCTAACACTGTGATATATTTATGTGATTAATTTGTAAACAATAATCTGAGTGTTATTTTGAACATAATAAAATATATTTTGTGATATGAAGATTGTTTAGTAACTACATATTGAACTTTTCTAGCCCCATCACCAGGGTCAATTTGTTTGTATTTTCATATATAAATTACGTGGAGGACTCTGGTAGTACAGGTACCCCCCTTCTTACTAATTGAGTAAAATGGGCAGAGCTGAACATCTCAAAACATAATGGTTGGATTTTAAACAAACTATTGCTTGATGGAGAGCCTACATTTGGTGAGCTAGAGAGATTTGAGGGGGCTATGGAGCTGCAAGAAATCACCATTATCCAGTATTGAAGTTAAGGGTGTCATTATACATTTGAAGATGCAATATAAGAACTAGATTAGAGTTTATAAAGGATCAGCAGCAACGGTTCAGTGGCAGATTATGTTCAAAGCTTTGCACCACTCAGATTCAGAAAGGATCTGGTCCATAATTCTGTTTTACACAAATCCTTGTATAGATAAAAAAAGAAGTGAATCCAATATCTGAAATCATGGATTGGTTGGATTTGGGTGATTCGCGCTTTGCTCTGTTAGAAACAGATGGGCAATGAAATGATATGAAAAAGAGTCCAAAATCCGATTTTGGACTCTTTTTCATATCATTTCATTGCCCATCTTTTTCTAACAGAGCAGAGGGCGAATCGCCCAAATCCAACCAATCCATTGTAAAGTTTTTCAGGGGCCTTGTGGGTGGATCTCGTGGAGTGGGTGAAGCAGCATCCTAAGAAAGTAAATCTTGGTGGCCATAGCGCACTGTCCTGGTCTCGAACCCACATGCTCAATTATATCAATATCTGAAATCAATTGGTTAAAATATATTCATGCCATCTAACTGAAAATACTCCAAACTTGGACCCATTGATGGAATATAGGATAACCGTGGAAAGATACCTTTTTGACATCTCAGTAAAGAACATTGTAGATGTTATAAACAGTTTAAAGTCCTCGAAAGCTCCAGGCCCAGAAGGGTCATCTAAGAGTACAATAAAGAGTGAACCACTGGGCTGGGCGCTTATCAAGCATAAGATATTTAAGTCCATTTTGGCTACTGGGGAAGTGCCGCACAGCAAGACTAAATCTAGACTGATTCCAATCTTTAAAAAGGGTTCCCGGGGGGGCGTGGCTTGGCGCCGATGAAGACGGATGCGTAGCCGGGCAGCTTCATCCCACAGAACACTAAAAAAAGGCATTTAATATCTAAATAAGTATTTTACCTACCTTTCACTGTCTGCGCAGCGTTCCGGACCCCGACCTGGAACGCCTCTACGAAACTCGTCGCAGTTCCTCATAATTCCTCCAGCGTCGCAGGTTCCGGAAGCTCGATCCTGACGACCGCGGCTGCCGCCTTCCACAGTCCACAGCACATGAAGTAAGTGCCGGCGTCACGCCCACTGCGACGCGCCGGCTGCGGCTTGGTCGGCCCTCCCCCATTTGCATTGCCACCTCTGGCGAAGGCGCGCAACTGCCCTGAATGCCAAAACCTCCTTTAACAAAGGAGTGGGAGGTAAAAATAAATAAAAAGGAGGGGAAAAGAAGAAAAAAAAAATAGAAAGGAAAGCAGAATGTTTTTTTTTCCACTTTCTTAAAAATATTAAGAAAAACGGAAGCAACACTGAGGTACTGACTGCAATAATATCATTCCCATTATAAACCTCTTCTCAACAGACATTCTGAAGAACTCTCTCCTGTTATTCTTTAAGCTTTTTGTGGCAAGTAAAACTTGGAAAAGCACATTGTATTATTCCAGCGGACAGTATGCATTTCGAGTTATAACAGCGCCACATCCCTTGCTGTTCTTCTATATTATGGACGGTATATATCTGACCTACTTATATCCTCACTATCTATGAACTTTAAATGCAACATATTGCAATATACCACAAACCCGGCACATCCATAATTCTTAAAGGCACCTACCTTTTACTGGTTATCCATATAATTGGAAGCATACTATTGATATAAGGCTGGTAGTACTACTAATATGTACCTGAGTTTACGCCTTATTATCTAAGAGTGCTCCTATTAACCTCCTATAGCAGGAGGAGTACTCCATTTATAATATGGATATAATAATTGTAAACTCTCGGTTATAGAGTCTCACATATCAGGAGCTAAGAGTCTCTATACTTCTGACTACCACAAGCCTTTTGCTAAACAGATCTCTTTGGAAAAGATACTTACAATTGCTTTTGTCTTAACAATTACCAGCGTCTCTTAACAGCTCAACATCAATATTTATAACCAAACGCTCTGCAACTTTTCTCATATACACTTATCACAACTAATAACATGGCGGCTACTAAAAAAACCAATTCATCCACTACCAAAGAACCTATTATGCCTGCTTCCAACCTCAAAAGACCCAAAAGTGACTCTCCTCCTCCGATGAGCATCTCAGACCCTGCCATAGAAGCAATCCTATCTGAAATTAGATCCCTCAAACCCTTTATAGAGACCACAAATCTAAAACTACAACAGCTGGATGATAGATGGAAAGGATTTGAGAACAGAATGGATGAGGTTGAGAAAAGAGTAGGTCTAGTGGAAGAAACTACTCCTAAAGTAGCACTTCTGGAAAAGTCAATTAGGGATCTTCAAAAACACAATGAAGATTTGGAAAATCGTAGTAGGAGAAACAACCTCTGTATTTCAGGTCTACCAGAGGGCACAGAAGGATCTGACGCCATTATCTTTTTGCAAACATTTCTAATAACTCTGCTTCACCTACCCCCTGATTTAAAGCTCAATATTCAACGCGCTCACAGAGTTGGCCAAGCAACCTCCTCAACCTCTCATCGACCACCAACCAGAACACTGATTTTCTATCTACTAGAATACTCCCAACTTCAGCTCATCATAGCTGCTGCTAAAGAATGCAAATCTCTCATATGGAATGGCAATAAGATCTATATATCACAGGATGTAGCTAAAAGCACAGCTCAGCGAAGAAAAGTATTCTTATCCTTCCGTCCAGCCTTGAAACAGCTCAATATACGTTATGGTTTATACCACCCCTGTTCCTTTAAAATAACATATGAAGGCCACACTATAATGTTTGATGAACCCGCAGAACTAAGAACATTTATATAATCCATCAAATCTGAGAATATGGACACATCCTCTATTGCAAGTACCACTTCTTCTTTTGCTCTTTGAACGTTTTTGCTACCTTCATTTACTGTATAATCTTTAATATAATGCCAGATTTATCACATATATATCAAATGTGGGACGGATGGCCTTGTGATGTTCGTCTTCCATCCTGAGTCGCTCTTTTTCCTTTTTGACGACTCAGGGGGTGTCACACCCTCCTACAATTTTATTCTCCCCTAGCCTCTCTTATCCTGTCTGATCTGTGTTCTACTCCATATTTTTAAGTTTTCAAGAAGTTGGTCATGATCAGACTCCCCATCCCTCATCCCTCTACCTTTTGTGTCCTCCTTATGTGTCTTACCACTGGCATATGTTACTCAAAATATTGTTCTTTTGCACCTATTATCTGTTCTTATATGGTCTCAGGTTACGGCTTTATTATCATAAACTTTGAAATGTTACAATGATTCTCAAATGCGTCACATGGAACATCAAAGGATGTAATAACCCCATTAAGAGATGTAAGGTCATTTCTCATCTTAACAAATTCCACCCCTCAATAGCATGTATAAAAGAAACACATCTCTCTAACAAAGAAGCACTAAAACTGAAATCCCGATGGGTTAAAGAAATCATCTCCAGCCCTGCTGTTGCTAAGAAAAATGGTGTAGCAATTCTAATTAATAAAAACCTACCCTGCAAAGTTCTTGAACAAGGTGCTGATACAGAAGGAAGGTGGGTTTGGGCTAAACTAAAAATAGAATCTACATGTATCACTATTCTGAATATTTATGGATCCACTAATCCTGACCCCAAATTTTGGATCGCCATAAAAAAATTGATACTTCAAAATGACTTTGCAAATCTCATTATGTGTGGAGATATGAATCAAATCCTTGTCCCTTTTCTTGATAGGAAATCGAAATGCGTGTTCAAAAGCGACAAATCTCACAAGTCTTATTTGGGATGTTTAGCTGAAACGAGCCTTATTGACACTTGGAGGATTTCTCATCCTACCCAACTAGATTACACCTTCTACTCTTCTGCACATAATACTCTCTCCCGCCTAGATTATATTTTCACTACTAAAAACCTGACAGGCACCATCATCGACTCTAAAATAGACAGCATCATCATTTCAGATCATGCCCCTGTGTGTGCCTCTTTTAGTCTTTCTGACGTGCATAAACCATCATCCCGCTGGAAGCTTAATAATTTTCTTTTACAAGATCCTCAATTTATTATATATGTTGAGGCGTTTGTTCATCAATACTATGCTGATAATAAAGACTGCGATACACGGGTAGTAAATAACTGGGATGCTTTTAAGGCCGCTTTAAGAGGTCACATAATGTCCTACTCTGGAAAAATGAAAGCTCTACGCAAAAAACATCTATATGGCCTTTACTCTCAGCTTACTAGCGCTGAACAAAATTATTACAAAGACTCCAACCCTAACAACCTCCGACTAGTACTGTCAATTCGCTTCCACATAAATAAGGAGATTACAAACCTAGCAGCCGGAATTATTCTCAAATATAAAACGAAAATTTACCAAACATCCAATAAAGCCGGAAAAGCATTAGCGTCTTACTTGAAAACGAAAAAAGAGAAATCTCTTATCTCCCATATTAAAGACTCATCTGGTACCATTAAGCACCAGCCTAAGGATATTCTAAATTGTTTTAAAGATTTCTATACTATCCTATACACTCCTGAAAATTCTATTCCCCATAACACCATCTCATCCGTTTTCGATAACATAGACAGATCCTCATATCCTCAATTAGACTTATCCCATCTTGATAACAAAATTACTATGTTAGAGATTTCCAGAGCAATAAAAGGCCTAGGTCAAGGTAAGGCCCCGGGCCCTGATGGCCTCTCTACTGGATTCTTCAATAGCCTATCACAAGTTCTAACTCCTAAGCTCCTGAAACTATTCTCTTACTTTTATTCCCAGAAAGCCTCCTCAGGTTCCTTCTCAGAAGCCTTACTCGTACTATTCCCCAAGCCCGATAAAGATCCCTCCTTACCCGGAAATTATCGCCCTATCTCACTTATCAATGTAGAAAGCAAAATCTTTGCTAAAATATTAGCGAATAGGATCGAATCTTCTCTTCCTTCACTTGTAAAACCGGATCAGGTTGGCTATGTTAAAGGTCGTAACATTTTGTCCAACGCTAGACTACTTTTAAATGCTATCCATATTTCAAACAAAAAACGAAAAGATAAACAAGGCTCGGCCGTTATAGCACTTGATGCAGAAAAGGCCTTTGACCGGGTCAACTGGGACTTTATGTTTCAAGCCCTACACTGGCATGGTTGTGGCAACGAGTTCATTTCTCTAGTTAAATTACTTTACTCCTCCCCGAAATCCTCAATAAGTATTAACGGCTTATCAACTCCATTTTTTTCTCTTAAAAGAGGCACCAGACAGGGCTGCCCCTTCTCACCCATATTATGTATACTTTCCTTAGAACCATTATTAGAACTAATCAGATCTAACAAAAATATCCCTGGGATACCAAGTGGTTCATCTTCCATTAAAATAGCCGCTTACGCGGATGACATCCTCATCCTCATTAAGAACCCTAAAACATACCTCCCATACTTACTTCAAGTACTTTCTCAATTCAGTTCAGTGTCAGGTTATAAACTTAATAAAGACAAATCTGAAATTATGCCACTCAATCCCTACTGCCTTAAACATGACATCGACACCTTTGGTTTCAAATGGAGCAGTTCTTCCATTAAATATCTAGGTTTAAGATTTGCTCCTACTATCCAAGAAACTATAAAACTTAACACACAATCTTTATTAAATAGATTAAAGGAACTAACATCCAGATGGTCTCCCTTATATCTATCTTGGTGGGGACGACTTGATACCATCAAGATGATGTTATCCCCAATAATCCTATACTATTGTAACGCTCACCTGGTTCCCACGGAGGTGCGGCGTCGAAGGCGCGGAACTCTGAAGATGGACAGGAAGGGCCCCTCTATTCTGGCTTCTCTGGCTCACTGGATACCCTCCTGTGTGTGAAAAGGGAGTATTACCAACTGTGGAACAATGCTCAAGCCTCCCACTCCCTTCCAACCCTCCACGATACCTCCTCCACGATTCCCTGTGAAGCCTCACCTTAGGGTTTGGAAGGATGAGCTCTCCATCCTGCTTCTGATGCAGGGGCGCGTTGAAACCCAGTTACTTCACTGGATTAAGGATTGATGGGAGTTCAGGTAAGCTTGACTGTTCAGGTAAGGCGCTGTAAAAGTTCTGTTCAAAAGTTCAAGCTTAATAATAATGTTCATTGTCTAATTGCAGCAAGCGCTAATGCTTATATCTTTTTCCCCTTAGGGGCCGGGGTTCGGAGAGCCGGAGATATGGCGCCGACCCGAAGTGAAACAGTTCTGGATGAGCGCTCAGGTAATGTCTTTGCATTCGCTCACTCAATGTCTTTGTCTTTTTTCCCCATAGGGGCCGGGGTCCGGAGATGCCAGGAAGCGGCAGGACCCGAAATGCAGTGGGAATAATCCAACAGGTAAGACTTAAAAGGAAACTGAGCTTTCCTTATTCCTTTTCTCCCTCTCACCTTTGTTCTTGTCTTTTTTCCTCTAGGCGCCGGGGCGTAGCTGAATCCAGAAGATCGCTGCTGAAGATGGAAGCGCCTGGCAAAGGTGAGTAAAATGCAGCGCTGCAGCGATCGAAACAAAATGCCTTTAAAATGATGTCTTCCTTTTCAGGGCCGTTGGAGAAATGACTCCGGGATGCAGATTTAGCAGGTAAGGGCTTTTCTTCTCCTATTCTCTTCCTTTCTCCCCTTGCAGGTGTTCCAGGGTGCTGGCAGGCGTGGCTGAAGTCAGGATGCAGGAGCTGACACGGTGAGCGTCCAGCTGCTAGGTGCAGAACAACGCGAAGCACGTGTGGCTGTTCGGGTGGGGTTTAAATAGCCTTGGAAGAAGTTCCTGGTATGTATCCTTCCACCAATCAGGTATGTATCCTTCCCCGACCACACCCGGGTGGTGAAGTAGTCCTACAGGTAAAGTAGTCCCATTCAGGCCTCAAGAGGGCCTGGATGAAGCAGCAAGGTCTGCATCAGGTAAGTGTGCACCCAAGCACTTAAACACATATCCTCTTCTATGAGCCTGGTGCCTAAGGCGCCAGGACTGGGGTCCGCTATGAGCCTGGCGCCTAAGGCGCCAGGACTGAGTCCAAAGGGCCCCGACTTGGGCCTGCTGAGACTTCCCTGGGGAAAATGATGTCTGCCTCTGGGGTTGCTGGGCCCGGCCTGGCTCCTTGGAGGTAGGCATCATGACAGTACCCCCCCTCAAGGCCCCTCCCAAGGTCTTTTCCTCCGGGGGTTTTGGTTTGTGCGGGAATCTTCGATGGAATCGTTGAATTAATCGTGGTGCGTGAACATAGTTACTGGGTTCCCAAGATCTTTCCTGAGGTCCATATCCTTTCCAATCAACAAGATAGAAGAATTTCGACTTAACTATCTTGGAATCTAAAATGTCTTTCACTTCGAATTCTAATTCTCCATCAATTTGGACAGGGCCTGGGGGCTCAGACAGTCTGGTTCCAGGTTGTACTGGTTTTAGAAGAGATGCGTGAAAAACGGGATGAATCCACATGTTGGATGGTAAATCGAGTTTAAAGGCCACTGGGTTGATAATAGCTTTGATGGGGTAAGGCCCAATGAATCTGGGATTAAAAGTTAGCTGACCCTTGAGGGGTAGATGTTTAGTTGCTAGCCATACCTGATCTCCTACTTGGTAAGGAGGAGTTTTACTTCGGTGCAAATCAGCGTTTTCTTTATGCTTTTTCTTGGCTTGCTGTAAGTGGGTTGTAGCTTCTTTGAAGGCTTGGGTTATTGTGGAATGTAGGTGATTTACTGCAGGCATCTCCAGGGTCAGAGGTGGATCTAGGTCAGAGGTCCGAGGATGGTGACCATACAGGGTATAAAAAGGAGTCTATCCGGTTCCAGAATGCACTGAATTGTTGTATGCATATTCTGCAATCCAAAGGATGTCTTTCCAATTTAACACGGATTGGTGTAACATGCACCGCAGATATTGCTCGAGAGTCTGATTGGTTCTCTCAGTTTGTCCGTCGGTCTGGGGGTGGTGGCTGGTGGATAACCGCACGTCTATTTGTGCTAGTTGGCAACATTTCTTCCAAAAGTGGGAGATAAATTGACTTCCACGGTCTGAGACTAATATGGAAGGGAAACCATGTAACCGCACTATATTTTCCATAAATTCCTTGGCCAAGGTGGAAGCTGACGGCAATCCTTTTAAAGGGATAAAATGGGCCATTTTGGAGAATAGATCCACTATTACGAGAATCGTGTTGTAACCACCACAAGGAGGCAGGTCAGTTATAAAGTCCATTGACAAGGTGTGCCAAGGTGCTGGTGGAATGTCCAAAGGTTGAAGTAGGCCGGCTGGCCTTTTCTTTTGACTCTTATTTTGGGCACAGATTCCGCAAGACAACACAAATGACTTTATGTCTTTTCTCCAAGAAGGCCACCAGAAGTGGCGTTTGATCTTTTCTTCTGTTTTCGCGATACCGGGGTGTCCTTCCATTAATGGTTCATGATGACGGGTAATGACAAGTTCCTGCAATTCTTTACTTGGCAGAAATAACCGCTCTTGGAAGTAGGGTAAATCATCCTTAACGGTGTAGTGAGGACCCTTTTGACTCCATTCCAGTAAGGCAGAAGAGTCAAAAAGCTGTTTTACTTGCGCTTGGATGTCCTCAATGGTTTGCAATGAAGTCAAGCCCAGAATTCTTTGTTCCGGTATGATTGGCACAGGTTCTAAACTCGAATTGGGTTCTTCCATGCCTATCCGGGATAAGGCATCTGCCTTACCATTCTTGCAGCCAGGGCGATAGGTAATTACAAAATCAAATTCCGCAAAGAATAAAGCCCATCGGAGTTGTCGCGAAGATTGAGCTTTGGCTGTCTTTAAATACTGCAAATTTCTGTGGTCTGTAATTACGGTGATGTGTGTCTTGCACCGAGAAGATAGTGACGCCAAGCCTTGAAAGCTGATTTAATAGCCAGGAGTTCTTTGTCGGTAATTGCGTAATTGAGTTCAGGTGGAGAGAATTTTCTGGACCAAAAGGCTACAGGGTGTAGTTGGTTAGTTTCTGGGTCTCTTTGCGACAGGACAGCTCCCATGGCCGAACTGGATGCATCGGTTTCCACGATGTAAGGGAGATCTGGGCGCGGGTGCTTCAATACAGGTGCAGAGGTGAATTTGGTTTTCAGGTCCTGAAAGGCTTGTTCAGCCTCAAGAGTCCATTCAAAGCATTTATTTTCTTAGGAGAGCTGTGATGGGTTGAACAGTTCGAGAAAATTCCGGGATGAACCTTCGATAGAAATTGGCAAAGCCAAGCATGCTTTGCACTCCCTTCACAGAGCTAGGAGATGGCCATTTGAGAATGGCGTCCACTTTCCGCGAGTCCATTCGGATTCCTTGAGGTGTCAGGATGAATCCGAGAAACTCCACTTCTGTGGTATGAAAAACGCATTTTTCGAGCATGGCAAATAATTTGTGCTGGCGCAATTTCTCAAGAACTGCCCTAACATGGTTTCTGTGATCAGATTCTGAGGAGGAATACACCAGGATGTCGTCAATATAAACGATGACACAAACATCGATAAGTTCCCGAAGAACATCATTCATGAAGTACTGAAAGGCGGCAGGTGCGTTGCACAAACCGAAGGGCATTACTTGATATTCGAAGAGCCCAAATTTGGTGCGGAATGCAGTCTTCCACTCGTCGCCCTCTTTTATACGTACCAGGTGGTAAGCTCCTCGGAGATCTAGCTTGGTGTACACACGAGCATCTTTTACTTGGTCGATAAGCTCAGGTATCAGGGGCAAAGGGTAACGATTCTTAATCGTTATCTGATTTAGGGCGCGGTAGTCAATACAGGCCCTAAGGTCTCCTTCCTTTTTAGGTATGAAGAACAAAGCGGAAGAGACTGGTGACTTTGATGGGCGAATGAAGCCATTGGCCAGGTATTGATCCAAATACTGGCGCAAATGCAGGTTCTCAGGTTCAGTAAGAGCATAAATCCTACTACAAGGTAGTTGTGCATTGGGTACCAAGTCGATTTGGCAATCGTAAGATCGATGGGGAGGTAAGGTGTTATCCTGCTCTTTCTGAAAAACGTCTTGGAATTCTTGGTATTCAGATGGTAGCTGTACAGGGGTGGAAGTTACAGAGGCTAGACCCATAGCTGGATTCCTTGGGTAACAGGTTGGTTCACAATCAGGAAAAGTTATCTTCTTTGCTCGCCAGTCTATTCTCGGATTATGTGTTTCTAACCAAGGGATACCAAGAAGTACTTGAAATTGTGGGGCCTTGATCACATCAAACACGATTGCTTCCCGATGTCCGTCCTGACCCACCAGAGTGATTTCAACTGTGGAATGCGTTACAGGCCCTGAGGCTATTTCGGTTCCATCAACTGTAGTAATTACATCTTGGGTTACTTTCGGGCGGAGAGGAAGCTTAATCCTGGAAGCCAATTCACGGTCTATGTAATTTCCAATAGCTCCACTGTCTATGTATGCTTTTATAGCATGCAACTGCTGAGGCTGTTTTGGGTTCACAAGCACCATTGGCATGACAAAATGCGAGGTCAAAGAGTTTGTTTTCAAGCTCGGCAAGCGGACCCTTACGCTTGTCGGGCTAGGTCGTTTCCCGAACCAGGTGTCAATAACTCGTTATCAGTGGCTCCAACCACCTTCTTGGGTGGTTTAACTGGACAACTTTGAAGAAAGTGACCGGAAGTTCCGCAATACAGACAAAGTTGCATTTGTCGCCTTCTCTCTCGTTCCTTCTGCGTTAATGGTCCTTTAACACTGCCAATTTGCATAGGTTCGGAAACGTCAGTACTCTTGGAGTTAACGTGGGTCTTGATAGGTACTCTGGTTTCATACTTGAGCCGATCTGCTTTTCTATTTTGAAGTCTGTGATCAAGTTGAACCACTAAGTCTATGTAGTCTGCGCAGGCCTGGGGTGGATCTACTATCTGAGCTATAACATCTTTAAGCTCTCCGCGCAGGCCTCAATGAAACAATGTGATCCTTTTATTTTCAGGCCATCCGGTTTCCACAACTAGTCTATTAAAGGTGGCGATATAGGACAAAAGATCCTGATTACCTTGTCGTAAGGATAGCAGTTCGTTGTCAAGGGCCTGTCCCTGCGAGTGTCGAGCGAACAATCTTTCCATGCTGGCCTGGAAGCCCTGGAAATCCCGGAGAATGGGATCATCCTGATTTACCAATGGAATAGGCCAATCGGCAGCACAGCCACTGAGGTAAGATAGTACAAAGGCTACTTTTGTCTGGTCGTTGGGGAAGGCCCCGGGCCTGCATAAAAAGTGTAAACGGCATTGGTTCATAAAAACGGCATATTTCTTGGGATCCCCCGCAAAACGTTCCGGCGGGGCCAAAGGCATGTGTCCAGGTAGATTGATTTGTACCGGGTTATTCAAACCCATTGTTGTAGAAATATCTCCGGAAACAGATAAAGGAGTGTGCTCTGCCTGGCCCTGCAATAACCTTTTGGCCAGATCATCAGTTCTTTCCTTGGATAGGATTAGTTCCCTTCTGAGAGCATTAGTCTCCTGGCGGGCTGAGTGCACTTCTGCCCATAATTCCCCTAAAAGATGGGCCAGCTGATCTGTCTCGGAGGTCTCCATAGCGCCCAGGTGGGAAATTGTGGTAAGGCTTCGCGTTCTGTAACGCTCACCTGGTTCCCACGGAGGCGCGGCGTCGAAGGCGCGGAACTCTGAAGATGGACAGGAAGGGCCCCTCTATTCTGGCTTCTCTGGCTCGTTGGATACCCTCCTGTGCGTGAAAAGGGAGTATTACCAACTGTGGAACAATGCTCAAGCCTCCCACTCCCTTCCAACCCTCCACGATACCTCCTCCACGATTCCCCGTGAAGCCTCACCTTAGGGTTTGGAAGGATGAGCTCTCCATCCTGCTTCTGATGCAGGGGCGCGTTGAAACCCAGTTACTTCACTGGATTAAGGATTGATGGGAGTTCAGGTAAGCTTGACTGTTCAGGTAAGGCGCTGTAAAAGTTCTGTTCAAAAGTTCAAGCTTAATAATAATGTTCATTGTCTAATTGCAGCAAGCGCTAATGCTTATATCTTTTTCCCCTTAGTGGCCGGGGTTCGGAGAGCCGGAGATATGGCGCCGACCCGAAGTGAAACAGTTCTGGATGAGCGCTCAGGTAATGTCTTTGCATTCGCTCACTCAATGTCTTTGTCTTTTTTCCCCATAGGGGCCGGGGTCCGGAGATGCCAGGAAGCGGCAGGACCCGAAATGCAGTGGGAATAATCCAACAGGTAAGACTTAAAAGGAAACTGAGCTTTCCTTATTCCTTTTCTCCCTCTCACCTTTGTTCTTGTCTTTTTTCCTCTAGGCGCCGGGGCGTAGCTGAATACAGAAGATCGCTGCTGAAGATGGAAGCGCCTGGCAAAGGTGAGTAAATGCAGCGCTGCAGCGATCGAAACAAAATGCCTTTAAAATGATGTCTTCCTTTTCAGGGCCGTTGGAGAAATGACTCCGGGATGCAGATTTAGCAGGTAAGGGCTTTTCTTCTCCTATTCTCTTCCTTTCTCCCCTTGCAGGTGTTCCAGGGTGCTGGCAGGCGTGGCTGAAGTCAGGATGCAGGAGCTGACACGGTGAGCGTCCAGCTGCTAGGTGCAGAACAACGCGAAGCACGTGTGGCTGTTCGGGTGGGGTTTAAATAGCCTTGGAAGAAGTTCCTGGTATGTATCCTTCCACCAATCAGGTATGTATCCTTCCCTGACCACACCCGGGTGGTGAAGTAGTCCTACAGGTAAAGTAGTCCCATTCAGGCCTCAAGAGGGCCTGGATGAAGCAGCAAGGTCTGCATCAGGTAAGTGTGCACCCAAGCACTTAAACACATATCCTCTTCTATGAGCCTGGCGCCTAAGGCGCCAGGACTGGGGTCCGCCATGAGCCTGGCGCCTAAGGCGCCAGGACTGAGTCCAAAGGGCCCCGACTTGGGCCTGCTGAGACTTCCCTGGGGAAAATGATGTCTGCCTCTGGGGTTGCTGGGCCCGGCCTGGCTCCTTGGAGGTAGGCATCATGACAACTATCTACAACTTCTGTGTGTGCCAATCTCTCCCTCCTTTTATAAATCTATTTACTCCATTTTACTTAATTTCCGTTGGGGCGAGGGCAAAAGTAAGAGAATTGCCTTGATTAAACTGAAGGCTCCTTACGATAAAGGAGGAGTTAGGTTTCCAGATTTTAAAGCATACCACACTGCCTTTCTCTTAAAACAAGCTAGAAGTTGGTTCGCCTGTCCAATATTATCAGATATCCCCACATGGTGTACCACAGAAAAGCACTTAGTGTGCCCATTTGAAATAACACACCTTATTTATACATTTAATCATTCCTCAATGATCATTTCAGACCCTATTAGAGCCACAATATCTGCACTTCAATTATTCTTATTCCCACATGTAAACTCTCCAAAAAAATACCTGTCCCCTTTTCTATGGCATAATAGTAAGATTCTGATTAATAACAGAACCCTAAACAGAAAATCATGGTTGAAAAAGGGCATTAGATTCATACAACAAATCACTAACAGGTCAACCAAACTTTCTTTTCAACTGCTTAAATCTCAGTTCTCCATTCCCAATACAGAATACAATTTTTATAACAACTTAGTTAACTCTTGCTTAGATGCACTTCATACCTCCTCCAATGATATTTTAACACCGAATGCCTTTAGACTGCTTCAACTTACAATGCCCGCTGACACTAAAGCTTCAAAATTCTACAACATTCTCAGCACTTCACTAGAGTTATGTACAATTCGTCACAAATGGGAAGAAGACTTTGGCCACACCTTAGATGATAACACATGGTCTATGTTTTTTTCTAGAATTAAACATATCTCCACCTCGGCGAATATATCTCAGCATTTCTTCTTCTTTATACACAGAGCATTCATTACACCTACTAAACTATGTTTATCCAAGATTAATAACAATGACAACTGCTGGTCATGTGGAGCTCCCTCAGCATCATGTATGCATATGTTCTTTTGGTGTCCCTATACTTTCAAGTTTTGGCAACAAGTGTGGAAATATCTAAGAGCTATTTTTTTCACAGACATTCCACTTTCTTTCATGAATATTGTTTTAGGAAACCTCGCTATTAACACCGACTTACCAACAGGTGCTGCTAAGCTATATGATCTCTTTATTTCTCTCGCTCTGAAAAGTATAACTGCTAATTGGAAAAACTCACGTTCATTGTGCATCAAAAGCTGGTGGAATAACATTTGTCTCACACAACGGATGGAATTGTGCATGGCTAACAATCTCAATGCTATACCTAAATACAATGCTAAATGGTCATTTTTCATTTGTTATCTTGATCACTTTAATGCAACCACACATGACGGGTGATTTTGCCTAATGTATAACACTCCTTGGATGCTCCAAAGATCTGTTAATATATGAATATTACACCTGATACGTTATTGAATATTTATATTAATCGCAAAAGTGCCTCTCGTCCTTATTTAGCCCCCTTTCCCCAATCTCTCCCATCTTCTCGTGTTTGTCATGTGTTTGTCATGCGTTTGTCCTCCGCCATTTCAACATATAAGGATGCAGAATTGTTTCCACACTAAGTTGCGCATAACATATGGCTATACTTCATTGTGGTTTAAGTAAGCCTTATTACAATCTTTCTATTGCTAGTCAGTACTCTAGCTGAATCTTCTTAACTATTATATATAGCAACATTTGTTTAACTGTTGATCATTAAGTGGTTTTGTAGTCAATGGATTACTGCATTATGCCGTAGATATAATGAATTTATATCTGTACATGATATACTTCAATAAAAACTATAAAACAAAAAAAAGGATACCAGGAAGAACCTGGGAACTATCACCTTCTTGCAATGACTTACACAATGACTAAGGTCTTCTGTAGTTTCTTGTTAGAGGGGGTGAACAGCTGGATAGATGAGAGGAAATTCCTAAGTATACAGCAAACTTGCTCCAGAAATGGTGTTGACACACTGGTAAATCCATGGACATTCATGTTTTTGATTCACAGCTCGTTGCTGACTAAGGATACTCTGTATATCTGGTTTTTGGACTACAGCCATGCTTTTGATATGGTTAACTGTCACCGTTTATGGACAAAGTTGAGGTACTGGGGCCTCCATCCGATGGTATCACATCTTGTTAAATCTCTGTATACAGATACCTCATTCCAGTTAATGGTGAATCAAGAGGGCCTGCTTAGTCCCACATTTAACACGCATTATGGATTGAAGCAAGTCTGCAGCATTGCTCCAGTGATTCAATATGTTGCAGATTTTGAGGAAGCTCTAACTTAATGCAATAATTTTCCCCCTTGTGTGGTCTCACAACCAATAGTTTGATTGTCATATGCAGATGACATTGTTATTTTTGATTACACTAAGATTGGGCTCCAACTTAGTTTAACTGTTTTATGTCATCATGCTGATAAGAACTGTCTTAATATAAATTGTAAGAAGGCTAAAGTTATGATTGTTAATCAGAGAAGGAAAATGGAGTAATAATTTTGTGTGGAGGTTTAAAAAAGTGCCAATAGAAATTATTAATAAGTACACCTATTTAGGTGTCCATAGCACCCACTCTCTGAATATTAGTCATCTGGCATCAGTTTTGAAGAAGAAAATACAAAAGAGGTTTGATGGAGTAAAATAAATTGTGTCCAACCAGTGTGGATACTCTGAAGAAGGTTTACTGCAAGTTTATAGGACCACATGACTAACTAAACTGGAGACTAAACTGGAGGGAAAGCGTTGGCGCTCGGCTTTAGGTTTATCTCAATCCACCCCGATTGAGGCAATTCTTAGTGAATTGGGGCTCTCCTCATTGATAATCCAGAAGAAAATTGCAACTGGAATTTGTATGCTAAAAATACTCATGGAGCAAGGGAACACTGCCTCCTTGTACTGATATTTTAAGGAATTGCTGAATACCAAAACCCCTCATATAGCATTAATAACTTGTTTGCAGGATGGTACTTATGACATTGGGTTTGTAATTATTTATACCATTAATATGGGTATTGCTGCTAGGTAGATTAAGCAGAAGGCGTTGGTGTGGGACAGAAACAGCAACATGATGAAGTTGGGGCACAACACTTAGTTTGTAAATTATGTCAAACAGGTCTTCTTGATTAATGTTCCATGCAGCTATATTACTAAAATCAACAATGTCAAAGTCAAAAGATTCATCCTTCAACTTTGATTAGAGAAGCTGCTCTAATGGTTCATATGAGTGCATGGGCTCACATTCCCCTGCATGAGTGACTTTGCAGGATCTGCAAGAGGGAAATTGAGACTGCAAAGCATTTGCTAACTGGCTGTCACAAGATGAAGGAGATCTGTAGAAATGTTATGATTTCGTTTATGACAAACTTTTCATAATGTTTCTATAAGGACAGTCTACAGAGAATCCATACATGAAATATTATTCCACATCACATAATATAGGTTCTTAGCCATCTGGCTCTTTTCATTATTTAGAATAACTTTAAACAAAATGTCGGGGGCCGTGGCTAAGCAGCTATGAGATAGGTAGTGTTTTCCTGTGTATCCTGCTGATCCTGAAACATCCGTTGGCGCATAGATGTCTGGACTAATGCACTTGTGATATAAATGGAGCTGCAGATGGGGGAATATGTGAGGAGCACAGAAATCGAAGGATCGTACTGAACCGAGGCGTGTAACTAAAGTTACAGAAAGAACAAATGCGAGGAGATCCCGGAGCGTAATAATCAAAATGGTGCCGGCTCGAGAACGAAGGAATGCTGCTGAGCCGGAATGAAAGCTGGGCAGGGACACAAAGTGACTGTGATGAAGGACACCGATAAGCAGTTGTACGAGCAAAGCGGATCACTGTTAACAACAGATGTGGGATCCTTTGAACACCCAGTGCCCAAGTGGTGAGCTGCTGACTGAGTGTGGAAGACAAGGTAGACCGTGGCCCATCAGCAGAGCACGCACAACTTAAGTGCGAACCTCACCCCGTTGATGGAAGAATGAGAGCATGGACCCACAGCTGACGAAAAGAAGAGTCATGCTCGAAACTAACTTTTGCCGCGATCCACGAAGTTCTAATAGAATGCACGTAAATGGACTGCTGAGGCTGTAACACACAGATGAATAATACAGCAACCCGAAAGAGCGAGACAGAGCGGACTGTGGACCGGCCCCAATGGTAGCAAGCCCTCTCAGCGAAGAAGATTGGAACACTGCGCGGCACCCAGGGAGTTCACTGCATGATGTGACACAAGACTCTGAGCGGAGTACAGCCTTATCCGAGCTGCTACTGTAATCGAAGAATAAACGCGCTGCCCACCCCCCAAGCGAAACTGACATGAGAACAAGAATTACAGAGTATGTGGAGATACAAGACTCTCCTGTAATTATTGTGCAATGCAGTAACTGGAACCTCTAAGTCAGCGCTCCCAACAAAAGTGAAACTGATCAGATTTGGACCTCCATGTGCACAATTGCGCTACAAATACTCCCCGGCATGGTGATTGTGGCGACAACGTGAAACAAGTATCCAGAGCCCCGAGCAGAACAGAAACAGAGGAAGCTACAGTGCGGGGAACATTCAAGCACACAAACGCTCGGTGGAAATACAAACCAAGCAGGGCCGGGGAGCAAGGACACCATACACGCGGATCACGGCGGAATGGAATGCTGCAGCAGGGCTCTAACAGACCCAGAGAAAGGCATATTAAGTTAGGCGAGAAGCATTATGGAGGCCAAAAGCAGGCGCAGATGACATAACAGAGGTCCTGAGAGTGTGATGACACATGGGCCGACTGCGGAGTCTAGGCAAAACAGCTGCTGGCAGATTTAGGACCGATAATATGACAATCTGCATACATTTTTGTTTATATATGGCACACATGCACAAAATTGAACCGGATGCAGTACAGGGGTATAATCTAACCTGCATTGGTAGAGGAAAGGGTGGAGGATCATCACCTGATGAATCTGGAGGGGAGTGGCTGAAGGGTTGCATCGACCCCATATTCCAGGGGCACTGAGGCAAGGTAGGAACCAATAAAAGGCTCCAACACTAATACAGTCAGCTGGCAGCAAGAAGATACACCATACATGCCATACAGCTGCGGACACGGCAGTGCCCTTGCAGAACGCTTTTGGTGCAGGCCGGGAAATGGTCACTAGTAACTCATCCACAGGAATAAAGTGGCATCGGACAGTTGGATGACAACAAGGAGTGCAGCAAGCAGAGTGGTTTCCTGGTGACAACACAAGGATACTCCGACACACGAGGACCGTATCAGGACATATCCACTGAAAGAAGGAAGCAGGGGTCCACACTGGTTAACAATAGAGGTTCTATAACAGCACCGGACAGCCTGGGAAGCTACAGTGCAGGTGGCGACGAACCGAACTGTGTAACAAGCAGAAGCAAGAATTACATCTAAATCAAGTAAACCCAGGGGGAAACAGCTTCAATAGACACCTTTAGCATAACAAACCAATCAACGGAAGGGGCAAAAACTCCAAGACTGGGCATGAAAGGAGATGTAACCACAATATGTAATGATCAGCAGATCCTGGAAGCTATTGCAGAGTTGAAATCATCATGGGAGTCCAGGATTGATGCCGCCATCGCAGAATTGAAGACATCGCTGGAGTTCAAGATCGATGCGGTCAGTGTAGACGTCAACCTACTGAGGCAAAATGTTAGGGCGCTGGCGGATTGCACAGGAGGGCTGGACAAAGAGGTGAAGGCCAACACGAGCATGTGCACCAACAATGCTAATAAAGTCTCCACAATGCAACAACAATTGCGCAACCTGGAAAGCAGAGCGGAGGAGGTGGAAGGACGGGCGCGTAAGAACAATATATGCATAGTTGGGGAACCAGAAGGAAAGGAAAGTCCAGAGGTGACAAATTATGTTGAAAATATGCTGCTGCAGGAAATAGGTAGTGGATCGCTCTCCCAGGGGTTCGCAGTAGAAAGAGCGCATAGAGCGCAGACCAGAAAGCCGCCACCAGGAGCCCCTCCAAGGCTGATCATTGCTAAGATACTCAACTACAAAGACAGGGAAAAGATCCTTGAGCATTTCCGCAAAGGGGGAACAATAAGCAGAGCGTCAGCGACAATCGCGGCGTACCCGGATTACACCTTCCAGGTACAGAAGCAATACCTGAGCTATGTTTCAGTTAAGAGGAGGTTGCGCGAGACTTATCTGAAATATATGTTGCTGTACCCAGGGCAACTGAAGTTCCTGCATAAAGGCAGAGCACTCTTTTTCGAGACACCAGAGGATTCAACAAAATGGATGGACTCGATGAACTGCCCAGCGGAAGCAGATGACCAGACGGAGAGAGGACAGGATAAGTGAACTTGTGTTTCTTCAGTGACTCACGCTCGAGCAGAGTGGATATTGCTGTGTAATGTTTAAGAGAAAGATATTGACTTTGGGACAATAGCATAATCCAGAATAAGACGAAACTTACAGTAGTCGTTTAGACACTAAAATCAATCTTGCAGCATACCGGTGGCAAGCTTCCTAGTAAGCAGCACCCAGAAGCACGTTATCACACCCCCAGTAGTTTGTGTAGTTAGGATACTGATAGTGTAGTATCCTCCTGCTGCGCTCCTAGAACCGGCAGACGGCCAGGAAAAGAACAAGATGCGGGGTAGCCTGAGATCCAGAGGTGGAGCCGGGCAACAGTTGGGGTTTGTAGGGGTAGAGGGAGGGATGGGAGTTGGGGTAATTAGAGGAAGGGGGAGAGGGGAGGCAGGGAAGTTAAAAAGGGATGAACCTACAGACACAAGCCAAAAAGTGAGATGAGGAGGGTGGGGATGGAGAAGGGCGGAATGGAAAATGGTTAAGATGGGAGAATTGAAGATAATAACCTGGAATGTGCGGGGGCTCAATAACTACCTTAAACATAACAGGGTTATGATGTATTTGAAGAGACAGAAAATAGATATAGCATTGTTGCAGAAAACTCATCGGACCAAGGAAAAACAGGAGATGATCACAAGGAAATGGAAAGGGATGACCCTCCGATGCAACATGCTCTGCGTACGTCAGAGGGGTCACAACATGGATAGCACCACATGTCCTGTTCAAGCTGCTACAGTCCACCAGAGATAAAGATGGTAGGATGGTATTACTAAGGGGGCTGGTGGAAAATAAAGAAGTGTGCATTATCAACGTGTATGCCCCAAATCAAGATACTACAGCATACTTCCAAGATAAGTCCATACATGGAAGGAGCGGTGGTGTGGGCGGGGACTTTAACTGTACCCTGGTTCCGGCGGCGGAGGCTCCATGTACCCTGTTAAAAGCTTTTCAGCTAGTAGATGTTTGGAGATTGCGAAACCCTCAGGATAGGAGATACTCCCACTACTCGGCCCCACAGAACCTACATACTAGACTAGCTTATATATTTATGGGAACAGAGTGAATAAAAGAAGCGACACAAGCAGAATATAAAGCCATGGTCCTCTCAGATCATGCCCCGCTGGTGGTAACATGGCAAATTCTACCACCCAGCGCTAGAATCCTGACATGCAGAATCAGGGCCGAATCATTAAAGGACACAGTGTTCAGAGAGGACTTGAGAAAAGAGATAGAGGAATATTTCATACATACCACAGGTAGTGTGGATTTGGCAGGGACAGTGTGGGAAGCATTTGAGGTAGTGATGAGGGGAGCAGCAATGTCTAAATCAAAGGGGCTGCAAGGCGATCTAACACGGGATATTACATGGGAACTACAGACCGCAGAACAGGAGTTAGAAATGAAGATACGGGAGGGCACAGGACTCCCAGAAGAGGCCAGGACTATAAACCAATAACAACAAAAGTGCAGGGATCACTGGGAGAGGCTAAGCAATCTAAGTTATAGGAAATATGTGCAGTGGCAGCATGCTGAAGGTGACAAACCAGGCAGATTACTGGCCTGGTTATACAAATGTGAGACCCAGAGACAAACCATTAGAGCATTGCAAGGGATGGATGGTCAGATACGGGCAACCCAGGAAGGAGTAAATTAATGCTTTTTTGAATTCTATAAGAGGCTATATGCACACTCCACAGAGGGAGAAGAGATAAACGTCCCGGGAGCATTAACAGAGATCACACTCCCTAAACTTGGGGAAGCAGAAAGGGAGAACCTAGAGGTCCCAATAACAACAGAAGAGCTTGAACAAGTAATTAAGCAACTGCCCACCAGCAAGGCCCCAGGGGCAGATGGACTCCTGAGTGAATTCTATAAAACCTATAAAACAGAAATACTCCCCCCCAATGCTGGCAATCCTAAACGAAGCGTTTGACACAGGTATATTGTCCAGGTCTTTACGGGAGGCGATCATTATCCCGCTCCTCAAACCCAACAAACCAGACACGGAGTGTTGGTTCTATAGACCACTCTTGCTGCTCAATCAGGACAGCAGGATCCTAACAGCAGTGATGGCGAATAGGTTATGACCAGTCATAAACAAACTCATACACTCAGACCAAACAGGGTATGTCCCACGCCGCACATATCCAACAACCTGCGGAGGCTCCATCATGTTATAGACAGAGTGTCAGAGGGAGCTCCCAAGAGGTGGCGATAATCTCACTGGATGCGGTGAAAGCTTTCAACTCGAGAGATGGGTCCGATTGTTATACAGTAAACCAGTGGCGCGAGTCAGAACGGGGGCGAGTATTTCAGAACAGTGGCAACTGAGCAAACGCACCAGACAAGGTTGCCCATGGTCCCGATGCTTTTTATCCTAGCATTAGAACCCTTAGCGGCGTATTTAAGGCAGCAATACGGGGAGGTAGGAATCAGCACTAAAGGAACTTGATATCGATGTATGCGGATGACATGCCCAGAAGATACCCAGAAGAGAACTTCCAATATATTCTAGAAGTTATGGAGCAGTACGCAAGGTTGTCAGGTATTACGATTAATCCCAAAAAGTAAAGTATATTCCACCTAGGGAGATAAGTAGGGATGCCGCAACACAAACTGCCGGTTCTAGAGATAAAGTGGAAACAGTGACGTTCAGATACCTGGGGATAGATGTATATCACAATACTGAAGACGAACATAGGCAAAATACAGTGAAGGCGGTATCTAAAATAGAAATAAATATGGCATTTTGGGCCAAGCTACCTTTGACTATGATGGGAAGAGTGGAGTTATTGAAGATGGTGGTACTGCCCAGGCTTTTACATACTGCCCATGCTTTTACATTATTTTGAAAACATCCCGCATACAATACCCAAGAGATTCTTTTTGAAATTACAAAGCATATGCAGGGTGTTTATTTGGTATAACTCTAGGAATAGAATAGCATTATGGAAGTTACAGAGCTCGTATGAGCAAGGATGCATTAAATTGCCAAACTTTGAGGTATACTATCTGACCAGTCAACTCCAATATGTAGCAAGGTGGCTATCAGGAGATCAAACACTCGAGCATAAACTTTTGAGTGCTGAATGTTCCCCTTATTTCTTGAATGAGAGGATGTGGATGCCGAAACAGCAGAGGGTGGCAGAGGGCAGACTGTTAAGCCTGGGAGGGAAGATGTGGCATAGGGCTTGCCAATTATTGTCGAACCTGTCTCTGTGTTCCCCACAAATTCCGCTAGTGGCACTAGAAGGAATATATGAGCAAATGAGGCTGAACATCAAAAGGAAGTGGGAACCGGCAGGCATAGTGACAATGGGGGACGTGTGGCGAGACGAGAAGGCTGTGGAGTGCGATGGTGGAGGACACGGGTTGCATCGGGGACAACACATTGCATATTCTGGGCTTCTGAGGATTATTAAGGGTACGTGGCCCGAAGAGGTGTTGGCCCAATAGCCTCCAGCAGTCATAGAAACATTTTATGACGTGTCTGACGGGGGCCATGAGGTCTCCCGTATATACAAGTTGCTGATGTCTGGGGTGGGGAAAGAAATGGTCCAGACGAGGCGGAACTGGGAGGAGGATGTGGGAGAAACAATGGAAGACGAACTGTGGGTTAGAGTGCAGAGATACCATAAAAAGGTGCTGAGAAACGCAAGGTTGCAACAGATTCAGTTATACATCAACCATATTACATACATGACCTCTAAGAAAATAGTTCAGTTTAAACGAACAGGTGCAAAGAAATGTCCAAAATGTGTGGAGGTGGATGCGAGAATGGTACACATGTTTTGGTCATGCCCCGAAATAGAAGATTTTTGGAGGGAGTTGGCCCACTTCATGGTGGGAAAAGAGATAAACATGGATGTGAGCTCCCCTTGGGCGTGCGTGTTCGGGAGGTTCCCCAGACCTCGTAAAGCTAAATACGTGAGCAAACTAAAAGACCTGGCATATATACTAGTGAAACGCAGAATAGAAATGAGCGGAAAGCAAGTAGGAAACCACTAGCACAGGTCTGGTGGCAAGATCTAAAGAAATGGGCTGATGTTGAAACAACGGTTTTGCACGAAGCAGCTGACAGGACGGAGCGGGGGAGATCGAAAGGTGCTGTAGGCTGGGGGAGGGGGGATGTTAGGGGCCTGAGGGGGGAAAAAGAAAATGCAACATGTAACTGTAAGTAAGAGTTAATGTATACAATGGTTTATTGAGCTGTATGGTTGTCGTGTTGGAAATACAAATTATATAAGAAAAAAAACTTTAAACAAAATGTCGTCTTTGCTAATTTTGTGAAAGTTTCTTTTTTCTCCATCTAAAAAAGGGGTTTTATTGCCTATATGGAGATAGAGAATTTACAAAGCAATCAGTCATGGGCTTACATCTACTCAGGGGGAAATCTTGTTTTGGATTTAATACATATTATGTGTGGCAATTTCTGATAAAGACTATTAATGAGTTTTAAAATAAACTGTATTGTACCAGATTTTTAATTTTTAAACTATGAACAGCTATTTTATTGATTTATTATTAATTGATTGCTTGATGGGAAATGTTAACTTGATGTTTGTGGGGATGTGCAAACTTTTTCTCATGTTCAAAGGTTACACCAACAACCAACAAAATCACGTTAATAAAAAAAAACAAATGTACATATTCTATACACCTTCTAGACATAAGAACACACAAATTAAAGTTAGGATTCACTTTGATGTGAGTTGTTATACATTTAGGAGACATTCAAATGCTTCACATATCATACATGTACACAATTTACATCTTCTATATGTTTCATACACATATGAAAAATGACTTCAAAGTCAGTCCAGACTTCCATGTGAGTTTCCATAGGTATATTAGTGTAATGTCATATATGTACGTGCATAGTTAGTACAGAAGATCTACACTCATGATGGGGGGGTGTTGTAAAAGCATTTTGCATTCTAACAAAATTTAAACCGGTGAGCACACTATGATTTCAATCATTTGAATTATTGGTAATGGGTTCCCTGCTTGCTTCTGGACTAGGTTACCTTGGTGTAATAGACTAACTAGTGCAACAATTCATGCACCCGAATTTGGAAGGGGCTTTGAAATTAGGGCTATTGGGAAAATTAACGTGTTTTCCAAATTGACCAAAATCCACCTGCTGAACATTGTCAAACGCTGCCCATAATTCTAAATGGAAGGAGGAAAAGTCCTTGCATTGTAATTCCAAGGCAAAAAACAATGGAGTGAAGAAATGCTGAGCCATTTAGGTTACCCATGAAAACCAATATATTATTCAGTTCCCAGAGTACGAGTTGGCCCAATACAACACTTTATTTATTTTAGAAGTGACATCTGATAAGAGGATAAATCAAGAAGAGTAAGATGTGTATTTGGGTTTATCAATCTTTTATATTCAACACATTTAAGAGCTAAACGTTCATACAAATTCATTGTGTAAGTGCTGTCACACTCCTCAGTGTCCTTTTCCCCTTCAGGCAATCAGAATTTAATAAATCTTCTAATTCAAATTAATCATGGAAATGTGTTGTCTCGCACTCTGACAGAGTCAACCTTCACCGTCAGAAAAAGATGAGAATAGATTAAATGAGTGCATAGATGCAGACCAGGAGGAATGCATTCTATGGAGTTCAGCAAATGCTTCAGATTTGCTTATAAATATAGATTCATAGTAAGCCTAGCATATGAATGTTATAGATTGTCTGTTGATCCCCAGTGATAGAATCCTGAAGCAAAATGTTCAAACAGTATATCACCATTTAGTAAATATACAGAGTGTTGAATAGTCTCTAAAAAGCCCATCTAGAATCTAAAAGGTTTTACATAAGTAGAAAGGTTATGAATTCCTCACTGCAAAGTCAACATGACTGCATTGTAATATTTTTAAATTGTTTGTTTTTCCCTTCTTGCAGCTACCATCATAGGTTCTAACATCTAGTTCAAAGGGGGTAATCATTATAGACATTCGATACATGATTGAAAGCATGCTTAGTCTTTCAGACACTTAGCAGCTTGTGTTTAAAATTAATCAAAGCAACATTTTAAAACACTGATCCAGCTGGCCTTCCATATTATAACCCCTTGTTGATTCATAGTCGTACGTAGGGCCACATAGCACCCATGTTTTGCACATCTTGATTGCTCATTAAAGAAATATAGACAAAATGAGTAACACTCCCCATCTGTAATGGAATAGAAACTCTCTATTTGCCATCAGGAACCTTTACAAAAAGTAAAATTATCAATGCACAAACATGTAGCATGCAGTCAAACTCTCAAGAGGTATTCAAGATACTCAAACTACTGGAATACAAATCCAGGTGCATACTTACCAAGCCCACCATGATGCATTGGCTACAACTTATACATACATGTTTTGATGACCAAATTATGAGAATTCTGGATAGTCTCAGCACGAGGAACCATTTCTCCAATTGGAAAACTTAGCTGCACTGCTCCCATGCCAAGCCTAACTCTTTCATATGGTATATACTAGTACATTGAAAGCCACCATCACAAAACGAATCCTACTTCATGCCCATAAAACAATGCATGACCTGCATCCTTCAACACTGTATCAAGGAGGTAATACCTTTTAACAACATTGGCAAACAGTGCCCTCAACCATGGTGTGGTGAGTTGCCCAAACTCCCCATCCTACTATTTCAGGATAGCAAGGCACTAGGACATCGGTTGGGCCATCCGCTACCCATGGCACTTCCCAGGGGGTGGATGAGGAAGGATCCTGCTGACTCGCTATTCCCCACAAGACTTGGTAGACACTTTCCCCAAGAAACTCCTCATGCTACTTAGGTTAGAACATCCAGTCATTAGACCATATGGAGAGGAGCGGGAAAGACCCCAAAATAAAATGAGTAGCCTTGGACCAATAGAGGAATCATTGGTGCATTTTCAATGAGTTATGAGAGACCCAAAATTAAGGGCAAAGACTTAACGGACCAGAAAGTATTCCAAATGAGTGAATGAATAACAAAATGGCACTGAATGCTATTGACTCCTTTAAAGTCCCACAGTTGAGTTATCCATTTGTTATTCCGTACAGTGATTAACCAATGCAGAGCCTGGGCTAATAATAACCTAGCCGGTTCAATGAAGAATTAAAACAGGGCTGACCAATCCCTAGTAGGGATTCAAACAGCTTAAAAAAATAACCAATCAGAAAAAACTTAGCAAATTCCTCCCCAGCCTTGGATTAGGGAAAAATAAGAAGGGTCAGAAGGGAAGAGAACCCCAGTGAAAGCAGGTGTGCAGAATTCAGTCCCCTTGCTACAAAAGGTAACCACTAAGGGATGACTGACAGAGATCCTAACTGCCTAGGAGAAGGTGGAATGCTGGAGAAACCAAAAGACAACCACTACCTTGAAAAAGTTGTTAAAGACCCTAAAGCTGTGGAGAGATGTGGAGATCCCAAGAAGATGTCTTGTTTAAAGATACACCACATCCTAGGGGAAATGGTAGGCCATGTCTTATGGTTTCTCACTAGTATCCACTAGGAGAGGTGTGTGAACATTGATCCATGGTAGGAGGCTGCAGGAATGTCTGCTGATTAATAAAGATCATGAATGTAGGGGGAGTGGAAATACCCATTTCATTTTTGGTGAATCTTGAAGACATGATCCAAGAGGGATATATTTTGATTACTGTGAAGGTCAAAGTCCAGGATGGGCCTGTCCTGGAGCCTGAACCTAAGATTCAGGAGGGAACCATTGTAAATCCCAAACCCAAGATCCAGAAGAGTAATCTTGTGAGAATAGGTCATAGAATATGGAAGTGAAAGCAGAGCGGATGACTGAGAAGGCAAGACTGTAAGGATCTCCTGACAGAGCTTATCCAGTTGGAATATAATTCTTAAGGTTTTTCAAACGTTTGTGTTGGCCACAATTTGAACATTTGTGTTATTAATGAAGGAAAGCAAGGAGACTGAAGAACTTATAAATGTCAAGTTGAGCTTATCTTTTGGCCAGTTTGTTTGCGCATTATTTGTAAATAAAGGTGTCCAAGTAGTGGCAAGCACTTTAAGATTACACATTTGAACGTTGTGATTTGGCATATCGAATTGCTTTGGAACACCAGCCAAATGTTCACTTTATTATGATCCATCTTTATCACTAGGAACCCCTTTACAATAATCGTTCTTGTGTGAAAGAACAGAAATAGTATGGATAAAACCATTCAAAAGATCCTCAATGGTGGCTCCTGGCAAAGGGCCTCAGGTGGCTGAAAAACGCTAGCAGTACACTGTCAGTTTTGCCCGCATTTCCAGCCACCTGATTGGCTGAGTGTCAATCTCTGGGTGCGACTATTAACTATACTGCTGTGCCTAAAATAGCTTAGCTTTCTGTTTAATTGGAGAATCTGTTTTAGTCCTGATTCTAGTGTAGTGACATGTAGATTACAGAGGCCATTACATTTAGTTCCAAGGTGGAAGATAACATCCCTCCCTAAGCTTCTCTCCTATCTGTTCTCTGCTTTCCATCAAAAATGCCCTTTGTATTTCTTTTTCCTGTGTCTCCAGTCCATGGTTTACTTTCCCTTGCATCAGTCACTGATTCTAAGTGTCTGTCCAGTTTTTCCTTGGAGCACAGTCCTCAACCCTGCTTTTCTTATATTCCTATTCCCATTACGGATATTCCTTGATACATCTCATAAATTCTTGCCTTACCTGTCTTCTCTTATGACTTGTAACTGTTTTGAGCATTACTTGTCTTTTACCAGTAAGTCTTAGGGAACTCACACCGAGACCACTTGAACTTTGTTTACCAATAGATAAGTGAGTCAATCTGTGAGAGCAATATGCTTCAATATGGCTTTGTGATCTGTCTGCAAATCTCAAAGTAGTAAGAAAAGCACCTTATAAATACTAAACAGTAGTTTGTTTATGATTCACTTAATGTTTTATTAATTCCTCCATCTATTGCATTTGTAGCTGGCATTAGCTAATCTCCTGCTTGCTTCATTGCTGTTGCTCCGATTTCCCACTCCGTATGTTAAATTCCGATTAAGTTGTATTATTTTTCCTTTATGTCTCTTTTCTTGTCTTCACCTTTTCCACTCCATCACCCAATCGTCTCAATCTACATTCCGCAGTCCGTCTCTTACCTTAGCCAACCACAGATATTGCCAAGTGCAGTTGTCTCGTTCTGTTCTGCCTTCATGTCCTGCATGTGTTAGCCATGACCATGATCATGTACATGCTAAACAGCCACTCCTATCTAATCCCTTCATCTATGCACTACATCAAAGTGCAGTCTGACCAAGTTTCAGAAAAATGCTCTAATAAGGAGGGCGAATTGTCCTCCTTTTGATCATAGATATTGGTCTTGGTGGTGAGCCTGGCGGGGCCCTGGAGGGCCTGAGCCCCACTTAGGGCTCTCACCTGGCCCCCCACTTCGGTCAGGTGTGTACCTAAGCAGGGGCCTGCCACAAGGCTCGCTGGGTGCGTACCCACTCCCTAATAATAAATAGACACACTCCTGTAAGTGTTGTTGGAACACTTAAAGGAGTGCATCTGCCTGTCTTCCTGTACCTCCCCAGCCACCCATTGATTGGCTGGGGCAAGACAGGAAGTGAGGCGGTGCTGCCGCCTGGCACACCAGGAGCATGGGGAGCAGCCGGCAGGGAGCAGGGCGAAGTGTTATTCATTTTCCAAAAAGGACTGCTTTTTGTGCTTTCTATTGTGATGTTTATTTCCCCAATTGCTTTCCTTCCCCACAGCCCCTTTTTTGAACATGACACTGCACACTGCCCCTCTTCCTTCTTGTTTTGCACAGCCATTTCCCGGACTCAGCCGCGTTGGGCCCTAGAGCCAGACCAGGACCCCAGGCTCAGCTCTGGCTCGGCTCTACCCTAGAGATCCCTGGGTCCCCAAGCTCTAGACAAAATGGCATACTAAAACCAAAGTCCTGATTCAATCATGAAGTTTCAGAGGGCCTCATTACGACCCTGGCGGTACGGGGTAAACGGCACCGTAAAAGGTGCCGGCGCCGTTTACCCCGTACCGCCTCATTACTAGGTCCCCTCGCGGGACCCAGGAAGTAACGCCTGGTCAAACCAGGCGTGCTTACCGGGTCCCGCGAGGGGAAGAGGGAGCAAACAACGGGCCAACTCGTAATGGCCCGTTGTTTGCTCCGTCTCCCATTCAACCCTATGGGTGCTGAAATGGGAATGGGGAAGGACCGGGTCCGGGTCCTTGAAGGGAGGAATTACCGGGCCTTCCGACCTCGGAATGGCCTGGTAATTCCTCATTCTGAGGACCCGGATGGAATTTCGGCGGCAGCCATGCCGCCAATAGCAGCATGGCTACCGCCGAGGTCGTAATGAGGCCCAGAGTTAATTATTATAATCCCCAAATACTATTACACATCTAAACAGTGTTGACGAAATGTGTCAAAACCAGTGAAAAGGTGAATGAAATGTTCATATTCTGCATTGCATTTGGGTAGAAGAATTAGTTCACATAAAATCACTTTACCAAATAACTGTTGTGTATGTTATGCAGTTAATGGGGCGCTTAGGGTGCCAATTAGTGGGAAGCAGTGGATGTTGTTTCAGTTACTAACAACATGACCGTGAGGATATTTTACACAGTTAAATCTCCTTGATTCATTCAATGTATGTGATTAGAAAAGTGTGTGGTATGCCAATCACTGACAGGCACTGAAGTCTGGATGTGCCAGAATGATCTTGTGATCATATCTACTGTCTGGAAATGCCATAGCTCCCCCAGTCCTCTTGGTTACACCTCACCTTTTAAGTCCTTCAGAGCTCTTCAGGGTGCTGCACTATTATGTCTGCTTTGTTCTCTGGTGCATCAAAGGGAATGTTCACACAGCATACAGACTTCAGAGGAGATGTGCCTTACATTGCCATGGGTGCTCCACATGGTGAGTGGAGCTCTGGATGAATGGGCACACAGTCCTTTGATGTGAGATGCACCGGGACATTGCCAGGTTCCGTCTGACTGTTAGACCCTTTTTCCCCATTTGGCATTTCCCGGCTGATGTTGTTTTATGTGCGTTTGACATGTTATGGAGGATATCTCTGGGGCAACGTGCTCGCCTTGGAAGCAAGACTACACAGACCACCACAGGTTCAATTCCCGGATTTGTGCTTAGAAACCTCTGGGTATTCGGCGCGTTATAAATAACATAGCATATCAATGTTCTGTTGTTTAGGTGTAGTAACAGTTTCATAAAGTTTGAAGACAGACATGTGTGGTCAGTTTAGCCATTTGTTCTGCTTATTATACAAAGAAATGCAAATAATGTAATTGACAGCACTGCCAGAGATTACCACTCCTCCAAGGAGTAATATTGGAAGTATTGAAATCATCTATTTCCACAGTTTTAATAAATAACTGGAGCTTTTACCCTCAATGGGAGAAAGTAGAGGTAGTGACCCACGTATGTTATTGCCTATCCAGCAGCCACAGAAATACAGCGCACAGATGTGGTAAAAATGTACTGCCAAAAATAACAAATTCCACCGGTCACAACATACACACATTTCAGGGAAAGGGTTGCAACAGAAAGAAAACATTGCACCTTCATCATTCTAGTGTTTAGTGACTTAACATAGCGCGCACTTCTCATTGTGGCAACTAGTAAAAGGTGTAACCTTTTTAACCATGAGTTCAGGGCTCGGGTGATTTTTGGTAATAATTTCAAGCTTTTTCAGTTGCTAGGTTTTTCTGAAACAATTATTACTACCAGTAACACAACTAGTGCTCACAAGAGTGCATTGCACTGCCCTGCCAGTGATAATTATGCGAGTAACATGGAAGCGTGGCTTTTACAGCCACTAAGGTGCTCATTGAATTCAACGTCGTAATGTGATGGCAGGGATCTGTTACGCTGGCACTCAGGCATAGCCGGTCCCCACCACAAAATGTTTGTCATTTGCATGACGGAGTGCAAATGTGCAGGGCATAACGAAGCTTGTGTATGCTGCCTTTTGCCCTCTACTTTAGCACTCTGCCGTGCAAAGTGAATAAAAAATGTTTGGCATGCTCGCATGCCAGCCAGCGTTTGCTGTTAATGAATGCTACTTTTTTTAAAAGCCTTTCATTCATTTTATGGCAATATTGAAAATGAGCAACTGTGTTCTTTTGTGATGGGTGGTATTTGGGGGCTGACCATATTCAAGGTATTTTTTTCAGTAAAGAAATTATTTGTTGGGCTTCTATTATTCTAACTACAGGCAGATATAGGGTCATGTGACAAAACCGTTGCGTTGGTGCAAGTGCAATTAACACTAGGGAGAACATTCCCATTTAGAAAATACATATCCTTTCAGAGCATTGTGTACCAGGGAAAAGGGACAGTGGCAAACATTGTACTGGTGCAAAAATTAATTGCCAGAATACATTGCTTGAAGTACAGAAATGGTTTCGCTAGTGCTAATTGCACTTTCACTGTGATATTCCCCAGGATTCCACGCTGTAATCTCTGCTGTTTAACGTTTTCCTTCGGCCCTTCGCACCGCTTATCCATGACCACTTGTGACTTTATTCATATTCTTAAAACACCCAGAAACTGGTCCATTTGGATCAGGGTCTGGGTGGCAGTCAAGTTAATTTTGCCAACTATCTCCGGGCCATGGATCAGTAAATGGCAGTGCATTGCCTGATGCTCAGCATTGACAAAAACAGAGATATTAATAGCAAGTGGTGATGCCAAGCTCTGGGGATTATAATTTTGCTTCTTGGAAATTAATCCTGGTCCTACTCCTGTGACATCAGTTCATAACTTTGGTGGTTGATTCGATTAACGTCTATCTCTCTGGCCGAAATTTGGAGAAGTATGTAGAATACGACTTTTAGCTTGTAAGACTCTGAAAATAGGTCTCCCTTATCTGTGCATTGACCTCGATCTATTGCCTTACAGCCCTTGGTTTCTCCTAGGCCTGATCATGTCAAATATCCATAAATGGGGCTAGGTCCCCTTGGTCCCCACTCTGGAATCGGTCCCTCTTTTCTAAAAAAAATAATACACTTGTTACAATACCATCTCAGTAACTCCCTTCGTTGACTCAATTTCGAATGGTCCTTCCTCTGCTGTGTCATACCCCAATGGGTGGCCTTGCATGGACCACCCATTTGTAGTGCCCTGTCCCATATTCAGAATATTAACACATTTTCTTGCTTTCCACCGAAAAGGTATCTATTTCCTGGCTGATTCAATCTCTCTTCAAAGGTTGTGCCTTGATTCTTGTCAGTGAATGCACATATTATTAATCTTTACCTATACCCTGTTGTGTTATGAACATTTAAAAAAAACGCACTGCTTTTGCCTTGTGATGTACATGGTTTTCCTATTTAAAGAGCCTAACAGGGTTTTAAAGCATTACAATATAGGTATTGTTGCCTATTGCAGAGGATTCAAGAAATACAATAATTCGAGCAACGACTCGCGCCACTAGACCTACTTAAGTCGTGATTGGGTATATTCATTTATAAATAATATTTTGAAATGCTTATATGTACTTTCAATATGGCGTTAAGCCACAGTTCCAAGGGCTGGAATGTGGGGTAATGGCCCAGCAGCCCAAGTTAATGGCCCGAGCTAAGCCATTATCACCCCA
The DNA here is from genome assembly GCF_040938575.1 of Ambystoma mexicanum. Taxonomy (NCBI): domain Eukaryota; kingdom Metazoa; phylum Chordata; class Amphibia; order Caudata; family Ambystomatidae; genus Ambystoma; species Ambystoma mexicanum. The sequence goes on along the minus strand of NC_090936.1, from coordinate 298,527,699 downwards.
GGCTACCAAAGCGGTAACACGGGATGCTAAAAAAAGGATGTTCATTCAACAGGACGTGTGTGGCGTCCCGTTATACGAAGGAATATCTGTTATAAAGATGGCCACCATGGAAAAGCACGGCAGGGGCTTGTACAGAGCCCCTGTGCCCTTTCCACTGCGACCTGCAGAAGGCAAGGGGAAGGAGCGGATGCAGTGCCACTGCCGAAGTAAGGTTAATAGCGAGGTGGGAGGATGAAAAAAAATTAGGTGACCGAGGGTGGGGAAGGGGGCAGATGGCAGCGAGGGGAGCTGGCCGTCAGGTGGCATGGAACACAGGTTTGCACCAGCGATTCAGGCCCAAGTTCCTGGCCATCTGATAGGCAGGCTCCCCCCACAATGACCCATATATACCTTTATGTGATTCTACCTTCTCTATGGGTGAGCATTAGAGTTATTCAGGCTGTCAAATAAACTTTCTACTGTATCCAAGAGTCAAATCCAAAACATTTCGAGCTACTACAAAACATAGATTATAAAAATAAATATTACTCAGACCATGGTTTTATCAATCATGAGAAAGTCACACAAAAAATGTAATGGAAAAAAACGATCACTCAAAATTGTATTTACAAATTCCTGGTATGGTATGTTATTAATACCAAACGTTATCGATTGAAGCGGCACCATAATTTTAATATAAACTTGAATGCACAGATGGCATATATAATTTCCCAACATATGCTTAATAATATATGTAACATTGCACTTTGTGCTGCTAATCTTTAATGTTTGCTTCAGACATATTTTTAGAATTCTATAACAACTCGTTCCTTGGTCAAATGACATAGTGCTTCTGACCAGATGTACATTGATTACACCAACATCATACTTAAACCAATTAACATATTTGGATAATTTCTTCATTAAGCTTTTCATGCTGCATTATTGGGCCTATTTTTACCCTGCTCCTCCACGGCTCATGTCAGAGTAAATCAAGATCATTTTTTACTAACAAGGAACTTGCACATTCACTCTATTCCTTTGGACAATCTAAGAGAGAAGAGCGATACCCCATTTCTGAATTACAGCCTTGTTGGCTTTAACGCAATATTGGTTATTTTGGGTCTCATGGAGTCAAACCTGGATTTGGAATCAGCCAGGTATTTTCACCTTGACCATGCGTAGATATGAGAGTGAATCATTATTTCTAATGCAAGGGCACACTGCTCCTTTCTTGAAAATCCGTTTTTCCTGCTATGCCAGTGTTGGTAACATTGGAGTTTTGAGCACCTTGGACGATCCCTTAGACCTCTCTTCCACTGCAATCTGGTAATGGGGAGGATTCATTCCAGAATGGTTCTGATTTAGAAGCCCCGTCAGTGTGATATCCACAGAGACAGTTTCCAACAAAAATGTAGTCAGTGTACGAATCGTGGTGACAATAACTCTGCCTTTTCAAGGTGTGTTTAAAGGACCTATCTGAGAAGAAATGATTCCAGTTCTCCTTCTCATACCTGCATCAAAACCCACCAACATTTGCTTCATGCCTGTTGCTCTCAAGCAGAAAACTTAGATGATAACATCTTCTGATATAATCCTACACTCCAGCCTTTCAAATGGGCCTTACCCCCCATTTACAAGTGGCAGCTTTCTTTTCTTTTTTCAATCTTGGCGGCAGTGTACATTAAAATATCAATATCAATATCATCACTGGCCTCTTTCCGTAAGACACGTTAACATGGCAACGTTGTATGGTGGAAGATTCTCCCTTTCCATCTCCCAGGCCTTTTTAGGAAGTACATGTCACACCCTGTCTGTTTCTAATACCCTTAGTGACTCCAGCTGGAGGTAATGCCAGGTATTGGGTGCACTGAGCCCTAAAACTAGCCCTCTCTTTGATCAGTACCGCAACGTTGGGCTTCCATGCACCTAATGCCAGCCATTGACACCTAATGAAGGATTTCATTACATAAATACAAGGGTTACATACATTCTCTGGCTTCTTCTTGTCTAGTTAGACTTCAAGATCTATTTTGCGATACATCACTGAATAGTTAAACATTGCTATTTAATTCAACCATTTAATGCAACCAAAAAGGGCCTCATTATGGGTTTAGCTGTAAATTGGGGGATTTACCGCTGATTTACTGCCAAAATTGATTACCGTTACCGCCACTTGGTCTCTTGGGCTTAGCAGTGTTATGCGTGGTGGTAGCACAGCGTAAATCCCCATTTTTGGAGCCAATTGAACACTATAGGTATTTTTATGGATTTACAGTGAGTGGTTACTCTGTGTGGTAAATCCTCCCATTTTTTACTATAAAGCAGAAGATTTACCTCCAGCACAATGCTGGAGGTAAATCCACTACTTGACGGTCTAACTGAGATTTTGGCAGTGCAATAAAAATGGCAGTAATTTCATTCCCACCAAAAAACTGGCATAAACGTAATTTCCACTACTTTTTTACAGCACCATTAAACGTGTAATTAAGCCAAAGTTCCTAACATTTATGAAACACTACCGCGTTAAAACGTCTTTTCTATGCATTGTTCCAAAAAATGCTGATTTAATAGCAATCATTTGTTTTGCAAAATATAGGAATGGCAGCCTTCGCAACATTCAAAATTTTTAAAAAGGGGCGTGTATTGTTTTTAACATATTCACTTGTTAAGACTGAAATTGCATTGAAATAAATGAGTGCACTAACATTATTATTATTTAATTCATGTTTTTGTTCAGCACTGACCCTACCCAGAGAGTGTCTGAGCGCTTTACAAGGTAAAGGTTAAAAAGATGGGGGATGAAACAGTAGTTACAAAAAGATTTCAGGATGGGATAGAAAGATTAGGATAGACAAGTAGTAGCAGGGGAGATGGAGGGGTGGGGTTATATGGGTCGAAACAGGTATGTTTTGAGGCTCTTTCTGAAACTGATGATGGGGGTGTAGTGTGCATGTAAAGAGATAAGGAGTATATACCTAAAAACAGGAAATATATATACCCTTAACAGTGGACTCCTGAAAGGGGTCAACCTATCTCAACAGCCAGGAGTAGGCCAAAATGTACAAATATAGAAAGAGATAGATACACTCTATTCTAACATTACTCTCTCATAGACAACATTGGGTTGTTGGCCCACCTAATACTAAAAGTCCTAAAAAAAATGGACATAGTACTCATAACATATACATTTTCAAATTGATTCAGTGTAGTAGTATGCAAAAATTAATTAAAACGCCCATAGAATCACAAAGCAGATAATGACTCAATGCACTATCACTATAACAAGATAAAAAACAACATATAACAAATAATAGACACAGATGACAATACTATAAACTAAGCACTCTAACAGTGTCTCTATACTAAAACTCTCGACATGTTTCTGTTCTTGTCACCAAAGTGGTTGAGCATTCTTCAGGGGATTTTCTTTAAGATGTACATTTCTTCAACACATTGTGTTTAGGGTCAATAGCATCGCAAATGCAATGCCCATTAAAACCTAGGAAAAGGAAAGATAAACAACCTCAATCACTCACTTAGGACTTGTGCACCAAATGCATGCTACCACCATCAACTGAACATTTCCAGTTTGGCTGGTACCAAGAGTCATCCCTAATGGCATACTCCATGCTGTGTTACAGTAAATACCTCTAAATGGCACTTCATCTGTGGCATACAACCAATTGAAATCTTCGTCCAGTTCCCAATAATTAAGGACTGTTCACTCTGTATAATGCTTTTGAATAGCATGCAAACTCATAGGTTCCTGTGAAGACATCAGATAAAAACAGGGGGGTCCCATTACAATTGACTCAGGATGCCCATACATTGAATCCCATCACCTAATACACCTTATGTCACCATCATTAATGTGTGACAAAGTTGGAAATTACCTCACAACGCCACATAATGAGCACTTGCGCCAAGTATATTCATATTCAACGGAGCAAATGTACACAATTCAATCATCAGCTTCGGTTCAATTACTGCACATGCCAGCTCAAACTGATGTGTCTGTCACCTAATTTGCCAATGGAGCCTAGACCATAAACACAAACATCCATAGCAATCACTACAAAGTCTATGTATGTGACAATACAGGGCCACCGGTGGAAGAGTGGCCGTTTTTGCAGCAATCTCCCCATCTACATCTACCCCTGCAGTTGTAAAAATCTCACATGACCTCAGTCACTACAGCGCACCATCTATGCGTCTTCACGTTAAGGCTCTGAAGCACTTTACGTGCAGCGAATACTTAAAATGCAGTTATTGCATACAAACCTCACTCTAACTCAACTACTTTCATTTCGCTGCACAGTAAATCTTCTCTGCACCGCACCATCGTTCAGCTAAAGCTTGTTACAAAAGTCGCCACGACTGCTTACCTGTGCAGTCTCTCTACACTCTCTCGACGGCCACCACAACTTGCAAAAAATGGAAACCATAGATTCCCTCAGTCCGGTTTAATTTAAACCATAGACATAAAAATCGGACCACTAGGCACTCAACAGCTCTGAAAACACAGTAGCACCATGTTTGAACAGCCTTGTTCCTCCTGATGTGTATAAATGTACATTCAGCTTCTATGAAAAAGCAAAAGAAATCAAGCACAACGTCTACCCATTACTGTATCTAACAATACAGATTTTTAAAGATGCTGGACAGAATGGCACTACTCACCCTGTACAATATTGCTAAAACACCCCTTGTAGGGACATATAACTTCAACCAGTACCCGGACTGAAACCAAGTGCCATGTGTAAAGAAAGACTTGTACCGTGTGTCGCTACACCTCTCTCCAAGCACATATTGGGGGTAGATCCAAGCACATATTGGGGGGTAGATCTCTCTCCTCTGCAAGTGCCTCCCTCAGGAATGGCCTGCCTGCCTATCTCCGTCTTGAGTGAGACCACCTTAAGTTCCAGAAGCTCCTCAAGAACCACCTTTTCTCCTCTTCTTTCTCTCTTCCTATCCCCTTTTAATCTTTGCTTGCTCCTGCACCATTCTGCTGTCTGGCTGCTTGGTGTTCCTCTGAGTCTTACAAGACACCAACCACACCCCCATCCAGTCCCCCTGCACTTGGCTGCTAGCCTTTCTGCACTGCCGCCTGTCCTCTCTTGTGCCACGGGTTGTGATTCCCCTTGGAGTCCCAGCTTTCCTTGCACTTAACTCAGGGCCCTGCTGCTCTGGGTTCACTTCTCTGCATACCCTCTCCCCTGCACTTCTTGTCTGCGCACTTGCACAATCTAAATGTTACTAGGACTAGTAATATCATTTGTCTTGTCCTCCCAAGTTCCCCCTCCCTTGCCTGGTTGTGCCTTGAAACACAATGTGTATGGGCGCATTATAAATAACATAAAAATCAATTACTATCAATCAATCAATTAAATATTAAGAAATATATATATTGGATTTATGTGAATAAATGCATGTTCTATAATTACTGAGATATTTTCAGGCAAACATTTTGTTTTGTAAACTGTCTGGGGGTAATTCATAGAATTCAGCGCACAAGTGGCGCATGCGGCTGGCATACAGTGTGTGCATGCAACAGTCTGCGCCAGCCGCGTGCGTCAAAATCCATTTCCGCGCACAGCGTATTCATGGATTTTAACCTCTATTACCAGCCGTGGCTCAGAGTGGCGCAGCGACCCTGCAGCAGCGCCAGTTACACCCCCAACCCCTCCCCATGTGCCATGCACAGCGCACAAATCCTGTCCATGGTGCACAGGCCCGTGGACCAGCATACAGGCCCCCAACCACGAAAACACCGGTAAAACTCCCCGCGCACCCCTCCGAATACACGTACACCCCTGCACGGGGAGAATCACACGCGATTGGCCCTGTGCGAGCGTGGTAAATGTATTACTGGGGTTCACGGGGAGAATCACATGCGATTGGCCCTGTGCGAGCGGGGTACGTGTATTACTGGGGTTCGCGGGGAGTTCCACACGCGATTGGCCCTGTGCGAGCGGGGTACATGTATCACTGGGGTTTGTGGGGAGAATCACATGCAATTGGCCCTGTGTGAGCGGGGTACGTGTATTACTGGGGTTCGCAGGGAGTTCCACATGCGATTGGCCCTGTGCGAGCGGGGTACATGTATCACTGGGGTTCGCGGGGAGTTTCACACGCGATTGGCCCTGCGCGAGTGGGGTACGTGTATTACTGGTGTTCACAGGGAGTTCCACACGTGATTGGCCCTGTGCGAGCAAGCTACGTGTATTACTGGGGTTTGCATGGAGAATCACACGCGATAGGCCATGTGCGAGCGGGGTACGTGTATTACTGGGGTTCGCAGGGAGAAACACACGCGATTGGCCCTGTGCGAGCGGTTTACGTGTATTACAGGTGTTTGCGGGGAGAATCACACGCGATTGGCCCTGTGTGAGTGGGGTACGTGTACTACAAGGGTTCACGGGGAGTTCCACACGCGATTGGCCCTGTGCGAGCGGGGTACATGTATTACTGGGGTTTGCGGGGAGTTCCACACGCGATTGGCCCTGTGCGAGCGGGGTACGTGTATAACTAGGGTTCGCGTAGAGAATCACACGCGATTGGCCCTGTGCAACCGGGGTACGTGTATTACTGGGGTTCGCGGGGTGTACCACACGCGATTGGCCCAGTGCGTGCGGGGTACGTATATTACTGGGGTTTGTGGGGAATTTCACATGCAATTTCGCTATCAGAGCGGGGTACGTGTATCCAGTGGGGTGCGCGGAGAGTCCCACACGTGAATTGGCAGTGTGGGTCCTCCCAGGTATGCCCTCTACCCCCTCCACGGCCCTAGCAGGCAGCCCACACCACAGGGGACTACCATGCACCCCTGGTCATGTCCCGCAGGCAGCCCATCCACCATGGGCATGCCCCCCAGCCAGCCCACATGTCACCTTGCATTAGTGATCACCAACTCATGTCCCTCAGCACCCCCACCCACCCAGCAGTGAGGGGCACCTGCCAGCAGGCCCTGACTCATGTCCCCCAGAACCCCCACCCACCCAGCAGTGAGGGGCACCTGCCAGCAGGCCCCGACTCATGTCCCCCAGCACCCCCACCCACCCAGCAGTGAGGCTCAGGCCCTGACTCATGTCCCCCAGCAGCCCCACCCACCCAGCAGTGAGGGGCACCTGCCAGCAGGCCCCGACCCATGTCCCCCAGCACCCCCACCCACCCAGCAGTGAGGAGCACCTGCCAGCAGGCCCCGACTCATGTCCCCCAGCATCCCCAACCACCCAGCAGTGAGGAGCACCTGCCAGCAGGCCCCGACTCATGTCCCCCAGCACCCCCACCCACCCAGCAGTGAGACTCAGGCCCTGACTCATGTCCCCCAGGGCCCCCACCCACCCAGCAGTGAGGGGCACCAGCCAGCAGGCCCTGACTCATGTCCCCCCAACACGTCATCATGATCCACAATCATGGGCCTCATGGCCTCCCAAATCCCACCGTACGCCACCCCTGTGCAAAGACCCAACCAAGTATCCCATCCACTCCACATTGAAATGCCCATTACATGATACAACCCAACTGGCAGGAATGTACATCAACACATGTCTGTCACACACACACACACAATGGGTGCTGGTGATTGTGAAAACCTACACCGTGACATGCATGAAACCAATGAGAGAATACCAAACATCAAAGTAATAAACCAAAATGTATTGAACACAAAAAGAATGTAATCAAATGAAAACATAACAAAAAATGTTTTAAAAAAAGATTAAATGCAGCATGTCCAAAACACAAAAAGAAAAGCATGAAGTCTGAATCCAAATAAATTGAAATGAAAATGTGTCCAAAGTCTCCGGCCACCAAAGCAAATCCAAAGGAAACGGAAACAGCAAAATCCATTGATCCATGGTGAGAAAATAAGAATAGATAAATCCACTGTTCAACTATGTACAAAGAAGTAATCCAGGGTCCATGAGCCCAACGAATGAAATGAAACCTAGCAAACAAACTACCTAATAAAGAACTATATACAAAAGTGTGGGGCATAGTCCAAGCGCCCCAAATGAATGAAAAAGATAAAGGAAACCTAAAACTACAAAGTATATACAATGGCGGCAGCGTAGTCCGACGGCTTACTTTCCGATTTCCCGGGCCAGGGCATCATCGAACTCCTGCTCGATGTCTTGGAGGCGGTCCTCTTCCATGGCCCCGAGGGTTCGCAGAGACGATGCCATGTTGGACTCCAACTCCCTGCGAATGGCCTCCAGGCACTCGGCCCGCCTCAGTGCCCTCAGCGTGGAGTTCTCCGCCCTGACCATTGTGAGCCGTGCCTCTTCTGCCTGCCGCCGCTGCGCATCTATACGCCGGCCCAACCGCAGCCACACAGAAGACACACCCATTCCAGGGTCCTCCTGCCCTCTGGCCGATGCCTGCCCCTCTGATGTCGATGGCCCCGAGACATCATTGCTCCCACCTAGAGCCTGCTGCTGCTGTCCATGTGCCCTGTCCGATGATGCCTGCACATCCTCCATCAGCTGGTCTCCAGTTGTTGTGGTGTCCACCCCTGCTGGACCACCAACTCTCGACTGTGGCGGGGATGGGATCTCCACCAAGCTGGCTGTGTTGGTCAGTCCAGGTCCACAGGGGGCCCTGGTGGAATCTGGGCCGGAAGACGGCAGGGAAAACGACTGGCGCATAGTCTCCACAGAGGAGGAAAGGTCCTCCAGAGTGCGTGGCACATGTAGGAACCCACCGACCAGGGCCCCTCCCAACAGTGCCATGTCACAACGCTGCTGTTCGTGATGGCGTGCGTGCTCCACCCAGGAAGCATGCACATCATCACGAATGGCACGCGTGCGCAACGCAACACCAACCTGGATGGAGCCCATATGGTCGTGGGACCCCTCGTTCGCAGGTAGTGGAGAGGCAGATGACATGGCACTCCCCCCTACCTGTGGACGGGCCTGGGACGGGGCATCCCTGCTGGTGCATGTTGGTGCAGTCACAGGGTCAAGGACAGTGACATGCACAGGCCCCTCCGCGGTGACCTGTGCTGCCTCCTGACCCTGGCCCTGGACTGCACCACTTGCACCAGTGGTACTACCCCTACCAGGCCCCATGTGCGGCTCAGTAGCGGGCTCCTCCTCCTCTGTGGAGACCACCAACCTGGATGTCTCCACACCGTCTTCCGCCATTGCAAGCCCCTGTGGGGGCGCACCCGGCCCTTCCGCTACAGCTGTAGTGGCAGACGCGGTACCAGTCCCCCCTCCCGATGATGGCAATTCCTGGGAGGGTGGCTGGGCCTTGCGTTGCCGCCCGGTGGAGGCACCCCTGCCGCTTGGCTCCACAGCGCCGTCTCCGCCATCTTCTTCACTTGATGCTGCATAGAGGGAGACATAGAACACAGCATCAGGGTACAGTACAATATTCCCCTAGACAGGAAGCAATAACACATGAGTGGCTCTGTCAAATGTCACTTCCATCCTGTCCCTCCACAATACGTGAATGCACGCAAGGCACATGCAGAAACAGGCACGGCGCCTGCAATCAACATCAGCATCCATGTACAAGGGCTTCTTTTAACCAAAATGTTGCCTTTAAACTCACGTGCATCATGGCTCACACTGATCCCATGCACACACATCACCGGAGGGTCATGTATCATGGCTTGTACACCACAGACTCAGTGGATAGACACAGTGGATACAACGGTGACCGCACTGCATGAGTGAATCTACACATCATCACGGACATGTGTCATGCATCCATGGCGTTTCAAAGTCACACACACACTTCTCAGACACACACACATGTGCACCATACATGTACATGAGAGCAGCACCCATACCTCACCCCCCTCCATGTCCAAGAACAGAGACTGGCATGTATTCATTTGTGCATTCCGCATACAGCTCCCCATGTTGCATTGGAAGACATGCACCATCCATGTGGTTCACACATTACTGGTCTCACATGCATGACCATGATGTCCCTGCACACACACATCCATACATGGCCTATGTCACACATACAGGCAAGTATCAGACTACCAACACACTGCAACATGCCCTGTCTCACACAGCAATGCTTGGCCACTTACCGCTCAACTCCAGACGGGTCTACCTCCAAAGGATCTGGGCATGGAACGCTGGGCCTACGCGTTCCAGGACCCTCATCTGGATGTTGCTCATGCTGACCCGGCACCCCTCTGCATCCTCTGCCTTCGCGAGGCGCCGGGCCTTGTAGAGGGTCCTGGACCTGAAGTCCTCCCAGTGCTTCCGGACATGCTTGATGTCGCGGGTTGCCAACCCCTCTGCGTTGACGGCAACCACTGCGTCCTCCCAGATCCTCTCCCATCCTTCCTTGTTGGCGCGTGATGTTCCGAAAAGGGCATCATAATGCCACAGGACATGCTCCACCAGGACACCAACTTCCTTCTCACTGAAACTGGTGGCCCTCTGCCACTCTGGCTGGGGGCTGCCAGTGGTCTCAGATGGTGTTTGCCCCAACATGGCGACCCCCAAGGCAGGCGTGGGTGGGCAACTGGGTCCTGGGGCTGGGCTGTGGAGCGATGGTATCCCAGTTGGGAGTCTTCTATTCCAGCAGGGGTGGACACAGCAACTGGACCCCTGCAGATGGCTGATGTGCAGGCACCAAATAGCAGGGCACGTGGGCAGCAGGCAAGCAGCAGCATATGGCTGATGGGAGCATGCTTGGGGCTCTTGGGGGCAGGAAAATGGCCTTCTCGGCAGGAGCGTTGTCTTCTGTGTGTTTTCGCGTGGCCAGCTTGATACGGAGTGATTTGGCATATGAAAAAAGTGCACGTCAGCGTGAAATCCGAGGAAAGGCCCTTAGCGCGTAAGCACGTAAGTCACGTTACACACGCGGGCGTTCCTCACAACACGGGTGCGTTGTGATTCAGCTCGTGAGAAAACTGCACGTCACCCGTGCTATTGGAGGAAAGGGCCTTAGCGCGTAAGCGCGTAAGTGACGTTGCACGTGTGGGCTGGCTTAAAAGGTACGAGTATCAGGCTATTTTCTTGTACGTGCTTTTTGTGGAGAGCGAGCGGGTGTTTCTTGTACTTCTTGTCGGTTCACACACGATTACTTCACAACGTTTCCAGTTCGTACTCCCTGTTTCCTCAGACTGCGTTCTTTTCTTCTTTTTGCGGGGGTGTTGCCAATGCGCACACGCGCGTCTTTTTCATGTTCTTTTTCAAGGCAGACGGTGAGTCGCGCACATATTTTCCAATTGTGGTTGCCCCTGTGTGTCGCTTACCCCAGGCTGCGTGTAACACGCGTACGCTTATTTTTGTGTTTCTGGGTGCCACAGCGTAGTGCGTTTTCATTTTTCCATGCACGTGGTCTACCAGGGGTTGCGTGCACGTGTACTTTTGTTTTTGGGGTGCCTGTGCATTGCGTGACCCGTCATCTTCCCCCAGGGGTCACATACAGCCTTGCTAGAGCACTAGGGTACAGATTCCATCTAGTACCCTACCCCTTTCACCCCATTTGCCCAGGACAATTGTTTACTGCAACTCCCATATGCACAACAACATCAGTGCCATGGTTGGGAGGCGACCAAGCAGAAAGGGAGGCAAAGGTGGCCGACCTCCAAAAGGTGGGCGTGGTGGGCGCTGTAGGGGACGTGGCCAGGATTTGCAGGGTGCCCCTAGAGCACTGTGTGTGAAGGACCAATCGGGGACACATATGCCCCCCCAATGGTTGTGGGAAACATAGCTGACACCATCCCAGCTCAGCCCTTGTTGGACCGGCCCATTTTGTCACCTGAACCGGCACAGGATGACTCCCAGGCTGACTTCCAGGTCAGCAAGTCTAATCCACGTGTGATGGTGAAAGTTGCTGTCACCAGGCCACATGGATCTGGGGCAGCAATGTCATCTGCTGCCCCAAGTAGCCAGGGTGGGAGGCTGCAGGGGCAGCTGCAGCTCAATCCACCCCAGCTCCGAGTCTCCCAGCCAGGACAGTGTCGGTCCAGGTCCATCACACCGACGTTGGTCCTGCCGACATCACCCTGCAGCCAATGCCTGCACCAAGACCTATGGTCATTGTGCCTTTACAGGCTTCTAGTACCCAGTCCACCTGCACTTCTGCCCCTACTGACCAGAGCGGCGTAAGCCACTCAGGATCCGCACCACCTTACAAGAAGAAGAAGAATGGTGCTCTTGCACTACAGGCTGAGATCCCAGACATGACCACGTGTTAGGTCACCCTCCAGCCTGGCTACAGACAACCAAGAATTTTCCCATTTAATGCTTTTGTTTTGGGTTGTCTTGCATTTGAACACACGATAATCACTTGTCACTAGTGGTGGTGGTTGCCCCCTTTTTTTGTTTTACTGCATTCTGTCAATTGATTTGGCCATTACAATGGTGTGAGGACAGGGCTAAGACTGTGTTCTAACCTCCTGCACACCCAGTATCTCTGAATGTAAATTTGTTTTGTATTTCTGTTTGCTCTCGGTACAAACAGCTTTTTATTAATAATACTGATGCATGATTACTAAATGCACCCAGCAGCAAAATAAATTTACAAGCAGTATATATGATACCTATTTTTGTCTGAACTACTTCTTGTACATCTTCACATTTACAGTGTTTTTTGTATTTCCTTGGACACAATAGAAATTACCTGGGCCTACTAGAATCAGTAAGTAGTCCCGCCCCTAAAACGTTACACGTCAGAACAGACCCCCCCTTGTTAACTGAGATCCCAGACATGGCTACACACTCCGGCATGTCAAGGAAGCCTAGCTTCAATGACGCCGAACTTGATGCACTTGTGGCCTATGTGTCGGCACATAGCCACAAAATGTTGGTGACTGCAGGCTGTAAGACTACGACTGCTCAACGTAGGGCCCATTGGCAGACCATCACGGACCACATTAGTGCCCTTGGATTTGTGAGGCGCACAGCTGATGATTGCTACAAGCGGTGGAATGACCTGAAATGCAGAGCAAAGAACAAGCTGGCTTCGAATCATGCCTCTACTCTGGTGACTGGCGGTGGGTCTCCACCAGACGACGACTAACTCACTGAACATGAGTCTGTTGCTGGAACCTTCGTCACAGAGGAACAGATCCAAGGCTTGGAATACCTACCAGATTATGAGGCATTATTCGGTGAGTGCCCATGCAATTGTGTGTAATCCATGTTTATGTTTCTTGGGTGATGTGTAATGATTGAATGCCAGGTGAGGGTGTGTACTCCTGAGTGGTATGGGTCACCCATGTGCTTCTTCCAAACTATTCACCGTCCTTGGGTTTGGGTGTGACAGTATCCCTTCTGACCAATTAGCGCAACATTACTGCAGTTGCCCTTGAACTGTCATCTTGAAACAACATTGTTCTGATTTTTCAGTGTTCAGTCAGCCTGATTGTTTCAATCCTCCGATTTTTGCAACACATTTTTCTGCCCTAATGGCACATATGTGACATGCTTCTGTCATAGATTACAACCCACATTGGCCCACATTTATTACCTTGTTATGGGAATGATTTGACCATTCAGGCTGATTGAGTAAGGGCCTGCTCACATTAATCTTTGGGGCCTGTTTGAATGTGAAACATGATTGTTGTTTCCTGTCATGTTGAAGTGACCAACCATTGATGTATCCATCTGCCTGCCATCACTGTATTATTGCACACTGGATGTGTTGCAGTGTGTGGCACATGCATATTTTGTCACACTATTTTGCATTTTTCATCTCATCATGTCCATCTCACATGGATGGGTGACAGTACTCATTCACTGACATATGGCTGTACTTGTCAAATGTACCATGGCTATGCTACGTGCCATCTGTGTGCTGGCATGTGTCATGTATGTGGATTGCCCATGCCACTCACAGGCTAATATGTGATGCCAGCACGCTCCAGCATGCAGCACATGTGTTGGTTTTCCATCTTGGAGTCCTCAGTGTCTGCTTTTTGCTTCACCTTCCAAATCATTGACAGTGCATGCATGCCAGGGTTATGGTCGTGTGGGACATGTGTTATTCATGTACTGGATCTCTGCCTTGTCAGGCCTATTTGTGTGCTATGGTGCTCATGCCTGTTTGTATTTGTTGTCTTTCATATTTTTGCAGGTGATGACGCACTTGATGCTTTTGAGGTGGAGGAGATGGTGCAGACCCAGGAGGAATCTCAGCCACGACAGGGTACCAGTGGAGGACGTGGTGTAGTGGTGGGTGAAAACCCTATCCTCCTGCAGACCATACTGTCCACGGGTGTCTCTGGGTGCACCTCCCCAGACCTGTATGATTCAGGTGCTGCATCGGACAGTGGGACTTACGTGCTGTCGCAGGTGAGTGTTTCTGGCAGGGATGCTGTTCTGTCCAACCCACCTGCACCGGCGGTAGGCCCCTCTATGGGGATGTCAGTGTTGCTAACTCCGCCTTTAGCAGTTACGGATGCAGGGTCATACTCCACAACATCTGATCCTGTTCCTGGGCCAGCAGATCAGAGGGGGAATGCAGTCCTGCAGCCTCAGGCAGTGCCAGCACAGCAAGGTGCAGATTGCCTTGCCCCAAACAAGTGTGGTGCCCGCCGACGCGGTGGCCGTACACCACCAGGCAATACTGTATGGGAAAACTCCATGTACAGTATAGCAGCACAACAGGGAGCATCGGTTGAAATGATGGCTCAGGCAATGGAGAGGGTGCCCACTTCAATTCTCCCCCCTGAAAGGCAGATGGAGCAACAACAGCAGGCAACAGACTCCATTTGCCAATCACACAGGGAAGACATGTTGGCGTCCAACAGGGACTGACGGGCGGCACTGGAGACTCTGCGAAAAGCAATATCTCTAGAGTCACAGGGCCACAGGGAAGCCCTAAGGTTAGAACTCCATTTCCTCAGGGAGAGTCTGGGTGAACTTGAGGCTTCCTGAAATTTTAGGCCAGAACAGTAGCTGGAGCAGCTCACACGTTCGCTCTCAGCTGAGCTACAGGCAACTCGTGAGGAGATCCGGGCATCACGCAAGGCCATGCGTGCAGAAATGCAGGCAACCCGTGAGGTGCTGCATGGGGATCTCCGTACTATCATCCTCCAGAACGAGACCTTCCACACCCGCATGCTTTCTGCCATGGAGGACCATACCAGGGCTTTGCATGGGATGCCTCCCATAGCACCGCCACCTGAAGAGAGCAACAGCAGTTCTCCCACATTGGCGTGGCCGTGCAGGCCATAAGCCCATGGAGGTATTTTTTTTCACAACATCCACGCAGATGGGTGTTGGTGTGCACCCTGTCCTCGAACCTCCTGGGTGGCCTCCACCCCTGGTCTACAAATGGCCATTTTTGATTTTTTCTGTTTTTTTTTACAGTGTGTTGCCTTGTGTGGCTCCCGTGGGCATCCACTGTGTATTCCAGCTGGGCACATGCAGGCTTGTCCTGTCTTTTGGTTAGATGCTTGGGTTCATGACACACACACCCCTCCTGCTTCCCCTTTCCATGGGCTTGCAAAGGGTGTGACCAACTGACAGTGACTTACACAGTGACATTGGGCTCCCATGAGCTATGTGGGCAGTCTGTAGTCAAAACTGTGTGGACATCCCTAGTGGGGAATGTTGTTGTTTATGTTTATGTTTACTATTTAATAATGCGCTTACAAACCCAGAGGTAGCCAGGCGCAGCAGGTACAAGATTACTTAGGCTTGAGTTACAATATGCTAAGGACATAACACAAGTCAGTACAATCAATACATGGGAATACAATACAGTACAATACAATGCATGACAGTAATCACAAAATTAGAAGTATCAGAACGGTACTATGCAATGATTCAAGGGCCTGGTACAGAGCTCGGGTTAGTTGTCGTTGGTCCGTTGTATTGAACACTGCACGGTGTATTGATATGTGCTTGTGCATCCATGTCTTCCTCCTTATTCACAGGTACTTTCTTCATGTCTTCACAAGGCTGTCTCCTTTGCAGATGCAGTTCATGTTGTATACAGTACACTGACACATTTGCCTGACAGCAACACTCTGCAGTTGGAAGGGGTCGATGTGCTGGCTTATTCAGGTTGTAAGACTTGCACTACTTTGATTTTGTACTGTCATATTTTGCCACTGTTTCATCCTGTGTTGCTGTATTGTGTTGCTGGTAAGCAGTTGTTCATGTGTGCTGTTTGTTATTGATTACTGGGAGCATATTGTATGTGGCCTGTTTCCATTTGGGACAGTGCACTTTGTGACACTTGTGTCATGTGTTGTGCATTCATTTGGTTGCTTTCACATTGCATGACATGCCATGGTGTGTTGGGTAGCTGAGATGGGGAGGGGTTTGGTGACATGGCACTATTTTCATGTTGTATTTTGCAAGGGGGTAGTCATTCATGCAGCATAAATGTGTGTCTTTTTGTTACACAGAATTGGTTGTCTTTCAGTAGGTAGGGATGCACACAATGTAACACTTCCAGGTGACCATTCTCAGGCTGGTATGGTTGTGACAGTTGACTGTCCCTTATGTCATCATCATTGATTGTCAGCTGGTATGTGCCAGGGCTGTGTGCACTCCACAGGGGTGTGATTGTAGGTGAAGTAATTAGCCACCAGCTGCGTACGGGCTGCCTCACCACATGCCCTTTCCCTTCCCATGTGCAACAGTCGTGCATGTGGTTGGGGATGTGGGGGCACCACCATGTCCACCAGCAGGCCCCGGCGGGTTGCAACGTTGTGCAGGACACATGCTGCCACTATGATCCTGCACACTACTGGGGGCGCGTATAGCAGCTGCCCACCAGAGCTGTCAAGGGAGCGAAAGCGTGACTTGAGCACTCCGAATGTGCGCTCCACTATACCCCGGGTTGCAATATGGGCTGTGTTGTATCTTACCTCGGGTGGTGTGGTGGGGTTCCGAATTGGCATCATCATGTGGGTGCTCAGAGGGTAGGCACTGTCCCCCGGGGAGGTGATGATGGGTATCATTAGTGGGGTTGTGACATTACTCAGTATCTGACATGCATGCATGTGCAGAGGCATTTATACTCACCAAGCAGCCATGTATCGCCATGCCGCCCAGCTTCTAGGTCCCGGTTTAGGGGTGACATTCTGAAAATGAAACTGTCATGGGTGGACCCTGGATAGTTGGCATATACTGAGGTGATGATTCCCTTGGCATCACATACTACCTGCACGTTGATCGAATGCCAGTGATTGCGGTTTCTATAGATGTGCTCAGTTGCCCTGGGAGGACGTAGAGCCACATGGGTGCAATCAATGGCACCTAGCACTTTAGGGAAGTGTGCCACCCTGTAAAAGTCCTGGATAACAGCCTGCCTTTCTGCAGTTGTTCTAGGCATGTATATGTGCCTGCGGACTGAAGAGCGTGCAGTCATGATGGCCAACACCTGGTGTAGGCAGCATGACTGCGTGGCCTGTGACACCCCCACCCCCCCACTATGACACTTGTCCGCTGAAATGAACCAGTGGCCAAGAAGTGCAGTACATTGAGCACCTTTTCCAAGGGGCTCAGTGCTTGGGAGCACAGGGTGGGTGATGTGAGGTCATCCTCCCACTCACTCACCAGGTTGAGTATTATGTGTGGTGGGAACCTGTACCTCCCATACACCTGGTCATCAGGCATCCCAAAAAGGCTGGTCCTGGGTGTAAAAATGTTGGGCCTGGCTATCCTCCTTCTCCGGCGGTTTCCCACTGTCCACTGCTGCGAGGAATGGTATATTCATCGTAGCGTCTGAGCTTGTTTGTCGTTTGAGTGCACTTTTATGCTGCGCAGGGCCGTGTACACCTGCTTCCTGCTGGCATACGTGTTTCCGGATTAGCGTGTTTTTTTTTGGCGCACGTGTTTCCCCTGTTCGATTCGATGAATACGTGTTCTAGGCTCGCGTGTGGGCGTTCCGTGCATTTACCTCCTGTACTTCCCCCGTAACGCCCACATTTTCACGCGTTGTTCCCCATTCCGCGTGTTACACCCCGTGTTCCACCCACTTTTGTTGTGTGCGCCGCGCTATGTGCGCTTTCGCTGTACACATAGCGCATGCCGTTTGATGACGTGTGTGCCCGCGTGCGCCATGCAGGATTTTAGCGCACATCCCTGGATTTACACGCGCACGGACTTCCATGAAGCTGCGATTTCCACGCTTGCGCTGCAATTCGCACGCTTTCGCTTTGATTTTCGGCGCACATTAATTCCATGAATCGGCCTGAAAATGTTTATGTAAGTTACTGTGGTGACTTCCCCCAGCATAAAATTAGGGACTACTTTTAAATTGATTTTTATTTTAATAAAACAAAATATTGATAACTAATAAAGCCTAGTGCTTGTCCTATTGTGTGGGATTGTATACCAGGGGATGCTCAATCAGAGGTTGCCACAAAATGAAGAACAATTATAACACACCAAAATGGCGCAACAATGGCAATTCTAAGGCACATAAAGCAGCGCTAAACACATCATGAATTTCAGGTGCATTTGGCATATGATGGTAGCCACTCACCATGGGAGACTGTGCCTTATATATGGTGCCTATATCAGCCATATAAGGTTTTAATTGGAGTTAGATGACATTATTGGGGTATTTGAATCTGCACATGGTAAATGATGATGGCACCTGGACATGTAAAGCTGTATGCACTTGACTCGGAGGCAGCCCCAGGGTTGACGCTGAGAATGATTGATGCGTAAGGTGTGTGAATAGAATCTGAGATGTAACTTTGCGTCCTGCCTATGGTGACGGTGTGCAATGTGCATCCCTGTGACTCTTTGGCTCTGTGAAGGGCACTGAGGGTGAGTGTCGCACAGAAGGAAGGTCAGCTGCATCAGGCAAAGTGATGGCTTTCTGCTTAGCGTGGGGCACTGACTGAGTGCCTCATTCTCTACACATTGGCAAACCCTTGTTGGAGGAAAATGGTGTTACATTAGTCAGGTGCTGCTGTTGGGCTGTGGCTTCAGCATGTAGGGACATGTTTATTCAGAAAAGATAGGTAGACAGTGTAACTACAGCAGGAGCTCTGAAGAGATGCATTGTGCCTTTTAGTTACAGGAGTGTGTGGTGTGCACACCCAGAAGGCATAACATCAGTGATAGAAGTGTACCAAAAAGGTAGTTGAACTGTGACTCCGGTGGTGGACAGAGTAGAAAATAAAAGAGCAATGTGAAACACTATTTCCAAGCCAAGGGTTGAAGCTATGCTGGTTGACAGCCAATTGAGTTGAAATAGATTTCAGTTAAGTTTATCCGGTGGTAAAATGGATAAGTGTGCTTTAACTTCATAAAGAATAGTTCCAGAATGGTGAAAATGGTTGAAAAAAGTAGTTGAGCTGTTAACAGTAAAAAAATAAAAGTAGCGGCACTCTGCTCCCGACCGTTCCTGCTCACTTTGACCACTGCATAAAATACAAAACGCTGATAGCGGGCGGCAAAGCTGTAAAAGCAACAGTGAGCCACAAGTAATGGTAGCAGTGAAGCAGGCACTGAGCGTGAAATGTGTGACAAACGCTGAACACACTGCAGGCCGTATTGGTTCTTATAGCCTGCTGATTGTCCAATCAGAATGCATACGGGAAATGCAGAGGATTTTAATAGATAATCAGTGAACACTAACCTTAAAAAATAAAAACATAAATGAATAAGAAAGCATGTGTGTGAGTTTTTTTGTGTATTGTACAGCATCTCATTGGAAGGCAGTTTTACCAGGCTTGGGACCAGTATACTAGACAATAATATTAGGCGGCTCTAGATTTAAAATTGCTAGAGTAGAGTTCCAAATGGCTCCTCTTTATTTTTTTCTTGGCATGAAAACAATCAGTTGACGTCGGTTTTCTGATCTCGGAGGTCTGATCCTACATTTTTTTTAAAGATTCAGGTTTATTATAGAGAACCTTAAGAATTATTATTTGTTCACAGAACTGTTAAAACAGCCCAGTGTGATGAGTACCTGATGGTGCATTGATGTGCAACCTGCAGGTCATGAATCATGGACATATCACCTGAGCATTGCATCCTTCCAACATTGATAAAAGGATGGGCATTCATTGTTGAAAGACCAGAGGCGGGTTTAAGAGTGGCTTGTGTAGAATGACCTTTAGAGGTTTACACTGGTTTTAAAGTGAAGATGTGTTTTGACTGTGGTCTATGTGGAATGCCCCAGGGGGGACGGGGTGGGGGGGGGGTTGATCTCTGGTCTTATTGGACTGGCCTTTGATGGTTGCAAGGTGGCCTGAATGTGATAGCCTATGGAACTCGGGTGGAATGGCCTGGGCACGGTTTCCTGTGGCCTGTTCAGAGTTGCCACTACATGTCAGATTCTGTAAGCCAAAACTCATAACTGCTGACATGGTAGAACTGCAGATGCCCTGTCACATAGATTCCCAGAGGTTTCTGACTGTGGATGCTGGGTTGCTCTTTCTCACGCTGACAGTTGTGAGAGTCTTCAAGTTTCCAGTTGTCATTTCCAAGACTAATATTCTGTATATGTGGATCTAATCAATACTGACTCTGTTCTCGGAGCCAAGGGGATACTAGATGTATATTGTCTCCAGGCCCTGTCAAGGGAGGAAGGGAGCCCAACCCTAACACACTAAAAAGATGCTAGAGTGCATGCAAGAACCCTTCCCTACCCCGCCTTACCTGAAAAGATGGCTGCCCATTGACCCGGGCCGTGGAAGCTGGCCGGGCGCTGCCATCATGCTGGTGACCCTGTGGAATCTCTGCGAGGGGTCGAAAGCCAGCACCAATGAACACACAGACACAGGCTGGCAAACAAATCCCTCGGCATGTGGTGACCAGCGCAACACAGGCTGCCCCAGAGGGAGAGGAACACAGCTCCATAAGCAGGCGGCTGCTGATGCCCTCTCAACAGGAAAGACCACCACTAGCCCACCAGAGAATCCTTTTTGAAAGGAGGCCCACTAAACCACCAGGGAATAAACATGTATAAATAAGAACATCAAGGGAGACCCTATTAAACCACTAACCCACCAGGGTTTATTAATTACAAATAAAGGCCTCCATGAAGGCCATGATGAACCAATATGTCACCAGGGATGTTTTATATTCATAATGGCCTAGAGAAAAGCCTTAAACAGGAAAGGTCCATTGGGGGCCAGTTACATGGTCCATATTGGAAAGGGTACAGGGCTTAAATGTCTTGTTGAGCCCTCCACATAGCACAGCCTTCCCTTTTCTCATCCCTGAAAGCCTGGGAAGTCTATGGGTCAGGGTAATCCTGGGAGTGGGTGGGGAGTATAAAGGGAAGCTTGATGAGTTTGCAGTATAGGTTAGCTGGCTGAGGACAGAAGGTGCAAGAGAACGTCAGATATACCAGAGGAGGCGAGATCAAAAGGAGTGCAGAGGCTATTGGAGAGAGGGGGTCTGTGGAGTGTTTGTGAGAGTAAGGGGTGTGTGGATTAGGGGCAGAGTGGGAGGTAGTGACAGTAGGAGGTAGTAGTGGTTGGGAGTAGAAGTAGTTGTTGTGAGAGTGGTAGAGTAGCAGTTAGAGGGAGAGGTAGTAAGTAGTAGAAGTGGTAGCAGCCCTAAAGAATTAGACTAAAAATAGAAGAGGTAGTGGTAGAACAGAAGTAGTAGTAGCAGTAGAGTGGTAGCAGTGGTAGAACAGAGACAATAGTGGCAGAGGAATAATATTTGC
This sequence comes from Ambystoma mexicanum, assembly GCF_040938575.1. Taxonomy (NCBI): domain Eukaryota; kingdom Metazoa; phylum Chordata; class Amphibia; order Caudata; family Ambystomatidae; genus Ambystoma; species Ambystoma mexicanum. The sequence goes on along the minus strand of NC_090936.1, from coordinate 298,506,138 downwards.
ATGAAGGCAGAGCAGGAGTAAGGAAGGAGGAGAAGATACCAACAGAGATAGTGGGAGGCAGCAACAGTAGTGAATGAAAGATCTGAGAAACAGGATGAGAACAAATATCAAAGAGCGGCAGTAGGCAGAGTGTGAGAATCGAGGGACAGTAGACAGCAAGCAGAGACACCTTGGGAGTCCAGTATAGTAAAGGGACAGGCACAAGCAGGTGGGAGAGAAGTGAGAGTGACACCAGGCAAAAGGAAAAAAAATATAAAAATGAAATTTTGCTGTGCCAGGGGTTTGTAGAGCAAGTGGATCTCTCTCTCTGGCTGTTCAACCAGTATCTGGCACTCCTTGCCCACCGCATCGCCGCTCTCTGCCCCTACTTTCAGGGCTATGCGGACGACACCCAGCTCATTTTCAGGCTACCCTCGGCCTCCTCCTTTCCTTCCCTCATCTCTGACTGTCTGTCTGCCATCCAGGAATGGTGTGCCGCCAATGACCTCTGCCTTAATGCTAGTAAGACTGAGATTCTACTCATCGGCACACCCACTCCCTCCTTCCCTGTAGCTCTCTGGCCATCCTCGCTTGGCCCTCCTCCTGCTCCTACCTGCAAGGCAAAAAACCTCAGGGTCATCTTCGACTCCACACTCTCCTTCTCCCCTCATATATCTGACGTCTCTAAGAAGTCACACTACCAGCTGCACCTCCTCAGAGGTATTCTTCCCTTCCTCTCCTTCCCCCAGAAGCTCACTGTCTCCCGAGCCCTGGTTCTCTCGAAGCTGGACTACTGTAACAGCCTCTATCTTAATCTGCCTGCCTCCACTCTCCGCCCCCTGCAACTCATCCAGAACAGAACTGCGAGACTTGTCCTTGGCCTCAAGCCCAGGGACCGTATCTCTCCAGGACTGAAATCTCTACACTGGCTCCCAGTGGTTGCGAGGATTAAGTTCAAAACCCTCTGCATTGTCCACAAGGCCTTCTGGGGCCTGGGGCCTAAATACCTTCAACTCGCTCTTCCTAAATATCTTCCTTCCCGAGCCCTTCGCTCATCCATCTCCAACTCCCTCAGGATCAGCCGCTTCTCGAAGCAACGAGTCGGGGGTCGATCTCTCGCCGTGGCAGGGGCCTCCCTCTGGAACAGCCTTCCTGCCTCCCTGAAACTTGAGGAGAACCATCTCCGGTTCCGGAAGCACCTCAAAACCTTCCTCTTTGCTTCTGCTTTCTCTCTCCCTCTCCCCTGCTAGTCTCGACATGAATCTGCACCGAATCTGCAACTGGGCCACTCTCACCGACCTCGGTCCTGGTCCCAGCCACTCTACTCTTGTACTGCCACCCTGGCAACCCCTGCACTGAGGGACTGTCTCTGTATCCCTACAGCCCCCCTTTTCCCAGCACTTGTCTGCACTTACCTTGCACTTGCCACCAGCTGGCCCTATTTATTTACTTATTCTACTTACTTGTACTGCACTTCCCCCTTCCCCTTGCACTTTTCCCTTCCCCCTACCCCTGCACTTGCGCGGTCTGAATGTCACCTGGCCTAGTAGGATTGTTGTCTGTCTTCCCCTTGTTCCCCCCCCCCTGCCTCGTCGCGCCTTGAAACACTTGTGTATAGGCGCGTTACAAATGCCATATCATATCATATCTATCACCCATGCATCAGTGTTAATGCGGTCTGCACCATTTCAACCCGGCCGTGCAAAATGTTGAGCAGAATTAAATGCTCAATCGAAATAGGAGGTGAACATTAAAGGTACCTATATGCTGTTGCGCCTCAAACCTCAAAGGGCATCGATAGGCAAGAAAAAATGCAGCAAACGAGTCGAGCCGGCCCATAGTGGAAGCCGTGCGGGCACTCGGGAGTGGCTATGAAGTTGAAGTCACTCAAGTATGGAAAAAGCTGCAGAGAGAAGAAGGGTAGGCGGGAAGAGGGAAGAGAGGAAGGAAAATCGGGTAGAAGTTATATAAACCACTTAAATGCGGCCCACAGATAGTCCCAGAATTTAAAAGTAGCAATCTCGTAGGTAAATATAAAAAATATAAAAAGGAGTTAAAAAATACCTGTGCTTATGGAGTGATAGAGACAGTTTGTTGTCACTTAAAAGTTTATAATGGCCCCGAGGGGCACGCAATGATGATGTGGAAGCAGCCGAAAAGTTGTTCGGGTTCAATCAGGATGCCCTTGCGCCTGGCGATGTGACAGCAAGGAGCACATCCTAGCAAAAAATGAGACAAAGAAAAAGCTTCCCTTCCCGATTTAGTCACGTATATTCAAAAGGGTGTTGCCACGGTTAGAACAAACGTTCCGTGCACTGACTAAACTTACTCAATCAGGCGGCCATTGCCGCTTGCTGGTAAAATGTTGTTCCTGTCATGCGGCTGCTGGAAAAGTGACTGCGAAAAATGATTTGCCTCCGAGTTGACTGAAGTTGCTCGGTCGGGAGGAAGAGGGCAGGGTCTAAAAAGCCGCGCAATCATTGGTTCCCAAATGTGCTGGTGCAGTCATGGGTCGGAACAAAGGGGTGATGGCAAGAATGCTTAGCCCCTATTGGTCCACAGAGTATGTGACCGAGCACGGCCCCAGTGAGACTCGGCACCAGTTAGAGGATATCTAGTGCTTATGCTGGCTGTGACTCCGCACGGATTGGGAAAGTCTCATGATGTGACCACACTGTTTGGGTGATCAAGTGGAGCCAGAGCCACCACACATGCCGGCTACTGGTCAATGTACATCAAAAAATAAACTGGTGGGTGGTAACCATGGTTCAGTGACCGGGGGGGGGTATAGCGGTAGCCGCATGGACACTGAATGCAGTACACCACCTGGCTGCTTTTTCAGTTTGAGTGGTGTGTTAAATTCCATTGCCTTCCACCAATGGGAAAAGTTTGGATTTTCTTTGTGAACTTGCAGACTGAACAGGATCCACAGGGATAGTGTCCAGTCGTCTTGCGTAAGTTCCAAGGTCCAGTACTAGAAGTGTCTTGTGTGAACCTTGAGTGGACTAAATGTTCCTTGATATTTCTGGCTCTCTTGAACGCAAATCTTGGTGGTGGTTTGTCTGGCAACTGCAATTTAACTATCGGCCAGTACTTATGAATCACCTTTTTAACTTGGAACGAATTCGGCCCATGTATGGTCACACATGTGATCCTATCTGGTTGTTCCGTGTCCTGTCGTAGACCTGGCTCTAAGAGCACGTCCTGATTAGTAAATCTAGCTCTTTTCTTAGCAATCGAAATTAGCTTCTTAGGGTAGCCTCACAGTTTGAGTCTCTCCGCCAGAAGGTCAGAGTTAGAATAAAAGTCTGACACTGAAGTACAATTCCTGCGAATACGCAGAAATTGGCCAAATGGAAGATTTTGTTGAACATGGTGCGCGTGATGGCGTTTGTAGTGCAGGAGGGTGTTACGATCCGTGGGTTTTCTGTATAAATTGCATGTGAGGTTCCCTCCTGTACAAGATATTTGGAGATCCAGAAAATGGGTGGTCTTTCTGTTATATTCCATAGTGAATTGGATGTTGTCATTGCAGGCATTAAGCCATGCCAGAAAGGTTTTAAGAGATGTTTCATCCCCGGACCACAGAAGAATGACATCATCGATGTACCTGTGCCATTCCTGGATATGTGCTTGCCAAGGGCTGGCCTGGTTATAGATATATTTATCTTCAAAGGTTGCCATAAAGAGAATGCCAGGCTGGGGGCAAAGTAGCCCCCATTTCTGTCCCCTTCGTTTGCAAGAAAAACTGCTTATTGAACATGAAAATGTTTTTGCGTAGAGCCAGAGTGGTGAGTTCTATAATGAATTCTGGTGGGACCCGGGATTGCGTGCTATTGTGAATGAGGTGTTCATAGATGCAATCTATTGCTGTTTCTTGTGGAATGGATGTGTACAGTGACTTTATGCCCATAGTCACTAGATATTGAGAGAGCGGGTCAAAATGGAGTCCCTCAAATGTTTGGATAGTATGAGACGTGTCCGGTAAGTATGATCTAGTCTTGAAACTTATGGGTTTAAGAAAAAAATCAATGAACCTGCATATAGGCTCCAGTATCAAACCACAGCCCAACACTATAGGTCTCCCTGGTAGGTTTTGTGCATCTTCATGAATCTTAGGAAGGGCGTATAGACAGAGGGTACGCTCTTGTGAAGTCATCAAAAAGGGTGCTCCTTTTGCTGAGATCCAATCCTGTTCAACAGCAAAAGAGACAATTTCTGAGATTTCCACTTTGATTTTGTTGGTAGGGTCCTTCTTAAGTGTTTGATAACTACTCTGGTCATCCAGGAGGTCCATGACCATGCGAGAGTATTGTTCGCTGGTCATAAGGACAATTCCACCTCCTTTGTCTACTTGTTTGATTACCACATTCCGAATTTCAGCCAGTTGTTTAAGGGTGATTTTTACTTTCTTCAATGTTCTTTTTACTCATCTGTTTAATGTCTCTTAGGACACATTTCGCAAACGTGATTAGGTCCTGTGGCATTTGACTGTCAGTGGGAGTAAAAGATGAAGGTGAATGGAGGCCCGTATCGGGTTCAACTTCTTGTTCACTGTTTTCTTTAAAGAAGGCACGTAATCTCAAAGTTCTAAAGAAACGCCTCATTTCTACTTCCATAGTGTACCAATCAGTAGTTGTGGTTGGTACAAGAGACAGTCCCTTAGCTAAGATAGTGCTTTGGCCTGGCGTCAGATTTATTCCCATCAGATTGAAAATAGGTAGAAAGTTATTGTTCAAAGTTAACGCTGGCGTCTCCGTTGTCTGAATCGCCTGCGCTGTCCCTGGTATGGCATGTTCCAAGGGGGGGGGGATACATTGGTGGCCCACATCCTGTTCCTTGTCCTCCTCTGCCAAAAAAAGAAAACTGAGGGTGCGGGGGATCTTGGAACTGAGGTTGGCTGAATTGTGGTGTATAGGGTTGGAAGTTGTAACTGGACCCACTACCTGACGAACTGCTACTAGATCCAGAGAAAGTCACTCTTCTTCTGCCACCTCTCCCTCTAGTGCTGGGTGTGCCACCCTGCTGTTTGCATGAATTGATGAAATCGTCAGTTGTATACAGATAGACGACTTCAGTATTGAAGTCTTTAATATTGTTTTGAAATTTATTAGTTTTCCTTGTGATGGTGTTAAGTCTAAACACCTCAAACTGTTTATTGATCTCATTCAATTGTTCCTGGGCATTGGTTATAGTAGTGTTGGTTTTAAATTTCGTCTCTTCTATTTCTAAGGTTTTAAGTAGTTCTGCACTAATGCGTTGAGCTGTGGTTATTGTCAAGACTATCAAGTCTAGACTGCATTTGGTAGCAATGTAGCTAAAATTTGTCGTATACTCCTTGTCTTCTAGAAAAAGTCACGGTTTATTCCTCACAATTAGGACCTCAGGAATAATATTGAATCTTAAATATTCCTTGAGAAAATGCCTGTGGAGTTCGGTTCGAAAAAGGAAGCAAAAGGAGGCACCATCCCTAAATCCCTATAATACTAAGCAGAATAGGTTAGATAAAATATAGGAAATCCCCAGGATGTTAGTTACCTGTCGTTTTTGGGAAACCACCACTAGCATAAGTCAGCAAACAGACAGACAGGTGTTACTGTTAGCCACTACGCACGCCTGGGCTAGAGAGGAGGGAAAGGGAAGTCGTGATAGGCAGGGACAGCCCTAGTACCAACTCCCCAAGAACCCACTTAGCTCTGAGACTACCCGAGAATCCCTTACACCAACTAATTGTAATTTTAAATAAACCCCCTTGACTGTTACTGGTGCTTCAGAGTGGTTATTGGTGGTAGGCACCATGTCACACCAGTAAACTAGATTCTGGAGATTTTCTCTCGCCCACGAGTGATAAAATCACCAAAATAAAATGATCATCTAAACAACCTGAATGAAGCTGACTAATTAAGCAACAAAACCAATGTTTTGGAAATGCCTGGCTTCCCCTATAGGCGGACACCTGTATTACTTATAATGTTTTACTGACGGTCGATTATTCTGTGTCCATAATGACACAGAGATAAGATTTTATTAATGGCATGGAGGTGAATATCATGTACTCTCTTTTCTATTTTATCTAATCAATATTAAGATGTTTTAAAAAGGCTTCTTCATACTACACATCATATAATTTCTCCTGGTGTCTCATCCAATAATCCTGCATCCAGTCCTTAATTAGTGTTCATGAATCAATCCTTGCTCTATTCTCACGCAAACATCTTCACAACAACCCGGAAACTGCATTCGGAAGCAGCAGGCCAATGACTGACAAAAATTCACATTGCCAAGAAGCCACCTCTTGTAAAGTTTCTGCCACAAGAGACAAATCCCTGTTGATTGGCAGTGGTCCACTGGAGTACAGGGAATACTGGGGACTTCCCAGTTGACCTCTGTACAATGGCTTATTTTGTGTGGTTGTGTCAAAATGACTACTGCTCTGCAGGAGTACAGGGATGAGTGATGGGTGAAATTCCCACTCAGTCATACCACTACTAAACCAGCTGTATTCCCAATCAGAATGGTGAAACAGGCACACAGTGAATGGTACACCTCTTTCACCTCTTAGGGTAGCATAGGCTGAGGGCAGGCTGTACTCTTCTGGATGGATATGATCTGGCAAATAAGCATCCAAGCAACAAAAGAACAATAGGACCATGGTACCACAATAATGTCCAACTTTAATTAAACTAAAAATACAAGCGCACTATTAAAAACAGTAAAAGGATGAGAAAAAAGACTTTTGAGGGAAAGGGAGCAATCTGGGTTTGAAGATGGGTCACAGTCCGTGCAGCAATATTCAAGTTCAAACTACAAGTCTTAGAAGGGATTGAGAGAGGTCTTCCGTTGTCACTAAAGCCCTTAAAGCAGGGCCAGCAAGGCAGAACCTCAGAGAATACCCTTCTCTTCTTCGCGGGTGGCTCAAGAGCATTGAGCCAAAGTTCTTGGTGCTTTCCAGTTGGATGAGTCAGAGTTGTGATGTCAACTCAGATGCTCCCAATGCAACAAACAGCATTGTATAGGTTAAATTGTTTTGACGCTGTCCAGTGATGTCATGCTGCTCTGCAGTGGTTATCGGCTTGAATCGTCTAAAGAAAAGGCATGCAATAGTTGAGTCAGCGCTTCAAAATGGTTGTGCCAGTCCTAAGAGGTCCATCTATTTGATTCATTTCCACAGTCGTGATTGGCTTGAAGACAGCTGTCAAGTAAGCAGCTCGACAGATAACATTTAAATGATGAGTGTCAAAGGTAACTGTGGGGCCCTACAGTGGTTTAAATGAGATATGAAGCTAAATATGATCCAGAGCTGATCTTGGCTCCTTGGTTGCTGAGGGACCAAGTCGGGGGTCTCCACTGAAAAGTCTGAAATCTGTCCTTCCTAGATAGGACTGTTGCCAGAGAGCAATTGCAGGGCTGACACCTTTACCGAGCAGGATCCTGGTTATCAGGGTTCAAGCATAAGGTAGCCCTTGTTTAAACAGAAGTTTACACCAAATGGTAGTCTGAGATAGGTTAGGCGAGGGTCTTGCTCTCTACATGGAGTTATTTTTCTTCGCCTCTAAGGCAGAGGCCTTTGGGAATACTTTAACCTAATAAATGTCCAGGTAAAGCCTTCTTTTCCTGATGTCCAAAGAGGATTTAATTAAAGGGAGAAACACCCTTAAATACCTATTTTTCCAGAGTAGATTGGTCCATTTGAAGCCTTCGTAAATGTCCATTCCTGGCAGACTGGTTATGACAATAATTCTTTCCTAGTGATGTCAGTGCCAGAGTTCTCTGTCTGCTGGAAGTGTGAATGGAACTCAAGAGATATGAGTAGCCTAAGACATTCCAGGATGCTGAGTACCTGCTATGGACTCTAATGTCTCCCCTGGAGTACTCCAACTCCTCTCTCCCACCTATCTGCCAACATCAAAGGGGCTCCATTAATTACCAACCTAGTGTGTGAGTTCCCTATTGTCTTGGCACTGCGCCCCTTATCATCCCATGGGAGTAGATTCTGTTCTCCAATGAATGTGACAATCCTTCGCTGAGAGAACAAACAGGCTTCTATGACTTAACCCAAATAGTGTGTTTTGGGTCAAACTCAATTCCAGGCGGCTGATACACAAAGGTCCTGACAGCTGAATGGGTCACTAGAAGCAGTCTGACAATAAAATCACAAAAGGGTTTTGCAGCTATAACTGTGCATTCCATAGGCCACCATGTCAAGCTAGATATGGCAAATATTTATTCCTCAAACTGCCACCAGATCCTGGGGGTCACAGATATATGGAATGTGGATCAGAGTTGCCCACGATTAAAGGCGGGTCCAAGCAGTTGGTTTTTGAGTTTTGACATAAATAAGTACACCCAAAAAAGAACCCATCTGCTCTGAACGTCCTAAAACACGACATTTCCATTCAATGGGATTGCACTATTGTCGAGAACCCCAATCCGCTGCTAGATTCAGTACCCTTTGAAGAAAATCCACCTGCAGCTTGATGCTGTACCATAGGCACTTTACATAGCACATAATTACATACATTATTATTATTAGCCAATTGAAATTGGTACTCTCTTTATCAACCTCAGAAGGATGAAAGGGTACACCTTGCCGGGATTTGAACCTGCAACCTGCAGATTAAACACAGATCACAGCAACTAGTGCTTAACCCACTAAGCCATCTTATCAGCTCGGAATGTGACTGCCATGAAATTGTCTATCAGCAGACGCTCCACACAGTGGCAAAACATTCTGACAAAAAACCTCATGGTAAGAGATCCTGTAGGCATCTCTAAATAATTGATATTCCAAATGGACTCCACTGAAAACCATAGCTCTCCACACAAGGAGGCACCACATCGGGCATCCCACTTTCTCAGACTGGCATCTGATTCTAATTGCAGAATGAGGATAATGCCAAGATGGCCATTTGTTCTGTGCATTCATATGAGTCACCCACCATTTGAACTCTTCTTTGCTTCAATGGAAACCAGAACCAAGATTCAATAACCTAAGTGCCACCTTCCGTCCTGGATTTTCAACCTCTTCTGGGTCCTGTAGTGGAAAGTGTCCTGGTAGACCCCCTTTATGCAGAAGGGGCACAGACCTATCAGTCTGGTCAGGTATCTCAATGAGATTAGATTAGTGGCAAGCGCAGCACTCTGGTCAGCTCCTTTTTGATTACTCCCATATTTCACTGAGGAAGGCTGAGGCTAACCTGCAGGAAGGTGACCACTGTTCTCAGGAATTTGGTCATGCACCTCAAGGCCAAGGAAAGACCTAAGGACAGACAAGAGAACTAGAATGCGGAATCCCGCCACTGAAACTGTAGATACATCCCTTGCTGTGCCAGAATTAGGGCAGTAACTTAGGTGCTATTGAAATCAAGCCAGACCAATCAACCTCCTGGCCTCAATATGTCAATGATGACAAAAAACAAATGTTTTCAGGTCCCTGAGATGAATCACTGGTCAATACCCCTTGTCCTTCTTCCTGACCAATTATATAGTGTTGACACAGCCATCTTTTGATATTAGGCTTGCACCTCCCAAGACATTAAAGAAAGAATTTCCATGGGGTAAGAAAACATTTCCTGAGAGTCATTGCCCTGATCAGCAGATTTATCAGAAACTGTAGGGGAAGCCCAGACTGTGTGAAGCAGGCACTGGTCTGGGGAAAAGAGACTTCAATTCTTTATGAAAAACTTCAATGTCACCCCAGAAGAAACTCTAGTGCTGTGTGAAAGTGAAAAGGAGTACTAACCTTGGTTATATACAGCTCTCACAACTGAAGATACAAGCCCTCTCTGGTAGTAAACTGGACCTAAGTTCCTAGACTGCAGAATAGTATGCATAGTATGCAATTCCTCACTGTGCAGAGTGGCGTGCATATCAGGCATATTGGCTGATTGTGAGGTCCATGCTATGACTGGCCCTCGTGGGAACCTCTGGGGTAAAAATATTCTTATGGGAAACTGGAGCCTTATTTAAGAAGGTTACGGAACAACTGTAATTGCCAATTCTAAGGGTATGATTCTTACCCCATAATTTAATGAATTTCTCACCAAACAAATGAGGACCAGAACCAGCGGATGGTTTTGATTCTGCCAAAGTACCCAATTTGGAGCTAATATTTAGGAAGATGAATTTACAATGCTAATTGGGATCACCTAGAAGCATAAAGCCTATTGTGCCCAATTATGCCTTTGCTCAGGTTACAATTCCTGCCCAGTAAATTTGCATTCTCAGCACAATCAGCACAAAAGGTCCTGAAATATTAAACAGCAGTCTTGGCAAATGTGCCAGTCACCTTTCTCATACCTAGAGAAAAAGACTGCCAATGAAGAATTACAAAAATGGTCCTACTAGGCCTTGTGTCATTCAGACTGTGCAAGTGCAGTAACAAGAAGTGTAGGGAAGTGGGGAGGAGGGGGGAAGTGCCAGTCAGAGAAGAATGCGCCAATGGTCCGGAGGGAAAGGAAGTGCAGGTCGTAGTGGAGAACGTGGAAGTGCTGGGGGAGGAGGAAGGGCGAAAGAGGCCCCTGGGGATAAGCGAATGCTAAGGGGAGGCCAGGTGAACAAGTGCCAGGGGAATGCAGAGAGTGCAAGGGAATTAAGATCCACATGCTAAGTTTGAGGATGGGGCAGGATGGACTCAAAAGGGTGCAAGTCCAGCCAGGCTAGTGCAGGGTGAGGGAGCCCAGCAGGGCAAGTGCAGGTTAGGGTGTTGGGGTGGGAGAGACCGAGGTGCTGGGTAGACTGGGCAAGGAGGGCCTGGTGCCCTATACGAATCAGAAGGAACCAAGCATCCAGTCAAAGCAGCAGAGGAGGACATTAGCAGGAGAGGAGGAGGGTGAGAGGGAACGAAGAAGAGAAAATGAGGGTCTTCAGAAGCTTCTGGAACTTAAAGCGATCCGGCTCAAGTCTGAGAGGGGCCAGGTGTCATGATGCCTACCTCCAAGGTGCCAGACAAGACCCAGCTACCCCAGAGGCAGACATCATGTCTTGAAGGGAAGTCACAACAGCCTCAAGTAGGGGCTCTTTGGACTCAGTCCTGGCACCTTTGGCGCCAGGCTCATATCGGGCCACAGTCCTGGTGCCATAGGCGCCAGGCTCATAAAAGGGGACTTTGTGTTAAAGGTGCTTAGTGTTAACTTACCTGATGCAGACCATGCTGCAACATCCAGGCCTTCTGAGGCCTGAATTGGACTACTTTATCTTTGGAACTACTTAACCACACGGGTGTGGTAAGGGGAAGAATACATACCTGAGAGGAAGGATACATACCTGGAACTACTTTGAAGGCTATTTAAGCCACGCCCAAGCAGCAACTCACGCTTCGCGTTGTTCTGCATCTAGCAGCTGGACGCTCACCGTGTTTGCTCCTGCATTCTGTCTTCTGCCACTCCTGCCAGCATCCTGGAACACCTGCAAAGAGAGAAGAGAAGAGAAAAGGGTAAAGAAGAGTCCTTACCTGCTAAATCCGCATTCCGGAGACATCTCGCCGACGGTCCTGAGAAGGAAGACATCCATTTAAAAGCACATCGCATCGATCGCTGCAGCGCCGCATCTCACTCACCTGTACAAGGTACCACTATGTTCTACGGCGACATCTGGACTCGCAGCCACATCACCGCGCCTAGGGAGAAAAAGACAAGAATAAAGGTGAGAGGGGAAAGAAAACAAGGAAACCTTAATTTCCATTACAAAGCTTACCTGTTGGGTTATTCCAACTTCATTTCGGGTCGGTGCCGCATCCTGGCATTTCCGGACCCCGGCCCCTAAGGGGAAAAAGAGACATCAGCGTTAGTGGGCGCATGAAAAGACGTTACCCAACGCCCATTAAAGACTTACCTGATTTCTTCTGGATTGATCTTTGTTTCGGGTTGGTGCCGCATCGAGGCATTTCCGGACCCCGGCCCCTATGGGGAAAAAAGACATCAGCGTTAGTGAGCGCATTGATACAAGGACACTGAGAGAACTCTCATCAAGCTCACCAGAGTCTCATTCTTCGGTTCCATAGCTCTTCTCGGAATAGTTTCCGCACCTGAAAAAGAGACAACGAACAATTATTATTGCGGAATCATACTCATTAACAGAATCCTTACGGTACTATACCGGGAAAACAAAACTTGAACCCTCTACAATCAAAATCCCAGTGAAGTAACTGGATACAACGTGCCCCTGCATGAGAAGCAGGATGGAGAGCTCAACCTTTCAAACCCTAAGGTGAGACTTCACGTGGGGGTCGCAGGAGGGTTTCGTAGAGGGGTGAGAAGTGAGCGGGAGGCTTATACTTTCTCCCGCAGATTGTTAATACTCCCTTTTCACATACAAAAAGATATTCCTGCGAGCCAGACAAGCCAGATTCGAAGGACCAGTCCAGTCCATCTTCCGGGTCCTGTGCTTCACCATAGAAGAAGCAACAACACTCCAAACCAGACCTGCGCCTCCGTGGGAGTCAGGTGAGCGTAACAGAACACGAAGCCTACCTACAATTTCCCACCCGGGCACTATGGAAACTTCCGAGACAGACCAGCTGGCTCAGCTTTTGGGGGAATTAAGGGCAGAAGTACACTCCGCCCGCCAGGAAACTAATGCTCTCAAAAGAGAATTAATCTTATCCAAGGAAAGAACTGATGACCTGGCCAAACGATTGGTGCAGGGTCAAGCGGGACAAACTCCTTTACCTAGTTCTGGGGGTAATGCCTCGTCAATGGTTTCGAATAACCCGGTACAAATCAATCTACCTGGAAACATGCCTTTGGCCCCGCCTGAACGTTTTGCGGGGGACCCCAAGAAATATGCCGTTTTTATGAACCAATGTCGCCTACACTTTCTATGCAGACCTGGGGCCTTCCCTAATGATCAAACCAAGGTAGCCTTTGTATTATCTTATCTCAGTGGCTGTGCTGCCAATTGGTCTGTTCCATTGGTAAGTCAGGATGACCAAATTCTCCAGGATTTTCAAAGCTTCCAGGCGAGCATGGAAAGAGTATTCGCTCGACACTCTCAGGGACAGGCCCTTGACAACAAACTACTATCCTTACGACAAGGTAACCAAGATCTCTTATCTTATATTGCCACCTTTAATAGGCTGGTTGTAGAAACGGGGTGGCCCGAAAATAAAATAATTTCATTGAGGCCTGCGCGGAGAACTTAAGGATGTTCTATCAAATAGTAAATCCACCTCAAGCCTGCGCAGAATACATAGACTTAGTGGTCCAACTTGACCACAGACTGCAAACTAGAAAAGCAGATCGGTCTAAGTTCGAAACTCGAGTGCTGATCAAAACTCACGCTAACCCTAAGAGTACCGACGTTTCAGAACCTCCGCCGATCGGCGGTGTTAAAGGACCATTGACGCAGAAGGAACGAGAGAGAAGACGGCAAAAGCAACTATGTCTCTATTGCGGGGCTTCTGGCCACTTTCTACGAGACTGCCCGGTAAAGCCACCTAAGAAGGTGGTTGGAGCCACGGACAACAATTTAATAGAACCTGATTTGGGAAACGGTCATGCCCGACAAGCGTAGAGGTCCGCTTGCCGAGCTTGAAAACAGACTCTTTGACCACCTCGCATTTTGTCATGCCAATGGTGCTCGTGGACCCGAAACAGCCTCAGCGGTTGCATGCTATAAAAGAATACATCGACAGTGGAGCTATTGGAAACTACGTAGATCGTGAATTGGCCTCCAGGATTAATCTTCCTCTCCGTCCGAAAGTTAACAAGGATGTCATTACTACAGTAGATGGAACCGAAATAGCCTCAGGGCCGGTAACACATTCCACTACAGAAATGACACTAGTGGGACAGGATGGACATCGGGAAGCAATTGTGTTCGATGTAATCAAGGCCCCACAATTTCAAGTAATTCTAGGAATCCCTTGGTTAGAAACACATAATCCTCGAATTGACTGGCGAGCAAAGAGAATACTCTTTCCTGATTGTGAACTGACTTGTTATCCAAGAAATCCAGATATGGGTCTGGCCACAGTAACTTCCACCACGATACAACTACCGGTTGAATACCAAGAGTTCCAAGACGTTTTTCAAAAAGAACAGGCGAACACGTTACCTCCCCACCGGTCGTACGATTGTCAAATCGACCTGGTACCCAATGCTCAACCGCCCTGTAGTAGGATTTATGCTCATACTCAACCTGAGAACGTTCATTTGCGTCAGTATTTAGATCAGTATCTTGCCAACGGTTTTATTCGCCCGTCAAAGTCTCCTGTTTCCTCAGCTCTGTTCTTCGTGCCGAAAAAAGAAGGCGCCCTTAGAACATGTATTGACTACCGCGCCCTAAATCAAATAACGATTAAGAATCGTTATCCTCTGCCTCTGATCCCTGAACTTCTTGACCAGGTAAAAGATGCTTGTATATACACCAAGTTAGATCTCTGAGGAGCTTATCACCTGGTACGTATAAAAGAAGGCGACGAATAGAAGACTGCATTCCGCACCAAATATGGGCTCTTTGAATATCAGGTGATGCCCTTCGGATTATGCAACGCACCTGCCGCCTTTCAATACTTTATGAATGACGTTCTTCGGGAACTTATCAATGTTTGTGTCATCGTATATATCGATGACATCCTGGTATACTCCTCCTCGGAATCCGAACACAGAAAACATGTCAGGGCAGTTCTTGAGAAATTGCGCCAGCACAACCTGTTTGCGAAACTCGAAAAATGCGTTTTTCATACCACAGAGGTCGAGTTTCTCGGATTCATCCTGACACCTAAAGGAGTCCGAATGGACTCGCGAAAGGTGGACGCCATCCTCAAATGGCCATCTCCTAACTCTGTTAAGGGGGTTCAGAGTATGCTTGGCTTTGCCAATTTCTATCGAAGATTCATCCCGGAATTTTCTCGAGTGGTTCATAACAGCCCTCTTACGGAAGAATAAATGTTTCGAATGGACTCCTCAGGCAGAACAGGCCTTTCAAGACCTAAAGACCAAAGTCACCTCCGCTCCTGTATTGAAGCATCCGCACCCAGATCTCCCTTACATTGTTGAAACCGACACTTCCAGTTTGGCCATGGGTGCTGTCTTGTCTCAAAGGGATCCAGAAACTAATCAGATGCACCCTGTAGCCTTTTGGTCCAGGAAATTCACGGCTCCTGAAATCAATTACGCAATCACCGACAAACAATTACTAGCTATTAAGTCCGCCTTCAAGGCTTGGCGTCATTACCTCCTCAGCGCAAGACACACCATTACGGTGATTACAGATCACAGGAATTTGCAATATCTAAAAACGGCAAAGCCCAATCATCCCGCCAACTCCAATGGGCTTTATTCTTTGCAGAATTTGATTTCATAATCACCTATCGCCCTGGTTGCAAGAATGGCAGAGCGGACGCTTTATCCCGGATTGGAATGGATGAAACAAATTCAAACTTAGAACCAGTACCAATTATACCCAAACAAAAAATTTTAGGCTTGACCTCTTTACAAACTATAGAGGACGTTCAAACTCGAGTTAAACAACTTTTAAATTCCACAGCCTTGCAAGAATGGACTTAAAAGGGGTCACACTTTTCCGTTAATAACGATTTACTGTACTTACAGGGGCGGTTATTTCTGCCCAACAAAGAACTGCAAGAATTGGTCATTGCTCACTATCATGATACATTAATGGAAGGACATCGTGGTATTGCAAAAACTGAGGAAAAGATCAAACGACAATTCTGGTGGCCATCCTGGAGAAAAGACATAAAGTCTTTGTGATGTCTTGCGGAGTTTGCGCCCAAAATAAAGGTCAAAAGAAGAGACCAGCCGGTCTCCTACAACACTTGGATATTCCACCGGCCCCTTGGCACACCTTGTCAATGGACTTTATTACCGACCTGCCTCCTTGCTATGGATATAACACTATCTTGGTAATCGTGGATCTGTTCTCCAAGATGGCCCACTTTATCCCTTTAAAAGGGGTACTTTCAGCCTCCATCTTGGCCAAGGAATTTCTGGAAAACATAGTTCGTATGCATGGTTTTCCATCCATATTAATCTCAGACCGAGGAAGCCAATTTATTTCCCATTTTTGGAGGAAATGTTGCCAACTGGCACAAATTGATGTACGCTTATCCACTAGTCACCACCCCCAGACCGATGGTCAAACCGAGAGGACTAACCAAACCCTTGAACAATATCTTCGGTGCATGTTGCATCAATCTGAAAACAGCTGGAAAGATATTCTATGGATCGCAGAGTATGCATATAACAATTCTGTACATTCTGGAACAGGACAAACCCCTTTTTACACCTTGTATGGTCATAATCCTAGAACCTCAGACCTAGACCCTCCTCAAAACCTGGAAATGCCTGCTGTTGATCATTTGCATTCTACTATAACCCGAGCCTTCAAGGAAGCTACAACTCATTTGCAACAAGCCAAGAAAAAATACAAAGAAAATGCTGATCTGCATCGGAGTGAAGCACCTTCGTACCAGATTGGAGACCAGGTGTGGCTGGCAACCAAGCATTTGCCTCTCAAAGGACTGCAGACTTTTAATCCCAGATACATTGGACCCTATCCCATCAAAGCTATAATTAACCCGGTGGCCTTTAAACTCGATCTACCAGCCAACATGCGAATTCATCCCGTTTTTCATGCATCACTGTTAAAACCGGTGCAGCCTGCAACCAGACTAAGCAAACCACCTGAACCAATTCAAATCGATGGGTAATTAGAATTTGAAGTTAAGGACATATTGGATTCCAAAATGTTAAAATTAAAACTCTTCTATCTAGTTGATTGGAAGGGCTACGGACCTCAGGAAAGATCTTGGGAACCAAGTGACCATGTACACGCCCCGTGATTAGTGAAAAGATTCCACTGAAAATTCCCAAGCAAGCCGAAACCCCCGGAAAGGACGACCTTGGGAGGGGCCTTGGGAGGGGGTACTGTCATGATGCCTACCTCCAAGGTGCCAGACAAGACCCAGCTACCCCAGAGGCAGACATCATGTCTTGAAGGGAAGTCACAACAGCCTCAAGTAGGGGCTCTTTGGACCCAGTCCTGGCGCCTTTGGCGCCAGGCTCATATCGGGCCACAGTCCTGGCGCCATAGGCGCCAGGCTCATAAAAGGGGACTTTGTGTTAAAGGTGCTTAGTGTTAACTTACCTGATGCAGACCATGCTGCAACATCCAGGCCTTCTGAGGCCTGAATGGGACTACTTTATCTTTGGAACTACTTAACCACACGAGTGTGGTCAGGGGAGGAATACATACCTGAGGGGAAGGATACATACCTGGAACTACTTTGAAGGCTATTTAAGCCACGCCCAAGCAGCAACTCACGCTTCGCGTTGTTCTGCATCTAGCAGCTGGACGCTCACCGTGTTTGCTCCTGCATTCTGTCTTCTGCCACTCCTGCCAGCATCCTGGAACACCTGCAAAGAGAGAAGAGAACAGAAAAGGGTAAAGAAGAGTCCTTACCTGCTAAATCCGCATTCCGGAGACATCTCGCCGACGGTCCTGAGAAGGAAGATATCCATTTAAAAGCACATTGCATCGATCGCTGCAGCGCCGCATCTCACTCACCTGTACAAGGTACCACCACGTTCTACGGCAAAATCTGGACTCGCAGCCACATCACCGCGCCTAGGGAGAAAAAGACAAGAATAAAGGTGAGAGGGGAAAGAAAACAAGGAAACCTTAATTTCCATTACAAAGCTTACCTGTTGGGTTATTCCAACTTCATTTCGGGTCGGTGCCGCATCCTAGCATTTCCGGACCCCGGCCCCTAAGGGGAAAAAGAGACATCAGCGTTAGTGGGCGCATGAAAAGACGTTACCCAACGCCCATTAAAGACTTACCTGATTTCTTCTGGATTGATCTTTGTTTCGGGTCGGTGCCGCATCAAGGCATTTCCGGACCCCGGCCCCTATGGGGAAAAAAGACATCAGCGTTAGTGGGCGCATGAAAAGACATTACCCAAACGCCCATTAAAGACTTACCTGATTTCTTCTGGATTGAGCTTCGTTTCGGGTCGGTGCCGCATCCAGGCATTTCCGGACCCCGGCCCCTATGGGGAAAAAAGACATCAGCGTTAGTGAGCGCATTGATACAAGGACACTGAGAGAACTCTCATCAAGCTCACCAGAGTCCCATTCTTCAGTTCCATAGCTCTTCTCGGAATAGTTTCCGCACCTGAAAAAGAGACAACGAACAATTATTATTGCGGAATCATACTCATTAACAGAATCCTTACGGTACTATACCGGGAAAACAAAACTTGAACCCTCTACAGTCAAAATCCCAGTGAAGTAACTGGATACAACGTACCCCTGCATGAGAAGCAGGATGGAGAGCTCAACCTTTCAAACCCTAAGGTGAGACTTCACGTGGGGGTCGCAGGAGGGTTTCGTAGAGGGGTGAGAAGGGAGCGGGAGGCTTATACTTTCTCCCGCAGATTGTTAATACTCCCTTTTCACATGCAGAAAGATATTCCTGCGAGCCAGACAAGCCAGATTCGAAGGTCCGGTCCAGTCCATCTTCTGGGTCCTGCGCTTCACCATAGAAGAAGCAACAACACTCCAAATCAGACCTGCGCCTCCGTGGGAGTCAGGTGAGCGTAACACCAGGAGACCATTCCAGGGGGAGGCACCTGTGAAAATGAGAGATCTACCTCTCACTTTCTACTTGGAAAAGGATCTGATCTGCAGAGAATTGGAATTAGAAGACCAAAGGGCTCTAGCAGGGAGGTATTTCGGGAGAGAGAGTTGAATGTAGCAGGGTCCCAGGCCCCAGAAGGCCTTCTGGATGAGGCAGAGGGTCTTGAACTTGAGCCTCGTAGTTACCAGGAATCATTGGAGATATTTTAGGGCTATAGAAATGCGGCCCCTGGGCTTGAGGCCAAGGATAAGTCTTGCAGTCCTTTTCTGGATTAGTTGAAGGGGTGAAGGGAGGATAAAGGCGGATTGAGGAAGAGGCTGTTGAAGTTGTTTATCCTAGAGAGGACCAGAGCTGTGGAGACACTGAATTCTAGGGGAAGGTGAGGAAAGGAAGAATGCCTCTGAGGAGGTGCAGCTGGAAGTGGGCCTTCTTGGTAAGGTCTGTGATGTGAGGAGAGAAGGAGAGACAGGAGTTGAACATGGCACCAAGGTTTTTTGCCTCACAAGAGGGTGAGAGGAGGGGACCCATGGAGGGCAGCTAGAGAGGAGGGAGCTGGGGTCCCAATGCGAAAGATCTCAGCCTTACTGGCATTAAGGCAGAGATCTTGGGCAGCACACCATGCCTGAATAGCAGTCAGACAGTCAGGAATGAGACAAGAAGAAGAGGATGCAGCAGAAGGAAGATTGAAGGAAATATTTGGTCAGCTAGAGTCAGTAGAGAAGCAACCCAGCTTCTGGAAGTCATTTCACCATTCTTTATGTAGCTAAATCTCATGGACCAAGAGCTGCTTTGAACCAACTTGGGCTAGATTGTCTCAAGGGTTGCTAGTGTTGCTCTTGGGTCTATTTACAACATAACCTCAGGGGCTGCAGAAAAGGTTTCCTTCAGATGTCTGCACACCTCGGCTAAGGCAACAGAGCTATAATCCCTGTCGGCTGACCCATAGAAACATAATTAGGTAGAACAGGAAGGTGATGTATGGCCCAACACATTCTCACAATTCCACTGATGGTGGTTCTCTAGATAGCCAACAAACTGAGAAAAATAAAGGGTGAACTAAAAAAAAGTCAGTTGAAATTGATCCAGACAAATGCTCACGTTATCCCGTAGTACTCCGGGTTAGGGCTCACCCAATCGTCTGGGGCCTATGAGAGACAAGTATGCACCAGTGCAGTGATGAGATTCACAGTGAAAAAATACAATAGCTTTGGTTTATCCTCCATGCACCACATTTGTTTTGCAAATTGGAGTTTAGTGTATTACATACATCTCCTGGAACCAATCAAGGATTCCCCTTTTCTATCAGTTAGGAAACTAGGGCATGACACTCCTATTCATCCCTAAACCTAAAGGAAATGGGTACATAATGGGAGGAGATGGGAGGAAATAGCCTGTGATCACAGTGTTACAGCATGGGGCAACATATACAACTTTTCCTGTTGGGATAATGAACTTGGGTTATGGCCTTTCCTACCTCCTGCATAATAGGTGTTTGTAAGCATGAATTTTTAGAGCATTTTTGAGCAGCTGCTCCTCTGTCATGTGTTTTTCTCAGCAATATTCATGTATTTTGAAATAATATTTACTTTATATCCCACAGAAAGTTTATATGAACAATCCCGTTGTTGTGAATGGGAAATAGAAATAACATTTAAGGCCCTCTCATCAAAAAATGTCATGTGGCTAACTGCAACTCAGTGAAATTTGCACTTGTGGGGATTTATTCTGATATTGGAAAAGAGGCCCCAAAATCCGGTCTGCAATACCCAATGCACAACTGTTTTGCAGATGCCCATGACAAACTCAGGTTGCTTAAGTAGAAATCATGTCTGTGCAATGGGGCACCAACAATGGGTATTTGTGCATTTGCACTGCACTTTTGCCCCTAGCGAACCAAGCCTATGCAGGTCTCCTGGACATCGTCAGACATCTTTAGCTAGAGACAGATATGCAGTGGAAGAGTTCCCACCAACTACTTTTGCTGAACATACTTAATGTTGCCTTTGCTGTAGCACCTTTCCCACTTCCTTTCCCTGTGCTTATTTCCATGCTTGTGAACCTTAAACTGCTAACCTTAACTACAGTTAGCCCCCCTCCTTTACTCATTCAGCGGGGGACAAACCTACAAACTCCTTTCTTGTCACCTAGCCCCCAGCCCAGCTGCATCTTCTTCAAGCGTACGGTGAAAACCGGTCCAGATGCATCTTCCCCGCCCCATTTATCCTTCAGTTCCCAGCCCCTTCTACTTACCTCTCCCATTCACCGTCACTCCCTGTGCTCTCCCCCATCTACCCCTAATCACTGCCTCACCATTTTGAAACATTTCTATAGCACGCCACACACTTTGGGTGCATATAGAAAGGGAATGCCTTCCTGAAAACTGTCACCATATCATGCACTGGAAGTGGAATGTGCAAAATACGGTGAGATAGTTACCATGTCAGTTACCATGTCAGTGAAGAACTGTGTTCAACCATCCACCAACATCGGTGCTAGGTGCACACTGGGTGCGCTCCTGTATCGGGAGGATAGCTCAAGGGCAATGTGCTCGCCTTGGAAGCAAGACGACACGGAGCAACACGGGTTCAATCCCGGGTCCGCACTTAGAAACCGCTGAGTATTAAGCGCGTTATAAATAACCTATCATATCATATTATGGCAATTCATCCCGGACTGCAAAGTCACATCCTGTTTGCATGAGACCACAAGAAACCCAGACATGTTTCACCCTCATTGGAACAGCTAGTGAGGTGTAGCTTGGATATCTATGCACAGCAGGCTCGGCATCGGAATGTGGGCATACCTATCCTACATGTGCCGACCTGAGGAATGCTAAAGATTGGTGGGTGAAAAGTTTGAATTAATAATAACCTCTGGCTTTGCTCCGGGCAACTCTCCAGACCATTGTTTTTCAGCCTACCATGCCATTAGAAAGGGGGAACATAATTTGTACCATTATAAAAGGGACATGGCCAATCAGCTCGACTGGACTGCCCACATTGCTGGCAGAACAAAGACTGATTTATTTATGGCTAGTCCCCTTCTGGAAGGGTGCAATTGGGTTAAAAAAGATGAAGTGGAAGTTTTTCCAGAGCAACGTCACTGGTAAAGATTAATTCATAACCTTCCATCATCAAACGTTTTGATTAAAGTCTCCCTTCACTTCACACTACTAAAGCATCACCTGTGGATTACCCTAAGGGTACAAATGATCTACACTACTTCTCAACATCTGCTTGTCACCTAACTTATAATTACTCAGCAACCCAGTCCTCACAAGCTTCAGCTACATGAATGAAACTCAATTCACCTACAACGCCTGTCGATTTGAATACAAATCAATTGGCCCATTGACCTTCCACTCACATGTTGGCTCATGGATGATGATAAACCTTAACCAAACTAAAATGAATCTTTTTATATGAGCCACCAAAATGATCATTGCTGTTTTACTAATCCAAGATGGCGTTGGAATCTGTGTATGGTGAGGTGTATCCTTCCCACACTAAGATGGCGCCTTGGCGATCATGGTGCTGGTTGCGCATGTGCGGGGACACCGCAATTACCATTTTAGTAATTAGATGTATGGCCGTGTTTACATTGAGTCGGCAGGTCAACTTGGATACATGTTTGATCTTGGAATTTGAGGTATGCTCCCATGGTTTCCTTGAAATGAATGGCTCCGTTTTAAGACCTCATAGCATATGCATGTTTGGAACGTATTATATACGGACTTGGTTTTGAACGTGTTTGCACGTTGTAGGTATTTCCAACGGTTGGATCTACGTTGATGCCAATTACTATCCATGTGAGAGGGTTCTATCGGATTCTGATATTCAGTGTGTTTTCTTAAAGCAGTGAAGCACCACCCGACTTTATTTCAATCTGTGCTGCGGTGAAGACCAGGCTCCCATTTAGGGGTGAGTATGCAGATGGTACATGCTACAGGTCAGGCTATGTTGTTTTGACTGTATTGATGGTTTTGACTGTATTGATGTTTTGTTTGAGATAGCCATCGAATCTCCTTGGTCTATAGGTGACAAGTGTATAGTTTATACCTGTTTTCTGGAGTGTACTGAGGGGTTGTTTGTAGCTACGGGCTAGCATTTAACATGGGTTGTGTTTAAACATATAGTTTATGGTGACGTGCTCTTTTCCTTTGAATAGGGCCTTCTTGGTCAATTGAATTCTGTGTTTTGAAGCTTGAAAGTTAGTGTACTTTAATCTTGGAAGATTGTGATACTTACTCTTGAATGTGACATTGTGCATTCTGACATGGGATTATTTTACGTCTTTCTAGGTTCTGAACATATAGGCTTTCCTTGATAGAGGATGGATTATTTTTAATCCGAAACGCGTTGGCTGTATATTATCACATGAGGAGCTTATTTGGACACTTATGAACAAAAGAAATCACTGCTGAGTTTCCCCTTGAAAAAGGGTACAACAAACCCACTGAGAGATTTGGTTTGTTAACACTGAGGGGACTGAAAATAGTGACAACATAAGTTTCTTCGTGAAATTTAGCTTTTTCGTGTAAATTGTGTTTATTTTGCAATCCCGATTGGATTATGAAAGTGAATCTAAATTGGGTATTACATTTGCTGCATCTGAGACTGTATGTACAGAAGGTTTATGTACTTACTGATGTTTAAATTTTGATGCTGACATGTACAAAAACTTTCTTTGTATTCTGAATACAGCTCTTTATCTGAATTGTTTTGTTTAATTGTACTTTTGAATCTGGAATATGCAATTATATATGAGAGTCTGTCCTGGGGATACCAGCGTTTGGTTTACGGTGTTCCCATTCACAGACTATCTTACTATATTTGGGTTCGTAAATGCCCCTTAGAGTGCATTTGAGGGTTACCGTACGGCAAGGTATGGTTTTGTTTTGCTTCCACCAAAATGATCAACCTTGCATCAATTCTATGACCTGAAGAAATTACAACCTGCCCTTAGTGATGATCAAAAATCTCACATTGTTCATGGACAGCACCATCCCACTTGAACCCCAAGTGAAAACCATAATAGGAACCTGTTTCATCCAATTCTGAACCATGCAGAGCATCATGCCATGGTTTATAGTCAAAATGTCGAAAACAAACAAGTCATGTACATATAGATCAACCAATGCGCTTTCCCTCACCGAGCTAACTCCCTCTCTTGCTACTCGTTCCCCAGTACCTCATCACTATGCATTCTCAAACTCTCTGTTCTTTGGCCACCTTATGATATCTCTTGCTTCTGTTCCTTCACATAACTCACACCAGGCCACTTACACTCCCTATCCCTAACGTCATTTCAATCCCCACCTTATAGACCTTCAAAATGGCCCTTAAGAAACACTGCCTCAGAAGGTTGCTGTTGCGCGGCTAATGGAGTAGTTAGATCTCTGATCCACTCCATCAAAGACCGAAAGCCAACAACAAATCGATGCAGAAAAAAGGACAGTTGGTTCTTGGCTCGAGATCCGATAAGAAGGGGAACTCTTGCAGCATAAGAGGAAGAGGTTTCAGCAACTGGGAAACCCTGTAAAAGAAGATATAGGAAGAAGAAAATCGGGCCTTGGGGAACTGGCAGCCACCTGAGGGAGTGGATGTCACAGCTATCAGCGGGGAGGTGAGGAGTGATAATAGGCAGCAGTTTGGCACTGCAGAAGGTCAAGACGAGACAGGGAGGTGGAAGAGGACTAAATAAGGGGTAGGATCATTGACACAAATGAGCGGGAGCTTGAGGACCGATCCTCCCCCCCACCCCCACACCTCCAACATACTACCTCTCCGGCTGGGTGCCTTAGACCTGGAGAGCGAACAAGTGAGGAGCGCAACGAGGCACACATAAAAAAGGAAGCTCCTGACCATTAGGCAAACTGACTTTGGAGCATCCTGACATGGAGGGTGGAAGCGAAAGGAGGATTTAAATTAAATAGGAAAACGCTTCAAAAGAAATAAAAAAAGGAGTTGGGTGGGCAAAACCATGGGTAAAACGGCTGTCCACTATGACGAGAGTCAAGGAAAAAGTCAAGAAAACAAACAGCCAACCAAAACTTGATGTGTACATGGCAGGGCAGGGGAGCAAAAGCGCAACAAGCAACCGAAGAGAGGCAGATGGTGACATTGGAGGAGAGGGGGAGCAAGAAATCGCAGGTCACCCAAGACATACTGTGAGCTATTCAAGAAGCCAAGACATAATTGGAACAGAGGATCGACTTGGTGAGCTTAGATGTCGATCTTCTGAGACAGGGCCTGCACAAGGTGTCAATGAGGATGAGAGAAGCGGAGGATCATACAACAACTGTTGAAGACATAGTGACCCCTCTGAGACACGGCATGCAAGCTATGCTGAAAAAGATGCAACAGATGGAGGACACGATTGACGAAGTGGAGGAAAGGTCACAGCGCAACAACCTGCGCCTGAGTGGGCTACCGGGAAAAACAGAAGCCCACTCCATGGAGTTGTTCCTCGAAGAATGGATAAAAAAATTGATAGGTCCACGCAGCCTATCAAAATTTGTTTCAATTGAAAGGACACATAGAGTGCCAAGTAAGGAATCACTAACAGGTGCCCCACCTAGACAAATTATCGCCAAACTGTAAAACTATTGTGATTGAGATATGATTTTCTAAGCGACAAGGAAGAAGGGATTCTTGGAATACAATGGTGAAAAGATTGCCATATATCCTGAATTCACCAAATCAGTGCAAAAGGTGAGGTAATTGTTTGATGCAGTACACAGGAAGCCCGTGGCGGGGCAAGGGCGCGGTGTTTGGCGCCGCAGGTGCCTGGAGGGCCCCCTTCATTTCCAGCCTGGAGGCCACGCCCCCTGGACTTAAAATGCTGCCACAAGCCCCGCAGCGGTGAAGCCCGTGGCGGGGCAAGGGCGCGGTGTTTGGCGCCGCAGGTGTTCGGCGCGGCAGCGGGAGGCCTGTACAGGGTTCGCCAGCGAGAGAGGAGGAGAAGCAGGAAAAGGGAAGTAAGTGCAGGCGAGTGTACGTCAGAGGGACTGTTTGCCCAGGCCTGTTTGCTCGCACAGGCTCTGCTGAGTCTGCTAAGCTTGCTGATCCCAAAATGTCCTTACTGAAGAGCCTGAGAACTATGAAAACCCACGGCCCACCAAGGAAAACCCCTCTGACATTTCCAGTTCTTTCACCCTTCCATCTGCCTCCACCATGTCCCAAGGTGTGCGTCGAGCATGCCCTCCAAGAGAGTGGGCATAATCCTAAGCGCAAGGTACGGGTTATAAAGTGGAGACGTCCCGTTGTTAAAAAGGGTGTGCCGGCTGAAAACCTCGTCACGACCGCCCAGAACACTGTTTTAGTATCTGGGGGTGAGTGCTCTACTTGTTCCCCCCGCCCCCCAAGTGTGGACAGAAGGGGGCTGTGGGGCTCTACTGTTACGGGGGAGCAGCATGGTCATCGAACATGGGACCAGGGAAGGATCACTACCCTTCAATCGGGGTAATTTGCATGAGGATCAACGCAATGGGGAGGACCGAACCGCAAAGTCTCAGGTGGCCCAGGCCTTCATAGCGCCTAACGGAGGAAGGCTCTGCCCACCCTCTGCTGGAGAACCTTGTCCTCTCACCCTGACACCGAGCCTTAGCCCCCCTAAGGGGCTCCCCATCCAAATAATTCTCTGCCCTGGGACGGAGATGCAGGTGCATCATGAGGTGGGCTCTGTAGGTTTGGGTGAACTAGTTAGCAGCCCGCCCCCCAGCGAGCTCTACCCCGGAAAATCACATCGCAGTTCTCACCTCACCATCCACCCCTACAAATGGTGTCGGGCTGGGAAAGTCCCCATCTAGCTCGGCTATGGTCTGCTCGAGTACCGAGGGCAGTCCATCCGTTGATGTCCCTGAATGAAATCTTTCCTTGTGCAAAAGAAGCCTCGGAAATATGCAGATCCCTACAGCGAGTCCATTGGCCAGCCCTCCCCTTTCCTCATCTACATCAAGGGCGTCCAAGCACCAAATAATCCATTTGGATGCAGGGTTGGCTTTTAACCCCTCTTTAGAGGCTGATTTGTCACTTGGGGGGTGTAAGTGCAAGCAAGTTCTGGCTGAGCTGGTTGTCATCAGAAACATGCTCGCAGCCCTTTTAGCCACTCAGGCAAAGGAACAGAGGGAACAGAGGGAGGAGGAGTCCATCTATACCCAGGCTGCGTGTAAGGTTCTAATCGACATACCTTTGGCACTCCCCAAGAACCAAGCCCCATTGAGTCCTGAGCCTATAGCCCCAATTTTGTCTAGTCCCAGCCTGATGTCGGGGAATGCACAAGCGGCCCCTGGAAAAGGTCCCAGTGTGGGGGGCAATAAGAACAGCCAGCACATTGGGGGGGTGGATCATGGGCACAGCCGAGCTGGTTCCTATCACCCTAAAATCGTGGGAAAGAGGCACGGTGGCTCATGGCTTAGAGGCGGCCCACCTCAACCCCCTTCCCAAGGTCGGAATGGACAAGCATGTGTGTATCTCCATGGGGTACCAAAAATGGAAAGGAACTTGCAGGAGTCCAGGGAAGTTCTTGCCAACAAAAGCTTACACTGGCTAAGGTCTGTGAGAGGTTGTTCTTCTGTGACCAGGGAATCCTTGGCGGGATGTCGCAGATTGGCCAGTTCGGTCCAGAACTCAGGGGACGTTGTGGAATTGACCTTTTGGGACTGGAGATTGGCGAATGAGGTCTTGGGTCTATGGGGAGGGGCGGGAGGGACCCTTAGGAGTGTAATTTTTATCAGCCCACTACTACATTTACGCCCTGAGCACCCCCTGAGGCGGACCCAGAGGACTTACCCTCTGTCCGGGGCTAACCTCACTCCCCTGGGACGCAATCGGTCAGACACTTTTGGGGCTGGGCCCAGTCAAGGGGTGTTATATTGAGGGTGATGGGATCCTTGGGTTCACACCTCTCCTCTCCCTTAAATGACTCTTTGATGCACTACTTTTTGACAAGGTTTATTAATTGTATTTGCTTTTGTATGTTGTACTGCTATGTGTTTGATGGATTTATATTTAATCCGAATAAACTTGCTGACTGACTGACTGAGCTCAGTGAAAACAAAATTAAATGCACCACAATCTGCACCGCAACACTCAGAGTACGTGGCCTACAGGGAGTCTGGTTCTTCACGCGCCCAGCAGAAGCATGGGACTGGGCTGAGACAATCAACCGGCAACAAAAAAAACAACCAAAGGGAAAAATGCGGATACAGAATCAGCCACAGCCTCTACAGGGGAGAAGGCAAATTAATCTGGAAGCCGAGAACCATGAAAAATACCAAGAACAATGGCACTGGAGCCAACTGACATATAAGTAAGGCTTAAGAAGAAGGAAAATGAAGAACGGACATGAAAGGAGAGGTCTACCTAAAGGAAATCATTGAACATAGTGGGTCCACATTCGGACTTCGGGGCGGAGCAGTCATCTTCTACGCCCTCCCGCCCCAGTGTAAACTGAATGTTACTTGTTATTGGGGTTAAAGTTGGGGGGACGTATGGGGTGGGGAGGGGAGAGTTATAGAGGTTGGTTGAGAGTTGGAGGGCTATGGAGGTAGGGGGAAGAGACATACAAGATACACACATCATCTTAGATACACAACCTGATACATTAGCAACACCGGGGATCCCACAAACGAAATGCAGAGATGAAGGTACACAGATCAAATGCCTGAGAAATGAGTGAGGATCATAGAATAGTGAAATGCATCACATGGAATATCAATGGTCTAATACCAATGGGCAAAATACTTGACTTGTCCTGGGAATATAGCTCAGCGGCAATGTGCTTGCCTTGGAAGCAAGACAACACAAAGCAACACAGATTCGATCCCTGGGTCCGCGCTTAGAAACCTCTGGGTAAGCGCGTTATAAATACTCAACTAAGACAAAAAATTATGCAACTAAAGACAAACAATTCCTGTAACAGCGCCTCGATGCCCGCAGGCTGTGTGAGCGCTTTAAACATGCAAAATAAATAGACAATGAGCAGACATAATACTACTACAGGAGACACAGTTAATGGCCTCTAAATGTGGGTTTCTCAGGAGGGGTCATTACACAGTGGTAGAACACACAGGTTGCTACAGATGGTTAAGGGGATGGCAGTGCTCATCAGCAGGACTAGCCCATAATTTGCAAACCTTTATCAAGGGCTGGCCCCGAGAGTGAATTGAGGAAATACTTAGATGGGATAAACCTACCAAAGATAAATGACCAATTGAACCAGGACATGGATGACGAGATTACAAGGGAGGAGGTACAAGTGTTGATACAAAACGTACACTCTGGGGAAACCTCAGGACTGAGTGGGATCCCGACTGAATTTGGAAGTGGATGGGAGACAAAGTAGTCAACCCAATGTTGTAAATGTTTAAGGAGAATCATGAACAAGGTGAACTCTCAAGAAACGTTAGAATAGCTACACTAGTGGTCATAAATAAAACAGGTAAACCCAGTGATAAGTGTGCCTCGTACCATCCCATATCTTTACTAAATTGAGAGGCTAACATCTGGCAAAGGTATTAGCAACTAGACTAGTGATGGTCATAGACAGGGTAATACATTTGGCCCAGTGTGGCTTTTTCCCACTTAGAGTGACCAGGATGAATTAGAGGTGCTTATATAATGCTCTGGAATTGATGGACTCACTCGAGGGGCCCCATGCAGTAATGGTACCAGACTCTGAAAAAGGAAAAAGCATTTGACTCGGTAGCCTGGGAATTCCTTTAGGCAGCAATGGCAAAGGTAGGTCTTTGTCCCAACTTCATTCAAGTTGAAGTTCAACTACTATATGCAAAGCAACCTGCAAGGGTTGGATTAAATGGGCATGTATCCCGCACTTTCCCACTACAAAGGGGAACACGACAGGCGTGCCCGTTATCACTACTATTCCTCAAAGCGATAGAACCATTAGCTGAACCTATTAGGTCAGACCAAACGATCAAAGGATTACAATGGTCTTGGAATTGGGAAGATACAATTTCCCTGTATGCAGATGACATCCTTATATTCCTGGGGAACCCAGAAGATCGGTCTGAGGGTAATGCACTCATTAAAGGAGTTTGGGGCATACTGTGGTCTTAAAATCAACTGGGAGAAATCAGTAATCACATTGGTACAGGGGGGAGACAAAGCAATCCCAGAGTAGTGTCCCCTCTGAGTTGATCAAGGGTGGTTCAGATACCTTGGTATTACAATTTACAAGGATGATAATAGGTTTCTTGAGAACAACCTGGAACCTGTAGTCTGCAGACTGCAGGAAGATGCTAAACACTAGGCCAACTTACCAATAACATTACTGAGAAGGATCAACTTGTTAAAAATGATGGCACTCCCCAGACTACAGGATCGGCGTTCTGAGACCGTGATGAGACTGATTTCTCATTTTCAGTCTGGTTACACCTATGGGCCATCCCTCCAACACAAAGGATTCTGCCCTCTTCACTACAGCTCATATTAAGGGCCATCCACCCAACACGGAGGATTGGCCCCTATTTTTTCTACATTACAAATGTTAGAGCAACAGAGGATACACCAAAGTCTTGATCCATTATGAACATGTTGCAAAAGCTATCATATCATAAAATAATTGATGTACACTATCCACTTTGTATCCCTCTTGATGAGCCACTACACTACAGTGGTGAAACGTGTAAAGGAATGTATCATTTGTTGAGGAATTGAGGGAATGTATCACTTCATTGATGAATCTTTGCATCAAGTCCACAATAAACCAGTAAGTTACCAAATTATCGATTTTGTGTTGTCAATCTAAGAAACTTGTCACACGCCCAACCACAAAATCTCTAGCTTGCGCAGCAACCATTCTCCACAATGTGTCTATTTTACACTCCCCAGACTATAATTTGTCTTGTAGAACACTGCGGTTAGAATACTGCAGAGTCAGTTCATAAAAATCGAAACCATAATGTGAGGGATACTATGTGGCCAAAATAAAAACACACAGAGCACTACGGACACTCATGAGATCGTTGTCGGAGGGGGGGTCGGTCTACCGGATATCCAGGAGTACTACTGGGCTGCTCACCTGGTTGTGGCAAATCAATGGGTATTCGGTGGGGACGACTTCTCCCACACGAGACTGCAGATGGATCAACTGAAAGGTAGAACCCCTTTACAAGTACTGTATGGGAGTCTAGGAAATGGAAGTCTACTCACAGCAGGACAGAGATTAGTGCAGATTAGGAGAGAAGTCACAGAAACAATGGGCTGGAAGGGGAAAGCCACCATACAATACTCAATATAGGAAAGCCCTAACATGAAGGAGTTACAAAAACTAGGTAGGCAGCCGAGATGAATGGAAAAGGGAATATTCGGATTGGGTGATATATTAGAAAACAAATAACTAATACCATTCCAGGTACTGAGAGAAAAATACTGACTAGGCCAGGAGGACATATTCACATATATGAGAGTGAGTGTCACAACTCGCCTGCCTTGGAAACTATACCTAAGATGGAGACTAAAAAGGAGATAGAAGAAGGACTCAATTCCAGGAATCGCAAGGCGCATTCTAGTCTTTGGACTTTATATTTCCGGAAGTCGCTAACGCACTCGCGTTCAACTTCCAGTGTTTTGGACAGTGTTATCCAACGCTCACGTGTATTTCTACTTTTCCCTTCTGGCCGCTTTCCGAACGGCCTTGCTCTGCAGTTTCTGCCGTTCTCTGACGGCTGTTCCTCTGTTTTGCTGTTTATTACTTACCCTCTTGGGTACCCTCTCTCTTTCCTTGCTCACAGTCCTGGCGAGGCACCTACTACTCTTCTGCTACCTTGCCCCTCCTGACTCCCGGCACTTCTGCTGCTGCTCTCTCGAGGATTCTGTGGAGCTTTCGGATACTTCAGTTTCTCAAGTGCATTCTGGGACTTGTTGTCCCAGCAAGAAATCATAACCTACCAGGGTTTTTTCGGCAAGGCTTTTTCCCTGGTCTGGGGTGGGCTCCCTGGGGTTCCCGCTGCCAGGCAGATTGCATCTCTGGCAAAGTGGCCTCTAGTGGAGCTCATTCCCATCGCACCAAACCAGGGGTAAGGACGCACAAGAAGCCCAACGAATTTTGGAGACAGAGAAGAAAGGAGATACCAACGGATGAATCCTGGGACTCTGATTCAGACGGTACTTCAGCCATAAAGACTTCAGGTGAGGAGGGGGTTGGTGGAGACAGTAAGGATCAGACTGAATCTGAGAGATTGCAACGCCAAGAAAAGATGGCCTCTCTAGAACAATATCAGGAAATGGTAAACGCCATTCAGGCTCTAACAGCTGAAGTGCAGTCCCTAAGAGCTGACAACTCGACATTACAGCAACAGGTCCAACAGCTGGGACAACAAATACCTCAACGGGATGATAACAGAGGAGAATTACCTCCCCTTCCCCTGTCGTGTGGGAAATATGATGGGGACCCGAAGAAATTAAAAGTATTCTTGGATGCCTGCACAATCCAATTCACCTTTCGCCCCAGAACTTACGAGTTAGACAGAACCAAGATTGGGTTCTTAATATCCAATCTGACAGGCAACGCTTTGGCATGGGCTACGCCTTTTGTTACCACTTCAGATCCGATTCTCAGGGATTACGGTCTATTCATACAACGACTAAAAGAAAGGTTTGAAAGACAGGAGGTTTTGTATACCGCCTTTGAAGATCTACTCGACATACGACAAGGGTCATCGGATGTCCAAACGTACCTAGCGAGATTTCAAAGGATAGCAGCAGAAGCAGGATGGCCAGAAACTGCCCAACAGACGATATTCCGAAGAGGACTCCACGAAGATATTAAGGACGAACTGGCGAGAGTAGCTAGGCCTAATTCTTTCCAAGACCTGGTCTCCTTAGTCTTACAAGTAGAGTTCCGTATGGCAGAAAGGAAGGCAGAAAGAAGAAGACCACGCAGTTCTGTGTTAGGACCAAACCCCTCTTCGATACCTGAAAAAAGATCTATGGAGGAACCTATGCAAATCGGAACTACCCGAGGACCTCTATCTACTAGCGAACGTAAGAGAAGAAGGGACCTTGGCTTGTGTATGTATTGTGGGTCAAACAGTCATCTATTAAGAGATTGCCCTGAAATTCCCTCCAGAAGACAGGGAAACGAAGGACCCCAACCTTAAACAGGGAAAGGGAAGGGGTGAACACCATAAATCCCTGTCACTTAGCACAATCTTTGGCGTTGGACTGTAACAGTCTTATGGTAATCAAGATACTAATAGAGTGGGAACCGACAGGGTCCGTGGAGTGCATCGCCATGTTGGACTGTGGAGCGGCGGGCAACTTTGTGGACGACAAGTGGGCCAAGGAACTTCTCTTACCAAGACGACCGAAGATCAAATCTATTCCGGTGGAAGGAGTAGATGGTACCCCACTAACATCAGGTCCCATTAGTCACGAAACACAGGAGTTGAAAGTAAAGATGGCTAATCATCAGGAATACCTCTCATTCGATCTGATCAGGGCGGCACATTTTCCGGTCATACTGGGAATCCCTTGGTTGAGAAAACATAATCCCCACATTGATTGGAGTTTGAATACAGTTGACTTCAAATCGCAATACTGCGATCAACATTGTTTAACCACTGAAAACACCCCGATTATTCAAGCAACACTGCATCCTTCCTTCAGTGTCAACATGATACCAGCTCCTTATCAGGAATTTATAGATGTATTCACAGATACACAGCCTCGTCTTCTACCACCACATCGCAGAGAAGACTGTAAGATTGATCTGACACCGGAAGCAGTTGTACCTTGCGGGAGAATGTTCCCGTTGTCACTACCTGAAAAGAAGGCTCTGAAAGAGTACCTTGCCACCAACCTAGAGAACGGCCTTATTAGAGAGTCATCTTCCTCAGCAGGAGCGTCTCTATTTTTTATTCCCAAAAAAGGAACAACAGAACTACGCCCATGCATAGATTACAGAGGTCTGAATAGTCTTACGGTGCGAGACAGATATCCTATGCCATTGATGAAGGACATTATTGAAGCTGTCCAGGGTGCCCAAATCTTCACCAAGCTGGATTTGAGAGGAGCTTATCACCTTTTAAGACTCCGCGAAGGGGATGAATGGAAGACGGCTTTTCGGACACCTCTAGGACATTACGAATATAGAGTAATGCCTTTTGGACTAGTCAATGCACCGGCACAATTCCAACGATTTATGGACAATGTGTTTTCGGATATGCTATACTCCTCAGTGGTTGTTTACCTAGACGACATTCTTGTCTTTTCCGCCACCTTGGCTGAACATCGGGTATTGGTAACAGAAGTCTTACAGCGTTTAAGGAGAAACAGTCTACTAGCTAAACCTGAAAAATGCATATTTGAGGCATCCACAGTACCATATTTGGGTTTTATATTGTCTGCAGATAACATACAGATGGATCCAGCCAAGACTGATGCCATCACAAATTGGC
Source organism: Ambystoma mexicanum (assembly GCF_040938575.1). Taxonomy (NCBI): domain Eukaryota; kingdom Metazoa; phylum Chordata; class Amphibia; order Caudata; family Ambystomatidae; genus Ambystoma; species Ambystoma mexicanum. Next base: position 298,472,132 of record NC_090936.1, on the reverse strand, counting down.
CTGTACCCTCTAATGTCAAGGGAATCCAACGATTCTTAGGACTAGCGAACTTCTATAGAAAGTTTATCCCAAATTTCTCAGAGATTATTCTTCCTATCACCAATCTTCTAAAGAAGGGGGTGAAATTTCTCTGGGATTCCAACACAGAACAAGCCTTCCAAACTTTGAAACAATCCTTTGTAACAGCTCCGATCCTAAGACAACCAGATCAAACCTGCCAGTTCATAGTGGAAACCGATGCTTCCCTCGGTGCCATTGGGGCAGCATTATTACAAGAGGAGGAAGACGGTTTAGAACATCCTGTCTCTTATTTTTCACGCACGTTGACCACTAGTGAACGCAACTATTCCGTGTTAGAAAAGGAACTCCTGGCCATCCGACAAGCATGCGAGGAATGGAGGCATCTGCTACAAGGCTCTGTAGTACCGTTTTTGGTCCGTACGGATCATAAAAACCTTAAAGTCCTTCAAAAGATGGAATGCCGCAATTCACGACATGCCAGGTGGGCGTACTTCTTCTCACAATTTGACTTTGTGATTACCTATCTTCCCGGAAAGGACAACACTCTAGCAGACGCTCTTTCTCGGAGTATGAGTGAAGATTCAGGAGATCTACCCGAACAGGAACTCATGTTAGCAGGAAAGTCATTCATCGCCACTATAAACACATTTTTGCAACGGGTAAAGGCAGAACAACAGAACCACAAGAGTTCAAAATTGGACTTGAAGGGGAAGGGTAATTTTCTCTTTAAAAAGGAAGCTTTGTATGTACCAAACCGAGAACTCCAAGTACAAGCAATGTCCTGGTGCCATGATATTCCTTCTGCTGGACACAAGGGTCAAAGAGCCACGCTAGAGCTAACATCTCGTCAATTTTGGTGGCCGTCCATGGCTAAGGATGTGAAGGAGTATGTAAAGGCCTGTCCCGTGTGTGCTCAAAACAAGTACGATTACCACAAACCCCTAGGACTTCTTCAACAAGAAAGACAACCCGAAGGACCGTGGCAACAGATATCCACGGATTTCATAGTGGAGCTGCCGGAATCCTGTGGACACACCGCCATAATGGTTACAATCGATTCCTTTAGCAAGCTGGCTCACTTCTCTCCTCTTAAAGGACTTCCCACGGCCAGCAAGACTGCTGAAATCTTTTTGAAGGATATAGTCAGGCTTCATGGGATACCTGTCAATATAGTCTCAGATAGAGGCACTCAATTTACGTCCAAATTCTGGACAGTTCTGTGCAGAACATTAGGAATCAAGAGATCTCTTTCCTCGGGGTTTCACCCTGAAAGCAATGGGCAAACTGAACGCTTAAACGCCACTCTTGAACAGTACATACAATGTTTTTGTAACCAAGAACAAGACGACTGGTTCCATCTTCTGCCCATGGCAGAGTTCTCTTATAACAACACAAGACATACCTCCCTAGGAATGAGTCCGTTCAAGTGTACCTATGGTTATGACCCAAAGCATATACCCCTCTTTGGTATCCCTCCTACAAACACACCTTCAGTGGATCATCTACTGGATACCATACAGAGGATGCATCGAGTATCAGAATCCAATCTCGCAAGAGCACGACAAGACTGTAAAAGATGGGCGGATCAAAAGAGAAGTCCAAATCCTCAGTGGGGGGTAGGAAGGCAGGTATGGTTATCCACCAAGTACTTACCCAGATGGGTTCATCCAGGAAAGTTTGCACCCAGGTATCTTGGGCCCTTTCGTATTTCAGCCAAGATCAATCCTGTGGCTTATAGACTGGATCTTCCCCCGATTCTCAAAAGAATTCATCCTGTCTTTCATACCTCACTCCTTAAACCATATATTGAGGACCCTCATTCCCGAAAGACAAAAGGACCTCCTCAAAAGACCACAAATACCACTGAGGAATACGAAGTTTCCAACATTTTGGACTCCAGATACAAAAGAGGTGTACTGCAATACTTGGTGTTGTGGAAGGGATACCCAAGGTCTGAGTGCACATGGGAACCTGTTAAGAACATTTCTGCTCCTCGTTTACTACGGAGATTCCATCGCCTTCACCCCGGAAAGCCAGGAGGTGGAGGCCTGAGAAGGGGTCATACTGTCACAACTCGCCTGCCTTGGAAACTATACCTAAGATGGAGACTAAAAAGGAGATAGAAGAAGGACTCAATTCCAGGAATCGCAAGGCGCATTCTAGTCTTTGGACTTTATATTTCCGGAAGTCGCTAACGCACTCGCGTTGCAACTTCCAGTGTTTTGGACAGTGTTATCCAACGCTCACGTGTATTTCTACTTTTCCCTTCTGGCCGCTTTCCGAACGGCCTTGCTCTGCAGTTTCTGCCGTTCTCTGACGGCTGTTCCTCTGTTTTGCTGTTTATTACTTACCCTCTTGGGTACCCTCTCTCTTTCCTTGCTCACAGTCCTTGCGAGGCACCTACTACTCTTCTGCTACCTTGCCCCTCCTGACTCCCGGCACTTCTGCTGCTGCTCTCTCGAGGATTCTGTGGAGCTTTCGGATACTTCAGTTTCTCAAGTGCATTCTGGGACTTGTTGTCCCAGCAAGAAATCATAACCTACCAGGGTTTTTTCGGCAAGGCTTTTTCCCTGGTCTGGGGTGGGCTCCCTGGGGTTCCCGCTGCCAGGCAGATTGCATCTCTGGCAAAGTGGCCTCTAGTGGAGCTCATTCCCATCGCACCAAACCAGGGGTAAGGACGCACAAGAAGCCCAACAAATTTTGGAGACAGAGAAGAAAGGAGATACCAACGGATGAATCCTGGGACTCTGATTCAGACGGTACTTCAGCCATAAAGACTTCAGGTGAGGAGGGGGTTGGTGGAGACAGTAAGGATCAGACTGAATCTGAGAGTGAGACACGCTGGGGAAGTGCAATTTGGAGGGGGAACTGGATCTCCCAGAGAACATTCCCATAGAGATCAATCTATTCTCTGAAATAATGGAGGGGAAAGTAATAACAATAATATACCAAGTCATTACCAACAACACATTCCCACATTGACACACTTGAGAGAGAAGTGGGAAAGTGACGTAGGACCAAGGAAGAACGGATAGAAACATTAGTGGCTACAAGAGAAGTCAATATATCCTCCAGGATGAGACTGATACAATAAAAATTCCTCCTTAGAACATACTATCCCAGGGATAGACTACACAAGATACACTTGTGTATGGGTGCGCTATAAATAAAATATCATATCAAGATGGTCAGGACAGGATGTCTAAAATGTGTAAGAGAGGTGGGAAAATGCTTTCACCTACTATGGGACTGTCCAAAGGTCAAAGCATATTGGGATAAGGTTATTACTAAACTCTTGAGATTACTGGGTCACACAATTCCCAATCTGCTGCTGCTGCATGTTAAAGGGGATTATGAGGGAAACTGATTGGAGGAGAAGTTGATCCACGTCGCAATGATTTTGGGGAAAGGTGATCTAGCAGCAAAATGGGGTACCCAGGAAATACCTACCCTGGGGACTTGGAAGATGGGAATGGAATACTGTTGCAGAATGGAGGAGATTAAGTATAGAAATGGGGGACACATAACAAGGGGAGAAGTGGGAGATGGGCACCTGACTTACAGCCTGGGAACTGTACCCCAGGAAGGGGGAAGTCAAGGGATATTGGGCAATGGAGGGTAGAAAGACAATGCAGAATGAGATGGAGGAGCAGGAAATACGATATGTGGAGGTGTTGGAAATGAAATGTGTATCTAACAACAGTATTAGGATTAATGTTGTAATATGGAATGCATTTATAAAAAATGGCTATAAAAATGAAACACTGCCTCTCATCCAGAGGTGCACCCAAGTTGTCAACCGGTATTCCCCTCCCCTGAAACCCTGAACTCATACACCTCTATGAATATAATGTGTATTATTATAATTTACAATAAATAGACAATCCATAATGCCAATCCTTTCACTAGTACATGTATTGTCAGTGATGGCCCCTCTTCCTGTCTCGTTGCTTCTGTATTAATTCCACTTTTTGTTTCTGTCACTGTTCTTTTGTACTCTTGTACTGCCTTTGTAGTCGCCAAAAAAACATACTTGCCTATGTACAGAACCTCTAGAAAGCGTCCCCTGCTATTCTTATACATAAAAAACACAAAATGAAAATACATTGGCCTCCCAGTTTATTTATTAAGCCACTGACAAAAAGCCAAACATGCAGCAACTAAACTCCTCTTAGGAGTACAACAATAATAGCACATCATCCTGGCTCTCTGAACACTCCAGTAATGCCAAGTCAAACAAAGGATACGATTCAAAAACATATTTATCGTCTACTATGGCAGGGGCCAGAAGCCATCAAGAAGAAATTCATCTGCTGTTAGAATGCTTCGGTTTAGCAATGCAGCTTTAGAAGTTGTCCCATGTTTCAAGGGATAATGCCCAGGAAGATTGCCATCTTATTTTTGTCACCCAAGATATGGAACCTAATGCCCAGAAGATCGCTAATCTTCAGAAAACATTGTAAAACCTGGCTCTCCGGAAGAGCACAACCCACAAAGGCTGAGCCAATCAGCCCCTTTCTAACTTTTAGACAACAGGTACTGGGATGCAAAAAGCCACCAACATCACACAGATGAATCAGCATGCACACCACAACTCCCATAGATCAGAGCTTTTCAGACTTTAACAACATAGCAGCCATCATGAACTTGGACCCAAAGACTTAGCATTTCACCAATGTCCCAAACAAGGATGAAACAGAGTCAGGTCAGCCTCACCAAAACATGGAAATACGCATGCACACAATCCCTACATTTAGATCACCCTGGAGATCAGACAGGACAGTCTTCCGAATTTTTCTTCTCATCAGATAGAGAACACAAACACTACCCCAAAACTCATCATAAAACTCGTCGTGCTCTACTGTACAGGGTTACTATCCTGGCACAAGATCAGGCAGTGCTCTCTCCATCTTGTCATTGGTCCAGTGGTTTGTTAGGTGGAACCAAGGAAAACATGAGGAGAAGAGTAAAAAGGAAGGAGCAGAATGAGAGTAGAATGAGAGTAGATAGCCATAGGGCGGGACATAACACCACGGACACTAGCCTGGTGTGAACTTCAACAGCAGTGTCGGTGTATTCTTTCCTGCTCTCAATGCATGAACGACATGGAAACCTTGCAACGGAGATGAGATCTATACAACACGGTCTGAGTGGCAAGGTTACTCTGCTGCCTTTGCTCAGATCACAAACAAGTGATGTTTACAGCATGGGGAAGGCACTGCTCCCACTGTGATGGCTGTGCAAAACTGCAAAAAAGACTCGACTCTTAGAGGCTCTGCATTTCTGCTGAACACATGACCTGGTGATGTGCCCGATGCAGCATGTCTGCTGCCGAAGGATGTGCTCGTCCCTGCTTCAACAAAGCAATGGAGGCATTGCTTGTGTAGTGTTTGCTGTATCATGCAAGAATCAGATGACCTCTATCCCAGTGGTCATCTTAAAGTGGATAAGTTCTCAACAATCCACATTATCAACCTCCTCAGATGGTGACCATTTTACAATGGGCATATTTATGGTATCAGCGGGCACAGAATGATGAATAACCCTTTTACCAGTGGCTGTGCCTTTGAAATACATGAGACTATTGTGAAATATTTGTTTGGCAACCACACCTGCACTTTACACCTACTGTGTATCTACATCAACTTCATTAAGTCTGAGACGGAGAAGGCGAATGCTGCTTCATTTTGTCATAACCCTCCTTTTGATATGTCTGACGCCTGGCCCCAAATGGGAGTGCTGGATTAGGAGATTTGCAGAATTCCTGTAATAGGGTCCCACGTATGCAAGATTTCCAATAGTTTGAGTAACATCTTCAACTTCAGCATCACTAGTTTCTTCTGTCCTTTGAGACATATTTTCTGCATGGAAAATACCAGCATTTCTAAAGTCTGATAATGGAGCACCATTCGATGGGCATGAGTTTTCACACTTCATGTACTACATAGGAGTTGAACACAAGAAGATTACTCCACTTCACTATGTCCATTACCCACATCAACATCCCTATGGTGACTGCAAGTACTGTAGATCGAACTGTCATAAGAAATGTGTCTCATTTCTTGAACTACAGGTGGAATGTTACGTGTGATAGTGTAACTGATCAGCTAAATGAAAATGTGATCAATTAGGAGAGGTAGGTCCTACAGGTGTCCTGACCATGGAAGTTGATGAAGACACCCATGTCACTGATAGAAGAAATATGAAGATTGTTCTTAAGGGGTCATATTGCTATTTAACAAAAGTTAGGTTGGTTAGAAATCTGGGTGAGATGTCTTGTAAAGGGTTAGTATCTAGGCACACGACCAGGAAGTTCTCTTTCTACTTTGTCATTGGTCCAATGGTTTGTTAGGCAGGACGGAATTCAGGATGGGATGTGGAGGAGAGTTAAATGGAAGGTGCAGAATGAGAGTGGATAGCCACTTGGATGTATGTCACAGTGCAACACAAAGGAGCTCATTTTAAAGTAACTCTTAATTTGGTGGTGGGGAGCCTTTACTTTACCACTGCAACATAAATGGCTCCCCGTTGACAAATGTTGGTCATTTGCATGGAAGTGTGCAAAAGGCAGCATGCAAGCATGCACGCCACCTTTTGCCCTACACATTTGCACTCTTCCATGCAAATGAAGTAAATACTACCTGGCATGTACGCATGGTGGGCAGTGTTTACAATGGATCTCTATGGGGCCTGCCTCCTTTTTGCAGGGGGACCCCATTGGGATCTCCAGCATTTGCACTCACATGAAAATGCATTCGGGTACAAATGCTGAAGGATTTGAATGGCAGAGATGAAGGGAGTGGTGGACATGCAAGTTGCATTCCGACCCTCCTCTCCACCGTACAAATCCAGGAAAATGGACCGTAACATTAATGAAAAACATAAAAGCCTTATGCAAGGCCAAAAATGAGGCCGCAAATAGAAAATGAAGATTCATGGTGTGAATTTCTACAACAGTGTCTGTGTGTTTTCCACAATGCTCGCAATGCATGAGAGATGCAAAAAACAGATCTCGAAACAGCGTGAACATCTCATCATGGCGAAGAACTACATGAGAACACCTCTGCTTTCAGCTCAAAAGTAGACTGGAACCTCACATGCTCAGCCTAGCTTTACACTCCAATAACAAAGATCCTCAAAAAAACCTCTTCTTCAAATGTCTACCTACTTGCAATTAATACCACATTCAGAGGCCCCTACACATGGAAGCTTTATATACTCTACTAGAAACCCGACTAGATGCTCAGATTTCATTCCACTTGCACGGAACATTACATGTTTAATCTTAAACCCCTCCACCCCACCCTACACACCAGCAGCTCTCCCAGGCATCCCATAACTGCCAGCTAATAGCCTTAAGAATCATATGACACTAAAGGCTTAAGTAATTAAGGACTTACATAATTATATTTACCACCAACATTCAGAGTATACACATGCCTGTCCATTACCCTTTGACCACATTCTCGCTTTGAAGAGGAGAGCACTGGAGACATGGTACATTCGGCAGCACATTCCTTAAAGAATGCATTAGCATCTGAGAAAAACTGCATAACAAAGGAATGCAAACCTTCTGTTTGGGCTTTCTGGATCAGCTCATCTATGAAATATAACTATATATATGGGGGCCATTTGGGACATAATTCAAGATGCAGAAATGTATACACTGAACCCTGAAACGTACACATTACACACAGAGATGTATATAGTATATATTGAGACGCATACATTAGATACTGCAATATACAAACTGTACACTGCAATACCTACTATAGTGAGAGATATATACTGCATATTGAGGTACAAGCATCTAAATAGGTATGTTGCATGCTGAGATACATACATTGTATACTGAGGGGTATATACTGTGTAGTGAAATGTATTCATGATATATTGAAGTATGTATGCATATGAACTGTACACTGAGGTACATACATTGTATGCTGAAATGTATATACACTATTTTGAGATGAATGCATTATATATTGAAATATATGCACTGTATATTGAGCTGAATTCATTGTATGTTGAAACATACACTGTACACTGAGATATATTCATTGTATGTTGAGATGCATATACTTAATATTGAGCTATATTACATGTTCAAATCTGTGTTTTCGTTCCTTGAAACTAATCTGACTTTAAGCTCAAGAACAAATGCTAGACTAATATAAACTAGTAAAATAAGGACTGTTACCTTTGTGTCCTATATTTGGAAAACATATGAAGTGTTTAAAGGTAAACAGCAAACTATTCAAATATGTTTAAAGATGACTTATTTATGTGAATAGGCCATGAACCCTAGGTAAATGTATGACATGAAGAGGGGCTGGACGATGTGTCCAGGATTGTGGAAAATCTGTATAAATACTTGTGTTTTTGAAATGTCCAGCATTCTCTCATCTCACAGTGTCTGCTTGCACACATTGTGGGGTGTTGAGAGCCAGACAGCTGCCTGTTAATAAATGTACATGGTACCTTTGGACTCGTGACTGGCGTATTTCTATTATGTGGTATTAAGCCTCGATATTTTTAATCTTTCACTAGGAGCTATCTGCATCAACCACATGTAGGTCAGAGCCAATGTTCTGTAGGTGATTGATGACCTCACTGATCTGGGAGGAGTAATCAGTGTGGGGTACATTTACCAGCCCAGCAGAACTCCCCAACAACACCCAACTTGAGAATTGCTGCAAGTTATTTTCTTCATGTCCACCAATGAAAAAAATTCAAAGGCTGCGCTGCTATGCTGCCAGCTTAAAACTACCAACTGAAAAAAAGGAAATGTTCTGCGTTTAAAATGGCTTTGCATTAGTGCCATTTTTCATCCTTCAACATTACACAGTTTGGCTCCAGATAAGACACATTCATGCCAATCTATCTCCAGGCTACACACCAGCAAAGGAGGGCATTCCTCTCCGAAAGGCATTTTATGTCAAATTAAATCTGTGAACTACCAGAGAAACTCACTCCAGGCCGTACAGCAAACGTTTTACTTTTGCAACAATCTTACACAGTTGAAACTCTTCACAAAATGCTCTCTTCTCATTTTGCTGGATGTCAGTTTCAAAGAACCCTTTACTTGAACATATTCTTGTGTATTAGAAATTGACTAAGGTTATCAAAGGGTTCGGAATAAGGATGCGAGGAAAAATCGCATCTGTAAAAGTGACAGCCAAGAAGAATTAACCCACTTGTGAAATGGTGCTTTTGCCAAGCAAGAAAATGTCATGATAGTTTTCCCCAAAAGACTGGGCTTTGTGCAAGCAAGTACGAAAGAAAAACTATTTGTGTTTGAAAACAGCAGAATAAAGGGACTTTGCCAGGAAATTCAAAGGCACTAAACCTTCCTGGAACAGGACTCTCCCCCAAAAACTATGAATGGGCCAAGGTGGAGAATCTTGCACCCTCATCAGACTGAGCGGCATTGCTGCTGCATGAAACAATGGGCTGCACTGGCACAGAGGTGTAAATTCCCGATGACACCTCCCCTCAGCTTCAACTGACTAAGATAAAAGGTGAATCCATGGCAACCATGGGTTAGGCTGACCAGAGCCTGACATGTGGCTGGGGGTGGGAAAGACTGCCCGTATTTGGAAACAAAGCCAGCCCAGTTGATTTCAGAGATTGTTCAGATCATGACATTTATTTCAATAATCAAAAGAAACAGCAATGTGAAATTATGACTCTTTAAATGTGATTTTTACGCCATTAAAATAAGACATTGCAGGTTTTTCTAGCATGTTGGGGAGGCAAACGCCATGAAAATGTAATTTCTGGGAAAAGCGTACATGGTACGGTTTTGTAAATTAATGATAACATGCCCAGTGATAATATGCATATATATATATACAATTGTAGAATTTTAGGTAGGGTGCTTTCCATGGAAATGGTGAAAGATTGCCAGAATGACTAAACAGCACCGTCTTGAGAGTTGGGTCATCATGTTTCTTGTAAAATATGGAGTCTGCCTATCTAATTTGTCTGATGATGACATGTGTAAAGATAAGTGTCTTGCTCCATAACTTATTTTGGAAAAAGTAACTTTGGTGAAACAAAAGTACAACATAAAACACCCACCCTAAAAACTGAGTCACCTCCTTCAGTCCAATCTGCTTCCAGGGAGGAGGCGACATTACAGCTTGACATATACGATATAGAGGTATGTCTAGCTTAGTTCAGCCCACATAATAAAAATACTTTGATGTCATCCGGCCTATAAAGGTGGAGACAGATTCTAGACACAGAGAGATTCCAGAAGGACAGACATTCAAGAAAATTCAGCATTCATAAATCAACATCCGGAGATCCAGGCATTCCACATTCACCCTGCAAGATTCCAGAAGCCAGGCCAGAGCTAGCTGACCCTATCCAGGCTGAACCACTGATCCAGAATTAAAACCCTACTAAAATCCCTTTAATTCAGGGAGGAAGGGGGAAAGGCTGTGGTACCCTTTTTGGGAGTATCTTGTAACCAGACTGGCTTTGCCCCGCTACCTGCTTGCTGAGCTGATGCACCCACTCTCTACCGTGACCAGACTAGGTCCAGCTGTCCCCTTCTAGGATAGCCCGCTGCTGCACAGTGACCAGACCCTTGTTGCGATGTCCAAACACCCGGCTGGCTGACCAAACTACCCCATTCAAGGCTCATTTGTAAGTATTTCCCTTCCCCTGTAACCAAAAAGCTGCATCCCTTGCTTTGTTACCTTGTATTAGGTCCAATCCCAAAGAAATCCTATAAATATCCCAGTAAATCCTTAAAATTGTCAGAATCCTCTGTGTATCCTGTCCTTAGGAAAATCTGAGTTAATTTCCAAATGTTAGTGCCATTCTTTCCAACTCATTTCAGTCCTTGTGTAAGTCCATAGCACTATTTTATATAATTTAATTAATTCCCATATAAAGGCTGAACGCAGCGCGAATAGGTTGCCATTGCAAGTAACCTCCTCACATACTGTGTCTTTCTTTAACAATCTAGCCACTAAAATATAGTTTCAGTAAAAGAAATCACTTTAATAACAAAACCGAGTTGTCCCCTGAAATCGTTCCTGTTTAAAAAACGAGTTTCCTTTTCCTTTCAGAATCTCATACTGTCATCCATGCAGAGTTACCCTTTCACTTTCATATTATACCTGTGATTTGCCTTTGTAATTTAGCATCGAAACCACATTCCGTTTTTGTCTGTTTAACCCATTTTGCAAGCCGTTTTGCTAATTTTAACCAGTGAAACTAAGCAAATGCAATTTCTCCACGTGTGATTTTGCTGCACTGTGTTGTTCCTTCCAAAGTCGATTTTCTGAACTGTTTGCCCGTTGTTAGCAAATTGCCTTGTAGTTTGCTAGTGTTCTTACTTCTTTGATACAGCCATACTCAAACACAGGCTACACCCTAACAGCACAAAGACTGAAGTCCTTACGGTAAGAAAATGAGCATATGGGACCACCACATTCAGATGGAACTTAGGTGAGGTAAACCTGGAACAAACAGAAAAATAGAAGTACCTGTGAACGATGATCAGAGCAAAACTGACCCAGACTCAATTGAGTGAGGGAGTGTCAAGTAGAGTCTGGCAAAAGTGGCTGGTGATGAAAAAGATCATTGACACCCATGGTGGCTTGTCACGGGAGGATAGCTCAAGGGCAAAGTGCTCGCCTTGGAAGCAAGACGACACGGAGCAACACAGGTTCCATCCCCAGGTCCGTGCTTGGAAACCTCTGGGTGTTTAAGCGCACATTAAATAACCAATCGTACCAATCATAAGATCAGAGTATGCAGGCAACCAATAGTCCCCAGCATCCCATATGCTCTAGAGATCTTTCCATTTACTATGATAAACAGGCTGCCAAAGCTCGAGGCACAAATATTGCGCTCTCTGTTTGGTCTTCCATCTTGTGTACCACTAGAAGCAGAACACCTTGAATTAGGGCTCCCCTCACTGCTCTCTCTATGGAAGATCACGGCCTGCAAATACCTCAAAGTCAAGATCCTGTGCTTCATCCACAAGGCGGTCTGGGGCCTGGGACCACTTTACATACGGCTTATCTCCCTAAATACCCCCCGGCCAGTGTCCTTCGTCCTCTGACTCCAACTCCCTGCAGGTCAAACATTTCTCCAAGCAGAGGGTGGAAGGTGGAGCCCTTTCCTCGGCTGGCTCCTCCCTCTGGAACGGCATCTCCTCCCCCCTCCAACTTGAGCTGGATCTTCTAAAGTTCCAGAAACTTCTCAAGATGTTCCATTTCTCCTCTTCCTTCCCTCTCCCTCTCCTCTGCTAACTATCCCTCTGCCGATGTGACTGGGGACTGGTCCCTTCAGAATCAAACAAGGGTGAGACTAACCGCAACAGTCCCCCCTGAATCCTTTTCTAGCACTTGCCATTGGGCTCCCTTTCCCAGACTAGACCAACTTGGTCCACCTTGCCCACCTCACTCATCATCCCTTTCCCCCTTTTCCCCCTGCACTTGCCATCTTGGCCTGCCTAACATTTCCCTGCCCCCTTCCCTCCTGGCACCCCACTCCTGTACTTTTCCCACTACCCCCTCACCACCTGCACATACCACTTTCTCAAACACTTGCATGATAGGATTGTCACGAGCCCAATATAACCATTTTTGTTGTTCCACAATCATGATTCCCTTGTCCCCCCCCATCTTGTCTTGTTGCACCTTTAAACACTTGTTTATAGGCGCCATACAAAGGTCCAATAAATAAAATAAAATAAATAGTTGAGGCGGTGATCCTCCACTTTAGGCCCAGTGCCGTAAAGAAGATTGGCCCTCCAATGCTGTATGTGCTGTAATTAGAGCGGTGCAGACTCTAGGTATCACAGCGGATGCAAAGTAAAGCATGCAAGGTGCTCATGGAGTCTCTGAGGAGGGGTGATGAGGGTGATTCTTGCAAATGGGGGTCTACTGGCCCGTCCCCTCATCCTCACTGAAGAAGGGCCAGGATTACAGAGGTGTAAAAGACGGGTGGGGGGGCACAGGGGCAGACATCGCAGGGTGGTGTGTGAAGTCACCAAGGTGAAGACGGGGTTGAAGCAATAGAAAATAACCAAGCCTCCTTAGATATTATGGAAATGTACTTCGACACATGACTCAAAGCTCTGGGGCAAAAGGAAAAGGAAAAGGAAACTGCCCTAAAACTTGAGGACATGGAGGACAAAGAAAGGATGAACAACATTTGCATACGGGCCTACGGCAGATGGAGGGGGAGTCTCTGCAAACCCTGTAAAATAAAGAGAAGGAGGGGGGATCCATGATCTACGGAGAGGAAGCTCAGAACATTTTGCAGTTTGACCGCATGCACAGGGGGGGGGCATAGGGGAGGCCCCCGAGTGGTGCTATCCAACTGCCACTTTTACAAGGATAAGATGGAAATCCTAACAAAGGCAAGACAGCAGATTACCATCACTTACGAAGGATCAAAACCTCAGATATTCCAAGACCTGCCTGGGGGTATGCTGAACCAGCAAAGTGGCCTGAACCACTGATGACCTGGCTGACTGAAAAGAATGTTCGACATACATTGGGTTTCCCTTTCACCATGTCTTTTGAATGTGAGGGCACTTTGTATAAACTGACAGATGAATCTGAAGTCCCCCAAAACCTGGACAAACTCTCTGGAAAAAATGGGATATCACCAATGAAAGAGGAAAGGAAGAAGCAAGAGAGGTTCCTCAGCATTTTCTTGGAGAAGGCATCTGGGGGAATATCACAGCCCCCTGCAAATTCAGGAAAGTGTTGAATAAATCCCCATCAAAATCCAGGTACTGAAAGAAGGGAAGAGCTTAGTTGTTAACCACCATACTGTTTGTCTTCAGCCGATAGACAGAAAAGGCAATCTTGAAATATGAGGAAGTGGGAGCACAGACTGAGACCAGACTATGTTGACATTGTTCCTTGGCAGGGGACAACTATAGGGGACTACTCTCTGGTGACCTGGAAAGATCCAGGTGTCACATAAGGGGACTTATGTCCGCTTTACCAGAAATGGGTGTTTTACCATTGGTTATAGCAGTTTGCTGTTAGGTTTGTTTATGAGGGAAGAGGGTTGGGGACTCTATGGGTTATGACATCCAGAAGGGTTCACTTCGGAATAATTCAGACTTGTCAAGCGCGGTAGGTCTATAAATATTGTCTATGGCTACGCCCTGGAGTGAAACAAGGGCCCTCAAAATAGCTACATGCAACACAAAGGGCCTCAGGTCACTCCTGAGTAGGGAAATTAAGGCAGAGGGTCTATCAGTGCTAATTGTACAAGAAACCCACTTCAGATAAGGGAAAGAGGCACAGATTCTTGACAGACACGCAGGGCAATGCTTCTGGGAATCCTCTGAAGTAAAGTAACAGGGAGTGGGAATTCTCCTGAGCAAGGAGTACGTACCCTCAGACACTCAAGTTAAAAGCAATGTGGAAATCAGACTCCTGATGTTGAAGGGTAGCGCACATGGGAGGAAGATCACAATAGCCACAACATACACATCCAATTAACGCACATGGAGAGACATAGAAGGGGAAATCCAGGCACTGTAGAGGTGGGAGGAGGCCATGAGAATCCTGGGAGGAAACTTTAACACTGTTAGGGATCCGCGATTGGACTGGTTATCCGCGACCCCCAAGAAGACATGAAACAGCACAGGGAATGAGCGTCCCCTAGACAAGGTGCTTGCGCGATATGCTTTATGCAGCAGTTGGAGGGGGGCCATCTGGGACCACGGGGCTACACATTCTATTCACACCCACACAAATCCTTCACGAGAATTGATTATATGCTCGTGGACTAGGAGGAAGCACAATTTGTGAAGAGTGGCGAGGTGGTGGTGGTGGCCTGGTCAGACCACGATGCAGTGAATATTGAAATACTAGGGTAAGGACCCTGGTGAAGGGGGGCAAGATGGCAGTGTAACAACATGTTATTCAGAGATCAATTGATCATAGAGGAGATGGAACCATTCTTTAGGACCTATGATATGGGGGATGTTTCCCTCAGCACAGTCTGGGAATCAGCTAAGGCCACTATTAGGAGCCTTATCATAGCAGAGGGGGCTAGGGTGAAAGGAAGGAGGGAACAGATGGAGGCTGCTCTCGTAAATGAACTAGACATACTGAGGGATGAGCTTGGAATGGGAGGGGCAGAAGAGTTATGTTCCCAGCTCCAGTCAAATAGGCAAGAATTGAGAGAGGTAGGGTTGGCCAGGTCCCATAAAATGCTACTAGGGGTTAAACCGACCTACTACTAGAAGGGGGCAAGGCAGGGGCCTTATTAGTCAATAGGATAAGGCATTAGACAATCTATGGGTGGGTATGCTCAGTCAGGGAGGATGTAAACAATATCTTACACAAGGATTTAGCGTGAACTATTCAATGTCAACCCTGCTCCCATTAGGAAACATCTCCTGCCAGGGCGGAGAATACATGTCACTATCACCTATTAGTCAACTGGACTTGAGAATCAAACATCTAGGGCTAAATATCACAAACTCCATTACTAACTTATACCTAGCAAATTACCTGCTTTTTGGGGTGAAGTGAAAAGAGATGAAGAGAAATGGGAGAAAATGATATTGTGGGTTGCCAGACTTAACATCATCAAAATGAACATACAACCAAGATATCTGTACTTATTCCAGGGTCTACCAACCCAGGTACCCAAAGATGACGTGTCCCAGGAATCACAGGATAGTGAATAGCCTGACTTTTTATACTTACTACATGGCTTCACAATGCATGGTTTTAGTAGACCACATGAACTCCCACTCCTCAAAACAATGGGTGGCCCTGAAGAATGAGATTCTCCACGCTCTGCCCCTCCATGAATGGCTGTGGATACCTCAGGCATATGTGTATGCTAGGATCCTGACAGACCCAGTCCTGAGGGTACTGTGGTACTTGTGGATGGAACAGGAAGACACCAGATGGTTGTTGTCATGGTCAGCAGCACCAAGTGCAATTTGGGCCCCCCTGGTAAGAGCCAATATACACGACCGTAGCACATACCAGAAGTGATACGAGTGAGAGCTATGTAGGGCAGGTCCACTCTGGGAAAATGGGAGTTTGTGATGCTGCCTTGGCTCAAAGAACTCCTCAAGGTCAGACATCTCACTGTATGCCTCTTTCTCTGGTTTAAGGGCAATTTCAGCAATAAGAAGTTGGGTGAAAATCTGGCAAGAGGGCTCACCAACTTTGAAAACATCTTCATTCAGGGGAGCATGGAATAGGATAGGACTGTGTGTCTAGGTTGTATTCAGCCATACTATGGGTTGGACCAACTGAACCTCTGAGGCTAAGGGGGCAGTGGGAATGGGACTTGGGTGCCCAACTGGAGAATGCCACTTGGATGAAAATGTGTAGAATGATGAAAACCATCTCCATATCCTCCCAACATAGACTCTATGCCATCAAATTAATGCATAGGTGGCAACTACACCTGGTAAAATTGTCACAGATGTACAATAATGTGAACCTTGAATGTTGGAGGTGTCGTGGGTGATAGGGAACCTTCTGGCACATGTGGTGGCCATGCAATCATATCCAGATATTCTGGGGAGAGTTCCTATCTTCGATAAAGAGCTTAGATGGCATATCTTCTCACTCATTGTTGATTCTTGTCAGCTTTAAATGCAATAGAGAACAAAAATGGGGGCTCCAACCACACATGCAGTTCTGGGAATTACATTTATGTTAGAGTGCCTAAGTTATTTTATTAACTCTATTTCAATACACTGCTTAGAATAAATACCCCACAGTTTAGCCTATGCTCAGTTCCATACTTACATTTCAGACTACGGTTGATTTTGTTTTTTTGCTAAGATGCAAGTATCCTCTACTATGGCCGTATGCCAGGCAGCAGTGCTTTATTGTATATAGCCCTGATTTTTAATAATAGGGTTCTGGGACCACCTTTAGGTCTCACCTATATTTTTTCCTCTTCTTTTCTCCCCTTTTGTCATCCATTTGTTACCCCTCCTTCCCTGACCCTTCCAGAGAGCCCCAATCCAGAGGCCCAGACGAAGGCTTTCCAACAAGCAGCCGAAACGCCCTTGGACAAAGCCCTGAGCTTGCTTGACTGTCCACACCAACCTTAAAGGGGGCCCCTCCCCCAGAAGTAGACCGGTGGTTTTTGGTCCTCTGTTGAATTCATTTCGCTTCCTTAACTTGTTTTTTACCAAATACATGGTGATTTTGGACCAATGGTTTTGGTCCTCTGTTGAATTTATTTCACTGTCCTAACTTGTTTTTACCGAATACATGGTGATTTTGTTTGATTGCTGGAATTTATTTGTACGTAACAAACATTTCCATACCTAGCTTGTTTCTGCATGCTTTGATGTGATTCTGCAACACACGAATAGTACACCCACAAATGACGTTGAAATTGGATGATATATTTTCTTCTTTTTCTCTACATCCTTTTTGTACTACCTTGTTGCACCGTATTGATGTTCTGTACAACTATAATTGCAGACTATGACCTGTATTAAAAAAAGAAAAAAACTAAAAAATTGAAAAAATAACTGCTAATAATAAAAAAGCGGTGGTTCGAGATACTGGATTGATCTTGATGCTTGATCTCTTATTTTCAAGGATACTTGGCTTATTTATTCTAAGCAGTGTATTGAAATCGAATTAATAAAATAACTTAGGCACTCTAACATAAATGTAATGCCAAGAACTGAATGTGTGGTTGGAGCCCCCATTTTTGTTCTCTACTGTATACTAGCCCTTCATCCTTCCACATTAGGGTCCATCTCTTTCGTTACGAATCTTTAAATGCAATAGCAAAAGCCTTATCCTGCAAGTGCGTAATCTGTTGCTAGCGGCTACGATAGCGGTTGCAAGAGCATGGAAGATGGAAGGAACCCCACCAAAAAAGAGTAGATAACCACAGCAGGGATATCTTCCATATGGAATCACTGATGCATGGGCAAAATCAGACCAACGGCAAAATGCTTCAAGAGTGGCTTCCCATTTATAAACGAATACATGCCGGGATACGGTTGGGGAAGGAACAATTCGAGGGGGCTGGGGAGGACCAGGGGTTGAGGGCTTGGTCTAATACATGAATGTTAGACAAGAAGCATAGACATTTTTTAAAGAACCCGGGATGTCAGGGGGAGGAGAGGGGGCGGATTGGGGGTTGAAGATCGAAAAGAAGTATGATAATAATTAATTCTGAAGGGAGATGGCATAATATTACTCTGTTCTAGTTTCTGTTATAATGGACCCCTGTCCTGTCCCCTTTAAAGCACTTGAATCGTATCGACTTGTAAAAGTATAATATGTTTTTGTCAGAGAGAAAATATGTAATACATTTTGATTATGAAAAAAAACCTCTTCATTTTCAAGTAGTAGTAATTTAACAGGGAAATCTAGCGTGGCCCACAAATCCCAAAAATATAATTGACCTATTACTGCTACTTCTTTAACTTAGGCATTGGAAAGTTCAACAACTGAAGAAACATCACAATACACTCTCTCTAGTATTGACGGTAATAAAAGCATTTCAAGTAATGCTATTAACAAAAGCAAAAAAACAACATAAAAAAATATAACTAGCTCTGGAACAATTCCATTTGGTAAATTAAGATCTTGAATATGGGACTACTTTGAACTCCTGCACCATATGATGTGCAACATTTTACTGAAGTGATTTGCACAATCTGCAAAGAAAAATTATAAAGGGGTAGCCCTCAAAAATATAATATATGAAATTTAGCAATGTTAGCACAAAGTGCAAAATAAACGTGAGCAAATATATTTTATAAATGTTTATAAAAATAAAACAATCAAGACATTTCAATAAAAAAAACAATTCCATGGTAGTTAGCACCACTACAAACAAAATAGTAAAAGAAAACATATAGAAACTGCAACTGTGAAAAAAGGATAAAAACCTGTAGCTCCTAAAGTTTCCAGAATTGATCCAGAGTATGTTTATTCTTTTTTAGGATGCTTAAAATGAAATGTGGGACAATAATTGCAGTAGGAGAAAGAAATGCTGCTACTCGTTTGCAAAAATGAAAGTACACTCATTTAAGACATACTTTTAAAAAGAAAATATTTATTAAAACCAGGTTTTTCGCAAAATATAATATTAATATAAAAATATTGGAATTCCATTTTAAATAATAAAAAAATGTATTCCAATACAATTTTAGTATATTTCCAAAGTAAAATAAATGTGTTTTAAAAAAGTTATAAATCATTCCACCAACAAATAATTATTTTTCAAAACACCTAAAAAAACATATCTATTAGTTTTACATAATAACATATATTCATACATAGTTAAAATAATCTTATATTCACATTTACTACATATAAAACTTTCAATTAAAGTAAACACTTCATACGACCAAAACAACATTATGGGGGTAATTCATGGGAGAGGGAGCGTGCGCCAGCTTGCGCCAGCCACGTGTGCCAAAACCCATTTTGACTCACAGCGTATTCATGGATTTAAACATCCATAACCAGCCGTGGCGCAGCGTGGCGCAGCGACCCTGCAGCAGCGGCAGTTATGTCCCCAACTGAGCCAATGCTCATAGAGACATGCACGAAACCAATGAGAGTAGACCACACCAATAATGTAGATTCATGAAATGTATTAAAAATAAAACAAAATGACTTAATGAAAACCACACATGAAAATGAAGAAATAATGAATGCTTATGAAAAAGAAAGTAAAATCCAAGGAAAATTGAAAATCCAAGACATGAAAAATGAAAAGTGGTCCATCGCCAAAGTCCATAGAAAAAAATCCAAAAATGAAAAACATAAAAAAACATTACGCCATGGGATGACGTCAAAAAGAAAGTATGTAGATGTCTGGAACTATTTACAATGAAAGTCTGAAGGGTCCATGATCCCAAAATAAAATGAAATCTACAGAAAACCCTATGTAAACCACAACTATATACAAAAATGGGAGCAAAGTCTGTGTACTCCAAATCATAGAAAAACAAAATGAAACCTAAACCTAAATAACTATATACAAAGGCGGCGGGCTAGTCCTACGACTCACTTTTTGATGTCCCGGGCCAGAGCATCATCGAACTCCATGTCGATGTGCCGGAAGTGGGCCTGTTCCCTGGCCTGGAGGTCTCGCAGGGATGCAGCCATGGTATCCTCCAACTCCCTGCGAGTTGCCTCAAGGCACTCAAACTGCCTCAAAGACCGGTGCATGGAGTTCTCCGTACTGACCATTGTGAGCCGTGCACTCTCCGCCCGCTGCCGCTCTGCATCTATTTGCTGGCCCAACCGCTGCCACATAGAAGACACTCCCAATCCTGGGTCCTCCTGCCTGCCGGCCGATGCCTGACCCTGGGATGTTGATGGCCCCGAGCCATGATGGCTCCCAAACTGAGGCTGCTGCTGCCTCCAATGCAACTGCCTCTGGCACCACAGCGCCATCCAGGCTGATGGAATCCTCTTGTGCCGCCGTGCACGTGCCCTGCTTGTTGATGCCTGCACGTCCTCCATTTGCTGGGGTCCAGTTGGTGGGGTGGCCACCCCTGCTGGACCTCTGACTCCCGACTGTGGCAGGGATGTGTCCTCTACCAGCCTGGCTGCTGGCTCAGGGGCAGCTCCAACGGGGGCCCAGGTGATACTTGGGTGGGAAGATGGCACAGAAGATGACAGGTGCATAGGGGTTCATTTGTTTAGGGGGTCGCAAGAAGATCCAGCACACAGAGCAACCCAGTGCCGACAACCTGTCCTAGTAGTGCCATGCGCCCAAACAGGTATGCGAAAGGATGTGCATTGTCCTGATGAGAACCCTGCACGTCATCCCAAATACCAAGTTGCCGCAATGCCACACCAGATAGGACAGGCTCAATCCAGTCACAGATTGCTACGTCTGCAGGGAGAGGAAGGCCAGTTGTTGTTTGCGCATCCCCTCCCTGAAAATTGGTCTGGACAAAGGCATCCCTGCTGGTGCCAGATGATGCAGTCACAGGATCGGGGACAGGATTACACATAGGGACCTCCGCGGCGGCCTGTGCTGCCTCCTGTCCCTGCCCCTGGACTGCACCATTAGCACCAGTGGAATCCCCCCTTCCAGGCCCCATGAGTGGGGCTGTCATGGCCTCCTCCTCAACCAAACCCCCCACCAACCTGGATGACTCCATGCCGTCTTCCTCCGTAGGCCCCTGTGGGGGCTCAGCTGCCCCTTCTGCTGCTGAGGAGTCCACCTCCAACCTCCGCCTCTTAAACCTTTCCTCGGCAGCTGCAGCCATGGACGCGGCACCAGACTTCTCACTCCCGGAAGATATGATTACCTCGGGGGGGAACTGGGCCTTGCGTCTCCGGCTGGCGGTGGCATCCCTGCCCCTGTGATCCACAGCACTGTCCCCACCCTCTTTATCAGTCGACTCTGCGGACAGGGAGAGATAGAATACAGGCATCAGGGCACTGTACAATGTTCTGATAAACACATGACAGTTGCACATGAGTGGCAGTGTCAAACTTCATAGATGGCATCACACTCCCCAACACTCATATCATTTGCACCCACACACATGCACAAATTAACCGGAATTGTGCAGCAGCATCCATACACACACACCTGCATGAACGCCCAAAGGTTGGCATGACATCACAAGCAACATGGGGAGTGCAGAACACATGCACACACGCCACCAGACAGACACGCATCGGTACATCTCCACCACCTGTCACAGTGCAATCATCGGCAACTATGTCACATCTGCCAATCGGGTATCTACATGTCTGTGTCACATGCATCCATGGAGTCTCACAGTCACACCCGCCCAAACAGACACACACACATGTACACCGTGCACGTATATGAAGGTGTGACGAGCATCCATGTGTCACACCCCAAACATGGCTGAGTATATACACAGGCATGCAAACATCTGTGCAACTTCACATGCAGTTGTTCATCATGCTTTGGAACACATACACCAGTGAAGTGCATCACACATGACTGGACTCACATGCAGCACAGTCATGACCCTGCACTTACACATCCATACATGGGCCATGTCACACATATGTCCAAGCTGCACACTCCTGGCACACCTCAACACGAACTGCATCCAATGAGTACGCATGGACACTTACCGCTCGACTCCAGACGGGTCTGCTTCTCGAGGACCTGGAAGTGAAGTGCTGGGTGAATGCATTCCAGGACCATCATCTGGTCAGTGGTAAGGCAGACTCGGCACCCCACTGCATCCGCTGTGTCCAAGAGGCGCTGGGCCTTCCTGAGGGTGCTGGACCTGAAGTGCTCCCAGCGCTTATGGACGTGTTTCAGGTCACAGGTCTCCACGTTGATGGCACCCACGATGTCTAACCAGATCCTCCTCCGTCATTCCTTGTCAGTGCATGGTCGTCCGAAGAGGGCATTAATAATGCACCATGACTTGCTCCACCAGATGCCAACTTCTCCTGCAGTGAAGCTGGCAGCCCTCTGCCTCTCTGCTGGGGAGTCACCACTGGTCCCAGATGGAGTTTGGCCCGACATGGCAACCCCTGAGGCAGGGGTGGGTGGGCAACTGTGTCCTGCTGCTGGGCTGTGGAGCGATGGAAGAGCAGTCGGGAGTCTTCTGTTCCAGCAGGGGTGGTCTTCTGTGTGTTGTCGCGTGGCCAGCTTGATACAGAGTGAATCCGCATGTGAAAAAACAACACGTCAGTGTGTAATGCGAGGAAAGGGCCTTAGCGCATAAGTGCGTAAGTGACGTGGCACGCACAGGCTTTTCCCTCAGCACGGGTACATAGTGAATCCGCACGTGCAAAAACAGCACTTCCGCATGTGAATGAGTGTAATTTGAGGAAAGGGCCTAAGCGTGTAAGTGACGTGACGCGTGCAGGCGTTTCCCTCGGCATGGGTTAAAGGTGAGCGCGGCCCAGCAGTTCACTGTACATGCTTTTCGTGGAGACTAACGCGTTTGTTGCTACTTCTTGTTGTTTCACGTGCCATCACTTCACAGCGGATCGAGAACGTACCTCTTCTTTTGGCAGGGGTTTTGCCTACGCGTGTTTTTCTTTCTCACGCTAGTCAGACGGTGAGTCGCGCATGCTATTTTTCCCACTGCGGGTCCCCCTGTGTATCGCTTACCCGTTTCCAAGGTCATAGTAGCCTGTGTGTCCCTGGGTGCCACCGAATACTGCGGGAGGTTAATTCCACACACGTGGGCTACCAGGGGTTGCATGCACAGTTTTATAGCAGATTTGGGGTGCCTGAGCGTTGCGTGACCCGTCATTTTCTCACCGGGGTCACATACAGCATTGCAAGTGCACAGTGGTGCTGTTTACATCTAGTACCCCACCCCCTTTGTCCCAATTGCCCAGGACGATTGTTGTGTACACCTCCCATTGGCACTAGTACATCTGTGCCATGGTTGGGAGGCCACGAAAGGTGAGGGGCGCCTCAGTTGGGTGTCCTCCATGTGGTGGGCGTGGTCAGGGATGTGGCCAGGCTGATCAGGGAGTAGGGGGAGTCCAGGGTGTCCAGGGTGGCTGCAGAGGGGGAAGAGGCAGGGGTGCGCCACTTCGACAGGATGTTCTGCCATGTGTTGGTGCAGTCATACCACCACCCCTTGCGGCTCTAGGAGATGCAGCTCTTGCATTTGACACTTGCACCCATGCGACCCGGCAGTCAGTTTCATCTACTGCCACGGGCCCAATAGTAGTGGTAGCTGCAGGTGCAGGTGTTGCGACCACCACCCAGGCTCAGGGTCGGCAAGCATATGATGCATTGGCACCTGAGGACTCCCAGGCAGAATTCCAGGTGGTCAGGAAGCACAAGAAAAGTGCGCACAGGGCTGCTCTGACGGAGGCACATGTCCCATGAGCAGATGCAGCCAACATCACCCCGGCTGTGAGTCTGCCAGCTAGGACAGTCTTGGTCACAGACCTTGGCACAGCGGCTGTTGCTGCGCTGGGCCAGTCAAGAGCACCCAGCAGCCACTTCTGTCCTAGTTCCACCTGCAACTCCCTTGGTCCAGTCCACCAGCGCCACTGCCCCTACTGATCAGAGCAGCATTTGCCAGTCAGGGTCCGGACCACTGTCCAAGAGGAGGAAGGTTGCTGCTGCACAAGAGGCTGGGACCCCAGACACGGCTCCGGCCTCCAGCATGTCGAGGAAGAAGCCTTTCGGCAAGCAGGAACTGGACTTCCTTGTTGGCTACGTGTCAGAACACGAACGTGATATGCTAGTGGGCCCAAATTGCCCCACTACGCCTTCCCAGCGTTGGGACCACTGGAAGCATGTTGCGGATAGTGTTAGTGCATTCGGACATGAGGTGCGCACAGCTCAGGACTGCAAAAAGTGTTGGGATGACCTCTGACGCTATGCTAAGCTAAAGCGTGCCTCCAATTATGCCATGACTCAGGTGACTGGCAGGTGGCCAGCACCTGAGGAGGAAGTGCTCACTCCACACAAGGTGATCGCTGCAGAGTTCGTCCCGGCATAATTGGTTGAAGGAGTGGGAGAGATGCAGGTTTATGATGCCCCATCCGGAGAGTGTTTTTGCATGTTTGTCCAGCCCATGTGTGGTTTGCTTGTGTGATGTGTTGTGCTTGACTGCCACTACATGCTATGTGTACATGGTTCTCATGTGCGAGTCATGCAATGTTTCACTAATGCGCGCCTGTTGTGATGCATGCTGGACATGTCAAGCAGGTGGGGACTGTCCTCATCACCACACATGCACCCTACTCACATGCTAGTCACCTGGCTGCCACTCCGGTCCATGTTCCAGCTCACTGACCCTTCTGCATGTAGCCTGGGGTGGCTTTCCACTCAGCACTCAGACTATGTCATCGCATGACTGATGTGCATGTGTGTTCAGCCTGCATGCGGGTACTCCACACGGGCATGCTTCCTTGCCCCTCCGCCCCTATGCACCTCAATTTCACCATGGCACAGGTGGGTCACATGTTGCACTACTGCAATGGCCTGTTCCACGCTCCTGTGTACATGCACAATTCCCCCTGCGAACCTGCCAGACACATACTGTGAGGTACATCCTTTGTCCTTGATGCAGGGTGTCTCACTCGGACTGTGCAGATGGCAGATGCTCCCGGGGGACATGAGTGCCCATTCATGCTCCATGTGCATTCCATGCATGCCCCTATGTGTCCTTGGAGGATGATCATTGAAGTACGTGTCCAGGATTACATATGTATCATGGCATTTGGTCATCCATTCCATGCTCACTCTGGCTCAGAGCTGCATCACGCATATGTTTAGGGTGTCATTGTCTGTTTGGGGCACAGGCCTCCCCCTGTTGCAGGCCCCCTGACTCTGTTCAACTGGTGTAGTGCCTTCTGCACGAATGGGTGTACTACTGAGGGTTCATCATGTGTCCTGCTTACTGTCCCATTCTCATCTGCTTTGGTGTCAGTAGACTGAGATGATGCAATTGACGCTAGTCAACACTGTCTGCCAATACACAGTTCACTGGTCAACCTTTCATTGCCATGCAATGCCTCCCTGCATTTTAACAAAAGGGGGGGTTCCTGTAGCCATGCAACCCATTGCAGGCACATTGCACATGATAGCTGAACTTGCCCTTACACTGCCTTCATGTTTGACATCATAATGTACTTGTTGATATAGATAGTTGGTAACGTACACATGTCCTGCACTGCACCCACCCATTTCTGAGCCATGTTACACCATTCTACATGCCTACTCACTGCTGTAATGTCAAAGTGACCTGGTATGTATGTTCAGATTGTCATCCCTTCACTGTTATGAAACACACGGGCACAGGTGCAACCTGTGACACATGTACTCTGTATTGGAACACCCTACCGGGTGTTTAGCAAAGTTGATTGGTCAATCTGCGGTCTATACTAACTGGTATAGTCCACAGATTGATTATAGCCTGCCAATCAGGTTGTAATGACTGTGGATCTGCCTGCATGTGTGTATGTGTACACTTTCACATACATCAAAACAAGCAGTGTTGTAGCTGCTTGTTTTGCTGTTTAGGATGCTGTTCAAATCCACCATACAGGTGTATATGAACATGGGTGTATTTCAACACTTTCACATATACATATGCAAGCAGCTTCAACGTTGTGTAGTGCAACATTGCAGCTACTTACTTATGTGTGTGAGAAAGTGTTTATTTACACGTGTGTTCTCTGCAGCTTTTTTGTTGATGACTGATATGTTGTTATTTAACGTAAATGCTGCTGGGATTTCAGCATTGCGCCCGTTATGTTCAACTGGCACAATCCTGAAGGTGCACTGTCGTGGAGTACGTGTAGGCCTAGGCCCACTTAGCAAATATGGTGGAGCCTGGGCGTGATGATTTGACACACTGAATAATGTTTCCTGGTATATTCAATGCACAATGGGCTGAATCAGGCCCTGAGGGGTGTTCTGGAGGCTTCATGGACTGGCAGCTTGGACCGTACTGGGCGTTATGGTCCCTCATGCCTCGTTTCAGGCCCTCACTTTTCTCGGGACATTCAATATGTCTACATGGCCCATGAGGCCCGCTACAGGCCGAGCTGCAGATGGATGAAGCTATATTGGTGATGATGATTTAGTGATGCATGTGTACATGCATATTACGTGTGTCATGGTGTGTTGTGATTCACTTGCAGCTGTGGCCATTTGGCTGTTCAGACATGCTTATGGTACATTCCATCTCTTTGTTGCCATCTGTCATTTATGCCTGTGATATGTGCCTGCCAGAGGTGATGTGTGATGCAGGGGATATACTACATCAGTACTTGTGTAGGTTTTGCAATTTACACGCATCCATTTCTGCTTTTGGGATGCCATTGCATATCAATGCCACTGGATTCATGCCAAAATTTCAGTTGTGTGTGACATGTCTGCTTCATGTGTTGGCTGTCGATGTGATGTCTATGTGTGTGTGGGTTATGCACTTCTGACATGTGTACTCATGTTTGTTTTTTTCATGTTACAGGTGATGACGCAATGGAGCCAGATGATGGTGATGTCATTCCAGACACAGGGTTACTATTACATCAGCAACCCGGCACAAGTGGGGGTCGTGGGGTGGTAGACCACGAGAACCCACTTGTGCTCCAGACCATCGTGTCCAGGGCTGGCAATCAGTCAAGCTCTAATGATCACTCTGAGCGCAATGTTGAGTTGGATGCGTGTCATGTCCATTTGTCACCGGTGAGTGATCCTGATGTGGACGATCTTCTGTCCGCGACACCTGCACTGAGGGGCCAGACAGTGTTGGAACCTCTGCCTGTGGTGGTCCTGGATGCATGGTCACAATCCACACCAGTTGCTGATGTGCCTGCGGCATCATGTCAATGGAGGGATGTAGTCCTGCAGCCGTGGGTGGTGCCAATCCAGCAAGGACCCTGGCTCCTTGGGCCCTGTAGGTGTCATGTCCGGCAACACGGTGACCGTGCGCCACCAGGGTATACTGAGTGGGAGCAATCCATGTATGCCAGTTAAGAGCAACAGGGGGCAGCTATTGATAAGATCGCTCAGAGCATGGAACGTGTGGCCCAATACCTGCTCCCCCCTGCTAGGCAGGTGGAGCTCCAGCATCAGGCAGCGCAGTCCACGGGCCGCTCACTCAGGCTGGGTATGGTGGCCTCAGACAGGGCATGACGGGCTGAAATTGTGTCTCTGCGTCAAGCACTTGCTGCTCACACAGAGGCACACATGAGGGATGACCATCAATGCCTCAGATCTACTCTGGATGTGCCCAACATGTCCCAGAGGCAGCGGTCAGAGGAGAGGTTGGAGCAGCTTGAGGATACCATCTCGGCTGAGCTACGTGAATGGAGGTGCTCCAGATGTCATGTGAGGCCATGCAGACAGAACTCTGTGTGACACGTGCTACCTTGCAAGAGGAAGCACGCGTATCACAGAGGTGCTACATGCTGGCCTACTGGCCATTGCCACACAGGACCGGGCTTATCAGACCCGCACAAAAAAAAGGCTTGGTGCCGTCGAGGGGCAAGCTGCTGTGCATAGGCGTGGTCAGGCAACTGTGCCACGTCCACCTTCTGATTTCCATCCATAGGGTGACTCGGAAGACGACTTATCTTTCACACAGGTCGGGCGTGCAGGCTTTGAGCCCATGGAGTTTTTTTTTTTATCTCAACATCATCGCATGTGGGTGTTGAGGTGCACCCTGTACCTCTCACCTCCTGGGTGCCACCCCCCCGCCCCGGGTCGTATGTGGCCATTTTTATTTCTTTTAATAATATTGTTTGCCTATTGTGCATTCATGTGACGGTGTGGTGATTTTTGGCTTTTGAAAGCCTCCACTGTCTGTTCCAGCTAGGCCCATACAAGCTTGTCTTGTGTATGTTTTTGTGGCTTGGGGTCCATACACATATGCCACTCCTGCTTCCCCTTTCCATGGGCTTGCAAGGATGGTTCAGTGTGACAGCAATTTACACATGGGCATTGGACTTTCGTCATATCTGTGGCCAGTCTGCTGCTGTACTACTTGTGTTTACACCCCTAGTGGGGATTATGGATGTTTTCTCCACGGCATGTCTGCAATCAATTTTGGTGAGTACATTTTTGAACTGTGCATTTATTGAAGTTGATTGTGATGTGTTTTCATTTCTTGCCTGTATACATGCTTGATGCACTTCATGCTGTAGACGGTAGCCTGCACCCTTTAGCTGTCAAAGCCACACTGATGGTGGGGGGGGGGCTGGTGGTGATAATGTCAAGTTGGTACATGTTAGGTTCAGCCCCTGGGAATTGTGGCAAAGGTGGAAGCATTAGGAATGTGACCCAAGAACCACAACTCACGGTCCAGTCCTCACCTGAGATGTCCGCCTAGACCACTTTTCCGCTCCGTTCCATTTGGATGGCACGTTCTATCTGTCTTCCCTCTTGGACTTCGCTGCTGCGTGACGGTGCAGTTTTCCTACTGGACTACAGCTCTTTTACTAATTTTTCATAGTCTGATGCCTTTAGTCCCTGTTTTTCTTCCTGCTACTGTCCTTGTTGCAGATCAGTCTGCCCATCTCTCGGGCAGTTGTTTCCACATAGTTGTTTGCTGCCTCGGTTTGCCTCGGTACACTTCTGTACCACAGCATCTCTCTCTCTCGCTCCTCCTATCTTACATCTATTCCATCCATACCTTTATGTTCACTTTGGCCTTTTACCAAAGCTATTCAACTGTTCTGGCTCTTCACTTGCTGTCAGCTGTTTCCGGCAATCTTGCATTCACTGTGCCTTTCCAGACTTGTGCTGTCTCTGCCTTTCTCCGTTCATGCTATCAAGAATTGATTGGTTTTCAGCTCACCCATCCAGTTGTGCCAGCCTCCTTGGTTATTTTCTACTCAGGTTTCAGCTCTGCCCATCAGTTGTGGCATCCTCATTGATTATTGTGTACTCAAATTCCTACCCATCCTGTTGACCCATTGTACAACTGTGCAACCTTGGAAGTTATTCTATCATTCAGCTTGGACATGTACTTGGACATATTCCACAACTTCAAGTCATCTACTGGAGACTCTTCCGGGGTTTTTTGGTGCCTAGAGGCTTTTTCCCTGGTTTGGGGGTTTGGCTCATTGGAGTTCTCTGCGATTCGGTAAGGTGGCCTCTGAGAGGGCTAGACCATATTTACACAAAAGGAAGAACAAGGAAACCAAGGGGAAGGGGGATCCTGAATCCAGGTAGACTAGAAGGAAGAAGCCGACGGACACCAGAGACAGTTCTTCTGAAGGTCAAGGTGATGAGGAAATGAGGGAGATGCTTTTGTTGTCAAACAGTACGCTTGGGCTACAGTGATTGGTCACTGTCTGACTTTGTCAATGTGGGGTACTATGTACATAATGTGTTCTGCTGGTAAATGGCTGTTCTTGTGTTGGGTTTACTTTTCAGGTGTCAGGGGATTGGTGTGGTTTGACACACTGGGATGTCCACATGGGCAATGTTCACATGTGTTGTGTACAGGACACTGGGGGTCACTTCATTTCACATGCATGTATTGAGTGCATGTCCCTACTGACACACACACTTACACAATGCACCACCACACATACAACCACCCATCCATGCCCACACATGCACACAGATTGCCTTCTCTGCCATGCTGTGTTCCTGCAGCGCATGATCACTTACTATTTTGGGATTGCGTACATGCGTCACTGGGTAATTTTTGTTGCTTGTCCTTTTTTATATGATGCTCAAGGTGTATCACCAACACAATGGCCGCTCACTGTGCTGTATGCTGAGTGGTGTGTTGCAGGGGACACACACAGCACACGGTTTTAGGGTTTGCCGATTTGGATTGGCCAATGTGCATGCCAACAGGCATTCTGTCTTTTGTTGATGGTGCCACTGGTGGCATGCATTTATGTATGACTTTGCATGTGTGGGAGGTTGTTGGTCAGTCACTTCATCTGATTCCATGTCAGGTGTGATTGTCTCGCCCCTGTTTCTATTAATCACTTGCCACTTCATAACTAATTTGTCATGTATTGTGCATTTGGTTTGCTCTTTTGCTGTTGCATGCCATGTCATGGTATGGCTGACGAGGGTGATGGAGGTTGGGAGGTTTTGGGTGACATACCAATGACTTTCATGGCCTGTTTTACAGGGGGGTGGTGTGATATGCACCTTGCATGTGTTCCTTTTGGTCACACTGGATTGGTTATGTTTAAGTCGCTAGGGATGCACACAATGTAGCACTTCCGTGGAAACATTCTCAGGGTGGTAAGGTTGTAACGATTGACTGTCTCTTTGTCATCATCGATTGTCACCTGGTATGTGGCAGGCATGTGTGCACTCCACAGGGGTGGGAGTTTAGGTGAAAATGTGGCCACAAGCTGGGTCCAGGCTGCCTCACCACGTCCCCTTTCCCCTCCCATGAGCAGCTCCTGTGCCCGTGGTTGAGGATGTGGGGGCTCCACCATGGCCACCGGTACGCACTGCCGTGTTGCAACATTGTGCAGGACACATGCTGCCACAATGATCCTGCACACTACTCGGGGTGCATATAGTAGCTGCCCGCCAGAGCAGTCAAGGGAGCGGAAGCGTGACTTAAGCACTGCAAATGTGCGCTCTATTATGCCCCTGGTTGCAATATGGGCTGCGTTGTATCTTACCTGGGGTGGTGTGGTGGGGTTCCGTTTTGGCGTCATCATGTGGGTGCTCAGAGGGTAGGCACTGTCCCCTGGGGAGGTGATGATGGTTGTCATTAGTTGGGTTTGTGTATTTGTCTGTGTGTGACATGCATGCATGTGCCCAGACATTTTTTCTCACCAATGACCCATGTGTCGCCATGCTTCCCAGCTTCCAGGTCGCGGCTCAGGGCGGACATTCTGTACATGAAACTGTCATGGGTAGACCCAGGATAGTTTGAATAGATAGAGGTGATGATTCCATGGGCATCGCATACAACATGTACGTTCATGGAATGCCAGTGCTTGCAGTTGCGGTAGATGTTCTCAGTGGCCCTAGGTGGACGTAGGGCCACATGGGTGCAATCTATGGCACTGACCACTTTGGGTAAGTGTGCCACTCTGTAAAAGTCCTGGACCACGGCCTGCCTTTCTGCGGGTGTTCTGGGCATTTATTTGTGCCTACGGACTGAGGGGTGTGCAGTCATGATTGCCAACACCTGGTGTAGGCAGCGTGTCTGCGTGGGCTGTGAAACTCCCCCACCTATGGCAGTTGTCTGCTGAAATGACCCAGTGGCCAAACAATGCAGGACATTGAGCACCTTTTCCAAGGGGCTCGGTGCTTGGGAGCACAAGATGGGTGATGTGAGCTCATCCTCCCACTCAGTGACCAGGTCTAGGATGATATGAGGTGGAAACCTATACCTGCCATAGACCTCGTCATCAGGCATCCCAAAAAGGCTGGTCCTGGGCAATAAAATGCGGGGCCTGGCTATTCTCCTCCTCCTGCGGTATCCCACGATCACTGCTGCGAGAAATGGGACATTCATCGTAGCTGTATATATGTGTTTGTTGTTTGCATGCACTTTTTTACTGGGTGGGGATGCTTCCGCCTGCCTTCGTGTGGTGGACGTGTTTATGCCTGTGCGTGTCTTTTGGTTTGTGCGGGTTTCCCCTATTCGATTCCATGAATACGTGTTGTTCATGCGCGTGTGGGCTTTCCATGTATTTCCCAGCAGTACTTCCCCAGTTACGCCCTCATTTTCAAGGGTTGTTCCCCATTCTGTGTGTTCTGCTGCCTTTTTTGTGTGTGTGCTACACGTTGTGTGTGTCGTGCATGGCGTTTGGGATGTCGTAGTGACGTGTGCGCCCGTGTGCGCCACACCTGGTTTTGGAGCCGCTCCCTGGAAAAACACACACACAGACTTCCATGAATCGCTTGCGTGCAATTCGCACGCGTGCGCTCGAATTTTCTCACTTGCGCCACTGATTTTGGTGCACAATTATTCCATGAATCGGCCTTTATATGTTTTAATAAAAATGTAAATCAAACATATGTACCCTTTGAATATAATTATTTACAATGCATAAGTAAAATAATGCTCATTTATACAATTAAAATGTACTACATTATGTATATATAATTGCAAATATTAATAAAAATACACCAAACACAAATACACTTAATACTATTTTAAAAACAATCCATAAATATTACAAATGCATACAATATATAGTATAACTCTAAATGTTGCGTTATGATATATAAGACATACTAAAATAAAAAATGATTTGTACTAATTAAAATATTTAAAAATACCAGTTCAATAAAGTTCAAAATATATATTAATTTAATATTAATTAGCATTTTCATATTAAGTATTAATTAGGCGCAGAGTTCCTAAGAGAGAAAAAAAACGTCTACCATCCAACAAGGCCACTAAATCAGGCAGCGACATCCGGTTGGAACCAAAACCTTACAACAAAACAATATTTAGAGGATCCTCTTTCTCTCACCTTGCCCCAAAAACCTCGAATGAGCTACCAAAGAACATACGTAACATGAGAGATCATTGTCTATTCCGATAACTGCTCAAATCTTGGCTCTTCTCCCCCTAACTAGAAGGAATGCCTATGGGGGCACATACACAGCTGAAACAATACTCAGAGAGGGAACTGATCCTCCCTATACCCCTAAACTACCTTCCATAAACAGGGAGGGGGAAGAACGATCAACAATATATTGCTATACCAACCGGGAAGGTGATGTTTGTACGTAACTGAAAAGAGTTGTATATCATGTACTACCTTCCATAAACAGAGGGAGGGGTAAGAACGATCAACAATATATTGCTATACCAACCGGGAAGGTGATGTTTGTACATAACTGAAAAGAGTTGTATATCATGTTTATATACACCAGGTTGTGACATGTTGATGTAATGTATTTTACCCTCGGCTGGTGACTCCGAATTCAAGTTAATCTAAATGTCAGTCACACCGTACAGTATGTCAGATTAAATGGCAAATGGTGTTCAGTGTTGTGATCACAAATTATATATAACATTTCACCTTCTATAGGAAAAGGCAGTAGATACCATAAAGAAAAAGTTCAAAAACCACATAAACAAAACATGAGCTAGCAATATACACTTGCAAAGCGCTGTGCATCTCCTGCACATTTGTTGCCCTCAGTCATTTTTGTTCACAAGCATCAAATACAATTTACAAAAAGCATTCAAAATTCAGCTCCTCATTCAACCCCTTGGGTGTCAATGTTCCCAATCGATCTATCCAAAAGGATTTGCGTTGGTCAAGTCTCTTCTGTATGTTCTCATGTGGATCGATTCTGGAGACTACCTCCAGTAGTTGGAACCATATCTGCGCCAGGTTGTGTTGTTTCTCCTGCCAATGCCTGGCCACTGCTGAGGTCATATTTTGGTTCCTTATACAAGAACTATGCTCATTCCATCTAAGCTTTGCTGTCCTTTTTGATTGGCCAATATAATACAGACCACATGGGCACTTGATTGAGTATATTGTACTTTGTGTGTCGCATGTCGCATAGTCTCTCAATTTAATGTTTTCTTCAGTATGCGGGTGATTGATGGTTTCTCCTTTCTGTATATAATCGCAATTGCTGCAATGTAAACACAGGAATGTTCCTTTTCATGATGTTACTGCCCATCTTTAATGGACCTCGTTTTTACCAATCTATCTCTGAAATTCGTTCTCCTTTGATATGCAAATGTGGGAAGCCCTGAAGATGGAGTGACCCTCCGAAATGTATTGGCTCAGAGCCAAATTCTTTTGATTTGGGAGACTGTTCTGCCATCAAATAGCCATTTTCAATATTGGCTTAAAATACTTGGAATAAACAGTCTTTTAAGGAATTTGTTTTGCAGCAGCATGTATAATTATTTCCTAAAGACAGTACAGTGAAATATGAGATTAACGTATTGAACTACAAGGAAAATAATATTATGGAAAGAAACAATACGTATTATTAGTTCATGTTTTTGAGCATTGTGAGAGCATTGTGCACTACTGGGTGATTTCACCTGGTTTTTCGGTTTTGTTATATTGAGGCTGTCACAAAAATGATATATATATTGTTTTTAATTAAGTATAATTATAGCCATTTATATACACATAATTCAGATTGCGTACCCAAAAAGAAACAAAATAAGTAAAAGAAAAAAGCAAAAACAATAGAAGGCAAGTAAATAGTTATGTAGTTAAAGGATTCAACCGATTCCCAATGTTTATCCAAAGCTTAGTCAGGCCATAAATCAAGCCACATTCCTTGCTGTGAAAGAATAACTTCCACATCTCATTTCGGGTTACCATATGCCAGTGCTGCTGTCCTACATATATCTACTAGACTCTCACAATCCAGCACTAGATGTTTTAATGTTTGCACCACAGCAGACCAGTTAGTCGACATGTGTGGTTATTTTTGGGGACATTTGACTTGTCTTTAGCACCTTGTATCATTCTACCACGCTGAACATCATTCGCAGGTATCTTTAGCAAATATTTACTGCGCAAGGATTTACAACCTAAATCTACCACTTGTGCATACTGGAGACTGCAAGTCCGTTTTCTTAAAGAGGGTTTTGAAGGTAGGTCTGCTGATGACAGAGGGATGGTGTCAAGATTATATCGTTCACACCATGCTTCAGATTCAAGTTTTAGCTCAGCTAGAGACAAGGATTGGGTTCCAACAAACGAAGTGATGTCACAGCGTTGATTCACATTGAAAAGAGTATTGGGAGTGGAGTTCGTAACAAATCAGTATAGGGTTAAGTGACGTCTAAGTATGCTGGGGAGAACCCCTGCAATCCAAAACTCCATAGTTAAATACTCATCCGGAAGTCATAGGGGGACCTTGAGCAGAGATTTAAAACAACAGCTCTCTATTTGTTTGAGCTTTCTTGCTTTCTTATGTGAATATGAGCCCACATTTCGGTGCCATATAAGATTTTAGGTAAGTGTTTCATAGTGTAGATCATGATAACAGCTTTTAAGCAGCAGCCCCCATGCCTTGAGGCAAACAGTCTTGCACTGCCTAAGAGTTGATGAATGGATAAGGAAAGATTGTTAATGTGCGTATTCCATTTTAATGTATTGTCAATAGTTATGCCCAAGTAGTTATGGTGGGTGACTACTTCTAGGCTAGAGTTATCTATTTTCCAAACATACTTGGTACAACTTGAGTGTGGGTTTGCCCTAAAAATCATAATTTTCGATTTTTTAATATTGACTCTGAGACCATTAGTGTCAACTAGTCTGCAAGGCCGGTGGCCTGTTTATAGACATGTGTGCCAATTTACCAGGCTCTGTCCATGACAGCCGCATATTCTGTGTCTCCGGCATCTGTGCGCAGTTGGAAGTCAGACATCAAAGGGAAATGTGGCTGATAGCTAAGTACACTAACTACCACCACGTTCCACCACACACACACACCCACACCACAAATGCGCCATACATGAGAAGACACACATGGAAAAACATCTTCATGCTGCAGCCAAAACAATGACCAATTGTACACAACACATCGTGACACAACAACAGTGCAGTCCCACAGAGTCCAAACACTCTCCAGTGCAGAAACTAACATGACACAGCAGAGGACCAACTGAAACATATTGGCTGACTCGACATGGAATGCGCAAAGTGAAGAATACGCCATCCCCTGGAAGAACATCTACCACACACCTGCCGTCCAGAACCAGGAAAAGGTAAGAAAGCACCACACAACAACCGGCCACAAGGCACCCTCGTAAAAGGGTCAGAGTGACAATGGGATATATCAGAGAGCGCACATGCTGAAAATACGCATCACCATACATCATGGATGTGCTGTCATTACGCACGGCCGGAGCCTCACCCATAATGTCATCACATGCACACATGGGGCCTCATTACGAGGTAGGTGGTAAGGGATTACCGGCACTGGTAAGGACACCGGTGCCGGTAATCCCTTACCACCCTATTCCGAGGTCCCTTAGTGGGACTCTTCCTTAACGCCTGGTAAAACCAGGTGTTATGGAAGGGACCCGTTAAGGGACTTCAGAGCTAAACGGTACCACAAATTGCGGTACTGTTATTAGTTCCATCCCTATTCCCATTGAGCCCTATGGGGGCTCGAATGGGAATGGGGAATGGTTCCCGGAATGGGGATTTACCGGGTCCTCCAAGGTTGGAATGACCCGGTAAATCCCTATTTCGGGAACCCGGACCCGGAATGCGGTAAGGGGGTAGCCATTTTACTAATAGCTGGGGATGCACACACGATGGTACATGGCCTGGTGAAGTGACACCAAGTGCACAATGAGATGCAGTAGACCCACCAAGTACAAATGTGGACGGCAGACACGTCATCCCTGAAAGGAGGGTGAGGGCACACGGGTGAGATGGTTGTGGATGCAGAAGCGTATCACCAAGGAACAGCCAGGGGATGCACAGACGACATGAGGCCCTGTAACAGCAGGCCACAGCAAGATGAATATCAGTAAGTATCAATGTATGCAACCACAGAGTACACACAGCCACATAACTCATGATGACACTACAACACTGCCATCAAGGGCACTGATAGTGAAGGCTTGTAGTGAGCTGCCAATGTTGATGCACACTGCAGCCATCTCACATGCAATGCAGTTGAGCGCTCTGCACCTGGTCGTGGCATGCATCATATAATGCAGCTGTCACCACATCTGCATGTCCTCGGCCAAGGGCGAGCAGAGACAGGTGACTTGCACATATTACACAGCACACCGATTCTCCCTGGTCATCGGTGCCCTCGACAGCACCCCTGTAGCACTATGTCCAGCCAGTACCAAGCGCACATGTACAGTAACTGCCACTGCTGACACTCCCTCAACGCTCAATTAGACGCTGATGCCGATGGCCTGTTTATGAACATGTGCTCCAATTTCCTGGGCTCAGTCCATGACAGCCACATATTCCATGTCTCCAGCATCTGTGCGCAGTTGGAAGCTGGACACCAAAGAGACATGTGGCTGATAGGTAAGTATACTAACTACCACTAGGTTCTACCACACACACACACCACCACACATGCACCCTACATGACATGACACACATGGACAAACGTCTGCATGCTGTACCCACAACAATGCCCAATTGCATACAACACGTTGTGACACAAAAACAGTACACTCCCAAAGAGTCCAAACACTCCCCAGTGCAGAAACTAATACAACACACCAGAGGACCAACTGAAACACATTGGCTGACTCGACATGCTGTGTGCAAAGCGAAGAATATGCCATCCCCTGGCAGATCATCCACCACACGCCTGTTATCCAGAACCAGGAAAAGACAAGACAGCACCACACAACAACCACTCACAAGGCACCCACACAAAAGAGGCAGAGTGACAATGGGACATATGAGAGAGCGCACATTCTGAAAATATGCATCACCGTACATCATGGATGTGATGTCGTTATACACGGCCGGAACTGCACCCACAATGTCATCACATGCACACATGGACTACTCTTGTTGCATGCCACATTCGCAGGGAATGGGAAGGACACAGCTTCAAATCCGAGCAGGAGTTACAAAGTGACCCATGGAGTGAGCAAAGCTAACACACCACCACCAAAAATTGCACAATGTATGATTGAAACACTGAGTGCCTGAACCTTGGGATGCACACACGATGGTACACAGCCTGGTGAAGTGAAACCAAGCATATAACGAGATGCAGTAGACCCACCAAGTATAAATGTGGGAGGCTGACACATCATCCCCTGAAAGGGGGGTGGGGGCACACCGGTGAGATGGTTGTAGAAACCAGAAGTGTATCGCCAAGGAACAGCAGGCCACAACAAGCTGAACATCAGTAGGTATCAATGTATGCAACCACAGAGTACACACAACCATACAACTCGTGATAAACCTACAACACTTCCATTGAGGGCACGGATAGTGAGGGCTTGTGGTGAGCTGCCAATGCTGATGCCCACTGTATACCTGCACCACCTGGAATGAGAGGTCAGTGGGAGAGGGCACCACTTGGAACAATGTTGGTACACCAGAAGGGACCATCCACCCCATTGCAATGACTCTACCTGACCCATATGACAATGTACAGTACCACTTCCACCCACTCACAGCTCCACAGCGGATTCTTCTCCACAAAAGTATGCCTCTCACATCCCAACACCAAACATGACAGCCCATGACCAACACAGCGCAAGTGTGAAAATCTGTGCACCTTGCTCAGCAGACGTAGGGACACTGCCCCAGAAAATCTGTCATAAAGCACCACGACATACCAACCTGTACATTGCTTCAGGGACCCTGTGGAATGACACATCTCCCCACACACCTGCATGCACCCACCACCCCTGCATAGCCACGCACTGAGCACTTGAGAGAAGCATCAAGTAGCTAAGTTTACGCTATAGTACCAGCATGAGCAACAACCACCATGTATGACAAGCAGACATGTCCGTGGGCCAGGGGCAAATTCACACTTTATTGTTTATTTATTTTAAACATTTTCTATTGTTGTTTGGTTAACAAGTAATCTTTAAAAAATACAAAGAAAAAAGATACAATGATTAATTTAAAATATACGTTAAAAGAAAAGAAAGTTAACTTTACAATCAAAAATCAGAAGAACAGAAAATAAACTGTGCTAGCAGCATAGTCAAAATTTCAATTATATCAGAACATTTGTCCTTTCACATACGTCTAAAACTTCCTTTAAAAAATGAATCGCAACAGTTATCCATTTATTTTGGCCAATGGAGTTCATAATCAACTGCCATACTCTACCAGCATGAACCTGAGCCCAAGGTTGGATTAAGTTGCCAAAGTGTGACATACCTTTTGCCTCTAATGATTTACAGTATTGCAATACATGGCGTAGCGTCTCCACCCCCTCGGAGTTCGAGTAGAATCTACATTCTCTCAACTCTCTCGAACTTTACTCCGT
Organism: Ambystoma mexicanum; assembly: GCF_040938575.1. Lineage (NCBI taxonomy): Eukaryota > Metazoa > Chordata > Amphibia > Caudata > Ambystomatidae > Ambystoma > Ambystoma mexicanum. The sequence goes on along the minus strand of NC_090936.1, from coordinate 298,432,778 downwards.
GCCCAAATGACTTGGTTTGTAGGAACCAAATTTAGTCTTACTCTCATCACCCTTGTCCGCCACAATGCACTGTGTGATCTATGCAAGTATTCTGGGCAGATTCCAACTGGTCTGGCATCAATCAGCAAGTCAGCGTATAGATGGAAAGTTCTGACTTTGCTGATTGTGCCGATCCAGTCCCACTCCATCAATCTCCTTTTCATTTGCATTGAGTTGTGGGATAATATGTCTTTTGAGATGTCATACTTTTAAAAGAGTAAATCACATTCTGTTTCACAGTATTGTAAGGCAGCCCAGGATTTTTTTAGCAACATTTGGTTTAGTGGCCACCGAATTGACCCCTCCTTGGCACAAGTAATATTTTTCATCAGTGAGAGGTTCACCCGATAAAAACGATATTTTATGGAGGTCAGCCCTAACTCGTAACGGGTTACTGCCACCAGAACACCATTTGGTAGGTGCAAGACCTTCCTACAAAAGACACCCTCCAAAGCGTCACAATCCACCAAAGGTGGGAGGCTCCAATTCTCACTCCCATAGGTTATTGATGGCACAACCGGTGTCCTGTAAAATTCTAGGACTGGAGTGAAGGAAAAATGACCACATTTTGGCTTTACAGCACAGGCTTCAGTAGCGAGCTTAAGCATCTTGGAACAAAGATAGCTCTGAAGCTCTGTTTTCTTTTGCAGTACAGATATTTTACACCCCAAAGGCATACGTTTGAAACTCTTGCTAGGGGCACCCCCCAATATTCCATTGGAAGCTAGTGTATTTTTCCTTCATTCCTGGTCTAAATGTCAGTATGTGTGATTTTACTACATTAATACTTAGATGATTGGATTAGTATATTTAGCCAGGGCATCAAGCTTGTGCTGTAAACGGATTGGCGTGTAATCAAAAAGAACAAGGTCGTCAGCGTAAAACAAGTAATCTAAACAAGTAAAGGCTAAATTCGGCGAGAAGCTACTCATACCTTCAAAAATGTCAGCAAGATCTGATATGAAAAGGCTGAACAACAGGGGGGCCAGTTCACAGCCCTGTTTCAGGCCACATGTAGTAAAAAATGGATGATGAGAGCTTGCCATGTTCATTCAATCGCACTCTAATAGAGGTGTTAGCGTGGAGGGCTATCAAGATCTCTAGTAAGCGTGCTGGGCATGCCCATTTTTTAAGTTTTAACCACAATCGGGCTCGATCAACACTAACGAAAGCCATGGTAAAGTCAATGAATGACATATAGACAGGTTTCCTCCTCGCCGGCCATTGCCCCTTTAATTTAGTAAACCAAGAGTTAACATGTTTGCGTTTGTTCCTGTGCCTTTACTGAACCCTGTTTGGAGCACGTCCAGTCTACCTGCACCCTGTGCCCAGTCTGTTAGTTCTTTCAACACTATGGACGCGTAGATTTTTGCTGTGATGCCAAGTTACGCTTTTGGTCTATAGTTACATGCTAGTCAACGTTACCCCATTTTAAATATTGGTACAATGATGGACTTAGTCCATGTTTTTGGCATTGTGGCTATTGATGTAATTTTTCTGAAAACTAGGCCCAAAATATGCCCCCAGAAGTCAGGATCAAGTTTTATGACTGCATTTGACAGGCCATCTGGCCCCGGAGCCCGCAAGTTCTCACTGCGACAAGTAAGAGAACTGATTTGGCTCTCAGAGAAAGCTAAGTGGCAAGATTCACTAGAAGATTTCAAACTTCTGCATTCGTCCCCAATGGCACCCTTATATACTCCCGTAAAGTGATCAATCCATCCTTTCTTTTGTCTCCAATAGGATTAATTAAGGAGTTAGAGGATGGGGTCACTGAGTTGGTAATTACTTGCCAAAAGTAGGATATATCTTTTTAGTTAACCGGATGCAAAATGTGTTGAGCTTCATTCAGCATTGCCATAGTTTATATTTGCGCCTCAGAGATTTTCTCTGGATATTCTCTGCAGAAGGGCAAAGTTTAAGAGACTGCCTCAATTCTCTTTTACTTGTTTGGACAATAGGATCAAAGGTGTGTTTTCTTAAAATGATTCCTCTGTTTCCAATTTGAGGCATGGCTTTATAAACCTGATCTAAAATGTCTTTATAAGGGGTGGAGTGCAGGGCCTGCTCTAGTTTGTCAGAAGGAAACAGGGGATGGAGAATACCATGGAACATAGCTATAGACGCTGCATTCCAACATATTCTGTTCTTGCCCACAGTAGCCTCTACTTCATAATCATACAACTGACCATCCTTTCACCAAGTTGTGACCTTTAGCTTCAAGGATAAAGGGTGATGATCACTTATCTCCCATTTGTTTCTTATCAATGATTTTGCAAACTGGAATATTTCACCAGACACAAAGTAGTAGTCTAGAATACTACTAGAGCTACCTAGATGACAGGTGGGGTTTGGTTAAATGTCCCCCTTTATCATGCCAATCAACACATTCAGATCCCAAGCACTCATCAACTCCATCCATGCATTCCTATGCTTCTTGGCCATAATGTTGTGATGTGACCTAATTGCATCAGTAGAATTTAAACAAAGTATGTTCAGGTCACCACATAACAGAATACAATTACCATTGTTAACATTTTGCCACTCATATGTTAACTGTTCCACAGATTCAAAGAAAGATTCTTGTGTTATTGCATTGGAATTCCAATAAAGGTTAATCGCAAGAGTACGGGGCATGTCTACATACAAGTCCCTGTTCCAAGACAGATGAACTGCTTGGATGAAAACATTTGGGGTAGCGTATGTAACTGCAGTTATACCGATGTGATTCCGGATTCCAAAATGTAATCCAGAGGCTAGTCTGCTCTTAGGGCCTTTGTATGCCGTATTCAGCAAACACTGGAAACCATCCACACTTGCGGGCTCAAGGAGCCAGTATTCCTGAATGCTGAAGAAATCGGCCTCAAGAAGAGGTGATTAACTTGGAGATAGTAAGTTGGCATAACCTCTGGAGTTCCATGACAAACACTTGATTAATATGGTTGAGGCTGGAATATTACGGTTGAAACTTTATTGCAAGTCACGCACATTGCATCAACAGGATAGCACAATTGTGTCGGTCATCATGTATAGCACTGCATGTGGCCAAATCAGCCCGGTAATGTCACTGTAAATGATCATCAGGGAGCCGCAATATGGCAGGTGAATGGCTGTCACTTCTCTGAAAAATCCTTCTTCTGGGACATACATTCTGCAACAGCGACAGACTACAGCAATGGATGTAGGGACAGAGAGAGGGAAGGCACAGTCAGAAGCCAAAATGGGACATGAGACCCCATCCCTCCCCAAAGCTTGCAGTGAGACACATGCATGGAGCCATTCTAGTAAAGAAGTGTGCTTAGATCAGATGTAGAGGTCCCGAAGGATAGACACATGACAACATCCCTGCCTTCTGCATGGCTCTGACTCAGACTCTGTAACACATACAGGCATATGTTCATGCAAGGGCTCAAATGCACACACTCATTCATTGTGCGATAAACAGGTATACGCATACTCGCTAAGTACTCACCTATACTCAGAATGCATCCTGAAGTGGAACAGCCTGATGTCCATGTTACAGACCTTCCAGACCCTCTCAGTGCCAAATATTAGCAGGACGGGTCAGGGCGTCCATATTCATAGCCATCTAGCGAAGGACTCATGACCCCCCACACAAATGCTAATGAGCCATCAAATGTATGACTCCATCTCGTAAGGAACTCATGGTGACAACAGTAAAGACAGACACAAGTGTAACTGTAACATATGTAACTATAACATATCTCACATGTAAGTCAGCCGACATTGTAACATGAGAAATGTTTGATATATGTAACATATCCCACATGTAAATCCTCTGACATTGTAACATAAGAAATGCTTGATATATGATCCTATAACATTAGAAATGTAACGTATTTATGTACCTGTAACTTAAGATTTATTTTCTGCAAGCGCCCAGATGCTTAACGGCCAGGTGCGCTCTATAAATAAATAAACAATACAATACAATACAAGTTATCACAGTTCAAGGGTGTTTATTAAACTGAATGAATGGGTGACAAAAACACCTAATCTAAACCTAAATCTATGATGGAAGAAAGCTACGACCATCAAATAAAAATAAGGCAGTCCTAGTTGCGTCCTGTTAGATAAAAAGGTCCTATACTAAAAAGAACTATTGCTAATCCTTACTGCTAAGTTATAAAATAGTGTGGGATAGTGTTCACGAAAAAGATAAATCAGGATGGTATAGCCGGGGTCTCCCTTACCCACGTTTTTAGCACGGGACAAGGCGGGACTCTTGAGCACAACACAAAACTGGACTTCTCCAGCATGAGGTTACAGTTCTTTTCAGCGATATCAGGCCCATTGGTGGCCAAGTCTCTTTCATACAAAGTGTCTTGCCTCCGAGGGCCTGATGTGTCAACAATTACAAAATAAAAGTTCCTTTCTGTAATCTTTTATGTTGGGTGATGACTCTTCACCCCTAGATCCCTCTCAGCTGGGATCCGATCCTTCTTGAATGTTAACCTTCATTCGTCGGGTTCACTACGGCCTTTTACTCAAAATATTTTCATATGTAGTTTTCATGAGTCTCAATTTATTTCACTGTGGACATCCCTCAACTGGGTTGACTCTTGTCAACACAATATTCACAGGTTATTATGCTTCATCCTAACTTGCAGGCATCCCTCAGTCGGGTTCACATTTGCCAGATACATAGTTCACTTTGCTTTATCACAAATGCAGGATTCACTTTCCTTTGCTTTTCCCTTGGCATCCCTCTGTCAGGTTCACATAGCCATTCTAACACAGTTCATGATTCTATCATCTCATCAGACAAGCAGGGTTCCCTTCCACTAGCTTTCTTTCGGCATCCTTCCTTCGGGTTCACACTTGCCTCAGTTCGCAATTTCACACTCTTATCAGAAAGTAGGGTTTCCCTTCCCCTAGCTTTCTCTTGGCATCTCTCTGTCGGGTTCACACTTGCCACAGTTTACTAGACCCCTTAGGTCTTTTTCTTACCTAAATCTGGATCTCAGCCCTGCAGTCAGGCTTCACATACTTCTATTAACACAATGTTCTCGGGGTTGTTACTGATCACCATAATTCATAGGCATCCCTCAGTCAGGTTCACATTTGCCCCAGTAAACAATGTTCATTTTGTTTCCTTAGCGTGTCAAAGACTTTCGATTGTAGAAGGGCTTTTCACTCGACCCTTGTATGACCATTTTGACCTTTTACATCGGGTTCACCTAGGGCCCTCTGGTATCGGTAGTTTCAAAAAAAGGGGACGAGCCAGAGTCTTTTGAATGAGCGCCCACGAGGCGCCGGCCTACTCTGCAGTTGGTCGTTCCCAGGTGCTTATAAAGTTCAGTAACACACATTGTTCATAAATTCTTTCAATTCATATCTTGTTGCCGTTTGCAACCTTTGCTGAACACATTTCGGTTTACTATCTGTTCTCCCTCCGACTCATCGGCTGTGATGAACCAATTGACATTTCTTGTCTCTGGAGTCAGGGACGGTACCACGGTAGCAAGCGTCTCTACTGCCTTGGTTATCAGTGTGGGAGGGCCCCGTGGAATTGGAGTTGGAAGCCCATGGCTGAAATGTTTGAGGGAGAAAAGACTGAAAGCTATTTTTCTCTGCTGAACATTGCAGCCACAGGCTTCCAACCCCTCCCACAAACACACTCACAACCTGACCCCCTGCCCAATACTTACCTTGTGGTGACACACTTTGCTGTGTGTCGCTGACTCGCTGCGTGCCTGTGACGCCTCTTCCCTTTCACTGCCATGATCGGGAACCGGCGCCGCAAGGGCCTTTCCATTTTCTTTTTTTTACTTTGTACGAGATCGGCTGCGGGGGACACCCCTGCAACCTCCATTCACTGTATAATGAACAAGGATGTGGCAAATACTCCCACAGCCCCCGCAGCCCTTGCTACTGAATGGGGGATTTGGTCACGCTTTTCAGCCGTTCAGACTTTCCAAATGGCTGAAAATCGACCAAATCTCCCATTCAGGTTTTTTTTTTCAGGATTTTTGGACGATTCCGGGATGTGCACCGTTGACATCTGTAAAACCACATTCTAGATGTAGTTCACAGTTTTATGGTTCCTTTCAGGGAGGCTTTACGGTTGTGGGTCGAAAAAGGGCAAGGGGACTTCCCTCATTGTTGTCCTTTCAGTTCTCGTTGCCTTTCTCCTTCTTGTGCACTGCCATCCTGGAATAGCTGCCTCCTTGTGCAGTTTGCCTTGCCCCCTATGTGTTCTCATGCTCCACATTGTATCCCTGTGGGGAAGAGAAAGGGCCATCAGGTGTGTGTAGTAGTTATTGCCAATTGCCTGACTCTGCCTGACCCTTGTGTTGGGACATGTCAGGTAAATGGCTCTGGTGTTAGTCTGTTGTCTTTCACAGTGTTAGAAAGTGTTTGTGTAGGAAAGGGGTGGTATTTAGAGTTTCTACGTATCCTGCTAAGCAGGATGGGGAAAAGGTGTCATAAGAAATGATATCCCTCGTCCTAAGGGGTTTGGTAAGCTCCGAAGGGTGAGTTTAGTAGAGTTTGTGAAATGAATAGAGGGGATTGTGGGAAAGGTAGTGTTTTATCAAAGTAGACTGGGAGTTCGGGAAATAATCAGAGGGACATGGAGAAGAATGACTAGAAGTACTTGGGTAGGTAATAGGAAGACAGGGATTCTGGAAGATTTAGTTTACGAGGTTGAGTTCCTAATATGTTTACTAGATACAGAGGGGTTGTTGGAGTTGGGTAAGGGAGATTTGTTGGGTGGAAGGGAAGTAGATTTGGAGCAGCCTACAAAAGCTTCTGGGACATCGTCCGTCTCGCCTTCTTCCCTGATATGATACCACATCTTGCCTGGATGATTCCCCCTAGCATAACCCCAGGCTCCCCTACCCAGGTGATCCTCCCTCACTCGTCCAACCACATGGTTGGGATCTGAGGGCGCAGCCCTTCCCTGGCCACCTGACTAAAGGATTCTTGAGGTCTACTTGGGAGAATACCCTCAGGTTTCTCTCAGTCTCCACTAATCAGTTGAGGTAGGCCGAAATAAATAATGTGTCCTTCACTGTTGCAGAAGAGCCTTTCAACCCACAAGGTTGCCATAAACAAGGCACCATTCACCTTATGTGTTCCCCCAAGATGGAGGCAGCCCATGGCAGATGTGAACAGGAATGCATGGCACCAAACAACCTCCTGCATACACCCCTCACCCACACTGTTGGAATACCATGTGCATGACCCATCCACGTGGGAATCTGCCGTAGTTGTACGTACTGACTTGCCCATGCTTGGATGTGAGGCAAGATGATGATGACATGATGAATACACCATACATAGCCAGACTACCTCCCTGGCTGCAAAATCCACTCCCAGCAGCTGCATGACCTGACACACACATTACCAATGGAGTAGACACACTGCCTCCCACATGTGCATCATGACAAAATTACACAGACACTGCTGCTATTCCACATGACAAACCTCATGCTCCACATCCTTCCATCCTCCACAGCCTACATTGTCACTGAGTACCCACACAGCAAAATGTACAGGAGTCAATGATGGCACACAAAAACTGTATTCAAAATCACTGCATGGTGTGGAAATCGATGTTGTAAATGGTGCACCCGAACATGTCTAGGGAATGAATGCATGTAAGGGAGAGTGCAGGTAAAAGTAACATACACAGTGAAGGTGTAGCACACAGAGGTAGAAGTGGGTAACCAAAACGTAAGTAAAAATAAATAGTATACAAAGCACACTGTGAAGGGAGAGTGGAATGGGATGGACACAATAAGAGAAAACAAATTCTATCACAGGTCTCTCTCTAACAACTCTGAATCACTGTCCCTACCACTACCAGCTCCACCTCCTCTTCCTTCACCTCGCCATGCAGGTGCAACTGACTTGGTGAGATGGAGAAAGATTAGGTGGCGGTGCATGCTGTGTGTCCCCGCTCACCACCTCTGGAGTAGGAAGAGTGCAATCAGCCTAGAGCGCAGGGGATCTGTGAGGCACAGGGGCAGTCTGTGGCAGTGCCAGATATTTCTTGATGGTCCACACAGCATCCCTCACCTCTCTTGCCAACTCCTGCAGGTCCCCCAGAAACAGTTGGTAGAAGTCAGCACTGGCACCTCCAGGCATGGGGACCAGAGCCATGTTGACATGCAGCTGGCCTGCTGACGGTGAAATGCCAGTGGTCACTGGGACAGAGACAGTGTGCTCCACAGTTGGATGAGATGCAGCCAGTAGAGATTAATAAAGTTGTGCAATGGACAGTGTGTGCCCCCCTCCTGCAGGTGTCACAGGATATGGATGTGCCCCTTGAAAGGTGGCAGTAGGTGTACACTCCCTGCACCCTCGCCTGGCCCTGACACTCGCAAGTGTGTCTCAGTTGTGGTGTGCAAGGATGTGCCCAGCCTGAATATGTTCATGTTTATGTCTTTCCCTGTTTGGTTGATGGAATCCAGGCAACTGGATATGCCTGCAAGCTTCCATGTTATGCTGCACCCTACCTCAGGTACGGTTTCAACCATGTGGCGCTGCAGAAACTCGCACAACCACTGCGGTTGCTTAACCCCAGCTGGTCTCATAAACTGTGGGGGTGGTGCAGCCTGGTGGTGGGTTCTGAGGGAAGCAGCGGCTTGGGCCTGGGCATTTGGGTGTTGCATGGGTGAGGCACCTTGTGGGGAGTGTTGGTGGGGGAGGTGATGTGCGTGGAATATCCACTGCAGGTGTCACCATTCTCTACCTTGGCCTTTGTGAGGGACATGCTACCCTGCTTCAGCACCTCTGGCGTCACCGCCTCTGCAGGAAGAGCAATTTCGAGAACCACACACGTGTGTGCTGCTGGTGACTCTGCACAGTGCTCCTCGTGTGTGGAGGAAATATGGTCTCCCCAGTCTTCCTCCTCCTGGGCCTCCTTGGTGGGATCAGCCAGGTGTTGTCATCGCTCCTCACTGCTGTTAGAGTGTTCTTCAAGCACCACTTCTTCTGTCGTTGCGGCTGTGGAGTGAAAGGCAAAAGAGGCATGTCACTCAGTGGTTTACATGTGATGCGTGCTGTCGTTTTGCATTACTGATGCCACATGTGTCTCTGTTTTGGCATGCACGTGGCCCTATCACATCTTCCCAGTGCAACGTTGACCCACTGTTGCTGCCCATGCATGTATGACCCCCATAAACATGATCCTGCAGCCATTGGTGATGATTGGTACATGGAGTGCAAGGTGGCAACATGTACAGTGTTTTTGTGCGTCAGTATAGTGACAGCTCCATGATTAATTGCATGTCAATGAGTGTGGTTGATGGTGCATTGCATGTGGTAGTTGTGTCTCCTGTGTACATGTGGCTTTGTGTCTAGAAGTTGTTGGTGCTCATGCACGGAGGGTGTGAGATTTGTTGCATGGTGTCAGTGCACATGTGACACATGTGGCCTGGTGGTATGCACCCTTTGGTGGTAACGGACACATCCATGTGACTGGTGTGTGTATGTATTTTCTGTGGAGTATGTGATGCATGTGTTAGTGGTGTTGTTGTGTGCAGTAGGGTATGCCGACTTTTGTGTCTCGTGTGTGTGTGTGTTATGTGGCCGTGTCCATCCAGGTCCTACTGTGGCATTTGTGATGTTGCGTCTCCTTCACGTCGTTGGTCATTGTCATGTACGTGGTGTGGTTATGGCTCTTGGTCTGTGTGTCTACATATTATGTTCTGTGGGAGTGTTGTGTGTGTGGCAGAGACACATATGCGGGTGCTTGCGCAAAGGTGTGGTACTTACCATGGACGTCCGTGCCTGTCTCTGTGCCTCATAAGCCAGTGCATACCTCCTCCTGGATCAGGCTCATGGTCTTCTCCTCCCTGGGCATCAGTCACAACCCAAGGCCTGGTGGTTCTCCTCCAGAAGGATGGGCCGGTGAAACTGGGTATACTTCAGCTTGACTCTCCGCTTCTTGTCCAACCACTTCTTTTGGATTGTTTTACAGGTGCATTGCTCGATGCCCAGGGCATTGACCTGCAACTGGCTCCATATGATGCAGTGTCCAGGCATCCAGAGCATGCAGGGATGGTGGCTGAAGATGAACTCCGCCATCAGGTCCACCTCTCCTTTGGTAAAGTTCATCTTGCGCCGGACCTCCTTTGCAGTTTCCTTCTTACTGGACACCACGACCTATGCAGTGATGGAGGCACATGGGTATGGTATTTATAGTTTGTCAAGGGTGACGGTGTAGGTGTTCAACTCTGATTTGGGTGTCTGCGTCATTCAGTTTTGTGGTTTTCACATGTGTGCTTCGATGCCTGGGTGTGTGCGCAGGTGTTGTGACTTTTATTTGACCGGAGGCAGGTCTTTTTCCTAGTGTGCACTGTGTGTGCTGATTGTGGGGGAGTTGTGTTCTTGATGTTGTCACATGTGTGGTGATGTCACTGCATGCATTCTGTATGCTTGTGTCTTGGTATTTGTTTGTATGTGTCTGTGTCTCTTTGTGATGTGTTTGGCCTGTGGCTGCTGTGTGTGTCTTGCATTGTTATGGCTATGTTGGCATTTTCGGTGCCGTACCAGTATACACGTGCCATCTGTCATATGCTCTGCCATTCTGCATGTCCGAGTTGGAAAGTCTGGCATGTATTGAACAAGCGTCGTTGGCATGCTTTCGGCCTCTTACTACCTTTTTTGGCCATTTGGTCTGGTCATTTCTGCAGGTGTGTCTAGGGAATTGTGGGCGTGCCGGTGTGTGTGTGTCTGTTTCTGGTGGGTGTGCCAATAGGTCTGTCCATTAATTTGGGGGCATGTCTGTGGGTGAGTCTTTGCTTTTCTGGGCATGCCAGGGGTGTAGTGAGTCTCAGCAAGTGTAACACAGAAAGGGTGTAAGTATGAAGGTATATAGTTGGCGAGAGTGGATCTTTGGGATGTGTGTGGATTGTCGTACATTAAACCATGATGTTGGTGGTGTATGTATGGTGCTCGATGTAGGTAATTTGTTTGATTTGCATGGTGAGGGCAGGGATGTTTGGCAAATGTATGTGGGTGTACAGCAAAAACATTTGCGGGTGGTATGTACACATGCTTGTCATCTTTTACTTGAGGTTTCCTTGACATGTTCACTTACGCTGGCATGTGTTCCACCAACAGAAGTTCTGAGGTTTTTTTTGGGAGGTAAGTGCTTTTTCTTAGTGAATCAGGCTTGACTTACGTCCAAATTTGTGTATGTTGTGAGATCCACTGGATTCCCATGTCTGAGTTAGTAAATACGCAAATATGGACGTAACTTACACTGCATGTATCACTAAATGGCTTTTTTAGTCATTTACGCACCGTAAAGTCGTAGTTAGTCAATTTTGCCCTTGTACGTTTTATTTTATAAACAAGTAACTAAAAGTATTCATATTATAACTTGAGGAATCTTTCATTGGTATTTTTCAAAAAGCTATTAGACGTACCTAAAACCTAACTCGAATTTGGTATTTTTTATTTTACTCTTTTTCAAAGTTCTTGTTAACATTGAAGATAAGAGGTGATGTGAAGGCAGTCATTTCAAATTTTACACAAATACATAAAAAACACAATTGAAAGAAACATTCATATATTTTAAATAAATACATTATATCACATAGTAATTAATACAATACAAAATAAAATGAAATAGTATTTAAAACATTTAACAAACAATTACAAAACCTTTTTAAAAAAATAAATTATTTGAAAAAAAAATGTCCAACCAACAAAATAATATAGTCTACAAACAAAAGAAATCATAACGTTAAGGCTGGGTTGCACAACATATGGGCCATGGGTCAAATGCAGCCTTCTACCCCACGATATGCGGCCTGCCAAGAGTGTTTACATTTGTAATGCAATACGGCCCACTTCAAGTAGTCGGCCACATATAATTACATAAGTAAACAAACAAAGAGTTTGCACATTGTTGAGGCCAGGCATACATGACACAAGTCTGCACTACACAGAGATCTTGTAATTAGAAGCCAGCTCTGTACTCAGGAGTGTTGCTTACAGGGGGTGGCAGAGCCACACCCCGGTCCTTCAAGCAAAATGCTCCCGGACCCCTCGGCATAGCAATGTGTGTGAGAGAGAGAAAGGGCAATAATGTGATAATGCGAATAATGTGAGTGTGGGAGTAAGTGAGATACGGAAGAAGACAACAAAGAGATAGGAAGAGTTAAGTAGAAGCGAGTGAGAGGGGGGAAGAAAGAGATGAAGAAAGACACAGACATACAAGAGAGTGAGCGAGTGGCAGAGAGAAGAGAAGGGAGAGATAGAAAAAGAGAAACAGAAATAGTAACAGGGAGAGAGAGGAAGAGGCGAGAGAAAGAAAGACGGAGAGAGAGAGACAGAAATAGTAAAAGGAAGACCCAAAGAGAGAGAGGGTGGGAGAGAGAGAGGGATAGAGAAAGAGAGAGAGAGAGAGATAGAGAGAGAGAGAGAGAGAGAAAGCAACATCAGCAGAGGGGAAGAGGGCCAGAGGGGAGAGAGAGAAAGACATAAAAAGAGAGATATAGAAATAATAACATAGGGAGAGAGAGAGGAAAAGGGAAGTGAAAGAAAAGAGAAAGAGATAGAAAGAAATTGGAACAGAAAGCGAGCGAAAGAGAAAGGGGGCGAGATAGAAAGACAGAAAGAGAGAGAGAGAAACAGGAACAGATGTGGGAACAGACATGGGTCCTGTTCTTCCTCATCGGAGTACTTACTCTCTGGGGTCCCAAATTCATGACCAGGATGGTTTTTAGATTTCTTATTCATTTTCCTTGCTTCGCACTTTGCTCATGCACTGTGATCACTACAATACGCCAGATATTAGAAGTCTGGTCCACAGCTTCGAAGGTACATTTGGCCCTCTGCAAAAACCAGTTGTGCACCCTTGGTCTAAGTATTATATATTAGAAATCAGTTTCCTTGAAGATGCACCAGTTTCCAGTATACTCCAATGTGAGAGACAAAAAGGTATTTCATATCCAGGATCTAATTGGTTAAGAGATTCTGGCAAAGGTTTATTTAAATGCACCAAGTGCAAGGCCTGCAAGTTTGCTATTAATTGCACCACGTACATAGACCCTTGATATAGATCTTGGGACATTCTGTTCATATAGGATTCGAGATAAAATGTGAAACTGAATATGTAGTGTATGGACTGATATGTATGTGCAAGAAATGGTATGTGGGGAGTACAACCTGCAAATTAAAAATTCAGTTTTGACATGCCGCATGGCTAAACACATAGGGGGAACCTTTCAGTTTGGGATTTTTGGGCATATACAGTGTTGCCAACTCACCTCAATGAGGAAATGTATTACTTAAATTGTGACAATTTGAGATGAAATGCATCTTGGATTGTTAATCAAAAACTCCCATTGGCCATAATGTTGATGAGGAGTTATATACTTTCTTGGGAAGCTAGATTTCTTGTTCAGTGTTGAGTGTTTGACCAGTATTGGAATTTGTTTCTTTCTTTTCTCTTTAAGAACACAGTACTTCTCCCTTCCCCCTTCCTCCCCTCCTATTGGGTGCTTTCTGGTTTTAACTGAGCATCCTGGGCAGCCCTCCTGCCCGGCAGCCCCCACGGCTAAGGGCCCCTTAGGCAAAGGGCGGCTCCCACGGCTGCGGCTCCTGTTGTGTCTGCAGGTGTCCGCAGGGAACGCCAGTCGCCAGGCAGTCTCCACTGTCCCACTAATCTCCCGGCCTTCCCCGCCTGCAGACTCCTATACACGGCTGTGCCTTCCCCTGTGTCCTTTAATACGCACTGTACCAATGTTTAATAATTTTGCGCTGTGAAGAACGAGGCCTTTTGTCCCCTTTTCAGGATTCTCAAACTTAGGTGGCCTCTCCGCATGTTACTTAATGCGCACTGTACCAATGTTTAATAATTGTGTGCTGTGAAGAACTAGGCCTTTCTCCCCTTTTCAGGATTCTCAAACTTAGGTGGCCTCTCCACATGTTACTTACTACGCACTGTACCAATGTTTAATAATGTTGCGCTGTGAAGAACTAGGCCTTTTCTCCCCGTTTCAGGATTCTCAATCTTAGGTGGCCTCTCCACATGTTACTTAATACACACTGTACCAATATTTAAAATTGTCTTATCCTCCTGCTCTCGCCTGTCTCCTCTCCTCTCCTCCCCTCCCACCTACTCTATGGTGCTCTCTATCTCTCCTATCTTCTCTAACTGCTTCTCTATTGACTCTCCTGCTCTACTCACTAAATCTGGTAGGAAAAAGTTTAAAAACAACATCCTGGTCTCCAACCCAAGCCTCCCTATCACTGACACCTATACCAGTGCCTCCTCCAAGGAAACTCTCACCGACATCCTCTTTGTCGTGCCTTCACCTGACTTATGGACCATTCACATGGTCTCTGTGCTTGCTCCTTTCTCCTCTTCGCCCATTAATGGTGGCACCCGTTGGGATGTCCTCTTGGCCTCCTTCCACTCCTCTAAGGTCAATATTAATGTTTACTCTAATGGGACCGTCTTGGTCCAAGGCCCTCAGGCCAACCTTCACCTCTTTGATAGACGCTTCCCGCGCCTCATCAATTTCCTTTCCTCTCTTGCTGTCACCCCTCCACTTTCCTCAGCTACCTTGCCTTCCCCCTCGCTCTCTGCCCCCTCTCGGGCTCCTTCTACACCTCCGCTGGGCGTACCTCTGATCTGTACCCCTCCCCGGAAGTCCTTCAAGGATGGCAACGTTCTCCACATTGCCACTCTTAACTCTTGCTCTGCTGTCAAACATTCCTCTGATATCTGCCACCTTCTTAAAGAACTTGACCTCGATGTCCTCGGTCTCACTGAGACATGGTTCACGACCAGCTCTGTCACCAGTTTTGACATGCTCCTACCTGACGGCTACAAGATTCTCTCCTTGCCCAGGCCCAACCGCACTGGTGGGGGTGTGGCCCTTATCTTTCCTGAGTGGATTCCTGCCTCTGTCACTCCTATGCAGACCTACTCCACTTTTAAATGCCTTGTCTGTCGGCTCTCTCTCTCTCCCAGTCATTCCCTTACTGTGGCTACTATTTATCGGCCACCTAGTCAGATCTCTTCCTTCCTCTGCGAGTGGGCGGACCTCTCCTCCTCACTCTTGGCTTCAACCACTCATCTACTCTTTCTTGTAGACTTCAACAGCCACCTGGATGCCTCCTGTCCCCCTCCGGACACTTTCGCGACCTCTGCGATTCTCTATCATTCTCCATTCTCTCCTCTGGCCCGACTCATTCTGCAGGGCACACTCTCGATGCTCTGATTTCCTCTGACCTTCCCCTCTCTGTCCCTCTCTCCACTCCTCTCTCCTGGAGTGATCACTTTCTCCTATCCTCCCACCACACCCTCCCTACCCCTCAGGCCAAGCCACCTTCATTACTGCCACCCACCTTCTCGGTCATCCGACCCATGAAGCGCGTGTCAGTTGAGGCTTTCGCCACCACCTTCTCTCTCATCCCCTCCTCCCCCTTTGGCTGACTCTCACCCTGACACAGCCCTCTCCATGCTCCACTCTGCTATATCTGATACTCTTGATATCCTTGCCCATGTCATGAGAATCCGCCTGAAGCCCAAAGCCAAGTGTAACTCCTGCTATGACTCAGATCTCGTCACCCTAAAACGCAAGTGCAGGGTGGCCGAGAGGAAATGGCGTGCTTCATGTTCATCCTCTGACAAACTGGCCTGCCGCCTGCTGCAAAGGCAATACCGGCTCTCCGTTCTCACCAAGAAGAGAGCCCATATCCAAGCCCGCATCTCTGCGGCATCTAACAACTCGGGCTGTACTCTTTAAAATCTGAAAGGATCTGGCCAATCCTGCCACAGTCTCTACCTCTCCTGTCCCCTCCCAGGCCCTCTGCATGGCACTGGCTTCTCACTTCATTTAAAAAACCCAGGACATCCTGTCCTCACTCTCCTCCTATCGCCTCCCTCCCTCTACTCCCTGCTCTTCCTCTGATCCTTCTGCAGCCACCCCTCCTCCCTCCTTCTCTGCCTTTCCCCTTTTCTCTGCAGACGAGGTCTCTCGACTAGTCTGATCTATGAAAGTCTTGTTGAAACAGGTAAACCCCTGTTCCTCCAAAACTATCAAGGACCACATCGACTCAATGGCTCCTGCCATGGCCGACTTATGCAATCACTCCTTCGCCACTTGAGTCTTCCCATCCCCCTGAAGCACTCCCTTGTGCACCCTCTTCTTAAGAAACCCTCTGCTGACCCCTCCTGCCCAGCTAACTATCGCCCAATCTCCATCACTCCCTTCCTGGGCAAGCTTCAGGAGAAACTGGCCATCTCCCATCTTAATCTCCACACCGAATCTGTTGGCTGTCTTCATGAACATCAGTCTGGCTTCAGGGCTGCCATAAGCACGGAAACTACTCTCCTGAACATCCGTGAAGACCTGCTCTCCAACCTGGACTCCAACACCCCGTGTGTCCTCATCTTGCTTGATCTCTCTTCTGCCTTTGACACTGTCAATCATGCCATCCTACTCAACCGTCTCCGTGACAACCTGGGTATCACTGGACAGGCTCTGGCGTGGCTGACTTCTTTCCTCTCCAACCAACCCTCCCAGGTCCAACTTGGGTCCTTCCTCTCCGATATCTTTTTCTCTACCTGTGGTGTCCCCCAGGGGTCTAACCTCTCTCCCTGGCTTTCAACCAATACCTGGCACTCCTTGCCCATCGCATCGCCGCTCTCTGCCCCAACTTTCAGTGCTATGCGGATGATACCCAGCTCATTTTCAGGCTACCCTTGGCCTCCTCCTCTCTTTACCTCATATCTGACTATCTGTCTGCTATCCAGGAGTGGTGTGCCACCAATGTCCTCTGCCTTAATGCCAGTAAGACTGAGATTCTACTCAGCGGCACACCCACTCCCCCCCCTTCCCTGCAGCTCTCTGGCCAGCCTCTCTTGGCCCTCTTCCTGCCCCCACCTGCAATGCTAAAAACCTTGGGGTCATCTTCGACTCCAAACTCTCCTTCTCTCCTCACATCTCAGACATCTCTAAGAAATCACACTACCAGCTGCACCTCCTCAGAGGTATTCTTCCTTTCCTCTCCTTCCTCCAGAAGCTCACCATCTTCAGAGCCCTGGTTCTCTCTAAGCTGGACTATTGAAACAGTCTCTATCTTAATCTGCCTGCCTCTACTCTCCGCCCTCTGTAACTTATCCAAAACAGGACTGTGAGACTTGTCCTTGGCCTCAAGCCCAGGGATTGTATCTCTCCAGGACTGAAATCTCTGCACTGGCTCCCAGTGGCTGCAAGGATTAAGTTCAGAACCCTCTGCATTGTCCACAAGGCCTTCTGGGGCCAAGGGCCGCAATACCTTCAATTCTCTCTTCCCAAATACCTTCCTTCTTGGGCTCTTCGCTCATCTGCCTCCAACTCCCTCAGGGTAAGTCGCTTCTCCAAGCAACAAGTGGGTGAACGAGCTCTCTCTTCAGCAGGGGCCTCCCTCTGGAACTGCCTTCCTGCCTCCCCGAAACTTGAGGAGAACCATCTCCGGTTCCGGAAACACCTCAAAACCTTCCTCTTTGCTTCTGCTTTATCTGCCTCTCTCCCCTGCTGATTTTCCTGTCTGAAACTGCACTGATTACCTGGCCACCCTTTCTGATGTTGGGTCCAGGTCCCACACCTGCCCTGTCCCCCTGGCAACCCCTGCACCTGGGGACTGTTCTTCTGTATCCCTACAGTCCCCTACCAGCACTTATTTCTGCTCTTACCCTGCACTTGCCACCATCTGGCCACTTTTATTGATCTTATTTATTCTTCTATCCCTTGCACTGAACTTTTCCCCTCTCCATTCCCCCAGGCACTTGCCCTTTCTCCCTACCCATGCACTTGCGCGATCTGAATGACACCTGGCCTAGTAGGATCGTTGTCTGTCTTCCCACTGTTTCCCATCCCTTGCCTCGTCGCGCCCTGAAACACTTGTGTATGGGTGCGTTATAAATGCCATATCATATCATATCATACTTATAGAGCATACCATTTTGTGTCCTTATAATTCAAAATTTTAAAGTCACTGTTGAATTAGTTGTCTCTGACATTCCTTTTGAATGGATATGCTTAAACAGGTTTTTATATTTAACTTCCGTTTTAACATCTATTTTGTCAACACAAATTATGTGATTTAATTATTGAAAGCGGGAATCCCTTAAAAGTATATGTATTCAAAATACTGTCATTTATTGGTTGCAATAGGCAGTCCCCTGGAGATGTGTTTATGCTTTGCCCCAATTTTGTTGGTCTGGCCTTGCCATAGTGATTGCATGAGTAAGGTATTTACTCAACCGTTAAGCTTCTTTGCACAATGCAGGCACTTGTAATAGAGTCAATTCAGAGGCATGTTACTTATGTCACTAGTGTGACCATGATGACATGCATCAGCAAAACATTAGCACTCAATGTGAACACTCGGCAATTATTGTAGGTAACAATACTACATTTTGAGAATGTGCACCTGTGGTTTTGCACATGGTGGAGAACATTTTTACAGGCACAATGAAGCACTTTGAGGAAAACTAGCCATGTCGCCCAATTGGTAACAATTCTTAACCACTGACAATGCTAATATGAACTGTTTAAGCACATTAAAAGATGTGTGTGTTTTTTGGCATTTGGATTGGAAAACAGTCATAGGCAATATGCAAACACTTTGAGATAAATGTGTCTTTGGGCCTTTATTGGCAATAATTTTGAACTTTTGATCCTGCTATATGCACTTTGCTCGAATTTTAAATTGTGTATAAAAAATAACTTGGCATAAAGAAGAGGTCGTTTTTAACGTTAATATGACTAATGTAGTTCCCCAATGTTGCATTTTAGACATTGAACGATGCCCACCAAGTGATATCAAGCTTTGAATGTATGTGTGATATTGAAAAAGGACTAATGCTTTAAGATTGTAGCTCAGCACATTTAAAGGATGGCTGTTTGACAAAAATGTTGAATGTGAACAAACACCCAGAGGGGTGAGAAATGCAACGTTTCTGACATGCCTTTTTTCAAGTGAATAAAATTGAAGCCAGGAATGTGCATTGAGGCACGTCAGTACTTCTTTCTTTCGTTTCATATATACATTAACTGAAAGAACGTTAGTTAAGGGACAGTTAAGGTGATCAGATTTAATGCAACAAAACTCTTGGAATTTAGTGGATGTAGGAAGTGTTGATTATCTTAATTTGCCATCCCCCCTATTGATGACCCCCTGGGATCTAATGATGTGTTATTTATATAGCGCTTACGCCTAAGCGCTTTACATAGAACACACATACTTACAATATCACCCAAACAGAGTTGGTACTCATTTATCGATCATGGAAGGATGAAATTGCTCCCAGCAGATCACACACAGATTGCAGCAGCGAATGCTCAACCCTCTGAGCTATCTTGCCAGCTTCTAATTGTGTATGTCATTGTGTATCCCATCTGTTATGTATGTGCCCTTGGGCTTTGCAACAGGGGGACGCCAAGTTAAGATGGTCATCATTTCCCACATCCCTTGAATTTCAAAGGTTTTGTTTGACTAAATCTGATCACCCTAACTGCCTCTTAACTAACGTTTTTTTGTGAATTTTAAGGGTTTTTGTTATACCATAATTTATTCAAGGGCCACTAGACTTTGGATGTGGCCACTGTACATGTTGCACCAATAGGTTTCATTAAGGGCCACTAGCCATGGCGTTCGGTTGTGGCCACTGTACATGTGCCACCTATAGGTTTCCTTGGGACCCACTAGCCATGGCCTTCTCCCAGGCCAGTGAGCACAGCCTTCAGCTGTGCCCACTGTATATTTTAAAACACTAGGTTGCCCCACTAGTAATAGCCTTTGGCTGTGGCCACTGTACATGCTCCACCATTATGTTGCTTTGGGTCCCACTGGCCATGCCCTTTGGCCATGGCTAGTGGACTTGTTAGGAAGAATTTTCAGTTTATGTACGAATTCCCTTTAACCTGAGAGACCCCTAGCACTTTTTATGGACTCTGGACTTTTTTTTAATTCTAATCTCCTGAGTGAGGGGAACTCTTTACCACTCCCTAATTCTCTGACTGGGATTTTTGATTCTTACTGTTTAATGGAGTCTGGTACACTCCAGATGCATCTACATTTGGCTTAGTGACACACACAGCACCCTCTGTGCAGTGTAACTAAGGAGTCCTTGAGACTTCGCTTAATGTTTAAATACATTTTCTTGTAACAGTTCCCAAGAATAGTGAGATAACTTTTATCATACTTACCTTTTCTTTTGTGGGTCCAGCACACTCCACCTTATGTGCGGTGCTGGGGAGTTACATAGTAACTCCTTATCCCACTTCTCATGTGAAATAGGGCAAAATTACTGTATCCAAATTACTGAGCCCACCAAAAGACCTAAAACACATACCACAAAAAGTTTGAACTGCCAAAAGTTAGAACTTTTTGTGGTATTAGGTCTTTTGGTGGGGTTGGTAAAAAAAAGAAACACAAAGGCTGCGGGGGATGTGGGGGTGTCCCGCACAACACCCCACTCACTATAGTATACAGTATAGTGAGTGGGGGTTGCAGGGACACCCCTGCAGCTGACCCGCTCAAAATAAAATGCAGCTCACCTGACCAAAAAAAATAGAAAAAGCTGGGGGCTACGGGGGTGTCCCCTGCAAAAACCTGCTCACTCACTATACTATTGAGTATAGAGAGCGGGGATTGCTGGGGACACCCATGCAGCTCCCCCAATCAAAAGAAAAAAAAAGAAAAGAAAAGGTCCCACGGAAGTGAAAGGGAACCGGCGCCGCAGGGTCACAGCGCATCGGAAGGAAAGGTAAGTAGGGGCGTGGGATGTGTTGGGGATGTGTTGGGGTGGGGGTGGTGGTGGGGTGGGGGTTTGGATAGGTGTTTGTGCACATCGGGAATGCTCAGGGGAGAAATGACTAAAGATTATTTCAAGCAAATAATCTTCGGTCATTTCTCCCTCGAACATTTCCATTGCGCACAAATCACACAGATTCTCTCATGTAATATTTTGTTACACTAACTTACTTAAATGGCTGGTGGCAGTGGATACCTTTTACAACCTTTTGTGCAGGTTACTACTGTTAGGAAAGATTTCATAAGTGTAGGTAATTTTCCTTCCATGTGGCAACCCCTAAACTTTTTGCTGTTGTTTTTCACCTTGTTCTTGACTTTGCCAGAGAAGTGCAGCCTTCTGCCGCACTCCTCTGGGCTTTCGCTCCTTTTCTTACGGGGAACCTGACATGCCCTTAAGACAGTCAGTACCGGGGAACGCTGTTTCCCGTAGTTTCTTTTATCATGTTGCGGCTTTAGTGCAACATGACACAAGAGGGCACTGTAAGCTAAGTTACAGCTCTCTTGGGTCTCTAGCCTTCTACAGGCCCTAGATACTCGTTTAGGATGGTATTTGAAAACAGCACCCTTTTGTCCGTACTCGCGCTCTGCTTCTGCTCACTGTGGAGGCTGTGCTTGAGTCGTGGAACCTGTTTTCTTCTGTTGTGCACTAACCCGAACTGCCTGACTTCCTCCGAAGAGCTTCTCCTTTTGCCCGTTGGCATCAGCGTGTGCAGGTACTTTGAGCACAAGGCTCCACTCTTCGCAGGGCTCGGACTTCCATCTAGTTAGGTGCCTCTGAAGGCGAACTGAGTCTAAAGCATTATCGCACTGCCTGTTTTCCTTCCCTTGCAGGTGGACTACACATTTCGTGCCTCTAATGCTTGAGACTGTCGTATTTGTATATATATTGTGTTGATATGGTATGTGTTGGCTTAATATTGTGATATTGTGATTTTCTCGCTACGGTCATTATTTTAAAGGCCTTAAAATAAATGTGTATATATTTTTGATATCACAACTGTTTGGAGTAGTTTGTAAGCGCTCTTGCTTTGTGTGCTCATTGCGGGCTTTCAGTCACCCTCACCCCTCTTGAGACCTAGTCTTGACCGCCGCGATCGCTACCTTGATTGGTCTGGCTCGTCCAGAGGTTACCCTGTTCCAAGTAATTAGGTTGGCCTTCTGAACTTCTGCGCCACCAGGACAGAGTTCAGAAATCCGTCTTAACAACTACCAGGCGGATTTCTCAGCTGCAGTACAGCACCCATGGGTGACCATTTTATCAAAATGTCCCCTGTCTTCTTTTTTCACCATTTTCCATTTGTCAGTCCCTTCTGGGCTTTTACTCTATCCTTTAGAATAGATTGGAGCCCTTTGTGAGTTTTGCCTTTGGTGGGCTTCAGCCCTGAGCCCGCCCAGGCACCAGTGGGTCTTGGAGGCAGGAACGGAGGAAGGAGCCTGAACCTTCACTGTCTTTTTTCTCTAGGTATGCCTGGCTGAAACCAGTTCTAACTGAAGGACAGCTACCCCCTAGGTATTTGACAGCTCCATGACTGTGAATGAATGGGAATGCGTATAAAAGGCAAGGATTTTGGGACTGACAGAGTTGACCGCTAGAACAAGGAATCTGAAGCAGAAGATGAGCAGAGATGCCAGCAGCACCTTCCAGGACCGCAGAAGCACCAGTGAAGCCTTGCAGCTGTGCTGACCCCGTTTTCACATTGACAGAGAAGATCTGGCAAGGATGCCTTTCTCCCTTAGGCTAGTGGAACCAACTAGCTCAAAGACTGTCTTCGTTTTGGGCCATCCCCTGACTTGCTGTGACTTTCCTCAGCTGCAGAATTCCAGTACCCAAGGTACCTGGACCATTATCAAGTGCATCATCTTCCGAAGATTGAATCCAGCTGAAACTTTGCATGCATCTGTGTAGATCTCCAGAGGCAGGAATTCTTTACCAAATGGGTGATCGAGGAGAATCCGATTAGCAATATTCATTTCTTCTTGGCACTAAGAAAAGGGCACCAAAAGCATAAAGAGTGAGCTAAATCTATTTCTGGAGGCCCCTTCTCCCAAGTGCTGAAACAGAAGCCTGCCAGAGGTCTCCCCTTTCATCACCATGACCAAGGAGCAGTAATCAGGGTCTGCAACTCTGTACCTAGAAGGAAGCCAGCTACAATTTCTTCTTCACTTTCAAGGTGTTGTGAGGCTTGGGTTGTAATTATCTTGGATCATTTTCAGTGCTTCCTGACTTGGCAAGTGCTGTTTTCTTCAACTGATAGTTGACCTCAACTCCTTTGTGTAGGCCTTGCAGCTTGTGCACTATGAGGGAGACTCTCCTTAAGCTCCTGTTTTTCTTCAAAAAACACTGACTGGTTAACTAACTTTTCCTCTGAAGATCTTTTTCAGAATTGGAACTGTCCATTTAGCTTTGACAGTACTGGTTGCTCCATAGGTTTTACTTGTGAACACTGTTATTGTTAGTAAACAGACTGCCTATATCCCTCTGAGAGAGTATAGTAGTTATTACTAGTTGCTCAAGTGTGTTCTAACTTTGAGACTTTCCCTCCCATCTCAATTTTCTAAAGGTGATATATATATAAGTCCTGATACAGACCTTAATTGATGTCACCCTGTGTCCTGGAAATGTAAAGCATAGAAAAAGTTACTCACCTGCATTATTGTTTTTTATGGAACTTGCTTCCATTTCACATTGAATGTTATTGTTAGTTGCTGTATTGTCACTGTGTGTGTGTGCCTTCTGTACAAATAGCTAAATATATTTTAATATAACTTTAAGTGAGTAAGAGTTTACTTGAATCCTTGTGTTTACTGATTTCAGCATACTGTTACACAGCTCACATTACTCTCTTATAAGATAAGCCTGGCTGTTCAGCCACTCTAACAACTTGTGTAGTACAGGCCTATACTAAGAGTTGGTTCCCAATGCCAAGAGATAGGTCTTATGAAGTCCCACACCAGTTGGACTTTAGAAATACGTGCCTAACAGGCCTCCACCTTCAGCCATGGACACTCTACCTGTTGCACCAATAGGTTTCTTTGGGGCCTGCCCACTAACCATGGCCTCTGGCCATGGGCAGTAGTGCAGACACCCATTAACACCTGCCTAGTAGAGTTTTTTTTAATGAACCCTTTTCCGATTCCCATAGGATTCCCCTGATAATGTCAAATGAACTACATACACATGCATGCCCATGTCCTGGGATTTACCAAGGCATTACCACAATAATGTGGAAACACTAGCAAAATCCAAAACTATTATCTTCCCTCACAGGCACTCGGCAAGTGCCCCCCTCCTCTTTTCATGGTACCCCCACTCCGATCAGATGCTTTTTCTGTCCCAAACCCTCTGCTATTACCCCCTACCACTCTTCGTTTCGTGTGACGCAATTTCATTCCCGATCCTAGCTAGATTTCCTCAGGATCACATAGATTAATCAAACAAGTAAGTCTAGCTGTCAATCCAGGTTTTTGTGATACCATTTCCAAATCTGTACTCTTCACACTATACATTCCCAAGCTGCTGCCAGAAATCCTATCTTTAGCTTTAGTTGTTCTGGTAAAGGGTTGAGATGTTTGGCAAGTGCTTTCATTTAGGCTCACATCGTTCTGACTTCTTGTACAATATTTGTTGTTATATTTTTTCCAATATAAAATACAAAACAGCTACTACCAGAATGCAATGTAATGAGAGCCTACAATCATGGACTTGCTGATCATCTCTCATGGACCAACTAGAAATGTCTCTATAATATTACCTGATATTAGTCATTGTTCAAAACAGACATGAAACATATTAATATGCATGATGTGAATACAAGTTGCATTCACACAAAATAACTAACTATGCAGCCAGTCAGGAAACTTTATTTGGATAAACAAAATGTCCATTAAAGTAGAAAACAACAATTACAACCACAAAATATAGAACAAACAATAACGAATATATAGAAATTGAGGTGGGCGAGCTTGGCGAGGTCCGGGCTGTTCTGGGCTGCAACAGGGGCTCCAGCCTGACCATCATTTAGGGCAGTACCCCCAGACGCACAGGCCTACTATGGGCCCCACCATGGCCACCTACACCAACCCACAAACCCATGTGAAAATCTGCATACTTGACATCCTTTTAAAGGAAGAAATAGGTTAGTTGAAAGGGTGAATGGGATACTAGTAACTTGGAGGTGTGTCAAAGTTCTGTCAAAGTTGCTCTGTGTGAAAAGTGTAATGAATACTCCCTCAAGCTCGTTTCCTAACTTAACCTAGTTAGAATCAAATTTCATGCTGAGTCCCCGAGATTCACTCGCACGCCATGTGGCGGGTGATGGCAGGATTCAGGCAATTTTTGGAAGGTCTCTTTCTTGAGGGACCTGAACTCTGGTAGTAGTAAGACAGTTTATAAGGGCACATACAGGGGTGTGCAGGGTGATTATTGGGGGGATATTAAGTGGGAAGTGTACAGGTTTGAGTTATTTAGACTATGTTTTGTAGGGGAATGTTTGGGGTGGATTTGTTTGGCCTATTATTCATAGGGGAGGGGATGGGGGGTAGTGAACGCCTTAAAAACAATGAAATACTAACAATCTTCATTTTTTATACTTACCAGAAATCGTTTGCAGCAAATATCAGATCCATATATGATTGGAAGCTGTAGTAGACATGTGTGGCCATCTATGGGTTACCTTTGGAACTGCATTGTTTATTCACAATGTGATCAGCTGTGGAGACCTGATGGCGATGGAGGCCTGTGATGTGCCTTTGCCAGGTGCTGTGGGGAGCAGCTTCAGCCGCCCACCCACCCCTGCACTCGTGGCTCGGCCCGTGGTGGGCTATTAGAGCCAAGCCTGACCCCATGCCCGGCCCTTTGATAGGTTATTTATAACGTGCTTAATACCCAGAGGTTTCTAAGCATGGACCCGGGGATCCAATCTTTGTTGCTCCGTGTCTTCTTGCTTCCAAGGCGAGCACGTTGCCACTGAGCTATCTTCCCGAGACAAACCTACCCTCCCCACCCATGAATTCCCTGGCTCCTGCCAGTCTATATAAAAACAGTACATTAAAACTATCATCAAAAACTCATTAAAAATGTCCTTTGATTTAGTGCACAAGAAAGATAGGTAACTAGGAACCAGGGGTGTTTAGTGACAATGGGTAAATTAGTGCAGGCCTGCACTGGTTAAAAACCAGTTGCCTTAGCAAGGGTCTTATTATTCTATTCCTAATGCGTAAATTGGGAACAGAATAGAAAAGAATAAAAGTCTGCCTGTACAAAATTTTTTGTTGATAAACCTCATTTTTTGGCCACTTGCAGGTAACAGCTCTCAATCGAAGTAGGTTTAACCTTGCTTGTGTAATCAACATTTGCTCATGACTATGATTTGTCCATAAAAGGCAAAGCAAGAGTTTAAAAGGCTCCAAGATTAATTTGTCTTCCGAGAAATCCCTGTCCAGTTCTCCATGTGCCACTAATGTAGGCACTGAATTGAGAAGGCCAAGTAAAAACTTCAAGAAACAATTCTCAACAATTTGAAGATTGGTCGTGTCACAATACCCATAAACTACCCTCATATTTTGCAATGCCTTTAGCTTTAGCACTATAAATTCTCAGAACCATGTCCATTGGCTGACGTCTGAATGCTTGTGTAAACCACCATGATAAAGCACCCAAAGCCTGTAACGTTTTGTTTTTTCTGTTCAGGAGGTGCAGACCCCCCTGTAGCCTAGAGGCAAATGCATAGCCAAGATAATCAAAATGTGTGCAGAGTTTGACTCAAACATTCTCCACTCTGAAAGCAGGCAGTTTGAATTCTTTTTTCAGCCTGAGTGGCAAACTAGTACCGCTGACTTTGAGACATTAATAGTTGGGTCCAAGCTACCCATACACACAGAGCATGCACCAATCAGCTATTGCAGCGACAGTGCAGTTCCAGCAATCAAAACTGCGTTGTGTGCATACAAAAAAACTAAGTGGGGAACATCCACATTACAGATCACAAGATGTCTGTGGAGATTGTTAATATAAATGGAAAACAACAGAAGCGCTAATACACTAGTAGGCCACATTACAAATTGGGGATTATTCTGGTGGTAAATCTGCCAGAATACCGCCAAATGGAATTACCGTTACCGCCATTTGATCTGGTGGGATTCCGATTTATGGTTATAGGATTTCGGTAGTATTACAGCCGGCTTTAATTCCCCCAGCAGGAATTCCGCCGATTTGCCTGTTTTTTTGGCAGTGAAGCAGTGGAATTACTTCCAGCATTTTAATGGAGGGTTTTTGCTCTACCTGACCACTAAAGTTATAGTATGGTGGTGCAGTAATGTGGTGGTAAAGCAGTGGCAATGGAGTTACCACTGCATTACCAAACTGTTTTTCCTGCATCTCTGGACTTGTAATGAGGCCCACAGTCTTAATTGACTAGTATTTTTTTTTTGTAGGAATTGGAATATCATGTTAATCAACAAACAGTGCATATTATTTATTTAAAAGTAAACAAAAACAAGAGGGCACATTACAAGTTGGCCATTGTCTCACCGGTAATTCCAGCAGGATAACGGCAAATTGCCCCTACTGTTTCCCCTGCCTGATATCCCGGTATTGCTGGCATAGTCCAGGTGGCAGAAACGCCAGTAATTCCCCATTCCAAGTAGTCCCAAAGGACTCCATGAGGCGATTGCGTCATTTTATTTGCTTGTAGGGGCCTGATTTACCACCAGGTTTGCCTATAGGTAGATCAGTTGCCCCCACCTGCACCCTCGTGTTTTCGTGGTTAGGAAAAAATGTGGGTGCCGGAATTACCAGCAATTATACTGGCATTTATCCTGTACCTGGAAACTTGTAATGAGCCCCCAGGTATTTAAAGGTTCCCTTATATACTTGTAAGCCGTTCACATGAGCAAACAGTGTATGACAGCAGGTGGGAATTTCACATTGACGTATTCATTGCCATATTTCACATTGCTGATGACCCTCCTTTGTCTGCTCTGGACTGAAATTAATCATTGCAGGCTGTGGCCAGAAACAAAGATGAAGGTGTTTCTGGCCCGCCTCAGACACTGGTGGTCCTTGTATTGTACAGATGGTAGGTTGCAGTCCCCAGATTGGGGAAAAAATGTCAGCACCCATTCCCTGCTTGTAATCAGACCCACTGTATTCTGGTTTGATCACATTTCTAAGAGCAGTACTAATAGGTGTGATTATTACTTTTCTGGTTAAATACAATGAATTGTCTTGTCATACAGACCACTTGTCCTGCTGTGTGGTGTCTAAATGCCCAGACGTGGGTCCCGTGCCCAATGGGCCTAGAGACCCAAGCTACTCCTCACTGATGAGCCCCAACAAGGCCAAAACATGTTTAGGGATGCTTGTAGTCTCGTGCAGAAGGGATGTGACCAAACATTTCAGGCTGGACTACCCCTTTTGTGGTGCGACGAAGCCTGATTTGCATATGATCTTTCCCCTTTTGTAATGGCTTGGCAGGCGAAGAACGATGCTCTGAGGGTTGCCCAGTGCAATGCCAGAGTTTAGGATTTATTCCAATCCTTCCAGCCATCACCTCTTTTGGCTCTATTACCACCCATGGGCGCGAGGAAATGCCATCCATTAGGTACACGGAACGCTGATTTGACTAGCCTGAGAGAAGCATGGGTCATTAAGGTGGGTTGAATGGTGACCTTACCCCCAACACGTGCTAAGTCTTTTAGCACCTGCATTGGTTCATTGGGGCGTTGGCTAGAGACCTGTTTTGGGGTCATGAGAGGGGTAGAGCAGAGAAAGACGTGAAATGGGGTGGTAGCGCCACAACTTGGAACAGAGCTAGTTTTCAAAGTAATTCTATAGGCAAATGACCTTTAAATACATCTGAGGTCGACTTTATCACACAATGACACAATGAGTTATACTTTTGAAAACATGTATAAAAAAACAGTTAACAATTTGCTTTATTAACAGGTCTAAAAATTAATAATACAATTTTAAAGCATTTAACACAGCTCCCCAAAAGATTACATTAGTTCACATAAGACATCAGATCATCGACGAGATTAATTCGGCATTTAACATAACACCAGGTTTAAGGTTGCTGTTTTATCAATTTCTTCCATATTCAGTCACTCTGTTTGAGGGAGGGCTGATCATTGTTCTCCGGGTGCATTTGCAAATGCGTCATTATGTCAAAAAATGTCGGAAACGGTTTTATCGGCGCTTTGAGAGAGCTGCTTCTTTTAGGAATCTATTTAGATACTGAGACAGAACGTTAATCTGAAGATAAAAGTCTTAATGTTCAATACTGGGAGGTTTTAAGCATTAGCTCTAAATTTACGGCTCCCTTCTTTGCAGGAGGAAAATGGTACTTGCATTTTAAATGGTTCCTAAAACTGTTTCATCGCATTCTGAGAGCTGTCACTTTCAGTGGGGAAGGTTGCCCGCGCATTTCACGACAGCCTTGCTGGCAAAGACACTTCACGCCACGTGAAAATGTAAACACGGAGTGACATCTCCTAACTTGGGTACCTACTTACTTCATTTGCATTAACAGAGACACATCTACTAGTCCATGCTCTTAGGTACATTAGAGAGAATTGAAGTGCCTGTTTTGCTTTAAATGTTTACTTTCTGGTTGCCTTTACACTCATACCATTTTTCTTGAAAAGGAGTTCTTGTTAGATACGATATTTAGTTAAACTGCAAAAAAAAGTCACTCCTTCTTTCACCAGTATCTTCCTACCACCAGCATGCCTGTATTCCAAAGGTATTTCAAATAGACTATTTGGACGTGTACTGCTGTGATGTTGTGAGTTCTTGCAATGTTGTACCCCTATTAAAAGCAGATGGGCGAATATTCGGGCTAATGACCATATTATGAAAACTGTTTCAAGGAGCCGGTTGGTTCGTGTGTTTGTGCAGTGTCTGACATCCTCCAATTGCTCTCGCACCTCATTACATGGAACTCTGTACCCGCTCCAGACATTTCTTTTCTCCAGTTGCGTGTACGTGACTTGGAAACATATATGTGTAGCTGTTTGGGACATAATTCAAGATTCACACTCCTACATCTGGCCCTGCCTTTTCCATCGAAGTACCATACGGATATACTATGATCCCAGAAGACAGACCCACAGGCAAAGGAGGAGGAGCAGCCTTCTTTCACAAAAGTGCCCTAGCCCTAGTCTACCGAGCACCAGCCAATCTAGTCTCATTTGAAGAAGACCTCATCCATCTCCTCTCGACCAACTTAAAACCCTCACCCAGCTGACCATGCTAGGTGATCTCAATCTAGGTTACAATGACCTCACAGACTCAGAAGCAGCATCCCTTACCAAAACTGTGACTGCCTTTGGATGCACCCAACTTGTCCAAGGCCCTTCCCACATGCATGGCTGAACACTTGATTGGATTCTCGACCATAATTGTAACATCTTCATCCTCTCTAACACACCCTGCCCCTGCACTGACCACCACTGCATTAGCTTCTCAATCCCTATCCCCCCCAGCCACACAGAAGGCCCAGGTTGCTGCCCCCTACCATAGCTAGCAGCTCCTGCAATCTGACAAAAGAGCGCCTACTCCCATTGCTTCCCCCCCACATACGCACTGACCTAGACACCAAGGCACTTGTTGCTCACTACAATACTATGCTTACCTAAGCTGTTGAGACTCTCGCCCCACTCAAGCAACGGAAATCCAAGAACCCTAAGCACAAAAACTCCTGGTTCACAGCCGAGCTAGAATTTCTATGTGCAAAATAACAGGCTGCAGTAGCCGCCTGGCAGAAACTTCACACAAGCCTAAACAAAGAACAATTCACAGAAGCAGCAGAAGTTTCCAAAAATAAATCTACGAATATAAAGCAACTACTTACAACACTGTAATTACTGATGCCGCTCCTAACACCCGATAATTGCTCTCCATCCTAAGAGAATTAGAATCCCCCATCACTCCTCTCTCTAACCTCACTAAAGACACTATTTGGTGCAACAAAATTCAAGTAACCCTAACAAATAAGTCACACAACAGCTACTCCAAAAACGGGTCAGGACACCCCAGAACAATCTGACCCCTATCGCCTAACCTTTTAAATTCAAACCTATTTCATAGCCTGATTTAGCTGCCATTATCACACGCCTCAAGCCATCCCGCTGTATGGATGACGTCTGCCCTGCCACTTTGGTAAAGTAATACATAGACCCTTTGATCCCCCTTATCACTGCCATTGTAAATTCTTCATTCAATTCCTTCTGCATCCCGACCTGTCTTAAAGAGGCATGCATCACCCAACTACTCAAGAAAACTTCCTTGGGCCCTACTATCCACACCAATTTTGGGGTGATCACCACAGTGCCTTTCCTTCTGAAAATCATCGATAAAGTAGCTCGCACCAAAATCCAACCCTTCTTGGAAATCTATCATATCCTTAGCCCTCACCAGTCTGGCTTACTCCCCGCCATGGGACTGAAACGTTACTCTTTGACTTGAAGAATCCCCTTGATGAGTCCAATGATGCAGAAAAACGTTCTCTTCTTCTCAGTTGCCTTCGACTTAGTCAACCACCAAACCCTCTGTATCCACCTCACTAAGGTTGCAGGCTTATTTCCCAAAGCAGCCAACTGGGTTGCTTCCTTCCTGGCCAACAGATCCTCCAGAGTCTTCTCCGATGAAGTGTCAGCCACACCCACTCCCATATCCTGTACTGTGCCCCAAGGTTCATGTGTCTCCCACCTAGTGTAACATTTACACCAAATCATTATTTGACCACCTTGACTCTATGGGTATCACCTTCACAAACTATGCAGACAATACCCAGATCCTCATCCCCTTTTGGGTGATTAGAAACAGGACTCTGAGAGCATGAACAAAATCTATGAAATAATTCAACATTGGATGCCCCAACATAATCTATGTTTGAATAACGACAAGACATAGATCCTCATAGTTGGAACTCCACCCACCTTTGCCCGCCTCTACTCAGCATTCAAGTTCTTAGCCATTGAAGGCCATACAATTCCAGACTCACCATCTGTAAAGAATCTGGGGGTCTACCTTGATGCCTCACTAAGCATTTTATGACAAATCAGCCACACCACATCTTCTGCAGCTTACACGACCAAATTGATACAAGCGAGCAAACCGTTTTGTCATCTGGTAACTGCCTCACATCGCACAAGCACTTATATGTTCTAAGTTGGATTATTGTAATGCCTTGCTTTGCAGATCATATGATGAAAAAATAAATAAGCTCTAGGTCATACAAAACAATGCCCGCCATGCAGGTCTGGACTTAAGCAAATTTGACCACATCTCTGAAGCTCAGAGATCTGTACATTGGCTGCCTGTCAGAGAGAGGATTACGTTCAAAATCCTTTCAATTATGCATAAATGTCTGTCCAAAAGTGTCCCATCTTACCTAACCCAGAAAATCACTCCTCATACATCATCCATACCTCTGAGATTTACCAAGAGCCACTGTCTGGGTAGATCACATGCTGAGATATATATGCCATATATTAAGATGCATACATTAGATACTTGTCACAAACCGCCATGCCTGGTCTCTGTGGTCGGCTTGAAAACGCATCCTTCGTGTTGCGCCAAAGTCTGCAATCATCTGCATCTACACTTCTAGTGGTCTCGTGTTCAGACTGCATCCAACCACAGTACCGGCTCTTCCAGTTTTGCCACATATCAATGGCAGGGACGCCCGGATCAGCACTTCACAACGCAGGTAATGTTTGCATCCCTGCTCAGCGATCCTAGGTTCTATTTTCCCTCGTTCCCACTCCTGGATCCTACTTGCTAATTAATTCCCCTCACTCTCCTGGTTCTTCCCTTCTTTCCTGTTTCCTGGACTGCCGTTCTGCAGTATCCTCATCCGTTCCTTGATTCCTTGTCTCTCTCCTTACCTTGCTGCTGCTGCTCTTCTGCATCTTGGACTCCCATGTGTGACAACCTCTTCTGCAGCAACAACACATTTCTTAGGAAAACAGCATAGGTTTTTCCCTACCCTTGAGGGCACTGGTTTTTCTCCTATACTTCTTTGGAATTTTCTTCCGGGGGTCACCCTGCCTGGGTTCACGCTTTTCAGGCAGCGTGGCGTCAGGAGAATCTCTCCCCTATCTTCACAACTCCGTTCTCAGAAGATAAAGGATAAGAAGTCTCCCAATAAGAAGATGAAGTGAAGGCACAGGTGAGTGCCAACTCAACTTCTGACAATACTGTAGCAATTTCTCCCCGGCAGGGGGGCATACATGGCCGATAACAGCCCGCCAGTCGAGTGTGTATGCGCCCCCCCTGCTGAGGAGTGATTGCTTTTCGCACCACAGGGTTTGCCGGGGGGTTTGAATAGTTTATTTCTCATTGCACAATGCCATTCTCCCGAGAAAAAACAACAAGATTGCTACCGCCATCGGAAAAGAGACTAAGGGCCTCATTATACGGTAGGGGGTGGACCAAGGTGCTACTAGCACCTTGGTCCATGCCGGTAAAATACTGGCACCGCCTTGGAGGAAAGGGGAATTACCGCCCTATTCCAAGGTTGACGGGGCGGTAATTCCCCCTTCCCCCATTGCCCTTCCCCATTCCCATTTTTGCCCCATAGGGCATAATGGGAATGGGGAACGTGCTAATTACGGTACCGCAAATTGCGGTACCGTAATTAGCACCCTGGTCCCTTTGCGGGTTGGTTTTTAACGCCTGCTAAAAAGCAGGCGTTAAAGTACCAACCCGCAAAGGGACCTCGTAGTAAGGCGGTAAGGGTTAACGGTCACCGGTACCATTACCGGTGACCATTAACCCTTACTGCCTTCCGTGTAATGAGGCCCTAAGTCCCTTATCCATTTCTATGGTGGGTGAGAAGGGGAGGAGTGGGAGGAGCGCCGGGGGCAGAGCCCAAAGCTCTAGTCCGGCTGTTAAGTGGGGAGCTGGGGAGGGGTGGGGAAAGGGTTTGTTTTGTTTTTGGGGGGTGGGGAGGCAACAGGGCGTGCCTCCCTGTTAACTACCCACATTAAATTCTAAAAAAAGATGGTGCCACCCGGGTAAGGGCCTCAGGTAGCTGGAAGAAACAATGCAGCACTGTGAATTCACGCCCGATGTTCCAGCCACCTGAATGGCTCAGCGCCCTTCCCCGGGTGCAAATGAAATATACACACTGTAAACTGAGATACATTCTATACTGAGAGGTTTCTATTGTATATTAAGATACATGCATTATATACTGAAATAGATACACTTTATGCTGAGATACAGTCCGTTTAAACTGAGTGATATGTACTGTATAGTGAAATAAATTCATATATGATATATTGAAGTATTTATGCATATGTACTGTACACTGAGATATATACAATGTATATTGATATGTATAAAAATGGGTCTGACCACATGTGCTTTTACCAATGATTACTAAACTGAATTCCACGTTCATATAGGCTTGATGGCTTGTACAATAGAGATAATTTGGTGTTTCCTGTAATGTTCTTTCACAAATTTGTATATTTTTTTCATCCGACATCCAACACGTGCTTCATTATCAAACATGTCCATTTGAAAAATTCACCAAATAAAATCATGGTATATAAAACCAATTCCCCACACACCATTGTTATGAAACATCAATTCATAAACCAGAGAAAGAGCAGTAGCGATAAAGGGAACAAAAAAGAAGGCAGAAAACACAGAGGGAGAGAGAAGAAACAAAACCCCCTTATATTAGTTAATTTTCACCACCTCAATATGTAAAATAAACTCCTATTGACAAGCTTATAGTGTACTCTAATATTCAAAATCTGTTTGTAAAAGTTGCCACAATCACCAAGGACAATGTCCATATAGTGTGGACCTAAATTACCCCTATTAACTATTACCAAATGCATGTGAATCCACTACACACGCCTTCTAAACATACAAAAAATCCTAAGGTTCTAACCATTACCATTTCTTAATTGCTGCGGTTCATGAGAAAACCATAATTTCCATAGAACAAATGTCATATAAGTCTTCTCCTAAAAAAAAACGACAGATATTTTAATCATATGAAATACTTCCGGTAAATTATACACACAAATGGTTATGCCCAGTAGTTCCCACCATGTAAACACAAACTGCTTTCCTACCTCTGACTTGTATCACATCATGAGTGTTCTTCATGAAGGAATTGCTTTACAAATATAATCCTGATTTTCACCATTCATGTTCAGTTACCTTCAAATAGCACCCTATGGCGTCCCTTCCTCCCTCTGCCCCTCTCTCCTCCTTCTCTCCCATCACATCTGATGAGGTCCCTAGAGTTGTTTGTTCTATGAAGGTCTCCTCCAAAGAGGTCTCCCCCTGTTCTTCCAAAACTATTAAGGACAATATTGGCTCTCTTGTCCATGCACTTTCTGATTTCTGCAATCACTCTTTTGCCACTGGGTCTTTCCCCTCTTCCCTCAAGCACACTCTTGTGTGCCCCCTCATGAACAAACCTTCTGCAGACCCATCTTGTCTGGCTAACTACCGCCCCTTGTCTATCACCCCCTTCCTTGGGAAACTCTTGGAGAATCTACTCTTTCCACAACTGACCCAGCTCACTGAGCTTGTTGGTTGCTTACACGACCTTCAATCTGGATTCCGAGCATCCAGAGGCATGGAAACTGCTCTTCTGAACACCCATGAAGAACTGCTTGCATCTGTTGATTCTAACTCTCGCACTGCTCTCATTCTACTTGATCTCTCTTCTGCATTTGACACAGTCAACCACTCCATCCTCATAAAATGGCTCCACAATACCCTAGGTATCTTGGAGCGGGCACTGGACTGGCTGACCATCTTCCTCAATGTCCATCCCTTCCAAGTTATCCTGGGATCTTCCACCTCTATCTCCACATGTGGTGTCCCCCAGGGCTCCAACCTTTCCCCTTGGCTCTTTAACACAAGTGTCAGTGTATGCCTTGATGGGATGGGAAAACTGTCATTGGCTATACCTACTAGTAAAGGTGTGAAGCAGGGCTGCATTGTTGCAGCCACGCTATTCAGTCTGTACCTAGTTGATTTAAATGTGGCATTTAACAATATAAATCATTTTCCTGTTAAAGTTGGTACTGAAGCTGGTTAGCTTATGCAGATGATCTTGTACTGCTGGATCATACCCCAAAAGGTCTACAATATATGATTGGGGTACTGGGTGTGTAGACATTTCAGAATGGGCGAAAAGTTAACATAGCAAAAAGCAAGATTATGACATTCCTAGCCAAAAAGAAGTTGAAATCTAGTCCTGTATGGTTACTGGATGGTGTTGTAGAGGAGGTGTTAGTGACACCCCTCCCTCAAACTGAATACAGATTGCTCATCAGGCTGATCAATAGTTCCAGTAGTACATAAATCAGAATTGTAGTGCATTTTAGGCCAAAAAGAATCACATTTTAGGGCGACATATATTTTTGAGGGCCAGAATGCCTTACGCAGCAGAGGGTATCTCAGGTATTAGACATACATTATGGATATCAAAAATCTAGTCTAGGAACTGGACATAAAATAAGGTATGCTCAAAACTAGGTTACCATTTGGTAGAAGGGTCAAGTATTCAGACAGGTCTGGATTTTAATATGGCTACCGGAAAAAAAAGATAGTGTAATTTCAAATAGTCATGCTGAAATAATTAAATCATTCTCTAATAGCAGTTCATTGAAATTTCAAGAAGTCTGGGGTGCATTTTTAGAACTTCTTGGCAGCAATCCTGACATTGATGTGCCGGGGGAGGCCAGTTAGTGCTCTGGGAAAATAGCAATTAGAGCACACAGCTGTTAAACGAGCAACAATTGTGTTGACTTCATGGGCATTCCACTGCAGCTGATATTTATCTTTAGACTTCTTTGGCAGGAAAGCATGGACTTACCTGCCAAAATGACCCCAAAAGGGCTGCCAAGGCTGTTCTTTCTCTAGACATTAAAGGATTTATAATAAAGGTCAGAAGCATCTCACACACATTTAATTAGCCCATATGCCAGTCAAGTGAGGCCTGCCAAGTTGTGTCATATGGACTTGATGAGTGGCAATCAAGCCAACCAACCCTGGAATGAAAAAGGGTTTGTCTTTAGTTCTAAGAACCAATCAAACTGCATTGTGCAATAAACTGTAAAATTGTCTCCGCTGCAGAAAAGTATAAAAGATGAGCTGTTTCAAGAGCTCAGTGCCATTATTTCTGATGTCTGAATAAACATGATGTTTCAAAATCAGCCCAGGTTCCTGACTTCCTCTCTTCCTCTCTTCCTCATGGGTCCAGTCACTGCTACCTGTCAGGAAACAAAGGGGCATCAGGTATTTGGTTAGGTCCAGAGCTCGGTGTCCAGAAACTACGCCTGTTCCACCCTCTGTTCCCACACGACGCCCTCACTCACCCCATGAAGTACAGACATATTCCTACAGCGTTCGTACCCATAATCATTCGGTACGCTGCCAGTCCTTCCGAAAGCGCTGGGGGTTGCCATGGAAACGCAGACACTCTGCATTTCTGAGGTCACGTGTCTTCTCACGTTGAGCTCTGTTTTATGGATCACATGACCGGCGTTAGTGTATTTATGCCACGTTAGAACTTGGCGTTTCACTTCTGAATTTGTATTCTATAGCATAGTGATTATTGTGATATTCTTCACCCTTGGATTTCTTGACCTCGGCCTGTTTTTGGATTCCCTTGGTTTGCCCA
The DNA here is from genome assembly GCF_040938575.1 of Ambystoma mexicanum. Classification (NCBI taxonomy): domain Eukaryota; kingdom Metazoa; phylum Chordata; class Amphibia; order Caudata; family Ambystomatidae; genus Ambystoma; species Ambystoma mexicanum. The sequence continues at coordinate 298,395,273 of NC_090936.1, read as the reverse complement.
TCTTGTCTTCTTGTTTCCGGATATCTAAAACCCCAGAAAGCTACTCGACTTCCCTCTGCTTCATGAATTGATTCTTGTTTGCACACAGTTCTGACCCTTGGCTTTGTCCCCGACCTGCCTACTGCTTAGCCCTTTGTCCCTGTCTTACCTGTAGTGTTGCCGACCCGGACCACTTCCTCGACTCTCCTTGGATCTGTAATTCATCTGACAGAGCTTGGAGTTCCTTCCTTCTGCGGATTTCAAGTACGCCCATTCCACTCGGCATTTGAACTGGAGACGCTTTGTGTTGCTACTTAGGTGTCCTCGTGCCGGCGGTTGGTAGGTGGACCGCTGAACTCTTTTCCATTCCGGGACTGTGATTTTGGACTAGTAGGCGTCCTCATGCCGGCGGCTGATAGGTGTTTCCTGGAAGTCCTGTGGACTTCCAGAATCATCTTCTTCACGGACTTGCAAGGTTTACTGCATATGGTAAGAGCGTTCTATGTTGAGTCTTTGTTAAGAAAACTAGTCAGATCATTGATTAGTGTCTAACTGCCTTGGTGTTCTTCTAGGTTAGACGTCTCAAGTACTTACTCATGTAACATCTTCCTGCTAGTCATTCAGTTATTGCTTTACTCTTGCTTCTTATATTGCTTGGTTATTGACATTTTGCTGGTATTAATTGTGACTTCCTTTACAGCCTGGCGGTTCCTGTGGTGTCCATCCATCTTTTGATTAATAGATCTGTCAGGGGGGTTTTATTGGCTCCTCTGACAGGTATATTGGCAGAAAGAACTCGTCTACTACACAACGGGTTCAACTACCAAGACGGATCTACGCTTATTTGGCAAGAATATTGAGCTCTGTGCTAACACTGCCTTAATCCACAGGTATCTATGTCCAGGGAGGATATGGGTCCTTCTCTTCAGTGTTGAATTTGAGAGAGTCAATACCTATAAATATCTTGGGCTTTTTATTGAAGACTCCCTAAAATGGAAGACCCATTGGCAGGAAACAAAAATGTAATTTATGGTAATGGTGAACACAATTAGCACATTTATTGGTAGGAACTGTGGTTTTTCTGTCCAAACTATTCTGCTGTTATACACTTCAAAATTTCTGCCTGTGTTGACGTATGGGATCGAAATCTGGGGCCATACTTATGGATCTGAACTAATCACATTTAAGGCAAAAAAACTGTGTAAACTATTTAGAATGCCCCAAGCCTTGTCGAACACATTCTTATATTTAGAATGTGATTTAATAGGGATAATGACTACATATATCTCTCGGACATATATGTGTTGGGTAAATCTATATGCACTTAATAATGGTACGATGATGGTGAAATATATTCAGGCATTTCTTTGCCTTGAGGATTGTACCAAGCTAAGGACCATGGGTAAGATAATTTGTCTCTACAATAAATGGCAGATTGGCTTGAACTATTCTGTTACACACTTCTCCATACAGTGACAAAACGCTGGCTGAAACTGAAGCTAAGTACTTATAGTTTTGAAAATCATGTCATACAGTTAGCCACAAAGTGTTATAGTGGCCCTTTTATTAGTTATAGACATGATCAAATTACTAGACCATCTTACATAACTGCATTTCCAAGCAGCTACATGATTTGAAAGTACCTTCTTTTAAAATGTAACATCTGTCATGTATTGGAGATAAAGGGTGGAAAAATTGGAATACCACATGCTGACCGTAAGTGTATATTATGTGGTGAAAATGTAATGGAAACTCTTGAACACATTTTGCTAGTATGCGAAAGTCTTGTTTCCCTAAGGACTAAGTATATGAAATTGTTTAATAACCAAGTTGATTGCACTGACCTGGATTTGATATGGTCACAATTGATTGAGGGAAATAACCCTAATCTTATATATTTTATTGTAACATTTTATTGGAAGTGCAAAGAGATTGTAGATATATTATGAAAATTGATTTTAGCATGATTAATTAATTGTATTTGATGGATTTGTTGTTTTAATGTTGTACTGAATTATATACATCTATGTTCAGGTGTTGTTGTCTTCTTTTATTTTTTTATGTTTTATTAATTGCTGTAAGTATATTAAATAAATAATAATAATAATTAGCATCTATATTGCTCTGCTTGCACACCTAATGTCCACCATCTCCCCTTACTTCCAGTGTTATGCTGATGACACACAACTCTTCTTCAAACTTCCCTCTGATCCTCTCCTTACCTCCTCCATCATTCCTGACTGCCTATCTGCCATCCAGTCCTGTTGTGCCTCCAATGATCTCTGCCTCAATGCCAGCAAGACAGAGATGTTTTCCATTGGGACTTCTGCTCCCACTTTCTTCCCCTCACTCTGTCCACCCTCTATGGGTTCTCCCCCTTCTCCTTCATCTGAAGCCAAAAACATTGGAGTAATCTTCGACTCCTCTCTTTCCTTCCTCCTTTACATCCAGGACCTTGCCAAGAAGACCCACTTTCAACTCCACCCCTCAAAGGAATCCTTCCTTTCCTCACTTTCCCCAGAAGCTCAATGTCTCTAAAGCCCTGGTACTCTCTCTGCTAGACCACAGTAATAGCCTCTTCCTTAATCTACCTTGTACTCCCTACGTCCCCTCCAGCTAATCCAGAATAGGACTGCAGAGATTTATCCTTAGCCTCAAGCCCAGGGACCGCATCTTGCCAGCCCTAAAATCACTCCACTGGCTCCAGGTTGCTGCAAGGATCAAATTCAAATCCATCTGCATCCTCCATAAGGCTGCCTGGGGCCAGAGACCACACTATCTACAACTGACTCTCACTAAATACTCTCCCTCCAGATCTTTACATTCCTCCGGCACCAACTCCCTGCATGTCAAGCGATTCGCAAACAACAAGCTGGTGGCCCCTTCCTCTTCGTCTTGAGCCGGATCTCCTCAAATACCAGAAGCTCCTCAAGACTTTCTTTTTCACCTCCTCCATTTCCGTCTCTCTCCTTTGCTAATCATTCAGAGTCACTGAGATTGGTGACCAGGGCCCCAATGTGTTCACCTGGGTCCAGGCCTCCCACTCCAATCTCCTTCAGCATGTGCCCACTTCCAGCACTTGCCTTGGGTGCCCACTGGCCTGTGCTAGCACAGACCTGCACTTTTTTATTTGCAGTTCACCACTCTTACCAAGTGATCTCTGCCAGGCTCTTAACTGCTGCTTGCAACTTACTCCCCAGCACTTCCCTCTGTGGTACTCCTAGAATGTACCTCCCCCTCCCTCATCCCTTCTCTCTCGCTGCACTTGCACGTTCTGAATCCTCACTAGACCTAGTAGGTCTGCCTGTTATATTTGCCTTTCATTGCCATGTTCCCTCCCTGTTGCGCTGTGGGCGCTTTGAAACACAATTTCCTTCTGTATAAGCACCTTACAAATGCACAATAAATACATGAATAAAAATAAGAACACTAGTCTGTTAAAAACTATAATTTCTCCCCAGATAATCCCCTTGGACCCTCTTACATACAATATATTGGGTGGTTTATGCCTAATACACAAAGGGTTTATCACATGGTGTTCCGCGTGTCGCAACTGCTGCCATTTTGTTCAATCCTGATTATATATTCCCACAGTGATGTCACATACCCTACATGTGACATCACTGCTATCATTAACATATCAAAACACCAGTGCACGCCACAATGCGTTGGTGAGTCCCTCCATGTTGCCAAATCTGGCATAATTGCTTGAATATGTTGGAAAGAAACATGAACAAAAACTCACAAACAAATATGCAGAGTCTAATCTAAAAACACAATACAATATACATAAATAAACTTGCGATACACATATTTAAAAATACACGGTCCATTCTGATGCCCCACAATGTCCACCAACGTAAAACAAGCATCCCTGTGGCATCTAACATTTGATTTAGAGGGAAAACATTAACTTGGAGGGGGGGGCAATTTCTTTTGGAGTATTTACAATATGCGTCCGTCTATTGCATGCCTTCCTCAAATATTCAGACATGCCCCAAGCAAGAGTTGATGGTTCTGCACACAGCAGGAACAAAACTGTGGGGCGACAGTGCAAAAAATGTGCTCCCCTCAGGAGTGGGGTAAAGGTTTGTTTCCTGATGTCCTGCTATTTAGCGCAAAACAGGACAAAATGTAAAAGGTCTTCCTTCACACCCCTGCAACTCTGACAGGCCCCATTCTGCTCCTGCCCCTGCTACTTTTGCTATACAAGTATGGTTGGGTAGTGTCTAATTTTGAAAGAGATGAATGGAGCCTGTTGGAATGCAGAGCATGTCCAATGGATTCACGTTTTGTGGTAATAAGCAAATGGAAGGCCCTCTTGTATGCACTCCTCTCTGTAAGTGTCAAATTTTGGGCCGGGCATTGAAGAGACAGAGTGTTGGCCATAGACACACATTCAGATATACGTTCCAACCAGTGTGCTTTTTGCCAATGGTGTCCTTGCAACAGAGATCTAATTATGTTGTGCGTCAGAGAGGATCTGGGATTTGGCCAAATCCCCAGCCATTGCAGGAAGGGTGCATCATACCAATTGTCACCCATATGGGTGATACACAGTTCAATGTGCACGGCATAGTTGGGGGCTGAACTGGGGAGGCCCAATAATTGTTTTAGAAAATGATTCTCTGTTACTTGGCATTTATATAACGCCTTATATATCATTGATATGACCTCAAAGCGCTGGTAAGGTTGAACGCCATCAGGAACCATAGTTCTGGTCAATAGAAAGAGAAAGAGTCGTATGGTGTGTGGGTGCACTGGATATGTGCACAACTGGTGTAGTTGTTGGACGAAAGCTGCTTTCTAGCGATAGGTGTTGTGCTGAAGATATCAGTTGAATGTGTGCAGTCTGGTGGGTGGACACTCGGACTGGGTTTTTGGCTGTGTTAGGCCTGAGGAACACCTATGTGAACAGCTAGGTTGGAACGTGCTCAGCTAGCTGTGTTTTATTAGGGTGATGAGGTGTTCATGGGGTCGTATTTGTAAGTGAACAGCCAGGCCGAATTATCAGGGGTATAGCTGTGTTCTAGTTGAATGATGGATGCATAGTAGAGAGTAAGCGTAGTGGTGTGATATGGTGGTTATCTGTAAAGGCGCCTGAGATAAGGCACATGGACAGGACGGGGCGGACATATAGAGCCACATACGGATAAATAGTGACAGAGTCGATACAGATATATACGGGGATACACCATCCGTTCCATCTATTTCATCCAGTTCCATTCAGTATCACCTATTTCCCTCCAATCGTCCAGTTCCATCCATGTTATCCAGTTCCATTCAATTTGATCGACTCCGTCCACTTTGTCGCTCTAGCCACTTCATTTCATCTGCCATATCCGTTCATTTTGTTTCATCTATTTTCTCTGTTTCATCTACTCCATCTGTTTCAATTGTTCCATCTACTCCATCTGTTCCATCCACTCTGTCCATTCCATCCATTCGATTGGCTCCATCACTCCATCCACTCTATCTGCTCCGTCCACTTCATCCGTTCCGTCCACTCATCCGCTCCAGCCACTCATCCGCTCCGTCAACTCCATCCATTCCGTCCACTCCATCCGTTCTGTTTACTCCATCTGTTCCGTCGGCTTCATCTATTCCATGGACTCACTCCATCCGTTCCATCCTCTACACTGCCATCCATTCCATTAGCATGGATTCCATCTGTTCCGTCCACTCCATCAGTTCCCTCCATTCCATCCCTTCCATACACTCCATCTGTTCCCTCCACACTGTCTGCTCCATCAACTTGATCTGCTCCATCCACTCCATCCGTACAACCCACCCCATCTGTACCATCGGTTCTATCCAGCCCACTACCACCTATTCCAGTACCATCCACTCTGTCCATTCCATCCGTACCATCTATTCCATTTGTACCGTCAACTCCATTCGTACTGTTCACTCTATCCGTACCTTCCATTCCATCTGGTCCACAACCACCCATTCCACTACCATCCATTCTGTCCGTTCCATCCGTACCACCCATTCCATCCATACCGTCCCGTCCATCCATACCGTCCAGTCCATCCGTACTGTCCTAGTCAATCTCTAGCCGTTCCATCTGCTCTATTTGTTCCATCTGCTCTATCCGTTCCATCTGCTCTATCCGTTCCTTCCGCTCTCTCCGTTCCATCCACTCTATCCGTTCCTTCCGCTCTATCCGTACCATCCGCTCCATCTGTACCATCCGCACCATCCGCTCCATCCGCTCTATCCGTACCATCCGCTCCATCTGTACCATCCGCTCTATCCGTTTCATCCGCTCCATCTGTTCCATCCACTCCATCCGTTCCATCCACTCCATCCGTTCCATAAACTCTATCCGTTCTATTGATTCTATCGGTTTCATCCACATTGTCCGTTCCATACACTCTATCTGTTCCATCCACATTATTTGTTCCATTCACTCTATCTGTTCCATCCACTCCATTTACTCTTTTAATCACTCCACTCAATCAATTTTGTCATTCCGTCTACTCTGGCCACCTTCTCTGTTTATTCCATCCATCCACTCCATTCACTCCAGCCATTTCCTCTTTTCCATCCATTCTGTCATTATCATGTGGGTAGGATCGAAGGTTTGAACACCAGGTAGGACAGCTTCATTGTGTGTTTCGTCGTTAGGTTGCTGGGGGATTCAGACACATCTTTAGGTGGTCATCAGTGTTATGGGAAGAGACATGTTTTTAGTAGTTTGCGGAATGACAAATAGTCTTCGGTGTGTCAGATGTGGGGTGGAAGCGAGTTCCATAGAGTGGGGGGTAAGGCTGAGAACGAGGATCCTCCCATCCTGACCGAGTTGGTGGGCAGGATCACTAAGAGGAGGGCAAAGCTTGATCTTAGGGTGCATGGTGTAAGGTAGGGTTTTAGCTTGTCTTGCAGGTATAGAGGGTCAGTCTTGTGCACTGCAAAGTGGGTGATGCACAGGGTTTTGAAAGTGGCCCTTTGTCCAACTGGGAGCCAGTGGAGAGTGTTCTGAGAGCTGGAGAGGTGTGGTCTATTGGGCCCAGTGCTAGAAGCATTTTGGCAGCAGCATTTTGTGCTCTTTGCAATTTAATGAGGTGGTATGCCCGGACTCTGAGATAAAGGGAGTTTGCATAGTCCAGTCTCGACATTACAATAGACATAACAGCGGCAAGTCTGTTAGGAAAGGAGAGGTAGGGAAAAATGTGTCTAAGAATTTTGAGGAGGTAATGACAAGACTTGGATACGTTGTTGATTTGACGAGAGAGGGTTAGGTCAGAGTCCAGAGTGCATCCAAGGTTTTATTACAGTGGCTGAGGTGGTAGGTGGTTGGCCCATGGATGTGGGCTGAGGTAAAGGGAGGGGGAGAAGCTTGGTGTTGCCGCACACCATGATTTCGGTTTTAGTGGGGTTTAGGAGGAGGTGGTTTATGGTCATCCAATGGTCGATGTGAAGGAGGCAGGCTGCGAGGTCGGGCTGAGGGTTGGAGTCTGAGTTGAGGAGTTTTAGGATGATTTGAGTATCATCGGCGTAGTTGTAGCACAGGATATTGTGCGGGTGGATGATTCCAGGGAGGGTGGACATGTAGAGATTGAACAGGAGGGCTGATAGGCATGCTCCTTGTGGTACTCCACTCTTGACTGGCTGAGCGGCCGAGGCAAAGGTGGAGAGGAGGGTTATTTGTTTCCTGTTGTTGAGGAACGAGGCTATCCATTTGAGAGCGGTTCCACAGATTCCTAGGGAGTGGAGGTGGTCAAGTAGGATTGAGTGGTTGATTGTGTTGAATGCGGCAGATATGTCTAGGAAGATTAGTGTAGTGCATCCTGCAGAGTCAGTGGTGATCTTAAGGTCATCCCAAAATTGAGGCCATGGTTGTTTCGGTTCTGTGACGTGGTCTGAATCCTGATTGTGCAGGCTCAAGGAGGTTGTTGGATTTGACTAATGCATTTAGTTGGGAGTATGTGGTTTGATCTATGAGTTTTGCAAGGAATCTGGTGTTCGAGATGGGGCAGTAGTTTTTGGGGTCAAAGGGTTCGAGAGATGTTTCTTTTAGAAGACGCTTGACATGTGCAATTTTGAAGGTGTCAGGGAAGATTCCAGACCTGAGGGAGTCGTTTAGGATGGTTCTTGCATACTCTCCTGCAAAGGTGGATGAGAATATTTCTTTGAGGACTGAGGTGGGGCAGAGGTCAAGGGGGGAGCCAGATGGTTTCCGAGCAGAGAGAAGATCGAGAAATTAGTCTCTCGAGATTGTTTTGAAGGAGTCGAAAGTGGGTGGGGTTGATGTTGCCATGGCGGACGGGGGATGGTTGATAGGGTGGACAGATTTACGGCGGTGATAGGAGGGCCAGTTTGTTGTTAAGAGAAGTTGTTCTGTCGAGTGTGGTGGTGTAGGAGTGGAGAGAGTGAGCCGCAGAGTGATTGAGATGGGGTGGATTGGGATGAGGTACAGGTTGGTTTGACTAATTCAGAAATTATTTTGTGGAGTTCCTTGCTGCAGTTTCCACAGTTAAGAATTTGATTGTTGTAGTGGGCTTTTTTGGCTTTCCGGATTTCAGCTTTATAGTAGCGATGGTACAAGGCGAAGGTGGATCTACTCAGGTTGGTTGATCTTTTTTGCCATTTGCGTTCCAGGGATTTCTGTAGTTGTTTCCCAATCTTCGGTTCATGACTTAACCATCTGGGATGAGGACCGGGGCAAGAGGAGGAGCGGCAAGAGGGGGTGAGCGGGATTAATGAGTTATTGAGCCATGAATCAAAGTATTTGATGGTTAAGGGTTCATCATGGGGGATGGTTGTGGGGGTTCTGTGTAGCAGGGCTTCGGCTAGGTCAGGGAGGATCTTTAGTTTTTTTCCAGCATTTGCGGAAGAGGGGGGTGGCTGGTTTAGGGAGGGACACAGAGGCAGGGGAGTGGATGGTGAAAGGGATGATGAAGTGATCGGACCAGATGAGAGGTACGGGGGGCTAGATATATCTGGTCGTGGGAGCTGAAGATGGCATCAAGGGTGTGTCCTTTAGAATGAGTTGGGCCATTTGTGTGAAGGGAAAGGTTAAGCGCATCTAAGCAATCGACCAGTGAGTGGGTCATGGGGTTGGTGGGAATGTCTAGCCAGATATTGAAATCTCCTAGAAGAGTTAGTGAGAGGTGGTTTACTTGGATGGTGTCTATAGAGTCACAGAGGTTGGTTGTGAAATGTCTGTCATAGCCGGGGGTCTGTAGATGATTAGGAAGCAGTGGTAGAATGTTCAAGGCAGTGAGAGTTTAATGAGAAGAGATTTGCAGGAAGGAGGGCATGTCTGGGAATCGACGAGTGACACAGAGAAGTGAGATTTGAAAGCGACTGCCACTGCGCCTCCTCTAGAGGGCCTGTTGAGTGGGATGAGGGAGTAATCGGGGGGGAAAGGCTTCATGAGCAGCAGGGGCAAAGTCGTTGGAGAACCAGGTTTCCGTGATGAAGACTAGGTCGGGATTGTCGGAGGAGAGGAGGTCGAAGATGCTGTGTATGTTTTTTGCTACAGAGTGGGCATTAAAAAGGATGCATCTTATTCCAGACTGGGGGGTTGTCCTGGGGGGAGTAGGGGTGTGGGTGGGGGGAATTGCGGGAATGGCGGGGGAGGGTAGTGTGGGTTGGTTCGGGATAGGAGGGAGAGGGAGGGGGTAGGGTGGCAGCAGATTATGGGTGGTGAATGTTGCAGACTGGTCAATGGAGGTTGGGAAGAGTAGGTGGGCAGAGGAGGGGGTGTGCGGGGGAGGATGGAGTTGGACGGGTGTTTGTGGGTGGGCAGTTGGCTGGAGGGCGGGGAGGGATTTGGGACTGGGGATTCGTGTGTGAAGTATGCCCGCTGGCGAGTGGGTGAAAGGGACGGAAGAAACAGGGATATTTGGATGTTTGGAGCGCCATCGGGCTCCTCTGGCTTGGCAGTTGGAAAGGGGGTGGGTGGGTTCATGATGGTTGGGGCGGTGGGATTGTTTGGGACAGAAGGGGGAGGAGGTAAGGGGAGGCAGGTGTGAGGCGCGCAAGAGTGAAGCGCTCATTTTGGATTTGGAGGGGAGGGATGGAGTCATGGCATGGCGCCATGGGAGTTATGGCTTGATCTTAATATCAAGATAGAGAGTTCACACAGAAACTTTAGAGTACTCCAAAGTAGTCTGGTGACGCTATCTAGAGGGGAATTTAGGATCACTTGACCATAGTATGTGGCTGGAAGATTCAGCACTGTAAAACTTAGAGGACGCTCAGTGTTGTTTGGGCACACTTTCTAGAGTCAGGATTCAACACAGTAAATATTTATGGGATGCTCAGTGTTGTTTGGTCACACTAGCTTGAAGCAGAATTCAACACAGTAAATCCTTTAGGGCGCACTCAATGTTGTCTGGTCATACTATCTAGCCGCAGAGTTCAACACAGTGAGACTAATAGGGCACACCCAATGTTGTTTGGGGACACTATCTAGATGCAAGATTCAACACAGTGAAGCTATTAGGTCACATTCAATATCGCTTGACCTCAGTATGTAACTGCAGAATTCATTACAGTAAGACTTTAGCAGATGTTCAATGTTGTTTGGACACTTTCTAGATTCAGAATTCAACAAAATTCAACAGAATTCAACACAGTAAAACCTTTAGGGTGCACTAAATGTTGTTTGGTCACACTATCTAGATTTAAAATTCAACACAGTAAAAACTTTTATGGGATGCTCAATGTTGTTTGGTCACACTAGCTAGAAGCATAATTCAACAAAGAAAAACCTTTAGGGCACATTCAATATTGTTTGGCCACACTATCTATATTTACAATTCAACACAGTAAAAACTTTTATGGGACGCTCAATGTTGTTTGGCCACACTAGCTAGAAGCAGAATTCAACACAGTAAAACCTTTAGGGCGCACTCAGTGTTGTTTGGCCACACTATCTAGATTTAAAATTCACACTATTAGGGAGAATTCTCAAGAATGTGCTAATCTCCCTTACCTTTTGAGACCCCCAGCAACTTTGCTGGATTTCTAGGATTTTAATGTTTACCTGGAAATAGTGTGAGCCTATTTTCACACTCTTTCATGTATTTTGATGTGTGTTTTACTTTTGTGTTCTTTGGATATGGAGTTTTAAAACAACTCCATAGGCATCATCTTTTTCTTGTGTGTCACACAGTACCTTCAGTGCAGTGGCACAGGAGTGTCTTTCAGACTCCCCAAGGTTTAACTACCTTCTCTGGGACTGACTACTGTCTCCCAGAGCATGTAAAATTGAATTAACTTTACTAGTCTTTTTAAATTTACAGACCCAGCACACACTATCTTTCCTATAGAGTTCAGGAGGGGTTGCCTAGCATCCCCTGAGTCTAAACACTCATGTACCAGTCAAATGTTAACCTTTTCTGCTTGAAATGGCTGGTGGTAGTGGTTTTACCGAACTACCATGATTTTTCACGACTGCGAACACCGGTAGCTAAATATCGGGTCAGCCATGTTTTCCAATATGGCGCCCAAGACCTATCTGTAAAAAAAGACTTCCGTCGACTTTTTTCGCCGTTTCTTTAGGTCCTTCTTGGGTTTAACTCTGCACGCCAAACCAGGTTTGCTCCCTTTGTTCGTTGGCCTTTGGCGGGCTTCAGTGCTGAAGCACTCCTCTGGCGCCTGAGTATCTGGGGTGGACAGGGTGTGAGGGAGGTGCCCAAAACTCCCTGTGCTTAGTCTCCTAGGAGACCTGAATGCACTCTGGCATGATTGGCCGGCTGGTTGTCCAGCAAGGAGAGCCACCCTGCTGTGTGAGTGACAGCCAGGCTGGAATGAATGGGGGAAAACTGTTTAAAAGCAATCCTCTGGGACTTGGAAAGCAGAGTCGACCACTGGAACGAAAGAACATAAGACGAGCTGAAGAAGGAAGACTTCTGCAAATCCTGGTCCACAGGTCCGAATTGCCTGAAACTCCATTGACAGAGAAGCCCTTCAAGGTTAACTTCTTCCCTTGAGTTTGGCGGGAACAACCAACTCGTAAACCGCCTGGCCACCGTCGCTATACAGGTCGAATTTTCTTCAGAGTGCTGTTGAAAACCCGATAGCCAGTGGGAAGGATACCAGTTTGTGGTCTTTAAGGCACTCACACCTTAAACCGATGTTTTGCCAAGCTCGTGGCCTCTTCCCTGGGCAGTGCAGGAACCTCCCGATGTCCTCCTTCTTGTCCCCATGACTGAAGCTCAGGAACAGCGGGATCTGCAGGAACTGCCAGGAACAACTGCCTCAGCTACAGCTCTTCTTCATTTTAAAGGTGCTTTGCAAGTGCGGTTCAGAACTCAGTTTGGCCGCGGTGACAGTTTGTGAAACAAATCCAACTTTGAAGGCTTGTCCTTCCCTAAACCAACATCTAACTTTTCGTCTGACCAACTACTTCTAAAAACCGTGGCAAAGACTTAACCGTTTACTACGAGAACTGTGCTATCCTATCCAAAACTCTGAACCATTGACATTGGCTCAGGCCTATTCAATTGAATTGTTGGTTGTAGTGAACTGAAACTATTTGCCCTACCTCTGAAAGTATTTGTGCTGATTATTCTTATAACCTTATCTTTTTACCCTTTTTTAAAGTAACTGAAGTCCCATTTTGCTCCCACGTCAGGGGAGCTGAACTTGTTCAGAAACTGATTGGTTGTGTATTGTAGTATATCAGATTATGATATTGAGCTGTTCTTGCTAGTGGAATGTTTTCCAACTGACTGTGTAAATACATGTCTATTCTTTTACCAAGAAACCTTGAGTAAGTGTTTTTTTGATTCACTGATTGCTAGTCCTTTGTGAAACCTCTTGTACTGCTCACTTTACTCTTGAGATAAGTGTGGGTGCTCAGCCACTGCTACCACATTACTGTGTAGTACAGGCTTGTACCAAAGGTGAAATTGTACTGACACTTGTAATCTTAATTGTGTGTAGTGTTCCCAAAGGGTACTGCATGTGATTCTGCCTAACGCACACTAGCTAGAAGCAGAATTCAACACAGTAAAACCTTTAGGGCGCGCTCAATGTTGCTTGGTCACATTAGCTAGAAGCAGAATTCAACACAGTAAAACCTTTAGGGCGCACTCAATGTTGCTTACCCACACTATTTAGATTTAAAATTCAGCACAGTAAAAACTTTCATGGGACGCTCACTGTTGCTTGGTCACACTAGCTAGAAGCAGAATTCAACACAGTAAAACCTTTAGGGCGCGCTCAATGTTGCTTAGCCACACTATCTAGATTTACAATTCAACACAGTAAAAACTTTTATGGGACACTCAATATTGTTTGGTCACACTAGCTACAAGCAGAGTTCAACACAGTAAAACCTTCAGGGCGCACTCAATGTTGTCTGGCCACACTATCTAGATTTAAAATTCAACACAGTAAAAATCTTTTATGGGATGCTCAATGTTGTTTGGGGCGACCGCAGAAGGCCTATGGCCGTCCGATCTATGATAACTGTATCATCGGAATATGTTAGACTTACGTTCCAAATCGGGGGATGGTTACGTGCCTTCTCTAGGACTTGAACTAGTTCTGACATATACAGATTGTATAGCAGGAGCACCAAAGGGCACCTGCTTAAGACCTATGTTAGTCGGGCAAGGCTTTTTTAGAGTTCCTTCCTGGGAAATTCTCACATGAACCTCTGTTTCAGAGTACAGTGGCTTGATGAAGTATAGCAATAAGGGCTCTATTCCCCATCTTGCTAACTTTTCCCATAACCTTTTTCTGACAACGCTGTCGAACGCAGCTGTGTAATCCACGAAAGCGATGTAAAGTGCCGTGACGGGATAGGCACGGGTGTCTCAAATCAAAGTCATCAAAGCCCATATGGAGTGGGTTGTTCTGCATCCCTTCCTAAAACCAGTTTGGTGGAAGGGAAGCAGGCCTGCTCCCTTTACCCGCTTGGTTCTAACAGTGAGGTAGCAAAAATCTTTGCACTAGCGTCCAACATTGCTAAGAGTCTAAAATTTGAGTGTGAGTTATGGGGGCCCTTCTTATGGACTGGTATGAGTATAGAACTTATCCAGCTCTAAGTAGGATCCCTGTTTCACAGATGTGTAGAAAAAGGGATTGCAGGAGAGGACCCCATAAAGCAGGATCATTTTTCAGCACTGTGTTGCAGAGACCCTCAGGCCTCAGTGCCTTTGATGGTTTCCTCTTCATTGAGAACCCCTCTATATCAGCTCCTCTTATGTACTTTTACACCACTGTCTTCCTCATTTCACAAGTTTCCATTTGATCCCCCAGCTCCCTGTCCCAGCTAAAGGTTTTCCCAACAAAGGCGTTCCATTGGGCCTTAGATACCCCCACACACCTCCAATGCTATGCTGCCCATCCCATTGCTACGAATGAGATGCCAGAAATTCTTGGAGTCATTTGTTTTCATCAGTTTGTCTATAAATCTCCAGGCAGTTGGGTGTTCCCCCTCATATTTGTAATTCCGCAACCATACTTTATTCCTCAATTTGGCTGTTTTCTGTAGTTCTCTCTTCTCTACCAGTGGAATCTTCTGGAATCTTTTGATTCTCATAATAAGTCAATTGAATTCCTTTTTTGACTTAAATATTCCAAGGTCAAATCTGGTTCATACCTCTCCCAGATATTTGGCAATTACATGTTGTCTGATAGGGGGTATTTGGCCAATGTATGGCCAATGTATGCACCAATCTCTTTAGATCCCAATTACAATTGGTCAGAATGTCTTCTTTACTCTGCCCATGCGCCCCACTGCTTGGCTAAAATAGATGATGCGGGCCCCTGACCAAAGTAATCTGTTTCCCTGCAAATTAATTGTGGGGTTCATGGGACCCAGAATGGTAGGTCTATCCATGACTCCCTTACACTTCATACTGAGTGTAGCATGATTGCTACTTGGGGCAGGAAGTATTTCAAACTTCGGGGAAGACTTCTTAATGATCGTGTTTACAAAGATGAAATCAATGCTACTCTTGTAAGTTCCATTTGACCATGTTGTTTGCGCTTTCCCAGCTGTTACCCCCAAGAGGGAGAGTTCAAACTTGTCTATGGCTTCTTTTCAGTTACATGCTTTGGGGCCATCCTTTCTGCCCAAACAGATTTGACCTGCCTGGTTATAGACACAATCAATGTTAAAATCCCGAGTTAGGATGATGCCCTCCTTAGGTTAGTGATGGCTCCAGTTTCTGCGAGTGTCTACTATAACCTTTCTCAAACCCTTTGTCCACTTCCCACCAGGAGGGTCATATAGCATTAGCACCAATGTGGTCCACCTCCCGGCCAGAGGTTATTTACTTGGCCACAAAATAGGTTGCTGTGGGATGGTGCAGTTTCGTAGTTTGTTAGGTTCAGATACATTTTCGCCCCAATGCACAGCCCTCCCCTAGGGCGCCCCTTCTTAGGGGGTTCTGATAGTTTAAATAGGATTGTAAAACCATCCAACTCAAAGCCAGTCATCATCCATATAGCCTGAAAACAGAATATATACAGTTTATTGGGCCTTAGGTGTTGAGCCGTCCTGGTTGACTGAGAATATGGTTTTATCAAGGAAGTGTGAAATACAGGATGGATTATTTTCCATGATTCTGGTAATTGGAGTTGAAAGGCCACAGGATTAATGATTTCCTTCACTGTAAAATGCCCGTAGAATCAAGGAGCCAGCTTATTGGGCCTTAGGTGTCGAGGTAGAAGTCTAGAAGAAAGCTAGACCTTGTTGCCGATGGCATATATAGGACCAGGTGTCCTCTTGGCATCAGCATATTTCTTAACGTCCATCCTGGCCCTTTCTAGATGTCTATTAACGTCCTTATGTACATTGACTAAACGCTCTATCCAGGAGTCAACTGAAGGAACCGGGGTGGAGTGAGGCAGGAGAGTAGGCAGAACAGATGGGTGGAAACCTTGACTGCAAAAGAAAGGGCTTGTCTTAATTGTGGAGTGGTCTGAATTATTCTAAGCAAACTCAGCTACTGGTATTAGAACTGACCCGTCATCCTGGACTTTGGAAGCAAAGCATTGCAAGTATTTTTCAAGGGTTTGGTTTACCCGTTCTGTGATTCCATTGGACTGAGGATGATATCCTGAAGATAAGGCACATTGAATACCCAACAACTGACACAAATACTTCCAGAATCGGGAAATGTATTGGGGCTACGATCTGAGATGATTTTGGAAGGAAGACCATGCAGTCTAAAGATGTGGTTCAGAAAAATCCCTGCCATTTCTTGGGCCGTAGGTAACTTGTTCAGGGGAGTGAAATGGGGCATGTGCGTAAACAGGTCGATGGTAACCATGATACTGTTAAAACCCTTGGAAAGAGGGAGATCCACGATAAAATCGGTGGCTATTACCTCCCATGGTCGGTCTGGCAGAGCAGGTTGATGGAGTAATCCAGCTGGTTTTCTATTGTCTGACTTGTTCTGACAGCAGACTGCACAGGCTTGAATGTATGACCTTACATCATCGATCATCCTAGGCCACCAAAGGTTTCTCTGGATGAGCTGAAGGGTATCCTTAATGCCCCGATGACCGGAGTGGAAGGTATCATGACAGAGGTTTGTTATCTTGGTTCTTAGGGTCTGAGTAGGGACAATCAATCTTTTGTCCTTAAAGAGATAACCATCCTTGGCAAATAGGGACCATTGATTGTTCTTGGAGTATTCGTTCCAGAGGTCAGAGATAGGAGTCTCAGCCCGTATTTTGTCCAATAATGAGTTGGCCTGGGCTGTTAATACTGTGTCGGGAAACATCTTGGGAAAGGTGCAGGCTTCTTCTGGTTCATAATCAAGACATCTGGATAATGCATCAGCAATTACATTGCTTGTTCCGGGTACGTGATGAATGCAGAACTGATATTGGGCGAAGACAAAGGGCCAACAGACTTGACGACTATTGCTGTATTCCATTGATTGTAGGACCTGTAAATTCCGGTGGTCAGTTCGTACCTGTACAGGGTACTTGCCACCAAAAAGTAGATGGCGCCATTCCTTAAAAACCTCTCAGATGGCAAGTAATTCTTTCTCCAGGACTGAGTAATGTGTCTCACTGGGATTCAAAGTTCAAGACAAGTAAGGAATAGGATGTTCTTCTTTATCCTTTGACTCTTGTTTTAATATATCCCCTAGCATACTCTGAGGCATTTGTTTCCACCAGGAAGGGTTTATTAATGTCTGGTTGAGTCAGGATGTGTCCGCAAGTAAACCTATGTTTTAGTTCCTGGAAGGCAGTTTCCTGATCTAAAGACCAATTGAAAAGTGTGTCTTTCTTCAGCAAGGAGGCTATAGGATGAACAATTGAAGAGAATGTAGGAATAAGCTTCCTATAAAAATGTGCAAGTCCCAGGAAGGATTGAACTTGTTTAACTGAGTTAGGAGCAGGCTATGAAAGAATAGATTCAACATTGGTGGGATCCATTGCTACTCCTTGAGGGCTTAATACAAATCCCAGGTAATGGACTGTAAAGAAATGAAAGATACATTTCTCAGGTTTGGCCAGCAGTTTATTCTCCCGTAACCATTGTAAGACCAAGGTAACATGTTCCTGATGCAAGACCGGGTCATTTGAGTAAATCAATATGTTATCCAGGTAGACAAATAACAAAAAGGTATAGCATATCCCAGAAGACTCTATCCATAAAGCGCTGGAATACAGCTGGGGCATTGACAAGACCAAATGGCATGACCAGATACTCAAAGTGTCCATGGGGTGTTCTGAAGGCAGTCTTCCACACATCGCCCTATTTTATGTGGATTAAATGGTAAGCACTCCACAAGTCAAGTTTGGTAAAGATCACAGCGCCGCGTACCACTTCTAATATGTCAGAGATGAGTGGTAAAGGATAGCGGTCCTGGAGAGTACACTGATTAAGACCCCGAAAGTCCAGACATGGTCGAAGCTCCTTGGTATCCTTTTTGGGCACAAAAACAGAGATGCTCCAGCAGGAGGCTTGGAAGGACAAATGGTTCCGTTGGTTAGATTGGTATCCAAGTATTCTCATAAAACTCTTTTTTCAAGTTCTGAAAGAATGAACATCCTTCCAAAAGGTATGACTGCATTTTTTTTGGTATCGATAGCACAGTCCTCAGGTCGACGGGGAGGTAGTGACTGAACAATAGCTGTTGAAAAAACCTCTGAAAATTGATGATAACTTTCAGGTACCTGTGTAATGTTGGAAACACTGATAGGTTGTCGTTCTGGGATCTTGTTTTACGTGGATATGGTTTGCAACGCATTCTGGCAAAGGCAATGTGAAAGACAACATTCCGATCCTAAGAATAAGGACCCAGCAGTCCAGTTGATGTATGGATTGTGTGAGCCAGGGCATGCCCAGAACCATTGGGTAATGAGCTGCCTTTATTATGTCAAAATGAAGCAATTCCTGGTGATTGTGTATAGAAAGCAGTAATTCTGAGGTTTGGTGAGTTATGGGTCCTGAAGACAACAGCTTCCCGTCTATTCCTTCGACCACCTGGATGACTTCTTTGGACTTTCTTGGACTTTTGTGCTTCAAGGCCCACTCGTGGTCCAGGAAGATGCCCATAGCACCACAATCCACTAGGGCCAGGATGAAATGGTTCTCTTTTATGGAGGTCGATAGAGACACCTGGAGTATCACCAAAGAGTTCATTGGATGAGGTTTCAAGGAAGGAGAAGAGTCAGAGCAAGTACCTTTCTTCCGAAGCTGGGCTCCATTCAAGTTCTGGAGCTGGCATTTCCCGAACGTCGAGGAGGGGCTATGGGGCAGTTTCTTACCAGGTGTTTGTCAGAGGCAAAAAACGTACAGAGTCCAGTGTTGATCCGACGAGTCCTTTCCTGAGAACAGATAGGACCCTGCAAGGAGCTGAGCTGCATGGGCACTGGATCTGAGGTGTTCGGTGTAGCTTGCTCTTTAGAGCTAGGGTATTCCAATGAGGCTTTCTGTGGTAAGGTCTGTATCTTCCTCTTCTCTGCTTTTCTTTCTTGAATACGGAGGTCAATTTGTAAGGACAGGTCTAAAAGAGCCTGGAAGGAACCTGGACAGGCCACCCAGGCTAATTTGTCTATGATTTCTTCGTTTAACCCACAACGGAACAAGGTATAGCATGCCTCAGGGATCCAATCTCCCTCATTAGCCAATTGTTTAAAATGGGTTACATAGGCCAACATATCTTGATTTCCTTGTTGGAATTCCAATAACTTCTCTTGGGCACTGTACACTGGTTCAGGATGGTCAAACATAGTCTTCAAGGCATCTACGAATCCCTTGTAGTTCTCAAGGAGAGGGTCTCCCACATTCACCAAGGGTGTTGCCTAGGTGAAGGCATTTCCAGAAAGATGGGAGTTTATAAAGCCCACCTTAGCTCTGGGTGTACAAAAATAGTAAGGTTTGAACGTGAAATGAACCAGGCATGAATCAAGGAAAGAACTCAGTGTCTTGGAGGTTCAATCGTATTTATCCACAATTCTCCCTACCAGGGCACACTCCTGAAATGTCGAGTCCCTGGATAACACGAGTTGTTTTAGTGCAGCATCTTCGGCTTTGAGGTTCTGGACTTCTGTCGATAATTCCTACATTCCTCTCATGAGGTCCTGAATAGCAGTCTCCATGTTAGATTCAATATCAGGTCTTTGGCATCTCAAACTGTCACACTCATGCTCTTGTCTCACCTCTTTGTCCTTTGAAGTCTTCTTTCTTGGATTCGAAGGACTCTCTTTTTTCCTGGTCGTGCGAGACTTGTACAGGAACGGAGAAGTCTCCTCCGTCGCCAGAATGCAGGTGTATGGATACAGTTTGGATCCCTGCCTTTGGAAGATGATAAGGTTTGAAACGTTCAGAGTTCCTAGAGGGATATCGTGGGTATCGGGTATATGTCCAGGAAGAATCCGGGATCCAAGATGGAGCTGGGGACTCGCACGGATCTGCAAGGTGCAAATGTGAGGAGTGGTTCAGAACACAGCCCAGGGTCCAGAAAGGGTTAGGAGACTCGCACGAATCCGCTATGCGGAAAATGCGAGGAGAGGTGCAGACTGGATACCAGGAAGGAAGGGAACGGTAACGCTGGAACCAAGGGAGGTGGAGGCGGATAAAGAAGGAAAACAAGGTAACGACTTGCCGGTACAACAACACAGAAAGTTAGCGCTGAGACGCGCAGGGCCATGGGGGCGTGTCTGTTTTCTACGAAGTGGCAGACATAGCTGGAACACTATACCCTGACTTGCCTAGCAGCGCCGGCCATGTTGGTAGTATACTGGACATGATACTACGGTGCTTAATAGACCACGTATTCCAGAAAGGGCAGAAACGATGAATCATGACAAGCTCCACCCACCAGATCAATTCCAGCGCTGGTTGATAGTTGAGGAAGGAACAGAAGCCTCTTGTTTTCTAGGAAATAAGCTGCCAGTCATCAGTCCTTTCAATTGGTCACAATCTAGATGTTTTTACTGTTGACCAGTACCCCATCTGTCTCTCATTTCCCTGCATTTCACTGATTATTTCCCATGATAATGGCTTCTTTTTATCTGGGGTGGTACTGTAGGGGAGATACTTTGAGCGTGGGATAGGAAAAACAAAATCTCAAACCCCTAGTCTTTAAATGCCCTAGCATTTTTATAGACATTTTCCACCACGAAAGAGGAGGTGAAATTAACCAGCACTAAGTTGGTTGCACTATCAAACTTTGGAGGCTCCAACTTTCCCATGTTTCTTGTCGTAATGTTTTCCAGGGAAGCAACCAACTGAAACTGTTCTAGGAGCCATGATCGGTTAAGGAATGGGCTGGTAACGGAAGGGTTAGTCTCAATCAACTTTACAAAGTGATGTCTCTGTAGTATTCAGCTGTGTCTTTTTTGCTTTTATGGATTGAGAGGGGGGTTGGAGTACTTCCACTCTCCACTTCCATGAGTCTGTAAAATGGCGTATGCTATGGGCTCCCCCTTTGGGATTTATTGGGTGTGGAGGCAGAGGAGAACTCAGTGAGTTTTGTTTTCCATCTCGCTGGTCTCTGTCTATCCCCTCTTGGTCTGTGGTGGTAGCCCCAAAAGCTGTCTTAGAGGAAGGCACTTCGCCAGGCCAGTTGGATTGGTGTAAAGCGCAAAAGCCATGGGGCCCACTCTGCCTACTGGAGCCCTCTTTTCTGACGTACGAGGTCTGGCATCTGGGCCTGCAGGGAGTGATTTGTCCAGCCCCTTGTGGGGGGCCACCCAGTCATCCAATGGGCTCTGTAGTTGTACCCTCCTTATTGTGCCATCCCCCATCTGCTTGCTTACTGTCTTTTTCCTCATTTGCTTTTTGAGGGACTTTTCTGGTCCGACTCTGGATTCTGTGATTACTCTCGAATTGGATTCTTGCTGCTTCTTTCTTGCTGACAACTGCTGTTTCTTTTGGGATCTTCTATGATGGGGTGAAGTATTTTCCATTAGGGAAATTTTGACACAAAGTGCCTCTATGGCATCACTCTCTCAGGTCGCCACCACGTAACCATCCCCCGGGAAGAGAGTGGCTGGGGTAAGTAGTTGTTTCCTTTCCCGAGGGTGGTTCTGGCTTCTTCTGATAATAGATCATTCCTGGTCTTCGAATTTTGGAATTGAGCCTCCATTGTGCCCCTCTCCCGTGATCCAGCTGTCTCTGTCTGACCGTGGATTGGTCACTGGTTTTGGGCACTTCAAATTCTTGGCTGGCCCTAAGTATCACATCTACCACTCTTAACATTTTACAAATTGAACAAGAGTTGAAATGAAAGCAGACATTATACAAGTGTACGATTATTTATTTAAGGTCATGATGTTATAAGCACTGTTTGGGCTATACACTTGGATGTTACATGTATTTTTTGGCATATACATCTGTTGTAGGTGTAAAGTGTATCACATGTACACAGTGCTTCAATATTACATTAAGCATACATGAGTATTTATTTAAGGCATATTATTTAATGTAATATTTTGTATCCTGTATATGCTTATGATGTAAAGTGTATAGTTGACAAGCTGTACATTGTGTATTATGCTATGTTTGCTGTTTAGTGTACACACTTATACATTCTAATAGTAAGGATACTTTTTCAAATGCTTATGATGTGTAGCATATAGTTTATAGTGCTATAAACAGTATGCAAGTGCCTACATTTGTATTTATTTGTATATAGCATTACAAACATTATTGAATTTAGTGTGCACACTTCAGGGAGCTATGGAGTATATAAATTATTTAAAATATTAGAAAAATAAATAATATGCTATTGTTTAAAGTTTGGTTTCTTTTTGTATTGCAATATTAAATAAGTAACTAAAAGGATTGGTTTTATTGTTTACAATGCTCACATTTAAAAAATAGTTAAATGTACTTTTAGATGGCAATTTTATAGAAATTACTTTACTAACATGGATCCATTGAAGGCTCTAGAGGAGTGGTTGACATTTTTAAATTTGCTGCAATAAAATTGTTCTACATGATTTTTTTTAAAGTTGAATTTTGAAAATTACAAGTTTAACATTATTTATAAAAGTAGTGGTTATTTTAATGAAAAATGAATATAACTATGTAAATGGTACTTATTTTGCATCTTCACTGGTAGCTGTCTTCAATTGAAGTGTTTAAACTTGTTGATGGGTCTGGTTGTAAAATTGCAGCATTTAAGCGCTGTGTATAGCACAAACAGCATGTCCGCTTGTAAAAGTGGTTTGGGGTGTTTCTGCATGGTGATTGGATAGTGTACATTACACATGTGCAGTTCTTTTGCGTGTGCTTTTTGTGAATGAAAAAGAAGTTCACGTTGCAACATTTTTCAAATGCTAAGTGAATCTGTCAAAGTGCAGTGTATGCTTTATGTGTACTTTTTAATAATGTAATGTGTATTAAGTTGTTAAAGTTTTGTAATAAAATACTGTTACACACACACACACACACACATCTTAAGTCTGTTTAGCAGCACGCATATGTGCGTATTGGTAGTGTTGCAGCGTCATTCCAGTCATGTGAGTACAAGTATCGGTGCAGTGTTATTACAGTTATTACAGTATAGATGCGCACAATGTTTGTAATTTAAAATGATGTGTATTGTACATTAGACATGCGTGCATGTATGGTGTTGTGTATATGATGCAGATCGTTGTTGGTTACATTTTGCAGGGTCATGTGTATATTTATTTACATTTATTTACCATTATGGATGTGCTTGTGTATGTATTCTTTTGGTGCTTTATGTTACTTATTTGTAATTATGCATGCGTTTGTCTAGGTATTTTCCCATGTGTGTATGGTGATTTAAAGCACTTTATTTCTTCTTTAAACCTAGAGAAAAAGTGTGTGAATAATTGAAGACACCTGGGAGTTCTGGCTGGAACATTACATATGGCCAGTGCTCGCGGTTTCACAATTTGAACATTTAAACACGGAATGGCATGGTATTGTGGTGGCAAGTGGAGAGAAATAATTGAGAAACCTGTTGTGTATTATTACAGTGGCAAAGAACCAGACTCAATTGTAATACATAGTAGTGGAAATTATTTGGGCTACTGAAGAGGAATTTAATAATTATTTTACATTAAACCGGACTTGGTATGCCTAACAGGATTGTTCCAGGGACACACATTATATTTTCCTCCTTGACAGCAGAAAGTATTTGGATTTGTGGAGGTGGAAACCATCGCAAAATGAATCATGCGTGCAGCACTGCAAATAGATGCACATATACATTTCCAGTTCAACATGACAAACGTTTTATTTTTCACCCGAACATTAAAAGTCACATTGACAGTATTTTTAGGGTGGATGGAGTTCATTTTCATAAAGAGGTGAACAGTTAATTTTAGGCAATATTGTAGAAGGAATGCGTTTTGTAAACATCATTGTTATTTTTTTGGGTTGGGCTGCTTTCCTTTTTTTGCACACATCATGCTTTTTAAATAGTTTGTTCTGTACTTACATGCTTTTGTCTATGTATTTTATTTGCTTGAGTGTATTTTAGAATGTGTATGCAGTGTGGGTGGGTACATATGTTGTCCGTGAAGTCTGTGTTTCCTTGCTTGAATGTATGATGAAATGTGTACACGGTGTGGGTGGATATGTATAGTGTGAGTTTCTGTTGAGTGTGAATTCTGTATGCAGTGTGGGTGGGTGTGTATGTTGTGTGTGCTGTGTATGAAATCTGTATTTCCTTGCTTGAGTGTACAATGGAATGTGTACACAGTGTGGATGGGTCGCTATGTTGTGTGTATGTGTGTGTTGTGGTCAATTATGTATTGTTTGTGCTTGAGTGTATGTGTATGTTGGAATGTGTTCACAGTTTTTTTTTTTTGTGTTTGGTTTATTTAAGAAAAAAACCTTTACAGTTAATTCTTTACGGTACAAAATATACATTATAAAGTTGTTTAAAAAATAAACAAGGAATAATAAAATGACATAAAATAGAGGAACAAACACATTCACATATACAGATTACACATAACAGTGTTTCATCAGTACTTAATGCAACGCCTTGCAATTAGACCAAACAGTTTCTGGACTCTCTAAGAATATTCAATGCACATAATGATAACAAAGTAGAGGAAACACAATATAAATGATCAAAAGCACAGCTATCTAAGCTCGTTTTCAGAACAATGCGATGGCCAGAAGAAACAGATTATACAGAATAATAATCGCTAATAAAGTAAAAAAAACAAGTCATTAGCCGAAATAGTTTCTAAACCATTTCCCGATGGTTATTCAGTCAGTTGTCAATACTTTTACCATTTTAGCTTCAATAATTACAAGTAAGTTTATCAATTTAAGAGTCAGGCTTTGACTATAGCCTTCCATGCAGCATCTTCAGAGAGATTCCCTTGAGATAACTGAACAAGAAAAGGAACTCTCAAACATTTGGATACGCCATACCTCAAAATAAGAACAGTAAATCACCAGATGTTTTAGCGTTTTGGGTATATCGACATTTTCACAAAAACGGCAGAATGTTGCATCAAGACTCTTAGAACCATCGGCCCAATTTTTTGTACGTTGACGTGTGAGAAATTGATTTAGTCTGAAACGCATATAGATTTTCCTTGCGAACGCAGAAGGAAACTGTATTAAGTTTTTTAGTCTACATTCCCATTTGCCTCGAAAGAGATTGTATTCATCAAATGATGGATAGGTGCCCATGTTATCCATCATAATGCTCCAGAAAAATCTTTGGTATTTCTTTTTTTGACTCGGTAGCCACATACTAATAGAATCAGGAGTTTCGTGAATCTTTGAGAGAATGGTAGTAATTTTTATAGTTTGAAGATGTAAAGAATTTATATGTGAGTCACCCAAGATTTTATTCAATTCAAAATATAAAGTGTTCTTAGGTGGATTTAGCATTTTAGAGTAATTTGTGATACATCTCCAGTTGTGTTTAACTGACAAAGGTAATATATTCAGTTAGTGGCATATCATTACATTTGGAATAGATAAAGCCACGCCCAGTGCAGTTTTCCACAGCTTTCCCTGCAATATATTCAGAAAATCATCAATATCATAGCTGCAAATATCTAAGGAGTAAAGAATAATGGGTTCAACTTTCTGAAGATAGAATTGAATAAGAGGAAGTAAGGAGAACATGCAGTATTGATGGAAAATAATTTTCATTTGTGAAGCAAGAGTTTTCACTTTTTGGTTGAGAAATTGTTTCCACATTGTTAAAGAGTATGAGTCAGTAAGAGGGTAACCTAAATACCGAATCGTAGCAGAGTATTCTACTTTCATACCATTTAGGAACCAGGAAAAGCGATGTGGTTTCAGTTTTCCACCAGAAAAAATAAGTATGGAGGTTTTCATGGGATTGGGAGAAAGATTGTGGTTGAGGGCAAAATTTGCAAATAGATCTAATTTCCTTTGAAGCCCAAAAGGGGTTTGGTCAAAGAATAGCAGGTCGTCCGCAAAACCCATCCAATCCAGCTTGATATTACCAAGCTTGGCTGGAAAGCACTCTCCAGTCACCCATGTCTCATCCAGACCCAAAAGATATAAGTTGAATAGCACCGCTGCCATGATGCAACCCTGTTTCAACCCCGTTTCCGTCGAAATGGGGTCAGAAAGAGCTCCTTCTTTATTCAGCCGGATGCGATAGGATATATTTTTATGCAACGAAGCAATCAATGCAACCAGATGATGTGGAAACCCCATGGCCAGCATTTTCTTCCACAATATCTCACGGACAACGCAATCAAAAGCTGCGGTGAGGTCCAAACTAGCCATGTAAACAGGGCCTTGTTTGGAGGAGGAAGTAAAGGCCTGAAGGTGACAAAGAATGGTGGCATTAAGAGGACAACCTATATGTTTCCTAAAACCTACTTGATAGGGTGACAAAAGGTTACAGTCATTAATGTACGTTTGTAATTCTTGTAACAAAAGCAAGGAATATTTTTTAGAGGAGGCGTCAGTTAACGCTATTGGACGATAGTTTGCAGGCAAATTAGGAGGACCTTTTTTGTAAATAGGAATGACAAGGGCAGAAGTCCAAGACAGGGGAATAATACCAGAAAACAAAATAGAATCAAATTTGATTTTAAGAATACGAGCCCAGAAGGTAGGATTAGCTTTATATACGCAGGGCGGTATACCATCCGGACCAGGGGCCCTGGAGGGTTTAAGTTTCCCTATAGTCTCAATAATGTCGCCAATCGACCACAAAGGTAATGTTTTAAGAGGAAGCTTGGGCTCGCCACCTTTTAACGTATTAAAACGTTCAGGTAGTTGAAATTTGGGTCTGATGTAGGCGACCCAAGTTTCAGCAGAAATCACCGAGTCGATCTTAGTAGCAGAGTCACAAGAGATAGTACGCAAAGTATTCCAAATTTGCCTGGAGTCATGTTTTAGCAGGTGGTAGAAGACTTTTTGATTATCTTCATAATGCAGGTGACCCTTCAACCATTTCAGCTTGTTTCTGTAGCGTTGTCTAACAGTTCTAATAAGTTCTGAGCAAGTTGATAGGGAGGTGTTACCTTTTCTGAGTATTCTAATCTCTGAATTTTTTTGAGCTTTCAAGTGCGCCACTTGGAGGTTAAATTTGTGAATATGGTGAGATAGAACTTGAGACTTCTTTTTTAGGGATTCTTTTAATTTTAAAAGATGAAATTTAATTCTGTTTGTGTTTGAATTGTCTATTTGTATGAGGGGGATACCTCCTAAATAAGAATGATGAATGATGTCAGAATCACACTCGAGACAGTTGGTGAAAGCAAGGCATACTTTGTGATTCCATTTCACAGATAAAGCATGACGATCAGGTTCTATTAGAGCAAGTAACATGTCGTCATTATAACGAGTCATAGAAATATTCAAGGACAAAGACAGTATCATGTGGTCTCCTATTGCTGGATCTATAATCATCACGGAATCAACACATGAATATAGCCTTGAAGAAACAAAAAAATAATCAATTAAAGACTTGCAATCAGCTCTTGCCCAGGTGTAATTGAAAGGTTCAAGTTGGATTAGCGGAGTTTGCATATCCCACTCCAAAAAAAGAAGAGTTCCACATTTGCCATATCTCTTAGAGACCATCGAATGATTGTTCCACATAACACTGGGATGAGATCTTTCATCATAACAATAGCAATTCAAGTCACCCCCTGCAATTATCCTGGCTGTTGGAAACAATATAAAACCTTTTTCTAGCACAGCATTCAATTCATCTAAAATGACATCAATTGACATACTTAATTTGTTTCAGTAGATGCAAAGCAATATAAGAGTTATGGAAGGGTCCTCATCATCTATCAATGCACAAGCTAAAATGGAAGCAGAACAGCTAATCAATTCTGTAGAGCATCTATAGGCTGAATTAATCAAAATCGCAAGACCACCTGACGGTCTTCCGCAAAGGCCCCGCCTTGCAACCTGAACGAAGGCAAGATAGCCCTCTATTACAAAGTTTGTTTGGCACATGGTCTCCTGCAAAAGCATAATATCTGGTCTTTGATGGTAATTAAGGGAATACCATTTTTTAAAATTACTTAGACCGCATGGATTCCATGAAAAGATGAGTGTCTTTGCCAGGCTAAGAGTCACTCATCCCACTTAGAGGATTTGACACTTGAACAATTTTATGATCCTTCCATGACAACTCCTTTATCGCTGATACAAAAGCCATAAATTGTTTCATGGTCTTGGCATCAAGATTGGATAAGTTGCCAACAATAGAACAAGGCAAAATGCGTTCAGCTATAGGAGGCATCATTTCCACAAAGGTTGTGGCTTCTTCAACCGATGCAAAAATGGTGGTTACTAACCCAATGGATGCTAAATCATCTTTGTGTTCCCATAACAATTTCAGAATGAATGGAGACATGAATTTACAGATCATTCTATTCTTATTCACAGCTGCCAATTTCACCCAGTCAATATCATTAGAGCGGATAATACGAAGAGCTGGAATGTCTTGGATGGCAGTCATCACAAACATACGATTCAGACGCGCCTTTCCATAACGTTCAGGCTCGCTTTCCCACCCCATTACAGAGGCCGACTTGATATCTGTAAAATGGGCCTTTGCAGGACTGTTTTGCGGCACTGAACTCCAGCGGTCAGAGTTAGACACAGTCTGACCTATTTCTTGTATTTTGACATGAACGGGTGAACCACCCAACGTAGTACCTGCTACAGCAGTCTTCACCCCATCAGAGTGTACGCTGCTGCCGTTAGGAGTTGGCTTGATGGTGTTAGCTTTAGTTTTTTCACATTTTGCATTTAAGAGAGCACTTGACCCATTGTCTAGACCAATGATCACTTTTTCTGTCTTTTTAAGATCTAACAAGGGATAAAAGTTGGAAAGAGCAGATTGTTTCTGAAACGAAAGAGAAGCTTGAGAGACAGGTTCCAAGTTCTCATTTACTGGTCCATCATCCCGACAGACAACTCCTTTCTTATCGTTAGAAACAACCCTTTTTGTCTCTTTAGACACCAGACACGCATCAGAAGCACCCTCTTTTTTAATTTCCAATGCTTTTTTCTTTCCAAGTGCCTTTTTTTGAGTCGGTGGGGCCGTCTGAATGGGTTCCGGAAGGTTCAGCATTGCTTTGGATTCAAAGTTCAATTGGTTCAGATCAGTGATAGTGTCACCCCCAGATAAGTTACAAATGTCTCTCATATGTGTGTTATGCTTATCGATTTTGCCACACCTTTGATTTTTTTGTTTTTTTTTCTAGTTTTCCTTTAATTTTTTTGATAGGAAAATTTCGCTTTTCTGCACGAGCCTGAGCTCTGCTTTGTTTTTTTGTTTGGGGAAATGGAGGAGTCGCTACTTCTTGTAGGTCAACAGAGATTTTTTCTCCAGTTGGGTTTAGTTCAGGACTCTCTCCAATAGATCAATAAGGTCAGTCAACGAGGATGGGCTGTCCAGACAAGCACCATTTTTTTCATCACCTCCAGGACTGTGCACACTTAACACAGGAGTTGATAAGGTTTTAAGGGTGGTAGCCATCTCTGAAACCAAGACTTTCAAAGCAGCAATATTTGAGGCATTTACATCCTCTGATTTCTTTAAAGGCAGGCCAGTGAAGTTCATGGCACCAGGTCTAAACTGAGAGCCCTCAGACACTGCCTCTGCAAAGGATTTAGTTTGTGTAGCAATGTTATGGGAATTGGAAGTCTCCACCTTTTTGTAACACAGAGACGAGAATATATTGCAAGAAAGCAACATGCCCTCCATTTCACTTACTTATGAGATCAATCATTTGAATCTGTAGAGTTTTTAATTCTTCGTGAGTTTGCTCATGACCCTTATCCAACAAATTTAAGATCCGAGTTATGACAGGGAAGGTTTCAAAGCATTGTTGGTATTCATCATCACATTTTTTCTCAATTTCCGGGACATGAGTTGGCTGTGATAGGGTTTTAGGAGATAACGACTCATTAAATTCATACTGAGAAACACCAATAATTTCTGGACAAGGAGAAGGGTGAGAATCTTGAGGCAACAATTTTTCTGAGTTTGGAGAGCTCATAGACTGAATGATTGGAGCAGCAGCGCTAGGCTTTCTGTATACAGGAATACCACCCAATGAACGTGCTTCTTTTTGGGCACTAAGTTGAGAAGGAACAGAGTAAGAGTAAGATGGAGGATTATTAAATAAGAAAACATTTTCAATCCCATATTTGCTTTTATTCACAGGGGTTGAAGGTTCATATGATAATCTTATACGCTTTCCGAGTTCCATCTCAATCGCAGGTGCCAACATAGAGAAATAAGCAGGGTGGGATCCGAGTCTCTCTATCCCCATCTCTTTTTTAATAGCCTCTCTATCGAGGCTAAGATCAAGAATGGGCTCTTCATTGCCCCATCCCCTAGGGGATAATTTGTTGGCTTCTTTGACAGTGATAGACCCTTGTATTTTTTTATGAACCATTGTATTTTGGTTCATAGGGGGAGACTTTAACTCCTGAGAGGGACTCATGGACATGTTCAGCTGTGTATATTTAGCCTTTAAGGGTTCATGTTCAATCTCTGCACGAACCTCGATTTTAGGATCTATGATCTCATAGGTTTCACTACCAGCTGGAAATGTCGAAAGCTTTGAAAAAGAAGAATCTTTAGATAAGCAAGAAATTTCAGGCACCTTTGAAGCTTCTTTAGTCGCAGAGGGGGAAGTTTTCACACCATAGCCAGCTGGGGGATTGATGACCATATCCACCACCCCATTTCCAGATTCCAACAACCCTGACACTGTGCCGAGGGAGGCTATTTTTTCTAGGGAAACATCAGTAATAGAGTTGAGGTTAACCTCGAGATCCTCCTCTATAATCACAGGGGGTGGAGCAATGTCTAACAGTGTAGAGACATCATCCGAATCCACCTCATTTTTTTTTTGATTGTGCTTGTTAGATTTTTTGCCACTACGAAGGCCCTCGGCCATAGTGATAGAGATTAAAGGCAAAACTGCTCGACGGCAAATATTGCCTAAAGCCAATGCCTCTCAGTCGAGTAAAATGCCAGCAAACGCATCAAACAATGTAAACAGTGCTAATCAATTCTGGTGTGCCTTGAATACCTTTTCCTCTCTTTCAATGCCAAATCTATTCAAACCTCATTAATTTCTACATAGGATTTTACAATGATAGCGGTTTAACCACTAGTTGATCCTATAAGGCGCCTTAGCACTTAATTATGCCAAAAGGTTGCTCCACAGGATAGCATGTATCACCTTGGAAGGTTCACAAACAATTCAGAAAAAACGCAAACAACAGCCTTAAGCAGCAGCAAAGATGATTATCTCTGATCAGGACAACAGATAAAGCCCTAAATGTGTCAACTGTAAGGCTCTGAACCACCCCACCTCAGACGCCGAACAGCCCAACAGCCAGTGCACTTTTGAATGCACTTCCGAATGCGCGTGCGCAATGCGCGTACACCGGAATGTTTGTAGCTGTAGCGTGAAAGCGAGGCTGAATGGGGGGCGTGCCTGAGGGAAGGCCGAAAGGCGGAGCTGCAGTGAAGTAAAAAGAAAGAGAAGGGAAGGTGAAGTTGGAAAGTGTGTGCCGGCAAAAACACAATTAGCACAGATAGCACAGTTAACAGAGAGCACAAAGGGGCTGCCTAAATCGTTTAAAGTCCAAATAGTTACTTGAGCGAGTTGCAACGTGGAAGGAACTTCCTCTTGCCGACTCAGTGCTGATGGCAGAGAAACAAAGAACAAAGTTCAACAAAGTCAGTGGATGCAGCAGCAGGGCTCCAGTCTCCAGCAGCGTGGCAGCCCAACGGCCAGTGCACTTTTGAATGCACTTCCGAATGCGCGTGCGCGTGCACCGGAATGTTTGTAGCTGTAGTGTGAAAGCGAGGCTGAATGGGGGGCGTGCCTGAGGGAAGGCCGAAAGGCGGAGTTGAGCGAGTTGCAACGTGGAAGGAACTTCCTCTTGCCGACTCAGCGCTGATGGCAGAGAAACAAAGAACAAAGTTCAACAAAGTCCGTGGATGCAGCAGCAGGGCTCCAGTCTCCAGCAGCGTGGCAGCCCAACAGCCAGTGCACTTTTGAATGCACTTCCGAATGCGCGCGAATGTGTTCACAGTGTGGATGGGTGTGTATGTTGTGTCTGTTGTTTGTTAATTCTGTATGTAGTGTAGGTGGGTGTGTATGTTGTGCGTGAATTCTGTTTTTCTTTGCTTAAATGTATGTTGGGATGCAGACATACTGTGTGTGGGTGCGTATGTTATGTATTTGTGTTGTGTGTGGATTTCTGTATTTTTTTACTTGAGTGTAAGTTGAAATGTGCACACATTGTGGGTGGGTGAGTATGTTGTGTGTGTGTGTTGTGTGTGTAATTCTGTATGTATTTTCTTGCTTGAGTGTGTTCATGATGATGTTGGCTGCATATTGTTGCTTAAATTATGTATTTTCTTGTATGTTCGTAATGTGTACACAGTGGGGGTGGATGTGTATCTTATGTTGTGTGTGGTCATGATAATGGGGTGTGTATGTTGTGTGCGGTCATGATAATGCGCTGAGTGCTTGACTTTACTTTATTATTTATAATGGACTACAAGACGGAGGCCTCAGAGTGCACAAAGAACCAAGACACATAAACACACACATAAATCAAAAGAGAAGGAGAAGGGGGGTCACAGCCGTCAGAGTGATCTGCTCATAGCAAGAAAACAAATCTACTCCTTTGTCAAAATGGTGCATCTTTAATGCTCTTTTGAAATGTGCCAGACAAGGAATAAATCTTAGGACCAGAAGAAGTTTGTTCCATGAATGAGGGGCCCAGCAGTCAAAGTTGGCACCTCTGTATTTCTGGAGATTGTAACATAGGAGGGCTAAGAGGTGAGCATTGTTAGATCACAGGACTCTCTTGGAAGGTGCCTTTTGGAGCTAAGCTGATAGATATTTAATAATTTGTTGGTTAGGGTCAGCAATTTGTGGAGAATCCTATTTTTCACTGAGAGCTAGTGTAGGTCCTATTTTACTTTGGAAAAATGATGGAGCTTGCTCAGTCTGCATACTTCTCGAGAAGCTCCATTCTGAGAAACTTGTAATTTGTTAATGTTAGTGGAGGATACCCCAGCCAGGAGACTATTACAATAGTCTAACTTGGAGTTGACCAGTGCAGAGGCAGTCATGGCTTGGTTCCCCTCATAAAGATATGGACGAATTTGCCTACTTAGAAGTACAGATAGGCACATGAGAATGGTATATGTGCAATGTGCTTGTCAGAGGCAAGCTGAGAATAGAAGAATACACCCAAGGATTTAACACTGGAGACAACTGAAATTATTCAGCCAGCAATACAAAAATAGTTGTACGATGCGGCCAACTTCCTTAACCTTGGTCCTGAGCCTATGACCAACAGGTCAGTCTTGTCATTAGTGAGTGCCAGCGAGTTTGTTATCATGCAGGATTGGATTGAGGCAACGATTTTGTTGACCATCTTGGTATCCTTGATGTAATCACCTGAAAGTTCCATCAAGACCTGGTTGTTGTCCGCAGAATTCATATAGCAGACGCTGATGCTGTGTAAGAGGTCTAAGAAAGGCCTGGTGCAAAGATTAAGCAGAGCAGGGCAGAGACATGCTCCCTGTGAGACACCACAGGTCTGATGGACAGGGGATGCTTGGAAGCCTTTGAGAGAACCCCTAATCACATGGGAGGTCAGGAAAGACTCTACACAGGAGACAGCACGTTCAGAAAAATGGCTGAACTCAATCAGCCTTTGATGAGCAAGGAGTGGTCTATGAGGTCAAACTGGTGTACATGTCAAGAAGCTTTAAAAGTGCAACGAGCCCACCATCAATTGTGCTTTAAATTTTGGACTTTCGATCGAGCAGTGCTGTCTCCATCCCGTGCCTTGTCCGAAAATCTGATTGGTGGACACCCAGCAAGTCATATGTTTCTAAAAACTCTGGTAAATGCACATAGGCCTCTTTGTCCAGGATCTTAAGAAAGAAAGGGACATTGGATATTAGGGTGTAATTGCTGAGAGTCTTAGGGTCTGGCTCATCCTTTTTAAAGAGGCAGCAATCTAAGCCTACTTCACTATAGGTGGAACTATCCCGGTGTTCAATGGTATAAGGAAGGCCGACTCCCTGATCACGGAGGCTGGGCCGATGTCCCCCAGACAATAGGTGGATCCCATGCCAGGTAGTATAGTCTGAACCTTACTCTCAGAGACCTGTGAAAAGTTAAACAAAGGCTGGTCTTCCAGCAGTGGGGTAGGTGGTTTAGCAGCTGGTAGGGCATGGAGGCACTCTGGGTTCAATTAACATGCTTTTATAGATTGCTGAAAGCTCGAAACCTTTCTTTGTCAGTTAATCCTGGATTGCTTGGGAACAAGAGTCACTTTTGGAAATTATAGGTCTCTTATCTTTACCTACAAGGTCCCATAGGATAAAAGAAGAACTCCCTTCAGCTGATTCTACCATGGTAGCTGGTTTGTTTTGCTGTCAGAATGGCCCGTTTATATAGGAGAACACATTCCTTGTATTTACAGTGCGGATTGGGACAGGGTTTTTCTGTTAAAGCCATTCACTGGCTCATTTATGTTTTCTGGCTTTGATAATCTCAGCATTGAACCAGATGTTTCTTTGGTTTTGATCTTTTACAATTATTTTACACAGCATGTGTATGTTGTGTGCGGTTATGATAATGGGGTGAGTGAGTATGTTAAGGG
Source organism: Ambystoma mexicanum (assembly GCF_040938575.1). Lineage (NCBI taxonomy): Eukaryota > Metazoa > Chordata > Amphibia > Caudata > Ambystomatidae > Ambystoma > Ambystoma mexicanum. The sequence continues at coordinate 298,360,733 of NC_090936.1, read as the reverse complement.
ATGAGTGCATATGTTGTGAGTGTTCATGATAATGGAGTGAGTGTGCATGTTATGTGTGGTCATGATAATGGGGTGAGTGTGCATGTTATGTGTGGTCATGATAATGGTGTGAATGTGTATATTAACGGGTGAGAGTGCTTGTTGTGTGTGGTTATGACAATGGGGTGAGTGTGTATGTTGTCATAGTGTGTCGTACTGATAATGGGGTGATTGTGTATGCTGTGCTTTTGTGTGTGATTATGATAATGTTGGCTGCATATTATTGCTTAAATTGTATATTTCCTTGTTTGAGTGTATGTTTGTAATGTGTATGTAGTGGAGGCAAACGCTGTTCAAAAACATTATCAAAGTAAATATTTTTTAAACTACTAATCCATTCTCAAATTTTGCATATGCAGGTAACTGCTGCGGAATATTCAAACAAGCATTAGAAGATATTGAAAACAGTAATTTTCATAACTTTGTCTTTACCTCAAATATGAGCTAGCAGGAAGGCATAAAATATATGGGGCTGATTTACTAAGCTAAAAAAATAGTGTATGTTACATATAGACCAGAAAATTGCTTACCTTCTATTAACACATTTTCTTTTAACTTGGTAAATGTAGTTTTACTTACGCAATTGTTTTTTTTTTTACCTTAGTGAATCATCCCAATGCAAATATATATGTGGCGCTGATTTGCTAAGCTAAAGAAATTGTGTAAGTTACACTTGCACAAAAAATGGCCTCAATTCTAGTTACGCCATTCTTTTGAGCTTAGTAAATGTAGTCTTAATTAAGCTACTTATTTAGCTTACTAAATCAGCCCATGTACATATATCTCTATATCATAGCGTTGCGGCCACTGCACTATAGTTAGGTTGAATACTGAGTACCATAGGAAACCCCAAAAATATTTGCTAATAACATTTGACTCGTACAACGGATTAGGTGAAATTTAGAGATAAATATGTATGCATCCTGTCCCACCACAGACTGGAACATTTGGGAAGGAGCTGTTCAAAAATAAGGAAATTATAAAAAAAAAACGTTCTCCCTATCTCCATTCATTTTCCCATAGATATATCTGTATTGTCAAGGAAAAACATTAGTTACAGGAATCATAAGGTGAGAACGTAACACAACAAAACCCCTGAAATTCAACTAAAGCCACTTTAACATTGCACCCTCTGTTGTGCAGCTGATGCCGACATTGAGCACATCACTGATGAAATCACTGGTGACATCACAGATGACATCACCGTTGACATAACTAATGACATCATCTTAGACATACACACATGTCAATGTATTAAGAAAATTGGATACTATTTAATGATAACTTTTACTTTTTTGCAGGATGTGTTTTATTTCAATGTTAACATGTTAATCACATACCACAGAGAGACAGAAATAAATATATATCTATGTGAATGTTTTCAAGCAAATGTTGAATTTTAAAACTTCATTTATTTTCTATGCATATATGAATCTTAAAATATACCCCAATAATGAGTTGTTCCTTGTTTTAAAGCACTTCTCAGGTCATTTAGAAAATTATACGTGTACACATTTTTCTTACAATAAAACAATTGAGTACATATGCTTATTTTAAAACATAGTAAATACTGAGGGTTCAACATGTGTCAACATATGTCACTTTCTATTTACTTCTACACACTTTTTTTGTAAATGCATATACAGATTATATACATTCTAAGCAGTGTAGTATTTGTAATTCAGATATCATCTTTTACCAAAGTACTGCAAAGGAAATCTTTAAAAGCAGTAATATAATGTCTGTGAAGCTGTTAACTGTTTTAAACAATGTACTCATTGTTATTAACTATTTTAAAATGCTAATCACACATATATAGAAATGTAAGCGTGGTCTAAATATGAGCAAATACGTAGAGTGATATTATGTCTGATGCCATTAGTCAAATAATCATTGATGTCATGTATGATGCTATTAGAGATGTCACCCATGATGTCACCAGTGCTGCCATCAGTGATGTCATAAATGATGTCATAAGTGATGGCATATATGTTGTTATCAGTGATGTCATCAGTGGTGTCATCATTGTGGTCATAGGCTGCACAATAGGGGGCGCAAAGTTAATGTGGCTTTAGCTGAATTTCAGGTGTTTTGTTGTGTTAATGCCTCAACTTAACATCCCTGCCGAAGGCCATGCCCCCAAGAACCTGGCCACAGCCACAGTAATATGCGTACTGTAATAATAGGTACTGTAGGGGAGTAAACAGTATTTGTAATATGGAGGAATTATATCATTTAAGTTTATATGGTATTTATGATTGTAGTACAACTGAGGATAATGCTTATGGAATCTGAAGTTGTTTCTTTGTGAAGAAAAACGCATAATACTGGGTATGGATACTTAGTTACATATGGTAAAAAGTCTGGAATTGCTTGTTCTTTTTCTGTAAAAAAAACAGCATAATTTGCTGAAAACGATCATTTAAAATCTTTAATTGCATCTAGTTGTACATATAGATTTACTTTTGTGGACCCTCATAAATAGTACATTGTATGTACTATGTTTGGTACAACATAGTTGTTGTATTAACATGAAATAATGATTGGGTCATTGGAGCAAAAAACATAGTGGATTATATACAGTTTTTGGCATTTTCATTGTTTAAAGAACATACAAGTTACAGAATACATGGGTGTGGTAGCATGGATATATTATGTGAGTGTAAGTGTGATAGGACGCTTGTTTGAAGTGTGTTGTAATTAAGGGTATGGTTAAATTGGTTAGGTAACCGTTGGCATATTCTAACTATAGTGGATTTTACAAGAAGTATTGTAGTAGTATGGATGGGTAGTGCAAGAATAATTGTGATGGCATATTTCAAATGTACTACAATGAAGGGTCGTTTTTAAAGTAGTTAGATACCAGTTGGTGTATTCTAACTTTCTTGGATTTTAAAAGTCCTATTATAGTATTATGGATGTAGTTAGATACCCATTGGCAGAGTCTAACTGTATTGGATGTTACAAGCAACATTGTAGTAGTATGTATGTACTATGCAAGCATAACTGTGATGGCATATTTGAAGTGTATTATCATGAAGGGTATGTTTAAAGTAGTTAGACACCCATTGGCATATTCTAACTGTGTATTGTACTATACTTTAGTGAGTACATTTGGGATGAAGGAATATTAAGTAGCCATTTCTTAGATTTGCTGGTAACCTATGTTTTGGAGTAATGGAAGTGTCATTACATTCAAACCAGCCACTTCTTTGTTTGAAATATGCAGTAAAGTTGCCTGAAGTGGTTGTGGTGGCACCAGTGTGGTAGATTATGCCTACTTTTGTGAAGGTTTTCTTGCCAAGAGATACTTGGCAGTATGTAAAGCTAGTGGGCGTATAGTTATTTTTGGCAACATCTGCATTGTACCTTGTCTGAATTGCAAAACGAGCATAATTTGCCATGATTTGCATTCTGTGGAAGCTGGTGAAATGGAATGGATTCATATTTTGGTATGGATACATAGACAAATTGTTCATTAGGGATGTTGTCTTGTGAAACATGGTTGCAGAGAGTGCATGTATGTTTCCACCGGTATGAAATCTGGAAGATTTCATTTATAGGAATGTTTTTGGTTTCTAGTATTTGTAGTAAGTACATTAGGAACTCTTGTGGATCTTCTAGTTTATCTGTGGAGCTGATATGCACTAGGGGCAGAATATCTTTTTTCAACATTGTATTGTTGAATTGACTACAGCTCGCAAGGGTTGGCATTAAGGATATGCATTTTATATTTTGTTGAGTTCACTGTTCCATGACATCAGGGGCAGATATGTTTTGCCCATATGGATCATTGATCAGTCTAGTTATTAAGATGGATTTTGCATATTTAGTAAGTAGACCACTTTTTAAAATGTTAGCATAGGTGAGATCTTCAGACTGGCACATTTTTTGAGTTAGTTCTCTGTAGCAAAAATGTTGGCAGAGATTTACATTTCCAGTGCTGCCACGTGTATTACGGCATTCTGTGTGTCCCTAATGTTTTGAAAATTGGTTGACCTTTTACTGGTGTTAACTGTAGGAGGTCTCTGAAAACAATAATGTGTTTTCCTGCAAACATTTCTTCGTAGTCGATTTTTAGGACTTCTTGCATTCTTAGAGGAATTAAAGCCAGCATGAGGTTGGAAGCCTTGCTTACTTCCTCAATCAGAAAGACTTTCACATGTTTCAGAATTCTGCATACTTCAATAGCAGCTTCTGCTGATAATTTGTCATATTCTAATTTGTTTTGGTGTTCTAGTGGGAGGAGAAGTAGTCGGTGTAAGGTTACGCAGGCAGCTAGACATGTGGGGGCTGTTACAACGGCTGAAAGGTTGTTGTTTTTTAAGTCTTGCAGAAATGTGCTGATTATTTTAATTAAGAACTTTTGCCAGACCAGCCTCACCACTTACGTACAGGAGCAGAGGTTTATCATTTTTATAAGTACTTTAGTTTCATGTTTAAAATCATGTTCATTTTCTTCAGTGAATTCTAGATAAATGGTTAGTTGTTCATCATTTAGCTGTGATTTGCACACTCACAAGTCTTCTTCAGATTGTTTAAATCGGTACATGGTATTTTCTACCTCAGTCATGGTTATTTCTTCTTCATTTAGAATAAGTGGTTCTCCAAGTGGTTCTTGCTTTCCTGTAAGAGAAGGTTGACTGCCTTCAGGAGTGTCTTTATCTAGTAGAAGTTCAATTTTCTCCTCTTGTTGACGTTCATTGTCCAACATATGATTGTATTGTTTGAAATTGACATTTGTTATACTGCTTTCATTTGCATTGAAGTTAGCTTCAAATGAGTCATGGTCACCTAATAATTCTTTTTGTTTTCTCCAAGGTTTGAAAAGGTGTAGTAGGGCCATATAATAAAGTTCTCTATGTTGCAGAGATTTAAACGATAACTTTATATGATTAATTAGGCTGGGTTTTGTACGATTTACTAGGCTTCCTTCACAAGTTGAGACTGAATATTTGCCAGTTGTTTCATTTGGTGTGACATTGTTTTTGTAGGAGTAGTTTTGGTCTATGTCGTACAGGCACATGTTTTCTAAAGCAGTACTTCTTTTTGGATTGTATGTTTGAATTAAATTGTTTTATAAAATGTCTTGGCTGTTGGGATCATTTGTGACTATTGTTTCTATATCTTGGTAGGATTTTAGAACCCTTTTTCATCATGGTGCGGGACCATGGTTTAGCCAGACAATGTTTTAAGATTTCCCATATAAGGGTGTACCTGTGAAATGGTCTGCAGCTTTGTAGCACCCACATTCTCTATGGGAACATTTTTTATTCCAAAGCTGTAAAAACTTTGTGACAGTGTTTTGTCAGATGATATGTCTTCCCAGAGGTCTATTAGCTCTATCTTCTCAGCTTTGGTGAGATAGGCTGCAACATATCTTGCAACTGCAGTGAAATTGTCTACAATTTATTATATGTCTATATTTGCCTTCTACAAGTGGACAATGATTGCATTGTAATCCTATATGTACTTGGATACTTCTTACCTTTTAATGCTGTATGTGTTTTTAGGGGTTTTTCCTTTTACAGTGTGTCAAACAGAAGACATCAAGCCATTTGCTTGTCCTTTTGTGTGCAAGCTGCTCTAGGGAAGCCAAAGCAACATTTGGTATAGTATTTACCTTTCTTTTTATATCGATGTTTGCAGTGTCACAGATTTGTGTCACTATGTATGGTGTCTGAAGGGTTATCACGGGTAATGTATAAGAGTGGCATCATTGTAATGGCCAAATTCGAGAGCATCTTTTACCCACAAAAGCATGTAGGTGTGTGGTGCTCCTCTGGATTGATATTCTTTTCTACAAAATAAGTGTTCCACTTCTCTGAGTGGAGGGGTAGTTGTATTGTAGATGAAGTGCTGCATGGCAATGGAGCGATGGTGAAAGTACCTTGATTCATTGACAGGGTCAAGAGAACAGAGTTTTCCTGGTGTTTTTATATCTATTCCTTCTTAATTTTGGTTTTCAGGACACAGGAAGTCATGCAAGTAATCCCATGCGTATGCTGCACAATTTAAAGTAACAAACCATGTATATGGACCTAAGTTCCTTAGCATACAACGTACATCAGCGTGACATCGGAACCAGTATTCTTTTGTATTCTTTTGTACCATGCATGTTTGCCAAGATATTTGCGATACTTGACTGCAAAACTTCCTCTTTGTCTTTTATCTTTTGAAGAAGTTAGGTAGCAAACATGTTTAAGAAATTAGAGCCTGTTTTTAATCTGTGTACAACTACATAACATAGAGTTGCTAGTTTGCTTTTGAAGAGGAGGTGGAAAATGTATTCAACATTTTGTATGAATCTTGGGTCTTCAGAATACATTTGTAAAGAGCGATATTATGATGCACTAATTTGTGTTGATCATTCATCAAATGTTCCTCCTTTTCCTGCAGGAAAGCGTAGAGGAAAAGAACGTGCTTCTACACTTTTCTCCCATATGCTCATTGGGGATCCTTTGGCTTGACGCATATGATATGTTTCTAATGCATCTTCTATGTTGTCTCTGGAATGTAGTGGGTGAATTGTGTTTTAAAATGTTGGCTGCAGTAACAGGATCTACACATTCAAATTGGCCAGTTTGTGGTGGGGCTTGTATAACTTTGTTAAAGTTGACTATTTGTTCCCAAATTGGTTTGTCTTTTGTTGATACACCATTTACTAGTACAATCAAAGATTGATCTATTGGCCATCGTACTCATAGAGTTCCTACATTTTCTTTAAGATCTAATGGCAAATATACTACTTTGCCACAAATGACTTCTAGTAATGCGGGTGGAGGCCATTTGGCAGTTTTGGGTTGAAGGGATTATAGCTTGGAATGGGTGCAATGTTTGAATTATGATGCTCTCATACAAGTTAAGGTGTTGGCGAGATTTTGGAAGTAAGAAGATTTCTAAGTTAGCATTTATAGCACATGATGACATTTGATTATTGCCAACCTTTGTATTGCACTGCGTGCAAAGTATTGAGGGGTCAGTTATTTTGTATTATTTTCTGCTTTTAGATATAAAGTTAATTGAAACCATTGGGATTCCTCATTGTTTTCCATTTTGTAGGCCATATCTTATATTGTTGTGCTCTTTTTATAAAGGTCTGCGACAACAGACACATACTTTGTCTGGTATCTCAGCAGATATGTTTTGAAACATTGCTATTTCTTTTCTGTATGTGTTTCTAAGGAGGTTGGTGGTTGTGTGGCTTTCGCTAATGTTTTCTAAAGTTACTGAATTTTCGAGGTCAACTTCAGTGGCAAAATATTTACTGTAGATGTGCTCTATTTCTCGAAGGAGTTCTTTGGCTGTTCCATGTAGACAAATTCATATTTCAATTTTTAATTTCTAGAGCAGGATGTTTTGCATACTACATTCTATGCACAAGGTTTCCTACAGAGGAATGGTGTGTTGCTAACAAATTAGATGTGGTGGAAGTTGCTTTTGCATGCAGTTTCTGAAATGCAGGCTAATGAATGTCCTTGCAGTCCAGTGTGGATGCATACTGGGCGGGAGTCCATGGTTTGTAGAGTTTTGATTCTACTTGTGTCTTCTAGTTTCACATAGTGATTGAGGGATTTTCATAAAGATTTGAAGGATTGTTGGGTTACGTTACATATTGAGCTGCACATCAATTTGTATACTGGATGGTTTCCTTAGGCAAAAGGAACATTTAGTAGAACGTTTGTTGGGGACATTTTTCCTATAAGGGTTTCTTTTGCCATAATGGTGTCTCCTACCTCTTCAGTTTGTAATGTGTGCCTCTGCCATTATTGTCTATTGCAATTGTGTGTTGTTGTTCTTGTAAGCCTCTTCATGGAAATATGGTTCTGTGCTGCTTTTGTGAATCCATTCACCTTCACAGAAGTTTGAAAAGTTATCTATATTGACGTTGCACATGTTTGGAAGTACTGTTTGTAATGTATTGATTCATTTAATTAGTGGTTTGATGTTGTGTAAAATTAATATAAAGAACTTTTTCTTTAGTAGGAATGCGCTGTCAATAGAGCTTCGTGCATTCCTTTTCTGATGTAGTTTTTAGCGATAGATCATGACTTTTTAGCTTTCTTCATAAGATTGTTAAAAACTTTGTTTTATTGTGGCTACTTTAACATTGGTAGATACAGTGTTAGGTTCATTTGTAGGTCTGCTTTTGTTTGTTCATTTTTTTTACTTTTATTTCTTGCAATAGGGGCCTTACTTTTTTTAGTGGTGGCTGGTTTAGTCACGTTGAGTGAGCTTGCTACCTATTCTGTTTCAATGTTTTCTATACATTTCTTTTAGAGGTAGATGACTATATGGCTTGTTTCTATTTGTATGGGCTCTATATTTTCTCTGTTTTCTATGGAGCTGTTTTTTAGCAGGCATTCTGTTCTGTCTGTTGGGATAAAAGAAAATTTGTATTTGAAATGTGTGGGATGCTTATGCATCTATTATGAATTGGTGTGGGTGTTATTGTACAGATGCATAGAGTGGTATTCGACTCTGTAGTGGGATGATAGATGTGGTTGGGAAGGGTGTAAGGGCTTGTGGCTGTAAAGGTGTGATGGGCTTGGGTAAATATGAGATTGAAATTGGGTGGTGTTGTATAAAATAAGTATATTTATGTGATGGGAATGGATAATAAACTATTGATAGTACAATGTATTGAGCATTACTGGTGTTTCTGAGTAAGGGAGTGGTGGTGTGAATTATATTAAGCAGGAATTATATGATGTGTTGAGGAAAACTGTGGTTGCTGTAATGGTGTTATTTGGTGCATAGGTATGAGGGTTGTCTGGTGTAATTGAATGCGGTGAGGAAGAGTTGTTGAGTAGAAAAGGATATTGTGGGGTCATGTATAGTGAAAGTACATTGTTACAATTAGAGAGATATACATGATATACTAATCTACTTACTTTGTAGGATGTGAAGAGTGTTCTTTCTTCGGTAGCTGTTTTAGCTGTTTTTGTCAATCTTCATTTGTCCTGTGATTGTAAAAGAAAGTTAATTGGTATATGTTGTATAAGGTTGTTATTTATTAACGTAGGAGGAATTTTCTAAGGAAAGAGTGAAAAGTTGTGTTATGCGTGGAGTGCTAAAATATGTTAACTATGTTATTACAACAATTGTATTATGACACATGCAGTTTGGCATATTGTAATCAACAGGGTAAGCATTGGTATAGTGTAAAAAGGATGGATTTTTAGTGAACTTATGCAGCACAGGAAAATTTGCACTAGGGTTAATATAGAATGGTATTAGCTATACAGCAAAATTTGTCTTCATGTACAAATGCATGAAAAATGTATGTTTTTGCACAAGAGCAATTGTTCTGGTGGTGCTTTTAATAAGAAAAGTGCTGTGTTTGTGGTACAATGTATTTGTAATGTGTTGCAGTGTTTTTACAGAATAGGGAAACGGTGGTGAAGTGGTAATGCAATGGCAGTTTGTAGTTGGAGCAGTGTATGGTGGCTTATAGTAGTGTTTGGAAAAATGCAGTATTTTGTATGTAGGGAGAAGTGTTGCATATAGATACTTTGGCACCGTACACATATGTGTGAGCAGGTGGAGAATGATGGCACTATAACGGATGTCATGAGAAAGGTTGGAAAGTATGACATTTATACGTAAGGAAAAATGAAAACTGCTGTTCTTTTAATAATATTTCTTTTTAGGAGCATTTTGTTGAAAGTAAAAAAAATGCATATGTGCATTTTTGGCAGCGCTGTTTGTAATTTGTGTCTACAAGTTAGGGAAATGCCATTGCAAAAGATTTGTAGAACACTGTTAAGTGGCAATTGGTGTGTGGAAGTTTAATATGTTGGCAGTGCATGTAAGTAAATGCCACTTGATGTGTCCAGGTGCAGAATGTTGCAACACATGGTATTTGATAGCAGTGGTTAAAAAAGAGTATATGCTTATTGAGATGCTTATTACAGGATTAGTATGGTAATGTTTATTTATATAGCGCCTATATAGAGGTAACACACAGAAAAAAACAAACGTCATTCAGAGTCCTTGAATTTCTGAGACAATAACGCTCTGCACAGGCAGATTAAGTGATGATGATACATTTAACAGTTTAGATATAGCAAATAGGCCTGACAGCAATTATGCAGTATATTCAAGTGCACATTAAGGGGTGAAGACAAGGGAGGACAGCCAGAACGTTTTTTATCCAGGGCAGTATACAGATCTAGCAAGTGCAGGCTAGGTGAGGGAGGGGCAGGGGATCAAGTGCACTGAGTCGGTAGGGAATGGTGAAGTGTGAAGGGAGAAACTCTCAAGGTTTTATTACAAGTGCCATGAGGGGGTGGGGCGCGGGTCCCTGAGGCAAGTGAGACTCTGAGGTACACCAGGCGGCCAGTCAGTAAGCTGTATGGAAAGGAGGTAGAGAAGGAGAGCAGAGAGCTAGGTTAGCAGGGTAAGGTGAGAGAGAAGAAGAGGAAGGTATTGAGGAGTTTCTGGAATTTAAGAATATCAGGCTCAAGACGAGGGTGGGAGGGTGGTTGTTCCAGAGGGAGGCACCTGCTGAGAAAAGGGATCTCCCTCCAAATCTCTGCTTGGAGAACCAACTCACTCGCAGAAGGTTGGAGGTAGATGAACGCAGGGATCAGGAGGGACAGTATTTAGGAAGGCAACATTGAACATAAGTGTGTCCCAGGCCCCAGAAAGCCTTGTGGACAATGCAGAGGGTCTTGTTTTCAATGCTTGCAGCCATGGGGAGCCAGTAAAGGGATTTCAGTGCTGGAGGGATGCGGTCCCTGGGCTTGAGGCCAAGGATAAGTCTTGTGGTAGTGTTCTGGATGAGTTGCATAGAGCACAGGGTAGCAGGGAAGTTGAGCAAGAGGCTGTTGCAGTATTCCAGCCTAGAGAGAACCAGGACTCTGGAGACAGTGTGCCACTGGGGGAAAGTGAGAAAAGGTAGAGTGCCACTGAGGAGGTGTAGTTGATAGTTAGACTTTTTGAGATGTCATAAATGTAACAGGAGAAAGGAGAGAGTCAAGTCAAAGATGGCCCCAAGGTTATTGGCCTCACAGGCGGGGTGGGCGCGGGTCCAAGGGAGGTCGGCCAGTGTGAGAGGGGGAAAGCAGGAGCAGGGGTCCCAATGTGAACAATCTCAGTTTTACTGGCATTGAGACGAAGGTCGTTTGCAGCACATCATGACAGAATAGTGGACAGACAGTCAGGTATGAGTGAGGAGGTGGAGGCAACTGAGGGTAGCCTGAAGGATTGTTGCATGTCATCCGCATAACACTGGAAATTAGAGGTGAATGTGGCAATCACGCGTGCCAGGGTAGCCATGTAGACGTTGAAGAACCAGTGGTAGGTTAGAACCCCGGGGAATGCCGCAGGTTGAGAGGGTGATAGTCGAGAGAAAGGCATCAAGTTCAACCTGGGATGAGCGGTCTCAAAGAAAAGAGGTTAACCAAGCCAGAGCATTACCTGTGATTCCCAGGTGTGCCTCTAAGCCGTGAGATCAGGATTTGTGGTTAACTGTGTCAAAGGCAGAGGAGAGATCAGGGAGAATGAGGACAGAGGGAGTATTAGTGTCAAGATTTCAGAGCAGTTCTTCATGGTTGTTCAGAAGAGCAGTTTCCGTGAGATGTGGCAAAGGTCAGCCAAGGCTTGTGTGAGGGAGTCAATGTTGTCCTTGATGGTTTTGGAAGGGCAAGGTCCACTTGCTTGGATGAGGCCTTCATAGACCGCGCTTGTCTGGAGACCTCATCAGGTGTTTGTTTGTTTGTTTTTTATTTGTATAGCGCTCCGAACCCAGAGGTATGTAAGGTTATTTAGCGTGTTACAGCACAGAGTACAGCACTACTGCACAGGATAAATGTGTAGCATGTTTTTTTTATGCAGCACCACTGCATGGGTTTGGTGCACTGCTATGATGCAGTTGCTTCAAGCTATGTGTTGCCAGTGTAACATGGACATATAAGTAAGGGCAGGTTATTCAGTCAAAAACGATTTTTAAATATAAAATGCAAATACATTTTTCACAGTTAAAAGCACACATCTGTACCTTCAAAATGCACACCATTTCTCACCTGAAATGCCTATGTTGCAAGAGACACATTTGGTAATTAACAAACTAATCTCGCTAACAAGACTAATAATTATAACTCATTAATACAAGAATGTGTCTTCACTGCAAAATGAGGCTTACTCTGAAAATCAGTTTTAAACACACATTCAAGTTTTTTTTTTCTTTTGCCTTTCTGTGCTCTGTCCACAGTAACTGCAGGAAGCAAAGACTTCGAATAAGCAGGAAATCAGTTTGTTACAGTTGCAACTGTAAAAAAAATAAGCCATTGGCCCTCATTACGACCCTGGCGGAAATGGAAAAACGATGGCGGAAATGCAATACCGCCATCGAATACCGCCCGTTGCGATTATGACCCGTCACCGTAAAGTACGATGCCATTAGCGACACCGTAGTGAACGCCAACGCTAACTGCACCAAGTACGCGCACGCGCGCACTGCGAAACCGTAATTACCACCATGGCGCAACGGTACGGGAATTCTGACCCTAGCGGACATGTACCTAACGCCATCAAGCATGGCGGAAAGTACCATTCCGCCATGGTGATAAGTACGGCATCGCAAACCAACCGTAAAAGGCCTTACTGAGTGCCTGTACACCACTGCCTGGCCACATTGCACAACTCCTCGTAGGTGCAATGAAGTCAAACAATGCAACCAGTGAAATGTACAAGTCACCCATGCATGCCAACGAACAAATGAATGTAGGGGCTCCAAGTGCCTTGTGAGTGGCCATCCATATTAGCCATGGCACCATTGCCGTACTGATGCAGCACAGGCATGTGAAGCTCCAAGTACAGCAACATGAACTGAAAACTGAGACAAACAAAAACAGGCCCCCCATCGCTTGACACCAGTGCAAGGCAACATACAAAGCAGTATCCTGAGTGAGACTGCACCAGCCCTGTACTCCTGCCAGTAAACAAACCAACCAGCAGCATAAGCATGTACCACACAAGTTGGCAGAGTGACTGAGCAGCCAGGCACATCTCAAGAGGGGCCAATGGGAGCAGCAGGGCACAGATGGCACGAATACAGAAGCCATTCCAATGGACATGACCTCAGTCTCCCTCCAAGAAACGCACGCAAACACAGGCACCTGTGACCAGCCATATTCTGAAAATCACATCATTCCACCAATCCACCTGGCTGACCGGCATCTGTTACACAAAAGCCAATCCCCCTCCCATGAGCATGACATCATTAAAACAGTCATAATGGCAGCCCCTATCCCTGACCTTACTGGCCTTCGTAGGCAAACGCGCCCAGTACAGTACCACGCGACTATGCTCAGAAGGCCGAACCCAAAGCAGAGCTCCTCACAATACATCGCTCCACAAATAGGAATATGCTACATTACTTGCAAAGAATAATGCTACAAGGTCAATATCATAATCAAAATTTAATGCACAACAAAATCACCCGGGCCATACAGCTATTAGGTCATGAACTCCAAATCATATCTCATAATTGTGGGCTGCATCCGCAATAAATGACCAGCTTCTTCTTGTGTGACGCCCTGTTCCTCCATGGTACACAGGGGCTACATCCACGTTCAAAAAGGCAACATGGAAGCGCCTAGAACCGCAGGGCCGTCCCATTAGGTAGGCACTAGTCCAGCTGAAAGCTCGAAATGTTGCTCCTAGCCACTAGTACTGCGTAAGGGCATGTGGGCCATTGGCGATCGTCCCATAAGATCGTAATGGTGCTCCACTGATTAACACGAAGCAGCAGGTGTCGGGAGTAAAAGCCATCTGCAGGAGTGGCATACAGATGGCAGCGGCAAAAGGGGAGGAGATACCTGTCACCCAAATGAAACGAAAAAGAATAGTATGGGCATCTGAACTCCATTTGAATTACTCACTTCAAAGATCACACTAAATCCACAGCCATATGCATGCTAGCCCACTCAAAAGGATTATTCGCACCCAATAATCACTTGCGAATCATAACTATATAAATCGAGGTGAAAACACTATTACAAACGAGTGTTTGTGTGCATGCGTCTGTTAAAACAGAATCCATTAGATGGGATTAGTAACGTGCATAGACACAAGTGTTTGAAGGCGCGTCAAGACAGGGAGGGTTCAACAAGGGCAGATAGACGATGGTCCCACTATGGCAGCCCTGCATCACATAGCGCAGAGGAAGTTGATAGAATCCAAAAAGCCATGTACATGGCAGACTCTCTATTAAATCATCTGTCCATGCATCCATACATCATTCCCTCATCCCGGTATAAAAACGCCTGATTATTTACTCACATAACATTAGAAATTTCCATTGAATCTGTGCTTAATGCAGTCTGCAAAATCCACTGTGCTGCAGGCCGGAATTCTAGTGTTGTGAAGTAACATGTATTTGGGAACGTCCTGCCTTATCCTCCACTACGCTATTGCGCATCCCATACTATTCATATCAATCATTGCATTCTCGGCATGGCCCCTGTCCCAAGGACATTAAACAATAGAACTTTCTATCTGCAGTCAGACCTGTGGGCGTCTCCTCGCCGCTAGCTGGAAACCGAAAGCGCTGTCCTTCGAATTCCTCATTTCCTCATTTCCATCACGTCGAAAAGGCATCTGTGACCGCTTGAAATCACAAATCCATCCATTTAGTGCGGCAGTGTGTGAAAATGGCAACTGGCTACACTCACAAATGCGACGCCCCGCCCGTCGGTGAACCGCGGTACAACGCTGCATGAGGGTCCACCGTTAATCGAGTACTACATTCCACGGACCCTTCACAAGTTTGTTCCCGACTGCAAAGATAGTATGTGAAACAATGGGAGCATAGCAGAATTAACATATGAAGCAATATCTCACTGCCATCGGGATGAAATACATGATTGTAATAGCAAGATGCCATGCGTCGATTTGCAGCGTTGTGTGCGGGACGTGCTCGCCCAAAGGGGATTGCAGCTTGCACAGGTGGAATGAATCACCACAGGTGGAGGCTATACAGCTTGGAAACACATAAATTGCACACCCAACCCCCTCCCACAACCACACCCACTCCAAAATGCTACCGGCAGGACTTGCGATGTTGGCCCTGGGGGACCTGATAGCACTGCAAGTACTCCAACTTCAAGAAGAAGACGAACACCAACTACTACAACAACCGGCCGCACAGAGGAGACGCAGGAGGAGGAGGAGGGCAAGGCAGGGCCAGCAAGGCCCACCAGCACAGCCACTACCACCACGGAGGCAGCCCGCAATCCCACGCCTCCGAGCACATCCGTTCAACCTCACTGATGAGCAGATCCACACCCTCTACCGTTTGGACCGGGACACCATAACCGCCATTGTGGACATGACACACGCTGACCTTGTCAGCATGATAGATAGCCCAACCGCCATTCCACCCCTACTGAAGGTGGTGTCTGTACTCCACTTCCTGGCCACAGGCACCTACCAGCACACAGTCGGACAGTTGCATGGCATTTCACAGCCACTGTTGTCACGGACACTATTGCAAGTGCTCGATGCCCTCCTGAAGCACGCAGACGACTACATCTCTCTACCACGCTCGGAGCAGGAAATTACGAACACTAAAGTGGGATTCCATGCACTTGCCGGCATACCGGGTTGCATTGGTGCCATCGACTGCACCCATGTGGAATTGGTTGTCCCACATGCCATGGAGGCCCAGTACCGCAACCGAAAACAATATCATTCTCTTAATGTACAAATGGAGTGTGACTCAAACAGGATCATTACACATTGTTGTGCCCGATTTCCTGGATCAACCCATGATTCCATGGTCTTACGGAACTCTACAATACCACGCTACATGGAGCGACATGCAGGGAACAGATCCTGGCTACTCGGTGAGTCTCATTTCATGCATGATAATGTGGGGTATGTGATGCGGCAATGACCTGCCAGGAAGGGGGGGTGCTTACGTAGCAATGTCATTCCTCAAACATCCTTTATTGTCCACATACAGGTGATGCCGGGTATCCACTGAAGAGATGGCTCCTTACACCACTCCGGAACCCACAGGACCAGCATGAGGAGGACTACAACCATGCCCACTCACGTACCCGTGTAGTCATAGAACAGGCATTCGGCCTACTGAAGGGTCGTTTCTGCTGCCTCAGCAGGTCTGGCGGGACACTCCTGTACCGCCATGAGAAGGTTGCTAAGATGGTCATGGCATGTGTCATGCTACACAACATGTGCATACGTAGAAATGTGCCCATGCCCCCTGACGCAGAACTGCAAGCACCAGAATATGGTCATGATGTGGGTGGGGATGTGGCAGAACCTCAAGGAGTCCGCGAGGCACAGGAGGGCCGTGAAATTCGTCAGATTATCATAGATTCATGCTTCTAGCACTCACGCCTGGTGGTTGATACATGGACACGGGAGTTGTGGCACTGTGTGTGTCTGGAACATGCACAATATGGACTGTACGCCTATGATGGCCTCGTACACAAAGATCAATGTCCACACATCTCATTGGATGATTGTGAAATGTTTATAGCATATGTGAAATTGTGTTACACACCCCATCGACCCGCCACCCAAGTGAGCCCAACACACCCCCTCCACCCTCCTACCTCCCCCCCGAACACCAGTGTCCAAGGATGCTCATTGTCAGTGGGCAGACGCTATTGCAAGCCCCCTCTCCGGGTATCAGGGGCACCCCTGCCTGTGGAGCGCAGGTTCCTCCCAGATCTACGTTGGGGGCTGACCTGGACGGAACTTGCAACGGATGATGTCTCTGCCTGCTCACGTCCATGCATGTCCCTAAGGGTTTGTGAGAGCTCAGTGAGCACACGGCGCACAGCGGCAAGTTCAGCACATACGTCTTTGGACGTCGCATGCAGTTCCCCCCTCAGGCTCTCGGTGCTTCTCCCCATTTGTACTCTCAGGCTCTCGGTGCTTCTCTCCATTTGTACTCTCAGGCTCTCGGTGCTTCTCTCCATTTCTGCCCTTAGTGTCTCTGTACATGTTTCTATGGCTGCCTTGGTACCCCCACATTCATCAGCATGGTCCTTGAGGAGCGTGGCCAGTTGCTGCTGTTGCACGATCACCTGGTCGAGGGACTGTTGCCTCTGCTGGGCAATGGACATTTGCGGTGGTGTCACAGAGGGGCTGATCACCTCATGTTGCCTTGACACAGGGCTTGTGGGGGATGGCCAGTCGTCGTCTTGTGAGTGCCCCTGCGTGGTATCCTCATGTTGTACGGGATGAAACAAACAGGGGGATAGAGACAGGTCATGGATGGATCGTACATCGACATCACCGTTTTCTGTGTCGGAGCATGCTGCCATTAATGCAGTGTCACCTATGGTGCTGCTGCCACCAGAAGCAGTGCCTTCTGTGGCATCCATTGGGGGGGCCTGTGGTGGTGGTGGTGTTGTGGCCATGCTGGCTGCTGGGGTGCCTGTTGAAGTCCCCTCCTGTGTGCTGCCACTTGATTTGTGCTGCTGCCGTGTCTTGATGCGTGCAGCTGAGGTGGAGGGTCTTTGGCCGTTGGTCTTGGCCCTCTTTGCAGGTGTGCTGGTAGGGGTGTCCTGGAGCTCGTCGTTTGAATCGGACCCTGTGGTGGAGTAAAGGAGGGCGAGCGTTATTAATGGGTCTGTGGAAATTGGAATGGCAATGTATCACATGCATTGGGGTGGTACCTGAGGGTGATTTGGGTCAGGGCCTTGGAGGTGGTTTCTTTTTTGTGTGGATTGAGGGTGCAGTTGTATTGCAGCCTGCAGTTAGGGGGTGCCTGCTGCACGTGTAGAGGGTGTTTTTAGGAATTTTAATTATTTATTTATTTAATTTGACTTTTAATGTCCGCTATCAGGCCAATGTAAGTGGATGTTCTCCTGGACATGTGTTTCTGTTGCACTATGTGGACACATGGTACTTCACATGATTGGACATTGTGGTTTTCGCATAGTTTTATTTGGGCCACCTACCTGATTCTTCGGATGTCTGCACTCCTTTCTCCATCCCTCCGACTCCCTCTATGGTCTCCATTCCAATGGTGGAGGCACAGATTTCTTCCCAGGGGGTCAGCTTGATGGGTGATTCCGATCCTCCCCCGGTAGCTGTGGCAATGTTGCGGTTGGCGGATAGTATGCTCCGTACGGGTATCCGCAAGTCGTCCCATCGCTTTCTGCATTGCTGTGGGTTGCGGGGTGCGGTCCCCACCGCACTTACCCACTGTGCCACCAGGGCCCATATGGCCTTCTTGTTCGCAAGTGCCGTCCTGGTCATTTGCGTCGAGAAGACGACGGCAGCATTCTCCTGGAGGGTCTCTGTGAGCACCGTGAGTTCCTCACGTGAGAAGTGGACCTGCCGCTTGCGGTCGCACGCTTTTTTCGCTACTTTTCCCATTGTTTTGGTTTCACTAGGGTGGATGACGGGTTGGGATGTCTCTCAGGGTAGTATTTTCAATGGTTGTGTGAATGTTCTGATTTTATAGGTGTACGGCGTGCTGTTTCCCGTTCCGGGACCATGTTTTTGCTTCCGTTTCCGTATATTTACGGTCACCGTATTTTCCGATTGCCGCTCTTTACGGTGACCGCTATGTCCGGTGGCGGAATTGCACCTAGGTCGCCGTACGACGGCGGTGAGGGGCGTTTTGGGGACATTTCCGCCATCGCGGACTTTGCACTTCCGCCAAGGCGTACTGCTCGTGCCCGATGGGTCAGAATTAGCCGCACTTTACTCTGTCGTGCCATGGCGGAAACGCTATTTACGCTATGGCGGTCAGGTCAGTTGCTTTCCGCCAGGGTCGTAATGAGGGCCATTGTGTAGTGAGGGAGGAGATGATGTGATAGAATCTTATTGGACAAGCATTCGGTAACCAGGTTTTCCTGTAGAATCTTGAAAAGGGGGAGAAGGCAGACGATTTTGGCAGAGCTGGGAGAAGGACCTTTTTGGCTGGCTGGGCAGTTCATAATTGAGGTAGAAGCAGATCCCAACTACATTGCAGAAGCTGGGAGTTCCAGGCAATAACCCCGGTTTAAGAACAGATGCCTGTTTTTGCTGGGGGTGCTCTTCAAGGGAATTGCCACATTCAGAAAAATGAACAGCCGGAGAAAAATACATGCGGAATAGATAAGGTAATTACTCTGCAGCGTGTGGGGCAGTGTATGTGTGCGAAGCTCTTCAGTCAGTGTAGGAGAGGGAATTCCAGTGTTTTATCAACATGTTTAAAGTTGCGAATTAGACTGCTCTTGTCGTTCTAGTCTCATTTTTTTTACTGACAACATTGAGTGTGCCATTTCATTTATTTCTGTAAAAAAAAAAAAAGTCAATTTTTATAATACAAAAAAATATCTGAAAGCAGACGGATAGTGTGTTTTATTTTTCTCTTTCCTTTGTGGTGGGGAAATGTTTAAACGTGGGGAAATGTTTAAACATTGCAATTGTCATTTTTAAGGTAACTAAAAAATAAGGCTTGGCGGTAGTTGTGTGCATGATTCCATTCAGTATATAAGTGGGTGTTTTCTGGACAGAACATAATAAGTGACTGGGTGTAAAGTAGCCTTTTGCTGAAGGTACATGAGTCAGCAAAAATTAGAGACCCGGGACATAGTTCACTACCGTATATGAGGTAGTGAAAATTACCACATATAGCTCACTGTTGTAAATAATTCAGTGGGAATCGCCCATGGTGGCACACTAAAACTGAAGATGTGGTATTTCTGAAATGTAGGCCTGAGGTCTCTCTAGTGATCACACGTAAAAATCTAAACAAAACAAGGGGTTCTGGATATTGGGGTCACAAATAAACCAAAGGAATTATGCTCACCACTATACATACATACCAACCGCGCATGCCATCTAAACAGGTCTGTGTGCTGAAATAATGCATATGCACTGTGTTTTTGTTATACATAGCCCAATCTGAATGATTATTTTGGCAGTAAGAAAATACCGTCAGGCCCCAAATCTCCACAAAAATATCCAACAGGTAGAAGGGCGCTTAAGAAGCCGGTTACATAATTGAGAAGTATTTTGTGTTAAATACTTGATACATACATACATGCTTACAATATAAGCATATATTATATAGGATACACTTTTACAGCTATATATTTACAGAATATACAGTTTGCAATATACAAAATTCAATGTACAGTCATTTACGGTGTATGAAACAATATGTCTAGCATGGAAGGTAATGGGAGAGAGAGAGGAGAGTGGAAGTGGAGGTGGGGCCAAGGGCACAGATGCTGGTGTGTGCTGTGGTATGGGGGAAGGAAGGAGAGGATGTCTTGTGTTTTTGTGGTAAAGTGTGCTGCCAGGCCCATGCAGTTCTGGCTGGGAGTGACAGAGGCGGAGGCTGCTGCAGGATTGGCCAGTTATTTGCAGA
The DNA here is from genome assembly GCF_040938575.1 of Ambystoma mexicanum. NCBI lineage: Eukaryota > Metazoa > Chordata > Amphibia > Caudata > Ambystomatidae > Ambystoma > Ambystoma mexicanum. Next base: position 298,340,341 of record NC_090936.1, on the reverse strand, counting down.
CTTTGAAAGATTTGGCTGTGTTGTTTGATGCGGCAGAGATGCAGGCTTGAATAAAGACTCTTTTCTTGGAGCTGATGCAGAGTCGATATTACCTTTGAAGGAGGCAGCAGGCCTGTTTGTCAGATGGTCCACCCGACGAATTCCTTTTCCGGTCAGCTGCCCTACACTTGTGTTCAAGGACAGCCAGGTCGGAGTCGTACCAAGAGTTGCACTTTTTGGCTTCAGTCAGACCCTCATCACAGGGGAAAGAATGTCCAGAGTGTTGGCGATAGAGAGATTAAGGATAGTGAGGGTTGTGTCAGGGTGGGAGTCAGCAGCAGAAATTGATGGAAGAAGAGTAGTTGGAGGCAAAGGTAGCCACTGTCACTTTTTTCATGGGTCTTGTGACCATGAAGCCGGGTGGCTGTGCCAGGTGGGCTTCTGCCAAAGGAGAGGAGAGCTTCAGTTGAGTTGACAGAAGAGAGTGGTCGGTCCAGTAGAGAGAGGTAGTGAGAGGGATAGAGAGTGAGATGTCAGTAGAGATGAGAGCATCCAACGTGTGGCCCCCGGTGTGAGTGGAGCCAGAGGGTAGAATAGAGAGGGAGAGAGAGTGACATAGGTTGCAGAAAAGGTCCTGACAAGTCAGGAGTGTCCAGATGGATGTTGAGATCACCAAGCAGGAGGAGTTGGGAGGAGGAGGAGAGTAGAGAAGAGTCTAGGTTGGCCCATTCTGAAAGGAAGAGAGTGAGCTGTCCAGGAGGCCGATAGAATGTAGCCACGAGGAGAGAACATTTAGGAGAGAGTGAGATCATGCATACCAGGCACTTAAAGGAAGAGTAGGCCTGAGTAGGGATAATTGACACAGGCATCCATTCAGAGAAGATAAGTGCTACTCCACCACCTGCCTTCTTTAGCCTATCCACAGAAAGGATCTTGTAGCCTTCAGGGAGGAGAGTGTCAAAGCTTGTGACTAAGCTGTTCTTGAACCATGTCTCAGTGATGGCGAGTACATCAAGATCCATGGGTTTGAGAAGGATGCAGATATCGGTTCTGTGTTTTACAGCAGAGTGAGTGTTAAGTGTGGCAATGTGGACCAGTTTGCTATCCTTAAAGATCTTCCGTGGCCGGGCGCATGGGACAGTGGTCCACCCCGAGGGTGGCAAGGGGGCCAGAGGGATAGTAGTGGATGTAGGAGGAGTCAAGGTCAACAAGAGAGCTGGGACTGTAGGGCACAGCTCAGGCGGTTGTACAGAGGAGGAGGCGGAAAGCGTAGTGGGCAAGGGGGCCTGTGTAGAGGAGGAGGAAGGCACAGTGGGCCAGTGAGCCTGACCGGAGGGGGAGGTAAGATTAGAGAGGTGAGGGAGAAGCCTATCAAAGAGAAGAAGGTTGGGGTGAGGACCCTGAACCATGATAGTTCTGTTGAAATAGACATTAATGATGACTCTGGAAATGGTGAATAGGTCAGGGAGAACCTCCTAGCAAGGGCCACCACTAATGGGAGAAGAGGCAATAGGAGACAGAAGGCCGACCATGTAGCGAGTCCATAGGTCAGGTGAGTTAACATAGAAGAGGATGTCAGTGACAGTCTTTCTGGTGGGAGCTGTGACATAGGTGTCTACAATAGGAAGGCCTGGTTTGAGCCCAGAGTGTCCTTCTTAAGTTTCTTCCGGCGAGATTTAGTCATAGGAGAAAGATAGATGATCGTGAAACAGTTGGAGAGGATAGGAGAGATAGTTTGCGATGTGGTAAGCAGAAGTGGAGGGGGGTGGGAAAGACACTTGCCAGGCTGGAGCACTAATGCACTTGGAGGTAGGAGGAGACAGAATGAGGTGCACCTTGTGGGAACACAAACAGCCTTAAAGCACAACTAAAATCGATTATCCAGCAGGGCAGGGGAAATGTAGCAACACATTTTGGCACACAACACTAGACAGGCTAAATAAAATTCTTTGCACGCAACACAAGACAGGCTAAATTCAATTTTAAACAGGGGAAGTGACACATTCAGTTACTGGCAGGGATAGATGAGATGAAGAACAGAACAGGTAAAGTGAAAGGTAGACAGACCTGGTGCGGAGGGAAGAAACTGAAAAGCTAGTAAAAGGAGCTGACATTCAGAAGAGTGTTTGGCAGTCCATATCACACTGTGGGTCCGGGGAACATGGTGGTTTCCCCAGGCTCCATGTGTACATGGAGTGTGTATGTGTGTAGAAGAGGACCCACAGAGACTCACACACCCAGCCAGACAATGATCAGACAGGGGCCTTAGGAAGTGAGCCTTTGGAGTGAGTGGGCCGGCCAAATCCTCCCAGTCCCCAATTGGACAGAAGATGCACCAAGTGGCCAGTGAGTAAGGAGAGGGGGAGTCACAGGGCACTGCAGGCAGCCCCCACACTGATGGAAATGCAGCGTCCGTCTTGGAAAATGCCACAAGGTCGTTTAACAGTACAAAGGTGCACAACGAGTGAAAAATTCAATGCAATTCTGCCGCAGATGAGAAAATGCTGCAGTTTGGCTGATCGCAGGCAGTGCATTGATAAAGCCCACAATTTTCAACACACTTGCACAGAAAAATAAAAGATTTCCTTTCTTTTTCATTTTTTTTCTTTCAAAATCAGCAAATTCTTTTTAGGTGAAAAACGACATCAGCAGAAAATCAAGGTGCTCCTACCTCGAGCTGGGATAGAGATGCAAGCACGGCCTTCAAGCATGCATTCCAGCTGGCCGAGGCGAGCGTGAAGCATGCTCTTGCTCCTGCAAGGTTGCACGGATAGTAAGAAGTGTGCAATGTTGTGGCTTTTGAGTGAGGGGGGCAGCTAAAGCCTGCCAGTCCCCAGTTGGCCAGAAGATGTACCAAGTGGCCAATGAGCAAGGAGAGGGGGAGTCCGAGGGCACTCCAGGCAGCCCTCACACCAATGGAAATGCAGCAGCCATCTTGGAAAATGCAGCGAGGTCGGCAAACAGTACAAAGGTGCACAAGGAGCGATGGCAGGTGGTGCGTTGATAAAGCCTGCAATTTTCAACACACTGTCACAGAAAAATAAAAGATTTCCTTTCTTTTTTGTTTTTTTTTTCTTTCAAAATCAGCATTTTCTTTTTAGGTGAAAAATGGCATCAGCAGGAAAACAAGGTGCTCGTACCTCGAGCTGGGATAGAGATGTAAGCACAGCCTCCAGGCGTGCACTCTAGCTGGCTGAGGGGGGCATGGAGCATGCTCCTGTTTCAGCAAGGTTGCACAGATAGCTGGTGGCATTGCTATTTATCCTGTATATATATTTATAGAGGTGTTTAAAAGAAATTACTTTTTTTATGAATTTATTACAAACCTTTAACAAATTTCCAAACATTCTGATTATACACACACCTCACCAGCCAGTCACAAACATTTGATATGAGTGGTCCTATCCCATTGCGACTGGCGCCACTTTTCTTGAATTACATCACGCCCACCGTTAAAGTGAGAGCCGTTCCAATAATAGATCCAAAATAGAGGATACGGCGTGCTGTAAGTCCTACACAAGAGGTTATCAAATGTTTCAACGTTTCAGGTTCCACTGGGTTTAAGCAGAACCTGCATGTGATAAGGCTCTTAGCAATTTGTTTCTGTGCCACCATCACCTCGTTAGTGGGATACAGATTTAAACGCATTTGCATAAAATTCCCTCTACACGCTGGACATGGGAGATTCCACAAATATTTGAGGACCACTTTTAATGCTTTACATTCCACTGCGCAGGCCTTCATCAAAGATAGCTGATTTCTCTTCTACTGAGGTAATATTCAATCCTGTTGTTGGAGTTTCTTTTTCACTATCGCAGTATTGGATATCAGGAGATCCGTAGAAGAGTTTAATTCTGTTAAACAGGTAATACATTTATCCTTCCAATAAGTTAAGGGGCCAAGGTTTATCACCAGGGCGTTATGTTCCAGGATAGTCAACTGGGGGGCATTATGGGCCAATAGGGATTTATGGAACAAAGTCAAGGACTTCCAAAGCGATAAAGAATAGAGGGACAGGAGACCGAATTCAAATCTAATACAGGCCATTGGCATGCTTCTTGGCACCCGAAGAACTAGCTTCCAAAAAGCGCCCTCCAAGATTTCCCATCCCTGCCATGCTAGATTGAGCCCAGACTCTGCCCTGTTTGAGACAATGGGGATAACTTTCTGATTAAAGAAAGTAATCAGGGGAATCATGGAACATTTTCCAAACTGCCAGTGTAGAATTATTCCATGAGCAGATAGATTTTTAACCTTTGATCTTAAAAGGTTAGCCCAGGCGGTTGCTGCCAAGCTTTGATTTACACACACTCCCAAGTAGATAATAGGGTCAATGTGTTCTAAAGGTTCTTGGTCTAATAGCCATCTGAATTTCAGGTTTTGTTTTTTTGTTTTATTATTTACCACCATAATTTTTGATTTTTTGACATTGACTCTCAACTCATTCTGGGTTATGTACACTTGAAGGGCCTCAAAGCGCCTTTGCAGTCCTATGGGGGTTCTAGCTATCAAGATCAGATCATCTTCATATACAATACATTTTACTGGCAACCCATTGATCTTTGGTGGGAATCGTCTTACCATATTTAGGGCTATTTCCATATCTGAAATATACAGGTTAAAGAGGATTGGTTCCAATGAGCAGCACTTCTTTAGACCCTTATTAATCTTAATCGATTCAGACAGAAGCCCCTGTTGATTCAAGCAGACTTGTACCGTGGTTCCTGTATCTAGCTCTTTCATTGGCACTATTTGGTCCGCAGGGCAATTCCAGTCCCTCAGCTTGGCCCATAAGCGTTCCCTGTTGACACTGTCAAATGCTTGTTCCAGATCCACAAAGGCAATATACAGTTTAGTCTTTTCTCTAATGGACTGGAGCTTGAGCAGGTTTAACAGGACCAGGTTCAAGGAGGTACCTATGCATTTAACAAATCCTGTGTGACAGGGATCTTGATGGCCTTAATTACTAGCCCATCATGACAGACGCTTTAGTATGACCAAGGCAAAGATTTTCCCCAGCGTGTCTAGTAAGGCTATCGGGCGGTAATTCCTGGGGTCAGTTCTAAGACCCTTTTTAAAGATAGGTATGATCACAGCCTTTTTCCAAATAGGCAAATTCTGTCTACTCCCGAGGTGCTTGTTTTAGGATGTGGTCAGAAAGGCCATTGGGGGCAGGGGGCCCTGGAGGTACTCAATTTCCAAATTAGATCTAAAATGTCCTGTTTGTCCAGGTCCCAAGCCCAGGTGGTTGACGTTATAGATGGAAAAAAGAAAAAAGAGATCCAAAATGGCCAAGCCATTGTTTTTTGTCAACCATTGAGTTCTGTATGGCTCTCTGCGTGGTATCCACCTTTTTAATCCACTCCCACGTTAGCCTAGAATTCTTCTTGCTAAAGACTTCAAGCACGTCCTGCCCTTCAGCTTGCATACGTTCTGCTTAAAAGTTTTATTTGGGCCACCTACCTGATTCTTCAGATGTCTGCACTCCTTTCTCCATCCCTCCGACTCCCTCTATGGTCTCCATTCCAATGGTGGAGGCACAGATTTCTTCCCAGGGGGTCAGCTTGATGGGTGATTCCGATCCTCCCCCGGTAGCTGTGGCAATGTTGCGGTTGGCGGATAGTATGCTCCGTACGCGTATCCGCAAGTCGTCCCATCGCTTTCTGCATTGCTGTGGGTTGCGGGGTGCGGTCCCCACCGCACTTACCCGCTGTGCCACCAGGGCCCATATGGCCTTCTTGTTCGCAAGTGCCGTCCTGGTCATTTGCGTCGAGAAGACGACGGCAGCATTCTCCTGGAGGGTCTCTGTGAGCACCGTGAGTTCCTCACGTGAGAAGTGGACCTGCCGCTTGCGGTCGCACGCTTTTTTCGCTACTTTTCCCATTGTTTTGGTTTCACTAGGGTGGATGACGGGTTGGGATGTCTCTCAGGGTAGTATTTTCAATGGTTGTGTGAATGTTCTGATTTTATAGGTGTACGGCGTGCTGTTTCCCGTTCCGGGACCATGTTTTTGCTTCCGTTTCCGTATATTTACGGTCACCGTATTTTCCGATTGCCGCTCTTTACGGTGACCGCTATGTCCGGTGGCGGAATTGCACCTAGGTCGCCGTACGACGGCGGTGAGGGGCGTTTTGGGGACATTTCCGCCATCGCGGACTTTGCACTTCCGCCAAGGCGTACTGCTCGTGCCCGATGGGTCAGAATTAGCCGCACTTTACTCTGTCGTGCCATGGCGGAAACGTTATTTACGCTATGGCGGTCAGGTCAGTTGCTTTCCGCCAGGGTCGTAATGAGGGCCATTGTGTAGTGAGGGAGGAGATGATGTGATAGAATCTTATTGGACAAGCATTCGGTAACCAGGTTTTCCTGTAGAATCTTGAAAAGGGGGAGAAGGCAGACGATTTTGGCAGAGCTGGGAGAAGGACCTTTTTGGCTGGCTGGGCAGTTCATAATTGAGGTAGAAGCAGATCCCAACTACATTGCAGAAGCTGGGAGTTCCAGGCAATAACCCCGGTTTAAGAACAGATGCCTGTTTTTGCTGGGGGTGCTCTTCAAGGGAATTGCCACATTCAGAAAAATGAACAGCCGGAGAAAAATACATGCGGAATAGATAAGGTAATTACTCTGCAGCTTGTGGGGCAGTGTATGTGTGCGAAGCTCTTCAGTCAGTGTAGGAGAGGGAATTCCAGTGTTTTATCAACATGTTTAAAGTTGCGAATTAGACTGCTCTTGTCGTTCTAGTCTCATTTTTTTTACTGACAACATTGAGTGTGCCATTTCATTTATTTCTGTAAAAAAAAAAAGTCAATTTTTATAATACAAAAAAATATCTGAAAGCAGACGGATAGTGTGTTTTATTTTTCTCTTTCCTTTGTGGTGGGGAAATGTTTAAACGTGGGGAAATGTTTAAACATTGCAATTGTCATTTTTAAGGTAACTAAAAAATAAGGCTTGGCGGTAGTTGTGTGCATGATTCCATTCAGTATATAAGTGGGTGTTTTCTGGACAGAACATAATAAGTGACTGGGTGTAAAGTAGCCTTTTGCTGAAGGTACATGAGTCAGCAAAAATTAGAGACCCGGGACATAGTTCACTACCGTATATGAGGTAGTGAAAATTACCACATATAGCTCACTGTTGTAAATAATTCAGTGGGAATCGCCCATGGTGGCACACTAAAACTGAAGATGTGGTATTTCTGAAATGTAGGCCTGAGGTCTCTCTAGTGATCACACGTAAAAATCTAAACAAAACAACGGGTTCTGGATATTGGGGTCACAAATAAACCAAAGGAATTATGCTCACCACTATACATACATACCAACCGCGCATGCCATCTAAATAGGTCTGTGTGCTGAAATAATGCATATGCACTGTGTTTTTGTTATACATAGCCCAATCTGAATGATTATTTTGGCAGTAAGAAAATACCGTCAGGCCCCAAATCTCCACAAAAATACCCAACAGGTAGAAGGGCGCTTAAGAAGCCGGTTACATAATTGAGAAGTATTTTGTGTTAAATACTTGATACATACATACATGCTTACAATATAAGCATATATTATATAGGATACACTTTTACAGCTATATATTTACAGAATATACAGTTTGCAATATACAAAATTCAATGTACAGTCATTTACGGTGTATGAAACAATATGTCTAGCATGGAAGGTAATGGGAGAGAGAGAGGAGAGTGGAAGTGGAGGTGGGGCCAAGGGCACAGATGCTGGTGTGTGCTGTGGTATGGGGGAAGGAAGGAGAGGATGTCTTGTGTTTTTGTGGTAAAGTGTGCTGCCAGGCCCATGCAGTTCTGGCTGGGAGTGACAGAGGCGGAGGCTGCTGCAGGATTGGCCAGTTCCTTGCAGACTTTGAAAGGTTTGGCTGTGTTGTTTGATGCGGCAGAGATGCAGGCTTGAATAAAGACTCTTTTCTTGGAGCTGATGCAGAGTCGATATTACCTTTGAAGGAGGCAGCAGGCCTGTTTGTCAGATGGTCCAGCCGACGAATTCCTTTTCCGGTCAGCTGCCCTACACTTGTGTTCAAGGACAGCCAGGTCGGAGTCGTACCAAGAGTTGCACTTTTTGGCTTCAGTCAGACCCTCATCACAGGGGAAAGAATGTCCAGAGTGTTGGCGATAGAGAGATTAAGGATAGTGAGGGTTGTGTCAGGGTGGGAGTCAGCAGCAGAAATTGATGGAAGAAGAGTAGTTGGAGGCAAAGGTAGCCACTGTCACTTTTTTCATGGGTCTGGTGACCATGAAGCCGGGTGGCTGTGCCAGGTGGGCTTCTGCCAAAGGAGAGGAGAGCTTCAGTTGAGTTGACAGAAGAGAGTGGTCGGTCCAGTAGAGAGAGGTAGTGAGAGGGATAGAGAGTGAGATGTCAGTAGAGATGAGAGCATCCAACGTGTGGCCCCCGGTGTGAGTGGAGCCAGAGGGTAGAATAGAGAGGGAGAGAGAGTGACATAGGTTGCAGAAAAGGTCCTGACAAGTCAGGAGTGTCCAGATGGATGTTGAGATCACCAAGCAGGAGGAGTTGGGAGGAGGAGGAGAGTAGAGAAGAGTCTAGGTTGGCCCATTCTGAAAGGAAGAGAGTGAGCTGTCCAGGAGGCCGATAGAATGTAGCCACGAGGAGAGAACATTTAGGAGAGAGTGAGATCATGCATACCAGGCACTCAAAGGAAGAGTAGGCCTGAGTAGGGATAATTGACACAGGCATCCATTCAGAGAAGATAAGTGCTACTCCACCACCTGCCTTCTTTAGCCTATCCACAGAAAGGATCTTGTAGCCTTCAGGGAGGAGAGTGTCAAAGCTTGTGACTAAGCTGTTCTTGAACCATGTCTCAGTGATGGCGAGTACATCAAGATCCATGGGTTTGAGAAGGATGCAGATATCGGTTCTGTGTTTTACAGCAGAGTGAGTGTTGAGTGTGGCAATGTGGACCAGTTTGCTATCCTTAAAGATCTTCCGTGGCCGGGCGCATGGGACAGTGGTCCACCCCGAGGGTGGCAAGGGGGCCAGAGGGATAGTAGTGGATGTAGGAGGAGTCAAGGTCAACAAGAGAGCTGGGACTGTAGGGCACGGCTCAGGCGGTTGTACAGAGGAGGAGGCGGAAAGCGTAGTGGGCAAGGGGGCCTGTGTAGAGGAGGAGGAAGGCACAGTGGGCCAGTGAGCCTGACCGGAGGGGGAGGTAAGATTAGAGAGGTGAGGGAGAAGCCTATCAAAGAGAAGAAGGTTGGGGTGAGGACCCTGAACCATGATAGTTCTGTTGAAATAGACATTAATGATGACTCTGGAAATGGTGAATAGGTCAAGGAGAACCTCCTAGCAAGGGCCACCACTAATGGGAGAAGAGGCAATAGGAGACAGAAGGCCGACCATGTAGCGAGTCCATAGGTCAGGTGAGTTAACATAGAAGAGGATGTCAGTGACAGTCTTTCTGGTGGGAGCTGTGACATAGGTGTCTACAATAGGAAGGCCTGGTTTGAGCCCAGAGTGTCCTTCTTAAGTTTCTTCCGGCGAGATTTAGTCATAGGAGAAAGATAGATGATCGTGAAACAGTTGGAGAGGATAGGAGAGATAGTTTGCGATGTGGTAAGCAGAAGTGGAGGGGGGTGGGAAAGACACTTGCCAGGCTGGAGCACTAATGCACTTGGAGGTAGGAGGAGACAGAATGAGGTGCACCTTGTGGGAACACAAACAGCGTTAAAGCACAACTAAAATCGATTATCCAGCAGGGCAGGGGAAATGTAGCAACACATTTTGGCACACAACACTAGACAGGCTAAATAAAATTCTTTGCCCGCAACACAAGACAGGCTAAATTCAATTTTAAACAGGGGAAGTGACACATTCAGTTACTGGCAGGGATAGATGAGATGAAGAACAGAACAGGTAAAGTGAAAGGTAGACAGACCTGGTGCGGAGGGAAGAAACTGAAAAGCTAGTAAAAGGAGCTGACATTCAGAAGAGTGTTTGGCAGTCCATATCACACTGTGGGTCCGGGGAACATGGTGGTTTCCCCAGGCTCCATGTGTACATGGAGTGTGTATGTGTGTAGAAGAGGACCCACAGAGACTCACACACCCAGCCAGACAATGATCAGACAGGGGCCTTAGGAAGTGAGCCTTTGGAGTGAGTGGGCCGGCTAAATCCTCCCAGTCCCCAATTGGACAGAAGATGCACCAAGTGGCCAGTGAGTAAGGAGAGGGGGAGTCACAGGGCACTGCAGGCAGCCCCCACACTGATGGAAATGCAGCGTCCGTCTTGGAAAATGCCACAAGGTCGTTTAACAGTACAAAGGTGCACAACGAGTGAAAAATTCAATGCAATTCTGCTGCAGATGAGAAAATGCTGCAGTTTGGCTGATCGCAGGCAGTGCATTGATAAAGCCCACAATTTTCAACACACTTGCACAGAAAAATAAAAGATTTCCTTTCTTTTTCATTTTTTTTCTTTCAAAATCAGCAAATTCTTTTTAGGTGAAAAACGACATCAGCAGAAAATCAAGGTGCTCCTACCTCGAGCTGGGATAGAGATGCAAGCACGGCCTTCAAGCATGCATTCCAGCTGGCCGAGGCGAGCGTGAAGCATGCTCTTGCTCCGGCAAGGTTGCACAGATAGTAAGAAGTGTGCAATGTTGTGGCTTTTGAGTGAGGGGGGCAGCTAAAGCCTGCCAGTCCCCAGTTGGCCAGAAGATGTACCAAGTGGCCAATGAGCAAGGAGAGGGGGAGTCCGAGGGCACTCCAGGCAGCCCTCACACCAATGGAAATGCAGCAGCCATCTTGGAAAATGCAGCGAGGTCGGCAAACAGTACAAAGGTGCACAAGGAGCGATGGCAGGTGGTGCGTTGATAAAGCCTGCAATTTTCAACACACTGTCACAGAAAAATAAAAGATTTCCTTTCTTTTTTGTTTTTTTTTCTTTCAAAATCAGCATTTTCTTTTTAGGTGAAAAATGGCATCAGCAGGAAAACAAGGTGCTCGTACCTCGAGCTGGGATAGAGATGTAAGCACAGCCTCCAGGCGTGCACTCTAGCTGGCTGAGGGGGGCATGAAGCATGCTCCTGTTTCAGCAAGGTTGCACAGATAGCTGGTGGCATTGCTATTTATCCTGTATATATATTTATAGAGGTGTTTAAAAGAAATTACTTTTTTTTATGAATTTATTACAAACCTTTAACAAATTTCCAAACATTCTGATTATACACACACCTCACCAGCCAGTCACAAACATTTGATATGAGTGGTCCTATCCCATTGCGACTGGCGCCACTTTTCTTGAATTACATCACGCCCACCGTTAAAGTGAGAGCCGTTCCAATAATAGATCCAAAATAGAGGATACGGCGTGCTGTAAGTCCTACACAAGAGGTTATCAAATGTTTCAACGTTTCAGGTTCCACTGGGTTTAAGCAGAACCTGCATGTGATAAGGCTCTTAGCAATTTGTTTCTGTGCCACCATCACCTCGTTAGTGGGATACAGATTTAAACGCATTTGCATAAAATTCCCTCTACACGCTGGACATGGGAGATTCCACAAATATTTGAGGACCACTTTTAATGCTTTACATTCCACTGCGCAGGCCTTCATCAAAGATAGCTGATTTCTCTTCTACTGAGGTAATATTCAATCCTGTTGTTGGAGTTTCTTTTTCACTATCGCAGTATTGGATATCAGGAGATCCGTAGAAGAGTTTAATTCTGTTAAACAGGTAATACATTTATCCTTCCAATAAGTTAAGGGGCCAAGGTTTATCACCAGGGCGTTATGTTCCAGGATAGTCAACTGGGGGGCATTATGGGCCAATAGGGATTTATGAAACAAAGTCAAGGACTTCCAAAGCGATACAGAATAGAGGGACAGGAGACCGAATTCAAATCTAATACAGGCCATTGGCATGCTTCTTGGCACCCGAAGAACTAGCTTCCAAAAAGCGCCCTCCAAGATTTCCCATCCCTGCCATGCTAGATTGAGCCCAGACTCTGCCCTGTTTGAGACAATGGGGATAACTTTCTGATTAAAGAAAGTAATCAGGGGAATCATGGAACATTTTCCAAACTGCCAGTGTAGAATTATTCCATGAGCAGATAGATTTTTAACCTTTGATCTTAAAAGGTTAGCCCAGGCGGTTGCTGCCAAGCTTTGATTTACACACACTCCCAAGTAGATAATAGGGTCAATGTGTTCTAAAGGTTCTTGGTCTAATAGCCATCTGAATTTCAGGTTTTGTTTTTTTGTTTTATTATTTACCACCATAATTTTTGATTTTTTTGACATTGACTCTCAACTCATTCTGGGTTATGTACTCTTGAAGGGCCTCAAAGCGCCTTTGCAGTCCTATGGGGGTTCTAGCTATCAAGATCAGATCATCTTCATATACAATACATTTTACTGGCAACCCATTGATCTTTGGTGGGAATCGTCTTACCATATTTAGGGCTATTTCCATATCTGAAATATACAGGTTAAAGAGGATTGGTTCCAATGAGCAGCACTTCTTTAGACCCTTATTAATCTTAATCGATTCAGACAGAAGCCCCTGTTGATTCAAGCAGACTTGTACCGTTGTTCCTGTATCTAGCTCTTTCATTGGCACTATTTGGTCCGCAGGGCAATTCCAGTCCCTCAGCTTGGCCCATAAGCGTTCCCTGTTGACACTGTCAAATGCTTGTTCCAGATCCACAAAGGCAATATACAGTTTAGTCTTTTCTCTAATGGACTGGAGCTTGAGCAGGTTTAACAGGACAAGGTTCAAGGAGGTACCTATGCATTTAACAAATCCTGTGTGACAGGGATCTTGATGGCCTGAATTACTAGCCCATCATGACAGACGCTTTAGTATGACCAAGGCAAAGATTTTCCCCAGCGTGTCTAGTAAGGCTATCGGGCGGTAATTCCTGGGGTCAGTTCTAAGACCCTTTTTAAAGATAGGTATGATCACAGCCTTTTTCCAAATAGGCAAATTCTGTCTACTCCCTAGGTGCTTGTTTTAGGATGTGGTCAGAAAGGCCATTGGGGGCGGGGGGCCCTGGAGGTACTCAATTTCCAAATTAGATCTAAAATGTCCTGTTTGTCCAGGTCCCAAGCCCAGGTGGTTGACGTTATAGATGGAAAAAAGAAAAAAGAGATCCAAAATGGCCAAGCCATTGTTTTTTGTCAACCATTGAGTTCTGTATGGCTCTCTGCGTGGTATCCACCTTTTTAATCCACTCCCACGTTAGCCTAGAATTCTTCTTGCTAAAGACTTCAAGCACGTCCTGCCCTTCAGCTTGCATACGTTCTGGTTAAAAGCTACGTAGCCAGTTCTTGTATTGTTGCTTGTGATTTTTTTTCTTCTGAATTTGATTAACTAAGGGAGTGCGACTTATAAATTTCATATCTGCTCTATATTTCTTGCATTCTTTTCCTAGTTTTGGTTTGAACCTGTGTTTCCGAACAAAATCTGGCTTGCCCATTCTGTGATCTATTTGTTGGTATTTGGACAATAAAGGTGTATAATTTAGGTCTATGTCATTTCATTCCAGCCTCGACTTTAAAATCATTGTCATCCCTAAGACAGCTTGGGAATTCAAACTGAGCCTATTTCGCCATTATGACACCTGGACCTCTAAGCATTCAGCCTCCCGCTTACCTCTGAACGGACAGGCCCAACAAAGTTTCAGGAGTGAGTGATCACTGGATTCCATATCCATAACCACCAGTGATTTGACTCCTCTCTGAACACTACTTGAAACAAATAAATAGAGGCCACCTCCCCACGTAAAATTCCACCTCCCCACGTAAAATTAGCAGGGATGTCACCTTCAGTGTTGTTGTTCAACATAAGTAATTCTCGAGCTCACATTTCTTGGAGACATGCATTGGCTCTTAATCTCCTGATGCTATCCGAATCACCCAGAGAATGCTCACGGAGTACTTCAGAGTCAGCACATCTGATGTTCAGGTCCCCAGAGAGTATAATAAATTGTTCTTCCACCTCTAGCCTGGTCAATCCCATCCTTCACACCACCCAAGAATTTCCCACTTTTACCGGATTCCAATACACAAATAAGGACAATTGCTGACCAAGTTGAATCTGCATACATACATTTCATCGTCAATATTTGGGAGCAAGGTTTGGGGGAGCTGTGTTTAAGTATTTACATTCCCAAGCCCATTTTAAAGAGAGTCAATAAGCCCAAAAATGGTCTATCACTACAACCCTTTACTGCTGGGTTTAGAAATGGAATATAGCCATTGCAGGCGAGGGTCTCTCACAACCACGTTTCTTGAAGTCATATAATGTCAAATGGGGACCAATCCATATGGTCTTTGTTGTGGAGATGGGTAAATCACCTTGCATTCCAAGAGCCCATCTGAAGTATGGTCCTTGTCTCTGTATCCCTGCACTAATTGTCTTTTGCTGATGAAGGTTGCTAGTAGTACGCAGACAGTAGACTTATAGCAAAGGCTACTCTGGTATTAGGGCCAAATTAACACCCTCGATTTCGGCGTCACGGAATTAATATTTTTTTCCAAGGAAGTGGCAGCCCAATAAGCCTATTGGCCTACGTTGCAACAGGATTGTTGCTTCTATCGGTTCAGCGTGGTAGTTGCACTGCTCCTGCAGTGTGCGTCAGGGGAGCACCTGCTCCTTCCAGGGCGATGTGAAAAGTCAGGCTGGGGCAGGCAAGGGGCAGGGAGCCTTTGCGAGTTTTCCCATCGTGGAGAGGGCCGGCTCTCGTCTCCCGGTTCGGATTGGCTGACAATTACAGGGCAGCAGCCAATCTGCCAACACAGAGGGCAGCAGCACTAGGTAAACAGTGCTGGAAGTGGTTGAATCCGACAGGTGGCCATCTAGGAATGGTGGAAACCTTGTGGCAGCTAATGGAGGTGCAATTTGCTGATGAAGGTTGCTAGTAGTATGCAGACAGTTGATCCATGTCCAATCTTCACCATTTGATGTTTCCAAATTATGGTGGTTACCATATTCCACCATCCTATCATCTTTTATCATCCTAGAAAATGTGATTTTCAATGGAATAGCCTTTTTGGCAAGGTTATCACCTGCATTCATTTCAGTTCCACACAATTGAGCGGTAATTCCTCTGGGTGCTTTTGGCCCTCTTAAGGATTCCAATTTTGTTTTCCGTTCCCCCCTTAACACATGTTTGTGTCTGTATGTTGGTTCACATAAGGGCCCTTCGCAGTTGAATTCTTGTGTTAAATCTAATCCCAGTGACCCAAACATTGAAGCCGTTTCCCACACGTTTTTATTTGTTAATTATCTCTGGTCTTACATGTAGCAGCACCCAGTCTGTTCGGGTTTCTTTAACAAATTACACTACAAAGATATCATCTGAAGTTATTGAACGTAATGTGGGTATATGATGCAGTAGGATCATTAGATTTCTCCTTTTCAATATCAGGTCATCATTTACTTGGGAGCGGCGCTCTAATGATATGGTTATTGTCTCTGCTTTATTTCTTTTCACTTTGGTGACTTCTTTTTTATTTTTTTGGCCAGCACTTGATTGAAAAGGTGGGGGGCTTGGTCTTTGTGAAGCATTTGTTTTTTTGCCATCACAATTTTTTGGGCCAATGTTAGGAACTTCTCTTCCCATTATGTGCTTGCAGTGCCAATCTCTATTTGCTTAGAGACCAAGGGATGCTTCTGTTTGTACCTCTGAGGGATATCCGCCTGCTGCCAGACATCAGCCAGTTTGAGACTCCTTTCAAGGGCCTCATTAGTCAATTGAATTGAATAAATTGAAAATTCAAGAGAGGAAATCGATCATTACCAGAATTCTCAGTGTTCGAGGACCTTGCCTCTCTCGAAGGGCAAATTCTGAGCTGGACGTTCAGCCCTATTTCATCTGAGGAGGACCCCACTCTCCTAGCACTGCCAATATTCCCAGGCTTGGTCAACAAGTTATATGGTTCCTGGAGGGACTTTAGGTTGCGTATGAAGGTTCTAGAGGCGTTAGTTTTGGACTTTCTAGTTGAAAGTACATTTTTTTATTTTTTTTGTGGGATGCGAAGGTCTAAGCACATTGGCTTCGGCTTTTTCATAGATTTGTTCTGCCTCCTCAGTTAGGATTGTTTCTTCAGTTCCCTGTTGGGAGCCCTCTGTGACACTATTCAAAGATGGTAGTATGTAGTTTGACTGACTGTTCACATCACCCTGGAAGGAGCAGGAGCTCCCCTGATGCACACTGCAGGAGCAGTGCAACTACCACGCTGAACCGATGGAAGCAACAATCCTGTTGCAAGGTAGGCCAATAGTCTTTTTGTGCTGCCACTTCATTGGAAAAAAATATTAATTCTGTGACGCCGGAATCGCGGACGTTAATTTTGCCCTAATACCAGAGTAGCCTTTGCTATAAGTCTACTGTCTGCATACTACTAGCAACCTTCATCAGAAAATTGAACCTCCATTAGCTGCCACAAGGTTTCCACCATTCCAAGATGGCCACCTGCCAGATTCTACCACTTCCAGAACTGTTTACCTAGTGCTGCTGCCCTTTGTGTTGGCGGATTGGCTGCTGCCCTATTATTGTCAGCCAATCTGAACCGGGAGGCGAGAGCCGGCCCTCTCCACGAAGGCACGACTCACAAAGGCTCCCTGTCCCATGCCTGTCCCAGCCTGACTGTTCACATCGCCCTGCAAGGAGCAGGAGCTCCCGTGATGCACACTGCAGGAGCAATGCAAATACCACGCTGAACTGATGGAAGCAACAATCCTGTTGCAAGGTAGGCCAATAAGCTTATTGTGCTACCACTTCCTTGGAAAAAAATATTAATTCCGTGACGCCAGAATCGCGTGCATTAATTTTGCCATAATACCAGAGTAGCCTTTCCTATAAGTCTTCTGTCGGCATACTACTAGCAACCTTCATCAGCAAATTGAACCTCCTTTAACTGCCACGAGGTTTCCACCATTCCAAGATGGCCGCCTGCCGGATTCGACTACTTCCAGCACTGTTTACCTAGTGCTGCTGCCCTTTGTGTTGGCGGATTGGCTGCTGCCCTGTTATTGTCAGCCAATCCGAACTGGGAGGTGAAAGCCGGCACTCTCCATGAAGGCACGACTCACAAAGGCTCCCTGTCCCAGCCTGACTGTTCACATCGCCCTGGAAGGAGCAGGAGCTCCACTAATGCACACTGCAGGAGCAGTGCAACTACCACGCTGAACCGATGGAAGCAACAATCCTGTTGCAAGGTAGGCCGGCCCTCTCCACGGTGGGAAAACTCACAAAGGCTCCCTGCCCCTTGCCTACCCCAGCCTGACTTTTCACATCGCCCTGGAAGGAGCAGGAGCTCCCCTGACGCACACTGCAGGAGCAGTGCAACTACCACGCTGAACCGATAGAAGCAACTATCCTGTTGCAACGTAGGCCAATAGGCTTATTGGGCTGCCACTTCCTTGGAAAAAAATATTAATTCCGTGACGCCAAAATCGGGGGTGTTAATTTGGCCCTAATACCAGAGTACCCTTTGCTATAAGTCTAATGTCTGCATACTACTAGCAACCTTCATCAGCAAATTGAACCTCCATTAGCTGCCATGAGGTTTCTATCATTTCAAGATGGCCGCCTGCCGAATTCGACCACTTCCAGCACTATTTACCTAGTGCTGCTGCCCTTTGTGTTGGCGGATTGGCTGCTGCCCTGTTATTGTCAGCCAATCCGAACTGGGAGGCGAGAGCCGGCCCTCTCCACGAAGGCACGACTCACAAAGACTCCCTGTCCCTTGCCTGTCCCAGCCTGACTGTTCACATCACCCTGGAAGTAGCAGGAGCTCCCTTGATGCACACTGGAGGAGCAGTGCAACTACCACGCTGAACCGATGGAAGCAACAATCCTGTTGCAAGGTAGGCCAATGGGCTGATTGTGCTGCCACTTCCTTGTCAAAAAATATTAATTGCGTGACGCCAGAATCGCGGGCGTTAATTTTGCCCTAATACCAAAGTAGCCTTTGCTATAAATCTACTGTTGGCATACTACTAGCAACCTTCATCAGCAAATTGAACCTCCATTAGCTGCCACAAGGTTTCCACCATTCCAAGATGGCCGCCTGCCGGATTCGACCACTTCCAGCACTGTTTAAGTAGTGCTGCTGCCCTTTGTGTTGGTGGATTGACTGCTGCCCTGTTATTGTCAGCCAATCCGAACTGGGAGGTGAAAGCCGGCCCTCTCCACGAAGGCACGACTCACAAAGCCTCCCTGTCCCAGCCTGACTGTTCACATCACCCTGGAAGGAGCAGGAGCGCCACTGATGCACCCTGCAGGAGCAGTACAACTACCATGCTGAACCGATGGAAGCAACAATCCTGTTGCAAGGTGGGCCAATAGGCTGATTGTGCTGCCACTTCCTTGGAAAAAAATATTTATTCCGTGATGCCAGAATCGCGGGCATTAATTTTGCCCTAATACCAGAGTAGCCTTTGCTATACGTCTACTGTCTGCATACTACTAGCAACCTTCATCAGCAAATTGAACCTACATTAGATGCCACGAGGTTTCCACCATTCCAAGATGGCCGCCTGCCGGATTCGACCACTTCCAGCACTGTTTACCTAGTGCTGCTGCCCTTTGTGTTGGCGGATTGGCGGCTGCCCTGTTATTGTCAGCCAATCCGAACTGGGAGGTGAAAGCCGGCCCTCTCCACGAAGGCACGACTCACAAAGCCTCCCTGTCCCAGCCTGACTGTTCACATCGCCCTGGAAGGAGCAGGAGCGCCACTGATGCACCCTGCAGGAGCAGTACAACTACTATGCTGAACCGATGGAAGCAACAATCCTGTTGCAAGGTGGGCCAATAGGCTGATTGTGCTGCCACTTCCTTGGAAAAAAATATTAATCCGTGTTGCCAGAATCGCGGGCATTAATTTTGCCCTAATACCAGAGTAGCCTTTGCTATAAGTCTACTGTCTGCATACTACTAGCAACCTTCATCAGCAAATTGAACCTACATTAGATGCCACAAGGTTTCCACCATTCCAAGATGGCCGCCTTCCGGATTCGACCACTTGCAGCACTGTTTACCTAGTGCTGCTGCCCTTTGTGTTGGCGGATTGGCTTCTGCTCTGTTATTGTCAGCCAATCTGAACTGGGAGGCGAGAGCCGGCCCTCTTCACGACGGCACGACTCACAAAGGCTCCCTGTCCCTTGCCTGTCCCAGCCTGACGGTTCACATCGCCCTGGAAGGAGCAGGAGCTCCCCTGACGCACACTGCAGGAGCAGTGCAACTACCACGCTGAACCGATGGAAGCAACAATCCTGTTGCAAGGTAGGCCAATAGGATTATTGTGCTGCCACTTCCTTGGAAAAAAATATTAATTCTGTGATGCCGGAAAAGCGGGCGTTCATTTTGCCCTAATACCAGAGTAGTCTTGGCTATAAGTCTACTGTCTGCATACTACTAGCAACCTTCATCAGCAAATTGAACCTCCATGAGCTGCCATGAGGTTTCCACCATTCCAATATGTCCGCCTGCCGGATTTGACCACTTCGAGCACTGTTTACCTAGTGCTGCTGCCCTTTGTGTTGGCGGATTGGCTGCTGCCCTGTTATTTTGTCAGTCAATCTGGACTGGGAGGTGAGAGCCGGCCCTCTCCACGACGGCATGACTCACAAAGGCTCCCTGTCCCTTGCCTGTCCCAGCCTGACTGTTTACATCGCCCTGGAAGGAGCAGGAGCTCCACTGACGCACACTGCAGGAGCAGTGCAACTACCACGCTGAACCGATGGAAGCAACAGTCATGTTGCAAGGTAGGCCAATAGGCTTATTGTGCTGCCACTTCCTTGGAAAAAAATATTAATTCCGTGACGCCAGAATCGCGGGTGTTAATTTTGCCCTAATACCAGAGTAGCCTTAGCTTTAAGTCAACTGTTTGCATACTACTAGCAACCTTCATCAGTAAATTGCACCTCCATTAGCTGCCACAAGGTTTCCACCATTCCTAGATGGCCACCTGTCGGATTCACCCACTTCCAGCACTGTTTACCTAGTGCTGCTGCCCTCTGTGTTGGCGGATTGGCTGCTGCCCTGTAATTGTCAGCCAATCCGAACCGGGAGACGAGAGCCGGCCCTCTCCACGATGGGAAAACTCGCAAAGGCTCCCTGCCCCTTGCCTGCCCCAGCCTGACTTTTCACATCGCCCTGGAAGGAGCAGGTGCTCCCCTGACGCACACTGCAGGAGCAGTGCAACTACCACGCTGAACCGATAGAAGCAACAATCCTGTTGCAACGTAGGCCAATAGGCTTATTGGGCTGCCACGTCCTTGGAAAAAAATATTAATTCCGTGACGCCGAAATCGAGGGTGTTAATTTGGCCCTAATACCAGAGTAGCCTTTGCTATAAGTCTACTGTCTGCGTACTACTAGCAACCTTCATCAGCAAATTGAACCTCCATTAGCTGCCATGAGGTTTCCATCATTTCAAGATGGCCGCCTGCCGAATTCAACCACTTCCAGCACTGTTTACCAAGTGCTGCTGCCCTTTGTGTTGGCGGATTGGCTGCTGCCCTGTTATTGTCAGCCAATCTGAACTGGGAGGCGAGAGCCGGCCCTCTCCACGAAGGCACGACTCACAAAGGCTCCCTGTCCCTTGCTTGTCCCAGCCTGACTGTTCACATCACCCTGGAAGGAGCAGGAGCTCCCCTGACGCACACTGCAGGAGCAGTGCAACTACCACGCTGAACCGATGGAAGCAACAATCCTGTTGCAAGGTAGGCCAATAGGCTGATTGTGCTGCCACTTCCTTGTCAAAAAATATTAATTCCGTGACGCCAGAATCGCGGGCGTTAATTTTGCCCTAATACCAGAGTAGCCTTTGCTATAAATCTACTGTCGGCATACTACTAGCAACCTTCATCAGCAAATTGAACCTCCATTAACTGCCACGAGGTTTCCACCATTCCAAGATGGCCGCCTGCCGGATTCGACCACTTCCAGCACTGTTTACGTTGTGCTGCTGCCCTTTGTGTTGGCGGATTGACTGCTGCCCTGTTATTGTCAGCCAATCCGAACTGGGAGGTGAAAGCCGGCCCTCTCCATGAAGGCGCGACTCACAAAGCCTCCCTGCCCAGCCTGACTGTTCACATCGCCCTGGAAGGAGCAGGAGCGCCACTGATGCACCCTGCAGGAGCAGTGCAACTACCATGATGAACCGATGGAAGCAACAATCCTGTTGCAAGATGGGCCAATAGGCTGATTGTGCTGCCACTTCCTTGGAAAAAATTTTTAATTCCGTGATGCCAGAATCGCGGGCATTAATTTTGCCCTAATACCAGAGTAGCCTTTGCTATAAGTCCACTGTCTGCATACTACTAGCAACCTTCATCAGCAAATTGAACCTACATTAGATGCCACGAGGTTTCCACCATTCCAAGATGGCCGCCTGCTGGATTCGACCACTTCCAGCACTGTTTACCTAGTGCTGCTGCCTTTTGTGTTGGCGGATTGGCTGCTACCCTGTTATTGTCAGCCAATCCGAACTGGGAGGTGAAAGCCGGCCCTCTCCACGAAGGCACGACTCACAAACCCTCCCTGTCCCTTGCCTGTCCCAGCCTGACTGTTCACATCGCCCTGGAAGGAGCAGGAGCTCCCCTGACGCACACTGCAGGAGCAGTGCAACTACCACGCTGAACCGATGGAAGCAACAATCCTGTTGCAAGGTAGGCCAATAGGCTTATTGTACTGCCACTTCCTTGGAAAAAAATATGAATTCCGTTATGCCGAAATCGTGGGCATTAATTTTGCCATAATACCAGAGTAGCCTTTGCTATAAGTCTACTGTCTGCATACTACTAGCAACCCTCATCAGCAAATTGAACCTCCATTAGCTGCCACGAGGTTTCCACCATCCAAGATGGCCGCTTGCCAGATTCGACCACTTCCAGCACTGTTTACCTAGTGCTGCCGCCCTTTGTGTTGGCGGATTGGCTGCTGCCCTGTAATTGTCAGCCAATCCAAACCGGAAGGTGAGAGCTGGCCCTCTCACGAAGGCACGACTTGCAAATGCTCCCTGTCCCTTGCCTGTCCCAGCCTGACTGTTCACATCGCCCTGGAAGGAGCTGGATGTCCCCTGATGCACACTGCAGGAGCAGTGCAACTACCATGCTGAACCGATGGAAGCAACAATCCTGTTGCAAGGTAGGCCAATAGGCTTATTGTGCTACCACTTCCTTGGAAAAAAATATTAATTCCGTAACGCCGGAATCGCGGGTGATAATTTTGCCCTAATACCAGCGTAGCCTTTGCTCTAAGTCTATTGTCTGCATACTACTAACAACCTTCATCAGCAAATTGAACCTCCATTAGCTGCCATGAGGTTTCTACCATTCCAAGATGGCTGCCTGCTGGATTCGACCACTTCCAGCACTGTTTACCTAGTGCTGCTGCCCTTTGTGTTGGCGGATTGGCTGCGACCCTGTTATTGTCAGCCAATCCGAACTGGGGGGCGAGAGCAAGCCCTGCACACGAAGGCGCGACTCAAAAAGGCTCCCTGTCCCTTGCCTGTCCCAGCCTGACTGTTCACATCGCCCTGGAAGGACAGGAGCTCAACTGACGCACACTGCAGTAGCAGTGCAACTACCACGCTGAACCGAAGGAAGCAACAATACTGTTGCAAGGTAGGCCAAAAGGCTTATTGTGCTACCACTTCCTTGGAAAAACATATGAATTCCGTGATGCCACAATCGCGGGCGTTCATTTTGCCCTAATTCCAGAGTAGCCTTTGCTATAAGTCTACTGTCTGCATACTACTAGCAACCTTCATCAGCAAATTGAACCTCCATTAGCTGTCACAGGCTTTCCACCATTCCAAGAAGGCCGCCTGCCGGATTTGACCACTTCCAGCACTGTTTACCTAGTGCTGCTGCCCTTTGTGTTGGTGGATTGGCTGCTGCATTGTTATTGTCAGCCAATCCGAACTGGGAGGCGAGAGCCGGCCCTCTCCAAGAAGGCATGACTCACAAAGGCTCCCTGTCCGTTGCCTGTCGCAGCCTGACTGTTCACATCGCCCTGGAAGGAGAAGGAGCTCCCCTGACACACACTGCAGGAGCAGTGCAACTACCACGCTGAACTGATGGAAGCAACAATCCTTTTGCAAGGTAGGCCAATAGGCTGATTGTGCTGCCACTTCCTTGTCAAAAAATATTAATTCCGTGACGCCAGAATCGCGGGCGTTAATTTTGCCCTAATACCAGAGTAGCCTTTGCTATAAATCTACTGTCGGCATACTACTAGCAACCTTCATCAGCAAATTGAACCTCCATTAGCTGCCATGAGGTTTCCATCATTTCAAGATGGCCGCCTGCCGAATTCAACCACTTCCAGCACTGTTTACCAAGTGCTGCTGCCCTTTGTGTTGGCGGATTGGCTGCTGCCCTGTTATTGTCAGCCAATCTGAACTGGGAGGCGAGAGCCGGCCCTCTCCACGAAGGCACGACTCACAAAGGCTCCCTGTCCCTTGCTTGTCCCAGCCTGACTGTTCACATCACCCTGGAAGGAGCAGGAGCTCCCCTGACGCACACTGCAGGAGCAGTGCAACTACCACGCTGAACCGATGGAAGCAACAATCCTGTTGCAAGGTAGGCCAATAGGCTGATTGTGCTGCCACTTCCTTGTCAAAAAATATTAATTCCGTGACGCCAGAATTGCGGGCGTTAATTTTGCCCTAATACCAGAGTAGCCTTTGCTATAAGTCTACTGTCTGCGTACTACTAGCAACCTTCATCAGCAAATTGAACCTCCATTAGCTGCCATGAGGTTTCCATCATTTCAAGATGGCCGCCTGCCGAATTCAACCACTTCCAGCACTGTTTACCAAGTGCTGCTGCCCTTTGTGTTGGCGGATTGGCTGCTGCCCTGTTATTGTCAGCCAATCTGAACTGGGAGGCGAGAGCCGGCCCTCTCCACGAAGGCACGACTCACAAAGGCTCCCTGTCCCTTGCTTGTCCCAGCCTGACTGTTCACATCACCCTGGAAGGAGCAGGAGCTCCCCTGACGCACACTGCAGGAGCAGTGCAACTACCACGCTGAACCGATGGAAGCAACAATCCTGTTGCAAGGTAGGCCAATAGGCTGATTGTGCTGCCACTTCCTTGTCAAAAAATATTAATTCCGTGACGCCAGAATCGCGGGCGTTAATTTTGCCCTAATACCAGAGTAGCCTTTGCTATAAATCTACTGTCGGCATACTACTAGCAACCTTCATCAGCAAATTGAACCTCCATTAACTGCCACGAGGTTTCCACCATTCCAAGATGGCCGCCTGCCGGATTCGACCACTTCCAGCACTGTTTACGTTGTGCTGCTGCCCTTTGTGTTGGCGGATTGACTGCTGCCCTGTTATTGTCAGCCAATCCGAACTGGGAGGTGAAAGCCGGCCCTCTCCATGAAGGCGCGACTCACAAAGCCTCCCTGCCCAGCCTGACTGTTCACATCGCCCTGGAAGGAGCAGGAGCGCCACTGATGCACCCTGCAGGAGCAGTGCAACTACCATGATGAACCGATGGAAGCAACAATCCTGTTGCAAGATGGGCCAATAGGCTGATTGTGCTGCCACTTCCTTGGAAAAAATTTTTAATTCCGTGATGCCAGAATCGCGGGCATTAATTTTGCCCTAATACCAGAGTAGCCTTTGCTATAAGTCCACTGTCTGCATACTACTAGCAACCTTCATCAGCAAATTGAACCTACATTAGATGCCACGAGGTTTCCACCATTCCAAGATGGCCGCCTGCTGGATTCGACCACTTCCAGCACTGTTTACCTAGTGCTGCTGCCTTTTGTGTTGGCGGATTGGCTGCTACCCTGTTATTGTCAGCCAATCCGAACTGGGAGGTGAAAGCCGGCCCTCTCCACGAAGGCACGACTCACAAACCCTCCCTGTCCCTTGCCTGTCCCAGCCTGACTGTTCACATCGCCCTGGAAGGAGCAGGAGCTCCCCTGACGCACACTGCAGGAGCAGTGCAACTACCACGCTGAATCGATGGAAGCAACAATCCTGTTGCAAGGTAGGCCAATAGGCTTATTGTACTGCCACTTCCTTGGAAAAAAATATGAATTCCGTTATGCCGAAATCGTGGGCATTAATTTTGCCATAATACCAGAGTAGCCTTTGCTATAAGTCTACTGTCTGCATACTACTAGCAACCCTCATCAGCAAATTGAACCTCCATTAGCTGCCACGAGGTTTCCACCATCCAAGATGGCCGCTTGCCAGATTCGACCACTTCCAGCACTGTTTACCTAGTGCTGCCGCCCTTTGTGTTGGCGGATTGGCTGCTGCCCTGTAATTGTCAGCCAATCCAAACCGGAAGGTGAGAGCTGGCCCTCTCACGAAGGCACGACTTGAAAATGCTCCCTGTCCCTTACCTGTCCCAGCCTGACTGTTCACATCGCCCTGGAAGGAGCTGGATGTCCCCTGATGCACACTGCAGGAGCAGTGCAACTACCATGCTGAACCGATGGAAGCAACAATCCTGTTGCAAGGTAGGCCAATAGGCTTATTGTGCTACCACTTCCTTGGAAAAAAATATTAATTCCGTAGCGCCGGAATCGCGGGTGATAATTTTGCCCTAATACCAGCGTAGCCTTTGCTCTAAGTCTATTGTCTGCATACTACTAACAACCTTCATCAGCAAATTGAACCTCCATTAGCTGCCATGAGGTTTCTACCATTCCAAGATGGCTGCCTGCTGGATTCGACCACTTCCAGCACTGTTTACCTAGTGCTGCTGCCCTTTGTGTTGGCGGATTGGCTGCGACCCTGTTATTGTCAGCCAATCCGAACTGGGGGGCGAGAGCAAGCCCTGCACACGAAGGCGCGACTCAAAAAGGCTCCCTGTCCCTTGCCTGTCCCAGCCTGACTGTTCACATCGCCCTGGAAGGACAGGAGCTCAACTGACGCACACTGCAGTAGCAGTGCAACTACCACGCTGAACCGAAGGAAGCAACAATACTGTTGCAAGGTAGGCCAAAAGGCTTATTGTGCTACCACTTCCTTGGAAAAACATATGAATTCCGTGATGCCGGAATCGCGGGCGTTCATTTTGCCCTAATTCCAGAGTAGCCTTTGCTATAAGTCTACTGTCTGCATACTACTAGCAACCTTCATCAGCAAATTGAACCTCCATTAGCTGTCACAGGCTTTCCACCATTCCAAGAAGGCCGCCTGCCGGATTTGACCACTTCCAGCACTGTTTACCTAGTGCTGCTGCCCTTTGTGTTGGTGGATTGGCTGCTGCATTGTTATTGTCAGCCAATCCGAACTGGGAGGCGAGAGCCGGCCCTCTCCAAGAAGGCATGACTCACAAAGGCTCCCTGTCCGTTGCCTGTCGCAGCCTGACTGTTCACATCGCCCTGGAAGGAGAAGGAGCTCCCCTGACACACACTGCAGGAGCAGTGCAACTACCACGCTGAACTGATGGAAGCAACAATCCTTTTGCAAGGTAGGCCAATAGGCTTATTGTGCTACCACTTCCTTGGAAAAAGATATTAATTCCGTGACGCCGGAATCGCGGGCGTTAATTTTGCCCTACTACCAGAGTAGCCTTTGCTATAAGTCTACTGTCTGCATACTATTAGCAACCTTCATCAGAAAATTGAACCTCCATTAGCTGCCACGAGGTTTCCACCATTCCAAGATGGCCGCCTGCCGGATTCGACCACTTCCAGCACTGTTTACCTAGTGCTGCTGCCCTTTGTGTTGGCGGATTTTCTGCTGCCCTGTTATTGTCAGCCAATCCGAACCGGGGGGCGAGAGCCGGCCCTCTCCACAAAGGCACGACTCACAAAGGCTCCCTGTCCCTTGCCTGTCCCAGCCTGACTGTTCACATCGCCCTGGAAGGAGCAGGAGCTCAACTGACGCACACTGCAGTAGCAGTGCAAATACCACGCTGAACCGAATGAAGCAACAATACTGTTGCTAGGTAGGCCAATAGGCTTATTGTGCTGCCACTTCCTTGGAAAAAAATATTAATTCTGTGACGCCGGAAAAGCGGGCGTTCATTTTGCCCTAATGCCAGAGTAGCCTTTGCTATAAGTCTACTGTCTGCATACTACTAGCAACATTCATCAGCAAATTGAACCTCCATGAGCTGCCATGAGGTTTCCACCATTCCACGATGGCCGCCTGCCGGATTCGACCACTTCCAGCACTGTTTACCTAGTGCTGCTGCCCTTTGTGTTGGCGGATTGGCTGCTGCCCTGTTATTGTCAGCCAATCCAAACCGGGAGGTGAGAGCCGGCCCTCTCCACGAAGGCACGACTCACAAAGGCTCCCTGTCCTTTGCCTGTCCCAGCCTGACTGTTCACATTGTCCTGGAAGGAGCAGGAGCTCCCCTGATGCACACTGCAGGAGCAGTGCAACTACCACGCTGAACTGATGGAAGCAACAATCCTGTTGCAAGGTCGGCCAATAGGCTTATTGTGCTGCCACTTCCTTGGAAAAAAATATTAATTCTGTGATGCCGGAAACGCAGGCGTTCATTTTTCCCTAATACGAGAGTAGCCTTTGCTATAAGTCTACTGTCTGCATACTGATAGCAACCTTCATCAGCAAATTGAACCTCCATTAGCTGTCACGGGGTTTCCACCATTCCAAGATGGCCGCCTGCCGGATTCGACCACTTCCAGCACTTTTTACCTAGTGCTGCTGCCCTTTGTGTTGGCTGATTGGCTGCTGCGCTGTTATTGTCAGCCAATCTGAACCGGGAGGCGAGAGCCGGCCCTCTCCACAAAGGCACGACTCACAAAGGCTCCCTGTCCTTTGCCTGTCCCAGTCTGACTGTTCACATTGTCCTGGAAGGAGCAGGAGCTCCCCTGATGCACACTGCAGGAGCAGTGCAACTACCACGCTGAACCGATGGAAGCAACAATTCTGTGGCAAGGTAAGCCAATAGGATTATTGTGCTGCCACTTCCTTGGAAAAATATATTAATTCTGTGACACCGGAATCGCGGGTGTTAATTTTGCCCTAATACCAGAGAAGCCTTAGCTTTAAGTCTACTGTCTGCATACTACTAGCAACCTTCATCAGCAAATTGAACCTCCATGAGCTGCCATGAGGTTTCCACCATTCCAAGATGTCCGTCTGCCGGATTTGACCTCTTCCAGCACTGTTTACCTAGTGCTGATGCCCTTTGTGTTGGCGGATTGGCTGCTGCCCTGTTATTGTCAGCCAATCCAAACCGGGAGGCGAGAGCCGGTCCTCTCCACAAAGGCACGACTCGTAAAGGCTCCATGTCCCTTGCCTGTCCCAGCCTGACTGTTCACATCGTCCCTGGAAGGAGCAGGAGCTCCCCTGACGCACACTGCAGTAGCCGTACAACTACAACGCTGAACCGATGGAAGCAACAATCATGTTGCAAGGTAGGCCAATAGGCTTTTTGTGCTGCCACTTCCTTGGAAAAAAATATTAATTCCGTGACGCCGGAATCGCGGGTGTTAATATTGCCCTAATACCAGAGTAGCCTTAGCTTTAAGTCTACTGTCTGCATACTACTAGCAACCTTCATCAGCAAATTGAACCTCCATTAGCTGCCATGAGGTTTCTAGCATTCCAAGATGGCCGCCTGCTGGATTCGACCACTTCCAGCACTGTTTACCTAGTGCTGCTGCCCTTTGTTTTGGTGGATTGGCTGCTGCCCTGTTATTGTCAGCCAATCCGAACAGGGAGTCGAGAGCCGGCCCTCTCCACGAAGGTACGACTGACAAAGGCTCCCTGTCCCTTGCCTCTCCCAGCCTGACTGTTCACATCACCCTGGAAGGAGCAGGAGCTACCCTGACGCACACTGTAGCAGCAGTGCAACTACCACGCTGAACCGATGGAAGTAACAATCCTTTAGCAAGGTAGGCCAATAGGCTTATTGTGCTACCACTTCCTTGGAAAAAGATATTAATTCCGTGATGCCGGAATCGCGGGCGTTAATTTTGCCCTAATGCCAGAGTAGCCTTTGCTATAAGTCTACTGTCTGCATACTACTAACAACCTTCATCAGCAAATTGAACCTCCATTAGCTGCCATGAGGGTCCTACCATTCCAAGATGGCCGCCTGCTGGATTCGACCACTTCCAGCACTGTTTACCTAGTGCTGCTGCCCTTTGTGTTGGCGGATTGACTGCGGCCCTGTTATTGTCAGCCAATCTGAACCGGAGTTTAGGGCCGGCCCTCTCCATGAAGGCACGACTCACAAAGGCTCCCTGTCCCTTGCCTGTCCCAGCCTGACTGTTCAAATCACCCTGGAAGGAGCAGGAGCTCCCCTGACGCACACTGCAGCAGCAGTGCAACCACCACGCTGGACCGATGGAAGCAACAATCCTGTTGCAAGGTAGGCCATTAGGCTTTCTGTGCTGCCATATCCTTGGAAAGAAATATGAATTCTGTGACGCCGGAATCGCGGGCGTTAATTTTGCCCTAATACCAGAGTAGCCTTTGCTATAAGTCTACTGTCTGCATACTACTAGCAACCTTCATCAGAAAATTGAACCTCCATTAGCTGCCACGAGGTTTCCACCATTCCAAGATGGCCGCCCGCCGGATTCGACCACTTCCAGCACTGTTTACCTAGTGCTTCTGCCCTTTGTGTTGGCGGATTGGCTGCTGCCCTGTTATTGTCAGCCAATCCGAACCGGGGGCAATAGCCGACCCTCGACACGAAGGCATGACTCAGAAAGGCTCCCTATCCCTTGACTGTGCCAGCCTGACTGTTCACATCGACCTGGAAGGAGCAGGAGCTCAACTGACGCACACTGCAGTAGCAGTGCAACTACCACGCTGAACTGAAGGAAGCAACAATACTGTTGCAAGGTAGGCCAATAGGCTTACTGTGCTGCCACTTCCTTGGAAAAAAATATTAATTTCGTGACGCCGGAAAAGCGGGCGTTCATTTTGCCCTAATGCCAGAGTAGCCTTTGCTATAAGTCTACTGTCTGCATACTACTAGCAACCTTCATCAGCAAATTAAACCTCCATGAGCTGCCATGAGGTTTCCACCATTCCACAATGGCCGCTTGCCGGATTTGACCACTTCCAGGACTGTTTACCTAGTGCTGCTGCCCTTTGTGTTGGCGGATTGGCTGCTGCCCTGTTATTGTCAGCCAATCCAAACCGGGAGGTGAGAGCCGGCCCTCTCCATGAAGGCACGACTCACAAAGGCTCCCTGTCCCTTGCCTGTCCCAGCCTGACTGTTCACATCGCCCTGGAAGGAGCAGGCGCTCCCCTGACACACACTGCAGGAGCAGTGCAACTACCACGCTGAACTGATGGAAGCAACAATCCTTTTGCAAGGTAGGCCAATAGGCTTATTGTGCTACCACTTCCTTGGAAAAACATATGAATTCCGTGATGCCTGAATCGCGGGCGTTCATTTTGCCCTAATTCCAGAGTAGCCTTTGCTATAAGTCTACTGTCTGCATACTACTAGCAACCTTCATCAGCAAATTGATCCTCCATTAGCTGTCACAGGGTTTCCACCATTCCAAGAAGGCCGCCTGGCGGATTTGACCACTTCCAGCACGGTTTACCTAGTGCTGCTGCCCTTTGTGTTGGTGGATTGGCTGCTGCCCTCTTATTGTCAGCCAATCCGAACCGGGAGGCGAGAGTTGGCCCTCTCCACGAAGGCATGACTCACAAAGGCTCCCTGTCCCTTGCCTGTCCCAGCCTGACTGTTCACATCGCCCTGGAAGGAGCAGGAGCTCCCCTGACACACAATGCAGGAGAAGTGCAACTACCACGCTGAACCGATGGAAGCAACAATCCTGTTGCAAGGTCAGCCAATAGGCTTATTGTGCTACCACTTCCTTGGAAAAAGATATTAATTCCGTGATGCCGGAATAGCGGGCGTTAATTTTGCCCTAATACCAGAGTAGCCTTTGCTATAAGTCTACTGTCTGCATACTTCTAGCAACCTTCATCAGCAAATTGAACCTCCATTAGCTGCACGAGGTTTCCACCATTCCAAGATGGCTGCCTGCCGGATTCGACCACTTTCAGCACTGTTTACCTAATGCTGCTGCCCTTTGTGTTGGCGGATTGGCTGCTGCCCTGTTATTGTCAGCCAATCCGAACCGGGAAGTGAGAGCCGGCCCTCTCCATGAAGGCACGACTCACAAAGGCTCCCTGTCCCTTGCCTGTCCCAGCCTGATTGTTCACATCGCCCTGGAAGGAGCAGGAGCTCCACTGATGCACAGTGCAGGAGCAGTGAAACTATCACGCTGAACCGATGGAAGCAACAATCCTATTGCAAGGTCGGCCAATAGGCTTATTGTGCTGCCACTTACTTGGAAAAAAATATTAATTCCGTGATGCCGGAATCGCGGGCGTTCATTTTGCCCTAATACCAGAGTAGCCTTTGCTATAAGTCTACTGTCGGCATACTACTAGCAACCTTCATCAGCAAATTGAACCTCCATTAACTGCCACAAAGTTTCCACCATTCCAAGATGGCAGCCTGCCGGATTCGACCACTTCCAGCACTGTTTACCTAGTGCTGCTGCCCTTTGTGTTGGTGGATTGGCTGCTGCCCTGTAATTGTCAGCCAATCCGAACTGGGAGGTGAAAGCCGGCCCTCTCCACGAAGGCACGACTCACAAAGGCTCCCTGTCCCTTGCCTGTCCCAGCCTGACTGTTCACATCGCCCTGGAAGGAGCAGGAGCTCCCATGATGCACACTGCAGGAGCAGGGCAACTACCACGCTGAACCGATGGAAGCACAATCCTGTTGCAAGGTCGGCCAATAGGCTTATTGTGCTGCCACTTTCTTGGAAAAAAATATTAATTCCGTGATGCCGGAATCACGGGCGTTCATTTTGCCCTAATACCAGAGTAGCCTTTGCTATAAGTCTACTGTCTGCATACTACTAGCAACCTTCATCAGCAAATTGAACCTCCATTAGCTGCCACGAGGTTTCCACCATTCCAAGATGGCCGCCTGCCGGATTCGACCACTTCCAGCACTGTTTGCCTAGTGATGCTGCCCTTTGTGTTGGTGGATTGGCTGCTGCCCTGTTATTGTCAGCCAATCCGAACCGAGAGGCGAGAGGCGAGAGCCGGCCCTCTCCATGATGGCACGACTCTCAAAGGCTCCCTGTCCCTTGCCTGTCCCAGCCTGACTGTTCACATCGCCCTGGAAGGAGCAGGAGCTCCCCTGACACACCCTGCAGGAGCAGTGCAACTACCACGCTGAACTGATGGAAGCAGCAATCCTGTTGCAAGGTAGGCCAATAGGCTTATTGTGCTACCACTTCCTTGGAAAAAAATATTAATTCCCTGACGCCAGAATCGCAGGCGTTAATTTTGCCCTAATATCAGAGTAGCATTTGCTATAAGTCTACTGTCGGCATACTACTAGCAACCTTCATCAGCAAATTAAACCTCCATTAACTGCCACGAGGTTTCCACCATTCCAAGATGGCCACCTGCCGGATTCGACCACTTCCAGCACTGTTTACCTAGTGCTGCTCCCCTTTGTGTTGGCGGATTGGCTGCTGCCCTGTTATTGTCAGCCAATTCGAACTGGGAGGTGAAAGCCGGCCCTCTCCACGAAGGCACGACTCACAAAGGCTCCCTGTCCCTTGCCTGTCCCAGCCTGACTGTTCACATCGCCCTGGAAAGAGCAGGAGCTCCCCTGATGCACACTGCAGGAGCAGTGCAACTACCACGCTGAACCGATGGAAGCAACAATCCTGTTGCAAGGTCGGCCAATAGGCTTATTGTGCTGCCACTTCCTTGGAAAAAAATATTAAATCCGTGATGCCAGAATCGCGGGCGTTCATTTTGCCTTAATACCAGAGTAGCCTTTGCTATAAGTCTACTGTCTGCATACTATTAGCAACCTTCATCAGCAAATTGAACCTCCATTAGCTGCCATGAGGTTTCCACCATTCCAAGATGGCCGCCTGCCGGATTCGACCACTTCCAGCACTGTTTGCCTAGTGATGCTGCCCTTTGTGTTGGTGGATTGGTTGCTGCCCTGTTATTGTCAGCCAATCTGAACCGAGAGGGGAGAGCCGGCCCTCTCCATAAAGGCACGACTCACAAAGGCTCCCTGTCCCTTGCCTGTCCCAGCCTGACTGTTCACATCGCCCTGGAAGGACCAGGAGCTCCCCTGACGCACCCTGCAGGAGCAGTGCAACTACCACGCTGAACTGATGGAAGCAACAATCCTGTTGCAAGTTAGGCCAATAGGCTTATTGTGCTGCCACTTCCTTGGAAAAAAATATTAATTCCGTGACGCCGGAATCGCAGGCGTTAATTTTGCCCTTATACCGGAGTAGCCTTTGCTATAAGTCTACTGTCTGCATACTACTAGCAACCTTCATCAGCAAATTGAACCTCCATTAGCTGCGATGAGTTTTCCACCATTCCAAGATGGCCGCCTGCCAGATTCGACCACTTCTAGCACGGTTTACCTAGTGCTGCTGCCCTTTGTGTTGGCGGATTGGCTGCTGCCCTGTTATTGTCAGCCAATCTGAACCGGGAGGCGAGAGCCGGCCCTCTCCACGAAGGCACGACTCACAAAGGCTCCCTGTCCCTTGCCTGTCCCAGCCTGACTGTTCACATCGCCCTGCAAGGAACAGGAGCTCATTTTGATGCACACTGCAGGAGAAATGCAACTACCACGCTGAACCAATGGAAGCAACAATCCTGTTGCAAGGTAGGCCAATAGGCTTATTGTGCTACCACTTCCTTAGAAAAAAATATTAATTCTGTGATGCCAGAATCGGGGGCGTTAATTTTGCCCTAATATCAGAGTAGCCTTTGCTATAAGTCTACTGTCTGCATACTAATAGCAACCTTCATCAGCAAATTGAACCTCCATTAGCTGTCACGGGGTTTCCACCATTCCAAGATGGCCGCCTGCCGGATTCGACCACTTCGAGCAATGTTTACCTAGTGCTGCTGCCCTTTGTGTTGGCGGATTGGCTGCTGCCCTGTTATTGTCAGCCAATACAAACCGGGAGGTGAGAGCCAGCCCTCTCCACGAAGGCATGACTCGCAAAGGCTCCCTATCCCTTGCCTGTCCCAGCCTGACTGTTCATATCACCCTGGAAGGAGCAGGAGCTCCACTGACGCACACTGCAGGAGCAATGCAACTACCACGCTGAACCGATGGAAGCAACAATCTTGTTGCAAGGTAGGCCAATAGACTTATTGTGCTGCCACTTCCTTGGAAAAAAATATGAATTCCGTGATGCCAGAATCGGGGGCGTTAATTTTGCCCTAATATCAGAGTAGCCTTTGCTATAAGTCTACTGTCTGCATACTACTAACAACCTTCATCAGCAACTTGAACCTCCGTTAGCTGCCATGAGGTTTCTACCATTCCAAGATGGCCGCCTGCTGGATTCGACCACTTCCAGCACTGTTTACCTAGTGCTGCTGCCCTTTGTGTTGGCGAATTGGCTGCGGCCCTGTTATTGTCAGCCAATCTGAACCGGGAGTTTATGGCCGGCCCTCTCCATGAAGGCACGACTCACAAAGGCTCCCTGTCCCTTGCCTGTCCCAGCCAGACTGTTCACATCACCCTGGAAGGAGCAGGAGCTCCCCTGACGCACACTGCAGCAGCAGTGCAACTACCATGCTGGACCGATGGAAGCAATAATCCTGTTGCAAGGTAGGCCAATAGGCTTACTGTGCTGCCACATCCTTGGAAAGAAATATGAATTCCGTGACGCCGGAATCGCGGGCGTTAATTTTGCCCTAATACCAGAGTAGCATTTGCTATAAGTCTACTGTCTGCATACTACCAGCAACCTTCATCAGAAAATTGAACCTCCATTAGCTGCCACGAGGTTTCCACCATTCCAAGATGGCCGCCTGCCGGATTCGACCACTTCCAGCACTGTTTACCTAGTGCTGCTGCCCTTTGTGTTGGTGGATTTTCTGCTGCCCTGTTATTGTCAGCCAATCCGAACCGGGGGGCGAGAGCCGGCCCTCTCCACAAAGGCACGACTCACAAAGGCTCCCTGTCCCTTGCCTGTCCCAGCCTGACTGTTCACATCGCCCTGGAAGGAGCAGGAGCTCAACTGACGCACACTGCAGTAGCAGTGCAAATACCACGCTGAACCGATGGAAGCAACAATTCTGTGGCAAGGGAAGCCAATAGGATTATTGTGCTGCCACTTCCTTGGAAAAATATATTAATTCTGTGACACCGGAATCGCGGGTGTTAATTTTGCCCTAATACCAGAGAAGCCTTAGCTTTAAGTCTACTGTCTGCATACTACTAGCAACCTTCATCAGCAAATTGAACCTCCATTAGCTGCACGAGGTTTCCACCATTCCAAGATGGCCGCCTGCCGGATTCGACCACTTTCAGCACTGTTTACCTAGTGCTGATGCCCTTTGTGTTGGCGGATTGGCTGCTGCCCTGTTATTGTCAGCCAATCCAAACCGGGAGGCGAGAGCCGGCCCTCTCCACAAAGGCACGACTCGTAAAGGCTCCCTGTCCCTTGCCTGTCCCAGCCTGACTGTTCACATCGTCCCTGGAAGGAGCAGGAGCTCCTCTGACGCACACTGCAGTAGCCGTACAACTACAACGCTGAACCGATGGAAGCAACAATCATGTTGCAAGGTAGGCCAATAGGCTTTTTGTGCTGCCACTTCCTTGGAAAAAAATATTAATTCCGTGACGCCGGAATCGCGGGTGTTAATATTGCCCTAATACCAGAGTAGCCTTAGCTTTAAGTCTACTTTCTGCATACTACTAGCAACCTTCATCAGCAAATTGAACCTCCATTAGCTGCCATGAGGTTTCTAGCATTCCAAGATGGCCGCCTGCTGGATTCGACCACTTCCAGCACTGTTTACCTAGTGCTGCTGCCCTTTGTTTTGGTGGATTGGCTGCTGCCCTGTTATTGTCAGCCAATCCGAACAGGGAGTCGAGAGCCGGCCCTCTCCACGAAGGTACGACTGACAAAGGCTCCCTGTCCCTTGCCTCTCCCAGCCTGACTGTTCACATCACCCTGGAAGGAGCAGGAGCTCCCCTGACGCACACTGTAGCAGCAATGCAACTACCACGCTGAACCGATGGAAGCAACAATCCTTTAGCAAGGTAGGCCAATAGGCTTATTGTGCTACCACTTCCTTGGAAAAACATATGAATTCCGTGATGCCGGAATCGCGGGCGTTCATTTTGCCCTAATTCCAGAGTAGCCTTTGCTATAAGTCTACTGTCTGCATACTACTAGCAACCTTCATCAGCAAATTGATCCTCCATTAGCTGTCACAGGGTTTCCACCATTCCAAGAAGGCCGCCTGCCGGATTTGACCACTTCCAGCACGGTTTACCTAGTGCTGCTGCCCTTTGTGTTGGTGGATTGGCTGCTGCCCTCTTATTGTCAGCCAATCCGAACCGGGAGGCGAGAGCCGGTCCTCTCCACGAAGGCATGACTCACAAAAGCTCCCTGTCCCTTGCCTGTCCCAGCCTGACTGTTCACATCGCCCTGGAAGGAGCAGGAGCTCCCCTGACACACAATGCAGGAGAAGTGCAACTACCCGCTGAACCGATGGAAGCAACAATCCTGTTGCAAGGTCGGCCAATAGGCTTATTGTGCTACCACTTTCTTGGAAAAAGATATTAATTCCGTGACGCCGGAATCGCGGGCGTTAATTTTGCCCTAATACCAGAGTAGCCTTTGCTATAAGTCTACTGTCTGCATACTACTAACAACCTTCATCAGCAAATTGAACCTCCATTAGCTGCCATGAGGGTTCTACCATTCCAAGATGGCCGCCTGCTGGATTCGACCACTTCCAGCACTGTTTACCTAGTGCTGCTGCCCTTTGTGTTGGCGGATTGACTGCGGCCCTGATATTGTCAGCCAGTCTGAACCGGAGTTTAGGGCCGGCCCTCTCCATGAAGGCACGACTCACAAAGGCTCCCTGTCCCTTGCCTGTCCAAGCCTGACTGTTCACATCACCCTGGAAGGAGCAGGAGCTCCCCTGACGCACACTGCAGCAGCAGTGCAACCACCACGCTGGACCGATGGAAGCAACAATCCTGTTGCAAGGTAGGCCATTAGGCTTTCTGTGCTGCCATATCCTTGGAAAGAAATATGAATTCCGTGACGCCGGAATCGCGGGCGTTAATTTTGCCCTAAAATCAGAGTAGCCTTTGCTATAAGTCTACTGTCTGCATACTACTAGCAACCTTCATCAGCAAATTGAACCTCCATTAGCTGCCACGAGGTTTCCACCATTCCAAGATGGCCGCCCGCCGGATTCGACCACTTCCAGCACTGTTTACCTAGTGCTTCTGCCCTTTGTGTTGGCGGATTGGCTGCTGCCCTGTTATTGTCAGCCAATCCGAACCGGGGGCAATAGCCGACCCTCGACACGAAGGCATGACTCACAAAGGCTCCCTATCCCTTGACTGTGCCAGCCTGACTGTTCACATCGCCCTGGAAGGAGCAGGAGCTCAACTGACGCACACTGCAGTAGCAGTGCAACTACCACGCTGAACTGAAGGAAGCAACAATACTGTTGCAAGGTAGGCCAATAGGCTTACTGTGCTGCCACTTCCTTGGAAAAAAATATTAATTCTGTGACGCCGGAAAAGTGGGCGTTCATTTTGCCCTAATGCCAGAGTAGCCTTTGCTATAAGTCTACTGTCTACATACTACTAGCAACCTTCATCAGCAAATTAAACCTCCATGAGCTGCCATGAGGTTTCAACCATTCCACAATGGCCGCTTGCCGGATTCGACCACTTCCAGGACTGTTTACCTAGTGCTGCTGCCCTTTGTGTTGGCGGATTGGCTGCTGCCCTGTTATTGTCAGCCAATCCAAACCGGGAGGTGAGAGCCGGCCCTCTTCATGAAGGCACGACTCACAAAGGCTCCCTGTCCCTTGCCTGTCCCAGCCTGACTGTTCACATCGCCCTGGAAGGAGCAGGCGCTCCCCTGACACACACTGCAGGAGCAGTGCAACTACCACGCTGAACTGATGGAAGCAACAATCCTTTTGCAAGGTAGGCCAATAGGCTTATTGTGCTACCACTTCCTTGGAAAAACATATGAATTCCGTGATGCCTGAATCGCGGGCGTTCATTTTGCCCTAATTCCAGAGTAGCCTTTGCTATAAGTCTACTGTCTGCATACTACTAGCAACCTTCATCAGCAAGTTGATCCTCCATTAGCTGTCACAGGGTTTCCACCATTCCAAGAAGGCCGCCTGCAGGATTTGACCACTTCCAGCACGGTTTACCTAGTGCTGCTGCCCTTTGTGTTGGTGGATTGGCTGCTGCCCTCTTATTGTCAGCCAATCCGAACCGGGAGGCGAGAGTTG
The DNA here is from genome assembly GCF_040938575.1 of Ambystoma mexicanum. NCBI lineage: Eukaryota > Metazoa > Chordata > Amphibia > Caudata > Ambystomatidae > Ambystoma > Ambystoma mexicanum. Next base: position 298,302,080 of record NC_090936.1, on the reverse strand, counting down.
GCCCTCTCCTCGAAGGCATGACTCACAAAGGCTCCCTGTCCCTTGCCTGTCCCAGCCTGACTGTTCACATCGCCCTGGAAGGAGCAGGAGCTCCCCTGACACACAATGCAGGAGAAGTGCAACTACCACGCTGAACCGATGGAAGCAACAATCCTGTTGCAAGGTCGGCCAATAGGCTTATTGTGCTACCACTTCCTTGGAAAAAGATATTAATTCCGTGACGCCGGAATCGCGGGCGTTAATTTTGCCCTAATACCAGAGTAGCCTTTGCTATAAGTCTACTGTCTGCATACTTCTAGCAACCTTCATCAGCAAATTGAACCTCCATTAGCTGCACGAGGTTTCCACCATTCCAAGATGGCCGCCTGCCGGATTCGACCACTTTCAGCACTGTTTACCTAGTGCTGCTGCCCTTTGTGTTGGCGGATTGGCTGCTGCCCTGTTATTGTCTGCCAATCCGAACCGGGAAGTGAGAGCCGGCCCTCTCCATGAAGGCACGACTCACAAAGGCTCCGTGTCCCTTGCCTGTCCCAGCCTGACTGTTCACATCGCCCTGGAAGGAGCAGGAGCTCCACTGATGCACAGTGCAGGAGCAGTGAAACTATCACGCTGAACCGATGGAAGCAACAATCCTGTTGCAAGGTCGGCCAATAGGCTTATTGTGCTGCCACTTACTTGGAAAAAAATATTAATTCCGTGATGCCGGAATCGCGGGCGTTCATTTTGCCCTAATACCAGAGTAGCCTTTGCTATAAGTCTACTGTCGGCATACTCCTAGCAACCTTCATCAGCAAATTGAACCTCCATTAACTGCCACAAAGTTTCCACCATTCCAAGATGGCAGCCTGCCGGATTCGACCACTTCCAGCACTGTTTACCTAGTGCTGCTGCCCTTTGTGTTGGTGGATTGGCTACTGCCCTGTAATTGTCAGCCAATCCGAACTGGGAGGTGAAAGCCGGCCCTCTCCACGAAGGCACGACTCACAAAGGCTCCCTGTCCCTTGCCTGTCCCAGCCTGACTGTTCACATCGCCCTGGAAGGAGCAGGAGCTCCCATGATGCACACTGCAGGAGCAGTGCAACTACCACGCTGAACCGATGGAAGCACAATCCTGTTGCAAGGTCGGCCAATAGGCTTATTGTGCTGCCACTTTCTTGGAAAAAAATATTAATTCCCTGACGCCAGAATCGCAGGCGTTAATTTTGCCCTAATATCAGAGTAGCATTTGCTATAAGTCTACTGTCGGCATACTACTAGCAACCTTCATCAGCAAATTAAACCTCCATTAACTGCCACGAGGTTTCCACCATTCCAAGATGGCCACCTGCCGGATTCGACCACTTCCAGCACTGTTTACCTAGTGCTGCTCCCCTTTGTGTTGGCGGATTGGCTGCTGCCCTGTTATTGTCAGCCAATTCGAACTGGGAGGTGAAAGCCGGCCCTCTCCACGAAGGCACGACTCACAAAGGCTCCCTGTCCCTTGCCTGTCCCAGCCTGACTGTTCACATCGCCCTGGAAGGAGCAGGAGCTCCCCTGATGCACACTGCAGGAGCAGTGCAACTACCACGCTGAACTGATGGAAGCAACAATCCTTTTGTAAGGTAGGCCAATAGGCTTATTGTGCTACCACTTCCTTGGAAAAACATATGAATTCCGTGATGCCTGAATCGCGGGCGTTCATTTTGCCCTAATTCCAGAGTAGCCTTTGCTATAAGTCTACTGTTTGCATACTACTAGCAACCTTCATCAGCAAATTAAACCTCCATTAGCTGCCATGAGGTTTCCACCATTCCACAATGGCCGCTTGCCGGATTCGACCACTTCCAGGAATGTTTACCTAGTGCTGCTGCCCTTTGTGTTGGCGGATTGGCTGCTGCCCTGTTATTGTCAGCCAATCCAAACCGGGAGGTGAGAGCCGGCCCTCTCCATGAAGGCACGACTCACAAAGGCTCCCTGTCCCTTGCCTGTCCCAGCCTGACTGTTCACATCGCCCTGGAAGGAGCAGGCGCTCCCCTGACACACACTGCAGGAGCAGTGCAACTACCACGCTGAACTGATGGAAGCAACAATCCTTTTGCAAGGTAGGCCAATAGGCTTATTGTGCTACCACTTCCTTGGAAAAACATATGAATTCCGTGATGCCTGAATCGCGGGCGTTCATTTTGCCCTAATTCCAGAGTAGCCTTTGCTATAAGTCTACTGTCTGCATACTACTAGCAACCTTCATCAGCAAGTTGATCCTCCATTAGCTGTCACAGGGTTTCCACCATTCCAAGAAGGCCGCCTGCCGGATTTGACCACTTCCAGCACGGTTTACCTAGTGCTGCTGCCCTTTGTGTTGGTGGATTGGCTGCTGCCCTCTTATTGTCAGCCAATCCGAACCGGGAGGCGAGAGTTGGCCCTCTCCACGAAGGCATGACTCACAAAGGCTCCCTGTCCCTTGCCTGTCCCAGCCTGACTGTTCACATCGCCCTGGAAGGAGCAGGAGCTCCCCTGACACACAATGCAGGAGAAGTGCAACTACCACGCTGAACCGATGGAAGCAACAATCCTGTTGCAAGGTCGGCCAATAGGCTTATTGTGCTACCACTTCCTTGGAAAAAGATATTAATTCCGTGACGCCGGAATCGCGGGCGTTAATTTTGCCCTAATACTAGAGTAGCCTTTGCTATAAGTCTACTGTCGGCATACTACTAGCAACCTACATCAGCAAATTGAACCTCCATTAACTGCCACAAAGTTTCCACCATTCCAAGATGGCAGCCTGCCGGATTCGACCACTTCCAGCACTGTTTACCTAGTGCTGCTGCCCTTTGTGTTGGTGGATTGGCTACTGCCCTGTAATTGTCAGCCAATCCGAACTGGGAGGTGAAAGCCGGCCCTCTCCACGAAGGCACGACTCACAAAGGCTCCCTGTCCCTTGCCTGTCCCAGCCTGACTGTTCACATCGCCCTGGAAGGAGCAGGAGCTCCCATGATGCACACTGCAGGAGCAGTGCAACTACCACGCTGAACCGATGGAAGCACAATCCTGTTGCAAGGTCGGCCAATAGGCTTATTGTGCTGCCAATTTCTTGGAAAAAAATATTAATTCCGTGATGCCGGAATCACGGGCGTTCATTTTGCCCTAATACCAGAGTAGCCTTTGCTATAAGTCTACTGTCTGCATACTACTAGCAACCTTCATCAGCAAATTGAACCTCCATTAGCTGCCACGAGGTTTCCACCATTCCAAGATGGCCGCCTGCCGGATTCGACCACTTCCAGCACTGTTTGCCTAGTGATGCTGCCCTTTGTGTTGGTGGATTGGCTGCTGCCCTGTTATTGTCAGCCAATCCGAACCGAGAGGCGAGAGCCGGCCCTCTCCATGATGGCACGACTCTCAAAGGCTCCCTGTCCCTTGCCTGTCCCAGCCTGACTGTTCACATCGCCCTGGAAGGAGCAGGAGCTCCCCTGACACACCCTGCAGGAGCAGTGCAACTACCACGCTGAACCGATGGAAGCAACAATCCTGTTGCAAGGTAGGCCAATAGGCTTATTGTGCTACCACTTCCTTGGAAAAAAATATTAATTCCCTGACGCCAGAATCGCAGGTGTTAATTTTGCCCTAATATCAGAGTAGCATTTGCTATAAGTCTACTGTCGGCATACTACTAGCAACCTTCATCAGCAAATTAAACCTCCATTAACTGCCACGAGGTTTCCACCATTCCAAGATGGCCACCTGCCGGATTCGACCACTTCCAGCACTGTTTACCTAGTGCTGCTCCCCTTTGTGTTGGCGGATTGGCTGCTGCCCTGTTATTGTCAGCCAATTCGAACTGGGAGGTGAAAGCCGGCCCTCTTCATGAAGGCACGACTCACAAAGGCTCCCTGTCCCTTGCCTGTCCCAGCCTGACTGTTCACATCGCCCTGGAAGGAGCAGGAGCTCCCCTGATGCACACTGCAGGAGCAGTGCAACTACCACGCTGAACCGATGGAAGCAACAATCCTGTTGCAAGGTCGGCCAATAGGCTTATTGTGCTGCCACTTCCTTGGAAAAAAATATTAAATCCGTGATGCCAGAATCGCGGGCGTTCATTTTGCCTTAATACCAGAGTAGCCTTTGCTATAAGTCTACTGTCTGCATACTACTAGCAACCTTCATCAGCAAATTAAACCTCCATTAACTGCCACGAGGTTTCCACCATTCCAAGATGGCCACCTGCCGGATTCGACCACTTCCAGCACTGTTTGCCTAGTGATGCTGCCCTTTGTGTTGGTGGATTGGTTGCTGCCCTGTTATTGTCATCCAATCCGAACCGAGAGGGGAGAGCCGGCCCTCTCCATAAAGGCACGACTCACAAAGGCTCCCTGTCCCTTGCCTGTCCCAGCCTGACTGTTCACATCGCCCTGGAAGGAGCAGGAGCTCCCCTGACGCACCCTGCAGGAGCAGTGCAACTACCACGCTGAACTGATGGAAGCAACAATCCTGTTGCAAGGTAGGCCAATAGGCTTATTGTGCTGCCACTTCCTTGGAAAAAAATATTAATTCCGTGACGCCGGAATTGCAGGCGTTAATTTTGCCCTTGGACCAGAGTAGCCTTTGCTATAAGTCTACTGTCTGCATACTACTAGCAACCTTCATCAGCAAATTGAACCTCCATTAGCTGCGATGAGTTTTCCACCATTCCAAGATGGCCACCTGCCGGATTCGACCACTTCTAGCACGGTTTACCTAGTGCTGCTGCCCTTTGTGTTGGCGGATTGGCTGCTGCCCTGTTATTGTCAGCCAATCTGAACCGGGAGGCGAGAGCCGGCCCTCTCCACGAAGGCACGACTCACAAAGGCTCCCTGTCCCTTGCCTGTCCCAGCCTGACTGTTCACATCGCCCTGCAAGGAACAGGAGCTCCCATGATGCACACTGCAGGAGAAATGCAACTACCACGCTGAACCGATGGAAGCAACAATCATGTTGCAAGGTAGGCCAATAGACTTATTGTGCTGCCACTTCCTTGGAAAAAAATCTTAATTCAGTAACGCCGGAATCGCAGGTGTTAATTTTGCCCTAATACCAGCGTAGCCTTTGCTATAAGTCTACTGTCTGCATACTACTAACAACCTTCATCAGCAAATTGAACCTCCGTTAGCTGCCATGAGGTTTCTATCATTCCAAGATGGCCGCCTGCTGGATTCGACCACTTCCAGCACTGTTTACCTAGTGCTGCTGCCCTTTGTGTTGGCGAATTGGCTGCGGCCCTGTTATTGTCAGCCAATCTGAACCGGGTGTTTATGGCCGGCCCTCTCCATGAAGGCACGACTCACAAAGGCTCCCTGTCCCTTGCCTGTCCCAGCCTGACTGTTCACATCACCCTGGAAGGAGCAGGAGCTCCCCTGACGCACACTGCAGCAGCAGTGCAACTACCATGCTGGACCGATGGAAGCAATAATCCTGTTGCAAGGTAGGCCAATAGGCTTATTGTGCTGCCACTTCCTTGGAAAAAAATATGAATTCCGTGACGCCGGAATCGCGGGCGTTAATTTTGCCCTAATACCAGAGTAGCATTTGCTATAAGTCTACTGTCTGCATACTACCAGCAACCTTCATCAGAAAATTGAACCTCCATTAGCTGCCACGAGGTTTCCACCATTCCAAGATGGCCGCCTGCCGGATTCAACCACTTCCAGCACTGTTTACCTAGTGCTGCTGCCCTTTGTGTTGGCGGATTTTCTGCTGCCCTGTTATTGTCAGCCAATCCGAACCCGGGGGCGAGAGCCGGCCCTCTCCACAAAGGCACGACTCACAAAGGCTCCCTGTCCCTTGCCTGTCCCAGCCTGACTGTTCACATCGCCCTGGAAGGAGCAGGAGCTCAACTGACGCACACTGCAGTAGCAGTGCAAATACCACGCTGAACCGAATGAAGCAACAATACTGTTGCAAGGTAGGCCAATAGGCTTATTGTGCTGCCACTTCCTTGGAAAAAAATATTAATTCTGTGACGCCGGAATAGCGGGCGTTCATTTTGCCCTAATGCCAGAGTAGCCTTTGCTATAAGTCTACTGTCTGCGTACTACTAGCAACATTCATCAGCAAATTGAACCTCCATGAGCTGCCATGAGGTTTCCACCATTCCACGATGGCCGCCTGCCGGATTCGACCATTTCCAGCACTGTTTACCTAGTGCTGCTGCCCTTTGTGTTGGCGGATTGGCTGCTGCCCTGTTATTGTCAGCCAATCCAAACCGGGAGGTGAGAGCCGGCCCTCTCCACGAAGGCACGACTCACAAAGGCTCCCTGTCCTTTGCCTGTCCCAGCCTGACTGTTCACATTGTGCTGGAAGGAGCAGGAGCTCCCCTGATGCACACTGCAGGAGCAGTGCAACTACCACGCTGAACTGATGGAAGCAACAATCCTGTTGCAAGGTCGGCCAATAGGCTTATTGTGCTGCCACTTCCTTGGAAAAAAATATTAATTCTGTAATCCCGGAAACGCGGGCGTTCATTTTTCCCTAATACGAGAGTAGCCTTTGCTATAAGTCTACTGTCTGCATACTAATAGCAACCTTCATCAGCAAATTGAACCTCCATTAGCTGTCACGGGGTTTCCACCATTCCAAGATGGCCGCCTGCCGGATTCGACCACTTCCAGCACTTTTTACCTAGTGCTGCTGCCCTTTGTGTTGGCTGATTGGCTGCTGTGCTGTTATTGTCAGCCAATCTGAACCGGGAGGCGAGAGCCGGCCCTCTCCACAAAGGCACGACTCACAAAGGCTCCCTGTCCTTTGCCTGTCCCAGCCTGACTGTTCACATTGTCCTGGAAGGAGCAGGAGCTCCCCTGATGCACACTGCAGGAGCAGTGCAACTACCACGCTGAACCGATGGAAGCAACAATTCTGTGGCAAGGTAAGCCAATAGGATTATTGTGCTGCCACTTCCTTGGAAAAATATATTAATTCTGTGACACCGGAATCGCGGGTGTTAATTTTGCCCTAATACCAGAGAAGCCTTAGCTTTAAGTCTACTGTCTGCATACTACTAGCAACCTTCATCAGCAAATTGAACGTCCATGAGCTGCCATGAGGTTTCCACCATTCCAAGATGTCCGTCTGCCGGATTTGACCTCTTCCAGCACTGTTTACCTAGTGCTGATGCCCCTTGTGTTGGCGGATTGGCTGCTGCCCTGTTATTGTCAGCCAATCCAAACCGGGAGGCGAGAGCCGGCCCTCTCCACAAAGGCATGACTCGTAAAGGCTCCCTGTCCCTTGCCTGTCCCAGCCTGACTGTTCACATCGTCCCTCGAAGGAGCAGGAGCTCCCCTGACGCACACTGCAGTAGCCGTACAACTACAACGCTGAACCGATGGAAGCAACAATCATGTTGCAAGGTAGGCCAATAGGCTTTTTGTGCTGCCACTTCCTTGGAAAAAAATATTAATTCCGTGACGCCGGAATCGCGGGTGTTAATATTGCCCTAATACCAGAGTAGCCTTAGCTTTAAGTCTACTGTCTGCATACTACTAGCAACCTTCATCAGCAAATTGAACCTCCATTAGCTGCCATGAGGTTTCTAGCATTACAAGATGGCCGCCTGCTGGATTCGACCACTTCCAGCACTGTTTACCTAGTGCTGCTGCCCTTTGTTTTGGTGGATTGGCTGCTGCCCTGTTATTGTCAGCCAATCCGAACAGGGAGTCGAGAGCCGGCCCTCTCCACGAAGGTACGACTGACAAAGGCTCCCTGTCCCTTGCCTCTCCCAGCCTGACTGTTCACATCGCCCTGGAAGGAGCAGGAGCTCCCCTGACGCACACTGTAGCAGCAGTGCAACTACCACGCTGAACCGATGGAAGCAACAATCCTTTAGCAAGGTAGGCCAATAGGCTTATTGTGCTACCACTTCCTTGGAAAAACATATGAATTCCGTGATGCCGGAATCGCGGGCGTTCATTTTGCCCTAATTCCAGAGTAGCCTTTGCTATAAGTCTACTGTCTGCATACTACTAGCAACCTTCATCAGCAAATTGATCCTCCATTAGCTGTCACAGGGTTTCCACCATTCCAAGAAGGCCGCCTGCCGGATTTGACCACTTCCAGCATGGTTTACCTAGTGCTGCTGCCCTTTGTGTTGGTGGATTGGCTGCTGCCCTCTTATTGTCAGCCAATCCGAACCGGGAGGCGAGAGCCGGCCCTCTCCACGAAGGCATGACTCACAAAGGCTCCCTGTCCCTTGCCTGTCCCAGCCTGACTGTTCACATCGCCCTGGAAGGAGCAGGAGCTCCCCTGACACACAATGCAGGAGAAGTGCAACTACCACGCTGAACCGATGGAAGCAACAATCCTGTTGCAAGGTCGGCCAATAGGCTTATTGTGCTACCACTTTCTTGGAAAAAGATATTAATTCCGTGACGCCGGAATCGCGGGCGTTAATTTTGCCCTAATACCAGAGTAGCCTTTGCTATAAGTCTACTGTCTGCATACTACTAACAACCTTCATCAGCAAATTGAACCTCCATTAGCTGCCATGAGGGTTCTACCATTCCAAGATGGCCGCCTGCTGGATTCGACCACTTCCAGCACTGTTTACCTAGTGCTGCTGCCCTTTGTGTTGGCGGATTGACTGCGGCCCTGTTATTGTCAGCCAATCTGAACCGGAGTTTAGGGCCGGCCCTCTCCATGAAGGCACGACTCACAAAGGCTCCCTGTCCCTTGCCTGTCCCAGCCTGACTGTTCACATCACCCTGGAAGGAGCAGGAGCTCCCCTGACGCACACTGCAGCAGCAGTGCAACCACCACGCTGGACCGATGGAAGCAACAATCCTGTTGCAAGGTAGGCCATTAGGCTTTCTGTGCTGCCATATCCTTGGAAAGAAATATGAATTCCGTGACGCCGGAATTGCGGGCGTTAATTTTGCCCTAATACCAGAGTAGCCTTTGCTATAAGTCTACTGTCTGCATACTACTAGCAACCTTCATCAGCAAATTGAACCTCCTTTAGCTGCCACGAGGTTTCCACCATTCCAAGATGGCCGCCCGCCGGATTCGACCACTTCCAGCACTGTTTACCTAGTGCTTCTGCCCTTTGTGTTGGCGGATTGGCTGTTGCCCTGTTATTGTCAGCCAATCCGAACCGGGGGCAATAGCCGACCCTCGATACGAAGGCATGACTCACAAAGGCTCCCTATCCCTTGACTGTGCCAGCCTGACTGTTCACATCGCCCTGGAAGGAGCAGGAGCTCAACTGACGCACACTGCAGTAGCAGTGCAACTACCACGCTGAACTGAAGGAAGCAACAATACTGTTGCAAGGTAGGCCAATAGGCTTACTGTGCTGCCACTTCCTTGGAAAAAAATATTAATTCCGTGACGCCGGAAAAGCGGGCGTTCATTTTGCCCTAATGCCAGAGTAACCTTTGCTATAAGTCTACTGTCTGCATACTACTAGCAACCTTCATCAGCAAATTAAACCTCCATGAGCTGCCATGAGGTTTCCACCATTCCACAATGGCCGCTTGCCGGATTCGACCACTTCCAGGACTGTTTACCTAGTGCTGCTGCCCTTTGTGTTGGCGGATTGGCTGCTGCCCTGTTATTGTCAGCCAATCCAAACCGGGAGGTGAGAGCCGGCCCTCTCCATGAAGGCACGACTCACAAAGGCTCCCTGTCCCTTGCCTGTCCCAGCCTGACTGTTCACATCGCCCTGGAAGGAGCAGGCGCTCCCCTGACACACACTGCAGGAGCAGTGCAACTACCACGCTGAACTGATGGAAGCAACAATCCTTTTGCAAGGTAGGCCAATAGACTTATTGTGGACCACTTCCTTGGAAAAACATATGAATTCCGTGATGCCTGAATCGCGGGCGTTCATTTTGCCCTAATTCCAGAGTAGCCTTTGCTATAAGTCTACTGTCTGCATACTATTAGCAACCTTCATCAGCAAATTGATCCTCCATTAGCTGTCACAGGGTTTCCACCATTCCAAGAAGGCCGCCTGCCGGATTTGACCCCTTCCAGCACGGTTTACCTAGTGCTGCTGCCCTTTGTGTTGGTGGATTGGCTGCTGCCCTCTTATTGTCAGCCAATCCGAACCGGGAGGCGAGAGTTGGCCCTCTCCACGAAGGCATGACTCACAAAGGCTCCCTGTCCCTTGCCTGTCCCAGCCTGACTGTTCACAACGCCCTGGAAGGAGCAGGAGCTCCCCTGACACACAATGCAGCAAAAGTGCAACTACCACGCTGAACCGATGGAAGCAACAATCCTGTTGCAAGGTCGGCCAATAGGCTTATTGTGCTACCACTTCCTTGGAAAAAGATATTAATTCCGTGACGCCGGAATCGCGGGCGTTAATTTTGCCCTAATACCAGAGTAGCCTTTGCTATAAGTCTACTGTCTGCATACTTCTAGCAACCTTCATCAGCAAATTGAACCTCCATTAGCTGCACGAGGTTTCCACCATTCCAAGATGGCCGCCTGCCGGATTCGACCACTTTCAGCACTGTTTACCTAGTGCTGCTGCCCTTTGTGTTGGCGGATTGGCTGCTGCCCTGTTATTGTCAGCCAATCCGAACCGGGAAGTGAGAGCCGGCCCTCTCCATGAAGGCACGACTCACAAAGGCTCCCTGTCCCATGCCTGTCCCAGCCTGACTGTTCACATCGCCCTGGAAGGAGCAGGAGCTCCACTGATGCACAGTGCAGGAGCAGTGAAACTATCACGCTGAACCGATGGAAGCAACAATCCTGTTGCAAGGTCGGCCAATAGACTTATTGTGCTGCCACTTCCTTGGAAAAAGATATTAATTCCGTGACGCCGGAATCGCGGGCGTTAATTTTGCCCTAATACCAGAGTAGCCTTTGCTATAAGTCTACTGTCTGCATACTATTAGCAACCTTCATCAGCAAATTGATCCTCCATTAGCTGTCACAGGGTTTCCACCATTCCAAGAAGGCCGCCTGCCGGATTTGACCCCTTCCAGCACGGTTTACCTAGTGCTGCTGCCCTTTGTGTTGGTGGATTGGCTGCTGCCCTCTTATTGTCAGCCAATCCGAACCGGGAGGCGAGAGTTGGCCCTCTCCACGAAGGCATGACTCACAAAGGCTCCCTGTCCCTTGCCTGTCCCAGCCTGACTGTTCACATCGCCCTGGAAGGAGCAGGAGCTCCCCTGACACACAATGCAGGAAAAGTGCAACTACCACGCTGAACCGATGGAAGCAACAATCCTGTTGCAAGGTCGGCCAATAGGCTTATTGTGCTACCACTTCCTTGGAAAAAGATATTAATTCCGTGACGCCGGAATCGCGGGCGTTAATTTTGCCCTAATACCAGAGTAGCCTTTGCTATAAGTCTACTGTCTGCATACTTCTAGCAACCTTCATCAGCAAATTGAACCTCCATTAGCTGCACGAGGTTTCCACCATTCCAAGATGGCCGCCTGCCGGATTCGACCACTTTCAGCACTGTTTACCTAGTGCTGCTGCCCTTTGTGTTGGCGGATTGGCTGCTGCCCTGTTATTGTCAGCCAATCCGAACCGGGAAGTGAGAGCCGGCCCTCTCCATGAAGGCACGACTCACAAAGGCTCCCTGTCCCATGCCTGTCCCAGCCTGACTGTTCACATCGCCCTGGAAGGAGCAGGAGCTCCACTGATGCACAGTGCAGGAGCAGTGAAACTATCACGCTGAACCGATGGAAGCAACAATCCTGTTGCAAGGTCGGCCAATAGGATTATTGTGCTGCCACTTCCTTGGAAAAAGATATTAATTCCGTGACGCCGGAATCGCGGGCGTTAATTTTGCCCTAATACCAGAGTAGCCTTTGCTATAAGTCTACTGTCGGCATACTACTAGCAACCTTCATCAGCAAATTGAACCTCCATTAACTGCCACAAAGTTTCCACCATTCCAAGATGGCAGCCTGCCGGATTCGACCACTTCCAGCACTGTTTACCTAGTGCTGCTGCCCTTTGTGTTGGTGGATTGGCTGCTGCCCTGTAATTGTCAGCCAATCCGAACTGGGAGGTGAAAGCCGGCCCTCTCCACGAAGGCACGACTCACAAAGGCTCCCTGTCCCTTGCCTGTCCCAGCCTGACTGTTCACATCGCCCTGGAAGGAGCAGGAGCTCCCATGATGCACACTGCAGGAGCAGTGCAACTACCACGCTGAACCGATGGAAGCACAATCCTGTTGCAAGGTCGGCCAATAGGCTTATTGTGCTGCCACTTTCTTGGAAAAAAATATTAATTCCGTGATGCCGGAATCACGGGCGTTCATTTTGCCCTAATACCAGAGTAGCCTTTGCTATAAGTCTACTGTCTGCATACTACTAGCAACCTTCATCAGCAAATTGAACCTCCATTAGCTGCCACGAGGTTTCCACCATTCCAAGATGGCCGCCTGCCGGATTCGACCACTTCCAGCACTGTTTGCCTAGTGATGCTGCCCTTTGTGTTGGTGGATTGGCTGCTGCCCTGTTATTGTCAGCCAATCCGAACCGAGAGGCGAGAGCCGGCCCTCTCCATGATGGCACGACTCTCAAAGGCTCCCTGTCCCTTGCCTGTCCCAGCCTGACTGTTCACATCTCCCTGGAAGGAGCAGGAGCTCCCCTGACACACCCTGCAGGAGCAGTGCAACTACCACGTTGAACTGATGGAAGCAACAATCCTGTTGCAAGGTAGGCCAATAGGCTTATTGTGCTACCACTTCCTTGGAAAAAAATATTAATTCCCTGACACCAGAATCGCAGGCGTTAATTTTGCCCTAATATCAGAGTAGCATTTGCTATAAGTCTACTGTCAGCATACTACTAGCAACCTTCATCAGCAAATTAAACCTCCATTAACTGCCACGAGGTTTCCACCATTCCAAGATGGCCACCTGCCGGATTCGACCACTTCCAGCACTGTTTACCTAGTGCTGCTCCCCTTTGTGTTGGCGGATTGGCTGCTGCCCTGTTATTGTCAGCCAATTCGAACTGGGAGGTGAAAGCCGGCCCTCTCCACGAAGGCACGACTTACAAAGGTTCCCTGTCCCTTGCCTGTCCCAGCCTGACTGTTCACATCGCCCTGGAAGGAGCAGGAGCTCACCTGATGCACACTGCAGGAGCAGTGCAACTACCACGCTGAACCGATGGAAGCAACAATCCTGTTGCAAGGTCGGCCAATAGGCTTATTGTGCTGCCACTTCCTTGGAAAAAAATATTAAATCCGTGATGCCAGAATCGCGGGCGTTCATTTTGCCTTAATACCAGAGTAGCCTTTGCTATAAGTCTACTGTCTGCATACTACTAGCAACCTTCATCAGCAAATTGAACCTCCATTAGCTGCCACGAGGTTTCCACCATTCCAAGATGGCCGCCCGCCGGATTCGACCACTTCCAGCACTGTTTTCCTAGTGATGCTGCCCTTTGTGTTGGTGGATTGGTTGCTGCCCTGTTATTGTCAGCCAATCCGAACCGAGAGGGGAGAGCCAGCCCTCTCCATAAAGGCACGACTCACAAAGGCTCCCTGTCCCTTGCCTGTCCCAGCCTGACTGTTCACATCGCCCTGGAAGGAGCAGGAGCTCCCCTGACGCACCCTGCAGGAGCAGTGCAACTATCACGCTGAACTGATGGAAGCAACAATCCTGTTGCAAGGTAGGACAATAGGCTTATTGTGCTGCCACTTCCTTGGAAAAAAATATTAATTCCGTGACGCCGGAATCGCAGGCATTAATTTTGCCCTTATACCGGAGTAGCCTTTGCTATAAGTCTACTGTCTGCATACTACTAGCAACCTTCATCAGCAAATTGAACCTCCATTAGCTGCGATGAGTTTTCCACCATTCCAAGATTGCCGCCTGCCGGATTCGACCACTTCTAGCACGGTTTACCTAGTGCTGCTGCCCTTTGTGTTGGCGGATTGGCTGCTGCCCTGTTATTGTCAGCCAATCTGAACCGGGAGGCGAGAGCCGGCCCTCTCCACGAAGGCACGACTCACAAAGGCTCCCTGTCCCTTGCCTGCCCCAGCCTGACTGTTCACATCGCCCTGCAAGGAACAGGAGCTCCCATGATGCACACTGCAGGAGAAATGCAACTACCACGCTGAACCGATGGAAGCAACAATCCTGTTGCAAGGAAGGCCAATAGGCTTATTGTGCTACCACTTCCTTGGAAAAAAATATTAATTCTGTGATGCCAGAATCGCGGGCGTTAATTTTGCCCTAATATCAGAGTAGCCTTTGCTATAAGTCTACTGTCTGCATACTAATAGCAACCTTCATCAGCAAATTGAACCTCCATTAGCTGTCACGGGGTTTCCACCATTCCAAGATGGCCGCCTGCCGGATTCGACCACTTCCAGCACTTTTTACCTAGTGCTGCTGCCCTTTGTGTTGGCTGATTGGCTGCTGCGCTGTTATTGTCAGCCAATCTGAACCGGGAGGCGAGAGCCAGCCCTCTCCAAAAAGGCACAACTCGTAAAGGCTCCCTGTCCCTTGCCTGTCCCAGCCTGACTGTTCACATCGTCCCTGGAAGGAGAAGGAGCTCCCCTGACGCACACTGCAGTAGCCGTACAACTACAACGCTGAACCGATGGAAGCAACAATCATGTTGCAAGGTAGGCCAATAGGCTTTTTGTGCTGCCACTTCCTTGGAAAAAAATATTAATTCCGTGACGCCGGAATCGCGGGTGTTAATATTGCCCTAATACCAGAGTAGCCTTAGCTTTAATTCTACTGTCTGCATACTACTAGCAACCTTCATCAGCAAATTGAACCTCCATTAGCTGCCATGAGGTTTCTAGCATTCCAAGATGGCCGCCTGCTGGATTCGACCACTTCCAGCACTGTTTACCTAGTGCTGCTGCCCTTTGTTTTGGTGGATTGGCTGCTGCCCTGTTATTGTCAGCCAATCCGAACAGGGAGTCGAGAGCCGGCCCTCTCCACGAAGGTACGACTGACAAAGGCTCCCTGTCCCTTGCCTCTCCCAGCCTGACTGTTGACATCACCCTGGAAGGAGCAGGAGCTCCCCTGACGCACACTGTAGCAGCAGTGCAACTACCACGCTGAACCGATGGAAGCAACAATCCTGTTGCAAGGTAGGCCAATAGGATTACTGTGCTGCCACATCCTTGGAAAAAAGTATTAATTCTGTGACGCCGGAATCGCAGGCGTTAATTTTGCCTGTATACCGAAGTAGCCTTTGATATAAGTCTACTGTCTGCATACTACTAGCAACCTTCATCAGCAAATTGAACCTCCATTTGCTGCCACAAGGATTCCACCATTCCAAGATGGCCGACTGCGGGATTCGACCACGTCCAGCATTGTTTACCTAGTGCTGCTGCCATGTGTGTTGGCGGATTGGCTGCTGCCCTGTTATTGTCATCCACACTGAACCGGGAGGCGAGAGCCGGCCCTCTCCACGAAGGCACGACTCACAAACCCTCCCTGTCCCTTGCCTGTCCCAGCCTGACTGTTCACATCGCCCTGGAAGGAGCTCCCCTGACGCACACTGCAGGAGCAGTGCAACTACCACGCTGAACCAATGGAAGCAACAATCCTGTTGCAAGGTAGGCCAATAGGCTTATTGTACTGCCACTTCCTTGGAAAAAAATATTAATTCTGTGATGCCGGAATCGTGGGCATTAATTTTGCCCTAATACCAGAGTAGCCTTTGCTATAAGTCTACTGTCTGCATACTACTAGCAACCCTCATCAGCAAATTGAACCTCCATAAGCTGCCACGAGGTTTCCACCATCCAAGATGGCCGCTTGCCGGATTCGACCACTTCCAGCACTGTTTACCTAGTGCTGCCGCCCTTTGTGTTGGCGGATTGGCTGCTGCTGTGTAATTGTCAACCAATCCATACCGTGAGGTGAGAGCTGGCCCTCTCACGAAGGCACGACTTACAAATGCTCCCTATCCCTTGCCTGTCCCAGCCTGACTGTTCACATCGCCCTGGAAGGAGCTGGATGTCCCCTGATGCACACTGCAGGAGCAGTGCAACTACCACGCTGAACCGATGGAAGCAACAATCCTGTTGCAAGGTAGGCCAATAGGCTTATTGTGCTACCACTTCCTTGGAAAAAAATATTAATTCCGTAACGCCGGAATAGCGGGTGTTAATTTTGCCCTAATACCAGCGTAGCCTTTGCTATCTGACTTTGCCTGATCAGGTCCTTGAGGCCTGCCTGACCTCTCCATGCCGGGCGCAGCGCGGCGCCAAAATGAGGCTGAGACCGCCTCCTACATCGATCGAGCATCCGCCGGCAGGCGGATACGCCGGCCCTCACGAAGGCCACACTAAGGCCTGTTGGGTGCCTGTGTCTCCCCCACTCCTCATCATCTGCCCAGGGAAGAGGGCAGGAGCCCTCTCCCCCTCCCTGAAGCCGCCAGCATCATCGTGGAGGTCCCTAGAGACCTGCCTGATCAGGTCCTTGAGGCCTGCCTGACCTCTCCATGCCGGGCGCAGCGCGGCGCCAAAACGAGGCTGAGACTGCCTCCTACATCGATTGAGCATCCGCCGGCAGGCGGATACGCCAGCCCTCATGAAGGCCACACTAAGGCCTGTTGGGTGCCTGTTTG
Source organism: Ambystoma mexicanum (assembly GCF_040938575.1). Taxonomy (NCBI): domain Eukaryota; kingdom Metazoa; phylum Chordata; class Amphibia; order Caudata; family Ambystomatidae; genus Ambystoma; species Ambystoma mexicanum. Next base: position 298,285,554 of record NC_090936.1, on the reverse strand, counting down.
GAGCCATAGGAGCCAGGGCCAGGAACTCTGCCCCTACCGCTCTAGGTAAGCCAACGCTGCCACCTGACACCTGTTTCTGTGCCTGTTTACGCCTAAATCTGCCATCTGCAATACCCTTTGCCCACCTTATTCTAGGTAACTTTTGGCCTTCACTACTGCATTACTGCCAGCTACCATTGTCTCCAGCATCATGTGTGTCTGTGACACCCCAGGAAACCCCTGGAAATAGTAACCAAATGCATAACCCGTGTGCAGGACTGTTAGGTAATACCCCACTGCTTCACTGTCAATTGTGTCATTTGAATCTAGGTGTTACCCCACTGCATTATTGTCTATTGTGTTATTTGAACTTAGGTAATACCCCATTGCATTATTGCCAATTGTGTCATTTGAATCTAGCCAATTGTGTCATTTGAATCTAGGTGTTACCCCACTGCACTATTGTCTATTGTGTTATTTGAACTTAGGTAATACCCCATTGCATTATTGCCAATTGTGTCATTTGAATCTAGCCAATTGTGTTATTTTAACCTAGGTAATACCCCACTGCATTATTGCCTATTGTGTTATTTGAATCCAGGTGATACCCCACTGAATTATTGCCAATTGTGTCATTTGAATCTAGCCAATTGTTATTTGAACCTAGGTAATACCCCACTGCATTATTGCCTATTGTGTTATTTGAATCTAGTTGATACCCCACTGCATTATTGCCAATTGTGTCATTTGAATCTAGCCAATTGTGTTATTCGAACCTAGGTAATACCCCACTGCATTATTGCCTATTGTGTTATTTGAATCTAGGTGATACCCCACTGCATTATTGCCAATTGTGTCATTTGAATCTAGCCAATTGTGTTATTTGAACCTAGGTAATACCCCACTGCATTATTGCCTATTGTGTTATTTGAATCTAGGTGATACCCCACTGCATTATTGCCAATTGCGTCATTTGAATCTAGGTGATACCCCATTGCATTATTGCCAAATTGTGTTATTTGAATCTAGGTGATACCCCACCGTATATTCGCTGGCTACCACTATTCCTGCACATGCTCTGATTACATAGCCACCCATGTCCTCCCAGAGACTACTGAGCTCCTACCGCAACCCAAAGCTCACCCCCTGACCACAAACTGAATCTAGGCATTACTACCCTATCTGTATATTGCACCTTTACCGCCTTGCCTGAATTGAATGACAAGTATTTGTACTGCTTCTCGCCCCTGCCCACCCCATCTCCCAAATAACACCTATATTGCTACTACCACCCCCACACAACGCCAGCACAGTACTGTAGAAAATGCTAACCATTTTACTCATCTTCTGTGCAATGGCCACGCCCGCATCCCCAGACACTCCCATCCAGGAGACTGATTCAGGAGCCCCCCCTCCCCAGCCAGGCTCCAATCTCACCTACAACTCCTACACAACTAGATACTATCCTGACCCTTCCTACCCAAGATATTATTGCAAGTCAGGACCCAAAACCCTTGCCACCCACCCCTGCCCTACCACCGAAAGAAACAACAAACTTCGCGCCAGACTCTCTAAACTTTATGAGCCGCCCCGAAGATCCCTGTCTGACTCCAAATGCGAAGCCAAAAGGTCCACCAAAGGCACCACTATACCCACAACCAAGTCCAAACCTATCACTCATACAAACATCTCGGTAAAAACGAATGTACACTCCTACAAAGGAGCTCTCCTCAATACCAGATCATTGGTCGCACATGCCCTCGATATAGCAGACCTAATTATCACAGAGAAATTAGACTTTATTGCCCTAACCGAAACGTGGCTCCACAATGCAGCAGGCCCATCTCTAATGCTGGCCATCCCAGACGGCTACACTATATCTAGGCAGGACCGGGTAGGTAACCGGGGCGGTGGCATCGCCATCATATCCAAAGCAAGTTTAGCTCTCAGACTAGCCCCGACTCAAACTCTGCAGTCGTGTGAATCCCTCACTGCCAAACTCCCCATAAATCACACCCAATCCCTCACTATCCACCTGATTTACAGACCACCAGGTCCACTTGGAACATTTGAGGAAGATTTACACAACCTAATCTCTAACAATGCGAAAACCACCTCACAACTACTGCTACTAGGGGACCTCAACCTAGGGTTCAATGACCCAGCAGATTCACATGCATCTACCATAGCCAATACGATATCTTCACTCGGACTCTCTCAAAAAGTCAACCTACCCACCCACCTGAAGGGTAGAACCCTAGACTGGGTTGCTGATGCCAATTGCTCAGCGGTCATCACCGCCACCACACCACTACCCTGGACCGACCACTCGTTGGTCTCCTTCAACCTACTGACCTCTAGATCAACTACCACAACCGTGTCACTGGCACCACCCTGCCTCACAAGAAACAAGAAAAATATCTCAATAGAAAAAATCATCCCAGCTATCCTTCCAACCTTAAACGCATTACCAGACAATCTAGATCCCAATACACTAGTTCACGAATACAATAAAATCATGCTATCTACCATGGACAAAATTGCCCCACTCAAACTTCGCACCAGCAAGCCAAAAACCCATTTAAACAAATGGTATACACCCGAACTCAAAGCCCTCCGCCTAAAAAAGCGAAAATGTGAAGCTGATTGGAAACTATGCCCCTCCAGTGAAAGGAAAGCCATCCTTGACACAATATCTCGTCATTACAAAGCTGAAATCTGTTTAGCCAAACGGAATTCCTATAACATCCGCATTGCCAACTCCAATTCAAGTATGAAGGAGCTCTTTTCCATACTGAAGGAACTCGAGTCACCCATTGCTACACCCGACACCTGCACTAAGAACCAGACCTGGTGCACAGACATCCAACAAGCACTAGCAAATAAAATAAACACCCTACAAAACAAAATTCAACTAAAAAAAGACTCACTAAACCTCACTAACCCTCCCATAACTCCGCCCACTGCCTCACCAAGTACACACATCAACTCATTCACCTTTTCTAAAACCACCACCCTGGAGGTTGAGAAAATCATCCTTTCCCTTAAACCATCAAACTGTAAAGGCGATATCTGCCCCGCGCACATAATAAAGGACGCAGCCAGAGACCTGTCGCCCTTTATCTCTAAACTCATAAACGCCTCTTTCTCCTCAGGCAGCATCCCCGCCAACTTAAAACAATCTTGGGTGCTCCCCCTCCTCAAAAAACAGACGCTTGATCCCCTCACCCCCACTAACTACCGACCCATCACCACGGTACCCTTCCTACTGAAAATCTCGGACAAAGTTGCCTACGTCCAGATTCAAAAATACTTAGAACTACACAAGCTACTAGGCTCCAGACAATCAGGTTTCCACCCACTTTACGGCACGGAAACAGCCCTTATCGATCTGAAAACCCAAATCGATGATCTTAGGGACAAGGGTAAGACAGCACTCCTCCTCTTATTCGACCTCTCCGCGGCCTTCGACCTCGTCGACCACAAGGTCCTCTGCAAACACCTTGACTCAGCCGCTCACTTCTCCCCAGAAGCTATCAAATGGATTGAGTCCTTTCTGAGCGAGAGAACCATGAGAGTCTTCTCCCCTTCAGCAGCAGCAGACCCCTCTCCTATTACTTGTGGAGTCCCGCAGGGCTCATGCGTCTCCCCCACACTATATAACATCTTCACCAAACCCCTGTTCGACGATCTGGACCATCTGGGTGTCACCTACACTAACTATGCTGATGACACTCAGATTCTCCTCCCACTTTCAGGGGATCACAGTAAGGACAGAGAGTTGGTGAATAGGGTATATCTCATCATTCAGGCATGGATGGCATCGCATGGTCTATGCCTGAATAATGACAAGACAGAGCTCATCATCCTAGGTTCCCCCGCTAATATCAACAAATTAGGCCTTGAATATGCTGAATTCAACATAGATGGCAATCTCATTAGAGTATCTAGGGAAGTAAAAACCCTCGGCTTTTATCTAGATGCCACTATGTCATTCAATAAACAGGTCAACTCACTAGCATCTACCACTGCGTACACCTGCAAATTAATAAGGGCAGGCAGACCATTCCTATCCAATGACAGTTGCTTGATCCTGGCAAGAGCACTCATACTATCTAGGCTCGATTATTGTAATGCCCTCTATAGTGGCGCTAACAAAGCCATTATCCACAGGCTTCAAATCCTTCAAAATAATGCCTTGAGAGCTGCCCTCGGCATTAATAAGAGAGATCATATCTCTACCACCAGACGCCAACAGAAATGGCTCTCCACAGACAACAAAATCAGATTAAAGTTGGCCTCCCTAACCCATAAAGCCCTCAACAATGCCGCCCCCAGCTACCTGATGGACAAGGTAAAGAGAAAGTCCTCCATCCGACAAACAAGAACTATCAATTCCAACCGCCTGATAATTCCCAGATTCAAACTCTCCACCATCGGTGGGAACAGCTTCCCGGTGAAAGCTGCCATGCTCTGGAATTCGTTGCCACACAACATAAGAGCTGACCAACCATACTTACACTTTAGAAAACACCTCATCAGTCACCTTAACTCCAATAACCCTTGTTTGTAGCTGCACTTTCTATACCTAGGTATAGATAGTGATACCTTGCTCGCGACCTCGCCCTCGCCTCTAACAGCCCTTACAGCACACATCTGTACACTTTCCTCCTGTATAGATATTGACCTTTTATGTATGAAGATTTTTATACATTTCCATACCTCCTATTCCTGTAATCCTGTAATCCGGAATATTTTTTCTCAGGAGTACCCGCCTCTAACAGCCCTGTACATATTTGTATATTTGTATATTTACCCCTGCATAGATATTGACTTTGTATGTTTGAAGATTTGTACATTTCTTATTCTGTAATTTTGGTTATCTCTATCACTACCTCAATGTGTATATTTCCGCAACATTGTAAGCTTCGAATTATCTTCTGCCTGCGCCCTGGTGCCCCTCGGTAAGGTGCGCCATATAAATAAATAAACAAACAAACAAACAAACAAGTCTACTGTCTGCATACTACTAACAACCTTCATCAGCAAATTGAACCTCCATTAGCTGCCATGAGGTTTCTACCATTCCAAGTTGGCCGCCTGCTGGATTCGACCACTTCCAGCACTGTTTACCTAGTGCTGCTGCCCTTTGTGTTGGCGGATTGGCTGCGGCCCTGTTATTGTCAGCCAATCTGAACCGGAGTTTAGGGCCGGCCCTCTCCATGAAGGCACGACTCACAAAGGTTCCCTGTCCCTTGCCTGTCCCAGCCTGACTGTTCACATCACCCTGGAAGGAGCAGGAGCTCCCCTGACGCACACTGCAGCAGCAGTGCAACTACCACGCTGGACCGATGGAAGCAACAATCCTGTTGGAAGGTAGGCCAATAGGCTTACTGTGCTGCCATATCCTTGGAAAGAAATATGAATTCTGTGACGCCGGAATCGCGGGCGTTAATTTTGCCCTAATACCAGAGTAGCCTTTGTTATAACTCTACTGTCTGCATACTACTAGCAACCTTCATCAGCAAATTGAACCTCCATTAGCTGCCACGAGGTTTCCACCATTCCAAGATGGCCGCCCGCCGGATTCGACCACTTCCAGCACTGTTTACCTAGTGCTTCTGCCCTTTGTGTGGGCGGATTGGCTGCTGCCCTGTTATTGTCAGCCAATCCGAACCGGGGGCAATAGCCGACCTTTGACACGAAGGCATGACTCACAAAGGCTCCCTATCCCTTGACTGTGCCAGTCTGACTGTTCACATCGCCCTGGAAGGAGCAGGAGCTCAACTGACGCACACTGCAGTAGCAGTGCAACTACCACGCTGAATTGAAGTAAGCAACAATACTGTTGCAAGGTAGGCCAATAGGCTTACTGTGCTGCCACTTCCTTGGAAAAAAATATTAATTCCGTGACGCCGGAAAAGCAGGCGTTCATTTTGCCCTAATGCCAGAGTAGCCTTTGCTATAAGTCTACTGTCTGCATACTACTAGCAACCTTCATCAGCAAATTGAACCTCCATGAGCTGCCATGAGGTTTCCACCATTCCACAATGGCCGCTTGCCGGATTCGACCACTTCCAGGACTGTACCTAGTGCTGCTGCCCTTTGTGTTGGCGGATTGGCTGCTGCCCTGTTATTGTCAGCCAATCCAAACCGGGAGGTGAGAGCCGGCCCTCTCCATGAAGGCACGACTCACAAAGGCTCCCTGTCCCTTGCCTGTCCCAGCCTGACTGTTCACATCGCCCTGGAAGGAGCAGGCGCTCCCCTGACACACACTGCAGGAGCAGTGCAACTACCACGCTGAACTGATGGAAGCAACAATCCTTTTGCAAGGTAGGCCAATAGACTTATTGTGGACCACTTCCTTGGAAAAACATATGAATTCCGTGATGCCTGAATCGCGGGCGTTCATTTTGCCCTAATTCCAGAGTAGCCTTTGCTATAAGTCTACTGTCTGCATACTACTAGCAACCTTCATCAGCAAATTGATCCTCCATTAGCTGTCACAGGGTTTCCACCATTCCAAGAAGGCCGCCTGCCGGATTTGACCACTTCCAGCACGGTTTACCTAGTGCTGCTGCCCTTTGTGTTGGTGGATTGGCTGCTGCCCTCTTATTGTCAGCCAATCCGAACCGGGAGGCGAGAGCCGGCCCTCTCCACGAAGGCATGACTCACAAAGGCTCCCTGTCCCTTGCCTGTCCCAGCCTGACTGTTCACATCGCCCTGGAAGGAGCAGGAGCTCCCCTGACACACAATGCAGGAGAAGTGCAACTACCACGCTGAACCGATGGAAGCAACAATCCTGTTGCAAGGTCGGCCAATAGGCTTATTGTGCTACCACATTCTTGGAAAAAGATATTAATTCTGTGACGCCGGAATCACGGGCGTTATTTTTGCCCTAATACCAGAGTAGCCTTTGCTATAAGTCTACTGTCTGCATACTACTAACAACCTTCATCAGCAAATTGAACCTCCATTAGCTGCCATGAGGTTTCTACCATTCCAAGATGGCCGCCTGCTGGATTCGACCACTTCCAGCACTGTTTACCTAGTGCTGCTGCCCTTTGTGTTGGCGGATTGATTGCGGCCCTGTTATTGTCAGCCAATCTGAACTGGAGTTTAGGGCCGGCCCTCTCCATGAAGGCACGACTCACAAAGGCTCCCTGTCCCTTGCCTGTCCCAGCCTGACTGTTCACATCACCCTGGAAGGAGCAGGAGCTCCCCTGACGCACACTGCAGCAGCAGTGCAACCACCACGCTGGACCGATGGAAGCAACAATCCTGTTGAAAGGTAGGCCAATAGGCTTACTGTGCTGCCATATCCTTGGAAAGAAATATGAATTCCGTGACGCCGGAATCGCGGGCGTTAATTTTGCCCTAATACCAGAGTAGCCTTTGCTATAAGTCTACTGTCTGCATACTACTAGCAACCTTCATCAGCAAATTGAACCTCCATTAGCTGCCACGAGGTTTCCACCATTCCAAGATGGCCGCCCGCCGGATTCGACCACTTCCAGCACTGTTTACCTGGTGCTTCTGCCCTTTGTGTTGGCGGATTGGCTGCTGCCCTGTTATTGTCAGCCAATCCGAACCGGGGGCAATAGCCGACCCTCGACACGAAGGCATGACTCACAAAGGCTCCCTAACCCTTGACTGTGCCAGCCTGACTGTTCACATCGCCCTGGAAGGAGCAGGAGCTCAACTGACGCACACTGCAGTAGCAGTGCAACTACCACGCTGAACTGAAGGAAGCAACAATACTGTTGCAAGGTAGGCCAATAGGCTTACTGTGCTGCCACTTCCTTGGAAAAAAATATTAATTCTGTGACGCCGGAAAAGCGGACGTTCATTTTGCCCTAATGCCAGAGTAGCCTTTGCTATAAGTCTACTGTCTGCATACTACTAGCAACCTTCATCAGCAAATTGAACCTCCAAGAGCTGCCATGAGGTTTCCACCATTCCACAATGGCCGCTTGCCGGATTCGACCACTTCCAGGACTGTACCTAGTGCTGCTGCCCTTTGCGTTGGCGGATTGGCTGCTGCCCTGTTATTGTCAGCCAATCCAAACCGGGAGGTGAGAGCCGGCCCTCTCCATGAAGGCACGACTCACAAAGGCTCCCTGTCCCTTGCCTGTCCCAGCCTGACTGTTCACATCGCCATGGAAGGAGCAGGCGCTCCCCTGACACACACTGCAGGAGCAGTGCAACTACCACGCTGAACTGATGGAAGCAACAATCCTTTTGCAAGGTAGGCCAATAGGCTTATTGTGCTACCACTTCCTTGGAAAACCATATGAATTCCGTGATGCCGGAATCGCGGGCGTTCATTTTGCCCTAATTCCAGAGTAGCCTTTGCTATAAGTCTACTGTCTGCATACTACTAGCAACCTTCATCAGCAAATTGATCCTCCATTAGCTGTTCAGGGTTTCCACCATTCCAAGAAGGCCGCCTGCCGGATTTGACCACTTCCAGCACGGTTTACCTAGTGCTGCTGCCCTTTGTGTTGGTGGATTGGCTGCTGCCCTCTTATTGTCAGCCAATCCGAACCGGGAGGCGAGAGTTGGCCCTCTCCACGAAGGCATGACTCACAAAGGCTCCCTGTCCCTTGCCTGTCCCAGCCTGACTGTTCATATCGCCCTGGAAGGAGCAGGAGCTCCCCTGACACACAATGCAGGAGAAGTGCAACTACCACGCTCAACCGATGGAAGCAACAATCCTGTTGCAAGGTCGGCCAATAGGCTTATTGTGCTACCACTTCCTTGGAAAAAGATATTAATTCCGTGATGCCGGAATCGCGGGCGTTAATTTTGCCCTAATACCAGAGTAGCCTTTGCTATAAGTCTACTGTCTGCATACTTCTAGCAACCTTCATCAGCAAATTGAACCTCCATTAGCTGCACGAGGTTTCCACCATTCCAAGATGGCCGCCTGCCGGATTCGACCACTTTCAGCACTGTTTACCTAGTGCTGCTGCCCTTTGTGTTGGCGGAGTGGCTGCTGCCCTGTTATTGTCAGCCAATCCGAACCGGGAAGTGAGAGCTGGCCCTCTCCATGAAGGCACGACTCACAAAGGCTCCCTGCCCCTTGCCTGTCCAAGCCTGACTGTTCACATCGCCCTGGAAGGAGCAGGAGCTCCACTGATGCACAGTGCAGGAGCAGTGAAACTATCACGCTGAACCGATGGAAGCAACAATCCTGTTGCAAGGTCGGCCAATAGGCTTTTTGTGCTGCCACTTACTTGGAAAAAAATATTAATTCCGTGATGCCGGAATCGCGGGTGTTCATTTTGCCCTAATACCAGAGTAGCCTTTTCTATAAGTCTACTGTCAGCATACTACTAGCAACCTTCATCAGCAAATTGAACCTCCATTAACTGCCACAAGGTTTCTTCCATTCCAAGATAGCCGCCTGCCGGATTCGACCACTTCCAGCACTGTTTACCTAGTGCTGCTGCCCTTTGTGTTGGTGGATTGGCTGCTGCCCTGTTATTGTCAGCCAATCCGAACTGAGAGGCGAGAGCCGGCCCTCTCCATGATGGCACGACTCACAAAGGCTCCCTGTCCCTTGCCTGTCCCAGCCTGACTGTTCACATCGCCCTGGAAGGAGCAGGAGCTCCCCTGAAACACCCTGCAGGAGCAGTGCAACTACCACGCTGAACTGATGGAAGCAACAATCCTGTTGCAAGGTAGGCCAATAGGCTTATTGTGTTGCCACTTCCTTGGAAAAAAATATTAATTCCGTGTTGCCGGAATCGCAGGCGTTAATTTTGCCCTTATACCGGAGTAGCCTTTGCTATAAGTCTACTGTCTGCATATTACTAGCAACCTTCATCAGCAAATTGAACCTTCATTAGCTGCCACAAGGTTTCCACCATTCCAAGATGGCCGCCTACCGGATTTGACCACTTCCAGCACTGTTTACCTAGTGCTGCTGCCCTTTGTGTTGGCGGATTGGCTGCTGCCCTGTTATTGTCAGCCAATCCAAACCGGGAGGTGAGAGCCGGCCCTCTCCACGAAGGCACGACTCTCAAAGGCTCCCTGTCCTTTGCCTGTCCCAGCCTGTCTGTTCACATAGCCCTGGAAGGAGCAGGAGCTCCCCTGACGCACACTGCAGGAGGAGTGCAACTACCACGCTGAACTGATGGAAGCAACAATCATGTTGCAAGGTAGGCCAATAGGCTTATTGTGCTGCCACTTCCTTGGAAAAAAATATTTAATTCTGTGACGCCGGAATCGCGGGTGTTAATTTTGCCCTAATACCAGAGTGGCCTTAGCTTTAAGTCTACTGTCTGCACTACTAGCAACCTTCATCAGCAAATTGAACCTCCATTAGCTGCCATGAGTTTTCCACCATTCCAAGATGGCCGCCTGCCGGATTCGACCACTTCTAGCACGGTTTACCTAGTGCTGCTGCCCTTTGTGTTGGCGGATTGGCTGCTGCCCTGTTATTGTCAGCCAATCTGAACCGGGAGGCGAGAGCCGGCCCTCTCCACGAAGGCACGACTCACAAAGGCTCCCTATCCCTTGCCTGTCCCAGCCTGACTCTTCACATTGCCCTGCAAGGAGCAGGAGCTCCCATGACGCACACTGCAGGAGCAATGCAACTACCACGCTGAACCGATGGAAGCAACAATCCTGTTGCAAGGTAGGCCAATAGGCTTATTGTGCTACCACTTCCTTGGAAAAAAATATTAATTCCGTGACGCCAGAATCGCGGGCGTTAATTTTGCCCTTATACCAGAGTAGCCTTTGCTATAAGTCTACTGTCGGCATACTACTAGCAACCTTCATCAGCAAATTGAACCTCCAATAACTGCCACGAGGTTTCCACCATTCCAAGATGGCCGCCTGCCGGATTCGACCACTTCCAGCACTGTTTACCTAGTGATGCTGCCCTTTGTGTTGGCGGATTGGCTGCTGCCCTGTTATTGTCAGCCAATCCGAACTGGGAGGTGAAAGCCGGCCCTCTCCACGAAGGCACGACTCACAAAGGCTCCCTGTCCGAGCCTGACTGTTCACATCGCCCTGGAAGGAGCAGCAGCTCCACTAATGCACACTGCAGGAGCAGTACAACTACCACGCTGAACCGATGGAAGCAACAATCCTGTTGCAAGGTAGGCCAATAGGCTTATTGTGCTGCCACTTCCTTGGAAAAAAATATTAATTCCGTGACGCCGAAATCGCGGGTGTTCATTTTGCCCTAATACCAGAGTAGCCTTTGCTATAGGTCTACTGTCTGCATACTACTAGCAACCTTCATCAGCAAATTGAACCTCCATTAGCTGCCACGAGGTTTCCACCATTTCAAGATGGCCGCCTGCCGAATTCGACCACTTCCAGCACTGTTTACCTGGTGCTACTGCCCTTTGTGTTGGCGGATTGGCTACTGCCCTGTTATTGTCAGCCAATCAGAACTGGGAGGCGAGAGCCGGCCCTCTCCACGAAGGTACGACTCACAAAGGCTCCCTGTCCCAGCCTGACTGTTCACATCGCCCTGGAAGGAGCAGCAGCTCCACTAATGCACACTGCAGGAGCAGTGCAACTACCATGCTGAACCAATGGAAGCAACAATCCTGTTGCAAGGTAGGCCAATAGGCTGATTGTGCTGCCACTTCCTTGGAAAAATTTTTTAATTCCGTGACGCCAGAATCGCGGGCGTTAATTTTGCCCTAATACCAGAGTAGCCTTTGCTATAAATCTACTGTCGGCATACTACTAGCAACCATCATCAGCAAATTGAACCTCCATTAACTGCCACAAGGTTTCCACCATTCCAAGATGGCCGCCTGCCGGATTCGACCACTTCTAGCACAGTTTACCTAGTGCTGCTGCCCTTTGTGTTGGCGGATTGGCTGCTGCCCTGTTATTGTCAGCCAATCTGAACCGGGAGGCGAGAGCCGGCCCTCTCCACGAAGGCACGACTCACAAAGGCTCCCTGTCCCTTGCCTGTCCCAGCCTGACTCTTCACATTGCCCTGCAAGGAGCAGGAGCTCCCATGACGCACACTGCAGGAGCAATGCAACTACCACGCTGAACCGATGGAAGCAACAATCCTGTTGCAAGGTAGGCCAATAGGCTTATTGTGCTACCACTTCCTTGGAAAAAAATATTAATTCCGTGACGCCAGAATCGCGGGCGTTAATTTTGCCCTAATACCAGAGTAGCCTTTGCTATAAGTCTACTGTCGGCATACTACTAGCAACCTTCATCAGCAAATTGAACCTCTAATAACTGCCACGAGGTTTCCACCATTCCAAGATGGCCGCCTGCCGGATTCGACCACTTCCAGCACTGTTTACCTAGTGCTGCTGCCCTTTGTGTTGGCGGATTGGCTGCTGCCCTGTTATTGTCAGCCAATCCGAACTGGGAGGTGAAAGCCGGCCCTCTCCACGAAGGCACGACTCACAAAGGCTCCCTGTCCCAGCCTGACTGTTCACATCGCCCTGGAAGGAGCAGCAGCTCCACTAATGCACAGTGCAGGAGCAGTACAACTACCACGCTGAACCGATGGAAGCAACAATCCTGTTGCAAGGTAGGCCAATAGGCTTATTGTGCTGCCACTTCCTTGGAAAAAAATATTAATTCCGTGACGCCGAAATCGCGGGTGTTCATTTTGCCCTAATACCAGAGTAGCCTTTGCTATAGGTCTACTGTCTGCATACTACTAGCAACCTTCATCAGCAAATTGAACCTCCATTAGCTGCCACGAGGTTTCCACCATTTCAAGATGGCCGCCTGCCGAATTCGACCACTTCCAGCACTGTTTACCTGGTGCTGCTGCCCTTTGTGTTGGCGGATTGGCTGCTGCCCTGTTATTGTCAGCCAATCAGAACTGGGAGGCGAGAGCCGGCCCTCTCCACGAAGGTACGACTCACAAAGGCTCCCTGTCCCTTGCCTGTCCCAGCCTGACTGTTCACATCACCCTGGAAGGAGCAGGAGCTCACCTGACACACACTGCAGGAGCAGTGCAACTACCACGGTGAACCGATGGAAGCAACAATCCTGTTGCAAGGTAGGCCAATAGGCTGATTGTGCTGCCACTTCCTTGGAAATTTTTTTTAATTCCGTGACGCCAGAATCGCGAGCGTTAATTTTGCCCTAATACCAGAGTAGCCTTTTCTATAAATCTACTGTCGGCATACTACTAGCAACCATCATCAGCAAATTGAACCTCCATTAACTGCCACAAGGTTTCCACCATTCCAAGATGGCCGCCTGCCGGATTCGACCACTTCCAGCACTGTTTACGTAGTGCTGCTGCCCTTTGTGTTGGCGGATTGACTGCTGCCCTGTTATTGTCAGCCAGTCCGAACTGGGAGGTGAAAGCCGGCCCTCTCCACGAAGACACGACTCACAAAGCCTCCCTGTCCCAGCCTGACTGCTCACATCGCCCTGGAAGGAACAGGAGCGCCACTGATGCACACTGCAGGAGCAGTGCAACTACAATGCTGAACCGATGGAAGCAACAATCCTGTTGCAAGGTAGGCCAATAGGCTGATTGTGCTGCCACTTCCTTGGAAAAAAATATTAATTCTGTTATGCTGGAATCGCGGGCGTTCATTTTGCCCTAATACTAGAGTAGCCTTTGCTATAAGTCTACTGTCGGCATACTACTAGCAACCTTCATCAGCAAATTGAACCTCCAATAACTGCCACGAGGTTTCCACCATTCCAAGATGGCCGCCTGCCGGATTCGACCACTTCCAGCACTGTTTACCTAGTGATGCTGCCCTTTGTGTTGGCGGATTGGCTGCTGCCCTGTTATTGTCAGCCAATCCGAACTGGGAGGTGAAAGCCGGCCCTCTCCACGAAGGCACGACTCACAAAGGCTCCCTGTCCGAGCCTGACTGTTCACATCGCCCTGGAAGGAGCAGCAGCTCCACTAATGCACACTGCAGGAGCAGTACAACTACCACGCTGAACCGATGGAAGCAACAATCCTGTTGCAAGGTAGGCCAATAGGCTTATTGTGCTGCCACTTCCTTGGAAAAAAATATTAATTCCGTGACGCCGAAATCGCGGGTGTTCATTTTGCCCTAATACCAGAGTAGCCTTTGCTATAGGTCTACTGTCTGCATACTACTAGCAACCTTCATCAGCAAATTGAACCTCCATTAGCTGCCACGAGGTTTCCACCATTTCAAGATGGCCGCCTGCCGAATTCGACCACTTCCAGCACTGTTTACCTGGTGCTACTGCCCTTTGTGTTGGCGGATTGGCTGCTGCCCTGTTATTGTCAGCCAATCAGAACTGGGAGGCGAAAGCCGGCCCTCTCCACGAAGGTACGACTCACAAAGGCTCCCTGTCCCAGCCTGACTGTTCACATCGCCCTGGAAGGAGCAGCAGCTCCACTAATGCACACTGCAGGAGCAGTGCAACTACCATGCTGAACCGATGGAAGCAACAATCCTGTTGCAAGGTAGGCCAATAGGCTGATTGTGCTGCCACTTCCTTGGAAAAAATTTTTAATTCCGTGACGCCAGAATCGCGGGCGTTAATTTTGCCCTAATACCAGAGTAGCCTTTGCTATAAATCTACTGTCGGCATACTACTAGCAACCATCATCAGCAAATTAAACCTCCATTAACTGCCACGAGGTTTCCACCATTCCAAGATGGCCGCCTGCCGGATTCGACCACTTCTAGCACGGTTTACCTAGTGCTGCTGCCCTTTGTGTTGGCGGATTGGCTGCTGCCCTGTTATTGTCAGCCAATCTGAACCGGGAGGCGAGAGCCGGCCCTCTCCACGAAGGCACGACTCACAAAGGCTCCCTGTCCCTTGCCTGTCCCAGCCTGACTCTTCACATTGCCCTGCAAGGAGCAGGAGCTCCCATGACGCACACTGCAGGAGCAATGCAACTACCACGCTGAACCGATGGAAGCAACAATCCTGTTGCAAGGTAGGCCAATAGGCTTATTGTGCTGCCACTTCCTTGGAAAAAAATATTAATTCCGTGACGCCGAAATCGCGGGTGTTCATTTTGCCCTAATACCAGAGTAGCCTTTGCTATAGGTCTACTGTCTGCATACTACTAGCAACCTTCATCAGCAAATTGAACCTCCATTAGCTGCCACGAGGTTTCCACCATTTCAAGATGGCTGCCTGCCGAATTCGACCACTTCCAGCACTGTTTACCTGGTGCTGCTGCCCTTTGTGTTGGCGGATTGGCTGCTGCCCTGTTATTGTCAGCCAATCAGAACTGGGAGGCGAGAGCCGGCCCTCTCCACGAAGGTACGACTCACAAAGGCTCCCTGTCCCTTGCCTGTCCCAGCCTGACTGTTCACATCACCCTGGAAGGAGCAGGAGCTCACCTGACGCACACTGCAGGAGCAGTGCAACTACCACGGTGAACCGATGGAAGCAGCAATCCTGTTGCAAGGTAGGCCAATAGGCTGATTGTGCTGCCACTTCCTTGGAAATTTTTTTTAATTCCGTGACGCCAGAATCGCGAGCGTTAATTTTGCCCTAATACCAGAGTAGCCTTTGCTATAAATCTACTGTCGGCATACTACTAGCAACCATCATCAGCAAATTGAACCTCCATTAACTGCCACAAGGTTTCCACCATTCCAAGATGGCCACCTGCCGGATTCGACCACTTCCAGCACTGTTTACGTAGTGCTGCTGCCCTTTGTGTTGGCGGATTGACTGCTGCCCTGTTATTGTCAGCCAGTCCGAACTGGGAGGTGAAAGCCGGCCCTCTCCACGAAGACACGACTCACAAAGCCTCCCTGTCCCAGCCTGACTGCTCACATCGCCCTGGAAGGAACAGGAGCGCCACTGATGCACACTGCAGGAGCAGTACAACTACAATGCTGAACCGATGGAAGCAACAATCCTGTTGCAAGGTAGGCCAATAGGCTGATTGTGCTGCCACTTCCTTGGAAAAAAATATTAATTCTGTTATGCTGGAATCGCGGGCGTTCATTTTGCCCTAATACTAGAGTAGCCTTTGCTATAAGTCTACTGTCTGAATACTACTAGCAACCTTCATCAGCAAATTGAACCTCCATGAGCTGCCATGAGGTTTCCACCATTCCAAGATGGCCGCCTGCCGGATTCGACCACTTCCAGCACTGTTTGCCTAGTGATGCTGCCCTTTGTGTTGGTGGATTGGCTGCTGCCCTGTTATTGTCAGCCAATCCGAACCGAGAGGCGAGAGCCGGCCCTCTCCATGATGGCACGACTCTCAAAGGCTCCCTGTCCCTTGCCTGTCCCAGCCTGACTGTTCACATCGCCCTGGAAGGAGCAGGAGCTCCCCTGACACACCCTGCAGGAGCAGTGCAACTACCACGCTGAACTGATGGAAGCAACAATCCTGTTGCAAGGTAGGCCAATAGGCTTATTGTACTACCACTTCCTTGGAAAAAAATATTAATTCCCTGACGCCAGAATCGCAGGCGTTAATTTTGCCCTAATATCAGAGTAGCCTTTGCTATAAGTCTACTGACGGCATACTACTAGCAACCTTCATCAGCAAATTAAACCTCCATTAACTGCCACGAGGTTTCCACCATTCCAAGATGGCCACCTGCCGCATTCGACCACTTCCAGCACTGTTTACCTAGTGCTGCTCCCCTTTGTGTTGGCGGATTGGCTGCTGCCCTGTTATTGTCAGCCAATTCGAACTGGGAGGTGAAAGCCGGCCCTCTCCACGAAGGCACGACTTACAAAGGCTCCCTGTCCCTTGCTTTTCCCAGCCTGACTGTTCACATCGCCCTGGAAGGAGCAGGAGCTCCCCTGAAACACCCTGCAGGAGCAGTGCAACTACCACGCTGAACTGATGGAAGCAACAATCCTGTTGCAGGGTAGGCCAATAGGCTTATTGTGTTGCCACTTCCTTGGAAAAAAATATTAATTCCGTGTTGCCGGAATCGCAGGCGTTAATTTTGCCCTTAAACCGGAGTAGCCTTTGCTATAAGTCTACTGTCTGCATATTACTAGCAACCTTCATCAGCAAATTGAACCTTCATTAGCTGCCACAAGGTTTCCACCATTCCAAGATGGCCGCCTACCGGATTTGACCACTTCCAGCACTGTTTACCTAGTGCTGCTGCCCTTTGTGTTGGCGGATTGGCTGCTGCCCTGTTATTGTCAGCCAATCCAAACCGGGAGGTGAGAGCCGGCCCTCTCCACGAAGGCACGACTCTCAAAGGCTCCCTGTCTTTTGCCTGTCCCAGCCTGTCTGTTCACATAGCCCTGGAAGGAGCAGGAGCTCCCCTGACGCACACTGCAGGAGGAGTGCAACTACCACGCTGAACTGATGGAAGCAACAATCATGTTGCAAGGTAGGCCAATAGGCTTATTGTGCTGCCACTTCCTTGGAAAAAAATATTTAATTCCGTGACGCCGGAATCGCGGGTGTTAATTTTGCCCTAATACCAGAGTGGCCTTAGCTTTAAGTCTACTGTCTGCACTACTAGCAACCTTCATCAGCAAATTGAACCTCCATTAGCTGCCATGAGTTTTCCACCATTCCAAGATGGCCGCCTGCCGGATTCGACCACTTCTAGCACGGTTTACCTAGTGCTGCTGCCCTTTGTGTTGGCGGATTGGCTGCTGCCCTGTTATTGTCAGCCAATCTGAACCGGGAGGCGAGAGCCGGCCCTCTCCACGAAGACACGACTCTCAAAGGCTCCCTGTCCCTTGCCTGTCCCAGCCTGACTCTTCACATTGCCCTGCAAGGAGCAGGAGCTCCCATGACGCACACTGCAGGAGCAATGCAACTACCACGCTGAACCGATGGAAGCAACAATCCTGTTGCAAGGTAGGCCAATAGGCTTATTGTGCTACCACTTCCTTGGAAAAAAATATTAATTCCGTGACGCCAGAATCGCGGGCGTTAATTTTGCCCTTATACCAGAGTAGCCTTTGCTATAAGTCTACTGTCGGCATACTACTAGCAACCTTCATCAGCAAATTGAACCTCCAATAACTGCCACGAGGTTTCCACCATTCCAAGATGGCCGCCTGCCGGATTCGACCACTTCCAGCACTGTTTACCTAGTGCTGCTGCCCTTTGTGTTGGCGGATTGGCTGCTGCCCTGTTATTGTCAGCCAATCCGAACTGGGAGGTGAAAGCCGGCCCTCTCCACGAAGGCACGACTCACAAAGGCTCCCTGTCCGAGCCTGACTGTTCACATCGCCCTGGAAGGAGCAGCAGCTCCACTAATGCACACTGCAGGAGCAGTACAACTACCACGCTGAACCGATGGAAGCAACAATCCTGTTGCAAGGTAGGCCAATAGGCTTATTGTGCTGCCACTTCCTTGGAAAAAAATATTAATTCCGTGACGCCGAAATCGCGGGTGTTCATTTTGCCCTAATACCAGAGTAGCCTTTGCTATAGGTCTACTGTCTGCATATTACTAGCAACCTTCATCAGCAAATTGAACCTCCATTAGCTGCCACGAGGTTTCCACCATTTCAAGATGGCCGCCTGCCGAATTCGACCACTTCCAGCACTGTTTACCTGGTACTACTGCCCTTTGTGTTGGCGGATTGGCTGCTGCCCTGTTATTGTCAGCCAATCAGAACTGGGAGGCGAGAGCCGGCCCTCTCCACGAAGGTACGACTCACAAAGGCTCCCTGTCCCAGCCTGACTGTTCACATCGCCCTGGAAGGAGCAGCAGCTCCACTAATGCACACTGCAGGAGCAGTGCAACTACCATGCTGAACCGAAGGAAACAACAATCCTGTTGCAAGGTAGGCCAATAGGCTGATTGTGCTGCCACTTCCTTGGAAAAAAAATTTAATTCCGTGACGCCAGAATCGCGGGCGTTAATTTTGCCCTAATACCAGAGTAGCCTTTGCTATAAATCTACTGTCGGCATACTACTAGCAACCTTCATCAGCAAATTGAACCTCCATTAACTGCCACAAGGTTTCCACCATTCCAAGATGGCCGCCTGCCGGATTCGACCACTTCTAGCACGGTTTACCTAGTGCTGCTGCCCTTTGTGTTGGCGGATTGGCTGCTGCCCTGTTATTGTCAGCCAATCTGAACCGGGAGGCGAGAGCCGGCCCTCTCCACGAAGGCACGACTCACAAAGGCTCCCTGTCCCTTGCCTGTCCCAGCCTGACTCTTCACATTGCCCTGCAAGGAGCAGGAGCTCCCATGACGCACACTGCAGGAGCAATGCAACTACCACGCTGAACCGATGGAAGCAACAATCCTGTTGCAAGGTAGGCCAATAGGCTTATTGTGCTACCACTTCCTTGGAAAAAAATATTAATTCCGTGACGCCAGAATCGCGGGCGTTAATTTTGCCCTAATACCAGAGTAGCCTTTGCTATAAGTCTACTGTCGTCATACTACTAGCAACCTTCATCAGCAAATTGAACCTCCAATAACTGCCACGAGGTTTCCACCATTCCAAGATGGCCGCCTACCGGATTCGACCACTTCCAGCACTGTTTACCTAGTGCTGCTGCCCTTTGTGTTGGCGGATTGGCTGCTGCCCTGTTATTGTCAGCCAATCCGAACTGGGAGGTGAAAGCCGGCCCTCTCCACGAAGGCACGACTCACAAAGGCTCCCTGTACCAGCCTGACTGTTCACATCGCCCTGGAAGGAGCAGCAGCTCCACTAATGCACACTGCAGGAGCAGTACAACTACCACGCTGAACCGATGGAAGCAACAATCCTGTTGCAAGGTAGGCCAATAGGCTTATTGTGCTGCCACTTCCTTGGAAAAAAATATTAATTCCGTGACGCCGAAATCGCGGGTGTTCATTTTGCCCTAATACCAGAGAAGCCTTTGCTATAGGTCTACTGTCTGCATACTACTAGCAACCTTCATCAGCAAATTGAACCTCCATTAGCTGCCACGAGGTTTCCACCATTTCAAGATGGCCGCCTGCCGAATTCGACCACTTCCAGCACTGTTTACCTGGTGCTGCTGCCCTTTGTGTTGGCGGATTGGCTGCTGCCCTGTTATTGTCAGCCAATCAGAACTGGGAGGCGAGAGCCGGCCCTCTCCACGAAGGTACGACTCACAAAGGCTCCCTGTCCCTTGCCTGTCCCAGCCTGACTGTTCACATCACCCTGGAAGGAGCAGGAGCTCACCTGACGCACACTGCAGGAGCAGTGCAACTACCACGGTGAACCGATGGAAGCAACAATCCTGTTGCAAGGTAGGCCAATAGGCTGATTGTGCTGCCACTTCCTTGGAAATTTTTTTTAATTCCGTGACGCCAGAATTGCGGGCGTTAATTTTGCCCTTATACCAGAGTAGCCTTTGCTATAAATCTACTGTCGGCATACTACTAGCAACCTTCATCAGCAAATTGAACCTCCATTAGCTGCCACAAGGTTTCCACCATTCCAAGATGGCCGCATGCCGGATTCGACCACTTCCAGCACTGTTTACGTAGTGCTGCTGCCCTTTGTGTTGGCGGATTGACTGCTGCCCTGTTATTGTCAGCCAGTCCGAACTGGGAGGTGAAAGCCGGCCCTCTCCACGAAGGCACGACTCACAAAGCCTCCCTGTCCCAGCCTGACTGTTCACATCGCCCTGGAAGGAACAGGAGCGCCACTGATGCACACTGCAGGAGCAGTACAACTACAATGCTGAACCGATGGAAGCAACAATCCTGTTGCAAGGTAGGTCAATAGGCTGATTGTGCTGCCACTTCCTTGGAAAAAAATATTAATTCTGTGATGCTGGAATCGCGGGCGTTCATTTTGCCCTAATACTAGAGTAGCCTTTGCTATAAGTCTACTGTCTGAATACTACTAGCAACCTTCATCAGCAAATTGAACCTCCATGAGCTGCCATGAGGTTTCCACCATTCCAAGATGTCCGCCTGCCGGATTCGACCACTTCGAGCACTGTTTACCTAGTGCTGCTGCCCTTTGTGTTGGCGGATTGGCTGCTGCCCTGTTATTGTCAGCCAATACAAACCGGGAGGTGAGAGCCGGCCCTCCCCACCAAGGCACCACTCGAAAAGGCTCACTGTCTCTTGCCTGTCACAGCCTGACTGTTCACATCGCCCTGAAAGGAGCAGGAGCTCCACTGACGCATACTGCAGGAGCAGTGCAACTACCACGCTGAACCGATGGAAGCAACAATCCTGTTGCAAGGTAGGCCAATAGACTTATTGTGCTGCCACTTCCTTGGAAAAAAATCTTAAATCAGTAACGCCGGAATCGCGGGTGTTAATTTTGCCCTAATACCAGCGTAGCCTTAGCTTTAAGTCTACTGTCTGCATACTACTAACAACCTTCATCAGCAAATTGAACCTCCATTAGCTGCCATGAGGTTTCTGGCATTCCAAGATAGCCGCCTGCTGGATTCGACCACTTCCAGCACTGTTTACCTAGTGCTGCTGCCCTTTGTTTTGGTGGATTGGCTGCTGCCCTGTTATTGTCAGCCAATCCGAACAGGGAGGCGAGAGCCGGCCCTCTCACGAAGGTACGACTCACAAAGGCTCCCTGTCCCTTGCCTCTCCCAGCATGACTTTTCACATCACCCTGGAAGGAGCAGGAGCTCCCCTGACGCACACTGCAGCAGCAGTGCAACTACCACGCTGAACCGATGGAAGCAACAATCCTGTTGCAAGGTAGGCCAATAGGATTACTGTGCTGCCACATCCTTGGAAAAAAATATTAATTCTGTTACGCCGGAATAGCAGCTGTTAATTTTGCCCTTATACCGAAGTAGCCTTTGCTATAAGTCTACTGTCTGCATACTACTAGCAACCTTCATCAGCAAATTGAACCTCCATTAGCTGCCACAAGGATTCCACCATTCCAAGATTGCCGACTGCGGGATTCGAACACTTCCAGCATTGTTTACCTAGTGCTGCTGCCCTTTGTGTTGGCGGATTGGCTGCTGCCCTGTTATTGTCAGCCAATCCAAACCCGGAGGTGAGAGCCGGCCCTCTCCACAAAGGCATGACTCGCAAAGGCTCCCTGTCCCTTGCCTGTCCCAGCCTGACTGTTCACATCACCCTGGAAGGAGCAGGAGCTCCCTGACGCACACTGCAGCAGCAGTGCAACTACCACGCTGGACCGATGGAAGCAATAATCCTGTTGCAAGGTAGGCCAATAGGCTTACTGTGCTGCCACATCCTTGGAAAGAAATATGAATTCCGTGACGCCGGATCGCGGGCGTTAATTTTACCCTAATACCAGAGTAGCATTTGCTATAAGTCTACTGTCTGCATACTACCAGCAACCTTCATCAGCAAATTGAACCTCCATTAGCTGCCATGAGGTTTCCACCATTCCAAGATGGCCGCCTGCCGGATTCGACCACTTCCAGCACTGTTTACCTAGTGCTGCTGCCCTTCGTGTTGGTGGATTGGCTGCTGCCCTGTTATTGTCAGCCAATCCGAACCGGGGGGCGAGAGCCGGCCCTCTCCACGAAGGCACGACTCACAAAGGCTCCCTGTCCCTTGCCTGTCCCAGCCTGACTGTTCACATCACCCTGGAAGGAGCAGGAGCTCAAAAGACGCACACTGCAGGAGCAGTGCAACTACCACGCTGAACCGATGGAAGCAACAATACTGTTGCAAGGTAGGCCAATAGGCTTATTGCGCTGCCACTTCCTTGGAAAAAAATATTAATTCTGTGACGCCGGAATAGCGGGTGTTCATTTTGCCCTAATATCAGAGTAGCCTTTGCTATAAGTCTACTGTCTGCATACTACTAGCAACCTTCATCAGCAAATTGAACCTCCATGAGCTGCCATGAGGTTTTCATCATTCCAAGATGGCCGCCTGCCGGATTCAACCACTTCCAGCAATGTTTACCTAGTGCTGCTGCCCTTTGTGTTGGCAGATTGACTGCTGCCTTGTTATTGTCAGCCAATCCAAACCGGGAGGCGAGAGCTGGCCCTCTCCACAAAGGCATGACTCGCAAAGGCTCCCTGTCCTTTGTCTGTCCCAGCCTGACTGTTCACATCGCCCTGAAAGGAGCAGGAGCTCCCCTGATGCACACTGCAGGAGCAGTGCAACTACCACGCTGAACCGATGGAAGCAACAATCATGTTGCAAGGTAGGCCAATAGGCTTATTGTGCTGCCACTTCCTTGGAAAAAAATATTAATTCCGTGACGCCGCAATCGCAGGCGTTAATTTTGCCCTTATACCAGAGTAGCCTTAGCTTTAAGTCTACTGTCTGCATACTACTAGCAACCTTCATCAGCAAATTGAACCTCCATTAGCTGCCACAAGGTTTCCACCATTCCATGATGGCCGCCTGCCGGATTCGACCACTTCCAGCACTGTTTACCTAGTGCTGCTGACCTTTGTGTTGGCGGATTGGCTGCTGCCCTGTTATTGTCAGCCAATCCAAACCGAGAGGCAAGAGCCGGCCCTCTCCACGAAGGCACGACTCGCAAAGGCTCCCTGTCCCTTGCCTGTCCCAGCCTGACTGTTCACATCGCCCTGGAAGGAGCAGGAGCTCCCCTTATGCACACTGCAGGAGCAGTGCAACTACCACGCTGAACCGATGGAAGCAACAATCATGTTGCAAGGTAGGCCAATAGGCTTATTGTGCTCCCACTTCCTTGGAAAAAAATATTAATTCCGTGACGCCGGAATCGCGGGTGTTAATTTTTCCCTAATACCAGAGTAGCCTTAGCTTTAAGTCTACTGTCTGCATACTTCTAGCACCCTTCATCAGCAAATTGAACCTCCATTAGCTGCCATGAGGTTTCTAGCATTCCAAGATGGCCGCCTGCTGGATTTGACCACTTACAGCACTGTTTACCTGGTGCTGCTGCCCTTTCTGTTGGCGGATTGGCTGCTGCCCTGTTATTGTCAGCCAATCCGAACCGGGAGGCGAGAGACGGCCCTCTCCACGAAGGCAAAACTCAGAAAGGCTCCGTGTCCCTTGCCTCTCCCAGCCTGACTGTTCACATCACCCTGGAAGGAGCAGGAGCTCCCCTGACCACACTGCAGCAGCAGTGCAACTACCACACTGAACCGATGGAAGCAACAATCCTGTTGCAAGGTCGGCCAATAGGCTTACTGTGCTGCCACATCCTTGGAAAAAAATATTAATTCTGGGACGCCGGAATCGCAGGCATTAATTTTGCCCTAATACCAGATTAGCCTTTGCTATAAGTCTACTGTCTGCATACTACTAACAACCTTCATCAGCAAATTGAACCTCCATTAGCTGCCACGAGGTTTCCACCATTCCAAGATGGCCGCCTGCCGGATTTGACCACTTCCAGCACTGTTTACCTAGTGCTGCTGCCCTTTGTGTTGGCGGATTGGCTGCTGCCCTGTTATTGTCATCGAATCCGAACCGGGAGGCGAGAGCCGGCCCTGTCCACGAAGGCACGACTCACAAAGGCTCCCTTTCCCTTGCCTGTCCCAGCCTGACTGTTTACATCACCCTGGAAGGTGCAGGAGCTCCCCTGATGCACACTGCAGGAGCAGTGCAACTACCACGCTGAACCGATGGAAGCAACAATCCTGTTGCAAGGTCGGCCAATAGGCTTATTGTGCTGCCACTTCCTTGGAAAAAAATATTAATTCTGTGACACCGGAATAGCGGGCGTTCATTTTGCCCTAATATCAGAGTAGCCTTTGCTATAAGTCTACTGTCCTCATACTACTAGCAACCTTCATCAGCAAATTGAACCTCCATGAGCTGCCATGAGGTTTCCACCATTCCAAGATGGTCGCCTGCCGGATTCAACCGCTTCCAGGACTGTTTACCTAGTGCTGCTGCCCTTTGTGTTGGCGGATTGGCTGCTGCCCTGTTATTGTCAGCCAATACACACCGGGAGGCGAGAGCCGGCCCTGTCCACGAAGGCACGACTCACAAAGGCTCCCTGTCCCTTGCCTGTCCCAGCCTGACTGTTCACATCACCCTGGAAGGAGCAGGAGCTCCCCTGATGCACACTGCAGGAGCAGTGCGACTACCACGTAGAACCGATGGAAGCAACAATCCTGTTGCAAGGTAGGCCAATAGGCTTACTGTGCTGCCACATCCTTAGAAATAAATATTAATTCTGTGATGCCGGAATCGCGGGCATTAATTTTGCCCTAATTCCAGATTAGCCTTTGCTATAAGTCGACTGTCTGCATACTACTAGCAACCTTCATCAGCAAATTAAACCTCCATTAACTGCCACGAGGTTTCCACCATTCCAAGATGGCCGCCTGCCGGATTCGACCACTTCCAGCACTGTTTACCTAGTGCTGCTGCCCTTTGTGTTGGCGGATTGGCTACTGCCCTGTTATTGTCAGCCAATCCAAACCGGGAGGTGAGAGCCGGCCCTCTCCACGAAGGCACGACTCACAAAGGCTCCCTGTCCCTTGCCTGTCCCAGCCTGACTGTTCACATCGCCCTGTAAGGAGCAGGAGCTCCCCTGACACACACTGCAGGAGCAGTGCAACTACCACGCTGAACTGATGGAAGCAACAATCCTTTTGCAAGGTAGTCCAATAGGCTTATTGTGCTACCACTTCCTTGGAAAAAAATTTGAATTCCGTGATGCCGGAATCGCGGGCGTTCATTTTGCCCTATTTCCAGAGTAGCCTTTGCTATAAGTCTACTGTCTGCATACTACTAGCATCCTTCATCAGCAAATTGAACCTTCATTAGCTGCCACAAGGTTTCCACCATTCCAAGATGGCCGCCTACCGGATTCGACCACTTCTAGCACTGTTTACCTAGTGCTGCTGCCCTTTGTGTTGGTGGATTTGCTGCTGCCCTGTTATTGTCAGCCAATCCGAACCGGGAGGCGAGAGCCGGCCCTCTCCATGAAGGCATGACTCACAAAGGCTCCCTGTCATTTGCCTGTCCCATCCTGACTGTTCACATTGCCCTGGAAGGAGCAGGCGCTCCCCTGACGCACACTGCAGGAGCAGTGCAACTACCACGCTGAACCGATGGAAGCAACAATCATGTTGCAAGGTAGGCCAATAGGCTTATTGTGCTGCCACTTCCTTGGAAAAAAATATCAATTCCTTGACGCCGGAATCGCAGGCGTTAATTTTGCCCTTATACCAGAGTAGCCTTAGCTTTAAGTCTACTGTCTGCATACTACTAGCAACCTTCATCAGTAAATTGAACCTCGGTTAGCTGCCACGAGGTTTCCACCATTCCATGATGGCCGCCTGCCGGATTCGACCACTTCCAGCACTGTTTACCTAGTGCTCCTGACCTTTGTGTTGGCGGATTGGCTGCTGCCCTGTTATTGTCAGCCAATCCAAACCGAGAGGCAAGAGCCGGCCCTCTCCACGAAGGCATGACTCGCAAAGGCTCCCTGTCCCTTGCCTGTCCCAGCCTGACTGTTCACATCGCCCTGGAAGGAGCAGGAGCTCCCTTATGCACACTGCAGGAGCAGTGCAACTACCACGCTGAACCGATGGAAGCAACAATCATGTTGCAAGGTAGGCCAATAGGCTTATTGTGCTCCCACTTCCTTGGAAAAAAATATTAATTCCGTGATGCCAGAATCGCGGGCGTTCATTTTGCCTTAATACCAGAGTAGCCTTTGCTATAAGTCTACTGTCTGCATACTACTAGCAACCTTCATCAGCAAATTGAACCTCCATTAGCTGCCACGAGGTTTCCACCATTCCAAGATGGCCGCCTGCCGGATTCGACCACTTCCAGCACTGTTTGCCTAGTGATGCTGCCCTTTGTGTTGGTGGATTGGTTGCTGCCCTGTTATTGTCAGCCAATCCGAACCGAGAGGGGAGAGCCGGCCCTCTCCATAAAGGCACGACTCACAAAGGCTCCCTGTCCCTTGCCTGTCCCAGCCTGACTGTTCACATCGCCCTCGAAGGAGCAGGAGCATCCCTGACGCACCCTGCAGGAGCAGTGCAACTACCACGCGGAACTGATGGAAGCAACAATCCTGTTGCAAGGTAGGCCAATAGGCTTATTGTGCTGCCACTTCCTTGGAAAAAAATATTAATTCCGTGATGCCGGAATCGCAGGCGTTAATTTTGCCCTTATACCGGAGTAGCCTTTGCTATAAGTCTACTGTCTGCATACTACTAGCAACCTTCATCAGCAAATTGAACCTCCATTAGCTGCGATGAGTTTTCCACCATTCCAAGATGGCCGCCTGCCGGATTCGACCACTTCTAGCACGGTTTACCTAGTGCTGCTGCCCTTTGTGTTGGCGGATTGGCTGCTGCCCTGTTATTGTCAGAAAATCTGAACCGGGAGGCGAGAGCCGGCCCTCTCCACGAAGGCACGACTCACAAAGGCTCCCTGTCCCTTGCCTGTCCCAGCCTGACTGTTCACATCGCCCTGCAAGGAACAGGAGCTCCCATGATGCACACTGCAGGAGAAATGCAACTACCACGCTGAACCGATGGAAGCAACAATCCTGTTGCAAGGTAGGCCAATAGGCTTATTGTGCTACCACTTCCTTGGAAAAAAATATTAATTCTGTGATGCCAGAATCGCGGGCGTTAATTTTGCCCTAATATCAGAGTAGCCTTTGCTATAAGTCTACTGTCGGCATACTACTAGCAACCTTCATCAGCAAATTAAACCTCCATTAACTGCCACGAGGTTTCCACGATTCCAAGATGGCCGCCTCCCTGATTCGACCACTTCCAGCACTGTTTGCCTAGTGATGCTGCCCTTTGTGTTGGTGGATTGGCTGCTGCCCTGTTATTGTCAGCCAATCCAAACCGAGAGGGGAGAGCCGGCCCTCTCCATGAAGGCACGACTCACAAAGGCTCCCTGTCCCTTGCCTGTCCCAGCCTGACTGTTCACATCGCCCTGGAAGGAGCAGGAGCTCCCCTGAAACACCCTGCAGGAGCAGTGCAACTACCACGCTGAACTGATGGAAGCAACAATCCTGTTGCAAGGTAGGCCAATAGGCTTATTGTGTTGCCACTTCCTTGGAAAAAAATATTAATTCCGTGTTGCCGGAATCGCAGGCGTTAATTTTGCCCTTATACCGGAGTAGCCTTTGCTATAAGTCTACTGTCTGCATATTACTAGCAACCTTCATCAGCAAATTGAACCTTCATTAGCTGCCACAAGGTTTCCACCATTCCAAGATGGCCGCCTACCGGATTTGACCACTTCCAGCACTGTTTACCTAGTGCTGCTGCCCTTTGTGTTGGCGGATTGGCTGCTGCCCTGTTATTGTCAGCCAATCCAAACCGGGAGGTGAGAGCCGGCCCTCTCCACGAAGGCACGACTCTCAAAGGCTCCCTGTCCTTTGCCTGTCCCAGCCTGTCTGTTCACATAGCCCTGGAAGGAGCAGGAGCTCCCCTGACGCACACTGCAGGAGGAGTGCAACTACCACGCTGAACTGATGGAAGCAACAATCATGTTGCAAGGTAGGCCAATAGGCTTATTGTGCTGCCACTTCCTTGGAAAAAAATATTTAATTCTGTGACGCCGGAATCGCGGGTGTTAATTTTGCCCTAATACCAGAGTGGCCTTAGCTTTAAGTCTACTGTCTGCACTACTAGCAACCTTCATCAGCAAATTGAACCTCCATTAGCTGCCATGAGTTTTCCACCATTCCAAGATGGCCGCCTGCCGGATTCGACCACTTCTAGCACGGTTTACCTAGTGCTGCTGCCCTTTGTGTTGGCGGATTGGCTGCTGCCCTGTTATTGTCAGCCAATCTGAACCGGGAGGCGAGAGCCGGCCCTCTCCACGAAGGCACGACTCACAAAGGCTCCCTATCCCTTGCCTGTCCCAGCCTGACTCTTCACATTGCCCTGCAAGGAGCAGGAGCTCCCATGACGCACACTGCAGGAGCAATGCAACTACCACGCTGAACCGATGGAAGCAACAATCCTGTTGCAAGGTAGGCCAATAGGCTTATTGTGCTACCACTTCCTTGGAAAAAAATATTAATTCCGTGACGCCAGAATCGCGGGCGTTAATTTTGCCCTTATACCAGAGTAGCCTTTGCTATAAGTCTACTGTCGGCATACTACTAGCAACCTTCATCAGCAAATTGAACCTCCAATAACTGCCACGAGGTTTCCACCATTCCAAGATGGCCGCCTGCCGGATTCGACCACTTCCAGCACTGTTTACCTAGTGATGCTGCCCTTTGTGTTGGCGGATTGGCTGCTGCCCTGTTATTGTCAGCCAATCCGAACTGGGAGGTGAAAGCCGGCCCTCTCCACGAAGGCACGACTCACAAAGGCTCCCTGTCCGAGCCTGACTGTTCACATCGCCCTGGAAGGAGCAGCAGCTCCACTAATGCACACTGCAGGAGCAGTACAACTACCACGCTGAACCGATGGAAGCAACAATCCTGTTGCAAGGTAGGCCAATAGGCTTATTGTGCTGCCACTTCCTTGGAAAAAAATATTAATTCCGTGACGCCGAAATCGCGGGTGTTCATTTTGCCCTAATACCAGAGTAGCCTTTGCTATAGGTCTACTGTCTGCATACTACTAGCAACCTTCATCAGCAAATTGAACCTCCATTAGCTGCCACGAGGTTTCCACCATTTCAAGATGGCCGCCTGCCGAATTCGACCACTTCCAGCACTGTTTACCTGGTGCTACTGCCCTTTGTGTTGGCGGATTGGCTACTGCCCTGTTATTGTCAGCCAATCAGAACTGGGAGGCGAGAGCCGGCCCTCTCCACGAAGGTACGACTCACAAAGGCTCCCTGTCCCAGCCTGACTGTTCACATCGCCCTGGAAGGAGCAGCAGCTCCACTAATGCACACTGCAGGAGCAGTGCAACTACCATGCTGAACCAATGGAAGCAACAATCCTGTTGCAAGGTAGGCCAATAGGCTGATTGTGCTGCCACTTCCTTGGAAAAATTTTTTAATTCCGTGACGCCAGAATCGCGGGCGTTAATTTTGCCCTAATACCAGAGTAGCCTTTGCTATAAATCTACTGTCGGCATACTACTAGCAACCATCATCAGCAAATTGAACCTCCATTAACTGCCACAAGGTTTCCACCATTCCAAGATGGCCGCCTGCCGGATTCGACCACTTCTAGCACAGTTTACCTAGTGCTGCTGCCCTTTGTGTTGGCGGATTGGCTGCTGCCCTGTTATTGTCAGCCAATCTGAACCGGGAGGCGAGAGCCGGCCCTCTCCACGAAGGCACGACTCACAAAGGCTCCCTGTCCCTTGCCTGTCCCAGCCTGACTCTTCACATTGCCCTGCAAGGAGCAGGAGCTCCCATGACGCACACTGCAGGAGCAATGCAACTACCACGCTGAACCGATGGAAGCAACAATCCTGTTGCAAGGTAGGCCAATAGGCTTATTGTGCTACCACTTCCTTGGAAAAAAATATTAATTCCGTGACGCCAGAATCGCGGGCGTTAATTTTGCCCTAATACCAGAGTAGCCTTTGCTATAAGTCTACTGTCGGCATACTACTAGCAACCTTCATCAGCAAATTGAACCTCTAATAACTGCCACGAGGTTTCCACCATTCCAAGATGGCCGCCTGCCGGATTCGACCACTTCCAGCACTGTTTACCTAGTGCTGCTGCCCTTTGTGTTGGCGGATTGGCTGCTGCCCTGTTATTGTCAGCCAATCCGAACTGGGAGGTGAAAGCCGGCCCTCTCCACGAAGGCACGACTCACAAAGGCTCCCTGTCCCAGCCTGACTGTTCACATCGCCCTGGAAGGAGCAGCAGCTCCACTAATGCACAGTGCAGGAGCAGTACAACTACCACGCTGAACCGATGGAAGCAACAATCCTGTTGCAAGGTAGGCCAATAGGCTTATTGTGCTGCCACTTCCTTGGAAAAAAATATTAATTCCGTGACGCCGAAATCGCGGGTGTTCATTTTGCCCTAATACCAGAGTAGCCTTTGCTATAGGTCTACTGTCTGCATACTACTAGCAACCTTCATCAGCAAATTGAACCTCCATTAGCTGCCACGAGGTTTCCACCATTTCAAGATGGCCGCCTGCCGAATTCGACCACTTCCAGCACTGTTTACCTGGTGCTGCTGCCCTTTGTGTTGGCGGATTGGCTGCTGCCCTGTTATTGTCAGCCAATCAGAACTGGGAGGCGAGAGCCGGCCCTCTCCACGAAGGTACGACTCACAAAGGCTCCCTGTCCCTTGCCTGTCCCAGCCTGACTGTTCACATCACCCTGGAAGGAGCAGGAGCTCACCTGACACACACTGCAGGAGCAGTGCAACTACCACGGTGAACCGATGGAAGCAACAATCCTGTTGCAAGGTAGGCCAATAGGCTGATTGTGCTGCCACTTCCTTGGAAATTTTTTTTAATTCCGTGACGCCAGAATCGCGAGCGTTAATTTTGCCCTAATACCAGAGTAGCCTTTTCTATAAATCTACTGTCGGCATACTACTAGCAACCATCATCAGCAAATTGAACCTCCATTAACTGCCACAAGGTTTCCACCATTCCAAGATGGCCGCCTGCCGGATTCGACCACTTCCAGCACTGTTTACGTAGTGCTGCTGCCCTTTGTGTTGGCGGATTGACTGCTGCCCTGTTATTGTCAGCCAGTCCGAACTGGGAGGTGAAAGCCGGCCCTCTCCACGAAGACACGACTCACAAAGCCTCCCTGTCCCAGCCTGACTGCTCACATCGCCCTGGAAGGAACAGGAGCGCCACTGATGCACACTGCAGGAGCAGTGCAACTACAATGCTGAACCGATGGAAGCAACAATCCTGTTGCAAGGTAGGCCAATAGGCTGATTGTGCTGCCACTTCCTTGGAAAAAAATATTAATTCTGTTATGCTGGAATCGCGGGCGTTCATTTTGCCCTAATACTAGAGTAGCCTTTGCTATAAGTCTACTGTCGGCATACTACTAGCAACCTTCATCAGCAAATTGAACCTCCAATAACTGCCACGAGGTTTCCACCATTCCAAGATGGCCGCCTGCCGGATTCGACCACTTCCAGCACTGTTTACCTAGTGATGCTGCCCTTTGTGTTGGCGGATTGGCTGCTGCCCTGTTATTGTCAGCCAATCCGAACTGGGAGGTGAAAGCCGGCCCTCTCCACGAAGGCACGACTCACAAAGGCTCCCTGTCCGAGCCTGACTGTTCACATCGCCCTGGAAGGAGCAGCAGCTCCACTAATGCACACTGCAGGAGCAGTACAACTACCACGCTGAACCGATGGAAGCAACAATCCTGTTGCAAGGTAGGCCAATAGGCTTATTGTGCTGCCACTTCCTTGGAAAAAAATATTAATTCCGTGACGCCGAAATCGCGGGTGTTCATTTTGCCCTAATACCAGAGTAGCCTTTGCTATAGGTCTACTGTCTGCATACTACTAGCAACCTTCATCAGCAAATTGAACCTCCATTAGCTGCCACGAGGTTTCCACCATTTCAAGATGGCCGCCTGCCGAATTCGACCACTTCCAGCACTGTTTACCTGGTGCTACTGCCCTTTGTGTTGGCGGATTGGCTGCTGCCCTGTTATTGTCAGCCAATCAGAACTGGGAGGCGAAAGCCGGCCCTCTCCACGAAGGTACGACTCACAAAGGCTCCCTGTCCCAGCCTGACTGTTCACATCGCCCTGGAAGGAGCAGCAGCTCCACTAATGCACACTGCAGGAGCAGTGCAACTACCATGCTGAACCGATGGAAGCAACAATCCTGTTGCAAGGTAGGCCAATAGGCTGATTGTGCTGCCACTTCCTTGGAAAAAATTTTTAATTCCGTGACGCCAGAATCGCGGGCGTTAATTTTGCCCTAATACCAGAGTAGCCTTTGCTATAAATCTACTGTCGGCATACTACTAGCAACCATCATCAGCAAATTAAACCTCCATTAACTGCCACGAGGTTTCCACCATTCCAAGATGGCCGCCTGCCGGATTCGACCACTTCTAGCACGGTTTACCTAGTGCTGCTGCCCTTTGTGTTGGCGGATTGGCTGCTGCCCTGTTATTGTCAGCCAATCTGAACCGGGAGGCGAGAGCCGGCCCTCTCCACGAAGGCACGACTCACAAAGGCTCCCTGTCCCTTGCCTGTCCCAGCCTGACTCTTCACATTGCCCTGCAAGGAGCAGGAGCTCCCATGACGCACACTGCAGGAGCAATGCAACTACCACGCTGAACCGATGGAAGCAACAATCCTGTTGCAAGGTAGGCCAATAGGCTTATTGTGCTGCCACTTCCTTGGAAAAAAATATTAATTCCGTGACGCCGAAATCGCGGGTGTTCATTTTGCCCTAATACCAGAGTAGCCTTTGCTATAGGTCTACTGTCTGCATACTACTAGCAACCTTCATCAGCAAATTGAACCTCCATTAGCTGCCACGAGGTTTCCACCATTTCAAGATGGCTGCCTGCCGAATTCGACCACTTCCAGCACTGTTTACCTGGTGCTGCTGCCCTTTGTGTTGGCGGATTGGCTGCTGCCCTGTTATTGTCAGCCAATCAGAACTGGGAGGCGAGAGCCGGCCCTCTCCACGAAGGTACGACTCACAAAGGCTCCCTGTCCCTTGCCTGTCCCAGCCTGACTGTTCACATCACCCTGGAAGGAGCAGGAGCTCACCTGACGCACACTGCAGGAGCAGTGCAACTACCACGGTGAACCGATGGAAGCAGCAATCCTGTTGCAAGGTAGGCCAATAGGCTGATTGTGCTGCCACTTCCTTGGAAATTTTTTTTAATTCCGTGACGCCAGAATCGCGAGCGTTAATTTTGCCCTAATACCAGAGTAGCCTTTGCTATAAATCTACTGTCGGCATACTACTAGCAACCATCATCAGCAAATTGAACCTCCATTAACTGCCACAAGGTTTCCACCATTCCAAGATGGCCACCTGCCGGATTCGACCACTTCCAGCACTGTTTACGTAGTGCTGCTGCCCTTTGTGTTGGCGGATTGACTGCTGCCCTGTTATTGTCAGCCAGTCCGAACTGGGAGGTGAAAGCCGGCCCTCTCCACGAAGACACGACTCACAAAGCCTCCCTGTCCCAGCCTGACTGCTCACATCGCCCTGGAAGGAACAGGAGCGCCACTGATGCACACTGCAGGAGCAGTACAACTACAATGCTGAACCGATGGAAGCAACAATCCTGTTGCAAGGTAGGCCAATAGGCTGATTGTGCTGCCACTTCCTTGGAAAAAAATATTAATTCTGTTATGCTGGAATCGCGGGCGTTCATTTTGCCCTAATACTAGAGTAGCCTTTGCTATAAGTCTACTGTCTGAATACTACTAGCAACCTTCATCAGCAAATTGAACCTCCATGAGCTGCCATGAGGTTTCCACCATTCCAAGATGGCCGCCTGCCGGATTCGACCACTTCCAGCACTGTTTGCCTAGTGATGCTGCCCTTTGTGTTGGTGGATTGGCTGCTGCCCTGTTATTGTCAGCCAATCCGAACCGAGAGGCGAGAGCCGGCCCTCTCCATGATGGCACGACTCTCAAAGGCTCCCTGTCCCTTGCCTGTCCCAGCCTGACTGTTCACATCGCCCTGGAAGGAGCAGGAGCTCCCCTGACACACCCTGCAGGAGCAGTGCAACTACCACGCTGAACTGATGGAAGCAACAATCCTGTTGCAAGGTAGGCCAATAGGCTTATTGTACTACCACTTCCTTGGAAAAAAATATTAATTCCCTGACGCCAGAATCGCAGGCGTTAATTTTGCCCTAATATCAGAGTAGCCTTTGCTATAAGTCTACTGACGGCATACTACTAGCAACCTTCATCAGCAAATTAAACCTCCATTAACTGCCACGAGGTTTCCACCATTCCAAGATGGCCACCTGCCGGATTCGACCACTTCCAGCACTGTTTACCTAGTGCTGCTCCCCTTTGTGTTGGCGGATTGGCTGCTGCCCTGTTATTGTCAGCCAATTCGAACTGGGAGGTGAAAGCCGGCCCTCTCCACGAAGGCACGACTTACAAAGGCTCCCTGTCCCTTGCTTTTCCCAGCCTGACTGTTCACATCGCCCTGGAAGGAGCAGGAGCTCCCCTGAAACACCCTGCAGGAGCAGTGCAACTACCACGCTGAACTGATGGAAGCAACAATCCTGTTGCAGGGTAGGCCAATAGGCTTATTGTGTTGCCACTTCCTTGGAAAAAAATATTAATTCCGTGTTGCCGGAATCGCAGGCGTTAATTTTGCCCTTAAACCGGAGTAGCCTTTGCTATAAGTCTACTGTCTGCATATTACTAGCAACCTTCATCAGCAAATTGAACCTTCATTAGCTGCCACAAGGTTTCCACCATTCCAAGATGGCCGCCTACCGGATTTGACCACTTCCAGCACTGTTTACCTAGTGCTGCTGCCCTTTGTGTTGGCGGATTGGCTGCTGCCCTGTTATTGTCAGCCAATCCAAACCGGGAGGTGAGAGCCGGCCCTCTCCACGAAGGCACGACTCTCAAAGGCTCCCTGTCTTTTGCCTGTCCCAGCCTGTCTGTTCACATAGCCCTGGAAGGAGCAGGAGCTCCCCTGACGCACACTGCAGGAGGAGTGCAACTACCACGCTGAACTGATGGAAGCAACAATCATGTTGCAAGGTAGGCCAATAGGCTTATTGTGCTGCCACTTCCTTGGAAAAAAATATTTAATTCCGTGACGCCGGAATCGCGGGTGTTAATTTTGCCCTAATACCAGAGTGGCCTTAGCTTTAAGTCTACTGTCTGCACTACTAGCAACCTTCATCAGCAAATTGAACCTCCATTAGCTGCCATGAGTTTTCCACCATTCCAAGATGGCCGCCTGCCGGATTCGACCACTTCTAGCACGGTTTACCTAGTGCTGCTGCCCTTTGTGTTGGCGGATTGGCTGCTGCCCTGTTATTGTCAGCCAATCTGAACCGGGAGGCGAGAGCCGGCCCTCTCCACGAAGACACGACTCTCAAAGGCTCCCTGTCCCTTGCCTGTCCCAGCCTGACTCTTCACATTGCCCTGCAAGGAGCAGGAGCTCCCATGACGCACACTGCAGGAGCAATGCAACTACCACGCTGAACCGATGGAAGCAACAATCCTGTTGCAAGGTAGGCCAATAGGCTTATTGTGCTACCACTTCCTTGGAAAAAAATATTAATTCCGTGACGCCAGAATCGCGGGCGTTAATTTTGCCCTTATACCAGAGTAGCCTTTGCTATAAGTCTACTGTCGGCATACTACTAGCAACCTTCATCAGCAAATTGAACCTCCAATAACTGCCACGAGGTTTCCACCATTCCAAGATGGCCGCCTGCCGGATTCGACCACTTCCAGCACTGTTTACCTAGTGCTGCTGCCCTTTGTGTTGGCGGATTGGCTGCTGCCCTGTTATTGTCAGCCAATCCGAACTGGGAGGTGAAAGCCGGCCCTCTCCACGAAGGCACGACTCACAAAGGCTCCCTGTCCGAGCCTGACTGTTCACATCGCCCTGGAAGGAGCAGCAGCTCCACTAATGCACACTGCAGGAGCAGTACAACTACCACGCTGAACCGATGGAAGCAACAATCCTGTTGCAAGGTAGGCCAATAGGCTTATTGTGCTGCCACTTCCTTGGAAAAAAATATTAATTCCGTGACGCCGAAATCGCGGGTGTTCATTTTGCCCTAATACCAGAGTAGCCTTTGCTATAGGTCTACTGTCTGCATATTACTAGCAACCTTCATCAGCAAATTGAACCTCCATTAGCTGCCACGAGGTTTCCACCATTTCAAGATGGCCGCCTGCCGAATTCGACCACTTCCAGCACTGTTTACCTGGTACTACTGCCCTTTGTGTTGGCGGATTGGCTGCTGCCCTGTTATTGTCAGCCAATCAGAACTGGGAGGCGAGAGCCGGCCCTCTCCACGAAGGTACGACTCACAAAGGCTCCCTGTCCCAGCCTGACTGTTCACATCGCCCTGGAAGGAGCAGCAGCTCCACTAATGCACACTGCAGGAGCAGTGCAACTACCATGCTGAACCGAAGGAAACAACAATCCTGTTGCAAGGTAGGCCAATAGGCTGATTGTGCTGCCACTTCCTTGGAAAAAAAATTTAATTCCGTGACGCCAGAATCGCGGGCGTTAATTTTGCCCTAATACCAGAGTAGCCTTTGCTATAAATCTACTGTCGGCATACTACTAGCAACCTTCATCAGCAAATTGAACCTCCATTAACTGCCACAAGGTTTCCACCATTCCAAGATGGCCGCCTGCCGGATTCGACCACTTCTAGCACGGTTTACCTAGTGCTGCTGCCCTTTGTGTTGGCGGATTGGCTGCTGCCCTGTTATTGTCAGCCAATCTGAACCGGGAGGCGAGAGCCGGCCCTCTCCACGAAGGCACGACTCACAAAGGCTCCCTGTCCCTTGCCTGTCCCAGCCTGACTCTTCACATTGCCCTGCAAGGAGCAGGAGCTCCCATGACGCACACTGCAGGAGCAATGCAACTACCACGCTGAACCGATGGAAGCAACAATCCTGTTGCAAGGTAGGCCAATAGGCTTATTGTGCTACCACTTCCTTGGAAAAAAATATTAATTCCGTGACGCCAGAATCGCGGGCGTTAATTTTGCCCTAATACCAGAGTAGCCTTTGCTATAAGTCTACTGTCGTCATACTACTAGCAACCTTCATCAGCAAATTGAACCTCCAATAACTGCCACGAGGTTTCCACCATTCCAAGATGGCCGCCTACCGGATTCGACCACTTCCAGCACTGTTTACCTAGTGCTGCTGCCCTTTGTGTTGGCGGATTGGCTGCTGCCCTGTTATTGTCAGCCAATCCGAACTGGGAGGTGAAAGCCGGCCCTCTCCACGAAGGCACGACTCACAAAGGCTCCCTGTACCAGCCTGACTGTTCACATCGCCCTGGAAGGAGCAGCAGCTCCACTAATGCACACTGCAGGAGCAGTACAACTACCACGCTGAACCGATGGAAGCAACAATCCTGTTGCAAGGTAGGCCAATAGGCTTATTGTGCTGCCACTTCCTTGGAAAAAAATATTAATTCCGTGACGCCGAAATCGCGGGTGTTCATTTTGCCCTAATACCAGAGTAGCCTTTGCTATAGGTCTACTGTCTGCATACTACTAGCAACCTTCATCAGCAAATTGAACCTCCATTAGCTGCCACGAGGTTTCCACCATTTCAAGATGGCCGCCTGCCGAATTCGACCACTTCCAGCACTGTTTACCTGGTGCTGCTGCCCTTTGTGTTGGCGGATTGGCTGCTGCCCTGTTATTGTCAGCCAATCAGAACTGGGAGGCGAGAGCCGGCCCTCTCCACGAAGGTACGACTCACAAAGGCTCCCTGTCCCTTGCCTGTCCCAGCCTGACTGTTCACATCACCCTGGAAGGAGCAGGAGCTCACCTGACGCACACTGCAGGAGCAGTGCAACTACCACGGTGAACCGATGGAAGCAACAATCCTGTTGCAAGGTAGGCCAATAGGCTGATTGTGCTGCCACTTCCTTGGAAATTTTTTTTAATTCCGTGACGCCAGAATTGCGGGCGTTAATTTTGCCCTTATACCAGAGTAGCCTTTGCTATAAATCTACTGTCGGCATACTACTAGCAACCTTCATCAGCAAATTGAACCTCCATTAGCTGCCACAAGGTTTCCACCATTCCAAGATGGCCGCATGCCGGATTCGACCACTTCCAGCACTGTTTACGTAGTGCTGCTGCCCTTTGTGTTGGCGGATTGACTGCTGCCCTGTTATTGTCAGCCAGTCCGAACTGGGAGGTGAAAGCCGGCCCTCTCCACGAAGGCACGACTCACAAAGCCTCCCTGTCCCAGCCTGACTGTTCACATCGCCCTGGAAGGAACAGGAGCGCCACTGATGCACACTGCAGGAGCAGTACAACTACAATGCTGAACCGATGGAAGCAACAATCCTGTTGCAAGGTAGGTCAATAGGCTGATTGTGCTGCCACTTCCTTGGAAAAAAATATTAATTCTGTGATGCTGGAATCGCGGGCGTTCATTTTGCCCTAATACTAGAGTAGCCTTTGCTATAAGTCTACTGTCTGAATACTACTAGCAACCTTCATCAGCAAATTGAACCTCCATGAGCTGCCATGAGGTTTCCACCATTCCAAGATGTCCGCCTGCCGGATTCGACCACTTCGAGCACTGTTTACCTAGTGCTGCTGCCCTTTGTGTTGGCGGATTGGCTGCTGCCCTGTTATTGTCAGCCAATACAAACCGGGAGGTGAGAGCCGGCCCTCCCCACCAAGGCACCACTCGAAAAGGCTCACTGTCTCTTGCCTGTCACAGCCTGACTGTTCACATCGCCCTGAAAGGAGCAGGAGCTCCACTGACGCATACTGCAGGAGCAGTGCAACTACCACGCTGAACCGATGGAAGCAACAATCCTGTTGCAAGGTAGGCCAATAGACTTATTGTGCTGCCACTTCCTTGGAAAAAAATCTTAAATCAGTAACGCCGGAATCGCGGGTGTTAATTTTGCCCTAATACCAGCGTAGCCTTAGCTTTAAGTCTACTGTCTGCATACTACTAACAACCTTCATCAGCAAATTGAACCTCCATTAGCTGCCATGAGGTTTCTGGCATTCCAAGATAGCCGCCTGCTGGATTCGACCACTTCCAGCACTGTTTACCTAGTGCTGCTGCCCTTTGTTTTGGTGGATTGGCTGCTGCCCTGTTATTGTCAGCCAATCCGAACAGGGAGGCGAGAGCCGGCCCTCTCACGAAGGTACGACTCACAAAGGCTCCCTGTCCCTTGCCTCTCCCAGCATGACTTTTCACATCACCCTGGAAGGAGCAGGAGCTCCCCTGACGCACACTGCAGCAGCAGTGCAACTACCACGCTGAACCGATGGAAGCAACAATCCTGTTGCAAGGTAGGCCAATAGGATTACTGTGCTGCCACATCCTTGGAAAAAAATATTAATTCTGTTACGCCGGAATAGCAGCTGTTAATTTTGCCCTTATACCGAAGTAGCCTTTGCTATAAGTCTACTGTCTGCATACTACTAGCAACCTTCATCAGCAAATTGAACCTCCATTAGCTGCCACAAGGATTCCACCATTCCAAGATTGCCGACTGCGGGATTCGAACACTTCCAGCATTGTTTACCTAGTGCTGCTGCCCTTTGTGTTGGCGGATTGGCTGCTGCCCTGTTATTGTCAGCCAATCCAAACCCGGAGGTGAGAGCCGGCCCTCTCCACAAAGGCATGACTCGCAAAGGCTCCCTGTCCCTTGCCTGTCCCAGCCTGACTGTTCACATCACCCTGGAAGGAGCAGGAGCTCCCTGACGCACACTGCAGCAGCAGTGCAACTACCACGCTGGACCGATGGAAGCAATAATCCTGTTGCAAGGTAGGCCAATAGGCTTACTGTGCTGCCACATCCTTGGAAAGAAATATGAATTCCGTGACGCCGGATCGCGGGCGTTAATTTTACCCTAATACCAGAGTAGCATTTGCTATAAGTCTACTGTCTGCATACTACCAGCAACCTTCATCAGCAAATTGAACCTCCATTAGCTGCCATGAGGTTTCCACCATTCCAAGATGGCCGCCTGCCGGATTCGACCACTTCCAGCACTGTTTACCTAGTGCTGCTGCCCTTCGTGTTGGTGGATTGGCTGCTGCCCTGTTATTGTCAGCCAATCCGAACCGGGGGGCGAGAGCCGGCCCTCTCCACGAAGGCACGACTCACAAAGGCTCCCTGTCCCTTGCCTGTCCCAGCCTGACTGTTCACATCACCCTGGAAGGAGCAGGAGCTCAAAAGACGCACACTGCAGGAGCAGTGCAACTACCACGCTGAACCGATGGAAGCAACAATACTGTTGCAAGGTAGGCCAATAGGCTTATTGCGCTGCCACTTCCTTGGAAAAAAATATTAATTCTGTGACGCCGGAATAGCGGGTGTTCATTTTGCCCTAATATCAGAGTAGCCTTTGCTATAAGTCTACTGTCTGCATACTACTAGCAACCTTCATCAGCAAATTGAACCTCCATGAGCTGCCATGAGGTTTTCATCATTCCAAGATGGCCGCCTGCCGGATTCAACCACTTCCAGCAATGTTTACCTAGTGCTGCTGCCCTTTGTGTTGGCAGATTGACTGCTGCCTTGTTATTGTCAGCCAATCCAAACCGGGAGGCGAGAGCTGGCCCTCTCCACAAAGGCATGACTCGCAAAGGCTCCCTGTCCTTTGTCTGTCCCAGCCTGACTGTTCACATCGCCCTGAAAGGAGCAGGAGCTCCCCTGATGCACACTGCAGGAGCAGTGCAACTACCACGCTGAACCGATGGAAGCAACAATCATGTTGCAAGGTAGGCCAATAGGCTTATTGTGCTGCCACTTCCTTGGAAAAAAATATTAATTCCGTGACGCCGCAATCGCAGGCGTTAATTTTGCCCTTATACCAGAGTAGCCTTAGCTTTAAGTCTACTGTCTGCATACTACTAGCAACCTTCATCAGCAAATTGAACCTCCATTAGCTGCCACAAGGTTTCCACCATTCCATGATGGCCGCCTGCCGGATTCGACCACTTCCAGCACTGTTTACCTAGTGCTGCTGACCTTTGTGTTGGCGGATTGGCTGCTGCCCTGTTATTGTCAGCCAATCCAAACCGAGAGGCAAGAGCCGGCCCTCTCCACGAAGGCACGACTCGCAAAGGCTCCCTGTCCCTTGCCTGTCCCAGCCTGACTGTTCACATCGCCCTGGAAGGAGCAGGAGCTCCCCTTATGCACACTGCAGGAGCAGTGCAACTACCACGCTGAACCGATGGAAGCAACAATCATGTTGCAAGGTAGGCCAATAGGCTTATTGTGCTCCCACTTCCTTGGAAAAAAATATTAATTCCGTGACGCCGGAATCGCGGGTGTTAATTTTTCCCTAATACCAGAGTAGCCTTAGCTTTAAGTCTACTGTCTGCATACTTCTAGCACCCTTCATCAGCAAATTGAACCTCCATTAGCTGCCATGAGGTTTCTAGCATTCCAAGATGGCCGCCTGCTGGATTTGACCACTTACAGCACTGTTTACCTGGTGCTGCTGCCCTTTCTGTTGGCGGATTGGCTGCTGCCCTGTTATTGTCAGCCAATCCGAACCGGGAGGCGAGAGACGGCCCTCTCCACGAAGGCAAAACTCAGAAAGGCTCCGTGTCCCTTGCCTCTCCCAGCCTGACTGTTCACATCACCCTGGAAGGAGCAGGAGCTCCCCTGACCACACTGCAGCAGCAGTGCAACTACCACACTGAACCGATGGAAGCAACAATCCTGTTGCAAGGTCGGCCAATAGGCTTACTGTGCTGCCACATCCTTGGAAAAAAATATTAATTCTGGGACGCCGGAATCGCAGGCATTAATTTTGCCCTAATACCAGATTAGCCTTTGCTATAAGTCTACTGTCTGCATACTACTAACAACCTTCATCAGCAAATTGAACCTCCATTAGCTGCCACGAGGTTTCCACCATTCCAAGATGGCCGCCTGCCGGATTTGACCACTTCCAGCACTGTTTA
Source organism: Ambystoma mexicanum (assembly GCF_040938575.1). Lineage (NCBI taxonomy): Eukaryota > Metazoa > Chordata > Amphibia > Caudata > Ambystomatidae > Ambystoma > Ambystoma mexicanum. The sequence goes on along the minus strand of NC_090936.1, from coordinate 298,243,269 downwards.
CCTAGTGCTGCTGCCCTTTGTGTTGGCGGATTGGCTGCTGCCCTGTTATTGTCATCGAATCCGAACCGGGAGGCGAGAGCCGGCCCTGTCCACGAAGGCACGACTCACAAAGGCTCCCTTTCCCTTGCCTGTCCCAGCCTGACTGTTTACATCACCCTGGAAGGTGCAGGAGCTCCCCTGATGCACACTGCAGGAGCAGTGCAACTACCACGCTGAACCGATGGAAGCAACAATCCTGTTGCAAGGTCGGCCAATAGGCTTATTGTGCTGCCACTTCCTTGGAAAAAAATATTAATTCTGTGACACCGGAATAGCGGGCGTTCATTTTGCCCTAATATCAGAGTAGCCTTTGCTATAAGTCTACTGTCCTCATACTACTAGCAACCTTCATCAGCAAATTGAACCTCCATGAGCTGCCATGAGGTTTCCACCATTCCAAGATGGTCGCCTGCCGGATTCAACCGCTTCCAGGACTGTTTACCTAGTGCTGCTGCCCTTTGTGTTGGCGGATTGGCTGCTGCCCTGTTATTGTCAGCCAATACACACCGGGAGGCGAGAGCCGGCCCTGTCCACGAAGGCACGACTCACAAAGGCTCCCTGTCCCTTGCCTGTCCCAGCCTGACTGTTCACATCACCCTGGAAGGAGCAGGAGCTCCCCTGATGCACACTGCAGGAGCAGTGCGACTACCACGTAGAACCGATGGAAGCAACAATCCTGTTGCAAGGTAGGCCAATAGGCTTACTGTGCTGCCACATCCTTAGAAATAAATATTAATTCTGTGATGCCGGAATCGCGGGCATTAATTTTGCCCTAATTCCAGATTAGCCTTTGCTATAAGTCGACTGTCTGCATACTACTAGCAACCTTCATCAGCAAATTAAACCTCCATTAACTGCCACGAGGTTTCCACCATTCCAAGATGGCCGCCTGCCGGATTCGACCACTTCCAGCACTGTTTACCTAGTGCTGCTGCCCTTTGTGTTGGCGGATTGGCTACTGCCCTGTTATTGTCAGCCAATCCAAACCGGGAGGTGAGAGCCGGCCCTCTCCACGAAGGCACGACTCACAAAGGCTCCCTGTCCCTTGCCTGTCCCAGCCTGACTGTTCACATCGCCCTGTAAGGAGCAGGAGCTCCCCTGACACACACTGCAGGAGCAGTGCAACTACCACGCTGAACTGATGGAAGCAACAATCCTTTTGCAAGGTAGTCCAATAGGCTTATTGTGCTACCACTTCCTTGGAAAAAAATTTGAATTCCGTGATGCCGGAATCGCGGGCGTTCATTTTGCCCTATTTCCAGAGTAGCCTTTGCTATAAGTCTACTGTCTGCATACTACTAGCATCCTTCATCAGCAAATTGAACCTTCATTAGCTGCCACAAGGTTTCCACCATTCCAAGATGGCCGCCTACCGGATTCGACCACTTCTAGCACTGTTTACCTAGTGCTGCTGCCCTTTGTGTTGGTGGATTTGCTGCTGCCCTGTTATTGTCAGCCAATCCGAACCGGGAGGCGAGAGCCGGCCCTCTCCATGAAGGCATGACTCACAAAGGCTCCCTGTCATTTGCCTGTCCCATCCTGACTGTTCACATTGCCCTGGAAGGAGCAGGCGCTCCCCTGACGCACACTGCAGGAGCAGTGCAACTACCACGCTGAACCGATGGAAGCAACAATCATGTTGCAAGGTAGGCCAATAGGCTTATTGTGCTGCCACTTCCTTGGAAAAAAATATCAATTCCTTGACGCCGGAATCGCAGGCGTTAATTTTGCCCTTATACCAGAGTAGCCTTAGCTTTAAGTCTACTGTCTGCATACTACTAGCAACCTTCATCAGTAAATTGAACCTCGGTTAGCTGCCACGAGGTTTCCACCATTCCATGATGGCCGCCTGCCGGATTCGACCACTTCCAGCACTGTTTACCTAGTGCTCCTGACCTTTGTGTTGGCGGATTGGCTGCTGCCCTGTTATTGTCAGCCAATCCAAACCGAGAGGCAAGAGCCGGCCCTCTCCACGAAGGCATGACTCGCAAAGGCTCCCTGTCCCTTGCCTGTCCCAGCCTGACTGTTCACATCGCCCTGGAAGGAGCAGGAGCTCCCTTATGCACACTGCAGGAGCAGTGCAACTACCACGCTGAACCGATGGAAGCAACAATCATGTTGCAAGGTAGGCCAATAGGCTTATTGTGCTCCCACTTCCTTGGAAAAAAATATTAATTCCGTGATGCCAGAATCGCGGGCGTTCATTTTGCCTTAATACCAGAGTAGCCTTTGCTATAAGTCTACTGTCTGCATACTACTAGCAACCTTCATCAGCAAATTGAACCTCCATTAGCTGCCACGAGGTTTCCACCATTCCAAGATGGCCGCCTGCCGGATTCGACCACTTCCAGCACTGTTTGCCTAGTGATGCTGCCCTTTGTGTTGGTGGATTGGTTGCTGCCCTGTTATTGTCAGCCAATCCGAACCGAGAGGGGAGAGCCGGCCCTCTCCATAAAGGCACGACTCACAAAGGCTCCCTGTCCCTTGCCTGTCCCAGCCTGACTGTTCACATCGCCCTCGAAGGAGCAGGAGCATCCCTGACGCACCCTGCAGGAGCAGTGCAACTACCACGCGGAACTGATGGAAGCAACAATCCTGTTGCAAGGTAGGCCAATAGGCTTATTGTGCTGCCACTTCCTTGGAAAAAAATATTAATTCCGTGATGCCGGAATCGCAGGCGTTAATTTTGCCCTTATACCGGAGTAGCCTTTGCTATAAGTCTACTGTCTGCATACTACTAGCAACCTTCATCAGCAAATTGAACCTCCATTAGCTGCGATGAGTTTTCCACCATTCCAAGATGGCCGCCTGCCGGATTCGACCACTTCTAGCACGGTTTACCTAGTGCTGCTGCCCTTTGTGTTGGCGGATTGGCTGCTGCCCTGTTATTGTCAGAAAATCTGAACCGGGAGGCGAGAGCCGGCCCTCTCCACGAAGGCACGACTCACAAAGGCTCCCTGTCCCTTGCCTGTCCCAGCCTGACTGTTCACATCGCCCTGCAAGGAACAGGAGCTCCCATGATGCACACTGCAGGAGAAATGCAACTACCACGCTGAACCGATGGAAGCAACAATCCTGTTGCAAGGTAGGCCAATAGGCTTATTGTGCTACCACTTCCTTGGAAAAAAATATTAATTCTGTGATGCCAGAATCGCGGGCGTTAATTTTGCCCTAATATCAGAGTAGCCTTTGCTATAAGTCTACTGTCGGCATACTACTAGCAACCTTCATCAGCAAATTAAACCTCCATTAACTGCCACGAGGTTTCCACGATTCCAAGATGGCCGCCTCCCTGATTCGACCACTTCCAGCACTGTTTGCCTAGTGATGCTGCCCTTTGTGTTGGTGGATTGGCTGCTGCCCTGTTATTGTCAGCCAATCCAAACCGAGAGGGGAGAGCCGGCCCTCTCCATGAAGGCACGACTCACAAAGGCTCCCTGTCCCTTGCCTGTCCCAGCCTGACTGTTCACATCGCCCTGGAAGGAGCAGGAGCTCCCCTGAAACACCCTGCAGGAGCAGTGCAACTACCACGCTGAACTGATGGAAGCAACAATCCTGTTGCAAGGTAGGCCAATAGGCTTATTGTGTTGCCACTTCCTTGGAAAAAAATATTAATTCCGTGTTTCCGGAATCGCAGGCGTTAATTTTGCCCTTATACCGGAGTAGCCTTTGCTATAAGTCTACTGTCTGCATATTACTAGCAACCTTCATCAGCAAATTGAACCTTCATTAGCTGCCACAAGGTTTCCACCATTCCAAGATGGCCGCCTACCGGATTTGACCACTTCCAGCACTGTTTATCTAGTGCTGCTGCCCTTTGTGTTGGCGGATTGGCTGCTGCCCTGTTATTGTCAGCCAATCCAAACCGGGAGGTGAGAGCCGGCCCTCTCCACGAAGGCACGACTCTCAAAGGCTCCCTGTCCTTTGCCTGTCCCAGCCTGACTGTTCACATAGCCCTGGAAGGAGCAGGAGCTCCCCTGACGCACACTGCAGGAGGAGTGCAACTACCACGCTGAACTGATGGAAGCAACAATCATGTTGCAAGGTAGGCCAATAGGCTTATTGTGCTGCCACTTCCTTGGAAAAAAATATTTAATTCCGTGACGCCGGAATCGCGGGTGTTAATTTTGCCCTAATACCAGAGTGGCCTTAGCTTTAAGTCTACTGTCTGCACTACTAGCAACCTTCATCAGCAAATTGAACCTCCATTAGCTGCCATGAGTTTTCCACCATTCCAAGATGGCCGCCTGCCGGATTCGACCACTTCTAGCACGGTTTACCTAGTGCTGCTGCCCTTTGTGTTGGCGGATTGGCTGCTGCCCTGTTATTGTCAGCCAATCTGAACCGGGAGGCGAGAGCCGGCCCTCTCCACGAAGGCACGACTCACAAAGGCTCCCTGTCCCTTGCCTGTCCCAGCCTGACTCTTCACATTGCCCTGCAAGGAGCAGGAGCTCCCATGACGCACACTGCAGGAGCAATGCAACTACCACGCTGAACCGATGGAAGCAACAATCCTGTTGCAAGGTAGGCCAATAGGCTTATTGTGCTACCACTTCCTTGGAAAAAAATATTAATTCCGTGACGCCAGAATCGCGGGCGTTAATTTTGCCCTTATACCAGAGTAGCCTTTGCTATAAGTCTACTGTCGGCATACTACTAGCAACCTTCATCAGCAAATTGAACCTCCAATAACTGCCACGAGGTTTCCACCATTCCAAGATGGCCACCTGCCGGATTCGACCACTTCCAGGACTGTTTACCTAGTGCTGCTGCCCTTTGTGTTGGCGGATTGGCTGCTGCCCTGTTATTGTCAGCCAATCCGAACTGGGAGGTGAAAGCCGGCCCTCTCCACGAAGGCACGACTCACAAAGGCTCCCTGTCCCAGCCTGACTGTTCACATCGCCCTGGAAGGAGCAGCAGCTCCACTAATGTACACTGCAGGAGCAGTACAACTACCACGCTGAACCGATGGAAGCAACAATCCTGTTGCAAGGTAGGCCAATAGGCTTATTGTGCTGCCACTTCCTTGGAAAAAAATATTAATTCCGTGACGCCGAAATCGCGGGTGTTCATTTTGCCCTAATACCAGAGTAGCCTTTGCTATAGGTCTACTGTCTGCATACTACTAGCAACCTTCATCAGCAAATTGAACCTCCATTAGCTGCCACGAGGTTTCCACCATTTCAAGATGGCCGCCTGCCGAATTCGACCACTTCCAGCACTGTTTACCTGGTGCTACTGCCCTTTGTGTTGGCGGATTGGCTGCTGCCCTGTTATTGTCAGCCAATCAGAACTGGGAGGCGAGAGCCGGCCCTCTCCACGAAGGTACGACTCACAAAGGCTCCCTGTCCCTTGCCTGTCCCAGCCTGACTGTTCACATCACTCTGGAAGGAGCAGGAGCTCATCTGACGCACACTGCAGGAGCAGTGCAACTACCATGCTGAACCGATGGAAGCAACAATCCTGTTGCAAGGTAGGCCAATAGGCTGATTGTGCTGCCACTTCCTTGGAAAATGTTTTTAATTCCGTGACGCCAGAATCGCGGGCGTTAATTTTGCCCTAATACCAGAGTAGCCTTTGCTATAAATCTACTGTCGGCATACTACTAGCAACCATCATCAGCAAATTGAACCTCCATTAACTGCCACGAGGTTTCCACCATTCCAAGATGGCCGCCTCCCTGATTCGACCACTTCCAGCACTGTTTGCCTAGTGATGCTGCCCTTTGTGTTGGTGGATTGGCTGCTGCCCTGTTATTGTCAGCCAATCCAAACCGAGAGGGGAGAGCCGGCCCTCTCCATGAAGGCACGACTCACAAAGGCTCCCTGTCCCTTGCCTGTCCCAGCCTGACTGTTCACATCGCCCTGGAAGGAGCAGGAGCTCCCCTGAAACACCCTGCAGGAGCAGTGCAACTACCACGCTGAACTGATGGAAGCAACAATCCTGTTGCAAGGTAGGCCAATAGGCTTATTGTGTTGCCACTTCCTTGGAAAAAAATATTAATTCCGTGTTGCCGGAATCGCAGGCGTTAATTTTGCCCTTATACCGGAGTAGCCTTTGCTACAAGTCTACTGTCTGCATATTACTAGCAACCTTCATCAGCAAATTGAACCTTCATTAGCTGCCACAAGGTTTCCACCATTCCAAGATGGCCGCCTACCGGATTTGACCACTTCCAGCACTGTTTACCTAGTGCTGCTGCCCTTTGTGTTGGCGGATTGGCTGCTGCCCTGTTATTGTCAGCCAATCCAAACCGGGAGGTGAGAGCCGGCCCTCTCCACGAAGGCACGACTCTCAAAGGCTCCCTGTCCTTTGCCTGTCCCAGCCTGACTGTTCACATAGCCCTGGAAGGAGCAGGAGCTCCCCTGACGCACACTGCAGGAGGAGTGCAACTACCACGCTGAACTGATGGAAGCAACAATCATGTTGCAAGGTAGGCCAATAGGCTTATTGTGCTGCCACTTCCTTGGAAAAAAATATTTAATTCCGTGACGCCGGAATCGCGGGTGTTAATTTTGCCCTAATACCAGAGTGGCCTTAGCTTTAAGTCTACTGTCTGCACTACTAGCAACCTTCATCAGCAAATTGAACCTCCATTAGCTGCCATGAGTTTTCCACCATTCCAAGATGGCCGCCTGCCGGATTCGACCACTTCTAGCACGGTTTACCTAGTGCTGCTGCCCTTTGTGTTGGCGGATTGGCTGCTGCCCTGTTATTGTCAGCCAATCTGAACCGGGAGGCGAGAGCCGGCCCTCTCCACGAAGGCACGACTCACAAAGGCTCCCTGTCCCTTGCCTGTCCCAGCCTGACTCTTCACATTGCCCTGCAAGGAGCAGGAGCTCCCATGACGCACACTGCAGGAGCAATGCAACTACCACGCTGAACCGATGGAAGCAACAATCCTGTTGCAAGGTAGGCCAATAGGCTTATTGTGCTACCACTTCCTTGGAAAAAAATATTAATTCCGTGACGCCAGAATCGCGGGCGTTAATTTTGCCCTTATACCAGAGTAGCCTTTGCTATAAGTCTACTGTCGGCATACTACTAGCAACCTTCATCAGCAAATTGAACCTCCAATAACTGCCACGAGGTTTCCACCATTCCAAGATGGCCGCCTGCCGGATTCGACCACTTCCAGCACTGTTTACCTAGTGCTGCTGCCCTTTGTGTTGGCGGATTGGCTGCTGCCCTGTTATTGTCAGCCAATCCGAACTGGGAGGTGAAAGCCGGCCCTCTCCACGAAGGCACGACTCACAAAGGCTCCCTGTCCCAGCCTGACTGTTCACATCGCCCTGGAAGGAGCAGCAGCTCCACTAATGTACACTGCAGGAGCAGTACAACTACCACGCTGAACCGATGGAAGCAACAATCCTGTTGCAAGGTAGGCCAATAGGCTTATTGTGCTGCCACTTCCTTGGAAAAAAATATTAATTCCGTGACGCCGAAATCACGGGTGTTCATTTTGCCCTAATACCAGAGTAGCCTTTGCTATAGGTCTACTGTCTGCATACTACTAGCAACCTTCATCAGCAAATTGAACCTCCATTAGCTGCCACGAGGTTTCCACCATTTCAAGATGGCCGCCTGCCGAATTCGACCACTTCCAGCACTGTTTACCTGGTGCTACTGCCCTTTGTGTTGGCGGATTGGCTGCTGCCCTTTTATTGTCAGCCAATCAGAACTGGGAGGCGAGAGCCGGCCCTCTCCACGAAGGTACGACTCACAAAGGCTCCCTGTCCCTTGCCTGTCCCAGCCTGACTGTTCACATCACTCTGGAAGGAGCAGGAGCTCATCTGACGCACACTGCAGGAGCAGTGCAACTACCATGCTGAACCGATGGAAGCAACAATCCTGTTGCAAGGTAGGCCAATAGGCTGATTGTGCTGCCACTTCCTTGGAAAATGTTTTTAATTCCGTGACGCCAGAATCGCGGGCGTTAATTTTGCCCTAATACCAGAGTAGCCTTTGCTATAAATCTACTGTCGGCATACTACTAGCAACCATCATCAGCAAATTGAACCTCCATTAACTGCCACAAGGTTTCCACCATTCCAAGATGGCCGCCTGCCGGATTCGACCACTTCTAGCACGGTTTACCTAGTGCTGCTGCCCTTTGTGTTGGCGGATTGGCTGCTGCCCTGTTATTGTCAGCCAATCTGAACTGGGAGGCGAGAGCCGGCCCTCTCCACGAAGGTACGACTCACAAAGGCTCCCTGTCCCTTGCCTGTCCCAGCCTGACTGTTCACATCACTCTGGAAGGAGCAGGAGCTCATCTGACGCACACTGCAGGAGCAGTGCAACTACCATGCTGAACCGATGGAAGCAACAATCCTGTTGCAAGGTAGGCCAATAGGCTTATTGTGCTACCACTTCCTTGGAAAAAAATATTAATTCCGTGACGCCAGAATCGCGGGCGTTAATTTTGCCCTAATACCAGAGTAGCCTTTGCTATAAGTCTACTGTCGGCATACTACTAGCAACCTTCATCAGCAAATTGAACCTCCAATAACTGCCACGAGGTTTCCACCATTCCAAGATGGCCGCCTGCCGGATTCGACCACTTCCAGCACTGTTTACCTAGTGCTGCTGCCCTTTGTGTTGGCGGATTGGCTGCTGCCCTGTTATTGTCAGCCAATCCGAACTGGGAGGTGAAAGCCGGCCCTCTCCACGAAGGCACGACTCACAAAGGCTCCCTTTCCCAGCCTGACTGTTCACATCGCCCTGGAAGGAGCAGCAGCTCCACTAATGCACACTGCAGGAGCAGTACAACTACCACGCTGAACCGATGGAAGCAACAATCCTGTTGCAAGGTAGGCCAATAGGCTTATTGTGCTGCCACTTCCTTGGAAAAAAATATTAATTCCGTGACGCCGAAATCGCGGGTGTTCATTTTGCCCTAATACCAGAGTAGCCTTTGCTATAGGTCTACTGTCTGCATACTACTAGCAACCTTCATCAGCAAATTGAACCTCCATTAGCTGCCACGAGGTTTCCACCATTTCAAGATGGCCGCCTGCCGAATTCGACCACTTCCAGCACTGTTTACCTGGTGCTGCTGCCCTTTGTGTTGGCGGATTGGCTGCTGCCCTGTTATTGTCAGCCAATCAGAACTGGGAGGCGAGAGCCGGCCCTCTCCACGAAGGTACGACTCACAAAGGCTCCCTGTCCCTTGCCTGTCCCAGCCTGACTGTTCACATCACTCTGGAAGGAGCAGGAGCTCATCTGACGCACACTGCAGGAGCAGTGCAACTACCATGCTGAACCGATGGAAGCAACAATCCTGTTGCAAGGTAGGCCAATAGGCTTATTGTGCTACCACTTCCTTGGAAAAAAATATTAATTCCGTGACGCCAGAATCGCGGGCGTTAATTTTGCCCTAATACCAGAGTAGCCTTTGCTATAAGTCTACTGTCGGCATACTACTAGCAACCTTCATCAGCAAATTGAACCTCCAATAACTGCCACGAGGTTTCCACCATTCCAAGATGGCCGCCTGCCGGATTCGACCACTTCCAGCACTGTTTACCTAGTGCTGCTGCCCTTTGTGTTGGCGGATTGGCTGCTGCCCTGTTATTGTCAGCCAATCCGAACTGGGAGGTGAAAGCCGGCCCTCTCCACGAAGGCACGACTCACAAAGGCTCCCTGTCCCAGCCTGACTGTTCACATCGCCCTGGAAGGAGCAGCAGCTCCACTAATGCACACTGCAGGAGCAGTACAACTACCACGCTGAACCGATGGAAGCAACAATCCTGTTGCAAGGTAGGTCAATAGGCTTATTGTGCTGCCACTTCCTTGGAAAAAAATATTAATTCCGTGACGCCGAAATCGCGGGTGTTCATTTTGCCCTAATACCAGAGTAGCCTTTGCTATAGGTCTACTGTCTGCATACTACTAGCAACCTTCATCAGCAAATTGAACCTCCATTAGCTGCCACGAGGTTTCCACCATTTCAAGATGGCCGCCTGCCGAATTCGACCACTTCCAGCACTGTTTACCTGGTGCTGCTGCCCTTTGTGTTGGCGGATTGGCTGCTGCCCTGTTATTGTCAGCCAATCAGAACTGGGAGGCGAGAGCCGGCCCTCTCCACGAAGGTACGACTCACAAAGGCTCCCTGTCCCTTGCCTGTCCCAGCCTGACTGTTCACATCACTCTGGAAGGAGCAGGAGCTCATCTGACGCACACTGCAGGAGCAGTGCAACTACCATGCTGAACCGATGGAAGCAACAATCCTGTTGCAAGGTAGGCCAATAGGCTTATTGTGCTACCACTTCCTTGGAAAAAAATATTAATTCCGTGACGCCAGAATCGCGGGCGTTAATTTTGCCCTAATACCAGAGTAGCCTTTGCTATAAGTCTACTGTCGGCATACTACTAGCAACCTTCATCAGCAAATTGAACCTCCAATAACTGCCACGAGGTTTCCACCATTCCAAGATGGCCGCCTGCCGGATTCGACCACTTCCAGCACTGTTTACCTAGTGCTGCTGCCCTTTGTGTTGGCGGATTGGCTGCTGCCCTGTTATTGTCAGCCAATCCGAACTGGGAGGTGAAAGCCGGCCCTCTCCACGAAGGCACGACTCACAAAGGCTCCCTGTCCCAGCCTGACTGTTCACATCGCCCTGGAAGGAGCAGCAGCTCCACTAATGCACACTGCAGGAGCAGTACAACTACCACGCTGAACCGATGGAAGCAACAATCCTGTTGCAAGGTAGGCCAATAGGCTTATTGTGCTGCCACTTCCTTGGAAAAAAATATTAATTCCGTGACGCCGAAATCGCGGGTGTTCATTTTGCCCTAATACCAGAGTAGCCTTTGCTATAGGTCTACTGTCTGCATACTACTAGCAACCTTCATCAGCAAATTGAACCTCCATTAGCTGCCACGAGGTTTCCACCATTTCAAGATGGCCGCCTGCCGAATTCGACCACTTCCAGCACTGTTTACCTGGTGCTGCTGCCCTTTGTGTTGGTGGATTGGCTGCTGCCCTGTTATTGTCAGCCAATCAGAACTGGGAGGCGAGAGCCGGCCCTCTCCACGAAGGTACGACTCACAAAGGCTCCCTGTCCCTTGCCTGTACCAGCCTGACTGTTCACATCACCCTGGAAGGAGCAGGAGCTCACCTGACGCACACTGCAGGAGCAGTGCAACTACCACGCTGAACCGACGGAAGCAACAATCCTGTTGCAAGGTAGGCCAATAGGCTGATTGTGCTGCCACTTCCTTGGAAATTTTTTTTAATTCCGTGACGCCAGAATCGCGAGCGTTAATTTTGCCCTAATACCAGAGTAGCCTTTGCTATAAATCTACTGTCGGCATACTACTAGCAACCATCATCAGCAAATTGAACCTCCATTAACTGCCACAAGGTTTCCACCATTCCAAGATGGCCGCCTGCCGGATTCGACCACTTCCAGCACTGTTTACGTAGTGCTGCTGCCCTTTGTGTTGGCGGATTGACTGCTGCCCTGTTATTGTCAGCCAGTCCGAACTGAGAGGTGAAAGCCGGCCCTCTCCACGAAGACACGACTCACAAAGCCTCCCTGTCCCAGCCTGACTGCTCACATCGCCCTGGAAGGAACAGGAGCGCCACTGATGCACACTGCAGGAGCAGTACAACTACAATGCTGAACCGATGGAAGCAACAATCCTGTTGCAAGGTAGGCCAATAGGCTGATTGTGCTGCCACTTCCTTGGAAAAAAATATTAATTCTGTTATGCTGGAATCGCGGGCGTTCATTTTGCCCTAATACTAGAGTAGCCTTTGCTATAAGTCTACTGTCTGAATACTACTATCAACCTTCATCAGCAAATTGAACCTCCATGAGCTGCCATGAGGTTTCCACCATTCCAAGATGGCCGCCTACCGGATTTGACCACTTCCAGCACTGTTTACCTAGTGCTGCTACCCTTTGTGTTGGCGGATTGGCTGCTGCCCTGTTATTGTCAGCCAATCCAAACCGGGAGGCGAGAGCCGGCACTCTCCAGGAAGGCACGACTCTCAAAGGCTCCCTGTCCTTTGCCTGTCCCAGCCTGACTGTTCACATAGCCCTGGAAGGAGCAGGAGCTCCCCTGACGCACACTGCAGGAGGAGTGCAACTACCACGCTGAACTGATGGAAGCAACAATCATGTTGCAAGGTAGGCCAATAGGCTTATTGTGCTGCCACTTCCTTGGAAAAAAATATTTAATTCCGTCACGCCGGAATCGTGGGTGTTAATTTTGCCCTAATACCAGAGTGGCCTTTGCTTTAAGTCTACTGTCTGCATACTACAAGCAACCTTCATCAGCAAATTGAACCTCCATTAGCTGCCATGAGTTTTCCACCATTCCAAGATGGCCGCCTGCCGGATTCGACCACTTCTAGCACGGTTTACCTAGTGCTGCTGCCCTTTGTGTTGGCGGATTGGATGCTGCCCTGTTATTGTCAGCCAATCTGAACCGGGAGGCGAGAGCCCGCCCTCTCCACGAAGGCACGACTCACAAAGGCTCCCTGTCCCTTGCCTGTCCCAGCCTGACTGTTCACATTGCCCTGCAAGGAGCAGGAGCTCCCATGACGCACACTGCAGGAGCAGTGCAACTACCACGCTGAACCGATGGAAGCAACAATCCTGTTGCAAGGTAGGACAATAGGCTTATTGTGCTACCACTTCCTTGGAAAAAAATATTAATTCCGTGACGCCAGAATCGCGGGCGTTAATTTTGGCCTAATACCAGAGTAGCCTTTGCTATAAGTCTACTGTCGGCATACTACTAGCAACCTTCATCAGCAAATTGAACCTCCAATAACTGCCACGAGGTTTCCACCATTCCAAGATGGCCGCCTGCCGGATTCGACCACTTCCAGCACTGTTTACCTAGTGCTGCTGCCCTTTGTGTTGGCGGATTGGCTGCTGCCCTGTTATTGTCAGCCAATCCGAACTGGGAGGTGAAAGCCGGCCCTCTCCACGAAGGCACGACTCACAAAGGCTCCCTGTCCCAGCCTGACTGTTCACATCGCCCTGGAAGGAGCAGCTCCACTAATGCACACTGCAGGAGCAGTACAACTACCACGCTGAACCGATGGAAGCAACAATCCTGTTGCAAGGTAATCCAATAGGCTTATTGTGCTGCCACTTCCTTGGAAAAAAATATTAATTCCGTGACGCCGAAATCGCAGGTGTTCATTTTGCCCTAATACCAGAGTAGCCTTTGCTATAAGTCTACTGTCTGCATACTACTAGCAACCTTCATCAGCAAATTGAACATCCATTAGCTGCCACAAGGTTTCCACCATTTCAATATGGCCGCCTGCCGAATTCGACCACTTCCAGCACTGTTTACCTGGTGCTGCTGCCCTTTGTGTTGGCGGATTGGCTGCTGCCCTGTTATTGTCAGCCAATCAGAACTGGGAGGCGAGAGCCGGCTCTCTCCACGAAGGTACGACTCACAAAGGCTCCCTGTCCCTTGCCTGTCCCAGCCTGACTGTTCACATCACCCTGGAAGGAGCAGGAGCTCATCTGACGCACACTGCAGGAGCAGTGCAACTACCACGCTGAACCGATGGAAGCAACAATCCTGTTGCAAGCTAGGCCAATAGGCTGATTGTGCTGCCACTTCCTTGGAAAATTTTTTTAATTCTGTGACGCCAGAATTGCGGGCGTTAATTTTACCCTTATACCAGAGTAGCCTTTGCTATAAATCTACTGTCGGCATACTACTAGCAACCTTCATCAGCAAATTGAGCCTCCATTAACTGCCGCAAGGTTTCCACCATTCCAAGATGGCCGCATGCCGGATTCGACCACTTCCAGCACTGTTTACGTAGTGCTGCTGCCCTTTGTGTTGGCGGATTGACTGCTGCCCTGTTATTGTCAGCCAGTCCGAACTGGGAGGTGAAAGCCGGCCCTCTCCACGAAGGCACGACTCACAAAGCCTCCCTGTCCCAGCCTGACTGTTCACATCGCCCTGGAAGGAACAGGAGCGCCACTGATGCACACTGCAGGAGCAGTACAACTACAATGCTGAACCGATGGAAGCAACAATCCTGTTGCAAGGTAGGCCAATAGGCTGATTGTGCTGCCACTTCCTTGGAAAAAAATATTAATTCTGTGATGCTGGAATCGCGGGCGTTCATTTTGCCCTAATACTAGAGTAGCCTTTGCTATAAGTCTACTGTCTGAATACTACTAGCAACCTTCATCAGCAAATTGAACCTCCATGAGCTGCCATGAGGTTTCCACCATTCCAAGATGTCCGCCTGCCGGATTCGACCACTTCGAGCACTGTTTACCTAGTGCTGCTGCCCTTTGTGTTGGCGGATTGGCTGCTGCCCTGTTATTGTCAGCCAATACAAACCGGGAGGTGAGAGCCGGCCCTCTCCACCAAGGCACCACTCGAAAAGGCTCACTGTCTCTTGCCTGTCCCAGCCTGACTGTTCACATCGCCCTGAAAGGAGCAGGAGCTCCACTGACGCACACTGCAGGAGCAGTGCATCTACCACGCTGAACCGATGGAAGCAACAATCCTGTTGCAAGGTAGGCCAATAGACTTATTGTGCTGCCACTTCCTTGGAAAAAAATCTTAAATCAGTAACGCCGGAATCGCGGGTGTTAATTTTGCCCTAATACCAGCGTAGCCTTAGCTTTAAGTCTACTGTCTGCATACTATTAACAACCTTCATCAGCAAATTGAACCTCCATTAGCTGCCATGAGGTTGCTGGCATTCCAAGATAGCCGCCTGCAGGATTCGACCACTTCCAGCACTGTTTACCTAGTGCTGCTGCCCTTTGTTCTGGTGGATTGGCTGCTGCCCTGTTATTGTCAGCCAATCCGAACAGGGAGGCGAGAGCCGGCCCTCTCACGAAGGTACGACTCACAAAGGCTCCCTGTCCCTTGCCTCTCCCAGCATGACTGTTCACATCACCCTGGAAGGAGCAGGAGCTCCCCTGACGCACACTGCAGCAGCAGTGCAACTACCACGCTGAACCGATGGAAGCAACAATCCTGTTGCAAGGTAGGCCAATAGGATTACTGTGCTGCCACATCCTTGGAAAAAAATATTAATTCTGTTACGCCGGAATCGCAGCTGTTAATTTTGCCCTTATACCGAAGTAGCCTTTGCTATAAGTCTACTGTCTGCATACTACTAGCAACCTTCATCAGCAAAATGAACCTCCATTAGCTGCCACAAGGATTCCACCATTCCAAGATTGCCGACTGCGGGATTCGAACACTTCCAGCATTGTTTACCTAGTGCTGCTGCCCTTTGTGTTGGCGGATTGGCTGCTGCCCTGTTATTGTCAGCCAATCCAAACCCGGAGGCGAGAGCCGGCCCTCTCCACAAAGGCATGACTCGCAAAGGCTCCCTGTCCCTTGCCTGTCCCAGCCTGACTGTTCACATCACCCTGGAAGGAGCAGGAGCTCCCTGACGCACACTGCAGCAGCAGTGCAACTACCACGCTGGACCGATGGAAGCAATAATCCTGTTGCAAGGTAGGCCAATAGGCTTACTGTGCTGCCACATCCTTGGAAAGAAATATGAATTCTGTGATGCCGGAATCGCGGGCGTTAATTTTACCCTAATACCAGAGTAGCATTTGCTATAAGTCTACTGTCTGCATACTACCAGCAACCTTCATCAGCAAATTGAACCTCCATTAGCTGCCATGAGGTTTCCACCATTCCAAGATGGCCGCCTGCCGGATTCGACCACTTCCAGCACTGTTTACCTAGTGCTGCTGCCCTTCGTGTTGGTGGATTGGCTGCTGCCCTGTTATTGTCAGCCAATCCGAACCGGGGGGCGAGAGCCGGCCCTCTCCACGAAGGCACGACTCACAAAGGCTCCCTGTCCCTTGCCTGTCCCAACCTGACTGTTCACATCACCCTGGAAGGAGCAGGAGCTCAAAAGACGCACACTGCAGGAGCAGTGCAACTACCACGCTGAACCGATGGAAGCAACAATACTGTTGCAAGGTAGGCCAATAGGCTTATTGCGCTGCCACTTCCTTGGAAAAAAATAATAATTCTGTGACGCCGGAATAGCGGGTGTTCATTTTGCCCTAATATCAGAGTAGCCTTTGCTATAAGTCTGCTGTCTGCATACTACTAGCAACCTTCATCAGCAAATTGAACCTCCATGAGCTGCCATGAGGTTTCCACCATTCCAAGATGGCCGCCTGCTGGATTCAACCACTTCCAGCAATGTTTACCTAGTGCTGCTGCCCTTTGTGTTGGCAGATTGACTGCTGCCTTGTTATTGTCAGCCAATCCAAACGGGGAGGCGAGAGCTGGCCGTCTCCACAAAGGCATGACTCGCAAAGGCTCCCTGTCCTTTGTCTGTCCCAGCCTGACTGTTCACATGGCCCTGGAAGGAGCAGGAGCTCCCCTGACGCACAATGCAGGAGCAGTGCAACTACCATGCTGAACCGATGGAAGCAACAATCATGTTGCAAGGTAGGCCAATAGGCTTATTGTGCTGCCACTTCCTTGGAAAAAAATATTA
Organism: Ambystoma mexicanum; assembly: GCF_040938575.1. Lineage (NCBI taxonomy): Eukaryota > Metazoa > Chordata > Amphibia > Caudata > Ambystomatidae > Ambystoma > Ambystoma mexicanum. The sequence goes on along the minus strand of NC_090936.1, from coordinate 298,226,750 downwards.
ATTCCGTGACGCCGCAATCGCAGGCGTTAATTTTGCCCTTATACCAGAGTAGCCTTAGCTTTAAGTCTACTGTCTGCATACTACTAGCAACCTTCATCAGCAAATTGAACCTCCATTAGCTGCCACAAGGTTTCCACCATTCCATGATGGCCGCCTGCCGGATTCGACCACTTCCAGCACTGTTTACCTAGTGCTGCTGACCTTTGTGTTGGCGGATTGGCTGCTGCCCTGTTATTGTCAGCCAATCCAAACCGAGAGGCAAGAGCCGGCCCTCTCCACGAAGGCACGACTCGCAAAGGCTCCCTGTCCCTTGCCTGTCCCAGCCTGACTGTTCACATCGCCCTGGAAGGAGCAGGAGCTCCCCTTATGCACACTGCAGGAGCAGTGCAACTACCACGCTGAACCGATGGAAGCAACAATCATGTTGCAAGGTAGGCCAAAAGGCTTATTGCGCTCCCACTTCCTTGGAAAAAAATATTAATTCCGTGACGTCGGAATCGCGGGTGTTAATTTTTCCCTAATACCAGAGTAGCCTTAGCTTTAAGTCTACTGTCTGCATACTTCTAGCACCCTTCATCAGCAAATTGAACCTCCATTAGCTGCCATGAGGTTTCTAGCATTCCAAGATGGCCGCCTGCTGGATTCGACCACTTCCAGCACTGTTTACCTGGTGCTGCTGCCCTTTCTGTTGGCGGATTGGCTGCTGCCCTGTTATTGTCAGCCAATCCGAACCGGGAGGCGAGAGACGGCCCTCTCCACGAAGGCAAAACTCAGAAAGGCTCCGTGTCCCTTGCCTCTCCCAGCCTGACTGTTCACATCACCCTGGAAGGAGCAGGAGCTCCCCTGACCACACTGCAGCAGCAGTGCAACTACCACACTGAACCGATGGAAGCAACAATCCTGTTGCAAGGTCGGCCAATAGGCTTACTGTGCTGCCACATCCTTGGAAAAAAATATTAATTCTGGGACGCCGGAATCGCAGGCATTAATTTTGCCCTAATACCAGATTAGCCTTTGCTATAAGTCTACTGTCTGCATACTACTAGCAACCTTCATCAGCAAATTGAACCTCCATTAGCTGCCACGAGGTTTCCACCATTCCAAGATGGCCGCCTGCCGGATTTGACCACTTCCAGCACTGTTTACCTAGTGCTGCTGCCCTTTGTGTTGGCGGATTGGCTGCTGCCCTGTTATTGTCATCGAATCCGAACCGGGAGGCGAGAGCCGGCCCTGTCCACGAAGGTACGACTCACAAAGGCTCCCTTTCCCTTGCCTGTCCCAGCCTGACTGTTTACATCACCCTGGAAGGAGCAGGAGCTCCCCTGATGCACACTGCAGGAGCAGTGCAACTACCAAGCTGAACCGATGGAAGCAACAATCCTGTTGCAAGGTCGGCCAATAGGCTTATTATGCTGCCACTTCCTTGGAAAAAAATATTAATTCTGTGACACCGGAATAGCGGGCGTTCATTTTGCCCTAATATCAGAGTAGCCTTTGCTATAAGTCTACTGTCCTCATACTACTAGCAACCTTCATCAGCAAATTGAACCTCCATGAGCTGCCATGAGGTTTCCACCATTCCAAGATGGTCGCCTGCCGGATTCAACCGCTTCCAGGACTGTTTACCTAGTGCTGCTGCCCTTTGTGTTGGCGGATTGGCTGCTGCCCTGTTATTGTCAGCCAATACACACCGGGAGGCGAGAGCCGGCCCTGTCCACGAAGGCACGACTCACAAAGGCTCCCTGTCCCTTGCCTGTCCCAGCCTGACTGTTCACATCACCCTGGAAGGAGCAGGAGCACCCCTGATGCACACTGCAGGAGCAGTGCGACTACCACGTAGAACCGATGGAAGCAACAATCCTGTTGCAAGGTAGGCCAATAGGCTTACTGTGCTGCCACATCCTTAGAAATAAATATTAATTCTGTGATGCCGGAATCGCGGGCATTAATTTTGCCCTAATTCCAGATTAGCCTTTGCTATAAGTCGACTGTCTGCATACTACTAGCAACCTTCATCAGTAAATTGAACCTCCATTAACTGCCACGAGGTTTCCACCATTCCAAGATGGCCGCCTGCCGGATTCGACCACTTCCAGCACTGTTTACCTAGTGCTGCTGCCCTTTGTGTTGGCGGATTGGCTACTGCCCTGTTATTGTCAGCCAATCCAAACCGGGAGGTGAGAGCCGGCCCTCTCCACGAAGGCACGACTCACAAAGGCTCCCTGTCCCTTGCCTGTCCCAGCCTGACTGTTCACATCGCCCTGTAAGGAGCAGGAGCTCCCCTGACACACACTGCAGGAGCAGTGCAACTACCACGCTGAACTGATGGAAGCAACAATCCTTTTGCAAGGTAGTCCAATAGGCTTATTGTGCTACCACTTCCTTGGAAAAAAATTTGAATTCCGTGATGCCGGAATCGCGGGCGTTCATTTTGCCCTAATTCCAGAGTAGCCTTTGCTATAAGTCTACTGTCTGCATACTACTAGCATCCTTCATCAGCAAATTGAACCTTCATTAGCTGCCACGAGGTTTCCACCATTCCAAGATGGCCGCCTACCGGATTCGACCACTTCTAGCACTGTTTACCTAGTGCTGCTGCCCTTTGTGTTGGTGGATTTGCTGCTGCCCTGTTATTGTCAGCCAATCCGAACCGGGAGGCGAGAGCCGGCCCTCTCCATGAAGGCATGACTCACAAAGGCTCCCTGTCATTTGCCTGTCCCATCCTGACTGTTCACATTGCCCTGGAAGGAGCAGGCACTCCCCTGACGCACACTGCAGGAGCAGTGCAACTACCACGCTGAACCGATGGAAGCAACAATCATGTTGCAAGGTAGGCCAATAGGCTTATTGTGCTGCCACTTCCTTGGAAAAAAATATTAATTCCTTGACGCCGGAATCGCAGGCGTTAATTTTGCCCTTATACCAGAGTAGCCTTAGCTTTAAGTCTACTGTCTGCATACTACTAGCAACCTTCATCAGTAAATTGAACCTCCGTTAGCTGCCACGAGGTTTCCACCATTCCATGATGGCCGCCTGCCGGATTCGACCACTTCCAGCACTGTTTACCTAGTGCTGCTGACCTTTGTGTTGGCGGATTGGCTGCTGCCCTGTTATTGTCAGCCAATCCAAACCGAGAGGCAAGAGCCGGCCCTCTCCACGAAGGCATGACTCGCAAAGGCTCCCTGTCCCTTGCATGTCCCAGCCTGACTGTTCACATCGCCCTGGAAGGAGCAGGAGCTCCCTTATGCACACGGCAGGAGCAGTGCAACTACCACGCTGAACCGATGGAAGCAACAATCATGTTGCAAGGTAGGCCAATAGGCTTATTGTGCTCCCACTTCCTTGGAAAAAAATATTAATTCCGTGATGCCAGAATCGCGGGCGTTCATTTTTTGCCTTAATACCAGAGTAGCCTTTGCTATAAGTCTACTGTCTGCATACTACTAGCAACCTTCATCAGCAAATTGAACCTCCATTAGCTGCCACGAGGTTTCCACCATTCCAAGATGGCCGCCTGCCGGATTCGACCACTTCCAGCACTGTTTGCCTAGTGATGCTGCCCTTTGTGTTGGTGGATTGGTTGCTGCCCTGTTATTGTCAGCCAATCCAAACCGAGAGGGGAGAGCCGGTCCTCTCCATAAAGGCACGACTCACAAAGGCTCCCTGTCCCTTGCCTGTCCCAGCCTGACTGTTCACATCGCCCTCGAAGGAGCAGGAGCACCCCTGACGCACCCTGCAGGAGCAGTGCAACTACCACGCGGAACTGATGGAAGCAACAATCCTGTTGCAAGGTAGGCCAATAGGCTTATTGTGCTGCCACTTCCTTGGAAAAAAATATTAATTCCGTGATGCCGGAATCGCAGGCGTTAATTTTGCCCTTATACCGGAGTAGCCTTTGCTATAAGTCTACTGTCTGCATACTACTAGCAACCTTCATCAGCAAATTGAACCTCCATTAGCTGCGATGAGTTTTCCACCATTCCAAGATGGCCGCCTGCCGGATTCGACCACTTCTAGCACGGTTTACCTAGTGCTGCTGCCCTTTGTGTTGGCGGATTGGCTGCTGCCCTGTTATTGTCAGAAAATCTGAACCGGGAGGCGAGAGCCGGCCCTCTCCACGAAGGCACGACTCACAAAGGCTCCCTGTCCCTTGCCTGTCCCAGCCTGACTGTTCACATCGCCCTGCAAGGAACAGGAGCTCCCATGATGCACACTGCAGGAGAAATGCAACTACCACGCTGAACCGATGGAAGCAACAATCATGTTGCAAGGTAGGCCAATAGGCTTATTGTGCTACCACTTCCTTGGAAAAAAATATTAATTCTGTGATGCCAGTATCGCGGGCGTTAATTTTGCCCTAATATCAGAGTAGCCTTTGCTATAAGTCTACTGTCGGCATACTACTAGCAACCTTCATCAGCAAATTAAACCTCCATTAACTGCCACGAGGTTTCCACCATTCCAAGATGGCCGCCTCCCCGATTCGACCACTTCCAGCACTGTTTGCCTAGTGATGCTGCCCTTTGTGTTGGTGGATTGGCTGCTGCCCTGTTATTGTCAGCCAATCCAAACCGAGAGGGGAGAGCCGGCCCTCTCCATGAAGGCACGACTCACAAAGGCTCCCTGTCCCTTGCCTGTCCCAGCCTGACTGTTCACATCGCCCTGGAAGGAGCAGGAGCTCCCCTGAAACACCCTGCAGGAGCAGTGCAACTACCACGCTGAACTGATGGAAGCAACAATCCTGTTGCAAGGTAGGCCAATAGGCTTATTGTGTTGCCACTTCCTTGGAAAAAAATATTAATTCCGTGTTGCCGGAATCGCAGGCGTTAATTTTGCCCTTATGCCGGAGTAGCCTTTGCTATAAATCTACTGTCTGCATATTACTAGCAACCTTCATCAGCAAATTGAACCTTCATTAGCTGCCACAAGGTTTCCACCATTCCAAGATGGCCGCCTACCGTATTTGACCACTTCCAGCACTGTTTACCTAGTGCTGCTGCCCTTTGTGTTGGCGGATTGGCTGCTGCCCTGTTATTGTCAGCTAATCCAAACCGGGAGGTGAGAGCCGGCCCTCTCCACGAAGGCACGACTCTCAAAGGCTCCCTGTCCTTTGCCTGTCCCAGCCTGACTGTTCACATAGCCCTGGAAGGAGCAGGAGCTCCCCTGACGCACACTGCAGGAGGAGTGCAACTACCACGCTGAACTGATGGAAGCAACAATCATGTTGCAAGGTAGGCCAATAGGCTTATTGTGCTGCCACTTCCTTGGAAAAAAATATTTAATTCCGTGACGCTGGAATCGCGGGTGTTAATTTTGCCCTAATACCAGAGTGGCCTTAGCTTTAAGTCTACTGTCTGCACTACTAGCAACCTTCATCAGCAAATTGAACCTCCATTAGCTGCCATGAGTTCTCCACCATTCCAAGATGGCCGCCTGCCGGATTCGACCACTTCTAGCACGGTTTACCTAGTGCTGATGCCCTTTGTGTTGGCGGATTGGCTGCTGCCCTGTTATTGTCAGCCAATCTGAACCGGGAGGCGAGAGCCGGCCCTCTCCACGAAGGCACGCCTCACAAAGGCTCCCTGTCCCTTGCCTGTCCCAGCCTGACTCTTCACATTGCCCTGCAAGGAGCAGGAGCTCCCATGACGCACACTGCAGGAGCAATGCAACTACCACGCTGAACCGATGGAAGCAACAATCCTGTTGCAAGGTAGGCCAATAGGCTTATTGTGCTACCACTTCCTTGGAAAAAAATATTAATTCCATGACGCCAGAATCGCGGGCGTTAATTTTGCCCTTATACCAGAGTAGCCTTTGCTATAAGTCTACTGTCGGCATACTACTAGCAACCTTCATCAGCAAATTGAACCTCCAATAACTGCCACGAGGTTTCCACCATTCCAAGATGGCCGCCTGCCGGATTCGACCACTTCCAGCACTGTTTACCTAGTGCTGCTGCCCTTTGTGTGGGCGGATTGGCTGCTGCCCTGTTATTGTCAGCCAATCCGAACTGGGAGGTGAAAGCCGGCCCTTTCCACGAAGGCACGACTCACAAAGGCTCCCTGTCCCAGCCTGACTGTTCACATCGCCCTGGAAGGAGCAGCAGCTCCACTAATGCACACTGCAGGAGCAGTACAACTACCACGCTGAACCGATGGAAGCAACAATCCTGTTGCAATGTAGGCCAATAGGCTTATTGTGCTGCCACTTCCTTGGAAAAAAATATTAATTCCGTGACGCCGAAATCGCGGGTGTTCATTTTGCCCTAATACCAGAGTAGCCTTTGCTATAGGTCTACTGTCTGCATACTACTAGCAACCTTCATCAGCAAATTGAACCTCCATTAGCTGCCACGAGGTTTCCACCATTTCAAGATGGCCGCCTGCCGAATTCGACCACTTCCAGCACTGTTTACCTGGTGCTACTGCCCTTTGTGTTGGCAGATTGGCTGCTGCCCTGTTATTGTCAGCCAATCAGAACTGGGAGGCGAGAGCCGGCCCTCTCCACGAAGGTACGACTCACAAAGGCTCCCTGTCCCTTGCCTGTCCCAGCCTGACTGTTCACATCATTCTTGAAGGAGCAGGAGCTCATCTGACGCACACTGCAGGAGCAGTGCAACTACCATGCTGAACCGATGGAAGCAACAATCCTGTTGCAAGTTCGGCCAATAGGCTGATTGTTCTGCCACTTCCTTGGAAAATGTTTTTAATTCCGTGACGCCAGAATCGCGGGCGTTCATTTTGCCCTAATACCAGAGTAGCCTTTGCTATAAATCTACTGTCGGCATACTACTAGAAACCATCATCAGCAAATTGAACCTCCATTAACTGCCACAAGGTTTCCACCATTCCAAGATGGCCGCCTGCCGGATTCGACCACTTCTAGCACGGTTTACCTAGTGCTGCTGCCCTTTGTCTTGGCGGATTGGCTGATGCCCTGTTATTGTCAGCCAATCTGAACTGGGAGGCGAGAGCCGGCCCTCTCCACGAAGGTACGACTCACAAAGGCTCCCTGTCCCTTGCCTGTCCCAGCCTGACTGTTCACATCACTCTGGAAGGAGCAGGAGCTCATCTGACGCACACTGCAGGAGCAGTGCAACTACCATGCTGAACCGATGGAAGCAACAATCCTGTTGCAAGGTAGGCCAATAGGCTTATTGTGCTACCACTTCCTTGGAAAAAAATATTAATTCCGTGACGCCAGAATCGCGGGCGTTAATTTTGCCCTAATACCAGAGTAGCCTTTGCTATAAGTCTACTGTCGGCATACTACTAGCAACCTTCATCAGCAAATTGAACCTCCAATAACTGCCACGAGGTTTCCACCATTCCAAGATGGCCGCCTGCCGGATTCGACCACTTCCAGCACTGTTTACCTAGTGCTGCTGCCCTTTGTGTTGGCGGATTGGCTGCTGCCCTGTTATTGTCATCCAATCCGAACTGGGAGGTGAAAGCCGGCCCTCTCCACGAAGGCACGACTCACAAAGGCTCCCTGTCCCAGCCTGACTGTTCACATCGCCCTGGAAGGAGCAGCAGCTCCACTAATGCACACTGCAGGAGCAGTACAACTACCACGCTGAACCGATGGAAGCAACAATCCTGTTGCAAGGTAGGCCAATAGGCTTATTGTGCTGCCACTTCCTTGGAAAATTTTTTTAATTCCGTGACGCCAGAATCGCGAGCGTTAATTTTGCCCTAATACCAGAGTAGCCTTTGCTATAAATCTACTGTCGGCATACTACTAGCAACCATCATCAGCAAATTGAACCTCCATTAACTGCCACAAGGTTTCCACCATTCCAAGATGGCCGCCTACCGGATTCGACCACTTCCAGCACTGTTTACGTAGTGCTGCTGCCCTTTGTGTTGGCGGATTGACTGCTGCCCTGTTATTGTCAGCCAGTCCGAACTGGGAGGTGAAAGCCGGCCCTCTCCACGAAGACACGACTCACAAAGCCTCCCTGTCCCAGCCTGACTGCTCACATCGCCCTGGAAGGAACAGGAGCGCCACTGATGCACACTGCAGGAGCAGTACAACTACAATGCTGAACCGATGGAAGCAACAATCCTGTTGCAAGGTAGGCCAATAGGCTGATTGTGCTGCCACTTCCTTGGAAAAAAATATTAATTCTGTTATGCTGGAATCGCGGGCGTTCATTTTGCCCTAATACTAGAGTAGCCTTTGCTATAAGTCTACTGTCTGAATACTACTATCAACCTTCATCAGCAAATTGAACCTCCATGAGCTGCCATGAGGTTTCCACCATTCCAAGATGGCCGCCTGCCGGATTCGACCACTTCCAGCACTGTTTGCCTAGTGATGCTGCCCTTTGTGTTGGTGGATTGGCTGCTGCCCTGTTATTGTCAGCCAATCCGAACCGAGAGGCGAGAGCCGGCCCTCTCCATGATGGCACGACTCTCAAAGGCTCCCTGTCCCTTGCCTGTCCCAGCCTGACTGTTCACATCGCCCTGGAAGGAGCAGGAGCTCCCCTGACACACCCTGCAGGAGCAGTGCAACTACCACGCTGAACTGATGGAAGCAACAATCCTGTTTCAAGGTAGGCCAATAGGCTTTTTGTGCTACCACTTCCTTGGAAAAAAATATTAATTCCCTGACGCCAGAATCGCAGGCATTAATTTTGCCCTAATATCAGAGTAGCCTTTGCTATAAGTCTACTGACGGCATACTACTAGCAACCTTCATCAGCAAATTAAACCTCCATTAACTGCCACGAGGTTTCCACCATTCCAAGATGGCCACCTGCCGGATTCGACCACTTCCAGCACTGTTTACCTAGTGCTGCTCCCCTTTGTGTTGGCGGATTGGCTGCTGCCCTGTTATTGTCAGCCAATTCGAACTGGGAGGTGAAAGCCGGCCCTCTCCACGAAGGCACAACTTACAAAGGCTCCCTGTCCCTTGCCTGTCCCAGCCTGACTGTTCACATCGCCCTGGAAGGAGCAGGAGCTCCCCTGATGCACCCTGCAGGAGCAGTGCAACTACCACGCTGAACTGATGGAAGCAACAATCCTGTTGCAAGGTAGCCCAATAGGCTTATTGTGCTGCCACTTCCTTGGAAAAAAATATTAATTCCGTGATGCCGGAATCGCAGGCGTTAATTTTGCCCTTATACCGGAGTAGCCTTTGCTATAAGTCTACTGTCTGCATACTACTAGCAACCTTCATCAGCAAATTGAACCTCCATTAGCTGCGATGAGTTTTCCACCATTCCAAGATGGCCGCCTGCCGGATTCGACCACTTCTAGCACGGTTTACCTAGTGCTGCTGCCCTTTGTGTTGGCGGATTGGCTGCTGCCCTGTTATTGTCAGCCAATCTGAACCGGGAGGTGAGAGCCGGCCCTCTCCACGAAGGCACGACTCACAAAGGCTCCCTGTCCCTTGCCTGTCCCAGCCTGACTGTTCACATCACCCTGCAAGGAGCAGGAGCTCCCATGATGCACACTGCAGGAGAAATGCAACTACCACGCTGAACCGATGGAAGCAACAATCCTGTTGCAAGGTAGGCCAATAGGCTTATTGTGCTACCACTTCCTTGGAAAATAATGTTAATTCTGTGATGCCTGAATCGCGGGCGTTAATTTTGCCCTAATATCAGAGTAGCCTTTGCTATAAGTCTACTGTTGGCATACTACTAGCAACCTTCATCAGCAAATTAAACCTCCATTAACTGCCACAAGGTTTCCACCATTCCAAGATGGCCGCCTGCCGGATTCGACCACTTCCAGCACTGTTTACTTAGTGCTGCTCCCCTTTGTGTTGGCGGATTGGCCGCTGCCCTGTTATTGTCAGCCAATTCGAACTGGGAGGTGAAAGCCGGCCCTCTCCACGAAGGCACGACTCACAAAGGCTCCCTGTCCCTTGCCTGTCCCAGCCTGACTGTTCACATCGCCCTGGAAGGAGCAGGAGCTCCCCTGATGCACACTGCAGGAGTAGTGCAACTACCACGCTGAACCGATGGAAGCAACAATCCTGTTGCAAGGTCGGCCAATAGGCTTATTGTGCTGCCACTTCCTTGGAAAAAAATATTAATTCCGTGATGCCAGAATCGTGGGCGTTCATTTTGCCCTAATTCCAGAGTAGCCTTTGCTACAAGTCTACTGTCTGCATACTACTAGCAACCTTCATCAGCAAATTGAACCTCCATTAGCTGCCACGAGGTTTCCACCATTCCAAGATGGCCGCCTGCCGGATTCAACCACTTCCAGCACTGTTTGCCTAGTGATGCTGCCCTTTGTGTTGGTGGATTGGCTGCTGCCCTGTTATTGTCAGCCAATCCAAACCGAGAGGGGAGAGCCGGCCCTCTCCATGAAGGCACGACTCACAAAGGCTCCCTGTCCCTTGCCTGTCCCAGCCTGACTGTTCACATCACCCTGGAAGGAGCAGGAGCTCCCCTGACACACCCTGCAGGAGCAGTGCAACTACCACGCTGAACTGATGGAAGCAACAATCCTGTTGCAAGGTAGGCCAATAGGCTTATTGTGCTGCCACCTCCTTGGAAAAAAATATTAATTCCGTGATGCCGGAATCGCAGGCATTAATTTTGCCCTTATACCGAAGTAGCCTTTGCTATAAGTCTACTGTCTGCATATTACTAGCAACCTTCATCAGCAAATTGAACCTTCATTAGCTGCCACAAGGTTTCCACCATTCCAAGATGGCCGCCTACCGGATTTGACCACTTCCAGCACTGTTTACCTAGTGCTGCTACCCTTTGTGTTGGCGGATTGGCTGCTGCCCTGTTATTGTCAGCCAATCCAAACCGGGAGGCGAGAGCCGGCACTCTCCAGGAAGGCACGACTCTCAAAGGCTCCCTGTCCTTTGCCTGTCCCAGCCTGACTGTTCACATAGCCCTGGAAGGAGCAGGAGCTCCCCTGATGCACACTGCAGGAGGAGTGCAACTACCACGCTGAACTGATGGAAGCAACAATCATGTTGCAAGGTAGGCCAATAGGCTTATTGTGCTGCCACTTCCTTGGAAAAAAATATTAATTCCGTGATGCCGGAATCGTGGGTGTTAATTTTGCCCTAATACCAGAGTAGCCTTTGCTACAAGTCTACTGTCTGCATACTACTAGCAACCTTCATCAGCAAATTGAACCTCCATTAGCTGCCACGAGGTTTCCACCATTCCAAGATGGCCGCTTGCCGGATTCAACCACTTCCAGCACTGTTTGCCTAGTGATGCTGCCCTTTGTGTTGGTGGATTGGCTGCTGCCCTGTTATTGTCAGCCAATCCAAACCGAGAGGGGAGAGCCGGCCCTCTCCACGAAGGCACGACTCACAAAGGCTCCCTGTCCCTTGCCTGTCCCAGCCTGACTGTTCACATTGCCCTGCAAGGAGCAGGAGCTCCCATGACGCACACTGCAGGAGCAGTGCAACTACCACGCTGAACCGATGGAAGCAACAATCCTGTTGCAAGGTAGGACAATAGGCTTATTGTGCTACCACTTCCTTGGAAAAAAATATTAATTCCGTGACGCCAGAATCGCGGGCGTTAATTTTGCCCTAATACCAGAGTAGCCTTTGCTATAAGTCTACTGTCGGCATACTACTAGCAACCTTCATCAGCAAATTGAACCTCCAATAACTGCCACGAGGTTTCCACCATTCCAAGATGGCCGCCTCCCGGATTCGACCACTTCCAGCACTGTTTACCTAGTGCTGCTGCCCTTTGTGTTGGCGGATTGGCTGCTGCCCTGTTATTGTCAGCCAATCCGAACTGGGAGGTGAAAGCCGGCCCTCTCCACAAAGGCACGACTCACAAAGGCTCCCTGTCCCAGCCTGACTCTTCACATCGCCCTGTAAGGAGCAGCTCCACTAATGCACACTGCAGGAGCAGTACAACTACCACGCTGAACCGATGGAAGCAACAATCCTGTTGCAAGGTAGGCCAATACGCTTATTGTGCTGCCACTTCCTTGGAAAAAAATATTAATTCCGTGATGCCGAAATCGCAGGTGTTCATTTTGCCCTAATACCAGAGTAGCCTTTGCTATAAGTCTACTGTCTGCATACTACTAGCAACCTTCATCAGCAAATTGAACCTCCATTAGCTGCCACGAGGTTTCCACCATTTCAAGATGGCCGCCTGCCGAATTCGACCACTTCCAGCACTGTTTACCTGGTGCTGCTGCCCTTTGTGTTGGCGGATTGGCTGCTGCCCTGTTATTGTCAGGCAATCAGAACTGGGAGGCGAGAGCCGGCCCTCTCCACGAAGGTACGACTCACAAAGGCTCCCTGTCCCTTGCCTGTCCCAGCCTGACTGTTCACATCACCCTGGAAGGAGCAGGAGCTCATCTGACGCACACTGCAGGAGCAGTGCAACTACCACGCTGAACCGATGGAAGCAACAATCCTGTTGCAAGCTAGGCCAATAGGCTGATTGTGCTGCCACTTCCTTGGAAATTTTTTTTAATTCCGTGACGCCAGAATTGCGGGCGTTAATTTTGCCCTTATACCAGAGTAGCCTTTGCTATAAATCTACTGTCGGCATACTACTAGCAACCTTCATCAGCAAATTGAACCTCCATTAACTGCCGCAAGGTTTCCACCATTCCAAGATGGCCGCATGCCGGATTCGACCACTTCCAGCACTGTTTACGTAGTGCTGCTGCCCTTTGTGTTGGCGGATTGACTGCTGCCCTGTTATTGTCAGCCAGTCCGAACTGGGAGGTGAAAGCCGGCCCTCTCCACGAAGGCACGACTCACAAAGCCTCCCTGTCCCAGCCTGACTGTTCACATCGCCCTGGAAGGAACAGGAGCGCCACTGATGCACACTGCAGGAGCAGTACAACTACAATGCTGAACCGATGGAAGCAACAATCCTGTTGCAAGGTAGGCCAATAGGCTGATTGTGCTGCCACTTCCTTGGAAAAAAATATTAATTCTGTGATGCTGGAATCGCGGGCGTTCATTTTGCCCTAATACTAGAGTAGCCTTTGCTATAAGTCTACTGTCTGAATACTACTAGCAACCTTCATCAGCAAGTTGAACCTCCATGAGCTGCCATGAGGTTTCCACCATTCCAAGATGTCCGCCTGCCGGATTCGACCACTTCGAGCACTGTTTACCTAGTGCTGCTGCCCTTTGTGTTGGCGGATTGGCTGCTGCCCTGTTATTGTCAGCCAATACAAACCGGGAGGTGAGAGCCGGCCCTCTCCACCAAGGCACCACTCGAAAAGGCTCACTGTCTCTTGCCTGTCCCAGCCTGACTGTTCACATTGCCCTGAAAGGAGCAGGAGCTCCACTGACGCACACTGCAGGAGCAGTGCAACTACCACGCTGAACCGATGGAAGCAACAATCCTGTTGCAAGGTAGGCCAATAGACTTATTGTGCTGCCACTTCCTTGGAAAAAAATCTTAAATCAGTAACGCCGGAATCGCGGGTGTTAATTTTGCCCTAATACCAGCGTAGCCTTAGCTTTAAGTCTACTGTCTGCATACTACTAACAACCTTCATCAGCAAATTGAACCTCCATTAGCTGCCATGAGGTTTCTGGCATTCCAAGATAGCCGCCTGCTGGATTCGACCACTTCCAGCACTGTTTACCTAGTGCTTCTGCCCTTTGTTCTGGTGGATTGGCTGCTGCCCTGTTATTGTCAGCCAATCCGAACAGGGAGGCGAGAGCCGGCCCTCTCACGAAGGTACGACTCACAAAGGCTCCCTGTCCCTTGCCTCTCCCAGCATGACTGTTCACATCACCCTGGAAGGAGCAGGAGCTCCCCTGACGCACACTGCAGCAGCAGTGCAACTACCACGCTGAACCGATGGAAGCAACAATCCTGTTGCAAGGTAGGCCAATAGGATTACTGTGCTGCCACATCCTTGGAAAAAAATATTAATTCTGTTACGCCGGAATCGCAGCTGTTAATTTTGCCCTTATACCGAAGTAGCCTTTGCTATAAGTCTACTGTCTGCATACTACTAGCAACCTTCATCAGCAAATTGAACCTCCATTAGCTGCCACAAAGATTCCACCATTCCAAGATTGCCGACTGCGGGATTCGAACACTTCCAGCATTGTTTACCTAGTGCTGCTGCCCTTTGTGTTGGCGGATTGGCTGCTGCCCTGTTATTGTCAGCCAATCCAAACCCGGAGGCGAGAGCCGGCCCTCTCCACAAAGGCATGACTCGCAAAGGCTCCCTGTCCCTTGCCTGTCCCAGCCTGACTGTTCACATCACCCTGGAAGGAGCAGGAGCTCCCTGACGCACACTGCAGCAGCAGTGCAACTACCACGCTGGACCGATGGAAGCAATAATCCTGTTGCAAGGTAGGCCAATAGGCTTACTGTGCTGCCACATCCTTGGAAAGAAATATGAATTCCGTGACGCCGGAATCGCGGGCGTTAATTTTACCCTAATACCAGAGTAGCATTTGCTATAAGTCTACTGTCTGCATACTACCAGCAACCTTCATCAGCAAATTGAACCTCCATTAGCTGCCATGAGGTTTCCACCATTCCAAGATGGCCGCCTGCCGGATTCGACCACTTCCAGCACTGTTTACCTAGTGCTGCTGCCCTTCGTGTTGGTGGATTGGCTGCTGCCCTGTTATTGTCAGCCAATCCGAACCGGGGGGCGAGAGCCGGCCCTCTCCACGAAGGCACGACTCACAAAGGCTCCCTGTCCCTTGCCTGTCCCAGCCTGACTGTTCACATCACCCTGGAAGGAGCAGGAGCTCAAAAGACGCACACTGCAGGAGCAGTGCAACTACCACGCTGAACCGATGGAAGCAACAATACTGTTGCAAGGTAGGCCAATAGGCTTATTGCGCTGCCACTTCCTTGGAAAAAAATAATAATTCTGTGACGCCAGAATAGCGAGTGTTCATTTTGCCCTAATATCAGAGTAGCCTTTGCTATAAGTCTACTGTCTGCATACTACTAGCAACCTTCATCAGCAAATTGAACCTCCATGAGCTGCCATGAGGTTTCCACCATTCCAAGATGGCCGCCTGCCGGATTCAACCACTTCCAGCAATGTTTACCTAGTGCTGCTGCCCTTTGTGTTGGCAGATTGACTGCTGCCTTGTTATTGTCAGCCAATCCAAACTGGGAGGCGAGAGCTGGCCCTCTCCACAAAGGCATGACTCGCAAAGGCTCCCTGTCCTTTGTCTGTCCCAGCCTGACTGTTCACATCGCCCTGGAAGGAGCAGGAGCTCCCCTGACGCACACTGCAGGAGCAGTGCAACTACCACGCTGAACCGATGGAAGCAACAATCATGTTGCAAGGTAGGCCAATAGGCTTATTGTGCTGCCACTTCCTTGGAAAAAAATATTAATTCCATGACGCCGCAATCGCAGGCGTTCATTTTGCCCTTATACCAGAGTAGCCTTAGCTTTAAGTCTACTGTCTGCATACTACTAGCAACCTTCATCAGCAAATTGAACCTCCATTAGCTGCCACAAGGTTTCCACCATTCCATGATGGCCGCCTGCCGGATTCGACCACTTCCAGCACTGTTTACCTAGTGCTGCTGACCTTTGTGTTGGCGGATTGGCTGCTGCCCTGTTATTGTCAGCCAATCCAAACCGAGAGGCAAGAGCCGGCCCTCTCCACGAAGGCACGACTCGCAAAGGCTCCCTGTCCCTTGCCTGTCCCAGCCTGACTGTTCACATCGCCCTGGAAGGAGCAGGAGCTCCCCTTATGCACACTGCAGGAGCAGTGCAACTACCACGCTGAACCGATGGAAGCAACAATCATGTTGCAAGGTAGGCCAATAGGCTTATTGTGCTCCCACTTCCTTGGAAAAAAATATTAATTCCGTGACGCCGGAATCGCGGGTGTTAATTTTTCCCTAATACCAGAGTAGCCTTAGCTTTAAGTCTACTGTCTGCATGCTTCTAGCACCCTTCATCAGCAAATTGAACCTCCATTAGCTGCCATGAGGTTTCTAGCATTCCAAGATGGCCGCCTGCTGGATTCGACCACTTCCAGCACTGTTTACCTGGTGCTGCTGCCCTTTCTGTTGGCGGATTGGCTGCTGCCCTGTTATTGTCAGCCAATCCGAACCGGGAGGCGAGAGACGGCCCTCTCCACGAAGGCAAACCTCAGAAAGGCTCCGTGTGCCTTGCCTCTCCCAGCCTGACTGTTCACATCACCCTGGAAGGAGCAGGAGCTCCCCTGACCACACTGCAGCAGCAGTGCAACTACCACACTGAACCGATGGAAGCAACAATCCTGTTGCAAGGTCGGCCAATAGGCTTACTGTGCTGCCACATCCTTGGAAAAAAATATTAATTCTGGGACGCCGGAATCGCAGGCATTAATTTTGCCCTAATACCAGATTAGCCTTTGCTATAAGTCTACTGTCTGCATACTACTAGCAACCTTCATCAGCAAATTGAACCTCCATTAGCTGCCACGAGGTTTCCACCATTCCAAGATGGCCGCCTGCCGGATTTGACCACTTCCAGCACTGTTTACCTAGTGCTGCTGCCCTTTGTGTTGGCGGATTGGCTGCTGCCCTGTTATTGTCATCGAATCCGAACCGGGAGGCGAGAGCCGGCCCTGTCCACGAAGGCACGACTCACAAAGGCTCCCTTTCCCTTGCCTGTCCCACCCTGACTGTTTACATCACCCTGGAAGGAGCAGGAGCTCCCCTGATGCACACTGCAGGAGCAGTGCAACTACCACGCTGAACCGATGGAAGCAACAATCCTGTTGCAAGGTCGGCCAATAGGCTTATTGTGCTGCCACTTCCTTGGAAAAAAAATATTAATTCTGTGACACCGGAATAGCGGGCGTTCATTTTGCCCTAATATCAGAGTAGCCTTTGCTATAAGTCTACTGTCCTCATACTACTAGCAACCTTCATCAGCAAATTGAACCTCCATGAGCTGCCATGAGGTTTCCACCATTCCAAGATGGTCGCCTGCCGGATTCAACCGCTTCCAGGACTGTTTACCTAGTGCTGCTGCCCTTTGTGTTGGCGGATTGGCTGCTGCCCTGTTATTGTCAGCCAATACACACCGGGAGGCGAGAGCCGGCCCTGTCCACGAAGGCACGACTCACAAAGGCTCCCTGTCCCTTGCCTGTCCCAGCCTGACTGTTCACATCACCCTGGAAGGAGCAGGAGCTCCCCTGATGCACACTGCAGGCGCAGTGCGACTACCACGTAGAACCGATGGAAGCAACAATCCTGTTGCAAGGTAGGCCAATAGGCTTACTGTGCTGCCACATCCTTAGAAATAAATATTAATTCTGTGATGCCGGAATCGCGGGCATTAATTTTGCCCTAATTCCAGATTAGCCTTTGCTATAAGTCGACTGTCTGCATACTACTAGCAACCTTCATCAGCAAATTGAACCTCCATTAACTGCCACGAGGTTTCCACCATTCCAAGATGGCCGCCTGCCGGATTCGACCACTTCCAGCACTGTTTACCTAGTGTTGCTGCCCTTTGTGTTGGCGGATTGGCTACTGCCCTGTTATTGTCAGCCAATCCAAACCGGGAGGTGAGAGCCGGCCCTCTCCACGAAGGCACGACTCACAAAGGCTCCCTGTCCCTTGCCTGTCCCAGCCTGACTGTTCACATCGCCCTGTAAGGAGCAGGAGCTCCCCTGACACACACTGCAGGAGCAGTGCAACTACCACGCTGAACTGATGGAAGCAACAATCCTTTTGCAAGGTAGTCCAATAGGCTTATTGTGCTACCACTTCCTTGGAAAAAAATTTGAATTCCGTGATGCCGGAATCGCGGGCGTTCATTTTGCCCTAATTCCAGAGTAGCCTTTGCTATAAGTCTACTGTCTGCATACTACTAGCATCCTTCATCAGCAAATTGAACCTTCATTAGCTGCCACGAGGTTTCCACCTTTCCAAGATGGCCGCCTACCGGATTCGACCACTTCTAGCACTGTTTACCTAGTGCTGCTGCCCTTTGTGTTGGTGGATTTGCTGCTGCCCTGTTATTGTCAGCCAATCCGAACCGGGAGGCGAGAGCCGGCCCTCTCCATGAAGGCATGACTCACAAAGGCTCCCTGTCATTTGCCTGTCCCATCCTGACTGTTCACATTGCCCTGGAAGGAGCAGGCGCTCCCCTGACGCACACTGCAGGAGCAGTGCAACTACCACGCTGAACCGATGGAAGCAACAATCATGTTGCAAGGTAGGCCAATAGGCTTATTGTGCTGCCACTTCCTTGGAAAAAAATATTAATTCCTTGACGCCGGAATCGCAGGCGTTAATTTTGCCCTTATACCAGAGTAGCCTTAGCTTTAAGTCTACTGTCTGCATACTACTAGCAACCTTCATCAGTAAATTGAACCTCCGTTAGCTGCCACGAGGTTTCCACCATTCCATGATGGCCGCCTGCCGGATTCGACCACTTCCAGCACTGTTTACCTAGTGCTGCTGACCTTTGTGTTGGCGGATTGGCTGCTGCCCTGTTATTGTCAGCCAATCCAAACCGAGAGGCAAGAGCCGGCCCTCTCCACGAAGGCATGACTCGCAAAGGCTCCCTGTCCCTTGCCTGTCCCAGCCTGACTGTTCACATCACCCTGGAAGGAGCAGGAGCTCCCTTATGCACACTGCAGGAGCAGTGCAACTACCACGCTGAACAGATGGAAGCAACAATCATGTTGCAAGGTAGGCCAATAGGCTTATTGTGCTCCCACTTCCTTGGAAAAAAATATTAATTCCGTGACGCCGGAATCGCGGGTGTTAATTTTGCCCTTAAACCAGAGTAGCCTTAGCTTTAAGTCTACTGTCTGCATACTACTAGCAACCTTCATCAGCAAATTGAACCTCCATTAGCTGCCACGAGGTTTCCACCATTCCAAGATGGCCGCCTGCCGGATTCGACCACTTCCAGCACTGTTTTCCTAGTGCTGCTGACCTTTGTGTTGGCGGATTGGCTGCTGCCCTGTTATTGTCATCGAATCCGAACCGGGAGACGAGAGCCGGCCCTCTCCATGAAGGCATGACTCACAAAGGCTCCCTGTCCTTTGCCTGTCCCATCCTGACTGTTCACATTGCCCTGGAAGGAGCAGGCGCTCCACTGACGCACACTGCAGGAGCAGTGCAACTACCATGCTGAACCGATGGAAGCAACAATCATGTTGCATGGTAGGCCAATGGGCTTATTGTGCTACCACTTCCTTGGAAAAAGATATTAATTCCGTGACGCCGGAATCGCGGGCGTTAATTTTGCCTTAATACCAGAGTAGCCTTTGCTATAAGTCTACTGTCGGCATACTTCTAGCAACCTTCATCAGCAAATTGAACCTCCATTAGCTGCACGAGGTTTCCACCATTCCAAGATGGCCGCCTGCCGGATTCGACCACTTTCAGCACTGTTTACCTAGTGCTGCTGCCCTTTGTGTTGGCGGATTGGCTGCTGCCCTGTTATTGTCAGCCAATCCAAACCGGGAAGTGAGAGCCGGCCCTCTCCATGAAGGCACGACTCACAAAGGCTCCCTGCCCCTTGCCTGTCCCAGCCTGACTGTTCACATCGCCCTGGAAGGAGCAGGAGCTCCACTGATGCACAGTGCAGGAGCAGTGAAACTATCACGCTGAACCGATGGAAGCAACAATCCTGTTGCAAGGTCGGCCAATAGGCTTATTGTGCTGCCACTTACTTGGAAAAAAATATTAATTCCGTGATGCCAGAATCGCGGGTGTTCATTTTGCCCTAATACCAGAGTAGCCTTTGCTATAAGTCTACTGTCAGCATACTACTAGCAACCTTCATCAGCAAATTGAACCTCCATTAACTGCCACAAGGTTTCTTCCATTCCAAGATGGCCGCCTGCCGGATTCGACCACTTCCAGCACTGTTTACCTAGTGCTGCTGCCCTTTGTGTTGGTGGATTGGCTGCTGCCCTGTTATTGTCAGCCAATCCGAACTGAGAGGCGAGAGCCGTCCCTCTCCATGATGGCACGACTCTCAAAGGCTCCCTGTCCCTTGCCTGTCCCAGCCTGACTCTTCACATCGCCCTGGAAGGAGCAGGAGCTCCCCTGACACACCCTGCAGGAGCAGTGCAACTACCACGCTGAACTGATGGAAGCAACAATCCTGTTGCAAGGTAGGCCAATAGGCTTATTGTGCTACCACTTCCTTGGAAAAAAATATTAATTCCCTGACGCCAGAATCGCAGGCGTTAATTTTGCCCTAATATCAGAGTAGCATTTTCTATAAGTCTACTGTCGGCATACTACTAGCAACCTTCATCAGCAAATTAAACCTCCATTAACTGCCACGAGGTTTCCACCATTCCAAGATGGCCACCTGCCGGATTCGACCACTTCCAGCACTGTTTACCTAGTGCTGCTCCCCTTTGTGTTGGCGGATTGGCTGCTGCCCTGTTATTGTCAGCCAATTCGAACTGGGAGGTGAAAGCCGGCCCTCTCCACGAAGGCACGACTCACAAAGGATCCCTGTCCCTTGCCTGTCCCAGCCTGACTGTTCACATCGCCCTGGAAGGAGCAGGAGCTCCCCTGATGCACACTGCAGGAGCAGTGCAACTACCACGCTGAACCGATGGAAGCAACAATCCTGTTGCAAGGTCGGCCAATAGGCTTATTGTGCTGCCACTTCCTGGGAAAAAAATATTAATTCCGTGATGCCAGAATCGCGGGCGTTCATTTTGCCTTAATACCAGAGTAGCCTTTGCTATAAGTCTACTGTCTGCATACTACTAGCAACCTTCATCAGCAAATTGAACCTCCATTAGCTGCCACAAGGTTTCCACCATTCCAAGATGGCCGCCTGCCGGATTCGACCACTTCCATCACTGTTTGCCTAGTGATGCTGCCCTTTGTGTTGGTGGATTGGTTGCTGCCCTGTTATTGTCAGCCAATCCGAACCGAGAGGGGAGAGCCGGCCCTCTCCATAAAGGCACGACTCACAAAGGCTCCCTGTCCCTTGCCTGTCCCAGCCTGACTGTTCACATCGCCCTCGAAGGAGCAGGAGCACCCCTGACGCACCCTGCAGGAGCAGTGCAACTACCACGCGGAACTGATGGAAGCAACAATCCTGTTGCAAGGTAGGCCAATAGGCTTATTGTGCTGCCACTTCCTTGGAAAAAAATATTAATTCTGTGACGCCGGAATGGCAGGCATTAATTTTGCCCTTATACCGGAGTAGCCTTTGCTATAAGTCTACTGTCTGCATACTACTAGCAACCTTCATCAGCAAATTGAACCTCCATTAGCTGCGATGAGTTTTCCACCATTCCAAGATGGCCGCCTGCCTGATTCGACCACTTCTAGCACGGTTTACCTAGTGCTGCTGCCCTTTGTGTTGGCGGATTGGCTGCTGCCCTGTCATTGTCAGCCAATCTGAACCGGGAGGCGAGAGCCGGCCCTCTCCACGAAGGCACGACTCACAAAGGCTCCCTGTCCCTTGCCTGTCCCAGCCTGACTGTTCACATCGCCCTGCAAGGAACAGGAGCTCCCATGATGCACACTGCAGGAGAAATGAAACTACCACTCTGAACCGATGGAAGCAACAATCCTGTTGCAAGGTAGGCCAATAGGCTTATTGTGCTACCACTTCCTTGGAAAAAAATATTAATTCTGTGATGCCAGAATCGCGGGCGTTAATTTTGCCCTAATATCAGAGTAGCCTTTGCTATAAGTCTTCTGTCGGCATACTACTAGCAACCTTCATCAGCAAATTAAACCTCCATTAACTGCCACGAGGTTTCCACCATTCCAAGATGGCCGCCTCCCGGATTCGACCACTTCCAGCACTGTTTGCCTAGTGATGCTGACCTTTGTGTTGGTGGATTGGCTGCTGCCCTGTTATTGTCAGCCAATCTGAACCGGGAGGCGAGAGCCGGCCCTCTCCACGAAGGCACGACTCACAAAGGCTCCCTGTCCCTTGCCTGTCCCAGCCTGACTCTTCACATTGCCCTGCAAGGAGCAGGAGCTCCCATGACGCACACTGCAGGAGCAATGCAACTACCACGCTGAACCGATGGAAGCAACAATCCTGTTGCAAGGTAGGCCAATAGGCTTATTGTGCTACCACTTCCTTGGAAAAAAATATTAATTCCGTGACGCCTGAATCGCGGGCGTTAATTTTGCCCTTATACCAGAGTAGCCTTTGCTATAAGTCTACTGTCGGCATACTACTAGCAACCTTCATCAGCAAATTGAACCTCCAATAACTGCCACGAGGTTTCCACCATTCCAAGATGGCCGCCTGCCGGATTCGACCACTTCCAGCACTGTTTACCTAGTGCTGCTGCCCTTTGTGTTGGCGGATTGGCTGCTGCCCTGTTATTGTCAGCCAATCCGAACTGGGAGGTGAAAGCCGGCCCTCTCCACGAAGGCACGACTCACAAAGGCTCCCTGTCCCAGCCTGACTGTTCACATCGCCCTGGAAGGAGCAGCAGCTCCACTAATGCACACTGCAGGAGCAGTACAACTACCACGCTGAACCGATGGAAGCAACAATCCTGTTGCAAGGTAGGCCAATAGGCTTATTGTGCTGCCACTTCCTTGGAAAAAAATATTAATTCCGTGACGCCGAAATCGCTGGTGTTCATTTTGCCCTAATACCAGAGTAGCCTTTGCTATAGGTCTACTGTCTGCATACTACTAGCAACCTTCATCAGCAAATTGAACCTCCATTAGCTGCCACGAGGTTTCCACCATTTCAAGATGGCCGCCTGCTGAATTCGACCACTTCCAGCACTGTTTACCTGGTGCTACTGCCCTTTGTGTTGGCGGATTGGCTGCTGCCCTGTTATTGTCAGCCAATCAGAACTGGGAGGCGAGAGCCGGCCCTCTCCACGAAGGTACGACTCACAAAGGCTCCCTGTCCCTTGCCTGTCCCAGCCTGACTGTTCACATCACTCTGGAAGGAGCAGGAGCTCATCTGACGCACACTGCAGGAGCAGTGCAACTACCATGCTGAACCGATGGAAGCAACAATCCTGTTGCAAGGTAGGCCAATAGGCTGATTGTGCTGCCACTTCCTTGGAAATTTTTTTTAATTCCGTGACGCCAGAATCGCGGGCGTTAATTTTGCCCTAATTCCAGAGTAGCCTTTGCTATAAATCTACTGTCGGCATACTACTAGCAACCATCATCAGCAAATTGAACCTCCATTAACTGCCACAAGGTTTCCACCATTCCAAGATGGCCGCCTGCCGGATTCGACCACTTCTAGCACGGTTTACCTAGTGCTGCTGCCCTTTGTGTTGGCGGATTGGCTGCTGCCCTGTTATTGTCAGCCAATCTGAACCGGGAGGCGAGAGCTGGCCCTCTCCACGAAGGCACGACTCACAAAGGCTCCCTGTCCCTTGCCTGTCCCAGCCTGACTCTTCACATTGCCCTGCAAGGAGCAGGAGCTCCCATGACGCACACTGCAGGAGCAATGCAACTACCACGCTGAACCGATGGAAGCAACAATCCTGTTGCAAGGTAGGCCAATAGGCTTATTGTGCTACCACTTCCTTGGAAAAAAATATTAATTCTGTGACGCCAGAATCGCGGGCGTTAATTTTGCCCTAATACCAGAGTAACCTTTGCTATAAGTCTACTGTCGGCATACTACTAGCAACCTTCATCAGCAAATTGAACCTCCAATAACTGCCACGAGGTTTCCACCATTCCAAGATGGCCGCCTGCCGGATTCGACCACTTCCAGGACTGTTTACCTAGTGCTGCTGCCCTTTGTGTTGGCGGATTGGCTGCTGCCCTGTTATTGTCAGCCAATCCGAACTGGGAGGTGAAAGCCGGCCCTCTCCACGAAGGCACGACTCACAAAGGCTCCCTGTCCCAGCCTGACTGTTCACATAGCCCTGGAAGGAGCAGCAGCTCCACTAATGCACACTGCAGGAGCAGTACAACTACCACGCTGAACCGATGGAAGCAACAATCCTGTTGCAAGGTAGGCCAATAGGCTTATTGTGCTGCCACTTCCTTGGAAAAAAATATTAATTCCGTGACGCCGAAATCGCGGGTGTTCATTTTGCCCTAATACCAGAGTAGCCTTTGCTATAGGTCTACTGTCTGCATACTACTAGCAACCTTCATCAGCAAATTGAACCTCCATTAGCTGCCACGAGGTTTCCACCATTTCAAGATGGCCGCCTGCCGAATTCGACCACTTCCAGCACTGTTTACCTGGTGCTGCTGCCCTTTGTGTTGGCGGATTGGCTGCTGCCCTGTTATTGTCAGGCAATCAGAACTGGGAGGCGAGAGCCGGCCCTCTCCACGAAGGTACGACTCACAAAGGCTCCCTGTCCCTTGCCTGTCCCAGCCTGACTGTTCACATCACCCTCGAAGGAGCAGGAGCTCACCTGACGCACACTGCAGGAGCAGTGCAACTACCACGCTGAACCGATGGAAGCAACAATCCTGTTGCAAGGTAGGCCAATAGGCTGATTGTGCTGCCACTTCCTTGGAAATTTTTTTTAATTCCGTGACGCCAGAATCGCGAGCGTTAATTTTGCCCTAATACCAGAGTAGCCTTTGCTATAAATCTACTGTCGGCATACTACTAGCAACCATCATCAGCAAATTGAACCTCCATTAACTGCCACAAGGTTTCCACCATTCCAAGATGGCCGCCTGCCGGATTCGACCACTTCCAGCACTGTTTACGTAGTGCTGCTGCCCTTTGTGTTGGCGGATTGACTGCTGCCCTGTTATTGTCAGCCAGTCCGAAATGGGAGGTGAAAGCCGGCCCTCTCCACGAAGACACGACTCACAAAGCCTCCCTGTCCCAGCCTGACTGCTCACATCGCCCTGGAAGGAACAGGAGCGCCACTGATGCACACTGCAGGAGCAGTACAACTACAATGCTGAACCGATGGAAGCAACAATCCTGTTGCAAGGTAGGCCAATAGGCTGATTGTGCTGCCACTTCCTTGGAAAAAAATATTAATTCTGTTATGCTGGAATCGCGGGCGTTCATTTTGCCCTAATACTATAGTAGCCTTTGCTATAAGTCTACTGTCTGAATACTACTAGCAACCTTCATCAGCAAATTGAACCTCCATGAGCTGCCATGAGGTTTCCACCATTCCAAGATGGCCGCCTGCCGGATTCGACCACTTCCAGCACTGTTTGCCTAGTGATGCTGCCCTTTGTGTTGGTGGATTGGCTGCTGCCCTGTTATTGTCAGCCAATCCGAACCGAGAGGCGAGAGCCGGCCCTCTCCATGATGGCACGACTCTCAAAGGCTCCCTGTCCCTTGCCTGTCCCAGCCTGACTGTTCACATCGCCCTGGAAGGAGCAGGAGCTCCCCTGACACACCCTGCAGGAGCAGTGCAACTACCACGCTGAACTGATGGAAGCAACAATCCTGTTGCAAGGTAGGCCAATAGGCTTATTGTGCTACCACTTCCTTGGAAAAAAATATTAATTCCCTGACGCCAGAATCGCAGGCGTTAATTTTGCCCTAATATCAGAGTAGCCTTTGCTATAAGTCTACTGACGGCATACTACTAGCAACCTTCATCAGCAAATTAAACCTCCATTAACTGCCACGAGGTTTCCACCATTCCAAGATGGCCACCTGCCGGATTCGACCACTTCCAGCACTGTTTACCTAGTGCTGCTCCCCTTTGTGTTGGCGGATTGGCTGCTGCCCTGTTATTGTCAGCCAATTCGAACTGGGAGGTGAAAGCCGGCCCTCTCCACGAAGGCACGACTCACAAAGGCTCCCTGTCCCTTGCCTGTCCCAGCCTGACTGTTCACATCGCCCTGGAAGGAGCAGGAGCTCCCCTGATGCACCCTGCAGGAGCAGTGCAACTACCACGCTGAACTGATGGAAGCAACAATCCTGTTGCAAGGTAGGCCAATAGGCTTATTGTGCTGCCACTTCCTTGGAAAAAAATATTAATTCCGTGATGCCGGAATCGCAGGCGTTAATTTTGCCCTCATACCGGAGTAGCCTTTGCTATAAGTCTACTGTCTGCATACTACTAGCAACCTTCATCAGCAAATTGAACCTCCATTAGCTGCGATGAGTTTTCCACCATTCCAAGATGGCCGCCTGCCGGATTCGACCACTTCTAGCACGGTTTACCTAGTGCTGCTGCCCTTTGTGTTGGCGGATTGGCTGCTGCCCTGTTATTGTCAGCCAATCTGAACCGGGAGGCGAGAGCCGGCCCTCTCCACGAAGGCACGACTCACAAAGGCTCCCTGTCCCTTGCCTGTCCCAGCCTGACTGTTCACATCACCCTGCAAGGAGCAGGAGCTCCCATGATGCACACTGCAGGAGAAATGCAACTACCACGCTGAACCGATGGAAGCAACAATCCTGTTGCAAGGTAGGCCAATAGGCTTATTGTGCTACCACTTCCTTGGAAAATAATATTAATTCTGTGATGCCTGAATTCCGGGCGTTAATTTTGCCCTAATATCAGAGTAGCCTTTGCTATAAGTCTACTGTCGGCATACTACTAGCAACCTTCATCAGCAAATTAAACCTCCATTAACTGCCACAAGGTTTCCACCATTCCAAGATGGCCGCCTGCCGGATTCGACCACTTCCAGCACTGTTTACCTAGTGCTGCTCCCCTTTGTGTTGGCGGATTGGCCGCTGCCCTGTTATTGTCAGCCAATTCGAACTGGGAGGTGAAAGCCGGCCCTCTCCACGAAGGCACGACTCACAAAGGCTCCCTGTCCCTTGCCTGTCCCAGCCTGACTGTTCACATCGCCCTGGAAGGAGCAGGAGCTCCCCTGATGCACACTGCAGGAGCAGTGCAACTACCACGCTGAACCGATGGAAGCAACAATCCTGTTGCAAGGTCGGCCAATAGGCTTATTGTGCTGCCACTTCCTTGGAAAAAAATATTAATTCCGTGATGCCAGAATCGTGGGCGTTCATTTTGCCCTAATACCAGAGTAGCCTTTGCTACAAGTCTACTGTCTGCATACTACTAGCAACCTTCATCAGCAAATTGAACCTCCATTAGCTGCCACGAGGTTTCCACCATTCCAAGATGGCCGCCTGCCGGATTCAACCACTTCCAGCACTGTTTGCCTAGTGATGCTGCCCTTTGTGTTGGTGGATTGGCTGCTGCCCTGTTATTGTCAGCCAATCCAAACCGAGAGGGGAGAGCCGGCCCTCTCCATGAAGGCACGACTCACAAAGGCTCCCTGTACCTTGCCTGTCCCAGCCTGACTGTTCACATCACCCTGGAAGGAGCAGGAGCTCCCCTGACACACCCTGCAGGAGCAGTGCAACTACCACGCTGAACTGATGGAAGCAACAATCCTGTTGCAAGGTAGGCCAATAGGCTTATTGTGCTGCCACTTCCTTGGAAAAAAATATTAATTCTGTTATGCTGGAATCGCGGGCGTTCATTTTGCCCTAATACCAGAGTAGCCTTTGCTATAAATCTACTGTCGGCATACTACTAGCAACCATCATCAGCAAATTGAACCTCCATTAACTGCCACAAGGTTTCCACCATTCCAAGATGGCCGCCTGCCGGATTCGACCACTTCCAGCACTGTTTACGTAGTGCTGCTGCCCTTTGTGTTGGCGGATTGACTGCTGCCCTGTTATTGTCAGCCAGTCCGAAAAGGGAGGTGAAAGCCGGCCCTCTCCACGAAGACACGACTCACAAAGCCTCCCTGTCCCAGCCTGACTGCTCACATCGCCCTGGAAGGAACAGGAGCGCCACTGATGCACACTGCAGGAGCAGTACAACTACAATGCTGAACCGATGGAAGCAACAATCCTGTTGCAAGGTAGGCCAATAGGCTGATTGTGCTGCCACTTCCTTGGAAAAAAATATTAATTCTGTTATGCCGGAATCGTGGGCGTTCATTTTGCCCTAATACTATAGTAGCCTTTGCTATAAGTCTACTGTCTGAATACTACTAGCAACCTTCATCAGCAAATTGAACCTCCATGAGCTGCCATGAGGTTTCCACCATTCCAAGATGGCCGCCTGCCGGATTCGACCACTTCCAGCACTGTTTGCCTAGTGATGCTGCCCTTTGTGTTGGTGGATTGGCTGCTGCCCTGTTATTGTCAGCCAATCCGAACCGAGAGGCGAGAGCCGGCCCTCTCCATGATGGCACGACTCTCAAAGGCTCCCTGTCCCTTGCCTGTCCCAGCCTGACTGTTCACATCGCCCTGGAAGGAGCAGGAGCTCCCCTGACACACCCTGCAGGAGCAGTGCAACTACCACGCTGAACTGATGGAAGCAACAATCCTGTTGCAAGGTAGGCCAATAGGCTTATTGTGCTACCACTTCCTTGGAAAAAAATATTAATTCCCTGACGCCAGAATCGCAGGCGTTAATTTTGCCCTAATATCAGAGTAGCCTTTGCTATAAGTCTACTGACGGCATACTACTAGCAACCTTCATCAGCAAATTAAACCTCCATTAACTGCCACGAGGTTTCCACCATTCCAAGATGGCCACCTGCCGGATTCGACCACTTCCAGCACTGTTTACCTAGTGCTGCTCCCCTTTGTGTTGGCGGATTGGCTGCTGCCCTGTTATTGTCAGCCAATTCGAACTGGGAGGTGAAAGCCGGCCCTCTCCACGAAGGCACGACTCACAAAGGCTCCCTGTCCCTTGCCTGTCCCAGCCTGACTGTTCACATCGCCCTGGAAGGAGCAGGAGCTCCCCTGATGCACCCTGCAGGAGCAGTGCAACTACCACGCTGAACTGATGGAAGCAACAATCCTGTTGCAAGGTAGGCCAATAGGCTTATTGTGCTGCCACTTCCTTGGAAAAAAATATTAATTCCGTGATGCCGGAATCGCAGGCGTTAATTTTGCCCTCATACCGGAGTAGCCTTTGCTATAAGTCTACTGTCTGCATACTACTAGCAACCTTCATCAGCAAATTGAACCTCCATTAGCTGCGATGAGTTTTCCACCATTCCAAGATGGCCGCCTGCCGGATTCGACCACTTCTAGCACGGTTTACCTAGTGCTGCTGCCCTTTGTGTTGGCGGATTGGCTGCTGCCCTGTTATTGTCAGCCAATCTGAACCGGGAGGCGAGAGCCGGCCCTCTCCACGAAGGCACGACTCACAAAGGCTCCCTGTCCCTTGCCTGTCCCAGCCTGACTGTTCACATCACCCTGCAAGGAGCAGGAGCTCCCATGATGCACACTGCAGGAGAAATGCAACTACCACGCTGAACCGATGGAAGCAACAATCCTGTTGCAAGGTAGGCCAATAGGCTTATTGTGCTACCACTTCCTTGGAAAATAATATTAATTCTGTGATGCCTGAATTCCGGGCGTTAATTTTGCCCTAATATCAGAGTAGCCTTTGCTATAAGTCTACTGTCGGCATACTACTAGCAACCTTCATCAGCAAATTAAACCTCCATTAACTGCCACAAGGTTTCCACCATTCCAAGATGGCCGCCTGCCGGATTCGACCACTTCCAGCACTGTTTACCTAGTGCTGCTCCCCTTTGTGTTGGCGGATTGGCCGCTGCCCTGTTATTGTCAGCCAATTCGAACTGGGAGGTGAAAGCCGGCCCTCTCCACGAAGGCACGACTCACAAAGGCTCCCTGTCCCTTGCCTGTCCCAGCCTGACTGTTCACATCGCCCTGGAAGGAGCAGGAGCTCCCCTGATGCACACTGCAGGAGCAGTGCAACTACCACGCTGAACCGATGGAAGCAACAATCCTGTTGCAAGGTCGGCCAATAGGCTTATTGTGCTGCCACTTCCTTGGAAAAAAATATTAATTCCGTGATGCCAGAATCGTGGGCGTTCATTTTGCCCTAATACCAGAGTAGCCTTTGCTACAAGTCTACTGTCTGCATACTACTAGCAACCTTCATCAGCAAATTGAACCTCCATTAGCTGCCACGAGGTTTCCACCATTCCAAGATGGCCGCCTGCCGGATTCAACCACTTCCAGCACTGTTTGCCTAGTGATGCTGCCCTTTGTGTTGGTGGATTGGCTGCTGCCCTGTTATTGTCAGCCAATCCAAACCGAGAGGGGAGAGCCGGCCCTCTCCATGAAGGCACGACTCACAAAGGCTCCCTGTCCCTTGCCTGTCCCAGCCTGACTGTTCACATCACCCTGGAAGGAGCAGGAGCTCCCCTGACACACCCTGCAGGAGCAGTGCAACTACCACGCTGAACTGATGGAAGCAACAATCCTGTTGCAAGGTAGGCCAATAGGCTTATTGTGCTGCCACTTCCTTGGAAAAAAATATTAATTCCGTGATGCCGGAATCGCAGGCATTAATTTTGCCCTTATACCGGAGTAGCCTTTGCTATAAGTCTACTGTCTGCATATTACTAGCAACCTTCATCAGCAAATTGAACCTTCATTAGCTGCCACAAGGTTTCCACCATTCCAAGATGGCCGCCTACCGGATTTGACCACTTCCAGCACTGTTTACCTAGTGCTGCTACCCTTTGTGTTGGCGGATTGGCTGCTGCCCTGTTATTGTCAGCCAATCCAAACCGGGAGGCGAGAGCCAGCCCTCTCCAGGAAGGCACGACTCTCAAAGGCTCCCTGTCCTTTGCCTGTCCCAGCCTGACTGTTCACATAGCCCTGGAAGGAGCAGGAGCTCCCCTGACGCACACTGCAGGAAGAGTGCAACTACCACGCTGAACTGATGGAAGCAACAATCATGTTGCAAGGTAGGCCAATAGGCTTATTGTGCTGCCACTTCCTTGGAAAAAAATATTTAATTCCGTGACGCCGGAATCGTGGGTGTTAATTTTGCCCTAATACCAGAGTGGCCTTAGCTTTAAGTCTACTGTCTGCATACTACTAGCAACCTTTATCAGCAAATTGAACCTCCATTAGCTGCCATGAGTTTTCCACCATTCCAAGATGGCCGCCTGCCGGATTCGACCACTTCTAGCACGGTTTACCTAGTGCTGCTGCCCTTTGTGTTGGCGGATTGGCTGCTGCCCTGTTATTGTCAGCCAATCTGAACCGGGAGGCGAGAGCCGGACCTCTCCACGAAGGCACGACTCACAAAGGCTCCCTGTCCCTTGCCTGTCCCAGCCTGACTGTTCACATTGCCCTGCAAGGAGCAGGAGCTCCCATGACGCACACTGCAGGAGCAGTGCGACTACCACGCTGAACCGATGGAAGCAACAATCCTGTTGCAAGGTAGGACAATAGGCTTATTGTGCTACCACTTCCTTGGAAAAAAATATTAATTTCGTGACGCCAGAATCGCGGGCGTTAATTTTGCCCTAATACCATAGTAGCCTTTGCTATAAGTCTACTGTCGGCATACTACTAGCAACCTTCATCAGCAAATTGAACCTCCAATAACTGCCACGAGGTTTCCACCATTCCAAGATGGCCGCCTGCCGGATTCGACCACTTCCAGCACTGTTTACCTAGTGCTGCTGCCCTTTGTGTTGGCGGATTGGCTGCTGCCCTGTTATTGTCAGCCAATCCGAACTGGGAGGTGAAAGCCGGCCCTCTCCACAAAGGCACGACTCACAAAGGCTCCCTGTCCCAGCCTGACTGTTCACATCGCCCTGGAAGGAGCAGCAGCTCCACTAATGCACACTGCAGGAGCAGTACAACTACCACGCTGAACCGATGGAAGCAACAATCCTGTTGCAAGGTAGGCCAATAGGCTTATTGTGCTGCCACTTCCTTGGAAAAAAATATTAATTACGTGACGCCGAAATCGCAGGTGTTCATTTTGCCCTAATACCAGAGTAGCCTTTGCTATAAGTCTACTGTCTGCATACTACTAGCAACCTTCATCAGCAAATTGAACCTCCATTAGCTGCCACGAGGTTTCCACCATTTCAAGATGGCCGCCTGCCGAATTCGACCACTTCCAGCACTGTTTACCTGGTGCTGCTGCCCTTTGTGTTGGCGGATTGGCTGCTGCCCTGTTATTGTCAGCCAATCAGAACTGGGAGGCGAGAGCCGGCCCTCTCCACGAAGGTACGACTCACAAAGGCTCCCTGTCCCTTGCCTGTCCCAGCCTGACTGTTCACATCACCCTGGAAGGAGCAGGAGCTCACCTGACGCACACTGCAGGAGCAGTGCAACTACCACGCTGAACCGATGGAAGCAACAATCCTGTTGCAAGGTAGGCCAATAGGCTGATTGTGCTGCCACTTCCTTGGAAAAATTTTTTAATTCCGTGACGCCAGAATCGCGAGCGTTAATTTTGCCCTAATACCAAAGTAGCCTTTGCTATAAATCTACTGTCGGCATACTACTAGCAACCATCATCAGCAAATTGAACCTCCATTAACTGCCACAAGGTTTCCACCATTCCAAGATGGCCGCCTGCCGGATTCGACCACTTCCAGCACTGTTTACGTAGTGCTGCTGCCCTTTGTGTTGGCGGATTGACTGCTGCCCTGTTATTGTCAGCCAGTCCGAACTGGGAGGTGAAAGCCGGCCCTCTCCACGAAGACACGACTCACAAAGCCTCCCTGTCCCAGCCTGACTGCTCACATCGCCCTGGAAGGAACAGGAGCGCCACTGATGCACACTGCAGGAGCAGTACAACTACAATGCTGAACCGATGGAAGCAACAATCCTGTTGCAAGGTAGGCCAATAGGCTGATTGTGCTGCCACTTCCTTGGAAAAAAATATGAATTCTGTTATGCTGGAATCGCGGGCGTTCATTTTGCCCTAATACTAGAGTAGCCTTTGCTATAAGTCTACTGTCTGAATACTACTAGCAACCTTCATCAGCAAATTGAACCTCCATGAGCTGCCATGAGGTTTCCACCATTCCAAGATGGCCGCCTGCCGGATTCGACCACTTCCAGCACTGTTTGCCTAGTGATGCTGCCCTTTGTGTTGGTGGATTGGCTGCTGCCCTGTTATTGTCAGCCAATCCGAACCGAGAGGCGAGAGCCGGCCCTCTCCATGATGGCACGACTCTCAAAGGCTCCCTGTCCCTTGCCTGTCCCAGCCTGACTGTTCACATCGCCCTGGAAGGAGCAGGAGCTCCCCTGACACACCCTGCAGGAGCAGTGCAACTACCACGCTGAACTGATGGAAGCAACAATCCTGTTGCAAGGTAGGCTAATAGGCTTATTGTGCTACCACTTCCTTGGAAAAAAATATTAATTCCCTGACGCCAGAATCGCAGGCGTTAATTTTGCCCTAATTCCAGATTAGCCTTTGCTATAAGTCGACTGTCTGCATACTACTAGCAACCTTCATCAGCAAATTGAACCTCCATTAACTGCCACGAGGTTTCCACCATTCCAAGATGGCCGCCTGCCGGATTCGACCACTTCCAGCACTGTTTACCTAGTGCTGCTGCCCTTTGTGTTGGCGGATTGGCTACTGCCCTGTTATTGTCAGCCAATCCAAACCGGGAGGTGAGAGCCGGCCCTCTCCACGAAGGCACGACTCACAAAGGCTCCCTGTCCCTTGCCTGTCCCAGCCTGACTGTTCACATCGCCCTGTAAGGAGCAGGAGCTCCCTGACACACACTGCAGGAGCAGTGCAACTACCACGCTGAACTGATGGAAGCAACAATCCTTTTGCAAGGTAGTCCAATAGGCTTATTGTGCTACCACTTCCTTGGAAAAAAATTTGAATTCCGTGATGCCGGAATCGCAGGCGTTCATTTTGCCCTAATTCCAGAGTAGCCTTTGCTATAAGTCTACTGCATGCATACTACTAGCATCCTTCATCAGCAAATTGAACCTTCATTAGCTGCCACGAGGTTTCCACCATTCCAAGATGGCCGCCTACCGGATTCGACCACTTCTAGCACTGTTTACCTAGTGCTGCTGCCCTTTGTGTTGGTGGATTTGCTGCTGCCCTGTTATTGTCAGCCAATCCGAACCGGGAGGCGAGAGCCGGCCCTCTCCATGAAGGCATGACTCACAAAGGCTCCCTGTCATTTGCCTGTCCCATCCTGACTGTTCACATTGACCTGGAAGGAGCAGGCGCTCCCCTGACGCACACTGCAGGAGCAGTGCAACTACCACGCTGAACCGATGGAAGCAACAATCATGTTGCAAGGTAGGCCAATAGGCTTATTGTGCTGCCACTTCCTTGGAAAAAAATATTAATTCCTTGACGTCGGAATCGCAGGCGTTAATTTTGCCCTTATACCAGAGTAGCCTTAGCTTTAAGTCTACTGTCTGCATACTACTAGCAACCTTCATCAGCAAATTGAACCTCTGTTTGCTGCCACGAGGTTTCCACCATTCCATGATGGCCGCCTGCCGGATTCGACCACTTCCAGCACTGTTTACCTAGTGCTGCTGACCTTTGTGTTGGCGGATTGGCTTCTGCCCTGTTATTGTCAGCCAATCCAAACCGAGAGGCAAGAGCCGGCCCTCTCCACGAAGGCATGACTCGCAAAGGCTCCCTGTCCCTTGCCTGTCCCAGCCTGACTGTTCACATCGCCCTGGAAGGAGCAGGAGCTCCCTTATGCACACTGCAGGAGCAGTGCAACTACCACGCTGAACAGATGGAAGCAACAATCATGTTGCAAGGTAGGCCAATAGGCTTATTGTGCTCCCACTTCCTTGGAAAAAAATATTAATTCCGTGACGCCGGAATCGCGGGTGTTAATTTTGCCCTTATACCAGAGTAGCCTTAGCTTTAAGTCTACTGTCTGCATACTACTAGCAACCTTCATCTGCAAATTGAACCTCCATTAGCTGCCACGAGGTTTCCACCATTCCAAGATGGCCGCCTGCCGGATTCGACCACTTCCAGCACTGTTTTCATAGTGCTGCTGACCTTTGTGTTGGCGGATTAGCTGCTGCCCTGTTATTGTCATCGAATCCGAACCGGGAGACGAGAGCCGGCCCTCTCCATGAAGGCATGACTCACAAAGGCTCCCTGTCCTTTGCCTGTCCCATCCTGACTGTTCACATTGCCCTGGAAGGAGCAGGCACTCCACTGACGCACACTGCAGGAGCAGTGCAACTACCATGCTGAACCGATGGAAGCAACAATCATGTTGCATGGTAGGCCAATGGGCTTATTGTGCTGCCACTTCCTTGGAAAAAAATATTAATTCGTGACACCGGAATCGCAGGCGTTAATTTTGCCCTTATACCAGAGTAGCCTTAGCTTTAAGTCTACTGTATGCATACTACTAGCAACCTTCATCAGCAAATTGAACCTCCGTTAGCTGCCACGAGGTTTCCACCATTCAATGGTGGCCGCCTGCCGGATTGGACCACTTCCAGCACTGTTTACCTAGTGCTGCTGCCCTTTGTGTTGGCGGATTGGCTGCTGCCCTGTTATTGTCAGCCAATACACACCGGGAGGCGAGATCCGGCCCTGTCCACAAAGGCACGACTCACAAAGGCTCCCTGTCCTTTGTCTGTCCCAGCCTGACTGTTCACATCATCCTGGAAGGAGCAGGAGCTCCCCTGACGCACACTGCAGGAGCAGTGCAAATACCACGTAGAACCGATGGAAGCAACAATCCTGTTGCAAGGTAGGCCAATAGGCTTATTGTGCTGCCACTTCCTTAGAGAAAAATATTAATTCCGTGATGCCGGAATCGCGGGCATTAATTTTTCCCTAATTCCAGTTTAGCCTTTGCTATACGTCTACTGTCTACATAGTACAAGCAACCTTCATCAGCAAATTGAACCTCCATTAGCTGCCACGAGGTTTCCATCATTCCAAGATGGCCGCCTGCCGGATTCGACCACTTCCAGCACTGTTTACCTTGTGCTGTTTCCCTTTGTGTTGGCGGATTGGCTGCTGCCCTGTTATTGTCAGCCAATCTGAACCGGGAGGCGAGAGCTGGCCCTCTCCACGAAGGCACGACTCACAAAGGCTCCCTGTCCCTTGCCTGTCCCAGCCTGACTGTTCACATCGCCCTGGAAGGAGCAGGAGCTCCCGTGACGCACACTGCAGGAGCAATGCAACTACCACGCTGAACCGATGGAAGCAACAATCCTGTTCCAAGGTAGGCCAATAGGCTTATTGTGCTACCACTTCCTTGGAAAAATGTTTTATTCCGTGATGCCAGAATCGTGGGCGTTAATTTTGCCCTAATACCAGAGTAGCCTTTGCTATAAGTCTACTGTCTGCATACTACTAGCAAACTTCATCAGCAAATTGAACCTCCATGAGCTGCCATGAGGTTTCCACCATTCCAAGATGGTCGCCTGCCGGATTCAACCACTTCCAGCACTGTTTACCTAGTGATGCTGCCCTTTGTGTTGGCTGATTGGCTGCTGCCCTGTTATTGTCAGCCAATCCAAACCGAGAGGCAAGAGCCGGCCCTCTCCACGAAGGCACGACTCGCAAAGGCTCTCGGTCCCTTGCCTGTCCCAGCCTTACTCTTCACATCGCCCTGGAAGGAGCAGGAGATCCCCTGATGCACACTGCAGGAGCAGTGCAACTACCACGCTGAACCGATGGAAGCAACAAACATGTTGCAAGGTAGGCCAATAGGCTTATTGTGCTCCCACTTCCTTGGAAAAAAATATTAATTCTGTGACGCCGGAATCACGGGTGTTAATTTTGCCCTAATACCAGAGTAGCCTTAGCTTTAAGTCTACGGTCTGCATATTTCTAGCAACCTTCATCAGCAAATTGAACCTCCATTAGCTGCCATGAGGTTTCTAGCATTCCAAGATGGCCGCCTGCTGGATTCGACCACTCCAGCACTGTTTACCTGATGCTGCTGCTCTTTGTGTTGGCGGATTGGCTGCTGCCCTGTTATTGTCAGCCAATCCGAACTGGGAGGCGAGAGACGGCCCTCTCCACGAAGGCACGACTCACAAAGGCTCCCTGTCCCTTGCCTTTCCCAGCCTGACTGTTCACATCACCCTGGAAGGAGCAGGAGCTCCCCTGACCACACTGCAGCAGCAGTGCCACTACCATGCTGAACCGACGGAAGCAACAATCCTGTTGCAAGGTAGGCCAATAGGCTTACTGTGCTGCCACATCCTTAGAAAAAAATATTAATTCTGTGATGCCGGAATCGCGGGCATTAATTTTGCCCTAATACCAGATTAGCCTTTGCTATAAGTCGACTGTCTGCATAATACTAGCAACCTTCATCAGCAAATTGAACCTCCATTAGCTGCCACGAGGTTTCCACCATTCCAAGATGGCCGCCTGCCGGATTCGACCACTTCCAGCACTGTTTACCTAGTGCTGCAGCCCTTTGTGTTGGCGAACCGGGAGGTGAGAGCCGGCCCTCTCCACAAAGCTACGACTCACAAAGGCTCCCTGTCCCTTCCCTTTCCCAGCCTGACTGTTCACATCGCCCTGTAAGGAGCAGGAGCTCCCCTGACACACACTGCAGGAGCAGTGCAACTACCACGCTGAACTGATGGAAGCAACAATCCTTTTGCAAGGTAGGCCAATAGGCTTATTGTGCTACCACTTCCTTGGAAAAAAATGTGAATTCCGTGATGCCGGAATCGCGGGCGTTCATTTTGCCCTAATTCCAGAGTAGCCTTTGCTATAAGTCTACTGTCTGCATACTACTAACAACCTTCATCAGTAAATTGAACCTCCATTAGCTGTCACAGGGTTTCCACCATTCCAAGATGGCCGCCTGCCGATTTGACCACTTCCAGCACTGTTTACCTAGTGCTGCTGCCCTTTGTGTTGGCGGATTTGCTGCTGCCCTGTTATTGTCAGCCAATCCGAACCGGGAGGCGAGAGCCGGCCCTCTCCACGAAGGCATGACTCGCAAAGGCTCCCTGTCCTTTGCCTGTCCCAGCCTGACTGTTCACATCGCCCTGGAAGGAGCAGGAGCTCCCCTGATGCACACTGCAGGAGCAGTGCAACTACCACGCTGAACCGATGGAAGCAACAATCATGTTGCAAGGTAGGCCAATAGGCTTATTGTGCTCCCACTTCCTTGCAAAAAAATATTAATTCAGTGACGCCGGAATCGCGGGTGTTAATTTTGCCCTAATACCAGAGTAGCCTTAGCTTTAAGTCTACTCTCTGCATACTTCTAGCAACCTTCATCAGCAAATTGAACCTCCATTAGCTGCCATGAGGTTTCTAGCATTCCAAGATAGCCGCCTGCTGGATTCAACCACTTCCAGCACTGTTTACCTGGTGCTGCTGCCCTTTGTGTTGGCGGATTGGCTGCTGCCCTGTTATTGTCAGCCAATCCGAACCAGGAGGCGAGAGACGGCCCTCTCCACGAAGGCACAAATCACAAAAGCTCCCTGTCCCAGCCTGACTGTTCACATCGCCCTGGAAGGAGCAGGAGCTCCCCCGACACACACTGCAGGAGCAGTGCAACTACCACGCTGAACTGTTGGAAGCAACAATCCTTTTGCAAGGTAGGTCAATAGGATTATTGTGCTCCCACTTCCTTAGAAAAAAAATTGAATTCCGTGATGCCGGAATCGCGGGCGTTCATTTTGCCCAAATTCCAGAGTAGCCTTTGCTATAAGTCTACTGTCTGCATACTACTAGCAACCTTCGTCAGCAAATTGAACCTCCATTAGCTGTCACGGGGTTTCCACCATTCCAAGATGGCCGCCTGCCGGATTTGACCACTTCCAGCACTGTTTACCTAGTGCTGCTGCCCTTTGTGTTGGTGGATTTGCTGCTGCCCTGTTATTGTCAGCCAATCCGAACCAGGAGGTGAGAGCCGGCACTCTCCACGAAGGCATGACTCACAAAGGCTCCCTGTCCCTTGCCTGTCCCATCCTGACTGTTCACATCGCCCTGGAAGGAGCAGGAGCTCCCCTGACACACACTGCAGGAGCAGTTCAACTACCACGCTGGACTGGTGGAAGCAACAATCCTTTTGCAAGGTAGACCAATAGGCTTATTGTGCTGCCACTTCCTTGGAAAAAAATATGAATTCTGTGACGCCGGAATAGCGGGCGTTCATTTTGCCCTAATACCAGAGTAGCCTTTGCTATAAGTCTACTGTCTGCATACTACTAGCAACCTTCATCAGCAAATTGAACCTCCATGAGCTGCCATGAGGTTTCCACCATTCCAAGATGGTCGCCTGCCTGATTCGACCACTTCCAGCACTGTTTACCTAGTGCTGCTGCCCTTTGTGTTTGCGGATTGGCTGCTGCCCTGTTATTGTCAGCCAATCCAAACCGGGAAGTGAGAGCCGGCCCTCTCCACGAAGGCACGACTCACAAAGGCTCCCTGTCCCTTGCCTGTCCCAGCCTGACTGTTCACATCGCCCTGGAAGGAGCAGGAGCTCCCCTGATGCACACTGCAGGAGCAGTGCAACTACCACGCTGAACCGATGGAAGCAACAATTCTGTTGCAAGTCGGCCAATAGGCTTATTGTGCTGCCACTTCCTTGGAAAAAAATATTAATTCTGTGATGCCGGAATCGCGGGCGTTCATTTTGCCCTAATACCAGAGTAGCCTTTGCTATAAGTTTACTGTCTGCATACTACTAGCATCCTTCATCAGCAAATTGAACCTCCATTAGCTGCCACGAGATTTCCACCATTCCAAGATGGCTGCCTGCCGGATTCGACCACTTCCAGCACTGTTTGCCTAGTGATGCTACCCTTTGTGTTGGTGGATTGGCTGCTGCCCTGTTATTGTCAGCCAATCCGAACCGAGAGGCGAGAGCCGGCCCTCTCCATGAAGGCACGACTCACAAAGGCTCCCTGTCCCTTGCCTGTCCCAGCCTGACTGTTCACATCGCCCTGGAAGGAGCAGAGCTCCCCTGACACACACTGCAGGAGCAGTGCAACTACCACGCTGAACTGATGGAAGCAACAATCCTGTTGCAAGGTAGGCCAATAGGCTTATTGTGCTGCCACTTCCTTGGAAAAAAATATTAATTCCGTGACGCCGGAATGGCAGGCGATAATTTTGCCCTTATACCGGAGTAGCCTTTGCTATAAGTCTACTGTCTGTATAATACTAGCAACCTTCATCAGCAAATTAAACCTTCATTAGCTGCCACAAGGTTTCCACCATTCCAAGATGGCCGCCTACCGGATTCGACCACTTCCAGCACTGTTTACCTAGTGCTGCTGCCCTTTGTGTTGGCGGATTGGCTGCTACCTTGTTATTGTCAGCCAATCCAAACCGGAAGGCGAGAGCCGGCCCTCTTCACGAAGGCACGACTCGCAAAGCCTCCCTGTCCTTTGTCTGTCCCAGCCTGACTGTTCACATCGCCCTGGAAGGAGCAGGAGCTCCCCTGACGCACACTGCAGGAGCAGTGCAACTACCACGCTGAACTGATCGAAGCAACAATCCTTTTGCAAGGTAGGCCAATAGGATTATTGTGCTACCACTTCCTTCGAAAAAAAATTGAATTCCGTGATGCTGGAATCACGGGCGTTCATTTTGCCCTAATTCCAGAGTAGCCTTTGCTATAAGTCTACTGTCTGCATAATACTAGCAACCTTCATCAGCAAATTAAACCTTCATTAGCTGCCACAAGGTTTCCACCATTCCAAGATGACCGCCTACCAGATTCGACCACTTCCAGCACTGTTTACCTAGTGCTGCTGCCCTTTGTGTTGGTGGATTTGCTGCTGCCCTGTTATTGTCAGCCAATCCGAACCAGGAGGCGAGAGCCGGCCCTCTCCACGAAGGCATGACTCACAAAGGCTCCCTGTCCCTTGCCTGTCCCATCCTGACTGTTCACATCGCCCTGGAAGGAGCAGGAGCTCCCCTGACGCACACTGCAGGAGCAGTGCAACTACCACGCTGAACCGATGGAAGCAACAATCATGTTGCAAGGTAGGCCAATAAGCTTATTGTGCTTCCACTTCCTTGGAAAAAAATATTAATTCCGTGACGCCGGAATCGCAGGCGTTAATTTTGCCCTCATACCAGAGTAGCCTTAGCTTTAAGTCTACTGTCTGCATACTTCTAGCAACCTTCATCAGCAAATTGAACCTCCATTAGCTGCCATGAGTTTTCTAGCATTCCAAGATGGCCGCCTGCTGGATTCGACCACTTCCAGCACTGTTTACCTGGTGCTGCTGTCCTTTGTGTTGGCGGATTGGCTGCTGCCCTGTTATTGTCAGCCAATCCGAACCGGGAGGCGAGAGACGGCCCTCTCCACGAAGGCACAACTCACAAAGGATTCCTGTCCCTTGCCTCTCCCAGCCTGACTGTTCACATCACCCTGGAAGGAGCAGGAGCTCCCCTGACCACACTGCAGCAGCAGTGTAACATCCACGTCGAACCGATGGAAGCAACAATCCTGTTGCAAGGTAGGCCTATAGACTTACTGTGCTGCCACATCCTTGGAAAAAAATATTAATTCTGGGACGCCGGAATCGCAGGCATTAATTTTGCCCTAATATCAGAGCAGCCTTTGCTATAAGTCTACTGTCTGCATACTACTAGCAACCTTCATCAGCAAATTGAACCTCCATGAGCTGCCATGAGGTTCCCACCATTCCAAGATGGCCGCCTGCCGGATTCAACCACTTCCAGCAATGTTTACCTAGTGCTACTGCCCTTTGTGTTGGCGGATTGGCTGCTGCCCTGTTATTATCAGCCAATACACACCGGGAGGCGAGAGCCGGCCCTGTCCATGAAGGTACGACTCCCAAAGGCTCCCTGTCCCTTGCCTGTCCCAGCCTGACTGTTCACATCACCCTGGAAGGAGCAGGAGCTCCCCTGACGCACACTGCAGGAGCAGTGCAACTACCACGTAGAACCGATGGAAGCAACAATCCTGTTGCAAGGTAGGCCAATAGGCCTATTGTCCTGCCACTTCCTTGGAAAAAAATATTAATTCCGTGATGCCGGAATCGCGGGCATTAATTTTGCCCTAATTCCAGTTTAGCCTTTGCTATACGTCTACTGTCTGCATAACACTAGCAATTTTCATCAGCAAATTGAACCTCCATTAGCTGCCACGAGGTTTCCATCATTCCAAGATGGCCGCCTGCCGGATTCGACCACTTCCAGCACTGTTTACCTAGTGCTGCTTCAATTTGTGTTGGTGGATTTGCTGCTGCCCTGTTATTGTCAGCCAATCCGAACCGGGAGGGGAGAGCCGGCCCTCTCCATGAAGGCATGACTCACAAAGGCTCCCTGTCCCTTGCCTGTCCCATCCTGACTGTTCACATTGCCCTGGAAGGAGCAGGAGCTCCCCTGACACACACTGCAGGAGCAGTTCAACTACGACGCTGAACTGATGGAAGCAACAATCCTTTTGCAAGGTAGGCCAATAGGCTTATTGTGCTACCACTTCCTTGGAAAAAAATATTAATTCTGTGACGCCGGAATCGCGGGCGTTAATTTTGCCCTAATACCAGAGTAGCCTTTGCTCTAAGTCTACTGTCTGCATACTACTAGCAACCTTCATCAGCAAATTGAACCTCCATTAGCTGCACGAAGTTTCCACCATTCCAAGATGGCCGCCTGCCGGATTCGACCACTTCCAGCTCTGTTTGCCTAGTGATGCTGCCCTTTGTATTGGTGGATTGGCTGCTGCCCTGTTATTGTCAGCCAATCCGAACTGAGAGGTGAGAGCCGGCCCTCTCCATGAAGGCACGACTCACAAAGGCTCCCTGTCCCTTGCCTGTCCCAGCCTGACTGTTCACATCGCCCTGGAAGGAGCAGGAGCTCCCCTGACACACACTGCAGGAGCAGTGCAACTACCACGCTGAACTGATGGAAGCAACAATCCTGTTGCAAGGTAGGCCAATAGGCTTATTGTGCTGCCACTTCCTTGGAAAAAATATTAATTCCGTGACGCCGGAATCACAGGCGTTAATTTTGCCCTTAAACCGGAGTAGCCTTTACTATAAGTCTACTGTCTGCATACTACTAGCAACCTTCATCAGAAAATTGAACCTTCATTAGCTGCCACGAGGTTTCCACCATTTTAAGATGGCCGCCTACCGGATTCGACCACTTCCAGCACTGTTACCTAGTTCTGCTGCCCTTTGTGTTGGCGGATTGGCTGCTGCCCTGTTATTGTCAGCCAATCCAAACCGGGAGGCGAGAGCCGGCCCTCTCCACGAAGGCACGACTCGCAAAGGCTCCCTGTCCTTTGCCTGTCCCAGCCTGACTGTTCACATCGCCCTGGAAGGAGCAGGCGCTCCCCTGACGCACACTGCAGGAGCAGTGCAACTACCACGCTGAACCGATGTAAGCAACAATCATGTTGCAAGGTAGGCCAATAGGCTTATTGTGCTGCCACTTCCTTGGAAAAAAATATTAATTCCGTGACGCCGGAATCGCAGGCGTTAATTTTGCCCTTATACCAGAGTAGCCTTAGCTTTAAGTCTACTGTCTGCATACTACTAGCAACCTTC
The DNA here is from genome assembly GCF_040938575.1 of Ambystoma mexicanum. NCBI lineage: Eukaryota > Metazoa > Chordata > Amphibia > Caudata > Ambystomatidae > Ambystoma > Ambystoma mexicanum. Next base: position 298,183,642 of record NC_090936.1, on the reverse strand, counting down.
ATCAGCAAATTGAACCTCCATTAGCTGCCACGAGGTTTCCACCATTCCATGATGGCCGCCTGCCGGATTCGACCACTTCCAGCACTGTTTACCTAGTGCTGCTGACCTTTGTGTTGGCGGATTGGCTGCTGCCCTGTTATTGTCAGCCAATCCAAACCGAGAGGCAAGAGCCAGCCCTCTCCACGAAGGCACGACTCGCAAATGCTCCCTGTCCCTTGCCTATCCCAGCCTGACTGTTCACATCGCCCTGGAAGGAGCAGGAGCTCCCCTGATGCACACTGCAGGAGCAGTGCAACTACCACGCTGAACCGATGGAAGCAACAATCATGTTGCAAGATAGGCCAATAGGCTTATTGTGCTCCCACTTCCGTGGAAAAAAATATTAATTCCGTGACGCCGGAATCACGGGTGTTAATTTTGCCCTAATACCAGAGTAGCCTTAGCTTTAAGTCTACTGTCTGCATATTACTAGCAACCTTCATCAGCAAATTGAACCTCCATTAGCTGCCACGAGGTTTCCACCATTCCAAGATGGCCGCCTGCCGGATCGACCACTTCCAGCACTGTTTACCTAGTGCTGCTGCCCTTTGTGTTGGCGGATTGGCTGCTGCCCTATTATTGTCATCCAATCCGAACCGGGAGGCGAGAGCCGGCCCTGTCCACGAAGGCACGACTCACAAAGGCTCCCTGTCCTTTGCCTGTCCCAGCCTTACTGTTCACATCACCCTGGAAGGAGCAGGAGCTCCCCTGATGCACACTGCAGGAGCAGTGCAACTACCACGCTGAACCGATGGAAGCAACAATACTGTTGCAAGGTCGGCCAATAGGCTCATTGTGCTGCCACTTCCTTGGAAAAAAATATTAATTCTGTGACGAAGGAATAGCGGGCGTTCATTTTGCCCTAATATCAGAGTAGCCTCTGCTATAAATCTACTGTCTGCATACTACTAGCAACCTTTATCAGCAAATTGAACCTCCATAAACTGCCATGAGGTTTCCACCATTCCAAGATGGCCGCCTGCCGGATTCAACCACTTCCAGCAATGTTTACCTAGTGCTGCTGCCCTTTGTGTTGGCGGATTGGCTGCTGCCCTGTTATTGTCATCCAATCCGAACCGGGAGGCGAGAGCCGGCCCTGTCCACGAAGGCACGACTCACAAAGGCTCCCTGTCCCTTGCCTGTCCCAGCCTGACTGTTCACATCACCCTGGAAGGAGCAGGAGCTCCCCTGACGCACACTGCAGGAGCAGTGCAACTACCACGTAGAACCGATGGAAGCAATAATCCTGTTGCAAGGTATGCCAATAGGCTTATTGTGCTGCCACTTCCTTGGAAAAAAATATTAATTCCGTGATGCCGGAATCGCGGGCATTAATTTTGCCCTAATTCCAGTTTAGCCTTTCCTATAAGTCTACTGTCTCCATACTACTAGCAACCTTCATCAGCAAATTGAACCTCCATTAGCTGCCACGAGGTTTCCACCATTCCATGATGGCCGCCTGCCGGATTCGACCACTTCCAGCACTGTTTACCTAGTGCTGCTGACCTTTGTGTTGGCGGATTGGCTGCTGCCCTGTTATTGTCAGCCAATCCAAACCGAGAGGCAAGAGCCAGCCCTCTCCACGAAGGCACGACTCACAAAAGCTCCCTGTCCCAGCCTGACTGTTCACATCGCCCTGGAAGGAGCAAGAGCTCCACTAATGCACACTGCAGGAGCAGTGCAACTACCACGCTGAACCGATGGAAGCAACAATCCTGTTGCAAGGAAGGCCAATAGGCTTATTGTGCTGCCACTTCCTTGGAAAAAATATTAATTCTGTGACGCCAGAATCGCAGGCATTCATTTTGCCCTAATACCAGAGTAGTCTTTGCTATAAGTCTACTGTCTGCATACTACTAGCAACCTTCATCAGCAAACTGAACCTCCATTAGCTGCCATGAGGTTTCCACCATTCCTAGATGTCCACCTGACGGATTCGACCACTTCCAGCACTGTTTACCTAGTGCTGCTGCCCTCTGTGTTGGCGGATTGGCGGCTGCCCTGTTATTGTCAGCCAATCCAAACCGAGAGGCAAGAGCCAGCCCTCTCCACGAAGGCACGACTCACAAAAGCTCCCTGTCCCAGCCTGACTGTTCACATCGCCCTGAAGGAGCAAGAGCTCCACTAATGCACACTGCAGGAGCAGTGCAACTACCAGGCTGAACCGATGGAAGCAACAATCATGTTGCAAGGTAGGCCAATAGGCTTATTGTGCTGCCACTTCCTTGGAAAAAATATTAATTCTGCGACGCCGGAATCGCGGGTGTTAATTTTGCCCTAATACCAGAGTAGCCTTAGCTTTAAATCTACTGTCTGCATACTACTAGCAACCTTCATCAGCAAATTGAACCTCCATTAGCTGCCACAAGGTTTCCACCATTCCAAGATGGCCGCCTGCCGGATCGACCACTTCTAGCACTGTTTGCCTAGTGCTGCTGCCCTTTGTTTTGGCGGATTGGCTGCTGCCCTATTATTGTCATCCAATCCGAACCGGGAGGCGAGAGCCGGCCCTGTCCACGAAGGCACGACTCACAAAGGCTCCCTGTCCTTTGCCTGTCCCAGCCTGACTGTTCACATCACCCTGGAAGGAGCAGAAGCTCCCCTGATGCACACTGCAGGAGCAGTGCAACGACCACGCTGAACCAATGGAAGCAACAATACTGTTGCAAGGTCGGCCAGTAGGCTTATTGTGCTGCCACTTCCTTGGAAAAAATATTAATTCTGTGACGCCGGAATAGCGGGCGTTCATTTTGCCCTAATATCAGAGTAGCCTTTGCTATAAATCTACTGTCTGCATACTACTAGCAACCTTCATCAGCAAATTGATCCTCCATGAGCTGCCATGAGGTTTCCACCATTCCAAGATGGCCGCCTGCCGGATTCAACCACTTCCAGCAATGTTTACCTAGTGCTGCTGCCCTTTGTGTTGGCAGATTGGCTGCTGCCCTGTTATTGTCATCCAATCCGAACCGGGAGGTGAGAGCCGGCCCTGTCCACAAAGGCACGACTCACAAAGGCTTCCTGTCCCTTGCCTGTCCCAGCCTGACTGTTCACATCACCCTGGAAGGAGCAGGAGCTCCATTGACGCACACTGCAGGAGCAGTGAAACTACCACGTAGAACCGATGGAAGCAACAATCCTGTTGCAAGGTAGGCCAATAGGCTTATTGTGCTGCCACTTCCTTGGAAAAAAATATTAATTCCGTGATGCCGGAATCGCGGGCATTAATTTTGCCCTAATTCCAGTTTAGCCTTTCCTATAAGTCTACTGTCTCCATACTACTAGCAACCTTCATCAGCAAATTGAACCTCCATTAGCTGCCACGAGATTTCCACCATCCAAGATGGCCGCTTTCCGGATTCAACCACTTTCAGCACTGTTTTTCCTAGTGCTGCTGCCCTTTGTGTTGGCGGATTGGCTGCTGGCCTGTTATTGTCAGCCAATACACACCGGGAGGCGAGAGCCGGCCCTCTCCACGAAGCCACGACTTGCAAAGGCTCCCTGTCGCTTGCCTGTCCCAGCCTGACTCTTCACATCGCCCTGGAATGAGCAGGAGCTCCCCTGATGCACGCTGAAGCAGACGTGCAACTACCACGCTGGACCGATGGAAGCAACAATCCTGTTGCAAGGTCAGCCAATAGGCTTACTGTGCTGCCACATCCTTGGAAAAAAATATTAATTCTGTGACGCCGGAATCACGGACGTTAATTTTGCCCTAATACCAGAGTAGCCTTTGCTATAAGTCTACTGTCTGCATAACACTAGCAATTTTCATCAGCAAATTGAACCTCCATTAGCTGCCACAAGGTTTCAATCATTCCAAGATGGCCGCCTGCCGGATTCGACCACTTCCAGCACTGTTTACCTTGTTCTGCTTCCCTTTGTGTTGGCGGATTGGCTGCTGCCCTGTTATTGTCAGCCAATCTGAACCGGGAGGCGAGAGCCGGCCCTCTCCACGAAGGCACGACTCACAAAGCCTCCCTGTCCCTTGCCTGTCCCAGCCTGACTGTTCACATCGCCCTGGAAGGAGCAGGAGCTCCCGTGACGCACACTGCAGGGGCAATGCAACTACCACGCTGAACCGATGGAAGCAACAATCCTGTTGCAAGGTAGGCCAATAGGCTTATTCTGCTGCCACATCCTTGGAAAAAAATATTAATTCTGTGACGCCGGAATCACGGACGTTAATTTTGCCCTAATACCAGAGTAGCCTTTGCTATAAGTCTACTGTCTGCATAACACTAGCAATTTTCATCAGCAAATTGAACCTCCATTAGCTGCCACAAGGTTTCAATCATTCCAAGATGGCCGCCTGCCGGATTCGACCACTTCCAGCACTGTTTACCTTGTTCTGCTTCCCTTTGTGTTGGCGGATTGGCTGCTGCCCTGTTATTGTCAGCCAATCTGAACCGGGAGGCGAGAGCCGGCCCTCTCCACGAAGGCACGACTCACAAAGCCTCCCTGTCCCTTGCCTGTCCCAGCCTGACTGTTCACATCGCCCTGGAAGGAGCAGGAGCTCCCGTGACGCACACTGCAGGGGCAATGCAACTACCACGCTGAACCGATGGAAGCAACAATCCTGTTGCAAGGTAGGCCAATAGGCTTATTGTGCTACCACTTCCTTGGAAACAAATTTAATTCTGTGATGCCAGAATCGTGGGCTTTAATTTTGCCCTAATACCAGAGTAGCCTTTGCTATAAGTCTACTGTCGGCATACTACTAGCAACCTTCATCATCAAATTGAACCTCCATTAACTTCCACAAGGTTTCCACCATTCCAAGATGGCCGCCTGCCGGGTTCGACCACTTCCAGCACTGTTTACCTAGTGCTGCTGCCCTTTGTGTTGGGGGATTGGCTGCTGCCTTGTTATTGTAAGCCAATACGAACTGGGAGGTGAAAGCCGGCCCTCTCCACAAAGGCACGACTCACAAAAGCTCCCTGTCCCAGCCTGACTGTTCACATCGCCCTGGAAGGAGCAAGAGCTCCACTAATGCACACTGCAGGAGCAGTGCACCTACCACACTGAACCGAAGGAAGCAACAATCCTGTTGCAAGGTAGGCCAATAGGCTTATTGTGCTGCCACTTCCTTGGAAAAAATATTAATTCTGCGACGCCGAAATCGCGGGCGTTAATTTTGCCCAAATACCAGAGTAGCCTTTGCTATAAGTGTACTGTCTGCATACTACTAGCAACCTTCATCAGCAAATTGAACCTCCATTAGCTGCCACGAGGTTTCCACTATCCAAGATGGCCGCCTGCCGTGTTCGACCACTTCCAGCACTGTTTACCTAGTGCTGCTGCCCTTTGTGTTGGCGGATTGGCTGCTGCCTTGTTATTGTCAGCCAATACGAACTGGGAGGTGAAAGCCGGCCCTCTCCACGAAGGCACGACTCACAAAAGCTCCCTGTCCCACCCTGACTGTTCACATCGCCCTGGAAGGAGCAAGAGCTCCACTAATGCACACTGCAGGTGCAGTGCAACTACCACGCTGAACCGATTGAAGCAACAATCCTGTTGCAAGGTCGGCCAATAGGCTTATTGTGCTGCCACTTCCTTGGAAAAAAATATTAATTCTGTGACGCCAGAATCACAGGCATTCATTTTGCCCTAATACCAGAATAGCCTTTGCTATAAGTCTACTGTCTGCATACTACTAGCAACCTTCATCAGCAAACTGAACCTCCATTAGCTGCCATGAGGTTTCCACCATTCCTAGATGTCCACCTGACGGATTCGACCACTTCCAGCACTGTTTACCTAGTGCTGCTTCCCTCTGTGTTGGCGGATTGGCGGCTGCCCTGTTATTGTCAGCCAATCCGAACCGGGAGGCGAGAGCCGGCCCTCTCCAGGAAAGCACGACTCGCAAAGGCTCCCTGTCTCTTGCCTGTCCCTGCCTGACTGTTCACATCGCCCTGGAAGGAGCAGGAGCTCCCCTGACGCACACTGCAGGAGCAGTGCAACTACCACGCTGAACCGAAGGAAGCAACAATCCTGTTGCAAGGTAGGCCAATAGGCTTATTGTGCTGCCACTTCCTTGGAAAAAATATTAATTCTGCGACGCCGAAATCGCGGGCGTTAATTTTGCCCTAATACCAGAGTAGCCTTTGCTATAAGTCTACTGTCTGCATACTACTAGCAACCTTCATCAGCAAATTGAACCTCCATTAGCTGCCACAAGGTTTCCACCATTTCAAGATGGCTGCCTGCCGGATACGACCACTTCCAGCACTGTTTACCTAGTGCTGCTGTCCTTTGTGTTGGCGGATTGGCTGCTGTCCTGTTATTGTCAGCCAATCCGAACCGGGAGGCGAGAGCCGGCCCTCTCCATGAAGGCACGACTCACAAAGGCTCCCTGTCCCTTGCCTCTCCCAGCCTGACTGTTCACATCACCCTGGAAGGAGCAGGAGCTCAAAAAACGCACACTGCAGGAGCAGTGCAACTACCACGCTGAACCGATGGAAGCAACAATACTGTTGCAAGGTAGGCCAATAGGCTTATTGAGCTGCCACTTCCTTGGAAAAAAATATTAATTCTGTGACGCCGGAATAGCGGGTGTTCATTTTGCCGTAATATCAGAGTAGCCTTTGCTATAAGTCTACTGTCTGCATACTACTAGCAACCTTCATCAGCAAATTGAACCTCCATGAGCTGCCATGAGGTTTCCACCATTCCAAGATGGCCGCCTGCCGGATTCAACCACTTCCAGCAATGTTTACCTAGTGCTGCTGCCCTTTGTGTTGGCGGATTGGCTGCTGCCCTGTTATTATTATCCAATCCGAACCGGGAGGCGAGAGCCGGCCCTGTCCACGAAGGCACGACTCACAAAGGCTCCCTGTCCCTTGCCTGTCCCAGCCTGACTGTTCACATCACCCTGGAAGGAGCAGGAGCTCCACTGATGCACACTGCAGGAGCAGTGCAACTACCACGCTGAACCGATGGAAGCAACAATCCTGTTGCAAGGTAGGCCAGTAGGCTTATTGTGCTGCCACTTCCTTGGAAAAAAATATTAATTCCGTGATGCCAGAATCGCGGGCATTAATTTTGTCCTAATTCCAGTTTAGCCTTTGCTATAAGTCTACTGTCTGCATACTACTAGCAACCTTCATCAGCAAATAGAACCTCCATTAGCTGCCACGAGGTTTCCACCATTCCAAGATGGCCGCTTTCCGGATTCGAACACTTCCAGCACTGTTTACCTAGTGCTGCTGCCCTTTGTGTTGGCGGATTGGCTGCTGCCCTGTTATTGTCAGCCAATACACACCGGAAGGCGAGAGCCGGCCCTCTCCACAAAGGCACGACTCACAAAGGCTCCCTGTCCCTTGCCTGTCCCAGCCTGACTGTTCACATCGCCCTGGAAGGAGCAGGAGCTCCCGTGACGCACACTGCAAGAGCAATGCAACTACCACGCTGAACCGATGGAAGCAACAATCCTGTTGCAAGGTAGGCCAATAGGCTTATTGTGCTACCACTTCCTTGGAAAAAAATTGAATTCCGTGATGCCAGAATCGTGGGCGTTAATTTTGCCCTAATACCAGAGTAGCCTTTGCTATAAGTCTACTGTCTGCATAACACTAGCAATCTTCATCAGCAAATTGAACCTCCATTAGCTGCCACGAGGTTTCCATCATGCCAAGATGGCCGCCTGCCGGATTCGACCACTTCCAGCACTGTTTACGTTGTGCTGCTTCCCTTTGTGTTGGCGGATTGGCTGTTGCCCTGTTATTGTCAGCTTATCTGAACCGGGAGGCGAGAGCCGGCCCTCTCCACGAAGGCACGACTCACAAAAGCTCCCTGTCCCAGCCTGACTGTTCACATCGCCCTGGAAGGAGCAAGAGCTCCACTAATGCACACTGCAGGAGCAGTGCAACTACCACGCTGAACCGATGGAAGCAACAATCCTCTTGCAAGGTAGGCCAATAGGCTTATTGTGCTGCCACTTCCTTGGAAAAAAATATTAATTCTGTGACGCCAGAATCGCAGGCATTCATTTTGTCCTAATACCAGAGTAGCCTTTGCTATAAGTCTACTGTCTGCATACTACTAGCAACATTCATCAGCCAATTGAACCTCCATTAGCTGCCACAAGGTTTCCACCATTCCTATTTTGCCCTAATACCAGAGTAGCCTTTGCTATAAGTCTACTGTCTGCATAACACTAGCAATCTTCATCAGCAAATTGAACCTCCATTAGCTGCCACAAGGTTTCAATCATTCCAAGATGGCCGCCTGCCGGATTCGACCACTTCCAGCACTGTTTACCTTTTTCTGCTTCCCTTTGTGTTGGCGGATTGGCTGCTGCCCTGTTTTTGTCAGCCAATCTGAACCGGGAGGCGAGAGCCGGCCCTCTCCACGAAGGCACGACTCACAAAGCCTCCCTGTCCCTTGCCTGTCCCAGCCTGACTGTTCACATCGCCCTGGAAGGAGCAGGAGCTCCCGTGACGCACACTGCAGGGGCAATGCAACTACCACGCTGAACCGATGGAAGCAACAATCCTGTTGCAAGGTAGGCCAATAGGCTTATTGTGCTACCACTTCCTTGGAAACAAATTTAATTCTGTGATGCCAGAATCGTGGGCTTTAATTTTGCCCTAATACCAGAGTAGCCTTTGCTATAAGTCTACTGTCGGCATACTACTAGCAACCTTCATCATCAAATTGAACCTCCATTAACTTCCACAAGGTTTCCACCATTCCAAGATGGCCGCCTGCCGGGTTCGACCACTTCCAGCACTGTTTACCTAGTGCTGCTGCCCTTTGTGTTGGGGGATTGGCTGCTGCCTTGTTATTGTAAGCCAATACGAACTGGGAGGTGAAAGCCGGCCCTCTCCACAAAGGCACGACTCACAAAAGCTCCCTGTCCCAGCCTGACTGTTCACATCGCCCTGGAAGGAGCAAGAGCTCCACTAATGCACACTGCAGGAGCAGTGCGCCTACCACGCTGAACCGAAGGAAGCAACAATCCTGTTGCAAGGTAGGCCAATAGGCTTATTGTGCTGCCACTTCCTTGGAAAAAATATTAATTCTGCGACGCCGAAATCGCGGGCGTTAATTTTGCCCAAATACCAGAGTAGCCTTTGCTATAAGTGTACTGTCTGCATACTACTAGCAACCTTCATCAGCAAATTGAACCTCCATTAGCTGCCACGAGGTTTCCACTATCCAAGATGGCCGCCTGCCGTGTTCGACCACTTCCAGCACTGTTTACCTAGTGCTGCTGCCCTTTGTGTTGGCGGATTGGCTGCTGCCTTGTTATTGTCAGCCAATACGAACTGGGAGGTGAAAGCCGGCCCTCTCCACGAAGGCACGACTCACAAAAGCTCCCTGTCCCAGCCTGACTGTTCACATCGCCCTGGAAGGAGCAAGAGCTCCACTAATGCACACTGCAGGTGCAGTGCAACTACCACGCTGAACCGATTGAAGCAACAATCCTGTTGCAAGGTCGGCCAATAGGCTTATTGTGCTGCCACTTCCTTGGAAAAAAATATTAATTCTGTGACGCCAGAATCACAGGCATTCATTTTGCCCTAATACCAGAATAGCCTTTGCTATAAGTCTACTGTCTGCATACTACTAGCAACCTTCATCAGCAAACTGAACCTCCATTAGCTGCCATGAGGTTTCCACCATTCCTAGATGTCCACCTGACGGATTCAACCACTTCCAGCACTGTTTACCTAGTGCTGCTTCCCTCTGTGTTGGCGGATTGGCGGCTGCCCTGTTATTGTCAGCCAATCCGAAACGGGAGGCGAGAGCCGGCCCTCTCCAGGAAAGCACGACTCGCAAAGGCTCCCTGTCTCTTGCCTGTCCCTGCCTGACTGTTCACATCGCCCTGGAAGGAGCAGGAGCTCCCCTGACGCACACTGCAGGAGCAGTGCAACTACCACGCTGAACCGAAGGAAGCAACAATCCTGTTGCAAGGTAGGCCAATAGGCTTATTGTGCTGCCACTTCCTTGGAAAAAATATTAATTCTGCGACGCCGAAATCGCGGGCGTTAATTTTGCCCTAATACCAGAGTAGCCTTTGCTATAAGTCTACTGTCTGCATACTACTAGCAACCTTCATCAGCAAATTGAACCTCCATTAGCTGCCACGAGGTTTCCACCATTCCATGATGGCCGCCTGCCGGATTCGACCACTTCCAGCACTGTTTACCTAGTGCTGCTGACCTTTGTGTTGGCGGATTGGCTGCTGCCCTGTTATTGTCAGCCAATCCAAACCGAGAGGCAAGAGCCAGCCCTCTCCACGAAGGCATGACTCGCAAATGCTCCCTGTCCCTTGCCTATCCCAGCCTGACTGTTCACATCGCCCTGGAAGGAGCAGGAGCTCCCCTGATGCACACTGCAGGAGCAGTGCAACTACCACGCTGAACCGATGGAAGCAACAATCATGTTGCAAGATAGGCCAATAGGCTTATTGTGCTCCCACTTCCGTGGTAAAAAATATTAATTCCGTGACGCCGGAATCGCGGGTGTTAATTTTGCCCTAATACCAGAGTAGCCTTAGCTTTAAGTCTACTGTCTGCATATTACTAGCAACCTTCATCAGCAAATTGAACCTCCATTAGCTGCCACGAGGTTTCCACCATTCCAAGATGGCCGCCTGCCGGATCGACCACTTCCAGCACTGTTTACCTAGTGCTGCTGCCCTTTGTGTTGGCGGATTGGCTGCTGCCCTATTATTGTCATCCAATCCGAACCGGGAGGCGAGAGCCGGCCCTGTCCACGAAGGCACGACTCATAAAGGCTCCCTGTCCTTTGCCTGTCCCAGCCTGACTGTTCACATCACCCTGGAAGGAGCAGGAGCTCCCCTGATGCACACTGCAGGAGCAGTGCAACTACCACGCTGAACCGATGGAAGCAACAATACTGTTGCAAGGTCGGCCAATAGGCTCATTGTGCTGCCACTTCCTTGGAAAAAAATATTAATTCTGTGACGAAGGAATAGCGGGCGTTCATTTTGCCCTAATATCAGAGTAGCCTCTGCTATAAATCTACTGTCTGCATACTACTAGCAACCTTTATCAGCAAATTGAACCTCCATAAACTGCCATGAGGTTTCCACCATTCCAAGATGGCCGCCTGCCGGATTCAACCACTTCCAGCAGTGTTTACCTAGTGCTGCTGCCCTTTGTGTTGGCGGATTGGCTGCTGCCCTGTTATTGTCATCCAATCCGAACCGGGAGGCGAGAGCCGGCCCTGTCCACGAAGGCACGACTCACAAAGGCTCCCTGTCCCTTGCCTGTCCCAGCCTGACTGTTCACATCACCCTGGAAGGAGCAGGAGCTCCCCTGACGCACACTGCAGGAGCAGTGCAACTACCACGTAGAACCGATGGAAGCAATAATCCTGTTGCAAGGTATGCCAATAGGCTTATTGTGCTGCCATTTCCTTGGAAAAAAATATTAATTCCGTGATGCCGGAATCGCGGGCATTAATTTTGCCCTAATTCCAGTTTAGCCTTTCCTATAAGTCTACTGTCTCCATACTACTAGCAACCTTCATCAGCAAATTGAACCTCCATTAGCTGCCACGAGGTTTCCACCATTCCATGATGGCCGCCTGCCGGATTCGACCACTTCCAGCACTGTTTACCTAGTGCTGCTGACCTTTGTGTTGGCGGATTGGCTGCTGCCCTGTTATTGTCAGCCAATCCAAACCGAGAGGCAAGAGCCAGCCCTCTCCACGAAGGCACGACTCGCAAATGCTCCCTGTCCCTTGCCTATCCCAGCCTGACTGTTCACATCGCCCTGGAAGGAGCAGGAGCTCCCCTGATGCACACTGCAGGAGCAGTGCAACTCCCACGCTGAACCGATGAAGCAACAATCATGTTGCAAGGTAGGCCAATAGGCTTATTGTGCTCCCACTTCCTTGGAAAAAAATATTAATTCCGTGACGCCGGAATCACGGGTGTTAATTTTGCCCTAATACCAGAGTAGCCTTAGCTTTAAGTCTACTGTCTGCATATTACTAGCAACCTTCATCAGCAAATTGAACCTCCATTAGCTGCCACGAGGTTTCCACCATTCCAAGATGGCCGCCTGCCGGATCGACCACTTCCAGCACTGTTTACCTAGTGCTGCTGCCCTTTGTGTTGGCGGATTGGCTGCTGCCCTATTATTGTCATCCAATCCGAACCGGGAGGCGAGAGCCGGCCCTGTCCACGAAGGCACGACTCACAAAAGCTCCCTGTCCCAGCCTGACTGTTCACATCGCCCTGGAAGGAGCAAGAGCTCCACTAATGCACACTGCAGGAGCAGTGCAACTACCACGCTGAACCGATGGAAGCAACAATCCTGTTGCAAGGAAGGCCAATAGGCTTATTGTGCTGCCACTTCCTTGGAAAAAATATTAATTCTGTGACGCCAGAATCGCAGGCATTCATTTTGCCCTAATACCAGAGTAGTCTTTGCTATAAGTCTACTGTCTGCATACTACTAGCAACCTTCATCAGCAAACTGAACCTCCATTAGCTGCCATGAGGTTTCCACCATTCCTAGATGTCCACCTGACGGATTCGACCACTTCCAGCACTGTTTACCTAGTGCTGCTGCCCTCTGTGTTGGCGGATTGGCGGCTGCCCTGTTATTGTCAGCCAATCCAAACCGAGAGGCAAGAGCCAGCCCTCTCCACGAAGGCACGACTCACAAAAGCTCCCTGTCCCAGCCTGACTGTTCACATCGCCCTGGAAGGAGCAAGAGCTCCACTAATGCACACTGCAGGAGCAGTGCAACTACCAGGCTGAACCGATGGAAGCAACAATCATGTTGCAAGGTAGGCCAATAGGCTTATTGTGCTGCCACTTCCTTGGAAAAAATATTAATTCTGCGACGCCGGAATCGCGGGTGTTAATTTTGCCCTAATACCAGAGTAGCCTTAGCTTTAAATCTACTGTCTGCATACTACTAGCAACCTTCATCAGCAAATTGAACCTCCATTAGCTGCCACAAGGTTTCCACCATTCCAAGATGGCCGCCTGCCGGATCGACCACTTCTAGCACTGTTTGCCTAGTGCTGCTGCCCTTTGTTTTGGCGGATTGGCTGCTGCCCTATTATTGTCATCCAATCCGAACCGGGAGGCGAGAGCCGGCCCTGTCCACGAAGGCACGACTCACAAAGGCTCCCTGTCCTTTGCCTGTCCCAGCCTGACTGTTCACATCACCCTGGAAGGAGCAGAAGCTCCCCTGATGCACACTGCAGGAGCAGTGCAACGACCACGCTGAACCAATGGAAGCAACAATACTGTTGCAAGGTCGGCCAGTAGGCTTATTGTGCTGCCACTTCCTTGGAAAAAATATTAATTCTGTGACGCCGGAATAGCGGGTGTTCATTTTGCCCTAATATCAGAGTAGCCTTTGCTATAAATCTACTGTCTGCATACTACTAGCAACCTTCATTAGCAAATTGATCCTCCATGAGCTGCCATGAGGTTTCCACCATTCCAAGATGGCCGCCTGCCGGATTCAACCACTTCCAGCAATGTTTACCTAGTGCTGCTGCCCTTTGTGTTGGCAGATTGGCTGCTGCCCTGTTATTGTCATCCAATCCGAACCGGGAGGTGAGAGCCGGCCCTGTCCACAAAGGCACGACTCACAAAGGCTCCCTGTCCCTTGCCTGTCCCAGCCTGACTGTTCACATCACCCTGGAAGGAGCAGGAGCTCCATTGACGCACACTGCAGGAGCAGTGCAACTACCACGTAGAACCGATGGAAGCAACAATCCTGTTGCAAGGTAGGCCAATAGGCTTATTGTGCTGCCACTTCCTTGGAAAAAAATATTAATTCCGTGATGCCGGAATCGCGGGCATTAATTTTGCCCTAATTCCAGTTTAGCCTTTCCTATAAGTCTACTGTCTCCATACTACTAGCAACCTTCATCAGCAAATTGAACCTCCATTAGCTGCCACGAGATTTCCACCATCCAAGATGGCCGCTTTCCGGATTCAACCACTTTCAGCACTGTTTTTCCTAGTGCTGCTGCCCTTTGTGTTGGCGGATTGGCTGCTGGCCTGTTATTGTCAGCCAATACACACCGGGAGGCGAGAGCCGGCCCTCTCCACGAAGCCACGACTTGCAAAGGCTCCCTGTCGCTTGCCTGTCCCAGCCTGACTCTTCACATCGCCCTGGAATGAGCAGGAGCTCCCCTGATGCACGCTGCAGCAGACGTGCAACTACCACGCTGGACCGATGGAAGCAACAATCCTGTTGCAAGGTCAGCCAATAGGCTTACTGTGCTGCCACATCCTTGGAAAAAAATATTAATTCTGTGACGCCGGAATCGCGGACGTTAATTTTGCCCTAATACCAGAGTAGCCTTTGCTATAAGTCTACTGTCTGCATAACACTAGCAATTTTCATCAGCAAATTGAACCTCCATTAGCTGCCACAAGGTTTCAATCATTCCAAGATGGCCGCCTGCCGGATTCGACCACTTCCAGCACTGTTTACCTTGTTCTGCTTCCCTTTGTGTTGGCGGATTGGCTGCTGCCCTGTTATTGTCAGCCAATCTGAACCGGGAGGCGAGAGCCGGCCCTCTCCACGAAGGCACGACTCACAAAGCCTCCCTGTCCCTTGCCTGTCCCAGCCTGACTGTTCACATCGCCATGGAAGGAGCAGAAGCTCCCGTGACGCACACTGCAGGGGCAATGCAACTACCATGCTGAACCGATGGAAGCAACAATCCTGTTGCAAGGTAGGCCAATAGGCTTATTGTGCTACCACTTCCTTGGAAACAAATTTAATTCTGTGATGCCAGAATCGTGGGCTTTAATTTTGCCCTAATACCAGAGTAGCCTTTGCTATAAGTCTACTGTCGGCATACTACTAGCAACCTTCATCATCAAATTGAACCTCCATTAACTTCCACAAGGTTTCCACCATTCCAAGATGGCCGCCTGCCGGGTTCGACCACTTCCAGCACTGTTTACCTAGTGCTGCTGCCCTTTGTGTTGGGGGATTGGCTGCTGCCTTGTTATTGTAAGCCAATACGAACTGGGAGGTGAAAGCCGGCCCTCTCCACAAAGGCACGACTCACAAAAGCTCCCTGTCCCAGCCTGACTGTTCACATCGCCCTGGAAGGAGCAAGAGCTCCACTAATGCACACTGCAGGAGCAGTGCACCTACCACACTGAACCGAAGGAAGCAACAATCCTGTTGCAAGGTAGGCCAATAGGCTTATTGTGCTGCCACTTCCTTGGAAAAAATATTAATTCTGCGACGCCGAAATCGCGGGCGTTAATTTTGCCCAAATACCAGAGTAGCCTTTGCTATAAGTGTACTGTCTGCATACTACTAGCAACCTTCATCAGCAAATTGAACCTCCATTAGCTGCCACGAGGTTTCCACTATCCAAGATGGCCGCCTGCCGTGTTCGACCACTTCCAGCACTGTTTACCTAGTGCTGCTGCCCTTTGTGTTGGCGGATTGGCTGCTGCCTTGTTATTGTCAGCCAATACGAACTGGGAGGTGAAAGCCGGCCCTCTCCACGAAGGCACGACTCACAAAAGCTCCCTGTCCCAGCCTGACTGTTCACATCGCCCTGGAAGGAGCAAGAGCTCCACTAATGCACACTGCAGGTGCAGTGCAACTACCACGCTGAACCGATTGAAGCAACAATCCTGTTGCAAGGTCGGCCAATAGGCTTATTGTGCTGCCACTTCCTTGGAAAAAAATATTAATTCTGTGACGCCAGAATCACAGGCATTCATTTTGCCCTAATACCAGAATAGCCTTTGCTATAAGTCTACTGTCTGCATACTACTAGCAACCTTCATCAGCAAACTGAACCTCCATTAGCTGCCATGAGGTTTCCACCATTCCTAGATGTCCACCTGACGGATTCGACCACTTCCAGCACTGTTTACCTAGTGCTGCTTCCCTCTGTGTTGGCGGATTGGCGGCTGCCCTGTTACTGTCAGCCAATCCGAACCGGGAGGCGAGAGCCGGCCCTCTCCAGGAAAGCACGACTCGCAAAGGCTCCCTGTCTCTTGCCTGTCCCTGCCTGACTGTTCACATCGCCCTGGAAGGAGCAGGAGCTCCCCTGACGCACACTGCAGGAGCAGTGCAACTACCACGCTGAACCGAAGGAAGCAACAATCCTGTTGCAAGGTAGGCCAATAGGCTTATTGTGCTGCCACTTCCTTGGAAAAAATATTAATTCTACGACGCCGAAATCGCGGGCGTTAATTTTGCCCTAATACCAGAGTAGCCTTTGCTATAAGTCTACTGTCTGCATACTACTAGCAACCTTCATCAGCAAATTGAACCTCCATTAGCTGCCACAAGGTTTCCACCATTTCAAGATGGCTGCCTGCCGGATACGACCACTTCCAGCACTGTTTACCTAGTGCTGCTGTCCTTTGTGTTGGCGGATTGGCTGCTGTCCTGTTATTGTCAGCCAATCCGAACCGGGAGGCGAGAGCCGGCCCTCTCCATGAAGGCACGACTCACAAAGGCTCCCTGTCCCTTGCCTCTCCCAGCCTGACTGTTCACATCACCCTGGAAGGAGCAGGAGCTCAAAAAACGCACACTGCAGGAGCAGTGCAACTACCACGCTGAACCGATGGAAGCAACAATACTGTTGCAAGGTAGGCCAATAGGCTTATTGAGCTGCCACTTCCTTGGAAAAAAATATTAATTCTGTGACGCCGGAATAGCGGGTGTTCATTTTGCCCTAATATCAGAGTAGCCTTTGCTATAAGTCTACTGTCTGCATACTACTAGCAACCTTCATCAGCAAATTGAACCTCCATGAGCTGCCATGAGGTTTCCACCATTCCAAGATGGCCGCCTGCCGGATTCAACCACTTCCAGCAATGTTTACCTAGTGCTGCTGCCCTTTGTGTTGGCGGATTGGCTGCTGCCCTGTTATTATCATCCAATCCGAACCGGGAGGCGAGAGCCGGCCCTGTCCACGAAGGAAACGACTCACAAAGGCTCCCTGTCCCTTGCCTGTCCCAGCCTGACTGTTCACATCACCCTGGAAGGAGCAGGAGCTCCACTGACGCACACTGCAGGAGCAGTGCAACTACCACGCTGAACCGATGGAAGCAACAATCCTGTTGCAAGGTAGGCCAGTAGGCTTATTGTGCTGCCACTTCCTTGGAAAAAAATATTAATTCCGTGATGCCAGAATCGCGGGCATTAATTTTGTCCTAATTCCAGTTTAGCCTTTGCTATAAGTCTACTGTCTGCATACTACTAGCAACCTTCATCAGCAAATAGAACCTCCATTAGCTGCCACGAGGTTTCCACCATTCCAAGATGGCCGCTTTCCGGATTCGAACACTTCCAGCACTGTTTACCTAGTGCTGCTGCCCTTTGTGTTGGCGGATTGGCTGCTGCCTTGTTATTGTCAGCCAATATGAACTGGGAGGTGAAAGCCGGCCCTCTCCACGAAGGCACGACTCACAAAAGCTCCCTGTCCCAGCCTGACTGTTCACATCGCCCTGGAAGGAGCAAGAGCTCCACTAATGCACACTGCAGGAGCAGTGCAACTACCACGCTGAACCGATGGAAGCAACAATCCTCTTGCAAGGTAGGCCAATAGGCTTATTGTGCTGCCACTTCCTTGGAAAAAAATATTAATTCTGTGACGCCAGAATCGCAGGCATTCATTTTGTCCTAATACCAGAGTAGCCTTTGCTATAAGTCTACTGTCTGCATACTACTAGCAACATTCATCAGCCAATTGAACCTCCATTAGCTGCCACAAGGTTTCCACCATTCCTATTTTGCCCTAATACCAGAGTAGCCTTTGCTATAAGTCTACTGTCTGCATAACACTAGCAATCTTCATCAGCAAATTGAACCTCCATTAGCTGCCACAAGGTTTCAATCATTCCAAGATGGCCGCCTGCCGGATTCGACCACTTCCAGCACTGTTTACCTTGTTCTGCTTCCCTTTGTGTTGGCGGATTGGCTGCTGCCCTGTTTTTGTCAGCCAATCTGAACCGGGAGGCGAGAGCCGGCCCTCTCCACGAAGGCACGACTCACAAAGCCTCCCTGTCCCTTGCCTGTCCCAGCCTGACTGTTCACATCGCCCTGGAAGGAGCAGGAGCTCCCGTGACGCACACTGCAGGGGCAATGCAACTACCACGCTGAACCGATGGAAGCAACAATCCTGTTGCAAGGTAGGCCAATAGGCTTATTGTGCTACCACTTCCTTGGAAACAAATTTAATTCTGTGATGCCAGAATCGTGGGCTTTAATTTTGCCCTAATACCAGAGTAGCTTTTGCTATAAGTCTACTGTCGGCATACTACTAGCAACCTTCATCATCAAATTGAACCTCCATTAACTTCCACAAGGTTTCCACCATTCCAAGATGGCCGCCTGCCGGGTTCGACCACTTCCAGCACTGTTTACCTAGTGCTGCTGCCCTTTGTGTTGGGGGATTGGCTGCTGCCTTGTTATTGTAAGCCAATACGAACTGGGAGGTGAAAGCCGGCCCTCTCCACAAAGGCACGACTCACAAAAGCTCCCTGTCCCAGCCTGACTGTTCACATCGCCCTGGAAGGAGCAAGAGCTCCACTAATGCACACTGCAGGAGCAGTGCGCCTACCACGCTGAACCGAAGGAAGCAACAATCCTGTTGCAAGGTAGGCCAATAGGCTTATTGTGCTGCCACTTCCTTGGAAAAAATATTAATTCTGCGACGCCGAAATCGCGGGCGTTAATTTTGCCCAAATACCAGAGTAGCCTTTGCTATAAGTGTACTGTCTGCATACTACTAGCAACCTTCATCAGCAAATTGAACCTCCATTAGCTGCCACGAGGTTTCCACTATCCAAGATGGCCGCCTGCCGTGTTCGACCACTTCCAGCACTGTTTACCTAGTGCTGCTGCCCTTTGTGTTGGCGGATTGGCTGCTGCCTTGTTATTGTCAGCCAATACGAACTGGGAGGTGAAAGCCGGCCCTCTCCACGAAGGCACGACTCACAAAAGCTCCCTGTCCCAGCCTGACTGTTCACATCGCCCTGGAAGGAGCAAGAGCTCCACTAATGCACACTGCAGGTGCAGTGCAACTACCACGCTGAACCGATTGAAGCAACAATCCTGTTGCAAGGTCGGCCAATAGGCTTATTGTGCTGCCACTTCCTTGGAAAAAAATATTAATTCTGTGACGCCAGAATCACAGGCATTCATTTTGCCCTAATACCAGAATAGCCTTTGCTATAAGTCTACTGTCTGCATACTACTAGCAACCTTCATCAGCAAACTGAACCTCCATTAGCTGCCATGAGGTTTCCACCATTCCTAGATGTCCACCTGACGGATTCGACCACTTCCAGCACTGTTTACCTAGTGCTGCTTCCCTCTGTGTTGGCGGATTGGCGGCTGCCCTGTTATTGTCAGCCAATCCGAACCGGGAGGCGAGAGCCGGCCCTCTCCAGGAAAGCACGACTCGCAAAGGCTCCCTGTCTCTTGCCTGTCCCTGCCTGACTGTTCACATCGCCCTGGAAGGAGCAGGAGCTCCCCTGACGCACACTGCAGGAGCAGTGCAACTACCACGCTGAACCGAAGGAAGCAACAATCCTGTTGCAAGGTAGGCCAATAGGCTTATTGTGCTGCCACTTCCTTGGAAAAAATATTAATTCTGCGACGCCGAAATCGCGGGCGTTAATTTTGCCCTAATACCAGAGTAGCCTTTGCTATAAGTCTACTGTCTGCATACTACTAGCAACCTTCATCAGCAAATTGAACCTCCATTAGCTGCCACAAGGTTTCCACCATTTCAAGATGGCTGCCTGCCGGATACGACCACTTCCAGCACTGTTTACCTAGTGCTGCTGTCCTTTGTGTTGGCGGATTGGCTGCTGTCCTGTTATTGTCAGCCAATCCGAACCGGGAGGCGAGAGCCGGCCCTCTCCATGAAGGCACGACTCACAAAGGCTCCCTGTCCCTTGCCTCTCCCAGCCTGACTGTTCACATCACCCTGGAAGGAGCAGGAGCTCAAAAAACGCACACTGCAGGAGCAGTGCAACTACCACGCTGAACCGATGGAAGCAACAATACTGTTGCAAGGTAGGCCAATAGGCTTATTGAGCTGCCACTTCCTTGGAAAAAAATATTAATTCTGTGACGCCGGAATAGCGGGTGTTCATTTTGCCCTAATATCAGAGTACCCTTTGCTATAAGTCTACTGTCTGCATACTACTAGCAACCTTCATCAGCAAATTGAACCTCCATGAGCTGCCATGAGGTTTCCACCATTCCAAGATGGCCGCCTGCCGGATTCAACCACTTCCAGCAATGTTTACCTAGTGCTGCTGCCCTTTGTGTTGGCGGATTGGCTGCTGCCCTGTTATTATCATCCAATCCGAACCGGGAGGCGAGAGCCGGCCCTGTCCACGAAGGCACGACTCACAAAGGCTCCCTGTCCCTTGCCTGTCCCAACCTGACTGTTCCCATCACCCTGGAAGGAGCAGGAGCTCCACTGACGCACACTGCAGGAGCAGTGCAACTACCACGCTGAACCGATGGAAGCAACAATCCTGTTGCAAGGTAGGCCAGTAGGCTTATTGTGCTGCCACTTCCTTGGAAAAAAATATTAATTCCGTGATGCCAGAATCGCGGGCATTAATTTTGTCCTAATTCCAGTTTAGCCTTTGCTATAAGTCTACTGTCTGCATACTACTAGCAACCTTCATCAGCAAATAGAACCTCCATTAGCTGCCACGAGGTTTCCACCATTCCAAGATGGCCGCTTTCCGGATTCGAACACTTCCAGCACTGTTTACCTAGTGCTGCTGCCCTTTGTGTTGGCGGATTGGCTGCTGCCCTGTTATTGTCAGCCAATCTGAACCGGGAGGCGAGAGCCGGCCCTCTCCACGAAGGCACGACTAACAAAGGCTCCCTGTCCCTTGCCTGTCCCAGCCTGACTGTTCACATCGCCCTGGAAGGAGCAGGAGCTCCCGTGACGCACACTGCAGGAGCAATGCAACTACCACGCTGAACCGATGGAAGCAACAATCCTGTTGCAAGGTAGGCCAATAGGCTTATTGTGCTACCACTTCCTTGGAAAAAAATATGAATTCCGTGATGCCAGAATCGTGGGCGTTAATTTTGCCCTAATACCAGAGTAGCCTTTGCTATAAGTCTACTGTCGGCATACTACTTGCAACCTTCATCATCAAATTGAACCTCCATTAACTGCCATGAGGTTTCCACCATTCCAAGATGGCCGCCTGCCGGGTTCGACCGCTTCCAGCACTGTTTACCTAGTGCTGCTGCCCTTTGTGTTGGCGGATTGGCTGCTGCCTTGTTATTGTCAGCCAATATGAACTGGGAGGTGAAAGCCGGCCCTCTCCACGAAGGCACGACTCACAAAAGCTCCCTGTCCCAGCCTGACTGTTCACATCGCCCTGGAAGGAGCAAGAGCTCCACTAATGCACACTGCAGGAGCAGTGCAACTACCACGCTGAACCGATGGAAGCAACAATCCTCTTGCAAGGTAGGCCAATAGGCTTATTGTGCTGCCACTTCCTTGGAAAAAAATATTAATTCTGTGACGCCAGAATCGCAGGCATTCATTTTGTCCTAATACCAGAGTAGCCTTTGCTATAAGTCTACTGTCTGCATACTACTAGCAACATTCATCAGCCAATTGAACCTCCATTAGCTGCCACAAGGTTTCCACCATTCCTATTTTGCCCTAATACCAGAGTAGCCTTTGCTATAAGTCTACTGTCTGCATAACACTAGCAATCTTCATCAGCAAATTGAACCTCCATTAGCTGCCACAAGGTTTCAATCATTCCAAGATGGCCGCCTGCCGGATTCGACCACTTCCAGCACTGTTTACCTTGTTCTGCTTCCCTTTGTGTTGGCGGATTGGCTGCTGCCCTGTTTTTGTCAGCCAATCTGAACCGGGAGGCGAGAGCCGGCCCTCTCCACGAAGGCACGACTCACAAAGCCTCCCTGTCCCTTGCCTGTCCCAGCCTGACTGTTCACATCGCCCTGGAAGGAGCAGGAGCTCCCGTGACGCACACTGCAGGGGCAATGCAACTACCACGCTGAACCGATGGAAGCAACAATCCTGTTGCAAGGTAGGCCAATAGGCTTATTGTGCTACCACTTCCTTGGAAACAAATTTAATTCTGTGATGCCAGAATCGTGGGCTTTAATTTTGCCCTAATACCAGAGTAGCTTTTGCTATAAGTCTCCTGTCGGCATACTACTAGCAACCTTCATCATCAAATTGAACCTCCATTAACTTCCACAAGGTTTCCACCATTCCAAGATGGCCGCCTGCCGGGTTCGACCACTTCCAGCACTGTTTACCTAGTGCTGCTGCCCTTTGTGTTGGGGGATTGGCTGCTGCCTTGTTATTGTAAGCCAATACGAACTGGGAGGTGAAAGCCGGCCCTCTCCACAAAGGCACGACTCACAAAAGCTCCCTGTCCCAGCCTGACTGTTCACATCGCCCTGGAAGGAGCAAGAGCTCCACTAATGCACACTGCAGGAGCAGTGCGCCTACCACGCTGAACCGAAGGAAGCAACAATCCTTTTGCAAGGTAGGCCAATAGGCTTATTGTGCTGCCACTTCCTTGGAAAAAATATTAATTCTGCGACGCCGAAATCGCGGGCGTTAATTTTGCCCAAATACCAGAGTAGCCTTTGCTATAAGTGTACTGTCTGCATACTACTAGCAACCTTCATCAGCAAATTGAACCTCCATTAGCTGCCACGAGGTTTCCACTATCCAAGATGGCCGCCTGCCGTGTTCGACCACTTCCAGCACTGTTTACCTAGTGCTGCTGCCCTTTGTGTTGGCGGATTGGCTGCTGCCTTGTTATTGTCAGCCAATACGAACTGGGAGGTGAAAGCCGGCCCTCTCCACGAAGGCACGACTCACAAAAGCTCCCTGTCCCAGCCTGACTGTTCACATCGCCCTGGAAGGAGCAAGAGCTCCACTAATGCACACTGCAGGTGCAGTGCAACTACCACGCTGAACCGATTGAAGCAACAATCCTGTTGCAAGGTCGGCCAATAGGCTTATTGTGCTGCCACTTCCTTGGAAAAAAATATTAATTCTGTGACGCCAGAATCACAGGCATTCATTTTGCCCTAATACCAGAATAGCCTTTGCTATAAGTCTACTGTCTGCATACTACTAGCAACCTTCATCAGCAAACTTAACCTCCATTAGCTGCCATGAGGTTTCCACCATTCCTAGATGTCCACCTGACGGATTCGACCACTTCCAGCACTGTTTACCTAGTGCTGCTTCCCTCTGTGTTGGCGGATTGGCGGCTGCCCTGTTATTGTCAGCCAATCCGAACCGGGAGGCGAGAGCCGGCCCTCTCCAGGAAAGCACGACTCGCAAAGGCTCCCTGTCTCTTGCCTGTCCCTGCCTGACTGTTCACATCGCCCTGGAAGGAGCAGGAGCTCCCCTGACGCACACTGCAGGAGCAGTGCAACTACCACGCTGAACCGAAGGAAGCAACAATCCTGTTGCAAGGTAGGCCAATAGGCTTATTGTGCTGCCACTTCCTTGGAAAAAATATTAATTCTGCGACGCCGAAATCGCGGGCGTTAATTTTGCCCTAATACCAGAGTAGCCTTTGCTATAAGTCTACTGTCTGCATACTACTAGCAACCTTCATCAGCAAATTGAACCTCCATTAGCTGCCACAAGGTTTCCACCATTTCAAGATGGCTGCCTGCCGGATACGACCACTTCCAGCACTGTTTACCTAGTGCTGCTGTCCTTTGTGTTGGCGGATTGGCTGCTGCCCTGTTATTATCATCCAATCCGAACCGGGAGGCGAGAGCCGGCCCTGTCCACGAAGGCACGACTCACAAAGGCTCCCTGTCCCTTGCCTGTCCCAGCCTGACTGTTCCCATCACCCTGGAAGGAGCAGGAGCTCCACTGACGCACACTGCAGGAGCAGTGCAACTACCACGCTGAACCGATGGAAGCAACAATCCTGTTGCAAGGTAGGCCAGTAGGCTTATTGTGCTGCCACTTCCTTGGAAAAAAATATTAATTCCGTGATGCCAGAATCGCGGGCATTAATTTTGTCCTAATTCCAGTTTAGCCTTTGCTATAAGTCTACTGTCTGCATACTACTAGCAACCTTCATCAGCAAATAGAACCTCCATTAGCTGCCACGAGGTTTCCACCATTCCAAGATGGCCGTTTCCGGATTCGAACACTTCCAGCACTGTTTACCTAGTGCTGCTGCCCTTTGTGTTGGCGGATTGGCTGCTGCCCTGTTATTGTCAGCCAATACACACCGGAAGGCGAGAGCCGGCCCTCTCCACAAAGGCACGACTCACAAAGGCTCCCTGTCCCTTGCCTGTCCCAGCCTGACTGTTCACATCGCCCTGGAAGGAGCAGGAGCTCCCGTGACGCACACTGCAAGAGCAATGCAACTACCACGCTGAACCGATGGAAGCAACAATCCTGTTGCAAGGTAGGCCAATAGGCTTATTGTGCTACCACTTCCTTGGAAAAAAATTGAATTCCGTGATGCCAGAATCGTGGGCGTTAATTTTGCCCTAATACCAGAGTAGCCTTTGCTATAAGTCTACTGTCTGCATAACACTAGCAATCTTCATCAGCAAATTGAACCTCCATTAGCTGCCACGAGGTTTCCATCATTCCAAGAAGGCCGCCTGCCGGATTCGACCACTTCCAGCACTGTTTACGTTGTGCTGCTTCCCTTTGTGTTGGCGGATTGGCTGTTGCCCTGTTATTGTCAGCTAATCTGAACCGGGAGGTGAGAGCCGGCCCTCTCCACGAAGGCACGACTAACAAAGGCTCCCTGTCCCTTGCCTGTCCCAGCCTGACTGTTCACATCGCCCTGGAAGGAGCAGGAGCTCCCGTGACGCACACTGCAGGAGCAATGCAACTACCACGCTGAACCGATGGAAGCAACAATCCTGTTGCAAGGTAGGCCAATAGGCTTATTGTGCTACCACTTCCTTGGAAAAAAATATGAATTCCGTGATGCCAGAATCGTGGGCGTTAATTTTGCCCTAATACCAGAGTAGCCTTTGCTATAAGTCTACTGTCGGCATACTACTTGCAACCTTCATCATCAAATTGAACCTCCATTAACTGCCATGAGGTTTCCACCATTCCAAGATGGCCGCCTGCCGGGTTCGACCGCTTCCAGCACTGTTTACCTAGTGCTGCTGCCCTTTGTGTTGGCGGATTGGCTGCTGCCTTGTTATTGTCAGCCAATATGAACTGGGAGGTGAAAGCCGGCCCTCTCCACGAAGGCACGACTCACAAAAGCTCCCTGTCCCAGCCTGACTGTTCACATCGCCCTGGAAGGAGCAAGAGCTCCACTAATGCACACTGCAGGAGCAGTGCAACTACCACGCTGAACCGATGGAAGCAACAATCCTCTTGCAAGGTAGGCCAATAGGCTTATTGTGCTGCCACTTCCTTGGAAAAAAATATTAATTCTGTGACGCCAGAATCGCAGGCATTCATTTTGCCCTAATACCAGAGTAGCCTTTGCTATAAGTCTACTGTCTGCATACTACTAGCAACATTCATCAGCCAATTGAACCTCCATTAGCTGCCACAAGGTTGCCACCATTCCTAGATGTCCACCTGACGGATTCGACCACTTCCAGCACTGTTTACCTAGTGCTGCTGCCCTCTGTGTTGGCGGATTGGCGGCTGCCCTGTTATTGTCAGCCAATCCAAACCGGGAGGCGAGAGCCGGCCCTCTCCACAAAGGCACGATTCGCAAAGGCTCCCTGTCTCTTGCCTGTCTCAGCCTGACTGTTCACATCGCCCTGGAAGGAGCAGGAGCTCCCCTGACGCACACTGCAGGAGCAGTGCAAGTACCACGCTGAACCAAAGGAAGCAACAATCCTGTTGCAAGGTAGGCCAATAGGCTTATTGTGCTGCCACTTCCTTGGAAAAAATATTAATTCTGCGACGCCGAAATCACGGGCGTTAACTTTGCCCTAATACCAGAGTAGCCTTTGCTATAAGTCTACTGTCTGCATACTACTAGCAACCTTCATCAGCAAATTGAACCTCCATTAGCTGCCACGAGGTTTCCACTATCCAAGATGGCCGCCTGCCGTGTTCGACCACTTCCAGCACTGTTTACCTAGTGCTGCTGCCCTTTGTGTTGGCGGATTGGCTGCTGCCTTGTTATTGTCAGCCAATACGAACTGGGAGGTGAAAGCCGGCCCTCTCCACGAAGGCACGACTCACAAAAGCTCCCTGTCCCAGCCTGACTGTTCACATCGCCCTGGAAGGAGCAAGAGCTCCACTAATGCACACTGCAGGTGCAGTGCAACTACCACGCTGAACCGATTGAAGCAACAATCCTGTTGCAAGGTCGGCCAATAGGCTTATTGTGCTGCCACTTCCTTGGAAAAAAATATTAATTCTGTGACGCCAGAATCACAGGCATTCATTTTGCCCTAATACCAGAATAGCCTTTGCTATAAGTCTACTGTCTGCCTACTACTAGCAACCTTCATCAGCAAACTTAACCTCCATTAGCTGCCATGAGGTTTCCACCATTCCTAGATGTCCACCTGACGGATTCGACCACTTCCAGCACTGTTTACCTAGTGCTGCTTCCCTCTGTGTTGGCGGATTGGCGGCTGCCCTGTTATTGTCAGCCAATCCGAACCGGGAGGCGAGAGCCGGCCCTCTCCAGGAAAGCACGACTCGCAAAGGCTCCCTGTCTCTTGCCTGTCCCTGCCTGACTGTTCACATCGCCCTGGAAGGAGCAGGAGCTCCCCTGACGCACACTGCAGGAGCAGTGCAACTACCACGCTGAACCGAAGGAAGCAACAATCCTGTTGCAAGGTAGGCCAATAGGCTTATTGTGCTGCCACTTCCTTGGAAAAAATATTAATTCTGCGACGCCGAAATCGCGGGCGTTAATTTTGCCCTAATACCAGAGTAGCCTTTGCTATAAGTCTACTGTCTGCATACTACTAGCAACCTTCATCAGCAAATTGAACCTCCATTAGCTGCCACAAGGTTTCCACCATTTCAAGATGGCTGCCTGCCGGATACGACCACTTCCAGCACTGTTTACCTAGTGCTGCTGTCCTTTGTGTTGGCGGATTGGCTGCTGTCCTGTTATTGTCAGCCAATCCGAACCGGGAGGCGAGAGCCGGCCCTCTCCATGAAGGCACGACTCACAAAGGCTCCCTGTCCCTTGCCTCTCCCAGCCTGACTGTTCACATCACCCTGGAAGGAGCAGGAGCTCAAAAAACGCACACTGCAGGAGCAGTGCAACTACCACGCTGAACCGATGGAAGCAACAATACTGTTGCAAGGTAGGCCAATAGGCTTATTGAGCTGCCACTTCCTTGGAAAAAAATATTAATTCTGTGACGCCGGAATAGCGGGTGTTCATTTTGCCCTAATATCAGAGTACCCTTTGCTATAAGTCTACTGTCTGCATACTACTAGCAACCTTCATCAGCAAATTGAACCTCCATGAGCTGCCATGAGGTTTCCACCATTCCAAGATGGCCGCCTGCCGGATTCAACCACTTCCAGCAATGTTTACCTAGTGCTGCTGCCCTTTGTGTTGGCGGATTGGCTGCTGCCCTGTTATTATCATCCAATCCGAACCGGGAGGCGAGAGCCGGCCCTGTCCACGAAGGCACGACTCACAAAGGCTCCCTGTCCCTTGCCTGTCCCAGCCTGACTGTTCCCATCACCCTGGAAGGAGCAGGAGCTCCACTGACGCACACTGCTGGAGCAGTGCAACTACCACGCTGAACCGATGGAAGCAACAATCCTGTTGCAAGGTAGGCCAGTAGGCTTATTGTGCTGCCACTTCCTTGGAAAAAAATATTAATTCCGTGATGCCAGAATCGCGGGCATTAATTTTGTCCTAATTCCAGTTTAGCCTTTGCTATAAGTCTACTGTCTGCATACTACTAGCAACCTTCATCAGCAAATAGAACCTCCATTAGCTGCCACGAGGTTTCCACCATTCCAAGATGGCCGTTTCCGGATTCGAACACTTCCAGCACTGTTTACCTAGTGCTGCTGCCCTTTGTGTTGGCGGATTGGCTGCTGCCCTGTTATTGTCAGCCAATACACACCGGAAGGCGAGAGCCGGCCCTCTCCACAAAGGCACGACTCACAAAGGCTCCCTGTCCCTTGCCTGTCCCAGCCTGACTGTTCACATCGCCCTGGAAGGAGCAGGAGCTCCCGTGACGCACACTGCAAGAGCAATGCAACTACCACGCTGAACCGATGGAAGCAACAATCCTGTTGCAAGGTAGGCCAATAGGCTTATTGTGCTACCACTTCCTTGGAAAAAAATTGAATTCCGTGATGCCAGAATCGTGGGCGTTAATTTTGCCCTAATACCAGAGTAGCCTTTGCTATAAGTCTACTGTCTGCATAACACTAGCAATCTTCATCAGCAAATTGAACCTCCATTAGCTGCCACGAGGTTTCCATCATTCCAAGAAGGCCGCCTGCCGGATTCGACCACTTCCAGCACTGTTTACGTTGTGCTGCTTCCCTTTGTGTTGGCGGATTGGCTGTTGCCCTGTTATTGTCAGCTAATCTGAACCGGGAGGTGAGAGCCGGCCCTCTCCACGAAGGCACGACTAACAAAGGCTCCCTGTCCCTTGCCTGTCCCAGCCTGACTGTTCACATCGCCCTGGAAGGAGCAGGAGCTCCCGTGACGCACACTGCAGGAGCAATGCAACTACCACGCTGAACCGATGGAAGCAACAATCCTGTTGCAAGGTAGGCCAATAGGCTTATTGTGCTACCACTTCCTTGGAAAAAAATATGAATTCCGTGATGCCAGAATCGTGGGCGTTAATTTTGCCCTAATACCAGAGTAGCCTTTGCTATAAGTCTACTGTCGGCATACTACTTGCAACCTTCATCATCAAATTGAACCTCCATTAACTGCCATGAGGTTTCCACCATTCCAAGATGGCCGCCTGCCGGGTTCGACCGCTTCCAGCACTGTTTACCTAGTGCTGCTGCCCTTTGTGTTGGCGGATTGGCTGCTGCCTTGTTATTGTCAGCCAATATGAACTGGGAGGTGAAAGCCGGCCCTCTCCACGAAGGCACGACTCACAAAAGCTCCCTGTCCCAGCCTGACTGTTCACATCGCCCTGGAAGGAGCAAGAGCTCCACTAATGCACACTGCAGGAGCAGTGCAACTACCACGCTGAACCGATGGAAGCAACAATCCTCTTGCAAGGTAGGCCAATAGGCTTATTGTGCTGCCACTTCCTTGGAAAAAAATATTAATTCTGTGACGCCAGAATCGCAGGCATTCATTTTGCCCTAATACCAGAGTAGCCTTTGCTATAAGTCTACTGTCTGCATACTACTAGCAACATTCATCAGCCAATTGAACCTCCATTAGCTGCCACAAGGTTGCCACCATTCCTAGATGTCCACCTGACGGATTCGACCACTTCCAGCACTGTTTACCTAGTGCTGCTGCCCTCTGTGTTGGCGGATTGGCGGCTGCCCTGTTATTGTCAGCCAATCCAAACCGGGAGGCGAGAGCCGGCCCTCTCCACAAAGGCACGATTCGCAAAGGCTCCCTGTCTCTTGCCTGTCTCAGCCTGACTGTTCACATCGCCCTGGAAGGAGCAGGAGCTCCCCTGACGCACACTGCAGGAGCAGTGCAAGTACCACGCTGAACCAAAGGAAGCAACAATCCTGTTGCAAGGTAGGCCAATAGGCTTATTGTGCTGCCACTTCCTTGGAAAAAATATTAATTCTGCGACGCCGAAATCACGGGCGTTAACTTTGCCCTAATACCAGAGTAGCCTTTGCTATAAGTCTACTGTCTGCATACTACTAGCAACCTTCATCAGCAAATTGAACCTCCATGAGCTGCCATGAGGTTTCCACC
The DNA here is from genome assembly GCF_040938575.1 of Ambystoma mexicanum. Taxonomy (NCBI): domain Eukaryota; kingdom Metazoa; phylum Chordata; class Amphibia; order Caudata; family Ambystomatidae; genus Ambystoma; species Ambystoma mexicanum. Next base: position 298,153,755 of record NC_090936.1, on the reverse strand, counting down.
ATTCCAAGATGGCCGCCTGCTGGATTCAACCACTTCCAGCAATGTTTACCTAGAGCTGCTGCCCTTTGTGTTGGCGGATTGACTGCTGCCCTGTTATTGTCATCCATTCCGAACCGGGAGGCGAGAGCCGGCCCTGTCCACGAAGGCACGACTCACAAAGGCTCCCTGTCCCTTGGCTGTCCCAGCCTGACTGTTCACATCACCCTGGAAGGAGCAGGAGCTCCACTGACGCACACTGCAGGAGCAGTGCAACTACCACGCTGAACCGATGGAAGCAACAGTCCTGTTGCAAGGTAGGCCAATAGGCTTATTGTGCTGCCACTTCCTTGGAAAAAATATTAATTCCGCGACGCCGAAATCGCGGGCCTTAATTTTGCCCTAATACCAGAGTAGCATTTGCTATAAGTCTACTGTCTGCATTCTACTAGCAACCTTCATCAGCAAATTGAACCTCTATTAGCTGCCACAAGGTTTCCACCATTCCAAGATGGCCGCCTGCCGGATTCGACCAGTTCCAGCACTGTTTTCCTAGTGATGCTGCCCTTTGTGTTGGCAGATTGGCTGCTGCCCTGTTATTGTCAGTCATCTGAACTGGGAAGCGAGAGCCGGCCTTCTCCACGAAGGCACGACTCACAAAGGCTCCCTGTCCCTTGCCTGTCCCAGCCTGACTGTTCACATCGCCCTAGAAGGAGCAGGAGCTCCCCTGACGCACACTGCAGGAGCAGTGCAACTACCACGCTAAACCGATGGAAGCAACAATCCTGTTGCAAGGTAGGCCAATAGGATTATTGTGCTGCCACTTCCTTGGAAAAAAATATTAATTCTGTGATGCCAGAATCGCGGGCGTTCATTTTGCCCTAATACCAGAGTAGCCTTTGCTATAAGTCTACTGTCTGCATACTACTAGCAACCTTCATCAGCAAATTGAACCTCCATGAGCTGCCATGAGGTTTCCACCATTCCAAGATGTCCGCCTGCCGGATTCGACCACTTCGAGCACTGTTTACCTAGTGCTGCTTCCCTTTGTGTTGGCGGATTGGCTGCTGCCCCGTTATTGTCAGCCAATACAAACCGGGAGGGGAGAGCCGGCCCTCTCCACGAAGGCACGACTCACAAAGGCTCCCTGTCCCTTGCCTGTCCCAGCCTGACTGTTTCCATCACCCTGGAAGGAGCAGGAGCTCCCCTGACGCACACTGCAGGAGCAGTGCAACTACCACGCTGAACCGATGGAATCAACAATCCTGTTGCAAGGTAGGCCAATAGACTTATTGTGCTGCCACTTCATTGGAAAAAAATATTAATTCTGTGACGCCAGAATCGCGGGCGTTCATTTTGCCCTAATACCAGAGTAGCCTTTGCTATAAATCTACTGTCGGCATACTACTAGCAACCTTCATCAGCAAATGGAACCTCCATTAACTGCCACGAGGTTTCCACCATTCCAAGATGGCGGCCTGCCGGATTTGACCACTTCCAGCACTGTTTACGTAGTGCTGCTGCCCTTTGTGTTGGCGGATTGACTGCTGCCCTGTTATGGTCAGCCAATCCGAACTGGGAGGTGAAAGCCGGCCCTCTCCAAGAAGGCACGACTCACAAAGGCTCCTTGTCCCAGCCTGACTGTTCACATCGCCTTGGAAGGAGCAGGAGCGCCACTGATGCACACTGCAGGAGCAGTACAACTACCACGCTGAACCGATGGAAGCAACAATCCTGTTGCAAGGTAGGCCAATAGGCTGATTGTGCTGCCACTTCCTTGGAAAAAAATATTAATTCTGTGATGCCAGAATCGCGGGCATTAATTTTGCCCTAATACCAGAGTAGCATTTGCTATAAGTCTACTGTCTGCATTCTACTAGCAACCTTCATCAGCAAATTGAACCTCTATTAGCTGGCACAAGGTTTCCACCATTCCAAGATGGCCGCCTGCCGGATTCGACCAGTTCCAGCACTGTTTTCCTAGTGATGCTGCCCTTTGTGTTGGCAGATTGGCTGCTGCCCTATTATTGTCAGTCAATCTGAACTGGAAGCGAGAGCCGGCCTTCTCCACGAAGGCACGACTCACAAAGGCTCCCTGTCCCTTGCCTGTCCCAGCCTGACTGTTCACATCGCCCTAGAAGGAGCAGGAGCTCCCCTGACGCACACTGCAGGAGCAGTGCAACTACCACGCTAAACCGATGGAAGCAACAATCCTGTTGCAAGGAAGGCCAATAGGATTATTGTGCTGCCACTTCCTTGGAAAAAAATATTAATTCTGTGATGCCAGAATCACAGGCATTCATTTTGCCCTAATACCAGAGTAGCCTTTGCTATAAGTCTACTGTCTGCATACTACTAGCAACCTTCATCAGCAAATTGAACCTCCATGAGCTGCCCTGAGGTTTCCACCATTCCAAGATGTCCGCCTGCCGGATTCGACCACTTCGAGCACTGTTTACCTAGTGCTGCTGCCCTTTGTGTTGGCGGATTGGCTGCTGCCCCGTTATTGTCAGCCAATACAAACCGGGAGGTGAGAGCCGGCCCTCTCCACGAAGGCACGACTCACAAAGGCTCCCTGTCCCTTGCCTGTCCCAGCCTGACTCTTCACATCGCCCTGGAAGGAGAAGGAGCTCCCCTGACGCACACTGCAGGAGCAGTGCAACTACCACGCTGAACCGATGGAAGCAACAATCATGTTGCAAGGTAGACCAATATGCTTATTGTGCTGCCACTTCCTTGGAAAAAAATATTAATTCCGTGACGCCGGAATCGCGGGTGTTAATTTTGCAAAAATACCAGAGTAGCCTTAGCTTTAAGTCAACTGTCTGCATACTACTAGCAACCTTCATCAGCAAATTGAACCTCCATTAGATGCCACAAGGTTTCCACCATTCCAAGATGGCCGCCTGCCGGATTCGACCAGTTCCAGCACTGTTTTCCTAGTGATGCTGCCCTTTGTGTTGGCAGATTGGCTGCTGCCCTGTTATTGTCAGTCAATCTGAACTGGGAAGCGAGAGCCGGCCTTCTCCACGAAGGCACGACTCACAAAGGCTCCCTGTCCCTTGCCTGTCCCAGCCTGACTGTTCACATCGCCCTAGAAGGAGCAGGAGCTCCCCTGACGCACACTGCAGGAGCAGTGCAACTACCACGCTGAACTGATGGAAGCAACAATCATGTTGCAAGGTAGACCAATAGGCTTATTGTGCTGCCACTTCCTTGGAAAAAAATATTAATTCCGTGACGCCGGAATCGCGGGTGTTAATTTTGCCCTAATACCAGAGTAGCCTTAGCTTTAAGTCAACTGTCTGCATACTTTTAGCAACCTTCATCAGCAAATTGAACCTCCATTAGATGCCACAAGGTTTCCACCATTCCATGATGGCCGCCTGCCGGATTCAACCACTTCCAGCACTGTTTACCTAGTACTGCTCCCATTCGTGTTGGCGGATTTGCTGCTGCCCAGTTATTGTCAGCCAATCCAAACCGGGAGGCGAGAGCCGGCCCTCTCGACGAAGGCTTGACTCGCAAAGGCTCCCTGTCCCTTGCCTGTCCCAGCCTGACTGTTCATATCGCCCTGGAAGAAGCAGGAGCTCCCCTGACGCACACTGCTTGAGCAGTGTAACTACCATGCTGAACCGATGGAAGCAACAATCATGTTGCAAGGTAGGCCAATAGGCTTATTGTGCTACCACTTCCTTGGAAAAAAATATTAATTTCGTGACGCCGGAATCGCGGGTGTTAATTTTGCCCTAATACCAGAGTAGCCTTAGCTTTAAGTCTACTGTCTGCATACTACTAGCAATCTTCATCAGCAAATTGAACCTCCATGAGCTGCCATGAGGTTTCCACCATTCCAAGATGGCCGCCTGCCGGATTCAACCACTTCCAGCAATGTTTACCTAGTGCTGCTGCCCTTTGTGTTGGCGGATTGGCTGCTGCCCTGTTATTGTCATCCAATCCGAACCGGGAGGCGAGAGCCGGCCCTGTCCACGAAGGCACGACTCACAAAGGCTCCCTGTCCCTTGGCTGTCCCAGCCTGACCGTTCACATCACCCTGGAAGAAGCAGGAGCTCCACTGACGCACACTGCAGGAGCAGTGCAACTACCACGCTAAACCGATGGAAGCAACAATCCTGTTGCAAGGTAGGCCAATAGGATTATTGTGCTACCACTTCCTTGGAAACAAATTTAATTCTGTGATGCCAGAATCGTGGGCTTTAATTTTGCCCTAATACCAGAGTAGCTTTTGCTATAAGTCTACTGTCGGCATACTACTAGCAACCTTCATCATCAAATTGAACCTCCATTAACTTCCACAAGGTTTCCACCATTCCAAGATGGCCGCCTGCCGGGTTCGACCACTTCCAGCACTGTTTACCTAGTGCTGCTGCCCTTTGTGTTGGGGGATTGGCTGCTGCCTTGTTATTGTAAGCCAATACGAACTGGGAGGTGAAAGCCGGCCCTCTCCACAAAGGCACGACTCACAAAAGCTCCCTGTCCCAGCCTGACTGTTCACATCGCCCTGGAAGGAGCAAGAGCTCCACTAATGCACACTGCAGGAGCAGTGCGCCTACCACGCTGAACCGAAGGAAGCAACAATCCTGTTGCAAGGTAGGCTTATTGTGCTGCCACTTCCTTGGAAAAAATATTAATTCTGCGACGCCGAAATCGCGGGCGTTAATTTTGCCCAAATACCAGAGTAGCCTTTGCTATAAGTGTACTGTCTGCATACTACTAGCAACCTTCATCAGCAAATTGAACCTCCATTAGCTGCCACGAGGTTTCCACTATCCAAGATGGCCGCCTGCCGTGTTCGACCACTTCCAGCACTGTTTACCTAGTGCTGCTGCCCTTTGTGTTGGCGGATTGGCTGCTGCCTTGTTATTGTCAGCCAATACGAACTGGGAGGTGAAAGCCGGCCCTCTCCACGAAGGCACGACTCACAAAAGCTCCCTGTCCCAGCCTGACTGTTCACATCGCCCTGGAAGGAGCAAGAGCTCCACTAATGCACACTGCAGGTGCAGTGCAACTACCACGCTGAACCGATTGAAGCAACAATCCTGTTGCAAGGTCGGCCAATAGGCTTATTGTGCTGCCACTTCCTTGGAAAAAAATATTAATTCTGTGACGCCAGAATCACAGGCATTCATTTTGCCCTAATACCAGAATAGCCTTTGCTATAAGTCTACTGTCTGCATACTACTAGCAACCTTCATCAGCAAACTGAACCTCCATTAGCTGCCATGAGGTTTCCACCATTCCTAGATGTCCACCTGACGGATTCGACCACTTCCAGCACTGTTTACCTAGTGCTGCTTCCCTCTGTGTTGGCGGATTGGCGGCTGCCCTGTTATTGTCAGCCAATCCGAACCGGGAGGCGAGAGCCGGCCCTCTCCAGGAAAGCACGACTCGCAAAGGCTCCCTGTCTCTTGCCTGTCCCTGCCTGACTGTTCACATCGCCCTGGAAGGAGCAGGAGCTCCCCTGACGCACACTGCAGGAGCAGTGCAACTACCACGCTGAACCGAAGGAAGCAACAATCCTGTTGCAAGGTAGGCCAATAGGCTTATTGTGCTGCCACTTCCTTGGAAAAAATATTAATTCTGCGACGCCGAAATCGCGGGCGTTAATTTTGCCCTAATACCAGAGTAGCCTTTGCTATAAGTCTACTGTCTGCATACTACTAGCAACCTTCATCAGCAAATTGAACCTCCATTAGCTGCCACAAGGTTTCCACCATTTCAAGATGGCTGCCTGCCGGATACGACCACTTCCAGCACTGTTTACCTAGTGCTGCTGTCCTTTGTGTTGGCGGATTGGCTGCTGTCCTGTTATTGTCAGCCAATCCGAACCGGGAGGCGAGAGCCGGCCCTCTCCATGAAGGCACGACTCACAAAGGCTCCCTGTCCCTTGCCTCTCCCAGCCTGACTGTTCACATCACCCTGGAAGGAGCAGGAGCTCAAAAAACGCACACTGCAGGAGCAGTGCAACTACCACGCTGAACCGATGGAAGCAACAATACTGTTGCAAGGTAGGCCAATAGGCTTATTGAGCTGCCACTTCCTTGGAAAAAAATATTAATTCTGTGACGCCGGAATAGCGGGTGTTCATTTTGCCCTAATATCAGAGTACCCTTTGCTATAAGTCTACTGTCTGCATACTACTAGCAACCTTCATCAGCAAATTGAACCTCCATGAGCTGCCATGAGGTTTCCACCATTCCAAGATGGCCGCCTGCCGGATTCAACCACTTCCAGCAATGTTTACCTAGTGCTGCTGCCCTTTGTGTTGGCGGATTGGCTGCTGCCCTGTTATTATCATCCAATCCGAACCGGGAGGCGAGAGCCGGCCCTGTCCACGAAGGCACGACTCACAAAGGCTCCCTGTCCCTTGCCTGTCCCAGCCTGACTGTTCCCATCACCCTGGAAGGAGCAGGAGCTCCACTGACGCACACTGCAGGAGCAGTGCAACTACCACGCTGAACCGATGGAAGCAACAATCCTGTTGCAAGGTAGGCCAGTAGGCTTATTGTGCTGCCACTTCCTTGGAAAAAAATATTAATTCCGTGATGCCAGAATCGCGGGCATTAATTTTGTCCTAATTCCAGTTTAGCCTTTGCTATAAGTCTACTGTCTGCATACTACTAGCAACCTTCATCAGCAAATAGAACCTCCATTAGCTGCCACGAGGTTTCCACCATTCCAAGATGGCCGCTTTCCGGATTCGAACACTTCCAGCACTGTTTACCTAGTGCTGCTGCCCTTTGTGTTGGCGGATTGGCTGCTGCCCTGTTATTGTCAGCCAATCTGAACCGGGAGGCGAGAGCCGGCCCTCTCCACGAAGGCACGACTAACAAAGGCTCCCTGTCCCTTGCCTGTCCCAGCCTGACTGTTCACATCGCCCTGGAAGGAGCAGGAGCTCCCGTGACGCACACTGCAGGAGCAATGCAACTACCACGCTGAACCGATGGAAGCAACAATCCTGTTGCAAGGTAGGCCAATAGGCTTATTGTGCTACCACTTCCTTGGAAAAAAATATGAATTCCGTGATGCCAGAATCGTGGGCGTTAATTTTGCCCTAATACCAGAGTAGCCTTTGCTATAAGTCTACTGTCGGCATACTACTTGCAACCTTCATCATCAAATTGAACCTCCATTAACTGCCATGAGGTTTCCACCATTCCAAGATGGCCGCCTGCCGGGTTCGACCGCTTCCAGCACTGTTTACCTAGTGCTGCTGCCCTTTGTGTTGGCGGATTGGCTGCTGCCTTGTTATTGTCAGCCAATATGAACTGGGAGGTGAAAGCCGGCCCTCTCCACGAAGGCACGACTCACAAAAGCTCCCTGTCCCAGCCTGACTGTTCACATCGCCCTGGAAGGAGCAAGAGCTCCACTAATGCACACTGCAGGAGCAGTGCAACTACCACGCTGAACCGATGGAAGCAACAATCCTCTTGCAAGGTAGGCCAATAGGCTTATTGTGCTGCCACTTCCTTGGAAAAAAATATTAATTCTGTGACGCCAGAATCGCAGGCATTCATTTTGTCCTAATACCAGAGTAGCCTTTGCTATAAGTCTACTGTCTGCATACTACTAGCAACATTCATCAGCCAATTGAACCTCCATTAGCTGCCACAAGGTTTCCACCATTCCTATTTTGCCCTAATACCAGAGTAGCCTTTGCTATAAGTCTACTGTCTGCATAACACTAGCAATCTTCATCAGCAAATTGAACCTCCATTAGCTGCCACAAGGTTTCAATCATTCCAAGATGGCCGCCTGCCGGATTCGACCACTTCCAGCACTGTTTACCTTGTTCTGCTTCCCTTTGTGTTGGCGGATTGGCTGCTGCCCTGTTTTTGTCAGCCAATCTGAACCGGGAGGCGAGAGCCGGCCCTCTCCACGAAGGCACGACTCACAAAGCCTCCCTGTCCCTTGCCTGTCCCAGCCTGACTGTTCACATCGCCCTGGAAGGAGCAGGAGCTCCCGTGACGCACACTGCAGGGGCAATGCAACTACCACGCTGAACCGATGGAAGCAACAATCCTGTTGCAAGGTAGGCCAATAGGCTTATTGTGCTACCACTTCCTTGGAAACAAATTTAATTCTGTGATGCCAGAATCGTGGGCTTTAATTTTGCCCTAATACCAGAGTAGCTTTTGCTATAAGTCTACTGTCGGCATACTACTAGCAACCTTCATCATCAAATTGAACCTCCATTAACTTCCACAAGGTTTCCACCATTCCAAGATGGCCGCCTGCCGGGTTCGACCACTTCCAGCACTGTTTACCTAGTGCTGCTGCCCTTTGTGTTGGGGGATTGGCTGCTGCCTTGTTATTGTAAGCCAATACGAACTGGGAGGTGAAAGCCGGCCCTCTCCACAAAGGCACGACTCACAAAAGCTCCCTGTCCCAGCCTGACTGTTCACATCGCCCTGGAAGGAGCAAGAGCTCCACTAATGCACACTGCAGGAGCAGTGCGCCTACCACGCTGAACCGAAGGAAGCAACAATCCTTTTGCAAGGTAGGCCAATAGGCTTATTGTGCTGCCACTTCCTTGGAAAAAATATTAATTCTGCGACGCCGAAATCGCGGGCGTTAATTTTGCCCAAATACCAGAGTAGCCTTTGCTATAAGTGTACTGTCTGCATACTACTAGCAACCTTCATCAGCAAATTGAACCTCCATTAGCTGCCACGAGGTTTCCACTATCCAAGATGGCCGCCTGCCGTGTTCGACCACTTCCAGCACTGTTTACCTAGTGCTGCTGCCCTTTGTGTTGGCGGATTGGCTGCTGCCTTGTTATTGTCAGCCAATACGAACTGGGAGGTGAAAGCCGGCCCTCTCCACGAAGGCACGACTCACAAAAGCTCCCTGTCCCAGCCTGACTGTTCACATCGCCCTGGAAGGAGCAAGAGCTCCACTAATGCACACTGCAGGTGCAGTGCAACTACCACGCTGAACCGATTGAAGCAACAATCCTGTTGCAAGGTCGGCCAATAGGCTTATTGTGCTGCCACTTCCTTGGAAAAAAATATTAATTCTGTGACGCCAGAATCACAGGCATTCATTTTGCCCTAATACCAGAATAGCCTTTGCTATAAGTCTACTGTCTGCATACTACTAGCAACCTTCATCAGCAAACTGAACCTCCATTAGCTGCCATGAGGTTTCCACCATTCCTAGATGTCCACCTGACGGATTCGACCACTTCCAGCACTGTTTACCTAGTGCTGCTTCCCTCTGTGTTGGCGGATTGGCGGCTGCCCTGTTATTGTCAGCCAATCCGAACCGGGAGGCGAGAGCCGGCCCTCTCCAGGAAAGCACGACTCGCAAAGGCTCCCTGTCTCTTGCCTGTCCCTGCCTGACTGTTCACATCGCCCTGGAAGGAGCAGGAGCTCCCCTGACGCACACTGCAGGAGCAGTGCAACTACCACGCTGAACCGAAGGAAGCAACAATCCTGTTGCAAGGTAGGCCAATAGGCTTATTGTGCTGCCACTTCCTTGGAAAAAATATTAATTCTGCGACGCCGAAATCGCGGGCGTTAATTTTGCCCTAATACCAGAGTAGCCTTTGCTATAAGTCTACTGTCTGCATACTACTAGCAACCTTCATCAGCAAATTGAACCTCCATTAGCTGCCACAAGGTTTCCACCATTTCAAGATGGCTGCCTGCCGGATACGACCACTTCCAGCACTGTTTACCTAGTGCTGCTGTCCTTTGTGTTGGCGGATTGGCTGCTGTCCTGTTATTGTCAGCCAATCCGAACCGGGAGGCGAGAGCCGGCCCTCTCCATGAAGGCACGACTCACAAAGGCTCCCTGTCCCTTGCCTCTCCCAGCCTGACTGTTCACATCACCCTGGAAGGAGCAGGAGCTCAAAAAACGCACACTGCAGGAGCAGTGCAACTACCACGCTGAACCGATGGAAGCAACAATACTGTTGCAAGGTAGGCCAATAGGCTTATTGAGCTGCCACTTCCTTGGAAAAAAATATTAATTCTGTGACGCCGGAATAGCGGGTGTTCATTTTGCCCTAATATCAGAGTACCCTTTGCTATAAGTCTACTGTCTGCATACTACTAGCAACCTTCATCAGCAAATTGAACCTCCATGAGCTGCCATGAGGTTTCCACCATTCCAAGATGGCCGCCTGCCGGATTCAACCACTTCCAGCAATGTTTACCTAGTGCTGCTGCCCTTTGTGTTGGCGGATTGGCTGCTGCCCTGTTATTATCATCCAATCCGAACCGGGAGGCGAGAGCCGGCCCTGTCCACGAAGGCACGACTCACAAAGGCTCCCTGTCCCTTGCCTGTCCCAGCCTGACTGTTCCCATCACCCTGGAAGGAGCAGGAGCTCCACTGACGCACACTGCAGGAGCAGTGCAACTACCACGCTGAACCGATGGAAGCAACAATCCTGTTGCAAGGTAGGCCAGTAGGCTTATTGTGCTGCCACTTCCTTGGAAAAAAATATTAATTCCGTGATGCCAGAATCGCGGGCATTAATTTTGTCCTAATTCCAGTTTAGCCTTTGCTATAAGTCTACTGTCTGCATACTACTAGCAACCTTCATCAGCAAATAGAACCTCCATTAGCTGCCACGAGGTTTCCACCATTCCAAGATGGCCGTTTCCGGATTCGAACACTTCCAGCACTGTTTACCTAGTGCTGCTGCCCTTTGTGTTGGCGGATTGGCTGCTGCCCTGTTATTGTCAGCCAATACACACCGGAAGGCGAGAGCCGGCCCTCTCCACAAAGGCACGACTCACAAAGGCTCCCTGTCCCTTGCCTGTCCCAGCCTGACTGTTCACATCGCCCTGGAAGGAGCAGGAGCTCCCGTGACGCACACTGCAAGAGCAATGCAACTACCACGCTGAACCGATGGAAGCAACAATCCTGTTGCAAGGTAGGCCAATAGGCTTATTGTGCTACCACTTCCTTGGAAAAAAATTGAATTCCGTGATGCCAGAATCGTGGGCGTTAATTTTGCCCTAATACCAGAGTAGCCTTTGCTATAAGTCTACTGTCTGCATAACACTAGCAATCTTCATCAGCAAATTGAACCTCCATTAGCTGCCACGAGGTTTCCATCATTCCAAGAAGGCCGCCTGCCGGATTCGACCACTTCCAGCACTGTTTACGTTGTGCTGCTTCCCTTTGTGTTGGCGGATTGGCTGTTGCCCTGTTATTGTCAGCTAATCTGAACCGGGAGGTGAGAGCCGGCCCTCTCCACGAAGGCACGACTAACAAAGGCTCCCTGTCCCTTGCCTGTCCCAGCCTGACTGTTCACATCGCCCTGGAAGGAGCAGGAGCTCCCGTGACGCACACTGCAGGAGCAATGCAACTACCACGCTGAACCGATGGAAGCAACAATCCTGTTGCAAGGTAGGCCAATAGGCTTATTGTGCTACCACTTCCTTGGAAAAAAATATGAATTCCGTGATGCCAGAATCGTGGGCGTTAATTTTGCCCTAATACCAGAGTAGCCTTTGCTATAAGTCTACTGTCGGCATACTACTTGCAACCTTCATCATCAAATTGAACCTCCATTAACTGCCATGAGGTTTCCACCATTCCAAGATGGCCGCCTGCCGGGTTCGACCGCTTCCAGCACTGTTTACCTAGTGCTGCTGCCCTTTGTGTTGGCGGATTGGCTGCTGCCTTGTTATTGTCAGCCAATATGAACTGGGAGGTGAAAGCCGGCCCTCTCCACGAAGGCACGACTCACAAAAGCTCCCTGTCCCAGCCTGACTGTTCACATCGCCCTGGAAGGAGCAAGAGCTCCACTAATGCACACTGCAGGAGCAGTGCAACTACCACGCTGAACCGATGGAAGCAACAATCCTCTTGCAAGGTAGGCCAATAGGCTTATTGTGCTGCCACTTCCTTGGAAAAAAATATTAATTCTGTGACGCCAGAATCGCAGGCATTCATTTTGCCCTAATACCAGAGTAGCCTTTGCTATAAGTCTACTGTCTGCATACTACTAGCAACATTCATCAGCCAATTGAACCTCCATTAGCTGCCACAAGGTTGCCACCATTCCTAGATGTCCACCTGACGGATTCGACCACTTCCAGCACTGTTTACCTAGTGCTGCTGCCCTCTGTGTTGGCGGATTGGCGGCTGCCCTGTTATTGTCAGCCAATCCAAACCGGGAGGCGAGAGCCGGCCCTCTCCACAAAGGCACGATTCGCAAAGGCTCCCTGTCTCTTGCCTGTCTCAGCCTGACTGTTCACATCGCCCTGGAAGGAGCAGGAGCTCCCCTGACGCACACTGCAGGAGCAGTGCAAGTACCACGCTGAACCAAAGGAAGCAACAATCCTGTTGCAAGGTAGGCCAATAGGCTTATTGTGCTGCCACTTCCTTGGAAAAAATATTAATTCTGCGACGCCGAAATCACGGGCGTTAACTTTGCCCTAATACCAGAGTAGCCTTTGCTATAAGTCTACTGTCTGCATACTACTAGCAACCTTCATCAGCAAATTGAACCTCCATGAGCTGCCATGAGGTTTCCACCATTCCAAGATGGCCGCCTGCTGGATTCAACCACTTCCAGCAATGTTTACCTAGAGCTGCTGCCCTTTGTGTTGGCGGATTGACTGCTGCCCTGTTATTGTCATCCATTCCGAACCGGGAGGCGAGAGCCGGCCCTGTCCACGAAGGCACGACTCACAAAGGCTCCCTGTCCCTTGGCTGTCCCAGCCTGACTGTTCACATCACCCTGGAAGGAGCAGGAGCTCCACTGACGCACACTGCAGGAGCAGTGCAACTACCACGCTGAACCGATGGAAGCAACAGTCCTGTTGCAAGGTAGGCCAATAGGCTTATTGTGCTGCCACTTCCTTGGAAAAAATATTAATTCCGCGACGCCGAAATCGCGGGCCTTAATTTTGCCCTAATACCAGAGTAGCATTTGCTATAAGTCTACTGTCTGCATTCTACTAGCAACCTTCATCAGCAAATTGAACCTCTATTAGCTGCCACAAGGTTTCCACCATTCCAAGATGGCCGCCTGCCGGATTCGACCAGTTCCAGCACTGTTTTCCTAGTGATGCTGCCCTTTGTGTTGGCAGATTGGCTGCTGCCCTGTTATTGTCAGTCATCTGAACTGGGAAGCGAGAGCCGGCCTTCTCCACGAAGGCACGACTCACAAAGGCTCCCTGTCCCTTGCCTGTCCCAGCCTGACTGTTCACATCGCCCTAGAAGGAGCAGGAGCTCCCCTGACGCACACTGCAGGAGCAGTGCAACTACCACGCTAAACCGATGGAAGCAACAATCCTGTTGCAAGGTAGGCCAATAGGATTATTGTGCTGCCACTTCCTTGGAAAAAAATATTAATTCTGTGATGCCAGAATCGCGGGCGTTCATTTTGCCCTAATACCAGAGTAGCCTTTGCTATAAGTCTACTGTCTGCATACTACTAGCAACCTTCATCAGCAAATTGAACCTCCATGAGCTGCCATGAGGTTTCCACCATTCCAAGATGTCCGCCTGCCGGATTCGACCACTTCGAGCACTGTTTACCTAGTGCTGCTTCCCTTTGTGTTGGCGGATTGGCTGCTGCCCCGTTATTGTCAGCCAATACAAACCGGGAGGGGAGAGCCGGCCCTCTCCACGAAGGCACGACTCACAAAGGCTCCCTGTCCCTTGCCTGTCCCAGCCTGACTGTTTCCATCACCCTGGAAGGAGCAGGAGCTCCCCTGACGCACACTGCAGGAGCAGTGCAACTACCACGCTGAACCGATGGAATCAACAATCCTGTTGCAAGGTAGGCCAATAGACTTATTGTGCTGCCACTTCATTGGAAAAAAATATTAATTCTGTGACGCCAGAATCGCGGGCGTTCATTTTGCCCTAATACCAGAGTAGCCTTTGCTATAAATCTACTGTCGGCACACTACTAGCAACCTTCATCAGCAAATGGAACCTCCATTAACTGCCACGAGGTTTCCACCATTCCAAGATGGCGGCCTGCCGGATTTGACCACTTCCAGCACTGTTTACGTAGTGCTGCTGCCCTTTGTGTTGGCGGATTGACTGCTGCCCTGTTATGGTCAGCCAATCCGAACTGGGAGGTGAAAGCCGGCCCTCTCCAAGAAGGCACGACTCACAAAGGCTCCTTGTCCCAGCCTGACTGTTCACATCGCCTTGGAAGGAGCAGGAGCGCCACTGATGCACACTGCAGGAGCAGTACAACTACCACGCTGAACCGATGGAAGCAACAATCCTGTTGCAAGGTAGGCCAATAGGCTGATTGTGCTGCCACTTCCTTGGAAAAAAATATTAATTCTGTGATGCCAGAATCGCGGGCATTAATTTTGCCCTAATACCAGAGTAGCATTTGCTATAAGTCTACTGTCTGCATTCTACTAGCAACCTTCATCAGCAAATTGAACCTCTATTAGCTGCCACAAGGTTTCCACCATTCCAAGATGGCCGCCTGCCGGATTCGACCAGTTCCAGCACTGTTTTCCTAGTGATGCTGCCCTTTGTGTTGGCAGATTGGCTGCTGCCCTGTTATTGTCAGTCAATCTGAACTGGAAGCGAGAGCCGGCCTTCTCCACGAAGGCACGACTCACAAAGGCTCCCTGTCCCTTGCCTGTCCCAGCCTGACTGTTCACATCGCCCTAGAAGGAGCAGGAGCTCCCCTGACGCACACTGCAGGAGCAGTGCAACTACCACGCTAAACCGATGGAAGCAACAATCCTGTTGCAAGGAAGGCCAATAGGATTATTGTGCTGCCACTTCCTTGGAAAAAAATATTAATTCTGTGATGCCAGAATCACAGGCATTCATTTTGCCCTAATACCAGAGTAGCCTTTGCTATAAGTCTACTGTCTGCATACTACTAGCAACCTTCATCAGCAAATTGAACCTCCATGAGCTGCCCTGAGGTTTCCACCATTCCAAGATGTCCGCCTGCCGGATTCGACCACTTCGAGCACTGTTTACCTAGTGCTGCTGCCCTTTGTGTTGGCGGATTGGCTGCTGCCCCGTTATTGTCAGCCAATACAAACCGGGAGGTGAGAGCCGGCCCTCTCCACGAAGGCACGACTCACAAAGGCTCCCTGTCCCTTGCCTGTCCCAGCCTGACTCTTCACATCGCCCTGGAAGGAGAAGGAGCTCCCCTGACGCACACTGCAGGAGCAGTGCAACTACCACGCTGAACCGATGGAAGCAACAATCATGTTGCAAGGTAGACCAATATGCTTATTGTGCTGCCACTTCCTTGGAAAAAAATATTAATTCCGTGACGCCGGAATCGCGGGTGTTAATTTTGCAAAAATACCAGAGTAGCCTTAGCTTTAAGTCAACTGTCTGCATACTACTAGCAACCTTCATCAGCAAATTGAACCTCCATTAGATGCCACAAGGTTTCCACCATTCCAAGATGGCCGCCTGCCGGATTCGACCAGTTCCAGCACTGTTTTCCTAGTGATGCTGCCCTTTGTGTTGGCAGATTGGCTGCTGCCCTGTTATTGTCAGTCAATCTGAACTGGGAAGCGAGAGCCGGCCTTCTCCACGAAGGCACGACTCACAAAGGCTCCCTGTCCCTTGCCTGTCCCAGCCTGACTGTTCACATCGCCCTAGAAGGAGCAGGAGCTCCCCTGACGCACACTGCAGGAGCAGTGCAACTACCACGCTGAACTGATGGAAGCAACTATCATGTTGCAAGGTAGACCAATAGGCTTATTGTGCTGCCACTTCCTTGGAAAAAAATATTAATTCCGTGACGCCGGAATCGCGGGTGTTAATTTTGCCCTAATACCAGAGTAGCCTTAGCTTTAAGTCAACTGTCTGCATACTTTTAGCAACCTTCATCAGCAAATTGAACCTCCATTAGATGCCACAAGGTTTCCACCATTCCATGATGGCCGCCTGCCGGATTCAACCACTTCCAGCACTGTTTACCTAGTACTGCTCCCATTCGTGTTGGCGGATTTGCTGCTGCCCAGTTATTGTCAGCCAATCCAAACCGGGAGGCGAGAGCCGGCCCTCTCGACGAAGGCTTGACTCGCAAAGGCTCCCTGTCCCTTGCCTGTCCCAGCCTGACTGTTCATATCGCCCTGGAAGAAGCAGGAGCTCCCCTGACGCACACTGCTTGAGCAGTGTAACTACCATGCTGAACCGATGGAAGCAACAATCATGTTGCAAGGTAGGCCAATAGGCTTATTGTGCTACCACTTCCTTGGAAAAAAATATTAATTTCGTGACGCCGGAATCGCGGGTGTTAATTTTGCCCTAATACCAGAGTAGCCTTAGCTTTAAGTCTACTGTCTGCATACTACTAGCAATCTTCATCAGCAAATTGAACCTCCATGAGCTGCCATGAGGTTTCCACCATTCCAAGATGGCCGCCTGCCGGATTCAACCACTTCCAGCAATGTTTACCTAGTGCTGCTGCCCTTTGTGTTGGCGGATTGGCTGCTGCCCTGTTATTGTCATCCAATCCGAACCGGGAGGCGAGAGCCGGCCCTGTCCACGAAGGCACGACTCACAAAGGCTCCCTGTCCCTTGGCTGTCCCAGCCTGACCGTTCACATCACCCTGGAAGAAGCAGGAGCTCCACTGACGCACACTGCAGGAGCAGTGCAACTACCACGCTAAACCGATGGAAGCAACAATCCTGTTGCAAGGTAGGCCAATAGGATTATTGTGCTGCCACTTCCTTGGAAAAAAATATTAATTCTGTGATGCCAGAATCACGGGCGTTCATTTTGCCCTAATACCAGAGTAGCCTTTGCTATAAGTCTACTGTCTGCATACTACTAGCAACCTTCATCAGCAAATTGAACCTCCATGAGCTACCATGAGGTTTCCACCATTCCAAGATGTCCGCCTGCCGGATTCGACCACTTCCTGCACTGTTTACCTAGTGCTGCTGTCCTTTGTGTTGGCAGATTGGCTGCTGCCCCGTTATTGTCAGCCAATACAAACCGGGAGTAGAGAGCCGGCCCTCTCCACGAAGGCACGACTCACAAAGGCTCCCTGTCCTTTGCCTGTCCTAGCCTCACTGTTCACATCACCCTGGAAGGAGAAGGAGCTCCCCTGACGCACACTGCAGGAGCAGTGCAACTACCACGCTGAACCGATGGAAGCAACAATCATGTTGCAAGGTAGGCCAATAGGCTTATTGTGCTGCCACTTCCTTGGAAAAAAATATTAATTCCGTGACGCCGGAATCGCGGGTGTTAATTTTGCCCTAATACCAGAGTAGCCTTAGCTTTAAGTCAACTGTCTGCATACTACTAGCAACCTTCATCAGCAAATTGAACCTCCATTAGATGCCACAAGGTTTCCACCATTCCAAGATGGCCGCCTGCCGGATTCAACCACTTCCAGCACTGTTTACCTAGTACTGCTCCCCTTCGTGTTGGCGGATTGGCTGCTGCCCTGTTATTGTCAGCCAATCCAAACCGGGAGGCGAGAGCCGGCCCTCTCGACGAAGGCTTGACTCGCAAAGGCTCCCTGTCCCTTGCCTGTCCCAGCCTGACTGTTCACATCGCCCTGGAAGAAGCAGGAGCTCCCCTGACGCACACTGCAGGAGCAGTGTAACTACCATGCTGAACCGATGGAAGCAACAATCATGTTGCAAGGTAGGCCAATAGGCTTATTGTGCTGCTACTTCCTTGGAAAAAAATATTAATTCCGTGACGCCGGAATCGCGGGTGTTAATTTTGCCGTAATACCAGAGTAGCCTTAGCTTTAAGTCTACTGTCTGCATACTACTAGCAACCTTCATCAGCAAATTGAACCTCCATTAGCTGTCATGAAGTTTCTAGCATTCCAAGATGGCCGCCTGCTGGATTCAACCACTTCCAGCACTGTTTACCTAGTGCTGCTGCCCTTTGTGTTGGTGGATTGGCTGCTGCCCTGTTATTGTCAGCCAATGCAAACCGGGAGGCGAGAGGTGGCCCTCTCCACGAAGGCACAACTCACAAAGGCTCCCTGTCACTTGCCTCTCCCAGCCTGACTGTTCACATCACCCTGGAAGGAGCAGGAGCTCCCCTGACACACACTGCAGCAGCAGTGCAACTACCACGCTGAACCGATGGAAGCAACAATCCTGTTGCAAGGTAGGCCAATAGGCTTAGTGTGCTGCCACATCCTTGGAAAAAAATATTAATTTTGTGACGCCGGAATCGCAGGCATTTATTTTGCCCTTATACCGGAGTAGCCTCTGCTATAAGTCTACTGTCTGCATACTACTAGCAACCTTCATCAGCAAATTGAATCTCCATTAACTGCCACGAGGTTTCCA
Organism: Ambystoma mexicanum; assembly: GCF_040938575.1. Taxonomy (NCBI): domain Eukaryota; kingdom Metazoa; phylum Chordata; class Amphibia; order Caudata; family Ambystomatidae; genus Ambystoma; species Ambystoma mexicanum. The sequence goes on along the minus strand of NC_090936.1, from coordinate 298,135,515 downwards.
CCATTCCAAGATGGCCGACTGCCGGATTCCACCACTTCCAGCACTGTTTACCTAGTACTGCTGCCCTTTGTGTTGGCGGATTGGCTGCTGCCCTGTTATTGTCAGCCAATCCGAACCGGGAGGCGAGAGCCGCCCTCTCCACGAAGGCACGACTCAAAGGCTCCCTGTCCCTTGCCTGTCCCAGCCTGACTGTTCACATCGCACAGGAAGGAGCAGGAGCTCGAATGACGCACACTGCAGGAGCAGTGCAACTACCATGCTGAACCGATGGAAGCAACAATCCTGTTGCAAGGTAGGCCAATAGGCTTATTGTGCTGCCACTTCCTTGGAAAAAAAATATTAATTCTGTGACGCCGGAATCGCGGGTGTTAATTTTGCCCTAATACCAGAATAGCCTTTCCTATAAGTCTTCTGTCTGCATACTACTAGCAACCTTCATCAGCAAATTGAACCTCCATCAGCTGCCACGAGGTTTCCACCATTCCAAGATGGCCGTCTGCCGGATTCGACCACTTCCAGCACTGTTTACCTAGTGCTGCTGCCCTTTGTGTTGGCGGATTGGCTGCTGCCCTGTTATTGTCAGCCAATCCAAACCGGGAGGCGAGAGCCGGCCCTCTCCAAGAAGGCACTACTCACAAAGGCTCCTTGTCCCTTGCCTGTCCCAGCCTGACTGTTCACATCGCGCTGGAAGGAGCAGGAGCTCCCCTGATGCACACTGCAGGAGCAGTGCAACTACCACGCTGAACCGATGGAAGCAACAATCCTGTTGCAAGGAAGGCCAAAAGGCTTATTGTGCTGCCACTTCCTTGGAAAACAATATTAATTCCCTGACGCCTGAATCACGGGCGTTCATTTTGCCCTAATACCAGAGTAGCCTTTGCTATAAATCTACTGTCGGCATACTACTAGCAACCTTCATCAGCAAATTGAACCTCCATTAGCTGCCACGAGGTTTCCACCATTCCAAGATGGCGGCCTGCCGGATTCGACCACTTCCAGCACTGTTTACGTAGTGCAGCTGCCCTTTGTGTTGGCGGATTGGCTGCTGCCCTGTTATTGTCAGCCAATCCAAACCGGGAGGCGAGAGCCGGCCCTCTCCAAGAAGGCACTACTCACAAAGGCTCCTTGTCCCTTGCCTGTCCCAGCCTGACTGTTCACATCGCGCTGGAAGGAGCAGGAGCTCCCCTGATGCACACTGCAGGAGCAGTGCAACTACCACGCTGAACCGATGGAAGCAACAATCCTGTTGCAAGGTAGGCCAAAAGGCTTATTGTGCTGCCACTTCCTTGGAAAACAATATGAATTCCGTGACGCCTGAATCGCGGGCGTTCATTTTGCCCTAATACCAGATTATCCTTTGCTATAAATCTACTGTCGGCATACTACTAGCAACCTTCATCAGCAAATGGAACCTCCATTAACTGCCACGAGGTTTCCACCATTCCAAGATGGCGGCCTGCCGGATTCGACCACTTCCAGCACTGTTTACGTAGTGCTGCTGCCCTTTGTGTTGGCGGATTGACTGCTGCCCTGTTATGGTCAGCCAATCCGAACTGGGAGGTGAAAGCCGGCCCTCTCCAAGAAGGCACGATTCACAAAGGCTCCTTGTCCCAGCCTGACTGTTCACATCGCCTTGGAAGGAGCAGGAGCGCCACTGATGCACACTGCAGGAGCAGTACAACTACCACGCTGAACCGATGGAAGCAACAATCCTGTTGCAAGGTAGGCCAATAGGCTGATTGTGCTGCCACTTCCTTGGAAAAAAATATTAATTCTGTGATGCCAGAATCGCGGGCATTCATTTTGCCCTAATACCAGAGTAGCATTTGCTATAAGTCTACTGTCTGCATTCTACTAGCAACCTTCATCAGCAAATTGAACCTCTATTAGCTGCCACAAGGTTTCCACCATTCCAAGATGGCCGCCTGCCGGATTCGACCACTTCCAGCACTGTTTTCCTAGTGATGCTGCCCTTTGTGTTGGCAGATTGGCTGCTGCCCTGTTATTGTCAGTCAATCTGAACTGGGAAGCGAGAGCCGGCCTTCTCCACGAAGGCACGACTCACAAAGGCTCCCTGTCCCTTGCCTGTCCCAGCCTGACTGTTCACATCGCCCTAGAAGGAGCAGGAGCTCCCCTGATGCACACTGCAGGAGCAGTGCAACTACCACGCTAAACCGATGGAAGCAACAATCCTGTTGCAAGGTAGGCCAATAGGATTATTGTGCTGTCACTTCCTTGGAAAAAAATATTAATTCTGTGATGCCAGAATCGCGGGCGTTCATTTTGCCCTAATACCAGAGTAGCCTTTGCTATAAGTCTACTGTCTGCATACTACTAGCAACCTTCATCAGCAAATTGAACCTCCATGAGCTGCCATGAGGTTTCCACCATTCCAAGATGTCCGCCTGCCGGATTCGACCACTTCCTGCACTGTTTACCTAGTGCTGCTGTCCTTTGTGTTGGCGGATTGGCTGCTGCCCCGTTATTGTCAGCCAATACAAACCGGGAGGTGAGAGCCGGCCCTCTCCACAAAGGCACGACTCACAAAGGCTCCCTGTCCCTTGCCTGTCCCAGCCTGACTGTTCACATCGCCCTGGAAGGAGTAGGAGCTCCCCTGACGCACACTGCAGGAGCAGTGCAACTACCACGCTGAACCGATGGAAGCAACAATCATGTTGCAAGGTAGACCAATAGGCTTATTGTGCTGCCACTTCCTTGGAAAAAAATATTAATTCCGTGACGCAGGAATCGCGGGTGTTAATTTTGCCCTAATACCAGAGTAGCCTTAGCTTTAAGTCAACTGTCTGCACACTACTAGCAACCTTCATCAGCAAATTGAACCTCCATTAGATGCCACAAGGTTTCCACCATTCCAAGATGGCCGCCTGCCGGATTCAACCACTTCCAGCACTGTTTACCTAGTACTGCTCCCCTTCGTGTTGGCGGATTGGCTGCTGCCCAGTTATTGTCAGCCAATCCAAACCGGGAGGCGAGAGCCGGCCCTCTCGACGAAGGCTTGACTCGCAAAGGCTCCCTGTCCCTTGCCTGTCCCAGCCTGACTGTTCACATCGCCCTGGAAGAAGCAGGAGCTCCCCTGACGCACACTGCAGGAGCAGTGTAACTACCATGCTGAACCGATGGAAGCAACAATCATGTTGCAAGGTAGGCCAATAGGCTTATTGTGCTACCACTTCCTTGGAAAAAAATATTAATTCCGTGACGCCGGAATCGCGGGTGTTAATTTTGCCCTAATACCAGAGTAGCCTTAGCTTTAAGTCTACTGTCTGCATACTACTAGCAACCTTCATCAGCAAATTGAACCTCCATGAGCTGCCATGAGGTTTCCACCATTCCAAGATGGCCGCCTGCCGGATTCAACCACTTCCAGCAGTGTTTACCTAGTGCTGCTGCCCTTTGTGTTGGCGGATTGGCTGCTGCCCTGTTATTGTCATCCAATCCGAACCGGGAGGCGAGAGCCGGCCCTGTCCACGAAGGCACGACTCACAAAGGCTCCCTGTCCCTTGGCTGTCCCAGCCTGACTGTTCACATCACCCTGGAAGGAGCAGGAGCTCCACTGACGCACACTGAAGGAGCAGTGCAACTACCACGCTAAACCGATGGAAGCAACAATCCTGTTGCAAGGTAGGCCAATAGGATTATTGTGCTGCCACTTCCTTGGAAAAAAATATTAATTCTGTGATGCCAGAATCACGGTTGTTCATTTTGCCCTAATACCAGAGTAGCCTTTGCTATAAGTCTACTGTCTGCAAACTACTAGCAACCTTCATCAGCAAATTGAACCTCCATGAGCTACCATGAGGTTTCCACCATTCCAAGATGGCCGACTGCCGGATTCCACCACTTCCAGCACTGTTTACCTAGTACTGCTGCCCTTTGTGTTGGCGGATTGGCTGCTGCCCTGTTATTGTCAGCCAATCCGAACCGGGAGGCGAGAGCCGCCCTCTCCACGAAGGCACGACTCAAAGGCTCCCTGTCCCTTGCCTGTCCCAGCCTGACTGTTCACATCGCCCAGGAAGGCGCAGGAGCTCGAATGACGCACACTGCAGGAGCAGTGCAACTACCACGCTGAACCGATGGAAGCAACAATACTGTTGCAAGGTAGGCCAATAGGCTTATTGCGCTGCCACTTCCTTGGAAAAAAATATTAATTCTGTGACGCCGGAATAGCGGGCGTTCATTTTGCCCAAATACCAGAGTAGCCTTTGCTCTAAGTCTACTGTCTGCATACTACTAGCAACCTTCATCAGCAAATTGAACCTCCATGAGCTGCCATGAGGTTTCCACCATTCCAAGATGGCCGCCTGCCGGATTCGACCACTTCCAGCACTATTTACCTAGTGCTGCTGCCCTTTGTGTTGGAGGATTGGCTGCTGCCCTGTTATTGTCATCCAGTCCGAACCTGGAGGCGAGAGCCGGCCCTCTCCACGAAGGCACGACTCACAAAGGCTCCCTGTCCCTTGCCTGTCCCAGCCTGACTGTTCACATCGCCCTGGAAGGAGCAGGAGCTCCCCTGACGCACACTGCAGGAGCAGTGCAACTACCACGCTGAACCGATGGAAGCAACAATCCTGTTGCAAGGTAGGCCAATAGGCTTATTGTGCTGCCACTTCCTTGGAAAAAAATATTAATTCCATGATGCCGGAATCGTGGGCATTAATTTTGCCCTAATACCAGATGCCGGAATCGTGGGCATTAATTTTGCCCTAATACCACAGTAGCCTTTGCTATAAGTCTACTGTCTGCATAGTACTAGCAACCCTCATCAGCAAATTGAACCTCCATTAGCTGCCACGAGGTTTCCACCATCCAAGATGGCCGCTTGACGGATTCGACCAGTTCCAGCACTGTTTACCTAGTGCTGCTGCCATTTGTGTTGGCGGATTGGCTGCTGCCCTTTTATTGTCAACCAATCCAAACCCGGAGACTCGAGCCGGCCCTCTCACGAAGGCACGAGGTGCAAAGGCTCCCTGTCCCTTGCCTGTCCCAGCCTGACTGTTCACATCGCCCTGGAAGGAGTAGGAGCTCCCCTGACACACACTGCAGGAGCAGTACAACTACCACGCTGAACTGATGGAAGCAACAATCCTGTTGCAAGGTACGCCGATAGGCTTATTGTGCTGCCACTTCCTTGGAAAAAATATTAATTCCGTAACGCCGGAATCACGGGTGTTAATTTTGCCCTAATACCAGAGTAGCCTTTGCTATAAGACTACTGTCTGCATACTACTAGCAAACTTCATCAGCAAATTGAACCTCCATTAGCTGCCATGAGGTTTCTACCATTCCAAGATGGCCGCCTGCTGGATTCGACCACTTCCAGCACTGTTTACATAGTGCTGCTGCCTTTTGTGTTGGCGGATTGGCTGCGGGCCCGTTATTGTCAGCCAATCTGAACTGGAAGTTTAGAGCCGGCCCTCTCCACGAAGGCACTACTCACAAAGGCTCCCTGTCCCTTGCCTGTCCCAGCCTGACTGTTCACATCGCCCTGGAAGGAGCAGGAGCTCCCCTGATGCACACTGCAGGAGCAGTGCAACTACCATGCTGAACCGATGGAAGCAACAATCCTGTTGCAAGGTAGGCCAATAGGCTTATTGTGCTGCCACTTCCTTGGAAAAAAAATATTAATTCTGTGACGCCGGAATCGCGGGTGTTAATTTTGCCCTAATACCAGAATAGCCTTTCCTATAAGTCTTCTGTCTGCATACTACTAGCAACCTTCATCAGCAAATTGAACCTCCATTAGCTGCCACGAGGTTTCCACCATTCCAAGATGGCCGTCTGCCGGATTCGACCACTTCCAGCACTGTTTACCTAGTGCTGCTGCCCTTTGTGTTGGCGGATTGGCTGCTGCCCTGTTATTGTCAGCCAATCCAAACCGGGAGGCGAGAGCCGGCCCTCTCCAAGAAGGCACTACTCACAAAGGCTCCTTGACCCTTGCCTGTCCCAGCCTGACTGTTCACATCGCGCTGGAAGGAGCAGGAGCTCCCCTGATGCACACTGCAGGAGCAGTGCAACTACCACGCTGAACCGATGGAAGCAATAATCCTGTTGCAAGGAAGGCCAAAAGGCTTATTGTGCTGCCACTTCCTTGGAAAACAATATTAATTCCCTGACGCCTGAATCACGGGCGTTCATTTTGCCCTAATACCAGAGTAGCCTTTGCTATAAATCTACTGTCGGCATACTACTAGCAACCTTCATCAGCAAATGGAACCTCCATTAACTGCCACGAGGTTTCCACCATTCCAAGATGGCGGCCTGCCGGATTCGACCACTTCCAGCACTGTTTACGTAGTGCTGCTGCCCTTTGTGTTGGCGGATTGACTGCTGCCCTGTTATGGTCAGCCAATCCGAACTGGGAGGTGAAAGCCGGCCCTCTCCAAGAAGGCACGACTCACAAAGGCTCCTTGTCCCAGCCTGACTGTTCACATCGCCTTGGAAGGAGCAGGAGCGCCACTGATGCACACTGCAGGAGCAGTACAACTACCACGCTGAACCGATGGAAGCAACAATCCTGTTGCAAGGTAGGCCAATAGGCTGATTGTGCTGCCACTTCCTTGGAAAAAAATATTAATTCTGTGATGCCAGAATCGCGGGCATTCATTTTGCCCTAATACCAGAGTAGCATTTGCTATAAGTCTACTGTCTGCATTCTACTAGCAACCTTCATCAGCAAATTGAACCTCTATTAGCTGCCACAAGGTTTCCACCATTCCAAGATGGCCGCCTGCCGGATTCGACCAGTTTCAGCGCTGTTTTCCTAGTGATCCTGCCCTTTGTGTTGGCAGATTGGCTGCTGCCCTGTTATTGTCAGTCAATCTGAACTGGGAAGCGAGAGCCGGCCTTCTCCACGAAGGCACGACTCACAAAGGCTCCCTGTCCCTTGCCTGTCCCAGCCTGACTGTTCACATCGCCCTAGAAGGAGCAGGAGCTCCCCTGACGCACACTGCAGGAGCAGTGCAACTACCACGCTAAACCGATGGAAGCAACAATCCTGTTCCAAGGTAGGCCAATAGGATTATTGTGCTGCCACTTCCTTGGAAAAAAATATTAATTCTGTGATGCCAGAATCGCGGGCGTTCATTTTGCCCTAATACCAGAGTAGCCTTTGCTATAAGTCTACTGTCTGCATACTACTAGCAACCTTCATCAGCAAATTGAACCTCCATGAGCTGCCATGAGGTTTCCACCATTCCAAGATGTCCGCCTGCCGGATTCGACCACTTCCTGCACTGTTTACCTAGTGCTGCTGTCCTTTGTGTTGGCGGATTGGCTGCTGCCCCGTTATTGTCAGCCAATACAAACCGGGAGGTGAGAGCCGGCCCTCTCCACAAAGGCACGACTCACAAAGGCTCCCTGTCCCTTGCCTGTCCCAGCCTGACTGTTCACATCGCCCTGGAAGGAGAAGGAGCTCCCCTGACGCACACTGCAGGAGCAGTGCAACTACCACGCTGAACCGATGGAAGCAACAATCATGTTGCAAGGTAGACCAATAGGCTTATTGTGCTGCCACTTCCTTGGAAAAAAATATTAATTCCGTGACGCCGGAATCGCGGGTGTTAATTTTGCCCTAATACCAGAGTAGCCTTAGCTTTAAGTCTACTGTCTGCATACTACTAGCAACTTTCATCAGCAAATTGAACCTCCTTAGCTGCCATGAGGTTTCCACCATTCCAAGATGGCCGCCTGCCGGATTCAACCACTTCCAGCACTGTTTACCTAGTACTGCTCCCCTTCGTGTTGGCGGATTGGCTGCTGCCCAGTTATTGTCAGCCAATCCAAACCGGGAGGCGAGAGCCGGCCCTCTCGACGAAGGCTTGACTCGCAAAGGCTCCCTGTCCCTTGCCTGTCCCAGCCTGACTGTTCACATCGCCCTGGAAGAAGCAGGAGCTCCCCTGACGCACACTGCAGGAGCAGTGTAACTACCATGCTGAACCGATGGAAGCAACAATCATGTTGCAAGGTAGGCCAATAGGCTTATTGTGCTACCACTTCCTTGGAAAAAAATATTAATTCCGTGACGCCGGAATCGCGGGTGTTAATTTTGCCCTAATACCAGAGTAGCCTTAGCTTTAAGTCTACTGTCTGCATACTACTAGCAACCTTCATCAGCAAATTGAACCTCCATGAGCTGCCATGAGGTTTCCACCATTCCAAGATGGCCGCCTGCCGGATTCAACCACTTCCAGCAGTGTTTACCTAGTGCTGCTGCCCTTTGTGTTGGCGGATTGGCTGCTGCCCTGTTATTGTCATCCAATCCGAACCGGGAGGCGAGAGCCGGCCCTGTCCACGAAGGCACGACTCACAAAGGCTCCCTGTCCCTTGGCTGTCCCAGCCTGACTGTTCACATCACCCTGGAAGGAGCAGGAGCTCCACTGACGCACACTGAAGGAGCAGTGCAACTACCACGCTAAACCGATGGAAGCAACAATCGTGTTGCAAGGTAGGCCAATAGGATTATTGTGCTGCCACTTCCTTGGAAAAAAATATTAATTCTGTGATGCCAGAATCACGGTTGTTCATTTTGCCCTAATACCAGAGTAGCCTTTGCTATAAGTCTACTGTCTGCAAACTACTAGCAACCTTCATCAGCAAATTGAACCTCCATGAGCTACCATGAGGTTTCCACCATTCCAAGATGGCCGACTGCCGGATTCCACCACTTCCAGCACTGTTTACCTAGTACTGCTGCCCTTTGTGTTGGCGGATTGGCTGCTGCCCTGTTATTGTCAGCCAATCCGAACCGGGAGGCGAGAGCCGCCCTCTCCACGAAGGCACGACTCAAAGGCTCCCTGTCCCTTGCCTGTCCCAGCCTGACTGTTCACATCGCCCAGGAAGGCGCAGGAGCTCGAATGACGCACACTGCAGGAGCAGTGCAACTACCACGCTGAACCGATGGAAGCAACAATACTGTTGCAAGGTAGGCCAATAGGCTTATTGCGCTGCCACTTCCTTGGAAAAAAATATTAATTCTGTGACGCCGGAATAGCGGGCGTTCATTTTGCCCAAATACCAGAGTAGCCTTTGCTCTAAGTCTACTGTCTGCATACTACTAGCAACCTTCATCAGCAAATTGAACCTCCATGAGCTGCCATGAGGTTTCCACCATTCCAAGATGGCCGCCTGCCGGATTCGACCACTTCCAGCACTATTTACCTAGTGCTGCTGCCCTTTGTGTTGGAGGATTGGCTGCTGCCCTGTTATTGTCATCCAGTCCGAACCTGGAGGCGAGAGCCGGCCCTCTCCACGAAGGCACGACTCACAAAGGCTCCCTGTCCCTTGCCTGTCCCAGCCTGACTGTTCACATCGCCCTGGAAGGAGCAGGAGCTCCCCTGACGCACACTGCAGGAGCAGTGCAACTACCACGCTGAACCGATGGAAGCAACAATCCTGTTGCAAGGTAGGCCAATAGGCTTATTGTGCTGCCACTTCCTTGGAAAAAAATATTAATTCCATGATGCCGGAATCGTGGGCATTAATTTTGCCCTAATACCAGAGTAGCCTTTGCTATAAGTCTACTGTCTGCATACTACTAGCAACCTTCATCAGCAAATTGAACCTCCATGAGCTGCCATGAGGTTTCCACCATTCCAAGATGTCCGCCTGCCAGATTCGACCACTTCCTGCACTGTTTACCTAGTGCTGCTGTCCTTTGTGTTGGCGGATTGGCTGCTGCCCCGTTATTGTCAGCCAATACAAACCGGGAGGTGAGAGCCGGCCCTCTCCACAAAGGCACGACTCACAAAGGCTCCCTGTCCCTTGCCTGTCCCAGCCTGACTGTTCACATCGCCCTGGAAGGAGAAGGAGCTCCCCTGACGCACACTGCAGGAGCAGTGCAACTACCACGCTGAACCGATGGAAGCAACAATCATGTTGCAAGGTAGACCAATAGGCTTATTGTGCTGCCACTTCCTTGGAAAAAAATATTAATTCCGTGACGCCGGAATCGCGGGTGTTAATTTTGCCCTAATACCAGAGTAGCCTTAGCTTTAAGTCTACTGTCTGCATACTACTAGCAACTTTCATCAGCAAATTGAACCTCCTTAGCTGCCATGAAGTTTCCACCATTCCAAGATGGCCGCCTGCCGGATTCAACCACTTCCAGCACTGTTTACCTAGTACTGCTCCCCTTCGTGTTGGCGGATTGGCTGCTGCCCAGTTATTGTCAGCCAATCCAAACCGGGAGGCGAGAGCCGGCCCTCTCGACGAAGGCTTGACTCGCAAAGGCTCCCTGTCCCTTGCCTGTCCCAGCCTGACTGTTCACATCGCCCTGGAAGAAGCAGGAGCTCCCCTGACGCACACTGCAGGAGCAGTGTAACTACCATGCTGAACCGATGGAAGCAACAATCATGTTGCAAGGTAGGCCAATAGGCTTATTGTGCTACCACTTCCTTGGAAAAAAATATTAATTCCGTGACGCCGGAATCGCGGGTGTTAATTTTGCCCTAATACCAGAGTAGCCTTAGCTTTAAGTCTACTGTCTGCATACTACTAGCAACCTTCATCAGCAAATTGAACCTCCATGAGCTGCCATGAGGTTTCCACCATTCCAAGATGGCCGCCTGCCGGATTCAACCACTTCCAGCAGTGTTTACCTAGTGCTGCTGCCCTTTGTGTTGGCGGATTGGCTGCTGCCCTGTTATTGTCATCCAATCCGAACCGGGAGGCGAGAGCCGGCCCTGTCCACGAAGGCACGACTCACAAAGGCTCCCTGTCCCTTGGCTGTCCCAGCCTGACTGTTCACATCACCCTGGAAGGAGCAGGAGCTCCACTGACGCACACTGAAGGAGCAGTGCAACTACCACGCTAAACCGATGGAAGCAACAATCGTGTTGCAAGGTAGGCCAATAGGATTATTGTGCTGCCACTTCCTTGGAAAAAAATATTAATTCTGTGATGCCAGAATCACGGTTGTTCATTTTGCCCTAATACCAGAGTAGCCTTTGCTATAAGTCTACTGTCTGCAAACTACTAGCAACCTTCATCAGCAAATTGAACCTCCATGAGCTACCATGAGGTTTCCACCATTCCAAGATGGCCGACTGCCGGATTCCACCACTTCCAGCACTGTTTACCTAGTACTGCTGCCCTTTGTGTTGGCGGATTGGCTGCTGCCCTGTTATTGTCAGCCAATCCGAACCGGGAGGCGAGAGCCGCCCTCTCCACGAAGGCACGACTCAAAGGCTCCCTGTCCCTTGCCTGTCCCAGCCTGACTGTTCACATCGCCCAGGAAGGCGCAGGAGCTCGAATGACGCACACTGCAGGAGCAGTGCAACTACCACGCTGAACCGATGGAAGCAACAATACTGTTGCAAGGTAGGCCAATAGGCTTATTGCGCTGCCACTTCCTTGGAAAAAAATATTAATTCTGTGACGCCGGAATAGCGGGCGTTCATTTTGCCCAAATACCAGAGTAGCCTTTGCTCTAAGTCTACTGTCTGCATACTACTAGCAACCTTCATCAGCAAATTGAACCTCCATGAGCTGCCATGAGGTTTCCACCATTCCAAGATGGCCGCCTGCCGGATTCGACCACTTCCAGCACTATTTACCTAGTGCTGCTGCCCTTTGTGTTGGAGGATTGGCTGCTGCCCTGTTATTGTCATCCAGTCCGAACCTGGAGGCGAGAGCCGGCCCTCTCCACGAAGGCACGACTCACAAAGGCTCCCTGTCCCTTGCCTGTCCCAGCCTGACTGTTCACATCGCCCTGGAAGGAGCAGGAGCTCCCCTGACGCACACTGCAGGAGCAGTGCAACTACCACGCTGAACCGATGGAAGCAACAATCCTGTTGCAAGGTAGGCCAATAGGCTTATTGTGCTGCCACTTCCTTGGAAAAAAATATTAATTCCATGATGCCGGAATCGTGGGCATTAATTTTGCCCTAATACCAGATGCCGGAATCGTGGGCATTAATTTTGCCCTAATACCAGAGTAGCCTTTGCTATAAGTCTACTGTCTGCATACTACTAGCAACCTTCATCAGCAAATTGAACCTCCATGAGCTGCCATGAGGTTTCCACCATTCCAAGATGTCCGCCTGCCAGATTCGACCACTTCCTGCACTGTTTACCTAGTGCTGCTGTCCTTTGTGTTGGCGGATTGGCTGCTGCCCCGTTATTGTCAGCCAATACAAACCGGGAGGTGAGAGCCGGCCCTCTCCACAAAGGCACGACTCACAAAGGCTCCCTGTCCCTTGCCTGTCCCAGCCTGACTGTTCACATCGCCCTGGAAGGAGAAGGAGCTCCCCTGACGCACACTGCAGGAGCAGTGCAACTACCACGCTGAACCGATGGAAGCAACAATCATGTTGCAAGGTAGACCAATAGGCTTATTGTGCTGCCACTTCCTTGGAAAAAAATATTAATTCCGTGACGCCGGAATCGCGGGTGTTAATTTTGCCCTAATACCAGAGTAGCCTTAGCTTTAAGTCTACTGTCTGCATACTACTAGCAACTTTCATCAGCAAATTGAACCTCCTTAGCTGCCATGAGGTTTCCACCATTCCAAGATGGCCCTATGGGGGCTCAAATGGGAATGGGGAAGGGCCTTGGTGAATGGGGAATTACCGCCCCGTACAACCTTGGAATGGGGCGGTAATTCCCCCATTCACCAAGGCGGAATCGGTAAAATACTGGCGGCAACCATAGCGGCAACCATAGCGCTAATAGCGCCATGGTTACCGCTGTCCGTGTAATGAGGCCCTGCTTCTTTACCCACCCTGACTCAGCCATAAAACATGTACACGACATGCCGTTCTGTTCATATTGCTTTTGTATAACCCTCCTCATATGCTTCTCGCCTTGCCGCATTGCTGATTTATTTGTATGCAGCCGCTCCACGTGTGTTTAAGCATACTGCATTGTTGATACTGCTTGCACGCAGCCCTCTCATGAGCCCTCCAGTATTGTTGATTTCACTCGTATGCAGCCGTTCCACATGTGCTTAAGCCTACTGCACTGATGATTCTGCTTGTATGCAACCCTCTCATGTGTACCCATGCTCTGACGCATTGCTGATTTTGCTGCTCCAGGTAGCCCTTAGAACCTAGCCTCCTCCTCATCTGCCACTTCCTGGGTGCCCAATCTACTTGATAAACAGCTTTTGCATACCTTTAGCTGTTACCCCATCCCGTGCCTCTTGCCATATACCTTTTGACCCCAGTCAGCATACTTACCTGTTGCTATGCTTGCCCAGAGTCCCACTCACACTTGCCTCCAACGTGGATTCCACTTTTTAGTTCAACTACTGGCATTATTTGAACTACATCTATGTTGCGCTAATACTACTACCACAGCCTCTCTATTGACACATCCTGCACTCAACGTGCACTCCATCTCTCATCTGCACAGTACTGGCATCGCCTCGTGCCTCACACAAGAGCCTCACATCATACGGCCCACCACTCTCAACCCCCAAGCTGCCAAACCCTACCTCAACCGCCCACTTCTATGGCTCCAACATTTCACCACTAAGCCTACACCTAACCAACCTTTCCCGGTATCTATGAGAATCTCCAGACTAGGGTCCAGACTCCCTCATACCTCCCACCACCCTTCTATCACTAACCGACCTGCCAAACCATCACTTACTAAGCCTGCAGCCCGTGACCAACAACCCACAACCACACCCTCTGCTATCATTCCCATGCCGGACACCCGCTCTGCCCCAAGCACCACAACTTGCATCAAGGCTGCCCTGGTCAACACCAGATCGCTTACGGCCCATGCCCTTGATATGGCTGATTTCATTATAACTCACGACCTAGACCTTATAGCCATTACTGAAATGTGGCTTCATGCTGCTTCAGGACCCCTTCTATCATTAGCCATCCCCGAAGGCTACACCATCTTCAGAAGTGATCGCAATACTGATCAATCCAAGGGAGGTGGCATGGCTATCATCCACAAAACCTCAATTAATCTCTGCTTATCCGCTGCTCCCTGCCAAATCACTTCAGCTGAACTACTTACAGCCAAACTAGCTATCTCCCCTAACCAGACTGTCACATTACACATTATATACAGACCTGCTGGCCCACTTTCCACCTTCGCCGAAGACCTGTCTCATGTCCTCACCGACAATACTAAGTCCAAATCCCAAATTATAGTTCTAGGTGACTTCAACTTAGGCTACCTTGACCCCAACGATGCCCCAGCCCTCGAAATCCACAATCTATTATCTAACCTAGGTTTCACTCAACGTGTTACTTCCCCTACTCACTCTAAGGGCATGACCCTAGATTGGTTAGCCGACTTAAACTGTGACACCACTATCAACTCTAACCTACCTTACATGTGGACCGACCACCACCTCATCACCTTCAGCATTCCAACTAAAATCATCCCCACCATCACTAACATTGCGCCAGTTACTACCACAAGAAATAAGCGTAATATAACATGTGCTAAACTACTTCCTCCCATCCTTCCCGTCCTCAATTATCTCTCCCTAATTGTCTTGCTCTGATCCCACGGTCTTGGTAGACACTTACAATCAGACCATGCTAAAAGCGCTTGATCTCATCGCACCATCCACGCTACAGAAACCTAAAGCTCGGGCCCACCTCAATTCTTGGTTCACCCCTCATCTGAGAGCCCTTCGCAAGGAAAAAAGGATCCTAAAATCACGTTGGAAGGGTCACCCTACGGAAGCTAAGAAAGCAAGTGTCGCTCTAGTGTCTCTAAATTACAAAGAAGCTATACTCTCTGCCAAAAAAGAGTCCTATAATAAACGTATTGAACTAGCCCAATCCAACACCAAGGAGCTTTTCAAAATCCTTAAGGAACTAGAATCTCCAGCCACCCCACCAGACACCTGTCCCAAAGACAGTATCTGGCGTGCCAACATTCAAAAGGCCCTCCTGGGCAAGATAGCTACCCTCCAAAATAACAGCCTGCAGTCTAATTGTGCATATAACATTACCAAGGAGAACCCCAAAACTAACACTGAATCCTTGCAACCATTTTCCTTTTCACCTCTATCCGTCTTGGAAGTTGAACACATCATCAACACCCTCAAACCATCCAACTGTCAGGGGACCTCTGCCCTGCCACTATCATTAAGAAGGCCTCACATAACTCAGTCCCCTTCATTATTACCCTTATAAACTTGTCATTCAGTTCTGGGATCGTCCCTAACAACCTTAAGGATGCTTGGGTCATTCCACTCCTAAGAAAACCTACCTTGGATGCCAACATACCTACTAACTACCGGCCGATCACCACGGTCCCTTTTCTTCTTAAAGTCCTTGATTGTGCAGCATACCTCCAGATCAAAGAGTACTTGGAAACTAACAATCTTTTAGGACTAAAGCAATCTGGCTTCCGACCACGCTATGGCACCGAAACCGCCCTTCTGGACCTCAAAACCCAGATTGAGGACTTAAAGGATAAGGGCAAACTTGCCCTATAACTGCTTCTAGATCTCTCTGCGGCTTTTGATTTAGTAAACCACCAAATCCTATGCCGTCATCTGAAAACTGCTGCCCACTTCTCGGACAAATCTACTGCCTGGATTAATTCATTCCTTGACAATAGATCTATGAGGGTCTTCTCTCCCACTGCCACCGCTGCACCCTCTCCTGTCACTTGTGGAGTCCCCCAAGGATCATTTGTTTCCCCAACACTCTATAATGTTTTTACAAAACCCCTCTTTGACATCTTGGATCTATTGGGCGCCACGTATACTAACTATGCTGATGATACCCAAATACTCATTCCCATCACAGGAGACCACAAAATTGACTCCCTAGCCATCAATGGTATTTACCAAGTCATTCAGGCCTGGATGGCTCAGCATGAATTGTGCTTAAACGACGATAAGAGCGAGCTTCTCATCCTTGGCTCACACCAAAGACTAAGTAAACTTGACCCAGCGTTTAAATCCTTCACTATCGATGGCAACACTATTAAAGTTGCAAAATACACTAAAACACTTGGCATCTACATTGACTCCACACTCTCTCTATCTAGACAAACTAATGCAGTATCCTCTGCAGCAGCTTACACATGTAAGCTCATCACAGCATGCCGCCCCTTCCTCTCACCAGCCAACTGCACCATACATGCCAAGACTCTGGTCCTTTCCAAAATGGATTGTCTAACGCCCTTTATCTGGGTACCAACCAATGCAATCTAAAAAAACTACAAAACATCCAAAACAATGCAATTAGAGTGGCCCTCAAACTCCCTAGGAACCTGCACATCTCAGATTCCAGACGGAACCTCCATTGGCTTTCAGTCTCCCAAAGAGTCTCTCTTAAAGTATTGGCGCTTACACACAAAAGCCTTGCTAACCAAGCCCCCAGCTACTTAGCCTGCAGATTTTCTCGACACACCACTTCCAGACCACTCAGAAGTGCCCAAACTATCTGCCTTGATATCCCACGTTTCAACCTACAAAGATCCGGTGGACGTAGCTTCCCAGTCCTAGCAGCCAAGCTATGGAACTCACTACCTAACCCCCTGAGAGCTGAACCTTCTTCCCACTCTTCAAATGCAAAGCCAAAGCCTAGCTGTCCACCCACGACCTACCTTGATCCTACCTCAGAGTCAGCAGCTACTGCATTTTCTGCCCACTGCCTTAAACTTGCCTATCCCTCACCTGTATATTCACTGCATTACTTGTATATATCTGTATATTTAAGTCATATTTTTATATATTTGTTTGTATATATATAATGCCTTGACCTTGTTTTTATTATGCCTGTAACCAAGTGATGCGCCCGGTTGCCCTTGGGCCTGGTGCGCTTTATAAATAAAATAAATACTAAATACTAAATACTAAAAAAATACTAAATACTTGTATCATTGAAATCTGAGTTACTTATAGCCATAAGGGGGACCTGGTTTCCCCCTTCAGGTTTCTGCATGGATATGCCTCCCCCTCCTGGGTTCTCCATATTGATATACGTATCCCGGTCAGGGACTACTGTTTGATTTACTTCTTTTTGGGCAGTAAGTCCCTGGAGTTTGGGTTGAAGCTTCTATTTCTTTCCTGCATCACTTTTGTCACAATTGCTTTTATGTAGTAGCACCCGATTGCATCCTGAGTCAGTCATTACTCTGGTCCATTTTTGGGATTCAAGCATAGCCTCCATTATTGCCATTGTATCCACTTGATCGGCCCTTGTTATGTCACATAGCCTATTTTGCAATTTTCTTCGATTGTTCTGCTTCATAATTAAGTCTAGTTTGGACTGTTGTATTAAATGCCTCCAAATAGATCCATTTTGATTGGACCATTGCTTGATCTTTAAAATCATCATTGATTGATTCACACAGTTTGATGAATGGAGACAGTGGGATTGTCAGCGCTGACATAATCATAGATTGGATTTGTGACACCCAAGCTCCCCCTCCTTGGGGCTCTTGAGCCGGGAAGTCTGGCAAAAAAAACAAAACATTGAGGCTGGTTACAGGCGAGGCATAAGTGGATTTCGAAAGAATTGCTGAGAGTAAGGGGGATCAAAGTGAGACAACTATCGGGATGGTAGTGGCCCCCGATGGCGATAAATTGACAGTTCAAGGCTTAACCTGCTCCACCTCGCCAGAACTCCCAAATAAATGTATTTCTGTCTCCTGAACATCCCCCCTTTGGAGCAGGGGTCGTTGAGGCTGTTGTACATAGTCGCCCTTGGGTAATGGGAGAGACAAGCTCTGTTAGTGGGTTTGAGACCTGTGAAGAATTGATGTTCAATTTCCCATTGGCTTTGCTGTTTAAGGAGGCTTGAATGAGTGCAATATAATGCGATAATCTTAAAACCAGCATGGAGCTAGACCTATCCTTGGGAGTTTTATCCCAATCTTTCCCCATTAGTTTTTACGGTGCGGAATTCGTAGACATTTGGGAATCCTTATTAGGGATAGGGGACCTTGAGTGCCACGGTCTCACCAGCTTCTCGCTCTCAAATTGATCCAACACGTCTATTCCAGCACTGGATGCTTTATTCAGGTGCTCAGATACCAACTGCAGCAAATGGGATGCATTTGTGAGTTAGTTATACCTCTCGTTGGTTCCACTGGGAGAGTAGTAACTGGGTCTTTTGCACTTAAGCTTTCCCTAGTAGTGTCCCCTCTGTATTTCTGAGGGGTATGAGGAAGAAAGTCCCCCCCCTGCACTCTTAACATCTCCTCATCTGCAATATCTAACTGGGAAGTTAGGGACCTCTTAATTAGTTCCAAGAGTAATGTCTTGTTAGGTACCATGGTAGGGAGAGAAGGATTGAGGGGAAACTCACCTCTCTTCCAGGAACATGAATTATAGCTGTGCTGTAGCTTGTTCCTCCATTCGGGTGTAGATGTTTGAGCAGTCACCTCTCCTTTGATCCGTGTCTGGCATTGCGTTCAGGCTTGCGTAGTTACAGCCTCTGGCACTGTCATGTCCGACTCTTCAGACTCTGCAGCATTCCGTGCCTCACAGGGATTAAGTACTGCCTCCTTGATGCAATAGGCAGTGAAGACAGACTGCATCACCAGCACGCCCACTCTCAAGTACTAACCGCAGACTCTGCAGACTTAAAAAAATATAAGCATACCTGTACTATGTTTTGTTAGATGTTAGATGTAGATATTGTTGAATCCACAAATAGAAATCTTGGGAAGTTTCACAGTAGTTTTTGATGGAGGTGACTGTGACTAACAGAAGACATGTACTTTCATAGTTCAAATATACATCTGAAATGTTGAAATGAAGTGACACTGCTACATGTAGAGTTTTTTAATGTAATTGGTGGATGGATGTGTGAGTGTTTGAAAGCAGCCAATGAGGGAGTGTTACACACATAAAAGTAAACAGGGTAGAAGGGCTGCCCTGTGCTATGTTATCGGCCGCAGACACCGCGGTAGTCCGCGGACCTGCATGTGCCATCCGGGTCTTGTAAGGATGCCTGGCATGAAAAGAGGATTGCAGAGATTGTGGAAAGTCACGAACATCCACAGACATCAGGACATTAGCCAATCAGGTTTTGTGGTTGTGGTGTACAGGAACACAGGGTAGCATGTGTTTTCTTTCTTGTGTGGAGTGAAGATGGCTATGGCTATGTTTATGAAGAAGCAGAGTGTGTGGATGGTGGGAGATTCTTGGATCCATTCATTAAAGGTTTACACTTAACACCGTGGCATCTCTGCTACCGTTGGATTGGAAGAAGTGGATGTTTTGTGGTATGCAGTTTGTGGGTTAAACTCGGTGACCGTATTACCATTCTGATAGAGTATGTGTCACTTTAAACGTCTAGACATCACAATTGTGCATTGTGGAGGCAACAGTTTGGCGTATGTGACTGCAGTATCCTTGCAGTTTGCCATGAAGGATATGTTGAAAAGCCTAATGGAACTGTTTCCAGTTGAAAATATATTTTTTTCAGAAATTAATCAAAGGCAAATGTGGAGACATCCAAACTTGTTTTGTCCACAAATGAAAAAATCCAGGCAACATGTCAATAAAGCTGTATAAGCTTTTTTTTTTTTTTACACGGTGTAGTAGGAATGGCATCTTGTGACAATGACAACATAAACTTTGATGGTGTGAATATTTTTTGTGGAGATGGATTTTTCTTTCCGGTGTTCAGAATGCCTTGAAACAGTTTGTGTGAACAAATGAAAAGGGCATACGTGCAGTGTATACTAAAGCAGATGTTACTAGGTGTAGCACATACAAATGAAAACACAAAAAGGTTTGAAGCAGTTTTTGGAGAAGTTATAAAAAAAAGAATGAGTACAGTACAGCATGTGTTACTATAGTACATAAAAGCAACAAAAAAAATAATGTTTTAAACAACCCAGAAAAAGGCTCCTTTAAGAGCCATCATTGTAGAATAAATGATTTAAATTGAGTTTAAACCCCACCCTTTAATTGGCCATGCAGTTTGCAGACAAGGTGGGAGTCCCAGACCCGCACGTGCCATCATGGTCTTTTATGGATGCCGGGAATGGAAATAGGACTGCAGATATCGCAGACACTCGAGAACAATCGCAGACATCGGGATATTAGCCAACCAGATTTCATGGTTGTGCTGTACAGGAAGACAGGGTAGCAAGCATTTTCTTTGTTGTGTATTGAAGATGGCTATGGCAATGGCTATGAAGAAGCAGAGTGTCTTGATGGTGGGAGATCCATTGGTTAAAGGTGTAGTCTCAGCAGTATGGATTATCTGTAAATCTTGGATTAGAAGAATTTAAAGTTTCTTAGTATGGAGTTTGAGGATTGAAGTGGGTGGAATGATTACCGTTTTTTGAGAATATGGTTACTTTGAAACATCCAGACATTATAATAGTTCACTGTGGAGGCAACAGTTTGGGCTATGTGACTGGAATATCCTTACAGTTTGCCATGAATGATACATTTACAAAGTTAATGCAACTGTTTCCAGGTTTAAAGATTATTTTTTCTCACATATCTCAAAGACAAATGTGGAAACATTATAACTTGTTTTGTCCCCAAATTGAAAATGCAAGCAGAATGTAAATAAAGCTGGATGTGCTTTTTAACAGGATTTTGGAATGACATCGTTCCAGAATGAAAATATAAAGTTTGATGGAGTGAATATTTTTCAGAGAGATGGTGTTCAGTTGACAGATGTTGGAAATTAGATTTTTCTTTCCTGGTATCAGAATGCATTGAACCAGTTTGTTAGAAGCTGTAGTAAATAAAAAGCAAAAACAGAAAAAAACACTTTTTGTGAGCTACAAAAACAATTAAGTACAGTAGAACATTTGTTAGTTCAGTATATTTTTTTAAAAAATGTTCGTTTAGGAGCCACCATTTTTTAACCAAAAACAAGTTAATTGATTTTAACTCCCCCCTGTAATTTTCCAGTGGTCCGCAGGCTTTTATACTGTCCTTGGACTATGTAGGCTACAAAAGATGCTTAGGAAGTTATGGTCCTTATTGTATGCTAGAGAAAAGCATTTGGGACAGAAAATGGTTTCTGTCTTTAGCTCTAGTATGCTATTGTCCATTATTCTCATTAGCATAGAACAAAATGTGAATGAAAATGTTGGAGAATCGTATTGAGTCTAACTACTTTACTGAAAAATGTAACGCAGATCGAGTCTATAAGATTTGTTTTGGTTATATTTTTTAACCGTGACAGGTGGCTCCAAATGGAACCATTTTTTGGTGTTTTTTTATTTAAAATATTTTGGGGAATTTTTAGTTTTTCCAGGAGAGGCAAGGAGGTAAGGTGGGGAGGGAAGCGAGAGAAGGGGCATTAACCACAGATACACAGGAGCAGGTGGACAGGGGAAGATGTTGGGCCTGCCTTAAATCTAAGGTAAGTGGCATTGTTTCTCATGCTCCTTGAATGCAACCCCGAAAGCACTTTAATACTGCTCTCCCCCGCAGAGTGGTGTGTCACAGTACACACAGAGTACTGTTGTCCTAGAAAGGTAAGGATCAATAGACTCTTGTATGGCTTGCAAGGCATCCAGTGGAATCCTCTGCCCCAAAGCAGGGGACTGTGTGGTGGCAGGAGGGGTTGAAGAAGATGGGGTGGAAGGGGACAGTCTATTCCCTGAGAACGGAACAGCCTTTCTGAGATCACACATGTGGAATGTGTGGGTGTGGTGGTGCATGAAGGTGGTACCGAAGGAGTACTGCCCGTGTTGTCCATGACTGATGGCCTCATTACACGTTGTGCGGTAAAGGAATACCGGTACCGGTAAGGAATTACCGGTACCGGTAATTTCCCAAGCCAATCACGACCCGGACCCACCGCTATCAGCGCACCCGTTAATTACGGTGGCACTAATAGCGGCAAGGCCGCGGGCGCGCGGCCACCAGGCCGGAATTAGCGCCATGGCGCTAATACCAGGCCATCACAAGCCATGCGGACATGGCATTAGCGGCATGGAAAACACCCAAAAACCCCTTACCGGCATGGCGCTAATTACGGCATCGAAAAGCACCCGTTAAGAGACCTGGGCAGTGTACCCATCTACCACAGGTGGACACAATCAGCACAGGTGCAGGCAATGGAGACAGGCAGCACAAAAGAGCACACCACACCCCTACCCACACCCCTTCCCACACCCCTTCCCACACCAAGATGGTCCCAATAGCAGCAGCATGACATGACCGGCTTGACTACATGATAGCAGTGCAGCACCAACAACAACAGCCCGCACCAGAGGGGACCCGTAACAGGTACCCATTCCTCACACCAAACAGGCGATGCCAGCTATCCACTGAGGAGGTGGCTCCTAACCCCTCTACGGAACCCACAGAACCAGCAGGAAGAGGACAACAATGTTGCACATCCCCGTACCTGCGTCGTGATAGAGCTGGCAGTCAGCCTTCCAATGACAGTGCTCCGCTGCCTAAGCAGCCTGGGTGAGGCACTCCTGTACAGCCGTGTCAAAGTGGCAAAGATAACCATGGCATGTGTAGAGCATCAAAAAATGTGCATATGATGGAATGTGCCAATGCCACCTGAAATTGACATGCAACCACCACAAGAGCATGATGTGGATGGGGATGAGTACGGGTGGAATGCCCCGGCAGGACATGCAAGAGGCAATGCCAAGGAGGCACACGATGTGCGTCAGCATCTGATTCTGAAATCTCATCAGGCACAAAGTTGAAATAGCATGGACGGAGACGGATATTGTTGCCCTGGTGCATGTTTTGAGTCCCACAAAGGACCCTGTCCGAAAAAAAAATGACACATAGGCAATGATGGAGACCACGCTTGGGTTTCAACTTCAGAACAGTGGGCCTCATTACAACCCAGGCGTTAAGGGTTAACACCGTCGTTAACCCTTAACGCCTATTCTGATTTTAACGGCTGCTTTTCGTCATGCTGCTCTATGCATTGGGGGCTATTTATCAGTGATTCTTGTAATGGGGATGTCGGCTTGGTCATGCATTGATGGGTCTGTATTGCACGTGTATATGGTGATGCATGCATGTATGTGTGTGGCTGGATCGACACATGTTTGGGGTACCCCCTCACCCTTCACTGTGCATTGTTTGACGTATACACTCACCTCCATCAGATGAGATGGCCACACCATGCTCCATATCTCCGACCCCCTCTATGGTTTCGACTCCTATTGTGGAGGCACATGTCTCCTCCCACTCCTTCATCTTCAGAGGTGATTCTGCGCCACCTCCTGTGGCCATTGCAAGGTTGCGGTTGACAGATAGGATATTCCGCACACGAAGCCGGAGGTCGTCCCACCACTTGCGGCAGTCCTTCACACTGCGGGTGGTAGTGCCCACCGCACTAACTTTGTGAGCAACTTCATTACAGATGGCCTTTTTCTTGATGATAGCCTCCCGGCGCATATCATTGGTGAAGACGACTTCGGCATTGGCTGCAAGTGTGCTAGTCAGCATTATGAGCTCCTCAGGTGTAAATTTCTCTTCCCGCTGAGGATCTGAGGTTTTTTTTAAGGCCTTTGACATCTTCGGGCAGTCCTGGATGGTTTCTTGTCGGAGTTCTCCGGAAAGAGGTCCTGGATGCAGAGGATGGCAATGGATTGTGTTTTTAAAGATGGCCGCCGTTCTCTTTCCCGTTCCTGTGCGATGACGCTATTTCCGGTTCCGCTTTTTAACGGTGTCCGCTAATAGCGGTGACCGCTATTTGCATGTTGCGTGAGGGAGGTGGTGCTATCAGCACTTTGGTCGAGGCCGGTAATGGGCATTTTGTTGACTTTTGCGGCATGGCGGTAAAGTCATTTACCGCATGGCGCTATGCTCGTGTCAGCGAACTCGTAATGGGATGCTATTAGCTGTCTTTTACGAGGGTGGACACGCTAATGCACCATGCCGTAAAATTTCGATTTTTACCGCACAACGTGTAATGAAGCCCTCAGTGCGAATACACACTCAGTGCATTTAACATGGGAAGCCCGAGCCTGGTTGTAAAAATCTGCCACACCCATGATTCTTTCTGGGTGCTGGAGGTAGGTACTTCCTCTACCTCATCTTCCTCATCCTCTTGATCCTCCTCTGCATCAGCATGCCTGTTCCCCTGCCCAGGCTGTCCAGCTGGTGGTGGTGGTAGTGGTGGCCCCTGGGGAGGAGTGATGGCCATGAGTGATGCCATTTCAAGGTAAATCGCAGGTCTGCCAATAGTCTGCAAGAAAGTCTTTCTGCAGGTACTCTCTCCTGCAGTGCCAGATTCAGAATGACAAAAAGTAATGAGTGGGTCCCTTCAGAGGAACTGTCTGTGGACCTTTCTCCTGTCTGCAGGCTCAGAAGTTTAAAATAGGCCTTGAAAACTTGTGAAAAGTTGAGAGATCAACTAAGAATGTCTCTAGTACAGTGGTCTTCAAAACTTTTAGGCCTGGGTTCCCCTCAGCAAAATGTGGGCAGGCTGGGCCTCCTCAAAAATGCCAAATGGACACTAAGTCCAAATGGCTATGAACTATAATGCGTCTTCACAGTACCCTAATCCCAGTATAGTCCCTGGGCTCCCACGCCTGCTCCCATCACAGTCTCTGGCCTCCCTCATCCCACTGCTAGCCTAGTCCCTGTACTCTCCCCACCCCACCACAGACTCTAGGCTCTCCAAATCATGCTCCACCACTATCCCATGGCTCCCGCCCATCCTGCTCCCACCACAGTCCCTGGTCTCCCCCACCCTGCTCCCAGCACAGTCCCAGTGCCAGTGGTGGCTGGTGAATTTTTTAAGTAGAGGGGAATAAAAATTCCCAACGGATATGCCCTAGCGACCGAGTGCAGTGGGGGTTCAGAGGGTTTTCCCCCATGAATTGTTTTCAAATAATGGGTTAAAATGGTGCATCTTAGAGCATGCATTTAAAACAAATGGGTAAAAAGCCAAACAGTTTGCAATTGGCACTGGGGAGGCAGGCAGCATGATATTGTTTACTGGACATCTATGACATTTGTGATGTCATCATTGATATTGTGGGTGTTAGTCTTAGCAGTGCACGGTGGTGGCATGAGTAATGGTTACTTAGCTTACCAAGAGAGTACCTTAACTGAACGAGTTCGGAGGATGAATAAAGATCTCACCAATTTCTCCCACGAAAAAGCATTCAGATATACACAGGATAACTATTTCCAGACCACAGCTACAGGAAACTCTCCACAAGGGGCACAGAAAAAAGCCCAATTCAGGAACACTTCGTTCAGCTCGAGCAACGGCAGCTCCAATGGAGATCCAACCCCTAGACAAGGTCAATCAAACCGTAGACCTAGGAATTCAAAAAACAACTACCGTGGGAAAAATAACTCAAACTGTGGTGCTCCCCAGAATAAAAGTAGAGCCCCTCCAACAGCACAGCCTTTTTTAGAGAGCAACCCAGAGGACTGGGATGTGGAACCAAGGATAACTCGGAGCATGCAAGCATTATGGTGAATCTCTCGAAGTATACACCTACTGAGGAAGAGATTAAGGTAATTGAAAAGGGGTTGGGATTTGTTCCCACCAATAAACATGACCCCTTCAATTTCAGACAGGAATATTTTAGCTTTATGAGAAAAATCCACCTCTTCCAATTTTTCGAAGGCATTGACTCTGAACCTGATAATTCGGATTCCAAACTTCACAATAAGTCCACCTTTTGTGTCCCGACTCAAGCACAAACCGCAGAGGCCAAGGTAATTCAGAAATGTGTCCTCCATGACTTAGAGCAATTGGAGAAAAAAAACCAAGAACAAGAAAACGTTTATGAATATGACCACACGGGAAAAGGACGCAATGAGAGCTCTACTTACGAATGACCAAATAGTTATTCGAAAGGCGGACAAGGGGGGTGCAATTGTATTACAAGATAAAGACAAATACAAAAGGGAATGCAATAGACAATTGCTCGATTTGGACAACTATCGGCATCTCGACCACGACCCCACTGACAAACTTAAGGAATTAATTGCGCAAAAAGTTGAAAAAGCTAAACAGAGGGAGTGGATTATACTGAAGGAAGCGGATTTTCTTATCAAAACCAAACCTCGGATCCCCCAGTTCTACACGCTGCCTAAAATTCATAAATGCCTATTAGATCCGCTAGGTACACCGATTGTGTCGGGTGTGGAATCAGTGCTTGAACCCCTGTCTAGGTTCACCGATACTTTTCTTCAGCCTTTGGTTCGAAAAATGGCATCTTACATACAAGACACTACTCAAATGATCAAACTAGTAGAAAATGTACCTTTCGATCCAGAAACAGAAATCCTTTTAGGATTAGATGTAGTGGCACTCTATAAGAGCATCCCACAGAGAGAATCGATCGATATGTTGGAAGAGAAATTATTGAAGGACTACACAGTGAGGAATACCCCCATCTCTTTTATCCTGTGGTGCGCAGAGATGAGCCTCCAGGAAAACTATTTCCATTTTGATGGCGATTTTTTTCAACAAATCCAAGGAACAGCCATGGGCGCGACATTAGCCCCCAGTATCGCCAATCTTTATATGGAATCTTTTGAGCTCTCTAAAATCTTTCATACCACCAATCCATTTTTGAAGAACATTTCAGAATGTAAAAGATGTATAGATGACATATTTGTCATCTGGAAGGGTTCCATCTTAGACCTTCAAAATGTTCTCACTTGGATCAATACTCAAAATCGGTTTCTCAAATTTACTTCAAACTTCAGCAAGGAAAAACTTAACTTGCTAGATATCACAATAACATCAGATATTCAGTCAAAAACCTTGTATGTCAGACCATATAACAAACCAACTGACCGCAATTCTATGCTCCATTATGAGAGCTTTCACCCAAAACATGTTCGGGACAATTTACCTCTGAGCCAGTTTTTAAGACTGAAAAGAAACAGCTCTACCAAAGAAGATTTTCAAGCAAGTGCGACCAATATGAAAAACAACTTGTAACAAAGGGGTTACCCCAAACAAATTACAACACAGGCTTTGAAAAGGACTAGAAACAATCATCGGGAATCCTTGTTGGAATACAGAGAATACAACCAACGGAAAAACCAAGACAGGAAACTAGTATTTGTAAACACCTACAGTGACAGATCTAACCAAATTAAGAAAATTGTATTAAAAAATTGGCATGTCCTGAGTAAAAGTGAGACACCAGTCCCTAGACCTGTGGTT
Source organism: Ambystoma mexicanum (assembly GCF_040938575.1). Taxonomy (NCBI): domain Eukaryota; kingdom Metazoa; phylum Chordata; class Amphibia; order Caudata; family Ambystomatidae; genus Ambystoma; species Ambystoma mexicanum. The sequence goes on along the minus strand of NC_090936.1, from coordinate 298,108,459 downwards.
GCGTTCAAACGTAGCAAAAACATCAAACTAGGAATGACATCACCACCAGAATTAAACAGCAAAAAAGCATCACAGAGACATGGAATATGCCCCCAGTAATTGGTCATTTTCCTTGTGGACACTGCACCTACTGCAATTCCACTAAAAAAAGCACAGAGGTAGATTTGGGTCTTGATTCACCGTGGAAACAAACTAAGCTCACCAACTGCAACACAAGTATGGTCATTTACACCATCTGGTGTCCTTGTAGAAAAATATACATTGGCAAAAGGGACAGAAAGGTGAAATTGAGGATAGGGAAGCACAAGAGCTGCCTCAGAAATAGAACTGCTAATGCCCCACTGGTCGACCATTGGATCGAGTTTGGACATAAAGTCGAAGATTTACAATGGACAGTAATATACAAACTTACACCTAGCACCGACACCAATGGAGACAAGCGTCTACTTCTCCGTAAAGAACAAGAATTAATCTTCTTAACCAAAAGTGCTACTACAGGTCTGAATGATAAAATCGACTGGCTTAACATTTGATCTCGAGTTGGTACAAGGGACCAGATTGGTGGATCATATTGGATTCCACTTTCTTTTTCCACTCCCTCGCCTTTTTGGTATACTTACTCCGTGTGGTATATACTCTTCTCTCCCCACCCGTGATGGCTGATGATTCTTGCTTTGCTCCCCAGTGCTCCAGATGGTATCTATCCGGTTTCTGGCAGATAGGGAGGTTCCGTTTTTTCAGGCGGATTGCCCTCCGGTTCCAGTCGGGGACGTGCTGTGGGAGTTTACGTTGTGCCATGTGTAATTGAGCGATGCCGAGCACGGCTGGTGTACAGTTTAGGGTACTCCGTACTCATGGTACGTTATAGCGTGATCACTGCTGTGGATGTAAACAAGCAGGGACATGGATGTCACGTGAAACAGCACATGACATTAGATACGCGATAGGAACCCGAATGAGAATTTCGCGTGGTTACATCCAAGAATGTTACATGACCGTACGTAGAACATAGGCGCACCAATCAGAATGCTCCGCCAATTTCCACTTCCTGTATATAGGACGGCGTAGGGCGGTTAGATTTGCACTTCCAGCCACGCCCACGTCACATATCGGAAGACGGAACCGTACGGAGAGAAGCCCGACTGCAGCAAGGTAAAATACAGCAGCTAGTCGTATGCGTTTTTCGTTAATGAGCACCCGCGAGATTTAGACTCACCCGCATATATCTCTCTCTTTTTCTCCTTCCCCATGTGTTTCTCCTCCTGGTTCTCTGTTAGTGTCTACATGTGCTAGACCCTGCATTAAGAAGCATGCGGTAGGAAACTTGGACTCCAAGGCCTCTCGTTCCCCCCGTTTTTTCTCATCATTGGGATCCCCCTTGTTGAGACAACTCTACCCATTTATGGATGGAATTTTGTTTAAAAAGGTCATTGTCATGCGACCCGGAGTGAAGATGGATTACGTTAGAGTTTCCTTTTTTCTTCTCCCTATTGTCTTGGGAAATAGACCTATTGAGGTCCACTCATGTGTTGTGTGTTTCTATCTTACAGAAGAGAATAGATGTGTGATGCCCTAGCACATTTTGGTTGAGAATATTCCGCAGCAGAGGATCTCTACGCCTGGTGCGTGTTCCATTCGGTCAAACTGTCCACGTGAGAGTGCAGTTGAGCCTCTCGGACCATCCTTTGGATGGTAAGCACCTGCCCCACACATTTGTAAAGTGATGTACTAGTAGGGGCACAGGAACAGAGGCATGTGTGTAGGAATAGTTACTCGGGGTGGGAACGGTAGTGATGGGCACCCATTGTAGACTCGGACCTCGGTGTTGTACTGATGTCGGCTGGTGGTGTTGATTGGTGAGCACTTTTACTTTTAGCCAAATTGAGTTATTTTTGATAAAAATAGAAAAAAAGCGTGCAACTGGTAAATTATATACTGGTAAGTTTGGTAGGGCATGTGGACTACGTTCTAATGGCCCTTCTTGTTTCTCTTTTTCCGTAGGTAACTAATCGTTTCAACAAGGGGGTGTGGCTGTGGATATACACCTTATAGGAATACCAAAGTGGCCCATTGTTCTATTGCCATTATTTGTATTTCTTTATAGGCATTGATATGATTGTATCACGAGAGAATCAATTAATGTGTGTGTTCTCGTGTTTTACTTAGTGCACAAATGACCGACATAGACATGACAGTTCCCTGACAAATTTCCTTTCATTTTTTGTTTATACCCCCTCTTTTCTTTTTTTGTTGAGTGGTTGACGGAAAGAAACATGTTGGATAATAGTATGTTGAGAAGGGTGTGTATGAGATGTGTTGAATGAGAGAATGCTATATATGTTTGAGAAAACCTGGTGTTACTTTGTTTAAATTTTTGCGTAATTGCACTTGCACGTGACACTTTATGTGCACAATTCCTCAAACTTGCAGGAGAGTCATTTTGCTCTGTCCTGTACACCCTAGACTGACGGTTTTATCTATGTCATTGCACTGATGTTTTCCTTTTTCTTATCCATCACTGCTAACACTGAAGAAACAAGGAGGGTGAATTTGACAATCAGCAAACTATATTGTTCTCCCTCCCAGAACTATTCAATGTCAGTACAATCTTTTCAAATGTACTGCTATACTCTTCAGTCAGTGTATGATCTTTGTATAGATTTTTATGATCATTTGTTATGAATATTAATAAAATTGTATATTTTTCTAAAATATTGCCTATTGATTTAATGGAATAAGGGCAGGCCTTCTTCTCTTAACCCTTTTGTTGATCCGAGGTTACCTACGTCGAATTGAAACAAGATACCTGTCGGACCTGTATGTTTAGTTCTAAAGGTTGTTAACCTTTGTTTGAGGGTGGTCCAGCACAGGCTTTTCTTCCCTCTTTTCCTTCTCAGTGTTATTGGTACTTAGCTTACCACAACTGCCAAATTTCTGGGGTCTTTCAATTTTACTTGTAACCATGACGTCCCTTTAACAAAGTTTTTTTCGCTGAATATATACATAGTCAATGAATAAACAATGTTAAAGGGACGTTATGGTTATGTTGCACTAATAAAAACCTATGAAATTCAATGAAAAACATTGTTAAAGGGACGTTTTGGTTATAAGTAAAACCGAAAAACCTCAGAAATTCCCCAGTTATGGGGCCTCATCACGACCTCGGCGGTAACCCTTAAATCCGGCGGTAGCGCTATTACCGCCCGACTTAAGGGTCTGCCGAATCAGGGCCTCGGCGGATTTCAACCCAGCTCTGAGCTGGTGTGAAATCCGCCGAGAATTCACGCTCATAACGCCGGCGGGAAATCCGCCGGCGGTATGAGCGTGAAATTTCCCCATTGAGCCCAATGGGGAATGGCCCGAATGGGCTCAATGGTGAATGGGGACTTCCAAGTCCGCCCAACTCGTGATCCCGCGCTATTAGAGGCGGGGGATATGGCGGTTGCGCTAATAGCCCCCACACTAATACCGCCGGCGTTACCGCCGAAGTCGTGATGCCATGGTAAGCTAAGCAATCATAACTCGTGCCACCACCATGCACTGCTAAGACTAAAACCCATGACATCAAAGATGAAATCACAAATGTCATTGATGACATCACTGATGACATCACATATCTGGCCCCCTTGTTTTTGTTCACTGAAATATCTAGGCCAGGTGGTTTTGCTCATTGACAGTCAGAATATTAACATTCAAAAGGTGCTGTATATATAGATGTTAACCTTGTCATATGTTCTTAAAGTACTTTCTTTAGGCTTTGCTCTCAGCTCACGGTGCACTACATGGGCAATAGGCAGGCCTCAAACACACAATTAATTTGCATGCATGAAGATAAACTTTAATGCTATTAACATTTTCTGATGGTGCTGTTTCTTTCTTCCTTACTTTAGTTTCCCTGCATCTGCCTCTGATTTGTATGCATTGTGGGTCTTCATATATATTGTTTGTACTAGCACAAGTATGTAGTAAGTCTTGAATTGTTAGCTAGTTATTACATGTTTAACATTACACAATCACCCCTGACATCATGTAACCAACATTAGAAACACAACCCCTTGTAGGGGCTTTTCATCAAAATTAATTTCACATGTGATGTCATCAGTGATGTCATCAATGGCATTTGTGCTGTCATTTTGATGCCCTGGGCATTAGTCTTAGCAGTGCACGGTGGTGGCGCGAGTTATGGTTCCCTGGACCCTGTTTGGAATGTTGGAGTGATTGTTGTAGTATTCAGGCTGAGAGAATGCTGTTGTATGAGTGGATTCTATGTGAGGCAGTTGGAGAATGAGACCCCTTGAGAGTGGATGCCGGTAAATGATGTCCCTACCTTATATGTATCTGACTTGATGAACTTAATGATATGTACTTGGAACTAAGTAAAGAAGTTGCTTGTACACAACAATATGTCAGAGTCATAATTGGCCAAGAACTCATCCTTACACACTGCAAGGACTAACAGCCATGACATCAAAGATGACAACAAAAATGTCATTGATGACATCACATGTTTGGCCCCTTCTTTTTTGTTCACTTACATATCTAGGCCAGGTGGTTTCTTCACTGACAGTCAGGAACTGAACATTTGAAAGCTAGTATATTGGTAGACGTTACCCTTCTCATATGTTCTTTCAGTACTTTCCTTAGGGTTCAGTCGCATCATATGATGCATATACATAGGGGTAGAAGCAGGCCTGAAACACAGTTATCATTTCTGTGCATGAAGATAATCATTTAGGTTATGAACAGTTTCAGATGATACTGCAGATTTTTTGCTTACTTTACTTTCCCTGTATATGCCCCATATTTGTATACATTGTGGTGTCTTTATGTTTTGGGTGTAGTAGAACAAGTATGTAGTAAGTGATTCATTATTAGTTACTTATTACATGTTTCACAGTACGCAAAACTCCGATACAGAAGCATTCATCATTTCAGTATCCAACATTGCAAGATTATAAATATTGCACCTCTATGATGCATGCTGCAGGCAATGCCCATGTTTCTGTATGAATAGATTCCTGTACTAGAAAGAACTCTGCAATAGAATGTTGTTTATAGCATTACATTGCCTAATGAAAAACATAGTTCATGATGTCTCCCGATCACCCCTGCCAGTTTTTTTGCCAACATTATAATAAGAATCCCTTGCATAGACTTTTCATGCAAAGTAAATGCACATGTGATGTCATCATTGATATTTGTGATGTCATCTTTGATGTCATGGGTGTTAGTCCTTGCAGTGTACAGTGGCGGCGTGAGTTATGGTTGCTTAGCTTACCATAACAGGCGAATTTCTGGCTTTTTCGATTTGACTTGTAACGATAATGTGGCTAGGTTGTTATTACTGCATAGTAATTATAATGTCCCTTTAAAAAGTTTTTGCACTGAATTTGATAGGTTTTTCTTAGGGCAACTGAACCATAACGTCCCTTTAACAATGTTTTTAATTGAATTTGATAGGTTTTTAGTAGCGCAACTTAGCCATAACATCCCTTTAACAATGATTTTTCACTGAATTTGGTAGATTTTTAGTAGCGCAACTTAACCATAACGTCCCTTTAACAATGTTTTTTCACCGGTTTTTACCAGGATACCCTTACTTTGTATAGATATACCATACAACATACTGACCCTGCTGGCTCCACACTGATGGGTTCAATGTCCACGGACTATGCGATTGTCCGCAGACCCCGGGTAGCATCCACACTACCCAAAAGCTGAGGGGGTATCTTATATTGCTGTAGCATACAACAAACACACTAAACATGTTGAAAGAGCTACACGTAACTGAATTAAAAAGAAAAAGAAACTAGGTCTACAAACTCTATACTTAAGAAAGCAACAGTGTAATTCCATAAAATATGCAACATAATGGAACACACCCAAAACAAAAATAACCTAAGCCTCCAGCAGAATTACCTCACTGCTGCTTTATACAGAAACTGCAAACCAACTGTCAACAGCACAACTGAACAACAAACTGCTAAGTGCACTACATTGATTCCTACAGCAACCCACTTTGTTCAATATGCTACACTAAAAATAATGTCTTTCTTTGTCACAGAAATGGGTAGAACCCTTGAGTGGCTTGAAGAAAATGTTTCTCGGGATGAAATGAGTGAAGACAGTGATACTAGTGGTACACAGTGCAGTTTCCAAAGTAAGCCAATTAATACACATTGGGCCTCATTACGAGGTTGGAGGCAGCCAGGCGCTATTAGCGCCATGGCTGCCCCCAAACTCGTTCCCACTCCGCCCTGGTGAATGGAGCAATTACCGGTCCATTCCAAGGTTGGCGGGACCGGTAATTCCCCATTCACCAGGGCCATTCCCCATTCCCATTTGAGCCCCCATAGGGCTCAATGGGAATGGGGAAGGTGCTAATAACGGTACCGCAAATTGCGGTACCGTTATTAGCTCTAGAGTCCCTTTGTGGGTCCCGTCCTTAACGCCTGAAAAAAACAGGCGTTAAGTAAAAAGGGAACTCGTAGTAGGGCGGTAAGGGATTACCGGCACCGGTGCCCTTACCGGTGCTGGTAATCCCTTACCACCCACCTCGTAATGAGGCCCATTGTTTCACATGTACCTGACACATTTTCTTTTCTTTACCAGCATGTACAGAAAATAACAGCAATGCCCTAGAAACAGTACATCATGTACAACTGCAAAACTAAATAGAACAACAAAGTTACACTGTGCAAAATCCTCTAGTGCACTTGGAAGAACAAATTGATCAATTATTGAACACTTTTGCTGATTTGAAAGACTTTGTGCAAAGACATATCATGGAGAAAATGAAATATCACTGCCCCACCTGCACTTGTACCCGTTCTCCCTGTCCCGGCCAACCATCCCCACAAATTCCCCATCACCAAAAACATTACGATGAAATGTCAATCTCTTCCTCCCTTACCACCCAACCTCTAGAAAACGCCAATTCCCCTGTATATGTGTCAATTTCTGCTTCCCCCTCCCTTTTGTAATTTGTATGTATATTTCTGTAAATAAAGTTATATATATACTGTTGCTGTATGTGTCTGCGTTTTATTTTTTAAAAGCCTGATTTAGAGTTTGTGGACCTCGCCACTGTCCGGAATGTCCGTAATTAAACAAAATGAAGGTGTCCGTAGAACACCAAGCCTGTCTGCATGTCCGCAAAGTTGTGACGCACCTTTAATTAGTTTAGGGACCCTAGCCCTGTCCGGAGGACACCTAAAAGCATGCACATCCCACCTTCGGTGTCCTACGAACATCACGACTGCCCGGAATGTCCATAATTATCCAAAATTGAGGTGTCCTTTGGACACTTAATCTGTCTCCGCTGTCCGTAATCAAAATGGAGGTGTGCGCAGAACACCAAGCCTGTCTGCATGTTCACAAAGTTGTGACACACCTTTAATTAGTTACAGGACCTTAGCCCTGTCTGGAGGACACCTGAATGCATACGCATCCCACTTTAAGGGTCCTACGAACATCGCGCCGGTCTGGAACTGTCCGCTGCACATGTGTCGCACTTTTAATTAGTCCAGGCAGCCCAACCCTGTCCATAGAGAACATATGCGCATGTGCACAACCGATCCCACACAATAGGTGTCCTACGGACACTTGTCCCATTCTTGTCACTTGTCTCACTTGCCCTTTCTTATCACTGTGGTTGGTACCCCTTACCTACCCTCCCTTAGCTTCCTTTCCTTATGTGTCATGTTTAAAAAACAAAACAAAAATACAAAACAACAAAAACAAAAAAAGGCTATTTTCAGAGCCACCTTTCACAGTTTAAAAATAGAAGTATCAATGAAATAGTTCAGGGCCCTGTGCATTCTGAGAAGTCTGCGGACAGCGCGGTAGTCTGCGTACTTTAAAACAAAAGCAGGGGGTGTCACTTTCAAAAACATTGTGCTCTTTTCTAGGCAAAAGTGCTAGCTATGAAAAGAGCCTTTTTGTGGTGTTTGTTTTTGGAAGGGTGGAACAGGCCATCGCCTACTGGAAAAATGCTTCCTATACTTGCAAAAAGGGCTGCAATGAATTTTGAATATTTCACGATAAAAGCTGATTACCATCATCAGTAAGATGGACTCCAACTCTGCGAAAAATATTCTTGCTACGAAATGTAATATTTTCATTGTGGAAGGACGACATACCAACATCTCTCAAAAAGGTGCAAACAGCCTTGTTAACATTGCACCTCGCTTTCTCCATTTGCGGACCAAATAAAGAGGAGCGCAGCCACATCTATCTCTGCGCAATGCGATAAAAAAATACTTGGGAGTTTAGAAACATGTCCATAACATTCCCAAGTATCTCCTTCATCGGAAACTGCAGTGAGATGCCGTTAACATGTCCTAAACTGTTCCCTCCACAATGAATGATAATAATGTCTGGATGATGATTTGTCACCAAAGTGGCACAAAGAGGAACCAAATCCAGCCACTTAATTCCACACATTCCAAGGCACTGCAACCAAAATGATCAGCAACTCCACAATGCTTTGTATACACCTGCAACCAATGTATCCAAGAGTCTCCCAAAATCCAGACACTCTGCCTCCTGAAAGACACAGCCATAGCCAACTGCACTCCTCTCAGCAAACAGACCTTCTGTGAAAGTCTTTCCTTGCACACCACACCCAGGAAACGTATTGACCAATCCTCTGGCCTCCACAGCCCCATTTCCATGGCTCCCAGCCTCAAAAGCCCCGGATGTGGCATGTGCACTCTGCGGACTACCGCGGTATCTGTGGACATATTGTGCACTTTTTGAGGGTGGGGACAGAAATTGCAACCAGAGTACTCCATTTCCTATTTGATGGTGGCTCTGAAAAGAGCCTTCATTATTTTTTTGGTTTGGGGGCTTTTCAGATTTGTTCTGCTATACCTACTAAATGCAATCTACATGACTTTACAACAACCTTCTTATTGCACTTTGAATATTACTAAGAAAGATTTCATTCCCACAATCCATCAAAGTAATGTCATCACAAAAAAAAAGAACTTGCACCATCCTCCAAAATGTTCTTATTTGGGAATGATGACATCCCAATAGCACACATGAAACAAGATATCCCTTGGTTAATAAGATGCCTTCCTATGTCTTGTTGAGGATTAAAGACACTATGACACATCGATGCAGCCCTAGCTGGTATTTGGGAAAATATGACCTTTGCACATAGAAAGAGGTACATTAGTGCCTTCAAGAACTGTCTCAGGTCACCATCCAAAGTTATTGCACTCACATACCCCAAATACATTCCTCCACAATTAATCACCAGGACATCTGGACTATTGAAAACAGCTATATTTTTACAAAGTGTAAGTACACCTTGCAGATTTCTGCCTGGCCACCACACCACAAAGCCTCCACTCCCTTCAATCCAGGGTTGGCAGAAATGCCACATATTTCTGCATACCTCTCTAGATTACTCATAAAACAATCTTCCACCATCCACACACTCTCTCCCTCCATCTCTCCAACCACAGCCATCTTCACTACACACAGCAATGAAAAAAGATTACCCCCTCTCCCTATAAATCACACCCCCAACACCTGATTGCCTAATCCTCCAGTCCCATTTCCATGCCAGGCATGCTGAGAAGCCCCAGGTGTGGCAAGCCCTGTCCGCGGAAGACTGCAGTGCCGGTGGATGCTGTAACACAAGGGCAGCCCTTCTTCCCTTTCTACATCACTCTCTGCACCACTCCCTCATTGGCTACTCATAAGCAGTTACACAATCATCCACCAATCACATTGAAGACCTCTACATCTACCTCTATGATCACACTTCAGCACTTTAGTTCTACTGTTGAACACTCTGCCTACAAGTCCCCTGTGATTGCAAAGCACCTCCAGAACAAAGTACTGTAAAACTCACAAACATATCTGCTTCCAGATTTATCCACATCTGCATCCATCAACACAAACTACAGGTATACATATATTTTGTAGAGTACTCTTTTATAAATGTGAACAGGGTACATGCCACTTACCCTGCATAAACTGCTCTATAAGCATACTGTCATTTGTCTCATCTCCTACCATCAAGTGGCAATTACAATGCTGTGTGCTTTAAAAGTTTTCTTTTACCTATATCACCCATTTTAATGTGCAAACTGTTATTCTGTTCATTCCTACTGCCATCACGGTCAGTCATTTCTCAAAGAAACAAGCTGGAGGCAGATCTCTGTCTTTGCTGGGACCTCCCTTTAGAACAGCCTTCCTGCCACCTTGAAACTTGAGGAGAACCATTTCCAGTTCCAGAAACACCTCCAGACCTTCCTCTTTGTTTCTACCTTTGCCCCTCTTCTTCCCTGCTAATCTGTCTTCTCTTTTCAGACACTGTGCACCTAGCCACCCTCTGTACTTCAGGCCCATGTACCTGATTACCTTCCGACCCTCCTACACTGCCTCCGGGCCTCCCTTTGCACTGGTATCTGTATATGTACCCATACAGTCCTCTCACCCACTTTTCTTCTGCACTTACCAAATGTTTCCATAACCACTTAACTAAGCATTTGCCACTTTCTAGCTGCACTACCATTTTTTATCACCTTTATTTATTTATTTCACTTATTATTTATTCTGTCACAACTATGTTCCACATATTACACTCCTCCACCCTACCATGCACTTTCCCCTTTTTCTCTTTCCCATGCACTTGCCCAATCTTAATGTCACTAAGCCTACTAATATCATTGTTTTGTTCTCCCCTGTTCCGCTACCTCTGTCTACTCGCGCTGTGAAAGTCTTATGTGTGAACGTGATATAAATTAATTATCATTTCATTCCAAAATCACACACCTCTATAGATATGCCTATCATCATATTCCGACACTCATTCACAGTGCAAACATATACATTGCACAACCTCCCAACCAACAGTGCATTTCTTTTCCAACAGACACTGAAGATTGCCTACCAAAAAGCAACTCTGTAGAAAGCAACGCAGAAATAGAGCAGATCAAACTAAAAACATAGAAAATAGCCATCAGGGTCCAGCAGAATGTGTACAGAAAGTTCAAACAAAAAAAGCTAATACGGTCACTAGGCAAAACTGAAGCAGCTTGCAGGAAAGAAACTCTGACTCTTCTTTCAAAATGTAAAACTAAAAAGAAATGTATTAAGAAGATTGCAACTACCACTAGTGCTAACACTTCACCTATAAATCTTGATGTAGCCACAAGTAAGCATACCAAAATAATTCTTCAGAACCTTATAAAAACAGGGGACAAATCACGTTCAACCCTTAAAACCTACCACATAAAATTAATCCTGGAAGCTCCCATCAACATTGTAATGCTTCTCCAAAGGAAACTATTCATATTAGTTTTAAACAGAATGAAACCACTAACAAAACTAATTACTAAGCAACAAGAACTTTTGCAACAGATGGAATATCAGGACCATTTAAATAACATTCTTCTAAATGGTACAGCCAAAGAACTACTTGAAGAAATAGAGTACATCCAAAGCAAATATTTTGGAAGTGAAACCCACTTACAAAATCCAGTACCCTTATAGCAGAGTAGCAACAACCTTGCAGATGTCAACTCACTATTGCACACATACAAAAACGATATACTAAAGTTTAAAAGCACATCTGTTGAAGTACCAAACCATGTGCGTGTGTTGCCGCAGAATGTTTTAGAAAAAGAGCACCAAAACTTAGACATAATGTACCAAATTGAAGACAATGAGGAATCCCAGTGGTTCCAATTAGCTCTCTATCGTATAGCAGAAAACAATTACTAACCCCTCAATACTTTTCGGATATGGCACTGCAAAACTTGACAACAACCAAATACCTTAATGGGCTATAACTAATAACTTGGAAATATTCCCACTGCCAAAACCATTCCATTCACTTAACTTGTATGAGAGCATTATAATCCAGACAGTGCACCCACTTCAAGCAATAAAACACCTTCAACCAAAAACAGCAAAACTGCCTCCCTTTGAATTAATGAAAGGCATTCGGTGCAAATTAGTTTATTTGCCATTAGATCTCAAAGAAAATGTAGACACTCTGGGAGTGCAACGGCCAATAGATCAATCTCTGATTATCCTAGTGAATGGCGTACTCACAAAAGACAAAAACATTGGCAGCAACTAGTGGACTTACATAAAGTTAGGGAAGCCATGCAATATCTTAAAGACAACAATGAATACTACAAAAAAATAAACATTGAAGAAAACCTGAGGGAAACCACCAAAATAATTCAAGATTCCTCAGGAACTGGCCAATTTGAACTTCTAGATCCTACTACAGCATCCAATATTTTAGACCACTATACAAATCACCCACTGCATTCCAAAGACACCATAGATGATGCACTGGAAACATATCAAATGGGGCAAGCCAAAGGATCTCCTATCAGTAAATAGGAAAAAAGTGTAGAAGCACAAGTCTTTCCTCTGCTTTTCCCTACTGGAAAAGGTGGAAGGTACGATGAAAGATCCACACAAATAACAGCATCAGAATACTGCTCTTTACGAATATATTCTGAAGACCCCATATTCAGACAAAATGTTGAATACATGTTCCACCTACTCTTTGAAAGTGAAATAGCAACTCTATGTTACGGAGTTGCACACACATTGAAAACAGGTTCCAATTTTCAAAATATGTCTGCTAGGCAGCTACTTCAAAAGTTGCAAGAAAAAGATGAAATTTTACAGTCAAGTATTACACATCTCTTAGCAAACATGCCTGGTATGAAAGAATACTACTTCTGACGTCACACAGATGTACACTGTATGATACGCAACCTTGCCCTGCCCACATGATATGTGACTTTAAGTTGTGCAGAATACGCATGGGAAGATTTGCATGATTTCCTACGCATAGCAAACAAAAACAAAGCAAATATAAACATAAAAACCCACTGAGAACTCTGCTCTCTTGATCCTGTAAATGTATCAAGTTGCTTCCATCATCGCTTTATTGCCATGCTGCACTTCATTTGTATTAAAACAGTTCCTCCCCTCGGAGAAGCGGAACACTTCTTTTGGAGAAAAGAATATCAAGCCAGAGGAGCACAACACATCCACATGCTTTTGTGGATTAAAGATGCTCCTACATTTGGTCAGGACAGTGATACCACTGTTTTGCAGTTCATTCACAAATTTGACACTTGCAAAATCTCTTCAGAAACTACACATAGCGTCCTACATGCACACATTTTGCAGTTTCAAAGACAAAAGTGTGGCAAGTATTGTCGGCGCAAATATAAAAACAAAGATAAATAGTACACCAAATACCGCTTGGTTTCGCTAGGCCAGTTTCATCAACAGGGCAAGTGAACAGCTTCATGTCTTCGGTTAGACACAGTGTGAAAGGCAAATCACCTAAGAACAGATACTGCATAAAAAGAACAGCAGGATCAAGGTTATCAATGATTACAATGCAATCATTGCCCCCCTATGGAATGCAAATACAGATGTGCAGTAGATTATAGAAAATTCCACTGCATTTGGACGATATGTCACAGCCTACTTAACCAAAGTAGGGAAAACAGAGCTAAAAGACCTCTGGGATGACATATCATCTGACAAAACACTGTCACAGAAATTGTACAGCTTCGGCATAAAAATGCTCTCCCATAGAGAATGTGGCTGTTACAAAGCTGCAGACCATTTAAACAGCACCGCCTTTTATGGGAAATCTGAAAACATAGTGTGGCTAAGTCTTGGTCCTGCTGCATCCAGAAAAAGAGTTCTCAAATCATACCAAGACATAGAAACAATAGCTGCAAATGATCCCAACAGGCAGGACATTTTGAAAAACAACTTACTGGACACATGCTACCCAAACAGGAGTACTGCTTTGGAAACCATGAGCCTCATTACACGGTAGGCGGTAACCATGGCGCTATTAGCACCATGGTTGCCGCCGGTATTTTACCGTGTCCGCCTTGGTAGATGGCGGAATTACCGCCCTACTCCAAGGTGAGCGGGGGCGGTAATTCCCCATTCACCAAGGCCCTTCCCCATTCCCATTTTTGCCCCCATAGGGCATAATGGAAATGGGGAAGGCGCTAATTACAGTACTGCAAATTGCGGTACCATAATTAGCACCAAGGTCCCTTTGCGGGTTTTTTTTTTAACACCTGCTAAAAGCAGGCGTTAAAGTACCAACCCGCAAAGGAACCTCGTAATAAGGCGGTAAGGGTTAACGGTCACTGGTACCTTTACCGGTGACAGTTAACCCTTACCGCCTACCGTGTAATGAGGCCCCTTGTGTTTATACCACATAGCCCAAAACTTCACATACAAAAATAATATTAAACAAGATGAGAAAAAAAATACATAGTCAAAGGTTGTGAGGGCAGGCTGGTTAAACTTACCAAACGCTGCCTGATTAATCATATGAAACTATCATTAGAAACTCCTCAACATAAATAACTATATTACATTGTCCTAATGCAACTTTTTAAACCATGGAGAAAAGAAGAAGATTTATTAGATACCCATGCCTCCTATGAAGATGCTTTCAATGCAAAGGAAAGCACTAAAACAGATATACATGTTACGCAGTACAAAACTATGTTGGAAAATGAACACCAACAAGAAGAAGAACTCCAGGCACAACTAAATGGATGTAGACACTCCTGACAGCCATCAACATTCTCTAACAGGAAGCCAAGAACCACTTAGACAGCCACTCATAGCAAATGAGGCAGAATTAGCCTTGACCGAAGTAGAAACCACCATGTATCAGTATGAGCAATCTAGAAAAAACTTTGCTATACTCAAAGCACAATTAAACAATGAAGAGTGTAGCATTTTCCTAGAAGTAACTAAACAATTTGAACATGGTGTACAGCACGAACTAAAACTTGTACCTGTCAAGACTATAAACCTACACTGCTGTATGTAAGTGTTCAAGCTGGTTCAGCCAAAACATTCTTAATAAACTTTCAGCTGTTGTAACTACCCCCACAGGTTTAGCTGGCTGCAACATAGGTGGTGTCACTTTACACCGATTTCTACTTCTTCTAGTAGAACACAAAAACAAATTAGACTACTACAAACTTTCAGCAGAAGCTGCTATGGAGCTATGCAGAATTTTGAAACAAATGAAAATGCTGCTAATAGATGAAGTGAGCATGGTCTCCAACCTAATGTTGGCTTTCATTGCAAGAGGTCCTTAAAACAGACTACGAAGAACTCTTTGGAGGGAAGCATGTTATTGTTTTAGAGATCTTCTTCAATTAACACCGGTGAAAGGTGAACCTATTTTTAAAACCTTAGGGCACAAACTGTGCCGTAAAACTCTTGGCAGCATAGGAAATGTAAATATTTGGCAACATTTCCAATACAAAGAACTAACTGAAAACATGTGTCAGTCTGCAGACCTCACCTACGCCAACATTTTGAAAAGTATTTGGATTGGTGTACTATCTAAGGAAGCACAGTCTATATTAAATACCAGACGCATCCATGAGCTATACGGCCTTAACACATATGCTACTGATGTCATTGAACAATTAGCACACAAATATGTACAATGTATGCCCTTGCTGCCAACTCTAGCAAGTTTCAGCACAATTCAATGAAACAATGCTGAAAAAAGAAATGCAACCAGTAGTGCAAATTTACTCCACAGACAAACTGGACGTGCACGGTATGACACTACCCATGTGTCAACAAGTCATAGCATAACTGAATATCTTAGAAATCTCTATCTCTAACACAGCTGGTTTAGAGAAAATATTAACATTGTGTTTAAACTGTAGAGTGATGCTAAAGTGTAACCTTGATGTGGAACAAGGATTAGTTAATTGAATTGTATTGTATTGTTTATTTATTTATAGAGCACGCCTGGCCGTTAAGCAACTGGGCGCTTGCAGTGAAATAAATCTTGGGTTACAGGTACATGAATACGTTACAATTCTTAGGTTACAGGATCATATATTACAGTTGCATTACATTTCTTAGGTTACAGTATCATATATTACAGGCTCATATGTGGAGCATTTCTTACAAGGCATTTTTACTTACAAGAGTAAGTATGTTACATTCTATCAGAATCTTTTATGTAGCACTGTCGGATGACTAGATACAGTATAGATAAGTAAGATGTTTGCAATGAATACACATAGTATTTGGTATAGTTGGGGCATTTAGCGGTCTTTATTTTTAAGCCAGAGTTTAGCGTTGGCTTTGAACACATGGAAGGAGGGGTGTGGCTCTGAGTGCATCTGGGATGGAGTTCCAGAGCTGCGCTGCTTGAACCGGGAAGCTAGACCCACCAGTTCTTTTCAGTTTAAATTTAAGGACTTTGATGCTATTTGAGAGGGCTTTTCTGATGGGACGTTCAGAAGTATGCTTTGTGAATTTTTCTGACAGGTATGCAGGAGCTTTGTTGTTCAGACAGTTATGTGTAATGTTCAGGGTTTTGAGTTTGATACGGTCATTAATGGCCAGCCAGTTGGCGGCTCTTCTGTGGGTAGAAATGTGTTGTCCTTTGGGTATGCCTAGGGCTGTTCTGAGAGCATTGTTCTGCAGGGTTTGGAGTTTGTTAGTGTTATGTTTACTGGTGCCTAGGTACAGTGCATTGCAGTAATCTAATTTGGAGAGGATGAGGGCTCGCGCAATGGTGGTGCAGCTATCTGTGGAAAGGTATGGTTTGCAGGCATGGATGAGTTTGCAAGTGTAGCTGGTTGCTGAGGCTGTAGCATTTACTTGCTTGTCGAGGGTGAGAGCTGAGTCTAGGTAGATGCCTAAGGTTTTTACTTCTTTAGCTACCTTTATTTTGATGTCATCGATCGTGATAGAATTGTAACGCTGGGGTAGTTTGTTCAGTTTATTGGTAGAACCAATGAATAAGAGCTTGGTCTTATCGTTGTTAAGACATAGGCCATGAGTGGCCATCCAGGTTTGGATGATTTGGTAAATTTTGTTTATGAGCCTGGTATCTTTTTCGTAGTCACCTTGGATTGGGATAAGGATTTGGGTGTCATCGGCGTAATTGGTATATGAGACCCCTAGCTTGTCCAATATATCAAAGAGAGACTTTGTAAAAATATTGTATAGCATGGGGGAAACACATGACCCTTGAGGGACTCCGCAGGTGATGGGGACTGGATCCGCTGCTGATGAAGGAGAGAAGACTCTTATGCTTCTCTGGTCCAGGAATGAATTTATCCATGCCGTGGCTTTTGTGGAGAAGTTGGCTGCCGATTTGAGGTGATTGCACAGTACCTTGTGATCTACCAGGTCGAAAGCCTGGTTAATGGAGCACTTGGTGCAGTTGTTGGCTTCCAAACATACCCACGTGACAACAACATTCAGATTGTCAATGTTCACTTTGACAAACTTTCAGAAGTTAAAAGGATAGGACGCTCAACAGCCCAATTAATTCTTTTCAGAGACATGTATGTACACAGAGAACAGTTTTCTCTGTCTCTAGCATATGCAGTCACCATTCATAAATCACAAGGTCTAACGCTAGATCAAGCATTGGTTGATATTGGCAGCACAGTCTTTAAAGAAGGCATGAGTTAAGTAGCAATGTCACGCCTATGTATACTTGAAGGACTATTTCTAGTCAATTTTGATGCTAGTAAAGTCAACGCTGATATTCATTGCATTGTAGAGTACAATAGACTATGGGCCTCATTACGAGTCTGGCGGTAACTGAGCCAGAAAAACCAGCAGGTTACCGCCGGACTAGTATTACCATTCCGCCTCTGTGATTCCCGGAACTACCGGGGCATTACGACGCCGTTAACCTGGGAATTCCAGAGGCGGAATTGTGTAAGTCCCCATTCCCATGGAGCCCCATAGGACTCCATGGGGATGGAGACAATGGAAACACCAGTTCCGTCTATGACAGAGCTGGTGTTTCCATGTCCGCCTGCAGGCGGGTGGTGTTACGCCCGCCAGGTCAGACCTGGCGGGAGTGACACCTCCCCCCTGCAGGACTCTTAACCAGCCGGTCCGGAAAGAATGGTGGTGGCGGTTTTACCACAACCGTTCTTTCCGGACCAGCAGGGTCGTAATGAGGCTGAATGGGCCTCATTACGAGTCCGGTGGTAACTGAGCCAGAAAAACCGGCAGGTTACCGCCAGACTTGTATTACCCTTCCGCCTCTGTGATTCCCGGAATTACCATGGCATTATGACGCCATTGACCTGGGAAATCCAGAGGCAGAATTCTGTAAGTCCCCATTCCCATGGAGTCCTCTAGGACTCCATGGGGATGGGACCATGGAAACACTGGTTCCATCTTTGTCAGAGCTGGTGTTTCCATGTCCCCCTGCAGGCGGGTGGTGTTAAACCCGCCAGTTCAGACCTGGCGGGAGTAACACCTGCCGCCTGCAGGACTCTTAATCAGCCGGTCCGGAAAGAATGGTGGCAGCGGTTTTACCACCACCGTTCTTTCCGGACCGGCAGGGTCGTAATGAGGCCCAATGTGCACTATACACACCCCATCTCAAAATGTACTCTGTTCCTGAAAAGGGAAACTTTGTAAGAGAAAACTAGTACAGACTCAACTTATACATAATCTCACAACAGTACCTCCAAAGAAATTAAAAGCAGCTGGTACACAACCAAAGAAGGAACAACTGAAAAGAAAATGCATACCCAACTGCACAAACAAATCTACTACCTGTTCAAAGAAACGACTTGCACTTCCATCAAATGACTCAGACACAGAACTGTCTGGTCCATTCAAATTTTCCGATACAACTTGTTTAAATTTCTATGTAAATGTAGCAATCAATGTTCTATTCCAATTGCCACCAATTGTTGAAAACATTTACTTAAACGGCATAGACCAATTGTGTTTGGAAATGTTAGTCCTTCACAGAAATGCAACAAACAATCCTGATAACACTTACAGTGTTTTTGGAATGAGGCAGGAATTGGACTACTGTGCAGGAATGGTGAGATTCACTATAAGAACGTCTAATGTACTTACTACAAGTACTGGAAAACAAAAACATACCTATATATGAAATCTTCTAGTTCAGAATGAGCGCCTTGTGTATGTATCTGTACCTAAGCGTGAATCCATTCCATGTCAGCAGCTCGTACAAAATGCAAAACATGGCATATTATGTACTACTTCCAATTTCGATTATCGTTCCACCTTACAGATACAGTCACATAGCGAATACATGAATACGTAATAGTAATGCTTTTGCATTATAATGCAGATGATACCAAAAACAACTGCAAGCTGACTTGCTTCACATATGGACAAGTATCGCTTGGCAAGAAAAACTTCACAACAGTAGGCATAATCTACAATGCAGGAGCCACAACCAATGCAGGTAACTATACTGCATACATTAAAAATAAATGTGGATGTTTGAATGCATAATCTACCACGCAGGAGCCACAACCAATGCAGGTCACTATACTGCATACATTAAAAATAAATGTGGATGGTTTGAATGCAATGAGTTTCAGGAATTGGGCAAGAGAAGGCGCATAAAATATAGAAAATAGGCTCTGAACTACATTTCCCAGCAGCCTGTGGGCCAATGTGTAGTTCAGAGAATGCGTGTGGGGAGCCATCTGGAAGCAATTAAGGGTGCTCTTAAACCGCTGGCCACCCGTGCTCTCGTGCAGAAAATTAAGACTGTGCAGCATGGGCAGTCACAGCGTTTTGATGTGAGAAGAGATGATGGAAACAGGAAGGCAGAAGGAATCATGCTATTTTGAGGAACCTGGGCTACGGTAGTGAGCAGGGACAGCCCCGGTGGCAATTTTGCTTCGTTCTACAGGGTCCGGGTATGCTCGAGAGGCAACCGGACGCACAGATAAGTTGTAGCACATTTCATTACTCTGGGAGATGTGTACGAGTGCGGGGTGTAAACTATTGTTGGCAGCATGAAATGAACAGTATGAGAGACGTGAAAAGACACGTGCTTCTGAATATAATGCTGTTGTATGTTTCCCGTGGCGTGCATGCCATTTGAGTTACAAACAATCCTCCAATGTGCAGCAGTGAGGTTAAGGACACGTTCCTTATTGATTATTGTGGATGAACATGCCCACAAGGTGAAAAGCATGCCAGTAGTACTGCTAAAGAACATTAAGAACACGTTATTCAGAATATTACATGCCGGATTGGGGTAGCTCCATTAGACAAGCTATGAGGAGCACTAAATATAATATTTGTTTGTTGCTTTCGCTAGCTCAATGGGCCATGAGTCTTGTTTCTTCACCAAAGGGTAATTCCCTTGTTTGTGCCATACAGCTTGCAAATCCAAACCATGTTGTGCATTTATGTATGTTGCTATGTTACTTCATGTGTCATGTTAGCTAAAACCTTGTTCTATGTGTATTCATGTTTTGTTTGGGCACATTAAGCATATGCGAAACGTGCATAGGTTAGCAGAGAGGCAGGAGTAAGTATAGGTAGTAATAGTCAGGCTTTGGAGGGTAGGCTTGGGAGTACAGGTTTTCTTGAGGAATTGATTGTTATGTACATGCATGTTATCTCTCCCCTACCTTTCCTTTATCTGTCCACCCCCTTTCCCTAACCCCTTCTTCCTCCCATTGGCTTCCACATGGCTACCTGTGTTATCAATATCCAGGTGCACATGCCAACCACGGTGGGAGGGTCGATCTGTTTGGCTTCTGTGGTTCGGGAGAGGGGGTCGATATCGTTTCATCCCTTTAAGTTTTGACAATACTTCCATTACTCTAAAACAGAGCTTACCGGCAAATCTTGCAAGCGCTTACTTAATATTCTTGAAACCAAAATGTATTCACTAATCTGAGAATGAGTGTCTACAAACTGTCCTCAATGACCTTTAAAACCACAAACTGGTAGAATAAGGCAACAGCTATCTAACAGTGAAAATGTACATCTGCCAACAAGAAAAAACATGCTTGGAAACATACCCTGCAGAAGTGAAAAACTCTAACCAATTAGAATACGCCAACTGGTATCTGACTGCAACCATAATACTGCAATATAAGTTTTTCTGAGGAAACCCTGCAACACTTATTATGTATAAACATACCCCCAACAACTTCAACACTATACACAGTTAGAATACGCCAACAGGTATCTAACTGCCCTCAAAATTCTGCAACATTACTGTGCAATACCACAGTACTTACAAAAGATCAACAACCAAATGGATAAATGAATACTGTTAAAAGGCACTAACAAATAAACAATTAGAATACGCCAACTGGTATCTAACTGCAACAATAGTACCACCACTTCCAAACCAAAAACCATACTCCTTTTCAATTCCTCCTACTACAATAGACCACCGAAAAAGACTGTGCCATATGACAACAAATAAACGTATAAAGGTTTTTTTAAATCCTGCATGTATGTTTTTTTTCACAGACCCAATGATTATGCGAACAAACACAGGAACTGAGCACACTGCACAGCATAAAATAGTTGGTGGATTCGACTTCAAGAACCTGTGCGTTCTTGATCACTCAATACATTTTTGGCATAAAGTTAAGGAATAAGAATTATGAATTGGCAGCAATCACACTTATACCTCCAACTCATCCACCAGGGTTGGAAAAATGAAAAGCTAAATAGGATGTGTGGGACGGTGATTTGCGCTCGAAATAAGAATTAATATGGAAGTGCTTATTTCATTGAGATATCACTGAGAATCACAAATGTGAATAATCATCTGAATTTTAATTCAAATTACGAACAGCCGACACGTGTTTCGACACACTGGTCATTTTCAAGGCTGCAGTTATCAAAACATATGCATAGTCCACATCATAATCAAAATAATAGATAGCATAAAATACATAAATCAACATATTAATCCAACATTTTAGGAAAACAAATCAGCAAATCAGAATTAGCACCACACAATCATGAAGTATAAGACATTAACAATGGAGTTTGATAAGTTCAAAAAGAAATCCAAAAGAAAACATACCACAATTTGGGTTGAGGACAGGGCAGTCAGTCAATTTTCAATTCAGAAGATTAAGGAGAAAACATCATGGAAGAGAATAATAAGAAAAGACCAACATGGTCTTAAACCCTTCATTCATATATAATATTGTTCATTCAGTATCAGCTATAAATTGTGGGTCAAGTGAAGTAGTTAAACATTATGCAGATGTGAAAATAAACATACCCAGAAATTCAGCATCAGACCAGATAGGACTTATCACCAATCTCCACCAAGAGACTACCAAAACGTATATGGTGGCAATAAAACCCGAGGCGGCGGGCCAATACCGCCCCAGGTAATGCCCCCGGGGCCGTAGTTACAGGCCTGAGCGTAGCAAGGGCCTTAACGACGCCTCGGGGGCATTACCGTTGGCGGTAATGGTCTGTCGCCGAGGGTCTTATTGCCATTAGCACCCCGGCCCGTTAGACCGGGGTTCTAATAGCATTTTTTTTTCTGTTTCGCTTGTTTTGAAACAGAAAAAAAAAATGAAACAAACGGCCGCCGGGAAAGGGAAAAAGTAGGCAATTTTCCCTTTCCATGGCGGCCATCGGGAGCGGATGCGCTGGGAACACAAGTGTTCCCAATGCGTTCACTCCCAAGACCAGAAGAAAAAAGAAGGTAAGTGGGGTTGGGAGGGCGGAAGTGAGGGGGACGGGGAAGGAAAAAAAAAAAAAAGTACCACGGTCTCCAGCGGGGGACGATGGAAGCCTCCAGCCGTGTGAGTCTCCACATGGCTGGAGGTTTCCATCATCCCCCGCCGGAGAACGCAGGATAGAAGGTAAAGTCGGGTGCGGGTGGGAGGAAAAAAAAAACTCTTACCTGAGTCCCCGGCGGGGAACGAAGGAAGCCTCCAGCCATGGGGAGGTTCGGAGCGGGGATTGCCCCGTTTCGAGCCTCCTCATTGGCTGAGGGGCTGCCACGCCCCTCGCCGGGAACAGAGTAGCCGGCACGCACAGCGTAAAAGGGAATAATGTGTGGTATGGCTTGCAAATGAGCCAATCACCATGCAGTATTCCCGTTGCACCGCGCGTGCCGGGTGCTAATGTGAGATATTGGAATATGATCAATGCGGTAAGAAGGAGACTCATTATGAAAAGGTTATTTCCACTCTGTGATACAATTAGTTGAGTGGTGGACAAAAATGGTGTTACTAAAATCTCACAACCCGTGGTTGGTATAAGGCCATGCTTACCCTGGATCTTGAGCCCAGCAGAAAGAATTCCTAAAATACCATTGGCGGAGAGCTCAAAGTCAAGCCTTAATTGTAAACTAAAACAAGTTCGCTAACTACATGCTGCAGACATAATAACAATAACTAGAAGTAAGTGATAAATACCTGAGAAGACACAGATGTCTCAAAATGATAAAGAATCCATAATATATATTATGGCAAGATCCAGAATTATGACGTGTTCAATTGGTGAAGTAGCCCTACAACATAAGTCAGAAGGATCCAGTGAGTGATCCAGTTCATGATTGATGGAAAATTATGCTCATTTTAATTGGGACAAATATTAATCCATACCTGAGACCCAATTGGTGAGTAGTAAAAGTTCCAGTACGGCGTGATGGTATTACACGCATTTCGCCGACCTATTTTTGGTTGTGGTACTTTTCATCGCCGGATTTTACATCGCCAGAAACCCCGTTTTTTATTTTTTTTATTTTGGGGGGTGTTTTGTTGGGGTTGGGGTATTATTATAATAGTAAGGGGTGGTCTGGGGGGGAACCCCCAGAACAAAAATAACCCCAAAAACAGGGTTTCTGGCAATGTAAAATCCGGCGATGAAAAGTACCACGATCAAAAATAGGTCGGCGAAATCACGTAGAGCCGCCGTGATATGCAAGAAATATATAACCCCTTGAAGAAATGAGTGCATGTTGCAGCAAATGGTAGAAACAGTTTTAAATCATGAAACACATCAAAGAAATTGGGAATTTTATCAAAATTATAATAATCATAGGATATCTGATATTTGCAATCATCTAGGACTCTTGTATATGAGCGAGCAACTCAAAGATGAAATAGGAACCTTACCCAAAATGGGAGAACAAGAAATTTCAGAGGGCAAATCTCCAAGCAGCCGGGCAGATTTTTCTATGAAGCGCTGGCAAGTAGCAATATAAGCCTGCGAACGTCACAGAAGTGACGTATTGGCCTGATGACATCACACGCCTTGGCATGTGACGTCAGAGTAAATACGGAGGCAGAATCCAAATCAGGCAATATGTCGATCCGGCAGAGGTCACATAGACCCGAAATATGGATTGTGGCAAAAGTGGATCATAATATATGGATGAAACAAGGAAACAGTTTAATATAATACTCTCACATAATCCATGAAAGATAAATGGTGCATTTGATGATTTACCGAAATGCTCACCATGAAATTAAGTTATATGTGCAATAAGTAGGTAGAATAAATCCAGATTCAACAGGAAGTATAATAATTGTCCAAAAGTTAACAACAAATTCTCGAATTGCACTTTTGAGAGTGATAGTTAATCAGCAATGGTAAAGAGAACCCCAAAAGGCAAATAAATAGTCTGTCGGTGGAGAAAGGGAAAGACAAATCGGCCCACTGAATAAAATCATAGATCACACATTTACAGAAACACATTCATTTCATGATCCGTGTTTAGGCCCCTGGTAGTACTACGTAGGAAACAAATTAGCTTGGCTTCCATCTGCCTCAATTTCAATTGGATATTGCCGCCTCTTTTCCCCCTTATGACTTTCATAAGACCAATAAATCTGAGATCAGCTTTGTTATTGAGCTGATGCTCAATTTGCCAAAGGCAGATGTCCTCAAATGTTGGATTAATATGTTGATTTATGTATTTTATGCTATGTGTTATTTTGATTATGATGTGGGCTATGCATATGTTTTGATAACTGCAGCCTTGATAACGCCCAGTGTGTCAAAACATGTGTCGGCTGTTCGTAATTTGAATTAAAATTCAGATGATTATTCACATTTGTGATTTTCAGTGATATTGCAATGAAATAAGCACTTCCATATTAATTCTGATTTTGAGCGCAAATCACCGTCCCACACATCCTATTTTCACATTGCACAGTACACTTGTTTAAAGCGTAATACTTGTGAAGTGCTAACTATGAGGGTCCAAAAGGTACACAAATGTCTGCTATGCAGTGCAATAACACATTACAAAGTACCTACCCTAACATGTGATCCTTTCTTTTATCACAGAGAATGAAAAAACTATTTCTGCTACATTTGGTTTATGTGTTTGGATTGTGGCCATTGGTCAGATTACTGAGTACTTTACTGTATTACGATGTATTGGTTGTCAGTACTTAATAGAGTCTTGGGTGCAGGGGCAATGTTCTGAAGATGTTTTGGCTTGGTTGGAAGTAGCGTAATAGTATGTGAATGGAATTGAGTAGGGGTGCCAGAGGCTGTGTTATGTTTGTGGGTTTGGTAACATTTGCATGCATGGCTGTATTATGTTATGGGGATTGTGTAGGGGTGCCAGTGGCTGTTTTACATTTGTGGGTTGTGATAACTGGCCACATGTTCGCATGCATGGCTGCATTACATTTCAGTGGATCTGGCCAAGGCCTAGCCTCTTGGGTGCATGGCCGTAGACCATGCACCCAAGAGGCTAGGCCTTGGCCACACCCACTGCAACGTAATGCAGCCACGCATGTGAAGACTGTTATACTGGTATATGGATTCAACAAATATGTTTATGGAGTGCATTTTGTTTTCCTTCTATAGTTTGGGTAAATTGTTATAACCATACGTTGCTCCATCGTACACACTTTTAAATATGCATGTCTCCTAGGGTGGTCACGTTTACAGAATGGTTGTGGAGGACCTTTTAGACTTGGTAGAGCACCAGAAGTGAGCTGAAACGCGTGCACTTCCACATGGTGTACTTCATTGCACTTGTTGCACATTAGGGAGTGACATGACACCATTTGCATTTGCAATGATTTGCCCCTGATAACACCCTTTGCTTAGGCAATTAAGTAACATATTGCGACATGAAAGGATTTCCTTAGCATCACACATGCAAAATATGGACAATGTGCGCAGCTACCCACATATAATTGAAGGTCTACTTGACATACCTATGTATGAAATGTTTTCTTTATAGAAATGCTTTGGGAAAAAAACATATTCCATTACAACAAAAGGAGCATTTCACATGGACCTACCCTTGCACTATATAACTGGTCATAGAACTATGTTCAGCAAAATGAGTATGATGTTATTATTTTTTCCCACATCCAGCATGGAAGGTACAGTAGTACTAGACACATTATTGTGCGAGAAAAAATGTACACTTCACTCTGAAAATTACAGTCTTACTTTAAAGACAACATGCTGCACTGCCGCTTGTAATCACTCTGAGTTCACATTTCTTAAGGGAGAATAGTCCTTCCTAATATCCCCGCCTAACCCCTATTGATGTTTACCTGCTGCCATTGCAATGCTCTGTTTACACAGAGCAACATCTTCAAATGCCGCACATCCTGGGAGAGCTGCATGCCGCACATCTTGGGAGAGCTCCTCTACTGCATTTCTGCCCTGGTGTTCAATTATCACACAGAAGTGTGAGCTAATGGCATAAAAGGTTTTAATCAGGTAGGGGGTGCAGACAAATTCAGCATGTTTAGAGGTCCGCAGAGAGTGCCAGCAAATCACCAGACAAAACCATCAGTGCGGGTAAGTCCCACTAAACACGGGACGGTTGGCCATCTTACCATTACATTTGTTTTGTGTACTTTTTGAGATGCGCAAAGAACGCGTTCGGTGTTGCCATTTTGTGGTAATGTTATGTGTGCATCACTTGCACTAACTTTAAGTGAGGCTGCGGCACTACATCACAACATTCGCCTCCATAGCTGAAATAGCTGACATTAGTTGTTGACAGTAGTTGCTCAAACCGTGTACTCCTGTTAATTTCATACGTCCGGAAACCAGGAACATAAACAGAAGCTAAAACAGACATGCTCACACAGAGTGTACGGTCCCTCTCTTGTTGTACATAGTAGTTGGTCAGAGAATGTTTGGATAATTTATGAACAACACTGTGTACTGTTATAAGTGGTTTTATTTTTCATAGAATGTTCACAAGCAGGTGTAAGCTGCCTAAAATGACAGCTTTCTTTATTTTGCAGGTAACTTCTTCCGTAGAATGCTTTCTGGGCTTTTCTGTACTTCTTTTGGCTGGCAAAGCAGAAAAAGGATTCATTTATGGTCCTTGGTGGTTCGTATGCGAGAACACACTTTCTTTTTAAGTTTGGAAAGGTTACAGTTGTTTTCTCTGTGATGTCTTACATCATAAACGTTTGCATGTTGCTTCTTATTGCCGAAACCACAAATGAACATACAGGGCCATAGCAGTCATCCTAGATAACGATGAGTGAAAACACACCGCTTATGGTAATCTTGTAATGATTGTTCCACAATCCATCTGTTGGCATGTGAAAGGAATGACACGGGTAGTAAGGTAGAAGGTATCTGTGAACGAAGAGAAATAAGAATACATTTAAGTAGCCATTATCAGTGGCAGCGTAAAGGACAACGGGTGTTAGGGAAGGATGTCACAAAGGGCCCTATGTGGCTGGGTATTGGCACTTAGGGTGAGCTACTGTGTGTTTTTGAGTAGCGTTGGGTGTTCACCCACAGGTGTGCTGTCTGGTTAGTAGGTGCCACTCTCCTTCCATGGCTACTCATATGCAATTTGTCTTTCAAACATTGCCAACACACCCTCCTTTCATGTGTTTGCTTTTTACAAATGATGTCAGTGCCAGCAGGTGTCGTCACACCCAGAGCACATTCTCTGTGTGTGTGCCCCAACAAACATACAAAAATAAAATCCTCCCGGCGGACCGCTCCGATTTGAGCACAATGCAGGAGCTGTTTTGCCAAAACATCCAACAGTAAAATATTAGCTGTCAACGTTTGTGTGCCGGCTGAGTGGTTTATGCACCTCTGCTTGCTATTAATTTGAACACAATAACGGCACGTACAACTCTTAAGTTTTTGAAAGGTCATTATAAGAACAATACAGCCAATCTTTCAGCCCTTGATCGAACATGCAGTGTGCTCTTTCAGTTCAGGAGTTGCGTTCACTTTCAGTGTTGTGCTCTATGTATAGGTTTGAATGGGCTACAGAACCATGTGAACAAAATGAACAACAATCATAGCAGTCATTTGGGCTGAATGCTGGAGACATGGCACTGTAACGCAGCGTGCAAGACTACTGTTACAAAACCCAGCGCAATGCACACGGACAAAGTCTATGGGATGGTACTTTAATAATTATGCATACAGAACTGTATCCTACTAAATTTGAATCCCTATAAACATGTTATGTACGATTGTACTTACATAACTTCTGCAAATTCCATGGTTATACTGTGCCGACAGGAAATCGCTCTGTACGGCGTAATGGACAGTTGAGACTACCTTTGTGGAAAATGTGCGCTGCGACTATACAGTAAATTATATTTTATTTTCTTTTTAAGTTTCATCCAATGTCTGCCCTTGGAGCAATTCATGCATACCGCTCAAGGATATTTTACAATGAGTATTTGTCCTTTTGAAAAAGAGGTATGTTTTGATTCCCGGCCACCATGCAGCTAAAATAAAAGATTCAGGCGGCAACGTGTTACGATTTCATCATGAATTTCTGAATCTAAGTAGTGCAGTTACGTAGAAGTTAGTATTACATACATGGAGAGATGATGGTACCTTATACATGGTACAATGAATGCACAGATGATACAATATATAAATGTACATTTACAGGCCCTATGTGCTAGTTACATGTGCAGTGTGTTACTAATCAACTGTGTATGTTGACAGACTTTCTGTGCAATGACTGCGCATACCTGGGTGGCAGAGCCATCTTACACACTTTAGTGTCTTTGGGCATGCAGATATTTGGGGCTCTCATTCAAGAAAAAAAAGGAATGACTTTACAACTTCTCCAAAGATTGTAAGTGGGGTATGGTTTTTAAAATGTGTCTCCATTACACATTAAAAAAATGAAGCAGAAGTTTGAAATTTTAGTACAGCAGACTTTCAGTGTGGTTGCCGAGTTCTGCACCATGTGCGCCACTCCATTGTGTGCTCTATATGTTCCAGTCAAATGGTGTACATAACAACAAAGATGAACTAATGGCCTAAACGATGCCAGTGGCATGCGAGGAGGCAAATCTTACAGAAGATAGGACACTTGCGTAAGACATATGGATGCATTTTTGTGTTTGGGTTGTGGTGATTGTGCAGATTATTGGGTAGGTTACTGTAATATAGCACAGAGCAGACCACTGCAGGCAGCATCAACACGCTATTGAAAGCATTATTAGGGTTAAGAAGCGCAACTCCCATCCAAGGAGAAAGAATTGTTTTTCTGAATAAACAAAGGGGATTAGATCGCTTAGTCCAGTCAGCAAGGTTATATGTAAGCTGCTGGACATCGTTCAATATTTAG
Source organism: Ambystoma mexicanum (assembly GCF_040938575.1). Lineage (NCBI taxonomy): Eukaryota > Metazoa > Chordata > Amphibia > Caudata > Ambystomatidae > Ambystoma > Ambystoma mexicanum. The sequence continues at coordinate 298,079,076 of NC_090936.1, read as the reverse complement.
TTAGAATATTTAAACATGGGAAAGGTGATACATTGGCCCTGAAGAAGACCTGTGTTCTATAAGGTCGAAACACATGTTGGCAGGAGCATATTAATCACCAATTGAAATTAAATTTGAATGTGAAGAATCTGTTGAAAACTCTCATTCGCGAAAAATTGTAAAGAATACTAATACCTATTGATAAAATTGTATATTAAGGAGAGTATTGATCAATGATCTATGCGCAGTGGTTGAACTAATACCTTGTCTGTTGTTATCAGGGCTCATCAGGGACTCTGGGTCTACATTGGTAAAACCCTGCAGCAATGATGTTCTTGGGTTGAACATTTGAGCAATATTTTGTGTGGTTGCACATCAGAGTAGCAATCCCCCAGACTTCAGTTTTTGGGGGAGTTTTTGTCTTTTACTATACTATAGTGTATTGACTGTGTCCAGTTATTACAGGCTTGGGTGAAAAGGGCATACAGCAAATAGGTTGTCCATTGTGTGGAAGTGATGTAATACTATGTGAACTGAAGTGGCTAAGGGGTAGGTGGCTGTGTTATGTGTTGGGTTTGTGGTAAGTGGTTAGATGTTTCTATGTATGGTTGTACTGTGCTGTGATAGTTGTGGCCAGGGTCTACAATATTGAGTGCATGGCTGGAGCCCGTAGACTGTACCGTCTACAGTGAAGAGTGCAGGCTGTGGGTACAAGCAGCACAGTGTAACATAGCTGTTCATTGAACATTGTGACATTGGTATGTGCATTGCAGAAATATGTGGACACATTACACCTCGGAGATTATAAAGAAGTATGGCACCAAGAATTGCATACTTACTGTTTCTATTGTGGAGGGCCTGCGCAGTTTTTGTGTAAGGTATGTGAAATGTTGTAGTCATTGTTGTTTCATTCTCTGTGGAAAAAGAAAACATAACATGTTAGAGCAGGTATTTAGTTATTTTGTACTTTATTGAATTGCAGATATTTCTAGATTTTGTGGACCCTCATAATTAGTACTTCATAAATATTATGCTTTAAACATGTGTACTGTGCAATATGTGCAGTACCTGTGGTTCTTTGCGTAATCATTGGGTCAGTGAAAAAAAAAATCCATGCTGGATTAAAAAAAAACTTGCAAATGTATTTGCTGTTAGGTTGCACAGTCCATTATAGTAATGTTTGAACTTATTATAGCAATGTTTAAGGTGCAACGTTGCAGTAGGAGGAATTACAATGGTGTAAGTTATCTGTTTTGTACGTGTTGGTAGTATGGTTGCAGTCATATAGTAGTTGGTGTATTGTAACTGTTTCCCTGTTTCCTTTAGTATTTCTTTATGCGTTTGGTTGCTGCTGATGTTTTGCAAGTATTGTGCCATTGCACTGTGATATTGCAGATTTGTGATGGCAGTTACGTTCCTGTTGGCGTACTGTAACTATTCATAGTTTGGAGGTTTTTGAGGATATGTTTGTAGCACTGTGGTTGCTGAAGATTGAGTTTGGTAGTTTAAATGCTGCAAGTACTATTGAAGTGATATGGTTGCAGTTAGATACCAGTTGGCGTATTCTAACTGTTTACAGTTTCTCATTTTTATAGGGAAAGTTTAGAAGCTCGTCCATTCTTGTTGGTAGTTTCACATCTTTCCACATTCTGAAGTGCTGGGGCACCATTATGGGTTTACGTAATGATATTTGCATATGTATTGAATTGGTATGGGCATTGTTAGATAGTTGGGGACTTATTTGCGTAGTTTGTGGTTTCAGAGGTTACTGCCCATAGTTTTAAACCCTCATACTTAGTAGTACCATGTAGGAAACAATATTAGTGTGATTTTTGTATACTTATTGTTTTTCTGACTGTAATTATTGGGTTCATTGGGGAAAAGAATTGTACAACAGACACAGTGATGTCTTTGTTTGATAGTTACTGTGTGCTAAGTTGTTCCAGTTCCACAGTGCAGAAGGTAAATCTTTTGTTGTGCAATTATGTAGGTACTGGTGGGTGTTGCGTATTCTAATTATGTACATCAGTGAGTACATTTTGGCTTCATAAATATTAAGTAGGCATTTGCAAGATTTGCTGGTAATCTCTGCTTTGGAGTAATGGAATTATCGTTGCATTCAAACTATGAACATTGCTTTCTAATGTATGCAGTATAGTGAACTGCACTGGTTGTGTCCCCTGTGTGGTAGATTATGGCTACTGTTGTGCAGCTTTTCTTGCCAAGTGATACCTGTCCGTGTGTGAAGGTAGTAAGCTTGCAGTTATGTTTGGTTCCATCTGCATTGTATCTTAAAAGCATTAATGTTACATATTGGCTGTGTGATTGTATATGTACGGTCGAACGATTATCGGAATTGCAAGAAGTACACAATATGCTATGGTTTGCATTTTGTACCAGTTGCTGAAATAGAATGGAATCACAGTTAGGTATAGATACATAGACAAAATAACTGACTAGGGCCTTGTTCCTGAATGACATGGTTGTAGAGAGTACATGTATGTTTCCACATGTAGGAAATCTGAAAGATTTAATTTATGGGTATGCTTTTGCTTTCCAGTATTTGCAGTAAGTACATTAGAAATTCCTGTGGATCTTCTTGTCTGTTTAACATGAATTTCACCATTCCAGCACAGTATTCCAATTCCTGCCTTATTCCTGAGTAACTAAGTGTTTTCAGGATTGTTTGCTGCATTACAGTGAAGGATTAGCATTTGTAGAAACAACTGGTCTGAGCTGTTCAAATGTTTTCAACAATTGCTGGCATTTGGAATAGAACATTAATTGCTACATTTGCATAGCAATTTACACCCATTGTATTGGAAAATTTGAATGGACCAAGAAGTTCTGTGTCTGGGTACTTTGATGGAAGTGCATGTGGTTTCTTTGAAGAGGTACTTTTCTTTGTGTTTGGAGTTGAGTATGTGTTGTCCTTTTCAGTCCGTTTTTCTGTGTTTTTGGTTCTTGATGCAGTATGAGTATGATGCATATGTACTTCTGATTGTATCTTTTAAAACCTTTGCATTTTTGAGGAACAGGTTACATTTTAAAATGGGGTGTGTAGTGTGCACGTAGTCTATTGTACTCTATGATGCAAGGAATGTCAGCACTGACTGCACTTACATCAAATTTGACTAGATATAGTCCTTCAAGTGTACATAGACGTGCCAGTGCTACATAACTCATGCCTTCTTTAAAGACTGTGCTGCCAATATCAATTAATGTTTGATATAAGGTTAGACCTTTGTGATTTATGAATAGTCACTGCATATGCTAGCGACAAAGAAACCTGTTCTCTGCGTACATGCATGTCTTGAAAAGAAGGAATTGTGATGTTGAGCGTCCTATCCTTTTAACTTCGAAAGATTGTCAAACTGGATGTTGGCAAACTGAATGCTGTTGTCATGTGGGTATGTCTGGAAGCCAAGAACTGTACCAAGTGCTCCATTAACTAAAACGTGCTCTACGTCAAGGTTACACTTTAACATGACTATACACTTTACACATAATGTTAACATTTTCTACAAACCAGCTGTGTTGGAGATAGAGTTTTCTAAGGTATTTAGTCGTGCTATGGCTTGTTGACACATAGGTATTGTCATACCATGTACGTCCAGTTTGTCTGTGGAGAAAATTTGCACTAGTGGTTGCATTTCTTTTTTCAGCATTGTTTCATTGAATTGTGCACAGCTTGATAGAGATGGTATTAAGGACATACAGTTGAAATTTTTTGTGTGGCGATTCTTCCATGACATCAGTAGCACATGTGTTATGGCCGTATAGCTCATGGATGCGTCTGGTATTTAGTGCTTCCTTCGATAGTATACTAATCTGAATGCTTTTTAAAATGTTGGCCTAGGTGAGGTCTGCAGACTGACGCATGTTTTCAGTTAGTTCTCTGTATTGGAAATCTTGCCAAAGATTTACATTCCTGAATGTTGCAAGAGTTTTGCGGCACAGTTTGTGTCCTAAGGTTTTAAAGATAAGTTCACCTTTCACAGGTGTTAATGTCGACTGTTGGAGGAACTTGCTGATGATTTTTATTAAGAATTTTTTGCCTGATCCAGCTTGACCACTTACATACATCAGTATAGGTTTATAGTCTTGAAAGGTACAAGTTTTAGTTTTGTGCAGCACACAATGTCCATGACATCAGTAGCACATGTGTTATGGCCGTATAGCTCATGGATGCATCTGGTATTTAGTGCTTCCTTCGATAGTACACTTATCTGAATGTTTTTTAAAATGTTGGCGTAGGTGAGGTCTGCAGACTGACGCATGTTCTCAGTTAGTTCTCTGTATTGGAAATCTTGCCAGAGATTTACATTCTCGAATGTTACAAGAGTTTTATGGCACAGTTTGTGTCCTAAGGTTTTAAAGATAGGTTCACCTTTCACAGGTGTTAATGTCAACTGTTGGAGGAACTTGCTGATGATTTTTATTGAGAATGTTTTGCCTGATCCAGCTTGACCACTTACATACAGCAGTATAGGTTTATAGTCTTGAAAGGTACAAGTTTTAGTTTCGTGCTGCACACAATGTTCAATTTATTTAGTTACTTCTAGCAAAATGCTACGCTGTTCATTGTTTAATTGTGATTTGAGTATAGCAAAGTCTTCTGTAGATTGCTCATACTGACATATGGTGTTCTCTACTTCTGTCATGGCTAATTCTGCCTCATTTGCTATGAGTGGCTGTCCAAGTGGTTCTTGGCTCCCTGTCATAGAAGGTTCAATGCTCTCAAGAGTGTCTACATTTAGTTTTGCTCAAAGTTCTTCTTCTTGTTGGCGTTCATTGTCCAATGTGGTTTTGTACTGTGTAAAGTTTATATCTGTTATGGTACTTTCACTTGCATTGAAAGCATATTCATAGGAGGCATGAGTGTCTAATAAATCTTCTTCTTTTCTCCGTGGTTTGAAAAGTTTCAGTAGAGCCATTTAGCACATTTCTTTGTGTTGCGGAATTTTTAATGACAACTTCATATGATTAAGCAGGCTTCGTTTGGTAAGTTTCTCCAGGCTGCCTTCACAGCTTTCAAATCTGTATCTACCTTTTTTCTCATCTGATTTAATGTTATTTTTGTATGAAGAGTTTTGGGCTATGTGGTACAGGCACATGGTTTCTAAAGTAATACTCCTGTTCAGGTAGTATGTGTACAATAAGTTGTTTTTCAAAATATCCTGGCTGTTGGGATCATTTTTGGCTATTGTTTCTATGGGCCTCATTACACGTTAGGCGATAAGGGTTTACCGGTACCGGTATTTTACCGGTACCGGTAAATCCTTACCGCCTTACTACGCGGTCCTTTTGCGGGTTGGGGAATTTAACGCCTGCTTTTTGCAAGCATTAAAAACCAACCCGCAAAGGGACCCAGGAAGCTAATTACGGTACCGCAATGTGCGGTGCCGTAATTAGCACCTTCCCCTTTCCCATTATGCCCTATGGGGCAAAAATGGGTATGGGGAAGGGCAATTGTGGAAGGGGGAATTACCGCCCCGCCAACCTTGGAATGGGGCGGTAATTCCCCTTTCCACCAAGGCGGTGCCGGTATTTAACAGGCATGAACCATGGCGCTAATTGCGCCATGGTTCTCCGCCTACCGTGTAATGAGGCCCTATGTCTTTGTACGATTTCAGAACTCTTTTTCCTGGATGCAGAAGGACCAACTCTTAGCCACACTATGTTTTCAGATTATCCATACAAGGCGTGCCAGTTAATGGGTCTGCAGCTTCGTAGCAGCCACATTCTCTATGGGACAGTATTTTTATGCCAAAGCTGTACAAATTCTGTGACAGATGATATGTCATCCCAGGGGTCTTTGAGCTCTGTTTTCTCTGCTTTGGTTAAGTAGGCTGGGAAATATTGTGCAACTGCAGTGGAATTGTCTGCAATGTACTATACATCTACATTTGCATTCCATAGGAGGGCAATTGTTGCATTGTAATCATTGATGTACTTTTATGGTTTGGTTCCTTTTATGCATTATGTGTTCTTAGGAGATTTCCCTTTCATACTGTCTAACCAAAGACATTAAGCTGTTTACTTGTCCTGTTGCTGAAACTGGTCTAGGGAACCAAAGCAGCATTTGGTGTAGTATTTGCCTTTGTTTTATATTTGCGCTAACAATACTTGCCACACTTGTGTCTTTGAAACTGCAAAAAATGTGTGCATGTAGGTCACTATGTGTACTTTCTGAAGGGGTTTTTCAAGTGACATATTTGTGAATGAACTGCAAAACAGTTGCATCACTGTCCCCACCAAATTTAGGAGCATTTATAATCCAGAAAAGCATGTGAATGTGTGGTGCTCCTGTGGTTTGATATTATTTTCTCCAAAAGAAGTGTTCCACTTCTCAGAGGGGAGGAAGTGCTTCATTGAAAATGAAGTGCAGCATGGCAATGAAGCGATGATGGAAGTACCTTTACAGGATCAAGAGAGCAGAGTTCTCCTGGTGTTTTCATGTCTATACCTGTTTTGTTTTTGTTTGCTATGTGTAGGAAAGTGTGCAAGTCTTCCCATGCATACTCTGCACAACTTAAAGTGACAAACCATGTGGGTGGGCCAAGGTTCCGGAACATACACCGCACATCTGCGTGCCGTCAGGACCAGTACTCTTTCGTACCAAGTATGTTTGCTGAGAGATTTGTAATACTTGACTGTAAAACTTCATCTTTGCCTTGCACCTTTTGATGTAGCTGTGTAGCAGACATGTAGCAGACATGTTTTGAAAATGGGAACCAGTTCAATGTGTGTGCAACTCCATAATATAGCATTGCTAGTTCACTTTCAAAGAGGAGGTGGATATGTATTCCACATTTTGTCTAAATCTAGGGTCTTCAGAATACCTTTGTAAAGAGCAATATTCTGATGCTGTTATTTGTGTGCATCTTTCATCATATCTTCCACCTTCTCCAGTCAGGAAGAGTAGAGGAAAGGCTTATACTTCTACACTTTTTTCCCATACACTGATTGGCGATCCTTTGGCTTGCTGGCAATCAGCTGTTTCTGTGTAATATCCAAAATGCAGTGCAGCACTTTTTGCAAGTATAGCAAGTACTTCCCCGGTAGGTGTTGACCATTTCAAACCTTCCAAAAACAAACAGCACAAAAAGGCTCTTTTCAGAGCCACCACTTCCTTTTGGGAATTAGTGCAATATTTTTGACGGAGCCACCCTTCGCATTATTTACTGTGCTGTCCACGGAGGATATAGGCTGTGCGGAGGCATGAATCTTTAAATTGGCACTTCTATTTTTGAAATGTGAAAGGTGGCTCTGAAAAGAGACTTTTTTAATTTATTTAAAATGTTCGTTTGTTTTGTATTTTTCTTGTTCTTGCAACACACGACTCAGAAGGAAAGGAAGGGAAGGGAGCTTCGGGAAAGGGCACCAACAACAGGCATAAAAAAGGGCAAGTGGAGAGAGGAAGATGTTGGGTGGTCCTTACTTAGGTAGGGGGCAGTCCTTTTCATGCTCCCCGGTCGAAGCCTCGAAAACACTTTGAAGTTGCTCCCCCCTGCAGAGTACTGCGTCGCAGTACATGCACAATACAGTGACCTTTGAAAGGTAAGGGTCTGCTGCAGTGAGTATGGCCTGCAAGGCTGGTTTAGGGATCCACTGCCCCACAGGAGTGTCCCTAGTGGTGGCAGGAACAGATGCAGAGGATGCTGTAGAGGAAATTAATCTACAGCCTTGTTTAAAGGGGACAACCTTCCAAACTGCTGCCTTGTGGTTCGATTTGAGGTGTCGCCGCACGGAGGGGGTGCCGTAGATGTACAAGCCAGGTTTCCCGCGACTGTTGCACTCAGTACATTTCACCTGGTTAGAATGGGATTTGGGCATGTCTCCTACGGTGGTAAATAGTTTCCACACCCAGGACTCACGCTGGCTGCAGGCAATGGGGAATTGCTCTACTTCCTCCTTGTTCTCCACTTGATCTCTATCTACATTACCACACCTGTTCTCTTGTCCAGGCCCTTTGGAAAGAGGTAGTGGTGGTGAGGGTGAGGGTGTGGGTGCTGCTGAGTTAGAGGCATTAGCAGCAGCCATGGTTGCCTTTAGTTGCAAAGGTAATATAGCACAGCAGAATTGATCACAAAGCACTTCCAGCACGAAGCAATGTGGACCGCTGCTCTGTTCTGGAAAGCCAAAAACAGAATGCGGAGCAGCTCTGGGGTGTGCCTTTTATAGGGCTGCTGTGGAGCATTCACAAAAATAGTTAGATGTACAGGGGCACAGTGTGGGACCTTTGCAAGGGTGGACTTTCACAGTAACACTCCATAGATTTCAGAAAACAGTACTTTTTCAATGTGCGGGATCCCACATACATCGTGTCTGGCAAATAAGGGCTCACGCGCAGTGTGGGTGTGGTCACATAGTGACATCGCAAATATTCTCGAATGGGAAAGCTGTCCACAGGGTGCGTATTGGGCGGAATACTATGTGCATAGGTGTCTTACGGACAGGGTTGGGATCCCCAGATTAATTAAAAGTGTGACACACGTGTGGTGAACAGTTTCGCACAAGCTGGGTGTTTGTAGGGTACAGCAGATGGGATGTTCATGTGCGCAGCTGTCCATAGGACATGGGTGGGCACCTCGAACTAGTAAAAGTATGTAACAAGTTCTTTCGAACATGCTGGACAGAGGCGCTGTTACCAGGACACAGAGGAAGAGATATGCATGCACGTAGTGGTGCAACGGACAAACGTGCACTCCCACAACTAAGTAAAGGTTCATCACAAGATGCGGACATGCGGCCAGTAGTGGTGTCCTACGGATACCTCCATTGTGACTGTGGATAGGCCGGGCAGGTGCGGTGTCCGTAGGACAGCTCCATTTTGCTTAATAGCGGTCATCCCGAACAGTACTGTGTGCTGCAGAGTCATAACGGGATTTCTTTTTAAAAAGGAAAACCACACACACACTCAGCAACAATTTACATATGAACCTTTATTTTCACACACACATAGAAACTATGGGGATAGGGAATGGGTAGCAGAAATCATTACATGCACAGGGGAATTGGGGATGTGTACAAGTTGGTTGTGAGGGGAGGAATTGATTGAGGTCTCATTGTAACGTCTCTGATCACAGGGTATTTGTGGGGATGGTGGACTGGAAAATGGGGAAGGGGTACACGTGCAGGTGGGCAGTGGTATTTTATTTTTTCCATATGTCCTTGTACAAAATCTTTTAAGGTGGCAACATATTTTAGCAATTGCTCCATTTTATTCACAGTTTCCTTCACTTCCTGTGGCCGTATGCTGTTGTGGAAGAGGTGCCACTTGTGGTGCATTTCCTTCATTTCCAGTATGTTCTGTTAAAGAAAAAAAGATCTGTTAGGTGTATATGAAGCAATATATATTAACTGTCTTACTTTTCAGACTGTGGTGCGTATAAATGGGGTTACTATCGTTACTCATTTCGTCATGAGGGAAATTCTCTTCCAGCCATTCTATGGTGCTTGCCATTGCTACCTAAAAAAAGAAACATCATGGTTTTCTAGTATTGTGCACTACAAAACCTGTGCAATTATAGGAGAAACTTATTTTTAGTGAAGTTCTGCGCTCAGTACTTTGAAGTAATTACTCTGCCAGTTCCTTCTACGTTCCTATGTAAAGCAGCAGTGCAGTAATATTGTTGGAGGCAGACGTAATTTCTCTTGTTAGTGCATTCCATGGTGCACACCCTATGCCTTTCCTCTGTTTGTTTCTTACGTACAGAGTTTGCAGACCTACTCTATTTTTCCTTGCAATTCACGTACTTGGTGCTGTTTGTATATGTCCCTTGTCTTTGCTGAATGGTACCACCATGTAAGAGAACCCCTGCCTTTTTCAGCAAGTTGGATGCCACCCGATATCTGCAAACAGATGCACAGTCCTCGGTTACTGTGCCCATCGGCATGGAGCCATCGATTTGGTATGTTGTTTGGTACATCTATAAAACTAAGGGTATCCTGGTAAAAACCTATGAAATTCGGTGAAAAAACATTGTTAAAGGGACATTATAGTTAAGTTGCGCTACTAAAAGCCTATCAAATTCACTGAAATAACATTGTTAAAGGGACATTATGGTTCAGTTGCCCTAAGAAAAACCTATCAACTTCAGTACAAAAACTTTTTTAAAGGGACATTACAGTTACTTTGCACTAATAACAACCTATCCATATTATGCTTACAAGTAAAACCGAAAAACCCAAGTAATTCACCAGTTATGGTATGCTAAACAACCATAACTCACTGTTATGATGTTGCTGTTCATGGCGTTTCCTCTTTGTGCATAGTAAAGCTAAATGACATGGAATGTTTATCACCTCCAGTTCTAGTGAGGTCACAGAAGCTGTGTTTGCTTACTTTGCTGTCAGCGTTCTAAGTTTGTCAGTTGAGAGTGCCTTTGTATGTGTAAGCAGCCAAGCTGTTGTTGGGGGTCTTTTCCCTACTTAACTTAATAAATATACCATATGAAGACTTACCTGTGCCTGTCTATGCCTTCATAACAATGGCGACGAGGATGGGATGTTTCTGAAGACCCCCAGCAAAGATCCAGGAAAGACTGCCGCTCCGCTATCCCTAGAGCGTAGTAGCGGCAGTCCAGAGGGAAGATTTATCCTGCGTTGGCCGCTCCGCTACCGTGCAGCGTTGAGTGGCCACCCAGATCCGGCAGCCTGCTATCAAGTAAGTTTAGCGCCGCCTCGCACAAGTCGCTCCCAACCAGGCCCGATCTGTGCTGTTACGTTCGCAGCGTGCTGCCATTCGCGCTCAGCCCAAAGAGGCTGCGGCATTACCCATACGAGAATTGTCATCGCGCCCAGCCGACGTGCTGTGATCGCACTAATAGTGTCAGCATCTGCGCCGATGACGGTGTGACAGGAATCCCCATTTGCAGCGCTCCCACAGACGTTTCCCTTGAACGCGGACCCAGAGCTCCTGCAGGGAAGAAGAAAAGCACGGAGAAGAGGGGCAGCCGTAAAACCCTAAGCGGAAGGGCACCAGAAATCTCAGAAGAGGAAAAGTACCACACAGCTGCTGATTGAGGCGCACTAAGAATAATAAGAAAGCTTACATGGGAGAGAAGCACGGTGAAGATAGATTGCCGTAAAACCCTAAGCAGAGGCGCACCAGAAGTCTTGGAAGAGGAAGGGTACCACGCAGCTGCTGGATGAAGAGCTTTAGGAATCTCAAAAAGCTTGGCTAAGAATTCTTAAATGTACGTGGGGCACTGTTGTTAAGACGGATTTCTGAACTCTGTCCTGGTGGCGCAGAAGTTCAGAAGGCCAACCTAATTACTTGGAACAGGGTAACCTCTGGACGAGCCAGACCAATCAAGGTAGCGATCGCGGCGGTCAAGACTAGGTCTCAAGAACACTTACAAACTACTCCAAACAGTTGTTATATTAAAAATATATACACATTTATTTCAAGGCCTTTAAAACAATGACCGTAGCGAGAAAATCACAATATAACGATAGTAAACCAACACATACCATATCAACACAATATATATACAAATACAACAAGTCTCAAGCGTTACATGCACGAAATGTGTAGTCCACCTAAAAGGGAGGGAAAACAGGCAGTGCGCAATAATGCTTAGACCCAGTTCACCTTCAGAGGCACCTAACTAGATGGAAGTCCGAGCCCTGCGAAGAGTGGAGCCTTGTGCTCAAAAGTACCTGCACGCGCTGGTGCCAACGGGCAAAAGGAGAAGCTCTTCGAGGGAAATCAGGCAGTTCAGTTTAGTGCACAAAAGAAGAAGAACAAGTTCCGCAACTCAAGCGCAGCCTCCACAGTGGGCAGAAGCAGAGCGCGAGTACGGAAAAGGGTGCTGTTTGACACAGCGGGGAAAAGCAATGGGCTCCTGCAGGAGGGCAACCAGATCCTAGCTATGCTACTCACCGGTCCCCGATGCAAGCAGACCCAGGCTTCTCCTCGTCAGTTTCAGCAGCTGGCAGGTTCAGAAGAGCAGGGAACGCCTCGTCGTCGTGTTGAGTAAAAAGACGTCCCAATCGAAGAAACCCGCACAGTTTGTTGCCACAGCAGGGCAACGGAGCGGCCGTGTGTATCTGAGCCAAATGTACACTACTCACTTCAGACCTGGGAACGCCAAGTGTACGAAGCGTGTGAGAGTGACAAGGACTCGAAATACTACACAACCTTGCGGCGGTTACAGAGCAAGACTCCCGTGTAAACTAGTCAGTCAGCTGGATGGCCCAGAGACGCTTCCGAAGGCTTACTGGCAGGAGATGGTGAAGATGCCGAGAATAGCTGTTCCCGCTATTCCAAGGGTCGAAGTACCAGTACAGGCCTTCTGGTTCGATCAAAGGTGAAAAGGGTTTCACAAGACGACAGCAGTGCAGAGGAGAAGTCCTTCAGCGGGTCACCAGCGATTCCTCGGTTCAGCCTCTTGGTTGCAGGATACTTGGCTCCTGTATTCCTTCGTTCGTGAGAACTCAGGAGATCGACATGGTAGTGGTGTTTCCAGCCCCCTCTTATCCACGGTTCCCTTCGCACCAAAACGGAGGGGACCCAATGGGAGATCCGCTCATCAACACTCACACCATTCGTGGACCAATCACGGACCATGGTGGTCCCAGGCATTCACACCACCCTAGACTCTCTGGCACCCAGGATGTGTATTGGGACCAGACATCCCAGTCCACATCCTGGAGGCAAACACAAGACATGTAGAAGCCCGCGAAAGCATCCGTGTTTCGCGGGAAAGTACATGCCCAAATAAGGAAGGCCCCGGGTCGGCTCGACCTGGGGAAGGTGAAGGGAGCAAGACGGTCAGCGGACAGGACAAAGGAGCCTCGTGGTCTGGCCATTTTGGGAGCCAGGCCACCATTTTGGGTTAAGGGCGAGAAACGCGCTTAGAACGCCAAAAGGAGCTCAAAACACAAGAAACGATCGCTGCCACCATTCCCGTCCCTCAATCACTTGCACCGATCAGATACAATCCTAAACGAGTATCTAGGGCCTGTAGAAGGCTAGAGACCCAAGAGAGCTGTAACTTAGCTTACAGTGCCCTCTTGTGTCATGTTGCACGAAAGCCGCAACTTGATAAAAGAAACTACGGGAAACAGCGTTCCCCGGTACTGACTGTCTTAAGGGCATGTCAGTTTCCCCGTAAGAAAGGAGCGAAAGCCCAGAGGAGTGCGGCAGAAGGCTGCACTTCTCTGGCAAAGTCAAGAACAAGGTGAAAAACAACAGCAAAAAGTTTAGGGGTTGCCACATGGAAGGAAAATTACCTACAATTACGAAATCTTTCCTAACAACTGTAAAGAAATGTAGAGACAAGATAAATCAAATAGTGCCATTTGTTCCACTTTGTGCCAGTCAATTCTGTATTTTCAGGAAATACTGTGTCAGCCTGCAGTCACTCAGAGAACAGAGCACATAGAAGGGGGACTGTAGATAGCACATCTGTTAAGAAGGTCAAGCTAGCGCACTAAAAGGAGAAGCTGTGTTAGCTCAACAAGGCAGGAAGCGAGCAGCGGCTTTTTGAGTGTCCAAGAAGCATGGCGGGTTTACCAGGGATAGCTGGTCCACCAATATTTATGCCGGTACCAGGAGCTGCAAAAATTCCATGGGCTCAATGGCGCAAGGGATTTGCTCATTATATAAAGGCTACTGGTGGGACATCATACTCTAGTGAAAGGAAGTTGGCTTTGCTGTTACATTTTTTAGGATATGAAGGGCAAAGAATTTACGAGACTCTTCCCCAGCCATTGGGAGTTGGCAGTGATGGTGATGCCGCAAATGAATTTGATATGGCCCTGTTGAAACTGGACAAGCATTTCAACCCCAAGACCAGCACAATATTGGAACGGTATAATTTCTGCATGCGGATGCAAGCTCAGGGTGAATCGGTTGAAGAATATGTGACAGCCCTGCGACATTTAGCATTAACTTGCAAGTTTCAAGGTACATTTGATGAACATATTCGGGACCAGTTTATGACTCACTGTAAATCTAATAAGATACGTGAGGAGTTGTGGCTGAGGGATGACCCCAACCTAGATGAAGTATTGGATCTTGCAAAGCGCGTGGAACATTCATTGGCATGTGTTGCAAAGTTATCGAAGAATGAAACCAATGATCATAAGGAAGTCAAGAGTGAAGTATTAAGTGTGGCAGATAGCAAAAGCAAAATAAGTGGGAAATCCAAGCAGTTGAATAGAGTCATCGGGGAAGAGAAGAGAAGCCAAGATCCAGTGCAGAGAACAGAAAGAAGAGAGGACAGACTGTGTTTTCTATGTGCGAGCAGCATGCATTTTGCTTCATCTATCGTGTCCAGGTCGTAAGGCGACATGTGCAAAGTGCAGAAGGAAAGGCCATTTTGCGAACTGCTGCAAGAACTATCAATATGGTCAGTCCAGTCAAAGGAAGGTCCTTTACGTCAATGAAGAAGAGGATGGAAGATCGTCAGAAGAGGAAGTGATACTTCCGATGCAGAATGTCATTGTCAATACCATTAATGTTGTGATGGATGGTGAAAATGGAGACGACTGTGAGCGGCCATTTGCGATAGTGAATGCATATGGTCATGAAGTTTCCATGATGGCTGATTCTGGCTCAAAGATTACCTTAGTGTCCAGAAGTGTGTTTGAGAAGGAGATGTGTGGAGAGGTAACTCGATTAATAGAGCCGGACATCAATCCCGGAGCATACAATCAGGACAAGATTGAGTTGCTGGGATACGTGTGGAGTGAATTTGAGTTCAAAGGAAGGAGGTGTAAGGGTAAAGTATATGTCACTAAGAAAGGGCAATCATTGCTCGGGTGGAGAGAACAGAAGAGTCTGGCTATACGGTTAGATCCAAACCATCCCGAGAAAGTGCTCCAAGTGTCGTTGCCATCCACTGTGGCGGGCAAGTATGTGACAGAGCATTATGAGGTGTTTGAGAAAAGTTTGGGGAAGGTGAAAGGATTTCAACACCAGATTGTCCTAAGGAGGGGTAGTTTGCCAGTTGTTGCGAAACTTAGGCCTGTACCTTTCTCTTTGAGAGAAGGTGTGAAGAATGAACTCAAGAAAGAAATTACTACAAATGGGTGTGATTGAAAGAGCAGGAGGTGTCGAGTGGGTGTCACCGGTTGTAGTAGTAAAAAAAGCTTGGGCGATCTAAGGTTGTGCATAGACATGCGTGAGCTCAACAAGTGTGTGATGGTTGATAGGCATCCTTTGCCAAACATCGGTGAGATGTTAACCATGGTGGGCCGGGGGAAGATATTTTCAAAACTTGATATGGCGTCTGCATATCACCAGGTCGAGCTGATGGAAGAATGTAGAAAGGTCACCGCTTTCATAACTCATGAAGGCGTGTTTCAATTCAGGAGAATGCCGTTCAGTTTGGCTTCGGCCTCATCGGTGTTTCAAAAGATCATAGATCGGTTACTTGGATGTGTGAAGGGTGTGTTTTGCTTCCAAGACGATGTGCTAATATGTGGTGAGACGTTGGATGAGTATGACAGGAGTTTAAATGCTGTGTTAAAAATCTTTGAAGAGAGAGGCATTACTTTAAGGGAGGAAAAGTGTACATTTGCAGTGTCCAAGGTGGATTACTTAGGTCACGAAGTATCATCTGAGGGGGTAAAACCCAAAGAAGGCATTATTAACTCCATAAAGGAAATTGAGAAGCCTACGACCAAAAGTGAACTCCGTTCATTTTTAGGTATGACAGAGTTTTATCAAAAGTTCGTAGAGAACTATGCAACCAAAGTTCTGGAGATGAGGAAAATATTAAGGAAAAGTGCAGACTTTATATGGGGTCGTGAATGTGATGTAGAGTTCTCTAGAATCAAAGAGGAAATTGATATGGCAAAACCTTTGGGATGTTTCGATACGAGAAAGTTGACTATCATTACGGTAGATGCTAGTGAGGGTGGCCTGGGAGCTGTTCTGGCACAGAAACAAGATGATGGATCAGAAGTTATAATAGCACATGCATCACGTGGTTTGAAAGGTGCCGAAGTACGTATTTCAGTTCTGTAGAAGGAAGCTCTCGCATGTTATTGGGCGATAGAAAGATTTAAAAGTTTTGTTTGGGGCGTGGAATTTGTAATCCGGACGGATCACAAACCTTTGAAAATCATTTTTTAGTCGAAAGGTTTGGACAAGATTTCGCGCAGAGTGGCTGGATGGGTCACCCGGATGCAAGCCCACAAATTTGTGATTGAAGTGATTCCCGGGAAAGAGAATATTTTGGCGGACAGTTTGTCAAGGGTAAGGGTTCATTCTCAGGACAGGATTGAAGATGATGACATGGAGATGCTGTTTGTAAACTCAGAAGGCATTGTATCCAAGCAAGAGTGGTTGGATGAGATAAGAAAGGATAAGATATTGAGTAAGGTGATTTTGTATGTTGTGTCTTCTGTTTGGCCGAACAAATCGGCGTTATTAGAGGAAGAAAAACCTTTTTGGGAGGTGAAAGATGAACTGTCAGTGGCTGATGAGATATTGTTCAGATGGGAGAGGGCAGTGGCTCCTGTGGGCATTCGAGGAAAGATCATTGATTTGGCGCACAGTGGACATATTGGTATTGCAAAGACTAAAGGAGTACTGAGAACAGACTACTGGCGGCCGGGATTCGATAAGGAAGTTGAGGTCCGGTTGGGTGAATGTCAATTTTGCATGAGGAGTGGGAAGGGAGTAGAAGCCAAGAAGCAACCTTTAATTGATGTGGGTGTGCCCTCCCGTGACCTGTCGATTTGGGATATGGTCGGGGAAGATTTGTTGTCGTGGTAGTTGATCTATTTTCCAGGTGGGTGGATTTTAGAATTGTGAGAGAAATATCGGGAGAAAGTATGATTAAAGTTTTACAAGAGATTTTTGCGAGTGAGGGTCTCCCAGGGAGTGTTCTTACGGACAATGGCACGCAATTTACTGGGGGATGTTTTCCCAAGTATTTAGAAAGATGTGGTGTGAGCCATTAGAGGGCTGCTCTTTATCATCCTGAAACACATGGAGTAGTTTAGAGACTGAATAGATGCGTAATGGAGAGCATTCGCATGGGGGAAGAGTGTGGATTTGACAAATTAGCTACTATTCAAAATAGGATGTGGGTGTTGCGCATGGCACCTCATGCCACCACCGGTTTGTGCCCGTTCGAACTCATGAGAGGTCGCAAACCTTATTCCATGGCGTGTCCGCCATGGTTAGGCAGAAGCAGGGAATCTGATGTGGTCATTGATGAGGTGAGAAAATCCCTCAAGAAGAAGAAGAGTGAATGGGTCATGCGTGAAAATAGAAGGAGAGGAAGGAAGGAATTGCGTGTGGAGTGTGGTGACTGGGTGAGGATTAAGAAAGGGTGGTGAGAAAGAAGGGTGACTTGTTATATTCTGACCCAGTTAGGGTCGTTGCTGTGTTGAAGGGTGCAGTGCGTGTGGCTGGTGGCCAAGTTTGGAACAAGAATAGGGTATACTGTGAAAAGAGGTTGTTTGTGAAATGCAGGATTTGTGAAGGAGTTTTGGAAAAAAAGGGAGATGTGTTATGATGTTGCTGTTCATGGCGTTTCCTCTTTGTGCATAGTAAAGCTAAATGACATGGAATGTTTATCACCTCCAGTTCCAGCGAGGTCATAGAAGCTGTGTTTGCTTACTTTGCTGTCAGCGTTCTAAGTTTGTCAGTTGAGAGTGCCTTTGTATGTGTAAGCAGCCCCTGCTGTTGTTGGGGGTCTTTTCCCTACTTAACTTAATAAATATACCATATGAAGACTTACCTGTGCCTGTCTATGCCTTCATAACACTCACGCCACCACTGTGCACTGAAAGGACTAACACCCATGACATCAAAGATGATATCACAAATGACTTTGACAGAAGCACCGGCACCGTGTGCAAAAGTGCCGGTGCTTCCGTCCTCCACATTCCCATTGAGTCCTATGGGACTTGAATGGGAATGGGGAGTTACTTTTTCCGACGCCTGGCTTCCTGGGACCGCCGGGGCAGTAATGCTCTGGTAATTCCCCAAAGCCAGGCAGCGGAAAAAAACACAACTCCGGCAGACGCCGTCCCGTTTTTACCGGCACAGCTACCGCCTGGGTCGTAATGAGGCCCATTGTCCACAAAGAGTACGGCAAGGATATATCATCTCCCCTTCCCCCCTCCATACCGGGCATATCAAATGATGCAGTGGATAGATTTGAAAGAGTCCATTGAAATACAAATGAAACAGAATGGGTGACACACACCTGCCTCAATTCTCGTGCCACCCTAAAACATTCTGTGAGCTCACCATTCTTGCCGTTTGATTAAGTGTGCTGGGTCTGCATGCATAATTTCTGAAGATTAAGAATTGGCAGCCTCACGCTCACAAACATTTCCTCATAGCTGCCAAGTACCTTAGTGTCTTGTGATTGTTGAACATTAATGCTGGGGATTGTAGTAATATACTTTATATCAAAAAAATGTGAGTAAACATTCCAGCATACAACATGCAAAACCAGGACTGGATGAAGGGATCTTGCTTTACGTGGGGCCAATTGTCAGGATATTGTGCTGTGCACAGAGGTGAAGGTTGTGCCAGTGGGCCATGCAGCAGAGCAGCTGTCCTTGAGCAGAGGATGGGAAACATGAGGGGGGCATTCTTGCAGTTGCTATGGCAGCCTTGCTCTGCATATGTCATTCCTTGAATGCCTCTAAATGCTACGAGGCATCTCAATCTAGTCAAGAATATCCCAAAGGATATTCTCTACCATATCAAAGGCTTGTTTCAGATCAAAGAAACGTTGTTAAAGAGAAGGTTGCAGTACAGTGTGAGTGTGTATGTTTAGGAAGAGAGTACGTAGAAAGGGTAGTGTAAGGTGTGGTTGTGAAGTGGATGTTAGTGGGTGACAGGAAGCTGTTTGAGTAGGTTGGAGGGAAGAATAGTGGGAGGAGAGAGTAAGAGTGTGGAGGAGGGGGTAGTATTATGGAGGAGGGAGAATTAGCGGAGAAGAGAAAGTAGTAACATCTACGGGTGGAGGCAAGACATAGCAGAAGTGAGAACATCGAAGGGCCAGAAGATTACTGGGAGGAGCTATTTGGAATGGAGGAATCGTAAAGAGTAGAAATGTGAAAAGTAAGAGTGAGCATGGCTGAAAGAGGCCTGAATGAACCAGGGTATTTGTAAGGCAATATCCCAACTCCCCATTCAAAAACAAACCATTGGATACTGTAGTGTACAGAGAGCTAGGAAGCCCTGGAGGGTGTCTAGAGAGATAAGGCATTTAGCTTTTAGGTTATCACCTCTAGCAGAAGGCAGACCTAGACAGCAAGGGTGAATCCTCTGTAGGTACTAACCTGGATCCAGGGATGCCTGGGTTAGGGTAGGGGTTCTGCACTAGACGAGAGAGAGGGATGGCCTACAAACAAAATCTTCAATAAAAGCCCTTGAGTGTTGCTTGAGTCATCTGAGACATGTGTTAAATTGGATGTTGTCTGGCAGATTCAAGGCTCAGTGAAAAAAAAGATACTCACAGAGAGGGGGTGTCTTTCTCGCTGTGAAATCATCAAGCTGATTCATGAATGTAGAGAAATGCTTTCTGCTGTTTTCATGTCTGCTTCTGAAATAACAACAGTAATCGACTAGCTTCCTGTAAAGACTGGAGGGGGGATCTGTACTTCTGCCCCCTATATAGTAGGGTAAAGGCATAGCACACTCCAGCCAAGGATCCCAATTTGGTAGCAGTGGACGAGCAGCCAGATTAAGCTTTCAGAGGTTGATGCAGGCTGGTTCTTAAGTACAGTGTTTCCCCAAGCCCCCACAAAGGAATGTACACACACTATGTTAGGTGATAACAGAGCTTCTTTATATAAAATTCAGTGAAAAAACTTTGTTAAAGGGACGTTATGGTTAAGTTGCGCTACTAAAAACCTATGAAATTCAGTGAAAAACGTTATGGTTCCAAGTAAAACCGAAAAACCCTTGAAATTTGCCAGTTATGGTAAGCTAAGCAACCATAACTCGCGCCACCACCGTGCACTGCTTAGCCTAACACCCAGGACATCAAAGAGGACATCACAAATGTCATTGATGACATCACTGATGACATCACATGTGCATTTACCGTTAATTAAAAAAGTATCAAAGATTATTGGAATAAATACCAAGGGCTAATCAGTGCATTAAGCTATGCATTGAAATAAATAGCATTCTATTATTAACTTCAATCCAGTATACTAAGGTACTCATGTAGAAAAATAGGCATTGTGTGCAGCATACATGATGGAGGTGCAATATTCATAAGCTTGCCATGTTGAATAGTGAAATGATAACTGTTTTCATATTAGAGTTTTGCGTACAGTGAAACTTGTGATAAGTAGGTAATAAAACCCACTTACTACATAATTGCATTATTATAGACAAAACACAAAGAGACAACACCACATACACATGTGAATATATACAAGGGAATTGAAGTAAGAAAAAAAACAGCAATAGTAGCAGAAAGTGTTCATAACCTAACTGATTACCTTTATGCAGAGAAATGATTTCTCTGTTTCAAAGCTGTTACTTACCCTATCTATATATATCACATGATGTGTCTGGACCCTAAGGAAAATAGGGTGAGTACAACATATAAAAATATGAGCATATACAGGGAAAGTACAGTAATAAAAAAACATCAAAAGTATCAGAAAGTGCTGATAAATCTACTGATAATTTTAATGCACAAAAAGGATTGCTGTCTTTCAAGGTTCTGTCTTCCCCTATGTATATGTTTCATATGATATGACTGGACCCTAAGGGAATTATTGTAAGAACATACTTGAAGGATAAGTCTACGAATATAGTACATTTACAATTTTTAGTTCCTGACTGTTACTGAAGAAAATCAGGTGGCCTAGATATGTCAGGAAAGGAAAAAAGGGGGAGTCAGACATGTGATGTCATCAATGACATTTGTGATGTGATGTCATCTTTGATGTCCTGTGTGTTAGGCTTAGCAGTGTACGGAGGTGGTGCGAGTTATGGTTGCTTAGCTTACCATAACTGGTGAATTTCAAGGGTTTTTCGGTTTTACTTGGAAGGCGGGGTGCATAAAGAGAACACAACAGGGCATCGGCGGGGGGTCGGGAAGACCAGGAGAGAGACACGGGGCATGAGTGGGGGGTAACACGAGGAAGACACGGGGCATGAGCGGGGGGGGGAAAGAAGGAAGACACAGGGCATGAGCGGGGGTGGGGGGAAGAAGGAAGACACGGGGCATGAGAGCAGGGGGTGGGGGTGTACAGGAGGGAGTCATGGGGCATGAGGGGGGGTGGGGGGAACAGGGCAGACACGGGGCATGAGCGGGGGTGGGGGGGGGAAGGGAGACACGGGGCATGAGCGGGGGGTGGGGGGAAGAATGGAGACACGGGGCATGAGCAGGGGGTGGGGGGAAGAAGGAAGACACGGGGCATGAGCGGGGGGTGGAAAGAAGGGAGACACGGGGCATGAGCGGAGGGTGGGGGGGAGAAGGGAGACATGGGGCATGAGCGGGGGTGGGGGGAAAGATGGGAGACACGGGGCATGAGCAGGGGGTGGGGGAGAAGGGAGACACGGGGCATGAGGGGGGGGTGGGGGAAGAAGGGAGACACGGTGCATGAGCGGGAGGTGGGGGGATAAGAAGGGAGACACAGGACATGAGCGGGGATTGGGGGGGAAGAAGGGAGACACGGGGCATGAGAGGGGGTGGGGGGGAGAAGGAAGACACGGGGCATGAGCAGGGGGTGGGGGTGGAAAGAAGGGAGACATAGGGCATGAGCAGGGGGTGGGGGAGAAGGGAGACACGGGGCATGAGCGGGTTGTGGGGGAAGAAGGGAGACACGGTGCATGAGCGGGAGGTGGGGGGGAAGAAGGAAGACATGGGGCATGAGCGGAGGGGTGGGGGAAGAAGGGAGACACGGGGCATGAGCGGGGGTTGGGGGGAACAGGGCAGACACGGGGCATGAGTGGGGGGTGGGGGAGGAAGAAGTGAGACACGGGGCATGAGCGGGGGTGGGGGAGAAGAAGGGAGAGACGGGGCATGAGCGGGGGGTGGGGGTGGGGGGAGATGGGAGACACAGGGGTGGGGGGGAAGAAGGGAGACACAGGGCATGAACGGGGGTGGGGTGGAAGAAGGGAGACACGCGGCATGAGCGGGGGTGGGGGGAAGAAGAGAGACACAGGGCATGAGCAAGGGGTGGGGGGAAGAAGGGAGACACGGGGCATGAGCGGGGGGTGAGGGGGGAAAGAAGGGAGACACGGGGCATGAGCGGGGGTTGGGGGAAGAAAGGAGACACAGCGCATGAACGGAGGGTGGGGGGAAGAAGGGAGACACGGGGCATGAGCGGGGGTGGGGGAGACGGAAGTCACGGGCCATGAGCGGGGGGTGGGGGGGAAGAAGGGAGACATGGGGCATGAGCGGGGGATGGGGGAAAGAAGGGAGACACGGGACATGAGCAGGGGGTGGTGGGGGAAGGGGAAGACACGGGGCATGAGCGGGGGGTGGGGGGGAAGAAGGGAGGCACGGGGCATGGGGGGGAAGAAGGGAGACACGGGGCATGAGCGACACGGGCCATGAGCGGGGGATGGGGGAATGGAGGGAGACACGGGGCATGAGCGGGGGGTGGGGGGAACACAAGGGAGACACAGGGCATGAGCGGGGGTGGGGGAAACAGGGCACACTCTTGGCATGAGCGGGGGGTGGGGGGAACAGGGCACACACGGGGCATGGGCGGGGGGTGGGGGGACAGGGCACACACAGGGCATCTGCAGGTGGAGGGGGGATCGGGAGGAACACACGGAGCATCAGCGGGGGGTGGGGGGAACAGGGGAGAGACAGGGCATGACAGGGGTGTGGGGGCTAAACAGGGCACACACGGGGCATCAGGGGGGTGGGGGGAACAGGGCACATACGGGGCATGAGCGGGTGGTGGGGTTGGGAAAGGAGGGAGACACGGGACATGAGCGGAGGGTGGGGGGAAAGGAAGGAGACACAGGGCATGAGCGGGGGTGGGGGGAACAGAGGAGACACAGGACATAAGCAGGGGTGGGGGGAGGGGAGAGACACACGGGGCATGAGTGGGGGGTGGGGGGAAGGGGAGAGACACACGGGGCATGAGCGGGGGGTGGGGGGAGGGGAGAGACACACGGGGTATGAGCAGGGGTGGGGGGAGGGGAGAGACACACGAGGCATGAGTGGGGGTGGGGGGAGGGGAGAGACACACAGGGCATGAGTGGGGGGTGGGGGAGGGGAGAGACACACGGGGCATGAGCGGGGGGTGAGGGGGAAGGGGGGAGAGACACAGGGCATGAGCGGGGGGTGGGGGGAGGGGAGAGACACGGGGCATGAGCGGGGGGTGGGGGGAAGGGGAGAGACACACGGGGCATGAGCGGGAGGTGGGGGGTAACAGGGGAGACAGTTCATGAGTGGGGGGTGGGGGGAGGGGAGAGACACACGGGGCATGAGCAGGGGGTGGGAGGGAGGGGAGAGACACACGGGGCATGAGCGGGGGTGGGGGAGGGGAGAGACACACGGGGCATGAGCAGGGGTGGGGGGAAGGGGAGAGACACACGGGGCATGAGCGGGGCGTGGGGGGGAACGGGAGACACACGGGGCATGAGCCGGGGGTGGGGGGGAAGGGGAGACACAAGGGGCATGAGCGGAGGTGGGGGGGAACAGGGGAGACACGGGGCATGAGCGGGGGTGGGGGAACAGGGCAGACACGGGGCATGAGTGGGGGTGGGGGAACAGGGCAGATACGGGGCATGAGCAGGGGGTGGGGGAACAGGGCAGACACGGGGCATGAGTAGGGGGTGGGGGGAACAGTGGAGAGACACACAGGGCATGAGCGGGGGGTGGGGGGGAAGGGGAGACACACGGGGCATGAGCAGGGGTGGGGGGAACAGGGGAGACACGGGGCATGAGCGGGGTGGGGGAACAGGGCAGACACGGGGCATGAGTGGGGGTGGGGGAACAGGGCAGACACGGGGCATGAGCAGGGGGTGGGAGAACAGGGCAGACATGGGGCATGAGCAGGGGGTGGGGGGAACAGTGGAGAGACACACGGGGCATGAGCGGGGGGTGGGGGGAGGGGGAGAGACACACGGGGCATGAGCGAGGGGAGGGGGAGAGACACACGGGGCATGAGCGGGGGTGGGGGGGAACAGGGGAGACACGGGGCATGAGCAGGGGTGGGGGAACAGGGCAGACACGGGGCATGAGTGGGGGTGGGGGAACAGGGCAGACACGGGGCATGAGCAGGGGGTGGGGGAACAGGGCAGACATGGGGCATGAGCAGGGGGTGGGGGGAACAGTGGAGAGACACACGGGGCATGAGTGGGGGGTGGGGGGGAGGGGGAGAGACACGGGGCATGAGCAGGGGGTGGGGGGAGGGGAGAGACACACAGGGCATGAGCGGGGGGTGTGGGGTAAGGGGAGAGACTCACGGGGCATGAGCAGGGGGTGGGGGGGAGGGGAGAGACACACGGGGCATGAGCAGGGGGTGGGGGGAAAGGGGAGAGACACACGGGGCATGAGCGGGGGGTGGGAGGGAAGGGGAGAGACACACGGGGCATGAGCGTGAGGTGGGGGGAAGGGGAGACACATGGGGCATGAGCAGGGGTGGGGGGGAACAGGGGAGACACGGGGCATGAGCGGGGGTGGGGGAACAGGGCAGACACGGGGCATGAGTGGGGGTGGGGGAACAGGGCAGACACGGGGCATGAGCAGGGGGTGGGGGAACAGGGCAGACATGGGGCATGAGCAGGGGGTGGGGGGAACAGTGGAGAGACACACGGGGCATGAGCGTGGGATGGGGGGAGGGGGAGAGACACACGGGGCATGAGCGAGGGGAGGGGGAGAGACACACGGGGCATGAGCGGGGTTGGGGGGGGACAGGGGAGACACGGGGCATGAGCGGGGGTGGTGGAACAGGGCAGACACGGGGCATGAGTGGGGGTGGGGGAACAGGGCAGACATGGGGCATGAGCAGGGGGTGGGGGGAACAGTGGAGAGACACACGGGGCATGAGTGGGGGGTGGGGGGGAGGGGGAGAGACACGGGGCATGAGCAGGGGGTGGGGGGAGGGGAGAAACACACAGGGCATGAGCGCGGGGTGCGGGGTAAGGGGAGAGACTCACGGGGCATGAGCGGGGGGTGGGGGGAGGGGAGAGACACACGGGGCATGAGCAGGGGGTGGGGGGGAAGGGGAGAGACACACGGGGCATGAGCGGGGGGTGGGGGGTAACAGGGGAGACAGGTCATGAGCGGGGGTGGGGGGAGGGGAGAGACACACGGGGCATGAGTGGGGGGTGGGAGGGAAGGGGAGAGACACACGGGGCATGAGCGGGGGGTGGGGGGTAACAGGGGAGACAGGTCATGAGCGGGGTGGGGGGGAGGGGAGACACACGGGGCATGAGCGGGGGTGGGGGGGAACAGGGGAGACACGGGGCATGAGCGGGGGTGGGGGAACAGGGCAGACACGGGGCATGAGTGGGGGTGGGGGAACAGGGCAGACACGGGGCATGAGCAGGGGGTGGGGGAACAGGGCAGACACGGGGCATGAGCAGCGGGTGGGGGGAACAGTGGAGAGACACACGGGGCATGAGCGGGGGTGGGGGGAGGGGGAGAGACACACGGGGCATGAGCGGGGGGTGGGGGGGAGGGGGAGAGACACGGGGCATGAGCGGGGGGTGGGGGGAGGGAAGAGACACACGGGGCATGAGCGGGGGTGGGGGGTAAGGGGAGAGACACACGGGGCATGAGCGGGGGGTGGGGGGAGGGGAGAGACACACGGGGCATGAGCAGGGGGTGGGGGGGAGGGGAGATACACACGGGGCATGAGCAGAGGGTGGGAGGGAAGGGGAGTGACACACGGGGCATGAGAGGGGGTGGGGGTAACAGGGGAGACAGGTCATGAGCGGGGGGTGGGGGGAGGGGAGAGACACACGGGGCATGAGCGGGAGGGTGGGGGAAGGGGAGAGACACACAGGGCATGAGCGGGGTGGGGGGGAGGGGAGAGACACACGGGGCATGAGCAGGGGGTGGAAGGGAGAGACACACGGGGCATGAGCGGGGGTGGGGGGGAAGGGGAGAGACATACGGGGCATGAGCGGGGGGTGGGAGGGGAAGGGGAGCAACACACGGGGCATGAGCGGGGGGTGGAGGGGAGAGACACACGGGGCATGAGCGGGGGGTGGGGGGAAGGGGAGAGACACACAGGCCATGAGCGGGGGGTGAGGGGGAGGGGAGAGACACGGGGCATGAGCGGGGGTGGGGGAGGGGAGAGACACACGGGGCATGAGCAGGGGGTGGGGGCAGGGGAGAGACACACGGGGCATGAGCAGGGGGTGGGGGGAAAGGGAGAGACACACGGGGCATGAGTGGGGGGTGGGGGGGAAGGGGAGACACATGGGGCATGAGCGGGGGTGGGGAGGAGGGGAGAGACACATGGGGCATGAGCGGGGGGTGGGGGGAAGGGGAGAGACACAGGGGCCATGAGCAGGGGGTTGGGGGAGGGGAGAGACACACGGGGCATGAGCGGGGGGTGGGGGGAAGGGGAGAGATACACAGGGCATGAGCGTGTGTGGGGGGAGGGGAGAGACACACGGGGCATGAGCGGGGGGTGGGGGGGAGGGGAGAGACACAGGGGGCATGAGCGGGGGGTGGGGTGGAGGGGAGAGACACACGGGGCATGAGCGGGGGGCGGGGGGGAAGGGGAGACACACAGGGCATGAGCGGGGGTGGTGGGGAAGGGGAGAGACACACGGGTGTGAACAGGGGATGGGGGAAGGGGAGAGACACACAGGGCAGGAGCGGGGGTGGGGGGACAGGGGAGACACGGGGCATGAACGGGGGTGGGGAGGATCATGAGGGAGACACAGGGGATGAGCGGAGGGTGGGGGCGAACAGAGGAGACACGGGGATGAGCGGAGACATAAACGGGGGGTGGGGGCAACAGGGGAGACACGGGCGATGAACGGGGGGTGGGGGGAAGGGGAGAGACACACTGGGCATGAGCAGGGGGTGGGGGTGGGGGTGAAGGGGAGAGACACACGGGGCATGAGCGGGGGCGGGGGGGGGACAGGGGAGACATGGGGCATGAATGGGGGGTGGGGATATCGTGAGGGAGACACGGGGGATGAGTGGAGGGTGGGGGGAACAGAGGAGACACGGGGATGAGCGGAGACATGAGCGGGGGTGGGGGGGAACAGGGGAGACACGGGGGATGATGGGGGTGTGGGAACGGGAGGAAGACACAGGGCCTGAGCTAACTGTGCAGGCGGCAGATCCCGCTCCTCTGCCCTCCACAGGCCACCGTGTACCGATGGCGTGAACGGGGGCTGGAGGAACAGGGGAGACACGGGGGTAGGGGTGGGGGGGCAACAGGAAGGAGACACGGACATGAGCAGGGGTGGGGGAACGGGAGGAAGACACGGGCATGAGCGGGGGTGGGGGGAACAGAAGGAAGACACTTACTAGCCAGGCTCTCACCGCAAACCACAAACAAAGATGGCGGGCGTCTTGAAAATACGATGCACTGCACGCTGCAGTGCAGCCAATGGGAAAGCATGTAACATGTCCACGGACACGACACAACCCGCTTGCCCAATCCCTGTCCTGTCCGCGGAGCGAACAGGGAAGTGTGTCCGCGAAGCGAACACAGATATCACTAATTTTTTTGTTACCTACTTTTTGGTCATTTTTAAAAAAACTACTGGATGGATTTTCACCAAATTTGCAAAAGCACGCTTTCAGGACCAAGCCGCTGCTCCTGGTCCAAATTTGGTGAAAATCCGTCCAGCGGTTTGGGCTGTAGGCGCGAGCAAAAAAAGTTCCCATTCAGTCTATGGGAAAAAAAGACATTTTGGGACCCCCCCCCTATTACTTTTCCCCCCCTGGACGAATCCTCACCAAAAATTCAGAGTGGGCCATATACTTTTTTTGCAAAGTTTGGTGAGGATTCGTCCAGGGGGGGGCAAAGTTATAAGCCACCCAAAAAGTGCTCTTTCTATGGAAACAGCAACTTATCCATAACTACATGGCCTCTACCGTGGCCATGTAGTAAGGTTCAACAATATATATAGATATAAATAATAACACCTTGTACTCAGGAAGTTCTATTCATAGAATGGCAAATATATACACTCTATGTGGCACCACACAATACTTAAATTCAGTAGTAGATGCACTAACAGCAGACAGTTTTATATAGGCATGTGAATCAGCATAGATTAGGGAATAAACGCAAGTTAGTTATTAAACAGTGGCAGAATGCGTTCCTTAGATTAGATAAATAATTATGTGTGAGCATCCCGCAACCTGGGCAATCTGTAATGGAAAGGTTAGGTTGTAAAGTGTCTTGTCTTTTACAGCCGAGTCCAAAAATATTCAATAACCCTCTACTTTCTTCTTAAAGGTTCTATCACTCCAAAGTACATGAGAGTACACAGGAGAACAGGATTCAAGATGAATCTGGAACCCCTGGATGACTCCTAAGGTTAGAAGATGTTATTCCTCGTCACAGTACCTTTGGTGCCTTGGCAGGCGAACTGGGAGAGTTGCTCAGTTTCACTTAATGATTCCCTTTGAGGATGGACCCCCTTGGAAGAAGGAGCCACTGGGATGCTGAGTTCAAGAAGAAATGTTGAACCAATGTATTTCTGAAGTGCAGCAGTTTTGCTGTTCGAGGTGCTCGCCGTAGGCCGACGATTTCTCTGACTGTTGAAGTCCTGGGAAGATGAAACTTGCTGTTGGCAGATGAGAATAAAACCTCTGGCGACCTTTGATGACTTCTGGCAGTGACAGGTGCATATGTCACTTTTGGTGTCAGGTTTTGGAATTTTGTGGTTTTCCACCTTTCGGTTTTTCGGTGCTGCAGTCGGAGCACAAACTTCTGAATCGCTTCTGGTGACCTGGACTCAACTACTGGACTGGACCATGGACCCTCACCAAGTCTGGACCCTCGGGCCATCTTTGTTGGATTCTGATGGTGGGAAATCCGCTGGCAGACTTTCCTGAGCTATCAGCAACCCTGGACCTAGATCAGTGTAGATGACAAGGATGTCCCTTGAAGTATTCTTAGGCAGTTAGCAACTTTTGCAGCTCTGGGTGTCAAGCAGCACTATGCCAGGGTACCCTCTCTTCTGGGCAGTAGACAGAAACAGCTTCCATCGGCCAGAACACACAGCCCCTGGAAAGCTCCAGTCCATATAACAGGAGGCAGCCCTAGAGCCTTGTATGGTATTTCCTCCCAACAGCCAGTCAGGAGGAAGGGAAATAGTCAGGGCTTTGGGAAACAAGGTAAAAGGCAATAGAAACTAAGATGCCACAGTGGACAGCTTGCCTTTCTCCAGGAATCCATTGATTCCTATGGCAGGGCATGGGTATCCCAGAAAGAAATGGAGGACACTCAGAGCCACTGCCAAGTCAGCATGTAGCTGCCACCAGCCCATACTCTGCTTTGTGGGCAACACCCAGGTGCCCAAAAACACACATGGGTGCCATAAGGGTATCCCATGGCTGTTGTTCACCAAAAGGAAAACATGAAGAGCTGCGCTGCCAGAGGTCCAGGATGGACCTCAGTGGTAGAACACATAGCGAAAACACATACAGAGAAGTGTTAGGACAATGACTATGAGGCCCTGTACCTACAAAAGCATTTTCAACATCACACTTCCAAACATTCTGATTGCCGCAAAGGAGGAAAACACATTATTTCCATCGGCTGATTGTCCTTGAAACGGATTGCAATTGTTGAAGGTTCTGAGATGCCTCCGTAAGTAGCAGAGGCTTGCTTCCCACATAATTGTTAAGGATGTCTGAAACCCTAGCATAGGAGTGTCAGGCTCAGGGTATTAATTGTATGACTTCCGGCTGCTCAACACACCTTTAAACAGTCCCTTAATTATTTCGTTATGCAAGTAGAACTATAAAGAATGACAAGTAGTCTGTCACTTCCAGCAATACACACACACCAACACCTGCCTGGGACAGCAATGCAGAATGAAAGGTTGAATTTTCATTTTCCTTTCCTTGTACAATTTTTGCATTTACAATATTCTTAACATACACAATACAATCAGGATAACCAGAACCCCAATTCCCTCCCCCCAAACAAAGTTATACACAGAGCTAGTACAAGTCTAGGGATCTATTCCATATCTTTTCAAAGTAATTCGAGGATTGCTTCCTACGATAAATCAATCTTTCCATTTCAGCAGGCTTTAACATTTCGTCCATCCAATCATCAATTTCTGGAGTAATCCTTGATATCCATCCTCTTAAGATTATTTTTTTTAGCCATTAATGCACCTCTAAATAGCCATTTCCATTGTGAGGTACTTAGATCGTTCAGTACTTCATCATCTCCCCAAATTAATGTGTTGAAATCGTAATCGATTGTTTGCCCTAGCACATTGTCAAAGATGATGCAGAGTCTATTCGAGAATTCTCTCACTGTCAAACACTCCCAGAGCATGTGTTCTAGGGTGCCCACTCTGTGAACACAACCCCAACAATGGTTCGTATCTGAAAGACCTCTCTTATAACTCTCTTATACCATCTCTCAGGTGTCCAATACACCATATTGAGGATTTTGATTGAACGCGATCTTTCACCCAAGGTTACAGAGGATAGGCATTGCCACCATCCAATGATCCAAAGTCAGCTCACATGTCATTCTCCTTGTCCATTCTTCCGTTAGTGATTGGACACAATCAGTTTATAATATTTACTTGGTACCCTCCCACCCCCTCCAAGTTGTCATTCTCTGCTATAGTTCTTAAATCAAACCCCTGCTCAGAATCAATGGGCCTGATTACGACCCGGGCGGTAAGGGAATACCGGTACCGGTAAGGGCACAGGTGCCAGTAATCCCTTACCGCCCTATTCCGAGGTCCCTTTGTGGGTCCTCCAATAACGCCTGGTTTTACCAGGCGTTAAGGACAGGACCCGCAAAGGGACTTTGGAGCTAATAACGGTACCGCAATTAGCAGTACCGTTATTAGCACCTTCCCCATTCCCATTGAGCCCTATGGGGGCTCAAATGTGAATGGGGAAAGGCCATGGTGAATGGGGAATTACCGCCCCCGCCAACCTTGGAATGGGGTGGTAATTGCTCCATTCACCATGGCGGAATCAGTAAGGTTTTGGAGGCAACCATGGAGCAAATAGCGCCATGGTTACCACCTGGGTCGTAATGAGGCCCAATGTCCCCAATTTCCTTTTTAAGTATTTGGTAATCATATTGTGAACAATTGTGTATTTGCCACAGCTCTTTCACCTGAATCGGTGTCAGCCATCTGTCATTGCATCTCAGATCTCCAATCCGCTGTACACCACCTAAAAACCAGTCTGGCCAGAAAAGTGTTTTTCCTTTTTCTTTTATTTGGGGGCTGTACCATATTGTTCAATCAAGTCTTTTAAAGGCATTATTTCCCAAGAGATTAATAAGCTCCTTCCAAGAGTTTCGCAAAAACTGAGTTGTGGGTTCTACCTTAGTTTTCCATCCATATGCCGTTGTCAGGATAGCTCTCTGGGTGAAAGGCCCTAATAAACTTGCTTTGGCTTTGGACCACTAATCCGGCTCATTTTCCATTAACAGTGAGATGTATCAAGCCATAAATGCCATGTGATATGCGAACATGTTTGGAGCCCCTAATCCACCTCTCTCTTGTGGCAATTGCAATTTACATAACTTCAATCTCAGAGGTTTGTTGTCACATAAGACATTTTTCACAAAGGCATCTAATTCCTTCCAAAATCTCTTTCCAACATCCAAGGGAATCATGGTTAATATGTAAGTTATTTTTGGAGTTGAAATTATTTTTAGTGCATTGACTTTACCCCATAAGGAGAGATTTAGTAATTTCCACCTCTCCAGATCTTGCTTAAGACCCATGCTTAGGACCTTCATGTTTTCCTTTGCCATTCCTGTTAGGGAGAATTCTCCAGAATGTCTAATTTCCCTTACCTACTGAGTCCATCAGCAGCTTTGCTGGATTTCTAGGGTTTATTTTTTGACCTGTTAAGAGTGTGAGCCTTTTGTTCCCACTCTTACATGTGTTTTGCTGTGTGTGTGTTTAACATTCTTGTGTTCATAGACTGTGGAGCCTCACCTACTCCACAGGCATCATCTTTTTACTGTGTGTTACACAGCACCTTCAGTGCGGTGACACAGGGTTGTCTTTTAGACTTCCCAACTCAGACTCCATTTTCCGGGACTGACTACTGTCTCCCAGAACATGTAAAGTTGCCATTGACTTTATTAGTCTGTCTAAAAATCCACAGGCCCAGTACAAAATATCTTACATAGAGTAATGGAAAGGGTTAATACTTATCCCTTTGTGTCTGTTTCTCTTGGAGCATTGTTTCGCTCCCTTTCCATCAAGACTTGGCTGGTGGCAGTGGTAAACACCCTACTTTTCCTACGGCGGTTATCTTAAATAACCTTTGTATTGTTTTAGGCTATCTTGGTAGCCTCGAACTTAAACCCGCTGGAACATATACGGTTTTATACGGTTCCGGCTGGGTTTATTCGCCATTTCTTTTTGAAAATGTATTTCTCGTGTTTTACTCCGTGCGCCAAACCAGGTTTGGTTCCTTTGTTCACTGTCTTTTTGGGGGATTCTCCACAGAAGCCTTCCTTAGGTGCCTGAAAGTCTGGGTAAGCAGGATGCGAGGGAGGGGTTTTAGGATCCCTGCCATGGGTTCCCTTGGTAACCCAAGTCACACTCCTGTTTGATTGGCTATGTGACTGTCCCGCCAGGAAAGCC
Source organism: Ambystoma mexicanum (assembly GCF_040938575.1). Taxonomy (NCBI): domain Eukaryota; kingdom Metazoa; phylum Chordata; class Amphibia; order Caudata; family Ambystomatidae; genus Ambystoma; species Ambystoma mexicanum. The sequence continues at coordinate 298,046,381 of NC_090936.1, read as the reverse complement.
ACTCTGCTGTGTGATTGACAGCCAGGCTTTGTGAATGTGGGAAAACTGCATAAAAAGCAGGTCTCTGGGTCTGGAAAGGCAGAGTAGCCACTGGAACGAAAGAACCGATGAGGAGCTGACAGAAGAGGATCCCTACAATGACTGAACCACCCGGTGAAGCCCTGCTGCAGGCCTGAATCTTCAGACTCCAACGACAGAGAAGGTCTACCAGGAATCTTCTTCCCCTGAGCTGGTGGAACCAACCAGTTTGCCCAAACTGCAAGGCAGGACTCCCTCCTCTGGTCAAATTTGCTGAACAGAGCTACAATGAACCGGATAGCCAGGAAGGTTGGGCCCTGCTTGGGTTTTAAGGATCGCACCTTTTATTTGTTGCTTTGCTCTGCTGCTGGTTTCTTCCCTGGGCAGTGCAGTACCCTCCAGTCTTCCTACTTCGTGTCAGTCCGACAGTCGCTTCAGGAACCGTGAGCCTGCATGACCTGTCAAGAACGTCAGCCTCAGCTACAGCTTCTTCTCCATTTAAAGGTACTGTGCAAATCTGGTTGTTCGTTTTGTCCAGCCGCGGTGAAGGTGTGTGAAACCTTTTGCCAATCCGAGGGCTTGTCCTTCTCTACTCTTTATTCTAAATTTTCTGCCGACCAACTTCATATGGAACTCTTGGCAAACTACCCTGAACTTTGTGATCTTGAGCAAAAGACTTTTGTCCTATTGACTTTGGTCCTAAGTCTTTTTGATTTGATTCCATCACTGTAGTCCCTCTTTCTAGATTGCCCTGCTTACTTACCTGTTGGTGCTGCTCAATTTGTATCTAACTTTGTCTTTCCCTCCCTTTTAAATTGTTGGAGTGCCATTTTGCTCACACTTCATTTTTGAGCTTAACTTGTCCAGAATCTATTGGGAGTGGTGTGGTGTATTAAGAGTGTGATTTTTCAACTGCTTTACTTTAGTGAGATGTTATACAACTGATGTGTAAATAAATGTACATTCTTATACTCAGAAACCTTGAGTCAGTGTTTGTTTGAATTATAGTAATTGCTGTCCTTTGTGTAACTATTGATACTGATCACTTGCTCTTGAGATAAGTCTGGCTGCTCAGCCATAGATACCACTTTACTGTGCTGTACAGGCTTGTACCAACGGTGAATTTGTACTGTCACTTGTAGTGTTAATTGTGTGTGGTGTTCCCAAACGGTACTGCATATAATTCTACCTAACACTGCTGTACAGCGGTGAGGATCAAGTATAGTAATTACACTTAGAGTACTGCTATTACCTTGGATCAACTAACCACAATTCTAACATCACTAAGAGAAGCAATATTAATCATTTCTGATATGGAAAGCTGCAGTCAGGAGACCCTCCTTAGTTACACTGTAGATTATTTATAAAATCTGTATAGAGAAAAGAACCTCTCTGCCAGAGGCAAAAAGTCTGAATTGATTGAAAAGTTGTTAAAGAACCAAAGTCTGGGGAGTGGGTCTGAAATGCCTGACTCTCCAGCAAAAGTGGAAAATAATGAGGATGATAATGTATCTGTTATTGATGAGTTAGAGGAAGTAGATGTGTCTCCTAATGTAGGCCTCCCTGCTCCCTTACCTGCTCAGCAACCTCAAACTTTGTCCCCTGGGACCCCATCAGGTCCTACACTCAGTCCTGAATTCAATGCTCTAGAAAAGATGAGGCTTGAACTGTAATTCAAGTGTTTAAATGCTCAAACTGAACAAAAGCACCAAGAACTTAAGCTCAGAGAAATGGAGTTGAATCATGAACTCGAAATGAAAAGGTTATCTCTTGAAAATGCTTCTCTCCCAGAGTCTTCTAGGTCTTCCAGTCCTAAGAGACCCCATATGCCTAAAGCACTTGTGGGTATGTATGAGGTTAAGCTTGATTTTTTGGATTGGTTGGCAATGTTTGAATATAACCATGGGATTCAAGGTCTTAAAGGGAATCAGTTGCTTCCCTGGCTCTTCTCTAGGCTACCCACTGTTGCATCTGATGTTGTGATGGAGTTGGGGGAGGTGGATAGGATGGATTATGAGTGTGTGAAGCTAGCTTTAATTGCTAGATTTGGGAAGACCCTTCCCAGTACCTTAAGAGGTTTAGGAACCTCAAAAAGCATGATGGTACCCATTGGGCTACCTGGGTATGTGAATGTTTGAAAAACTTAGATGGTTAGGTTAAGGGTTACAAAGTAAACACTTATGAAGGTATGAGAAATCTTGTTATGTTGGAGTCAATTTATTGTGCCTGCTCTCCTGAGCTCAGACAGCACTTGGCTGATTCTAAGGAGATAGATCCAAAGAAGTTAGCTAAGGCTGCTGACTTGTGTGTTGCCAACAGGGCTACTCACAAGGATTCTGAGCAACTCAGAAGAAGGATGAGGGAAAGCAGCCAAAGAAAAATAACAAGGATAATTCTAATACCTCCCATCCAAAAAGAGGGCCACAAACAGCAGCATAAGGGTTAACCACAAGGGAAACCAAATCAGGCTAGTGCACCATCTGGACTCAAACCAAATAGAGATCAGAACAAACCCCCATTCATCAAGACATTTGGGAAATGTTATGTGTGTGGGTCAACTGACCATGCGAAAGGGTGCCCAGATGTAAGGGTAAACCTTCAGGGGTCCACACTGTCTCCTTATCCTTCTCCCCAGAGGAATAAGTAGCTATGGCAAGTAGAAACTTTCACCTTCTGGTTGATGAACCCCTTAGAGTCTCAGCTAGTGTTTCTTTAGTGTCCCTGGGCTTGTGGGAACAACAGAATTTAGATGTCTATAATTCCATCCTAGATAATACTAAGGAATATTATAAAGATAGTGTTCTTGTGAATGGCCAGGAGACTCCTGCCATCAGAGACACTGAAGCCAGCATAACTGTGGTGGATGAATCATTTTTCAAGGGGTAGGATGTTGCTAAGGCACCCAAACGCCTCACCAAGTTAGCTGGAGGCCCTGTGCAAATGCTTCCCCAGTTACCAGCTCTCATCCAGTGTAATGATTTGATATGACTGTCAAAATACTTGTTAGTGTGCAGAGTGAAGTGCCTGGGAGAGTCCTATTGGGTAATGACCTGAAAACTCTTGGAGTTGTGTCCAGCACCCCCAGGCCTCCCAGTAAGAGAAGACAGGAGCACACTAGGCCTGCAAGGGAGAGGACCTTAAGAGGCTTTCCAGAGGAGTTGATGATAGAGGAAACTATCACTCCCACTCCACAGGAGTTGCTCACTGCTATTTCTAGAAAAAAAGAGGCAAAGGGGAAACCCAAGACCTCAAGGAAAAAGTCAGACAGCACCCCTGTGCTACCAACGAGGACATCCCCAAGATTGTCCCCGGTCACACCTGTGACTCCTCCACCTGCTGCGGCAGCGTGTGAGGTATAACCATGTGTGGTTGATCCAGTTTCTGAGGAATCAGACCTGGAAGAAGATACTGTTTTGGTTGGGGATCTTGACCCTGTTGACCATCCTGAGCTGCAGTCTTTACTAGCAGAAGGTGGACCCAACAGGGCAGACTTCAGCAGAGGACAAAGAGAGGTTTCTACTCTTGAAGGTCTTCGACAGCAGTCTGCTAACCAACTTGATGGGCAAGAAGTTGGAAAGCATAGGTTAGGCCTGGAAGATGGCTTCTTCTACACTGAACCAACTGTGTTTATCCCTGGGGACTGCAAAAGAAGTGTAGTGCCCCTTGCCAACAGACTCCAGTTCCTACAGTGGCCCATGAGATACCTTTGGCTGGTCATTTGAGTTTCAAAAAGACCAAGGAAAGGCTCTCCTTATACTTCTACTGGCCGAAGATGGGTTCAGAAGTTGACAAATTCTGTAGAAGCTGTCACACTTGCCAAACCTCTGGCAAGAGTGGAGCCAAGAATGTGGCACCCCAGGTGCCTCTCCCAGTGGTGGGAGTTCCGTTTGAGAGGGTGGCCATCAAAATACCATCCACAGACAAATGAACTGGTAGAGAGGTTTAATCGTACTATGAAGAGCATGATAGGTGCTTTAGAGGAACCCCTTAAAAAAGTGGGACCTTCTACTGCCAACCAGTACAAAAGAGAAGGTGGGTGAGGCGCGCACTCCCGGTCCTGGTCAATTGAACCTGTTGTAAAAAATAAGTAGCTGGGTCAAATCCCAAAATGGACAAAAATTCACAGGGTTAGATCCCTTCTGCTGCAAATCAGGTACTTAGTAATAACAGGGTTAGATCCCTTGCTGCAAATCAGGTACTCAGTAATAACAGGGTTAGATCCCTCGGCTGCATTTCTGTGGTCTGTAGTTGTTCTCCTCCTAGCGCTTTCTTATCTCAAATAATCATCAGGGAGGCTGTTGAGCAGGTGTGTCTAATTAGACTCAAAGGATTCTGGTAGCTGTAGTGAAAACGTTTTTTTCTGTTCAGGTGACCAGCAACCGACACCCCTCCAAAGCACAAGTCCTTCCCAAATTTGGGGGAGGGGAGAGAACCATCTTTATGATTCTCCAAAGTGGGGCACATTCACCCCGTGGCGCTGCCTCTGGAGCCCGGGACTCCCATAGCATTCAGTACAAAAGAGAAGGTGGGTGAGGCGCGCACTCCCGGTCCTGGTCAATTGAACCTGTTGTAAAAAATAAGTAGCTGGGTCAAATCCCAAAATGGACAAAAATTCACAGGGTTAGATCCCTTCTGCTGCAAATCAGGTACTCAGTATTAACAGGGTTAGATCCCTTGCTGCAAATCAGGTACTCAGTAATAACAGGGTTAGATCCCTCAGCTGCAGTTCTATGGTCTGTAGTTGTTCTCCTCCTAGCGCTTTCTTATCTCAAATAATCATATTTGTCCATATTGGGATGTGACCCAGCTACTTATTTTTTGCAACAGGTTCAACTGACCAGGACCGGGAGTGCGCACCTCACCCACCTTCTTTTTTGTATTGAATGCTATGGGAGTCCCGGGCTCCAGAGGCAGCGCCACGGGGTGACTGTGCCCCACTTTGGAGAATCATAAAGATGGTTCTCTCCCCTCCCCCAAATTTGGGAAGGACTTGTGCTTTGGAGGGGTGTCGGTTGCTGGTCACCTGAACAGAAAAAAACGTTTTCACTACAGCTACCAGAGTACTTTGAGTCTAATTAGACACACCTGCTCAACAGCCTCCCTGATGATTATATTGAGATAAGAAAGCGCTAGGAGGAGAACAACTACAGACCATAGAACTGCAGCTGAGGGATCTAACCCTGTTATTACTGAGTACCTGATTTGCAGCAAGGGATCTAACCCTGTTAATACTGAGTACCTGATTTGCAGCAGAAGGGATCTAACCCTGTGAATATTTGTCCATATTGGGATGTGACCCAGCTACTTATTTTTTGCAACAGGTTCAACTGACCAGGACCGGGAGTGCGCGCCTCACCCACCTTCTTTTTTGTACCTTCTACTGCCATGCCTTCTCTTTGCTTATAGAGAAGTCCCTCAGGAGGGAGTTGGTTTCAGTCCCTTTGAACTTCTCTATGGCCATCCAGTCAGAGGTCCATTGGCCCTGATTAAGGAGGGGTTGGAGAGTGCTCCTTCCCCCAAGCCAGTCAGAGTGACTGACTATGTGATAGGTCTCCGGAGGAGAATGTCACACATGATTGCAGAAGCGAGTGATACCTTAAAAGCAGGTCAGGGTCTGGTCAAACATTGACATGACCAGAAGGCCAGCATGGTTGAGTTTACTCAAAACCAGCTTGTATTAGTTATGGTGCCAACAAGGCAGAGGGCCTTGCAGGACAAATAGATAGGACCCTTCAAGGTTGTGGGCAAACTTGGAGAGGTGAACTATTTGGTGGACTTAGGCAGACATAAGGAGGCTCCCAGAGTTGTTCACACCAACCGTTTGAAGGCATATGTCTCGAGACCAGAAATGGGAGCTTTGCTTCTAGCTTCGGCTCAAGAGGAGGAGGAGAGTAAATCTCTATCTGACCTCCTTAGAGGCCTACCTTTGGATTAAAAAATAGAAGGGGTCAATCTCTCTTCTCAACTGACATCTGAGCAACAGGAGTAGTGCAAAGTTCTGTTAAATCAGTTTGCCTCCCTGTTTTCACTTTCACCAGGCTTGACCCCCTGGGTCCAGCATGATATCCTCACTGGTGACTGTTTACCTGTGAAAAGCAGAGGTTACAGAATGTCAGAACATGTGAGATCCCACATCAAAGGAGAGGTCAACAAGATGCTTGATCTCGGGGTTATAGACCCCTCTACAAGTCCATGGTCTAGTGCAGTTGTTCTAGTACCAAAGTCAGGATCCAAGGAGTTGAGATTCTGAGTGGACTATAGAACTCTAAATGCAGTCACTAAGACTGATGCCCATCCTTTGCCAAGGACAGATGAACTGGTGGATAGACTTGGTTCAGCCAAGTACCTCAATACATTTGACCTGACGTCAGGCTATTGGCAAATAGCCCTGACAGCCCATGCCAAGGAGAAAACTGCATTCTCAACCCCAGCAGCCCTCTACCAGTTCAAGGTTATGCTTTTTGGATTAAAGAATGCACCTGCTACATTCCAAAGGATGGTCAATCAAGTTCTGAATGGGATGGAGGACTTCTGCATGGCACACTTGGATGACATTGCAATGTTCAGCCCTACGTGGAAAGAACATATTGATCACTTAGGATATGTTTTGCAGGCTCTTGAGCAGGAACATCTGACCATAAAGGCAAGCAAATGTCAAATTGGTCAGAGCAAAGGGGTCTACCTTGGTCATGAGGTAGGAGGAGGTGAAATAAGGCCATTGCCTAGCAAAGTACAAGCTGTACAAAACTGGGCCACCCCTACTACTCAAACCCAAGTGAGAGCTTTCCTAGGTCACACTTGGTACTACAGGAATTTCATAGAGAACTATGGGACCATAGCTTCTCCCTTGAATGTGATCTGCTCTCCAGAATTCCCTAAAAGATTAGATGGAATGAGGAGTGCACTCAAGCCTTTGAAAACCGGAAGAAAGCCCTTTGTCAAGCTCCAGTCCTAAGAGCTCCTGATTATCACCAACCCTTCATTGTGCAGACAGATGCCTCCAATACAGGTATAGGTGCAGTCCTTAGTCAACTGAATGAGAAAGGTAGGGAACACCCCATTTGCTTCAGCAGTAGGAAACTGAAGGAACCAGAAACAAAGTGGGCAACCATGGAGCGTGAATGTTTTGCCATTGTGTGGTCTCTGAAGAAGTTTAGACCATACTTGTATGGATCTACTTTTTTGATTCAGACAGACCACCAACCCTTGAGATGGTTAATACAAATGAAAGGGGAAAACCCAAAACTTCTGAGATGGTCAATGTGATTGTGGAAATGCATCGGAGGGACAGGGCCTCCGTATCCTTGTCCTTTACTGTTTTTTTATCATGTGTTCTGTTGTGTTTTCCACACAGGAGTTCATGTGGGATTTCTGGCGGTGCAGCTCTCTCTCTTTTGGTTTGGTGAACGGACCCGTGGGATACCCTTATGGCACCCATGGGTGGGGGTACAACCCTGTGCCCCTAGTGTATGTTTTTGGGCACCTGTGGGTGGCCCGCAGAGCAGGGTATGGGCTGGTGGCAGCTCCATGCTGAAATTGACAGGTGCGCGGAGTATCCTCCATTTTGGGATACCCCGGCCCTGCCATTGGGATCCGTTGATTCCTGATGGAAAACAAGACGGCCCCTGTGGCCTCTTGCTTTCTATTCCCCATTACCTTGTTTTCCCAAAGTCCTGGGAAGCCCTGACTCTGCCCCTTCCCCCTGACTGACTGTTGGGTGGAAATGCCATATATGGTGTTGTTGTGAAGGCCCGGCCAGACTAGCTGGAGCCTTCCCGGTGTTGTATGTTGTGGGTACCTCCTGTGGGTGGGACCTGGGTGAATAGAGTGTGTGACGAATATGCATTCTGTGTTGTGGGTGTCTAGTATCTGGTGGTTGACACAATGACTTAGACAACCCTGCCCGAAACCGGTATGAATGCAGCTTGGAGTGTTGAATGGCTCGGTACTTGTCCCAATACACATAACTTGTTGTGAGTGTCTGGAGAGAAGTGAATGGCCTCAATACCTCGTGTGCCTGATTGGCTGCCTGCCTGCATGAATGCCCATAGTCGTGATTGGATGCTTGAGTGTGACCCAGCAGAATGAATGGGAGATCAACAGTATATCTGGGGACCTCTCACTGCTAGGAATCGTGTTCAGAAGCTGAAGTCCACAACGACGAGTAACTGGAATAACTGACGCTTGACCTTGAAACCCTGCTGGACGAGAAGAAGTGCCGTGGCTCTCCGTCACAATCTGAAAGCTGCTGTGTTTTCAAGGACTGACCCAGAGAGGACCTGGTAAGGCGCCCTCTTCCCGAGCTACGAGGGACCATCGTGCACAGCTGACCTTTGCCAACCCTCCCTGGTAGACAGACCTTCGACAGGCTGCCGATCCCATACGGGGACTGCTGAGGAACTCCAAGGAGAAGCATTCTGACTGTTGTCCGCCACTGTCGACGACTGCCGTCGCCGACTGGAGCCGCCGTGCTCCCGTTTGCCTAAGAACTTCCATTGATCATCGGACGCTCTCGCCTGCATTGTCACCCGCTTGTCTCCCGCTGGAGAAGGCCCGACCGTCGATGCGCCGAGGAGCATCCACCGGTGGGTTTCCCGCCACCTAAGGACCACAGAGACGCCGATGACTCGACGCCCTTACTGGGCCACAGTTCTTCATCATCTCTTTGCGGTCCAGAACTATCGTCATCGAGGTGCCCCGCACGCCTCCTCCTTGCAGGACGCCAACGCTCTGTCGTCGACGAGCACCGCTAGGAACGAAGCTGCCACTTACCTGCCGTAGTTCACCCTGTTCACCGTCGGACGTTCGACGACCCGTGACTCCTGCCTTAAAGGGAAGGCACTCAAGAAGGGCCGTCGATTCCCCGACACCGAACGCCAAGTTCCCCAACACCTCTCGATGATCCGTGGCTCCCGCCTGAAAGGGAGGCACTCAAGAAGGATCGGTCGGCGCATCGTCGGAGAACTCTACTCCACCAGGTACATTGGGGGGGTAAAACCTTAATAGGAAGAAGTAAGACTATCGAACATTATATGGACTGGGCTTGTGCTATATATCTTTATTTACAGGTTGCCCAGGTGGGCGGATCTCCACACAGAACTGTGCCTAGTGGTAGGGGGCAGTATTCTGCCTATTGTTTCAACCATCTTGCGTTCCTTCCTATCTCTATTGCTGGTTTCCTCGTTATTAATCTGTGTGACATTTTAACCGTACAGTTGATGCACTTTAATGAGATTTGATAACAGTAGTGGTACCACTTTAGAATTGTATATATTTATCATTATTGACTTCCGAGTACAAAGAGCGTTATTGTGATCATGTACATACCTTTGAATATTAATTATATAAAGACTGTGTTTTCAGAAATACAGTGTGTGGACATTCCTTTGTGGGGGTTCGGGGACTACACTGTACTTAAGAACCAGCCTGCATCACCTCCTGAGAAGCTAGGCCTTGATTGCTCGACCACGTACCAATAATAGAGAATCTTCGCTGGGGTCCTCTGTGCCTCTCCTCTACCATATAGAGAGCGGAAGTACAGACACCCCCTACCAGTCTTTCCACTGGGGGCAGCGGTGGGATGCTTATTGTTTTAAGAAATAGTGTATAACCATGCCACTTACAAAATATCTGCACTTTATTCGATTAAGGTTTGGGTGTGTACAAAATAACTGCATTACAAGCAATGGAGTCTATTGCGAATGGTAAATTGACTCGGATGAGCTTAGAGGGTCTACAGAGTGCGTGTGAAGCCAGGGAGTTAGACTTTGTGGATAAGTCTAGGGCTGAGCTGATAGCTGCCCTGGTGGACTACCAGACCGATGGTGAAACTCTTGATGAGGGGGGGAATGCAACCAATGAGGACGCCGCCCCTGGGGTTTCTACTAAATCTGTTTCTGGGAATGCCGCCATTCCTGCTGCCTCTGTTCCGAACCCCAGCAATTCCTTGGAACTTGAGTTATTAAGGATGAAATTGCCCTTTGAATATCGCAAGTTGAAAATAGATGCTGAACTTAAGAAAGAGGAGTTGGCGCAACAAGTGGAGCTCAAGAATAGGGATCTTGAACTCAAGAATAGGGATCTTGAACTCAAAGACAAGGACACTGAATGTCAGAGAATCCAGCTAGAGAAAGCTTGAGTGGAGACTTCAGCGAAACCCAGTGAGAGTGTCAGGTCCCCAGCCACTAAATTTATGAAGGATTTGGTTGGTGTGTTTTTGGATGGTTCTGATATCCTCCAATGGATTGAAGCGTTTGAAATGGCTTCTGCAATTCATGATGTTGACAAAAGAGATTGGGCTAAGTGTTTGCTAAGCAGAGTGCCTCAAACTGGATATGACTGTATTCTGAAGCTGAGTGTGGAAGAAAGGGGTCAGTATGAGTGTATGAAATCTGCTTTGATTGCCAAGTTTGGCAAGACGCCTACCCAATACCTTAAAAGGTTCAGGGATTTTAAGAAAAGAGAGAATGTGTCTTGGGTTGACTGGGTGAGTGCTGCGCACATGAATATGATGGGGTGGATTGATGGTTACAAGGTGAAAACTTTTGTTGAATTATTCCACCTGTTGTTTGAGCATTTTTCTGAAGCCTGTTCACCAGAGCTGCGTCAGTATGTTGCTGATCAGAACATTTTGGATACCTTTAAGCTGGCTGGGTTGGCTGACAAGTGGGTCTCCCACCGGGTGTCCCCTAAGGACTCCAGTGGGAAGGACAAGGACAAAGAAAAGGGGGCCTCTCTGAAAGCTGAGGAGTCCCAAAAGCAGTCACAGTCGAATAAACCTAAACCCTCCTCTCCTAAGACCCAAACATCTAGTGGGGATAAGTCATCTGTGGGTGGGAATAAGAGTAGTGGTCCACCTGCTGCAAAGCAGGCTCCCGGTGGTTCCAGTACCGTACCCCGCACTCCCGGCACTTGTTGGGAATGTGGGGCTCTGGATCACAAAAGGGGTGACTCCAAGTGTAAAGATAAGGCACTCGGAGTACAGGCTGTCAGCCTGACCTACCCTTACCCCATGTCTGAGGTGGAGGCCACTGTCCTCCCCTCCTCTACCGGGATCACTTTTGGTGCTCCCATAGAGATTTCCTTAGTGTCCCTTGGGGCCTGGGACCAGTACACGGAAGTACTTGCGACTATCCCATAGAACACCCGTAGATTTTTGAGAAGTGTCCTCCTGAATGGCCAGCCTTCTACTAGTTTGAGAGACACTATGGCAAGCATGACAGTGGTGGACAGGACCCTGCTCAAGCCAGAGGACTATGTAGATGCTCCTCTGAGAACCACCAGGTTAGCTTGTGGGCCTCCCAAATTATCGCCTGTAGCCCGATTCACACAAGAAATTGGAGACAAGACAGCAAAGCTTCCTGTCCTGGTTCAGGACAACGTCCCTGCTAACATTCTGTTAAGTAACGATCTAGTCGAGTTGGGATTGATAGCGGATGGTCTTCCCATGACTGCTGCTGTGGTCACTAGGTCACAGGTGACACTGGGTCTGGCTGTGAGTCAGGTACCCGAGCCGAAAGCGCGGCCTAAGGCAAGACGAAGGAAGAGCAAGAAGGCCACCTCTGAGGAGGCAGCTCCTTCTCTTCCTGCTGTTCCTACAGCACCCATTGGGATTCATGCTCCGGACAGGCTGGGTCCAGTGGTAAACCCCATCTCAACTCCTGTGGGAGAAGAGCCAGAAGACTCTCCTGTGTGAGAGGTTCTCAACCCGGAGGATCATCCCGATCTTCAATGCTTGTTAGCTGAAGGGGGACACTCCCGGGCAGACTTCTGTAAAGGACAGAGAGAGTGTCCCTATCTCGAGGGTCTGAGGTAACAGGCCCTGTCCCCGGGACACAAGGAGAAGTGCCTAGGACTTTCCGGATTTATTGGGAGGGTGAGCTCCTTGTTAGTGAGCCCACTAAGCCTGAACCTGGTGCCCTCAAGAGGTTGGTGGTACCCCAGGTTTACCGGCCCTTCCTACTGCAGTTGGTGCATGAGGTGCCCTTGGCTGGTCATCTTGGTACCGAGAAGACTAAGCAGAGGCTCTCCGCCCATTTCTACTGGCCTCGAATGGGAGTAAAAGTGGAGTCCCACTGCAGGACCTGCCCAACTTGTCAGTTGTCTGGCAAGACTGGAGGCAGTGCCATTGCCCCACTGCAGCCATTGCCAGTGGTTGGCACACCGTATGAGAGGGTGGGCATCGACATCGTCAGTCCCCTTGACCCTCCCACTTCAGGTGGACATCGGTTCATCCTGGTTTTGGTAGATCATGCCACCAGGTACCCTGAGGCTATACCCCTTCGGACTGTTACTGCCAAGGTGGTTGCCCGGGCCCTCGTGGGCATTTTCACCCATGTTGGATTCCCCAAGGAGGTTGTCTCTGACCGAGGATCCAACTTCATGTCTAGTTACATGAAAACCATGTGGAAAGATTGCGGGGTAACCTACAAGTTCTCCACTTTTTACCACCCCAGACCAATGGTCTGGTTGAGAGATTTAATAAAACTCTCAAGGGCATGCTAGGTGCTTTGGAAGAGCCCCTAAGGAGGAAATGGGATCTCCTCCTGCATGCCTGCTGTTTGCTTACAGAGAGGTACCTCAAGAGGGTGTTGGTTTCAGCCCCTTTGAGTTACTCTTTGGACATCCCGTGAGGGGGCCCCTTGCCTTGATCAGAGAAGGTTTGGAAGCCACCCCTCCCGGTCCCGCCAAACAAGTGGGGGACTATGTGTTAGGCCTCAGGTGGAGGATGACACAGATGATGGGTCAAGCAACAGCGAATCTCAAGGCCAGCCAGGAATTGAACAAATACTGACATGACCTTAAAGCATCGCAAGTGGATTGGACTCCGGGACAGGAGGTCCTCGTGATGGAGCCTACCAAGCCTCGGGCATTGGCAGATAAATGGACTGGACCCTTCAGGATAATCTCCAAGATGGGTGAGGTCAACTATCTGGTTGACATGGGAAACCCAGGGGTAGCCCCTCAGGTATTCCATGTCAATAGGCTCAAGCCTTTCCACAAGCGAGCCGAAGTCTCATGTCTCTTGCTGGCTTCAGAGCAAGAAGAGGATGAGAGTGAGCCCCTTCCTGATTTGCTGCATAGCAACCCTCAGGATGGCTCAGTGGAGGGAGTGCAGCTCTCTCCCGATTTTACAACCGAGCAGCAGAGGGCCTGCAGGACTTTGCTCCAGCAGTATGCCTCTCTGTTTTCGCTGACGCCAGGCCTTACACCGTGGTGTAAGCATGAGATTGACACTAGTGACAGCGTGCCTGTCAAAAGCAGGAGCTACCGAATGTCAGATACGGTTAAGAACCACATCCAGGCTGAGGTTGCCAAGTTGTTGGATCTGGGTGTTATTGAACCCTCAAACAGTCCCTGGTCCAGTCCCGTGGTCCTTGTCCCCAAGGCAAGTTCCCAGGCAGGTACCAAGGATTGGAGGTTCTGTGTGGACTACCAAGGAGTCAATGCCGTCACCAAAACTGACGCGCACCCATTGCCCAGGGCTGAGGAGCTCATGGACACCATAGGTGCTGCCAAATTTGTGAGCACCTTTGACCTCACCTCAGGTTATTGGCAAATAGCTCTGACGGACCATGCCAAGGAAAAGACGGCGTTCTCAACACCAGAGGGACTCTACCAGTTTAGGGTCTTGCCTTTTGGGTTGAAGAATGCCCCTGCCACCTTCCAGATATTGGTCAATCATGCTCTCAGTGGGCTGGAAGCCTTTTGTGTGGCTTATTTAGACGACATTGCCGTCTACAGTTCCACTTGGGAAGAGCACTTGACACATCTGGGTAGAGTGTTGCAGGCCTTAAAAAGGGCTAACCTCACTATCAAGGCCACCAAGTGCCAGATAGCTCAGGGGAAAGTCACGTATCTTGGTCATGAGGTAGGAGGGGGTCAAATCCAACCTCTCCCCAGTAAGGTACAGGATGTACAGGACTGGGAGACTCCCTCTACTCAAACTCAGGTGAGAGCCTTTTTGGGCCTCACCTGGTATTACCGCAATTTCATGGCAGACTATGGCACCATAGCTGCACCACTGACAGCTCTGACTTCACCCAAGCAGCCTAGGAAGGTTAATTGGACTGAAGACTGTCAGAGGGCCTTTGATGGCTTTAAAGAAAGTCTGTGTCGGGCACCCGTGTTGTGTGCGCCTGACTGCAGCCGTCCCTTTATCGTCCAGACGGATGCCTGCGACACCGGAATTGGAGCTGTCTTGTCCCAGTTAGATGACAAAGGGAGAGAACATCCTATCATATTCATCAGTAGACAACTCAAGGGTAGAGAACTTAGGTGGGCTACTGTTGAAAAGGAATGTTTTAGTATATTTTGGAGCCTTAGGCATTTTAGGCCCTACCTTACGGGGTCAACCTTCAAGGTCCAAACAGATCATAAGCCCCTGAAGTGGCTTATGCAGATGAAGGATGAGAACCCGAAACTGCTCAGGTGGTCCATTAGCCTGCAAGGGCTAGACTTCACCATAGAGCACAGACCAGGGAAGAGTCACGATAATGCAGATGGCCTTTCCAGAAGGTATGTTGACTGTCTGCATGAGGGTGTCTATCCCGTGGGAGATTAGGCACCCTCCACCTCAGTCTGGGTGGGGGGCCACTGTGATGCTGGAAATGCATTGGAGGGACAGGGCCTCATATCCTTGTCCTTTACTGTTTTTTTTATCGTGTGTTCTGTCGTATTTTCCGCACAGGAGTTCATGTGGGACTTCTGGCGGTGCAGCTCTCTCTCTTTTGGTTTGGTTAACGGACCCGTGGGATACCCTTATGGCACCCATGGGTGGGGGTACAACCCTGTGCCCCTAGTGTATGTTTTTGGGCATCTGTGGGTGGCCCGCAGAGCAGGGTATTGGCTGGTGGCAGCTCCATGCTGAAATTGACAGGTGCGCGGAGTATCCTCCATTTTGGGATACCCCGGCCCTGCCATTGGGATCCGTTTATTCCTAATGGAAAACAAGATGGCCCCTGTGGCCTCTTGCTTTCTATTCCCCATTACCTTGTTTTCCCAAAGTCCTGGGAAGCCCTGACTCTGTCCCTTCCCCCTGACTGACTGTTGGGTGGAAATGCCATATATGGTGTTATTGTGTAGGCCCGGCCAGACTAGCTGGAGCCTTCCCGGTGATGTATGTTGTGGGTACCTCCTGTGGGTGGGACCTGGGTGAATAGAGTGTGTGACGAATATGCATTCTGAGTTGTGGGTGTCTAGTATCTGGTGGCTGACACAATGACTGAGACAACCCTGCCCGAAACCGGTATGAATGCAGCTTGGAGTGTTGAATGGCTCGGTACTTGTCCCAATACACATAACTTGTTGTGAGTGTCTGGAGAGAAGTGAATGGCCTGAATACCTTGTGTGCCTGACTGGCTGCCTGCCTGCATGAATGCCCGTAGTCGTGATTGGATGCTTGAGTGTGACCCAGCGGAATGAATGGGAGATCAACAGTATATCTGGGGACCTCTCACTGCTAGGAATCGTGTTCAGAAGCTGAAGTCCACTACGACGAGTAACTGAAATAACTGACGCTTGACCTTGAAACCCTGCTGGACGACAAGAAGTGCCGTGGCTCTCCTTCACAATCTGAAAGCTCCTGTGTTTTCAAGGACTGACCCAGAGAGGACCTGGTAAGGCGCCCTCTTCCCGAGCTACGAGGGACCATCGTGCACAGCTGACCTTTGCCAACGCTCCCTGCTAGACAGACCTTCGACAGGCTGCCGACCCGATACGGGGACTGCTGCGGAACTCCAAGGAGAAGCACTCGGACTGTTCTCCGCCACTGTCGATGACTGCCGTTGCCGACAGGAGCCGCCGTGCTCCCGTTTGCCTAAGAACTTCCATTGATCATCGGAAGCTCTCGCCTGCATTGTCACCCGCTTGTCTCCCGCTAGAGAAGGCCCGACCGTCGACGCACCAAGGAGCATCCACCGGTGGGTTTCCCGCCACCTAAAGACCACAGAGACGCCGACGACTCAACGCCCTTGCTGGGCCACAGTTCTTCATCATCTCTTTGCGGTCCAGAACTATCGTCATCGAGGTGCCCCGCACGCCTCCTCCTTGCAGGACGCCAACGCTCTGTCGTCGATGAGCACCGCTAGGAACGAAGCTGCCACTTACCTGCCGTAGTACACCCTGTTCACCGTCGGACGTTCGACTACCCGTGACTCCTGACTTAAAGGTAGGGCACTCAAGAAGGGCCGTCGATTCCCCAACACTGAATGCCAAGTTCCCCGACACCTCTCGACGATCCCTGGCTCCCGCCTAAAAGGGAGGCACTCAAGAAGGATCGGTCGGAGCATCGTCAGAGAACTCTACTCCACCAGGTACATTGGGGGGGTAAAACCTTAATAGGAAGAAGTAAGACTATCGAATATTATATGGACTGGGCTTGTGCTATATATCTTTATTTACAGGTTGCCCAGGTGGGGGGATCTCCACACAGAACTGTGCCTAGTGGTAGGGGTCAGTATTCTGCCTATTGTTTCAACCATCTTGCGTTCCTTCCTATCTCTATTGCTGGTTTCCTCGTTATTAATCTGTGTGACATTTTAACCGTACAGTTGATGCACTTTAATGAGATTTGATAACAGTAGTGGTACCACTTTAGAATTGTATATATTTATCATTATTGACTTCCGAGTACAAAGTGCGTTATTGTGATTGTGTACATACCTTTGAATATTAATTATATAAAGACTGTTTTCGGTAATACAGTGTTTGGACATTCCTTTGTGGGTACTTGGGGACTACACTGTACTTAAGAACCAGCCTGCATCACCTCCTGAGAAGCTAGGCCTTGATTGCTCGACCACGTACCAATAATAGAGAATCTTGGCTGGGGTCCTCTGTGCCTCTCCTCTACCATATAGAGAGCGGAAGTACAGACACCCCCTACCAGTCTTTACAGTCAATCTGCCTGCAAGGGTGTGATTTCACCATTGAGCACAGAGCAGGAAGTCACCACCAAAATGCTAATGGTCTCTCTAGGATGTTTTTAACCGACTAGAGGTAGAGATTCATCCAGGAGTGGATTAAATCCTCCTGTCCCTTAGAATTTTCCAGAATAGCTAATTTCCCTTACCTACTGAGTCCCTCAGCAGCTTTGCTGGATTTCTAGGATTTATTTTTTCACCTGGTAAGAGTGTGAGCCTTTTTTCCCACTCTTACATGTGTTTTGCTGTGTGTGTTTAACATTCTTGTGTTCATAGACTGTGGAGCCTCACCTACTCCATAGGCATCACCTTTTTACTGTGTGTTACACAGCACCTTCCGTGCAGTGACACAGGGTTGTCTTTTATACTTCCCAACTCAGACTCCATTTTCTGGGACTGACTACTGTCTCCCAGAACATGTAAAGTTGCCATTGACTTCATTAGTCTCTCTAAAAATCCACAGACCCAGTACAAACTATCTTACATAGAGTACTGGAAAGGGTTAATACTTATCCCTTTTTGTCCATTTTATTGGAACACTGTTTTGCTCCCTTTTCATCAAGACTTGGCTGGTGGCAGTGGTAACTACCCTATTTTTCCTACCGCAGTTATCTTAAATAACCTTGGTATTGTTTTAGGCTATATTGGTGCCTCGAACTTAAACCCGCTGGACCATATACAGTTTTATACGGTTCCGGCTGGGTTTATTCGCCATTTCTTTTTGAAAATGTCTTTCTCGTGTTTTACTCCACACGCCAAACCAGGTTTGGTTCCTTTCTTCACCGTCTTTCCGCTGGCTTCTCCGCAGAAGCCCTCCTTAGGCACCTGAAAGTCTGTGTAGGCAGGAGGTGGGGAGGGGTTTTGCGACCGCTGCCATGGGTTCCCTTGGTAACCGAAGTCGCACTCCTGTGTGATTGGTTAGGTGACTGTCCTGTCAGGACAGCCATCCTGCTTTGTAATTGAAAGCCAGGCTGTGTGAATGGGGGAAAACTGCATAAAAAGCAGGTCTCTGGGTCTGGAAAGGCAGAGATGCCTCTGGGACGAAAGAACCGATGAGGAGCTGACAGAAGAGGACCCCTACAACGACTGAACCGCCCGGTGAAGCCCTGCTGCTGGTCCGAATCTTCAGACTCCAACAACAGAGAAGATCTACCAGGAATCTTCTTCCCCTGAGCTGGTGGGACCAACCAGTTTGCCCAAACTGCAAGTCAAGACTCCCCCCTCTGGTTGAATTTGCTGCACAGAGCTACAGTGAACCGGATAACCCAGAAGGTCAAAACCTGCTTGGGTTTTAAGGAGCACACCTTTTATTCATTGCTTTGCTCTGCTGCTGGTTTCTTCCCTGGGCAGTGCAGGACCCTCCAGTCTTCCTACTTCGTGTCTGTTCGACAGTCACTTCAGGAACCGTGAGCCTGCAGGACCTGCCAGGAACGTCCACCTCAGCTACAGCTTCTTCTCCATTTAAAGGTACTGTGCAAATCCGGTTGTTCGCTTCGCCCATCCATGGTGAAGGTGTGTGAAACCTTTCGCCAATCCGATGGCTTGTCCTTCTCTACTCTTTAAACTAACTTTTCTGCCGACCAACTTTGTCTGGAACTCTAAGCAAAGACTTAACTGCGAACGACCCTGAACTGTGTGATCTTGAGCAAAATACTTTTGTACTATTGGCTTTGACTCTAAACCTTTTTCATTTGGTTCCATCACTGTAGTTCCTCTTTCTAGATTGCCCTGCTTACTTACCTGTTGGTGCTGTTCAATTTGTATCTAATTTTCTCTTTCCCTCCCTTTTAAATTGCTGGAGTGCCATTTTGCTCACACTTCATTTTTGAGCTTAACTTGTCCAGAATCTATTGGGAATGGTGTGGTGTATTAAGAGTGTGATTCTTCAACTGCTTTACTTTAGTGAGATGTTATACAACTGATGTGTAAATAAATGTATATTCTTTTACTCAGAAACCTTGAGTTAGTGTTTGTTTGAATCATAGTAATTGCTGTCCTTTGTGTAACTATTGATACTGCTCAGTTGCTCTTGAGATAAGTCTGGTTGCTCAGCCATCGCTACCACTTTACTGTGTAGTACAGGCTTGTACCAACGGAGAATTTGTACTGTCACTTGTAGTCTTAATTATGTGTGGTGTTCCCAAAGGGTACTGCATATTATACTGCCTAACACTATTCCTTCTAGTGTATTTGTCATCCAGACCCCCAAGTATTTAATGTTCTCCAGACACCATTTGAAACCTAGAGAGGTAATCATTATTTTACTACAACTCTTCATCAGTGGTATTGACTCTGATCTTGGCCAGTTTATCTTGTAACCAGAGCTTATGTGAAAGTCTGATATCAGCCCCATAAGTGCCGGTAGTGAAGTACACAGGTCCCTCGGCACCAGCAATAGGTTGTCTGCATAAAGCCACAATTTTTGACCAACTCCTCAATAGCTTCTTCCTTTTATACTGTCTTCTTGTCGAATCGCAGCCGCTAGCGGCTCTATTACAATCACAAATAGGAGTGGGGATAAAGGACACCCCTGCCTGGTACCCTGCTCCAGTTTAAAGTGTTCTGATCTCATGCCATTAGTTCCAACATCTGCTGTCAAGCCAGAATATCATAACTTTATCGAGTTTATAAAATCTTCTGCAAGACCCATTTGTTTTAGTACGTCATAAAGGTAGTTCCAATTCACCCGATCAAAGGCCTTCTCAGCATCCAACGAGAGTACTGCTACATCATCACTCTTGTTCATTGTCTTTAATATGGTTTGAAAAAGTCTTCTCATACTGTTAGCTGCATGCCAACCTCTGATAAATCCGGAGTAGTAAATCTTCTAATCGGCATGCAAGGGTTTTTGAAAGAATCTTTGTATCTGTCTTTAAAAGGCTTATTGGTCGATAATTTAATGGTAATGTTAAGTCTTTATCTGTTTTCTTAATCAGTGTAATTGTTGCATGGCGAGTTGTCTGCGGTAGCCTCCCTTCAGATAGAGAGCTCACAAAAATATCACGTAAGAGTTCAATAACTGATTCTGGCATGATCTTCTAGAATTCCGTTGGCAATCCATCCGGTCCAGGTGACTTCCCTGAATTCAATGATGTAATCGTTTTCTATATTTCCTCCAAAGTCACTTCTCCTTCTAGATTAATTCTCTCTTCCAGTGACAATTTCAGCATTTCCAGGTCTTTCCTAAAGCTTCCTAGGTGACGAGTTATTATATTCTTGTTGGAGTACAGTTGTTTGTAATACTCTTTAAAAACCGTATGAATCTCTTTCGTGTTAAAAGTAATTGAACCATCCATTCTAGTAATTGACCTAATACCCCTCTCTGCCTCTTGATGCCTCAAGCGGTGGGCTAGCCAACAATCAAACTTTTCACCATTTTGAAAATATGTGCTTTTGATACAAAATAATATTTGTTCAGATTTTTCTGACATTTTTACATTATAACAGCTCTTCATGTTACGAAGCTCCTTAACCTCCTCTTCTTTTGGGTCTCGTAACACTTCCTCCATCAGATCTTTGTTCTTCTTGTCTATTGCCTCAACCTCAGTTTCCCATTTTTTATTTGTCTGCTCGACTGATAAACCTTGCATGGTGCACTTGAAGGCTTCCCAGACTGTCCTAGCATATATTTCCCCTGTATGATTTTCCTCAATAAAATGATTTGCCTCACTGACAATATTTTCAACAAGTTTAACCTCTTCCAACAAGAACAACACTTACTTGTATTAACGGGTAGGCCTAGACGCATTTTCACTGGAGCATGGTCAGATAGGTGTATATTCCAAATCACATTTTGTAATTTTCTACTGTTTTACTTGTAGCATATCCAATCTGGAATATGTATTATGTGCAATGGAGATGAAACTGTAATTTCTAGTCGATGGATGCTCTAATCTCCATGCATCTACCAAATTATATTCATTAATTAAGGTGTGTAGGGACATCAAATGTTTACTCTTTAATCTAGTCACAGGGCCTCATTACAAGTGCTCCGGTCCGGAATTAACGCTGCCGGTATAACCATACCGGCACCGTTTCCGCATCCGCCTAATCATGACCTGCGAACCCGGAAATAGCACCACCTCCAACTGCCACCACGCAGTTAAAGCTCCCGTAAACTCCGCCTGCACAGAAACCCCTCCGTTGCCGGCAATACGAAACACCTCGAGCATCACAAGTAGCGCGGACATGGAAACACCGACAACAAAATGGCGGTAAAACCGTGATCACGGTGGCGGTACCGACACCACAGCGAACATGACGTTAAACTGTGCCTGGTGTCCTGAATCAGGCCACAGGTGCACCAAATCAGCTCAGCTGGACCCAGCAGGCGACTGGGAGCGTACAAAAGGGCCACACCCAGCCCAACTCAAAACAGAACCATGCAGGCAGCAGCTCTAGTATCATTGGGACTGGGCATACGCAACCACCAGGCAGCACTGCACATGATGGCAGGAATGTTGCAGAGGAGGAGGAGGCGGAGGCGTAAGAGGCGCAGGAGGCAACCAGCTAACCCTGTACCCATGGCAAACCCCATTGTCCAGCCGGCAGCACCCCGCAGCCAGCCTGCAATACCACGCATCAGGGACTCACCCTGGAACCTCACCCCAGGACAGATCCACACATTATACCGGCTGGACCTTCCAACAATCCTGTATATCACTGGCCTGATAGAGGACGAAATCAGCAGCCACATAGACACCCCCAACACCATCACCCTCCTCCTGAAGGTCGTGTCTGTACTGCACTTTCTTGGCACCGGTACCTATCAACACACAGTCGGTGAGCTGCACGTCCTATCACAACCCTGTTTCTCAATAATCCTGGTTCAGGTACTGGATGCCCTGTTGCGCCATGTGTCTGAACAGATTGCCCTACCTGTACCGTCCCCCAGGTGATTGCCACCAAGTTGGCCTTCCATGCCATAGCAAGCATGCCAAATTGCATAGGTGCAGTCGACTGCACCCACATTGAGCTGACAGTACCACGTGCAATTGAAATGTTGTTCCGCAATAGGAAACAGCACCACTCACTGAATGTACAGATGGTATGTGATGCGACGCAAGTGATTACACATTGCTGCGCACGTTTCCCGGGCTCAACCCATGACTCAATGGTACTGCGGAATTACAACATTGCCACGGTACATGGAACGCAGCTGCCAATGCTCCGGACCTGTGTAAGTGGGGTGCGTGTGTGGGACCAGGGGAATGAGCTACGTGAGTGGGCTGCTGCAACTGCACATGCATCACCCCCCGCCCATCCACTGAATAGACAGCAGAACCCAAACTTCCAAAGCAACACATGACAGGTAGCCACAGTGTGGCCGTACACACCCTGCCACCTGACACACACAGCCTGAACTCCTGCTGGCACACACACCTGGAGCCAAAGCAAACCCCCCCATAATATGCAACACAGCACTCACAATGCACATGATGACTGTACATGAGAAGTCCTGCATCTACTATATCATCACTGTGGAGTGACCCTGCCATGTGTGCACATCACTGCACAATGCCATACACACAAGCCACATGCACACCAATGCGTTGGTCAATGTCCAGCTGCCACCCCCACTATGATGGCCATAGAAGATTAACACCCATCAGTGAAAACACTGCATGACACATACGCATGAATGAACAATGACACAAGATTGCACTGCATCTGATGAAGACATGATACTACCAACACTGACATGTCTCCCACATCTACATCTCCTGTAGGAGATGCCGGATATGCACTCACGCCATGGCTGATGACGCCTGTACGGAGGCCAAGGAACAGGCATGAGGATGCGTACAACAGGGCACATGTCCGCACATGTGGCATGATTGAGAGGACATTTGGACTACTGAAGGCCCGGTTCCGCTGTTTAAGCAGATCTGGCGGATCACTGCTGTACAGCCAAGTGAAGACGGGTAAAATTACGCTCGTTTGTGCCATGCTGCACAATATGTGCCTGCGCAGGAACATTCCAATGCTCCCAGACGGAGATGATGAAGATGGGGATGGTGACGGAGACGGAGATGGGGATGGGGATGTGGATGGGGATGGGATGGCACAACCACCTCCTGGGGGACAACTAGATGGACAACAAGCATGGGATGCACTGATTCGCATTTACTTTTGAGAGACAGCACATCCACAGCATTTCAGGGATATGGTGATGCCTCTAAATGAATAAAGGGTATTTCCGTGAACAAATTCTAATTGTCCCTATGGGTCGGCCATGTGTTTTCAGGCATGGATCTGTCGATCGTAGAAAAATTTCCTATGGACCTTACCCGACTTTTCGTCCACTAAATAAACGATAAATCGGGCTGCTGTGCGCCGACATTATGTGATAATTCTATCACTTGCCCCATCGCCCTGCCTGACCTGCTTTTGCGGCACTAAATCATATTTAGTCCCCCGCCCCTGAGCCTGACATCAACAAAGCATTCATATTCCCCGCCTCTCTCCGTGACGTTACTGGGCTGCGTAGCCAAACGCGCCCAGTTGACTTCTACGCGACTTCACACAGAACCCGTAAAACAACTCAGATCATCTCACAACACAGCACGCCACAATTCGGAATATGAAACTGTGGTTTAAAAGCAAACAGCAAGATTGTACAATTGGTAAAGTACATTTATTTGACGTCAAATGTTTAGAGAATATTCAGCGATTCGCATTTGTCTTTGCTCTCGATCCGCAAAAGTTCATCTTGAGTCGCACACTGTTCCTTTGCGGTACACAGGGTGTTGGTTTACGATAAAAGAAGCACTAACGGTTGGTATGTTGCTTCTAGCCGCTAGTACCGCGTAAGGGCATAATGGTCCTTGCCAATCGTCCCATAAAATGGTCAGGGTGGTGAAGTTGTTGACATGGAGCTGCACCTGGCAGCTGAAGAGCCCGTCGGCCGGGGTCTGGAAATGATGGCATTGGCAGTAGGGAAGGATGTACCTGTATTAAAAACATAAATTAGTCTCTCCAGCCGATCTTCATTAAAATTATTAATTTTATTTATTGGGCCTGAAACTATTTGCTAGCGAGGATAGTGCAACGGAGTATGTTATGTTATTCCCACTAACCCACCCCCTCTTCTCCGCCTTTTTCAGAGCCGCCTGAGCGCCAGGGAACCACTTCAGCGTTGATAGTGCGCGGTACAAAATGCCACATTGAACGAACAAGTACAACTTAACCGGGCTTTAACGCTACGCTATTGTTAATATATTCCGGTATAAAATCATCTAAAGGGTTACTTACATTAGATTTGCATTTTCCATTGTCTAGGCGTAATGCAGTCCCTAAATACCACTGCGTCTGTGCCAACGATCTTTCTTATAGTGAACAAACATGAAAATCGGTCTTGTTTCTGAAATTTCATCCTTATCATCTCTTACGTTATTGCACCCCTCCTTCAAAAGAAGTCTTTAGGCACGGTGCCTGTCTGTCAAGGTAAAAAAACAATAGAACCTTATACTGCGAGTCGTGGGCCAATCCGGCCCGCGAGCAATAAATCAAAGCAGCTGACCTTCACTGTGAACGTGCATACATTCTTACTTTGCAACATTCTGTGTAAAGCCATCCCTGAGAACTTGAATTTTACACTCCATCTTTGTATATTGTCGGCGTGCTTTGCAGCCCTAGAGAACCATAAATATGGAGATAATTGTCTATTTATGTAAAAGTGAGATTTATCATTTGTTTAGTGGACGAAAGGTCGGGTAAGTTCCATAGCAAATTTTACTAATATCGACCGATTAATGTTTAAAAACACATGGCCGACCCGTAGGGACAATAAACATTTACGACCAGAAATACCCTTTAATTGTACTGCATATGAAATGACAGATGTCCACTCATTATGGTACTTTTCAAAGGTGTTGTATTTTCAATAAACCAGGTAAGAAAATGCATTGGGTAGGTAAGCTGTACACCCGTGCCCACCCACCACCCAAACGTACACACCCCCAACCAGGCCCCAAACAACTAACCCCTTAATGGACCTCCCCCACCACCCAAACGTACCCACCCCCCTACAGCCATGGTGTCCCCAAAAGTCATGTTGACTGGCATCCCCACATGCCACTATTTGCGGGGGCGCTTATGCGGTGCGTGTCCTTGCTGGTGGCTCCAGTCAACCGACTAGAACGCCTCTGTGTCCTGGCAGTGGCAGAGCTGGATGGGGTGGTGCTTGTGGGCCTCCCAAATTATCGCCTGTAGCCCGATTCACACAAGAAATTGGATACAAGACAGCAAAGCTTCCTGTCCTGGTTCAGGACAACGTCCCTGCTAACATTCTGTTAAGTAACGATCTAGTCGAGTTGGGATTGATCGCGGATGGTCTTCCCATGACTGCTGCTGCGGTCACAAGTCACAGGTGACACTGGGTCTGGCTGTGAGTCAGGTACCAGAGCCGAAGGCGCGGCCTAAGGCAAGACGAAGGAAGAGCAAGAAGGCCACCTCTGAGTAGGCAGCTCCTTCTCTTCCTGCTGTTCCTACAGCACCCATTGGGATTCATGCTCCGGAAAGGCTGGGTCCAGTGGTAAACCCCGTCTCAACTCCTGTGGGAGAAGAGCCAGAAGACTCTCCTGTGGGAGAGGTTCTCAACCCGGAGGATCATCCCGATCTTCAATGCTTGTTACCTGAAGGGTGGACCCTCCCGGGCAGAATTCTGTAAAGGACAGAGAGAGTGTCCCTCTCTCGAGGGTCTGAGGAAACAGGCCCTGTCCCCGGGACACAAGGAGAAGTGCCTAGGACTTTCCGGATTTATTGGGAGGGTGAGCTCCTTGTTAGTGAGCCCACTAAGCCTGAACCTGGTGCCCTCAAGAGGTTGGTGGTACCCCAGGTTTACCGGCCCTTCCTACTGCAGTTGGTGCATGAGGTGCCCTTGGCTGGTCATCTTGCTACTGAGAAGACTAAGCAGAGGCTCTCTGCCCATTTCTACTGGCCTCGAATGGGAGTAGAAGTGGAGTCCCACTGCAGGACCTGCCCAACTTGTCAGTTGTCTGGCAAGACTGGAGGCAGTGCCATTGCCCCACTGCAGCCATTGCCAGTGGTTGGCACACCGTTTGAGAGGGTGGGCATCGACATTGTCGGTCCCCTTGACCCTCCCACGTCAGGTGGACATCGGTTCATCCTGGTTTTGGTAGATCATGCCACCAGGTACCCTGAGGCTATACCCCTTCGGACTGTTACTGCCAAGGTGGTTGCCCGGGCCCTCCTGGGCATTTTCACACGTGTTGGATTCCCCAAGGAGGTTGTCTCTGACCGAGGATCCAACTTCATGTCTAGTTACATGAAAACCATGTGGAAAGATTGCGGGGTAACCTACAAGTTCTCCACTTCTTACCACCCCAGACCAATGGTCTGGTTGGGAGATTTAATAAAACTCTCAAGGGCATGCTAGGTGCTGTGGAAGAGCCCCTAAGGAGGAAATGGAATCTCCTCCTGCATGCCTGCTGTTTGCTTACAGAGAGGTACCTCAAGAGGGTGTTGGTTTCAGCCCCTTTGAGTTACTCTTTGGACATCCCGTGAGGGGGCCCCTTGCCTTGATCAGAGAAGGTTTGGAAGCCACCCCTCCCGGTCCTGCCAAACAAGTGGGGGACTATGTGTTAGGCCTCAGGAGGAGGATGACACAGATGATGGGTCAAGCAACAGCGAATCTCAAGGCCAGCCAGGAATTGAACAAATACTGGCATGACCTTAAAGCATCGCAAGTGGATTGGACTCCGGGACAGGAGGTCCTCGTGATGGAGCCTACCAAGCCTCGGGCATTGGCAGATAAATGGACTGGACCCTTCAGGATAATCTCCAAGATGGGTGAGGTCAACTATCTGGTTGACATGGGAATCCCAGGGGTAGCCCCTCAGGTATTCCATGTCAATAGGCTCAAGCCTTTCCACAGGCGAGCCGAAGTCTCATGTATCTTGCTGGCTTCAGAGCAAGAAGAGGATGAGAGTGAGCCCCTTCCTGATTTGCTGCATAGCAACCCTCAGGATGGCTCAGTGGAGGGAGTGCAGCTCTCTCCCGATTTTACAACCGAGCAGCAGAGGGCCTGCAGGACTTTGCTCCAGCAGTATGCCTCTCTGTTTGCGCTGACGCCAGGCCTTACACCGTGGTGTAAGCATGAGATTGACACTGGTGACAGCGTGCCTGTCAAAAGCAGGAGCTACCGAATGTCAGATACGGTTAAGAACCACAACCAGGCTGAGGTTACCAAGATGTTGGATCTGGGTGTTATTGAACCCTCAACCAGTCCCTGGTCCAGTCCCGTGGTCCTTGTCCCCAAGGCAAGTTCCCAGGCAGGTACCAAGGATTGGAGGTTCTGTGTGGACTACCAAGGAGTCAATGCCGTCACCA
Organism: Ambystoma mexicanum; assembly: GCF_040938575.1. NCBI lineage: Eukaryota > Metazoa > Chordata > Amphibia > Caudata > Ambystomatidae > Ambystoma > Ambystoma mexicanum. The sequence continues at coordinate 298,019,088 of NC_090936.1, read as the reverse complement.
AAACTGACGCGCACCCATTGCACCTTTGACCTCACCTCAGGTTATTGGCAAATAGCTCTGACGGACCATGCCAAGGAAAAGACGGCGTTCTCAACACCAGAGGGACTCTACCAGTTTAGGGTCATGCCTTTTGGGTTGAAGAATGCCCCTGCCACCTTCCAGATATTGGTCAATCATGCTCTCAGTGGGCTGGAAGCCTTTTGTGTGGCTTATTTAGATGACATTGCCGTCTACAGTTCCACTTGGGAAGAGCACTTGACACATCTGGGTAGAGTGTTGCAGGCCTTAAAAAGGGCTAACCTCACTATCAAGGCCACCAAGTGCCAGATAGCTCAGGGGAAGTCACGTATCTCGGTCATGAGGTAGGAGGGGGTCAAATCCAACCTCTCCCCAGTAAGGTACAGGATGTACAGGACTGGGAGACTCCCTCTACTCAAACTCAGGTGAGAGCCTTTTTGGGCCTCACCGGGTATTATCGCAATTTCATGGCAGACTATGGCACCATAGCTGCACCACAGACAGCTCTGACTTCACCCAAGCTGCCTAGGAAGGTTAATTGGACTGAAGACTGTCAGAGGGCCTTTGATGGCTTTAAAGAAAGTCTGTGTCGGGCACCCGTGTTGTGTGCGCCTCAATACAGCCGTCCCTTCATTGTCCAGACGGATGCCTGCGACACCGGAATTGGAGCTGTCTTGTCCCAGTTAAATGACAAAGGGAGATAACATCCTATCATATTCATCAGTAGACAACTCAAGGGTAGAGAACTTAGGTGGGCTACTGTTGAAAAGGAATGTTTAGTATAGTTTGGAGCCTTAAGCATTTTAGGCCCTACCTTATGGGGTCAACCTTCAAGGTCCAAACAGATCATAAGCCCCTGAAGTGGCTTATACAGATGAAGGGTGAGAACCCAAAACTGCTCAGGTGGTCCATTAGCCTGCAAGGGCTAGACTTCACCACAGAGCACAGACCAGGGAAGAGTCACGATAATGCAGATGGCCTTTCCAGAAGATATGTTGACCGTCTGCATGAAGGTGTCTATCCCGTGGGAGATTAGGCACCCTCCACCTCAGTCTGGGGGGGGGCGACTGTGATGCTGGAAATGCATCGGAGGGACAGGGCCTTGTATCCTTGTCCTTTACTGTTTTTTTATCATTTGTTCTGTCGTGTTTTCCGCACAGGAGTTCATGTGGGACTTCTGGCGGTGCAGCTCTCTCTCTTTTGGTTTGGTGAACGGACCCGTGGGATACCCTTATGGCACCCATGGGTGGGGGTACAACCCTGTGCCCCTAATGTATGTTTTTGGGCACCTGTGGGTGGCCCGCAGAGCAGGGTATGGGCTGGTGGCAGCTCCAGGCTGAAATTGGCAGGTGCGCGGAGTATCCTCCATTTTGGCATAACCCGGCCCTGCCATTGGGATCCGTTTATTCCTGATGGAAAATAAGATGGCCCCTGTGGCCTCTTGCTTTCTATTCCCCATTACCTTGTTTTCCCAAAGTCCTGGGAAGCCCTGACTCTGTCCCTTCCCCCTGACTGACTGTTGGGTGGAAATGCCATATATGGTGTTGTTGTGTAGGCCCGGCCAGACTAGCTGGAGCCTTCCCGGTGATGTATGTTGTGGGTACCTCCTGTGGGTGGGACCTGGGTGAATAGAGTGTGTGACGAATATGCATTCTGTGTTGTGGGTGTCTAGTATCTGGTGGTTGACACAATGACTGAGACAACCCTGCCCGAAACCGGTATGAATGCAGCTTGGAGTGTTGAATGGCTCGGTACTTGTCCCAATACACATAACTTGTTGTGAGTGTCTGGAGAGAAGTGAATGGCCTGAATACCTCGTGTGCCTGATTGGCTGCCTGCCTGCATGAATGCCCATAGTCGTGTTTGGATGCTTGAGTGTGACCCAGCGGAATGAATGGGAGATTAACAGTATATCTAGGGACCTCTCACTGCTAGGAATCGTGTTCAGAAGCTGAAGTCCACTACGACGAGTAACTGAAATAACTGACGCTTGACCTTGAAACCCTGCTGGACGAGAAGAAGTGCCGTGGCTCTCCTTCACAATCTGAAAGCTGCTGTGTTTTCAAGGACTGACCCAGAGAGGACCTGGTAAGGCGCCCTCTTCCTGAGCTATGAGGGACCATCGTGCACAGCTGACCTTTGCCAATGCTCCCTGGTAGACAGACCTTCGACAGGCTGCCGACCCGATACGGGGACTGCTGCGGAACTCCAAGGAGAAGCACTCGGACTGTTGTCCGCCACTGTCGACGACTGCCGTCGCCGACCGGAGCCGCCTTGCTCCCGTTTGCCTAAGAACTTCCATTGATCATCGGACGCTCTCGCCTGCATTGTCACCCGCTTGTCTCCCGGTAGAGAAGGCCCGACCGTCGACGCGCCGAGGAGCATCCACCGGTGGGTTTCCCGCCACCTAAAGACCACAAAGACGCCGACGACTCGACGCCCTTGCTGGGCCACAGTTCTTCATCATCTCTTTGCGGTCCAGAACTATCGCCATCGAGGTGCCCCGCACGCCTCCTGCTTGCAGGACGCCAACGCTCTGTCGTTGATGAGCACCGCTAGGAACGAAGCTGCCACTTCCCTCCGTAGTTCACCCTGTTCACCGTCAGACGTTCGACGACCCGTGACTCCTGCCTTAAAGGTAGGGCACTCAAGAAGGCCGTCGATTCCCCGACACTGAACGCCAAGTTCCCCGACACCTCTCGACGATCCATGGCTCCCGCCTGAAAGGGAGGCACTCAAGAAGGATCGGTCGGCGCATCGTCGGAGAACTCTACTCCACCAGGTACATTGGGGGGGGGGGTAAAACCTTAATAGGAAGAAGTAAGACTATCGAACATTATATGGACTGGGCTTGTGCTATATATCTTTATTTACAGGTTGCCCAGGTGGGGGGATCTCCACACAGAACTGTGCCTAGTGGTAGGGGTCAGTATTCTGCCTATTGTTTCAACTATCTTGCGTTCCTTCCTATCTCTATTGCTGGTTTCCTCGTTATTAATCTGTGTGACATTTTAACCGTACAGTTGATGCACTTTAATGAGATTTCATAACAGTAGTGGTACCACTTTAGAATTGTATATATTTATCATTATTGACTTCCGAGTACAAAGTGCGTTATTGGATCGTGTACATACCTTTGAATATTAATTACATAAAGACTGTTATCAGTAATACACTGTGTGGACATTCCTTTGTGGGTGCTTGGGGACTACACTGTACTTAAGAACCAGCCTGCATCACCTCCTGAGAAGCTAGGCCTTGATTGCTCGACCACGTACCAATAATATAGAATCTTGGCTGGGATCCTCTGTGCCTCTCCTCTACCATATAGAGAGCGGAAGTACAGACACCCCCTACCAGTCTTTACAGTCAATCTGCCTGCAAGGGTTTGATTTCACCATTGAGCACAGAGCAGGAAGTCACCACCAAAATGCTAATGGTCTCTCTAGGAAGTTTTTAACCGACTAGAGGTAGAGATTCATCCAGGAGTGGATTAAATCCTCCTGTCCCTTAGACTGGAGGACGGGGGGGGGGCCAGTGTTAGGGAGAATTTTCCAGAATAGCTAATTTCCCTTACCTACTGAGTCCCTCAGCAGCTTTGCTGGATTTCTAGGATTTATTTTTTCACCTGGTAAGAGTGTGAGCCTTTTTTCCCACTCTTACATGTGTTTTGCTGTGTGTGTTTAACATTCTTGTGTTCATAGACTGTGGAGCCTCACCTACTCCATAGGCATCATCTTTTTACTGTGTGTTACACAGCACCTTCTGTGCAGTGACACAGGGTTGTCTTTTATACTTCCCAACTCAGACTCCATTTTCTGGGACTGACTACTGTCTCCCAGAACATGTAAAGTTGCCATTGACTTTATTAGTCTCTCTAAAAATCCACAGACCCAGTACAAACTATCTTACATAGAGTACTGGAAAGGGTTAATACTTATCCCTTTTTGTCCATTTTCTTGGAACACTGTTTTGCTCCCTTTTCATCAAGACTTGGCTGGTGGCAGTGGTAACTACCCTGTTTTTCCTACCGCAGTTATCTTAAATAACCTTGGTATTGTTTTAGGCTATATTGGTGCCTCGAACTTAAACCCGCTGGATCATATACATTTTTATACGGTTCCGGCTGGGTTTATTCGCCATTTCTTTTTGAAAATGTCTTTCTCGTGTTTTACTCCACACGCCAAACCAGGTTTGGTTCCTTTCTTCACTGTCTTTTCGCTGGCTTCTCCGCAGAAGCCCTCCTTAGGCACCTGAAAGTCTGTGTAGGCAGGATGTGAGGGAGGGGTTTTGAGACCCCTGCCATGGGTTCCCTTGGTAACCCAAGTCGCACTCCTGTGTGATTGGCTAGGTGACTGTCCCGCCAGGACAGCCACCCTGCTTTGTAATTGAAAGCCAGGCTGTGTGAATGGGGGAAAACTGCATAAAAAGCAGGTAACTGGGTCTGGAAAGGCAAAGTCGCCACTGGAACGAAAGAACCGATGAGGAGCTGACAGAAGAGGACCCCTACAACGACTGAACCGCCCGGTAAAGCCCTGCTGCAGGTCCGAATCTTCAGACTCCAACAACAGAGAAGATCTACCAGGAATCTTCTTCCCCTGAGCTGGTGGCACCAACCAGTTCGCCCAAACTGCAAGTCAAGACTCCCCCCTCTGGTTGAATTTGCTGCACAGAGCTACAGTGAACCGGATAGCCCAGAAGGTCAGAACCTGCTTGGGTTTTAAGGAGCACACCTTTTATTCATTGCTTTGCTCTGCTGCTGGTTTCTTCCCTGGGCAGTGCAGGACCCTCCAGTCTTCCTACTTCGTGTCAGTTCGATAGTCACTTCAGGAACCGTGAGCCTGCAGGACCTGCCAGGAACGTCCACCTCAGCTACAGCTTCTTCTCCATTTAACGGTACTGTGCAAATCCAGTTGTTCGCTTCGCCCATCCATGGTGAAGGTGTGTGAAACCTTTCGCCAATCCGAGGGCTTGTCCTTCTCTCTCTTTAAACTAACTTTTCTGCCGACCAACTTTGTCTGGAACTCTAAGCAAAGACTTAACTGCGAACGACCCTGAACTGTGTGATCTTGAGCAAAATACTTTTGTGCTATTGGCTTTGGCTCTAAACCTTTTTCATTTGATTCCATCACTGTAGTTCCTCTTTCTAGATTGCCCTGCTTACTTACCTGTTGGTGCTCAATTTGTATCTAACTTTCTCTTTCCCTCCCTTTTAAATTGTTGGAGTGCCATTTTGCTCACACTTCATTTTTGAGCTTAACTTGTCCAGAATCTATTGGGAGTGGTGTGGTGTATTAAGAGTGTGATTCTTCAACTGCTTTACTTTAGTGAGATGTTATACAACTGATGTGTAAATAAATGTATATTCTTTTACTCAGAAACCTTGAGTTAGTGTTTGTTTGAATCATAGTAATTGCTGTCCTTTGTGCAACTATTGATACTGCTCACCTGCTCTTGAGATAAGTCTGGCTGCTCAGCCATCGCTACCACTTTACTGTGTAGTACTGGTTTGTACCAACGGTGAATTTGTACTGTCACTTGTAGTCTTAATTATGTGTGGTGTTCCCAAAGGGTACTGCATATTATTCTGCCTAACACTATTCCTTCTAGTGTATTTGTCATCCAGACCCCCAAGTATTTAATGTTCTCCAGGCACCATTTGAAACCTAGAGAGGTAATCATTATTTTACTACAACTCTTCATCAGTGGTATTGACTCTGATTTTGGCCAGTTTATCTTGTAACCAGAGCGTATGTTAAAGTCTGATATCAGCCCCATAAGTGGCGGTAGTGAAGTACACAGGTCCCTCGGTACCAGCAATAGGTTGTCTGCATAAAGCCACAATTTTTGACCAACTCCTCAATAGCTTCTTCCTTTTATACTGTCTTCTTGTCGAATCGCTGCCGCTAGCGGCTCTATTACAATCACAAAACGGAGTGGGGATAAAGGACACCCCTGCCTGGTACCCTGTTCCAGTTTAAAGTGTTCTGATCTCATGCCATTAGTTCCAACATCTGCTGTCGAGCCAAAATATCATAACTTTATCGAGTTTATAAAATCTTCTGCAAGACCCATTTGTTTTAGTACGTCATGGGGGTAGTTCCAATTCACCCGATCAAAGGCTTTCTCAGCATCCAACGAGAGTACTGCTACATCATCACTCTTGTTCATTGTCTTTAATATGGTTTGAAAAAGTCTTCTCATACTGTTAGCTGCATGCCAACCTCTGATAAATCTGGAGTAGTAAATCTTCTAATCGGCGTGCAAGGGTTTTTGAAAGAAACTTTGTATCTGTCTTTAAAAGGCTTATTGGTCGATAATTTGATGGTAATGTTAAGTCTTTATCTGTTTTCTTAATCAGTGTAATTGTTGCATGGCGAGTTGTCTGCGTTAGCCTCCCTTCAGATAGAGAGCTCACAAACATATCACGTAAGAGTTCAAGAACTGATTCTGGCATGATCTTCTAGAATTCCGTTGGCAACCCATCCGGTCCAGGTGACTTCCCTGAATTCAATGATGTAATCCTTTTCTGTAATTCCTCCAAAGTCACTTCTCCTTCTAGATTAATTCTCTCTTCCGGTGACAATTTCAGCATTTCCAGGTCTTTCCTAAAGCTTCCTAGGTGAGGAGTTATTATATTCTTGTTGGAGTACAGTTGTTTGTAATACTCTTTAAAAACCGTATGAATCCCTTTTGGGTTAAAAGTAATTGAACCATCCATTCTAGTAATTGACCTAATACCCCTGTCTGCCTCTTGTTGCCTCAAGCGGTGGGCTAGCCAACAATCAAACTTTTCACCATTTTGAAAATATGTGCTTTTGATACAAAATAATATTTGTTCAGATTTTCCTGACATTTTTACATTATAACAGCTCTTCATGTTACGAAGCTCCTTAACCTCCTCTTCTTTTGGGTCTCGTAACACTTCCTCCATCAGATCTTTGTTCTTCTTGTCCATTGCCTCAACTTCAGTTTCCCATTTTTTATTTGTCTGCTCGACAGACTGATTAAATAACCTTGCATGGTGCACTTGAAGGCTTCCCAGACTGTCCTAGCATATATTTCCCCTGTATGATTTTCCTCAATAAAATGATTTGCCTCACTGACAATATTTTCAACAAGTTTAACCTCTTCCAACAAGAACAACACTTACTTGTATTAACGGGTAGGCCTAGACGCATTTCCACTGGAGCATGGTCAGATAGGTGTATATTCCAAATCACATTTTGTAATTTTCTACTGTTTTACCTGTAGCATATCCAATCTGGAATATGTATTATGTGCAATGGAGATGAAACTGTAATTTCTAGTCGATGGATGCTCTAATCTCCATGCATCTACCAAATTATGTTCATTAATTAAGGTGTGTAGGGACATCAAATGTTTACTCTTTAATCTAGTCATAGGGCCTCATTACAAGTGCTCCGGTCCGGAATTAACGCTGCCGGTATAACCATACCGGCACCGTTTCCGCATCGACCTAATCATGACCTGCGAACCCGGAAATAGCACCACCTCCAACCGCCACCGCGCAGTTAAAGCTCCCGTAAACTCCGCCTGCACAGAAACCCCTCCGTTGCCGGCAATACGAAACACCTCGAGCATCACAAGTAGCGCGGACATGGAAACACCGACAACAAAATAGCGGTAAAACCGTGATCACGGTGGCGGTACCGACACCACAGCGAACATGACGTTAAACTGTGCCTGGTGTCCTGAATCAGGCCACAGGTGCACCAAATCAGCCCAGCTGGACCAAGCAGGCCACTGGGAGCGTACAAAAGGGCCACACCCAGCCCAACTCAAAACAGAACCATGCAGGCAGCAGCTCTAGTAGCATTGGGACTGGGCATACTCAACCAACAGGCAGCACTGCACATGATGGCAGTAATGTTGCAGAGGAGGAGGAGGCGGAGGCGTAGGAGGCGCATGCGGCAACCAGCTAACCCTGTACCCATGGCAAACCCCATTGTCCAGCCGGCAGCACCCTGCAGGCAGCCTGCAATACCACGCATCAGAGCCTCACCCTGGAACCTCACCCCAGGACAGATCCACACATTATACCGGCTGTACCGTCCAACAATCCTGTACATCACTGGCCTGATAGAGGACGAAATCAGCAGCCACATAGACACCCCCACCGCCATCACCCCCCTCCTGAAGGTCGTGTCTGTACTGCACTTTCTTGGCACCGGTACCTATCAACACACAGTCGGTGAGCTGCACGGCCTATCACAACCCTGTTTCTCAATAATCCTGGTTCAGGTATTGGATGCCCTGTTGCCCCATGTGTCTGAACAGATTGCCCTACCCGTACCGTCCCCCAGGTGATTGCCACCAAGTTGGCCTTCCATGCATAGCAGGCATGCCAAATTGCATAGGTGCAGTCGACTGCACCCACATTGAGCTGACAGTACCACGTGCAATTGAAATGGTGTTCCGCAATAGGAAACAGCACCACTCACTGAATGTACAGATGGTATGTGATGCGACGCACGTGATTACACATTGCTGCGCACGTTTCCCGGGCTCAACCCATGACTCAATGGTACTGCGGAATTCAACATTGCCACGGTACATGGAACGCTATGCTGGACAAAGCACATGGCTATTGGGTGAGTACAGCTGCCAATGCTCCGGACCTGTGTAAGTGGGGTGTGTGTGTGGGACCAGGGCAATGAGCTACGTGAGTGGGCTGCTGCGACTGCACATGCATTACCCCCCGCCCATCCACTGAATAGACAGCAGAACCCAAACTTCACAAAGCAACACATGACAGGTAGCCACAGTGTGGCCGTACATACCCTGCCACCTGACACACACAGCCTGAACTCCCGCTGGCACACACACCTGGAGCCACAGCAAACCCCCCCATAATATGCAACACAGCACTCACAATGCACATGATGACTGTACATGAGACGTCCTGCATCTACTATATCATCACTGTGGAATGACCCTACCATGTGTGCACATCACTGCACAATGCCATACACACAGGCCACATGCACACCAATGCATTGGTCAATGTCCAGCTGCCACCCCCACTATGATGGCCATAGAAGATTAACACCCATCAGTGAAAACACTGCATGACACATACGCATGAATGAACAATGACACAAGATTGCACTGCATCTGATGAAGACATGATACTACCAACACTGACATGACTCCCACATCTACATCCCATGTAGGAGATGCCGGATATGCACTCACGCCATGGCTGATGACGCCTGTACGGAGGCCAAGGAACAGGCATGAGGATGCATACAACAGGGCACATGTCCGCACACGTGGCATGATTGAGAGGACATTTGGACTACTGAAGGCCCGGTTCCGCTGTTTAAGCAGATCTGGCGGATCACTGCTGTACAGCCCAGTGAAGACGGGTAAAATTACGCTCGTTTGTGCCATGCTGCACAATCTGTGCCTGCGCAGGAACATTCCAATGCCCCCAGACGGAGATGATGAAGATGGGGATGTGACGGAGACGGAGATGGGGATGGGGATGTGGATGGGGATGGGATGGCACAACCACCTCCTGGGGGTCCACTAGATGGACAACAAGCACGGGATGCACTGATTCGCATTTACTTTTGAGAGACAGCACATCCACAGCATTTCAGGGATATGGTGATGCCACTAAATGAATAAAGGGTATTTCCGTGACCAAATTCTAATTGTCCCTACGGGTCGGCCATGTGTTTTCAGGCATGGATCTGTCGATCGTAGAAAAATTTCCTATGGAACTTACCCGACTTTTCGTCCACTAAATAAACGATAAATGAGGCTGCTGTGCGCCGACATTATGTGATAATCCTATCACGTGCCCCATCGCCCTGGCTGACCTGCTTTTGCGGCACTAAGTCATATCCCCACCCCTGAACCTGACATCAACAAAGCATTCATATTCCCCGCCTCTCTCCGTGACGTTACTGGGCAGCGTAGCCAAACGCACCCAGTTGACTTCTACGCGCCTTCACACAGAACCCGTAAAACAACTCAGATCATCTTACAACACAGCGCGCCACAATTCGGAATATGAAACTGTGGTTTAAAAGCAAACAGCAAGATTGTACAATTGGTAAAGTACATTTATTTGATGTCAAATGTTTAGAGAATATTCAGCGATTCGCATTTGTCTTTGCTCTCGATCCGGAAAAGTTCATCTTGAGTCACACGCTGTTCCTTTGCGGTACACAGGGTGTTGGTTTACGATAAAAGAAGCACTAACGGTTGGTATGTTGCTTCTAGCCGCTAGTACCGCATAAGGGCATATTGGTCCTTGCCAATCGTCCCATAAAATGGTCAGGGTGGTGAAGTTGTTGACATGGAGCTGCACCTGGCAGCTGAAGAACACGTCGGCCGGGGTCTGGAAATGATGGCATTGGCAGTGGGGAAGGATGTACCTGTATTAAAAACATAAATTAGTCTCTCCAGCCGATCTTCATTAAAATTATTAATTTTATTTATTGGGCCTGAAACTATTTGCTAGCGAGGATAGTGCAACGGAGTATGTTATGTTATTCCCACTAACCCACCCCCTCTTCTCCGCCTTTTTCAGAGCCGCTTGAGCGCCAGGGAACCACTTCAGCGTTGATAGTGCACGGTACAAAATGCCACATTGAACGAACAAGTACAACTTAACCGGGCTTTAACGCTACGCTATTTTTAATATATTCCGGTATAAAATCATCTAAAGGGGCACTTACATTAGATTTGCATTTTCCATTGTCTAGGCGTAATGCAGTCCCTAAATACCACTCCGTCTGTGCCAACGATCTTTCTTATAGTGAACAAACATGAAAATCGGTCTTGTTTCTGAAATTTCATCCTTATCATCTCTTACGTTATTGCACCCCTCCTTCAAAAGAAGTCTTTAGGCACGGTGCCTGTCTGTCAAGGTCAAAAAACAATAGAACCTTATACTGCGAGTCGTGGGCCAATCCGGCCCGCGAGCAATAAATCAAAGCAGCTGACCTTCACTGTGAACGTGCATACATTCTTACTTTGCAACATTCTGTGTAAAGCCATCCCTGAGAACTTGAATTTTACACTCCATCTTTGTATATTGTCCGTGTGCTTTGCAGCCCTAGAGAACCATAAATATGGTGACAATTGTCTATTTATGTAAAAGTGAGATTTATCATTTGTTTAGTGGACGAAAGGTCGGTCAAGGTCCATAGCAAATTTTATTACGATTGACCGATTAATGTTTAAAAACACATGGCCGACCCGTAGTGACAAAAAACATTTAGGACCAGAAATACCCTTTAATTGTACTGCATATGAAATGACAGATGTCCACTCATTATGGTACTTTTCAAAGGTGTTGTATTTTCAATAAACCAGGTAAGAAAGTGCATTGGGTAGGTAAGCTGCACACCCGTGCCCACCCACCACCCAAACGTACACACCCCCAGCCAGGCCCCAAACAACGAACCCCTTAATGGACCTCCCCCACCACCCAAACGTACCCACCCGCCTACAGCAATGGTGTCCCCAAAAGTCATGTTGACTGGCATCCCCACATGCCACTATTTGCGGGGGCGCTTATGCGGTGCGTGTCCTTGCTGGTGGCTCCAGTCAGCCGACTAGAACGCCTCTGTGTCCCGGCAGTGGCAGAGCTGGATGGGGTGGTGCTAGCTGATGTGACTGTCGGTGTGACTGTGGGCAAGCGCCCTTGAAACGCCTGCTGGGCTACCAACATTGACTGAGCAATGCTGGATTGCACACTGTTCCCTTCCCTGACATGGCGTGCCAGGGTGACAATGGTGGCCACAAATCGTTCAATCGACCTGGAGAGCCACCGCACCGACGTAGCATTGCTCTCACGCTGCAGCCTGGCCTCCTCCAGCTGACTTTCCACCAGCTGCGTCAGGGTGGCCTGTTGTTGCTCAAAGTGCTGCAAGCGTGTACTGAGCTCAGCCATGGAGGGAGTTGGGGAGCGCATGGGGCTGTGCAGTTCTTGGGGGCTGAACTGTAGGCCATGGATGGGTGACACCTCATCCATGTTGTCCCCCTCACCCTGTTGTACTGCTTCGGCCTGCATGGCCGGGGCACTTCCATCACTTGATGCAACCTCCTCAGCTGTGCAGATGGGCTGTGAATCATCATCCGGGGCTAGGGGGGGTGCCTGCATGGGGATGGTGGCGTATGCTGGTGTGCCTGATGTAGCCGGTGTGCCTGATGTAGCCGGTGTGCCTGATGCAGCCGGTGCTTGTGTGCTGGAGCAGCTTGCATCATCCTCCTAGGCAGAAGTGCTGAGTTGGGTGCGTGCAGGTGGCCGCTGCGTTGCCTCTTGGCCGTCGCTGTCACTTGTCTCGACTGTGGGGATACAGAGGGCATGCTGTTAGTTGTTTGATGTTACTAGATGTGTCCATGACCACTTGCATGTACACACTTGTGACTATTGATGCACTCAAGTGTGTGTGTGTCTGCTTCCAGTCAGGAACGCACTGTGTGCATTTCCAGGTTTCATGCTTTGGGGATGTGTTACTTGTCATCTGGCCAGTCAGTGGGTCCATTGGGTCACTCCTGCCCTGTTTGGGGGGGCATTGTGAGTGGGTCCATTGGGTCACTCCTGCCCTGTTGGGGGGGCATTGTGAGTGGGTCCATTGGGTCACTCCTGCCCTGTTGGGTGGGGCATTGTGAGTGGGTCCATAGGGTCACTCCCATTCACACTTATGGCTTTGTACTATGTGCACTTACCAGCATGTGCAGGTGGGCTCACTCCTGCCTCTGCCTCTCCTATGCTGTGGATGCCTTCGAGGTGCATGACACTGCTGCAGTGCTCCTTCCACAGTTGCAACTTGAGAGGGGATGCAGGCCCTCCACCAGTGCCAGTGCTGTGTTGGCGGTGTGCAGTCATGAGGTTGTGTACCCGGAGCCTGAGGTCATCCCACCTCTTATGGCAGTCCTTCACAGAGCGTGTGGTCACACCGACCGCTGTGCACTTGCGTGCTGCCTCCGCCCACACCTCCTTGCACCGTTGCTGAGTAGCGCGCCGCTGGTCTGCACTAAAGAGCATTTCCGCATGCTCAACAATGTGGTCCACCAGAACTGTGAGCTCAGCCTCACTAAAGCGCGGCTTTCACTGTCTGTGTGCTGGTATCCTGGATGCCATTCTATGAGTTGTCAGTCTCAGGGAGGTAATCTGACCTGTGGTGTCTGAGGATGGCAGTGGATTGTGCGTTATATAATGGCCGCCTCTCTGTTTCCCGCGGTCATGGTGTTTCCGCTTCCGGTGTTGGTGTTTCCGCTTCCGGTGTTTCCGTGTCGGCGGGGGCAGACACGGGTTTAGCACCGTTTTCTGTGGTGTAAAGTCCATGTGCGTGGGTGTTTACATGACAGTGGTGACTCCGTTTCCGCCTCGGTGTGTTGCGCGCGACCCAAGTGCCGTAATCGGCCCTTCTTTCCGCAACCTTGCGGTCGTGGAAGTGGAGTAACCGTCGTCACGGAATCACCGGATTCCAGCACGGCCGACTCGTAATGAGGCCCATAGTGTCGAACGGGAAATCATATCATGCCTCCTATACTATATGAATATATGTATATTGGCCTACGCCAAGCTGCTCACAAGCCACTTGCGAAGAAATTCACGTTGCAAGGTCTTGACCTTAGATCAGTGTAAGCCGCCATTTTAGGTCTATCCGCCATTTTAGATTCTCTCTCTAAAGTCACCCTGTGTTCTAAGATGGTGGACAGGGTCATTCCGAATGTAACATGGCCGTCTTGACCTCTGAGTACAAACTAATATGTAACTTGCCCGCAGGCCACATGTTAGGGTCATGAACTGAGACCTTGTCCTTCGTTGACCTGTGTGTAGAGGATTACCTGCGCCAACAAAGCTAATCTGCGAGCCTATGTTAAACACAATGTATTCCAATACCGAAATGTGAACACTTGTTTGACTGCATTATATAATACTGTTTGTGAAGGCTCTACGAGAAATCCTAAGACATACTGTTGCCATTGTGACTTGTTAGTGTATGTATTAATGTTAAACCCTAAATGCATAGATGTATGAACTCGGCATGAACCCTAGATCCGTGATGTATTAACTTGTATTAACTTTTAGGTGGGCTGAACATCATGTTTCTGATAGTATAAAAGGTGTGACTATTCTAATGTACAGCCCCACTCACTGAGCACACCGAGCAGTGCTGGAGTTTGTTGTGTTGTACTGAGGGCCGATAGCTATCTGTTGCTTTGGCCTTTGAAACTGTTCAGTATAGAATAAAGATCTTTGCATCTTTCTTTGTAACTCGTGTTTGGTGTATTTGCTTTTGGGGTACTCAGCCTCGATATCTTCTTTTTGTTTTCACAGATGGTGCCCGAATAGGGACCCTCAAGATTGATGCCAGCTCGTTGAAGGTTGACGCAAGCTATCGAACCGGAATCAGACGGTGTGACAAAAAAAAGGGGGCCCCTTTCTGAAAGAGACGCGACACCTCAACAGCGCTGCACGGCCCGATCCCTGGACGATGAGCTCGCGGTTCGAGTCGGCATCTTGACGAGGGTCCACTTATCGAGGCGGGCAGATTTGCCAAAGTCACCAAACAAGAGGTAAAAAAAATGAGTTAGAAAAGAACTTTGTAATCCGATCGGACCTCCTTAGGATTGATCAGGTGAGTTGTGTCCCGATTCTTAAGTATCCTGATAATTTGTTTTGGCGCATTGTATCTGCAAATACAATTATTGACCAGGTAACACCAGTGTTCTGATATGCCTGGGAAATTGTCTGCCTGCTTCAGGTTGTTATTCCACAGTGACAGACAATCTTTGGAATTTAGCAGTCCGGCACCGCAGGAGGGGTCGCTGGCTTGTACTATGTACTGTAAGCATGGCATTGGTAATATAGTGTTTAATGATATTTGGCACAGAAAAACTAGACATGCTTCCGAACTTCAGTGACCAATCAATGGTAGTTTTGAAATCCCTTGTATTGAGTACTTAGAATCCATTTTTGTTAAAGAAAAAGGCTAGACCTGCAGCATTCGATGTTTTACAGAATTGGAAGAAAGAAGCTTTGTCACAGCTTAAGAGTAGAGAAAAACATGTGCGCCGTCATACGACGAACGCTGAAAAAGCCTTGTTATATGACCAAGATCAACAGTCTGAGTCAGCTAGGAATATGAATAGGGCTTTCTCACTTGGCATTCAGAAAATCTATCCTTCTAAAGACTTTCATGTTTCCGACGAACTTATCGACAAATTGTTAAATGAACGAAGGCCTGGTGCTACTGGGCCACCTCCGTATGTTCCTCTTCCTGCTGCTTTGCCTCTTCCTGTTGTTATTCCACCTCCTCCTGTTCTGCCTGTTGTTCCTGCTCCTCCTACTGTTCCTCTTCCTCCAGTTGTTGTTCCTCCTTTTGTTGCTGCTCCTCCACCTCTTCCTATTGCACAAGTAATAGTACTTGCGCTGAACTTGCCTGCTCTTCCTCTTCCAAGTGGGCCTGCACCGCTTGAGGTTGATCAGGGAGCGGGATCGAGGGTTGTCTCTCACAATACTGTACCTCCAGAGAAGAAACGTAACTTGATTGTGTGGGCTAAGCATTGTATAGAGAGGGATGATCGAGCTAATGTTTTTGCCACACTTTCTAATACAGACAATTTTCCTGAGAAAAATGTTTTTATTGAGGGATTAGGGATTCACTTATGCGTAATGTGGGACAGATTAAACAATACAGATCTCCCACAAGAGTTGAGGGATCAGAACACCTTAGCACTTTCTAGAGACACTGTGGAGAAAGTACAAGAGCATATTGACAGGATATTTGAGTATAGAAAGGAGTTGGAAAGGTTACAGAATGAGGATGACGATGAGGATAGTATGTATGTTCCTTCCTTGTCATAAATCGATATCTGAGGAAACATGAATTTGTACAAAGGATGCCATTAGATGGATCTCAGACACGTCGATAACTCCATTTGAAGTATATGACACATATAGTCAATATACGCCAGAAATGCAAAGGAAAGTGATACAGTTAATGATAGAGAGTACCTACAGAACGAGTGCGTAAAAGGAATGTTATTGAGTATTTATAAGAGAGCTTTTTCACTTGACACTTCTTCGACTGCTTTAGCACTCGATTTGGCTCTGTTGCTTAGTAAGCATTCGGAGTTGCCTACTTCTCAGTTGCCTATGAGAGAGGTTCCTCCGACATTTGTCCCAAAGGTTGAGATTGCAGCTAATCTTGCAAAGGGTGCAGCTGCTGTGGATATTCCTGCACATTATGTGTCGCAGTTTGTTCACGTCCCGTTCTCAAGACAGGAAGTAAACACTGTTAGACAATCTATTCCCAACATTAGGAAAAATCCGAAAGGGTTCTATAAAAAAAGAAATGGAGTCTGTCTTGGAATCCTCAGTATTCACCTTAAGTGACATTGACTTGTTGTGTCCTGTACTCCTGTCCGTAGATGTGTGGAAACAGGTTAGTACTATAGACGATGTACCAAGGTTAGGAGATACATGGGCTAACATAATCAGACTCGATGGAGAAAGGCCAGCAGGCGAGAGACCGCCTCAGGTGATACTAACTTTACCTGACAGAATCATTGCGAAATTGAAAACCATAATTCCCGAAAAGAGAATTATTTGGGACAAGCTTACGGCCTGTGTCCAAGGGAAGTCTGAGGGTGCTACCGAGTTCTTTAATCGGTTCGAACAGGTATTCTCGGATTTCATGGACAAGATGTAGGCACAGAGTCTGGGAAAAGATTATTTGTGGACACATTTGTGTGTGGATTATTGTCTGACATCCATGTCTTCTGAGAGCGCTTGGCAAGCGAAGTCTCAATCAGAAGTACTGCACATGGCTCAGTACTATGAGAATCGTGTCAATAATAAAAAGGAGAGTCAAAAAGAGAAAAGGTGATTTAAAGGCAAAAGTATTATTACAGCAAATTGTTAGAGGCCCTAGAGGGGGTAATTCGCAGTTTAGAGGTCAGTATGTTCCACAAGGAAATGTGCCCTTGGGTCCTGTAAACATTAACCAGTGTGCCTATTGTAGGCAAGAGGGCCATTGGCGTGCACAATGCCCGGTCCTTCAACAAAGGTCAAATAACACATTTGGAAATATGGGTAGATGGTCCAGAGGTCGCCCGGGTGTTGGGGGCCATGGTAGAAGTCAGTTTGCATAGGATCCACACCAACCTTTTTCGCAGGATAATCAGGCTCCCAGTGTGGATACTAGAAACATTTTCGATCATCCTTCTGCTGCTTACCTCTCTGAAGAACTTCCTTTTGATGACATTTTGTTTTGTTAGGATTGCCCAAAGCAGGGTTTGGGACCAACACCTATTCCCCTTAATCAGAAATATCCCTACATTGAGATGATAGTGGGAAATAGGGAACATCTATTCTTGATAGATACTGGGGCACAAAAGTGTTCCATTGATCATTTGCGGGTTCCAAACATTCCACTGTCAAGGCAAACCAATGTTTCTGTAGGGTTTTCTGGCACACCAGTTGTCTGTTCAGTTTCTTCACCGGTACCTATTTCTTTGGGTCCCTTTATGGACCATTGTCCATTTCTTTTGACTTCTAATTGTTGAGAGAATTTGCTGGGGTTGAATCTGTTGAAGGAATTAAATGCGGTATTTCATTGTTCTTCCAACGGAGTGCATTTGACGATTTCACCACAGCAACTTTCTGTTTCCCAATTCTTGGCTAGACCTTTGCCGCCAGAACTCAGTGGTATGCCAGAGTATTTATGGGCAATTGACGACAATGATGTCGGTGTTTTACAGATTGAGCCTGTTAAAATAGTTTTGAAACATAGAGTAAAGCTGCCACGTATTTCACAATATAAAATTTCAGTCGAGGGTGAGCAAGCTTTTAAATGCATCGTCTCCGATTTTGTGCATCAAGGGGTGATTGAGGAAATCGCAGGTAGTTTGTGCAATAGCCCAATTTTGCCCGTTTACAAAAAAGGTGATAATGCAATTCCATTTAGTTCCATCATTAATCTACGTGCCATCAATAACGTTGTCGCTCCACAATTTCCAATTGTCCCTGATGTGACGATGATATTAACTATGATTCCGGCTTCAGCTACTTACTTTAGTGTTGTTGATCTGAAGAATGCTTTCTTTAGTATTCCTATACATAAGGACAGTAGATATTTGTTCGCGTTCACCTTAGGGTGACGCTCGTTCACCTTTACCCCTGCACCGCAAGGTTACACGGAAAGTCCTAGTATCTATAGTAGGGCTTTGAAAGAACAGCTTGATACCCTTGAGTTGCCCTCTACTAGTACATTGCTTCAATATGTTGATGACTTGCTTTTAGCTGCCGACTCAGAGAGCGCGTGTAAGGAGGGCACTGTGTTATTATTTATACACTTGGCTAAACATGGACATAAGGTTTCGCTAAAAAATGTCAATATTGTTGTCAGGAGGTCGCCTATTTAGGCTATCTCTTGTCAAAGGAGGGAAGAAGATTGATGCCTGAACAGATAAAACTAATTTCTAGCATGTCTGTCCCAAATACACAGAGGGAAGTCAGAGCCTTGCTAGGTATGGCTTCTTACTGTAGGCAGTGGATCCCCAGTTTTTCACTAGTGATTAAGCCGATGTTGGCTCTGACGAAGAAGGGCATTTCTTCGCTGTTGCCGTGGAACATGGAGCACCAGCGTGCATTTGATCTGCTCAAGACTGCATTGTGCTCGGCACCGGTTTTTGGCACACCAAACTATGAAAAGGCCTTTGTGTTGTTTTTGCATGAATGTGATGGATGTGCTTTGGCTGTATTAACGCAGGAACATGGAGCGAAGAATAGGCCATGCGGTTACTTTTCTTCCGCCCATGATCCTGTAGCATACGCTTTGCCAAGATGTTTGCGAGGTGTCGCTGCTGCGTCCGTAAAACAGAGTGAGGGAATGGTCCTAGGCCATCCTCTAAACCTGATGGTGCCTCACTCTGTAGATGTTCTATTGAACAGAACTCAAACGCAACACCTCACTTCCGCGCGGTTGACGAGATACGAATTGATCTTGTTTGCTCCTCACATACAAATCAAGAGGTGTTGTGTTCTTAATCCGGCTGAACTCTTACCTTTCCCACAAGGTACTGCTTGCAGTGACGAAGAGTCACATGACTGTCTGTACACTACCGAACAAGAGACAAAGGGTAGAATTGATCTAAAAGGCACTCCTTTGAACAATCCACAAGGGGAACTGTTTTGCAATGGCTCCTGCTTCAAACTTCCGGATGGTACATCCACAGCTGCTTATGCAATCACCACATTAAGCACGGTCGTGGAAACCAAGAGAATCACGCATAACTCCGGGCAGGCCGCATAGATTATAGCATTGACCTGAGCTTGTGAACTTTCCGAAGGGTTTACAGTAAACATATATACTGACAGTCAGTATGCCTTTGGGGTGGTTCACAACTTTGGTAGAATTTGGTCAGAAAGAGGGTTCTTAACTTTACACGGTACAAAGATCCAGCATGGCTCCCTAATAGTACAACTGCTCTTAGCGCTTGCACTTCCCACTCAGTTAGCTGTTGTAAAATGTGCAGCACATCAAAAGATTGTAGATGATGTAGGAAAAGGGAACGCTTTCGCTGATCAGATAGCAAAACAGACTGCCACCGATTTCTCTGCAGATGTGTACATTTCAAGAGGGACTGTAAATCCCTATGCAATGGATGAGGGTGTTGAGTCTGTAAGGGACATCCAAGCCGATGCCACATTAGAAGAGTCCAAGAAATGGGCTGAAGGCTTGGGGAAACTTGATGATGATGGGTGTTGGGTGGATATAGTCAAAGGGAAATGGTTACTCCCTGACACATACATAATGATGATGGTCGTCATGGCTCATGGCCCTACACATATATGTGCCCGGAAACTTACAACAATGTTGGAGAAAGTTTGGGCGAATGACAAAATCTCTAAAATAGCTGAACGATATGTTCAGAACTGCATGATCTGTTTACAGCACAATGTGGGAAAGGGTACAACAACTCCTAGGGTGAATTTTGGTCCACATTCTGTCCCCTTTGAGGTCATACACTTTGATTGTATCGAAATGGAACGGTGCAATAATTTGAAATATGTGTTCGTTGTCATCTGTGCTTTCAGCAAATGGGTTGAGGCTTTCCCTGTTAAAGATGTTACAGCCATGTATACTGCAAAAACTATGTTAAAGGAGTACTTTCCTAGGTTCGGGCTACCAAGAGTCATCTGGTCGGACAATGGCCCACACTTTGTCGCTGCTGTAATTCTGCAGATATGTGCGGCACTACAGATCGACAAACGGTTCCATTCAGCCAGACACGCCCAGAGTGCCGGATTAGTAGAAAGACACAACAGCATCATCAAGAACAAGCTTGCTAAGACGTGTGCCAGCACCAAATTAAAATGGCCAGACGCCTTACCGATTGTGTTACTAGCCATGCGTACAACCCCTCAAACTAAGACTGGGCTCTCTCCATTTGAGGTGGTAATGGGGAGACCTGCGAATATCTGGAACCTGTGTCGTTCTTTAAAAAATGTCGAAAATGTACTTCTTTCAGATTACTGTAGCCAGTTGACTAAAAACCTGTATTTGATTTATCACCAGGTGCGAGAGGCTTTACCTGTACGATACGAGGGCCCAGGTCACAGCATTCGGCCCGGTGACTGGGTTTTGATAAAGGCATTTGAGCGATCCTCTTGCCTTGCACCTTGGTGGCGGGGCCCGTTCCAGGTACTGCTGGTCACACAGACTGTGGTGTGGGTGGCAGGCAGGAAAAACTGGATCCACGCGATGCATGTCAAGAGGATTCCACACCCGGTGCCATACGATACAGAAGAAACAGAACCCCTCACCAATACTGCAACCAACGATTCCAAAGCAGTAAAGAGCATTGAGAGTGCATCAGAGATTCTCTCTAAGCCCGTGAGGCCCGGGGAAACAGCCATCTTGTCTCCACACTCTCCAAGGGTTTTGCTTCCGGAAACCATTGTTCCGGATCTTGCATCTTCACTTGCTCTTGATACGTCGCTTCCAACAGGAAGTGACGACATGTTGTTCTTGGATCAATCAGTACCAGGGACAACGAGGTACAATTTGCGTACAAGGAAATAAACTTACGGCACGGTTCGGCTGTGCATTCGAAGAAGGAAGGAAAATCATCAAGGGCTTGCTTTTGGCCTAAGTAATTGTTTGAAAAAGGGGATTCTGTTGGCTAGGGTTGTGGAAGGACTAAGAAGTCACTCGGCCTGGAAGTCACCAGCCAAAAACACTGGGGTTTTGCATTTGAAGACTGCAATGCCTGCAACTGCTACCGCTCGTACAGGACTGATAAATGATCATGTGACCAGCTATGAGAATGGACAAACTGTTTGGGCCCTGAAACCGTACTGCTGACTTTTTATAATGTCAATTGGTTTTATAATAGTAATTGTTTTAGGCTTTTGGTACCTGGAAGAAGTGCATCCATTCGAAACCTTGTTACTGACTGAAAATGTACCCACTGTTTCTACTCCTTTCGTGCATCTGCATAGTTTATCTCCTAGAGACTCTCAGCATAGACAGAGATACTACAATAATACATTATTAGTTATCATGAATGCTACGCAGGCCATTTTTAATAAGTCCAACTGTTGGGTCTGTTCGCATTTACCGCAACACAGGGATAAGGGGCTAGGTTGGTATATCCATCCTTTACATTTGACAACTGCTTGCTATGCTTCTCTTAGAGCACTGTTCTTTGGCCGATGGAACGATAGCATCTCGGGGAACTTTGACAGTACTAATTTGAATAGTTTTGAGAAACGTGTTCTTACGCCCCTGGGATGCTCGCTTTTCGCGAATAGGAGCAAGCTCAACGTTGCTTCTATTAGGCCTTCTGATAGATTGTCTCGTCCTTTCCAATCTTTGATTTCCTTTAAAATGGCTCCTATAGGCAATAAGGATGCCATGCCTCCTTCTTACACAGTTAACCATAGCTCCGATTCAGTTTCTTTCTGCATACAGAGGAATGGTACTCAGTCAATGGAAAATTTTAGAGGTTGCGCCAACGTTGCGAATTTGACTGGGGAAGACAGACCTTTGTATGTAGGCGAACCTGTCTTTGTTTGCGGTAATGTAGCATTTCCATGGCTACCCAGGGATTGGCAGGGAACTTGTTATTTAGGGATCCTGTTACCCAGGGTATTCATAGCCAGTACTGTAGAGGTTTCAAAGTCCATCCACGGCGGGACGAGAATGGTGACACTCCAGCACAGGTTCTGGGAGACGTAGCAAAATCCTTTGTGCCATTCTGGGGACAAATAGCGAAATCTGAAGATATCAGGAGACTAGCGAGAGAACTGGAGAGAACCATCAACCAGACCACAGACATACTCTATAATATGACACTAGAACAGAAAGCAATAAGGTTAATAGCACTTCAGAACCGGATTGCATTAGATGTCATTCTGGCTGAACGTGTTGGAGTGTGTAAATTGGTGGGGTCCACTTGCTGTGTTTTCGTGCCAGATTCCTCCCCAACGATCTTTAAGGGAATACAAAATCTGCATGTCCTTAGTTCAGAAGTGCATGTTCCCGAGGGAAACTGGGATCTTAGCGCTTGGTTCTGGGACTTCTTGCGATCTTGGGATTGGAAGGTGCTTTTGGTCTTACTGATCATTTTGGGAATTTTGTTGTTTCTTTGTTGCTGTGTACAGTGTCTACCTAGTATATGTTCGATGCTAGGGGGATGTTGCGAACAGACGATAGGTACAATAGGACATAAGGTATACACCCCGGATAAGAACTCCAAAGAATATGTGTTGAAAGAAATCCTGATAACCGATCTGATGACAATAGATATTTCTGACAGTGATTCAGGGTGTATGTATGTTGAGACTTGGAGTTGTTCATAAAGTATGGTTAGCGCTTGGCATAGGCCAAAAGGAGGGTTTGTCGAACGGGAAATCATATCATGCCTCCTATACTATATGAATATATGTATATTGGCCTACGCCAAGCTGCTTACAAGCCACTTGCGAAGAAATCCGCGTACAAAGGTCTTGACCTTAGATCAGTGTAAACCGCCATTTTAGGTCTATCCGCCATTTTAGATTCTCTCTCTAAAGTCACCCTGTGTTCTAAGATGGTGGACAGTGTCATTCCGAATGTAACCTGGCCGTCTTGACCTCTGAGTACAAACTAATATGTAACTTTCCCGCAGACCACATGTTAGGGTCATGAAATGAGACCTTGTCCTTCGTTGACCTGTGTGTAGAGGATTACCTGCGCCAAGGAAGCTAATCCGCGAGCATATGTTAAACACAATGTATTCAAATACCGGAATGGTAATACTTGTTTGACTGCATTATATAAAACTGTTTGAGAAGGCTCTACAAGAAATCCTACGACATACTGTTGCTATTGTGACTTGTTAGTGAATGTATTAATGTTAAACCTTAAATGCAAAGAGGTATGAACTCGACACGAACCCTAGATCCGTGATGTATTAACTTGTATTAACTTGTAGGTGGGCTGGACATCATGTTTCTGATAGTATAAAAGGTGTGACTATTCTAATGTACAGCCCCACTCACTGAGCACACCGAACAACGCTGGAGTTCGTTGTGTTGTACTGAGGGCCGATAGCTATCTGTTGCTTTGTCCTTTGAAACTGTTCAGTATAGAATAAAGATCTTTGCATCTTTCTTTGTAACTCGCGTTTGGTGTATTTTCTTTTGGGGTACTCAGCCTCGATACTTTTGTCCATCAATGGGTCCAGCATCTCGTTAAAGTCTCCCCCAACTATCATGTTTGGAGTATCCATGTCCAAAAACGTCTGTGCGATGTATCTATAAAATGTACCATCATCTATCGTTGAAGCATAAATGTTACATAAAGCTATAATTTCACCCGGAATACTTATTAGAAGTGTGATCATTCTGCCTTCCTTGTCAGAGTAATACTTCAATATTTGAACTAGAAAATTTTACAAACTAATATTGCCACACCACGTGACCTTGAGTCATGTGAAGAGCCAAATACTCTCCCTACCCAACCTTTCTTTAATCTGTCCTCCCCTTTTAGCAAGTGGGTCTCCTGCAATAGACATGTGTCTGCCTTTAGATCATTGAAGTGATTAATTGTTTTCCTCCTCTTCAATTAGTTATTGTGATACTGGAAATGCATTGGAGGGACAGGGCCTCCATATCCTTGTCCTGTACTCCGTTATCATGTGTGTTCTGTGTTGTTTTCTGCACAGGAGTCCATGTGGGACCCATGACAGTGCAGCTCTTCCAAAGGACTCTTGGGATACCCTTATGGTACCCATGGGTGGGGGTACAACCCTGTTCTCCTAGTATATGTTTTTGGGCACCTGTGTGTGGCTCACAGAGCAGGGTATGGGCTGGTGGCAGCTCCATGGTGAATTTGACAGGGGCGCTGAGTATCCTCCATTTTGGGATACCCAGGCCTTGCCATAGGAATCAGTGGATTCCTGATGGGAGACAAGATGGCCCCTGTGGCATTGTAAGTGATTTCAACCCGGCACTTCACCTAAGTCAATGCCCAGCGTGGGATGAACAATTGAAACCCTTAATTATTTATTTATGTCTAAAAGTTATTTTATTTCTGAATGATATACCCTTATATCACGCCCCTCTCTTTGAATCCCCCCCGGTCACACTGAACGAGGAAGCAGGTTGTTTTGCAAAGTTAAAATATTTATTTATGGATTTTCACAATATATACATATCACACTATTGAATGGTTATACAATGATCACCAATGTGGTGATGTCACGCTAAACAATCTCTTTAATCAGAAGGAGTACGATAGGGAAAATAATGCAGCACGGAACAATACTTTTGTGTGTTCAATCAAATTGCAATGTGATTACTCTTTACTCCTGCACACTACTCAATCCCCCCAATATGCAATATAAAGAGATGGAAGGAGAGAAAACAGGTTTCAGGAATACAGAATTCAACAACACAGTAGAAATCCCAATTTCCCCCGAGCAAACACAGAGAAAAACAGGAATGATTGCAACTTATCAAAATGGTTTGGAATGTGGCTTTGAATGGAATGGTAAAAACACTGAAAATGGATTTAATTCCCTAAAATGGTTTCAATACTAGTGGGAGCTGCTTTGTATAGTATCAGACAAACACTAGCAATGATTATTGAGTAACTAGCAGGTTGAACACTTAATTCTGAGGTTGGATGCAATGAACAGCTATTTCACACGTGATAGATTTGAGCCAAACAAAACATTTGCGGCAAACTTTTACGCGTGCGGTAAGCGCAATTGCAGAATAGTTGGGATGCGGTTATGGGTTCATTGGAAAGCTGAGAATGTTAGCTTCAATTTGATACTTAAATTCTGTTTCTATCATACACACTGACAAAGTTAGGAAGGTTTCTGTGGAGTTCGTTTTTTCAGAAAGAGGCAAAATAGCTAAATAAAGATGCGCTTTTTCAAATTAAAAAACAAGATTTCTTTACACTAGGGAGACTATGAAGATGCAAACTACATGACAGCACAGCCACCAGCCCAGGGTATCACTGGTTGGTTTGGCCTGCCGAGGCGCTCGCCTTTCTTCAGGAAATATATAAGCGCAGGGGTGCACAACTGATTTTGACAGAGGGCCGAAAGTACCTTACATGATGGCTATGGTGGACCGAAAAGTAAATGTGGGTGGGGTAGGAGGCGCCGTGGGGCGTGGCGTGGCAGGAGGCTTTTTCAACCCCCAATTTTTATTAAACACTATGCCCCATAGCCCCCACCCCTCAAGCAAATACTATGCCCCATGGCTCCCACCCCTCATGCAAACACTATGCCCCAAGGCACCCACCCCTCAAGCAAACACTAGCATCATGGCCCCCACCCCTCAACCAAACACTATGCCCCATGACACCCACCCCTCATGCAAACATTATGCCCCAAGACACCCACATCTCAAGCAAACTCTATGCCCCAAGACACCCAGCCCTCAAGCAAACACTATGCCCCATGGCCCCCACACCCCGACCGAACACTATGCCCCATGACACCCACCCCTCAAGCAAACACTATGCCCCAAGACACCCACCCCTCAAGCAAACACTATGCCCCAAGACACCCACCTCTCAAGCAAACACTATGCCCCATAGCCCCCACTCCCCGACCAAACACTATGCCCAATGACACCCAACCCTCATGCAAACACTATGCCCCAAGACACCCACCCCTCATGCAAACACTATGCCCCAAGACACCCACCCCTCAAGCAAACACTATGCCCCAAGACACCCAGCCCTCAAGCAAATACTATGCCCCATGGCCCCCACTCCCCGACCAAACACTATGCCCCATGACACCCACCCCTCTTGCAACCACTATGCCCCATGACACCCACCCCTCATACAAACACTATACCCCAAGGCACCCACCCCACATGCAAACACTATGCCCCAAGACACCCACCCCTCATGCAAACACTATGCCCCATGGCCCCCACCCCTCATGCAAACACTATGCCCCATGACACCAACCCCTCATGCAAACACTATGCCCCAAGACACCCACCCCTCAAGCAAACACTATACCCCATGCCACCAAGCACCCCCACATCTCAACATACACTGAAATTGCACACAACAACAAACATTCAGGCAGACCCAACAACACCACCCCCCCTAGCATCTCAACATAGACTTCACTTGCACACAAACACATTCAGGCAGACCCGACACTCACCCCACCCCGCATATCAACATAAACTGAACTTGCACAAAAAAAAAACATTCAGGCAGACCCGATACACACCCCACACCCACATCTCAACATGCACTGCAGTTGCGCACAAACACATTCAGGCAAACCCGACACACACCCCACCCCCGCATCTCAACATACACTGAACTTGCACACAAACACATTCAGGAAGACCCAATACACAACCCCCCTCTGCATCTCAACACACACTGCACTTGCACACAAACACATTCAAGCAGACCCAACACACCCCCCCCACCGCATCTCAACACACACTGCACTTGCACACAAACACATTCAGGCAGACCTGACACACATACCCCCGCTCCGCATCTCAACATACACTGAACTTGCACACAAACACATTCAGGCAGACCCGACACACACACCCCCTCCGCTTCTCAACACACACTGCACTTGCACACAAACACATTCAGGCAGACCCGACACACACACCCCCTCCGCATCTCTACACACACTGCACTTGCACACAAACACATTCAGGCAGACCCGACACACACCCCCCCTCTGCATCTCAACACACAGTGCTCTTGCACACAAACACATTCGTGCAGACCTGACACACACCCCCCCTCCGCAACTCAACATACACTGAACTTGCACACAAACACATTCAGGCAGACCCGACACACATCCCCCACCCCCACATCTCAACATACACTGCAGACATATAAATACAAACACACCCATACACACCCGACACACACCCCCACCTCTGCATCTCAACATACATACAAAAACAAAAAACGCAGTCAGGACGGACCCGAGACAGACACACACACACACACACACACATACATACAGCCCCCCCACCATGTACTTACCCAGACGTGCTGGAATGCTGGCGAGGCTTCTGGCACTACGGCTGGCGTGGGCGTGACAAGGGTGAAATGCCTTCCAGCATCAAGCCTTATTGGCCACGCCAGCCGTAGTGCTGGCACTCCATTGGTGCAGCACACACGCACTACGTAGCTCTTAGGAGCTGTGTGGTTTGTGTGCACTGAACCAATGAGGGCCAGTGTTTTGTCCGGCCCGGAATACAACAAAGACTTTCCTAATGGAGGGCGGCCGATACAACTTGCGGGCCACCCTCCAATTGGGAAAGTCTTTGTTGCTGGCGGGCCGGACAAAACGGCATGGTGGGCCGCAACTGGCCCGCGGGCCATATGCTGTGCACCCATGTATTAGCGCAAAGATGATTTTAACACTACTATTACCAAAGGACTATAGGGAGGAGAGAAAGAGTTCAGGTAAGACAAAAGAATTCTAACAATGCAGTTCTGGATATAAGAGAATGGGCTTGGATAGGATTACTTATGGATAATATACTTGCTAGTGACAATCCTATGCTATGGATACTCACTACCAATGTTTGGAATGGACCCGTCAGGGATCTGGTCAGGGAGACTTTCTGGACAGGAATTCAGCTAGCACACCGGACTGGGCTCAAGGCGCTCTGGTTTTGCAATCAGCAAGGCACTCTGGACACTGCACGGCGAGATTGGACTGATCTGACGGGTTGGTTCTCGTTCGCAGCTATCTGGTCACAGCTCTTCTCTACTGGGTTGGATCTCTGGATTCTGGCAAGAATTCTTAGCAAGAAAGCAGCAACAGCACAGCCAGGCTGTTCTTTTTGGTTCCCCTTGGAAGTCTGGGGTATAATCTGGTTTCAGGATTTATTAAACGCCAAGCTGAAAATGGTTCAGCTTTGGAAATGGGCCTTTCTGCTTTCAAAATTATGGAGTCTGGAGTCTTGGATATGGATTTCTCTTGCAAAGTGCTCCGCCAGCAATCAGATGGTGGGTGAATGTGTGTGTCTAGGTCCTAAGCTATCTCTATTTATGTATTTCCTAAAGGGGTGGGTATGCTGAATTATGCTAGGCACACCCCTAGGTATTCTATTGGTTAGGGTCTTTCCTCTCCCCTGATTTGAGAAGAAAACATGGTGTCATGATGACGCTGTATTGTATGATCCAGGTAGTACCCCCCCTTTGTTTCTGCACAGAAAATCTATTTTTCATACAACCATATTTACAATTTTACAAACTTGCTAGCAATAGCATATTTATATTCCATATTTGGTGGAGCAAGTATTCATCCGAGCCCCATCTCAGTGAGAGCTTGGGTCTAGATTTGGCAATTTTTCGCACTTTTGGTCTGGTACCCAATGTCAGATTTGTCCATATTTTTACACCTATGTGCGCATGACATCCGGGCATAATCATGTGATGTTTCATGGTTCTGGCATCACCACAATTGCTACAAAACCACAAATTCTGTAGTCATGTCCCTGAACATAGCACCGAGTTCTGAGTAGTTTTAAAACATGACCAGGATTTTCATATTACCAATACTGTCATTTTACAATTTTTACAATTTTGCCAAGTTCTGTGTTAGTCCTTTTCAAAAATATACTTTTCTGTGTTCTCAGAATATACAACACTGTCTATCCCGCCCCCAAAGTTTTGGTGCGTCAAGAACAATCCCTGCCTCTTTCCTCTGGCAGGAGTTTCTGTTGACACTTGCATCTGCATATTCGTTTCAATCCAGGAAGCCCTTTGTCTCTCCCCAGTCCAACAGGCCAAAATCTCCTCCCCTCTCCATTAACACCTGAATGGGAGTTCCTGGAGCAGAGAGCAGAAGGAAGGTGCCTTTTGTTTGGGGCAAGCTGTGGAATTGTCTTTGAAGTTCTTTGGCTTGTATCAGTTTACTTTAAAACTCAATTTGTTTAAATTTGTCTTTGATAAAATAAACTTGCATTTTCAAAACAGGCAAACTGATCTCTAATTCCAGTCTTTTTAAACATAGAGATTAAATAGTGTCAACCTATATTGCTTTTGATAGCAAGTCCCTTAATTCCAACCATTTGATTTTCTGCACAAGTTTCAGCTTCCAATACGCTTAACTGACAGCTGTCATGCAGGTGGCCGGCGGTACTGCGCCCATATTCTGACAGATTTTTACAGACAAGCACACTTTTTAATGTGGATATTCTTATGATGAATTCTCCTTTTCCTGACATGGTGTGCTTATGGGGATTCCTTAAATAAGGTGACGGGTAACACCCAGCAAAGATGATGGATATTTTCTGATGTTTGGGAACCATTATTTTGTAATTTCAGCAACCAAGGAAAAACAGAGTTCAAAGCACTTCTGGGTTTCCTTGCAAAGAAGCACTGCCTTTCATGTAGTTTCATTTTCACTCTGTGGGCAGCCCAATGACAGGTTTTAGCAGTGTGGTCTCCTGTTGCACTTCTGACACAGGCAAGGTAGATTGGCAGCCAACTTTCTGGTTTAACAGCACAATGTTCCTAGGTTTAGCGTGCATGGGGCTTTTTTCGGCTATTGTGCTGGTTCTGGTGCCACCGCCACACAGTGATGTCGCAGGGCAGAGCCTAATGGGTCAGTACATCCCACAGCATCTTGGTTTCTATTACCTGTTACCTTGTTTTCCCAAAGTCCTGGGAAGCCCTGACTCTGTCCCTTCCCCTGACTGGCTGTTGCGTGGAAGAACCATATATGGTATTGTGGGGAAGTCCAGGCCAGACTGGCTGAAGCCTTCCCAGTGACTGCATGTTGTGGGTACAACCTTGGGGTGGGACCTTGGTGAATGCAGTGTATGACCAATATGCATTCCATGATATGGGTGTCTGGTATCTGTGTGTGTGACATAAAGAATGAGACAGCCCTGCCCGAAACTGACATGAATGCAGTGCGGTGTGCTGAGAGGCTGGTTGCTTGCCCCAATCCACATTCCTTGTTATGGATGTCTGGTTGGGAGTGAATGGCCTGAATGCACTGTGAGCCTGATTGGCTGCCTGCCTGCATGAATGCCCTTCTGACTGATTGGCTGACTGAGCTTGGCTCAGCAGTGTTAATGAGGGACAGATCTGTATATCTGGGGACCTCTCACTTACCAGAATTGTTCAGAAGCTGAAGTGGAAACTTGAAGCTGCTTATCCTTGAAGCCCAGCTGATAGAAGAAGACATGCTGCTGCTTTTCTTCAACAAAATCCGAAAGCTGTCGAGTCTGTCAAGGACTGATCCAAGAGAGGACCTGTTTAGGAGACCTCTCCCTGAGCTACGAGGAAACATTGTGAACAAGCTGATCTTCATCAAGGCACCCTGGAAGTCAGTCCCAAACAGCTGTTGACCAGAGACAGGGTCCGCTGAAAACCATTGAAGTAAGCACCAGGACATCGAGGCCGTCCATCACCATCGACCGGGGTTCGGAGGACTGTTGTGGCCTCGCCGGCTGGATCCGCAATTCTCCACTACTGCCTAAAAACATTGAAACCAAGCACTCGCTTGCCATCACCGTTGACTGCTTTTTACCACCAGAGAAAGTCGAGGTTGCGGACGACCGAGGAGAATCCGCAGGTGGGTTTCCCACCACCTGAAGTCCACAAAGACGCTGACAAGTGAAGATCTAGCTGTGTCGAGTCCCAACCATCGATGCCAACACCAACACCCGATACCCACTGTCGGGCCTATGCTTATTACTGAGTTCTCTTTGCAGCTCCAAACTCTGTCATCGGGGTGCACCACACACCTCGTCTACGCAGGATGTCCACGATAGATTATCAAAGCTGCTCTCTCGGCAACAGTGTTCACATTTTCCTCACAGCATCTCGACGACAGTAGCTCCTGCTTTAAAGGGAGTCCGCTCATGAGGAGTCCCTCGATGGGCCATTGACGAATCTGCTAACTCAGGTACATTGGGTTAGTGGAACGTTTTTGACCAGGAAACACTATTTAAGCATATATGGACTGGGCTTTTTAACACACTTTAATGCAGTTTGCCCAGGTGGGGGGATCCTCACTCAGAATTGTACCTTGGTAGATGGAGATAACATTCTGCCATTGTTGAACCCAACTTGTCTTCCTTCCTATGTCCTATGGTGATACACATTACTGTTTGATTTGTATGCCATTAAAAACTGTCAACAGTTGGTGAATGTTAAAGGAGTCAATAGTTAATAGGGGTACCACATAGACATTGGACCTCATTACAAGGTTGGAGGGGTCCGGCACCCACAAATGGGCAATTACCAGGCTGTTCCTGCCCAGCCAGACCCGGTAATTGCCCTTTCACAGGTGCCGGTCCCGGTATATCCCCATTCGAGCCCTAATACTTGAACCGGAAAACACTACTGAGCATGAGAAAATCATCATGTGCGAGGGAGCATTGGCTAACCATGTGGGTAATAAAATCATTTGGACACATAATAAAATCACCAGGATGAATGCAACCTTATTTCCCAGTGATATGGCAGTCTGTGCCTCCCTTAGAGGCAAGTATTCAGCCATGGAACATTGGATGCGCAAATGGACCTACGAAATTGGTCAAATCTCAATACCTGTGACTGTTGGTGGGGAAAAAATTTCTAATACATTGTTTGACATAAACATACATGATGGAAAAGTTAAGATGCATCACACTATAAGATCCATGACTGCACAGTGCCGACGGTGGGGTTTCCCCTCCCAAATACAATTGGAAATTAGGAAAACCAGGGAGTCCTTCCAGACTTGGGCAAAGCATTACCGCCTATCTTTAAGGCGGCATGCTTGGCAGCGATTTGTACGAGCAATAATCTCTAGAGACAGTACTGAGATTTCGTGGTCACTGGTGTCTGCAAGGGGGATAGGTTGCTTATCACCCTGAATCTGATCTCGGGGGCCGCGTGGAGTGAATATGTTATGGACAAGTTCTTCTTCCCTATGACTCCTGTTATTATACCCGATTCCTGCGGTTCTTGGCCAGTTCCTCTGAGCCATCAGATCCTGGTGGAATCCATCATAAAGCTCAAACGGTCCAGAGCATTGGGAAAAGGGATGCGTTGCTGCTCCCATATTATATAACCTGCATATAGCGGATCTTTTACCTTGCTTATTGGGAGTAGCGCATTGTCCGCCGAGGATCAGTGATCTGCATATAGTAGGGATGTTACATGTGGACGAACTAGTCCTTTTTGATCGCACGTATAAAGGAATGAAGAACAAACTTAAACTCTACGCCTATGCCCAAGAATTGGGTTTGACCACCAATCTAGAAAGACTAATGTTATGCTGGTCACTAGAAACGTGGTCAATAGGACCCGGATGGACACGGCACTTGGCACCATTGACTATGTTGAGACCTACCCATATATTGGCTTGTACATTAGTGTGCGAGCTGACTATTATCTCATTAAGAACAAGAAAATCTAAGCAGCTGACACTGCAGGCAGGTACGTTTGCAGGATTCTCTATGGTTGGAATCTTCTTGCTTTACAAACAATGATTTGCCCCTGCACTGCTGTATGGACTTGATGCCCTGGCCATGCAGGATTTTTCTTGGTTGAATGTCCTGGAAGGCCTTTTCTGGTGGGCTATGTTGAACATGGGACCATCTTGTTCTATGGAATACTTGTGCTTTGAATTGGGTCTTATTTCCTTGGGTGGCATGGCTAGCAGAGCGAGAGGGTGCGTGTATCCTAACTCCCGCTCAAACCCAGGTTGTGAGTTACTGGCAACAGTCGGGAGGAACCTTGAGTTGGAAAAGTCTTTGTGGGTGCTAATTTCCATGCTCCCAATGAAAAACTATTTGATGAATTGGTTAGACTTATAATCTTAGCCGAGGCACCCCATAAATACATCTTAAAAAATCCTTTAGGAAAAATTTGACAGATGGGATTGGTG
This sequence comes from Ambystoma mexicanum, assembly GCF_040938575.1. NCBI lineage: Eukaryota > Metazoa > Chordata > Amphibia > Caudata > Ambystomatidae > Ambystoma > Ambystoma mexicanum. The sequence goes on along the minus strand of NC_090936.1, from coordinate 297,985,656 downwards.
CAAGAATTACACCCATCTGGCCAAATTAAAAAGATACAAGGAGGTGTCCCATGTGGTGTAACGATATTGTAAAGTTCAGCCTTATTTGCTGCTCTGCCTGGATCCTGCGCTCAGAAATGTCATCCTTAAACTCCATGCAAATGAGCTATCGCTACGCACAATTATGGGCACACGGCAGAGGCTGGCAGTGGAAGATAGGATCTGCCTTATTTGCTCCCTATTCGATCAACTGGAAATGGCTAGGCATGTGCTCACCCAGTGTGTAAAACTAGGTGCTATATATATGACAAACTATGGGAGCTATGTGCACAGGTATGAGACAATTATCACTGATTCCTTCTGGGATAGGTGTTTGAATACGGACTCTCTTGCCTTGCAAATTGCACTTGTGCAAATACGGGCTCGTGTTCAAGCATATCTGATCTAGTGGGGAGAACATTGGTTACAGTGACTACAGTGTGCTGTTCAGATCCATCCAGCATGCATTAGTAAGCCAGCACTAAGCTCATCCAGCATGCATTAGTAAGCCAGCACTAAGCTCATCCAGCATGCATTAGTAAGCCAGCACTAAGCTAATTTGATATGAACAAGGCTTTATGCCGAAACTTATAATTGCTAGTTCAGTGACGGTATGTGAGGATATGAAAAGTTGATGGTAACTTTGGTGATGCTTGTGAGGCTCTTAGATTAGATTGTACAATGTGGGAAGTTAGCTATGTACTAATAGGTCTTTTATGTTTTATGTATTACTATTCAGTTCTCTAAGTGCACCATATGGTTTTTAAATATTACTTTTAAATGGCTATTCCATTGATGATTCTTACTGAGCTTCATTTTAATGTGACCTTAAATCTTTTATGTCTGAACATGGCATGCTTGTACATCGTACCCATATGCATTGTTTTTATGTATGTAAGCTTGTGTAAAGTTCTTAATTGAACTAATCACAATAAAGAACTATATATGTTATGCTTAGTTATTCCGCCCAGCATAACCCATCCTCACGCAAATATTCCTCAATGTATAGAATGGCCCACTATAATCTTGGATACTTCTCATATGTTATCATGTTAACTGTTCATATGTATTCAACCATCAAATGATACTAGCCAAACTATAACTGCTGTTGGGGGGGTTCAAATACCAATGTAGCAATATTGTTTAATAATTATTCAACCTGTATTTAGTCTCCTTTAGTCTACATTGACTAAATATTACCTGTCTGATTGAACCGAATCTTTCCCTTAGAACCTATACTTTAGGCCTTGTGAAGGCATTCTCCGGACTCCGTTCAGTGAGTGCTGCAGTCATGCATCAGTTTGTCATAGGTGCATTCCACTCAGCAGTTAACTCGTTCTCTACATTCTCTTGAAACAAGCAGTAAAAATCTGTTCATTAATACTAGCGGAGACCAGCCCCAATTCAGCGCGCTAAACTCCCTGCAATTATAACCAAATAATTGATCTTCCACAATGATCCCTTCTCCTTCCATACCATTCAGGATGGGTTGGTTAAATACCCAACTTATCACCTCTTCTTGGCTTCCATTAACCTCCAAGAGTATTTAACCTAACAATAATCAATAATCAGGGGTGCAAATCTCAATGTTGCAGTAGGAGTTCCCAATGAAAGAACTCATCCCAAGAAACAACCTCATAGAAGGCCTAATTGTGTTGCATATTTAGCAGATAAATACATGAGAGAGAAAAGAAAAAAAAAAAGTTCCAGGCAAATAACTGCTGAAGTGCGTAATGAATTCAAATGTACAAGTCGCAAATGGCTCAGCCCTCATGGCCCCATTAATCGTCCACGCTTTCCAGCATCTCAGGGGGGTTTGGGGGTGTGAATGTCCACCGGGACAATTCTATCATCGCAGTCAGTGGCGATTGTGCACCTTAACTCGAAATTAGAATTGGCTTGGGACAGTGCTGTAACCACAGTGGCAGAAAGGGAGACATGCCATAGAAAAGCTCATCATCCCAGTCACTTAGGTTAAAAAAGGCAACGCTCCTAAGCAGTTGCCAGTTACAGATCATCCAATGCGACACATTTCCACATCATATCGAGCGTCTGTTCAAGGACGGACTGCCCCGGGCATTGCCACTGAAGGAAAGTGCGCCCCAACAATGGTTTTGCAGCGCTGCTGATCATAGTAATATGTCCCGATCCACCTTGCGGGCTCGCATTCTATTATTCAGCGCCTCCTGCAGGCCACATGGTGAGTTTTAGTTCCGTAGCAGGAATGGAAGCGAAAGGCATATCGGATATTGCGAATGATATTAAACACTTCGTTCCATTCTCTCTGTTCTTCAAATAGCCCTTCCCTTCCCTTCCTTTGTCCCGGAAAGCTTGTCTCAGCTGTACGCCGTGACCAGTTGACTCGATCGCACTCCTGGAATCACCTTCGTGTTACGTTCGACTACCTGGTGTGTCGACGGTTTACAGACGTAGATTCACGTTCGGGGGTCGTTTTTTCTAAACAAGTGGGGATTATGGAACCAAGTCCTCAAGGAAATCGACAATATCACAAGGCTATAATCCGTTAACTGCCTCATTGAAACGGCGCCATATTGTGATTATCAAAGTCAATGTTAAATAACCTTCTGTAAAAAAGTTGAAAAGGGCACAGTAATTTATAAAAGCACCTGAAGGGGTGGGAAGAGCACATGCCTTCGTGTTAGGCAATGTCTACATGCGAATATGAGGTAGACTTCAGGCTGGCATTTTCAATCCACAATAAGGCTTCAGATGCTTCAGAAGTACATTTTTCTCCATCTGGAAGGGACAATTACATGACCCGAGCTTTATCTAGGTATGCCTTAATCCCTTTTTCTTTAGCAAGGTCGTTGGCTGCTTAAAGGACCTTCTTTTAATTATGATCTCTTTAGGGTAGTCCAAGATATGTATTGGTTTTCCTTTGAAGCAAGCAGTCCCTCTGGTCCTAGCGACTTATAGTAGTTTTTCTTTTGCCGTCACACTTGTAAAGGCTATCAATATCTGCCTAGCTCTGGTTCTGGAGATGTTCCCTACTCTGTAAGCGAAGTATATCAGGTTCACCCTTCTCCTCCACTCCAACCAGCCTGACGTTGCTTTCAAGCAGTTTTAAGTTCAGTTGAAGAGATGTTTCTTTTTCTTTCTGAAGTTCTGTTTTCAGGTTATCATATGAGTTTCCTGCTGACCACTGCCATGGCCACGTGATCAAAAGCCAACTCAAAGACATGTTCTCAGTGTGCAATGATCTTTATTAAAAAACAGACATGCTAAGGGATTAGGCCACATTGAAGCACAATAGTGGGAAACTCAAAGTAACATAAATCAGGAACCATAGTCCATCAGTCCTTTTCTCTCTTATTCTCTGCCAAATGTCAATCGAAAAGTCATGTATTTGTTGCATGTTTAAGTAACCCCAGCACTTCTTTTTTTAGCTCCTGCATTTAAATGCTTCATTTTCATAGATGTTGTTAGGATGCCCTTTTTTCCAGGATGTCAACCGGCACTACCACCCCTAGTGCTCTGGATCACCTGGATGTTGGCCAGTAAACACATTATATTGCATCATAGCCCGAACATTTGTTGGCCATTGGTGCTTGTCACAGACCCTGCCACAATCTTTCCTGAAACATGCGTCTCAACTGCCATGCTTCCGGCCATTTGACTTGAACACTGTCTTCTTCCTAGCTCCCTCTTCTTTGTCACTAGTCTTCTCCTTCAACTCTCCATGCCTCACCAACCTCTTCTCTCCTCTTCCTCTCTTGTCCTTTACTATTCTCAATCCCTCCGAAATTCTCCATATCACCACCACTGAGTCTCCTCCTCTCCTCATCTTTAGGTTTCTTGTCACCATGTTCTTTATGTTCTCTTTACCCTCCACCTTCGTATATATTGTCTAAACCATGCACCTCAGTTCATCCTCCTACACCATGTCCTCCCTTGTTGCTCCTTTCCCATCTGCCTGCATGCTCTTTTCAGCCTCCTTACCCTCCTCTCCACTATTCATATTCCTCACCATTTATAATACAGAGCATACAGACCATATTTATAATACAGCTGGTCAGTCCACTGACATCTTAATGCATATTTATATCATCAGTACATATGGTAAGGTGGCCCTGCTAAAATGCTATTTGGCACACATGGACCTGATGCCACATTTTCCCTATGGTATGTCTGGGTTATATGTCTCCTCTTACCTCACGCCAGGTAGAAGTAAGATGGTAGGACCTTCCTTTTTCCCATCCCCTGCCCCTTGTTTGTAGATGACTCTGGGATTCAGGGTACAGGAAAGTCTATGGCTGAACGAGTATGGGCTATTAGGGGTCCCAACTTCATGTTTTACCCTGATACCGGTGATGGACTAGGAAGCACCCTTGAACATACTGGCTGTGTCTCATCTGGGGCCTGCATAACAGAGCAGTTGTTGGCACACAGCCCCTAGAGTCACCAAGTCACATCATCGTGCCTCCAACATGAGACTTTGTCAGACCATCCAACACAGATTTCTATGCCAAATCCCTTGATACTCCCTCTGCAGATTCTTGTCCCTCCTTTAAGAATTGTTCCCTATCACTACAGCCAATTTAGTTCTGAAATTAAGAAGCCTATGAAAGAGAGCTGAGGAAGGAGACCAGGAGACTCCCAATCCAGCCATTCTTAGATGCTTCCTGGTCCAGACTATCCAAGTTAGGCAACCATGCACATCAATTGACGGTTAATGTCTCATTTAAGGAGGGTTCTGGGCCCTTCTGACACATCACAGGGAGAGGTCACATTTCACATGATCCCTGACCTAATCTATTGCTGTCATGGTAATGCTCCCTTTAGAGAGCCACACGAGACACACAAGACAGAACATTCCAGAAAGTATCCCTGGCGGAACCTCTGGGAGCCAGGGTAGACAGATGACAAATGACTGGTCTGAGGACTGGTTAGTTAAAAACTGGCTTGTGTAGACCACCATATTAGTGATCAGGCCATCTCATTTTAAATAGTGGAGGCAGAGAATTTAATAAGAAATGAAGAGAAATCCACCCACCAAGTAAAATGTCCTCTGCCCATGGTTCTCCCGCAGGGATCCGAGCATGGCAAGTTCATCCTCCATGCCAGAGGGATAATCTCCACCTCAGGTTGGAAGTGTCATTCTAGCTTTAACCTGTACTAAGTGACTATGTGCGTGGCCAAAATATATGCAGATTATCTGAGAAGATGTAACGTGTACTGTGAATGTTCAGTAGTGTTAACAGTAGGAATGTAGTAACATATGGATATTAGACGAGTATCAGGTGTGCCTTGCAAATAAAGACCCTGCCCGTGTATGCAATACCCGTGTTGCATTATAGTTCTCATGTGGGTGCCCATGTGTTTAATCCTGTTGTCATGTTTATGGATGTAACTAACGAGTATACATAATGAGTTCATTTTGATGGATTAGTTATCAATGGGGAAATGCTTAAACTCCTGACTGTGTGAAATGGACAGTCGCTAAAGCACAAAAGGAAGTCCTTGGAAAGCAGAAGGAGAAAGATTAGCAGTGGAGCTGGTAACTGGGGAGCAGCTAGACAGGTGAAAGAGTTCTAGTGGACTTTTTCCTGTGTATTTAGTGCTTTCTCTTGTCACAAACATATTGCATATACAGTTACAGGCTCTGGTGCTCCAAAACAGTGTAATGGCATGATGAGATGCAGAGTCCCATTCAGTGCAACAACTCATCCAACTCTGGAGACAGTTTATTACACGTATTCCAACGGGCCCCAATTCTTCAAATAAATTCTGGATTCGCAAGCAAATTCTATTTTGTCAAAAAGATGCAACATTCGGTTAAAGTCACTTGCTACATTTTCCTGCCTCAAAAGACTATTAAGATTTGTTCTTAGCAACTGGTATTTTCTATTGTGCAAAATAAATATGGCACACTCAGAAGCAACTGCTGAATGTAACATCCTACCTCCTCCAAACAGTTTTGGGATGATTTACTCCTCTGACAAAAAATGTCATATGTATTTATGTCATGCAAGGTGGCACATGGGTTTGGCAGTCAGATGTCACAAAAAATGTGTATTTTCTACCGCTCCCTCAACTAAATCCTATTTTCATTTTCTATCTCACGCACAAATGAATCCTTTTTTATTTGCTTGCTCACCGTCCCTCAACTAAAGCATACACCCTAAACTGTTCTAGCAACCAGGATTCCCTGCTTAACAAGACTGATCCTGAAAGCAAACCACGCATCATGTATTTATGCCATTTTAGCCGAGCCATCTGAAACAGTTTGCACTAATACAAGATAATGTGTGGGAAACACTCAATATTCGGTTATTTTAGAACACGGCCAAAGGAGGCTGCTTAAGACTACTCATAAATTGCATTATTTCAATAAAAGTATCAGGATTACAAGAAGGCCAATGCTTTGGTTGCCAAATGAAGCAGTAATGCCGCTCACAATGGTGCATCCTAATTTGGAGCTGGTTGGAATATGTTTAGTGCAGCCTGCTCTAGATTTGGAAGCGTAGTTGAGTGTGATGGTACTTTATGGCTTACCATGTCATTACACTGTTGTGGATCTGGAGCAATAGTCAAACTTATATATTAAGCATGGCAGTGGCAATCTATTCCAGTTGTACCTGCTTTGTCCCCTGTGAAAGGGCATGCTGGGGTACAGAGGCTTCACTCTTATCCCCCTCTGAGACCATCTGCTAGAGGACAAACTCTGTCTCCTCTATATGTTGCACTTCTGTTTCCTACAGCACTACCACCTGTACCCTCTCCTTCACCATTAGTGGGTTGCCCCACGCCTCTGAGACAGCCTCCCCCTGTTGGGCTAGCACCATCTCCTCTCCAAATGTGATTAAGGTATTATCCAGCAGCAACACTAGTGTGGACTCAGTTGTAATGCCCTCCTCTTGTATTAAGTCAACTGGTGCCACCCAGTCTTCACACACCACGTCATCTCCTTCCACAGCATCTGGCACCAGGTCTACCTGCATAACCCCGTCCAAAAGTAATGACTCCTTCACTTCTCTGTCTGCCACCGCCCCCTCTTTCTGTGACACTGCACACTGTCTTCTGTCAGCACTGCCTGTTCTCCTCGCCCAGAGCCATTGCACTACAACATTCACAACCTCAAGCTATACCTTCTTTGGCTGTGAATGTCTGATACCTACTGAGCCCACGACCACAGCAATCACATAATTCTCCTATGAGACCTCCACCTGACTATCAACATCCTCATTCCCAGAGAAGTGAGCCTCCTCCACCTCTCCCTCCAAATACAAAGCCCTCTCCCAATTCATTATTTCAATTCTTTTCTAAGGAAGAACTAACAATGGACAAAAACAACAAAGAAAAGAAAGTGACCAACTGGGGCAAACAAATAGATGTACATGGGCTTCTCAGACACGACACACAAACGGAAGGTAACTAACACACAGGTAGCGTTGTTTAGATTTGACAAACAAGTGAGAATAGAAAAGAGAACAGATTTTTAAATGATATTTTGTTGGTCAAAGACTGGCTCTTTACCGTCAAATGGAAGAAGTCATACAATGCCTAGTAGAAAAATACACATCTAAATGGGAATAGTACTACAAAAGGGAAACTTTTATTTTAGTTTTTTAACTTTTTGGGGTAACACCAAGGGCAAATCGAACATGGAAAATGACAGGAAAAATGCTTCCTGAGTAATCCACGCCAAGACACTTTTCTGGCACATAACTCACACCCACAGGGTTATTTGCAGTGTTCCCAGTACAGCTATTGATTCTTACTCTTTGTCCAAAGGCTTCAGCTGGGCAATGCTTCTCTTCTTTGTCCTTGATGCTGGTCGTCATCAGGTAGATAGATAGTGGCACTCCAGCTTGGCAGACATATGTATGGCACCCAATCGGGTTCAGCTACGTTGTGCAAGATGTATGCAGGCCACCTCTTGCTCTAGGAATACCGGCAAAGATCAACCTAAAGAAACAGCTTTTGATCCTTACAGCCCTCACTAGGCTAAAGGTCTGATGCATTGGGGTGTCAGCCACATTACTGCTCACCTGGAGAACAATTGACTCTGCGACCACCTCTAGTCAGGGGTTCAAAGCAGTCACTCCACTGAAACAGCGCCCACTCACATCTTCATACTTTTCACTACTGTGAACCACTACGCATTTTATGTTATCATCACCCTCCTTGATTTCTCTACCGCCTTTTATCATGTCGATTATACTTCTGTTCTCTTTCACTGGCCTGGGCTCCCTGACACAGCTATAGCCACAATTACCTCGTATCCATTTGCCCGCGCTTGCTGTAAGTCATGTAATTGCAGCTCATCATCTGCCACCTCTTCCCAGCAGGGGCACAACAAGCCTATGTCCTTGGAACTGTCCTGGTTATGCTCTACCTAGCCACACTCTGCAAAATGACCTTCTTCTTCTGTTTCCTTAAACACCACTGGCAGATGGCAAATCTGCTTCCCTTTCTCCTTCCCCCACAGTTGAACTTTCCTCTCACATTTCTAACGGCCTCCAACCCGTCTGTCACAGGAAGGCACTTCACTGTTCGATACTTAAGTCCTTTAAAACAGCTTCCAAAGATACCCTTCTTATCCCTCTCATATACCCTTGCCCCTGACCTTCTAACCCCACCCCCCCCCCCCCACTCCCAGATTCGCACACTCGTGGTCCTCAATGACAGTAAACTTACACTCCACCTGTGCTGCCACAGTGGCCAAGATGAAAATCCACAAAATCCACCACTACCCCACATGACATTCTGCTGAAACGAATTCCCACTCCTGTCCTCAGCAGGCTGGATTACTGCTCAGGCCTATTTACAGGAATTCCCCTCCATTCATTTTCCTGCCTTCAAAGCCACACTCACTGTAACCCCATTTACTCATCTCCTACCCCAGCCCATTGCCTTTCTTCATGGTGGTTGTATATGCAGCACTGCTCCTCTTTAAACGGCGTTCCCTTGTCTTTAAATCCAGTTACATGATGCCCCGACCGCAATCCCCTACCCAGAAGACTATCTGTCCTTACATCCCACTTTACCTCTGAGGCTCCAAGCCCTGCTCAACCATTCGGTTCCCCACTGAACATAAGCTTCCTCCAGTCTTTCGTATTCCTTACTGCCATTGGAACGTGCAAGTCCTGGAATAAAGAAAACAGCCACTCTGCAGGCCTTCAAAATGGCTCTCAAGAAACAGCTAATATCGCAAAGCAGGCGCGTGACACACAGTGGGATTTTCCCACCCGTTAACCCACAATGCTGCATTCATCAGGACATATTTTGCATTTGATGTATAATATAAAAGTAGCATTGTTCCCGTTTATTGGACTAACCGAACATATTATGTACAAATGGAATAATGCATGAGCTTTCAAAATCACATCTAGTCATCAGTCACAAAGTCTTTATCAGGTGATAAAAAGCAAAGTGTGCGGTAATAGAAGTTTTACATTCAAGGCTGGCATTGAAGGGATGCAGGGCAGTGACCGTCTCGATTTAGAAAGCATTTGTTACATGTTTTGGAATTTGGAAGCACACAAGACTTCGCTGCTTTAAATATGTAAATGTCGGCATCTTTTAAGCTGTACAATACCTAACGGTTCTGTTGTGAACTTTTACAGCTATTAGATAGATGGGAAAAGCCAGACGCACGAACTGCCATTATGAACTGCCACAATGAAAGCCAGTTGGAAAGGAAACCATTAACTGCCATTTAACGAGGAGTCAGAAAGTTGGTCATATTTGTTGACATTGCGAAACGCAAATGAGAAATCCCTGCTTCATAGGAGCAGTAAAAACTAAAAGGCTTCACTGTATGGTGAGTGTCATGGCCGCCAGGCTCTACCAGGAGGAGTATCGCGTGATAAATGGGAGCAGGAATGTAGGCGAGGGAGGACCACGTGGTTTCATGGAAAGCAGAGTTGTGCAAACACTAGGCAAGCATTGTTTAGAAATGGTGAAAAAAATACATTTCATGAGAATCTCTATCTTATTGAAGTAACTATAAAATGGATCTGTTTTGGTCACTTTGGATGCACTTTTTCAAAGGAGTATACTCTGTCAGAGTGTTTCTTTCTATTGCAACAAGGTTCCCTATCTCACCTTCAGGTGAATTTAAAGCGTGAGTCTTTCCCGCAAATACATGGAAGCTCGTTCCCTCATCACCCAGTCCCACCCTGACCTGCTGTTTGACCCTATTTGTGGACTTTCCAGGGTGATGTACCCCCAAAACTAAACCAGAGCCCGATGTTCTGCTGGGCTCTATGGCTATTGTTACAGATTGCATAGAGGTAAGGAGGGAGAGAAGCATAGGGGTCAACCCCTACAAACCTCCTTCCTGACTCTGCCCTTCCCAGCTCCTCTCGAAACTACCACTAGGCTCCCTTACCCTGTAGGAACATCCTCCTACCTATCAGACCTGCCAGCTGGGGCTTCTAGAACGTCCCACCTCTGAATGACTACTCTAATTGCAGCCCTCACGTTCTCTGATGAACTCTCTGATAAAGACCCAATCTCTTTCCTCTATTGCTGTCTCTTTCCTCATCTGCCTCTTGTGAACACATGACCATTCCCCTCTTTCTCTCCTGTTCCTCTTCTGAAGATGTCTCACTCCTAATCACCATATGTAGACCCGCCCCTCTGTTTCCCAAGTCGATTTGTCTTTGGTGTGTGCAAACAGCTCTGTTTCCTCATCCTTTGCTGGTTCTTTACCATCACGCTGGACCACTCTTTCTTATGCCATCTCCCTTTTTGCCCTTTACAGTGCTCCCTTACCATCATCAGTGCCTCCCTGCTTTGTTATTTGCACTAACACCTCTAGTATACCACTTTGCACTGGTCTGCTTGCACTCACTTCCTCTCAACACCACATCCTCTCTGCCAACTTTGGCTGTCGTTATCACCACAAACTCCTTTCTATGATTCTGGGTCATTCCTCCCTTCTCTCTTGATCTCACACCCTCTTTCCCATCTGGTCCTACCTCCTTCTTACCTATCACCTGCTTCTACTCCACTCCAGGTTTTACATCCTTCCGCCTGTCTTCTGCTCTTAACACTGCCTTCTACTCAACAACCACTCCACTCTGGGATTTACTTGCTCCCCCCTACATTCTGATCCTATCATCTCTTTTCACTCCACTCCAGGTTGTAGTTCCTCCCTCCTTCTCTGTGACTTAACAAATCATTCCACTTCGTTCCATGTTTTACCTGTACCCTCCTCTCCCCTGATATCAATACCTCCTTTTGCATGGCTTTAACTCTCACCAACCCCTTCTCTCCTGTAGACGTCACCTTCTATTCTATCTTGCTGCCACCTTTCCAACTCTCTCATATGCTCTCATGACCTCTCCAAAGTCTCCCCACCTTCTTTCCTCTCCAGCAGTTTCCGATCTCTCGAATAAGAGCTTCCTGCTCTAAATACTAAATACTGAGCTGGATAGCTTATATAGGGAGATTTCCATTTCTGCTTGGTGGAACTTGAGCTGACAGAATGTGCCTCTGGCTCTCAACCTGCTAAGGGCTGTGATTAGCTATACCTTGGCCTTTTTTAGCATCAGACTGAGGCTGACGAGGCCAGCCAAAACAAAGTATTAACTCAGGCAGCCATTTTTGAATCTCTGTTTGTGCATGGTGTGTCAAGAAGGGCTGCCTGCTTTTGGGAAGAGGTTTTGTGTTCTTTATGAACTTGTAGGTTTATAATTACTAGGGGGGCTTTCAGGTTGTTTTTAAAACTATTTTTAGGTGGAATGTATGGTTCGTGGGCTTTTTTGCAAATTCGCAAACTTTTTCTGTATATATCTGTAAATACAAATGAGTCTGCGGAATCGATGGGTTTGCTGACCTAGACAGGTCTGCAAACCTAGTGAGAGTCACAAAAAATAAACTTGCGACTTCCTAGGTTGCTGCTGGGGGCCTAACCAATTGCCTTTTGATGTTCCTTGGGGCCACAGAGTGTATTTGTATCCCCTGTGTCTCACGGGGAGGACATGGGAGGTGTTTTCATGTGTCCAGGGAGGGGTCTGCTGTCCCCCAAGTGATGGCCACCTTCCAAGCAATGCAGACCCGGGAGATGGACACGGGAATTCTCCCCATAGCACCTAGCACCATCGAGCCAAAATCCCCTGGCTGAGGATGGCAACCAGGCCCGTTGTCCCACTCCCAGGAGTCCACAGAGCCAGGCAATGCACCTTGCCAGAGTGTTTATGGTAGAGTGTTAGAACGTTCCAGTGGACATACATCAGACCAATGAGCCAGTGATGATGAATGCCTGTATGAGTTGCTAACCCGGCTTAATACCTGACTGACTTCAACCATACTTGGGCCTTCCCATGTGAGCAGGTTCTGAAACAAATTGAGTTAAGGTGACCCTGTGATTCAGTGGCAGAATGAGAACCTTTCCAACCTTGGGCTTCACTTAGCATAGTTGGGTTTTTGAATATCTGAAACTATTTTCTTTTCTCAGTACGCATAAATAAGTGAAGACTACTTTTGATACACAAACTATAACACTGAAAATTGCAAGTATTGAGTTGGGTGGAATTCTATTGAGCAGCGAGCTCACCATCTGGAATTTCCGCTTGAAGGTTCCTTTTCCAGAGAATGAATAGGGTATTTAAAAAGAGCACTAAGGGATAATAAAGGGCACACAAGTTAAACATTAATGAGGAACATATACTGAAGAATGTGAGGAGGCTTACAAGACACACAATGTACCCCAAATGGGAAGCTCAAAATTTCCAGGAGTAAATTAAAATGTTAGATCCAAAAGCTAGCATCCCATTGTAGAGAATATTTCATCTTCCCTGCTCCATCACCTGCTTTGCTTTAACCCCAGTTAGTTAAGTTAGACAAGGAACTGAAGAAGGAAGAAACAGTGGAAGATGGTAGAGACTCTTTTTGGTGCAACCAAATGCCTCACCAAGCTGCTCTGCCCCAACTACCTCCTCTGCCAGCACTAGCCCCTGCTCAGTCATTGCAAGTACAGTAATTGCCTAAATATATTCCATCCTATTCCCCACGTGGTGAGGCAGGGGTAGCAGCCACCAGAACATCCTTCTCCTTCCCCTGCACAAGTAAAGGCGGGCCACAGTATGGTCCTGAGCAGCACAGATCCCCTTGAGACAATTGCCCAGGAACACAGACAATGGCCCACTTTACTTTACACGCCCCATTAGCTAAAGAGTTCTCAAATGTAATAGAGTAATAGAAGGAACAGAGCGGTTCATGGAAGAGATCCAAACTATAATGCAATGCTGTAATTGATTTTAGGGAGATAGACATATTATGAGAGTAATCATGCACCAACATTTAAATGAATGCAGTAATTAGTGAGCATCAGACCCGGTTATAGGCAATCAAGTAAACACTGCAAGAAATAATTACATTTTAATATCAACGAGCCCAGCAGTCTGCCCCAAATTAAGAGAATGGTTGAAAATCCTGAATTGCAAACAGAACAAAGGGAAATCCTCTGCTTGACAGTCTAGTCATATTGAAAGTGAAATCTGCACAGTATTCTACTTTATTTTATTTGATTTATTATTATTTGTTTATAGTTCAATCGGAACTTTAACAAAACAATCATCACAAACATAATCAGATCATATAAATATTTATGATTCAATACATTTAAGGTGAGATAAAACCAGAGTGTAGCGTGAGTAAAAATCTGATCAAATTCATCAATTAATCCTCGCAATTTATAATGACAATTCATGCAGTATGAACATCATAACATCAATCTCTACAATTTCCACACAGTCTCGGCCATTTATACAGCCTGATACATTCTGAGACGCTTTTCAACTATTTTCCAGACTGAATAAAGTGCAATGTGTTTGAGTTGAGTCCGTATTTGGACAATAAGTCCAGAAGGAGTCTGATTTAATCGACTCCTAGTCGTGTACTCTTCCACCTAGCAGACACATATATAGCGTGCCTAGGAGCACCACACTCTGTCAACACGTGTCTTGCAGATTCAAGGTGAGTGTTCGATTTACACATCCGACACATGCACTTCACAGCCCTTTTGTTACCCTGTTGAGGCCCACCTGCGTAGCTACACAAAAAAGGTGCTGAGCGCTGTGCCAGTATACAATAATACTAGATAGAGCTCTCACTTGTTAAATACAAACAAGTAGTAAAGAAGATGGTGCATGGCTGTGCGGATGTGAGGTGATGATGTCATTGTGCAACGTAGTGTGTGATGACATTGCGTCACACACAGAAGCAAGCGTCTAAGAGAGACATGGTACACACAGTCCAGTGGGCTGGGTGTGTGAGAAGAGTAAGTAGGAATAGGAGAACATTTTCAAATGGGCTAGGGGTGTGGGTCTACATGATGAACAAGTAAAAATAAGGATAGGACTAACATGTGAACACGAAATGTAAAAATATATATTATATAAAGAAACACAACATTAAAAGATGTAAGAACAACAATGAAAATGGAAAATTGAAGAAATGGGATGAAAAAGTCAGCACAATGAACTAAAAAGAATGTAAAAAATGATACAGATGACCACGAGAAGACCAATAAAAAGAGAAAGGGAAAAACATCAAAAAAAATTCAAAAGTCAACAAATCAGATCAAAAATATAAAATTAAAAATAATAAACATGAAAATAATGAGTAAATGAAATACAAAGCAGATGAACATTGAGAGGTGACAAAGGAAAGGAATAATGCATAAATATGTACATGTATCAACTTGTCAACCTGGACTAAAAGTAAAATAGAGACAAGGTGTGTGCATGAAAACCTATGATACAGAATAATCATATGGTAGTTGAACGCGCTGAAAATATTCATTTATGTAGATAAACAAAAAGGACAGACAAACAAATTGAACAGGATGAAATGAAAATGACAGAAAAGGATGACTAAAAGCAAAAATCATAGTACTCGATGAAACACGAGAATCAAATAAAGATTTTGAAAAGCTCATATAGGCGGGAAGTACTAAAGGAAACCAGCAAAATGACAGTCTACATGTAGTCCTCCAGAGGTAAACAAATCTAACTTGTCAATCCAAAAGACTTCTCTTCAGTCGAGGTTGTTATGGAGATTGCCATGGGTTCTGGTTTGCTAGCTCCACAATTTGGAAACAAATTAGCATAATCTGATGCTGAAAATCGAGAGTGACGTGCCACCGCAGAGTTCCTGTTGTTAGTGCGAATGTTGGATCTGTGATCATTTCACTGATTCCTTACCGGTCTGCTAGACTGCCCAACATAATCTATACCACAAGGACATTTGATGGTGTAAATAACATTAGAGGTATCATAAGAGGCATAGTTGTACAATGAGGTTTTTGCCCTAGTGCGTGGATGGTAGAAACAGTCACCCATCGTTAGATAGCTGCAATTTGATCTGACCCTTAGCCCCCTGGGGAATAATGACAACGTCCTCCTGTCTCCCTGTCTCCCTTTACCTTCATTCCCTTGGTTACTGGCCAAGACCGACAGTAAATTCTTAATGGCTGTAAGCTCGGCCAACACCTCAGTTAGCACCTGGTTACACTTGCACCTCCTGATAGGAAAAACATCAGGGCTGTGATCTGCCACTTGGCGGATGGGATTAGGGAAAGGCAGAGGAAAAAGTTTCCCCCGGAACTAATATAGGAGAGTTGCTCACTCCAAACATAACTTGATGAGCCCAGCGCCCCTGATGAGCTGGAAACAAGATCAGCAGCAGTAACAGCGACACAATGCTCTAGGTCCCTACAGGTTGGGGCTTCGATACGCAAAGGCTGGTCGGCCAAAGTGCCTATGGTCAGTGGGTGGTCAGGAGCCAAGGTACAGGCCTCTGAAGTCTTGTCAGATGATTGAATACACCCCACAGTATTCTAGAGAGGCAAGTTTCCCAGCACTAAAGCTAGCGATTTTGCAAGGCCTTTGCAAACAGATTCAAAAGGTGAGTTCAGTATAAGCACAGCCAGTGGCTCGGCCAGAGGCTTGAGGGGATTTAAAGTGTGATCTTGTGCATCAGCGGGTATGGTTAATGGTAGAAGGAGTCCAGCCATGCCCTTGTTGTCATCACCGTCAGGCCCCATAGATGTAGATGTCATTACTATACGATCAGTTTTGTCTTCCGTCACTTGCCCGGCCTGGCGGCGTTGCCTCTTCAAAATCAATACCTTGCGCTGAGACTTTGAAACAGGATGGGCTTGAGCATCCAGGAGGGCAGGGCAAAAAGGAGAGGAGGGAGGGGAGAGGCAAGGGGAGACTCCATAATGTAGACAAAATGCGTCCCAAAGGTGGGCCAGGAAAAACGTGGCTACAAGATGCAAGATACCGATGGGCGTCAGAACAAGCTGATAGAAAAAGTCTCTGTATTTGCAAAGTTCTCACCTCAGGCTTCTTTGCAGTCCTGAGGTCCCCTTTCTGATTGCCGCCAAACACCGCGCCCTTGCCCGCCGCGGGCTTCACCGCTGCAGGGTCGGGCCAGTGCTAAGTGTCCAAGGGGGCTGTGACCAGGAACTGCCAGTGAAGAAATACCCAGGAGGGGTCTGATTCCCACCAAACACCGCGCCCTTACCCCGCCAAGGGCTTCACCGCTGCAGGGTCTGGGCCGGTGCTAAGTGTCCAAAGGGGCGTGGCCAGGAACCACCAGTGAAGAAAGACCCATGAGGAGTCTGATTGCCGCAAAACACTGCGCCCTTGCCCCGCCGCAAATACATAACTAATCAAAAATCTTTTGTAAAGTAGTTATATGATCCTAAAATCCTTTCCTAAAAAGGCACTTGGATGGTCTTAGCTTCTCCAAAAATATAGATAATAAACCTGTCAACAATTTAAAACACCTACACAACTAAGTGGGAAGGTTAAAATGTTAATGAAACCTTTCTTTTATGCAGGGCACGCTTCAGGTACATTAGAAATGCCCATCCTACCTTTGAGGCATCCACCCAGAGGAGGTAGATTAGGGCAGGACGATGCTTAACAAAACCCATTTATCGCACTAACAGTAACATGGTTGCTGTCCTTATGTCTCTATATGCGGAGCAGAAGAACAACAAGTGAGCTATGTCCTCCATAGGCATATTACACACTAGACATGTTTGGTCTGTAATATTATTACTGCATGTCCACAATGCCGTATCTACTCTGAGGGCAAGGCAATTAAACTGTGCTCTGGTTGGTAAGACTCTTAGTGTAGGATTAGCTGCCCCTAGCAGATAGTTTTGAACATTAAGTTCAGTGATGATAGCATGTCTGCGATTAAACGCCTCTTTGCATTGGTTGTAACATATGGATCTTTTTCTAAGGCTGTACCAGCCAAAGACCTTAAAATGTCAGGTGCTTTGACATATATCTTACCATCAATCTCAATAAGACTTGCTCTTACTGACTTTAGCCAAGGTATAGTAGCATGAAGGTCCTTGGCAACTAAGAATTTCATTAGAATACGGGTAGATCACAGGTAGTGATGGCTTTTTCATTGCGCCATAGGCATAGCCAGTGGAATAGTGGTTGTAATACCAGTGCATCATTACTATGGGTTCAACCTAGTTCCATATGGACCCCGTGGTTTGAAGCTGAACGGAGGAGCCCCAGAATTGTTTTAGGAACTAATTTTCAATTCCCTTTTTTGGATTGATGTCTGCAAAGATCCACTGTGCCATACTATAACTAGTCACCAAAGCCGCTTTGCTATAATATGTCTTTAGAATGATATCTATTGGCTTAGTCTTTGACATTCCCATAAAGTGAGAGACTCCCCCCAACGCTTGTTTTAATCTCAAGGATTGTTTTTTTTTATATATGTGGGTCTGGTGAGTAATTGGACGAGAAACAAACCCCCAAATAATCAAACTGTTTAACCATTGGATTAATATTGTCATTGCTGAGCATCGGTGGAAATTTGGGTATTCATCTACTTTTACTGCATACCATAATGGCGATTTTGATGCATTCACTTTCAGATCCAATCCATTCATATATGATGTATAATCACTGATTAGTTTATGAAGTGCTTGAGGAGTATCTGCAATCAGTACTGTGTCGTCCACGTAGGCCAATAGGGGCAACACTTTATTCCCTAGTATCGCACAGCAGGAGTCAAGTCTACCAGAGATTTATAGAGGCCATTTATATAGGACTAAATAGTATCATCGCCAGGACACATCCCTGGAGCACACCAACCTTAACCAGGAAAAAATTAGTGCAGTGGCCGTTCTTTCCACTTCGCACACAAGCTTGTGTGTTTTGATGAATAAGAATTATAAGATTGACGATGCCCTCTAGATTCCTAGTGGTCATGAGCACCTGCCAAAGGTTAGATCGATTAACCTTGTGAAGGCTGTGTTCATGTCCAGGAAGACAGGATAGATTGTCTCCTTCTTGATGTATAAAGAGTTGGCTATTACTAAATACAAATGAAGGGTCTGTTCACTAGTGCCAATCCCTGGTCAGAACCCCAGTTGTACCAGAGATAGTATACTATTCTGTTCGGCCCAGCCCTCAATTTTAGCCAACAGGACCCGCTCAAAGATCTTGAAGAGAGAGTCTAAAAGTGAAATCGGTCTGCAGGAACCAGGGATAACCCTAAGGCCATTTTTAAAAATGTATTCTATAATTGCAGAGTGCCATGAGATGGTATTGATTCCTTATTTATAATTGCATTATAGCAAATTATAGCACATTGTTAAGATGGGGTCACAAATGTTGCCACTATTACTTCCTCAATAGAATATTCAGTGCTACTAGCCAGCCTCTCATCCTGGTCATTACTATCCACCTGAATTATTGTTGTTACTAGATCATTCTCACCTGGATGGAAGGAAGCTCTATATAGGTTTGTAAAGTGTTCTTTCAATCCATGATCTGGTACCATAATTTCCAACCCTTGGACACGTCCTTAACCCTACTGTCACACTTGTGGATCTCCCATCTTTTCAATATGCACTTCTTAATCTTTAGACTTTGTGACGCACATCTGGAGACATATACTAGATGATTATTTTTGCAAGAAGAAGTGATGTTAAGGCCAACTTCCCTTGTTAACAGTTAATCAAGGGATGTTTTGATTCCTTCCTTAGGTATCCAGTGGCACTGAAATTGAGAGCCATACATTTCATCTCTTTGTAACATTTTAAGCTGTCACTAACTACGTGTTTTACCCTTAGTGTTTGGCTATATGGTAAATGCCTGATCAGACTGGGTGGATGGAACCTCAGATGATTCAGTAGATTATTCCTATCAGTCGTCTTGCGGTAGATAGTGGTTGATAAACCAGCTTCGTTAGGTGAAATCTCAACTTCAAGAAAATGTTTTGTCACGTCACCCTCCTCTGCAGTAAATTGAAGGTGGCTGTCAATCGCATTCAGGTAAATGTTATGTTATATGCCATTTGTACAGTGCCTACTGCCATTAGTATGGCCTCGAAGCACTGCATGGAAGACCATAGTCAGAGATGTGGGAGGTGAAGAAAGGATTTCCGAAATAAGTGTGTGCATTTCTTTCCAGAAACAAGGTAGGTAGGGAGAGGCTAGGTCACTAGCAGCAGCCTATGGTTATCAGCAGAGGTGTAGGAAGGGTAGGGCCTGAGCGGGCAAGGCCCACCCAAAACCTGTAACTGCCCACTCAGCAGCACTTTGTGGGCATTTACAGATGTTAATGTCAGTGCTGTGGGCCAAACTACATTAGCTTTATGTCCCACTTGTTAGGCAATCCTGGCTACCCCTCCGGTTATCAGGTGAAAGAATGGTTGCCGTGACAAACATCAAAGGAGTAGGAGAGTCAAGGAGACATGATATGTGAAACAGCTGTACCACATTTTTTGTGGGACTCAGCTGTATTCTATTGAAGGTAGTGATGTATGTTTGGGTGTGTGTAGTCAAGCAATGTCTTTTTGCAGATGTGTGGCGGTAGGTGGCTGTGCCATGTGTGGTATACAGCAATGTTCCATTGCAATGGAGTGATTAACGTTCCAGTAAAGAAAGGCTGATAACAAGTTAGACATGGTCTTGCATCATAAGGCCTGACTGAGATGCATTCAGAGGGGGTCTATGCCCCAATTTGTTAACTCCTCAGGTGCCCTCACAAACATTCCATAAATAAAAATGCTTTCAAGATTAACTATGTGACCTATCCAAATTCCAAAGATATCATCCATACAGCTACTCCAGTAGACCAGATATTTTTGCAACATTGGGTGAGTCAGTAGATGCGTTTACATTTTTATTTTCACAGAAACAAACAAGAAACAAATAGCAGTATTCCATTAAAATGCACATATTCAACCAAGTCAAAGCAAAGTAATCAATTTGTCAAAACCAATTCAAAACATCATATACATATCAAAAATAGAACAAGATGGAAGAAAGGGAAAAAAGAAAAAGAAAAGGAAGAAAGGAAATAAGAGAGCAAATGTAGGAGACAGGGACCAAGAATTTCAATTGTAAGAAACTATACATCAGACACAAGGGTATTACAAAACCATCACATAGACTATAGGTATCATAAATACCATTAGTGTTCAAAGTCATGTATATATTATCCCAGATCAAAGTTCAGATTTATCCATAGGCATCAAGAAAGCAGCTCCAAATGTCCCAAAATGTGTCAATGTCACCTGTGAGTTTTCATATGTTGAAATAGTAAGAAGCTCCTCCACCCAGTCATCAATTTTAAAAGAATTACTTGATTTCCAGGACCTCAATAGGACCTCAATAGGAATTTTTTAGGAATTTTTTAGCAACCATGCATGCGCGCGACAACCAAACTTTCTTACCAAAGTCAATTTCCTCCAGCAAAGAGTCATCACCTAAAATCAATAATGAGGCATTCATTGGGAGACCGATGTTTAAGACCAGACTTAACCTCTCACAAACTTTGTCCCAGAACTGCATCGTTTTGGGGCAGGACCAAATCAAGTGACTCAGAGATCCTCCCGAACATTTACACTTCCAGCAAAGATTGTTGTCTAAAAGTTGCCTCCTGAATAGATTCTCCGGCGTCCAATAAGCCCTAAAAAACAACTTTGTTTGAGAAGCTCTGAGGGTCCAATCCAAACTCACCAAACAAGTATTTTCACAGCACGTTCGCCAACATCTGAATTTCACATCTTCCCCCAATTCCTCCGCCCAAATCGCAGGTAATCTCGGATCACCTTTCCGAGTAGCTTTAATGATTCCATACATAGTAGAAGCAGGGCGTGATGCACTCAAGCATACAGATAGAGCTGCCCAGGCAGGACTCTGAACAGTCAATTGTGGCACCTCAACACAAGCCAAAATAATAATCTTCGATTTCCTATATTCAGCAAACGAGCACTCTGCCGTGTCATACATCTGGCCAAGCTGAGCATACGTTAACCAGTGGTCCCCCTCAAACAAATCTCCAATGTATTTGATGCCAGCCACAAACCATTCTGCCCAAAACAGAGTTTTACCCTGATACTTCAAGGCTGGATTATCCCATATGGAGGCATCTGGGTGCAAATAGGGATCAGCACTCATATGGTTCGAGAGCTCACACCAGCAGTCTCGCAAGAACGAAGTAAGAGCGCTGATTTTTTTTATTTATTCCTCTGAGTAGTCAGCAGCGCTGTCGAGTCCAATTGGGAAACAGCACTGCATTCCCAGGATAAGATGTCAGAATGTTCAGACTGTACATCTTCAGAGGCAATATTTCTGCACAAATGTCGAGTGGAAAAGGATAAATGGTAGTCTGAGAAATTAGGCAAGTTCATTCCCCCCAATTTTAAAGGGAGTTGAAGTTTCCAAAGTGCGAGCCTTGGAGGTTTCCCATTCCAAATAAAGTTCTGCATAATCCTATTGACCTCTTTAAAGATGCTTCCTGGTATCTTAATGGGGAGCATGCTCAAGAAATAATTAATTCGAGGGGCCAGGTTCATTTTCAAACAGCTGATTTTGCCCCAGGTTGACAACTTCAAAAGACTCAATTTTACCAAATCCGATTTAAGATTCGGAAGGATCCAAGAAAAATTAATGGCTGGTAACTTCACAATGTCTGCTCCAATCCATATTCCAAGATACTTCAACTTTGAGCACACCACCTGAATTGAAATTGAGCACATGTATGTCGTTGACACAACCCATTGACTGGAAGGATCTCGGATGTACTCCAATTAATCTTATATCCTGATATCAAGGAGAAGGATTGAATATCTCGCATCAAAAAAGAAATACCAACAGCTGGGTCTTGAAGGGCGACCAGCAAATCATCAGCATACAACCAAACCAAGTTATCTCGATCATTACCAGTTACAGGTTGAAGATGTACATCCGCCCGCAAGCTCACTGCAAGTGGTTCCATAGATAAAATAAATAGGAGAGGTGAAAGAGGGCAACCCTGCCTTGTACCACGATGAAGCACAAATGGATCGGAAATAAGTCCATTCGTCAGCACACTCGCAGATGGATTGTTGTACAACAGCGTAACCCAACGCTGAAAATCATCCCCAAAGTTCATTTTCCCCAAGCATGCGAACAAAAAGTCCCATTTAACACGATCAAATGCCTTTTCAGCATCTATGGAAATGACTGCATTGGCAATTGGTTGACTATGCCCCTTCTCAATGGTCAATAGCAGGCACCTCATGTTGTCCGCCACCGCCCTGCCAGAGACAAAACCTACTTGGTTTTTATGTACCAGAGTTGAAATGACCCTACCCAGGCGAACAGCCAGGATTTTGGCCAATATTTTGCAATCACAGTTTATTAGACTGATCGGCCGATAATTCTCGCAGCTTGTAGCAGGCTTGTCCTTCTTTCTCATCACTGTAATAAATGCATGTCTCATTGTATCCGGTAGTGAACCAGACTCAAAGGCACTATTAAAAACATCACACAAAAGCTGTAGAGCGGATGCAGGGAGGGCTTTATAAAATTCATTAGGTAGTCCATCAGTGTCAGGCGATTTACCCACTGATAGTCTCGAAATGGCATGTTGAACATCATCCACTTCCACCTTCCCCTCTAAGCTCGCCGCCTCATCCGTCATCAGACGAGAGAGAAAATGAGAGTCAAGGAAGTGCTCAATTTCTTCATTTTCACACGACCGTTCAGAGGTATAGAGTTTTTCATAGAAGCCACGGAAGGAAGTGTTAATATGTTTCTGCTGTGTCTCGTATGTACATTAAGACCTCTGATAGCGGCAATGAAGTGGTCGCTGTCAGCCACCTTCATCCGATGTGCCAGTAACTTCCCCACTTTCTCACCATTCTCAAAGTAATTAATCTTTTGTCGAAACAGTGCATATTCAACCTGGCTAAAGATGAGCTTGTTTAGTTCATATTTAGTTTTTCGCAGTTCATTTCTTATATTTTCATCTTTGCTAGCTGCAAATAGAACATCTAGGCGTTTTGCCTCAGACGAGAGTCTCTGAATTTCTTGTGTTCGCAATTTCCTCTCCTTGCCAGTTTTTGAAGTCAATATCCCTCTAACAAAGCATTTCAGCGCTTCCCAGACTGTTGATATTTGAACATCGGCAGTTCTATTAATCTGGATAAAGATGTCAATTTCCTCTGCCACCTCTTGTCTGATCTGGTCATTTTTCAGTATATAAGAGTTCATTCTCCATCTTGGTGATTTAACCAGAGAATACTGCAAGGATAATTGCAATGAAACAGGTGCGTGATCAGACAGGGCAATAAGTCCAATAGCTGAATCATAGCAACTTGAAGTCACCCGTCCAGAGGTCAGGAAGCAGTCAATTCTAGAATACGTGTCATGACACTGTGAATGAAAGCTTTAACCCCTGTCCGACGGGTGCTCCAGCCTCCAGATGTCAGCCAAGTTGAACTTCCTAATTAAATTCTCCAAGGATTTTCTACATCTGTTCGAGGTCCTAGTACAATCCCCATTTGATCGATCCAAATCAGAGTCCATGACCTGATTAAAATCACCTCCAACTATAATTGAGTCCATATTAAAACTTTGAAACAATTGAGCCACTTCATGAAAAAAGATCGGATCATCCAAATTTGGTGCATATAGATTACACAGTAGAATGTCCACACCTTGAATCCTCACCAGTACACAAATAATTCTTCCTTCTTTGTCTCCTTTGCTTTTGATGACAGACACAGGCAGATTCTTTTTAATAAGAATGGAAACACCTCTTCTACTAGATGAGTGATTAGAAAAGTAAGTATCCCCTACCCATCTTCTTTTCAATTTTTCAGCCTCAGGGTCTTTCAAATGCGTCCCCTGGAGGAATGCAATGTCACAAGAGCTTGAACGTAGATGAGACAGAATTTTAGTCCTTTTCACCACATTGTTGAGTCCATTAACGTTACACGAGATAATATTTAGATGGTCCACAATTTTAGCACTCATGGCACAATTCGATTTTTGAGACATTTTATAACATATGCAATTACAGTTAAGTAACAGGATAGGAAGATAGAACAGAAAAAAGAAAAGAAAGGAAAGATAGAGGGTAAAGCACATGCCCAAAATGGGCAGTAAACCACTAATAATGGTAACAAGTAGATAGCACACTGTACAGATACAGCAGCAAGGCAACCAAAAGTATAATGTCACAAAACACTAAACTTTCAGTAAACACCAAACCCAAGTCTCCCATCTCCACCCAAAATCTACACGCAAAGCTAAAACACAACAATATAATGTCCGAATACAACAAGGACAACCCCTTCACAATAGATAAGCATAGTACAAACCGTTATCAGTCCTCTGCCTTACTCTACACACAAACTATTACATCATCCCCCCTACAGGCAGCATCAGAATAAAGTGTCAAAGCCAGCTACAACACAGCTACATGCTAAACTCTAACGTTACACACAAGAAATATTATTTTAACCAAGTGTTGACCTTCCCTTTATTTTAAAATGCCGAATGCATCTCAAATGCAGGTTTATGGTCTTTATTGTACTTTTCTTCTACATGCTTTAATAAAGTGAGCGATATCCAGTGGGAGATGGTAGTAGTGTGATAATTTGATGAAGAAACAATGGGGGTTCCCATTGAAAAACACGTTTGCAAATCAGGCCCAGAGACTCAAATGAAGCAGTCGTCCATTGGGGTAAGGATTATGACAGTGCTGCAAGTGTAACTGACACGGTTGTTTTATATGGAAACACAATATTCATTTCGATCTAACTGTGCAGTGCCTTTGCACTCAGATGGGGAGTTGCAGCGTGTCACATGCCCACGGCCCCGCTCCCCTTGACACTCGCAATCCCCTTCACCGTAAGCTGCACTATGCCAGTAGATGGTCAGTAGATGGTCAGTTTCAAACTTCAGCATAACACAATTTGCATATGGTTGGGCCAGTGTAGCCCCTCTTGATTTATTGTGATACCTGAACCATGTATTCTGTGATATTGAATGTAAGGAGAGTCACAATGAACACCTTGGAAGCCCCAATGTGTTCTTCTTGTAGTAGAACCCATTCAACAGCTTCCAAACCAAGGGCATGCAAGAAGGAATATTAAACAAAACAGTACTGTCAGCAAAAGCACAGGTCTTCAAAATGTGTAAGAAACAAGTTGTGCCCTTGATGTATGTGAATGACCTTTGTATTAAAGGATGTAGGAAGAAGTCAATAATTATCCCTAGCCGTTGCAGTATACTTTCAGTGGCTGCTACTATAGGTCTCCCTAGTGGGTTGAATAGTTGTGTGTGTATCTTGGCCAATAGATAGAAGATAGGTATTTTAGGATATTGGTTGAAAAGAAACCATATTGTATTGTCATTGATTCTCAATACAGAGTCCTGCTGTCAACAGAGTCTAGTTCAATGTATGTTGTAGAGTCTGATAGTTGTCTTAAACCAATAATCTTTGGTGTTCAAAATCAAAAGGTCTCCCCATTTGTCTGCTGGTGATGTCTTCATCAGTGTAAAATGATTTGAGTATGCCTAGTTCATGTTGTTTAAGGTTCTGTTTGTTGGATTTGTTTTAAGGAAATCTGTGTAAGGTTATTCAGAATTGTTTGATGAAATATGTCTATAGAGAGTACAGTAATGGGTCGGATAAACCCGCTTGTTGGTTTAAATTCAACATAGTCGCTTTTAGTCGCTATCTGTTCCTTTCTGTCTGCGACATGTTGTCCTCATTGGTAGATTGTAATTCAGCAAAGAAAACACAGAGTTTGAGATTATGTGTCAACTTAAAATGATCGATTTTGGTAACAACTAGGCTAGAACCAAATGTAGGTACACAATTCAAACCCTTTTTGTAATACTGATACCTCAGTACGGGTAAGTTGTATATCATAAGAACCCAAAGACTCAGATCCCGACTCATAAACCATCCTAGCACAAGTGCCTCTTCTACCTCTGCCATCACAGGAAGCACACCTCCACTAGCGACCCAATCTAAACCCCCCAGAAGGATCACCACAACCAAACAACAATCCATTATCATAGGGACCACCAACACATACCCATCTCCCCTAGTCCAAGAGCCATCCCCTCCTATACACCTCAAAGCAGCCCTCATTAATGCACAGTCTATACCTGCTCATGCCACAGAAATACATGACTATATCACTGAGCAACAACTTGACCTACTTATAGTGACAGACACCTGGCTCCACCAAGCTTCCGGACCTTCTCTCTCTATTGCCATTCTTCCAGACTACACCATCCTTAGGACGGACAGAATGAAGTCAGTAGGTGAGGGAGTAGCTATTATTGCTAAACCCATCTCAAAATAAGAACCTGCCCTTTTGAGAACCCAGACGGTTACGAAGTCCTGCTAGCTAAGCTAGCCACAAACCATAAGACTACTATAAACATAATAACTATCTATAGAGTACCTAACGCCAAATCTCAACCAGAATTAGACATACCACTATTGCTAACGCCACTTATTAAACTGAACACAAAATGTCTAGTCCTAGGGGACTTGAATCTAGGATTTAATGATACCCAAGACCACAAAGCAGAAGCACTACACAGTGCACTCAAAGACATGGCATTCACACAACTCGTGAACGCCCCCACCCACACAAAAGGGAGAATATTAGATTGGATACTACCACTCAACACCTTAGTATCCATAGACTCCATTAACTCGGTACCCTGGTCAACCATCACAGTATAAATTTCTCTATTTTGTGCAACGAACCAGACCTACCTAAAACTGTCATTGAGGAATCCTACATAACCAGAAACATCCACAAACTTACAGCAGAAAACCTCAACCCATTATCAGCCATCTCCCTTAATAACAAAAAGATCAATACTGAAAACCCCTGTGCCCTGGCTGACATTTATCATAATTGTCTCACCAGCACAATTGATACCCTAGCACATTGTGTTAACAAAACCAAACGCAAGGACAAAAAATCTTCTTTTTGGTTTAATGAGGAATTAGTCCTTAGAAGCCATGGAAGCATTCAACTCCGCAATCAAAATCTACAAATCAGCCATCATTGCCCATAAAGCAGATGCCTTCAATACCAGAATCAGTAATGCATCTTCTGATAGTAAATAACTATTCACCATACTCAAGGAGTTGGAGAATCCGATCCCCATAATCAACCCAGTCCAACCAAGTAAAGAATGGTGTACCACCATCCAAGATGCCCTGGCATCAAAAATTAAGCTATTACAAAATAAAATCATCTCCAAAAAAAATCTCCTATCTAATAAGCACACCACGTCTAACCAAATCACCATGAACATAGAAGATATCACCACTCTCTTCAACTTCACACCAGTCTCCCATGATGTAGTACTCAGTACTATATCCAAACTCAAAGCTTCAAACTGCAAAGGAGACAACTTTCCAGCACACCTAATTAAATGATGTGCCCCTACCCTCACACCTATAATTACCAATTTTATGAATGCCTCTTTCTACACCAATCAGGTACCAGTCAGTATCAAAGCGGCATGGGTCACCCCTTTACTAAAAAAGCCCACCTTAGATCCATTAGTGCCTACGAACTACCGGCCCATAACGACTGTCCCCTTCTTACTTAAAATCATCGATAAAATAGCCTACAACCAAATACAAACCCACCTCGAACAAAATAACCTACTAGGAGCTAGACAATCTGGCTTTAGGCCCAACCACAGTACGGAGACAGCCCTCTTGGATTTGAAAATCCAACTGGACTCTATCAGAGACTCAGGCAAATTAGCCACCCTATTGTTACTGGACCTATCAGCAGCATTCGACTTGGTAGACCATGATAAATTATGTGACACTCTAAAAAAAGATTTACATTTTTCCAACAACGCCACTCAGTGGATCAAATCCTTTTTAACGGACCGCACATCCAGAGTTGCCATCGGAAATTATGCAGTGGACCCTATAGTAGTACCCATAGGAGTCCCCCAGGGATCCTGCGTCTCCCCCACCCTCTACAATGCATACACTAAACTCCTATTCTCGGCCCTTGACGATATGGGTGTCATCTACACCAACTTTGCAGATGACACCCAGATCCTCATCCCCATTACGGGTGACTACACCCAAGACACCTACACCATCAATAAAGTATACTCTATAATTCAAAATTGGATGGCCCTAAACAGCCTCTGCCTCAACGATGAGAAAACGGAGGTCCTCATCGTGGGCTCCCAAAAAAGAATAAGCACCCTCCATTCTGACTACTCTCACATCAACATTGACGGTACACTGATCCCGGTACTCAAACAAGTCAAAACTCTTGGTGTATATATAGATGCCAACCTCACTATGCACAAACAAATAGCAGCCGACTCCTCGTCCACAGCCTACACAGCAAAACTTATTGCACTCAGCCACCAATTTCTTACCCCTACAAATTGCATTACTTTGGCCAGAGCGCTGATCTTAATGAAATTGGATTATTGCAACATCCTGTTTCTAGGAACCTCTAAAACCAACTTAAACAAAATTCTATTACTACAGAACAAAGCCCTTAGAGCGGCACTAGGTGTAAAGAAATACGAACACATATCTAGCATCAGAAGAGAAAACCACTGGCTGCCAATTGAAGCAAGAATCATCTTCAAAACACTTAGCATCGTCCATAAATGCATCACCAACAAAGCGCCTAGCTACCTCAACAACACCATCAAGAAAAAAATCTCCTGTAGGACATTTAGATCTAATAAACTGGCCCTCTTGGAAGTTCCTCAATACATATACAGTAGAGCAGGAGGAAGTAGCTTCAAAGTCCTAGCCCCATCGCACTGGAACGCACTACCCCTCAGCATCAAAAACGAGGACTCCCTACTAAGATTCAAAAAAGCGCTGAAAACGTGGCTATTCAACAAATATTAACCTCAACTAGTCCTACTCCACCTCAGTACTAGAACGATTCGGGTATACCTCCTTTCTTTGAACCAAAACACTAAATGCAGCTCCCATGGTCCATATGTATCTCCAGGGGTCACCTTTAGCCCTGCAACTAGTGTTTAAACGAATTGTGACTTGCTACCTTGACCGATTGTTACTTAGTATAAGAAATTTGATTATATGACTTTATGTGTAATTTAGTATAAAATGTTGATTTATTTGACTGTAACTGTAACACTGTATAACAATGCGAGAATTCACCTGCAATTTTGCCGTGATACCCTCAGGTCTGGGCGAGTAAAAAATGTAATAAATAAATAAATAAATAAATAAAATCAGATAAGTTAAATACTATGTTTTCTTGTGTTGGAGTCTGGTTTTCACCCTATGTCCCAGTCTGTTTTCTTCTTCCCCTTCTTGTTCTCTTCTTTTCTTCTTTGATCTAAAAAAGAGACCATTGTTAGTTGCGTAGGGCTACTTGGAGTTCCTGCACATGATTGAATGTTTGTATTGTCAGACTTTTCACCAAGACCTCAAAAGATCTGGTCTCTGTATTGAGGGATTCCCCACTATGGATCTTTCTTCTACATCTGTCAGGCCGTTGGAATTTCTAATCAACCTGCCTAAATATGTTTATCTGGGTCTGAAAATGTCTTTCTTTGAATCCCTTTCTGGTCTGTTAATTTACTAGGATAAAATCTCCTATGTAAGCTATGCCATCCTCTCTACTGTACATTGGACTGCGTTTTCCTGGATGTTGTGACAGAGTCATAAGAATGACACTGTCATGGGGGCAGGGAACCCAATTCTACAAGAGCTACATTTCCTACCAGAGCACTGCAAGAGCTAGACCTACCCCAGAGGCTGTGTGGGGGAGTTGAGTATAACCCCTGTCCTGAGCTCCCTGGTATGCATAGAGCTGCATGTGTACATTGGTGCCTCTTTCTCTGACCCAATGTCTATCAAACTTGGTACTTGCCAGGTCACTCGGTCTAATCTTTTAGGTGGTTCCTGGCAGGCAGCAACATCCAGAGAAGAACTGTAAATATAAGTTCCAGAATGCACCTGGGCCCAAGCGGCAAGACAAGACTTGTAAGAGATAGAACAGTCTTCTTACCCAAATAGAAATGAATCAGGCTTCCCCATTCAGTAGCCGAATGGGAGTGTAGGATTGTTTAGCGTGTTTTGGGAGCACAGAGCACAGCACCACTGCACAGGATCAATGTATAGCATGTTTTTTGAAGTGCAGCGCCACTGCATGGGTTTGGTGCATTGCTATAAGGTGGTACAGCGAGGCATGTGTTGCCAGTGCAACCTATGGATATGTAAATGAAAACAGGCTATGCAGTCAAAAACGATTTCTACATATAAAATGCAAATAATTTTTTTCACAGTTAAAACCATATATTTTTTTTACCTGAAATTCCTCTGTTGCAGGAGACACATTTGAGGATTAATGAACTAACCTCATTAACAAAAAACTAACATGCTAACTCATTAATAAAATAATGTGTTCTCCAGTGCAAAATGGATGGAAAGACAGGCTCTGAAAGTCATTTTAAACGCGCATCCAGATTTTTTTTCTTTGCTTTTATCTGCGCTCTGTCCGCAGTATTTGCAGGAAGCAAAGACTCGAATAAGCAGGAAATCAGTTTGGTTACAGTTGCAACTGTATAAGCCAAGCCATTGTTAATGAGAAGGAGGGTAGGACATGATAGAAATTCATTGGTTGAACTCGTTTGGCAGGCTGTAACAGAGCTTTGCTAATGAATCTCGGGAAATAGGAGGGCAGAATACATTTTAGACAGCTCGCAGAAAGACCTGACCGGTAGCTGTGGAGTTCCTGATTGAAAAAGCAGATCCCAGCTGCACTGCTGCAGAGACTGGAGATCCCAGACAATAATCCCCGGTTTGAGTAACGGCTGATGCCTGTTCTCACTGGGGGTGCTTGAAGAGGGAATTGCCACATCCAGAAGGCGACCAGCCAAAGAATTTCACATGCTGAACAGATTAGGTAATAATACATTGCAAAGTACGGGGACAGTGTGTGTGAATGCGAAACTATTCAGTCAGTGTAGAAGAAAGAATTCCAGTCTCTTATCATCAGGTTTAATGTTGCGACTTCTAGTCGCCCTCTTCTCATTTTGTTACAGATAATGTTGACTGTGCTATTTCATTTATTTCTGTAAAAAGAGTGAGATCGTCTTTAAATGCAACTTTTATAACACACAAAAATATCTGAAAGCAGACGGGTAGTGTGTTTTATTTTCTCTTTCCTTTGTGCATTTACCAATACAGTGCTGATGATGTGGGGAGATGTTTAGACAGTGCAATTGTCATTTTTAAGTTAGCTAAAAATAAGACTTGGCTGCAGCTGTGTGCACGATTTCATTCAGTATGAGCAATTATAAATAACTGTGTGTGTTATAGCCTGCTGGAGGTACATGAGTCAGCAGAAAGAGAGGCCCTGGACATAGTTCACCGATGTAGATAAGTTGATGATAGATACCACATGTTAGCTCGCTGCCGTAGATAAGACAGCGAGGACAGCCCATGGTGGCACACTAAAAATGAAAATGTGGTATTTCTGAAATGTAGGCCTGAGGTCTCTCTAGTGATCATACGAACAAACTAAGCAAAAATAAGGAGTTCTGGATATTGGGGCCATATATAAAACAAAGGAATTATGCTCACCAGAAATACCACCAATAACGCATACCAACATAATGCATACCGCTAAATGTATCAGTGTGCTGAAATAATGTATGTATACTGTAGTACTATATACCAAATCTAATCTGAATGCAAAGAGTGATTATTACTGAATTATTTTCATTTTGGTGGTAAGAAAATACCGCTAGGCCCCAAATCTATACAAAATACCCAACAGGAGACTGAACATCTGCTCCAGACTGCACAGGAATACTACTGGGGAGACAGGAGCTTCCCCAGTGAAGTTGGAACCAGTAGAGAACAAAACAGCCCTTGGGGAGACCAGGGAACCCTCCGCAAAGGCTTTGTGGATATGACATACTTGAGCCAGGAGAGCAACAGAGGGCAAACAACATCAGAGAAATCAAGATGGAAGGAAATGGAGATAAAAAGAGGGCAGGGCTACTGACAGCTATGAAGACTTCCTGGGGTAATCCCGGCCAGCAAGGGGAGAAGATTGGAGGAGTTGGGATTATCTTAAAAAGAGATTGGCTAATGGAAGCAACTAACTTGAGTACCCAGTGGGAGATGAGAGATGTTTCTAGCCTGGAACCTGAGGGTCATAGATAGCTAGAAGAAGAATTTGCCTGCAAGAGGTGTTCAGTTGAGGAGGGTGTAAGAGGTGGTGTAGGACTTGGAAGCTGGGAGTGCCCTCTGAAGATGAAGGAAAGGGTACAGAGACCACCCCTAGACTCAGAGCTCAAATTGTTTATGTTTTTGTATTGTGGCATGCTGGAGTAAGGACATACTGGCGGCATGTTTCAACAAGTTTTATTTTCAATACAAGAAGAAAGTTCATCCCTCTCCATATCTCCAAAGGGTTATCCCTGCCTGAACAAATCCCAACTCGGGTGCTCATCATCAGGATGTTTGTTCAAATGAAAAGGTCTGTCTTCTGTCCAAAAACCTACTCTAACCCTAGCACTAATCTACAAAAGGGTTCAGCATCCAAATGAAAATAGTACCCGGAGAATGTCTCCCTTCTCCTGGTAAAATGGCTCAGTCTTTATCTCTTTTGCATCAATCTATTGCTCTAGTTTCTGATTCAACAAAGAAGGTATGGCCAGGAGAATGACGCCCTTCTACTGACCCCCCGCACAGTCTTGAGGGCTGCCCTGGCATATTTTTTTTCAATAGTCCACAAAAGTCTCTTCACTTCTTCCGAAGGACTTTTGAAATCTTGCTTAAAAGTTCTAGAAATTCTTCACTGTCATTGACTTTATGAAGAGTATCTCCAGGAAGCTTTTGTTGTCTAGACGACTCCTTTTTAGTCTTACTTGGATTATCACTAAAATGAGGGAGATTCCTCCCGATGCACTCTTGTTTTTCAGACCTTTATCACTACTGTGACAAGGGAGATTACTCCAGAGGCTTTCCTGACTCTTGGTTTCCTGGATATCACTACTGTGATGAGGGAGATTACTCCCAAGGCTTTCTTGACTCTTGGTTTCCTGGATATCACTACTGTGATGAGGGAGATTACTCCTGAGGCTTTCTTGACTCTTGGTTTTCTGATTATCACTTCTGTGATGAGGGAGATTACTCCTGAGACTTTCTTGACCCTTGGTTCTCTGGATATCACTACTGTGACGAGCGAGATTACTTCCAAGACTTTCTTGACTCCTGGTTCTCTGGATGTCACTACTGTGATGAGGGAGATTACGCCAGCTGTTTTCTTGACTCTTGGTTCTCTGGGTGTCACTACTGTGATGAAGTGGATTACTCCAGAGGCTTTCTTGACTCTTGGCTCCATGGATATCACTACTGTGATGAGGGAGATTACTCCCAAGTCTTTCTTGGCTCTTTGGTCTCCCCGGACCCCACCCGGGTTTCCCACAATTCCTGTTACCTTGTTTGTGTTGGGAACGCGTGTCCATTTCTCCAGGCAGTTTGCTGTTCACTTGTCACTTCTTTCTGGTTTGCCTGTGGGGCTCTTTGAAGGCCTGGGACTGGGGGTCTCTGCATCATTGTCGGAGCGAGTGATCCACCCCCAGAGGGCACACCACCACCTTCACTACCCAGCACTGGAGTGAGTCGGCACTGTGCCGGCTCATGAGATCTTTCTGCAACTTCCAGTCTTCTGCATCGTCTCTTACCAGGACCAGCTTCTCTGCACAGCTGACATGTTCCCAGGTTTGTACTTCACAGGCTTGGCTGGCTCCTAGCTGGCATCTCCCTCTGCATTTCCAACTTTGAAACATCCAGGCTTCCTGAATGCTTTGCCTAAATTCTTCTTTAGTTTTATCTACAGCCAGCTGGTCCTTCCCCAGCATGAACTGGTAGCCTTTCGTCTGATTTCTTACAGTGCTCGTTAATCCTCACCCAGCTTCCTAGTCTTAGTGTGATTGGCAGCCAATCACTGAACACTCTTCATTTCCATTACATTTGTCTTCTTCTCAGTACATATGGTATTCATATGGGTGTGTGTTCTAATAGCACCATAGCAAATAGAGGCTTCTGAAAGTAGCCTGTTGAGAAATCTGGGTGGTATTGGGATTTTTCTCTGGTGGGTAGTAGAAAGTTCCATAAAGGAAAGGGAGTCCTTATCCCCAGGAGGGTAGTCTCTCTCTATGAGATTCGGCTTTCCACCACCCTTAGGGGGAATATTGGGTAGCAGCCTCACCTCCCTGGGGAGAAGTGACGAGATCCCATGAATCGTCACAGTATACTTTTGTAATTAAAAAGGGAAAATGTGTTGGACTTGTCTTGTGACTCCTTGACAATCTTGTTGCAATTTCCCTCAATACCCAGAGTCCCTGTGGTCCCAAAATGACAAGGAAATTTGCAGAGAATAAAAATATGGGTAAATCCCTCCAACCCCGTCCCAAAAGTCCTGCAGTGCCTATTTCACCCTGAGGTACAATAATGAATAGCACCTGTCATTAATTCACTATTACAAATAGGCATTATTGTCCTGATTGTTCATATAGTGACTGTGAAAAACCTGTGAAAATCATGTATCAATGCATGCAGAATGTATGTGTTGTACTTTCTGTAATATTGCCCTCTTTTCCAATTAGTCTCTAATCCTGTTACCATTCTTTCATGCATCTCACCTAATGCAGCTTGTTTCATGGTCATAGACCTATGCTCTGCATCCTTTTCTTTCTTTTCTTTACGGATCCATGAAGACTGGCAGTATCACCTTTTCTGCAGGGACTACAATACACATGGACAGGGATTCTGCAAGGGTACACTGAAAACCCACCCTGATTTCCCAGCTACCTAAAGACTACCTATACAACATAGAATTACCTGGAAAATCTGGGCTTATTCAGTATGTAAATGATTTACTCCTATGAATCATGCAAAAAGGACACATTGGTGCTGCTCACTGCTTCGGCTATGTAAGGGAACAATGCTTCCAAACAGAAATTACAGTTATGTCAATGAAAGTTATATTATTTAGGCCACAATATTTCTGCAGGCATCCACCATATCATAGACAGCCGCCTAGTAGTCCCACACTATGAGCCACATAGAAGCCTTCCTAAGGATGGCCGGGTATTGTTGACAATGGATGTAAGGTTATGTGGTGCTGCTCTTGTAGTACAATTATTGGAATGCTTCTGTTTGAGACCATGTTGTGTGATGCTGCACGCTGTTACTGCCTTGCTACTCAAAATGAAAATACAGTATGTGTCCATCTCCTGACTTCCTAAGTACAAACTGATCCTAGTACAGAAACACATCTTTAGTGGCCAGATGTGGTCCAACTATCTCTTATGAGCTTGAGAAGTACAATCAATACAAAGACAGGCATGAGACAACAAGAAATCCTGATGGGGCACTCCATGCACCTTTCTGCTTCACCACAACTAGCCTTGCCAAGGGCAAATATTCAGCTAGCAAATGAGTTGGTGCTACAATACTGTAAAGCGCTAATGAAACATGTCAGATCTATTCACTCAAAGATCAAGGAAGTGCTACCAAAAGGACCCGAAGAAGCCTGCCGTTCCAGGAACAGGGAGATTGGGTTTGTGTCAAAAAAACATCAATGGAAATGGTTCTACTACAAGGGACTCTATCAAATCCACTTGACAAAAGATAGAGCAGACAGATACCCACTTTAATATTCACAGCCCACTATAGAAAGGTACAGGTACCAAATACTTTACTACTTCTGCTCATTTTGGATGTCTTCCTAAAACTAAGGTCAAGTATTGGACCAAGGGATATTGCTGAACATGAGGATAAAGACCAGACATATCAAAGACTGTTCCCAATTGCAAAACCCTGCTCTTAGAGGCAGCACAGGATAATCAATACCACAAGTGAAGTGAAAGGGTGTCCCTCATGGCCTTGGCAGACAATTGTTGTGTGGCAAGGAGGAACATGTTGTATTTCCTAATTGGTTTATGGAGTGCATTACTATTTTGGATTCCGTCCTGGATCAACTGAATTTACTATTGGTCAAATTCTCACTGACTGCTATGCACTTCCCAATTGGGTCTCTGAGGAAAAGTTAAAGAAAATGTAAGCTTCAGATTCCCCTTCTTTACCTGACCCTATCCCACAGGCAAAGCTCAATACCCGTGATGCTGCCATGTTGCAAAGGGAAGTGAAAATGCCAAAGCTGCCCCACAGGCGTGATTTGATGTTATACTGTACTAATACTCATATTTTGTA
Organism: Ambystoma mexicanum; assembly: GCF_040938575.1. NCBI lineage: Eukaryota > Metazoa > Chordata > Amphibia > Caudata > Ambystomatidae > Ambystoma > Ambystoma mexicanum. The sequence goes on along the minus strand of NC_090936.1, from coordinate 297,949,096 downwards.
TGGAACGATAGACAGTATTAGAGAGGGATCACAACACATACAGAGGGTAATATATATCTATACAAACTCAGGCCATTATAACATTATAACTGAAACATGCCCCATGACATTTTGGTTCACCATTCCTCTTTTGAAAGATATAGATATGGCAGCTGCCAAATGCCATTATGAAGCTGAAGTATCTCAATGTTTTCTGATAACACACTTGGTGCACTTAAACTAAAAGCATATCTGCTCACTTTCGCAGTATAATATGCATTGAACTGTTTCCAGTTTCAGAGGTGACATGCACGCTGCTTTACCACTCCCTTCTTATCCTCTGAATGTTACCTTTTTGTTAGGGTGGTATTACCGTAGTAGCACAGTGGCTGTTGTATGGTACACCGGCCAGAGAGACTATCCCAGAGCATAAATGGACCATTGTGTATGGGAATAGTGAAGCTTTACTTACTTGTTTTAGGTTTCAAGAAACCTCTAATTTCTCTAATTGTTCCAATGGTGCTTCTAACCATTCAACTCAGCAATCCATTTAACCCTAAGGAAAAGGAAGTTAGGGGGCTCTTATTAGTGGCTCTGAAATCCCATCAGATTTGTGGCCAAGGTGGTTGCGCTGGAAATTTAGCAGATTGTGGTGCAAACGGTCTTAGTGCTCATTGCAAGTGCAGAGATCCATCCAAAGGCTGTGTGGCCAGCCTACTAAATACTGATGTGGCCATGGGCAGGATGATAATGGCAATATGTCATCCATCAAGAAATGTGGACATAAGAACTCCTGAAGGACCATGAAAATATGTTGTCAGTGCCCCAGTGCTTACTCCTAATGTTGGCTTAGGGATTGGAAATCTATGTGAATTCGGGTAAATTGAACTTCTAGCACTTCAATGTACTAACAAACTCAATCCAGGTGAAATTATGGAAGCATGGGATTGGTTGGGTTGGGAAAAGGAAACTTAAATCCTTGGATGACCCTACGGATAACCACAAGCAGTTCAAAGCTACAAAGGGAGGTACTGCTCAGAAGGGTACCCCAGAGAATACAGAAAAGGAAAATGGCACACTAGAATTTTTTTTCAAAAAAGGTAGTTTGTGTGCTTGAGACCCAAATTACACAAGCCGAGACATGTATTGTCAGAGGGGACAACTCAGACCTAGGGCCAGTGGTTCCTGACTCTGTTCCCACACAGGATAGTTACACCAAGGATCCATCTCTGGGTACTGGGAGAAAATACCCAGAGGGAATCAGGGATAACCATATGACTGAGTTAACAGCAATTACATCTTATGATTCCGGCCAGGATAGTCAAACAAACATGGAAAAGACTCTGTCACTGAAAGAGACTTACCCTGAACATACCTATGTGAAACGGCTCGCCCTAACAGAGAGTCAAATTGTAAATATTAATGAGACACTAAAGAGAATTGAAAATAAGGTTTACCAGCTGAAGGAATCCTGGGTTGCACAAATGGGCGATTACCCAGGTATTCTTGACTGCAGAATCTTGACCACTGTACATGCTGACAAGATGGACAAAGCCGGGGAACCTTTAAGAACTGTGGATATGTTAGTTGATTTAACTAGTAGTGTGCCAGCCCTGAATAAAACAAGCTTTTTAGAAGAGCCTGTTATAATAGACTTTACGGACTCAAAAAGGAAAGTGAAGGGCGGTAGGGCTTTGAAATATACAGGCCAATTTAGGGTTAGATTAGTGCTGTCATAATAGCGCATGCTGAGAGAAAGGAATCGGTTATCCTAAAAGTGATGGTTTGGAACTTTACATGCTTGAAAGCTAAAACCAGCAATCCCGATTGGTGGAAATGTATTATTAAGCACCAGATTCTTGTTTCAATAAACATGGGCGATTAACCCGATTCACATACAAGGGCACACCCTTTATTCACTCCCAGATGTTAAGCTTAATGCCAAAGGTAGGCCATCTGCAGACTTGCAATCTACTTATCCAAGGTCCTCCGCAAATGTTCTCTTTATTCACCTGAAGTTGAGAGGTGGTAAGGAGTTAGGCCTGGTGAACCTCTATAACAACACAAGCGCCAAGATGTTGAACAGTTTAGGTACCTCACTTAGAAAGACCATGGATCTAAATTCTGATATAGGGACTAATTACCCAATCAGTATTGGGGGGGTTTCAATTTAAGACTATTCATGGGGGATGTTTTGCGCCAAGATTGTGAGGAGGAATCATCCTTGTATCTACACAAAGTTAAACTGAAGGATCCGGTGACCTCAGACAAAGCACTTATAATGTGATAGCTATTGCTTGGGCAAGGCTTTAGAGCAGCAAATGGGAGGACTCACTCTGCTTCATCCGGAAATTTCACCTTCATAAATGGACGCTACCAAAGCATTATGGATTACATACTGATACCCATACAGTGGTGGGCCAACATAAGAGGCTTGAGACTGTAGACAGGATTGAAAATGACCACAATCCTCTCGTCCTCAAATGTGATGATCTCTTTTCAGTAAGTAGCTGATTTTTTTCCAAGCAACCTAGGATTTAATGGAGTACAGTGAACATCGGAAAAGGATGCCTCCTTGCAGGAGGTGATTTTTGGCATCTGCAGAGAAGAGATATTGACCTGCCTGGAACATCGCACCGACCCATAACATATTATAGCTGCTTTCTCCTGCATCATTTTGAATTGCAGTGAAGCTCTGATTGGGTCCCTTAATAGTCAGCCTCCTGATAGCCATTGGATATGAGAAAGGAGATGTGCCTACAAAGATGAATTAGCAAAGGGAAGAGTGGAGATAGCTAATGACAGCTGGAAAAGGTTTTGATGTGCAGCTGATCAAAAAGAATGTAACATTTTCTGGCTTATAGTCTCTAGGAATATGCACATTTTGGACATTGGTGTCAGGGATCTCTCCATAGCCCATATTACTGAAAGGGTGTGGAAAAAGCACTTCCAGGCTATGCACAAATTCACAAGTGACAGATCAGATCTAGAAGTGGTGGGCCAATTGCAGATGGGGGAACCACTAGCCACCTTTATGGTGGACCAGCAGAAGTACCCGTTCTCCAAACGAGTTCTGTAGACAAACATGATAATGCTCTCATCAATTGTTGAAAATGAATGATCCTGTATGTCGCTGTTCCTCCTCACCCTGGCGTGGTGCTGTTCGTTGTGGTGCATTGTGGTGCAAATATCTTATAAATTGTGTGTCCGAGGGCCTTGAAACATGGTTTTTGATGTCCCATATGGATCTCTAGTTTTGTTCCTTGTGTCGGGACTGGCCTTTGTTGCTTTGTCGGCAGGCACCATCTCCCAAAAATCCTCTGGAAAAGTAATTTCACCTGAGGCGGCAAACATTTTTGTTTCGCTTCCCGGTGAACATGGTTTACAGCATTGTAAAGCTTGTTTATAAAAAAATGTGTTGGTTTCCCTTCCCAGTGAACATGGTTTACTGCTTCGTCAGCAGGCACCATCTCGCAAGAATCCTCTGGAAAAGTAATTTCACCTGATGTGGCTTCTGGAATGCTACCTGCTTTCACCTTAGCCTCTCAGGTCCAATCGCCTCTCATAGAATTTTTGTTTCTCTTCCCGGTGAACATGGTTTACGGCTTTGTCGGCAGGCCACACACCCACAAACACATTTTAACTTTTGGTGAAATCTTGGAAAGGGGTGGTGTGTCCCAATGTCATGTAGCCAGTATTGTCCAAAGGGTCCTAACAAGTAAATATACAAAGATTGATGCAGATTAGTCAAACAGTGTGGAATTGTGTAAGGAACAATGCTTCGCTAAGCCACAAACCCACCAACAAAATTTGACTTGTACTGAAATCCGGGGAAAGCGGTGGGGTGTCCAAATGTCAAGTAGCCAGTATCGTCCGGAGGATCCTAACTGGTAACTAAGCAACATTTAGTGCAGAATGGTGAAATGGTGTGGAATTGTATAAGGAACAATGCTTAAACAAGCCACAAACCCACAAACCCTGCCACAAACCCACAGACAAATTGTGACTTTTATATATATAGATGAGCTGAATCACGTGATTCTGAGGCAAAGGGCTCATAAAGCAACAAGGACAGATGGCATCCCTAACAATATTTTTCATAGCCAACTTGGACTCTGGACACCTGTTTTGGTTAAATTCTTCAGCGCACTTATCACTTTAAATATGATACCAGCGAACGTGCATACAGGGATACGTCCATATGTACCAATATTTAAAAAGGGAGACCTAGCAGATCTGTGTGCCTATCAGCCCATGACCCTTTAGGACGGATCATTGAAAATGTTTGCAGGCATCCTGCTAAAGCGACTGGAGAACTGAGTACAGGAGAATAATGTCCTGTCTGATATGCAACTGGCATTCAGGCAGGGATTGGCACTTCTTATCAGGGCCTGAATGTTTACTGAATTTTGTCCAAATATGTTATGATCCAGGGGGTTACTGTTTACATGGCCTTTATGGATGTCAGTTCAGCCTTCAACCACATGGACAGTAGCTGCCTGTGGAGTAAGCTGAGTGAACTGCGCGTGCCAAGGCCACCCTAGCGAATAATTATGACTCTCCGTAGTGATTCCAGGGTGCAGATTTGATTCGGAACTTGAGGCAAACTGAGCAATACTATAACTGTGGGCAGGGAGTTCTGCAGGGGTGCATGCTGGCCCCCTTGCTGTTCAACATGTACACAAACTCAATGGAGGAGCATTTGTGATTGCTCTTAAAGCAGATACCCCAAGGTGTGGCAGCAGGAAATTCCTGTGTTAAGGTACTCAGATGATGCAGTTCTAATGACAACATCACCAAAATCACTTAAACTGCGTGTATGTCAGCCAGAGGGCTCAGAGTTAATCATAAGAAGTGTCTTACAATGTGTATTGCGGGGAAAAGGTGGATTCAATTGGGAATATGTCTCAATGGTTTGTAACAAATTTGAGTACCTGGGTTTAAGCTTTAACAACAACTTGACCTGGTAGGATCACATAGTTAAATCTGTGTCAGTAACCCAACAAATCTCTGTGGGTATATTTAAATTTGATTCTAACATCAGGCACCACTCCACCGAGTATAAATTGGCCATTTACAGAAGTAAAGCCATAGGGGCTGATATGATATGATATGTTATGATATGATATGATATGATATGATATGATATGGCATTTATAACCCACCTGTAGACACGTGTTTCTATGTGTAACAAGACAAGGAAGGTAGAACATAGGGAAGACAAGACAAATGATTCTACTAGGACTTATGTCATTCAGAACATGCAAGTGTGACAAGAGAAGTGCAAGTGGAAGGAGAGGGGGAATGGAGAGGGAAAGGGGGAAGTGCGATCAGAACAGCAAGACTCTAGGTAAGTGCAAGGAGACAGGGGGCTGTAGGGGCAATAGTAAAAGTGTGTGGTAGGCCAGGAGGCAGTTAAAGGAAGACTGGTCATGGAGGAGCCTGGTACCTAGTGAGACTCTGAGAGAACCAAACAACCAGTCGGCGCAGCTGACAGGAACGTTAGCAAGGAAGTGAGAGAGAGAAGGCAGAGGAGAAAAGGAGGGTCTTGAGCTGCTTCTGGAGCTTCAGGTTGTCCGGTCCAAGTCTGAGAGGGGCAGGAAGGCCATTCCAGAGGGAGGCCCCTAGAGAGGAGAGAGAGATACCCCCCACTCTCTGTCAAGAGAAGCATCTGACTCTTAGAGAGTTGGAGGTAGCAGAGTAAAGGGATCTAGAAGGAAGGTATTTCATCAGAGACAGTTGGATGTAGTGTGGGCCCCGGCCCCAGAAGACCTTGTGGATGATGCAGAGGGTCTTGAACTTGACCCTTGCAGCCATCAGGAGCCAGTGGAGAGATTTCAGAACTGGAGAGATATGATCCCTGGGCATGAGACCAAGGATAAGTCTTGCAGTCCTGTTCTGGATTAGTTCTGGATTAGTTGCAGGGGGCGAAGAATAGAGGTAAGTAGATTGAGAAAGTGGCTGTTGCAGTAGTCCAATCTGGAGAGAACCAGGGCACTGTAGACAGTGAGCTTCTGGGGGAACGTGAGGAAGGTTAGAATACCTCTGAGGAGGTGCAGCTGGAAGTGGGCCTTTTTGGCAGGGTCTGTGATGTGAGGAGAGAAGGGGAGATTAGAGTCAATGATGACACCAAGGGTTTTTGCCTCACAGGAAAGGAAGGGTAGAGGGCCCATGGAGGGTAGCCAGAGTGAGAGACGGAAAGCGGGAACAGGGGTTCCAATGAGAAGGATCTGCATTTTACAGGCATTAAGGCAAAGATCATTGGAGGTGCACCAATCCTGAATCACGGATAGACAGTCAGGAATGAGTGAGGGAGGAGAGGATGCTGAGGGAAGCCTAAAGGAGAGCTGAGTGTCATCAGCATAACACTGAAAGTTAGAAGAGAAGGTGGCAATCAGGTGTGCCAAAGGGGCCAGATAGATATTGAAGAGCCAGGGTGAGAGAATAGAGTCCTCTCACATAGAGACTCCCACATGTGGGGAGAGAGGTGGCAGAGAGAAAGGACCCAAGTTGGACCTGGGAGGAATGGTCCAGGAGGAAGGAGGTCAGCCACTGCATGGCCTCATCTGTGATGCCCAGGTTCACACATAGTCTGTTGATCAGGGTGCCATGATTGACCGAGTCGAAAGCCAAGGAAAGGTCAAGACGGATGAGGACAGAGGGAGAGCTGGAGTCGAGGTTAGAGAGCAGAACTTCACGGGTGTTTAGGAGAGCAGCTTCCGTGAAATGCCTTATGCCGCTAGACTGAGATATATGACTGTGAAATATGGGGTTACGCAAATCCTACCTGCCTACAGATGGCAGAAAATTATGTATTAAGAAGACTGCTATCTGTCTCACAGTCTACTTCAGTTTATACTACTCACCTGGAGACTGGAACTATGTACATAACAGGTACAGTCTGTGCTAGATTTTTTTTATTCTGTCAAAGTCTCTGGTCAGAGAATGGGGACAACTTAACTAAGTTCCTTAGCAACACATTTAGTGTCCCTAAATGGTTGGTGTTAGGTGGGTTGGCTTGCTTATGTTAGGTCTACCATATTTAAGACAGACCTGGGAACTTGTTTAATTGATCATGAGTCCTTTGTGGGGATTCTAAAGAGAACTTTATAAAATTCAGGGTTGCAGAGTCCTTAGCAGATAACATAGATGACAATCTGGTTGTTAGCTCACAGGATGGAGCTTATCTCTCTTTTGCACCAGGTAATGGGCTGCGGTGGTACCTCACTTCCGTGGTTAATAAACAACACAAGAACATGTTAACCAGAACAAGGTTAAACGTTCTGCCCTTGGCAGTTTAGATGCACAAGTGGAAGGGGGAACAACCGATAGATGTGTCTTTTGGGCCTTAGAAGATTTAGCATATGTCATTTGGTTATGTCCTATTTATGGGGACATCAGGAAGCATTGGTTGATGAGCATTCTCAGGGAAAGTGGCATAAGGCAATTGGGACCCGCTTTTGACTACCTACTTATGTGCTCAGATTTGAGAGTAACATTTGCTCTGTGTTCATATTTAAGTCAGGCATCATCTAGAAGAAAAAGGTACATTTCTGCTGCTTCTGCGTAAAGCTCCCTAGGGGTTTATGTCACCTTGCCATTGGCGTTTGCTGATGGACAGATTTCTAATTACATTTAGAACTGCTTTGCATTTGCATATGTTTCATTAAGCAATGGACAGACTGCCTTGTTTACTGTGTTATGTCTAGGACTGAAGTCAAATCAACCTGTTAACTGCACTTTATCCCCCACACTGAACTGATCAGCCAGGACATGTATTGCAGCTAAAAACACTACATGAGTATTAAATACGACACATTTTAATATGATATTCATGGTTTCTCTGTTATTATGCTATTTGTGAGTAATGGCACTTTTAACTCATTTTATCCCCGACATGTTGTTTTTCTTTTAGACTATATTACTGTATGTTTGTGCTGATTGCTGTGTATCTTCTATGGCGTGTTTTTTTCTGAAATAAAGGAAGATTGGATTGGATTGGATTGGATTGGGAAGGAACAGGAAAAGAATTCTCCTTGGAGGGTGAGGAATTGTATGGTGTAAAATATTGCTATTTTTGGGTTAGTGATATCATCCCACACAACATTAATTTTAAACTGAATACCAGGAACTGGATTACAGAAACGTTGCACTGGTGCAAGTGCAAAGTTGCATGGTATTGGCACTAGGGCAAAGTTTGCTTTTGGGCAAAAAACAATATTCTTTCCTTTTTAAAAATGCATTTGGTTTTATAGTTTAACAAATGACTTATGACCATTATGAAAAAAATGGAAATGCACAAGGAAAATATATATTCAATCCAATACATACACATTTCATACAAATATTAAATGACATACAAATTTGCAATTAAAAACCCACGCATTTATAATAATAATACCATTTAAAATACACACTTCATTTCCAAATTTCTTAAAAGGAATTATAACACAGGATAGTCCAAATGCAAACGTTCTTAAGAATCCTACAATAGTTGTTACCATGGAGGTTGTCCGGCCAGCAAAGCATGCCTTCCAAAATTCTTCCGCACAGGGACTATAACGATTTCTCCAGTCCAGATGTTTTTGAGGAAGGCCAACCTTTTCCCTTGAAGAGCGGAACACTGTGTTACCAGATGAAAAAGGGTTCCCATAGCAGTTCCACAAAAGTGGCATAACCAGTCTTCCCTTGAAAGCTTATGATATAAGAACCTCTCGGTGAAATGGAGATTTAATTTAAATTTCATAAATGACCTTCTAAAATGTTTGTTCGGGTAGCTCATCAAATAAGGTGCAATTGTTCCCAATTTTGTATAATCCAGTTTTCAATGGCTAAGGGATGCGTAAGAATGACATTCTTCTACCATCTTTAACCAATCCTCCCTGTACAATATTTTGTTAACGTTCACTGGTTTTCAATAAGATCTTTATCCGACAATCCAATTTTACTTAAGATATTAAAGCACAATTGCACAAAATCCTTAAAATAACAGACTCTTTGGTCATTCTTAAGCAAACACAGATCACAGAATAGGGAATATTTGGGTAGGTTGCATCATTTCCGATAAAAAGATAAAAGTCTCTGATGTGCTCTGCTTTCCAGTGAGCACAAACCTAATTCATACCGAATAACAGAAATGGGGACTGATTTTTGGAGATTCAAATCTCTCCTCCAAAAGAAAGCTTCAAGGCTCTTTAAAATTTTTAAAATCCACATAAATAACATTTCAATTCGATATAAAAGTCTTGGAATTAATTTTTCTTCATAAAATGTAATTAGAGGTTTCACTCAGAATTTTCCAAAATTCGCATCAACGTACTTTAGTTCATTAGACATTGCTGATGCACGTGCTTTCACCCACTCCCTAATTTGTCAAATATTCGGTTTAGAACAAACAGGAATATATAAAATATATAAAATTGTCTACTCTTTCTAACTTCTCGACTCTAATTTGCCATTTATACAAAGATTCCCCCTTCTTAACTGTGCACTTTTCTTCCAATACATTTTGTGCACCAGGGCAAGTTTGCCCTAGTGCTAATCCGGAATGGTATTAGCCCTAAAACAAACTTTGCCCTTGTGCAAAAATACATTGAATGTATATGTTTTTGCAAAAGGGCAATTTTACCAATACCATGCAAAATTACACTTGCCATGGTGCAAAGTTCTTCTAATATGGTCCCAATGTTTTTTGCGCAAGGGCAAACCTTTCCATAGTGATAATACCATGCACAATTGAACTTGCACCTGTGCAAGGTTTCTGCAATCTGGCCCAAGGTCTAAGGTACACACTACTAGCTAGCAGAGAAGGTGAGAACACACTGAGACAGGAGAATACATATTTTGCTAGTCATGTATTACACAGAGAAACGTGCTTTCAAACGAACACATAGAACCGCCACATTAAACACCTAAAGCAGCATCCAGCATCTTTCAGAAAAGGCAGCAGTTCAGCTCCAACATTTCCTGGGAGTACTCCTGTTGGTAATAATATTGCCCTTGCAGATAGTGTACAAGCATAATTCAGTTCATTTCCAAACCGAAATTCTTGAAACACTGCATTACAGAGAATCCTTGGAAGAAAGAGAAATTTCCCTAGTCTGAAAGAAGAAATAAACCAGTTGATGCACATTAGACGTTTTTTTTAATTTCAATGAGCAAATTCTGTATAGGCAGGGTCAATGAAATAAAGGTCAGTTCACATTCACCCGGTTGGGGTTAGTATAACTAGTTCTGCAGCAAATGGATCAATACAAATCTATTTATTGTTGTGCAAAAGCACGAAAGGGGGAAGTTATGGGAGAAAAAAGCCACACATATTAACCACCATGATGAACTGCCAGAATGAAAGCCAGTTAGAAAGGAACCCATAGACCATAAAGGCTGTGTAATAAGGAGTTAGTAACTCAGACATATTTGCTGGCACTAGAAAGCATGAATAAGAAAACCTTGGCTCACCTAAGTGGTAAAACCCAAGAAGCTTCCCTGTATAGTTAGCTACAGGGTCTACCAGTCTCTACCAAGATGAGTGATGAGGGAATATGTCATATGATGAATGCAAGTGAGGATTTAGGCAAGGGGGGACCACATGGTTTCATGGAAGAGTGATGAATATTCAATGGAAGGGGCATGAATAGGGGAGAGAGACAGTAGAGAGATCCTCCCAAGATCAAGGGAAGAGGCAAAAGAGTCCTGCTTGAATTTCCTCTCAGTCATTGAAGAGGGGAAGGAGGATCAGTACATGATTATGGAACAAGATGTTAAAGTAAAGACTGGAGTGACCAGAGAGTGAGGAGGTCATTGGAGAGGTCAGGAGAGAACAGTGAAGTACAGAGAAATATAAGGTCCTGAGAGTTACCACCAGAGTGGGTAGGCTGGTCATGTAGGGAGTGGAGCCAGTGGTTCGATATGAGGGACCTAAGAGAAGACCCAGGTTTCTGTGATAGCAAAATGTGAAAGTTGAGGTAGTAACAGTCAAATATGTCACTGATGTAGGGTGAATTGGTGCAGAGGGTTGTGCATTCCAGAAACCAAGTGAAAGAGTGAAAAGGAGCATGCCTTGCATGTTAGGTGAGGGTACAGATAAGGTGTGAAATCCTGGGAGAATGGGAGTGTCTGGTGTAAAGGGTGTAGAGGGAAAGGTGTGAAATTAGGAGGGAGGATTGTGAAGCAGAAGTTAGACTGAGTTGTTGCTGAAGGCTACGAGAGAAGGGAATGAGAAGAGTGAGTACAAGGAGTGACGTAACAGTGCATGATGGTGGGTAATCGAAATACGCAAGTGAAGAAATCTGAGAAAATTCGCAGAGCAAGAGGGAGAGTGTAGGTGGGAGAGTGGAAATGGAGTGGGGGAAACATTGGCTAGGAAGGACAAGGTATACATTCTTAGTTGTGTAACAATGGTGCAATTGATGATCAAAAGACAGCCAGCAGGCTAAAAACAGGAATGTCCTGGGTTCTTTGAGGTAACGGCAGCTCCACGATGAAGGGAGATTCACTGACTTGAAGAATCCATGTGTGTTGACAGGTGGAAGGCTTTCATCTCTACAGTTGACTTTGTGGAGCTGCAGCGAATAAACAAGAATTAATTGTCTTATATAACTTGGGCAATGTTTACTTGTACATCCAGAAGAGCATAGTGTCAGTGATACCTAATGTTATTAATATGTTATTGATTTTAGTATCCATATGACAATTGATTGCATCCCTTAACAGTATATGTCTTCATAAACATACAGCATTTGTTTCTTGCAGTGTGTGTGGTTGCCAAGGCTATTTCTGTTAATTGATGAGTGGAACTAAAGGTTGGATGTAATTGAAGCTCAAAGGCAACAGAAGGTAAGCACTGACTAGTGTCTTACATTCACAAATATGTGTACACCAGGAAAAGGTAAACAAATAGCATGTATCCACAGTGGCTTGCATACAAGCTTACTGAGAATGTACTTTTCTCCATCAAATCCCATTTAGAATCAGGGTAAGAGAAACATAAAATAGTCATGTGTGTTGTCATTATCCCTGTATTAAGACTATCATGACTCTATGAAAGCTTTTCTTGTTGTGAAGTTCTGCTGGTAATCTTGCAAGAAGAACACCTGGGATGAATTTCACTTTGAACCAACAGACTTAAGGAGACCTTGAGGGTGACACATCAGTACAACCATCTCCCATTGTATGCAGACGCAGCACTCATACATTGCACCTGTTTTTGGAGACCTATATGTTGGGAGCTGTGCTTGTCCTGTAAAACCACACACAAGTGTACCTTTGGTGATGTTGCTTGAAGGTCCAAGGCACTTGTTGAGCTACGGGGGCTCTCAACACAGGTCCAAAAGAAGGAAAAAGCAATCTACAGAACTCAAAAAGGAGTGTACCACTTGCAGAAATAAACACAAAATGTATTTGTACATCACGGCCGGGAAGATGAACTGAACAGAGTCGACTTCAACACGTCTTTTGGGGCTGAACATTTTAAAGCCACTAACAAAACATTAGCATATTGCAAAAGAAATGTAACAAAAACATCATCCTAACATGATCATTGGCTGGTCATCACTTGTCTCCTAAACAACCCTATACTATTGGCTGTTACCATCTCATCACAAAAAAGAACCCCCACCACCCAACATGATCTCACTCCCCACTTCCCTGGGTAAGCATAAAATGTATCAATCCCATCTGGGAAAAAGTTTGATAAAGACGTTCATTCATAGTGGACCATATCACCTCAGACTATAGGGGCTGCAATGTACCACCCAGATGGACCAATGAACAACCAACTAAGATCGCACACACCTCCTCTATTAATTTCCCATTCCCACTGTCTGCACCTGCTAACTATGTAGCTCTCTATCTCGATACATGTTACCAACCCTGGCACACCATCTTCTAGTAAGCTCCATGCAATTAATTGCCTTTTAGAAAAATGTGACAGGTCCACTGCCAAACATCGTCCAATGACCATCATTTCCTCTAATTTCTCCAGATTATTCAGACCATTTCACACTGTGGCTGCCTGAGAACTAACCCTTCCCCTCCCTGTGGTTTTCACAAACATTATGTATTCTTTCTGTATCTGATGAGGCAGCTGTCTGGGACTGGGCATTCATCCCTTGAGAAACGCTTCCCTTGCAATAATAAACTGGCAATTATCACATTCACCTCCCACCTGCCCCTGAGGGCGCAGCTGGTTTGCGGGACACGACAAAATTCAATCAAGTGCTCCCAACTAACTACTATGGCCTACTACACTATAATAGCAGCTTGAACTGAGGCCTACTTAAAAAAAAATGGCAAAACTCTTGCTCATAGTACCTAGCATCCCTACAGTCACCAGACACAATAATGCAGTGGCGTGTATTCCACTTTAGGTGTTCTAAAAATGACCAAAAACAAAAGGTGCACATGTTTACCATGAAAGAAAATATAATGTGATGGGCTCTGGGGTGTATGCTGTGCCAGATGGTTAAAGTATGATTGTGCTTGCTATGCACCTTTCTATCCAGCTGCCATGTAACTAAAAAATGTGATGTCCTGAGCTTGATTGTGGGCAGATGTGCTACACAATATGCTTTGTGTTTTCTATGAAGCATAATAGATGAGGAAATTCAGTGCCAAGCACCATATATTTTCTGCAATCATGTCGTGCAGGAAATGTTTAGTAAATATGGTGCCAGCAAGTATGCTGCTTGTCATGCTCAAACATGGGGCAATGTGCTACAGGAAGGATAATGTGCTGCGTTCTCTCTGTGAGGTGCAGTGCAAGCACAGAATACTATGGTATGTCCCACAATGCTGTCAGAGCTACAATGCAACAATTGCCTGTGTTATGTAAAAGAAATATTGACTGTTTTATGTGAAAACAATATATAGTACTGTGTGCTATACTGTACCACATCTTAGCTACTAACCTAAAGATATCAACACTGCTACTGTCCTTGTGACATCTGGCCATTACATCACTACCGAGGTCGTGATGCCCTGTTGTTCCTTAACACTCTGGTTATTGGTTGGAGCGTAGTAAGAAGACCTCACAGTGGAAGGGAATGCGTAATAGATACAATCCAGCCTCAGGAACCCAGCTCCCCTGAATTCAAAGATTCAGGCTTCCTCAAAAGAGGGGCTCTTTTCCACAATGTACCTCTCTGCTAATAGGATGAAAACTAGCAGAGAAGTCTATCCCATAAAAGAGCGGGGGAGAAACACACACCGCCAAACCAATGCTGCAAAGGAAATACAGAATGATTAGGAACGATATGGTAATTTGGAGTAAAACCAACACAATCAGATACACTTGGAATACCTAGATATTGGTTGTCGTGGTGTGGAGATAATGTGTTGAACCTACAAAAAAAACATAATCATAAATCTGTACTAGCTATCAATGGGTCTTACTAAGACTGTAATACACAACACAGACCTGAGAAGTGGAATTCCCATGGGATTTCAAGTGTAAGGAATAACAACGGCAGATATAAAATAACAAACAGGAAACTTAGTAAAAGGAGGTAATACCTGGGTGGCACGAGGGTCGCACTAGTCCCGGTTTGGTACATGTCCCGGAAAGCGTCACTTTTATGCACTGTGGAGAAGTATTGCAGGCTGTGGAGTTAATGCAGAGTTCGGGAATCCACACCACAATGGAAGGAAGGACGTTGTTCAGGTAATGATGTACAGAGAACTATGGATGGAAGCAGAAGGTGTCTTTACCTTGTTTTCGTGCGAGTGCTGGTGAGGGAGAGAGAAGCCCTCCGTGAATCCGCTGTGGCTTCCGCTAAGATCCGCAAACAGATAGGTACAGCCACGGGCAAGAGCAGACGTAATAATCTGCAGGAGCGTCCGCGTAGCAGGGGACCGCGTCCTGCGCAGATAGCAAGGAGTAAACAAACCAAATAGGGAGAAGGCAGTGGCAGTCCGGAAGCATTCCGTAGTCAGCAACAGGGATCAATGAATGGACCGAAGGAGAAGGCAGTAGCAGTCTGGAAGCGTTCCGTAGTCGGCAACAGGAATCAACGAATGGAAGGGACGAAGAAGTTAAGCACCAGGAGCGGGATACAACCGAAGGAGTGTAACGCCACAATTAGCAGCAACTAGTTGTTTGAGTGCTTTGGCTTTTACGATACAGTGGGCGGGGCCTCCTTACGCTCTCTCCGTGCACAGGATGCCTCAGCTGACCTGGCGTCCTCTGCTGCACAGCCAGGCACCATGGTAACCGATACCTGAGCCATAGCGAAGTTCTGGAGCGCGCTGTCCATCGCATGTATTTCCCAGAAAAGGTAGGTACTACAGGTCTGTGCCGGAGGAATGTAACACCTGTTTCTCAGATGATACTTGTGCTCACATTGTTGGGAAAGCACCTGCATCTGAACACTCCCCCCTTTTGTGCATCAGCAACAAACAACTCCTGCCCTTTCCCACCTTTCTCCTTGCTTTTCTTCATCTACATCTTACAAACATCCTTCAAGCTGTATCCTTCATCTGCACATTCCTCTGAGGGCTCGGGAAGGATAATACAGTCCCTTTCCACAAAGAAGCTCATCCAGTGCATATCAAAGTTCTCAGTATCTGGTGGTTCTGAGAATTGTGCCTTTGGAAAATCAGTAACTCTTCCCACCCCCACTATTAATCTTTTCTTCCCACCCCTATTGCCATCTTTGTTAACCACCCCATTTCTTGTTTCTTCCCTTCACTTGGAGAGAGAACATCCTTCCCCCTCCTTTTCCCTAATCTCCTCCCTACTGAGTACCCTCATTTCCCCCCAGCCCATGTACAACAACTCAGCGCTAATTGACTGGCACAGAGAACGATGAGCACCACTTCAAAGACCAGTACGAATACCTTCAGGATTTGAGTCAACCACGTGGGCAGCCATGAAATAATGGTGTCATACCAATCTTATTTGATGACATGCTAGATTCTTCATTCATCATCCTGTGTAACTTATGTAAAGTATTTATATAAACTACCATTCTGTTCGTCGTTAACTGCTATTAGGGTGCAACAACTTGGCTCAATGTTTGCACAGACCTCACATTCCATAGCTGTCAACAGGCCTAGGGCATACCTGTTTTGCAGTTTCATCAATTTAACTGCCCTAAGCTCCTCTCGAATAGAGTCTAAACCCCTCTCTGTTGCATTCGCTAACTGCGGCAGATCCCAGCGGGTAATTTGGAGCCATTTTGCATTTCTGCCTAAAAACCTGGTGCAAAAAGAGACGCAAAGAACGTGGCAGTCCAAGAAACTCAGTCGAAATCTCATGCAACAAATTGGATAGTTTCTGAGATGTGTAATTATTATCTCTCCTGCTTCTTTTATTCACATTTCAGAAACCTCCTTCTATCTTTATCATTTTAGCGCCAGCAGAGCTATCATTCCAAAACGTATTGACCGGTTGCCTAGGATGGGAGTGTCTGTGCCTAGAATTCAATAGTCCTTCAATAGAATCCTAGGTCGCGATTGTACGATAGTCTCCTGGGAGGGCAAACAAGTCTTACTCGAATGTTCAGCAAAATAGCATGCATCAATTGACAGTTCAGCAACAGTATGGGCATTAAGATGGCCAACATCTGAGTGGGGCACAACCATGGATGGTGTGTAATACTATGAGGGAGCATGAGCCGGCCTAACATGTTGGCAACTATAGATAAGTGTTGGGCCCACAGGCTCACCGTAAATCCATAATGGTAGAGGTCCCTTTTCGCATACCAGGTGGATCCATCGGTTTGGTGCAGTCCTCATTCTCTGCTATCTTAATTGTGCCTAGTGATCTGAAACACAAAGAAGTATGTGTGAGTGGTTCTATCAGAACAGGTGTTCTGTTGTCAGTTATCCAGGTGAGGGCATGCACACTTCCCACCCAAATCTTCAAACATGATGCGTTAATGTAGGCGCCACTTCATACCAAAACCCCATCAAACACTTTGCCCTGCAACTCATGATCTCCTCCACACATTCATCTCTGAAAAAACTGCCACTTCCACATGCATTTGTGGTCTCATCTTACACCAAGGTATGGAGTGGTCTGACTCGTTCAGGCATGTAAGCATGTGGTGCGCTTTAAATGTAACCTCCCCTTTGTGGTACCTCCCTCTCATAGTGCAGCACTATTTCCCTTGTTTAGGGATCCTCTCCCATCTTTTTTATTGTTTTATAGTTGTCATCATGTACTTTCTCCCCTTCCACTACCCAGTTACTGTTACGCTCACCTGATTCCCACGGGGGCGTCGATCTGGACTGGCCCGCTGTTGCTTCCACCAGAGTAACACGTAGAGCCGAGATGACAGACTGGACAGACCCACTTAGCTTTGTTTGTTGGACTTATACAAATATCTTTCTGCAATGGAGAAGGGGAATTAACCTCCCATAATCTGAGCGTTAACCCGCCTTCCCACTCCCCTTGTCTGCCCACATAATACTCCTGAAGCCCCCTCTTAATCTCACCTGATGATTTGGAAAGATGAGCTCTCCATCCTGCGTCGAGCGCAGGGGCGCGTAGACAACCAGTTACTTCACTGGCGTAGAGGAATTGGCGAGTTCCAGTATTGACTCTAAGTCCAATCGTTCGTAAGAGTTCAAAAGTCCGATCTTCACTCTGTCAGATTCCTTGCAGGTTGCAGATTTAAACCACTAGAATAGTTCCACGTGGCAATTGGTAAGATCCTGGTAAGTCTATTGTGGTTCTCCCCTTTGGGGCCGGGGTACAGCGATGATGCAGAATTAACTGCGCCGACCCGAAATGAGGTGAGTACCCCCCTGTGGTAAATCAGGTAAGTCTTTGGGGTTAGGTTATATTGTCCTTGTTTTCCCCTTAGGGGCCGGGGTGCGGCGGTGATGCAGGATTGAATGCGCCGACCCGAGATGAGGTGAGTACCCCCCTGTGGTAATCAGGTAAGTCTTTGGGGGTAGGTTGTATTGTCCTTGTTTTCCCCTTAGGGGCCGGGGTGCGGCGGTGATGCAGGATTGACTGTGCCGACCCGAGATGAGGTGAGTACCCCCCTGTGGTAATCTGGTAAGTCTTTGGGGGTGGTTTGTATTCCCCTTGCTCACCTATTTGTTCTTGTCTCCCCCAGGTGTTGAAGAATGGCCTGGAGATGCTGGGTTCGCGATGGAGTAAGGAGTGCAGCCCCGGATGGTTGGTGAGTTCAGCGCGGCGCTGCGAGGCACTGTGAAGGCTTCTCTCTTCCAGATCGACAATGTGCTGGATCAAGGATTCAGGTAAGGGTTTTGTTCTGATCTCTTCTCCTTCTCCTTTTCTTGTTCCAGGTGTTCCAGGGCTGAAGCTGGCGTGGCTGAAGACTGGAGCTGCTGAAGACACGGTGAGCGTTACGCTGCAGCACGCAGAATAATGCGAAGCACGTGTGGCTGTCCGGGTGTGGCTTAAATAGCCTTGGAAGAAGTTCCAGGTAAGTATTCTTCCACAGCCCCACCCGAGAGGAAAGGAGTCCCTGAGGTAAAATAGTCCCTCTAAGCCTCATTTGGCTTGTGGCTTCGTGCAGCATGGTCTGCATCAGGTAGGTATGCAGCATGGTCTGCATCAGGTAAGTTTTCTGTAATGAGCCTGGCACCCATGGCGCCAGGACTGACTTTATTCTTATGAGCCTGGCGCCATAGGCGCCAGGACTGTAGCCAAATAGCCCCTAACTGGGGTTTTTGGGCATGCTTCAAGTGGCATGATTCCTGCTTCCGGGGTTGCTGGGCCTGGTCTGGCTTTCCGGGGGCAGGCATCATGACAGCTACTGCCCCTCCTTGAACAAGACCTGTACCTTCACACAATGCCATATGAAGTAAACGCTGTACCTTTTGCACCTGCACCACTCTTGGAATACATGTTCTGGGTGCTCCCATCTCATGCAGAATCATGGAGCACACATAACATGTTCCATTAACTCTCTATCTCCCTATTGCTGCCATGTGGTCGTACCACATATTACCGGTGTTGGTATGAGGTAAGCTCCCCTCTTGACCCAAAAACAGATCAGAGTGTGAAATGTCCCTCTTAGCCCTTGCGACATTATGGACAGTGGCTGGGGGTTCATAATAACCCCTCCCCTACTATATACAAAAAAACCAGTCCAGTCAATTGAAAGAAGGAGAAGTGAAGAAAGAAAGAGAAGAGAAAAAAGAAAGAGAAAGAGAAAACCAAAACAATATATGACATATTTCAACATGTTCACCCTTTCTGCTGCAACCAGCCAGGAAAACAGTCCGACCGTCTGCATCTGCCCTGACAGACCCTTTTGTCGGCTTCCCCTTCTCCTGCAGGGGTATGCTGCTTTTGTCCCTTCGGAGATCTGTTCAATGGAGTCATTGGCAACATCCCTCTACATTGGTCATAGTGGGAATGGTGTAAGTGACGGTGGTTGGCCCCAAAAATCAGCGCTCACTCCACTTCTTCCTGGTGAAATTCTGAATTAACACTTTTTCACTGGAATTCATTTGCAGTGGGGGCAGTCAGACCTGTTCCTCTTGCTCTGCTGATGCCTCTGGTGGTGTCAGCCAGTGTCATCGGGGCTGAGTCTGTAAGAGTATAAACCTGAGAGATCGAGTAAGCTCCCTAACGTATCCCCTAAACTCCTCCCCCAGAATGTCAGCAGAACTGTGAGCATCAGAGACAGAGGGAACATTTCAGGCAAGTGCAAGCATTGTTAGTATCTGCCTGCTGGTCACAATATCATGAGGCGTGAGATGGTGGTCAGACCCAGGCTGAATATGCAAAGCAAAGAGGGCAAGGGTAAACAGTGGAGCGAGCTCTTGTGAATTGTGTCACACAGCTTTGCAGGGTACTCCTTGAGCAGGCCGTTGAGGCGTTCCACTAGACCATTAGCATGAGGTCATAAATGGAAAACAGCATGTGTTTGATCCCTAATAGGGAAGTAATTTCCTTAAACAGCTCATTGAAGAAGTGTGGGCCATACCCAGTGTGGGAAAACCTAATTCACAAGGAACTTAGATGCTGATTTAACGTAACAATGGAAACAACGTCCAGCCTCAAGCCAACGTGAGACTAGGCAAGCCACAACTATTGCATAGCAATAGTTAATGCACCTGTTTTGCATATCAATGTAATCAATATGCAAATAGCGGAAGGGCCCTGACGGGCAAGGTAAAGTTGCTTTCATTGTTTTCTCTCTGTGCCCTACTGTAAAATGCTGGCAAGTCGCACAGTTAGCAATTAACTCGTCCACATGCTCATGTGAGTTTGGGATAAAGCACTCTGCCTGTAGATCATCTGCAATGCTTTCTTTTAATTTTATTGCTGGGTTATTTAGCTGTCCAAGAGCCACCTTAAGTAAATATACAGGCATTACCTGCTTCCTGAGATGTTCTGATACCAAATTAAATGGGTGGGGGACAAGGAACACCCCCTCTATTTCCAGAATTTGTGCTCCTGCTGGGAGGCCCTGCCCTGTAATTCTGTTATTTGTGTTACTGGTAAAGTATTCTAGCTGCATCTGATGTTGTGACATGCTTGTGAACATGGAGGCAAATCGGTAACTTAAGGCAGATAGGCTGCCTGTTTGGCCACTATGTCTGCTGCCTCATTTCATGTGATACGAAGTCTGTGCCCCTATGTGGGTGGCACACTTGACCACTGCCAGAACTGGAGGGAACGGTAACACCTTAACCAATCTTAATAGCATCTGCGAGTGCTGCACCGGTGCCCCATCACTTTTCCTGAAACCTCTTCTCTTCCATCTAGACAATCCTGAATGTACTGTGGATGTAACATAGGTCAAATCTGAATACATAGTGGCGCAGAAGCCTTGGCCCATCTCTATTGCTGATATCAATGCCACTATTTCAGCAGCTTGTGCTGAATAATGTGATGGTAATCCCATCTGTGCTGCCACCTCAAAGTCCTCTTCCTCAACTTGCAATACTGCCGACCCTTCACGTGTTTTGGTCAATCATTGATGAACCATCAATTAACAATATCTCTCCCTCCTCTAAAGCTTCTTCTCTCATTGTACGCAGACCCTCTAGTCCCTCATGGTATGTGGTGCAATCAGGCTGGGCAAGGAAGGTCACTGGGTCTTTGATGGCTTATTGCCATTATTCAAAACCATCTGATTCTAAAACCTGGATAAATACATTACCTAAACAAAAACCCATTCATGTTAATTTAATATGGTAAAACTAAAAAACATGAACAATCTGATGTTTGTAGTGATTGTAATAGTGTTATAACTGTTAAACCATATGATGTAAAATCTATTGAAACTTCCTTGGACTCAAAGTCCCAGCAAGCCTCAAGTACTGTGACATGGAAAAGGAGCAATGTGTTGATGTGGAGAAAATGTGAATCTAGGAAGGCTGTGCAGTCTAGTTGTTTCAAAACTGATCAACTGTGTGGGACTTTAAAATCTTTAAATCACCTGTAGCTGAGAGAGGAAGGAGGAAGAAGGGATGAGCGTGGAAGAACAGAGAAGGCAGGTTGCAGAGTGCGCAGAGCAGGAAGCATGACCGGTGACAGAAGGTGGGAAGCGAAGCATGCCAGAAGTTAGCTGGCAGCATTGGAGCACAAAGAAGAGGAGCCCCGGAGTGGAGAAAGCAGAAAGTGTGCAGCAGAGCCATGAATGGAGACACGGTAGTGACAAGCTGTGCTGGTCTTGGCAGTGGAGGCTGGAGAAGCCGATGCGAAGACCTAGCAGAACTCTGCCATTCAAGGGAAGACAGTCCCCCACAAGTGCTCTTCAACTTCAGTGTGAAGTGCTGGCGAGTCAGCCTTGACCTAGGGGGCCCCAGTATGTGCAAATGTATTGGGAAGCACAAAGAAGGTACCCAATAGAACTAAATGGAAAAGGCGAATGTGGTGCATTTCTCCTGGCATGAGATGTCAGTTGGGGGAAACCTGGGGCCAGCATTGTCTAAGACAAGATACATTATTAAAAGAACACCCAGGGCAAATATGGTGCAATTCTCTGGCTTAAAGTGGTCAGTTGGAAGAAACCTGAGACACACATTCGACCAGCATTGCCCAAGCCAAGTGACATCATTAAAAGAACACCCAGGGCATATATAGTGCAATTCTCCTGATTTAAGAGGTCAGTTGGGAGAAACCTAGGAGAAGCACTGGAACAGCATTGCCTAAGCCAAGAGACATTGTTAATAAAAACACTGTGGGCAAATATGGTGCAATTCCCCTGACTTAATAGGTCAGTTGGGAGAAATCTGCAGCAAGCATTGCCAAGAGGCAAAAACGATTAAAAGAGAGATTGAAAGCCAAAACATGAACAAGCTCTCAGACATGGGATGTCAATTGGGGGAAATTGGTACAAGTAATAGCAGAAGTCAACAAAAGGGTGGTAGTGGGAAAGCACTGTTGTATGATACTTAATAAGAATGTGACTGTGAAGAGAAGCCTGGTAAGAGTATCAGGGGGTGAAATCTGTTTGACAATGGATACCTGGCAGGAGAATAAACCTGGGGATCTAAGTGAACCAAGAGGGGATATTCCTTGCAGGATATCAAAGAAGAATATCAAGAGTTTTCTGTTGAATTTGGGACATTTCCTACAGGGAAGTAAACCAGGATATCAAGAGTTTTCACTTAATGAATTTCCTGGCAGGAAAGTGTATCAGGAAATTCAGTTTGAATTGTTATGTTGAAAAGAGACTTAAGTTTTTCTTTCCTGTAAACATTTTGTCAACCAGAAAGATTTGTCTTTTGCTATATTTGAACCTCTGTTGTGGAAAATACATTTGTTCTCCTACCCTGAAAAGCATGTATGACTTTCTTTTGCCTTATTCAAAACACTACTGTGGAAAATATGCTTTTCTTTGCTACCCTGAGAGACTGGGAGAGAACTAAAGACTTTCCTTTGCCTTATTCAAAACACTCCTAAGGAAAGGATACTTTGCTTTGCTATTCTGCAAGACTGTGAGAGAACTAAAGACTTTCCTTTGCCTTATTCAAAACTCTCCTGAGGAAAAGATACTTTGCTTTGCTATCCTGAGAGACTGGGAGAGACGTCTTCTTTTGTAAAGCAGTCTCGTGGAAAGAACCTTTTATTTTGTCATCTCGAGGATAGTGTATTTTGAAAGAAATACTTGTAAGATCTTTAAGAAACTGTTTTTGGCACATAACATTGTCTATAGTGTGTTTGATACAATCCAGGGGAAGGGAACCAACCCTTGGATACAAGAAGTGTTTGGTTGAAGTTATAATTTTGAGTTATTGCACTTTTCTGTCGAATTAAACTTTGAAATATTTACCTTGCACATTTTTCTGAATGTATTAGTGTGAGGGACAGATTGGGCCTCATTACGACCCTGGCGGTAAGGGGTTAGCGCCAGCGTTAGCTGCGCCGACCCCTTACCGCCAATTACGAGTTCCCTTTCCGCCATGGCGGTTTTTACACCTGCTTTTAGCGGGTGTAGAAAACCATGGCGGTAAGGGAACTTGGTGTTAATTACGCCACCGTAATTTACGGTGGCGTAATTAACGCCTTCCCCACTCCCATTATGCCCTATGGGGCAAAAATGGGAATGGGGAAGGGTAAATGGGGATTGGGGATTTACCGCCCCGCCAAGGTCGGAATGGGGCGGTAAATCCCCTTACCGCCATGGCGTTAACGTAGTTAGCACCATGGCGGTAAAGTCACGGCCCTGGCGGTAACTTACCGCCAGGGTCGTAATGAGGCCCATTGAGTTTGGACACTAGGTCATACTACTATAGTTTTATTTCATAGGATGGGACACTTGTTAGGATAGGGCAAGTTAGGCAATTATGCAACCCCTTTTAATCTCAATAAAATGTCTGAGATTGTGAAAAGTATCTCTCTGTGACTGCCTCTCATTGCTGATGCTTCACAGCACATGCTGAGTACCCCCTTGAGCTTTTTGTAATAAGGGGAGCTGCGGCCCCAGCTGCTTATTTTCTCCCTTCTCTCCATCCCAATTAGCCACTGCTACAGCTGTCATCCTACTCTTCCTCCTCTTCATGTTCCTTTATTTCACACATCTCCTCCTCCTCTCTGGCCCCACAAACTGAGTCAGTGTCGAACTGGCCATTTGGTGGAAAATTCTTATCGACAACAAGTTTGTTGGCTAATTTACACATTATCTGCCCTGATCTCCATGGATCAGGGGGCATTGCCATACATCGCCATACATCGCTGCCCCTCCTCCTGCTCCCTTGCTGCACACACAAGCTCCACCTCCTTCAACACCTCATCGAACTGTCTCAGCATGCTCTTTCTGCTTCTGTGACCAATGTAGCACTAGCAATGTCTTTCGACATACTTAGGCCATATATTGTAGTTCTTTTTACTCCATCTCTCTGCCTGTCGGGGGCATATCAGTGATTGATGTAATGCAAAGCATGCTTTAGAGGAAAGGACCTAGTCAGGGGCAGGGCTGACGGTACTGTGACCACTGCTGTGCATGCTGCTGTGGCGGTGTCCATCTGGGTATGGGTGCTAACGCTCTCCTTCTCTATTTCCCCTGATTACTGGGTGCTCCCTCCTGCTCCTCATATAATTTGCATAACTCCAAAATGATTTGTCTGTTCTTCAACGTTTGCCCCTTATGTTTTGATGTGATATAGGCATACATGTGCCCTAGGAAGTCCCATGTATGCGTACCCCCTGTGGGCCATGGTGTGAAAAGTTGCCCCACTGTGTCTCGTACCCACTCAAAATGATAGTTCAATATGTTCTCCCTGTGCTATGGAAGTGTCTCGCACATGTGCTCCAATGGAGTCATCATTGTGGCAATGTGTGGCCATCCCCCACCCCTTTAGACACTATCCCAGCAGTGCGTGCTACATCTTCCTTCTATGTTTTCCACGTTGCCAATATCAAATGCAATGAAATTCAAATATACCTTTAAAACCCCAAAAGCCAATTTAGAACCCAATTTCACAATCGAAATTCTCAACAAGTTTTTTCTCCTGCTCCTCCTTCTCAGACATCCTCAACACACACCACACCCTTCATTTCTCTCTTCTTCAAAAACACACAACACATACATTTACACACTCCTCATACACACACATCCCATCATGATCCAATTGCCCATACTTCACCAACCAACACAACCAAAAATACAACCAATTTAACCAAAGCTTCCCCGAATATAACCTTCAACACAACCGAAATACCTCTCCTCTAATTACTACAAAGTTGAAATCACACCGCTATCTGCAACAATACACCTCCAAATTGTTCTTTTTTTTTGTTTATTGTGATATAGTTTAAAAAAACTTTTCACAAGATTAGCAATAAAAGAAAACAGAATTTAAATGCAATTCTTAAACATCAGTTTTAGATATGCAACCATTTGAGATACCTTGTGTGTTAGTTAATAAATAATTCAAGATTCCCTGAGCAGTACAATTCACTAATTCATATTCCTAATGTCACTGTACTAAACCATATATAAATAATTAGAGAATAATAATGATAATATTCATTCATAATTACGTCCCACTTAAAAATTCATTCTGCATAGTTCATTTATTGATTCTCCAGAAATTTCACATTTTAAAATCAGAAAACCTACGTTAAATACTATGAAACTCTAAATGTCATACTAAATTTCAAACTTCCCCATACAAAAATATAAAAAAATATTAATTCATATTTATGTCCCCTCCAAACTTCATTATGCATTATTCATTCATCGATTGTCCAGAAATTTTAAACTTTAAACCTTTAAAGAAGGGCATACATTAAATACTTTCATACTTCCCCATACAAAATATAAAATCTACTATTACATAACAAAATCTATTCCAATAATAATAGTAATAACCATATAAAGAGCCCAGATTAAATCAATACAGTATAAAAGATATACAGATGCTAAAATCTGTAAAACTTGAAAAACCTCTTAGCTGCTAGCAAAAGTGTATCCCTCGGGCTAGTCAGTAGGCAGTACCACAATCTTTCCACTCGATCGGTATTTCTAACCCCCATCCCATAAAAATGTTAGAGCGACATTCCGTCAAAGCAGAGCATGATATCATTACATGTTTTAATTTCTCTATATCACTAGTGCAATAGTGATATAATTTCTCATGCCTTGGAGTTTTGGTTCTGGCCCCGTGCCAGAGGGCTATGCTGAAAATAAAGATGTATTCATCTAGAGAAAGGAACAGGTTAAGCTCTATTTTCTGCATAGCCCTCCGGCACACCCTTGAAGAGTGTTTTTCTAGGTATGGCTGTAGTATATTATGTGCCTTGATATCAAATTGAAAGTTATCAGAGACCTAATAAACAGCAAATTTTTTCTCTTTTAGCTATCCAATCTTGTTAATTTGCCTTTTTGAACCCTTAATGGGTTATACATTAGCTCATCTTCACAAGAATCAAAGTTTGTCAATATAAGCTGAGTAGTGACGACCCATGCATTTAGAGTCTCCCATGCATTGGTAGACCATAGGTCATCAAGAACCTCAAAAAAAGTGTTCTCCGGAGGTAGCAAAATAGATTTTAGCAGAAAGAGTCCATCTTCATTCAAAACGTGAGTTAAGGGACAGCATATGGAGTCCCTACATGGACACCCAACACTTTCTTCCAAATGCATGCCTCTAGCATTGCCCAGTTCCAGCCATCCTCCAAGATCTCGGCTGCATGTATTATTATCTGCACTATTTTTTGATTATACATTAATAATGCTGGTTTTAGCGATAATCTGCCAAAATCTCCTATCCACTGTTCTAATCTGAGCTGCCATACTTCCCGCTAGGAATTTCAACAAAACCATTCACAAGGCCTGAGAAGTTGTGTCACGCAAGTGAACCCCCAAATATTTTAAAAAATGTACAACACCAGGTGATTGATCATTAATATTCCAGTTATATTGTGACCTTAGTATCACTTTCCCTGAATTCACCATCATTACCTTGGATTTGGAGATGTTAAGATCCAAATCCAAGTCTTTGAAGTACCTACTGACTGCCTCCAATGACTGCTGTAACCCATTTGGAGTATAGTCAATATGCACCAGGTCATCAGAATCAAGAAGGTAATAGACCCTATGAGTATCCAATCTTGGAGGATTTGCTCTCACTTCTCTCAAGGTTTCACCAATGCCAGCAATATACATATACATATTGAACATAAACAGGCCCATGACGCACCCCTGGCATAGTCCTCGTCTTGTTTTGACCCAGTTCGAGAGCATTTCACATTGGTCCAGTTTTATTTGGACCCTAGTACTTAAATGCAATGCCACCAACATATGGAGTAACAAGGGGGGCACCCCTTTGCACACCTTTGACTCCATAGCTTAAGCATGTTGACACAATCGAAATATTTACTTATATCTAAAAAAGTACAGCTTTCGCTTGCATACTGCCACCTGGTCAACTAGAAGCCTCAGCACCAAGCAATTCAATGATGTATTGGTATCTCGTCTGAACCCTGACTTGTTCAGGTCTAGGTAATTTGCTTCCTTTGCCCAGAAATTAAGTGTTCTCAACAAAAATGTTGAGAAAATTGTATGCCAGGCATCCAGCAATGAGATTGGCTGATAATTATTTGGATTCAGACGGTCTCCTGCTTTATATATCACTACTACAATTGAATCAAACTGATAGGGAGGAAAATAGACATTGGGCCTCATTATGAGTCCGGCCGCCAAACTCGCGACACTTTCCTGGTGCCTGATATCCTGGAGGCCCAGGCACATAACAAGTGTGAGCGGATCGGGAAGTCAGGGGCTGGAAAATGTTCCCTATTCCCGTGGAGTCCCATAGGACACCATGGGAGTTGCGAGACAGAAGCACTGGCACCGTTGCTTATGGTGCTAGTGCTTCAGTGACAAGTCTGCCTATCAGCACCATTGCGCAATGGCCCCTGCAAGCAGATTTGTAGTGTGGCCGTCTGGCAGCCTTATTTCCAGACCACCACACTTGTAATGAGGCCCATTCTCAAGATATTGTTAAATAGATCAAGCAGAGCCCTTGCCCAGAGTAAAGGATTAGATTTTAAGGTAATATTTGAGAGGCCATCAGACCCTGTGGCATTAGAACTTTTAGCCTTCATAATTGCACAATAAATGTCATGCTAATCTATGTCCAAGTTGTTCCAAGAAGCAATGCCTCTATCTACTGTAGTATCAGACAAGACCATACAATTAGCATTTCTATCTCTGTAAAGAGACTCAAATTGGCCCTCCCAAACCAAACCCAAGATAGGTGGTGCTTTTTGGTGGTCTATTGATTTTAATAATGACCAAAATCGCATCCAACATTGATTCAGCATCTTTTTGATACGTTATGTGCCAAACGGTCTTCAGCCAATTCCTGTATGCTTGCTTCCATTTTTTGACTTTCATTATACAATTCCCGCCTTGCTTAATAGCTAACCGTAAATTGGATCTAAGATCTACTTTTTTCATACCTTAGCGTCAGAAAACATTTGTGCAAATAATTTTCCAAAGCCGGGCCTTATTCAGATTTTTAATGGGCACCATGCCTCTAAAGAGGTCTTGAAATAAGGATACAAAATTGACCGTATCAAGCCTTGCAGATGTACCCCCCTGATACCAATCATTCACTTTAGCATTACACTGAGGGGCCAGGGAGGGTCACCAGAGGCCTGTGTGATATCTACCCCTTATTTCTAGACTAACACAATACGTTTCTCTCAAATCTGGTTTAATCATTAACTGTAAGTTCAATATTACTTGGCAATGATCACTACCTTCTCTTGAGGCAACCAACAGGTTCTCACAACTAGCTACCAGATTATTGGAGACAAACATATAATCCAATGTTGATTCCACCACCAAATTGGCCCAAGTATGTCAGGCCAGGATATCACCCTTCTGGTTGCCATTTAATAGTGCCATATCCCACATTTCCAATATAGACCTAATAACTAGCACTCTGTCTTTTGAAAATGTTGAGGCCTTTCTTCCATTGGTTTCGTAATAGTGCTGATCCAAACATTCACTATTAAAGTCCCTCAATATTAAAATGCTGGTTCTTGAATCAACTACAAACTTCTCTAGATACTCTGAAATGTGGTACATAAAGAGCAGCGCAGAAACATACGCTGGGGTAAAATAAAAATTTAGAACAACACATGTCCTATCCAATCAATCAATACTTCACCTAGAATATCCTGTCTTCCGAAGGTCAAATTTACCATTCTAATGCTACTAGCATGTCGGAGAGCACATACCCACCCTCCATAGGTGCGTCCCTTGGACCCCTATGTGCTTGTTCAAAACAGATATCAAACCCATCAATAATGGGAATATCCATACGTAATGTCTCTTGGGGACAAATTAAATGTGCAAATTTCCGCAAAGGGTAGTTTGACATCAGATGTTTAAAGACATGTGTGTTCCATGTAACCACTGTTGCATGCTGATTTCATGTAACTCCTTGACTTGTATCTCCCGTTACTTGCAATGAACTTAGAATATGGGTCCAGTCATGGATAACCTTTCTTTTTTCCTGTCCCTTCCCTTGATCTAACAGTCCATTCGATAATTCTGAATATACTGTAACCACCAAAGGTTCACGCACAAATGATTGATTGGAGCCCCCAGTCAATTTAGGTTGTTTCAGGAGATCTGATAGGACTGCCGGATCAGTAATCAGATAACCAAGTTGCCTCACTGTTGTACTTTACTGTAGGAGCATATCCTTAACCAATTCCGAATAAAAACCAAGTCTCACCAGATGCACTCTTTTAGGTTCGGTAAACTCCACTTGGTCCAAATCTTTAGTTGTTAAATATTTTAAACTAGGTAACTCCCCAGACAGAGTTACACATTGCACCTGTCCAGGTGAAAAGAACAATTTACTTCAAACAAATGTTCAAGTGTGACATAAATCCAAGCAGCCCCCCTCTAATCCTCAACTGTTGGCACAATCCCATTAACCTTAGACCCGACAAGCAATGGGGAAGTTTGAAGGTATTAGATATTTCATGATTGTGTTTAGCTAGATTTTGGCCCCCTTCTTTAGCTACTGAAGTAAACTGATACATCATGTTCTTCCTTCTATCTTCTACTGACATGAACATTGGTAAGAGATTTTCAGACATGCTTGCTTGTCGGGTAGATGGTAAGAAGGGTATCACATTCAGTTTAAGCAGTAAAGGTCCCACTTATTAAGCCCTAGGCACTTTTACCATTGCCAATGACCCTACTTTGTTTTCAATACAATCAGCCTCCAGGTGCTATATTAGATAATCTAAATCCTCTTCCTGAGCCATATCTTGGTCTCAGGCCTTAGCATTGGTCGATATTGGTGCCATGGACCTATTTATGGCTGATGAGTGGGCCGAAAAACATAACATACCAGTCCAGTCTAAATCTGCGGTACAGACCGTCGAAGGAATAGACGGGTCAACCATTATCCTCTGGTCTTATAACAGAGGAAACCAAACATATTGTTATGCTGATAGACCATCATTCAGAGCATTTATATTTCGATATAATCAAGGCGGCCCATTACCTCCTGGTTCTAGTAGTGCCTTGGCTCCACTGCCATAATTCCTAAATCAATAGGACGCCGGGGGCTCTTTTTCTCGGGTCCGAGGTCCTTTCTACACATTGTTTCCAAAACACCAATGAGGTGCTTCTAGATACCACTGAGTCCAATTACTATCATAACCTAAAACCCCTGGCTCATGTACAACAAGTACCTGAGGAATACTCTGAGTACATCAATGTATTTTCTTCATCTCAAGAAAATGAATTACCTTCACATCACCCTGAAGATTGTGCGATCAAAACCATCCCAATTACCATCATTTCATTTGGCAGGATGTTTCTATTGTCCATGCCTGAGAAGATCGCAGTACAAGAATATCTGGACCAAAATAAAATAAATTGCCTAATGAGGCCTTCCAAGTCACCTGCAGCAGCCTCTTTGTATTTTGTGCCTTAAAAAAGATACCTCAGAACTCCATCCCTAACTGGACTATTGCAGATTGAACCAAATTACTGTAAAATATAAGTACCCTTCACTGACATCTTGGCGGTCCTACATGGTACGGTAATCTTCTCCAAACTTGACCCCAGGGGTTCTATCACTTGGTTCATATCCGTACTGGAGACGAGTGGAAGATGACATTTAGAACACCATTTGGACACTTTGAATATCTTGTAATGCCATTTGGGATAATGAACCCCCATCTGTGTTTCAAAGTTTCATGCACTGGGTGTTCTCAGACATTCATATCCAGTTTGTCATAGTGTACCTGACTGATATACTGGTATTCTGTACCTGCAACAATTATCACCCAGAACATGTTCGAACAGTACTCTCTAGATTCTGGCAACATCACCTAATCACTAAACCAGAACAATGTCAATTTAATTGGCCAGAAATACAGTATCTCAAATACATATTGAGTATGTCTGCTATTTCAATGGACCCCTGAAAGGTGATTGCCATTATTGAATGGCAACAACCAAATTCAGTGAGACAGATACAATTTTTCCAGGGCTTGGCCAATTTCTACAGAAAGTTTATACCTGTTTTTTTAATCAAATAAATGCTACCCATCACTCATCTCTTAAAGAAAGGCATACCGTTTGTTTGGAATGAGAAACAAGAAAAAGCTGTGCAATGATTGAAACAGCTGTCTAGTGAAGCTCTGATTTTGATGCAACCCAATACCTCCAAACCTGTTATAGTAAAAACTGACACTTCTGATGCTGCCTTGGGGGCTGTCTTTAAACAACAACATGACGATGGCCAGGAACATTGATTGGCCTATCTATCTAAGACCCTCAGTGAAAGTAAGAGACATTATTGCATCCTTGAAAAGGAATTACTAGCCATCTGTCATGCATTTCTAGAATGGGGCATTTGCTACTAGGTGCTCTCTTTCCAGTACTCATTGGAACCGACCACCGTAATTTACAAGTTCTCCAGTATCTGGAGTGCAGAAACAGCAAACAGGCAAG
Source organism: Ambystoma mexicanum (assembly GCF_040938575.1). Classification (NCBI taxonomy): domain Eukaryota; kingdom Metazoa; phylum Chordata; class Amphibia; order Caudata; family Ambystomatidae; genus Ambystoma; species Ambystoma mexicanum. Next base: position 297,917,240 of record NC_090936.1, on the reverse strand, counting down.
ATCGGTGTACTTTTTTGCACAATATCAGTTTACCATAACATACATTCCATGTACGCAAAACTGCATCCAGCACTTCCACCAGTTTGTTTATCTCTCCTACGGAATTGCCTTCCTGCTGTTCCCACCTTGATACGTTGGTTTCATTCTGTTTTGGCAGCCTTACCATGCAATTCCATTTCCTCTGTATTCATTTTTCTGCCACCTTGGGAGTGTCCCTTAAATAAGCTGCAAAGTCTCTCCAGCATCAGGATTGGAAAATAGTCCCTTTACTTTGCCTTGAACGTGGTATCTTGTATCTCAACACCAGTTTCTAGATCCATCCTACCTTCCAAGAAACATCAGGTGTTTTCCCTCTGTCAGAGGGTTTTTCCTGAAATTAACTGACGGTCTCTCTGGGGGCTATTCTGCCAGTGCATTGTCTGAAAAGATTGGGCAGCTTAAGAAGAGGCATGTCCTGATCTACAAGACTCCAGGATAAGGTGAAAAGCTTGACAAACCCCATCTCCTGCTTCATCCTCATTGTGGATAGAGCAGGTGAGCCCATCACTAGAGAAATCTGACAAAAAAAAACAAAAGACTAACCTGGTGAAAAGCAAAGAAGCGTGAATCTATATCTAGGTTTCCTGGTTGTGTGACGTGTGATGGGTGGACCGTGTGGTCTGACAACTGCGCCTAGACCAAGGAACTCTAGAATTGGAAAAGACAAAGTCTGTGAAAGAACAATCTCAAAAGTAGTATTCACTTGACTTGGAAGTGTTCTTTGTTTTCCTGTGAAACTGAGCTGCTTTGAACTTGGGGAGGGGAACCCTGAGACTATCTGTGGCTCTGCTTTGAACTTGGGGACGGGATCACAAGACCTATCTGTGACACTTTTTTGAGCTTGGGTAAGGGAACCCTGAGATCCATCTGTGATACTACTTCAAGCTTGTGGAAGGGAACCCTGAGACCTATCTGCGATATTACCTTTAGCTTGGGGAAAGGAACCCCAATGGTTGTTTTGAACTGTATCACTTTGAACTGGAGAAAGGGACTTTTTTTGTGGAACTTTCTTATACTTAGGGAAGGGAAGCTGAAAGAAAGCTGTGAGCTGGAAGAAGCTCAGAAGTTTGAGTTGAACACAGTTTCTTTTGATTTTAGTATCCCTATACATTGATTAAATGTAGCTGTGAGGGAAAGCGTAGGTTTTGAACACAGACAGACTTTTAAAGTAAACTTTAAGTATGTTGCCTGTGTCTTGCTTCATGATGCCTTCACAGTACCTCTTCCATAAGAATATTTCTGACTTGTGTTGGTTACATGAGTTATTCACATAACTGCGTTCAAATGAATCCATATATAAGTTGGGGCAAATGTGGACCCCATACTGGTTCCTTTGATTTGGAGAAATAAAATTCTTGAAAAAGAGAACATTCTTAATACGGCCTATATCGATGAGTTCCATCAGAAATTTGGTACGTGTTCTCACAGGTTGCTCTCTCAGATTTAATACATACTCAATGATGTTTAGAGCTTATCCCTGCAGTATGTTTGTGTATAAACTCTCAAAGTCAGGGGTCACTAACAGTTGTGTGGCATGATTCAAAGGCATGTTTTCAAGGATCTGGATGATGTGGCTAATATCCTTAATATAGGTCGGCATCTGGTGGACAAATGGTGTTAGAAAAAAATCAACAAAATTTGAGAGAGGTTCTAAATTGAAGCCTATGCCGGACAGGATGGGCCTCACAGGTGGATTAATGGGTTCTTTATGTATCTTCAGAAGAATATGAATGGCCAGAATGATAGGAACCTCCCTCACTAGATATTCAGATTATTTCTCCATAATCTAGTCTTCTTCTCTGCCTCTCAATACAAAGGATGTAATTGTTTCTTGGAGTTCCATAGTAGGATCGGATTGAACGTGTTGTCTCTCAACTGCTTCAAAACCTAATTTTTATATTTGATGGTTTCCATGACTACCATACCAACCCCTCCTATTCAACTATTTTTACAATGATGGTGTGATCTTGTCTTAAAGTAGAGATTGCCATTCTTTCATCCCTAGTGATGTTGGGGGTGTTGCTTATTCTGCGTTCTTCAGTTCTGTCAATCTCTGCCAAGATTCATTTTTCAAACCTAAGTATCTCTGGGGACATCATGTTGGTAGAAGGGTAGAAAGAGGAAGGTGGTCTGAAGCCTGTTTTGGTGTCTTCTTCACAATATTCATGATTTCTAAAATAATGGTCAAGTCTGATTTTTCTCAAAAATGTAGATATTTCAATTCTCATATGAACAAAGTCGCTCTGATATATTGGGACAAAAGAAAGACCTTTTTCAAAAGATTCATCTCATGGGTGTCACCTTTTTCTGCCTCTTGTAACCCCTCTTCTGGGTAAAAACACTGGTCACTCCCATCAAATTCAAATTGTTCCCTAGATTCGATGGACCTGCACTTTTGTCAACTTCCCCTGTGGGTGAGCTCCCACTGCTACCCTAAGATGTCTCCAAAAGAAATAGTAACAAATCTTAATTTCTGTCTATGAGACCCGTAATGGTGCAGTTGGGAAGTTTAATATTGTGTTTCATCAAAGAAACCTGGTTTTAAGTATCACTAAATGCTTTCTTTGTTAAAATTACAAATATAATTTTTCAATTTCTCAAGTTTTCCATTCAAACTATCAATTCTGAATTTTTCAATGGTTGAATTAATTTCATCTATAAGTCGCTTTGCATCCCAAATGCATCTGGGAAGATCAGGAACATCATAAATGGACCAAATCACTTTAAATTTCTCTTTGTGGTTTTTGTTAGGCTATGGAAGCAGGATATGACAGGCAAGTCCATAACCTGTGATGTGGAGGACATTTAGTGGATGTTGGAGGGGTTTGATGTTCTATTTTGCCAGGGAGGATTTAAGTGATTTCTGGTATCTATTTGGACACTTTTGTCTGTTTTTGTGTTAATTAGCTCCCTTTATCTACTTTCCTCTTTACCCTTATTTATCATCATGAAAAAACTAAAGCAAGAATCCCTGTCCTTTCCTGTATTCCAATTCACCTTTGTGCCATGCCAAAAAGTAAAATAAAATGATTTTAAAAAAACATTTACCTTTTGTATTCCTAATCCCATTGGAGTGTATGTCTATCTTACTATGTCTTGTATACACTTTCCCAATTGTTTCCCTTACCTTCCTTTTAACCTCAAAATAGAAAAAAGGCAATGCTTGTTTGTGAAATGTAAAACGCCTGGCCATGTGTATGTATGAGCAAGAAAATCCTCTTTGTTTTCATCACCTTCTTTTTCGTGTACGAGAACCATATGAATAATTTTGCTTGTGCTAGTCAGTCACTTGACTCTTGTTTCGCTTTAAACAGAAGCTGATTGAAATTATGCTGTGGTGCAAGGATTTCAAGATTGAGATGAGCATTCGGAATGCCAGGTTGAGGTCTCAGCAGTGAATTGTCTGCCTCTGGTGGTTATGGGCCATATAAGTTTAAGACGGCCAGAGCAGGTGTTGCTTTAAGTGAGTGAGTCATTGGGAGACTGCTCAGGAAGTAGCAATGGGGGAGGGGTGATATGAATTTATCTCTGCCAAGAGAGAGAGAAGAAGGGGGAAGAGGGGTTGAACAGAGGGCTTAGCACTGCCACAGGGGGGGACAGCAGAGGGGGATGTGGCTGGAGAGCACTGGCTCCCAATTCTTGAGTTTATGTAGGGGAAGAGCACTGTAGTTGTAGATCAACTAGAGACATTGTTGGACAATGCCTTAAAAAGCTTTGGAGTTGGACAGTAGACAGTGGTGGTAATGTAGAGGGAGGGTGCAGCAGAGGTGTTGGCTGCCCAGGGCCAGATGAAGTGCAAACAATGGTGCAGAGTGAGATGGATGAAAGAAGAGCAAGATGTTAAAGAGACAGAGATGATTCCCCAGCCAATGTCTTGGGAGGAGGTCAATATTGAATGGTTCTGCATGTGTGCCTCTTCTTAGCTATGGTAAATGCAGGTACAAGTGTCATTTGTCAAATTTCAGACAAAATATGGGACATCCCAAACCTGGGCCCTGGGGTTGCCACTTCTCATTGGCATTGGCTCAATTAAATGTTTTGTGTTGTTCTTTATTTTGTGATTTGGGTACATATTGTTACATATTAAACCTTTCACAGTAATTCTTAACATATTCATCACAATTTCACAGTTAAAGTTTCTTAAAAAAAGAATAAGAACACTTTTACAGACAATCTCAAAATCTATTAAAAGAATCCATCCCCTCATTATAAAAGATAAGGCATTGATAAAAAAACAATCTAGAACACAACTATTAGTAGTCAAAGAAATTTCCAAAACAAATTATTGTTCTGTTAAACTTAATAGCTCTCAAGAAAATACCTGAAGATCAGCCCGCAACATAAAAACTGTTTATAAAAATGTAATTACTACAATAGATAATGCTAAAGAGTCACCGGTCATTATTCAAACCCATAAGCTGTCTGACAATATGCAGCTTATTGAATAAACAAATCTACATAAATATTTCATTCTCAACTCACCCAAGGCACTAGAATACAAGATTAAGTGCGTAAGGCTTTCCTTTAGCGGCAAATGGCATAATCTACACATTCTTTTTTCATCTGGGAGGCCAATCTTTGGAACCAAAACTTCAAAACCTAATAAACGATTGATCCTAAATTTTAAAAAGGGCATGCAAAATATCTTTGACGGTGATGTAACCAAGTACGGGAGAGGTTTAACCAAGTTCACAGTCACCAGGCAATATTCTTCATAAAGCGTATCAATTTGTAGCAAATTCCAAGCAATAATTCAATTAAAACTATCCAATCTCCTTTTGAAATCATAATAGCCTCTCTCAGGATTGATTGCAGCTTCTTTTAAATATTCCTCACAGGACGACATCAAATCCATGGCAGACTGATCTTCATTATTATGGTACATTTCTCTGAGGGCATTATAGAAAGAAGTTCCCTCCTCCCTCTTAATTTTGAAATACAATCAGAGTTTCTTACATTTGTGCACATGCCACCAGGAAAACAAACCCAACTCCCAACATATCACGGTAAGAGGCACTGGGCCTCATTACGAGCATGGCGGTAGCCGTGCCTGTATGGCAGGCACAGGTACCGCCATGCTCGCTACCGGCACCGCCTCCCTTGATTGGGCAATAACCGACCCATTACCAGATGAATGGGCCAGTAATTGGCCATTCGCGGGTGGTGGCATTTCCGGGCTCCCGATCCCCATTCTGTTTGTTAGGGCAAAATGGGAGTGAGGAGCATGTATGCTCCGGGCACTGTTAATAACAGTACTGGCGGCATTACGAGTTATGGACGCGGGTGCCGCATAGCCCGCGAGCAGAACTCATAATGCGGTGGGACAGTATGAACGGTGCCGGTGCTTTACCAGCACCGTTCGTACCATCACCGCCAGGGTCCTAATGAGGCCCACTGAGTTCGGTAATCCCAGTACTGCCCTCCATAATCACCCTTCAAACACATTCAACCAACCCTTGATAGAAGAAGGCAATAATTCTAAACCATATGTTAATTTAGGCATTGCTTTCTATTTGTAAAAAAGTAAAAGGGTAGAAGAGAAAAATGACAGAGTTTTGTATGAATCAATTTAATTTGGACCATGATTGCTTCCTGATTAGCTAACACTAAGGGCCTCATTACGAGTATGGCGGTAAGTGGTAAAATTGGTGGTAACTCAGTTACCGCCAATTATACCACTATGCCAAATTATAAGGTTGTGCCTGGAAGAAGGATTTGCCTCCAGGAAGATCCTAGAGGTAACTTCTGCCACTCACTGCTGAAACATCTGCACAATCGGCGAAATTACTGTGGCGGAAATTCCACCATGGTAATTCTGCCAAAAAAGTCCCATTGAGTCCAATGGACTATAAAATAATGGAGAATTACACTGCCTCTGCCACTTGTAATCTGGCGGTAATTCCACTGGATAAAGTAGCCCAGATAAAGTAGCATTGGAACCTCTGCGATATCTGACCCATCAATATACCAAACATGGTTCATATAGTTCCTTTGCTTATTAAATACAAGAATCTGAGTCTTCTCTGGATTGATAGCTAACATATGTTCCTTGCTGTATTTTCCAACTGTATCTAAGGATCTCTTTGGACCTATTGGGGTTAGAGCGAAAAGAACAATATCGTCTGCATAAAGCAGCCGATCAATATCATCAGATCCTGATCTGTGAGGAAATGAATTTGTCAATTTCAGAGCAACCGTAATATCTTAAATATTTAAATTAAGTAGTGTAGGGGCCTGAACACATCCTTGCCTGGCCCCTACACTGACCCCAAACTCCTTGGTTACTGCTCCCTCTGTGTTTAGTCTAACACATAGCTTATTGTTGTGTTAAATAAGTTTAGGAAGACTTAATAGACCCCTTGAATCCACCAAAATGCAAGTTTATTACAAAGTTACTGTCAATCCACTTTATCGAAGTCGGCAGACATATCCCAATTGGCTACATATGGTGTTTTACTATTAAACAATGCCACCCTCCTAACTAAAAGGTAAAGAACAAACCATTGAGAGCAGTTCCCAAACATTTTCTGAAGCTTATTTGTCTAATATTCAGAATCTGCTGTTGCTCATCCCATATCGTAATATCCTTGACAGCAGAGCTGCAAAAGAATTTCCCACAGAATCTATTGGAGAAATAGGGTGATAAATGAATGGTTCCAACCTGGGGCCCTTCCAATAAATAGGAGTTATAATCACATATTGTCATGAAGTAGGTATTGTATTTGCTTCCACAATTTGTTTAAAAAGTACCAACAGGATTTCCACCCATAAATCTGTGTTCCTTTTCAGCACATTATTGGAAACACCACATGGGCCAGGGGCCCTGGAATCCGTCAGATGTGTAATCATATTTTTGATCTAATCATGGTTCCAATATATTGACCACTGGTTATCCTCATGTAATGCTAACAAAACCTATTCATTCTGTGGGTCACACTATTGTTAAAATGAGCAAGCCACCTATCTTCCGTCATCCCATTAGACTGTAACCACCTTTGATTATCTTCGGAACCATTCAAAATATGCCATATTCTTGAAATGATATTGTTGCATACAGAAGGAAAACATTTCTTGATTCTGTTTAATGAACTTTGTAATTTTGTATGCTTTAAGCCAATTTTTGAAAATGAACTTAATCCCATGAAGGAGGTGAGCTCTCTCATCCAAACTATAGGTGCAAGATTTTTGATATTTCTCTATTTCTCGATCTCAACTCACGCTTCGTATTCCTGATAACTACATCAAACTTCCTTCTGTGAGTTGATAACACAGGCTCAGGCGCCCAGCAACTAATTGTCGTCAGTGCCCTACAGCACTGTTTCAATAGAACTGTGAACTGATCCATTAGGTCATCCACCTCATTTTGCCCCTCAAACACTTATCGCACTGTCTTTTGATCAAATTATTAAAACTTACCAAGTCTTTAATGACCTGACAGAGACCCTATTACACTGGCCATTTTTTTTTTAATTTGTTTTTAGTTCATTTACAAAAGTATAGAACCTTTACAAATTTTATATAGGTACATGTTTAACATCTTATAAAAGAAATGTTCTATTCATCTCGATTATAATTTCATAAAATAGTATTACATTTCTTTACATTTCCTTATGTTTCAATAAAATTAAACAAAATTCAACAAATTCAACCAACTTGGCAATTCCGCAAAAAGAAGCCATTTACCGTCAGTCCAGTAATTTCTGTGATATTCACTGTTCCAAATTAGAAACAACATCATAGTTGACTATCAATTTAGCATAATCACTGGGCCCCTGCATAAATTGAGGGAACTTACCAAAAAGTGAAAACGTGACTCAATCATAAAAATGAAATCAATAGTGGACCAGGAAAAGGGACCAAACCAAGTAGGTCCACGCTCCCAATCCTCCTACACATTTCCATTTAAACGAGTGAGATTTGACCTTCTCATGAAGTCTGTCCACTTAAACCCCCTTGTTTCTTACTGAGAGATCCATATTGCCGCTGATGGTGGATCATTTCCATTTTCAGGCATACCTTGGCAAAAAACAATTAAAATCACCCATATATATAACTAACAGAGTTAAACTTTTTTCATCCCAGTGTGAAAATACTTTGGTAATCATTGCAATTCTGCCGAAACTCTGCGGGAACTCTGCTGTTAGCTGTATGGATCTGCGGAAATACCACTGTATTATAACCTGATGGGTTGCGCACCCACCCAACTGGCGGTAATGGTAATTCTGCTTGGTAGAATTACCACTGAAAATGGGAAAATCTGCTAATAGTCAGCAGAATTACTGTTACCGCCCACTCTTTTAGAGGAAAATCCACCGTTGGAAGTTCCTCAGGCGGGTTTACTGCCCCAGCAGAAATCCATCATCGCAGGAAAAGGAAGCACGGCGGCGGCCATTTTTGAAAAATGTAATCTACTCAAAATCACCAAAAGGGATTGTCATCCAAGCCTACAACAGACCCTGAACATGTGCTCAGGCAAAGGCAAAGGGAAAGTGACAGAAAAGCAGCAATGAAGTCAAAATTCAGCGACCGGGAGCTCACTGCGCTGGCTGAGGAGGTGGTGACCAATGCTGATGAGCTACATGGCCTACGCCACAGAAAGATACCCTGCTAGCGCAAGACGGACATATAGTCCGCGATTAGCGGAAAGGTGATCGCCGTTAGAAACCACCCACGGGACATGGATGAGATACAGAAGTGGTGGAACGACTTGAGGAGCATGGTGCGGATGCTCATCAAGCTCCACTGCATGGACGCAGCATCCGCAGTCAGAGGCAATGTGACCCATTACCTCTCACGCCATGGGAGGAGAGGGGCACAAGAATCCTCCACATGGAGGGCCAAGAGGGCATTGGCACTACAGGACCGAAAGCCAGCTGCCACAAAGATCCTGGTGAGTACATTAGCAAGTGGATCATGTCCCACATGCACAACAATTACAATAAAAATGGCAACAGGCACACCTGCAGTCACCCAGCCAATGCAAGTACAGCAAGTGAAACACCTTGGTACAGTACAATAATGGGCACGTCAGGCGTGAACCCCATCCAAGTCAGTCCATTAGCAAGGACTGGGGCCACAAGTAGGACATACACAACCTCAACGGCACAGTAAGCCCCATGCACATTCACCCAGTTACAAGGTATACAGCGCCCATCTCAGGGAAGCATGTCTGACACCCTAGTACCATAACATCCAGCAATGACCTGCCACACACTACACAAATGGTATACATGCAATAGCTGCAGATGTCGGGGTGACTCACCCATAAAACACAACATAGCACTAGCGGGAAGGCCTCAACAAAGAATGCCTCCAAATCTAAATCAAACTGGCACTACCATGGCTAGCAGGGCAACCCTCATGTGACAGGAGACCAGGACAAGCTTGCAACAATGTACCATCCCTGCATTGGCACACATTCCCTAGCACAGCTGCCAAGTACATGCCAACACAACCCAGGCAAGGACCACATGCACAACGCGTGACGTACATGCAAGATGACATCACTATTCCATTGAACTGCCTGTCACATGAAGCAGGCCACCCTGGGGTCGTGTGTCACTTTGACCCCACTGCACATCAGATACAATGCATGTGAGTGCAGCCTACACCCAACCAACAAGTCCAATTGATGCACTGTTTACTGCCTCCTGACAGGCACGCGAGACACACAGGACCCCATTGAGTACCTCAGTGGGACTGGCACACATGGAGAACCAAGTGCAGGGAATGTTTCAAGGCATGCCACACCCATGGAGGACACACCACAGAAGGAGATCTCCAGGACACCTCAGTCCAAAGGCCATGCAGCTCAAACCTCTGGGGATTCTGGCACACCAGCCACAGTCTTCTCAGTGGAAGAGCAATCCACCATGGACACCAGCACCACAACCACTGTTACTGCAGCACGTGACACTGGTGCTCCTGGCTCCTCCTCTCAAGCTGCCCCTTTGAGCGAGATGTCCCAGAGATCATCCCCCCTGCCCAGTCAATCACCCATGCAATCCTCTCCCTCCCACTTGTCTTCTGACCATGTCCTCAAATGTCCTCAATTGGTCAAACACTGAGGACACAGTTCCACGGGCAGACGACAGTGACATGCGTGGTGAGGAAGCGACAAGCCGCCAGGAAAGGCATCATGATGCATCACCAATTCCAATGCAACAACAAGCCATGGATGACATTTGGGAAGGGCTCAGGCAGCTGCAACAGTGTCAGAATGCAACTGAGCGACTGGTGGTGCGCCAACAGTCTGACGCACTTGCCCTGCATGAGGTGGTGCTTAATGCCTCCAGGACGGTGTCCAGTGCCCTGTACCGATTGTGTCACTGTGATGCAAGCACCACCCTCATGAGCAGAAGGGTACATGAGTTGTGTACCAAAATGTCACTCACTAATGAAAACATCTCTAGAGCTAACAACCCTCACCGTGCAGCATGTCCGGGGCTGTGAACTAGACAGTTCCATGCTGGACACCTCTACAGAGGGATATGTGGTGAGCACGCCACCACGGCGGTCTCAGCGCTGCACCTCATGGGATGATACCCTAAAATGTCTCCAAAAGAAATAGTAACAAATCTTAATTTCTGTCTATAAGACCCGTAATGGTGCAGTTGGGAAGTTTAATATTGTGTTTCATCAAAGAAACCTGGTTTTAAGTATCACTAAATGCTTTCTTTGTTAAAATTACAAATATAATTTTTCAATTTCTCAAGTTTTTTATTCAAACTATCAATTCTGAATTTTTCAATGGTTGAATTAATTTCATCTATAAATCGCTTTGCATCCCAAATGCATCTGGGAAGATCGGGAACATCATAAATGGACCAAAGCACTTTCAATTTCTCTTTGTGGTTTTTGTTAGGCTATGGAAGCAGGATGACAGGCAAGTCCATAACCTGTGATGTGGAGGACATTTAGTGGATGTTGGAGGAGTTTGATGTTCTATTTTGCCAGGGAGGATTTAAGTGATTTCAGGTATTTATTTGGGCACTTTTTTCTGTTTTTGTGTTAATTAGCTCCCTTTATCTACTTTCCTCTTTACCCTTATTTATCATCGTGAAAAACTAAAACAAGAATCCCTGTCCTTTCCTGTATTCCAATTCACCTTTGTGCCATGCCAAAAAGTAAAATAAAATTATTTTAAAAAAAACATTTACCTTTTGTATTCCTAATCCCATTGGAGTGTATGTTTATCTTACTCTGCCTTGTATACGCTTTCCCAAATTGTTTCTCTTACCTTCCTTTTAACCTCAAAATAGAAAAAAGACAATGCTTGTTTGTGAAATGTAAAAAGCCTGGCCATGTGTATGTATGAGCAAGAAAATCCTCTTTGTTTTCATCACCTTCTTTTTGGTGTGCGAGAACCATATGAATAATTTTGCTTGTGCTAGTCAGTCACTTGACTCTTGTTTCGCTTTAAACAGAAGCTGATTGAAATTATGCTGTGGTGCAAGGATTTCAAGATTGAGATGAGCATTCGGAATGCCAGGTTGAGGTCTCAGCAGTGAATTGTCTGCCTCTGGTGGTTATGGGCCATATAAGCTTGAGACGGCCAGAGCAGGTGTTGCTTTAAGTGAGTGAGTCACTGGGAGACTGCTCAGGAAGTAGCAATGGGGGAGGGGTGATATGAATTTATCTCTGCCGAGAGAGAGAAGAAGGAGGAAGAGGGTTGAACAGAGGGTTTAGCACTGCCACAGGGGGGGACAGCAGAGGGGGGTGTGGCTGGGGAGCACTGGCTCCCAATTCTTGAGTTAATGTAGGGGAAGAGCACTGTAGTTGTAGATCAACTAGAGACATTGTTGGACAATGCCTTAAAAAGCTTTGGAGTTGGACAGTAGACAGTGGTGGTAATGTAGAGGGAGGGTGCAGCAGAGGTGTTGGCTGCCCAGGGCCAGATGAAGTGCAAACAATGGTGCAGAGTGAGATGGATGAAAGAAGAGCAAGATGTTAAAGAGACAGAGATGATTCCCCATCCGATGTCTTGGGAGGAGGTCAATATTGAATGGTTCTGCATGTGTGCCTCTTCTTAGCTATGGTAAATGCAGGTACAAGTGTCATTTGTCAAATTTCAGACAAAATATGGGACATCCCAACCCTGGGCCCTGGGGTTGCCCCTTCTCATTGGCATTGGCTCAATTAAATGTTTTGTGTTATTCTTTATTTTGTGATTTGGGTACATATCGTTACATATTAAACCTTTCACAGTAATTCTTAACATATTCATCACAATTTCACAGTTAAAGTTTCTTAAAAAAAGAAAAAGAACACTTTTACAGACAATCTCAAAATCTATTAAAACAATCCATCCCCTCATTATAAAAGATAAGACATTGATAAAAAAAACAATCTAGAACACAACTATTAGTAGTCAAACAAATTTCCAAAACAAATTATTGTTCTGTTAAACTTAATAGCTCTCAAGAAAATACCTGAACATCAGCCAGCAACATAAAAACTGTTTATAAAAATGTAATTACTACAATAGATAATGCTAAAGAGTCACCTGTCATTATTCAAACCCATAAGCTGTCTGACAATATGCAGCTTAATGAATGAACAAATCTACATAAATATATCATTCTCAACTCACCCAAGGCACTACAATACAAGATTAAGTGCTTAAGGCTTTCCTTTTGCTGCAAATGGCATAATCTACACATTCTTTTTTCATCTGGGAGGCCAATCTTTGGAACCAAAACTTCAAAACCTAATAAACGATTGATCCTAAATTTTAAAAAGGGCATGCAAAATATCTTTGGCGGTGATGTAACCAAGTACGGGAGAGGTTTAACCAAGTTCACAGTCACCAGGCAATATTCTTCATAAAGCGTATCCATTTGTAGCTAATTCCAAGCAATAATTCAATTAAAACTATCCAATCTCCTTTTGAAATCATAATAGCCTCTCTCAGGATTGATTGCAGCTTCTTTTAAATATTCCTCACAGGACGACATCAAATCCATGGCAGACTGATCTTCATTATTATGGTACATTTCTCTGAGGGCATTATAGAAAAAAGTTCCCTCCTCCCTCTTAATTTTGAAATACAATCAGAGTTTCTTACATTTGTGCACATGCCACCAGGAAAACAAACCCAACTCCCAACATATCACGGTAAGAGGCACTGGGCCTCATTACGAGCATGGCGGTAGCCGTGCCTGTGTGGCAGGCACGGGTACCGCCATGCTCGCTACCGGCACCGCCTCCCGTTATTGGGCAATAACCGGCCCATTACAAGATAAATGGGCCAGTAATTGCCATTCGCGGGTGGTGGCATTTCCGGGCTCCCGATCCCCATTCTGTTTGGTAGGGCAGAATGGGGGTGAGGAGCATGTATGCTCCGGGCACCGTTAATAAAAGTGCCGGCGGCATTACGAGTTATGCAAGCGGGTGCCGCACAGCCCGCGAGCAGAACTCATAATGCGGTGGGACGGTATGAACGGTCCCGGTGCTTTACCAGCACCATTCATGCCATCACCGCCAGGGTCCTAATGAGGCCCACTGAGTTCGGTAATCCCAGTACTGCCCTCCATAATCACCCTTCAAACACTTCCAACCAACCCTTGATAGAAGAAGGCAATAATTCTAAACCATATGTTCATTTAGGCATTGCTTTCTATATGTAAAAAAGTAAAAGGGTAGAAGAGAAAAATGACAGAGTTTTGTATGAATCAATTTCATTTGGACCATGATTGCTTCCTGATTAGCTAACACTAAGGGCCTCATTACGAGTATGGCGGTAAGTGGTAAAATTGGTGGTAACTCAGTTACCGCCAATTATACCACTATGCCAAATTATAAGGTTGTGCCTGGAAGAAGGATTTGCCTCCAGGAAGATCCTGGAGGTAACTTCTGCCACTCACTGCTGAAACATCGGCACAATCGGCGAAATTACTGTGGCGGAAATTCCACCATGGTAATTCTGCCAAAAAAGTCCCATTGAGTCCAATGGCCTAAAATATAATGGAGAATTACACTGCCTCTGCCACTTGTAATCTGGCGGTAATTCCACTGGACCAACTCGTAATAAGGCCTTGTGTCTTTAATCAAGGTTAAATGGAATTTTACTGCGAAAATATAGCCCTGATAAAGTAGCATTGGAATCTCTGGGATAACTGACCCATCAATATACCAAACATGGTTCCTACAGTTCCTTTGCTTATTTAATACAAGAATCTGAGACTTCTCTGGATTGATAGCTAACATATGTTCCTTGGTGTATTTTCCAACTGTATCTAAGGATCTCTTTGGAACTATTGGGGTTAGAGCGAAAAGAACAATATCGTCTGCATAAAGCAGCCGATCAATATCATCGGATCCTGATCTGTGAGGAAATGAATTTGCCAATTTCAGAGCAACCGTAATATCAGAAATATACACATTAAGTAGTGTAGGGGCCTGAACACATCCTTGCCTGGCCCCTACACTGACCCCAAACTCCTTGGTTACTGCTCCCTCTGTGTTTAGTCTAACACATAGCTTATTGTTGTGTTAAATAAGTTTAGGAAGACTTAATAGACCCCTTGAATCCACCAAAATGCAAGTTTATTACAAAGTTAGTGTCAATCCACTTTATCGAAGTCGGCAGACATATCCCAATTGGCTACATATGGTGTTTTACTATTAAACAATGCCACCCTCCTAACTAAAAGGTAAAGAACAAACCATTGAGAGCAGTTCCCAAACATTTTCTGAAGCTTATTTGTCTAATATTCAGAATCTGCTGTTGCTCATCCCATATCGTAATATCCTTGGCAGCAGAGCTGCAAAAGAATTTCCCACAGAATCTATTGGAGAAATAGGGTGATAAATGAATGGTTCCAACCTGGGGCCCTTCCAATAAATAGGAATTATAATCACATATTGTCATGAAGTAGGTATTGTATTTGCTTCCACAATTTGTTTAAAAAGTACCAACAGGATTTCCACCCATAAATCTGTGTTCCTTTTCAGCACATTATTGGAAACACCACATGGGCCAGGGGCCCTGGAATCCGTCAGATGTGTAATCATATTTTTGATCTAATCATGGTTCCAATATATTGACCACTGGTTATCCTCATGTAATGCTAACAAAACCTATTCATTCTGTGGGTCACACTATTGTTAAAATGAGCAAGCCACCTATCTTCCGTCATCCCATTAGACTGTAACCACCTTTGATTATCTTCGGAACCATTCAAAATATGCCATATTCTTGAAATGATATTGTTGCATACAGAAGGAAAACATTTCTTGATTCTGTTTAATGAACTTTGTAATTTTGTATGCTTTAAGCCAATTTTTGAAAATGAACTTAATCCCATGAAGGAGGTGAGCTCTCTCATCCAAACTATAGGTGCAAGATTTTTGATATTTCTCTATTTCTCGATCTCAACTCACGCTTCGTATTCCTGATAACTACATCAAACTTCCTTCTGTGAGTTGATAACACAGGCTCAGGCGCCCAGCAACTAATTGTCGTCAGTGCCCTACAGCACTGTTTCAATAGAACTGTGAACTGATCCATTAGGTCATCCACCTCATTTTGCCCCTCAAACACTTATCGCACTGTCTTTTGATCAAATTATTAAAACTTACCAAGCCTTTAATGACCTGACAGAGACCCTATTACACTGGCCATTTTTTTTTTAATTTGTTTTTAGTTCATTTACAAAAGTATAGAACCTTTACAAATTTTATATAGGTACATGTTTAACATCTTATAAAAGAAATGTTCTATTCATCTCGATTATAATTTCATAAAATAGTATTACATTTCTTTACATTTCCTTATGTTTCAATAAAATTAAACAAAATTCAACAAATTCAACCAACTTGGCAATTCCGCAAAAAGAAGCCATTTACCGTCAGTCCAGTAATTTCTGTGATATTCACTGTTCCAAATTAGAAACAACATCATAGTTGACTATCAATTTAGCATAATCACTGGGCCCCTGCATAAATTGAGGGAACTTACCAAAAAGTGAAAACGTGACTCAATCATAAAAATGAAATCAATAGTGGACCAGGAAAAGGGACCAAACCAAGTAGGTCCACGCTCCCAATCCTCCTACACATTTCCATTTAAACGAGTGAGATTTGACCTTCTCATGAAGTCTGTCCACTTAAACCCCCTTGTTTCTTACTGAGAGATCCATATTGCCGCTGATGGTGGATCATTTCCATTTTCAGGCATACCTTGGCAAAAAACAATTAAAATCACCCATATATATAACTAACAGAGTTAAACTTTTTTCATCCCAGTGTGAAAATACTTTGGTAATCATTGCAATTCTGCCGAAACTCTGCGGGAACTCTGCTGTTAGCTGTATGGATCTGCGGAAATACCACTGTATTATAACCTGATGGGTTGCGCACCCACCCAACTGGCGGTAATGGTAATTCTGCTTGGTAGAATTACCACTGAAAATGGGAAAATCTGCTAATAGTCAGCAGAATTACTGTTACCGCCCACTCTTTTAGAGGAAAATCCACCGTTGGAAGTTCCTCAGGCGGGTTTACTGCCCCAGCAGAAATCCATCATCGCAGGAAAAGGAAGCACGGCGGCGGCCATTTTTGAAAAATGTAATCTACTCAAAATCACCAAAAGGGATTGTCATCCAAGCCTACAACAGACCCTGAACATGTGCTCAGGCAAAGGCAAAGGGAAAGTGACAGAAAAGCAGCAATGAAGTCAAAATTCAGCGACCGGGAGCTCACTGCGCTGGCCGAGGAGGTGGTGACCAATGCTGATGAGCTACATGGCCTACGCCACAGAAAGATACCCTGCTAGCGCAAGACGGACATATAGTCCGCGATTAGCGGAAAGGTGATCGCCGTTAGAAACCACCCACGGGACATGGATGAGATACAGAAGTGGTGGAACGACTTGAGGAGCATGGTGCGGATGCTCATCAAGCTCCACTGCATGGACGCAGCATCCGCAGTCAGAGGCAATGTGACCCATTACCTCTCACGCCATGGGAGGAGAGGGGCACAAGAATCCTCCACATGGAGGGCCAAGAGGGCATTGGCACTACAGGACCGAAAGCCAGCTGCCACAAAGATCCTGGTGAGTACATTAGCAAGTGGATCATGTCCCACATGCACAACAATTACAATAAAAATGGCAACAGGCACACCTGCAGTCACCCAGCCAATGCAAGTACAGCAAGTGAAACACCTTGGTACAGTACAATAATGGGCACGTCAGGCGTGAACCCCATCCAAGTCAGTCCATTAGCAAGGACTGGGGCCACAAGTAGGACATACACAACCTCAACGGCACAGTAAGCCCCATGCACATTCACCCAGTTACAAGGTATACAGCGCCCATCTCAGGGAAGCATGTCTGACACCCTAGTACCATAACATCCAGCAATGACCTGCCACACACTACACAAATGGTATACATGCAATAGCTGCAGATGTCGGGGTGACTCACCCATAAAACACAACATAGCACTAGCGGGAAGGCCTCAACAAAGAATGCCTCCAAATCTAAATCAAACTGGCACTACCATGGCTAGCAGGGCAACCCTCATGTGACAGGAGACCAGGACAAGCTTGCAACAATGTACCATCCCTGCATTGGCACACATTCCCTAGCACAGCTGCCAAGTACATGCCAACACAACCCAGGCAAGGACCACATGCACAACGCGTGACGTACATGCAAGATGACATCACTATTCCATTGAACTGCCTGTCACATGAAGCAGGCCACCCTGGGGTTGTGTGTCACTTTGACCCCACTGCACATCAGATACAATGCATGTGAGTGCAGCCTACACCCAACCAACAAGTCCAATTGATGCACTGTTTACTGCCTCCTGACAGGCACGCGAGACACACAGGACCCCATTGAGTACCTCAGTGGGACTGGCACACATGGAGAACCAAGTGCAGGGAATGTTTCAAGGCATGCCACACCCATGGAGGACACACCACAGAAGGAGATCTCCAGGACACCTCAGTCCAAAGGCCATGCAGCTCAAACCTCTGGGGATTCTGGCACACCAGCCACAGTCTTCTCAGTGGAAGAGCAATCCACCATGGACACCAGCACCACAACCACTGTTACTGCAGCACGTGACACTGGTGCTCCTGGCTCCTCCTCTCAAGCTGCCCCTTTGAGCGAGATGTCCCAGAGATCATCCCCCCTGCCCAGTCAATCACCCATGCAATCCTCTCCCTCCCACTTGTCTTCTGACCATGTCCTCAAATGTCCTCAATTGGTCAAACACTGAGGACACAGTTCCACGGGCAGACGACAGTGACATGCGTGGTGAGGAAGCGACAAGCCGCCAGGAAAGGCATCATGATGCATCACCAATTCCAATGCAACAACAAGCCATGGATGACATTTGGGAAGGGCTCAGGCAGCTGCAACAGTGTCAGAATGCAACTGAGCGACTGGTGGTGCGCCAACAGTCTGACGCACTTGCCCTGCATGAGGTGGTGCTTAATGCCTCCAGGACGGTGTCCAGTGCCCTGTACCGATTGTGTCACTGTGATGCAAGCACCACCCTCATGAGCAGAAGGGTACATGAGTTGTGTACCAAAATGTCACTCACTAATGAAAACATCTCTAGAGCTAACAACCCTCACCGTGCAGCATGTCCGGGGCTGTGAACTAGACAGTTCCATGCTGGACACCTCTACAGAGGGATATGTGGTGAGCACGCCACCACGGCGGTCTCAGCGCTGCACCTCATGGGATGATACCCTAAAATGTCTCCAAAAGAAATAGTAACAAATCTTAATTTCTGTCTATAAGACCCGTAATGGTGCAGTTGGGAAGTTTAATATTGTGTTTCATCAAAGAAACCTGGTTTTAAGTATCACTAAATGCTTTCTTTGTTAAAATTACAAATATAATTTTTCAATTTCTCAAGTTTTTTATTCAAACTATCAATTCTGAATTTTTCAATGGTTGAATTAATTTCATCTATAAATCGCTTTGCATCCCAAATGCATCTGGGAAGATCGGGAACATCATAAATGGACCAAAGCACTTTCAATTTCTCTTTGTGGTTTTTGTTAGGCTATGGAAGCAGGATGACAGGCAAGTCCATAACCTGTGATGTGGAGGACATTTAGTGGATGTTGGAGGAGTTTGATGTTCTATTTTGCCAGGGAGGATTTAAGTGATTTCAGGTATTTATTTGGGCACTTTTTTCTGTTTTTGTGTTAATTAGCTCCCTTTATCTACTTTCCTCTTTACCCTTATTTATCATCGTGAAAAACTAAAACAAGAATCCCTGTCCTTTCCTGTATTCCAATTCACCTTTGTGCCATGCCAAAAAGTAAAATAAAATTATTTTAAAAAAAACATTTACCTTTTGTATTCCTAATCCCATTGGAGTGTATGTTTATCTTACTCTGCCTTGTATACGCTTTCCCAAATTGTTTCTCTTACCTTCCTTTTAACCTCAAAATAGAAAAAAGACAATGCTTGTTTGTGAAATGTAAAAAGCCTGGCCATGTGTATGTATGAGCAAGAAAATCCTCTTTGTTTTCATCACCTTCTTTTTGGTGTGCGAGAACCATATGAATAATTTTGCTTGTGCTAGTCAGTCACTTGACTCTTGTTTCGCTTTAAACAGAAGCTGATTGAAATTATGCTGTGGTGCAAGGATTTCAAGATTGAGATGAGCATTCGGAATGCCAGGTTGAGGTCTCAGCAGTGAATTGTCTGCCTCTGGTGGTTATGGGCCATATAAGCTTGAGACGGCCAGAGCAGGTGTTGCTTTAAGTGAGTGAGTCACTGGGAGACTGCTCAGGAAGTAGCAATGGGGGAGGGGTGATATGAATTTATCTCTGCCGAGAGAGAGAAGAAGGAGGAAGAGGGTTGAACAGAGGGTTTAGCACTGCCACAGGGGGGGACAGCAGAGGGGGGTGTGGCTGGGGAGCACTGGCTCCCAATTCTTGAGTTAATGTAGGGGAAGAGCACTGTAGTTGTAGATCAACTAGAGACATTGTTGGACAATGCCTTAAAAAGCTTTGGAGTTGGACAGTAGACAGTGGTGGTAATGTAGAGGGAGGGTGCAGCAGAGGTGTTGGCTGCCCAGGGCCAGATGAAGTGCAAACAATGGTGCAGAGTGAGATGGATGAAAGAAGAGCAAGATGTTAAAGAGACAGAGATGATTCCCCATCCGATGTCTTGGGAGGAGGTCAATATTGAATGGTTCTGCATGTGTGCCTCTTCTTAGCTATGGTAAATGCAGGTACAAGTGTCATTTGTCAAATTTCAGACAAAATATGGGACATCCCAACCCTGGGCCCTGGGGTTGCCCCTTCTCATTGGCATTGGCTCAATTAAATGTTTTGTGTTATTCTTTATTTTGTGATTTGGGTACATATCGTTACATATTAAACCTTTCACAGTAATTCTTAACATATTCATCACAATTTCACAGTTAAAGTTTCTTAAAAAAAGAAAAAGAACACTTTTACAGACAATCTCAAAATCTATTAAAACAATCCATCCCCTCATTATAAAAGATAAGACATTGATAAAAAAAACAATCTAGAACACAACTATTAGTAGTCAAACAAATTTCCAAAACAAATTATTGTTCTGTTAAACTTAATAGCTCTCAAGAAAATACCTGAACATCAGCCAGCAACATAAAAACTGTTTATAAAAATGTAATTACTACAATAGATAATGCTAAAGAGTCACCTGTCATTATTCAAACCCATAAGCTGTCTGACAATATGCAGCTTAATGAATGAACAAATCTACATAAATATATCATTCTCAACTCACCCAAGGCACTACAATACAAGATTAAGTGCTTAAGGCTTTCCTTTTGCTGCAAATGGCATAATCTACACATTCTTTTTTCATCTGGGAGGCCAATCTTTGGAACCAAAACTTCAAAACCTAATAAACGATTGATCCTAAATTTTAAAAAGGGCATGCAAAATATCTTTGGCGGTGATGTAACCAAGTACGGGAGAGGTTTAACCAAGTTCACAGTCACCAGGCAATATTCTTCATAAAGCGTATCCATTTGTAGCTAATTCCAAGCAATAATTCAATTAAAACTATCCAATCTCCTTTTGAAATCATAATAGCCTCTCTCAGGATTGATTGCAGCTTCTTTTAAATATTCCTCACAGGACGACATCAAATCCATGGCAGACTGATCTTCATTATTATGGTACATTTCTCTGAGGGCATTATAGAAAAAAGTTCCCTCCTCCCTCTTAATTTTGAAATACAATCAGAGTTTCTTACATTTGTGCACATGCCACCAGGAAAACAAACCCAACTCCCAACATATCACGGTAAGAGGCACTGGGCCTCATTACGAGCATGGCGGTAGCCGTGCCTGTGTGGCAGGCACGGGTACCGCCATGCTCGCTACCGGCACCGCCTCCCGTTATTGGGCAATAACCGGCCCATTACAAGATAAATGGGCCAGTAATTGCCATTCGCGGGTGGTGGCATTTCCGGGCTCCCGATCCCCATTCTGTTTGGTAGGGCAGAATGGGGGTGAGGAGCATGTATGCTCCGGGCACCGTTAATAAAAGTGCCGGCGGCATTACGAGTTATGCACGCGGGTGCCGCACAGCCCGCGAGCAGAACTCATAATGCGGTGGGACGGTATGAACGGTCCCGGTGCTTTACCAGCACCATTCATGCCATCACCGCCAGGGTCCTAATGAGGCCCACTGAGTTCGGTAATCCCAGTACTGCCCTCCATAATCACCCTTCAAACACTTCCAACCAACCCTTGATAGAAGAAGGCAATAATTCTAAACCATATGTTCATTTAGGCATTGCTTTCTATATGTAAAAAAGTAAAAGGGTAGAAGAGAAAAATGACAGAGTTTTGTATGAATCAATTTCATTTGGACCATGATTGCTTCCTGATTAGCTAACACTAAGGGCCTCATTACGAGTATGGCGGTAAGTGGTAAAATTGGTGGTAACTCAGTTACCGCCAATTATACCACTATGCCAAATTATAAGGTTGTGCCTGGAAGAAGGATTTGCCTCCAGGAAGATCCTGGAGGTAACTTCTGCCACTCACTGCTGAAACATCGGCACAATCGGCGAAATTACTGTGGCGGAAATTCCACCATGGTAATTCTGCCAAAAAAGTCCCATTGAGTCCAATGGCCTAAAATATAATGGAGAATTACACTGCCTCTGCCACTTGTAATCTGGCGGTAATTCCACTGGACCAACTCGTAATAAGGCCTTGTGTCTTTAATCAAGGTTAAATGGAATTTTACTGCGAAAATATAGCCCTGATAAAGTAGCATTGGAATCTCTGGGATAACTGACCCATCAATATACCAAACATGGTTCCTACAGTTCCTTTGCTTATTTAATACAAGAATCTGAGACTTCTCTGGATTGATAGCTAACATATGTTCCTTGGTGTATTTTCCAACTGTATCTAAGGATCTCTTTGGAACTATTGGGGTTAGAGCGAAAAGAACAATATCGTCTGCATAAAGCAGCCGATCAATATCATCGGATCCTGATCTGTGAGGAAATGAATTTGCCAATTTCAGAGCAACCGTAATATCAGAAATATACACATTAAGTAGTGTAGGGGCCTGAACACATCCTTGCCTGGCCCCTACACTGACCCCAAACTCCTTGGTTACTGCTCCCTCTGTGTTTAGTCTAACACATAGCTTATTGTTGTGTTAAATAAGTTTAGGAAGACTTAATAGACCCCTTGAATCCACCAAAATGCAAGTTTATTACAAAGTTAGTGTCAATCCACTTTATCGAAGTCGGCAGACATATCCCAATTGGCTACATATGGTGTTTTACTATTAAACAATGCCACCCTCCTAACTAAAAGGTAAAGAACAAACCATTGAGAGCAGTTCCCAAACATTTTCTGAAGCTTATTTGTCTAATATTCAGAATCTGCTGTTGCTCATCCCATATCGTAATATCCTTGGCAGCAGAGCTGCAAAAGAATTTCCCACAGAATCTATTGGAGAAATAGGGTGATAAATGAATGGTTCCAACCTGGGGCCCTTCCAATAAATAGGAATTATAATCACATATTGTCATGAAGTAGGTATTGTATTTGCTTCCACAATTTGTTTAAAAAGTACCAACAGGATTTCCACCCATAAATCTGTGTTCCTTTTCAGCACATTATTGGAAACACCACATGGGCCAGGGGCCCTGGAATCCGTCAGATGTGTAATCATATTTTTGATCTAATCATGGTTCCAATATATTGACCACTGGTTATCCTCATGTAATGCTAACAAAACCTATTCATTCTGTGGGTCACACTATTGTTAAAATGAGCAAGCCACCTATCTTCCGTCATCCCATTAGACTGTAACCACCTTTGATTATCTTGGGAACCATTCAAAATATGCCATATTCTTGAAATGATCTTGTTGCATACAGAAGTAAAACATTTCTTGATTCTGTTTAATGAACTTTGTAATTTTGTATACTTTAAGCCAATTTTGAAAATGAACTTAATCCTATGAAGGAGGTGAGCTCTCTCATACAAACTACAGGTGCAAGATTTTTGATATCTCTCTAATTCTCGATCTCAACTCACGCTTTGTATCCCTGATAACTACATCAAACTTCCTTCTGTGAGTTGATAACACAGGCTCATGCGCCCAGCAACTAATTGTCGCCAGTGCCCTCCAGCACTGTTTCAATAGAACTGTGAACTGATCAATTAGGTCATCCACCTCATTTTGCTCCTCAACCACTTATCCCACTGTCTTTTGGTCAAATTATTAAAACTTACCAAGTCTTTAATGACCTGAGAGAGACCCTATTACACTGGGCATTTTTTTAAAAATTTGTTTTTAGTTCATTTACAGTATTTAAGTATAGAACCTTTACAAATTTTATATAGGTACATGTTTAACATCTTATAAAAGAAATGTTCTATTCATCTCGATTATAATTTCATAGAATAGTATTACATTTCTTTACATGTCCTTATGTTTCAATAAAATTAAACAAAATTCAACAAATTCAACCAACTTGGCAATTCTGCAAAAAGAAGACATTTACGGTCAGTCCAGTAAATGCTGTGATATTCACTGTTCCAAATTAGAAACAACATCATAGTTGACTATCAATTTAGCATAATCACTGGAGCCCTGCATACATTGAGGGAACTTACCAATTGAAAAAGTGACTCAATCATAAAAATGAAATCAATAGTGGAACAGGAAAAGGGACCAAACCAAGTAGGTCCACGCTCCCAATCCTCCTACACATTACCATTTAAACGAGTGAGATTTGACCTTCTCATGAAGTCTGCCCACTTAAACCCCTTTGTTTATTACTGAGAGATCCATATTGCCGCTGATGGTGGATCATTTCCATTTTCAGGCTTTCCTTGGCAAAAAACAATTAAAATCACCCATACACATAACTAACACAGTTAAACTTTTTTCATCCCAGTGTGAAAATACTTTGGTAATCATTGCAACTCTGCCGAAATCCGGCGGGAACTCTGCTGTTAGCTGTATGGATCTGCGGAAATATCACTGTATTACAACCTGATGGGTTGTGCACCCACCCAACTGGCGGTAATGGTAATTCTGCTTGTTAGAATTACCACTGAAAATGGGAAAATCTGCTAATAGTCAGCAGAATTACTGTTACCGCCCAATCTTTTAGAGGAAAATCCACCGTTGGAAGTTCCGCAGGTGGGTTTACTGCCCCAGCAGAAATCCATCATCGCAGGAAAAGCGGTGGCCATTTTTGAAAAATGTAATCTACTCAAAATTACCAAAAGGGATTGTCATCCAAGCCTACAACAGACCTTGAACATGTGCTCAGGCAAAGGCAAAGGGAAAGTGACAGAAATGCGGCAATGAAAGTCAAAATTCAGCGACAGGGAGCTCACTGCGCTGGCCGAGGAGGTGGTGATCAATGCTGATGAGCTACATGGCCTACGCCGCAGAAAGATACCCCGCTAGCGCAAGATGGACATATAGTCTGGGATTAGCGGAAAGGTGGTCGCCATTAGAAAACACCCACGGGACATGGATGAGATACAGAAGTGGTGGAACGACTTGAGGAGCATGGTGCGGATGCTCATCAACCTCCATTGCAGGGACACAGCATCCGCAGACAGAGGCAATGTGACCCACTACCTCTCACGCCATGGAGGAGAGAGACACAAGAATCCTCCACATGGAGGTCCAAGATGGCATTGGCACTACAGGACCGATAGCCAGCTGCCACGAAGATACTGGTGAGTACATTAGCAAGTGGATCATGTCCCACATGCACAACAATTACAATATAAATGGCAACAGGCACACCTGCAGTCACCCAGCCAATGCAAGTACAGCAAGTGAAACACCTTGGTACAGTACAATAATGGGCACGTCAGGCGTGAACCCCATCCAAGTCAGTCCATTAGCAAGGACTGGGGCCACAAGTAGGGCATACACAACCTCAATGGCACAGTAATCCCCATGCACATTCACCCAGGTACAAGGTATACAGTGCCCATCTCAGGGAAGCATGTCTGACACCATAGTAGCATAACATCCGGCAATGACCTGCCACACACTACACAAATGGTATACATGCAATAGCTGCAGATGTCGGGGTGACTCACCCATAAAACACAACATAGCACTAGCGGGAAGGCTTCAGCAAAGAATGCCTCCCAATCTAAATCAAACTGGCACTACCATGGCTAGCAGGGCATCCCTCATGTGACAGGAGACCAGGACAAGCTTGCAACAATGTACCATCCCTGCATTGGCACACATTCCCTAGCACAGCTGCCAAGTACATGCCAACATGACCCAGGCAAGGTCCACATGCACAACACGTGACGTACATACAGATAGATGACATCACTATTCCATTGAACTGCCTGTCACATGTAGCAGGCCACCCTGGGGTCGTGTGTCACTTTGACCCCACTGCACATCGCATACAATGCATGTGAGCGCACCCTACACCGAACCAACAAGTCCAATTGATGCACTGTTTACTGCCTCCTGACAGGCACGCGAGTCACACAGGACTCCATTGAGTACCTCAGTGGGACTGGCACACATGGAGAACCAAGTGCAGGGAATGTTTCAAGGCATGCCACACCGATGGAGGACACACCACAGACACCTCAGTCCAAAGGCCATGCAGCTCAAACCTCTGGGGATTCTGGCAGACCAGCCACAGTCTTCTCAGTGGAAGAGCAATCCACCATGGACACCAGCACCACAACCACTATTACAACAGCACGTGACACTGGTGCTCCTGGCTCCTCCTCTCAAGCTGACCCTGTGAGCGAGATGTCCCAGAGGTCATCCCCCCTGCCCAGTCAATCACCCATGCAGTCCTCTCCATCCCACTTGTCTTCTGACCATGTCCTCAATTGGCCAAACACTGAGGACACAGATCCACGGGCTGATGACAGTGACATGCGTGGTGAGGAAGCGACAAGCCACCAGTAAAGGCACCATGATGCATCACCAATGCCAATGCAACAACAAGCCATGGATGACATTTGGGAAGGGCTCAGGCAGCTGCAACAGTGTCAGAATGCAACTGAGCGACTGGTGGTGCGCCAACAGTCTGACGCACTTGCCCTGCATGAGGTGGTGCTTAATGCCTCCAGGAGGGTGTCCAGTGCCCTGTACCGATTGTGTCACTGTGATGCAAGCACCACCCTCATGAGCAGAAGGGTACATGTGTTGTTTGCCAAAATGTCACTCACTAATGAAAACATCTCTAGAGCTAACAACCCTCACCGTGCAGCATGTCTGGGGCTGTGAACTAGTCAGTTCCATGCTGGACACCCCTACCGAGGGATATGTGGTGAGCACGCCACCACGGCAGTCTCAGCGCTGCACCTCATGGGATGATACTCCCATTACAAAGGGAGCCAAGAGGAGGCAGTAATAGATACGTATCACACTGAATGCAGGGGTATCATGGTGGGGTTGAGGGTGGAGATGTCTTACACTACTATACCTGCAAACGTGCAGTCGTGAGCAGCATGTGTACATCAACGTGACCATCAATAGTTGCATTACAGATTATGTCAAACCTGCCATGTATCCGTTCCCTACTCCCATTCATAGTCTGTTAGCACTGCACCTGGGGGCATTGGGTATTTTTGTCTCCTGGTGGTGGTCCTCATCAGAGGCCATGGGGTCCTTTCACCTGGGCAAGATGTTTTGCAACATGCTTCACAGACATGCTATTGCATTGTCTGTCATGTACTGGTCCAGTGTATCGGTGGCTGATAGGTGCAGGTTGGGACGGCAGATGCTGCATGTACAGTGCGTTGACTGGCCATGCATTGTATGGTTGTTGTGTTTTCCCAGCCTTCAAATTGCTATCCATTGGTGGTGCAGAATCAATCAGTCTGATGGCACTTGTACTCACCTAGTACCCCGGTCTGTTGCCCTCTGTGGCTCTGCATGTGTGCGGACAGTGCAGGGTGTCCAGCTGCTTGTCAGTTGAAGTACAGGGTGGGGAATGACCCGGGGATGGGTGCTCGCATTGCATGGCATCTCCTACTACTACTACTGCTCCACCTCTTCCTCCTCTATGCACCCTGTACCCTACGCTGATGTTCATGCCTGTGAAACTCAGTGGGGGGTAGGGCGGCATCTGAGTGTCCCAGTTTGCAGCAGCTACTGGCAGCAGGGTGTTGGGTAATGTGGTTGGGGTAGGTGTGCTCCTTTTGTGCGCCTCCTGATTAGTTCTGGTGCACCTGTGCCTTGATTTCTGGGACCTGTATGCATTTATCTCCACCTTTTTTGTAACTGTACTGTGTTTTTTGCTGAATTACCACTGATTTTTGGAAGTGATTCTGCTGATTTTGGACTTGTAATGAGGCAGAAATGGGTTTTTGTTTTTTGGAAGTAATTCCGCCGATGGAATTAGCCCCAGTGCTAACCACTGGAGGTCATTCCGCTGGGGGTATTACCGTAGATTTTTCTGTAGGTCAAAATTTGGCGTAGTAGTAAAGTTGGTGGTAACAGAGTTACTGCCAATGTAACCACTTACTGCCATACTTGTAATGAGGCTCTTTATCTAGTTCGTCCCATATTGAAATATCTGTGGTTAAAATTGGATTTAAATACAAAGTAATCATAAGGCATTCAATTAAAATTGATTCAACTGTGAGCTTTAAGACACTAATCAGAAGGCCATTGGATACCAATTTCACTTGGTGAAACAGCCAACTCGAGGAATTATTTACTGCAACCATTAAGCCTCCATATGGGTGCCCTATTAAGCCTTTCTTAGCTTTTTTTTACTGAAACCGAGAAGCCATCCAATATGTCTCCGATATTATATGTTTTAAATGTCCTCCATTCATCCATCTGAATAAAACTATTGAAACCTTGAAGGTTCCAACTCATAAGTTGTGTTGAAGAGTTTTTAGAGACTAGAGCGTATACCCATCCATCTTCCCAAGGAACCCAGCAAGCAGACCCAATTTGCCTGTTTACCTGGGGACTGTTTTTTTTTGTATTTACATATTTCTTCACAGTTTGGTCATAAATTCTTCACAGTTTGGTCATATAACAAAGGCAAATCGTTGGAATTCTACATACATTCGGAGGAAATAGAAAAGTGAGGAAACGCCAGACGTGTCAGAATGGTTGATGGACTTGCAGCAAGTCTCAAGATTGGAGAGAATTATCCTTTACAGAGACAAGAAAAGAAATTTCTATGAACAAATTTGGGACTTTTTTTAGAACTTTGAAATATTGATTTGATTACCTGGGGACTGTTGCTGTTCAGACATCTTCCTCTACCCCTAACCATTATTTTTTCATCCCGGATCCACTTCCTGTAGGTTGTCTAAACTGGCAAATATTCCCACTCATCACTGAAGGTTTAACATGGATATGTAACTTTCAGGTCTGTGTTTGTATCTGAGTAAGAGGGATCCAGGCAGAGTTTCCTTGTGCCTTGGCATCATGGGGGACAATGAGTCTATTTCCTTCATTATAGGGGAGCAGCATATTATAATTATAAAAATAATGAGTATGAGACATGATAAAATCCACAGTTTGAGCATTTATCAAGTGTAAACAGGTCAAATCGTGATCATTCACTGAGTCACGAAGCACCACCAGTGTCATATATTGGGTGGTTAGTACCCTAAACTGTGGGACCATGAATAACAATCTCAACACTTCAGAACAATTTAAAAACGGGGTCTCTGATGTTGCCAACAGTTCTGTAATGGTGAGTTTTGTTTCAACTAGAGATTTTACTGTGTTCCCAATATTTTCAATATTTATTTTACAATGCAATGATAGTTCATCAAGGGTTCATCAAGGGTTCCGCAACTGTGATCCGGTAATACGGAAGATCAGCATGGGGATTCCAAAGAAACTCAATCCATGTTGTGAGAAACATTTGTTATCTCATTCAATCTCTCCCCATCTTGCCAAACAGGGCCATATCCTGATTTTGATTGTTTGTGTTGCTGGTTCTGGACCCAGTCATCCAACATTTTCTTTCCTAATGATATTGGCCTTTGATTTAGCCAGGGGCATCTCTACAGTGTTGCTTGTATTTATAGAAGACTGCAATGGTTCAAGTGAATATTCATGGATATTCTTTACCACTAATTTAACCTTCTTGCTGATGTGCAGGCCTTTATTATTATGATTTTGGCAAAGGGAGCAAATTTATTGTTCCTTTCCCATTGTCTCTTTGGCTTTCCAATCAACTTACATATTGGCTCATTTACATAGGCACTCTCCTCAACCACCAGTGAAATTATAGAGGAGGCAGAGGACAATAGAACAATTGACTCAATATTATTTTCCTTCTCCTGTAAGTTTGTATTACCCTCACACTCCTGCACAAGTGGTACATTGTTACACCCAGGCTCAGTATCTGATATGTGGTGTTCAATATAGGTGGAGAAATGAGAGACAGGAGCCGCCTGAGCTATATCAATCAATGTCAATATGGACAGGGAGTATTTTTTGCTGTTTCAATATGTAAGTAGATAATACCATCAACGTTTTGACAAGTGCATTACATGGGCGCGGTAGCGCCCATTTAGTTATGGTTAAGTTGGTGTTTCCATAGGAAGAGCACTTTTTGGGTGGCTTATAACTTCGCTCCCTCTGGACGAATCCTCACCAAACTTTGCAAAATAAGTATATGGCCCAGTCTGAATGATTTTGCAAAGTTTAGAGAGGTTTGGTCCAGGGGGGCAAAGTTATAGAGGGGGTCCCAAAACTTTAGTTTTTTCCTATAGACATAATGGGAAAAAACTTTGCGCATGGCTACAGCCCGAACCGCTGGACGGATTTACACCAAATTTGTGGCAGGAGCGGCGGCTTGGTCCCGAAAGCGTGCTTTTGCAAATTTGGTGTAAATCCGTCCAGTTTTTTTTTTTAAAATGACCAAAATGTAAGGCAAAAAAATGTGTGATATCTGTGTTCGCTTCGCGGACGGACTTCCCTGTTCGCTCCGCGGACAGCACCCCGATTGTCCCATGGGCTTGCGTCATGTCCGCGGACATGCGATGTGTTCGCTGATTGGACGGTGTGGGGCGTGGAGCGTGTCAGATTTTCTGTGGCGCCTGCCATCTTGTATTCGCCGTCGACCGCATACAGCGCGGTGAAACTTGGATTAAAAATTGTATTTAGTGGAGTGTGTTGGTGTTTAAGAGTGTTTGGGGAGGGTGGGGGAGTATGAGATAGGTTCAATGTTTTGTTTTTTTATGTGCTATACGCTTTTGTTGTGTTCGATTTGTCCGCGGAGAACACGGCTGTTCTGACATTTTGTAAATAAACTAAATAGTGGGGTGTTCAGAGGACGGAGTATGTGTCCTTTTTGTTCGCAAGGAAGGTAAAATTGAGCTAAAACCACTCACGATGTATTTAAATGTTCATAAATACACAAACTGGGGGTGTCCTGAGGACGCTGTCCGTATTATAATCTGTCAAGTTGAATGTGTTCTAATAACACTTGCCGTGTCCCGAAATGGTTGCAATTACACAAAACGGGGGTGTTCTGAGAACGTTGTTTGTATTGTTCGTTGTCAGTTTGAAAGTGTTCTACGAACCCTCCTTTTGTCCACTGATAGTACAATTTCCTATGGGCCTCACCCGACTTATTGTCCACTAAAGAAACGATAAATCAGGCTGGTGTGCGCCGACATTATGTGATAATCCTATGACTGGCGCTATTGACCTGGCTGACTTGCTTTTGCGACACTAAATCATATCTCCCGCCCCTAAGCCTAACATTATGAAAGCATTCATATTCCCCGCCTCTCTCTGTGACGTTACAGGGTGCGTCATCAAATGCACCCAGTCATCTCCAGTCCTACGCGACTTTACACAGAACCCGGAAGACAACACACATTATGTCACAACACAGCGCGCCACAATTTGGAATATGAAACTGTGATTTAAAAGCAAACAGCAAGATTGTAAATTTTGTAAAGTACATTTATTTGACATCAAATGTTTAGAGAATATTCAGCGATTTGCATTTGTCTCTGCTGTCGATCAGCAAAAGTTTATTTTGAGCCACGCACTGTTTCTTTGCGGTAGATAGGCTGTTGGTTTATGATCAAAGCAGTAAATGGTCGCACTGATAATCGGAAGGTTGGTCCAACAACGAGGAATTAGACCACCATAATGGTTGGTATGTTGCTTCTAGCCGCTAGTACTGCGTAAGGGCATATTGGTCCTTGGCGATTGTCCCATAAAATGGTGAGGGTCATGAAGTTGCTTACATGGAGCTGCACCTGGCAGTTGAAAAATCCATCCACTGGAGTCTGAAAATCGTGACATTGGCAAAATGGGGCAACATACCTGTTTTAAAAAACATAAATTAGTCTCACCAGCCGACCTTTATTAAAAATATTCATTTTATTTTTTAGGGCGTGAAAATATTTGCTAGCGAAGATAGTTCAACGGAGTATGTTAATAATAAAATAATAATATTTTTGCATTTATGTAGCGCCAAGAACCATCAGGTATCTCAGCGCTGCTTATTATTACCCACGGTGTGTGGTGCTCATTTATCGACCACGGAAGGATGAAAGGCCGAGTTTGGCCATGCCGGGATTCGAACCTGCGTTAGCAAACTGTGCACGGATGTCAAAGTGAGTGCTCTACTTGCTGTGCCACTTGACCGGCTACAGTGAAGTGGCACAGCGAGTAGAGCACTTGACCGGCTACAGACCGGTTAAATTATTTCTATTAACCCGCCCTGTGTCGTCTGCCTTTTTCAGAGCCCTCTAAATGACAGGGGATCAATTTGGCGGTGATAGTGCGCGGTAGAAAACGATATGTCACATTGAACGAACAAGTACAACTTGACCGGGCTTTAATGCCACGCTATTGTTATTATATTCCGGTATAAAATAATCTAAAGGGTTACTTACATTATAATTGCATTTTCCATTGTCCAAGTGTAGTGCAGTCCCAAAATATGACTCTGCGTGTGCCAACAATCTTTCTCAAAGTGATGTAATATACAAAAGTGGTTTTGTTTCAGAAATTTCATCTTTATCGTGTCTTAAGTTTTTGCTACAATTCTTCAAAAGAAGTCTTTCAGCACAATCTCTGTCTGTCAAGGTAAAAAAAAAAATAGAACCTTATACTGGGAGTCGTGGGCCTCTCCGGGCCGCGAGAAAAAAATGGAAGCAGCTGACCTTCACTGTGAACGAGCATAAATGCTTACTTTGCAACATTCTGTGTAAAGCCATCTGTGAGAATTTGCTGTTTACACTACATCTTTGTATATTGTTTGCGTGCTAATAAAAAAAGTTTGTTTAAGGGACGTTATGGTTCCAAGTAAAGCCGAAAAACCCCTGGAATTCGCCAGTTATGGTAAGCTAAGCAACCATAACTCGCGCCACAACCGTGCACTGCTAAGACTAACACCCGGGACATCAAAGATGACATCGCAAATGTCATTGATGACATCACTGATGGCATCACATGTGCATTTACTTTTCATGAAATTTGTGTACTAGGGATTTTTATTATAATGTTGCGAAAAAAATGTCAAGGATCATTGCAATAAATATCATGCCGTAATTAGTGCTTTGAACGATGCATTGTTATAAATAGCATTGTATTATGGGGTTCTATCTAGTATACTGAGCTACTAATGGAGAAACATAGCATTGTGTGCAGCGTACAAGATGAAAGTATAATATTTGTAATGTTAATATGTTGAATAATGAAATGATAATTGTCCTGAAATGTTCGAAAATAAACAAAATGGGGGTGTTCTGAGGACGTTCTTCGTATTGTGTGACTACTTAGCTGTATGCAATGAGGGAATGGCACAGAGAGTAAAGTGGAAATGGTAGAAGGGGTGTCGAAGAGTTACGCGGTCCGCGGACACCACGGCTTGACTTGGACAGGGCGTGCTACATCCGGGGTTTTCCAGCAAATCCAACATAGAAAGAAGACTGTACGGATTAGCCAATCAGATGTCGAGGTTGTGGATTTGTGTTGAAAGAGACTGTGTGTGGTGAAGATGGCAGAAGTAGAGAAAGTCAGGGTGTTGGTGCTTTGAGATATGTCTGTGCATGGTTTACAACAGTACACTCGATGCAGGCATGTTGAAAAGAACTTTGATGTGAAAGGAGTGGAGGTGGTGTGGAGCACTGTGCCTGATTGCAATGTACAGGGAATTGTACACGTTTTTGAGGATATGGCCACGATGAACAGTGCCGCATGTGGTAGTTTTGTACTATGGTGCTTTCCATTTGGGCAACGTCAGTGCCCCTACTTTGTTGGCTGATTTGGAACACTTGGTTCAAGCCGTAATGAAGATCCTTCCAAATGCGAAAGTATTTTTTTCTGGATTACTACCTAGGGCAATATGGGACAATAGTTCAGTTTTTTGTCCTCAGCAAAACATTGCTAGGTGTGTCATCAACCGAGGCATGTGTGCCTTCATGCTTAGAGCTGGTATGTTCTTCTGTAATAATGAGAATATTGATGCCAGTAATACTGTTAATTTTAAAGAAGATGGCATCTCTTTATCTTTTACGGAAATTCCTTTCTATTTTGGAATGTAAGGGTTGCTTTGGAGAAGGTTATGTGAAGATTTTAGGAGTAAAGTAAGAAAAAAAACAAGAAAAAAATACAAAATAACAGGTGTCTGTCAAGCATCTGTAAAAAAAAACAAAAAAACATCTCTTTTCAGAGCCAACTTCAAAGGGGAAATGGGGCACACTATTTAAATTTACATTCACCACGCTCAGATTCTCGACATGTCCGCGGACATGGCGGTAGTCCGCGGACATCAAAATCAGTACGTGGGGGTTCAGTATGTGCTATGTTACATGTATATGAAGTCAGGGATATTATGGTTAAGTTGTGCTACTAAAAACCTATGAAGTTCAGTGAAAAAACTTTGTTAAAGGGACGTTATGGTTAAGTTGCGCTACCAAAAACTTATGAAATTCAGTGAAAAAAACTTTGTTAAAGGGACGTTATGGTTCAAAGTAAAACCGAAAAACCCCTGAAATTCGGCAGGGGCTCTGCTCATCAGTAAATTACCTTAGAGGACAGGACCTAAGGTTGCTAGCCACTCTGCACTGCAAGCACTGCCACACAGCCACTTCCGACAACCTAACAACCTATATTCTCTTATGTGTAACATCAATTTAATGTGCAAGAGGAAAAGACAATGAGGGGGAGCAAAGGTATTGTGACATGCAACACACCAGTTAGGCAGGTTACACCAAGGGAAAATCGCTTCTTAGGGACTACAGCAATGCACAATGAAATGGCACCAAATTGAAGCCTGACCGTTCTAATGGATCACCTTCAGTGACCCTTCTTCCACCATACCCTCTATCTGTGGTGGGAGGCAATAAGGGAGTGTTCTCAAAGAAGGGCACACCTGCCTGGTGCTTATTCTGTACACAGAGGCACACTGTCTGTCCCTCCTCCTTCTCAACCTACTCAAGAACTATTAGCCATATTCATAACGTGCAGTGTCTCAATGCACAAGCAAGACCTTTTTCCCATCTCTAACCCATTAGTAGCTTGTGGGTGTGCCATTATTTTGGGCAGGTATGGAGGCACAAAATGATGCATCATGCTGGTATGTACTTTCAATAATGCCAGATGACCATCACTTTGGAAAGCTAATCCCTACTGCAGTGGTGGATGCTATGCAGGTACATGTGGTCGATCACCGCCCTACCCCCTTGTACGTCACTGAGAATAGTGCAGGAAGGTTGGAAAAGAGCAATTGGAGTGACTAACCAGAATTGGAGTGACAGTCACAAAATATGGTGGCACTCCAACGGTATGGGATGGTCACAATGAGTTGCAAAAGCTGCTTAGTTATACACCACTGCCCACAGAGCTCGCACTGGAGTGAAAAAAAGTTGGAAAGTGGGATAGGAGTTCATTGGAATGAAAGGAGCAAATCCAGACTGAAATTGAATAAATGGATCAAAGATTTGCCCACTTGATGGTGGACTTCATTTACTGGGACAGTGCTATAAACTCTTCATGTGGCAGAATACACATTTATCATGTTCCATCTGCTTTTACTGTACGTAGCTGCATTTTTCATCTAGGACATGAAAAAAGCTGCCAGCTACGATTGTGTCCTTGGCGCTATATGACAAGGACCCAAGAAATGACAATGTGTATTTGGTATGATAGAGACGTAAGGAAAAACTCTCAAGCAAACAATATACATATCAATACCAATACCAATATCTATTAAATATTAACATTACCTTGCAGAAGAAAGTTCAAGCCAAACGTGCAAGACTTTAAAAAGGATGTGAGGCAATATTACATGCACAAACTTGGCGGGGCGCTGATGGTGTAAGTTCTATAGCAACTATTTAGATGTTTCCAATTTTGTAAAAGCACATGAAAGCAATTAATACAATTCTTAGAACATGAAAATGCAACACAGGAAATGATTGCAGCTGATTCTCGCAGCAGATGTTTCCGGTTTTTGTGCTCTTATGTGCTCTCATAAAGAGCAAAAGAACTGCTGTAGGCAAAGCATGCTCTTTTTTTCAGCTTCTAGAAAGAGAACTTAAATAAATCCCTAAAGTACTACTCTCTGTCCTGTTGGAAAGTATTTCTATGTGTACTACTGTGCTTGTAAGGTAAACGGAGCAGGAATCAAGAACATAACAGTAGTATGACAAAAATGAATGACATATATAATTAGTAACCCACGCTACACCTCACTGAACATACTAAATGAGGCTAAAACATGTCTGGTGTTGCTTTCAGTCTCGTCCTGAAGAGTTGTGAGCTAGAAGGTCAGTTTTGACTGCTTTTATTGGGATAGGGCCAAGCTTGACTTGCATAGAGTCCTTCCTCTGCTGCAATGTCATGGGAGGCTTATCAAAAATATGGTCTGGAGAGTTGCCCAGGGCAATGCCAGAAATGATGACTAATATACAATCTTCCAGTTGACTTCTGTCCCCCTGAGTGATATGGGTATATTCATATGTGGGTCTTGAACTTGCTCTGCAAAGAGACCCGAGCCACACCTCACTGTTGATACCCAATGAAGCTGATAGGATGTGACCTAGCAGTTTGGGCCGGAATGCCAATTTTGGTGTGAGACCAGGCCTGATTTGCATAGGGCCTTTCACCTTTTCTATTGGCTTGGTAGAAGCTTGAAGCTTAAGAAGAACCATGTTCAGTTCTGACTCAAGACTCTTCTTCTCCCCAGCTGATCTCTGTTTCTGCACTGGGCTCCTGGCTACCCTCGGAATTTGGGCCCAGATCCCTGCCCACCCAGCCGCATGCCCGCACTGCCTCCTGGCAACCCTTGCAGTTGGGTCTGTATCTACAACCCTGCAGTCCCCTTAGCTGCACTTATCAGACACCCGTTGTCAGCGCTGCTTAATTCTTGCACCTGCGACTCGCACTACCTGTTGTTGACTTGATTACATGTTCAGCACTTTTCATTCCTCCCTTGCCCCTTGCACTTTTCCCCTTCCCTCACCCCTGCACTTGCGCATTGTCAATGTCACTGGGCCTAGTAAGATCATTGCTTTGCCGTCCCGTGTACCCCTCCCTTGCTGGTATCACTACAAAATATCCCCACCAAAAATATCGCTGTACATATTGACGTTTGTCTCGCTATAGGCGATATTTTTGGGGGGGATAATTTGTGGGAGCGGGAATTGCGTGGGTGTCCCCTGCACATTTTAAAATAATGTGCGGGTTGCGGGGGTGCCCCCGCAGGGTCCATGGGTCAATATCGCCCCAAAAATATGGTGATATTTTTGTATCGTGATATTTTTGTGGGGATATTAACACATGGAACCCCCTTGCCTTGTCGCACCTTGAAACACTTGTGTATGGGCATGATATAAATAAAATATCATAAAATATCATATCATGTCATATCATATATAATTTCCTATGTGAACCCACAGCCTTCTCCACTTCTTTGTAACTAGTTTGCAAAATCAGAGTTCATAGAGTTCAGGAACATCCCACAACATTTACTGCTGCACTTGGTTCTCCAGGCTAGTGTAGATTTAATCTTAGACTCTGCTCCCCTTCTACCCAACAAAGAATGGGCCCCCTCCTACTGCCTCCTCTCCCCACGACACTCTTAGGTGCTCCTGACTGGCATTCTCAAAATCGTTGTTTCTCTATAGACATATGATAAGGGTACATTGCACACTATGCCACAGCTACTGAATACACGCTCATGCCTCACCAGAATCCTGAGATTTCTTATTTGAGACGTCATAAGAAAATAGCATTTAGTATGGCCACTAAAAGATAGCTTCCATTCACAGACTAATAATAAATACCAGTCCGATCACTAACATACAACACACTCAGTTACAGACACTGAATATAATCTCTTTCTTACAAAGAAATATAAGATGTTTTCTCTGCAATTAGCATTTAGTCTGGCCACTTAAAGATAGTGCAGTTGCTTACAGTCACTGCATATTATCACCTGCTGCCTATCAATAAATATTAGAGTTTTTCTTTGCAACTAGGATTGGGTCTGGCAATTAAAGCAAGTGCAGTCACTTACAGCTACGGAATAGAATCTCCTCCGGCTTAATAAGAAATATAAGACTTTTTTCTGCAACCATTCTTTGGTATCGACAATAAATGACAATGCACTCAGTTACAGAGACTAAGTATATTATGCTCCTGTCTTCCAAGAAATATAAGACTTTTTCTCTGGAAGTAGTATTTGGTATTTGCACTAAAGACAGCAAACTAAAATACTAACAATGAGGATTATCTCCTCCTGCTGACCAAGAAATATACACAATTCTCTCTCTAATGGATAGACCAGGGGCAAAGTGTTTGTCTTGGAAACAAGACAATGCAGAGCAATGTAGGTTCAAAGCCCGGTCTTGCACTTAGAGACTGGTCTCCGGTTTTAAGCATGTTATACAAAATGTATTATTTGTTCCAGCCACATAAAGAGCCACACTCACTTGCAGACACAGAATAATATCTCCTCCCACCAACCAACAAACATAAGAAAGTTTGTCTGCAACTAATATTTGGTTTCGCCACTAAAAATGGTGCAGTCACTTACATCCACTGAATATAAACTCCCACTAGTTACTGATAAATGTAAGACATTTTCTCTGTACCATTTTTTCATACAGCCACTAAAATAAATTTAGCTCAATTACTGACACCGAATATCTCCTATTGTTTACCTAGAAATATAAGACATTTCATTTGCAACTAGTATTTGGTATGTATTCATAAAGATAGCACACTTAGTTACAGGAACTGCAACTAGTATGTTGTATGGCCACCGGATGAAAGCACACGATAGATACTACTGTATATAATATTCTCCTGCTGAGCAAGAAATATTCAAACATGTTTCTACCAGTAGTATTTGGTCTGACCACAAAAATGTTTCTGGCCTGTTTTGCAGAATTTTTTCACTGCATTTTGAATGGGTTCAGGGTATAATTTTTTTTATTTTGGGGTTTGGGGAAAGGGTGGAGGGTTTAGAAGGGAAGGCATGGGGGCTTCGCCCCTCATAAATATGCTTCAACAAATGCAGAGAAATGGCGTAAATGAGTTGGTCACCTACTTGTACCAGATTCCATAAAATATGGCACAGTTAGTTAAAGCCACTGAATGTAATCGTCTTGTGCTTACCAAAAAACATAGCACATTTCCTGTGTAACCTATATTTGGTTGTGTCAACTAAAGGACAACAAACCCAGTTGCAGATACTAAATATAATCTCCTCCTACCTACTAGGAAATACCAGGTATGTTCTCTGCAACTAGTACTTGGTATGGCCACTCAAATACTACACAACCAGAGAATGAACATAGTCTTCTTCCGCCTGCCAAAACTATAATATGTTTTCTCCACAGCTAGTATAAAGTATGACTGCTAAAAGATGGCATAAATCACCTAAAACCACTGAATCTAATCTTTTCCTACCTACCAATAATCATAAGACTTTTTCTCTCTAGCGAGTACTTGGTATGGCTACTCAAAAGAGGTTCAGTGAATATCATCTTGCTTGTCTACCAAGAAATATACAACTTTTTCTCTGTAACTAGGATTTGGTATGGCCACTTAAGGACAGTACAGGCAGGTACAGCCACAGATTAAAATCTCATCCTTTTTCCAAGAAATATAATATTTTTTCTCTGCAACTACAGTTTGATTTGGCAAGTAAAAGAGTCTGCAGTCATGTACAACCACTCAATATAATCTTGTCCTGGATACCAAGAAATCTAACACTTTTTTCTGCAACTAGGATTTGTTATGGGCACTAAAGGATACAGAAGTCACACACTGACACTTAATTTAATCTCATTCAGCCTACGAAGAAATGTAAAATATTTTCTCTGCGACTTGTATTTGTCTAAAAGACGGAGCAGTCACTTTAAATCATTGAATATACACTCCTCCTGCTACCAAGAAATATAAGACTTTTTCTCTCCAACTAATATTTGGTATGGTCACTAAAAGAAAACACACTCAGTTACAGAGACTAAATATAGTCTCATATTTCTTATCAAGGATTATAAAACTTATTTGCAACTACTATGTGGAATGTTCACTATACAATAGCACACTAAAGAACAGGCACTCATTATAATCTCCTCATTTAACCAAGAAATATACAAAATGTTATTTGCAGCTAGTATTTGGTCTGGCCACCAAAGGATCCACAGTCACTTCAAGACATCTCTCGGTGCCTACACGTAAATGGAAGAATGTTCCTCTGCTCTTTATATTTGCTATGACCACTTAAAGACAACACAATTAGTTACGCCTACTAAATACACTCTCTGTCCACCTACCAATAAATATAAGACTTCTTCATTGCAACTAAGTATTTGATCTTGCCACAAAAAAGTGTGTGGTTACTTACAGCCACTGACTGCAATCTCCTTCAGCCTACAAAGAAATGTATGCATTTTTCCTCTGCAACTAATGTTTGGTATGGTCACAAAAAGATGTTGCAGTGATTCACAGTATCTGATCATAATCTAAACTCCTACCTTTTTCCAAACAATAAAGTAGGGGCTTTCTCTGCACAACGACATGAAATGTCAGTGTGTTTATATCATGCAAGCTAGCCAATGGGATATTGTAAAATCAGTAGTAGTAATAAACAATAATGGCCATCATATTTCAGTTTCTTTCCTACCTGTCCCTCAACTAAATCCTACTTGAATCAGCTAAAGTCTTTTTCATGTTCTACTTCTTCCTCAGCACAATCGTATTCATGTTCTACCTCTCCTTCAACTAAACACTATTCCCATAACTAGTTAAATCACGTTACGTGGATCAGTAAAACATAAAAAAAACTGAAGCAGAATGTACAAAACATTAGGCCTCATTACGAGTTGGGTGGTATTACGTCTGTTAAACCACCGAAATACTGCCCAATGGATTTAACGTTACTGCCACTTGGTCCGGCGGAATTACCACTGGATTACAAGTGGGTGCCGTTGGTGTCAATCCCCATTTTTTATAAGTCCATAAGACTCTATGGGGCTCTTTTTTTACTGCAGTGGAATTACCATAGTGGTAATTCCACTGCAGTAATTCATCTGATTTTGCCAATATTTCAGCTGAGAGTTGGATGATTTTCCTCCAGCATGATGCTGGAGGTAAATCCTCCACTCCAGGGCCATATTCATAGCATGGAGGAATGGGATTATTGGCAGCAATTCCATTACCGCCAATTTTTAACATGACCCTCCATACTTGGAATGAGGCCAAATTAAAATCAATGGGCCTCATTACAACTCAGGCGTTAAGGGTTAACGCCGTTGTTAACCCTTAACGCCTGATTCCAATTTGAACGGCTGCTTTTAGCAGCCGTTAAAATCCATGGGGCTAAACCGCCTTGGTGCTAATTACGCCACCGTAATTTACGGTGGCGTAATTAGCGCCTTCCCCACTCCCATTATGCCCTATGGGGCAAAAATGGGAATGGGGAAGGTTAAATGGGAAATGGGAATTTACCGCCCCACTCACCTTGGAATGGGGCGGTAAATCCGCCATCCACCATGGTGTAGACGTAGTTTACACCATGGTGGTAAAGTTGGTGTACTTACCGCCTGGGTCGTAATGACCCCCAATACCTATACATATACAATGGGCATCTACAATACAGAATGCAGAAAGCAAAACACTAAATTAACACTAAATTTAAACATGACATTTACAATGCAATGCCAATACAATCCATGCATTTCCCAGTTCATAAATGTAAAGTGCAGTGCAATGTATGCATTACAATTACATAATAGACTGCAATTAAAAGTGAAAAAGCATTCGAATCCATTCGGAAAAGCTAGAACTCTGCACACTCAAAATGTTTGAAGCATTATTTTCCTACTTTGCAATGATAGAGCCACATTCCTAATCTATACAGAGCCTCCTGAGAAGTCAAAGTCAGAAGACATTGTTGCCTCTTGTGACAAAGTCCCCTGTCAAGTTAAGGAGACATCTAGTGGGATCAACAAGGGCACAGGTGCCTCTGATAGCTAGTGTTGATGGACTCATGGGTGGTATGGGGAGGATTCTTTGTCCACCCCTCTTAGTTCCCAACCATGGCAGGGAGCGATCACAAGAGGCCAATTAAGGATACTGCCCCCAAAAGTGTGACAGATTCAATTTCTAAAATCTAGATTCTAAAAACAATGTTATGTTAGGGAAACTTCTACAGCGCACGATCACCCTATGGTATCTTGGCACTAGAGGGCGAGGAACGAACCATTGCCAGGTCTGCTAGAACAAATAGGTCTTGACAGCCTTCCTAAAGGCCAAGTGATTGGAATGTTTTTTTATAGCTAACCGGAGCTCATTCCAAAGCCGAGCTGCTGATATGGAAAAGGCTCGGCCTCCAATCAGCACACATTGGAAGGAAGTAAAGAAGAGCCGATCAGCTGAGGCAGAGGGCAGAAAACGCACAGGGCAAAAGCGACTGAACTTTGCTCTAAGGAATTCCGCGCCCTGATCGTGCAGCGCCCGATGCATGATGCACAGCGCCTTGAACCTGATACGCTGGGCAACCGGGAGTCAATGAAGGAAACAGAGCACCAGTGAAATATGGGCCCCATAAGGCGTGCTAGTTGCAACACGCGCCGCTAGATTTTGTAAATGCTGAAACCTCTGGATCAGCCCCTTAGGCTCCGCCAAGTAGAAGAAATTATGATAGTCCAGCCGGGATAGCACCATAGCTGCTACCACCAGCAGACAAAGGGAGGCAGGAATCATTGGGAGCACTTTCTTTAATACTTTCAGATGAAAGTGACCAGACTGACAGACAGCTGCAACTTGATTGTCCATAGACAGGGATGCAGACAAAACTACATCCAGGTTTTTCACCTTCTCCACTGGAACAGGGAGAGGACCAAGAGAGGAAGGCCAGAAAGAGGACACCCAAAGTGAAGGGTCAGGAGGACAGCCCACCACCAGAACCTCAGTCTTGTCTCTGTTCAATTTTATCCAATCCCCCACGGCAGACAGGCACCTCCATCGGCACAACGACACCTCAGCCTGATCAAGATCTAAACGGATCAGGATCTGGGTGTCGTCGGCATAGGAATAGCACCTGATGCCGAAGGAATGGATGAGACACACAAGTGCCCAGATGTAAATATTAAATAGAATCAGAGAAAAGGAGGAGCCCTGAGGCACCCCAGATCTGAGATGACAAGAGGCAAGAGGCAGAAAGAAAGGGAGGCATGGCAAGGGTCTGGGTGCAGTCCGCCAGTAACGAAGTGAACCAGGCCAGCACTTGACCAGATATACCCATCTGGGCAAGGCTTTCCTCTAACCTGCTCCGCTCTGCAGGCATATTGGCTGCAGACTCTCGCAGCTCCTCGCGGGGGTTTACGGCGTCCACGCTTCCCATGGTTTCCAGTGCTTGGATGGGGAGGACGATGCCGGATTCTCCTTGCCACACGGGTTCTTCAGTTGCCTGTTAATTTTTGGAGCTGCGAGTACCGGAGAGGCACGGTAACTCGGCAGGACGTCTATCGATGCGGTAAGAGCCCATTCTTTCCTGCAAATATTGTAGAGAGGCATTGCTTACATGCCCAGTCGCTGCTGTCACACTGCTGTCTCTGTTCTCAGTGATTATTTCTCACCTAAAAGTTCCCGCTCCCGTTTGATACCATGGATGCCAATACAAAGGGAGGGGCCTATGGTCTACGCTCGAGAGACCAGGATTATAAATTCAATATTCATGTGCCGCTTGATAAGTCTTTTGTAAGTTTGGCAGAAGCAGGATCAGAAGGCTTAGGACCTCTTCTCACTCGCCTATCAGAGATCATGTTTTAGAGGTCTTGACTTGCAGCTCTCGTAGGAGACGGAGACTGCAGAGTGATCTCTTGAGGGGGAAATACATAAAATTGAGTATGATGCTTTCTCCTTAAAATGCCCAACCAAGAACCAGATAATTCTCTTCCGATGATTAAGCTTGCTGCACCTAAATCCCTGGGAAGTACTCCAGGGGTTGACAACAGTGACATGTTGAAGCCTACCACTATTTCTGTTGTTTCC
Source organism: Ambystoma mexicanum (assembly GCF_040938575.1). Classification (NCBI taxonomy): domain Eukaryota; kingdom Metazoa; phylum Chordata; class Amphibia; order Caudata; family Ambystomatidae; genus Ambystoma; species Ambystoma mexicanum. The sequence goes on along the minus strand of NC_090936.1, from coordinate 297,873,215 downwards.
TCATCCTTGGAAGGGTCTGAGATACATACAGACATTAATATGGATTATTTTATGCCACCTAATGATGCCTTGCAAGAGGGGGCTAGACCTAACCCCACTCAACTAGAACAATCAGTTCTTGCTCAATGGCCAGGTCTCATGCGTATTGCGAAAGAGTTACTCTTATGTACTTGCCCTTTTGACCTTGGACTGTTGGTGGACTCACTTAACAACTGGGTGGCAGACTTACGTTCAATGATAGTCAATACTGCTTCACAAACTAATGAGCCCCTTAGTCATGTTGCTGGGATGCAATCATTCAAACGGACAAGGCCTGTCAAGTTAACATACACAGTGAGTTGCTGGAGCAGTCCTCACGAACCGATCTCCCTATAAGGGAGCATGTGGCACCCATTGGGCCTATTGTGGCTACCAACAAAAGGATTGTACTCTCCAATACTGACATTACAGGCCCGGCACCGGAACCATCTTTTTCCATCCCGGCATTCGCTCAGAAATTGGGTCAAAAAGGGATTAGACAACTTTTACCGATGAATGCCATTCCCAAGGCGGGATTTTCGCAGAATCTAAGATCAAGAAAGGGTCAAATGCCTAAAATATATGGCATGAGCATGCATGATTTTGGTATGGACAAGAGAAATTTTGTTATTACCGATATCTGCAAGACCGATGGTCCAGAGCCCAGAGAAGCCTTGTGCTACAAGGTCCTTGCCTGGCTAAAACAGAGAACTAGGCTGGGTGTGGTCAGATTATCTGACCTGAAGATCCTCCATAGGTTGGATCTAAAAGAATGGTGCTCATACTCCAATAATGTCTGCATCTTAGTGGGTTGTGGGTCTAGTACGTTACCTGCATTTTTAAGAAAGTGTAAATACATTCCCAGAATGACTCCTTCAAGGACATCCACAGGCCCAAAACCTGCCTCTCACTGATCTAATCATGGATGTCCAGTGCATACTTGAAGCTCAACCATTCCAAGACTGAATTCCTACTCCTCACCAACAACGCTGAACGCCCAGACATACAGACCTGGCTATCACACCCTAGCTCAGCACCTGCACCAAGTCCCTCGGGTTCCATATTGACAAACACCTTGTCTTCAAGACATACATAGCTAAGAAAACTCACAAAACTTGGTATCAGCTCTCCCTCTTGCAGAAAGGCAAGCCCTTCTGTAAAAGCAATGAAATATCGAGTACCACAAAAGGAAATACACCAAACACGGGCTATAAAGATTCACAGATCTTTAATACTGCGCAGTTACAAAGAAACACAGATCTGATACAGATAGCTATCTGGCTCTCGACACCCCGCAATGAGTACCAGCCCGTCAGAGTGAGAAGGGAGAGTGCTGGACATCTAAACATTTGCATTTTTATATATTTCCTACGATATTGTCCAGCCCCTCTACAGGTTAATAATCTGCGGTCTAGAGTTTGTGCCGAGTTCACATATAGCTCATACAATAATATGCACATGGATTACATAGGTTTGTGTTTCCAACAAGTTACAATGGCGAATTGTATTCCTGGATTTAGCAGTGAACATTAGTAAATATCCCTTCACAATGTAGTTCTGCCAGTGTCCACGCTTGACATTTACATAACATTGTCCTCAATGTGTATTCGTGGATGAGGCTTGTTAGTGCAGACAATCCTAGGACAACAAGTCAGGCTTGGTGCAAGGTCTCATTACCTAGTCTAAACAGTCGGCCCTCGGACAGTCTAACCATTAACAGAACTCAAAGGTCGGGAAGGCTTGGTTGCAAGTTAGAAACACAGTCTACCATTTTAGAACAGAGAATCGCATACGAACAGAAATCAAAATGGCGGAAGATTCTAAAATGGTGGCAAAGTCGATCTGAAATCAGAACTTTGCAACGCGGTTTCTTCGCAAAGAGTCTAAGCTTAGGCCAATATAAATAGAAAGGAAGCACGATATGATTTCCCGTTTAACAAACCCTCCTTTTGGCATAAGCCAAGCGCTAAACTACAACTAGTCGCTTTACGAGTAACTCCACGTCTCAATGTCCATACAACCTGAATCACAATCATCAGAGATATCGATCACCATAAGGTCTGTGTACAGAAATTTCCTTCAACACAAATTTGTTGGTCATTCCTTCTGGTGTGCGTACCTTTTGCCCTAACAATCCCATAGTCTGTGCACAACATCCCCCTAACATTGAACATAAAGTAGGAAGACATTGTATACAGCACCAACAGAACAACAGAATACCCAGAATAATCAATAAGACTGAAAGTAGCTTCCATCCCCAAGATCGTAAGAAGTCCCAGACCCAAGCGCTAAGATCCCAATTTCCCTCGGGAACGTGCACTTCTGAACTAAGGACGTGCAGATTTTGTATAGCCTTAAAGATGGTTGGGGAGGAATCCAGTACGAAAACGCAACAAGCAGACCCCACTAATTTCCATACTCCACCACGCTCAGCCAGGATGACGTCTAACGCCATCCGGTTCTGTAGTGCCACTAGCCTTATTGCTTTCTGTTCTAGAGTCATGTTATAGAGTATGTCAGTGGTCTGGTTGATGGTTCTCTCCAGTACTCTCGCTAGTGTCCTGATATCCTCTGAGTTCAGTATTTGTCCCCAAAAAGGTACAAAAGATTTTGCTACGTCAGCCAGAACTTGTGACGAAGTATTGCCATTCTCATCGTGCCTTGGACGAGCCCTAGAGATTTCTGTGGTACTAGCTATAAATACTCCTGGCAACAGAATACCTAAATAACAGGTTCCCTGCCAATCCCTAGGTAGCCATGGGAAAGCTTAATTACCGCAAACGAAACAGACAGGTTCACCTACATACAAAGGTCTGTCCTCACTGGTCAAGTTTGCAACATTGGTGTAACCCTTGAAATCACCCATTGACTGAGTACCATTCCTCTGTATGCAGAAATAAACTGAGTTGGGGCTATGGTTAACAGTATAGGAAGGTGGTGTGGCATCCCTGTTGCCTATAGGAGCCATCTTGAAAGAGATTAGAGATTGAAAAGGTCGAGACAGTCTATCAGAAGGCCTAATGGAAGCAACATTAAGCTTGCTTCTATTTGCGAAAAAAGTGAGCATCCCAGGGGCGTTAGAACTCGTCTTTCAAACTCATTCAAATTTGTTCTATCAAAGTTCCCCGAGATGCTATAATTCCATCGGCCGAAGAATAGTGCCCTTAGAGAAGCATAACATGTAGTAGTCAGAGGCAAAGGATGAATATACCAGCCCAACCCCTTGTCTCCATGTTGCGGTAAATGAGAGCAGACCCAACAGTTAGACCTGTTCAAAATGGCATGTGTTGCATTCATTATAAGCAATATTGTGTTATTGTGGTAACTCTGGGCCTCATTACACATTAGGTGGTAAACCATGGTGCTATTAGCACCATGGTTGCCGCCGGTACCATACCGGTACCACCATGGAGGAAAGGGGAATTACCACCCTATTCCAAGTTTGGCGGGGCGGTAATTCCCCCTTTCTCCATGGCCCTTCCCCATTCCCATTTTTGCCCCATAGGGCTCACTGGGAATGGGGAAGTGGCTTATTTCGGTACCGCAAATTGCGGTACCGTAATTAGCACCAAGGTCCCTTTGCGGGTCCCAACTTTAACGGCTGGTCTACACCAGCCGTTAAGGTCGGGTCCTGCAAAGAGACCTCATAGTAAGGCGTTAAAGGTTTACCGGTACTGGTGCCCTTACCGGTACCGTTAAACCCTTACCGCCTACCGTGTAATGAGGCCCTCTGTCTGTGTTGAGAGTCTCTAGGAGATAGAGTGTGCAGATGCACGAAAGGCATAGATACAGTGGGTACATTTTTAGTGGGCAAAAGTGTTTCGAGCGGATGTATTTCTTCCATGTACCAAAATCCTACAGCAATTACTATTGTGAAACCGGTTAACATGATTACAAGAAAGCAAGACGTTTTAAAAGACTATGGGCCTCATTACAACCCAGGCGTTAAGGGTTTAACGGCGCCGTTGGCGCCGTTAACCCTTAACGCCTGATTATCATTTTAACGCCTGCTTTTAGCAGGTGTTAAAATGCAAGGCGCTAACCCGCCTTGGTGCTAATTACGGCACCGTAATTTACGGTGCCGTAATTAGCACCTTCCCCACTCCCATTATGCCCTATGGGGCAAAAATGGGAATGGGGAAGGGTAAATGGGGAATGGGGATTTACCGCCCCACTCACCTTGGAATGGGGCGGTAAATCCGCCATCCACCATGGTGTAAACAGAGTTTACACCATGGTGGTAAAGTAGGGAACTTACCGCCTGGGTTGTTATGAGGCCCTATGTATTCAATTGTCCATTGTCTTTGCTGGCCACACAGTCACTTATTTGTTCCATATGGGTAGAGGCGATAACAGGCATTGTTCCTTTGACACGAAAAGCACCGTAGTTCATTTGCTGGTGATCTCCAGATCACGTGTTTTCTTAGTCTTTCCCTATCCCCAGCCAACAACTTTTCTTTGTATGCAAAGCACAGGGCAAAGGACAAGCCCTGCGATGATTTTCCTGTTGGCACAGCCGAACCGTGGAGTAAGTCTAGCTCCGTGGACGCAGATTGTACCTTGTGACTCCTGGTACAGTGTGATCTGCGAACAGCGTGTCGTTGCTTCCTGATGAAAGTGATGAATTTGCAACAGAACCTAACAGTGGTGAAAAAGGATCTGAAGGAGAGTGTGGAGATGAAGCAGCTGTTTCCCCAGGCCCCACAGGCTCAGGGAGTGTCTCCGGAGCACTCTCAGTACTGCTCAATGCTGAGTGATCGTTGGGAGCAGAGCAGGTAAGTTTCTCTGTATCTTCTGTGTCGTGTGGCAAAGGCAAGGGTATCCTCTTGACATGCGACGCATGTATCCAGTGCCTCTTGCCCTCTACCCGAATCACCGTCTGTGTCCAGGAGGACCTGGTGTGGCCTTCTCCACCACGGTGTGAGACAGGATGCTCGTTCAAATGCCTTAACGAGCACCCATTGCCCAGGTCGGATACTACGACCTGGCCCCTCGTACTTTGCTAGGAGGGCTTCTCGCACCTGTTGGTAAATCAAATACAGATTTTTAGTTAACCAGTCACAGTAATCAGAAAGCGCTACATGAGGGGGGCGTGGCCAACCGCCGAACGATGCGGACGTGAGCCGCCATTGCTCTTGAGCCGCCAGCCAGATCCTGAGCTAAATCCTGCAAAAATAGCCGTTGTGGACTGTTCAAAACTGCTCATACACCTGTCCGAATACGGATGGCATCGATCCCTGCATGAGCGGAGCGGAACCGCTGCAGGATCCCGAAGATATGGCCACCAGTAAACACAGACTCGGAGCCGTGCTCAGCACCCAAGTTGACCGCCGCTGGCTCGCCGAAAGCAAAGTATGAAGGGAATACGGCACATTAACGCGACGCCGGCGGTGATAGAGGAGGTCGCAAACCACGCCTGGATAAACGGGGATCACCCCTTACTGCGAGACCCCGACGCTGTTGGTGCCTGAAACTCGAGGAGATGTCAGTGCTCTAATCACCCAGAGTGCTGCGCCGTGACCGGCTTCCCCACCCTGACTGCCGACTGAGACAGGACTGCGACGTTGGTCTGGCTTCCGAGAATGATGGGTCATGGCCAGACTCAGCCAACACACCCCTGAGGGTCTGGATCCGTTGGGCCTGCTCGCTGAGACATTGCCACTACACGCCAACGGAGTTTCAACTGTCAGCAACAACGTGGGCGCTCCGCTGTGCGTAGAGTGCCCGCGGACCCTCCTGCGTCCCTGAGACGACAATCCCCGCAGCACTGAACACCAACATCGCGGTAAGGAGAGGAGGGTGGCGGCGCACTGAAACTGGGGATTGTGATCGATGCCCTCGACCCCCCCTTCTTGGAATAGCCGTGGACAATATCTACCGGCTACCGCCCTGTACACAAAGATCTAACGTCTGAAACTGCCTGTACTACCATCTCCACAACACAAATGCGGTGGAAAAATGGGGAAGGATAAGCCGAGGAAATCCTCGACGCAAAGTTGAATTGAACAATATTCAACAACGCCCGTATCTCACTCTCCTGAACAGCTGCCAATAGCAGAAGCAGCTCCCATGGAAGATGAGATCTCCCTCAGTGATATAATGAGTGCCATTGCCAGCTCCAGAACCTCGATGGAGAAAAAAATAGATAGCAAAGGCGCAGATGTTTCCCTGCTAAGGCATGACCTACAAAAACTAACTGCACGCACTGGAGAGGCGAGGATCTCGGAAACTGAAGACTCCATACGAGGGGTGAATCGCCAGATGTCCGGCATGATGGCACGGATTAAGATCCTAGAATCAAGAGTGGATGACAGAGAAGGAAGGTCTCGGCGAAACAATATCCGCATACTCGGCCTCCCATAGAAGGCAGAAGGAGACTGTATGGAACTGTTTCTCGAAGATTGGCTGATAAATACATACGATGCAAAGGCCTTCTCCAAATTTGTCTCCATAGAACGAGCCAATCGCATACCGACTGGGAAGGCTGTACCCGGCGCACCCCCGCGAACAGTCATTGCAAGGTTCCTAAATTATAGAGACAGGGACGCCCTGCTCCAACTGGCAAGGTCAAAAGGTACAGTCACATACAACGGATCGAGAATTGCTTTCTTCCCTGACTACACCAGAGAAGTACAGAAAGCACGCCAATCCTTCGATCCACTCAAAAAAACGCCTGCAAACGATGGGAGTCAAGTACGGATTGGTATTTTCCACGCGGTTAAAACATTTTCATAAAGGCACATCTGTCCACTTTACGGACCCAAGGAGGCTTGGAACTGGGCGGAAAGGCACATAGACGGACACTGGGGCGCTGAGGGGATGCAGAGAGGGGATCGCGGCAGACTGCATCCTGAACGACCACCGGAAATGGAACCCCAGCTGAACCCGCACATTGCGATCCTGCACAAAGCAAATTAATAATTAGTCAAAATGCCGTTCCCACGAAAGAAACTGCCGAATGAAGTAGGCTAAGAAGCCCAATCTGGACAATGCAAACCCAAACCACATGGCACAACAAGGCTGGCGACTGACCAGCAACCCCCCTCTAGACGACAAAGGGAACTCGAAGTACCCTGAGAAGGTGCTCTACAACCAAGCTTCAACTGGCACCCGGTTCACGGGATCCGGCTGCGCCGTGTCTCGCGGGCTTGTGGTGCCTCCAGACTGGAAAGCCCCGCTAAAGCAAGGCGGGCGCATGCTAGTTGAAGCTTAACTGGTTTATAAGTTTATGTTGGGCCGACAGATGCTTCAGTTGTGGGTGGAGTATGGGGAGGGGGGAGTTGGAATTGTTAAAGTTTTTCAACGTTTAGCATACAATGACAATATGAGAATACTACGAGAGGCATTTGCTGCAATAAGATTCGTCCAACTGTCCTCGGCGCAGATGCAGTCTACGGAATGCAGCCAGGAACATCACATTCAAATACCTGATGGCACCTGCATCGACTCCTAATAACAAACACCTAAAGCTCATAACCTGGAATGTGAATGGCCTGGGATCCAGCATTAAAAGAAGACTAGTGCTGCAATACATAAACAGACATTCCCCGGATATAGCCCTCTTAACCGAAACGCACCTGGCGGGAACCACATGTAAACTGTTCCAGGGATCCAATTATCACACAGCGATGCATGCTGGTTTCTCCACAGGGGCGAGAGGAGTGCTGATACTGATCCACAAGAGACTACCGCTTGAAATCAAAAAAGTAATGCGGGTGATACGTACACCTGCAAGCGTCACTATGGAACCAAACCCTGGCTATTACGGCAATCTACTCCCCACCAGCCCTCCTCAACACCTTGCTAGCTGGCATTACCCCTATCCTGGCGACAGGAATGGCAGATACATGTATAATAGGAGGAGACTTCAATGAAGTAATGAACAACGCCTTAGACCGGACTGACCTGCGGACCAGAAACCCTAACACTGTCATCAGACTTGCTGCCTTTGCATCCGCACTGGGGCTCCGGGATACGTGGCGAGAACTGCACGGAGAAGAACGTGAGTACTCCTTCCATTCAGGAGCGCATGCCTCAATGTCCAGGATAGATTATTTCTTTCTTCCATCCCAGAGCATTCATAAAGCCTGTAACGCATCCTTCTTTCCAAGAGGCATATCCGATCATTCCCCACTACTAGTGGAGCTGGAGACGGAGAGACCACGCCTGCCGCCCACCTGGCGTCTTAACTCCTACTACTTGGGGTTCCCAGAACTACAAGAAAAAATAGAAACGACCACCTCCGACTACTTCGAGCTGAATGCAGGCTCGACGGATGACCCCTCCATCCTGTGGGAAGCATACAAACCAGTCCTACGAGGCAAGATCGTATCATGGACTTCCGCCAAGAAAAAGATGCAACGCGAGTTGATCACTGACGCCGAAAAAGAAGTTGTGACTAAGGAAGCAGAACATATCTCCAGCGACACCGCCCAGACAGACAGAGCCCTAATGTTGGCGCCGAAAAAGTTACATAATCTGTTGCTAGATTGTGCCCAAAAAGCACATAGCGCCATGAAAGCACGTCTATATGAAACAGGGGAAAAAGCAGGCAAGATGCTTGCATGGTTAGAAAAACATGAGGAAGGTCAACGTACAGTAAAAAACATCAAAACAAGAGAAGCCAAAATAGTCTCCACTGATGTGGAAATAGCAGAATGCTTTGCTGACTTCTACAAAGGACTCTATGCGCCTCCCACCGATACACCGAATAGCTCCATATTGGACGAGATTGATCTACCCTTCCTCACCATGGAGCAAGCTGAATCGCTGGATGGCAAAATAACAGAGGAAGAGATCTCAACAGCCATAGCACAACTCCAGGCCAGCAAAACCCCAGGTCCCAACGGCTTCCCTGTTGACATTTGGAAATGCCTGAGCTATTTAGATTTACCTACGCACCTACTCAATCTGTTCAAAGACTCCCTACTGAAAGGCGTGCTCCCGCCAGACCTCCGAAAAGCCACAATAATAGTGATCCCAAAAGAAAACAAACCTCCGGATGAATGCGGCTCCTACAGGCCCATATCACTGATCAATACTGAAGCGAAGATACTGGCCAAGGTGCTAGCGAACAGACTCCAGACGGTCCTCACAGCACTGATCCACCCGGACCAATGCAGCTTCGTGCCCCAAAGGTCAACCAGAATGAATATCCATAGGCTGCATCTGGCCTTGGAGAGAGTGCCCACTCTACAGCAGTCAGCAGCATTGTTAGCCATAGACTTCGAAAAGGCCTTTGATTCAGTGTACTGGGAGGCATTGGGTCTCATTACAACTCAAGCGCTAAGGGTTAACGCCGTCGTTAACCCTTAACGCCTCATTACGATTTTAACGGCTGCTTCTAGCAGCCATTAAAATCCATGGAGCTAAACCGCCTTGGTGCTAATTACGCCACCGTAATTTACGGTGGCGTAATTAGCGCCTTCCCCACTCCCATTATGCCCTATGGGGCAAAAATGGGAATGGGGAAGGGTAAAATGGGAAATGGGGATTTACCGCCCCACTCACCTTGGAATGGGGCGGTAAATCCGGCATCCACCATGGTGTAAACATAGTTTACACCATGGTGGTAAAGTTGGCGTACTTACCGCCTGGGTCGTAATGACCCCCATTGTGGGCAATTATGAGGAAAATGAACTTCGGCAAACCATTTATAAAATGGGTCCAGCTTCTGTATAATGACCCCCTGGCAGAGGTGAAAGTGAATGGGTGGCTCTCGCATGTCTTCCGATTGGGGAAGGGCACCAGGCAAGGATGTCCCCTCTTGGCAATGCTGTTTGCCCTAATAATCGATCCACTGGCAGTCATTCTGCGGGACACGGACACACGGTCAGGCTTTCGCTGGAACTCAGAGTGGGAGGACAAGATATCCCTCTATGCGGACGACCTCCTGATATACTTAGGTGACCTGGCAATCTCAGGCTCCATAGTCACTGCTATCCTAAAAAACTATGGAACCTTTAGCGGCCTCAGGGTGAACTGGCTCAAGTCTGTGCTCTTCCCTGTGAAGGGTGTGGACTGTATACCACCACAGGGCTCCCCCTATCAGATTGAGCTCACACAGTTCCGGTATTTAGGCATCATCATCACCAATGCCCTCGACACTTATATACCCCAAAACCTATACCCACTAGTGAAGAAATTCGAACAAGATGTGGTCCACTGGGAGGCACTATCACTGACACTGCTAGGCAGAGCAGCGCTCTTCAAGATGTTAGCCCTACCCCGATTCCTGTACATCCTTCAAAATGCCCATCTCCATATCCCCGCGGAAGAATTCCGTAAAATAGATGGAACAATACACAAGCTGCTGTGGGGAGGGAAACACCCGAGGATAGCCCTCAAAACCCTGCAACGTTCAGTCTGGGAAAGGGGGGATAGGTCTCCCCAACATCCAAGTTTAGTACTGGTCGACCGAAATGGCAACAGTCAATAATATTCTACATGGCAATCCAAAGTTTCCACATATACAAGCGGAAATAAACGCAAGGCATGACTTGTCCCCACTCGAAAGTCTCTATGGGAAACAGTGTCGCCCTCCCGAGCGTTCGATAGTGGCACAGACAGCACCAATATGGAAAGAATCTCATAAATATATTGGCTGGGATAATAGAATCACTCCAGTTGAGTAACCAGCTCATTCCATTTGGCGAGATCTCTATTCAATATGCCCTCCCAGCTACCGAACGCTACCACTACGAGCAACTGCATCATGCCCTTTCAGCTCAAAGGGACCAAATGATAGACATGCCGGATTGCACGCCTATAGAGCGAAATATAGTTGTAGACAAGGTAGAAAACAAAGTCACTTCCACCATGTACAATGCCATTTCCACTTTTGCCACGACAGAACTATCGGGCCTGAAGCTGAAATGGGAAGGGGATGTTGGCCCAATACTCCCCGAAGATTGGATTTCGGCCCTGATGCACCCCAGGGATATAGCAATCTCAGCCAGAATCAGACTTATCCAACTAAAGATCCCCCACAGAATATACTACCGGCGTCTAACACTGTATAACTGGGGGAAAGCAACCGATCCCAAATGTCTGCGCTGTAAACAGGAAGAGGGTACCTTCTACCACATCCTATGGCAGTGCACGCAAATACAATACTTTTGGAGACAATCTATTGAAAGACTCTCGAGGGTCATGGGCCGTCTGATACCTAATGACCCCAAACTTCTCCTCCTAGGTATTGAAGAGGAAGGAGAACTGTCCCGCTTCGAAAGGCTGCTGCTTTCAAAATCCGCAGGGATCGCCAAACAAAACATTGCACAATTGTGGGGATCAGAAATCTGGCCAAGCTATGACCAACGGTCCGCGGACGTGGATGCTGTCAGCCTGATGGAACGTCGAGTATATCAAGCACGGGGCTGCCCTGGCAAGGCGGATAAAATATGGGGAAAATGGGAACAAGTACTATGAACACACAGTGTTTGGGTGAATGAACTACATCACATAGCCTTGCCATCAAGCCAGGACTTAACATAACAAAATGTCTCGTCAACACCCGGTTGTGTAGCCAACACAATAATGCAGCTGGTCTTGTATATGTGTATCTATCCGTAGTGGATGTGTATGTGCGCCCAGACAGTTTTCAGTTTCCATGCGCAATGCCTTATTCATATGTATGCAAATTATGTTTATTGTTATGTTTATCTTCACTTTTGTTTTCTTTGTTTTGATTGGATATTGATTGTTCTGTATACATGCACAAAAACCCAATAAAACTTGTTATTAAAAAAAGAAAGAGCTACATGCTCAATGTCCCTCAGAGCCCGGGGTTTTGGGATGTTCCAAATGTTAGCTGGCCTACCCATGACCACCTCATAAGGGGAGAGCCCAGTCTTAGTCTTTGGGGTGGTGTGCATTGACAGTAACACTATCGGTAAGGCGTCCCACCATTTCAATTTGGTGCCGGCACACGCCTTAGTGACCTTATTCCTTAAAATTTCATTGTATTTCTCTACCAATCCAGCACTCTGAGCATGTCTAGCCGAATGGAACCGTTTATCAATCTGTAATCCCGCGCATATCTGCAGAATTACAGCAGCGATAAAATGTGGACCATTGTACGACCAGATGACCCTTGGCAAACCAAACCTAGGAAAATATTCCTTAAGCATGGTTTTTGCTGTTGTCATTGCTGTGGATCTTTTACAGGAAAGGCTTCAACCCATTTACTAAAGGTGCAAATAACAACCAAAATGAACTTAAAATTCTTACAACGCTCCATTTCAATAAAATCAAAGTGGATCACTTCAAAGGGGACAGAAGGTGGACCAAAACTACCCCTTGGTGTCGATGTGCCCTTCCCCATATTGTGCTGTAGACAGATCATGCAACTTTGGAAAAAACGCTCAGCTGTTTTCGAGATGTTATCGTTCACCCAGAATTTTTCTAACATTTTGCAAACCTTCCTAGCACAGATGTGGGTGGGCCCATGAGTCATTGCGACCATCATAGTAATGTATGCATCTGGCAGCATCCATTTTCCCTCTAACTTATCCACCCAACACCCATCATTATCCAACCTCGCGAAACCCTCAGCCCATAGCTTAGTTTCTTCTAAAGTGGCATCGGCTTGGATATTCTTTACAGATTCAATACCTTCATCTATGGTACAAAGATGTGTGGCTTCCCTTGTAGTGTACATATCTGAATAGAGATCAGTAGCAGTTTGTTTGGCTATCTGGTCAGCAAAAGTGTTCCCTTTTCCTACATCATTTATGATTTTCTGATGCACTGCGCATTTCATAATCGCTAACTGAGTGGAAAGTGCAAGCGCTGAAAGTAACCGCACTATCAAGGAGCCATATTGAATCTTTGTTCCATGTGAGGTCAAACAACCTTGTTCTGCCCAAAGTCTATCGAAGTTGTGAACTACCCCAAAAGCATACTGACTATCAGTATATATGTTTACTCTAAGCCCTTCGGAAAGTTCACAAGCTCGGGTCAATGCGATAATCTCTGCGGCCGGTGCGGAGTTATGCAAAATTCTATTGGTTTCCACAATCGTGCTTAGTGTGGTGATGGCGTAAGCAGCCGTGGATGTACCATGCAGAAGTTTGTAACAGGACCCATCGCAAAACAGCTCCCCTTGTGGGTCGTTAAAAGGTGTATCTTTCAGACCAATCCTGCCTTTAGTCTCTTGTTCTGTGGTGTAAAGGCATTCATGTGACATTTCGTCACTGCAAGCAGTACCTTGCGGGAAAGGTAATAGTTCAGCCGGATTCAATACACAACACCTCTTATTTATATATGCGGTGCAAACAACATCAATTCATATCTCGTTAATCGTGCGGAAGTGAGGTGTTGAGTTTCTGTTCTATTTAATAGAACATCTACAGAGTGAGGTACCAACAAGGTTAAAGCATGGCTTAGGACCATACCCTTGCTCTGTTTTACAGACGCAGCAGCAGCATGGACAGCTCTCAGACATCTCGGCAAAGCGCATGCAACACGATCAAGGGCAGAAGAAAAGTAACCGCACGGCCTATTCTTCCCTCCATGTTCCTGCATTAATACAGCCAAAGCACATCCATCACGTTCATGCACATACAACTCGAAGGCGTTTTCATAATTTGGTGTGCCCAAAAATGGTGCTGAACACAGTGCAGTCTTGAGCAGATCAAAAGCTTTCTGGTGTTCCAAGTTCCACGGCAATGGCAAAGAAATGCCCTTCTTTGTCAAAGCCAACATTGGTTTAAACACTAGTGAAAAATTGGGGATCCACTGCCTACAGTAAGAAGCCATTCCTATCAAGGCTCTAATTTCCTTCTGTGTATTTGGGACAGACATGCTAGAAATGATTTTAATCTGTTCAGGCGACAACCGTCTTCCCTCCTTTGACAGGAGATAGCCTAAATAGGCGACCTCCAGTCGACAATATTGAAACTTTTGAGTGAAGCTTTATGTCCATGTTTTGCTAGTTGAATAAGCAACAACACGGTGCCCTCCTTACAGGCACTTTCTGAATCAGCAGCTAAAAGAAGATCATCTACGTATTGAAGCAATGTACAAGTGGTAGGCAACTCGAGTGTATCAAGCTGCTCTTTCAAAGCCCTACTATAAGGGCTCGGACTTTCCGTGTATCCTTGCGTCATACGGGTGAATGTAAACGAGCGTCCCCCTAGGGTGAACGCGAACAGGTATCTGCTATCCTTGTGTATAGGAATGCTAAACAAATCATTTTTAAGATCTACAACACTAAAATTAGTAGCAGAAGCTGGGATCATAGTTAATATCGTCGTTACATCAGGCACAATAGGAAATTGTGCAGCAACAATCTTATTAATAGCGCGTAAATCAATCATGAAACGAAAAGGAATTGCATTATCTCATTTCTTATACACCGGGAAAATCGGACTATTGCACAAACTACCTGCAATTTCCTCAATTACCCCACGGTGTACAAAATCAGAAACTATACACTTCAAAGCCTGCTCACCCTCAACCGAAATATTATACTGAGGAATACGTAACAACTTTACTCCTTGTTTCAAAATGATTTTAACAGGCTCAATCTGTAGAACATCGACATCATTGTCATCAATCGCCCATAAACACTCCGGAACATCCCTAAATTCTGGCGGCAAATGTCTAGTCAGGAACTGTGAGGCAGAAAGTTGCTGTGGTGAAATCGTCAAATGCACTCCATCTGAAGAACAATGAATTACCGCATTTAATTCCTTCACAGATTCAACCCCAGCAAATTCTCACCACAGTTCGATGTCAAAAGAAATGGACAGTGATCCGTGAATGGACCCAGTGTAATCGGTACCGGCGAAGAAACCGGACTAACCACTGGTGTACCAGAAACCCCTACAGAAACATTGGTTTGCCCTGACAGTGGAATGTTTGGAACCTGTGAATGGTCAATGGAACACTTCTGCGCTCCTGTATCTATCAAGAATAGATGTTTCCTATTTCCCACTATCATTTCAACGTAGGGACCTTTCTGAATAACGGGAATAGGCGTTGGTTCCAAACCAAACCCTGCTTCGGGCAATCCTAGCGAAACAATATATCATCAAAAGGAAGGTCTTCAGAGAGATATGCAGTAGAAGGATGATCAAAAATGTTTCCATTATCCACACTCGGTGACTGATTGTCTTGTGAAAAAGGCTGTGGATTCTGAAAAAACTGGCTTCTACCAGGACCCACTGCCCCAGGGCGGCCTCTGGATCGTTGACCCATGATACCAAATGTGTTATTCGACCTCTGCTGGAGGATCGGGCATTGTGCTCGCCAATTACCCTCTTGTCTGCAATAAGCACATTGGTTTGCGTGTAGAGGACCCAACGGCAAAGTACCTTGTGGAACATACTGTCCCCTAAACTGTGTACTACCCCCTCTAGGATCTCTAACAATCTGTTGCAATAAAACTTTAGTTTTCAGGTCTCCCTTTTTCTTTTCAATCCTCTCTTTTTCATTATTGACTCGGTTTTCATAATACTGAGCCATATGCAACACTTCAGACTGAGACTTAGCTTGCCAAGCGCTCTCGGAAGTTATAATTTGCGAATGGATGTCAGGTAAAAATCCACGCACAAATTTGTCTACAAATAGTCATTTTCCAGACTCTGTACTTAAGTCTTGTCCACTGAAATCTGAAAACACTTGTTCAAACCGATTAAAGAATTTGGTAGCACCCTCAGACTTTCCTTGGACACAAGCAGTAAGTTTGTCCCAGACAATCCTTCTCTCAGGAATTAAGGCTTTCAGTTTTGTCACTATTCTATCAGGCAAAGTCAGTATTACCTGTGGCGGTCTCTCGCCAGCTGGTCTTTCTCTATCTTGTATAGCCATATTATCCCATGTGTCCCCTAGCCCTGCTGCATCATCTACTGTCCTAATTTGTTTCCACAAATCAATGGGTAGGAGCACGAGAAATAACAAATCTATATCACTCAGAGCAAATACTGACGACTGCAAGACAGATTCTATCTCTTTATAGAACCCTGTTGGATTATTTCTAATATCTGGGATGGATTGTCTAATGGTGTTCACTTCCTGTCTTGAGAACGGGATGTGAACAAACTGCGATACATAATGTACAGGAATGTCGTAAGCCACAGTACCTGCTGGGGCGTTAGCTGGAACCTCAACTTTTGGAACAAATGTCAGAGGAACCTCTCTCATAGGCATAGATAGGAAACTCTGAACGCTTACTGAGCAACAGAGCTAAATCAAGCACTAAAGCAGCTGAAGGAGTGTCAGACGAAAAAGCTCTCTTATAGATATTCAATAATTCTGCGGGACAACAAATCTTTCTTTTAATACATTCATCCTGCAGGTTTTCTATCATAACCTGGATCACTTTCCTCTGCATTTCTGGCGTATACTGACTATACGTGTCATATACTTCTACGGGAGATATTGACATGTCTGAAATCCATCTAATTGCACCTTTTGTGCAAATTCGTGTTACCTCACTCATTGACTTACAAAGAGGAAGGAACCGTTTCTGTACAAAAGTAGCGCTCAAACTATCACCATCAATTTCTTCATTCCGTAATCTTTACAACTCCCTTCTATACTCAAAAACCCTCTCAACGTGCTCATATACTTTCTCTGCAGTATCTCTTGAATATGCTAAAGCATTCAGATCCCTCAACCCTTGTGGGAGATCTACATCATTCAGTCTGTTCCACATTACAGATAAATAAATTCCCAGTCCTTCGATAAAAACATTTTTCTCAGGAAAACTTTCTAAATTAGAGAGTGTGGCAAAAACATCAGATTGTTCACCCCTCTCCATGCACTGTCTAGCCCATGCAGTCAAATCACGCTTTCTCTCTTTAGACACTGTATTGCGAGTTACAATCTTTGATTACGCGCTCCCTTATCAACTACAAGCGGAACAGAACCACTTGGAAGAGGAAGAGTAGAAGAATCTTGTACAATCGGTAACAAAGGTACTATCACTGGTGCAGAAGACAAATCTACCAGACCCGTAACAGTAGGCAAAGGCGGAGGTACAGGTGGAGGAGCAGCGATGGAAGGAGGAACAATAACCAGAGGAAAAGGAGCAATAGGAGGAACAATAGGAGGAGCAGGAATTACTACGGGAGGATGAACGACAGTAGGAAGAGGTAAAGCAACGGGAATAGGAACATATGGAGGTGGCGCAGTGGCTCCAGGCCTTCGTTCATTTAGAAGCTTGTCAATTAATTCATCAGGCACATGAAAATCTTTAGACGGATATATTTTCTGAATGCCAAGTTGAAAAGCCCTATCCATATTTCTAACTGACTCTGACTGTTTACTTTGATCATACAATAATGCTTTCTCAGCGTTGGACATATGTCGGCGTGCATGTTTCTCTCTACTTTTAAGTTGCTGCATAGCTTCATTCTTCCAATTTTGTAATATATCAAATGCCACACGTCTACCTTTTTTCTTTAACAATATAGACTCTAAATATTCTATACAAGGAATCTCAAAACTACCATTGATTGGCCACTGAAGTTCGGAAGCATGTATAGTTTGTCTGTGCCAAATATTGTTAAACACTATACTACCAATGCCGTGCTTACAGTACATAGGACACGCTGGCGACCCCTCCTGTGGCGCTGGATGGCCAAATTCCAAAGATTGTCTGTCTCTGCGGAATAATGCCCTGAAACAGGCAGACAATTTCTCAGGCATATCAGATTCCTGGTGATACCTCGTCAATAATTGTGCTTGTGAGTACAATACGCCAAAATCAATTATCAGCATACTTAAGAATCGGGTCACGACTCACCTGATCAAAGAACTAAGGGAGGTCTGATCGGATTACATAGGACAACTAAGGACCCTCGTGGTTGGTGAATTCGGCAAAACTGCCCGCCTCAATATATGGACCCTCGTCAAGATGCCGTCTCGGACCGCGGGCTCACCGTCCAGGGATCGGGTCGTGCAGTACTGTTGAGGTATCGCGTCTCATCCAAGAATGGCCCCCTTTCTCATCATACGATCCCGGTCCAATAGCCGCGTCAACACTTCAACGAGATGGCATCAATCTTGAGGGTCCCTATTCAGGCGCCATCTGTAAAAGCAAGGAAATATCAAGGCTGAGTACCACAAAAGGAAATACACCAAACACGGGCTATAAAGATTCACAGATCTTTAATACTGCACAGTTACAAAGAAACCCAGATCTGATACAGATAGCTATCTGGCTCTCGACACCCCGCAATGAGTACCAGCCCGTCAGAGTGAGGAGGGAGAGTGCTGGACATCTAAACATTCGCATTTTTATACATTTCCTACAATATTGTCCAGCCCCTCTACAGGTTAATGATCTGCGGTCTAGAGTTTGTGCCGAGTTCACATATAGCTCATACAATAATATGCACATGGATGACATAGGTTGGTGTTTCCAACAAGTTACAATGGCGAAGTGTATTCCTGGATTTAGCAGTGAGCCTAAGTACATATCCCTTCACAATGTAGTTCTGCCAGTGTCCACGCTTGACATTTACATAACATTGTCCTCAATGTGTATTCGTAGATGAGGCTTGATAGTGCAGACAATCCTAGGACAACAGGTCATGCTTGGTGCAAGGTCTCATTACCTAGTCTAAACAGTCGACCCTCAGACAGTCTAACCATTAACAGAACTCAAAGGTCAGGAAGGTTTGGTTGCAAGTTAGAAACACAGTCTACCATTTTAGAACAGAGAATCGCATACGAACAGAAATCAAAATGGCGGATGATTCTAAAATGGCAGCGAAGTCAATCTAAAATCAGAACTTTGCAACACGCTTTTCTTAGCAGAGTGACTAGGCCTAGGCCAATATAAATAGAAAGGAGGCACGATATGATTTCCCGTTTAACACTTCCTCCCTCCGGACACCTTTAGATCCACCATTCAAGCACTGATTCTATCCCCCCTGGATGGAGGCAGTACCCGCCTCAAAGGCCTCCTGTTGTCCTCCCTTGTGCCCCTGAGAAGTGTCCTACATGCAGCCGCACACCACATCAAGGGTCTACAGAGATATGATCACATTACCCCGGCCCTCATTGACTTTCACTGGCTCTGACTGCATGCACGAATCCCCTTCAAGTCTTGCTGCATCATCTATAAGGCAGTCGCCCTCAAGTCACCAAGCTACCTCATGGAGAAACTCAGCATCTCCGGCGGACAGTCCACCTCCAGAAGCTAGGATACGGGCAGACTTGAAATCCGCTGCTGCAAAAAAGGAAAGGCCCACAAAAAAAGCCTTCTCTGCCTATACGCCCCGAGACTATGGAACCTTCTTCCCATCATTATCAGACTCACCCCACGTGCCTACAATTCAGAAAAGAACTCTTCAACCACCTATTCAAGGAATCTCTCCTCAACACCTCAGCCATCACGTTGCCCCGTGCGACGTGACTCGCTAGATGCCACTCTCCCCACTCCTCCCTGCCACCCTGTACAGCTGTACCCCTCCTCTGTGCTCTCTGTATCCAACTCTGATCTGTTGTTACCACAGATAAGCGCTCCGTTATGTAGCTGTACTGTTGTACACCTCTGTAAATCACTCCGATCCGTTGTGTATCTATATTGTTGTGTGCCTCTGTAAAGCGCTCCGTTGCTTCTCAAAACTGATTTTAACTCGGGAAATCCTGAACGTAAGGAAGAAAGCAGGTTTCTCTAGCCCATGTGCCGTTTTTGCAATAAGGCTCTTGCTCGGGAAACTAAAACATATCCTCGTCTGTTCCCCTCTACACTCTGATACTCGCAATTTATATTGGGGTAAATATGTTCATATTTAGCCACAGTAAATCTTTTTGGGTATGTGATTTTTCTGGAACTTCGATCTCAGTAACAATGACGGTCTTAAGTATTTAAAATTGATCTACTTATATTTTTTTGTAGATAATTAGTTGGGCACAGATCAAGTTAGTTGGACCTAATCTGGACGATTAATGTATTTCGTCCTACGGACGCTTATGTATTCCGTATGGAAGAGATTGTATTTTAGATATAATGAAAATGTACTCCTAATTTGTATGTAATTTTACATTTTGTATGTACTGTTAGTTTGTATTTGTGGAAGGTTTCCTTTAAACCAATCCACAATAGAAAAATAAATAAATAAAAATAACGCTGCTTTGGTAATTGTTAATGAAGAAAAGATAATCTCTTCATGCTGCTTCTTTTTGACTCAACAGGGCGTTGTAAGTGCATGTTAGTTCCCTCATTAAAATATAGGAATAATATATTTGAATGAATGTGCCCGGAGACATTTAAGTGTCATGAATTCAGAGCAGGGGTCCAGTTGAGAGATGCAGGCATTTTTGTTTTGTGCACGCGGATGCGTGAGTAGGATCCATGTTAATATTCTGGCGCCACGTCTGTCCGCAGTCATTATATCGTTAGAAATAATTGTTTTTCCGATAATTTTTATTTTGTATGCCCCCTTTCTCTATTTTCACATGTTTTAACATAAAAGACACAGGTCTAGTATTTTATTTCTTCGGCAAGTAGAAGGAAAGTTATACTTTGGGAAATGTTTCAGAATTATCAATACCACTGTCCAAAAACAAAACAGAGGTAGGTGAGTATGTCTGCCATCCTAGTGAAAGTGACATTTTCGTTTACCGTTCCAATTAGGAGGCATTGCTGCTGTAAGAACACATCGGTGGAGACATTTGACACCCACTGCTTTCTGGGCTTTAGGGATATGGTGCCCCCTGCTGGTTGTGTGTTGGTATTGCTCTGCCATAGATAGTTCGTCCATTTCTTCTGCTCCCCTTGTATTCGTCTTCCTGCTTCAAGGTCCAAGCGTATGTAATCATTTCCTATTGATGAATCTAGCCACCAGTTTCACCTGAGACAAACATATATGGTATGTGTTTGCTGAGTCTTTTGAAAAGTAACTATAGATAACAATTTGGGGGGAGGGTTCTGGGGGAGAGGAGGGGGAAGAGGTTGGTTCCGCCTTTGTAATTGTAGTCCACAGAGAAATGCAACAATGCCATTGGAAACGTGATGTGCTTACAGCAGGCCTGACAACAGTAAACGCCATCTGTCAGTTTGAAGTACCCTTTAAAAGACTCTGAAATTGCTACTGTCTATTACTTGTTAATATTCCTTTTAGGTTCAGTGAAGTATTTAAAAAAATAGTAATAAATGCATTCAAGATTTTTTTGAATTGCCACTGTGCATTCTGTCACACATAGTTTATGTATAGCCTGTATAGCCATCAATCTATTCTGCTCATCTGTATTAACAAGTTCAATGTACTACTCGGAGCAAAGGATGACTATTTATTTAAACAGCTCCTGGCAGCAAAATGTGTTGCCTGCCACAACTTTACAAAGAACATTAAAATCAATGACAATTTATAAACCAAAGCCTTGGAATTATGCTTTGGATTCCCATAATTCATGAGAATAAATCTGTCAGATTCCTTTTATTATAAATTAATAGCATGCTGCCTAAAAGCTTTGAAGCGCCAGGAGATGGTTTACAGGTTCAATGCTGACATCTGGTGGACGGCATTACTAACTGCGTTCAGTATTTTCCTTTTTTTTGCACTACAAATTCGATAATGTGTTGAATGAACCAGAAAACTTACGTAAAAGTACGCCTGGCGCTTTTAAAAAAATGGTATCGCTGCTAATTTTACTCTTGTAGAACCCATTCACTTTGCAAAGGAATGAAATAACTATCGCAAAAGCAACAATGGCGGACAAGTATTTCACAAACACAGATATTATACAGAACACATTTACAAGATGTACATATGTGAAGTCCCGCTGAAGCGTGCAGGTGAATCTGCAACATTATCAAAACACCAAGCTTTAAAGATGAGACAAACTAAATGGATTATAGGCTCAAATTCCAATGTCATCTAAAACAAAACTGTTTTCGTTTTCCAAATCTCAACCATGGTTTTATGAGCAGTGTTATATAAGGGGTAAAGTGCCCGGGCCTAATCCTACATTATGAGGATATTTCAATTCTTTTTATTTTTTTATATTCTTTTTTTTAGTGTTTATGGCCAAGCCTGGCCTTTATATTATACTCTGCAAAACAGTTACACATATTATAGTTCTTACAAATGTATAAAAATTAAACTTGAAAACAGGACAAATCATTTATAACAATTAAAACAATTCATTTCATCTATACATACCACCCTTTAACAAATGCAAGCATGAGGCTTTGATGACTAGGGAGCAGTCTGACAAGTGCAATTTTTCCCCTCCACATGTGCAAAGTCCAGAGTGTCTCGCAAAGCGACCAAACGTTTTTCAACCTTCTGCCATATGTGGAATGCAGCCGTAGTCATGACCAAGGCTTTTGCTCCATAAATGAGGCTCCAAGAATGGTCTGAAGTATAGTCCACAAACGTATGATAGCCCCTCTCATAGAGGGGTGCTAATGTACCGCATTGTGTAAGCAAGTGTCTAGCTGACTCCTCTGTTGCCTTACACATACGACAGAGTCGGTCATTTCTTTCCAGCTCAATCCATGCCCCTTTATTTTCATAAACCGGTAGAGTTTCAAGAACCAAGGAAAGAATTAAATGCACCACTTGTGGGGAAAACTATTTGACCAGGTAATCACGTGGGGCATTTACATTCATTCCCTGTGTAGAGTACAGGTTATATTACGTTTGTTGACGAGATAATCAATGGACTTCAAGCAATCCTTTGACTTTCTTTCAAAGTCCACGGCATATACATTGCCTAGTGAATCTGGTAAGCCCTTCATGCCAATTGCCACACAATGGTTTAAGGCAAACACTGTGCCAACAGTGATGGCCGTGGCACTTACTATATTTGAGGGTCTACCATTTCCACTGACGTATATAGTACCCCACCACTTAATGACAGCCAGCCGCCAGAGAACGTGAAGGGATGGTAATCCTAGTTCTAAGCGCATAGCTTCAACAGGTACTGGTTTTGGAAGGTCCAATATTGATCTCAGTAGCTTGCCCTCCAGTTTGGGCAGCCAAATAACTGAGACCAGGGGCAAATTTCCCAATGCATGTGGTATCCCTGGCACTACAGATTTCCCATATGCAGTGAGTTTTGCCTCCATAGATCTGCCCCCTTGCCTATTAATCCGATTTTTTTTTAATGAGAGCCATTTGGTCTATGCCAAGGCTAAGACCAACTTCGCTTGAGGAGTGCTATTTAGGTCATATGCTATATGCATGATATTTAAATTCACTGAGTAGAGGAGTACTGTGAGCAAGAGGCTTTCTATTAGACCCCACAACTCTGAGGTGAATTTGCTAAATTCTCTTTATTTATTTTTTTAATTTAATTTAGTTATTGAGTATTTGTAAAATGTCTGCAAACAAAATGGTCTTTCAAGGCGCCACAATACAAAAGAAAAGTGGGTGGCAACAATAACGGTCCTACTAGGCCTTGTGTCATTTCGGATCATGCAAGTACAGTAACAAGAAGTGCAGGTAGGGAGGGGTGTGGGAGAGGGAAGTGCAGGAAGTGGGGAAGGGATAATGCTAGGGTGGGAGGGAAGTGAGGGGGTGAGTGGAGGCATAAAGTGCAGGGGGGAGTAGGAGGGGAAGCGAGGGCACATGGGGCTGGGAAGTGTTAAGGGGAGGCCAAGTGGGCAAGCGCCAGGGGATACAGTGAGTGAGAACCACATCCTAAGTGCAATGGGGCGATGGACCAGGTTCGGTAGGAATACACACCCCACCAGGCTAATCAGTGATAAGGGGAGGCCAGATCAGCAAGTGCAGGGGATGCTGGGAGTGTGAACCACATCCTAAGTGTGAGGGGGTGGACCAGGTTCGGTAGGGATGCACATCCCGCCAGGCTAGTCAGGGGAAATGGCCCAGAAGGGCAAGTGCAGGTAGATGGGATTAGGGGGGTATTCAGGGAAACTAAGGTGCTGGGGTAGACTGGGCGAGGAGGGCCTGGTGCCCTGTAGGACTCAGAAGGGATCAGGCAGCCAGTCAATGCGGCAGCGGGGGGGCATTAGGAGGGGAGAGGGAGAGGGAAGGAAGAAGAGAAAAGGAGAGTCTTGAGAAGCTTCCAGAACTTAAGGAGATCCAGCTCAAGCCTGAGAGGGGCAGGGAGGTAATTCCAGAAGGAGTCTCCTGCTGAAGAGAAATATTGACACCCCGCTATCAGCTTTGAAAAACGTCTGATCTGTAGAGAGGTGGAGCTAGAAGAATGAAGGACTCTAGCAGGGAGGTATTTAGGGAGAGTTGGAGGTAGCAGGGTCCCAGGCCCCACCCCAGAAAGCCTTGTGGATGATGCATAGGGTCTTGAACCTGATCCTTTCAGCCATTGGGAGCCAATTGAGAGATTTTAGGGCTGGAGAGATGCCATCCATGGGCTTGAGACCAAGGGTAAGTCGTGCAGTCCTGTTCTGAATTAGTTGAAGGGGGTGCAGGGAGGATAAAGGCAGATTGAGGAAGAGCCAATTGCAGTAGTGCAAATTAGGGAGGACCAGAGCTCTGGATACATTGAGTTTCCAGGGAAAGGTGAGGAAAGGGAGATTGTCTATGAGGAGGCGCAGCTGAATGTGGGCCTTCGTGGCAAGGTCCACGATGTGAGGAGAGAAGGAGAGAGATGAGTCTAAGATGACACCAATGATTTTATCCTCACAAGAGGGTGAGGGGAAGTGGCCCATGGTAGGCAACCAGAGAGTAGGAGGGAAGGAGGGAGCATGGGTCCCAATGAGAAGGATCTCAGTCTTACTGGCATTAAGGCAGATATTGTTAGCAGTACACCATGCCTGACTAGCAGTCAGACAGTCAGAAATGAGAGAGTAAGAAGAGGAGGAAGTGGCGCTAAGCTTGAAAGAGAGCTGCGTGTCATCAGCATAACACTGGAAGTGAGGAGAGAAGGTGGAGATCAGGTGAGACAGAGGGGCAAGGTAGATGCTGAAGAGCCACAGCGAGAGAATAGAGTCCTGAGGGACACCACATGTGGAGAGTTTGGTGGAGGAGAGGAAAGGGCCCAGTTAAACTTGGGAAGGTCGGTCAGATAGGTAGGAGATCAACCAGTCCAGTGCCAGGTCTGTGATGCCAAGAGTATCACAGAGCCTATTTATAAGGATGGCATAATTGACCGCATCAAAGACAGAGGAGAGATCGAGAAGGATGAAAACAGATGGAGAGTTGGAATCAAGATTTGAGAGCAAGTCTTAACATGTTGTTCAGGAGAGCAGTTTCCATGCCCCTGGCCTCTCTGAAGCCAGACTGGTGGTCGTGAAGACAACCAACAGATTCAGTGTGATAGATCAATTGGGAGCTGGCTAACTTCTCCAAGAGTTTGCTCAGGAAGGGGGTAATGATATGATATGATATGATAGGTTATTTATAACACGCTTAATACCCAGAGGTTTCTAAGCACGGACCCGGGGATCAAACCTTTGTTGCTATGTGTCGTCTTGCTTCCAAGGCGAGCACGTTGCCCCTGAGCTATGGATGGTAGTTAGCTGGGCAGGAAGGATTGGCAGAAGGCTTTTTAAGGAGAGGGTGTGAAAGGGAGTGCTTGGGGGTAATGGGAAGGAGCCAGTGGCAAAGGAGTGATTACAGGAACTGGCCAAGGCTGTATAGTCTTGGGGGAGCAGGGGAGCACCTGTTTGGGGGAGACTTTCATAAAGAGCACTAATTCAGAAACCTCATCAGGTGCTATGGGCGAGAAGGAGGAGAGTAGGAGTGAAGGGGACAGTGGGAGAGGGAGGAGGTGGGGAAGTAGAGGAAAGCAGGGAGAGTTAGGACAGAATGTCCTGAGTTTTAGTTGTGAAGTGGGAGACCATTGCAGTGCAGGGAGGCTGGGATGGCAGAGGAGAAGAGGAGACTACAGTAGGATTGGCGAGTTCTTTGCAGATTTTGAACAATTCAGCCGTGTTGTTGGTGGCCTCAGAGATGCAGGCTTGGATATGGGCCCTCTTCTTCAAGCGGATGGGTAATCTGTATTGCCTTTGGAGAAGGCAGCAGGCCAGTCTTTCAGTGGGTGTGCTTGAAGGCCGCCACTTCCATTCACCCACTCTGCACTTGCGTTTCAGAGAGGCTAGGTCAGAGCCAAACCAGGTGCTACGCTTGGAGGCAGGTTTCATGCAGATTCTCATGGCAGGGGCAGGGATTTCCAGGGTGTTGAAGATGGAAAGATGGAAGTTAGCAAGGGCAGTGTCAGTGTGAGAGTCAGTGGCTAGAGTGAGAGGGAGAATGTAAGTGTCGGCAAAAGCAGCATGTCAAACTCAGTTGTTGCCGGCGGTATGTCTGTTATATCCAAGTCCACCTCCCCCTCCTCCTCACCTGTCTCTTCTGAAGAGATTTCGCGTTGACGGGTCTTTCTTTTAGTTTTCTTCTTTTTTGTGAAGAGAAATGGTCTTCCGCGGTAGGAAGCCACCCTGATTCCCTGTTAAACAGGGAAGCCGGGGACCCCTTTCCCGCAGAGACCACAAGAAGAGGAAAAAAAGCAACATCTTAAAAAAACCTCTTCAAGCGGATTTGTAGCAGGAGAACAACCGGTCGACAGGGTTTATTCCAGTTCTGGTGGCTGGTGGACCGGATGGTGCAACAAGGAGTCCCAGGAAGGTACAGGTCAAGAGGCGATATGGCAGATGATCGATTTCTGAAGACGAGGAAGTCTTGGGGGTGCAGCAGTTGGACGAATCCTGGCCAGCGGGATGAAGAGATTGTGCCATGAAGGTAGGCACCAGGTCGAGCACTGCTCAGCGTGGCCCGAGGAGTGGGAACACTGCAGGGAAAACAGAGGCCAAGGCGGAGAGAGAGCAGAGGAAAACGGGAGAGAGAGAGCAAGGAGATCCGAGAAGGAGAAAGAAGGTAAGAACCGGAGTCGGGCAAGCCAGGGGAGAAAAGAATGGAAAGAAAAGCAAGGACGAGCGGGGAAGAATAAGCGAGCAGCAAAATACTCAGAGAACGGGGACGAGCAAGGGAACTCAACCCCGGAGAGGGAAGCAAGCGGCAGTAAGGCAGCAGCAAGCGGAATGGAGCACAGCAACAAACCGAAAGGCAAAGTTGCAACGCGCCGATCCGGAAGCAAAGGCGGGGCTAAATAGGGAAGCAAGGCAGAACAGAAAAGACTAGACCGTTAACCAGGAAGCAAGAAAAGCCGAAACGGAACACTCTAATGGCGTCACCAGCGCCAAGCGTTCCAAAGACACCAGCGGAACCTGCGGGCTGGCGGCTGCGTGACAGTATGCCCCCTCCCAAGGGACACCCCACCCGGTTTACCAGGGAACATGTGATGGAAACTTTGCACCAAAGCGAGAGCATGTACAAAAGAAACCGGCTCCCACAAATCATCAGAGTGAGGATACCCTTTCCAGTGGACTAGGTACTCCAACCGACCCCTTCTATAACGGGAGTCTCGGATGGAGGCCACCTCATACTCCTCTGGAGGAATCACAGAAGGGACCGACGTGCAGGGTAATGGGCGACAAAACGGGTCCACTCGGTACTTCTTCAAAAGGGATGAATGAAACACCGGGTGAAGCCGACGCATGTGGTGAGGCAACTGAAGGCGGAAGGCAACAGGATTGATCCTGTGGGTAATGACAAAAGGACCCAGATATCGGGGGGAGCGCTTAGATGGGCGCAACCAACGGGGTAGATATTTGGTAGCCAGCCATACCTTGGTACCCTTCTGCCAATCAGGGGAAGGCAGGCACCTGCGATTGCATTGGGTGCGATAGCGAAGGCCGCTAGCTCGCAAACTCTCAACTGCAGTCTTATGTGCCTCTGAAACGGTAGATAACAGCTGATAAACCGAAGGGATAGGAGAGGGAGTAGAGATAAATAAAGGAATAAAGCTGGGATGGTATCCATAAGAACAGAAAAAAGGACTGAGCCCAGTAGCACTGTAAGTAGCATTATTATAGGCGAACTCCGCAGTGGGCAACAGGCTCACCCAATTGTCTTGCTGAGTATTGATGAAGCATCAGAGATGTTGTTCTAGAGAGGCATTAGTCCTCTCCGTCTGTCCATTGGTCTGCAGGTGAAAACCAGATGACATGGCCCTCTCTATGCCTAACCTTTTGCACAATTCTTTCCAAAAGTGGGATGAATATTGGGTGCCCCTGTCGGAGATTATTTTTTCCAGAGTGCCATGTAATCGAAAGATGTCCCGGGCAAAGACTGACGCCATTTCCGCTGCGGTGGGTAATCCAGCAAGTGGTGAGAAATGAGCCATCTTTGTGAAGCAGTCTACCGTTACCATGATACAGGAGCATCTTTCCGAAGGCGGCAGTTCCACGATGAAGTCGGTCGATATAATGCTCCAGGGCCTCCTGGGTACCTCTTCCTGTTGCAGGTATCCAATGGATTTCTGAGTGTTGTATTTTGAACAACAGCATACTGGGCAGGAATGCACATATTTAGTCACTTCCTTTGTCATCCCAGGCCACCAGAACTGACGTCATACCAGATCCAGGGTGTTCTTTACTCCCCGGTGTGCTGCCACTGGGTCATCGTGACACCACCTCAAAGCTGTGCGTCGCGTATGGGTGTTGGGTAGGAACAAGTGCTGCTTGTGGAAACGTAACCCATCCTTGATCACCAAGTCTTTGGAATAAGTAGATGGAAGTTCCGAAGAAGACGAAGCACTGTGGACCTCCTCCAGAAAGGAGTCTATAGAATAGATAACCCTAGTATCAGGAAGCATGAGACTGGGGGTTTCAAGTTGGGAAATGGCAGGGTAAGGCTTTCTTGAAAGGGCATCCGCTAGGATATTCTTGGAACCAGGTAAGTAAGTAGCATGAAATCATATTGAGCGAAGAAATGGGCCCACCGGGCTTGTCGAGAGTTGACACATTCCATGCTCTGTATGGCCTTGAGATTCTTGTGGTCTGTTCTTATTTCAAAAGGGTAGAGGCCCCCCTGTAGAAGGTGACGCCATTCTTCACAAGCAGATTTCATGGTCAGAAGTTCCTTTTCGATTACAGAGTAATGGGTCTGGCTGTAGTTCAAGGTCTTAGTTAAGTAAGCTATGGGGTGTTCCGCACCGTCATGCTCCTGGAGAAGAACAGCCCCTAGAGCTGCAGCAGAGGCATCCGTCTCTACAATAAACCTTGCATTTTGGTCAGGTTGACGAAGTATGGGAGCAGAGCAAAAATCTGCCTTCAAAAGCTGGAAGGCCTGATCGGCCTCAGTTGTCCAAAAAAAAGGGGACAAGGACTTTTTCAACAAGCGTGTGATGGGTAATACCCTGTTGGAGAAGCCTGAGATGAATTTGCGATAAAAATTCGCAAGCCCCAGAAACCTCTGCACTTCCTTGACAGACCCGGGTGTGGGTCAATGTAGAATGGCATCAACCTTGGAGGGATCCATCCTTATGCCTTCAGGAGAAAGAATGAATCCTAGATAGGGAACTTCAGAAACTTGGAAGACACATTTGTCAGAGTTGGCCTTCAAATGGTTATCCCACAGGCGTTGTAGCATGTGGTGTAGATGAGTGGTATGTAGTTGAGTATCCTTAGAAAAAACCTGGATGTCATCGAGGTAGATGATAGTACAGTGGAACCGAAGATTAGAGAACGTGCGGTCCATGAAGCGTTGAAACACTGAAGGAGCGTTCACTAAACCAAAAGGCATCACACAGTATTCGAAGTGACCAAATGGTATGCGGAATGCAGTCTTCCACTCATCTCCGGAGTGAATACACAATAGATGGTAGGCTCTCCTGAGGTTGATCTTGGAGAATACCTTGGCTCCCTGTACAGCCTCCAGGATGTCCTTGATAAGGGGCATGGGATACCAGTCCCTGATGGTAACCTGATTAAGACCTCTATAATCTATACAAGGTCTTAGTTCACTCGATCCCCTCTTAGGAATGAAGAACAGGGATTCTCTGGCAGGGTAGTGGGAATGTCGGATGAGGCCGTGTTGAAGATTCGAATCGAGGTACTCTCTAAGCACCTCTTTCTCCTGTAAGGACAAGGAGAACATGCACCCAAAAGGAACAATGACATTCGGCAACAGATTGATGGCACAATCCTCCGGCCTGTGGGGAGGTAACTCTTGAGGATCATCATCCAGAAATACCTCCTGGTATTGAGCAAACTGCTTGGGAATATTGTTAATCTTCAAAACTTCCTTTGTTAATGAGGGTTCTGGAAGGGTGTGGACTGTGGCATATTCGTTTAGTGAAGAACAGGATTGTCGACAAAACTCGGAAGAGAAGAAAGTTGATTCTTTTTCCAGTCGATAATCGGATTGTGCTTTCTTAGCCATGATACTCCCAGGATCACAGGGAAGTGGGCTGCTCTAATAAGATCGAATTGAATCGACTCAGTGTGGTGGAGAATTTTCATTTCCATCAAGGAAGTGGTATGCGTGATGAGGCCAGATCTCAAAGGCTTTCCGTCGACCCCCTCCACTTTTTGGTCTTCCTCTTTCTCCAGTCTACTGATGCCGATCTTGTCTGCCCACACAATGTCCATAAAGCATCCTGCGGCCCCACTGTCCAGTAAGGCCAACACCTCAAAGGTCTGTCGTGGGAGACACAACTGGACCGTTCTCACCATGAGCCGGTTATCCTCGGTGGCAGTAGCAGGAGTGACTGATAAAGACACATAGGGACTTGGGAATCCCCCTCGGTAACTTGTCCCTACTAGTTCCGAGGGGTGGCGTTTCCCGACCGTCAGGGAGGTACGTCAGGGCAATCCCTCAGGATATGTTGGCTAGATCCACAATACATACACAGGTTGTTGTCCCTGCATCGTTTACATTCTTCCGAAGAAAGTGACCCCCGGATAGTCCCAATCTGCATAGGTTCTTCTTTACTTTGACAGGTGGGAGCGGAGGTGGACACACTAGGTTCCAGTGGAATAGAAATTCTGCGATTCTTTCGGCGCTCCAAACGCCTTTCAGATAAGCGAAAATCCAACTGGAGGACTGTAGACCAAAGCTCACTAAGAGTAGTAGGCCTTGGAACCCTTGCTAGTTCGTCCTTCAGGTCCTCTCTTAGACCCTGACGGAAAATAGTGTATTGTGCATTGTCTTGCCAACCCGCATCTGCAGCCACTCTTTTAAAGCGTGAAATGTAGGACAACAAATCAGAATTGCCTTGACGAATGTCCAAGAGTTGTTCACTGGTGACCACAGCCGTCTCCTGCCTTTCGAAGGCCATTTTGAACTGGGCCGTGAATCCGGAGTAATCTTGCAGCAATGGACTAGCACTAGTCACGAAAGGGGCTGCCCAGGATAAGGCGTTTCCAGTTAGGTTAGAAACCAGAAACCCTATGCAGGCCTGATCCATGGCATACGTTTGGGGTCTAAATGTGAAGTGGATTATGCATGCCTCCATGAATTCTTTGAATTTATGGGGAGATCCATCATATTTGCCACAGGATAGGGACATGGGGGGAAGATCGCTCCGAGACTGTTCATAGCGATCGACCCTCTGTCTAAGGGCGGTGTTCTCAGCTTTAACAGCCTGTAGTTCTTGAGTCAAACTGTGAACTGCGGAAAGGAGTTCCTGGACCTTTTCAGGGGATGCCATGATTTGGTCTTCTGTGCGTTGCAAACTGTCAAACTCAGCTGTTGCCGGCGGTATGTCCATTATATCCAAGTCCACCTCCCCTCCTCCTCATCTGTCTCTTCTGAAGAGATTTCGCGTTGACGGGTCTTTCTTTTAGTTTTCTTCTTTTTTGTGAAGAGAAATGGTCTTCCGTGGTAGGAAGCCACCCTGATTCCCTGTTACACCTGGAAGCCGGGGACCCCTATCCCGCAGAGACCACAAGAAGAGGAAAAAAAGCAACAGCTTAAAAAAACCTCTTCAAGCGGATTTGTAGCAGGAGAATAACCGGTCGACAGGGTTCGTTCCGGGTTCTGGTGGCTGGTGGACCAGATGGTACAACAAGGAGTCCCAGGAAGGTACAGGTCAAGAGGCGATGTGGCAGATGATCGATTTCTGAAGACGAGGAAGTCTTGGGGGTGTAGCAGTCGGACGAATCCTGGCCAGCGGGATGAAGAGATCGTGCCGTGAAGGTAGGCACCAGGTCAAGCACTGCGCAGCGCGGCCCGAGGAGTGGGAACGCTGCAGGGAAAACAGAGGCCAAGGCGGAGAGAGAGCAGAGGGAAACGGGAGAGAGAGCAGGGAGATCCGAGAAGGAGAAAGAAGGTAAGAACCGGAGTCGGGCAAACCAGGGGAGAAAAGAATGGAAAGGAAAGCAAGGACCAGCGGGGAAGGATAAGCGAGCAGCAAAATACTCAGAGAACAGGGAAGAGCAAGGGAACTCAACCCCGGAGAGGGAAGCAAGCTGCAGCAAGGCAGCAGCAAGCGGAACTGAGCACAGCAACAAACCGAAAGGCAAAGTTGCAACGCGCCGATCCGGAAGCGAAGGCAGGGCTAAACAGGGAAGCAAGGCAGAACAGAAAAGACTAGACCGTTAACCAAGAAGCAAGACAAGCCGAAACGGAACACTCTAATGGCGTCGCCAGCACCAAGCGTTCCAAAGACACCAGCGGAACCTGCGGGCTGGCGGTGGCGTGACACAGCAACTGACACTCCATTTATTGGACGAATGGTGGTGAAGGAGGCTGGCAGTGTGGGAAGAGGCTCAGTCGGGGGACTCAAGAGATCTAGATGAGAGGACAGGAGAGCACGGTTAGACCAGGATAGAGGTGCAATGAAAGGGTTGAAAATGGGGATTTTTGCTGAGATGAGCACATCCAAGTTGTGTCCGACTGATTGGGTCATACTGGAGGGAAGAATGGTGAGGGAAAGAGAGTCACAGAGGCTGCAGAAGAATCCAGTGGCCACATCAGGAGAGTCAAGGTGAATATTGAAGTTACTGAGGAGATGCTTGGGGATAGAGGCCAGGAGAGAAAAGGTGAGATCAGACCACTCCAAATGGAAGAGGGTGATCGAACCAGGGGTCCTGTAGATGGTGGCGGGAGTCAGCAAGAGGGTAGGAGAGACATTCAATTCAGATGAGGCATTCAAAGGAAGAATAGGACTGAGTGGGTATGATAGTAGCAGGGACCTGGGCGTAGAGAAGATCTTGTAACCATCAGGGAGGAGTGGGTCAAAAGCAGTGACAGAACTGGCAGTGAACCATATCTCAGTGAGAGCGAGGACATCAAGGTCAAAGTCTTCAAGGAGGTGACAGTTGTCCGAGGAGTGTTTAATGCCAGAGCGAGAGTTGAGGGTAGCTAAGTGAAGCTGGTTGCCATCTTTGAAGTTCTTCCAAGGGGGGTACAGAGAAGTGGTACATCCATCATAGGTGGCAAAGAGGTCAGGGGGGTGGCAGGAGAACAGAGGAAGTTGATGAGAGATGGGAGATGCTTATCAAGAGGGAGGAGGTTAGGCTGAGGTCCCTGGGCCATAACAGTGCAATTCTGATAGACATTAATGATGTAACTAGTGGATGAGAAGTATGCCAAGAGTACTTCCCATCTGGTTCCACCATTAATGGGCAAGGAAGAGAAAGAGGAGAGGAATGAGATCATATGGGGAGTCCATCGGTACAGAGAGGGAATTACAAAGATGATGTTGGGCAGGCCTGTGTTGGAGACCAGATATTTCTTGAATTTTCTTCTTCCAGGCTTCGATGGGGGGTGGAGTACCAGTTCGAGTAAATAGCGGAGATGGAGAGCACCATGGAGGAAGAAGGTAGAGAGATGGAAGGGGGGGGGAGAAGGAGGAACTGCACGAGGCACAATGAACTCACCAGGCGGCCTAGCAGCAAGACAGGCGCAGACTGATCAGGTGCACAGCGTCACATCAGGTCGCTGAGTGGGGTACAGTTTCGTTATTATATTCATTATAATGTATGGGTGTGTAAACATTTCTGAGGCTTTATATATTTTCTCCTATCTTTTCAATATTTTCAGGAAATATATTCTTAAGCCCCCATCCTCCCATATGTGTGTATTGTTCAGATATTGCAGTGAGGCTTCAACCACTTCCTCTCTTTGTTTGCAGTATTTGTGCTGTTATTAAAACCTTTGCGACCCCCTCTGTGATTATTCTATATTGTTTTTAATATTGTTTTGTAGGGATGTGCTCAGCAACTGTCATGTTCCTGTCATTTTATTTCTCTGAAACAGGACTCTCTCTTTCCGTCAGTTACTACAAGGGAATATGATGCCCCGAAATACAATCGCCCCCATACTCACTCTCACACAGGATATTTTGTTTTGGAATTCATTCTCCCCAGCAGATTTCATTCTGAAATTAAATCTGGGAGGGTGGGGATGGGGGGACTTGGGTGAATACTGTCTCGCCCCATCTGAAATAAATTTGCCCCATCAACTTTATTTTCGTAAACCAATTATTATTAGAAAATTTGAAAGCAGCCTGCTAGATTCAAATATATAAACTGGGCTACTTTTACATTAAAGGTTGAAGCTTAGCTCATTGAAATACTAAGGGGCCAGAAATCAAGCCATGACAACATTGATTTGACATATGTGCAACAATCACCATTGACATCTTCATGACTCTGAATGTTACTGCATTATGTCAGGGATACACATCTCTATCAGTTTACAATTCACCAACTGTTAACAGTTCGAGGCTGAATGCATCATTTATATTTTGATATGATATGATATGATATTATTGGTTCTTTTTTAACATACTTAATACCCAGAGATTTCTAAGCGCGGGCCCGGGGATCATACCTGTGTTACTCCATGTCGTCTTGCTTCCAAGGCAAGCACCTTGCCCCTGAGCTATACTCCCAAGTGTGGACTGTTTTATATATATATATAATGGGCACCCGGCCCTACCTTATGGATGCAGTGCATCAGATATGAATGAGGCATGACTATAGATGTGGTAAATAAATGCCGGAGCACTCCGTTATGTCATGTTCCATCCACTGTGCTGATTGCCTGGTAATGGTGTTTCGACAATATGCCATCACAAACATAGCACTGAGCAAATGCTGGCTAGAGACACAGTCCCCCAGCTCAAGAAACACAACCCATTAAAATTGGCCCCCCTCTTTATCTCCCTCTCTCTTTCTCTATCACTCCCTCACCGTCTGTACTCTTAGAAGAGGATGTGGGCTGGTGGCAGTGCAACCCAAACAGCACTAGTACAATGATTCCAAAATAAAAGAATGTACGACCAAGGTACTGTCCAAACCTATGACTTTGAAACTGTTGAGATGCAAGTGCAATGTCCTAGACAAGCCAAGAAATGTAGACTATGACAAATATATTAGCAAGCATCTTAGTGCCAGCAGTTCTTGTTGGGTGCGGCAGAATATGCATTTACCCATTTGTGATGACCTTTAACACATAGTAGAAGCACTATATAGACATACAGAAAGAGCAACAATGTGTTCACGTTTTGGTTGCCTAGGTTAAAGATAGGGTGATGTACATTGCTTTTAGCGGTAGTGTACAGTGTTGTGTTTTAAGACATGTTCGAGTAGGTAGCAGACAGAGGTAAGCATATGAGATGGGGTCAGAGAAGTGTTGCTGTAAAGGCAAGGTCCAGGGGCTAAGGTAGCAAAAGTGCTGCCATGTTGGATTTTAGGGTATGTTACAGAATGTGTTTCTAAAACAGAGAAAAATCCCAACGTTTAGCTGCATCCCTTTCCAGTTAGCCCTGAGACAAAATCCCCTTTCCTTCCGACCAGAGAGACGTTATGATGCCAAGGTCCCAGGCAGCCACGCTGTGCCGATAACAGTTAATTGAGCCAAGCTGCAGAGCTCAGAGGAGAGGGGAAAGTAATCTTGGGTCTGGGTAGGACGAGTATGGATGCACCCTTTGAAAGTTAAATTCATGTGAGCATGGCATGGGGTTCTGTTATGCCAAGAGGATTGGTGAAAATTTAGAGCACTACTACCCTCACCCAAAGAGCGATGATCCTATTTGAACTGCAGGAGCTGCACTCTAGGGACAAATACATAAGCACAATTCAGACACTAGAGTGGTGCCCTGATCACATCATTCATGGGCACCTGGGTTCCCATAGAGATACGGGAGGAGACATGCTAGGGCTGCACCAGGATTTGGGATGGGTGGAGCAGAGGTGATGCCAATACATGTATCTACAAGGATGGAGAGCTGTTTATATGTGCCACAGTGTCTGGTATAATGAGGAGAGACATTGCATTATCAAAGCAGAGTTGACCCCGCTATTCACACTTTAATAAGGACCCGACGAAAGGGTGCACATCACACGATGGTCAAGAATGTTCCCTTTGATTACAAAATATATTATGGTAACAGTGTAGTTAATCAACTCTTAAGTTTCATAGTGACAATGTAGTAGGTCACATGCTTAGGGGAATGTGTTCAGATAATGGGTGACCTATAGGGTAATGGACTGAAGGGGATAATTAGAATTGTATATACGTGTTAGCCAGTTCATTTGCAGTTTTTACTATAAAAGATGTAACCTTTTTGGGTGGTGTGAGCTCCATGTTAGTTTGTTCTAGAGGACCCTCTGATATGTTTGCATGTAACAAAACATTGCTTTCCTTGCAAACGTTACGTTGGTTATTTGGCCTATTTGGGATTTTTGTCATCATTCAGGTTTTGGGTCACTCACCCTACAAAATTATCAATCAGTCTAAACAAGCAATGAATGTTAAGGCCCATGTATATGAAATAAACACAGATGATATCGACTTTTGATAAGAAATGACATTCTGAGCTGAAAACAGGGGTGTTCAAGGTGAACTATTTCACCAGCAAGGTCTGCCTTCAAGTATATGTCATTATGAAGATAGTGAAAGGGGGCTTTAAAGTCACTATGGTCCTTTAAGGTAAAAAAAGGTGACATAGTGTTTTGTTTTTTGTCTTTAGGGCTCAGCAGCATCGAACAAGACTTTTAGGTGAGTCAAGTAGGGGGTCAAGTGTCATGGGTTTCTAGAAAGTCGAGTCAGCACCTGAGTCATTTGATCCAATTGGTTTGATGTAGTCCACTGCAGTGGGTCGAGTCGGTGTCTGAATGGCTTGAAGAGCAGGTTAGTGGTTTGAAGAACATAGCCTACCAAAATCAGCACCACAACTCGACGTGAGTCAAGCACGAATGAGTCGGCTTGAAGATGTCTTCAGACTGGAAAATAGGGTTTCAGCTGCTTCTAGAGTTATTGGTTGCTGGGAGCCTCAATCCAGGGTCCGAAGAGCCAAGGTGAGTCATCCGATCTGCACTTCCACTCCAGGAATCTTAACTGGCCCCTACAGGGTTTCCTTCCCATCCAATGAGCAGGATCGTACTTCCAGTCTACAGACAGCAGTGGGATCTTTGTCCAGCAGCAGAGTCACCCCCAATGTTCCCTGGGGATAGTTAGGGAGCAGTTAGGGAGCAGAGCATTCCCCTGCCTTGGAACTCTCTGTATTCACTTATATGGCAGAGGACTTTGAGATAGACTGTACCTCCAACAGAGATCCAGGTGGATTCCTCGTGTTCTTCTTGCAATTCAGAGATGAATCAAATATGGACATGATTTCCTGTCCTTATAAAGATATACTGCTACAGTGGATTGGTCCAAAGTAAGCCTTTTGTCAGGGATCCAAAAGAGGCTGCTGTCCCAACTGCCCTTTGCCTTCTAACATCATACCCAGAGTGCTGTGTCAGCAGGAAGTGGGAAGGGACATCATACATACATCCCAAAAATAAATAAATGCTTTAACACACTTTTCACTTTTGCTTTATAGTAATCATCCAATTAAACATTGAACTTAACACAATATATAAATGCCCTGCTGGTGTCAAAACACACTATAATTACCACTACATACCTCTCACACCTTGTCACAACATTTGGATATCAAACTCTGAATAAAGCCCATCTGCCACAAACAATGCTCACAGATGTCATATAGTCATAAGCATAGGCTTCCATTCACATACGCCAAAGCGATAAATTAACACCAATACCTTAATCAACATGCAATTACTTTCCCATTCAACACACCATAAACATAAAGTTCATAAATAGAAATCACCCTTTGCTTGTAAATCTCCACATTTTCTTAAAATTAATGGTTGCTATTCTGCTGATGAAGGCCTGTTGTCAGCTTTTCTCTGGAGCAGAAAACACTTTGCATGAATGATGCTGTCGGAAGCCGCCTGGTGCGGTTTGACAGTTGACGGTGGTGGACGTCTCTCTTGTGATGTGAGGTTCTTCCCTCTGCACAACTCTGCCGAGTCCATTCAAGCAGAAGCATAAACAAAAGGAAGTAAGGCATAGAAGTGAAGCTGTGAGTGCCACAGGTTCTTGGCTCTGGGCATTATCTTCCCTGAACTCAATATAGGAGACAGTGAGAGGTATGGGGGAGTATCCCCTTCGGGGGCAGCCAGTGCACTTATTTCATAAAATTCAGAGTGGCAAGCTGGGCAGTAAGCCTTAAGGGTTCTGTACATGGTGTACGTGGTGTTGGAGGTGTTGTACACATGGTTATCCACACCTTACTTTCTTAGAAGACTCAATGTCCTGCAGCCTGCAAAGCTGCAGATGCTGCAGAGGCTGATTCTTCTTTATTCAGCTCACTCAATAGAGTAGCAATCCAGTGAGCTTCAATGTTATCATTATTACCTAAACTAGCTTGTACTGCTGAAACAATGAAACCTTGCAAGTCAGTGTGTGAGAGAAGTATGCCTCATAACGAGTTGGTTGCAGAAGAAATGTTAGACCGGGAAACTGCAGGTCCCTTTACTGTTTGTTTGGCCACAAATATCTCATACGCTCCTGTGTTGAACTAGTCTACTTGAGAGGTTAAAGTTACTGAAGGAAGCACGATCTAAATGTCTGGTTTATGGGAGGGAGTTTCATTTGCACAAATAACATCTTTCTTCTCGAACAAAAGTTGTATGCCACTACCATGCTCCCTGTTGGTAGGACATCTGCCATTGCAAAATGAACTTGTCAGAAGCATATGTAACGCTGCTGTTGTCACAGACATTTCTGACTTGGAACGGCTCAACATAGCCCAAGCTGCCACTATAATTTCTGAGGACCATGCACTTCAACGGGTCTCTGGAGAGCCGCCCTCTGCAGAGTCCTCATGAATTGAAAATCTTTGTAGCATGAGCATGGAGCAAGGAATGTCAACATGAGGTATGGACCGTGAGTGGTTTAGTCCCGCAACATCTGGATACATCTCAGAATTTAGTTTTTCGATGATGACAAAGCAAGCTCATAAAAGGGACCTGAGGAGTCTCTTTCATCCTTATATTCCCCTGCTAATGAGGCCACCACTGCACCCCCCCCCATCCAGGCATGAGATTACTGAACTTGATTTTGTGCTTAAATCCATAGTAAGCCTGTATAAAACAATTAACCAGAACATTACTGATCAATGGCGTCTTCTGATTCAAATGAACTTGAACATCTCGTTTCCGGAGGGTTTTTTGGTAGGAAAGCAAGGCCATCAACACTCTGTGTGCCTAATTATAATGGCAGCAATTGTGACAAACTTTCAGAGCAGAGTGCTCAGGAGATTCAGTCTTTTACAGAGGAGATTTACCCAGAGGATGATATCAACCAGGAGAATCTATCTGTAACTCCTTCACCCCTTACTAACAGAAATAATAATGATGATGATGTTGCAAACAAGAAGGATGGCTCTGTTGTTCTGATTTCTGAAGTACCGGTCGTCTCGCTGAGGGAAGGCACTAATATATCTGAGGAATCCAAAGAAAACTGCGCAGTTGTCTCTAAGCACAACAAAAAACGGGCACAGAAAACAACAAGGGAAGGTTGTCTGCAGAAGAACAAAAACTGACCGATGAAACTAATCGTGGCTCACGTACATTTTTACGTTAGTTAGATCTTCAAGAAGCAGTCCCAGAATCTCCTCTATCTGACCTTAAAGCCCAAAGAAAAAAGTAGCCTAAGAATAAAAAAAAAGAAAAGGCTAAATCAACTACCTCAAGAAGAACCTGCATGTTTACTTGGGATAAAGCTGCCTGCACCAAAGCCTAACATTGCACCCCATCAGCATCAGTGGCAATTAGGTCTAATGATTGCTCTCAGTGGATCGGTTATTACAGGACATTTCCACATATCCATATATGCTGACGAGTGCTCCTATTAACCTAATACCACTAATATTCAAAATGAGGTACAGTCAAATTAAAAAAAAGACAGGCAACCCGTAAAAAGTGTGTGCACAAAACGGCCAGTCTTGACAGACAGGCAGCAATTAGCATCTCTGGAGGGAACAACGTTTTTGACTCTATTGCAGCGGCGTAATGCTCTTATATCGAAAGCACATGAGAGTCCTAAAGAAGCACCTATAAGGTGAGGAAAGGAAGCCTTACGGTGAACTGACTCAACACATTTGATCTTAGAGAAACTCCTGATTGTACAAGAATGAGTTACTTTAAACAGAGCATACGCCTACTGTCCCTGATTTCAATGATATAAGATTAAGTGTTATTGACTAGTTAGAGGTTTGGGAAGGCTATATGCTACATAGAGTAATCTTGCATATAAAATCAAAGGTGGTGGTAAACATGCTTTTGGCAGCTGCATAACAACTCTTATGCCAGGGTTATGATTTAAAACTGTACAAAGAAGATCTGGTTGTTGAGAGTTCTGTCCCGCCCAAAGCTGTTCTGGGAAACTACCTGCCTGGTATCCTGCCTGACGTGAACCTTATGATCACTTGTAACTCTTCATCAACGGAAATTACTTGCAAAGGGGATAATCCTGCAATGTGTAAAGAACCTGAGGATTAGGGACGGTTGGCAAAAGCCTATGTACATCTCCCAGCTAAACAGAATGACTCCAGACTTAGTGGAAGAAAAACTGGACACCTGGATCACAGAAGCCCTAGACCAGTTAGCACCTGCAAAACCCTTCAAAGCCACTGCAAAAAAGATGGCAGCCCGATGGTTCACATAAGAACTTAGGGAACTCGTAAAAATTCAGAAAAACAAACTGCAAACTGGAAAAGCAATGGACAAACCATTACAACCAATCGGAGAAAAGCCAACGATGACTCCGAATGTACAAATCAGCAGCAAAAAAAACATACTACGTGACAAGAATCCAATCGGCAACAAACCCACAAACAGAACTATTCAAAATCATCAAGGAAATCCAAAACACAACATCATGCAACAAATGAATCATACAATCACAGTTCCTATGTGAGAACATCCCAAACCATCTAAGAAGAAAAATAGAAACAATTCAACAGACCACTGGCACAAGCCGCGCAAAAAAAACACAAATCCGGAACCACCAGAAACAAGCGCGCCACCAACCACAACACTCGACCGATTTGAACCCACAAATGGAGAAACCTTCAACAAAATAATAAATGACACCAACCGCACCAGATCTCCTAGTGACCCATGCCCGCCAGGCATCTTCAAAGAAATCCTCAACCACAGAACCCCAGAATCATACTTCCGCCTACTGATGAACCTAGCCCTAAACACAGGAACAGTACCTAAAACCAGAAGACCCCACAAACTACAGCCATAGATTGAATCTACCCGACCTAGTCAAGCTACTGGAGAATCGCATCTACAAAATACTACTCAACCATGTAGAAACAAACGGAACAGTCGACTACTCGACCACTCGAGAGTCGGCTGCAGACCTATGAGAGGAATGGATTCAGCACTTCTATCCATGTGGGATGACCTCAAAATAAATGCAGATAACAGCACCCGATCAACCCTCAAACCA
This sequence comes from Ambystoma mexicanum, assembly GCF_040938575.1. Lineage (NCBI taxonomy): Eukaryota > Metazoa > Chordata > Amphibia > Caudata > Ambystomatidae > Ambystoma > Ambystoma mexicanum. The sequence goes on along the minus strand of NC_090936.1, from coordinate 297,831,642 downwards.
CTAGACATATCAGCCACCTTCAACACAATCAGACAATTAACACTAATCCAGAGACTAGAGGAATGCAGAATAAAAGACTCTGCCCTACAATGGGTAAAATATCTCCTCACTAACCGAACGGAAAGACGATGCCTACTGCCATTTAGATAAAAAATTTAAAACATCACCTTTAGCGTACCACGAGGATCTAGCCTCTCCCCACTCCTCTTCAACATCTACATGCCCCCCCTAATGAAACTCATTCAAACCTACGGACTGACCACCTACAATAACTCAGACAATACCCAACACCCAAACAACACCCTCACCAAATGCCTCATGGACATATACACCTGGATAACAAACAACAATCTCAAACTAAACCAACTAAAACAGAAATAATAATCTCCCCCCATCGGAGGCATCCACCATGGTAAAAAAATCCTGGGAATACTCATGTACAAAGGACCCTCACTAGAACCACGCGTCAACGCAATAGTAAAAAAATGCTTTTTCCTCCTGCGACTAATTAGAGAGATACTCCCCTACATATCCTTACCACACAGAACTCTCACAGTCATCTCCTTGGTATTATCAAGACTAGACTACGCAAACAGCCTCTACCTTAGAATGACAGAAGACTCACATAAAAACTCCAACACATTCAAAATACTCCAGCGAGACTACTCCTGAGACTAAACAGAAGAGACCACATCCCACTAGCCCTTAGAAGCTTTCACTGGCTTCCAGTAAATTAAAGGCATTACCTTCAAATCTCTCTGCATCTCTCACAAATCACTACACAGACAAGTAGCCAAATTCCTCCAAGCCAAAATCAACTGCTACCAACCAGTAAGAAACCTAAGATCGAGCAATGACCCTCAAAATGAAACACTAACAAAAAAGTAAATTTGAAGGAACCACATTTTCCCGATTGATAAGCATAATATGGAACTCAATCCTGAAGGAAATAAAAGTGACAGAAGATCACTTTACCTTCCAAAAATTACTGAAAACTTGGCTATTCAACTGACTGAGACTAGCATAAAACTGGGCACCTCTCACAACCTTTACCTCGAACCCAAGGTAATCAGGGGGCAGTACGGATCCTGGAACCAACAATAAAATACGAGTGAGTTGCACAGCACACACCTTTGTATTGTTTTTTCAACATAGAGATATAGTATATATGTATCCCAAAAATGGGTAGTAAGATTCCAGGTGCGGGGGAGACATACAAGAATAGCCAAGAAATAAGTTCATAATAGTGTGGGCACTCCCGTCCCCTGCTCTCTATCTAAGGCTGAATAAGCCAAACCTCTTTAGTGTATATTAAGATAGAACATTAACATAAGTAGAATGTATTCAAAGCAGTTGTTCTCTACACAACAGATTTTACAAGACAAATCTCACAATAATACAATTCAAAGCATATCAAATACAATGTGATTCAATAGAGAACCCAATACGTTTTGAGATTTCCATCTCATCATCATGGGTGTGATTCAGGTTTCCATAGGTGTGTTGACAGTAAACATAAAATGGTTCTGAGAGCCACATGGTAATTTCACTTAGGGACTTTGTGATCCAAATGGGAAGAAAAGGTCAAAATAGCAAATGGACAAACATTCGGCATTTCTGGGAAGTAAAACATGGGTTTGTAAGAGATTGTGAGGTTATATAACAGGATATCAAAAAAATAGAAGATGTAGGATCCTACTTATCAGTGAAGGTGAACATCTATAGGTAGACACTGTAAGAGGATTCAATTCAACACTACAGCTAAATCAACGCCTCGTCTATAATACTGAATGAAAACCCTTATTGATATATCTTTATGTCCAGTTCATGCGTTCTGGATGACTACCCCTATATAACACCCCTCTCTTGGAATCCTCCTGACCCCACTGAGCCAAGAAGTAGTTCTGTTTCGCAAGTTTAAAGGTTTATTTGATAACTTAAACAATATATATTATATCACGCTTTATAATAAATTAATAATTGAATATCCCACTTAATCTGATATGATAAAGATTAACAACGGAGAATCTGGCACTAGCACACTTCTTGATAACCACTAAGGGGTTGACATGAAATGGATAAGATAGCAACAATACTTTTATGGGTTCAAATGAATGCAATGTGGAATGAAATGCAGTACAGAAAATAACTTGATAGGATTTCAGCAAAAGACAATGTAATCACTTTCTTGTACAATTCACCCCCCCTTTTTATGCAATGCAAGGAAATGGAGGGAAGCACACAGTTCTCAGAAATGCAATCAAATTTGATTCAGTTCACCCCAGCAACTTAGACTACAGAAGTTTAAAACACAGGCAAAATGCTTTGATATGTGCTGGCAATGGAGTGAAAATATGTTAAAATGCTTTTAATTCCCTCTAGGAGTTCAGGGTGAGTGGTATCTAGTTAATATTAGTCCAGGCTCACACTAGCAATGATTCAGGGATGATTATCAGGTTAAACGAATTTCTGGCAAATGGAAGGCAAGCAGCAGCAGCTTTTTACATGTGAGGAAATTTGCAAATCGCGGCAAAATTCGCGGATGCGCCGAGTGCTATTACAAAGGAACTACAAGGACTATCACTATCGTTTTGGGGTCCTAAGAAAGCCTAGGATCTCAGCTTCCAGTTGAAAGTTACTGCAAGTCTCTAGCACAAACGGTTACGGAGATATGAGCGATTAAATAAAGGTCGTTTTTGGTTTTGCAAATTTTAAACGCAGCACTTTTTCAGTTTTAAAAATGATGGCAGGATAACACAATTGCTAAGCTGCAGTTCTACTTAGATTAAAAATGGATTGAATTATATGATTTTAACTAAGAGATGTGTGCTGAGTTTTGCTGAGTACTCACAAGAGATTTTAAACAGGAAGGCGGCTTTGTCATGATCTGGTCAACAGGTCTGGACTTCGGACGGTCTCTGGGCACAGCGTCTGGTCTCTGGAACTGCTAACATGGGTCTGGGTCAGCTCTGCTCTCTCTCTGGGTACATCACTGCTTCTGGATTCTGGAGATTGAGGGATTTGAAGTCTCTGTTTATCTTGGAGTCTAAGTGTTGGCTCTTTGAAAGTTGATGGAGGTAAGTATGGATTTTTCCGGCAGAGCTTCCAGCTGCAAATGGATTTGAAGCTCTCTATCTGTCCTGTCTGTCTGCTTTTATGTATTTTGAGAGTGGGTGTGTATGCAGCATCACTAGACCCTACCCCTCTCCACTTGCCATTGGTCCAGCTTTCATTTCTCCCCTGATTGGGGGAGCTAAGTTGTGTCAGAGTGATGTCAGCCATTTATGATCTCTTGAAAAAAACTCCCCTGTCATCTGTGCACCCAAATCTATATATGATCAAAACACATATTTCACAGTTACACAGTAGTTTGAAATTACATACCCATGTCACAGATCACATGAGGTATACTCTGTCCCAAATCTGCTGTTTCTAAGAGCTTGCATTGAGAAATAGCACATATTTCACTTTTTAACGGATTTTGCAATTTCTGACATTGACCCAAATTGACATACATGTGCGCAGGGAGTATGGACATTAACTGATGAAGTTTCAGATTTTTAACATGCACACATTTAGAGTAATATCTTCTTTTCCGCTAAAACCCCCCTGAACATACCACCGGGTCCTACCATGTCTTAAAACGTGAGCAGAAAAATCACAAGAATTATGGTATCATTTATAAAATTTTCACATGTCCGCTCTATGAATGATCCATCTTTTTAAAGTTATGTTCTGGCTCCAAAGGGGTGTGGTTTACCCTCAGCACAAGGTTGAATTTCTGGTTTTTCCAGTTCTGCCAAGCCAGCTTGCTCTCACAGGCAGTGCTCCTCCCCTTTCCTTCAGGAGGAAGCCACTTTTTACGACCATTTACGACTCCTGCCATAAACCATCTGCCTGGGTGAAGGGGGTTACATTGTTCAGAGCTCCTGTATTCTGTAGGGGGCTCCCCTTAATTCAATTATCAGAGAGATGGTATATCCTTAGTGTGGCCAGCAAAAGGCAGATAGGCCTGGGAACACAGTTGTGACTCAAGTTTCACTCCTGATGGGGGTAGCTGTCAAGCAAAATCAAGTTCCTTAAGCCAGACTTTCAGCTAACTGTCATGTTTTTTTTTGTTGCTTTTTAAATTAACTTGCAATTTTACACATGCAGCTAGAATGCTGATTCTAAGTGCAAAACTATGACATTTCAACAGTTACAAAGGCATGTGACACCAAACATAGGTCACTCATTTAATCTAAACATTTTCGATTTTAGTGTCTTTAAATCCAGTGCAACTTAAACTGCTGACTCCATAGCAGTTTTGTTATAAGCATTGTTTTGGGCTCTTCATTTCCCAGATTTTGTAGGCACACAACACTCCATTCTACCAAATGTCTGCTGGTGTCCAGTGAGTTTTTAGATGTGTTGCAATGTTTAAAATAGACATTTTGAGCCTGCCTTCAGAGAAACACAGGGTGGTTTTAAAGCGCTTTGAAGCTAACCGGCGCTACTGTTTTTCCTTTGGCAACCCATTTCCCTCATGGCACCCCGGCCTATCATTCTCGCACTGGTGGGTGGCAAGCAAGTGAGGCAACCATTTTGGTGTGCGCACAAACTGCGCAGCTTTCCTGGATTTCGGCGCACATGTGGGTTTTCCGCCATCTTGAATTTTCTAAGCCCACAGCACCAAATGTTGCAGCATGGTAGCTTAAACGTGGGTCAGGACACCCAACAAGCCCCCCCACGCGACTGCACTTTGAATTTGAGTCGATGGGGAGTCGGGTGCACAAGGGTTTTGACCCACGCACCGGTCTGTCCGCATAATCTTCTTCCCATTCTGCAAATGGCACAGCTCAGCATCTTCTTCTCCATCCGGTACTGATCGATCGGTTCTCCTCGCCGGTCCTGATGGGAGTATTGGGCGGTACACAGGGCCCATCGCGTCTCTGCTCCCGGTCTCTAAAATGTCACTTTTTGTTTCCCAGTTTAAGTCAAGACAATTTTTTTTACATATGCAGCTAGAATGCTGATTCTAAGTTTAAAACTATGACATTTAAACAATTGCAACCTATGTGACACTCAGAAATAGGTCACTCATTTCTTTTAAACATTTAGATTTTTAGTGTCTTTCAGTCCACATTTACTTAAACTGCTGAAATCCACAGCTAAGCCAGTCTTGTTATAAACCTTCAAGTCACTTCAGAATATAACTTTACATTGTATCCACCTCTCAGTAAGTCTTTCTTTGGCTTGCCTTGGGTTCACTTATTCAGTTTTACACAAAAAAGTAAAATCTGGTGTTGTTTTAAAACGCCGGCTTTTGGATAGTGGTGAGTATTGGTACTGCACCCCTTTTTGGGATTTAAGAAAATGAATTCTCCACAGTTATGGGTTTGCTTTTGGCAATCAGCATTGCCATTCCCAATAGTTTCAGACTACTATGTGGGTAGTCCAATGGTGGTTTTAGGCAGTGTCCTTCTGTGCCCATAACATCGGCAAAAATGAGTGGCAGCCTATTCTTCATGCATTTCCCTGTGCATTTTCTGGGAAGCTCTGGCCATCATGATGTTTTCATGTCAGTACTGCACAGTTTTGAGGTATGGCTCGGATGCATGGGTAAATACATCCCACAAGCCCCCCTCTTGCGATGGCCATTCTATTTCACGAATGGGACTCGCAAGACCTGGGATGTTTCCTCATCTTCTTCCAATAGATGGCACAGTTCAGCATCTTTTCCTCCATCCGGTACTGATCGATCGGTTCTCCTCGCCGGTCCTGATGGGAAGATTGGGCGGTACACTGGGCCCGTTGCGTCTCTGCTCCCGGTCTCCGGATCGTCCTCCTTGGCCCGTCTCCCGGTTTTCTTTCTCCTAGGACGACAAAGGAAGAGCGGCAATACCTATTCATAGACATTTTTCCACCACTGTTGAGATAATGGGACAGCATATGCATTTCATCATAACAAAACATTACATTCTTATTTTGAAAAAAAAAACAGTATAACTAAGAGACAGTTTCATGCAAATCACAATATTTTAGAGACTAGATGTGGTATGTTTTATGGTTGGAACTGAATTAGCCTGAGACAGTGCCCGCTAGGATTCCAGAGGATTCCTCCAGTTGTTGCAGAGTGTGCCTGGGATGGCAACATTTCAACTGGTTTATGTGGACCCACTTGCCTTTCCGCCGCTGCCAAAGGACCTTTGGGGATGTGGACTTTGTTGGCCACACGGGAGATCTTGTCGATGATCTCAAAGGGTCCCTTCCATGTAGGCAAGAATTTCCGCTGCTTGGCCTGGTTCCTTTGGAAGTTGTATAGATAGACCCGGTCTCCCACCTGATATTCCTTCCTGGAAGTTTTCAGGTCATAATGGGTCTTCATGCTATCAGCTGATCTTTCTAGATTCCGCTGAGCGTAAGCAAAAGCATGTTGGAGGTGTTTCCTTAAATTCTCCACATACTCATGAGTAGTGGAGGCATTTATCAGTGTCTGCTCTTGGGTCCTGTAGAGCAAATGCTGCGGAAGCACCATCTTGCGCCCAGTCATCAACTCAAATGGTGACATTTTGGTTGCAGATGAAGGGGTAGATCTGATGGCCATTAGGACCAGAGGTAATCGGATATCCCAACTTGGCCCAGAATCTGCCACAAACTTTTTTAAGATGCTCACAATTGTCCGGTTGTAGCGTTCCACTGCTCCAGAAGAAGCTGGCCTGTAAGCAATATGTAACTTCCTTTTGACCCCCAGTATCTCCCACATCTTTGTCATTACTTCACTGGTGAAGTGGCTACCCCTGTCTGACTCAATCCTTTGAGGTAGACCGAAACGGGAAAAGATGTGGTTAATCATCAAGGCAGCTGCGGTTTCTGCCTTGCAATTTGGGGCTGGGAGACATTCCACCCACTTGGTAAACAAGCATGTCACAGTCAACATGTACTTATTCCCCCTAGCAGAGCGAATCACGGGGCCTACAAAGTCGATTTGTAAATCTGACCATGGCAGTGTCATCCCCCGCTTTTGGAGAGGCGCACGGTGCGTGAGGGATGATGGCTGAAATTGTGCACACACAAGACACCCCTTCAAGTATTGGTCGAGGTCCTGCCCCATGTGTGGCCAGTATGCAACCTCTCTTAAGATTTCCAATGTTGTGTGGAACCCCCTATGACCGGCGGTGGCCGCATCATGGGCGTGACTTAACATCAGGCTTCGGAATGAGGTAGGAACCACCCACTGATCGTGGCCAGCTTTGGATTTCCTTACCAGCAAACCGTCTTGGATTCGGAACATTTTTGGACATTTCATCAACACTCTTAGGTCCTCTTTCCCAATGTAATCGGTATCCGTCAGGGGAAAGTTCTCAGGGTCCTCAATGTGCTGGTAAAATTTACCAATTGTTGGATCCCCCTTCTGAGCGGTAATCAAATCAGCATCAGGGGTCTCCTTACTCCATTGTGCAATTGAAGGGTCATTGTGAGCATTTGTCTGGGACCTAGTGATAGCAGTGACCTGGATTTCCCCCAACAGGGACTCAATCTCAATTAGATCCCCTTGGATGGCCCCAGTTTTGGCCAGCTGATCAGCTAAGTCATTTCCAGTTTTGTCTGGTCCCTCTACTTTGGAATGACCCTTGATCTTCTTCCAATAGATGGTCATCTCATTCGAGGTGACCAGATCATCAATGTTTTGGATCAACTTCCCATGTTTCAAGGGTTTGTTGTTAGCACATAACATGCCTCTGGTTTTCCAATTAACCAGGTGCTCCACGAACCCGTTCCGTACATATTCCGAATCTGTGATTATGACCAGTTCGTGGAGTTGATGCTGGACAGCAGTGAGGATGGCCTGATGCACAGCCATCAATTCTGCCACCTGACTACTTCGGGGACCAATTTTGTATCCAGCGGAGGGTTCTGGGGACTCATTCACCCATGCATTCCCTACGCCGGCCACCAGTTCTTTCTCCCCGTCGTTGTCAACATGGTAAGAGCATCCATCCACATACACAGTGGGCATTCCCTCACACTTGTCTTCTTCAAAGACTTTGTGGGGGGAATTAAGGTATGCCTCCATGTTGTCCTTTATTTTTAGACCTTCGTCCTCGAGACAGTTTTCTCTGGCACAATCATGCAAGTCAGCCAGACCTTGCGCGAGGGGACTCTTCTTGTTTTGGCCATATCGGACCTCCACAGGAAAGCCTTGCATTGACAGAATCCAGGAAGTAATTCGGGAATTACTCACATTTCCGGCCCGGATTCTGTCACTTTGGAGATATTGCAGAGGCTGGTGTGGAGTCTCCACTATGATGTGTTCCCCCTGGATAAACGGGCGGTAATTCTTCAATGCCCACACCGTTGCCAGGAGTGCCTTCTCACAATCGTTGAATTTTTCCTCCACAGAGGATAAAGTTTTGCTCGCATAGGAGATTACTTTATTGACCTTGTCATGCTTTTGGTATAATACTGCCGTCAAGCACGTATTAGAGAACCCTGTCTCCAGGAAGAACTCCTTGTTTCTGACAGGGTAAGCTAGGCAAGGCGCTTGTGAGAGGCTTCTTTTGAGTTGTTTTACCGCCTCGGCTTGTTCTGGACCCCATTCCCACTTGACCCCCCCCCTTCAGGAGATGAATCAGGGGTCTGGTGATCTCTGCGTAGCCCTCAATGAACTTTCTGCTGTAATTAGTCAGTCCAAGGAGGCTCCTTAGTTCTCGCAGAGTTGTGGGGTCTTTCAGTTTCTGAAGTGCTTCCACTTTCTTTTCCTGGGGACAGAGACCCTGAGGAGTAATCTCATGCCCCAAGAAATTAACACGGGTTCTACACCACTGTGCTTTTTGAAAGGAAAGTTTTGCTCCGGCGGCCCTCAACTGGGTCAGAACATAACGGATCTCCGCTATGTGTTCCTCCACAGATGAACTTTTGATGAGGACATCATCTACATAAGCCAGGTTACCCCTCGCACCCAGGTCGGGCATGGCCTTATGTAGGAAAATGTTGAATTCATTGCCGGAGTTGAGGTATCCGAAAGGAGTCCGGGTCCATGTGTACTGCTGGCCCCCAAAGGTAAAAGCCAGTTTGTATTGGTCCTCCCTACTGACAGGCACGGTCCAGTATCCATTGGTCAGGTCTATTGCAGTGAATACCTGTGACCCCTGGATCTGGGCCAGCCCTTGGTCAATGTAGGGGAGAGGCCATCGGGAAGTATGGACCCGTTTGTTGAGCTCCCTGAGGTCAGCACAGAGTCTCCACTGGCCGTTCGGCTTCAATATTCCCAGCACCGGATTATTGAAGGTGCTGTGGACTGGACGGATTATTCCCCGGGACTCAAGGTTCTTAATTATTTCAGTAAGGGACTCCATGGATGCGAGAGGCAAGCGATATTGCTTCACAAACACTGGGGTCATGCCAGGGTCCGTGGGGAATGTTGTTGTGTGGATGTCAGTGCGACCACAGTCATATGAGTCTACCGCAAAGAGATCTTGGAAATCCAAGAAAACTTGTTTCAACTTTTGCTTTTGTTGAAGAGTCACACAGGCATCAGCTGGGTTGACTCTCTCTTCCACCATCTGCCTGAAGCCTGGAAAGACTTCTGGTCTGGCTATCTCCGCGGCCTCCTCCAGCTGGGTGGAGGAGTCCCTGGTCAGAGTGCTTATTTGGACCGGAGGCTTCAGGTGGGAAAGGCAGCCCTCATGGACCTGGAAAATCACCTCATCCCTCCTGAAGTCACAAGTCACATCTTCCTTACCATAGGGGCAAGAAGTGTACACCAGGAAGTTCCCCCCATGCCGGGTAAAAATCCTGTCTGGTGTTGTATGGTCCTCACTGTCACTGTCAAAACAGTCCTTGGGGATTGGTCCTAACAGTTCATTACCTAAATCAATGGAAAAATGTCGGTCATCAACCGCCATTCCAACAATGGTGCCTGCGGCTAGAGTAATACTCTTTAAGTCGCTGTTATCCACCTCTATTGGAATGGTGTCATGTTCTATGTTGACTAATGGAGTTGGGTTTACCCCCAACCCTTGCTGTTGGAGAGAAGCATTTAGATGTATGTAAGCATCAGGGTTTTTCAACTCTTGTCCCCTTTTAACTTTCACTTCCAGGGAGAATTGTCGGGTCCTTTCTGGGATGGTGACTTCCTCTTTAACCTGAATTTCAACTGCATAAGGTAGCAATTGAGCTGACCTAAATGCTTTTTCTGGATCATCAAAGCCCATGGGATTATCCGCTAATCGGGACCAAGCTTTGAAGTTTATTAGGTCCAAACTAATGGCAAAGCGATTGAGAATGTCACTGCCTAAGTAAAAGGCGGCAGTGACGTCTCGCACGACCCAACAATTATGGACTATGCTCTTGTTGCCAATGGAGATTTTGAGCATACACCTGCTTGGCAGGAGATGTTTGGAATTAGGTGCTTCCAGGTCCATTTCCCATTTGTCTATCAGTTTGAATGTGGGAATGGCTGGATCTTTTGGGAGTTGGCGGAACATGGCTTCGCTGATGAAGCTCTTACCGTTGTTCACACACACTCGAGCGAGAACAGAGTCCTTCCCATCATTTAACTGAACAGGGATGAACAACTGCTCTCCAATTTGCTGAATATCAGCCAGGCTCTGAGCTGATTTCACATCTTTCTGGACTATAGGAGTGGTAATATCTGATTGTGGATTTGTAAAGAATTTCAGAGTGTTTCCTTCCAGCGTGGAGTACCACTTTAGACTGGAAGGAAGGTTGATTTTCAGAAATAGAGAGGACCCTCCATCACCAGTCTGTTGTCCTACTGCTATTACTGTCACGTCTGGAATTTGACTATTCTGGAAGTGAAATTCTACTTGGTCAGGTTTTTGTTCAACCATGTGGCAGGTGCCGTTTAAACTAACATGGTTGACACTCTGTTTTAATTTTATTGGTCGGCTAGTCTGGGTCCAGAGGACCTTGTTTACACAATCTATTAGGGGTGACAACCTTCTCAGGAGGTCATTCCCTAGTAAACAAGGGGTGCCCTCTGGAGTCACAACTATGACCGGGTGTTTCAACTTGTGTCGCCCAATTTTAATGTCCAAGTCTGCCGTCCCCTCGACGGGAATTTCCTTCCCGTCAAAGTTCTGGAGTTGTCCAGGAAGTGAGGTGAGAGGAATTTGGTAATTCTCTCCCCTTCCTGCATTCAGTTCGTCAAAGGCCCTTCTGGACAGAAGGGTAGCTTGAGATCCAGTGTCCACCAGTGCCAAATTGTACCCTGCCCCTGTACTTGTACCGGGGCATAATATCTTCCCTCCTTCTCCTCAAGGGGGCACAGATAATGTACATTTTTGGACAACTGGTGGGCTAATTTTCTGGTTTTGGACATCGCTAGCGAAGAGATTTGGGCAGAATTCTGCGGAGAGCCTTGGGAATCTGAAAGAAAAATTTGGCAACTGGAGATCAGAGCCATTGTGGGTTCCCCTGGCTCCGGTTCTGGGCCGCCCCCCCCATTTTGGAGGCAGTCACCAGGATGGGTTTGAACCAGGGGATTTTCTTGCTGTTGGTTCTGGGATGAGATGGTGGGGGGCGGTAGCTCAGTCTCCACATCTCCCCAGTCTGGATTTGCATCCCTAGGGACCCATTTTTCTTTGGGAGGAGTTCCCCCCTCTCTGAAGGAGAAGATCCTTTTCCCAGGATCCTCTGAGGATCCCTCTCCCTCAAATTGGAAGATCTGTACCTCCTCCTCAAACTGAGTCTGTTTGGGTCTTTTGTTTCTCCTACCCCCCCTCTGCTCCTTAGGAGGCAGACTTTCAGGGGCAAGAGATTTTGTTTCCGGTTCCTGGGTTTCCAGGGGCTGTTTACAAGTGAGGAAGGAAGCTTCCTCCAAGGCTTTACACCCCCCTTCCCTTTGTGCCTCCTCCCTGGGAACCGGTGAGTTATCGGGGTGCTGCCCCCGTCATTGTTCTGGAGCACCAGGTCCAGAGTTCGGTGCGTTCTGCGCCGGCACGCCCATCTGAGGGTTCTGCTGAGCCCTCAGTATGTGACCCAGATCCCGCGCCATGTTTTGAACCTGGCGCTCTAACTGGGAAACCCGCTCAGGCTGATACGGGGCTCTGTTTTCTCCCCTGGGCTGATCCCGGGAAGGGTAGCTGTCCCTCCTCTGGTAATACCCCGGGTTGGGAAGATTTGGGTACCCCTCCACCCTTGGCCTCCCCTCTCCCGGATTCAGTGGTCTGGGCTCAGGGAATTGGGGAAAGAAGGATGGATGGTTTTGGGGCTGAAAGTCGGGTGGATATCTGGGGAAAAAGTTCTGCCCAGGGTTTGGAGAATTTCTGCCCTCCTGTGGGAAGTTAGGAGGGAAGTTCCCTGGGTTAGGTGCTTGGCTGGATCCCCCCCCTTGGGCTGGAGGAGTCCACACATAACCCAGGATGGGTCGATTTCCCTTGTAACGGGGACTTACATAATCAGGAGAGCGAGGGACCCCATTTGTGGGGCTGCCTCCTTGGCTCCCTGTCTGTGACTGACCCGAGGACCTCCTGGGCCTAGCATTATTAGGTGCAGGTAGGTTTTTAGGCCCCCCCATCTCCAAATCCAAAACGGGGGTGACCTTTACCTCTGCCACCTTGGCAGCAGCAGGGGTGCTGTTGGCTTTGGGGTTTTTCTGGGCATTACGTTTGCTATCTATCGGTTTCTGCACCTCATAGATCCGGGTAGCCTGTTCATTGACCCAGTCTAAAGATCTTTTCTCGTGAAAATCCCTCACGAGCTGGGTCATGATATATTTGGGCAAGGCATGGAAAAACGTATTAATAAATTCTCTGCTATCCGTGCGCACCCTTCTTGTGGTCTGTGCAAAAGCACGCTTTAACTCCTGCACAAATTCTTGTGGGGCCTGATCCTCCCCACATTGCAAATTGTAGGCTGCCTTGCGAGCCTCTTGAGGATTTCTGTGAACAGAAAAATGTTTCAAGATGGCCGCCTTATAGGTGGACCATCTTAAATGATTTTGGTCCTCCAGCCCCGCAAAGAAACTGGAGTATTCCGGGGAGAAGGTCCACTTTACATATTGAATACAGCTTTGGCTGTCCTTCAAATGGAAAGTCTCCATCATTTGTTCAAACAACTCTAAGTGCTCCCAAACAGAATACTTAGCGTTCCTATGGTAAGGCGTGATGACGCTCCTGATCACCTTAATCTGCTTTAAGGGGTCCTTAAGCAAGGCCCTTTTTGCCTTATTGGCCCTTTTCGTTCGGGTAACCCTTGTCCATTCGTCCTCGGACTCAGAGGCACTGCTCCCAGAGGTTCCCGTCTGTTCTTCCAGGTTTTCCCAGATTCTGCGAGCCTGGGAATGGCTGGCAGACTGTGGGGACCTGGTCTCCTGTGTCCTGCGCAGTTCAGAGGAGTCTTCAGATTCCTCCTTGCTGCCAGGATTTGATGGGTATCCCCTCCACTGACCTAACTGGGCAGAGGTTTTCAGGATGCCCTTAATGTGCCTACTCTCCTGGGGTTCCCCATTGAACTGTACTGTACTTGGGTGCCCATACCCGGATGCCCACCCCTCCATTCCTGAGTGGTACTGGCCTATGAGCCCCATACTCTTAGCTGGATAGTAATCTGCCATCCCTGTGGCCCTGTGCTCATGTGCGCCAGGGGACATGGGGGTGGTAGAGTCCAGGGACTGGGGGAGATGAAGGCCCCTGGTGTTAGGGCTCCTGCGGTTATGGTCAGGAATCTCTCTTTCCCAGCGGACCTCATCTCTATCCGCCCCTGCTCCCTGTTGCAATGCAAGAGCCTGCATTTGTGCTTTCAGTTCCTCTGTTAAAGCCTTACTCGACTCTATCAGTTTCTCCTGCATCGCTACCTGTTGCTGGAGCCTCTCATTGTGCTGGCAGAGAGCCTCAGTTTCCCTCGGTACTTCCTGGTTGGACCTGGAGAACTGGGCCAGTCTTTGCTGCAGGAGGGTTAACTCCTGAGCTGTGTCCCTATTGGCCTGCTCCTTTCTTGCTAGAGCATCCTCCACCCTCCTGGTGTGCTCTAGCAAGTTCTGGTGTTCTTTTTGGAGGTCACCCAGTCGCTGGTGGGCCAGGTGATTTTCTTCCATTTTTCTTTTTAAGTGGCAGACTTCCTGGCCTAAGGTGTCCCTTTCCTGACTAAGAGTCTGCATCTGTACCGTCAGGTCGTCCCTTTGCCTTTGGAAGGCACCAGCTTTTTGGCGCTCCTCATCAAACTCTGCCTGCGTATCCAGGTCTTTCAAAATCAGTTTATTGCTCTCTGCCTTCTCCCTATCTAGGTGGCTTTGCAGGGTGACTACCTGCTCAGCACATGCCCTATTGAAGTCTAGCTGTTGCTCCAGCTTTTTATGGCTTTGCAGTAGGGAGTCCAAACCTTCTTGGTGTTCCTTCTGCAAGGCCAGAAATCTGGTATCCTGTTCTGACTTTTCCTTTTGCAGCACATCCATATCCTCCTTTATTTTAGTGATGTACTGTCTGGTCTCATTTTCTGACTCCTGGCTTCTGTGCAGCCTTTGCTCAGAAGAGTCCAGATCAGATTGGGCCTTCTCTAACGCCATCTGTTGTCTTTTTGCCAGATCATGGCCTTCAGCACATTTATTCTGTATGGCTCCCATATATAAATATAAATATGCCGCTATCCTAACAATCTTGTCGTGTTCATCTTTGGCCTTAGGAGCCATATATAGTTCACTCAGGGCCACAAGTAATGGACCCTGATCTCTCCATAAGTCTGACCCTGTTTCAGTGACCTGTCGCGTGATGGCCTGCAACCAGGCATCCTGGCCCTGCTCAGCCCATTCACCTCTCACAAATAGTTTATGTAAGAAGTGCTCTCTGGCTATTTTCATATCTACCAAGGTCGTCATTCTAGAGATTGGTCTCTGTCCTGACTTACAGAAGTTTGTATTTTATTTTTGCAGAACAGAACTTTTCTTGGAGTGTCCCTTTTGAGGAATGCTTCACAGCGTAATGCAGCGTGGTGATCCGACTGGATATGTGTATCTGGTCAGCTGGCACGCTGTATTAAGCTGCACAAGTGGTATTCTAACCCAAACGTCCGGCCCGAGCCCCCAATTTGTAAGAGGATTCAATTCAACACTACAGCTAAATCAACGCCTAGTCTATAATACTGAATGAAAACCCTTATTGATATATCTTTATGTCCAGTTCATGCGTTCTGGATGACTACCCCTATATAACACCCCTCTCTTGGAATCCTCCTGACCCCACTGAGCCAAGAAGTAGTTCTGTTTCGCAAGTTTAAAGGTTTATTTGATAACTTAAACAATATATATTATATCACGCTTTATAATAAATTAATAATTGAATATCCCACTTAATCTGATATGATAAAGATTAACAACGGAGAATCTGGCACTAGCACACTTCTTGATAACCACTAAGGGGTTGACATGAAATGGATAAGATAGCAACAATACTTTTATGGGTTCAAATGAATGCAATGTGGAATGAAATGCAGTACAGAAAATAACTTGATAGGATTTCAGCAAAAGACAATGTAATCACTTTCTTGTACAATTCACCCCCCCTTTTTATGCAATGCAAGGAAATGGAGGGAAGCACACAGTTCTCAGAAATGTAATCAAATGTGATTCAGTTCACCCCAGCAACTTAGACTACAGAAGTTTAAAACACAGGCAAAATGCTTTGATATTTGCTGGCAATGGAGTGAAAATATGTTAAAATGCTTTTAATTCCCTCTAGGAGTTCAGGGTGAGTGGTATCTAGTTAATATTAGTCCAGGCTTACACTAGCAATGATTCAGGGATGATTATCAGGTTAAACGAATTTCTGGCAAATGGAAGGCAAGCAGCAGCAGCTTTTTACATGTGAGGAAATTTGCAAATCGCGGCAAAATTCGCGGATGCGCCGAGTGCTATTACAGAGGAACTACAAGGACTATCACTATCGTTTTGGGGTCCTAAGAAAGCCTAGGATCTCAGCTTCCAGATGAAAGTTACTGCAAGTCTCTAGCACAAACGGTTACGGAGATATGAGCGATTAAATAAAGGTCGTTTTTGGTTTTGCAAATTTTAAACGCAGCACTTTTTCAGTTTTAAAAATGATGGCAGGATAACACAATTGCTAAGCTGCAGTTCTACTTAGATTAAAAATGGATTGAATTATATGATTTTAACTAAGAGATGTGTGCTGAGTTTTGCTGAGTACTCACAAGAGATTTTAAACAGGAAGGCGGCTTTGTCACGATCTGGTCAACAGGTCTGGACTTCGGACGGTCTCTGGGCACAGCGTCTGGTCTCTGGAACTGCTAACATGGGTCTGGGTCAGCTCTGCTCTCTCTCTGGGTACAGCACTGCTTCTGGATTCTGGAGATTGAGGGATTTGAAGTCTCTGTTTATCTTGGAGTCTAAGTGTTGGCTCTTTGAAAGTTGATGGAGGTAAGTATGGATTTTTCCGGCAGAGCTTCCAGCTGCAAATGGATTTGAAGCTCTCTATCTGTCCTGTCTGTCTGCTTTTATGTATTTTGAGAGTGGGTGTGTATGCAGCATCACTAGACCCTACCCCTCTCCACTTGCCATTGGTCCAGCTTTCATTTCTCCCCTGATTGGGGGAGCTAAGTTGTGTCAGAGTGATGTCAGCCATTTATGATCTTTTGAAAAAAACTCCCCTGTCATCTGTGCACCCAAATCTATATATGATCAAAACACATATTTCACAGTTACACAGTAGTTTGAAATTACATACCCATGTCACAGATCACATGAGGTATACTCTGTCCCAAATCTGCTGTTTCTAAGAGCTTGCATTGAGAAATAGCACATATTTCACTTTTTAACGGATTTTGCAATTTCTGACATTGACCCAAATTGACATACATGTGCGCAGGGAGTATGGACATTAACTGATGAAGTTTCAGATTTTTAACATGCACACATTTAGAGTAATATCTTCTTTTCCGCTAAAACCCCCCTGAACATACCACCGGGTCCTACCATGTCTTAAAACGTGAGCAGAAAAATCACAAGAATTATGGTATCATTTATAAAATTTTCACATGTCCGCTCTATGAATGATCCATCTTTTTAAAGTTATGTTCTGGCTCCAAAGGGGTGTGGTTTACCCTCAGCACAAGGTTGAATTTCTGGTTTTTCCAGTTCTGCCAAGCCAGCTTGCTCTCACAGGCAGTGCTCCTCCCCTTTCCTTCAGGAGGAAGCCACTTTTTACGACCATTTACGACTCCTGCCATAAACCATCTGCCTGGGTGAAGGGGGTTACATTGTTCAGAGCTCCTGTATTCTGTAGGGGGCTCCCCTTAATTCAATTATCAGAGAGATGGTATATCCTTAGTTTGGCCAGCAAAAGGCAGATAGGCCTGGGAACACAGTTGTGACTCAAGTTTCACTCCTGATGGGGGTAGCTGTCAAGCAAAATCAAGTTCCTTAAGCCAGACGTTCAGCTGTCATGTTTTTTTTTGTTGCTTTTTAAATTAACTTGCAATTTTACACATGCAGCTAGAATGCTGATTCTAAGTGCAAAACTATGACATTTCAACAGTTACAAAGGCATGTGACACCAAACATAGGTCACTCATTTAATCTAAACATTTTCGATTTTAGTGTCTTTAAATCCAGTGCAACTTAAACTGCTGACTCCATAGCAGTTTTGTTATAAGCATTGTTTTGGGCTCTTCATTTCCCAGATTTTGTAGGCACACAACACTCCATTCTACCAAATGTCTGCTGGTGTCCAGTGAGTTTTTAGATGTGTTGCAATGTTCAAAATAGACATTTTGAGCCTGCCTTCAGAGAAACACAGGGTGGTTTTAAAGCGCTTTGAAGCTAACCGGCGCTACTGTTTTTCCTTTGGCAACCCATTTCCCTCATGGCACCCCGGCCTATCATTCTCGCACTGGTGGGTGGCAAGTGAGGCAACCATTTTGGTGTGCGCACAAACTGCGCAGCTTTCCTGGATTTCGGCGCACATGTGGGTTTTCCGCCATCTTGAATTTTCTAAGCCCACAGCACCAAATGTTGCAGCATGGTAGCTTAAACGTGGGTCAGGACACCCAACAACACACCTACAGTAGGCAATGCTGCAATCTCTGTGACCTGATGACCAAACCAATGTATAAATCAGATAAAGTAACATCTTCCATGTAATTTAATGTATGCATGGCAAAAAGTTATATGAGAACTCATCTTAAACAAGGTGCACTCTCTGAATAAGCAAATAGAAAGTAGATGAATTTCCAGGACCAATTTCAATTTCTGTAACCTGTTGTATCATATCAGTATTTAAACCCAGTGTAGTAATATCTTCAATACAATGTAATGCCTACGTGGTAGAGAGTGTTAGAAGTACTCACCTCTAATAAGGCGTACTCTCAAGATGAATAAGTGAAGAGCAAATCAATATTGTAGGGGAGGACTGGACCAGGAGACCCCTCTCGCCTGCGTTTCTTCCCCAGGTGAGGGCTATGGCCCATTGGGCGTTCCCTCATGCCACCCGGGCCCAGGTGGTGGAGGGCTCACCCACTGGAGACATTGCCCACACGTATCGAATGCCCACATGTATTGATTACAACACAAAATTAGCTAGGCCCAAAAACCATTCTTTGCCCGGTAAAGATGGTGTGAGCTCAGCGCACTGTAGCGCGGCCCCCACCCTTGGAGAACATCCCTGTTGCCGCAGCACCCTGGCAGATCCGCTGCGAGCACGTTCCCACGAACAAGACGGACATGAGCTAGCGCAATACGCTAACATTGTAACAGTTCACCTCACGCAGTGTACCATCACTATCAGCATGACCCGGCCAGCAGGCCTGAACAATGAGAAGAACAGTAAAATGGTCCTCTGATGGCAGACAGTCTTTATATATATGTATATATTAATGTCAAGACCTCTTGTATTATTTCTTTCTTCCACAAAATACAAATGCCTGTAGAATGTATTAAAATGAGAGAGTATGCTCCCATGATAAAAGCTATGGCGAGCTCGCACCATTGCAGGTGGATGCTAATGATAAAGGAACGCTCCAGGGATCTGTTCGTTGCGTGTATCACTGGGCAGCCTACCTCACGTGGTTTCGCGCCATAACTAAAGCTAATGCTGCTAGAGTACACGAGAAAGCGGATGCAACTATACTATGAACTCATGTAAAGAATGCGCGAGAGTGCACGTATCATGTGTGAATGTCTGAGCCCCTCATATGCCACCACCGTCACGAACGGTGGCGGGTCGTTTTCTATGTACTCCACTGATCTAACCACTACCTCATTTACTGCGAATGTATATGCATGTAACTGAAACACTGTAGCTGCTAGAGTGTAATGTACAAATATGATGCTCGAACTGGATATAATCGAAACGCACCCAGCAAAGGTTAAATGCATGTTTTGAAGTGATTTTAAATAAGTATTATAGAAAGTGTTCAAATGTTTGCGATGTCTTTACTTATATTAAGCAACACACGAGGGAGATACCTTTGTGAAAGCGTACAAGGTCTCGATGTATCCCCCTCCCTCCCTCAGAAGGCTGCCAAGACTGAGAACAGAGCCCCGCTCTGCGTTATCACGCCTCCCCCGACCCGACTGGAGCCGCTTCAAAGACTTGTAGCCCCACTGCAGCACCCAAGGCCGCGGCCAGCCACCTGCATTATTTACAGCACAGCAGTAAACCTTAGTTTAAACTCAAGCACCCCCTCGTAAACCCCACAACCCACCGGACTGTCTCAGACTTATGGCCCTGTGCAATCAGGACACTCAACACTTTGACAACACACAGCGAAACATCCATAACCACTTCTAACAAGACAGGAAGACCTGTACCACCCGCCCCAGTCCCCGAAGCTTAGCCCCTCGACCTACGGTCCCGGTCAACTGATCACGAGTAACCAGGCCTCGATATATTATCTCCAGACCCCTCACAAGGTGCATTCCTCCTGTGTTGCATTAACCTATTGAAAGATTTACTGAAAAGAATAGAACTGTAAATGACTGAATGACTGCAGTGTGCATGGCAGAGGGCAAGTAAGTCAGAAAAGGCATTCATCTCTGCCACAGGCCGCCTCGGCACTCCAACACCGCCCGGATGAACTCAAGCCGACCTGCCAGGCCCAGCCCAACCCACTAGGGTGACCAGTGACGTCCTCCAGCCAAGACCAACCACACCGCAGCAGCACCTATAGTTAGTCGTCGCCACCCAATCCCAATGAACTTGTGCCCCCTATAGTATGTAGGTTTTGATGACGTTTTTTGTAAATATATACGCCTGTCTTTGCTATTGTCAGGCAGAGCGCTCTCGGAGTTTGCAGAGTTCTTTGCATGCCCAATTCTGATTGATAAACTCCCATTTACGCTCACCCGCACTCTGTCTTGGCCTTATTCCCATTTTGGGAGAGTCCTTCATTGTCTCTCATTGCGGGGAGGATCGTGCTGCTTGGGGACGCTTGCTTTCAGTGGTGACCTCAATAGCGTGATTTTTATTTCTTCCTAAACTCCTTATAACCGTCCCCGTTTGGCACGAGAATCTCCGGTCGAAAAGGGATACGCACGGTGAGCCGGCTCCGGGAGGCTGCCCGCCAAGGCGACCGGTACACTAAGAAGTGCGCACTCAATAGAGAGGGGGTACGGGATCCCGGTTGAAAAATCCCCTTTGAGTACCGCTCGCCGGAGCCGGGGCTGACTGTTGAGCTGACGGCGACACTGCCTGGACAGACCCAGTTTCGGAGAGTATCGGTTCAAGACGGGCACGTGAGTACTGAGTGCGAGCGATCTTAAGGGGAGCGGGGAGTGAAGTGTAGAACAGGAAACGAAGAGGGGGGTACGCAGATCTACTAAAGATCATCTTAAAATTTCCTTGCTTTTTCTTTGCATATGGCCATTAGGATTAAGAGGTGAATAAGAGATAAAAGTGACGGGAACCTAGCTCCGAAAGGGGGTGGAAGGCGGCGCTGCATAGTGCTATCTTGACTAGTACTGGGAATATATGAAGAAGTGGAGTATAAAATAAAAGTGTTCAGCAAAAGGGGACACTGAGAGTACATTAGTGACCGCTATTACTTTCTTCCTTTTTCTTAAGGGTAGGGGGGGGAGAATAAAAGAACTGTGATTAGCACAGACTTGGGGAGACAGTAAGAGAAACAAAGTCCTATTAGAAGGCGGGGAAAACAGGTTAATCTCTATATATATATGCGCATCTAGATATTCAAATAAGGCGACTAGGGACAGCCGGCTAGGGAGGAAAGGGAGGGCAGCTTGAATGGTGAATGGTGCCAAGAGGTGTGTGCACCTCGTATGTGCTAGAAGAGATTTTGACGTTGTGAATGTGTGAACGATTATAAGTGCATAATAGTTAAATGGTCATGATAAGTGTGGTCGGATAAAAGTTTTTTTCTCTCTTCAGACAACGCCAATATAGTGGAGTGAGTGAGTACCTTTTTGATTTCCAGTCTGACATTGTCAAACCAAAGGATGGGTTGCTCTTGTATGTGCCCCTCAAAAGAAACATAATAGACATTGTGTACGGCCAGTTTTGTATTGTGCAGATAGGGAGGGGGAGAGCCCAAAGGAACTCAACATTGAATGTGAAGTAAAATATAAAGAATAATATTGATACGACATTTACATTGTAGTTGCAAACACACTAGGCACATCAGCACTAGGAGGGCATAGAGATGGGGGCTGAAACACCCTTATCACATATTTGTAAGAATCTCCCGGGGTACGTGGAGCGGATTAAAAAATATCACGACCAATGGGTGACCGAGCTAAAGGGGGAGGGGTTACCTCAGATTTGGCCCGAGGGAGGGTCGTTTGATAAAAGTGTCCTGAATACAGTGGCCACATGCATTTATCTAAAATACAAAGGAAAGCAGCTGCAAAATAGGAGGGAAATATTAGATCTTTGGAGGTTATTTGAAGAGATACCACCGCCTAAGACACCAGCACTAAATCCTGATCTCCCGTCCACCACAGACAATCCACTGCTAATACAAAGAGATGTCAAAGAAGGCTCAAGTGTAGCGCCACCAGTAGAGGTAATAAGTTTGTACCCGATAATAAAAAAGCCTGTGCCCGCAGAGGGGTACAGTGATCCCACTTACATACCTCCCCCGAGAGATACTACACCTCTCCGGCCCACGGCACCTCCGCCATACGAAAGCACGAGGGAGCGAGCCCAGGCAGGCGCACAAAGGGTGGATATAGAGAAGTTCACAGATGATTTAGAATCAAGACTGACGATAGCAAAGGATGAGCTCTCGAGGATAAAAGACATATGCGAACGAACAGCACTAGATGCAACTAGATCAGGGCGTACGTCTAGAGCGCTAGGTGAAAATAGAAAGCCCGAAGAGGGGTGGAAAAAGGGCGAGATTTTGTTCAGAATTGAGGAAGAACCAACGCGAATAATAGAAGTAGGGCCCGGAGAGGGAGATGTTGCAAGTGAAGAAAGGAGGGGGGGAATTAGAGAGGAGTTGCTGTGTGACATAAGGGACGAGGTAGAAGAAAGCGACAGGTTGAGTATGGCGATAGGAGGGGGAAGCGAAGGGGGGAAGGTACGTGTTCACTGAGAACCTTGGACGATGAGTGGACGGGGCGACTAAGGAACAGAGTGGGAAAAATGGCATCACTAGGGACATCAACAGCTCAAACGGGTCCGGACGGAACGACAAAAGGAAGGCTACAGCTCCCATTGATACACAGGGGAGGAGGGAGGCCTAACTATATCCCATGGGCACAGATGGATAAGGCCAATTTATTAAAGCTATTGCCCCCGTTGTCAGGAGGGGCAAGTAAGTGGATATATGCCTTTGAGAAACATACTGCCGGGGTACCCCTAGCCATAGGAGATGTAAAAAGTCTACTCGTATCAGCAGTAGGTGACCAGGCTGAAAGGGTATGGGTTAAGGCCGGTTTCCCGGGAGTAACGTTAGACTGTGACCGCCATGATGGGGCATCCTTTAACACGGTGCATGCCAGGGTGTGGGATGCCTTACGCGAAACATTCCCAGACACACCGGACTTGCAGTCAGTGATGCAGTGTACAATGAATGACGGGGAAGAGGCTATGGATTATATTTTTTGGGTCCAAGAGATGTGGAGAGCAGAAACGGGCACGCCCTGGTATCAATCGACATCTTTATTTTATTTTATTATAAAGAGAGGGCTCCCAAAGGAAGTGCAGAAGGCACTTGACAAGATAGCAGGTATTGAAGCAAAGGGATGGCCAGAAATTCAAAGCATAATAGTACACCATTTAAAAGAATCAAGGAGAGGGAGAAGGAGGTGGCGCAGAAAAGATTGGCAGACGAGGCGAAGTTAGTACAGTCAAAGTTAGTGAAGGTTGCAGCAGCTGTAGCCGCGCTCCCACACAGTAGGGAGGGAGATGAGGAGGAGGAGGGGCTGATAGCACTCCAAGGAAGGGTGGCAACTAATTGGGCAGGACCAGCACAGCGGCAGTGGACTGAGCAAGAGCAAGGTGGAAGCCCGCTGTGGCAAGAGTGGACCCCTCGAGGGGGACGAGGTGGGTACAGGGGCCGGAGAGGAGGCGGACAGGGGTATGGGGGAATGGGAGGAAATGGATGGCAGGGCCCTAGGGGCCCCCAAGGGAGTTGCTGGAACTGCGGACGATGGGGACATTACTCCAGGGAGTGCAGAAGTAGACAAAACAATGGGTTCCAGGAGGGGGAGACTTATGGTCATCCACACCCGGGAAGCCCATACGGTCTCCCAATGGGACAGCAGCAACTAAGAAACTCCGGCCAGGGTACCACGGGCCAGCAACAAGGACACCAGTATAGGACACAGAACCACCCCCAAAACAATGACAGCATGCAATACACACCAGGTAACCCTTTCGCGACAACAGCAAACGGGGCCCCCGCGCCAGCGCCTTACAGCGGCATGTCGGTAGTTCCCGGGAATGTCTTTAATGAGGGAGGGGCGACCAGATACCCCGCATAGGACAGCCCACAGAGAACACTTGCATGTCCAGTTCTATCCACCACCTACAATGCAGCAGAGGAACCATTGGTAGGGGCGCAGATAGGAGACAAGCAGTTTATATTCATGGTTGATTCGGGAGCGGAGAAATCATGTATCAGAGAGGGCCGATTCCCGTTATCTAACAGGAAGTTAGAGACGCAGGGGTTCTCTGGGGCTGTAGTTGAAGTTCCTTACACAGAAGCTTTGGATGTAACAGTGGGGGGTAAAACTGTGAAGGCACCCTTATTGTATTACGAACATTCCCCAATTAACTTGCTAGGGAGGGATCTCCTGAGTAAACTCAACATGACCATATCATTTACCGAGAGAGGGATAGTGTGTTCCACACCCGGGATATGCCCCTTGTGTGCAATGTTGGTAGTGCAAGCCCACACAACCACGCAGGAAATACGAGGACTGCCACAAAACGAGGAAATGTTTATCAAAGGGCTGAAGACTCTGGCCCTCATAATTCCCGAGCTGAGAAGCATGGATTGGAGGATCCCGGCGGAGTTCCTCTTCCGCCCCATAGTATGCCCCAACACAGCACCAGGATCAGTGGTATCGTTAGACTTGCACGCTGTGCAAGTGTCAGCAAAAAGAATAGCTGTGATCGGAGTGGACGA
Organism: Ambystoma mexicanum; assembly: GCF_040938575.1. Lineage (NCBI taxonomy): Eukaryota > Metazoa > Chordata > Amphibia > Caudata > Ambystomatidae > Ambystoma > Ambystoma mexicanum. The sequence goes on along the minus strand of NC_090936.1, from coordinate 297,807,096 downwards.
GGAAGGGTGTGAGTGGCGCACAGTGCTATGCACAAACGCCAACATCGCCCTGCGAGAGGTAACAGATGAGGATCTCTTTTCAGACTCAGAAGGGGATGGTGAAATAGTAATGGAAATAGCGATGCCCTGTGATGTTTTAATACAAGCAAGGGAGACTCCCGTCCAATTGATGACAGTGGTAGGAGCACCACCATCGTTTTTTGATGATGACATGAGGCTCGTACCAAACAACTTATGGACAACAGGCCCCCATGATGTGGGACTGTTGCATGGAGTACAGCCTGTGGTAATAAAGCTAAAACAAGGAGCAATTTTACCACGAGTTAAACAATATCCTCTGTCTCGTGAAGCTGAAGAGGGGATAAAAGAGACAATAAACGCCCTACTAGCACAAGGGATAATAGTGCCTTCAAACTCCCCATGTAACACTTGTATTTATCCAATCAAAAAAGCAAAAGGGGGGTCTTGGAGGATGATACAGGACTTACGCCCCCTCAATGATGTAGTTCAGAAGGAGTTCCCTCTAGTCCCGAACCCCGCATCAATACTATGCAGCATCCCGAAAGAGGCATCACATTTCACAGTAGTGGATTTGAAAAACGCATTTTTCTCTATACCCCTGGCTGAAGAGAGTAGATACCTTACCGCCTTCACACTGGGGGGTAAAAGGTACGAGCATTGCAGATTACCACAGGGTTACTGCAAGAGCCCGAGCATCTTCAATCGCGTATTACATGAAGACCTAGGAAACCTATCAGTTGAGAGCACCATTATTCAGTACGTAGACGATTTACTAGTCTGCGCACGAAACGAAGAGACATGCAGAACAGATTCCATAACATTATTGACTTTGCTGGCCAACAAGGGTTACAAAGTGGACAAGGGAAAGCTACAATACTGTCTGACAGAGGTCCTGTACCTAGGACAGCTGATTTCGAGAGATGGAAAAAGAATAATACCAGACAGGGTGGAAGCCATAAGATCAGTACAAGAACCCACAACAGTAAAAGATATGCAGAAATTTTTGGGAATGTGCAATTACTGCCGAGCATGGATATTAGATTATGCGGCATACACTAGGCCCTTATTACAAGCATTAAAGGTGGCTCAACAGGAGAGCAGGAAGGTGGAATGGACGGAAGAGATGAGTTCCTCCTTCCAAACACTAAAAGAGTTGATTTCAAGCGCCCCAGTACTCGCAAACCCTGATTATGGACGCGAGTTTTACCTATTCTCCCACTGCAAGGAAACACTGATGACAGCAGTCCTGACACAAAAAACATCCTTAGGACACAAGCCACTGGCTTACTATAGTGGCACTTTAGATGCCGTGATGCAGGGCCATTTCGCGTGCGAGCAATCACTCGCTGCAGCCACGTTCGCGATTGAGAAAAGTGCCACAATAGTAATGGGCTGCCCTGTGACATTGTTTGTGGAACATTCATTATTTGCAATACTCGAGAGATCAAAAAGCACACTGACCACACAGCGGGCAACTGCCTACGAGATTATACTGTCCAGTGCCAACATCCATATAGTGAGATGCAAGACAGTGAACCCCGCCACATTCATTACAGAAACGTGCACGCTCGAAGACATGCAGAACCACGATTGCGCAACCTACACAGGAGGAAGTGGGGAGGAGACAGCGGTGTGTGAGAATGCTCTAAGCGAAGGGGAAGTGTACTTTGTGGATGGGTCCGCATCTATTGACACGGACACGGGAGAGAAACACGTTGGCATGGCAGTGGTGAGGTTAGAAGACGGCGAGTATGAAACACTGGTACAGTATCGTCTCCCATCACATTACTCCGCGCAGGCAGCAGAACTGGTTGCACTCATAGAAGCACTACATGCAGCAAAGGGTTGTGCAGTGACAATATACACAGACTCAGCTTACATGACAACGACAGTACATGGAGGCCTAGCAAGATGGGGCGGAGGGGCTTTAGGAGGGCAGATGGAACACCTGTACAGCATGCAGAATTGTTAAAAGAGTTAATTGAGGCCCTGCAAAACCCCACTGCAGTAGCAATAGTAAAGTGCCAAGCACATACGTCCAACACAGATGTTGTGTCTTTAGGGAACGCGGCAGCGGACGCTGCCGCCAAGGAGGCTTCATATTTTCAGAAAAATGACACAGGTGAATACATGCTTAGGGACAAAACAAACGAAGAGCCCCCAGAGGGATATAATGTCATGCCCATACCACAAATAATAGAATTGCAGGAAGGAGCCAGTGCAGAGGAAAAACTATTGTGGACAAAGCGAGGGTGCAGCAAGTCAGGAACAGACCTGCTGTGGAGGCAAAATAACTCGGGGAAGGTGGTAATGCCAATTCAGCTATTAGAGATTGCATTTCAACAGCTACACTTCCCTGCACATAACACCAAACAACACATCGCAGCAGAAATACAGGAAGAATGGTTCGTGCCCTGCCTTCAGGAGCATGTGTCTCGATTGGCAATGGAATGTACAACATGCCAAATATACAATTCAGGGATGACATTACGTACTCTCCGGGGAACAATCCCTAAGCCCATTGGCCCATTCAAGGAACTACACATAGATTACGCAGATATGGGGGAAAGGTGTAATGGTGCACGGTACATGATTGTGGTCGTGTGCCCATTTTCAAGGTGGGTGGAAGCAGGACCCTGCGCGCGACCCGATGCCAAGAGCGCCGCCAAGTTCCTAGTAAGGGAGGTATTCCCGCGCTGGGGAATTTGTGACGTCATTCGCTCAGACAATGGCACTCATTTTGTAAATGAGCTTTTTAAGGAAGTGACTACCTTGTTGGGAATAAAACATAAATTATGCTCAATTTATCATCCTCAAAGTAATGGTGTAGTGGAAAAGATGAACGGATTGTTGAAGGGCAGGTTATCAAAGCTATGCTTCTCATTGAAAAAAAATTGGATTTACTGCCTACCGCTTGCGCTATTTGAGTTACGAAACCAGCCAAGCAAAGACCACCATTTGTCCCCGCACGAGATCGTGACCGGGAGACGGATGAACACTGCACATTCACCACTGCGCGAACACTCAGACGCTCAAAGAAGCGCCACGATATTGGGGGATGAGTTCACAGACTATTTAAAGAAACTGACAAGGGCAGCGCGCGTGATAGCAAAGCAATTGTCCCCACCCTTCACTAGAGAAGAGGGAAATGTAACAGGCGCTGTCACGGAGCCAGAGCAACAACTACAGCTAATGCCAGGCGACTGGATATATGTCAGAAGTTTTGTGCGCCGGTGGAATGCACCACGATTCCATGGCCCATATGAAGTAATATTTTGCACGCCTACGGCGGTAAAGGTCAAAGGGTTGAGGTACTCGGTGCACTTGACCGATGTACGGAAGGCATATAGCAACGTACAAGAGGAGGTAAATGGGGAGGCACAGACAACAGCAAACGCTGCAACTGAGCAGAATGACTGAATATGAACTTGCGTGTATGTGCTGGTACTGAATTTGAAGAAATGCACAACTGGTAAAGATGCAAAAAAAAAAAAAAGAGGAAAATTTTGTTTTAACTTTCATCTTGTTGAGTGTGAATATATTTATATATATACATATATAAAATGGAATGCTGAACGATGAACTTGTATACACCCTTGTCTGTGAATACCCCTCCCCGCATCCCCACCCGCTCCCATTCCCCGTCACATGTATATTGGCGCTGATGGTGCCAACAAAATGTTTACATGTATGCACTCAATGCACTTTTATATCTTAAAACAGGAGCTTCCATGGCATCTAACGGGCGGCCTGCAACGGATAGATTTACTAGAATTAGAGAATGGTTAACTGTGAAATGTATATATTCGTATGAATGTGGACTATCTGCGTGCATTATATTGTTTTTTACATTATTATTTGGTCTGGTTACATACTGGTTCATAGCGTTCATCTCTATCGAGATGAACGAGGGGGGAGGGAGTAACACAACTACTGGGACCAATACAACTGCAAGTGTCAATGCAACTACAAGGGAAGGTGATTTTTTGATATGGGATGGAACTAAACTTGTGTGGGGCTACTATACTACGTCATCCAATGTTGTCATTTCACACGATGGAGGGCCAAAGGGTGAAAGACAAAACAACACACTGTCCACACCTGAGATGTCTAATTACAATGCTCACAGCTTAAACGACCGGAATCCCTCTGCCATATCCTGGTTGTATAATACCCCCACCAGCCAACCTGCCCCCACGGCCATAGAGAATCAAAAAATGAGAGAAACACATGAAATATTATATGATGACTGGGTGAAGGGGGGCGGGAATGAGAAAGGGGGGACTAGTTTGTCTCTTGCCCAGGGAATCGGGAAGAATATGAGGAATAAGAACAATAGACGGAAGAGGGAAGCAGGAAGGAGGAAGTATGATGAGTACTATGGGTTAGGTCTAGATAAGATGGAAGACCCACGACACCCCCACCAAACAAATAAGTGGTATGCAGACATGAGTGCCACAGCTAAACAAACAACAAACGAGAGCTGTTATGTTTGCTCCCTCATCCCTCACGCATCAGGTACACCCAAAGTACTGTTACCCAAAGAGTTGCCGATTATAGATGCCCAATGTCTCCTTCATCTCACGTTATGCAGAATTAAGAACACCTTCCAGGCACATGAAGTGACTTTTCAAATGCTGCAGAATGAGAAAACGTGCTACCCAAAACCGTCAGGGGTTGTATGTCTGAAAGAACCATTTTTTGCAATCGAAGGGACACTTTTTTCTGATAACAAGTGGAAGAATGAAGAAGTAATGTGTAAAGCTGAAGCACTGGGGGGTGTGGCACCGGAGAAATTGCAATGGATAGAAGAAACATGCACACCCGTATGGAGAGAACACATTTCAAAACTAACCTGGGTTACGCCCATCGAAAAGCCTTTCAAGTTGCAGAATGAAATAGACTATGAACTATGTTTCAAAGGAGAGGGGAGAACGTCCATGGGGACAAACAAGAAGTGCAACAAAACCCTCACTATCCCAGACCTAAGAAAAGGGACTGCGGCCCTTATGGACACGTATTGGGTATGTGGAAACCAGGCATACCTACACCTCCCCCCGTCGTGGAGTGGCAGCTGCTCAATGGCCACTCTGCACTCAGCTCTGATGGTGATACCAGAAAGCCACATCGATGGAAGCAAAAGGACACAGGAACGCACACAACAGAGTGTGGCCCAACCAACTGCAGAACCACAAATGTATGTCCTGTCTTCTGGAAACAAGGGAGAGGTGCTGACCCGCCACAGACGAGCATCAAACTATATATCAAAGGCATCATCAGAACTATTGGCCCAGATCCCAGACAAATATCGATTATTCAGCTCAGCAGAAACATTTTTTGCCTCGCTCGTATCAAGTGTCCAAGCAAGGGCTAACGCAAAATGGCTCCAGATAACCCGCTGGGAATTAATTCAGCTGGCGAACGACACCGAAGAAGGTTTTAACATAATAAAGGTCGAACTAAGAGCCTTGCGACTGATGACCATGCAAAACAGGTATGTCCTGGACCTGTTGACGGCGATGGACGGCGGTGTTTGCCGAAAAATAGGAAGTGCCTGCTGCACTTTCGTACCTTCTGAAGACGCAGAGAACGGCTCCCTGTCCCATGTGATCGAAGCAGTCCACAACCTAGGAAAAAAAATGAAGATGGAAGGCGGAGCAGAAGATAGTACATGGTTCGATAACCTCTTCTCCTGGGTCCCCTCATGGCTTGGAACAACGATGAAATTTTTGATGCCAGCTGTGGTGTTCCTCCTTTTGATTTTCTGCCTATGCCAGGTGGGTCTTCGAGTCTGTGCTAACGCAGTACCAAATGGTGCAATGATGATGGTGACGATGGGCAACTCACACGGAACAATAAAAACGGTGCAAGAAGCACAAGTGCAAGGGGTAGACAACACACCCAGGTACCAACTGGTGCCCATGTACCACGACAAGGATATTGTAGATAAGCTTTGGCACACCACCATCAAAGAGCCCCGCATACTAGAATGGTACGAGGAAGTGTGGGTAGATTTGGAAGGAGATGGTGGGTGCATATATCTTACGTGTACTCCAGATGAATACGCCAGGAGAGGTGAGAGTTTAAGGGGGGTGTGCAGAGCATGGATGCCTATCAAAGGAACTCCTGCATGGGATGAGGCGGTGATGGACGAAGCAGAATGTAGGAGGATAGAGGAGTTAAAGAATTCGTTACTTAAGTAACGAAAGGGGGGAAATGTAGGGGAGGACTGGTCCAGGAGACCCCTCTCGCCTGCGTTTCTTCCCCAGGTGAGGGCTATGGCCCATTGGGCGTTCCCTCATGCCACCCGGGCCCAGGTGGTGGAGGGCTCACCCACTGGAGACATTGCCCACACGTATCGAATGCCCACATGTATTGATTACAACACAAAATTAGCTAGGCCCAAAAACCATTCTTTGCCCGGTAAAGATGGTGTGAGCTCAGCGCACTGTAGCGCGGCCCCCACCCTTGGAGAACATCCCTGTTGCCGCAGCACCCTGGCAGATCCGCTGCGAGCACGTTCCCACGAACAAGACGGACATGAGCTAGCGCAATACGCTAACATTGTAACAGTTCACCTCACGCAGTGTACCATCACTATCAGCATGACCCGGCCAGCAGGCCTGAACAATGAGAAGAACAGTAAAATGGTCCTCTGATGGCAGACAGTCTTTATATATATGTATATATTAATGTCAAGACCTCTTGTATTATTTCTTTCTTCCACAAAATACAAATGCCTGTAGAATGTATTAAAATGAGAGAGTATGCTCCCATGATATAAGCTATGGCGAGCTCGCACCATTGCAGGTGGATGCTAATGATAAAGGAACGCTCCAGGGATCTGTTCGTTGCGTGTATCACTGGGCAGCCTACCTCACGTGGTTTCGCGCCATAACTAAAGCTAATGCTGCTAGAGTACACGAGAAAGCGGATGCAACTATACTATGAACTCATGTAAAGAATGCGCGAGAGTGCACGTATCATGTGTGAATGTCTGAGCCCCTCATATGCCACCACCGTCACGAACGGTGGCGGGTCGTTTTCTATGTACTCCACTGATCTAACCACTACCTCATTTACTGCGAATGTATATGCATGTAACTGAAACACTGTAGCTGCTAGAGTGTAATGTACAAATATGATGCTCGAACTGGATATAATCGAAACGCACCCAGCAAAGGTTAAATGCATGTTTTGAAGTGATTTTAAATAAGTATTATAGAAAGTGTTCAAATGTTTGCGATGTCTTTACTTATATTCAGCAACACACGAGGGAGATACCTTTGTGAAAGCGTACAAGGTCTCGATGTATCCCCCTCCCTCCCTCAGAAGGCTGCCAAGACTGAGAACAGAGCCCCGCTCTGCGTTATCACGCCTCCCCCGACCCGACTGGAGCCGCTTCAAAGACTTGTAGCCCCACTGCAGCACCCAAGGCCGCGGCCAGCCACCTGCATTATTTACAGCACAGCAGTAAACCTTAGTTTAAACTCAAGCACCCCCTCGTAAACCCCACAACCCACCGGACTGTCTCAGACTTATGGCCCTGTGCAATCAGGACACTCAACACTTTGACAACACACAGCGAAACATCCATAACCACTTCTAACAAGACAGGAAGACCTGTACCACCCGCCCCAGTCCCCGAAGCTTAGCCCCTCGACCTACGGTCCCGGTCAACTGATCACGAGTAACCAGGCCTCGATATATTATCTCCAGACCCCTCACAAGGTGCATTCCTCCTGTGTTGCATTAACCTATTGAAAGATTTACTGAAAAGAATAGAACTGTAAATGACTGAATGACTGCAGTGTGCATGGCAGAGGGCAAGTAAGTCAGAAAAGGCATTCATCTCTGCCACAGGCCGCCTCGGCACACCAACACCGCCCGGATGAACTCAAGCCGACCTGCCAGGCCCAGCCCAACCCACGAGGGTGACCAGTGACGTCCTCCAGCCAAGACCAAACACACCGCAGCAGCACCTATAGTTAGTCGTCGCCACCCAATCCCAATGAACTTGTGCCCCCTATAGTATGTAGGTTTTGATGACGTTTTTTGTAAATATATACGCCTGTCTTTGCTATTGTCAGGCAGAGCGCTCTCGGAGTTTGCAGAGTTCTTTGCATGCCCAATTCTGATTGATAAACTCCCATTTACGCTCACCCGCACTCTGTCTTGGCCTTATTCCCATTTTGGGAGAGTCCTTCATTGTCTCTCATTGCGGGGAGGATCGTGCTGCTTGGGGACGCTTGCTTTCAATATCCAGGACCTAACGATCACCAGCAATACAAAGAAAGTGTCTGCTGTGGATGTAAGTTCAATAAATGAAAAATAAGTCTTGTAAGTGTTATTCCACTACATGGTGCGTGTTTAGCCTATAATGGTAATGAACGATATATAAGCCTTCCGACTTGATACTGTGAGGGGTCAGTAATGCGAAGAAGACAACTTCTTGTAAATTTCTCAAAATATGCCATTTTAATAAAGAACATATAGCTAAGAGAACATTCTTGAGCATGGGAAAACTGGCCCCCACACTAAACAACAAATATACAAAGGAAATTATATATCAACACATTATAATAAACAATAATAATACAATGTCTGAATAGCCTTCTCCTGTCCTACGAATAGATCCTTTCACAGGCATTCAAAGTTAATTCCTAATTGTTTAGCAAAAGAAAAGAACGGTTTTGAACCATTTCTTGTAAGTTCAAAGTCAAAGAAAAAGTTAATCAAACAGAAATCCACTGGTAATGGCTCTTTGTTCCTGGATGAAAAGATCCCCTTCCAACTTCCAGAAAAAGAAATTGCACCAATGTTAATCCTGGTTATGATGGTAAATTATCAATTCTTCAATATCATTTGCCACAGTTAAAAAGAAGATGTAATATTCCCCAATGTCAATAATACACAGTTCTTTAAGAATTCAATTACAACTTTACATTTGGTATATTTGCCAGGATGCTTTCTCTGTGCTGCTACTTCTAGAACCATCACCTTTGTCCCACAGTATGTTACTGTTTCAAACTACTGCAATGTGACACCTGCTAACAACTTAATATACTACCACAGTTCAAGTATTACTACTACTGCTCAGTACTGTTGCATTATTAGGTCGATTTTGACAAGACACTTCAACCTCTTCAGTCGAAAGGCACTCTTCCTTTTGCTGACTTTCTCAAAAGGGGCAGCCTCCTTGCCTGACTAATACAAGAACAACCTGCTTCTGCCCACAAGACTTTCTCCCGTCTAGCTTATAATTGTTCTGTTTATAATTGTTCAGCAGTCTTTCACACCACAGGTTGTATTTTACTTCAGAGTATTCATCTCAAGCATTGATTCCCCTTCCACAGCTTTGCTTCTGCTTTCTGCCAGTTATCAGGCCTAGTTATTACCCAGAGGCTCATGTGCCATTCTCTCAGTTTCAAATAACAATGATGTACTTGTTTCTTATAACACTTGACTGTTAACAACTTCACAGTATAGTTAGATGTATCTTAAACTCTAGGCAAGATTGGTTTCACCATGAATAGGGGTGCCTCTTAGCTTGGGTAATGTTTGTTCTTCTCTTCAATACTTTAGAATCTTTACTTCTTAAAAATAAAACAAATGTCACTTCTGGATACAATATCGATTTCAGTCTTTCAAGTGAAAGCACAATTGGGCAAATGCAAGCTCTCTTTCAAGTAAATTTTAAATTTTAAAATTGAATAAAGAATTCTATTCCCGTGTAACATTAAAGGATGAGGTTCTGACTCACTTTGGGAATTACAATTAGGCACACGCTACATCCGTTTGATGTATGTTATTCTCTGTAACTGGTAACTCGTGTGTAGATATTGTTAGGTATTCAGTATTGGTTTGGGGAGTGTTCTCTTATGTTAATTAGGGACAAGTGACTACTTGGATATACAACAACAGTCTTTTGATACTTCAGTAATGGTTTTCAAGCATTTTAGATTCTCACTCAAGTATAGATTTCTTATGATATACGTGAGTTCTACAATTCCATTGTTGTCCAGACTTTCGGTATAAAGAACAGCTTTTACTCGCATTGAACATTACACGAGTTAGCTAGGAGCTGGCTACAGTTACCAGCAAGGCTCATGCAGTGTATTTGAACCCTGTGTTTCACTCACCAGCTTCAGTAATACTGGTGTTGCAGGTTGCACTGCTTTCCCGACTTCCTCTACTACTTCTGCTGCTTCTGGCTTGCTTCCCCAGCACAGGTGTTACTGACCGGCCACTTAATTTGGGAGTTCCCTTTTCTCCCAAGACCCTCGGCTTGCCTTCTGTGTCTGGTTCTAGGCTCCTGCACTCTCATGGCTCTGCATTCACAGCAACAGCTCAGACATGGCGAAAATTCAGCCTCCTGCACGTCTTCCGTTGCGTAGCCTCTGCACTTAAGAGTTTGGGAGAACAGGACCCTGTCACAACTTGCATATGATGAAATCTGCTGTGTCCACATTCTGGCATCTCTTCTGTTCTTCCACTTTCTTGTGATTTACCAGCCTTCTGCGTCTCATCGGCTAATGCTGCCAAAGCCAGTATTCCAGCTCTTGTTACAGCTCCTTCTACTCCTCCTTTCCTGGTGGGGACTTGATTGTCTTTAGGCTTCATTGCCTGTCTACTACATCTACATGCTTCTTCCGCCCTCTTCCTCATCTCAGTACCTCTCAGATTCTGGGACTTTGTAGTTTTTTCAAATAAAGTTAGGTTTTTCAATGTCTGCATTATTTATAAGGGTACATTTAATTCCCTTAAGGCGTTTAACAGAGGGACTACGAAAATTAGCTATTATAGAGAAAAATGGTTTACTGAAGACATTTTCATAATCATTTACAATATACCCTTGCGATTTAGGAAGGTGTTTAGTCTGGGATACAAAAAAAGCATCTTTCTTTTGGTATACTTTGTTCTGATTCTATTACCTTAGGGTTCACAACTTAGATCTCATATGAGGTTGAATGACAATAAGCCATAACCGCTTTAGGTACAGTAGTAAGAATCTTACTGTCAGAGGAAAAATACTGTGTCGCATCCCACAAATCTCCTCACCACCCTGGGTCCTGTCTCCTCCCAGGTTATCCTCTCACACTAAACCATCCCGAGGGTTGGGATCAGGAAGCATCTGCCTTCCCCTGGCCACCTGAGAGGAGACTTAGGCAGGTTTCAGTGAGTGATCCATAGGATTCTTCACAATACTCACATAAAGGAATCAAACTTTGAGAAAACTGGAGGCTCTCTTGAGAGCGTCCTGTATTTTACGGCAAAAATTCAAAATGAAAGATGGTCACTATTTGTTGTAGCATTCCTTTAACATTGTGATGTCATAGCACCATGCGGCACTGACATCACAAGGATCAATGTATAAACAGTAACAAAAGCATGCAGGAATCTGTATTCCACTGTGCCAAAGCATGGGTTCTGTAAAACAGTCACAGATATCCAGAAAACAAGAGTGTACCTATATGCACTCATTCTATGGAAACATCCTAAACAGTAATAAATAATGTAAGGGGAAGTAAGTAGGAAAAGATGTAGTTACCCCTGTATCCCAAATGTCGGGAACCATAAAAACCCCAAGCCATAAAAATGTTTAATAAATGGGGAGATGCATAGGGGAATGGTGTAATCAACCAAATAGGCTGGGCAGAAAAATAATGTTGCGTGATGAAAAGACCCAAATAAGCTGTTTAAAAACCTAAAAGCAATGTTTATGCTCATAACGAGGCTAGCTATTGACATGTTTTCTTTGAGGTTGGTCAGTATTATTAGTCGGTGCGCTCTACCCCTTCTTAGTTTCTAATGGTTAATTCAGTTTCTGACTAATCCAGGCTAGGTGGAGGTCAGTGGCTGCATGACTACATAGAGACTGTATTCAACATCCCATCTGTAAGTTTAGGTAGGAGGTTGTGTTTCTATGTTAGCCAATGTGCATTTAAGGTATGCAGTTCTCACATATAACTTTTCTTCAATCATTTTCAAATGGACACTTGTTAGTGAATACGTTTGTTGGTTTTACTTCAATTATTTCAGTGTATTTGTGTACGTACTTTATAACAGTTGTATGTCAATTTGTAACAGTTTGTGCCAACATAACTCCACTAGGAGGCACGTGTATTTGTTTCGACCTTCCTTGTGCTTTTTCAACAGTGGTTTAGTACATTGTATGTTTATCATAGGTATAGTGCAGTTTATACATAGTATAGAAGTTTGCAATCATTAGTTCACAAAAAATGATCCCTGTTCTTTTGTTTATGAAGTTCCTGAATGAATGTATTTCTGTGGTTCTTTAAATTAGGTAAATTGTTCACTAATCTGGGATCCTGTTAGGGTTGAGCATCCTGCAATGTCTTGCAGTCCATATTCTGATCCCTGCTAAGTTTGGTCAGTTTGTCAGTATTCTGAGCTATTAACAAGCAGATTATGATCTGATGCTCAACAAGGATGCAAATTAGGCATTCTATACTTTTGCAACTAAACTATTGTAGATAAATGATTGTGCTTATAGTAAAGTCAAACTCAGCTAAAGTGTGGTACATGGTATTAGATTAGAACCTGCAATCTAATATGTTGTCAAGGATGAGAAATGATGTTTCAATATGTTAAGACATTCATAATAAGGTGGTGGACTTTAGTAATCATTTCACTGTCTGACCTTAAGAATATCAGGCAGCACTTGAGGTGTACAATGTGGAATGGACACTAAGTAGTGTCTCTGGTTGTAGATATGTACATAATTTCCCTTACTCAAGGAGGGTACAATCGAAATGAAAAGCTAGTTTATCCCAGTAATGGGCAATGGAAAGCGTGATAATCTGATGATCATGCTCATGTATAAGATTAATGGCTAGATATACCGGAGAATGCATAGCAAACCTTAAAAATGCAACATATTACAATGATATATTGCATATATTAAGTTCTCATTGTACATTAACACCTTACCTGGTAGATAACAGAATTCAATGGAACAAACAGAGGTAGTCATAGGCAATGTCCAGGTGAACAACACCATGTGATGGTATCCAGGCGTGAGAATTAGACGCATATGTCCCAAATCAATAGGAATGACTAGGTGTAGGGCTATCCATTCCTCGGATATAGAGATGACCCTGTACATGTGTGACCATATAAATCTCCAAAGGGCAAACAGCAGAGTAAACTGCCTGTCTTGGTTTTATAGGTAAGGGCACAAGTAATACTATGCATTCATACTCAATGGAGAGATGGCATTGAGATGATAGATCCAAAAGCAACATGATCTTTTTTTACCAGTGTTGCAATGTCTGATGTGATCCCCCTTGATTATGTTAGAGCAGTGTTGGCAATATAAGCAGGCAAACGTGCCAGCTATGCGCTTGTGCAACAGCCTCTGAGGTTATTTGTTTGGTGTTTACGCTCTCGCTAGAGTGTCCCTAAAATATCTTACCCCTTTCCAATGCTATCATGGACAGTTCAGGGAACAGCCTGTGTAACTGCAGATCAACTTTAATCATATTCCAGTTCCTTTTGACAATTCTTGCTACTTGGTGGTTAAGCGCAGAGTATTTAAGTGTGTGTTTGATGCCTGTATTTTCTTTCTCAGGGTCAGATTTAAGGAGATCCTGTCTCCTGTGTGTTTCTGCACTAGTGATGGCTTTTTCAAAAATATCAGGAGGATAATCCTGACACAAGAATATTTCTGAAATTAGGTCTTTGTAGCACCTCGGTGTTGGAAACAATCCCTTTGAGCCTTAGGGCCTCATCACGACCCTAGCGCTAATGGGTTAACGGCGCCGTAAAAGGCTGCGGCGCCGTTAACCCATTAGCGCCTGATTACGAGGTCCCTTTGCGGGACCCGACCTTAACGGCTGGTCTACACCAGCCGTTAAAGTAGGGACCCGCAAACGGACCTTGGTGCTAAGTACGGTACCGCAATTTGCAGTACCGTACTTAGCGCCTTCCCCATTCCAATTGAGCCCTATGGGGCAAAAATGGGAATGGGGAAGGGCTGTTAAGATGGATTTCTGAACTCTGTCCTGGAGGGGCAGAAGTTCAGAAGGCCAGCCTAGTTTCTTGGAACAGGGTAACCTCTGGACAAGCCAGACCAATCAGGGTAGCGATCGCGGCAGCCAAGACTAGGGGCCTCATTACACAGTAGGCGGTGAGCCATGGCGCTATTAGCGCCATGGCTCATGCCGGTAAAATACCGGCACCGCCTTGGCGGAAAGGGGATTTACCGCCCCATTCCAAGGTTGGTGGGGCGGTAAATCCCCCTTCCGCAATTGCCCTTCCCCATTCCCATTTCTGCCCCATAGGGCTCAATGGGAATGGGGAAGGCGCTAATTACGGCACCGCAATTTAGCGGTGCCGTAATTAGCTCCGAGGTCCCTTAGCGGGTTGGTATTTAACGCCTGCAAAAAGCAGGCGTTAAAACTCCAACCCGCTAAGGGACCTCGTAGTAAGGCGGCAGGGATTTACCGGTACCGGTATTTTACCGGTACCGGTAAATCCCTACCGCCTACCGTGTAATGAGGCCCTAGGTCTCAGGAGGGGTGAGGGTGACTGAAAGCCCGCAATGAGCACACAAACCAAGGACACTTACAAATTACTCCAAGCAGGTGTTATATTAAAAATATACACACATTTATTACTAGGCCTTTGTAACATTGACCGTAGCGAGAAATCACAATAAAACTCAAGTAAACCAACACATACCAAACCAATACAATATATATACAAATACAAACGAGTCTAACGAGTTAGATGCACAAAATGTGTAGACCACCTAGATGGGGAGGAAAACAGGCAGTGCGAATAATAATTAGACCCAGTCCGCCGTCAGAGGCACCTAACTAAAAGGAAGTCCAAGCCCTACGAAGAGTGGAGCCTTGTGCTCAAAAGTACCTGCACACGCTGGTGCCAACGGGCAAAAAGGGGAGTCTCTTCGAGGGAATCAGGCAGTTTAGTTCGGTGAACAAATGAAGATGAACAGAGCTCTGCGACTCAAGCGCAGCCTCCACTGTGGGCAGAAGCAGAGCGCGAGTACGGAAAGGCGTGCTGTTAGACACAGCGGGGAAAAGCTATGGGCTCCTGCAGGAGGGTGACCAGTTCCTAGCGATGCTACTCACCGGTCCCTAATGCAAGCAGACCCAGGCTTCTCCGTGTCAGTTTCAGTGCTGGCAGGTTTAGATACGAGCAGGGGACGTCTCGGCGTCGTGTAGATTCCGCAGCAGCAGAAGTTGAGTTGAGGATGTCCCAAACGAAGTGAACCCACACAGTTTGTTACCACAGAAGGACAACGGAGCGGCCGTGTGTATTTCAGCCAAATGTACACTACTCACTTCAGACCTGGGAATGCCAAGTGTATGAATCATGTGAGAGTGACAAGGGCTCATAATACAACACAACCTGACGGCGGTTACAGAGCAAGACTCCTGGGTAGGCTGGTCAGTCTGCTGGATGGCCCAGAGACACTTCCGAAGGCTTACGTGCAGGAGATGGTGAAGATGCCGAGAATAGTTGTTCCCACTATTCCAAGGGTCGAAGTACCAGTACAGGCCTTCTCGTTCAATCAGAGGTAGAAAGTGTTTCACCAAGCGACAGCAGTGCAGAGGAGCAGTCCTTCAGCGGGTCACCAGCCATTCCTCGGTTCAGCCTCGTGGTTGCAGGATACTTGGCTCCTGTATTCCTTCGTTCGTGAGAACTCAGGAGATCGACATGGTAGTGGTGTTTCCAGCCCCCGCTTATCCACGTTCCCTTCGTGCCAAAACAGAGGGGACCCAATGGGAGATCTGCTCACAAAACACTCAAACCATACGTGGACCTATCACGGACCACGGAGGTCCCAGGCATTCACACCACCCTAGACTCTCTGGAACCCAGGATGTGTATTGGGACCAGACATCCCAGCCCACATCCTGGAGGCACACAGAGGACCTGTAGAAGCCTGCGAAAGCATCTGTGTTTCACGGGAAAGTACATGCCCAAATAAGGAAGGCTCCGGGTCGGCTCGACCTGGGGAAGGTGAAGGCGGCAAGACGGTCAGCGGCCAGGACAACGAGCCTTGTGGTATGGCCATTTTGGGAGCCAGGCCACCATTTAGGGCTAAGCGCGAGAAACGCGCTTAAATGCCAAAAGGAGCTCAAAAACACAAAGAAACGATCGCTGCCACCAGTCCCGTCCGTGATTCACTTGCACCGTTCGTTAACAATCCCAAGAGAGTATCCAGGGCCTGTAGCAGACTAGAGACCCAAGAGAGCAGTAATTTAACTTACAGTGCCCTCTTGTGTCACGTTGTGCGAAAGCTGCAACATGATAAAAGAACTATGGAAAACAACGTTTCCCGGTACTGACTGTCTTAAGGGAATGTCAGTTTCCCCGTAAGAATGGAGCGAAAGCCCAGAGGAGTGCGGCAGAAGGCTGCACTTCTCTGGCAAAGTCTAGATCCTGGTGAAAACAACAGCAAAAAGCTTAGGGGTTGCCACATGGAAGGAAAATTACCCACAATTAAGAAATCTTTCCTAACAAGGGCCATGGAGGAAGGGGGAATTACCGCCCCGCCAACCTTGTAATGGGGTGGTAATTCCCCCTTTCTCTATGGCGGAGTCGGTAAGTTACCGGCATGGACCATGGTGCTATTAGCACCATGGTTTTCCGCCTAGGTCGTAATGAGGCCCCTAGACTTGCCCTTAGGTGGGATTGATGAAAGCTACCAAAATGTAGAATATGATTAACATCCATAGGTTTTCTGTAGATGCCAGAGCAAATTTCATATGGTCGTGACCTAGATTCAAATATCCAAAAAATTGTGTCAGTTCTATGTGTGTACCTTTACAGATCATGAAGACATTGGATCTCATTACGTGTCCAGCGGTAACCCTGCCGATAAGACCGGCTGGTTACCGCTGGACCCAAAACAAATGACTGACGCCTGACTAACTAGTGCCACCGGGCTATTCCGAGTCTGATGGCCGGAAAGTCAGGCATCAGTAATTTTGTTAGTCCCCAT
Organism: Ambystoma mexicanum; assembly: GCF_040938575.1. Lineage (NCBI taxonomy): Eukaryota > Metazoa > Chordata > Amphibia > Caudata > Ambystomatidae > Ambystoma > Ambystoma mexicanum. The sequence continues at coordinate 297,790,076 of NC_090936.1, read as the reverse complement.
TACCATGGAGTCCCACAGGCCTACATGGGAATGGGAACATGGGAACACCGGCACCGTTAACAATAAACCATGGTGTTTACTATGAGAGAGGTACAACTTGCAATAAGTCAACAAAAACCCAACAGAGGCCCCTGGCCCTGACTGCCTACCAATAGTATGTGTTAGGTTTGTGTCAGAGGTAAGGTATGGGTTTATTTTTGACAAACGTTTTTAATGATCTGACACCCACCTCGCAGTGTTCTACTTCCGTGAGAACTCTGCGAGGTGGGTGCCGTCCCCTCTGGCAGATCTGACCCTGGCGGGCGGGACGGCACCCGCCAACATAGTTGTACTGTGCCGGTCCGTAAAAACAATGTACCGGTAGGCTTCCCAGCACTGTTGTTTCTGGACCAGCACTGTTGAAATGAGTCCCATTGTCTATGTACCTCCTCCAGGAAATAATCTTTGAGGACTAATGCTCTGTGTTCAAAATATAGGTTTGTTTGAAAAGGAACATGAAAAGGTTAGCGTGTGCTGGTGCAATGGCTGAACCCCTGGATGTGCCTGATTTATGGAAAAAGAATTTACCATCATATCTAAAGTAATTATTGTAGAGAATCCGGTTGATCAATTCAATGGCAAAGCTATATGGATTTGGAGATGTTCATGTTCTAGGAGAAACCACTCCATGTCCTCAATAACTTCCTCGTGGGGGATGGAGGTGTAGAGACTATCAACATCAAATGAAAACAAAATAAAGTCTGGATCGGTGAGCAGTAATTAACTCAGCAGTTGCAAGAAGTGTGATGTGTCCTTGAGGTATGTAGATGTCTGTTGTACCAGTGGTTGTAAGGCCGTGTGTGGGTTAATGGCAAGCGGGTCAAAGACACAGTCTGTGCCTGCTACTATTGGATGGAAAACAGGATTCGTATGGTTCTTGCGCACCTTGGGAAGTGCATAGAAAACAGGAATTATACAGAACCCATACTTTGGCATGGTGGAATACTGATTCCCGTGCCTTCTTGTTATTGTTTATAACATTGGAAATGGTGACATCAGTGCCGCATGGCGCTATGACATCACAACATTAAATGCACGCTACAACAAATAGTGGCGATCTTTCTTTTTGAATTTTTACCGCGAAATACGGGACGCTGTCAAGAGAGCCTCCAGTTTTCGACATTTTTGATTCCTCTATATGAGTATCAAATAAGAAGGGTTATATATTGTTTGTTAGCGTGGTCGGCTAAATAAGCACCATATTGTGAAATAACACTTAAAATGTTTTTTTCTCTTTCTTGAACTTGTCTCCACAGAAGACACTTTCCTTGTATTGCTCGGGATCGTTAGGTCCTGGATATTACATTATATTGAAGAAATTACTACACTGGATTTACATATTGATTTGATCCACCAGGTTACAGAAATAGAAATTGGTCCTGGAAATTCACCTACTTTCTATTTGCTTATTCTGAGAGTAGACCTTGTTTAAGGTGAGTTATCATATAATGTTTTTGCCCTGCAGACATCAAATCACATGGAAGATGTCACTGCATCTGATTTATACATTGGTTTGAGTCACCTAGGTCACAGAATTTGCAGCATTGCCTTACGATAGGTGTTTCCACCTATAGAAGTTCAAATTCACTGGTACGTATATGAGGTAAGAGCTCACATCCCTACATCTTCTATTTTTTGGCAACCCGTTATATAACCCTACAACCCTAGCTCTGTGTTTTTGTAAGTGTATGTGTATGTGTAGGTGTGAGTGAGTCTCTGTGTGTGAGACTGGCTGGTTGTGTGTGCAGCAGGTAGAAATAAAAGTGTGTGTATGAATGCCTGTTTAGGTAAAATAAAAAGCGTTCTATGTGTCTGAATGCCTGTTAGAATGTACTTCAAGCTGTGTGTCTATGTGGGTGTGAGTCTCTCACTGTGAGGCTGGCTGGCTTTATGTGTTTGTATATGTGTGGGTGTGTAGGTGTGAATGAGTCTGTGTGTGAGACTGACTCATTGTTTGTGACTAATTTCTCTCTTTCTCGTTGCCTTCTTGCCCTGCTACACCCTCTCACACTCTTTCCTTGCACCGCCCCACTCTCCCATACCCTTTCCTTACACTGCCACACTTTCCAATACTCTTTGCTTTTGCTGTCACATGACACACTCTCATTGCACTGTCAGACTCTTCATCTCCATACACTCACATGCTCCGTGCACTGTTTCTCTCTGTTATACTCTCTTCTTGCACTATCACTCTCTCTCCATTGCCTTGCACTGTCACACTCTCCAACTATCTCTCATTGCACTGCCACACTTTACTACTGCCTCTCCTTGCACTGACAAACTCTCCCACTGTCTTTCTCTCCTTGCCTGGTCACTCTAGGTAAGCTTACCAGTACCGGTACCGTTGTATCCGGACCGGCAACCTTGTAATGAGGCCCACTGTCTCTCACTCTCCTTGCACTACCTCCATACACTGTCACTCGCTCTCTCCCTCTCCTTGAACTGTCACACTCTCCAATACTCTCTCCTTGCTCTGATGTACTCTCCAATCATCTCTCCATGCACTGTCACACTACCCTACTATCTCCTAATCTCTCTCCTTGCTGTCTCTGTCACTCCCTTTGAACTGTCTCTCTCTCTCTCTCTCTCTCCTTGCTCTGTCTTTCTCTCTCACCTTGCACTCTCTCTCCTTGCACTGTAATACTCTCTGGCTCCCTCTCATTGCACTGTCACAATCTACTGTACTCTCTCCTTGTACGGTCACACTCCCACAATCTCTCCTTGTACTGTAACATTTTCCTACACTTTCTCGATTTGCTCCCACACTCTCCCACATTCTTTCTGTGTGCTGTCACACTCTTCCTCACTCTCTGTGTGCTGTAACACTCTCTCTCTCTGTTGTCATGCTTTCTCTTGTGCTGTTACACCCTCTCTCTGTACATTGCCTCTCTTCTCTCTCTCTCTCTCTCTCTCTCTCTCTCTGGGCAGACACACTCTCTCTCCATGCATTGCCACTCTCTCTCACTCTGCTGCCACAGCCTCTCTCTCCCGTGCACTGTCACACTCTCTCTCTCTGCACTGTCATTCATTCTCTCCTCTCTCTCCATGTGATATCACTCTCTTTCTCTGTACGCTGTCACACGCTCTACCTGCGCTGTCTCACTCTTTCTCATGACCTTTCACTTACTTTTTTACTCTCTGTCTGCACTTTCATCTTTCTCTTTGCGCTTACATTAATTGTATTTCCTCTTTCACTCTTTCCTCTTTAACTCTTTCCCGTTGCACTTTCACACTTTCTCCTTGCACTTCACTAACTCTCTGTGAGTCATCTCTCTCTCCCAACTTGCAGTATCACACTCTCTCATCCTATGCAGTGACTCTCTCCCTCTCTCTCTGCAGCCCTCCACCTAGCACCCTTACTCTGCCTCTCACCCTTGCTCCTGAAGATAGCCCCTCTAAAACCCTCACCGTAGCTTCTCCAACTCTCACATTTAATCACAGCCCTTAACTTTTTTCTCATTCTTTAAATGTCAATACTGAGAATAGTAGTCAATATGGGCTTGATTTTTAAGACAGTCTTTATGCGTTTTTTGTAGTACTGACAACATTAATACTAATACGGTTATTGCCATTAGTATTCCGTGGTCGAGTTTGCAGCCCCAGAACACTAATGGTTTACAAAACCTTTTCAAGCGGCGTTTGTTTGCCATTTGAAAATGTTTTGTTACAGTACGCCCTGGTTCTAGGAACACTAGACCGCATGTACTGTATCATTAGCACAGACTAACAAGGCGCCATTGTAAGCCGAGTTGTTTCATGCTAATGAATGGCAGAAATGTTTTGACTCATGCAATCTGCATGTGTTTCACTGTACGTGAAGTGTTGTGGTGAACATTTTATGAACTGAGTTACATATGCAGAATGCATCAGTCAAAGCATTGATTTGTGGGAAAAATCAGGTAGCATGAACAGTGAAACAACCAAGAGTGTTCTTTCCAAGCAGGCGGTTTGTGTACCAAATGTCTTCTTCTTTGCTTCGGTTGTGAAGAAAGTGTTGTGGCATTACAAAGAAACATGAGGCGTCAACATGTAATTTCGACATGTAGAGAAGCAGGGATTGCACAGGGCAATTGGAATCAGTGGGAACGGCCTACATTCTTCCTCGAAGGTGGCTGAGTTATTGATCAAAGAGTTTGTGATGGTTTTTGATGAGTTCATTGTATGTCAGAGTAGCATATTGTTTCCCATTTTCATCTGTCACAATGTGAAATGCGTTGTGTGGTAATAATCGAACACCTTCACGTCCACGTCGTGTAAAAATGAATTTGTATGTAAAACCATACCTTGTATTGTAAAGTTTGAGGATGGTGTATACTAAATATGCCACATGACCATAATTTGGAAAGATCACTGGAGCTGATTGCAGCTTTGTGTTGTGCTTGGTCCTTTCCATTTCACTGCAGTTTTTTAATTATGCCAATGAACACATTATTTGTTGGAGTGAATTCAAGGGAATGCATAATGTTTATTTTGTGGCTGAAAAATGGGTTGTTGTGGTGGCGATTAATACCAGATCATAATGATATTAAACTTTTTGGCTGATAATCGGTTCTGTGGACTGTGCATACGTCTGCATAAAAACCACAAAGGTTTGCAGCAATAGTTTGCAATGATTCCATTTCAAAGGCAATAGAATAACCTTTCTGAGAAAGCCAACCTTGACAAGTGTCTACTGCCCATTTTGTAGCGCTTTGCGTTTTTTGCTCATTTCTATTCAATTCCAGTACATCTAGTTCATGGGCTGGTACTGAGAGATGGCGCTTGCTTAAAGCATTGGAGGCATTCCTCGGCATGTTAATCTGTTTGGTGGAGGTAGAGGATGGTTCTTCTTCTATTTCTACTGCATCTTCGGTAAACCACTCCTCGAATTAATTGTGTCCTGTGATGGAAAACGTTATGGCTGCATGTAGGGATGACATTATGCCAGTGCGTGCAGGTGATTTGGTTACTGAGGAAGTAATGCAGCAGCGTTTCAAACAGATTGAAGGATGTCGCGGGTCCGACGCAGAGCTGAATTTTCCTGCTTCCGAAGACGAAATGGCAGCGAATGACAGTGAGGTAAACTGTGTATCCGGCACGCGAACAACGTTTGCGCATCCACAAGATTACACTCAGGTAGGGCTCGGAAATGAGCCAATCACCTTTCAGTGTAATCCTGTGGATTGTACTGCCAGGTACTAATGAAGCTTAGATAGACACTGCATCATTACGCTTCACAGTAAGTGATTCTATGGTACCTATACATGTGTTTCCGTTGTGAGCAAGTTGTAACATGCATAAAGGGTTTCTTTAAATATCTATATTTCCCCATAGACAGTCTTTGACAATATCAGAAGTCGCTGCAGGTAGCCAAAACTTTCTCCAAGGTTAGTGTATCCTCAAGAACATGTCTCTAATTATTTGTGTTCCCATGTAGATTATTATGAACACTGATGTTAATTTTGAATAGGAAGAAAGAATGTATTCACCTGAAGAAGGGTATTTTGACTCCCGAAACGCATAGTAGTTGCAAGAGTGTACCAGGAAATCCACCTAAGCCTCAGTCTAACGAAAATGCATGCAATTTTATATACTGCCGTAATCATTCAAAGAATGCTAGTGGGGAGACTTCAGGACTGACATCTCCACAATGTAAAGAAGACATGTTTCCAATTATACAGGATTGCTGTATTTGTTCTTACAGGCCATGAGAAAATCACTTAAGATGTATTTGTGTGAATTGAAAAAAATCATATGCAGCTGAGATTTATTGTTACACATCTTATCCCTTTTTTTTACATTTAATTGTAATAAACGCAACAAAAAGAATAGGCATTTAGGACTATGATCTGAGTTTTGCTTGGGATGTTCCCATAGGAGTGCCTGGGTATTTCTTTGAGTCTTGAATTTCAATCACCTCATTTAATTATCCTGAACATTCCAGTATCCATAGTGCGTCCCTACACAATATTTTTATATTCCCACTCTTAAACATATTTCCATTTGCCCTGCCATAATATACATACCCCCAAAACTCAATACAGACGGTCCATAACTCCATACACCCAAACACCTCTCACCACACATGTGGTTACACTTACTGAGAAACGAACACCACCTCAACACCCAATAAAACCGACAAACCATCACCCAACACACAATCACATATCACAATCACATACAACTGTTCCAAGGGGATAGTTAGATGGAACATACACTTGTGTCTGTGAGACTGTTTTGACATCCAAGACCATGTTAGTGATGCAATCCCACTAAGTATGACCTGGGTTTGTATTTTAGGTCATATGAAAGATTTGCAACATCACATCACACACAACATATTGCAGCACACACTACATTTACTGACCCCACAAAAACTACACTTAAACATAGACACAAACACATACATAGACCATGAGTCACAGAACACACCCCAATAAACAACAACTGACTGTCACTGTGACCAATCTCATCCGCCAAGTCCGCATCAATCCACTATGGTTGGCATGACTGCCCTTCCTACATCCTCTGAACTCATCAATATGTACCTTTTGCGATTTCAACTGTGGTATTTCCCATCCAGAAAGCAACCTCATACCAAATAGTATCTTCACACCACTCACCCTTATGACCTCACACACCTCATCACCTACACCACAAACACAGCTGGCAACACCCTGGAGCTTTTGATTTCAAGCAACAATCATGTCTTTGTGGAAAATCGAATCTGGGTGTCATGGTCAGACCACTTTGCTCTCCCCTTCACGTTCACTCTACAATAAGTTCCCCACCTGCCAAGTCCCCACGCGCACCACAGCCAGACAAACCAAACACATTACAAACACAGCCTTAGCACCACTCATCCATCCACGATCCTCAACAATTACAACACCATCATTACACATGCACTCCACAAAACTGCCCCTTCAAATCACAAAAACCCTGCAGCCACCATAAACTATGGTTCAATAACGCCCTCCCCTCTATCAAGCAGGAAGCCAGACACCTAGGAAGAGTCTGGCAAAAGACACATGCACCCCCACGCCCACCAGAGCACCACTCATTCATTGCCGCAACATAGATAAAACAGCCATACGCAATGCCAAAGCCATCCATAATCTCCAAGAAATCCAATGCGCTACCAATTGTACACAAAACTATTCAAAGTTGTCAAATCCCTCTTCAAACCACCATTCATTCCTTCCACACACCCATTCACTGCAGTATGCAACTCCCTCATGGACTATTTCAACTCCAAAATGCACACAATCAGGTAAGCTCTCCTCTCTGCTCTCCCACTCCCTCCCTGCTCCCAAACATTCAAACACATGGGACCCCTTCCACCCGATCGACACAGACCGTTGTCACCCTTACTACCAAAACAAAACCTGCACAGTTCCTATGTGATGCGTGCCCTCCTCAAGCCGCATCCGATTGCAGCACCATCCAAATCTCACCCCCCCACAAAAAACATCTCTTGACCCCATATTCCAAATAAATGACCACCCCATCACAATCCTGACACACTTCAGCAGAATCATGGCAGTCTTCATCACTACCTAACTGCAACAACACATCACCACAAACAACCTACTCAACCCCTTGCAATCTGGCTTTCGACCTGGACACAGCACTGAGATCGCTTTACTTTACATACTCAATGAACTCCATAACATCACAAACAAAGGACCCTTAACCGCTCTACGGCCTTCACCACCATCAAACACACCATTCTACTCAACATCCTATGCCACAGGATAAAACTCTCAAACACCACCCTCAACATGTTCACCTCCTTCCTTACTGACAAGACACACTTTGACTGTATGCCCCCTTTTCGATCCAGCCCATTACTAGTCAAATACAGGGTCCAGCAAGGCTCCTCCTTGTATCCACTCTACAACCTATATGTTGAATCCCTTGTACAGACCCTTATTTTGTATTTATTTACTAACCATCTGTATGGCACCTATACAGCAGAAAGTGTTTGCAGGCACCACAAAATAAAAGAGGGGGTTGGGGGTCAAAAAGGAGAAAATAACAATAATGGCCCTCCTAGGCCTTGTAACATTCATATTGTACAAGTGCAATAACTAGAAGTACAGGGGGTGGGGGCTGATTGGAGTGAGGGAAGGGATAAGGAGAGGGGTTGAGGGAGAAGACACAAACACAAAGTTCGTTTCCACCAATATGCAGATGAATGTCAAATACACTTCCAAATCTCATCACCCTCACAACACCACATCCTCAAAAGCTGTCTCTCCACCATCACTCACTGGATCAAAGAATTCATAGAGGACATTTAAAAAAAAAAGCTTTTACCTTGCATTACAAACTTTTAGCTATTAGCACACATAATTAATTTACATTACATTTGAATAAGATATACAGGAAAACAAAAAACAAGAATTATTATAAATTGTTAAAACACATTTGAATATTCATTCAATTTGGCTTATAAATGTATATGCAAAAACACTAGTCAATCAAAAACGAATAGATCAAATTAAAAATAAGTTCAGCCGAATATTTAATAGCTAATAGAGAGTGTGAATTAAATACCTTGTTTAGATATATGCCACTGAACAATAAGGCCCACCATATATCTGTCGTAAATAATTGCCAATGTTTTATTAATCTATTAAAAGTTATCCCTCTCCTTTCTGCAAGAGATGTGCAATCCACCAAGATGTGCCTAGTCTTTTCCAGTTCTTCAATATTATTACAAAATCGACAACACAACGATTATTTTCACACTTCACTGAACCCGGGAGAAACCCCTTAGAAATGGGTTAACCTGTCAAAAACACTGTGGCCCTATGGATTAGTGACAACTCCTTAGATGAACTGATAGAGATAAACACCCTGGAACAATTCACTAACTCCTTACCCCCTTTTTTTCAGAAAGCTGTTCTGCAGTTAAATCGACCTACCCTAGCCATAGCCATTGAAACTGCACAGATTAATTTAGAATCAGCTAATCATTTCCACACGACCCATCGTTGGGACTAACGGAAGGATCATAAACCTATCCACAACCTTAACCTTAGAGAGTAGATAAACCAGTGGGATTGTACCGAAGCAAAGAAGGCTTAAAGACAGAGCGACAGAGGGAGAGAGAGAGAGAGAGAGAGAGAGAGAGAGAGAGAGAGAAAGAAAGAGAGAGAGAGAGAGAGAGAGAGAGGGAGAGAGAGAGAGAGAGAGAGAGAGAGGAAATCAAGAAGATTGACCCAAAGTCCAAAGAGGAAAGTAGAAGGGAGGACATAAAAGGGGGCAGACCACCTCTAATCTATTTTTCATGTAAAGAAACAAGACACTAAGCTAGGCATTGCCCAAAGGATATAATGGATGAATTATGGAAATAGGTTGTTTACATGGTGAAAAGTGGGAAGAACCAGAGGAAGTGCTAGAGACATTTAGCATCTGTTTATGTCAAACTCCTACCGAGTTTACAGACGAAAGGGCCTGGGTAAACCGGAGGCAAGTACGGGCCTTAATTGACTCAGGTAGTAAGCAAACTGCTATACGGGCAGATTTGATTTCAACTAAGGATCTAGATAACACAGCCCTAGTCAGAGTTACATGTGTACATGCAGACAATGAAGTGTATCCTAAAATACCAGTACACATTAAAATCCGGGGCACATCCTGTGAAGTACCATCAGCCATAATTCCGGGATGCCCGAAGAAGTTATCCTGGGGTGGGATTTTCCAACATTCCCTACTCTTTTACAAGAAACTGCACCTCCATATGGAGATTTTCTACCCCAGAGTTCTTACCAGGCAAACTACTACTCCAACAAACTCTCAATATGGGACTCAGAAACCGCTGAACCTATGAAACCCAAAATAGGCCTAACACCCCAATTCATAGGGTATTGTAGAGAGACCGATAGAACCACTCTACCTCTACCTACACCAGCCAAAACAAATCAGTGGAATATGTGAGAATTCCTGGACATCTCTCGTCCCTGTTCTCTTCCCGGTCTTAAGAACGTAAAGCCCAGACAAAGAACAGGCATATCCACCTCGCATAGGGGAAGGGTATGTGAGAAACCTGAAGGTGTCTCCCCCGCTGGTCCCCGGGATATATCATCCAGGTGGCCAGGACACGGATATCGTTATTGGATATAGTTCCTGGGGGTGGACCAGTGGGGGAGGATCACCTGAATGAGTGGTCTTGGGGAGTGGAAGTGAACACCAACGGTTGAGACACAGTACCCCCTTCCTTGTAACACCTTTTCCCAGCCTACCCTCTAGGATACTTAGTACTTAGAAGCTCTACCCCTCCCTTTTCCAACACAAACACTTTCTTACAGCGTAACAGACAATGGACTAACACCAGAGCCATTTACCTGACATGTCCCTACACACTGGTCATGCAGAGTCAGGCAATCGACAATAACCACACACACTCGATGGCCCTTTACCTTAGCCACAGGGATAAAAGGCAGAGCACAAGAGAACACTACGAGCAAGGCAAACCTCATGAGGAAGCAGTGATTCCAGGACAGCAGTTCAAAAGGAGATGAAAGACAGTGAGGCCTGAAATGACTACAAGGAGGAGATGCCCTTGCCCTTTTCAACCCAGACCTACAAAGCCTCGGAAAGAAGAAACATAAGACCGGGATTTACAGCTGACATGTGGAGTAGCAGATGGCAACAGTGCACAGGGGTCTCCCGCATTGATAAACCGGGCAGAGAGGCACACTGGCTACCGTGACACCATCCTTGACTAAAGAGGCAACACAAGCCAACAGGTTTCTGCACAGCCGGTGAGTCAGAAAAAGCTGATAGTGAACCAAACTGTATTGAGCTCAAAGTTGCGATCGGCAATATAGTATGAATGCAAGGAACTGATGAACAAAAAACTTGTGTATTTATGAACTTTAAAGAAAGCCCAGCCAGGAAAGGTCCAGGTGCAGATGGGTCCCATGCCACATGGGCGCTCATTTGAAAGACTCTGACCGGGACCTGTTTTGAAACTGCAAGTATCAGAAGGCCCTCGGAGAGGGTGGCATGAGGTGTCAGAGTGGTCCTACAAGGGTCACGTCAAATCCCTTGTACAATCGAAAGTCTCTAACCGGAACCTGGAAGAAAGCTAGGGGAAGGGAATCCTCACTTTCAGAGAAGAGTGTGAATAAAAGCATGATCTGGGTTAAAGATGCCTATGTGAACCCGACGAAGGGATGCCAAAGGGAAAGCTAAGAGGAGCGAATCCTGCATTGTGTTAAAGCTAAAGTGAACTGTGAAATTGGCAAATGTGAACCTGGCGGAGGGATGCCTGCGATTTGGGGTGAGGAATAACACATCCATGAACATTGTGTTGACAAGAGTGAACCCGGTCCAGGGTTGTCCGCAGTGGGAAGTTGTTTGAAAAGACATTTGAATATTGCAAGCTGTGTTTGAAAGGCCGTAGTGAACCCGACAGAGGAAGGCCCAATTTGCAAGAAGGATCCAACACGTCAGAGGAAGATCCAGGGGGTAAAGAGAAATTGCCCAAGGTACAAGGTTATCGAAGGAACTTTTTTTGTGTTTGTTGTTTTGGTGCAGCAGGCATTTGAAGGCAAGAGACTTTGTACAAAAGAGACTTGGCCACTCTAAGTCCTCATATTGTTGAATGGAACTGTAACCTCGTGCTGGCGAGGGCCAGGAGTGTGCTGTGCTCAGAAGTCCCGCCTTGTCCTGTGTCTAAAAACATGGGGCAGGGAGATCCAGCCATACCATCCAGACTTATCATTTTTGTGAACACTTCTTTTCTTTTCTGGTGAACATTATCCCACACTCTTTTTGTAAATGTAGTGGTTAGGATTGGCAATAGTTGTTTTTAGTATAGGCCCTTTTTATTTTGACAAGACGCCACTATGACGGTTTTATTATTATTTGCTTATTTGATCATTAGCTTGCTCCCATCTTAAATTTAGGTTTAGATTAGGCGTTTATCTCACCCATTATAAAGTTCAATAAACACCTTTGAACTGTGATCACTTGTGTCTGCCTTTACTGTTGCCAACATGAGTTCCTTACAGAACTCAGCTGCCCCTTCTGTAGAAGGCAAAAGGGGACGCACATTACATACCCTGGCAGATGATGGATAGGGATAATTTGATCTACAGTTTACATTCACTAATGGCAGGGACCAGTAAGTGGATATATGTATTCGAGAAGGAGACAGCAGGGATTCCACTGGCTATAGCAGACATTAAAAGTTTATTGTCTGTTTTGGTAGGGGAACAAAGTGATAAGATTTGGCAGCAAGCAGGATATGCTGGGGGAAAATGTAGCACTAACATACATGGCGGGGCACCTTTTAACAATATTTGAGCACACATGTGGAAAGCTCTGAGAGAGCTGTATCAAGATACATCAGATATGGTATCAATATTAGCACGTAAAATGAAGCCTGATGAGGACCCTTGCAGAATTCATATGAACAATACAAGAGATGTGGATGCAAGAGAACAAAGAGTCATGAGACGATAAGTTACCTTTATTCTATCACATTCTAGTAAGGGGACTCCCCGCAGATGTTCAGGCTTCCCTAGAAAAAGTGGTGGGGATTGAAGGAAAAAGGATGGCCCAGGATATAGTCACAAATCGTACATTATTGTAAAAGAAAACAGGAAAAAGACAGGGAGACAGTAGACAATGTGGTAAAAGTGGAAAAAAATGAGTGCAGAAGCAATTGGCCAAAATAAGCATGGAAGGGGCAATGCTCACTGGACCAGTTAGCGTTCCACCCACCCAACGGGGGGTGGGGGGCTTACAGTAACAGGTGTAGCACAACAAGGGGGATATAAACACCATAAGCACAATATAACCCACAATGAGGATTACAACAGATGCAACAGAGCCTGGATTTACAAATGCAGGTGGCGTAAACACACAAATGGGGCAATATCAGCCAGGGAGAGGATGTTAATCATGAGGAAGGGAATTTGGATATAGGGGTAGGGGCCCTCAGTTTGGAGGACAGTTATAATGACTGGAGAGGGGTATCTGTACTTCTGTCCCCTATACAGTAAGGTAAAGGCACAGAACCCCAGCAAGGCTCTCAATTTGGTAAATGTGGTGAGCAGCCAGGCTCAAGTTTTCAGGAGGTGATGCAGGCAGGTACTTAAGCACAGTATTTCCGCAAAGCCCCCAAAAAAGGAATGTCCACACACTTTGCTAGGTGATAACACAGCTTCTTTATATAAAATAAGGTTTACTACTGCACTACCAAATATATTGTAGGAGTGTTTAGCGTGTTTTGGGAGCACAGAGTACAGCACCACTCCACAGGATCAATGTATAGCATGTTTTTTTTTTTTTAAGTGCAGCACCACTGCATGGGTTTGGTGCATTGGTATGATGCAGTTGTTTCAAGCTATATGTTGCCAGTGTAACATGGACATATAAGTAAGGGCAGGTTATTCAGTCAAAAACGATTTTTATATATAAAATGCAAATACATGTTTCCCAGTTAAAAGCACACATCTGTACCTTCAAAATGCACACCATTTCTCACCTGAAATGCCTATGTTGCAAGAGACACATTTGGTAATTAACAAACTAATATCACTAACAAGACTAATAATTATAACTCATTAATAAAAGAATGTGTCTTCACTGCAAAAAGAGGCAGACTCTGAAAATCAGTTTTAAACACACATTCAAGTTTTTTTTTTTCTTTGGCATCCTGTGCTCTGTCCACAGTAACTGCAGGAAGCAAAGACTTTGAATAAGCAGGAAATCAGCTTGTTACAGTTGCAATTGTACAAGAAGAACCATTGTTAAAAGTAGGACGATAGAACCTGATTGATTCTGATTGGAGCACGTCATATCAAGCATCATGTTGGAGGCTGTGACTAGTGCTTTGCTGCAGAATCTGGGGGAAGAAAGGGAGAGACATCTTGACACAGCTCGAAGAAGGACGTGGTTGACAGCTGGGGAGGCCTGATTCCTAAAGCAGATTCAACTTGGTTGCAGAGACTGGCTTTTCCAGTCAACAAGTCCCAGTTCGAGTGACTGCAGATGCTTGTCCTTGCTGGGTGAACCCCTCCAGAAGGCGAACAGCCAAAGAAGTTACATGCTGAATAAGCCTGGTAATTATCTCGCTGAGGTGTGGGGGCGGAGTGTGTACGAGAATATTCAGTCAGTGTAGGAAAGGAGATTCCTGTGCGTTACTCACGTGTTTAATGTTGCAAATTGAGTTCTTGTCTCCTCCACTCTCTTTTCAATGTATCACAGGTAATGCTGTTACTGTGCTATTTCATTTATTTCTGTAAAGCGTGAGATCGTGTTTAAATGCAACTTTTATAATACACAAAAATATTTGAAAGCAGACGGGTAGTGTGTTTTATATTTACCAATACAGTGCTGATGATGTGGGGAGATGTTTAGACAGCTCAATTGTCATTTTCAAGGTAGCTAAACATAAGATTTGGCTGCAGCCGTGTGCACAATGTAATTCACTATGCGCAATTATAACTAACTGTGTGTGTTGTAGTCTGCCGGAGGTCTATGAGTCGGCAAAAAGGGAGGCCCGGGACATAGTTCACTACCGTATATAAGATAGTGAAAATACCACATGATAGCTCGCTGCCGTAGATAAGACAGAGAGAAATTGCCCATGGTGGCACACTAAAAATGAAAATGTGTTTTTGCATTTCAGTGTTATTGCAAACTGTTTTGTAAATGCAGGAATAATAGTATCTTTCCTCATTTGTAATTCGATTGCATAAGGAATGTAAGAGGATTCAATTCAACACTACAGCTAAGTCAATGCCTAGTCTGGGATACTGAATGGAAACCCTTATTGATATATCTTTATGTCCAGTTCATGCGTTCTGGATGACTACCCCTATATAACACCCCTCTCTTGGAATCCCCCTGACCCTACTGAGCCAAGAAGTAGTTCTGTTTTGCAAGTTAAAAGGTTTATTTGAGAATTTAAACAATATATATATATATCACACTTTATAAGAAATTAATAATTGAATATCACACTTAATCTGATGTGATAAAGATTAACAACGGAGGATCTGGCACTAGCCCACTTCTTTATAATCACTAAGGAGTTGACATGAAACGGATAAGGTAGCACACTGGTAAATAGGGACAGAAGAATAATGTGGTAGAGAATGCTTTATAGGGTTCAAGGAAATGCAAGGTTGAATGAATGAAATGCAGTATAGAAGATAAACTGATATGGTTTAACAAAAGACAAGGTAATCACTTTCCCTTTGTGGCAATTCACCCCCCCTATACAATGTAAGGAGATGGAAGGAAGAGCACACAGTTCAGGTATACAATCACAATGTAATACAGAGTTCCAGTTTCCCAGCAAGCTTAGAGGAGAATAGATATGAGTTTTACACAGGCTCAAAATGCTTTAAAATGTGATAGCAATATATTGGAAAATGTGCTAAAATGATTTTAATTCCCTCTGGAGGTTCAGGTTGAGGCTTAGTTGGTTTAAATAAGTTCAGGCTTACTTTAGCAATGTTCTAGGAATGATTGGCAGGTTAAACAAATTTTTGGCAAATGAAAGCAAGGAAGCTGCTGTTTTCACACGTGGAGAAATTTGCAAATCGTGGTAAAATTCGTGAATGCGGTTCTAAGTACATTGAAAAGCCAAGATTCCCAGCTTTCAGAGGAAAGTTACTGCAAGTCTCTAAGACAAACGGTCACAGAGATATGAGCGATATGGTAAAGGTCATTTTTCAGATTTGAAATTTTAAAAGTTCAAAGTGACAAGTTACAGCTAGCAACTACAAATGACAGGTGACAGCTTTGCAAATGACAGGTGACAGTTTGGAGACAGTTCTGGTTAGATTTAAATAGATTGAATTATATTATTTTAACTAAGAGATTGGTTCTGCACAGTTCTGCTAGGTACTCACAATATATTTAGAAATAGAATGGGCCTCGCCACGGACGGTCTCTGCGCACAGCGGTCTGGGTCAGCTCTCTGGTTCTGCGAACAGCAGTCTGGATCAGCTCTGCTCTGCCTCTGGTTCTGGATACTGCTCTGCTTTCTCTGGGTACAGCACTGCTTCTGGATCTTTCTGGACAGCTTTCTCTGGACCCAGCGCTGATCTGCACGGCTCCTGGATGCTGCTATCGCTGTTAGGTTTGCTGGATGCTGAGGCCCACTGAGAAGAGTTCTCAGTTTGTGGGTTTAGGCCCTTGCTTTGAGTTCTGAATCAAGTTCTTTGGAGTTTTAAAGTCTAAGTGTTGAATCTGGTATCTTCTGGATGTTGTGTGGTCCGGCAGAGCGCGTTGCAGCAAATGGAATTGAATGTCCCTATCTGTCCTGACTGTCTGCTTTTATGTGTTTTGAAAGTGGGTGGAGAGGCTAGCTTTCTAGACCCTACACCTCTCCACTGCCCATTGGTCAAGCTTTCCTTTCTCTCTTGATTGGGGAGAAGAAGTGGAGTGTCATAGCGATGTAATTTAATGGCTTGCAGAGAGGACACTCCCCTGTCAAATTGCACACAATCTATATTTGATCAAAAAGACATATTTGCACAGGTACACATTTGGTTAAAATTACATGCACCCATCACATATCACAGGAGGTATACCCTGTCCAAATCTACTCTTCCTGAGAGCTTGCATTGAGAAATGGCAACATTTTGCACTTTTTAACTGGTTTTGCAATATCGGACATTAACCCAAATTTACACACATGTGCGCAAGGAGTATGGACATTAATTGATGAAGTGTCAGATTTTTAACATGCCTACATTTTAAGTAATACCCTCTTAACTGCTAGCTTGCCCCCAGATCATACCACCGGTTCTAAAAACCTCTTAAAATGTGGGCAGAAAAATCACAAGAATTATGGTATCATTTATAAAATTTTCACAAGTCCGTTCTATGAATGATCCATCTTTTTAGAGTTATGTTCTGGCCCCAAAGGGGTGTGGTTTCCCCCCAGCACAAGGTTGAATTTCTGGTTTTTCCAGTTCTGCCAAGCTCAGAGACCCTGCCCCTCCCAGCTTCTGCCAAGAGGAAGCTTTTTTACGGTCCCCCCAATAAAGCATCTGCCTGGGTCCTGGAAGGCCCATTGTTCAAGAGGAAGCCATTTATGGCCTCCCCCAATAAACCCTCTGCCTGGGTCCTATGTTTAGTCTCTAGCAGTCCCTTGGTAATTCAATCAGAGAAGTGTCATATCCCTTTTGGTGGGAACAGCAAAAGGCAGCTAGGCCTGGGAACACAGCTGTTGTGCAAGTCTCAACTCCTGTCGGGGGTAGCTGGTGGGCAGAATTCAGTTCCTTAAGCCAGGCCCCAGCTAATGTCACTTTTAGTTACCTAGTTTTCTGCATTCAAATAAAACTAACAATTTTTACATATGCAGCTAGAATGCTGATTCTAAGTTTAAAACTATGACATTTAAACAATTGCAACCTATGTGACACTCAAAGTAGGTCACTCATTTCTTTTAAACATTTAGATTTTTAGTGTCTTTCAGTCCAAATTTACTTAAACTGCTGAAATCCACAGCTCAGCCAGTCTTGTTATAAACCTTCAAGTCACTTCAGAATATAACTTTACATTGTATCCACCTCTCAGTAAGTCTTTCTTTGGCCTGCTTTGGGTTCATTTATTCAGTTTTACACAAAGTCTGGTGGTTTTAAAACGCCGGCTTTCTGATAGTGGTGAGTACTGGTAATGCAACCATTTTGGGGATTTTTCTTGGATTAATGCATTCCAAACAGGAATGGTTCTTACATGGTAGTAAATCCGTGCTTAACATTGTTTTGATGGGGCTCCTTACAGTAAAATGGTTATGTGGAACCCCACAAAAGGGTTGAATCTTTAAAGTGTTCCGGTGAGCCACGATTTCAGCAACTTTTTGACATCAATAACAGTGGATTTTGTTAACAAAGATCTTTCTTTACACTGGTGGGTGGCAAGTGAGGTAACCATTTTGGTGTGCGCACAAACTGCGTGGTTCTCCTGGATTCTGGCGCACTTGTGGGCTTTTTGTCCATCTTGGATTTTTTAAGCCCACAGCACCAAATGTTGCAGCATGATAGCTCAAACGTGGGTCAGGACACCCAACAAATCCCCCCACGTGACTGCCCTTTGAATTTGAGTCGATGGGGAGTCGGGTGCACAAGGGTTTTGACCCACGCACTGGTCTGTCCACATAATCTTCTTCCAATTCTGCAAATGGCACAGTTCAGCATCTTTTCCTCCATCCGGTACTGATCGATCGGTTCTCCTCGCCGGTCCTGATGGGAAGATTGGGTGGTACCCCGGGCCCCTTGCATCTCTGCTCCCGGTCTCCGGATCATCCTCCTTGGCCAGTCTCGAGGTTTTCTTTCTCCTAGGGCGACAAAGGAAGAGCGGCAATACCTATTCATAGACATTTTTCCCCCCACCATTGATATAGTGGGGTGGCATATGAATTTTAGAACTCAACAGATATGCACATGCACATTTTTTTTAATTAAGAGACAGGAACACATAAACTTGAGAAACACAGAATTTGATAGGCTATATGTAGGATCTTTTAAGTTAGAACTGAATTAATCTGATACAGTACCCTCTAGGATTCCAGAGGATTCCTCCAGTTGTTGCAGAGTGTGCCTGGGATGGCAACACTTCAACTGGTTAATGTGGACCCACTTGTCTTCCCCCTCTGCCAAACCGCCTTTGGGGATGCGGATCTTGTAGGCCACAGGGGAGATTTTGTCTATAATCTCATAGGGTCCCTTCCATGTAGGCAAAAATGTTCACTGCTTGGCCTGGTTCCTTTGGAAATTGTATAGATAGACCTGGTCCCCCACCTGATATTCCTTCCTGGAAGTTTTCAGGTCATAGTGGGTCTTCATACTCTCAGCTGATCTTTCTAGATTCCGCTGAGCATAGGCAAAAGCATGCTGAAGGTGTTTCCTTAAATTCTCCACATACTCATGAGTTGTGGAGGCATTTATCAACGTTTGCTCTTGGGTTCTGTAGAGCAAATGCTGAGGAAGCACCATCTTGCGTCCAGTCATCAACTCAAATGGTGACATTTTGGTTGCAGATGAAGGGGTAGATCTGATGGCCATTAGGACCAGAAGTAATTGGATATCCCAACTTGGCCCAGAATCTGTCACAAACTTCTTTAATATGCTCACAATGGTTCGGTTATATCTCTCTACTGCCCCAGAAGAATCTGGCCGGTAAGCAATATGCAACTTCCTTTTGACCCCCAGTATCTCCCACATCTTTGTCATCACTTCACTGGTGAAGTGGCTACCTCTGTCTGACTCAATCCTTTGAGGTAGGCCGAAACGGGAAAAGATGTGGTTAATCATCAGGGCAGCTGCAGTTTCTGCCTTGCAATTTGGGGCTGGGAGACATTCCACCCACTTGGTAAACAAGCATGTAACAGTCAACATGTACTTGTTTCCTCTAGACGAGCGAATCACAGGGCCTACAAAGTCGATTTGCAAATCTGACCATGGCAGTGTCATCCCCCGCTTTTGGAGAGGCGCGCGGTGTGTGAGGGACGTCGGCTGAAATTGCGCACACACAAGACACCCCTTCAAGTATTGGTCAAGGTCCTGCCCCATGTGTGGCCAGTATGCAACCTCTCTTAAGATTTCCAGTGTTGTGTGAAACCCCCTATGACCGGCGGTGGCCGCATCATGGGCGTGACTTAACATCAGGCTTCGGAATGAGGTAGGAACCACCCACTGATCGTGGCCAGCTTGGGATTTCCTTACCAGCAAACCGCCTTGGATTCGGAACATTTTTTGGACATTTCATCAACACTCTTAGGTCCTCTTTCCCATTATAATCGGTATCCGTCAGGGGAAAGTTCTCAGGGTCCTCAAGGTGTTGGTAAAACTTACCAATAATTGGATCCCTCTTCTGAGCGGTAATCAAATCAGCATCAGGGGTCTCCTTACTCCATTGTGCAATTGAAAGGTCGTTGTGAGCATTTGTCTGGGACCTATTGATAGCAGTGACCAGGATTTCCCCCAACAGGGACTCAATCTCAATTAGATCCCCTTGGATGGCCCCGGTTTTGGCCAGCTGATCAGCTAAGTAATTTCCAGTTTTGTCTGGTCCCTCTACTTTGGAATGACCCTTGATCTTCTTCCAATAGATGGTCATTCCTTTCGAGGTGACCAGATCATCAATGTTTTGGATCAACTTCCCATGTTTCAAGGGTTTGTTGTTAGCACATAACATGCCTCTGGTTTTCCAATTAACCAGGTGCTCCACAAACCCGTTCCGTACATAATCCAAATCTGTGATTATGACCAGTTCGTGGAGTTGATGCTGGACAGCAGTGAGGATGGCCTGATGCACAGCCATCAATTCTGCCACCTGACTACTTCGGGGACCAATTTTGTATCCAGCAGAGGGTTCTGGGGACTCATTCACCCATGCATTCCCTACGCCGGCCACCAGTTCTTTCTCCCCGTCGTTGTCAACATGGTAAGAGCATCCATCCACATACACAGTGGGCATTCCCTCACACTTGTCTTCTTCAAAGACTGTGTGGGGGGAATTAAGGTATGCCTCCATGTTGTCCTTTATTTTTAGACTTTCATCCTCGAGACAGCTTTCTCTGGCACAATCATGCAAGTCAGCCAGACCTGGCGCGAGGGGACTCTTCTTGTTTTGGCCATATCTGACCTCCACAGGAAAGCCTTGCATTGACAGAATCCAGGAAGTAATTCGGGAATTACTCACATTTCCGGCCCGGATTCTGTCACTTTGGAGATATTGCAGAGGCTGGTGTGGAGTCTCCACTATGATGTCTTCCCCCTGGATAAACGGGCGGTAATTCTTCAATGCCCACACCGTTGCCAGGAGTGCCTTCTCACAATCGTTGAATTTTTCCTCCACAGAGGATAAAGTTTTGCTCGCATAGGAGATTACTTTATTGACCTTGTCATGCTTTTGGTATAATACTGCCTTCAAGCACGTATTAGAGAAACCCGTCTCCAGGAAGAACTCCTTGTTTCTGACAGGGTAAACTAGGCAAGGCGCTTTTGAGAGGCTTCTTTTGAGTTGTTTTACTGCCTTGGCTTGTTCTGGACCCCATTCCCACTTGACCCCCCCTTCAGGAGATGAATCAGGGGTCTGGTGATCTCTGCGTAGCCCTCAATGAACTTTCTGCTGTAATTAGTCAGTCCAAGAAGGCTCCTTAGTTCCCGCAGAGTTGTGGGGTCTTTCAGTTTCTGAAGTGCTTCCACTTTCTTTTCCTGGGGACAGAGACCCTGAGGAGTAATCTCATGCCCCAAGAAATTAACACGGGTTCTGCACCACTGTGCTTTTTGAAAGGAAAATTTTGCTCCGGCGGCCCTCAACTGTGTCAGAACATAACGGATCTCCGCTATGTGTTCCTCAACAGTTGAGCTTTTGATGAGGACATCATCTACATAAGCCAGGTTACCCCTCGCACCCAAGTCGGGCATGGCCTTATGTAGGAAAATATTGAACTCATCACCGGAGTTAAGGTATCCAAAGGGAGTCCGGGTCCATGTGTACTGCTGGCCCCCAAAGGTAAAAGCCAGTTTGTATTGGTCCTCCCTGCTGACAGGCACGGTCCAGTATCCATTGGTCAGGTCTATTGCAGTGAATACCTGTGACCCCTGAATCTGGGCCAGCCCTTGGTCAATGTAGGGAAGAGGCCATCGGGAAGTATGGACCCGTTTGTTGAGCTCCCTGAGGTCGGCGCAGAGTCTCCACTGGCCGTTTGGCTTCAATATTCCCAGCACCGGATTATTGAAGGTGCTGTGGACTGGACGGATTATTCCCCGGGACTCAAGGTTCTTAATTATTTCAGTAAGGGACTCCATTGATGCGAGAGGCAAGCGATATTGCTTCACAAACACTGGGGTCATGCCAGGGTCTGTGGGGATTGTTGTTGTGTGGATGTCAGTGAGACCACAGTCATATGAGTCTACCGCAAAGAGATCTTGGAAATCCAAGAAAACTTGTTTCAACTTTTGCTTTTGTTCCAGAGTCACACAGGCATCAGCTAGGTTGACTCTCTCTTCCACCATCTGCCTGAAGCCTGGAAAGACTTCTGGTTTGGCTATTTCAGCGGCCTCCTCCAGCTCGGTGGAGAAGTCCCTGGTTAGAGTGCTGATTTGGACTGGAGGCTTCAGGTGGGAAAGGCAGCCCTCATGGACCTGGAAAATCACCTCATACCTCCTGAAGTCACAAGTCACATCTTCCTTACCATAAGGGCAGGGAGTGTACACCAGGAAGTTCCCCCCATGCCGGGTAAAAATCCTGTCTGGTGTTGTATTGTCATCACTGTCACTATTAAAGCAGTCCTTGGGGATTGGCCCTAACAGTTCATTACCTAAATCAATGGAAAAATGTCGGTCATCAATAATGGTGCCTGCGGCTAGAGTAATACTCTTCAAGTCGCTGTTATCCACCTCTATTAGAATGGTGTCATGTTCTATGTTGACTAATGGAGTTGGGTTTACCCCCAACCCTTGCTGTTGGAGAGAAGCGTTTAGATGTATGTAAGCATCAGGGTTTTGCAAATATTGTCCTCTTTTAGCTTTCACTTCCAGGGAGAATTGTCGGGTCCTTTCTGGGATGGTGACCTCCTCTTTGATCTGAATTTCAACTGCATAAGGTAGCAATTGAGCTGACCTAAATGCTTTTTCTGGATCATCAAAGCCCATGGGATTATCCGCTAATCAGGACCAAGCTTTGAAGTTTATTAGGTCCAAACTAATGGCAAAGCGATTGAGAATGTCACTGCCTAAGTAAAAGGCGGCAGGGACGTCTCGCACGACCCAACAATTGTGGACTATGCTCTTGTTGCCAATGGAGATTTTGAGCATACACCTGCTTGGCAGGAGATGTTTGGAATTAGGTGCTTCCAGGTCCATTTCCCATTTGTCTATCAGTTTGAAGGTGGGAATGGCTGGATCTTTTGGGAGTTGCCGAAACATGGCTTCGCTGATGAAGCTCTTACCGTTGTTCACGCACACTCGGGCGAGAACAGAGTCCTTCCCATCATTTAACTGAACAGGGATGAACAACTGCTCTCCAATTTGCTGAATATCAGCCAGGCTCTGAGCTGATTTCACATCTTTCTGGACTATAGGAGTGGGAGTTTCTGATTGTGGATTAGTAAAGAATTTCAGGGTGTTTCCTTCCAGTGTGGAATACCACCTTAAACTGGAAGGAAGGTTGATTTTCAGAAATAGAGAGGACCCCCCATCACCAGTCTGGAATTTGGTTGTTCTGGAAGTGAAATTCTACTTGGTCAGATTTTTGTTCAACCATGTGGCAGGTGCCGTTTAAACTAACATGGTTGACACTCTGTTTTAATTTTTTTGGTCGGCTAGTCTGGGTCCAGAGGACCTTGTTTACGCAATCTATTAAGGGTGACAACCTCCTCAGGAGGTCATTCCCCAGTAAACAGGGGGTGCCCTCTGGAGTCACTACTATGACCGGGTGTTTCACCTTGTGTCGCCCGATCTTAATGTCCAAGTCTGCAGTCCCCTCAATGGGAATTTCCTTCCCGTCAAAGTTCTGCAGTTTTCCAGGAAGAGAGGTGAGAGGAATTTGGTAATTCTCTCCCCTTCCTGCATTCAGTTCGTCAAAGGCCCTTCTGGACAGAAGGGTAGCTTGAGATCCAGTGTCCACCAGTGCCAAAATTGTACCCTGCCCCTGTACTTGTACCGGGGCATAGTATCTTCCCTCCTTCTCCTCAAGGGGGCACAGATAATGCACATTTTTGGACAACTGGTGGGCTAACTTTCTGGTTTTGGACATCGCTAGCGAAGAGATTTGGGCAGAATTCTGTGGAGAGCCTTGGGAATCTGAAAGAAAAAATTGGCAACTGGAGATCAGAGCCATTGTGGGTTCCCCTGGCTTTAGTTCCGGGCCGCCCCCCCCCCTTTTTGGAGGCAGTCACCAGGATGGGTTTGAACCAGGGGATTTTCTTGCTGTTGGTTCTGGGATGAGATGGTGGGCGGCGGTAGCTCAGTCTCCACATCTCCCCAGTCTGGATTTGCATCCCTAGGGACCCATTTTTCTTTGGGAGGAGTTCCCCCCTCTCTGAAGGAGAAGATCCTTTTCCCAGGATCCTCTGAGGATCCCTCTCCCTCAAATTGGAATATCTGTACTTCCTCCTCAAACTGAGTCTGTTTGGGTCTTTTGTTTCTCCTACCCCCCCTCTGCTCCTTAGGAGGCAGACTTTCAGGGGCAAGAGATTTTGTTTCCGGTTCCTGGGTTTCCTGGGGCTGTTTACAAGTGAGGAAGGAAGCTTCCTCCAAGGCTTTAAACCCCCCTTCCCTTTGTGCCTCCTCCCTGGGAACCGGTGAGTTATCGGGGTGCTGCCCCCGTCATTGTTCTGGAGCACCAGGTCCAGAGTTGGGTGCGTTCTGCGCCGGCATGCCGATCTGAGGGTTCTGCTGAGCCCTCAGTATGTGACCCAGATCCCGCGCCATGTTTTGAACTTGGCGCTCTAACTGGGAAACCCGCTCAGGCTGATACGGGGCCCTGTTTTCTCCCCTGGGCTGATCCCGGGAAGGGTAGCTATCCCTTCTTTGGTAGTACCCCTGGTTGGGAAGATTTGGATACCCCTCCACCCTTGGCCTCCCCTCTCCCGGATTCGGTTGTCTGGGCTCCGGATTCGGTTGTCTGGGCTCAGGGAATTGGGGAAAGAAGGGTGGAGGATTTTGGGGCTGGAAATTGGGTGGATACCTGGGGAAAAAGTTCTGCCCAGTATTTGGAGAATTTCTGCCCTCCTGGGGGAAGTTAGGAGGGAAGTTCCCCGGGTCAGGTGCTTGGCTGGATCCCCCCCCTTGGGCTGGAGGAGTCCACACATAACCCAGGATGGGTCGATTTCCCTTGTAACGGGGGCTTACATAATCAGGAGAGCGAGGGACCCCATTTGTGGGGCTGCCTCCCTGGCTCCCTGTCTGTGACTGGCCAGAGGACCTTCTGGGCCTAGCATTATTAGGTGCAGGTAGGTTTTTAGGCCCCCCCATCTCCAAATCTAAAACGGGGGTGACCTTTACCTCTGCCACCTTGGCAGCAGCAGGGGTGTTGTTGGCTTTGGGGTTTTTCTGGGCATTACTTTTGCTATCTACCGGTTTCTGCACCTCATAGATCCGGGTCGCCTGTTCAATGACCCAGTCTAAAGATCTTTTCTCATGAAAATCCCTCACGAGCTGGGTCATTATGTATTTGGGCAAGGCATGGAAAAACTTATTAATAAATTCTCTGCTATCCGTGCGCACCCTTCTTGTGGTCTGTGCAAAAGCACGCTTTAACTCCTGCACAAATTCTTGTGGGGCCTGATCCTCCCCACATTGTAAATTGTAGGCTGCCTTGCGAGCCTCTTGAGGATTTCTATGAGTAGAAAAATGTTTCAAGATGGCCGCCTTATAGGTGGACCATCTTAAATGATTTTGGTCCTCCAGCCCCGCAAAGAAACTGGAGTATTCCGGGGAGAAGGTCCACTTTACATATTGAATACAGCTTTGGCTGTCCTTCAAATGGAAAGTCTCCATCATTTGCTCAAACAACTCTAAGTGCTCCCAAACAGAATACTTGGCGTTCTTATGATAAGGCGTGATGACGCTCCTGATTGCCTTAATCTGCTTTAAGGGGTCCTTAAGCAAGGCCCTTTTTGTCTTATTGGCCCTTTTGGTCCGGGTAACCCTGGTCCATTCATCTTCTGACTCAGAGGCACTGCTCCCAGAGGTTCCCGTCTGTTCTTCCAGGTTTTCCCGGATTCTGCGAGCCTGGGAATGGCTGGCAGAATGTGGGGACCTGGTCTTCTGTGTCCTGTACCGCTCAGAGGAGTCTTCAGATCCCTCCTTGCTGCCAGGATTTGATGGGTACCCCCCCCACTGACCTAACTGGGCAGAGGTTTTCAGGATGCCCTTAATGGGCCTACTCTCCTGGGGTTCCCCATCAAATTGCACTGTGCTTGGGTGCCCATACCCGGATGCCCGCCCCTCCATTCCTGGGTGGTACTGCCCTATGAGCCCCATGCTTCTGGCTGGATAGTAATCTGCCATCCCTGTGGCCCTGTGCTCATGTGCGCCAGGGGACATGGGGGTGGCAGAGTCCAGGGACTGAGAGAGATAAAGGCCTCTGGTACTAGGGCTCCTGGGGTTATGCTCAGGAGTTTCTCTTTCCCAGCAAACCTCATCTCTATCCGCCCCTGCTCCCTGTTGCAATGCAAGAGCCTGCACCTTCAGTTCCTCAGTTAAGGCCTTACTAGACTCTATCAGTCTCTCCTGCATCGCTACCTGTTGTTGGAGTCTATCATTGTGCTGGCAGAGAGCCTCATATTCTCTCTGTGCATCCTGGAGCACTGGGCCAGTCTTTGCTGCAGGTGGGTTACCTCCTGAGCTGTGTCCCTATTGGCCTGCTCCTTTCTTGCCAGAGCATCCTCCACCCTCCTGGTGTGTTCTAACAAGTTCTGGTGTTCTTTTTGGAGGTCACCCAGCCCCTGGAGGGCCAAGTGATTTTCTTGTTTTTCTTTTTAAATGGCAGACTTCCAGGCCTAAGGCGTCTCTTTCCTGACTAAGAGCCTGCATTTGTGCCGCCAGGTCGTCCCTCTGCCTTTGAAAGGCACCAGCTTTCTGGCGTTCTTCATCAAACTCTGCCTGGGTATCCAGGTCTTTCAAAATCAGCTTGTTGCTCTCTGCCTTCACTCTATCTAGATGACTTTGCAGGATGGCTACGTGCTCCGTGCATGCCCTGTTAAAGTCTAATTGTTGCTCCAGCTTTTTCTGGCTCTGCAGTAAGGAGTCCCAACTGTCTTCTTGCTCCTTCTGCAGGGCCAGAAATCTAGTATCCTGGTCAGCCTTTTCCTGTTGCAGTATATCCATGTCCTCTTTTATTTTAATGATATACTGCCTACTATCATTTTCTGACTCCTGGCTCCTCTGCAGCCTCTGCTCAGAAGAGTCCAGATCAGATTGGGCCTTCTGTAATGCCAGCAGTTGCCTACTCGCCAGATCTTGGCCTTCAGCACCTTTGTCCTGCATGGCTCCCATATGTAAATATAAATATGCCGCTACCCTGGCAATCTTGTTGTGCTCATCCTTGGCCTTAGAGGACATATATAGTTCACTCAGGGCCACATGTAAGGGACCCTGGTCTCTCCATATATCTGACCCTGTTTCCGTGATCTGGGGTGCGATTGCTTGCAACCAGACCGTCTGGTCCTGATGAGTCCACTCACCTCTCACAAATAGCTTATGTAAGAAGTGCTCTCTGGCTATTTTCATATCTACCAAGGTCGTCATTCTGGAATTTGAGTTCCTTCCTGATTTACAGAAGTTTGTATTTTATTTTTGCAAAACAGACCTTTTCCTTATAGCGTTCCTTTGAGGAGTGCTTTACAGCGTAACACAGCGTGGTGATCCGACCGGATATGTGTATCTGGTCAGCTGGCACACTGTATTAATCTGCACAAGTGATAGATCTAATCCGGAATCCCCGGCTACGAGCCCCCACTTTGTAAGAGGATTCAATTCAACACTACAGCTAAGTCAATGCTTAGTCTGGGATACTGAATGGAAACCCTTATTGATATATCTTTATGTCCAGTTCATGCGTTCTGGATGACTACCCCTATATAACACCCCTCTCTTGGAATCCCCCTGACCCCACTGAGCCAAGAAGTAGTTCTGTTTTGCAAGTTAAAAAGTTTATTTGAGAATTTAAACAATATATATATATATCACACTTTATAATAAATTAATAATTGAATATCACACTTAATCTGATATGATAAAGATTAACAACGGAGAATCTGGCACTAGCCCACTTCTTTATAATCACTAAGGAGTTGACATGAAATGGATAAGGTAGCACACTGGTAAATAGGGACAGAAGAATAATGTGGTAGAGAATGCTTTATAGGGTTCAAGGAAATGCAAGGTTGAATGAATGAAATGCAGTATAGAAGATAAACTGATATGGTTTCACAAAAGACAAGGTAATCACTTTCCCTTTGTGGCAATTCACCCCCCCTATACAATGTAAGGAGATGGAAGGAAGAGCACACAGTTCAGGTATACAATCACAATGTAATACAGAGTTCCAGTTTCCCAGCAAGCTTAGAGGAGAATAGATATGAGTTTTACACAGGCTCAAAATGCTTTAAAATGTGATAGCAATATATTGGAAAATGTGCTAAAATGATTTTAATTCCCTCTGGAGGTTCAGGTTGAGGATTAGTTGGTTTAAATAAGTTCAGGCTTACTTTAGCAATGTTCTAGGAATGATTGGCAGGTTAAACGAATTTTTGGCAAATGAAAGCAAGGAAGCTTATGTTTTCACACGTGGAGAAATTTGCAAATCGCGGTAAAATTCGCGAGTGCATTTTTCGCGATTGCGGCAGAAGTATAGGGAATAGGAATGCGGTTCTAGGTTCGTCGTAAAGCCAAGATTCCCAGCTTTCAGAGGAAAGTTACTGCAAGTCTCTAAGACAAACGGTCACGGAGATATGTGCGATATGGTAAAGGTCGTTTTTCAGATTTGAAATTTTAAAAGTTCAAAGTGACAAGTTACAGCTAGCAACTAGAAATGACAGGTGACAGCTTTGCAAATGACAGGTGACAGTTAGGAGACAGTTCTGGTTAGATTAAAATAGATTGAATTATATTATTTTAACTAAGAGATTGGTTCTGCACAGTTCTGCTAGGTACTCACAATATATTTAGAAATAGAATGGGGCTCGCCACGGACGGTCTCTGCGCACAGCGGTCTGGGTCAGCTCTCTGGTTCTGCGAACAGCGGTCTGGGTCAGCTCTGCTCTGCCTCTGGTTATGGATACTGCTCTGCTTTCTCTGGGTACAGCACTGCTTCTGGATCTTTCTGCACAGCTTTCTCTGGACCCAGCGCTGATCTGCACGGCTCCTGGATGCTGCTATCGCTGTTAGGTTTGCTGGATGCTGAGGCCCACTGAGAAGAGTTCTCAGTTTGTGGGTTTAGGCCCTTGCTTTGAGTTCTGAATCAAGTTCTTTGGAGTTTTAAAGTCTAAGTGTTGAATCTGGTATCTTCTGGATGTTGTGTGGTCCGGCAGAGCGCGTTGCAGCAAATGGAATTGAATGTCCCTATCTGTCCTGACTGTCTGCTTTTATGTGTTTTGTAAGTGGGTGGAGAGGCTAGCTTTCTAGACCCTACCCCTCTCCACTGCCCATTGGTCAAGCTTTCCTTTCTCTCTTGATTGTGGAGAAGAAGTGGAGTGTCATAGCGATGTCATTTAATGGCTTGCAGAGAGGACACCCCCCTGTCAAATTGCACACAATCTATATTTGATCAAAAAGACATATTTGCATAGGTACACATTTCTTTAAAATTACATGCACCCATCACATATCACAGGAGGTATACCCTGTCCAAATCTGCTCTTCCTGAGAGCTTGCATTGAGAAATGGCAACATTTTGCACTTTTTAACTGGTTTTGCAATATCGAACATTAACCCAAATTTACACACATGTGCGCAAGGAGTATGGACATTAATTGATGAAGTGTCAGATTTTTAACATGCATACATTTTAAGTAATACCCTCTTAACTGCTAGCTTGCCCCCAGATCATACCACCGGTTCTAAAAACCTCTTAAAATGTGGGCAGAAAAATCACAAGAATTATGGTATCATTTATAAAATTTTCACACAAGTCCGCTCTATGAATGATCCATCTTTTTAGAGTTATGTTCTGGCCCCAAAGGGGTGTGGTTTCCTCCCAGCACAAGGTTGAATTTCTGGTTTTTCCAGTTCTGCCAAGCTCAGAGACCCTGCCCCTCCCAGCTTCTGCCAAGAGGAAGCTGTTTTACGGTCCCCCCAATAAAGCATCTGCCTGGGTCCTGGAAGACCCATTGTTCAAGAGGAAGCCATTTATGGCCTCCCCCCAATAAACCCTCTGCCTGGGTCCTATGTTTAGTCTCTAGCAGTCCCTTGGTAATTCAATCAGAGAAGAGTCATATCCCTTTTGGTGGGAACAGCAAAAGACAGCTAGGCCTGGGAACACAGCTGTTGTGCAAGTCTCAACTCCTGTCGGGGGTAGCTGGTGGGCAGAATTCAGTTCCTTAAGCCAGGCTCCAGTTAATGTAACTTTTAGTTACCTAGTTTTCTGCATTCAAATAAAACTAACAATTTTTACATATGCAGCTAGAATGCTGATTCTAAGTTTAAAACTATGACATTTAAACAATTGCAACCTATGTGACACTCAAAGTAGGTCACTCATTTCTTTTAAACATTTAGATTTTTAGTGTCTTTCAGTCCAAATTTACTTAAACTGCTGAAATCCACAGCTCAGCCAGTCTTGTTATAAACCTTCAAGTCACTTCAGAATATAACTTTACATTGTATCCACCTCTCAGTAAGTCTTTCTTTGGCTTGCTTTGGGTTCATTTATTCAGTTTTACACAAAGTCTGGTGGTTTTAAAACGCCGGCTTTCTGATAGTGGTGAGTACTGGTAATGCAACCATTTTGGGGATTTTTCTTGGATTAATGCATTCCAAACACGAATGGTTCTTACATGGTAGTAAATCCTTGCTTAACATTGTTTTGATGGGGCTCCTTACAGTAAAATGGTTATGTGGAACCCCACAAAAGGGTTGAATCTTTAAAGTGGTCCGGTGAGCCACGATTTCAGCAACTTTTTGACATCAATAACAGTGGATTTTGTTAACAAAGATCTTTCTTTACACTGGTGGGTGGCAAGTGAGGTAACCATTTTGGTGTGCGCACAAACTGCATGGTTCTCCTGGATACTGGTGCACTTGTGGGCTTTTTGGCCATCTTGGATTTTCTAAGCCCACAGCACCAAATGTTGCAGCATGATAGCTCAAACGTGGGTCAGGACACCCAACAGGAACCAGTTGTGTACAATGATAAGCCCTTCTTTTGTCTTTAAATTCAGGTGCCGGGCCACCTAGGCGTGACCATATTTTTTGATTAAGGAAATCTAACACCATACACATTCTGTGCATGATGTCATTGCCCATGTGAAATTCATTTTGTGCTCCACTCACTATCCATACATTATGGTAAATTGTTTTCTGCCCAATGCTAATTTTAAGCATGCATCTGCCTGCAATTCGGTTTTCAAAGTCTGGACTGTCCAACCCAGAAACATATTGGTTTTTAATCCTAAATTTCGGGATTTCCTCCCTCTCCATTATTTTTTGCAACAATTTCTCATTAATGAAGCTCCTCTCCTGTTCAAGCACTAAAGTGGCTTTTATTGTTTTAAAACAGTCATTTATACCAACATGAACCCATGGTTGCTCATCTTCCATGTGTATTTCAGCAAGAGTGGTAATGTGTTTTTCTGAATCTGTTTTAGAAGCAATATTCTGTTTGACTGTTTTCTCTTTTAAATAAAAACGTAATGTGTGCTCATCTATGGCAGTCTGCCGATTTTTCCTTGGGTCCAAGTAGATTTGTACAGGTAGTCCATCATTGCCGCTCTGCATTTTGTCTTGACACATTAATATAACAGTGACACTAGGTATGCAACTATTCTGGAGATATACCTCCACAGCACCATTTGTTTTGGCAACGGTGTGACATTCATTTATGTTGCTGTTTTGTGATTTTAGTTTCTTAGACCTCAATGGTTTTTTGGTTAAGGACCACAGCACTCCATTCAGCCCATCCATGAGAGGAGACAATCTTTTCAGGCAATCTGTCCCCATCAAAAATGGAATTTCACAAATAGATGTGATCAATACCTCTTGTTTCATTCTGTGCTTTCCTATTTTTATGTCAACCTCAGTTACACCTATGATGGACACCTCCTCCCCATTAACGTTATGCACTGGACCTTGATTTTCCTTCACCGTGATCTGACTCCGTGGGGGTCTCCCTTCATTGATACTCTTTACCAGCTCCTTGGACATAATTGTGGCCTGTGCGCCAGTGTCAATCATAGCAAATGTGTGGTATTTTTCTTCTACAGTGATGGGTGCATAATATCTGTCCTCAACTTCCTCTAATACACATAAGAAGTGTGAATTCTTACTGATTTCAGGGCTCACCTTTCTCAGGCCTTTTTCACTTTTGGCTAAGCACATTGGTAAATGGAAAGACATTTTTCCCTCCTTTTTACCCATTTCTGTGCGAGAGACTTTATTCATTTCTCCATGACCAGAGGTTTTTTGGAGTGTGTCCACTGTTCTCCCATCCATCTGGGTAACATCAGCGACCACATTACAACCTTCCAACTGAACATGTGTAACAACATCATTCAGCAATTCGTCATTTTTTAATTCTGTGCATTTGTGATCATTTAGTGTGATACCAGCCCTTTCAGCCTCTTCAAAAATATGTGGCTCAAGGAATTCTTCAGGTGATTGACCCGTACCCTCCTTTTGAGTATTTCCTTTTTCTACCTGTGTTTGGTCATTGTTTTGCTTGCCCAGGGAAGGAGCTATAGCATCCCCACTTACTCCCTGTTCACTGGTATTCCTCATGCATGAGTCATTTTTCTTAAATCCTTCTCTTTGTTCTTTTGGATTTCCAGGTGTTTCTTTTTTATTTGCACAAATCTTCAATGTTTGATTTAGTTCTAGGTTAAACCGTACCACTTTTTTAGAAGTATTTGCATTTTCTGTTGCATGTTCATTTATTGGTGCTTTCACTTTTAAATCATTAGGCATCTCAGAGTCATTATGCAAAATTACATCAGAGCAATCTGTCTTTTTGGCACTGCAGGTGTCATAAGTACTTAGTCACTTCTCAGAAGCCCCCCGGTCATTGCTAGGGCCATCAGACCCCTCTTTAGATGGTTGTTTTTGTGCTGTATAGAGCTTTCCTATTTGCTCAGCTAACATTTTCACTGGGGCCTCAAGGCACTGGAACCTTTCCATCTCTCTAGAATCCCCTTTCTGTGGCCTAGGTCGATATTGGTTGTTTTCCCCCTGTTTGGATCTATTCTGATACCTCTCAGGTGATTGATGTCTGTTGGGATGGTTTCTGAACTCTTGATTGAT
The DNA here is from genome assembly GCF_040938575.1 of Ambystoma mexicanum. Lineage (NCBI taxonomy): Eukaryota > Metazoa > Chordata > Amphibia > Caudata > Ambystomatidae > Ambystoma > Ambystoma mexicanum. The sequence goes on along the minus strand of NC_090936.1, from coordinate 297,757,107 downwards.
TTGTAGAGGGGAGCGGGGTGCACCCATCCTTTGATTATAGTCCCCTGGTGGGGAATCATTGTACTGACGTGGATTGTAGTTCATGTTTTGCCTCATGTCCTGTCTCTCAGATTGTGGGTACTGGCCCCTATGTTGATTTCCATTATCAGTAAATCGATCCACATATCGGGGTCTATCCTGATTACCATATATCATGGTGTTGGGATCAAATCTGCTCTGTGTCCCCAATGACTGGTAGGGACCATCATTTCATTGATCTTGATTTTGTCTCTGGTTATTGTTCATACCTGCCATATCAGGCCGATATCCTACCCGGGGTCTGTCCCCTAAATACCTAGGGCTAATGTAGCTCTCCCTATTACTATGATCATGTGATTGGAACATTGGTACAGGAAATGGCGATCTTTGTTGATTACCCCTTTGTTCAGGTGTCACATTATTTTTACCTTGGCTTTGAGCAGACTCAAGGGACATTTGGCTGACCTGATTTCCATTACTGTGGCTGAGGGTTCTTTAGATCAAATTCACGGACCAATTGGGATATGATGTCTTTCGGTAGCCCATAGAAGTATGCAGTTTTAAACTCATTGGAATTTGGGTCAAAAGATACATCAAAGCGAGAAAATGCTCTTTTTAAGTCTTGTAAAAATTGGCGAGGGGATGTATTAGGTCCAGCAGTGATTGTGTAAGCGACTTTTTTTGCCTCCTGCAATGACTGAAAAGGAGAAAAAATGACACCTAATTTCTTTTTCAAACTCCACCCAGGTCATATTCTGCTGTTCATTTAATCCCCTTATGATGCTGGCTGTCGGGGCATCTAAAGTTAAATGAAAATATTGTCTGTACTGTTCCTTAGGTATCTGGAGTGCTTTAAAAATGTCATGCACCGCTTCTAAGTGTTCCTCAATGCAGCATTCACCTCCCTTTTTAAATGATTTGATCAGGGCTTTAATGGATTTTATTATTTTTATGGGGCTACTTGTTGCAATGCATGGAATTGCACTACTTTGTGATTCAATCCTGTTTTCAGGTGTATGAGATTGGTGGCTGCCCCCAATTGGAGTATCAAATCCCCCAAGGGTGCTGCAACCAAGTTCAGTCACCGGCCCAGTCACTGGAGCACTAGCTCTTTGGGCAGAACTAGAATTCACCTTCACTCCATTGAATGTGGTACCCTGCCGCCTCTCCTGGGACCTGGGAATGCACATTTGCTGTACTAAGTCCTTACACTTTTTAAGGAGTCTGTGTGCTTCATTTTGCAAATAGTTGTTTTCATCACTCATCTTATTAATCACCTCCTGCATGTCGCACATTTGCATTTGGCATTCATTGAACTCTTTATTTCTCTTGTCTCTTTCTTGAGTCATTTTAATCATTTCTTGTTCTGCACTCTGGAGATCACATTCTTTTTCACAATGTTCTTTTTGTAAAATCTGCATTTCTGAAACAACCTCATCTTTATCCTGTCTAATGTGGTCCACTAAGGTTTTTAAGTGTACCAATTCGTGCTCACTATCCTCAAATTGTTCCTTGCTTTTGGATAACTGAGCATCAAAGTCTCTGCATTTTAATTGCATGTCTTTTTGGCATACATCCAATTCTGCTCTTAACATTTCCTGATTTTTGCTTGCCCCATCTAATTCGGTCTTTAACCTGTTAATTAGCTGGGTATCATTTTCCTGCATTCGCAGGGACCTATTCAAAATAAACCATATTTTGCCGCATAACCGTATTAAACAGTCTTTCTCTGCACTTTTCTCGGCTGCATTCAATAATCTTGTAAGGCAGACCTGAATTATGCTGCCTTCTGCAAAAATATTGTCTAGTTTTTCTTTCTGCACCTCACCCTGAATGCGGTCACGCCATTCTAAGGTACTGTTCGATGACCACGTCCCATGTGCAAACAACTTTGCCTCTAAATATTGCACTAAGTCTGAAAATGTGGTTTCCCTTTGTGACATTCTGAAATTCGTTTTTAGTGGCACACTGCTATTATAAAATGGGTTCCCTTTAATGTGCAAATGGCAGTGTGAGACACGCTTGCCACGCCCAGTAGGTACTCTATGATAACTTTCCCGGCCTGCAACGCACCATAAATATGTTGGATATTTTTGTGGAGATTTGGGGCCTGACGGTATTTTCTTACCGCTGAAAAATAATTTAGCAACAATCACTCCTTGTATTCAGATTAGGCCATGTACAACAATAATACAGTGGACAAGCATTATTTCAGCACACAGACATGCGTGGTGGGTATGCGTGGTTGGTATGCGTGGTTGCTGGTATTTTGGTGAGCATAATTCCCTTGTTTTATTTGTGGCCCCAATATCCAGAACCCCTTATTTTTGTTTAGATTTTTCGTGTAATCACTAGAGAGACCTCAGGCTTGCATTTCAGGAACACCACATTTTCATTTTTAGTGTGCCACTATGGGCAATTTCTCTCTGTCTTATCTACGGCAGCGAGCTATCATGTGGTATTTTCACTATCTTATATACGGTAGTGAACTATGTCCCGGGCCTCCCTTTTTGCCGACTCATAGACCTCCGGAAGACTACAACACACACAGTTAGTTATAATTGCTCATACTGAATTACATTGTGTACACGGCTGCAGCCAAATCTTATGTTTAGCTACCTTGAAAATGACCATTGCACTGTCTAAACATCTCCCCACATCATCAGCACTGTATTGGTAAATATAAAACACACCACCCGTCTGCTTTCAAATATTTTTGTGTATTATAAAAGTTGCATTTAAACACGATCTCACTCTTTACAGAAATAAATGAAATAGCACAGTAACAGCATTATCTGTGATACATTGAAAAGAGAGTGGCGAGACAAGAACTCAATTTGCAACATTAAACATGTGAGTAAAGCACAGGAATCTCCTTTCCTACACTGACTGAATATTCTCGTACACACTCAGCCCCCACACCTCAGCGAGATAATTACCAGGCTTATTCAGCATGTAACTTCTTTGGCTGTTCGCCTTCTGGAGGGGTTCACCCAGCAAGGACAAGCATCTGCCGTAACTCTAACTGGGACTTGTTGACTGGAAAAGCCAGTCTCTGCAACCAAGTTGAATCTGCTTTAGGAATCAGGCCTCCCCAGCTGTCAACCCCGTCCTTCTTCGAGCTGTGTCAAGATGTCTCTGCCTTTCTTCCCCCAGATTCTGCAGCAAAGCACTAGTCACAGCCTCCAACATGATGCTTGATGTGACGTGCTCCAATCAGAATCAATCATGTTCTATCCTCCTACTTTTAACAATGGTTCTTCTTGTACAGTTGCAACTGTAACAAGCTGATTTCCTGCTTATTCGAAGTCTTTGCTTCCTGCAGTTACTGTGAACAGAGCACAGGACAGCAAAGAAAAAAAAAATAACTTGAATGTGTGTTTAAAACTGATTTTCAGAGTCTGCCTCTTTTTTCAGTGAAGACACATTCTTTTATTAATGAGTTATAATTATTAGTCTTGTTAGTGATATTAGTTTGTTAATTACCAAATGTGTCTCTTGCAACATAGGCATTTCAGGTGAGAAATGGTGTGCAATTTGAAGGTACAGATGTGTACTTTTAACTGTGAAAAATGTATTTGCATTTTATATGTAAAAATTGTTTTTGACTGAATAACCTGCCCTTACTTATATGTCCATGTTACACTGGCAACACATAGCTTGAAACAACTGCATCATACCAATGCACCAAACCCATGCAGTGGCGCTGCACTTAAAAAAAAAACATGCTATACATTGATCCTGTGGAGTGGTGCTGTACTCTGTGCTCCCAAAACACGCTAAACACTCCTACAATATACACACAAATAATAACACTTTGTACATGGACTACTTATTCAGAGAATGGAAATATATACACTCTATGTGGTACCACACACTACTTAGATTCAGTAAGAACTGCACTAACTGCATAAAGTTTTAAATGGCAGGTGAATTCTTAAATAAGGTGTAACCAGCATAGAATAGGAAAGAAAGACAGGTTACTTATGAACAGAGACAGAATGCTATCTTTAAGCTAGAGATGTAATTCTGAGTGAGGATCCCCCCACCTGGGTAACCTGTAATGGAAAAGTTAGGAAGTAACTTATGTTGACTTTTACAACCCAGTCCAATATTGTTCAATAACGTTGTGCTTTCTATTAAAAGGTTCTACCAACCCCAAATGACTTGAGAGGCCACAGGATAACAGGATCCAAAACAAATTGAGGACCCCTGGACGACTGATGAGGCTAGAATATGCTTTTCCTTGTCACAGCACCTTTGGTGCCTTGACATTTGAAGTGGCAGAGTTTCTTGGCTTTACTTGACAATTTCCTCTGAGGATGGATCCCCTTCGGAAGAAGGAGCAACTGCGATGCTCAGTCCAAGAAAAAGGAACCAAAGTCTTTCAGAATCGCAGCAGTTTGGCTCTTCGCGGTGCTCTCATTTGGTCGATGATTCTTTTTGACTGTAGCAGTCCTGGGAAGAAGAAACTTGCTCTGGTCTCCTTTAAGACTTGGTGGATGAAGATATGACCCCTGGGACTCGTTGATGAATTCTAGTGGCGACAGGTGCCTAGGTCACTTTTGGTGCTGGGTTTTGGAATATTGCGGTTGTACAACTTTTGGTTCTCCGGTGCTGTAGCCCCAACACAGACTTCTGTATGGCTTCTGGCAACCTGGGCTCCACCACTGGAGTGGACCTTGCACCCTCACCAAGTCTGGACCCTCGGGACAACTTCATTAGCTTCTGGTGGTGGGAAAACCACCAACGGATCTTCCGCTGTACTCCACGACTCTGGGCTCTCTCCGCTGGGAGAAAGTGGTCAGTGGTGACTGCAAGGATGTCCTTTCTAATGTTCTTAGGCAGTTTGGAACTTTTGCAGCTCCGGGTGTCCAGGAGCACTATGCTGGGGTACCCACTCTTCCAGGAGGTAGACAGCAATGGCTTCCAGAGGTCACAAAACGCACCTCCAGACCCTGGGCAACACCAATGGATTTCTCTGGCTTGAGATGCCTGGCACTCCTCTTCTAAACTTTGAGGACCCCTTCTCTGGACGGCAAGCACACGACTGTCTCCAATGATACTTCGATGAAGAGTAGCAGTTTTGCACAATGGTCCCTCGTAGCTCGGGGAGAGGTCTCCTTTCCAGGTCCTCTCTGGATCAGTCCTTGGGAGACCCAACAGCTTTCGGATTGTTGAAGAAATGCAGCAGTAGACTTCTCTTCCAGCTGGGCTTCAAGGAGCAGCTTCTTCTTGCTAAGCTTCGACTTCAGCTACTGAAGAAATTGGTGAGTGAGAGTTCTCCAGATATACACATCTGTCCCTCATTCACTCTGGCTGAGCCAGGCTCAGTCAGCCAATCACACAGTAGGGCATTCATGCAGGCAGGCAGCCAATCAGGCTCACAGGCATTCAGGCCATTCACTCCACTTAGACACCCATAACAAAAGATGTGGATTGGCACAAGTACCGAGCCTTTCAGCACACTACACTGCATTCATGTCAGTTTCAGTCAGGGCTGTCTCATTCATTGGACCTCATTACAACCCTGGTGGTAGCCATGCCTGTAAAATAGGCACAGCTGCCGCCGGAGTTGCATTTTTTTCCGACGCCCAGAAATGGGCAATTACTGGGTCATTATGGCCTTGCTGGACCTGGTATTTGCCCATGCCTGGGTGCCAGAAAAAAATATTCCCCATTCAATTTGAGCCCCATAGGGCTCAATGGGAAGGATGAAGCCAGATGCACAGGCACCATTATCAACAGTGCCTGTACATCCGAAATGCTGTGCTTTCATTCCACCAGGTCAGACCTAGCGGAATGAAAAGCAACCACGAGCACAATTCAGAGTTTGCCGGTCCGGATACAACGGTACCGGTAAGCTTACTGGTACCGTTGTACCCGGACTGGCAAACTCGTAATGAGGCCCAATGTGTCACACATACAGCAACCAGACACCCATAGCAAAGAATGTGAGTTTGCTTCAGACTCCATTCACACAGGTCCCACCCCTACGGTGTACCCACAACACATAACACCTGGGAAGGCTCCAGTCAGTCTGACAGGAGGCAGCCCCAAAGATATATATGGTATTTCCACCCAACAGCCAGTCAGGGCAAAAGGGAACAACAGAGACATATATGATGTTTCCGCCCACCAGCTATTCAGGAGGAAGGGACAGAGCCAGGGCTTCCCAGGACTTTGGGAAACAAGGTAAAAGGCAATAGAAAGTAAGAGGCCACAGGGGCCATCTTGCCTTCTGTCAGGAATCCACTGATTCCTATAGAAGGGCCTGGGGATCACACAAGGGAGGATATTCAGTGCCACTGTTAAGTCAGCATGTAGCTGCCACCAGACCATATCCTGCTCTGTGGGCCACACACAGGTGCCCAAAAACACACATAAAAGGTACAAGGGTGTACCCCCACCCATGGGTGCCAAAAGGGTATCTCATGGGTGATGTTCACTAAAAGATAAGAATGAAGAGCTGAAAATCTAGAGGTCCAGGCGGGACCTCAGTGGCAGAAAACATCGAGAAACCACGCACAGAGAAGTGGTAGGACAAGGACAGATGGCCCTGCCCCTCTATACGGCATTTCAACATCACAACAGTGCTTTGTTTGCAGCAGTTTTGGTCACAATGCCTGAACATGCCCATTCATTCAGCAAACTGGACAGAAAAAAAGAGTGCGTCAACAGCAACCATATATGCAGACATCCACACAACTTCAGCAGATGCAAATGGTACCATAGCAACAGATGCAACTACAACCTACACAGACACTGGTTGTACCAACACAGGGACAAGTATCAGCACAAGGAGACATGCTAGTTGGAACACGGGTACAGTACACATTCTGCAGGCACCAGTACAGTAGGTGACAATATTGGGACAAAATGGGGTCACAGTGGTGGGTGCAAATCCATTCACATCCTTGGTCAACACATTTTCTCAATAGAGGTGCCCACGGGAAGTACGAGTGTGTCCTCTCCTAGCAGTAAATGAAACCCCCGAAGAGGAGCCCAAAGTAGCAGTTCAAATAGGAGGAAGGGACATTGCCTTTCTAATAGATCCTGGAGCAACTATATCCTGTATAAAAGAAGGGAGGTTCTCATTATCCAACAAGAATTTAGACACGCAAATCTTTTTGGGGACCATTCAAACGGTTCCTCTAATAAAAGATGTACCACTATCAATAGGGACAAAACATATCGTCGCAACATTATTGTACTTAAAAGACACACCTATTAACAAATTAGGAAGAGATTTGTTAAGTAAATTGAACACCGCAATTTCATTTTCAGAGAAAGGGATGGTATGCACCACACCTTGCATATACCCAGCTAGGGTGGGAGTACTGATGCAAGCATACTACGCATGCAGCTTACTGAGAGGGATACCCACTCAAACAGAGATGTTCATGTATGGATTGCAAGTACTGCTAGGATGGGTCCCTGGGATACAGGGAAAGGTTTTCTGACTGTCAAATGAATTTGTATGCAGACCACGTGCACCTCAGCAATCACACCAGGCACACAAACACTGCTATACCTAGAGGAGGTAGTAGTGAGAAAGGATATGATTATACTGTGTGGTACAGATGATGACAACATGAAATACAGATCAATACTGTGTATCGATCCCACACTGACACTGGCAGGAATAACAGATTGACTTGTTAGCTACCAAAGAGGAGGTTGGTGAGATAGTGCTTGAGTTGAGCATAGCCTGTCCAGTGCAGATAAAGGAAATAGCAGTACCCCAGATGACACAACTGCTGAAAAAAGAGACAAAATACATGCAGGAGGATTTAGAAAAGGTTCCACAGAATTTATGGCCAAAAGGGCCCTCATGGTGTAGGAACACTGAAGGAGGCGGGATAGTGCACATTAAAATCAATGAAGGAGCACTGTTGCCATGGGTGAAGCAATATCCTCTTTCACGAGAAGCAGATGAAGGCATACATGAGACACGGCATGCCTTAAGACAGCAAGGTATCATACAGGAATCTATATCGCTTTGCAATACAGTGATCTATCTAATCAAAAAGTCAAAGGGTGGGGGTTGGAGATTCATACATGATCCCTTAACCACATCATCAAAGCAGAATTTCTGTTAGTTCTAAATCCAGCAACAATTTTTTGTAGCATCCAGACACTTCACAATAGTTGATTTGAAGAATGCTTTCTTCTCCATTTCCCTGCATACAGACTCCAGGTATCTCCAAGAAGAGTGCAGAACATTTGGCAGTAATTGAAGGTTCCATGTGTGCAAACTATAGCTAATGCCAAATGGATGCAAATGACTAGGAATGAGTTGCAGCGACAGGCCAATTTAACAGCAAAGGGCCTAAATGCAGTAAAGGAAGAGCTGAGGGCACTACGTTTAATGTCACTCCAGAATAGATACATTTCAGACCTCATCACTGCTATGGAGGGAGGGGTCTATGTTAAGACAGGGAGAATCAGCTGTCCCCTTCGCCCGATGCAAAAGCATCCAATGGAACACTGAGGGAGGCTATAAATGAAATAAAGACACTCCATGAGAAGATGATAAATTGAGATAGTGGAGTGCAATCGAACAGTTGGTTGGATGCCCTTTTTGCCTGGGCACCTGCTTGGCTTTCAGGAGTATTTAAGGTGACTATCCCCACACTGGTCCACATGCTTGTCCACTTCTGTATCAGCAAAAGTATTTTGAGACTCTACACTAACAAAGGGGGAGGAAAATGTATGATGCCCTTGAATGCTGACTGGGTAAATGATACAAATATGCCCACTAACAAACTAACAAAGGGTTAAAACATTGATAACGAAAGTGACTTGGTCACAATACCCCCAAGTGATATATAGAACTATGAGGCCTTTTGGATTGCATGCAGTAAAGATGGGCAGGGGTGTGTGCTGATAGAGGGCTTGTTGGAAGACTGGGAAGAAGAAGATGGAGGTGACATGAGTAAAATAACAAGAGTGTGGGTCCCTAAAAAGAGAGCAGCAGAGCTGGGACTGGGAGAACAAAAAGTGTTAGTGATTGAGGGGTTAATCAAAGGGGGGAATAAAGTCATAAAAATTCAAGTTCAGCATGGTAAAAAGGCAAAAGTAGCCTGCTGATATGGGAGGGGGGCTACATGATAGCCACACAATTTTATCCTATGCACTATGCTGGAGAATGCCCTAAACAATTGTGTTTTTAGGCAGGTAACATATAGGCAATAAAGGGTAGGCTACAAGTGGCTTAACATTAGACCGAAGCTCTGTAAACAGGCCTCAGAGCATGCTTTTGATTAGAAATGATTTCACATTTTATTAACGTGCTTAGTAGCCCCAGAGGCTGGCAGTACATTGCAAATTACACGTTCTCAGGATCATACAGTAAGAAATGAACAACTTCTCATACTTTTGAGGTCAGGGAGCGAAGCTCATGGGTGCCGGAGAAAGTAAGTGAACACACAATTATTTTATAATTCGGCAAATTAGCTTATGAAACAGGTCGACTGATGGTTTCAAAGTGTCCCATGGTGGTTTCAAATTGCCCCTTGGTACATGTGAGCTTGGGAAGAGGTTTGAAGAGTTCTTAAGATACAACATTAAAATGCTAACTTGTCAGTGATTCAAGGCTCCTCGAGTGTCATGATCAACCATATTCTCATGAGAAACGGATGGAGATGACCTGCAGAAGATGAATAAAGATCTGCTGGTTATCTAAAATGTCTCAATGTTTTGTAACTATTGATGTGGGAATTGTGGGTTGGACTGTGACATCACAGAGGAGGTCGAGGGTGGTGTGGTAAGGTTTGCAGGACCCAATTATTGTGGGGTAATGTGAGTCTCTCCATAGGTGAATGCCGTAGCTCTACCAATTAGCCTTGCATGGAGGACTAACCTAATGTTGCAATGTGTTTTGATGCTAATTAGTTTGTGTGATTATAAAAGTTCTTGTTTTAGGGGTGTATTTTGACAGTGCCATTCATGCAACAATGTTCCGCCGTCTGTTCAATTGTACACTCCTTTCCGGATTACTTTTGTAATTTTTATTGGTGAGTTCCGAGGCAACCCGCAGTACACTAGTTTCATGCATTGTTTTTTCTTTACATGCACCCTGCTCCCTTGCAGCAGATGTTACGTAATGTGTCTGTCGGTGACATGTGGAGCTGACATGGTTGCTGTCTTTAGGCAGTTTATTGCTCTCATGCATGTGGCATGCTGGGTTTCCCATAGGCACTAACTTGGCTTCTGGGGCCAGTGGGTCTGCATTGCGGGCTGGGTGTACATGGGCACATGGCTGTGGTACTGTCAGGGTTACTGTTGTGTCGTGTGTTTGGAATTGCAACTGTATGTGTTCATCGGCTTCTCCATCCAGGTATGTCTGACGTGTGCATGCTCCTTGGGCTGCACTGTGATGTGCGACTTTGACATTCCCTTGTCATGCCATGCTTTTTGTTTTCACATCCCCCCCATTTGATCAGGTGCTTCGCAGCCCATGCGTGCAGACAGTTTTACTCACCCACTGTCCACGTCCATTGTCCTCTGTGCCTCTCCATGTACCCTTGTAGTGTGCTGTTCCGTAGGACAATGGAATCGTAGTTGGAACCAGGGTACCCGATACAGCAGTGGGTGATGTACAGGTTGGGGTCACAGATCACCTGCACATTCAGGGAGTGGTAGTGCTTCCAGTTATGGTACACTATTTTGTGAGCCTGAGTGGCCACCAATGCATCATGGGTCCAGTCCAGGGCTGTGATCACATTTGGCATTTGAACAATGGCATAGAACTGTGACTTCATGATGTTGACCTGGGCTGAAGTGGTGGGCAGTGAGATGTGGCATTGCACATGCTGCAGGAGGGCATCCAGCGCCTGGCCAAACACTACCCAAAATGTTGGCTGTGCCATGGCATGCATCATTGCCATGGAGTGTTTGAAGGTGTCAATGCCTAGGAATAGTAGGACGGACACTAGCTTCAGCAGTGGGGGCACAGCTGTCCGGATGTTAATCTATGTTGTCCTGTATTGTGGTGAGTAGCTCAGTTATGGTCTCCCTGTTGAGGTGGTACAGGGTCACCAACTGGCTGTCAGTGAGGGTCCAGGGTGAGGCCCTTGCATGGGCTCTCCTCCTCCCCCCCTAACTCCTGTACTCCCTGTGCCCTGGGCTGATTGTCCAGCATCTCTACTTCCAGGTGCAAAATGATCATGTCCCAGCTCACAATGGCTAGTGCAGCATGGTGTTGGAATCAATGTTTGGGGAAGGGGTGTGCCTTATGTAGACCTCTTGAGTGGATTGGGCTCACCTGTGACTTCATTTCTGCCACCAGGCTGGGGGTAATTGTGCCCTGTTTTCAGTGGTATTAGCGCCCGTTTTCAGTGTTAATACTGCCATACGTGGACTTGTGATGCAACAGTGATTGTGCTTCATGCTATCAGTGCAGATTCCGACGGTCAGCGGAAGTTGCTCCGGCTCGTGATTCGGTAGAGTGGTATTGGTGGTGCTAATTTCGTTACTGCCAATTTTAGGGCTTGCCTCACAACTCCTGATGAGGCCCCATATCTAAGCACCCATACCCTACATCCTGTGATGAATCCTACAGATCCCTCACTGAAACCATGCCTAAGGTCTCCTCCCAGGTGGCCGGGGAAAGACAGACACATTCGATCCTGACCTTGAGGGTGGTGTACTGTGGGAGGATCACCTGGGAGGAGTCAAGGCCCAAGATGGTGAGGAGATCCTGTGGGATGGAGACACAGTATTTATCCTTAAAATAGGAGAACCATGTAAAGCTGCCAAAACATGTAATGGCATATTGTCATTATAGTTTATCAGAACCACATGTTAAACCTGTAAAAGTGGATAAAACGAATAGAACATCTGTAAAATCCCTAAGGAAAGAAAGATCTTTTGAGACATATAAGCATAACAATCCTCCTTTTCTCCAAAGGTACAGTAAAAGAGAATCTATAAATGTTGATTTAAATAAACTGCCTCATCTTTACCAGTGACCTCTGATGATTTGTTCTTAAAAACCTTTAAGAAAAATATATCTGCTCTGGAAATTAAGAACTTGACAAGAAAACCTAATTTTTTTGTCAGGGACTACAAGTCCCATGATCCCAGGAGTACTGGGACGAGGAAGAGAGCTGAAGAGCAATGTTGTATCAGTAGTCAGCAATTAAACCTGATAGCCCACACCTGAAGGAATCTGAGAGGCTTAGAAGGCCCCCTCTGGTGCAGGCCATTAGATGTAGATGGAACTGGGGCTGGAGCGCTTGTGGTAGTAGAAGTAGAGAGAAGAGAGCACACTGTTGGAAATCCAGGCAGAAGTGGGAGAACCGAAGGGATGCTGGGACTTTAAACCAGCAGACTTCGACTGTCCTCCCAGGGTCCGGTTCCCTCAAACTCTGAAGTGTAGAGGTTGCGCAGTGGCAGGCATGAAGGAAAGCTACTTTGCCCCATGTGAACTTAATTGCAGAGATTGCGCAGTAGGAAGTGTTCCAGAGACCGTGGCCGGAAGCTGTGATGTCATGGGTATCAGGAGCAGGAGGGGTCATTAATTGTGTAGCCAGACCGGAGACAACTTCAACAATTAAGGCTGTGGGTACAACCAGAAGGCAGAAGTCGCAGAAGTCCTGCAGCACAAGAAGGATGAAATACAGAAGCTGGTGAGTCTTGCCAAGCTTTCTGATCCCTTGTGCGAACACTGCCAGCAACAGTATCCACATGCAATCACTTGTATACGAGTAGAAGGGATGTGAAACTGACCGCTGATTGTCAAACAATGGAATACTTGAAATATCGCACTCATGTGTAAGCGAACATTATTACTGTCACTTGCATAAAAGGGTAACGCAGCAAAACCTCTTTATTGAACAATAATCTTGTTCAAACACATAAAGGAGTGGTTACGTGTGCTTAATAAAGATTCTGAGAGGAAGGTTGACCTCTGAATCTATTCTAAAGCAGTTGAATCAAGATAAAAATCAAAGCTAAGTGTCTGAACATTATCATTACAAGTTATGAAGAGCAATCATTGCCCAAGCTAAGAGCGAACAAAGTGTTTCTCCAAACAGGAGGGAGACCAGCCTTTCCCAAAGCCAAGCATTTCCATAAGCATAAAAGAACACCAGCATTGCCCAAGCCAAGAATGCGCAATCATTACCTGAAGTCAAGAGAGACTGAAAACAAAGCTTCTGGGTAAATTATCCTGGCTGGCAGAATACAAAAGGTAAATGCAAGGTTGGGTAAATGGAAGCTTGCTGCCTGTAATAATACTCTAGAAGCTGATACAACCTATATTGCCAAAGTCAATAGGAAGAAGAGAGAGGTGTATCCTAAGGGAAATTGAAGGTGTCAATGCCTAGGAATAGTAGGATGGACACTAGCTATCCTAGGGGAATAGTGTATCCTAAGGGAATAGTGTATAAGGGAATAGTGTATCCTATAAGGGAATAAGGGAATAGTGTATCCTAAGGAAATAGTGTATGCTAAGGGAAACCACCAGGGGGCACACAAGCATTGGATGCCTAATCCGACTTCTCCCTGTCATCAGGCTGAATCACCCCTGCTGAGGGCTGTATAATCTTCAATGTTCATTTTGCAAACCTGCCTATCTTATTCCTTTAAGCCTTGTGCTTTTCTGGACTTCCCTGTTTCCTCCTGAATCAGCCCCTTTGCCTCGGATCGCCTCTTCTACACCTTTCCCGCCTGCCGGCAGAAATATGGCGTCCTCGTCCAGGCTCTCACTGCTGTGGCGCTTGCCCCTCATCCTTGGATGAGCGGACCATTCTGTCACACTCAGTCGGTGCTCCGACCAACTCCTGCAGCCTGCCTGCAAAACGGAGGAGCAAGCGACTTAACAGATAAATGCGGACACTATAGTACCTCCAATGTAAGCGTATTGGGGTCATTCTGCCCGACATAGAACCTTCTCTTGGAACAGGGCTTTGAGGCTGGTATTCTCCCACGATCTGCCTGTACCCGAACACCTCTGGTGGTGGTGGTTAAGGGGTCCATCGATATTCCAGGACTCCTAAAACCTGGGGAGGTGCTGTAAAGAAACACTTCAAGCTGTGACATCTGCCCAGGCACGGCAGAGCCTGGCGAGAGTGACCCGTCCAAGAACGTGGGTCATCGGCTGAGTGTCCCTGGAGGTGCAGTCTGTCCTATCCCACTCCGCCAGTTTGCCGGACTGCTCCCTCAGTGATTGTCAGCCTCTGCTCCCTCCGCCTGCATTGGTCTGTGAGGACCTCCCTCCACCTCTATCTGCTGCTGCTGCCTCTCCACGGCTTGGCCTGTGCTCCTGTCTGCCTCCACCTCATTTGTCGACCACTGCTCCCACCGCCTGCATGGTCTATATGGGCAGCCTTCACCTCCACCTGCCACTGCTGCCACCCTTCTAGGTTTCAGCCTGTGCTCCGGTCTGCTTCAACCACGTCTCCCGGCTGCCTCTCCTACCGCCTACACTGGTCTTCGCGTGCAGCCTCCACCTCTACCTGCAGCTGATCCTACCCTCCAGAACTGCACGGACTGCTCCAGCCACCCTCATCCTGTGAGCTCTACCCGCCAATGCAGTTCCATACGGGCTGCCCTCCTCCTCTACTTGCTGACTCCAGGACTGCTTGGACCGCCCCTACTGCCACTGAGCCCCCGCCACCCTCATCCTGTGAGTTCCTGCTGCCAATGCAGTTCCATCAGGGCTGCCCTCCACCTGTACTTACTGGACTCCTGGACTGCCGGGCCGCTCCAACTGCCATTGATCTCCCGCCACCCTAATCCTGAGAGTTCCTGCCCTGGACTGTCTGAGCTATCCCCCAGCCCTGCACCATTCTCCTCAGCATTTTGATCCTGCTCCCTCCGCTCACTCCCAGCTTCCTATCTCAGTGAGGCTGTACACCAACATCGAGTCATTGTCCCACTGCAACTGTCTGCTCTACCATCAACACCATTGCTGTGGGCGAGTTCCTGCCTACCTCACCCAACGCCTCATCACCAATAGAGGGTGCCTCATCACCAACAGAGGGCGGGCCCTGGCCCCCTCCAGAGCATCCTGCACGGCTACCTCCTACCATCCCCCCTCAACCACCTCATCCTATGTTGCTGCCCCTTGCCACTCTCTCCCACTCTGCAGCTCCTCATCATCAACGGTGGCCAGTCCCTCCCCCATCGGCCCTCTCCTGAGCATCCTCCTCAGCTGTCTCTTTCCCTCCACCTTCCCCACCCACCATACGCTGCTGCCCCTTGCCCTCTTTCCATCCCTGCTGGCTTCCTTCTTCCCATGGGAAGCCAAACCTGTGTGCTCTGGGCTTGAATCTAATCCACCCAACTTTCTGCTCCCTATCCAGTTCTCCCCATCTGTGTAATACCGCCTGCATAGCCTGTCCCCCATCACTGCCCCTCCTCCCTGCACCCTATCCCCTCCTGCTCCTACCTATCTCCTTCCCAAGTATACCCACATAAGAAGCTTCACTTCCTACTGATCAACTCTTTGTTTTACTCCCTGTTATGCTCTTTTCCCTCTCTCAGTCTCACCCCACTCCCTTCCCTCCTCTCCTCTCTTTCCCCTACCCTCTTAACCCTCAAAACACTCTGCCTTCTCCTCATGGCCATCTCCTCTCTCAATCTTCCCCCCACCTCCCCAACGCCTCATTCCAACACTGCAACCTCATCTACCCTCATTTCACTAACACTACCAATGCCTTTGACGTCGCCCGCTGGAACACCAGGTCGATTTGTAACAAAACCACAGCTGTCCTTGACCTCTTCATATGCCTCAACCTCCAATTTCTCTGTATCACAGAAACCTGGATACTGCCCCACAACACCTCTGTTCCTGCGTCCCTCACCTCTTCCTCTTCATCTTTTGAACATGTCCCTCAATCCTCTGGCCGCAGAGGTGGTCTAGGCCTTCTCTTTCAGCCACACTTCGCCTCTTCTCTCTCTCCTACTTCTCTACCTACTCTCCCTTCCTTTGAATTCATGTTCAAAATCTTTAATTCTCTTCATGCTATCTCATTCCTAATCATCTACCGCCCCCCTGGCCCTGCCGGCTCCTTCTATGAGGACATTGACCATCTCCTCAGCCTCATTTCCCCCACTCCCACTCCACTACTTGTACTTGGTGACTTTAATCTCCATTTCTCCTCTAACCCTCCCTCCACTCCTCGCTTATCCATCCTTGACTCCTACCTTCTCTCTCCCCGACCATCCCCTCCTACTCATCAGTATGGCTCCACTATTTACCTCATATTTACCTCCTCTTTCACTGCCTCTCCTATTTCCACCTTACCCAACTACCTACTTAATCACTCTTTACTCTCTTTCTCCCTCACCCACCCTCCACCCCCCCCTCCATTATCCATCCTCTTCTCCTGGCGTGACCTATGCAGCTTTAACCCTTCTCTATTCCTTGCATCCTGCTCCTCCTCCCTCCCCCCTCTCCCACTTCTCCTTTCTCTCTCTGCCTCCGATGCCTCCTCCGTCTTAACTTCCTCTCTCTCCTTCACTCTCGATCTTCTTTACCCCTCTCCTCATTTCACCATTCTTGCCAACCTGCTCAACCTTGGCTTTCATCTCATCTCTCCTTCATGTGCCGCCTCCTTAGGCGTCTTGAACGTCTCTGGCTCAAACACCCTAGCCCCGCTAACCAATCTGCATACTTCTCCTATCATACCCTCTATGATTCCTGCCTCAACTCCGCCAAACGCACCTACTTCTCTGACCTCCTCCAGTCTCAGTCCGCCCACCCTCGCCCCATCTTTAAAACTTTATCCTGACTTCTCTCTCCAGCTACCCCTGACCCCTCCATCGTCTCTCCTCTTTCTGCCACTGATCTTGCCTCCTTCTTTTCTAATAAAGTCCTCAATCTCCACCAAACTATCCTCTCCTCCCCCTCTTACTCTCCTCCTCCTCCCCCCCATCCTCTTCCATGTCCTCTTTCTCTCCCGTCACTCATTCTGAAGTTTCCCTCCTTCTAACCAAAACTCATCCTACAGCTTCTCCCGCTGACCCCATTCCTACCCCCCTCATCCCTAAAATCTACCCTCTCCTTATACCCTATCTCACCTCCTTTTTTAACATCTGCCTCTCGACTTCCTCTTTTCCTACTCCTTTTAAACATGCGACTATTATCCCTATTCTCAAAAAACCTTCTGCTAATCCCCATCTTGCATTCAACTATCACCCCATCTCTCTCCTTCCCTTCCTCTCCAAACTTCTTGAACGCATTGTCTATTCTCAACTCTCTTCCTTTATCTCTAACCACTCCCTCCTTCCCTCTACTCAATCCGGCTTCCACCCTCCAGACTCCACTGAAACGGCCCTCATCTTTGTTCTTAACTCTCTCCTTTCTGCACGCTACTCTAAGCACTCCTCCATTCTTATTCTCGTTGATCTCCCTGCTGCTTTTGATACTGTTGACATCCTCTTCTCCTCAACTCCCTCTCCTCATTTGGCCTTAAAGATTCTGTCCTCAACTGGCTCTCCTCTTATCTTTCTAACCGCACCTTTTCTGTCTCCTGCAGTGGCTCCACCTCGCCTATATATCCTCTCAACCAGGGAGTCCCCCAAGGTTCTGTTCTTGGCCCCTTTCTTTTCTCACTCTGTACTTCTTTCTTAGCTCCTATCATCTCCTCATTTGGTATCTCTCGCCATTTCTATGCTGATGATACTCAGCTTTTCCTCTCCTTCTCCTCCTTCTCCCCTGACATTCACGATAAACCCTTGTTTGCCTTTCTGCTATTAAATCCTGGATGTCCTCTTACTTCCTTACTCTTAATGCTGAAAAACTGAACTCCTTTTCTTACCTGCCAACACTATTTCTCCTCCCTCCCGTCCCCCTTTCATTCTCTTTCCTCCCTCCCAACTCTCCTTCTCGCCCCATAACCATAACCTTGGTCTTCATATTGACCCGCACCTCTCCCTATCTCACCACATTTCTCTTACTGCCAAGTCTTGTCGCTTTCACCTTTATAACATTCGTAAAATTCGACCCCTCCTAACCTTTCACGCTACTAAACTCTTAATTACCTCCCTCATCTTCTCCAGACTTATCTACTGTTCCTCCCTTTTCTTCGGACTCCCCTCCTCTCACCCCTCCCCACTAAAATCTGTCTACCACTCCGTCATCCGCTCCCTCTTCCTTCGCTCACCTTTTGACTCCATCTCCTCTTCTCTCACCTCTCAAGGCTGGCTTTCTTTTCACTCCCAGCTTAAATTCAAGCTCATCTGTCTTGTCTTCAAAACCCTCCATGGTCTTGTGTCCCGTACATTTCCCCCCTTCTTACTCTCTACTCCCCTTCTCATTCTCTTTGCTCTGCTGATCTTTTCCTGCTCTCTCCTCCTCCTCCACCTCCCTGCGCCCCCTCCTGTTTCCGCTCTTTCCAACTGCTTGCTCCATTCCACTGGAACCGCCTCCTCCTCCCCATCCGCTCTTCTCCCTCCTACCCTTCCTTTCACTCTTCTCTAAAATCTTATCTTTTCCATTACCCACAACACCTCTCACTTCCTCTCTTACTTTTCCCACCACCCATGCCTCACCTCGTACTCCTTTACCTCTATACCCTCTCCTTCCTTTCTACTCCCTTCTACCCTACCTCCTTCTCTTATCTAGTCTTATGCTTCCCTATCTTCTTCCTCACACCCTCTCGCCTCCCTTCTTACTTCTGCTTACACCACCAATCATACCTCCCATTCCTTCTCACTCCTCTGTCCCTCTCCACTCCCTCCTTACCTCAGCAATAATGTAAATTGTTCCTTGTACTGTTTTCGTGTTGTGATTCAAATGCCATTTTATGCTTGTTGTAGTTCTTGTTCTCATGTAAAGCACTTTGGATTAAAGTGTTATGTAAATTCAATAAAATACAAATTACAAAATACAAAATTGTGGGTTGGCATGGGTTCCAGGCAGACTTGAGTGGCAAAGAGGCTGTCCCTCTGGAAAGGGAATATTCAGAGGAAGAGTGCCTTGCTTGCTTGAATGTGTTGAAGTGCTGTTAAGTGAATCTTGTCATGTCTGAAAACAAACTGTTCAAAGTTACGAAGTACTGTAATTGTGGTGATGATTGGTTGTCAGTAGATTTGATACTTAAATAGCACAATTGGAGGTGGAATACTGTGAGGTAGAGGAAATTATCCTCATGGTAAATTTCTGAAGCTGAGTTTTCCTTAGAGGAAAGTAGAAGCGCAGTGAAGTCATCCTGACAAAGATACAAACGTTGATTCCTGATATTATACAGCAAGACTTACTAAGTGTTGACCAAGAGTTATGTTTCACTAATATTACCAGTAGTTGTGTTTATTTGAATGTAACAAGGAACTGTGGTATTTCTTCTTGGACAATTAGAAGTTGTGGCACAGTATCTTGGCTGGAAATAACCATGCTGCAATTTATTGATGTGGAAAGACTTTATTCCAGTGAAGTGTTCCTGTTGGTTGAACTTTGGTTAACAAGACGTATTGAAGGAGCCAGGAACTGAATTAAGACTGTATTACAAACCCGGATGCCCTTGTTTCTTTTTGCTGAACATTGGAACTGAAATTACTTTGGAACCTGGGAAGGGGAGTTCACCCACGTTACCAAGAAAGACTGTGAATATCAGTGTTGATGTTACTATGTATTGCCATATATTTTTTAACATATTTTTTGTTTAAGTGTGAGGACCAAATATCCTGTGTTAGAGTGTTTTCCTTTATTTTTGATATGCAGGGAAATCCTTGTCAGAGTAGGGATTGTGAAGTGTTTGATGAAACATATACTTTAATAAAAAGGCACAGTTTGAGAAATCATCTAAAAGTTGCCCGCTTCACATTTGGGACCCCTCACAATGCACAACACCATTATCCCTAGAGTGCAGCAATCCCCCACAACAAAATTCGGTCTAGCTCCACACATAATGCCTTTCCTGCTCTCACATACACTCCAAACTACCTCTCACCACTGTTCCAGTGCAAGCACTAAGACACACTGCACAACATCACTGTCATTAAAATGCAGCAATCCCCTATGATAACATTTGGTCTGGCTGCCCACACAATATCTCTCCTGCTCTTGCACACTTTCCAGACCACATCTCAGCACCCTCCAATACATGCACCACACTAAAACACATGAAACAACACCTTTATCTTTAGAATGCAGCTATCCTCCACGATACAAATTCAGTCTAGCTACACAAATAATACCTCTCCTGCTCTCACATACTCTCCAGACTACATATCAACACGCTTACACTACAAACACTAAGACACATTGCACAACACCTCTATCATTAGAAGGCAGCTATCTCCCACAGTACAATTCGGCCTAGCTGCACACATAATGGGCCTCATTATGACTCTAACGGTAGTCGTGCCGGTAAATCAAGAAATCATGAATTTTCCGGTGCCCAGGAATAGGCAATTACTGGGGCATTACAGCCCTAGCGGACCCAGTAATTGCCCATTCCCAGGAGCCGGCAAAATATGACTCCCCATTCACATTTGAGTCCCATTGGACTCAAATGGGAATAAGAAGGATGGATGCACCAGGACCATTCATGAATGGTGCTGGTGCATACGTCAAGGTCTGCAAGCGGGTGCCTGAAAGGCACCCTTTCGCAGAACTTGTAGTTTGTCGGTCCGGAAACAACGGTACCGGCAAGCTTACCGGTACCGTTGTTTCCGACCGGCAAACTCATAATAAGGCCCAATGTCTCTCCTGCTCCAACATACTCTCCAGACTACCTCTCAGCACCCTTCCACTACATGCACTACTTCAAAGCCCATTACACAGCATCAGAATGTAGCTATCCCCCATGATGTAAATGTGGTCTAGCTTCGCACAAAATGTCTACTCGCATGCTCTCCAGACTAATTAATTGTAATTGTTCTTTTATAACACGCATAATACCGGAGACCAGTTTCTAAGCGTGAGACCAGGATTCAGACAAACGCGTTACCCCTGAGCTATACTTGTGGACTATCTCTCTATACCCATCCACATGCCTGCTACACAAGGGTGGCTAGCAGGGACTTAGCCACCCATACCTACCTTTGTATTGGCTGAAATGCACACCTGCATTCTACTACTCTCTGACAAATTTTCCACACCTAGATTCTGTCCCCCAAGGGCGTTCAACCTGCAGAACGTTGAGATCAAACCAATGACGAAAGGCGCTATATACAAATGACAATTTCATCACATGCAAACTGCAATTGCTCTGGTGCTATTTTTCATAATACCATCCATGATGCCAAATTTTACAATTCTTTTTTTTCTCCACTTTCAACTGGTGGAGCTGAACTGTGTTGGTGCTGGAACTTGCTGTAAATGTTGAGTCCAACAGTGGTACCACAGCAGTGGGTATTCTGTAAAATGTGCAGACAAGAGCACTGTGTGCAAGCCACATCTCAGTTGATAGTCAAATAAGCTTTATACAACGCACTTCCTTCCTATACTCCCTACACCCATGTACATGCACATGTACATGTGCACTACACACATTGAGTATGGACAGAGCTTTCAGAATTAGATGAATTCATATCCAGCTTGGCACACAACTGAACATTCTTTTGGGGCTGTCTCTGCCAAGCAATCACTTGTAGGAGTCTTCATAAACTAGTGGTTATCACTCTAGCTCATCTGCAGGTACCCCACCGGGCACTGTTCCTAGAATGCAGTGCACTCCCCTGCGGATGTCCTGGGTGCCTGGTGAGCTCCTATAACCAGCTGCAATGTGTACTGCACACCCAGAGAGCCATGCTGCGTGCAGATCCTGCTGAGCTAGGGTGCAGCACTCTACCCTCCATGCAATGTATGTGAAACGGATATTTAATACCTTTTTCTAAGTAACGTGGCACTTCTTAAATTACCATGACTGTTTCTACTGTTGTATTGTATTGTGCCGGTCATTTGTATAGTGCTGTTTTACAATTATTATAGTTTCAATGTGCTGTTGGTGGGAACGCCCTCGTAGGACTGGCGTCCAGAATTCTGGAGGTCATGGAGTACGATTAGTATGCGTGTGTGCATTTGGCCAAAAAAGGCTTAGCAGGGCTGGCCAGGCTCCAGTAGATAAGCAACTGTGCGGTCAGGCATGGAGAGACAGAAAAGGTCTAGAGAGTAAGAGAGTGTTTGTACTGTGTGTATTATTTGTGAGGTTAACTTTAACTGTGTGTGCTTTTAACTGCATTTATTTTCCCTCGCACTCTGTACCCAAATATTCTCTCTATACTTGTGTTGCCCGCCTTTAGAGGGTTCATCGAAGCTCTGCCCACCAAGGGGCGGATCTACATGACGTTGGACTGAGGGAGTTTTGGCAGTTGGGAAAAGGCGCGTTGGAGCGCCAGTTAGAAGTTTGCAGCGGTTAAATAAAGAGCGTTCCGAACACTCCTCTGTGTGTGTGCGTGTCATTCTTGCAAGGCCCGATCCCGGGCAACAACTTGTGACCTCATTTGCTGCTTTGATCATCTTTTGGCATTTTTTGCCATGCAGTCTTGGTTTAGTTTAGACCTGTCTACCTCTGCAGTGTTTCTTTAGTTTTTACTACTACCTACGCGGGAGGGTCTCCTGACTGTACGACTCAGGTGTATATGTGCCGATATGCACAATGGCTCAGCAGGCGTGCCTGATACGCGCCGTAGACAGGCAAAAGGCAAGCCCGTCTGTGCCATTCCAGAAACGTTCTGGCCTGTGGTTGCAGGACTCTGCCACTCAAGCCACTATCTATCCTGCAAGCATGACTGATTCCTGCAATTACACGCGTTATATGCTCTGCTGCCTGGCCCCTTCCAACACTGATTGGCCAAGATGTTGCATCGCCAACTCTATGCTGTTATTTCGTCAAGAGCACTCTTCACTTTCTGGGCTCTTAATCAACACTCGGTCTCTTGTTCACCACCAACTTGATATGTTTGATTTACTTCTGAACCATGACCCTGATTTAGTTTTTATTACTGAAACATGGATCACGGATAGCTCTGCACTGATTTGATAGAAGCCCTCCCTTCTAACCATGTGATCTTTCATGCTAAAAGAGTAGCACCCCACCGTGGTGATGGAGTTGCTTTTCTTCATAAACGCTATCTCCAGTGTGCTTGTATTGATATCCCCTCCTGTACAGGTATAGAATGTCTGTTTATCAGAATTCCCATTTCTCCCATACAGACTCTTTATGTTTTAATTATATACCGACCTCAATGCTCTGATTATCAGTTCGCAGAGGCATTTTTTCTAAATGGATTACGGTTTTATGGCTAAAGTGGACCTCTCTTTACATCATGGGGGGATTACAATCTCTGGTATGATGATCCTTCTGACCTCCATGGCCAAAGAATAGCGGGCCGATTGGCAGACCAACAGCTTGTCCAATTTGATGTTGGCCCCACTCAAATCAAAGGCCACAGCCTTTACCTTATCTTTGCTGCTGGAAGTGCAGTTTTCATGCACAATAGTCTCCCTGTGATATGGTCTGACCATTTTCTGGTTCCTTTTTCTATGTCTGTATCTTCGTTAATTAATTCAAACTGCCTACCTAATATTCTGAGATGTTCCTGGTGGACTCTCCACTCTCATTCTATCTCACTTTGATGAGGCTATACCTAGCCCTGAACTTGATCTTTTGATCTTAGAAGAAGCCTCTATGGAGACAGCCGATACTTTGGCCTCTCTCAGCGTAGGCAATTCCAGACAAAAAAGTAATCTCCCTGGCTCACCGACTCTCCACGCTCCTCCACACTTTTATATAGACGAGCTGACAGAGTGTGGCATTCCAAATATCGTGACGGGGATAGAACTCTGATGAAGGAGTGCTGGCTTAGATATCATACTGATATCAAAGCAGCTAAAACTGCCTATTTCTCTACCAGGATCTTGCAAGCAATGAACCATCCTAATTAGTTGTTTTCTAGAGTGCACCCCTCACAGCACGTATGCAATACTCTCTTTCAGTTCTACCTGGAGAAGATCCTGAATATTAGGAGAGATTCTGTATGGCAGAGTGTTGCATCTTCTGTTTGTCCCCTCCTGTGTCCCTCTGAAGGGTCTTTGACCAATCAAGTAACTGTTCAGCTTTTTCTCCTGTTACTCAGGATCAGATGCACAGAACTATTCTTCATTTGAAATCTTGTTCTCCTATAGACCCATCCCTCTGGAAATGACGAAGATTATCAGTTCTGAGATCTCACCTGCAATAATGCTAGCAGTAAACTCTTTGTTTATGCTGGGGAAAATTCCTCCCATGTTAAAACATGCCCTTGCAACACCTCTGCTGAAAAAGCCCACCCTTGATCCCTTAACTCCAGCCAACATTCATCCCATTTCTCTCCTAAAATTTCTGATGAAGGTTATGGAGGCTGATGTTACTCCACAGCTCCGTGCCTTCTTTGAGGAAGCTGCAGCCTTACATCCTCATCATTAGTGCTTCCGCCCGCTGATGGGGACGAAGGCCGTATTTGTGTCATTTATGGACAACCTGGATGGAATCAGGATGGAGTGGGTTTGCTCCCATTGGCCATACTATCTTGTGTCAACACTTTGTGGAGGAAGGTATTGCTGGTGCTGTATTTGAATGGCTGAAATTCTTCTTAATGCATCGTTCCCAAGCACTGATCTTCCCCCCGTTTACGTCATCCCATATGGCGCTGTCTTGCGGAGTCCACAGGGCTCTGCAATATCCATGTAGTTGTTCGATCATTGGGTTTGTCTCCTGGCTGACCTGATACAACACCATGGTTATCAATGGTATGCTTATGCTGAAAACACCAAACTCATTCCGCGAGTTGATCCTAATCCTTGGGTGGCTGCTACTTGTCTGCATGGCTGTCTTGATAATATTGGTGCGTGGATGAGTCAAAATGGGCTAGTCTCTTTCTACATCATTCTACTAATGAAGCATGTGTCAGGCCCACTCCACCTTCTCCCCTTATTTCAAGTGCTATGCAGACGACACACAGCTTTCCTTCAAGCTGCCATCCTCTTCCCCCTCCCTGTCCTCCATCATACCTGACTCCCTGACTGCTATTCAGGCATGGTTCTCTGTCAATGATCTCTGCCTTAATGCCAGTAAGACAGAGATCCTTCTCATTGGGACGCCGGTTCCTTGTCCCCCCCACTCTCTGGCCAGCCTCTTTGGCTCCCCTCCCCTCACCCACTTATGAGGCAAAACACCTTGGTCTCATCTTTGAGTCCTCTCTTTCCTTCTCTCGACACATCACGGACCTTGCCAAGAAGTCCAACTTTCAGCTCCAGCTCCTCTGGGGCATTCTACCATTCCTCACCTTCCCCAGAAGCTCAGAGCCCTGGTTCTCTATAGGCTCGACTACTGCAACAGCCTCTTCTTCAATCTGCCTCTTTTCTCCCTTTGTCCACTTCAACTAATCCAGAATAAGTCTGCAAGCTTATCCTTGGCCTCTAGACCACAGACCACATCTCTCCATCCCTAAAATCTCTCCAGTGGCTCCCGGTGACTGCAAGGATCAAATTCAATATCCTTTGCATTATCAACAAGGCTGTCTGGGGCCTGGGACCTCCATAAATACCTCCCTGCCAGAGACCTTCGGTCCTCTGGCTCCAACTCTCTGCAGGTCAAATGTTTCTCCAAGCAGAGAATAGGAGGTAGATCCCTTTCCTTGGCTGGTTCCTCCTGCTGCAACGGCCTCCGTGCCCCCCTCAGACTTGAGCCAGATCCTCTTAAGTTCTGGAAACTTCTGAGGACTTTCTTTTTCTCCTCTTTCTTCCCTCTGCCCCTCCTGTGCTAACGTTCTAAGAGTGGGCCTTTGATGGAGGATGGGACAATCAGTGCTGTGCTTGTTGGCACTGGACAGGCACTCCAGAGTCAGTTAAAGAAGCGGCCATGATGCAATTCAAAGCAGGCCCAAGATGAAATGCAGCCCAAATGAGCCGCGCATTGTGGTGGGCACAGACTATCAAAAAAGGGCAATGTAATGCTGCCATGGGAAAAAACACATCTAGCCAGGCAAATGGATAACAAGTGGAGGGCTTGATGCACAATTTAAGATTAGATAAGTGCAGGCACGATACAAAACCCTTCTGGGCTTGCCTCTCGATGGTGGTACTTCAGCTACTCCTGCAGCCTCGTGGGCCTCGTGAGGAAGGGATGAGAACAGAAGTGTATCCTCTGTGATCGTTGATGGAGAAGAAGGATGGGTAAGGGTGGATATCACTTCCTGTGATGTCATCAGTGGTCAATGGTCATGTGATGTCACTTCCACTACCCCTGGCATTTTGGTGAAATGATGCCTCTGCTCCGAGCTACCACTAAAGCAAATTGTGGGATTTTCCAATAGGCCTACAATAAGACAACCCACTGACACCACAAGGTACATGCACCTAATGGTGTGTCAACAGCTAAGAAAGCAGAAATGACACCACTCAGGCAGTGAATAAGATTAATGGTGCAAATAAAGTAGACATGAATCTTGTGCAGGTCTCCCAGTGCTTAATTTTCAGGGGTGTTTGCCAGAGCTGAGCACCAAAAAGTATTTCTGTGTACTGGCACATAGCAGCTCAAACTTAGTTTCATTATGAACTGGTTTCGGTCATATTCACAAAACAAGGAGCTTTAATGTGCACAGGACATGTGCCTTTGCATCCTGGGATTGCTCATTGTTATCCATGGATCTGATGGTGCACACGGAGGGTTAGGAGGGGCTTGTATAACAATGAATTGGAAGGTAACAAAGCTGGGCTCTCATGCTACCCATTCCCACACACCACTCGAGTCAGCCTGCTTGAGATTGCTGCTATTTTGCTACTTGCTAACCATCAGCACTGCTCCAGTCGGGTGGGTTGCTCGGCGATGTGGTGCGGGCATCAGCCAGACAACCAGGGCACCAGCGACAATTAACTGGTCCAGCAGCCAGGTGGTCATGCACATGCAATTGTTCCGGTGTCAGTGCTTTGGCTGGCATGTGGCATGCACAGGTCTCTCAACTTTGTCTCTGCAAATTGAGGCACTCATCAGGCACATACATGCCTTCTTAAGGTGAACATTTCTCTTCTGGTATGCAGTGAGCCTCGGTCGCCCAGATATGCAGGCATGTGCCAGGCCGCCGGTTCACTGAGTCTTAAACACACACCACAATTGACTGTGATTGGTGCTGCAGAGTTGCCAGTGCAGTTAGTAGGCACTGGGGCACCCAGCACAGATATAACAACAGAGCACTTACCAGACAGCACCTCCACTACGGGGGCAAGGCCACTGCCAAGAAGAGGATCACCGGTGCTGAGGGGCATCCGATACAAGAAGTTGATGGTAACTAACGGGCGAGTTGAGTAATGATTTTGGGGGTCAGTACAAGTTGGGTGGTGTCTGGGTGGCAAATCCGCTGGGATAACGCCCAATGCAATTGGTGTTACCACGGTATATCCCCCTTCATTCTGAGTCAATTGGATCCAATGGGGCATTTTTGGGGCAATTAATGCAGCGCAAATACCTCCTTCATAATTGCACCAAAAATGGGCAGAAAGTCAGCGGATTTACCCCCAGCTCTGAGCTGGAGGTGAATCTCCAACTTTCTGCCCAATTCATAGTTGGGCAGAGCGTTAATGCGGCAGTACTAGTGTTACTGCCGCACTTTTACTGCTCTTCCCAACTTGTGATGAGGCCCTTTGTCTGCGTTTGTCCACCAATTTACCATAGGAAGAAAGCTTGTTTGTTGTATTTCGGTGGATAGCTGTTCAATATGTTCTATTTACCACCTAAAGAATCCGAGGAATCCTGGGTGGTAGCAAAAGTGTGCTGGGAGCTGCCTGCCCTGGTATGGCACAGGTAAGCTAGACAAGATTTGAGCCCAGGCACTTATCTTGTTGCATATGTAGTGCTGAGGTCTGCCAGGTCCCTTACGCCTCTGTCAAGGTAAGCTTACTGATATGATATGGCATTTATAATGCGCCTACACACAAGTATTTCAAGGTGCAAAACTCTGGGCAGGCCCCTTGCCCCTTATGCCCCTCTTACTCAGGAAACTGCTCAGCATGTGTTGCGGTCCATATCCCTGCATCTAAGCAGTGCACATCAATCTGACTTCTGGCTGCAGTCTTTATTCTCCGTTTGAAGATAGTAGTAAAGTGTATCCATGTTAGCGAGTGTGGTACGATGAATGTGTGCATCAGCAAATATTGAGTGTTTACCAGGTTTTTAAAAATCATCTAGGTAGCCCTTAAAATGGCCATTGCTAATATTTAGCCTATATGGAAATACTATAATGTTTGCTTTTTTTTAGGCTGTGTGTTTACTGAGTGCACTGTTTATTATGTGTCAGTACGTGTCAGTTTTGGGTGCTGATTGTTATTATGGATTCGATTCATCGCTGCAGTGGACACTTCACAATGCATAGACGTATCAAAGGTCTTTTAAGCCCTTTTCTAATTTTTTTCTCGGCACCAGAAGATGAATATAGTTGTTCTATTATTTCAGAAGCAGGAGTCAATAGTTTGCACTTACCTGTGCTGTGCTTCTATCTTCAATGCTGTCGGAAAAGTATGTTTGCACAACCTCACAATGGCCCTCATCACAAGTTGGGCGGAGCACTAAAAACGTGGCGGTAACACTATTACCAGCGCAATACCAGTCTGCCCAACTATGAGTTGGGCGGAAAGTAGGGGATTCACCTCCATTTCTGAGCTGGGGGTAAATCCGCCAACTTCCAACCCATTTCTGGCACAATTACTAAGCTATTACTAGCGCTGCGGTAATTGCACCGGAAATGCCCCATTGGGTACAGAATAAATGGGGACTTGGTGCGCCGCCGCAACTTGGGATACGACGCTAGTAGGACTGTGACAAGTTCGGGGAACGCTAATTGCGTAGGGCAGTATCAGGCAGATTTACCGCCAGGATACTGCTCAACTTGTAATGACCCCTTTTGTCTGGGCTAAAGTCGCTGAGCCACTTTAGGTGATTGAGAAAATAACTGCAGCTGAACTACTGCTCCCATCACTGACTGTCAATGGTAGCTGATGCTTTATAGTCTCTTCTCGTCTGCAAGTACAAACACCCATTGGGCTCAATTGTATCCATCTGACTTCAACCTCGGTCAGCTCCGCCATGAAGTTGTTGGCCTCATAGAATATGTTAAAGCAATGAATTGTCACAGGCAAAATGACGAATTCAACTTGGAGCAAGTACTTGCTGTTCCTCATTACAGTGACTGGAATAATGACAATTTAACGAATTAACTACATGACCAAAAATAATAAAGCAGAAAATAACAAAATTCTAACTAAAGAACGCATAAGTGGCTAGGAACAATCTAGGCTCAATGAAGGGAATACAATAATACCAGCAAACGCCACAAGAGGGCAACATTACACAAAGTTTCACACACAAGAAGAAAAGGTTAAAGCATAATAAAAACTAAATAAAAAAACAAGATTTCAAGCAAAAAGGTAAGAAATGTTAAACAAGTATGTTTTAAACATCAGACACATTTGAAAGCAATCCCATGGAAATTTAGCAGAAATGTTCTTTTTACATTATTTACGAAATATTTTTTATAACAAACATTACAAAAATAATCAAAAGGTCACTCTAACTTTGGTGCGATAAAGCACACTATCGTCAAGCAAGCTCTCTGTTGGATCTTGCCTGCATCTGTGCACGACGCATGGTTGAGTTGCCTTGTGTCCTCCTCGTGTCCATGCTTGCTGCTAGAACGTTGGTGTCTGTGGGAGGACGGCAGCTCGAGGAGCGATTATGTGGGAATGTTCTGCGAATGTCAATTGGGACCTGAGCTGCTGTGATGACTGAGGCTGGACTGGTGGGGCTGCTGCGTACATGCCAGTTACTCAAATCTGTACACAGAAGATCCGTTTTTTCTTAAGGCCCAAGCCTGCATCATCAGTGCTGCAGAACCACCTGTATACTTTATAACACACTCTATTCATCATCATATGATCTGATAGGTTATTTATAACGCGCTTAATACCCAGATGTTTCTAAGCGCTGACCCGAGATCGAACCTGTGTTGTTCTGTGTCGTCTTGCTTTCCAAGGCACGTTGCCCCTGAGCTATCCTCCCAACATCATCAGAGACCCAGCAAAGTGATTGTACTGAGACATTTCTGATTTAGCAACTCATATGTTCTGACCAGTTTGTGAAATGTGAGTGTTAAGTTAAAATGAAGCAAGTTTTGCAAATACAGTTGCTGTTCTTTTTATAGGGTCAGTGGTGGACATGGGTCCTATACAGTTACGCGTCACCAACAAGTATTATGGATCTGTGGCATGTTCTGCTTTACATCTGCGGTAGATTATACTTATGTATCAGTCGATATGTAGGTTTAATGATTTAGCTTTTTGTTGGCAATGCATGGCATATAGACAATTATTATTATTGTATTTATTGACATGACGGACCTAGCTTTGAGAAGCAACGGAGGACTTTACAAGTCATAGGGGGAAGTCTACGTTGAGAGAAGCAGGTCAGAAGAGATCAATGAAAGGCAGCTCATTTGGCAGGAAGGGATCTCCTCAAATTCCAGAAGCTCCTCAAGACTTTCCTTTTTGCTCCTCCTTTCCACCCTCGCTCATTTGCTAAATGCCACAGTCGCTGAGATTGGTGATCAGGGCCCTTATGTGCCCATCTGGGTCCTGGCCTCACACCCCCAATTGCCTTCTGCCTCCGCCCACTCCCTGCACTTGCCTTAGGCGCCCACTTGCCAGTGCCATCACCGGCCTGTACTTATTTATTGGCAGTTCACCACTCTCACTAAGTGATCTCTGCCAGTCACTTAACAGTTTGGAACTTACTCCATAGCACTTCGTACCTTATTACTTCTAGCACTTTACCCCCTACCTCATCCTTCTCTCTCTCTGCACTTGCACGCTCTGAATGCTCACAAGGCCTAGTAGGACCACCTCTCTCTTTCATTGTTAAATTTGCTTTCATTCCCATGTTTCCTCCCTGATGTCCTGTGGGCACTTTGAAACGCAATTTACTTGCTGTATAAGTGCCTTACAAATGCACAATAAAATAAAATAAATAAAATACAAGCAAGCAGGGGAGGGAACAGGTAGCAGAAAGCCCATTCTCAGGTTAGGTGCGGTGTGGACCTAGGTTGTAAGGTACATGATATAATTGATTTGCTTGTTCTAATAATATGACATTTTTAATTTGCAATACTTTTTGTTAAACTGTCTCCTAAAGTGGGAGGCAACGTGATAGGTGATGACATTCACTAATCACAAGACTGAGGAGATAGTAAAAGATCACGATATAGCATTGAACTGGCATTTGTCTTTTCTATTGTAATGCAGAAGCTCCGGCCACTTAGTAAGTGCATGCGATTCAGTGGATCAGTGGGTTGTTTCTCTTTATAGACACATGCCATGTCTTTGTTTTGGGCTTTGTGACCATTTTACATTGTTTTAGAGGGATTCTGGTCAAATCAATTGGAAAGTGTTGGAAGCAGGTAGAACTGAGTAGGTTTTGAGTAATTGGAGCAAATGTGTCAATCCAGTTTGAATCTATTGATCAAAGTTCTTTAAATGTTAAACTGTAATATGAATGAATGCACAGTTTGCCAATTATTCCCCTGGCCAGATCCACACTTTTCATGTATGCCAAATAAATAACATCATATTTAACTAACTTTTAAAGAGTTGACTACATATTACTGGTTCGTTAAAGGTCATATCTCTAATTTTACGAATTGGAGTAAAGGAGGTACATTTTAACTTACAGGATTTGGGTTACAAACTGAAGATCTCAGGAAGCTTTAGATGTTTGCTTAGTCAGGAGCTGTTACGTCTTGAGGTTGCTAAGTTACGACGTTCAGCATCCTATAAGAGATCTTCCTCGGGTGCTGCAGTTTCATGTTGGCATGTGCTTCCTCCTGAACTACGTACTATCCCTGGTTACTTGAAGTTTCAAAACATTTTAAAGTCATGGTTTTGAAATTCTGCCTTTCTAATCTTTTTTTCTTTTTAGGGTTTTTTATGTTGCAATTTTTAATGTCTTGTTTATTTTACTTGTGCTTTAAGTATTTTATATGTATCATTGTACAGCGCTCACGTAAATAAGTGCATAGTAAGAACTTGATAAAATGTGTAAATGTGTAAACAAAAGTAAAAATAATGCGCTTCTGATATTCTCCAAGATTATTCAGTTTCCAGATGATGCCAAATATATACCGTCATCTTTGTTGTATTTTAGTTTCTTAAAACTGATGATGTTGATGAGATGATGCCTAACATTTGAGATCAGGAATGGCATAATAACATTATTCGTGTTATGTTGGGGCTCAGTTGGTAACACTGCTTGCTGTATCATTCTTTCTTGTCTCTGTAGAAAGTCTACAGACATAGGTCTATCATATCCTCCGCTCCATAGCAAATCATTTGTGCATCAGAGGTTGAGTACTGCAGAATGCAATGATGATTACACCAAGAGGTTCACACATTGCTAACGTTCCAACAGTTCTCAAAACGTGATGCTAATTCACCCCACAAACTCTATCGTGCTCAGTAAACTTTAGTGCCTCAGCTACATTTTGTGCCTGTAGTTTTGTAGACAACCAAATAACCTCCAATGGTAACATTAATTATTGTGTGCACCTTTGTGCTGAATTTCTTGGTGCATTACAATCACTATTCTCATAGGTGTTCACTTGATATTCCTCCTAAATTAAATTCCATCCTTTCGTTTTGTTGTCCCACGGAAGTCGATCTATGAATCTACAGTGGATTTGAAATTGTCACTTGCAGGACACATTATTTCTGAACTGATGGACTTGCCTGTCAAACACTGCAGCAAAATCGGTGTGTATAGGTTGGCACTCTTGACAGAACTTCCTCTTAGGCAGTGGCCTTTTCCTTGGCTTTTCCCTTATGTTGGTGATGCTGGCTGGTAACTGTCCTCTTGTTGGCAATCCACACTGCTGTGGCAGTGTTGCTTGTTCTTACAGTAGCAGAGCTGCACCAATGTTATGCAGGATGACTGGAGCAGTGTGTGGGTATGGCCAGCACAACAAACCAGCATTATCACTTTCTAACTCATTGTTATCCATGAAAATAGCTAGCTAGCACTGTCCTGCCCAACTAGGTCATCATGTTCATGAATAACAATGAGCAAACCCAGAATGAAGAGACTGTGCCCAGTGCACACTGCTGTTGCTTGTTGTGTGACAATTCCTGAATGACAGTTAACATATTAAACTCGATAAAAATCCACATCATAATCAAACTGAAAGAAAGAGACTCTCAGAGAGCTGCGCCAGAATGGTAGAATGTCGAAATTCTAATTCATCTCATTGTAACTTGTGCCCTTGCTGATGACACGTGTTTCGGCAGAGTTGCCTTTATCAAATCAGGGCAATATCATCTTTCATTGTTTGGTCTGAATACTCTTGCTCTGAAAATCATGGGTCAAATCCCTTCCTAGCGTAACTATGTACTCAGTTGCATGCTCCGGCTCGAGTACTTAGTTACGCTATGGAGGGATTTGACCCATGACTTTTTGTTTGTCTACGTTGTCACACAGATAGTGGAGTATGTTTTTTCTTCATATATGCAGGAGACACTAACAGTTTTTGGTTGATGGATCTTTTTGGTACTATAATTATTTGGCCTATGTTTTTAAAAATTGTATTTATTGGTAATTTGTGAAGTGGCTTTTGTCACAGGCTCTCTTCATGGTGCCCCAAGGAAAGGGGGAGGGGCAGACTGATCACAGTCTTTCGGCATTCAGATGTGCTTGTTACGTGTGCAGCATGGGAAAAGGAAGCATAACTGTGTCCAAGAATATTATTTAGTACAGGAGAGTTATATAAGAACATATATTTCTGGTATAAGTATATAGTTATTGTAGTGTCCATGTGTGAATGGTTGTTTTTCTAATCGTGCTATGTGTGTGTGGTGCACTGGCTATTTATAATATTGTGTGTTTTAATAACCAGTATTAAGGGTGCCTCAGTTTAAAGATGTCTGATTCTAAAAAAATAAAAGGAAATATAGAGTTAGATGAACAATATTTTAGCTCTTTGCAGATGACAGATGGCAAGGGTTGCACTTACATTGGAGGATATATTCCCACTACTGCATTCTGTTATCATTGGAGAGATGTGTGAAGGCTGTCAATGCAGTCATATGCTTTATTTCACATAAATATGGTACTAAAAAACAATCAAGAAGCAAGTAAATGATTCAAACTGTGAGTTTGGAAATTCGTTGAATTCCTTTAAATTGTGCCAAATCTCTCTGGAGAAGAATATCTCATTTAAAATATTCTAAATTCTTGTCAATTGGGGAAGGTTTTTTAAATAATGTAATCATATATAATATCTTTGCTGACCCAACCTTATTATGAATGTAATTATTATTTTTTCTATCAGTGTGTCACAGTTTACATTAAAATTTTCACACAGCAAATACTAAATATTAAAAGGCATGAATACCTTATTTCATATTACAGTATAATTATACAAATTAATTAATTGAAATAAATAGTGTATAGATATATCACATTTCAGTACAAGTAACAAACATACTAATTCCATTCAACAATTTTTCAATTTCCATCCACAATTTAGCAAATTCAATAATTAGACACATTTGTGTACCGGCTAAATAGCGAGCCCAAAATTGCTCTCTTTTAATGACATCTAAATTTTACGAATTTCCCTAAAACCTCAATATGAGCATATTCCAGGCATTAACAATACAATACATGTATGGCATCTTCAGGCATATGTTTTAGTTTGTATATCTTACAATATCTATGTTTCTTCTCAATCCCATAACCACATACCACTATCGTAGGTATTAGATTCATACTTATCAAGAGAAAAATGTTCCTCTGTCTAGGCGAGGGAAATTGAATTAAATACCTCTTTTGTTTAAGGTAATTAAAGGCCAGTCTGGAAAAAATGCACAGTGGCTTTGAACCCGTTACATGCTGATAATGTTCACACCAATCCCATGCGTTGCTTTTGTCTGTGAGCTCCTGCTTTAATAACAAGGACCGTGTATTCCAATCAAGAGTCCATCCAATTTTAAAAAAGAAACGTTCACTGAGGTTCTTTACCCCCTTAGTGTTTTCTATGGATCCCTGTTAGAACATAGCCCAATATGGCCACCAATGCCATTGATAGCTTTTAGATATAATAGGGTCAGAGCTCTCAATTTGTTGCTGTCCCATAGTTCCCTTTTTCTTAATTTGTCCACCAAGGTTTACCCCAGATCTACACAATAATTTACCTGTTGAACTTCCTCAATTTCCATAAGAGCAGGTCTCAACTGGATCTTCTAAGATCTAAAGCACATGATTTTGGTTTTCCTTATATTTATACGTAGATGGCTTCATTTGGCATATTGAAAAATGGCCTTGATACTTCTTTTTAAGCCGATAGACAGAGGAGCTAATATTATTACATCACCAGCTGTAACCGACCAGGGAACATGCTCAATACCATTTTTTGGTGGAAAGTTATTTATCTCGTTTACTGATTCTGGTAAGTCTGCAATGTGTAGGTTGAACAGCATGGGTGCAAGAAAATAGTATTGCTTTCGGCCTCTACCAGGGTTTACCTCATTAGTTAAAGCACACATGCTGCTCAATCTCACATGCACCGTAGCAGCACTGTGCTTTTGTATCAGCAGACTCAACAGCCCCATTGGCAGGGGCATTGCTAGGTGGGGCTAAGGGGGCTATAGCCCCTGATCTTTTGGTTGTAGCCCCGGATAGAATCTCAGATCTCAGGAGCTACAGCCAAAAGACTAGCTAGCCCCCAGTCCCAACAGTTCCGACATCAGCTTAGCCCCGGGTCTTTTCCAGACCTAGCAACTCCAACGCTCATTGGGATATTCCACTGTTTTAATTTGTCCCAAAGTATAGCATGATTTTAGTGCTGAAGGTGGCAGCAAAACAGGTACTTATACAGTAAAGGAAAAGCAGGCAGAACATAAAGCAAGAGTTGAAGGATGAAAATATGCAACCCCTGTTGCACCTACAACTGCCTCCTGTTGTGGAGGTCAAAGAGGAAGTAGGAAGATAGACTACATATAATTCTTATTGTTTTTCACTTCAATGGCCTGTTTCATCAAAAGGAAGGAGGTAAAGGATACATCTGTCTCCAAATGGATCCAAAGATCCTGTCTTGCATTAGTCAAGCTTTGGGAGATATTATTCTTAGGGAGCGAGTGGAGCTTAGCATCAAAGAAAAAATAATGCTTTGCATTTCATACATTGTGATGGATTACCTTCTGGAAGGGTTTTAAAGCCATAGCTTTTCCTGTTCTTATTAACATAAAATAATGCAGGTAGTTCTGTTTCTGAAAGGGAGATCTGATCATCAGAGCCCCCTTTCATAAATGTTCCATGCCAAAATTATAGTGCACACAAGTGCCTTTGTGGATACCAGCCTCCTGACAACTAAAGCCCCAGCTCTGCAGTGGCACAAAGCAGGTTCAAAGGTCCCATGTGCATCCCTGACAGCTGCTGGGAAACAAGGATCCTGCAGGCAGAGGTTGCATGCTTTTTAATCCTCTGAGCCTCTGATCTAAATTATTATAATGATACGACTTAGTGAGTCTGAGGTTATGCAAATCCTTAGCTATAAGGCATGCCTTTTTGTGTCATGGTGATCTCTAAGAGCACACAAGTATACAGCCAAAGCCATTTGATATCACACTAGTGTCATCTCTCTGAGCAGGTCCCAGTTAAGGCAGAACTGATGTGGAATGGTGTCTGGTCTGTCTCCATTACAACCAGGTAGGACAAAATCCAGGATGCAGCCTCTTTGACTCTTCTGCTGGAAGGGTAGCACCTTCCTTCAGGGCACATGAGCTTCCTCTGGGAGGTCTCCTGGGAACTGGCAGCACTGACAGAATAAAGCCACCATCACACCAGGGAGGGAGCGGATCACTGTGGTCCCTTTCAAGTCAGCAGGCATGGAAAGGGGTGGAGTTAAAATAGCCAGAGGGAAGAGGTGGCCTGAAAGAAGGGCCCCACTATCTTCGCTTCTGTTAAGGCTCTCTTCATTTTCCTTTCCCCTCTATTTCCCTCAGGCAAGGTACTATGGGTGTGATTTCATTAGGTAGAAGGCACTTGTTACAACCACCTGGATTGGATTGGCTTGCTTTGGACCAATCCCCTTTTGCTGCACCCCCCCCCTCATTCTTTGACTAATCTTTGGAGCATTAAGAGACAAAAAATGATACACTTTTGGGCCTCTGCTGGGAGTGTAGTATTTTCCAAAGTCCCCCATCAGTGAGGTGAAGACAGAAGGCATCCAAGGCAGAGGAGAGTTCTGTCTCCTAACGAACACCAAGTAATAGTGGGGGTGAACTTCTGTGGCCTTGGGCTGACCTCACTGATGGGTGCACTGGAACCAGGCTCCTGTTCATTGAAGGTGAAGGATCCTCTGTAGGTGTGAGCCAACTTTCTGGAGTGGAAGTGCAGAACTGAAGGTATCACCTTGTCCCTGGAGACACTGTAATGGGCATCCTAACAACCCAGAAGTCAAGGGAATGCTCTTGGCCTGATTCCCACACTAAACTCACTGTGACCTACACAGACTAAGACATTGCCTGCCTGTTCAAGCTTGTCCATGCCAAATGCCATTACTGCTTGTGAACCATACTGTG
This sequence comes from Ambystoma mexicanum, assembly GCF_040938575.1. Classification (NCBI taxonomy): domain Eukaryota; kingdom Metazoa; phylum Chordata; class Amphibia; order Caudata; family Ambystomatidae; genus Ambystoma; species Ambystoma mexicanum. The sequence goes on along the minus strand of NC_090936.1, from coordinate 297,719,537 downwards.
GGATGGACCCAGGTGCCCGGTTACCCATCCCACAACTAAATATTTGCCTCAGAAAGTGCCTTAAGGTCTGGTTTGATGATATTGCGTTGCACTTAACAAGACAAAAAGTTATTGGAAGGGGCTCTATCCCCGTGGTCTATAGTGACTTTAAGCCCCCCTCCCTGCCCTGTTCTTCAAAGACATTTGCCTTGAATTGTGTCAGTGTTACCAATCTAGCGCATTAACCCTGCTCAACCACTGAGAGTGCCCTTTTACAAAAGTCTGCATTCTCTAATTTTCTTAAACCAGGGTGGGTTTTTCATGTGTTTTCTAATTTGTTCATTGTATATTATCATTTGATTAAAAGTCGATATTTGTAGAGAACCCTGATGAGACATTCTTTTATTTTGGGACTATTGTGCTAAAGCTGTTTATGCTGCTACTGTTATCGGCACACTACCATTGAAGATATAGCCTGCCCTCGGCTTGTAATACAAAAAGATGCATTTCGGCCTTTGCCTCTTTCACATTTATGATTGGGATCACTGCTGGTTTAGTAGTGTGGGGCTGAGTAGGTGGTTAGCCACTAACATCCCTGTTATTCTGCAAATCAGTAGTCACTTTGTCATATCCATCCTTCATGGAGCTAAGGTTTTCAAGCGCTTGAAAGGTTATGTTCCAATTGGCTGCAAAATTGTTTTGGTTTGCATGCTATGTGATTTAAGGACCTGCATATGCCCGGAAGGGATTGGAAACAAATGCAGTGAAATATATTAGAGATATTAAAAACCAAGCTCTCAAAAATGGTATCAAAATCGCAAGCTCTCAATATCCTAACATGATTCCAAAGAAACAAAAATGGGTATTCTGATTGTGTGACACATCTCAATGAGAGATTATCCTTTTCAATTGCAGGTGGTTGTTTAACCTTTGTTTACACAACTGAATATCCTTTCGTGTTGTTTGAGGTTTGGGAGAAAGTAAGGTTAATACTAGCAAAAAGGCGAGGGAAAAGGTTGAATCAATTTGCTACAAACTAGGTTATTATAGGTTTCAGTGTTGCTATAGATCGTAGTAAAGGTGGGACTATCCCCTAATCCCAATACCAAAAAACAAATCTCAAAGTTTACCTAGGTTGCCTACGTGCACTCCCCTAACGCCATATTCACGAGCACCTAAGGACATCAAAGTTCTATCATGGAAAATTGAGGGAGTGTCCAAACAAATGGTGGAGCCGGGCTGGAGAGGCTTCTTTCAGGAATTCGACTTAATTTGCCTGTAAGAGACGTGGGCGTCTGAGTCCATTGAGTTACAAGGGTACTCTGCCCATATGATACCAACAGCCAACGGTGTAAGAGGCCGCCCATTTGGGGGGCCTGGTGACCTGGGTTAGTGTAAGGAACTCATGGTGGCAACAGTAAAGACAGACACAATTGGTCACAGTTCAAGGGTGTTTCTTAAACTGTGAATACAGGGTGGAAAACGCCTAATCTACACCTAAATCTAAAATGGGAGCAAGTTTCAACCATCAAATGAAAAATAAGGCAGTCTTGTCAATACAAAAAGGCCTATACAAAAAAAAGCCAAATCCTTACAACTAATTACAGAAAGAGTGTGGGATAGGGTTTTCAATAAAGCAAAAAGTGGTCAAAAATAATAAGTCAGGATGTGATTGTCAGGGGTCTCCTTTCCCCACATTTTGAGCACGGGATAAGGTGGCAGTCCTGTGCACAGCACACGCTCAAGCTTTCCCAGCACGTGCTGACAACTCCTTTCCAGCTATCAGGTTCTTCCTTGGGTAAGTCTCTTTTCCATAAAAAGTCTCTTGCCTCCAGGGACCTGATGGGTTCGAAATAATAACAAAACAAAAGTTGTTTTCAAATGTTCAGTGGCCGATGCCTTCACCCCTGGTTCCCCCTCTTCCAGGTGCAAACCCACAACGTGTTTTTAACAGGATCAGGATCTTCAAGGTTTACGTATCTTGTGGTTCCGAGGGTCTGATACAACAAAACAAAAAGTCCTTTTCCGATTACACTCAGGGTGGTGCTTTGTCACCCCGGGTCCCTCTCTTCTGCGCTTAGGCCCATTTTGGATGTCAGCCTCCCTTCACTGGGTTACTCTGGCTTGTATTCTAAGATAGCTCTGTAACCAATCTTCTCTGTTACAGTCACAATTTTGAATGTCCTTTTAACCAGTTCATGGCGAGCCTCCCTTCCTTGGGTTCACGCTTGTCAGTACTACTGTTCATTGAGGCATCTGACTCTGCCCCTTTTATACAAAATGTTGGAGTGTGGTTCTTCAACCCTGCGTCATCCTCTTCCAGGCACAGACCCCTCTCACATCTCAGCCTCCCTCTGCCGGTTTCACTATGGTTTCTCACACAGTTTGAAGGTGATGGTCCTTCACTCCTGGGTCCCCTTCTTCCGGGCGCAGACCCCTCTCAATGGCATCCCTCTGCCGAGTTCAATCTTTCAGATCCTCTCTCTCACCATGCAGGATTTGTTTCCTTTTGCTTTTAATTACTTGCCGGTCAAAGACTTTCAACTGTACAGCGGATTTTGTTCAACCTCTTTAGGACCACTTTGACATTCTCCTTGTGGCTCTCGCACAGCCTTCTGGTTCTTGTAGTTTCAACGCAAAACAAAGGGGGATCATCCAGATTCTTTCACACAAGCACCGATATGGCGCTGGAACACTCTGCAGCTGGTCTTGAAGGTTTTATTTGCGTCTTTCAGTTTCACCATTGGGTCTCTCTCTGTCGGGCTTGGAACCTTATTGAAATTCTTCAAGGTTCTCCCTCTGCCGGGCTCAGACCCCTTTTCCAAAAGTCACACTTTTAAACAAATGTTTTGGGATTTCTAGTCCCAGAATGCATTGGGCTGTGTTTGCTCCCACCTCGTTGCTCCCCAAAATGGTGCTTTCTATCTTTGGGAGTTGCAGGAGCCAAACAGAGATATCTGTAGGAGGTCAGGGTCTCTCCCTGCTCCTCAGAGACCTGGGTTCACCTGCCTGGACCAGGGGAGGAGTTTAACTGTTGGTACCACCAGGCAACCACAACTGCCCCTATTAGTGCCTCCTGGCGGGACATTTTCCTCCTCCACACTGCAATCTCCTCTCTGGTAGCAGTGTTTGGGTGGTTTCTCCTTCTCCTCCAGATCTCCCAGGGTCTCTCCAGCTCACTAGGGGTCTCACCCTGCTTTTATACTCCCAGCTAGTTAATTGGAGTCAGGTGTGAATATTTGTCCCTCCCTGCGTGACTCTGCCTGACCTCAGTATCGGAAAAATATGGAAACTGCCCATATGAAACCATTGCCCATAGATTCCTATGGGTAGTCCTCATGACTCCCATCTGCCTCTTCCTCGTCCCAGTCCTTGTGGATTTCAATAGGGGAATGGGTTTATAGGAGTTGTAGTGTTGTGGATAGGTAAAATTCGTATTGGGTTTTAGAGGTAATTTGGAGTTTGCCTGTTGTTTTCTACAGCATGCATGGAATTGTACTCATTTTGGGTATTTCATTAGTGGTAGTGAGTTTGGGCTATTTCTAAGCAAAGCACTCACAGATGCTGCTGAGAGGGGAACTGTGATCTATGTGGCGGATGTCCTGATACAAAATGAAGACATAAAAAGCCACTTCATTTAAATTAGACATGTGCTCTGCCAGTTGCAAAAAGCCAGGGACAAGGTGTCATTGCAGAAAGCGCAGTGGTGTAGAAAAAGGGTAAATGTCCTGGTACATGAAGTGACAGAGCAGGGCTTAAACCCACAAAAGAAAAAGGTTGAAGCTATCCAGAAATTAAAATATTGCAAAAATCTGAGGGGCCTGAAGAGTTTGTTAGGGATGACAAGTTACAACAGGACATGTATTGAAGATTATGCAGGAATCACACAACCATTGACTAAATCACTGAAGCAGGGTGTACCATGTAAATAGGAAAAGGAACAATGTGAAGCAGTAGCCAACTTGAAAAACTGTCTGATAAAAGCCCCATGTTTAGCTTATCCAAAGAGGAACCAATATTTCTTTATAGAGATAGGGTTCACAGATCAGTGTATGTCAGCAGTCTTATATCAAAAACCATTGCATATGCCAGCAAAGCCTTGTCACGGGTAGAAACAAAATTTAGCAAATGTGAAAAGGCATTGTTGCCCCCTTGTGGGCAATACAACCTTTCTGCCTCATTATTAAGGAGGAACGGGTAATTGTTGAAACAAATCATCAGCCTCTGCAATTTTTGCAGAGTAAAAGAATCAGAGCTCTTAAAGAATCACATCGTGGACATTGCCATTGAAGGGATTCCTAGTGGAAGTGAGATATGGACAGAACAAAAAGAGCCCAGTTGCTGAAGGGTTGGCAGACTTACGTGACTGTGAAGCTGTGAGTGCTACCATTGACACAGAGTTACAATTTGTCGGAATTTGAACAGTCCCCACACAATGCATTGAATGAGGAAGCATGTAGGCGTCTCCCAACCGTGTATGCAGATGGATGTGCATATCACGTGGGGGTTGACTCTGACAAATAATTTGTGGCAGGAATAGGGATGTGTGAGTCAAATGAGATGGCAGCCAAGAGTAAGCATGAGGTTAGGTTCCAAAAGCAGTCAAATTGCAGAATTTACTTCCATCTATAAAGCTATATCCACAGCAGTAGCAAATACATTTAAAGAAATAGTTTTAGTTACTGATTCTGATTATGTCCGAAACAGTTTTGCAGAATATTTACCAGGGGGAATTTGAAAGGAATAGTTACATGCAACAAAAAGCCACTCAAACATGGACAACTGATTCAAGCCATCAATAATCTGGTCTCTGAGAATCGCATTATCATTCACTGGAGGAGGATACAAGGCCATTTAAAAGTACCGGGGGGAGACAAAGAGATGAATGACAAAGCAGATCAGTTGGCTACAATTGGAGTAGTGATGGGGGAGTTACTTCCCATTGAGCATCTGCTTGGTGAATTCCAGATAGATGTGGTAACACGCTCCAAATCAGGAATAGTTGATCAGCCTGTAGTGCAGTGGATTTCGATACACCTGACCAGGATTTAATCAAGGCACAAAAAGACGACCCCATTTTAGCTCTATAAACATTTATTAGATGCAGAGCAAAATCCTTTTACACAGGAGGACTGCAAAGGGAGAGCGAAATTGAGGGTGTTGTTGAAGAACAAAAAGATACTTCAATTGAAAGATGGGCTTTTAGTTTGAGAATCTATGTCAAGCCGAATCCAATGGGTTGTTCTCTTGTCGTTTAGGGGTATGATGTTACATCATGCTCATGATGCTATAATAGCAGGACACAGGGGTTTGCAGAAAACATTGCAAATATTAAAGGAATATGCCTATTGGCCACATATGTCCCAAAATGTGGAGCTGTATAATCAGGAATATCTAGTGTGAGTGCCTGCCACTCCAACATGTAGGCCCTCATTAGGAGGTTGCCGGTAGCACCAGAGGCCTACCAGCAACCTCCGCTTACTGTTTCTGCCACCTGATAGCCCAGTAACACCAGGATATTCTGGGCAGTGGAGGAATGGTAAGGTCCCATTCCCATGGAGTCCTATAGGACTCCATGGGATTGGGATCACTGAAGCACCTACACAGTTCGTTACGGTGCTGGTGCTTCAGTGAAAGGTCAGCTGCTAGGGGCTTGAACTACCAGCAGGTCAGGTCTGCCAGTAGTTCACTGCCCCTACAGCAGACTTGTAGTTTGTCAGTTCAGAAAAGGTGCGGGTAACCGCTGCTACCAGCACTTTTTTCCAGACCGGCAAACATGTAATGAGGGCCATAGGGCGCCATTAATGAAAATTGGTCTGACACTAACATGGTCAGATTTTCAAATACATTTCATTGGCCCAGTCGAAAGGTCAGCACGTGGAAACAGATATATGCTGACAGTGACATTTTTAATTTCAAAATGGTTGGAGTGCATTCCAGTATCTGACTGCAGTGTGCAAACAGCAGCCACATCATTAGTGAATCATATTTTCTCTAGGTTTGGTTTGCCTCAAAAATAGAATTAGATAATGGAAGTAATGTTACTAGTGCAGTGATGTAGCAAATTGTAGGAGTGAAAAGGAAACTGCATATTTCCTATCTACCATCTTCTTCTGGTGGCGTGGAACATTGCAATAGATCAATCATTAACATTTTGAAAATGTGTGTGTGGCTGGAGCAGGTCCAGTTGGGATTTGCAATTCCCTTTGGTCCTGATGGCCATTAGGTTGATGCCATAAAAGTCCACAAGCCTCAGCCCACATGAAATTATGACAGGCAGGAAAATGGTTTTACCACAACACGTATTGAACAGGTTTTATGAACTAGTCCTAGTAAATGCATCCACAATTCATGAATATGTTGAAGATTTGAGAAAGCACTTGCAGCATGCATTCCCATTTGCACAGTGGAATTTGGAAAGAGCAGCTGAAAGGACAAATCATACTACAACAAGAAAGTGTGTGTGAGGGAATATGAAGTGGGCATCAAAGTGTTCAAATAAAATTTTGCAAAAGGCAAAAATAAGAATGCCAAATTTCTAGCATCCTGGTGTGGCCCTTACAAAATTGTGGACAAGGTTTCACCTGTTGTCTATAGGATCATGGTGAAGGAAGGAGATTTGGCTGTGGAACAATCTGTCCACGTGAATCAGATAAAGCCGTTCCACCCAAAAAGGCGGGGTTAAAAGGCTGAAACATGCTGGAGAAACCAGCAGCGAGTCAAAATCAAAGTGAGTAAAGAAATAAGGTAAGTTAAGTTAAGTAGGCCACCAAGCTAGCATTCTAATTTTGAAGGGCTTCATCAGAGCAGGTAAGTAGGTGTGCATGAAAGTATGAAGAAAAATTGTAATAAAAAGGATACAAATAAAAAATAAATAATGAAAAGTAAATGTTGTACTGAGATGTATAATACACATATTTGTTTCCAGGTGGTGACAAAGGGAGACATGGTTGTAAATATTGTATATTTATATGTTGTATAATACATATATGTATTTACAAGTAGTTGCAAAGCGAAGCGGAAAAAAACAAATGAGTACTTTGCTTGATACTTAACCTGTCTATTTCTCTACCAATTTAGATTGCTAACTAGTTTCCTTCACCAACGCCCCTGGAGCCATGTGTCGACACAGGACGCCCCTGGAGGAGTCCACTGGATTGGAGACCCCTGGACCGGAATCCCCTGAACCAGAATCCCCTGGACCAGAATCCACTGACCAAAAAGGGGGGCAAAAGAAAGGAACTGGCAAGGGTAAAGGAAGGATGATGTGGGGATAGAAATCTGCATCCATATAGTGATGAGAGCAGTGGCATTGATACATTCCTCTCTGGCAAACAGATACACTTTGCAAAATGTCCGGGGGCCAGCATTGGGCCTTGTGATGGACATGCCACCGCCGGTCTAAAGCAGTCCTCAATTTCCATTCCTTCTTTACGATTCTTACCATTTCTTTAACCTCTGTCTATCTTTGACCAATGAACAATTGTTGCATTATTCTAGGTATGGAGACTAGTTGAAATGTATTCCTAGGTATGGACATTTATTGCCATTTTTGTCTAGGTTTGGACATTTATTGCCATTTATCCGTTGGCATTTATTGACTGTATGGACTATTCTTTTTTGCTCATTTTTTTAATCTGTGGTCAACTATCATTCATTTTTTTAAGGACTTGATTACTGCGATATTTAACAAAGCACATAGCTTATATATGATATGATATGATAGTTTATTTATATAGTGCTTCAAGGCAAGGGCGGGAACAAGGGAAAATACAATGACATTCTCACAGGCCATGAACAGTAAGGATGTGAAATTAACTATCGTACTCGCCATGTCGACATTTCAGATAGTGCAAGAGCTAAGACATAGATAAGGAAGGAGGCAGAGAGTGGGAAGGAAATGTAAACAGAAAGGCAACTACCGTACTAGCCCTGACAACATTTCTGGTAGTGCCGGAGAAAAACAAAAGGTGAGAGAGAGGGGTGCAGAAAGGGAGCGGAGGAACAAAATAATCGACTATCGTCCTAGGCCAGACAACATTTCAGATAGTGCTGGAGCGGGGTATGCTAGCAGGAGGGGGGAGGAGACAGATGAGGTTGCTATCATACTAGGTGTAGGGACAATTCTGACAATTCTGATAGAGTAAGTGCATAGAAGAAAGTAAGGGGAGGAGATAGGAAAAGGGAGAAAAGGAGAGGAGGAGAGAACAGAGAGTAAGCAGTCAAAAAGAGTGGCAAAGCAAGAGGGGAGAGTGAATACAATTGCAGGGTCAGTAGTAACACATAGGGGGTCATTACAAGTAGGGCGCAAAGGGATACCGGGCACCAGTAATTACACCGGTGCTGGTAATGCCTTTGCGCCCTACTACGAGTTCCCTTTGCGGGTCCTTCCTTAACGCCTGCTTTTAGCAGGCGTTAAGGACGGGACCCGCAAAGGGACACCGGGGTCAATAATGGTACCGTAATTTACAGTACCGTTATTGCCGCCCTCACCCATCTGTCCTCATCCTACATGATCTCTCTTCTGCCTTTGACACAGTCAACCATGCCATCCTGCTCAACTGGCTCAGTATCAACAATCAGGCCCTGGCCTGCCTGACCTCCTTTCTCTCTGACCGACCCTCCCAGATCCAATTTCAGTCCTTTCTCTCCTATATCGCTCTCTCTCTACCTGTGGTGTTCACCAGGGTCTAATCTTTCTCCCTGGCTGTTCAACCAATACCTGGCACCTCTCGCCCATCGCATAGTTTCTCTCTGCTCTAACTTTCAGTGCTCTGCGGATGACACTCAGCTCACTTTCAGGCTCCTTCAGCCACCTCTTCTCCCTCTTCTCCCTCCCTCATCCCGGATTGTCTGTCCACAATTCAGGTGTGGTGTGCCACCAATGATCTCTGCCTTAATGCCATAAGACAGAGATCCTCCTCATCGGCTCACCAGCACCTTCCTTTCCTGTCACTTCCTGGCCGCCCACTGTGCGCCCTCTTCCTGCTCCCAACTGTGAGGTAAGAACATCTGGGTCATCTTTGATTCCACACTCTCCTTTGATCCTCACATCTCTGATGTCTCTAAGAAGTCAAACTACCAGCTGCACCTCCTCAGAGGTATTCTTCCTTTCCTCACTTTCCCTCACACGGTCACTGTCTCCAGAGCTCTGGTTCTCTCTAGGCAGGACTACTGCAACAGCCTCTTTCTAAATCTATCTGCCTTTGCTCTTGTCCTCTACAACTCATCCATAACAGGACTTCAAGATTTGTCCTTCGCCTCAAGCCCAGGGATCATATCTCTCCAGCTCTGAAATCTCTCCATTGGCTCCCAGTGGCATCAAGGATCAAATTCAAGACCCTCTGCTTTGTCCACAAGACTTTCTGGGGCTTGGGACCACAATACCTACACTTCTCTACGGAAAAACCTTCCTACTCAAGCTTTTCGCTCCTCCACCTCCAACTCCTTGAGGGTCATTTGTTTCTCCAAGCAACAAGTTGGGGGCAGATCTCTTTCTCCGGCTGGTGCCTCCCTCTGGAACAGCCTCCCTGCCTCCCTGAAATCTGAGCAGCACCATCTCTGGCTCTGGAAGCACCTCAAGACCTTCCTCTTTGCATCTGCTTTCTCTCTTCCTCTCCCCGCTGATCTCCTGTCTGATACATGTACTGGTCACCTGGCTACCCTCTGAACTCGAGCCAGGTCCCTGCCTGTCCAGCTGCATACCTGCACTGCCTCCTGGCACCCCTGGAGTTGTGGTCGGTATCTGTAACCCTACAGTCCCATTTCCTGCATTTATTAGACACCTGTTGTTTGCACTTCTAACCTTCGCACTTGCCACCTGTTGGCTGCACTACTTGCAGTGTTGATTCATTGTCCTGGGGAGGATAGCTCAGCGGCAACATGCTCGTCTTGGAAGCAAGACGACACGGAGCAATACAGGTTCGATCCCCGGGTTCATGCTTAGAAACCTCTGGGTATTAAGCACGTTATAAATAACCTATCATAGCATATCATATCATGCACTTGTCCATCTTCCCACCGCCCTCCCCTGACAGTTCTCCCCTCTCCCTCCCCTGCACTTGCATGATCTCAATGTCACTGGGCCTAGTAAGATCATTGTTCTTTGTCCTCCCTCTGTTTCCTCTCCCTTGCCTTATCTCACCTTGAAACACTTGTGTATAGGCTTGTTATAAATGCCATATCATATCACATCAATGTGAAAGCCAGGTGTGGTCTGTTATTGTGTGGTCTGTTTATTTTGTGATACATAGAGTGTGGAGCCTGGTGTATTTATCCCGTCAGAGGCAAAATTCAGTGTGCCTAATGGAGCACAAGGTCTAGCATTGTCCTAGCCAAAGCGCCTCGCATAATATGGTATGAGCTAGTTTCCCATGTTTTAGCAAATGACAAACAGAGGCTCCTTGTTGCATGCTCCTGAATATGGCAAAAGTAACCTAGAAATACAGAATTCCCTGCAATTCTCACCTCTAACTGAACTGATAACCTCCTGTCCAGATAGTGATGATATTTTGCACTGCAATGTTACTGTTGGTAGTGATGGTAATGTAATCCAAATTGGATCGGCTAATTGTGCAGAATCTAGTGAAACACTGGAAATAAATTATAAAGAGGCTGGTGTTATATTGGTGACCAGCAGTAAAGCGCCCTTACAGGATGCAACTCTTGGATATAAGCAAGAAGGCAGGCATATAAATCCCTCTTACTCAGCTGAAGCCCACTGTGTGAAATGTATTAGTCTTAAGGACATGATCACTAACATGCAAATTTAACTTAGATGTATTAAGGATTTGGTCATTAATATGAATAGTGACCTGGCTGATTTTAAATATTGTGTGAATCAGCAATGGAAAAACAGAAAAAGACAAGATCCCATTCCCGATCCTAAGGCAATGTCGGCCACCATAACTGGTTAAATAAAATTGCCTTCTGATGGAGAAAATACAAAGGATATAGATAACAGTCGAGACCTTGCTGCAAAAGCTTCTATAGCTGGCAAAGAAAAAATGTCTGTAAATGAAGGAAATTATAAGACTATAGTCAATAGTAAGGCTCAAGTAACAAAAGATAAAAAAGGAGTTAAGGATCATTGTTTTCCTCCTGTATTGAATGCCATATCAAATTTTGAAACAAAAAGCACTAGGCATGCCACTATAGCTAATTAGTCCTCAACAAATGCAAAAGAAAACGCATATAGGAAAACCTTAATACCACGGAAATTAATTTGTACAAATGCGGCACATGGATCCTTGTATGGCTTTGATCCGACAGCAGTTTATATGTGCGGGGTTCCAAAACTGAAGCAAGGTAAACTAGGCGATTCATACTCTCTGTGCAATAAGTTCATACATTGGATTGAGCATACTAGAGGTTGCACCTCCATAATAAGATCACCCATTAGGGAGATTGAGAAATGTTCTGGTCCAACTAACTCTTATTATGATTGAATATGAATTAGACTGGAAAACCAATAGTTGGCAGATGGTCTGGTCACCATCGAATTTAGAACTCTATCCCCAAAATATTCTTTAATTCAACTGAGGTGGTCGCCAATTGTCAAACTGCAAGCACGAACAAGGGAAACCACAGATGCTGTGTTGGATACTGATGAGGATTTTATCCTAGATTGACAACCCAGGGACCCACCTATTTCTGATGGGATAATTCCAAAGGATGGAAATCTTACAAATGTACTGCACGGAGGGCCAGGTAGTATAATAATAGACTCTAGAGATGGTATTGAGTCTATCAATCTATCAACTAACCACTATGTACAACATAATCCTCAAGCAAATTTCATTAGGAATATTGGTGAAATTAGTATACTATCATGGAATATTGTTAACGAACAAAATGGTGGAGCCTGACTGGAAGCTCTTTGTGACAAATGATAAAATAATTCCCCCGCAGAAAACATGGTTAATTGACATAGATCATCTAGATGGGTATTGTTCCTTTATGATACCGGCCACTATAGCAGATGGCGGTCGTAATATGTGTGGGCTAAGAGTATTTGTTGCAACCACTATCGGGGTTAGTGTTGTTAGCTTTCCCAAATTAAATTCTACTATCCATGTTGTATCAGTTACTTTCAATAATGATAGTAAATATTTGATTTTTATTTTTTATAATGATGAGCGCACAAATGTTCTAATTGATGGTCTAAGGAAAATCTATATCAATCTTGTGATTAATCCAGATAGGGATGTTAATAGCTGCAATTGCATACTTATAGCTAGTGACTTTAAAGGTCTAATTGGTTCCTCTTTAAAACTAGATCTGGACTGAGAGGAATGTTTACGGTCTGGGCAATCCCGGCTTCATAAATTGAATCCTCATATGTCAGTAAACAAGAGAAGAACCTTATTGACTTCCTGGTGCAATGTAATATGTGTGGCGGTTTATAAAGGATATCCATGTGAAGGACACTTTTATGAGGACACCCTTGGCACTAATTGATAATGTAATTTGTAGACTAGGATTTTGGAGTATGATAAAGAACTTAGAAGTCATTATAAAACTTGAAAGTGACTACTTACCCTTATCAGTGAAGATAGAAGATACACACATATCACTTTCAAATAAAACTGAACACAACTTGTTTAATCCTCATATTAATAAAAGGAGAAGAATTAAATGGACTAATGATTGTGAATTTGAGTATCTACAGAAAATCGTCAATATTTGTAAAAAAGGACATCCTTGTATATCTGTCACGATATTGAGTGTATTTTCTTCTTTAAGCGATACTGTGTGTTCTGTATTAACAAAACCATGTAAATGCTGCAGTGTACCTCTATTGCTTTGATATTCCTTGCCTGTTGCATTTAACATTATGTCTTCTCAGGAGAAAAGTTCAGCACGGGCGGACATATACTCTTCCTGGCCATTGGATGAGAGTGTTCTGCTTTTTGTTCCCACTCTTACAGTTTTCGTCATTTTGGTTGAAGCTGTGGAATATTTCTGTTCGTTTGCGATCTAGATGCTGCAGCCCTGAAAGCCTGAGGCAAAAAAGGTTGTGCAAAAAAGCGCAGCATACTGTGTGTCGGGATTTAGGGGGCATAGAATCTAGAGCGTTAACAGTGAAAGAAAGAGGTAGCCGAGTCCAGAGCCTGCAGCAGGTAAGTGGAGGAGGCGTGGGAGTTGGTGGAGGGGGACAGGGGATGATGCCTAGTGGTTGAAGGTTCACAAAGGGACCCCCACTGAAAGGCACCAGTAGAGGGCAGGTAACAAAAGACCACACCTGTAGGTATTTTGATCTTGCTACCAAGATTGAAACCAGTGAATGATAGATTACTGTGCAAAGTATCTTTAAATCAAGTGGTCACTTACAGTAAAAGTGTCAGTGATGGGAGTTTTGCATTTACTAAGCAATGTTTGTTTCTATCACTGATAGAAAAATGGAGAGGGGAGGAAGGCATGGAATGCTCATAAAGGACTAGCAGTGAATAGCTGAATCCAGTTTGCAGGGGAATAAAATTTCAAAGATGCTGTGAGGTCTTGTTGGTTATTAGCCTGTCCGCCTAACACCCAACGTAGTGACAGTTTGTTTGCTGGTGTAGAGCAGACAACCATACATAACTCATTTCAGCCCTCATAAACAAACACTGGCTAAAATATGATTGAAATTAAATCTAGTATGTGTGCCAGCAAACCTGCCGTCATTTCAACGGACTATGACTACGACATGTTATATCTCTAGCAACAACATGTGCAATGTTAACTCTATTAGTGGTCACTACAAATCTTCATAATTACTGTAAATCATGTGCATGAAGGTGCCACCATAATCAATGCCAGTATGGTGAGTGTAAATCACTTTCATGAAGCTGCTGTCAAAATCTATACCAGTATGGTCAGTGTAAACCTTATTTGTGAACCTGCAGTTACAGTCTACACCAAAATTCTCCATATAGCACAGTGGATATTATGGAACTACCCAATTTGTTTGGATATAATCAATCGAATGGTACATTTGACCGAATTCGGCCAGTACCATTCTATCGAATATAAAACAAATACCAAACATATGGAGCAGGGGTTGCAGGGGTGTCCTCGCTCCTCATTTTTCGCTATTTCTAGCCTTGGGGGGTTTGTGGGGGTGTCCCCACTTCCTGAACATTGGAGGCGGGGGACGAAAAAGAGAAAAGAAAAGGCGACCATGGAGTGTCAGATCCGACCCGCGTTAGAAGGACGGAACTGATGCTGGAGGGTCAGGAGAGTTGGTAGACAGAGAAAGGGTAAGTAAGGAGGGTGTGGGATGTATTGGGGAATTGGGGGAACATGTGTTTGGTGTGTTTGGCTGTGGTAAAATTGGATTTGTGGCAAAATTGTACATTCAAATATGCCACAAACATTTCTACCACGGACAAACAACCCAAATCCTATAATGTCACACAAGCAAAATAGGCGAGAATTGTTATTATCACTGTTAATAACTATCATGAGGCAGCCCCTGCTTCCAAATTCATGCATGCTTTGAGCACACCCACATCTCCCCCACGACTCACCCACATACGCACCACTTGCACAATAAATCATGAGAACTTTCAAACATGTATTTTGGGTCACTCACCACAGTGTAAGGTGTTCCTGATTGCATCTAGTCTGCATATTACATTTCTCTGGCTCAGTTTGTAAATTCATCTCAGTTTATAAATTAAATATTCTCTATCTCAGTATATACACGATGTTATCATCTCCCTCATTCTGTAAATAAATCACCTGTAGGAAAGCCTATGGGGATATATAGATCAATTGTCCATGAACTGGCATACAATGTAAGTGCATTTTGGTAACATAAAAATTGACCATAGATTTTTACATTTAAGACATGTCGGAAATCGTGAGCACATAATGCACACAGGGCTGGTGTTCATTTCATTTGTTTCAATGCTCCCCTTATTAGGAAAATGCCTGCAAAACAGTGAGTTGTATATACAAATGTGGACAGTCTTTACTTTTTGGTCCAAAGTTTGAGCTGCTCTTCTGGAGAAGAACATTTCCCTTAGTGATTTTGTTCGCCAAAAGGCACAGAAGAAATGCTAGTGGTGTGCATCACCTCATTTACAGTGTAGGCGTCCCACACTAAGAGGGGGGGCTTAAAAAATAAGGGTATTTACTAGTCTTATACTTAAAATGATTGCCAATGACAAAGAGATCATGTCAACTCAAGAACTGATTTTATCAAAACAATAGGAACACCTTATAGTTCCCTGCGCCCTTAATTATGAAAAGATGGGAAGAAAAAGTTCAGAGTAAAGCCACTTGTTGTTTTAATTTTGAAATTGCTCAGATTGTAAGGCAAAGTAGATTACCTATTAATTTCACAAAATATTTGAACAAAAATAGGTGCCTTGTTGGTTTCAAAAGTTTACATAAAGCAATGTTGTAGGCTTATCCACAAATTTCAAAACATAGCAAGTATTGGCGTGTTAGCAAGTGCTTGCTCTGTAGTGGGTTCACTGGTCTAAAGATTGTTGCTCCAATGAGTTGTTGGAGTTTTTAGGTTGTTCAATTACACGTTGCTTCACAAGTGTGGATTGTACCAAAGAAAAAGTTTTAAAGTTGTGCCTTCAATATATGTTGCTTCACATATATTGTTGTTTGGAGGTTGATTTGGGTTTTTTGTTCAAGCCCTCTTTGTTAAAGCCCTCGACGCGTGTTTCTCCAGATTAGATGGTCTGGTTCCTCAGGAGGGTTTTTATTTAGATGAGGAAAATAGCGATAATATTCCGGTGTGTTCTCAGGTTGTCAAATATTAAGGGGTCAGGGTGGCCCTTGTTTCATGGATATTTGCTGTAGGCCAGATACAAGGTGTACTGTTGTATATATGGACTCAGTTCTTAGTGGTTGTCCTGATAGAGTAACCTGAGTATGGAGAAATCTAGTCCATGCTGCGTGTTGGTCCAACGCTGGCCTGTAAACCTTGCCAAGAACTGATTTTAATCTGCTGCAAGTTCTGCCTGTTATCATTCGTATCCCACTGGGTCTGTCCCAGGAGTTAAACTGCTCTTTCACTAGACCTTCCTATGACTCCATGGGTGTCACTGCCACCTTCAGGGTGGATTTATGTCTATGAAATAAGAGGGCAATCTGCCTAAAATAAAGATGTTCTCTGCCCTCACTGTAGGCTGAGATACCCATCATTGAGGGAAGAGCCCATCTATTGTGTGAGAAGATCGCCTTGTATTTTAAATAGCAATGAATCCACTCTGAGACCACCAATGCCTGCAGTAAATGAAAGTACTATAGGTTGGAGCATGTTCAAAACACCTTAGATATGAAGCCTTCCACTAATGCCATCCTCAAACCTCTTCTATTTGTTGTGGCTTACCCAGGGGACATCTATGAGCCAGAACTAAAAAAGCAGTTGATGAGCCTACATTTAAAAAAAAGAACCCGATACCTTGGCTAAATGTGTAGTACTGCTCAATTTGCATACAATCCACACATTGCGTACATAATTTCGTACTTCATTCATTTTATTTCTACTCTTACAGTGCCTGTCGTGTTCTTCCTCCTACTGAGAACACAGTGCATTTTCTAGCCCCCAGACACGCCCCGTGTAATGTTACTTTGCGTTATCCTCTTATTTGCAACCCTCCAGGCCACTGTATTATGTTGCTGCGCTTTCCGTGCTTGTTCCATGTGCGCCGTGCGAGGAATGCGTTTCCTTGGGGCCTCCATATTGTGGCATCCGTACTGTACTTACGTGTCACACCTGATTACAGCTGCGCATATCAGAGGAGAGAAATCGTACCTTTGAAAATTTCATGGGTGTTGATGGTGAAATGAATTTGAAAGAGTGAAAACTGAACAGCAATCTGTGTACAATTAGCTGGAATTCAAATACACACCTTGTTCCAATCCAAGTCATTTATCAGATAAAACTACTCTGCTACAAGAATGTCATGATTAATGAGGTGAGACTCCAGCTAATTGCTCTTTCCTCCGGAAGTAATTAGGTTGGCATTGCTAATCAAGATGAATGAACGCTCTGACCCGCTTTCTTAAATGTAAAACGACGAGCTGCGACTGCAATAACATCATTTAGTTCAGGCAATGTACTCTTTATTGGTCATGTAGTTTGATTACGTTCTTTTGTTAAACCAAGCTTTCCTCACACGAGCAGATGAATCCCGTTGCTTACCAAGAGTTGTTTTTCCTTACTCTTAATTACGCGCTGAAAAGACAGACTTGTTCATTTTTCTGTGCAAGAAATGACAAAGAACAGCTGAGCAAATTGATAGTAACAGCACAGGGCGTGTGAGACTCGCGTTGTTGAGCTGTATGGTTTACACATCACTACACATCACTACACCCTCCAACCAAACCCCATTTTGATAACCACCATCCACGGTCAAGTAAATGAAAACGGAATGTTTTGCAATAAAACCCATGGAATTCGGCGGGTGTGAAGTGACGGCCATCTTAAGTCAGAGTGCCCAGCCCCCTCCTCTGCCCTCCCCAAAACCCCTCACAAGGAAATGTTTGACCGTATTGTTGATCCCTGATGTAATGTCATGCATGTACTTATGCGTGAGAATCATGACTCCGAGTTAAGTTGGTCGTCACTTCTGACACCCACCGAATTTCATGAGTTCAAGGACGTCATTTGGAGGTTGCCAGGGGTCGTAACAGCGACTTCTGAGGTCTCCCTAGCTACCCCTGTGGTCTCCCTTGCTACCCCTAAAAACAATTAGATTTCTTTTATTTTTTTATTGAAGCTCCTGGGCTGTGGCCAGCATCATGTGGCACTTTGATTCTGGAGTGGCTGGCTTTTTTGATCAGGCCTCTTTAAAAAAAAAGACATGGAGTTCCACAAGGGTAATACTGAGCAGTGACGCAAATAAGAAAGAATAGGAATAACAAATAATTTGACTTTCTGGAATTCTATACAACAATTGCTAAGCTCATCAAAGGTTTATTTCAGGCACACTTCAGGGGGTGAGTCACAAATTTAGTCTGATTTTAAACACCTAAAATTCACAGTGCAGACAAAACCTTACAAAAGCATTTAGAGTAGACTAAGCATCAATTTCGGACAATGTATTTTGTTTTGGGCGAGTTGCAATTTGATCATGTTTTTTTCTGCCGTGTCTCTGTTACGATCATCACAAGACATTCCATCTCGGTGTCCTCGGTCACTTGACAAAATCCTTGTACCTAAAAGCTTGTGTACAGTGTAGAAATGTTTGACCATAGCACATAAAGTGGCCCTTGATTTCATTGTGCCACAATTAATTTTTTGTTCTAATGTGTCCATATTTCCTATCTCCCCGGCATGCTGTTCAGGATGTTTGTTTGCATGTATGAGGTAACGAGTGACCGGAGTACGGGAAGCTGTTTGAGTGCGCTGCTTTCCCTTTGATACTCTAAATTATTTAATACACAGTTATGAACCCTCCCATTGGTATGTATTTTGCCAACCTCTGAAGACTGTAAAGTAGATCCACACAGACTTGACATGTGGCCAACTTTGCCCCAGACCTGCAGATGAACTGGCCTGCTGTTAAATCTCAGTTACCAGTTTAATGATATCCACTACAGAGTGTAATTTGCTTTCTGACTTTGAGAACATTCAGATATGTAATTGTTAATTTTACTATAGCCAATACAATACCTTTATCCGGTAAGATAGCTCAGTGGGTTGAGCGTTTGCTGCCGCAACGTGTGTGTCATCTTCAGGATGCAGGTTCGGATCCCGGTGAGGCCAATTCAGCCTTTCATCCTTCTGAGGTTGATAAATTAGTACCCACACAGGTTGGGTGATATTGTATATATATTTGTTCTACATAAACTAAAGTGCATAAGTGCTAAATAATAACACATCATTATAATTTGGCCTTGGACGTCTGCTTGCATTCACAGTAATTTGGTAATATGGACCTATACACACTGATATTAACAATACATATGGTGATCCATTCTTGTATGCATTGTATATCACATTACAGTAATATCGTAACCATATTTTTCATAGTGTACTTGGGAACAATGCTATGTGATGACACTTCCAGTTTTGTCAAGGGATGAAAGGGCATGTTCCATCGCTTCCTGTGATGTCACTTCGGGTGGGGTCACATGACATCACTTCCTGTGATGTCATCAGAGATCAAGGGTCCTGTGATGTCACTTCCACTATCCCTGGAGTTTGGTTTGGTAAATAAGATCATCTCAACTCTGTCTAACTAAAGATGTTTCACTGCATTTTAAGGGTTTTGTTGTGCTATATTTTTTCCGATGCCACGAGTATTAAAAAAGATAGGGGACTGTCATCTTAGTAGTGTCTTAAATAAAGTGTTTTCTACAATGTTATATCTTCTCTGATGCCCACTGAGTGGGTGCTGCCTTCAACTGTGGCCACTGTTGATGTTGCCCCAATTATTACAAAAATGTGGAGGCCATGGACAGTGACCCAGCCTACAACACCCCCTGCCTAGTAGCTAACCACATGCAACCAGCCATGGCCTTTGACCATAACTGCTGTCCAGGTGTCCCCATTATTAAACAAGCAATGGCAATGCCAACAGTTTTGTTTTTTTGTGTAGGCCTGGGAAAGACATTTGACAGGCACTGACATAACGGAGCAAAGTGGACATTAATGATAGCAGTTGCAAAATGGTGTGAGTATCTGAGCATATAATAGAAGTTCCTGGAAAATGCCTGTACACAAAGAAAAACTGTTGGCTTAGCCACTTCTTGTTTACTACAGGACTTCATTGAAGGACATGCACTCTGCTTATAATTCAAGTGGCTGAAGGCAGACCTGCTTAAAACATTTGTATTACACCAGTAGCACATTTAAAGCTCCAATTAAGCCATTAACTCTCAGAGACTGCATTGGAATAACATGGTCAGACACTATGAGTGCATACTGCTTATAATTAAAGTGGTTGGAGGCAGACCTGCTTATGAGATTTGTATCACACCCGTAGCATGTTTACAGCTCAAATTAAACCATTAACTTCAGAAGACTGCTTTGAAATAACACGGTCAGGCACTTTGAGTGCAAACGTTGATGTTATGGCTTGAAAACCTAGGCCAAAGAGATCCCAGTTGGTGTTTTTTTGGTTGGAGAGGGCCCAGAAGTGGGTGGGAATGACAATGGGATTAATGTGGCCATGGGCACAAAATGGGTGGATAAATAACCAAAGAACCCATACAAGCTCTGTGTCCCTCCTCATATGCCATCTCCTCTTAACTGTAATCTAATACAATAGTTTCAGCTTAAAGGTGGCGCTAATAGTAAAAACTAAAAAGACAGAGGGCCCATTCCCAGGGCTTACTCCCCCTGCCTGCCAACTAATCATAAACCACCAGCTGTGGTCTTTGGCAGTGGTCCAGGGACCATGCTCCTTTTTTTCCTGCTTTATTATTTTGATCGTTTCCCCATGGAAGTTCCTGTGGTCATCCCAATGCTGCTTTCTATTCAAGCGTTACCCATTACTGGTCATCATTCCCACGGCAAGGCATGATTTTCTAATTACTACTGAAATATGTAACCGCTTGCCAATGTTAAAGTCTTCTCTATCAGCACTGCAAATCTTCATTTTCATTCCTCCTTTCTAGGTCCCCACAGTTGTTAAATCATCTCTCACTCTCTCCATGTGGTGCTTTTTATTCAAGTGTACCTTCCGACATTTCTGCAGTAAGACGAAAACATTGTACACATGAGCTTCTGTGCCCTCTCCTAACTCTCTCACTTCACAGGTGGTCTGTCCTGTTTCCTCTCCCCACCCACATACTAACATAAAGCCACCCCTTTCCCTCCTCATAAATCCTTCTGAGCACTTTTCTTTTTCAGTTTCCCTCGGGATTACCAACAAAATTAAGTTTTTTTTTTCCGAAAATCCTCACTTATGCAATGCGCCATTAAAAAAATGTTGCGACTTGGGGAACACCCTTCTCCATCAAAATACTTCAAAAGTAGTGGACTGCTTTACACTAAACCAAAAAAGACACATCTGTGACACTTTGTGCCAACTTGTTTCTTATTTGGTGCAAATCTTGCCTGGGGTTTTTTGGGCTATGGTTGTTCAATAGAAGAACATTTTTATCAATGGTAATAGGCCAAAAACAGCTTTTATTTTTCTTCATAGCTTTTGAACCATTACATGAACTTTCCCCAAAGTGTCCTGTTTGTAGGGTCCCATGCCAGGCAATATCTTGGGAACATTTCATTCAAGTCTGCTCAGGTATTGTTAAACTGGTGAAAGAGTGCTCTTCATGCAACTTATAACTTTGGCGCCGTCTGACGAATCTGCACAAAACTTTCCAGAACAAATATATACCCGACTCTAAATGCATTTGGAAAATTTGGTACTGGTTTATCAAAGGGGGAAAAAGTTAGAGAGGAGTCGCAAGATTTTTGAAATTTGGATTGACTTGGAAAAATGGGAAACAAATTCTTTTACGCAAACAGCTCAAACTACTGGATGGATTTTCACCAAACATGCGCAAGGAGTGGCAGCCTGGTCATGAAAGCAGTTAGTGAGCAGGTGCAAGTGGATCTAGATCTTTAATCTGTCTGTGCCTTCCTGTTTTGTTGCTCTTTTTCGCCACTTAAGCAGCCCTCCAGGCTATTTTCCTTTGCAGTTGGTGAGCAGGTGCAATTGGATGTAGGTCATGTGGCCAAGCCACGTCCACCCGTCAATCACTTTAAACTGTTGGTGCCTTCCTCTTATGTCGCCTTTTTCCATACTTAAGCAGCCCTCCGGCCTCTTTTATTTTTCAGCTGGTGAGCAGGTGCAAGTGTATCTAGGTCACTTGGCCTAAGCGCCATCTACTACTTATCCCTGCCTCTTCCTTTCTGCTCTTAACTCTTAGATCAAGAGCGTTCTTGATCTAAGAGTTAAGAGCAGAAAGGAAGAGGCAGGGATGCCCTCCTGGGCATCTGAAGTGAAGAGCAGATGAAGAAAAAGGCAATTCCTGTTTGGACCTGTTCGGACCCGGAGGACCCAGGGCACGAACTCCTACTCAGACAACAGGTAAACACGCGCTGAGATGTGTTTTCTCCCTCCGTCCCAACAGGCCATACCCCCATCACCAGGCAATGCCAACATCAACGACATTGCCCCCCCCTAAAGCATGCACTCTGCAATGAAATAATCTCACCCACATCAGCCCCAAGCTCTTCAGCACCCCCTCACCACCCACAAGACAGAAGTTGATGATTGCCAACATCTACTCAGCTATCACCCATGCAGCAAGCATCGCCTACCTCATCACTACACACAACCGAGACCTGGTTGACACCCACCTCCACCCACATCCTAGACGTCCTTGTCCCTGACGTCTACAGCATCCAACACAGAGACCGGCTGAACAAGACAGGCGGAGCGTAACAAAAAGGAAAAACTGAAAAGCATGAAGGGGACAAATGATTTAAACAACTAACACAGAGGGGAGAGTCACCGAAATGAACCACTTCAAAAACTGATTCTGTAAAGCCACACCCTTGCTGGGGCACGTGACTATCGTAAATTATATTTGAATAAATCTATTAAATGGCACACAATTGAATATAAAAAGATACACTATTTATTAAGTAGGCCCGTGGATCGTACAAACATACACATAATGAACATGAACTATATTGATTTATACAAATAAAGCAAATGAATAACAATAAAGCCCCACCTAAAGCCTGTTGTACAGACGAAACATTACATGCTAGTAGACCAACGAAACAGTCATTATCTCCTATACGTGATTGTTTACAAAAATAGAAAACAAAGGAAACAAGGAAACTGGGATATGTATTCAGTTCTACTAATATTTTACATGTATTACTCATGTGGTATTGGCCGAAAGGGCAGTAAATCCACATTTCATGGTGTCCCATAGGACTCCATGGAGGGGTATTGCTGGTTTTACCGGCGCTGGTAATGCCGGTGCCTGTAATACCAAAACAATGTTGCCGGTGTTGCCTTATTTACCTCCAGCTCGTGGCTAGAAGTAAATCAGTCACCCCCAACGGCAAACTTGTGGTTTGGCGGGGTGGAAAAGTGCCGGTTATGCAATTAGCTGCACAATTATTGGCACTTTTCCCACACTGCCAAACCTATACTGACCTCCATTCAGTTTTTCCAATGTTTCCAGACACCCAAGTGTTCAGGGACTGATGGGGATATTTACAGGTATCACACATTACTCCATGTGTCTTACATATGAAAGGACCTTTAGTAAGTCTAGGAGTGGTGAGGATGGGGTGGAATTTGTGATGCAGTCGGTTTTGTTATTATGGGTGCCAAGGGCAAGTGGTCCAGGGTCCTTGGGGATTTTTAAAACACATCATTACACTTTCCCCTGGTTCTGTTGATGCAGGGAGTTTATCAGCAGTGCAAGTGAAACATAGCACCGGGGCCTTGCCGCAGGACAGTATTGGGCCCTCTTTTTCCCTGGCCTTTTTAATGCAGTGGGTATTGTAATCATCAGGGCCAGGGGAACAGTGGGCCCTCTTTTACCTGGCACTGCTTATACAATGGGTGTTGTCAATGAACATTTGAAAAGTAGGCCAGGGGCCTGGTAGATGCAAGGGACACGTCTACTCTTCTCTGGGAATAATAATGCAGTGATTGGCGTCTTTGTACATTTTGAATCTCGAGGTTCAGTATTACCTGGCACTGATAAAGAACACATCAATGAAGTTCTTGGGTGAAGGGCTCCCTTTCTTATGGCAGTGATGAAAGGGCCCTGTTGATATAATAATGTGTGATGTGAATGGATACTTGAAAACTAGGTGTGCGGCCTGGCAGAGACCAGGCATCAGTCTCCTTTTCTTTGGAAATTATAATGCAGTGTTTGGAGTTTTTTCACTTTTGGATCTCTAGGGTGAGTGTAACCTCGGCCTGCACATGCATGAGGTTCTTGGGTAGAGGGCTCACTTTTTCATGGGAGTGATGATGTAGGGATTGGTGTTTGCGAATATTTGAAAAAGTTGGCTTGGGGCGGAGAAGAGGCCTTGTGCAATGGGCCTTCTTTAACCTGTTGATGCAATGTTGGCTGTCTATGAACATTTAAAAAGTAGTCCAAGGGCGTGGCACAAGCCAGGAATGGGTCCACGCTTCTTTGAGAATGATGACGCACAGATTGCTTTTTACCTGATGGTTTCAGACACCCAAATGTTTGGGGACGTGTAAAACACAACATTGTTGATGTTGGTTTTCTTTTGATCATGAGGTTAGGGGCAGGTAGGCCTGTGGTCTGATAAAGGCTATGAATGGGGGCACTTTTCTTTGGGAATAATGATGCACTGATTGGTATGATTTGTACATTTTGAAGCTGTGGGTTCAGAATGACCTACCACCCATTAAGAGCACATGCATGAAGTTCTTTGGTAGAGGGATTACTTTTTTGCCACTGATGATGCAGTAATTGGTGTATTTGTGTGTTCAAGTGGCAAGCTCAGTGTTGTCTGGCACTGATAATAGAAAAATGCTAAAACATATTGGAGCATTTGGTAGTATGTCAGTGTAGAACAGAAAAGATAATTAATTGTAAAATATGATTTGGTGAATATAACCTTCTTGTACCCTCATAGGCAGTAGATTATGTGTACATTGTTTTACAACGTTTTTGAGTAGTACTTTAGTGTTGTTGTAACATATTTTTAGTCATTGGGTAATGGAAAAAAAATGCAATTGAGATGGAAAAACTCATATTTGAGTTTTTGAGAGAAACCTTTTTCTGAAATTGGTAGCTATGAATGTTAAGGTGTAGTTAATGTTCCAAAGTAGTTGGATAACCAAACAGCATATTGTAACCGTAAGGTATTTAAAACATAAAGAACCTCATTATGAGTATGGGGTTAAGTGGTAAAATTGTCGTTAACTCAGATACCACAAATTATACCACCATGCTAAATTATACATTCGGGCCTGGAGTGGAGGATTTACCTCCAGGAAAATCCTGAAGATAAATTCTGCCACCCACAGCTGAAAAATTGGCAGAATTGGCAGAATTACCGCAGTGGAAAGTCTGCTGTGGTAATTCCACTATAAAAGCCCTGTTGAGTCAAATGGACTCAAAAATAATGGGCAATTACACCACTATCGCCACTTGTAATCTGGCGGTAACTACGCCGGACCAAGTGGCAGTAACAGTCATTCAGTTGGCGGTATTCCAGCATGATTAGGCCCTTTAAAATCTGTAAGTATGACTTAATATTTTGTGTTCATTTATAATTGTGGTAGTTTAATTATTTTTTTGAGTACTTTATGTTGTAAAGTAGTTATATACCCATTTACATATTGTAACTGTACATTACACAGAATGTCTTCTGCAGGTATAATTTTAAAGGGTGTATTTTGGTTCAAGGAATAGTGAGTAGGCATTTTGTAAGTTTGCAGGTCATCAGTGTTTATGGGTAATACAAGTGTTGATACATTCAAACCAACCACTTGCATGTTTTACATATGCAGTATAGTGGCCGAAGTTGTTATGAAACCTGTGTGGTATATTCTGCCTACTCTTGTGAATGTTTTTCCAGCAAGAGAGACTTGTCCATACGTGAAGCTGATTAGTTTACAGTTGTTTTTGTTCCAACTGCTCTGCATTTTAGAAGAATTAATAAAACTTATTGGCCATGTGTGTATATTTTTATTGTGGTAATCGTGTCTGAATTGCAAAATTGGCACAACATTCCATGATTTACATTTTTTAAAGTTGCTGAAATGGTATACTATCACATTTTGGTGCAGATGTATACACAAATTGTTTGTTTGGAGCATTGTCATGTGAAACATGATTGCAGAGAGTACTTGTATGTTTCCAAGTGTACGTAATCTCTAGAATGTATTTTGCAGGAATAAGTTCTCTCTCTACACATTGTAGTAAGTACATGAGGAATTCTACGGGATCCTCTTGTGCGTTCATGGTGAATTTAACAATTCCTACACAATGATTCACTAGGATTGTTCACGGCATTTCTGTGCAAGAGAATGTGTCATCAACATAGCTGTTCTTATACATGCAAGTAAATATTGTTCACATATCATGACAATTGAAACAGCTGACTGATTGCAACATTTGCACAGCAATTGATTCCGGTGATGATCTGACATGTAAAGGGACTGATGGATGAGGAGTATGATGGGTTTAAGCAATTAGTCATTTCTTTGTTTTTTCATGGGAATTGTAGGGAAGTCTCATGAACTTTCATTTTGTAATAGATTTAATTTTGAAGGTTTTTTTTCAGGTAGAGGGTACATCTATAAATGTGGAGTGTGCAATGTACGTAGACTGTAATACTCAAGAATGCAATGGATGTCTACTTGTACATTGTTTACATTGAAGTGCAGCAAAAAATAGGCCTGTGAGTGTATGGGCATGTGAAATAACTCATACCTTCTTTAAATACTTTATTTCTATTGTCTAGAGGTGCATGGTTGGGTTTCCACTTTGTGACTTGTGAATTGGTGCAGCGTTTGCAAGTGACTGGGCCTCATTACATGTAGTGCGGTAAGGGTTTACCGGTACCGGTAAGGGCACCGGTACCGGTAAACCCTTACCGCCTTACTACGAGGTCCCTTTGCGGGTTGGTACTTTAACGCCTGCTGTTTAGCAGGCATTAAAAACCAACCCGCAAAGGGACCAGGGTGCTAATTACGGTACCGCAATTTGCGGCACCGTAATTAGCGCCTTCCCCATTCCCATAGAGCCCTATGGGGCAAAAATGAGAATGGGGAAGGGCAATAGGGGAAGGGGGAATTACAGCCCCGCCAACCTTGGAATAGGGCGGTAATTCCCCTTTCCTCCAAGGCGGTGCTGGTATTTTACCGGCATGGACCAAGGTGCTATTAGCACCTTGGTCCTCCGCCTACCGTGTAATGAGGCCCACTGACTGAAATGTTCTCTTCGTCCATACATATGTTAAAAAAGAAGGAAACTTCCCTTTGGGTTTCTTTGAGATTGTCAAATTTGACAATGACTAACTGGATATTAATTTCATTTGGATATGGATGTATAACAACAGCTGTACCCATTGCACCATTAACTAAATCTTGTCTACGACTACGTTGCCTCTTAGAATTACTCTGCAGCTGAAGCAGCAAATAAATACTTTTTCTAATCCAACTGTGTTGGATACATTTCTCCAGGTGATTTAGGTGCGCAATGGCTTGTTGACATATATCGGGAGTGTCATTATTATTCGATTGAGGGCCCAGGAGGCTGACAGACCTACCTTCCAACCACTCCAGCACCAAAGGTAAGGACACGTGGGCCTGGGTAGTCAAATGGGAAGGAAGGGGGCAAACCCAAAGGATGCTCACACTAAGCTGCATCTGAAGAAACAGAATGGGTTAGGTTACCTGAATAGAACACACTAAATCCCCTTCAGTCTCCATATCCTTTCCCCAACTTTCCCTTGTGAGGCAAAGAAGAGAGTGGAAACCTATGGTGAAGAATGGATGTTGTGACTTGTGTAGTCCATATTTCAAACACCTGTTCCCAATCTAAAGGGAAAAGAAAAACAAAAATATACAAAGTTTGGATGGGCCTAACCAAGGAGGCACGAGCATACAAACTATATAGATAGTGGTTATGCACATCCCCAGAATGATCCAAACCAGGGGACATCCAGGTGAAAAAAATAAAACCCAATCCAAAGACCAGAGAAGGTAAGAGTCACTTAGTTCCATAAATCTAAAAGGTAAACCAGAAACAGTTTCCACAAGATGAAGCCAAGTGTAAATGAAAATAAAAGAAGAAGAAGAAGCAATCCAGAACGCCAAATGCAGACAAACAGGATCCAAACAGGAAAAACAAGAATATTCGGTAACCAGAAATCAAACTCCAGCATCCGGAGAGCATGATTGAAAGGCAGGAATGCCAAAATGTTGAGAAGCTCTCCCGTGTTGTGGCATAGAGGTTTTTAACATGAGCGCGATGTTACACATTGGTAACGTGGGTCATGTGATCTGTAGCTGCATGGAGCCTGGATATTCTGGGCAATGTAGTATATCAAGCTCTGTCTTTCACTCAAGTTCCACCGAAGGTGCCAAGGAAACAGTGCAATTCCTTTGCAAAGCAGTGGGCCAAGTCACCACATGACAGCACCCTTGCCCAAAAATTACGGCACCGTCTAGGTACATGTATATTGCATGTGGGTTCCCAGGTTCTATTGTCAGGCACATATTCCATCCAGTTCAATAGATACTGTAGCTGGCCTTTTACTTAGCGAGAATCTGAAACCTTGTTGAACTCGTACTCTTGTGTCCCTTCCACCACCACAGGAGGGTTGAGTTGAGACAATCATATCTTTTCAGAGCAGGGACTCACACCAAGGAGTCATGGAACACAGGATGTACTTTCCAAGAAGGGGACAATCAGAGCCAGACTGTTATAGGGTTAATGATATGAGTCACTAAGTAGAGACCGCCTTGTCGGGGAAGCAATTTCTTTGCCCTTTGAGGTGCAAATGAGTGGTGGTTATCCAAACACAACTGACTATGGAATACATAGTTAAATTCTGACGTTTCTTATTTTTACTTTCCCGGGTTTTCTCCTGTGCTTTGTGGAGGTGCACTGATTCAGCAGAATGTACTCTCCTAGTGTGAGCAAGGCAATAATTGGCTGTGATTGGCTGTGGGTGCATCCACAAAATGTGGGTTGTTTACTGGGAAAACACAAAGGTGTCGCCCGTATAAGGCATACAAGGGCAAACAGCCAGTCAAAGTGTGGCCCGAATTGTTATAAGCATATATGGTCACATGGAGACATGAGACCCACTCTGTGCCATATTGTTGGCACAGACAACATAGATATTGTTCTATTATCGGATTTGCACTCTCCGTTTGCCTGTCCATTTGTGGATGGTAAGCGGTCGAGCATCGAGCATTGATACCAAGACATTTTGTCAGAGCCTGCCACAATTTGGAGTTGAATTGAGACCCCTGTCTGTGATTATGATAATCAGTAGCCCGGAGGAACAAAACAAATTCTGGAAAAACAAAGCTGCTAGCTTTGGAGCAGATAGGATTCCAGTACATGGAATGAACTTAGCCATTTCGGAAATCTAGTCGATGACTACCGACACTGTACCATAACACTGAGTTGAAGGGAATTCTACTATAAAAATCCATGGTTACCATGCTCCATGGTCTGTGTGTGATGGGCATGGCTTACATGAGTCCTGCTGGTCTTTCATATGAACTCTTGTTCTGTAAACAAATGGCACATATTTGTACATACTCAATGGCACCTCTTCATATCGTGGGCTACAAGCAGCACCTAGTCAATAACTGAGCATTTTCTGTTTTCCTTGATGCCCCAGGATTTTGGAATGGTGGAACACTGCATCGCTTTTCTCTGTACGATACGGACAGGTCCTACAGTTTCCCATGTATGAAAGGAAGACCTTCATCTAGAGTGGTGCCCATACCCTCAAGACCATCAGGGTGTGATGTTGTCAACTGTCTGACACCTTCCAAAAGAGTGGTGTCCAGGTTGCCCACACATATAACTTCTGTGATAACACTGCCCTCATAGCTTTGGCTGAGGCATCTGCCTCCATAACATGTGGCAGCTCAGGAATTGGGTTCTGCAAAACCGGGGGAAGCTAATTCTGAGAAAGATTTGATAAATTGCCTGTACACATTCGCAAAACCTAGAAAGGATTGCAGGCGCTTGAGTGGTGTAGGAGTATGTCTATCCAACACTGCTCGAACCTTACAGGAGCTCATGTGAACCCCTTGTGAAGAAAAAACAAAACCCAGGAATTGAACCGTGGATGCATGAAAGAGATATTTCTCTTTTTTCGCATTTGGACAACTCTCTCTAAGGTGTTGCAAAACTGTTCAGACATACTGCAAGTGTAAGGACAGAATAATCAGTATATCAGTATATCATCAAGTTAAACCTACTACAAACGTATATGGTAAATCGTGGAACATGCCATTGATCAAATATTGGAAAGTAGCAGGTGCATTGCATGGCCCAAAAGGCATACAAGGTATTCAAACAATCCATGCACGTAGTGTTCCACTCATCACCTTCTCTGATATGAATGAGGTTGTAGGGTGCTTATGATTCCAATTTCGTGAACACAGTGGCTGACTGTATTTGGTCTAGTAATACAGAGATCAGCAGTAGGGGATAACGGCTATTTATCATTTATCATTACTACAATGAGTACTATGTAATCAACGCAAGTCTGGAGATACACCTCTTGCTTGCGAACAAAGAGTAGTGGTGAGGTCCTGGGAGAATAGGAAGGCCTGATGTGCCTGTTTCTCAGATCCTTGTCCAGTCTTCCTGCATAGTCAGTGAATATATGTGTCCATGGGGAATTTGAGCACACTCTACCAGATTGATAGGACAGTCATAAGGCCTATGTGGTGGTAACTGTTCCGCTCTGGTCTAACTAAATATATTACTGTACTCACTATACTCAGGTGGTATCTCACACAACAATGCCCCAATATTATGCAGGCTTAGTAGGGGTTTTAATTGACTATAATGGAACTAAGACATGTAGCTTTACAATGTTCAGACTCAAAGGTAGCTGTCTTGGATATCCAGCTGATCGTGGGATTGTGAAGATGTTATTCTGGCACACCTAGAATTCTTCAAAAATGAGTCCCAGCGATGATATCAAATGCAATGAACTTTCAGTGATTTTTTATGACAACCACTTCTAGGGAATAGTCTGATGCGGAATGGGACTGCTGTTATCTGATTACCCCTCACCCTCCTCACAACATCTGAACTAAGTTTGGCTACTGTGGGTGTGGTGAGTTCTTGAAGGAAACCAATGTCCATATAATTCCCAAAAGCCCCTGAATCAAGAAGGACTTCGGCCTTAAATTTGATGCATGGGGGAGCTACAGAACAGGGCTGGTACCTACACTTAGGGTTTCCTTAATTCTTGAGACCTACTTAGGTACGGACTCACTCATTCGGTCTCTTTTATAAACGAGACATAGCGTTTTCCTGGGGCTTTCTGGGTCTCTTGGGACAGGCAAAGATGAAATGGCATGCTTTTCCACAATATAAACAAAGCCCTGCATAACACCAGTGCTCCCGTTCCTCCTGCGTGAGAAGACATCTAATTGCTCCTAGCTGCAGAGGCTCAACCCTATCAGAGGGTGGCTCGGTATGCTAAGCTTTTGAAGAAACTTGCGAAAATGGTGGCATACCTCCATCTTCTCTGTTCAACTCACCTGGCGTTCAATTGTAGACCAATTCCAGCATGGCAGGGTAGGAATCAGATATCACCGGCACTCTTGAAAGGAGTATTTTAGTTCATCCAAGAGCCCACAATAATAGACAGCGGCTCTTATTGGTTTCCGGGCAGGCTGTTTTTGCTAGGAATTGGTTGAAGTAAGTTATGCAATGTAACAGTCTGTGTTAAATCAAGCACTACAAAATCATGAGATTGGGCCTTATGTTTCATGTCAAAATCTTTATAGCTTCTAACAGGGCCTCCAAGTCGTACAGGACTGGGTTGTTTAACTCTAGGAGGGGGTTTGCCCAAGTGGCTGCCAGTCCTCTCAAATGCGACAGAACAAATGCTGCCTTAGTGGTGGCATCAGGATATGCAGCGAGTCTACAAAGGAAGTGTAGCCAGCATTGATAAATAAACGTACAGTACTTCTTGGGATCCCCAATACATCATTCAGGAGCCGCAAAGGGAAAAGGTTGTGGACCTGGGGAGGAAGCTGCTCTGATGGTGCTGGGGAAGCTGCTCCATAGCATTATTCATTCAGGGGCAAAGGGTGTGTGCTGCTCTGCAGGTCATCTAGTTGTTGCTTATGGGCAGTAAGGGCATTCAAGTTGTCAGCCCTGAGAGAGGCTATGGCCTGTAATAAAGCCACTATAGGGTCCGCCACCCCCTCCATTCTGTCCCCCCAGAGGCAATAGTGGCTTCTCAATCTGTTACGAATCTAATTGAGTGAACAGGTGGCTGTTAGACCTTTCTTCCGACAACTCCAGCACCACATATAAGGACCCGTGGGCCTGGGGTGTTGAACGCACAGGAGGGAAAACAACACAAGGATGCTTGCCTTAAGCTGAAAGGGAAAAAACAGAGTGCCAAATGCAGAGAAGAAGGATCGAAAGGGAAAAACAAGTCATGAAGCAGAAGATTCGGTAACCAGGAAACAAAATGCAGCATACCAGGAGCACAACTGAAAGGCAGGAACGGCAAAACGCTGAGAAACTAATTTGTGTTGTGGCAAAGAGGATTTAACGTAAGCGCGACATCACATGTAGGTCACGTGGGTCACGTGATCTGTGACTGCATAGAAGTTGGGTATTCTGGTCAATGTAGTATAACAGGTGCCATCTTTCACCCATGCACTACCAAAGGCACCAAGGAAACTGCACAGTCCTGTTGCAGAATGGCAAGCGATGTTGCCACATGACAGCCTTGCTTATGCTGAACGGTGCATAACGCCCTCCCAACAATGTCTCTGGAAAAGTTTGTTTTGAATTCCCAGCCTTCTTGTACAGTTCAAAACAACAAGCTCCTTAGATTTCAACAAAAGCACAAAAGGCGAACTCTGTTGCCTCACCACAGAGTTCTAGTTAATGATAAAAGTTAATCCCTTAAATGCACAAAGCGGCTTTGTATGTTTTTTTAGGTGTTCAGCAGCTGTCTCTCGCTCACTCCTCCAAGACTGTTCAGTTTCCTTGTTTCAGACAAGCAAACTCTCCTTCAGGTAAGTGAGTGTGATTCTCCGCCCTCGATGAGTGGCTTTGGCTCAGTCTGGACCGGGATGTTGCCTCTCGGTAGGGTATTCCTTTCCTGAGGAATTCTTCCTTCAAGTGCATCCCTCACAGGTACTTCTGCGTCTTTCTCGCTTCTGATAACTTTCATAGGGTATTAAGTTGTGGTTCACCCTCTTTGGGCGATTCGCTTACTTTCTGGCTTCTAGTAGCAGTACCCCACCCCCCACACCAACAAGGTAAGACATCTCCTTTCCTCATTTTTATTTTTTTCCCTCATTAATTTTGTTTTTTTCCACTCTGCTCAATGTGGCCATGCGTGGGCTCCCTGGATGTGTTGCTTACCTCCCCAAACTAGGACATCCCCTACCTGCCATACAGCTGTAGGGATATCCTCAAAACCCATAAAGCTAGGCTTCCCCACTGCGTTACTTTCCTCCAATAGTTGAAGCCACAAATCTAATACTAGATAGGTGCCAATGAAGAAACCAACTCAGAACAACCATACATTGAAGACAGAGACAACCCATTTGTCTCCATGCAAAATCTCAACCAACAGCTATTCAAGTCAAGTCTTGTCGCCATCTCTAGGTCCCACTTCAAGAATCGATTTCAAAAGGTCCTACGCGCTTTCAGCATCCCAAAAAATGTATTCATTTTTTTTCAAGTCACTCTTAATTGAGCCTGTCTCTGAAATCCTGCCTTTTCTCTATCTAGGAAAGATTTCTTGAGGATGTTCAGCCCAAGTCCAGTAAAATAAAAATCTCTGCTGGTCGTATTCAAGATTCCCCTTAGCTTTTGAGGCTGATAAAACACAAATTTTCTCTCTATCACGCTTGACTACTTTTTAAGTTTATTTTGCCTGCTCAGTAAGTATTACATTTTTTGCATATGTTAGGTCTGCTGCCTGATGCATATTTGTAGAAATTCTCTGTAGCGTAAGTGACACTATGGATTTACGTTGCCTATTCTGCCAAATGTGATGTGGCAATTTTGTTACTTAATGTTTTAAAACAGATAAGAAGATACTTTGGATCTAAATTGTGCTTTTCAGTAACTATTTATGGTACACAGGAAGAAACATTTCCTATTATAGAGGAGAGGTAATGCTAAACACACGCAAATCCCAAAACACCTACGCCACCTGATAGCAGGCATAAACGACAACGCGCACACAAACAATGCAAAAAAAGACAATGCGATCAACAAACGCACGTATACAGCTACGGTGAATGTACCATTTGTTGAAGCAGTGATCGCGGGACAGCACAGGAGGAGGAGGATGGTTAGGGCCCGGATTTCCCATCCAAGGACCAGCTTATTTGGGATGCCTGATGACCAGGTCTATGCCAGGTATAGGTTTCCCCCTCATATCATCTTAGACCTGGTCACGGAGTGGGAAGATGACCTTACATCACCCACCCTGTGCTCCCAAGCAGTGAGCCCCTTGCAAAAGGTACTCACTGTACTGCATTTTTTTACCACTGGGTCATTCCAGCGGACCACTGCCATAGTTGGGGCATTTCACAGGCCTCGAAGTCACGCTGCCTACACCAGGTGTTGGCAATAATGACTGCACGCCCCTCAGTCTGCCGGCACATCTATATGTCCAGAACACCAGCAGAAAGGAAGGCCGTGGTCCAGGAGTTTTATGGGGTGGCGCACTTCCCTAAAGTGCTTGGTGCCATCGAATTGCACCCATTTTGCTCTACGTCCACATATGGCAGCAGAGCATATGTATCGCAATCGGAAACACTCACACTCCATCAACGTTCAGGTAGCATGTGATGGTAAGGGCATCATTACTTCTGTCTATGCAAAATATTCTGACTGCACCCATGATAGTTATATATTCAGAATGTCACCCCTACACCCGGCCCTGGAAGCTGGGAAGCATGGTAACAGATGTCTCACTGGTGAGTATAAATGGTCCTGCACATGCATGCATGTCAGACACAGACAAATAGACACTTGCAACTGATGCCGTAAAATCTCACCTCTCCAGAGGACAGTGCCTACCTTCTGAGCACCTACATGATGACGCCAATACGGAATCCCACCACACCTACCTAGATAAGATACAACACTGCTCATATTGCAACTCGGGCCATAGTGGAGCACACGTTCGGAGTGCTCAAGTCATGTTTCTGCTCCCATGACCACTCTGGTGGTGTGTTGCTATATGCTCCACCAGTAGTCGGCAGGATAATTGGGGCAGCATGTGTCCTGAACATTGTGGCACCACATCCACACCCACAGGCCCGTCTCTAGCGTATGGCTGGGCAAAGGGCACGTGGCGAGGCAGCCCGTACCCAGATTGTGGCAACTTTTTTCACCTAAAATCCATCCCCTGTGGAGTGCACACAGCCCTGCCACATTCCAGGTGCCATTCAATGATGACAAAGGGCCAATCAACTGTGCCCACAAACCACCCTGGGAATGTGCCTTAGAAGTGCTACAGTGTGTGCATCCCTTAGAACTAAAACACATTTCATATTGTGTTTCAAAGAGAAACACATTGAAGAGGGAGTACCCCACTACCACCATGACAACCATTACATTAATTCACCTCTGTTTCAGAAAAGAAATTCCATGTGTAATGTAAAAAGATTATGATACTGTGCACAATGCCCACTGTAGTGGTCCCCTTGTGCTCTGGTGGGTCTGAGTAAGTAACATACTGGTCAAATGTGTAAAGCATGTCTGAGCTGCAAACCATACATGGCCTCAGCCATTCCCATGTACCCAAAGTGCAACAAGCACAATTGTCAATACATACACACATGTACCAGATTGGGCATGATGTGCACAAACATGTCCCTATTGTGGGGTGTACAAAAGCAGTGCAATATTGACCCACAATTTCTTCAACCTCCCATAACGATCAATATAAATCAACATCTTACCTGTCCCCTGGCATGCTGGTCACGGTCAAATTCCAGTTAAATAGGCATAATTCCCTGATGGAAGGATCTGCAGACAAAGAAACACATGAAACATTGTTCATGTACCACGTACACATAAAGAATCAATAGAAGAGCCATGTGCACCCCTCAGTGACATCCAACACATGCAAACCACAAGTCCCAATATTGCCATAAACATGTGTCACTGCACACATGCACAAACACCTACACACTGCATAATGATAATAATAATAATAATAATAATAATAATAATAATAATAATAATAATAATAATAATAATAATAATAATAATAATTTAGCATTTACATAGCGCTACCAACCCTCAGGTATCTGAGCACTGTTTATTATTACCCACGGTGTGTGGTGCTCATACAATCCAAACACACAATACACACACACACTGACGCCCAACAACATCACTGACATTGCCACTCCCCCTCAATGGCATGCAGCAAATGTGCATGCAACATATCCCCATTCATTACACATGTCACATGCACAATACACACCTGACTCACCATGCTGCATGAAAATGTGAAGAGAGCACATATGCAAATAATTGATCACCAACAGAACATGGCCTACCCCTGGAAGGCTACCAATGCCATGATAAGGCTGTAGATCACCTGTATAGTATTGGGGCAGCGCACTGCACACAGTCATGTAAGCACATCATCACTTGACACATGTGTTCGTCATTGCTTAGGCACTCATCCAATACACAGACATTTCTAAACTACATCCAGGTCAACAGGGTAGGGACAGGCAAATGTAGACACTGATGTACTGAGAGAGATCAAAAATGCAATCTATACAACAAAGAAACCAAAAGAATAACTGTGAGGTGGAGACCAACCCACAATGCCTTGTGAGTGTTCACAACGTGCAAGTGTACAGGTGGGGGTGGTAAGGGAAAAGGATCGGATTAGTTAATGTAGTACATCTCATGGTAAACATGTCAGATGAATGATACATAAATGTATGTGCTACCTGACATTGTGATGCTGACCGTGGGCAAGTTCTGTATATACACTGTACAATAGATGATATGTGTGGGTGGTCACGGCACCAAGGACCCATAAGGGACATGATGCACCATACTGCAGCAATAGCACGGAAGAGAGTGGGAGAAGAGAGTGGATAAGATAAAGGACTTGATGCTTATTGTGAACTGAAGGAGGTTGTGCTCAATATGCAGAGGTAGAGTGAGTCCATCACACAGAAGGCATCACGCATAGGAAAGTGGCCCACCAACAGTCAATAGCAAAGTGTGTCACACACAGGGAGTCATTGCCAGAGTTACACAGGAGTGCATAAGTGGATTTTTTGATCAGTAAGCGTGGACGACAGTACAAGGACCCAGATAGCCCTGCAGATGATAAACAGATATTACCATGTAATCCGTGCACATGGTACAAGGTGAGGCCATTTGCAGTGCACCAGGCCAGGATGGCTAAGAGGCAGTCATGGGGAATGAGTATGCAAGTGTGTAATTTGGTCCATTGGTGAAGAGTAGTGTGACATCAGCATAGCAAATTAACTTGTTGTACAAAGAGGCAAATAAGTGAAACAGTAGGCAAATGTGTAGGTAAATATGCATGCCAAAAGAATGGACACCTGCAGGACGCCACAGGTGGAGGATGAAGTTCGGTGGGAGTAAGGGCACAGAATGTTCTAGTAGGAATGCTTGTTCAGTAATTAGCTAAGAAAGTCCACTTGCCGTTCAGGTAGCCTTTCAATGAGGATGGAATGCCTCACTGTGTGAAAAGCAGATGAGATATCAGGGAGGATGAGGACAGCAGGGGATTATGAAATGAGGGTTGCTATCATTTATCCATGTGTGTTTTCTGTGGCTCTGGACCATTTCAATGCACACTCGTGTCCATGTACACCCACAACAACGACCTCATGGGCATAGATTTGTGGGAGTGCAAACTTGTCAAGCAGTTTCCCTGGGAAGGCGTAGAAAGAAATTTGCCAGTAGTTTGCTGGTCAGGAAGGCTTGTCATGTGGCATATTAATCATGGTGCAAACAAGGGAGTGCCTGGTGGAGGATGGAAACTAAATAGCAGGGAAGGAGTGGTTGCAGAGATCAGCAAGAGCAGTTGCCTGAGAGGAAATGTTGCCATTGATGGTTCTGTAGGTGCAGCGGCACACCAGTTGTAATGACACATTCATGGAGTAGTCAACTCTGGTCACAACTTCAGGGGAAACATGAGTGAATGAGGAGAATGAGGAATGATGAGGGTGATTTTGTAGGGGGCAGAGTTGCGGAGGGTTGGGTGTGAAGAGCTTGTAACAAGTATGTTTAGTCAGGCATGTGTATTTGCAAAACATATGGGAAGCGAGCGCATTCCAAAGGTACTGTGAAGGAGCTGTTGCAGAATATACAGTTTATGTGTTGCCAATTACTGAAATACTCACCTCTTGCACCGCCACCAGAAACCTGCTTCATGTCACAATGCACAGCTGCCCACCGAGGGAGCTGCAATGGAAAACATAAGCACACAACACAAAGCAACATTATACATCCATCTACGATGAAATAATGTTAAATGTACATTTGTAACCACCAGACCATGGTCAATGCAGACTTCATTGTCTCAGCATAGCAATGGTCAAATTCTGGATTTTATTCGAATGCAGCATTACCATGCAAGCAGCCGTGTTACACTAGAAGCGGCAAACACCACGGTGCAGCATGACTATGAAAATCAAGGGAAAGCACAAACACCACTAACCCAAATGTGCTGGTAGACAACATGTCCCACAAAATATCATACATAGCAACATGTTTGCGGCTTGCAAATGATGGTGCACGCCTAATAGTTGATTGTTAATCTAGGTAGGCCAAATGTGACATAGAGCCAGAATTCCACAAACCCTGCTAGGGATCTGAAGTGTCACTCATTAGGCATGATGAGAATACCATGACACACACATCAGCCCAAACATCAGCACCTGCCACAGGACACAAACAGTTCACCATGCCACACACTCCCAAACAACCATGAAAGCCCCACACAGTTAGAAAGCACAGTTATCATAATCAGTGAACAGTGGCCCCAGCAATCCATCTGAAGAACATGACCATACCCATCATTAGAATCACTCCTGTGTTAAACATGCCCCACTTAAGGAATAGTGTTTGACTACAAGATAAATCAATCCAAAGTGAACACACACAGTGCCAGACTCCCATGCAAACACCACTGAAATGTCAGCAAATGTCATGCACTTACCTGTCCAGGGAACTGCACCTGCCTTGCATACGATGCACACCCTTGGGAGACGCTTCTCCTAAATTGAATATTATGCAGAGTAACAGCACAGACAACATGCACATACATGATCTCACATGATCACTGAAAGAAAATATGCATACAACACACAGTGCAGGAGCAACACAAGGTGCCAAAGGGTGAATGGACATTTATAGTGGTTAGTCCAGGAGTACAGTGTGTCACAACAGAGAGAGGGAGAGAGAGTGACACAGAGAGGGAATCCCAAAGAAATTACAGATCAAAGAGTACACAGCCTGGTCTTCAGATGTACAATGACATGCTGTACAGCACAGTAGGTGCGCCCATAGAGGTATACACATAGGTAGGGAGCAGAGTGGCATGAGCATCATTTAAATTACCATACCAGCATGTCAGCGTGCAAAGGACATATAAGACAACCAAGACATGCAGCAAAAATGCACACCAATGAAGCATGCTCAACATGCAAGACAATGCAAGACAATGCAAAAGCGTACCCACTGACTGGGCTGGCATGGTGTCAATCCCACATCACCTTCACCAGGAACTATGTTTCCTAATCTGGTACAAGAAGGACAGTGCCTGGTGGAGGGCATGGGGAGCATGGACTTGAAATGGTGCAAGGTATCTCCTCTGGGACAGCAATTACCGCCACATCACAGATTACTGAAACTACATGGGAGAACACATTAACACAGCCATTGTGAAGTACCATTGACACAGCACACAAGTGCAACAGAACACCAAACCTATAATTACCTGCATATGCCATCCTGTGCACCACCAGGCAAACAAGCTAGTTTACTTCACTAGGCATGCCTGCATTTACACCACACCACATGTGTTGTCCTTGAGGTCTTAATGGC
Source organism: Ambystoma mexicanum (assembly GCF_040938575.1). Taxonomy (NCBI): domain Eukaryota; kingdom Metazoa; phylum Chordata; class Amphibia; order Caudata; family Ambystomatidae; genus Ambystoma; species Ambystoma mexicanum. Next base: position 297,679,826 of record NC_090936.1, on the reverse strand, counting down.
ATACCTCATGGGAAATCAAGCTAAAAATAAAAAGAAACACAACCAGGAAAGGGCAACAAAAAGAAAATGCTTTGCCAACATCCAGCCATGTGGGTGTAAAAAAATGTCCATCATGGACCGGGGGGGGGGAGGCCTGCCCAGGAGGTGGGAGGGACAGGGTGCATGTCACCTCCCACATGGGTGGATGTTAAAAAAAGACAAATTCCCTCCATGGGCTCATGGACCACACAGCTATTTCTGCTGTGACCACCTTCCTTGGGTAGAATCAGAAGGTTGTAGTGGTAAGGGAGGTTGACCACATAGTGCCCTGGCCTGATTCTCAGTGGCAGCGGTCAGGCGGGACACTTATGAATGCATCTGCAACTTGAAGCTTCGGCGGTCATCATGCATCACCTCACGGGATGCACAGATTTCCTCTGAGATAGTCTGCCTCGTTAGTTGCATCTCATGTTGGTACTGTGTCCTGTGGGTTGCCCCTTCCACTTCAACTGAAGCTCTGTGGGCCAACAACTCTCACCTCAGGGCTTCCCTGTGGGCCCGACCCTCTGCAAGCAGCGATGCCTGCAGAGACCTTAGATCGGCCCGTCGGCTCCTGCTGTTGGCCTCCATGTGCAGCCTATGGGAGCAGCATGTGGACCTAAATGCCTGCAGCTCATGTTCCACCTGTTTTTCTGGTGGGCTCATGGAACTGGCCACCCTATCCATGACCTCAGCCAACATCTCATAGACAGCACCATGTTGTTGTGCAACACACAACATTGACTGCTCCCACACTGTCTCTCCAGCCTGTGACACGTCCACCAAATGTGTAAGGCCAACGCCTGCCTGACCCAAGGGAGCATGACCCTTGTTGTGATGCCACTGTCTGTGGCTGCAGGACTGCATCCCTCCCTTGGACATCTAGCCCAGGACCAGAAACCAATACTGTGGAGCATGGCCTTGCAGCCGTAACCACCAAAGATGGATGTGACAGCCCTGACTGGCCCTGTGAGGGCACTCGACCCCCTGCAGACTCACGGGCAACAACAGCTGCAACACTTGGTGCACTCACCTCAGACAGCATTGAGGATGGGACATCTGGCTCAGCACCAGAGCTACTGGATTCATCAGAGTCAGTTTTGAACTGAGACATTCCCCGGATGGACTGTAGCACCAGTGGATTCTCATTGGCTGTCAAACCACGTCCTCCACTGGTCGTTTGTTCCGGCTCAGACTCCTGTTCCTCTTCTACCTCCTCCCCTGCATCTAGTGCCTCATCACCTGCACCTGGGATGTGAATTTGGTTCTAGCATTTTATATGTGTCACTCACATGGTATTGGCATGAACGGACTCTGTTGAATAGCAGCTAGATAGGGTCAGCCGTACAGGATAAGGACTTTACATTTATACATTTGATTGACTCATAACTGCAGCCAATCCCGTGTTTGAAAATGTCTCACTTTAACCTGTGTATAACAAAGAAGATTTATTTCCTTTGATTTCCATCTTTTGTTAACAAACATGTACAAATGTTATTGCCTTGCTAGTATGCAATGTTTGGTTTGGACAACATGTCTCAAGTGAAGATTCATTATTTTGATATTAACTGTATAAAAAACAGTTTCTTGTTTTATCTGTATAATTCAAAGCAGATTGTATATATTATGTGTTTCACTGTAGGACCCATGGGCCTACTGAATAAATAATGTATTTTGTATATTCATCTGTGTGCCATTTAATAGATTCATTTAAAGACTATTCACAATAGCCATGTGCCCCAGCAAGGGTCTTACAGAATCATAATTTGAAGTTGTTCGTTTAGGGGACCACCCTTTGTGTTTTAGCTGTTCTGCTCATTTGTCCCCTGGATGCTTTTCAGTTTTTCCCTTTTGTTATACAAGGCCATATAAAGACATGAAGATTGATGTTAATTGTGTTGACAATATACATCGGTATCACAATGCTGTCCTGCAATACTTTGCCATGCATGTTACCATGTCAGAAATCGCATACACACACTATGTACAAGAAGCCATCTGATCATGATATGGTATGATATGACATTTATAACGCGCCTATACATAAGTGTTTCTGCATCATGGCGTATGCAGACTTGCAACAACATCCCATATTCCTGACCACGTAGCCAATGGACACATTGACATCAGACATGGTTCGCTGAAAGCACATTCTGGCCCCTGGCACAGCAAACTATTGACAACAACATATTAAATGGGCATCATCATGTGGCTATGTAACATGATATTACATTACATGTGTACACGTACGCACATATTCACAGCCAAGGACACATCAATTACATGACACAGCAGTGTATAACTGGCACAGGGAGTGCACACAATGTGGACATGGCCTGAGTGTGGAGTCCCAGGTGTATAATGTGGAGAGAGTAATTTCATAAACTGGAAAATAGGATGAAGGGACAGTGACACAGAAGTGGGACAGGGGCATGAACCCATGGAGTGTGTGCTGTGTGTGGGAGGTTAACAGGGATGAATCCTGACAAATATTTGACAATGGGGTCAGTGCCATAGCTGCACCAGGGATTTGCACAGTGTTGGGAAATGCAATGTCACTCATGGCACACTGTGAGGCCAGCTGGTAGACTTTCTGGGAGTTATCTGTAGCATGAAACTACCTACATACATGTGTGGATTGACTATCTACACCATGCAGTGCATGATCTGTAACACGTGCGTCAGACAGAAGCACTTGTCTAGCAGAGCAGAGTCACTGACATCAGTGATGCTACTAACTAGATGCCACGTTGTGGTGGTATACACGCATTTCACTGCGGTATTTTTCATCGCGTGTTTTTTCATCGCTGTTTTTATTTTTAAAAAAAAAACTGTTTTTTTTGGGGGGGATTAAAAAATTAAATATATGGTTGTGGGTGTAAGGGAATTTAAAAAAAATGGGGGGTTTTGGGGGATAACCCCCCACCCCAAAAAAAACAAAAAAAATGATGAGTTTTTCGAGAAAAAAGACGGCGATGAAAAAACCTGCGATGAAAAATACCGCAGTGAAATAACGTAGAACCGCTGTGGTATCATGTTGAAAATGTTGTTTGTGTATTTGTATGCTGGTGGGTGATGACTACTGTCATAATGCCATGTACAACTGATGTACAACACATGTGTTGTATCCACTCTAGAGTACACTGTGCACAAGTCAGTACACCATGACATGGTTCACCCAGAGCAGTCATTCAAATGCAGGCACAAGTGTAACACAATCATACTTGTTTGTTTTATCTATGTATACATACTGAGGATGCACATGCTTGGTCACTCACCAGACGTGTCCTTGTAATTTGGCAGGCCTCCCACGCCTTGCACCTGATCTACATGAATGAAGCGCCTCATAGCCTCTTCAAGCGGCGTGAGCTCCTGCTCCTCTGCTGACCCCACTCCAGTTTCCAGAGTAGAGGCGAGGTTGGCACCCAGCTTGTGTTTGGTGCGATGGTTGTGGTCATTCCACCACTTCATGACCTGAGAAGTGGTGCACCTCTCATTCCTTAAGGTGTTGATCTCATCTTTGACTTGCTGCCAATGCACCATATATGCTGAGCAGGTGTATGTGTGCTCCCTGGCTGCATGTACATGTCATGGTGATGTGCGCCCACGTAGTCCACAAGGATTTGGAGTTCCTCATCACTGAAGCTTCTCTTCCTCGACATGGTGGTGTCCTGTGCCATGCCATGGGGTTGAGCCTCTTCCTGTTGTGCACGCTTTGCCTTCTTGGGAGGTGGTGCAGACCCAGTGTGGCTGGGATCACCCAGGGAACCAGATGCTGGAACACTAGTGGCCCGGGCCATGGCATCACCCACTGATGCTGGGACAGCAGCTTCCCCTGCAGCTCCCTGACCCTGGTGGAGGGGACCCACAGCTTTCCCTTCACATCCCTTATGCTTCGAGAGATGAACAGCAGCTGCCCGTGCATGTCCATGTACCTGGGGGGGAAGACAGCAACTACCCCTGCAGGTCCCTGAACCTGGGGGTGGGTACATGAGCTTCCCCTGCAGCTCCCTGACCCTTGGGGGCCAGGGACAGCAGCTGCCACTGCAGGTCTCTGACCCTGGGGCTTGGGGACAGGAGCTTTCCCTGTGTGTGCCTTACCCTTCAAGAGATGGACAGCAGCTGCCCTGGCATGTCCGTGTACCTGGGGCGAATGACAGCAGCTACCGCTGCAGGTCACTGAACCTGGGGGGCGGTGGGGACAGGAGCTGTCCCTGGAGCTCCCTGACTGGGGTGTGGGGACAACAGCTGTGCCTGCAGCTCCTTAACACTGTTGGGGGGACCACATCTCTCTCTCTACACGTCCCCTACCCCAGGAGGGGGGCAGCAGCTTCTGCTGCATGTCCCTGACCATGGCCACCTCGGCCACCTTTCCCTCTTGGGGACCTTCCAATCATGGTACAAATGGACTTGTACAATGGAAGGCACACCAAGCAATTGTCCTGGGCAATCGGAGTCAGGGGGAAGTGTACGTGATGGAAAACGTACTTCTGTGGTCCAGCAAGTCTCACTATTACCCCTGGTGAAAGAAATACGGGGTGCGTAATGCACAGGCACCACAAAAATCAAAAATGTGTGTAAGCGACACATCGGTAGCTCCCATAACAAGAAAAAGCGTTATGCGTTACGCTGTGGCACCCAACAACACAAAAATGTGTATGTGAAGCCCGGAAAGTTACTGTAATGGTAATAATGGAGGTACATGATACACAGGGGCACCGAGAGTATGAATAATGTGTACACGACTCACTGTTAGCCTCTGAAAAAAGAAAAGAAGATGTGCATATGTGCGGAGGCAAATCCCCCACCAAAATAAGAAGTTTGTGCTGTCGCAGTAGTGAACGTATTGCGTGGCACAGCAAAATACTTAATAATCCACTCGTCCTTCTGTCCGTCCACTCACAATTGCATGTACGGTCTGATTTGCTTCTACGCACTTCGTGATCCGATTCTGGTGTTCTGAATGCCAGCGCCCAGTGCGTGTCACATGGGTTACGCGCTGAGGGCCTTTCCTTTGATTTCACGTGTTTGCAATAATTTCGAATGCTCAAAGTAACCATCACTCTGTTTCCGGCTGCCCACGCGTTAGACACTGAAGACCCATGCTACTGCCTACAAGCCTTTTTACCTGCCTCCTACTGCCCTGAGCTGGCTCCTACCGAGCCATCTGCTGCTGCCTGCCCACTATGTGTGCCTGCGGCCCACCGACCCTGCATTGGTAGTGCCTGCTGTCCAGCCATTGCCAGGGCTCCTGTCCTTGGCACTGTGACCACCTCAGTCAATTAACCAGACTCCCAACGTGCCATACCATCACCACCGCTCCACAACCCATCCCCAGGGCCACAATGTCCACCCACACCTGTCTCGGGGGTTGCCGTGTCAGCAACACCATCATCTGACCAGAGTGCCAACCCTATGGCAGCGAGGCAGAGGGCTTTCAACTTCATGGCCAGGGAAGTTGACATCCTGGTGGAGCACGTCCTGGGGAACTATGAAGCCCTCTTCCAAGGATCGACGCAACTAAGGAAGGCTGATCTGGAACGGGATTGTGGATGCCATCAACACGGTGGCACCACGGTCCTTCAAGCATGAGCACAAGCGCTGGGAGGACCTTAAATCCAGGACCCACAGCAAGGTCCTGCGCTTCCTCGAGTCTGGTACAACTGTAGATCTGCGCAGGTGCCAGCTGTCTATCAACAGCATGCGGGTCCTGGAGAAGTTTTACCCGGCGCTGCACACCCAGGTCTGCGTGTTGCAACAACACCTAGAGTTGTCAGAACAGTATGTCAAGTGTCGATAGGCTCCACAGTACATGTGCATGTTCCTGCATATTGGGATTGAACAACTTAGGCCTAACAGCAAGTATGCCTCTGATACGGATGTCTGCATGCATGACCCTGACAGTGCTCTCCATGTGTGCAGTGCACCATATGTGATTTCAATGGGATGTCATTTGCATTGTGAGCTGTACTGCTAACTTTCTGAACGTGCACATGTTTTATTACCTGCGTATGAGACATGCCAGTGTGGCAAGTGTGACAGTTGAGGTAGTGTTGGCCACATCATGTGCATGCATGGTGTTCATGTGTATGTGTCAAAGTCTGGAATGTGTGACTGGCCATAACTCATGGCTGGATGAAACAGGTGCATTTTTTTTTTGTTGCATTTGGTTTTAAAACAATTAAAACCTTAAGCAAAATTGAATCATACATGATAAAAAGAATTAATCATAAAAAGTCTCTCCAATGCTAATCAAGAAGATACCAGTTGATAGGAAAGGCAGAGTGAATATCACACTCCTACTAAAAAAGAAATGATAAAACGAAAATGTAATCAATTTGCAATGGAAGCACGAAAAGAAGTTAAGGAGAAAGGAAAAATAGAAAAAAGAGGAAAAAAAACACAATTTACAGGTTACAAAATACAAGAAACGAGCATACACGAAATCAATCTCTAAATGCTATGTGTCTAAATTATTTAACTTTTCGCCACACTTTCCTTAACAAGGGCACTAATTAACTGTATTCGCTCAAAATATGACATCCATTCCCTCTAGCTTTAAGAATATTTCTTTCAAATATGTTAACAGGGCAAGTGTTAGAGAGATACTATTTCCTGACAATAATTCAGCCCACCAGTCCTTAGTTGTTCTTGACGTATATCGCATAAAAAATGTGTTCAGCCATTTGCTTCTTACATGGTTTAAGGTAGGGCGTGTCATGGTCAGATGCAAGATATGATAGGTTATTTATAATGCTCTTAATACCCAGAGGTTTCTAAGCTCGGACCCGGGAATCGAACCTGTGTTGCTCCGTGTCATCTTGCTTCCAAGGCGAGCATGTTGCCCCTGATCTATCCTCCCAAGAGTCTCTTTGTCCCCTTTACACAATCTGCAACTATATTCGCAAAAGCTTTTTTCTTTTTGTGCTTCCAAAAGTTCTTTTGTTGGACACAGATTCGTTCAAATCTCATAAAATCTTGTCTTCTACGGTAGCAGGGAAATGTTATCAAATATTGCTGCATTTCACCTCGATCTCGCTGGGCTGGATCTTGAAGTCCATATAACTTCAGGCTTCTAACCTTATTTCTTCTAGCGATCCAGTCCAGATCCAGGAACCTTTTCTTTATTTTCAACGGTTGAGTTTTTAGCGTTTCCTCACATGTACTTAAATCTGCAAGAGTACTCAAGCAGGTGCATTTCAATGTGTGACGTAGTCATGTGGCGGGATTGCAGTTGACGGTACTCTAATGTGATTGCACATCACACTGCTTGAGGACTGTCAGTTGATGTGTGTGCATGAAATGCATGACATGTGTATGAGCACATGATGCATGTGTGTGTAGCATACGCAATTGATAAGTTGTGACAGTGCCATGTCCCCTGATGTTAATGTCTGATGGGATGGACAGGCATGTATGTGCATGTATGTGTATTGCATGTACATGTGTGTTGTGGTGGAGGATGATGGTTGCTTCCTTTACTAGTGAACTTCATGTGCATGTTTGTGTTGCCACGCACACATTGGTGCAGTACCCTAATGTTTGTGTCCTAGGTCTCCTTCTCCACAGTTGCGTCAGAAGAAGAGGGCAGAGACAGTGCTGTGGAGCAAGGCAGCAGGTATGCCTCCACCAGCCAGAGGCACAAGGCCCAGCCACACCCCCAGGACAGCACATTGTCAGGGAGCGAGGTTGCTGGTGCCACGTCAGGACTATAGGAAAATGCTGCTGGAGGGAGGTCCAAGAGGGTGAAGGTGGTAGTGGACTCCTCAGGAACGGGGCGGGGGGAGCAGGTGAGGCAACACAGGGCCATCCAGTGCGGAAGACGCTCTGGACTCATCCATGTTGGGAAACCTCCAGAAGGGACACCACCCCCCAGTCCCCATCACCTGTGACACCCCCTTCAGGCAGCCCCCTCCAGAAGGGACACCACCCCCCAGCCCCCATCACCTCTGACACCCCTTGCAGGCAGCCCCCTAGAGAAGGGACACCACCTGCAGGCAGCCCCCTCCACAAAGGAAAACCACCCCCCAGCCCCCGCCGCCTGTGACACCCCCTGCAGGGAGCCCCCTCCAGAAGTGACACCCCCTGAAGGCAGCCCCCTCCAGAAGGGACACCACCCCCCAGCCCCATCACCTGTGAGACCCCCTGCAGGCAGCCCCCTCCAGAAGGGACACTACCCCCAGCCCCATCACCTGGGACACCCCCTGCAGATAGCCCCCTCCAGAAGGAACACCCCCCAGCCCCATCACCTGTGACACCCCCTGCAGGCAGCCCCCTCCAGAAGGGACACCACCCCTCAGCCCCCATCACCTATGACACCTCTTGCAGGCAGCCCTTCCAGAAGGGACACCCCTGCAGGCAGCCCCCTCCAGAATGGACACCATCCCCTTACCCCCATCACCTGTGACACCCCCTGAAGGCAGCCCCCCAACCCCTATCACCTATGACACCCCCTGAAGGCATCCCCCTCCAGAAGGGGCACCCTCTGCAGGCAGTACCCTGACAGTGTCACACATCACCATTGCAGAAATAGTATGTTGGTCACCTGCACCTCGGTGGTGTGACTGCAGCATGATTATCATCTGGAACATGTTTCCTGAAAATCAAAATCTGTGCATTCACTGGAGCTACATCCATGAGTGGAGCATCTGCACACACACACGCACACGTCATGTCCTTAATCATCTGCCAACATACACATGTGACAAGTGAATGTGAAAAGTGGGTCCTGCAGCCCATCCAACAATGGCATGTCATCAAAGCACAGTGAATGAATGTGTGCCCACGACAGAATCAAACATACCAACGTTGTGTCACACATACCCAAACTATGGGAAGGTATGCCACAGCCTGAGCATGAGTCTGCTGGGTGACAGAAAACCTGTCAGTGAACTATCACATTACTGGTCCAGGCATGGGTGAAGGATAGGGCACTCAGAGAGTGCACGACTCGCAGACACTGGTGAATTGTGCAGCCAATGTGGGATATCCAAATACTGACAATACTGTATCCCAGTGGTAGAGGTAGACCAAGACCTGAGATAATGAAATCTGTGATACCACATGCTGATGAAGGCATATGCATGACATGCATGTGTGTCACACATCATTAACAAAGTCATGTGCCCTGATGTTGCCAATGGCACACTCCCAGAGTCAGCGCACCTCCCTCCACCCTGAACACAGTGAAGCCAAACACAGAGAAATGCAGCACAGGTGAAAGCAAATACCATTTGACAGAGCACACTAATCCGTCTAGTTGACACACCATCACCTGTCAGCCGCCTGTGGATCCTACCATCTCCAAAAATTCCAGCCACAACAAAACACAATCATGTATGCAACCAGACACATGACTACCAATGGAGAGAAGCACAGTCTCAAAATAGAACTAGCAAACCGGACCACACCCAAATTAACAGCAAGAAGCGAGGAATTTAGCCAAAAATAAATATATATTAGCATAACATATTAAAAGTATACTTATAAAAACCAAGAAATAATAAACTTGACCGTGTAAATAGAAAATGAAAGAAAAACATTCTCATGCCTAATAACTATATACAATTTAAATAGTTGGGTAATGTTCGAAAACTCTGGTATGAAAAAAAAGGAAACCTACACCTAAAGAACTATATACATGAAAAAAGGGGGGAATTGTCCAAATAGTCTGCTCCCAAAAAAGAAAAACAAAGGAAACCTATGACTAATTAACTATATACATAGGCAGCAGGCTAGTCCATCTCATGCCCAATGTCACTCAAACTCTGGACCAGGGCATCATCGATCGCTGCGTCCACATTTCCCATGCAGGCATCTGTTGATTCCTGGAGGGCTTGCAGGGCCTGCAGCATATGACACTCCAACCCTTCAGCCTCCCTGAAAGTTGCCTCCAGGATGTCAGCCCGCCTCCTTGCCCGACGCAGCGCAATTTCCACCCTGCCCATCATTACTCTCACCTCCTGAGTCTGCTGCCTCTCTGCTCGGATGCGCTGCCAGTATTACACGAACACGGAAGACATTCTGCTTCGCAGTTCCACATTAGAATCCTGCCTGACATTGTGTACCTGCTCCCTTGTGATGTTCTGCCCTGAGAATAAAAGCCTCCTTCTTAGAGCCTGCTGCTGCCACAATGCCTGGTGTCTGCTTTGCGTGTACACCCTCTGGACTGATGACGTTACCCAGGGGCATACGGTCCGTGCCCTGTGCGTGGGTGCCTGCTCTCCCTCCATTGCTGGTGATCCTGTCAGTGCCTGGATCGGCAAGGTGACCACCTCAGCTGATTGATCATTGACTCCCAACTCAGGCAGAGATGTTTACTCCACCAGACGGGGCAATATGTGTGGGACTGGTGCACAGGGGGCTCTGGTGATATCTGGGCCGGAGGCAGCCCGGAGGATGACTGGCGCACAGAGGAGGAAGACGATGAGGGGGTAACATTATTGAACATCCCACGCAGCACAAGCTGGACCAGAATAGTTGCGAGCCACGTGAGGAGATGCTGTATGTCTTGGTGATGACGTGCAAGCAGTGCACGGAAAGCCTGCACATCATCACGAATGATGCTGGTACGCCTCGCCACACAAAGCTGCAAGGGTACCACAATGTCCTGAAACGCAACAGCCACTGGCATTGGGGTGTCAGTCTGGGTGGAAACATCCGACACCGGGGGCTGGGTCCAGGTTGAGGCATGCCAACAGGTGCATACAGCTGCTGGCCCAGGGACAGACTTGCACAGGCACCACAAGTGGGGCCTGCACAAGCTCATGCCCCAGGTCCAGGTCAGCTGATGTCCTTCCTTGCCGAGTTGCATCGATCCTTGGAAGAGGGCTTCATAATTCCCCAGGACGTCCTCCACCAGGATGTCAACTTCCCTGGTCGTGAAGTTGACAGCCCTCTGCCTCGCTCTGATGGGGTTGCAACTCTTGTCAGATGATGGTGTTGCTGACATGGCAATTCCCGAGGCAGGTGTGGGTGGGCAAGGTGGTCCTGGGGATGGGCAGTGGAGCGGTGGTGATGGTATGGCACGTTGGGAGTCTGGTGAATCGGCTGAGGTGGTCACAGGGCCAAAGACAGGAGAACTGGCAATGGCTGGACAACAGTCCCTTCAAAATGCAGGGCAGGTGGGCAACAGGCACACACAGTGGGCAGGCAGCAGCAGATGGCTCGGTAGGAGGCAGCTCAGGGCAGCAGGAGGCAGGTAAAAAATGCTTGTAGGCAGGAGCGTGGGTCTTCCATGTGGGCAGCCGGAAACAGAGTGACAGTGAAATCAGAGGAAGGGCCCTCAACGCGTAACTTATGTGCCATGCGCTGGGCGCTGGTGTTCAGAATGCCAGAATCAGGATAAAGAAGTGCGTAGAAGCAAATCAGACCGTACGTGCGATTGGGAGTGGACGGACGAGTGAATCACTTAGAATTTTGGGGTGCCACGGAATTTGTTCACTGCTAGGACAGTATGAACTTCTTATTTCGGTGGGGGATTTGCCGCAACGCATACGTGCGGCTACTTTTCTTTTTTCAGAGGCTAACGTTGAGTCGCATATGCATTATTCATATTGTTGGTGCCCCTGTGTATCGCGTACCTCCATTATTACCGTTACAGTAGCTTTCCGGGCTTCACGTACACATTTTTTGTCTTGCTGGGTGCCACAGTGTATCGCATAATGCTTTTTTCTTTTTATGTGAGCTACCATGGTGTCACGTACACACATTTCTTCACCAGGGCTAATATTACACCTTGCTGGACCACAGAATTACCTTTTCCATCATGTACACTGCCCCCTGACTCCGATTGTCCAGGACAATTGCTTGGTGTGCCTTCCATTGTACAGGTCCATCTGTATCATGAGTGGAAAGGCCCCAAGAGGAAAAGGTGGCAGAGGTGGCCATGGTCAGGGATGTGCAGCCGGAGCTGCTGCCCCCCCCCCAGGGGTAGGGGACGGGCAGAGAGAGCTGTGGCCCTCCCCCAACAGGGCCAGGGAGCCGCAGGGGCAGCTGCTGTCCCCACCTCCAGGGTCAGGGAGCTGCAGGGGCAGCTCCTGTCCTCATCGCCCAAGATCAGGGACCTGCAGCGGTATCTGCTGTCATCCCCCCAGGTACACAGACACACAGGGGCAGCTGCTGTCCGTCTCTCGAAGGGTAAGGCACGTATAGCGTACAGGGAAAGCTCCTGTCTCTAACCCCCAGGGTCAGGGACCTGCAGGGGCAGCTGCTGTCCCTGCCCCCCAGGGTCAGAGAGCTGCAGGGGAGGCTCCAGCCCCCACAGCCCAGGGTCAGGGACCTCCAGCAGTAGCTGCTGTCATCCCCCCAGGTAAACGGACATGCAGGGGCAGCTGCTGTCTGCCTCTCGAAGGGTAAGGGACATACAGGGAAAGCTCATTTCCGCACCCCCCAGGGTCAGGGACCTGCAGGGGCAGCAGCTGTCCCTGCCCCCCAAGGTCAGGGAGCTGCAGGGAAAGGTCCTGTTTCCCCCCCAGGTACACAAACATGCTGGGGTAGCTGCTGTCCATCTCTGGAAGGGTAAGGGACGTGCAGGGAGAGCTGTGGTCCCCCCACCAGGGTCAGGGATCTGCAGGGGAAGCTGGTGTGCCAGCATCAGTGGGTGTTGCCATGGCCCAGGCCACTAGTAGTGCAGCATCTGGTGCCCTGAGTGGTCCCAACCACACAAAGTCTGCACCACCTGCCAAGAAGGCAAAGTGTGCACAGCAGGAAGAAGCTCAGCCCCGTGGTATGGCACAGGACACCGCCACATTGAGGAAGAGGTGCTTCAGTGATGAGGAACTCCAAATCCTCGTGGACTACATGGGCGCACACCACTGTGACATGTGCACGCAGCCAAGGAGCACACATACACCTGCCCTGCTCAGCATATGGTGCATTGGCAACAAGTCACAGATGAGATCAGCACCTTAGGGAATGACCTCAACCATCGCACCAAACACAAGCTGGGTGCAAACCTTGCCTCTGCTCTGGCGAATGGAGGGGGTCACCAGAGGAGCAGGAGCTCACCTCGCATGAAGAGGCTATCAGCCGCTTCAATCATGATGATCAGGTGCAACGCGTGGGAGGCTTGCCAAATTACGAGGACACGGCCAGTGAGTGACCAAGCATGTGCATCCTCAGTATGTGTATGTAGATTAAAAAAACAAGTATGATTGTGTTGCACTTGTGCCTGCATTTGAATGACTGCCCTGGGTGAACCATGTCATGGAGTACTGACTCGTGCACAGTGTACTCTAGAGTGGATACAACACATGTGTCGTACATCAGTTGCACATGACATTGTGACAGTAGTCATCACCCACCAGCACACACAAACAAAATTTTCAAAATGATACCACAACGTGGCATCTGGTTAGTAGCATCACTGATGTCAGTGACTCTGTTCTGCTAGACAAGTGCTTCTGTCTGACGCACGTGTTACAGATCATGCACTGGATGGTGTAGATAGTCCATCCATGTATGTAGGTGGTTCCATGCTACAGATAACTTCCATGAAGACTACCATCTGGCCTCACAGTGTGCCATGAGTGACACTGCATTTCTCAACACTGTGCACATCCCTGGTGCAGCTATGGCACTTACCCCATTGTCAAATAGTTGTCAGGATTCAACCCTGTTAACCTCCCACACTCAGCACACACGCCATGGGTCCATGCCCCTGTCCCTCTTGTGTATCACTGTCCCTTCTTCCTATTTCCCAGTGCATGTAATGACTCTTCCACATCACACACCCGGGACTCCACACTCAGGCCATGTCCACATTGTGTGCACTCCCTGTGCCAGTTCTACACTGTTTTGGCATGTAATTGATATGCACTTGGCTGTGAATATGTGCGTACGTGAGCCCATGTAATGTCATAGCATGTTACATAGCCACCTGATGGTGCCCATTTAGTATGTATTTGTCAATAGGATGCTATGCCATGGGCCGGAATGTGCTTTCAGAAAACCATGTCTGATGTCAATGGGCCTCATTACGTGTTTGCCGGTACGGATACAACCGTACCGGTAAACTTGCCGGTACCGTTGTGTCCGGACCAGCACATTTGAGTTGTGCTCGCGGGTGCCTTTCATTCCGGCAGGTCTGACCTGGCGGAAGGAAAGACACCCGCGAGCACAGAATTTCGGATTCACACGCAGCGTTGATAGCGGTGCCTGTGCATCCGGCTTCCCCATTCCCATTGAGCCCTATGGGTCTCAAATGGGAATGGGAAAGATTTTTTTTCCGGCGCCCAGGAATGGGCAAATTCTGGGCCTGGCAAGGCCGCAATGACCCGGTAATTGCCCATTTTTGGGCACCGGGACAAATGTAACTCTGGCGGCAGCCGTGCCTGTTTTACAGGCACGGCTACTGCAAGGGTTGTAATGAGGCCCAATGTGTCCACTGGCTACATGGTCAGGAACATGGGATATTGTTGCAAGTCTGCATACGCCATGATCAGATGGATTCTTGTACATAGTGTGTGTATGCAACTTCTAGCATGGTAACATGCAAGGCAATGTACGCAGGGCAGCATTGTGATACTGATGTATATTGTTGACGCAATTAAAATCAATCTTCATATCTTTATATGTCCTTGTTCAGGTGATGACACACTAGATGCAGGGGAGGAGGTAGAGGAGGAATGGGAGTCTGCGCCGGAACAGACCACCAGTGGCGGACGTGGTGTGGCAGCCCATGAGAATCCACTGATGCTACAGTCCATCCAGGGAATGCCTCGGTTTCGACACCAACTCAGATGAATCCAGTAGCTCTGGTGCTGAATGGGATGTCCAATCCCCAATGATGTCAGAGGTGAGTGCACCAAGTGTTGTAGCTTTTGTTGCCCGTGAGTCTGCAGGGGATCAGGTGCCGTCACAGGGACAGTCAGTGGTGTCACGTCCATCTGTGCTGGTTACGGCTGCAAGGCCACGCTCTACAGTATGGGTTTCTGGTCCTTGGCAAGATGTCCAAGGGAGAGATGCAGTCCTGCAGCCACAGACAGTGGCATCACAGCAAGGGTCATGCTCCCTTGGGTCAGGCAGGCGTGGGCCCCGCACACGTGGTAGATGTGTGCAAGGTAGAGAGACAGTGTGGGAGCAGTCGATGTTGCATGCTGTGCAACAACAGGGTGCTGCATGTGAGATGAGGGCATGGATAGGGTGGTCAGTTCCACAATCCCAACAGAAACACAGGTATAGCACGAGCTGCATGCATTGCGGTCCACATATCGCTCACACAGGCTGCACATGGAGGCCAACAGCAAGAGCTGACAGGCCGATCGTTGGCCCACAGAGCTTCAGTTGAAGTGGAAGAGCAGCCCGCTCAACACAGTACCAACATGAGATACAACTATTGAGTCAGACCATCTGAGAGGAAATCTGTGCATCCTGTGAGGTGATGCATGATGACCTCCGAAGCTTCATGTTGCAGATGCCTTCCTCAGTGTCCTGCCTGGCCGCTGCCACTGAGACCAGGCCAGGGCAGTACGTGGTCAACCTCCCTCACCACTAGCACCTTCTGATTCTACCCAGGAAGGTGGTCACAGCAGAAACGTGCCTCCCAGTCCAAGATAGCTATGCAGTCCATGAGCCAATGGAGGGAATCGTCTTTTTTTTCAACATCCACCCATGTGGGAGTTGAAGTGCACCCCCCTACGGTACATGATGGACATTTTTACACCCCCATGGCCGGATGTTGGCATAGCATATTTTGTTTTGCCCTTTCCTCGTTGTGGTTTTTTTTTCATTTTCATCTTGATTTCCCTTGAGGTGTGCCATTAACACCTCAAGGACAACAGGTGTGCTGTGGTGTACATGCAGGCATGCCTAGTGAAGTCAACTAGCATGTTTTCATATTGGTGTACGGTATGGCATGTGCAGGTAATTATAGGATTGTTCTGTTGCACATGTGTGCTTTGTCAATGGTACTTCACAATGGCTGTTTTAATGTGTTCTCCAATGTTGTTTCAGTAATCTGTGATGTGGCGGTGACTGCTGTACCGGGGGAGACACCCTGCACCATTTCAAGTCCATGCTCCCCATGACCTCCAACAGGCACTGTCCTTCCTCTACCAGATTCGGAAACACAGTTCCTGTTGAAGGTGATGTGGGATTGGCACCATGCCGGCCCAGTCAGCGGGTACGCTTTTGCACTGTCTTGCTTGTTGAGCATACTTCCTTAGTGTGCATTTTTGCTGCATGTCTTGGTTGCCTCATATGTCCTTTGCATGATGACATGCCGGTATGGTAATTCAAATGGTGCTCATACCACTGTGTTACCTACCAATGTGTATACCTCTATGGGCGCACCTACTGTGCTGTATAGCATGTCATTGTACATATGAAGACCAGGCTGTGTACTCTTTGATCTGTCATTTCCTTGGGATTCCCTCTCTGTCACTCTCTCTCCCTCTCTCTGTTGTGGTACACTGTACTCCTGGACTAATCACTATCGATTTCCTCCTGCACTGTGCGTTGTATGCATATTTTCTTTCAGTGATCATGTGAGATCATGTATCTATGCATGTTTTCTATGCATGTTTTCTGTGCTGTTACTCTGCATAGTATTCAATTGAGGGGAAGCATCTCCCGACGGTGTGCATCGTATGCAAGGCAGGTGAGTTCCCTGGACAGGTAAGTGCATAGCATTTGCTGACACTTCTGTAGTGTTTGCATTGACTTACCTTATGGTCAAACACTATTCCTTAAGTGGGGCATGTTTCACACAGGGGTGATTCTAATGGTGGGTATGGTCATGTTCTTCAGATGAATTGATGGGGCCACTATTCACTGATTATGATAACTGTGCTTTCTAACTGTGTGGGGCTTTCATGGTTTGTTTGTAGTGTGTAGCATGGTCAACTGTTTGTGCCCTGTGGCAGGTGCTGATGTTTGGGCTGATGTGTGTCTCATGGTATTCTTATCTCATGTCTAATGAGTGACACTTCGGATCTATAGCAGGGTTTGTGGGATTCTGGCTGTATGTCACTTTTGGACTGTCTATATTAACAATCAACTATTACGGTGTGCACCAGCATTTGACAGCCACAAACATGTTGCTATGTATGATATTTGTGGGACATGTTGTCTACCAGCACATTTGGGTTAGTGGTGTTTGTGTTCCCATGATTTTCACAGGCATGCTGCACCATGGTGTTTGCAGCTTCTAGTGCACCGTGACTGGGTGCATGGTAATGCTGCACTATCATGTTGGTCCTTAGAGTGAATCTGCTAGTGCATGACGTTTTACTTCAAGATGTTCCAGCACTCATAGACTGAAGCAGTAGGTAATTGTTTAGATGACCGGTGGGCTCAGGAAAACCATGTGGCTCGAGTACCCATGTCAGTCGAAATCCCAGTTGAAGGTGTGGATGGCACACCTTTATCCTCTCAACCAGTTAAAGAGCAAACAGCAGATCTAATCATGAAGATATTGTTTCACACTGAAATTATCAGATTTGATTTGATCAAGACCGCCCACTATCCCATTATCTTGGGACTTCCTTGGCTTCGATTTCATGATCCGTTTATCAATTGGATGGCAGGAACCTTCTTTTTGGGTTCTGAATAGTGTCTCTCTCATTGCCTTAGCCAAGGAGCTATAGGATTCCATTCACATCACAAAAACGAATGAGACAACAAAAGGCATAAACCTGTAGCATTACTCCAGCTTCTACCTTCAGAATACCAAGCCTTTGAGCAAGTGTTTTCTGAATAAGAATACAAAGAACTTCCACCTCATAGAGCTGATGATTGTACCATCATCCTCCTGCCAGAGACACAAGTACCATTTGGCAGAATGTACACTCTCTCAGAGACAGAAAAGACAGCATTAAAAACCTATCTGAAAACTAACCTCTGAAATGGCCTAATAGCAGAGTCAAAATCTCCTGCAGGAGCATCATTGTTTTTTATCCCAAAGAAAGACACTGAAGAATTATGTCCCTGTATCGATTGTAACGCTCACCTGGTTCCCACGGGGGCGCTGGTCTAGTCTGGATTGCTGTGGCCTCTTCTAGCGTGATGCGCAGGACCCAGAACACCGATTGGACAGGACCTCCAAATCGTGCTTGCCTGGCCCGTAGGAATATCCTTCTTATGGTTTGGAAGGATGAACTCTCCATCCTGCTTCTGGTGCAGGGGCGCGCGTTCGTCCAGTTACTTCACTGGTTTTCAGAATGGCGCTGGCAAAATCCACTTGACTTTCCTGAGCGATGCGCCGTAAGTATGAAAGTTCAAAGTTCAAGTGAGGCCCCCTTTATGTTGTCTTTCTAACCTGTGATCTGTCCTTTATTTCAGGTGCAGAATGAAGGCGATGCGTCGAGGGGTTAAACTGCCGAGGTGAGTAGTGATGAGGGAGATCCCTCTAAATGTCCTTATCATTCCCCAGAAATGTCTCTTGTCCTTTCCCCATAGGGGCCAGGGTACGGTACCTGCCAACGGGGCGGCGCCGACCCGAAATGTGGAAAAAAAGCCGGTAAGTTTTATGGCTGTTAATCAGGCTTTCCTTCTGTGTCCCTTCTGCTCACCTTTTGTTTCTTCCTCTCTCCCCTAGGTGCAGAGATGTGGCGTCTGATGCTGACAGCCGTGATGGAGCCGGGAGATGTCTCGAGGACAGGTGAGTGAAGCGTGGCGCTGCAGCGAGCAACGCGATGCTTTTAAATGGAAGTCTTTCTTCAGGGATGCTGGCGAGAAGATTCCGGATGCAGGTAAGAAGTTTGAAATAGTCCTTGGTTTTCACCTTTCTCTTCTCTTCCTTCCTTGCAGGTCTTCCAGGTTCGAGGCGGGCGTGGCCGGAGTCCAGGAGTAGGAGCAGACACGGTGAGCGTTAAGCTGCAGGAAGCAGAACAACGCGAAGCATGAGCTGCTGTCTGGGTGTGGCTTAAATAGCCTCCAAAGAAGTCCCAGGTATGTATCCTTACCCAACTAGGTATGTATCCTTCCCTGGCCACGCCCGAGTGAAAAAATAGTCCCTATGAAAAAATAGTCCCTTTCAGGTCTCAGGGAGGCCTGAAGCGTGCAGCATGGTCTGCATCAGGTAAGTGCACAAAACACCTCCCTTTATGAGCCTGGTGCCTATGGCGCCAGGACTGATGTCCAACATGAGCCTGGTGCCAAAGGCGCCAGGACTGAGTCCAAAGAGCCCCTATAAGGGGCCGCTGGGTTTTTACCCGAGGGCATGATGCCTGCTTCCGGGGGTGCTGGGCCTGACCTGGTGCTCCGGGGGTAGGCATCATGACAGCACTCCCCCCCAAGGCCCCTCCCAAGGTCGTTCCTTCTGGAGGTTTTGGTTTGTTTGGGAAATTCCGATGGAACCTTTTTACCAGCCGAGGTGCATGTACGAGATCACTGGGTTCCCAAGACCTTTCCTGAGGCCCGTACCCTTTCCAATCAATTAGATAGAAAAGTTTTTATTTTGAGATCTTAGAATCCAAAATGTTCTTCACCTCGAATTCAGGCTCCCCATCTATCTGAATCGGTTCTGGTGGCTTTGTTAATCTGGTTCCTGGGTGGACTGGTTTCAAAAGTGACACATGAAAAACAGGGTGAATCCGCATGTTAGCTGGTAGATCGAGCTTGACTGCCACTGGGTTGATTATAGCTTTGATCGAGTAAGGGCCTAAATACCTTGGATTAAAAGTTCGAGGCCCCTTGAGTGATAGGTGTTTGGTAGCCAACCATACTTGATCCCCTATTTGGTATGGAGGCGCCTCTCTTCGATGCAGATCCGCATTCTTTTTGTATTTCCCTTTCGCATGTTGCAAATGTGCAGTTGCATCCTTGAAGGCTTGAGTAATCGTAGAATGCAAATGGTCCACTGTGGGCATTTCAAGGCTCAGAGGTGAGTCCAAGTCTGAAGTACGAGGATGATGTCCATATAGGGTATAAAAGGGGCTCTGACCAGTTCCAGAGTGTATCGAGTTATTGTATGCATATTCAGCCACCCATAAAATGTCCTTCCAATTACCCTCCGATTGGTGCAACATACATCGTAGATATTGTTCAAGGGTCTGGTTCGTTCTCTCCGTCTGACCATCGGTCTGTGGGTGGTGGCTGGTCGAGAGTCTTACGTCGATTTGTGCCAGTTGACAACACTTTTTCCAAAAATGAGAAATAAACTGGCTTCCCCGATCAGAGACTAGTATGGACGGGAATCCATGCAAACGGATGATATTTTCGAGGAATTCCTTGGCAAGAACAAAGGCTGAAGGTAATCCTTTCAACGGAATAAAGTGGGCCATTTTGGAAAATAAATCCACCACGACCAGAATAGTATTGTAACCATTACAAGAGGGCAGGTCCGTGATAAAATCTAGTGACAGGGTGTGCCAAGGTGCTGGTGGAATGTCTAAGGGCTGAAGAAGACCGGCGGGTCTTGTCTTTTGACCTTTGTTTTGGGCACAAACTCCACAGGACATCACGAAAGATTTAAAATCTTTTCGCCAGGAAGGCCACCAGAATTGTCGTTTAACCTTTTCTTCTGTTTTGGCAATGCCAGGATGTCCTTCCATCAAGATATCATGATGACGGGAAATAACCAGTTCTTGCAATTCCTTTTCTGGCAAAAATAAGCGTCCTTGGAAGTAAGGTAAGCCATCCTTGACTGAAAAGTTAGACCCCCTTTTGATCCAATCCTGCAAGGCTGAAGAGTCCAGGAATTGTTTCACTCGTGCTTGAATGTCTTCAAGGGTTTGTAAAGTGGTTATCCCCAAAATTCTTTGTTCGGGAATTATCGGCACAGGTTCTGAGTTTGTGTCGATTTCTTCCATTCCAATTCGGGATAGAGCGTCCGCCTTACCATTCTTATAGCCGGGGCGGTAGGTGATTACAAAATCGAACTCAGCAAAGAACAAAGCCCATCGGAGCTGTCGAGACGATTGAGCCTTGGCAGTTTTTAAATATTGTAAATTTCAGTGATCAGTGATCACGGTGATGGTATGCCGGGCGCCGAGGAGATAATGCCGCCAAGCCTTAAAGGCGGACTTAATGGCTAATAGTTCCTTATCGGTGATCGCATAATTTATCTCCGGCGGCAAGAACTTTCTGGACCAAAACGCTACGGGGTGCAGTTTGTTGGTTTCAGGGTCTCTCTGAGACAGGACATCTCCCATGGCTAAGCTGGACGCGTCGGTTTCGACTATATATGGGAGATCGGGACGCGGGTGCTTCAAAATAGGTGCGGACGTGAACTTAGCTTTCAACTCCTGAAAGGCCTATTCGGCTTCCTCGGTCCATTCAAAACGTTTATTTTTTCGCAAGAGTGATGGGTTGCACCACACGTGAAAACTCCGGGATAAACCTGCGATAAAAGTTGGCAACACCAAGCATGCTTTGGACACCTTTCACCGAACTAGGTGATGGCCATTTGAGGATGGCATCCACTTTCCGTGAATCCATCCGGACCCCTTTAGGTGTCAGGATGAATCCGAGAAACTCAACCTCGGTGGTATGGAAAACACATTTTTCCAGCTTGGCAAACAGTTTGTGCTGGCACAGTTTCTCTAGGACGGCCCTGACATGCTTTCTGTGATCAGATTCCGAAGAGGAGTACACAAGAATGTCATTGATATACACGACAACACAGACATCGATGAGTTCCCGAAGGACATCGTTCATGAAGAATTGGAAGGCTGCAGGCGCGTTGCACAACCCGAAAGGCATCACCTGGTATTCGAATAGTCCATATTTTGTACGGAAGGCCGTTTTCCATTCGTCGCCTTCTTTTACTCGTACCAGATGATAAGCCCCCCGGAGATCTAACTTGGTGTATACGCAAGCGTCCTTCACCTGGTCAAGGAGTTCAGGGATCAGAGGCAGAGGGTAACGATTTTTAACAGTCATCTGGTTCAATGCGCGGTAATCGATACAAGTTCTAAGGTCGCCTTCTTTCTTAGGCACGAAGAACAAAGCTGAGGATGCCGGGTACTTTGACGGGCGAATGAAACCATTGGCTAGGTATTGATCTAAATATTGTCTCAAATGCAGATTCTCTGGTTCAGTAAGGGCGTAAATCCTGCTATAAGGGGGTTGTGCACTGGGCACCAGATCGATTTGGCAATCGTACGATCTGTGGGGAGGTAACGTGTTGGCCTGTTCCTTTTGGAAGACGTCCTGAAAGTCTTGGTACTCTGGAGGTAGTTGCACGGGGACAGAGGTTACTTATGCTAGATTAATCTTTAGATTTTCTGGGTAGCAGGTTTGTGCACAATCCGGGAAGGTTATTCTCTTCGCTCGCCAATCAATTCGAGGATTATGTGTCTCTAACCAAGGGATTCCGAGAATAAGCTGAAACTGTGGAGCCTTGATTACATCAAACACAACTGCCTCCCGATGGCCATCCGGACCTACAAGTGTCACCTCAGCTGTGGAATGTGTTACCGGTCCAGAGGCAATTTCGGTTCCATCTACTGTGGTGATAGCATCTTTGTTGGTTTTAGGACGCAGAGGGAGGTTTATCCTAGAGACCAATTCTTGATCCACATAGTTTCCTATAGCCCCGCTATCGATGTATGCCTTTATAGCATGCAACCGTTTAAACTGTTCCGGATCTACGAGGACCATTGGCACAATGAAATGCGAGGTCTGAGAGTTAGTTTTCAAGCTCGGCAAGCGGACCCCTACGCTTGCCGTGCGTGGTCGTTTCCCGATACAGAGTTTCCATGGATTTTATCAGCGGCTCCTGCCACCTTCTTGGGCGGCTTAACCGGGCAATCTCGTAGAAAGTGTCCAGAGGACCCACAATAAAGGCATAATTGCATCTGTCGTCTTCTTTCCCGTTCTTTTTGAGTTATGGGTCCTTTAACCCCTCCGATTTGCATAGGCTCCGAGGCATCAGCCCCCTTGGGGTTAGCGTGGGTCTTGGCCAACACCCGGGTTTCAAACTTGGACCGATCTACTTTTCTGTATTGCAGCCTGTGATCCAATTGGACCACTAAGTCTATATATTCAGTGCATTCTTGGGGCGGATTTACAACTTGTGCCAGGACATCTTTAAGTTCTCCGCGTAGACCTCGATAGAATAACGTGATTCTTTTATCCTCTGGCCAACCAGTTTCCACAATTAGTCTATTGAAGGTTGCAATGTAGGATAGAAGGTCTTGATTGCCCTGTCGCAGAGATAGAAGTTCGTCATCCAGAGCCTGTCCCTGGGAGTGTCGAGCAAATAACCTTTCCATGCTTGTTTGAAATCCTTGAAAATCACGAAGAATCGGGTCATCTTGAGTTACCAGTGGGACTGACCAATCGGCAGCACAGTCGCTGAGATATGACAACACAAAGGCTACCTTGGTCTGATCATTATGGAAAGCCCCAGGTCTGCATAGGAAGTGCAAACGACACTGATTCATGAATACGGCGAATCGTTTGGGGTCCCCAGCAAAGCGTTCAGGTGGGGCCAGCGGCATGTTTCCAGGTAGATTAATCTGCACCGGGTTACTGGAAACCACAGGAGCGGGGTTCCCCCCGGAACCGGATAAAGGAGTTTGTCCAGCTTGACCTTGCAAAAGCTGTCTAGCCAGGTCATCAGCTCTATCCTTTATTACAATCACTTCCCTCCTGAGGGCACTAGTCTCTTGACGAGCGGCGTGTACTTCGGCCCGTAATTCCCCCAGTAATTGGGCCAACTGGTCAGTTTCGGAAGTTTCCATAGCGCCTGGGTGGGAATTTGTAGGAAGGCTTCGCATTCTGTAACGCTCACCTGGTTCCCATGGGGGCGCTGGCCTAGTCTGGATTGCTGTGGCCTCTTCTAGCGTGATGCGCAGGACCCGGAACACCGATTGGACCTCCAAATCATGCTTGCCTGGCCCGTAGGAATATCCTTCTTATGGTTTGGAAGGATGAACTCTCCATCCTGCTTCTGGTGCAGGGGCGCGCGTTCGTCCAGTTACTTCACTGGTTTTCAGAATGGCGCTGGCAAAATCCACTTGACTTTCCTGAGCGATGCGCCGTAAGTATGAAAGTTCAAAGTTCAAGTGAGGCCCCCTTTATGTTGTCTTTCTAACCTGTGATCTGTCCTTTATTTCAGGTGCAGAATGAAGGCGATGCGTCGAGGGGTTAAACTGCCAAGGTGAGTAGTGATGAGGGCGATCCCTCTAAATGTCCTTATCATTCCCCAGAAATGTCTCTTGTCCTTTCCCCATAGGGGCCGGGGTACAGTACCTGCCAACGGGACGGCGCCGACCCGAAATGTGGAAGAAAAGCCGGTAAGTATTATGGCTGTTAATCAGGCTTTCCTTCTGTGTTCCTTCTGCTCACCTTTTGTTTCTTCCTCTCTCCCCTAGGTGCAGAGATGTGGCGTCCGATGCTGACAGCCATGATGGAGCCGGGAGATGTCTCGAGGACAGGTGAGTGAAGCGTGGCGCTGCAGCGAGCAACGCAATGCTTTTAAATGGAAGTCTTTCTTCAGGGATGCTGGCGAGAAGATTCCGGATGCAGGTAAGAAGTTTGAAATAGTCCTTGGTTTTCACCTTTCTCTTCTCTTCCTTCCTTGCAGGTCTTCCAGGTTCGAGGCGGGCGTGGCTGGAGTCCAGGAGCAGGAGCAGACACGGTGAGCGTTAAGCTGCAGGAAGCAGAACAACGCGAAGCATGAGCTGCTGTCTGGGCGTGGCTTAAATAGCCTCCAAAGAAGTCCCAGGTATGTATCCTTCCCCAACTAGGTATGTATCCTTCCCTGGCCACGCCCGAGTGAAAAAATAGTCCCTATGAAAAAATAGTCCCTTTCAGGTCTCAGGGAGGCCTGAAGCGTGCAGCATGGTCTGCATCAGGTAAGTGCACAAAACACCTCCCTTTATGAGCCTGGTGCCTATGGCGCCAGGACTGATGTCCAACATGAGCCTGGCGCCAAAGGCGCCAGGACTGAGTCCAAAGAGCCCCTATAAGGGGCCGCTGGGCTTTTACCCGAGGGCATGATGCCTGCTTCCGGGGGTGCTGGGCCTGACCTGGTGCTCCGGGGGTAGGCATCATGACACGATTTTCAAGGGCTGAACAAAATCACAAGAAAGGATACTTAACCTCTTCCTTTGATCCCGGATATCCTGGAAGCAGTGAGAGGAGCATCCATTTTTACTAAGCTTGATCTAAGAGGGCTTACCACCTTCTACAAATTTGTTGTGGCAACGAGTAAAAAACAGCCTTCTGCACCCCATTCGGCAACTACAAATACTGTGTAATGCCATTACAATGATTTATGGATCACTTTTTTTTTTTACCTAATGCTCCATTCGGTTGTAATCTATCTGGAGGACATTCTGATTTTTTCAAAAAATCTGCAAGAACATCACTCTCGCATGACTGAGCTTTTGGCTCATCTTCAGAAAAAAAACATTTATTTGCTAAACTAGAGAAATGCATTTTTCATCAATCTTCTGTGAACTATTTAGGATTTGTATTGTCTGCACATGGAGCTGCCATGGACCCTGCGAAGGTGAAAGTCATTATACAATGGAAAGAACCAATGTCTATAAAAGACATTCAAAGGTTTTGGGGTTTCTCTAATTTCAATCGGAAATTTATACCCAACTTTTCTCATAGAATCCTGCCATTCATCTCCATCCTGAAGAAAGGAGTATGTTTTTCAATGGGGTGATCCTGCCAGTCAGGCCTTTAGGAAACTCAACGTAGTTTATGGAAGAACCCATTCTGAGGCTTCCCGGGCCAATTGAGACCTTTAATTCTGAAAACTGATGCCTATAATGCTGCTATCGGCGCTAACCGGTAGTCATTTCTTTAAAACTCCCTCTCCCCACGTGGAGCGTCGCAGAGAGTGTGTGGAGTGTTTCCTGTGTTCGCGGTGAGCCACTTAAGGCTCAATACACACGATGCACACATCAGGATATCAAGAACAAAGTCGACATTGCAACAACAAAAAAGAGGGGCAAACTAACAGTGCCACTCCTACAACCCTAAAAGTGAGTGTTCATAGCAAGTGAAGTTTCGGCAGGGGTGCAAAACAACAGAATTCCAAAATTCACTGGTACGGTCGCACTAAACATTGTTCAAACTTTATGTGACATGCTATAGTAACAGTTACTCTAACACTGTAACATCTGTAACAAATACAGACTGCAAAAATAAATTCTAGTAAACTCAAACAACAAACCACCAAATCAAACAAATTATTAGTATTGGTATACACCACTTCCAGCGCCAGGGTCCAAAACACGGTTACAAACCAAATCTTGCTTAATCTCAATTAAGGATTTACAGGATAAATGGAAAGAGACCAATACACAATTAGAACTAATGAATGCACATACAGCACAACAGCAAGAGAGGACTTTGGCAGCTCCAAAACTGAGTCAGATAATTGATCAACAGGAATGGAACGACACACCACTGTCTGACTCCATGATGGATGAATTTGTACATTTAGCACAAATTTCAGAGGACACATACTTTCAAGACAATAAGTCTTCACAAATAACTCAAAAAACAAGTTGTGAAATCATAGAGCCTAGGAAGAACCAACAAGGAAAAGTTTGAAAAAGACTCAACAAAAAAAGAAGAAAAAGCACTGATAGAATACATCAGGGGATGAAAGACCAAGAAGGAGTCATGCATGAACCAAAACTTAAAAAGGATCAAAATAAAAAAGTAAAATACTGCTGAGTTTATAAAACGTTTAACTCTGCCTCCACTTAAGCACACTGGGAAGAAAAAAGGAATCAAGGACAAAAAGGAAACCGAGGAAACTCCAAACAGAACAAACATGAAAAAAGAAGACAAGAAAAAAAATAGAAAAGAGAGCATCTCTCTTAATGAAGCAGCAAGCACAAATACGATAGAAATTCAAACAGATGTGGTGAAAACTCCACTAAAAATAGCACCTATCATCTTGAGAGGAAAAAAGCGTTCACAATTGCATCAAGAGGCAAACAAAGAAAACTACAGTTCTCAATGTACAATGGACAAACAACAAATTGGTTCCAGTGAAGAGACAGCTGGAACATCACATGGCGGCATACAAACATCATTGAAAGATCGTCAAGCAAAATGTAGATGCAATTGTATAAAAGCTAAAAAGAAAGTGGTATTAGAAACTTCACATACAAAAACTGCCACCAGTGGATCTTTTGCAATTACAAAGATTTGGATAAAAAGACTAGACAGAAAGAAGCCTTGCTCTAAACCTATGAATCTAAGCATGATTCTGTCAATCTTTAAAACAACTACAGATCTCTATTTTTTCACAACAAATGATATACAATATATTACATTTCTGTATGCAAAATGAACAGATATCGTAGAAGTAGGGCTAAACTCGCAATTGTGAGCAAGTGCCATTTTAGCAGCCAATCAAGAACTAATACAACAAAGATACATTAGCTCCCCAGAAATACTGATTTTGGTGAAAAAAGTAGGTGAAAAACAATTGATTAAAAAAGATGATTGACGTCAGGAAACAGAAACAACCAATAATACAATCAATCACTCAGACATTTAAAAAACCAAGTTGCACAAATCAATGAAAGCGTCAAAGCATGTGCACTATTACCAAACATAATCACAGAAGTCTTTAAGAAATTAGGCCTTCCCAACAAATTAGTTTAGTAGACAAAGACTTAAAACTGTGCAACTGGAATACAAGCGGCTCAAGCTCATTCAAAAACAAATCTAACAGAGAAGACATACTTAACAGCTATAACATAATTATATTCCAGGAAACATGGTTGAGGTCATGTTTTAATGCAGATGATTTTTCTATAATAGAGCAGTCCGCCACACATGGAGGCAAAAGACGGCCCTCTGGAGGTTTCCTAGTAGCCTGCCGCAACTTAAAAATTCATAATCTTACATTATTGGACAAAAATATACAAGGCTTACTGGCAGTGTAAATTGAGACCAAAACATGAACAAAATGGAAATGATAACAATAATCGATGTATACTGGAATCCAGCAACCAGGCAGTGTCAAGCATACTTTATAATATGGTTTAGCAAATGTTGTAATAATAGGAGACCTTAATGAACAATTAATAGAAACACAATGACAAACACAAGGTTGAATTAGACAACCAACCAAACATGGAAGAAGGTGCAATGGGTCTCTCACACAGTGGAACTTCACTGTGGCGAATGGCAATATAAAGGTGGACATACCGGCAAAAGCCACATGGAAGAAGGGAAAATTGAGCACAACAATAGATTACTTATTTCTTTTCAAGAATTTGTTTGAAAGATGTCAACGTTTTGTTGTAAAAGAAACCAACAGCTGTGACCACAACATGCTTACGGGAATACGACTAAATCATAACATAAATGACAGATACAACACATCCAAAGACATAGTAATCAATAATCGAAAGAATAGAGTGACGTCCGTCAGCAAAGGAGGAAGTCCATTGAACAAAAACCTACAAAACTGTGTTGACACTCTGCGTGATGACGAATTACGAGCAGCATGCAACCCAGCCAGCTTCACAGAATGTATATGGAATCTACACACACCTTGAATTGGAAACAAATCAAACAAGTTCATGCATAAACACACATTCAAAGAAGCTACCTGGAAAAAAAACGAGATTTAAGAAAAGCAATACGTCAATTAAAAAGAAGACACTCACCAGAACATCAATACAAGCTCTCAGTGAAACAACTGAGAAAGGAGTATAGAAAGTGGGCCCAGGCGAATGAACATTGTTACCAAAAAGATGGAGTAAACGTGTTAACAGCACTAAAACAGACTAATTCTAGAAACATGTGGTCCCTGATCAACTCAATGTTCAGTCCACAACATTCTACCCAGTGTAGTGTCATTAATGGCAACACATGGCAATAACATCTCAGTGCACAATTTGAAGAATCAGCAAGACATTAGAAGAACATTATCATGAGTGCATATGGGAACTGAAAATAACCACAGAAATAGTGGAGCAGGCCGTCAAGTCAGTGTCCATCTCCAGAGTGGCTGGACCAAATGGATTAACCAACCAATTCCTGAAATCCGACATCAAAACATGGTCAAGAATTCTCACAGTCCTGTTCAAAGAGGTCATCAGAAGCAGACAAATTCCAGCTGCATGGAAGAATTCAATCATTCTACCTATCTACGAGAAAGGAGATCGGGAAGATCCAAGAAATTACTGCCCAATCTCCCTTCTGGATGTAGATAGCAAGATATTTGCTGGAATAATTTTGAATGAATTAGAGTCATGGGCAGAAAACAAATGATACCAAAGCTGCAAATACATGTTCGCAAAGGTCTTTCAATGTCTCTTAATGGACTGATTATGACCATAATATCTAGCAAATTATTTCAAAAACAGCGTTCTGTACTGTAGGGAGCTTGTATTGACCTTTCACAAGCATTCGACACGGTCAACAAAACAACCCTATGGAACAAACTGCAAAGGTGGGGATTACCTCAACCACTTCTGGCCATCTGTCACGCGTTCCACTAGGTGGTGCTTATGGAATAGATGGAGGATGCACATCCATTGACATTGCATGTCATGTCTCTTTCTCACTGTGCAGCTACAGAATAGTTTATTTCAACATGCCCACTGCCAGTTGTATTTAGACGGTTCACTCCCGGCGGTCGGCGCCCTGCAACTCATTTTTGCCTGCATCTTTGGGTAAGGCGCTAGTGTTTCCCTCTGCTCATCTCATGAGCTATTTTCCTGTTTTCCCTCTGCTGCTTGTCTGTCTTTCGCCTTTCATTGCCTCGCTGGTTTCAGCCTGTTGTGTACACTTGACCATGCCTCTGCTGTGGCTCTGCAGCCTTCTCCCTTCACTCTCTCCTTTCTCGTGTCCCTGCTGTTTCCCCCATGGTATTCTCAGACCCCTGGCTTCCCCGCTCCATTGCTTGCTGAGTTTTGGTGTTGTCTATCATACAAGTGCAGCGGCGCTGCTCGTAGTACTCTGCTAAGTGCTGCTTGCCTCTCCTCTTTTCTTACCGAAAGGTTTCTCACAACTCTCTCTCACCGGCTGGATTCCCTCTCTCATGGCCGTACTTGCCGACGGCAGCTATCCTTCTTTGTGTTCTCCCTCTTAGAGGGGGGGGCTTCCAGTACGACTATACACCTGCCTCGAGAAGCATCTCCCTGCCGGTTTCAGGGACCTGTCCTTCCACTCTGGAGCTCTTCTACCTGATAAATGGACCTTTTCATATCCCAAGAGGACAAGACCTCTACTGACCACGATACCACCCTGGGGTTATTTCTGCCTTCTTTTGACTTTTTCAGAGTAGGGGCCACTAGCCCGCCAGGAACCAAGGCAGGCATAGTGGCTTCCCTCCGAGGTAGACCATGGCCCTCATTACGAGGTTGGTGGTAGTCATGGTGCTATTTGCGCCATGACTACCACCAATAAGGGTACCCTGTCCGGTTTGGTGAGATGGGGACTTACCGGTCCAGTCCGACCTTGGCGGGACCGGTAAGGTCCCATTCACCAAACCATTCCCCATTCCCATTTGAGCCTCCATAGGTCTCAATGGGAATGGGGAGGGCGCAAATAATGGGCCGGCGTATGTCAAGCCCGTTATTTGCGCCCAGGTCCGTTAACGGGTCCCGTCCTTAACACCAGGTCAGACCTGGCATTAAGGAAGGGACCCGCTAAGGGACCTCGTAGTAGGGCGATAAGGGATTACCAGCACCGGTCTCCTTACCGGTGCCCGGTATCCCTTACCGCCTCACTCGGAATGAGGGCCCATACCACAACAAAAAAAAGGACTTCAGGTGAAGGGGCAGAAGGAAGGAGTCTCACACCAGCTCCAGTGAATCAGGTGAAGAAGAGGAAATATTGTCAGATGTGAGCGATAGACCCCGTGAGGTTGACATCATCATAATAGAACTACATAATAACGGTATTACCCGAATTGTTCGTTTGCAATTGTTCGAATGCACAATTGACCGAATTTAAAGGGTCACAATTGACCTTTTCACAATTGACCGCACATATATATATATATATATATATATATATAGAAGGGTTTGGGGCGGGTTTGGGGCGGGTTTGGGTTGGGTGGGGGGTTGCGGGGGGTTTCCCTCCGCATATATGTTACAATTGACCTTCACAATTCGGTCAATTGTGAAAAGGTCAATTGTAATTCGAGCAATTGTCAAACGAACAATTCGTATACATCCCATAATAACACCACACTGCAAGTGATATTGGACCGAACTGGGAATTTAAGTGACCAAATTATATCAAAAAGAGGGGTCAAACAAGGTTGCAGACTGCCCCATGTTTATTCAATCTTTATCCGATTTTTCTAAAAATGTGGATTATGTTTGGTTTGGTTGGCAAGCCCAAAAGTGGGTCCATCCAAGCTTGCATGGATTGCATATGCCGACGATATAGTCCTCATAGATTACACACCCATAGGTTTGCAATATCTATTAATAGCTCTTGAGGACTATTCCACAGCGAATTACCTACAGATTAATCCCAACAAATCCCAAATTGTGATGTTCAAACAATCTAAAAACCACTCACCACGAGTGGTTTGGCACATGCAATGTCAGATGATACCAGTAACAATTGTGTATTTGAGCTTCTATATTTTGAGTTATCCCACAATAAAACAATTGACAGAAGATCTTGAACACAAAATACAACAGTTGGCAGCACAAATAAAAAAATATTATATGCCTATTGTAAGTTCTCAATGCTTCCATTGATTAAATTCTATAGAGGAAAAGTCATCCCCTCGCTCATGTGTGGTTTAGATATAAATCCAACAACAAAAGGAATTAATTTGGACAAAATAGAAGGTCAATTATGGAAGCATGTACTGAATCTATAGCAGTCTTTGCTGATCTCCTCATTAAGGTATGAGCTTGGCTTAGAATCTTTAACATCACTCACAGAATGGAGAGTCATCTGCCTATATCGAAACATCCTAGATCCACGCAAAAATTAATTATATGAAAATGTCAAAAAAATGATGGAACCGAGTGATAATCAGTACTTGAAAGAGCTACAGTCATATGCACATGACATTCTGCAAAAATGTGAAAAAGGCGACATCACACTTGTACAGAATCCAACAAAAATAAAAGATTCAATTAAGAGGACAACCTGGATACACACAATATCTGTGATGCGAGGGTCACATCTATATTCATCTTTATCATCACAGGAAACGCATAGGGGTTGGTGTCACAGATATTTGAAATGCTTTCCAAATGAGAAAGGAATTTTTGAGATTTCGCCTCAACCTTTTATCAACCAGACAAATACTACACATCAGATACAAAGAAAGCTATCAAAACAACAAGTGCAAGCTATGATCCGATCAGCCCATACAAACACTAAAACATTTAATGAGAGAGTGTGCGGGAACCGAAGCAATGAGAAAAAACAAATCATCAGATTTGTAGAAAAAGAGTGGTGGATTACAACCACGTCGTTTTGGGAAAGACTAGCTTTGGGCAAAGAAACAGGATTGACACTCGAAATCTTAAAAATCCTCAAGAATCTTAACATGGTCTTTCAAAAAGATGTAACTTTGATAGGTTAAATATTATAAAAGAAAATACTCTTGCTTGCAACATTTTAAAGTGTATACATGAACAATTTAGATAGAAAATGCACTGCAATTAAGAGAAAATATGAAATGTTGAAAATTAAATATTGAATGATTTTATTGTAACCAAAAAAAGAATGTGTAAAGTCTTTTCAAGACTATAACACAATAAATAAATACATAAATTATGCAATGGAAAAAACCAAAGTCTGTAAAAGACATACAAAGGTTTTGGGGTTTCTATCATTTCTATCGGAAATGTATTCCCAACCTTTCTCGTAGAATCCTGCCAGTGACCTCCCTCTTGAAGAAAGGAGTACGTTTTCAATGGGGTGATGCCGCCAGTCAGGCCTTTAGGAAACTCAAAGAAGAGTTTATAAAAGGACCCATTCTGAGGCTTCCGGACCAATTGAGACCTTTCATACTGGAAATGGATGCCTCGAATGCTGCTAACGGAGCGATTTTAGAAACAGGTTTTTGAGGAGAACTATGAACACCCCATTGCCTATTTGTTAAAAACATTGACTACGTCAGAACTTAACTACACGGTTCTGGAAAAAGAGCTCTTAGCCATAAAGAAAGCCTGTATTGCGTGGCGTCATCTCTTGCTTGGTTCCAGGTACCAGATAACTGTTCAAACTGATCACCAGAATTTAAAAGTACTACAACAGTTTGAGTGTCAAAACAGTAAACAAGCCAGATAGGCGTATTTCTTTTCACACTAGGATATCTTGTTTATGTTCCTTCCCGTAAGCAACAATCAGATGGCTGATGTGTTATCAAGAGCCGATCAGGGAACTGGAAAGTCTGTGGTTCAGGAAAAACCTTTCCCCAAAGCTAAGTTTCTGTTCACAATCTCTACATTTCTGCAACAGAGTCAGCAAAACACATGCCTGGACACTAAGCGGGTACAAGATCTGATAGAACAACATGGATTAACTGAAAACCAGGGCCTTCTGTTTCACGATCAACTCCTTTTTGTTCCAACCCCCACATCTGCAACAAGACATGTTATATATATGTCACAATGCAAGAACTGCTGATCATTTTGGAATACGAGTCACTTTGGAACAAATTAAAGGACATTTTTGGGGAGGCGTGGCTAGCATGCGAGCGGAGAG
Source organism: Ambystoma mexicanum (assembly GCF_040938575.1). NCBI lineage: Eukaryota > Metazoa > Chordata > Amphibia > Caudata > Ambystomatidae > Ambystoma > Ambystoma mexicanum. The sequence goes on along the minus strand of NC_090936.1, from coordinate 297,646,238 downwards.
GACGTGAGTCCACCGGGACTCCTGCTGCCGACACGGATATCCTCTAAAACAGCCTGCTTCCGTGGCTGTACACCGAAAACAAAAAATACCCAGCTGTTCCTAAAGTTTACACCATCACGACGGGGAAAGAGCGGAGAGAATTGTGCCCTCAACAACCTGTAAATCGGGTAGAAGTAGCGCTCACTTGGCGCGAATGGCTCTCCCAAGATGGCGGACGCCTGATGCCGATCCACTTCTCCGTCGGACGCAGCACCATCGGCTCCCGGGAGGGCGCTGCTGCTGTGGCCGGAGGGTGACTGGGACTCCGGCGCTGGCCACCGCGACACCCTGGGCACGCTCCAATCCAGAAGGACAACAGGCGCTGTGCTAGACAAGGGCGCCCACCAACGCACACGGGTGCGGGGCCTGGAGAGGGGGCGGAGGCGGCTCCCCCTCTGGAAGACAGCGGAAGGCCACTGAAAACCAGCACCTGGAGGGCTGAAACGGATGGCGCCGCCCGCTCTCTGGTTTCTGCTAAGCGTACGGGAGACACGCGCTGAGCGAACCAGGACTCGATTGGGGGTAAGTGCACGGAAGAGATAGACGCACACCCCTGCAGGGCACCAGCCATACTCTGTAAAAGTGTGAGGGAAGACCGAGACCACAGGCGGACCCACTGACTCCCCAACGAAAAGACAGACGCCATAAGAGTCTAGAATCACCAGTCGCATGCCACCGATACCTGGACAAAAGCCAGGTCCCTTCCCCTGCTGGCTGGTTACCCTCCCTCCTGGCCAAAGCGGTGGAAACAGACTCCTGCCCTGGGGGAAAATATTAACATTAACACAGGAGGTCGGTTAGGCAGGTGAGGGGACACTTGAAGTCTGCGGCTACACAACCAGACACACCCCCATGCGACACGGATGTCTGCATGCTCTTGGGCACTCGCACCCACAACGGATCAGCGGGCAGACTGGACACCCACCAAGTGGACACCTCACAGGGTCTGCTCCTCCCCGGGAGACACCAATAGACAGCCTATGCAACGGTGCCACCGAAGCCCTGGAGGACACGCACAAGCCTTCCCCCCACTGTGTGAAGGGGACACTACTCTGGAGAGCGCTACCACCCCAATAGCGGAGGGCCGAAACTGATCTATACAACCCTCTGGGCCTGGGGGGACAAGACCTGGCACGCCTCAGTCTCAACTGATCCTTTAACATCCTGATAGGGATAAGACATAAACTAGGCGCCGACATTGCGTGCATATATCCCCCCGACCCTGCTGAATTTACCAACCCCAGCACCAAACACAGCTACAAAACCAGCGAACCCGTCCCCCAGCTCCGAAAATGGGTAAGGACAAACTGAAAAATGCCTCAACGCAAAGCAGGATGGACCAATTTGCTGTGGCACAGGCCCAGGTCCCGCAGTCCCACACATCACGGCCGGCCTCCCCTGGAGATGAGACTGCCCTCTCCCTAAGAGACGTGATGGCCACCATCGCTAATTGCTGCTCTTCTATGGAGATGAAAATGTACAGTATAGCGGCGGACGTCTCCTTTCTGCGTCACGACCTACAGAAGCTCACCGCCCGCACGGGTGAGGTGGAACAGTGTATTTCGGGAACCGAAGACAACATCAGAGGCATCAACCAACAGCTTTCACAAACACTGAGCCAGTGGAAGACACCAGAAGCCCTTGTGGACGAGGGAGAGGGAAGATCGCGCCATAACAGCGAACGCATCTTCGGCCTTCTGAAGTAAGAAGAGGGGCCCGTCATGGAGCTCTTCCTGGAGCAATGGTTGGTAGGCATCTTCGCACCCCACCCCTTCTCTAAGTTCTTCTCGGTGAAGAGAGCTCACAGGATGCCATCGGGCAGGCCAATACCAGGCGCACCACCCAGAACGGTAATAGCCAAACTGCTTAATTACCGAGACAGGGACGCCCTCCACCAGATGGTCCGCTCCAAAGGAACAATCACCAATAATGGCTCTCGAATCGCTTTCTTCCTCGATTACACCCGGGAGGTGCAGCGGGTGAGACAATCACTTGAACCGCTAAAGCGGCAACTATTTCACATGAAAGTAAAATATGGACTGTTGTTTCCGGCCCAACTCAAAATCCACCACAAAGGAACCACAGTTCATTTCACGGATCCGAATGAAGCCTGGACATGGGCGGAAACGCACATTGAAGGGGACTGGATGGCAAGACCAACTGACCAAGAAGGGAGATCCCGGCCCAGACAGAATCGCGCTCCTGCCGAGAGGCAACTGAAAGCCCTAGAACCAGCGATCCTGGAACAGGCAGCAAACCCCGCCATCTGAAGAACAGAAAGCCGACCGGCAGAAGGATGCAGCAGAGAACCAAGCTGGTAGGGACATTGATGTCGCGTGCGAATTTCAGGAACCACGGAATGATCACAAGGTGGCAGGAGCCACGGACCAGAGGGAACTCTCGTGCTTCCCAGTTTGTCAGAACCTCAAGTTTAAGCTGAAACTCTAGTTCTGAGTGTCAACGATGTTTGGGCGACAGGTACTTAGTGTTGGGGTGGAGTATAGGGAGGGGGAAGGGAAAGTTTATGTTGTTTTTGTATTGATCTACAGTTACTATGCATTCACAGGGCTAATGAATCATACCAACTAGCATATGCTATCACACATCATTCCCGAATGGCAGCACACCCCCACTTTAACCAACCCCTGCACAATCCTCCTATAATGCGACTCCACACAACCAGCAAATCTGACGAAATATACTATAAATGGCACCCACACTGTCCCACGGACCAACCCCTGAGCACCCTAGATCTCTCAAACTGATCACATGGAACGTGAACGGGCTGGGCTCTGGAATCAAGCGACGTCTTTTCATGCAATTCTTGAATAGGCACTCCCCCGACATTGCTCTGATAAATGAGACACACTTAGCAGGAACCAACTGCACTTTCTTTCGCAGAACCAACTACCGATTGGCTCTACACGCGGGATACACAATGGATCCAGAGGGATTCTCATCCTGATACACAAATGCTTCCCATTCGTGCTGCTGGCAGTAGAACAAGATCCCAGGGGTCACTATGTGATGGTCACTGGAACACTGGGGGAAGAAACACTGGCCATTGCGTCAGTGTACTCTCCGCCGGGGGTGGGGGAGGAACTGCTAGATGGCCTGGTTATCCTCATGGCAAAACACCAACCTGATATGTGCATTTTAGGGGGCAATTTTAACGATGTTATGTGTAACATCAAGGATCGCACTCACATCAGGAATCGTAACCCGAATACCCCCACCAAATTAGAAAATTTACATCAGCCCAGGGCCTCTGAGATGTGTGGCAGCATCTCCACCCTGGTGTTGAGGCTTACTCGTTCCACTCGGGAGCACATGGCTCCTTGGCCAGATTGGACTATCTCTTCCTCCCAAGCACCGATATACATAGGGGGACCACTGCGGATCTACTCTCCGGTGGCATCTCAGCTCAGACCGATCACCTTTGATGATGGTATTGTGTATACAATGTGAAACTCCCCCCCAAGACATGGAAATTGAATAGCTATTATCTGGGCTTCCCTGATCTTGTCGATCATCTCACGGAAACAACTAATGAATATTTTGAAAATCCTGCCACGATATGGGAAGCTTATAAAATGGTACTGAGGGGGAAATAATCTCCTGGACAGCAAATAATAAGAAGGAGCGGCTTTGGAAATTATCAGAGGCAGAAGCCGAAATGAGCGACTGGGAGGCCAAATACGTTCTTGATCCAAGCTCTGAGATCCTCAAATCCCTTAAGGGCCCTAGAGAGCGGCTTCGGAACATTGAGCTAGACAACGCTAGACACGCCCACCGAGAATCCAGATCAAGGGTCTATGAACATGGGGACAAAGCCGGGAAAATGCTGGCCTGGCTCGAGAGGAGAGATGAGGGTCAACGCCATGTTAGGGAGATCATAACCCCGCAGGATGGGAAATGCCACTCAGATCGAGATATAGCAAAAGCTTTCGCTGACCTCTATGCTATTCTGTATTGCACCCCGGTATCCCCATTGGATCCCTCCCTCGTAGATGACATCACTCTGCCACACCTATCGGAACATCAGAAAACACAACTGGACTCTGCTCTTACCGAAGCAGAGATTGCTGAGGCTATAGCTCAATTACAGTCCGGGAAAACGCCAGGCCCCAATGGATTTCCGGCTGAGACCTGGAAGAAACTGGGTGGGGAGAAGTTAGCACCACACCTGCATAAAATGATCCTCGGGCCCGGGACCAGGGCGCTCTCACGCCAGACTTGCGCAATGCCACGATAGTCGTTATTCCCAAACTGGGTAAACCACCGGAGCAATGTGCCTCTTATAGACCTATTTCATTGCTTAACGTTGAAACCAAAGTCCTTGCCAAACTCCTGGCCAGACAGCTGCAATCGGTCATTACGTCTTTGGTCCACCCGGACCAATGCGGTTTTATTCCACACAAATCAACATGAATGAACATTAGACGCCTTCACCTACTATTGGAAAGAGCCCCTATTATAGACAAGCCGCTTCCACTACTGGCCATAGACTTCGAGAAGGCGTTTGACTCGGTTTGTTGGGACAGCCTCTGGGAAACTATGCAAAGAATGGGCTTTGGAGACAACTTTCTGGGATGGGTACAACTCCTGTACACAGATCCACAAACAGAGGTGAAGGTTAATGGGTGGACCTCTGAGCCTTCCCCCTTGGCAAAGGCACATGGCAGGGATGCCCCCTGCCCCCCCTCCTCTTCGCTCTTGCGACAGAGTCACTTGCTTTGTGGCTTCATCAGAGCAAGGATTGGAAAGGATTTAGATGGCCGGAGGGGCATGAAGATAGGGCGTCCTTCTACGCGGACGATCTCTTGGTGTATTTGGGCGATCCGATATGAACCTGCCCCATAGAGACGCAGATGCTTGTCTGCTTTGGTGAATTCAGTGGGCTGAGAATCAACTGGAGTAAATCTATCCTCTTCCCGGTGAAGGGCGGTACACAAGCCATCCCCCAGGAATGCCCATATTAAGTGGAACAAAATGGCTTTTGATATCTGGGGATTTGGATATCTGAGGATTTAACACGCTATAGTACCCATAACCTCCAACCAATCATGGACCGTTTCAAAGACGATGTCCGCCACTGGAGACTTCTTCCCCTGACACTTATGGGTAGAGCGGCCCTCTTTAAGATGATCACCCTACCTAGATTTCTATATGTATTACAAAATGCCCCGCTTGGGCACTGCGGCTGAAATTCCAGCTCCCAACAACCGAACAATATCATTATACTCAACTGGCCCACAACCTACGGACACACATCTAAATGGACTCCGCCATTCCTGAGAATACACCCATAGAACGCAATATACTCCCAGCATATATCCCTGCTAAATGCACCTCTATAATATATAATGCCATGTCCTCCTTTGCCACTCCGGAACTCCCTCATCTTAAATCCAAATGGGAAGAAGATGTGGGCACCATAGACCCGGAGGACTGGATCCAGATCCTAATGCATCCCAGGGAAATTCCAACTCCCAACAACCGAACAATATCATTGTACTCAACTGGTCCACGCCATACGGACACACATCCAAACGGACTCTGCCATTCCCGAGAATACACCCATAGAACGCAATATACTCCCAGCATATATCCCTGCTAAATATACCTCTATACTATATAATGCCATGTCCTCCTTTGCCACTCCAGAACTCCCTCATCTTAAATCCAAATGGAAAGAAGATGTGGGCACCATAGACCCGGAGGACTGGATCCAGATCCTAATGCATCCCAGGGAGATCGCTATCTCTTCCAGACTCCCTCTGGTGCAATTGAAAATCCTGCACAGAATATACTATCCTAGAACTATGATACACAACTGGAAACAAGCCACAAACCCGAACTGCCTCCGATGTGGTGGAGAGGCTGGAACATTCATACACATCCTGTGGGAGTGTCTTCAAATCCAGACCTTCTCGGGTGAATGCTGCAATGAACTATCCAGAGTACTAGGCCGCAATATATCACTAGATCCGAAAGTGTTGTTATTGGGTAAGCCCGACGAAAACATTGCCAATAAATGGGAGGGTTTGCTCCTGTCCACAGCTGCAGGGCTGATGAAGCGAAACATCGCACAGAAATGGGGCACCCCAGAATCTCTGACACTGGATCAATGGGGAGACGATATGGACACATGTGCAATGTTGGAACACAGAGTCTACAAGGCAAGAGGTTGCCCCACCAAAGCCTCCAAAGTATGGCGAAAATGGGAAGAACATAATATCTCAGTAACTTCTGATACCCAAAAGAACACAATCAAATAACACATGGAGGTGGCTGCATGTGGAAACCAATAGACACTAACCATACTTTAAAGTACTGATTCATTCTTTGAATGCATATGTTTTGACCTTGGTTCTTTGTTTTCGTTGATTGTGACTGTTGTTAAAATAAATAAAATGTATTATAAAAGAAAATCATTTTTGGTGGCCCAGCCTCAATAAGGACCTCCGAGATTACGTGTCCGCTTGTCACAATTGCCAACAAAGCAAGACACCAAGGAGACTGCCATTGGAGATATTAGTACAGCCTGTCTTACCCACAAGACACTGGGAACATATAAGCACTGACTTCATTGTTGATTTGCTTCCCTCCAACAACCAAACCACTATTATGGTAACCATAGATTCGCTAACCAAATTAGCACATTTCATAGATCTGGCACAGGTACGATCAGCACTACAAATGACCAAGACCTTTCTACAAATGGTATTTTGTTTACATTGACTACCTTCTACAATTTTGTCAGATAGAGGACCAAACTACACCTCAACCTTTTGGAAACATCTCTGCAAGTTGTTGGGCATACAAAGGGCACTAACATCAGGATATCACCCATAGTCAAATGGAAAAACCGAGAGACTAAATCAGTCTCTAGAACGGCATTTACGCTTTTTCATTTCCGCCCTAAACGACCATTGGACCGACTTACTCACTTATGCCGAATTCGTCTACAATAATGCATTCACTCAGCTATTGGAGTCAGTCCTTTTTTCTGTACTTATGGATTTCACCCGGCAATAACACCCACAACTAAACCTCCTGCAATCAAAGTACCATTGGTTGACGTGCTGATTGACCACATACAATCAGGACGTAAGGCAGCTTTCAAAACACTGGCAGAAACTAGGGCATGTGGCAAGAAACAAGCTGATAAATAACATCGGAAGGCTCCTGAATTTAAGGTTAGAGACAGTGTTTGTCTCTCTTCCCCCTATTTACAAAAGCACTTAATACCTTCTTAATTAGCAGCACACTTTTTTGGTCCTTTTAAAATCATCCAAAACATTGGACAGGCAGCCTACAGGGCTTAGGTACATTGGTCAAACTAGCCGGGCTGTCAACATTAGTCTATCAGAGCATCGATCCAAGATCAGATGCAAACCATTGACAGCCCCACTAGTGGAACACTACCTTACCGCCCGACATACGCCCAATTATATCTTTTGGTGGGTGATAGAAAAAATTAAGGGAGGTGCAGACATTCAGCAGAGCCTCCTGCACAAAGAATCCAGGTGGATACACCGGCTTGATACCTACCACCATGGCCTGAATGAGATTTTTCAACCCATTGTCTTTTGAACATAAGAACACAACATCTGGGCCTTTATGCGTAATAAGTTGAGCTTATCAACACTTGCACCATGACCCGTATCAAAAATAAGATGGAATTTCTAGAACTTTCACCACAATTTTGAACAACGGGTCCAGCACATGCTCTCTAGCTAGTTCAGTGACTCGATGGACGTTGGTAAATTACATCATCGGCAGTGATTCTGAAGCTCAGTCCATAATACATTTAGAATATTAGAAAGTGACACGAACAGACAAGTACCAGGGATACAAAATATGCCTGAATTAGTTTCTTCAACCCATTGTCTTTTGAATATAAAAACACAATATCAGGACCACATGTTGAATAATTTGAGCTTACTAACACATGTTTAATGACTGGCACCAAAAATAAGATGTAAACCCCATAACTCTCATCACAATTCTTAACTACGGGTCCAGCAAATGCTCTCTACCTAGTTTGGTGGCTCAATATACGCTACCTAGTCATATCATAGTAGTGGTGCGGTAGCTAACTCAATCACACAACCAGAAAAAATAAAAGGGGCTAAAATAGACAATAGCAGGGGATAAATAATGCGTGTTAGACATTGCAAACAAATAAACAAACAAGTTTATTACCAATGAATCGTTGAAGCAATATGTAGGTCAACAGGAATTAACAATTTCTGAGGTGAGGAACTATAAACCACTGGGGGCCACATCAACATGGATATAGGTTACCCGAGACATGCAGAACTGAAAAGGCGTTTCTATAAATGGATTGGCGGGCTAATACAATTTCTCAGAAAACGAGATATGCACTTTGCCCTTCTGAGTAAACAGATAATGCGATCAGATACACTGACAGGCACCACATACCTTACAAATTATGGTCATCACATAGGCACGCGAAACGGCGACGCATTGACTGGCCCTAAACTGTACGAGTAACCGAAAAATCTGCAGCGTACCGTTGGGGGAAGATCCTGTCAGCCAAACATAAACATCACCAGCTGAGTAGCCAGCAGGGGTGGACTGGGAACTAAAAGAGGCCCTGGAAATATTTACTGGGGACCAAAAGAGGCCATGGAAATATGTGCAAAGTGGCCCCATATGACACATTTTCAGCAAGCCCAATGCTTTTCCTTTGAGAACATTTCAAAATACCACACCAAAGAGGGCCAGGGTGCAGAGGCCCACCGGGAAATCTCCAGAGTTCCCTATAGGCCAGTCCACCCCTGGTAGCCAGTCGCGGGTGACGGCGGACGTAGCCTTGAAACGCTGAGGTTACACTGACTTGAAAACGAGAAGGATGCCTGGGCATGCACCAATACTATGGCAATGCACTAAAAACAATGAATGAAGCTGCGCTCGCTTCTAGCCTTGTCAGTGCAACACGGACCCTCAGAGCAGAAGGATATCGTGGCCGCGAGCTGTACTGCAGAGGTAAGATGACAGAGAAACAGAATAGTGGCTCTTTCAAACTTCCAAACCATAGGATTCGGTAGACTGAATACATTCAAATGTATCTAATGGATGATGCAATATCACATGGTAATAACAAACTTGAAAAAATTAGGGATAGGGCTAGTACATAACTATCTTGATTCCCTTATACGTGCAGAAATCAGAGTGACACACAATACAAGTTGTGCCCCCAAGAATAAGAGGATATCAACTGCGATCAGTATATACATGAAGTCTTTTAAAATATACATTATATACATCTTAAATCATACTTTTGTTTGGTTGTGTCGCCCAAACAGGAGCAGGTACCATGCAGGAGCTTTAGAAGTATTTCTTACTTCCAAAAGTAAAAGAAATCAGAGAAGCAAACATTCTACGTAAATCCTGACAATTGGAAACACGGGTAATTATTTGAAAACAAAGTACATTGAATACACCACATGTTTTACAACCCGGGTATAAAAACAGTATAAAAACAATATTGTCACAATTGTCCTTTTTACTTTATCATTAATGCAAAATCTGAGTCACTGAGCCAAGAGAAGACAGATTCTATATCCCATATGCATTCAAATACTACCAGATCCTTAGCAAGAAGACGAAAACAACTAGAGGTAGGCAAAAACCAGCATGACTGGATTGTCCTGAATTGAGAACCAATTCATATATAGTCCCCTGACATACTATAACATCATTTTGTAGGGCAACATTTGGGTTACCATTTGACCGAAACTTGACCAAAGGGAGCAACTTTGGGCTCCATCCTATTTTTGTTCAATGATGGACACCACACACAAGGGATCCGTTCTCCACTGATGAGAAAACCCACAAACTTGGGATCCAAAGTCTCAGCGGGTAAAATGAATGTTTTGAGACTTAGAGACTAGATTTTGCAACAATGATGCAGAGTAATTACAGGTATCAAATGGTAGGTCCCATTTACACCTTCTTCATGTATTCCCATACAAGGTTCAACAATAGATGCCCTGATGAAGGCAGCCTCAATAGACTACACGACCGCTGAAACATGAAGATTCCAGGGAATCATAAAACAATTGGTTCCCTGTCTTTATATAATCATTTGACTACCAATTTCCACGTGGACAAAGATCTCTTTTACCCCATGACCCTGAATTACGATCCATAGAGACGTTACACTAAGAGGGTGTGATGCTGGAAATGCATCGGAGGGACAGAGCCTCCGTATTCTTGTCCTTTACTGCTTTTTATTGTGTGTTCTGTCGTGTTTTCCGCGCAGGAGTTCACGTGGGACTCCTGGCGGTGCAGCTCTCTTTCTTTTGGTTTGGTGAACGGACCCGTGGGATACCCTTATGGCACCAATGGGTGGGGGTACAACCCTGTGCCCCTAGTGTATGTTTTTTGCCACCTGTGGGTGGCCCACAGAGCAATGTATGGGCTGGTGGCAGCTCCATGCTGAATTTGACAGGTGCGTGGAGTATCCTCAATTTTGGGATACCTCTGCCCTGCCATTGGGATCAGTTGATTCCTGATGGAAAACAAGATGGCCCCGGGGGCCTCTTGCTTTCTATTACCCATTACCTTGTTTCCCAAAGTCTTGGGAAGCCCTGACTCTGTCCCTTCCCCCTGACTGGCTGTTGGGTTGAAATGCCATATATGATGTTGTTGTGAAGGCCTGGCCAGACTAGCTGGAGCCTTCCCGGTGATGTATGTTGTGGGTACCTCCTGTGGGTGGGACCCGGGTGAATAGAGTGTGTGACGAATATGCATTCTGTGCTGTGGGTGTCTAGTATCTGGTGGTTGACATAATGACTGAGACAACCCTGCCCGAAACCGGTATGAATGCAGCTTGGAGTGTTGAATGGCTCGGTACTTGTCCCAATACACATAACTTGTTGTGAGTGTCTGGAGAGAAGTGAATGGCCTAAATACCTCGTGTGCCTGATTGGCTGCCTGCCTGCATGAATGCCCGTAGTCGTGATTGGATGCTTGAGTGTGGCCCAGCGGAATGAATGGGAGATCAACAGTATATCTGGGGACCTCTCACTGCTAGGAATCGTGTTCAGAAGCTGAAGTCCACTGCGACGAGTAACTGGAGTAACTGACGCTTGACCTTGAAGCCCTGCTGGACGAGAAGAATTGCTGTTGCTCTTCTTCCCAATCTGAAAGCTGCTGTGCTTCCAAGGACTGACCCAGAGAGGACCTGGTAAGGCGCCCTCTTCCCGAGCTACGAGGGACCATCGTGCACAGCAGATCTTTGCCAACGCTCCCTGGTAGACAGACCTTCGACAGGCTGCCGACCCGATACGAGGACTGCTGCGGAACCCCAAAGAGAAGCACTCAGACTGTTGTCCGCCACTGTCGACGACCGCCGTCCGGAGCCGCCGTGCTCCCATTTGCCTAAGAACTTCCATTGATCATCAGACGGTCTCGTCTGCATCGTCACCCACTTATCTCCCGCTGGAGAAGGCCCGACCGTCGACGCGCCGAGGAGCATCCACCGGTGGGTTTCCCGCCACCTAAAGACCACAGAGACGCCGACGCCTTGACGCCCTTGCTGGGCCACAGTTCTTCATCATCTCTTTGCGGTCCAGAACTATCGTCACTGAGGTGCCCCGCACGCCTCTTCCTTGCAGGACGCCAACGCTCTGTCGTCGACGAGCACCGCTAGGAACGAAGTTGCCACTTCCCTGCCGTAGTTCACCCTGTTCACCGTCGGACGTTCGACGACCCGTGACTCCGGCCTTTAAGGGAGGGCACTCAAGAAGGCCCGTCGATTACCCGACACCGAACGCTAAGTTCCCCGACACCTCTCGACGATCCGTGGCTCCCGCCTGAAAGGGATGCACTCAAGAAGGATCGGTCGACGCATCGTCGGAGAACTCTACTCCACCAGGTACATTGGGGGGGTAAAACCTTAATAGGAAGAAGTGAGACTATTGAACATATGGACTGGGCTTGTGCGATATATCTTATTTTACAGGTTTCCCAGGTAGGGGGATCTCCACACAGAACTGTGTCTAGGGTACGGGGCCAGTATTCTGCCTACTGTTTCAACCATCTTGCGTTCCTTCCTATCTCTAATGCTAGTTTCCTCGTTATTAATCTGTGTGACATTTTAACCGTACAGTTGATGCACTTTAATGAGATTTGATAACATTGGTGGTACCACTTTAGAATTGTATATATTTATCATTATTGACTTCCAAGTACAAAGTGCGTTATTGTGATCGTGTACATACCCTTGAATATTAATTATATAAAGACTGTGTTTTCAGTAATACAGTGTGTGGACATTCCTTTGTGGGGGTTCGGGGACTACACTGTACTTAAGAACCAGGCTGCATCACCTCCTGAGAAGCTAGGCCTTGATTGCTCGTCCATTGCTACCGTAATAGAGAATCTTGGCTGGGGTCTTCTGTGCCTCTCCTCTACCATATAGAGAGCGGAAGTACAGACACCCCCTACCAGTCTTTACACTGGTGGCAGCGGTGGGATGCTTATGATTTTAAGAATCAGTGTATAACCGTGCCACTTACAAAATATCTGCACTTTATTAGATTAAGGTTTGGGTGTGTACAAAATAACTGCATTACAAGCAATGGAGTCTATTGCGAATGGTAAATTGACTCGGTTGAGCTTAGAGGCTCTCCAGAGTGCTTATGAAGCCAGGGAGTTAGACTTTGTGGATAAGTCTAAGGCTGAGCTGATAGCCGCCCTGGTGGACTACCAGACCGATGGTGAAACTCTTGATGAGGGGGCGAATGCAACCAATGAGGACTCTGCCCCTGGGGTTTCTACTGAATCTGTTTCTGGGAATGCCGCCATTCCTGCTGCCTCTGTTCCGAACCCCAGCAATTCCTTGGAGCTTGATTTATTAAGGATGAAATTGGCCTTTGAATATCGCAAGTTGCAAATAGATGCTGAGTTTAAGAAGGAGGAGCTGGCTCAACAAGTTGAACTCAAAAATAGGGATCTTGAACTCAAAGACAAGGACACTGACAGGCCGATTCATGGAATAATTAGCGCGGCGCAAGTGGCCAAAAACGTGCGATTCGCAGTGGAATAGCGAAAATCGCAGTGGAATAGCGAAAATCGCACGAAAAGCAGCGCACATCGATTCATGGAAGGCCGTGCGCGAGAAAACCATCGGACGTGCGATAAGAAAGTGCGCGGCGCACGTTGGCGCACAGGCCATCTAACGGCATGCGCCAGGTCACAGCGAAAATCGCACAGTCCACAGCGAAAATCGCACATAGCGCGGCGCACGCAACAAAAGTAGGCGGAACACGGGGCGTAACACTCGGAATGGGGAACAACTTGCCAAAATGTGGGCGTCACGGGGGAAGCACAGGGTAAAAGTGCGCAGAACGCCCACACGCTCGCCTACAACACGTATTCATGGAATAGAATAGGTCAAAAAAGCGCACGCTCAAACCAGCGCACAGGCACAAACTCGACCGCCACAAGAAAGCAGGCGGTAGCGTCTCAGCGGCTGTAAGAAATGTGCGCCAAAAGGTGCGCCAACAAATAGCACCCATATACTGCCATGATGAATGTCCTATACTGTGGCCCTCCAGGACAAATGACGTGCAAAGGGGTACCCACAAACACGGACACGCTGAAAAAAAATACGTGTGCGCGGGAAGTCTCACACGCGATTTGGCCGTGTACGTGGATTTCAGGGGTGCGCGGGAAGGTCCACACGCGATTACAGCAGGGTACGTGCATTTCAGGGGTGCGCGGGAATTTCCACACGCGAATAGCCTGGCCGCGTGTATTTCAGGGGTGCGCGGGAAGTCCCACACGCGATTACAGCAGGGTACGTGTATTTCAGGGGTGCGCGGGAAGTTCCACACGCGAATAGCCTGGCCGCATGTATTTCAGGGGTGCGCGGGAAGTCCCACACGCGATTACAGCAGGGTACGTGTATTTCAGGGGTGCGCGGGAAGTTCCACACGCGAATAGCCTGGCCACGTGTATTTCAGGGGTGCGCGGGAAGTTCCACACGCGAATAGCCTGGCCGCGTGTATTTCAGGGGTGCGCGGGAAGTCCCACACGCGATTACAGCAGGGTACGTGTATTTCAGGGGTGCGCGGGAAGTTCCACACGCGAATAGCCTGGCCGCGTGTATTTCAGGGGTGCGCGGGAAGTTCCACACGCGAATAGCCTGGCCGCGTGTATTTCAGGGGTGCGCGGGAAGTCCCACACGCGATTACAGCAGGGTACGTGTATTTCAGGGGTGCGCGGGAAGTTCCACACGCGAATAGCCTGGCCGCGTGTATTTCAGGGGTGCGCGGGAAGTTCCACACGCGAATAGCCTGGCCGCGTGTATTTCAGGGGTGCGCGGGAAGTCCCACACGCGATTACAGCAGGGTACGTGTATTTCAGGGGTGCGCGGGAAGTTCCACACGCGAATAGCCTGGCCGCGTGTATTTCAGGGGTGCGCGGGAAGTTCCACACGCGAATAGGCTGGGCGCGTGTATTTCAGGGGTGCGCGGGAAGTTCCACACGCGAATAGCCTGGGCGCGTGTATTTCAGGGGTGCGCGGGAATTTCCACACGCGAATAGGCTGGGCGCGTGTATTACAGGGGTGCGCGGGAAGTCCCACACGCGATTACAGCAGGGTACGTGTATTTCAGGGGTGCGCGGGAATTTCCACACGCGAATAGCCTGTGCGCGTGTATTTCAGGGGTGCGCGGGAATTATCACACGCGATTTGGCTTGGTACGTGTATTACAGGGGTGCGTGCGAAGTTACACACGCGATTAGGCTGGTTGGGTCCTGTCACCCTCGACGGCCCCTGCAGGCAGCCCACAAAACAGGGGACTACCCTGCACACCTGCTCATGTCTCCCACCACCCCCACCCCCCCAGTCACCAGGGGTACCCTCCACCAGGCCCCCACTCATGTCTCCCACCACCCCCACCCCCCCAGTCACCAGGGGCACCCTCCACCAGGCCCCCAGCCATGTCTCCCACCACCCCCACCCCCCACCATCCAGGGGCACCCTCCACCAGGCCCCCAACCATGTCTCCCACCACCCCCACCCCCCACCATCCAGGGGCACCCTCCACCAGGCCCCCACTCATGTCTCCCACCACCCCCACCCCCCACAATCCAGGGGCACCCTCCACCAGGCCCCCACTCATGTCACCCACCACCCCCACCCCCGCCATCAGACGCACCCTCCACCAGGCCCCCACTCATGTCACCCACCACCCCCACCCCCCAGCAGTGCAGGGGCAGCCTCCACCAGGCCCTCACTCATGTCTCCCACCACCCCCACCCCCCACCATCCAGGGGCAGCCTCCACCAGGCCCCCACTCATGTCCCCTATCACCCCCACCCCCCGCCACCAGGGGCAACCTCCACCAGGCCCCCACTCATGTCTCCCACCACCCACACCCCCCAGCAGTGCAGGGGCAGCCTCCACCAGGCCCCCACCCATGCCTCCCACCACCCCCACCCCCCTGCCACCAGGGGCACCCTCCACCAGGCCCCCACTCATGTCACCCACCACCCCCACCCCCCCAGTCACCAGGGGCACCCTCCACCAGGCCCCCAACCATGTCTCCCACCACCCCCACCCCCCACCATCCAGGGGCACCCTCCACCAGGCCCCCAACCATGTCTCCCACCACCCCCACCCCCCACCATCCAGGGGCACCCTCCACCAGGCCCCCAACCATGTCTCCCACCACCCCCACCCCCCACCATCCAGGGGCACCCTCCACCAGGCCCCCACTCATGTCACCCACCACCCCCACCCCCCCGCCATCAGGGGCACCATCCACCAGGCCCCCACTCATGTCACCCACCACCCCCACCCCCCCAGTCACCAGGGGCACCCTCCACCAGGCCCCCAACCATGTCTCCCACCACCCCCACCCCCCACCATCCAGGGGCACCCTCCACCAGGCCCCACTCATGTCACCCACCACCCCCACCCCCCCGCCATCAGGGGCACCCTCCACCAGGCCCCCACTCATGTCACCCACCACCCCCACCCCCCAGCAGTGCAGGGGCACCCTCCACCAGGCCCCCACTCATGTCATCCACCACCCCCACCCCCCGCCATCAGGGGCACCCTCCAGCAGGCCCCCACTCATGTCACCCACCACCCCCACCCCCCAGCAGTGCAGGGGCAGCCTCCACCAGGCCCCCACCCATGCCTCCCACCACCCCCACCCCCCCGCCACCAGGGGCACCCTCCATCAGGCCCCCACTCATGTCACCCACCACCCCCACCCCCCCGCCACCAGGGGCACCCTCCACCAGGCCCCCACTCATGTCACCCACCACCCCCACCCCCCCAGTCACCAGGGGCAGCCTCCACCAGGCCCCCACTCATGTCCCCTATCACCCCCACCCCCCCGCCACCAGGGGCCCCCTCCACCAGGCCCCCACTCATGTCACCCACCACCCCCACCCCCCCGCCATCAGGGGCACCCTCCACCAGGCCCCCACTCATGTCACCCACCACCCCCACCCCCCCAGTCACCAGGGGCACCCTCCACCAGGCCCCCACTCATGTCACCCACCACCCCCACCCCCCCAGTCACCAGGGGCAGCCTCCACCAGGCCCCCACCCATGCCTCCCACCACCCCCACCCCCCTGCCACCAGGGGCACCCTCCACCAGGCCCCCACTCATGTCACCCACCACCCCCACCCTCCCAGTCACCAGGGGCAGCCTCCACCAGGCCCCCACCCATGCCTCCCACCACCCCCACCCCCCCGCCACCAGGGGCACCCTCCACCAGGCCCCCACTCATGTCTCCCACCACCCCCACCCCCCAGCAGTGCAGGGGCAGCCTCCACCAGGCCCCCACTCATGTCTCCCACCACCCCCACCCCCCACCATCCAGGGGCAGCCTCCACCAGGCCCCCACTCATGTCCCCTATCACCCCCACCCCCCCGCCACCAGGGGCACCCTCCACAAGGCCCCCACTCATGTCTCCCACCACCCCCACCCCCCAGCAGTGCAGGGGCAGCCTCCACCAGGCCCCCACCCATGCCTCCCACCACCCCCACCCCCCGCCACCAGGGGCACCCTCCACCAGGCCCCCACTCATGTCACCCACCACCCCCACCCCCCCAGTCACCAGGGGCAGCCTCCACCAGGCCCCCACTCATGTCACCCACCACCCCCACCCCCCCGCCATCAGGGGCACCCTCCACCAGGCCCCCACTCATGTCACCCACCACCCCCACCCCCCCAGTCACCAGGGGCACCCTCCACCAGGCCCCCACTCATGTCACCCACCACCCCCACCCCCCCAGTCACCAGGGGCACCCTCCACCAGGCCCCCACTCATGTCTCCCACCACCCCCACCCCCCAGCAGTGCAGGGGCAGCCTCCACCAGGCCCCCACCCATGTCTCCCACCACCCCCACCCCCCAGCACTGTGGTGAACCTGCCAGCAGGCCCCCACACATGTCCCCCTGGCCCCAGGTCCTGACGATACACAATCATGGCAGTAATGGCCAGCATACCCAGCACAAACACCCAGGCAAGGATTGCATCCACCCACATAGTGAATGCAATCACATGACACAACCCCAATGCCAAGTATGCAAAAGAACACATGTCCGTCACACACACATACACAATGGGTGCAAGTGAATGTCAAAACCCATATCATGACATGTAACAAACCAATGAGAAAATAACACAAGTGTAAGAAAA
Organism: Ambystoma mexicanum; assembly: GCF_040938575.1. Taxonomy (NCBI): domain Eukaryota; kingdom Metazoa; phylum Chordata; class Amphibia; order Caudata; family Ambystomatidae; genus Ambystoma; species Ambystoma mexicanum. The sequence goes on along the minus strand of NC_090936.1, from coordinate 297,628,489 downwards.
TATAAAAAATGTATTAAATACCAAAAATAAGTGAACTTTTCAAACATACAACGATGTGTAGTAAATAAATGGTCCATGTCCGAGAACAAAAGTGATAAACAAAAAAACAAAGGAATAAAAAATTAAAAAGAATTTGTCCAAAGCAATATCATGTCATAGGAAATTAATGAAAAACCATTACGTCATGGTGAAAACAATAAGAAATTAAAAAAAATGTATCTCCCAAAAAAACAAACTATATACAGGAATGTTCCAGGGTCCATGAGCCCAACACCAAAAATGAAACCTACCACTAACTAATGAAAAATATATGTAAAAAAAAGTGGCCATTGTCCGAGCGGTCCAAAATAATAAAAATAAATAAAGGAAACCTAGCACTAACTAACTAAATAACTATATACAAAGGCAGCGGGCAAGTCCTGCGGCTCACTTGGTGATGTTGCTGGCCAGGGCATCATCGAACTCCATGTCGATGTCCTGGAGGCGGGACTCTGTCCTGGCCCCGAGGTCTCGCAGGGACAACCCCATGTCCACCTCAAACTCCCTGCGAGCTTCCTCGAGGCACTCAGCCCGCCTCAATGCCCGACGCATGGAGAACTCCGCCCTGACCATGGCGAGCCGCTCCTCTTCCGCCCGCTGCCGCTCCGCACCTATCCGCTGGCCAAACTCCTCCCACACGGAACACACCACCATCCCAGGGTTGCCCTGCCCTCCGGCCGATGCCTGCCCCTCTGATCTTGATGGCCCCGAGCCATGATGCCTCCCACGTCGAGCCCGCTGCTGCCTCCGACGCCACTGCCTCTGCCAGCACGACGGCATCCAGGCTGATGGAAACCACCGACGCCGTCGTGCACGTGCCCTGCCCGATGATGCCGTCACATCTTCCATCTGCTGGGGTCCACTTGCTGTGTTGTCCACCCCTGCTGGACCTCCGACTCCCAACTGTGGCAGGGATGGGATCCCCACCGAGCTGGCTGCATTGGTCGGGGCAGGTCCACAGGGGGCCCTGGTGGCATCTGGGCCGGAAGACGGCAAGGAGAACGACCGGTGGATAGCCTGCACAGAGGAGGAGAGGGCCGTCAGATTGGCCAACACATGCAGGAAACCCCCGAACATGGCCGATCCCAATTGGGCCACGTCGGCACGGTGCACTTCGTGATGACGTGCGTGCTCCTCCCGGGAAGCACGCACGTCATCACGAATCACAGCCGTGCGCATCGCGACCCCAATCAGGACCTTCTCCACGCGGCCAGGGGTTACCACGTCCGCAGGTGGAGGGGAGTCAGGTGACATGGACATCCCCTCTACCTGCGGACGGGCCTGGGACGGGGCATCCCTGCTGGTGCATGGTGGTGCACTCACAGGGTCAGGGACAGTGACATGCACAGGCCCCTCCACGGTGACCTGTGCTGCCTCCTGCCCCTGGCCCTGGACTGCACCACTTGCACCAGCAGGGATGCTCCCACCAGGCCCCATGTGTGCACCAGTGTCGGCCTCCTCCTCCTCTGTGCAAACCACCAACCTGGATGGCTCCTCACCGTCTCCCGCCGTAGCAGGCCCCTGTGGGGGCTCACCCACACCTTCCGCTGCAGCCGTGGGGGCTTCCCTGCCGCCTTGCTCCACAGCGCCGTCTCCGCCCTCTTCTTCACTAGCCGCTGCGTAGAGGGAGACAAAGGACACAAGCATCAGGCTACTGTACAATGGTCCCCTAGACAGGAAGCAATAGCAGATGAGCACCACTGTCAAAGTACACTTCCATCATGTCCCTCCACAACACATGGGTCAGTCCAGGCAAAACACACACAGTAACAGGCACGGTGCATGCCATGGACATTTCCATGCATGTCCAATGGACTCTAGAAACATTCAATGATATGTAACTCACATGCATCATGGCTCATGCATATCACATGCACACACTTCACCTCAGTCACATCCATCTGGCCCCAAACACACCGAACACAGGCGAAACAAGGGTAAGTTGGGTGCGTCACTGAATCTGTGCATTGTCACACACATGTGTCATGCATCCATGGCATGCACAAGTCACAGACACGCAGGTCAGGCACACAGACATGGCTACCATATATGTACCTGGCATCAGCACCCATCCTTCACCCCCATCCATGTCCAGGTACAGAGACTGGCATGCTCTCATGTCCAAAATCTGCATAGGGCTCCCCATGCCGCATTTCAACACATGCAACAACCATGTGGGTCACACATCACTGGTCGCACATGCATTACCATGATGTCCCTGCACACTTACATGCATACATGGCCCATGGCACACATACAGGCAAGTATCATAGAACCAGCACACCGCAACATGCCCTGTCTCACACAGTAATGCTTGGACACATACCGCTCAACTCCAGACGGGCCTCCCTCTCAAGGACCTGGGCGTGGAGCGCTGGGCGTACGCGTTCCAGGACCCTCTTCTGGATGGAACTCATGCGGCCCCGGCCCCCCTCCACGAGGCGCCGGGCCTTCACAAGGGTCCTGGACCTCAAGTCCTCCCAGCGCTTCTTGATCTTCTGGACGTTGCGGGTTGCCACCCCCTCCGCGTTGATGGCAACCACACAGTCGGCCCAGATCCTCTCCCGTCCTTCCTTGCTGGCGCGGGACGATCCAAAGAGGGCTTCATACTGCCCCAGGACATGCTCCACCAGGACACCAACTTCGGTGGCAGTGAAGCTGGTGCCCCTCTGCCCCTCTGGCCTGGGGTTGCCACTGGTGCCAGATGTGGAAGTGCCCGACATGGCAACCCCAGAGGCAGGTGTGGGTGGGCAACTGGGTCCTGGGGCTGGGCTGTGGAGCGATGTAATCCCAGTTGGGAGTCTTCAGTTCCAGCAGGGGTGGACACAGCAACTGGACCCCTGCAGATGGCTGATGTGCAGGCACCAAATGGCAGGGCACGGTGGCAGCAGGCAGGCAGGCAGGCAGGCAGCAGCAGATAGCACGTGGGAGGCTGCTCGGGGCACTGGGGGGCAGTAACTCGGCCTTCTGGGCAGGAGCGTGGTGTTCCGTGTGTTTTCGGGTGGCCAGCTTGATACGGAGTGATTTGGCACGTGAAAATCCTGCACGTCAGCGTGAAATCCGAGGAAAGGCCCTTAGCGCGTAAGCGCGTCAGCACGCATACGCGATTCTATTGGACCAGAGTCCCTCAGCGCGTAAGCGCATCTGACGTGACCCGCACGGGCGTTCCCCACTCAGCACGTGATGACGGAACACACGTGGAAATACTGCACGTCAGAGTGTCATCACGCGATTGGCCTATGTACGTGTATTTAATGGGTGCGCGGCCACTTACACACGCAAGTACGTCAGCGAACCTGTATCCCGTGGTGCGTGTGAATTTCCACACGCTATTGGACTGGGAACTGGATTCCAGGGGTGCGCGGGTCACACGCTGTATCCCGTGGTGCGTGTGAATTTCCACACGCTATTGGACTGGGAACTGGATTCCAGGGGTGCGCGGGTCACACGCTCGCCTAGAACACGCGCAAAGCATAAAATTGCGGACTTTAACAATAACAAGCTCAGACGCCAGGATGAACATACCGTTCCTAGCAGCAGTGGCAGTGGGCTACCAAAGGAGGAGGAGGAGGATAGTCAGGGCCAGAATATTCACACCCAGAACCAGCCTTTTCGGGATGCCTGATGACCAGGTGTATGGGAGGTACAGGTTTCCACCACACATCATACTGGACCTGGTGAGTGAGTGGGAGGATGACCTCACATCACCCACCCTGTGCTCCCAAGCACTCAGCCCCCTGGAGAAGGTCCTCAATGTACTGCACTTCTTAGCCACTGGATCATTTCAGCGGACAAGTGCCATAGTGGGTGGGGTGTCACAGGCCACCCAGTCACGCTGCCTACACCAGGTCTTGAACATCATGACTGCACGGCCATCAGTCCGCAGGCACATATACCTGCCCAGAACACCTGCAGAAAGGCATGCTGCCGCCCTGGATTTTTACGGAGTGGCACGATTCCCCAAAGTGCTAGGTGCCATCGACTGCACCCATGTGGCTCTACGTCCCCCCAGGGCATCAGAGCACATCTATAGGAACCGCAAGCACTGGCATTCCATCAACGTGCAGGTAGTATGTAATGCCAAGGGAATCATCACCTCAGTATATGCCAACTATCCCGGGTCCACCCACGACAACTTCATTTACCGAATGTCCACCCTATGCCGGGACATAGATGCTGGGCGGCATGGCGATACATGGCTGCTTGGTGAGTATGTATGCCACTGCACATGCATGCATGTTGGATACTGAGCAAGGTCACAACCCCACCAATGATACCAATCACCACCTCCACAGGGGACAGTGCCTACCCTCTCAGCCCCCACATGATGACGCCAATTCGGAACCCCACCACGCCACCCCAGGTAAGATATAACACAGCCCACATTACAACCAGGGGCATAGTGGAGCGCACATTCGGAGTGCTAAAGTCACGCTTTCGCTCCCTTGACCGTTCTGGCGGGCAGCTGTTATACGCTCCCCCAGTAGTGTGCAGGATCATAGTGGCAGCATGTGTCCTGCACAACGTTGCAACACGCCGGGGCCTGGCCGTGGACATGGTGGTGGCCCCACATCCCCAACCACATGCACAGCCGCTGCGCATGGGAGGGGAAAGGGCACGGGGGGAGGCAGCCCGTACACAGCTAGTGGCTAATTACTTCACATAGAAATCACACCCCTGTGGAGTGCACACTGCCCTGGCACATTCCATCTGACAATCAATGATGACTCAACCTGACACTGATCCTGAATGTCTGGAGAATGAACCGGGAATACCATGTCAGCCTGAGATTGTTCACCTGGAAGTGTCACAATGTGTGCATCCCTACCCACACATACACCACCAATGCAGTTTTGTGAAGTTACACATTGAAGCAGCTAAAATGAATACCCACTTGCAAAATGCAACAAGAGGACAGTGCCATGTCAGCCAACCCAACCCCAGCACCGCCACACGACACACCGTGCCATGTCATGCTAATTGCAGGTAAACAAAGTAATCCCCACAACATGACATCAGTCTCACTATGTACAGTGGCACTATTAGAAACCTGCAACACCTGAAATGCTCACAGCAGTGCCGGACCAACAACATACTTGAGCACGTAGTACCATTAACATTACATCACAAATGTTACATATTAGTAGTCTCACCACCTGGAAATGCCTGCACTCCCACCACTACCAACTGTGCAGTGTTGTCGCCATGTAGAGTTGTAGGTGCACTGCTGCCAACATGGTCCCCATCTCCAGACTAGAGGTCCTTGTGTGGACATGAGGAAGGGACCTGCAAATTGGGAGGTAGACACAGAAGAAGAGTTACACATCAATGCAACATGCAGTGTACAACACTACAGCAATATGCACTATGAATGTATACACAGTATTGACTACAGACTGGCCACACAGCTCATGGGAGTCCAACGTCACTGTGTAATTCACTGTCACTTGGGCACACCCTTTGCAAGCCCATGGAAACGGGAAGCAGGAGGGGTGTGTGTGACTCAAACCCAAGCATCTGAACCAAATACATTACAAGCCTGCATGTGCCCAGCCACAATGCAGCGTATGCCCACAGGAACCACGGAAGCCAACAGATCGAAGCCAACAGATCGATGCCAACAGATCGAAGCCAACAGATCGAAGCCAACAGATCGTCCCAAAAAAATTGGGAATAAAATAAATCAAAATAAAAATAAAAATAAGAAACAATCAAAAATGGCCATTGATGGGCCCGGGGGGGTTGGGGAGGCCACCCAGGAGGTCCGAGGACAGGATGCACACCAGAACCCACCTGCGTGGATCCTGGGAAGATAAAACACCTCCATGGGCTCATGGCCCACACGGCTACCCTATTGTGGGAGTATCACTGCTGTCGCTATTATCACCCTGTGCAGCTGCATCCGGAGGTGGTTGCACTATGGGAGGCAGCCCACGCAAGGCCCTAGTCTGCTCCTCCATGGCTGCAAGCATGCGGGTGTGGTAGGTCTGGTTCTGGAGGATGAGTGTGCGGAGGTCCCCATGCAACAACTCACGGGATGCCCGGACCTCCGCCCTCGTTGCCTGCATCTCAGCTGAGAGCGTACGGGTGAGACGCTCCAGCTGCTGTTCTGTCCTTTGGTGTGTTGAAGCCTCAAGCTCAACAAGAGTCGTCCTGAGGTGTAGGAGCTCCTGCCTCAGGGCTTCCCTGTGGCCCTGGGACTCAATGGAGATGGCCTCCTGCAGAGTCGCCAGTGCCGCCCGCCTGTCCCTGTTGGACCCCAACATGTCCTCCCTGTGTGACTGGCAGATGGAGTCGGTTGCCTGCTCTAGTCGCTCCATCAGCCTTTCTGGGGGGACAATGGAAGTGGCCACCCTATCCATGGCCTGAGCCATCATCTCGGATGATGCAGCCTGTTGGGTAGCCATACCGTAAATGGATTGCTCCCATGCAGTATTGCCGGGTGGCGTACGGCCACCACGTCGGCGGGCACCACACCTGTCTGGGGCAAGGCGAACTGCGCCTTGCTGTGCCGGCACTGCCTGAGGCTGCAGGACTGCATTCCCCCTCTGATCTGCTGCCCAGGAACAGGATCAGATGTCGCGGAGTGTGACCCTGCATCCGTAACCACCGAAGGCGTAGCTGCCAACACTGACATCCCCATGGAGGGTACTGACCCTGGTGCAGGTGGGTGAGACAGAACAGAATCCCTCCCTGGAACACTCACCTGCGACGGCACGTGGGTCTCATCCGAATCAACAGCTGAGTACAGCTCGGGGGAGGTGCAGCCAGAGACACTCCTTGAGAGCACGACCTGCAGCACTTGTGGGTTCTCCCCCACCACCACACCACGTCCCTCACTGGTGGTTGGTCGGCCCTGGGACACCTCCTGGGTCTGCACCATCTCCACAACCCCAGCAGTATCAGGTGCGTCTTCCCCTGCAAAGACATGTAAACAAATAAATGGAAACAGGCATTAGCACCATGGCACACATTGAGGGCTGAGAAGCAAGAGAACCAGTACTTGATTGACACATGTCCCACATGACTAAAACCCTCCCAATCATGCACCCTCACTGCGTATGAAGTGCAGGCAAATGGCACACACTGATGACACCAAGATGGAAGATGAACACATTTTCTGCATGCTGCCTGGCAGTGGCATCACACATTGGCCTGTGATTGGCAGGTGAAACACACATGCCATCACACAGATGGCATGTACCATTGCTATTGAGTGAAGATGGAGAGGAGGGCAGCACCTATTCATTCAGTCCAGTTCCCGCATGTAATAGCTTTTCTAATTCTAACAGGTCAGATTTTTCACCTGGAGCTGCCAGTCTGAAATGGTCAAATTGCACAGGGACATGTGTGTACAAATGATATCCAGGTAACAAAGTCACTCCACTTTACCATACCCATGTCAGATATGTGACTAGTGGACAGCGACATGCCTAGTGAAAGTGGTGGAATGCAAACAAACTGACTGAATGAACAGTGAAAAAGAAGCAAATATGTTGTGTCAAGGTGACACTTCAAGGGCAACTGGCGTGCAGTTGTGCTAGATGTCTACTGTTGGCAGAAGGGATACTGCTATGGCCAAATGCAGCTGCGCAGGAAGGATTGCATGAAGCACATGGCTGACCCATACGACTCACACACTCTCACCTGGCACCCGAACAGATGCCCTCACACACACACCATGCACATGGATGACACACACATGCATGTGCACTCACCGGACAATGCCTCGTAATCAGCCAGATCTCCCACGCCTTGGATCTGTTCCTCCGTGACGTAGGTCCCAGCGACTGACTCATGTGGAGTGAGTTCCATGTCTACTACTGGAGACCCACCTCCAGTCACTAGAGTTGCGGCATGACTTGAGGCCAGCTTACTCTTTGCCCTGCGCTTTAGGTCATTCCAGCGCTTATAGCAATCATTGGCTGTGCGCCTCACGATTCCAAGGGCACTTACGATGTCCGCAACGGTCTGCCAGTGTGCCTGGCGTTGTGCAGGTGTGGTCTTGGATCCTGCAACAATGACCATCTCGTTGTCATGTCCGGACACATACTCGACAAGTGCATTCAGTTCGTCATCCGTGAAGCTGGGCTTCCTGGACGGGCCGGACTGTGTAGCCGTGTCTGGGGCATCAGCCTGTGCCGGACGAGCACTCTTCCTCTTCCGCTTGGAAGGTGGTGGTGATCCTGAGTGTCCTGCGCCGCTCTGGACACTAGGGGCAGGAGCCCTGGTGGACTCTGTATCAGGAGTGTGGGATTGCACACTCAGCATGGGAGTTGGTGCAGGCATTGGCTCTAGTGTGATGGTGTCAGGGGGAATGTCAGCAGCATGGACTAGGACCGACACTGTCCTGGCTGGGTGTGTGAGGGCTGGGGTGGATGGAGCCGCAGCTGCCCCTGCAGCCTCTCCGCCCTGCCTCCTTGGTGCAGCAGATGACCTTGCTGCCCCAGATCCACGTGGCATGATGGCATCAACGTGCACCAGCGCACGTGTCGTAGCCCTGCTGACCTGGAAGTCAGCCATGGAGTCAGCCAGGTCTGGTGCCACAATGGGCTGGTCCAACAAGGGCTGAGCATGGATGGTGTCAGCCACTTCAGCCTCAACGGGAGGGGGGAGGGGGGGAGGGGGGGGGGGATGATGGGTGCCCTTGACTGGTCCTCCACACATGGGGGGACAGGCTCACCCTGCAAGTTACGACCACATCCCCTACCGGATCCACCACGGCCACCACTTGTGGCTCTTCCACCTTTGCCACCCTTACGGAATCCTCGCCTCCCAGCCATGGCACTGATATTAATGTGCGTATGGGAGTGGCTGTAGACAATTGTCCTGGGCAATTGGGGGTCAAAGGGGTTGGGTACCAGATGGTAATTGTACCCTAGTGCTCTAGCACGGCTGATTGTAACCCCTGGGGAAAGATGACGGGTCACGCAACGCACAGGAGGCCCAAAAAAGGGAGATGACGTGCACGCAACCCCTCCTAGACCACGTGTGCAGAAAGAAAAACCTGCACTACGCTGTGGCACCCAGTAACACAAGAATGAACGTATGTGTGTCACACGCAGCCTAGAATGACCTCTGAAGGGGTAGGCTACACACGGGGCAAGCACAGAAGTTGGATACGTGCGTGACTCACCGTCTGCCAGGTAAAAGAGCGTGAAAAATGAGCGCGTTTGGCTGGCTAAACCCCCGCCAAAAGAAGATGTGTACGCTGTCTGAGAAGACAGGACAACAGTAGAAGGGGACACTGTTTGAGGGAACAGGCCCAGGTAAACCAGTAAAAGAGAAAAAAGAAAAAAAGCTGTCAGAGGTAACAGGGAATACGAACTGGAAACGCCGTGAAGTAAATCGCGTGTGAAACGACAAGAAGTACAGAATTCACCCACTCGCTCTCCACGAAAAGCACGTACAAGGAAATGGTGTTCTACATGTACCTTATATACTGGCCCACACGTACAGCGTCACTTACGCGGCGTGTACGTTCACCAATCACACGCTTTGTCACTCCTGCGTGTAGATCCATTTTCACCAATCACATGCTTTGGCACTTCTGCGTGTAGATCCATTTTCACCAATCACACGCTTTGTCACTTCTGCGTGTAGATCCATTTTCACCAATCACACGCTTTGTCACTTCTGCGTGTAGATCCATTTTCACCAATCACACGCTTTGACACTGGGACGTGTCACGCAACAATTTCCTGCACGTGCAGGTGACTATAGGCGCGCATATGCTGTTGACGGGTTTACGCGCTAAGGGCCTTTGCTGACGTGTGGGATTTCACTCCCTATCAGGCTGTCCACGCGTTCACACACGAGAGACCACGCTCCTGGCCAGGAGGCCAAATTACTGCCCCCCAGAGCCCTGAGCACGCTCCCACCTGCTGCTGCCTGACTGCCTGCTGGCCACGTGCCCCACAGTGCTGGTGGGTGGGGGTGTTGGGAGACATGGGTGGGGGCCTGGTGGAGGGTGCCCCTGCACTGGTGGGGGTGGTGGGAGACATGGGTGGGGGCCTGGTGGAGGCTGCCCCTGGTGGCGGGGGGGGGGTGGGGGTGGTGGGAGACATGGGTGGGGGCCTGGTGGAGGGTGCCCCTGGTGGCGGGGGGGTGGGGGTGGTGGGAGACATGGGTGGGGGCCTGGTGGAGGCTGCCCCTGCACTGCTGGGGTTTGGGGGTGGTGGGAGGCAAGGGTGGGGGCCTGGTGGAGGCTGCCCCTGGTGGCGGGAGGGTGGGGGTGGTGGGAGACATGGGTGGGGGCCTGGTGGAGGCTGCCCCTGCACTGCTGGGGGTTGGGGGTGGTGGGAGGCATGGGTGGGGGCCTGGTGGAGGCTGCCCCTGGTGGCGGGAGGGTGGGGGTGGTGGGAGACATGGGTGGGGGCCTGGTGGAGGCTGCCCCTGCACTGCTGGGGGTTGGGGGTGGTGGGAGGCATGGGTGGGGGCCTGGTGGAGGCTGCCCCTGGTGGCGGGGGGGGTGGGGGTGGTGGGAGACATGGGTGGGGGCCTGGTGGAGGCTGCCCCTGGTGGCGGGAGGGTGGGGGTGGTGGGAGACATGGGTGGGGGCCTGGTGGAGGCTGCCCCTGCACTGCTGGGGGGTGGGGGTGGTGGGAGGCATGGGTGGGGGCCTGGTGGAGGCTGCCCCTGCACTGCTGGGGGTTGGGGGTGGTGGGAGGCATGGGTGGGGGCCTGGTGGAGGCTGCCCCTGGTGGCGGGGGGGTGGGGGTGGTGGGAGACATGGGTGGGGGCCTGGTGGAGGCTGCCCCTGGTGGCGGGAGGGTGGGGGTGGTGGGAGACATGAGTGGGGGCCTGGTGGAGGCTGCCCCTGGTGGCGGGGGGGTGGGGGTGGTGGGAGGCATGGGTGGGGGCCTGGTGGAGGCTGCCCCTGGTGGCGGGAGGGTGGGGGTGGTGGGAGACATGAGTGGGGGCCTGGTGGAGGGTGCCCCTGGATGGTGGGGGCTGGGGGTGGTGGGAGACATGAGTGGGGGCATGGTGGAGGCTGCCCCTGGTGGCGGGGGGGGGGGGTGGGGGTGGTGGGAGACATGGGTGGGGGCCTGGTGGAGGGTGCCCCTGGTGGCGGGGGGGTGGGGGTGGTGGGAGACATGGGTGGGGGCCTGGTGGAGGCTGCCCCTGCACTGCTGGGGGTTGGGGGTGGTGGGAGGCATGGGTGGGGGCCTGGTGGAGGCTGCCCCTGCACTGCTGGGGGGTGGGGGTGCAGGGGGACATGAGCAGGTGTGCAGGGTAGTCCCCTGTTTTGTAGGCTGCCTGCAGGGGCCGTGGAGGGTGTACAGGGAATACCTGTGAGGACCCACCCAGCCTAATCGCGTGTGACTTCCCACGCACCCCTGTAATACACGTACCCAGCCAAATCGCGTGTGATGATTCCCACGTACCCCTGTAATACACGTACCCAGCCAAATCGCGTGTGATAATTCCTGCGCACCCCTGTAATACACGTACCTGGCCAAATCGCATCCCTGTAATACACGTACCCAGCCGAATCGCGTGTAAAACTTCCCGTGTACCCCTGTAATACACGTACACAGCCAAATCGCATGTGATAATTCCCGCGTACCCCTGTGATACACGTGCCCTGGCTAATCGCGTGTGAAACTTCCCGCCTACCCCTGTAATACACGTACCCTGGGCAATCTCGTGTTCAACTTCCCGCGTACCCCTGTAATACACGTACCCTGGCTAATCGCATGTAAAACTTCCCGCATACCCCTGTAATACACGTACCCTGGCCAATCGCGTGTTAAACTTCCCGCGTACCCCTGTAATACACGTACCCTGGCTAATCGCGTGTTAAACTTCCCGCGTACCCCTGTAATACACGTACCCTGGCTAATCGCATGTTAAACTTCCCGCATACCCCTGTAATACACGTACCCTGGCCAATCGCGTGTTAAACTTCCCGCGTACCCCTGTAATACACGTACCCTGGCTAATCGCGTGTATAACTTCACGCGTACCCCTGATATGCACGTTACCCGCTTTGCGTTCCTTGTTTGGCAGCCCTGTAAACTCGTCCAGGGTTAGCGCAGCCCTTTGCGATGATTTTGCGATTTTGATGGCTTTTCCTTGCGCGAGGGCGTTCTTGGGGGCGTTACTGGCGCTGCTGCTGGGTCGCTGCGATACTCTGCGCCACGGCTGGTTTGGGAGCCTAAAATCCATGAATACGCTGTGCGCGGAAATCGGTTTTAGCGCACGTGCCTGGCGCAGTCAATCGCACGCGGACACTCTGCGCCAGCCGCTTGCGACACTTTTCTGCGAAATTCTATGAATTACCCTGTGAATGTCAGAGAATCCAGCTAGAGAAAGCTCGAGTGGAGACTTCAGCGAAACCCAGTGAGAGTGTCAGGTCCCCGGCAACTAAATTTATGAAGGATTTGGTTGGTGTGTTTTCAGAGGGTTCTGATATCCTCCAATGCATTGAAGCGTTTGAAATGGCTTGTGTAATTCATGATGTTGACAAAAGAGATTGGGCTAAGTGTTTGCTAAGCAGAGTGCCTCAAACTGGATATGACTGTATTCTGAAGCTGAGTGTGGAAGAAAGGGGTCAGTATGAGTGTATGAAATCTGCTTTGATTGCCAAGTTTGGCAAGACGCCTACCCAATACATTAAAAGGTTCAGGGATTTTAAGAAAAGAGAGAATGTGTCTTGGGTTGACTGGGTGAGTGCTGCGCACATGAATATGATGGTGTGGATTGATGGTTAAAGGGTGAAAACTTTTGTTGAATTGTCCCACCTGTTGTTTTTTTGAGCTTTTTTCGGAAGGCTGTTCACCAGAGCTGCGTCAGTATGTTGCTGACCAGAACATTTTGGATCCCTTTAAGCTGGCTAGGTTGGCTGACAAGTGGGTCTCCCACTGGGTGTCCCCTAATGACTCCAGTGGGAAGGGCAAGGACAAAGAAAAGGGGGCCTCTCAGAAAGCTGAGGAGTCCCAAAAGCAGTCACAGTCGAATAAACCTAAACCCTCCTCTCCTAGACCCAAAAATCTAGTGGGGATAAGTCATCTGTGGGTGGGAATAAGAGTAGTGGTCCACCTGCTGCCAAGCAGGCTCCCGGTGGTTCCAGTACCGTACCCCGCACTCCCGGCACTTGTTGGGACTGTGGGGCTCTGGATCACAAAAGGGGTGACTCCAAGTGTAAAGGTAAGGCACTCGGAGTACAGGCTGTCAGCCTGACCTACCCTTACCCCATGTCTGAGGTGAAGGCCAATGTCCTCCCCTCCTCTACAGGTATCACTTTTGGTGCTCCCATAGAGATTTCCTTAGTCTCCTTTGGGGCCTGGGACCAGTACGCGGAAGTACTGGCGACTAATCCCACAGAACACCCGTAGATCTTTGAGAAGTGTCCTCCTGAATGGCCAGACTTCTACTGGCTTGAGAGACACTGGGGCAAGCATGACAGTGGTGGACAGGACCCTGCTCAATCCAGAGGACTATGTAGATGCTCCTCTGAGAACCACCAGGTTAGCTGGTGGGCCTCCCAAATTATTGCCTGTAGCCCGAGTCACACTCGTAATTGGAGACAAGACAGCAAAGCTTCCTGACCTGGTGCAGGACAATGTCCCTGCTAACATTCTGTTAGGTAACAATCTAGTAGAGATGGGATTGATTGCGGATCGTCTTCCCATGACTGCTGCTGCGGTCACTAGGTCACAGGTGACACCGGTTCTGGCTGTGAGTCAGGTACCCGAGCCGAAGGCGCGGCCCAAAGCAAGAGGAAGGAAGAGCAAGAAGGCCACCTCTGTGGAGGGAGCTCCTTTTCTTCCTGCTGTTCCTACAGCACCCATTGGGATCCATGCTCCGGACGGGCTGGGTCCAGTGGTAAACCCCGTCTCAACTCCTGTGGGGGAAGAGCCAGAAGACTCTCCTGTGGGAGAGGTTCTCAACCCGAAGGATCATCCCGATCTTCAATGCTTGTTAGCTGAAGGGGGACCCTCCGGGCAGACTTCTGTAAAGGACAGAGAGAGTGTCCCTCTCTCGAGAGTCTGAGGAAACAGGCCCTGTCCCAGGCACGAGGAGAAGTGCCTAGGACATTCCGGATTTTTTGGGAGGGTGAGCTCTTTGTTAGTGAGCCCACTAAGCCTGAACCTTGGTGCCCTCAAGAGGTTGGTGGTACCCCAGGTTTACAGGCCCTTCCTACTGCAGTTGGCGCATGAGGTGCCCTTGGCTGGTCATCTTGGTACCAAGAAGGCTAAGCAGAGGCTCTCTGCCCATTTCTACTGGCCTCGGATTGGGAGTAGAAGTGAGTTCCCACTGCAGGACCTGCCCAACTTGTCAGTTGTCTGGCAAAACTGGAGGCAGTGTCATCGCCCCACTGCAGCAATTGCCAGTGGTTGGCACACCGTTTGAGAGGGTGGGCATCGACATTTTCAGTCCCCTTGACCCTCCCACGTCAGGTGGACATCGGTTCATCCTGGTTTTGGTAGATCATGCCACCAGGTACCCTGAGGCTATACCCCTTCGGACTGTTACTGCCAAGGTGGTTTCCTGGGCCCTCCTGGGCATTTTCACCCGTGTTTGATTCCCCAAGGAGGTTGTCTCTGACCGAGGATCCAACTTCATGTCTAGTTACATGAATACCATGTGGAAAGAGTGTGGGGTAACCTACAAGTTCTCCACTTCTTACCACCCCCAGACCAATGGTCTGGTTGAGAGATTTAATAAAACTCTCAAGGGCATGCTAGCTGCTTTGGAAGAGCCCCTAAGGAGGAAATGGGATCTCCTCCTGCCATGCCTGCTGTTTGCTTACAGAGAGGTACCTCAAGAAGGCGTTGGTTTCAGCCCCTTTGAGTTACTCTTTGGACATCCCGTGAGGGGGGCCCCTCGCCTTGATCAGAGAAGGTTTGGAAGCCACCCCTCCCGGTCCCGCTAAGCAAGTGGGGGACCATGTGTTAGGCCTCAGACGGAGGATGACACAATGATGGGTCAAGCAACGGCGAATCTCACGGCCAGCCAGGAATTGAACAAATACTGGCATGACCTAAAAGCATCGCAAGTGGATTGGACTCTGGGACAGGAGGTCCTCGTGATGGAGTCTACCAAGCCGCGGGCATTGGCAGATAAATGGACTGGACCCTTCCGGATAGTCTCCAAGATGGGCAAGGTCAATTATCTGGTTGACATGGGAGTCCCAGGGGTAGCCCCTCAGGTATTCCATGTCAATAGGCTCAAGCCTTTCCACAGGCGAGCAGAAGTCTCATGTCTCTTACTAGCTTCAGAGCAAGAAGAGGATGAGAGTGAGCCCCTTCCTGATTTGCTGCATAGCAACCCTCAGGATGGCTCAGTGGAGGGAGTGCAGCTCTCTCCAGATTTGACAACCGAGCAGCAGAGGGCCTGCAGGACTTTGCTCCAGCAATATGCCTCTCTGTTTTCGCTGATGCCAGGCCTTACACCGTGGTGTAAGCACGAGATTGACACTGGTGACAGCGTGCCTGTCAAGAGCAGGAGCTACCGAATCATAGATACGGTTAAGAACCACATCCAGGCTGAGGTCGCCAAGATGTTGGATCTGGGTGTTATTGAACCCTCAACACACGCTGGAGACCAAATAATAATACTGGGTCACACAACCGCTCTCATATGGGGCCCAAGATGGGCACGTATTTATATCTGATTCACGACAATATGTTCAAGTATCCATAATATACCATAGTTCTTAGAGAAAGGAAGATGAGTCTTTCTGATTCATATCAAAAATGATTTATCCATAGTTCAAACAAAAAGCTATCACTAATAATCCTTAGTGAGGAAGCAGTTGCCACAATCCACATGTATTAGACTAAAAAAGCCAATGCATTTCGGAAATTATTTCCTTCATCAGGGCGAGTCTAATTATATAAGTCCAACAAGCAAGTATATAACATAACAAATGCAAGTATGTGACATAAATTCATATAATGGTGACAATTCAAACGAAACATACATTGAAAAAAATGAAAGGAAACATACCAATCAGTAGATGTTACATCATGGGTAAATATCAATAGCAAAAAAGAAAAAAGAAAAAGAAAAATGCCGTAAGTGGTTTATAAGGTAAATAAATGAAACCAAAGAATATTAGGTGTGGATTTACCTCATTGGTGTGGTTAGTGGTGAAAAACAGAACGTCCTGCGTTCATGCCCACTCAGCAGTGGGTTGTAAATGACATTATGCACAAAGGCATGGAGAAAATCCACTCGTGCTTACAAGGAAACCAATCTGTGGATCATAAAAGATCCAATTAGATACTGTGTTTTACACTCATACTTGGTCAAAGAGAAGGATTGTAATCAGATTCTTACCTTGTAATACACAGAGAGAAACGATCCTCCACTGTGCAGCTGCAGGGCAGTGACTCAGACTGCAGTGTGAGCCGTTGTCTAGGCAACTGTTCTTTTGTTAAGCATGTGACCACCTCGTTTCTGTGAGATGCAGGTGGTCACAATTAATGATGTAAAATCGGCCAGGGCCCACAAAAATGACAAACCAAATATTTATGGGGCATCATCAATAGGTGCCCATAATTGTGATGATAAAATCCGAAAAAAATTAAACATTAGAATAATGAAGATAGAAAAAATACTGTCACAGGTCCTGTGGCTGTCTGGTCACAAATACTGCTGTAAAGTCGGCCAGGGCCCCCAAAAATAAAACAAAAGAGGTATTTATAGGGCATCACAAATGGGTGCCCATAATTGTAATAACAAATTCCCAAATTAAAAAATGTATAGTAGTGGTGATAGATTTATGCAGGTGGTCACAAATAATGATGTAAAATAGGCCAGGACCCACAAAGATGTCAAACCAAGTATTTATGGGGCATCATAAATAGGTGCCCATAATTGTGATGATAAAATCCGAAAAAAAAAAGAAAAAAAAAAATTAAACATTAGAATAATGAAGATAGAAAAAATACTGTCACAGGTCCTATGGCTATCTGGTCACGAATACTGTTGTAAAGTCTGCCAGGGCCCACAAAAATTAAAAATGAAGTATTTATGGGGCATCACCAATGGGTGCCCATAATTGTAATGACAAAATTCCAAATAAATATATGAAGTAACAAAGTAGTAAAGATAGAAAAAATACTATCACAGGTCTTTAAGCTGTCTGGACAGCAAGACATAACGAAATTAAGCTAAGGTAATAGTAAGACTATTCAAACGTAGATGAGCAGTTGAAGTACAGTCACAGTGCGTAAGGTGTCGCCCAGGGGCGGCACCTTGGGTCCCAGACATACATCCGGGACATGCACTAGGGCTGTTACTAGAATGCTCCAAACATGATTAGACAAAAGGCAACATATGCCAGACAATAATTAAGAAAATAAAGCAAAAAAGGCTACATGAGGTAGAGTGATTCAAACAAGTTAAGCTCAACGGCTGTCAACATGTGGAAATGTAAAAAGAGCAGTATCCAAGTGTTCAGAACATCTTTCACAAATTACTCTGAGCATCATATAGAGTAGCCAATGCAATCAAAAAGTAATAATTAGAGCACAGGGCAAAGAGACCCCTATGTATGAAAACATGTTAAAGTATACAACTCAAGCACAGAAAGAACAGTAGAAACAGTAAAGTCACAAGAGGAACAGTAGAGACCCTTATGTGTGAAAACATGGCAAAGCATAGACCTTTAACACAGGCAAAACAGTAGTATCACAATCAAATATAACAGTGGTAATTGATCTCCTCATTCAGACCGCTCGGGACCAAACTACAGAGTTTATCAATCCAAAATGTCTCTCTGCGATTGAGGCGCAGACCTAAATCTTCATGAGGATTATTTCTTGTGAGTACCTCCAGAATCAGAAACTTAATCTGTGAAAGATTGTGATTGTTCAAGGCCCAGTGGCGAGCTACAGCCGAATTAGGGTTGGAATTACGGATACATGACCGGTGTTCGTTCCATCTGATTTTGGCTGCTCTAGTTGACTGGCCGACATAGTATTTTCCGCAAGGACATTTAATGCCATATATGATGTTGGCAGTGTCGCATGTGCCAAATGTCTTGAGGATGATCTTCTTACCTGTGCGTGGATGGAAGATTACATTGCCTTTAATGACGGAATTGCAATTAATGCAGTGTAGGCAGGGAAACGTACCAGTGCGTTGTGTGATAATTTTTTTCAATGGAGGTCTTGTATGTACAAGTTCGTCCCTGAGATTCCTACTCCTCTGGTATGCAAACACAGGTAATTAAGAAAACAAGTTTTGTACTCTTATGTCGTTTTTGAAAATGTTCCAGTGTTTCTTAATTGTTTGTTTGATTTTATTGCTCTGGGTAGAGAATTTTGATACATATACTGGTGATTTAAGGTCCCTTGTTGGTTTCTTAGGAGTGGATAGTAAGGTTTTACGGTCAAGACTGTTGACCCTTTCAACTGCAGAATCCAGTTCTTCTTGATGGTAACCTCTTGCAATAAATTTCTCTTTCATAGACAGTTGCTGTGAAATACAATCCTCGGGGTCACTTACAATCTTTTTGACTCGAAGAAGTTGACTAAATGGCAGGTTCCTTAGTAAGCTAGGCTGATGGAAGCAAAGGTGGTGTAGCAGATTATTGCGATCAGTTGGCTTCCGGAAAAGGGTGGTACTATAACCATTGTCTTTCTTTATTATTTGTACATCTAGAAACGTAATCTTGTCCCGTGATGATTCCCTAGTGAATTGAACTCGTTGGTCAATGTTATTAAGGTGCTCAAAGAAGTCATCAAATGCTGTATCTGTGCTTGTCCAAATGCCAAAAATGTCATCTATGTATCGAGTCCACATGTAGATATCCTTCTTCCATTCGGGTTTGTTCAAAATGTGGTCCGACTCGAATTTGTACATAAAGCAGTTGGCGTAAGTCGGCGCCATAGTTGCGCCCATGGATGTACCAGAGACTTGAAGGAAAAACTGGTTATGGTATTGAAAATAAGAATTTTCAGCAATAAATTGCAGAAGGGTTAGAATAAATTCCTTTTGGGCTCGAACATCCGGTGATTGAAGTAAAAGCCATTCTACTGCTTCAATTCCAAGGTCGTGTGGTATAGAAGTGTATAGACTTTTGACATCTATAGTAAACATCAGATGATCCTGTTGGAAAGTAATATTGTTAAGCTTCTGTAAAAAATGAGTTGTGTCTCGAGTATAAGTAGGGGTTTCTTGAATTAGGGGTTGTAGGAAAAAATCAATGTAAACACCAAGTAGCTGGTTTATACTGTCCATTCCTGCGACAATGGGTCTGCCAGGGGGTTTGATAGGGTCCTTATGAATCTTTGGCAGAGTGTAGAAATTCGGAATTCTCGGATGCTCATTGAGCAGGAACTTATGTGTATGTTCATTTACCCAATTTAGTTCGAGTGCTTTATCCAGCAGAATAACTAAGTTCTGTTTGATTGAGATAGTTGGATCATGATCTAGAGTGGCATATGTGGTCTGATCTTGAAGTTGTCTACTGCACTCAGAATCATAGTCTGTAGTGTTAAGGATGACAAGGGCACCTCCTTTGTCTGCAGGGCAAATAGTGATTTTGGTGTCGCTGTAGAGATCTCTAATAAGTCTCATTTCGTGAGGTTTCAAGTTCTTGAGTGGCGGGGTTCGATAATTGATCCGTTCAAGATCTCGAGTGACCAGTTTTTGAAAAATATCGATAGAGGGGACACTGATGGGAGGTATGAACCCACTTTTAGCCCTAAACTCTTGGAAATCAGGCATGTTGGGAGGTTTATCGTATGTTTCCAATTCTTCAAAGAACACTTTCAATTTAAGCTTCCTTACAAATTTAAAGAGTTCGATCTTACTGTTGAACAATGTTGTACTATAGGTCGGAACAAAACTGAGACCTTTTTGTAATATGTCTTCTTCCTGTTTAGTGAGAGTTCTGTCTGAGATATTAATCACTAAGTTTTCCTTAATTGTAGACGTGTTTGAGGTTTGGGTCTTAGGCTTCCTCCTCCCCCTGCGGGTTCTTTTGGCCGTGCGCCTAAAAAAACAGCGGTGGATGTTTGTGCTGAGGAGCTCGCTGTGTGGTTGAGGTTGTCAAGTGCTTGTTCAATTGGTGTTTCTGAATCTCTCTGTACTTCTGAGTCTGAACTAGAGGTGTTATCAGATGATTGTTTGTCGGATGGGTATTTATAGAGCTTTTTTGGTGCTACTGGGCCATATTTCTCCATCCATGTGTACACTTCATCATTAATATAGTCGTATGTGTCACGCTTAAATTTCTTAACTTTCTTTTGTTCAAGCTCAGTTTTGTATTCTTCAAGTTTTGTATTAATATCCAGAAGAATTGAATCGTATTCCTCTTTACCCAATGTAGCCACTAGTTCCTTTTCAATCTCTTGAATTTCTGTACCCAAAGTAACCAAGTTTTTTGCGAGTTCCTGGATGGTAAGTAGGATCAGGTCTAATGAACATTTGTTTAGGATAGCCTCCCACTTGCGAATGAATTCCTTGCTTTCTTTACAAAGGGTCGGGCGTAATTGTACTCGGAGTCCCCTTGGAATTCGCTGGTTTTTAAAGTAGCGCCCCAGAGTGATTGCGTGAAGCTTTCTATTTATTTCTTTGCGTACCAGATACTCTAGTTGTTTTATCCGCTTTGCTGGATCTTTTAGTGTTGTCCCATGTGCACCTATTGACGTCTCACTAATAAGTTTGAGGATCGCGGTTGCTTCCTCTGAAGAGAACCCTAAGGTCTCAGCACATTTAGATGACAGGCCTTCTATGTCTTCAAATGACATATTGGTGTAGTAAATCTTTGAGTGAAAAATTTTTTGGAGTAAAAATGGTGTGCCTCCACTGTTTTGTGTCGCGCAAAGAGGGAAAAAAGGAACAAACAGAGAAGAGAGTGGGCACCACCATGTATTCAAAAATGTTCAGAATATTCAAGTAAAAATCAAATGTTTCAAAAAAGAATATACATCCAATTGAAAAGGAGCTGGCTGTGACAAGTCTGGAGACACCCGGACTTATAATTGCAACACACGCTGGAGACCAAGTAATAATACTGGGTCACACAACCGCTCTCATATGGGGCCCAAGATGGGCACGTATTTATATCTGATTCACGACAATATGTTCAAGTATCCATAATATACCATACTTCTTAGAGAAAGGAAGATGAGTCTTTCTGATTCATATCAAAAATGATTTATCCATAGTAGTTCAAACAAAAAGCTATCACTAATAATCCTTAGTGAGGAAGCAGTTGCCACAATCCACATGTATTAGACTAAAAAAGCCAATGCATTTCGGAAATTATTTCCTTCATCAGGGCGAGTCTAATTATATAAGTCCAGCAAGCAAGTATATAACATAACAAATGCAAGTATGTGACATAAATTCATATAATGATGACAATTCAAACGAAACATACATTGAAAAAAATGAAAGGAAACATACCAATCAGTAGATGTTACATCATGGGTAAATATCAATAGCAAAAAAGAAAAAAGAAAAAGAAAAATGCCGTAAGTGGTTTATAAGGTAAATAATTGAAACCAAAGAATATTAGGTGTGGATTTACCTCATTGGTGTGGTCAGTGGTGAAAAACAGAACGTCCTACGTTCATGCCCACTCAGCAGTGGGTTGTAAATGACATTATGCACAAAGGCATGGAGAAAATCCACTCGTGCTTACAAGGAAACCAATCTGTGGATCATAAAAGATCCAATTAGATACTGGCCCTCATTACGACCCTGGCGGAATTCGGAAAACGATGGCGGAAATGCAATACCGCCATCGAATAGCGCTCGGTGCGACTATGACCCGTCACCGCAAAGTACGAAGCCACTAGCGACACCGTAGTGAACGCCAACTGCACCAAGCACGCGCGTGCGCGCCATGCCAAACCGTAAACACCACCATGGCGCAAGGGTACGCCAATTCCGACCCTAGCGGACATGTACCTAACGCCATCAAGCATGGCGGAATGTACCATTCCGCCATGGTGAGAAGTACGGCATCGCGAATCAACCGTAAACGGCCCCACTGAGTGCCTGTACACCGCTCCCTGCCCACAAAGTACAACTCCCCGTAGGTGCAATGAAGCCACAATGCAACCAGTGAAATGTACAAGTCACCCATGCATGCCAACGAACAAAAAAACACAACAGGGGCCAATGGGAGCTGCAGGGCACAGATGGCACGAATACAGAAGCCATCCCAATGGACATGACCACAGTCCCCCACCAAGAAACGCACGCAAACACAGGCACCTGTGACCAGCAATATTCCGAAAATCACATCATTACACCAGTCCACCTGGCTGACCGGCATCTGTCACACAAAACCCAATCCCCCGCCCCTGAGCATGACAACATTCAAACAGTCATATTGGCAGCCCCCATCCCTGACCTCACGGGCTTCGTAGGCAAGCGCGCCCAGTACAGTACCACGCAACTAAACTCCGAAGCTGGAACCCAATGCAGATCTCCTCACAATACATCGCTCCCCAAATAGGCATATGCCACATCACTTGCAAAGAAGAACGCTACACGGGCCAAATCAGAATAGAAATTTAATGCACAACAAAATCACCAAGCCCATACAGCCATCAGGCCATGAACTCCAAAACACATTTCACCATTGTGGGCTGCATCCGCAAGAAATGACCAGCCACTACTTGTGTGACGCCCTGTTCCATCCTGGTACACAGAGCCACATTCACGTACGAAAAGGCAACATGGAAGCGCACAGAACCGCAGGGCCGGCCCAATGGGGAGGCACTAGTCCAGCTGAAAGGCCGATATGTTGCTCCGAGCCACCAGTACTGCGTAAGGGCATGTGGCCCATCGGCGATCGTCCCATAAGATCGTAATGCTGCTCCACTGATTAACACGAAGCAGCAGGTGTCGGGAGTAAAACCCATCTGCAGGAGTGGCATACAGATGGCAGTGGCAAAAGGGGAGGAGATACCTGTCAACCAAAAGAAAAGAAAAAGAACAGAATGGCCATCAGAACTACATTCCAACAACTCACTTCAATGATCACACTAAATCCACAGCCATATGCATGCTAGCCCACTCCAAAGGTCCATCACCACCCAAAAACCACTTGCGACTCATAACTATCTATATCGAGGTGTAAACACCATCACAAACGAGTGTACCTGTGCATGCGTCTGTCAAAACAGAATCCATCAGATGGGATTGGTAACGTGCATGGACACAAGTGTCTGAGGGCGCGTCGAGACAGGGAGGGCTCAACAAGGCCAGATAGACGATGGTCCCACTATGGCAGCCCTGCATCACATAGCGTAGGGGAGGCGGATAGATCCCAAGAAGCCCTGTACATGGCAAACTCTGTATCAAATCACCTGCCCATGCATCCATTCATCATTCCCTCATCCCGGGATTAAAACGCCTGAATATTTACTCACATAACATTAGAAATATCCATTGAGCCTGTGCGTTATGCAGCCTGCAAAATCCACAGTGCCCCAGCCCGTAATTCCAGTGTAGTGAAGTAACATGTATTTGGGAACGTCCGGCCTCATCGCCCACGTCGCTATTGCGCATCCCATACTATTCATATCAATCATTGCATCCTCGCCATGGCCCCTGTCCCAAGGACATTGAACAATAGTACGTTATATTAGCAGTCAGACCTGTGGGCATTTCCTCGCCGCCAGCTGAAAACCGAAAGCGCCGCCCTTCGAATTCCTCATTTGCAACATCACGTCGAAGAGGCATCTGTGGCCGTTTGAAATCACTAATTAATCCATCGAGTGCGGCTGTGTGTGAAAATGGCAACTGCCTTCACCCACAAATGGGACGCCCCGCCCGTCGATGCAACTCGGTACAGTGATGCATGAGGGCCCACCGTTACTCGAGTACTACGTTCCACTGACCCTTCACAAGTCTGTTCGCGACTGCACAGATAGTATGTGAAACAATGGGACCACAGCAGAATGAACATATCAACCAATGTTACACGGCCATCGGGTACAAATACATGATTGCAATAGCAAGATGCCATTCCCCGAATTGCAGCGTTGTGCGCGGGACGTGCTCGGCCAAAGGGGAGAGCAGTTTGCACAGGTGGAATGAATCTCCACAGGTGGAGGCCATACAGCCTGATAACACATAAATTGCACAGCCAGTCTCCTCCCACAACCACACCGAAATGCTACCGGCAGGACTCGCGATGTTGGCCCTGGGGGACATGATAGCACTGCAAGTACTCCAACTCCAAGAAGAAGACGAACACCAACTACAACCGGCCGCACGGAGGAGACGCAGGAGGAGGAGGAGGGCAAGGCAGGGCCAACAAGGGCCGCCAGCACAGCCACTACCACCACGCAGGCAGCCCGCAATCCCACGCCTCCGAGCACATCCGTTCAACCTCACTGATGAGCAGATCCACACCCTCTACCGTCTGGACCGGGACACCATAGCCGCCATTGTGCACATGACACAGGCTGACCTTGTCAGCATGATAGATAGCCCAACCGCCATCCCACCCCTACTGAAGGTGGTGTCTGTACTACACTTCCTGGCCACAGGCACCTACCAGCACACAGTCGGACAGTTGCATGGCATTTCTCAGCCACTGTTCTCACGGACACTATTGCAAGTGCTCGATGCCCTCCTGCAGCACGCAGACGACTACATCTCCCTACCACGCTCGGAGCAGGAAATTACCAACACAAAAGTGGGATTCCATGCACTTGGCGGCATACCGGGTTGCATTGGTGCCATCGACTGCACCCATGTGGAATTGGTCGTCCCACATGCCATGGAGGCCCAGTACCGCAACCGAAAACAATTTCATTCTCTGAATGTACAAATGGTGTGTGACTCCAACAGGATCATTACACATTGTTGTGCCCGATTCCCTGGATCAACCCATGATTCTATGGTCATGAGGAACTCTACAATACCACGCTACATGGAGCGACACGCAGGGAACAGATCCTGGCTACTCGGTGAGTCTCATTACATGCATGATAATGTGGGGTATGTGATTCGGCAATGACCTGGCAGGAAGGGGGGGGTGTGCGTACGTAGCAATGGCATTCCACATCATACGTTTATCGTCCACATACAGGTGATGCTGGATATCCACTGAAGAGATGGCTCCTCACACCAGTCCGGAACCCACGGGACCAGCATGAGGAGGACTACAACCATGCCCACTCACGTACCCGTGTAGTCATTGAACAGGCATTCGGCCTACTAAAGGGTCGGTTCCGCTGCCTCAGCAGGTCTGGCGGGGCACTCCTGTACCGCCATGAGAAGGTTGCAAAGATGGTGATGGCATGTGTCATGCTCCACAACATGTGCGTACGTAGAAATGTGCCCATGCCCCCTGACGCAGAACTGCAAGCACCTGATGATGGTCATGATGAGGGTGGGGATGTGGCAGCACCTCAAGGAGTCTGCGAGGCACCGGAGGGCCGTGACATTCGTCAGCATCTCATTGATGTATGCTTCTAGCACTCACGCCTGGTGGCTGATACATGGACACGGGACTCGTGGCACTGTGTGTGTCTGGGACATGCACAATATGGACTGTACGCCTATGATGGCCTAGTACACAAAGATCAATGTCCACACATCTCATTGGTTGATCGTGCACTGTTTATGGCATATGTGATATCATGTAGTACACCCTATCGACCCGCCACCCAAGTGAGCCCAACACACCCCCTCCACCCTCCTACCTCCCCCCCGAACACCAGTGTCCAAAGATGCTCATTGTCAGTGGGCTGTCGCTATTGCAAGCCCCCTCTGCGGGTATCAGGGGCACCCCTGCCTGTGGAGCGCAGGTTCCTCCCAGATCTACGTTGGGGGCTGCCTTGGACGGAACTTGCAACGGATGATGTCTCTGCCTGCTCACGTCCATGCATGTCCCTAAGGGTTTGCGAGAGCTCAGTGAGCACACGGCGCACTGCGGCAAGTTCGGCACATACGTCTTTGGACGTCGCATGCAGTTCCCCCCTCAGGCTCTCGGTGCTTCTCTCCATTTGGACTCTCAGGCTCTCGGTGCTACTCTCCATTTGTGCCCTTAGTGTCTCTGTACCTCTCTCCATTTCTGCCCTAAGTGTCTCAGTTGATGTTTCTATGTCTGCCTTAGTGCCCCCACATTCATCGGCATGGTCCTTGAGGAGCGTGGCCAGTTGCTGCTGTTGCACGATTAACTGGTCGAGGGACTGTTGCCTCTGCTGGGCCATGGCCATTTGCGGGGGTGTCACAGAGGGGCTGTTGTCCTCATGTTGCCTTGCCACAGGGCTTGTGGGGGATGGCCAGTCGTCGTCTTGTGGGTGCCCCTGCGTGGTATCCTCATGTTGTACGGGATGGGACAGACAGGGGGATTGGGACAGGTCATGGATGGATCTGACTTCGACATCCCCGTCTTCTATGTCGGAGCATGCTGCCATCAATGGGGTGTCACCTATGGTGCTGCTGCCACCAGAGGCAGTGCCTTCTGTGGCATCCGTTGGGGGGACCTGTGGTGGTGGTGTTGTGGGCATGCTGGCTGCTGGGGTGCCTGTTGATGTTCCCTCCTCTGTGCTGCCACCTGATTTGTGCTGCTGCCGTGTCTTGATGCGTGCAGCTGAGGTGGAGGGTCTTTGGCCGTTGGTCTTGGCCCTCTTTGCAGGTGTGCTGGTAGGGGTGTCCTGATGCTCGTCGTTTGGATCGGACCCTGTGGTGGAGTAAAGGAGGGCGAGGGTTATTAATGGGTCTGTGGGTATTGGAATGGCATTGTATCACATGCATTGGGGTGGTACCTGAGGGTGATTTGGGTCGGGGCCTTGGAGGTGCTTTCATTTGTGTGTGGGGTGAGGGTGCAGTTGTTTGGCAGCCTGCAGTTAGGGTGTGCCTGCTGCACGTGTAGTGCGTGTTTTAGGGGTTTTTAATTATTTATGTATTTATTGTGGGTTTTAACGTGCGCTATCAGGCCGATGTGTGTGGACGTTCTCCTGGACATGTGTTTCTGTTGCACTATGTGGACACATGGTACTTCACATGGATGGACTTTGTGGGTTTGGCATTGTTTTATTTGGCCCACCTACCTGAATCTTCGGATGTCTGCACTCCTTTCTCCATCCCTCCGACTCCCTCTATGCTCTCCATTCCGATGGTGGAGGCACAGATTTCTTCCCAGGGGGTCAACTTGATGGGTGATTCAGGACCTCCCCCGGTGGCTGTGGCAATGTTGCGGTTGGCAGAGAGTATGCTGCGGACGCGTATCCGCAGGTCGTCCCATCGCTTTCGGCATTGCTGTGGGTTGCGGGGTGCGGTCCCCACCGCACTTACCCGCTGTGCCACCAGAGCCCATATGGCCTTCTTGTTTGCAAGTGCCGTCCTGGTCATTTGCGTGGAGAAGACGACGGCAGCATTCTCCTGGAGGGTCTCTGTTAGCACGGTGAGTTCCTCACGGGAGAAGTGGACCTGCCGCTTGCGGTCGCACGCTTTCTTCGCTACTTTTCCCATTTTTCTTGGTTTCGCTAGGGTGGATGTCGGGTTGGGGTGTGTCTCAGGGTAGTGTTTTTGGTGGTTGTGTGGTTTTAGTGGTTTTATAGGTGTACGGCGGGATGTTTCCCGTTCCGGGCCCATGTTTTAACTTCCGTTTCCGTATATTTCCGGTCACCGTACTTTCCGGTAGGCGCACACTGCGGTGTCCGCTGTGATGGGTGGCGGTATTGCACCTAGGGCGCCGTACGGCGGCGGTGTGGGCCGTTTTGGGGTCATTTCCAACATCGCGGACTTTGCACTTCCGCCATGCCGTGGTGCTCGTGCCCGATGGGTCGGAATTGGCCGCACTTTGCTCCTTCGTGCAATGGCGGAAACGCTATTTACGCTGTGGCGGTCCGGTCAGTCACTTTCCGCCAGGGTCGTAATGAGGGCCACTGTGTTTTACACTCATACTTGGTCAAAGAGAAGGATTGTAATCAGATTCTTACCTTGTAATACACAGAGAGAAACGATCCTCCACTGTGCAGCTGCAGGGCAGTGACTCAGACTGCAGTGTGAAGCCGTTGTCTAGGCAACGGTTCTTTTGTTTAGCATGTGACCACCTCGTTTCTGTGAGATGCAGGTGGTCACAATTAATGATGTAAAATCGGCCAGGGCCCACAAAAATGACAAACCACCCGGTATTATCGCAATTTCAAGGCGGACTATGGAACCATAGCTGCACAACTGACAGCTCTGACTTCACCCAAGCTGCCTAGGATGGTCAATTGGACTGAAGACTGTCAGAGGGCCTTTGTTGGCTTGAAAGAAAGTCTGTGTCGAGCACCCGTGTTGTGTGCACCTGACTACAGCCGACCCTTTATCGTCCAGACGGATGCCCGTGACACCGGAATTGGAGCTGTCTTGTCCCAGTTAGATGACAAAGGGAGAGAACATCCTATCATATTCATCTGTAGACAACTCAAGGGTAGAGAACTTATGTGGGCTACTGTTGAAAAGGAATGTTTTAGTATAGTTTGGAGCCTTAGGCGTTTTGGGCCCTACCTTACGGGATCTACCTTCAAGGTCCAAACAGATCATAAGCCCCTAAAGTGGCTTAAGCAGATGAAGGGTGAGAACCCGAAACTGCTCAGGTGGTCCATTAGCCTGCAAGGGCTAGACTTCACCATAGAGCACAGATCAGGGAAGAGTCACGATAATGCAGATGGCCTTTCCAGAAGGTATGTTGACCGTCTGGATGAGGGTGTCTATCCCGTGGGAGATTAGGCACCCTCCACCTCAGTCTGGGGGAGCGGTGACTGTGATGCTGGAAATGCATCGGAGGGACAGGGCCTCCGTATACTTGTCCTTTACTGCTTTTTATCGTGTGTTCTGTCGTGTTTTCCGCGCAGGAGTTCATGTGGGACTCCTGGCGGTGGAGCTCTCTTTCTTTTGGTTTGGTGAACGGACCCGTGGGATACCCTTATGGCACCCATGGGTGGGGGTACAACCCTGTGCCCCTATTGTATGTTTTTGGGCACCTGTGGGTGGCCCACAAAGCAGGGTATGGGCTGGTGGCAGCTCCATGCTGAATTTGACAGGTGCGCGGAGTATCCTCCATTTTGGGATACCCCGGCCCTGCCATTGGGATCAGTTGATTCCTGATGGAAAACAAGATGGCCCCGGGGGCCTCTTGCTTTCTATTACCCATTACCTTGTTTCCCAAAGTCCTGGGAAGCCCTGACTCTGTCCCTTCCCCCTGACTGGCTGTTGGGTGGAAATGCCATATATGGTGTTGTTGTGAAGGCCCGGCCAGACTAGCTGGAGCCTTCCCGGTGATGTATGTTGTGGGTACCTCCTGTGGGTGGGACCCGGGTGAATAGAGTGTGTGACGAATATGCATTCTGTGTTGTGGGTGTCTAGTATCTGGTGGTGGACATAATGACTGAGACAACCCTGCCCGAAACCGGTATGAATGCAGCTTGGAGTGTTGAATGGCTCGGTACTTGTCCAAATACACATAACTTGGTGTGAGTGTCTGGAGAGAAGTGAATGGCCTGAATACCTTGTGTGCCTGATTGGCTGCCTGCCTGCATGAATGCCCGTAGTCATGATTGGATGCTTGAGTGTGACCCAGCGGAATGAATGGGAGATCAACAGTATATCTGGGGACCTCTCACTGCTAGGAATTGTGTTCAGAAGCTGAAGTCCACTACGACGAGTAACTGGAGTAACTGACGCTTGACCTTGAAGCCCTGCTGGACGAGAAGAATTGCTGTTGCTCTCCTTCCCAATCTGAAAGCTGCTGTGCTTCCAAGGACTGACCCAGAGAGGACCTGGTAAGGCGCCCTCTTCCCGAGCTACGAGGGACCATCGTGCACAGCTGATCTTTGCCAACGCTCCCTGGTAGACAGACCTTCGACAGGCTGCCGACCCGATACGGGGACTGCTGCGGAACCCCAAAGAGAGGCACTCGGACTGTTGTCCGCCACTGTCGACGACCGCCATCGCCGACCGGAGCCGCCGTGCTCCCATTTGCCTAAGAACTTCCATTGATCATCGGACGCTCTTGTCTGCATCGTCACCCGCTTATCTCTCGCTGGAGAAGGCCCGACCGCCGACGCGCCAAGGAGCATCCACCGGTGGGTTTCCCGCCACCTAAAGACCACAAAGACGCCGACGACTCGACGCCCTTGCTGGGCCACAGTTCTTCATCATCTCTTTGCGGTCCAGAACTATCGTGACTGAGGTGCCCCGTACGCCTCTTCCTTGCAGGACGCCAACGCTCTGTCGTCGACGAGCACCGCTAGGAACGAAGTTGTCACTTCCCTGCCGTAGTTCACCCTGTTCACCGTCGGACGTTCGACGACCCGTGACTCCTGCCTTAAATGGAGGGCACTCAAGAAGGGCCGTCGATTACCCGACACCGAACGCCAAGTTCCCCGACACCTCTCGACGATCCGTGGCTCCCGCCTGAAACTGAGGCACTCAAGAAGGATCGGTCGATGCATCGTCGGAGAACTCTACTCCACCAGGTACATTGGGGGGTAAAACCTTAATAGGAAGAAGTGAGACTATTGAACATATGGACTGGGCTTGTGCGATATATCTTATTTTACAGGTTGCCCAGGTGGGGGGATCTCCACACAGAACTGTGTCTAGGGTACGGGGCCAGTATTCTGCCTACTGTTTCAACCATCTTGCGTTCCTTCCTATCTCTATTGCTGGTTTCCTCGTTATTAATCTGTGTGACATTTTAACCGTACAGTTGATGCACTTTAATGAGATTTGATAACATTGATGGTACCACTTTAGAATTGTATATATTTATCATTATTGACTTCCAAGCACAAAGTGCGTTATTGTGATCGTGTACATACCCTTGAATATTAATTATATAAAGACTGTGTTTTCAGTAATACAGTGGGCCTCATTACGACCCTTGCGGAAATGGAAAAATGATGGCGGAAATGCAATACCGCCATCGAACACCGCTCGTTGCGATCATGACCCGTCACCGTAAAGTACGATGCCATTAGCGACACCGCAGTGAACGGCAACGCTAACTGCACCAAGTACGCGCACGCGCGCCTTGCAAAACCGGAATCACCGCCATGGCGCAACGGTACGCGAATTCTGACCCTAGCGGACATGTACTGAACGCCATCAAGCACGTCGTAAAGTACCATTCCGCCATGGCGAGAAATACGGCAACGCGAACCAACCGTAAATGGCCCACTGAGTGCCTGTACTCCACTCCCTGGCCTCATTGCACAACTCCTGGCAGGCGCAATGTACTCACACTATGCAACCAGTGAAATCCACAATTCACCCATGCATGCCAACGTAGAAAAGCATGCAGGGGCTCAAAGCGCCCCGTGAGTGGGCATCCATGTACGGCATGTCACCATAGCCGTACTGACGCAGCACAGGCATGTGAAGGTACAACACATCAAAATGAAAATCAAGAACACATGACACAAAACAACAGTAGTCCCCCATCGCTTGCCACCAGCGCAAGGCAACATCCACAACAGCATCCTGAGGGGGATTGCACCAGCCCTGTACTCATGCCAGTAAACAAACCAACCATCAGCAGAAGCATGTACCACACAAGTCGGCAGAGTGACTGAGCAGCCAGGCCCATCCCAAGAGGGGCCGATGGGAGCTGCAGGGCACAGATGGCATCAATACAGAAGCTATTCCAATGGACATGACCCCAGTCCCCCTCCAACAAACGCACGCAAACACAGTCACCTGTGACCAGCCACATTCTGAACAACCCATCATTCCACCCATCGACCTGGCTGACAGGCACCAGTCGGCCAAAAGCCAATCCCCCGCCCCTGAACAGCACATCATGTAAACAGACACAATGGCAGCCTCTATCCGTGACCATACTGTGCTACGTAGGCAAACGCGGCCAGTACTGTACCACACAACTCAACTCAGAAGGCGGAACACAAAGCAGATCATCACGCAATACATACCGCCACAAAGCGAAAATCGCCACATCACCTGCAAAGAACAACGCAACACGACAAATATCGGAATACAATTTAAATGCACATCCAAATGACAAAGGCCCCACATCAATTTGCAAAATCCCACCAAAACAACCATCATCACCGAGGGCTGCATCTGCAATAATTGACCGGCTTCCACTTGTGTGACGCCCTGTACCATCATGGCACACAGGGCTTACATCAACGTTCCAAAAGGCAACATGGAAGCGGCAAGAACCGCAGGTCCGTCCCATGAGGCAGGCACTAGTCGAGCTGAAAGGCCGAAATGTTGCACCTAGCCACCAGTACAGCGTAAGGGCATGTGGCCCATTGGCGATCGTCCCATATGATCGAAATGGTGCTCCACTGATTCACCCGAAGCTGCAGGAGTCGAGAGTAAAAACCATCTGGAGGAGTGGCGTAGAGATGGCATCTGCAATAGGGCAGGAGATACCTGTCACCCAAAAGAAACACAAATCAACCGATTGCATTACGGGACTCATGATGCATTACAATCTTCATTCAACACACCAAATCCACACCCATATGCATGCTAGCCCACTCCAAAGGAATATACACACCCCTAATCCAGTATCGAATCACAACGAAACCAATCGAGCTAAATACACCATTGGCAACGTCGGTTACTGTGCATGCGTCCGTCAAGATAGAACCCATGACATGGGATTAGTAACGTGCCTAGACACAAGTGTATGAAGGCGCGTCGAGACAGGGAGGATCCGACAAGGGCAGAGAGACGTATGTCCCACTATGGCAGCCTTGCATCACATAACGCAGGGGAAGGGGAGTGAACCAAGAAACCCATGTACATGGCAGACCCTAAACGGATTCATCAGTCCATGCATCCACACATCATTCCCTCATCCCGCAATGAAAACGCATGAATATTCACTCACATAATATGTGAAACTTCCATCGCGTCTGTGCGTAATGCAGTCCGCAAAAACCACTGTGCCCCTGGCCGGATCTGTAGTGTTGTGAAGCAAGATGGATTTGGGAACGTCCTGCCTCATCGTCCACTACGCTATTGCGCATCCCAATCAATTCATATCATTCATTGCCTGCTCGTTATGGGCCATGTCCCAAGGACATTCTACAATAGAACGTTACATTTCCAGCCAGACCTGTGGGCGTATCCTCGCCGCTACTTCAAAACCAAAAATGCTGGCCTTCGAATTCCTCACTTGCAACATTACGTCGAAAAGGCTTCTGTGAACGCTTGCATTCACAATTACATCAATGTAGTGCGGCTGTGTGTCATGATGCTAACTGGCTGCAATCACAAATGGGACGCCACGCCCGTCGGTGAAGTACGTTACTGTGCTGCATGAGGGTCGGCCATCGATCGAGCCCTACATACCACTGACTCTTCACAGGTATGTAAGCGGCTGCAATCATAGCATGTGTAACAATGGGAGCATAGCATGAAAATCAGTCAAAGTACATCACACTGCCATCGGGATTTGATACATGATTCCAATCCCAAGATGCCATGCGGCCAAATGCAGCCTTACGTGCGGGCCGTGCTCGACCAGAAGGGATTGCATCTGCCACAGATTCATTCAATCAGCACAGGTGGAGGCCATACAGGCCGACAGCACATATATTGCAGACCCAAACCCCTCCCACAACCACTCCCACTCCAAAATGCTACCGGCAGGACTAGCGATGTTGGGCCTGGGGTACCAGATAGCACTGCAAGTGCTACAACTACAAGAAGACGACGAACAACAACAGGTACAACAACCGGGCGCACAGGGGAGACGGAGGAGGAGGAGGAGGAGGAGGGCAAGGCAGGGTCAGCAAGGCCCACAAGCACTGCCACCACCACCACGCAGGCGGCCCGCAATCCCACGCCTCCGAGCCGATCCGTTCAACCTCACTGCTGAGCAGATCCACACCCTCTACCGTTTGGACCGGGACACCATAATCGCCATTGTGGACATGACACATGCTGACCTCGTGAGCATGATAGATAGCCCAACCGCCATCCCACCCCTACTGAAGGTGGTGTCTGCACTCCACTTCCTGGCCACAGGCACCTACCAGCACACAGTGGGACAGTTGCATGGCATTTCACAGCCACTGTTCTCACGGACACTCTTCCAAGTGCACGATGCCCTCCTGAAGCACGCCGACGACCACATCACACTACCACGCACGTACCAGGAGATTACCAACGCTAAAGTGGGATTCCATGCACTTGGCGGCATCCCGGGTTGCATTGGTGCCATCGACTGCACCCATGTTGAATTGGTTGTCCCACATGCCATGGAGGTCCAGTACCGCAACCGGAAACAATTTCATTCAATCAATGTGCAAATGGTGTGTGACTCCAACAAGATATTTACGCATTGTTGTGCCAGATTTCCAGGATCTACCCATGATTCTATGGTCCTGAGGAACACAAGAATACCACGCTACATGGAGCGACACGCAGGGCACAGATCCTGGCTACTCGGTGAGTCTCATTTCATGCATGACATCGTGGCCCATTTGATGCGTCAATGACCTTGCAGGGGGGGGGGGGGCTACTTAGCACTATCATTCCACTGACACCCTTTATTCGTCTCATACAGGTGATGCCGGGTATCCACTGAAGAGATGGCTCCTTACACCAATCCGGAACCCACAGAACGAGCATGAGGAGGACTACAACCATGCCCACTCACGTACCCGTGTGGTCATTGAACAGGCATTCGGCCTACTGAAGGCTCGTTTCCGCAGCCTCAGCAGGTCTGGCGGGGCACTCATATACAGCCATGAGAAGGTTTCTAAGATGGTCATGGCATGTGTCATGCTGCACAACATGTGCATACGTAGGAATGTGCCCATGCCCCCTGACGCTGTACTGCATGCACCTGAAGATGATGATGATGATGAGGGTGGGGATGTGGAGGCACCTCAAGGAGTCCATGAGGCACAGGATGCACGTGCAATCCGACAGAGCATCATAGATGCATGCTTCTAGCAACCACGCATGGTGCCTATTACACGGAAAGGGGACCTGTGGCACTGTGTGTGTGTAGTACAGGCACATTGTGGACTGTACGCCTATGAAGGCCTCGTACGCAAATATCAATGTCCACACATGTCATTGGATGATAATGAGGTGCTGTATTGTTAATGTGATTTGATTTATACACCCTATGGACCCGCCACCCAGTGAAGCCCAACACACCCCCTCCACCCTACTACCTCCCCCCCCAACACCAGTGTCCAAATATGCATGCTGTCCGTGGGTAGACGCTATTGCAAGCCCCCTCTACGGGTATCAGGGGCACCCCTGCCCGTGGAGCGCAGGTTCCTGCCAGATCTGCGTTGGGGGCTGCCCTGGACGGAACTTGCCACGGATGAGGTCTCTGCCTGCTCGCGTCCATGCATGTCTCTGAGGGTTTGTGAGAGCTCCGAGAGCACACGGCGCACAGCAGCAAGTTCAGCACAGACGTCTTTGGACGTCGCATGCAGTTCCCCCCTCAGGCTCTCGGTGCTTTTCTCCATTTGTGCTCTCAGGCTCTCGGTGCTTCTCTCCATTTCTCCCCTGAGGCTCTCACTACTTTTCTCTATTTGTGCCCTGAGTGTCTCGGTGGATGTTTCCATGGCTGCCCTGGAACCCCCGCATTCATTTGCATGGTCCTTGAGTAGCGTGGACGCTTCCTGCTGTTGCTCGATCAGCAGGTCGAGGGACTGTTGCCTCTGCTGGGCCATGGACATTTGCGGTGGTGTGACAGGGGGGCTGCTCAACACATGTTGCCTTGGCACAGGACTTGTGGGGGTTGGCCAGTCGTCGTCTTCAGGGTGCCCCTGCGTGGTTTCGTCATGGTGTAGGGGATGGAACATGCAGGGGGATTGGGAAAGGTCATGGATGGTACCTACGTCGCCAGCACTGTTTTCCGTGTCGGAGCATGCTGGCATGACAGCTGTGTCACCTATGGTGCTGCTACCACCAGAGGCGGTGCCATCAGATACGTTCTTTGGGGGGACCTGTGGTGCTGGGGTTGTGGACTTGCTGGCTGCTGGGGTGCCTGTTGCAGTCCCCTCCAGTGTGCTGCCACTTGATTCCTGCTGCTGCCGTGTCTTGATCCTTGCACCTGAGGTGGAGGCTCTTGGGACGTTGGTCCTGGCCCTCTTTGCAGGCGTGCTGGTAGGGGTGTCCTGCAGCTCGTCGTTGGTATCGGACCCTGTGGTGGAGTAAAGAGGGGCGAGCGTTAGTTATGGGTCTGTCGGATTTGGAATGGCAACGTATCAAATGCATTGGGGTGGTACATGAGGCTGATTTGGGACTGGGCCTTGGAGGTGGTCTCATTTTCGTGTGGATTGAGGATGCATTCATTTGGCTGCCTGCAGTTAGGGGGTGCATGCTGCACATGTAGGGGTTGTTTATGGCTTCTTGATTGATTTGTTTGTTCATTCTGACTTTTAGAGGGCGCTGTCAGGGCTAAGTATGTATTGCACTATGGGGTCACATGGTACTGCACATGTTCGTGGTTTGTGGATTTCGCATTGTTTCTCTTGGCCAACCTACCTGATTCTCCGGATGTCGGCACTCCTTTCTCCATCCCTCCGACTCCCTCTATGCTCTCCATTCCTATGGTGGAGGCGCAGATTTCCTCCCAGGGGGTCAACTTGATGGGCGACTCTGAACCCCCCCCGGTAGCTGTGGCGATGTTCCTGTTCGCAGAAAGTATGCTGCGTACGCGGATCCGCAGGTCGTCCCACCGCTTGCGACATTGCTGTGGCGTGCGGGGTGTTGTCCCCACCGCACTTACGCGCTGTGCCACCAGGACCCATATGGCCTTCTTGTTGGCAAGGGCCGTCCTGGTCATTTGACTGGAGAAGACGACGGCGGAATTTTCCTGTAGGGTCTCGGTGAGCACGGTCAGTTCCTCTCGGGAGAAGTGTACCTGCCGCTTGCGGTCACACGCTTTCTTGGCTACCTTTCCCATATTTATTTTTTTAACTGGGGTTGCTAACGGGTTGGGATGTGTGTCAGGGTCGGATTTTTTATGGTTGTGTTGGGATTCGGATTTTATAGTTGTGCGGCGTGCTGTTTCCCGTTCCGGCCACATGCTTTTACTTCCGTTTCCGTATATTTACGGTGGCCGTATTTTGCGGTGCACGCTCGTTACGGTGACCGCTCATTACGGTGACCGCTAAGATGGGTGGCGGTATTGCACCTGGTGCAGCGTACGGCGGCGGTAAGGGCCGTTTTGGGGTCATTTCCGCCATCGCAGCCTTTCGGATTCCGCCATGGCGTAATGCTCGTGCCCGATGGGTCGTGATTGGCCGCACTTTGCTCCTTCGTGCAATGGCGGAAACGCTATTTACGCTGTTGCGGTCCGGTCAGTCAATTTCCGCCAGGGTCGTAATGAGGGCCAGTGTGTGGACATTCCTTTGTGGGGGTTCGGGGACTACACTGTACTTAAGAACCAGCCTGCATCACCTCCTGAGAAGCTAGGCCTTGATTGCTCGTCCATTGCTACCATAATAGAGAATCTTGGCTGGGGTCTTCTGTGCCTCTCCTCTACCATATAGAGAGCGGAAGTACAGACACCCCCTACCAGTCTTTACAGAGGGTGATTTAGAAACTCTCTAAACTTTAGGTTGTACTTTAGACACTATGTTTGGCTTTGAAATTTTAAAACTGTTGTTCTCATGCCATTTGAAGTACTAAATTGTCACACTTTTTGTAATTCTAATTAGAATGTGAATATGTACACTCATTATTTACTTTAGATTACTAGAAAATGGAATCCAAGTTTGTATTATCATCATCAATAAGCTAGAAATGATAGATACTCTGTACTCTAATTATGTTGTTGTTTGATTGTTTGGTCTTTCATGTTTTGTATTTTTGAATAATATTCAAAAGGTTGAACTTTCAGAGAATGCAAAATAAATAATTTTGTTTGAGTACACTGGTATGAGGAGCATCATTGACGCAGAGGAGCTCCTTCCATGTGATATTTCTCTAATGTTTAATATTTATAGATTAGAAAGTGGCGGGGAACCTTTTATAGACCAACTAGATACAGACCTCCAAAAAACAAAAGAGGCTGTACAATAAAAAACTGGACCAGGCAGCCACACTAGTTTGGATCACTTATACCTAATAATTCCCTCTGAGATATAGGCAAGGGTACACACATATGTTTATCTGTTTACCTAAGACCTGGTCCAGGATACACTTTGTATTCGACTTATTGCAGCGAAAAGAGAAGACATCAGACCGTTTCCTTAGGCGAGATCAACAACTTCTGGCACCGGTTGATACCACTACAGGACCTGAGTACGAAGTCGAAGCTATTTGCGATTCTCGGTACTACAAAGGGAAACTACAGTTTCTTCTGGACCCATACTCCTCAGGAAATTCCACAGAAGACATACATGGAAACCTGGACCTTTGCCCCCACAGAGGGGGCATACTGTTAAGAATCGACCCTGCTCTTGGTTGTTATGGCAGCAGTGGAGAAAAACGGCATTCCTATGGAAAGTACCCCTCAACAAGATGGCGACGCGTTTATTCCATCATCCTAAGGAGAAGGAATGGTCTAGTGGATTTCAAGATGGGAGACCTTGCAAAGCGTGACTTTCCGGCTTCACTTTCAGGATAAGGATCAGCTTGCCGGTAAGTTTGTCACGTCGCTTTGCTTCTTGCAAGCACTGATGCTACAATTTTCCCCATTCTTCAATGCCTCTTTGCTTCTGTTTCCACTCGTGCCTCATGCTGTGCTTCTTGCATCCTTTTTCCTTACGCTCTGCTTATCCTGTGATTCTATCAGCCCTAAGACTTCTGACTGGCCTCCTTAAATATTCTGCCTTCTCCGATCTGCTTTCAAGCCAATTCAATTACCATCTTGGAGCTTTCAGAGGACTCTTCACCAGAACAAAGGTTTTACCCTGCAGGTTGTTTTTACTTGGGCTTTGCCTTAATGGTACACACCATCCTGTTGTTTCCCGGCTGGTGGATACCCCTAAAGGCATTGTTCCCCTCTCAACATCACTGAACAACACTTTGGATATTGAACCACCCTGCCAACAGGTCAGTCCTTACAAGTCCTAACACCAATTGCAGAACCTGGGAAAACTAGAGAATGCTCAGCCATCAGTTTGTTATCCTGCAGAGGTGAGCTCCTCAGAGGCCTGACCAGAAGACCCTTGGAACACCAAGCGGTGGAGTAATGGAATTAGGTGCCCACTTGGATCGCATTTCAACAAGCGCTGGCAGAAGGGCTGACAGGCACCCCAACTCCAACGCAGGACTGTCTTCAAACCTCAGAGACATCTGTAAGGGTACACCCTCCTGCTCCCCTCCTCTGAACACTCACCTACTAGCTTGCTGAAAGAGCCCACCCGGGCACCATCCAAACCATCCACGCTGCTCTCCTCCCCTCTCCCACAATCACACCCGAAGGGAGCCGCCGACCGAAGATTGACAACGGCAAAATAAGTGAAACCCCAAAGAAATGCAGATGTTGCTACAGCCCACACATAAGGGGAAAGGATTGGAAGCAACAACGCCCCAGCTTGGAGGACAATTAGTCACAAAAGAGGACATCCTCTTTTATGTCTGAAATCAAGCTAGAATACCAAAACTGTCTGAGAGAGATCACAATGAAGGTGGACCACCTGGACCAACGAGTGTTGGAAACCGAACAATGACTAGGTGAAGTAGAATACCCGATGACAGATCAAGCAGCATCAGTGGCAGACCTACAATTCAAAATTCAAGCATTTGAAGATAGGAGTGATGCCATGGAAAACAAACAAGAAGATATGGAACACAGAGGCTGCAGGAACAACCTGCGGATCAGAGGGGTCCCATCACCTGTCACCGACCAAGCCCTACATGAATATATTGGCGATCTATTCCAAACCCTCCTTGCACACCTCGACAAGTCCATGTTACTCCTGGGCCGTACCACAGGCTTTGCCATCACAGGAGAACCACCTCAGATGTTATGCCAGACATGGTCACAAGAATCAATTTTTTCACAGTTAAGCAAGAAATTCTTGTAGCTACCCAATCACGCAGAGAGTTGATCTTCCAAGGGGTATCGCTCCAAATCTTCCAAGATCTTACCACAGCTACTGTACAAAGGAGAAGATTGCTCCACCCGCTGGACACCATGCTTCAAGATCAGAAAATTAGATACCGCAGCTATTTCCCGCCACCTTGCATTTTGGCCCTAACGGCGCAACTCGCACTATCAACTCCTTGGAGGAAGCAGAAGGCATCCTGCCACACTCTCGCAGGGATGCAGGCAGAGGCCCCTCCTCCAGCCCAAGTACACCATTAAAAAAAGTAAATTCCCTGCCTAAACACAATTTCTGGGCGAAAGTAGCCAGGGGGCGTAAGTCCAAAATACCATCACAGCAAACCTGAAGGCCCTCTAGCTCCTTAATGATGGAGACCAACTGGAGCATAACCACTCTGTGAGCAGGCATAACCTACCAATGAAAACCACCCCGGCACCTGGCTTCATGAAGTATTCGCTCATTCATGGGCACATTCCCATATGACTTCCATCAGGGCGCTACGCCCACGTTTATTATTGTTCCACTATTACAGTTTACCAGTTGGAGTTATGAGTTAAAAACCGAGTTGTTGAAGGAAATCGCTGCAGGATCAACAGGAAATGACGGATGAGCTATACCCAGACTCCCCTAGCCAACCAAAAACCTAACTTTGGCACGCTTAATGTA
Source organism: Ambystoma mexicanum (assembly GCF_040938575.1). Lineage (NCBI taxonomy): Eukaryota > Metazoa > Chordata > Amphibia > Caudata > Ambystomatidae > Ambystoma > Ambystoma mexicanum. Next base: position 297,587,843 of record NC_090936.1, on the reverse strand, counting down.
ATGTTAGAGTACTAAACGCGCCGGCCAAATGCAAATCTACGCTCCAGCGCCTGCGAAATCTCAAGGGCTCAGTGATGTTTTTGCAAGAGACACACCCTCTTCCAGCTGACTTTGTTCACCTCCAAAACAGGCACTTCCCACGTGGTCTTGAGTGGATTGATAAAAGGCGGCACTGCCATTCTCTAGGCAAAGGGAGTGGCGTTCAGAGAACTGGGGATGCAATACAGCTCGAAGGGCAGATTTACTGGAATCAAAGGTATGTTGTTTGGTCAGTCATATATATTGGTCTTGGTATACGCCCCCAAAGAGGGGCAGGGGGCCTTTCTACTGAAACTGGAAACTGTGCTTCTCCCCTTTCTTGAAAGTCAGGTGATCATGGGGGGGGGGACACTTTAACGGCGTGCCGGACCCTATTGCGGACAAATCTCACCCTCCCACAAAACAAGAGTTCAAACTTGTTGTGGATCTCATTCACTTGTTTAAAGCTCTGGGGATGGTTGACACGTGGTGAGTTTTACACCTGGGAGAGACAGATTTCACTTTCTTCTCACTTGCACATCGATCTTCCTCTCGTATAGACTTACTATTGGCATCCCCCAGTTTCCTTTTATGTGGATGACGTGTCTATAAAGCCAAAATTGCTATCTGACCACGCTCCAGTTCTCCTGCTATCCCATCTTCATGACCTGAAACCCCCTCCCACCAGCTCCAATGGAGCCTCTATGACCCAATCCTGTATGACATGGCACTGAGGGAAGGGATAACCAGGGCCATTCGGACCTACTTCAGTGAAAACCCCCTGAGTTTACCTCATGGGCAACTTCATGGGATGCCATGAAGGCTGTGATTAGAGGAGAGAACTTATTGCCCATGCTGCAGCCTACCGGAAGCGCAGGCAAGACATCCGGTCCCGATTGGAGGAGGGAATAAGAGAAGCTGAAGGGAAACACAAAAAGGGGTGCTCACCTAAGGCCCATTGCTCCTTCCAGATAGCCCAAAAAAAACTAGAGTCTCACTACAATGAAGAAACAGCCCATTCTCTACTTAAAACCAAGCAATGTTATTATGCCAGAAAATAACAAGGCTAAAATATTCCTGGTCCAGAAATAGGCTAAAGTGGAACAACACAACACAATAATAGGCCTGCGAGACACACAGGAGATGATCCAATATGAAGAGGAATCCAAACTATGCGCAGCAGCACATCTGACCAAAATCATGATGGCTTCTCCCCGATGCCTTGAAGAACAAACAAAATACATTGAGGATGCTACCCTCCCTCATCTCTTAAAAGTAGCTAGTGAAGCCCTAGAAGCCCCGATTTCCAGTGAAGAAATTGACTTGGTTATTAAATCCCTAAAAACAAGAGCCCCTGTCCCAGATGGGTTCACGGCAAGATTTTACAAACTCTTTCGCCCTCAGCTTCTGACCCCCCCTTATCGCACTGTTCAACCTGTTCTGTCAAATCGGCTCCATAACTCCTTCTATGCAGATTTCATCAACTATTCTACTGTTAAAACCCAACAAAGACCCTGCGGACTGTGGCTCTTATAGGCCTATTGCATTACTTAATATAGACGCCAATATCTACTCCAAAGTGCTGGCCAACCACTGGTCCTCGGTTCTACTTAAAATAATCGACTCAGACCAAACTGGCTTTATAATCGGCAGAACAGCCAGAGATAACATCCGGCGAGCCTTAAACTTAGGGGTGGTAGCAATCTTAGATTACCATGAAATGGCGCTCTTACCCTTGGACACAAACAAGGCTTTCGACAAATTCAACTGGTCTTTTTTAAAATGTATTTTCCTGCGCTTAACCCTCAAAGCCTTTCAATCTGGCCCATTCTTTTGCAGCATGGTCCTAGCCAATTATTGCTCACCACAAAACTACTCTGCGGGTTAATCAGAGTTAGACAGACCCCTTGCCTTTGTCCTGCGGGACTAGGCAGGGATGCCCGCTATCTCCCTTACTCTTCACCCTAATTATGGAACCCTTGGCCCAATGTAGTTGGAGCAACCGAGCAATAGAAGGGGTCCAAATAGGTCAGATGCATCACACACTTTCTCTCTATGTGGACGACGTGCTCCTCACCTTAACAAAGTTCAGTCGTCTCTCCAACAATCTCTCTTAGAACTGCAACGGTTTGGCAGGGTGGCAGGGTTCGCCATTAATTACCATACATTCTCAGGCCTAGGAGTGGGGTTAAGCTCGAGGGCCATTGACAAACTCTATCCGAAACCTGCCCCATCCACTGAAGCCAAACAGCTATAAACTACCTGGGGGTGTGCATCCCAGCCCTTCCGGGGGCAACATACGCCACAACCCCCCCTTCAAAGAACTAGAATCCTACCTGAAAAGGTGGGCCACACAGGAGATCTCATTGCTAGGACAGATTACTTCCTGTAAAATGAACCTCCTTCCATGGTTCATATGCTTCAGCTCCAACTTCCCTGTGATAATCGCCCTGTCCCCCCTCCTTCACTTACAAAATGCTTCAATTTATATGGAAGGGTAAAAAGGACAGTATCCCCAAGAGGGTGATGATGGCCAGCGCTTGCTTGGGCGGGTTGTGGGTCCCTAACCTTCGTAAATACTATGTGACTGCACAATTGGCATGCTTACAAGCATGGCTCTCCCCACCCGACCGCTCCAAATGGGTAGACATTGAACAATCGAGTCTGCCACTGCCCCCTCTGTTCCATCCCATATGTTCCCCAATCGGCACGAAAATCCTGGCCTGGCATACTTGCCTCCACTTTAGCCACAGAAAAACTTGGGACACGACGATGAAGTGTATAGGTATCCTAATTGGCCTGGTTCCGCATTTCCCAATATTCTTCAATCCGTCCTTCACGTCAGGCATGCATCCCATGAACTTTAAAAACTGGAAGAATGGTGCAGCTATTTGATACTTGCCAACCTCGCACCTTTGAGAATTGTAAAGGAACATTCCATCTACGTGAAAGTGACAGATTCTCCTATGCCTAGCTCTGACATTGGTACACACACCCACTGATCCGAGAAAAGGGCCACACGTGACCTCGCCCCCATTGAACTCACTTTGCAGGAGGGCCTGACTGGAGGTAATGTTTCAAAATTCTACAGATTGCTGCAGGACAACATGATGACTCTGCGCCCGGCCTACATGGTACAATGGGAAAAAGATCTGGGCTGCCAGATCGGGGGCCAAACCTGAGTGGACAAATGGGTGAGAGGCTACTCCCCCTCTGCATGTATGACAAATAATGTACCCTTAAACTGCTACTCTGCTGATACTGCCACCCAATGCATTTCCACCACATTCAAAATTCACTGGACCGGCATTGCTGGCGAAACTGCGGGTCGCAAGGTACTTACCTGCACATGTGGTAGGACTGCCCAAAGGCCCTAGCCTTCTGGGAGGAAGTATAAACGATAATCAATGACATTACCGAGAAAACCAGAGGTGATCCTCCTGGGTGCTCCAATTCAAAGGGTCTACCTAAGGACCGGGTCAGTGGCTAAACTTATTACCCAGCTGCTCTTAGCAGGGAGGATCACAATCGCCCGAACTTGGAAAACCCAGATGGCCCACTAATAGCCCTTTGGTGAGTCAAAATATGGAATATTCTGGTGGCAGAAAAGGTCACAGCGGCTAAAGATAGTCTACTGCATAGATGTGCAGAAGTGTGGGCCCCAGTCCTAGAATACGATCAGAACTTTCTGGCACTGAATCATAAACCACAGCTTTCTGCCTTGTTCCTTTGGGACAATACATGAAGTGGGAGTTCTTAACCAATCTCCTCTTGGACTGGGTGACCCAGGTGTGGAGGGGCATCTAACCACAACACATGGGAGAAGGAAAATACCTCACACTGATAGTCTTGCCTTTAACTGTCAAATACCATTTAAGTGAAACCGCATTGTTTATCCCTTTTTTGCAACCACATTAAATAAAATTGTTTTAAAAAAAGACAAATAGAATAGTCACCATTGAGACAGAGCAAAACACGGAAAACCCAGAAACAAAAGTCTTCTTGTTCACAGATGAGTGATACCTCCTAAAGGAAAGTGGGTAAATAGAGAAGACCCCGACTATGAGAATGTAGAAAAAGAAAGTGCAAAGAAACTCCTATATACGAAAGCTGACGGATAAAACAGATATTGTAAACACAGAAAATACAAAAGCGGTAGAGGTACCCTGCCACCTAAATGATTCTGAAGAGTGTCCACTGACAAGAGAAGACAACAAACAAAGTGTCTGTGGCTAGACGGAGAATAGGTTAACCCCCTCCAAGTTAAGAATCCAAAGTGAACCAAATAAACAGAAAAGGAATCCCGTAGAGAAACCCCAGAAGAGGAGCATCCCTAATTCAGATAAAGACGTAACAAACCGCAGAAAGGTTGAATATCAAGAACATGAAAGACATAAAATATAAGGGAGGAAAGTGAGAGAATATCTCAAAGAGAATTGTCATAAGTATAACCTTGTCAATAGGCCAAGGAGCTACAAGAGCTCCTGGATAAATCCACAAGAGATTGTCAGAGGAGATCAGTATAAGAAATATATCTCAAGAGAGAGATATTAAATGTGTGAGAGAATATCACAAGGAGAACTGCTATAAGGATAACCTTGTCAAAAAAGAAGAAGCCAAGAACAGTTGGGAGACGAGCTAAATGCTCTCCTAGTTAAAACCACAAGAGATTCTCAGAGGAGAGGGGAACTGACCAGAAGGCGAGAGATATTCCTCTGGCATAATTTAGTTGTTCATATTAGTGTTAGGGTTAGTTAGAGTTAGGTTTGGACTGAGGACATTAACTTTAGACTTCCTGATGACAGACAAGGACTTTTAGTTTCTTCATTAGGTAGGGCAATCACTATAGCAATAGATAAAGATAGGCCTTTTCTTTATTATTTAAAATAAAAGAACATAAAAATGTCCATAATGTGTCCGCCTCCTTCATCCGACCCACCACAATTAGCAGACTTGCATGATTGTGCTGAAGGACATTGTTTCGAGGCTAAAAGTCTAATCACAAATAATAATAAAGTGGCATACCTGGTGTTCCTGCACAAGGTCTATGAAGAAAACACTTGTCACGGGATACAGAAAATAGGAATGACGTTACCATGGTCTAATTTGTAGGTTGACTTCATTGGCAGTCTCAGCAAACTCAGATGCTGTCTGCAGCTCTGACATGTGTGGCTCTGCTCCTGGGTGGCTGAGAGCCATGAAGCTTAACGTGTGGTCACCTGTTCCAGGGAGTCTGAGAGCTGTGTAGCTCTATGTGTGGGGTACTACCTCGAGCCCTGCTATGCTACCATCTAAAAGGGCACAGCCTTGCCTGTGCACAAGCAGGACCTGTAGCTCCCTGCTCCCACCCATTGGGGACCTGCCAATCAACTACTCACCTGTGTGCCACCCAGCTTCTGCCCAGCGTGGATCCACAGCAGTGCTTCTCTCCTGTAGATTATCCACCTTTCGCCCGTCCAGCTGCTGCCTGCCATACCCCTCGGCCCGCCCACCTGCCTCTGTACTGTACTTACATCACATCCAGGACAAAGTCCTGAGCGAAGTCCCGGCAAAGTCAGATGCTGTCTGCAGCTCTGATGTGGGTGGCTCTGCTCCTGGGTGGCAGAGAACTGTGAAGCTTGACATGTAGTGTCCTGCTCCAGGGAGACTGACAGCTACGTAGCCTTACGTGTGGGGTACTGCCACAAGCCCTGCTGTATTATCATCTAAATGGTGACTCTCTGTTGACTGCCTGCAGAGAGCGCAAGGAACATCTGCTGCTTCCCCACCTGTAGGGGAGCTGCCACTCACTCGCTCAGCCGTCTTCCACTCCCAGGTTCTTGTAAGCCCAGTTCCACAGCAGTGCTTGTCTCCTGAGGATTATCCATCTTTCACCCATCCAGCTAGTGCCTGCCATGCAACACTGTCTGCAGCTCTGTGTGTGGCTCTTCTTCTGAGCGGCTGAGAGCCATGAAGATTAACGTGTGGTGTCCTACTCCAGGGAGTCTGAGAGCTCTGTAGATCTACATCTGGGGTTCTGCCTCGAGCCTTGCTGTGTCACCATCTAAATGGCGACTGTCTGTGATGAGAGCAAGAAACCTGTTGCTTCCCCCACCCTCCATGGAGAGATGCCACTCATCTGCTCAGTGGTCTGCCACGCGAGCTTCTCCTCAGCCTGGTGCCACAGTGCTTCTCTCCCACAGATTAACCCCCTTTGCCCCCTCCTGCTGGTGTCTGCTGAGTCCCACCTGCCCCCCCCACCGGCCTCCAGACTGTACTTGCATCACATCCAGGGCAAAGTCTCAGCAAAGTCAGATGCTGTCTGTCAAGTGAGGCTGAGAGCTGTGTAGCTGTTTGTGTGGGGTGCAGCCTTGAGTCCTGCTGTGTTACCATCTAAACAGTGATTATCTGCAACTAGCGCAAGGAAGACCTGGTGCTCTACCTCCCTTGGACAGCGTCCCCTTACCTGCTCAGCGGTCTGCCACCCCAGCTTTTTCACAACCTCGTTCCAGAGTGATGCTTCTCACCCGTGGATTATCTACCTTTCTCCCATCCAGCTGGTGCTTACCATGCCGCCTGGCCCATACACCAGCCTCTGGACTATACTTACATCACATCGAGGGCAAAGCCCTGGGCGAAGTCTCAGCAAAGTCAGACACTGTCTACAGCTTGATGTGTGTGGCTCTGCTCCTGCGCAACTGACATTTGTGTGGTGTCCTGCTGCAGGGAGGATGAGAGCTCTGTAGATGTCCTTGTGGGGTACCATCTAGAGTCCTGCTCTGTTAACATCTAAATAGTGACTGCCTGTGACGAGCGAGAGGAAGACCTGTAGCTGCCCCCATTCCTGCCACTCACCTGCTCCCTCATCTTAATCTTGATGATTGGAATGCACGTTCAGTCTGCAACAAGGCCCACCCTCTTCTCAACATGTTCTTTCATCTCAACCTTCATTTTCTTTGTCTCATGGAAACTTGGCGCACTTCTACTAGTCTTTTCACTCATGTGGTCCTTTTCTCCTCTACTACCTCTTTCTTCCACACACGCCACCTTTCATGCCACGGGGGTGGCGTTGATATTCTCGTTTGCTCTACTTACTCCATACTTCCTGACCCTCCGAATCTCCTTCCTTTACAATCTTTTGAGTACCAGTTCTCCTCTTTCACCAAGCTTTTTTCTATTGCATTTTTCTATTGCATTTCTTTTGATCTGTCACCCCCTCTGGGGTCTTTTTTTTTTACATTCTTGACCTCCGACTATCCTCCCTTCTCCCACTTGATTCTCCTTTGGATCTTCTGGGTGATCTCCACCACCATCTTTCCTCTAGCCATTCCTCTGTCCCCCTTCTCACTCTCCCCATTTCCGAACAGCTTGCACCTGTCCCCTCTCCTTCTTCCCATGCTGCTGGTTCATCCCTGGATCTGATTTATTCTTCTCCTCGTCCACTTACTTCAGTCACAGCCCTTTCAATGTTTTCATCTGACACGCCTGTCCTTTCTTTCTTCTTTATTTCTCCAATGCACTGCTCCTCCTCCTTCTCCTATATTCTTTCGTCAAGACCTTCAGTCTTTTGACACTTCCTTATTTTTTCTTCCTTAACATCGCCTCTTCCTTCTCTGGATGTCCTTTCATCTTTCTCAGCTGACACCTTCTCCTCTCTGCTTTCAACTTCAATTCTTGACACTCTCGGCTCTCTTTATACTTCCTCCTCTTTCTCCCCTTCACGTAAGTCACACTGGCCTACCCTACTCTTTGTTCCTTGTGTCACTCCCTGCATCGCACTGAATGCTGCTGGTGAAAATCTCTATCTCCTTACTGCAGCTGAGCTTGCCTCCTACATTTCTTCTAAAGTCACTCTTCTCTGCAGATCTATTGTCTTTGTCCCCCACTTCTCCTTGTCACATCACCAGCCCCCCTACCTCCTCTTCTTTATCCTCCTTGCATTCTGTTTCTGCCTCTATCTCCAGCTTCCTTTCTATAGCTCACCCTATGGCCTCTTCCTATAATCTTCTTCCTTCTTCTCTTATATCCAAGGTCCAGCCCTGCTATTCTCTTTATTTGGCTCAGTATTTAACATCTCTCTTCAGTCTTCTTCCTTTCCTTCTTCATTCAAACAATATTCTGCCCTTCCTATCTGCAAGAAACCGTCTCTGGACCTTTCTCTCCCTTCTAACTATCGTCCAATCTCTCTCTTACCGTTCCTTCTTAAACTTCTCGAACGTATTGTCTATTCTCAAGTCTCTTCTCATGCTAACTCTTCTTCTCTTTTTACTAACTATCAATCTGGCCTTTGCCTTCTACACTCTACTGAAACGGCTCTTCTCTCGGTCTGTGAGTCTCTTCTTTCTGCTCACCATTCTAGACTATTATCTCTTCTGGTCTTAGACAATATGTCTGCTACTTTGGACACCATGGATCACTCTGTTCTTCTTCACTCTCTTTCTGGTCTAGGTTTCGGTGGCTCTGTTCTAAACCTGCTTCACTCTTATCTTACAAATCGCACTTACCCAGTGTCCTGGGCTGGTCTTAATTTTTTTATTCTTCATCTTCAGTATGGGGTATCTCAGGGTTCGGTCTTGGGTCTTGGGTCCCCTATTCTTCTCTTTACATGATTCCTCTTGCCTCTTATTTCTTCTTTTGGTCTCTCCCATCAACCCTATGCTGATGAGATGCAGCTCTTTCTCTCATTTCCCTCTTTCTGTTCCTCTTTACACTCAACTCATACCTCTTGCCTTCTTGCAATTCAATATTTGATGTCAGCCCACTTGCTTCATCTAAATCCCTACAAGACTGAAGTTCTTTTCTTCACTGCCATGGATGTGCCTCCCCTCCTCTGCATTCCCCTTCTATTTATTTCCCCCTTCCTCTCTACCCATTTCTCTCTCTGCCTGGAATCTTGGAGTTATTCAATTCGTCCCTTTCTTTCTCTCCTCGTATTTCTACTATTTCCAGCTCCTGTCAGTTCCAGCTTTTTAATATTTGTGAGGCTAGACCATTTCTTTCCTTTGTTGCTACCAACATTCTTTTTTGTTGTCTTATTTGTTGCTGACTGTTCTACGTTTCTTCTCTTCTTCCAGGTCCTCCTGCAGTCCATCTCCTCCTCTCCCTTTTCAATATATACTCTCGCGATTCTATTGCCCCTGATCTTGCCACTGTTCAATGGCTCCCCTTTGACTCATGCCTGCTATTTAACTTTCTCTGTCTGGTTTTTAAACGCCTTCATGACTTTGCCCCTCCCTACCTTTCCTCTCTCATTTCTTTTTTATATCTGGTCAAATCCACTTCATTCTCAAGCTCTATTTCTTCTTACTTGTCCTTGCCATCCTTGTGCTAATTTCCATTTCCGCTCGTTCTCTTTGTTGGACATGAAACACTGGAATCCGCTTTCCCTTCCTCTTCAATCGTTTTCTTTCCTTCCTGTCTTCCGTTCATACCTTAAATCCGACCTGCCTACTGGTTAACTTGTGTTTTTCAAAATGTTTCACCTAATCTGTACCATTTTACTTTTGTACAGTGTTTTGGCGTATAGCACTATATAAATAAAAATCAAATCAAATTAAAAATTGGACCAGTAACCCATTCTTCCAGAAGAAATAAATATATGTGGACAGTGACATACCTCTTCACAGAGTGGATTGAGGGCCTTCCTGTCCCATATTGTAAGGCAGCGACACCTGTCACTTTAATGATCAACCACATCTTTTCTCAATTCGGTCTTCCACAAAGGATTGAGTATGATAGAGGTAGTCATTTTACCAGTAAGGTGATGACTAAGATTTGGGAAAAGAAAACTCCACATTGCCTCCCACCCAGCATCGAGCGGGGATGTGGGAAGATAGAACAAAACAATTGTGAGTATCTTGAAGAAGTTTGTGGTTGTTTCTGGGCCAAGTTGGGACATCCGGTTACTGCTTTTCCTGATGGCCATTCCAAGCTACCCCTTCTTCTGCCTCCAAGATGTCTCCATTTGAATTAATGACAGGGCAAATAATTGTATTACCTCAACATCTGCTTTGTCAAACTCAGGAGTCCGGTATAATTTCCCCACCCATTCCCGACAGTTTGCCTCTCATCTTGTCCCAAAAGGATTTTATCATGGGGCATTCCCAAACTGAGTGACAAAAGGGGCCCACTCCCGTCTTACATTTCAGGCACATGGGATAGGCTGCTCGTCCCATCCAGTGCAGGCGGTCTCTACTATAGTATACTCTATGCAGCACCTTATATTGTATCAACCATATTCGTACTGTAATGCTTTCCTTCCTTGGTAACCCCAGAGCCTCCACCCATTCTTCTTCATCCAGTGAACCCAAGTTCCCTTCCCATGAATCCCACAGCTTCGTCAGAGGCTTTGAGGTGAAGCTATTAAGAATCTGGTATAATCGTGTGATGTCCACCGTGTCCCGCCCTTCCCAGGACATTTCGTGCTGCAGTTGAATGTATGTATATCGGTCTCCCTCCCCCAGGTCAAATCATTCCTGCAACTGCTGGAATGAAGTGAGCTGGTTTTGTGTCACAATGTCTTCTAGTGGTGTGATGCCTCTCTCCTGCCACTTCCGCTGTTTACCCAATTTCTGGACTTCTGGCAAGTCTGCATTGTCCCATACGGGTGCCTCATTTGTCACCACCCCGCCCCACTCCATCGCCTTCAAATCAGCCCTTCGAGAGTGGAGTACACTGGGCCCCGGTCCCGAGAGCTCATTCTCCGATCTGCTGCCATATATCACCTGTAAGGGGAGAACGGAGCCCATCTAGCCCAGCTCTCGTTCTATGTGCAGCCACCCTCTCCCACCAAACAACCATTCATTGATCACCACCAACTAGGAAACCCAATAGTAATGTTGTACATTCGGGACTCCTAAACCGTGTCCCACACTGGTCTAGACAGCCTTATAACTCCATATGATCCCCCTCTGCAACCGCTCTATGGTCCTGAAAATCCACGGGGCAACCCAAGCTGGAGCATTTTCCAAGACATATAAAAGCCATAGTAATTACATCAACAAGTTTGCACGTCTGACCAAGGATAGCGGTAGTGTTGCCCAATGTTTTGAATCACTTACCAGCAGGTCCAGCACCGGGTCCAGGTCATTCTTGAAAAACTATGCACTCTGTAATCCTACTGTGATGTCCAAAGAGGACCTCTCTATCACTAGGGGACAACCCTGTGGGATCGCTGCATCCCCTTCCTTAACCGGCATTAGAATTGATTTCTCCCAATTGATTCTGAGACCAATGACTTCCGGAAAGACCTGCATGACCCGAGGCCCAGTTCAATTTCGATCTTTCAAATTGATCTGTACCTCATTAGCGTATAATCTCAAAATCCTGCAACAGGGAGTCCGACCGAACACGTGCCGCTAGGGGCTACATTGCCAATGAAAATAACAATGGTGAAAGCGAGCAGCCCTGCCTAGTCGCCCGCTGGAGCGGGAAGATACTGAAGGTCCACCCGTTCACCTTTACCCTTGCCTCTTAGTCCCTATATAACAATTTAACCCGTCTGATATACCTAGGCCCAAACTCAAATCTATCCATGACTGTCCATAGGCACTCACACCCCACTGAATCAAATGCTTTCTCAGTATCTATCACCATGACTGCATGTGGGCCCCGTAGTGTAGGGATCGCGTCTAATGTATTGTGCAGGCGTCCAATGTTCCTCCTGGTTGCCCTGCCAGGTACAAACCTGCACTGATCCTGATGAATTAATTTGCCCATTACAGACAGCAATTTGTTGACAAGCGCTTTTGCAGGGATCTTCACCTGCCCGTTGATCAATAATATGGGACGGTATGATCTGCATTGGTATGCAGGTCTCCCCTTTTTATGTCTCACCACTACTGGTTTGATGGGGATCCGCCAGCAATATACCGTCTTCCAAGCCCTCCTGAAACATTGCCCTTATCTCCTCTGCCGGACCCTGCCCTACTAGCCTCCAAAACTCTTTCGGGAATCCGTTCGGCCACAGTGATTTACCTTCCCAGAGTAGGCAAAAGCCTCCGCTATCTCATCATTCTCCCTAACCATGCCCCCTATGGGCAGTTGGATTTCCCTCACCCATCTCGCTTCCTCATCCCATCTATCTTTCTCCTTTTTGTTCTAAGTCTGTTCCCCTGTCTTGTGGAGTCCCTCAAGGCTCTGCACTTTCTCCCACTACGTTCAACATTTATATTCAAGAAAGGTTGGTTGTGGAGGTGCACTCGGATTCCAGTTGATAGGTTCTAATGTTAAATGAATTCAAGGTGCTCCCAGTTAGTAAAGTGCTACCTTTACTGAACTAAACATGCAACTGGGGGTTTTACTGCATAAGAACATGGGGAACAAACTGGGGCACAGCAATCCGCAAAAACAATACAGTATTCTTGTAAACCTTGCAAAGCAAATAATTCAATAAGTTCATTTGAGTCAAAAAATTATTATTATTGTGTGTCACTTAATTACTCATTGCACACAGGTGCATTTTACATCGTCATACACATATATTCATCAAAAAAACATAGTACTTTCCTCACAATTAATATAAGTGCAATACAAAAATATAAATCACAAATGTTTTCATTAAAAGAATCAATCTTCATGTAATCACATCTGTTTCATATGTGATCGTTTTTCACAATTTCCATTATACATTATCCCAATAACTCGATAGGAGTCAGTCACTCTGCTCCTGTGACAGCTACAAAATGTTATGTCCTATCTCTAACTACGCGTTTCGGGCGCTTCTTGCCCTTCTTCAGGTTTGGATATTGGGTGTTTTCTGGTCCTGTTTCCTGCAAAAAAATATAATATGTATACTCAATCAGAAAATTAACTCTACCTGGCTATAACACTTCAAAAATGCTCTGCAGTAAAATGTGCATTCCACTACTAACCTTGAAATTGGTCTTGGAGCCAAGATGCAAAGTCTCTGTGCTTAGATCAGGTAATCGGCCACATTTATCCCCAATGTCAAACAGCCTTGCCTGCTTGTCCCAATGTGCCATCCGAGCCTCTTCCCGTGTTGTCGTACCATATATCCCCATTACTTTGGACAGTTCCCTCCCACTCTCAGCCACATTCAGTCTAATGTGCATGGCCTCTGCTTCTTCTACTTCCCGGTCAAGTTCGTCCAGTCTTTCCCTACACCCTCTGTGAAGCTGTCGTACCATTTGCATCTCCTACCCCCTTAACACCGCCATGTACGCTTCCCAGAGGGTGGATTTCTTATCAACTGTCCCTCCATTATTCAGTAATTATGCCTCTAATTCCTCCCTGATGGACTCTGTCATTGTAATGTCCATCAGGTAGAACTCGTTTATTTGCCAACACCCCCTCTGCACCCTACCTCCCCCATGTACATGAACCAAAAAGGGGGAGTGGTCTGATATCCCTCTCGGGAGAAACTTTTCTGAAGTCGCCCTGCATGCCCTTATTGTGGGCAGGAACTTATTATCTATCGTGAGAGAGCTGATTGTGCATTGGAGCAGAAGGAGAAGTCATGTTCACCCGGGTGTAGTTCGTGCCATATATCTATCAGCCCTGTTGCGTCCATTAATGTTTTAAGCTTGGTGTGGTTATGAATCGTTCTGCCCTATACAGTGATCTGTCTATTGCTGGCCACACTGTATCATTAAAATCCCCCCACCAGTGCAATGCCCCCCATATTTCACTAACAGGTTCTGCACTTGCTGTAGCTTATCCCCCTGTAGCTCTGGAGGCGCGTATGCACTGATTAGACACACTGTTTCTCCGTAGAGCAACTGGCTCAGGAGACCTACCTTCCTCCCCTGATTCCACCCTTGAGCCACTCGTAAAACGTGCATGTTCCACTATCAAGTATTGACCCCTCCCCAGAAATCTGCATGGTGTCCCAATCATGTAGGTCTCTTGTAACATCCCACTTGTTGGATTTCTAAATATTGTGCTTGTAGCCGTCGCTTCATCTTGTCCAGCAAACCATTCACGTTCCATGTCATACAGCTTAACGACATGGGTCTCGCTCGATCCACTTCCATCATTCAAGGTCAAGAAACCCCACATTGGTTTAGGTTTAGTCACCCTAGGTTTCCTAGGGTCATCCAGACGTGGACCCCGTGCTCACTGTACTCAGAGAGGCACAGCTCCACATCACTGATGAGGCCCAACAAGGCTGAAACACGTGTCTGAAGTTGCTGTTGGTACTCTTGTTCAGAAGAGAATTGCAATAGCATTTCGGTGTTGGACTGCCTATGTGAAGGGGACACTTCTGTGAAAGGTACAGTGAGCTAAAGTATGGCTGCGGACTCTCGAGTGGGTACCTTCCCAAAGAACAGCTCATTTAGCTATGTCCGTTCTCACAGAGGGGCGCCTATGACTATTTTTTGAATCTTCAAATTGTTGTCTCACTTTCTGGACATACCGTGTGAAGTCTGGGTAGATCGTCACCTTGGCGCCTCCAACTGATATTCATCCTTTCTGCCTTGATATCTGCAATATCGCCTTGCAGTCCTGATAGTTTGATATCTTAGCGTTCACTGGCCTGGGTTGGGCCCCACAGGTTCACTCATGCTCAGGACTCTGTGCGCAAGTTCCAAGAAGCAAAACTTGGAGAGACACGCCGGGCCCACCCACTCTGACAGCCATTTCTCCAAATGCAGTTCCATGGTCCTTCTACTTTTTTGGAGAGTCCCAGGGCCCTGATTTTGTTTAGACAGGCCCTCCCCTCTGCTTCCTCGACCCTGTCCTCAAGCAATTTTGCTCTTTGCTCGAGCTCTTGTATGTCCTTTTTCATGGGCTGCAATGCGTCCTCCACTTCTGCGATTCTGTGTTCTGCTTACCCCACTCTAGCTGATATTTTCTGAGAAAGTTCACCTCTGCTCCAAAGGCATTCACCTTCCTTTCAAGCAATGATTTGGATTATGTGATGGCGAGCAACAGCCCCTACATGGAGGGTGGCGCTCCTGTCCCCCCCCGCTAGCCGCTCTACCCACTTCTCCGATAGTGGCCTCCTTGGGGGAAACCATGAGAGTGTCCATCCTTGTTTGCACTGGGCCCTTCTTCCCTTTTTTCTCTGGCATGCTGTGCTCTATCTCTCCTCTGTTTATCGGCCTTGCCACTCTGCCCCTGTCTGAAGCCCTCGTCCTATGACCCTTCTGTCGACTCTGGGATTGTGATCTGCCCAACACCTGCTGTCCGCTGATCACTGGCTCTTCTGTGGGCTTGCTGATCCCTACTGTCCCTCTCTCTCCACAGCACTTGTGGTCCCTTGCCTTGCTGTTGGGTGTCATCTGCTCTCGCATCCTCGGGTCCCCAAATTGCTGCCTTTACTTTCCCAGTGGCCGAAGTTTGTTCACATGCTTTCCACCCTTGGGCCCCTGATAGGGTCCTGCCCGCTGCTTACTTCCTCCCACGGGCCAGTGCCCCTCTGAGCATTCTCAGGTCCTTTGCATAGCTGTAGCTGTGGTCCTGCGCTCTCCAGCCACACTCATGAGATCCACTGCCTCATTAGTAGACCTTAGGGCCCAACCCAGGCTCCTCAGTTTCCTCTTCCAGGCCCTAGCTAAGGCGTTCACCCTCCACTTCTTGTTGCCTGCAGGCTAATGCCCCTCCAGTCCTCACTGGCCTCACAGTGAGGCCCGCACGGAGGCACAGCAACCCCCCAGCCACTTTCTCATGCCCCCTCCCTCTAATTGTCTTTTCCAGGGGGGTCTCTTAGCCACACACCCTCAGGCTCCCCACCAGCCTGGAGCAGCCTTTGCTTCTCGTTTGTAGCAGCGGGGAGGGATGTTGTATGCCCCCTGCTGCCTCTGCTGCTTGTCTTTCGTCATGGTTAACAGACGAATGCAGCACCATGCCGGACACTGCTCACCTTGTCTCTGTGGACCCGGCCACGGTGTTCATCTCTCCGAACTCCGGTCCGCAACCCTGCTCCCGGGCTCCCGCTCTCCTACACATCAGGCTACCTCCTCCAGTGCTCGCCTCCCGTTTCCCCACGCCTCAGGCCGTCATCTTGTCTATGCCAGTCCGGCTTTTCCCTACCTCTGTTTCGTTGGTCCCCTGCTGATTCTCAGGACGAAGCTCACCACCTCCCCTCCTGCGTTGATTCCCATGCTCTGGGTACCCAAAGCCACAATTATTTAATTCCTCATTGTTGCGAGCATCGGCGTGGAGCTAGACCTAAGCATGTCTAGACCGCCATGATGCGCAACAGCGCCCCATCATTCTTATGTTTTGAAATTGCCAATTGAAAGTGAGAAAGGTACACTTTTACACAGTAATTAAATAGAAAAATCACTGAAGGGAATCTATCCGACATACATGTTGAACATATATTTTGCTTTGTACATGACATTTGCATACAGGCAGGTCCAGTAGTTTGTTGTAATTGAATATTTGAGAATGCTGTTGAAATTCTGACATGCCTATTGAGTAAGGAGGTGGTATATATTTTGTAATAAAGGGAAAGTTGAGAAAACTCAATAGACAGGAATGTTTTAAATTAATTCATTTATTTTAACAAATGAAAGTCTTACCCTAGCCTCTGATGCATTTTTAATCAATAATACATGTCTGCCCAGGGTAAACAAATCATATAAGTGGTGATGGGTGCGTTACAAAAGTCTCTATTTCTATGATTGTAGCATTGAAAATGGGGGTGAAAAGTTTGTTGATTATTTTACCTTTTTGGCATTTTATGGATTTATAATGTATTAATCTTTAAATTGATTAAATTATTTCTATTTGGTTAATAAAGATACCTTCTGTGAAACCCTGTGTGTTTCTTGTCCCGAAAGAGGAGCGAGTCTGTAAGTAATCAATGTTATTAAATTGGGGGTCCCAGATTCATAAAAATAACTTTATTAAAAAAGGCAATGTGCACACCTGGTTTGGGTGGGTGGAAAATTCCCCAGAATTAAATGTTGCCCGAATAAAACATCCTACAGCATGAGGCGTTGCGTTGGTAAGTGACTTGAGCAGTGACATTAGATCACATTGTGCGTAAATTGGTGAATGCATCATCACTTGTGGTCCCATAAGTTTATCGCAAGACAGCAGCTAACAACTTTGGGTTCTGCATATCGCTCAAAGCATGCACCAATGTTCCTCTTCCCTTATTTGCTGAGGTGTCCTGTAAGAGGCATATAATTACCAATATGCTCCTGAATAGCTTGCAATAATATACAACACAAATCTCATCCTTTCGGCCATTTCCATTCAATGTGTCCAATGTTACAGCCTTCCTTTAGGGAGTCTAGTAACACCAATAGTGGAATTCCCTACAATCCCCTCTTCTGTCCTCGTTGGATCTAAGGGATCCAGGGAATACCTTTGTGCCAGTAGGATTTCTCATACTGTAATACTTTTCTTCCCATAGGTCTTCTATAATTTCACTTTTACTGTCCTATGCAATCTGCATCACATGGCCTGCTCCATGGCCCAAACTAATTAACCCCACTCTCTCACACCTGTGACACCTCCATCCCACCTTCTACTCCACTTCCTTCTCTTTAAACACAAAGTTCTCATTCCATGTCACTCTTGCTAACTGAGGCACACTTAAATATGCCCTGCCACCCACAAAGTAAGTCTCCTTCTGCTGCCTCCTTTTACAGTTGGAGCCTTATTTCCTTGACAAATGATCCTGGCTTGTGCTATGCTTTTGCCTTGATTGCATCTAGTAAAATGAGGTTGTGAGCCTTACTTGTCCACACTTCTCTCCACACTTCACTAAACTAAACTGGGCCTCCATCTGAGACCCTTAAGCCTTATGCAGTCACACATTTCAGTACTAACCAACAGCAACAAATCTGTTATACTGTGCAGATCTGTCTATTTTTCTTAGCTGGACAATCTTCTTAAGCATCTATCTGAAATATGTCATCCATCTAAGGCCTAGTTCTTACCTTCTGTAATAGTAAAGAGGCTAGATTGTCCATAATGAGTTGGGACCAACCCTGAACTCCATAAGGTCTTTCACCTTTTGTAATGGAATGAGAGGCTAAAGGGTGATGGTCCGGGGGGTTGTCCATAGCTTTGCCAGTGGTTTTCAACTTATTCAAGACCTTACAGTCTACTTTCTTCTGTGTTGGGAACAGCTATACCTAGACGTGGTTCCTTAGCTTGCTGTGCCAAGATACCCAAGCTACACCTCACTGATGATGCTTAGTGTGGCTCAATATGTGTGGGGATGCCCGCCATGTCATACAAATAGGATGAGACACAGCAGTTCGCCATTGACCTATCCCCAACCTTTTGGTTATGACCAAACCTCATTAGCATAAGGATTTCCCATTCTAGAACAGCACGGCAGGCTGAAAAACAATGGACTGTAATATTGTTCTGAGCTAGGTCAGTAGCCGGTCAGTAGTTTTAATTAATTCAAAACCTCCCAGCAATCATTCTTCTGTGTGTGTTAGTCACCCCAGAGGGACAAATATGCCAAAACATAGGCCCTTACACTGTGCACCCAGCGGTCTAAGCTACACTTCACAGATGATGCACAATAGGGCCAGAACATGTCTGAGGTCACTTGAGGTCTCATACAGAAGGGATGTGGCCTAGCCATTCGGGCTGGATTGCCGCTTTTCAGCAAGGCTAAGCCTGGTTTCATCATGGTCTTTCCTTTTCTGTAATCACATTGCAAGCTGAAATACAGTGTTCTTGAAGATTACCCAAAGTTTGCCTGTTGATTTGATTCATTCAAAACATTTCAGCCATCCTTTTTCTGACTTGCATTAGCCCGAGTGCGACAGGAATGCCCAGACATGAGTCCAGAGATTACCGTGCCTCGAGACTGAAACTATACTTTACTTATAATAGCCAATGAAACCAAAACAAGTCTGGGGTTGCTTATGGTCTTCAGCAGAATGGTGACTTAGAAGTTTGGGGCTTGACTGCCCCTTTTAGGGTAGACCTAAATCTGATTTGTATGTGGTATTTGCCTTCTTTAATTGCATGGCACGCTGGAACAAGATGGTCTGGAGAGTTTCCCAGAGTTTTACTAAGGGTTTTTGATACTTTCAAAACCTTCCAGCCACTACTCTTCCATGTTGCTTTGGTCACTCAATGTGCAAAGGGTATGGGTCCAATGCTTGTCGTTCCCTGAGATCTAAGCGACACATCACTGAAGATGACAATGAAGAAGCCTGGGTTGCTTGTGGCCTTGTTCAGAAGGGAAGTGACCTATCACTTTGAGTTGATCTGCCTCTTTTATGGTGGGACCAAAACCTATTTGCTTGTGGTCTTTTATTCCTGTGAAGACCTGGCAGCCTGGAAGACGATGGTCTGTGGGGTTGCCCAGAGCTTTGCCAGAGGTTTTTGATTCACTCAAAACCACACAGCCATCACTCTTCTATGTTGTGTTAGTTTCCAAAAGTGAGAATATGCCCAGAAATGGGTCCCTGAGCTTGCTGTACTTAGAGACACCTCACAGATAATGGTCAAAAACTCCCAAAGCATGTGTTGAGTTGCTTGTGGTCTCATACAGAAGGGATGTGACCAAGAAGTTTGGGCTGGAGTATCCCTTTTGAGGTTGGACTAAGCCTGATGTTCATATGGTCCTTACCCCTTTTGTGATGTCATGGTAGGCTGGAAACAATGGTCTGAAGGATTGAACAGAGTTTTGCCAGTGATTTATGATTAATTCAAAACCTTGCAACCATCACCCTTCAGTGTTTCCTTAATCTTCCCGAGTGGGACTGGTAAGCCCGAGGTGCGTACCAAGCTTGCCAGGCATGAGGTCTAAGCCACACCTCACCTAGGAAACCCAATGAGCCTAAAACATGCCTGGGGGTCATTTGCTGTCTCATGCAGAAGGCATTTGAACTAGAAGTTCAGATTGGCCAGCCCCTGTTCAACTGGGACCAAGCCTGATTTGGACATGGGGCCTCATTACGAGTCCGGCGTTAACCGAGGCGGTAAAACCACCTGATTAACGCCGGACTCATATTACCATTGCGCCTCCGTGATTCCCGGAATTACCGGGGCATTAAAACCCCGGTTTTCCGGGAATCACGGAGGCGGAATGGTGTAAATCCCCATTCCCGTTGAGTCCTATGGGACTCGATGGCAATGGGGATCATAGAAACACCGGCAGCATCTCGTAATGCTGCTGGTATTTCCTCGTCCGCCTGCATGCGGGAGGTGTTAAACCCGCCAGGTCAGACTTGGCGGGAACATCACCTCCCTCCTGCAAGGGTCGGACTCAGGCGGTCCGGAAACAACGGTGGCGGCGGGTTTACCACCACCGTTATTTCCGGACCGCCTGGGTCGTAATGAGGCCCATGGTCTTTCCCCGTCTGTAAAGGGCACAGCAACCTAAAAAACAATGTTCTGGTGGGTTGGCTCGAGTTTTGCCATGGGTTTTTGATCCATTCAAAACCTTTCAGCCAGCACTATTCTGTGCTAGCTCTAACCTTATCCATTTGCTAACCAATCTTTGAAGTAAAATACTGTGGAGATAACTGTGAGTTCCTGAAAATTAGGCAAATTGACTGTGACACTTTTATTTGGTACACCGTTAGACCGATACATGAAAAACATACATTAAAAAACAAAGTGAATATAATGTTCACATCAAAATAAATGAATACATACACCTTAAATCATACACCTTAAATGGAGTTATATTAAAAAATAAATCTACCTTAATTTATTTAAAAGAACGATGAATCGCAGTGATTACAATGTGACATTTGAAAAAGTCTAAGGAGAATTAACTATGGGAAATTTACATGGTAAAGGAATCCGTTTGCCTCGCTGAGACATTTGAAAGGGAGTAGCACACAAAAAAACACAACATAAATCTTAAAAAGTGAGAAAACAATGCAAACATCCAGTTGGTAATGTGCATTAAAGAGTTTAGTTCTGTGGTGTGTAATGGCTTTGCCCACGTTTTCATAGTACCACTACATTGTTTGGCAGTTGTTTAAGGCGAAACAGCTTTATAGTTTGTAATGAGGATACTGGGTATTTTTATTTTTATTTATTTAATCGTGTTTTCCTAAGTGCCACAAGGCTAAATGGAAAGGGAACAGGGGAAAAATAGCAATGGCAAAATATTAAAATACAGTCATGGTCTTACTAGGCCTTGTGGCATTCGGACGTGCAAGTACAGTGAGGAGGAGTACAAGAGATAGGAAAGGAGGAGCAGAGGAGTGGGTAAGTGCTGGTGGAGGGGCCCAGGAGGGAAGTGCTATGGGGAGCCATAGAGGAGAAACTCAGGCTAAGGCAAATGCAGGCGACACCAAGGGTGGGAAGCAGAGGGGCGGCAAGCAGGGATCTGCAGGGCAGTGAAGTGGGGGGGGGTGCTGATATTGACTGGGAAGAAGGGCCTGGGGTCCTGTGGGGTTCATGAGGATCAGGCCAACAATCTCAGTGGCAGTGGGGGGAGAAGGAAAAGAGGGAAAGAAATAGAGAAGAGCAGATTTATTAGCAGTTTCTGGAATTTGAGGAGTTCCGGCTCGAGTCTGAGAGGGGCAGGGAGGCTGTTCCAAAGGGAGGCGCCAGCTGAGGAGTGAGCCCTGGCCCCCAATTTCTGCTTGGAGAACCGTTTGACAGTCAGAGAGTTTGAGTTAGGAGACTATGGCTCTAGTAAGGGAGCATTTTTGGAGGGAAAGTAGAACGCCTTGTTGATGATGCAGAGGGTCTTGAATGTTCTCCTTGCAGCCACCGGGAGCCAGTGGAAAGATGTTAGGGCTGGAGAGATACGGTCCCTGGACTTGAGGGCAAGGATTAGTCTTTCAGCCCTATTCTGGATTAGCTGGAAGGGCCGTAGGGAGGAAAGAAGGAAATTGAGTTTTTTTGTTTTCAGTACGTATTTTCCCTTTTTAAAATGTCTTGCTTTTTAAAGAAATCAATTTTTAAAATGTAAGCATTAGGGCTGATGTTAGTGTTCGTATCTCCTTAAGAGAACGACACCACGTCACATGAGACGTGTCACGTGACGTAGCACGTAAGGGGGAGGGGGTGCAAGGGAAGAGCAGTTTGGGAATGTACGCCATTAAAGGAAGACGTACAAATCCCCTCGGTGTGTCTGTCCTTGATTATTTATGCCCCCTCCGGGTGTAACAACTGGCAATGAGGCGCACTCCCAGGCCACCTCCTCCTCCTCCTCGCGCAGCGATCCCGCTCCGCTGAACGCCGCAGGCACTTTCCACCCGCCAGCGCCTCCGCCTGATCCCAGGCCCGCCTCCTCATTACGCCACTGGCAGTTCCAGCGGCCGGCGACCGCGCCTGATCCCAGGTCCATGTCCTCCTAATGCTGCAGGCATTTCCAGCTTGCTAGCGACTACGCCTGACCCCGGGCCTGCCTCCTCCTAATGCTGCAGGCATTTCCAGCCTGCTGGTGACCACGCCTTATCCCGGGCCTGCCTCCTCATTACAACAGACCAGCCCGGCCTGCTCCACATGCGTGAGTGACCTCACACCCTTTCTCCAAGCTTGGAAATACTACTACACGGCCACAAAGAAGCGCAACACCTTACACGCTACAACCTGGAGGCCGCATAGACAACAACACGCCCCTTTCAGCACAGCAAGGGCGCACACATCATGGCCAGCGCCCCCATTCCCAGGCATCTCCGCGCGGCCCAGCCTCCAGCACCAGCTTCACACGATGGAAGACACCTATCCAGGGCGCCCATTCAGTGGCCCCCATTTATCGACTGCACGGCAATCCGCCAGCGGCCGCAACAGAAGCCTGGAGGTCTCAAGAACAGAGGTGGGTGATCCCCTACACAGGACAGCAAGCCCAAGCCCAGTCCACCCACTACACACCATGCTCACCAATACCACCTCACCATGAGCTCACCTCAGGATCAACAAGCTCCGAACGCACCAGCACCGACAGGGAACACCGCGACCACGGCATGGGGCATGCCCCCCCATTCTCCATGATGCCACAAGCGGACAAGGGCCCACGATGGACTGATTGGTTAGAGGACTTCAATACCTTCATAGATGCCGCAGGGGAAGAAAAGTCACCAAGATTACGCAGCATGTTTCTGAACCTAGCCGGCAATGACATTAAAATCCTAATAAAAACCATCCCTCCTGCAGAACAGGCTCACTTCCCAACCCTGATCACAGCCCTAAACCGAAGACTAGTGATTAAGCCCAACAGGGACTATGAAAGATACATATTTAATCAGTGCTTACAA
This sequence comes from Ambystoma mexicanum, assembly GCF_040938575.1. Taxonomy (NCBI): domain Eukaryota; kingdom Metazoa; phylum Chordata; class Amphibia; order Caudata; family Ambystomatidae; genus Ambystoma; species Ambystoma mexicanum. The sequence goes on along the minus strand of NC_090936.1, from coordinate 297,564,729 downwards.
AGGGTTGATGAGACCGTTGAAGAGTTTATCACCCGCCTACGTATAAAAGGAGCAAATTGTCAATTTGACGCCTTTTCACTTGATGAAGCCGTACGGCTGAGAATAATCGATGGCTGCATTTCCCAGACCTTAAAGAAACAACTCCTCAAAAAGCCAATCACCATAGACGAAGTCAGCCAGATGGCCAGAATTCTAGAAAGGGTTGAGAAACAAGTGACCCAGATATCAAACACCACCTCGACGAAACAAGACAAGAATGAAACTGTCGTGGCACTACAGTCCAACAACCCTAGACCATTGGAAAGAGGCACTAACCCCAGCTACTCCATGACGCCGAGAACCCAACGTCAATGTTACCGGTGTGGGATGGCTTTCCCTCACGCCGGAACTTGCCCTGCGATATCCCAGAGGTGCGGAAACTGCGGCAGAGAGGGGCACTTCCAATCGGTTTGCAGGGAAGGCAGGCCATTTCCGACGCAAAGACCCCCAATTGCACCTCAATTCAAAATACCACCCAGAAATCCACAAGCCCAGACCTACCAATTACAACCATATCACCAAAACCCAAGAAGATACGTCAGAGTGGTCAAAGACGTCTACCCAACAGACGAGACCCAGGGTAATGAAGGAGACAAGAAAGTATCCCACATCAGAGATGAATATGATAGACCTCCTACACATTACTCCCACTATGAAGGAGACCTACAAAGGGGTCAATATGAAACCGATCCATACGACCAGCACCCGCAAGACGAATACGTCAACCTCATCATGGATGAAGGTGAAGCCCGCGAGGCACCCAAGATACCAGTTGACATAGGAGGGAAGCAATTCTGCTTCCTTGTGGACTCAGGAGCCACCGTCAACATAATTGGCGAAAAGGAATTCCACCAAATAGCGAACAAGCCAACCCTAACACCATCTGACTCAAAAATATATCAATGGGGCGCTGCAACTCCTCTACAAACAATTGGCTTTTTCAGTCGTTGTCTCATCCACGACAACCATTCCATCACGACAAGCATTCACGTCATCCGCCGCCCAACCAAAGGTAGATGCCTCCTTAGCTACAGGACCGCCTCGTGTTTAGGACTTATTGACATACATGTGCGAGATGGAGACAGAATCCGCTCGACAGAACCAGCACTAGAGGCAGGAGACAGCATGTTCAACCTCCAACCAGAATCCACGCATACAGATTTGATGTCAAAGGACAACATTACAAAAGAATTCCCCCTCATCTGCAAGGGCCTAGGACAACTGAAAGGACCCCCAGTGGAACTTCACATAGACCCCACCGTCCGACCTGTGCCAGAACACCCAAGGAGAGTTGGGTTCCACCTCCAAGCAGCAGTGTAGGCCAAACTCAGTCAACTTCTAGAAGACGGGATAATCGAACCAGCCACCGGCCCAACCCCTTGGATATCCCCCCTAGTTATAGTGCCGAAGGATGGAGGACGCCTCAGACTCTGTGTCGACATGCGCATAGCCAACACTGCCATTCAGCACGAAAGACATCCGGGCCTCCAAATTGAGGACATGATAGTCCAACTGAATAAGTCCACCCTCTTATCCAAAGTAGACCTGAACCAAGGATATCTCCAGATGGTACTCCATCCTGAGTTGAGAGGAATCACGACGTTTCCCACGCATGACAGACTTTTTCGTTACAAACGTCTGAATTTCGGCATATCTTCAGCCGCAGAAATCTTTCATGAGGCCATCAGACAAATCATCCGACCAATCAAAGGAGCACTGAACTACAGTGACGACATCCTAGTGTATGGACGCACATGCGAAGAACATGATGTCGCACTTCGTGCGACCTGCAAGGCCATCCAGGACGCTGGCCTCACGTTGAATGTGGAAAAGTGCCGGTTCAGCAAAAGCAAGCTAACATTTTTCGGTCACACATTCTCCACAGACGGAATGACCCCAGACCCTAACAAACTGGCTACCATCTTCAACTTGCAAGCACCAAGACAGATAGCAGATATTCGCTCCTTCCTGGGCATGGCTGGGTACTGCGCAAGGTACATACCCCAATATGCCACCATCACTGAACCCCTCCGAAAACTTCTCCAGAAAGACCTGCTCTTCGTCTGGACCGCAGAATGCCAAGGGGCATTCGACACCATCAAGCAGTCCCTAGCGGAAGCCAGGAAACTGGCCTACTTCGAGCCGGACTGGCACACTGAAATTGTGGTTGATGCAAGCCTGGTGGGGCTAGGAGCCATACTCGCCCAGACCAACGGAATCGACACCCACCCGAGACATGTAGTGGCCTACACCAGAAGGTCGCTGGCGCCCCCTGAATCTGCGTACTCCCAGACGGAAAAAGAGAGTCTGGCGGCAGTCTGGGCATGTGAACACTTTCACAACTTCATTATAGGGAAAAGATTCACCCTTATTACGGACCATCAAACCCTATTGTCATTGTTTGGGAACCCACGTACAAAGATGCCCCCCAGAACTGAACGGTGGGGCATTCGCCTACGAGAATATGACTACCACATAATACATCGTCCCGGGGGTGAGCACAATCCAGCCGACTTTTTGTCGAGACACCCCACAGGAAAGCCAACACCAAGACAAGGTGACATGGAATACATAAGCTATGTTACCACAAGTGCGCTACCACCAGCGTTGTCACTAGAAACTGTTGCATTCGCGATGGCCGCAGATCCATCCATGGCCCTGGTGATTGATCTCACGGAACACAACAAGTGGAAAGACTGTCAACACATCCAGGAGCTAACCGAGACGAACTAGAGAGACTCGCAAGAATCCACTCCGAGCTAGCTGTAAAAGATAGAACCATACTCCTCAGAGGGTGCAGAATAGTAATCCCAGTGGCACTGCGGTCAGAAATAATTAAGACGGCCCACGAGGGCCACAGGGGAGCAGACAACACCAAATGCCAACTACGCTGTCATGTGTGGTTCCCCTTCCTTGACGCCCTAGTCGACCGCTGGGTAAGGAATTGCATGGCGTACCAATGCACGGCCAGAGCCGAAACACCAGTACCCATACAGCTGACACAGATACCTGAACATCCATGGGAAAAAGTGGCGGTAGACTTTTACGGTCCCCTAGAATCAGGGGAATACCTACTCTTATACATTGATGAACACTCAAGGTTCCCAATCGTAGAAACATCATCATCCACAGCCTTCGCACAAGTTGCAGCAATCTTCGACGAAGTTGTGAGCGAAAGGGGCATACCGGACGTCATCAAGTCAGACAATGGTCCGCCCTTCTGGGGCCACGATTTCACGACATTCGCCAAACACCTAGGTGTCAAGCACCAAAAGATAACACCCCTGTAGCCCCAGGCAAACGGGATGGCCGAGAGATTCATGTCATCCATCAAAAAGACATTGCAAAGAGCTAGACTAGAAAACGTTGACCCGCACCAAGCCCTATGTAGGATGCTTTGTGATTATCGAAATACACCTCACGAAGCCACAAACAAGACCGCGGCTGAACTCATGGTAAAGTACCAAGTTCGCACAAGAATCATACAGCATCCTATAAACAAACCAGAAACAGATCCTCAAATCCTATGGAGAGACGCAGAGAAGAAAGAACGAACCCACATCCAAACAGATGAAAGGCGAGGAGCGCGTCCAAAGGACTTTCAAGTAGGAGACGAAGTACTGGTGCAACAGGCAGCAATTAAGAAAACTGATTCAAGGTTTGCGCCACAGACACTACAAGTCACGGCAGTCAAAGGAACAATGGTGACTGCTGAAAATGAAGAACGAGAAATAACACGGAACAGCTCCAAATTCAAGCTTGCAACAACCACGGAAAATGAGAGACTTCAGCCTCCAGATCCTGAACCAATGCTAATAGATCCTCGAGACACACTGTGGACACATCCAAGATTCTCCCCTCATCCAGGAATGAAGAGAACAGAGAAGCCTGATGAGGATCCAGGAGAAGGCACTAGCACCCGGCCCCAACAAGCCGTGAAGAAGCCAGCACGCCTCGTGGAAGAGTGCTAAGGACATTGTGAGGACATTGACATGGGCCAGAGATCACCACCCACCACCGTGGCTGACCCATGAGGGCATATTTTGCAAGTTCTCAGACTGCAAAAACAGGTGCACAAACCTGCCTGCAAAGGTTTAAGCCAGGTGCTGCACCTATTTTTACACACTAAGGCATTTTGTTATGTTGGTAGGCCGAGTGGGGAGCAGAGCGGAATTACTTTTTCTGCATGCCCCATGTGCTCTGACCTGCCAAAAACACAACCCTTAACTCAAGCATGACATTTTCATGGTGGTGATAATGCATGGAAGTAGGATGGTTTTTAAGACCTGTACTGGCAGATTCCATTAGAATACACTGTGAGTCTCTTCTGTCAGTGCAAAATGAAGGAGAAACATACACTTTTTGCACTGCAAATTGCAAAAGAAGTGTTTGTTTACCTCTTTTCCCTAGGCTTAGCATTAGTTTTATTTTTAATTAGCAAAAGGTACACCTACTCTGCATGGGTTCTGTAGACAGATATGATAACTACTCTCATCAATTGTTGAAAATGAATGATCCTGTAGGTTTCTGTTCTGAGTCGCTTATCGCTTAATGTGCTTTGCACTCTGAAGTAAACTGCACTGAGAATGGACACATGTGGCTGACAGACAGACCCTGAAGCAGACATGGAGGGGAGGCAAGAGTTGGCATGCTGCATCATACTTGGACCTTCTATGCGCTCCCCCAACTTGTTGCCTCAACCTGGCGTGGAGCAGTGCATTGCAGTACAAATATCTCAGAAATGGTGTGTCCTAGTGCCTTGAAACATTGTGTTTGAGGTCCCTATGCCTTCAAGTTGTGTTCCTAGCGTCGAAATGCTTTAAATAAATAAATAGATAAAAATAAAATGAGTTTAGCCCAGTCCTTCTACGACCACGTTGACGTTTTGCCGATTTCATTCAACCATCTCATGTGTGAAGGGGCTGAAAACCATGGAAAGGGGTGGGGTGTCCAAATGTCATGTAGCCAGTAATGTCCGGAGGGTCCTAACAGGTAACTATGTAACATTTGGTGCAGACTGGTGGAACAGTGAGGAATTGTATAAGCAACACACTAACAGATGTTCTGCTTTATATATATAGAGTTTTCTGCACTTTAGCAAATTACCAAAATTGCACAGAGAAGACCAAAGCACATGAGAGCGCAAATGAAAGCAGCTCACTCCGAGCAGTTTACCCTTTTTGAGAAAATAACCCCCATTGTGCCATTTTAGCAACACTACCAATTGTCAATGTGGCTGCTATTATCGTTAACAATTCAATTTCTTGCTCAACAACACTTTCAATAATTTATCATGTGACTTTACTGCCACCTGGTGGTCGTATAAGAGACACGGCGAGTTCCTCGTTGCCAAAAAGACACCCAACACAGTCCTTGCTCTGAAGAATGCATGACACTGTTCCGCCATTCACAATCAGAGATGGAAGTGTAATATACATCATTGAGCGCCGCACCAATAGTCCGTTTGGTTTTTACAGAGCGTACCTTTAGTTCAGACGCTGAAGAAAGGCGTCTTGGATGCTTTTTCTTTCTCCTGAGCCAAATATCGAATGAGGTTGGCCCGGACATTAATGCACTGCCCATTTCTCCCAAGTCACGGCCATGCACGTGCGCACACACATGCACAAACAGACACACTCACAGGGAACACATTTTTTTTATCAGCAGCAGGGCTTTTCATATGCATAATGGAACATGTCCAGCTGAAAGAAAGACCTTGAAAAGCACCAGTTACCTTGCAAATCTATGATAGTTAAAGTGAGCAACACAAAGGAACCTTCTTTATATAAATGATGGCTGCAAGCTTCACATGCAAAAAATAAAGTTGCTTTATGTCACTTATCAAATGTTCTAAACATCATGAATAATGTATTTAATTGCTAACCTTAAATCACTGAACGTAGAGGGGTGTTAGGAAAGATTTCGTAATTGTAGGTAATTTTCCTTCCATGTGGCAACCCCTAAACTTTTTGCTGTTGTTTTTCACCTCGTTCTCGACTTTGCCAGAGAAGTGCAGCCTTCTGCCGCACTCCTCTGGGCTTTCGCTCCATTCTTACGGGGAAACTGACATGCCCTTAAAACAGTCAGTACCGGGAAACGCTGTTTTCCGTAGTTTCTTTTATCATGTTGCGGCTTTCGTGCAACATGACACAAGAGGGCACTGTAAGCTAAGTTACTGCTCTCTTGGGCCTCTAGACTTCTACAGGCCCTAGATACTCTTTTAGGATTGTAACTGATTGGTGCAAGTGATTCACGGACGGGAATGGTGGCAGCGATCGTTTCTTGTGTTTTGAGCTCCTTTTGGTGTTTTAAGCGCGTTTCTCGCGCTTAGCCCAAAATGGTGGCCTGGCTCCCAAAATGGCCCGACCACGAGGCTCCTTTGTCCTGTCCGCTGACCGTCTTGCTCCCTTCACCTTCCCCAGGTCGAGCCGACCCGGGGCCTTCCTTATTTGGGCATGTACTTTCCCGCGAAACATGGATGCTTTCGCGGGCTTCTACATGCCTGGTGTGTGCCTCCAGGATGTGGGCTGGGATGTCTGGTCCCAATACACATCCTGGGTGCCAGAGAGTCTAGGGTGGTGTGAATGCCTGGGACCACCGTGGTCCGTGATAGGTCCACGAATGGTGTGAGTGTTGATGAGCGGATCTCCCATTGGGTCCCCTCCTTTTTGGCGCGAAGGGAACCGTGGATAAGAGGGGGCTGGAAACACCACTACCATGTCGATCTCCTGAGTTCTCACGAACGAAGGAATACAGGAGCCAAGTATCCTGCAACTAAGAGGCTGAACCGAGGAATCGCTGGTGACCCGCTGAAGGACTGCTCCTCTGCACTGCTGTCGCCTTGTGAAACCCTTTTCACCTTTGATCGAACCAGAAGGCCTGTACTGGTACTTCGACCCTTGGAATAGCGGGGACAGCTATTCTCGGCATCTTCACCATCTCCTGCTCGTAAGTCTACGGAAGCGTCTCTGGGCCATCTAGCAGACTGACCAGCCTACACAGGAGTCTTGCTCTGTAACCGCCGCCAGGTTGTGTAGTATTTCGAGTCCTTGTCACTCTCACACGATTCGTACACTTGGCGTTCCCAGGTCTGAAGTGAGTAGTGTACATTTGGCTCAGATACACACGGCCGCTCCGTTGCCCTGCTGTGGTAACAAACTGTGCGGGTTCACTTCGTTTGGGACATCTTCAACTCAACTCTGCTGCTGCAGACTCAACACGACGCCGAGACGTCCCCTGCTCTCCTGAACCTGCCAGCGACTGAAACTGACGCGGAGAAGCCTGGGTCTGCTTGCATCGGGGACCAGTGAGTAGCATAGCTAGGAACTGGTCGCCCTCCTGCAGGAGCCCATAGCTTTTCCCCGCTGTGTCAAAACAGCACGCCTTTCCGTACTCGTGCTCTGCTTCTGCCCACAGTGGAGGCTGCGCTTGAGTCGCGGAACTCTGTTCTTCTTCATTCGTGCACTAAACTGAACTGCCTGATTTCCCTCGAAGAGACTCCCCTTTTGCCCGTGGGCACCAGCGTGTGCAGGTACTTTTGAGCACAAGGCTCCACTCTTCGTAGGGCTTGGACTTCCTTTTAGTTAGGTGCCTCTGAAGGCGGACTGGGTCTAAGCATTATTTCGCACTGCCTGTTTTCCTTCCCTTTTAGGTGGACTACACATTTCGTGCATCTAACGCTTAAGACTTGTTTGTATTTGTATATATATTGTATTGGTATGGTATGTGTTGGTTTACTAGAGTTGTATTGTGATTTCTCGCTACGGTCATTGTTTTAAAGGCCTTGGAATAAATGTGTATATATTTTTAATATAACACCTGTTTGGAGTAGTTTGTAAGTGTCCTTGCTTTGTGTGCTCATTGCGGGCTTTCAGTCACCCTCACCCCTCTTGAGACCTAGTCTTGACCGCCGCGATCGCTACCCTGATTGGTCTGGCTTGTCCAGAGGTTACCCTGTTCCAAGTAATTAGGTTGGCCTTCTGAACTTCTGCGCCACCAGGACAGAGTTCAGAAATCCGTCTTAACAAATTGGTGTACAGCGGTGGGATACGACTGAAGGTATCCAGTGTTGCGCACGAACTAAGGCATTTCAAGTTATTCCTACCAGGACACGTAGTGAATTGTTGTAGTATAACTTTGAAAAGGCCATAGTCCTATCTAACAGTATGGAAACAAATACCTTGTTAACTTTAAATGCTTCCAAATCAGAAACATTGAAAAAGATGTGTGCGGAGAGAGGTGTTTCCTCTCAAGGCACGAAATTGGATATGATCCAAAGAATCGTGGCGTGGCAAGAAGCGCAGCTTGACGCTATAACTTCTGAGGACAGTGCGGAAGGAGGTGGGGCTGCTCTCACTGGGAGAATTGACGGTTCTGCCGCTGCACTGATCCACCGCGACCACGAGGACAGGAAGGATGAGATGTCTAATGTTTCCTCTGCCAGTGCTGATGGGGAGGCTATGCTTGAATTCAAGAAGCAAGAGCTGAGGTTTAGGCAGAAGGAGCTTGAATTCAGCATAGCCAAACTAAAAATCGAACAGGCAGAAAAACAGAAAGACAGGGATCACCAGTTGGAACTGGCCAAGCTTCAGGTTGCAAATGGGTCCAAGGGTCCTGGACATGGGTCTGGGGCCTCCTCTCATCCACGGTTTCCGAAAGATCTGCTCAGTGTATATGAGGAAAGGAATGACATTATGGACTGGCTGAATGCGTTTGAGTATGCATGCGAAGTTCAACAAGTTGACAATGCTGATAAGATTGCCTGGTTACTCAGCAGACTGCCCCATTCTGGCTGTAGTGCCATTATGGAAATGTCGAAGGCTGAGCGAGCTGATTTCGCAATGTTAAAGCAAACTCTCATTTTAAAGTTTGGGAAGACTCCGGCCCAATATTTGAAACGATTCAGGGAGTATAAGAAAAAGGAAGGTGGTACTTGGGTATCTTATGTAACTTAATCCTTAAAAAACTTAACTGGCTGGGTCGAAGGTTATAAGGTTTCTACCTTCGAAGGCATGATAAATCTTGTCATGCTGGAACACATTTTTGCATCTTCTTCCCCGGAGCTTAAGCAGCATTTGGCCGATTCGAAGGAGATAGATCCTAAGAAGCTGGCCATTGCAGCAGACTTATGGGTGTCACATTGAGTGTCCCATAAGGACAAAACTCATCCTGGTAAGCAGGAGGAAGGGAAAAAGTCCAAAGATAAGGAGGGTGGAGAATCTGACAAATCTTCTTCTCAAAAGAGCCACAAAAAGAAAAATAAGGGTAAGACACAAGAGAACTCATAGGGTAGTGGAGGTCAGCCTCCGAAACAGAACTCTGGTTACAATAAGCCTCCCTATCTAAACAGACCCAATGGATCTTGTTTTGCTTGTGGAGCAACTGACCACGTGAAGGGGGATCCCCGGTGTAAGGTTAGACCTTTGGGGGTCCACTCCGCTAATCTGGCCTTCTCCTCCTACGAGGAAGAAGAGATTACAGGAGCGTCCTTCTCCTCAGACTCGTTTCCCAGCGGGATAGAAGCTGAGGTAGTTTTAGTTTCCCTGGGTTCCTGGGAGCCTAAAGTCGCAGAGGCTTATGCTAGGATTCCAGATAATACCAAGCACTACTTTAAAGACAGTGTGCTGATCAATGGAGTAGATACTCCAGCTCTTAGGGATAGTGGGTGCAGTCGAACTGTAGTGGATTCTACCTTGGTAGACTCAGAGGAAGTTGCCAGAGCTACTCTGATGCCCACTAAATTGGCTGACGGCCCACTCCGTATGTTCCCAGTAATACCTGTAAATCTTACTTTAAATGGTACAGCAGTCAGGATTCCAGTGAGCATTCAGAGAAACGTCCCAGGAAAGGTCTTGCTAGGTAATGATCTCAGAGCTTTAGGGCTCGTAGGAGACACTGCCGAAAGACCCTACACACGGTCTCAAGCACGGGCAGCATTGGCCAAGACCAATACGCCGCCCCAGCCGAAGGGGAAACCCAAGGCGAAAGGAGTAAACAAGTCAAGACGAGGGAAAGAAAATATTCCCCCGAGCTCGCCTACCACTGCGGTGTTGGAAGTTGGTCAATCGCCCTGGCCTGACGAGGAGGTGGCGATGCCTGAAGTATTTGACCCCAACGACCATCCTGAACTAAAAGACTTGTTAGTAGAAGGTGGTCCTGATAGGGACGAATTCAGTAAAGGCCAACGTGAGTGCCCATCTCTGGAAGGCCTAAGGAGACAGGCCTGCTCCCAGCTTGAGGGTGAACCTCCTGGGACGCATAGGATTTATTGGGAAGGTGGACTCCTGTATAGTGAGCCCACAGAGTCTACAGAAGGAGACCAAAGGAGGTTGGTGGTTCCCCTTGCTGGTAGGCCCTTCTTCCTGCAGTTGGCGCATGAAGTGCCCCTTGCTGGTCACCTTGGTATTAAGAGGACCAAGCAAAGGTTATCCATGCACTTCTACTGGCCCAAGATGGGGGTGCAAGTAGAAAGTCACTGCAGGAGTTGTGCCTCCTGCCAGTTATCTGGTAAGGTTGGCTCGACAATCCAAGCTCCATTGGTACCACTCCCAGTTGTGGGAATACCATTTGAAAGGGTACGGATCGACATAGTTGGTCCCCTTGACCCGCAAACATCCTCAGGCAATAGGTTTATCCTGGTGCTGGTCGACCATGCAACCAGATATCCTGAGGCCATCCCATTGAAAACTGTAACTGCCAAGTCAGTTGCAAAAGCGTTGCTTGGCATATTTACTAGGGTTGGCTTCCCTAAAGAAGTTGTGTCGGATCGTGGCAGCAACTTTATGTCGAAGTATATGCAGGCTATGTGGAAAGAATGTGGGGTCACCTACAAGTTCTTTTCTGCATACCACCCCCAGACCAATGGTCTGGTAGAACGTTTCAACAGAACGTTAAAAAGCATGATTGGGGCTCTGGAAGAACCTCAGAGAAGAAAATGGGATCTTCTTTTACCATGCTTACTGTTTGCCTACCGAGAGGTACCACAGGAGGGTGTTGGCTTCAGCCCCTTCGAACTTCTGTTTGGTCATCCTGTACGGGGACCCTTAGCCATAGTCAAAGAGGGATGGGAGATGCCCACTCCCCCTGTAACTACCAACGTAGTTGATTATGTGCTAGGGCTCAGAAAACAGATGGTACTTCTGATGGGCTTGGCTAGTGATAAATTGAAGGCAGGACAAGCGCTGGTGAAACATTGGTACGACCAGAAAGCTTCCCTCATCAACTTTACACCTGGTCAGCAAGTCCTGATCATGAATCCCATAAGGCCTCGAGCTTTACAGGACAAATGGTCAGGCCCTTACACAGTGGTGGAGCCCCTGGGTGAGGTTAACTATTTAGTGGACCTTGGAAGGCCTGGACAGGCTCCAAAAGTGTTTCACGTGAATAGGCTGAAGGCTTTCGTCCCAAGAGTCGAAATCGCAGCACTGCTACTGGCTTCAGATGTTGAGGAAGAGGAGTCTGAACCTCTCCCCGACCTGTTCCAGAGCGGTCCTTCAGATAGCTCCTTTGAGGGTGTCCGAGTGGCCCCTCACCTGACTTCTGATCAGCAGGCTGAGGTGAAAAGTTTGCTTAGGCAGTTTTCCCCCCTGTTTTCACAGTCACCTCGTTTGACACCTTGGTGCAAACATAACATAGACACAGGAGACAGTGTACCTACCAAAAGTAGGGGATACAGGATGTCAGACAAAGTACGGTCTTATATTAAGACCGAGGTCAACAAGATGTTAGACCTTGGGGTGATTGAACCCTCTAGTAGTCCTTGGTCCAGCCCTGTGGTTTTGGGTCCAAAGGCAGGCACTTCTGAATTGAGGTTCTGCGTGGATTACAGGGCTCTGAATGCTGTCACCAAGACAGATGCACACCCCTTGCCTCGAACAGATGAGCTGGTGGATACTTTGGGTGCCTCCAAGTACCTCAGCACGTTTGACCTCACTGCTGGCTATTGGCAAATAGCTTTAGCAGAACATGCCAAGGAGAAGACAGCGTTTTCTACTCCAGACGGCCTTTACCAATTCAGGGTAATGCCGTTCGGGTTGAAGAATGCACCTGCCACTTTCCAGAGGCTTGTGAATCATGTTTTGAATGGGTTGGACGAATTCTGTCTTGCATATCTGGATGATATAGCAGTTTTCAGTGCCACCTGGGAAGACCATGTGAAACACCTCGGGATTGTGCTCCAGGCTCTTCAGAAAGCACACTTGACCATAAAGGCTAGTAAATGCCAGATTGGACAAGGCTCAGTGGTTTACCTTGGACATGAAGTAGGTGGAGGGAGGATACAGCCTCTTCCCAGTAAAGTACAAGCAGTACAAGACTGGCCTACCCCCACTACACAGACCCAAGTGAGAGCCTTCTTAGGACTCACGGGGTATTACCGAAACTTCGTGGCAGACTATGGCACCATAGCTGCCCCTCTGACTGCCCTCACCACTCCGAAGAAACCCAAGAAGGTAACTTGGACCGACGAGTGTGAGAAGGCCTTCAATGGCTTAAAAGACTCCTTGTGCCAGGCCCCTGTCCTCAGGGCCCCTGATTATCAAAGACCTTTTATCGTGCAGACGGACGCCTCTGACACTGGGATAGGAGTTGTACTATCACAAGTAGATGAGAAGGGTAAGGAACACCCTATTGGTTTTATTAGTCGCCAGCTTAAGGACAGAGAGCTCAGATGGTCCACGGTAGAGAAAGAATGTTTCTCTATTGTGTGGGCCCTAAGGAAGCTGAGGCCCTACCTCTATGGGACCCACTTCACTGTGCAAACTGACCATAAGCCCTTAAAGTGTCTAATGAACATGAAGGGGGAGAATCCAAAGTTGCTTAGGTGGTCCATAAGTCTACAAAGCTTCGACTTCACTATTGAGCATAGACCAGGTGTCCAACATAGCAATGCTGATGGGTTGTCCGGAATGTTTAACCGACCTGAACAAGAGACTCATCCAGGGGTGGATTAGTTCCCCCTGTCCATAGTCTGGGAAAGGCGAGTATTAGGAAAGATTTCGTAATTGTAGGTAATTTTCCTTCCATGTGGCAACCCCTAAACTTTTTGCTGTTGTTTTTCACCTCGTTCTCGACTTTGCCAGAGAAGTGCAGCCTTCTGCCGCACTCCTCTGGGCTTTCGCTCTATTCTTACGGGGAAACTGACATGCCCTTAAGACAGTCAGTACCGGGAAATGCTGTTTTCCGTAGTTTCTTTTATCATGTTGCGGCTTTCGTGCAACATGACACAAGAGGGCACTGTAAGCTAAGTTACTGCTCTCTTGGGTCTCTAGCCTTCTACAGGCCCTAGATACTCTTTTAGGATTGTAACTGATCGGTGCAAGTGATTCACGGACGGGAATGGTGGCAGCGATCGTTTGTTGTGTTTTGAGCTCCTTTTGGCGTTTTAAGCGCGTTTCTCGCGCTTACCCCAAAATGGTGGCCTGGCTCCCAAAATGGCCAGACCACGAGGCTCCTTTGTCCTGTCCGCTGACCGTCTTGCTCTCTTCACCTTCCCCAGGTCGAGCCGACCCGGGGCCTTCCTTATTTGGGCATGTACTTTCCCGCGAAACACAGATGCTTTTGCGGGCTTCTACATGCCTGGTGTGTGCCTCCAGGATGTGGGCTGGGATGTCTGGTCCCAATACACATCCTGGGTGCCAGAGAGTCTAGGGTGGTGTGAATGCCTGGGACCACCGTGGTCCGTGATAGGTCCACGAATGGTGTGAGTGTTGATGAGCGGATCTCCCATTGGGTCCCCTCCGTTTTGGCGCGAAGGGAACCGTGGATAAGAGGGGGCTGGAAACAACACTACCATGTCGATCTCCTGAGTTCTCACGAACGAAGGAATACAGGAGCCAAGTATCCTGCAACCAAGAGGCTGAAGCGAGGAATCGCTGGTGACCCGCTGAAGGACTGCTCCTCTGCACTGCTGTCGCCTTGTGAAACCCTTTTCACCTTTGATCGAACCAGGAGGCCTGTACTGGTACTTCGACCCTTGGAATAGCGGGGACAGCTATTCTCGGCATCTTCACCATCTCCTGCTCGTAAGCCTTCGGAAGCGTCTCTGGGCCATCCAGCAGACTGACCAGCCTACACAGGAGTCTTGCTCTGTAACCGCCGCCAGGTTGTGTAGTATTTCGAGTCCTTGTCACTCTCACACGATTCGTACACTTGGCGTTCCCAGGTCTGAAGTGAGTAGTGTACATTTGGCTCAGATACACACAGCCGCTCTGTTGCCCTGCTTTGGTAACAAACTGTGCGGGTTCACTTCGTTTGGGACATCTTCAACTCAACTCTGCTGCTGCAGACTCAACACGACGACGAGACGTCCCCTGCTCTCCTGAACCTGCCAGCGACTGAAACTGACGCGGAGAAGCCTGGGTCTGCTTGCATCGGGGACCGGTGAGTAGCATAGCTAGGAACTGGTCGCCCTCCTGCAGGAGCCCATAGCTTTTCCCCGCTGTGTCAAAACAGCACGCCTTTCCGTACTCGCGCTCTGCTTCTGCCCACAGTGGAGGCTGCGCTTGAGTCGCGGAACTCTGTTCTTCTTCATTCGTGCACTAAACTGAACTGCCTGATTTCCCTCGAAGAGACTCCCCTTTTGCCCGTGGGCACCAGCGTGGGCAGGTACTTTTGAGCACAAGGCTCCACTCTTCGTAGGGCTCGGACTTCCTTTTAGTTAGGTGCCTCTGAAGGCGGACTGGGTCTAAGCATTATTTCGCACTGCCTGTTTTCCTTCCCTTTTAGGTGGACTACACATTTCGTGCATCTAACGCTTAAGACTTGTTTGTATTTGTATATATATTGTATTGGTATGGTATGTGTTGGTTTACTAGAGTTGTATTGTGATTTCTCGCTACGGTCATTGTTTTAAAGGCCTTGGAATAAATGTGTAAGTGTGTGGCACTGTGTGTCAGGTGGAGTCTGGAGGCGGACCGCTGTATCTTTTCTCCGAGGATTTGTGTGAACTTCGAACTTCGAACTTTTTCTACATAAACTCGGCGCAGGCGCGGAGCGCGGCGCGGTGTGTGGCACTGTGTGTCAGGTGGAGTCTGGAGGCGGACCGCTGTATCTTTTCTCCGAGGATTTGTGTGAACTTCGAACTTCGAACTTTTTCTACATAAACTCGGTGCAGGCGCGGAGCGCGGCGCGGTGTGTGGCACTGTGTGTCAGGTGTCGGGTGCCGGGAGTCGGAGGACGGACCCCCAGAATACGTTCGGCTGAGTGTCTTGAGGCAAAGGCGTTTGGTGGTGGTAGGAGCGTCTGAGGTACTACAGCCCCTCCTCCCCCCCTTCCCTTTTTTCACTTGTTCGCCCTCTCTTTCCCTTCCCTTCCCTGTCCCCCTCCCCACGCTCTTTCCCGTCCCTACCCGTGATTTTCCCGTCCCTACCTGTGATTTTCGTGAACCTCGTGAATCTCCACCCGGCCTTCCTGCCTTCCTGCCTTCCTGTATTTGGCCGCCGACTGTACTTAATCGCTCTCAGCTACCCTGAGCTGCAGCGCCGGTCTGCGTGTGGCCACTGATCCGGACAGCGGGGTCTACTTGAGCGCCGTCTCCACCATGGCCTCACCGGTTTCCGCCAACGAGGCAGAACCGGGTCGGTGGATGCGCAGTACCAAACTCCAACTGGAACCCGCAGCTGGCTATTGTAACAGGCCCGAGCGAGCCGCGTTAACCCCTATAACTCAGTCACCCCCCAGCATGTCAACCGCGCCAACGAACGACCATGAGTCTACAGGTGGTCGACCTAGGCGGGGGTCAGCCTGGCAGGGGGCGCTCGTGGTCGAAGAAGCCCGCGAGCAGAGGAGCAAGCAGTGTCCACCTCAGTTAATACTCCCAAGAGAGTTGGGGGCTGAGTGGGAAAAAGCTGAGGCTAATGACGCCCAGCGAACCGAGAGGTTGGAAAATGCTAGATCAACAATAGTTACAATTCACAGCAGTAACATGCCGCAATCAACTTTGAGTAGTTACCCAGACTCGACACCAACAGCATCAGCAGCAGAGTCCCATAGCAGGGGGGCCAACATGGGGACATCTAATGAAGAGGCAGCCCAGCATGACGAAGAATGTATCGATGACTCAGTGTTCGTAACACAAGAACGTCTAAACTCTTCAGGTCAGGCTTCTGCGAATGAAACCAGAATAACCTGCAATCCGATTACAAGACCTAGAAGATCTAAGAGCCAGGAAAATAATGGAATTGTACGTACAAAAACGTCCGATGTGTCAGCAAAGAATTACGAAATCCTGTCATCACTTGATTTCGGCTCTGAATCAGAGATGGGAGATGACAATAGTCAGAAGGAAAACCAAGAAGCTGCCACAAGACCACGAATCTATAAAAAAACAATGAAAGACAGACCAAAAGAGAAGGTCCCGGATGAAAAAGTCTATGTAAAAAAAGGGCGGAAGGCTGGACTTAAAGCTCCAGTAGGTGGCAAGGAGCCAATAAGACCACTTATACTCCCCTCGGTGAAGGATTACTTCCTAAAACATAGTAAGAGGAAACTGCACTCTGACCAAGAGCTGTCTGATGCGGAAATACTGGAGGCGGCTCAAGATCCCCCTCCAGTGAATAAAATCCGTAAAACAGACTTAATTGAGAGTAACCCAGCACCCAAGATCAAATGGCATGCACGCAAACCTCTCAATGAAGACAGGGCCTCAGGTGGAACAGTTGGAACAAGGGTGGAGACCTGTCTGACGAATAACCCGCTTAGATCCACTCCACTGTTGGCTAACCCGCAGCCGGAGCTCTCTAGGAACTCAGAAGAAGAAGCGATCATGGACGGATCGTCCACATTGTCTAATCTGGTGGACAAATCACCTCACACAATAAGATCCGAAGAGCCTAGCCGCTTGCAGACGATTTCTTTAAAGGATCTCCGTCCTATAGAGCCCGTGAAAGAACTATCAGCGGCACAACAGAACCAAATTCCACCACAGAGTGCGTGCAAGGAGACGAGTGACAGACCATCACTCAGTACAAGACATTCCCAGGGAGAAGACGCCAACGCTTGGACCCGCCCTCACATACAGTCCAATAACAATAGAACTTGGGCGGACAAATCCGCGGACAATCGGGAGCCGGCATCAATATTGGAAAAAAACCATATGGAAAGGAGACAGCAGCTACAAGCCGATAGGGGCTTACACACACCAATTAGATTAAGAGGCCAAAGTGACATGTCGGGATTGTCCGACAAAGAAATACCATCATCCAAAAAAAAAGACGGACCTCCTGACCATTATGTCGGCGCTCACAATAGCCCTTAATCCATTCAGTAAACTCTACAAATCTATCCACGAAGCTTTAAAAGATAACACATCAATGATTACTTCTCTAAAGGAGAAACTGACATTTATAGAAGGCTATGTAACGGCCACAGAGCAGAACTCTAAAAACATGCAACTGAATCTTGAAGAAAAAATAAAAAGCGTGGGAAAGGAATTCTCTAACATCACCCCCAGAGCTCAATACACAGCTACATTAATTACTAGCAGCACCCAAACTGAAGAAACATTAATAAAAAAGAGGGATATAGCTCCAATTTTCGCAAAAGGTTCAGCAAAACTACGAGAATCGCTCCCAGTGGCAAAACAAGCTATAACAAAGCCAAGTAATGCGAAAAACCAGACAGAAGGGCCGCTCTTGCGTATTTCCAGAAAGAGGTCACCTGCATACGTAGCCAGTCCATCGACCAGTCCTCAAATCAGGAGTCCAAATCTGCGACACCCAAGCCCTACTACAATAAGAAAAAAAAAGGGCTACAACAATCTAGACATAGAGAGCGCCCAGAAGCATCATGACCAGATATCGCGGCTAAATGGGCCCGGTGATGCAAGCCCTGACCGGGATTCTGTAAACGACTGCCAGCTGGTGGAATATGCCAGCGCCGTTCTACCATCATCAGAATTATCCCGATCTGAGGACTCAAAGTACTCGTCTAGAGAAGAGCGGAAAACAACAAGGCGGATAAGTCCGCCGAAAGAAGGGACTGGGGGTTCAATGAGGTCGAGCTGTCGGGAAAGGCAGCGCTCGAGCTCACCCAGTCGGGGATTAGAAGCGATAGAGGGTCTAAAAAATAAAGAAAGGAAGCCCCTCGAGAATAGGGAAATCGGAAAATTAGTTTGGAAATCTCGAACGCAAGAACAAAGATACCATCGAAGACCCTCGCCCAAAGATCGCAGCAGACGTACAGAAACCATTACCAAAAAAGAGCTAGAACTCTCGAACACCGCCCTATTTAAACTAGAACAAATCTCGGCAAGAGACAGCTATATGGTCCTAAACAGAAGAGCGGTCCTGAAAATAATATCAAAAGTTGACAAACTTCGACACCTGTCTACAAATGACCTGGTTCTGGTAGAGCCATACCATAGAGACCGCAGAGCTAAAGCCTACCTGCATGTGAGATCCAATGCTCTAAATGAAGGTCACTTAGAAATATCAAAAGATCTTCAGCGTATGGGCCTAAAATTGGAAAAACTACAGACAAGAGGAATGGAGATGAGAAAGAGAATTGTGACAGAAGAAAGTCTTGCGCCAAGAGGGAAGACTGAGCCACATGTGCCTTCAGCGTTTGAGGAAAACAGGAGAAGAGTCCGCCCGGTAGACCGTCAAAAAGAAGAGTGGAGAAGCCAAGACGATTACCCTCGCAAAAGGGTTGGGTCTAGTAATAGAGCTCAAAATGGCAAATGTCAAGGAGAGGGAAGTCCCAGGTCTCACCTGCCAGGTAATGACCAGATAGCGCGGTCCAAGCCATTTGTACCATCAACAACGGCCCTAAAGCCCTGGAAATGGATCGCCGACACCTTTGGCAGGTCGAAAAAGGATTAGCAGTTAATCCATGATGCCGTCTGTGCGAAGAAGCCATCTACCAACAAGGTCGAACACTGGGAAGAAACGGTCCTTCAGATGGCGTCATGGAACACGAGAGGGTATCACCACTTAACCCAACCTAGTGGTATAAATTGGAATAAATTTGATCTAATCTGCTTCCAAGAAACCTGGTTGACAGACAAACCATCGCTGGAAGGATTCACAATTGAGGTATCTCCAGCGCAGAAACCCACGATGGGCAGACCGTCAGGCGGACTGCTAACCGCTGTTCGTCTGGGCTCAGGAATCGTGATGAAAAAGAAAATCAGAGAGGAGTATGGCATGTTAGCCACAATGGCCAGTTGGCACCATCAAGGACAGGGCGGGAAGGGGAGACTCTGCTTTGACCTTGCCATACTCAATCTCTATTGGAATCCCGAGAAAAC
The DNA here is from genome assembly GCF_040938575.1 of Ambystoma mexicanum. Lineage (NCBI taxonomy): Eukaryota > Metazoa > Chordata > Amphibia > Caudata > Ambystomatidae > Ambystoma > Ambystoma mexicanum. The sequence continues at coordinate 297,545,444 of NC_090936.1, read as the reverse complement.
CACTACAAAAGACTTCTGCAACCAAGTGGCTGACACCATCGATGACATCAGAATTAGTCACAATATCCCGAATTTCATCATCTGTGGGGATCTGAATGCCAAATGTGGAACATGCTCAGCTGATGAAACGGCGTGCCCTGCCCTGAGAAAAATTGATGAGAGAGGCATTGCATGGCTAGCCCTGATGAGGTCTAGACAGCTATGTAACGTGGCCACTCTCCAAGAAGGTTGTACGTCACTACCTACTTGGGAAAGAGAATCGTCTATTGCTGTTCTAGATTACATCTTCATTTCAGAGGGCTTAATTCCACACTTCCATGAATTCAGAGTTAAAAGAACAACTGAAAGTGACCATAACCTGCTGCACTTATCTTGGAGTGGTGAAGTGAAAGTCCGACCAACCTATCCCTTTGAAATCATCACAAACAAGCATCAAAATCGTATCCGTCTGACTTCGGACAACATAATTGAAATAAAGGAAAGATTGCGCAAAAAACAACCAATCGCCAACAAGTGCGCAGAAGTCCAACGTCCAGAATATATATCATTATTGATACCACATAAAGTAGACTTTGGCGGGAAAGTGCGACATCAACCCCCACACGTCCACATTTACAATGCTGAGGTTGTAACGAAACGCGAAGAAATCAGAAAATTAAAAAGAGCAGCGGCAAATAATCACAATGAAGAATGTTGGAAAGCCTACCAAAGGGGGAAAAAAGCATATAAAGCATGGCTCACACAAGAACGCCAAAATTTATATCAGAAAGACGCAGAGGCAATGCTGAAAATTGGGATCTCTAAAAATAGCAGTGACTTCTGGTCTATACTAAAATCGGTCAACGGCCAGAACACCCCCCAGATTCTAAGCAATGTTACTGAACAACAGTGGAGTCTATATTTCACGGATCTGTACGCCCTGCCTGTAGCCGACATTCTGAAAAGTCCAGCCCCACATCAACAAGGAGATCAGAGAGAGCCTTGGGTGAATATGGCTGTCTTGGAAGACATCGAGAGCACAATCTCATGTTTGAAGAACTCGAGGGCCCCCGGCCCGGACGGCCTTACCAACCTAGACCTGAAGCAGCATCCCAAAGCCTGGGCGGGCCTGCTTTGTGAGCTGTTTGAGCAATGCCGTAAACAAAAACAAATCCCCAAGACCTGGACTGACGCGGTCCTTGTGCCGATCTATAAAAAGGGGATCAGGTCGGACCCAAGCAATTACAGACCAATTGTCTTATTAGACATTATTGGGAAGATATTTGCCTCATTGACACTTAACTACTTTAAAGACTGGGCCAGTCAAGCGCCGCTGCTCGACATTTTTCAGACTGGATTCCAAAAAGGAGCGGGAACAGCGATAAATATCCTTATCCTGAATACCATCAAAGCGAGAGTCAAAGGTGGTGCCCCAGGAGTACATATGGCCATGATTGACCTATCACAGGCGTTTGACACAGTGGATCGAGCCAAATTGTGGGCAAAGCTAGAAAGCTGGAAGTGCCCCAAACCAATCTTGGACCCTATTAAGGCCCTCCACTCAAAAACTTCACTGAGAGTGAGGTTGTGTCAACAGGGAAGCTTATCGGATCCAATCCGCACCGAAAGAGGGGTTAAACAAGGCTGTCCCCTAGCCCCAGCGCTCTTCATCGCCTTTATTGGCGATTTTCAAGAGACCGAAAAAGCGGTTAGAGCGTTTCCTCCGAAGCTGGGTGAGGTAAAAACGTCCAGATTGTGGTACGCGGACGACTTGATCTTGCTGGACCAGACGGCCATCGGACTCCAAAGACAGATCGACAATTTATCAAAATATATGGAGTCCAACAACTTAAAGATCAATTCGCAGAAAACAAAAATCATCTCCTTCCTCAAAAGCTCTAAAGATTGCAAGAAAACACCCACATGGAATCTGAACAAAACCAAAATTGAGTCTGTGAACGAGTTCAAATATCTAGGCGTGATGATTGATAACTCACTGAAAGACAACTCACTCCTGAATTCGCTATGGGAAAAACCCGCAGCCTTACCTCCCAAACCCGTGCTGTTGACAATAAATTTGGCAAATTTTCATGGTCCCCAGCCATTCAGTTTTACAAGTCCAAGGTCATACCAGCTTTAACTTACGGAATGGCGGCAAACCTATCACTACCAGTGGAAATTTGGCCTGAGCTGGAAGGTTATCTTTGGAAGTCTGTTCTAGCACTCCCAAAATCCGCACCTATGCCTGCCATTCGTCGCGATCTTGGACTGCAATCATTATCCGCAGTGATAATCCAAAGTGCGGTCCAATTGTACAGAAAAATCCTGTCGCCAGACTCGTTACCAATCTTCCAGCTCATGAAAATCGAAATTACAAAGGGCTCCAGTAAACCGCTTTTGGCGTGGGTAAATAAAATACATGAAAAACTGGAAGAAGTGGCCTGCTCAACCGAAACACTCCTCAATAACCCGGGGAGGGTAAAGAAGAAACTGGACGATCAAGACTGGATTAACACAGCTGAAAGGGTCCTCCAATACAAATCATTAAAGCATCTACCTCCCACATACAATCGGCTTAGGGAGCCTCTAAAATACTGCGAAAAATTCCCGGAGAAGAAGCTGAGGAAGACGTTCATGAGAGCACGGCTGAACCTGCTAAACACAAGGGAAATTTTAGCGGCTCGTGATGGCGCTTTAGACAATCAATGTCGCCTGTGTGGAGATCCCTCCAGCAAGGAAACGATCTACCACCTTCTAATGTCATGTACAGCCCTAACAACTGAAAGACTAACTTATCTGGCACCACTTGCATCTAATGAAATCAGTCTCGATGAAGAAACCCGCTGGAACAGGCTAATTACTGGAGACTCGCCCAGATGGTCTAGGATGACCGCAAAATTCCTGGACGCTGCTCTCAGAAGAGCGAACACACCGGACGGATGTGACCGGCCAGTCAGCTCGGAGCAATAGTCTTGGCGAGCTAGACTAATTCCCGACTCGACGGAATCAAGTGGTGTCCCAAGGAGGAAGATTGATTTTGATTTTGATTTCAACTTTGTAAAAACCTAATGGTTAACACAATAAAATAAAAAAAAAAAAAAAAAAAAATGTGTATATATTTTTGATATAACACCTGTTTGGAGTAGTTTGTAAGTGTCCTTGCTTTGTGTGCTCATTGCGGGCTTTCAGTCACCCTCACCCCTCTTGAGACCTAGTCTTGACCGCCGCGATCGCTACCCTGATTGGTCTGGCTTGTCCAGAGGTTACCCTGTTCCAAGTAATTAGGTTGGCCTTCTGAACTTCTGCGCCGCCAGGACAGAGTTCAGAAATCCGTCTTAACAAGGGGTTACATTGATTTTTCAGGTCTGCATTATCTTGCATTCTGGAGCTTATAGTTTACCATTCAGGATGTCAAAATATACAGACACAATTATATTCTTTTGGATTAACATGCTGCTATAAGGATTAACATGTTGTCATGTGGCTTTATTGTGCAATTTGTGTAGTGTTTAAGTAACCTCTTTAAGACAGTATTGGGGTAGGCCTTGAAATCCAAAACTTAAATATATCTGTACAAAATAAAGCTTGTAAGATATGTGGTCACATTTGCACAGTGGGATAAAATACCTGCTTCACTGTTTAGCCCAAGTGTGTCATCCTGGTCAATGTTTAATAACAGACTGACTTAACTGCAAAAATGGGAGTCCTTATTTCAAATATGTGAACTTAATCACACTATTTGAAAAAAGTGCACCCTTTCAATGGGACAGATTTAATGAGTAGCATACGATATGCGCAAAAACCGATCGATAAAAAAACAATCCAGTGAATAAATAAAGAGTGCATGATTTGTGGGAAAAACAGGATTTGTTACATGCAAATTTAGCCGGGAGGGTCAGTCAGCTCTGTAGCACTGAAAAACTGGAAATGCTCTTTAACGCCCCTCTCAGTTTATAGTTTTTATAGACAAAATCCACAAAACAATATTTTTTACAAATTTCTAGTGCATGTTAAAGCCACATTCCCCACTGGCTAGCCTCTATACAAAAATCTAAACATAACCTATGCAACCTAAACCCATTGGTCAGTAACCTCCCATTAACCATTTAAATGCCGCCCACTACGGATGACCTAATGGTGTAGTTAGCAAAAAATACTGAGTTTGATTGGACAACATTATTGATATTGCTGTTGCTACAATGGGCTTTTTCAAATGGCCAGGGCAACTTAATGATGTTCATGCCCCCTGAGACAACCCAATCCTGAAGCAAGTGTGAAGTGAAGTCAGTAACGTGTGGCAAAAGAATGGACACAATACTACTGTTTCATGAGACCCGACAACTTGGCACCCCTCACTGATTCTCAGGGCTTGCAGTTGTAAATTTGGCGACACCTCATGCGACTCTCATCTCAAAACATGTTGCTTTCCTAGCACACACCCTCTCACATTTCTCTCGGGAACCAGCTGGCTTCATAATAAATGCAGCCGAGGTGCTGCTCTTGTGGATTCATTTCTCAGATTTGTTTGCTCTATTTAGCTTGTCAGCTGCAGTTCCAATGGTACTACCAATTCTCAGTGGGGGCAGTATAACCACAACCTTGTTCAATACACTAGCTATGTCTTGCTTCTAGGCCTTGTTCACACCAAAACGTGTCCTTCACTGCTATTACATTACATTATAGTGCTACCTATCTCCTGCCTGAAACATCTGGGAACAGCTAAATCTTTTAACAATAGCCAGTCTTTGTGTGGCACTTCACCCTTACTCCAAGGCCTTGGTCGTCTGAACATGCGGTGTGGGGGGAAAAAGGAATAAAGTCTAACTAAATGAATGGAACAGAAGCTCAGAAATGTGGCCTAGTTCCCTGAATAAAAGAAAGCTAACAACTCTTAACTGGGCCTAGTTCTGACTAAGATGGCACGTGGCCCTTATGCTAATAATGAATTATAGCTATGCTACTCAATGCTTGCGCTACCTGGCACTTCAACCATAAATTCGACATAAACAAAAATCTTGTTGTGAGAAACATGGGGGTATTCTCCCATGTAGACCCCGGAAATCCTCTACTCAGGTGGCCAGGGGAGGTCCATCGCTTTTGGATCCCAACCCTGGGAGTGGACAAGCGAGGGAGGTTCACCTGGGTAGTGGAGTCCGGGGCTGTGGCCATGGGAGAAACCGAGGGGGGACGCAGTATCCCAAAGGGACAAGAGGCGAAGAGGAGGACGTCGCTGAAGCCTTCATTGGATATATAAACCCACTGTTCAGGATCTAAGAGGGAGGCAAGGTTATCACCCCAGAATAGAGGCAGAAGATAAGGAGGGTCAAAATAAACAAAGGTCTAGCCTTGACCTTAAAACCTATCCAACTTCCCCTATTTCAGATCATAGGGTATGCTGGCAAAACCAGGGCCTCCATAACAGATTACGAGGGGCTGAGACTGAATTTAAAAAGGGAGAATCACCCTAGTCACAGAAAATCAAGGCCAGGGGATTCCATTTTCTCCTCTTTCCATCCCCCTATGTTCAGTCGGCCCACAGACTGTATTTTCAATCTCATCCGATCTCCCCCTCACCATTACCAACAGGTACTGGGACGAGGAATAGGTGACCGAGAGTAACAAAGATTACCCATAGGAACAAGATTGGGTTGCAGGGAGAGGCCGATTACATTTCACCACTAGACTGACCCACTAATAGAGTCAGGCAAGGTCAGGCATTTCACCTTAACCATGCACACCTGACTCCACTTGACTCTCAGTTAAGGTATAAAAGGTTCTTCCAAAGAAGAGCTGGGGTTGCTGGTTGAAACATGCAAGCCAGGGAGCAGGCAGCTGCAGCAAGAAAAGCCTGGAGGATCCGGAGGAGAGCAGAACTCCAGGACGCTGACCCAGTGTGTCAGAGGGGTTGCAGCGTGGCGAGGTAGCTGTGTCTCCGGGGAGCTGGAGTGAGGCGTGCTGCCAACTGCTGGCCATGTCCAGTGCTTGTTCCCCTGGGACATGTGCCGGTTCCAGGGATGACTGAGGGGCAGTTGGTAAGACCCTGACCTCAACCTACAGATTCCGAGGACCTGCTCACCAGCACCACGCTACTGGGTGAGTTTTGCACAGTAAAGAGAGAGAGAGAAACTCAGTAGCGTGCAGGTGGCTGAAGCGGGAGCAGAAGTGATGAAAGATGCAAGCAGAGTGTTCATCAGAAAGTAGAAAGAAACTGCCCTATGAAAGGACTATAGGCCTCATTACAAGTCCAGCGGTAAAACTGGCAGGCTGCCGCCGGAGTTGCCATTTTTTCTGGCGCCTGGCTCCACAGAAACACTGGGGGATTAGGACCTTGGTGTTCCCTGAAGTCAGGCGCCGGAAAAATGTAAATCCCCATTCCCATTTGAGTCCCATAGAACTCAATGGGAATGGGGACGATGGAAGCACCAGCACCCTTAATACCGGTGCTGGTGCATCCCGGAAAGTCTGCGGGCCGGTGCCCTTCCGCCCACCAGGTCAGACCTGGCAGGCGGTACGGCAGCAGCCCGCAGACTCGGAGTGTTCAGGTCTAGTAACAACATTGTTACCGGACCGGCATGCTCTTAATAAGGCCCTATGTGTTGAAAGGTACATCCTGACAAGGTGAATTTTTGTTTGAAATCCGACGGGCCTAAGCATGGGGAAGGGAACCCTGAGAGGCCCACAGAGACATTTGTGAACTTTGCAAGAGAGGCCTAGACTTGGGGAAGGGAACTGTTACGAGTGGCTGCCCCTTTAAGGCAGCCCACACACTGGGGAGACGTCACAGGAGGAAGTGACGTGGAGAGAGGAGGAGGGTGCCTGGAAAAGGCACTTCCAGTTTGTATTTGAATAAAGAAGGTTCCTATGTTACCCGCTGGTGTCCTTGCATTCTTTAGGGCTATCCAGCCCCCAACATTTGGCGACGAGGATTCATCCCACCAGCGGTCCTCCTTGGTATTGTGCCAGAGATCCCTCTGTGCGTGCTCCTCCTTCGCTAGTGATCCCACTAGCCTGCGGATCCCCGCTCCTGCAATGTTCCACACGCCCAGGTGAGCGGCGCTCCTGAACTCTCCCTCCCCCACACGCGAGCGATCCCACCACGTGTGTGCGTTGCATTAGCACAGTGAACACGTGCGATCCCGCTGTGTTCGCCTGGGGAGCACATCCATACACGTGCGATCCCGCCATGTACACCGCCGCGCGCGTGGCCCATCTACTAGAAAACACGTGTGTCCTGCCGTGCTCGCCTCTGCAAGTGCCAGAGACACGTGGGATCCGCTATCCTCATCTCACGAACAAGTGACAGGCAGCAAGAATAACGAATTAAGAAAAATAGAAGAAAAAAAAAAGAATTTCCTCTCTATCCTGCTACTCCTCATCCTCCTGCCACATTCTTCCTCGTCACAGTACTTTTCTCCCATGTGACTTTCCTGGTGCCATACAACCACTGCAAACAGACTCAGGAGCACCCTGTACACACACTTGGCACCACAGTTTGGCACTGCGCAAGCCATTTCAGCCTGCCGCACAATCGTCTGAAGGGAATACCGCCTGCAAGCAACGTCAACCGCACTCATCATGAGTACCGCTGCAGATCAGGCATCGTCCAGCTCGCAACCACTGCCTGCTGTCTCAAGGTCCACCGTCACGGCATGGCGCATGCCGCCCCCTTTCTCCATGACGCCACAAGCAGATAAAGGTGCAAGGTGGGTGGAATGGTTGGAGGACTTTAATAACTTTATAGATGCAGCAGGGGAACAAACCTCCCCACGCCTACGCAGCATGTTCATCAACACGGCGGGTACAGAGGTAAAGACGCTGATCAAAACCATACCACCAACGGAAATTAATGACTTTGATAGCCTCATCACAGCCCTAAACAAACTCCTTGTCATCGCCCCCAATAGGGACTATGAGAGATATGTCTTCAACCAGTGCACACAGCGCATTGAAGAAACGGTGGATGAATTCATCACAAGACTTCAAGTTAAAGGTGCGCACTGTCAGTTTGATGCGTTCTCGCTAGACGAAGCGATCCGACTCAGAGTCATCGAGGGCTGCGTGTCATCAGCACTACAGACGCAACTTCTGAAGAAACCTGTCACCATTAACAAGTGAGTGAAATGGCACGCATACTTGAGAGAGTGGAAAAGCAAGCCACACATATGATCTCCGACACCACCACAAAACACGACAAGAGTGACATAATAGCAGCAATACAGGCTGACAACTTCAAGGGCTATGACAGAAGCGTCACGGCGGTCCCGCGTATGCAAAGACAATGTTATAGATGTGGAATGGCATTCCCGCATGCAGGATCCTGCCCTGCGCTCTCTCAAAAATGTGGCAACTGTGGCAGGGAAGGCCATTTTCAGTCTGTGTGCAGGGAAGGAAAACCGTTTCCCAAGCCGAGCATGGGGACAGGCCTGCAGCCCAGACCAACCCAAAGAATATTCCCCAGCCAAACTTACCAGTCACGACCCTATCAGCAAGGGCCAAGGAGATACGTAAGGGTGGTGGAGAAAGTATATCCTGATGAAGACAGCCAAGAATATGCGACACAAGGACAAACTGTGCAATTGAAGGATGAGTATGATGGACCACCACCAGCACGTCATGAGCCATCACTAGAAACCCACGGAGAGTTTGACTATGATAGCGCAATATGACCTATATGCCCAAAATGAGTTTGTAAATCTTATCATGGATGAAAAGGAAGCCCAAGAGGCACCCAGGATACTGATAGACATTTGCAATAAACAATTTGGTTTTCTTATTGACTCGGGAGCAACAGTGAACATCATGGGAGAAACAGAGTTTCAACGACTTCACAACAAACCAATAATAAGCCCTTCAACCTCAAAGATATATCAATGGGGAGCGGATGCCCCACCGCACTGTATAGGGTCATTCAAAAGGAGACTCACTTTTGCCGACAAGGCTACCAACACCGTCATCCACGTCATAAGAAGCCCCACCAAAGGCCGGTGCTCACTAAGCTACAGGACGGTATCTTGCCTAGGTCTAATCAATATACCCGACCGAGATGGGGATGTCATCGGGTCTTCAGGGGCACAAGTCAGCAAGCAAGAACAGATACATAACATGGTCTCTCATGACAACACGGCCATCACGAAGGATGACATTATCAAGGAATTCCCACAACTGTGCCATGGTCTAGGCAGATTGAAGGGCCCACCGATCAAGCTACTCATAGACCCGGCAATTCAACCAGTCCCACAACACCCGTGCAGGGTAGGGTTTCACCTACAGGAGGCAGTGTCAAAAGAGCTAGACCAACTACTACGCAACGACATCATCGAGCAGGCCACGGGCCCAACACCATGGGTTTCTCCCCTTGTAATCGTCCCAAAAGAGGGCGGTCACCTAAGACTATGTGTGGACATGAGAGTGGCCAACACAGCCATACAGGGGGAGCATCACCCCGGACCAAACATCGTGGACATGATTGTCCAGCTAAACAAATCTGTCCTTTTCTCAAAATTGGATTTGAATAAGGGGTACCACCAGATAGTGCTTCATCCGGATCCACGGCCCATCACCACATTCGCATCACACAATGGACTGTTCCGCTACAAGCGGCTAAATTTTGGGATCTCGTCGGCGGCTGAAATATTTCATGAAACAATCCGGCAGTTCATATGTCCCATCCAAGGGACTCTCATTTACAGTGACGACATTCTGGTTTTTGGAAAGTCACGTAGGGAACAAGATGTGGCACTCCGAGAAGCATGTTGGGCAGTATAGGAGGCCGGACTAACACTCAATATTGAGAAATGTCAATTCAGCAAAGCCAAACTCAAGTTATTTGGCCACATTTTCTCAGCAGATGGGATGACCCCTGACCCCGATAAAGTATCGACCATTTTTCAGCTGGACAGACCTACCCAAATTGCTGACGTCAGATCATTCCTAGGAATGGCCGGGTACTGCGCTCGATACATTCCACATTTCGCGTCCATTACTGGACCTCTCAGGCGCCTACTGCAAAAGGAAGTCACATTTGAATGGTCCGTGGAATGCAAAGCAGCTTTTGACACCATAAAACAGTCCCTGACAGAGGCTAGGAAGTTGGCATACTTTGACTCCCAATGGCACACTGAGATAGTGGTGGACGCCAGCCCAGTGGGCCTGGGTGCCATTCTAGCGCAAACCAGCAAACAAGACACCCTCCTGAGGCACATAGTTGCCTATGCCAGCAGGGCCTTAGCCCCACCGGAGTCTGCCTACTCCCAGGCAGAGAAAGAGAGACTGGCAGCCGTCTGGGCATGCTTAATTACAGATCATCAAGCCTTGTTATCCCTTTTTGGCAATCCACGTACAAAAATGCCACCCAGGATCGAGAGGTGGGGAATCCGTCTACAGGAATATGACTTTGACATCATTCACCGACCAGGGGGTGAGAACAACCCAGCAGACTACCTCTCCAGACATCCGGTTGGTAGCCCCACACCACGACAGGGTGACGCGGAATACATCAGCTATGTCACCGCCAATGCATTACCGCCCGCCATATCCATTGAAACCGTTGCTGTGGCATCGGCCGCAGACCCATCCATGGCCCTAGCAATCAGTCTGACAGAAAACAACAAATGGAAGGACTTTCACAGAGCAGTACAAAGACACCCAGGTGCATGCCGAGACGAGATCGAGAGACTGGCGAGAATGCACACTGAATTAGCAGTCCAAGACAAGGCCATTCTGGTACGAGGCTGCAAAATTGTCATATCCACCACGTTGCGCTCCAAGGTCGTCAAAACTGCACACGAGGGACACCGTGGAGCGGAAAACACGAAAAAACAGTTAAGATGCAATGTCTGGTTCCCCTTCATGGGTGATATGGTCGACCGGTGGGTCAAGAACTGCATGACATGCCAGTGCACAGCAAAACCTGAGCCGCCAGTACCGCTCAGAATAACCACGATCCCAGAACATCCCTGGGAGAGAGTAGTGGTTGATTTCCATGGACCACGGGAGGAAGGAGATTATCTACTATTATTCATCGATGAACACTCCAGGTTCTCCATAGTGAAACGGGTTAAATCGACAGCTTTTGCCCATGTCACTGTGACATTTGATGAGGTCTTCAGCGAGTGGAGGATACCAGACAAACTAAAATCTGATAATGGCGCTCCTTTCAGTGGTCATGAATTTGGGGTGTTCGCAAAACACATGGGATTCCGTCACCAAAGAGTGACACCGAGATGGCCACAAGCGAACAGATTGGCAGAAAGGTTCATGGCGTCCATTAAAAAGACCATACAAAGAGCGCGCCTAGAGGGGCCTGACCCTCATTAAGCGCTATGCAGAATGCTGAGAGACTATAGGAACACGCCCCACGAAGCCACCAACAGAACCCCGGCAGAGCTCATGATGAAGTACCGGGTCAGGACCAGATCGTCAACAATCCAGCAAGGCGGTCTGGACCGGACCAGGAAGTCATCAAACGAGATGGAGCAGTCAAAGAGAAAACTCGGGAGCAGGCTGATAGAAGGAGGAGAGCACAGTCAAAGAATTCCAAATAGGAGATGATGTGTAGGTACAAAGAACCATAACAAAAAAAGACAGACTCACAGTTCTTACCCGAGCTGCGTCAAGTAATTGCAGTAAAAGGGACTATGATAACAGCGGCGAATGGAGAACAGGAAGTGACTCGCAACAGTTCAAGGTTCAAACATGTCACGAGACCTGCTGAAGAGGAGCCACCCCCCGAGGATCCTGACCCAGAATACACAGACATTCATGATGAAGTGTGGGTCCCCCTCGAACCACAGGTTCAAAGTCAGGTCAACCCTGAGGAAGACACTGACGGCGGCCCCCACCCAGAGCCGCGAGGAAGACCCCAGAGGAGCATCAGGAGGCCTCCCAGGTTAGTGGAGGAGTGTTGACAGCGTCACCAGTTGGCCAAGTTTAAGTTACTTGTAAGGACATTTGTCCGGGGGTGTTGTTACGAGTGGCTGCCCCTTTAAGGCAGCCCACACACACTGGGGAGATGTCACGGGAGGAAGTGATGTGGAGAGAGGAGGAGGGTGCCTGGAAAAGGCACTTCCAGTTTGTATTTGAATAAAGAAGGTTCCTATGTTACCCGCTGGTGTCCGTGCATTCTTTAGGGCTATCCAGCCCCCAACAGGAACCCTGAGGCCTAAAAAGAAACTGTGCCTTTTTGTTTGGAACTGGAAGGAACAAAGCTTGAGGAAGGGAACCCCAAGAAACCCAGAGACATTAAGTACTTTATTGACTGAAACCCAGAGACATTGAGTACTTTATTGACTGGCTGCAAGAGCCCTCCGTGGAAGGTTCTGGGGGCAACCCTTTTGAGTTGAACTATGTTTGTAACTGAGAGAACTACACCTGATGGTAAGGCCACCTGAAAGCAGTCTTGGTTTGCATTTCTTTTTTTTAGCCACCATTTCTTTCTCTAAGAACATCCCAGAACACATTTTGTGTAAGAGTGAGGGCAAGCATAGTGTGACACAGACAGATTTTGGTTTTGGACGTACAGACATCGATGGCCCTTAGAAACATCAGTTGAGGGAACAACCCCCTTAAAGTTAGGGCCGGTTAGGTATTACACCTCCCCAACAAAGTTTTTCAATAAAGGTTTTCGAACTGTTGCTTTTGAGTCTGTATCTCTCTTGATACCATCCATATCTCACATTGTCCTAATACAACAGTGTCACAATCTAATTCTCACCACAGCAACAAAGACATTGGGCCTCATTATGGGTCCAGCAGTAACAGCGCCAGTGCTACCGGCAGGTTGCCGCTGGACCCGTAATTATTTACCAGCACCTGACTTCCTGGTGCCACCGGGGGATTACAACCATGGTGGCCCGTTAAGGCCAGCGCCTGCAAATTTTAAGTCCCTGTAGGGACCACGGAAGCATGTGTAGTCCGTTTTCTCTTTCCGTGGTGGCCATAGTAAACAAAGAAAATGGCCGTCATGGAAGATGAGAAGGGACCACGTGTAGTCCCTTCTCCCTTTCCACAGAGGCAATAGAAGTAACTTAAAAAAAAAAAGTAAACAAAAAAATGGCCACCATGGAACAGGGAGAAGGGGCTACAGGTAGTCCCTTTTACCTTTCCATGGCATGCCATTCGAGAACGATAATGCTGTCGGAGATGGGAGAGAGCTGCATGCCATTGTGTGATCGGTATTGTAAGGCTCGGAACCCAGCCAACCACAGGTAAGTGTTTTTCTTCTCTTTTGCGCGCTGTGTACTTATTACAAAGTATTCATTAAGAGAAGAGATACAGTCATTAAAATGAACATTACTCTGTCATATATGGATTAACTTCCTGTACCATTCATGTAGGAACATTACATTTTTACCTACCAACAATGTATGGGGCCCTATACAGTTCACATTGTATTGCCAATCAAAATATGTTTAAACTATATTTGTAATTGTGTGTTTCAGTGTAAATAATGATACACAGAATAACACTAATACATGTGTTCTAAAAGATGTATGTCAAATAGCATATTCTTTAATTTGCATGCACAGTTGTATCAAAGATTTCTATTTATGAAAGTACTGTTTTTAATATTTCTGTCAGGGACGAATATAGTGCCATTATTCCATCCGATGGGAAGTCTGGCAACAATGGAAAAAGATATATTGAACATTGCAAACCAAAGGTCAAACCCCGACCTACCCCACCCTGGGCCTTCCCAAATGCATCCCCTCTACCACTGCTCCTCACCATCCCTCCATTTTAGTTGCAGCTAGAGTACCACTACTTCCTTTTTCCCACTTCGGCTACTGTTCCCAATGTCTACTACACACACCAGCAGAACACGCCAGTTAACTTTCATCTGTGACAATATGGATGCAAATGGATTACAAGTCACTAAAGGCCACACTTAGAAAGCCACATCTTGACGTTCGCCAAAATGGCTCTATCATGAGAAGGGATGTGACCTTTCTAATAAATTCAAACCTGGTAATCACAGTCTCTTGATACCCGGAAATCCCATCTGGCTGCAATTTACAGTCCTTGTCCTATCCCGGTGTGCATCCACGTGGCAGAGTGCTGACTCTTAAACCTTATCCAAGTTTACATTGTCTAAGTAAATCGCTTCTAAAACCTTTCCTTTATAGCATTGTTCAGGAACCCGAAGCTCATCAACAGTCTCTCAGCCCCCCTTGCCTTTATTAGCATTAGAAATCATTGAGGCAAGCTGTCCCATTCTGTAGGTAACGGCCCTCCGTCCACGTTAAGGGTCTGAGTGCAGCTGTAATGATGCCAGAAACATGTACCTATATGGTTCATAAGATGCTTCATGCCACTACAATAACAGTTCGGACCAGGGCCAGTGCTGCCTTCAGCCCAGCGCCCACTAACCAACTATCACACCTAAAATTGGATTACTGCGACCTCGGAAATGCAGACTTAAAAAACAAAACCGAAGCCTTTTGCACCACGTATATATGCAGGAGGAGACCCCCAACAGGCCCCCTACTTGTATTATATACCATACCCCCCTCCCACATATATGTGAGGTGTAAAGGGCGGGCAAAAAAAAGTCTGAATTTTCGGCAGTCGCAGTTTTGGGGCGCAGTAATGGTATTATTCCGTTCTGACCTATAGGCACCTCTGCTTTCTTTATGTTGTCTATCATCATGGCATTGGTTGCATACCTCTTGATGCCATAAAACGTTTTCTGAAACGTTCTCACTCTCAGTCATTATTTTCTTAAAACAATCCATTCACGGTGGATGCAAATGTAAATTCGAAAACCCTTCCCTCATCATTATCACAAAGTCAACGGCCACGTGGTGAGTATCTCTATATAGTGCTATTATTTTCTCCATTACTTCCTCGAAATGTCACCTTCCGATTGCAACTTAGTGATATGATTCTAGGCGGTTCCTTACCATTGCTGCCACCCACTACTTTTCTCTGCAGCATTCTTTGTGTCTGCTTTTTCTTAGCTTCCCGCCGTAGGTCATTTCCACATTTCTGTCAATTTCCCCTGTACAAGGGACATGGCCCCACAGCATTTAGACCTCATCACACATGTCCTGAGATATTTTTAATGGGCATGCGAGGGCCCTGTGTGCATTAGCACAGATAGATCTGCATTGCTTTTGTTTGTCCCCTCTGAGAGGACCTACAGCCCATCTAGAGAGAATATCACTTTCTTCTGTCTTTCACGGATTTGAGCTATGCCTCTTCCTGAGGATGTTCCTGCTCTTGCTCTTAAACAGTTCATGTTTGGTGTTGATGATGTGGCTTGGTAATGGAGTGATGTGATGGCTTCAACGACATGCTCCAATGCCTTATTGCACTGTGCAAAATGTAGTACTGCCTCTGTGTGGGTGTGTTGTGTAGATTGCTGTCACTCTCATCCCTGTGGTTTAGACCTTTTTGGTGATGTACTACACTTATGGGGTTGCTCTTTTGGGGAACTTCTGTGGCCCACAGTTCAATTCAACCATCTGTGTGATTGTTACTGGTGTACAGCCTACTACCTCTACGCCTGAGGTACATAAGTCTGGTGGAAATGATGTCACTCATAACAGAAGTGCCTGAACGCCAAAGGATTTTCATTTCCATTGGTGGTGTGCTCCACCAGCATTGGTGCATACCTGGTGGTCAAAGTATCCTACCCAGTTTTTCAAAATTATTTTTACTGCCAGTTTCCACCAATAGTATGAGTTCTCCCCACATTTTTGGTTTTGGCACATTTATTGGTGCTAGCCACCTATGTGGCAAAGCATTGCAAACATAAAAGAGAAGCAGAGAGGCTGAGACTCAGGACATTTGGTTGGAATAGTAACTGGTAATGCTCAGAAAAATTAAATAGCTGTATCACAAAGTGATAATGTCTGTCTTTTGTAGCCATTTATACCAATGAGAAGATGTATTTTAATGATTGTGCCAATCTTAAATCCTTTTAGAAAGCATGTGCTTTCCCCCCTTTCAGCAGCTTACGGTACTCAGCCCCACACCTCTAAGGAAGCATTTCCTGGTTCTAATATGGCCACCAAATATTGTGTGCCTGTAATTTTCTTTAAACAGGCAGATATTCTGCCTGATCCTAAGATGGATGCTTAGAGAGGCCAGGCATCCATCTTATGATCAGGCAAAACACCTCCCTGATTGTAAAGTCTGCTTATTATTATATGTTCTTATAAGTAACATTGGGTTTGTTTTTGCCCAATGTCGCCTATAATTTTTACAGGACAAACAGTATTTATTGACTTCTTCAAGCCCTGCTTCAGCAGTCACCCTCCCTGATTTGTGACATCTGCTGCATAAATTATTGGCTTCTGGCTTCTGTCCGATTGGTTCAAGCTGAATAACAGCTTCAATCAGACACAACAACTGGCAGCCAATCAGGGTTGTTTGAATGGGAGTCTGTTGGGATGCAAGTGCAACGTCCTAGTCAGGTGAAGAGATTTAGACTGCAAAAAGTATATCTGCGGGCGTCCTAGTGCTAACTGTTCTTGTTGGGCATGGCAGAATGCTCATGTATCCATTTGTAGATTAGGCATGGTGGTGGAACTGCACTCAAACCAGGCGCTGGATCCATCGGTACCTGAGCTCTTATGATGAATGAAAGCTGAGTCTTGCGTAATGGTTAGATTATAAGTGCTTTAACTAGACACTTGTGCCTAATATTCCAGGTGAATTCATTAAACACTTTTGCCGACACGTGTTTCAACCCAACAGGGGTCTTTTTCAAGGTGTGTTTTAATTGTCAGGAGTAGAAATAATGACCTCCCGTCTAGCTGCAGTGGCCTTCTTGGCCCATAAGGTTAATCAACAGAGCCCTTGATCGAGAGCTCATTATTTCTACTCCTGCAGGAGGATTTGTAGATTTGTCACCATAAAGACCCACATGGGGGGAAAGTATAGCTATTGGATCCTTTTATGCACTGACAGCAGACAAGTGGCCATTCTTCTCTAGGCTTAATTTATCACTGACAGAGATGGGCAATATCCACATTTTACCCAGGGGGAATTGGAATATACCGTTAGACCCATATGTTGACAAGTCCAACATACCTGATGATGGCCATGAAAGAGATAGGGAAATTCTGAAGCGGTTGATGGCAGATCATGGCTTCTGCGATCCCTGGCGGCTGCTGAACCCGCTGGTTAGAGATTTTACTTCACCTCATGTGTGCATGGTACGCAATCCCGCATTGATAGCTTCTTCTTAAACAAATTGAGTTATCGCGAGCATGCGGGCGTGCAAAATATTACCAGGAGGTATCAAAGATCATAATGCAGTGCTCATGCTTATAGGCGCATCACTAAAGAGACCACATATGCACAGGCGGAGGATGAATACTAGCACAGTTAAAAACCTGAAAGCTAGCTTTCAAGCAGGTTGTAGAAGAATACTTTCAGTTGAATGAGGATTTGGTTAGCTCATTGGGGAGCTTGGGCAGTGGGGAAGGTGTATATTAGGGGGGGGGGGGTTTGTACAACAGAGCCCAAGGAGGAAGAGGGTGGACAGGGAAAGGCAGGAGGCGCTAGAAATTGAAATTACCCGACTATCACAGCAAAATGAAAGTAATCCATAAAACGATTCCCTGATGGTAGTTAGGAAAGCACAATGTTAGCTGAGCCCGCTGTTTACAAAAAAAAGCAGAATATGCCCTATTTAGCCACCTTCTGAACAGGGTGAGAAAGCGGGCCGTCTTCTAGCATCCCATTTGAAGCAAAGAGATGAGCAAGCAGCGATAGTGGCAATACGATGTGCAGAAACAAGAGTAAGTATCACTGATCCTAATGAAATAGGGCACGAGTTCCGCAAATTCTTTGAGCAGCTGTACACAAGAGTATCCCCCTGATCAGGCAGTGGAAGACAGTTTTATGGATGCCCTGCCCCTCCTCACACTTGATGACGGGGACAGGTGTATGTTGGGGGGCCCTTATACCATTGAAGAAGTCAGAGAAGCTATCAGGGGCATGCGGGTGAACATAACGCAAGGGGAAGACAGGCTACCAATAGAATTCTATAAACTGGGTGGGGGGGACAGGTGACAAAGACACTAAAACTGCTCTTTAATGAAGCAGAGTGGGATGGGGGATGTAACCAGAATTTAACAGTGCACTAATCGCGGTGCTACCCAAACCGCGGTGGGACCCTGCAAAGTACACCAGCTACTGTCTGATATCTCTTATAAAGACTGGACTTAAAATTGTGGCAAAAGTGCTAGCAGCAAGACTTCGGAGGGTAATCACAAAGTTAGTCCATAAATCCCAGATTGGGTACATGCCTGGCCGCTACGCTTGAGATAACATGCGATTATTACTGTATACACTATGGCAAAAAAGAGATGGTAACCCCATAGTGGGGGTTTCCCTCATTTCTGAGAAAGCATTTGTTAGAGTGGAATGAGGTTATCTTATCAGAACATTATAGAGATTCGTCCTGAGGGAAGATTATATATGAAAAGTTAAACTGTTGTACTCTCACCCCAGTGCCAGGGAGAATGCAAGGGGGATACATTTCAGATCATGAGGGGGACAAGGCAAGGCTGCCCGCTGTCGCTGCTGCTGTTCACCATGGCACTGGAACCTCTACCAGTGGTGATCCGGGGAGTAAGGAAATCAAAGGGATCCAGATGCCGATGGGAGATCTGAAAGTCCTATTGTATGCAGATGGCATATTGCTGACCCTGGCTTGTCTTGATTCTTCCATTGAAGCGCTGGTGAGGGTCATCTAGGCCTTTTCCACCTTTTCAGGTTACAAAATAAACTGGGACAAATGTGAAGCCATGCTCTTGAACAACAACACAACTATTCCAAACTTGCAAGGTCTGCAGTTCAAGTGGGTAATGAAAGGCATGACATATTTAGGGATAGAGCTACATCTTGGCTTGGTGGAGATGGTTGAGGACAATTTGGCAGAGGTGTGTACAAACTTAGTGTGGAAATAGGCAGGTGGGCAGCGTGAAGTTATCCATATGGGGTAGAGTGAACCTTGTTAAGATGATGGTGCTAGCCAGAATGACCTATATATTTTGGCATGATACCCCTTGAGGTTCCCTTCCTTCTTAAGCAGAAAATATTCAGTGAAATTAAGGATTTCGTGTGGCACAGACTGAGGCCACGACTCAAACTGTAGAAGCTGTAGGCCCCTCTTGGGGAGAGAGGTCTTAACCTGCCTAATGTAGAATTGTACTATTTGGTGCAGCATTTATCTCAGGCGGGGGTGTTTCCAGGAAATAGAGGGGATGCACTGACGTGGGCCAAGTGGGAGCAGTGCTGTGGAGGTAAGGAGGGGGCAGCAGTGATATATGATGATAATACTGTGAAGGCACTACACCCGATTTTAAGAACCACCATCAAAGTCTGAGAAAGAGCTCATGCTCTAATTAAGGTGCAGCGTTACTGCCAATTAGAGGCCCCACTTTAGAACAACAAGGCTATAAAGATAGAAAGGCATAGTGTCTCATGGGCAGACAGAAAATTCGGGGGAGATGGCAGAAGTTGTTAGATATGCAGTTATCTGAGGAATCCATGAAGTGCATCATGGAGAACTACAAAAAAGGGGACAGAGAGGTTAGGCTTAAGCTGGCGCACTTCAAGTTATTGCAGGGGTGGGACTGGACCGCCAGGCAACTGCAAGCTGCATGACTTCAAGGAAGGTTATGTGCTGGAGATGCAAGGTGCAAGATTCAGATTTGGTTCATGTGCTATGGTCGTGGCTAAACCTTAAGAAATACTGGGCGCGGACACGCAGGAGAGAATTCAGGTTACAGTGGGGCAAGAACTTGTGTCCTCTCCGCGACTCTTCATTCTCCATGATATGAAATCCATCAGAGACCAAACAGGGCATTTTACAACTGTGGGGCACGCAGACTAGGCCCCAAGCAGAAACATGGGAAACTAAGATGGCAGCATATGAGAGATTTACAGAGTGCACGATAGGGAAGCTGTCTTTCTATGCATATGGGGAAAGTGTGTCCCTTGAAGCTCTGGGATATGATAGAGGTCCTAATACCATGCGATGGGGAAAGTGGAAAGGAAGTCTTAGTTACTTACCTGTAACTGTATTTCTCCAGAATTGGTACTGCCTGTTGGCATCTTCTGCTAGGCAGTAGTGTTTAGCGAACGTGTGCAGAGTACTCCAGGTAGCGGCTCTGCAAATGTCTTTCAAGGGTATCCCTGCGTGAAACGCTACTGATGCCGCTCTCCCTCTGGTGGAGTGTGCTGAAGGAGGTTTGAGGAGGGGGTCGCCCTTCAATAGATGACAGTGGGTGATGCATAAAGAGACCCATCTTGCCAGACTTTGTTTGGAGATGTGTTGCCCTTTTGTGCGACCAGAAAAGGCAATGAACAACCTGTTAGATGAAGGGAACTCTTTAGTTCTCTGCAAGTAGAATTTCAAAACTCTAGTCACATCTAGAGAATGTAAAGCTCTTTCCGCCTCCGAGGTATGGTTCCGGAAGAAAGATTGGTAGAACAATATGCACTCTGTGAGTGTCATTTCTGATAAGACCTTGGGAAGAAATTTAGGGTGTGTTCTCAAAATGACGTGGTCTTGCTGAAACAAAGTAAAAGGAGATTCTGAAGACAAAGCTTACAATTCACTGATCCTCCTGGCCGATGTCATGACTATCAAAAAAAGCTGTTTTCCAAGATAAGAATTTGATTTCACATCTGTAAATGGGTTCGAAAGGGGGTTCCATGAGGGCCGTTAGTACTGTGTTTAGGCTCCAAGAAGGAACTGGTGAGGGTGTATGAGGGTAAGTATGCATCAACCCCTTCAGGAAGATCTTGATAACCGGGAGAGAGAGAAATGACTGTTCTTCTGGAGTCGTTGTGTATGCCGATATGGCCGACAGGTGAACTTTGATGGGGGACAAGGAGAGACCTGCCTTAGCCAAATGCAATAAGTAAGGTAGTATCTGATCTACCGAAGCAGTAAGTGGATTAATCATAGATGTTTCATACCACTTAGAGAAGTGGCTCAATTTCCGCTTGTAGGTGATTCTCGTCGAGGGGCTCTAAAGGCCCTGATTATGTCCCAGCAGTCCACGAGAAGGCTCAAATTCATGAGTTTGCGCTCCTCAGGAACCAGGCCTTGAGGGAGAGGCTCGCCGGGTCGTGGTGGAGGACCTTGAGGTTCTACTGAGTCAATAGGTATTGATGCACCTGAAGGCAAATTGGAGGCCATCGAGATAGGTGCTGCAGAGTCGGGTACCAGATCTGTTGCGCCCAGTCCGGTGCTATTAGGATCATGGAGCATTCCTGTTCCTTCATTCTGCGCAGAATTCTGGCTATGAGTGGAATGGGGGGGAAAAGCATAAAGGAATTTCCCTGTCCAGTCCACCGAGAATGCATCTCCTGTTGACTGATGTTCCGGGTACCTTAATGCGAATGCTTGACATTTTGTGTTGACTCTTGTGGCAAAGAGGACGATCTGTGGCTGGCTCCACACGGAGAAAATCTGTTGGACTTCCTTTTCATCTAGCTCCCGTTCATGGGATGACGCGTACTCCCTGCTCAGTTTATCCACTAGGACATTGTCCACACCCAGGAGATGTTCCACTCTGATCTGGACTTTGTGGTGTAAGGCCCATGACCATAGCAGTTGAGCTTCCTGTGATAAGATCTCTGACTTCGTGCCCCCTTGCTTGTTTGTGTAGTGCATGGAGGTTGTATTGTCTGTCTGGATGGTCAATACTTGACCCACCACTACTGGAAGGATAGCTTTTAGAGCCCATTGTATCGCCCTGAGCTCTAGGACATTGATGTGGAGCTGTGATTCCTGGTCTGACCAAGCCCCTTTCGTTTGGAGGTCCACCAAGTGCCCACCCCATCCCGAAAGGGACGCATATGTCCTTAAAAGAAGAGTAGATGTTGGTGCCTGGAATGGCATCCCTTGGAGCAGGTTCCGCGGAGTATTCCACCATCGAAGTGGTTTGTGTACTTTCTTCGTTATCTGAACTAAATCGATTGTTTCCATTGGTGGTCCAGGGCCTTCTGGATTGGTCTCATGCAAAGTCTGCAATTTGGTATGAGAAATATACATGAGGACATCATGTCCAGGAGGGATTTGAAAGAGCGTAGTGGTTGTCTCTTTTTCTAAGAACATTGATGTTGAGCGGAGGATGACTGCTACTCTGTCCGCCGCTGGTCTTACCCTGGGAATCGTGTCGAACTCGGCACCCAGGAAGAGAACCGTCTTGCTGGGTACTGGGCAGGATTTTATGTTGTTTATCGAAAAACCTAACCCTTTTAAGAGTTCTATCATATTCGATTCTGCCAAGTGAGCTTGACTGTAGGAGCCTGCCCTTATCAACCAGTCATCCAAATATGGAAATACCTCCGTTCCCAACCCTCTGAGGTTTGCTGCTACGGGTACCAGGCATTTGGTAAATACCCTTGGTGCTGATTTTAGCCCGAACGGGAGTACCCAGAATTGGAAATGCAGTGGAAATGCAGGTCTCCTATGGCAAACCTGAGGAACTGTCTGTGGGCAGGATGAATTGGAATGTGGAAGTATGAGTCTTCTAAGTCCAGAGTGGCTAGGAAGTCGTTTCTGTTCAGCCATGTAAAACGGCTTGCAGGGATATCATTTTGAATTTGATGTATTTGTTGAGTGCCCACAAGTCCAATATGGGCCTCCATTGCTGTTCTTTATCTTGATTAGAAAGAAACAGGAGTAGAAGACTTTTCCCTTCTGGAGATAAGGAACTGGTTCTATAGCTGCTTTTTGCAGTAATTTTTGAACTTCTGCCATGACGTGTCACAGCATGTGAAATTTGCGAGGGGTGGGAGCAAGTGAGGGAGGTTGGTTTATGAATTCTATGGTGTGACCAATGCGGACCACCTGTAATACCCACTTGTCTGATGTTATCGCATTCCAGCATTGAAAAAATTGGCTTACCCTTCCCCCCACAGGTGTTTGAATCAATGGTCAATTTTGCTTGTTCTGGGCTTTACCTTGGGAAGAGCCGTGCCTTCCTCTCTGGGAGTACCTGTTGGCAGATTGATATCTGTTACTTTGGAATGTGTTTCCTTGCCCCTTTTGACCATAGGAAGAGCAAGTATATCCTCTGTCTTTTGACGCTGAACCTCGAAAGGGCTGAAAAGACCTACGGTCTTTATATTTATCCTTCAAGGAACTGATGGCTCAAGCTGTGTCTGTGTCAGTTTTTATTCCTTTTAGGTGGTTATCTACTTTTTTGCCTAATAAGTCTTGCCCGTCGAAGGGCATGTCCAATATTTGTGCCTGCAACTCAGGCCTGAAATTCGTGGCTTTCATCCAGGCCTGTCTCCTTAGTACCGTGCCGTGGCCATTTGCCTGAAACCTGACTCAGACACATCGACTGCTGCGTCAATCATGTGATCTGAAGTAGCTTCTCCGTCTGCAATGATAGACCTGGCTTCTTCCTGTAGATATGCAGGTAGATGTTTGGTCAGCTTGGACATGAAAAGCCAAAGTTTGCGGTCAAATCTCACTGTCATGGGTAATGTGTTGCCCACTCTAATAGTGAGAGATGCTGAGGAAGACACCTTTCTACCCATGACTTCCAGCTTACGACCTTCCTTGTCTGGTGGTGCTGACAGTGGTGATGACGGGTTGGCTAACTTCTTTCTCGCTGCTACTGTAATAACTGAGTCTGGCTTAGTATGACCCCTTAAAAAAAGCAGTGCTGAGTCAGGTGCCTTGTACTTCTTTTCAGGTCTTGAAACCAATGCAGGTATGGATAAAGGTGTGGCCAGTATCTTCGACCCAGACACCCATATGGTGTCGAGAAGAGGAATGGTGTAAACATTCTTCTGCGCTTGTCCCTGTGCTCATAAAGCACTGACTTCTTCTCTTCTGATGTAACTTGTAATTTGAACAAGTCTGCAGCTTTACCGATAATGGTGTGAAACGATACTGAATCGTCCGGAGGTGAAGAATCACCTGGAGAGTCTTTCTTTCTGGGCTTCTCAACAATATCATCCCATTCACTGGGCTCCTGTGTGATCTCACCTTCCTCAGGATCTGTGAAATCCCTGAACGGATCCTCTTGACAATCAGAGACTGACACAGATGAAGGCACCATAGTTGGATCTTGAACCAGAGATCGAGGTCTATGTGGCAATGCTGGAGAGGGGACTCATGTCGGTGAAGCACTGAGTGTTCTGCTCCTGGATCAACGTGGAGGCTCATGTGTTTGTGCCCTTTTCTGTGGGCTATTCTTGGAAGGGGAGTGTCTGGGCGTGCTATGCCGAGGTGAAACGTCCCTCAGAGAGGTCGTAGGTTCCTTCAGTACAGATGACCTATTCATTTGTTCTTGACGCCTGTTGAATTCCTCAATAATTCTTTTCATCGATGCCATGAGCATCGGGTCATAAGGATCAGAGATGTCATCTGAATCCGGTTGCCGAGGAGGGCTGTTTTCCTTGGGAATGAGGAAAGGTTGCTCACCAAGAAAGTGTCTGAGAATTCCTCTTGCAGAATGATGTCAGGAAGTTCTGTCATCTCTTTTAAAGGGGATAACTCTGCTCCAACTGGCTCAGGAGCGTCTGAAATTGGAGACTTTGCTCCCAAAGACCTGGGGAGACTG
Organism: Ambystoma mexicanum; assembly: GCF_040938575.1. NCBI lineage: Eukaryota > Metazoa > Chordata > Amphibia > Caudata > Ambystomatidae > Ambystoma > Ambystoma mexicanum. Next base: position 297,520,911 of record NC_090936.1, on the reverse strand, counting down.
CTCACATTGGATGGTTTATCCGTGACGTCTGCGAGTGATGTGTGGGTCCTACTTTTTCAGAAGATAATTTTTCGGTGTCGTCAACGGTACTTTCGTCAACAGTGGTTTTGTGGACAACGGTTTTGTCGACGGCAGCTTTGTGGACGATGGCTTGGTCGATGGTGGTTTCGTGGATGAAGACTTTGAAGATGGTTGATACCCCTACGTCGACGAGAGATTTGTGGACGAGAGTTTCGTCAACGAGTGATGCTCTTCCTTTGTGGACGACTGCTTCGTGGACGTTGAACTGGACGACAAGGATTTGATCGTGGACGAGGAGGCTTGGAGTGTTGTCGTCGTCAATGAGAGTTTTGTCCACGGCTTGGTCGCCAGTGGGTCTCTGACCTTGCTGCCTAATTGGATGGCTTCTCCATGGATGACTGCCACCCCCCCCCCCAGTTTTTTTTAAACACCTCCTTACCTTTGGAGGTGTTTTTTTCTTCAGGATGACGTTTCTTGTGGTCTCCAGAGCCCAAGGAGGCATGAAGAAGTGGATTTCAACTTTCTCTTACTCTTATGAGAGGGAGAGAAACTCCTTTCCACTGAAGTGGCCATTCTCTTAGAAGTTTGTCTCTCAGATGGTTTAGTAGACAACACAGGAGCTGTCTTAGCAGACTCCCTGTCAGAGGGCAGACCTTTGGCTTCCAAGTGTAACAGAAATCTCCTGTGTCTGTCTTGCAGGGTTTTGGTGGAGAAAGACCTGCATATGGCACATTTTTTGATGTCATGTGGATATAAGCAGTAGGTGCAGTGGTCATGTGGGTCCTTCATGTAGACCAGTTTCTTCATGCACATCGTGCAGTCCCTAAACAGGGAAGGCTTCTTGGCAGACTGAAGCTCAGCCATGCTGAGGAGAACTTTCACTCGACGAATTTGTGCCAAGAAAAAAGATTCTCAGAGCCCAAAAGCTCAGGATAGATAGTCCCTAAGTAGGGGAAAACAGTAGAATATATTATAAAAATATATACTACACGCAAAAGGTTGAAAAAATTGAAAGCTCAGAGAGCTTGAGGATTCCTTCTGTCTGATAGACTGCGGTGAAAAATCTGAAGATGGCTGACTGGGGCAGAGCTTAAGCCCTGCCACCTCCTTGGTTGGGGCCATAAAGGACCAAAGTGAGGTGTAGGGACTACACAATAGAATGGCTCATAGGCCACAATGGGGTATTTACATGCATTCTCTATGGAATAATGGATGTATATTTAAAAAAAATGAATAATTATTTTTATCACCGAGGACTCCCAGTCTGACGACAGGGAATATTCAAGCATCTGAATCTATGAAAGATCCAATGCTGGAGAATATTATAGTCGTGATGAGGGGGGTGTGCAGATTTAGCTCAGAAGGGGGGAGGTTGTGGTTTGGCTCTTTTTCTTTCTCTATAGAAGCCATTGTTTATTGTTCTTGTATCTATCTCTTCCTTTTTTATCTCTTCAACTGCATTTGAGTTGTCGCTACGGTAACCATAAGACGAGATGCAGGTTCTCAAGTGGGTATGTGTCCTTATTGTATGCTGATGCACTCATTATTGATAGAACACTGGCATTTTATTTTGTTAAATGGGACAATCACAAAGGATATTGGTGGCTGCAAAGGAATAGGGAAAGGGGAAGACTACTCCAGCAATGAGTACATGCTGCGTTTGTGATAGTGAGAGTAACTAGATAAGCAGGTAGACAGACAGATGGAAGAGGTAGGTGCATGGGTTATGTTTACTGTATCTTCTTTGTGTGTGATTATCTAACAACTCTGGTATTTATTGTATTGGAAACTGTTAATAAAGATTATGATGACAAAAAAAAGGATCCGATGGAGGGGTGCACATCACGTGATGGCCAAGAATATTTTACTCATCAAAGAAATGTATTATGCTAACAATGTACCTGGTAGTTAATCAAGTCCTGAGTTTCAAAGTGATGATGTATTAAGTCAAATGGTTTTGGGAATATGTTTAGATAATGTGTGACCAATAGGCTAATGGATTATAAGGGATAATTGGAATTGTGTATAGGTGTTAGCCAATGGAGAAGGCGGAATCATGTTGCAAGCTTTTTTATGCATAGTTCTGTTCATTTGGGGGTTTTCTGCTATAAAAGATGTAACTTCTTTGGGTGGGGCGAGTGCCATGTTAGTTCAGTTCTACAGGACGGTCTGATACTTTTGCATGGAATAAAACTTTGTTTTCCTTGAAAATAGTGCATTTATTATGGGGCTTATTTGGGATTGTTTTTATCGTTCAGGTTTTGGGTCATTCACCCCACGAAACTGGTGACCCCGACTTGATCCAGGCTCTCCGTAATCTCTGAGGCGACCCTCCTGGGTTGCAGCGCCCATCTGCAGTAACCAGTCCCATTTGCATGACTTAAGGAGGTTTGCAGGCTCTGTTTTGCCAGAAGGCCTACCTGTTCTTTGGAGCAGGGTGCTGTACCAAGATGTGCGGGCATATTGAAGGGGACGCTGAATCAGAGGCACTTGGGAGAACATATAGACGTAAGTGCACATGATGTGGTTTTTATGACCCCTACCTCCATGGCCGTGCCTACACACCCAGGGGAGTTTGCATGACCCCCCAGTAGGGGCTTTGGTGGGAGTGGGGGTAGAGGTAGGGAAAAGTATGTACCTGTCACTTTGCAACAGTAAAGAGTGCTGGCAACAACCCCTGCAGTAGGCGGCTGCTGTCAATTGCCAACACAGGAGAGGTTGACTAATGTCACATATATTTTATTGATAGTCCACTGCTCACACCATCCATTAACCCTTGGAGTATATTAAAAGACATGTATCTTGTATAACTCATCAATACACAATAGTGCAAATAAATGCGCCACACTTAATATTCATGTTCAAATACTTGTCAATCGGTAATGAACACTCAATGAATGCTTCTTACACTCTCATGTAAAAAATCTTTTAACTATGAGCAATTGGTAATAAAGAAACATTGCCATTGTTACCATCACTATACTCAACACACTTAAAAATGCAATACACCATTGATGGAAAAGCTGAACCGTTGTCATTTGGCTCTACCTCAAATCAAGACTAACTGCCTCATTACAAGTTTGGAGGTAGCCTTGCTGGTAAAACCGGCAGGCTGCCCCCAAACTTGCAATTTATTCCGGCACCCACGAATGTGCAATTACCGGGTCATTACGGCCCTGCTGGATCCGGTAATTGCCCATTCGCCTGCGCCGGAATGAAATGCTCCCCATTCCCATTGAGCCTCATAGGGCTCAATGGGAATGGGGAGGTCGGATGCACCGGCACCATTCAGAATGGTGCCGGTGCATCCAACATGCTCTGCTCGCGGGTGCCGATACAGCCACCAAGTCAGACTTGGTGGCCGTAATGGCACCTGTGAGCAGAACTCGTAGTTTGCCGTTCTGGGAACTAAGGTACCGTCAAGCTTACCGTTAACCGTAGTTCCCGGATGGGTAAACTTGTAATGAGGCCGAGGCCCTAAGACTTCTCGAAGAATTCAAAGTCACCTTAAAAACCAACTTCCTGCCTCATCATGTCGTGATTGGCAACCTCACAATCATGTTAGGCAATCCAGCACCTGCCTCACCAAGTCATGATAGGAAATCTAAGAGGCATCTGCCTCAATCACTACCTCAATACCATTCTCAATGTGATATCAAATGCAGGGGAAAATGCCTCCTCATACTCTCTAACTGTAGAAGGTAGGGAGTTGAAGAGGGCTGGAAAAGACTGGATTCCTGGAAAAATCCACAATTCAAATAAAAATGAAAAAGTGGATAAAATTAAAGAATTGGAAAAAATTCAATTAGACACCTATTGATGCACCATGAGCATCAACAACACATCAAAATAGGATTCAAAGGGAATTCAATGTCCATTGGACTAACTGGTGCAAGCATGCATATAGCCAATCCAGAATAAGGTGTCTACGCTTAGCCTGTGAGCTGAAGTGCCTGCCGGGGAGGGCGGGGGGGTGGGGGGGGTTTGCTAAGGTCTTTCCCCCAAGCAACTCAAAAAGAAATCAAATTCTTAAAAGGTTCCAAACTAGCCTCTTTGAAGAGTATTTCGATAGACCCATCAAGATACTGTTACGCTCACCTGATATCCACGGGGGCATCTGGAAGGCTCTGAGATCTGGAACCCTGGATGCATGGTTGCCCAGTGCTGAATAATGAATCTGCAATTAGAGAAGGGAGGATTTGTAAAAACTGTCTCGACTGGGTGAATCTCCCACCTCCATCTGACCGATCCCCTTCCCACTGAGTCTTTCTCACCTTAGTTATTTGTGGGGTGAGCTATCCGTCCTGCGTTTCTTGTGCAGGGGCGCATGACATTTGTTGGTGAGCTGCCCGTGTTGCTTCACTGGTGCCGTGTGCCTTCCTTGGGCCCGGGCCTGTTGTGACCCCGAATCTGCTCGTAGGCAGGTAGGTTTGTTTATTGTAAGTCTTTGTTCTGTTTATGGTGGGAATACGTTAAAGTCTTTATCTCCTTCTTTTCAGGTATGAAGGTCTTGATGCTGGTGTGCCGGATGGAGAGGCACGTTTTTAGGTAAGAGAAAGCGCACAGCACAGTGCCTTTATTGTCTTTTAACACTAACCTGTGTTTTCTTCTTCTTCTCCTCACAGGCCGCTGTGATGCTGCGAATGGATGAGAGCGCGATGAAAAAACTGGCCCCGGAATCCATTACGGTAAGTAAAGCGATGTGCGGTTGTTCAATATTGAAAGCGAACCTGAATACGTCTCCCTTTCCTTTGCAGGATGTTGCTCTGGTGCTCCGGATGGAAACATGGTGTAGCGCGATGGAATTCAGGTGAGACTAATGGAATTCGATGTTTTGGAAGCGCGCGCGTTCTAATATTGTTTTTCCTTTTCTCGTTAATGCAGGTTGCGATGTTCGATGGTAGCAGTTCGCCAGAAGTCCTTAAGCTAGTACTCACAGGTGAGTGATGTTTCTTCTTCTCTCGGTTTCCACAGATTGCAGCCCGGTTGAGATGCTGAGTGCTGGATGGTGAATTCACAGGTAAGGCAAAATAACCTTATTCTTGTTGGAAGTTGCTGAAGACCAGGAGCTGGACATGGTGAGCGTCACGCTGCTACATGCAGAATAACGCGAAGCGTGTTCTGCAGCCTGGGTGTGGTTTATATAGCCCTTGTAAAATAGTACCAGGTAAGTAGTTCCAGGCCCCAGCCACACCCAAGACACTAGACCGCATGGTTTGGTTCACAGGAACTGAGCCATGCGGTTCCTTCCATGTTGGATTTAAAGGCCCATGTACATAAACGGGACATAGTTTGAACAGCCCTTCCTTCCTACATATGAGCCTGGTGCCAAAGGCACCAGGACTGGCTCCAGGAGACCTTTTGCAGTGGTTTTAAGGCCCTCAGGGTTCTGGTGAGAGCCTGCTTGTGGCACAACTTGTGCCCCCTAACAGTGGTCATGACAGATACTCTACTTTAACAACGGGGTGTGGCAGCATTTCCCACTAACGGCTAAAACCACCAGAAACACTTTGTATGTTTTACACCATGATGACCATTTCTATGGTACAACCAAATTTAAAAAGTTTCCTGGGGTCTAAAAACCTCTGTAAGCTGTGAGAATCCTGAAGGTGTCTTCCTAGCTAGTCCCCGGGGATCTGTCATCCAGGTGGTCAGGACATGGCCATCGCTATTGGATCCAGTTCCTGGGGATGGACCAGTGAGGGAGGGTCATCTGGGGAGTGGCGATGGGACACCGACGGGTGAGACGCGATATCCCCCTTCCTTCAATACCTCTTCCCCCATCCTACCACGTAGGGAAAACACTGCCCCCCTTTCCTAACATGAACACTTTCGCACAATGGACTAAAAATAGAGCCATTTACCTGCATGTCCCAATTGAAGGGTCAGGCAAAGTCTGGCAATTGACGAGAATCACATACACAAACCTGACAGTCCTTTCCCTTCCCCACAGAGATAAAAGGTGGAGCAAGAGAGCACAGTACGAGGAAGGCAGACCGTACAAGGAGAGAGCTATCCAGTACCGGCAGTTCAAGAGCAGGAGAAAGGCAGCAAATATTGAGAGGCTGACGAGGAGAGACACAACCTTGCCCTGTTCGATAAAACCCTGCGAACCCTCCACTGAAATAATCGCAAGACCAAGGACAATAGCCCAAGTCTGCTGCAGCAGATGTGAACGGTACACAGAGCTTATTGACGCTGATAAGCCAGAGCACGAGAGAGTCTTTATTCCATGGAACCAGCCTTGACTCCAGTAAAGAGGAAAGCCAAGCGGTTCATCACAGCCAGTGAGTCGAGGGGAGAACCGATAAGAACCGGGCTGTGGTGAATGCAAGTCGTGAAGTGGCAAAGTGAGAGAAGTTCAAAGAACTGTAATATTGTAAAGGGGAGACAAGCTGAAAAGGGGACTGGTACCACATGGGTGCTGCTCTGACAAATCCTGGTCAATCCCAGTCTGAGTGAAACTACAGACACCAGAAGGCTGTAGGAGAGCCACCAAGATATGTCAAAGTGGTAATTGACAAGGTCAAGCAAAATCCCTGTACAGTCGAAAGGCTTTGACCTAAGAACTATAACAAAAGCAAGGGTAGTGAATCCCGTGAACATTGAAAGTAAATGTTAATGTGAAGTTAGCAAGAGTTAACCCGGAAGAGGGATGCTGATGAGAAGGGGAAAATCTAAAGTCGCAGGAAACAATGTGTTGACAAGAGTGAACCCGGGGGATGTCCGCTAGAATTGTTTAAAAAGACATCAAGGAAGGAGGCTGAAAGTAAAGAGGGTTCACTGCCCAGAAGAGGGGGACCCAGGGGTGAAGAATCCTCACACTAAGTGAAATCAGGAAACAAACTTTCATTTTGTTGAAGGAACTTTTGTTTTTGATATTTGAATACGTCAGACCCAACGAAGGCAAGAGATTTTCAAGAGAAACGAGACTTGGCCATTGACGGCCCTGATAACTGCAAGTGGAGCTGTTATCTCATGCTGCGGAAGCTGGAGAGTGTACTGTGCTCCAAGATTCCGCCTTGCCCCATGCTCAAAACGTGGGGAAGGGAGACCCAAACTGCTGCATCCTGACATATTATTTGTGAACACTTCTTTCTTCTCTTGAAAACCATCCCACACCCCCTTTTGTATTAGTTGTAAGGTTTGGCAATAGGTTTCTTAATATAGGCACTTTTTATCTGACACAACGCCACTAGGACTGCCTTATTTTCATTTGATGGTCGACGCTTGCTCTCATTTTAGATTTAGTTGTAGATTAGGCATTTTTTCAACCCGCATTCAGTTTAATAAACACCCTTGAACTGTGATGACGTGTGTCTTTACTGTTGCCACCATGAGTTCCTTACACATCACTGCCACCACATTTACAATAACAAACATAGACACAGGTGTTGTCTGTATCACTGTTGCTTGTGTTTATGAGAAGAGTGTCAAACGCTTAAGGAGAAACCTTCGAAATGTCCCCGGTATAACACATTTGTGAGGTCTCGGGCCTTTCTAGATACGCACATTCAGAAAGCGACAATGGGGGCTGTTGTGTGCGAACCCCCGCAGTGACTGCACCACATTCCGGAAATCTCTCCCTGAAAGTCACAAGTGTAACAGTGTAATCTGTCGAGTTTGCAAAGTGACAGTTGTCAACAAGGATGAACACCTGTGTTACATGACGGCTGGTAGATCTCAAGATAAAACCAAGCACTACATAGTGTATGACATGGACTCCCGCCAAGAGAATGTAACCTACCAGTCGAACTATATTTATGTCTGGCGTCTAACAGGGACAGCTCTTGGTAATTTGCAAGGGACTTGCGCGTGGCAACCTTTATCAGAACTTTTCAGGGGTTATACCTTTTTAGCTCATACTTCCCAAGGTTATGATGGATAATGTATACTGTGACAGTTGGTTCAGGGGAAAATTATAGCGAAACGTATCACTCAAGGTGCTAAACTTATGGCTGTCTTTGTGGTACCTCTACAGATACGCTTTATTGACTCCTTGAACTTTTTACCCATGAAACTCAGAAAATTCCCTGGTTCAAAGGGCTTCTTTCGGCAACTTTTCAACACAGCGGCTAACCAGAACTACATAGGCCCGATCCCACCCCGGATCAATATAGCATTCAATACATGATGCATAGTGAGAAAGATCAGTTCATCACATGGTACAAGACGAACGACCATGGTGTTTTTGACTTTCACCAAGAGTTAAGGGCCTACTGTCAAAAAGAAGTCAACATTTTAAGACAGGCTTGTAATTTGTTCAGGGATGGGATCATTCCAATGCCTCTTTGTGAAACACCTATAATGGGCAGGTTACACGTGTCATATATCGATCCTTTTAAAAGCACCATGCCAGCTAGTTGTTGTATGCAGATCTACAGACAATTATATCTAAAACCTAGAGCCAATCGGGCTGCTGCCCCAGGATTTATACCATGGAGGTCAAAAACATTATTCCATGGCATCTATTCAGTGGCTCTTATACGTCTCAGAGAGCAAAAACATCTCTATACAGCACACCCTAACTGGCAGCAGTGAGAAATGCTAAGGTCAATACTGGCTGCATGGCTATGCCATGGTTCCGTGGGTGGAAGCAGCCTATGAGATCAACGCTTGTGTTTTATCATGGCTGTCCTGATTGTTACCCGTCGGGGGATTTGAATACTTTGGCGAGTACTACTTATGCACAGCTGTATAGACGCAAAATGTTGAAACAGACTTTCCTAGCCAGTCAGGGTGTTCGCGTCGTCACTATCTGGGAACATGAATGGCGCACAATGGTGCAGAAGTGGGGCGTTTTCTTAAAGAGAGGAATCTGCCTGACCCCTAAACCCCCCAAATGCATTGTATGGAGGCTGCACGAATGCTTTAAAGTTACATCATCAGCAAAACAAAAGAGTTGATGGCTGGAAGGTTTAGAATAAATCTTGACCTCTGGCATTGCTCTGGGCAACCCTCCAGACCATCGTTCTTCGCCTGCCAAGCCATTACAAAAGGGGATGCTTGTGGTCTCGTGCAGAGGGGATGTGGCCTAGCAGTTCGGGCTGGACTGCCCCTCTTGGGGTGGGGCCAAGCCTGATTTGCATATGGTCTTTCCCTTCTGTAATGGCTTGGCAGGCGAAGAACGGTGGTCTGGAGGGTTGCCCAGAGCATTGCCAGTGGTTAAGATTAAGTCTAAACCTTCCAGCCATCACCTCTTTGTTTTTGCTATGTCACCCCGAGTGGGACGGTATGCCCAGACGTGGGTCCCGTGCCTGCTGGGCCTAGAGACCCAGGCTACTCCTCACTGATGAGCCCCAACAAGGGCGAAACATGTTTGGGGATGCTTGTGGTCTCGTGCAGAGGGGATGTGGCCTAGCAGTTCGGGCTGGACTGCCCCTCTTGGGGTGGGGCCAAGCCTGATTTGCATATGGTCTTTCCCTTCTGTAATGGCTTGGCAGGCGAAGAACGGTGGTCTGGAGGGTTGCCCAGAGCATTGCCAGTGGTTAAGATTAAGTCTAAACCTTCCAGCCATCACCTCTTTGTTTTTGCTTAAAGTTACATCATTGCATCTCAGAGGGTGAGCTAATACACTACTTAGATTTTACCAGTCTATACCCTTCTGTGAATAATGAGAAACCCTATCCTGTGGGACACACTGAAATCATCTGAAACTATTTTGGTGATATAGACCAGTATTTCAGTCTGATCAGGTGGGAGGTCTACCCACCCAAGGACTTTACATACCTGTGTTACCCTATAGATGCAATGGTAAGCTAATGTTTCTGCTTTGCCGTACATGAATCAAGACAAAACAGCCCAGGTGCGGTCACACAGATAAAGAGCGAAGGCTGACAGGTACGTAACTACAGGCAGCTTTGAAACAGGGGTATCGCCTATGGCGCATACACAAAATATGGCATTTTAAAACAGTCACCCCAATCTCTTCTATGGTTACATCTGCATGTTCCTAGAGCAAAAACAGGAAGCCTCTGGCTTTCAGGTCTGGTGTGTGAATGATTCCTCTAAACAGGCCTACATAGATGATTACTATAAACATCAGTGCATATGCTTACGTATGGAACACATCGAGGACAACCCTGCTCTGCGGTTGTTGGCAAAACTATGCCTTAATTCGTTGTGGGGTACATTTGCATAAAGAGTTAATTTGCCAGACACAACCATCATCACAGACCCCCAGATGCTTCAAGCGTATCTATTTGATAATTTTTACAATGTGCGCAGCTGCGTGTTCATAGACGATCAAACGGCTTGTCCATGCTGGCGCTACGCCATGGGGTATCCAACCACTTCATACAACACTAACATATTCATAGCCGCGTTCACAACTGCTCACGCTCGCTTTAAACTGTTTGCTTTGATGGAACAATTACAAGAGTGGGTTCTGTACCACCACACCAATAGCATTATCATTGTCAGTCACCCCGGAGATCTCAACCCACCCACCAGCAATTATCTAGGGAACCTAACTTCAGAGCAAGTCCCTGGTGAGTACATTGTGGAGTTTGTATCTGCAGGCCCCACAACATATGCCTATCGCACATCATTAGGGACCATCAGTATGAAGGTAAAGGGTATAACACTGAAGATTAACAACATAGCCGAAATACATTTTGACAGTTTAAAAGATTTGGTACAGTCCGTTGCACAGCGAGACCCATGTGACACCCCACAGTCTAACATCGTTACACAACCGGGTATAATGCGGGATAAAAACAATAGAAAATTAGCATTTCTACTCTACAAAAGGCTGTGTTGTGTTTGATAAAAGGACGCTGGCACTGGGTGGCTTGAAGCATCCCTACGCCTATTAAGTATTTTTGTGCTAATCTTCACCCACCCCCCTCACTATTCCACGCTACCCCCGTCACCTCTTCTTTTGAATCATCTAGGTCACCAAGGCGATGCACCCCTCCTAGCTGACTGCCTGGGAGTTGGTTGTTTGAATGTGTATGTTTTATTTTTCTTTTGAATTAAATTGCTCATGGTATAACCTTTTATGTATTAAATATGTTTTTCATCTCTTCATCGAATTGCTTGTGTGTGTGTATAACCTTTTTCCTTTCTGTATTAAATATGTTTTTTTTATAAATAAATCATTTTTCAATTAAAAAATGGTCTACATAAGGAAGACTTGGTATCAAAGTAAGACAGACACAAGTGATCACAGTTCAAGGGAGTTTATGGAACTTTATCAAGTGTATGATAAACACCTATCTAAACCTAAATCTAAGATGGGAGCAAGCTACGACCATCAAAATAATAATAATGCAGTCCTAGTGGAGTATCATCAAAATAAAAGGGCATATACTAAAAGAAACTATTGCCAAATCCTTACCGCTAAGTTACAAATATTGGGGGTAATGTTCATGAAAAAGAAAGAAGTGTTCACAAAATGATAAGTCAGGATGTTCAGGCCGTTGGACTCCCTTCCCCACATTTTCAGCACAGGACAAGGCGGTTCACTCGAGCATAGCACACTCTTGGGCTTCTCTGGCATGAGGAAACGGTTCCTTTACAAGCCTCAGAGCCTTGTATGCCCAAGTCTCCTATGTTATCAAAAGTCTCTTGCTTCAAAGGGCCTGATGTATCAAACAAACGAAAAGTTTCTTTCCAAGTTTCACTCTCACCCTGGATCCCCCTCGGCCGGGCTCAGATTCCTTTTGTACCACAAGCTTTTCTTGGGTGACTCACGGTTCACCCCAGATCCCTCTAAGTCGGGCTCAGATCCCCTTTTTACAATTAGTCTCCCTCAGCCGGGCTCCGACCATTTACTGTTTATATAGCAATCAAAGACTTTTGAATGTGAACAGGGTTTGGCTTCACCCATTGCAGGACCACTTCGATTTTGCAGTTCACAACTTTTACACTCTCAGTTGGATGCCTAACAGAGTCCTTCCAGTGGACACCCACATGGCACCGGACCACTCTGTATATGGCACCTATCTTAGTTTCAAAAGTTCAATCACTCCTTGAATATTCAATTATATTTGCATCACTCCTCACATACACCTGACACTAAGTTCTTTGCATATTTCTTCATACAATGTTGGTGCTTGCAACCTTGGTTCTAACACAGACCGGTCTGTTTTCAGTTCCACGACTCACTGGCTGTGCTGTCTTTACTGGAGCAGCTTCATTACAGGAGCAAGGACAGTACCACAGCGGCAATCGCTTCTTCTCACCTTGGCTAGCGATGCGGGAGAGCCCCGGGTATTCTCGACACACAGTGCACCTTTCTGCAGCTTTAATTCCCGGTCTTATGTTTCTTCTTATCGAGGGTTCTCTGAAAAGCCCGAGGGCAATTCTCTCCTTGCAACCCTTTCTGGTGTTGCCACCTTTCTCCTCTTGTTAAACCGCCATCTCAGAACTGCTGCTTCCTCATGTGTTTTGCCTTTCTCAGAGTGTGCTTTCATGCTCCATCTTTTATCTGTGTGGGGAAGAGTAATGGAAGTCAGATGTGTGTAATTATCAGTAATTGCCTGACTCTGCGTGAACCTTGTGTTGGGACATGTCAGGTATACGGCTCTGGTGTTAGTGCGTTGTCGCTCATGTTAAACTGTCCACGAGAAAGTGTTTGTGTCAGAAAATGGGGTCAGGGGATTGAGCTTGTAAGTATCCTACCTGGTAGGATGGGGAAAAGGTGTTGCAGGGAAGGAGATACGTGTCTCACCCTTCAGTTTCCCCCTTTTACTCCCCGAAGACCCCTCATCCAGGTGATCCTCCCGCACTGGTTCACCCCCAGGAACTGGATCCAATAGCGATGGCCGTGTCCTGGTCATCTGGATGACAGATCCACGGGAACTAGCGGGTGAGACACCATCAGGTTTCTCATACCTGGTTCTTTATTATGTTGCTCTATTTATTATACATACCAGAGCTGTTGCACCCAGTCCGGTGCTATTAGGATGATGGAGCATTCCTGTTCCTTCATTCTGCGCAGAATTCTGGCTATGAGTGGAATGGGGGGGGAAAGCATAAAGGAATTTCCCTGTCCAGTCCACCGAGAATGCATCTCCTGTTGACTGATGTTCCGGGTGCCTTGAGGCGAATGCTTGACATTTTGTGTTGACTCTTGCGGCAAAGAGGTCGATCTGTGGCTGGCTCCACACAGAGAAAATCTGTTGGACTTCCTTTTCGTCTAGCTCCCATTCGTGGGATGACGCGTACTCCCTGCTCAGTTTGTCCACTAGGACATTGTCCACTCCCAGGAGATGTTCCACTCTGATCTGGACTTTGTGGTGTAAGGCCCATGACCTTAGCAGTTGAGCTTCCTGTGATAAGATCTCTGACTTCGCGCCCCCTTGCTTGTTTGTGTAGTGCATGGAGGTTGTATTGTCTGTCTGGATGATCAATACTTGACCCGCCACTACAGGTAGGATAGCTTTTAGAGCCCATTGTATCGCCCTGAGCTCTAGGACATTGATGTGGAGCTGTGATTCCTGGTCTGACCAAGCCCCTTTCGTTTGGAGGTCCACCAAGTGCGCACCCCATCCCGAAAGGGACGCATCTGTCCTTAAAAGAAGAGTAGATGTTGGTGCCTGGAAGGGCATCCCTTGGAGCAGGTTCCGCGGAGTATTCCACCATCAAAGTGCCTTGTGCACTGTCTTCGTTATCTGAACTACATCGCTTGTTTCCATTGGTGGTCCAGGGCCTCCTGGATTGGTCTCATGCAAAGTCTGCAATTTGGTATGAGAAATATACATGAGGACATCATGCCCAGGAGGGATTTGAAAGAGCGTACCGTGGTTGTCTCTTTTTCTAGGAACAATGACGAGCGGAGGATGACTGCTACTCTGTCCGCCGCTGGTCTTACCCTGGGATTCGTGTCGAACTCGTCTACCAGGAAGGGAACCGTCTTGCTGGGTACTGGGCAGGATTTTCTGTTGTTTATCGAAAAACCTAACCCTTTGAAGAGTTCTATCATATTCGATTCTGCCAAGTGAGCTTGACTGTAGGAGCTTGCCCTTATCAACCAGTCGTCCAAATATGGAAATACCTCAGTTCCCAACCTTCTGAGACTTGCTGCTACAGGCACCAGGCATTTGGTAAATACCCTTGGTGCTGATTTTAGCCCAAACGGGAGTACCCAGAATTGGAAATGCATTGGAAATGCAGGTCTCCTATAGCAAACCTGAGGAACTGTCTGTGGGCAGGATGAATTGGAATGTGGAAGTATGCGTCTTCTAAGTCCAGAGTGGCTAGGAAGTCGTTTCTGTTCAGCCACCGTAAAACGGCTTGCAGGGATATCATTTTGAATTTGATGCGTTTGATGTATTTGTTGAGTGCCCACAAGTGCAATATGGGCCTCCATTGCTGTTCTTTTTCTTGATTAGAAAGAAACAGGAGTAGAAGCCTTTTCCCTTCTGGAGATAAGGAACTGGTTCTATAGCTGCTTTTTGCAGTGATTTTTGAACTTTTGCCATGACGTCTCGCAGCATGTGAAATTTGCGAGGGGTGGGAGCAAGTGAGGGAGGTTGGTTTATGAATTCTATGGTGTGACCATTGCGGACCACCTGTAATGCCCACTTGTCTGATGTTATCGCATTCCAGCATTGAAAAAATTGGCTTACCCTTCCCCCCACAGATGTTTGACTTAGAGGGGGAAGAACCGAATAGTCAATTTTGCTTGTTCTGGGCATTACCTTGGGAAGAGCCGTGCCTTCCTCTCTGGGAGTACCTGTTGGCGGATTGATATCTGTTACTTTAGAATGTGTTTCCTTGCCTCTTTTGACCATAGGAAGAGCAAGTATATCCTCTGTCTTTTGAGGCTGAACCTCGAAGGGGCTGAAAAGACCTACGGTCTTTATATTTATCCTTCAAGGAACTGATGGCTCAAGCTGTGTCCGTTTTTATTCCTTTTAGGTGGTCATCTACTTTTTTGCCTAATAAGTCTTGCCCGTCGAAGGGCATGTCCAATATTTGTGCCTGCAACTCAGGCCTGAAATTCGTGGCTTTCATCCAGGCCTGTCTCCTTAGTACCGTGCCGTGGGCCATTTGACTGAAACCTGACTCAGACACATCGACTGCTGCGTCGATCATGTGATCTGAAGTAGCTTCTCCATCTGCAATGATAGACCTTGCTTCTTCCTGTAGATCTGCAGGTAGATGTTTGGTCAGCTTGGACATGAAAAGCCAAAGTTCGCGGTCAAATCTCGCTGTCATGGGTAATGCGTTGCCCACTCTAATAGTGAGAGATGCTGAGGAAGACACCTTTCTACCCATGACTTCCAGTTTACGATCTTCCTTGTCTGGTGGTGCTGACAGTGGTGATGACGGGTTGGCTACCTTTGTTCCGGCCGCTACTGTAATAACTCAGTCTGGCTTGGTATTACCCCTTAAAAAAAGCAGTGCTGAGTCAGGTGCCTTGTACTTCTTTTCAAGTCTTGAAACCAACGCAGGTGTGGATAAAGGTGTGGCCAGTATCTTCGACCCAGACACCCATATGGTGTTGAGAAGAGGAATGGTGGTAAACGTTCTTCTGCGCTTGTCCCTGTGCTCATAAAGCACTGACTTCTTCTCTTCCAATGTAACTTGTAATTTGAACAAGTCTGCAGCTTTACCGATAATAGTATGAAACGATACTGAATCGTCCGGAGGTGAAGAATCACCTGGAGAGTCTTTCTTTCTGGGCTTCTCAACAATATAATCATCCCATTCACTGGGAGCATCAGGCTCCTGTGTGATCTCACCTTCCTCAGGATCTGTGAAATCCCTGAACGGATCCTCTTGACAATCAGAGACTGACACAGATGAAGGCACCATAGTTGGATCTTGAACCGGAGATCGAGGTCTATGTGGCGATGCTGGAGAGGGGACTCATGTCGGTGAAGCACCGAGTGTTCTGCTCCTGCATCTACGTGGAGGCTCATGTGTTTGTGCTCTTTTCTGTGGCCTACTCTTGGAAGGGGAGTGTCTGGGCGTGCTATGCCGAGGTGAAACGTCCCTCAGAGGGGTCCTAGGTTCCTGCAGTACAGATGACCTATTCATTTGTTCCTGACGCCTGTTGAATTCCTCAATGATTCTTTTCATCGATGTCATGAGCATCGGGTAATAAGGATCAGAGATGTCATCTGACTCCGGTTGCCAAGGAGGGCTGTTTTCCTTGGGAATGAGGAAAGGTTGCTCACCAAGAAAGTGTCTGAGAATTCCTCTTGCAGAATGATGTCAGGAAGTTCTGTCATCTCTTTTAAAGGGGATAACTGTGCTCCAACTGGCTCAGGAGCGTCTGAAATTGGAGACGTTGCTCCCAAAGACTTGGCGAGACTGCTCACATTGGATGGTTTATCCGTGACGTCCGCGAGTGATGTGTGGGTCCTACTTTTTCAGAAGATAATTTTTCGGTGTTGTCGACGGTACTTTCGTCGACAGTGGTTTTGTGGACAACGGTTTTGTCGACGGCAGCTTTGTGGACGATGGCTTGGTCAATGGTGGTTTCGTGGATGAAGACTTTGAAGATGGTTGATACCCCTACGTCAACGAGAGATTTGTGGACGAGAGTTTCATCGACGAGAGATGCGCTTCCTTTGTCGACGACTGCTTCGTGGACGTTGAACTGGACGATGAGGCTTGGAGTGCTGTCGTCGTCAATTGGAGTTTTGTCCACGGCTTGGTCGTCAGTGGGTCTCTGACCTTTCTGCCGCTAGTGGATGGCTTCTGCGTGGATGACTGCCACCCCCCCCCCCAGTTTTTTTAAAACGCCTCCTTACCTTTGGAGGTGGTTTTTTCTTCAGGATGACGTGTGTTAGGAAAGATTTCTTAATTGGGTAATTTTCCTTCCATGTGGCAACCCCTAAACTTTTTGCTGTTGTTTTCACCATGATCTAGACTTTGCCAGAGAAGTGCAGCCTTCTGCCGCACCCCTCTGGGCTTTCGCTCCATTCTTACGGGGAAACTGACATGCCCTTAAAACTGTCAGTACCGGGAAACGTTGTTTTCCCTAGTTTCTTTATCATGTTGCAGCTTTCGCGCAACATGACACAAGAGGGCACTGTAAGCTAAGTTACTGCTCTCTTGGGTCTCTAGTCTTCTACAGGCCCTAGATACTCTCTTTGGATTGTAACTGAACGGTGCAAGTGAATCACGGACGGGATTGGTGGCAGCGATTGTTTCTTGTGTTTTTGAGCTCCTTTTGGCGTTTTAAGCGCGTTTCTCGCGCTTAGCCCAAAATGGTGGCCTGGCTCCCAAATATCCAGACCACGAGGCTCTTTGTCCTGTCCGCTGACCGTCTTGCCCCCTTCACCTCCCCCAGGTCGAGCCGACCCGGGGCCTTCCTTATTTGGGCATGTACTTTCCCGCGAAACACAGATCCTTTCGCTGGCTTCTACAAGCCTGTGTGTGCCTCCAGGATGGGGGCTGGGGTGTCTGGTCCCAACACACATCCTGGGCGCCAGAGAGTCTAGGGTGGTGTGAATGCCTGGGACCCCCGTGGTCCGTGATGAGGTCCACAGATGGTGTGAGTGTTTTATGAGCGGAACTCCCATTGGGTCCCCTCCGTTTTGGCGCGAAGGGAACCGTGGATAAGAGGGGGCTGGAAACGCCACTACCAGGTCGATCTCCTGAGTTCTCACGAACAAAGGAATACAGGAGCCAAGTATCCTGCAACCACGAGGCTGAACCGAGGAATCGCTGGTGACCCGCTGAAGGACTGCTCCTCTGCACTGCTGTCGCTTTACCTCGGATCGAACGAGAAGGCCTGTACTGGTACTTCGACCCTTGGAATAGTGTGAACAACTATTCTCGGCATCTTCACCATCTCCTGCACGTAAGCCTTTGGAAGTGTCTCTGGGCTATCCAGCAGACTGACCAGCCTACCCAGGAGTCTTGCTCTGTAACCGCCGTCAGGTTGTGTTGTATTACGAGTCCTTGTCACTCTCACACGATTCGTACACTTGGCATTCCCAGGTCTGACATGAGGAGTGTACATTTGGCTGGAATACACACGGCCACTCTGTTGCCCTGCTGTGGTAACAAACTGTGCGGGTTCACTGCGTTTGGGACGTCCTCAACTCAACCTCTGCTGCCGCGGAATCTACAGGACGGCGACACGTCCCCTGCTCCTATCTGAACCTGCCAGCACTGAAACGGACGCGGAGAAGCCTGGGTCTGCTTGCATCAGGGACCGTTGAGTAGCATAGCTAGGAACTGGTCGCCCTCCTGCAGGAGCCCATAGCTTTTCCCCGCTGTGTCAAACAGCACGCCTTTCCGTACTCGCGCTCTGCTTCTGCCCACAGTGGAGGCTGCACTTGAGTCGCGGAGCTCTGTTCATCTTCATTTGTTCACCAAACTAAACTGCCTGATTCCCTCGAAGAGACTCCCCTTTTTGCCCGTTGGCACCAGCGTGTGCAGGTACTTTTGAGCACAAGGCTCCACTCTTCGTAGGGCTTGGACTTCCTTTTAGTTAGGTGCCTCTGAAGGCGGACTGGGTCTAATTATTATTCGCACTGCCTGTTTTCCTCCCCATCTAGGTGGTCTACACATTTCGTGCGTCTAACTCGTTAGACTTGTTTGTATTTGTATATTTATTGTATTGATTTGGTATGTGTTGGTTTACTGGAGATTTATTGTGATTTCTCGCTACGGTCAATGTTACAAAGGCCTTGTAATAAATGTGTATATATTTTTAATATAACACCTGTTTGGAGTAATGTGAGAACTCACGATGAGAAGAAATGAGACAAGCTATATATATGAATACAAAGCAATTGAAAAAGGCCTCAACAAAGAAGAGCTTAGTATTTTTCTAGATAAGATCTGATCAACAATTATATTTAGTAACTGTAATGTTTTGCAAAGATTGAACTCATATTGTATAACACAGCAGAGGATCAGGTTGATCCCTATATGATTCCCACCCTCTGTTTAAATTGCCCTGGTGCTTGCAGACAGGCATACCCAACTAGTTCTAAATCAGCAGTTGCACCAACCACGAGGTTCCGCACTTCAACATGCCCTATTTGCACCATTGGTATGACATGATTTAGAAGATCAACGAGGCCAAACAAAACATACCAACTTTTCATGATATGCACCACTAGACTAGGACCTCTTTGAACTTGTGAGTGTCAGATACAATTAGGGTTCCTCCACATGGCTTAGAGATTGAGACTAATGACTCCACTCAAGAGCCACCAATCCTTCTCTGTCTCATACTACCTGTGACGATGCTCCTGCCTGATCTGATTTCATGATCAATATCTGATCTAATTTGTAATGCTATGGATATTTAGCACAAATGTTAGAATAATACATTCATTTCAATATTAACTATTTTATTCTGGAATGATTATGCCAAGTTATATATTACCTTGGCTGCTGCAAGTCCTCATATGATATTTTAAATCGGGGGTATTGTAAGGGTGCCCGGTTTTGCGGAGTAGGGAAGTGCTCTTACAGCTAGAGCCCTTCCTCGCCTCCCACCATAATTATTTGTTCTTTTATAACACTACCAGCGAATGGTTTCTAAGCATGGGATCGGGATTCAAGCCTGTGTTGCTCAGAGTTGGCTTGCTTCAAAGACAAACGTGTTGCCCCTGAGCTATCCTGCCTCCGCCATACTCGTTCCCTGGATATTCGCAGATACCATTTAAACACACACTGTCAGCCAGTGCTATCCCTTAATCATGAGCAAGATGGAAGGAAACAGACTGTCTGTTCTTCAGGTAAGAGACAGTATATTTACTGATAAAATGAAACTATCAAATTTTGATCCATCTTGTACTGTTATGAAAATCAAGCACGTAAGATCGGCAAATACTTCCACTTCAATACTAAATACTTCAATCATTAAAGATCTTGCCAGGTTATACATCACCTTGGCATTCACAAGTCTATGCATGGCATTTAAATTCAGGTGTTCTAAAAATGGCACCCCTTTTTGTGAAGCGCTCACATTGCTTGAGTCCTTCCTCGCTTCCTAGTACATGGATTCTCTTGACAACCACAGACACCATTTGAACACATGCTGCTAGCCAGCACGACCCCCTAATCCAAAGCAAGACAGAAGGAACATGGACTGTCTACTGTCCAGGTAAGAGCTAGTAGTACACATACTGGGATAAATAATACATTTTTCAAAACCAGCTTTCACAGGTCTTAAAGCTACTTTTCAACTTGCAATGCTCAATCTGTGCTACATGCAAATACGCTGCGGCTCACATTGTGACATCCCACAAATACATTTTCTTTAGCTCAACGTTATCAGGTGGATGAGCCTTGCCAGCTATGCTTGGAAAATTACAACTGGATTACTACTTTCTGGTGCGTCTTTCAACGAAGACCACCAACATTGAAAGTGACTTTCAACACTTTATGGATTATCTTCTACAATTACTTAATTGTCAAAAGAATGCATACGTGTTTCAACGGGGGCCATATTCATGTGAGTAACTTTAATATATTTTGGCAATGCTGCGATATTCAGATTCACAGGGTAATTACAACAATTAATCTGCTCTTTTTATTTCTTCCTGTGCAGCTCAATTTTGAGAAACCTCGCAACTATTAATGGAAGCCTCAATTTATTTTTGATGCAGACCCTGGTATATGTTGAGACTTGGTTATTACTTACAATTTCATATCCAACAGATGTAGTTGGTTTCATGTTTTTGAGATGGTGGCTGCCACCCCTACAGATATAATTTAAACCAGTACAGACAATAGTATCGCTACATTGACCTTTATGGTGACAGTACCCTATGTTCACGCCACTTTGAATCCAACCCCCTTCCGCATGTGAATGCAGGTTTAAGGCTGTGATTGCACTTGGGCACTGACCAGCTTTGGGGAATCGTATTTGCGAGTAACTTCTCACACCATGGAGATGATTGGTTAGACCACTAACCACTACATATAGTTCACTGACTAAGTGAATATGCCATTTTAACTTTTGTCCTTTTTATTTTTGCCTCCCTCCTTTATGCCTACATGGATATGTATGTTGATTATGACTAAATGCATTTATTATTGATTGCTTGGATACAACATTATCTTTTGTATTTTCTTTTCTCTGTTATAATGTGGTGTGTGACTTTTTGAACTATAGATGCAATACTTTGGGGAAGTAATTCGCAGATCAATCAAGCAATTGTTCGGATTACTAACAGCACTTACTATACATTTACTGAGAGCCCTGAAGAAGAGAAGCAGTTCTCGAAACACGTGTCAGCTTAATATATTTAATCATGGCTCATTTCAGTCACTTATAAATCAATAATAAAATTGATTTCATCATAAATATATTCAGTGATAGACTTTCTCTTGCGATAAATTAAAGGTGACTTGCACAAAACGACAACAAGAGTGTGAGCACACAAGAAACTTGAATCTTTCATATCTGGTCTAATTAAGCTCCATAACATATGATGTTAATGCTTGCTCTAATCCAGCAACTCGTGACTTTTTCTTTATTCATATGAAGGGATTATTTATTAGTATAACAAGATTATTCTGTTATCCAGGTCTACATATAAGATTCTTGTTACCCGACACCACTCCAAGATGGTGCTGCATGCAGGTAATGATTAAGATACACCCAACTAGATGTCGTCACATGATCTGACAAGCACATATCGCAGGATTTAAGCAATATATTTGCAGGAGCACAAATAATGATTTGTAATTCAGCCTGAGGAAGTCTGTTTTTCAGACGAAACACATGGCTAAATATCATCCTGCCACCATAGACCGGCTGCATTTTTAAAGTTTGGTATATATATATATATTAAACGGCCTGCGGTAGCAGCCGTGTAATTATGGTTAAATTGTCAAACCCATAGGAAGCACTTTTTGGGCAGCTTATAACTTCTCTCCCCTGCACGAAACCACACCAAACTTTGCAAAAATAAGTATATAGCCCACTCAAGTTTTCTGGCAAGTTTGGTGAGGTTTCGTCAGGGGGGGCAAAGTTATAGGTTTGGGGGTCCCAACATTTTTTTTTCTATACACTGAATGGATAAAACTTTGCTTATGCCTACAGCCCAAATCCGCTGGATGGATTTTCACCAAATTTGTGCCAGGAGCGGCGGCTTGGTCCCAAAAAATGTAGGTCAAAAAAATTAAGTGATATCTGGCTCCGCGGACCCATTTCCCTGTTTGGTCCCCTGACAGGCATAGGATTGGTCTATAGGGTGATGTGATGTCCGCGGACATCGGTCACGGCCCCTGATTGGATGATGAAAAGCATGAAGTGCGTCATATTTTCGAAAACAGCCAGCAGGTTGGCTTTGCGGACATTGCAGTAAAAACATATATAAAAACACAACATTACACTTGTCAAACTAATCAAACAAACTCCGGGGAGGTGAAAAAACAGGTGGTTTTCACCCTTAAAATATGCAAACAGTCCAGATGTTCGTGAACAGTCCTGTGAAGTTTGGGAACACTTCAGATGTTCTGGAGCAGTTCTTGGATGGCTTATAACTTTGGCACCACTCGATGAGACTGCATAACATTTTTTAATTCTATTCCAGTCTGAAAGGCTTTGCAAAGTTAGGTGGGATTCTGTCAAGAGGGGGAAAATTTAGAGGTGGGGCCCCCAAAATATTGTAAAGGTTTATAAATGTGGTTGACGAATCTGCACAAAAGTTTGCAAAACTGTTTTAAATCTAGATATACATGTTTTTGTAAAGTTTGGTGGTATATTCTCAAGAGGGGGCTTAATTAGAGGCGGTCTGAACATTTTTAGATGGCTTATAACTGTGTTGCCGTTTGACGAATGTGGACAAATATTTTCAGAAACATTATAGACCCAACCTTGAATTTATTTATTTATTTATTTATTGGGATTTATAATTGCCCAGCGGCCCGGAGGCATTGTGGCGCTGTTACAGGATATTAACTCGGTGCATGTTATACAGGTTATACAGGGTATACATTCGGTGCAGGTTATAACATTATTACAGATGTATACAACAGTATGTGACATTGTGCAGAAGGTGTTACAGGTTACAGAGGGAAAGCGTTAGAGACAATGCATGACATAAGGTGGTCTAGTTGAACAGTTTTGTTTTTAGAGCTTTCCTAAAGGTTGTCAGGGATTCTTCTTTTCTTAGACTGAGTGGGAGTGAGTTCCAAGCTTTAGGGGCTAGAACCTCAAAGCTAGAGCCACCTGCTTTAGCTCTGTTGAATGCAGGGACTGAGAGTTGGTGTAAATATTGGTCACGTTTCAGTCTGTGGGCTGGTGATTGGTGTATTCTTTCCACTAGGTAACCTGGGGCAGACTGGGCGATGCATCTGTGTGTGATGGTGAGGGCTTTGAATATTATGCATTCTTTGAACGGGAGCCAATGGGCATCTTTCCTCGCCTGGGAGATGTGCTCTCTCTTGGGTATACTGGGTGCGGCTCTGAGGGCACTGTTTTGTGCGATTTGTAATCTGTTGATGTTAGTATTGGAGGTGCCTAGAAGTAGAATGTTGCAGTAGTCAAGTTTTGCACAAAATGTGGCCCTTGCGATGTTGAGGCAATTTTTATGAGATAGGTATGGTCTCACAGCGTTTTTGATTTTTGATGTGAGAGCAGCCGCTGATGAGATGGCGTTGACTTGCCTGTCCATTGATAGGGTGGAGTCAAGATAGACTCTAAGTGTTTTGATTGTGTCTGCGGTTTTAATGATGGTGTCCTCGATGCTGAAAGAACTATAGTTTCCGTCTAGTTTTTTTAAGGCTTCTTTGGGTCCTACTAGCAGTATTTCGTTTTGTCCACCAATTAGGCATAGACCATTTGCTGCCATCCAAGCCTGGATACGTGCATATGTGTCTTGGAGTGTCTTGAGGTCTTGCTCATAGTTACCTGTTAGAGTTAGGAGAATTTGGGTGTCGGAAAAAACATGGGCGGATTTCAAGCAAACACTTGTAAGAAGCATTGGCAAGGACCTGAAAGCATGGTTTTGCAAATGTGTCTGTGTTTTTAATTTTTTTACAAGTGTCATAATGTAGGTACAAAAAAAGAGTGATATACCTTTGGTGACTGAGGTATAACCTGTGGCCATGGGCGTGGCCAGATTGTCCGGGTCATGGTATAAAGTCATGACCCGGACAATATGGCTACTGGCCTTGACAGTGAGGGATGAAAAATGGTGTTAAAGCGGCCATGTCCATCTGGGACCCGCTATGTGATAAAGTTATTTGAAAATAGGATAGGTTTCAAAGGGAAAGAAAATGTGCTCATGGTAATATGGTCATGGGGTTCTGACTTTACCCTCTGCAGAATGCCACGGAAAGGGAAGAGGGGCTCTGTACTGAGCACCACCTTCTCTTTCCATGCTGGCCATCTTGGAAAAGGATGTTCCTTCCTACAGCGGGACGCCACAGGCATCCCGCTATGGGAAGAAATATCTATTTTTTAGCACCTTGGTTTCCTGCTTTGGGAAGCAGGGGTGCTAATGGCCTTTATCTGCCATTGCAGGGGCTGCAATGGAGGATAATGGTCTGGCGCCCACATTATTTATTTAGAATGCACCAAAGCCTGCAGGCATCAGGGCGCACACAGACACACTTCACTTGGGCTGATAACTTGGACTGCCGGGCATTATCCCCGGTTCCAGTCCCTGGAACGGGGGCTGAACGCCACATTATTCCCATTAGCATAACACAAAATGCTAATGGGAATGTTGGAAACACGTATTGAGTCTATGTATGGTCATGTGGCACTGTACGGAAGGTCCACAGAGATGTCAGACATTCGCTGACGTCGACGGAAGCAAAAACAGTGAAAAAGTAGAGATGTGTTAAAAATTATGCTAGATGGTGGGAAATAGCAGAGTTTTAAGGTGAAACATAAATTGGACTCAAACGTTTCTATATTGGGGTAAGTAGGATATTAGTAAGTTGTAGAAAAATTGCATGCACCGGTAAAAACCCATGGAATTCTCTGAAAATAACTTTGTTAAAGAGACATTATGGTTCAGTTGCACTAATGAAAACCTATGAAATTTAATGAAAAAACTTTGTTAAAGGGATGTTACAGTATATATATATATATATATATATATATATATATATATATATATATATATATATATTATTACATGGCCTGCGGTAGAGGCCATGTAGTTATGGTTAAGTTGCTAAACCCATGGGAACAGCACTTTTTGGGTGGCTTATAACTTCGCTCTCCCTGGATGAATACTCACCAAACTGTGCAGAAAAAGTATATGGCCCACTCTGAAAGTTATATGTGGGGTCCCAAAATGTCTTTATTTCCCATAAACATAATGGAAAAAAATGTCGCGCCTACAGCCCAAACCGCTGGACGGATTTTCAGCACATTTGTGGCAGGAGCAGCGGCTTGGTCCCGAAAGCGTGCTTTTGTTAATTTGGTGTAAATCCATCCAGTAGTTTTATTTTTTAAACAACCAAAACATAAGTCAAAAAAATTAGTGATATCTATGTCTGCTCCGCTGACACACTTCCCTGTTTGCTCCGCGGACAGGACAGCGATTGACTAATCGGCTTGCGTTATGTCTGTTGACACGTGACGGGTTCTCCGATTGGCTAGGATGAGGCGCGTCACATTGTTTCGATGCGCCCGCCATATTGGATCCGCAGCGTGGAAGTGAGCATAAATCCAATTTTGGGGAGTGTGTTGGTGTGTATGAGTGCTTGGAGAGGGTGGAGGAGTAAGAGATGGGTCCAATGCTGTATTTGTTTAGGTGGGAGAAGGCTGTGATGTGTTTGCGGTGTCTGCGGTCACCGCGGTTGTTTGCTGACATACTAAACACTGGGCGCACTACTGGCTATTTTAGTTTAGTATGATGTTGGTTTTGAGTCGTTAGAAGAGCATTGGGTGAAGAGGGTATGTATTGAAGAGTTTGTGCATTGGTTGTGATTATTATTTAGAATGTTAATTGAAGTGGATAGGTTTTGAGGTGATGTATTATGTTTTTGGGTTGTGGTCATTTGGTAGGTGTTTGTTTCTATGGGTGTGTCATGCTGCAGTGGTTGTGGCCAGGGCCTAGAGTCTTGGGTGCATGGCCGAAGTGCTGTAGGCCTTCGACCATGCACCCAAGACTCTAGACCCTGGCTACAACCACCGCAGCATAACACACCCATGTTACCAAAGATTTTGACTGTGGTATGTGAGCTGCTTAGAGGATATGTTTTCAAAAATGTGAGTACTGATTGACAGTAGTGTAATAGTGTTTATAGGATAGTGAGATGATGTGTGTTAGTTTGTTGGATTGTGTTCAGAATGTTGGTATTGAAGACTCTAGGCATTTTGGGTTGTATTTATTGGTGAGGTGTTTGTTTGCATGGCTGTGTTATGTTGCGGTGTTTGTGAGATTAAATATTATATACTTACTGTTTCTTTTGTTGAGGCTGTATGAAGAGTTTTGGCCAGGCCATGCAGTCAAGATTGTAATGTTTGGCAAAAAGCGCTGCAACATAAGATACCCATGGAAGCAAACATTTTGGATTGTGGTTTATGGTCAGGTGTTTGCTTGAATGGGTGTGTTATACTGTGGTGTTTGTGAGTCCAGTCATTATATAATTACTGTTTGACTTTTTGTGGATGTATGCCGTTTTTTCATGCCATGGGTAGTTGTAGCAGACATTTTTTTTCAATCATTGTGATAAAAGAAAAAAATTGCGTTAGTGTAGGAGTATTGCATTGCATAGTAGACATTTCTGTATTTTGTCGACCCTCATAGTTAGTACTTTAGAAGTACTATAGTTCAAACCAGTGTACTATGTAATTTTCTCAGTTCCTGTGTTTGTTGATTAAATCATTGCGTCTGTGGGGAAAAAATCCATTCTGGATTAAAAAAAACCTTTTTATGTTGTGGTGCAATATATTTCTTTCATTGAGTTCAGTAGGAGGAATTGAATGTGTATGGTTTTTGATTTGGAAGTGGCGGTAGTATTGTTGCAATTAGATAGCAGTTGGTGTATTGTATTTATTTATTTCTTTTTCCATGTCAGTGGTATTCATCTATCTGTTGGCTTGTTGCAGATTTTTGGGGCAGTTAGATACCTGTTGGCGTATTCTAACTGGTCATAGTTTTGAAGTTCAAGTTTTGTTTATGTTCATACACAGATTAGTTATTAAATTTTGGATTTAAGAATATTAAGTAAGCGTTTATAAGATTTGCTGGTAATCTCTGTTTTAGAGTAATGTTAGTATCATTACATTCAAACCATCCACAATTCTTTTTTATATATACAGTGTAGTGACCTGCATTGGTTGTGGCTCCTGCGTGGTAGATTATACCTATTGTTGTGAAGGTTTTCTTACCAAGTGATACTTGACCATGTGTGAATCCAGTTAGCTTGCAGTTGTTTTTGGTACCATCTGCATCATAACATAAAAGCATTACTATTACGTATTTACTATGTGTCTGTATTTGTAAGGTGGAACGATTATCGGAATTAAAGGTAGTACATAATCTGCCACGGTTTGCATTTTGTACAAGTTGCTGAAATGGAATGGATTCACAGTTAGGTATGGATACATACACAAAGCGTTCATTGGGAACTTTTTCTTGTACTTCATGCCTGCAAAGAGTGCATGTATGTTTCCACATGTATGTAATTTGGAAGATTTCATGTATAGGTATGTTTTTGTTTTCTAGTACTTGTAGCAAGTACATTAGAAATTCTTGTGGATCTTCCTGTAAGTTTATAGTGAACTTGACCATTCCAGCACAGTAGTCTAATTCCTTCCTTATTCCAGAAACACTAAGTGTTGTCAGGATTGTTGGTTGCAGTTCTATGACGGACTAACATTTGCAAACACAATTGGTCTGTACCATGTAAGTAAATGTCAATAATTGGTGGCAATTGGAATAGAATATTTATTGCTACATTTGTGTAGCAATTTACACCAGTTGTATTTGAAAATTTGAATGGACCTGACAGTTCTGTGTCCAAGTCATTTTTTTTCGGTGTGTTCGTTGCTTCTTTGAAGAGGTAGTTGAGTTACTTTGAGCAGTAGATTCTTCTTTGGTTGTGGTCATTGATGAAGCATTAGCTTCTTTTACTTTCTTTGGAGGAATTGCTGTGAGAACTTGCATAGTTTGAGTCTGAAGTAGTTTTCTTTTACAACGTTTTGCGGAACAGGATAGGTTTTTAGATGGGGATATAGAGTGAACGCAGTCTATTGTATTCTAGAATGCAGGAAATATCAGCATTTCCTTTACTTGCATCAAAGTTGATTAGAAATAGTCAGTCAAGTGTACGTAAGCATGATAGTGCTACATAGCTCATGCCTTCTTTAAAGACTGTGCAACCAATATCTATCAATGCTTCATATAGGGTAAGACCTTGTGATTTGTGAATGGTCACTGCACATGCTAGAGTTAGAGAAAATTGTTCTCTGCATAAATATATGTCTTTGAAAAGAAGGAAGCGGGCTGTTGAGCGTCCTATCGTTTTAACTTCGGATAGTTTGTCAAAGAGAATATTGACAAATTGGATGTTGTTGTCACATGGGTATGTTTGAAAGCCAACAACTGTACCAAGTGCTCCATTAATTAGTCCTTGGTCCACATCAAGGTTACGTTCAAGAATTACTCTACAGTTTAAAGATAATTTTAATATTTTCTCCAAACCAGCTGTGTTAGAGATAGAGTTTTCCAATGTGTTTAGCCTTGTTGTGGCTTGTTGACACATGGGTAGTGTCATACCATGTACGTCCAGTTTGTCTGTGGAGCCAATTTGAACTATTGGTTGCATTTCTTTTTTTAAACATCATTTCATTAAATTTTGAACAGCTTGCAAGAGTTGGCATCAAGGACATACAATTGACATTTGGTTGTGCTAATTGTTCCATGACATCAGTAGCACCTGAGTTATGGCCATAGAGTGCATGGATGTGCCTGGTTTTTAATATAGATTATGCTTTTTGAGATAGTACACCAACTCTTTTAAAATGTTGGCGTATGTGAGGTCTGCAGACTGACGCATATTTTCAGTTAATTCTCTGTATTGGAAATGTTGCCAAAGGTTAACATTTCCTATGCTGCCAAGAGTTTTACAGCACAGTTTGTGCCCTAAGGTTTAAATAGGTTCACCTTTTTACTGGAGTTAATTGAAGAAGATCTCTGAAAACAATAATGTGTTTTCCTCCAAAGAGCTCTTTGTAGGCTGTGTTGAGGACCTCTTGTAATCTGAGGTGAATCAAAGCCAACATTAGGTTGGAGACCATGCTCGCCTCATCTATTAGCAGCATTTTCATTTGTTTGTAAACTCTGCATAGTTCCATTGCAGCTTCTGTAGAAAGTTTGTAATAGCCTAATTTGTTTTGGTGTTCTACTGGAAGGAGTAGTAATCGGTGTAAAATGACACTGCCTATGTTGTAGGCAGCTAAACCTGTGGGGGGAGTTACAACAGCTGACAGTTTGTTGTTTGTCAATTGTTGGAGGAACTTGCTGATGATTTTGATTAAGAATGTTTTGCCTGAACCAGCTTCACCACTCAAGTATAGCAGCTTAAGTTTGTAGACTTGGCAGGTACAGTTTTTATTTTCATGTTGCACACCATGTTCAATTTGTTTTGTTACTTCTTGGAAAATGCTACGCTGCTCATTGTTTAGTTGTGATTTCAGTACAGCAAAGTCTCCCGTAGATTGCTCATACTGACACGTGGTGTTTTCTACTTCTGTCATGGCTAATTCTGCCTCATTTGCTATTTGTGGCCGTCCAAGTGGTTCTTGGCTTCCTGTTACAGAAAGTTGACTACTGTCAGGAGTGTCCACATCTAGTTGGGCCTGGAATTCTTCTTCGTGATGCTGTTCATTGTGCAACATTGTTTGGTACTGTGTAAACTTTGCGTGTGTTATAGTGCTTTCATTTGCTTTGAAAGCATCTTCATAGGAGGGATAGGTATCTAGCAATTCTTCTTCTTTTCTCCATGGTTTAAAAAGTTATAGCAGGGACATGTAATACAGTTCTTTATGTTGAGGAGTTTTTAATGACAATTTGATATGATTAATTAAGCTGTGTTTGGTAAATTTCACTAAGCTGTCTTCACAATTTGCTATTCTGTATCTACCTTCCTTTTCATATGGTTTAATATTTTTGTGAAGTTTTGGGCTACGTGGTATAGACACATGGTTTCCAAAGTGGTACTCCTGTTTGGGTAGTATGTGTCCAGTAAATTGTTTTTCACAATGTCTTGGCAGTTGGGATCATTTTTGGCTATTGTTTCTATGTCCTCATATGATTTCAGAACTCTTTTTCTAGATTTAGCAGGACCAAGACTTAGCCATACTATATTTTCAGATTTTACATACAAGGCACTACCGGTTAAACAGTCTGCAGCTTCATAGCATCCACATTCTGTATGAGAGAGCATTTTTATGCCTACGTTGTACATTACTGTGATAGTGTTTTGTCAGATGATATGTCATCCCAGAAGTCCTGAAGCTCTGTTTTCTCTGCTTAGGTTAAGTAGGCTGTGACATATCATGCAACTACAGTGGAATTGTCTGCAATGTACTGCAAATCTATGTTTGCATTCCATAGGAGGGCAATTATTGCATTGTAATCATTGATGCATTTTGATTCTTCTGTTCTTTTTATGTAATATGTGTTCTTAGGTGATTTACCTTTGACACTATGTCTAACTGAAGACATGAAGTTGTTTACTTGACCTGTTCTTGAAACTGGTCTAGGGAAACCAAGGCTGCATTTGGTGTAGTATTTCCCTGTGTTTTTATATTTGCAACAACAATATTTCCCACATTTGTGTCTTTGAAATTGTAAAATTTGTGCATGAAGGTCACTATGTGTTATTTGTGAAGGGATTTCACAAGTGGCATATTTTAGCATGAACTGCAAAACAGTGGCATCACTGTCATGACCAAAGTTAGGAGCATCTTTAATCCACAAAAGCATCTTGATGTGTGGTGCTCCTCTGGCTTGGTATTCATTTCTCCAAAAGAAGTGTTTCACTTCTCCGAGGGGAGGAATAGTTTTATTACAAATGAAGTGTAGCATAGCAATGAAGCGATGATGGAAGTATCTTGATACATTTACAGGATCTAGAGAGCAGAGTTCTCCTGGTGTTTTTATATCTATGTTTGTTTTGTTTTTGTTTGCGATGCGTAGGAAATCGTGTAAATCTTCCCATGCATATTCTGCACAACTTAATGTCACAAACCAAGTGGGTGGGCCAAGGTTTCTTATCATACAGAGTACATGTCCGTGACATCGGAACCAGTATTCTTCTGTACATGCATGTTTGCTAAAAGATTTGTAATGCTGGACTGTAAAATCTCATCTTTTTCTTGCACTATTTGTAGTAATTCCGTAGCAGACCTATTTTGAAAATGGGTACCTGATTTCAATGTGTGTGCAACTCCGTAGCATAGAGTTGCTAGTTCACTTTCAAAGAGAAGGTGGAATATGTATTCCACGTTTTGTCTGAATCTGGGGTCTTCAGAATACTTTCGTAAAGAGCGGTATTCTGATGCTGTTATTTGTGTAGGTCTATCATCGTACCTTCCTCCTTTCCCAGTAGGAAAGAGTAGAGGAAAGGCACATGCTTCTATACTTTTTTCCCATATGCTGATTGGAGATCCTTTGGCTTGTCGCATTTGGTACATTTCCAGTGCATCATCTATGGTATTTTTGGAGTGTAATGGATGAATTGTATAATGGTCTAAAATATTGGATTCCGTAGCAGGATCTAGAAGTTGAAATTCACCAGTTTCTGATGACTCTTGAATTATTTCAGTGGTTTCTCTCAGGTTTTCGTCAATATTAATTTCTCTGTAGTATTCATTGTTGTCTTTTAGATATTGCAGGGCTTGTCTAACTTTATGTAAGTCCACGAGTTGTTGCCAATATTTTGTTGTCTTTTGTAGGTACACCATTTATTAAGATAATTAACGATTTATCTATTGGATGTTGCACTCCCAGAGTGCATACATTGTCTTTGAGATCTAACAGCAAATAAACTACTTTGCCATGAATGCCTTTCACTAATTTAGAGGGAGGTCGTTTTGCTGTATTTGGTTGAAGGCATATTATTGTTCGAAATGGGTGCACTGTTTAAATTATGATGCTCTCATATAAGTTGAGTTGTTGTAGGGGTTTGGGTAATGGGACTAATTCCAAGTTATGTGTGATAGCATGTCAAGGTGTTTGGTTGTTGTCAAGTTTTGCAGTGCAGTAACTGCAAAGCATTAAGGGGTCAGTAATCTCGTATTTGTTTTCTGCTATTAGATAGCTAATTGGAACCATATGGAATTTTCATTGGGCCTCATTACACGGACGGCGGTAAGGGTTAACGGTCACCGTTAATGGCAACGGTGACCGTTAAACCTTACCGCCGTACTACGAGGTCCCTTTGCGGGTTGGAGGATTTAACGCCTGCTTCTTGCAGGCGTTAAAATCCAACCCGCTAAGGGACCTCGGAGCTAATTACGGCACCGCAAAATTGCGGTGCCGTAATTAGCGCCTTCCCCATTTCCATAGAGCCCTATGGGGCAGAAATGGGAATGGGGAAGGGCAATGGCGGAAAGGGGATTTACCGCCCCTCCAACCTTGGAATGGGGCGGTAAATCCCCTTTCCGCCAAGGCGGTGCCGGTATTTTACCGGCATGAGCCATGGCGCTAATAGCGCCATGGCTCACCGCCTACCATGTAATGAGGCCCATTGTCTTCTATTTCGTATGTTATGTCTACAGTTTTTGTGCTATTTTTATAAAAAGTCCTGCAGCAACACACACACAAATGGTTTGGTACTTCCGCAGATGTACTTTTAAACTTTTGTATTTCTTTTTTGTATGTGCGTAATAGAAGGCTGCCATCTGTACAGTTGTTGCCAGTCTGTTGGAAACCTATTGCATTTTGTAAGTGGCTTTCAGTTCCAAAATATTTTCTCTGGATATGCTCTATTTCTTCGGGAAGTTTGTTTGTTTGTTTATTATTTGTAATGCACCAGAATACCCTAAGGTAACAGGGCACAGCATTTACATGGATTTGCGAAACTTAGTTACATCAACAATAATATATACATACACATGAACACAAGAAAATGGCAAGAATATATACAAATGTAAAAATTAACACAGGTGAATACATCATGTACAAATGGCCAGGGATATGCAAGACATAGGGACTCTGAGTATTAGATAGCTTGCGTCTTCAGCCAAGAGATAGTCTTGGAACGGAAGTTTTGGTAAGGTAAGTCCATTCTGAGAGTTGGAGGTAGGGAGTTCCACAATTTGACCGCTTTCACTGGGAAGATGTTGCCTCCTGTGGTGGAGCGTTTGTAGTTGGGGACAGAGAGGTAGTCTCTATATACTGATCTTGTGGCTCTCACAGACGTCTGTCTGTGAAATCTGTCGATGAGGTAAATAGGAGCAGCATTTTTGACGGACTTGTGGGTAAGTGAAGCAGTTTTAAGGAGAATTATATCCTTAATGGATGGATATCCAATTGTTCTGTTGGCTGTATACTGTGATATGGTCCCTTCTAGAGATGCCTAGCGCCGCTCTAAGAGTGTTATTCTGGAGAATTTGTAATTTACCAGTGGTAGCTTTTGAGGACCCAAGATAAAGAGCATTGCAGTAGTCCAGACAGGACAATATAAGGGCTCTGGCAAGGGTCAAGCTGCTGGAGTCAGATAGAAAGGGTTTGGCTGCACGGATCAATTTGCACGTGTAGGCAGTGGAGGAGGCTAATGAATTCACCTGTCTATTGTAGGAGAAGTTGGAATCTAAGTAGAAGCCCAAAGTTTTAACTTTGTGTCCTACCCTGATAGTGTTGCCATCGATCACGAAAGATGAATAGGCAGGGCTTAGTTTCTTTAGGCTAGCCGAAGTGCCCAGGGTGATGAGTTCGGTTTTATCATCATTCAGGCATAGTCCATGTGTGGCCATCCATGCCTGGATGATGATGTACACCCTATTCACCAAGGCCAAATCCTTCCCATAATCTCCAGAAAGCGGAAGGAGGATCTGGGTATCATCTGCATAGTTAGTGTAGGTGATACCGAGATGATCCAAATCATTGAAAAGGGGCTTGGTAAGTATATTGTACAGTGTGGGGGAGACACAGGATCCCTGAGGTACACCACAAGTGATGGGTATGGGGTCTGCTGCATCTGTGGGTGAAAAAACCCTCATGGTTCTGCCGATAAGGAATGATCTAATCCATGTGATGGCCTCGGCGGAGAAGTGAGCTGATGCGTGTAGGTGTGTGCAGAGGACAGAGTGGTCGACCAGGTCAAATGCTGCAGAGAGGTCGAGGAGGAGGAGTAGGGCAGCTTGGCCATTATCTCTGAGGATGTCGATCTGTGTTTTAAGGTCAATAAGAGCCGTCTCAGTCCCATGTTGGGGACGGAAGCCTGATTGTCTGTCTCTAGCAGGTGCTGTTCTTCCAGGTGCTTCTGTATTTGTACGTAGGCGACCTTGTCCAGGATTTTTAGCAGAAATGGTACAGTCGTTATGGGTCTATAGTTTGTGGGAGTGGCTGGGTCGAGTGTTTTTTTTTTTTTTAGAAGAGGCAGTACCCAGGATTGTTTTAGATTGGTTGGGATAGATCCGGTAGAAAAGGAGGCGTTGATTAACTTTGTGATGAAAGGGGATAAGTCGCGGGCAGCGTCTTTGATAAGCTGTGCCGGGCACAAGTCTCCCTGGCAGTTGGAGGGTTTCAAAGACAGGATGGGTTTTTCAACTTCAAGTACGGTCACTTTAGTGAAGTTGAAGCGGGTGGTTTCTCTTGAAGTCTGCTTTCCAGGTGGTTTGGCCTGGTAGGGGTTATTCAAGGATGCTTTTTTACAGCCGATTTTGCTTTGTAGAGTAGCAATTTTATTGGCTAGAGCATTTTGGATTTCTGAACACCAATTCTTATCTTTAATGCATGTATCTGGTGGTGCTATGGGGGTTTCTGCTTCTTTTAGGATAGAGAATAATTCCTTCATATTTGATTTAGCTTGGGTTACGGGAGTCGAAGGATGTACGTTTAGCTAGGAAGATTTCTTTTTTGTACAAGGCCGCTAGTTTAGTGAGTTTGATTTTATTGGCTGCTGAAGGGACTTTTTTCCAAGTAGCCTCGCAGTTTCTTTTTTGTTGTCTTACGTTTTTAATGAATGGTGTATACCATTTATTCAGATGCATTTTGGGCTTGCTTGGTCTAAGTTTAAGAGGGGCGATTAAGTCCAGTGAGGTGGACATAATTTTGTTGTATTCCTCGACCAAAGTCTCAGGGTCCAAGTTGTCAGGGAGTGTATTGAGTGTGGGGAGTTCGGGATGAGTCGCTCCACAGTGATACTCTTTTTATTTCTCGTGAGTGTGGGTGGGTGGAGCCCTACTGGTCGGCATAGGTGGAGGTCTAGTGGTGGAGAGCGAGAACGATACCAGGTGGTGGTCAGTCCAAGCAAGAGGTGAGATGTCGGTAATGTTAGCTAGACAGTTATAGTCCGCCACCCAGTCGAATATTTGACCTTTGGTATGGGTAGGTTCATGCTTCTTTGCGTGAATCCTAGTTCGGTAAGCGTATTAAGCGTGGTGATGGCAGGTTGGTCTTCTGGGTCATTGAAGCCCAAGTCTCCAAGGGTGAGTACCTGGGTTTAATTTTTAAGTTGTTTGGCTGTACCATGTAGAAGATTGTTATTTAAATTGGCTAGTGCTAAAGCAGGACTTTTGACATAGTACAGTTTATGGACCAGATTTCTTATAGTTGAATGATGTGTTGATATCATTTTGATCTGATGGAAGGTGCTTTTACAAATTGGTCCAGAAATGCAGGCTAATGAATGTCCTTGTAGTCCTGTGTATTTGCGCACTGGCAGGAGACCATTTTTTGTAGTAGTTTCATTTTGAATTGTTTTTTTTTCTTTCACATACTGATTGAGGAACTGGTGTAAAGATTTGAAAGATTTTTTGGTAATGTTATGAGCTGCACGACCATTTGTAGACTGGATGTATTGGTTCAGTGGAATGGACAGTTGATACAGAGTTTTCTGCAGATATTTTTGTGAGAAGCGTTTCTTGTTCCATAATGGTATTATTAAGTTTTTCATGCCCTCGTCAACTGCTACGTATGGCAATTGGGTTTATTTGCTTTTGTTTGTATGCTTCTTCATTGAAATATGGTTCTGTGCTTGTGGTGTGACTCCATTCACCTCCACAGATGTTTGTGAAGCTATTTTTGTTGATATTCCATTTACTGAGGAGTCTTTTTGTAGTGTAGTACTTAGTTTTGTTAGTGGTTTCATTCTGTTTAAAACTAAAATAAATAATTTTCTTTTGAGAAGGATTGCACTGTCTATGAGAGCTTGTAGAATTAATTTTCTACGGTAGGTTTTAAGGGTTGTGCGCGATTTCTCTCCTGTTTTTATAAGGTTCTGAAGGACTCCGTGGTGGAACATTTTTTGTAAAATAAGTTTTTTGGTATGCTTCCTTGCCACTACATCAAGATTTATAGGTGCAGTGTTAGCACTAGTGGTAGTTGCAGTTTTGGTAATCACTTTCTGTTCCATTTTACATTTTGAAAGAGGAGGCACGGTTTCTGTACCGGAAGCTTGTTTTGTTTCGCTTAATGACTGTATTAGCTGTTTTGTTTGAACTTTTAGTAGAAATTCTGCTAGAGGTGGATGCTTATTTTGGAGAGTTTTAGTTTAATTTCATTTACTTTTGCGTTGCTTTCTACAGAGTTGGTTTTTGGTAGGCATTCTTTGGGGTCTCTGTTGGAGAAAAAAAGAAAGTGTGGGTTGTGATCTTGTATAGTGTGTGTTGTGCATAAGTGTCTGAGTATGATGGTAAGGATGTATGTAGAGGTGTGTGATTGTGCAATGGGCTCCTACATCAGGTTGGGAAGGCTATTCTTGTATTTGTTTGTTACAATACTGGTGTTCAGATTACAATACAAAGTGTAGAGCTGGTGAGGGAAGCACTAATACTGAATCTAATGTTGAAGGGTTAATACAATTGTTTGTTCTAGAATACTAAAATTATACAGTGTTTGAGTATCAGTTAGAACATTATGGCAGCATTGCACTTACTTTTTTGGATGGAAAGAGTAGGTTTCTTCAGAGTTCTCCTTCGTACTTCAGACGCTGCTGCTTTTCAGCAGAGTGGTCTTCACTGCAATTGTGAAAGAAGTTAGTAAATATGTGTGTTAATAGCACTGTTGTAAATGGAGACATTGATTCCTTTGTTTTTGCAGTAGTAATGCTTTCTGATAACTGTGAATAGCATGTACATGCACTTTCCTTTGCCTATGTGCATTCTGTTTATTTCATTTAGAATCTGTTAGTTGAATGTGCTTTAGAAATGAGTACAATAGTAAGCACACAGAGCACAGGTGGTGTTATTGGATGTTAGGAGATAGAAGAAATAATTGTATGCTTTGTTTGCTATTTTTACAGGGTAAATGGCAGAACCTATACGCAGAAGTATGCAATGTATGCATTTGTGAAGGTGTGGGAAATAAAGCAGCAGTATTTGATGGGGTCAGCAGCTTATTGCTCAGTATGTCATTACCAAAGAACTGAGTGATTCTGTGGTGCTTGGAGATGGGAGAGTCTAGTATAAAGTAAGGGTTTGTCATGGCGACAGGCCCCAGAACACAAAAACCACACCATCTAGTGATGGTAGCAAAGGGTCACTTGACTCACTTATGTCCCTTTGAGACCCAAAAAACAGGGGCCCTGGCTGGACTCAGTCCTGGCGCCTTTGGCGCCAGGCTCATATAGAGGTGTGAGCAGGAACACTTTATTTCGGTGCAGGAGTGCTTTAATTTTACAATAACTTTCCAGGAGCTGAAAGCCTTTATCCCAGAGAACATCCTCATGTTCTGACTCATCGGGTGTGGCTCCCTAGGCCTGGTCTTCATGTGCTGACTCATCGGGTGTGGCAGGCAGGCTGAACCTGGTGGGCGTGGCTTCAGAATCTCAGCTATATAAGCTGCTCCATCCTTAAGGCAGGTGTTTCACGTTACTGTGCACCCGTGTGTAACGTGACGCTCACAGCCACTTGGACCAGTTTACTTACCTTTGAAACCAGGCGTTCTCCTGCATACTCACCTCCAGGAAACTGGTGCTTCATCTGCAGACTCATCTCCTGACATCCAGTGATCTTGATCCCGACGCTGCAGCACCGCACTCCGCATCCACGAACTCGGACCCTGTGAAGAAGACAAGGTTAGAAGATCCGTCCTGGGGCTGTGCCGCATTTGAACCCCGCACACCCCCTAGTTAACAACTTACCAGCTACTGTACCGCTGCAGCTTCGTTCCTCATTCCCTCCGGCTGCTGCTTCAAGCTCTGCAGCTTCTGCCGGGCCGGCAACACCACCTGCAAGGGAAGAAAGCAAAAGAGCAAACATCAAAAGTGGAACAGGCAGCAATACAAGACAACAAACTTTACAACACAACAAAAACAGATGAGGAAAGACAAAGGCAAACACGAACACTTACCTGAAGTGTAGTGGCTTAGTCGCAGCAGAACTGGACTACCACGTGCAAGGGACCAGTGAAGGAACTCGGTCCAGATCATACAAGCGCCCCTGCCAGAAGCAGCAGGACGGAGTGCTTGCTAAAACTAAACAGGTGAGCTTTCCAGGGACAGCGCATCCCATGGGTACCACGGTTTGGGAGAAGGGGTCTGGAAGGGGATCAGGTGCACAAGCTGGCATACTCACTCCCCCTATTCTCCACGCAGGAGCAGTCCTGAGCAGCATCACCTATTACCACCAGTCACCATGTAAGCGCAGAGGGCGAAGTCAGACCAGAGCGACCTCACCCCCGGGAGGGCTGCAACCGTGCCCCAACGCCTCCGCAGAGACCAGGTGAGAGTAAAAGAACGCAAAGCCTCTTCGAATCTCTGCCTGGGCATTATGGAAACTCCTGAAACGGACCAGATGCCCGATTACTGAGAGTTACGGGCTGAAATTCATGCCTCAAGACAGGAAACCAATGCCCTAAGGAGGGATCTAATTGTGAACCAGGAGCGGACAGATGAACTAACAAGGCAAATGCTCCAGACACAGGCAAGCCAGGTCCCACTGCTGGGGTATGCCCCTCCTGCCATGCCTCCACAGCCCACGCCAGTATAGGTGGTTCTTCCAGGGGGGGGGTTCCCCTGGCCCCACTAAAACACTTCACAGGCGATCCGAATAAGTACGCCATCTTTATGAATCAATGCCACCTACATTTCTTGTGCAGACCTGGGGCATTCCCCAACGATCAGGTGAGAGTGGCATTTGTACTCTCATATTTGGGAAGTAGTGCAGCAGACTGGTCAA
The DNA here is from genome assembly GCF_040938575.1 of Ambystoma mexicanum. Taxonomy (NCBI): domain Eukaryota; kingdom Metazoa; phylum Chordata; class Amphibia; order Caudata; family Ambystomatidae; genus Ambystoma; species Ambystoma mexicanum. The sequence goes on along the minus strand of NC_090936.1, from coordinate 297,481,694 downwards.
TACCCTTGGTAAACCAGGATGATCCTTTGCTTCGAGACTTCAGAGGTTTCCAGCCTGAAATGGAGAAACTATTTGCACGCCATACTCAAGGGCGGGCTCTGGACAATGAACTGTTATCACTACAGCAGGGTAATCAAGACTTACTAACATATCACTTCCTTCATTCGTCTGATAACACAAACTGGCCAGAGGAGAAAAGAACTACGCTCTTTTACAGAGGCTTGCGAGGGGAACTTAAGGACGTATTAGCCCAAGTAGTAAATCCCCTGTAAAGATGTGCTGAATACATCGACCTGACAGTGCAGCTCGATCACAGATTGCAGCTTCGGAAGATGGATCGGGCCAAGGCCGAGGGGCAGTCGGTCTACGTGCTATCCCATGAGAATCAAACCAAATCACACGATCAGTCCGAGCCAATGCAAATCGGAGGCTTGCGGGGCCCACTCACCAAGGCAGAAAGGGAGAAACGGAGACAGAAGCAGCTTTATTTGTACTGTGGTAAGGCAGGTCACTATCTCCGAGAATGCCAGGTGAAACCACCCATGAAAGCAGTTAGAGCAACTGACAAGGGAGAAGAAGAAGAACAGGACTCCACAAGCAACCGTCAAATATACATGCCTTGGAGGCATAAATTGACAGTGGGGCTGTGAGAAATTACATGGACTAAAATCTGGCTACCTAGATAGGCCTTCGTCTCCAACAGAAGCAGGTTTCGGAAAACGTCACAGCAGTTGATGGATCTCAGCTATAATCTGGCCCAGTGACGCATTACACCGAGAAGGTCACGCTTCTGTGTCAGGACGGTCACCAGGAGGACAACACCTTCAATCTCATTGGCACTCCTCAGTTCCAGATGATATTGGGAATGCCCTGACTGGAGACCCACAATCCGAGGATTGACTGGCATAAACAAGTTCTGACCTTTCCCCAAGACTGTGCCAACACCCGTTATAGAAAAGGATTCTCAAAAAGGTCTTACCAACCCAGGTTCACCAAACAAAGAAACCATACTGGGCCTCACCAATTCACTACCACCTGAATACCTGGACTCTTTCAAAAAGAGCAAGCAAACACCCTACCTCTGGACAGACCGTATGACTGCCAAATTGATCTGGTACCTGGAGCTCAAGTTCCCTGCAGCCGGATTTATGCCCTAACAGAACAGGAAAACCAGCATCTAAAAACCTACCTCAATCAGTATCTGGCAAATGGCTTAATTCGTCCGTCCAAGTCCCCTGCATCCTCGCCCCTCTTTTTTGTGCCTAAGAATGAGGGAGACCTGAGAACTTACATTGACTACAGAGCACTTAACCAGATCATGGTAAAAAACTGTTACCCGTTACTGCTTATCCCCGAGCTCTTGGATCAAGTCAAAAACGCTCAGATATGCAAAACTAGTCTTACGGGGGGCCTACCATCTAGTAAGAGTCTAAAAAGGAGATGAGTGGAAGACAGCCTTTCGCACAAAATATGGCCTTTATGAATATCAAGTTATGCCCTTTGGACTATGTAATGCCCCGGCGGCGTTCCAATTTTTCATGAATTTCGTGCTGCGTGAACTTTTGGACATCCGTGCTCTTGTCTATATTGATGACATTCTTTATCTATTTGACCACCAAGGAGGACCACGTTAACCATGTCCGGGCAGTTTTGGAGAGACTGCGGCAACACCGGCTATATGCCAAATTGTAGAAATGCTTCTTTCATGTGACAGAGGTAGAATTCCTCAGCTTTATTCTCACACCACGGGGTGTACGCATGGACACGCGCAAGGTAGACGCTATCCTTAACTAGCCCTCACCGACATCCATAAAGGGAGTACAGAGTGTACTCAGGCTCGCCAACTATTATTGCCGGTTCATTCCCGGTTTCGCCCAGATCGCCCACCCAATCACCTCTTTACTACGGAAAAATAAACAATTTAATTGGTCCACAGAGGCAGAGAAAGCCTTCAAGGAGCTAAAAACAAGCATTTACCACTGCACCAATTCTACAGCATCCTCGACCAGAACTACCATAAGTGGTCGAAACTGATGCTTCCAAAATAGAAATGGGAGCAGTCCTGTCACAACGAGACCCCGAAACAGGTCAGTTGCATCCCGTGGCATTCTGGTCTCGCAAGTTTTCAGCCCCTGAATTGAATTATGCAATCACTGATAAAGAACTGCTAGCAATTAAGGCACCGTTTAAAACCTGGAGACATTATCTTCTTGGAGCTAGACATACAGTCACCGTTATCACGGATCAACGCAATCTATAATATCTGAAGACCGCTAAAGCGCAATCATCACGTCAACTCCGCTGGGCTCTCTTCTTTGCGAAATACGACCTTGTCATCACCTACAGACCCGGAATATGCAATGGAAAAGCGGATGCCCTGCCTCGCATGAGTGAGGGAGAAGAGCATTCACTGCACCAGACCACATGGCAATCATCCCTGAAGGACGAATCCAAGGCACGATTGCTGCAACCACCAGTCTAGACAACTCAAAATCTGACCTGCAACACTTGAAGAGTCCACCAGCGCAACAGGATTGACTAGGGAAGGGAGACCGGTATACGATTGTGGACAACCTACCATACTACCAAGGACGATTGTACATCCCGCATAAGAAATTACAGAATCAAATCATCGCAAACTATCACGATTCATTAGTAGAAGGGCATCCAGGAATAGCCAAAACCCAAGCTAAAATAAAGAAAAATTATTGGTGACCAACTTGGCGAAAGGACATTGTTCAGGTCATTGCAACCTGTCGCACCTGTGCACAACACAAGTCCCAAAAACAAAGTCCCGCAGGTCTGCTACATCCTTTAGAAGTACCCCCAGCACCTTGGAATACGCTATCAATGGATTTTATTACAGACCTTCCCTCCTGTAACGGATACAATACCATCTTATTCGTCGTAGATCTGTTTTCCAAAATGGCCCACTTTATTCCCCTGAAAGGTCTCCCAACTGCTTCTACTCTGGCTACCGTGTTCTTGGAACAGATCGTCCGGCTACACAGGTTCCCATCAATATTGATATCAGACCGAGGAACTCAGTTTGTTTCTGCATTCTGGAAAAGGTGTTGTAAAACTGCCAAAGTTGACCTCTGGTTATCTACAAGCCATCACCCCCAAACCGACGGCCAGACCGAACAGACTAACCAGGCCTTCGAGCAATACATAAGGTGTATGCTGCAACAAACTGAGGTGATGATACCTGTAAGGACATACTTTGGTTAGCAGAATCTGCATATAACAACTCCATTCACACCAGTACGGGACAAAGCCCATTCTACATAGTGTACGGTTGACATAGGGGGCGCTAGAGGGCCAACCAAGATGGCCGCTTTCTAGTGAGCTCCCGCACGGCCCGCGATTAATCCTGCTCAATCCTTGTCATTTCGGACCACCTTTGCCCTGACAAAAGCACTCACTCGCTTGCCAGACAACGCTCCGCTGAACTGTGAAAACTGGAGCCAGAATGAGAAGCCCAAGAGCACATACGCTGCACCCCAAGCCAACAACTGTAAGAAAATGAACAGACCCACCAGAAGCCGGGGAGCATTGTGACAGCCTGAGCCCGGTGCGGACAATCCGAGGCTGCCCGCCCCCTCCACATCCTCAAGGGTTAAAGCCGCACCGAACCCCTATGAGCCGCAGGCGTAAGCCGGGGTCGTCTGCTCCCCCCCTCATCCTCACCACGCCAGCAGCACTGGCATGGAACTTGCAGTCAGCCCCGGAGGGGAGGCCTGCGGCCGCGGCTCAAGCGGCGAGACCCCGGGCTGCTGCCTGCTCGCCTGCACGGGGGTATGCGGGGCAACGTGAGGATCCGCGCCGCTCCCGTGGCTCTCCCCCTTCATGACCGGACCTGCAGCACAGCACAGGGGGGCGGGGACGCGAGGCGCCAGCCTGGAGGCCACACGCGGCAGCCCCTCCTCATCCAAGCGGGAGCGGGCCCTCATATGCCCAACGGGACGAACAGCTGCCTTGAATAGATGCCAGACCTCGGACGCCACAATCAGGTGCAGAGGGGGCGGGAGGGAGCATTTCTGTGGCCGCGTGAGATTCCCCACTGCACACCCAGGACATCGCGGCCACCCAGCCCAGGCAAAGACGTGCCAAGACCTCTGCCCCTGGCAAAGTAAAAAGGAGAAACAATCGCCACACCCTTGCCATACCCAGAGGAATAGACTAGCTGTAAAATGTGTAGGTGACAAAGCTCCCCAGTCACCTAAGACTGAATCACCAAGCCCCACTGAAACTTTGCAAGATAACACTCGGAAACCGGGCTAAGCGCTAGACCGAAGCTCCGCAGACCTACCAAGCCACATTGCTGCCCTTAACCCCGGGTGTATAAAGCATGCCATAATCCATTGAGGGGTGACAACCTGCGCTTCGACACCATATACAAGTGCCGAGACCGACACGGAATGACCCCCAACAAAGCAGGTCCAATGGGGAAGACATCAGTCACAAAGAAAACTAAATTTTGAAACAGGAGCGGTCCCTAAAACCCCTAGAGGACAAGAGGAGCCAGAAACCCCTACTACCAGCAAAGTCCAAATGGAAGAAGATACCTCCTTCACAGACATCAAAGGGCTTCTACTTGACCTGAAAGCCGGCATAGGGAGCCTGAATAACAAAATGGATGGCCTCGCCTCAAAAGTGGATCTTCTCCAACACCGAATGGACACACATGCTGAGCGCCTCAACAACGTCGAACAACGCGTGCCCAACCTAGCTGACAGCACAATAACCCTCTGGACAATAGTTACCCAGCTTGGATCCCAAATGAAAGCAACTACCGCCAGGTGTGAAGATTTGGAAGGCCGCTCCCGATGTAATAACATCAGGATTATCGGGGTGAGAGAACATCAACCTGGAGCGAAGATGGAAGACTTCGTCGAGACACTATGCACTACCCTTTTTGGTCATGAAGCTCTTTCCAACCTGTTTGTCGTAGAGAGAGCACACACGATTCCTTCCTCCAAACCTATTCCAGGGGGCCATCCAAGGCCAATAATCGCGAAATTGCTCAATTACAAAGATCGCGACACCATTCTCTGTCTGGCCCGGGAGAAGGGAGAGATCCACCACGATGGGGACAGAATCCACTTACCCGGACTTCTCACCAACAGTCCAGTCTCAAAGAAGGTCATTCACCTCTACCAGACAGAGGCTTAAAGATAATAAAATTATGTATTCAATGCTATTCCCAGCACGCCTCAGAATCCAACATGGAGAAAGGGTCCACTTTTTCCAGACACCGGAAGAAACTAATGACTTCCTAGATCGTGCAGGATGCTCTGGCCCAAACGCCAACCAAGCACGACCACAAAGAGAGAGAAACAACAGAAACCCACCATAAAACAAACACAAAGTCAGTGACACCAACACTGAGCCACAAAAACCCACCATTGGTCCCGAAGAAATGACGCAGGAGCCAAGCTCTCCAGGGCTGTGCAACCTGGGAAGCCCGTAGAGCCCCCTTGCACAGCAAAGTTAACACAGTTTGTTACTAACAAGGATAAAGAATGTTGAGGACGGACCTGCACTGTTGCAGAACACCTCCCGACCAAATGAGCAGACAAGCACAACACCACTGATGTCTCCATGTTTGTTTATAAGGGAGGGATCACTATGGGCCAGTTGGGAGTTGCCCACACGAGGGAGGGAAAAGAATGTTGAGAAGCCACCGACCCGCCTGACCTCCACCACGGCTCTACATCGGGCCCCCTCCCCTGCCACACAGGAAACCAACAGCGCCTCGCAAATCAAAGGGAACCCACAGTTCCCCACAACTCACCGTATGGCTACACCCCATCAATCACCACTCATTCACCAGAACTGTTTAAAGTAGCTACCTGGAACATCCGAGGGGGCAACCAACTGGCGAAGACCAGAAAGATTTTACAATACCTCAAGAGGCACAGAATTGACATTGTCATGTTACAGGAGACCCACCTTCTGCCTGACTCGGAACGCCACTGGGCCAAATCATGGGGCTGCCACATATACTTTTCATCCTATTCATCATACGCAAGAGGGGTAGCCATATTGATCGATAGGAAAACAGGCTTCAGCTTAATTGAATCCAAGAAAGACTCTGATGGTAGGACAGTATTGGTGAGAGGGATCCTAGCAGGGACTGAGATAACCTTAGTGAACTTCTACGCTCCCAACGTAGACAGCGCAAATAACTTTAACTGGGTCATGTCACACCTAGGAATTAATAACCTTGGCACAATCATATGGGGAGCTGACTTCAACACAACACTAAACCCGCAAGTTGACAAGTCACATGCCACAAATGCCCATCACTCCAAGGCTAGCCTACAAATTAAAGCGATCTGCCAAGCATTCAACCTGATCGACGATTGGAGACAAGTCAATCATGACACAAGAGACTTCACGTTCCATTCCGCAGTTCACAATACCGACTCACGCATCGATTACCTTATGGTATCGGCACAGAGTCCCTTCCAATGGGGACCCAGCCACATCCTTCCCAGAACCTTCTCCGACCACTCAATGGTAACTCTGGCATGCACCTTACCCAACACCAAACCAGCCACGCTTCACTGGAGATTCAAACCAGGTTCACTGACGGACACAGTGTTTGCAACAGAACTTCAGCACGAAATCACATCCTTCTTAGAGATAAACCAAAATTCTGTCGACTCCACGGGCATACTGTGGGAGACATTGAAATGTTACGTATGTGGCGTCTGTATGGCAAAAGAGAACAGCATACTGAAGCTGCTCAGACACGAACTAGCAACAAGTGAAAGGCAACTGAAGGAGCTTGAACGCAAAAGCACAACAACCAACAAATCACAACATCAAGGTGAAATAAAAGTAGAGCTACAAAACTTCAATGAATTAGCCACCCGTGAACTAAAGTTCCTCAGCCGTAAACACCAGATCCGGCAATATGGAGAAGGCCAAAACCACAGAGCTCTACTAGCACGCCTGATAACTCTTGACAAGACACCCACATGAGTGGAGTGTATGTGTGATCCACGAGGAGCCCTGGTGTACACAGAAGAAAACATTGTGAAGGAATTCCACACATTCTATTAAACATTATATAGTTCAAAGCACAACCCACACCCCGAGGCACTACAGAACTATCTGAACGACACAGAACTATACTGGGTGATCAGCGAACTCAGAGAACCACTAAACGCACCCATCTCGACAGAAGAAATTATTTCAGCCATAAAAGACCTCCCAAACCCCAAAGCCCCCTGCCCAGATGGCCTTACAGGCACATTTTATAAAGCCCATGCATCCACCATAGCCCCGCTCCTACTACAGGTATATGAAGAGGCCCTAGAACATGGTACACTCCCACCCACGATGCGCAAAGCCAACTTCATCCTATTACATGAAAAGGTAAACCCCAAGACGAGTGTGCCTCCTATAAGCCAATATCCCTAATCAATCTAGACAATAAAATATTGGCCAAAATTCTGACAAAACGGCTGCTCCCCCTCATGCCCGCAATGGTGCTGGGTGACCAGGCGGGGTTTATCGCAGGTCGCAGCACAACATACGGCATCAGAAGGCTGTTCGGTGTCATAGAAGCACTAGATCCATCACAACAAGAAATAGCAGTCCTTCTTGATGCCGAAAAAGCATTCGATTCCTTTGAATGGCCATTCATGTTTGCGGTCCTGACACGAATGGGCTCGGCAATTCCTTCATTAAACTAGTCTCACTACTGTACACCGATCCTCGTTCCTTCATCACCCTGGGTAACACAAATGCAGCCAGCATAAAACTAGAACACGGTACCAGACAGGGATGCCCCCTCTCAGCACTTATCTTCGCCCTAATAATGGAACCCCTAGCCTTGTAACTACGTACCCAACAACTCCACAGAGGCCTAACCTTTGGGCCCCACAAACTAGTCGTCTCACTATACGCGGACGATGTAATTCTATTTGTACAAGACCCCGAAGTCCACCTCAATCCGATTATGAGCGAAGTGATTATATTTAGTAATGTCTCAGGCCTCAAAACCAACCACTCCAAGTCAGTGATTTTCCCCCTAACACAACGAACCACCAAACTCGTGGACGACCATGGATTCAGGTGGGAAGAATCCCGGGTCCGATATCTAGGCATCTACATGTCCCTCAAACATAAAGACATCTACGAGGACAACTATGAACCGACATTAAGATCAGTCCAAGAATGCATACAGAGATGGAAATCACTTCCATTAACACTCTCCGGCAGAGCCTCCCTAATCAAAATGATGATTCTCCACAAGCTTCTCTACCTATTTACGAACATACCGCTACTTCTTCCACAAACCTTTTTTAAGAAAATGAAGAGCCTTATCCTAGAGTTACTATGGGCAGGAAAACCGGCAAGAGTAGCCCACTCGACCTTAACTTTACCACCATCCCAAGGAGGCCTCGCACTCCCCGACTTCGAGAGATATTTCTGGGCAGCCTAGGCACAATTTTTAAACCATTGGTATACTACACATTTCATTCGTCCCCACATACAGATTGAAAGAGCCCTAGCTTCTCCCAACCTACTGAGGGCAGTTGTTATTAGCAACTTGCCAGTGCCCCCAAAACACGATGAACACCGTCCTCTCAACCTATGCGATCTGGAAAAAACTAGCACGAAAATACAATGTACAAGTCAGATTTTCCCCTCTGCTACCGATTAAATACATCCCAGGCGTCCCCCTGACAAACGAAAAAACGTTTCACCAATGGCTACATAAAGTTAATGTACAATCACTGGGTGATCTATTTTCCCGAAGGCATTTTTATAACTCCCCAGATGGTCAGAGAAAGAGGCGGCGACTCATCACTCGACACATTCATATATTTCAGGCTACGGTACACCCTGCATCATTTCCCAAGCAACCAGATACTTGGAATCTCCTACACAACACGATCCAGGCACAAGGAGAGGGGAAACTAGCCTCATTGATATATAAATCCCTACTGACAGATATATAAGCATAATGTTATCCTCCGTATTGCCCTACTGACAGATATAGTGACCATAGATGCCCGAGCAAAGGAACGCTGGGAAAAAGCCACCCAAGCCAGGATATCAGAAGAAGACTGGACCCACATCCTACGGCAAACACAAAAGGTGGCAATAAATACACACTTCAAACAAATTCAATTTAACTTTATTCACCAAACCTACTACACTCCGGCCAAAAAGCACAGGCAACATCAAGACTCGTCAGCACAATGTGAGCGTTGCAATGCCCAGTTGGCTGACTTCTACCACCTGGCCTGGAACTGCCCTGGGATCTCCCAGTTCTGGTCCTAAGTGATACAAACAGTAGCAGCAATATTAAATGAAGAACTGACACCGCTCCCCTTGGTAGCCCTCCTCAGTTTAACCAAATACCTACACCCTTCATTGAGGAAACTAGCAGCCCTTCTCCTACTATTGGCATGCAGGAGAATAGCCATGGCCTGGGGCAGCGGCCCAAACCCCTCTATAGAAGCGTGGAAAAAAGATATCCTATACTGCCAAGACCTAGACACTGAATACCTGCGAACACTTCCACTACACACACTCCCGCCAGATATAAGGGGTCCATATGTCACATATCTGCTTACAACAGTAACAACCTCGGACTCAGAAGAACAAACAGAACGAAACACTGGTCGAAATAGGTAGTATTCCACAAAGTTACTAACCATGAACTAAACAAAAAGGAAGCCCAAAACCACAGGATACGAACACTAAACAGAGAAAAAGGGGGAAGAGGGTGGGGGTGTCGGCGGGCTAAGTGGCGCAAGGGGTATTGATGCACCCAATCGGTGCATAATTGTTTATTGTTATGCAAAAAGCCAAAAAATAAAGTTTTTTTAAAAAATAGTGTACGGTTGACATCCACGGACATCCGTTTTCGACCCACTCGAATCATTAGAAATGCCTGCTGTAACGACCTTACACAAAACCATCACCCAGGTTTTTAGGGAAGCAGCAGAGCATCTTGCCAGAGCCAAAGAGAAAAGGAAGCAGTTTGTGGATCGACACCAAAGGGAAACTCCCAACTATCAAGTCGGAGACAAGGTTTGGTTAGCATCCAAAAACATCCCTCTGAAAGGACCATGCGTGTTCTGTCCCAGATATCTGGGACCCTACACTATCAAGGCTGTGATCAACCCTGAGGCCATGAAATTAGAATTACCGGCCCACATCCAGATCCACCCGGTGTTTCATGTTTCCCTCCTGAAACCATTGAGACCAGGTATGCGGATCGATACTCTACCGGATCCCGAAATAGTTGAAGGAGAACCAGAATACAAAGTTAAAAGGATCCTAGACTCTAAGATGGTCCGACCCAAGTTACACTACCTTATATACTGGAAAGGTTATGGACCCCAAGATCGGACCAGGGAACCCAGTGAGCATGTCCACGCTCCAACATTAATTAGGCAGTTCTGCCGAAATAACCTCACTAAACCAGAGCCAGGGGGGAAACCACCTATGAGAGGGGCCCTGAGGGGGAGTGCTGTCATGGCCACAGGCCCCAGAACACAAAAAACACACCATCTAATGATTGGGGGAAATGGGTCACTTGATTCACTTATGTCCCTTTGGGACCCATAGACACAAGGGCCCTCATTACGACCCTGGCGGAAATCGAAAAACGATGGCGGAAATGCAATACCGCCATCGAATAGCGCTCGGTGCGACTATGACCCGTCACCGCAAAGTACGAAGCCATTAGCGACACCGTAGTGAACGCCAACGCTAACTGCACCAAGCACGCGCGCGCGCGCCATGCCAAACCGTAAACACCACCATGGCGCAAGGGTACGCCAATTCCGACCCTAGCGGACATGTACCTAACGCCATCAAGCATGGCGGAATGTACCATTCCGCCATGGTGAGAAGTACGGCATCGCGAATCAACCGTAAACGGCCCCACTGAGTGCCTGTACACCGCTCCCTGCCCTCAAAGTACAACTCCACGTAGGTGCAATGAAATCACAATGCAACCAGTGAAATGTACAAGTCACCCATGCATGCCAACGAACAAATGAAACACAAGAGGGGCCAATGGGAGCTGCAGGGCACAGATGGCACGAATACAGAAGCCATCCCAATGGACATGACCACAGTCCCCCACCAAGAAACGCACGCAAACACAGGCACCTGTGACCAGCAATATTCCGAAAATCACATCATTACACCAGTCCACCTGGCTGACCGGCATCTGTTACACAAAACCCAATCCCCCGCCCCTGAGCATGACAACATTCAAACAGTCATATTGGCAGCCCCCATCCCTGACCTCACGGGCTTCGTAGGCAAACGCGCCCAGTACAGTACCACGCAACTAAACTCCGAAGCTGGAACCCAATGCAGATCTCCTCACAATACATCGCTCCCCAAATAGGAATATGCCACATCACTTGCAAAGAAGAACGCTACACGGGCCAAATCAGAATAGAAATTTAATGCACAACAAAATCACCAAGCCCATACAGCCATCAGGCCATGAACTCCAAAACACATTTCACCATTGTGGGCTGCATCCGCAAGAAATGACCAGCCACTACTTGTGTGACGCCCTGTTCCATCATGGTACACAGAGCCACATTCACGTACGAAAAGGCAACATGGAAGCGCACAGAACCGCAGGGCCGGCCCAATGGGGAGGCACTAGTCCAGCTGAAAGGCCGAAATGTTGCTCCGAGCCACCAGTACTGCGTAAGGGCATGTGGCCCATTGGCGATCGTCCCATAAGATCGTAATGCTGCTCCACTGATTAACACGAAGCAGCAGGTGTCGGGAGTAAAACCCATCTGCAGGAGTGGCATACAGATGGCAGTGGCAAAAGGGGAGGAGATACCTGTCAACCAAAAGAAAAGAAAAAGAACAGAATGGCCATCAGAACTACATTCCAACATCTCACTTCAATGATCACACTAAATCCACAGCCATATGCATGCTAGCCCACTCCAAAGGTTCATCACCACCCAAAAACCACTTGCGACTCATAACTATCTATATCGAGGTGTAAACACCATCACAAACGAGTGTACCTGTGCATGCGTCTGTCAAAACAGAATCCATCAGATGGGATTGGTAACGTGCATGGACACAAGTGTCTGAGGGCGCGTCGAGGCAGGGAGGGCTCAACAAGGCCAGATAGACGATGGTCCCACTATGGCAGCCCTGCATCACATAGCGTAGGGGAGGCGGATAGATCCCAAGAAGCCCTGTACATGGCAAACTCTGTATCAAATCACCTGCCCATGCATCCATTCATCATTCCCTCATCCCGGGATTAAAACGCCTGAATATTTACTCACATAACATTAGAAATATCCATTGAGTCTGTGCGTTATGCAGCCTGCAAAATCCACAGTGCCCCAGCCCGTAATTCCAGTGTTGTGAAGTAACATGTATTTGGGAACGTCCGGCCTCATCGCCCACATCGCTATTGCGCATCCCAAACTATTCATATCAATCATTGCTTCCTCGCCATGGCCCCTGTCTCAAGGACATTGAACAATAGAACGTTATATTTGCAGTCAGACCTGTGGGCATTTCCTCGCCGCTAGCTGAAAACCGAAAGCGCCGCCCTTCGAATTCCTCATTTGCAACATCACGTCGAAGAGGCATCTGTGGCCGTTTGGAATCACTAATTAATCCATCTAGTGCGGCTGTGTGTGAAAATGGCAACTGCCTACACCCACAAATGGGACGCCCCGCCCGTCGTTGCAACTCGGTACAGTGATGCATGAGGGCCCACCGTTACTCGAGTACTACGTACCACTGACCCTTCACAAGTCTGTTCGCGACTGCACAGATAGTATGTGAAACAATGGGACCACAGCAGAATGAACATATCAACCAATGTTACACGGCCATCGGGTACAAATACATGATTGCAATAGCAAGATGCCATTCCTCGAATTGCAGCATTGTGTGCGGGACGTGCTCGGCCAAAGGGGAGAGCAGTTTGCACAGGTGGAATGAATCACCACAGGTGGAGGCCATACAGCCTGAAAACACATAAATTGCACACCCAGTCTCCTCCCACAACCACACCCACTCCGAAATGCTACCGGCAGGACTCGCGATGTTGGCCCTGGGGGACATGATAGCACTGCAAGTACTCCAACTCCAAGAAGAAGACGAACACCAACTACAACCGGCCGCACGGAGGAGACGCAGGAGGAGGAGGAGGGCAAGGCAGGGCCAGCAAGGGCCGCCAGCACAGCCACTACCACCACGCAGGCAGCCCGCAATCCCACGCCTCCGAGCACATCCGTTCAACCTCACTGATGAGCAGATCCACACCCTCAACCGTCTGGACCGGGACACCATAGCCGCCATTGTGGACATGACACAGGCTGACCTTGTCAGCATGATAGATAGCCCAACCGCCATCCCACCCCTACTGAAGGTGGTGTCTGTACTCCACTTCCTGGCCACAGGCACCTACCAGCACACAGTCGGACAGTTGCATGGCATTTCTCAGCCACTGTTCTCACGGACACTATTGCAAGTGCTCGATGCCCTCCTGCAGCACGCAGACGACTACATCTCCCTACCACGCTCGGAGCAGGAAATTACCAACACAAAAGTGGGATTCCATGCACTTGCCGGCATACCGGGTTGCATTGGTGCCATCGACTGCACCCATGTGGAATTGGTCGTCCCACATGCCATGGAGGCCCAGTACCGCAACCGAAAACAATTTCATTCTCTGAATGTACAAATGGCGTGTGACTCCAACAGGATCATTACACATTGTTGTGCCAGATTCCCTGGATCAACCCATGATTCTATGGTCTTGAGGAACTCTACAATACCACGCTACATGGAGCGACACGCAGGGAACAGATCCTGGCTACTCGGTGAGTCACATTACATGCATGATAATGTGGGGTATGTGATTCGGCAATGACCTGGCAGGAAGGGGGGGGGGTGTGCGTACGTAGCAATGGCATTCCACATCATACGTTTATCGTCCACATACAGGTGATGCTGGATATCCACTGAAGAGATGGCTCCTCACACCAGTCCGGAACCCACGGGACCAGCATGAGGAGGCCTGCAACCATGCCCACTCACGTACCCGTGTAGTCATCGAACAGGCATTCGGCCTACTGAAGGGTCGTTTCCGCTGCCTCAGCAGGTCTAGCGGGGCACTCCTGTACCGCCATGAGAAGGTTGCAAAGATGGTGATGGCATGTGTCATGCTCCACAACATGTGCGTACGTAGAAATGTGCCCATGCCCCCTTACGCAGAACTGCAAGCACCTGATGATGGTCATGATGAGGGTGGGGATGTGGCAGCACCTCAAGGAGTCTGCGAGGCACCGGAGGGCCGTGACATTCGTCAGCATCTCATTGATGTATGCTTCTAGCACTCACGCCTGGTGGCTGATACATGGACACGGGACTCGTGGCACTGTGTGTGTCTGGGACATGCACAATATGGACTGTACGCCTATGATGGCCTAGTACACAAAGATCAATGTCCACACATCTCATTGGTTGATCGTGCACTGTTTATGGCATATGTGATATCATATTGTACACCCTATCGACCCGCCACCCAAGTGAGCCCAACACACCCCCTCCACCCTCCTACCTCCCCCCCCGAACACCAGTGTCCAAAGATGCTCATTGTCAGTGGCCAGTCGCTATTGCAAGCCCCCTCTGCGGGTATCAGGGGCACCCCTGCCTGTGGAGCGCAGGTTCCTCCCAGATCTACGTTGGGGGCTGCCCTGGACGGAACTTGCAACGGATGATGTCTCTGCCTGCTCACGTCCATGCATGTCCCTAAGGGTTTGCGAGAGCTCAGTGAGCACACGGCGCACTGCGGCAAGTTCGGCACATACGTCTTTGGACGTCGCATGCAGTTCCCCCCTCAGGCTCTCGGTGCTTCTCTCCATTTGTACTCTCAGGCTCTCGGTGCTACTCTCCATTTGTGCCCTTAGTGTCTCTGTACTTCTCTCCATTTCTGCCCTAAGTGTCTCAGTTGATGTTTCTATGTCTGCCTTAGTGCCCCCACATTCATCGGCATGGTCCTTGAGGAGCGTGGCCAGTTGCTGCTGTTGCACGATTAACTGGTCGAGGGACTGTTGCCTCTGCTGGGCCATGGCCATTTGCGGGGGTGTCACAGAGGGGCTGTTGTCCTCATGTTGCCTTGCCATAGGGCTTGTGGGGGATGGCCAGTCGTCGTCTTGTGGGTGCCCCTGCGTGGTATCCTCATGTTGTACGGGATGGGACAGACAGGGGGATTGGGACAGGTCATGGATGGATCTGACTTCGACATCCCCGTCTTCTGTGTCGGAGCATGCTGCCATCAATGGGGTGTCACCTATGGTGCTGCTGCCACCAGAGGCAGTGCCTTCTGTGGCATCCGTTGGGGGGACCTGTGGTGGTGGTGTTGTGGGCATGCTGGCTGCTGGGGTGCCTGTTGATGTTCCCTCCTCTGTGCTGCCACCTGATTTGTGCTGCTGCCGTGTCTTGATGCGTGCAGCTGAGGTGGAGGGTCTTTGGCCGTTGGTCTTGGCCCTCTTTGCAGGTGTGCTGGTAGGGGTGTCCTGATGCTCGTCATTTGGATCGGACCCTGTGGTGGAGTAAAGGAGGGCGAGGGTTATTAATGGGTCTGTGGGTATTGGAATGGCATTGTATCACATGCATTGGGGTGGTACCTGAGGGTGATTTGGGTCGGGGCCTTGGAGGTGCTTTCATTTGTGTGTGGAGTGAGGGTGCAGTTGTTTGGCAGCCTGCAGTTAGGGTGTGCCTGCTGCACGTGTAGTGCGTTTTTTAGGGGTTTTTAATTATTTATGTATTTATTGTGGGTTTTAACGTGCGCTATCAGGCCGATGTGTGTGGACGTTCTCCTGGACATGTGTTTCTGTTGCACTATGTGTACACATGGTACCTCACATGATTGGACATTGTGGATTTGGCATTGTTTTATTTGGCCCACCTACCTGAATCTTCGGATGTCTGCACTCCTTTCTCCATCCCTCCGACTCCCTCTATGCTCTCCATTCCGATGGTGGAGGCACAGATTTCTTCCCAGGGGGTCAACTTGATGGGTGATTCAGGACCTCCCCCGGTGGCTGTGGCAATGTTGCGGTTGGCAGAGAGTATGCTGCGGACGCGTATCCGCAGGTCGTCCCATCGCTTTCGGCATTGCTGTGGGGTGCGGGGTGCGGTCCCCACCGCACTTACCCGCTGTGCCACCAGAGCCCATATGGCCTTCTTGTTTGCAAGTGCCGTCCTGGTCATTTGCGTGGAGAAGACGACGGCAGCATTCTCCTGGAGGGTCTCTGTTAGCACGGTGAGTTCCTCACGGGAGAAGTGGACCTGCCGCTTGCGGTCGCACGCTTTCTTCGCTACTTTTCCCATTTTTCTTGGTTTCGCTAGGGTGGATGACGGGTTGGGGGTGTGTCTCTGGGTAGTGTTTTTAGTGGTTGTGTGGTTTTAGTGGTTTTATAGGTGTACGGCGGGATGTTTCCCGTTCCGGGCCCATGTTTTAACTTCCGTTTCCGTAAATTTCCGGTCACCGTACTTTCCGGTAGGCGCACACTGCGGTGTCCGCTGTGATGGGTGGCGGTATTGCACCTAGGGCGCCGTACGGCGGCGGTGTGGGCCGTTTTGGGGTCATTTCCGCCATCGCGGACTTTGCACTTCCGCCATGCCGTGGTGCTCGTGCCCGATGGGTCGGAATGGGCCGCACTTTGCTCCATCGTGCAATGGCGGAAACGCTATTTACGCTGTGGCGGTCCGGTCAGTCACTTTCCGCCATGGTCGTAATGAGGGCCAAGGGCCCTGGCTGGACTCAGTCTTGGCGCCTTTGGCGCCAGGCTCATATAGAGATGTGAGCAGGAACACTTTATTTCAGTGCAGGAGTGCTTTTACTTTATTTCAATGCAGGAGTGCTTTTATTTTACAAGAACTTTCCAGGAGCTGAAAGCTTTCATTTCAGAGAACGACCTCATGTGCTGACTCATCGGTTGTGGCTCCCTAGGCCTGGTCTTCATGTGTTGATTCATCGGGTGTGGCAGGCAGGCTGAACCTGGTGGGCGTCGCTTCAGAAGATCAGCTATATAAGCTACTCCATCCTTAAGGCCGGTGCTTCACATTACTGTGCACTCACATGCAACGTGATGCTCACCGCCGCTTGGACCAGTTTACTTACCTTTGAAACCATCGTTCTCCTGCATACTCACCTCCAGGAAACCAGTGCTTCATCGCTTCATCTGCAGACTCATCTCCTAACATCCAGTGATCTTGATCCTGATGCTGCAGCACCGCACTCTGCATCCACGAACTCGGACCCTGTGAAGAAGAAGAAAGACAAGGTTAGAAGATCCGTCTTAGGGCCGTGCCGCATTTGAACCTTGCGCGTCCCCTAGTTAACAACTTACCAACTACTGTACCGCTGCAGCTTCGTTCCTCATTCCCTCCGGCTGCCGCCTCGAGCTCCGCAGCTTCTGCCCGGCCGGCAACATCACCTGCAAGGGAAGAAAGCAAAAGAGCAAACATCAATTTATTTTTAAATCTGTTTATTGGCATTTGTTATTCGTTATAAACACAAGAAAATTGTCAAATCTTCCACCAAACAATAAATCAGATTGCGTCTCAGGTTATTAACATTTACAACTTAACATAACTTAACATAGAAACTTTAACTATCTCCAAATGTCTGCTTCTTGAGAAGTCGGTGCCAGGTGGGACACCGGGGGGGATTGGGAGTTTCGGGGGGTGAGGGGAATTCCTTTAGCAGGGCTCGCATGAAGTTATGGTTGGGCTTCCTCGAGGATTCCACTCCTGTCCGTGGGACTTCCTATTGCGGGTTTGTGCTGACTCATGGGGGCTTATCATCCGAGGGGTAAAACAAGGGGTCTGTGAGTCCTCTCCAGGCATCTAGGGTCACACTCGAGGCATCTGTGGATCTAGCTACACTTTCTTCCCAGGCTTTCGTTTCGGCTTGCACCCATCGTTTCAGTTCTCTGTGCCAGATTTTCTGTTGTGGTCCCGATGGTTTCTTCCAGGACATTGCAATTGTCCTCTTAGCCAGAATACACATAATGTCCATTAATCTACTAAGGTGTTTTAGCTTTGCTGGTCTGGGGTACGTGCCTAGTAGGCACTCCGCAGGGGTCCATTCATATCTGGTCAGCCCCAGAGATTCGCTTATCTGCTGTACAAAAGACCACAGTGATTGTGTCTTAGCACACCGCCAGAACATGTGGAACAGGTCCGCATTGTCCATTTCGCACCAGGTGCAATCAGGGCTTTGAGTGTTATAGAGTTTGGCCAGCCTGGATGGGGTTAGGTATGTTCGATGCAGAAGGTTCAATTGTATTTGTCTAAATCTGTGATTTCTGGACACTGTTTTAGGAAATATGAGGGCCCTTTCCCATTCCCCATCCGTTACTTCTCGGCCTATGTCTGCTTCCCATCTGGATTTTAGCCCAGCACTGCGTGGATTGGGGGTGTCATTTAGGTGGCCGTAGATCTGAGACACCGGTCTCCCTCCTTCTCCTAGTTCATATAGTAGCGTAATCAGGGGGTTTGTGTCTGGTTCCTCCGGCCATGTCGACCATCTGGTGCGTGCCGTGGATCTTAATTTTTGGTACCATAGAAACTGGCCAGCGTGGACATCATTTTGTTCTTGAAGTGTTTCAAATTCCATGAACTCCCCCTCCGTGTATAAGTCCCCCCATGAGTAAATCCCCTTCCGTTCCCAGTGCCTGAGGTGTTGCAGATCTGCGGGGGATTTGCATAGGTCTGAGACAAGCGGTATGTTCGGGGAGTATTGGTGTTTGACGTGTGCAAGGGATTCAGCCCTATGCCAGATTTTGCGTCCAAGGGAGACCAGTAGGGGGGCGTTTCTTGTCAAATGGGTGGGGGCCCAGGGAAGTTCTTTCATATATAACGGGGAGACCAGTGGCTGCAGGAGTGGCGTCTCCGATGTGGCATCGTCTGCTAGCCACTTGGTGACAAAGCCAAGCTGCGCTACTAGGAAGTACTTTTCAAAGTTTGGGAGTTGGATTCCCCCATGAGTGTACGGTAGTGACAACGTGGCAAGCGCAATCTTTCGTCTTCCCTTCCCCCATAGGAAGTCTCTCAGCATACTTTCCAGTAGGTGAAAGAAGGGCGCTTTGATGTAGAAGTGTACGTTCTGAAATCCATACAAGAATCTGGGAAGGACAATCATTTTAGTTATTGAGGCTCTACCCATCATGGATAGGGGGAGTTTCGCCCAGAAGGCCATAGATTTCCTCAAGGCCGGGAGAGCAGCTTTAGTGTTGCGCTCATGCATTTGTTCCGGGGAGTGCATTATGTGTATGCCTAAGTATTTGAACGAGGTGTGTTCCCACCTTATTCCCACCGAAGGAAGCTCTGATGCTTCCTTTCCCTTAAGATTTGCCAGGGGGAAGAGGCAGGATTTGGCTCTGCTGAATTTTATTCCAGAGACCTTCGCAAAATTATCTAGGACCTCCAGCATCGTGGGCACATTATAGTATGGGTCCCTGACAAATAATAGGACGTCGTCCGCGTAAAGAGAAATAATGTGGTCAATGTCTCCCAGCCGGATCCCAGCATCAAAAAATTGCTTTCGAAAATAGATAGCAATGGGTTCCAGGCCCAATACGTAGAGCATGGGAGAGAGGGGGCAACCCTGTCTGGTTCCTCTGCATATGTTCCAGACCTCCGATATATGCTTCCCAGTTTTTACTCTGGCTCTAGGTTTCGTGTAAAGTATCTTGATCCACCTAATGAACCTAGGGCCAAAACCAAACCCTTCCAAAACCGCCAGCAGCCATTCCCAAAAGATCGAATCGAACGCCTTGAAGGCGTCCAGGGACAGCAGTGCGAACGCTTCTGTGCTATCTACAGTTTGGGCGATGACATGCTGCACTCGGCGCAAATTCATGGTTGTGTTTCGGGCCGGTATGAAGCCGCATTGGTCCTCATGTACTACTTCCCCTATGATTCTGGCCAGTCTATTTGCTAACACTGTTGTCAGGATTTTCGCGTCATAGTTAAGCATTGCTATCGGGCGGTAAGAGTCGCATCTATCAGTGGGTTTATTGGGCTTAATAATCGGGATCAGGAGGGTCTCTCTCATGCTATCAGGTAATATCCCTGTCTCATATGCTTCCCGAAAGACCTCGTGTAGCAGGGGCGTTAATGTAGGCTCATACGTCTTATAAAACTCCGTGGGCAAGCCATCGCTCCCAGGCGTCTTGCAAGTGGCTAGTGAACTAATAGCTTCCGTGATTTCCTCTGTTGTGATATCTGCATCTAGGACCTCTGATTGTTCTGGGGGCATCCTGGGGAGTCCTATCTCTTCAAGGGTGTCCATGATTTTTTCTAGGGGGACCTGGTCGTCATGAGAGTAAAGGTGTTCGTAGAAGCCCTTAAACGTTTCGTTAATAGCTTGTTGTGTCTGTGCTACCCCCCCCTCTTCAGTCTGTACTCCAGTGATTGTGTGTCTGGGATGTTCTTTCTTGCAGAGCCAGGCGAGCATTCTGCCTGGTTTGTCAGCCTCCGCGTGTATTCTATTAGTTTTGGTGTCATAATCGAATTTGGCGAGCCTATTCCATGCCAAGGTAGAGTTAGTTCTAAGTGCTCTGAGGTTGTCCTCCCTTTGTTCTGTGTCGACCGGGGCTGCTTCTAATTGTTCTATTTCCTGCTCCCAGCGGGCCAGGTCGCCCCTAAGTTGTCTCTTAATGCCCCCTGCCTTTGCTATTATTTCTCCTCTCGTCACTACTTTCAGGGCGTCCCACATTGTACTTAAGCGGTCTACGCTTCCAGTGTTTCTTTCTATGAAGTTTTCTATGAATTCGTGTAGGTCCGCCCTAAATGTCGGGTCACCCAGGGCATCTATCGGCATTCTCCACATTGGGATAGGAGGCCTGGGGTCAGTGTGATTCCAGCCCACCAGAAGAGGCGAGTGGTCAGAAATGGTTCTGCCCAGATATTGAGCTTCTTCTATCTGTGAAAGGTGTTCATTACTTATAAAAACATAGTCCAGTCTGGTGTGGAGACCGTGTGGAGAGGAAAAATATGAATACCCCCGAACATCAGGGTGACACTCCCTCCAGGTATCCGCCAAGTGTAACCTATTGACTAATAGAGTGAGGGCTGTAGTAGCTGCTGAGGGCCCTTTCGGGTGCGGGAAGGACCTATCAAGTATTGGATCATGGACACAGTTGAAATCTCCCCCCCAGAAAAGGATTTCATGCCTATTTAGCGCAATCTTAGTGTACATGGAGTTTAGGTGTGATGGGATGTTAGTGTTGGGGAGATAAGAATTCACTATACAAATATCTGATTGTTCTAGCCTGCCCCATATTATTACAAATCTTCCCTCTGGGTCAGACTCGGACTTAGTTACCCGGAAAGGGAGTTGTGGGTGAATCCAAGTATATACCCCTCTCGCATACCTGGAATACGAAGATCCGACCCCCTGGCCTCCCCAGTGTTCACTTAGCCTCGCTAAGGATTCAGCCGTGCAGTGTGTCTCTTGGAGTAACGCTATCTGTACTTTCTTTCTGTTCAAATAGGACTTGACTCTATTTCGGCGTAGGTATGATCCCAAGCCTCTCACATTCCAGGTCAGTATCTTTATATTTATTTTAGCCGCCATTACAGGGTAATTGAGTCACACTCACAGTTGTCCGCCCCCTGTTGTCCTCACATGTCCCGCCATCTCGTCCTGGACTTCTCCCCGCCTGCCCTCTCGTTCCGGCCCCAGGTCTTTCGCAGGTTGGAGATTCTTGAACTTGTGTAAATCCCATTGTGTTATATGGGAAGAAAACCAAACAAAACTTTCCAAACTGACCCTAGCAGCTGCTTTAAACTTGCAGCGCTCAGGGGCTCCTGAGCCTTCCAGGCCACTCCTGGCCTTCCGGATCAGGTTGTGTGTGAGCAAACAGCTTACACCTTTGTTGGTGGGGTGGGTTGTTTGTCCGCCGCTTGTGTGCTCCTCGGGTCTCGCGTCCGATGTAGCGAGATTAGTAGTAGGTCTTTCGTGATGGTTCGTTCGTCTACGATTCGTGTAGCATCCCTTCTATTTGCTGCAGGGATTGCCCTTTGCCCGCATGCACCCGGGGGTGGGTAGTCATCCCCGATCCGAATTCGGTGGATCCTCCTTGTCATCCGCCAGGTTGTTATGCTCAAGCCACATATTAGCCGCGGCTGGGGTCTCCAGGAACGTTGCTTTCCCCTTATATAGAATCTTGAGCCGGGACGGGTATAAGAGCATATATTTCAAGTTGAGCTTTCTCAGCCGGGCTTTTATTGGAATGTAAGAGTTTCTGGCTCGCTGTACTGCAGGGGTGTAGTCTGGGTAAATGACTATTGTGGAGCCATTTCTTTTTATCTCCCCGCCTTCTCTGGAGAACCGCAGTATGATTTCGCGGTCTCTGAAATTTAAGATCTTTGCTATAATTGGCCGTGGATGCGATCCAGGTGGGGGATGTCTCTGGAGAGACCTGTGGGCCCTTTCGACGGAGAACCCCTGGGAGAGTTTTGCCGCCCCTATTTCTTGCTGTAGCAGCATTTCGATAAAGGTCGTCGGGTCCGGGCCTTCCAGATCTTCAGGGACCCCCAGTATACGAATGTTATTACGGCGCGCTCGACCTTCTGCGTCCTCAGAGCGGGCTTCTAGCCTTGCTACCTTTTGTTCCAAATCTCTAACCGTCATCTCCAAGTCTCGGGTGTTCTCAACATTTTCCTGCAGGGCAGTCTCTGTCACCGTGACCCTTTCTGTTAGGTTGCGGGCGTCCTGCCGCATAAGTTGCATGTCAGATTTCACCTCTTCGAGCCGTCCCTCGAGTGATGTGCGGAGGGCAGCTATTGCTTGGAGGACTTGCATGTGTTTAAGGTCTTCCTCCTGTTGGGGCGGGTCTTCGGGGTTTCTCGGTCTTGTTGTGTTGACTGCCGTTGGGGTCTGACCGTCGTGAAGGAGTCCATCGTGACCAGTTTCGGTTTGGTCCTGGGGGGAGACATCTCCTGACTAATGTTCTGTAAGTGCTGCCCCCTGCAGAGTGGGAATCCGTCGGCGACCCCTGTATTGAAATTTTCGTGTGGGCTACTAGGGAGCTTTGGTCCCAGGGACCCAACCTCAGGTATTCGGTTGTTTCTGGCTACTGGTGTTTTCCCGCAATTAGGTTCAGGTTGCATGGGGGGCCCCGCTCTGGGAGTCGTTGTGGTGCAGATAGGCCCGGAGCCACAGGTTGTGTCCAGTATTTTCTGATTCCTGCCGGCTTTCCAATGGGGGTACCGGCATGTAGGTGTCTTCCCACCACTAGTCAGAATATTTGTCACCCTTCTCTCCTTCGGGCCTTAGTGGTGCGAGTGGGTCCAGTCCGCTGGGGGTCTTCCCGCGTATCAGGCAGCCTCTAGGGCGATCGGGCCCCCGCAGATTCAGACCAGGCCTCTTTGCAGGAGTCAGTTTTGGGCCTCAGGGCCGGCCGAGCCTCGCTCCCCCAGGCTGCTGAGGCCGTGTGAGGCAATTGCGGGTGGTCCCGTTAGGGAGTGCTGTGGAGGGGACCCGATCCAGCGTTAGTAAGGGGCCCGCCGCCTTTCGGTCTATTCCCGGCGGCCGGTCTCGCCCTCGCACCGCTGGAATTGCTCCGTGTTCCCTGCTCCGGCGTCCGCGGCAGATGCGACCTCCTCCCGGCCACGCCCACGCCGCGGTTTCTCCTACCTCCGCAGCAGTCTCCTGCGCCGGCCCCTGCTCTCAGATGTTCGTCGTCGGCAGGCTCCTCCACAGCGGCTGCCCCCAGCCGCAACGGTTCGTGGTATGACCCAGGGGGCCGAGGCTGGCCTTTTCCTATTCCGCGGCGGGCGCCGCCATCTTGGAATCCCAGGGGGCTCGAGTTCGGGCTTTCCGTTCTCCGCCTTTCGGACTCCGATTCCGCCCTGAGTTGTTGCCGAGTGCTGGCAATCGGTTCCCCCACAGTATTCTGGCCTCCGTTCGTCTC
Organism: Ambystoma mexicanum; assembly: GCF_040938575.1. Classification (NCBI taxonomy): domain Eukaryota; kingdom Metazoa; phylum Chordata; class Amphibia; order Caudata; family Ambystomatidae; genus Ambystoma; species Ambystoma mexicanum. Next base: position 297,457,713 of record NC_090936.1, on the reverse strand, counting down.
GTAGACCTGGGTTCAGCGAAAGTTAAGCGATATTCACAGGATCGCGGACGGAGCTCCGTGGAGGTCTGTCCTTACGGCATGCGCGCTGGCCACGCCCCCCCCCAAAAGGGCAAACATCAAAAGTGGAACAGACATCAATACAAGAAAACAAACTTTACAATACAACAAAAACAGATGAGGGAAGACAAAGGCAAACAGGAACACTTACCTGAAGTGTAGTGGCTTAGTCGCAGCAGAACTGGACTACCACGTGCAAGGGACCAGTGAAGGAACTCAGTCCAGATCATACAAGCGCCCCTGCCAGAAGCAGCAGGACGAGTGCTCGCCAAAAATAATCAACAGGTAAGCTTTCCAGGGCAGCGCATCCCACGGGTATCACGGTTTGGGAGAAGGGGTCTGAAAGGGGATCAGACTCACAAGCTTAAGCGCAGAGGGCGAAGTCGGACCATAGCGACCTCAACCCCGGGAGGGCTGAACCATGCCCCAATGCCTCTGCAAAGACCAGGTGAGCATAACAGGGTTGCAAGGAAGGATCTGGTGCTTGTGTTGCAGTCTGAAGGGAAGGGAGGCGATGTATGTCTTGCTTTACAACACTGTACATAATTGTAGATGATGTGATAGACATGACTGCCCCTGTGCATAGTCGAATGCTGTTGTAAATTCTAGAATGGAATGGGCAACCAGCTGGAATGAGAGAGCTGTCTGGATTGGAAGAACAGGTGTAGAGGCAGTGGTGTTGTTTCAGCTGGGAGCCTTTCAAATGATATTGGCTATCTGTGTGCATATATAAAGATGCATGTACTCATCCTGGTTGCTTGTCATTTTATAACACACTAGAAAGCCTTTTTGCATAATTATACTGTTATTTCTCCCATCTTTTAACATGAAATGACACTTTGTTATATAGCTGTGTGTGTTGTGTCTGATTACTATTATAATCATTTGTAAAGGAAGTTGAAATGATAGAATGTATGTTAAATATGCAGAATGTATAGAAAGGAAATTGTATGTACATCTTATGCAATATAATGCATTAAATGCTATTATGGTAGAAATGTGATAAATTGGTGGCAGTGGTTAAACAAATTATAGATTGAATGAAGAAAATAACAGTTTGCACATTGCACTTAATAATCTGGGTAAATACACATTTGGAGAGCAGGCAACTTTGCCAGTGGCACTTGATCATAGCAGATGGGAGAAATGATGGTAAACTTGTTTTACAGGTTATACAGGGTAAGTGGCAGTTACTCTGTTTATATGCATTTATACAAGAGATGTACATGTACTGTGCAGAAAATATTCATACCTGTAGTTTGTGTCGTGCATGTGGATGTGATGAATCTGCAAGTAGAAATGTTGGAGAGTTTACTAGTAGTTGCTGTAGGTGCTTTGCAGTCAGAGCCCAATTGTACTCAGAGTGATCAACAGTACATCTGAAGTGCTAATTGTGATGATGGAGTTCGATGTAGAGTTCCTGGATGTGATTGGTGGATGGTTGTGTGACTGCTTAACAGTAGCCAATGAAATAATGGTGCAGAAAGTGAAGTGGAAAGGGTAGAAGGGCTGCCCAGGTGTTACGCGCTCCGCTGACATGGTGGCTGTTTGCAGACAGGGCGTGCCACATCTGGGCTTTCTCAGCAAATCCAGCATGGAAAGGGGACTGTAGGGATTAACCAATTAGGTGTTGAGGTTATTCTTTTTATTGAGAGAGGCTGTGTGTAGTGAAGATGGCAGAGGTGGAGAAAGTCAGGGTGTTGGTGCTTGGAGATATGTTTGTGAATGGTTTGGAGCAGAATGCAAAATATAGGAATATGGGAAACAATTTTGATGTAAAAGGAGTGGAGGTGGTGTGGAGCAGTGTGTCTGGTTTCAATTTGAAAGCAATGGTAGAAGTTTGTCAAGATATGGCTAGGGTTAACAGTCCACATGTGGTTGTCCTGAACGGTGGTGCTTTGCATTTGGGTTATGTCAGTGCCCCTACTTTGTTGGAAAATCTGCAAAACTTGGTTTAGGCAGTAATTAAACTACTTCCAAATGCCAAGATAAGTTTTTCTAGTTTGATAACTAGGGCAATATGGGACAATAGTTCTGTTTTTTTGTCCTCGGCAAAATGTTGCTAGGTGCTTAATCAACCGAGGCACGTTTGCTTTTATGACTAGAGCTGGCATGTTCTTTTGCAACAATGACAACATTGACTCTGGTAATGTTGATTACTTTGAAGAAGATGGCATGTCTTTATCTTTTATGGGACATACCATGCTGTTTTGGAACATAAGGTTTGTTTTGGAGAAGCTAATGTGAAGATTTTTGGAGGAAAATAAGGAAAAAATAAACAAAAAAACAAAATAAAAAGGTGTTCCTGTATCATCTGCAAAAAAGGCTCTTTTCAGAGCAAACCTCAAAGGGGAAATGGGGCACCCTATTTAAATTTTAATTCCCCATGCTCAGATTTTACGATTTGTCCGCGGACACCACGGTTGTCTGCAGACAGTGTGTATTATATACAGGATTTTTGAGGTTGAGAGGCATGTAAATGGGACTTAGCAGAGCAAAGGATTGGTCAATAGGGTCTACTGGGTGTGATGTGTGAGCAGAAACTTTGTCAGAAAATCTTTTTCCTGAGAGGAGAGCAGATCACTATGGCTGTGTGTTTCAGAAAGCAGATTATCTGGATTTTGGGAGATTTGTGGATAAATTGGTTGGAGGTGCATGCAGATCGCTGTGAAGTGGCTGTACATCTTGGATTCCCTCATGTGGAATTGCACTGGCATGGAGTGCATGGAATGAAGTGGCTGGATTTGATATCTCTTTCTGCTACTTTGGTGACACAGTGTCATCCAGACATTATCATTATTATTATTTGTGGAGGGAACACTTTAGGAAATGTGTCTGGAATCTCTTTGCAATTTGCAATGATAGGAGGACTTGGGAAACTCATGGACATGTATACAAACTCCAGAGTAATTTTTTCCCGTATTGCAAATGTGGCTGCGCTGTTCTTCATTTGGTTCACAAATGGAGAAAGCAAGGACAATGTCAACAAGGCTGTCTGTCCCTTTTTGAGAGATGTTGGTATGTCCTCTTTTAATAATGAGAACATTATTTTTTGTAGTACACACATTTTTCGCAGAGATGGAGTACAGTTTACTTATGCTGGCAATCAGATTTTTCTGCAAAATATACAAAATGCATTGCAACCTTTTTTGGATTTACAGCAATCCAGTTTGCAGTAGGTGTTGACCATTTTAAGTTTTCGCAACACACAAAAAACACCACAGAAAGGCTCTTTTCAAAGCCACCACTTCCTCCCAGAGAAAATGCAATGGTCCTGACAGGGCAGCACCGCAAACATTTTAGAGGCCCCACAGACTTCTAAAAATGCACAGGGCCTTGCAGCGTTTCATTGACACTTCTATTTTTGAACTCTGAAAGGCGGCACTAAAAAGAGCCTTTTTTTCTTTTTTGGTTTTTGTTGGTTTGAAGGGGCTAAGGCCAAGGGGTTAGTTCACAAGGAGGTCTCCAGCAATATCAGGCTGCATGGCAGGGAGGAGGTGAATAGATGACATCAAGTGGGAGGTGCTTAGAAGGTTGAAGGTTGATGGACAGGTCATTGCTGCAATAGAACATGTTTTACTATCTGGCTGGGTGCTTTTCATCAATGGGCTCTGTTCATTGACAGGGAAAAGCTATTGCTGAAGAAGATGCGGATGTCCGTTACGAGTGGGCTTCAGGGATGCCCACTGTGACCGAAGAGGAGAGTAAACCGAAAGCTCTTATTACCAGCAACTGTGTGCTGAATTTATTTAGTTAAGAAATTAGAAAAATACATTGAGCTGAAGCGCCTGTTCTTTAGAAGTTAAAAGAAAAGCCGTTTGTCAGTGTTGTTATGGCCCAGACATGAAGTTGATGAGACGTGGCCTCTCTGGTGGTTGGCTGAACGATTCCTGAAGAGGCTGTGCTGTTTTCAGACAACCGCCGCTGGAACAGCTGTGCAGAGGAAGTCAAAGCTGCGGCGTTGAGGACGACAGCTGGAGAAGGTGTGTCCTAGCAGCCCCACTCCGGCTGAAGCAGCTGATCTGATCGAACTCATGCAAACAGGCACGGCATCAGGCTCCATGAACAGTGAGTAATTACCAAGAGGGGCTGTATCACGATCACTGTCCCTGGGAGTGTGGAAGAAGTTAAAGACGCTTCCGCGTACGACAGCAATAAACAAAACAGAGTTCAAAAGAGAGTTATAAAGGGAGAATGATTTGAAGCCAAGCAAGACGGGAGGGGAACTCCTACGTTGTTTCGAGGCTGGGACAACAATGTTATCCAAAGTGGGAAAACCCCTTAAACGAGAATAAGAAAGAATACAAGACGCCACTAAGGAAATTCTCTCAACCACCAGAGTTGGGAAACCCTTTAATACGAGACAAGGCTGAGTGAACTATGATAATTCACAAGAGGGTTTCCTGAAATACTAAAGGTCTTGTGTATTCAGAATATTTAATTTGATTGGTACATAAGAAGTCAAGAGACAATAACCTTTGTACCACATCCGCTCTTCCACAAATGAGTAAAATCTTCAGGTGCTGAAGAAGAGAGGACAGCAACACGTATCCTTTTGTTGATATTCAAACAATAAAAGTTACTGTTAAAAAAAACCCTGTTTGTCTTATTTCCACCACAAAAGTGTGACAGTTTGTTTATATTTGTTTTGTTTTTTTAAACACGACACACAAGGAAAGGAAGGGAAAGGAGGGTAAGGAAGGGATACTAACCACAGGGATAAGAAAGGGCAGGTGGAGAGAGGAAGATGTAGGGTGGTCCTTATTCAGGTAGGTAGCAGTCCTTCTCATGCTCCTTGACCACAGTCTCAAAAGCTCTTCAAAGGTTCTCCCTCCTGCAGAGTACTGCATCGCAGTACATGCACAATATTGTGACCCTCGAAAGGTAAGGATCAACAGTATCACGTATGGCCTGCAAGGCAGCTGGAGGGATGCGCTGCCCCACATGAGTGTCTCTTGTGGTGGCAGGAACGGAAACGGAGGATGCTGTAGGGGAACTCAACCTACTACATTTATCGCAAGGTACAACCTTACGAATAGCCCCACCGTGGAACGACTTTAGGCGTTGCTTCATTGAGGTAGTATCATAGCTGTACAAACCCGGTTTCCCATGACTCAGCACCACCTTGCACTGATTGCAGGTCACCTTGTTTCCCCGTGCTTTTGGTACTCCATCAAGAGTGGTAAATAACCTCCACACCCAAGATTCATGGTGAGAACTAGTAGTAAGGACTTCCACTACATCCTCCTCTTCATCACTCTCCTTTGTATCCTCACGCCTGTTCCCCTCTGCAGGCCCTTGGGGAGGTGGTGGTGATGTTGAAACAGCAGTAGCACCAGTAGCAGCCATGGATGCCATCAGGACAGCTGTTTCAAAGAGCAAGAGCAATCCAATGCAACAAGGAGCATTCTCTGTCCTGGAAGCCCAAAAACAGAATAGGGAGCTGCTCTGGGTTGTGGCCTTTTATAGGGGTGCTGGGGCGTGCTTCGCGGACACCCACGCTGTCTGCGAACACTTCGAACACCAAGAAAGGGCTCAAAAAGTTCCAAAAAGTATGCAGATCGCCAGGGACATGGTCTGGGACATTTGCAAGGGTGAACTTTCCCAGGAAAATAGCTTGGATTGCGCAAACAAACACTTTTTAGGTGTCCGGGGGCCCATACAGTGTGCGTTACACTTAGCGTCAGTGCAGTCACATGATGACATCACGGACACGTTCGCAAATGGGACAGCTGCCCGCAGGACATCAAATGCCCGGGGTTGGGTCTACGCATGCGTGCAGGTGTTCTACGGACAGTGTTCCAGTCCCCGAACTAATTAAAAGTGTGACACACGTGTGGCAGACAGGTGCAGACAGGCACAATGTTTATAGGGGCTAGGGGTTTGATACACATGCACGCGGGTGTTCTACAGACAGTGTTCAGGTCCCCAAACAAAATAAATGTGTGTCACAACTTTGCGGACGGGCTATGTGTTCTACGGACAGATTCATTCTGGTTGGGGACAATGCGAACAGGGAGAATGTTCTTAGGACACTTTAATTTGCATAGTTACGAGCATGTGGACGTCTTTAGTGTTCTGCAGACACCCACATTTTGACTACGGACAGCTCAAACAGGTACAGTGTCCTTACGACACCCCCATATTGATTAATTGTGGACAGGCGGACATCTTGTGTGTCCTATGGACACCTCCATTTTGATTGCGAACAGTACGAACAGGTATAGAGTCCTTAGGATATCCTCATTTTGGCTAATTACAGACAACCCGGACACCCGCGCTGTCCGCGGACACCCTGACTTTAAAAAAAAAAAAAGACACAGAGGACTATACTCACACACTTAATATTTTATTATTGCATAAAAGTACAAACATTATGAAAGAGAGGCAAAGCAGAAACTGATACAAATACAGGGGAATTAGGGGTTTGTACATGATGGATGGTAGGGGAGGAAGGGATTGAAGTCTCATCATAACGTTTTTCTTGCTGGGGAGTTTTTGGGGATGGTTGGCTGGGACATGGAGAAGGGGTACAGGTAGATGTGGGACAGTGATATTTAATTTTTTCTTTTATATGGTCCTCCACAAAGTGTTTTAAAAGAATGAAATTTGACATTAATAGATCAATGTTTTGCTCCATTCGCTGCAGATGATTTTCTAAGGTCTCTGTTTCTGTATTATTTCTAATGTCTGTATGGTCTGTTATAAAAAAAAATGTGTTAAATAGAAATAAAGTACTGGTTATTAATTGGTTTATATATAGAAGTGTAGTGTCTACCATTAGTATTACTGTTTCACTCATTTCATCCTGAGGAAAATGTTCTTCCAGCCATTCCAAAGTAGTAGACATTTCTGTATAAAAAATAAAATAAAAAATACTTTTAGTGTACCTAATACAGAAAGTTTATAAATATATACAATAAATGTAGTGTACTCACTAGTTTCTTGCTAAGTTTTGCTGTTACTGCTGTGTAGGTGTCCTGTTGATTTTTGCTGTGCAGTTTCTGTGAGGTAATTCTGTTGGAGGCATATTTATTTTGTTTTGGTATATTGCATTATGTTGCATATGCTATGTAATTGGACGGTTGGTGTCTTACATATACAGATTCCACTTATTTATTATTGAATGTAATGAATTTATGTGCTACTTTTTGAACATGTTCAGTGTTTTTATTGCATGATACAACAATGTAAGATACCCCCTGAGTTTACATCCGTCCGCGGACATGCGCATGGTCCGCAGACATCAGAACCACTAGCACAGGTAGGGGGTTCAGTGTGTTCTCCATATATAAACTAAGGGAATCCTAGTTAACATTAATCAAATTTATATTATCAATATTCAGTGAAAAAACGTTGTTACAGGAACGTTATGGTTCCAAGTAAAACTGTAAAACCCCTGAAATTTGCCAGTTATGATAAGCTAAGCAACCATAACTCGCACCACCACCGTGCACTGCTAAGACTAACACTGGGACATCAAAGATAACATCACATGTCTGGCTCCCTCTTTTTTCCTTTCTGACATATCTAAGCCAGTAACAGTCAGGAACTAAAAATTTAAAAAGTACTATATTTATAGACTTATACTTCAAATATGTTCTTACAGTAATTCACTTGGGGTTCACTCACAGCATATGAAACATATACATAGGGGAAAACACAGACTTGGAAGACAGCATGTATGAAGATGATCAGTAAGGTTATCAACACTTTTTTTTATAGTTCTGCTGTTTTTTTTTACTGTACTTTCCCTGGATATGCTCATAATTGCATACATTGTACTCACACTACTTTCCTTAGGGTCTAGTCACATTATGTGGTAGATATACATAGGGAAGTAGTAGCTTTGAAGCAGAGCAATCATTTCTGTGCATGAAGATAATCAGTTAGGTTATGAAGATTGTTTGGTAATACTGCTGTTTTTTTGTTTACTTAATTTTCCCTGTATATGCTCATATTTGTATGTGTTGTTGTCTGTGTTTTGTTTGCAATAATGCAATTATGTAGTAAGTGGGTTTTATTAGCTACTTATTAAATGTTTCATAGTACGCAAAACTCTAATAAGAAAGCATTTATCATTTTACTATTCAACATGGAAAGATTTTGAATATTGCACCTCCATCATGTATGCTGCACACAATGCCTATGTTTCTACATGAGTAGCTTAGTATACTGGAAAGAACTTCATAATAGAATGATATTTGTATCAATGCATTGCTTAATGCACTACGTACCTCATGATATTTATTCCAATGATCCTTGACACTTTTTTAATCAACATTACAATAAAAATCCTTTGTACAGAATTTTCATCAAAAGTAAATGCACATGTGGTGTCATCAGTGCTGTCATCAATGACATTTGTGATGTCATCTTTGATGTCCTGGGTGTTAGTCTTAGCAGTGCACGGTGGTGGCGCGAGTTATTGTTGCTTAGCTTACCATAACTGCCAAATTTCAGGTTTTTTTTGGTTTTACTTGGAACCATAACATCCCTTTAACAAAGTTTTTTTCACTGAATTTCATAGGTTTTTAGTAGCGCAACTTAACCAGAACGTCCCTTTTAACAAGTCTTTTACTGAATATATATATATATATATATATATATATATATATACACTTGATACTTTTGCTTCCATTTCTGAACCCGGGGATTCAATAAAGTACATTTTTGTACCAACTTCATGTGGCTGCGGTCTCGCGCTCTGTAATACTCTAATATTTCTCTGGAGATATATATTATATATATATATCCTGCATGCAACATCTTTTCCAAAATGTAATGATGTTTGTGATTGTCATATTTTAAATTTAAATTTTCTTAAATAACCACAATTCTTTGAATGTTATACTTTGTGCATGCAACATTTTTTTGAACTCAATTAATGCCAACCTTTGTTACCTAATAATTCTAAAATCATCAGTTTTCTTTTTTTTATAATGTATTGATTTAAATGTCTTAATTATTTAGAATACACAGATGGAAATGCAGCCTGTTACCTCAAAGAAATGACAGACACTTCTAACAACCAAACAGTGAGCTCTAATTACATGCACAGAGATTGCAATACAGTGTATTAGATAGTCAATAGAAACATTTCTAAAACATGGACAATGTTAATGAAAATAATTGCATAAAGGTTTAAGCTTCCTCATAAAAAACTTTTCTAGGATCAGCAGAAACCTCACTTGCCTTACACACACTCCTTTTTTCAAACTCTTAATTTGGCTGCAAGTATACTGTCAAGTTCCACTTTTCACTCCATTAACAAGGTTTGCCAACATTTGTAATTTAGTTGTTTTTAACGTTGTTTCTTTTGTTAAATCAGGTTATATATCGCTATCTTCTTCATAAATCAGGACTAAAAATCTAGATTTAACATACAGAAGTATGCTGGTAACCCTGCAACATATTTGAAACTGCTCATGCATTTAATGAGGGAAATGTGACTACATGTATATTTAATATAACTTTTGTAACAATAAAAACGATTGAACGTTCTATCGGATTTTGGAATTGACTGGTCTATATTGTATTTTCAATAAGTTGCCTTTTAGGAACATATGAATGCATGGAGTTGTAAATTTTGTGTCATGTACCTTTCCCCATAAAACATTTACATGAATGCATAAATCAAAGTAAGAGTTTAGATCCATTAAATAGATTACTTTAGTGAACAAATGCTCAATGTATGCTTTTATATACTGAAGAACTAAATAGCATGAAAAGTTAAAATACAGCATATTTGTGGTGTTAATTATTTATACTTTGATTAAAAGTTGGAGGGTATTGTGTCAACTTTAAAGTCAACTCCCTAGGACACCAGCAAAGGTGTATTTCATAATTAATAGATTTGCCAATTTTTAGATTATTGTAATCATTTACTTTCTCTTTAGAAAAGGAAAAATAGATTTTTTGATCACTGATAACACTACATTTTTGAAATATCATTACCTTATCTTTTGTCTTATCACTTGTAGGGGAAATTCTTCATGCAGAAAAGGTCACTTTTCTATATTTATAGTTTGATATTATAAAATCTTAATGTTCGGATAGCTATTTATTATTCTAAAATAAGTACAATATAAAATCTTCATTCTATCAATTTTTTGAATTCTGAATGTGTCTTTCATGTGTTACGTACAAGGAGTATATTACTGATGCTTTGGAGATGGAAGCGACAAGGAACACAGGTAAAAAAATAATAGTGAAAGTCATCATTTATTATGCATTGTACTTTAATGTATCTTTCAATGTGCAAAGGGTTCAACCAAGTGAAAGATGCATTGGTGCAATCGGTTACCTCCATTCCACAAGACACTAGTGATGTGTAGAAGGTATTTCAATACTTTTTTTAAAAAATGATTAAATTTAACTTTTAATGTGGGAGGATTTGTGGGGAGCCATTGGTTAAGTTTTCGAGAAGTCAAAGGCACCAACCTGAAGATCAAGGGGTGCTTTAATGGTCCACTCTGCCCATTCCTGGAAAAGTACCAGCCGGAAATGTGATTAGTTTGTGTGCTCTGCTATTCAGTGGATCAATGTTTAGTAAGCTCCTAGGTTTCTGTAATTTTTTAGGACTTAGGTTCATTGCTAAAACTGCACACTACAAATATCAGAGACATTACTTGCTCACCGCCATAAGTCCTGACTGGAATCTCGATTGACAATGCACTTGAAGGTAAAAGGCTCAGGTTTGCTGGTGATGACAGTGCAACAGTCCTAAATTTTATTCGGCAAAGTACTGCATTTACTACTTACAGGACATGGAAACTGTTGCGGGTCAGAAGAAGGACGCAGACTGAATTTCCATTTCACAGTGAGGTTTCTTAAATAAAGGATAACTGCCCATCTTTCACTATGCTATCGGGTTTTCCCACCTAACAAAACTAAGGTGGTCATCAGTTGTCAGTGAAAAAGTCTTAACAGAATCCGTCCACTGTCCAAACTAGCCTTTTCTGACCCTACTACTATTATAATAACAAAAAGGCAGGAGAATGACTCCCACCTCCTGATGACTTGTTTCTCACAAGGTTCAGTTCAATAAACAATCTTGAAGTAGTTCTTCGCGACCACTTTTGTAAACTCGTAGAGTTCCTTTAAAGCATTGTTAAACTTCTGCATCTCCTCTCTTTTACAACAAAGTTCTATTCCTTTCTGGTTCTTGGTATAAAATGCACAGTCTTTAGTTTCTCCCTGAAACTGGTCTTTATACTTTGTTTCTATTTTAGCCTTACCTTCAGGCTTTTCTTTTTTGTTGTGGTTTCTCTTCAGTTAAACCTATTGTGTTGGACATCAGTATCCACAATCTGACATGGTTGTTCATTCACTATTTGGACAAGCCTGAGCATTCCAGTAATGATTCCGATTCACTTCTCTGCTAGTCAATATCTATTATGAGCATTTCAGTAGCAATCTTGGACAGCCCCTCCCAGGTCTCCTGTTTTCCCTGTTACCTGTAGTTAATAGGGATGTTGTCACTGGGTTTATGAGGCATACAAGTTCCTCCCTCAGATTTGTCAGGTTGGCATCTTGTGTTTCTTTTATTACTTTCACTTTGTGTTCTCGCAATAACTGCTTTTCGGTGCTTCGCTGTGTTTGTTGTATCAGAGCGGTCTGTGCGATGTTAAAGGGACACCCGGTCCGCCACAATCCTGTTGCAGTCATGCCACCACTCTGCCATCTTGCTCTCTCTCTCTGGACTGGGATGCCTTGTGTTCAACTTAGTTTCTCTCCAGTCTTCACTTCCCAGATACTGCACGCCCGTCTCTGCTATTTGCTCTCTTGCCGCCACGCGTCCAGTCTCTCAGCCATGTAAGCTAGCGAGCGGATTCGTAACTTTCCTCTTTATGGCTATTTACTGTTTCCAACAGACAATAGCACATCCTGATAATTTTTTCACATATTTCCTTTGAAGAGGTATGCTTAAAAGGTTTCCTACGGAGTTCCTCACAGGAAAGGGAGCCTTGGCCTTCAGGGTGAGGCCCAATTTGGCTAGACCCCTAGGGAGGGTGTTATCGAGAGGGCTCACCTGCCTAGCATCACGAGAGGGTACGGGGGGTGCTTCCCCGTTGGGGAGAAGGGACAAATTCCTATAATTCCTTACAACACCTGTCGTGGTGCAAGTGTCGGAATGTACATCCTTGTTTGCCATGGAGAAATATGGTTTCATTAAATCCAGTGAACCTCTGCAATTAAGGGGATTGCAAATAGAATTGTTAGCCATTGTCGGGCATGTGGGTATAGCAGAGGTTACGTGAGTGCAGTTCACAGAAAGCATTCATTTGATACATGGCACATCACTAAATCACTAGCCAAAAAAAGTTACTGATGCTGGTAAGTACAAACATAGAAGCGGGTTAGTAGAAATTCTAAAGTGGTCACAGTCAACCTGCAGCCATGTACGTTGACGTTCTAAAACTCTGTAAGAGTTAAGTTGGGATTCTTTTTTAAATAGTGGCAGTCACGCCTCTATCTTTCTTAGAAAAAAAAACAAAGTATCATCACACGTGGGAACATTGACCTCGGAGTAATGAGCAGAAAGGTATGAAAAAGTGATTGTTGATGCCTGGCTTCCCTGCTCACACAGCCCTTCAAAAGGTAATTGTGCGAAAAAGTACTAACCAAAGATTTAAAGGGCCTCACAAAATGTTGCCACACTGGGGATTTGGAGGTTTTCCATAATATGAGTCTAAAGTAGATGGTATGGAGGCTCGAACAATATTCCTTATTCATAAAATGATATGCCATATATTTTTAAAATAAATTCAAGATTTCATTTATTGATAGGGTCAAATTTCATTTCCTAATGCATTTTATTTTTGGAATTTAATCAATTGTTTGTGCCTGTTTGACTTTGTCAAATTCTCTCCCTCTCTTTGTATAAATGCATGGATATTGTTTTCCAACAAATTCCTTTATATGACTTTATCAATGTTAATATTTTTCAATGAATGTAAACAATGAAAAAACATTTTTGTATTACTTGTTCACACCCATATCTGCAGTATGTGTTTGCTTTAATAAAACATTAATGTTTCTATACATTTATTATTTTTCATTATATCTACATAAATCTAAAAATCTGAAACCATATGCCCACTGCTCAATTACAATTTTGTTCCTGCATTGCAGTGTACAAGGATTTACCCACTACAGTAGTTGACTGTGAACCAAGTGCTATTTTTACATATTTTTCATTAGTATATGTGTATACTATTTTCAGAGTCATACGATTGTTTCTAATTTTGAGTTTGTATTTATTTGTGTTTTTAAAAATGAGATCATAATTGAAATTTTGATTATGGCACAAACTATCATTCGACCACATCAATGTCACTAGCCTTAAAGAACAACACTAGAACACCGTGCCACATCTGCATCTAGTTTCTTATTTTCCTTCAAAATGAAAATGATTTTTAAGATTTAAAAATAAATGTAAATTGGGTCATGTGATGTACAACTGACTTACTAATTCATTGTGGGTATTAAAACTCAAGGTAACATAATTTACACTTATTTTCTACAGCAAAGCACATTTTCAGATTTTTATAACCACGAAACGAAAGCCATTTCGACCTTGGATGCTGGCTGTCTCAAGTGCCCATGTTGTATTCTTTCCAATAGATTTTAAAGAGTGCACATTCCTATGATAACAATTACTTATGAAGGTGACCGAATAATTGATGATAATATAGCTAAAGTACTAAACAGATGGAAAAAGAACTATCATTTCTCAATTGCTCTTGAAAGGGAAACAGCCTTATACAGATCCATGGTTTGAGCCCTAACATACATGTAAGTAAGGTAAGATGTTTTTTAAATTATTAAAATAACTAATTGTAGGTATTATGTGAAAGGAAAGATGAATAGTTTGATGCTGTGCAAGTATTTGTGATGTAATTAACAGTTTGTTATATAAAATATAACATGTAAATATTCGAACCACAACTGCAACCGTGGATCAGGCATGGTGAGAGATTAACATAAGCCCTTTATATTTACGCAAAATCACCGGAAAACAGTGTTTGATTCAGTTGCATGATGCTATATATTGGCACAATTGATACAAAGTAATGTAGATGTTAAATGTAGGTAAAAATGTCAAAGCTATCCACAGACTCTTAGACTCAAGACTCTTTTGTTTAACTAATATGACGCTCCCTATTTCAGAATCTTGGAACAGATGGACCCTGTTCTGAATGTTTTGTATTTGTGAGTCATCCTCCCTGTGTCTAGCACCCTTAAGCCTCCGGGTCAGCAGATGCGCTATATAAATAAATATACAATACAATACAATGGGTACTGTGAGAAACCAGAGAGTGTTTCACCCGCTGGTCCCCAGCGATATATATATCTATCTCTCTCTCTCTCTCTCTCTGCTCGGCCATCGCCTATGGATCCAGACCCTAGGGGTCGACCAGGGTGGAAGGCTCACCTCAGTGAGGAGGCTTCAGGGAGTGGGGGGGTGAGAGTGAGACAGCCAATGGAGAGATGTCGTATTTCCCCCTTTTTTGTTCATCTACCCCATCCTATTTTGTAGGATTTTCTGAAGTCCCAACTCCCTTCTTTTTACACAAACACTGGCCCGAGGAGGAGGGTGCCAGAGTAACCACACTTACTCCTATGTCCCGTCCCCATTCCTCCATACTTATGGACATTGCTCCGTCCTGTGGGCCCGGGCCGGAGCACTTTGTAAAAGCATCAAAATTTTGCTAACATTTTAGTCCTTCCTCTCTTTTACGCGGGGTACTGCACGCGGCTGTAACCCCGCCCGTCTTAGGTCCGCACCACGCATCGCCCATCAGTCCTTTTCTCTGCTCTTTCAAGACTGGACGCACTTGCATCTGCGGAAGGTTTTTTCTTCCAATTTCCTCCCCGCTGGCTCTCGCTAGCGATCGCGTGATAGTCCGTCTATGCCGTTTCACGTAGACTTCCTGAATTGTTCTTCCTGTCAGCAACGCTTCACTAGGGCAGATCCTCATCCTCTTTGTTTAGAGTGTTTGGGTCCTGACCACTGGTGGGACTCGTGTTTTTATTGCGATTCCCTTTCGGTCCGGGTGCTTCAACGTCATTTAGAGCGGTGGGAGGAGGTGTTTCAGTGCACTCCTCCTATGCATTTTCAATCCTTCATCGACGAGAAGAAGAAACGCCCTTTAAGTACCTTACTTTTTAGGGCATCCCGGCTGAGAGACTCCTTCCCAGGGTCTTCCCGGTCTGGGAGGAGCGTCAAGGGCTCTGTTACCGGGGCTTGCCCCGAGGTGCCGTCTGGGCCTAAAAAGTGTACAGCAGTTTTCTCCAAGGGTCTCCGTAAGGGGCCTGTTGACACCGGATTACAATCTGAGGCCCCTCCTGTGGGGGCCGTTTGTAGACCTAGTTCTACTGAGTCGTGGGGTACCGGAGCTCGCTCTGAGGCCTCCTTGATTGGAGCTTTCCTCAAAAGTATCAGGGTGCGCCCCGAGGCCTTGGCTGGGCTTGTTGAAACCAAACGGAAGTTCGAGACCCGGCGTGAAGAGGCTTCTACCGGACTCGGGTCTGAGGTCCCTCGCTTAGAGGCTAAGGTGACCAACAGTTCTGAGAGGCCTGTTAAGGCCTTCTCGGTGAAAGGTGTTCCTCATCGTTCCCGCTCTTGCGGTGACTCCAGAACTGTTGAGGGGGCAAAGAGTGAGGTTTCGAACTGTAATCCCTCCTTTACGGGCAGTGCCGAGGTCCTTCCTGAGAAGGCTAGTTTGGCTATTAGCAGGTCACAAAAACATCCTAGACCACACAGTAACGGCTTGGCCGAGGTTCCTTGTGTTAAGGCTAAAATGAAGACCCCCTGACCCACCTGTGGGGACCCCTGCCTCACTTCCACACGTGTCACAGTTCTCCTCAGGTGCCGACAAAATGGCAGCCATTCCCACCAAGACCACAGCAGCCATTTTGGATACATCCCTTACAACTACGCCATCGGCCTTAGGTGTAGGGGGTTGGTTCTGTAGGTGAACATCAGTTTCCTTGTGCACATCTGTTTTGTCCAGTTTATGACTGGAACGCCCGGATGCCCCTTCAGCACAATGTCTCGCTGCCTGCGGCGTCGGCACCCTTGATTTATGTGGACATCTCTGGGGATAGGCCTTCTTGGAAACCCTCTCCCCTGCGTCCCTGGAATTACCCTCCTCATGAGATGCCTCCGCCGGCCGCTCCAAAGTCGTCGATGGACAACGCCTTTTTCGGCAAGTTTCAAAAACGTATGCGTTCCGACCCCATGAAGGAGTACTTTAAAGGCTTGTTTAGGGAGATATGTCCGCCTGCGCCGTCGGTTCCACCTGCGTCTCTGGTGGTTCTGCCGATGCCGCCTTTGCTTGCGGGGCCTCCCCCTACTCTTCCACCCTTGTCTCCGTTGTCCCCGGTGGACAAGATTGTTGTGGTGCCCGATGTGGTTCAGCCGGACCCTGACCTGTCGGATGACACGCAGGGCGATCAGGGCAGCGATGACCAGCCCCTCTCTATCAGAGCCTTTCACGACCGGGTGCTGGACATGATGTGTCTGTTGGATGTTCCAGTGCCCGAGGCACCCGCTCTGCAGGAAGGCGTGCTTTCAGGGGCGTTCACCTTGTCTCCTCGGAGCATACCGGCTTGTTCTTCCAGAAGGACGTTTTGGCCGAGGTCCATAGAGTCTGGGAGAGACCACACACTGGACTGTTCGTCAATAAGATAATTGACACACGCTACAGGCTGCATTCTTCGCAAGAGGTGGCCTTAGCATCATGTTCGCCCCCTCCTCCATGGTGTTGGCTGCAGCCACTTTGCAGTCCAAGCCTGTGGCATCCTCTTCTACGATGGCTACTCAGGTCCTGGGCAAAGAGGATAAGCTTCTCGACTCTTGGGAGGAAGATTTTTGCTAACTCGGCCCTGCAATTGCGTCAGGCTAATGCAGAACTGGTTTTAGCGGGGGCGAATATAAAAATGTGGAAAGGTCTGTCAGAGTTTGAGGAGTTCATCCCTGCTGAAAAGCTTGAGGACTTCAAGGAGGGATTGTCGGATGCCAGGACCCTGGCTCAAGATCTGCTGGAGGCCGCGGCTCATCATGTTCACACTTCGGCCCGGGGCCTTATGCTTGGAGTGGATACCTCTCGGCAGGCTTGGCTGCACACCACCAAGTTCTCCAAGGAGGTGCAGGACAAGGTTTTTGACCTGCCGTTTGACGGCAAGGAGCTTTTTCATTCCTCAACGGATGTGGAGCTGACCAAAACGAAGGATACCACCCAGACCACCAAGTCCTTGTCTGTCCTGGTAAAACCTCCTTTTAGGACACAGAGACCGTTTCACAATCCCAGCCTCCCTCAGGTTTCAGGGGTTATCTAGATTGAAAATTCTGCAGAGTCGATACGCCTTCGGGAAATTCCCACCAGAGGCAGCAACGGAGTCAGGTTTTCTCCCGCTCCTCAGCCTCCTCCTCTGGTTCAGGTGGTGCCGCCACCGAAAAACCAGCCAAATGAGGGTTCTCTGCACTCGCACGTGATCCCGGTGGGAGAACGCATTGTGTCTCATTGGGAGGCGTGGTAGACTATCACCGAGGACCGGTGGGTCTTGTCAGTCGCTCAGGTGGGCTGGGCTTCCGCTTACCCATTCCCCATACCCCACCCATCAATCCTCCTTTCCAGCAGTCGGGTTCACCGTCCCTCGGGGCCGAGATTCAGAAGTTACTGGATCTCAGAGCAAGGGAACGAGGGGAGAGCTTCTACTCCCGACTGTTTACGGTGCCCAACTCCAACCAGGCTGGCCTGCGCACCATTCTAGCCCTTTCCCAGTTCAATCTTTTCCTACCCCAAGAGAAATTCAAGATGATCACGCAGGGTCAGATAAAGTCCTCTTTGCAGATGGGGGATTGGCTCAGCATGGTGGACCTTCATGATGCATATATGCATATTCTGATCTGGAATCCACACCGGAGATACCTGTGTTTCTCTGTGGAAGAGGAGCATTTCCAGTTCCGAGTGCTTCCTTTTGGCCTCAGCTCGGCACCGTGTGTCTTTACGAAGATGATGTTGGTGATTGCAGCCCTTCTTCGTCTGCAGGGTATCCATGTGTATCTGTATTTGGACGATTGGCTGTTACGCAGTCCTTGCCCGCTAAAAGCTGCGTGCAATCTTCAGTCTCTCCTCCAGCTCCTGTTCCACCTTGGGCTGTCGGTGGACTGGCGGAAATCTTCCATGACGGTCTCTCAAGACTTGATTTTCCTGGGTTTTCGCTGGAACACGATCGACTGCAGAGTTTACCTGACCGGGGACAGAATGGCGGATCTGTTGGCCACATGTCAGATGTTTGTGCAGTCGGAGAGCATGTCAGCCTGGTGGTTCCAGAGGCTTCTGGTCCTCATGGCCTTGTGCGTATTGGCTCTTCCTCTTGCCCGACTCAAGATGAGGCGGACTCAAATGGCTCTTTGGAGTTCTTGGCGTCAGGCCGTGGATCCGGACTCCAAAATGATATTGATTCTGGCTTCCATGAGAGCGGACCTGCTGTGGTCGTCGTCTCTCAGCAACCTGTCGGTGGGTGCAGAGTTTCAAGACCTCGCCCCGATGGTGACGGTCATGACGGACTCCTCCCTTCTGGGGTAGGGTGCGATGTTGGATCTCCTTCAGGTCTCTGACCTTTGGTCACCCCAAGACAAGCTCCTTCACATAAATAATCTGGAGCTTCTGGCGATTTTCCTAGCGCCCAAGGCGTTCAGGCGGTCATTGCCAACAGAGTGGCCCGTATCCAGAGGGACAATGTGGTGTCAATGTATTACAATCACAAGCAGGGGGGCACCAAGTCTCCTCCGCTTGTGGACCTGAACATCCAGATTTGGGAGTGGGCAGTTCGTCATGGTGTCTGGCTGGTAGCAGTACACATCCGGGGCCAGCTGAACGTCACAGCAGATGCCCTCAGTCGGCGGACAATGGTCAGCTATGAGTGGGAATTGAAGGCAGAGATCCTCTTATGGATATTCCTGTGTTGGGGCACTCCGGAAGTGGACCTCTTCGCAACATCGGCAAACAAGAAACTGCCTCTGTATGCCTCCAGAAATGGTCTGTGAGCCTCCTCTCTGGGGATGCTCTCGAGATTCCTTGGCACAACATGAGGGCCTATGCTTTCGCGCCTCTGCCTCTGCTTCATCGGACGATTTGCAAGCTGAGGAACACAGTGAACTGTTCTCTTCTGCTCATAGCCCTGTGGTGGCCGGCCAGTTCTAGTTCTCAGAACTTCAACACCTGTCAGTGTGTGCACCGATCAGGCTACCGGTGAGTCCCGATCTGCTTCACCAGCGGGATCGACAGCTGTGGCACCCCTCCCCACAATCCAACTTGGCGGCATGGAGTTCAGATCTTTAGAGCATCTCAACCTGTCTGCTGATAACATGCAACTAATTCAGGCAGCCAGGAAGCCTTCAACGAGGTCTCAGTATAAGAGCAAGTGGCTTCGGTTCTGTCACTGGTGCTTAGCCAAACAGCTGGACCCCAGGGTGGCTACGATTGACACGGTGCTGTCCTTCGTGTCTCACCTAGCAGAATTGGGCATTCATGTTCTGTCATGCAGAACTTATCTTTTGGCGGTAGCCGCCTACCTAGCCACTTATTCACTGTCAAATCCAGTGATTAGGAGACACTTTGCGGGTTAACACGTGTTTATCCTCCAGTTCGCAAGCCGCACCCGACGTGGGATCTGAATGTGGTCCTTACGGAGTTTTGCCATAAACCGTTCGAACCAAAGGCCACGGTGGACCTTAAGCACCTTTCGTGGAAGGTGTCTTTTTTGGTCGCCATTACTTCAGCAAGGCATGCGAGTGAGCTCCAAGCTCTGTTGGTGGAGCATCCCTTCTTGGTTTTCCACAAGGATAAGGTGGTCCTACGGACAAATCCTTCTTTCCTGCCAAAGGTGGTCTCTGATTTCCATCTGAATCAGTCAATCTCCATGACGGGCTTCTTTCCAAACCCAGCTTCAGAAGTGGAAAGGGTTCTGCATTGTTTGGATGGTAGAAGGGCTCTTAAATTCTATCTGGACAGAACATCTGAATTAAGGAGCACTTCTCAACTGTTGGTGACCTTTGGTAATCCACAAGGTAGACAGGCCTCTAAAGTGACTATCTCCAGATGGATTGCTGCCTGAATTACGGAGTCTTACACTGTCCAAGGCCTGCAGCCTCCTAAAGAAATTCATGCACACCTGGTACGGGGCAAAGCAGCTGCAGTTGTCTTTTAGAAATATGTCCCCTGGGAGACCATCGCAAAAGCAGCTACATGGGCCTCCCCATTGGTGTTTTGTAAACATTATTGTCTAGACCTGAGCTCCAGATGTGATGCTCAGTTTGGCCAGGCTGTGCTGAAGAACCTTCTTCAATAAGGGGTTTTCCATCCTCCCATAGTTCCTGTGAGGAGTGCTTGGGAATCTCCCATAAGTATGGAGGAAAGGGGACGGGACGTAGGAGTATAACCAGATTACTCACCGTAGTGACCACCTTACTCCTAGTCCACAGTCCCTTTTCCTCCATACACCGCCCGCCGTCCCCTCTAATAAGGTTCCTCTATTATTGCTTAAAGGTCTCTGACCTGGCGATAGAAAAGGACTGATGGGCGATGCACGGGGTGGAGCGAAGATGGGCAGGGTTACAGCCGCGTGCAATACCCCACGTAAAAGAGAGAAAGGACTAAAGTTTTTGCAAAATTTTGATGCTTTTACAAAGTGCTCCGGTCCCGTCCCACAGGACGGAGGAATGTCCATAATTATGGAGGAAAGGGGACTATGCACTAGGAGTAAGGTAGTCACTACGGTGAGTAACCTGGTTAAACTCTCTCACATTGTACTGAACATGTCACGTTAATCGGGTCAGGCAAAGTCAGGGACTTTACACCAAGTACATACACAGATACCAATTAGCTCTCCTCACACGATTAAAAGGCAACACCTAAAGACACACTCTGAGCAAGACGGAACACAAATATGAGCAGAACTTCCGGTACAAAGGTACACCTACTGGAGCAAAAACGGACCAACGGACAAGAGCAGCAGGCCGAGAACCCCAACGGTTCACTACTGGATGTAGTTGCCTCTGACAGACCACGAAAGATGTGTGGAGAAGGCCAGCTCCTACAAGTGAAAATTGCATTGTGTTTCAAGTATGCCAGCAACCATCCCAGGTGAACAGCAGAGTTGGGGAGGCGAGTCCAAGCCTGTGGTACCACCCTTGACTCGTGAATTGGAAATAGCAAAACAAGAAAGAAGCGCACACAGCTGGTGAGTTGGCAAGCAACCCGAGAGACCGCTTTGTGTTAAAGTGAAAGAAGTAGCAACATTAGATCACAAGTGAAGGCTGCATGCGTGTGTATGAGACGCGAAGAAAGGTAGACCAGTGAAGGAGCTTTGAAGCAAAAGGCAGTTGTCAGATCAGCAATATTAAGTAACGTAGTCATCGGCCGAAAGGAAGTACCCCATTCAAAAGTCTATGTGAAAGGTACATTGTTTAAAGCTATAAAGCGAACAAACAAAAGTGAATTAAGCGAGAGTAAACATGAACTTTAGTCCTGCGGTGGTCTGTAAAGAGAGCCATGCACATTCAAAAGTCTTCGACATCCGAAAGGGGTCAGACCCCCATTGAGGGAGACCAGAAGTACAATAAGCTTGGGAAAGGGAGGGCCTCCCCCACCGCTGCAAGTTTTGTGTTGTGAGAGGTCTGAGCCCAACCAAGGGGGACCTACGTGAACTGTGCGCTGTTAAGTCTGACCCCGGCAGAGGGGGACCTTTGTGAACGTTACATTTGAATACAGTTTTGTCAAGTCAAGAAAGAGACTTAAAGAAGGCCAGGCAGGCCTCAAACTACAGTTTGGAACTGCTTTAGAGTGTTAGAAACCGAGCCAGAGTGCGTCATCCTGCCTACAAGGACAGCCTTACTCCATGAGGTTTAACACAAGGAGGAGAGCTGGTTCAACTACCTTTATTCTTTTGAACATTGATTTTTCTTTGCATAAATGTCAGCTTTTTACACTTTTTGTACAAGATTTAGGGCAGGCATTAGGTTTTTGTTAGCATAGGACATTTTGATTTGATGGACTCCACTAGTACTGTTTTACTTATTGTTTGATGGTTGAGACTACTCCCATCTTAATTATAGGACAAAATAGGAGTTTCTCCAACCCAAACATTTTCAATAAAGGTTTTACAAATTGTATTCATTGTGTCAGTGTCATACTTGTGATACCATGGCTTCCCTACAGAACTAACAAAAGCCCTTCCTTTTCTTGATCTCTAGTTACGTCACAAAAAAAGTGTGTGTGTCATGGAAGCCAGTTACCCCTGGATCGATTCTTCTCCCAAAACAGTAGCATCACCATCACGAACAGGAGTAATTGCGACCGTCTGGGCTAATCGTGCAGCTCCAGAGTCCCAGTTTGCTGTATCAGTCTTCACGACACTCTTGCCAGCATTTCATCAATTCACAATTGGATAGTATTGCTGGTTTGCGGATGCTTAACAAACCATTTTCTCTAGACACCAGAACCCCATGTGCTTCCTGTCAACAGTGAGTCAATAGGAGAGGGAGGAACTCCCACTGTGGATTTTGATGTGAGCCAATGGAACTTTTTCATGTACGATTAAACTTCTTGGCATAAAACATGGAACAATTAATTACAATAAGTCACTTTTTTGGAGATTCTCAAATTAAAAAAGAACAATGTAACAACGATTGGAACTACAAATCGGAATGCGACCATCGTTTATAACAGGATTCCTATCACTTGGACAACCGAAAATTCTATTATTGGAGGATCTGTTCTTCCAATGATTATGTGCTTAACTAGTTTAAAACGCTCCGTTTTATGTACTTAAATATTTTCTTTGCAATACAAAATATAGAAAATGACTGCCTCAGTGCATTTATTGAAGCATAGACGTTATCTTCTTTATGTGAGAAGCAACTAAACCTACTGTGTGTGGTGTTTAATGAGCGTCTTCTGCATTTTGCATACAGAAACATGATTGCATAGATGCCGACAGTGGCCGTTTGGCTACGTTGAACCAATGTCTTCTCAAAGGGTGTATAGCATGTTAGACTGATGTCAACTAGCGGGGCACAAGTTCTGATTTAGTGTTGCTAGGGCACTTGAATTTAGGATGATCGATCAACGGATTAGATTATCACAGGATGGCAATTTCTGACCTGTGTAGTTCGAATGTGTAAATGTCTGGAAATTGAAGTTAAGATGCATTGGAAGAAAAAAGGTATTGATCGATAAATTCTCAAAAAATACATGCACTATCTAATGCTGAACATTCCCCAAGGGCAAACATGACTAATTGATGGACTGCGGACTATACATTGTTAAGTAGGGTTCCACACAGGTGGAAGAAAGCAAATAGACTAACTTTTGAAGGTAAATTCATATGGCACAGCTCCAGGAACAGTGTGGCTCTTTGGAAACTGCGGAATTCGTGCGATAAGGGGGGGGGGAGATAAACCTGCCGAATCTTTGGGTATATTATTTGGCAGGACAGCTGCAATATGTGGCAAGATGGCTGTCTGAAGAAGAATCGGCCGAAATCAGCTGCTGTGCATGGAACCGGCTCCCTACTTCCTTAGAGAAGTGGTGTGGTTGTCCAAGCCAAAGGTACTGGAGATGGCGAGGCTATTGGTGCTTGGTTGGGAGATGTGGCATAGGGCATGGCAGTTGGTGGGATACCCGGCACCATTTTCTATGCAGGTGCTGCTAGTGGCGCTATCCAGAAAGGACCCCCAATTAATACAAGGGGTCCGTAGATATTGGGAACCGATGGGCCTGGCCATCCTGGGAGACCTATAGCAGGAAGGGGAGGCACTGGAATTCCAGAAATTAGTAGAGGAAACCAGGGTGCATAAGGGGCAGTATATAACCTACTCCAGAATTGTTAAACAGGTGCGAGAAAAGTGGCCGGTGGAGGTGCTTGCTGTACAACCGGGTGCCACCATGGAGACGATATATGCCATCTTGGAGGGCAGGCATGAGATATCCCGCATATACGAGTTACTGGGATCCAAGGTGGGGAAGGAATTGCTCCAATTGAGGAAACTGGGAGGAAGAGGTGGGAGAGCCCATGTCTGATGGGCTATGGGATAGAGCCCAAAGATATCATAAGAAGGTGTCCTGGAACGATAGGCTCCAGCAGATACAATTATATGTCACACATGGAGCATATTTGACCCCTAGTAAAATCGCCAGGTTTGGTGGCCAGACGACTCAGAGGTGCCCCAGGTGTGGGGAGGAGGATGCCGGGATGTTACATATGTTCTGGGCCTGTCCGGAGGTGGGAAGATTTTGGTCAGAACTGAAGATACGCTTGGCAGAAAAAGGCATCAAGCTGGAGGTGGAGTCGGCCTGGGCTTGCATGCTGGGGGGCTTCCCTAGGCCACGTAATCTGAGGCACATAAGCAAAATGAAAGACCTGGCTAAACGAAGGATCGCAATGTGCTGGAAGTCAGCCCATAGGCCAAGGATGGAGTTGTGGTGGGCTGACCTCATGAAATGGGCTGAGGCAGAAACGTCTGCCTGGTTTGAAGCAGTCTGCAGGGGAGGGGAGGAGGAGGTGGGACCCCCAATTGAATGGAGGCAGTTGGTGGCTGCCATGGTGGCCCCCCCCAGCCCAGTCAGTGATGAGGATACGGAAAATAGGATGACGATAGACCCGTCTGAAGAAGTACAAGCTGATGACACGGTCACAATGGCTCAAGTTAAGGGGATGGGAGGTAATGGGACTGACTAACGTAATTTGTAATGTTTTATTGTTATACTTGGACATGGAAGTCCCAATTAGTGTAATGTTTGGAGTGTTGTGTTAAAAAAAAAAAATTGTTTAAAAAAAATTTTTGAAGGTAATTTGTTCTGCCCACTGTAAACTAACACTTCTTTTTTATATTGCATAGCAGTAATAGGCACTTTTTGGTCTCTTGCAGATTGATGCATTGCATGCAGGGAAGAGCAGATTTCCAATGAGCAACACCATCTTGATACCATAGTTAACCGTGTATAGCCCAGTCCATCAATTAGTCCAGTTTGCCCCTGAATGTGCTGCATTAAAACGCCAATTAACAGAAACATGGCACAGTGGGCAATATTGCAACAATTCAGTTGTACTCTTATGATTTGGTGAATTAGTTGCAGGGTGAATGCAATTAAGATGTAATAAAATGTTTTGCAAATTCACTAAGGTATTTCGAGTGCTTTTTTTAAGTTTACCACAGGCGTGAATGAATATTCAAGGTGTACACACGTACACACACACACACACACACACACACAGCTGCTATTCTTCTTTTCAGGAAATCATGTTGTGTATATGCAAAGTAATTGTCGAACTGTGCACGACATTTTCAATTTCCAATTCCTTCTAGTTTTGCTGTAATTGCGTTTCTCGCGCATGGAAAAGTTTCCGCGATTTCGCATTTGGCTCAATTTCACTACATGTAAAAACATCCATTTCTTGATTTCAACTTCTGAATTTCGTTTTCCATCTGCTAATCATTCTACAATCACTGCTAGTGTTGACCTGAACCAATCCATAGCCCCTCTCACTAGTTCTGAATTCAATGAAGCAAATTAAAATCATTTTTAGCATTTTCCATTCAATTCATATTACATTTAAAAACAATTGACCGGTTTTAAAATCATACCTGTTCTCTCTAAGCTTGCTGGGGGGGAAATCGGGATTGAAACTGCAATTGTTGATTGTTATTCCTGAAACCTGTGTGCCCTCATTCCATATCTTCATATTGCATATTGGGGGGAGTGAGTAGTAACAGAGGGAAAGAGTAATCCCATTGTCTTTGATTGAATTCATATCAAGTTTTATTTCTGTGTCGCATTCTTTCCTATCATTGCATTTCCTTGAACCATACAAAGTTATTCTCTGCTACATTATTCCTACTCCTAATTGAGTAAAGAGATTGTTGATATTGTATTACCCATTGCTGATCATTGTTCATATTCATAAGTGTGATATTCAGATATTATTCACATTCATAAAAATGTTATCTATATATTGTTCAATTCTTCAAATAAATCTTTCAATTTGCAAAACAAAACTATTTCTTGGTTCAGTGAGACCATGGGGATTCAAAGAGAGGGGCGTTATATAAGGGTACATCATCCAGAATTAAAAGAACTTTTGACATACAAATATATAAATAAGGGTTTCCATTGGGCATCCCATACTAGGCATTGACTTAGCTGGAGTGCTGGATTGAAATCGCTTACAGATTGGGGGCTCGTAGCGGGATTTCTGGAATAGATATACCACTTATGCAGCTTAATACAGTGTGCTAACTGACAGGATACATAAATCCTGTTGGGCTACCACGCTGTGTTACACTGTAAAAACACCCCTCAAAAGGGAACGCTCTAAGGAAACTGTCTGTTTTGCAAAAATAAAATAATAAACTTCGGTAAGTCATGAAGGAAATTAATATTTCCAAAATGGCGACATTGGTAGACATCAAGATGGCTAGAGAACACCTTTTATAAGTTATTTGTGAGAGGTGAATGCGCTGAGCAGGACCAGAATGTATGGTTGCAGGCAATCGCACAACAGATCACTGCAACAGGGTTAGATATTTGCAGAGATCAGGGTCCCTTACATGTGAAAGAACAATGTGGTCCAAAGACCAATATGAACAACCAGCGCTAATACTGAATATTAAGAATATGAAAAAGGCAGCGTTCAACTTGAAAATTTGAGGGTGCCTGGACCAAGAACCCTCAGTGAGAGACAAGTTAAGTGTAATCAGTGAACTGCGCCAATTAACAATAGTACAATAACAATTGAGTTATATTTTTAATTCCATTCCACAGCCTGACACGTGTTTCGAGCAAAACTCTTTTTCAAAGGCTGTACATAGTTTCAAATATAAAATGAATAGCATATTCATTATTATATACACATCATATCAATTGGGCAAACACCAAGGGGTTGGGAAGGGAAAGTGGCCAAAAATGAATGTGTAAGACATGACAACAAAGTTATCATGACAATATTGCACAACCATTATGGTTAAATAGCATTAGATGATAGTGAAAAAATTGCAAATGCATACAGTCAATTACCGTTTGATAAAAGGCATCCATCCAGTTCCAAAACCAATAAAAGGGATGACAAAACAACATGGTAAGAAAATAAGTGCGTGCGGTGATCAAACAACCATAGATTAATTAATATGCCGAATCAACTAAAATAATCAAGACTAGCTGGATATATTTACCATTGAACCTTGTCCAAGAAGAAATCTGTACAACAAAAATTCACAAAGATTACCGAATGCCATAGATATTACGTCCATAGCCCATCCAAAATTCCACGACATTTAGTGTAAAAAGGAATTACCTTAATATTACTTGCAATTGCAATAACAATTAGAGGCAATCTGCAGTAATCCACGTACGAAGGGGAATTGTTGCCCGTAAGGATTCAATAATCAACCAATTCAGGATGACACACATATCCAATGTCAGTAGATGATTGAACAGTTAAGAAAGAAAAAGGGGGAAACAAGCACGGGATTAGGTGAAAGCGCCTGATTGAGACACAGGGACCGTATCAAAAGGACATGCAGACCGCTTACCAGCCTTCCGGCAACAACAGTATCCAAGGGAGAGCGCGCGCATAGTGCTGCTTGTGTAGTTAAGGAGGAAAACTAGATCGCATAAGCATCAACGTGACAGAACATCCAGCGGCGGCCATATTAGGTGAGGGAGAGGACCGGCTACAGTCAAGTGACATGCTCCTGAGCCGTAATTGAACACTTGGATCAACCAATTAGTTGTGAGATTGAAGCGGATCTATTAGTGCTATTACATGCATAATTTAGGTGTTAATACGGAATAAAATTAAAATTAGCACACTGAAAGTAGTAAATCCTGGTTATGTAATCAACACACACACACCCATTGGTGCTGCTAACTGAATGACCACTTGAGACTACAATTTGATTGAAAAAAATGATCCGAATCATCTAGCACAATTATATATATTATAGTTGTGATAAGAAGGATAAGTCTTAGTGCACTGAAAAGATATGTCATCCTAGGTTGTGTGATCAACCGCACACACACATTAATTCATCACGGGCATAATCACAGTCAGGTTAGCTCCCATTACGATCAGAAAATAAAAATAAAAAAAGATAGCATAAAAAGCATGGTAGTCGAGTGTAGCTACCTAAAACGTCAATGGCACAAGCAACCAAACTTACTAATTACACTCAATAGCAAAATCTAATGGGAAATTTACATAAGATCCAGTTATCCATAAGGCAACACATGAGTCAGCAACTATATGCAACCTATGTAAGTCAGAGTCAATATAATTAAAGCTGATTAAAACCATACATTAATAAGAAAGTATCTGAAATAAGAGGTAAATCATAAGAAAACATGAAATTCATGATCGGAATTAAGTCCACAATTAACCAATCTATGTTTACAAATAAGTCTTGCTTCCAATTGTCTGAGTCTGAGTTCCATATTGCCATCTCTTTTTAAAGGACGTATTTGAGCCAACCCAATAAATTTTAAGTCCTTGAAGTCATCCAACTGGTGTAAAGTCTGCCAATGTGGTGCCAATGGATATTTAGCATCCTGTTAGTTCAAAGAGGCCAAATGCTCACAGATCCGAATTTTGAGTGGCCTGATGGTGCTCCCAACATAAAATAAGCCACAAACACATCTAATGCAGTACACTACAAACTTTGTGTTACAATTAATAAATGAGTTAATTACATGCTTGCCTGTTGTGCCAAAATCAAGAGCCTCGGATTCAAATGTGTGTGAACACATGTTGCAATTCCCACATTTATGAAACCCATTCAAGCGCCCTTGATCTAACCATGTTTTAGCAGTGGGTGCTGGTGCCATAAAGGACAGACATAAGAGATGTTTAAGAGTAGGAGCTCTGCTAAATACTATTGATGGGTTTGGTTCCAATAGTTTGGTAAGATCCTTGTCAAGGTGGAGCAAGTGCCAATGACGTTTTAGTATAGCATACACCTCATTACTATCACTATTGTATCGAGTAATCAGTCTGATTTTATTAAAAGGCGAGTTAGCTAAATTTGTTCTAGATTTAGGTTTAAGTAAATCAGCCCTCTTCATACTAGACACTTCACGTTCAACCTTAGCGAGAAGATTTGGTTGATACCCACGTTGTACAAATTGGTCATGTATAAACAGTTTTTCCGCATCAAAGTCAGCATTAAAGGAACAATTCCGTTTAGCTCTAATATATTCACCTTTCGGAATATTTTTAATAACAGAACGTTTGTGAGAACTAGATGAGTGCAAAACTGCATTAACTGAGGTAGGTTTACGAAAAGTTTTAGTAATAAAACCCGTAGGGGACATCGAGATATTCAAGTCAAGAAAATCCACAGAATCATTGGAATAATGATGTACAAATTGCAAACCCCAATTGTTAGCATTTAGAAAATTTACAAACTCACTTAGTTCCGCCACATTGCCAGTCCAAATCATAAAAACATCATCAATGTATCTTTTCCAAAGATATATCAAGTGAGAAAAAACTTTGTTCTGAAACACATTGTTCTTCAAATTGGTGCATAAATATATTTGCCACAGAAGGAGCAAAGCTAGCTCCCATTGCAATCCCAATCAATTGTTGGTAATAAGTCTCATTGAAAAGAAAAACATTATTTTGCAAAACACAAAGAAGAAATTCTTTGATAATTTCAATATGAAGATGGTATGATGCTGATTTGTGTCGGAAAATGTAGGTAATGCTGGCAATTGCTGTATGATGATCAATAGAAGTATATAGTGATTTAACATCAAGTGTGACCAATAATACTTCAGAAATACAAGGCAATTGTGCAAGAATATCAAGAATATGCATAGTATCTCGTATGTGTGTGGAGTGGACCAGTGGTGCAATACATTCATTAACATAAATTGATATAGGTTCCAAGATACCACCCTGGCCACTGATGATGGGTCTGCCTTCAGGTATCTTGTCAAACGGCTTGTGAATCTTAGGCAAAAAATAGGCAGTTGGCATTGTAGGTTTGTCAGAGAACAAAAAACATTTTTCCCACATCTGTAATAATGCCTAGTTTATACCATTTGTCGATTAAAGAGTGAACTTTATTACGTATATGTGCGATAGGATTATTTTTCAAAATGGCATAACAACCAGGAGAGTTCAAATGGTCGAGTGCCATAGAGATATAATCTGCTTTATCCATAATTACAACGTTTCCACCTTTATCAGCCTCCTTAATCACCAACAAGTCATTAGATGCTAATTTGTGAAGGGCGGAACGCTGTGCTAATGATAGATTGGAATATGTATGATGAGAACGAGAAGAACAACGATCAAACAATGTGTGAATATCATTAGTCACAACCCGATGAAAAGTATCTATGACATTATCATCTGAAAGAATAGGAGTAAATTTGGATTTGTTTGCAAATTCTTTAATTGTCAAATTACGATGCTGAATATCTAATTCTTTCATGGTATCAAGAAGATTAGACTCACTGTCAGACATTGACTCATCGATAGACATAAGTATGTGTGTACTCATCCTTGTTTGCAGTGTAAGTTCTGATAGTTCGGCGACAGGCATCATAGGAGAGTATTGTTTGACCTGTGTAGCAAAGAACTTCTTTAACTTGAGCTTTCTGATAAATTTAAATAGATCGATCTGTACCTGCACACAGTCATTCATGCATGATGGAGCAAATAATAACCCTTTGTTTAAAAGTGAGAGTTCTTCTGGAGAGAGCTGATATTGACTTAAATTATGAATTAAATTTATCTGAACTGATTCTGATCGGTTTGATTCTGCATCGATTTCTGGTAAGAAGCTCTGGTTAGCCATTGGCCTAGTGGAGCGGCGTTGGTGCCGCCTATGTTGGCCGCCCCTTGGTTGGGACCGAGAGTTGCGATATTGGCAGCGGATGGTAAGCGGAACCTGACCGGTTTTCTGATAGCCTCTTGTCTGTTGCCCTTTTTGAATCTTCTCATCTGTTCCAAAAAAGGTGCCGGAGCCGAAATAGGTTGTTCAGGCAATTCAACAGAGTCAACATCCTCTTCATCCGACGCCTCATCATCAAGGGGTGCATTCCCTGAGGCATTTTTATTCCTAGGTTGGTCTGAATCACTTTCTACATCAGAACTGACAGGGGATGAGGCAGCACTACTATTACGCGATCTAGACACTTCATCAAACTTGGGTTGATAAGTGTAGACCCGGTTATCTCGGTATCTCGGTAATCCCTATCGTCTCTAGAGAATTTTCTACATTTTCTCATTTTGACCTCATCCTGATGCCTTCTCAATATATTGTACATTGTTTTAAAATTTTTATCAATAGTTGCAGCAGGTGCATCAAACAATTGAATTTCTCATTTGAGTTAATCAATCTGTTTAACAATACGAGAATGTGCTCTTTCTGCATGTTCAATGAGTAATAATAACATTTTATTAGAGCTATTGGTCAGGTTGGTTTCCCATTCCACTGCCAGATCATTATCCTGAGGATCTTCAAAGTCCGGCAAAATAAGTATACGAAGACCTCTTGGTATTTTGCGTTCTTGAATATAATGCTTAAGCGTGGTCATCTCCCAAAATTTATTGATTTCTCTGATACTCAACCTCTCAAGCTTAATAAATTTTGATTTGAGATCCTCAGTAATGTTAGGTAACCGCTTGAACGGGTTCAAAGTAGAACCACGAGGTGCAAATAATGCTTTAATATCCGCATCTCTAGTGAGGATATATTCTGCTGCTTCAGCCATTAGATAGAGAGAAGTACAGTGCAAAAGCTGCTGGGTTCAAGACCAAAATGTTAGCAATAGAACAATGTGGTCCAAAGGCCAATATGAACAACCAGCGCTAATACTGAATATTAAGAATATGAAAAAGGCAGCGCTCAACTTGAAAATTTGAGGGTGCCTGGACCAAGAACCCTCAGTGAGAGACAAGTTTGCCTCTAAGTTTGCCTGCAGATTGCCTCTAATTGTTATTGCAATTGCAAGTAATATTAAGGTAATTCCTTTTTACTTTCTATACTAAATGTCGTGGAATTTTGGATGGGCTATGGACGTAATAGCTATGGCATTCGGTAAGCTTTGTGAATTTTTTTTGTACAGATTTCTTCTTGGACAAGGTTCAACGGTAAATATATCCAGATAGTCTTGATTATTTTAGTTGATTCGGCATATTAATTCATCTATGGTTGTTTGATCACCGCACGCACTTATTTTCTTACCATGTTGTTTTGTCATCCCTTTTTATTGGTTTTGGAACCGGATGGATGCCTTTTATCAAACGGTAATTGACTGTATGCATTTGCAATTTTTTCACTATCATCTAATGCTATTTAACCATAATGGTTGTGCAATATTGTCATGATGTTAACTTTGTTGTCATGTATTACACATTCATTTTTGGCCACTTTCCCTTCTCAACCCCTTGGTGTTTGCCCAATTGATGTGTATACAATAATGAATATGCTATTGATTTTATATTTGAAACTATGTACAGCCTTTGAAAAAGAGCTTTGCTCGAAACACGTGTCAGGCTGTGGAATGGAATTAAAAATATAACTCAATTGTTAATTGGCGCAGTTCACTGATTACACTTAACTTCCCTTACATGTGGCCCTGAGTGAACTATATATGGCTCCTAAGGTCAAGGATGAGCAAAATAAGATTGCCAAGATAACAGCATATTTATATTTACCTACGGGAGCCATGCAGGATAAATATGCTGAAGGCCAAGATCTGGCAAGTAGGCAACTGATGGCATTAGAAAAGGCAAACTGGAAGAAAATCACCTAGCCCTCCAGGGTCTGGGTGACCTCCAAAAAAGAGCATAATAGATTGTTAGAGCACACCAGGAGGGTGGAAGATGCTCTGGCAAGGAAGGAGCAGGCCAGTATGGACAGGACTCAGGAGGTAACCCTCCTGTAGCAAAGACTCAAAGACAAACCAGGAAGCACAGAGAGAAAATGAGGCTCTCTGTCAAAACAATGATAGGCTCCACAGGAAGGTAGCCATGCAAGAGAGACTGATAGAGACTAGTAAGGCCTTGATTGAGGAACATAAAGCTAAGGTTCTTGCATGGCAACAGGGAGCAGGGGCTGATAGAGATGAGGTTTGTTGGGAAAGGGAAACACCTGAGCATAACCTCAGGAACCCTAGTACCAGAGGCCTTCATCTATCCCAGTCCCTGGACTCTGCCACCCCCCATGTCCACTGGTGCACATGAGCCCAGGGCCATGAGGATGGCAGATTACTATCCAGTCAGAAGTATGGGGCTCATGGACCGGCACCTCCCAGGAATGGATGAGCAGGCATCTGGGTATGGGTACCCAAGCACTGTGAAATTTAGTGGGGAACTCCAGGAGGGTAGGCCCACTAAGGGCATCGTAAAAACCTCTGCCCAGCTAGGACAGTGGGGGAGGGCGGTACCCATCAAATCCTGGGAGCAAGGAGGAATCAGAAGACTCCTCTGAGCGCCCCAGGACACAGGAGACTAGGTCCCCACATTCTGCCAGCCATTCCCGGGCTCGCAGAATCCGGAAGAACCTGGAATACCAGACGGGCCCCTCTGGGAGCAGTGCCTCGTAGTCAGAGGATGATTGGACCAGGGTTACCCGAACCAAGAAGGCCAATAAGGAAAAAGGGCTTTGTGATATGAATAAGTATAATACTTCACTGTTTTGCAATCAATGATGTCCCAAGTAAGGAAAACATAGAAACAAAGGTCTCTCACAGGGGGATGGAGCAAGGATGGCGGGTGATCATGCAAAATGGAATACCCAGATGGAGGCTGATGTTTTGTAATTTTCCTTCAGATGAAAAATAGAATCCCCCTAAGAAGCCTCAGGCGTCCCGGCACAGGGGCCAGATCACTGGAAGATTCCCAGGGAAACCCTC
The DNA here is from genome assembly GCF_040938575.1 of Ambystoma mexicanum. Taxonomy (NCBI): domain Eukaryota; kingdom Metazoa; phylum Chordata; class Amphibia; order Caudata; family Ambystomatidae; genus Ambystoma; species Ambystoma mexicanum. Next base: position 297,423,712 of record NC_090936.1, on the reverse strand, counting down.
TTGGGGAATAAAACCCTGAGGAGCTGCTAGTGAATGTAGACTCCTTGAGGCATCCCGGAGATGAAGGTTACGCTATCCTGGGAGTTCGGTGATGGATCGGTGTGTCTTTAAAGGATCTGATCCAAGGCAGAAGTGTCGGGTTGGCTAATGAGAGATAGTGAAACAAAGTGATTAGTTTAGAGTCTGCCTTATAGGAGAAAAGACAACTGTGGAGCAGAATTCTCACCACAGGATCTGATGGTGATGAGATCTTGAAATTAATGCAACGGAAGACCAGGTATAATCAGGAGAGCTGAGTATACTGGAGAAGGTAAAGTAAGGAGATGATAGTAAACAGTGTGTTGTGTTGATGGGGGCAAACTAAATTTGAGAGGAAAGAAGGGAGAAAATATCTACCTAGAATATACGGAGACCCGCTCTACCTCGAGGGATGACAGATGTTCTGAGTGTATGAATACAAAGGGCGTCAGATCTATTGCATAAAATAAAGAGCAGACAAATAAACCCGCAAGACATGGAAAAAATACCTCCTATCAATAAATCAGGTGGAACGAATGCCTACAGAAAGAGGCCCTATGAAACAACACCGTCCGAAAGCGGATGCAGGAAGCACAATCCTCCTACGCGAGCTGCTTCTGCAGCTTCGGTCAGAAACCAGAACTGGATAGCACCGAAGCGTCCTAGACCAACAAAACACGAAAACACTTTTCTATAATGTCCCAATGAGTAAATGACAAACAATGAAAAGCAAGTCAAAGGCAAGCCTGGGTAGAAAGAAGGAAGGTTCCCTAACACGGACTCACGTAGCGTTCGCCAGCTCCTTGGAGAGTAGCAACACGTCTTCGTCCGGGATCTGCAGGCTGATAAGCTGCCGGTGAACCGACCCGGAAACGTTGCAATGCATTCTGGGGCGCAACGACTAGACTGTTGCACAAACTACAGCGGTCTGCGAGAACCGCCATGTTGGAATCAGGCATCACTTTACGAATAAGGCGGATAGCCATTACACCTTGCTTAAGGACCCCTTAAAAAAGATCAAAGCAATAAAGAGCGTCATCACGCCTTATCATAAGAACGCTAAGTATTCTGTTTGGGAGCACTTCGAGCTCTTTGAGCAGATGATGGAAACTTTCCATTTGAAAGACAGCAGTAGCTGCATTCAGTATGTGAAATGGACCTTTTCACCAGAATACTCCAGCTTCTTTGCAGGGCGGGAGGACCAAACTCATTCTAGGTGGTCCACCTATAGGGCGGCCATCTTGAAGCATTTTTCTGTACACAGATATCCCCAAGAGGCTCGCAAGGCAGCCTACAACTTGCAATGTGGGGAGGATCAGGCCCCACAAGAATGTGTGCAGAAGTTAAAGCATGCCTTTGCGCAGACTACCAGAAGGGTACACACGGACAGCAAAGAATTTGTTAATACTTTTTTCCATGCTCTACCAAAATACATCATGACCCAGCTAGTGAGAGATTTTCATGAGAAAAGATCACTAGACTGGGTCATTGAACAGGCCACCCGAATCTATGAGGTGCAAAAGCCCATAGAAAACAAGAATGCTCAAAAAAGCCCCAAACCAACAAACACCCCTGCTGCTGCTAAGGTGGCAGAGGTAAAGGTTGCCCCCATTTTAGATTTGGAGACGGGGGGGGCTAAAAACCCACCTGCACAGCAGAATAATTCCAAGCCCAGAAGGCCCTCGGGCCAGTCAGAGAGAGGGAGCCAAGGAGGTAGTCCCACAAATGGGATCCCTCACTCCCCCGACTATATTAGTCCCCGCTACAAGGCAAACCGACCCATCCTGGGCTATGTGGGGACTCCTCCTGCCCAAGGGGGGGCGATCCAACCAAGCACCTAACCCTGGGAACTTCCCTCCTCACTTCCCCCCGGGGGTCAGAATTCCCCAAATCCTGGGCAGAACTTTTTCCCCAGGTACCCACAAAACTTGCAGCTCCAGAACAATCCATCCTTATTTCCCCACTTTCCTGAGCCCAGACAACCTAATCCGGGAGAGGGGAGGCCAAGGGTGGATAGGTACTCAAATCTTCCCAACCCGGGGTATTACCAGAGAAGGGATAGCTACCCTTCACGGAATCAGCCCCGGGGAGAAATGAGAACCCCGTATCAGCCTGAGCAGGTTTCACGGCTAGAGTGCCAGGTCCAGAACATGTCACAGGATCTGGGTCGCATGCTGAGGGCTCAGCAGAACCCTCAGATGAGCATGCCGGCACAGAATGCCCCAAACTCTGGACCTGGGGCTCCAGAACAATGACAGGGGCAGCACCCCGACAACCCACCGGTTCCCAGGGAGGAGGCACAAGGGGAAGGGGGGTGTAAAGCCTTAGAGAAAGCTTCCTTCCCCACTTGTAAAAAGCCCCAGAAAACCCAGGAACCAGAACCAAAATCTCCTGCCCCTGAAAGTCTGCCACCCAAGGAGCAGAGAGGGGGTAGGAGAAACAAAGAACCCAAAAAGACCCATTTTGAGGAGGAGGTACGAGTCTTCCAATTTGAAGGAGAGGGATCCTCAGAGGAATCTGGGAAAAGGATCTCTCCTTCAAAGATGGGGGAACTCCTCCCAAAGAAAAATGGGTCCCAAAGGATTCAAATCCAGACTGGGTAGATGTGGGGACTGAGCTAGTGCCGCCCATCTTCCAATCCCAGAACCAACAGCATCAAAATCCCCTGGTTCAAACCCCATCCTGGTGACTGCCTCCAAAAAGGGGGGGGAGGGTGGCCCAGAACCGGTATCAGGGGAACTCAAAACTTCTCCCATCTCTAGTTGCCACCTTTTTCTTTCAGATTCCCAAGACTCCCCAGAGAATTCTGCCCAAATCTCTTCTCTTTCAATGTCCAAAACTAAAAAACTAACCCACCAGTTGTCCAAAAATGTGCATTATCTGTGCCCCCTTGCAAAGAAGGAGGGACGATACTATGCCCCGGGTCAAGGTACAATTTTGGCACTGGTGGACACTGGATCCCAAGCCACCCTTCTGTCCAAAAAGGCCTTCGAGGAACTGAATTCAGGAAGTGGGGAGAAATACCAAATTCCTCTCACCTCTCTTTCTGGACAACTTCAGAACTTTGACGGGAAGGAAATTCCCGTTGAGGGGACTGCGGATTTGGACATTAAAATTGGGCGACACAAGGTGAAGCACCCGGTCATAGTTGTGACCCCAGAGGTCACCCCTCGTTTACTAGGGAATGACCTTCTGCGAAGGCTTTCACCCCTAATATCCTCTGGACCGAGACTAGCCGACCAATAAAATTAGAACAGATCGTCAACCATGTTAGTTTATGAGGGGTTACTTTGTGCGTTTGTCTATTCTCCTATCCATGCACCTCCGGGTCGTCTGTGCTGCTCTTTTCCCTCTGTCCAAAGACTTCTTGCATCAGGGAGTTCCATGCAAATATCTTATGGCCTCCTTCCCCCTCTCCTCTCTGCACCGCCCTTGTCCACACTGCTGTTTCCGCTACCGACCATCTCTGGAGGTCAGACCACCACGAGTCCATGCTCGGACTCGAGTTCCATGCCATTGCTATATGGCGTTTTGCCAAAATGCAAATCAGATCCTTCATTTTGGCCAGTTATATCCTTTGCCGGTCTCCTCTAGGAAACAGGCCCAATAAATAAAACTCTGTGGTCCATGCTTGCATTTAGATTCCACCCCCCCCCCACAACTCTCCTTGATTCCTTCCCAAAAAGTTCTTATCACAAAAGTCTGACCACGTAGAATTTCACTTCCAGAACAACCAAATTCCAGACGTGACAGTAATAGCAGTAGGACAACAAACTAGTGATGAGGGGTCCTCTCTATTTCTGAAAATCAACCTAGTCTAAGGGGGTATTCCACACTGGAAGGAAACACTCTGAAATTCTTTACCAATCCACACTCAGACATTCCCACCCCTATAGTCCAGAAAGATGAGAAATCAGCTCGGAGCCTGGCTGATATTCAGCAAATTGGAGAGCAGTTGTTCATGCCTGTTTAGTTAAATGAAGGGAAAGACTCTGTTCTCGCCCGAGTGTGTGTGAACAATGGTAAGAGCTTCATGAGCGAAGCCATGTTCCGCCAACTCCCAAAAGATCCAGCCATTCCCACATTTAGACTCATAGACAAATGGGAAAAGGATCTGGAAGCACCCACATCCAAACATCTCCTGCCAAGCAGGTGTATGCTCAAAATCTCCATAGGCAACAAGAGCATAGTCCATAATTGTTGGGTCGTGCGAGAGGTCACTGCCGCCTTTTACTTAGGCAGTGACATTCTCAATCGCTTTGCCATTAGTTTGGACCTAATAAACTTCAAAGCTTGGTCCCAATTAGCGGATAATCCCATGGGCTTTGATGATCCTGAGAAAGCATTTAGGTCAGCTCAACTGCTGCCTTATGCAGTTGAAATTCAGATTGGAGAGGAAGTCACCATCCCAGAAAGGACCCAACAATTCTCCCTGGAAGTGAAAGTTAAGAGGACACAAATTGAAAAACCCTGATGCCTATCTTCATCTAAATACTTCTCTCCAACAGCAAGGGTTGGGGGTAAACCCAACACCACTAGTCAATATAGAACATGACACCATTCCAATAGAGGTGGATAACATCGACTTAAAGAGTATTACTCTAGCCGCAGGCACCATTATTGGAATGGCAGTTGATGACCGACATTTTTCCATTGATTTAGGCAATGAACTGTTAGGACCAATCCTCAAGGACTGTTTTGACAGTGACAGTGATGACAACACCACACCAGACAGGATCTTTACTCGGCATGGGGGGAACTTCCTGGTGTACACTTCCTGCCCTTATGGTAAGGAAGATGTGACCTGTGACTTCAGAAGGGATGAGGTGATTTTCGAGGTCCATGAGGGCTGCCTTTCCCACCTGAAGCCACCAGTCCAAATCAGCACTCTGACCAGGGACTTCTCCACCCAGCTGGAGAAGGCTGCTGAGATAGCGAAACCAGAAGTCTTTCCAGGCTTCAGGCAGATGGTGGAAGAGAGAGTCAACCTAGCTGATGCCTGTGTGATTCTGGAGCAGAAGCAAAAGTTTAAACAAGTTTTCTTGGATTTTCAAGATCTCTTTGCAGTGGATTCATATGACTGTGGTCGTACTGACATCCACACAACAACAATTCCCACGGACCCTGGCATGACTCCAGTGTTTGTGAAGCAATCTTGCTTGCCTCTCCCATCAATGGAGTCCCTTACTGAAATTATTAAGAACCTTGAGTCCCATGGGATAATCCGTCCAGTCCACAGCACCTTCAATAATCCGGTGCTGGGGATATTGAAGCCAAATGGCCAGTGGAGACTCTGTGCCGACCTTAGGGATCTCAACAAGCGGGTACATACTTCCCGATGGCCTCTTCCCTACATTGACAAGGGTTGGCCCAGATCCAGGGGTCGCAGGTATTCACTGCAATAGACTGGACCAATGGATACTGGACTGTACCTGTCAGTAGGGAGGCCCAATACAAGCTGGCCTTTACCTTTGTGGGGCAGCAGTACACATGGACCCAGACCCCCTTCGGATACCTCAACTCCGGCAATTAATTCAACATTTTTCTACATAAGGCCATGCCCGACCTGGGTGAAAGGGGTAACCTGGCCTATGTAGATGATGTACTCATTAAAAGCTCAACTGTCGAGGAACACATAGCGGAGATCCATTATGTTCTGACACAGGTGAGGGCTGCCAGAGCAAAACTTTCCTTTCAAAAGGCACAGTGGTGTAGAACCCGTGTCAATTTCTTGGGGCGTGATATTACTCCTCAGGGTCTCTGTCCCCAGGAAAAGAAAGTGGAAGCACTCCAGAAACTGAAAGACCCCACAACTCAGCAGGAACTAAGGAGCCTCCTTGGACTGACTAATTATAGTAGAAAGTTCATTGAGGGCTACACAGAGATCACAAGACCCCCGATTCATCTTTTGAAGTGGGGGGGGGTCAAGTGGGAATGGGGTCCAGAACAAGCCGAGGCAGTAAGACAACTCAAAAGAAGCCTCTCACAGGCGCCTTGCCTAGCTTACCCTGTCAGAAACAAGGAGTTCTTCTTGGAGACAGGGTTCCCTAATACATGCTTGACTGCAGTATTATACCAAAAGCATGACAAGGTCCATAAGGTAATCTCCTATGCGAGTAAAACTTTATCCTCTGTGGAGGAAAAATTCAACGATTGTGAGAAGGCACTCCTGGCAACGGTGTGGGCATTGAAGAATTACCGCCTGTTTATACAGGGGGAACACATCATAGTGGAGACTCCACACCAGCCTCTGCAATATCTCCAAAGTGACAGAATCCGGTCCGGAAATGTGAGTAATTCCCAAATTACTTCCTGGATTCTGTCAATGCAAGGCTTTCCTGTGGAGGTCAGATATGGCCAAAACAAGAAGAGTCCCCTTGCGCAAGGTCTGGCTGACTTGGACGATTGTGCCAGAAATAACTGTCTTGAGGACGAGAGTCTAAAAATCAAGGACAACATGGAGGCGTACCTCAATTCCCCACACAAAGTCTTTGAAGAAGACTAGTGTGAGGGAATGCCCACTGCCTATGGATGGATGCTCTTACCATGTTGACAACAACGGGGAAAAAATAACTTGTGGCCGGCGTAGGGAATGCATGGGTGAATGAGACCCCAGAACCCTCCGCTGGGTACAAGATTGGTCCCTGAAGTAGTCAAGTGGCAGAGTTGATGGCTGTGCATCAAGCCATCCTCACTGCTGTCCAACATCTACTCCATGAACTGGTCATAATCACAGATTCGGATTATGTACGAAACGGGTTTGTGCAACTCCTGGTTAACTGGAAAACCAGAGGCATGCTATGTGCTAATAACAAACCCTTGAAACATGGGAAGTTAATCCAAAATATTGATGATCTGGTCACCTCGAATGGGGTGACTATCTACTGGAAAAAGATCAAAGTAGAGGGACCAGACAAAACTGGAAATGACTTAGCTGATCAGCTGGCCAAAACCGGGGCCATCCAAGGGGATCTAATTGAGATGGAGTCCCTGTTGGGGGAAATCCAGGTCACTGCTATCACTAGGTCCCAGACAAAGGATCACAATGATCTCTCAACTGCACAATGGAGTAAGGAGACCACCGATGCTGATTTGATTACGGCTCAGAAGGGGGATCCAATAATTGGTAAGTTTTATCAACACATTGAGGACCCTGAGAACTTTCCCCTGACGGATACCGATTACATAGGGAAAGAGGACCTGAGTGTTGATGAAATGTCCAAAAATGTTCTGAATCCCAAGACGGTTTGTTGGTGAGGAAATCCCTAGCTGGCCATGATCAGTGGGTGGATCCTACCGCATTCCGAAGCCTGATGTTAAGTCACGCCCATGATGCGGCCACAGCCGGTCATAGGGGGTTTCATATAACACTTGAAATCTTAAGAGAGGTTGCGTACTGGCCACAGATGGGTCAGGACCTCGACCAATACTTGAAGGGGTGTCTTGTGTGTACACAATTTCAGCCAACATCCCTCACACACCGTGCGCCTCTCCAAAAGAGGGGGATGACACTGCCATGGTCAGATTTACAGGTCGATTTTATCGGGCCCGTGCTTCGCTCCTCTAGGGGAAACAAGTACATGTTGACCGTGACATGCTTGTTTACTAAATGGGTGGAATGTCTCCCAGCCCCAAACTGCAAGGCAGAAACAGCAGCTGCCCTGATAATCAACCAAATCTTTTCGCATTTTGGACTACCCTCAAAGGATCAAGTCAGACAGAGGTAGCCATTTCACCAGCGAAGTAGTGACATAGATGTGGGAGATACTTGGGGTTAAAAGGAAGCTACACATTGCTTACCGGCCAGCCTCTAGTGGTGTAATGGAGAGATACAACAAAAACATTGTGAGCATATTGAAAAAGTTTGTGGAAGATTCTGGGCCAAGTTGGGATATTCGATTACCTCTTGTCCTAATGGCCATCAGATCTAACCCTTCATCTGCAACCAAAATGTCACCGTTTGAGCTGATGACTGGACGCAGGATGGTGCTTCCCCAGCATCTGCTCTACAGGACCCAAGAGCAGACATTGATCAATGCCTCCACAACTCATGAGTATGTTGAAATTCTAAGAAAACACCTTCAACATGCTTTTGCCTATGCTCAGCAAAATCTAGAGAGATCTGCAGACAGCATGAAGACCCACTATGACTTAAAGACTGCTAGAAAAGAATACAATGTAGGAGACCGGGTCTACTTATACAAATTCCAAAGGAACCAGGCCAAACAGCGCACATTTTTGCCTACCTGGAGGGGTCCTTTTGAAATTGTAGACAAAATCTCACAAGTCGCCTACAAAATCTGCATCCCCAAGGCAGTTTGGCAGAAGGAGACGATAAGTGGGTCCATATTAATCAACTAAAGTGCTGCCATCCTAGGCACACTCTGCAGCAACTGGAGGAGTCTTCTGGAACCCCAGAGGGGGCCACTCCAGCTCCATAAAATTCCAACTCCAAAATATTCCATATATAGTCTATAAAATACAATAATAAAAATGTGTCCCGATTTATAAAAATCTATGTGTCCGCCCCACTACATTAATAGTGGTGGGGAAATGTCTACAAATAAGTTTTTGCTTTGTCATCCTAGGTCATCAGTTGATTGGAAACCATGGAGACTAACCAAGGAGGACAACCCGGGGACTGGGAGGAAAGATCTGAGGGGCCCGGAGTATCGCTCAATACTCACATCATGACTGGCGAGGAGAACCGTTCGATCCACCTTTGATGGAGGATAAGACGATGAACTTTGCCATTTGTGGAATCAGAAGAGATGAAACTGACATCCCAGTCTTGCAAATTCCCATTGATGGAAGATCAACGCCAAATCGCAAGAGGGGGGGCTTGAGGGAGGTTTCAACCCACTAGTCCAGGCCCTGCAACATTACTGTGCATTGCTTGCATCAGGAACATCAGAATGGCCGTCGGAAAGCATGCTGCTCGCTTAAAATCACCCAAAAGTACGCAGTAAAAATCTGAAAAATAGGCCGCCATCCACTTTTGCCTATCTCAGTGGTAACACAGGAGACCACTGCCAAAACCCATCATTTGGCTGCCCACAGAGCAAGGCTGATTGCAAAAGAAACACAGAGCTGTGTGAAAATCCGTTTTTCTTGTTTGTCAAATTAGCAAAAATCATGGCTCACAAACCACCCAAAAGATCCAACCTCGTTGTTGGGTGTTAAAAATCATTCTACTTCAAGAATCCACATAAATACAATGTCCACAGAAGTACACTTAACAAAAGAAAATCCACATTGAAGATTGCTTGCTGGAAAGAAATATGTCAAAAATGGGTGCAATACTGTTACTCGCCTCTGTCAGACGCTGGCGATCTCTAAATCCGACAGGTGAAACTTGTGTCTCAAAAACTTAATATGCCAAAGAAGGGACTTCCATCAAATGCAATATGGGGTGCCACACATTGATTCTCATGTTGAAAAAGGCTGGAAAAGAATCTTCCCCCTGCTCGGCTAAGAAACCGGCAGGCTGGTGTGACAGGAACTGGGAGGGGGACTTTTGGCATGTTGTCCTGCTAGCAGACAAAGGACTCCCTTGAACTGAATGGAAATGCAAATTTGGGGCGTCAATAGAAACTAGCCCTGGCAGGAAGGAGCTCAAGTTACTCTCTGGATCAGCCAAGACCTTGGAGGCGGGCCAGACTGAAAATGTGGATTTGAAACTGGAGTAAATATATGTTTAAGGAAAAGACTTATAAAATATTGTACCGAACTGAAAAAAAATATGATACTTGGAGATTATTAAAATGAAAAGATTGCTCACAGTTTAAAACTAATCTGGAATCTGTGCGATGTTCTGAGACTGAACCATGAACATTTTAATATTGTAGCTATTGTGATTATGCTATGAAGATGAAAATTTACAGAAGTATGCCCAGATGGTATGTGCATGTATGTGTAAAAAAATTGTACGGATCCGAAAATGTGTAACCAACCAAAAGTGTGAAAAACTGTCATTTGTGAACCAAAACTTGTAGGAACATGAGACTTTGACAGAAATATACCTTAGTCAATCTATCATGTAAATATGTATTATGAACAAGTTGTGCATATGGTAAATATGTTTATGAAAAATAAGATGTACTGTACAGAGACAAAGGGGAGGTTTTCTCCCTAAGCCATAAACATGACACATCATGACACACTGTTCCTTTCTCAAATCAGGAGAGGGGGGAATACTTTATCTATGCCTACCCTCTAATGATCTGATAGGTCAATCAGCCTCCCCACCCACTTTGGAAAACGGATAAATAGGGACTGTTGAGGACCCAGAAGGACAAACATTCACTCATCAACTGATCCACTGGCGAAGCACCCTGCAGGAAGATCCAGACTCCAGAACCTAGATCCAGACTCCAGAACCAGACTCCAGAACCCTGAAGCAGAGGCCCAACCCAAAAACTGAACCCTTCTAAGTGGGCCCTTTTAGAAAATCTTGCCAACTGATTTAACCCCTAAACTTCCATGGGGCCTAACCTAACTGATCCAACAGCCTGGCTGAGCGGTTTTGTTGATTCTGGCCAAGACCCCATGCTAGAACCAGAGATGCAAACCGGTAGAGCAGTGCTGTAACCCAGAACCCGCCAGATCCAGTCCAAGAGGCTGTGCAGACCAGCGTGCCTTGCTGAGAGCAGAACCAAGTGCCCGAGACATGTCCGGTGGCGAGCGAATCCCAGCCAAACCTTTGACCAGATCTTTGACGGGCCCTTTCCATTCCAAAGCCATAGTAGTGAGTATTTAGTATAGAACTGTCCATAGTCATCTCTTAGTTTAAAGTAATCCTATTCAATCCATTTCAACCTATCCAGAACTGCATTATAGAATCTTGTGTCCATCCTGAATCCTTCTCATCATGAAGTCTGTGATAATTGTAGTGATAATAATCTGTGCACTGATATTTTTCTGAAGAAAGTCAAGTGTCCTGGCAGACAGAGGTCAGAGAGTAAGGTGCCCTGTTCTGGTGGCTGTCCCGTTGGGTATCTTGCACTTTCATAGCCCCTTAGTCTAAGTCCATCTTGGTTCCTAATCTTTAAAGCGCATCTTTCATTTTGAAATTTTGACTCTTCTGAGAAAAATCGACCTTCACTAAAACCTCTAACTTTTGAACCATACGTCCTAGAAATGAAATTTAAATGTCATTTTGAAGCCAACATCCTCATCTTTCAAACAAACCCAAACGAAATTCCAATTCCTTCTAGTTTTGCTGTAATTGTGTTTCTCACGCATGGAAAAGTTGCTGAGATTTCGCATTTGGCTCAATTTCACTGTATGTAAAAACAGCTATTTCTTGATTTCAACTTCTGAATTTAGTTTTTTAGCATTTTCCCATTCAATTCATATTACATTTAAAAACAATTGAGCTGTTTTAAAATTATACCTGTTCTCTCTAAGCTTGCTGGGGGGAGGGAGGGAAAATCAGGATTGAAACTGCAAATGTTGATTGTTATTCCTGAAACCTGTGTGCCCTCATTCCAGATCTTCATATTGCATATTGGGGGGGGGGGAGTGAGTAGTAAGAGGGAAAGAGTAATCCCATTGTCTTTGATTGAATTCATATCAAGTTTTATTTCTGTGTTGCATTCTTCCCTATCATTGCATTTCCTTGAACCATCCTATTCCTACTCCTAATTGATTAAAGAGATTGTTGATATTGTAATATTACTCATTGCTGATCATTGTTCATATTCATAAGTGTGATATTCAGATATTATTCATATTCATAAAAGTGTAATCTATATATTGTTCAATTCTTCAAATAAATCTTTTAATTTGCAAAACAAACCTATTTCTTGGTTCAGTGAGACCGGGGGGATTCAAAGAGAGGGGCGTTATATAAGGGTACATCATCCAGAATTAAAAGAACTTTTGACATACAAATATATAAATAAGGGTTTCTATCAGGCATCCCATACTAGGCATTGACTTAGTTGGAGTGCTGGATTGAAATCGCTTACACTGTACATCCGGAGCAAAACCTGACTTCCGCAACCACACAAACCTGCGTATAACGGTGCTCGCAGCCATGGACCGGCTAACACAGTCGCTGTGTCCAACCCAGACTGAAGGGATTCACACATGGCATCCTTGCCATCCTGCACAAGAGCAAGGAACCCATCCCTTTCTTCCCGCTCTGTAATATGCTCAGCAGCTAAAGATATGCAATCCCACAGAGTGTGAAACTCTTGCCAAGGCACAAGTAGAGTTGGCTGACTTCAGCACCATACTCCCCGCAGAAAAAACTTTGCATGCCCAATCATCGAAGCACTTGTCCCTCTCAGGAGGCATGGTAGGGTACGCCGCCTGCCTCGAGGTGGCTGTACCCACCGGAAACACCAAACTCTCAGGAGTGGGGCAAGTGGATAGGTAGCTGGGGTCGCTACTTGAATGCCAGTATTTTTTAGTTAACCACCGGAAGAGACTCTGGGGTCTGACAAGCAGCCACCACCCTTTTTTGCAAAGTCAAATAAAAGGCATTAGTGGGTCAAAGGACGGACCTTGATCCAAAATATCAGTCAAGTCATCCTTAACAAATGCCTCTGGAGGACTAGACCAACCAAGATACTCAGTAACCCTAGCCATCAGTCTCCTAAAAGCGGATTCAGCATGAGCCCCAGGCGCAGGCCTGCCAAACTCCACCTCAGGAGATGTGTTTTAGCCACTGGCATCATGCAATTATTGACGTAACTCCAACTGACTGTCCCCGGAAACGACAGGAGCCACATCTGGCTCAACAGGGTCAAACTCCAAATCAGACCTCTCCTCATCCTCATAGATATCATCCAGAGGAAGAACAAACTCCTGTCTAGAGCCAGAAGTGGGTCTGGAGTCCCCAACATGCTTCACCGACTTGGATTTAGCCTTCAATGGAGGATCCAGAGTACCAGGGACCTCCATCAGCAAATTCTGGCCAAATGGCCCAGAAGGCGTCGAGGGCACCTACAGGCTTGGCGTTGACAACGGCACTGAGGGCTGGAGTGAAGCCCCGACCTCCGTATCCGACACTGACAGAGTCAACGCTGACCTCACACCCTTACCAGACTTCTGCGGTTTTCGCCGGGGATGAAGACCGAGACCTGGACCTAGCACATCTCTGGCAATCAACCTGAACCTTGTCCGAACGGGACCTTGACTGTTCCTGATGTGTATCGCACAGAGGAACCGGGCCCAAAGGCGGGCAAGCATTGGACCGAGACCGTTCCCTGTCAGCTTCTTCCAAAGGCGCGGACGGAACTGTGCCCTGGGATTGAAAGAAAAAAAAAAAACCAGCATTTGCTCCCTGAAGGCCTGCCATTTTTCAGGAGTCGAGGATTTAGTGGGACAAGCCACTTTCCTCATGGCACCATCATCCGACGAGGACGGGGAAAGTGACCGGTGATGCCGATTCCGGGAGTGCCGAGACGAGGAGGACGAGTGGCGGGACCCACTCCGGGATTGAGATCCCCGGGATTCCTACCGACGAGGTGAGTCACCCCTCGAATCGTCGGTGGACATCCCTTTAGCAGGTTTTCAGGAGCTACTGAATTTAGTACCCCAACCTACCTGTAACTTCCCCTTACGCCTCGGCAAGGCCTTAGCAGTCAGCGACTGGCATTTCCAACAGTCGTCTCTGTCATGACTCTCACCCAGACACCACAAACAAATGAGCTACAGGCCTTGAAGCCAAACGTCGGAGGGGTAGAAGAAGACATTCACGAAGAATACACAAGGTGCACAGAGTTCTCGAAGCAAACACATTTGCGGAAAAAATGTAACTGAGGCTACGGGCGCCGTGTGTCTCATCTATAACATCCGGCGACGTCGCCCTCGACGGAGGCCTTCAAGGGACATAGACCAGACGCCATCGACACAGGACTCCCTCTGCTGAAAAATGTCCAAAGTAGCACAGCTGTGAACATTACATTTCAAAGATGTGGAATACGTTTGAGGACACAATCCATTCGAATGGTTTATTTCTATTGAGCTACTGCTGTGTTGCTGCTCATGGAGCAAACAGAAGCACTGTGCATGTTTATTTTCCTAGGATTGTAAAATGTATAAAATGGAAAACTAAGCTGCAATTGAGAATTAATATTTTGTAACAAATTAGGTTTTTCTTTTTCCCAGCGAAAGCAAACCAGGATTCCTGTGCTGTGTGCATAATCATGCAGAGGCAGATCATGTTTACACTTATAATTTAATGTACACTCCAATTATAAAAACAGTGCGTAAAATGATGACTAGGCACGGTCTAGCTTACATCCATTCAACCTTGCAGTCAATGGGGTACATTACTATTAATGGTCAGTGGCAGCAGCTTTTCTTTGGTGTAATGACAATCACTCACCCTTGAACAATCACAGGTGTTCTAGCCTCTCATATCTACAAGACTACAATTAAAACATCCATCACTGACTCTCCAGGAAGTGCAAGCGCTGTTCAAAAGCAAACAAATTAAAGTTACATTTGTAATTGAAATAGAAACTCAGCAAAACCTGTGCCTGTGATAATCCAGATAGGTATTTAACTTTATGTAGTGCTTCATACATGGTTCGTCCACCATCTAGGCACTGTGATTATTATACCTCAGTTGATAATCAGTTAACCAACCTCTGAAGGATGTTAGCCAATAAGATAGCTCAGCTGGTTGAGCACTCATTGCTGCGATCTGTAGGTTGCAGGTTCAAGGCCCGGCAAGGCCAACTCAGCCTTTCATCCTTTGAAGGTCAATAAAGAAGTACCGACTTCGGTTTGGTGATAGTAGCGATACATTTGTTCTATGTACAGCACTTTGCCAAAAACGCTTTATAAATAACCATTTGACCATGAGATTAGATCTAGAATTTAGCATGGACTCCTTTGCTCTCTGCACTGTTGTATCATAACATTGGCATACCATTAGGTAATAATAGCTCCAGGAAATGAGGCCTTTCATTAAACATCAAAAGCCAATTATTGAACCTCAAAACACACAATACAATGAATGCTTGCTTAACTATGTAATTGGCTACGTTTTTGTGTTTTCAACATTTAAATATGTACAGGAGAGATCGAATGGCCAGACCTTAGAGAAATAATGAAAGGTGTATTCTGTCACAATGTAGAAAGCTGCCGCATAGTAATGATTTCCATACAGTTTTTACACACGTCAGCTGGATGTCACATAATTTTTACTCTCTTGCAAAGGAGAAGTCATTTTTACTCTCTTAAAATCACATTTACTCTCAAAATTTAAAAATAGGGTGCAAAATACTCCCACCTAAAAATCTTATCTGGGGGACTGGTTGTACCCATCACCAACAAACAGCATGGAGTTCTCTGAAGGAGAGGGCTTTGTACTGGTTTTGAGGGTTAAGCCTTACTTCTAAGTGAAAAATATACAGAAGAACACTAAAGTACCATGTTATTGTTCAAATGATTTACCACCTCTCCAAGGCACTGTGTATACATTTAGTTCACGCACAATGATATTTTAAACACTTGCCTTTGCTTACATTAGAGAAACCCCAGAGGACGTTTGATCTTAATAGTAAATTGTAATTGGAGAGAAAGGTGTCCAGAAAGGGAGGCACAGACTAAAGTGTAAAACCGGTGAGAACTTTCACTACAGTGGCATCTACATTTAGTCGAGATCATTTACAACAAAATAGCCCACATGTCCTACACCATTTAAAACTAGACTCTACAATACTTTAAACAAGACTTTTGCAGAATGAAAAACAGCTAAGCAAGGGCATCAAAGAACCCAGTAAGTGAGGACGAAATCTTTTTTGTAAAAACCATAGAAGTACAGGCTTTAAATGTTGAGAATAACACAGCCCACTGGTGAATACGAGAGGCTGTGCTCAAACCTTTTTTCAGTACGTAGGTAGGATATGTGACAATGTCGTACCTAAAGAGAAAGGGCATCCCATGCAAGCCAAGAGGGCTGGGATGCAAGAATGCTTGAGTACTACCATCCTATGGCTGTTTGTTTTCTCATTTAAATAGGAATTATGAGGTTTTCATTGCTCAACAACTCATGAATTCCTAGGACACGGAGCAAAATAAGGAATACACGGGTTAAAAGGAAATGAGCCGTCTACCAATTATTGCAACTGTTTTATTTACATTAAACAAATCTCTCCTAGATATACATTATTTCATTCCATAATAAATGTAAAAAGGAAGGCCATGTTAGAACATAACAGCATTGTTTAACATTACAAAAGAAATACAATCAATGTCAATAAAAAGCAGTTTAACCAGTAACAAACATACTGCCTACATAAAGAGGGCGTGTTTAACACCACAATGCGGGTTATATGCATCTATGCTCTTATTCTTTTTTTTTATTTATATATATTTTTTTTTTATTTAAACACAGTTAAGTTGTTTTACCCCATTATAAACAAAAACGGTGAAATAAAAAGTAAAGATCAATTCAAATTGTGTGCTGGAAAACGTAAACACAATAATAAATGTGATCATGTTAGAATAAAGAAACCCTGCTATTTAAAATATTTCTTCAATGAAGCATATTTGTCTTACTTCTTCGACCACACTGGGAACCACATTGCACAAAGCAAAAAACCAAGTTTTTTTAAATTAAGTTTTAGAAACAACTAAAATGTTGTACCAGAAGCCTGTATATGCAATGTTTTTGGCAAATA
The DNA here is from genome assembly GCF_040938575.1 of Ambystoma mexicanum. Classification (NCBI taxonomy): domain Eukaryota; kingdom Metazoa; phylum Chordata; class Amphibia; order Caudata; family Ambystomatidae; genus Ambystoma; species Ambystoma mexicanum. The sequence goes on along the minus strand of NC_090936.1, from coordinate 297,407,048 downwards.
AGTATACTCTGAAATATGTTCACTCTGCGACATTTTTCAAAAACTGTAAAATTGGAAGTTACAGGTTTCTTATAATGGATCAAACAATCCTTAGTTGTTCTTCTCTCTGTGCCTTTTTATAGAAATTCTGTCATTTTTAACTAGTTATGAGCCTGTGAATTACTCAAATAAACATGGCCTTTTAATTTCACTTGAGGTGCGAGAGAGACCCTCATCAACCAGCAGGGAATACGATTACCTCTCCCTCACATCATCAACTGACCAAAAACAGTCAGCGTACAATGTACTCTTTGCATATCAGTAATTCATAAACGCAGGACTGTTTTATGATACATCTATATTTTTATTTTTACTGAGAGCCCACTTTGTAAACGTGTGGCTAGCCCAAATCAGCAAGCCCACTACAAATGAGCATGGCCAAACGCTTATTAAATTCCCAACAGGGGTAACAGTGACATAGTACTAGTTTGGAAACTGCAATTTTGTCTCACATGGGAATGGGGAGGATCTGCAAAACATTTGTTCAAATGCCAAAACCAATTAATATTTTACATATACAAACATTAAAATGTAAGGCATCCATTACAGTTGCAGAAGAAAATATTTCTGCAAATGTCACAATGTGTAGTTTCCCTGAACTGTACACAATCCTATAAAATAATAATACATCTGAGACCAGAAGCCACCTTACAAAATACAAAACTAATACATATCCATTTCAACGTTAGAATAAGGTTCACTCAAAAATGAATCTATGAAACTTTGCATTGTACACCATTTGTTTTGGTTCTCCACCAGTTAAACAAGAAAATGCAAAGTGTGCATCTGTAAGTGCCTTAAGTTCTCTTCATCATCGCCCCTCCTATTCTTCAGTTACCAGGACTGGTTATTTCTAGCTCCAAAAGTGCATGAGGGAGAGCAATACTTTGCCCGATGCACACATTAACTATGAAAACTTTCCAGCATGCCACACCAACATAGTCAATAGCTGGGACCAGGAATAGTCATGATTTGGCCATAAATGAATAGGTGAAATAACCAGCTTAAATGCACTTTTGTCTTATTCTGTTACAACATATTTTTGGAACTATTTAAGGATTAACTGTAAAATTGCTGCAGGGGGGCATCTTTATGCATGCATTGTAACAAATCTAAATCATCAGGAAAAAGACGGAACAGTTAAACGGTAAGGGTTAAGTGTATGCCCTAAAACGAGCAGGAAGTAAGTGTGCCCAAGAACCAAGGCCGTCAAAGCCTTTCAAGAGTGTAAAGAGCCAGATGATGTTTTACACTACTCAGTCTGTCAGGATAGAGAGAGTGGGTGCATAGCTGCATAAATGCCATTTTGCAAAATGGATTATTCAATTGCTCGGGAACTTTCAGAATTGAATTTTACGTGTCCACCTTTGCAGCTTGATATGCTCAACTTAAGTGCAGAAGTTAATCTTTACAAAGCACACACACACACACACACCCCTATATTGGGTTTGCATAGTAGTACATTTGAGCAAGTCCTACCCCAGATCTACAAGAACCATTGGGTGTTTTTAGTTCTGTTTTTTATGAAGGACATACGTTGTTCTGCTTTCACAGCTAGCCATAGACCTAGCAATGGAGGTGCCTACTATCATGTTCAGGTAGACAGGGGCTGAATTATAAAGAATAAAACAGCAGCCATTCGAGATATGACAGACCTTCAAGGAAACTGATCCTTTTGACTTCAAGACAACTATGTATGATCCAATACTCTACAGAGAAATGATTAGACAGGGACTGCCAGCGGAGGCAAGTTATCTTCAATGGTCCTTCTCCAGAAGGTCAGTTATCAATTTAAGTCCTGTTTTTGTTAGATGTCTCAAATGAAGAGGCAAACATTCAATGTGCCATCAGGATTAAAGACAACAGAAAAAAGGAGATCAGAGACATTCAAGAAGTCTTTCATGTACTGCCTGAAATAATTGTATTCTTTAATGCCATGGACCTTAGACATGTGGACAGAAACTCAAAACACTGATTATACAACATGTAGGCCAGGTACCAAAGGTAAATTGCCATGAACCCTACCAGTTATGGGTAAAGCACTTGCACAGCATTCTGGTTGAATTGAAAAGTCCTATACAGATCACAAAATGGACAAGATTCTTGCCATCTAGCTGGATAAAACAATTAAATTGAGATTATTTTTTTCAAAGCACCTCCAGCATCCCTGATGAATTATACACATTGCCTGGCTTGGATGCCCCCTTATTGATTTTATCCAGAAAAAGGGATATGTCCAAATAAGGGATATATCAAAATAATATTGGACAATATACTGAATAGTATAAAGGACTACAAATGAACATTTTCTGTGAGAGGAGATAATCCATTTCAAAAGACTAGAAGCAGCCACTTTAGATTCCTGAACTGAAAAATAATTAGATAAAAGATTGAGTGGCCATATTTATGCAACTTTACTCAATGGTTAACATGGAGTTATAGAATCCGCTGAGGCTGGCTCAAACTGGTGCAAGTCGATCCTCAGTCACATGACTTGTTTCTAACTCCTGAACAGTGCTGATTGAAGGAGCAAGTACTTTCTTACAGAATCTTTGGAAGTTCTAAGAGATTGGTTTTGATGACTGTTCATAGAATAACTATGCACTTTTATTGATCAGTAATTATGAAAGATCACAGGCATAATTTATTTGTTTCCCTTTCTGGCCTTTGCAAAGACAAACCCAGAAGACATCATCTGCATCAGCTGCAAGGGCTCGCAATAAGTGTCTTCATTCCTTCACTATAGACCCGCTACATCAGTCCTTACAATTGTTACCGCTTGAAACCAGAGGACTTTTTCCTCACTTTATCCAAAAGAAACAAACAGGATGTGTATTCACTTATATCTAGCACTGTGGACACAGTCACTGACTGACCAGAGAGTCTTTTGAGTCACTATACTTTCCATCCAAGGCCTCAGGAGGCCACTGCAGAGCCCAAACACTTGAAGCGCTCTCAGAAAGAGAAAAAAAAAACAATAAAGCACACAGACCTTCAGAGAGGATTTTCTTCAAGCAGCTTGCATGAAGATCCTACCTCGAAGCCATGGAAGAAAAAGCATGAACAAGCCATGTTCACCAAGGCTTTAACGTATGGTTTGAGGGCACTAAAGGAAACCAACACAGGAAACATGCTGTATTCTTAAAAAAAAAGTCAACTAATTTGGCACTAAACAGTATACATGAGTACTACAATTAACATTATATAACTCAACAAGCAAGTCAAAGACAGGATGCAGCAAGCAAAATATTCAGGAAACCATCAAAGCAAAGACAGGCCTGTAGTTAAGGGGGGGGGGAATTGGAATATTACCCTAACCACAGACATTTCTCACTTAATTAGGACCCGCAAAAGCCGAGGTGACAGGAAAAAAGCACATTCTAAATCTGGCCCACAAATATTTTAATCTAAAGAAGGTATCTTAAAGAATAAATTCAAGGACATCGGAGCTGTGTTTTGTTTGACTAGATACAGTATGGCAGAAGGCAAAGACAATGGGTTACCATCCTAGAAGTAGATTATGCCAGCAAAGGAAACATTTTCAAATAGGTGATCAAAACTACAAACTAATGACAGTGCTAAGCAAGAAATAAATCTGCCTGGAAGAGAGTGACTGGGGCGTTATGGGACTCCTGGTTGTAAGTACATTTGGTGGTGTCAGAATACAAAAAAACATGATGCTGAAATGATCTTATTTTATATTCACTGTATAAAGACACTACTTATAACAGAATGGGAGGAATTCCATTCCAGGATCAGAACGTCTGCAATCGAGAACGACCAGTCACAAAACTGCTACTTGAATTCTACCCATGGTAACCACCATATCACAACATAAAACTGATTGGAGATGTGTCAATCCCTATGAGGTTTGGCACAAGTAAAATATCACTAAAAAGTTGGTACATTGGTCTGAGGGATGATGTTCTAAGGATGTTGCAGTAGCATTCGAACCATAGATAGGGCCCATTTCTAGAACATAGTCCCCTTTTTAGATAAAAAGCAGCCTAGATCCAACAACCCACACATTCACATTTGAAAGGTATAGCAAGAGGTATGAAAATAAACAAGATTTAAGAAGCATTTGTGTAACAATCCTTTTCAGTGTACCATGCATTTAGTTTCCGTACAAGAAAAACAATGCCAAATACCATAAACAAAAAACACAATTTCAATGATCGTTGCAGAACCATAAAATATGAAGCAAACTGAAAAATCAGAGGGACACGTCGTAGCATCTACAGGATTGCATACTACAGACAGTAACTGATGACATAAAAGAAAAACATTCAAATCTAGCCCATAGTGCACCTTGAAGCCGAACATAGGACTATACCCGAGACAAGATGTTGAGGCATAGAGCCAGAAGAAAATGGTTTTAAAGGTTTAGACAGTACACACACAAACACACACCAACATCCATCATGTTTTATCTTACCATGTATACTTTAGATAAAGCTTTGAGCAGACTTCTAAAACAAATTAAAAAGTATATAAAAGTTTCAGATAATACAAAAAGCAATTCCCTTCCCCCATGTGAAACTAACTCTTTCAAAAACCCAATCATAATATTATTAAATTGTCACATGTGAAAGACTAAAAGAGCATGTTAAAGGGATTTTCTTTTAGAAATCATGTAAAGCATTACTTCAGTGCAAGTTATTACTTATTACTAATCTGGATTGAAACGAACATCAAAAGGAAAACAAATGACTAATGCACACTTGGAACCATGTCACATGACCATGACTTGGCGTTCAACTACACTACTTTTTGCCCTAATGGTTACTATGCAAAAGGTTATTTTTCCCAAACCCTTATTTTGATCAACTAAGGACATTTTAAGAAAAGAATTCACGTGGAAGATACAAAATAAGACTGTTTGGTTTTTAAATTCAGATGCTTAAAATAGCGCAGAGAAAAATAACAGTTAATGGTGATTTTAGATTAAAGCCCCAGACACAGGCAAAACCCATCCTGTTTTTATTGTAGATTTCTGGCAATCGCTCACCAAAGATCTTCCTCTCCATATTGAAACCATAGCCTAAACTCAGAGTCAGGTTTATCAACAATTATGCAGTTGGATGAGGTTTGTGATTTAAGTGCAAATTCATAAACACACAAGTTTCAGCCAATGGCCGGTGCAAACCAGTTACACAAAGGTAACCTGCTCTACTAGACCTGTTCACTTATTTAGATGAATTGGTAATGGACAACTTAAAAGCAATATACAGTAGGTGACTAATTGGCAAACCTAAGCATGATAATGGAAGACTCCCAAGTCTGTAATGGGCAAAAAGTCAGTGTATTAAAAATGTATCAAACATGACTTATACCTGTAAAAATCCACTCAGTATTCAAAGCCATGTCTGTACCTAGACTTATTTTCTTGCGACTACACTAATCACGACATGCTATGTCCCTAAGGCTTCCAGTGGTATGATAGTCAGCAAGGTTTCAAACGTCACTGGTTTCCAGCTAATCTACAAAGGAGACTAAGCATCCAGACCATATTTTAATGGCTATGAATTTGCCCAGAGATCCCACAATTAAATATTTACTTAAACTGGGATGCTGACGTGGTTTTGAAACAGACACAATCTACCTAGCTGGCCCTTTTAAAAATCCAAATAAATCATAATGCTTAAACAAAAAGTTCATTGAATCTCTGGCCCGATGATTAAATTTGTGGTGTGAACATGGTGATGCTATACTTCTGCTTTCATATCCCTTTTGGATCAAAACATCTAGGCAAAGCCATTCTGTAACATTACGCAGAAACTAGATTTCAGTGACCGGGCTTATCTTTGATTACAGGTTAGAGAATTGACAAGATTAAGTTATTGAAAATCAAACCATAGTAACTGTGTCACCATATGCTTCTGTATTATGGAGGATAAAAAGACGAAGAAATAAAGCAAATAAATCAAATGGTAGTGGGCCACTATACTTCACTAAAGACTTCACACTTTTACAACTGCATTATTAACTTCTCCTGGCATTCTACCTGAATAAATAGAGGAAGTGTTTCAGAGCATTACTCTGTATTTTGTATAGTTTTTGTAAGGAGCATTCATGTCGTAATGCTATCCTCCAAGTGTAGGGTCAATTCTAGCAACGCAACTGCTCCATCATTAATGGGCGATGTGGAGTTTAAGGAGAGTTTCAACTTGCATGCCCCACCTTCCTAAGAAACATGGACATTAGATGGAAACCAAACAAGCAACCTTCACTGGCATGGAGAAACTTCTACATAAAGTACAAACATGTTCGCAATCACGCAGACATGGTTAATGTTGACAGTACTCATTCAACTGATGAATGTAATCTTTAAACTTGATAATTAAAATAAGCAAGCTGAAGAAAACGTGCTGGTGCAATGAAGGAAAGTAGTGCAAGTAATTTGAGATCATGTTCAAGACCTTAATCAGTAGTACTAGAGGTGGGATGGACACATTTGTAGAAGTAGAGGTGACAACTAAAATGTTGCACTTTCTGATGCAGAGGGCCAACATTATGTCCCTTTGGTAGATACATGAGAAGATGTAGCACTACAAAGGAATATTTTTGGAAGGTGACAAAGGATCAATGAAACCCATCGAGTTGATCACAAACCACAACAGTCAATACATTTGTGCAAATACAAATAGTGGCTACTTCCTTTAGCAAAGGTTTCCTTAATCTGTACACTGCTTTAAAATTATACAAAGCACATAAGGTGATGGAAGCCAAAGCTGTAAGGCTAAATTAATATTTTATGAAAACAAAAATAGGAATTGTGTTTAACCAAGTATTTAGGTTAGTATTTGAAAACTGACTACCAATTAAATTAGGTTTTCCGAGTTAGCAACCTAAAAAATAAAAAAAATAAAAAAACAGAAGATGCGCCCATGTCACATCTGTTCTAAAAAGGAAGAATTGGCAAATTTTGTTGTGGAAATTATTGAGCAGACTTTGGGCCAAAATCGGCCTCTAAGTCAATTTGCAAAATCACCCATTTTAAGTTAATATGTTTGTCTATTACACACAAATACAAACTCATTTGTCAAAAAATAAAATGAAAAAAGCAAACCAATGTGCTTAAAAAAGTGATTTTTGAAAAATGACCATCCGAATAATTATTTTTTTTGCATTTTGCTAATTAAGCACAGTTTCCCGATTTTAAATTGGAAATGCAATTCACGCTGGCATAAAAAAAAACTCCTTTAGCCAAAACTACCTGAACGGATTATCAAACTTCTTACGGTGGGAGCTCTATATATTCATCTATCCTCCAGCTCTAACCCTCCAGCCAGGAATTTTTAACTCCGCCCAGTTTTAAAACACACACGCTTTTGTGTTTATGTAACTGTACATACATTCTATGTACAGCCTAACTGCAATGCAATTCCTTTCAAATCTGACACTCATAAAAAATTTGGATAAACACTTTAGTAGCAGCACTTTAATGTAAAATGGATACAAATGTAACACTTTCCCTCCAATTATTGAAGTTTTTTCACTTTAAATGCATCAATATTTTTTAAATGTGGTGAAGAATGTTGGAATGAATTATAAATCCATATAGGAATCCTGCATATTCTATTTTAGACATCACAAAACCTATTCTGCCCATCTTGACCAAGACCTGGCATGTAAATAAGTAAAAGCATTGGTATGTGGGTAAACTAAAGTTGAAGAGACTGCTTTAAATCAATATTTTTTTTTAGCATATTAAATACAAATGCTTTACAGAAGACTGATTTCTTTAACTTGTATATGTATTCTATACATCATTGGCTCACAGAATGGCCTGTAAAGAGCGATTACATGAAGAAGTGTTATAAAAAGAATCTTATGGAAAAAGTATGTCATGCAGATAAAAATCACACATTTCTTTGGGATATTACACTCTTGCTATTCACCGTTTAGGAAAAATGACACAAAGTCGGAATGCTTCTTTATAGTAACGTTTCTACAAAGGAAAATAACAGTGCAATAAACGAGTCCATAGGCAAGAAACATGTCACATGAATTTACAAATGGTAATATACACTCTGGTATATACAATATGCTATACATGAAAGAAGGAAAAGGTTTTTACTCAGTTCTGCTTTACAAAAGCAAACAGGCCACTAAGGTCTATTCATGGACTTATTTTGTGCAGGCGTGAATGCTGCTTTTAAAACTCTATTATTTACATGGTGAGTTTAAGTTTCAGCATTCAAACATCTTAGCATAAAAAATGCAAAAATAAAATGTCAAATATTCTACATAAAGTCAGAATCACACAGTGATGGTTTTATCTGTTGCTGTGAATTCACTGAAAATGTGAGGCATGGAAAATGAAATTACAAAGAAGGGAAGGAAAAAAAGTATTAGAAAATAGCATTTGTGTTCAAAATATTAAAAACAAATAGCAATCTGTAGAACTGGTGCTCAGAATCATTTAAGGGTTACTCTTGGATTGGCCAGTATGTCCTGATTCAGAAACATAAGAATCATTTACGACATATCAAACAATATTCTACAACATGTTGTCAGTCAGCAGTTACTCGCACATTTTCGAAAATGTTACCTTTCATCATGCCAAGCAAGGACCCAAAAAAACTAGTGTCTTTACACAAAGGACGTCTGTGTGGGTTGTCTGTACAATCTCCAGTGTTCACAATAATAATAATCTAAAATAACATTACTTGTAAATGTGACTTCGCTGTTGCTTGCAGGTCGGAAATGGAATTCTGCTTTGTTAATGGATTCTAAACTTCAGAGGCTTTGATTGGCAATGAGTACACCATTTGGGTGGAAAACAAAATCACACAAAAAAATAGGAAATCGTTTAATTTCCACATCAAATCAGTGAAAATATAATACAAATGTGCCTTGAGTTTAGCACAAATCACTATCGGGGGACACAGCCACTTATCTACAAAGGGAACATGAGAAGTAGCCAGGACAGCCGGTCATACAATTGGCTACTTACAAAATGTCATGAAGTGAAAAGATGGTGAAGAAAGGGTGGATGTAACAGGCAAAAGATTAAACATTTTTCATGCCATCAGTGCAACAAAGACAGTTGATGACATTTTGGTTTCCCAAGCAATCATTGGTTCAAGGTTAGAAATGTCACGCCTAATCTTCTAAATTACTTTAAAATGTGGGTCACTGAAGCAGAATGAAACCAGTCACAATACAAGAACATACGTTTAGGGTATAACGTATTTCTACAATAGGGCAAAACTTCAAAGGACTTCTGTATCCTGTAACTAGCAGGACACTAATAAACAAGTGCAGTGCATAGAACTCTTGTAGGGGATACACAGGGGCAATCAGCAGGTCATACCAAAACAAATGTACTTTTCTCTTTGCCAAGTAAACTTTAAACAGTTTTGCAGGGATCTAGTATCAAATCCGAAATTGCTTACTCTAGCAGGCATAGCCACGTGAGAACTACATAACTAATATTTCTCCGGAGGTGCGTTTCTCTATATCTGAAACATTATAATCTTAAATTGCAAGCATTCAGCGTTGGGTTACTGTTAACATCATGAACTGCTGTAAAAAAAAAAACAATTACAACAGCTCAACAAATAAATCAAGCCTTTCAGGAAAAACTTGCATGACAGCTTTTCATTTAAGTTGCATTTGGGCATTGCAGCATTTGCCAAACTTACCCAATCATATGCAGATTTTAAAATATTAACATGTTAAAGCCAAACCACTGCTAATCATTAAAGCTAAACCATTTTCAAATGTTAACTGATCACAAAAAAAAAATCTTAACATACCTTTACAGTAATCTTGTATTAAATAGTTCGAGAAATTTTAGCAAAACTAATTTGCTCCAAAAATCAATGTGTAACCAACAAAACTGAATAATTAAACATGAAGTGCTTGAAGGTCGATTAACAAATGTGCTCTAGGGGTTCAGATCGATTTGGTAATTGTATTGACAATATGGAAGGGAACAGCCAAACAGGAGGCCTAACTGTGTAGTGGTCCGATGTCTGATTTGATTCATATTAATAAAATGCCATGTATCAAAACAATGCTGAGGTATTTACATTTTCCAGTTCGTATGAAATACACAAAGAAATAATTCCATTTCTAATCCAATGGAGAAAAAAAAATCAAGTAATAAAAGTATTCACATTTTTACTATATAGCACTGAACATACAGTCACATTTACGTAGATTGCCTTTTGGGCAAATCTTTTAGCAAGTGCATAATAGAGTGAAAATATGCTGCTCATTGGTTTTGTAATAGCAATTTCTACATACTTGCAGGTAGGTTGCTTATGTGTACCAGTGTGAGTTACTGTACTTAAAGAGCAAATTATCCCAAATGCATGATCATCATATACAGTAAAGGAAATACATTGTAATGTTCTGCTTTCATGTGCACAGCAGTAAGAATATTAAAATATAAACTTCAAGAGTAATTCTTCCTTTGGAAGATTTCTCGGAAACAAATTGAGGGTTGCAGCATTTGAATCATGTAGAACGTATAATAAATAAATCATTTAAAATATGTTAAATTACATTGTAAATAACTTCCTTCGAATTTAACCCATGTTGGAGCAGCAAGTGCTCGAACGCATTTTGAAAAAAAAATATCTGTTCTTTCATGCAGTGGATTGTCCAACAGCCATCTTAGAATTAAGGGGTACAGTAAAAGTAAGCAAGGTGCTTAGTGGTATGTTTAGAAGTTCACCTGATGTTTATCCTTTGAAATAGAAGGTGCTCTAGTTCCCCCTTTGGAGGCCAGCTTATCATCTCACTTAGCCATTCTACAGTCTTTCACAAAGACTTAAGTGCAGCATCAAAAGGTACCTTAGATAAACTTCAAAACAAATCACCAAAAGGTGCTACTGATAACAATCCTTATTAAACTTAGTTGGGTGGAGTGGGACTTAAAGCATAATGTATTATGTTTTCAGGAATGAAGATGCATTGTTGTAAGCAAGTCCATCAAATGAAGATTCCAGAACTTGAAGCTGTACAAATATCTGCTTCCAGAAAGTATTCGGGGGATTGCTCATCAACCGAGAGGTGGCGAGTTGAAAACTTCCTTTACTCTGGAACAGTTAATAATGTGACCTCTGGCTTCATTTTGAAGTATTGGTTAAGCCGAACTATTGCATACCTATAGGAAATAGATAACATAGAAGTCAGTCACGATTAATGGCTGCACACTTACTAGACATGTACATTAGAGGATCAGCGATTTTAAAACATCAAGGGACTTGCTGAGTTTAAAGGCACTTCAAGATTGAAAGGGAAGTAAAATACATACATCTTAACTCTTTAAACTGTTTTAAAATGTGAACATTTGCAAAGCATTAACACCATCTTTTATGCATGGAAACTAAAAAATAAAAACACAGATTTCTTCAAAACCCAAAGAAACAAGCAGAAACTGATGTTAGTCTTACTATATTTCTTGTGGTTCATCAACTTCCGTTCCTACATAGGGGTAGGATGCCTAAACCAGTATGGGCATCACCTGCCACAGCAGTTCACAAACCGAAGGCAGAACCCCCCCACTACGCGCCTCCCAACACCCAGGTTGTGCCCCTTTCTCAGAAGCCTGCTGGCCAAGCCCTTTAACACCATCAACCAGAAAGGCATTCATAAGCATGATTGAGTAAATTAAATTGAATAACCTCAGTAATTGGGCTAATGAACTAGTATAGACATTACTACAGCGAGTAAACTACAAGTTATTCAGTGTACAAACTATAGTCATTACTCCCCTGTACGCCCGATCCATGGGATGTCCTGGTTTAAGGATAACTTAGTATAATAGTCCTTGCAAAAGAAAGGGTTACAAAGTCCACTCTTGTGTAGGAAAGGTTGCTTAATATTGCCACTACAAGACTCACTAATCGGGCTAACGTTATTTAATGTTAAGCACAGGGGCCTTTTCTCAAGACTCATGGAAGACTGACATGACAATTGTGGAAGAATGGCTGCCTATTTAACGAACATGTCTAAACAATTTTTTAAGAATGTCCTGTGTGAATTGGAGTTCATACCTATGACTTACATTTATGGCTAAATAAAAGCAAAGCAACCCAAGTAGATGTCTTGGCGATAATGTCCAATAGGACCAGATGTTGAAAAGCTGCAAAGGTCACCTGCTTCTGAATTAATCTTTTTATTTTTTATTGTGCATTTGGTTAAAATGTAAACTTAAGCACACAAAGACAAAATAAACATCAATTCAAAATACATGATACGATTCACAGAATACAGTATTTTACACAATTAAACCAAAATCTCTTTACCAAAACAGTCAAACATAACACAAATAAAACATTCATCGAAATAGAAAATCATTTTCTATAATCCACATTAGGAGTACATGATTTGCTTCCAATTCATTCCTGTCTAAAAGATCTATGAATCTAGATGAGGAGATACACATTTTCATTCATAATACCTTTTATATACACATTTAGAGCATGATCATGAAAAAGAGGAAGCCAACTACTAAGCTTTCTATGAGGCCATACTAAACATAGTTCGGGCCATCTTCCAAACACCAAAGACGGCTGCTGTGATGACTGATTCAGCTCCACAGATGGTACTCCAAAACTCAGTCACAATGCGGTTGATTTCTTTCACAATGCGGATATAGCCCTTCAAGTAGGGAGATCTAAGACTTTGGCCCCTGGTTAAAATATGGCAACTGGTCTCAACTTCCATACCTCAAAGACAGCAAAAGCCTTTCGTTATGAGGTACCCCTGTCCCATCCAACAAAATTTTCGAAGGTCAAAGTAGATTGAATCGTAAAAGCACTATAAACCTTCTAAGTTCAAACGGGCAAATAGGTGTTAAGTAGGTACACAGAGTATCTAAAGGGAAGCCCTGGCAGCATTATTCTTTAAGTCTTTTATCTTTTGAAGCATATTCATGGTAGTAACCCTATACCAATTTCTGGTCTTAGGTTTCAGGATCAATAAAAAAAATTGGCAACTCAAATGGCTGTTTAAGGCTTAAGCCAATGTTCGTAATATGGGTTAATGTCAACACGTATAGCAAAAAGGAGTACGAATTTGTCTCAAAATGAGTTGAGACAATAAGCTCAACAGTGTTTTAGAGTTGATTCGAGAAGATAACTTTAGACACCATTTTACCCTCTGAAACAAAGGAAAGTTCAAATTCAGTTGTTAATGATTCGTTAGACACTGTGCTCCCTAGACCCAATATAGAAAGTCATATTTTTCCTTTCTATTTTTCGAAAGCCAATAAACCTTTGGTGGAGAGTACCTCTAAACCATATAGGAGTCCCGGTATGATGCTAGTTTGATATATGGTTAGCAAGCCCTCCACATTGGAACCTCCCTTTTCAGTAATCTATTGCTTAATTGTCCCAGGAGGATAGCTCAGCGGCAATGTGCTCGCCTTGGAAGCAAGATAAAACAAAGCACCACAGGTTCGATCCCCGGGTCCGCGCTTAGAAACCTATGGGTATTTAAGCGTGTTATAAATACGCAACTAAGACAAAAACTACGCAACTAAAAACAAACAATTCCTGTAACAGCGCCTCAATGCCAGCGGGCCGTGTGAGCGTTTTAAAAATGCAAAATAAAATAAATAAAATTAACAGCCAATTTTTCGGAATCCTCTGAATTATATATTTGCCATAAAACATGAGTAGGGTTTGATGTAATAGGGAAACTCAAATAAATGTAAACTCCCAACCACCTCCAAATGTTTATTATTTAGGCCCCATAAAAACATAGGATTCTTGGAGGATCGACTTCGATAGATCAACATTTTTGTTTTGGAGGTGTTAATTTCCATGTGATTATTAGTGGCAAAACGAGAAAGGGCATCCAAAGAATGCTGAAGTCCAATAAGAGTTCGGTCTAGGAGCACACTGGGCCTCATTACAAGCCTGGAAATAAGGGTGCCGGTAACAGCATATCACCACCCTTTCCGGACCGCCAGACTACAATTATGCCTGCAGGGGCCGTTGCTCCCAGCAAGATTGACCTCCCGGGGGCACGAGCCCCTGCAGCCATGGTTTTCACTGAAGCACCGGCACAGTTAGCAATGATGCTGGTGCTTCTGTGTCCCCATTCTTGTGGAGTACTATGGACTCCACGGGAATGGGGACTTACTTTCCGCCGCCTGCCATCCTGGGCCGCTGGGACTTATAATGTCCCGGTGGCACCGGTCAGGGGGAGCAACAGTGTTAAGATTTGAGGGGCATCCCATCAATCTCGTAATGAAGGTCAGTGTATTTTAGAACGTACTGAATACTGGAGACCAGTCCCTGAGGTGAGTTGTCTTGCTTCATAGACAAACATTTTGCCATTGAGCTATACTGCGGGCATTTACGTCAAGAAAGGTCCACATTGCAAGACATTGTATCCTGCAATTTTGCACAGAACAAATACTTCAGCAGTTACTGTTTTTTTTTAACTGCTTAAGGAGGTATGGATTGAAAAGAACAAGTGGGAAAGAGGAAAAGGGAGATTCAACTCTTGATTTGGATTAACTTCGGACATTACTTTCAGAAACAAAGGCAATTTGGTGCATAGAACCACTTTGACCAAGTTAAAACTCAGATCTGCAAGTAGAAAGAATCTGCAATTCACTGACCCTCCAAGTCGAGGAGAACGCAACAAGAAAAGTAGCCTTTCATTCAACCTCTTTAAAGGCAACATTAACTTAGAGGTCGAAATGAGTTATGAGGAGTGCTGTAGAGTCCCCATGTTGTGCAAGAGCATGTCATCCAATCCTGGCACTTCCAGGTTTGCTTTTTCATTTTAAATACAGGTCTTTAAGGCCCATAATTCAAAGGACCAAAACACAGGAATGCATAACCAACTTGTGCATATTATAGAAACAGAGCAACATATGAGCAACCATGCATTACAATTCTACATTTAAGAGTTTTGTATTGGGCGTAGTAAGACCAGCCACTTCAAGGGCAGCAACAAACTATAAGGGCTCCTTCCGATCAGGCCATCTGTGCATGATCCATTGTGTCCATATTACTACGATCATCCATTTCTGAATCTTTTAAGGAATATAGTCTGCTTTAATTGCTCAAGCACATCTTCCCCAAAGGCGTATTAACTGAGTCATCCAGAAAACAAGCTAAAAATGGACTGAATAGTTCTTGATCAATGTTAAGACGGATTTCTGAACTCTGTCCTGGTGGCGCAGAAGTTCAGAAGGCCAACCTAATTACTTGGAACAGGGTAACCTCTGGACAAGCCAGACCAATCAAGGTAGCGATCGCGGCGGTCAAGACTAGGTCTCAAGAGGGGTGAGGGTGACTGAAAGCCCGCAATGAGCACACAAAGCAAGAGCGCTTACAAACTACTCCAAACAGTTGTTATATCAAAAATAGATACACATTTATTTTAAGGCCTTTAAAATAATGACCGTAGCGAGAAAATCACAATATCACAATATTAAACCAACACATACCATATCAACACAATATATATACAAATACACAGTCGCAAGCGTTTAAAGCACGAAATATGTAGTCCACCTGCCAGGGAAGGAAAACAGGCAGTGCGATAATGCTTTCGACTCAGTTCGCCTTCATAGGCCCCTAACTAGATGGAAGTCTGAGCCCTGCGAAGAGTGGAGCCTTGTGCTCAAAGTACCTGCCACGCCGGTGCCGACGGGCACAAGGGGAAGCTCTTCGGAGGAAGTCAGGCGGTTCACGTTAGTGCACAGCAGAAGAAGAACAGGTTCCCCAACTCAAGCGCAGCCTCCACAGCGGGCAGAAGCAGAGCGCGAGCGCAGCAAAAGGGTGCTGTTTTTACACAGCAGGGAAAAGCAATGGGATACTGCAGGAGGGCGACCAGATCCTAGATATACTACTCACCGGTCCCCGAAGCAAGCAGACCCAGGCTTCTCCACGATAGTTTCAGCAGCTGGCAGGTTCAGAAGAGCAGGGAACGCTTTGTAGTCGTGTAGAGCAAAAAGACGTCCCAATCGACGAAACCGGCACAGTTTTGTTGCCGCACAGGACAACGGAGCGGCCGTGTGTATTCGAGCCAAATGAACCCTCCTCCCTTCAGACCTGGGAACGCCAAGTGCACGAAGCGTGGGAGAGGGACAAGGACTCGCAATACAACACAACCTGGCGGCGGTTGCAGAGCCAAACTCCTTTGTAAGCTGGTCAGTCAACTGGATGGCCCAGAGAAGCTTCCGAAGGCTTACTTGGCAGGAGATGGTTGAAGATGCCGGGAATAGCTGTTCCTGCTATTCCAAAGGTCGAAGCACCAGTACAGGCCTTCTGGTTCGATCAAAGGAGGACAGGGGCTCTCCGGACGACAGCAGTGCAAAGGAGGATTCCTTCAGCGGGTCACCAGCGATTCCTCGGTCCAGCCTCGTAGTTGCAGGATACTTGGCTCCTGTATTCCTTCGTTCGTGAGAACTCAGGAGATCGACATGGTAGTGGTGTTTCCAGCCCCCTCTTATCCACGGTTCCCTTCGCGCCAAAACGGAGGGGAGCCAATGGGAGATCCGCTCATCAACACACATACCATACGTGGACCAATCACGGACCACGGTGGTCCCAGGCATTCACACCACCCTAGACTCTCTGGCACCCAGGATGTGTATTGGGACCAGACATCCCAGCCCACACCCTGGAGGCACACAAACGACATGTAGAAGCCCGCGAAAGCAACCACGTTTCGCGGGAAAGTACATGCCCAAATAAGGAAGGCCCCGGGTCGCCGGACCTGGGGAAGGTGAAGGGAGCAAGACGGACAGTGGACAGGACAAAGGAGCCTCGCGGCCTGGCCATTTTGGGAGCCAGGCCACCATTTTGGGTTCAGTGCAAAAACGTGCTCAGAACGCCAAAAGGAGCTCAAAATAAACAAAACGATCGCTGCCACCATTCCAGTCCCTGAATGACTTGCACCGATCAAATACCATCCTAAAAGAGTATCTAGGGCCTGTAGAAGGCTAGAGACCCAAGAGAGCTGTAACTTAGCTTACAGTGCCCTCTTGTGTCGTGTTGCACTAAAGCTGCGACACGATAAAAGAACTACGGGAAACCACGTTCCCCGGTACTGACTGTCTTAAGGGCATGTCAGTTTCCCCGTAAGAAAGGAGCGAAAGCCCAGAGAAGTGCAGCAGAAGGCTGTACTTCTCTGGCAAAGTCAAGAACAAGGTTAAAAACAATAGCAAAAAGTTTAGGGGTTGCCACATGGAAGGAAAATTCCCTACAATTAAGAAATCTTTCCTAACACTCGCCCCTCCCAGACTATGGACAGGGGGAACTAATCCACCCCTGGATGAGTCTCTTGTTCAGGTCGGTTAAACATTCTGGACAACCCATCAGCATTGCTATGTTGGACACCTGGCCTATGCTCAATAGTGAAGTCGAAGCCTTGTAGACTTATGGACCACCTAAGCAACTTTGGATTCTCCCCCTTCATGTTCATTAGCCACTTTAACGGCTTATGGTCAGTCTGCACAGTGAAGTGAGTCCCATAGAGGTAGGGCCTCAGCTTCCTTAGGGCCCACACAACAGAGAAACATTCTTTCTCTACCGTGGACCATCTGAGCTCTCTGTCCTTAAGCTGGCGACTAATAAAACCGATAGGGTGTTCCTTACCCTTCTCATCTACTTGTGATAGTACAGCTCCTATCCCAGTGTCAGAGGCATCCGTCTGCACGATAAAAGGTCTTTGATAATCAGGGGCCCTGAGCACAGGGGCCTGGCACAAGGAGTCTTTTAAGCCATTGAAGGCCTTCTCACACTCGTCGGTCCAAGTTACCTTCTTGGGTTTCTTCGGAGTTGTGAGGGCAGTCAGAGGAGCAGCTATGGTACCATAGTCTGCCACAAAATTGCGGTAATACCCCGTGAGTCCTAAAAAGGCTCTCACTTGGGTTTGCGTAGTGGGGGTAGGCCAGTCTTGTACTGCTTGTACTTTACTGGGTAGAGGCTGTATCCTCCCTCCACCTACTTCATGTCCAAGGTAAACCACTGAGCCTTGTCCAATCTGGCACTTACTAGCCTTTATGGTCAAGTGGGCTTTCTGAAGAGCCTGGAGCACAATCCCGAGGTGTTTCACATGGTCTTCCCAGGTGGCACTGAAAACTGCTATATCGTCCAGATATGCAAGACAGAATTCGTCCAACCCATTCAACACATGATTCACAAGCCTCTGGAAAGTGGCAGGTGCATTCTTCAACCCGAACGGCATTACCCGGAATTGGTAAAGGCCGTCTGGTGTAGAAAATGCTGTCTTCTCCCTGGCATGTTCTGCTAACGCTATTTGCCAATAGCCAGCAGTGAGGTCAAACGTGCTGAGGTACTTGGAGGCACCCAAAGTATCCACCAGCTCATCTGTTCGAGGCAAGGGGTGGGCATCTGTCTTGGTGACAGCATTCAGAGCCCTGTAATCCACGCAGAACCTCAATTCAGAAGTGCCTGCCTTTGGAACCAGAACCACAGGACTGGACCAAGGACTACTAGAGGGTTCAATCACCCCAAGGTCTAACATTTTGTTGACCTCGGTCTTAATATAAGACCGTACTTTATCCGACATCCTGTATCCCCTACTTTTGGTAGGTACACTGTCTCCTGTGTCAATGTTATGTTTGCACCAAGGTGTCAAACCAGGGGACTGTGAAAACAGGGGGGAAAACTGCCTAAGCAAACTTTTCACCTCAGCCTGCTGATCAGAAGTCAGGTGAGGGGCCACTCGGACACCCTCAACGGAGCTATCTGAAGGACCGCTCTGGAACAGGTCGGGGAGAGGTTCAGATTCCTCTTCCTCAACGTCTGACGCCAGTAGCAGTGCTGCGATTTCGACTCTTGGGACGAAAGCCTTCAGCCTATTCACGTGGAACACTTTTGGAGCCTGTCCAGGCCTTCCAAGGTCCACTAAATAGTTCACCTCACCCAGGGGCTCCACCACTGTGTAAGGGCCTGACCATTTGTCCTGTAAAGCGCGAGGCCTTATTGGATTCATGATCAGGACTTGCTGACCAGGTGTAAAGTTGATGAGGGAAGCTTTCTGGTCGTACCAATGTTTCACCAGCGCTTGTCCTGCCTTCAATTTATCACTAGCCAAGCCCATCAGAAGTACCATCTGTTTTCTGAGCCCTAGCACATAGTCAACTACATTGGTAGTAACAGGGGGAGTGGGCATCTCCCATCCCTCCTTGACAATGGCTAAGGGTCCCCGTACGGGATGACCGAACAGAAGTTCGAAGGGGCTGAAGCCAACACCCTCCTGTGGTACCTCTCGGTAGGCAAACAGCAAGCATGGTAAAAGAAGATCCCATTTTCTTCTCTGGGGCTCCTCCAGAGCCCCAATCATGCTCTTTAACGTTCTGTTGAAGCGTTCCACCAGACCATTGGTCTGGGGGTGGTATGCAGAAGAGAACTTGTAGGTGACCCCACATTCTTTCCACATAGCCTGCATATACTTCGACATAAAGTTGCTGCCACGATCTGACACAACTTCTTTAGGGAAGCCAACCCTAGTAAATATGCCGAGTAAAGCTTTTGCAACTGACTTGGCAGTTACAGTTTTCAATGGGATGGCCTCAGGATACCTGGTTGCATGGTCGACCAGCACCAGGATAAACCTATTGCCCGAGGATGTTTGCGGGTCAAGGGGACCAACGATGTCGATCCCTACCCTTTCAAATGGTACCCCCACAACTGGGAGCGGTACCAACGGAGCTTGGATTGTCACGCCAACCTTACCAGACAACTGGCAGGAGGCACAACTCCTGCAGTGACTTTCTACTTGCACCCCCATCTTGGGCCAGTAGAAGTGCATGGATAACCTTTGCTTGGTCCTCTTCATACCAAGGTGACCAGCAAGGGGAACTTCATGCGCCAACTGCAGGAGGAAGGGCCTAACAGCAAGGGGAACCACCAACCTCCTATGGTCTCCTTCTGTAGACTCTGTGGGCTCACTATACAGGAGTCCACCTTCCCAATAAATCCTATGCTTCCCAGGAGGTTCACCCTCAAGCTGGGAGCAGGCCTGTCTCCTTAGGCCTTCCAGAGATGGGCACTCACGTTGGCCTTTACTGAATTCGTCCCTATCAGGACCTCCTCCAACTAACAAGTCTTTTAGTTCAGGATGATCGTTGGGGTCGAATACTTCAGGCATCGCCACCTCCTCGTCAGGCCCGGGCGATTGACCAACTTCCTCCACCGCAGTGGCAGGCGAGCTCGGGGGAATATTCTCTTTCCCTCGTTTTGACTTGTAGACTCCTTTCGCCTTGGGTTTCCCCTTCGGCTGGGGCGGCGTATTGGACTTGGCCAATGCTGCCCGTGTTTGAGACCGTGTGTAGGGTCTTTCGGCAGTGTCTCCTACGAGCCCTAAAGCTCTGAGATCATTACCCAACAAGACCTTTCCCGGGACGTTTCTCTGAATGCTCACTGGAATCCTGACTGCTGTACCATTTAAAGTAAGATCTACAGGTATTACTGGAAACATACGGAGGGGGCCGTCAGCCAACTTAGTGGGCATCAGAGTAGCTCTGGCAACTTCCTCTGAGTCTACCAAGGTAGAATCCACTACAGTTCGACTGCACCCACTATCCCTAAGAGCTGGAGTATCCACTCCATTGATCAGCACACTGTCTTTAAAGTAGTGCTTGGTATTATCCGGAATCCTAGCATAAGCCTCTGCGACTTTAGGTTCCCAGGAACCCAGGGACACTAAAACTACCTCAGCCTCTATTCCGCTGGGAAATGAGTCTGAGGAGAAGGATGCTCCTGTAATCTCTTCTTCCTCGTAGGAGGAGAAGGCCAGATTAGCGGAGTGGACCCCCAAAGGTCTAACCTTACACCGGGGATCCCCCTTCACATGGTCAGTTGCTCCACAAGAAAAACAAGCCCCAGTGGGTCTGTTTACGTAGGGAGGCTTATTGTAACCAGAGTTCTGTTTCGGAGGCGAACCTCCACTACCCTGTGAGTTCTCTTGTGTCGTACCCTTGTTTTTCTTTTTGTGGCCCTTATGGGAAGAAGATTTAGCAGATTCCCCACCCTCCATATCTTTGGACTTTTTCCCTTCCTCCTGCTTACCAGGATGAGTTTTGTCCTTATGGGACACTCGATGTGACACCCATAAGTCTGCTGCAATGGCCAGCTTCTTAGGATCTATCTCCTTCGAATCGGCCAAATGCTGCTTAAGCTCCGGGGAAGAAGAAGCAAAAATATGTTCCAGCATGACAAGATTTATCATGCCGTCGAAGGTAGAAACCTTATAGCCTTCGACCGAGCCAGTTTTTTCAAAGATTCAGCGACATAAGATACCCAAGTACCACCTTCCTTTTTCTTATACTCTCGAAAACGCTTTAAATATTGGGCCGGAGTCTTCCCAAACTTTAAAATGAGAGTCTGCTTTAACATTGCGAAATCAGCCCGCTCAGCCTTCGACATTTCCATAATGGCACTACAGCCAGAATGGGGCAGTCTACTGAGCAACCATGCAATCTTATCAGCATTGTCAACTTCCTGGACCTCGCATGCATACTCAAACGCATTCAGCCAGTCCATAATGTCATTCCTCTCTTCATACACACTGAGCAGATCTTTTGGAAACCGTGGATGAGAGGAGGCCCCAGACCCATGTCCAGGACCCTTGGATCCATTTGCAACCTGAAGCTTGGCCAGTTCCAACTGGTGATCCCTGTCTTTTTGTTTTTCTGCCTGCTCGATTTTTAGTTTGGCTATGCTGAATTCAAGCTCCTGCTGCCTAAACCGCAGCTCTTGCTTCTTGAATTCAAGCATAGCCTCCCCATCAGCACTGGCAGAGGAAACATTAGACAGCTCGTCCTCCCTGTCCTCGTGGTCGCGGTGGAACAGTGCGGCGGCAGAACCGTCGGTTCTACCAGTGAGAGCAGCCCCACCACCTTCCGCACTGTCCTCAGAAGTAATAGCGTCAAGCTGTGCTTCTTGCCACGCCACGATTCTTTGGATCATTTCCAATTTCGTGCCTTGAGAGGAAACACCTCTCTCCGCACACATCTTTTTCAGCGTTTCTGATTTGGAAGCATTTAAAGTTAACAACGTACTTGTTTCCATACTGTTTGATAGGACTATGGCCTTTTTAAAGTTATATTACAACAATTCACTACGTGTACTGTTTGGAATAACCTGAAATGCCTTAGTTCGAGCGCAACACTGGATACCTTCAGTCGTATCTCACCGCTGTACACCAATTTGTTAAGACGGATTTCTGAACTCTGTCCTGGTGGCGCAGAAGTTCAGAAGGCCAACCTAATTACTTGGAACAGGGTAACCTCTGGACAAGCCAGACCAATCAAGGTAGCGATCGCGGCGGTCAAGACTAGGTCTCAAGAGGGGTGAGGGTGACTGAAAGCCCGCAATGAGCACACAAAGCAAGAGCGCTTACAAACTACTCCAAACAGTTGTTATATCAAAAATAGATACACATTTATTTTAAGGCCTTTAAAATAATGACCGTAGCGAGAAAATCACAATATCACAATATTAAACCAACACATACCATATCAACACAATATATATACAAATACACAGTCGCAAGCGTTTAAAGCACGAAATATGTAGTCCACCTGCCAGGGAAGGAAAACAGGCAGTGCGATAATGCTTTCGACTCAGTTCGCCTTCATAGGCCCCTAACTAGATGGAAGTCCGAGCCCTGCGAAGAGTGGAGCCTTGTGCTCAAAGTACCTGCCACGCCGGTGCCGACGGGCACAAGGGGAAGCTCTTCGGAGGAAGTCAGGCGGTTCACGTTAGTGCACAGCAGAAGAACAGGTTCCGCAACTCAAGCGCAGCCTCCACAGCGGGCAGAAGCAGAGCGCGAGCGCGGCAAAAGGGTGCTGTTTTTACACAGCAGGGAAAAGCAATGGGATACTGCAGGAGGGCGACCAGATCCTAGATATACTACTCACCGGTCCCCGAAGCAAGCAGACCCAGGCTTCTCCACGATAGTTTCAGCAGCTGGCAGGTTCAGAAGAGCAGGGAACGCTTTGTAGTCGTGTAGAGCAAAAAGACGTCCCAATCGACGAAACCGGCACAGTTTTGTTGCCGCACAGGACAACGGAGCGGCCGTGTGTATTCGAGCCAAATGAACCCTCCTCCCTTCAGACCTGGGAACGCCAAGTGCACGAAGCGTGGGAGAGGGACAAGGACTCGCAATACAACACAACCTGGCGGCGGTTGCAGAGCCAAACTCCTTTGTAAGCTGGTCAGTCAACTGGATGGCCCAGAGACGCTTCCGAAGGCTTACTTGGCAGGAGATGGTTGAAGATGCCGGGAATAGCTGTTCCTGCTATTCCAAAGGTCGAAGCACCAGTACAGGCCTTCTGGTTCAATCAAAGGAGGACAGGGGCTCTCCGGACGACAGCAGTGCAAAGGAGGATTCCTTCAGCGGGTCACCAGCGATTCCTCGGTCCAGCCTCGTAGTTGCAGGATACTTGGCTCCTGTATTCCTTCGTTCGTGAGAACTCAGGAGATCGACATGGTAGTGGTGTTTCCAGCCCCCTCTTATCCACGGTTCCCTTTGCGCCAAAACGGAGGGGAGCCAATGGGAGATCCGCTCATCAACACACATACCATACGTGGACCAATCACGGACCACGGTGGTCCCAGGCATTCACACCACCCTAGACTCTCTGGCACCCAGGATGTGTATTGGGACCAGACATCCCAGCCCACACCCTGGAGGCACACAAACGACATGTAGAAGCCCGCGAAAGCAACCACGTTTCGCGGGAAAGTACATGCCCAAATAAGGAAGGCCCCGGGTCGCCGGACCTGGGGAAGGTGAAGGGAGCAAGACGGACAGTGGACAGGACAAAGGAGCCTCGCGGCCTGGCCATTTTGGGAGCCAGGCCACCATTTTGGGTTCAGTGCAAAAACGTGCTCAGAACGCCAAAAGGAGCTCAAAATAAACAAAACGATCGCTGCCACCATTCCAGTCCCTGAATGACTTGCACCGATCAAATACCATCCTAAAAGAGTATCTAGGGCCTGTAGAAGGCTAGAGACCCAAGAGAGCTGTAACTTAGCTTACAGTGCCCTCTTGTGTCGTGTTGCACTAAAGCTGCGACACGATAAAAGAACTACGGGAAACCACGTTCCCCGGTACTGACTGTCTTAAGGGCATGTCAGTTTCCCCGTAAGAAAGGAGCGAAAGCCCAGAGAAGTGCGGCAGAAGGCTGTACTTCTCTGGCAAAGTCAAGAACAAGGTTAAAAACAATAGCAAAAAGTTTAGGGGTTGCCACATGGAAGGAAAATTCCCTACAATTAAGAAATCTTTCCTAACACTCGCCCCTCCCAGACTATGGACAGGGGGAACTAATCCACCCCTGGATGAGTCTCTTGTTCAGGTCGGTTAAACATTCTGGACAACCCATCAGCATTGCTATGTTGGACACCTGGCCTATGCTCAATAGTGAAGTCGAAGCCTTGTAGACTTATGGACCACCTAAGCAACTTTGGATTCTCCCCCTTCATGTTCATTAGCCACTTTAACGGCTTATGGTCAGTCTGCACAGTGAAGTGAGTCCCATAGAGGTAGGGCCTCAGCTTCCTTAGGGCCCACACAACAGAGAAACATTCTTTCTCTACCGTGGACCATCTGAGCTCTCTGTCCTTAAGCTGGCGACTAATAAAACCGATAGGGTGTTCCTTACCCTTCTCATCTACTTGTGATAGTACAGCTCCTATCCCAGTGTCAGAGGCATCCGTCTGCACGATAAAAGGTCTTTGATAATCAGGGGCCCTGAGCACAGGGGCCTGGCACAAGGAGTCTTTTAAGCCATTGAAGGCCTTCTCACACTCGTCGGTCCAAGTTACCTTCTTGGGTTTCTTCGGAGTTGTGAGGGCAGTCAGAGGAGCAGCTATGGTACCATAGTCTGCCACAAAATTGCGGTAATACCCCGTGAGTCCTAAAAAGGCTCTCACTTGGGTTTGCGTAGTGGGGGTAGGCCAGTCTTGTACTGCTTGTACTTTACTGGGTAGAGGCTGTATCCTCCCTCCACCTACTTCATGTCCAAGGTAAACCACTGAGCCTTGTCCAATCTGGCACTTACTAGCCTTTATGGTCAAGTGGGCTTTCTGAAGAGCCTGGAGCACAATCCCGAGGTGTTTCACATGGTCTTCCCAGGTGGCACTGAAAACTGCTATATCGTCCAGATATGCAAGACAGAATTCGTCCAACCCATTCAACACATGATTCACAAGCCTCTGGAAAGTGGCAGGTGCATTCTTCAACCCGAACGGCATTACCCGGAATTGGTAAAGGCCGTCTGGTGTAGAAAATGCTGTCTTCTCCCTGGCATGTTCTGCTAACGCTATTTGCCAATAGCCAGCAGTGAGGTCAAACGTGCTGAGGTACTTGGAGGCACCCAAAGTATCCACCAGCTCATCTGTTCGAGGCAAGGGGTGGGCATCTGTCTTGGTGACAGCATTCAGAGCCCTGTAATCCACGCAGAACCTCAATTCAGAAGTGCCTGCCTTTGGAACCAGAACCACAGGACTGGACCAAGGACTACTAGAGGGTTCAATCACCCCAAGGTCTAACATTTTGTTGACCTCGGTCTTAATATAAGACCGTACTTTATCCGACATCCTGTATCCCCTACTTTTGGTAGGTACACTGTCTCCTGTGTCAATGTTATGTTTGCACCAAGGTGTCAAACCAGGGGACTGTGAAAACAGGGGGGAAAACTGCCTAAGCAAACTTTTCACCTCAGCCTGCTGATCAGAAGTCAGGTGAGGGGCCACTCGGACACCCTCAACGGAGCTATCTGAAGGACCGCTCTGGAACAGGTCGGGGAGAGGTTCAGATTCCTCTTCCTCAACGTCTGACGCCAGTAGCAGTGCTGCGATTTCGACTCTTGGGACGAAAGCCTTCAGCCTATTCACGTGGAACACTTTTGGAGCCTGTCCAGGCCTTCCAAGGTCCACTAAATAGTTCACCTCACCCAGGGGCTCCACCACTGTGTAAGGGCCTGACCATTTGTCCTGTAAAGCGCGAGGCCTTATTGGATTCATGATCAGGACTTGCTGACCAGGTGTAAAGTTGATGAGGGAAGCTTTCTGGTCGTACCAATGTTTCACCAGCGCTTGTCCTGCCTTCAATTTATCACTAGCCAAGCCCATCAGAAGTACCATCTGTTTTCTGAGCCCTAGCACATAGTCAACTACATTGGTAGTAACAGGGGGAGTGGGCATCTCCCATCCCTCCTTGACAATGGCTAAGGGTCCCCGTACGGGATGACCGAACAGAAGTTCGAAGGGGCTGAAGCCAACACCCTCCTGTGGTACCTCTCGGTAGGCAAACAGCAAGCATGGTAAAAGAAGATCCCATTTTCTTCTCTGGGGCTCCTCCAGAGCCCCAATCATGCTCTTTAACGTTCTGTTGAAGCGTTCCACCAGACCATTGGTCTGGGGGTGGTATGCAGAAGAGAACTTGTAGGTGACCCCACATTCTTTCCACATAGCCTGCATATACTTCGACATAAAGTTGCTGCCACGATCTGACACAACTTCTTTAGGGAAGCCAACCCTAGTAAATATGCCGAGTAAAGCTTTTGCAACTGACTTGGCAGTTACAGTTTTCAATGGGATGGCCTCAGGATACCTGGTTGCATGGTCGACCAGCACCAGGATAAACCTATTGCCCGAGGATGTTTGCGGGTCAAGGGGACCAACGATGTCGATCCCTACCCTTTCAAATGGTACCCCCACAACTGGGAGCGGTACCAACGGAGCTTGGATTGTCGCGCCAACCTTACCAGACAACTGGCAGGAGGCACAACTCCTGCAGTGACTTTCTACTTGCACCCCCATCTTGGGCCAGTAGAAGTGCATGGATAACCTTTGCTTGGTCCTCTTCATACCAAGGTGACCAGCAAGGGGAACTTCATGCGCCAACTGCAGGAGGAAGGGCCTAACAGCAAGGGGAACCACCAACCTCCTATGGTCTCCTTCTGTAGACTCTGTGGGCTCACTATACAGGAGTCCACCTTCCCAATAAATCCTATGCTTCCCAGGAGGTTCACCCTCAAGCTGGGAGCAGGCCTGTCTCCTTAGGCCTTCCAGAGATGGGCACTCACGTTGGCCTTTACTGAATTCGTCCCTATCAGGACCTCCTCCAACTAACAAGTCTTTTAGTTCAGGATGATCGTTGGGGTCGAATACTTCAGGCATCGCCACCTCCTCGTCAGGCCCGGGCGATTGACCAACTTCCTCCACCGCAGTGGCAGGCGAGCTCGGGGGAATATTCTCTTTCCCTCGTTTTGACTTGTAGACTCCTTTCGCCTTGGGTTTCCCCTTCGGCTGGGGCGGCGTATTGGACTTGGCCAATGCTGCCCGTGTTTGAGACCGTGTGTAGGGTCTTTCGGCAGTGTCTCCTACGAGCCCTAAAGCTCTGAGATCATTACCCAACAAGACCTTTCCCGGGACGTTTCTCTGAATGCTCACTGGAATCCTGACTGCTGTACCATTTAAAGTAAGATCTACAGGTATTACTGGAAACATACGGAGGGGGCCGTCAGCCAACTTAGTGGGCATCAGAGTAGCTCTGGCAACTTCCTCTGAGTCTACCAAGGTAGAATCCACTACAGTTCGACTGCACCCACTATCCCTAAGAGCTGGAGTATCCACTCCATTGATCAGCACACTGTCTTTAAAGTAGTGCTTGGTATTATCCGGAATCCTAGCATAAGCCTCTGCGACTTTAGGTTCCCAGGAACCCAGGGACACTAAAACTACCTCAGCCTCTATTCCGCTGGGAAATGAGTCTGAGGAGAAGGATGCTCCTGTAATCTCTTCTTCCTCGTAGGAGGAGAAGGCCAGATTAGCGGAGTGGACCCCCAAAGGTCTAACCTTACACCGGGGATCCCCCTTCACATGGTCAGTTGCTCCACAAGAAAAACAAGCCCCAGTGGGTCTGTTTACGTAGGGAGGCTTATTGTAACCAGAGTTCTGTTTCGGAGGCGAACCTCCACTACCCTGTGAGTTCTCTTGTGTCGTACCCTTGTTTTTCTTTTTGTGGCCCTTATGGGAAGAAGATTTAGCAGATTCCCCACCCTCCATATCTTTGGACTTTTTCCCTTCCTCCTGCTTACCAGGATGAGTTTTGTCCTTATGGGACACTCGATGTGACACCCATAAGTCTGCTGCAATGGCCAGCTTCTTAGGATCTATCTCCTTCGAATCGGCCAAATGCTGCTTAAGCTCCGGGGAAGAAGAAGCAAAAATATGTTCCAGCATGACAAGATTTATCATGCCGTCGAAGGTAGAAACCTTATAGCCTTCGACCCAGCCAGTTTTTTCAAAGATTCAGCGACATAAGATACCCAAGTACCACCTTCCTTTTTCTTATACTCTCGAAAACGCTTTAAATATTGGGCCGGAGTCTTCCCAAACTTTAAAATGAGAGTCTGCTTTAACATTGCGAAATCAGCCCGCTCAGCCTTCGACATTTCCATAATGGCACTACAGCCAGAATGGGGCAGTCTACTGAGCAACCATGCAATCTTATCAGCATTGTCAACTTCCTGGACCTCGCATGCATACTCAAACGCATTCAGCCAGTCCATAATGTCATTCCTCTCTTCATACACACTGAGCAGATCTTTTGGAAACCGTGGATGAGAGGAGGCCCCAGACCCATGTCCAGGACCCTTGGATCCATTTGCAACCTGAAGCTTGGCCAGTTCCAACTGGTGATCCCTGTCTTTTTGTTTTTCTGCCTGCTCGATTTTTAGTTTGGCTATGCTGAATTCAAGCTCCTGCTGCCTAAACCGCAGCTCTTGCTTCTTGAATTCAAGCATAGCCTCCCCATCAGCACTGGCAGAGGAAACATTAGACAGCTCGTCCTCCCTGTCCTCGTGGTCGCGGTGGAACAGTGCGGCGGCAGAACCGTCGGTTCTACCAGTGAGAGCAGCCCCACCACCTTCCGCACTGTCCTCAGAAGTAATAGCGTCAAGCTGTGCTTCTTGCCACGCCACGATTCTTTGGATCATTTCCAATTTCGTGCCTTGAGAGGAAACACCTCTCTCCGCACACATCTTTTTCAGCGTTTCTGATTTGGAAGCATTTAAAGTTAACAACGTACTTGTTTCCATACTGTTTGATAGGACTATGGCCTTTTTAAAGTTATATTACAACAATTCACTACGTGTACTGTTTGGAATAACCTGAAATGCCTTAGTTCGAGCGCAACACTGGATACCTTCAGTCGTATCTCACCGCTGTACACCAATTTGTTAAGACGGATTTCTGAACTCTGTCCTGGTGGCGCATAAGTTCAGAAGGCCAACCTAATTACTTGGAACAGGGTAACCTCTGGACAAGCCAGACCAATCAAGGTAGCGATCGCGGCGGTCAAGACTAGGTCTCAAGAGGGGTGAGGGTGACTGAAAGCCCGCAATGAGCACACAAAGCAAGAGCGCTTACAAACTACTCCAAACAGTTGTTATATCAAAAATAGATACACATTTATTTTAAGGCCTTTAAAATAATGACCGTAGCGAGAAAATCACAATATCACAATATTAAACCAACACATACCATATCAACACAATATATATACAAATACACAGTCGCAAGCGTTTAAAGCACGAAATATGTAGTCCACCTGCCAGGGAAGGAAAACAGGCAGTGCGATAATGCTTTCGACTCAGTTCGCCTTCATAGGCCCCTAACTAGATGGAAGTCCGAGCCCTGCGAAGAGTGGAGCCTTGTGCTCAAAGTACCTGCCACGCTGGTGCCGACGGGCACAAGGGGAAGCTCTTCGGAGGCAGTCAGGCGGTTCACGTTAGTGCACAGCAGAAGAACAGGTTCCGCAACTCAAGCGCAGCCTCCACAGCGGGCAGCAGCAGAGCGCGAGCGCGGCAAAAGGGTGCTGTTTTTACACAGCAGGGAAAAGCAATGGGATACTGCAGGAGGGCGACCAGATCCTAGATATACTACTCACCGGTCCCCGAAGCAAGCAGACCCAGGCTTCTCCACGATAGTTTCAGCAGCTGGCAGGTTCAGAAGAGCAGGGAACGCTTTGTAGTCGTGTAGAGCAAAAAGACGTCCCAATCGACGAAACCGGCACAGTTTTGTTGCCGCACAGGACAACGGAGCGGCCGTGTGTATTCGAGCCAAATGAACCCTCCTCCCTTCAGACCTGGGAACGCCAAGTGCACGAAGCGTGGGAGAGGGACAAGGACTCGCAATACAACACAACCTGGCGGCGGTTGCAGAGCCAAACTCCTTTGTAAGCTGGTCAGTCAACTGGATGGCCCAGAGACGCTTCCGAAGGCTTACTTGGCAGGAGATGGTTGAAGATGCCGGGAATAGCTGTTCCTGCTATTCCAAAGGTCGAAGCACCAGTACAGGCCTTCTGGTTCGATCAAAGGAGGACAGGGGCTCTCCGGACGACAGCAGTGCAAAGGAGGATTCCTTCAGCGGGTCACCAGCGATTCCTCGGTCCAGCCTCGTAGTTGCAGGATACTTGGCTCCTGTATTCCTTCGTTCGTGAGAACTCAGGAGATCGACATGGTAGTGGTGTTTCCAGCCCCCTCTTATCCACGGTTCCCTTCGCGCCAAAACGGAGGGGAGCCAATGGGAGATCCGCTCATCAACACACATACCATACGTGGACCAATCACGGACCACGGTGGTCCCAGGCATTCACACCACCCTAGACTCTCTGGCACCCAGGATGTGTATTGGGACCAGACATCCCAGCCCACACCCTGGAGGCACACAAACGACATGTAGAAGCCCGCGAAAGCAACCACGTTTCGCGGGAAAGTACATGCCCAAATAAGGAAGGCCCCGGGTCGCCGGACCTGGGGAAGGTGAAGGGAGCAAGACGGACAGTGGACAGGACAAAGGAGCCTCGCGGCCTGGCCATTTTGGGAGCCAGGCCACCATTTTGGGTTCAGTGCAAAAACGTGCTCAGAACGCCAAAAGGAGCTCAAAATAAACAAAACGATCGCTGCCACCATTCCAGTCCCTGAATGACTTGCACCGATCAAATACCATCCTAAAAGAGTATCTAGGGCCTGTAGAAGGCTAGAGACCCAAGAGAGCTGTAACTTAGCTTACAGTGCCCTCTTGTGTCGTGTTGCACTAAAGCTGCGACACGATAAAAGAACTACGGGAAACCACGTTCCCCGGTACTGACTGTCTTAAGGGCATGTCAGTTTCCCCGTAAGAAAGGAGCGAAAGCCCAGAGAAGTGCGGCAGAAGGCTGTACTTCTCTGGCAAAGTCAAGAACAAGGTTAAAAACAATAGCAAAAAGTTTAGGGGTTGCCACATGGAAGGAAAATTCCCTACAATTACGAAATCTTTCCTAACAATCAATGTGGCCAATGATCCGATATAGGTTGTCAAGTGGGAGGAAGCCTTATACGAGCAGGAAGAAATTATAAAGTCCTTGAAAAGGTCTTGTTATGAAAGGAAGCATTCATTTCACTTGAATTTCTGTAGGCAACTATATCACATACATGTGTGCTGCAAGAGTCCAGTTGAATTTTTAGCCAAGCTGGATAGGAACTAAATGAGAACACCACATCCAGCACACACAGTAAATTGATTCTCTTTGCCAGGGCAAATTAGCAGAATTTCAATCACTTATTCCTGTAGTTTGTTCTCATGCAGAAGCTCTTGGCTGTTTAAATATTTCAGACTTTGTCCTCTGAGACATGAAAGACATAGCATAGAGGAATTTGAATCCAGATGGAAAGGATTTGGAGAAGTGGTGAAGAACAAATCCTAAACTTTCCAACAGCAGACAATCCCGTTTGGACAGTTTTTCTAAAATTCTGCCAAGACTTCACAAAAACCATACATATGAGGCAGTACATGAGCACCTCTTAGTAGAAGGCTGTACCACCTGAGAAAGAGGCAGCAGGGACAGAGTAGCTAGGCTTATTTTAGGAGTGGGAGAGGGCTGTAGCTTGGTACAAAGACATTGTAGCATACATATGGAAGAAACACTGAAACATTATGTATTGTACAAATACATGGTTTATTTATATACAAGTAGTCCAAGATGAATCTTGGGTAAAAAAGTACTATCACATTATACATAAACACAATTATAAAAATAACTCAATACTTAAGAGATACAACTCGAAGTATTACATTGTTAAGACATTCAGAATGCAATCAGCTATTCTTGGGGAGTAAAACCAGGTTACATATACTTTAATAGTCAGTAATTCAAGGGTAGTAGACACAGTCAGTCATGCAGTGACACTCGGTTAAGGAATCACTCAGTAAACCAACCCCGTTACCAGGATATGTTTCTGAATAGTGGAACACAAATTCATGGAACAGTATGAACCTATAACTACATTCAGGATAACCGTGTTATACGAGGTGAGCAAAACCCAATGTTGTAATAAACTATTCAAGTTGATTTTCAGATCAGTGGAAGCCAGATTGAGGTAAGCAAGGAACAAGTTACTTACCTGTAACTATTGTTCTCCAGCATCGGTCTGGCATGGATTCACATGCTCATGAATATTCCCAGTCATCAGGCCGGGAATCCTTGGTAAAAGAAACAAAATGTCACTTGCAATTACAAACTGTATTTCTCCTCTACACCAATCACTGCCCTCTGGTCATACTGCCCCCCAGTCAATGACAGTCCTTCCCCTAAACCCCTTCTCTGGCAACCATCTTCAGATTTGGTAAGCACATAAAGTGGCAGTAAGACCAAGAAGAGCTGCAGAGGGGTAGGAGGGAGGGCTCACATGTGAATCCATGCCAGCCCATGCTGGGGAACAATAGTTACAGTAAGTAACTTGTTCCTTTTCCAGCATAGGGTCTGGCACGGATTCACATGCTCATGAATAACGAATACATAGCAGTACAACATTACACAACACAGGCGGTGGCACGGCCCAACAGAAGCAATTACTCGCGTAGCACTGCCTGGCCGACTCTGTACTCCTCTCTGGAATCCCTCTCGAGATAGTAGAACCTTGTGAAGGTGTGCGGAGACCTCCACATAGCAGCTCCACAGATTTCCAGCAGGGGCACACCAGACGGGAACGCCGTCGTTGCAGCAATCGCTCTGGTGGAGTGGGCTTTCGGGCGGCCGGGCAGCAGTCGGCTCGCCAACCGATGACAGTGTGATGCAGCCACAGAGCCACCTTGAGATAGAACCCTTGGACAAGGCTTTCCCAAGGTTCACAGGACGAAAGTTCACAGTTTAGAAGTCTTCCGAAAACTCTTTGTGTGTGTCACGTAGAACTTCAAGGCACGAGCAACGTCCATTGAGTGCAAGGCCCCGTCTGCCGGTGACAAAGGCTTTGGGAAAAACACAGGCAACACAAAAGGCTCATTGAGGTGGAATTCCAACGGAATCTTCGGCAAGAAAGAAGGGTGTGTCTGCAGCACCAACCTCGACTCACGGAAAGTCAGATATGGCTGATTGCATGATAGGGCCTGGATCTCACCCACCCTCCTGGCAGGTGATGGCCTCAAGGAACAAGAGGAACTTGAAAGGGGCCCGATGCATAGGCTCGAAAGAGGCCGCCATGAGCCTCGTCAGCACCACGTTGTGTTCCCACACCGGGCCAGAGACTTTCAACAGCGTGAAGATCTTCCTCGGGACCTGGTGTAGTGGGAGATAGCCACCAGATGAACCTTGATAGAAGCGTGCGCCAGTCTGGCCTTGGCAAAGGAAAACATGTATGGAAGAACCTGCAGGGCCGTGACCCTCAGAGGGGTGATCTTCTGCGACCGGCACCAGGTAGTGAAACGCAGTCCTCTGGCAACTCGTATCCTCCCAACTCTAGGGCTGCAGGTGCCAAGCCCTCCAGTTCAGCGATCCTGGGTCATGATGCAGGATTGTACCCCCTTCTCTGGTGAGAAGATCTGGGACTACTCGCAGTTTGACCAGAGACGATGCTGACAGGCTGAGGAGGTCTGGGTACCAAATCTGCCTCGCCACACCGGGGTGACGAGTATCATCCTGCATGGGCACTGTTTGAGTGTGTTGATGACTCGAAGCAGGAGAGGCAACAGCAGGAACTCCTACAGAAACAGGCCTTCAAACAGAAGGAGGAGAACATGTCCCCCAGGCTCCTTGAATCTGCTGGCAAACTTCTGGCATTTGGAGTTTGCCGCTGTTGCAAACAGATCGATCTGGGGCCTGCCCCACTTGATGTGGTCCACCTGGTCCTGCCGAAGTCCCACTCATGGCAGGAGCGCAACTCCCTGCTGAGGGAGTTGGCTATGGTGTTCTTGACTCCCGCCAGGTGAAACGAGGAACATCTTTTGTCCGAAGGCCCAGTGCCACAAGTCCTGCGTCTCTTTGGAGAGCGCCAGGGATAGAGTGCCCCCCCGCTTCCTGATGTAGAACATCGTGGTGATGTTGTTTGTGAAGATCCTCACCACCTTGCCCTTCAGAGACGGAAGGAATGACTTGAGGGCCCAGTACACTGCCTGTAGCTCCAGGATATTGATGTGAAGATCTTTCTCCTCTGTCAACCACAGGAACTCTGGTGTAGAGATGTCTGGTGTGGGCTCCAAAGCCTTCCAGGGAATCATCCGTGGTGACCGTTTCCTGGTATGGGGGGCTTTGAAACACTGTGCCCCAGGAGACGGAGTGAACGCCCCATCACCTTATCGCCCAACGGATCTACTCGAACGGGATCTTGTCTTCGAAGCTTCCGGACACCTGCATCCAGCGAGTGTCCAGGAACTCCTGAAAGTGTTGCATCCGTAACCTGCAGAGATAAGGTAGATGCAAGACGAAATCATGCCGAGCAGAGGCTTGATTGCATGCACCATGGCGGTCTTCAGTGACAACAGCTGATGCACCTTCCCCAGAATGGCTGTTACTCTCTCCTCCGAAGGCGACGCTAGGCAGGAGACCGTATTGAGGCTGGCTCCTCCGAACAGAACGTTCTACGATGGTATCAAGCAGGACTTCGGAAAATTGATGGAGAATCTCAGATCAGTCAGAAGCTGAATGGTTATCTCTGTGTGTCCGACAGCTAAATCTCCCGAACTGGCCAGGATGAGCCAGTCATCGAGGTACGGGTACATGTGTGTCCCCCGTGGACAAAGACGGGCCACCACCGATGCCAGGCACTTCATGAACACTCTGGGGGCCAACTTCAGGCCGAAGGGGAGGGCCTTGAACTGGTAGTGCAATCCCTGCTCCATGAAGTGTAGAAACTTTCGGTGCCTCTTGTGAATGGGGATGTGGAAGTAGGCATCCTCCAGGTCCAGCGACGTCAAGTCGTCTTTCAGTTGGCCAAGCACATTCTCCAATGGGACCATCCTGAATTTTTGGGACTTGAGGTACTTGTTGAGACATTGCAGGTCTAGAATGGTCCTCCAGTCCCCGGTTTTCTTTTTGACTAAAAAGTAACTGGAATAGACTCCTAAGCCCCGCAGTCGTCTAGGAACCAGCTCTATTGCCCCTTTTCACAGTATGGCCCGTACCTCCTCCGAGTTGAGAGATGTGCTGCTCCGAAGCATCAGCCGACACCTGTGCTGAAACTCCAGGGTATGTCCATGGGCAAGAGTGTCCAGCACCCATCAGTGGTGATCTTCTCCCACTTGCTGACTAATCCAGTTAGCCGGTCTCCCACCAGGGTGCACGGTTGGGGGCCGACATCCTGGCCGGTTCTGGCCTGCTTCGGTGTCAGCGTCCTGCCATGCCTGACCACCACCACCACTTTAGGCGTGGGAACAGCCTCTGTAGGCCTCCTGTGTAATGGACCTGGAAGGCTGGCGGTATGAGGAGAAACCTTTTGCTGAGCTGCTCTACTTCCCTCTGGAGGAGCGAAAGGAAGAGCAGTGTTGCTGGAGCATGCCTAGGGCACGGACCGTCTCTATCCGCCTTAATGGCCTGTAGTGACTTGTCGATGACCTTCCCAAAAAGGTTATTTCTGTCGAACAGCATATCCAGTACCCTCGCCTGGACTGCTTGGTGGTAATTTGTGGCCTTCAGCCAGCCTTGACAATGAAGGCATGCACGGTTCCCAGTTTGCCAGAACTGTGTCGGCCATGTCCAGTGCCACCGTGATGGCATGGTCCGAAGCCACCTCACTCTCCTGGAAGAGGACGATCGCCTCCATCCTCTTGACATTGGGGAGGAACTCCAGAATCTGGGCTAGCTTGTACCACAGATCCCGGTCGTACCTGACCAGGATCCCCAGTGCATTGGCCGCCTTGATGGTGGATGCCGTGGTGTAAATAACCTTCCTTCCCATGGTGTCCATCTTCTTACCCTCACTGTCCAGCCTATACCGTTTGGCTGGAGCCAAGAAAGGGTTCTTCAAGAGGGCCAGGCCCCCCTCCCACACATTATCCAGATCTTCGTCTTGGCCTTGCGCCTCAGGTACAGGAAACTCTCCTTCGTCTCCTGGTGTATAAGCTGGAAAAGTTCTGAGGTTTTGGCAGCCATGGAATGGAACGACCCCACCTCATCTGGTGGGGACGCCCTCAGCTGGCGGGGACCCGCCTGCCATGATAATATCGTCATTAGTTGTGGCCGTATCCATCCTTGTGTCCCGGTCCACCAGCGGGAGAGCTCCTGATGCAGAGGTGGAGGCTGAAACAAGGGGCGTAAGATGAAGCTTCCTCTTCTTTGCCAGGGGTAGGGGCGGGGCTGTAGGAACAGGGCCCTGCGGCATCCTCTTCTGGATCTCTAACACCAAAGTGTGTAGGGTCGACACCCTGAGGGGTCAGAGCCTGGTTCAGAGACTGCATCCTCTTCACCGGCATGCCAGCAGACTTCGCCAAAGTCACTGTGGTGGCTTCTCGCCTCGGAGGCAGGGACACCTTTGGCACTGTGGGGCTTACGTTCACGGGGTCAGCCCCTTTCGCCTTTGTGAGTGTAGCCACCACCAGCTCCATCGCCGAAGATTTCTCCTGAGATACCTGGGTAGGTCGGCTGTCTTCTCCTCTGTCCCCGGCTTCTATTGCAGCTTAGCCGGGTTGGATGATTCCCTTTTTGAGGAGGAGCTTGATCACTGGCTGGCAATGGAGGCAGATGGTGATGTCAATCGAGCCCTGGCCATCACGGCACACGCTTGCGCAGCGACCCCGATGCAAACAGACTTGCGGTACTTGGCCTGGTCTTGGGCCCCCACGGAGGAGGCGCCCTCAAAGGACCTGGGTGAGGCATGACCATGCTCAGAACACGGGACAGAGGCCTTCGCGTTCAGCCACGCCACCCACCTACTACGCTGATCCTGCATCGTCTTCTTGGAGAAGCTGAGGCAAATCTCACTCTCCTTCATTGTGGTCCAGATGAAGACAGGAGAGGCACTGGAGGTTTTTTCCTCCTCCACAAACATGTTCCATAGCTTGTAGCTGGTGCAGAGTCTGAAGAGGGGTTTGAAGAGCGATCTTCCTTCCTTCGCCTCCCTAATGGCAGGAGGGCACAAAGTAGGCCCGATGGCCTTCTGGAAACTTCGACCATCTTCGCCCATAAGTGGCGCTGAAATTCACAGACAACGGATCCCCGCAGTCGGAAGTTGAAGATAAGACAACAGTCTTTTTAGAATAAAAATAAACTTTTTTCCATCGAAAAAAAAGAGAGAAGTAGCTCATGGAGCAAAACTCGAGCACTCCAACACTGAAGCGTGCGGTAAAAATCTGAAGATTTCTGCCAGAGGATGGGTTTAGGGAGAGGACAGTCATTGGCTGCGGGCAGTATGACCCAGAGGACAGTGATTGGTTTAGAGGAGAAATGCAGTGAAACTGTTTCTTTTACCAAGGATTCCTAGCCCGACGACAGGGAATATTCATGAGCCTGTGAATCCATTCCAGCTAAACCACAGTAGACTTATTCAGAAAGGCACAAAGATATTCAAGGGAGTAAGACCTATAAACTTTTTAAAGGAGCTACCAGCAACTTAAAGGTATGTATAAACCTAAAACGGTTTTATAATCTGTATAAAGCAGACCAGGGAAAGCAATACCCAATGTTGCACTTTGAGAATGACCCAACGTTATTCAAGGTAGGTAAAACCCAATGTAGACTTATTCTAGACAGGCTATCCAGCAGGTCAGAGGAAGCAATGCCCCAGCTGGTGAACTTATAAACTTATGTTCTGAGGGAAATAGTTGGGTGAAGCCAACAGCATTACTTTTGGGAAGTAGGGGAACCAATTCACAGGTGAGTAAAATAACCTTATGTATACTTTTAAGAAGGTCAAAACACATTCAAATTAAGAACTTTTGTAACGGCTCCTTTCAGAGAGGCCGTTACCAAACCAATTGTTACAAGTAAGTAACTTTTAAACAATTGTTATATTTTTAAAAGGCAGCATCCTTTTCGTATCCAGTCCTTCCCTAGTTTACTGCATGAGTTGTCTCAGAGACAGAAGTGGGACCCTAGAGGCCTAGGTGCCAGTTGTAGGCAAGGTGCAAGATAGGCAAGTCTGAGTTCCTGTGAAAGTCTCTTTAAACCAGTTAGTACTTCACTTTAGAGTTAGTTAGGGTCCAGGGACTTCAAAGAAGACAACCTAGGAGGATTCCAGCAGCGGCCCTCTGTGAACCGGATGAGAGGACTCCCAATCACTGGCAACACCCCATTTACTCCTACCATTTAGATTGGAGAATATTTGCCAGGTAGGTGCGGCAATGGATCACTGCAAAAGTACAAATCACCGAAAATCTTTTTTTTTTGTTGCGAAATGTATATATCAGGGTTGGTTGAGGCAGTCCAAGCTCAAATTAATTCCATTTTCATGAATAATTGAATCTTAATTATTTGGTTCTGGTGAAGGGCATGTTTTGATAAAGACTGGAGAAATGTTAATGCAGGTGTGATTTTTAGGACTCATTAATTTGAATTGAACAAAGTTTTGCATTTGTTGATATATGTGTTTTATTATTGTGCTTTCGTGGTTCTACAATCGAAGAAAGCCAAAGGTAAGCCATATTTAATTACATATATAAAACAGCTTACGATTTTGTGGATGAAGAGAAGATGTCAGTAGCATGAAAGAGATGCGGGTTGAGTAACTTTGGAAAGAGACAATATTGAATATTAATTTAAAGATAGAGTTTCCATTCTGGCAGCATTCTACTCAAAGAATGAGATGTCTGGGATGGGTATCTCGATTAAAAAAAGAACATGCTTGAAAGAAATTAAATATGATGCCACAAGCACAGTATATTGTAACTGTGGGAAGAAAAAGTATTTTATGTAGGAGGCCATCACTGATTTTTTTTTTTACTTATTATAAACAGAAATGCAGGTAACAATTTATAAATTCATCTAAAATGTTTGGGGGGGCTGGTATTAGGAGAATTTCTTTTATAGAGATTATTGAAAATAATGTGTGCTACAAAAGCACAAGTTGGACGTTGCTTGTTTTCATTATCCCCTTGCTTTGATTGTAGAAGTATTTCACTTGATTTTACACTGAACATCGCAATCTTTACAGCACTTCTCTTCTAAAATCATGACTTCAGCACATACTGCAGAAATTATGGACAAATGTAATGAACTGTTTTTAATGGGAAAGACACTATATAAGGAGGACCCATGAATCAAGCAGGTTTTCGTGAGGAATGGTGATGTAAGATATAAATGCAGAATTTTATACATAAGAGATTGGGCGCCGTCTAATGGTATTTGGTTAATCGAGATACATCATCTTTTTTCAGGGAAAGAGGGGTGAAGAACTTCATCTTCACATTTTTAAGCTCCCTGAAGTTGTAGATGTTATTGTTTATGAAACAATGTGGAAATGTTAGGGTCTTTGTCTAAGCAACTTGCGAGAGAGAGTGAGCGATTGATCAATTTATTTTTATTCAAATTTTAAACCACAAAACAGAATTGCATGCAAAGTACATATCAAACGGTTAAACATATGAAATATCCTTTTACAATACAATCCACTAAAATACATTTGTAGTTGGGGGCTACTGAAACTTCCTCAGATTAATTTTTTAGCTGTGCTTGTCCATCGGTTGTATTCTCCCTCTGACTTTCCTTTTGTGTTTATTCTCCGTTGCCTTTTGCTTTGGTTTTATATGTTTTTGTTCCGTTTTTCTAATAAGCTTTTAGGATACTTTGTGTCCTTTTTAGATTTTAACATTTTCTGGACAGATTAG
The DNA here is from genome assembly GCF_040938575.1 of Ambystoma mexicanum. Classification (NCBI taxonomy): domain Eukaryota; kingdom Metazoa; phylum Chordata; class Amphibia; order Caudata; family Ambystomatidae; genus Ambystoma; species Ambystoma mexicanum. The sequence continues at coordinate 297,366,966 of NC_090936.1, read as the reverse complement.
CAGGGTGAGCCAGAGGTGTCTACAGAGGATGAGGCCTGCGGCCATGGAGGTGGAGGAGCCTGCCTGAACGACGAAATATTGGCTCGACCAGTTAACGCCATTCCTCTGCTGCTGCCACTATAAGATGCTGAAGGACCCTCCACTTTCAGGAGGGCTTGCTTTGTTGCCAGCACAGTGCCTTGGGGCGACGCGGTTCATGAACCACCTGATACAATGTCAATGGAAGCAGGTGGTCCAGTCCTACCAAGACATCTTCTGGAGGAAGACTATCCGGTTCATGTTGGCGAGTGTGGCGAGAGCAGTTACCTGTAACTCCTGTTCACCAATTTTGGTATCTTTCATAGATTCACATGCCGTTTCCCCGTCAACACGCTGGGAATCGTCAGTAACATTAATGCACTTTACATTTAAATTTGAAACTGCAGTCATTTTAGTGTTCTCTTATAGTCGTTTTGGGCCATATTGCCCCACTGCCCCTAGGCAAAGGCTCCCCTCCCTTAGCTGCAGCTTTGAAGGCCATCTTCAAATTAGCACAGTGCATGTGAACGAATATGAGCCAAGAAGAGGCAAAAGCGTGGTATGCAGGAGGGCCGCATGTGAATCTATAAAAGATACCAATGCTGGAGAACAGGTAAGCAACTTATTCATTCTCCAGGTTCGTATCTTTCATAGATTCACATGTTGTTCGTATATTACAAATCAGTACACACACACAGCATACAATGCCAAAATGGGAGGTATTAAGAGTATTACCTTCAGGAAAAACTCAACTTAAGCAAACAGATGGCGAAGCACAGCTTGTCCTACCCTGGAATCCCTGTGCACACAGTAGCATCTTGCAAAGGTGTGGGCCAACCTTCACGGAAGGCAGTGTTGGAAGAGACAACACTAGTATAGTGCCTCTTAGGCCAACCAGAGAGTAATTGGTTAACAATGCTGTGGCAGTAGGAAACCGGTCGACAGCCATCAGGAGATGGAGGTCTACAAAAGCTCCATCCCACAGCCATGGAACCAAAAGCCGCAAACGATGGAGTGGACATGCAGATGAGTCTGATCTGGCAAGATAATACTTCAAAGCCTGCACGACGTTCAGCAAATGCAGCAAGCATTCCGCTAGAGTGTGGGCGAAGCAAAGAAGGCAGGCAAGACCAAAGGCTAGTTAAGATGGAAACACAAAAGGAACTTGAGGCTTGAAGGTAGGGTTTGTCTGTAACACAACCTTGGATTTGTAGAACATCTAATATTGAAGCTTGCATGACAAATCCTGGATCTCGCCGACACTCCAGGCAGAAGTGATGGTGACCAAGAAGGAAGTCTTCCAGGAGACAAATGGTATGTCCTCTTTGTGCAGGGGCTTGAAGGGAGGACCCAGAAGGTTGGACAAAACATTGAATTCCCATGCCAGGACTGGCAATCAGCAACTGAGAAATTCTTTGACAAGGAAATGGGACCATAAAGATAGTGTGCCCGAAGTGCAAAAACATCTGGAAATTGCTGCCAGATGTACCTTAATTCAAAAGAGTGAAAGACCACTGCAGGCCAAGGACTGGTAAGCGACAGTACACATTGTAAAACACTTCCACTTATGATGATAGCAAGAGACTGAAGGGTGCGTGAGCTTTCGTCAGAACATCACAGCAATCCTGCAGCACAGGAGCGTGTCTGAATTCTAGGCAAGCAGGAGCCAAGCAGTCGGGTTGGAAGAGGCTGGCTCATGGTGCAGGACGACTCGCTTGTCCTGAAGAGGAGGTTGAAGACGGGAGGTGCTGATGAGATCCGAGGAGTTCCAAGTAGCAGAATGTTCTCAGCCAAGCTGGGCCCCACAATCATTCTGCACCGCTGCAGTGTAAAAGCTTGTAGGACCCACAGGACGGAAGGGAATACGTAGAGAAACCTGTCCGTCCACGGAACGTGAAGGAGCCTCTCCACCTCCCCCCCCCCCCCCCCCCCCGACATCCGGCTTTGATGAACCTGCTGATGAATGCTCTACACTTGGCATAATACCTGGTAGCAAAGAGGTCCCTCACCAGAACACCCCACATCTGAAAGATGAGATGCAGCTCATCGTGGAGGAGCACCCACTCGTGGCAGGAGAGCAGTTCCCTGCTCAGGGAGTCAGCAATCGAGTTGTGGGTGCCCATCAGATGAAAGGAGGAAGGGACATAACGTGGAACAGGGCCCATTTTCAGAGTGACTGGGTGTGGTGTTCGGATGCCATCTTGTTTTCGTATGTAAAACCAGGTGGTGGTGTTGTCTGTTAACACCCGAATCACGTTCCCCTGGAGATGCAGGCAAAAAGGACTTCAGGGCTGAGAGCACTCCTCTTAACATTCCTCTTAGTTCAAGAACAATGATGTGCATTAATTTTCCGGATGGAGTTCACAGGCCTCTGGCATGATAGTCACTGGTATGAGCTCCCGAGGCTTCCAACAAAGCTTTGGTGGCGACTGTGACCTGATGTGTCGGAGGGTGGAATGGAGCCACTTCGATGAGGTAGGCGGGGATAGACCTCCAGAGCAGGGCGAGCTTGAGGGGGCATGAGAGAAAAAATATTTCATCCTATTTTCCAGGGACTTGCTTCCATTGGACATCTAAGAACTCGGCCTCATCCGAGCCAGTAGTGCTGTATCAATAGTATGTAGGAAGACATTTCAAGGTGAGATTTCAGAGAGCGAGTCAAAGCAGTCTGTTTCAGTGAGAGCAAGTTGGTCTTTGCCAGGCTGGTCTTCACCATGTCTGCTGATGGGTTAGTCTGCAAAATCACTGTTCAATTGTGCATTCAGGAACAACATCCACTAGGAAGATTCTTAGGAGGACATGCTGTAATTAATCAAGAATCCTACAGAGGACAAAACGCATTTCTATGCAGTGTGATATGTGGCCTACTGGAGGGAAGGAGCACAATCATTGAGGTAAGGGTACACAGAATGCCCTACCGACTAAGGTGGGCTGCCAATTCGGCTAGGCATTTGGTGAAAAACCTTGGGGTGTACTTGAGGCGGAGGGTAACACCTTGAATTGATAGTGCATACCCGCTACAGTGAAACAAGGAACTTCCAGTGACGCTGATGCATCGGTACATGAAAGTATATATCCTCTAAGTTGTGAGAAATCTGAAGGTGTCTCACCCGCTATTCCCTGGGATCTGTCATCCAGGTGGCCAGGACACAGCCATCGCTTTTCCTGGGAGTAGACTAGTGGGGTAGGATCACATGTCTGAGGGGTCTTTAGGGTTGGACACCGGATTGTAACACGAAGTATCCTCTTCCCTGTAACACCTTTTCCCCATCCTACCAGGTAGGATACTTAGACCCTCAAACCTCCCTCCTGGCCCACCCTTTCCCGACACAAACACTTTCTCATGGACAGCTCACTGGGAGAGAAAACGGACTAACACAGAGCCGTATACTCGACATGTCCCAACACAAGGGTCAGGCAATTACTGATAATTACACACACCCGACTTCCGTCACACTTCCCCACACGGATAAAAAACAGTACGAAAGCGGTTACCAGACATTTGGTCGAAAAAAATTGGTCGACCAGACAAATGGTCGAACCAATTTGGGCGAAAACCAAATGGTGGAATTTTTTTTCTTTTTATTTTTTTGGGGGGGGGGGGGGGTCCCCTCCCAACCCCCTTTTTTTCTCTAAAAACCCCTTTTTTTAAAAAACAAAAACCCGAAAAATAAATATATAAATAAAAAAAAAATTCGACCATTTGGTTTTCGACCAAATTGCGTCGACCAAATGTCATTCGACCAGTTTTCAGTCGACCAAATGACTGGACACCTACGAAAGCACACTGAGCAAGGCAAAACACACGAGGAAGCAGCAGGTCCAAGATGGCGGTTTAATACAAGGAGAAAGACGGCAAAACCAGAGAGGGTTGCAAGGAGGGAAGTGCCCTTGACCTTTCCAAAGGAAAACTGCTACTTTCACAAGTCCTCAAGAAGAAACCTAAGCACTGGAATTAAAGCTGAATAAAGGTGCATTGGGTGTCGAAGGTACACGGGGCTCTCCCACGTCGATGGCCCAGGCGGGGAGGAGCGATTGCCGCCGTGGTACTGTCCTTAGCTCCTACAACAAAGCAGCGCCAGTACAGTCAGCACAGCCGGCGAGTCGGGGACACTGATAGCAGACCGGTCTGTGTCAGAATCAAGGTTGCAAGCAACATTGTGTGAAGCGTATGTGATGAGCAACACAAATATAATTGAACATCCGAGGAATTACTGAAATCTGAAGCCAAGATAGTTACCATATACAGAGTGGTCCAGCACCACGTGGGTGTTCATTCGGAGGTCTGCGTTAGGTATCCAACTGAGAGGTGGCAAATGTGAACGGAGAATTGTGAAATCAAAGTGGTCCTGCAATGGGTCAAGCTAAATCCAGTGCACATTCAAAAGTGTTCGATCATCACTAATACAAACTACTGGTTGTGTAAGAGAAAGGATCTGAGCCCAGCTGAGGAGGAACCGGGGTAAACCTTGAGTCAACCGAGAAAGGATATTCCCTGAACATTGGAGAAGGGGATCTGAGCCTGGAAGAGGTGGATCCAAAGTAACAATTGTGGTATAAAGGGTATCTGAGCCCAGCTGAGTGGGGTCCAGGGTGACGAGTGAATCACCTTACTTGAGTACTTGTAAGAGGAAAGGAACTTTTAGATACATCAGGCCTTCTGAATCAAGAGACTTTGATAACTTAAGAGACTTGGGCACAGAAGGCTCTGATGCTGGTAATGGAACTGTGTCCTCATGCCAAAGAAGCCAGAGAGTGTGCTATGCTTGAGTGAACTGCCCTGTCCCGTGCTGAAAACATGGTGAAGGGAGATCATTTGTGAACACTTATTTCTTTTTCATTAACACTATCCTACACTATTTATATTTAACGGTAAGGATTGGCAATTGTTTTTTTAGCATAGGCCCTTTTATTTTGACGAGACTCCACTAGGATTGCATTGATGGTCATAGCTTGCTCCCATCTGTAGATTTAGGATTAGATCGGCATGTATCACAACCTTGTTAAAGTTCAATAAACACTGCTCAACTGTTGTCACTTGTGTCTGTCTTACTATTAATGCCATGCCTTTCTTACAGTCCAACGAAGACAGGACATCTCCCTGCTGAAGCAGAGTAATGATGTGCTGAAGAGTAACAATACAGAAAGTCTGACCGGATTAAATTATTCAAGAGGCAAAGATCCAGAATCGGCATCCAACCGGCTGACTTGTTCTTTACTTAGACACCCCCTTTATACTCCCCTCCCCACCCCCCATGTGTAAGGAACATTTTCTATGGCCCATTGGGCTTCGTCAGGAGGTCATGAACTTCCTGATGACGCATCAAAAGATGTTTTTCTGCCTTCGTGGTTGGAGGTATGTTAGTTAGTTGGCTTTGAAATTCCAAGGTGTCTGCATTGGAACAAGGACAGAACCCACTTGTCTGTGGTGATGTTTGACTACTTGGCAAGAAACTGGGAAACACACCATCCCAAGTGAAGTAGTCTGGCCAGGCCTGCTTACCGACTTGATCCCTCGGTTGAGAGGAACCACGTAAATGTTGGTTTTCCCGTAAAGGACTGGGACTTTCCCCTGTAGTTGTCTTTGGATAAGTGGAAGAACAATATGACTTCGCCCAGTTAGACTGTTTATGATCCTTGTTGGATCTTGAAAACGGAACTTCCCGTATCGAAAGGACTGTCAGTGCTGTTGCAGGGTACACGGACACCTGGCAGTGTCAGTCGTGATGGCCTGGAATATGTCATCAACCTTCTTGCAGAAGAAGTACTCTCCATCAAAAGGCATATCCACTTTTTTGCTTTGTTCTTCCAGCTCTAAGCTGGTAGCCTTCATCCATTCCTGTCAGTGCAGCACCACATTGCCCATCTCACCGGAAACCATGGTCAGCGATGTCCACAGCAACCAAGATGGCACTGTCGGAGTCGGCCTCGTCTTCCCGATGAAGTTTAAACGCCTCCTCTTTCATGTAGTCCGGAACAAAATCTAGGATGGAGCTAATCTTTCTTCTGCATGTCCAGCTGCCCTTGCACTGCCTCCGGGCTCCCTCAGCACTTAAGGGTCTGTATATGTAACCCTACAGTCCCTTCTCTTTGCACTTAAGAGCAACTTTCTGGTAGCACTTGAGTCATCTGCACTTCTCACCCCCCCCACACCCTCTTGGCACTTCTCCCCTCCCCTCTTCCCCGCACCTGCGCGATTTGAATGACAAGCCCCAGTGAGATTGTTGTTTGTCCTCCTTCTGTTTCCCCCGCCTTGTCTTGTCGCACCTAGAAACACGTGTACATGTGCGTTGTAAATGACATATCTTGAAGCGCAACTATCCGTCTCAGCGGCACAGAATTGCCAAGTAATTATCAGCTTTTATAGCAGTGCCCGCAAAGGAAATATTGTGCTGCCCAAAATCATCTTGCTGCCTGTAAGGGAGAATTCTCAGAAATGTGCTTATTCCCTTCTACCTTAGAGACCTCCAGCTCTTTTGCTGGACTTTAGTACTTTGAATTTCTAACTTGGAGCTAGTGAGACCTTTTTCCCCCCACTCGCTCATGTATTTTTTCTGTGATTTGTACTCTGTTTTTTGACTTTGGAGTCTGCATCATCTGTGAATTGTGACACATGGCACCTTCAGTGCAATGGCACAGGGGAGTCTTAGATTTCCCAAAGGTTTCAATACCTTCTCTTGGTGAAACTACTGTTTCCAAGAGCAGTGAAGTGAAATTGACTTTACTTACGTTTTGTAGCTTTCTAGACCCGACACACACTATCTTACAATAGGCTGCTAGAAGGGTGACTTAGTATTACCTTTGTCTAGTTTCTCATGTAACATTTATGTTACCCTTTCTACAATTAATGGGTGGTGGCAGTGGTTTACATTTTACTACCATTGTGTGTTTTTACTGCAGCCTGCGTTCGCAGCTGCAGTAAGGCACCCATGGGTGCCCATTTTGTCAAAATGGCCTGGTCTTTTTTCGCCATTTCTTTGTGGAAAGGTCCTTCTTGAGATTTACTCTGCGCGCCAAACCATGTTTGGTCCTTTTGTTCGTTTTGCCTTTGGCTGGATTCACGAGTGAAGCCCGACTCTGGCTCCAGGGTGTCTGGCGGGAGCAGGAAGCGAGGGAGGTGCCCGACACTCCCTGTGTTTAGTTTCCTAGGAGACAGGAATGCACTTGTAGGTGATTGGCCAGCTGACTGTACAGCAAGGGCAGCCACCCTGCTGGGTGACTGACAGCTAGGCTGGAATGAATGGGAGAAACCTGCAAAAAAGGCGAGGATTTTCGGCTCAGAAGGCAGAGTGGACCACTGGACGAAGGAATCCGAAGAAGTACTTGGAAGAGACGCCTGCTGCAACTCCTGGACCATTGGTTTGCCTGGTGAAGCCCTGCTACTGTGCTGAAGCTCCAAATTCGTATCGACAGAAGCCCTGCATTACCTGATTAAGAATAATTGTGTGAACACTTGTCTTATTCTGAAACCTCTTTTCTTTGACACCACTCTCTGTAATATTCAAAATGCAACAGTGATATTAATGTCCCCAGCACCCTAACTATTGAAGTCACCCGAGAGTGTAGGTAATGTCTATGGGCCATCCCAAATGGGTATTTGCTGATTTAGAAAATTAAAGAGATGTGAGATGGGCAATTTTGAAATATATTTGTGTGTTGCTTTATATTGCTCCCTTCTGAAGAAGGCTTATTCAAACTGACTGATAAATTAATAATGGTTTAATCAAGAAACCTTGTGTGTAAGAGTTTATTTGAATACTTGTCACTGTGAATCTCTAACTCCCCTAAAGCTCACATTGACCCCTCTTGAGATAAGCCTGGCTACTCGACCACACTACCAACCTGTGTAGTACCGACTTATACCAAAAGGTGGGGTTACTATTGCCAGGAGGTCAGGGTTGTTATAGTGCATCCAAAAGGTACTGCATACAATCTTACCTAACACTGAAACAAACGGAAATCCTGGCCAATCACAAGTTGTCTTCAGACCAATGAGAGGAACAGAATCAGCACTTCTATCGATAAGGAACAACCTGAAAATCAACGCAGACGACAACCCACATACTATTGGACATCTGCTGCTTTTGACACAATAAGCCATGCAGCACTAATAAATTGATTGATGGAATGTGGCATACAGGAATCCGCAATAAAGTGGCTTACCTCATTCCTAACAAACCGAACTGAAAGAACCAACCTACCACACCGTTCACCTCAAATACCAAAAATATATTCTGCAGAGTCCCACAAGGGTCCAGCCTCTCTCCTCTGCTTTTCCAACATCTACATGTGCCCGCTGATGAAAATCATTCGAACCCACAGTCTTCAGGTACTACGCAGACGACACACAACTGATTGTGTAAACAAACAGAACCCAGGAACAAACAGCCTCAACAACTGCCACACAGACATCTACAATTGGATGACAACTAACAACCTTAAACTGAACCCGGCAAAAACTGAAATAATGCTCTAACCCGCAGGTTTCGACAGAAGGAACCCACAACTGGACTGGCCGATCAGCATGGGAACGCAACCAGAGACTACTGATGTAGTAAATAACCTAGAAATACTCATGGAAAAATGGACTATCCGTGGAACCACAAGTCAACAATTGCCAAAAAATGCTTCTTCCTCCTACGATTGCTCAGAGGATTACTCCCCTACCTCTCCTTCCCCCACAGAACCCTCACAATCACATCCCTGATACTCACAAGAATCGACTACGCAAACAGCCTCTACCTCGGAATGCTGGAAAGACTTACCAAGACACTCCAAAGGGTGCAAAACAAGCAGCCAGGATCCTATTAAGACTAAACAGAATAGACCACATCAGCCCAGCACTGAAAAGCTTACACGGATTACCAGTAAAAAAAGAGCATCAAATTCAAAGCACTCTGCATTGCCCACAAAACCTTGCACAGAGAAGGAGCGGAATTGCTCCAAGACACGATTAGCTGGTACCACCAAGGAAGGGAACTAAGATCCAGCAATGACCTACAAATAAAGGCAAAAGACTACAGAAAAAGGAACCTCTGCAGAACTGCGTTCTCACATCTAATTGCTAACATCTGGAACATGCCCAAAGAAATTAGATCCACAGAAGACCACATCACCTTCTGGATACTGCTCGAAACCTGGCTATTCAGCAGGCAATGACAACCTCAAAAGGGACACCAGCAACAACACCACAGACATACAACTAGAGAGGAGACAAGATGGGTCAAAGAACCACAAACAAGAACCTGGCAAGCGGCCACAAGAGAGCCACGCCAGAGGTTCCAACAAACTGACTTACTAACCCACTTTCCCATTCCTGCTCCTCCAACATAACAGACGCCACTACACCAGACTTTGGACTAGCCACACTACACAAACAATCAGAGAATCAATACTATGTTCACACCCAACATCTCTAGATGCTGAAGCACACCTAGAGTGAAGTACCCAAAAAGTACCACAGTGTCCATAAAACCATAAACAACGTCAACTTGGGACTCAGGAACCCTTATTGACACTATCCAACCAGTGCGCATGACCAATTCTACCACAACCCCACACAACACACCAACACAAAATACTACTACACACCAGAGGCACTGAATCTTACCCATACTACAATGCATGAGGCCTCCCACAAACTTCCACATGGAAACCAACACTCAGACACCAGTTCCTCCTGGTTCTGAACCTATACTCTCACCCTATCCCCACTACCCCCCACCCCCATCTCTTGCAAAGTCACGCAAGCGCCTGAGATTGCCCCTGGGTGGTAGCAGTGCATGGTATAAATCAACAGAACATCAAGTGTCAAATGAATAATACATTTGCTGTATTTTTAACTGACACAATGTTTTCATACTTAATCCTTTTGTTCGACTACTCATACTATACAGGTGATTATCTAGCGACTTAGTTGTAAGTACGTGCATACTTTTTTCTACTTGCAATCTAACTAGTTATATTCCAGTGAAAGCATTTAGGAGTTTCCTGCACAAGGCTTATGCCCTTTAGTTTACGATGGATCATCAGGTTCACCATCAGCAGGAATAAGGTAATCACACCCAGCAGATGTAGTGTGAGAAGCACCACCCTGAGAAACACCTTCAGTGCCTGATTCGGAGGGCTCCACAGGAGGGCATGGAGTGACATGGCTGCAGCGTCAAGGAGCACCCACCTCTCGTGAAGCTGGTGGGATCAAAAGGTACCCTGTGCTGCAATTCGGACACAAGAGTCTGTAGTGCAGACAAAATGTCCTGTGAAAGAGTGTGTGTGTGTGTTGAACTAGAGATAAACATTTCAAGGGTGTTTATTTGAAGCCAAAACAATGGGCCTACCTATCCCTATTGCTACGAGGTTTTTTCCCCTGCCTAAAAACTAAACTAAGAGTGCTAGTCAATAAATCAAAAATAGTACTCAGTCCGAAACTTAACCTCTATCTGGCCCTACCACTTTTAGGAAAACATAGAAATTAGCGAGAGCAGTAGCTTTTCAACCCAGGCTTCTTCTAGCCAAAGCTACTGTTCAGACTAATCTGGGTTTTCAATAGTTTATCAAAGTAAGGTTTTCAGTCCTCTCTTCAGGTGACTTATAACAAGTTTTGAGTCTTTATACAAATCCAATGGTTCCAGTTACCAAAAACAAGAAATGATTCTCTCAGTGAGATTAAACCAATTTGGGCATTGTATTTCAAATTGTTCTTTAATTAAGATTGGGAAATTGAATCCTCCAGGTTCCCTGTTTTTTCAAGTAGTATTGAAAAATTGTACTATTTTTCTAGGGCTCCCCAAAGCCTTGTGGCCTTCTGATTTGCTCAACTCTGCAGGTTCTCTCTTGGGCGTCTGTCTGTGTCCAGCACTCTGGTTTCTTGGGCTCCTGCAAGCCTTTTGGCTTCTCCAGCTCAATTTAGGATTCAGTAATTGAACCCTCCATATTCCTCGTTTCCTACTGTACTTATTTTTCTAAGGCTCCCAAAGCCTTATGACCCTCCGATTTGCTCAACTCAGCAGGGTCTCTTGGGTGTTTGCCTGGGTCTAGAAATTTGGTTTCTGTGGCTCCCATTACCCTTTTGGCTTCTTCAGCTTATTGTCTTGGTCCTTTTAGTTAAGCTCCTTTTTCCTTCTAATTTGCTTAACTCAGGGACATAACCATCTGTCGCTCTTCCCAGATTTACCTTCTCAGGCGCACTTGCCTCTTTATCCTCTCTGGCTCAGCAGTTGCAACACTTCTCGTACCGAGACCAGGGATTTAGTTTCCCTGTTGCGGCCTGGTCTCGGCATCGTTAATGGGTCCCCGGTCGACCATGGCTGCTGTGTGGCCGCACTAATAGGGAAGGCGGTCTCTCTCTCATCCCAGTCTGCCTCCATTGCGGCATGATCTCGATGTCAGTAAACTGGCACCCGGCCCATCACGGCTGCTGTGCGGTCATGCCACCAGGCAAGACTGTCTCTCGTCCCAGTTCCTATTTCAACATTGTCACCCTTCACAACGCCATTCTTCCAGTGTCTCTCTTGTTCTGCTCCCTCTCCACACTACCGCTAGCTCCGCCTCTGCGTAGGATTCTTCACGCTCCATTTCAGCTTACTCGTCTCTTTACTCTCGCCACTGTATTTCCAATGGGACGTGTTGATCTCCATCAGCTGTTGACTTTGCGAGGATCCCATAATTATCTTCAGACAAATATCTGGGAGTAATGTTAGTATGTTGGGTATGTCAATCCAAAAAATTAAATTATCTTTTCTATTCCCATATAGGCAGACAGTGTTCTTTGTAGGGAGTTCCTGGCAAGAACGGGAGTCCTGGTCCCCCAGAGGAGGGTCACTCCCAGGGAGGTTCCACTTTCCCAGTCCCCTAGGCAGAGTCTTCCTTAGCATGCTCACCTCACTAGGCTCAAAAGGGGCCGACTCCCCCTGGGAAGAAAGGACAAATTGGCCAGATTGGTCACAGTGGATTCTGGCCTCTTTCGTGGAGGCTTGGTCTCATCGACTGCCTTAGCCAGGGCAGACTGAACAGGGGTGGCATGTTCTTTCCTGACCCTCTTACTACAGGAATCCTCCTCGGGGGACCTCTACCTCTTGGAAGAGGGAACATGCTCCTGGGTTTTGCTGAGGCAAAGCGACGCAAGGGTCCCAACAGAAGCGTAACCTGCGGCACCAGTAGCCTTGTCAAGTTAAGTCGCCAACCGTCTGTGCTGGTCCCGGAGCGTCTTTTTGGAAAAGGAATGGCAAATGGTAAACAAATTGACGTTGTGGTCTGGGTAAAAGGAGTATATACACTACATGCTGGTTCTCCATGTAGATCATCTTCAAGTGTCAGGTGGGGCATGACATGAAGAGACTTTTCATTGCTTTCGGATCAGCCACAGTGGGGTGAAGAGGAATCTCCAACGGCCTCAACTCTGTGGTGACAAAGCTATGGCCAGCAGGGAAGCACCAGGGATATAAAAACACTCCGAACACCAGAATATGAAAGCACTCGACAAACTTGAGCAAAGGAAGTCTTTGCCTACTGGCTATGCAGCAATATGAACCAAAACTACTACATGAGAACACTAAAGTGGCTGCAGTTTCAAATTTAAATGTAAACTGCCTTAATGTTATTTGTTAGTATGGCGGAGAGGAGGCACGGATCATTTTATTACGGATTCTGCCTCCTCTTTCCTCTCCGTTATAAACATACTCCAGCATGTATGCCAGCATATCATTTTCAAGGGGTATAAAGGTTGTCGGCTCCTATGGAATCTGCCTACTTTTTAAACAGGCAAAAGGAAAACAGGAGGATTCTACAGGGATCCATTGTAAGACTTGCTGCAATGAGTAAATGGCAGATGGGTTAAATTCAATTTGCACGTGGGAGTGGAAAAGGGAGGAGTAAAGTCTTGCCTCCACTTTACACTATGCTTTTGCACTCTTCCCTGCAAATATTGAAAATTACAGCCAGGGGCCTATTTATACGCAAGTGGAAATGTAACTGGTCCTCTCTGTGTAATGTATGGGCCTTTCGAAAACCATCCCCATGTGGTAACTGAATGTAGGGGAACAGATAGGCTTGCTTTTTCATTGCATAGTGTCCTCTGCAAACAATCTTCTGCATTCAGAAAGTGGATATTAAGGGCGATATTTGCTAGGTGTTCTTTTGTGACCACTCTGGCGTATGCTGGTGTAGGGAGTCTTTGTATGTCTGAAACATGACCCGTTTGGGTGCACCAATGTCATCGTGTGTAGAAACCCGAGAACAGTTATTGGCATGTCACAGTAAGAAAATATTAACAGATTGGTTTCATCAATGTTGTGGGTGGAGGGTCAGGGATAGGAACAAGCACACACATTGATAAACCTATTTGTGTCATTTGGCAAGGTTCTTTTCTCATTTAATACTTTAATTATGGCTGATCTTAAAGGCGCTGGGTCTCATCATACATTTGATCTCACTGTGCTATTTTGTACCTAGCCATAAGCACGGGGGCATTAGCAATGTGCACCCCATAGGTAAATGAGGTGACACATTCATACATCTTCTTTCTCCATTTATCTACATATATGCATTTGTTGACAACAGTGTCCTACCTTTTTAGTATGTTGTGATAACTAAAGAATTTGGAGTAAAATGTCCCTTAAGGTGTATTACTTTACAACCCCGAGGTTGGCGTCCTCAGGGAGAACCGGGTTTACAAGTGAAGTTGGTCTTCTCTTCTTGACAGACTTCAAGATGGGAATGTATTGAGATACCAACTTGTTTTCCTGCAGGAGGTCTACAATGAAATTTGTATCTTCTGTTGGTTCATTAGTTTCAATACCAAATGTGTTAGCTGCCCTTCTTAAAAGATTGGTACAAAGGCATTGATCATTCGTGGGAGAAGAATTATGGGTGGCTCTACAAAATCTGGTGAAGGGAGAGGGTAGACCTTGCGTTCCATGGCCTGGTCCTCCGCAAGAAGTACATCTTTTCCAGTCTAAATATTCTCTCTCCTGTTGTCCTACCAGGACTCTAGTCTTCTAAATAGTGGAACTTTCCTCACTAACTACCCTTTTTCTCTTGAATAGCTGTTTTTTCTAAGAATTCCATAAAGGCAGACATCTTGTTCATGTTTTTTCTTTTTTAAATAAGTGGACAAAAGAAATGTTGGAAAGATGTGGCAGAGACCTGTTCTTCATCTGAATTCTGGATAAGATCTTTACTCTGCATGGTAGCTTACAGAGTGCCCTCCCTTTCAAATATATCTGAAGACTGTTTTTCTGTTGATGGTTTGTCCATAGCCAAATGTTTGTCTAAATTCCTCAGACCATTGGGATACATGATTTGAGTTCACCCGAAGCAGAATTGGCACAGCGCCCATCACTTGTGTTTCAGCGTCAAAGAGGTCAATGTTCTTTTTGCAGGACGGTCCATCTTGGATTTTACATGCGTTGATGCTTCTACGCTCAACTTTTAATGCCTAGTCTGTCTTTTGTTTACCTTTCATGCATCCAGCCTTTTGATTGCTAGATGCGGTAACCATAGCAATACTTGACAACCACCCTATTGAGCTGGGGACCAGATGCAGGGAAACGGAAGCTTCCCCAAGAATTAACTCCTCGGTTTCACTTTAGAAACAGACGCTAGCTTCTTTGGCTTGCATGTCCTCTGCTGTACCAGTTGACTCCCCCAGGGATGTTTGCACTTGCATCACATAGGTTATGTTAAAGGTTTGCACCACACAATTGCCACCTGCGTGGGCTCTTGGTGCTCTGGCAATGTAAGGAGGGTGGCAGGGGTTTAGTCAGATTGAGTGGGAGAAGAGCAAGAGAGCTGTGATGTGCTGTTGGTAGCTTCAGGTCTGAGAAACCGGTCAGAGCGTAGGTGCGTTTTCAGTTGGTAGCCGGATAACTACCATAGAAAAATGTAGACTATCATGTGAGTAATTAATCTATTAAATCATCCATTGACCATGTATTCATTTATGCATTCCACTAGAAATAGGCCATATTAACACAATGGGTTTGCTTAAGCTATTTGCTTGAAAGCCATGTGAATCATGTACACTTGTCATTTTAGTATAGCAATAAGTAGTGCTTTTAGGCACTAGAGTAAGCGGTTCTCTCTCTCTGCCATTCTGAATCGGCTTTGCTGTGTGCGGGAAGATAGTTTTCGCAGTGTGGAATGGAATGAAAACAATTGTCTTTGCCAGTAGCTTTTTGGCACAGAGGGAGATGGCCTTGGCTGGCAGAGCTGGAGACAAGAGGGAATATGTGGTTCGCTGAATAGGGGAACTAATGTTTTGGTTCTGCAAACAAGACTGCAAGGCAATGTCTCAATGCAAGTGCAAGATTGTTAGTGATAGCTTGTTCTTGACATGTCATGCACTGGTACAGTCCCTGCCATAAATGTCTGCACGCATGAAGTGTAAATGTGTACGTAGGCAGACATGCCGTCTCCTATGAAAACGCTTACTGTGCAGTGAGAGTGCGTCATTGCAATGTATAACTATGGGGATCTCTGTTGAGAAGATTCTGGCTGTCAGGAGAGCAGCAGAGGGGGAGTTTGGCATTAGGAGAGAGCGGCAGACGACTCAATAGATCAGAGGGGAGCATGTCTTTTGGATGAATGAGGACTCTGATGGGTGGGAGTCATGATTGTGTGGCTGTGGAACTGCTGATAGCAAGAGCTAGTGGGAAGAGGAGCTGTCCCAGGGATTGAGATAGGTGTGTGTGGACAGGGAAATGCTGAGAAATGCTTTGTTGTGCTATTTGCTAATGCTAGAGATGCAGTAGGCACAGCTGAGCGCTTGAGGAAGAGGCCAGAGGGGGTGGATAAGTTGCAGTAGTTCAGCACCCATGTTTAGAAGTTGCAGATTTGCTTGCTTGTGCAGTAATTTGCAGTGGTTTTATCATGCAATGCAAGGCATGAATAAAGTGTATTGTGTTTGGAATTGAAACGATTTCTGTGTCTTCATTTTGTGTCTCATTGTGTCTTTTCATGGTTTGTTTGTGCCATAGCATAGCAATTTTGCTGCAGTTTCTCAAATGCACCTCAGTAACACAATTCAACACAACACAATTCAAGTTCTTCTGTCTTGTTTTCAAATCCCTCTATGGTCTTGCCCCCCCCTACCTCTCCTCCCTTCTCACTTTCTACACCCCTTCTCGTTCTCTCTGTTCTGCTAATCTTTTCCTACTCTCTCCTCCTCCACCTCCCTGTGCCCCCTCCTGCTTCCGATCTTTCAAACTCCTTGCTCCCTTCCACTGGAACCGCCTCCCACTTCACATCCGCTCTTCCCCCTCCTTCCCTTCGTTTTGCTCTTCTCTCAAATCTGACCTTTTTCACTCACCTCCCTAGCACCCTTAGTTTCCTCTTGTTCTTCTCCCCCTCATTCCTCACCTCCTACCACTGCTCTTCCCTTCCCTCTCTACCTACTTCCTCCCTACCCCCTGCTCTCATAGTCCTACTCTTTCCTCTCCTCTTCCTCAATCACTCTTACATTCCCTCTTACTCCCGCTCCGACCCCCACTAACACCTACCATTCCCTCACTCACCTCTGCCCCTCCCTCCTGCCTCCTCACCTCTGCAATGTTGTAAATTGTTCTTTATACTGTTTGAGTTATGATTCAATTGCCATTTTATGCTTGTTGTATTTTGATTGTTCTCATGTAAAGCACATTGGATTAAAGGGCTTTATAAATTCAATAAAATACAAATACAATGCATCATTGTTTTTGTAGTTTTCTCAGCAATCGTGTGGTATTGAGGTGAGATTGTGCATGGTTTGTTTCCTTGTCGGGGTGTTGTGAAGTGTTTGTGGTGCTGTGAGGGACACTTCCCACCTTCAGCACTATCAAAGTGAGATATCCTTCCAAGTGAGACATCTCTCCCATCACCCACCCTCCACCCTGGAGTGACGTACTCCTCACTCTATCACTGCATCTGGGTGCGTTACAATTCCTACTCCCATCAGTCTATTGGGTTTGATGCATTTGCCCCCAATTAATCCATCTAGATTAGCCCAGCATGATGCAGAAGTTATATAGTGTCCGTTTCAGGGCACTGCTAGGGGCATAAGGCTTAGCTATACTATTAAACTGGATGCTGAATATGGCTAACCTGCACATACATACCAAATGCGAGGGTGGCCGATTTAAACAAAAAGCGTGTATGCTGGATAAAGCCGGCCGACCCAGGTAGGCTAATTGCTGGTAGGAATTTGGTATCAGGTTATTTGAGTAAGGGGGTTTCTTTGGATATGTTTGTGGTTGTATTCCCCTCTTTCCAGGCTTGCTTCTCTTGCTGGGTTTTGTCTTGTTTGGCTTGTGTTGATGGGGGCAATTCCTTTGCTCTGTTTCAGTTCATGTCGGGTGTGTTCTTTCCGTCCTTGGCTTGCTGGGCACCTTTTGTATATTTGTTCATTTTGTGGAGCGTAGATGTTCAGTTTTTAGAAGTTTTCCTGAATTTTAAATGGTCCTCTGTAGTTCATATTTCTCTCGGGAGGGAGTTTGAGTTTTACGGCTATGCAAGAAAAGATCGATCCTCCTCGTTTTTTCTCATGTAGAGTTTAGGTTCAAAGCGAATGTCGTTGCTATATCCAGGTGTTCCTTTTGGTTTGTAGATGTTGATTTTCTTTTGTATGAATTCCGCAACCCTGGCCGTGGATTGCTCTGTGTGTTACGCACATTGTTTTGAAGGGGATTCATTTTTTGGCTTGGAGCCCATGTAGCATCCTTCGTGCTGGTGTGATGTGGTCTCTTCTCTAGAGTTTGAGGAGGAGTCTGGCAGAGGCATTCTGTATTCGCTGCAGTTTCCTCAGCAAGTGCTCTGGCATTCCAAGGTATATACTGTTGGCGTAGTCTACCCTGGACATGAGGGAGATGATGGCAAGTGCCTTGGGCGTAAAGGAAAGGTAGAATCATTTTGATCGTGTGAAGATCGAAGATGCATTTCTTAATTATTTATTTACTTTTGGCTCTCTGTTAGCTTATTGTCCATTAGGATTCCAAGGTTAACACATGTCAATTATTCCATTATTATTGCTTTATTCAACATTGTCTTTCAGTATGTTTACAATAAAAGTACAATAATACAATGAAACTCTAAAACTAATTAGATGTGATTAAAATCATAACTCAGCCTTGCTTTTTAAAATACAACAGGATTCAAAAATACAAGTAGAGCAACGATTATTATGATCAAATTAAGATCCTTGGTGTCAATGTGTAAGTTGTTTCGTTTTAGCCAAACTTCAAGATACATGCTCACACAGTTTACAACATCAATACTAATAGCAGACGTATACAGCTGGATTGCATCTGGCACGGTTTGAATTCCATATTTAGGCATACCAGAGGTGGCCAAAACAGAGGAGGTATGATGGAGCGCCACCACTAACCAACCCACTAAAAAAAAAAAAAAAAAAAACTCATCCCTCTGCTTAGGCCTTTCAAACTCAGAAATAACACAACCATACCTATATTCCGTAACAAACAGCACGTTCTTCACCAGACCGTAAAACCTAAACAAAACACACAGCTTCGTACAAGAGCACATGACAATCACAGCCTGAAAAAGGAACAAGTTACTTATCTGTAACTATTGTTCTCCTGCATGGGTCTGGCATGGATTCATATGCTCATGAATAATGAATACACAGCAGTACAACATTACACAACCATGGGAGGTAGTAATGCTCAACAGATGGAAAACAGACTCACCTCAAGCGTCCCTAGAATCCCTGTTGACGCAGTAGAACTTCATGAAAGTGTGTGTGGCCCTCCGTGTAGCAGCCCTGCAAATGTCTAGCAGGGGCACACATGTCAGGAGCGCTGTCGTTGCATCGATCGTTCTGGTGTAGTGGGCTCTCGGTCGGCCAGGCAGCGGTCGGTTTAACAACCAATGACAGTGCATGATGCAGTCAGAGAGTCACCTTGAGATGGAAGCCTTGGAGAAGGCCTTCCTATGGTTCACAGGACCAAAGTTCACAAACAGCTGTGAAGTCTTTCGAAAACGCTTTCGTGCGTGCCACATAGAACTTCAGGGCACAAGCAACATCCAGCAAGTTCAAGGCACTTTCAGCCGGTTTAGGGAAGGAAAAAAAAAACAACTAACATCAAAGGCTTGTTGAGGTGTAATTCTGACAGAACTTCGGCATGAAAGAAGGGTGAGACCGCAGCACCACCCTTGACTCGTGTAAAGTCAGGTATGGCTTTTTGCAGGATACGGCCTGTAACTCATCCACCCTCCTGGCAGAGGTGATGGCCGCAAGGAAAGTAATTTTCCATGAGAGGAATTTGAGAGGGGCCTGATGCATAGGCTCAAAAGGCCCCCCCGCCCCATGAGCCTGGACAGAACCACGTTCAGTTCCCACGACGGGGCAGGAGCCTTCACCGGCGGGAAAGATTAAAACATTTTTTTTTTTTTTTTTTAAAAGTCCTTTGAGGAACTCCTTGATGAGTCGAGACCAAAGTGAAGACCTTACTGGAGACCTGGTGTAGTGGGCCGCTAGATGTACCTTGATAGAGGCGTGCGCCAGTTCGGCCTTGGCAAGGATAGCAAGTATGGAACAATCTGCAGAGATGTGACTCTCAGAGGGGTAGTCTTCTGAGACCAGCACCACGTAGCGAAACGCTTCCTCTTGTGACCATAGCACTTCAAAGTCGACGACGCTCTGGCCTTGGCGAGGACCGCCCTGCAGTCCGCAGGTATCCTCCAAACTCTAGGGGCTGCAGGAGCTAAGCCCTCAGGTTAAGCGATCCTGGGTGGTGATTAAGTACTGGACCTCTTTCTCTGGTGAGAAGATCCGGACCACTGGCAGCTTGACCGGAGGCGAAATAGACAGGCTGAGAAGGTCTGGATACCAAATTTGACTCGGTCACGCCAGGGCAATGAGTATCATCCTGCACTTGCACCGTCTGAGTGCCTTGACTTGCAGGGTGGGGGGGGGGCATACAGAGAAACAACCCTTCCCACGGGAAGGAGAACGCGTCCCACTGGCTCCTCTGTTGCAGGAATCTTCTGGCAAACTTCTGGCATTCAGAGTCTGCCGTCGTCGCAGATCGATCTGGGGCCTGCCCCACTTGGCAAAGATGTGGTCCACCTAGTCCTTCTGAAGTTCCCACTCGTGGCAGGAGTGCAATTCCCTGCTAAGTGAGTCTGCAATGGTTTTCTTGACTCCCGCTAGGGGAAGAGGAACTAGGAACATCTCTTGTCCGACAGCCCAGTGCCACAAGTCCTGCGCTTCTTTAGAGTGCGCCAGGTATGGAATGCCACCCTTTTCCTGATGTAGAAGATTGTGGTGTGTTGTCCGTGAAGATCCTTACCACCTTGCCCTTCAGAGACAGAAGGAATGACTTGAGGGCCCAGAACACTGCCCGTAGCTACAGGATGTTAAGGACAGCCTCCTCCTCCGACAGTCACAGGCCGCCTCCTGGAATGTAGGGTTCTGAAACCCTGTGCCACCTTATCGTCTGACTGAATTAGTCGTCAGAGCAATCTTTTCTGTGGAGGTTCTGGACACTTATATTCAACGAGCGTCCATGAACTCCTGAAGAGGTTGCATCTGCAACCTGCAAAGCCAGATGAGGTAGATGTAGGACATCATGCCGACCAACGACTTGATGGTTCGCACTGTTGCCATCTTCATCGACAAGCCGCTGCACCTTCCCTTGAATGGCGGCTACCTTCTCCTCCGAGGGTGACACCTGGCAAGACACCTTTTTTATTTTGAAAATTGATTTTATTAAGTTTCATTTGTGCATTACGAAATTACATTACATTTGCAGATATGAGTTAACAAGAAAAAACCAAACGCAACACACCCCTTCTCCCTCCCTCTCCCTCCCTCCCACCACCCCCCTTCAGTTCAAATGTTCATAGGTTGGTTAATTGCTTGCTTGACGGGTTCCTTAGAAAACAGAAGTGTCAGTGCACTGTGCGTTTGGCACGTCGAAGTCGTGTGGACCAACTGGGTAAAGTTCACTAACGAGTCTGCGGGTCATGGCTCCGTGTCCTGGGGGGGGGGGGGGGGTCCCCCGGCATCACCATTAGGCACTAGACCGCTCGGCCGTATTTGTCAAAAAAGGGGAGCCAAATTTCCTCGATGCTGGATTTGGACTCATCAAGCAGGTGTGTGAGGAACTCCATGTCGTAGATGGCCCGTACCTTGGTTACCCGGTTTTTTCCCCTGGCATTCCCGGATGTTTCCATTTCTGTGCCAGGCAACATCTGGCTGCTACCAGCATAACCTGAAGCATATGGTCTTGAGTGCCCTCTTGGCCTTCCCCAATGTCAACTCCGAAGAGGAGGAGCCAAGGGCAGGAAGGTCGCTCAACCCCATCCACCCCCTTGATCCAGGCCCGTACCTTGTCCCAATAGTTTTGGACCACTGGGCATCCCCACCACATGTGAAGGTAGTCTCCTCTTTCTGTCCTGCATTTCCAGCAGTGTGGGTCATATCCTGGCCTCATCCTAGCTATCCTCTGCGGGGGGTAATGCCATCGGTGTAGTATCTTGAGGGCCTGATGGCGATACTGGAGGGAGGCCGTGGATCGATTAGCCCGTCTACACATCTCCGTCCATCTTTCGTCATCGATCTCCTCACCTAGGTCCCTACCCCATTGTGTGCGTGCTGGCGGCGGGTCTCTGGGGACAGAGAACAGAAAGAGCTTATAGAGGCGGGATATTATCCCCTTGGAGCCCCTCGCGGTCAGGAGGAGCTTTTCAAAGTCTGTAAGATCCCTCCTGAGGTTATCGCCCCAGGATGGCTCAGTGAGGACACCTTTGAGCTGAAGATAACGGAAAGGGGAAAGCGTGCCTATTCCCAGGGCCTCCTCAAGGTCACTCAGGGGTAGGAAAGAGCCCCCCACCCACATATGACCAGTCCTACTAAGGCCTGCCTCGAACCATGTCTGGTATGCTGCTGGTTCTGCTATTTTGGCCAGGAAAGGAGGGGCCCAAATGCAGCTTAAGGGGGAGGGCCATGTTGTGAGCCATCTGTAGTAGCCTCCCTCTCTCCATAAGGACCACAGTACTTTCAGAATCGGATGGTTCAGGACGGTTCTGGGGATCTTATTCCTTGGGACCCAGAGCCATTCCTCTATTGTGACAGGTGCAAGGGGCCTATTATCCATGGCTACCCACTGTTTTTTCGTTCCCGGTGAGAAGTGATTAACCAGTATCCTCAGCTGGGATGCCCTGTAATATGTCTCCAGGTGAGGGTAACCCACCCCTCCGTCCTCCTTGGCCCTGGTCAGTACCTCGTACGAAATTCTGTGTTTTTTACCCTGCCAGAGGAAATTAAGGAGGACACGTTTTGTTTCTTCAAAGAAGGCCCTAGGGACCTGCACCGGGAGCATCTGGAAGAGCAGAACAAGTTACTTCTTACCTTGTAACGTTCTTTCGACGGGATGTTCCTCCGACGTATTCCTCATCTTAGATATATCCTTCCAGCTCTGCTGGCCTCGGAAAAATTTTTCTCCAGAGGGCGCTGCGCGTCGACGTCCCTCGAGTCGATGACCCTCGACAGCCGCCGTATCGACGCTCGACGTCATCTTGCCTATAAAGGCCGCGCGCAGCGTCCGTTGCTCAGTTCCGTTTTGTAGCCCACAGTATTACTGTCTGGACTAGACTAATCACCCTGAAGGAGCGTAAGCTGCAACAACAAGGGAAGTAGAACTGCGGGGATGGATGGGAGGGTCGATGAGGAATACGTCGGAGGAACATCCCGTCGAAAGAACGTTACAAGGTAAGAAGTAACTTGTTCTTCGAAGGGATTGTGTCCTCCGACGTATTCCTCATCTTAGATAGGCTCCCATAGCAGTATTCTATATTTGGAGGAGGGAGTACTGACTTCACGCTGTCTTCTATTGATGAATAGAATGTAGTACAGCCCTTCCAAACCTAGTCTCTTGACTAGAGGAGGAATCCAGATTGTAAAAACGTGTAAAGGTATGGACAGACGACCATGTAGCGGCCGCACATATGTCTTTAATCGGCACGCCTCTTTTGAGGGCCGATGAAGCTGCAATACCTCTGGTCGAATGAGCCCTAAGGTTTTGAGGGGGCTCTTTCCCTGCCAGTTTATAACATTCCAGAATGGCTAGAATGATCCATCTGGAAATGGTCTGCTTAGTTATTGGTAACCCCAGCTTGTGACCTGTGTAGCCTACAAATAGCTGGTCTGCCTGTCTTATCCTGGCTAGTCTACTAATATAAAAACTTAAAACCCTCCTAGGGTCTAGTCTGTGTAACCTCTCTTCCTCTTTCCCCGGGTGAGGAGGAGGATAGAAAGATGGTAGGGTAATCTTCTGAGAGATATGGAATTCAGAGACTACCTTTGGGAGGAAATTAGGCTTCACTTGCAGGACAACTTTGTCTTTGTGAAAGATTGTATGAGGGGGTTTACAAGAAAGAGCTTGTAATTCGCTCACCCTTCTAGCAGATGTAAGTGCTATTAATAAAACAGTCTTAAGGGTAAGGAATCTTAACAAACAAGAATGGAGAGGTTCGAAAGGTGTACCCATCAGGAAAGTTAATACCAAGTTTAAATCCCATAGGGGAACTTGGAATGGTCTTGGGGGATAAACATTGGTTAACCCCTTTAGAAACTGTATTACCAAGGGTAATTTGAAATAGGATGGTTCCTCCGCAGGACGCTTAAAGATAGATAGCGCTGCGAGATAGCCCTTAATGGTGCCAACTTGAAGGCCTGAATTTGCTAAATATAGTAGGAAGGACAAAACCATTGGTGTACCACATGAAAATGGGTCGATATTCTGTTCTCTACACCAGCTGCAAAATCTGTTCCAACGGCAGCGGTATAAAGACTTTGTTGCTGGCCTCCTTGCCGAAAGCAACACCTCCATAACATCATCAGGGAGGTCCCAATCCTTGTACCTCATCCGTTCAGAAGCCAAGCGTGAAGGTTGAGGGTTTTGATGTCTGGATGGAGAACCTGACCTCCCTTCTGTGAGAGTAGGTTCTCTCTGAGAGGAAGTCGAATTGGAGGGCAGATGGACAAGTCCAGAAGGTCCGGGTACCACGTTCTCCTGGCCCAATCCGGGGCAATTAGGATCATGGTTCGCCGGAATCTTCTCAACCTCCTGATCATTTGAGGAATGACAGGGACTGGTGGGAACGCGTACAGAAGCGGAAACTCCCAGTCCACTATGAACACGTCTCCCAGAGCTCCTCTCGGAGGAAATTCCCTTGAGCAGAACAGGTCGCATTTCCTGTTTAGGCTGGTGGCGAACAGATCTACCTGAGGGGTTCCCCAAAGGGTGAAGATCTCTTGAAGGACTTCCTGAGCTAGCTCCCACTCGTGGGAGACTGTGTTCTGCCTGCTCAGAGCGTCCGCTGTCAAGTTCTTCTCTCCGGCTAGGTGAACTGCCGATAGAGAGATTCCTTCTTGGATTGCCCAAAACCAGAGCTGCATCGCCTCTCTGCACAGGGGTAGTGATCCTACGCCTCCTCTTTTGTTGAGGTAATGCATGGCCACCGTGTTGTCCGTCATTATCAGGACGTTCTTCCCTTGTACAACTGGCAGGAAAGCCTTCAACGCAAGTTTGATGGCTCTCAGCTCTAACAGGTTGATGTGTAGTCTGGACTCCGATGGAGACCAACGACCGCTGATGGTCAAGTCGTTGGCGTGGGCTCCCCACCCCGTTAGTGAGGCATCCGTGACTACTGTTATCTCCGGCCAGGGTTGCCAAAACTGTTCTCCTTTCAGAATGTTCTCCTGACAGGCCCACCACTGAAGGTCTCGAGCCACCCTGCCGGGAACCTGAAGAAGATTTGTCATTCTCCCTGAGAATTGTGACCACTGAGTCCTCAGTGCCCACTGGAGGGATCTCATTCTCAGGCGAGCCTCTGGCACAAGGAAAATGCAGGATGCCATGAGGCCTAGCAACCTCAAAAAGTCGAAAGCTGGGAGACGTTGGGCATGTTGGAACTTGGTAACCATCTGTAGAATATCTTGAGCCCTCACCTCTGGTGGCGAGGCTTTTCCCAGGGAAGTATCCAGGATCGCTCCTATGAACTGGAGTCTCTGCGATGGTATCATTTGAGACTTCTTTAAATTGAGGGAGAAGCCCAGCTTGTGAAGGGAGTAGCACACGTGATTTAGCTGGATCTGAGCTTGCTCCGGAGAAACAGCTCTGATCAGCCAATCGTCCAGGTAGGGGTAGACGTGAATCCCTTCCCTCCTTAGACTTGCAGCCACTACCGACATTAACTTGGTGAAGACCCTCGGGGCGGAGGTCAGCCCAAAAGGCAGTACTCGAAATTGATAGCGAGAGTTGCCAATTGCGAACCTCAGGTATTTCCTGTGTTTGAGATGGATAGGCACATGGAAATAAGCGTCCTGAAGGTCCAGAGATACCAACCAATCCTGAAACTGAAGGGCCTGGAGGATCTGAGAAAGAGTGACCATCTTGAATTTGTCTTTCCTGAGGAATTTGTTCAATTCTCGCAAGTCCAAGATAGGTCTCAGTCCTCCGTCTTTCTTTGGAATGAGAAAGTAAGGGGAGTACCAGCCCTTGTTCCTCTCCGCTACAGGTACCGGTTCTATGGCACCTTTCTCTAGCAGGTCTATAATTTCCTGCAAGAGGAGCGGATCTGGAGCTTTCTGAGAGCTGATCCCCGGTGGATGACTCTGAGGAATACGTAGGAAAGGTAGGCAGTAACCTTGGGCAACTGTTTCCAATGCCCAAGCATCTGACGTGATAGCCTGCCAATTCCGCCAGATGTTGAGTCAACCTGCCTCCTACAGGTGTCCTGTGAGGGAAGTCCTCAGAGTGGTTTTGGGGCGGCTGATGCAGATGCCGAAGGTAAAGAGGCACCTGCTGTTGCTGCGGCTTTAGAATATCTACCCCGTCCACCTCGGGTAGTCCTTCTTTGACCCCTTTGAGCCGGTCGTCCTCTACCTCTTCCGAATGAGGAGTAGAAGCGAAAGGACTTGCCCCTCGCAGAGGTTCCTGTGGGACGAAAAGGAGTCTGACGGATTGCAGCTCCTAGGGATTTTGCTGCTGCTTTTGAAGTTTGCAGTTTCTCTAAACTGTCATCCGCCTTTTTCCCGAACAAAGAAGAGCCATCAAATGGCATGTTCAAGAGCCTGGCTTGCACATCTGGGGCAAAACCCGACTTTCTCAACCAAGCGAACCGCCTGGTTGATGTACTTGCCGCCATTGCTCTGCTGATACTGTCAGCCGAATCAATGCCCGTCTGGAGGGATTCGCACATAGCGTCTTTACCGTCCTGTATAATATTCAGGAACGCATCCCTTTCTTCTCCCTCCGGGATGCAGTCAGCCGCTGTAGAAGCACACTCCCAAAGTGTATGGCTGAACCTAGCAAGGGTGCAAGTAGCATTAACAGACTTTAACGCCATGCTACATGCTGAAAAGACTTTCTTAGCCATAGCATCATATTTTTTATCGTCCCTGTCCTGTGGGACAGTAGGATAAGCCGTCTTGACGTCGGTAGAGGATGCTGCTTGTACCACCAGACTTTCTGGGGATGGATGTTTAGACAAGAACTCTGGGTCAGTGGAAGATACCCTGTACTTTGCAGACAGTTTCTTATTTACTGCTGGTATTACATCTGGGGTTTCCCAGTTTGTCATGATCTTTCTCTGAAGAGCTTTATGAAAGGGCACCACTGGATCCTCTTGTGGGCCTTTGTCAAGAATATCCGTGAGGTCATCTTGCTGGAAAGATTGTGAAGGTGTAGACCACCCCATGAACTCTGTAATCCTGGCCATTAAGGCTCTGTAGGGGGTTTCAGCATGCTCCCCCGGGTCTGGCTTGGCAAAATCCACCTCAGGGGAAGTGTCTAACCCACTTGCCTCATGTAAAGAATCATGAAGATCCTTTAATCTGCGCTCTTCAGAGGAAAATTCCTCTCTAACTGGGGTTACAGGTCCCTGTAACTCAAATGTGTCTTGTTCGGACAAATCACCCTCTTCTAAAATTGAGGATATAGTTCTCAATTGTTCTGAACTAATAAAGGGAGTAAATCCCATTTCCAAGGCAGAGGGTGCTGAACTTGTCATTATTGGCCTCGAAAACGTCGATGTCGTCGACGCCGACGTCGAAGGCTTCGAGCGTGGCGTCGAAAACAGAGGTGGAGGCCTCGAGGACCTCGACAGAATTGGAATTTTACTCGACAATATCGACACCATCGACGTCGAGGGCCTGGGGATCGTCACTGGATGTGTGGTCACCGTGACTTTTCTCGGCGTCGACGCCGGTGTCGAGGCCGGCGTCGAGTCGACAGACCTGTGTGTCGAAGGTCCCCTCGACAACGGCGTCGAAGACCTCGACGTCAACGGAACCTTCGAGGAAGGTTTGGAGGTCATGGTCCTACTCAAGGGTTCGAGACGCGCTCGAGAGGTTTCTTTCGCCGGGTACTGCGACTCGCGGCGTTTTTGACCTTCGGGTCTTTCGACCAGAGCATCGCTCTCGGCAGTCTTCGAGGGGGTCGAGGCCGCTTTCTCGAAAACGCTCATCATATTTTTTCTGAATTCCTCCCATTCAGCCCGGGAACTATGTTTCGTGGGGCAAGGGATTCTTTTTGGCGAAACAGAGGAAGAGGAAGACGGAGAAGGGGATCTTCGACGTCTCCTCTTCGAGTGTTTCGATCTCGAGGAGTGATGAGACCCACTCCGAGACCTGGAGCGTGAATGGTGACGAGGAGACGAATGTCTCGACTTCGTCGAAGAAGAAGAAGCTTTAAAAGTCTTACCTTTCTCCAGCTTCCCCCTACGCTCCTTCAGGGCCTTAGCTGTCATGGACATACAGTCCTCGCACTCCGAACAATGGTGTTCGGCTCCCAAGCACCACAGACAATTTCTGTGAGGATCGGTTAACGACATCTTTTTCCCACAATCTCGACATTTTTTGAAGCCGGATCGAGGAGTTGTCGGTTCCGACGAGGAAGCCATCGAGTACGGTATCGAATAACTCGAGGTAAATAGTACTAAGAACTGAGCAACGGTATTCCGAGGCACCGAGTAGCGCGGAAAAACGGAACTGAGCAACGGACGCTGCGCGCGGCCTTTATAGGCAAGATGACGTCGAGCGTCGATACGGCGGCTGTCGAGGGTCATCGACTCGAGGGACGTCGACGCGCAGCGCCCTCTGGAGAAAAAATTTTCCGAGGCCAGCAGAGCTGGAAGGATATATCTAAGATGAGGAATACGTCGGAGGACACAATCCCTTCGAAACAGGAATTTTGGGAGAATCACCATTTTTATGAGATTGAGGCGAGAGACCCGCTCCCGCCCACCTTTCTATGTCTCTCCTGATTGCTGACCAGAGGGGGGGAAGTTGGCCGTATACAGGTCTTCAAGGTCGCGCGTGATTTGGACTCCCAGATACCGGAACCCCTCCTCACTCTGTTTGAAGGGGAGTCCCTCCACAAAGGCCATCTCCGGGTCCGATAGATTCCCACCAATGAATGCTACCGATTTGTCCAGGTTGACTTTATACCCCGATAACTCCCCATATCGTGTGAGGCCCTGTAGCAGCCGGGGGATTGTTTGGGACGGTCTGGTGACATAAAGCAGGGCGTCATCTGCGAAGAGGCAAATTTTGCAGTGCATGTCCCCCCATCTGTATTCCCCTGATGGCTATATCGTTGCGGGCCGAGATTGCCCATGGTTCCATTACCAATGCATAGATTAACGGGGATAGGGGGCATCCCTGCCTCGTACCACGTTCAAGGGGGAATTCTCTTGATTCCATTCAGTTTGCCACCACTCTGGCCGAGGGGGAGGAGTAAAGCGCAGATATCCATCCCAACCACCTTGGGCCCATCCCCATAGATGTGAGGACCTCCCTCATGAAGGCCCAACTGACCCTGTCAAAGGCCTTCTCCGCGTCGAGAGCCAGTAAGAGTGTGCCCTCGTTTCTGGCCTCAGTTGTGGCAAGTATGTGGAGCGTTTTCCTTAAATTATCGGAGCCCTGTCTGTTAAGGACGAATCCCGCCTGGTCTGGGTGTATCAGGCGTGGGAGGGAGTTTTCCAGTCTGGAAGCCAAGATCCTAGCAAAGATCTTGGCGTCCAAATTAAGAAGTGAGATGGGTCTGTAAGACCCACAGTCCGTCTGGTCCTTGCCTGGTTTGGGTAAGACGGTGAAGAGGGCCTGCAGGAATGTCGGTGGGATTGTGTCCCGACTCCTAATCTGGTTGAACAGTTTAGCCAGGGGTTTCACTAGGATCGATTGGGTCTGTTTGTAAAAATCTGCTGTATAGCCGTCTCGGCCTGGTGCCTTTCCGGCCTTCAGTCTTTTGATGGCTCCCTCCACCTCTTCTTCTGAGATTTACCCCTCGAGGGCCTCTAAGTCTTCGTTGGTCAGCTTGGGGAGGGGGTGTTCCGCCAAGTAGGAGGAAATATCCTCCTGTGATTCGCCCACTTGCCTGGAATAAAGTTTGCTGTAGTAGTCAGCAAAGCATTCCGTTATTTTCTGCCGGTCCCTATGAATTCTGCCTCCCTCATCACCAAGCTGGGTAATCCCTCTTTCCACCCTGCACCCCCGTGACCTTTGTGCCAATAGAGTCCCTACCCTGTCGCCCCGTTCATAGTATAACTGCTTAGTGTACCGCATTTTTTTGACAACCTCCCCTATGAGAACCGTATGGAGCTCCTGTCTTTTGCCCTGCATCTCGTCCAGGAGTGCCTCCCGATCAACCCCCGGGGTGCCCAATCTGGTCCGCAAGACCTGCAACTCCGCACGGAGTTTGCTCTCGATCAGGCCCCTCTCCCTTTTGCGCCTCGAGCCCTCTGCTATGAGGAGACCTCTAAAAGTGGCTTTCCCCGCTTCCCATACCATAGACATGTCAGTCTCCCCGGTGTCGTTTGTCTCAAAGTAGGCCAGCATTTCTTGTTTCATAAAGTCGCGGAATACGGGGTCTCTAAGGAGCGTGTCATTACACCGCCATCGAGATGATCTCGGGGCAACGGGCAGTGACCAGTTAGCCACGAGCAGTTCGTGGTCCGACCACGTTATGGCCTCAACCCTTGGTTGGGTTACCACCCCATCCCCCTCCTCTGAGGACAGCAGGAGGTCGATTCTAGTGTAGGTGCAATGCGGGGGAGAGAAGAAGGTGTAACCGCCCTGGCCCGGGTATGCTTTGCGCCAGGTGTCTACCCAGTAGTGATCCCTCAGGAGGGCTTGCAAGGCCAGGTTGTCCTTAGTGATCCCCTTGGGTGTCCCTCCCCTGGCGGACCACCAGTCCAGTTGGGGGTCAGCTATTAGATTGAAGTCCCCGCCCAATATCATGGCCCCCTCTGCCCATTCGTCCATGACACTGAAGACCCGCGTGAGGAATTCCACCTGACCCAAGTTGGGTGCGTATACGGTGGCTAGAGTGAAGCCCTGTCCCTCGCAAAACCCTTTAACACCTAAAAATCGACCTCCAAATCCTCTCTTGGTTTCTACCCCTGTGAGTTGGAGTGCCCTACCCAGGAGAATGCCCACCCCCTCCTTCTTTGAGGTCGGGTGTGATGCCCAGTAGTTGCAGCCAATATCTTTCCCTTTGATTCTAGACTCTCTCCCTCGTTTATAATGTGTTTCCTGTAGGAATAGAACTGTTAGGTGTTGTTTGCGGAACATATTGCTCGTAAGGGACCTCTTATTTTGAGAATTAAGGCCCTTGACGTTCAACGTGCCCATCTTCCCTTCAATCATTATCGCCTTTTCGGTTGTGCACTTTGGACCCCTCATAGTATCTGAATTTCGGAGCCCGCCGCCAAGCAAGTTTCCGTGACTTGAACTGACTTTCCCCCCTTACCCCTCTGTCTGCCCTGTTGACCATTTTTCCCCCCTCCCCCTTATTCCAAGCCCCCCTCCCTGTTTCCTCCCCCCTCCCACCCTTCCCCTGAAATATAAGGCGTTCGTCCACTTTCCCCAACATACGGTGGGGTTGGTCAACGAACCACCAAGGACTCTAACCCCAGCCCTGGGATTTTCATGTATTGGGGAATCCCAATTCTCGAGATCAATATAGGCTGGCCCCGTCAGAACCTCGGTACAAGTGTCCGAGATAGAATTCTGGAACCATGAGCCCCCACTCCAGCCCACCAACCACTAACTTGGGCCTCGTGTGTGGGCTAACTCAACCAAACAGTTAACTTTTTAACAAACTTTCGCCCGCCCTGTAGTCCGGCGGGCCAGCCGTTGCGCCAACGCGGCGTCCAGTTATGGCACCTCGTGGACCCAGGACCTCCAGAGCCCGGGCCCCGAGTCAATGCTCACCTCGTGATCTCCTCCACCTCCGCTCGAGCGGTATTATCATGACTTCGAGTGATCTTCAGAGTTTGTCGACGGGTGTCTAGTTTTCCGGAACTTCCGGGCCCCCTTGACCTTGGATTTGCCGCTGTGGTTCACCAGTCTGTCAGGACCCCTGGGGGGGTCACAGGCTCTTCCGTCCTGGGCGCCTGAGTGGCCCGCCTGGTCGCTGACCAGGTCGTCTGTGGCCCTCCGAATGTCCTCCTCCGACACCAGGTGGTACTTCTCCCCTAGCCATTCAAATTCCAAGCAGAAGGGATGTCCCCAGTGGTATCGAACCCCTTTACCTTGAAGCCATCTTGTGAGGGTGCCACATTTCCTCCTCATTGACAGGGTGAGGGCCGACAGATCTTGGAAGATGGACACCCTTGAGTCGCCATATTGTATGTTGCCGAGGTTTCTCGCTTTCTCTAGAATTTTGGCCTTGTCTTTATAATAATGTAGCCGGACCAAGACAGAGCGCGGGCCTCTGCCCCCTCCCCCCGCCCGGTGCACTTTGTCAAAGTTGATCGTGCCCGCAGCCTCTGTTCCCAGGGCGATCCTCACAATGTCGTGCAGTTTGCCCTCGAGTCCTTGTGTGGATTCGCCCTCGGGCTCCACCAGGCCAAAAATGCGCAGGTTGTTCCTTCTCTCCCTGTTCTCCATGTCGTCGACCTTAAGCCGAAGTTCTTCCTCTCGTCTTTCCATGTCTTGGAGTCTAATGTCCATTTGGGTTTCGAGGAGTGTTACAGAGAGTTGATTGTTTTCGACTCCCTCCATTCGGTCCTCTAGGGTGGTGACTTTGGTCGTGAGGTCAGCCAATTTGGCGCCCATGTCAGTCCTCATCCCTCGTATCTCCTCTAGAATCGTCTGGATATTGTTCTGAATGGCCCCCAAGTCTGGGGGTGGGGTAGCGGGGCCCCGGTCGCCATGACACTCTCGTTGGCAACAAATTGGTATTTCAGCAAGTTTTCTTTCCAGCTCATGGGAGGATCGTGTCTAAGCTGTTTGGCTCCGTTAGTTTGCGTAACGTTCCCTTTGGTACCCCGTTTACTCCAAGAGCCGTTCCAATGGAGGGGGGTCGTAGGGGTGCCGGGCAGGGGTCCTTGCCCTCTATGCTTGCCTCACTTTGGTCCCCAAACCTAGCCGCAGTGGGGAGGGTCCTCGTCGCGAGGCTGCAGGTGTCCCTTGGCACTTTCCTTAGGTGAGAGCGGGAGGAGGGGGGGTGTGTTGGGGGGGGGGGGGGTGCGCTCCCGCGTCGGCCCCCGGGCGATGTCGATGTTCCGTGGGCAGATGGATGGTCTTCTTCGGATCGGACCCTGGGGCCTTGGGATGGGCAGGTAGGCCCGGGCCTCCCTATGATAGAGCGTACCTGCGGCACCTCGGCTGCCCCGCCTCGAGTGTCTGGAGCGCCAGGCATGGGGCCCCAGGGCACCGTGGGCTGAGTTGGCGAGTGCTGTGATGGAAGGGTGGGGGGCACGCCCCAGCGTCGGTCTTCCAGCAGTGTCGTTGCTCTAAGGGTGGGAGGATGGCCCTCTCCGGGCCGCGTCGGCGGCTTCCCGGCTGCCTCGCCTCGAGTGTCGGGAGCGCCAGGCGTGAAGCCCCCGGGCGCCGCGGGCTGCCTTGATGCGTGCCGCGATGGGAAGGGGGGCACGCTCCCGCGTCGGCCCCCCTGCGATGTCGCAGCTCCCTGGGCGGGCGGATGGCCTTCCACGGGTCGGGCTAGGCCGCGTTAAGTGTCCGGGGGGGCCCGCGGCCCCAGGCCCTCACGTGAGCGGCACGGCCTGTGTGTGCGCGGACGCCGCGCCCTCCCTCGTCGCCTCCTACGCTGCTCCACACCAGGCCGTGGGGGAGGGGCTGCTGGTATCGTCTCAGCCCGTAAAGCTCCGCATAGGGGCGTCGGATCGGGACCGGAGTTGGATCCAGGTGGGGGCTACCGGTTCCCGCACCTCTTGGTGGGGGTCGCGTGGTTCATGGGACCCTCGTTCCGCTGGTGGACCGCAGTTTACCCGGGGCTGGGCTCGAAGCTCAGGCGTCCATCCTGCCTGCGCCCCCTGGTGGCCTCCCAAGACACGTTTTGAGTCTGGCTCCTAGCAACCGCGCATTTCAAGATGGTGTCGAGCAGGACTTTGGATAATGTAGAATCCTAGATCCGTCAGCAGCTTGACGGTTGCCTCCGTGTGTTTGACAGTCAACTCTTGTGAGCATGCCAGTCATCTAGGTAGAGGTTTATGTGTATCCCCCTCAAAAGCAGATGGGCCGCCACTGGTGCCAAGCACTTTGTGAACACTCTGGGAGGAAGACTTCAAGACGAAAGGTAGGGCCTTGAACTGGTGGTGCTGTCCCTGCACCACGAAGAATAGAAACTTTGGGTGTTTCCTGTGAATGGGGATGTGGAATTAGGTGTCCTCCAGGTCCAGCGACATCAAAAAGTCCCTTTCCAGTTGGCCGCGCACATGTTGCAACATGACCATCCTTAAGAAGTGAGGTGCTTGTTCAGACGTCGTAGGTCTAGAATGGGCCTCCAGCACCCAGTCTTTTTTCTGACCAAAAAGTATCTGGAATAGCCTCAAGGCCTGAAGTCACTGGGGAACTAGCTTTATCGCCCCTTTTTGCAGCATGGCCCGTATGACCATTCCTCTTCTTCGCTAGAGGCTGATCAGGGGGTCTGCAGGACAATTGGGACCGGACCTTGTGGCATAGTTTTCTGGATCTCCGACACCATGGTGTGGAGGGTTGACAGAGTCCAGAGACTCATCCCTTGGCTGAGCTGGCGTGATAACACTAGGCCCTGCACCGCTGTTTTAGTCATCCTGTTCTGCGTCCTTGTGGACCATGTGTGTAATGACTCCAGGTCCTCATCGTCCGTGGACAAAGCTTCCATGGCCTGGGCCATGGCCTGGCCTGATCCAGGGCCTGGCCTGATCCAGGGTCTCCTTGCCCCCGACCCCTCTTTCCAACCTGAGGGGCCTGAACAGGGTTCTGAGACGGCGTCCCCTTTTCTGGCATGCCAGCAGACTTTGCCAAAGTTACTGCAGCATTTTCGGGCCTCAGAAGCAGGGAATCTGTCTGCGCTGCGGGGGCTACCTTCACAGGGTCAACCCCCTTAGTCTTCGTGAGAGCAGCCACCACCAACTATCGTCAACAAAGACTTATCTTGTGTGCTTGGGCCTTCTTGGGCAGGTCAGCCTTCTCCTCCGTCCAGCAGTTTGGACGATTTCCTTTCGAGGAGGCGCTCGACTGCTGCCTGGCAATGGAGGCGGAGGGTGATATCGATCGCGGCATGGGACCCGCTTCCGCTGCGACCCTGGTGGAACCAGACTTGTGGTTCTTG
Organism: Ambystoma mexicanum; assembly: GCF_040938575.1. NCBI lineage: Eukaryota > Metazoa > Chordata > Amphibia > Caudata > Ambystomatidae > Ambystoma > Ambystoma mexicanum. The sequence continues at coordinate 297,332,389 of NC_090936.1, read as the reverse complement.
GTTTTGTATTGGGCCCCCAGGGTTGAGGTGCCCTCAAAGAACTTAGAAGACCGCTCCTCGGACCGGCCGGTCCTGGATAAGGCATGACCCTGGTCAGAGCACAGGACAGAGGCCTTGGCGTTCAGACACGCCGCCAGTCTACCGTGCCCATCCGTCATCTTCTTGGAGAAGCCAAGGCATATCTCGCATTCTCCTTCCTTGGTGTCCGGATGCAGACAGTAGAGGTATTGCAGGTGCTTAACAAACACATTCCATAGCCTGCACTTGTAGCAGGACTTTAAGAGGGATATTCCTTCCTTCTCCTCCATCATGGTTGGAGGGTGTGAAGTAGGCCCGATAGCCTTCTGGAACCTTCAAAGATCTTCGTCCTTGAGGGGCCCTGAAATTCACTGACAGATCCCTGCTGTCAGCAGATGGAGAAATAGAACCCTTTTTCCCCCACCGAAAACATGAAAAAACGAAGAAGTAGCTCACACAGCAAACTCAAAGACTCCCTGAAGAGCGCAGTAAAAATCTGAAGATGGCTGCCAGAGGAGGGGCTTAGGGAGAGGACTGCCATTGGATGGGGGCAGTATGACAGAGGACAGTGATTGGTTTAAAGGAGAAATACAATTTGTAAGTGAAAGTTAAACGTTTTCTTTTACTGAGGATTCCCAGCCTGACTGGGAATATACACAAGCATGTGAATCCATACCAGACACCATGCTGGAGAATAACAGACGCTCAGTGAACAATGTAAACTGAACTAAAGCTGCAAACAGCTCATCACAGCTCTCTTGCGCTTTCTCCCGATCCATCCTACTAACTTACCCTACCCTCTTGTTTTTCAGATCCGCCAGGGGACCACTCCAGTGGTGATAATCATGGTATAAAATATCCATTAACATAACATATGCAGCCCAGCGCTTCATTCTTTAAGTGCCCTGGGATTGAAGACCTGACAGGCTTGACACTTCTCCCTACAGTTGCCTCTCTGCCATTAAATCCTGGATGTCCTCTCACTTCCTTTCTCTCAACTCTGATAAAACTGAGCATTTCTTCCCTGCCACTACTCTTCCTCCTCCCTTCATTTCCTTCCCACCCTCCCAACTTCCCTTCTACCCTTATGCCCGCAACCTTGGTCTCCACATCGACCCCCACCTCTCTCTCACCACAGTTCTCACTGCCAGATCTTGCCGCTTCCACCTCTACAATATCCGTAAAATTTGTCCTCTCATAACCTTCCAAGCTACTAAACTCCTAATCTCCTCCCTCATCTTCTCCAGACTCTCTTACTGCTCCACTCTCTTCTTTGGACTCCCCTCCTCCTACCTCTCGCCCCTCAAATCCATCTACCGCTCCGCTATCCGCTCCCTCTGCCTTCTCTCACCTCAAGACTATCTCCTCTTCCCTTGACTCACTAAGATGGCTCCCTTTTCACTCCCAGCTTAAATTTAACTTCCACGGTCTAGTCTTTAAAGCCCTCTATGGGCTTGCCCCTCCCTCCTCACTTTCTACACCCCCCGCCCCTAGCTCTCTCCGTTCTGCAGATCTCTTCCTTCTTTCTCCTCCTCCTCCACCCTGTGCTCCTTCCCGCTTCCACTCCTTCCAACTTCATGCTCCTTTCCATTGGCACCGCCTTCCCCTCCCAATCCGCTCTAGCACCACCTACTCCTCATTTCGCACCTCTCTAAAATCCTACCTCTTCCATTCACCCCCCCTAGCTTTCTCTGCTTCCTCCTTCTCCATTGAATCCTCCTCCTCCTTCACCTTCTAACCCTCCTCTCTCACTTAGTCCCCCCCCCCCATCTTCACTTAACCTCAACAATATTGTAAATTGTTTACTGTACTGTTTTCTGGTTTGATTCAATGTTATGTATTACTTGTTGTAATTGCTTGTCCCTCATGTAAAGCGCTTTGGCTTAACGCGCTATATAAATCTAAATAAATACAAAATACAAATACAGTTATCGTGGAATACAGTTCCCAAGGGAAATTTGTGTTGCAGGACGGGCAGAACTTAAGGAGTGTCCTACATTAGGGCCAAAGAAAGTCAGGGAGACAATTTTATTAGAAGAGGGTGGAAATTGGAGGCATTTTATGGACTGTAATGTGTGTAAAAACTCCCACTTAGACCCACTCTCCCTACTGTTTAGCCTTTCAGCATGGAGACATTGCATAGTCGGCAAGTTGTCTTGCGCCAGTTTTCTTTTCCCACTCTGTGTTCGGTATCGAAGCCAAACAATTTTGGTGTTAAGATGAACCAGCAAATCTATTTAGGCTGGGAGCCATTTGTTACATATATTACTGTTCAACTCTACGTGTAAACCTAAAAGCCGATGGCAGAAAAAACAATCTGAGGACATAGTATGATGGAGTGTGGGTTACTGTAAACATAGATTAGGGACAGGGTGACACCTGTCAACACACCTTTTGAATCTGAAAATAAGATTTAACACTCAGCACCAACCGGCCTATGCATAGCACGTGAATGTACGCAGTTTCACAAGCCTCAGAAATTCAATATTTTTTATCAAAAGAAAACCAAGATGGGGTATAGGATCAAAAGTAACATGCGCTGAGTGCTTTCTAAGCTCACCGGTCTACAATATATTTCATCCATTACTCACTGTAATCGTATTTCTGATGTTCGTATCTGCTTAGATTCACATGCTATGCATAGGCCGACAACTAGTGGTAGTCCCAGAACATTACAAGATTTGTTTTCTAAACTCAAAAAGGGACGTTGACTGGGCGTGTTAGTAATACTATCCGTAGTACGACTTCCTCTGTACCCATGGTCCTTCACACGTCGAGGTCCCTCAGATAGCTTTATTTCTGACATGAGGCTGCATGAAGTGTAGCATGAGTACAGAGATAAGAAGATCGAGCAAAAACATCCATGCACCTTCGGCTCCAAAAGCGGGGGAAGGATGGGTGCATGTGAATCAAAGCAGATAAAAGCATTAGAAATACGATTACAGTGAGTAATGTATGCCTTCAGATGCTTGTGGATCTGCTTAGATCACATGCTATGCATAGATTAGCAAGCAGTACCAGGAGAAAGAGGTGCTGTGAGAAGGTACAGCAGCAAATAGATGTTTTAGCACTGCTTTTCCCACCTGCGAGTCTGCTTTGGAGTTTGTGTCAACGCAGTAATGCAGAGTAAATTTATGTATAGAGCTCTAAATGGCTGCTTTGCAAATTGCGTCTAAGGGGACATTTGCAATTAATGCTAAAGTAGCTCCAGTACCTTTGGTAAAGTGAGCTCTTGAAGTAAAAGGTAGAATCTTTATTGATAGTGAGTAGCACAGCTGTATGCACTGAACTATCCATTTGGAGATAGTGTTTTTTTTTTAATGTTATCTCCTTCCCTACCTGGTGCAATGGAAATAAAAATTTGGTCTTGTTTTACTTGGAGGTTGTTTTGTTTATGTAGTACAAGACCGTCCTCCTTACATCTAAAGTATAGAGGCTTTTTTCAGCACCTACGGTGTGTTCTAATAACCACCTTGTCTTTGTGGATAACATTGAAAGGATCTTGATAGTGCCTGTAGCTCACTGAAACGTCTTATGGAGGTGATGGCAACTAGAAAGGCAGTCTTGTAAGATCAGTGTTTTAGGCTGGCCCTTGTGCGTTGGCTCAAAAGACAGACCCATGAGCTTTGTGAGTACAACGTTAAGGTCCCAACCTGGTGTAGGGAAAGAAATGGGAGGGTATAGTCTCTTTACTCCTTCCATGAATGCTTTCACAACAGGTACCTTCCACCAAGTTACCTTGTTTTGGGAAGTGGTGTAAGCGGACAGGGCTGCTAGGTGTATGTTGATCAGGTTCGGACAGGCCTATAGGGCAATAGGCCCATTGCTGAACCAAAAACGCTGGTGTGGGCCACTTTTTTTGGTCAAAGTGGCCCACTTTTTTGGCCAATGTGGTCCAGTTTGATGAGTTACTTCACCATGCGGCTAGTAGTTTTGACCAGTGTTGCTGAATAAACATTCTTTAAAATGCACAATTTGCATCACATTTGATCAAAATACTCCCCCTTGGGTACTATTCAAACAGTGTCGCAAAAGGAATGAATAACCATTTGCAACAGTGGGCCACTTTTTCATTGGCACGCGAGACCATTTTAGGGCACAGTCCGACCCAGACGTTGATGGAATTAAATACCAAACCAGAGTCTAGAAGATAAAGCACAGTGTAGAATGTTAGATGGAGACCATTCAATTGGGTTTAAGGTTTGTGATCTGCATCAGACTATACATTTTGCACTTGTTAAAGTAACAGTGTCTGGTGTTTTTCCGTGCTCCCTTGAGGATATCCATACAACTTTGAGGAAGGTTTAAACTATGACTTCAGGAGCCAAGCTGCAAGTTCATAGACTGGGGGTGTGGATGAAGGGTCATTCCCTCGTGCTGGGACATGGGACTTTCCCCCATGCTGGGACACGGCAGGAGGCAGGGAAGTGCGATTGGTTTGCACATTGTTAGAGTAGGTGTGTAAACCATGGTTGTCGCGCACACATTGCAGCCATTAGGATTAGAGCGACTTGTTGCTGGTGCATTTTGTGCACTATCCTGCTGAGGAGTGGTGTCGATGGAAAAGCATAAGCAAATTTCCCTGACCAACTCATCCACAGGTCGTTTCAGTTGGATCTTGGCTGGGGAACCTGGATGCAAAGTCTGAGCATTGTGCATTTAGGTTTGTTGCAAACAAATCTAGAGGTGGGTGATGCCACATGGAGAGGATTCCATTTACAATGTTGTCTTTGTGGATTTGGCACTCGTGTTCCTCGGATAGAGGACTTCTGCTCAGAGTGTCTGCTAGAACATTGAGTTTCCCTGGAACGTGGAGAGACCTGCTTGAGTGCCCAATTCCACATTTTTGGGATAGTCTGGAAAGAGTGTGCCTCCCTGCTTGTTTAGGTAAATGTTAGGGGGCATTCTCAGAAATGTACCAATTGCTTCTACCTTAGAGACCCCCAGCAACCCGGCTGGATTTTGAGGACTTGATTTGTTTAAACCTTGAGAGAGTCCGACCCTTTTTCCCCACACATGTAATTTAATGTAATTTTTTGTACTCTAATTCTTTTGGTTGTGGAGTCTGAAATGCACTCTGTGATGATTGGCTGGCTGACTGTCCGGCAAGGACAGCCACCCTGCTGGGGTGAGTGACAGCTAGGCTGGAATGAAAGGGAGGGGACTGTATAAATATCTTTTGGCTTGGAAGGCAGAGTCGACCACTGGACGAAGGAACCGAAGAACTTGAAGAGGACCCCTGCTGCAACTCCTGGACCATTGGTTTGCCCGGCGAAGCCCTGCTCCACTGCCGAAAAGCCAAGTTTGCATTGACAGAGAAGCCCCTGCAAGGACGATTTTGACCCTTGAGTTGGTGGGACCAATCAACTCCAAAGTAAGACACCTGGACATCCATCTCGGAGCTGGTTGAATTTCCACAGAGTTGCTGCTGCAAACCGTAGAGCCAGGGAGAGGAACACCAGTTTGTGTGCATTGCTTTTAATCTGGGCAAGAGCTCCAGGAAGATCCTCCGGGCTTCCAGGAAGCAAGACTGACTGAGCTCCAATAGAGTGCGGCACCCCAGAAGCAAGGAAAGTCCATCTAGACAGCCAGGAACCGCCGTGTTGCTATTTGCGGTAGACGCGAGGAGATGAAACACTGAACAGCCACTGAAAGTGAAGTTTGCCGGTTGCAAGTTTTGACCGCCCAGTGCAGGAGTCCCCCCGCCTGTTTTAACTGAATGACTCTTATTTGGGATCTGAAAGTATTTGCCTGCTTAAGAAATATTTGTGCTATCTGGTTTGCTCTAATAATCTTTTCCCTTTTTACTTGCTCTTAACTAATTCTGAATGCCAACAGTAATCCATTAATGTCAACAGCACCCTAGCAATTGAAGTCACCTGTGGGTGTAGGTCTCTGCTGTATGCCATCCCAAATGGGTAATTACTAATTCTGAACTAAGATTGTGTAATTTTGAAGTAAATTTGTGTGGTGTTTTACAGTGCGCCCTTCTGAAGGATGCTTACATTAACTGACTGGTAAATCGATTAATAATTGTTTTATCAAGAAACCCTGTGTGTAAGCGTCTGCTTGAATACTCGTCACTGTGAACCTCTGTGTACCTGCCCTACAGCTCACATTGACCACTCTTGAGATAAGCCTGGCTTCTCATCCAGACTACTAACCTGTGTAGTACAGACTTATACCAAAGGTTGGGTTACTACTGCCAGGAGGTCAGGGTTGTTGTAGTTGTCACGATCCATGCCCATGACCCCCTCAGGTATAACAGCCCTCTGGCAGCAGTGGGGCTAAAGCCCTTCACACTGGCCCCAAGGGCCTTAAAACTCCATCAGAAACATACATGGAGTCAGTCCTGGCGCCAGGCTCATTATCAGGAATAAAGTAATACCAGTTTTGGACCTTAATCCAACATGGAGGCCTATTAAACCGCTCAGTTCTTTAGAACCAAGCCACGTGGACTACTGTTTTGGGTGTGGCTGGGCCTGGAACTACTTTACCTGGGCTATTTAAAACCACACCCAAACAGCAGAACATGCTTCATATTATTCTGCACTCCTGCAGCGTAAAGCTCACCGTGTCCAGCACCTGCTCATCTGCTTCTCCGGCGGCCCGATCCCGAAGCCCTAAATCCGGATTCCATTAATAACCTGGAAGAACAAGAACAGCATTAGCAAGCAAGAACACTTACCTGTGAAGTAACCGGCCTTGAATCCATCCTGTACTTCGCTTACCTCACCCATCTCCGGAGTTCGCCGCAACCTGCAAAGGTAAAGAAACGAGGACAGCATTAATAACAATTCTTACCTGGGCAAGCAACGAGTCCTGGCAGCACCCTGGGCTTCTCTTACTTCGCCCATCTCCGGGTTTCACTGAAACCTGCAAGGGAGAAGGAACAAGGCCAGCATTAACAAAGCACTTACCTGGGAAAGCAGCGCTTCGATCGCTCATCACTCTGGAAACATCACCGCAACCTGTACAAAGAAGAGAAGAGAACACAGGTTAGCAATTAACACCAATAAACAGCGCAGCGCTCCGCTCATCAATAACTCACTGTGGTCTTCGCCATTGGCGCGGCAACTCCGAGATCGCAACCATCCCTGTGAAAACAAGAGAGACATTGTTAGGGAACAGCGTAGTGGAGCAAGACGCCAAGAAGACAGAGAAAACAGAGGGAAAGAAAGACAGAATAAAGACGGAAAAGACATAACTCACCTGGAAGACAGCAAGCAGAGTCGGAGTCACAGCTGGTCTGGACCTGACATAAGGGCACAGGGACCAGTGAAGCAACTAGGTCCACGGAACGCCCGCACCAACCACGTGCCCCTGCACAGAGACGGAGGGTTCAATGCACAAAAACCTAAGGTGAGCAATAACCCCAAGGGAGGGGATTTGGACCAGAGGGAGGTGGGAGTCCACCCATCACAGAACCAGTATCTTAACCCTCCATTCTCCTGTTATAGGTCTTACCCAATGTCTGGCACATAACCAAGCAGAGAGGGGTCCGGGATAGCGCTTAGACCTTCATCCAGTATCGTGTGGTGCCCCCGTGGATACCAGGTGAGCCTAACAGTAGTGCACCCTAAGGGTACTGGATACAATCTTGCCTAACAGTAAACCATGGCAGTGGTGCTGTCTGAGGACTTGCACTGTTTGACTACTCAATGCTGTTGAAAAGTTTGCAATGCCTTGAGAACTGCTAGGATTTCTAGAATGTTTTGTGTTTTTGGGATGTAGTCTGTGTCCACAAGCCATGAGCTGTGTGATGAAGCTAATGGTCTCCCCACCCTGAGAGTGAGGCGTCTTGTTAGTATCGCATGAACTGGTGGATTGCAAAAGGATTTTCCTTTTAGCAAGTGGTCCTTGGACCACCAGTGAATAGCTTGTGCTAGGGTTAACGAAACAATCACTAGATCGTCCAAATGACCTGTTGCACGAGACCATTGTTTTGCTAACCACTTCGGCATCAGGTGCGAGTAGACGTGCGTTTGGAACTAGGTAAATGCATGAGGCCATCATCTCAAGCTGTGATCTGGCAAACTGCTAGATAGTGCGGTACTTGAAACAGCATGTTTTGTACTCTCTCGTTTGAGGGGAAGATTAACTCTGCTTGAATTTTTATGATCGCTGCCAGGAATTGTTTTACTTGACAGGGGACGTGACTTGATATTTTCTCGTTGATAGACAATCCCAATTGGAATAGTAGATTGCTTGCTCCTTGGGTGTCTCATTTGCCTATTTGAAGAGTCTCTTCTGTTATCAGCCAATCGTCTATATGAGGGCACATTGGGAATGAACTTTTGCGTAGGCGCAACGCTACCACTGCTAGTACCTTTGTGAACACTCTTGGAGCTGTGGCTATGCTGAAGGGGAGCACTTTTAATTGGTAGTATTTTCCCACTATCCGGAAGCGCCGATACATAGGGAACATTGAAATACAAAAGTATTGTAAGGGAGGCATGGTATCATAAGTATGACACTGACACACAAGGTACAATTTGAAAAACCTTCATTCAATTTTTGGGGTTGTAAAAACTCCTATTTTGCCCTATAGCTAGGATGGGAGTAGTCTCGACCATCAAATAATAAATGAAACAGTCCTAGTTGAGTCTGTCAAATCAAAATATTAATATTATTAAAATGGCCTACACTAACAAAACCTAATGCCAGTGCCACCTCTTGTACAAAAAGTGTGTAAAGGAGAATATGTATGCAAAGGAAAGTCGGTGTTCAAATATAAAGTATAAATGTGGCCGAGTCAGCTCTCCTCCCCACGTTCGACAGCACGGAGTAAGGCGGTCCCCGTAGGCAGGATGACACACTCTGGCTCAGGTTCTTAACACAAAGGCAGTTCAGAATGTGGATCAAGGGCCACCTGGCCTTCCACGTTACAGTCTCTTTCCAGCTTTCAAAACAGTTGAACAAAAGGTTCACGCCAGTACCCCTCTGTTGGGCTCAGACCTCTTAAAGCAAAAGTTCAAAACACTTGCAGGGGTTCCCTTCCCCAACTTTATTCACATCCTTTAGGGGTTCCCGGGCCCTAACTTATTACACGTCTCGTCTCGGACCGTTTCCAGACGTCAAAGACATTTGAGTGTGCATGGCTTTTAATACAGACCCCACAGGACTGCTTTGACTTTCCCTTCAGCTCACACTCTTGGACTATTTGCCCCAGTGCTTCTTGGTCTGGGTAGCTAAATGTTCACCTTTTTTACTCTCCCCTTTCCTGTGGGTTAATTTGGACCACTTTGCGTTTACAGTTCTTTCACTTTATCGCTACAAACATTTCACCTTTCACAGAGACTATATCGATTGGGCTACTTCCTTTTGCCAGACCACTCCATTACTCAGTATCGCTGGTTTCACACCTATCGTTACTTCACAGTTCATTCACACGTCTTCCTTTCTTCACGTCTCATCCCTTAACACCAACCGGTGCCATGTCACTTGGAAACTCACCAGCTATGTACATGTCTGTCTTTAGAGTTTTTCGATTGACGAATCAAAGTTAGTACCACAGGCCTGGCCTCCCCAACTCGGTCGTTCACCCGAGAGAGTCTGTCTCCCTCTTTCAGAGCCGCTTGTCTCACTTGTGCATCTGTCTTGGAATGAGCGTCAATGCAGTAGTGCTGAGTGAATGTACAGAGCTCCATGTAGCTGCCTTGCAAATACTGTCTAAGGGGACATTTGCAATGAAAGCCAGAGTGGCTCCTGTGCCTCGAGTGGAGTGAGCTCTGGGCGTAAAAAGGCAGCGTTTCATCCGATAGGTAATATCACTGTTAGATACATCCGACTATCCATCTAGAGATGGCATTCTTAGAAATGCAGTCACCTTCTCTGCCTGGCGCTATGGAGACAAACAATTGATCGGCCTTTCTTAGCGGTCTAGTCTTGTCTACGTAGTAGAGGACCGCTCTACTCACATCTAGTGTGTGGATTTTTACCTCAGCTAAACTGTTGGGTTCCTGGAAGAAAGCCGGTAGCTCAATTGCCTGGTTTACATGAAATGTGGAGATGAATTTAGGAGGGAACCTAGGGTGACTACGTAAAACCAGCTTCTTTTTGTGTACAACAAAGAAAGGATCCTGCCCCGACAATGCTTGAATTTCACTAACCCTTCTTATGGAAGTGATAGCCACAAAGAAGACAGTCATACAAGTCAGGTGTTTGAGACTAGACTTGTGCATAGGCTCGAAAGGGGGGTCCATAAGCTTAGCGAGCACCACATTGAGATCCCAACCTGGTGGGTTAGAAATTGGAGGGTGGAGTCGCTTTACTCCTTCCTTAAATGCCTTGATGACCGGTACTTTCCACCATGAGACCTTCTTATGAGAGGTTGTGTAGGCTGACAAAGCCGCCAGGTGGATCAGATTGGACTGGCACCAAATGACAAATCTTCTCCATTTGTCAAAGTAACAGTGCCTAGTGTTGGGTTTTCTTGATTCTTTCAAGATGTCCATGCATCCCTGTGGCAGATTGAGATGTCCGAACTCTTTGACCTCAGGAGCCATGCTGCCAAGTTAATGGAGTGCGGCTGCTGGTGCACTGTTAGTCCCTCGTGCTGGGTGAGTAGGTTGTACTGGCACAGGAGTTTGATAGGATCACACATCACCAGTTTGCGCAGATGTGGATACCATGGTTGTCTTGTCCACATAGGAGCAACTAGGATAAGCGTCATCGGTTCCTTGTGTATCTTGTTCACCACCTTCCTCATGAGAGGTGTTGGGGGAAAGCATAAGCAAATTTCCCTGACCAGTTCATCCATAGGGCGTTCCCCTTGGAGCCTGGCTGGGGGAACCTGGATGCAAAGTCTGGGCATTGACTGTCTTCGCTTGTGGCGAATAAGTCTATAGTGGGGAAACTCCATTGAGAGAAGAGTTGTTTCACGACTCCTTCGTGTAGATGCCCCTCGTGTTCCTCTGGTATGGGATCTCTGCTCAATGAGTCTGCTAGAAAGTTGAGTTTCCCTGGAACATAGGACAATAGGAACATCTTCCATTTGAGTGCCCATTTCAAAATTTGCTGCACAAGTTTGGACAGATTTGGAGAACGTGTACCCCCCCCTCCCCGGTTTGTTTATATAGAACATCGCTGTAGTGCTGTCTGTTAGGATCTGTACATATAGGCATGTTAAATGGGGTTTGAATGACTGAAGGGCCTTGAATACTGCCAGCAGATTGATGTGATTCTGAGCTACAGTGCAAGACAACAGACCCCGAGCTGTGAGGTGAAGGTAGTGTATTCTGCGTTGCACCGACTTCAGTAGCGCGATAAACTGCGCCACTGGATTCTTGTCCCCATCAAATTGAGGGTCAGCTGCCTCTACAAAGGAGAGATCGTCGTGGTCCGGTTCTGGGTCATAGAGGTCTATGACTGTATGTACGAGACCTCTTAGAAGGGGGTTGAGTAGGTAGAGCAGAGGATTGTGAACCAGAGGGAGCTGAGGTGGGGGGAGTGGAGTGGAAACAAAGTAATCCGGGTTCTTCTCGTAAAAATTGGCCAAAAAGGTCATTCTTCACATCACTATGTCTTGTGAAGACCATTCTTTGGAACTTGGGATTACCAAAGGTTGAGGGGAAAGTCCTAAATCCTCCTCTGTGGGAGGTACTACCTTAGATTTTTCTTTGAGATATATGCCTAGATTCTCTAGGTTTCTCTATGGGCCTGGATTCACTAGGTTTTTCCTTCAAAGGGGTTTTATCCCTAAGAGGGCTTTTGTCCCTATGAGGTGTTTTAGAGGATTTTTTGTGATGTGCCCCCCCCCTACACTGGGACCCAGAGGTGTGTTTAACTGACTTTATGGGGCCTACTACTTGGTCCGAGCGTCGATAGCGGGAGCGTCGGATGCGGGTAGGGCCGAGGCCTCGTCCGATTGACCTTGGAGGGAGTTTTACGAATGACACCCTTGCAGTCTTGACGGTTGGGCCCTGTCGTGTGGAGATCGAGCGAGAGTGCCCAGAGGACCGGGACTCAGCGGACCTTACCCTGGGTGTCGAACATGGTCCATCACTCGACCCATGTGTCGAGTCTTGACCCGGGCTTATATGCTTAGTGGTGGGTGTCTTTGTAGCGCTTCCACCGCCGGGTGTAGTCCCACAACATTGCCGCCGGCCTGTCCTCCGGGGTCAGGGGCCTGCGCTTGGGTAGCCAGAGCTACCCAGTCGCCCTCGCCGTCTGAAATGGCGGCGTCGCTGCCGTCGCTAAAGGTGCCTTCTACCTCTATGGCCTCGAGCTGCCTGGCGTAGTGGGCCCAGTGTTTTGTGGAGCGGTCCTTTAACGCCTTTGGCTTGAAGAGCCTACACGCTCAACAAGATGTTTCGACATGGTCTCTTGGGAGACAAGTTACAAACTAGATGTTTGTCCAGCCACAGGAATTTACGATTACAATTGGGGCAGAATTTAAAATGGGGTATTTTCCATAATTACAGGCTATGGCAGCTGGGCGAAAGTGTAGGAAGGGGGGTATATACATCCTAAAATGACCTCACCCCCTCTCCCTACTGTCTGGGCCGAGGCCCGGGGCGGCCTTCCAAGGCTGAACGGTCCGTTGCGGTAGTCCATTCACGGGCAGTTTCTCTGTGTTCACCGGCGTGATGTTTCAGAGGTCGGGGAAGAAAAGGATAGAAAGAAATACTATATCAGAAAAAATAGCACAGCTCACAACAAAGTATTGGTCAAAAATGTAATGTATAATATAAAAAACATAGGTAAAAAACACGGCCGGTAAGGCAGCAGCAATAACAGAGGCAGGACGCCCGTAAGAACGACCCGCACACAACGCGTTTCACACTCAACTGAGCGCTTGATATATATAATACAATACATTACTCACCGTAATCGTATTTCTGATGCTTGTATCTGCTTAGATTCACTTGCTGCGCATAGGCTGACATCTAGTGGAAGCAGCGGAGTATTACAGTTTGTTTTTCGAAACTTGAAAATGGGCGTTGACACAGGGCGTGCCAGTAATACTATCCCTAGTGTGAGGTCCACTGTACCCATGATCCCTCACGCGTCTAGGACCCTCAGATTGTATTTTTCTGACATGAGGTAGATTATCAAAGCAGATAGAAAGATAAGACTACAAGCATCCGTGCTCCTTCTCTCAGAGGGGAGGAAGGGTGGGTCCCATGTGAATCTAAGCAGATACAAGCATCAGAAATACGAATACGGTGAGTAATGTATCCCTTCTGAGGCTTGTAGAATCTGCTTAGATCACATGCTGTGCATAGATTAGCGAGCAGTGTTAGAAGAAGGAAGTTGGATGTGAGAAGGGTCATGAGCAAATAAATGTCTAAGAACTGCTTGTCCCACTTGAGTATCTGTCTCGCAATGAGTGTCAATGCAGTAGTGCTGAGTAAAAGTGTGAATAGAGCTCCAAGTTGCTGCTTTGCAAATGGTGTCAAGGGGTACATTTGCAATGAAAGCCAGAGTGGCCCCAATTCCTCTAGTAGAGTGGGCTCTTGGCGTGAAAGGCAACCTTTTTCCAGAAAGGGAGTAACACAGCTGGATACAATTTATAATCCACTTAGAAATGGCAACTTTAGAGACGCGATCTCACTCTTTGTCTGTAGCTACGGAGACAAACAGTTGGTCTGTTCTTCTTAGCGGCATGGCCTTGTCTACATAGTATAGGACCGCCCTACGCACATCTAGGGTGTGCAGTTTCAACTCAGCCGAGTTGTGGGATTCTTGGAAGAAAGCCGGAAGCTCAATGGACTGGTGTAAATAAACTTAGGTGAAAACCTAGGGTGTGTTCGTAAAACCAGTTTATCTTTATGAACAGTAAAGAAGGGATCCTGCACTGACAGAGCCTGAATTTCACTGACCCTACTTATCGATATAATGGCTACTAAGAAGGCAGTTTTATATGCCAGGTGTTTGAGGCTGCTTTTATGCATGGGCTCGAATGGGGGGCCCATGAGTTTAGCCAGCACCACATTAAGGTCCCATCCTGGTGGTGGGTAAGACATTGGAGGGTGGAGTCTCTTTATCCCTTCCATGAAGGCTTTAACCACTGGTACTTTCCACCATGATACCTTGTTATGGGAGGTGGTGTATGCTGACAGAGCATACAGGTGTACCTTTAGTGAATTAAATACCAACCCTGCGTCCAGCAGGTGGTGCATGTAGGTGACAATAGTGGAAGGAGTGCAATCAACCGGGTTGATTTGCTTATTCTGGCACCAGATAACTAATCTTTTCAATTTGTCAAAATAACAGTGCCTCGTGTTGGGCTTCCTAGATTCCTTTAGGATGTCCATGCACCTCTGTGGTAAGTTGAGGTGTCCAAACTCTAACTTTAAGAGCCATGCTGCCAAGTTCATTGAGCTGGGTTGAGGATGCACTGTTTGACCTTGGTGCCGGGATAGTAGGTTGTACCAGCACGGGAGTCTGATTGGTTCGCACGTTGCTAGCCTGGTGTGGGGACCACGGTTATCTCGCCCACATAGGAGCAACTAGGATGAGCGTCATCGATTCCCTGTACATCTTGTTGACCACCTTCCTCATCAGAGGAGTTGGTGGAAAAGTGTAAGCAAACATCGCTGACCAGTTCGTCCACAGGGCGTTCCCCTTGGAGCCTGGCTGGGGAAACCTGGATGCAAAGTCTGGGCATTGTCTGTTTTCGCTTGTGGCGAATAGGTCTATAGTGGGGAAACCCCACTGTGGGAAGATGTCTTCTACGACTTCTCTGTGTAGAGACCACTCGTGTTCTCTTGGGAGAAGATCTCTGCTCAAGGGGTCTGCCAGAGAATTGAGATCCCCTGGAACATGTTGAGATGACAGGTAAATGTCATGTCTGAGTGCCCATATCCAGATTTGTTGGGCAAGCTTGGACAGATTTGGCGAACAAGTCCCTCCCTGCTCGTTTATGTAAAACATTGCTGTTGTGCTGTCTGTCCGAAGCGCTCTGAATACTGCCAGAAGCTCTAGCAGGTTGATATGATTCTTGGCCACTGTGTGAAACCAGAGACCCTGAGCTGTGTGGTGAAGGAGGTGTGCTCCCCACCCTGACAGGGATGCATCTGTAGTGACTACAGCCTGTACTTCTGGATCGTAAAAGGGTTTTCCCTTTGACAGGTTCTCTCCGGTCTACCAATGAAGACTTAGTACCAGTGTTGGCGAAACGACCACTAGATCGTCCCACTGACCACTTGCCTGAGACCACTATTTTGCCAACCATTCGTGCATGGGACGCAGGCGCGCGATGGGGACCAGGTAAATACATGACGTCATCATGCCTAGCAAACGCATCGCTTTGCACACTGTTATCTGTCGACCTGACTGATGTTGAGGAATCTGCAGTAGTATATTCCGAATTCTTTCCTCTGATGTAAAGGCCAACCCCTTGAGTGTTTAGTACAGCTCCTAGGAACTGTTTGGAGGTGCTTGGCACCAGGCTTGATTTCTTCTCGTTTATGGAGAAACCCAATTCGAAGAGGTCGATCGTTCTTTGAATGTTTAAATTGCAAATTGCTGGGGTCTCCCCCGTGATGAGCCAGTCGTCCAGGTAAGGGTACACTGGGATTACCTCCCTGCGTAGGTGTGCCGCCACCACCGCCAGAAACTTTGTGAATACCCTTGGAGCCGAGGCTATACCGAAGGGCAGCACCTTGAACTGGTAGGTAGTGCTGACCGTCCACCTTGAAGCTCAAGAATCTTCTGTGCGCTGGGAACATGGAAATATAAAAATAGGCATCTTTCATGTCCAATGTTGCCATGTAATCCCCCTTTTTTAGGAGGGGGATTACCTCTTGGAGAGTAGTCATGCAAAACTTTTGGGGCTTGACATACTTGTTTGCAGGGCGTAAGTCTAAGACTGGGCGCATTGTTAGATTTTTTTTGGCACAAGGAACTAAGTTGAATAAATACCCTTGTTTACCTGTTTGCCCGGGACAAGTTCTATCGCGTCCTTTTCTAGAAGATTGACAATCTCCTCAAGGAGGATTTTCTGGTGGTTCAAGGAATGTACTTTTTTGTCGTGGTGGGTGGTTTTGGGGACGCTCGAGCAGTTCTATGCATTATCCTGCGGACAGCACCCATCTGTCTGATGTGATCCCTTCCCAAGCTTGGGTGAAGTTGTTAATGCGTCCTACTGGAGATGTGTGGGAAGGGACCCTGATCTCGGCGTCACTCTTTTGCCGGAGGCGTGCCGCCCCTGCTGGGGCTGCCTCTTCCCTTACCACGGCCCCTCTCGTTTCCCGTTATAAAACTTTGGGTAGACTGCTGGTTGTTACCCCATGATGTACCCTGCCCCTGAGAATAGTTGGAGCCTCTTTGTGAATTTTGGCCGCGTGGGCGACGAAAATTGCCATTCCCTCTTTGATTAGGGGGGCTTGTTGGTCAACTGTCCCAGGGATTTCAGAGTCTCATACAATTTTTCGATTCTGGGGTTTACCGCCCTGGTGAAGTTAGGATTGATAAGGGAAGGATCAATTCTCCTCTGTATAGACTTGACAATAGGGATGGCCTGGACAATGGCTCCCTTTTCCCCTACTAGTTCCTCGGCAAAGTCCCTCTCTTCCTGTGCTCCCTGGGTGTCTATGCTGAAGAGTTCAGCCGCTCTACATAGAACCTCATTTAGGAGAGGTTGGTTGTCAACTGGAGAGTCGGTAACCTGAGGTTCTTTGCCTACCGGGGAGTCTACTCTGTAGACTGCTGGGTCATCTTCCTCTTGGTCCACATCATCCCCATAGTAGTCCACTCCAGTTTGGTCGTCCAACGTGACCAAATCTGGATCCTCTTCTTGTAGTGGATCCTGACTATACTGAGTGTATGGCTGTATGTAGAAAGGGTCAGAAGACTGACCTTGCGTTGGTGCCTCAACTCGAGGTTTCTTACCAGGGGGTAACTGGTCCCTAGAGCCTGAGGGAGTAGCCCCGTCAGGGGTATAGGAGAGGAAGTGATCTGGGTTCTTGGCATAGAAGTCCGCTAGGGATGACATTCTACACATAACCCTATCTATATCCTCACTGGACCATTCTTTGGAGCTGGGGGATTACCCTTTCCTGGGAGTGTTTCCCTACTATAACCTGACAGAACCTATGGGCTTGTGCAGGGGACTTGGTTAGATTTTTATCAGAAGACCTAGCACTGTCTTTATGTACCAGAGGAGTAGAAGGTGGCTGAGAGGATTTCTTCTGCTGTTTTCCCCCACTCCCCATGAGTGGAAGAGTGCTTCCCTGGTGTGTTCACCTTCTCAGAGGTTTTCAACGTCTGGCGTCGAGATTCGGGGGTAGTGTCCCTTTCCTCAGAGTGAGGAC
Source organism: Ambystoma mexicanum (assembly GCF_040938575.1). Taxonomy (NCBI): domain Eukaryota; kingdom Metazoa; phylum Chordata; class Amphibia; order Caudata; family Ambystomatidae; genus Ambystoma; species Ambystoma mexicanum. The sequence continues at coordinate 297,315,110 of NC_090936.1, read as the reverse complement.
GTCGGGAAACAGGAACCGCCGTCGAGCGGTCTGCTGACGCCGACTCCTGGAGTGCGGCCTGGGGATGGAGGTCGGCTTCGTCTTCCGACGATCGTACCTCCATTACTTTGGTGAGTGAGGCACTCTTGGCAACAGTGGATGGTTGCCTTGTGTCATGTGGCGATCTTGACCGAGAACGCCCAGAGGACACCAATTCGGTGGGCCGTTCTTTGCGTGCCTCTTTCCGAGAACTCGACACGCGCGTCGTGTCTCGGTTGGACTTCGAGTGTTTAGTGGAAGTGGTGTGGGTAGCGCTCTCGTCGCCGGGTGTGCTCCCCATAGGTGCCCTGTCGGACAACCTTCCAAGGTCAGGGACTTGCGCTTGGCTATCTTTCGACGCCACATTGCCCTCGCCGTCCGATAGTACGGCGTCGCTGCCATCACTGAAGGTGCCCTCCGCTTCCAAGGCCTCTTGTTGCCTATCGTGGTGGGCCCTACGTTTTGTCGAACAGTCCTTTAGAGTCTTAGTCTTAAACCGGCTACACGCTCTGCAGTTCGCCTCGGGGTGGTCCCTCGGCAAGCAGAGGTTACAGGTGGCGTGTCTATCAACCCAAGGGTACTTGCGGTTGCACTTGGGGCAAAATTGGAAAGGGGTACCCTTCATACGCACCCTGTGGCAGCGGGCTAGTGTGTGTAGGAATATATATTATATATATATATATATATATAAATATGTGAGTGTAGAGTATGTACCACCCCCCACTCTCCGTACTTGTAGGGCCGAGGCCAGAGGCCTTTCGAGGCCCAAAGTCCGTCGTGCAGCTCTCGACGGTTGTTATCTTCTCCGGGCCGGCGTCGAGCTTCGATATTCGGTGACTCGACGTGGGGATGGAGAAAACGGGGAAATATTATAATATTTGCAAAAGTATGGCTAAAAGCCAGGGAACTCCGTGGAATACTTCCGACCAGTATGGCGGAAAAAAACAATCTGAGGGTCCTAGACGCGTGAGGGATCATGGATACAGTGGATCTCACACTAGGGATAGTATTACTGGCACGCCCTGTGTCGACGCCCATTTTCGAGTTTCGAAAAACAAACTAATACTCCGCAGCTTCCACTAAATGTCGGCATATGCAAAGCATGTGATCTAAGCAGATTCTAGAAGCGCCTCAGATATATATATATATATAAATATAAATACACACACATACACACAGAAGGTCGCCTGGTGTGCTGGGACAGCATGTTGTATGGACACAGACGTTTGATTGGTTTGCACACAGAAAGTTTGAGTAGGTGGGGAACCATGGTTATCGAGCCCACATTGGTGCTTTTAGGATCAGAGTGACTCGCTCCTGGTGCATCTTGTGAACTATTTTGTTGAGGGGGGGGTGTTGGGGCAAAAGCATAACACAGGGTGTTCCACTCGGACCTTGTTTGGGGAAACCCGGATGCGAAGGCTGGATATTGTGCGTTTTGCTGAGTTGCAAAAAGATCTAAGTCTGGTTGCCCCCATTGGGCGAAGACATTGCATGAGATTATCTGCGTTAATTTACCACTTGTGTTCTGTGGGAAGCTGCAGATTTCTGCTTAAGTTTTCTGCTGGTGATTTGTATTACGCTGCAACTTGGAGATAGTAAGAAAATGTTGCATTGAAGACACTGGTTCCAAATCTTTTGGGCTAATTAACAGACTTGGATCGTGTGTCCCACCCCAATTGTTGGCAGTGCTACTGTCTGAGGACTAGAACAGTTTTTCCTGCCAAGTGATGTTGAAAAACTTGTAGGGCCTTGATGATTGCTAGCAATTCTAAGGTTGATGTGATGTTTTGCTGTTGTGTCCACAGGCCATGCGCAGTCTAATGTAGGTAATGTGCTCCCCACCTGGAGAGGTGTCTGTTGTGAGGGTGGCCCGTACTGGTGGGCTGCAAAAGGGTTTCCCCCTTAACATATTTTCTCTGGCAGACCAGTGCAGAGCCTGTACTAAAGGATGTGAAACAACCGCTAGATAATCCCACTGACTGCTTGCCTGAAAGCATTGCTTCGCTAGCCACTCTTGCACAGGCTGCATGCATAGAACCAAGAATATGCAAGAAGCCATCATCCCCGAGAAGACGCATTGCCTTGCGCACAGAGGGTGACATAACCAAGGATGTGGAACAGCACGTTTTGTACTCTCGTTTGAGGAAAAGACCAAGCCTTCTAGAGTTTTTATTAATGCTCCCAGCAATTGCTTTACTTGACTGGGGATGAGACTATTATCTCATTGATCGAAAACCCCAATTATCAATAAATGGATTGTTGCTGAAGTGTTCCGACACATTTGAAGTGCGTCTGCTCTTATGAGCCGGTTGTCCAGATAAGGGTACACTGGGTTGGATTGCCTTTGCAAGTGTGCTGCTACCACTGCTAGAACTTTTGTTAACACCCTTCGCGCTGATGAAATGCTGAAGGGGAGCACTTTGAACTGCTAGTGACTATCTCCTAATCGGAAGCGCAGGTATTTCTGTGCTCTAGCAACATTGAAAAATGAAAGCATGCATCTTTCATATCCACTGTTACCATGTCATCTTCCTGTTTTTGGAGGGGAGTTCCTTCTTGAAGTGTCATACAAAACCTATGCGGTTTCATACAAGTGCTAACTGGACGCAGGTCTAACACAGGGCATGCATAGTTAAATCCTTTTTGGCACTAGGAAGCACACTGAATAGATACCCTTCTTTATCTCATGAGATGCAACCAGCTCTACTGTCCCTTCTTGTAGGAGAGACTTGATCTCAGCTTGCAGGATGTCTTGATGCTCTGGAGACACCTGTGTGTCTTGGTGGATGATTGTTAGGGGAGTTTTCCTAAAGTCCACCTGGCGGTAAGTCTCTATAAAACAATCCTTTGGTATACAGGTCCCCAACTCTTAGCATAAATCTGTACTAGCCAAAGGAATTCTGCTAGCTAGGTTGAACACTTTCTCGCTCTTATGATGGATCGCAATCTTCCTCAATTAATTCATGAGCCCACTGACCAGTTGGGCAACACACTTGATTTTATTTGTGCGCCCAAGTCACTCATTGCTATTATTTCTTCTTGCCCTGTACTTTGGTCTGACCACTATCTGATCTTTCACTGCTGTTCTTCCAGGCCTTGTCCGGCACCCCCTCAAGCTGCCCACCTTGAAAAGGAATTGGCACAAGGTCGATCTCTCCACACTATCTGCCTCTCTTTCCCACTGCACCCCTCTGAACTCTTGCATGTTGCAGAATTTGAGTGCCTCCTTAGCTGACCAACTTGCACCGGCCAAGCTCGGTAAGGAAAGATCCATGTGTCCGAACCCTGGTTTTCGGATGAGCTCAGAGCACTAAAACTTAGCTGTCGTCAAGCTGAACGTAAGTGGAGGGTCAGTTATAAGAATGATACAAGAGCAGTTTTTTGCTGCGCTCTAACAACTTACCAAAAAGCAATTTTAGCTGCAAAAAAAAACTATTTTGGCGGTAACATTGAGGATGCGGTCAATAAGCCCAAGGCGCTTTTTTGAGCTAGTGCAGTCTCTTTCCACTCCGACTAAATCTTGCCCTTCGATCGAGCCCTCACAAGCTGTGTGTAAATCTCTTTCCTCTTGTTCCATTCCAAAAGTGCAGCTATATGCGAAGACATCAAAGTTAACTTGGATGCCACTGCTGATGAGCAATCTTTCCCTGATCTTCCTATCCCTAGTGTGTCATGGGCCTCTTTTCCTGAGGTCTCTGAGCAGAATATTCTGAAAGCCATCCATGGTCTCAAGTCGGCCTCTCCTGCTGACGCCATTTCCCTAGACGTACATCTCCCCTGATATCAATGAAATTACAACAGCTATTAATGTATCTTTTCAAGAGGGGTTGATACCAAGGATCCTGAAACACGTTCGGGTGCTTCCACACTTGAAGAAGCCCTCTCTGGACCCTGCTGTCCTGGCGAACTTCCATCCCATCTCCATTCTTCCGTCCCTGATGAACTCTGTTGGTCTCTCCCCTTTTGTCATCCTTCATGGAATCCTCTGGTTATTTTGATACATTCCAATCGCGATTCCACCTCGGGAGAGGCACTGAATCAGTTCTCAACTCTGTATTTGATGACCTCACCGCCTAGTTGATCAGGACGGTGTAGGAGCCTTGCTCTTACTTGACCTCTGCCGCGTTCGACGCGGTCGAGCTTTCTACACGGATATACCGTTTGTCGGACACAGGCTTGGGGGTGGTGGGGGGAGGGCAGGCGTTGAGCTGGTTCGCAGATTTCTTTACCGATCGGTCTCAATCTGTTTTCCTGCCTCCCTACTGCTCCAAATCGGTCACACTGTTCTGTGGAGTACCACAAGGGTCTGCTCTGTCTCCTATTCTTTTTAATATCTACATCTGTCCTCTGGTTCTTCTCATTCTATCTCACGGTTTTCTTTCTATTCTTACGCAGACGAAGCACAGATCCTGGTACGTCTGGATCTCACTCGGCCCGACACTGCGGTCCGTCTTAGGAACTGCCTTGAAGACTTGAGTGCCTGGATGGCAACCAACTCTTTCAAGCTCAATGCCAGTAAAACAGAGGTCCTGGTGGTAGGGACAAACACCCCCCTTAACTACTGGACCCCGGACTTCTGGCCCACCTCCTTGGCCCGTTTCTCCCTACCTTGTCTCACGGTGAGAAATTTGGGGGTTAGGTTTTCATCTTCTCTGACGATGACTGAGCAAGTGGGCACAATCTGCAAAGCCGGCCATTTCAAACTGCGGACTCTGAGAAAGGTTCTTCCCTTCATCTTCATGCCCCGGTAGTAGGAGCACTGATTTTTTTTTTTTATGAAACATTTTATTGTTTTAACAATAACAAATACAAACACGCCCTCGCTCTACAGGGCAAAATTCCTTCTCGTACCCGCTAATCGTCGGAATCACACTATGGGTGCAGCGTAATATGGCCTCTCAACACGCATGGTTACATTTTACTACAACAGTGTCATGTAAACTTGATTCCCACATCACATCCCTAGATGACAATTCGTTTTGCTAGTACAAACATCCCCTCAGTGTGAGTCTTCCCATTTCTGCCATATTCTCTAGGCTTTCTCGGGGCAACCTCTAGCAGTGTAAACTCTTTTTTTCCATTGCAATACAAATGTCCACATCTGTGGCCCATTGCGCATAGTTCGGCGTCATCTCAGATCCCCAAAGCTGCGCTATGTTCCTTTTGATCAATGCGGTGGTGGTGGATATAAACAATTTTTCGTATCGTGATAGCTCACATTCTTCTTCTATCCCCAACAACAATTGTTTTGGGTTTCTGTGAATCACTTTGACCATTACCCTTGACAATTCATCGCAGCACTGCTGCCAGTATTGCTGAATAAGAGTACACTCCCACAGAATGTGGAAGAAGGTGCCTTCCTCACTTTTGCATCGTAAACAAGATGGGTTGGTGATCCCCCTCCCCCTTACCCCCCTCCCCCCCATCTGAATAATGCTACCCTTGGATAATATATTCTGTGCAGTATTTTCAGTTGGATTAGCCCAAGCCTGGATGAGATGGTCGATTCTCTGGGAAACATCAGTGCGGTTACCCATTCCTCCGGAGGTATGGCACCCATATCCCTCCATTTCGTTTTCAGACCTACCAATTCAGTGGCGGCAAAAGAGGTTATGGCGCTGTACATAGTTGACGTGACTTTGTGTTTGATCATTTCTGGAAATAGGTTACGTTCTAGAGGGGTATAGTCAGGCATATCAATCATGTCAGGGAGGTGGGCTTGTAGCGCGTTTTTAAGTTGTGTGTAGTGATATTGCTCATTCGGGGGGAGTTTAAAGCTAGAGACAAGATCTGCGAACGGTATTATCGTGTTCTATTTCACGACATCTCCGATTTTTGATATGCCAAGTTTTGACCAAGAGGGTAATTTGGGTAATTTGTTCACTTCCGGGAGGTGTTTATTGCCCCATAGTGGTTGTACCGGGTTTAGCTTTTTATCCCAACCCAAGTGTTTATGTGTGTCCGTCCATATTTGTGTTGTGTGTTAGCATGGACGGGGCATCTAGCCAGTCCTTCTCGCGACAGAGTTATTTCATGATGGGTCTTTCTTGTGCATTTGGGTCTGATATTCTATTATGCGGTAGTGTGGTATCTCCATGAAGTTTGTCATTCACTACCGCCATTTGGCTGGCCCAATAGTAGGTTTGTAGACTGGGGAGTCCAATCCCACCCTCCCATATAGATCTTTGAAGGGTAGCGAGTGCTAAATGTGGGTGACCCCCGTTCCATAGCAGTTTCCTAAGTGTTTGGTCTATTTTATGAAATTCACTTGGCGCTATAGGTAGCGGAGCGTTCTGTAGTATGTAGAGAAAGCGGGGGAGGGCCATCATCTTGAAGAGTGCTGCTCGTCCTAGTTGTGTCAGTGGTAGGGACATCCAATGTCAGACGTCTTCTTTGAACCTCAACGTCAGTGGATATACATTTTTAGGCACATAGGGCCTCATCACGAGTTGGGTGGTAACCCTTAAAATCGGCGGTAACGCTATCAGCGCCGATTAAGGGTCCGTCGGATCACGAGTCCAAATACCGCCTGCGCCATTAGAGCCGGCGCAAGTACAGCCGGCTGTACAAGCGTCGGCTGTAAAAGCGCCAGTAACCATTCGCGCTAAAACATTGCAATCACAAGTTGGGCGTAGGCGCAATTAGCGCCAGAAAAGCGGACAATCTGCTGAAAATACCCCCAGCAAAATGCTGAAGGTAAAAGAACACAGGCCACAGCAATAAGGGCCCACGTGAAACCAATGCAAATCAGAGGCCTACAAAGGACCCATGCACAACACACCCTCCCCAACACCATTGCACCAGCAGGAGCAGGGAGGAGACAGCAATAAGGGCCCAGGTGAAACCAATGCAAATCAGAGGCCTACAAAGGACCCACCCATGCACAACACACACTTCCAAACACCATGCTGCCATTTGGAGCCGGGAGCCTTCATGTGGACTTCTACCTGCTGCGCCTGGAGCCACAGAGGCCAGCTAACCAGGCCAGGGGGTGGTGGGGATGAGGAGGAGGAGAGCAGCACCAGCAAGGCGGCCAGCCATCCCCAGGGTCAGGCCAACACCCTGGGCCCTGACTGATGGCCAGTTGGTGACCGAATATCGACTGGACAGGGCAACCATCACCCAGTTGCTGGACACAATCCAGGCTGACATCGGCAGCCGTATAGCCATCAGCACAGCAGTACCTCCGCTAGTGAAGCTCGTGTCTGTGCTACAATTCCTCGGGACTGGCAGCTACCAACACACCGTTGCCATGATGCATGGCATGGCCCAGTCCACATTCAGTGCCATGTTGGGACAGGTGCTGGATGCACTGTTGAATCATGTGAATGAGCACATCGCATTGCCAGCCACACAGGCACAGGTGACCCAGCTGAAGGGTCAATTCCATCCCATTGCCCAAGTCCCGAATGTAATAGCAGCCCTGGACTGCATACATGTAGCACTCGTACCACCCCAGGCACATGAGGCAGCCTACAGAAACCGGAAAAATTAACATTACCTGAATGTGCAGATGACATGTGGCCCCGACCTCACCTTCAGCCACTGCAGTGCCCGCTACTCAGGATCCACCCACGACTCCATGGTCCTGCGCAACAGTACCCTGCCAGCGTACATGGAAAGGCACTGAGGGCAAAACACATGGCTGCTGGGTGAGTACAAATGTATACAGTAATGCATGTTAATCCACAACTGATGGGGCTGATCACGCACAATGAAATCCCTGAATGTCAATAGGCAGCATTTCCAATCGAGCACCTTGCACGAGAAACCTTCGACATGTCCAACACAACAGAAGACACCTGTTCAGGATGTAAAAGACATGTGGCAGCACAGTGACATATGGAAGGCCTATCACCACAAAGCCTCCTGTGAGTGTAGCACTATGGCTCCCCACACCGACACAGTACAGACATCCCACCCTGCCCATCCGACAGTCATGCAAATGTAACACAAAAGTCGGCACATCCACAAAAGCACCACACATAAGTAGTCTGAGTAATGCCAATGTACATCCCACAAACACTGTCCCCTGAATGGCCAATGAAATTCCTGGAGAACAGTAAACAATAGTGACAACCAGCAAATGTAACAGCAGCCAAAGGGAAAGGCAATGACACATGAGATAGCTACTTCTTGCATGCACAAGCAGATGGAAGGGCCCCCTTCCCCAGTGACAAGTGAATGAGTACTGTTACATACTGAAACGGAGGCGTACCAAGTTGTGAGTACCTCATTGAAACAATGTTGCTCGTAGCACAGCACACTCCACAATGTTAGTGACCAAATGACAAGTATGGCAAAATGACACTGATGACTGAGCCCTGTACACCCACTGAACTTACCTTGTCCCCAAACCTGCTTTCTCTCCCGTGCAGGTGATTCAGGATATCCCCAGTATACATGGCTCATGACCCCTGTGCGTCATCCACACACTGCAGCAGAGCGGGCATACAACATTGCCCATGGTCGTACACAGATCTGCGTGGAGAGGGCATTTGGACTGCTGAAGGCACGCTTCCGGTGCCTAGACCGTACGGGAGGGGCATTGATGTATGCACCTGAAAAAGTTGGGAAAATTGTACTGACATGTGCCATGCTGCACAACATCTGCTGTCGCAGGAATGTGTCACTGCCCCTGATGCTCATGTGCAGCCACCTGAGGAATGGTTCTGAAGGGGATGACGTGCCTGAAGGTGTTGCACGCGCACAAAGGGTTGGGCTGAGGGAGGGGAGGTTGGCCAGACAGGGCTTGATTGATTTTTTTTTTTTTAAACGGGTGACGGCTACATTTTGCACATGTCACTTCAACATTAAAGAGCACTTTATCACAATCCCTACTGTCCATGCTTTGTGAATTTTGAAACATGATTTTTTTCTCAGTATAAAAATCCCTCCCTCCCCCCAGTGAACACCCAGCACACAATACCCCCCTCCCCCCAGTGAATACCCAGCACACAATCCCCCCTCCCCCCAGTGAATACCCAGCACACAACCCTCCCCTCCCCCCAGTGAACTCCCCACAACAGTGCAGGTAGCTGCATGTTTGTTAACAGGGCACCCACAACGATACAATGTCCAACTATGATGGTCGTGGGCGCTTTCCATGTCCAGGCCCCTCTGGTTTGTGTGACCTCAGGTGGCGCATTGAACGGCGCCTAGGAGACGGCTCAAGGGATCCCTCCGTTGGTGTAGTGGAGGTTGATGGGACTGACCCGGTTGCTTGCATGTGCTGACGGAGAAGGTTGTTTCCCCTCCCTTGTCTGCTCAGCAAGTGCTGATACTGCCTTGCACAACTCCCTCACCCTTTGTCCAAACCCTGTCAGGGCTGCGGTGGATTGCTCCACCACTCTGCGTGTGCGCGCATTGTCTCACGCAATGTACTTGCATCCATGGCGTATGGTTGCACGGATGGCCTTGATGTGCCGGCTGTGCACCTTGGCCATGGATTCAACTTTGGCCTGTTTGGCCTCGATCACATCCAGTCGTCCCATCACTGCTGCCCCCGTGATAAAGGGTACCCCTGGTGTGGCAGGTATCGGCCTGCCACTTGTGCGCTGTTGGGGTGGGGTGGGGGGATGGCTGCATGGGGACATGTGGCCAGCTGGGATTGCGCTGCTGGGCTCTGAGTGCCGGTCTTCAGGGCTGCCATATGGTGTGTCTTCGTCCTGCTGTGGTGTGCGGACACGACGCACATGCACAGGTGGGGTTTGTGCTAGCTGTGTGCCTGGCCCTGGGGTCCCCGGTGGTGTACCCATCCCTTCAGCATCACTGCTTCCGGATGAATGCAGACCTCCTGCCTGATGCGCACGTGGAGGTATCATTCCCACGTCGGGCTCTGATCCACCGGTGACTCCCTCTGCATCGGGGCTATGCCTGGTGGCTTGGGGCGAGCTGGCTGTGGACTCCCTGCGGACATGTGGGTGCTGCAGCGGTCTGGTTGGGTGGTGGTGTGGGATGTGGCCTGCGTCGGTTCCCTTCCGTGCAGCCCCTTTGTGGGGGTGGTGGTGCTGGTCGAGGCACGCTGCCTCGGGAGCCGAGCTGGTGTGGCCTCCTCCCAATCATCTTCATCCCGTGGGGTTTGCTGTGTGCCTGTGGGGTACATAGGGTGTGGCTTGAGTTCAAGGCAACCTACATAAGTATCAAGCAGTTCATGCCATCAAGTGGGATTGTAGACAGCATCAATTATGCATTCAACTTGCATTTTGTTCAGTCAACATGTGGTGATTGGTGTGATGTGCGATTGTGGAGGTACACTGCATGGGAATGTTTGTGTGACACGATCACATGCGGGGTTGGAGTGCACCGAGTATTCTTGCACACTCACACTCTACGTAGCTGTCCCCTGGCTATGGATGTCTGTCCCCTGCCCCTTCTATTGATGCACTGCACGTGCAGGGTAGTCTGGGCAGCACTACGGTTCAATGGATCAAGGGGTCACTTATGGGTGTCTGCAGTACCTCACACGCATTTCTTCACATTCATTCACTTAGAGTCTGCATGTGTGGTACTTTCAGTTGCATGCATTTGGGGTGGGACTCACCTGCAGTCGGATCAATGCCAGTGCCTGCCTCCGCTCCACCAATTCCCTCAATGGTGCCGATGTCAATTCAGGGCACTCATCTTCTCTTCCCAGGGTGCGAGTTCGGGTGGGGATGGTGGTGGCCCTCCTCCAGTGCCCCTGCTTGCACCCCTGTGCTGTGAGAGGATGCCGCCTACTCTCACACGCACGTCGTTGAGGCGCTTGCAGCAATCCTCGCCATCCCGGGGCACGCGCCCCACTGCAGTGACCCTTTGGCTGATGTTGCGCCAAATCTGTGCTCGGCGCTGGCCACTGTTTTTGCACTGCTGCAGCTCTTCAGGGTGGATCTCACCCTCCTCCACCAGTACGGCCAGCTCCTGGTCGCTAAATTTGGGCTTCCTCACCCTGTCCAGGGCAGACTTGCCCCTAGTGCGCTCCTGTGACATTCAGTGTTCCCAGGGGTGGATGGCTTCCAGGGGCTGTGTTATCCGACGGATTGCGATTTCCAAGATGGCCGCCGCTTTGTTTCCCGTTCCGGCGGTGACGCATTTCCCGCGCGCTCTTAGCGCAGTATGGCAGTAAAGCACGGTGCGCCGGATTTACAGGTTCTGCCTGTCTAGCGCTATTTGCGCTAACGCCATGTCCCTGTGCGCGAAAACTTGTGATCTGGGGGACTAGCCGCCATGGGGCTTGGCGTTAGCGCTATTTACGCTCGACGGGAAAACCGCTGCATTACCGCCGAACTCGTGATGAGGCCCATAGTCTGTTAGGTTTTTCATGATCTGTATGCCTAGGTACCTAAATTGCTCTTTTTCCACGTGGTAGGGGCAGTTGTCTGGAACTATGTTTTCCGCTTGCCCTAATGGAAACAACATGGACTTAGACCAGTTGACACTGAGACCACTGAAGGTACTATATCTATTCAATAAACGCATCACGATGGGGCAGGATTTTTGTGGGTCTTTTAAATACATCAGCAAGTCATCCGCGTACAAGGACACCTTGTCTTCCCAACTATCCGACCAGTCGAAGCCACCCCATGTTTGTTAGGATCTTAATAGCACTGCTAGAGGTTCAATTAGTAACGCGAAAATGAAGGCGATAGGAGGCAGCCTCGTCTTGTTCCTTTTCCTAGTTTAAAAGGGTTCTATACATGCCCATTCACCCTTGGCACTGCCTCCGGGGAGTTATATAGCAGTTTAACCCAGCTTATGAAGTACGGGCCTATGCCCATGCGCTGCATAATTTCCCAGATTGCCTCCCAATAGACGGAGTCAAAGGCTTTTTCAAAATCTATAGCGAGCAAGGCTAAGGGACCTTGAAGCTCAGGTTGTTTTTCTAGTGCTGTATGTAATCTGTATATATTCTGTCTGGTGGATCTTTGCGGCATAAATCCGCATTGATCCGGATGTACCAATGAGTGTATAACTTGTTTTAGCCGGTTGGCCAGCACTTTCGCTAATAGTTTGGCTTCGCTGTTTATAATAGAGATGGGTCTGTAAGAGCTGCATTTATCAGGCGGTTTGTGTGCTTTCAGCAGTACTCTTATTGTAGCTCTCCTTAGGACTGGGGGCAGACATCCCTGTGAGTCCTGTAACAGATGTAATAAGTGTGGAGTAGTCACATTTGCCCCTATCTTCTTTCATACTTCGATGGGGAAACCGTTTGGACCTGGGGTTTTACCCGATTGGAGCTCTGACATGGCTAGGGTTATTTCCTCCTCTGATTTCCTGTTCTAATAAGTCGAACTGTTGTTCGTTTAGGGTGGGCAGGGTAATTTCCGCCAGACGGTGAGGATGGTACTCTATACAACTCGGCATAGTACGCTGCGAAGCCTTCTGCTATATTTTCATCTGCCACCAATGGCTTCGATTCTGCCATTGCCAGCTTCCTAACTTGGGTAAGGCCCACATCTCTGTGTTCCAGCCACGCCAGTAGCTTTCCTGCCTTATCTCCCATTTCGTACACGTTTGCCTGCATTGCTGTGTGCCTGTTGTGCATTATCTAAAGCTATATGTTTCAATTGTTTGTGCTAGTTGTAGTGCACTGTGCGTTTCTGGTTGGTCGAGGATCAGGTGGGTAGCCTCTGCGTTTTGTACTTTTGCTTCGGTTTTGTGTATTGCTTTTAGGTGCTTTTTCTTGTGGGCTGTGGTCCAGGATATGATTTCGCCTCCAAGCACCATCTTGAGTGCTTTCCATAGCGTCCCCGGGTTGTCTACAGAGCCAGTATTTATCTCAAAGTACGATTTAGTGACATTTTGAATGTGTTCGACCAGTTCTGGGAATTCTAAGTAGTAGCTGTTCAGTCGCCAACTGGGCGGGGGGACCGGTCTATTGCTTTTGATTCCTATTATAAGGGGAAAGTGATCGGATATGCCTCTGGGAAGCAGTTGTGCCTCGCATGCTTCGTGTATGTTTACTAATGGTATGAAGAAATAATCTAGTCTTGACAGTGAGGCGTGTGCCCTGGAGTGGTACAAGTATTCCTTTGTGTCGGGATGCAATTTCCTCCACACATCTTGTAGCCCTATAGCATTAGTGAATGTGGCAAGTTTAGCGCGTATGTCTGGGTTCCTGGATCGTAGATGTGTTCGGTCAAGGTCTACATTCATCACTTCGTTGAAGTCTCCTCCAATTATCGTGAGATCTGTAGAGTCGCTGGCGATCAGGGACGTGATGTAGTTGGTCAGGGGGTTAATAGATTAGGTGGTGCGTATACTGCAATCATAGCTATGGTGCGTTCGCAGAGAGTCCCTGTTGCGTACACAAATCTACCTCCCGTATCCTGTGTAACAGTAGAAAGGGTAAAGGAGAGTCTTTTGTGTATTACTAATTAGTACCCCTCATGAGCCCATGGTGAACCCAACATGTATCGCTAGTCGATAATTAGTGCGTTTAAATAGTGTACAGTTTGTGCCAGCTAGGTGTGTTTCGGTAAGGAACATCACGTCTGGAGAGTGAAGATTCAGCAATTGTAGGACTAAGCGCCTTTTGATGCTGTTGCCAAGCCCATTCACATTCCATGTCATAACTCAGATTGTTCTATTTTTATTCCGATTAGGAACTCCTGCCATCTGGAATGTACATAAGTGGTATCAACGTGTATTGAGCATCTAGGGTTACAGTGTGCTCTGACATCGTGACTAGGGACTTGTCACGTTCATGTGTGGAGTGGCTTTTTGAAGGGACATGTTTACTTGTTGGTGTGATGTGTCTTGTTGATACACAGATCAGTGTGCCATGCATGTTGAAGCTGGTGTGAACCTTGAAGATAAAACTTTGTTCCCCCCGCCCCATACTCCACCCAACTTCAAGCATCTGTCGCCCAATACAACAAAACTAAACTCACCGTCAGAAATAGACAGCTAACTCGGTAACCATAAACTAACTTTTTTCTTGTTCAACCCCCCGCCCCCCTCCACCCCACCCACAGGTACCTGATGTTCACGTCCGGAGCGGGTGAGCTATTGTTTGCCCCGTTTGGGTGGGGGGGGGGGGGGGGGCGATAGAGAAGAGAGGAGGTAAAGCTCTGAGGGAGGGCCCTCCACGTAGCTATCCGTGGCTGCCTAGTGTTGGGGACTCTTCATTGGTCTGGACCACTGGTACGTCGTACTAACCGTGGTGATCATTTAACGAGGTAAACTCACATAGATCATTCGTCTATGTCTGTGCGGGTACTGTAGACTATTCTTGTTCATCTCCCGGGCGTTCTGGATCCGGTGGTTGTGGTCGTATTGGGGGCATTCTCCTGTTCATTCGAGACCGGGGTTCTCTGTTTCGAGGAGTTGACCAATCGCCATCGATATGTTGCTCGGCCCATCGCCATGCTTCTTTGTGGGTCGCTGAAATTGACTGTAGTGCCCTTATGGTATATTTTGAGTTGAGCCGGGAATAGTAGCCCATATTTGACATCCAGTGTTTGCAATTGCTTCTTTAGTTGGTCAAATGACTGTCTGGCTTTCTGCACCTCTCTCGTGTAATCGGGGAAGAAGGCGATTTTGAACAATTGTGCGTTATTGTGCCCTTGGCTCGCGCTCGTTGGAGCGGAGCATCCCTACCCCTGTAATTCAGGAGCTTGGCCATTATCGTGCGTGGAGGGGCACCCGGCACTGGTCTGCCAGTTGGTACTCGATGAGCTCTTTCAATAGAAATGAATTTAGAAAATGGTTCTGGTGCAAATAAGTCTGAGGAGCGCGGATTCTTAGTACAATGGATTACTGTAACTCGCTGTACTATGGCCAGCCACACTATCTACTCAATCGTATCCAAATGCTTCAAAATGCAGCAGCCCGAGCATTACTGCGCCCTCCGGCATGCTCTCATATGCCCCCCCCCCTTTTGAAACAACTACACAGTCAATACAATAGCCCAAAGACACTTTTACACACTTAAAGTTATAATAAAATATACATTTACTTTTTATTATACACAAGGCAGGTAAGTAAATACTCTTCTAGACTAACCAACACACATAGGAAATATCAACTCAACTTTTCAATGGTGACTGCCTCAATAGTAGTTGCTCGCGCTTACAATTGTTACAGAAAATGACACTAATTGCAGTTCAAGCGTATAACTTGTAGCGCCGAGCACCCGCATTTGTTACAGAGAAAAGATACGTTCGTTAATTTATAAAGTCAAACAAAGTCTGTAGGTAGGAAAGGAACAAGTTACTTACCTGTAACTGTTGTTCTCCAGCATGGGTCTGGCATGGATTCACATGCTCATGAATATTCCCCGTCGTCAGGCTGGGAATCCTCGGTAAAGAAAAAACCAGTATCAGTTTCGTTTCTGATCTGTCTTTCGTAGTAATAACCAATCACTGGTGTCTGCGTCATACTGACCACAGCCAATGACTGCCCTCTACCTAAGCACCGCCTCTGGCAGCCATCTTCAGATTTGGAAGCACGTGAAGTGGCAGTATGACCAAGTGAAGAGCCGCAGAGGGGTAGGCGGGAGGGGTCGCATGTGAATCCATGCCAGACCCATGCTGGAGAACAACAGTTACAGGTAAGTAACTTGTTCCTTCTCCAGCATGGGGTCTGGCATGGATTCACATGCTCATGAATAAAGAATACATAGCAGTACACACATGCACAACCACGGGAGGTGGCAAAGGCTCAACATTAAGCATTACATCAAACCCAACATTAAGCATCTTACCTCCTCACCAGGCTCACCTCAGGCGAACAGGTTGCGCAGCACTGCTTGGCCGACCCTGGACTCCTCCCTGGAATCCCGATCGACGCAGTAGAATTTCGTGAAGGTGTGCGTCGACCTCCACGTAGCAGCCCTGCATATGTCCAGCAGGGGCACACCAGAAAGGAACGCCGTGGTGGCTGCGATCGCTCTGGTGGAATGGGCTCTAGGACGGCCAGGCAGCGGTCGGTTTGCCAACCGATGACAGTACATGATACAGCCGGAGAGCCATCTGGAAATGGAAGCCTTCGAGAGAGCCTTCCCCTGATTGACAGGTCCAAAATTCACAAAGAGTTGTGACGTCTTCCGAAAACACTTTGTGCGGTCCACGTAGAACTTCAGCGCTCTAGCCACATCCAGCGAGTGCAAAGTCCTCTCAGCCGGCGACGAAGGCGACGGGAAGAACACAGGCAACACCAAGGGTTCGTTGAGATGGAAGTCCGACGGTACCTTGGGCATGAAGGAGGGGTGCGTCCTGAGCACTACCCTCGTGTCGTGAAAAGTCAAGTACGGGGCCTTGCAGGAAAGGGCCTGGATCTCTCCCACCCGTCGTGCGGAGGTGATGGCCACAAGAAAAGCTGTTTTCCATGACAGAAACTTCAACGGGGCCAAGTGCAGAGGCTCGAACGGAGGTCCCATGAGCTTGGTCAGCACCACGTTGAGCTCCCACGCCGGGGCCGGAGCCTTCACCGGCGGGAACGATCTGAACAGTCCCTTCATGAACTCTTTCACCAGACGATGAGACCACAAGGACGTCCGGCCCGTGGTTCTGGTGTATCGGGAGATCGCAGCAAGATGAATCTTGATGGACGCGTGTGCCAGTCCAGCTTTGACCAGCGTCAGCAGGTACGGCAGTACCTGGGGAGCCGTAATCTGTAGAGGGTTAATCTTCTGTGCGTGGCACCAGACAGAGAACCTCTTCCATTTGTGTCCGTAGCATTTAAGAGTCGAGGACGCCCTGGCCTTTGCAAGAACCTCTCTGCAGTCGGCCGGTATGTCGTATCCTCCAAACTCTAGCGCTGCAGGAGCCAGGCCTGCAAGTTCAGCGATTTCGGGTCGTGGTGGAGGATGGCGCCTCCTTCCCTGGAGAGTAGATCCGCGTCCACCGGCAGCTTGATTGGCGGGGACGCTGATAAGTCCAGAAGGTCCGGGAACCATATCTGCCTCGGCCACGCCGGTGCAACGAGGATCATCCTGCACCGTGACCTCTTGAGCTGGTTGACAAGCCGGATTAGCAGTGGCAAAGGAGGGAACGCGTAGAGGAACAGGCCCTCCCAGGGGAACGAGAAAGCATCGCCCATGCTCCTCGCCTGGGGAAACCTGCTGGCGAACCTCCGGCACTTGGAGTTCGTCGCCGTCGCGAACAGGTCGATCTGGGGTGTGCCCCACCGTCGGAAGAGGCGATCCACTAGATCCTGCCGTAGTTCCCACTCGTGGCACGAGCGCAGCTCCCTGCTGAGTGAGTCGGCGATGGTGTTTTTTATCCCTGCCAGATGAAACGGCACCAGAAACATCCTTTGGGCGACGGCCCAATGCCACAGGTCCTGCGCCTCCTTGGACAGTGCTGGGGACCAGGTTCCGCCCTGTTTCCTGATGTAAAACATGGTGGTGGTGTTGTCGGTGAAGATCCTCACCACCTTGCCCTTGAGGGACGGACGGAAGGAAGGACCTGAGGGCCCAGAACACTGCACGGAGCTCCAGGACGTTGATATGGAGGGACTTCTCCGTCGGGAGCCAAAGGCCTCACGCGTGCAGATTTTCGGTGTGCGCTCCCCACCCTTCCAGGGAGGCATCCGTGGTCACTGTCTCCTGGTGGTCTGGGGTCTGGAAGTCCATGCCCGCCATCAGATGCGTGCGGGTGCCCCACCACCGGACCGCTCGGCGGAAACTCTCGTCGAGTGTGATCCTCTCCTCGAAGCCGCCCGTCGTTTGGATCCAGCGCGCGTCCAGGAACTCCTGTAACGGGCGCATCCGGAGCCTGCACATGGGAATGAGGTAGATGCAAGAAGACATCATTCCGAGGAGGGACTTGATGGACCTCACCTTGGCCGCGTCGGAAACCAACATCCGCTGTACCTTGCCCAGGATGGACCTGGTCCTTTCCTCCGACGGGGAGGCCAGAAGGGACACTGTGTCGAGCTTCGCTCCCAGAAACAGTGCGTTTTGCGCGGGTACCAGGTGGGACTTGGCGTAGTTCACGGAGAATCCCAGGTCCGTGAGAAGTTGGACGGTCCTTGCCGTGTGCTCCACGGCGAGCTCCCTCGTCTTGGCTCGGATGAGCCAGTCGTCTAGGTAGGGGTAGACGTGGATCCCCTCGCGGCGCAGCTGCGCCGCCACCGGTGCAAGGCACTTGGTAAATACCCTGGGTGCCGACCGTAGTCCGAAGGGGAGAGCTTTGAACTGGTCCTTATCCTTGAGGGGGGGGGGGGGGGGACACTGCCTCGCTCCCCCTCCGATGGGGCCTTCGAGCTCGACCGGGGCCTCTCCAAGAGCTTCGCCGGGTGCTCGCCCTTCCTCTTACCCGACCCAGAGCGTTGGCTCGTGGCTGAAGGTGCCGGGGAGGGTGCGCCCTGCCTGGCGCCCGTAGAGCCCGACCGTTCGGCGCTCCCGGTGCCAGCGGACTCGCGGTGCTTGGCCTTGTGTTGGACCCCCGTCGCCGGGGCGTCCTCAAAGGTCTTAGAAGACCGCTCGGATTTCTTCCTCTTCTCGCCTGACGGGCTCTTCCCTTCCAGCCAGTTGGCGAGGCGTTGGTGGCGGTCCTTCATGGTCCGCTCCGACATATTGCCGCAAAACGCACAGTCCTTCTCCACGTGCGTCTTGTCCTCATGTAAGCAGTAGAGACAAAAGGAGTGTTCGTCCTCCTTAAAGACGTTCTGCAGCTGGCATCCAGGGCAGACCCTGAACAGCTTTCCGGGCGTCGAGCTTCCCTTCTCCTGGGCCATGTCCGGGCCTGAGAAGCTTCTGGAGTCCTCCAAAACGTAGCTCGACGAAATCTTCACCCTTGAGGGGCGCAGACGAATCCGACACGGGTCCCCGTTGATCGGATGGAGAGTCAGTGGAGCTTGAGGCTCTTTTGACCGGAAAAAACAAAGTTTTTGAAAAAAAACGTGAAAAAATAGCACTAACGCTCGAGAGCAATAGCACGAGGATCCCAACACATGAACGTGCGGTAAAAATCTGAAGATGGCTGCCAGAGGCGGTGCTTAGGTAGAGGGCAGTCATTGGCTGTGGTCAGTATGACGCAGAGACCAGTGATTGGTTATTACTACGAAAGACAGATCAGAAACGAAACTGATACTGGTTTTTTCTTTACCGAGGATTCCCAGCCTGACGACGGGGAATATTCATGAGCATGTGAATCCATGCCAGACCTCATGCTGGAGAAAGAAGGGTTACTGACACTATAGCAGCACTTTACTTTCTAGTAAAACTTTAAGGGTTCTAATGCGTTGGTAGTCTAATCCCAAACTATACAAGAGTTCATCAAATCTAGTGTAGGAGTGGACCAAAAGTCGTACGCAGCAGCAGAAAAGGCAAAGATACTTTAGTCACTTAAGTAGGATACTTTAGCAAGATAACATGATTCATAAGGACCCTGCAAAGGACACCCTAATAGGACGCAAGCTGGGAAGCATGGGCCAGAGGAATGGATGGACACCGAAATAACTTGCACACTCCAGTCACCCTGGAGTGACTATTCTGCTTAAGGCTAGTTCTACCGCAAGCCCCACAGTACCTTAGGTTAGAAGGAGCAAATGCAGTTGGATTCTTTCCTGTGAAGCAGCGAGGGACCTGGTCTCCCGATTCCTCGGTCTGGTGACGAAAGCAAGGACTCTGAATGGGATGCCACAGCAGCAGTCGCGAGAAAGGGTCCTCAGCAAGGATTTCTTCTTTCTCCCACGTCGGTCTGCGGTTTTGGCACCTTTTTATGAGCTCTAACAAAGGACAGTTATCGCCCGGTCGATCTTGCACAGTTCTTCAGTCCCGCACTCTGGTGAGGGGATTTGGATAAGTGGGATCGTGACTCTGGAGGTCCAACTGGAGATCACCAAAGTTGTGGGCGGATTCGTCCAAACAAAGACGTTGCACTGCAAATAGATCGGAGGTCCCCTGGTATTCGCAGTTTGCAGCCTTGGTAGGTCACAGAACCTTGTGGGATGGCTCAATCTGCAGTTTGTGTTGGGGCTTGTTAGGCAAGATTCATGCAGTACCCTTAGGCTGCACTACAACAACCCTGACCTCCGAGTAGTAGTAACCCAACAATTGGTACAAGTCTGTACTACACAGGTTGGTAGTGTGGACGAGTAGCCAGGCTTATCTCAAGAGGGGTCAATGTGAGCTGTAGGGGAGTTACACAGAGGTTCACAGTGACAAGTATTCAAGCAGACACTTACACACAGGGTTTCTTGATGAAACAATTATTAATTTATTTACCAGTCAGTTAATATACATCTTCTTCAGAAGGGAGCACTGTAAAACACCACACACATATATTTCAAAATTATACACTCTTAAGTTCAGAATCCGTAAATACCCATTTGGGATGGCATAAAGCAGAGACCTAGAACCCACAGGTGACTTCAATTGCTAGGGTGCTGTTGACATTAATGTACTACTGTTGGCATTCAGAATTCGTTCAGAACAAGCAAAAAGGGAAAAGATTATTAGAGCAAACAAGATACCACAAATGATTCTTAAGCAGGCAAATACTTTCAGATCCCCCAATAAGAGTCATTCAGTTAAAACAGGCTAAGCCAAAGTCAATAGGCAAGAGTCTATATGGGCTGAAGCACTTCTTTGAAGGCAAGTAGAAAAGTCTTTGCACAATGTTTCAGAGGTCTTTGAAGAAAATGATGAATCAATGCAGGGCCACAAGCGGTTAGACTTGTGAGTAGTACGAAATGCAAGCGACTCTGCAGCAAGAGGCAAGTTCTCTTAGACTTTGTACAGTACCTTTAAAATGAAGAAAACATGCAGCAGGTGACTCCTGTTCCTGTGCAGCTCTGCAGATCTCACTGTTCCTGTGCCTCAGTCGTGGGGACAAGAGGGAGGACATTGGGGGCCACCTGCACTGCACTGGGATAGTCAAAACTTGCAACTGACAAACTTCACTTTCAGTGGCTGTTGAGTGTTTCAGCTCCTCGCGTATACCGCAAATAGCAACAGCGTGGTTCCTGGCTGTCGAGATGGACTTTCCTTGCTTCTGGGGTCCGGCACTCTGGTGAGAGGGTGCAGGCTCGGTCAGTCCTGCCTCCTGGGAGTCCGCAGGATCTACCTGGAGCGTTTGGCCAACTTAAAAGCAACACACACACATTGGTATTCCTCTCTCTGGCTCTACGGTTTCCAGCAGCAACTCTGTGGAAATTCAACCAGCTCTGAGATGGATGTCCAGGTGGCTGACTTTGGAGTGGACTTGGTCCCACCAACTCAAGGGGAGAAGTTGTCCTTGCAGGGGCTTCTCAGTCGATGCGAACTTGGCGTTTCGGCACTGCAGCAGGGCTTCACTGGGCAAACCAACAGTGCAGGAGTTGCAGCAGGCGTCCTCTTCAAGTTCTTCTAGGAAAAAGGGTCTCACTCTCTCCAGGTTAAAAAAAATCAAGTCCTCAAAATCCAGCAAATTTACTGGGGGTCTCTAAGGTAGAAGGAATTGGCACATTTCTGAGAATTCTCCCTAACAGGGCTGGTTGGTCCCAACAGCCAAAGGGAAGGAGTCTTCCTCTTCAGAGCTCCTCTGTTAATAAGAAATCAGGGTCAGGACAACAGTGGTCGCTTTACGGTTACTGGAAGGGTCTGCAGACGTCTCTGGTCATCTTCAGCTTTTGATCTTCTGTTCCATTGGTCGCCTTGCCTACTGCCCCATGAACCTCACCTTTTATTAAAATTTCCCATCAACTCCTCTGCAAACTCTCCCAGCAGTTTACAATTAACACAGATGCTGGGGTTTATCCATAAATATGATGGAGTAATCTTTGCCAACATTGATAGAACCCACTGATCCGATGAGGTTCTCCCATTCGTGGGAAAATAGATGAAGGCGGAACCAAAATGGGAGAACCTGGATGGGAATGTCATTGCTTGGGGGCTGTGGAGTCTCTAGCAGTGGCAGCTCTACCTCAAGTTATTTTGTAGCCGCTTTGAAAGCTCGATTTAAAAGAAGTAGATTGACGTTAAGAGGCAAACCAAGAAGAGAATTGGCCCAGATTATATTCTGTTCATGACAGACGTAGGAATCGCTGACCGCAAAAAGAATGGCGTGTGTTGAATATCCCTCATTGTACATAGGGTTTATTCAATATTTGACCTATTGTCTTTAGGGTTTCGTTCTCTTCAGCACTCTTAAGAGCATCGTCTACAGCTCTGCCGAAGAGAACATTGGGTTCAATTTGCATGTTTACTATAGTTGCTTGCGTCTCTAGCTTAAAGCTAGATTGGCGTAAACAAGAGTGATGAGTGTTCCCTCAGCAATAATACATCAAACGTTATCTGCTGCATCCAAGTTGGTTCTAAGGATGCAGTTGGCAACCTGTTTGCCCTCAGACACCGTTTACTGAATTTGCCACTTTAAGTGTTCAGGAACTGAACTGTATCTAGTTGTTGAATTACAGTATCCCATAAATTACTGTTATAACTAGCCAATAAGGTTGTATTATTTGCAATGCGCGTTTGATATTCTAGCCGACATAGAAACTTTCCTGACTAGGGTATATCGTTTTTTTTGTCTTCTTTTCAGGAGGTGCCTCTACAGATACTAATGGTGTACCCACCCTTTTCCTTGTCGTTTTAACAACCAAGGAATCTAGCTTAAACTGTCCCCTAATACAGAGGGTATCTGTAGGTGCAGGTTTAAATGTTTTTTCTATTTTTGGATTTACAGCTCTAGTTAAGGAGTGAGTCAGTAAAGAGGCTGAATGACTCTGAACCGATTGAAGTAATGGAATAAACTGATTTACTGTTTTTTTTGTCTCCTAAAATATCGTACACAAAGTCAAAGTCTTGTAGGGCTTTCTGCGTTTGTTGCTTTAATGAGCAAATTATATTGAAGCTGATCGTGTATTGGAGGTGATGCTAAGACAAACATCTGGATCATGGTCATCATAGTATTGATCCGGTTTATACTAGTCATCTTGAGAATACCGATTCCCCTGTACTGGGGTTGGTCATCAGCAATGTAAATATCTAAAAAGCCTTAGTTATCGGGTGGTTGTCTGGTAGTATGTGCAGATGATGTTTTAGGGGTGTGTACCGAGTGAAACCTTTGGGTTTTAGCAGGAGGTTCTCCCTCTTGTGAGTCTGCAAATTGGTCAGGCTGTCCATAAAATCACAAAACATGAGATTTTGTTCATGGTTTTCAAACATTTCTCTAGTCCACTGGCTCGAACTGGGGACATCATGAAATTGAAAGGGATCAGAAGGATCCTTTCCTTGAGAATGTAAAGCTTCCGACAATGGAGACGTGGAAGCTGTGTATTGTGTCTGTTTCAACCCACTCTGAATGGGCGTGGAAACTGTAGATGGTTTTAACGGACTCCCCATGGGTTTGGAAACCATCTTGTTTGATTTTCAACATACCGTGCTCAT
Source organism: Ambystoma mexicanum (assembly GCF_040938575.1). Classification (NCBI taxonomy): domain Eukaryota; kingdom Metazoa; phylum Chordata; class Amphibia; order Caudata; family Ambystomatidae; genus Ambystoma; species Ambystoma mexicanum. Next base: position 297,291,790 of record NC_090936.1, on the reverse strand, counting down.
GCGTCAAAGATTTATGTTTCAGAGCTCGTTTTATGGCACACGAAAAGGAAGACTTTAGGCACTATGTCGATAGTTCTCGCACGCAGCGCTTGTTTTTGGAGTTTGTCATGCAGCAATCGAGTAGATGAGGGCCCAGAGGATGCTTCGAGCCTGAAAAGCTTTTACCACTTTCTTGTGACACCATGTGGGCGTGTTTGTCTGACAAAGTAGTCAACATACAGCTTAGGATTGTGTGTTTAGTGTGATGTGAATGTGTGCCTTTGTCGCTGAGGGTGGTCTGCATAACAGGACCGCTGCCGGCCTACTTATGGGAGGCCGGGACTAGCATGAGGGATTCGGCAGAACACATGTCATCTCTGGCATCACTCTTTGCTCCGTAACTGCCTTATTTCTCCTCACTCTTCGGCACCTGACGGGATATCAATAGAAGCCTTGCACGCTGTGGGCTGCCTAGCGTTTTGTAGGTATGTCTAATGTTTTAGGTTCACATGCTGTGCATATAGTCCAACCTTTAGTGGTAAATGCAGAGTATTGCATCTTTTTTTTCGAAGATCAAAGGGGTCGTCGACATGGGCGTGACTTACACTATCCCTAGCGTGATGTGTAGTGTACCCAAAATCCCTCACGCGTCAAGGTCCCACCTGTTTTTTCTGCCGTGAGGGAGCCTTTTAGTCTGCGTGAGCGAGTACAGAAGAGAGCAGGTGTAAGAAGTTTATGTTCCTTCTGCTCCAAGAGGGGAGGAAAGGTGGGTGCATGTGAATCCAAGCAGATACAATCATCAGAAATATGTTTATATGTTTACGGTGAATAATGTAGGTCCTCTGATGCTTGCGGCTTTGCTAAGAACCACATGCTGTGCATAGACTAACAAACAGTACCCAGAGATGGTGGTGGGATGTTGACTAGCGAGCAGTACCCAGAGATGGTGGTGGGATGTAGACTAGCGAGCAGTACCCAGAGATGGTGGTGGGATGTAAACAGCGAGCAGTACCTAGAGATGGTGGTGGGATGTGTGAAGGAACAGTAGCAAAGATGTCTTAGCAGCGCTTGCCCCACCTGAGAATCAGACGTAGAGTGTATCTAGGAAGAAGTGCTGTGCAAAGGTGTAAACGGAACTCAAAGTTGCTGCTTTGCAAATGGAATCTAGAGGAACATTTGCAATGAATGCTATGGTAGCCCCTGTGCCCCGAGTAGAGTGAGCTCTAGGAGTGAAGGGTAGATCTCTCATGGCAAGAGTGTCACACATTGTGATGCAGTTCACTATCCACTTAGAAACAGCTGCCACTGATACGAAGAACTGGTTTGTCTTTTGTAGTGGCTTTGTCTTTTCCAAATAGTAAATAACCTATCTGTACACATCTAGGAGTGGACACTCCTTTCTGCCACATTAGTGGGGTTCTGGAAAAAGGTGGGCAGTTCTATGGACTGGTTTACATGGAACTTTAAGATAAATTTGGGTGCAACGCGTGGGTGTGTGTGCAAAACCACCTTGTCTTTGTGAATCATGACGAAGGGGCCCAGAACTGAACGGGCCTGCAGTTCACCAACTCTCCTTATAAAGTCTTGTAGACGAGATCCTTAAGGCTAGCTTTGTGCAATGGTTCAAAGGGAGGTCCCATTGGTCTGGTAAGAGCAACATTCAAGTCCCACCCGGAAGCTTGGTTGGAGATAGGGGTATGAAGTCTCTTTACCCGCTCCATAAGGGCTTTAATAAAAGGAATCTTCCACCAAGAAACCCTGCTCTGGGATGTGTTGTATGCCGATAAAAGCGGCTAAGTGGACCTTTAGAGAATTGAAAACCAGACCTGAATCCAACAGGTGAGTTAGGTACAGGACAATATCTTTAGGGGAGCAATCAGTACGATTGATGCCCTTGGTATTACACCAGATAAAGCGCTTCCACTTACTAGAGTAGCAATGTCTGATGGTAGGTTTCCGTGCCTCTCTTGAGTATGGCCATGCATCTCTGAGGGAGTTGAAGGTGCCCGACTTCAGGTGGATGTAGTGTCTCTCCCTGATCTTGAGACAGCATGTTGTATGGGCATGGCAGCTTCCTGAGAGGGGAGACTGACATTGCCATGAGATGGGATAACAAAGACTGGCGGGCCCACGTAGGGGCCACCAGGATCATCAGGACTGGTTTCTGGTGCATCTTGTGCACTATTCTGTTGAGAAGGGTAAGCGGGGGGAAAACATAGGCAAATCTCCTGGACTATGTTATCCAGAGACCGTTCCCCTTGGAGCGGTTCTGTGGGTATCTGGAGGCGTAGCCTGGGCATTGGGCGTTTTCCAGGGTGGCGAATAAGTCAATCTCTGGGAAGCTCCATTCTGCAAAGACGTCAAGTAAAATGTCCTCTTTGTAGCCACCACTCGTGCTCTACGGGTATGGGGAAGTCCCTGCAGACTATATCTGCCAGAATATTGAGTTCTCCTGGAACTAGTTGTGAGAGGAGGAACATGTGTTTGAGTGCCCACTTCCAGATGTTCTGGGACACTGGATAGCTCTAGAGAGCGAATGTCCCCTTGTTTTAGTACATGGCCGTAGTACTGGCCATGAGGACTAGAACCGTCTTCCCCGGAGGTGTGTCTGGAAAGCCTTCAGGGCCTTTAACACGGCGAGCAGTTCCAACAGGTTGATGTGATTGTAAGCTACTCCTGGAGACCACCCGCCGTGCGGTCTGTTGGACGGCAGAGCCCCCACCCGAACAGAGATGCGTCTGTGTTGAGTGGCTTGTACTGCAGGGGTGGTGAAGGTTTTCCCCTGCAGAAGGTTTCCCCTTGACCACCAATGCAGACACTGAATGAGGGCTGCACAGACAACCACTAGATCGTCCCGCTGGCTTGACACCATTTGCTCGAGAGCCACTCTTGCATGGGGCACATGGTCAAATGTGCGAGGAACTAGGAAGATGCAGGAAGCCATCATCCTCATCAAGACATAAAAATGAAGATCCAGGATTCTGCGCCCAGCAGTATTAGTACGTGTTTTATTAAATTGCCCTTTAGATAACACGTGTTTCGGCCTTCCTTGGCCTTTCTCAAATCAGGGCTATTATGTTATTATAATTCACCAGCGTAGGGTTAGTTGGTTAATTCTTAGCCTTATTGCTCGCACTCTCGAATTACGGGTGCAATCCCATGCTCAAATTTTGGTGCTAAATAGTATGAAGCAGAGTCGTTCCTGAAAGCAAAGTCGATGGAGGCAAGTGCCCATTTGTGCTGAATTGATGTATATAGTGCTTTGACATCTAGAGTGGCCAGTCTAAAAGAATCTTGTCAGACAAATGATTGAAGTATATTGATAACACTGGACGAGTCCTGTATGTAGGTAAGACGTTAGTTGACTTGCTCTTGGTTTCAGAATAGAATCTAAATATTCAGACAGATTTTCAGTCACCCATCCTATACCACTTAGGATAGGGCGACCCTCCAGGAGGTTTTGATAGTTTTTATGAATTTTCGGAAGAAAATACATAGTTGGAGTCACTGGATTTTTGGTTATCAGATAAGATCTTTCTTCATCAGTAATTAGACCTTTTCTATGCCAGCTCATCGATTCTTCAATATTAACCAGTATTGCTTGATGTACTGCAAGGTTGATTAACCTGTAACATCCTGGTGTTGACAAAGGATTTGTAGCCATAGTTAGGTAATCCTCTCTGTCCATAACAACAATATTGCCCCCTTTATCTGCCTCTTTGATAACTATGGCGGTATCCTCTGAAAGGTTCTTAAGGGCTTTCCGTTCTCCTTTAGTCAGGTTATCTTGTTCTGAAGTGGGGCATCTTGTATCATATGCGATATGTTGCGAGAGGTTGTATAGGTCTTGCGTAACTGCTCTATAAAATGTATCAATAATATTGTCATTCAATAATTAAGGAATTAATTTAGATTTAGTTTTCAACTCTTTGGTGGTCAAGAGATCTGGTTTGATTCGTAATTCATGTAATAAATTCCATATTTCAAAGTTCTCATCTTCTGTCAATGATCGTAATACAAAAGTGTCTTCAATGTCTTGTTTAGTTAGATCACTAATTGGTGTCTGTATTTCTTTAGCTCGCTAATCTCCTCGAGCCTTCGTGGTGAAAAATTTCTTGAGTTTGAGTTTACGTATAAACTTAAACAAGTCAATTTGGATATCAGTCTCTTGTAAGCTTTTTGCTGGTGCGAATGACAATCCCTTGTTCAGTCATTTTCTCTCGTCTATTGTGATAGATCTTTTTGAGAGATTCATGACCAAATCCTGATTTATTTGTTCTTGCTGGTTTCCATCGAACTGGCCCTTGTGTGTCTTTTGTTTTACGCTGTGATTTCTTGTCCTCCGCTGCCTACGTCCCCCCCTCCTTCCTCTCCTCCTGTGGGCACATTGGGGATATTCGGTATCGGTGGTAGCTGAAAACGGACTGTCTTCTGTGTCGAATTTCTGTTCCCTTTTTGATAGCGTTTGATTTTGTTCATATATCCTTTATCCTGTTTACCTAGTGAGGTATCCACCTCCACAGTGTCTGGTTCGGAGTCATCTTCCGAAATAGCCAAAGATGTGTTTGTTGTCGAACTTCTGGAAGATGTTTTAATACTACTATTGTATTTTGTTGGAAGGTGTAGACCCTATCCTCCCTGTAATCACGATCATCTCAATAACTTCTTTTCATCCTGGTATATTTGTAGAATATCATACATTTTCTCATAATTTTTTACTTTGGTTTCTTCATTTGATTTCATCTCTGTGATTTCCTTTTTAATGTATTCAATCCCCTCTACTGCTCTTTTATGCTCTCGTGTAGCATGTTCAATTAGTAAGTCCAACATTTTCATTGAGCTGTTGCAGAGGTTAGCTTCCCATGCCTCTGCCAAATCATTGTCCTCATTACTGTTAAAGTTGGGAAATATAAGTATTTGATTTCGATTTAGCTTAACATCCGTGTTCTCCCAACATGGCGCCCGCAGTAACATCCAACAGTATAGTTTTTATTAAATGGACAACAAACTGCCGGGGTTGCTTAGCGACACGCACTGCAGCCCGGCATCTCCGATTTTCTCAGTGAACGAGCACTCGCAGCAGCACCTAGATGCACGCTGATCTTCCTTAACAGGTAAAAAGCTATCTACACATTGGATCTCGCATTTAGCTATTGAAAGTGGCACTTAGTTGTAGCTCTAATACCGAGTTCTAATAGCATCCCATTATTGCAGGAGTTAAGAACGACTTAAGCGTGAAACACGGCAGGTCGACTGTTAACCCTCCGAGAACTACAAGACTAGCACAACTCGGCAGCAGTAAACTAGATCGTGCACAACCAAAAGGTATGAAATGATTCAATCCAGTGGCACATCAAACAAAAACACAAATCTAAATGTGTTAACTATATTTAGTTAAACTTAAAAGGACCACACGTGATTTATTCTCAGGGTTCTTCTTAAATCGAAGCGACAATCAAAGAAGATAGGAGCTATTACAAACAGACATGAGTACTCCACAAGTGGTGAGTGATACCTGCTATCTTAAAAATAACGCACCTCACTTAGAACTTGTATGAATTTGGTGGTACGCAGGTGGACCCAGTGTTAGGAAAGATTTCTTAATTGTAGGCAATTTTCCTTCCAAGTGGCAACCCCTAAACTTTTTGCTGTTTTCACCCTGATCTAGACTTTGCCAGAGAAGCGCCGCCTTCCGCCGCACTCCTCTGGGCTTTCGCTCCATTCTTACAGGGAAAATGACATGCCCTTAAGACAGTCAGTACCGGGAAACCTTTTCCGTAGTTCTTTTCGCATGTTGCAGCTTTCGCGCAACATGACACAAGAGTGCACCGTAACTTCCATTACCGTGCTCTTGGGTCTCCAGTCATTTGACAGGCCCTAGAAACTCTCGATGGATTTATAACCAACTGAGCAAGTATGTCACGGACGGGACTGGTGGCAGCGATCGTTTCTTTGTGTCTTGAACTCCTTTTGGCTGTTTAAGCGGGTTTCTCGCGCTTAGCCCAAAATGATGGCCTGGCTTCCAAAATGGCCAGACCACGAGGCTCTTTGTCCTGCCCGCTGACCGTCTTGCCCCCTTCACCTTCCCCAGGTCGAGCCGACCCGGGGCCTTCCTTATTAGGGCATGTACTTTCCCGCGAAACACAGATGCTATCGCGGGCTTCTGCATGCCGTGTGTGCCTCCAGGATGTGGGCTGGAATGTCTGGTCCCAATACACATCCTGGGTGCCAGAAAGTCTAGTGTGTCTTGAATGCCTGGGACCACCGTAGTCCGTGATAGGTCCACGTATGGTGTGAGTGTTTTGTGAGCGTTTTGTGAGCAGATCTCCCATTGGGTCCTCTCAGTTTTGGCGCGAAGGGAACTCTGGATAAGAGGATGCTGGAAACACCACTACCATGTCATTCTCCTGAGTTCTCACGAACGACGGATACAGGAGCCAAGTATCCTGCAAGAGGCTGAACCGAGGAACCGCTGGTGACCCGCTGAAGGACTGCTCCTCTGCACTGCTGTCGCCCTGTGAAACCATTCTGCCTCTGATCGAACGAGAAGGCCTGTACTGGTACTTCGACCCTTTGGAAAAGTGGGAACAACTATTCTCGGCATCTTCATTATCTCCTGCACGTAAGCCTTCGGAAGCGTCTCTGGGCCATCCAGTGGACGGACCAGCTTACCCAGGAGTAATGCTCTGTAACCGCCATCAGGTTGCTATTCCGAGTCCTTGACACTCTCACACGATTCGTACACTCGGCATTCCCAGGTCTGAAGTGATAAGTGTACATTGGGCTGAAATACACACAGCCGCTTCGTTGCCCTGCTGTGTTAACAATCTGTGCGGGTTCACTGCGTTTGGGACATCCTCAACTCTAACTTCTGCTGCTGCGGAATCTACACGACGCCGAGACGTCTCCTGCTCGTATCTGAACCTGCCAGCACTGAAACCGACACGGAGAAGCCTGGGTCTGCCTGCATCGGGGACCGGTGAGTAGCAACGCTAGGAACCGGTCGCCCTCCTGCAGTAGCCTGTAGCTTTTCCTCGCTGTGTTAAACAGCACACCTTTTTCGCACTCGCACTCTGCTTCTGCCCGCAAGTGGAGCCCACGCTTGAGTAGCGGAGATCTGTTCGCCCTCCTTTGTTCACCGCTCTGAACTGCCTGACTTCCTTGAAGAGACTCCCCTTGGCCCATTGGCACCAGCGTGTGCAGGTACTTTTGAGCACAAGGCTCCACTCTTCGTAGGGCTCGGACTTCCTTCTAGTTAGGTGGCCTCTGAAGGCAAACTGGGTTTAAACGATTACTTGCACTGCCCGTTTTCCTCCCCATATAGGTGGTCTGCATATTTCGTGCTTCTAACTCTTTAGACCCTTAGGTAAAATTGTATATATATTGTATTTGATTGTGACGTATTGGTTTACTTGAGTTTTATCGTGATTCTTTGCTCTGGTCAATATTACAAAGGCCTTGTAATAAATGTGTCTATATTTTTAATATAACAACTGTTTGGAGTAGTTTGTAAGCGCTCTTGCTTTGTGTGCTCATTGCGGGCTTTCAGTCACCCTCACCCCTCTTGAGACCTAGTCTTGACCGCCGCGATCGCTACCTTGATTGGTCTGGCTTGTCCAGAGGTTACCCTGTTCCAAGAAACTAGCCTGGCCTTCTGAACCTCTGCCCCTCCAGGACAGAGTTCAGAAATCCATCTTAACACCCAGCGCCTTAAACAGCGACTGGTCCCTCTGCGCACCACTGCCTCTCTTAATTCAGATCACTCAAGAGTGAAACATTTTCTATCTTCATATGACAGCCTCTGAAATTTACCCTGTAAGGGCAACAAGCTTTTCCTGAGAGAGGGAGACGAATTCCAAGGTTAGTTTATTTGAACTGAGCCACTATTGATGTATTTAATCTGATTAATGAAACTTTTTACAAATTAAGTAACATAGATATACCGATTTGTGTGTTACAGAAAATAATCCAATATTTTTAAACCTGAAGAATGGCATTAGTTGCCCGAAACGCATAGTTGAAAGATAGGAAACTTCATTGGGAGGCCTATCAGGATTATTGGATCATGGGAACAAACAAGAGTTGGAAACACATGAAAAATCTGTAAATGATGTGATTGTAACTTGTTTTGTAAAAACATATGGATTAATATGTCAATACCTAGTTTATGATGTATAACGGATTGTTGTTACTAGGAAATGTGTGAAATACAAGAATACATGTTTTTTCATATAAAGGATGTGGAATATGAATGAATATGAATGAATTTGCACAAAATGAATAACTAATTGAACCGGGATATTATAAAAAAATGTTTATTGATTTGGTTTGCAAAATTTGTTTTGCCCTGTGCTGTGCCCCAGTTTGCACAACGAGGTTATCGTTGTACCATTCGTTTTTCACATTCGAAAAAGTTTACAGGCCTTACATGAGCGCTTGTTGTGGTCCCGAGGAAGACAACTTATTGCATCAGCTATGGGTGTCTTTCCAGGGAAATTTGCTGTTTCAAGACAGGCAGAATTTAAAAGGAGTCCTCTCCATAGCAGAGGTTAGCGGCAGCCAGACCGAGAAGAGAAAGAGGGGTGAAGGAAATGCATTCTCAGAGAGAAGAAACAAGGCCCCACTCTCCCTACTGTAAAGCCAAGACTGAGGGACGAGACCACGTGGTCAACAGTCGCCAAGCAGTTGTAGATGTAGTCGGCAGCGGCGGCAGGAAACCCACGATAGAGCCATTGAGAAGGATGTCGAAGTTGACTAAACGACCGTAGGAATAGATATAGCAATATAAACTCTTACAAGTTCCGCATAAGCGACCAACCAGGTTGGCGGAAAGAAATAATCTGGTGGGACCTCGACACGCAAGGAATTTTGGGTACACTACACGTCAAGTTAGGGATATGTAACGCTCTCCTGATTCCCACAGAGGCGCCGACCTGTTCTGGACTGCTATGACCTCTTCTAAGGTGATGCGCAGGACTCGGAAAACTGACTGGACCGGACCCCCAAACCTCGCCTGTCTGGCCCGTAGAACAATCCTTCAGTAGATGGAAAAGGGGATTAACTGTCTGCTGGATAATGTGTTGGATTCCCCCCTTCCCCCTCTCACACTCACACTCCTCGAACCCCCTCCGCGATTCCCTGTAGAGTCTCACCTTAGAGTCTGAAAAGACGAGCTCTCCATCCTGCTTCCGATGCAGGGGCGTGTTCCAGTTACTTCACTGGATCTCGGGTTTGGTGAGTATTCAACTCCGCTTGACTTTTCCGATATGAGGCCGTAAGTATTCAGTTGCAAAAGTTCAAGCCTTAATTGTCCGTTGTCCTTTTCTTTATTTCAGATGCAGGATGAAGAATCCGCGTAGAGGAATGGATTCGCCGAAGGTAAACTCTGGTGAGTCTTTTTGATGGATGGTTCCCTTAGTGATCTTGCTTTCACCCACTTATGCGTGTGTCTTTTTCCCCTTAGGGGCCGGGGTATGGAAGTGCCAAAGAAGCAGCGCCGACCTGAGGTGAGGAAAGATTGTCCCAACAATAATCAGGTAAGTCTTAAGGTGGAAGACTCAGGCCTTCCTCAATCTGTTCCTTCGCTCACCTTTGTTTTGTCTCTTTTTTTCTTTAGGCGCTGAAAGACGACGGATGGTGCCAATGGTCGCTGAAGAGCCCCGAGGGCGCCTCGTGAAGGTGAGTGGAACGCGACGCTGCAGCGAGCGATGCGATGCGCTTCTAAAAATAATGTCTTTTCTCAGGATCGTCGGAGTGATGGTTCCGTACTCCGGAAGGAGGTAGGTAAAGTTCAATTATTTTCCTTCCTTTTCAGGTGTTCCAGGTTGCAGGCGGGTGTGGCTGGAGCCAGGATGCAGGAGCAGACACGGTGAGCGTCCAGCTGCTAGATGCAGAACAACGCGAAGCGTGAGCTGCTGTCTGGGCGTGGTTTAAATAGCCCCCAAAGTAGTTCCAGGTATGTATTCTTCCTCAGCCACGCCCGAGTGGTAAAATAGTCCCTTTCAGACCTCAAGGTCTGGATCCGGCAGCATGGTCTGCATCAGGTAAGTCCATCCAAGCACTCCCATAATGAGCCTGGCGCCTATGGTGCCAGGACTGATGCCTTCTATGAGCCTGGCGCCAAAGGCGCCAGGACAATGTCCAAAGAGCCCCTATAAAGGGGTTGCTGGGTCCCTCCCTGGGGACATGATGTCTGCTTTTGGGGACGCTGGGCCTGAACTGGCTTCCCGGGAGTAGGCATCATGACAGTATAGTGTTACAGTCACGCCTATGTCAACGTCCTTTTCGATTTTCAAAAAAAGATTCAATACTCGGCGATTTCCACTAGATGTCAAACTATTTTGCACAGCATGCGATTCTGATTCTAAGCAGATCCACGAGCATCAGAATATATATATATAATACATTACTCACCGTAATCGTATTTCTGATGCTTGTATCTGCTTAGATTCACATGCTGTGCATAGGCCGACATCTAGTGGAAGCTGCAGAGTATTACAGTTTGTTTTTCAAAACTCGAAAATGGGCGTCGACACAGGGCGTGCCAGTAATACTATCCCTAGTCTGACGTCCACTGTACCCATGATCCCTCACGCGTGCAGGACCCTCAGATTGTATTTTTTCTGACATGAGGTAGCATGAGGAGCAGCGCGAGTACAGATGATCCAAGCAGATATAAAGAAAGGTAAGACTACAAGCATCCATGCGCCTTCTCTCAGAGGGGAGGAAGGGTGGGTCGCATGTGAATCCAAGCAGATGCAAGCATTAGAAATACGATTACGGTGAGTAAAGTATCCCTTCTGAGGCTTGTGGAATCTGCTTAGATCACATGCTGTGCATAGATTAGCGAGCAGTACCTGAAGGAGGTGGGATGTGAGAAGGGTCATGAGCAAATAAATGTCTTAGAACCGCTTGTCCCACTTGGGTATCTGTCTTGGAATGGGTGTCAATGCAGTAGTGCTGAGTAAAAGTGTGAATAGAGCTCCAAGTAGTTGCTTTGCAAATGGTGTCAAGGGGGACATTTGCAATGAAAGCCAGAGTGGCCCCAATGCCTCTTGTAGAGTGGGCTCTTGGCATGAAAGGCAGAGTCTTTCCAGAAAGGGAGTAACACAGCTGGATACAGTTAATAATCCACTTAGAGATGGCACCTTTAGAGACGCAATCCCCCTCTCTGCCTGTAGCTATGGAGACAAACAGTTGGTCTGTTTTCCTTAGCGGTCTGGTCTTGTTTACATAGTAGAGGACCGCCCTACGCACATCTAGGGTGTGTAGTTTCACCTCAGCCGGAAGCTCGATGGACTGGTTCACGTGGAATTTAGAAATAAACTTAGGTGAGAACCTAGGATGTGTGCGTAAAACCAGTTTATCTTTATGGACAGTAAAGAAAGGATCTTGCACTGACAGAGCCTGAATTTCACTGACCCTTCTTATAGATGTAATAGCTACTAAGAAGGCCGTCTTAAGTCAGGTGTTTGAGACTGCTTTTATGCATGGGCTCAAATGGGGGGCCCATGAGTTGGTATATGCCAACAGAGCTGCCAGGTGTACCTTCAGGGAGTTAAAAACCAGTCCTGCATCCAGCAGGTGGAGCATGTATGTAACAATAGTGGAAGGAGTGCAATCAACTGGGTTGATTGGTTTATTCTGGCACCAGATAACGAATCTCTTCCGTTTGTCAAAGTAGCAGTGCCTCGTGTTTGGCTTCCTAGATTCCTTTACGATGTCCATACACCTCTGTGGTAAATTGAGATGTCCAAACTCTATGACCTCAGGAGCCATGCTGCCAGGTTCATTGAGTTGGGTTGAGGATGCACTGTTTGACCTTGGTGCTGGGACAGTAGGTTGTACCAGGTCGGAGGTTTGATCGGTTTGCACACCGCTAATCTGCGCAAGTGTGGGAACCACGGTTGTCTCGCCCACGTGGGAGCAACCAGGACGAGCGTCATCGACTCTCTGTTCATCTTGTTGACCACATTCCTGGAGAGGAGTTGGTGGAAAAGCATACGCAAACATTCCTGACCAGTTCATCCACAGGGCGTTCCCCTGGGAGTCTGGTTGGGGGAACCTGGATGCAAATCCTGGGCATTGTCGGTTTTCGCTTGTGGCAAATAGGTCTACAGTGGGGAAACCCCACTGAGAGAAGATATCTTCTACGACCTCTCTGTGTAGACACCATTCGTGTTCTTCTGGGAGAGGGTCTCTGCTTAGAGCATCCGCTAGAGAATTGAGATCCCCTGACATGTTGCGATGACAGGAAGATGTTCCGTCTGAGTGCCCATTTCCAAATTTTCTCGGCAAGCTTGGACAGATTTGGTGAACAAGTCCCTCCTTGCTTGTTCAGGTAAAACATGGCTGTAGTGCTGTCCGTCCAGATTTGCACTGACAGATTTAGCAGGTAGGGCTTGCACGCTTGAAGCGCTCTGAATACTGCCAGAAGCTCTAGCAGGTTGATACGATTCTTGGCCACTGAGTGAGACCAAAGAACCTGAGCTGTGTGGTGGAGATGGCGAGCTCCCCACCCTGTTAGGCATGCATCGGCTGTGACTACCGCCTGTATCTCGGGATCGTAAAAGGGTTTCCCCTTGGACAGATTTTCTCTTGTGCACCAGTTTAGGCTTTGTACAAGTGTTGGCGAAACGACCACTAGATCGTCCCACTGACCACTTGCCTGAGACCACTGTTTCGCCAACCGTTCCTGCATGGGACGCATGCGCAGGCGCGCGTGGGGGACCAGGTAAATACATGACGCCATCATGCCCAGCAACCGCATTGCTTTGCGTACCGTTATCTGGCGACCGGACTGATATTGCGGAATTTGCAGCAGTATATTCCGAATTCTTTCCTCGGAAGGAAAGGTCAACCCCTCTTGAGTGTCTAGGATAGCTCCTAGGAACTGTTTGGAGGTGCTTGGCACCAGACTTGACCTTTTCTAGTTTATTGAGAAGCCCAATTCGAAGAGGAGGTCGATTGTCCTTTGAATGTTTGTTCTGCAAATTATTGGGGTCTCCCCCATGATGAGCCAGTCGTCCAGGTAAGGGTACACCAGGATTGCCTCCCTGCGTAGGTGTGCTGCCCCCACCGCCAGTACCTTGGTGAATACCCTTGGAGCCGAAGCTATCCCGAAGGGCAGTACCTTGAACTGGTAGTGCCGACTGTCCACCTTGAAGCGCAAGTACTTTCTGTGCGCTGGGAACATGGAAATATGAAAATAGGCATCTTTCATGTCCAATGTTGCCATGTAATCCCTTTTTTAGGAGGGGGATTACCTCTTGGAGAGTAGTCATGCGAAATGTTTGGGGCTTGACATACTTGTTTGCAGGCCGTAAATCCAATACTGGGCGCATTGTCAAATCTTTTTTTGGCACAAGGAAGTAAGTTGAATAAATACCCTTGTTTACCTGTTGTCCCGGGACGAGTTCTATCGCGTCCTTTGCTAGCAGATTGACGATCTCCTTGAGGAGGATCCTCTGGTGTTCCAAAGAATGTATTTGTCGTGGAGGATGGTTCCGAGGACGCTCTATAACAGTTGTATGCAGTACCCTGCGGATACTGTGGACAGCACCCATCTGTCTGATGTGATCCCTTCCCAAACTTGGGTGAAGTTGGAAATGCGTCCCCCTACTGGGGTTGCGTGAGAAGGGACCCTGAACTGAGCGTCACTGTTTTGGTGGAGGAGCGTGCCGCCTCCTTTACTGGGACTGCCTCTACCTTTACCACGTCCTCTTTTATTACCCCTGCCGTAACCCTGGGTAGACTGTTGGTTATTATTGTTCCACGGTGTACCCTGCCCCTGGTAATAGTTAGATCCTCTCTGGGAATTTTGGCCGCGTGGGCGACAAAAATTGCCATTCCCTCTCTGATTAGGGGGTTTATTGGTTAGTTGGCCTAGGGATTCGAGTGTCTCATACTCGTCCTTGGCATTTTTGAGCGTGTCCTCTACCGCCTTACCAAACAGATTTGGCTCCACCGGTTTATCTAACAATGATGCTTGGGTTTCAGCTTTGAATCCAGACTGTCGTAACCAAGCGTGTCTCTTGATAACAGTTCCTTCTGCTATCAATCTGCCGGCGTTATCCGCGGCATTAAAGGTTGCTTTTAAAATGCAACCGGTCACGGCTCTTCCCTCCACCGCAACTCGTGCCATCTGGCTCTTTAAGGGTTCTGGGGCGGAGTCTGAGTGCTGCGACCTCTTCCCACTGATGGCAGTTGTTGCTGGCCAACAGGGTGGTGGAGTTGGCAATCCTTGCCTGGTAGGCGGAAGTGGAGGCTACTTTCCTGCCCAAACCATACAGTTTCTTGCTCTCCTTGTCGGGAGGAGCTTTGGACGATGACAAGGGTGTTCCAGCCCTCTTATGGGTGTTCGTAACAACCAGTGAGTCCGGTTTCAGATGGCCCCTTATATACAGTGGGTCCTATTGGGCTGCCCTGAAAAGTTTCTCAATCCTGGGGATCACCGCCCTGGTGAGGTTAGGATTTAAAAGTGAAGGGTCTCTTCTTCCCTGAATAGACTAAAGGATAGGGATGGCCTGAGCAACAGGCCTCCTTTCTGCCACTAACTCTTCGGCAAAGTCCCTCTCCTCTTGAGCACCCTGGGTGTCAATGTGGAAATGTTCTGCCGCTCGGGACAGAACTTCATTCAGGAGAGGTTGATTGTCGACAGGGGAAGTCGGTAATCGGGGGTTCTTTCTCTATCGGGGAATCTACTCTGTAGGTCTCAGGGTCTTCCTCTTCTTGGTCCTCATCATCCCTGCAGTAGCCCGTACCAGTTTGCTCTTCTAACATGCCCAAATCTGGATCCTCACAAAAGGATGCATCTCCTTGATATTGAGAGTAGGGCTGTATATAGAAGGGGTCTGAAGGCCGTGCTGGGGCTTCAAACCGGGACTTCTTACTTGGAGGTATTGGATCCTTAGAGCCTGAGGGTGCTGACCCATCGGGAGTATAGGAGAGAAAGTGTTCAGGGTTTTTTACGCAAAAAACCCACCAATGAAGACATCCTTGACATAACCCTGTCTATGTCATCACTAGACCATTCTCTAGAACTGGGAATGATCCTTTCTGGGGCTTTCTCCAACTTATCCTGACTAGACTTTTAGCAGGGGTCCTTGGGATAACAGAGGACTGGGACTTGTCTGCCTGTTTATGTGGAGTGGGAAGTGTGTGAGGCGGCTGAGACTGCTTCCTCCGTTTTCCCCCCTCCCTGTGGGCGGAAGAGTGTTTTCCCTGCTTTTTCGCCCCTTTGGAGCCTTCCGATGACTGGCGTCGAGGTTCGGGGGTAGTGTCCCTAGCCTTGGAACGTGGAGGTAGGGACTCGGGAGCCGCCGTTGCGCGGTCTGCGGGCACAGACTCCTGGAGTGCGGTCTGGGGATGGAAGTCGGCTTCGTCTTCAGACGATCCAACTTCCGTTACCTTGGGGAGCGAGGTACTCTTGGCAACAGAGGAGGATTGCCTGGAGTCATGCGGCGATCTAGATCGAGAACGCCCAGAGGACACTGATTCGGACCGTTCTCTATGTACCTCTTTCCGAGAACTCAACATGCGGGTCGAGTCTCGGTTGGACTTCATGTGCTTTGTGGAAGTGCTGTGGGTAGCGCTTGTGTCGCCGGGGGTCTTCCCCATAGCCGCCCTGCCGGACGACCTTCCGAGGTCGGGGACTTGCCGTCTTAAAGCACGGCGTCGCTGCCATCGCTGAAGGCGCCCTCCGCTGCCATGGCCTCCTGATGCCTGGCGTGGTGGGCCCAACGCTTGATCGAACGGTCGGTTTAAACCTACTACACGCTCTGCAGTTCACCTCGGGGTGGTTCCTCGGCAAGCAGAGATTGCACGTGGCGTGTGTCAACCCAGGGGTACTTGCGGTTGCACTTGGGGCAGAATTGGAAAGGGGTACCCTCCATACGCACCTTGTGGCAGCGGGCTAAGTGTAGGAATATATAAGAATGTACCTATATACCAAAAGAGTGTAGAGTATGTCCACCCCCCACTCTCCCTACTTGCAGGGCCGAGGCCAGAGGCCTTCCGAGGCCCAAATCCGCCGTGCAGCTGTCGACGGTAGATTTCTTCTCCGGGCCGGCGTAGAGTGTGAAGCTTGGTGACTCGACGTTGGGGTGGAGAATGGGGAAAATATAACGATATTTTGCAAAAGTATGGCTAAGGCCAGAGAACTCTGCGAAATGCTTCCGACCAATATGGCGGAAAAAAACAATCTGAGGGTCCTACACGCGTGAGGGATCATGGGTACAGTGGACGTCACACTAGGGATAGTATTACTGGCACGCCCTGTGTCGACGCCCATTTTCGAGTTTCGAAAAACAAACTAATACTCCGCAGCTTCCACTAGATGTCGGCCTATGCACAGCATGTGATCTAAGCAGATATATATATATAGTCAAGCATTCTGAGAGTGCTTTCTCAGGGGCATCCCCCAGGACCGGTCTTGCAGTGCGACCAGATGTAATTCGGTTCTCAGTGGGGCTCTTGTAGAGATCTACAGGTAGCTTCTAGCTTCTTCAGAGTCTAAAGCACTTGCCCTCATGGGTACAGCAAAATGCAAGTCCAATTTAAATAGGTTCTCTTGGCAAGATCTGGGCACCATACTATGCTGGTGAGGCTGGCCTCCAGAACACAGGGCTGTACTCTTCTTCTCACTAGTTGTATTTATCATTGTGTGGACCTGGCAGCCTTGACTTGCTTACTTGGGTAGACCCTCTATGATCCAGTCTCCAGGAAGCTTGCTTCGCCAATTGATTGCCTGACCTTTTGTTTTCCTGGGAACTCTTGTCTTCTCTTATAAATTCAATTTCTTCTTGCTGTGATTTTAAAAGTGTTCCCCAGATGGTACACTTGTTCTCTTCTCCTTGGATTAGTCTCCAGGTGGCCCTTGTCCTGTTATTCATCTCCCCCTTTACTGGGGACTCTGCCCATCCTTCCTTTGATTATATTTGATAAGGACCTTAGTCTATTCTCCCTTCCCTCATTCAGAGAAAAACTCTTCTACAAAGTTACTCCTACTCTGGCCTTTTCCTGGGCAATGCCTACTGCAGCCTCTTATTCCTCGCATGGAACAGAGTCTTAGTCTTGTTTCCAGCTCTCTCTTTGGCCAGGGATTTCACTATCATCTCTGGGGCCATTACAGACTGGTTGTAGGCTGCTGCTTAGAATGGCCCTCCTGCCCACCTTCTCTGCATGCTCCCTTTCCCCCCTCATCAACTTCCTCGTCTCAAAATGTTACTCTCTGGATTTGTACTGAGCACTGGTTTTTCTTCTCACTTTAACTTCCATTAGTCCTTTTCCTCCAGTCTCTGGGTTTTGCAGGCGAGCTCCACACTTCTCCAGAGGTTACTTTTTCCTAACTTTAGCCAATGCCTCCCTTCTCCAGTTCTTACAGGCCACCATCTCATTCCTTAAATTGTCAGCTTCTCCTTTCCAGGGTCCTTAACCTCCATCCCAGCTTTACAAAACGGCAACTCACCTGCTCTGCACTCCCGACCTCCCTTTGACTGCTGTTCCTGGGAGCTAGTTCATTTATAGGACTTTCGCTCAATAACTTTTCCTTGAGTAGACGGAGGGATCATGTGACCGGTCTGTGCATCCTCAGTAGTTGGGATCCTTTCTAGTCCTAATTTCTGAAGGATCACGTTCTTGGGTGTATTTGGTGGTGACAGGCCTCAAGGTACTTTCCCTCACCTGATTCTTGCTGACCCCCTCCCCCCGCCTCTTGGGTTCAATTTGGCATTCTCCAATACCAAGGCCATTATGGGCTGTGCCATCCATTTGAGGAGTGCAGAGTTTGAATACCATTTCTCCTGCAATATAGATTGGCTAGATGTTCCTCCCATTGATTCCAATGGAGGGGTTGGTTACAGTGGGGGTTCTCTCCATTTCTTTATTACTGCTTTGAGGAAGACGGGAGTCTTCCTCTCTTCAGGTCTCTTTGATGTGGGCAAAAAGTGAGGCCAGTAAGAGAAAAGTTATTGCTGCCGGGATAACTGTGACCTTCCCGTTGACTCCAGGCTTTAAAGGAAGAGGTGTAGGTACTCGGGGCCCTATACTTTTTCTTCCAACCCTGTAATCTAACTGTTTGTCCAGGATCCTGTCTGGGGTATTTCTCTGCATAAAAGCAGTATTATGGGATATTGGATTCTTTGTGGTGATGTCTTACCAGTTTTAGATGACTTGGGCCATGTTGTCCAATGTCCTGTTGTCCAATGTACTTTCTATCTTTGTGCTACCAATTAGGTATTACCTATAGTCTTCTTCCTCCCAAATCAATAGTTCATCCACTTGGAATGGGTTCCAAAGATTTGGGGAGAAGTTTTTGAATATTGGATTTTCCCAAATGCCTGGGAGGCATTTGGATGTGGCATTAAGCCTACTTCTTGGCTTTAGGGACCTTTGGAGTTAATTCCCAGGTCCACATGACAAATGACTAGAAGGTCATTTCATTACGCTCCTCAGGTTGTCTTGCAAGTACCAGAAAGGTGGACCATGTTTACAGTTTCAAACATGCATCACTTAAGGGTTCAGCCGGTGATTGTCTGGACAAACACATTTATGTTCATGGATGTCATCCAAACAGAACAGTTTACAAGGTAGCATTATGAAGGACTATAGTACCACATGAAATATTATAGGAATGGCAGCAATTTTGAAACATTTTTAAAACTTCACCTTGTAAGAAACCAATCACTTTGCAAAGAGATTTGTTTTGCAGATATCTGGAGTGCAAATATGTTTAACTGTGAAAGTTCCTACTTCCTTCCCCTGCCAATCATTTTCCTTGGTGCACAGAGCAAGACCATTTTGCAAAAGACAGATAAATAAAAACTGTTTGGTAGTGCGGATAGTAGTGGGCAGTAATTTGAAGCCGGCTACATTAGAGCTCTGGTTTGAATTCAAGAACAGAGGCAACATATACTTCTGGCAAAGAAACAAAAACTCACTGTCAAGGTTTGAGACTGAGGCACAGGAAAGTAGGATCACTGTATTTTCTTTAAATAACAATGTGTACATGGATGTATGAATGCTGAACATGTATGCATGTTCAAGTGCAGGTTATATAATACACGCAGCAACAATCATGTGTGTATTTCATTTGAAAAGCAGTCTTCTGTAAATGACTTTCTGCAAAGAAAGCCCTCGTGTGTTCTGAAAACAGAGAATATTGATTTTCCAAGCAAATCAATCTCCTAAATCTCATTTGCTGTTGATGGATCTGGGTGACTAGGAAGTCAACATGGAACCGGAAAGCTCATTATGTATGACAGGAAAAGATGCTTTCATAAGTAACTTCAGCCAAGGTTGCATGCTTAAAAATACACAAATTAACAGTGTTCCTAGATTATCATCTATTTGATTGACAGGTTAACATTGCAACTAATAACGTACGGTTAGTGGAAGAGCTGGCCAAGCAGAATTCATTACCTCCAGGTAACCTCCAGGCCGAGTGTAGTAAGCCCAAATCTAACAGCATTCCAGAGTGCAAATTCAATATTCAAAACAAGCCTTAATGGAAGAGAGTACTTTGTTGTCCTATGTCACACGAGAGGGAGGAATGAATGGAGAAAATAAAACTGAACTTTAGCTTATTGTGTGGTCAGTATCGTTTAAAGTGGGTTTCAATCTGCTTAAAACATAGAACCACCTAAAATGCCATAGTACTGCCTCACAAGGTCCAACAAATATAAGCATGTGCCTAATTATAACCTTATGCTGCATGCAGACATATGAAGATTACTAGCATCAAGGGATGCTTTTCAACTAAAATATTGGAATCACACATTTGCAATGGCACATTCTAAAGAGATTGTAAACTGCGTCCCAGTGGACCTCAAATGAAAGGCCCATAAAAATGTAATTTTGTGAACGGAGATGCACAAAACCTACATTTATAAAATTGTGCCGAAGTGTGCGATTCAGTCATGTCAGATGTAAGCAGGATGTTTTTTTTTAGGAAACACCACCAGAATTTAAGATGCAATTCTGCATCCAGCCTCCTTATGGAGAAGCCAATAAGAAAGGAGTGTGTGGGTGATGTGTCATTTAACAGACCTCAACTTGCCCTTATGAATAAAGGCTTCTGGTTATTTAACTCAAACACACAAAGAGCTGCATTTTCGAAAAAAACACCAAGTGAGAGAACCTGTCACAACAGGTTTCAACAAGGAGAGATGAAGGCTGTATCCCAACTAGATGGAGCTGATGGCAGGAGGGGTTGGGGGCGTGGGGGTCTTTTCAAAGGGCATTCTCCAGATTGACCGAATGCAGAGGACTTCCGCAAAGCAGGACCAGATTATAAGAGGGATTTTGTAGGTCTGTAGATCTTACATGCGATGGGTGTGCAGTGTCTTCCAAGTGTAGTACTTAGCACTTTGTTCTTGGTTGCATGGGCTTTGGCCATGCACCCAAGACTGCATGCACTCCCCACAACTTGCCAATCAAAATGCAACACTACGGGTGTATGCATGGGTGGCACATGCGGCGGTGGTTGTGGCCTACAGTCTTGGAAGTAAGGCCTTCAGCCGACGGCCATGCATCTAAGACTCTAGGCCCTGGCCACAACCACCGTACCATGTGTCACCCATGGCGGTGTACTAAGGCGTACTAATGAATATAATAATAGCCATTGGAAAAAATAATGCATTCACGGCATGTTGTCAATTTCAATGTTGCCTACCAATACGCGCGTGCTAACCGTTACAAATGTCCTGTCCACTACATGGACTGAAGTGCGATCGTTCTTATACCCCACATTTACTGTGCGTACAAGGTGTCCATAGAAATTACATCATGACGACCGAAGAACAAATGCATTGATCACCCATGTCTTACTGTCTGAACCTTTCAAAATGCTCTGTGACAGCAAAATAGTTTCATGAAAAAAGCATGTGTACGCTGGTTGTTGCTCCGCTTTCCGCAGGTCCAATATGTCGGGCGCATCCAAACCATCCGACGCAGAACACGTCTCGCAGCAGCCAATGGGCAGAGACGTCACGTGTCCGCGGTCATGACGCCAACCCCTTAGCCAATCGGTATCTTGTTCGTCGACTGAACAGGGAAGTGTGACCGTGGAGCGAACATAGATATCACTAATTATTTCAGACCTACTTTTTGATAATTCACCTGTAGCCGTGCGCGAAGTTTTTCCCCCATTCAGTCTATGTGAAAAAAAGACGTTTTGGGACCCCCCCCTATAACTTTGCCCCCCCTGGCCCAGACATCTCCAAACTTTTCAGAGTGGCCCATATACTTTTTTTGCAAAGTTTGGTGAGGATTCGTCCAGGGGGAGGGGAGTTATAAGCCGCCCAAATATATACATATATATATACATATACACACACACACACACACACACCTCTGACTGGGAGTGATTTGTAAGTGTCCTTTGCTCCGTGTGCTCTCTTTCAGTCCCCCTGAACCCTCCTGAGACCTAGTCTTGACCGGCGCCAAGCTACCTTGATTGGTCTGGCTTGTCCAGAAAGTTATCCTGTTCCAAGAAACTAGGCTGGCCTTCTCAACCTCTGAAGACGGATTTCTGAACTCTGACCTGGCGGGCCAAGTAGCCAATGAGGGTGGTAGAATAACGTTGTAACTTGTGCATTTAGATTTTACAGTTTTCCTCTATATAACATGCAACTTATTGGGAAGTGACGAGGTCTGCGTCAGTGCTTTTCTAGGGGACTGAGACATGTATGCAATAAACTTTGTTCTCCCTTGCAAAGAGGTGCAGTGATTATTTGGCCTTTTGGATTTGCTTTGCCTTTCGGGTTGCCTTCCTCTTTCCAAATTGGTGACTCTGATGTAATCCCAGACTCTGAGGTCAGGGTTGTCCCCGCCGTGCATCCTGGGGGTGTGGCACCCATCTGCAGTGGCCAGTCCCCGTGCATAAACAGTGTTAAGCAGATTAACAAGCATCAGAAATATATATATCTCTCCAGAGGGATCTCCTCTGTTGCGAGGAAAGGCAGCGCTGCAGGTAAAATAGAGGTGAGGTCCAGTATATGGAGGATCTGGGATCCCTCCACTCGGCAAAAGGGAGTGTGAGGAGGTAAATTCCCTCCTCCTGAGGCAAAGGGATAGAAGAAGGGTCTATAGTGTAAATGTGTGATTTTGTTCGGTAGGCCCATTATATGGCAAGCCTGGCATCCATTTGGGGGTATAAGGAGGTAAGTTCGCTTGCATCGAAGTGGAGACTGAGTCTGGTTGTCTAGCTCCAGGCCACAAGGGCCAGATCCATGCCAGGTATTCAGGATACCCCTCATTAATATTCATGAGATAAATTTGCCAGGTCGTGATCGCAGTGTTTGCTCAGCAAACACCCCTTGAACACAAACCCATGGCATACCACAGTGGTATATTAGATTCAGTAATGCAGGGCCAATTTCCTTGTGAACAGGCACTGGCCACTACAGCCTTTGCCACTGAAAAATCCTCAAAAATGACTCATTTCCATCCAGACCAGGGCAGGTGAGATAACTGGGGCAGCGACCCTCTGGGCCTGCTTTTACTGGTTTAGACTTTTTTTGTGGTTTTTTGTGCCCCCATCCGACCCGTGTCCCTCGCAATCCATGGCACCAGCCTTTTCCCTATCCTCCCCTCCTCCGGCCTCCCATCCCACCCCCGTACCCTGATTGGTGAAAGGCAGCAATGGCTGATCGGTGTACCCACCAGCTACTCCCTGCATGCTCATTTCCATCCAGAGCAAGTGCAGGTGAGAACTGCGGCAGCGACCCTCCTGGGCCTGCTTTTACTTGTTTAGGCATTGTTTTTAGGTTTTTTTGTGCCCCCATCCGACCTGTGCCCCTCAAAATCCACGGCACCAGCCTTTTCCCTATTCCTTCCCTCCCTCCCTCTTTCCCTCCCTCCCTCCCTCCTCCCGCCTCCCAGCCCACCCTCGGACCATGATTGGATGATTCCTGGCCATTACCGACCTTCCTAGGGCCCCTAGGAAAAGGGTGACTCCTACATTGGCGGCTCCAAGACGTGTCTGCAGGGGAAGCCAATGAAGCCGACAGACATCAAAACTGTACGTGTGGCATGGGTGGGGTGTAGAGAAATTACTCTATTCCAGAAAGCCCCTGCCACTCTACCTCATCTTTCCATAACGCAGACTGCCATAGACTTACACCATGCATAGAACGAATTGTGACCACCAGCCTAATCTATTCATGGCTGGACTGTAAATTTAGCCTTGCATCACATATTAACATACTTGCCAATGTTAACAAGTGCCACACCTAGAGAGAACAGTGAAGATTGGCATGCGTCACATTTGGACGGATTTAACAATTGTTGGCTTGTGCCACACTTAGATGGAATTCTTAGCTTTAGCCTGCGTCACATCTAGATAGAATTGTGAATGTTAGCATGTGCCACACTAGGATGGAATCGTGATCACTAGCATTGCCTCACATCTAGATAGGATATTGAAGATAAGCAAGTACCACACTCAGATGGAATAGTGAATGATAGCAAGCATCACACCTAGACATAACTGCAAGGACAGCAATGCCAATTAACCAATCCACTAACAATTTCATCCCTCCGCATACACCTTTTAAACTCTAACCAAACACACCCACAAGTCTATAACACAACAACTCGCACAAACTTCACTACACTGCAACAACAAAAACAAACCACACAGACTTGAACAGCATACGACTACCGACCGTAAAATACCCCAAGCCCAGCCAACGGACCCACCGGGCAGAGGCTGCCAACAGCACATCACTGCTCTTGCACTTTTCCAGCTTGTCCCACTAACTCACCCCCCACGCTGTTTCCCTTTTTCAGAGCCAGCAGAGCGCCAGGGGACCACTCTGGTGGTGATAACGTTAAAGGATATTTGTATCGCGCACTAACATCTGTTGCTCAGTGATATATGTAGAGCATGCAGTGTTCGCAATTCTTGAATAATCCAAATGTACTTACACACAGGGCCTATGAAGTAATTTTGTCAAGTCCGTTCATTCACATTGCAAGGTAGTGAACAACGTCATGTTTATTGCAAAAGCCGTTGAGGAAGGTGAGGAAGTGCACGATTGAGTGCCATACGAGGGTCCTGAAGACTATCTAATACGAGAAAGGGAGGACACACTTGAGGAAGGAGAGGTCCTCTTTGGTGATGTGTCATTGATGATTGATCAGGAGACTGGCGAGAGATACAGGTTCAGCAGTGGTGCGCCTTGTAGATGGGGTATATGAGGTTGTAGTTCAAAAGTGTTTACCAACCCCTTATTCGCCTCTGACAGCAGAACCAATTGCATTAATTGAAGCATTAAAGGTATGGCGAAAGTGAAGCCGAAGTGGTTTTTGCCTGCGTTTCCCTGTGTGAAGTTTACTGGCCCTTTAATTCTTGGTGCCTCCCCCTGTGGCCGTGTGACAGGAAGTTCAAGATCCTTGAAAACACCTCCTCTCCGCGAAAGTGGAGCAGAAGTGGCGTTTGCCGATGTTTGCTCTTCTACTTTAATCTGCGCCCCGATCAAGTATGCCCTCGATGCATCAAACCCGGCCAGCGCGAGAACCAGACAACAGGTAAGACGTATTGTCTCATCACCTGCTGTTAAAGATTTATTTATGAAACCTCCCCTTATCCTAAACTCACCCACTGAAAGCTTTGCTGCCGCCTACGGCCATGCCCCGCCGGGCCCCCTCGCCGATCTCTGAGCTATTCACGGTCTCTGGCATTGCAATCACTGGGGGAAGAGTTACCAGTTGACGGGTTGGAAGATGTGAGGCGAGCGGATCGTGGTGTCAATGCGAGGATTGGCGGTGAACAGCACCCATCTGCATGCCCTCCAACGGACATGCTTACCCAACATGCATCATACCATGCTCGCCCAATACTGGGGGAGGGGAGGTGCCCGCTAATGCTGATGGGGCAATAAAGTTGGCACTGAAAGTATCAGCAGAAACATGGGCGGAGGAACCCGGTTTAGGGGGTGGTGTGGCACGCCCCTCAGCGCAGAGGGAGCCAAATTGTGGTGGAGTTGAGTTCTAGCCTATTGGTCGAGGGAGGAAATGAGGCCCAGAAAGCAGTGGCCTTAGAGGCATGTCTGATAAATCCCTGCCCACAAGTTGTGAGATCTCTGGCTAAGGTTGTGGATTTAACGGGGGAAATCACTATCAATCCAATATTATTTGTGTCCCAGCCAGAACTCTGTAATTCTGATCTTGCGGCACAGCTGGCCAAAGATCTCAGTCCTCACAGACAAAATAAATTCTCAAAGGAGGAAAAGTCTTTCCACAATACAGGAACGCCTGTACAGGTCCTGTACAGGTCCTATCCATGCTCTAAGCGGCGAGCATGGATATCCTGAAAGTGGAAACCCTGTGCTTAACCAATCGTCCAGGGCAGTGCGCCTGTGGCAAGACATCTAACGTTCAAGTCCCAAACACTGGTTTATGGCAAACGGGAAGTCGACCACCTGCCTTCTCAGAATTCAGAGGGCTACAAGGAAGGTCAAACCAAATGAAGGATAGAAATTTAATGAGGAATTAGATGCAAGAAACCAAAGGATGTCAGAGGAGGAGGTGTTGATTGATCCCGCAGAAGTCAGCCTCAGCTAGGCTTCATCTGTTTGTAGCTCCCAAAATAGATTCAGTGAAGGGTGAGGGTCAAAACAGATTCGGGTGAGGTGAGCCCAGAGGGGGAATCTCAATAAGAGATTACCTGGGCCATATTCGAAATATGATGGCCACACTTAGATGGAATTCTTATAATTAAGCACTCAACTCGACCTTACTGGACCAGGCCACCCTAGTTGCCATGGTCCATACAAAAATGATAAGCCTGGAACCCTTTATCAACAAGGTAGAAGCTAGACTAAACACAGAAGCGGAAGTGTCGGCTCAATGGCAGCCACGGCTCTGATCTTGCTAGGTGGCAGACAATAGACAAAAAGGCATTGATGGAAGCCATAATCGAAGACGGCAAATGGATGCGAACGCAAGGCAAAGAGCGTCAGCATCAAAACAGCGAAATAATTGCATCTAGCCATGCAGGAAATACCACACTTCCCCAGGAACAGTCAAACCCAATGCAGGGCTTAAATAAGAAATTGGATAAAACCGTTATGAGGGGTGTTTCTACAACATATCACGCCATTACTGTCTAAATATTTAACCCTTCAAATTCATTTGATGGGGAGTTGGGAACTCGAAAAAGGAAAAACAGCCAACATCTGATGAAGAAATCTAAAAATCAAAAACAGGCTCTAAAGCGGAAATCAAATGACTCTAGAGCATTTCTGCGAAACATAAAAACTCCAATCCGAGAGGAGCCTAACCAAACAGCGCAGAGGCAAATTGAACTTGTGATTCCATACGAAGCAAACCCACCGACAAGTCAGCAACTAAGTAAACTAGGTTAAAGTCCACAAAATGAGTCAAGGTATCTGGACTCCCGCTGGGACCTGTCTGAGCAACCCAATGGAGATTCTAGACGGAGAAGATGAAGGTTGGAATAACCCAAGTAAGGCGGATTGGCTGGATATTGAAAGACAAGAAACCCAAATGACCCAAATGCCAGCAGGAATGAGAAGGAGCAAAGGGAGGGAGTTGGATTGGAAATCTAGCGTAAAGCCGGCAGTGCCCCCATTTCAAACTTTGGAGGAAAATAGGCGGGCTCAAGAAAACTTGGGTAGTCACCAAAGAGCCTCCAAGCTAGGATCCCAGAGGCCAGTCCGCAAAGTTAATCATAAGGTCCGTCCTAGAGAAGGGATCCAACGTGAGTGAACATACTACATCTCGGTCAAGCCTAAAGGAACTGAGAGTATGCTTGGAAAGAATATTGTTCCAATACTGAACCGGAGTAACATAATGACAATGCATTACTTACCGTAAAAGCATTTCTGATGGTTGTATCTGCTTAGATTCACATGTTGTGCATAGTCCGACATCCAGTGGTCACTGCAAAGTATTGCATTTTGTTTTTCGTAGTCGTAAAGGGGACGTCGACAAGGCGTGTCTGTAACACTATCCCTATAATGACGGGCAGTGTACCCACAATCCCTCACGTGTCGAGGTCCTTCTGTTTGTATTTTTTCTGCCCTGAGGGAGCCTATTAGACGTGAGTGAGTACAGAAAAGAGAGAGAAAGGGTGTCTATGTTCCTTCCATCCGAGCGGGGAGGAAGGGTGGGCGCATGTGAATCTAAGCAGATACAACCATCAGAAATGCTTTTACAGTAAGTAATGCATTGTCTTCTGATGTTTATTAATCTGCTTAGAATCACATGCTGTGCATAGACTAGAGAGCAGTACCCGGAGTTGGAGGTGGGTTGCGAGAAGGAACAGTAGAAAAAAGATGTCTTAATACTGCTTGTTGGCTTTTTGTGGCCTCGAATCTTAGGAATAGTCTTAGACGAATAATCAGTCTACAATTCGCCGGACTCCCTGATTTATGATCTCCCATAAAACAGATGGGAACTCTTAAAAATTTCCAAACTGAAATTCTGAAGAAACAATGATAAAGATCAGAAGAGGAAAATGGGAAAGTTTAATCCCGAAGCAAAACCAAAAAAAAACTGGACGCTATCTCTAAGATAAATGAACATAAGTACATAATAGAAAGATGTCTATTTATACTGTCCTTTTTAATATCCTGTGGATAGAGAAATCCAATAAAATCACTTCTCTCATCTATGAAGCAGTTTTTTAAGAAACCTTAAATACCTCATTTGAGGGCGAACCTAAAAAGTAAGAAATTAAAGATTTTTATTAAAATATCCCCACAGAATCAATCAACTTGAGCTTTCTATTGCGTTAACATTAATACTGCTTGTCCCACCTGGAAATCAGATCTAGAGTGGGCATCTAAACAGTAGTGTTTTGTAAAGGTGTGTACAGAACTCCATGTTGCTGCTTTGCAAATGGACTCAAGAGGGACATTTGCAATGAATGCTATGGAAGCCCCAGTGCCTAGAGTAGAATGTGTTCTCAGCTTGAAGGGTAGTTCTCTCTTAGCAAGAGAGAAACAGAGAGTGATGCATTGGACAATCCATCTAGATATAGTGAATTTTGAAACTGCATTTCCTTCTCTTCCTGCTGCCACCAACTGATTAGTCTTTCTCAGAGGTCTAGTTCTTTTCATATAAGAAAAGACGGCTCTGCGTACATCCAGTGTATGCAGGCTCCTTTCTCCCAAATTTGAAGGGTTTTGAAAGAAAGTTGGTAGTTCTATTGACTGGTTGACATGGAATTTAGAAATGAATTTTGGTGCAAACCTAGGATGTGTGCGTAGAAGCACCTTATCCTTGTGAACTGTTACAAAGGGTTTTAGTATAGAGAGCGCTTGTAGTTCCCACTCTCCTAATGGAGGTGATAGCTATTAAGAAAGCAGTTTTAAGAGTGTGGTTCTTAAGGGATGCTTTGTGCATGGGTTCAAAGGGTGAGCCCATAAGCCTGGTAAGTACCACATTTAGGTCCCATCCGGGAGCTGGGTTAGCTATAGGAGGGTGTATCCTCTTTACTCCCTCCATGAAGGCTTTAATAACTGGGACTTTCCACCATGACACTGAGTCGAGAAGTGGTGTATGCGGAAAGTGCAGCTAGATGAACTTTAATAGAATTAAAGACCAAACCTGCGTCTAATAAGTGAGTCAGGTAAAGAACAATCTGTGTGGGAGAGCAGTCAACGGGGTTGATGCTCTTACCTCTACACCAGATGACGAATCTCTTCCACTTGCTAGAATAGCAGTAACGAGCGTTAGGTTTTCTAGCTCCCTAAGAATGTCCATGCATCTTTGAGGGAGCTGTAAATGTCCAAATTCTAGGACCTCATGAGCCAGGCAGCTAAGTTCATGGTCTGTGGGCATGGGTGTATCGTCTTGCCCCTGTCCTGTGACAGCAGGTTGTACGGGCAGGGTAGTTTTACCGGTGGAGATAGAGACATCTCCATCAGGTGAACGAACCATGGCTGCCAGGCCCACGTAGGGGCCACTAGTATCATGGTGACTGGTTCCTGGTGCATCTTGTGCACTATCTTGTTGAGAAGGGGAGTCGGGGTTTGGGGGATCGGTTTCAGGGGGAAGCGTAAGCAAATTTCCCTGACCATGTTATCCAGAGACCGTTCCCCTTGGATCTGTTCTGGGGGTACCTGGAGGCGTAATCTTGGCAGTGGGAGTTCTCCAGAGTGCGAACAGATCTATTTCTGAGAATCCCCATTGTGTGAAAAGGTCGAAGACGATGTCTTCTTATAGTCGCCATTCGTACTCTGAGGGCAGAGGGAAATCTCTGCTGATTTCGTCTGCTAGCAGATTGAGTTCCCCTGGTACATGTTGTGACAACAGGAACATGTGTTTGAGAGCCCACTTCCAGATGTTCTGGGACAGCTTGGACAGTCCTGGAGAGTGAGCGCCCCCTTGCTTGTTCAGGTAGTACATGGCTGTGGTGCTGTCTGTGAGGACCATCACTGTCTTCCCTTGCAAGTGTGCCTGGAAAGCCTTCAGTGCCTTGAAGACCGCTAGCAGTTCCAGCAAGTTTATGTGTTTGGACGCTACACTCTGAGTCCAAACTCTATGTGCAGTCTGATGGGATAGATGAGCCGCCCATCCTGTGAGGGATGCGTCTGTGGTTAGGGTGGCTTCCACTGCGGGGGTGGCGAATGGTTTCCCTATTACCAGGTTTTCCTTCAACCACCACCGTAGCGAGAGAACCAAGGCCTGCGAGACACCACTAGATCGTCCCATTGTCTGCTGGCTTGACACCACTGGCTGTTGAGCCACTCTTGCATTGGGCGCATGCGCAGGCGCGCGTGAGGTACCAAATATATACATGACGCCATCATTCCTAGTAAACGCATTGCTTTGTGTACCGTCACCTCTCGACCGGCCACATATTGAGGGATCTGAAACAGCATATTTTGGACCCTCTCGGAGGGGAAGACAAGGCCGTCCTTTGTTCGAATTAGAGCCCCTAGGAATTGCTTGATATAGCTGGGGTCTAGGCTGGACTTCTTCTCGTTGATGGAGAAGCCCAGTTGGAACAAAAGGTCTACAGTCTTTTGGGTATTTGAGCAGCAGGTCTCATAAGAATCCCCTGTTCTGAGCCAATCGTCAAGGTAAGGGTATACTGGGATGGACAACCTGCGCAGGTGGGCCGCTGCCACTGCCGGTACTGTCGTGAATACCCTTGGTGCTGATGCTATGCCGAATGGTAGCACTCTGAACTGGTAGTGTTTGCCCTCTATCATGAGCCTGGGGTATTTTCTGTGCGCTGGAAACATTAAAATATGAAAGTATGCATCTTTCATGTCCAGTGTTGTCATGTAATCTCCCTGTGAAAGCAGGGGATTACTTCCTGTAAGGTCACCAAACGAAATTTTGAGGTTTGACAAATTTGTTCGCTGGGCGCAGATCTAATACAGGGGGCATGGTTAGGTCCTTTTTGGGTACAAGGAAGTACACTGAATAAATGCCTTCTGTTACCTGTGATTGAGGCTCAACCTCTATTGCTCCTTTTAGTAGCAGCAGTTCTACTTCTTGAAGGAGGATGTCGAGGTGCTCTGGTGATAGGCGTTTGTCCCCTTGGGGGTCTGTACGTGGGGGACCGACTGAATTATATGCAGGAACCGTGGGCTATAGTTGACAATACCCAGCGGGTCTGATGTTATTCCCTCCCATGCTGGTAGGAAAGATGTTAACCGGCCCCCGACCGGCGATGCATGGGAGGGGACCCGAACCTTCGGGTCATTTGGTGTTGGTAGCAGGGGAACCTCTGGGTGTGGGTCCCCGACCGCTACCCTTGCCACGGCATTGTCCTCTGAGTGTATTGGCCCCTGGTTCCCTGAGTAGAGGACCAGTTGCCTGCAATATACTGCTGCTGTTGTTGGCCTCGAAAAAAGCGTTTGTTGCCGAATCCTCGCTTATTGGGAGGCCTTGAGATCTGGTCTAAAGTCGAAATCCTTCTTCGCAGTCTCCAGTGCGTCGTCCACCGCTTTCCCAAAGAGGTTAAAATCCTCGATTGGTTTATTTATGAGTGACTCCCGGGTTTCTGGCTTAAAACCTGAGTTGCAGAGCCAGGCATGACGCTTCAGAAGTATCCCCTGAACTAAAGATTGGCCAGCCGTTTCTGCAGCATCAAGTGTGTTTTTAATGATGCTCTGGTTAACCAGAGTTCCTTCTGTTACAGTGGTTAACAAGCGAGTTCTTAAGGGCTCAGGGACTTCGAGATCTTGGCGTAACTTTCCCCATTGGGCATCAGCATAACTTGCCAGTAAGGTATTAATATTGGCAATTCTGGTGGAAAAAGCTGCAGAGGCTGTAATTCTTTTACCCAGGGCGTAGAGTTTCTTTCCTTCCTTGTCCGGGGGTGCTTCGCTAGTTGATGGCGTAACCCCTGCCCTTTTCCTTGTGGTAGTTACCACCAAGGAATCTGGTATCGAGTGACCCTTAATGTATAATGGGTGCGAAGGAGAGGGATTAAACAGTTTTTCAATTCTTGGGTTGACCCCTCTAACCAACGCAGGTGTAGACAGTGATGGGATGATTTGTCTCTTAACTGAGGCGAGGAGGGGAATGGTCTGGCTAGTCGGAGGTTTTTCCTTAATGATTTTTTCTACAAAATCAATATTGGGAGCAATTTCCCCAGTTTCAATTTCAAAGTGCGCTCCTGCTTTCCGTAGTAGCGCGTTGAGTGGGTTGGTCATCTATAGGCGACGGGTTCCTGACTGGTGTGGTTTGAGGAGAGGAAAGGTTCAGGATCTCAGGGTCTGTGGACGCTGTTGGGGACTGCCAAGGCTGTGAGCCACCTTCATCTGGGTCTTCTTCGAAGCCCCCCCCCCCACCCATGTCAGGGTTTTCCTCAAAACCTTCTTCGAGGTTCTGTTGGTCTTTACTGTTTAAGAACTCCTCATCCTCTTGGAAGTGAGAGTCTTCTTCAGTGAGGTCATAAGTATTAGTCTCCTCTTGAAGGGGGTGAAATAGTCTAGGATATTTAGCCCTGGGGTCCTCATGAAGTACCTCTCTTGGCCTCTTGGGTGTCTATCCAGCTTGTCCATACATGATTGGAATCTCTCAAATGTCCAATGTGGTAACACAGAATGGTCGGGGGGTGAAAAAGGAGGCTCCTCTGCCTGTAGCCGTCTAGACGCATCCCATAACGTCCAGGATTAAGTCCCTTTGCCTTCTGAGAAACCTTCTCGTAGGCTAGGGCCTTCCTTCGACGGCGGGAGCGGTCCCTGCCTCCCTTCCGGCATTCTTGGCATCTCCCTGGCCTTGTGAGTGGGCTTCGATGCATCACTCGCCGTCTATCTCTGGCTGTCAGTGGAAACTATACGAGCCAAGCTCTGAACGATTAATTTCTCCATCGAGGGTTTGTCTGGCGTCGTGCTGGACGGTGCCGAGTCTCTTTCGGCGACGGTCACACTCTTACGAGGCGCGTCGCCTGGCGTTTTGGTGGTAGCGCCCTTGTCTGCAGGTAGCCCAGTCGCTAGTCGCATCTGCGGTGGCGGGGAGGGCTTGCGACCGTTGGCGATAGGGCTTTCTTCATCTTCGACGAAGAAGTGGCGTGGGTTGTGTGCTTACGTTTTCTGTGTTTGTCAGTGTCGCCGGGGTACAAAAAAAGGTAGCAGGCGCCCCTCTCTCGAAAGAACAAGGCATGATAACCTGTTCAGTGGTTATTAACCACATTGAGAGTTCGCAGCCATTGCTTTTTGCTCACTGTACCTTCACAGATGGGAAATATCCATTTGCATATCAGTCTTTGTCCCGCCCACAAGGGCAGTCCAGCACCGAAATGCTATGGCAATTCCTCTCTGAACAAGAGTACCATCAGCAACCCCATACACATGTTTCAGCCTTGTTGGGCATCATCAGTGAGGTGAAGCTGAGCCTCTCTAAGCACAGTGAGCAGGGAGTCCACGTCTGGGTGCCCCCAGGTAACCTAGGGTGACCAACCCCAAGTTCCTTTCACAAATACAAAAAAAGGTAGCAGGCGCCCCTCTCTCGAAAGAACAAGGCATGATAACCTGTTCAGTGGTTATTAACCACATTGAGAGTTCGCAGCCATTGCTTTTTGCTCACTGTACCTTCACAGATGGGAAATATCCATTTGCATATCAGTCTTTGTCCCGCCCACAAGGGCAGTCCAGCACCGAAATGCTATGGCAATTCCTCTCTGAACAAGAGCATTTCGGTGCTGGACTGCCCCTGGGCAGGACAAAGACTGATATGCAAATGGATATTTCCCATCTGTGAAAGGCACAGTGAGTAAAAGCAGTGGCTGCAAACTCTCAAGTGGTTAATAACCACTGAACAGGTTATCAAGTCTGTTCTTTCGAGAGAGGGGCGCCCGCTACCTTTGTAAAACTATTTGTCAAGGAACCTGGGATTGGTAACCCTAGGTCTCCTGGGGGCAACCAGACGTGGTCTCCCTCTCGCTGTGCTTAGAGAGGCATCAGCTTCACCTCACTGATGATCCCCAACAAGGGTGAAACACGTGTATGGGGTTGCTGGTGGTACTCTCGTTCAGGTTGGAATTGCCATTGCATTTCGGTGCTGGACTGCCCCTGGGCAGGACAAAGACTGATATGCAAATGGATATTTCCCATCTGTGAAAGGCACAGTGAGTAAAAGCAGTGGCTGCGAACTCTCAAGTGGTTAATAACCACTGAACAGGTTATCAAGTCTGTTCTTTCGAGAGAGGGGCGCCCGCTACCTTTGTAAAACTAAGTGTCGCCGGGGTGTTCATCACAATAAGTAGGGCGTGAGCCGAACTTCTCGGGGCCAGGGACAGACGCTGAGGTGCGGGTACGCTCCCTAGAGAGGTCTACAACCTCCGAAACGGATGTCGAGTTATCACTGTCCTTATCACACTCGGCGGTGGCGGCAGGTGAGGAATCAGCTCTAGACATGGCGTAGGCTGCCCACCTCTTGACCCTGCGGTCCTTTAAAGTTTTTGGGCGAAGACGTTTACAGGCCACACAGCCGTCCTCGTTGTGGTCGAGGGGTAAGCAATGGTTGCACCGCTTGTGCTTATCTTTCCATGTGAATTTGCCCTTACAGCGTTGGTAAAATCTAAACGGAGTCCTCTCCATAGCTGAGGATACAATTAAAAATGATAACGACCCCGAAGGAAAGGGGGGTGAAAGAGAAAGGTATTCTTAGAAGTAGAAAGAAATTTCCCATGACCCCCACTCTCCCTACTGTCTTAGGCCGGCGAGGCCGGGCCACGGGTTCGGCAGCGCCAAAGGATCTCCTCCGTCTAAGTCACCGCCGTCTAAGTTCTTACTCGGCAGTGAAACGGCTTCGCCGTCGAAGGAGGGATCTAATGTAATGTATAATAAATAACAACCAAAGGGTCGAGTAAATGTTTTGCAATTTCTCTCAAACGAGCTCCGCGTTAAGGCGACCAATATCTGGACGGAAAAAAACAATCTGAGGGACCTCGACGCGCGAGGGATTGTGGGTACACTGCACGTCACTATAGGGATAGTGTTACTGACACGCCTTGTCGACGTCCCCTTTTCGACTACGAAAAACAAAATGCAATACTCCGCAGTGACCACTGGATATCGGACTATGCACAGCATGTGATTCTAAACAGATTAACAAACATCAGAAAAGTTATTACAATCCATTCCTGCTCCAAGGTATATTTCAACAGAAGACATCAGGGTGGTAGAAGGAGTGAAAAGAGAAATGACTGGGTCATTCTGCATCTTGAATCACATGACCTTGGTGAGTTCTGGAGGTGTTTGGCCTCAAACTAACAACCAGGCAGGGTCAAGTCTTATGCATACCAAACTACAGTGCCAAGTGAAGGAAGTGGATGGTCAAGGGGGAACGATTATTCCCCAAAGAAACTCAACCAAGCAATGAAAGGAAAAAGGTTGCAGCAGTAAAATTCACAGTGGAAAATCAACCCCAAAAAAGGTCATCAAGCTGGACCTTAATAGCCATCAACAAGGCCAGGCGGATACAATTAAGTGGAGTTGGCTTGCTGAAGCATTGGGGAAGCTGCATCCAAAATAGACTATTTTGAATGGGACAAAATCGAGAAGCCAAATCGGATTGTGGAATTCGTGGCTTTAAATTCATGTTCACGGAGGAACTAAATGTCCTCAGTAAAAAGGAAAAAATTTACAGTGAAAAGATATACACATGTTAGGGAGAATTCTCTGTTTAGGCTGAATTTCCTAACCTAGTGAGTCCCCCAGCAGCTTTGCTGGATTTTTGGGGTTTATTTTTTTCTCCTGCCAAGAGTGAGACTCTTTTACCCTCACTCTTGGGCATGATTTGAGTGTGTTTCTTTGAATCTAGATGTGTTTGATGGGCTATGGGGTCTTTTACTCCATAGGGCTTCATGTGTTTTGTGATGTGTGTTACACAGTCCCCTCAGTGCAGTGACACAGGGGTGTCATAGTGACCCCCCAGTATAGACTCCATACCCTGGGACTGACTACTGTCTCCCAGGGCATGTAAAGTCACCATTGACTTTACTAGTCTTAAATTCTGAACAGAACCAGTACAAACCATCATATTGTGGACGTACTGGCTGGGGCAATTCAATTGCCCCAGGTTCTGTTAGTCGAGGGGGCACGTTTCCGTCCCCCCTGATCGAGTTTTGGCTGGTGGCAGTGGATACTACTTTTTATATTCAACCGCAAATATTTTCCTATGGGATTTCCTATTGTTTTAGGCTACTATCTTTATTTAATTATTTACGGTAGCCTCGAACATACCGCCGGTTTATTTAATTAATATTAATTCTCCGGTTGGTATTTTTTGCCAAAACTTGATTCTAACATGGCGTTTGTGTTCTCTTCTGTGGCTCCAACCCAAGTCGAGCCTTTTGTTCCACTTTTTGGCGGGCTTCTCCACAGAAGCCCTCCAAAGTGGTGCCACTCTGTCTGGGGTACTTAGGAGGGGTGGAGGGGGATTTAGGCACCCTGGACTGAGTTGCCTAGGCAACTCAAGTCGCACTCCGTCCTGATTGGCCCAAGTGGTGAGCCGGCCATGTTTGAGTGACAGCTAGGCTGAGTGAATGGGGGTTTTCTGCATAAAAGCAGGGCTTTGGGGACTGGAACTTCAGAAGTCGCCACAGGACCTAAGAATCCGACGAGGGAGAAGCTGAGCCGACCTGCCACGACACCACCACCGGTGGAGCCCTGCTGGACCGCCTCACCACTATTCCCAACGACAGAGGAGATCTCCCGCCGGAGAGTCTTCTTCCTTTGACTCGTGGGGATAACCAGTTTCACCGTCTTTTCGCCTTCCCCGACGTACCTCGTGGGCGCCCTGCCTGTGCCAAGCACCCCGGCAACCGGGATACCACGTTTTACCATGACCGCGAAACAAAGGTACCACCTTTAACCGGAAAACTCTGCGGCTGGTTTCCCCCCTGGTAGTGCAACAACCTTTATCTTTCCTCCAAGTCGAGATCTTCTCTGCCCCTGGACGACGACGCAACTTGCACCCACTGCCAGGAACAACTGCCACCGCTGGAGGATCCTTCCCACTTAAGGCACCGTGTCCCGCCTGGCTTCCCTTGCTACCGACTGTACGGATTTAGCCCCTGGGTTAGCCTGGGACACCCTGGCTAAACTTTCCTAAGCCTCTCTAAACTCTTTTTGAACTCTCTGCAAGACTTTCTAAGCCTAGAGCAACTGTGTGATCTTGGGCGCATTTGTGCTCTGCTCTCTCTAAGAGTGGGCCCAGCCTTTGGACATTGGCTCACCAGTGACTTTTGCTCTTCTGCCTTGCTAACAGTGTTCCTGAACCTTAGAGTGGTGTACCTTTCCATATTCTGTCTTTTTCCCTCCCTTTCTCACAAACTTATTGGAGTGCCATCTAGTTAAGCGCTCACCTCTGTATGAACATAAGTGGTGTTTACTGTGACTTATCTGATAAGGAAAAAAGGGGTGTACATATTACAATAGTAACTGTGTTTAGAATATTTTACAACAAGAGTGCTGGAGTGTTTCAAACCGTGTGTTTTTAAATAAATAATTATATACTTTGATACCAAAGCTCTGGTCAGTGTTTGCTTGTATTATTGTATCTGGGTACCTATTGTGTATACTTTGCATACTGCCTAACTCTTCTTGAGGGAAGTCTGACTGCTCAGCCACAGCTACCAGGTAAATCTGGGTGGTACAGACTGCTACCAAGTGGGTTTACTGCCAACACCTGTAGTCTTAAATCTTTTGCAGTGTTCCCTAAGGGAACTGCACAGGTTTCTGCCTAACACATTTAGTTATTTGCTTTCTGGAGACGTGGATGAGGTCCAAGCCCTCGTGCGAGGGTTATGAGGCGCGCCTTAACCCTGCTTGTAAGGCTTTACTGGGCCGTTCTCTCTCAGGCCTATTAACACTGATCATGGTGGATAGAGGCTTTAGGATAAGCAGTCTAACTATCCCAAATCCATACTTGGAAATAGTGAAGTTGTGTAGTCAAATCTTCTGCTCATCAATGTCTACCGAAATGTCACCAAATTCCATATTGATTAATTTATTGATTCAATCATGAGTCTGGTGGATGAAGCCCTAATTGAAGGGGCGGACCTGCAGATCATATGTGGCGACTTTAATATAAGGTTGCTGTCCAAAGAGAGGGTGCCACTTCTGATATCACAACTGGAAGTGGTGGCCCAAAAATCGCTGGGTAAACACGGCTGCGTGAATTGATGTTAAATGGGCAAACAGACCTGGGGCATGTACCTGGGAAAACGGACCTCAAAGTATTTCTTGATTACTGTTTCTTTTCTAGATCTTTCGGGGATCGGGTGCGGTGGTTTCAGGTCGTAAAGTTATCCAAGAGTGATCATGATCTTTTACCCATTACACTCACTATAGCTCAAGAATAGAAAAATGCCTATGGTGGGGCTAGCCTGGGGAAAGAACAGGCTAAAGATAAATCTGAGAGAAGTTGCCACAATCCCGAATAGATATGCACAGGCTATTGCTGACAACCGAGAAACAGTGGAATACGCATGGATCCTGAAGGACTAAGGGGGAGGAAAGCCCTCATAACTCCTAGACACGCTTATGACCTAGAGTTAGTGATGCCAAGAGCACTCAGAGCATATGTCAAAAGGCTGAATCGTGAGAAAGGCCCAGGCATGAAAGAAAAAAATAAGGAAACGCAGACAGAAATATAGAAACTGCGTTAAGGCTAAAAGAATGCAGAGACTGCAGAATGATGCCGATTTTTTTTTAAAGCGGTCTGTGGGAAAAACACATGGTGTATGTGGGATCTAATCAATAATGGTGGCAATTCTAGAGAGATACACATAAGTCAGGTAACAGAAGAGGGTTGGGTAAGTCACTACTCTCCTCTCTTATCCAAAGGAGAGGGAATGACCCAGTTAAATGTGGATATGAAGGGAAAGAGCTGGTCTTTTGTGTTTGACAGCGCAGAGGCCAGGTGGATGCTGCCCAAGCTTAGTTCATCGAGGGCAGCTGGTCCGGATGGTGTATCAAACCACATCTTGAAATTGAACATCGACATCTGGCCAGAATTGGTTGTAGAGTTGTTCAAACAAGTTATGGCAAACAAACCGGTTCCTCGCTCCTGGCGTGAAGCCGTTGTGTTTCCAATATTCAAGAAGGGTGATATAGGCGATCCTAAGAATTAACGCCCTATCGCCCTTCTTGATTCCTTGGGGAAGCTATTTGCTTCGGTCAGCTTGTGTGACCTGAATGCCTGCGCGACAAGTGACAGATTAGATCCCAGGCAGACTGGCTTTGTGAAGGGAGTAGGGACGTCATTGAACGTATTCATTCACAATGGGCTGAAGCTTAGGGCTATAGAATCAAAGTTCCGGCTCTAAATGGCCTTGATAGACCTTATACAGACCTTTGATGGGGTAGACAGGCACCGCCTTTGGGCAAAACTGAAGAGCTGGAATTGCCCAAAAGACGTGCTTGAGGCTGTACGGGCTCTGTACACAGGCGCATCTGTCCGAATAAGGATATCTGCAGAAGGAACTTTGTCGAGGAAAATCTTTACCTTCTGCGGTTTAAATCAGGGGTGCACCTTAGCTCCACTGCTATTTAGTCTATGCCTGTCAAGTCTGGGATCATCACAAAAGGAGAGTCGAGCCTTTCCTCCCAAGTTAAACAACTGGGAGGTTCCCTGGATCTTACAGGCCGATGAGTCTTCTTTGATCAAACGGCCATTTGCCTCCACCGCCGTATAGAGGCGTTTAACAAATATCTGGAGGAGAACGGTATGAAAATAAATGTTAAGAAATCCAATGTATTGGTTAGGTTGTCAGCTCATATGAAACGCAGTGAGGCCTTTCGGGGGAAGGTGGAAGAGCAACCCCTGGACACTTGAAACAATTGTTAACTTGGGAACTGTGATAAATAAAAACTTGAACAAAAAAAAAGGCCACTAAACATTCCTGAGGGACAAATTGAAAATAACCACCAAGGGGGCTGCCATTCAAAAGCAATATGGGCGTTTCTCGCTGACACTGGTAATCACCTTCTACAAACAAAAGGTGGTTCAAATATTAACATATGGCACCGTAGCTATATTAAACCTCACATGGGAAGTGCATTAATGGAGAGTTACTTTTGGCGCAAAGTGTTCCGGCAGTAGCAATATGACATGAACTTTGCATTCAATCTATGGCGTCTGTAGTATTATGGAAACCGATATCGCTCTATCAGAAATGTACAATGTTGGATGGGGTGCTCCGCTTTGCGATATTAAGATCTCAGGAGCAGGGTGAAAAGATCATTCAAGAATGGAAAGTGAAAAAAGAGTGTCTTAAACTAACATAATACCGAGGTTGAGGTCCTTGTGGGGAATCAAAAGAGGGATCTTTTCAGCAGTGGGATGTGGAAAGAGCAGAAAGATTTGAATGATCTCCCGATATACCTCCAGAGGTTTATCGGCCCATGATAGAGACCTCCTCGTGAGCTGTTGCTTGAGCATCTTGCCTACGAAAGAAGTTCAATTAAAATGGCACCACATACAGGAGGAAAACGCCTATTGTCCATATTGTGAGGAAAAGGGCCAAGTTGAATCATTATCCCACTTGGCAACAAGTATTGCTTTAACAGAACTCAGAACACTATTTAGGAGAGCATTTGGGCAAAATAATATCAGCGGTAAATGGTGGGAGTTGGTGCTGTTTGGGTAAAGGGTCGGTGTGGTATTGGTGGCAATTACATTTGTTGAGTTCATTTTAAGAGATTAAATGTTGACCTAAGGGAATGGTCGCTTGCTTTTGCCCATTTTACCATTTTGGGAGGCGACTGTTACTTTGACTGGTATATATGATATGTTTTTGATGCCCGTTTTAATTTCTGTAATTGTAGGAAGTTCTGTTAAATGTTTCTTTTTGCTCTCTGGTATGTTTGCATGAAAGCAATAAAACTTAAAAATAAAGAAAACAAATAGGTATCCAAGGATGCCTAGTGACAATATATTCTGAATCTGCATATGTGACCACCACTGTACATTTCAGGGTTGTCCAAATAGAAAAGGAGAGGACTTCGAAGGTCAAATGGCACACACCATACAGCATGCAGCCTTATTGGAGAGAATGAGTCATGCCTTGTCCTGCCCAACACTAGTATATGTGGTTAAATGCGCCGCCCGCACCCAAAATACAGACCCCGTTTCACTAAGCAATGGTGCAGAAGATACAGCTGCCAAAAAAGCTGGCATACTTAAGGGAC
Organism: Ambystoma mexicanum; assembly: GCF_040938575.1. Lineage (NCBI taxonomy): Eukaryota > Metazoa > Chordata > Amphibia > Caudata > Ambystomatidae > Ambystoma > Ambystoma mexicanum. Next base: position 297,251,180 of record NC_090936.1, on the reverse strand, counting down.
AAGATGTCACTGAGGTAGCAAACCAACAGTTACAGCGAGCAATTCTATACACTGCAGTACCGCTCACGCAAATTGAGCTACAAGGACAGGTGCCCTAAGAAGAGAAAAGAGAGGGTAGGGTGCTCCCAGTCACCGACTGATTTGGTATGGAGACAAAACGTTACAGGTAAAGTAGTAATGCCACAGGAGTTGCTTATTATTGCTTTTGGCAACTGCATTACCCAGCACATGTTTCGAAAACAGCACATTGCTGCAAATATCCAGGAGGACTGGTTTATCACCAACCCACAAGAATATGTCAATGTGTTCATGGCAAATTCCACAACATGTCATCCTTACAGCACTGGCCAGACTCAGGATGTTGCGCAGCACATTGTGCCATCCAACTGGACCCTTCCAGGAACTCCACATTGACTATGTGGACACGCTTAAGAGATGCAGTAATTACTGTTTTACTGTTACCTTATTGTTGTTGTGCGTCTGTTTTCCAGTTGAAATGAGGCTGGTCCTTGAGAACAACCTGATGCAAAAATCAGCCGCAACATTCCTGCTAAGCAAGGGTTTTCCTCGCTGGGGGATATGTGAGGTCCTAAAATCTGATAACGGAACTTACTTTTTTAACCAATTGTTTAAGGAGATTGTATCACTATTAGGTATATGGCACAAACTGTACTCAATATATCACCCTCAAGCAAACAGGTTTGTTGAAAAACTGAACTGACTGTTGAAGAGAAAAGTGTCTAAAATATGCACAATGTTAGGGAGGAACTGGGAGCACTGTCTGCCTCTGGTTTTGTTTAGCCTGAGAACGTAGCCCAGTAAAAGATCACTACTTGTCCCCGCACGTGATAGTGATGGGGAGAAGAATACACACGTCTCTTACATCTACATCATTAGATACTCGCAGGGCAGCAGAAGTTTTAGGGGAGGAGTTTCAGGGGTATCTGAGGGAGTTAACAAAAAGTATGAAGCTTTTGTCTCACCAGATTGCTCCTAGAACAGAAGAGACAGCTGAAGCGCCGCCAACAGATTAATTGAACTTACCGGTGCCACAGCTAGACCCCGGGGACCAGGTATTTGTATAGAATTTTGTCCGCCATTAGAACACACGGAGCTTCCAGGGCCATTCACCGTAGTCTTTACGTCATTTGCAGTTCGTGTGAAGGAGTTGTGGTACTGGTCCACTTATCCGATGTTCGGAAAGCACCCAGCACTGCTCCACCTTCTTGCGAGATTGACCAGATCACTGAGTGATTTAAAGTATATTTTGCAGCACATTTCCCTATGATGCTACAGTTGATCAATCCTTATACCATCATGAAAAGTATGGATTGGTCTGTATCTTCTTCTTGTTTTTCAATCCCTCTGCAGGTTTAAACACTAAGTGTTGTGCAATATATATGTTTTTTTTGTTGTTGTTAGCCATCAACAAAAGGGATTGTGTGTGCTTCTCCCAGCCTGATCACACAGCAATGTGGTGTTCTTCTGAAAGCTAGCAACATTGTTTTAGCCCCTTAAGTGCCCAGAGCGAGGTATCTCGTCCTTGGGATTACCTCCCTGTTGCCAAGGACGAGATACCTCATCCTTGGTACTTAAGGGGTTAATGAAACAGAAAACGTTCGAAGGCATTGAATGGCGAAAAACCAAAATCACCAAAAAAGGCCTTGGCATTGGGGGGGGAGGGGGGGGCAGGCGAACCCATGGCAGTTAAAAGGATAACCTCTAAAATATTTGTATATGTTGTAGTTAGTTGTCAGAAAATACTGTGCACAATATAGATTTTCACGGGTTCAGATCTTAACTGCTGAATCATGTCAAAAGATATAATTTTAGCATTCTGCATGATCCACAACCAAACTGCAAGCTTTCCAGAATGGCCCTTTTTAAAAGAAATGGTTGGAAGAGCCCCGTTAAGCAGATAACTTCCACTTCTTCTGTCTTACTTTAGGAAAATCAATCAAGAGTTATAAAATGAAAAGCTTAAACATTTCTTACCCCAGGAAGTCAAAGTCAATGGTGGAATATTTAGCTTGAATCAAAGCCCACATTCCCCAAAAGAAATGAGAAGCCTGTTGATAAAAAAGAAAACATAACAAATCAGGTTGGTGATCTTATCACAAAGAAGATACATAATTTCTCAACATAATACCAAATAAGGTTGTGCACCAAGCAGAGAAAAGAAAGATCGAAAAGTCACTCACCTCGGACTCTGTAGTCTCCTTTCCTCTATTCTTTGGGATATCTGTTCAATGTGGCGAGGATCAGAACAAATTGCCATGTAAAAATCCCTTTTAAAGAAAGATAAATAAGAGCACATGCATGGAGTCAGCTCAAAGCCCTGCCCTGTATCCGGCTTCACCAGCCAGACCGTTACCATTTAGATTCTAGGCACATAGGCTGTGCCTAGCAGCCAAGCTAAAATTGACAGAAAGGCTGTTTTAAAAGAATGTGGACCATCGACTAGAAGGGTTACTTATCACACTGACTACTTTACTCCTAGTCCATAGTCCCCATTCATCCCTACTATTGAGCCTCCGATCTACAGGGATGGTACCAAAGCAAATGCTGCATTTGCAATGCTCTACGATTTATGCTGCGGAACAGCAAGCATGTGCAAAGTGCAAAGTGCAAAACCCTTCTGCATGCTCCGTCTTCTGTGACAGTCCTTCAGTAGTTTCCCCATCTGTGAACGAAGAGATCAGCAGAATGGCAGAATTTTAGTAGGGTCAGTGATAAGTTGTTGACTAGCAAAAGGTCTTATGGTCTAGGACATTAGCGGCTATGTTGAGTAGATTGGGCATACATCTATACCCCGCCCCCTTTCCTCCATCATGTTGGGAGATTCCAATAGCATTACTCTTATATAGGAGGTTGAAACTCCAGAGATAATCTAAAAAGTAACAGAGCTCTGGCTTGCCAAAACTGAGCATTGTTAAAAACGAACATCGATAGACTAGTGTTTACAGAGGGGTGTCAAGGGCAAGGTAGCTGCCCTATAGACGAATTTGGTGGGCAAAATTCTACAAAAAAAAACACAGATACAGCCTTAGCTTGTACAGAGTGAGCATGAAGACATTTTGGAGATTCCTTTTTCTGAATGTACCAGGATAGACAAGACCACCACCCACAATGAAAAGGTGGTTTGCAGGCTTGAGAACCAAGTATTTTCTCCATTCTGGACAGCTTAAAGTTCAATGTCCTTCTGACTTCCAGAAAATATAGCACGCTCTAGGAATCAGAGCAGAGTTAGGAAAATAAAGTTAGGCATAGCGGGAAAGCTGTTTTCCTAGATACAGAGTCAATTTCAGCAATTGCTATGGGCTACACAACTTTTAGGAGAAGGCTGATAGGACCACATTAAAATCCCAAGAAAGAAACTTTACCAGATGAGAGGCTTAGAAACCTGCAATGGTAGTGCTTGACAACAGGTTTAGAGCATGAACAAGGAAAAAAGTAATGAAAAAGGGGGTGTCAAGCTACCTAATTTTGAGGCCTACTATATGGTGAGTCAATTACAATGTGTGGCCAAATGGCTCTCCGACGAAGCGACCCCTGAATTTAGATTGTTTGGGCAGGACTGTGCCCTGTTTTACCTGAAAGAAATGATCTGGTTGCCTGAGTCAGAAAAAAAGGAGTGCCCGGGGATGATGAGGCTTGGGTGGAAAGTGTGTCGACGAGCATGTATAATGATGGGGGACCCGCTCCCGTGCTCCCCGCAGGTACCTCTGGTCGCTTTGGCGGGAGGAGATAAGCAACTAAGGGTGATCATCAGAACCTATTGGGAGTCGGTTGGGCTAATAACGTTGGGAGACATATGGCAGGAGGGGACTATCTGTCATGCCACTCACCTGGGGTATGGGGCGCGGTGCGGGACGCATCTGCAGGTCCCGGCGCTTCCCATTCTGGCGCATCTACCCCCGATATAGGTTGGGGGGACCTCGGTCATTTGCGGCTCATGCCGCTTCTGGGTTTTCCCGTTTGCATGGTTCGCGCAGGCGCGGAGGGCCGTCTTTCGCCCTCCGCGCATGCGCAGTCCACAGAGCGCTTGGGAAGTTGCAGGCTTGCTTCCCAAGCCTCGTTCTGGGCGCGTCAGCACCCGGGGACGGCGCAGATTGCGTTCCAAGCCTCCCGGGTGCTGCCTGCCCTATATTAAGGGCCAGTTTGTTGGAACAAACCGCGTCTCAACGCGGTTTGTTTACGGATCGCGTCCTCGCCCGTGTTACTCTTTAGTAACACCTTGTCCAGCCTTCTAGTCCTTGCTCCTCGTCCTTCCCTGTTAGTTCCTTCCTGTTCCTGTTGGTCCCCCGGTTCCTTGTCCTGCCCCAGGGGTCCAAATCCTTCCAGCCCCCTTTTGCCTGTCTGCTCCTCTCCTTGTTCAGCTTCTGGAGCCTGATCCTTCCTTTTCCCTTGCTTGTTAGTTCGGTTTCTTGCCTCCTGCCTTCCTGTGTTCTCCGCCTCTTCCACCTGCTTCCTCCCCTGCCATTTTCATCCATCGGACTACTGCTACTACTGGAGCATTGCTTTTGCTACTATCCGTGGATCCATCCAGTCAAGACCCGCCTTCCCTGTCAGTGCTTGCACTGTCCCGACGCCACGCAAATCAGGGAAGTGCGCATCCGTGGCGTTGGGAGCCGGCACACCGCTAACCTTGTTTGATTTCAGGGTTGGTGTTGCGCTGGTTCCTCGCGTCACACATTCAGCAACCATCAGTCGGACAGCCTGGCTACTTCACCACAACCATCAACTGGAAGTTCAGGTACTCAGCGCCCACGAGACGCTTTCCTTAACAGATTGAGACGCCTGCCTTCTGATTTTGAGATGGATGAATCCCAGGAACTCAGGGAAGAGATGCGGGCCCTTCGAGCCGAGATGACTGCACTCCATCAAGAGAACATTGGTCTGAGACAGTTGGTGGCACAAGGTACCGGGACTACACCTCAGGGTGAAGGTGCAATGGCTCATACTGCACCAATCAAATTCGATGGTGATTCAAGACGTGTGGTCGAGTTTTGTAATCATTGTAGGATACACTTCCTCTTCAGGTCCACTTACTTCAACTCTGACAAGGCCAAGATCGGGTATATTCTGGGTAATTTGACTGGGAACGCACTTGCTTGGGCAACGCCTTTGGTGGCTGCCAATAGTCCCATTCTCAACGATTTTGCAGCGTTTGAAAAAGCATTTCTAGAGGTTTTTCAATCACCCAATCTGGCCTCCGCGGCACAGAATCAATTGATGGACCTCAAGCAGGGAGCCATGGACATAATAGCTTATATTGGCCGCTTTCGGCAATTGGCCACCGATTCCCAGTGGCCTGAAGTAACCCAAAAGACTCTGTTTCGTCGGGGATTGAGAGAAGAATATAAAGACGAATTATTACACATTCCTGAGCCCGACACCCTTCAACAACTTGTGGAACAAGTTTTGCGGATCGATCACAGACTAGCAGAACGAAGAGGAGAGAGACGTCGAACCGAGAGGTTGTTTTCCAGACCCACAAACACGTCTACTGGGATTCCTGGGTCTTCGGAATCCGGTCCAGAACCCATGCAGTTGGGGGCTGTTAGGGGTCCGTTATCCGAAGCAGAACGGAAACGCCGAAGGTCTCTAAGACTATGTTTGTACTGTGGAGCCGCTGGGCATTACTTGGGTACCTGCCCTTCACGCCCTCAAAGGAAGTCGGAAAACTAAAAGACCTGTCGTCTATTGGAAAGGCAACGACAGGTCTCTCTTCGCCTCCAGTCCTTTCCGGCCTCTGCTCCTTGCTTCAGCCCATGCAACCTGCTGTTTTATTAGTTCTGGAGATCAAATTGACATGGTTAAGCAAAGAGGTGAAAGTTCTCGGCTTATTGGACTGTGGAGCTTCTGGTAATTACATCGATGAAGACTTCGCAGCAAGGCATGGTATACCTTTGTTTTCCCGGAAGAATGTTCTGCCAGTGGAGGTGATTGATGGGACTCCTTTATCTTCGGGGCCTATACGTCAACATACCATGGGTCTATTTGTCCAGATTAAGGAACATGGTGAGAGAATCGCCCTGGACGTCATCAAATCACCATCATATTCAGTAGTTTTGGGTTTACCGTGGCTGCTATGCCACAATCCCACCATCGATTGGGAAACACGCACTTTGGTTTTTGCTTCCGCTCATTGCCTTCAGAATTGTTGTTTGCCTGGCAGGTCTCAGAACATCGTCATCTCCACACCTCTTGCTAGAAGCAATAGTCCACCTGGTCTTTGCTCATTGCTGCCCATTCCTCAAGTGTACGATGACTTTAGGATGGTCTTTTCCGAGCCTGGGGATATACCTCTACCTCCTCACAGAACATTCGATTGTTCTATTGATTTGATACCAGGTTCGGTAATACCTCATGGGAAGATTTACGCCTTGTCCTTAAACGAGAAACAAGTCTTACAGGAATATCTGGATGACTGCATCAAAAAAGGATACATAGCACCTTCGAAATCTCCTGCTGGTTTTCCTTTATTCTTTGTGAAGAAGAAAGAAGGTACTTTACGTCCTTGTATTGACTACCGCCAATTGAATGATATTACGCGAAAAGACAGATACCCACTGCCATTGATCCGGAATATCATGGAATCGCTTCGAACAGCTAAAGTCTTCACCAAGTTAGATCTCCGTGGAGCTTATCATCTGATCCGGATAAAGGAAGGCGATGAATGGAAGACGGCCTTTAAAACACCATCCGGGCATTACGAATACCGGGTAATGCCATTCGGTTTATGTAATGCCCCGGCGGTCTTCCAGCGCTTTATGGACCACGTATTTAGTGACCTGATTGGCATCTCAGTTTGGGTATACCTGGATGATATCCTCGTTTTCTCTGTTTCCCAAGAACAACACGTGGAACACGTACGAGAGGTCCTTCAACGGTTGTCCCAGAATCAACTGTACGCAAAAGCAGAGAAGTGCTCTTTTCACAAGGGAAGCATGGAGTTCTTGGGCTATGTAATCAGTGGATCAGGCGTCTTCATGGATCCCGCTAAGATACGATCCATTCAGGAATGGAACCAACCTCTCGATCTGAAATCTCTGCAACGATTTTTAGGGTTCGCCAACTTTTATCGACAGTTCATACCCCATTTCTCACAGCTTACGACTCCTTTAACTCGATTAACCAGCAGCAAAGTACCTTTTCTTTGGGATTTGCAGGCTACCATGGCCTTTGACACCTTGAAAAAATCCTTCAGCACAGCACCCATTCTGTGTCATCCCAATGACGAGACACCATACATCGTAGAAGCAGACGCTTCCGATTTCGCTATTGGTGCTGTTCTCCTACAGAAGCAATCCGAATCTGGCATGGAACATCCTGTAGCATATTTCTCCCGTAAACTCACTCCCAGTGAACGGAACTATGCCGTGATAGAGAAGGAGCTGTTAGCCATAAAAGCAGCATTTGAAGAATGGAGGCATCATCTCCTCGGAGGACGACATACGGTGGAAGTTCGTACCGACCATCGCAATTTACAGTATTTACGTTCTCTTCAGTGCCGTACCTCTCGCCAAGCCCGATGGGCCTTCTTTTTCTCTCACTATGACTTCCACATAACCTACATTCCTTGTGCTCAGAACTTGAAGGCAGATGCCTTATCCCGTTCCATGGAAGGAGACGTTAAGAGCGACTGTAATAACAAGCCATTGATCTCTCCGAAGCATTTTCTACTTACGCTCACCCCTCATCTCCAGACAATAGTACAAGACACCCGAATAGATCCAGCTCGGTCGAGTCTCTTGAAACGACCACAGATCACCGAACGCAATGGGTTGCTTTTTTATCGGAACAGATTATACATACCCACTGTCTCTCTTCGGACTCTTGTACTTCACGGGTTCCATGGTTCCCGAGTGGGTGGACATCGTGGCATAAAAGCCACTCAAGAACTAATATCCAGGCAATTCTGGTGGCCAGGCTGGGCCGAAGAAATCGAGCGGTATGTCAAGAGTTGTCCTATGTGTGCCCAGACCAAGGTTCCAAGAAAAAAGCCATTGGGGTTACTTCATCCCACAGAGATACCTCCATACCCATGGCATACCATTGCCGCAGATTTCATCGTGGACCTTCCTCCGTCTGATGGATATACCTGCATTATGGTGGTAGTAGACTGCTTTACCAAGACTGCCCATTTTGTCCCATTCCCCAGGATACCCACAGCGTCCCAGATGGCTTTAGCGTTCTTCCAAGAAATGTATAGGTTACATGGACTACCAGAGAAAATCATATCCGACCGTGGATCCCAGTTTCTGTCCTCTTTCTGGAGTCAGTTGTGCAATCATCTAGGCATTCACAGAGCCTTGAGTTCGGGTTATCATCCACACACCAACGGCCAGACTGAGAGAACTAATCAAACATTGGAACACTACCTTCGGTGCTTTGCTAATGCCACTCAGACCAATTGGAAAACACATCTGGTTCTTGCCGAAGCCTCTTATAACAATACAAAACATTCCGCTACCGGATTTAGTCCGTTTTTCTGTTCTTTTGGTCAGCATCCTAAATTGGTGCCTTTTCATCCTGTACCACCCAGTGCAGTTCCATCTGCTGATCATCTGGTTGTTACTCTCCAGAAGCAACATTCGCTGGCACGCAGAACTCTTGCAGAGGCACAGGAACGCATGAAACAACAAGCTGATAGGCGGCGCACTCCTGAACCCATACTCCATGTGGGTGATTTAGTATGGTTGTCCTCCAAAAATCTACCAGTGCGTAATCTTCCTACCAAATTGGCTCCCCGTTATTTTGGCCCATTCAAGGTTACCAAGCGTTTGTCCTCTGTAGCATATCGCCTACAATTGCCCCAGGACTGGCGGGTTCATCCCGTCTTTCATGTCTCCCTTTTGAAGTCTTACGTGGTTGACACTTTCCAGCGATCCTTTTCCCGTCCTGCCTCTGTTGATGTCAGCGGAGTGCCTGAATTTGAAGTACAAGAGATCTGTGATTCGCGCATACGACGGGGTGTACTTCAGTACTTGGTAGACTGGAAGGGTTACCCTGCCTGTGATCGCACCTGGGAACCTTTCAGTCATGTGCATGCACCCCGTCTGGTGCGCGAGTTCCACCTCCGATTCCCTTGGAAACCTGGGTCCCCTGGCCTTTCTGGGAGGGGACATAGTGTCATGCCACTCACCTGGGGTATGGGGCGCGGTGCGGGACGCATCTGCAGGTCCCGGCGCTTCCCATCCTGGCGCATCTACCCCCGATATAGGTTGGGGGGCCCTCGGTCATTTGCGGCTCATGCCGCTTCTGGGTTTTCCCGTTTGCATGGTTCGCGCAGGCGCGGAGGGCCGTCTTTCGCCCTCCGCGCATGCGCAGTCCACAGAGCGCTTGGGAAGTTGCAGGCTTGCTTCCCAAGCCTCGTTCTGGGCGCGTCAGCACCCGGGGACGGCGCAGATTGCGTTCCAAGCCTCCCGGGTGCTGCCTGCCCTATATTAAGGGCCAGTTTGTTGGAACAAACCGCGTCTCAACGCGGTTTGTTTACGGATCGCGTCCTCGCCCGTGTTACTCTTTAGTAACACCTTGTCCAGCCTTCTAGTCCTTGCTCCTCGTCCTTCCCTGTTAGTTCCTTCCTGTTCCTGTTGGTCCCCCGGTTCCTTGTCCTGCCCCAGGGGTCCAAATCCTTCCAGCCCCCTTTTGCCTGTCTGCTCCTCTCCTTGTTCAGCTTCTGGAGCCTGATCCTTCCTTTTCCCTTGCTTGTTAGTTCGGTTTCTTGCCTCCTGCCTTCCTGTGTTCTCCGCCTCTTCCACCTGCTTCCTCCCCTGCCATTTTCATCCATCGGACTACTGCTACTACTGGAGCATTGCTTTTGCTACTATCCGTGGATCCATCCAGTCAAGACCCGCCTTCCCTGTCAGTGCTTGCACTGTCCCGACGCCACGCAAATCAGGGAAGTGCGCATCCGTGGCGTTGGGAGCCGGCACACCGCTAACCTTGTTTGATTTCAGGGTTGGTGTTGCGCTGGTTCCTCGCGTCACACATTCAGCAACCATCAGTCGGACAGCCTGGCTACTTCACCACGACCATCAACTGGAAGTTCAGGTACTCAGCGCCCACGAGACGCTTTCCTTAACACTATCAGGGAGTTTGAAGGACTTGGAGAGGAGGCAGGACTACATGGGGGCCAGTATGTTACGTATCTCAGATTGATGCGGAAGATTCGAATAACGTGGCCTGAGACAGTGTTGGCGGAAGAACCGGACGCCATTATGGGGATGATATATGACACAGCTGAAGGGGGGCATGAGATCTCTTAATTGTATGAGATGGTAATGGCTAAAGTTGGAAAGGAATTGACACATTTGAGATTGGACTGGGAAACAAAGGTGGGAGCCCAAATGGAGGATGGGATGTGGGAGCGGGCCCTAGGATACCATAAGAAAGTATCTAGGAATGCCAGACTGCAGCAAATACAGCTGTACGTGACGCATAGAGCATATATGACCTCGCTGAGGATATCTAAATTTAGGAATGCTGGGAGACAGGCGTGCCCTAAGTGCGATGAGGAGAACGCTGATATGACACACAAGTTTTGGTCATGCCCAGTGATCGAGTGTTTCTGGAGAGAAGTCGCACAAAAGCTAGCAGAGAAAGGGGTCACGCTTGTCGTACACACGGCCTGGGCCTGCTTGTTGGGAGGGTTTCCTAGGCCACGAAAACTGAAGCATGTTGGGAAACAGACTTGGCGTATGTGCTTGCAAAGCGAAGGATAGCTATGGGTTGGAAAAAGTGTCATAAGCCACGGGTGGAGGTGTGGTGGAAAGAATTACAGAAATGGTCAGAGGTTGAAACAGTGGTATGGCAGGAGGCAAGTAGCATGTCTTGGGAAGAAGAAGTGGGTACCCTGATGACATGGAAGGTATTGATATCTGGACTATTTGGAACAATGTTAGATCTGATGGAAATGACGCCCTGCCATGTATAACAGATACTGAGTGTGAAGGACAAACAGGCTCGTGAAGGGGGTGGGAACAGGGGGGCAGTGAATAAAGACCAATTGATGTTAATGTAATGATTGTGGATTGCACTGCGTGTTTGGTTTGTATTGTTGGTGGTATTGAAAAACTAATAAAACTTTTAAAAAAATAAATAAATAAATTTTAAAAAAAACAAGGAAAAAAGTAAGAATCTGTAAAGGCTCCAACCTGCAAGGAACCAAGCCTAAACACAGAGCTACTTGCTGCAACATTTAAACCTTGTGGCGGGCTTCCTGGCTGCTGAAGGATGTCCTGAACACAAGCCGAGTGATCAGGAGTTAGAACTTCACGGACCAAAATACCAAGCCAAGTTAATAGATTGAGAACCTGCTCTCCCTGTTGCATTAGGAAGCCTGGCTGGAGGGGGGCGGGGGAGAGGGGGAGAACCTGGGTGTGAGGGGAGACGTGGCAGGTGAATTAGGGCCAAAAACTAGAACTTCACTGGCTAGTAAGGCACTATCACAATCGGTTCATAGTTTATTTATTTATTTGCATTTGTTAAGCGCACTTGCAGCCCTGAGGCATCGAGGCGCTGTTACAAGAGGTTGTAGGAATTTTTGATTCAAATGTTCATAGGAGTTCTTCTTAGTTACAGATATAGAGTACAAGTATGATCATTGTTACAAGCATACAAAGGATAGCAGTAAGGTAGTTATACAGGAAGGTGAACACATATTTACCTTTTATACAAAAAGCTTAGTTTTAACGGCTTTGCGGAATGCTTGGTGTGACTCGATCATTCTTAGATGAGTAGGGAGTGCGTTCCAATGGGTAGGGGCCAGTGTAGGAAAACTGGACCCTCGCCCCCCACACCCCCCGCACGGGCTTTCCTTGTTTTTGGTGTGAGAAGCATGTTGGAATAGCCCACCCTCAGGAGTCTAGTGGCGGTGTGCTTGGTGATTCTCTGGGACATGTACGGGGGGTGCGAGCTCATGGAGGCATTTGTGAGTGAGGGTACAGTCCATAAAATTTGGCTAGGACGGTGGACATTACTGGAACTGGAAGGAAGGCATAACCAGATATTTTGTTCGGTATCTTCGGAACCTGGCCACGGGTCATGTAGTAGAGAAGCTATCTCTTTGAGCTCCTGCCTGATCCTTTTAATGATACAATCCAAACTACAAATACCACGGATTCATTGACAGATGTGGATGCCAGACTGTCGGCAGACTACCTTTGCAGTGAGCTAATCAAATGCCATTGGGCACAGAGAGGACCACATCTCGGAAGCCAGAAAACTAGCCCACTGGCTCCCAATAAAGGAAAGAATAACTTTCAAAGCGCTCACATTGACACACAAATGCATCCATCTCACTGCCCCCGATTACCTCTCACAAAGAATCCACTCCGTCGCCTCTACAAGACCAACAAGATCACCCTACACCAACATGCTCTCTGTGCCATTAGTAAAAAGATCCAGAGCAGGTGGATCCAGCTTCCCCTATCTCGCACCCACTCTCTGGAATGCCCTACCTCCCACCATCCGTGGTGAGCCCTCCCTCCTAGCCTTCCGCAAAGCACTGAAAACCACCCTCTTCTCATAAGGTCCCTCGCAGCTGCATAATACCAACCATATGACCCACTGCCTAAATTGTATTGACCAACCGCATAAGCTGTAATGATAACCTTGCTTGTTCCTATCTGTATTATGCCTCTTACTTATACCATGTCTGTAACTAAGCTCATGCAAGTAACAGCGCCTCAATGCCCCTGGGCTGCTTGCGCGCTATACAAATTTAAATAAATAAATAAATAAAAGAGATACGCCGGTGATCGCCGACCTGACGGGGCCCAGCACAAAATGGTGATCAGAGCCTCCGACAGTGTCGCCTGATGACCCCGTGGAATTACCAGAGGTTCTGGGGGGAGAAACATGAGCAGCTGGAAGGAGAGTAGGCGGAGCGGGCTAGTCTCCTTCCCCACAACAGGCTACTGACCCTGTATCAAGGGGGACTGGGCAGCGATGTGGCAGAGTGCAGCCAGAGATGGTCAAGACCCGCAGAGGAGCTGGACTCTGCCTGGTGCCCGTTGGAGGCAGTCACAGTTGGAGCACTCCGCAAACCTTGGTAAAGTTGGAATACCTTCTCGATCGCACAAAGACAATGTGGGGCGGCACTTCCAAACTGAAGAAATGTCCTAGTATGCGCACAACAGCAGTGCTCCTATCAATGTACCCGTGTACAGGCATTGCTGACAGTTGCCCATGATGAGCCACTTATGTGGAGAATAGGGTCTCTTTAATCTTGCAACAGATTATCCTATCATTAATAACTGGGCACCTGGATTGCAGCGCCCAACAGCGTCCAGAAGAGCTGGGTAAGTGTGCACCTGTGATAAAGGACATATGCACAGGCTAACTGGAAGAGGTTTACATGGGAAGTGAAGGTCAGCACAGAGCTCCGCATAATTACCAGGGGTGCACAGAAATATTTGGGACAGCATCCATGGTGCGCTGGTTTCATGTGCATCCACAAACTCACTCGGGGATGATTGAAGCCCCGCTTGAACTTGGTATGCCTGCACACTGATTGGATGAGAATCGCCAGAAGCACCAACACTAAACCTAAAACCACTGGTTTGCCTGGCCGCCCATAAGTCCTCACACCACACGTCTGTGTACTTTCATCCTCCTTGTGTCACAGAATTGCTCTGGACCTGGTGCCTTTTATTGCCCTGCAGAATCAATTGTGTCACAGGAAGCAATCTGGGTAGAAGGCACAGGAAGAACAAGGTCAAATATAACAAGGTGAGCGCAGAACTGGGAATAGTAGGAGCTGCAAAGTATAACAGCGAAAACTTGTAAATACTTAAAGAAATAGGGGGTGTGGACCCTTCCGCATAGAAGAGCGCCAACATCACAACAGAAAGAGTGGGCTGTTTTTTGGAATCGAGAGGCAACGTTTGCAGGCTGCGCGGGGAGGTTTCAACGCAAGCACTAGACTCCTGGGGCGAGCTGCGTCAGCTTGATGCCGAGTAATTGGGACCAGATATCGGATAACAACCGAAAGAGCATGGCCTGGCAGATGGTCATGGAGGCCTATGTCAGGAGTGAGGGGATGGCATAGGTTAACAGGGTGTCAGAGGACGAAAAAGCCCCACCGCAGGTGAGCCAACAGGAGGAGGATCCTATTTTTGCTGCAATTGCCGCACTAAAAAGCGGCATTGGTGAACAAGATTGACTCGGTCATTGTAGATGTGGGCCTACTGCTGCGAGGGAATCGCAAGGCGCTTGGAAGCAGCGGGACAGCGGGTGAAGGACAACACGGCTAGCATCAGTGGCACCCAAACTCAAGTGGAAGACCTGATGAGCAGAGTGAGGATACTAGAACACTGTGCAGAAGATGCTCTTGGCCTCCCAGAGAGAGTGGAAGGCAGAGAACCAACAGCCTATGTGGAAACTATGCTCATGAAGGGGGGCCCTGGCACATGACAGGGATTTACACTTCAACGAGCGCACAGGCCACTGGCGAGGAGAACCCACCCCCCACTCCTGTGAACCCCCCATACCAATGATTGCAAAGATCATGAATTATAAGGACTGGGAAAGTATACTTGCATTTTCCAGAGAAGGAGGGACCACCACAAGGGGTCCTCAAAGATGGCGATATATCGAATTACACCACCCTGGTGCAGAGACGAAGAGCAATGTTCGGTCCAACAAAGGAGAGAGTTCGGAGGGCAAACCTGCGCTAATCGCAGATTTATCTGGCAAAATGGAAGGTTTTACATAACGGCAGATGGCATTCTTTCGAAAGCACAGAGCACAGTCCTGGATGGACAGACAGGGGATTCCGGAACTTCCGAGGAGGAGGACATAATGTGCCATGATTTGGACAGTTGAAACATTAAGGGGTGGTTGCCAACAGCCAGGAGCAAAATAAGAAGGAGCATGCGCAATAGAGACACAGACGCAGGGCCCCTGCCCTGACAGCCGACTCTACACGTGACTGTTGCACATCCCCACTTATATCTTCAGATGCCAGTTTTAGGGCATCAACTGCTACATACCACGCAGACAGAGGGGTGCCGGAAAGGCAGCTGAGCCTGAGCAGGCACACTGATGCCGGGCTGTTTGCTCCAGGGGAAAGTTGTTGGGGTATTTCCCTGGTTTGGGTGAGGAGGATTCCAGGTTTAAAGTCTCCCGGGTTGAGGGGGATCTTCTGGATAGTGGACAGGTTAAAATGTGATTGAGGGGACACTCGCGGACATTGCAAAAACATGAGCAGCGAGCAAACAGTGGGAGGCTGAGGAGGGACTGGAATTAGCCAGTGAGAAAGAGGGGAGGACCGGAGGCGGGAGGGTTGGGGGGGAGCAATTTGTAACGAAGATGGCTGGAGGCTTAACACTTAAAGTGTTAGACCTCAACACTTAAATTAAAAGGCTGTGGGTACATGCATAATTAATGAGAGTGGGAATACAGGTGGCATTACTACAGGAGACACCTCACAGTGGATAGGCAGGCAATGATGGCAAGGAAATGGAGTGGGAAACTGTTTGGTTCCACATTCTCAGCATATGCCAGGGCAGTTCTTACATGGGTGGCGACAACAGTCCTTTCCAGTCGCTTGAGACTAAGGGGGATGATGAGGGCAGAATGGTCTTGGTGTATGGAATACGGGAAAATAGAGAAGTAGGTTTTGTGAACACGTATGCCCCTAACCACGATGTCAGTGTTCTCACCGATCTTTGTACACACAACTCCCATGTACTGGCGTGCCACATGGTTCGGGGCGGGGGGGTTACTTCAATTGCACTCTCAACCCTACATTGGACAGATCAGATATGAAATATTGTAAGCCGGCACCACCGGCTAAGCCCCTGGGTTCCCTGTTGCAGCATTTGGGGTTGGCGGATATTTGGATGGAGGTTCATTAAGAGGGGCTATTCCCATTTTTCAGCTGTGCAGGACGTATACATGCGCATTGAGTAAGTCTTCACTGGGAGGGAGACGGAGCGTCTGTGGCTGCAGAGTACAAAGAAAAGGTCCTCTCCGACCACGCCCTGCTAATTACAACGTAGCTGGGAACCTTGCCCAAACCCCCGATCCCTACTTGGCAACTGAGGGCAGAGGCCCTGAAGGATGACGCTTTTACCTGTTATTTAGAGTACAGGATAGTGGAATATTTTGATACTAACATGCGAAGTGTTGAGGGCCCCGGCACCTTATGGGAATCATTTAAGACAGTCATCCGAGGGGCGGAAATTTTGAAGATGGGCGGCCTCTGGAAGGAAATATTGCAGACCTTAACTCAAACCGAGAAAGCTATTGCAGCAGCGGAGGGCGCTGGAGATGAGGGAGGCGAAGGGTCTGCGGGGCTGACTGAGCTATGCCAAAAATGTATTGCTGAATGGTAAAGGTAGGGTAGACTGGAATATGAGAAATCTACGCAGAGGGAGCAAGCGGAGGGAGACAAACCAGGGAGATTGTTGGCATGTTTGTGTTGGAGAGAGGAGCCGAGAAGAACAAGTTACTTAGCCCTGGTAAATTTCTTTCGACTGCATGTTCCTCCCACGTATTCCTCAGCTTTGATATTCAGGTCTGCTTGAAGATTACTCTGGAAAATATGACACGACATCAACGCTGATCTATACTGGCATGCGCGCTGACCGTTACCTCTGTTTTTAGTTTTTGCCCTCCTTAAGTAGCATGCTGTGTCTTGACTTTGCGAGAAATTAAGGTGTAAGACACGGAAATTCCAGGCAAGAGGGGATGGAAGGGCGATGAGGAATACGTAAGAGGACCATCTAGTCGAAAGAACGTTATCAGTGGTAAGTAACTTGTTCTTCGAATGGATTGTGCCCTCCTATGTATTCCTCAACTTTGATATACTCACAAAGCAGTTTGAGTTTGGTGGAGGGTGCTAAGAAGAACAAGTTACTTTCTTACCTGGTAACGTTCTTTCGATGGGATGGTCCGACAACGTATTCCATATCTATGACATGTAATCACCACAGCTGTGCTGCTTCGGAAACTTTTTTCGGCGTCTGCGTCCTGCGTCGATGACGTCGATGCGCCGTCGTCGAGGACCTCCTCCGACGTCCGACGTCATCCGATGTGATGAGTAGGACGCACAACGCCCGTAGCCTCAGTTGTAGTTTTTTCCCCCAGAACGTGTGACACTAGCCAACTGCCAGTCAGACACAAAGCCTTGCGGAACGTAAGCTGCAATCGCAAAGAAATTCTGCAGCGGGGAAGGCAGGGCGGGAGCGATATGGAATACGTCGTCGGACCATCCCATCGAAAGAACGTTACCAGGTAAGAAAGTAACTTGTTCTTCGAGGGGATTGGGTCCTCCGACATATTCCATATCTATGACAGACTCCCAAAGCAGTACCAGAGCAAGGAGGAGGGAAAGAATTTAGAATCAAAATTTAGAATAGCCAATCAAATAGCAGAGCAAAGGACCGCCTTGCCAAAGGCCAGATCCTGTGCTCGGATGGAATCAAGGGAATAGTGACGTACAAATGTATGTATTGAAGCCCAGGTGGCTGCATCACAGATGTTGCAAATAGGAACACCCCTCTGCAGGGCAGTAGATGCAGTCATACCCCTGGTAGAATGGGCCCGCAAGCCAGCCGGTGGGTCCTTACCCGCCAAGCGGTAGCACTCCGAGAATGGCCAAAATAATCCAGCGAGACAAAGTCTGTTTCGTCACAGCTTGCCCTAAACGCTTTGCAGCGTAACCAATAAAGAGTTGATCGTCCACTCTGACCCGGGACATGCGTGAAACATAAAAGCTTAAAGCTCTCCTAGGATCAAGCCTATGGAGCCTCTCCTCTTCCTTACCAGGATGCGGAGGAGGATAGAATGCCGGAAGAACAACCTTCTGGGCCAAATGAAATTCCATCACTACCTTCGGAAGAAAAGAAGGACGAACTCTAAGGACAACCCTGTCCTTGTGAAATACAGTGAAGGGTGGCTTAACTGAAAGTGACTGTAACTCACTCACTCTGCGAGCGGAAGTAACCGCAACTAAAAACACAGTTTTCAGAGTTAACAGCCTCAAAGGGCAAGAATGTAAAGGCTCAAACGGAGCACCCATAAGAAACTTAAGAACAAGGTTTAAATCCCAACCGGGCACCAGGAAAGGTGACGGAGGGAACACATTAGTGAGCCCTTTCAGAAACTGTGAAATTAAAGGGATTTTAAAGTAAGAACACTCTTCAGACGAGCGCTTAAAGATGGACAGCGCCGCCAGGTAACCTTTAATGGTACCCACTTGCAAGCCCCTGTGGGCCAAAGAAAGTAAAAAGGACAGAACCATGGGGATGTCACATGCAAAAAGATCCACATTCTGAACTTGGCACCAGTCGCAGAACTTACGCCAACGGCAACGGTACAGAGACTTTGTTGCTGGCCTTCGGGCCGAAAGCAACACCTCCATCACGTCTTCAGGGAGGTCCCAATCCTTATACCTCAACCTTTCAGAAGCCAAGCGTGAAGGTTGAGGGATCTGACCTCTGGATGGAGAACCTGACCCCGCTCCCGTGAGAGCAGATCGTCTCGGTAGGGAAGACGACGCGGAGGGCAGATGGACAAGTCGAGAAGGTCCGGGTACCACGTCCTCCGAGCCCACGCCGGAGCAATGAGGATCATCCGGGAACCGAACTTCCGTAACCTCCGCAGCACTTGCGGGATGACGGGGACTGGAGGAAACGCGTACAGCAGAGGGAACGACCACTCCACCACAAACGCGTCTCCTAAGGCTCCTTTTGGAGGAAATTCCCTCGAGCAAAACCTTTCACACTTCCGGTTGACACTGGAGGCGAAGAGATCCACTTGAGGGGTCCCCCAAAGGGCGAAGATCTCCAGGAGAATCTCCTGAGCCAACTCCCACTCGTGAGAGATCGTGCTCTGCCTGCTCAGAGCGTCCGCCGTCACGTTTTCGTCTCCGGCCAGATGAACTGCCGAGATCGAAACATCCTGCTGGATGGCCCAGAACTCCAGCTGCATCTCCTCCCTGCACAGAGGAAGAGACCCTACCCCCCCCCCTTTTTGTTGAGGTAGTGCATGGCCACTGTGTTGTCCATCAGGATCAGGACACTCTTTCCTCGCACAGTCGGCAGAAAAGCCTTCAGGGCTAGCCTGACGGCCCTCAGCTCCAACAGATTGATATGGAGTCTGGACTCCGACGGAGACCAACGACCGCTGACTGTCAGCCCGTTGGCATGAGCTCCCCAACCCGTGAGGGATGCATCCGTCACGATCGTCACCTCCGGCCAGGGAAGCCAAAAAGGAGCCCCCTTCATCAAGTTGCCTTCGACGGCCCACCACCGAAGGTCCCGGGCGACCGAGGGCGGCACCTGAACCGGGTCCAACATCCTGCCGGAGGACTGCGACCATTGCGTCTTGAGCGCCCACTGCAAAGATCTCATCCGCAGGCGAGCCTCTGGCACCAGAAGAATGCAGGATGCCATGAGGCCGAGCAGCCTCAAGAACTCGAACGCTGGGAGCGTCTGGGCATGCTGAAACTTGTGCACCATCTGCTGAATGTGAAGAGCCCTCACCTGGGGAGGAAAACACTGCCCCAGGGAAGTGTCGAGCACTGCTCCGATGTACTGGAGCCGCTGTGTTGGCGTCAAATGGGACTTCTTTAAATTGAGGGAGAAGCCCAGCCTGTGAAGGGAGTGGCAGGTGACGGACAGATGATCCAGGACTTGCTCGGGAGAGCTCCCCCTGATCAACCAATCGTCCAGGTAGGGGTAGACGTGAATCCCCCCTTGCCTGAGATGCGCTGCCACCACCACCACGAGCTTGGTGAAAACCCTCGGGCGGAGGTCAATCCGAACGGCAGGACCCAAACTGAAAGTGCGAGTTGCCAACCGCGAACCTCAGGTACTTCTTGTGCTTGGGATGGATCGGCACATGGAAGTAAGCATCCTTGAGGTCGAGTGACAGCAACCAGTCCTGAAGCTGAAGGGCCTGGAGGACTTGAGAGTAACCATCTTGAACTTGTCCTTCCTGAGGAGTTTGTTCAAACCGTGCAAGTCCATGATGGGTCTCAATCCCCCGTCTTTCTTCGAAATCAAAAAATAAGGGGAATACCATCCCTTGTTCCTCTCCGCTACAGGCACCAGTTCTATGGCGCCTTTCTCCAGCAGGGCCTGAATTTCCTGCGCAAGGAGCGGATCCGGACTCTGCAAAGAGAGGTTCCCCGGTGGATTGTCGCGAGGCCTGTGCCGAAAGGGAAGACAGTAGCCGTGGGTTATGATCTCCAGAACCCACACATCTGAAGTAATGGCTTGCCACTCTACAAGATGCTGCGCCAGCCTTCCCCCAACCGGCGAACCATGGGACATGGCCTCATGACTGAGTGGGAGCGGGCGCGGCGTTACCTGAGGGCAAAGAGGCAACTGCCCGAGCGGCCTTGGCACCAAGGGTACCCTTTCGTCCACCTCTGGTACCCCTGCGTTGGCCTCTTTGACTGCCAGCTCCTCTCGCTTTACTGAAGGACGAGTAATAGCGAAAGGAACCACCCCTCCATTGCTGTCCCCTAGGACGAAAAGGCAGAGGTTGGCGAACTGCAGCGCCCAACAACTTCGCTGCAGCTTTCGAGGTCTGCAACCTCTCAAGGTTCTCGTCAGCCTTGCTGCCAAAAAGGTGTTCACCGTCAAAGGGCATGTTGAGGAGCCGAGACTGCACATCAGGATCAAACCCCGACTTCCGCAACCACGCAAACCTGCGTATCACGGTGCTCGCCGCCATGGACCTACTGATGCATTCAGCTAAGTCCAAACCCGACTGAACGGACTCACATGGCATCCTTACCATCCTGGACCATAGCAAGGAAACCATCCCGTTCGTCCCCTTCGGGAATATGTTCAGCCGCTAACGCAACACAGTTCCACAGAGTGTGTGTGAAACGAGACAAGGCACAAATGGAGTTGGCCGCCTGAAGCGCCATACCACCAGAAGAAAACACTTTCTTCGCCCAGCCATCAAAACGTTTGTCGTCCCTATCAGGAGGGATGGTAGGGTATGACGCCTGCTTTGCCGGGGCCGCCTGCACCACCAAACTCTCCGGAGTAGGGTGCCTGGTCAAGTAGCAGGGGTCGCTACTGGCTGGACGGTATTTTTGCGACAAGGATCTGCCCACCGCCGGGAGACTCTCCGGAGCAGTCCAAGCCGCCGCCACCCTTCTCTGTAAAGCCATATGGAACGGCAGTACCGGATCAGTTGGGGGACCAACATCAAGGATGTCCGTCAGATCATCCTGCACAAACTCCCCTGGGGGAGCAGACCATCCCAAGTACTCAGAAACCCTAGCCATAAGGCGCCGGTACGAGGAATCGGCATGAGAGCCAGGCTCAGGCCTACAAAACTCCACCTCCGGAGAGGTGTCCAGTCCACTGGCATCATGCAGTGACTGTCTCAAATCGTCAAACTGACTATGGCCCGAGACAATTTCATCTGGAACCTGACTAGGAACCAGGCCATCAGAATCCTCATCCGCCTCTGAAATATAGTCCAGGTGGCGAAAAGAAGGCACCCGAGAGTGCTTGCTCTTAACCAGAGCCTTCCTAGGGGGTTCTCCCGTGCCACGGGGTACCTCCGACACGAAAGGCGTCGATGGCGTCGAGCGAATCGGCGCCGGCGTGGAGAGAACCGGCATCGGTGCCGAGAGGATCGGCGTCGAGGAAATCAGCGTCGACGTCAGATGCAGCGCCTCCAGCATCGGCAGCGTCGACACAGCCCTCGAAGCCGGAGCCCCGAGCGTGTCCCTCGACGACCTGAGCATCGACGGCTTCGACGACTTCCTCTGAGCCGGAGCCTCGAGAAAGCCTGTCGACGCCCCAGACGTCGATGTCTTCCTCGAAGACCTCACAGGTGCATGCGGTCTCGAACGAGTCGAGGACCGGGACCTGGAACGGGTACGTCGAGAAAGAGTCTCCTTGTCCGAGCGGGACCTCTCTCCCGTGACTCGTGCCGACCACTCTTGCGAGCGGTGTCTCTCGACCTCTCACGATCGACCCCACTCGGGGGCGCGGACGGCTTAGTACCCTGCGACTCAAGAATCGCCAGCATTTTCTTCCCGAAGGAAGCCCATTCCTCCGGCGTCGCACGGCTGGTGGGGTAAGCGACGTGCCGGGCAGAGTCCTCCGAAGAGGACCTGGAAGACGATCGGTGTCGGCGCTTCCGAGATGCCTCGAAGAGGCTGAGGAGTGGCTAAACCGACTCCTAGAAGGAGACCCACGAGACTTCCGACGATGACGCGGAGAGTCACCCCTCGAATCATCCGTCGAAAGCCCCGCAGACTTCGACTTCCTGGGCTTGGACACCCGACCTACCGACAACAACTTCTTACGTTCGCGTAAGGCTTTGGACGTGAGCGACTGGCAGTCGATACAGTCATCCGTGTCGTGGGCCTCCCCGAGGCACCAGCGGCAGGCGTCGTGCGAGTCCGTCCCCGACATCTTGGACCCACACTCCCCGCACTTCTTGAAACCCGGACGCGGGGTCGAAGACGAAGTAGAAGACATCTTCACACGAAGGAATTTCACAAAAGGAACAGGTTCGAAGAACCGAGAAGAACAGAACTCTAAAGAGTTGAGGCGTGAACCGAGAATCACGAAGCAACACGTTAGCGGAAAAAACGGAACTGAGGCTACGGGCGTCGTGCGTCCTACTTATCACATCGGATGACGTCGGAGGAGGTCCTCGACGACGGCGCATCGATGCCATCGACGCAGGACGCAGAAAAAAGTTTCCGAAGCAGCACAGCTGTGGTGATTACATGTCATAGATATGGAATACGTCGGAGGACCCAATCCCCTCGAATTTACTTTATTTGTTAATGTTATGGGGACAGCTTTGCAAAATGTGGCTTCCTCTCCTGAAAAAGAATCTACACAGTACAATATACTAAATGTATACAGGGACAGCAATGTTGCCGCGCTGCAAACGTCTCTCACTGGTACACTTCTTTCAAGAACCAATGAAGCAGTCACTCCTCCAGTAGAATGTGCTCAGACCTTCAGGTTAATCCTTGCAAGCCAATGAATAATACTCAGTTATGCACTAACAATCTATTCAAACAGCAGCGGTACAGGCATTTAGTTACTGGTCTTCTCGCCGAAAGCAACAATTCCATTACGTCTCCCAATCTTTATATCTCACCCTTTCAGATACCAGGCGTGAGGGTTGAGAGTCCTGATCTCTGGGTGAAGAATGTGACCTCCCTCTTGCGAGAGTAGGTCCTCTCTTTGGGGAAGACGAATGGGCAGATGGCCATTTCCAGAAGGTCTGGGTACAACGTTCCGATGGCCCAATCCGGGCCCAAGAGGATCATGGCTTTTTCCCAAACTTACTCAACCTCCGTATTACGTGAGGAATGATGGGGACTGGTGGAAACCCATACAGGAGTAGAAATTCCCAGTCCACTACGAACGCTTCTCCTAGAGCTCCTCTTTGGAGCAATTCCCAGGAGCAGAACAGCTCGGGCTTTCGGTTGACACTGGTCGCGAATAGATCCAATTGAGGGGTTCCCCAAAGGGCGAAGATCTCTTGAAGAATTTCCTGAGCTAGTTCCCACTTGTGGGAAATCGTGCTCCGACTGCTCAGAGCGTCTGCCGCTGTGTTCTTTTCTATGGCTAGATGAACTTCCTTCTCTTAGTGCCAAGAACCAGAGCTGCATTACCTCTCTGCACAGGGGCAGTGACCATACACCCACTTTATTGTTGAGGTAATGCATGGCCATGGTGTTGTGCGTCATTATCAGGACTCTTCCCCCGTATTGAGGGCAGGAAGGATATCAGCACTAGTCTGATTGTCATCAGCTCCAAAGGGTTGATTTGGATTCTGGACTCCGACTGAGACCAGTGTCCGCTTATTGAAAGCTCTCATGTGCGCTCCCCATCCTGAGAGGGAGGCGTCTGTCACAACTGTTGTCTCTGTTCATATTTGCTAAAATGGTTCTCCTCATCGCATTTTCTCGCCGGCCAACGATAGGAGATCCTGGGCGACCTTTGTCAGGACCTGAAGGTGGTCAGTCATTCTGCCAGAGAATTGAGACTACTGGGACCCGAGAGCGGACTAAAGGGATCTCAGTCTCAGACTGGCTTCTGACACCAGAAAAATGCAGGATGCCATGAGACCAGCAACCTTAGGAAGTCGTAGATCAGAAGACGTTTGACACGCTGACATTTTTGGACCATCTGCAAAAGATGTTGATCCCTTTACTCGGGTGGCAAAGCTTTTCCCGGGGCTGAATCCAGGATTGTTCCAATAAATTGAAGCTTCTGAGAGGGTGTCAAATGGGACTTCTTGAAGTTCAGGGAAAAGCCCAGCTCGTGAAGGAGGCGGCAGGTCCGACAGATGATCCGGACACTGTTCGGAAAAACCGCTCGAATCAGCCAGGTATGAGTAGATGTGAATCCCCCCCCCACTCCTCCCCTCAGACTTGCTGCCACCACAGCCATCATTTTGGTGAAAACCCTTGGGGCAGAGGTGAGCCCGAATGGCAGAACTAAAAGCTGATCATGAGAACTGCCGACCACGAACTTCAGGTACTTTCTGTGCTTCCAATGTATTGGCACATGAAAGTAAGCATCCTGGATGTCCAATGACACCAACCAATCCTGGAGTTGAATGGCCTGAAGGATCTGCAAAGGAGTTACTATCTTGAACTGGTCCTTCCTGAGGAACTAGTTCAAGCATCTCAAATTCAAGATGGGTCGCACTCCACTGTGCTTCTTTGGGATTAGAAAGTAAGGAGTGTATCAACCTTGGGTCTTCTCTGCTACAGGTACCAATTCTATCGCACTTTTCTCCGAAAGGGTAAAAATCTCCTGTTGGAGGAGCTGATCTGGAACCAAGGTTGATTTTGTTCTGGGGGGGGGGGGGGATAAGGAGGTCTTTTCAGGAAAGGTAGGCAGTACCTGTCTGCTACTGTTTGTAGGACCCATGCATCCGTAGTTCTGCTTCGCCAACTCTGGACATGGTAAGACAGTCTGTCCCCTACCACAGTTTTGTGGAGTTTAGGAGTCATTTTGCTGTTCCACCTGCAGCCGAGGGGAACTCCGCGGGGGCTGAACAGGGAGTCCTTCCTTCCTCTACCTTTCCAGGATAGGGTCTTCTTTGACCTCTTTGTGAAAACTGACCTCTTCCTCTAGATATGGAGGAATAGAAACGAATGACCTCTCCATCCTTGACCTGCAGATTGAGGTTGTCTCCTCGCCGCCCCTAAAGATTTTGCCGCAGCGCTAGAAGCTTGCAGTTTTTCTAAACTGCCATCGGCCTTCTCCCCAAAAAGAAAACCGTCAGACAGCATGTCTAGTAGACGTGCCTGGACGTCTGCTGAAAATCCAGATTTTCTCAGCCAGGACATGTGGCGGGAGTACTGTGGTGGCAGCCATGGCTCTACTGGTCGAGTCCACTGTATCTAAACTAGGACTGTAGAGATTGCCTCATGGCATCATTGCCATCTTGTATAGTCTTAAAAACCCTTCTCACTCTGGAATGTATTCTGCTAAAGCAGCTACACCCCAAAGGGTGTGTGTATTTCGCTAATGCACTGGTTGCATTGGCAGATTTTAATGCCAAACTTCCCGCAATAAATACTTTTACCCCAAGAGTCAATCCTCCAATATTCCTTATCTGCTGGAGCAGAAGGAAAGGCAGCAGCCTTTGAAGATGCTTGTTGCTGCTTGAACCACTAAACTTTCAGGCGTTGGGTGCATATTCAGAAACAGGATCTACGGAAGCAGTCTTGTATTTCCTTGGCAATAACCTATTAACAGATGTAATAGAATATGGTTCCAACCATTACCCTTACTCTCAGGGCTGCATGGAATGGTAACACAGCTTCCCTAATTGGTCCACTGTCAAAGATGTCATTGAGATAATCAGTTTCCACAATGGCCTCAGGTCTGGAACATCCCAGATATTCAGCTACTTTACCAATAACAATGCTGTAAGAAGGTTGAGTATAACCAGCTTTATAAAAGCATAAAGCTGTAACAGCATTACCAAATTCTGTTTCTGGCAAGGTTTTCCCCCACTACTGGTTTCCTTTAATGCATCCACAAGATTCTGCATCTTGGACTCAACTCAAATTAATTCTTCTGGAACATTTAGGTTTCCATATTCATTCCTAAAAAGGGGGCTGATCCCTCTTCCTCCTAATAATCTTCTGAGATAGAGCCCAGCTGCCTAAAGAAATCAGGTCCTGGAATGGGTTGGAACAATTTAGGCTCAGGAATAGATTTTTCAATCTTTGAGAGCGAAGAATGATCCAATGAGGTCGAAGGCGTCAATGTTTTATTCAAAACTGTTGACGAATGCGTCGAACACCTTATGTTGCTTCGAAAGCTCAATATTAATTACATGCCTCGAAGGTTCATGTGAAACATGAACATTTTGATTCCTTCGAAGAAGGCTTTGATGCCGTTAATGTTTCGAGGTAACAGACACTGGCTTTTTCTTGTGCGTTGAGGAAGATTCCTTCGATTTATGTCGAGGAACCGCTCTTAAGCGCACAAGAAGGGTACACCGGGGACTCTGTACCGGTCTCAATAGACGCTGAGGGGTGGCCACTTTTTCTCCGACTCCTTTAGAGGACCACTCAGCGGAGCGTGTCTTTTAGAAATGTCTCAAGCAGAAATTCGAGTCAGTTCTTTTTTGGGCAACTAACTTTTTTCAGTAGAGGAAGATGAAGACGACAACGAGGGCCTGCGACGCTGTGTCTTACCCTTTTTATGGGAAGAGGATGATGTGCGTTGTGAACCGGCCCTCGAACGTCTATGTGTTGAATGTTTTTTTTAACATGAGAAACATCTCTCGAGTCAGAGGAAGTTTCCTCTTTGAAGGAGTAAGGGCTGGGGATTTGCTGGAGGGCGTACCTGCATCATATTTCCCCTTCCTTTCCCTTTAGGCCTTAACCATCATCAACTGACACGAGTCATAGTCATCGACCTTGTGGGCCGAACCCAAGCACCACAGGCAAACATGGTGCAGGTCTGTAATCGACATCTTGGCCCCACAGTCGGAAAACTGCTTGAAGCCAGTCTTCAGTGAGGAGGGCATTCTCAAAGTAAAAGTAGTTTAATCGCTGAGGCGAGTAACTCCAAAGCATACAGCAATGCAGGAAAAAAAAAACAGTACTGAGGTTACGGTCAGCGCGCTTGCCAATATATATCAGCGTCAACGTCACAAAGGACGCTACGGAGGCAGTCGAGGACCAAGATTCGACCCTGCACGACGCTATGAAAAAACCTCTGAAGCAAGCACACTTTAATATCAAAAATGAGGAATGCGGGGGAGGACATGCCATTCGAAATATTATTTGCGATGTTGTCAATGCGGGGGGGGGGACATAGTGAAAACTCAGAAGGGATTAATGAACTGTAGTTCTCAGAAGAAAAGGTATTTAAACAAAGAAACGTCCACAGGCCTCCACAGTGACAGTGCTGGATGTCACAAACCAAAAAGCAGATGGCTGTATTAAACATATGGAGTTTACCAGACTCCATAAAATAATAGAAATAAAAATCCCAGCCACAGAAAAAGTTCCACTCACTCAGGAGATTAAAATCAAAAAAGTCCAGAATCCAGCAAAAGTGCTGAGGGTATCAGGTTGAGGGGAATTAGCCCAGAAACTGAACATTCTCACTAACAGTAGGTTTGCATCGAGTTCCCATTCATGTTCTTTGACAAACACCCTGCTTAAGTTGCAAGGCAATTGTGAACTCCTCGCACATGGTGTGCCTGAATGAAAATGTGTCTGCTTAAGCACATCTACCATATCTGCTGGGTGAGAGGTGATGTTTCGAAGGTGCTCCACCCTGTATGTTTATGTAAAACATGGCTGTAGTGTAGTCTGCGTTGATAAGGGAGCTCCTTTTTGGATGAAGTGCCTGTTAAATTGCATAGGCTCTACAGAAAGTCAAACAGGTCTATGTGCTGTGATGTCTGGTGCATTGTCCATGTACAGCATGTGATTCTAAGCAGATCACAAGCAGAAATAACATATCATTAATAGGTAAAATAGGGCACTTCTGAATTTACATTTACAAAGACGTAACATGAGTGCTACTTCCCCAGTTTGCATTTACAGGTATATGCTTTGCAAAGTTATTTTAGTCTTATTTGCCATCTAATAATACACTAATTTACCACAGCACAGAATCAATGGTATCCACTGCGTGAGGAACCTCAGGGTATCCTCCCATCTACTCCCCTTGGATCCTCTTTTCCGGTGGCCAGAGGAAGGTCATTGCTTATCACCTGGGTGGAGGGACCGCAGGGAGAGGATGTCTTCAGGTGAGGCATGGTATCCCCTTTCCCTTGTCAGAATGCAACCTCTCCCCCCCGTCCCCCCCCCCCCCCCCCGTCTGCCTTGGTAGGTTATCTGCACCTCTTTCACACACACCAACTGTCCAACATTCATATTCCTTTAAGATTTGGACGAGGAAGAAGCAGCTGGGAGTAATGCACACTTCCATTGGTGCACACCATTTTGGTACTGAGACGAATAAGAGGACTGCAAAGCATCACTTCAATGGTCAGTCAAGTCCCACTAATAAAACCAGCTATGGTCAGGCAAAGGACTTGCGCCAGCAGCCAATTGATAGGCTACAGGTGCATAAAAGGAGAGAGAGAGGCGAGAGGAAAGAGGAAACCCGCCTTAGAACAAGGACGCGGCAACCCGACATGGAGCAGGCTGGAGAGGGGCCTGTGAAAAGGACGCCGAGCCCTGCAGAAGAGCCAGGAGGACGCGGAGGCCAGAACGGACAACCAGAGGACAGAGAACCCTGCAGAACCCTGTGGCATGTGTCCACAGATGGAGCTGTGGGACACAGAAAAGTCCACGGCGTCTCAGACCGCAGCAGCAGGTTTCGGAGGTAGAGCGTGCTGCTAGCCGGAGCTTCTGACAAGTGAAGGGAGAAAGAAAAACAGTGGAGAAACCGAAGGCCCCGGGAGAGCGGCCGCAGACCGGTGAGTGACAGAGGGAACACTCACGTCGGAGCGCTCCAGGGGCTGAAAACATGTAATGAATGGGTCTGGAGACCAAATAGAAGATTAATGAATACAGAACTAGCTGCAAATAGCGAAGATATGTAAAGTACATGAAAAATACAGCACAAATCAAAAGTAACGTGCATGTCTGAACACACAGTGAGAATCAGTAATAAAAATTGATTGGCAATGTGAAAGTATGAGCCAAGTGAAAAGCACAGTGTGAAGGTCAAGCTGTGCCAGATTCAAGAGACTGCCAAGGAGAGGTATAAAACAAAGTGGACTAAAACAAGGTTCAGAGAGGAGGCCTGAGCTGGCAAGGAAGTCCACTGAGAAACACTGAACATCACAAAATGCCATGGGTTATCATTTGCGTGACCTGTAATGGGAGGATCGTGTGGTCAGACAAATGCGCCTAGACCGAGTCAACCTTACTTGGAGTGAACCAAAAAAAGTCAAGCTCCTAAAGCTGTTATATCTAACAAGTGTTAAAGTGATTACAGAAAGGAGAAATTATGTTAACTGTTGAGAAACCTGAAAGGTTACCAAGTTGGTTAGACGTACCTATGGAAAGTCCAGATAATTGAACGGACTGTTTTTGAAGCTAGAAAAGCTGCCTTCTTGGAGAAGGAAACCCTGAGACTTTGTGAATTGTGTTAAACTTGGAGAAAGGAACCCTGGGGCCTCAGTTTGTGTTAGGCAAGATTGTATGCAGTACCCTTTGGGTGCACTACAACAACCCTGACAATAGGAACCCAACCTTTGGTACAAGTCTTGTACTACACAGGTTGGTAGCGTGTTCAGGGGTCAATGTGAGCTTTAGGGTAGTTACTCAGAGATTCACAGTGACAAGTATTCAAATAAACTCTAGACAGAAGGTTTCTTGATTAAATAATTATTAATTTGTTTAACAGTCAGGTAGAGTAACACTTCTTCAGAAGCGGGCATTATAAATCAACACACAACTACACTTCAAAATACACACTTAGTTTTCTAAATCAGTAAGTACCCTTTTGGGATAGCCCACAGACACTACCTACACCCTCGGGTGACTTCAATAGTTAGGGTGCTGGGGACATTAATATATCACTGTTGCATTTAGAATATTTTTGAGAGGGGTGTCAAAGAAAAAAAGAGGTTTCAGAATAATGCAAGTATTGACACAATTATTGTTAGGGAGAATTCTCAGAAATGTGCCAATTCCGCTCTGCCTTATGGACCTCCAGCAACTTTGCTGGATTTTGAGCACTTGAATTTTTAACCTGGAGAGAGTGAGACGCTTTTTTCCCCCCACTCTCTCATGTATATTAATGTGATTTTAAACTGTTTCTTTTGGTTGTGGAGTTCGACAAACTCCATAGGCATCATCTTTCACATTGTGTCACACAGCACCTTCAGTGCAGTAGCACATGGAAGTCTTCCAGATTTCCCAAAAGATTTAAATACCCTCTCTTGGCTAAACTACTGTTTCCAAGAGCAGTAAAGTGAAATTGACTTTACTTACATTTATAACTTTCTAGACCCAGCACACACTATCTCAACAGGGTACTGGAGGGGTTACTTCGTATCCCCTTTGTCTAGCTTCTCATGTAACATTTCTATGTTACCCTTTTCTCGATGAATGGCTGGTGGCAGTGGTTTACTTTTAACTACTGTTGTGTGCATTTACTGTGGGCTGCGTTTGCTGACTTGAAGAAGTGGACACTAACTTCACTAGACACACTTGAATCCCAAATAGATCAGAGGCTCACGGATATCAAAACAAGAGAAGAAGAATGTTGATTCAAAATCGATGATTTGGAAAATCACGAAAGGCGTAACAATCTAAGAATCTTCGGAATACCAGCAAGAGAGAGAAACAGAGCAAGACTTGAAAAAAATCACTCCAGGCGATCCTCAAAGTGTTATTTGAAGACAACACAGTAGATGAACCCAAAATAGAACGTATACACAGAGCCAGGGGAGCCGCAGGCAGCCCGAGGACAGTACTTGTGAGATTTCACAATTATTCAGATAGAGCGAGATACTTGACAAAGCTAGGAGCACCCCCCCCCAAATAGTTTATTATACAGCCAACGTGATGGTCTTTCAAGACCAGTCCTCGCTCACACCATAGCAATGCGGAGGAAATGTATATCCCTGACCAAGTGGCTTAAAGAAAAAGGAATTCGATATTGGTGGGGATACCCCTGCTCCCTCACATTTGCGCATGAAGGAAGTACAGTTAGACTGCAAACGGAGAAGGACATACGGAACTGCATAGCAGACCTAGTTGGCAACCTCCCCAACGACCGGAACCCGGATGACAGACCCCGCGATGACCAGCAATGGAAATTGCAGGTTCCCAGACGGCTCACCGGGAATCGGGAATGGAACAGTAAGAGTGGTAACCATCGAACAGGAGGGGTCTAGGACAGCGCTACCCCAGAGAATATTGAAGCTCCGACAAGGAAGAATCCCTGAAGGTGGTTGGAGCCCAAATAGGTCTCCAACTCCGATACACTACAGATGAACAATCCTGTTGATGCCATTATTGACTTCCGGATAGTCACTGGGTCTAGGATCGACGTGGTGAGTTAAAATATTTGTACCTAGTCATGACACTAACAGTTGGGCGATTGCTAGAAAGGTGGGCTTCACACGTATGAACAGCAGAATACAAAATGACTTCTGGAAATGAACACATGAGAAGGGGGGGCAGGGAAGGGTCAAGGGGGCTCACAGTTATTAGCGATGTTTAAAATTTGGACCGTGGGTTATATGCCCCACACTGGTGGTCCGAGGCTGGCTGGGTAAGATGTTCCAGCTGGATCGGATGCCAAAAGGGAAGGGGGGGGGAATGGGGAAAAGAACCAAGCAGAGTCATGGAGTGCCATAGACGAGAGCAAAGGTTGGTAGGTGCATGAGATCTCCGCAGAGCGATATAAACAAACGGGAGTACAATGTTGACACCACCCTCTGTTGATGCACGTGGGCTACTCTGGATCGGCACACTGAATGTGAAAGACTTAAATTCACCAAACAAAAGATCCCTAGTGTGCAGGGAATTCAGGAGAGCGTGCCTAGACGTGCTCTTCTTACAGGAAACAAAATATATGCAGGGAGAAGAGTGGAAAGTTTTACATACTAGAATGGGCACTGAATACTGGGGCTCCGGCCCCCAGAGAAAATACTGGTCAGGAAGGGACTAAACCTTTAAGTCTCCAAGACATGGACCGACCAGAAGCAGAGGGTCATCCTGGTAGTAGGCAGAATTCACAATATCACCCTTATCTTGGCAATGTTGTACTCCCCAAACACAGGACAGGAACGCTTCTTAAAGTGCAGTGTCCCGAAGATAATGCTAGAGGCAGCTGGACATACTATCCTGGGAGGAGACTTCAATCTATGGGCCGATCCCACCATAGACAGACAGGCAGGCAACCCAAATGCTGACCCTCTATCAGACGGAGGCCATGCGGAAGTAGTAGAGATGCTGCAAATCTATGGTTTACATGATG
Source organism: Ambystoma mexicanum (assembly GCF_040938575.1). NCBI lineage: Eukaryota > Metazoa > Chordata > Amphibia > Caudata > Ambystomatidae > Ambystoma > Ambystoma mexicanum. The sequence goes on along the minus strand of NC_090936.1, from coordinate 297,218,730 downwards.
AAGTTGAAAGAGATTAAACGGCTTCCACAGGGAAAGGCACCCGGTAACAATGGCTACACTGCAGGGTTTTATAAAACCTTCATAACCCCCCCCCTTCCCTTTATGGTAGAGCTTTTCAATGACATCCTACGAACAGGATTAGCCCCCCCGATTCCGTCTCCCAAGCCTTGATCTCTGTAATTCCAAAAGAAGGAAAGGATCCCAAGCACTGCGACTCCTACCGTCCCATCTCCCTTCTTAATATAGATGTGAAGATATACACTTGAGTCCTACCAGCCAGGTTGGAAACTCATATGCCCTCCATAATCCACTCAGATCAAGTAGGATTCATAATGGGGCAACAGTGAGCGGACGGACACAATGAAGAAAACACTACACCTCATTCATGAATCACAGAAAACGACAGACAGCCTGGCGCTCTTGTCCATAGATGCTGAAAAAGCATTTGATAGAATGGAGTGGAGCTTTTTGGAAGCAGTCGTGACCAAGATCGAAATAGGTCCCACACTTCGTAGAGGAATTAAGGCAGTATAATACACAGCTGGTCAAGTGGCACAGCGAGTAGAGCGCTCGCTTTGACACCCGTGCAGAGCTTGCTAACGCACGTTCGAATCCCGGCAAGGCCAAACTCAGCTTTTCATCCTTCCGAGGTCGATAAATGAGCACCACACACCGTGGGTAATAAGCAGTGCTCAGATACCTGAAGGTTCGTAGCGCTATATAAATGCCAAATTATTATTATTATCCCCAAAAGCCTCGGTAATGATCAATTCTGAATACTCAAGGTGGGTTGACTTAAGCAGAGGAACGAGGCATGGCTGCCCACTTTCTGCAATTCCATTTGCCCTATCGGCAGAACCCCTGGCTTAAGTCCTCAGAGCAGATCCCCAAGTTGAAGGCCTCCGGACAGCCGGAAGAGAATAAAAGATAGCCCGCAGATATCCTACTCCACGTTCAAAAATCCCCTCACGACCATATCAAGGGCCATACTACTGATTGAGCAATATGGTGCCCTCTCGGGCTTCAAAATGAATAAGTCAAAATCAATAGTATTCACACTGAACAAACTGACCCCTGCAGACACCTCCACCCTCTCTACACTTGGACTGGTAATGGAAAGTAATGTCCTCCAATACCTAGGTATAAACCTCACTCGAAAATTAGAACACTTACACGAGGCCAATTCCCCCCCCCCCCCACCCAACTCCTGCCAGACTTCCATAGCGACTTAACCAAATGGCAAAAACTCACGATCTCCTGGATGAGAAGACTTAATGCGATTAGATGATCTGTCTTCCAAGGTGCTTATATCCATTCCAAATGCTCCCCATAATAATCCCAGACACATTCTTCAAGGTGGTAAAAAGAGCTTTAATTAAATTCCTGTGGCTAGGGAAAAAAAAACAAGAATATCTTATGACACCCTCACCCTGCCCAAAGAAAAAGGAGGCGTAGGTCTCCCCGACCTGCGACTATATTACAACGCAGTACAACTGAGGATATTAATCCCCCACCTGAGAGAAAAGAAAGAACTACAATGGGTACACATAGATCACCATAATCTGACCCCGGTGACACAGGGAGAATGGCTATGGGTTCCCAGACGCAAAATTACATGCAGGCTATGGACCCATCCGATACTAGGTACAATATGGGATATTTGGAGAGAAGGCGCAAGCATGAAGGGAGTCACTACATGGCCCTCCCCACTGAGCCACATTTGGTCCCCGGGTAAACGAGAGGAAATCAATGAACATCCTAGATTCCAACCATGGTTGACACGTGCCTGGAAAGGGTCGGGCAATTATGGAGAAATGGGACAAACATTACGATCAATGAACTCGAGGAAGCATTAGCGATCCGCCCAATTCCGGTATTCCTGTTCCTACAGCTAAAGGTTACCCTCAGGAGGAAAGAATGGGCTGAAGAATCCAACGAGAGCTCACCCCCTTTGAGAAGCTTCTAGATACAATGTCTGAGACAAAGGGCATGATTTCATGCATGTATAAAACACTATTAGAGGTGGGCAGGGGCTTGACTGGTAATTTCAAGCACAAGTGGGAAAGAAACCTGGGCATAGAACTAGACCCAAGCGATTGGGGTACCATCTGTAGGGGAGGGCCCAGGTATCAATAGCAGCACAATACAAAATACATGCCATTAAGCTCCTCCATAGATGGCAATACGACCCTCAGATTATCTAAAATGTACCATACAGGAAGCTCACTTTGTTGGCGCCAATGTGGGGAGCGAGCGGACTACTGGAACATGTGGTGGGGGTGCCTCAGCGCCAAGACATACTGGAACGAAGTCCTTAGCTGGATCAAAAGGGTTGATGGGATCTCCAGAGAAACTACCCCACTTCTGGTCTTATTCGGCCTCGAGCAGTCTGAGGGGGAGATGAATAAACTAAGGGGCATAGCGGCCACACTCCTGCTAGCCGCAAGAGCATGTTTGGCCACCAAGTGGAAAGTGGCCACACTCCCTAGCCTGAAGGAGTGGATTGCAGTGGCGACCCACATATACACAATCGAGCAAGTTACTGCTGCTCTCCACGGAAAAGCAGCCCAGAACGAAAATGACGTGGTGTGATTTTGTAAGGGAATATTTGAATTAACCCTCTTCGGTGCCTTAACCACAGGAAAATTGATAAACCTTGCGAAGCACACTTATAACTCTTCTTGATCTGAGCTATGCCACTGGGTGGCCCATGACCCCAAAACTACTGACTCATTGCTACTCAAACTGTCTGAACATTAATAACTATGCAGATTTACTACTCTCATTAACACCCAAACGCACCTGAAAAATGCAAAATGTACAACTCCTAATTGAGAATCTGCTCTGGGAGAGGGTGGGGGGGGGATTTCGGAAGGGGAAAATGTATTAGACAATTATGTTCAAAGGTTGAAGCTCAGGTAGTAGGGAAACATGATACGAACTTGAAATGTAGACAAATTTGCAAGTATCCTGTGTGTAAGAGTAATCCAACTATTCTGTATTGTTGAAAACTTAAATTTGAAAAAAAAAAATTCAAGTCCTCAAAATACAGCAAAGTCTCTAAGGTAGAGAGGAATTAGCACATTTATGAGAATTCTCCCTAACACTTTGGAACTGTGTTGAACATGGGGAAGGGTACCCCAAGGTCTTTTTGGTGCAACTGTTTAAACTTGGGGAAGGAGAACTGAAACGCAAGCCAAGAGCTGGAAGAAGCTCAGACCTTTATTTTGAACACTGTCTTTGGTTGCTGACATCCCTACACATTGACTATCTTTAGTTGTGAGGGCAAGAATAGGTTTTGGACAAAGCCAGACTTGAGTTGAACTTAATGACACAGGCTATCCTTAGTTTCTTTAGGTAGGAAAATTCCACCTTAGCATAGGGCAAGTTACGCCTTACTCCATCCTGACATTTAAGAAATAAACCATTTTATTTTAGTAAAGTGAATCGGTTATCTGTCTTACTTCATGGTGCCTTCACAACTGATAGCCCTACAATTATAAAATGGTATGACTGATGTGAGAAAGAATGGGTTTTGATTTTCAAACTCAAGATAACGTCCAGCTGGAGAAGTCACCACTCCGACGCCCACAAGGACAGTCTTCTGATAGCCACCCTTAACTATAAAGAAGCTGTACTCCAGGCAAAAAAAGATTCTTATAATAACCGCATTATGTCAGCACAGTCCAATACTAAGGAACTCTTTAATATCCTTAAGGAACTCGAGACACCTGCAGCCCCCCCCCCCTGACTCTTGCTCCAAAGACAACACTTGGTGCACCAATATTCAGTCAACACTCCTGGGTAAAATTGCTACCCTCCAATCTAAAATCAGGGACAAACAGAAATCCCTACAGCTTGACCAACCACCGACCACACCTACACTTAATACACATTTAACCTATCCGCATAAACCTTTCTCCTTCTCCCCACTCACTACTCTCGAAGTAGAACACATCATAAACAATTTAAAACCTTCCAATTGCCAAGGCGACCCCCGCCCAGCACCTATTATCAAAGAAGCATCTCATGAGCTAGCCCCGTTCATTACAGCATTCATAAATGCCTCTTTCAAGACGGGTATTGTCCGACAACCTAAAGGACGCATGGGTTATCCCACTCCTCAAAAAACCCTCCCTTGACCCTAATATCCCAACTAACTTCAGACCTATCACTATGGTCCCATTCCTGCTCGAGATCCTGGTCCGCGCAGCCTACCTGCAGATTCAGGATTACCTCGAAATAAACAATCTCCTGGGCTTAAGACAATCAGGGTTCCCCCCTAAACATGGCACAGAGTCAGCTCTGATCGACTTGAAAACTCAGATGGAGTCACTGAAGGACAATGGGAAGCTAGCTCTTCTCCTTCTCCTCGATCTCTCTGCGGCTTTTGATCTGGTCAACCACCAAATACTCTGCCAGCATCTCAAATCCCCAGCCCACTTCTCCGACTCTGCCAATGCCTGGATCCACTCATTCCTGAGGAATAGATCCATGAGGGTCTTCTCACCGCTGGCTTCAGCGGATCCCTCCCCCATTCACTGTGGCGTTCCTCAAGGCTCGTGTGTATCACCTATGTTGTATAATGTATTCACCAAGCCCCTCTTCGATGTGCTTGACTATCTGGGTGTCTCCTACACTAACTACGCGGACGACACCCAGATACTCATCCCTATCACAGGAGACTACACAGCTGACACCAAAGCCCTTAACGATGTTTACTCGGTCATCCAGGCCTGGATGGCACAGCACGAACTCTGCCTTAACGATGATAAGACTGAGCTCTTACTTTTAGGATCAAATCATCGGCTCAACAAACTAGACCAAACCTACAAGTCCTTCATTATTGACGGCAATGACATTAAAGTCTCCAAAGATGCTAAGACGCTAGGGGTCTATCTTGACTCCTCGCTTTCTCTGAACAGACAAATAAATGCAGTTAGGTCAGCTTCGGCCTATACCTGCAAACTTATCACTGCCTGTAGACCCTTCCTAAACTCCACCAACTGTATCACACTCGCCAGAACTCTTGTTATGGCCAAAATCGACTACTGTAGTGCTCTCTACCTAGGGACCAGTCAGTCTAATCTTAATAAATTGCAAACTGTACAAAATAATGCCTTAAGGGCAGCCTTAAACATCCCGAGACACTCTCATATCTCCTCCGTCAGATTGGACTTACGCTGGCTCCCGGTAAAACAGAGAATTGCCGTGAAAACCCTAGCTTTGACTCACAAATGTCTGAACAACAACGCCCCACCTTACCTGTCCACTCGCTTCTCACACCACACCTCCACTCGACCTACCAGAGCAGCCCAAACTCACAGCCTCATCGTGCCTAGATGCAAACTCCAAAAAGCTGGTGGGGTAAGCTTCCCCGTCCTGGCCTCCAAACTCTGGAACACCTTGCCCACACCTATCAGAATTGAACCATCATTCCACTCCTTCAAGAACAATGCTAAAACATGGTTGCTCTCCCAAGTCTCATGAGACCTTGACACAGTCCAGACTCCATGTGGGGTACAGAACTGAATATACATTTTCTCTCTGCTCTGTCCCTGTATTATACACTGTTAATGGTACCCTTCGGTACATGTATATATGCTGTATATTTTAGTAACTTCTGTAACTACTGCTTTTTGTAACATGTTTAAGAGTATGCGCCCGGTTGCCCCTAGGCCTGGTTTTTTGCGCTTTATAAATAAAATAAAATCAAAAAATCAAAATCAAAGTTAAGATCTACCCAAAGGAAATCAAACTTTTATGCCTTTAAGCTGAAATGATCGTCTTAGCCAAGAAGTATACGACACATGAAACTTACCAAAGCAAACTGATTCACTTGCACATACAACACTTCCACTTCTTTATCAGTGACCTCCGTAGTAATGCCTTTGCACTCCTTAAATGCCTCAAGGTAAGAGTGCAGCCACTGTTTCTGCAGAACTTTATCTGGGTAAAGGTTATAATCAACTTCATTAACACCTGAAAGAAAATTAAAATGGTTACAATAAAAATAAAATCAGGAACAGCATTTATTATAAACAAGACACTCCACTAGTGCTTTATTATGATCTATTTGTTCTATTTCTGCAACAAGCAATCTAAATAGAATGTATGATGAAGGATACCACTGTAAGGAGTAAGTTGCTTTCCTGAAACTCTAGATCTCCAACATTGGTATTTTATATAGATTAGCATATTTTGAATATTCCCCACTGGCATCTTAGGTACCCTTTGTTACATACTTCCTACTTTAACATTATGGAATAAACAGTACCTACCCTGTTCGTTTTGGGTCATTTTACTCTCAACCAATGGGACGTCAAATGCTCCACTCCCTCCCTTAAGGATATGTTACGATTCTAACCAGGTAAGGTGCATGTGCTCAACCTAATAGAGCCTTTTATGGGGACGGCAGAGGCTGCATGTGAATCTATGAAAGATATCAATGCTGGAGAATTGGAGTTACAAATAAGCAACTTAACCGTTGTTCAGAATTTGACCTTTCATAGATTCACAAGCTTTGAATAGAGTGCAAAGCAGTTTATACGTATGGAAAAAGTGATAGGTGGTAGGTAGTGACTGTTCACCTTATTGGAACAGATACTCTAGCACTGCTTGTCACACACCACCATCGCTTCTTGCTTGCACATACAAGCTTGGAGAGCATGCAAGTATAGCCAGGTAGCTGCCCATCCGGCTCAAGATGTAGCCACTGCTCTGGTAGACTGGGCATGGAACCTGTCCTCCTCCTCCTCCATGGGCCCCTCTTCCACCCCAATGTCTCTATTCCCAGTCCTATGCCCCTTCCCACTTCCTTTCTTTTTTCTTTAGCACTTACTCCTACCATTGTCTGTTGACTTGGACAGCAGCTTGTCCGTTCCCCCCCTTTTTCCCCCTCCTTGTCTTCCCCTCCCTTCACTATTCTGAATTGCCGTCTGTCCTCCTCCTCCTCCTCCTCCTCCTCCTCCTCCTCCTCCTCCTCCTCCTCCTCCTCCTCCTCCTCCTCGTTCCTTGCACTATATGAAATGTCGTCAGGCTTATTATGATAGTTATTTTTCACATTCTTAATTGTTTAAGGACTTGTAAGAATGTAACTGAATTCTCCCACATTCGCTCCCTGCTTGAAGCGCTTTGAAACACTGTATAGGCGCTATACAAAAACAATCCATTCAATAGTCAAGTCACCCATCATCCCTATTCTTCCTCGTCTCAGTGATTGCTGCCTCATCAACCTCACAGAAATACATGGAAGAGTAACATAGAAGTGTGTGTGTGGTATGAGACAAGGGGGTGTGAAGGAGTTGGGTGGAGGTCTGGAATACTGCGTTCTAGCAAGATGTTCAACCTGATCCCCAGAGGGGGAGTCGCTCCCTATGAGATACTCCCGCTGAGTACCACCCGCAGGGGAACTGTCGGGTAGCAGCCTCGCCCCTCTGGCCTCATGGGAAGGGGCTCCCCCTCTGGGAGAAATGACATCTCAGGATTCGTCAAATTAGGGCTCATTGATTGCCAACACCAGGATCACTGACCATCTTGACACATTCCACAAGAGCCATTTTAAGTCCTCCTTGAGTAGGGGCTCAAACACTGGTTTCATGAGCATTGTTAAAACCGTATTTAGACTCCATATTTGTGCAGCTTTTTTTACTAGTGTTAAAGTATACAAAAACCCCTTCATGAATTGCTTGACAATCCTCTGGCTGAACAGCTGCTAAGTGTACTCCAAAAGAAGTGTGCACCAATCCACTTTCAGCCAAGGACAAATAGGCCTTGCCGCCTGCAACACGATTCTGCAATTGTCCGAACATGCATGTGTTAGGGTGATTAATCTGATCGCTCTTTCCCCCGCTCCTGGATATCAGGTCTGCTCTTTGTGTTAGTCGCAGCGAGTGGCCTATTGAGAAGTAAATGAGATTAGGGTCCAAGATTGTCTGGGCCATGCTGGGACTACGAGAATGATCGACATGGGTTCTGCCCAAGTTTCATCAGTCAATTGACGACTCCTGTGGCATCCTCTTCCAGGCAGTAATGCTAGATCAACGTATGGAGCTTGCTCCATGTGACCGCCGTGCAGATGGTCGTTCTTCCTCTGGTAGAGTGGGCGGTTGATGGTGTGGAAAGGCATCTCCCCTAGCTTCATGGCAGTGAATGATGCAGCCAGCCACCCAGAGTGTCAGACCATGCTTCGATATGGCCTGGTCCTTGTGCTGTGCTGCAAATGCAATTAACAATCTGGGAGATGCAAGCAACGTACATGTGCATTGTACGTAGAACTTCAGGACGTGTTTAATGTCCAAGGAGTGCAAGGCGCACTCCACTGATGTGATTTGCAAAATGTCGGAAAAAATAGGTCCTGTTAGAGTAATTTGAGAGACTACTTTAGGTATAAATGTGGGATGAGGTCCGAACTCGAGACAATCCTTGCAAAAAAACAGTAAACGGTAGCTTGCAACTCACTAATGCACCTGGCAGAGGCTAAAGCAGCCAGGAAAGCCACCTTCCATGAGAGGAACTTGACATCACAATTGTGATTGGGTTTGTCGGATGCCATCATTAATGCTGCTAGAACAGTGTTGAGTCTCCAACTTGGCAATGGTTCTGGCACTGGTTGTGGCACTTGTAGGAAGGTCCTAAGCAGGAACTAAAAAAGGTCTTGACTGCCGGGTCAGAGAGAAAAGACGATGAAGGATGTCTTGCATAAGCCATGATAGCATTAGGATAACCTTTAAGTGATGCTTGTTCGCGCCACCAGTGCAGCCCCTGTGGAAAGCTCCGAGTCAGGCGAATGACTATCTTCCCATGAGCCCATGACCTGCTTCCACTGACGGTCTAATGCCTTCTGAATAGGCTGCAACCTAAGTCTTTAGTGAGGGACAAACAATATATCATGCCCGGAAGGGTCTTGTACTGGCGTAAAATGGCGGTATTTGCTGCCATAAACCATTCCACAAGCTGTATCAGAGCCGCAATTATTTTGGTAGACGTTCTTATGTGAGGTATGGAAGGGTCCAGGTCTGCCCCCAGGAATTTTGCAACAGAGTGACTGCTGATTTTGCGGTGTTGCTACAGAATCTGAGTGTGGTGTTCAGAATTGCCTGCTTGACACTCTGGATTGCTTTATCCCCGTAGGCTGACTTTATCAGCCAGTTTAGGTATGGAAACACCACCATGACAGATCTGAGCAGGTGTGCGGCCACTGGAGCTAGAAGCTTCGTAAATACCCTGGGAGCTGATTGTAGGCCGAACAGGAGCACCCAGAACTGGTAATGCAGATTTGCCACTGTGAATCTTAAGTGGCGTCTTTGTGTGTGGTTAATTGGTATATGAAAGTACGATATGGGTGTTTTTCCTGAATACCTCGCAGTTTGTTGGTTTTGAAAAAAGTAGTTTTTCCATTATGTTTGCGTTTCTAGTGATGGGTGCAGGTTTTATTCATCAATTGTGGTGTGGGCTCATGGTCCCAATTGTGGTCAGCCAACATGCGTTTTGACCCGTGGGACGTTTTCAAGGCTGATGCAAGTTTAAAATTCCACATATCAAACAGTTGTTTGTTTTGGTGACATTTGTGAGTAATATACGTTTGTAAGTGCAGAGTGTGAAACGTGGCGACATTCTACTGGTGGCGAGTTGTGGAGAACGTTCACAGTAACATTATTTCATTTTTTACAAATTACATTTTGGTACATTTGAATAGGTTTTGACGAAGTGGTCAATACGTAGGGGAATAGGAGGAGAGAACGGAAGAGAGAATCCTGGGTTAGTGAGTTGCAGGTGGCACAGAACAGGTATAATTAGTTTGGTGGGGGTATCCTCTTACCTATAGTAGTTTTCTCTTGCCCCATGTGGGGTCCTGTGTCAGATAAGGATCAGTCCTGTGCGATACAGCTGGGCTCCTGTTGGGCCCTGTAAACAAGAGTTGGCATATTGGTCTTGTGTCCTAGTGGGTGCCTCTTCTGAGGAGGGAGCCAGTTCAGGGTATATTGGATTTCTATTTTGCCTGTTGTCTTAGGCTACCGAATTCTGTGGAGGTTGTGAGGCCTATTGGTACCGTGCTATATTAAGGGTCAGCATGGTAAGTTGGCCGGAAGGTGGCCATGGCCAACACTGCTGTGGTGTTTGTTAAAGTTAGTTTTTCTAAGGTGCCCGAGTGTGTGCTCTGTGGTGGGGTCCTCAGAGTCAGACTGCTGTGTGTTGGTCCCAGGGTTGGCCTGTGTGGCTGGCTGGGAGCTGTCCCTGTGTGTACCTGACTGTGGCTGGTCTGTCCCTGTGTGGTCCCAATGGCAGCAAATTGGTACTATTATATATGTTTCCCGTAAGTGCTGTTGTGAGGTGTGCTTGGGTGAGTGCTCCGTGATCTGTCCTGGGAGGGGGAGTGCTAGTGTGAGGGGTGCCCTGTGCAGGTATCGGAGTGCCATACACCCCTGACTGTAGCAGCCCCGTGAGGTTCTATGGCAGAATTGTTCAAAATTGAACTAGTACATGTGAATGGCGTTAATCAGTGATCCATGTGTGTGTGCGTTGGAAACCCAGGAGGGCGCTTTGATCATAGCAGAGGTGCTGCCACGCATAAGTGGCGTGAATCAGTCGTCGGGATCTGACACAAGATGGCAGTGGCGTTGGGTAACTTGATGATAGCATGGGAGACCTGTAGTGAGGGGCTGTTGTGCTCGGTGTGTGCAGATTTGTCCCCCGTGAGGTTGGGCTTGATGTGCGAGCTATCCCGCATCCTTGCTGTATTAGCGCGGTATGTGACCCATGGGGGTGGGGTTCAAGAGGCTCAACGGACAACGCTTTAAAAAAACAAACACACAAGAAGACCTAAAACAAAAATGTATGAAACTAGAAAACCTAAATTCTGGGAGAAAACAACCATGCAAAAATATGTGGAACAAAAGAAACCTCCAAGAGGACTTGATTTCGATGATCCAAAGACACAGACCTGGCTGATGAATGGGAGAAAAACCTAATCCAAGGATCCACCACAATTATCCATCTTCTGACAGAACACACAAAAAGGAAACATAAAAGACTGGTTGCACTAATTGATGAGGTCAAGAAAGAAATAGATGAATATGATGCACCAACAACTACCAACGAAAAAAACTATGCAACAATGTATAAAATCCTAAAAACACACCAGGACAAAGTTAAAATGAGGAAGTTACACAAAGTCTTTAGAGACGATAAAGATTACCAGGAAGATAGAGTTTTTACATATCAGGCAAAATATGATCAGGGCAAACCAAATTCCAGAGACAGCACACCGAATAGCTCACCAGGGAGCTCTGAGGGCGAAAGCGACCCAGAAGAAAGATCAGACCAAAGCGAAAAAGCAACTGATGACCAAATTACCAAGCTCTCTTTTTAGAGCAAATAAACAGACAAAAAAACAAACCGGACCAAACCTCAGCCAAGAAAAACTGTACGCTTTGCAGTCCCATTAACAAACACGGGAACCCTATCAGAGAGAAAGAGGCGGAAGAGCTAACAAACACAAAAGATATAGAAGAAGAAAGATCAAAGACGGACAAGATCTCAATCACAGAAACAAATGGGACAGGGGAGCAACGAAGTCTAGTGATGAATCTCTCTGGCAAAGAACTGACACCTACAGAGATCCGAGTGCTCAACAAGGGCCTTTCATTCTCGCCATTGAGCCACAACAACTTTGTAGACTTTCAGATCAACCTTTTACAGTTTACACGACATCTTTATTTTATTTTTGCAACAAAACAGACAATAGACGACAAGAAGAGAGAAAACAACCCAGCACGCCAACTCTAAGTGACCTTGAAGATATATATGTATTGAGCACACTGGACGAAGAAAACATTTGCAAAAAAAGACTGACAAAATTTACAATAGAAAATGTGTCTATGAATATCCCGTAATTGAAAAACAAATTAAAATTCACGCCTCAGCTGTTCGCAGAGAATTACATTGACACATTGCAACAAGCAGTTATCAATGATCTGCAAAAATTAGAAGACCAAAGAGACCAAAACAACCAAGAAAACCTTTCCAAATCCGAACTCCCCACTTTGAAACAACTACGCAACCAATATACTATTAAAATAAAAGAAGCTGACAAGGCCGGAAATATTGTCGTAATGAACAAAGAGGATTACATAAAAATGGCAGAGACCCATCTGGGCACGCCGGGCAGTTACATCAAGCTCAAGAGCAACCCACAAGCAAATATGCTGGCGGAACAGCAACGGCTCCTGAAACACTCAAGCAAAAGGACTCATCACGGATGACGAATACAACTACCTCAAGATCACCCACCCCACCATGCCAACACTATTTTCTGCCCAAGATCCATAAGACTTTCGAACGAATACCCAAAGGAAGACCAATAATGAGTGGAATAGGGGGACTCGCAGAACCACTGGCAAGATATGTTAATGTCATCCAGCCACTCGTCACTTCAATACCAACTTACCTGAAAGACTCCATGCATACACTTAAAATACTATCAGAAATCCAATGGGAACCAGGATTCCTTTTGGCTACCCTGGATGTGAAAGCATTGTACACATCGATAGATCACAAACCGGACATCAAAGGTATGGGATTCCTACTAGCAAACAAATCAGCCTCATATTATGAGCAATCAGAAATGACGAAGGAATTCCTGAAATTTTCACTAGACAATGTCTTCATCTACAATGGAGAATATTGCAAGCAAACGAGGGGAATAGCAATGGGTGCGAGATATGCACCAGCCCTAGCAAACTGCTTCATGCACTCATACGAGAGGAAACATGCAATGACCAATCAGAGATCGACGGAACAAATTGTCCAGTAGTTCCGCTATATTGACGACGTCATCCTAATATGGAAAGGAACATCAGATCAACTCACTTAGTTTGTATGTTATCTCAATACCAATAAATTCGGAATAGAACTCACAAGCTACATCAGCGCAGCAAGAATGGACTTCCTGGACCTAACCATAATGGTACATGAGAATGACATGCATTACTTACCGTAATAGCATTTCTGATGATTGTATCTGCTTAGATTCACATGCTGTGCATATGGTCCGACATCCAGTGGTAACTGCAGAGTATTGCATCTGGTCTTTCAGGGACCAAAAGGGGACGTCTGCATAGGTGTGTCTGTAACACTATCCCTATCGTGACGTGTAGTGTACCCCAAAATCCCTCACGCGCCGAGGTCCCTCCGATTGTATTTTTTCTACCATGAGGGATCCCAAGGCTATTGTGAGTGAAGAGAGTGAAGAGAGAAGTAGTAAGACGTCCATGTTCCTTCCACCCCGGGCGGGGAGGTAGGGAACGCGAAAAGAGGCCTTACTGCTTGTCCCACCTGAGAATCAGACCTGGAATGGGTGTCTAGGCAATAGTGTTTTGTAAAGGTGTGTACAGAACTCCAGGTTGCCGCTTTGCAAATGGACTCTAGGGGAACATTTGCAATGAATGCTATGCAAGTCCCAGTGCCCCGAGTAGAGTGTGCTCTAGGCTTGAAGGGCAGTCCTCGCTTAGCAAGAGCGCAACATAATGTGATGCATTTGACAATCCAGCTTGAGATAGCCGATTTAGAGAGGATCCCCTTCTCTACCAGCTGCCACTGAAACCAAAAATTGGTTGGTTGCCTTCAGCGGTTTTGTTCTTTCCAGGTAGAACATGACTGCCCTGCGCACATCTAGTGTGTGCAGGCTTCTTTCGGCCATGCTAGTGGGATTCTGGAAAAATGTAGGTAGTTCAATCGATTGGTTCACATGGAATTTCGAGATGAATTTAGGCGCAAATCTGGGTTGCGTGCGCAGAACTACCTTATCCCTGTGGACTGTAACAAAGGGGTCTAGAAATAAAAGGGCCTGTAGTTCACTAATCCTTCTGATAGAAGTGATAGCCACTAGGAAGGCCATTTTATAAGTAAGGTCTTTTAGACTTGCTTTATGTATTGGCTCAAAGGGGGGCCCCATGAGCCTGGTTAAAACCACATTTAGATCCCATCTAGGAGCTGGGAAGGAAATGGGAGGATACATTCTTTTAACCCCTTCCATAAAGGCCTTAATCACCGGTATTCCAACACAACACCTTTTGTTGTGAAGTAGTGTAGGCTGAAAGAGCAGCCAGGTGAACCTTCAGGGAATTGAAGACCAACCCTGTTTCCAACAAATGGGTTAGGTAAAGTACAATGTGTGTGGGTGAGCAATTGATGGGATTGACGCCCTTGGTATTACACCATATAAACAAAATGTTTCCATTTGCTGGCATAGCAATAACAGGTGTTAGGTTTCCTAGCTTCCCTGAGTATGTCCATGTACCTCCGAGGGAGCTGTAGGTGTTCAAACTCTGACATCAGGAGCCAGGCTGCTAAGTTCAGAGTTTGTGGGCATGGGTGTAGGGTCTCCCCCCTGTCCTGGGACAACATGTTGTACGGCCAGGGTAGTTTTACTGGTGGGGAGAGGGACATTTCCATCAGAAGAGCGATCCAGGGTTGGCGGGCCCACATGGGGGCCACCAGTATCATGGTAACTGGTTCCTGGTGCATCTTGTGCACCATCTTGTTGATAAGGAGTCCGGGGGGGGGGGGGGAAGCGTAGACAAATTTCCCTGACCATGTTATCCAGAGACCGTTCGCCTTGGAGCGGTTCTGGGGGTACCTGGAGGCGTAGTCTTGGCATTGGGCATTCTCCTGAGTTGCAAACAGATCGATCTCTGGGAAGCCCAATTCTGCAAAGATGTTACACATGATGTCTTTGTGCAGACGCCATTCGTATTCTATGGGCAGAGGGAAATCTCTGCTGAGCACATCTGCCAGAAGATGGAGTTCCCCTGGAACATGTTGGGACAACAGAACCATCTTGTGTTGGAGAGCCCATATCCAAATGTTTTGGGACAGCTTGGATAGCCCTGGAGAGTGAATGACCCCTTGTTTGTTCAGGTAATACATGGCTGTAGTGCTGTCTGTTAGAATCAGCACTGTCTTCCCTTGTAGTTGCATCTGAAAAGCCTTTAATGCCTTGCACAACCCTAATAGCTCCAGTAAGTTAATATGGATAGACGCTACTTGTGGGGACCACTCCATGCGCTGTCTGCTGAAGCAGGTGAGCCCCCCCACCGTGTGAGAGATGCGTCTGTCGTGAGAGTGGCTTCCACTGCAGGGGTGGTGAAGGTTTTCCACTTCAGAAGGTTTTCCCTTGACCACCACTGCAGAGAGAACGAGGGCTGGCGAGACAACTACCAGATCTTCCCATTGTCCGCTGGCCTGACACCACTGGCTGTTGAGCCACTCTTGCAGGGAAGCATGTGCAGCCGCGCGGGGGGAACCAAGTATATGCATGACGCCATCATCCCTAGCAAACGCATGGCTTTGCGCATCGTCATCCCCCCCGCCCCGACTGGCTACATATTGAGAGATCTGAAAAAGCATGTTCTGAACACACTCGTTAGAGGGGAAGACGAGGCCGTCTTTCGTCCGGATTAGAGCCCCCAGAAATTGTTTTACTTGACTGGGGACTAGACTGGATTTTTTCTCGTTGATGGAGAATCCCAGACGAAACAGGTCTACGGTCCTTTGGGTGTTCAAAAAACATGAGTCGTACGAGTCCCCTGTTATGAGCCAATCGTCGAGGTAAGGGTAAACCGGGACAGATAGTCTGCGCAGGTGTGCTGCTGCTACTGCCAGTACCTTGGTAAACACCCTTGGCGCAGAGGCGATCCCGAAGGGGAGTTCTTTGAATTGGTAATGCCTGTCCTCCATCATGAACCTTAGATGGATATTTCCTGTGCGCTGGCAACCTTGAAATATGAAAGTATGCATGTTTCATGTCCAATGTTGCCATGTAGTCCCCCCTGTTTCAACAGTGGGATCATCTCCTGTAGCGTTACCATGCGAAACCTTTGAGGTTTTATGAGGTTTTTTCGCTGGGCACAGGTCTAGAACGGGGCGCATTGGGAACAAGGAAGTACACTGAAAAAATACCCTTGTTTACCTGAAGAACAGGGACGGCTTCTATGGCGTCCTTTCCCAGCAGCGCTTCCACCTCTTGATTCAGGATCTCCAGATGGTCCGGCGAGAGGCGCTGTGAGCGCGTTGGTCTGAATTGTAGAGGTCGGGGAATTCCACGCAGTACCCGTGGGCGACAGCCTTTATGACCCACTGATCTGAAGTTACCCCTCCCAAGCCCGAGGAAAGATGTTAAGCGCCCCCCTGACCGGGGTGACGTGGGAGAGGACCTGGATCTGATGGTCATTTCTGACCAGAGGCTGTGGCTACTCTAGGATTGGGGACTCTACCTCTGGCTTTGCCACGTTGCTGACCCCTGCGGGGGGTGGGTAGTATGCAGGGCTTCCTGATGTTTGTCCAGCATTAAAGTTTCCCGTGCTATAGTTGTTCTGACTTGCACCGGAAAGCCCTCGAAAGGACCGACGAGAATTACCTCCCCTCTGGGGAGAAGGTCTGAGTAATTTGTTGCAGGGACTTAAGAGTCTCATGCTCTTTTTTGGCTGTGTCTAGGGCTTCATCGACCGCCTTTCCAAAGAGGTTAGTTTCTTCAACGGGTTTATTATGAGAGCTACCTGTGTTTCAGTTAAACCCTGAGGTACGAAGCCAAGCGTGCCTCTTAAGTAAGGTTCACTGGATGAGAGACCTGCCTGATGTTTCAGCCGTGTCCAGAGTGTTCTTGATCACATTCTGGTTCACTTGCCTGCCTTCGGCCACAATGTTTGCTTTGTTAGGGGCATGGCTATCTGGCCACGGAATAGGACGTGCTTCGTGAGGAGCTACTGATGATCCGACTTTATTTTTGCTAAAGTTACCCGCTGAAACTGTAACGAGCGCCTAGAACTTTGGGGATCAGGCGTCGGAAGCTGCACGCTAAGTGGAGTTCGTGGGAGAAGTTCATGGTCCCAGGGAATCGTGAGATATATGTGTTTTTGTTGGTAGGGCTGTGTGGCCACTTCGGTGCCAAGATGGCGGCTAACAAAGGAGAGGCCTCCGAGGAGAAACGAAACTGATTCCCCGGAACTGCGGGACATGGCTGCGGACGAGTACAACAGGGCAATATGGAAAAGTATTCGAGATAACTCCGAGAGAGTGCCCGGCCCGGCGTACGCTAATGGAGCCTTGGCGATCTGACTTCAGGAGGAGATAGCATTGGATACTTGGGCGACAAGGCCTACGGTAGTTGAATGAGGGGTGTGAGGCCTTAGCCCACCCGAAAGACAATTCGAAGTGCCATCTTGAATGCGAGTTAGGAAACCTGGGAGCCAGACTATTGTCGGACCAAGGACAGTGCAGCAGCTGCGGCAAGACGGAGCCGTACAGGAGTGGAGGGAAGCGCCATGTCGGCGAAAGGGTTGAGAGTCAAGTCCAAGCAACCCACGATGGAGGTCTTTACGAAAACGCAGCAGACCCCCTCAACATCGGTGCAGAGCATGGTCGGGACTCCCGCGGAAGACGCCCCCGAAGGGGATAAGCACCAGATCCTGGAGGCTATAACGGGACTGAGTGCTGGCAATGGCGGATTTACGCACAGCTATGGAGAACAAGATTGATGCTGTGGGTACGGAACTCACCCTGTTACGTCAAGATGTCAGAGCACTTGCAGAAAGAACTAGTGGTCTGGAAAGTGAGGTGAAGGTTAGCACGAACAATGCGAAGGAGATTCATGTCTTAAAACAACCGGTTGCCAACCTGGAAAATCGTGTGGAAGAGGCGGAAGGAAAGGCGAGGAGGAACAACATACGTGTGGTCGGTCTGCCGGAGGGGGAGGAAGGCCAATACCCCACAAACTATGTGGAAAACATGATCCTACAAGGGATTGGAGCAGGGAATCTTTCGCAATGATTCACGGTGGAGCGGGCGCATCGCGCCCTAATGAGGAAACCCTGGCCGGGGGCCCCGCCAAGACCGATCATCGCGAGGATCCTGAATTACAGGGACAGAGAAAAGATCCTCGAATATTTTCGTAAGGGCGGTACGATAGAGAGAGCATCCACCAACATCACAGCATACCCGGACTATACGATGCTGGTGCAAAGGCAGAGGTATAGTTACGTCGCCGTCAAAAGAAGGCTGAGGGTGGCGGGAGTCAAATATATGCTGCTGTATCCGACACGATTGAAGGTGCTACATAAGAACAAAGCGCAATTTTTTGATACCCCGGAGGATGTCGTCACATGGCTGGACTTGCAGGGTTGCCCGGAACAAGAAGCAGATCGTGATCGGCAGGAGCATACCGAATGAAGATCTTGTAATACGGACATTATGAGGGTGAGAGAGAGGAGGATCCTGATTGTACAGGGAAATTGTAACTGGCTGAACTTTGAGCAAAATCTGAGCCTGGTGCTCGACATGGACTGGAATATAGTGAGTGTAACTGCAATTGGTAACTGTCTAGCATCTGTATGCGTAATATTTCTTAAAAGGAGCAACAGAACGTGGACGACCTACCCCGATAGATTATTAGCTTTAGCGGCCATTGGGGCGGCTTTACCCTACTGAGCCCTGAGTAGAAGCTTGTGCTAGGCAGGGCTAGATGTGGAGGTGCCTGAGATCCAGGAATGGAGCTGGGCAACAGTTGGTGACGGTGTTGTTGGGGAAGGGATGGGTGGGGAGAAGGTGGGGTGATGGGAAGTTGAGCGTGTATGTGGTTATGGGAAGTTTAAGTTTTGTTTCGAGCCTATTTGGAGGAATCAGCGTGTTGCACTCGCGTTGCATGAGTGGGCGGAATCGGCGAAAAATCGGGGGGGTGCTTAACAACGACCTATGGGAGACCTCAGGATAATAACGTGGAATGTCAGGGGCCTTAACAGTTATTTGAAAAGAAATAAAGTCATGATGTATCTGAAAAGGCAGAAAATAGATATTGCACTACTACAGGAGACGTACTTGACGCGAGAGAAGTTGGACCTGGTTAAGAGAAAGTGGCGAGGGACTGTGGTGGGCTCGCCATACTCTGCATACGCTCGGGGTGTGTTGTTCTGGGTGGCACCGCATGTCCCGTTCCAATCGATACAAGAGGTAGTTGAAACTGATGGAAGGATGGCTATATTGCGAGGGCTGATGGAGAGCAGGGAGGTATGCATAGTAAACTCGTATGTCCCCAACCAAAACACAGCAGCATATTTCAGAGCTCTGTGTAAAAACCTTAGTATGTGTATAGGGAGCACAGTGATCTGGGGTGGGGACTTTAATTGTGTGTTGAATCCTGTGGTGGACAGATCTGATGGCGGGGTGGGTAAACCTAGCCCGGCGGCGAGAGCGTTGCAGACACTGCTAGTTGATTTTGGCTTTACAGATGTGTGGAGGATGAAACATCCCACTGAGAGGCAATACTCGCACTATTCAGCCCCGCATCAACTGCACACTAGGCTTGATTATGTCTTTGCTACAGCAGATTTGATGCCCGAGATTACTCAAATCAAATATAAGGCTAGGGTCCTTAGATCACTCGCCCCTGATCCTCGGATGGCATTATTGCCCCCCCCCCCCCCCGAGGGCGAGGATTCCTACATGGCGCCTCCGAGCAGTGGCGCTTAAAGATCCAGTCTTTAGGGAAGATATAAGGGAAGAGATTACTAACTTCTTTGAGGAGAATACTGGGAGTGTTGATTCCGCTGGCACATTATGGGAAGCTTTCAAGGTGGTGATGCGGGGGCTGCCATTGCTAAGTTAAAGGGGTTACAGGGTGGGGTCTTGGCTGACCTACAGAGGACGGAAACTGAGCTAGAAAGAGCATTGAAGAACAGTGACGTGGACACGGAGCTGGTACTCCAACTACAGCAACAATGTGCAGGGCATTGGGAAAGACTCTGCAATCTCAATTATAGGAAATATGTTGAGAGGCAGCACGCGGGGGGAGATAAGACAGGCCGCCTTTTGGCCTGGCTATACAAAAGCGAGACCCCTAGTCCTCCGATTAGGACCATTATTAGGGAGGACGGGGATTAAGTGGCCACACAAGAGGGGGTTAACAAAGAGTTTGCGGATTATTACAGAGTGCTGTACGGGGATGATGAGACGGGTGACCAACGCAAGATCATTGAAACGTTAGAAGACATAGGGCTGCCCAAGATCAGTGAAGAGGAGAGGGAGGAGCTAGATGAGCCAATTATGTTAGAGGAGTTAGAGGCGGTTGTGAAGCAGTTGCCTACCAGTAAGACCCCGGAAGCAGATGGTTCCCCAGCGAATTCTATAAAGTATACAGAGAGGAAGTTCTCCCCCCAATGCTGGACATGCTTAACGAAGCGTTTGAGATTGGACGGTTGCCTAAGTCGCTCAGAGAGGCGATCATAATACCGCTGCCCAAGCCCAACAAACCGGAGCATAGATGTGGCTCCTACAGAGCTTTGTCGATGCTAAATCAGGACAGCAAAATTCTAACGGCTGTCCTTGCAAATCGATTACAGAAAGTGATTGGTAGACTGATACATCCTGATCAAACGGGTTATGTCCCGAATAGGAATATAACACACAACCATAGGCAACTTCGCCGGGTGGTCGAATGGGGTAGCAGGAATGAAGGTGAGATGGCGATATATTGGCTGCCTTGGAAGGGTATGGAATGGGGCCGGGCTATATCAGGTGAGCGAAGATGTTGTATAGTGAGCCGCTTGCCAGGGTCCGAACTGGAGCGGTAATATCCGAGAGATGGCAACTTGGTAGAGGCACCAGACAAGGGTGCCCCTGGTCCCCGATGCTTTACATTTTAGCCCTGGAGCCTCTGGCAATATGCCTTAGGGCACAGTATGATGCGATAGGCATTGAGGTAGGATGGGAACGACACTTGATATCCTTGTACGCAGATGATTTGTTACTGTACTTGCAATACCCAGAAGAAAATCTCCTATACATACTTGAAGTGATGGAAAGGTATGCAGAGTTGTCGGGCATAGCGGTGAACCCCCAAAAGTCTGTCATATTCCCGCTAGGTAACTATAAGGGGACCCCTGTAGATAGACTACCGGTGCTACAAGTACCATGGGCAACTAGCTCTTTTCGTTACCTGGGCGTAGATGTATACCACACGGTGGAGGAAGAACACAGACATAATACAGAAGTAGCCGTTGAGAAAATTAGGAACAGCATGCAGTTCTGGGCAAAGCTGCCCTTGGCGATGATGGGGCGGGGGGCTATGCTCAAGATGGTAGTTCTACCCAGGCTCCTGCATTACTTTAGTAATATCCCATACATGATACCCAAGAGGTTTTTCAGTAAATTGAACAGCATGTGTAGGGACTTCCTGTGGCATGGTACCCGAAATAGAGTGGCATTTTGGAAGGTCCATTCTCAGAGTGGGAGGTAGGGAGTTCCACAGTTTAGCTGCTTTCACCGGGAAGCTATTGCCCCCTATTGTGGAGCGATTGAAGTTAGGAATAGAAAGGCAATCTTTGTAAGCTGTTCTTGTGGGTCTCAGGGAAGTCTGTCTATGGAATCTGTCGACCACGTAGGTGGGATCAGCGTTGTTAAGAGATTTATGAGTAAGTGACAGGGTTTTTAGGAGAATTCTGTCATTAATAGGGAGCCAGTTATTCAGTTTGCTATATGCAGAGATGTGGTCTCTTCTGGAGATGCCTAATGCTGCTCTGAGGGCGTTATTTTGTAAAGATTGTACTTTACTGGTAATAGCTTTTGTAGACCCTAGATAAAGGGCATTACAATAGTCCAGGCGAGACAAGATAAGGGCTCTGGCAAGGGTCGTGCAGCTGATATCAGAGAGAAATGGCTTTGCTGCACGGATCAGTTTACACGTGTAGGCCGTAGAGGATGCTAGGGAGTTCACCTGTTTATTAAATGAGAGGTTTGAATCCAGGTAAAAACCCAACGTTTTGACCTCTTGTCCTACTTTGATACTGTTGTCATTGATTATAAATGAGGAATAGGCATGGCCTAGTTTCTTTAGGCCTGTACTAGGTTCCATTGAGCGTCAGCATAACTCTCCAGCAGCGTAGTGTTATTCGCTATGCGCGTGGTATATGCGGCAGCCGAGGTAACCCGCTTACCCAAGGCATATAACCTCTTGGATTCTCTATCTGGAGGTGCCTCCCCCGTAGCAAGTGGTACTCCTGCCCGTTTGTGTGGTAGTTACTACCATGGAATCGGGAGTGGCATGCCCTTTAATGTATTGAGGGTCCGAAGGAGCTGGCCAAAATAACTTTTCTATTCTTGGGTTCACTGCCCAGGTCTGAGCTGGTGACACCAGGGAGGGGGCCAATCTTCTCTTAATAGAATTAAGGAGGGGAATGGCCTGGCTAGAGGGGGGTTTCTCCTTGAGAATGTCTTCTACAAAGTCCTGCTCAGGCACCGCCTCTTGAGTAGTGATTTGAAAGTGATCTGCTGCCTTCCTTAACATGGCACTGAAGGCCATTTGTTCGTCTACAGGCGAGTCCTGGTGAGCCGGGGTGGACGGAGAGAATCCAGGCACAGAACATCAGTCTCCTGATCTTGTTTGGGGGAGGGGGTGTCCATGGGTCCATCCCCACTTGGTGTGTTTCTTCCCAATTGTCCGTGGCATCCGTCCACCTGGACCTCATTGTAGCCCTGCAGGAAGGAAGGTTCTTCATCTTCACTGTAAATGGCCAGATAAGTATCCATTTGAATGAGGTCTTCCTGATGGTTGGGGACTAAGGGCTGATCCTCTTGTAACTGAAGCCGATTTAAAATTAGGTTCTCCACGAGATCTTTTCGGGGAAGGATGTTCAGAAAAATAAATAATTTTCTCAAGCTAATGCATGCACTCTTCAAAATGTTTTCCACTTAGAGGAACTAGAAGGGCCTACGGGTGGAAAAACGATTTGTCATTCAGGGTGTTGGAAAGAGGCTCTTGACTGTCCTCGTAGTTATTCGAGAATCGGGGCGCCATGGCGTATCTATAGATTTGTCCGCGGCCTGACCCATGTTTTTCGACAGAATAGGAGTAAGCCCAACCGGCGAAGAAATTCTAGCAATACTGTGTTCAATTTCTGCCGAATCGGCATGCGATAGTGGGTCCGAAGGTCTATCGGTAGATTTACTGCTTACTGCGGCGTTAGAGGGCCTAGCGGTAGGTTTTTTCGCCTCGAGGCCTAGTCCTAGTTTTTGGGCCTACTGGGCCTTTCGGGACCGTCAAAATTTCGCACCACTTCGATGTGTAAACTTGATTTAGGGGTAGCGTCCTTGTTTGTTTTGGGATGCCCAGTCGTCAAACGCTGCTGCGGATGAAGGCTTTGGATCTGAACGATCCGAGGAATCCACCGAAATAGGTAGAGGGGTTGTGTGTTTAGTGTAATGTCTTTGCACGCCCCTGTCGCCGGGTGTTGTCCCTGAGGCGAGATCAGTCAGGCCTTGAAGGGTCAGGGATGGGCGTGGCAGACCTAGAAGTGTCTGCCTCGAGGTCTATCACATCCGCAACGGATGTTTGGTCATCAGAGGTGCCCCCGTCACTTTTGGCGGGTGTGGTGGTGGGGGAAGAGGATTCCGCCTGCGACATACCATATGCGGCCCACTGCTTTACACAGCGCTCCTTAAGGGTTTTAGGCCGAAGAAGTTTACAAGCTGCACACCGCTTCTCGTTGTGATCTAAGGAGAGACAGGAGTTGCACGTCCTGTGCTCGTCCTTCAATGGGTATACGACCCTAAACTTGGTGCAGAACCTAAAAGGAGTCCTTTCCATAGCAAAAGGGAAAGATGACCAAACCTAGAGGGTAAAGAGGGGGAAACGGAAATATGGCCACCCTGACCCGACTGTAAAGGCTGGCCAGAGAGCCCAGCCATGTGGATGCTTCAGCCGCCAGATCTTATGCACCGAAATCCACTGCCATAGACAAGTGCCCCGTAGTCTTCGTCGAAGTGGTTCTTGCCATCGAAATGACTTAAGGGGGAATAACCGATAAGTCGGTTTAGGATAAAAAAGGATAAAAAATGTCTTATGTAAGAGCTCTGCTATAGGGTGACCAATTATCAATCTGTTGGACCTCGGCGCGTGAAGGTTTTTGGGTACACTACACGTCACGATAGGGATAGTGTTACAGACACGCCTATGCCGAGGTCCTCCTTCAGTCCCCGAAATACAAGATGCAATTCTCTGCGGTTACCACTGGATGTCGGACCATATGCACAGCATGTGATTCTATGCAGATTAACAAGCATCAGAAAAATTAACTACGAAGACATACCGGAAACCCACGGAAGTGAACTAAGTACTCCATGCAAGCAGCTGTCACAGGAAAAGGGTCATCAAAAACATTCCCCAAGGGGAATACATCAGAGCCAGACGCAACTGCAATACTGAGGCACACTTTGAAGAAGAATGCAACCTACAAGACCATAGGTTTCGCAACAGAGGATACTCATCATCGAACCTTGCTAAGGAAAAAAAACAAAACACTATCCATGCCAAGGGAAACACTTCTAACGCCCAAAGGAAAAACCACAACGAAATATACTACGATAAAATCTGTAACCCAATAGAACAGACATTTGCAAAGTACAAAAGATCCTAACCAAGCATTGGGAACTAATGATGGATGAACATAGACCCTGCCTCACGGCATACCAAAGTCTATCTTTCAGCAGAGCGCCAACATTGCGCAATTTATTGAGCCCTTCCTTTTTGGCACAGAAATATAACTGCCAAAGGTTGGCTCAGTGCACATGCGCCAATTGGATTCACAAAATGTGGCACATGCTCAATACACAAATATGTGGCACAAACCCAAATTGCCACCTTCAAAGGCTGTCCAACGTTTAAAATTACTGAACACAAACTGCAGAACCAAATATGTGATATATGTATATGTGAGAATATATATAGGAAGCACCATCTGAGAAATACGTGTGATAATTAGGGAGCACCTGAACAGTATCCACTCACAGGATCCAAAGCTACCCTTGGCAAACCACTGGCAACAACATCACCAAATGGAGGACAAGAGCCAGATACGGTTCATTGGCCTACGAACAGTCAAGATTGGACCAAGCGGAGGAAACAGAATGCACAAACTACGTCAAGAATCATCAAGACTAAGGAACACGTTACTTACCTGTAACTGTTGTTCTCCAGCATGGGTTTGGCATGGATTCACATGCTCATGAACATTCGCAGTCGTCAGGCTGGGAATCCTCAGTAAAGAAAAAAAATCAGTTTCAGTTTCGTTTCTGAACTGTCTTTCTCCTAACAACCAATCACTGGTCTCTGGGTCATAATGCCCCCAGCCAATGACTGCCCTCTACCCAAGCCCCTCCTCTGGCAGCCATCTTCAGATTTTGTAGCACGTAAAGTGGCAGTAGGACCAAGAGAAGAGCCGCAGAGGGGTAGGCGGGAGGGTTCGCATGTGAATCCATGCCAGACCCATGCAGGAGAACAGTTACAGGTAAGTAACTTGTTCCTTCTCCAGCATGGGGTCTGGCATGGATTCACATGCTCATGAATAAAGAATACATAGCAGTACACACATGCACAATGACAGGAAGTGGCAAGGCTCAACATTAAGCATCTCTTACCTCCTCACCAGGCGCACCTTCAAGCGACCAGGCTGCGCAGCACTGCTTAGCGGACTCTGTACTCCTTGGAATCCCGGTCGATGCAGTAGAATCTCGTGAAGGTGTGCATCGACCTCCATGCAGCAGCCCTGCAGATGTCCAGAGGAGCACAGACCTGAACGCTGTAGTTGCAGCGATCGCTTTGGTCGAATGGGCTCACGGACGGCCGGGCAACGGTCGGTTTGCCATCCTTTGACAATGGGTGATGCAGCCGGAGAGCCACCTGGAAATGGAAGCCATGGAGAGAGCATTCCCTTGGTTCACAAGACCAAAGTTCACAAAAAGCTGTGATGTCTTCCGGAAACTCTTCGTGCGGTCCACGTAAAACCTCAGCGCTCTATCCACATCTAGCGAGTGCAAAGTCCTCTCAGCCGGCGACGGGAAGAAAACAGGTAACACCAAGGGATCGTTTAGATGAAAGCCTGCATGAAGGAGGGGTGCATCCGCAGCACTACCCTTGTTTCGTGAAATGTTAAGTATGGAGGTTTACAGGAGAGGGCCTGGATCTCGCCTACTCGTCGTGCGGAGGTGATGGCCACAAGAAATGCCGTCTTCCACGATAAGAATCAGTGGCGCTGAATGCATAGGCTCAAACGGAGGACCCATGGGCCTAATCAGCACCACATTGAGCTCCCACGCCAGGGCCAGAGCCTTCACCGGCAGGAACAAGCGGAAAAGTCCTTCATGAACTCCTTGACCAGGCGGTGCAACCACAGCGACGACCACCCCGGAGTTCTGGTGTAGCAGGAGATAGCCGCCAGATGAATCTTGATGGAAGCGTGTGCTAGTCCTGCTTTGTCCAGCGACACCAAGTACGGCAGAACCTGAGGGGCATAGAGAGTTTATCTTCTGTGCACGGCACCAGACGGTGAACCACTTCCACTTTTGTCCGTAGCACTTCAACGTAGACGAAGCCCTGACCTTGGTAAGTACCTCCTTGCAGTCCGCTGGGATCTCGTATCCTCCGAATTCTAGTGCTGCAGGAGCCAGGCCTGCAAGTTCAGCGACCTTGGGTCATGATGCAGAATCGGGCCTCCTTCTCTGGTGAGAAGATGTGCGGCCGCCGGAAGTTTGACTCGAGGGGACACCGACATGTCCATTAGGTCCGGCTACCATATGTCTCGGCCACGCCGGTGCGACGAGGATCATCCTGCACCGGGACCGTCTGAGTTGATGGATGAGTCACAGAAGCAACAGCAAAGGTGGGGACGCATAAAGGAACAAGCAGTCCCAGGGGAAAAAGAATGCATTCCCCATGCTCCCCAGCTGGGGAATCCTGCTGGCAAAGGCATTTGGTGTTTGTCGCTGTCGCAAAGAGATCGATGTGGGGACTGCCCCATCGTCAGAACAGAAGATCCACTTGATCCTGCCAAAGCTCCCACTCGTTGCACGAGCGCAGCTCCCTGCTGAGGGAGTCAGCGATGATGTTCTTCACTCCCTCCAGGTTAAACGGGACGAGAAATATCCCCTGGGCCACGGTCCAGTGCCATAGGTCTTGCACCTCTCTAGAGAGTTCTAGGGATCTCGTGCCACTCTGCGTCCGGCTGTAGAACATCGTGGTGGTGTTGTCCGTGAAGACCTGTACCACCTTGCCTTTGAGGGATGGAAGACCTGTACCACCTTGCCTTTGAGGGATGGAAGACCTGTACCACCTTGCCTTTGAGGGATGGAACAAACGACTTGAGGGCCCAAAATACTGTAGAAGGTTGATATGTAACAAGTTCTCCTCCGGCAGCCACAGGCCTCTTGCGTGGAGATCTCCGATGTGAGCGCCCCATCCTTCCAGGGAGGCGTCCATCATGGAAGTCCGTGCCTGCCACCAGATGTGCGTGGACACCCCACCACCTTATTGCTTGACGGAACATCTCATTGAGAGAGATCCTGTCCTCGAAGCTTCCCGATACCTGGATCCACTGGACGTCGAGGTACTCTTGCAGTGGGCGCATCGCAGCCTGCACAGTCGAACGAGGTATATGCATGACGACATCATGCCGAGAAGGGATTTGATGGACCTCACCCTTGCGATCTTCACGGTCAACAGCCGTTGCACCTTGCACAGGATGGCCGCTATCCTCTCCTCCGACGGAGAAGCCAGGCACAACACTGTGTTGAGTCGGGACCCCAGGAACAGCGCGTCTTGTGATGGCACCAAGCAAGACTTTGCATAGTTCACAGAGAACCCCAGTTCCATCAGCAGCCAGACGGTTTCTGCCATGTGAGCGAAGGCAATCTCCCTCGATTTCGCTCAGATGAGCCAGTCGTCAGGTAGGAGTAAATGTGGATCCTTTAGAGACGTAGCCGCGCCACTACAGGTGCCAAGCACTTGGTGAACACCATTGGCGCCAACTTTAAACCGAATGGAAGGGCCTTGAACTGATAGTGCTGCCCTTGAACCACAGGGACTTGGGGTGCCCCTTGTGGATGTGAAAGTCTTCTTCTTCTTCACAAGGAAGTACCGAGAGTACACTCTGAGCCCCTTTTTAACGAATTCTATCGCACCCTTTTTCAACATGGCCCGCCGCTCCAGCAGAAGCTGGGGGATGTGGTTTTTAATGCCTGGCCACGGGTGGTATACGCAGACACTTCCGTAGGAATCCCAGAGTGTGTCTGTGGACCAGCGCATCCAGCACCCAACAGTCGGTAGAGATGTTCTTCCACATGCCGAAGAAGTTCACCAGCCGGCCTCCCTCCGGGGTGCGCGGGTGGTGGCCTGATGTCCCGGCCGGTTCAGTCCTGCTTCGCCTTGGAGGAGCCGTCTTCGGAACCTTGGCGACGGCGGCAACCTCCTCCGGGCTTGCTGCGGCCCCTGTAGGCCTCCTGGGTCGTAGAGCAGGACGGTTGATGGTAGGATGACGCAAAGCCACCAAAGCCTTTGGAGGAACCCTGGGACTTTCCTCCGGAGGTCCAAAAAGATGGCCGTTGCTGCTGAAGCTTGCACAAAGAGCGCTGTCTCTGTATCTGCCTTGATGGCCTGGAGATAGTCATCCACAGTCTTGCCAAACAAGTTATCCCCATCGAAGGGCTGTACATCCTGGCGGATGTTAGTGGCCTTCAAACGGCCCCGCCGACAAAGGCAAACACTGTTGCCCATCTGGAGGAACCCCGAGTCGGCGATGTCCGTGGCCACTGTGATGGCATGTTCTGACGCCACCTCGCCTTTTTGCTCAATCTCCAGTGCTTCCGCTCTATTGTCGACGGGCCAAAAGTCCAGGAGGGGAGCAGTCTTGAATCAAAGCTCCCTGTTTTAACAAGCCACATTGGCGAGGACATTGGCAGCCTTGATGGTCGTTGTCCCATGGCGTCCAGCTTCTTTCCCCTCGCTGTCCTGGGGGGGGTGAGGAGGATGTCCACGCAGCTGAGCCTGCAGACTTCTTCCTAGCCGCCACCGAGACCACCAAATCCAGGGAAGGCTGTGATCTCAAGCACTTGGGTGCAGAATCCGCCACCCTGTACTTCTCATACCAGTCCCTCCTCGCCGGGGCCGAGGACAGGTTCTTCATGAGGGACAGTCCCTCGTCCCAAATGTCATCCAACAGCGGGATAGACAGCATAGTCTTCCTCTTAGCCTCCCAGCGCAGGCACAGGAAGCCCTCCTTCATTTCCTCTGCAGTCAGTTGGAACAACTCCGAGGCCTGCAATATCATGGCGTAAAACGAGCTAATCTCGTTGGGCGTTGAGGCTCTGGGTGGCAGGGACAGGAGATCCACTCCACCGTTGTCACCCATGCCAGTCGC
This sequence comes from Ambystoma mexicanum, assembly GCF_040938575.1. Taxonomy (NCBI): domain Eukaryota; kingdom Metazoa; phylum Chordata; class Amphibia; order Caudata; family Ambystomatidae; genus Ambystoma; species Ambystoma mexicanum. Next base: position 297,189,496 of record NC_090936.1, on the reverse strand, counting down.
TGCCGTATCCGATTCCATCTCGTCCCTCGGTGGGGGTTAGGGGGAGTGGAGGTAGGCAATGGATGTCTGGTATATGTCATAAGACTGTCATGAGGATGTAGACAATAGATGAATGGTCGGTGAGGGTCTTGTATAAAAACTTGTGTCTTTGTACTTGTGCAATCCTTGAAAAGGGATATTTTTGTAATTCTAGAAGTATCTACCCTGCTTACCTCAGCCATGGCCATGAGGAGCCAAGTGAAGACAAGCCTATCAACGTTTTCTGAGTCAAGAAAAGCAACTAGTAGCTAAAAAATACACCAGTTGGTAGATTAAGTGTAAACCTTCCCAACAAATCTGTAGATGGTTGAAAAATAGTGAAAAAATAACCTTTTGATTGAAAGAAAGCTCCGGGAGCTCTGAGGATTCCCTAATCACTGTAATGCAGTGAAAAATCTGAAGACGACTGCCTGGTGTGAAGCTAAAGCCCGGCCACCTCATTGGTTAGGTGCAAAACATACCAAAATGAGATGGGTAGGCTGCAAAAAGGAATCCTTCAAGGCTTTATTAGTTAGTAACGTCCATTGTGGTGTATGCGATATTATATATACCAGGGAATGCAGTCTAACAGGGAATAATTCAAGCATTGCTCAGCCACTTCCAGCTCGCTGAGGGTCAGGCGCTTCTCCAGGCAGAGAGTGGGGGTAGAACTCTCTCCCGTGCAGGTGCTTCCCTCTGGAATGGCCTCCCCGCTCCTCTCAGACTTGAGCCGGACCACCTGAAGTTCCAGAAGCAGGTCAAGACCTTCCTTTTCGCTTCTGCTTTAGCTCTCCCGCTCCCCTGCTGAACAACCGGTATGCTGCACTTACTGGTTGCCTGGCTACCCTCATATCCTCACTGGTACCAAGCTCCAACTGGGCTAATACGCTGCCTCCAGGCCTACCATGCACTTAGGGGCTTTTTCTGGAACCCTACAGTCTCCTGCCTCCTTGCACTTATGCACTTAGCCAGAGCCGCGCTGCCCTGGCTGCACTCCCCCCCCCCTTTAATTCCCCTTGCACTTCCCCTCTCCCATGTCCCCTGCACTTTTGCGTTACACACTTGCACGATCTGAATGACACAAGGCCTAGTAAGATCGTTTGTTTTGTCCTACCTCTGTCTTCCCTCCCTTGTCGTGCCTAGAAACACTTGTGTACAGGCGCGTTAATGACTTGTATCATATCATGTTATGAAAGATCCAATGCTGGATAAAGAAATCCTATTACAGGCTAGTTAGGACATCACTATTGATCTGGAATAAGAAAATGACAGCGATCCTGCTATGTAATCGGTCATTATGCTTCAAATGTGACATTACAAAGTCTGCTGCTTGAAGCAGCACAGTGCATAATTTCAGCTACCACTGCAGTACTTAAAGCATACACATTTTTTTTTTACAAATTCTGTTCTTCTAAAATTGCTTTCTGTGACACTTTACAGCCATTAACTGACAGAGCTGTTAATGGTAGCATTGTTATTTTGTGCATGGTAGAATTTAGCACATGAGAGCAAGAATCTGCATGATATTGCTTATTTTAAAGCACAAAATAAAAACGTTTCTAGATAAGTTTTAAACAATTTTTCTTCAACACATAAGAAGCTTCATGTTATTTATTTTTAATATAAAAAGACTACACTGATTATATGCATCAGCAATTGGAAGATCGTACAGTACATTGTGCTAGAGGCCAGTTATTAAAGGGATGACTGTGTATGGCCAGGTATTCTCTCCTTTTGTAGACAAAAGGTTATTCCAAGTCACCATGGAGTTCTGTCGCCTTATAAGGAACTCTGCCTTTGGTCTTGTTCGTTTATTGGGTCACAGCTTTCAAAATTCGTATAACATATAGTCGGGGAGGGGGTACTTTATTCCAATATATACATGTCCAGATGTGGGAATAGTTCATGTTAAATCTGCTTTCGCAATATTTCGCTTGTGAAAATGCACGAGTACCCCCCTCTGGTTCATGATCATTACTGAAGCTCTCAGGATAAAGAAATAATATTCTGTCCGTCCAAGCTGTAACACAAGCCTGTTTGTCATGGATGATGGACTGCTACCATGCAAAATGGCTTTTATTTCTAAAGTACTTAAAGCCTTATTGGCACATATTTTTGCCTAAAACACATCAACATATATTCAATTCGAATTGCCATTATGAAATACAACAAATATTGAACCAATTAAAAAATGTACCTGCAAATTCATTGAAATGATTTCCAATGTCGTAAGCTTGATAATTGTAGCCAGAATATTCATAATCTATAAACTGAACGTCACCTGTGTAAAAGAAAATTGAACCTTTCAGAATTTCGAAATCAAAATGCAATCTAAATTTCCAGCATTGTTTCCCAGTTTCACACTTCTGAAATGAATACAAAAATCATGAAATTATATTTTGCAAAACGATACATCTATTTTGAGTCAGTAGATTTCTCCCTGCATAGAATATGTGTTAGAAAATATTATGTACAGTTTTAAAAGACAAAAATAGTTAAGGCTATCTTTGCATATTTATCTTCATTGTCTCTAGAACCAAAGCCGTTGGTCAATATTCCCTAAACCCGCCTGTTTACATCAATTCACCCATTTTATATTGCACAATGTAAGCCATTTAAACACAATAAATGCACTCTACTTTATTATTATGAAACCCTTTTGTGGGAACAGCAGGCATATAGCAGAGTCAGACCACGGCGAGAAGCGAAATGCTGCCAAAATGGCACATTTCGAAGACCGGTGTTGTAGAACCATCAGGATGGTTTTACAACACCCGTTAGCCATAATGGTAAATGAAAATGAGACGGTCTACCTGTGGTGAGGGCCGTACCGGGCGTTATGGGCCTAATAAATGCTGCAGAACATTTTTATTGGGAAAAGGGTTAGAGCAGTGGTCTTCAAACTTTTTTGGCCGGGGCCCCCCTGAGCAAAATTTTGGCAGGTCGGGATCGCCCAGAAATGCCAAATGGACAGTATATATTGCGCGCGTCACCTGCTCCCATCACAGTCGCTGGGCTCCCTCATCCCAACTCCTACCCTATCCCTGGTCTCTCCCCACCTCATCACACATCCTGGGCTCTCCCCACTCTGCTCCCACCACTATCCCATGGTTCCCGCCCATTGTGCTCTCACCATAGTCCCTGGGTTCCCCCCCATCCCATTCCCAACACAGTCTGAGGACCAGTGGCGGCTGGTGATTTTTTTTTTTTAAGTGGAGGAGCATAACCGTTTCCCCCAAAAATGCCATAGCGACCGAGCATAGTGAGGGAGCCCGAACCAATAAATGGAGGTTCAAGGGGGGGTTCCCCCCTGTGAATGTTTTTTAAATGGGTTAAAATGTTGCATTGTAGAGCATACTTTTAACAAAAAATGGGTAAATACCCAAACAGTTTGCAATTGGTGCTGGGGGGCCCAGGGGGCATGACATTTTTTTACTGGACATCTATAATAGATGTTCAGTAAAAAGATACCATCCCTGTCCCCTGGGCCCCACCGGACTGAACACAATCAACATGATTGTGTGTATGCAAGGCGCTGCACATTCATACAGCAATCACTATCATTCACAAGAGCATCCATCACCATACACTCACTCATAACATAAGCATAAACGCATCCATACACATTTAAATAAAAACAATGAACATACCTTCTGCATTGGCCTGCGTGTGGGTGCTGAAACGCCCTTCTCCAGGCTGCTTGGTCTGTATGTGCGAAGAGGTGCAGGAGCTCCCCCTCGGACATAGGAGACATGCAGTGCCCCAGCCAGCATTTCCAATGAGCTATGCAATGCTGGCGAAGCAAAACGCCCCAGCACTTGCATGGCTCAGTGAGCATGTGCGGCTGGGGCTCTAAACTGAACGGTCAAAGGGAAACATTGTTTCCCTTTGACAGTTCAGCCAGCCCAGGAGCACTCCATCAGCTGGAAAAAGCAGCTGAGGGAGTGCTCACTGTTTCACTGGGCTGGCTCCTTAGCTCCTCCATAATGTGTGATTGGCCACCGGGTGGGCGCCCCCTCGCCATTATGGATGAGCCGCCAGGCTCGGACTGGCCTATAGGGCAATACCTGTACCAAAAATGTAAAATGCTAGTGTGGGCCAGTCAAAATGGGCCACCATTTTGGCCAATGTGGACCAGTTTGATGAGTTACTTAACTATGCAGTAAGTCATTTTGACCATTGTTACTGAATATATCACAATTTACTTACATTTTAACACAAAGCACCCCCTTGAGTACTATTGAAACAGTGGGCCTCATTACAACCCTGGCGGTAGCTGTGCCGGTAAAACCGGCATGGCTGCCACCGGAGTTGCATCCGGGTCTGGCACCCGCGAATGGGCAATTACCGGGTCATGCCGAGTAAGGCGGACCTGATAATTGCCCTTTCGCGGGTGCCGGTACCAGTAGATCCCCATTCCCATTTGAGCCCCATAGGGCTCAATGGGTATGGGGAGCTAGGCTGCACCGGCACCGTTAACAACGGTGCCGGTGCATCCGACGAGCTGTGCTCGCGGGTACCGCATGGCCTGCCAGTTCGGACCTGGCGGGCTGTCAGGCACCCGCGAACACAACTCTTACTATGGTGGTATGGTAGCAACGGTGCAGGGTAGCTTACTGGCACCGTTGTTACCGTACCGCCATAGTTGAAATGAGGCCCAGTCTGTGACTAAAGGAATGAATAGAATGACATGCATTACTGTGATGCTGGAAATGCATCGGAGGGACAGGGCCTCCGTATCCTTGTCCTTTACTGCTTTTCATTGTGTGTTCCGTCGTGTTTTACTTGCAGGATTTCATGTGGGACTCCTGGCGGTGCAGCTCTCTCTTTTGGTTTGGTGAATGGACCCGTGGGATACCCTTATGGCACTCATGGGTGGGGGTACAACCCTGTGTCCCTAGTGTATGTTTTTGGGCACCTGTCGGTGGCCCACAGAGCAGGGTATGGGCTGGTGGCAGCTCCATGCTGAATTTGACAGGTGCGCGGAGTATCCTCCATTTTGGGATACCCCGGCCCTGCCATTGGGATCAGTTGATCCCTGATGGAAAACAAGATGGCCCCGGTGGCCTCTTGCTTTCTATTACCCATTACCTTGTTTTCCCAAAGTCCTGGGAAGCCCGGACTCTGTCCCTTCCCCCTGACTGGCTGTTGGATGGAAGTGCCATGTATGGTGTTGTTCTGAAGGCCCAGTCAGACTGGCTGGAGCCTTCCCGGTGATGTATGTTGTGGGTACCTCCTGGGGGTGGGACCTGGGTGAATAGAGTGTGACGAACATGCATTCTGTGTTGTGGGTGTCTAGTATCTGGTGGTTGACACAATGACTGAGACAACCCTGCCCGAAACCGGTATGAATGCAGCTTGGAGTGTGTTGAATGGCTCGGTACTTGTCCCAATACACATAACTTGTTGTGAGTGTCTGGAGAGAAGTGAATGGCCTGAATACCTCGTGCGCCTGATTGGCTGCCTGCCTGCCTGCCTGAATGCCCGTAGTCGTGATTGGATGCTTGAGTGTGACCCAGCGGAATGAATGGGAGATCAACAGTATATCTGGGGACCACTCACTGCTAGGAATCGTGTTCAGAAGCTGAAGTCCACTACGACGAGTAACTGGATTAACTGACGCTTGACCTTGAAGCCCTGCTGGACGAGAACAATTGCTGTTGCTCTCCTTCACAATCTGAAAGCTGCTGTGCCTCCAAGGACTGACCCAGAGAGGACCTGGTAAGGCGCCCTCTTCCCGAGCTACGAGGTATCATTGTGCACAGCTGATCTTTGCCAACGCTCCCTGGTAGACAGACCTTTGACAGGCTGCCGACCCGATACGGGGACTGCTGCGGAACTCCATGGAGAAGCACTCTGACTGTTGTCCGCCACTGTCGACGACCGCCGTCGCCGACCGGAGCTGCCGTGCTCACGTTTGCCTAAGAACTTCATTTATCATCGGACGCCCTCGTCTGCATCGGCATCCGCTTGCCTCCTGCTGGAGAAGGCCCGACCGTCGACGCATCGAGGAGAATCCACCGGTCAGTTTCCCGCCACCTAAAGACCGCAGAGATGCCGACGACTCGACACCCTTGCTGGGCCACAGTTCATCATCTCTTTGCGGTCCAGAACTATCGTCATCGAGGTGCCCCGCACGCCTCTTCCCTGCAGGACGCCAACGCTCTGTCATCGACGAGCACCGCTAGGAACGAAGCTGCCACTTCCCTGCCGTAGTTCACCCTGTTCACCGTCGGACGTTCAATGACCCCGTGACTCCTGCCTTAAAGGGAGGGCACTCAAGAAGGGCCGTCGATTCCCTGACACCGAACGCCAAGTTCCCCGACACCTCTCGACAATCCGTGGCTCCCGCCTGAAAGGGAGGCACTCAAGAAGGATCGGTCGGTGCATCGTCGGAGAACTCTACTCCACCAGGTACATTGGGGGGGGGGTAAAACCTTAATAGGAAGAAGTGAGACTATTGAACATATGGACTGGGCTTGTGCGATATATCTTATTTTACAGGTTGCCCAGGTGGGGGGATCTCCACACAGAACTGTGTCCAGGGTACGGGGCCAGTATTCTGCCTATTGTTTCAACCTTTTTACGTTCCTGCCCATCTCCATTGCTGGTTTACTCGTTATTGATCTGTGTGACATTTTAACTGTACAGTTGATGCACTTTAATGAGATTTGATAACATTAGTGGTACCACTCTAGACGTGTATATATTTATCATTATTGACTTCCGAGTACAAAGTGCGTTATTGTGATCGTGTACATACCTTTGAATATTAATTATATAAAGACTGTTTTCAGTAATACAGTGTGTGGATATTCCTTTGTGGGGGTTCGGGGACTTCACTGTACTTAAGAACCAGCCCCCATCACCTCCTGAGAAGCTAGGCCTTGATTGCTCGTCCATTGCTACCACAATAGAGAATCTTGGCTGGGGTCCTCTGTGCCTCTCCTCTACCATATAGACAGCGGAAGTACAGACACCCCCACCAGTCTTTACAATTACTTACCGTAAAAGCATTTCTGATGATTGTATATGCTTAGATTCACATGCTGTGCATATGGTCGGACATCCAGTGGTAACCGCGGAGTATTGCATCTCGTCTTTCGGGGGACCGAAAGGGGACGTTGGCATAGGCGTGTCTGAAACACTATCCCTATCGTGACGTGTGTAGTACCCAAAATCCCTCACGCGCCGAGGTCCCTCCGATTGTATTTTTTCTGACATGAGGGAGCCCGAGGCTATAGTGAGTGAGTACATAAAGAGAGAAAGTAGTAAGTCCTTCCACCCCGAGCGGGGAGGCAGGGAGGGCGCATGTGAATCTAAGCAGATACAATCATCAGAAATGCTTTTACGGTAAGTAATGCATGTCTTCTGATGCTTGTTAATCTGCTTAGAATCACATGCTGTGCATAGACTAGCGAGCAGTACCCGGAGTTGGAGGTGGGTTGTGAGAAGGAACAGTAGAAAAAAAGATGTCTTAGTACTGCTTGTCCCACCTGAGAATCAGACCTAGAAGGAGTGTCTAGGTAATAGTGTTTTGTAAAGGTGTGTACAGAACTCCAGGTTGCCGCTTTGCAAATGGACTCTAGAGGAACATTTGCAATGAATGCTATGAATGCCCCAGTGCCTCGAGTAGAACGTGCTCTAGGCTTGAAGGGCAGTTCTCTCTTTGCAAGAGTGTAACAGTGTGATGCAGTTGACAATCCACCTTGATATTGCTGATTTAGAGACGGGGTCCCCCTTCTCTACCAGCTGCCACTGAAACAAAGAATTGTTTAGTTTTCCTCAGTGGTTTAGTTCTAGCCATGTAGAACATGACTGCCCTGCGCACATCTAGTGTGTAAAGGCTTCTTTTGGCCACGTTAGTAGGTCTCTGGAAGAACGTGGGTAATTCGATGGACTGGTTCACATGGAACTTTGAAATAAATTTCGGCGCAAATCTGGGATGAGTGCGCAGAAATACTTTATCTTTGTGGACTGTAACAAAGGGGTCCAAGACCGAGAGGGCCTGTAGTTCGCCAACTCTTCTGATAGAAGTGATAGCTACTAGAAAGGCTGTCTTGTAAGTCAGGTCTTTCAGACTAGCTTTATGCATAGGCTCAAAAGGGGGTCCCATGAGCCTAGTTAAAACCACGTTTAGATCCCACCCAGGAGCTGGGTGAGTGATGGGGGGATAAATTCTTTTAACCCCTTCCATAAAGGCTTTAATCACAGGTATTTGTCACCACGACACTTTATGACGTGGTGTAGGCTGACAACACCGCTAGGTGAACCTTTAAGGAATTGAAGACTAACCCAGAGTCCAATAGATGGGTTAGATATAACACAATGTGTGAAGGCGAGCAATCGGTGGGATTGACGCCTTTGGAACTGCACCAAATGACAAAACGTTTCCATTTGCTGGCATAGCAATAACGTGTGTTAGGCTTTCTTGCCTCCCTCAGTATGTTCATGCATCTTTGCGGGAGTTGCAGATGTCCAAACTCTATGACTTCAGGAGCCAGGCTGCTAAGTACAGAGTTTGTGGGCATGGGTGCAGAGTCTTCCCCCCTGTCCTGAGACAACATGTTGTACGGGCAGGGCAGCTTGACTGTTGGGGAGAGGGACAATTCCATCAGGTGCGTGAACCAGGGTTGGCGGGCCCACATGGGAGCCACCAGAATCATGGTGACTTGTTCCTGGTGCATCTTGTGCACTATCTTGTTCAGAAGGGGAGTCGGGGGGGGGGGGGGGGGGTGGGAAGCGTTAACAAATTTCCCTGACCAAGTTATCCAGAGACCGTTCCCCCTTGGATCGGTTCTGGGGGTACCTGGAGGCGTAATCTGGGCATTGGGCGTTCTCCTGAGTAGCGAATAGGTCGATCTCTGGAAACCCCCATTCTGCGAAGACGTTGGATACAATGTCTTCGTGCAGACGCCATTCGTATTCTTCTGGCAGAGTAAAATCTCTGCTGAGTACGTCTGCCAGAAGATCCCCTGGAACATGTTAGGATATCAGGAACATCTTGTGTTTGAGAGCCCACATCCAGATGTTTTGGGACAGCTTGGATAGCCCTGGAGAGTGAGTGCCCCCCCCTGCTTGTTCAGATAATACATTGCTGTTGTGCTGTCGGTTAGGACCAGCCCCGTCTTCCCTTGCAGTTGCTCCTGAAAGGCTTTCAATGCTTTGAACACTGCTAGTAGCTCCAGTCGGTTTATATGGTTGGACGCTACCTGAGGGGACCACACTCCGTGCGCTGTCTGTGGAAGCAGGTGAGCCCCCCCCCCCCAACCCTGTGAGAGATGCGTCTGTCGTAAGAGTGGCTTCCACTGCAGGGGGTGGTGAAGGTTTTCCCCTTCAAGAGGTTCTCCCTCGACCACCACTGCAGAGAGAGAACGAGGGCTGGAGAGACAACTAACAGATCTTCCCATTGTCCGCTGGCCTGACACCACTGGCTGTTGAGCCACTCTTGCATGGGACGCATGCGCAGCCGCGCATGGGGGACCAGGTATATGCATGACACCATCATCCCTAGCAAACGCAGAGCTTTGCGTACCGTCACCTCTCGACTGGCTACATACTGAGGAACTTGAGAGAGCATGTCCTGAACCCTCTCGCTGGAAGGGAAGACTAGACCGTCTTCCGTGCAAATTAGAGCCCCCAGGAACTGTTTTACCTGGCTGGGGACTAAGCTGGATTTCTTTTCGTTGATAGAAAATCCCAGGCTGAACAGTAGGTCTACTGTCTTTTGGGTGTTTGAAAAACAAACGTCGAACGAGTCCCCCGTTATGAGCCAATCGTCGAGGTAAGGGTAAACTGGAACTGAAAGTCTGCGCAGGTGTGCTGCTGCCACTGCCAGGACCTTGGTAAACACCCGTGGCGCCGAGGCTATGCCGAAGGGGAGTACCTTGAACTGGTAGGGTTTGTCTTGAATCACGAACTAGGAATTTTCTGTGCGCTGCAGCATTGAAATATGAAAGTATGCATCTTTCATATCCAATGTTGTCATGAAGTCCCCCTTGTTTTAGCAATGGGATCACCTCTTGAAGTGTTACCATGCGAAACTTCTGGGGCTTTATGAACTTGTTCGCCGGGCGCAGGCCTAGAACAGGACGCATGGTGAGATTCTTTTTGGGTACAAGGAAGTATATTGAATAAATACCCTTGTTTACGGACGGCTTCTATGGCGTCCTTTCCTAGCAGCGCCTCCACCTCCTGGACCAGGATCTGCAGATGTTCCGGTGAAAGGCGTCAATGTTTCGGCGGTCTGAACTGTGGGGGGTCGGGCGAATTCCACGCAATAACCGTGGGCGACCGTCTTTAATACCCACTGGTCTGAAGTTATCCCCTCCCATGCCTTGAGGAAAGATGTTAATCGCCCCCCGACCGGGGAGACATGGGAGGGGACCTGAACTTGGTGGTAATTTCTGACCCGAGGTTGACACACCTCTGGAATTGGAGCCTCTACCTCTATTCTTCCCGCGCTTCTGACCCCTCTGGGGGTAGTAAGTGGGGCTTGCAGCCGGTTGACTTGCGTTGAAGTTGCCCGTGCCGAAATTATTTTGAGCGGCGCGGGCTTGTCCTCGAAAGGACCGCCGAGAATTGCTGCCCCTTTTTTTGGGAAATTGCTGCCCCTTTCCCAGGTTTTTGGGAAATCTGGTGCAGCGACTTAATAGTCTCATGCTCCTTCTTGGCTGTCTCCAACGCATCGTCTACCGGCTTTCTGAAGAGGTTGGCCTCTTCAATGGGTTTATTGATGATGGATGCCTGGGTCTCAGGCCTGAAACCCGACGTGCGCAGCCACGCGTGTCTCTTTAGGAGAGTACCCTGTGCGAGAGACCTGCCTGCTGTCTCTGCGGAGTCCAGGGTATTCTTTACAACATTTTGATTGGCAAAGTTTCCCTCGGAGAAAATGGCGAGAAGCTTGGCTCTGGTTGGTTCCGGAACCTCCTGGAGGCCTTCCTGGAGTAGGTTCAATTGGGCGTCGACGTAGCTTGCCAGTAATGTCATGTTATTGGCAATCCGGACGGTATAAGCAGCCGCCGACGTGACCCGTTTGCCTAAGGCATACAACCTTTTGGACTCCTTGTCGGGGGGTGACTCCCGTGGCAAGGGGAACCCCTGCTCTCTTGCAAGTGTTGGTCACCACCAGCGAGTCCGGAATTGCGTGTCCTTTGATATAAAACGGGTCGGTGGGGGAGGGCCGGAAGAGTTTTTCGACCCTTGCATTCACAGCCCTAGTCTGAGCGGGTGTGAGTAAAGAAGGGGCCAGCCGACTCTTTACAGAGCTCAAGAGGGGAATAGACTGGCTTGCCGGAGGCTTGTCATTAATAATGTTTTCAGCTAAATCCTGTTCAGGCAATGCCTCAAGCGTGGCAATTTTAAAGAATTCCGCTGCTTTTTTCAACGTGTTGGTGAAAGCCATTTGATCATCCACCGGGGGAGCTTGCCGAACCGGTGTGTATGGGGAAGAGTCGAGGCAAACGATATCAGAATTGCTATCGTCCTGCTGGGGGTCCTCCTAGTTGTCCGTTGCGCCTTGGTCTTCCCCATAATTGTCCAGAAAAGAAGTCTCCTCTTCTTCTGTATAGATGTCTCTATACGTGTCCTTCTGGACATCTTCTTGATAATCAACATAGTGTTGAACATTTAGGTGTTGGGCAACTCGTTTGTGAGGGTTAGTGTCTACCCAATCTTTTTTCGGCGGAGGTTGATCAGAAGCCCCGCAAACCTGCTCCAGCCGATCCATATACCCCTCAAATTGTTCCGTAGTCCACTTGGATGACCCAAATGGACCTAGCTGAGCAGGAACAGGGTCCTCCGCCCTAAGGCGTTCAGAGGATCTCCTCGGGGTGCTTGAGAGGGGTACCTGGCTCTCTTAGTAAGAGTCCCCACGATCGTCTTCCAAAACTGTGGAAAACATTTTGGCGGATTGGCCCATAACTGGACGAAACCGGTACTAGGCCCACCGCCGTAGCAATCCTATTAATACTCTTACTGATGGTTACTGAATCTTCGGGGGACAAAGCCTCCGATGATGGTTTCTCGGGTAGAGGCCTACTCGTAGTTTTCGGGCCTGCACGGGCCTTGGAAACCTTAAAACTCATCGAAGTTTCTTGTTCAGAAACTTCGGCGTGTGTATTTTGGGGAGTAGCGCCTTTGTTATGTTCATTAAGCCCAGTCGTCATGCGCTGCTGCGGATGCGGGGAAGGCTTCGGATCAAATCGATCCGATGGCGCTTGCGCCTTCTTCAACGAGGTCGTCGAGGAGGGCGCTTGGGTTGTGTGTTTTGTGCAGTGCGATTGTACGCCCCTGTCACCGGGTGTGGTCCCTGTAGCAAGACCGGAGTCGAGCCTGGAAGGGTCGGGGACGGGCGTGGCGGCTCTAGAATCGTCCACCTCAAGGTCTACAACATCCGCGTTGGACGATTGGTCATCCGATGTACCCCCGTCACTTTCAGCTGGTGTCGCGGCAGGGGAGGGAGGCTCCACGCGTGACATACCTTACGCGGCCCACCATTTCAACCGGCGCTCTTTGAGGGATTAGGTTTAGGAGTTTAACGCTGAACACCGCTTTAGTGCTCTAGGGGGAGACAAGCGTACACGAAGTGTGCTCGTCTTTCCATGGATATCAGACCCTTCACAGAGGGCAGAATCTAAATGGAGTCCTTTCCATAGCAGAAGGGAAGGGTGACCAGACCAAAAAGGAAAGAAGTGGAAAAGAGGAAAGACATCATATCAGTATGGCAAACCCCGAGCCCACTCTCCCTACTGTGTAGGCCGGCCAGAAGGCCCGACCACGTGGAGGTGAATCTGTCATTTGTCTCCTTTATGATGCCTTCACACTACATAAAGAGGGATCTGAAACATGTTTTGGACTCTTTCGAAGGCGAAAACAAGCCTGTCCTGTGTCCAAATTAGGGCCCCAGAAATTGTTTCACTTGACTTGGGACAAGACTTGATTTCTTCTCATAGATGGAGAACACCAGTTGGAAGAGTAGGTCTATAATCTTTTGGGTGTTAGACACGCTCGATGAGTGTCTCCAGTTATGAGCCAGTTGTCTAGATAAGGGTGCACAGGTACAGACTCTGTGCAAGTGAAATGCGTCACTGTCAGTATCCCAGTAAAAATCCTTGCGGTTGGGGCAATGCCGAATGGAAATACTTTGAATCTTACATCTTGAACCTTTGGTACTTCCTGTGGACTTGCAACATTGAAATATGAAAGTATGCATCTTTCGTATCTAAGGTGGCTATGTAATCCCTTATGCTTCAGCAGCAGAATTATTTCCTGCAGAGTTGTCATCCTGAACCTCTGAGGCTTGACATACTTGTTTGCAGGATGCAGGTCTATGACAGGGTGCATGGTTCGATCATTTTAGGGTACAAGGAAGTATACTAAATAGATACCCTTGTTTACCTAATGATCTGGAACAGTTTGATCGCTCTCTTTTGCAGCAGGGCCTCCAATTCTTCTTGAAGGATGAGAAGATGGTCTGGGGACAGTCTGTTCTTTGGCAGGTGATGAGGTAATAATAATAATTTGGCATTTATTTAGTGCTACGAACCCTCAGGTATCTGAGCGCTGCTTATTATTACCCACGGTGTGTGGTGCTCATTTATCGACCTCGGAAGGATGAAAGGCCGAGTTTGGCCTTGCCGGGATTCAAACCTGCGTTAGCAAGCTCTGCACGGGTGTCAAAGCGAGCGATCTACTCTCCGTGCCACTTGACTTGATCTTGTTTGAAGAAACTATCCCATAACCTTCGCCTCCAGTTTGAGCACCCACTTGTCAGAAGTGATTCCCCTTGCATGCGTGGGTGAAGAATGTAAACTGACGAACTACTACAGATGCATTGGAAGGTAACCAAATCGGATTCTCTTTTGCTGGCAGGGGAGCCTCTGGTGGCTGCATTCCTACCCCTTCCTTTGCCACGCCGAAATCCCTCTGTTGAGGGGTCAGATGAGCCCTAGATGTTCCTTGACCAGAGTACCAGGCTGATCCGCTTGAAATGTAGGAACCGCGAGCGGTGCGAGAGAAGGACTGCCCCTGAAAGGAGCAGAGGGTATTAAAACCCTGCATTGTACATATGGCCTGCTAGAGATTTGGTGGAGAGATTTTAGTGTCTTGTGCTCTCTTTGCCGTCTCAAGAGCGTCATCCACTGATTTGCCAAAGAGAGCCAACTCATCAATGGGTTTATTGATGAGTGAGGCCTGCTGTCGCAGTTTCAAACCCAGACTTGTTTAGCCAAGCATGGCGTTTAAGCGTTCTCTCTCCTAACACTGCCTGCCGTCTCCGCAGCTTCAATCACGTTCTTTAAGATATTTAGTGTGACCCGACGATCGTACTGCACGACCACAAGTAGTTGCGATTTAGTTGGTTCAGGAACATTCCGAAGTCCATCCTTTACCAGGCCCCACAGGACATCACTGAAGCTTGCAAGCAGATTGGTATTATTAGCGATACAGATACTATAAGCAGCAGAAATAATTCTCTTGCCAAGGTATAGAAACTCGGATGAAGACCGCGTGATAGCCTGCCTGACCCATACTCGAGGATGTCTTTCACAAAGTTGGAGTCAGACACTGCCTCCTGAGTGACAAATTAAAAATAAATTTAAAAAAATGGTCCACTTGCTTCCAACGAATATTATTGAAAAGCAGGTAGTAGTCAATAGGGGGAAGCCTCCCTTGGGTTGTAACAGGTGGGGCATCCAAATAAATATTGGGCTCTGCCTCATGAGCAGGGGTAGTGGACTAGTTTCCTTGGTCATCCGTACTAAGCCATGCATCTGGGTCGTGAGAAATAGGGTCCTGGGATCCATTATCATGTTCCGGAACATAGAACCCGTCATCCTGAAAAATGTCTTCAAGGAGGAGAGGGAGGGAGGGTTGCATATGAATCCAGAACAAGAGTTACAGCTAAGTAACTTGTTCCTTCAACAACATTGGATCTTTCATGGATTCACATGCTTTGGAGTAAGATTATACTGCAGTACAAAAAAAAAAAAAAAGGGTGGCAGTATAGCTCAACAGAAGTAACTAACTCACCTATGGAACACATCACATGCATACAGGTTGGGAAGCTCTGCCTGGCTGACTCGGGACTCCCTATTGAGGAAGTAAAACCTTGTGAAGGTATGGACAGACCACCACATGGCAGCCATGCAGATGTAGATCAAGGGGACAGGCACGCCATAGTAGAAGGCACAGCTCTAGTCGAATGTGCTCATGGTTTTCCCTGGCAGGTACAAAACAGTGCCTTGAGTAATTCTTTAACCAACCTCTGCGACCACAGGGAAGGTGTACCTGAGGCACGCGTGTAGCATGAGATGGCTGCTAAATGCACCTTGATAGAAGAGTGCTAACCCAGCTTTTGCCAACGACAGGAACTATGACAATACTTGTGCTCCCTGAGCATGCAACAGATCTAGCTGCCGAGTTGCACACCATATGCTTAAGTGTTTACACTTGTTTTTGGAGCAGGACAATGCAGATGTTGCTCTTGCCCTGGCTAGCATATACTTTCATTCTGGGGTTAGCCGAATGCTCCCAAACCTTTAGGCTGCAGGAGCCAGGCCATCAAGTTGTGGGATGCTGGGCCATGGTGTAGCACTGACCCGCCGTCTCTGTAGAGTAAGTCTGGGAGAGGGGCCAATCTGATGAAGGGAGCCACAGACAGGTGAAACTGGGCTGAGTACCAAAATTGCCACAGCCATGCTGGGGCCACCAGGATCATCGTACAGTGGCTGTTTGAGTAGGCTGAGAAGTTGAGTTTGTAGAGAGACCAGACAGAACGAGTAAAGCAATAGTCCTTCCCATTAAACGAGAACCCGCACCTCATGTTACCTTGTTGGTGAAATCGGCTCACAAACTTGTTGAATTTCTCATTGGTTAATGTACTGAAAAGGTCGATCTCTGGCTGGACCCACTTGGAAAAAAGGCAGAGAACTTGGTTTGGGCAAAGTTCCCACTTGAGGCATGACCGGAGTTCCGTGCTGATCGAATCTGCAACCATATTTGCCTGGCAGATTGAAGGGAATCAGAAACAGGTTGTGCGTCATTTCCACAGCGCTTGCGCCTCTGTGGACAGAGTCGGAGAGCTGTTCCCAACCGTCTTGCAGATTTAGAACATGGAGGTGGTGTCTGAAGATGCAAACTACCTTGTTCTCTGTTGCGGTCTGAGGGATTTTAGGGCCTAGAACACTGCCCTCAACTCTAGGACATTGATGTGTGGATATTTTTCTTCTGGTGGCCAAAAACCTCTGGCGTGGAACTCTCCCATGTGGGCTCCCCAACCCTCCAGGAAGACATCCGTGGTCACTGACTTGATGTGCCGTAGGAGAAAAGGCTGCTCCCCCGAGTGATCTTGTGCTGACTGCCCCCACCATTGGTGAGCTCGGCACAAGGATGGTGTGAGGCAAAGCTGGTCTTCCCAGGACCCAGATATCTGTTGCCAACGGGCGTCCAGCCACTACTGTAGTGGCCTCATCTGGAATCTGCAGGGAGGGATTAACGGGATACACAATGACATCATTCTCAGGAGGGACTTAAGGGAGCAGACTGATGCAATCAGCAGCTTTGACAATTGCTGGGCCTTGTTCAGTATTGTCTTCACCCTCTCCTCTGAAGGCATGGCGACACATGCGAGAATGTTGAGACGCAAACCCAAGAATAGGAAGTCTTGAGCAGGATGTAAGCATCACTGAGAACCCCAGGGATGTGAGGAACTGTATGGTATTCTCCGTGTTTCACGTGGCCGGTGTTGGAGAAGAAGAATGCATCAACCAGTCGTCTAGGTACGGTTAAACATGGACCCCCAAACGACTATGCTGGGCTGCCACAGGAGCTAGGCACTTTGTCAAGACAGGGGGCAGACTTCATTCCAAAAGACAGGGCTTTGAACTTGTAGGGTTTGCCCTGGACCTGAAATCAGAGGAAAGCCTGTGCCTCGGATGAACAGGCATGTGAAAGTAAGCTTCCTCCTAATCTAGAAACGTGATGAAATGCGCTTCTTTCAGTTGGTCTAGGATGTCTTGCAGTTGGTCTAGGATGTCAGTTGGTCTAGGATGCCATGCAAAACTTCAGAGGCTTGAGGAATTTGTTTAACTTTCTGAGGTCTAGTATAGGTCTCCTTCCTCCTGATTTTTTCCTTACCAGGTAGTTTCTGGAATACACCCCAGAGGTGCAGTGGTACAGATTTGATCACTTTATTTTATTTTTTTTGGATGGACCACACTTCTTGGAGGCGCAAGGGTGGGTGTTTTTCTGCCTTTGGGACAAGGGGGATGGCTGGACATTTCCCCATAAATTCCCGGGTATGGGCCTGTTGAATGAAGGACAGCACCCATTTGTCGGTGGTGCTGTTATTCCACTGTGCAACAAGGTTGGCAAGCAGCCCCCCCCCTTACTGGAGTGCTGAAGTAGGGGGCAAGGTTGGTGGCCTGGTCAGGCCTGTTTCAGGGCTTGACTTCTGGAGGACGCTCTGCTTCCTCTAGGTTCCTCTGTAGGGTTGCAATCATCCCTTAGAGCCCTCTTCGATGGTGCCAGTGTGGGATGTTTGTGGACACATTTATTTTAAGAAATATGCATATTAAAAAACTGCAAGGTCACTTCACACTAAATTTTTATTTTTTAAATGTATATAGGGCTTTTTGTCAACGCGTTAACCAGAAGGTAAAACTACAGTACAAACAAATGGAGATGAAGAATTAGAGTACATGCATTACAATAATGTGAGTAAATGGTTACTCAAAGCAGCACAAAATAGATGAAAAGAAGGAGCAGAGCAAATAGAAAGAGGAAGGGATTTCCAGAATTTAGGGGCGAGTAATGAAAAAAAACGAAAATGGGATGAGGCACACAAGGGCTTTGGGCATAGAAAGAAGGTAGAGATGCTGGGAGCACAGTGAATGTGTGGGGGTATGAAAAGAGATAATGGAAGCGAGATAAAAAGGGGCAAGACCATGAAGGGATTTCTAAACTATGCAAAGGAAATAAATAATAGTTGATTCCCGAAGGAGAGACAGAAGGCAGAGCAGGCACAAGCAGGGAGAGAAAACAGAAGACGAATGGAGGAGTTAACGACAGAATGAGGGGTAGTAAGATGAGAGGCTGGAAAGCCTAAAAGGGAAGAGCAGTAGTCCAGTCTGGAAGAACAAGAGAGAAGATATGTTTAGTGCAGCGGGAGCAGGAGGAAAGGATAAGGGTGTCAAATGGTGTATAGAGGATAGCGACAGGCACAGGTAGTATTGGAAATGAGAGTACAAAAAAAAGGGAGGAGTCAAAGGTGACACCCAGATGATGAGTGTTATCAGAGAAAGGGGGAAAATTGTTGGGAAAGAAATACCCACAGGATAGGCAGGAGATGGAGTTGGGGCAGGGAAGAAGAGAAGTCCAGCTTTTAGCCGTGTTTAAGGGAAAGATTGAAGTAAGGGAAGGAATAAGGTGAAGATAGACCAAAGTTATAAGGGAAGAAGGGAGAGGGTCCAAAGGAGAGGGGGAAGGCTGGGCACTATGCAAGTAGGTCTCAGATCAGAATCTGAGAGTAGGTGAAAAATAGATGAGTATGAAGAGCAACTGGGGGAATAAAAAGAGGGCTTTGATAATGAGTTGATAGAGAATGAGAAGATGAGACTGGAATAGATGAAGATGGTCAATTTTGGATATGAAGAAATTGGAGAACTGAGCTGCCAAGAGTGAAGAAGAAAGAGGGTTGGGGGGGTTTGGGAGACAGGATTAGAGTAAGAAGTTGAAAGATGACGAGGATGGTGGGAAAAAGAAGCCATTAAGAAGGAAAAGTCATTTTTTGGCATTCAGCAGAAGGGCGTCATAGGAAGAGTGAAAAGAAGAAAGAAGCAAGTTCGGAGGAAGAACATTTTTTTCTGCAGCCTTTCAGCCCTGCGGAGTGCGGATCAAAGAGAGGGTGACTACCAGGGTTGTGGAGTCTGCTGGGATGATTCCTGCAGGGTCCCACAAAATCCCTTCCTAATGTCTACTGCCAGGTGGTCTGGGGAAGGCAGCCGCTACCTGAGCCTAACTCTGGGGGTGGTATTAGCCAGGTGGATCACTTGGGAAGAGAAGGCCACCAAGAGGATGGGATGAATCCGTTAGGAGAGATGCAGTATTTATCCTCCAGTATTTATCCTCTTCTGACAGTGAAATTTCTCTGACACCGGAGTACCAAATTGCTTGTTGTCATAGTATTGCTTCCCTTCCCAAGATAAGATTACCCAAATTGTCAGCTCTGAAAACCCCTTTGGTAACCATGATGTATGTTAGGATCAGGGAACCACTACCGACACTAATGTCAATTTAACCTCTATCTTGTGGACTTGGATGATGAATATAAGGTCGATAAGCTATGCCCAATGAAAGTCGGTTCAGAATGTATAAGTTGATTAGCGTACGCTGACGACCTTGTACTATTAGACCATAGTCCTGGGGGTCTACAGGCGTTGGAGGCACCTGGAGTTTATGCTACACACAATGGGCTGACTGTAAATATTTCTAAAAGTAAAGCAATGATATTTCCAGCTAACAAAAAAGAAGAGGTCGACCAGCTTGGACATTGAATGGTGAAAAACTTGAGGTAGTCACATGCTATAAATATTTAGGTGTCAATAAAGTGATCCTTGGAAAACCCATTGGACAGAAACAAAAGCCAAACGCTTGGTTACTGCTAACACAATCAGTGTATTTATTGAGTGGAATGATGATTTGTCAGTGCAGACTGTCTTATTGATATACAATTTAAAAATTATCCCCGTCCTTATGTATGCTATAGGTATCTAGGGACATGCATAAGATCCCGAGATGGTGAAATTCAAGGCAAAATTGATGCTTTTGTATGCCACCATCCCTCTACATTGAATATTTGTACCTTGAATTAGAACAACTCGGAATGAATGCGCTGTTCATCCAAAGATCTTATATGTGCTGAATTTAACAGAGCCCTCTACAACAATACGATGATGGTAAAATATATTAAGGCCTACCAATGATTAGAAAATTATAAGTCTTTAGGCATGATTGGCAAAATTGCTACTTTACATAGAAGATTGCAGTCTGGAATGAACAGCTCTTCATTAGGTATCTTAGTTCCAACTGTTAAAGCATGGTTGAAAGAGAAACTATATAGATTTAGTTACGAAAATCATCTTGTAAACTTAGCAACTAAGTCAAATAGTGTTGCAAAGGTAGCGGGCGCCCCTCTCTCGAAAGAACAGACTTGATAACCTGTTCAGTGGTTATTAACCACTTGAGAGTTCGCAGCCACTGCTTTTACTCACTGTGCCTTTCACAGATGGGAAATATCCATTTGCATATCAGTCTTTGTCCTGCCCAGGGGCAGTCCAGCACCGAAATGCAATGGCAATTCCAACCTGAACGAGAGTACCACCAGCAACCCCATACACGTGTTTCACCCTTGTTGGGGATCATCAGTGAGGTGAAGCTGATGCCTCTCTAAGCACAGTGAGAGGGAGACCACGTCTGGTTGCCCCCAGGAGACCTAGGGTTACCAATCCCAGGTTCCTTGAAAAATAGTTTTGCAAAGGTAGCGGGCGCCCCTCTCTCGAAAGAACAGACTTGATAACCTGTTCAGTGGTTATTAACCACTTGAGAGTTCGCAGCCACTGATTTTACTCACTGAGCCTTTCACAGATGGGAAATATCCATTTGCATATCATCTCACTGTGCTTAGAGAGGCATCAGCTTCACCTCACTGATGATCCCCAACAAGGGTGAAACACGTGTATGGGGTTGCTGGTGGTACTCTTGTTCAGGTTGGATTTGCCATTGCATTTCGGTGCTGGACTGCCCCTGGGCAGGACAAAGACTGATATGCAAATGGATATTTCCCATCTGTGAAAGGCACAGTGAGTAAAAGCAGTGGCTGCGAACTCTCAAGTGGTTAATAACCACTGAACAGGTTATCAGGCCTTGTTCTCTCGAGAGAGGGGCGCCCGCTACCTTTGCAAACTAAGTCAAATAGTGGTCTCTTCATTACTTACCTTCAAGAGCGTGAATTGAGACCAGTTTATGGTACAGCATTTCCCAACTGTAATATGATCAGGCAATATTTGCTGTTAAAATTTAATATGAGTGATGTCCTAGAAATCAGGGGGGGGGGATACATAGGGAGGCCTCATGCGGAGCATCTGCGCAGATTATGTGGGGATGATGTGGTTAAAAGTCTTGAATATATCACGTTTTGTTGCTATTGACTGAGTACGTTAAGAGAAATACTTGAAGATGTATAATGAGATCGATTTTAATATGCAGGATGCGTTGTGGCCACTATTTAGGAAGCAACATAACATTCATTTTATCTATTTTATGATTACATTTTATTGGAATTACAAACAGATACTTGCAATTTTATGAACTGATGTGAATATGTTTATGATACTATTGTCATCACCCCTGTAAGGCTAGATGTTGGGATATGTTAATGATGTGTTTTATGTATAATCTTTTATGCTATGAATAGTCCTTTTATGTTTTACTTTTATGTGTTTTAACTCAATGTACATTACTGTTTTAAAATATGATGTTTTTGTGTCCTATATACAAATCATTATTGCTGTGAGTAGAATAGACAATTATAAGTCCATCCTAGGTTTGAATTCTAAAACCAAATGTCAACCATTCATTCCTTTGAAACCTTCTCCTGAAGGTACATTTTATAAATCATTCAATCAGAGAGGATTAAATAATGTTGAAATGAAGAACATTAGAGACTTCAAGTCCCATAATGCCACAAGTACTGGGACAAGGAAGAGGGACTCAGTCACAGAACTGTGGTGTGTGGTCTAGTGGTTATAAGGACACACCTGGGCATTTAAAACCCCATCAGGTGTAGGCCATTAGGGGGAAGCAGATGGAGCAGCTGAGTCAGGTGGAGCGAGACGTCGCTGTAGAAGAAGCAGGGCGCTGTCATGGAAGTAGCAGAGGTCGGATGCCATGTAGAATGCAGAAGATGCACAGCGGGAAGAGGTACGAAGGCTGGCTGTCCACAGGGAAGGAGGAGCACTCCTGATCCTGCATGGGACAGAATGTGGAAGAAATTACCTCAGGCAATACCCTCACACACCAAGGTGCTTCTCAGACCGGTTGTCAAGACAGCCAGAAGAAAGAGCAAGTCCTTGGTTAGTTAGTATGTGGCAGTGCCGGGGAATAGGATGCAGGGGAGGTCGGGGGGCGACTGAGCCGCAGATGTAAAATTGATTGGAATGTAAGCACGACCCACTAAAGAGAATAGATCTTGTGCTTTGACTGCACATTAAAAGTTGAAAGTGAGGCCAAGCCAAACCAATGAGCCAGATACTCAGCCTTCATCATCGATGGCAACACTATCAAGTTCGCCAGA
Organism: Ambystoma mexicanum; assembly: GCF_040938575.1. NCBI lineage: Eukaryota > Metazoa > Chordata > Amphibia > Caudata > Ambystomatidae > Ambystoma > Ambystoma mexicanum. Next base: position 297,167,127 of record NC_090936.1, on the reverse strand, counting down.
GAAGTAAAAACCCTAGGTTTTTACCTTGATGCGACACTATCCTTCACCAAACAGGTGAACTCACTGGCCTCATCCACGGCTTATACATGTAAATTAATACGAGCTGGGAAACAATTCCCATCAGATGACAGCTGTCTTATCCTAGCTAGAGCCCTCATCTTATCAAAATTAGACTATTGTAACGCCCTTTATATAGGGACAACCAAACAAATCATCAATAGAATCCAAGTGCTCCAAAATAATGCACTTAGAGCGGCCCTAAGTATCCCTAGAAGAGCAAATATCTCAGAAATAAGACGTAAACACAAATGGCTCTCCACCCAAGAAAAAAAATCAACCTCAAATCTGCCTCCCTTATCCACAAATGCTTAAACAAACAAAGCCCCCCGCTACCTTTCAGAACGCTTCAACAGAAAAAATCCCAATAGTCTTACAAGGACAGTCAGCCCTAAATGCCTCCTAGTGCCCAGATTTAAACTAGCCTCTATTGGAGGATCCAGCTTCCCAGTCAAGGCAGCGCAATTATGGAACGCCCAACCTCATGCACTTCGATCTGACCAAACTTTCAACAACTTCAGAAAGAATACCATAAAATGGCTCACCGAGAATGCGATATAAATGGCACTCTACCCCTCGCACCTCCACTTGTACTTCACCTGACATGCTATGACCTGCTATATTGTTTGTTCGCCACTGACTTGCTATATTGTTTGTTCGCCATAGATTTGATTGTTTGGCTGCGCTTTATCTGCGCTTGCACTTGTCTTAACTGCTGAGTCAAGAAATGTCCACTCTGCCTGCTCTGTAACTTGTAACGTCTGTAACTAAGCTGTAAACCTCCTTGTCTCTTGCGCCCTGCTACCCCAGGGTCCGGTGCGCACAATAAATAAACAAACCATTTACAATAATTTCAAAACATCATTTTAAAATTTCAAACATTACAAAATATTCCAGGTGGTATGTATTCACCTCAGATGAAGTATCCCATAGGAAAGATTGAGGGCATAACAAAGAGAAGGAGAGAACTGAGCAGGGGGTAAAGAGCAGACCAAGAAGTACATCACAGACTATAATAAGTGAGGACTTGCAATACAGTTGATAACAGTTGCACTTGTTGAACCGCAAAATGCTTTAAAAAAAAATGTAGGTTTTTAAGCTCAAATCATATTGCTTTGATTTCAAAAATGAATCTGAAATACACAAGCATATCAATAACCGCGATAACAAGCAGTTGGAATCCTTTTTCTCAGCTTTGGGGTGAAATAGAAGTGAAATAGTAGATGAGACTATTCCAAACAAAGTGATTCTGAAGAAATAATATACATACAGCTGTCATCAATGCCTACCTTGTTTTTCATTGTAGATTATATTTTTACACAACAGGTCATTGTGGCAAAGAACCACAGGAGAACCCAGGCTTGATAACCTCTCCTTCATCCAGGCCATTTCCTCCTGAAGCACTTGAGGATTTGGAACGTTGTGTAGGAACCTCATTTGGAAGAAAAAAAGTTGATTAAAACAAATACAATTTGTTTGAAATGCATGGCTTCTTTGCAGGCAGGGCAATCTAAGTATAACCCCAATTATGTAGGATTTCAGTGGAATGCAAATATTATGGAGACGTGAGATGCAGAACATATCTGGTGCTACATATTCACTATATCATGACACGTTATAAGATTTTACATGCATCTACAAACAAGTTACAGCTTGACATTGAGCCTCAGAAGTTAATAGAAACTTGTGGCAATAGTCAAGTCTTACCCAGGAGACAGATGATCAAATAGCTCAGTGGCTCAAACCGATCAAGAAAGGGAGTTCGAGAGTTTAATAAACTAAAGTGGAGTGCTCTTGTCTCCCTTATTCTGATTGTCTTTTATTGAGTCATTATAATATTATCTACAGGGCACCTACCGGTTCAAGGAAAAACCGTGGTGAAGACAGATGCTCAATAAAAGATTTTTTTTTGCAGAAGATAGTTTTGGAGAGAATACATCGCACCAAATATACTCATCACCAGGAGGTTAGAACGAATGGAACTGTGTCGGTTAAGGTCTTACTCATGAGTTCAAGATATCCATAGAAAGTAACTTCTCCATCGTCACTAAAATGGCATTGCTCACTCCTCCCTCCCCTGCGGCCTCAGACGGGACATCAGAACCACCTTCCATCCTCCCGCTCTTCTCATCCTTCACTCTGCTACCCTGAATTTCTAAAGCTACCGACAGCCACGCCCTCAGGATCCACAGGTGCAGCCTTTTGTAACCGGGCCTCTCCTGGTCCCTGTTGGGGGCACCCACCACCCTTTCGCCCCCTACCCTGCTCACCTGTTGAGCGCTCTGATCTCTAGCTGCCTGCTTCCTGTTCCATGTGCACTCTGGAATGCAGCCCCCCAGCAGCCAAACTCAAAGCATGCAGCACTTTTGTGCACAACCTTTTGTGGCCTAGGCTTCCAGGGACGCAGCATCTAGACCACAAATGCAATAAATTAGCTAATTTAATTGGTAGCCGTTCGATGGGGACACCTCTGCTAAGAGGAACGTGTATAGGAATCCTCTTCGCAGATGATGCTGTGTTAATTAGCAAACCCCTGAAGGGACTTCAATATACAAGCGGGAAGGCTGGGCCTTGAAATTAACATTTGAAAAACCAAGTACCTTATTTGGTCTGCAAAGAAATGCAACTTCTTTTGAGAGAGTTTCAATTAGATAGCGTTGAATATTAAGATTACCTTGGTGTCCTGTATAGGAGCCAAAGGCCTTTGGGATAAAAAGATTTCTAAGAGCAATCTCCAATTACTAAGATATAGAGGGGCCCCAAACTCCTTCATTAATCGTTATGGAGGGAAAGCTGTAGTACAGACCCTCGAAATTTGTCAGGGCAAAGCACAAGCCGCAGCATTGTGCAAGGGCAGAATCTGGGGTTCTGGAAACCTCCAAATTGCTAGAGAAAGGTGAATCAAAGTTTCTAAAATCTCTGTTAAATGTACTGAAGAACTGGGTTTAAAAGAAATGGAGTAAAAGCTATTGGGTAAGGAGATATACTTAGTTATCAAGGACAAACCAGGCTACTCTATATGAAATGTCACCTGAATGTTCATATCAGGAAGACTTATACCATGTTCTATTCTTTCGCCCTTTTTATAATTTAACTACGGCTGCCCCAGCTATCTGCCAGCCCGCTGTTTCTGCTGAATGCAGACTATTCTTGATAATGGCATTTGTAGAATGTTTCCCTTCTGCTATGATCTTCTTAAATGTTACCTATATTTCCTAAGGTATGTGTCTGGCAAGGCCCTCCAGGACACCCCTTTGGGATATATTGTACATGGTCATCCGCGCCGTAGCGCTGGTGATTCCCGCAATGTATGCAGCAGACCTGGCTGCTCTTTTCCCCAATAGCATATATCCGCTTACTCTCCTTATCTGGCGGGTATTCAGTGACTGCTATAGGCTATGTTGCCCTTTTTTCATGCTGTAGTAACTACTAAGGAATCTGGGGTAGGTTGTCCCCTCATGTACAAGGGGTCCGCAAGTGAGGGCGTATACATCTTCTCCACCCAAGGGTTCACTGCCGCATGGAGGCTGGTTTTAGTGGAGCAGGATCAATCCTCTTTATGGCATTTAGTAGAGGTATGCATTCTGAAACCGGTTTCTTTTCCTCCAACACATGCTCTATAAAATGTAACGCTTCAGTGGGTTCTTCTGCCATAATACAAAATGTGTGACATGCTCGTGACCAGGTCTGAGTATAGGAAAGTGTCCTTCCTCATCTGGTGAGGGCATTGTATAATCATCGGGAGCAACATCCTCCAGAGGATCTAGGTGTAAGTCTGAGTCCTCCGAGATGTCCTATAACTCATGTGGTGATTATATATCACCATGTGGGCAAGGCTGTTCCTGAAACCTTGCCTTTTTTGCAAAGGTTGCCTCCTGTCTGTCCTCTTTCTGGGGTGTTCATGGCTCTCCATAAAAGAAACCATTTCTGACACAGCATCCCTAACTTTACCCAGAGTGGTAGGATGCATGGTGTGGGTAAAGAGGCAGTAGGGTTGAGTAGAGAAAGAGGGTGTAGGATGGGTGGCGGTAAAGATGGGGTAGGGTAGGTTGGGGTAGGGTACGTGGGGATAGAGCAGGGTAGGATGGGTGGATCGAGTTGAGAGGGGGGTGGGGTGCATGGTGGTAGAGAGAAAAGGGTAGCATGCGTTGGTGGTGTTAGAGAGTGGGTGATGGGTGAGTGGGGCTAGGGCGTGTGGATGGTGTGGAGTATGGTGTGATGGGTGGGGCAGAGTGATTTGGAAGGGTGGGTGGGGATAGAGTTGGCACGCTGGGTTGGTGGTGGTAAAACAAGTGTGTAAGGTGGGTGGGGAAGAGAGTGGGGTAGGGTGGGGTCAGTGGGGGTAGAGTTGAAGTAGGGTGGAGCTAGAGGGAGGTGAGGTTGGGTGGGGGAGAGGGGTGGGGTCAGAGAAAGGTCAGGTCGGGTTGGTTAGAGAGAGGTGGGATAGTAGGGGGAAGAGGAGAGGTCGGGTGGCGGGGCAGGCGGTCGGGTGGGTGGGCGGGGCAGAGAGGCAAGGTTTCACAGAAAGCGAGTTTGGGAGGGTGAGTGTTCACAGAGGTGTGTGGTCGGGTAGGTGGGTGTTCGCAGAGAGAGGCGAGGTAGAGTTAGAAGGGTGAAATACGGTGTGCGAGTTAGATTAGGGAGGCAAGGTAGTGTTGGTGGTAGACCCCAAGGAGACTGTCCCGCCCACTATTGCAAACATGCCCATACATTATTATACTCGCTTAACAACCCTACAAGTTTGTCACTTTCAGTCCTGCGCCCATCTCACCATAATTTGAAAGTTGGATCTATCATGTGCGCACTGATCATTACAACAGGCACTTAAACACAATGACAAATCATCTGCCGCAACTTGCAAGCTCAGCATGCCCGCTTTTTCTCTCATACAGCTATTCATTGCAGCACAAGCTGATGCTCACTGGTACGCCCCTGCAGAATAACCTAGAGGAGCTCTTCCATCTGCTAAACTTCCTCACACCCAAGATATTTCAGTAAAATGATGCTTTGTCCTGTGCGATTTGGTACTTTTGTTTCTGGATCCTCTGCTCTGCCTTTTATTTGTTTAAAGATGTGCCGACTCTTGTTTTTTCATAAATGGCACACTTCTGTAATGGAACTCATAATCAAGAGTTTACCCTGCTCCTCTTAAATTATGGCTCCTGGTGCTGCGGGGTGAGTTTGCTTTTACTGCTATGGACCGTCTTGCTTTGAGAAGGTGAGTAAAGTTGTAATTTTTGGAATTCTCTTGCACCTTCTTTTGCCCTCGATACCCCCCTTTCCCTACCATCAGCTTTCATGTTACCCACCCCTCATTCATGCCTCTTAGCCCTCCCACGCCCTGTGATTGGAATGCTACTCTCCTTATAAGCCACCCTCCCAGGGCAACCCTCTGCAAAGGCCCCCCAGGCAAAGGGCAGCGCCTAAAGGAGCAGCTCCAGTCAGTGTTTGCCTGCGAAGCCTGCCACCGTCAACCATCAGTGACAAACAAGTTAGGTGTGGTCTGGGTGGGGAGTACAGCAATGACTCTATTCCATCAAACCCAACAACACTTATTACCTCCCAGAACATAGCACACCAATGATAGAAAGCTAGCAACTAATTTTTCAATTCACTATTGTGCCCCATTTGTGGGTGGTCCCCCATTTACTGCAGTGTCTCAAAACCAGGTGTTTAATTGCAGCTGTATCTCAAATGTAGGGATGTTTCCCCACTTTTCAGGGGTTTCAGGTTTAAGTGTTGTTCCCTTGGTTGCTTTGTTCCATTTCTGGGTGTCTCTCCAAACACTGTTTCTCCAATTCTGTGTGCCTCCTGTATAGCTCTGTGTTTCAGCACTGAGTGCTCCCGCACCACTGCTGGGTTCAGTTCTGGGCTCTCTCTAGCATTACAGCTGTTGTGAGGGGTCAGCAATGCGAGGTGGACAACTGTTTGTTGATTGTTCAAAACAAATTTTATTATGGAACAAATCAAGTAAAAATGCCCCACTATCCCTACTCTGCTGAGGATTTCCCTGCCTAACCAAAGCTAAGGGGAAACACTACCACGGTATGTCTGGCCCGCACACTAAACAACAAATACACAAAGAAAATATATGGCAATTCAAATAACAAACATTCACAGTTTCTTGATAACCTCTTAGGAATGAAAGTGAATTCTGCTTCAAGGTTCCACCAAAGCAATACATAAGGAAATCCTTTTAAGTAAAATAATCTGAAATCAGCTCTTTGTTTCGATGACAAAGTAAAGTTTTGCTTTCTAAAGTTCCAACAATAGCATATCTTTTCTCCTTGGTAAAAGATGGACTTTCCACTTCCTTACAACAGCAGCAATGGAAATCCCAGCCGCAATGCTTTGTCATCACTTCCAGTAATCCAAGAAGACTTGCCACAGTTCATAAGAAATGCAACTTCTATCACAGTCAGTGAAACACAGTTCTTGGTTAGCAGTTGGAATGTCTTTAGTTGCAGAATTTTGATTCACAATGGGTAAATTGGTCAGGATGACTTAAGTGTCACTACTTCCACAACTTCACTTCTATGCAAAGTTACCATGAGAACAGTCTCCTTTGCCTCATAGTACTCCACTTTGTTTACGCTACTGCAATGTTGCATCTACAGACAACCAGATATACCATCACAGCTTTAGTTTTGATAAGATTCACTTTCAAGTACTTCAACACCTTCAAGTAGGCAAGGCACTCATCCTCTGATTATCTCTTCAAAAGCAGCAGCCTCTTTGCTTTTCATGACTGTCTGCCACAACAACTTAGGTTTGCCTTTATGACCCACGACACTCTTCCTTTCACAGTCTTTGGCAATATAGGTTGTGTGAACTTCAAATAATCTTTACAAGTAGTCACTTTCTCTTCCCCAACTTTGCCTTCACCTTTCTGACAACTGTTAGCCCAAACAATTACCCAAAAGCCTTGATACCACTCTTGTGGCTTCAGGTAATGCTTGCACACTTCTTAAGCAAGGTTGAAAGGTTAATAGATTCACAGTAATAGTTGGATTGCTTTCTGGCTCAGAGTAAAGTTGTTTCTACACCAGGTACAGGGTGGGGACTCTTGGCTTGGGCAATATTTGCTCTTCTCTTAGATTGTTTAAATGCTTAACTTTTTATATGAAAGGTATGCCTTTGTGAAAGTAGAGGATCGAGTTCAGTCTGCCTTTTGCAGGCACAATTGGGCACACGCAACCACTTTTTGATGTAGTTTTCAAAGGTTAAAGGTTTTGACACTGGTCTTATCAAAGTTAGGAATTCAGCAATGATATAATAAGTCTATTTATATAGTGCCCATACACAATGTGCTTCAAAGGCCTTTGCAACGTTCACTCTTCTTAATGAGAGACACACCACTACTTCATAAGGTTTACAGTCTTCAAGGGTTTAACAATGGTTTTAGCAGAGTTTGCTACGAGCCGAGTGGTACTTTTCCATTGTTCCCTTATTAAAGCTTCAAACAACTTCAGCTCGTTTATGACTATACTTGAGTGAATAGGAAACTGCCGGCAGTGCTTGTGCAAGGAATTAGAACACCAGGTCTCACTCAACAGTTTCTGTAATCTTTTTTCTGCGGGTTGCACAACTTCCACGACTTCTGACACAATTTCTACAGCTTCCGGCTTCACAAGGACCCACATTCTTCCTCGCTGAAGGGGTCTCGGTCCAGCCACATGTTTAAGGAGCCCAATTTCATTCCCGACACCCACGGCTTGACAACAGCCCCTCGTCTCGGTCTCCGACCCGTTCTCTGCATGGCAACCCCGGCAATCAGGTTCACATGGGGAAAGGCGGCTTTCCTGCATGCCTTCTGTCACGCAGTCTCTGCACTTCCGAGTTTGGGGGAACATGACCCTTTCAGAACAAGCAGGTGAAATCTGCTGCATCCACGTTCCGGCGTCCCTCCGGTTCTCCCACATCTGCTTATACTGCTACAGCTTGCACTCCAGTCACAGTTCCAGCTCCTAACTGGCTGCACCTGAGGGGGCCTTTTATGCCTCCAAGGTTCCTTCAGGGGTGGGCGGTTAGGCTTTACTGTCCGACTACTGCTATAGGATACTTCAGCCCTCTCCCTCGTCCCAGTACTTCTGGGATTCATAGGCCCCAACAAAATTAGTTCCCTTAAATAACTTCCGATTTTTAAAAGGGTAGAATTAGTTCCCTTAAAGTTATTTAAGGATAAATCATTAGAATGTGCCATTACAGAGGAAGATAGTCCATTTAAGCCAGTACTTCTAGATTCCATTCCATTATACCTTTGGGAATAAGGAAGATGTTTATACTGAAATACTTTGAAGGTTCTTTCTGTGGGTAAGAATTATTAGAGATGTATAGTACTTGTGCCCAGAGCCACAGATCTTCTATGTGATTCAGGGATATTAAAATGACAGTAAGCCATTACCTGTTTTGGCAATTTCGAAAGATGTTCCATTTCAAAGGACACATACCATGTCTCATCTCACGGGATCTCCTCACCACCCTGGGCCGGGTCTCCTCCCAGTGATCCTCCCGCAGTACAACTAAAAAGAGTGTGGTCCAGGGAGGGGGGGGGCAAGGGGGGCTACAACCTCACTGAGCTCCAGACAAAGCCTTTGAATTATTATGTTCTGCTACAACTTGGAACGGGATTTACAGCCAGCTATGGTTACCTAGAGTGACTTTGGCCCAACGGTCACATGACTACAAAGCTAATGAAGTATTTATTAAGCGGTACGCCCTCATTTTAAACTTCTGTTGCTCAAACTCAAAACCCATACACATGTTACACTGTTCATAATCGCACATTACAGCTGTCAGCTGTCAGTTGCCAGTTGCCAGTTTTAATGGATAGCCAACGTGCGTTTCAACCTGAGTCAACAGGTCTTCCTCAGGGTGGTGCTGGATCTCCAAGGGTGGCTGCCCAAGACCCAACAAATCGTAGTAAGTTATTCTCAAGTTCACTGCATCATATTGACATGAAAAGGGGGAGCCATAGCCCCATAAAGCCTTTATTACTGAATGTAGATGTTATCTTCTCTAAAGCACCAACGATCCCATGGAAAAACGCCAGATCTAGTGGGACCATTCAATTACAAATAGTTTACAACTGGTAATCCATACTCCAGAGTTCCAATAGTTACTAGATTGTTGAGCCATACTCCAATGTTGAAAATGTTTTCAATAGGAATTCTGTTTGCTCCATTCACTGCCATTGTGGTCAATGTGGGATTCTGCGTCTCAAACTACATGCTGTACAACACCCCCAAGGTCAGGAAACATCTGCAATTCTATGGCCACCTGGGAGGAGACTTTGGGCAGGGTTTCAGTGAGGGATCCATAGCATTCTTCACTGTGCTCTGAGTGAAAGTGCTCTATAACTATTTCTCCCACCCGTAAGGTGCCCCAATTTTAGGTGCACCAGCAACACTGCTGTGCTTAGAATTAAGGTGTTATAGGGGGTATCTAGCGGAAAAGTAGACAGCTAGCTGTAAGCCGCCAGCAGACTAATAGTCTGAGGAGTAAAGATTTAGCATACAGCTCAAAGAGTGACATTACCAAAACGCGCATTCAGGAACCACCTCCCAGCCCTGCCCCATTAGGACCTTTCGCTCAACCCAATTTGCAAGCTAATGGATCACCGACTGAGTTGAAACGCCCTGCTATCCTACCCCCCTTCCGACAACCACAGAAAACAGAAACCACCAAGAAAACCACAACTAAAAGGGGAACCTAAAACTACAAAAATAAAAAAAAAGACAACAAAACACTCCGAAAACGTGTTGGAGGTGGGCAAGGCCCCTTTGACCTCAAACACAATAACAAACTCAAACACTATAAGACCTAAAGAAAACAGAATATGCCACTGCCACTGAATGGGACAATGCAAGAGAAAACAATGAGAAAGGATATACAAAATGGAACCACACCATGCCACCAAATACCAACACAGTAACGGAGAACACACCCAGAAGAGCGACAGGAAAAAAAAAAAAAACAAGACAAATCACTATATCCAACAACATACCTCGCTACGGACCAATCGCCAGAGCAGCATACGACCAGCAGAAATGGCACACACACACACCCCAGCCGGATACCAGAACTGCAGAAACATGCGGATGAAATAAGATTGAAAATAACAGCTTCACTTCATACATCACAAAACCCAAGGGGGCGTACAGCGATGGCAACTACATACAGAAGAGAACCGAGAAGTAGTCATGGACCCAATACAAAACCTAGCCGATCTACCCAACGATGAAACAGATCTAACAGAACATAGAAAACTCGCCAACAAGGCCACACACACGAAGACAAGAACAAAACAGGACACTGTAAAAGAAAAAAAAAAAAAAAAACACTACAACCTAAGCAACGCAAGATTGATGTCCAACACACTACAGAGATCTACAATATACTCTACGACTGTGGAATTTACATCCTATTTATCGCAGAAACTTGGCAAGATGACCACTACAAAGTCACACTACGCAGCCGTCTACCCAACAACCGCAGTAGCCAATAAAGAACACCTGAAAATAAAAACAGCTGACCCGCTGAACATCCTGAACTGTGAATCCCTCATACTTCACCTAACATCGGATCCACAAACCTCACGTTCATACACATTTGTATACCACCAACCTATGACGCAACCTTCATAGAAGCAGTTAGTAACCCGGTCATGAAACATGATCACTTGATCACCCTCAGGGATTTCAACATATGGTTTGAAGAAGAGAACGCAAACTCGCAGACATCACTAAGCAGCTTGAGACAAGGATACTAAAACAGATGGTGAAAGAAGCGGCACACATGGCAATGGCACACACTTGATACAATATTCGCCAATAAAGAAAACGGATCTCAACTGTGCCACCAATACAAATACTTTGGAGTGACCAACTCATTATACAGTTCGAGATCCAACTACCTTCAAAAGCCCCGAAATAGCCCAAAGGTTCCCCACCAATCTGGAAAAAAAACTGGCATACTATCAAAAGCCGTAATTTAGAACAACTAGATTCCTTATCTTGGGAGGATAGCTCAGGGGCAACATGCTCACCTTGGAAGCAAGACGACACGGAGCAACACAGGTTCGATCCCATTCGGTCCACGCTGAGGAACCTCTGGGTATTAAACGCGATAACCAATTAAATAAAAACCATTGTTCGGAAATAAGGACGAAAGTGACCTAGACGAAAAAGCAGACCTAATCCATAAATCTATCGCCAAAACAATTAACAACATCTCTCTTGAAAAACCCCTCATCCCATCAAGAAAGCAAGCAGTGGCAAAATGCTTCACACCCCACCTCAATAAAATGAGAAAAAAACAAACAGGAAACTAAAGAATGAAGGAAAAACTACGACCAAGCAAAAATAACAAATCTGAGCATACAAAAAGCCAACAAGAAATACTTTGATGATCGGGTCACCAAAGCCATTGGCAGTCAAAGAACTATTAAACATTTCAAACGAGATGAGCAATCCCCCTGGATGCAATAACACACAGATACCTTCACAAAAATTATGCGATAATCTCGCAGATCATTTTAAGAATAGAATCACTGACATACACCGGATCATACAAAGCAGACAATCAACCATACTGTACACCATCCCCAACCTATTGTCACGATTCAGTGCTCAAAGGGACCAGTACCCCATAATGTAGTGGGAGCCTTTAAACATTTCCTGGGCCCCACTCTGAACAGATCACGCTGTGCACCAAAAGGAGTCAACTTAGCTCAGTCCTGGCGCCTATGGCACCAGGCTCATATGGAACAGGAAGTGCTTCCCCCTTATTCCAAGAAGGATGATTGGTGATTTACTGCTTCTGCTTGCAAGCAGTGTATGTAGACTAATCTTTTTGGGAGTGGCAGGGTGTGGTCAAGAATTTAAGCTCCATCCCTGCTGAAATCCATGCTTTGCGTTACTCTGCTCCCAAGCAGTGTGAAGCACACCATGACCACCTCGGTTTCCTGCAGCATCGGGACCCGCTTCGGCTCCAACGACATCCAGCTTCAGCTGCAAGAAAGAAGACAAAACAAACACCATTAGAACAACACTCGCCTGTTTCCGGACGCCATCGTAGAACTCCAGCAGCAGCCTAATCATCGATCCTCAGAACCACAGCTACTCGACACCTGGAAGAAAGAAAAAGACAGACAAAAGGTCAGATTGGGAAAACAAAAGACTCACGTGCACCCTGCCACTTAAACCCAGTGCAGCCACACATACCAGGTTATTGTGCGCAACGCTCCATCTCTTCGCGAGCTCATCCAAAGCGGAGTAGGTCAAAGCATTTTGCCACGCGGACTCCAATTCATCTCAGCACCTGCAGAGGAAGGAAAAAACACTTGAGAGAAAGAACAGCACGCAAGGACAACGTTAAAACACCTTAAAAGCGTAGGGGGGTGTGGGGATGGAAATACCCAGAATACGTGTTGAGGGACCCCATAATAAGGGAGATAAAGGGAAAGATGAGGGAATTCTTCGACAATAATAAAAGGGGCGACACGGCAGAAGATATTAGGTGGGATGCGTTTAAGGCTACAATGAGGGGGGGAAATCATAGCACTCAAAGCACAAAGACACAAGCAGCTGCTGGCCCTGGAGATCCAGCTGGAGGCAGAGGTCGAGGAAGCAAGGAACAAAGTAGCTGAGACCCCCAATAGACCCAACCAGAGGGAATACAGGAGGGTGGTGGGGCAATTGGGGATCTTATTAACCAAAAAAAGCGGAAGGGGCCCTACTTTACGTGAGACAAATTTTGCGTTAAAAGGGAACCAGGCAGACGCTCTATTGGCACGCCTCCTCCAGGGAGCGACGTCAAGAAATACAATCTTGGCCCTAAAGACAAACAGGCGATAGGGTTACACAAACACAAGATATTCAAGAAACCATGGCCAAATTCTATGAGACATTGTACACTTCACAAAACCCCCACGCCCAAGCCCAGGATGCATTCCTGGAAAAGATAGGCCTGCACAAAATAGACGGAGAAACCCAGACGGGCCTACACCAAGAAATAACGGAGGATGAAGTGAGGAGGGTTATCAGGAACCTGCCCGTGGGCAAAGCCCCTGGCCAAGATGGGTACTCGGCAGCCTTTTACAAGTCCTTTGCCGGGCTGCTGGTACCACAATTGACCTGTCTCTTCAACTCCTTTAAAGATAGAGGGCAAATAGCCCCATCCATGAAGGAAGCCAAGATCTCCCTGATCCTGAAAACTGGTAAGGACCCCCTGGAAAGATCATCATACAGGCCAATAGCGCTCATCAATGTAGACGCTAAGATTTACACAAAAATCCTAGCCAATATGCTGGAGGGGCGTCTCCCGGACCTGATATATCAGGATCAGGCGGGATTTATAAAAGGGAAGGGAGACAGCGGATAATATAAGGAGGGGGGCACACCTAGTGGAAAAGGTGGAAAAAACTCACCCCGGCGGCCCTATCATCTCTGGACGCTGAAAAAGCATTCGACCGGGTAGAGTGGTCATTTCTTTTTAAGGTTATGGAAAAGAATTGGACTTGGAGGCGCCTACTTGCAGATGGTCAAGGCAAACTACGAGGGGCCCCGAGCGAGAGTGGTTGTGAACAGCACAACATCGAGACTGTTCCAACTCCAAAGAGGCACGAAACAGGGATGTCCCTTCTCACCCTTGCTCTACGCAATCTACTTAGAACCCCTCCTACAGGCCATTCGGGAATCAGAGGGAATACAGGGAATCCCATTTGGGGGCAGACAGCATAAAGTGTCAGCCTTCGCCGACGACATGCTACTCGCCCTGACAACCCCATAGAATCAAGCAGGCAAAGTAGATTACTCAAGGAATTTGGGGAAGTGTCCGGATTACGCATAAACATGAACAAATCCGAGCTTATGGACCCGACGCTGGGGCAAGAGGAGAGGGAAGAGCTAAAAAAGGCTAACACCATTCGCATGGCGGCCTGGAGGGGCGTGGGGCCTTTAGGGAAATCACATACTTGGGGGTGAGGATTACCCCGGCTCTCACAGGATGGTATGCGTCAAATTGCCCTCCCCCCCCCTAATGAGAAGTATTGAAAAGGACCTCCACAAGTGACGGAGTCTCCGGATCTCCTGGCTTTGGAGGCTGGCGGCAATAAAAATTGTCACACTGCCGAGGATGCTCTACCTATTTCAAGTCATCCCCCAAAATGTTCCAGCAAGCTTCTTCAGGGAGCTCCAAGCTGTAAGCTCCAAGCTGTAACAAACACATTTATTTGGGAGGCGAAAAGAGCAAGGAGAAGTAGGCAGCAACTCATGGCTCTGAGGAAAGAAGGGGGACTAGCCCTACCTAATTTCCGTCAATACTACGAGGCAACCCAGCTAAGGGTTATTAGGGAATAGCTACATGAGGGGGGGTGAAGAAGAACACTGGGTTAAAATGGACAGGGCTGTCACAAAGCATGACCTAGGGAAGGTCGTGTGGCTACCTAAGCAGCACCGACCAAAACACATGTACGAGAGCTCCATCACTAAACTAGTGATGGATAACTGGGACAGGCTGGTCAAACGCATAGAAATCACAACCTACCCGTCCCCCTCCACACCTATATTCAATAACAGAGTTCACTCCCGGGCTGGAGAGGAGGGCATTCAGGAATTGGCAGGAATGGGCTTGCCAGAGAATGAGAAACATGTTCATAGGGGGGGAAAATCAGCACCTTTGTGGACGGCAAAAGGGACTTCGCACTGGGGGAGGGGGAGGGACTGATATATTCCCGACTGATATATTCCCAACTGCGCCACTGGCTTCTCCACCCCACGAATAAGAAGGCGGCCACTAGATTTCCGACCCCCTTCGAGAAATTCTTAATGACCAACGACCGCTTGAAAGGGCTAATCTTGCAGCTGTACAAGATTCTAGATGAAGCTGTCCCGAGGATGCAGTGGGCATATATGGGAAGATGGGAACACATACTGGGCAGGGACATAGAGAAGAGGGAATGGGAGAAACTTTGGAGGAAAATCCCCAAACTAGCGAGAGCCTCACAAACCCAGGAAGCCTAGTACAAAATACTCCATGGTTGGCATTATACTCCAGCCCGCCTGCGCAGCATATACCTGGGGACAACGGGAATCTGCTGGAGAGGCTGTGGGCAGGAAGCACAGCGGAACATATCTGGTGGAGGTGCCCAAAGATAGTCCCATTCTGGAAGGAAATCCGTCAAGCACGAGAACAGGTGTTCGGATCAGGGGGGAGCATGCCCCCGGAATGGACCCTCCTGGGCCTCCGGCCCGAGGAAGTGACAGGAGAGCCGAGAGGCAGAGAAAGAGCGCGGGCGATGCTAACTATAGCCGGAATGACAATTATAGCCCAGAGGTGGAAAAGCTCTGACATTCCGACATTCCAAGACTGGATGCGCAAAGTGTGGGAAATGGTGGCAATGGAATGGACTACATATGCAATGAACAATGTAATGCAGAACTTTGCAGGCGATTGGAGGGGGTGGCGGGTGGGGGGGCAGTGTTAAGTTTTCTCAGAGACGATTTCAGGATCGGATGGCTTCCGCAATGGTTAAGACTTTTAGATCTGCAATGACCCCGAAGGGACACAATGAAATTATAGTAAACAACGGAAAACCCGAGGCAGCACCGTGGGAGAGGGGGAGGGGGGGGGGGAGAGGGGAGGGGGGCGGAGTTAGGGGGAATGTTATGTCTGTTGAAAATGTAATAAAAAGAATTTAAAAAAAAACTTAAAAGGGAGTAAGCAAGATGACAAAAAAGAAGACAGAACAAACTACAAAAAAGTCAGAGAAAGACAGATAACAAGTAGGAGACAAGGAAAGACTTACCTTGGTTAATCAAGGCAGGCTAGTCTTCGCCACAGCCGGACTGGGCAAGCGGACCAGTGACATAACTTGGTCCATCCGAGCCTGTGCCCTGCAACAGCGCCCCTGCAACGAATAGCAGGACGGATAGCCCAACAATAATAAATATCAGGTGAGGAGCATTCAAGTGGAGAATTCAATACCCTGGGAAGGGGAAGAGCGAACAGGGAGGGAGGTCTGGGCGGACGCATGTACCAGTAGCCCACAGCTGACCTCGCTTTCCATCCTACGAGCAGACTAAATCTCCTGAGTTATCGAGCCCAGCAGTCCAGACGGCTGTCCTCCCAGCAAAGCCCGACGTCCCTGTGGAGACAAGGTGAGCGTAACAGAACGCAAAGCCTCTCCAAACCTCTGCCTGGACGTCATTGAAAAGTCGGAAACTGACCAATTAGCCGAGTTCCCGGGAGTTACAAGCAGAGGAACACGCAGCCCGACAAGAAACCAACGCCCTCAGAAGGGAATTGATTGTGAATCGGGATTGTACCGATGAGTTAGCAAGGCAATTACTTCAGACACAAGCCAGTCAAGCCCCACTGCCTGGACCGATTCAATCCTCTGCAACATCACAGCCCGCGCCGGTGCAAGTCGTCCTGCCTGGTGCTGTCCCCTTGGCTCCACCTGAAAATTTTGCAGGCGACCCCAACAAATACTCTAACTTTATGAATCAGTGCTGCTTGCACTTCCTATGCAGAATAGGGGCGTTCCCCCAACGACCAGTCAAGGGTCGCATTCGTGCTTTCGTATTTGGTTGGAAGAGCCGCCGACTGGTCAATTCCATTGGTAAACAGGGACGACCGCTGCTCCACGATTTCGTGGGGTTTCAACACGAACTCGAAAAGCTATTCGCCCGGCACACCAGGCCAGGCCCTGGACAACTAACTCTTGTCGCTCCGGCAGGGCAGCCAAGACCTGTTGACATATATAGCCACTTTTAACAGGTTAGTGGTCGAATCAAACTGGCCGGAAGAGAAGAGAAAAAGAAAAAAAAAAAAAGAGAACCATGATTTTTTACAGTGGTCTGCGGGGAGAGTTGAAAGACGTTCTGGCTCTGGTAGTGAATCCCCCCAAAGGGTGTGCGGAGTACATCGACTTAGCCATGCAACTTGAGAACAGGCTGCAGGATTGCAAGTGTGATCATGCCCAGTCCGAGGGGCGCACGGTGTACGTCTGGGCTAGAGAAGCTCAGTCCCGGCAACCTGAAAGCCATCCTGAACCAATGTAGATCGGAGGCTTGCAGAGCCCACTAACCAAGGCGGAGAGGGAACAGGGGAGACAACAGCAACTATGCCTGTACTGTGGAAAGGCGGGTCTCTTCCTCCGAGAGTTTCCAGGGAATCCACCAAGGAAGACGGTGGGAGCCACGGATAGAGGGGATGCTGAACCTGACTCGGAAAACCCCAACGCCGGAAAGTGTAGAGGTCCGCTTGTCGAGCATTGAGAAAGAACCTTCACATACCTTGCACCTAGTTATACCAGTGATCCTAATCAGCCACAAACAACTATCTACAATGCCCGCTTTGGAAGCATACATAGATTGTGGAGCAGTTGGGAACTATATGGACCAAGATTTGGCAGACAAGATGGGCCTTCCCCTTCGTAAAAAGACAACGTAACAGGTCACAGCCGTCGACAGCACTTCTGGCCCTGTAACACAATGTACGGAAGAAGTAACTCTGCTTTGTCAAGACGGGCATCTGGAAGACATTTTTTACCTTATCAGCGCTGCGCAATTCCAGATGATTCTGGGGAGGCCCTGGCTGGAAGCCCACAACCCTCAAATCGACTGACGTGCAAGTGTCTTAACCTTCTTGAAACAATGTGCTGGTTCTTGTTACCAGGCGAGGTCCCTCCTAGGGGCTCAAGTGAGAACTCTTCCAATAGAAGGAAAGATGCTGTGCCTAACGGGCACGTTGCCATCCGACTACATGGATTACCAGGATGTTTTCCAGAGGGATCAGGCAAATACGCTACCTCCGCACAGGCCCTACGACTGCCAGATAGACCTAATACTAGGAGCCCAGATTCCCTGCAGTCGGATCTACGCACTCACCGAACAGGAGAACCTCCATTTGAAAACCTACCATGACCAATACCTAGCAAACGGTTTCAACCGCCGGTCAAAGTCACCTGCAGCGTCACCCCTCTTTTTCGTCCCCAAGAAGGAGGGGGGGGATCTGAGGACATGTATCAATTACCGTTCATTTAATCAGATAATGGTTAAGAACCGCTACCCTTTGCCACTCATCCCAGAACTCCTGGACCAAGTCACGGATGCCCAGATTTACACCAAACTGGATCTTAGAGGGGCCTACCCCCTGGTACAAGTTAAGAAAGGCGATGAATGGAAGACCGCCTTTCATACTAAATATGGCTTGTACGAGTACCGGGTCATGGCCTTTGGGCTTTGTAACGCCACTGTGGTGTTTCAGTTCTTCATGAACGACGTACACCTGGAGTTACTTGATGTCTGCACACTGGTCTACATTGACATCCCGATCTATTCAGCTACCAAGGAGGATCATATCAAACATGTCCGGGCTGTGCTCGAGAAACTCTGGCAACAGCATCTATACGCCAAGCTGGAAAAATGCTCCTTCCACGTAACGGAAGTAGAGTTCTTAGGTTTTATCCTCACACCACAGGGCATTCGTATGGATACGCGAAAGGTAGACGCCATCCTCAACTGGCCTTAACCATCATCAGTAAAGGGAGTCCAGAGTGTTCTCGGGTTTGCGAACTTTTATCGGCGATTCATTCCAGGATTCTCAGATTGTCCATCCAATCATTTAATTGTTAAGAACAAGCGTTTCCAATGGTCCACATAAGCGGAAGCAGCTTTCCAGAATCTGAAATGGCATTTCACCTCAGCCCCAATTTTACAACATCCCCGGCCTGATCTCCCATATGTGGTCGAGACGGATGCCTCCAACATAGCTATTGGAGCAGTCCTTTTGCAAAGAAACCCAGGCGATGGTCAACTGCATCCTGTGACATTTTGGTCGCGTAAATTCTCAGCCCCGGAATTGAACTACGCCATTACCGATAAATAACTTCTGGCAATCAAGGTAGCATTCAAGGCTTGGAGGCATCATCTCCTAGAGGACCGGCATACGGTCAGGTGATTACGGACCAGCGCAACCTGCAATATCTAAAGACAGCAAAAGCGCAGTCTCATCAGCTCCGGTGGACCCTTTTTATTTCTTTTTGCCAAATAGGACTACGTGATAACCTACCGCCCGGGGGTACATAATGGCAAGGCTGACGCTCTGTCCCATATGGGTGAAGGAGAAATTGCATATGCAATGCTGGACCCAGTCGCCATCATCCCAGAAGAAAAAAAATATGGGGGCACTTACTGTAACTTCACCTCTAGAGGACTTAAAACTTGAGACCCAACATTGCATGAACATAGAGACGCAACAGGCGTGGCTTTCAAAGGGAGAAGAAAAAAAAAAAAAACGCAGTCACCAACGGTTTGCCAGATTATCAATAGCGTCTTTATATTCCAAATAAGAACTTACAGAACCAGGTCATTGCAAGTTACTATGACTCACTAATTGAAGGACACCCGCAAGTGACCAAAACACTAGCCAAAATTAAGAGAAGTTACTCTTGGCCGACCTGGAGGAAGGACGTGTTCAAGTTAGTATCAACTTGCAGGATATGTGCACAGAACAAATCCCAAAAGACAAAGCCTGCAGGTCTCTTATGGCCTCTAGAAATCCCTCCAACACCCTGGCACACAATATCCCTCAATTTCATCACGGATCTTCCCCCAGTCGAGGCTTCAACACCATTCTGGTCGTGGTAGACTTGTTCTCAAAGAAGGCCCACTTCATTCCTTTAAAAGGCCTCCCAACTGACATCACCCTGGCAAAGGTATTTGCTTACATAGACTCCCATCGGTCCCGATATCTGACCGTGGCAGCCACTTTGTTTCGAGGTTCTGGAAAAAGAGTTGCAAACTCGCAAAAAATCGATGTTAGACTATCCACAAGCCACCATCCCCAGACCGACGACCAAACAGAGAGGACAAACCAGACCTTAGAGCAATAACGGAGGTGAATGCTCCACCAAACAGAAAGACACCTGGAAGGGCATGCTGTGGATAGCGGAGTATGCTTATAATAACTCCATGAATACCAGTACTGGACAAAGTCCTTTCTATACAATGTACGGGCGACACCCACAAACCTCTATCTTTGATCCACCTGAAGAACTGGGAATGCCGGCAGTAACAACTTTGCATACCACAATCACTGGTGATCTTAAGAAGGCAGCAGAGCAACTGGCCAAAGCCAAAGAAAGACAGAAAAAATGTGCAGATCAACATAGGAAGAAGGCACCAGTCTATCAAATCGGAGACGCTGTTTGGTTAGCCTCTAGGCACATACCCTTGAAAGGGCCCAGAGCATTTCGGTCAAGATACCTAGGCCCATACACCATCGAGGCGATAGTCAATCCTGCCACCATGAAGCCAATGCTGCCCTCTAACATGAGAATTCCTCCTGTGTTCCACGTTTCGCTATTGAAACCTGTTCAGCCTGGCACACGAGTCAAAACACCTCCAGAACCCGTGGTTGTGGACGAGGAATCGGAATATGAGGTCAAAGACATCCTAGACTCCAAGATGATCAAGTCCCAACTGTACTACCTCAGACTGGAAAGGCTATGGTCCGCAAGATACAACATGGGAATCTAGTGACCCTGTCCATGCACCACGGCTGGTGAAGCATTTCCATTGCAACCACCCGACTAAGCCAGGTCCCTGAAGAAATTCGCCCTTGAGAGGGGTTTTGGGAAGGGGGGGGGGGGGCAGGGGTGTCACGATTCGGTGCTCAAAGACACCAGTACCCCATAATGTAGTGGGAGCCTTTAAACATTTCTTGGACCCCACTCTGAACAGATCATGCTGTGCACCAAAAGAAGTCAACTGGGCTCAGACCTGGCACCAGGCTCATATGGAACAGGAAGTGCTTCCCCCTTATTCCAAGATGGAGGGTTGGTGAGTTACTGCTTCTGCCTGCAGTCTTTTGGGAGTGGCAGGGTGTGGTCAAGTATTTAAGCTCCACCCCTGCTGAAATCCATGCTTCGCGTTACTCTGCTCCCAAGCAGTGTGATGCTCACCGCGATCAGCTCTCTGTTTTCTGCAGCATCGGGACCCGCTTCGGCTCCAACGACATCCAGCTTCAGCTGCAAGGAAGAAGACAAAACAAACACTATTAGAACAACACTTACCCGTTTCCGGACGCCGCCATAGAACTCCAGCAGCAGCCTAATCATCGATCCTCAGAACCACAGCTACTCAGCACCTGGAAGAACGAACAAGACAGACAACCGGTCAGATTGGGAAAACAAAAGACTCATGCGCACCCTGCCACTTAAACCCTGCGCAGCCACACATACCGTGTTAGTGTGCAACGCTCCATCTCTTCGCGAGCTCATCCAAAGCGGAGTAGGTCGGAGCATTTTGCCCCGCGGACACCAATTCATCTCAGCACCTGCAGAGGAAGGAAAAAACACTTGTGAGAAAGATAAGGGCAACGTTAAAACACCTTAAAAGGGGGTAAGCGACTGGCCACCAGGGGGCGCAGAGATGAACACACTCTCTGCGTGAGCTCTGTCAGCATCACCCCGGAAGATGAGTTGAGCCCCCTCTTCCTGGTACCCCCCCCCCCCATGAAAATTCGACGAGAGTGTTGGCGGAACACCCACCCCCCCCAGCCTGGGAAAAATCCCGAGGAGAAACGGACCCCCGCACCTCCCGAAATAGCCAGAGGAAGAAGTGCCCTCGAGACGACGCCACCACACGCGCAGGCACAGCGTGTCAACGAGACCCGAGGCCCCGCCTGTAGGCCCCGCTGAGTCGCACTACGCCGACAGGGACCAGCTTTTGGCCCATACGAAGGGGAGGGCAGGGCCCACACCCTCGGTGCCCGGAGACAGCATCCCCGAACGTTGCCGCGCAGAAGATCTACTGGCTTCCGGAACACCGTCCCCCCGACATGACCCCCCCGGAGGGAAGTCGCCGCAGAGCCACTTTACACGGCGCAGAGACCGCTTCCCTCTGAACTCCAAGCACTGCCCGTTCCACCCAGCCATCGGAAACACTTATGACCGCTAAACACAGGCTGTTGCACTTCGCCGAAGCCCCTGCTTCACCTGCACCTTCAGAGCCCCCAATGGCGAACAGCAACACTACGGGAAATGTCTTGGCGGCGGCGACAAAGGGAGACATCGCTGCCCTTCTGGGTGAAATAAAGAACTTGGGCACTAACATAGGAGGCAAAATAGACAGGATTACGCAGCGACTTGACAGTATGGAGGATAGACTCGAAGGAGTGGAGAACAATCAATCCTCCATTGATACTCTCGAAACACAGCTCGATCATAGGATGATGGAGTTAGAACGCCGAGAAGAGGACTTTAAGCTTGATGATCTTGAAAACAGAGAGACGTCACAATATCCGCATTTTTGGTATTCCGGAAAGAGAAGGTGAAACAGGCGTACCTCAAGGAAACTCTAAACAATATCATTAAGCTTCTCACAGCTGATGATGAGGTGGACGAACCAATCACGGAACAAATTCACAGAGCGGGAGGCCCCTCGGGCAGACCACGATCAGTCCTGGCCCGATTCCATCGCTTTCGGGACAAGGTCCAAATCCTCGAAAAAGCCAGGAAAAGTGACATGATCACACTAGGAGGATCCCAGATTGCGATCTATCAGGACTCATCTTCACTGACGCTGGCTCTCAGAAGGATGTGTGGCCCCCTCATTAAGAAACTTAAGGAGAAAAATGTCAGATACAGGTGGGGCTACCCTTTCTCGCTAACGTTTGAATACGAAGGAACCAGACAGACTATGATCCGAAAAGGAGATAAAAGCATGCATCTGCGACCTTCTTGGCCACCCTGACGGCGATCCTAATCGAGACGAGAAACAAAAAGAAGATCGAGAATGGCACACTCAGGGTGCTCGGAGGAAGAGAGTGAAGGGATCGCGGAAATTCCGAAGAGGCAACCTTTCGCCAGAGGGGGAAAACTGAAGACTTCACAATACCGTTAAGATCAAACCAAAAGCAGTGAACTATATTGCACATGCAATAAGTGTTGACATTGATACAACCCCGTGACCCTAATGACTACAATTAGGGGTGGGACCATGAAAGGGCTCAACCCAAACAATGATGGCATATTTGGACAAGGGGCGTGATGTAACGGCCCCTATAGGTGGTTCGATACCGACTCGGTGTCCTTGCCCGGGTACGATCGAACGCCACCAACCGGAAATGGGTAAAGAAAAGGGGAAATACAAGGAATGGTTAAAGAACTTTGCAATGGTCAATGCAATACTCACAGTCTCGTATACATACCAACGCAGCGTGGAATCTAGAGCAGGCATGCATCAACGAGCAGTCAATAGCAGTCATCTTCCTTTGAACGCAATCAATGGCAGCAAACACTGACGCGGGGCATGCCACCCCCCTTGAGTAGGGACGCTCAATCTTAAAGGCCTTAATTCTCAGACGAAAAGATCTCTAGTGGCCAGAGAATTCCGCAGGGCCCAACTTGATATTCTTCTCCTGCAAGAAACCAGGTACATGAACGGCGAATCTTACCGAAACAGGTCGGAATAGAATTTTGGGGCTCCGGTCCATTACGAAAGGGGGGAGTCGGGATTCTCATCAGAAAGGGCACCGAATTTGAACTTACCAAGTCATGGTCCGATGTAGAGGGCAGAGCACTTCTAGTGAGTGGCCACATTGGGAAAATAAACGTAACCATTGCGACCCTCTACTCCCCAAATACGGGTCAATCCAGATTCCTCACCAAGACTGTCCCGAAGATTCTACTCTAGGCGTCCGGCCATGTCATTCTAGGTGGCGATTTCAATCAATGGGCCGATCCTGTCAGAGACCATAAGCCCGGCAACCCCAATGTAAAACTCAACGACAGAACCGACCAAACCGGGCTTGCTTCCATGATGGAAACGTACAACATGAGGGATGTGTGGAGAGCCCAACACCCAGACGAACAAGGCTACACTTTCTACTCCGCCCCCCATAATACATACACCAGAATAGACTACCTATACGTAACTAACGAGCTTGCAGAGATAGTATCACACTCTGAGATTACCCCGATCTCTTGGTCTGACCACGACATGGTCCGCACAGACATCCAATGGATAAACTTACCTGTCAAGAGTGGAAAATGGCGATGCAATGAGACCCTCTGGAAAGATGTGGCCTTCAAGGCTGGGATGGAGTCTGAAATCACGCAGTTTTACGACATTAACGACAATGGCGAAGTATCTAAGCAAACTGTATGGGAAGCCGCTAAAGCCACCAGGAGAGGGATCCTGATAAGGGAAGGCACGTCGAAAAAAAAGAGAGAAGTATTATTGAACACAGGTTACGAACCGAAATCACTCAGTTGGAGTCCGACAATCGGGGAGAATCAGAATCCGACCGAGCAAAACTAAACGAAGCAAGGGGAAAAGGAAACAAACTGAAACTCTTAGAACACAAACAGATTGCACGCAAGCTGAGATTTTTGAAGCAAAAATTCTATGAGAAGGAGACAAGGCAGATGCGCTTTTTGCCGCCAGGGTCTGAGAACAAAGCTTTGCCAACTTTTATGAAGCTTTATATTCCTCCGAGTCAGACCCCGATCAACCAGAAATAGAATCTTACCTGTCTTCAATACACATGCCCCGCATCCCCTCCCTAGATGTCGAACTGCTGGAATTCCCCATAACTTATTTGGAAGTTCAGGCTCCTATAAAGAGGCTCACTTTAGGCAAGTCACCGGGAGAAGACGGCTACACAGCCGGATTCTACAAAACCTTTAGTTCCCTCCTCACCCCCTTCTTAACAGAACTTTTCAACGAAATCATCGATACTGGTAAACCCTACTCTCCTATCCATAGACGCAGAGAAAGCTTTCGATGGGGTCGAATGGGGATTCCTAAAAGCGGTCCTGCGTAATGTTGGAATGGGCCCGAGGTTCAGAAGGGCAATACAAGCGGTATACACAGACCCTAGAGCGGCAATATTTGTGAATGGCGAATACTCTAGATGGTTCAACCTGGAAAGAGGGACTCGTCAGGGGTGCCCCCTCTCCGCGATCCTCTTCCCCCTCTCGCTAGAGCCCCTAGCGATGGTAATAAGGATTGACCCAACAGTGGAGGGTATTCACCTGGTGGAGGACAGAATATAAAGTGGCATTTTACGCAGATGATATCCTCCTCCACGTCACCAACCCTAGGACCTCGGTCCCCCGAGCTCTCTTCCTACTGGATGAATATGGCAAGCTCTCTGGGTTCAAGGTGAATAAACAGAACTCCACCCTCTTCCCACTCCAAGGTCAGGAAGAGGCTAACACCAAATTCTCCACGCTGGGCCTCAATATTGAACACACAAAACTGCGATACCTAGGGATATTGATCACTAAACATCTTGACGATCTTTATGAGGCGAACTTCCCTCCCTTATTACAGCAGTTGCAGGCCAACCTGGTGAGATGGGAGAAGCTCACAATTTCATGGCTGGGTCGACTCAATGCGATCAAAATGGTGTCCCTTCCCCGATTTCTGTACCCTTTCCAAATGCTACCGATCAGAATCCCAGCCAGCTTCTTCGTTAACATCAAAAGGGCCATCCTCAAATTTCTCTGGCAAGGAAAGAAGGCAAGGGTCTCGTATAAGACTAACACTCCAAAAGAAAAAGGAGGTGTTGGCCTCCCCAACCTGCAAAAATACTACGAAGCTTCCCAACTTAGAGTCCTGATCCCCCACCTACGCAACCTCACGAGCTGACAATGGGTCACCATGGATAATCATTACTTAGCACCAGCCACGGTGTCAGAATGGCTCTGGTCCCCCATACGGAGGATCTCCAGGAAGATCAAGGATCACCCAATACTCAGTACCATATGGAACATTTGGACTCCGGGCAATAATATGCTCAACATCACCACATGGCCCTCCCCTCTGAGCCATCTATGTTCACCCGGAAACAACGACCACATCCTGAATGTTGAAAGGTTCCAAACATGGTACGAACTGGGCTAGAGAGAGTTGGACAACTACAGAGAAAGGACTCTTTCATATTCCTTCCAGAATTAACTGAAGCCCTTGGAATTGGCCCCCTGTCCACATTCCACTGCATTCAAATAAAAGGCGTTTTGACGAGTCCGAGGTGGAAACAGTACCTGATGAGGGACCTCACACCGTTCGAGAAGATATTGGACTCGAGAACAGAGATAAAAGGCCTAATATCAGCGATGTATAACGAATTGATAGAAAGTGAGGGGGGAGGGGGACTGACCTACTGAGAAACAAATTGGGAAGAGACTTTGGTGAACAGTTCACTCCAGAGTTATGGGGACCCATATGCAAAGCAGCTACGCAAACTTCCATTGCGAACCAATACAGACTTCACGCCATCAAATTACTCCATAGGTGGCAATATGATCCCATCAAACTATCTAAGATGTTCCAAACTACCAGTCCCGAATGCTGGAGAGGATGTGGAGAAAACGCAGATTACTGGCACATGTGGTGGAGCTGCAACAGTCTTCTGAAACAAGGTCCTGGGCTGGATAAATGAAATCAACGGCATCACCAGAACGTTAGACCCCTATTTTATTCTATTTGGCCTCGAAAAAAATGATGATGACTGGACTACAATGAGAGACCTGACCCCACAGTTACTGCTCGCAGCTCGAGCCGTACTTGTTACGAAATGGAAATCAACTTCACTGCCCACCAAAAACGAATGGGCTAATGTCGCCACCAATATATGCATAATGGAGCATATCACAGCATCTCTCCATGGAAGGTCAGCGCAGGTAGAGGGCCTATGGATGGACTACAAAACCAAAAATCTCCCCAACTGACTATCGAGGTCCACCATTGACCCCTCCCGTGTAAACCTGAAAACAAAAATAGGAAGCAACCCGCCATGATGCATCACCCTACTCTCACCGATGAAGCTGTCACTTTGACAAATGAGAGACCATGACTGCCATTTGTAAAATGCTGCAATGATCGAACTGAATGCTGCATGACCAACTGGGGGGTGGAAGGTGGGACGGGGGAATGGTGAAGTCGGGTACTCACACAGGACGTAATCAGAGACAATGGGCTCGTCAATACGAGCATCTGCTGTTATTGAGCTTCACTGATTTGTCTTGTATATCAAGGCCTTAAAGTTTTTCTTTTTTTCTGTTTTTGTACCATGACTTCTGTTTGTAAACTGAATAAAGACAAATTAAAAAAAAAAAAAAAGGGAGTAAGCAAGACGACAAAAAAGAAGACAGAACAAAACTGCAGAAAAAGTCAGAGAAAGAGATAAGTAGGAGACAAGGAAAGACTTACCTTGGTTTATCAGGGCAGGCTAGTCTTAGCCACAACTGGACTGGGCAAGCGGACCAGTGACGTAACTTGGTCCATCGAGCCTGTGCCCTGCAACAGTGCCCCTGGAACGAATAGCAGGACCGATAGCCCACCAATCAAATATCAGTTGAGGAGCATTCAAGTGGAGAATTCAATACCCATGGAAGGGGAAGATCAACCAGGGAGGGAGGTCTGGGTGGACACACGTACCAGCAGCCCACAGCTGACATCGCTTTCCATCCTACGAGCAGACTATCTCCCGAGTTATCGAGCCCAGCAGTCCAGACGGCTGTCCTCCCAGCAACACCCGACATCCCGGTGGAGACAAGGGGAGCGTAACAACTATCCCGGGAACAGAGAACAGGCTAACAGTTTTGCGCAAATGTTAAGAGAAACTCCTAAGCCTGGTGAGAAAAAACAACAAGGAATGCTCCCCAATGGATCCCTACCCACCCAACATCTGTAAATCAATCCTTACCACAGTGTATACCATCGCAATGCTAGCTATACCTCTACAACCTATCGCTCTCAACAGGGAAAGTATAGCGAGCATTCAAATCTGCCTACATCAAACCACAAACTACAGACAGATCTCAAACTTTCCCTATCCAGCAAAACTATTAGAGTCCTCAGTTTACGAACACGCACTGGAACATGTATAAAATCACTAACTATTGGACCAGGCACAAGGTGGCATCATACCCATGAGAGGGACAGGCACAGCACGTCTCTCAATATGGGACGACCTAAAGACTAACAAAGACTCCAACACAAACCCGCCACTGATACTACTCGACCTCTCTGTAGCATTCCACACAGTCAATCACAACATCCTCATCAAGAAACTGGAAGAAATAGGGATCACGGACAGCGCTCCTCTGGATTAAATCCTTCATCTGTAAGAATGGAAACAGTATGGAAAAAAAAATTCTAATCTGCACTACAGGACACCACCTGGAGAGTACCACAAGGATCCTTGTTCTCCCCGCTCCTCTTCAACATCTATAATGCCACCAATTAACCTCATCAAAAGACACAGCTTCACTTGCTACAAGTACTCAGATGACACCAAAATCATCTACAAAATATGTGATGAACAAGAGGAGAACACAACGCTAATAGACGGTCTCAAAAAACTCCAACAATGGATGAAAACTAACAACCTCAAAATCAAATCGGACAAGATGGAAATCATGATTACATCCAACACCCAAGAAAGCAACTAGAACATCCCATGGCCCACAGAACTGGGAACATCACCCACACTATCCAAAGTTGTCAAAAACCCTGGAATCCTAATGGACAACGAGCTAACCCTAGAATTGCAAGTAAACCCAATATTCAAGAAATGCTTTGTCCATCTACACACGATCAAAAAGATTCTACCATTCCTCTCCTTCACGCAAAAAACACTGGCCATCATCTCCATCATCATTGCAAGGATAGACTACACCAACAGCTTCTACCTCAGAATGCAAGACTATTTACTGAAGAAACTGCAACGTACACATAACACAGCTGCCAGACTTCTCCTAAAACTATCGCAACGTGTAACAATAGAGGGTCAAACAGGAAACGGGAGAGAGAGATGGTTCCAACTCAATTGGATCACAGATAGAGAGACATAGATGAAAAAAAGCAGAGAGAGAGGTGTCCTGATGATTCAATGGGTAACAGGGAATCATCCCCCTGGAGGAACCCCTGAGGGTGTTGACTGCTGCACACCAGAATATACTTAAGCGGAGAGGCGCTTGGTCTGGACCCTGGGGGTAAAAACGGTACTGCCGCTGAATAACACTATTGAGGACCGACACTTCTGCACACAACATGGTCATTGTAGCACACCAGAATGTATGACAGGCAAAGGGATATGGCCCACATCCAGTCAAAGCGGATAGGATAGGGTACTGCCACTAAGCAACCCTACTAAAAGACTCATCCTTCTACATACACCTCTCTAACTCTGAACTAAACACAACCATACATCTGCAGCACAACAAACTGCACGCACTTCACTACACCACAACACCAACACCACAACAACACAAACCACACATAGCCTCGCCCCAACAGCACATGGTGGCTACTAACTGAAAAATACACCTACGCTCAGCAAACGGTGTAAACCCGAACTGAAGCTGCCAACAGCACATTACAGTTCTCGCTCTCCCCCCCCTCAGTCCTACTAACTTACCCCCCTTTTGCTTTACAGATCCACCAGAGTGCCAAGAAACCATGCAACAACAGTGCGCGCTATAACAACTTGTAGCATAACATACTTGCACCTCTTCTCTCTATCAGTTTCAAAATGTCAAGAAGTGATCCTTTACGGCTTTACCGCTTTGAAGGCGCTCGCCCACTCCCCTGTTCGTATGTGCGCTTATGTGGGCAAATATCTTATTGCATTAGAACTCCCCATCTATACCGGTTCTGAGTTTGGGAGGTTAGCTACCACTGGTGCTGGCGACCTGTTGTGGCTGAGGCTCAATTGAAACCAGCAAAGGTTGCACTGCTGGTTTTCACCATCCTGTCTCTACTCTGCGCTGGCTAAAGAAATATATGCATTACATCCAACCATGCTGACTTTCCCCGTTTGAGAAAAGCAAGAAAAAAGCACAAATCTTGAATTGTTCCTTTTGTTGATCGCACGTATGCGTCAAGTGGTGCTTTCCTATGTCTACTTAAATGTGACTAGTAACATCCAGTGAGATTTTGCAAATGACGGAGACTGCAGCACAAAGACAGCCCGTCAGCATGGTTCACATAGGGGCATAGCACAAGTCCTTTCTCTGTCCATTGGCGGAGAACATTTATTGTATTAAAAAGAAACAGGGTGACACTTCTTTCATCTAATTGCTTTAATCAGCTGGCTTTGTGAGCGCTGGCAAAAGATTCAAAATATTCAATGTGGCAATCGTTTTTTTAATGCAATCTAATAATTGTGGTATGGCAGTGTCAATGGAAAGTTAATCGTACATTTTAAAAGCTTAGTGGGACTGCCAGCAGCTAGTCCAGTCAGTGAGCCATGCTGCTGTGGCAGGATGGATCTAGGTAGGCCAGCCAGCACCAGGCCAGCTCTATAAACACTAAAATGGGTGCCATGTACCTCAGTCTTGCTCCGCTACGCCTTCAAAACAAAAACAAATACGAAGAGGGAAAAGCATTCCTGTAATTAAACAATCACTACTTACTTTTATTGATGCTTATTCTTTTGTCCCGTTGCCTCTGGCCCGGCCTCCTGCCTGAAGCGAGTAGACCTGGAGCCGGCAGGGATGGAGCACACGCTGCGTGGCACAAAATGCTAGCCACGCTGCTTTACCCGCAAGTGTCTCTCCGATACCAGGAGGTGCGTCACAGCGTTCATTGCACGTCACTAAGTCAGCGCAGTGACGTGTACATAACAACCCTCTTTTCTCCATGAGAATTACAAATGCACACATATATACAATCGTGTCAATCATACCAAATATGTTCTTGTTAGCACACATTGTCACTTAGCTTCCTGAGGGGCCTCGGCGCTGCCTCAGGTGGTCCGGCCGTGCTACCGATCCACCCCACCTGGGGGAGGGCTGGTTGGCTGTGCCTCTTCTGGCTGCTGGCTGGCCAGTCTGCAGGCCTAATGCTCTGGCACCGCCCTTCTCGGTCTGGACCGATTCCTTCGGCTGGGCCGGTGGTCTGGTGCCATCTTCCTTCCTGTCTGAATTCCATCATCGCCTTTGTCTCCCCTTCTGCAGTCTCTTCATTGTGTGTTCGATCCAACTCCTCTCTCAGTACTGTCCGGGGAATTTTCTTGAACCATGATGCGTTCCTGGTAAGGAGCCTGCCTTCCCGGCTTGCAGTGATCATAGTTCTTCTCCGTTTGGTCACCATCCAGGGGGTTGTCTCAAAAGGGCTTGTCCGCTTGGTCCTTGGTTTCACGAGGACCAACACCCGATTCCCTAACCTTGGTGTAGAACTTCTTGGCTCGCAGCTTATTGCTCATATGTTTGTTAAGTCTGACCCTCTTGTGTGTCCATTGCTTGTTCACAGATCTTCGCTTGTTATGGCGGTGGGGAGGTATGGAGGATCGCATTACTGCTCTGAACTGGTCAGCCAGGGGCTGAGGGGTCAGTTGATGCGTGAGGGGAGTTTCGGAGTAACTGGAATTAGTTTGAATTCCCAAGGGGCTCCCTGGGCCTTTGCAATCCTGAAGACTTTGTCAATAGTTCTCAGACCGTTCCGTGTCGCCATTTGCCTGTGGCCACCGTGGTGTGATGAGGTGGTGAGTTATTTAGGAGATCATCCAAGTACCTGGCGAATTCGCCACCTTGGAATGGGGGACGTTGTCGCTTTTCAGGTACATGGGTAGCCCGTGTGTTGCAAACATCTTTTCCAAGGCTGACAATACTGCTTCCACCGCCCTTGAGTGGACTACGTCCAGCTCCAGGTTTTGAGAGTGTTCATAGATTGCGGCTAGGAGGTAGGTCCCATCTTGTACTGTGCAGAAGTCGGCACTCACCGATTCCCATCGTGACGTGCCTCCTAGGGCAGATTGAATTGCTTCTGGTACTAGTGACGCCCCCGTGGTCAGGCATAGGGGGCATGCAGAGAGGATTGCCTCGACTTTTGTGTTTATCAGTGGGAACCCTGCTAGGAGGTTCTTTGCCTTTGGGGTAAGGTTATGGTTGTTTTGAAGGAAGGAGTTCCATTCTCCCGCTAGGATGGCATTCTTCGTTAGGGTTCCAACAGGGGGTCGCTGTTGGTGTCTTCCACCAGTTCAGAGGTACTCGTGGCCTTCGGTTTTCTTGCGTCCATGACAAACAGAGGTGTTTCTCTATTTCCACGGTCTCAGATTTCAGCCACCCTAGCGGCACTTAGACCTCAAAGCAGGATATCACAAACTGAAGCTGCACAAGGACTCAAGATACATATCATTCGACACACCTAGGGTTAAGGAGGTACATTTTGGAAAATATTTAGGGCCCCAAGAGGTCTGCGATTATTTCACTGAGTGAAGTGATGTGTCTCTCCCGGGCGATGGCGGTGTTGAGGAGATGCATGTCAATACAAAAATTCTAATTTTCACCAGTTGCTTGGGTTTCTTTGTCACTACCATCGGCGAGGCCCATGGCGTCAGCCCAGACACCTCCTCTATTATTCCGGCTTTCTCCAGGTCATGTAGTTCTTTGGCAGCTAGGTCCCTCATTTGGAAGGGTGTTCTTCAGTGTCATACTGCTTGTGGCTGTATGGTTGGGGCGATATGCGGTTTGATTACCTTGTCTTTCAAACATCTTATTTCT
The DNA here is from genome assembly GCF_040938575.1 of Ambystoma mexicanum. Taxonomy (NCBI): domain Eukaryota; kingdom Metazoa; phylum Chordata; class Amphibia; order Caudata; family Ambystomatidae; genus Ambystoma; species Ambystoma mexicanum. The sequence continues at coordinate 297,134,543 of NC_090936.1, read as the reverse complement.
TGAAGTAGGTTTGGGTGACGGATTAGAAGATCGTAGTGCGTGATCGTCTAGGATGTCGCAGATAAATTTGATTAGTCCTAAATCTTCCGCCGAGTCCCAGCTGAGCAGGCACTTGATTCCTGAGTCTACGACGTTTATTTTTGACTGCATCGTCATTCCCCATTCCTGCGGAGTGCAGTGCAAAATCGCCCCATTACTTGCAGGGGTTTCCTGCTGCCATATACATACAGTTGTGTGTTGGTGTCTTTCAGCAAAGGTTGGGGCTCCATCTTGTGCAGCGCTTCGAGGAGCATCACTTTCACGGAAGCTCCAGTGTAACTGGTCATTGTCATCCTGCTCACCTTCTCGGATATTGCATCAGGGCCTTCTCTTTCTTCTTGTTAGCTTGTCCCCTCATTATAGCATGGATATTAGATGTACTTTCCCTTTTTTCTACCGCGGATGTTAAGCTGAAATTGCTGCCATCGTCCTGCTGTCTTCATTCTCCTATTCCGCCAACGTGGAGTTATTTTTGGCCTCGACTGGCTGTACTTTTGCCCGCTTCCTATTCTTGGGCGTAGTCTTTCCAGCCGTTGGCCTGCGGGTATACCCGAAGAGAGGCAGTCTTTGGCCTGGTGATCAAGACGGCCACATGCGCTGCACGTGGTGCCCTGTGCCAGGCAGTTACGGCTTCCATGTCTCTGTCCACTGCACTATCCGCAGTCATTAGAGGCGGGAACTCCATCCCAGGTTTGTGTGGGGCTAGTGTTGTCCTCATGTTGTAGTGGACAAATATCAGAAAATCTAAAGCTGTACCCCATTTTGAATGAACACCAATCGGGTTTCAGAAGTGGCTTCGGAACTGAAACCTCACTTCTAGAACTTAAATCTAACCTGCTTAGGAGACTGGACACAGGCTCATTATGCATGCTAGTCTCGCCCGATTTGGATTTAGTCGATCAAACAATTTTGAAGCGTAGACTCGCAGATGTTGCCAACTTCTCGCCACTGGCCGTCTCCTGGACACTCTCCTTCTTGGAAAAGCGAGTTAGAGTCTGTTCTGATATAGCAGAAGCCTTGCCTATACCAGTACTCTTTGGAGTACCTCATGGTGCCAGTACATCACCTTGCATCTATAACTTGTTTAAGACAGTTCTTTCTGAACTGGAAGCGGAGGGAATAATGTTTTGTAACTATGCTGAAGACACAATGTGTCGTTCCTTTATCCGGCATTCACATACAGGATGAACAGGAACTTATCAGAATATTTTCTATCATTGAGAATTGGATGCTCAATAATAACTTTGCTCTTAACAAAAGTAAAACAGAGCTCATGATTCTGGGGAGCTCTGTGGCTATAAAAAAAATTAGATCGTAAAGATAAACAGTTCAGACTCGGAACCGACATTATCGCACCTGTACTGAAACTCAAAATCTTAGAAGTTACATTGGATCAATCACCAACCATGGAATCTCAAGTCTAGAGCATAACAGCCTCCTTCACATACTTTTATTTATCAGATTTATTTTTCTATCCCATGTACTGCACTTTCCCCCTTTCCCTTCCCCCTGGCACTCCTCCCTTTCTCCCAACCCTCACACTTGCGCAATCTGAATGACACCTGGTCTAGTAGGATCGTTGCCTGTCTTCCACTGTTTTCCCCTCCCTTGCCTCATCGCGCCTTGAAACACTTGTGTTTAGGCGCGTTATAAATGCCATATCATGTATCATATCATACTACATTAAACTTTTACAATCATTTCAAGCCACGATTACCCAAGAAAGCGCAGAGATTATCGCCAAAGCTATAACTGGCGCGAAAATAGATTACTGTGGTAGTCTATTAATGGGTATAAGCAAACATGAATCGCAAAGGCTGCAAATGATATAGAACAGAGCGATTACCTAGACCAAGCACCTAGAGAGTTTGTGCACGAGCTGAAGCGGGCATTTGCACAGACCTCTATGCGGGTGAACACCAATAGCTGGGAGTTCATCAACACTTATTTCCATGCGCTCCCGAAATACATTATTACCCAACTGGTAAGGAACTTCCATGAGTGTAGGACCCTTGGTTGGGCGATGCAACAGGCCAACCAGATTTATGAAGTACAAAAGCCGTACAAAAGCCCTGTGAAAACAAAAATAACCCTAAAATTCCCAAACCGTCAAAAACACCCGCTTCTGTAAAGGTGGTGGAGGTGAAAAATAATGCCATATTGAACTTGGAAATGGGGCGCCTAAAAATACTCCTGCTAACACTAATAAGCAGAATCAGAGGTAGAGGAGACCTTCAGATCCAACCCAATCGGGTGGTAGCCAGGCAGGGTATCCAACCAACACTCCATCTGACCCTGCCACCTATATCAGCCCTAGGGTAACCGACCCATCTTGGGGTATGTGTGGACTCCCCCAGCATAAGGGGGGCCCAATCAGGTAAGTACTGCCCCAGGAAACCTCCCTCCAAACTTCCCCCAGAGCTTCCCTCAGGAGGGAAGAAATATTCCACCCCCAAACCTCAGTTTATTTCCCAGATACCCTTCAACCTGCAATTTCCAGAACAATCCCCCACTCTCTAACCGCTTTCATGACAATAGATTCACAAATCAGGGAGAAGTAAGACCAAGGATGGAGGATTATCAGGGAAACTCAATACCCAAGCTACTCTTGGAGAAGGTACAGCTACCCTTTCTGGGAGCAGCAAACTTATGAATCCAGACATCACTACCAACCAGAAAGGATGTCTCAACAGGAGCGCCAGGTCAAACACTTCACACAAGACCTGGGTCACATGTTGAGGGCTCACCAGAGCCCTCAAATTGAAATTGCTGCCCAGAATAGCTCAACACCCGGGTCTGATGACCAGGAGCAATGACAGGAAGAAACCTACGACAACCAACAGGTTCCAGTGGAGGGGCCCCAAAGGGAAGGGAGATGCAAAGCCCTAGAGGAAGCTTCCTTTCTCACCAGAACAAAACCCCTGGACACCGCTGAATCTGAACACAAATGTTCTACCCCTGAAAAGCTGCCACCTAGGGAACAGAGGGCAAGTAGGAGAAATCAGAGAACCCACTTTGTGGAAGGAGTCCGCATCCTCCCGTTCGAAGGGGGAAGAACCCCTGGAGGATTCAGGGAAGAAAACGGTCTTTCAGGGATGGAGGAATATCTCCAAAGGAAAAATTGGTCCCAAAAGACCCCAACTTAGACTGGGTAAATATTGAGACTGACCCAGAGCAACACATTCTTAAACCCAAACAATGTCACCCAGATGACCCTGAAAGCACTGAGGGATACTCCCCACAAACAGGTTCGGGTAACTGTCTACAGGAAAAAGGGGACAGCAAATAATCAGCGGAAAAAGGGGACTGCCCAATCCCACAGATATCTGGGTGCAAAATATTCTTTACAGATTCCCGGACTCCGACACAGAAAACTGTCCAAGATCACACAGTGTTGGAGTTCAATTGAAAGAAATTAACTGCCAAGCTGGCACAAAATGCATATTTTTTTTGTCCCCTTGAAGGGAGACAAGGAAGAGGTTATGACTCCGTCAAGGTACAGGGATCAACGGGCATTATCCGCGCCAGTGGATATTGGATCCCAAAGCCACCCTCCTGTGCAAAAAGGCCATTTACCAACTAAATTCAGGAAGGGGGAAGAGTCACCAAATTCCACTTGCAACTCTTGCTGGACAACTTCAAAACTTTGATGGGAATGATATTTCCGTCGAAGGGACTACAGATCTGGAGATCAAAAGGGGCGACAGAGTGAAACAGCCGGTGATAGTAGTCACTCCACACAGTAGTCAACAACGGCACAGAAACCGCTCTCATCTACCTCAAGGCCCAAATCGACACAGAGGCAATGGGAAAACTGACTTACTGCTTTTCCTAGACCTCTCTGCAGCATTTTATCTTGTTGATCATAAAATCTTATGCAGCCACTTAGATTCAGCGGCCCATTTTTCCAAAGCGGCTATTGGCTGGATCAGGTAATTCCTGAGCAATAGATCCATGCGCATCTTCTCCACCACAGCCCCCGCGGACCCCATCACTTGCGGAGTCCCTCAGGCGTCATGTGTCTCCCCTACACTTTACAACGTGTTCACTAAGCCCCTGTTTGATGATCGACGGTGTGGGTATCACCTACACTAATTATGCCGATGATACCCAGATCCTCATCCCGCTGACGGGAGATTACAACACAGACTTGGCCTTGGTGAACAAGGTATACCTCATCATCCAGGCATGGATGGCCTCCCACAGTCTATGCCTGAATGATGACAAGACCGAACTCATCATCCTAGGATCAACCACGAACCTAAACAAATTGGGCCACAACTACTCCAGCTTCACCATAGACCACAATTCTATAAAGGTTGCCAAGGAAGTGAAAACCCTTGGCATCTACCTAGACTCCACCCTCTCCTTCCATAAACAGGTCAGCTCCATGGCCTCCACCACAGCCTACACATATAAGCTTATACGCTCGGCCAAACCCTTCCTCTCCACCCAAAGTTGCATCACCCTAGCCAGAGCCCTCACACTATCCAAACTGGACTATTGCAACTCCCTTTACGCAGGTGCTAACAAACAGGTTATCAACAAAATCCAGATCCTACAGAACAATGCTCTCAGAGCAGCGATTAGCTTCCCGAAAAGAGAACACATCTCGAATATCAGGAGAACCCACAACTGGCTCACCACCGCAGACAAAATCCTGCTTAAGGTAGCCTCCACCACTCACAAATGCCTTAAAAATGCAGCTCCCAGTTACCTAGCCGACAGAATAACTAGATACACGACCAACCGACACACCAGAAATAGCAACGCTAACCTGCTCGCTGTTCCCAGATTCAAACGAACGAAAATGGGCGGTAATATCTTCCAGGTGAAAGCAGCCCAACACTGGAACACATTGCCACCCGCTGTTCGAGCACCACAAACCTATCACCAATTTAGACGCAGCTACATCCAGTGGCTGAAGAACAATGACCAGTAACCGACACCATTATTTTAACTAGTGCAAATATGATCAACTTGTAACTCTCTTGACCTGTCTCTCGTATTTGTGACTGTCTCCTGCCTGTAACTGCATTACCTCACTGTGTCCTTCGCAATCACAATACCAATGCTAATCATGTAAAATAATGTACAGTACTGTAACTAAGCTGTGAATATACTTGTAATAACAAACTCCAAAACTCCCAAAACCTCAGATCATTCACATGTTTAAATTGATTGATGCGTGGAAAATGGACATGGAGACTACAAATTGCAAACATCTCCTGCCTAGCAGGTGCATGCTAAAAATGTCCACTGGCGACAAAATTGAACATAATTGTTGGGTTGTGATGGATGCCTGCCTCCACCTTTTACTTAGGCAATGACATTCTCAATCGAGTCGCAATTAATTTGGACATCATTAATTAAAAAGCCTGGTCCTGACTGGGGGGTAACGCCATGGGCTTTGGCAACACTGTGAAAGCATTTTGGTCAGCTCAATTGCTGCCATTTACAGTTAGGTTCAAGTGGGAGAAGAGGTCACCATCCCAGGACAGGTTCGACAATTTACAATTCCCCCAAAAATGAAGCGAGGACAGAACCTCAAAATCAAGGACGCTTATATAAATTTGAATTATCAACTTCAACAGCAAGGTTTGTATTTACATCCGACAGCCCTAGTTGATCTAGAACATGACACCATTTATATATTGGTGGATAACCGCTACCCTAGAAGTATCACTTTGAGCGCAGACACCTTTATTGAAATGGCGGTTGATGTCCAACAATATTCTATTGATTTAGGTAATGAGATCATTGGACCAATTCCAAATGACCGTTACAATTTTGATGACAATATCCCTCCAGAAAAGATTTTCACCAAGCAAGGTGGGAATTTCTTAGTGTACTCTTCCTGCTATTATGGTGTGGAAGAGGGGACCCGTGACATCAGGAAGGATGAGGTGGTATTTCGAGTCAACAGTGACCACCTCCCATCCTTGAACACTCATGTCCAGGCCAACCCCATAACAAGAGATCTCTCCACCCAACTGGAGGATACCGCCAAAATTGCCAAACCCGAGGTCTTTCCAGGCTTTAAGCAGATAGTCGAAGAACAAATCAATCTCGCTGATGCCTACGAGACCGAGGAGCAAAAGCAGAAGCTGAAACAGGCGATTTTGGATTTTCAGGATATTTTTGCCGTAGACTCGTATGAATGGACGCACAGAGATACATTCAGCCTCCATAGCTATGGACCATGAGATGGCTCCAGTATTTGTGAAGCAATACCGGTTGCCTCTCGCGTCTGTGGAATCACTCACAGAGATGAATGTAGAATCCTGTGAGATAATACGTCCAGTCCACAGTACCTTTAACAACCCGGTACTGGGGCTACTCAAACCCAATGGAGACTTTGCACAGACCTTAGGGAGTTAAATAAATGTGTCACCATGTCAAGATGGCCCCATCCCTACTATCGGTTACTGCACCGTACCCACGAGTAGGTAAGACCAGTACAAGCATGCCTTTACCTTCGGGGGGCAGCAGTACACGTGGACCCGAAACCCCTTTGGATACATAACCTCTGGCAATTCATTTAACAACATCTTCCTACATAAGGCCATGTCCAACTTGGGCCAAAGGGGAAACTTAGCCCATGTAGATTATGTCTCAATCAAGAGCTCAACTGTGGAGGAACACACATAGCTGAAATACGCTATGTTCTGACACAGTTGCAGAAAGCCGGAGAAAAACTGTCCTTTCAGGAGGCACAGTAATGGAAGAACAGTGAACTTATTAGGGCATGAAATCACCAAAAGGGTTGCAGTCCCCAGCGGAAAAAGGTAGAAGCATCATTGAAATTAAAAGACCCTACTACTCTGCAAGAACTAAGTAGCCTTCCTGGACTCACTAATTACAGTAGAAAGTTCATTGAAGACTATGCAGAGGTCACACGACCCTTGGTCCACTTATTAAAGGCCGGAGGTCAAGCGGGCGTGGAGTCCAGAACAATCCAAGGCAGTAAATAACTAAAGAGAAGCCTTTCCCAAGCACCTTGTTTGGTTTACCCCATAAAGAACAAGGAGTTCTTCTTGGAGACAGGGTTCTTAAATACTTGCTTAGCGGAAGTATTCTATGAAAAGCGCGACAAGGTCACAAAAGTAATCTCTTATGCGAGCAAGACTTTGTCCTCTGTGGAGGAAAAATGCAATGATTTTAAAAAGGCACTCCTGGCAAAAGTGAGGGCGTTGAAGAATTACAGCCCATTCAGCCAGGGGGAGCACAACATTGTCGAGACTCCTCACCAGCCCTTGCAATATCTCCAAAGTGACCGAATCCGAACCAGGAACGCGAGTAATTCCAGAATTACTTCCTGTATTCTGTCCATGGAAGGCTTTCCTGTGGAGGTCGTCAGATATGGCAAAAACAAGGAGTCCTCTAGCGCAAGGTTTGGCAGACTTACATGTCTGCTCAAGAAAACTGTCTTGCAAAGGAAAGTCTAAAGACCAAAGACAATATGGAGGCATACCTTACTTCCCCGCACAAAGTCTATGAGGAAGACACGTGCCAGTGGATACCCACAGTTGATGTGGATGGGTGCTCCTACCATGTTGATAATCACGGGGAAAACGAACTATGCGGCTGGCATTGGGAATCTTTGGGTGAATGATGCCCCAGATCCCTCTGCTGGGTACAAAATAGGTCCCCGAAGTAGTCAGATGGCAGAGTTGATGGCAGTACATCAAGCCATCTTCACTGCCGTGCAACACCAACTCAAATAACTGGCCATAATCACTGATTCAGATCTAGGAATGGGTTTGTGAGCACCTGATTGATTAGCAAAATCAAGGCATGCTGTATGCGACCAACAAAAATCACTCAAGCACAGGGAATTAATCCAAGCAACTGATGGATCTGGTCGCCTCTAATGAGAGGACCATATATTGGAGGGAAAAAAAAAAAAAAAAGAGAAGAGAAGAGGTCACTCCAAGAAAGTAGCGACCATACAAAACTGCAAATGACTTGGCTGACCAGTTGGCCAAAACCAGAGCCATCCACAGGGATCTCCTAGAAACCAAATCCATCGGGTGGGGGATCCAGGTCACTGCTGCCACCAGATCCCAAGCATGTGTGCGAAATGAACTCTCAACTGCCTAGTGGAGTAAGGAAAAGCCCAGATGCAGACTTGATTACTGCACAAAAAGAGGACCCGATTATTGTGACATTTTATGAACATAATGAAGACCCCGTGAATTTTCCTCTGACAATCTGATATCGGGAAGGAGGATCTACGGGTGCTGATGACGTTTTCCGAAAATGTTGCAAATCCAAGACGGTTTATTGGTACTGAGATCCATACCTGGATGTGACCAGTGAGTGGTACCTACCTAATTCCAAAGCCTGATGTTAGGTCAGGCCCATGATGCAGCCACTGCCTGTCACAGGAGGTTTCATACAACTTGCGAGAGGTTGCATACTGGCCACAAATGGGTGTCCTGCGTGTGCTCAATTTCAGCCAAGTTCCCTCACACACAGGGCTCCCCAACAGAAAAGGGGAATGTCACTGCCTTGGTCGGATATGCAAGTCAATTTCATGAGACCAGTGATTCTCTCCTCTAGGGGAAGCAAGTACATGTGGACTGTGACAAGCTTGTTTACCAAAGTCTTCCAGCCCCAAATTGCAAGGCAGAAACAGCTGCCGCCCTAATGATCAATCAGATCTTCTCTCATTTCGTCCTTCCCCAAAGGATGGAGATGGACTGAGGAAGTAATATTACCAGTGAGGTGATAGACATGAGAGATACTAGGGGTGAAGAGAAAACTCTACATTGCCGACCACCCAGCCTCGAGCAGGAGAGTTGAGAGGTAAAATAAAACAATTGTGGGCGTCTTGAAGAGGTTTGTGGCAGACTCTGAACCTAGTTGGGACCTCCAATTGATTGATTGGTTGGTTTATTTATAGAGCGCCTTACACCAAGGCACTGTACAATGGAACAACTCATACAGTGAACAACAATAAACATTGGGAGCAAAATTACATTATGAATCAATCGACAACAAAACAGTGCAAAAAGCAATTAACTGAGGGGGAGGGGAAGTGGAGAGGGAGTAGGATTGGTGAGGGGGAACAGAGAAGGATAGAACGAGTGAAGAATAGAAGGGAGGGAGAATGAAATGGGAGTGGGGAGAGAGGAGTTAGAAGAGGGAGAGAGGGGGGAGGAAGAGAGAACAGGGGAGGCCTTCAAGGAGGAGAGTGGAGGAGAAGGGATTTAAGGGAAGTACGAAATGAGGTAAGGGTCGTGGAAGAGCGGATTGAGAGGGGAGTGAGTTCCAGTGAAGAGGAGCAAGGAGTTGGAAGGAGCGGAACCGGGAGGAAGCACAGGGGGAAGGAGGTACAGTGAGGAGGAAATGGTCAGCAGAACAAAGTGAGCGAGAGGGGGAGTAAAAGGTGAGAAGGGAGTAGAGATAGGGAAGAGCAAGACCATGTAGGGATTTGAAAACAAGGCAGAGAAAGCAGAATTTTAACTAAGTGGAAAGGTAGCCAGCGAAGGTGAGAGAGCGAGGAGGAGATGGAATCACGGGAGGTAAGGAGACAGAGTACGAACAGCGCAGTGGTAAATGGATTTAAGGGGGGCAAGCTGTGATGCAGGAAGTCCAAAGAATAAGGGGGAGCAGTAGAATAGTCGGGAAAAGATGAGGAGATAAGGAGTTTGGTCGCATGGAATGTGAGGGACGGATTTTGCAAATGTTGTATAGGTGGTAACTGCAGGAGCGAGAGGCAAGTGAAATGTGTTGTGAAAAGATGAGGAGTCAAATATAATGCCTAGATTACGAGCATGGGAGGAGATAGGGAGGTTGGAGGGAGGAAAGTGGATGAAAGGGGGAGGAAGTGAGTTGGAAGGGAAGAAAAGGACTTCGGTTTTATCAGTATTAAGAGAGAGGAAGCGGGAGGACATCCAGTTCTTGAAGGCTGTGAGACAGGAGGAGAGTTTGAGATGGAGGTCGGGTGTGAAGGAGGAGAAAGAGTTGAGAATCATCAGCGATGAAGTGATGGGAGATCTCAAAGGAGGAGATAACAGGGGCGAGGAGTGAGGTGTAAAGAGAGAAGAGTAAAGGACCAAGTACAGAGCCTTGCGGAACACCGTATATGAGAGGGAAGGAAGAAGAGGTCTGGCCCCCCCATGAGACGGTAAAGGAACGAGAAGAGAGGTAGGAAGATAGCCATTTCAGAACAGGGCCTTTGAATCCGAAGGAGGAGAGAGTGTGTAGGAGGAGTGGGTGATCGACAGTATCAAAAGCTGCAGAGAGATCAAGGAGAATAAGGATGGAAGATTGCTTGGCATGCCGAGGAGAGAGTTGAGGATAGAAGTGAGAGCGGTTTCAGTGGAGTGTTTGGGTCGGAAGCCAGATTGGAAGGGAGGAAGGAGAGAGGAGGAAGAGACGAAAGAAGAGAGTTGAGAATAAGTGAGACGCTCAAGGAGTTTAGAAAGGAAAGGTAGAAGGGAGACAGGTCTGTAGTTAGAGGTGAGGAGTGGATCAGCAGAGGGTTTCTTTAGGATAGGAATAATCATTGCATGTTTGAAGGCTGAGGGAAAGGTAGAAGAGGAGAGGCAGGAGTTAAAGAAAGTAGTAAGGTATGGGATAAGAAGAGGGTAGATTTTGGGGATGAGAACGGAGGGGAAGAGAGTCAGAGGGAGCGGATGTGGGGTGGGCTTTGGTAAGAAGAGAGGAGACATCCCAAGCAGAAACAGATGAGAAGACCGACATAGTGGAAGAGGGAGGAGAGGGGGGAGGAGAAGAGGGGGTAGGAGAAGAGAGGGAGCTATAGGGGGAGTTAATTTTTTGGCAGAATGAGATGATTTTGGAGGAAAAGAAGTTAGCAAAGTCAGAGGGAGAAAGCGTGGAGTTGGATGAGGGATCGGGAGTAGGAGGAGAGAGAAGACAGGTAAGAGTTTGAAAAATTCGACGAGAATGAGATGCTTGAGACTGGAGAAGGCTAGAGTAGTAAGAGGACTTAAAATTACCATTTGTCCTGATGGCCATTAGGTCTAGACCATCTTCTGTCTCCATTTGAGCTCATGACTGGATGAAAAATTGTGCTACCTCAGCATCTACTCTACAGAACTCAAGAGCAGACCCTGATCAACGCGTCCATGACCCATAAGTACATTGAAAAAATTACAGAAACACCTTCAGCACGCTTCGGCTTATGCTCAGCGAAATTTAGAAAAGTCGACAGAGGAGACGAAAACCCACTACGACTTAACCCCTTAAGTGCTAAGGACGAGATACCTTGTCCTTGGGATTACCTCCCTGTTGCCAAGGACGAGATACCTTGTCCTTGGCGCTTAAGGGGTTAGTGAACGAGAAAACATTAGAAGGCATTGAATGGCAAAATACCAAAACCACCAAAAAAGGCCTTGGCATAGGGGGGTGAGGGGGAGACCCTATGGCAGTTAAAGGGTTAAAGACTACCAAGAAAGAGTACGACATAGGAGAAAGGGTCTACATGTACAATTTCCAAAGAAACCAGATCAAAGAGCGGAAGTACCTCCCCTCTTGGCGAGGTGCTTTTGAAATAAATAAAATCTCACCTGTTGCCTATAAGATCCGCATCCCCAAAGGAGAAAAGACAGAAGAGAAATGTGTTCATATCAGTTGAAAACGCTCACCCCAGACTGATTGAAGAACCCAGTGGGGTAAAATATAGCCCCTGAATGCCAGAAATAAAGAGGCCAGGGTGATTTGAAGGAAACTGGCTAGGGAGTCCCCGTTAAGTTTAAAGCCAGCACGGAAATGTTGATGTCAGACATGAGGCCTATTGAACTAAAGACAGGCCTAAATCTCAAATGAAGGGGAAGTGTGCTTGGAAGTTCAAAAGAGTAAAGATATGCGCAATGCATTTCAGCAAGGAAAGAGAAAGACATGTGGTTGAAAAGGCTGTTTTACTAAATCCATGGAAAGCTATACTTTTTACAAAGAGACCGATAGCAGCGTGTACATTATCTTCAATGTAATACCAGATTGTGATCCAGAAATATCAAGTGAAACCAAGCTTATTGCAATTATAACCAATAAAAATTTCCTTTTTCCTCATCCCAATGACAGTATGCAAAGACAAGTGCCCACTTGGTTTCAAGGTGAACATGGTGTTCTCATATAACGGCCCTGTGTATGGACAATCCAAAAAGTGATGGATATAAAACCCGGATGCCTTATTAAATGCTTCATGTAAAATGTATTGTGTGGGAGTTAAAACCATTTCTTGCAGAATTGTACATGCAGCTGGGCCTTTCTACTGAAATGACACTTTAACCTCAAAGAACTTTCCTGTGCTTGTCCAGGTGAGGGAGGTCTGGGTGTCACCAATCAATCAGGTCCATTGCTTAAAAATAGAAAGAAAAACACTGCTATTGATGGAAATCATGGTGGAAATGGATAAAGCCCTGTATGTTTTTTTCAGCAGAGGTGCCAGTGAGGTGACAAACCCCATAAAATGTGCATTAAAGCTATATTCAGAACCATTGGGAGGCAGAGGAGGGATAGGCTAAGATAAACATGAGCCAGCATCTGGCTGGTCACATGTTTAAGGATAAAAAGGATAAATGGAACTTCGAGGAAGAAAGGTGGGGGGGCTAGAGAGAGCGAGGCCTGTGAAGCTGCGGTTCGATTAATAGAAAAATACATTTTATTGCATAAAAAGGGCAGCGTATATGCCACAACGCTCATTCCAGACATGTATTAAAAGGTGACAGTAATCTCTTTGGAACCATGCCAAAACGATTTGTGTGTGATAAACATAACAGAAATTAAGAAAAATTTGATTTAGGCCTTCCCATGATTCCAAAAGATTTGAAAGTTGGTGTGAGGGTGAAGGACGAAATTAACATGGGAACTAAAAAGAGGCATATTTTTCACTGATGCAGCTGCTGAGTAAATGAAAGAAAACCACAGGAAGGGTGTGCCGACTTCAGATTAGCATCACCTGATTTGCCTTAAAATGTAGTTCTTAAAAATATATCCATACATCTAAAGATTTGAAAAACTAGGGTACTTGCCATGTTGATAGATTTTCTGAGTTTACACATGCCAAACCCACAGGTCAGTTTAGGATGACAAAGCTTTCTCCTCCCTCAGCTTTCATAACTCACACCCATCAGCTCCTTGTCCTACTAGCACACAGTTGGTGGTAGGAGGATGACGAGAACCAACCAATCTCTTCGGGCATCAGAATTTTGTGATGTAATTTTCCCTCAAGTAGACCAGTTTGCATCATACCTGTGCTTTTTTCACTTTATTCCAGGAGATAACCTGTTGCTGAACTCTTGCGAGGAACACCCAAGCAGAGAGGTCCCATATGTTTCATTGGAGACGGGGACAAGGAGACATAGAAGCGGGCTGCAACCCCTTGGAGTAGCCAGAGGGGACTATCCTTGACTGACAGCTTTGCTGTCCCAGAGGTGCCCTGCTGTTCCCCGATACCCAGTAAAAGGCTTCTCCTGTAAGTAAAATGATCCCAAAGCACAGATTGTAGGCCATGCATTTTCAAGTTATGTTTTAATCATTTCCCCATAGCAAAATGCCCTTTGTGTAGATCCTTAACATATTTAAAGTAAATCAATTCATTCCCATATAGAAGTCCCAGGATGTGTTTTGCTAGCATTTGAAACAAACCTCCCAGTGTGTTTGAAGCCGATATAGACAAAAAGATTTGACTATTTGTAAGAAAACCCCTGACCTCAGTACAGAAAGGGGTATCCTGAATCCAAGAGAATTAACCCCCAAAACCCTGCTTCCCAGTGAGTGTGCATGATGCAAAATTAAATTCCCCATTGATCCCCCTTCATTTTAAATCAGAAGGGTGAAGCCTTGTATTTCCTTTGCATGTGTGGTGTGAAAAACAAAATTGCCCCTTTGTTCTCCCATTGTCCTCTGACCCAAACCACAAAGCCCTGTCTGTTCTTTTTAGGTGTGGTCAAACAAATTTTCCCATGGTTTTTCTTTCCTTCATATAGCATCTGTAGTAATAAGTGAAAAACTATTTTTCCCCTGGAATCTCTGTTCCAACGAGGGCATTTTGTTATCAGAACCCAAAAGGATGTTCCCGTTGTGTTCCCACTCATCTCCACTTGCCTTCAATTCAGAGGGGTCAAGTCTAATTGATGTTTGAAGGGTAGGGGTTGCTGGGAGAAAGTATTAACCAAATCAGCAATCCCTGTGTGCCTTGAATTGTTCTTTTTATGTATTAAAGCTGTGGGAAATTGTGACTGCACATCTTAATATTATCTCTGTGTTGGTGCCATTGCAGAAGTTATTTTTGTTCTTGTGTTGCCACAGCATTGGTGGCTGATGTTAGTCTGTTTGTCAAATTTGGTTTAACTAAATTAATGAATATATATATTCTTACTACACACCGGCCTGGTTTCTAGTCCATTGTGGCACCACGTATTTGTTGGGATTGGGTGCGAGACAGGTTGAGGTAACTGTACCTTAACAAAATAATAGTGCTTTGTTGTGCGCCACCTTGATTGCGGGGAAAGGAACTCCCTGAGTTGAGTGTGACCGCGTAATAAACTGCGACATATGTGGTGTTCAACCAATGGGACACTCGATTGCTAAGTATTAGAGGGACGACATCCCATTTACAAACACATGCCCCAAAACCTTTCTGAATCACTGGTAAAAACCTTGAAAGTCCAGTCTTCTTAACCTCTCTCCGCTCACTAATTGCCAACTATTGCGTTAATTGAATAATTTCTTTTCAGCCATCCTCGTTTGTAAAATAAATGATTTGCTTTGTTTCAGGAACAAACTCGATCAGGAACCTGATAGGTCATACTGCTGTCATAATGGGCAAAGATGGATGAAGTGTATGCTACTCTAGTCAGCAATGAGGTAGAACTGAAGCATGAAGGAGACTGAAGTGAGGGCAGAAACAGGGACACAAAGCTAATTGCTGTGCATCACCTGCCCCTGCCTAACTGTGGTACCAAATTCCCAATAATTGAAGTGGGAAGGGAGCGCAGAAAGCATGCTCAATACTGAGCTAATATCCTAAAAACATAACATGGATTTAAAACTTGGTTACCAAACAAGTTCAGAAATGTAGAACAATGCCTTCAAGCTAGGATCTTAGAATAACAGTGACTGCATTCACAGAGAAGAATACACTAGTCTGTGGAAAGCAGGCACCCAATTACCTGCTATGTACTGCTTCATCTTCAAATTCTGAAGGCACAAGTGAGAAATACTTCCCCATTTTCATCCACAAATTAGATTTTGGAATCCATCCATTGTGTGCATGAATAGCATGGATTTTGGCAAGCTGCCTCGCAATAAGTCTGTAACATAAAGATACATTAAAATGGCATTGATAAAGATATTCTCATATTTTATCCAATTTTCAAGTAACATAGCGAAGGTTACCTTACGGTGTCTTAGTCTACATTTTTGCCTTCTGCCATGTTAGAGGAACCACTCAGTGGTAGAAAAAAAAAAAGAAAGTGGATTCTCAAAGTTTTATATATAAAAAATATTCAGCAGAACCAGATTTATGAAAAGCCTTTTCTAATTATATGTGTAACATGTTCTCACCATATTTCCATTTGATTGAGTAAACTGTAAAATGGATAGTGACCCTATAATGGAGGAACAATTTACCTTGCAGTCTACAATATCTCCTACACTACAAATCGGATGCAAAATGTAAAAACAAAGCTATTCCTGTTCCCTTCAAATATGATGCAGTGTATTGCGTGGTTTATGTCGGAGCATCAATGAAGAATGCATAGCATTAAAAAAAATGACACTAACGGCACCCAGCATCTTTCATATTGCAACAAAAGGCAACACCCACAGATCTTTACGAACCTAACCCCTCCATGCCCCCTTACAGAATCTTTATACATCTTTCATGTTTGTTTTTGGATTAACAGGTGAGTAAAAGACTGTCCGTAATTGACCAATTGAGCTCCTACATGACCTTAGTCTTTAAAAGGTGTACTTTTGGATGATTAATTTGTCGAAGAGCGATAGCTCTGGTGTACAGCAGCAAAATAAATTGGTCAAATTTCAAAGGGGTGTTGATTGTGAAGCATGCAGTTGCCCTATGTGGAAAGGAGAAGAGGCATGAAGGCAGAAAATACATTCTCTTATTTAACCCTTTTTCCTTAGGATTTGCTTTGAGTCCAGTAACAGCCGCGTGTGACCATCTGCTCTTATTGAGAATAAATGTGAACTAAAGTGAGTGCTGTCAGCAAAATTAGTAAAACCCTGAGTAGGGGAAAAGGAAAACAGATAAACCATGGTGATGGCATTTATAGACTATTGGGATGAGGGTTAAACAGACAGTATTGAATGTGTAAATCAATTGACACAGGGACATTCCATTTTGATTTATTTTATCATTCAGATCAGTTCCCTTTACTTCTGAGTATATCTATACTCCCAGCACCCGTACAACTACCTTCCCCCACCTACCCACAGGCTCTTAGCATTAAAGGATTACAGAAAATATTCCAGATTAAGGCAGAATAATCAAAAGCAATCTGGCTACTTCAAGGAGGTTTGTAGTGCTACAGTGTATACCATTGCAATGAAAACAAAAAGCAAAGCACAACAGCTCTGCATAACGACTAGAACACTGAAAGCAAGCATTAGAAGTCATCTAAATCTGCTTCATTACCTAATTGCCAAGGTGCAAACATTGGCTGAATTGGGCACATGGATTACTATAATATTTTCATCTTTTACATATGATACGATATATTTTATTTGTATGGCGCTCGTACACAAGTGTTTCAGAGCGCGAAAAGGCAAGGGAGGGGAAACAGGGGAGAACAACAACAACGATCTTACTAGGCCCAGTGACATTAAGAAGGCGCAATTGCATGGGAAAGGGGAAAAAGTGCATGGAAAGGGGGAGAGTGGAACGTGCGGAGCAGAGGAGAACAGAATACATAAAAATAGATAAATGGAGGCAATAAACAGTGGTAGTGTATTAGGCCAAGTTTGTATGCAGTACCCTCTGGGACCGCTACACACAACTCCGACTACAGGTATAGGAAAACCCAACCTTTGGTATAAACTTGTACTACCCAGTTTTGGTAGCTTGTTGAGCAGCCAGGCTTATCTCAAGAGGGGTCAATGTGAGCTGTAGTGGGGTTACACAGAAATTTACAGTTACAAGTATTCAAATAAACTCTTACATGCAAGGTTTCTTGCATAAACAATTATTAATTTATCAGTTAGAATAAGCCTTCTTGAGAAGGGAGCAATATAATAGTAACACAGATACACTTCAATACTGTACACTCTTAGTTTCTAAATCAGTAAAGACCTTTTTGGGATGTCCCACAGACACAACCTATACCCACAGGAGACGTCAATAGCTAGGGTGCTGGGGACATTAAGATCTTACTGTTGGCATTTAGACTACTTTTAGAAGTTGGTAAAAGGCAAAGATTATTAAAACACCAAGAGACCAAATATTCTTAAGCAGGCACATACTTTTGGATCCTCCAAGAAAGAAGAGTCATACAATTCAATAGGCTAAGCCAAAGTCAATGGGCAAAGGTCTTCTAAAGGATGAAGCAATTCTGGTAAGTAAATGTAAAAGTCTTTGCACAAGTTCTTAGGAGTCTTTGATGAAAAGAAGAATCAAATGTAGGGCCACAAACTGATTAGGCTTGTGAGTTGTAGAAGTTGAAAGCACGCTACAATACGGAGGTAAATTCTCAGACTTTTAACAGTACGTTAGAAATGAAGAAAAAGATGCAGCTGATGACCTCTGTTCCTGTGCAGCTCTGCAGATCTTGCTGTTCCTGGGCCTCAGTCGTGGGGACAAGAGGGAGGACGTCGTGGGACTCCTGCAATGCACAGAGAGTAAAAACTTGCAACCGACAAACTTCACTTTCAGTGGCTGTTCAGTGTTTCAACTTCTCGTGTCTACCGCAAATAGCAACACTGTGGTTCCTGGCTGTCAAGATGGACTTTCCTTGCTTCTGGGGTCCCACACTCTGTTAAGGCGGCTCAGGCTCAGTCAGTCCTGCTTCTTGGGAGCCCGGAGGATCTTCTAAAAGCTCTAGCTCAGCTTAAAAAGCAACGCACACAATCTGGTGTTCCTCTACCTGGCTGTACGGTTTCCAGCAACAACTGTGGAAATTCAACCAGTTCCGGGATGGATGTCCAGGTGGCTTACTTTGAAGTTGATTGGTCCCACCAACTCAAGTGGAGAAGTTGTCCTTGCCGGGGCTTCTCTGTTGATGTGAACTTGGCATTTCGGCACTGCAGCAGGGCAACACCGGGCAAACCAACGGTCCAGGAGTTGCAGAAGGTGTCCTCTTCGAGCTCTTCTTCAGTTCCTTCGTACAGTGGGCGACTGCCTTCCAAGCCAAAAGACTTGCCTTTTATTCAGTTCTCTCCCATTCATTCCAGCCTAGCTGTCCTTCAGCCAGCAGGGTGTCTGTCCTTGCCGGACAGTCAGCCGGCCAATCACAGGGTGAATTTGGGTCTCCTAGGAGACTAAGCACAGGGAGTTTCGGGCACCTCCCACACTTCCTGCCTACCCCTGACACTCTGGAGCCAGAACGGGCTTCACTCGTGAATCCCGGCAAAGGCGAAATGAACAAAGAGACCAAACCTGGTTTGGCAAGCAGAGAAAATCTCAAGAAAGACCTTTCCACAAAGAAATGGCGAAAAAAGAAGACCGGGGCCATTTTGACAAAGATAGCTCCCGTGGGTGCTTTACAACGCAGCCCGCGGTAAAGGCACGCCATGGTAGTTCAAAGGAAACCACTTCAACCAGCCATTCAGTGCGAAAAGGGTAACATAAAAAATGTTACATGAGAAACTAGACAAAGGGGATACTAGGTAACCCCTCCAGCACTCCATTGTAAGATAGGGTGTGCTGGGTCTAGAAAGTTACAATCTTAAGTAAAGTCAATTTCACTTTACTGCTCTTGGAAACAGTCGTTTATCCAAGAGAAGGTATTTAAACCTTTGGGAAATCTGAAAGACTTCCCTATGCCACTGCACTGAAGGTACTGTGTAACACAATGTAAAAGATGATGCCTATGGTGTTTGTCAGACTCCACAACCAAAAGAAACAGTGTATGAAATCACATTAAAATACATGAGAGAGTGGGGAAAAGGGTCATGCTCTCTCCAGGTTAAAAAAATCAAGTCCTCAAAATCCAGCAAAGTTGCTGAGGGTCTCTAAAGTGGAGGGAATTAGCACATTTCTGAGAATTCTCCCCAACTCTGTGCAGCCAGTGCTGTGTTTATGGCAGCAGACTGGGTAAGTCAGTGCAGAAAAAGAAGAATAAGGGGTTTGGGGGACTGTATGGGTACAGATACAGTCCCCAGTGCAAGGGGTGGCCAGGCAGCAGTGAAGGTGGGTGGTAGGGTGAGCAGGTCCCTGGGCACAGGGGACAGAGGGTGGCCTGGTGCAAAGAGCAGATCGAGAGGGGGAATGAAGGCAGAATCAAAGAGGAAGGTCTTGAGGGGCTTCCGGAACCGGACATGGTTCTCCTCAGGTTTTAGAGTGGCAGGGAGGCTGTTCCAGAGGGAGGCCCTAGCTGATGACAGTTCTACCCCCAGCTCGTTTCTTTGAAAAATGATTGACCCTGAGGGAGTTCGAGGTAGAGGAGCGAAGAGCTCGAAAGGGAAGGTATTTACGGAGGGATAGCGGAAGGTATTTTGGACCCAGGCCCCAGAAAGCCTTGTGGACAATGCAAGGGGTTTATACATTACCAGTCACACCAACTTATGTACACTGATGGCACAGTACACAAAAGGGACACCTGGCTCTTCCCCGATCCCTCCAGGTAAAATATCCTTTGAAAAACAAAAGATCAGGGCAACCCCGTAGACGCAATGACACTAAAAACTGATTTAATAAGATTTTCCCAATGACAAAAAAAAAAAAAAATACAATATTTTACACTTCAAGACAAGTTAACAAAAATCAATAGTTACCGACACATTATCAACATTTAACATACACGGTACTGAATAGTGATCATAATTGCTACAGAAGAGTTTTAGATACTGAAATAAAATACAAAAAAAAAAATTCAAACAAAATGTGTCGGGAGGGCAATTTCAGACATGTTTTTTTTTTCAAAATAGACTTTATTCATTAATAAATAACAGAAGAAAACAAAAACATGAAAACAAATCAACATCAGAAATGACAAAGCATATAAGGCACAGTTCATTGTAGTGGTAAGATGAATATGGGAAAATAGTGCTAGAAAAAGCAAAAGGGACTCAGCCCAAAAATTCATCACGGGAATACTCAGCTGGAAAGAATCGCTGTCCTCGGGGATTGTCTCTTAGCTAGAGAAGATCACTTCCGTGTGCAAATCAGCTCAGCCAGCAGACGCTAGGCGGCTTTAGGGTGAGGGCCGGGTAGCGGTCCACATAGTCCATAAACGGGGCCCAGGTGTTTTGAAACGGTGCAAGGTTACCCAGCCGAAGACCTGCAACTCTTTCCGCCGTGACAATGTCCCAACACTTGGTCCAACAAAGCGGAATGGAGGGGCCCTCGGGATGCTTCCAGAGGCGGGCAAGGGCTATCTTGGCAGCCAATAGCAGGTGTGTGCACAGGCGAGCCGCGTTCCGACAGTGGCAAGTCCCCTCCCCCCGAGCCTCCCAACAGAATGATACCGGGATCCCACAGGATATTGAGGCCTGTGATTGCTCTGACATGCTTCAGGACCCCCCCCCTCCAATAGTGCGCTGCTTTAGGGCAGTCCCACAGGAGGTGGAAGAGTGAACCTTCCCGCAGACAGCCCCTCCAACAGTTCGGCGAGGGACTCCCGCCTGCTTTATGCCGTTGTACTGGAGTGATGTAGTACCTGAAACAAACTTTATAACCCCCTTCTCTGTTAGTGACACACTGAGTACTCCTATGGAGTCTTGTCCAAATGTTGTCCCAATCCTCTGGCTCCAGGGAGCGCCCCAGGTCTTTCTCCCAACTCAGCATGTATTTTTCTTTCACATCCGGACTGGATTTCTCCAAGAGTTTATAGAGAGTGGAGATCTTGCCCCTCGGAGGGGGTGCAGTCAGTGAGAGTTCGAGGGGTGTAAGGTCCCTGGAGCCGCGCTCCCCAACGATGCGCTGCGAGATCCAGTGACAGATCTGTGTATAGCGGAACCGCTCCTCCTCGGTGACGTTGAACTTCGCTTTGCAGTCCTCGAAGGAGAGCAGCTGGCCCTCTATAAGAAAGTCTGAGATTCTATGGAGGCCGCCCTCCAGCCATTTGGCGAAGCTGTGGACGCAGAGACCGGGGGCGAAACCCGGGTTGCCCCAGATTGGGGTTAATGGGCCCAGCGAGCTCCTAATTCCCCACTTCCTGTTGGCAACTCTACAATTGTCCACTGTGTTACGAGTGGCTGAAAGCAGGCTCCGAGCAGGGGGGGGGGGCCTTCCAGGGCTGGATGTGAGCTAAATCTGGCAGGGGATACCTGCACCACGCTTCTTCCAGTTGCAGCCAGGATGGGCGGTCCACTGTGCGTGTCCATGCGAAGGCATGTGCGAGTTGAGCGGCACGTCTATATCTGGAGATGTCTGGGACCCCCCCAGTCCTTCCAGCTGACTGCGGGTCATAATTTTCCTGGCGATACGGGATAGTTTTAACCCCCAGATGAATTTCATAATATCACGCTGTAAGGAGGCAAGGTCTGCTTCCGGAATATGTGTTGGGAGCGCATGGCACTGATAAAGTACCCTAGTAAGTAAGTTCATTTTCACCGCTGCCACCCGCCCAGCCATGAGATCTCCAGCTTACTCCACCGTTTCAGGTCTGCGCGTAGTGTTTTGAATAGTCGGGGGAAGTTGCGTTTGTAGATTAATGAATTGGATTTGGGGATCTGGACCCCTAGGTATTCCAGCGTGGCGTTAGCCCATGGGATCGGCAAGTCGGGGCACAAGGTGCTTCCCTGACGCCTTGGAAGGTTGATAGAGAGGACAGAGGACTTATCATAATTCACCCTGAACCCAGAGCACGCCCGAAGTGCTTCTAATTCTTCAAGTATAGGTTGCAGCGAGCTGTCCGGATCAGTGATAGTTAGAAGTACATCATCGGCGTAGAGCGCCACCTTATGTTCCGTCCCGCCCACTGCAACTCCTTTGATATTTGGGTTGAGGCGGATTCTCGCGGCAAAGGGCTCCATTGACAGGGTGAATATTAGGGGCGATAACAAACACCCCTGGCGGGTCCCTCTGGATATGACGATGTATGCCGATTTCCTCCCATTGACTCAGAGCTGCGTTGTTGGGTGTGCATAAATTGCCATTGTCCAGGTTATAAAGTTATGACCAAAGCCCATGCGAGATAGCGTGGACCTAATGTAGTCCCAGTTCACTAAATCAACCGCTTTATGTGCGTCAAGGGAAATCACAAGGATTGGGGTTTTTGTTCTATTTGCGGACTCAATGATGTTAAGAGTGCGTCTAACGTTAACGTGGGTCCCCCTGCCCGGGATAAAGCCTGTTTGATCTTTGTGTATTAACTCGGGGAGAATCCCACCCAACCTGGCCGCTAACACATTGGAGAAGATTTTCCCATCGGTATTCATCAAGGCAATTGGCCTGTATGAGGCCACATATTCCGCGTCCCTCCCTGGCTTTTTAAGTAAGATGGTGGTTGATTCGGCCATGGAGCGTGTTACCCTTTTAGTGGAGAGGAAGGAGTTAAATAGCAGAGTTAATTGTGGAACAAGGATACGGGCAAATTACTTATAAAACCTGGCCGACAGCCCATCTGGGCCTTGGGCAGCGTTCTTGAGGGACTTTATGGCGGCTAGAATTTCCTCTGCGGAAATTGGGGCTTCTAGGGAGTCTAAGGGGGAAGAAGGGACAGGGGCGGCAAATGATTCCAGATAGTGCTGCAGACGGGCAGCATCCTTCCGAGATGTGGGAGGCCCTTGCATGACTGCCTTATGATGGTTCGTTAGGATTTCGATTATGTCTGAGGTGTCAAATTTACTCAACCCATCTGGGCCTTTGAGACATGATGTTATTCTGGTGTGGGTCTTTTGCAATTTGTAAGCTAATAGCCGATTTACCTTATTGCTATTATGGTAATAGAATTGTTTGGTATATGCCAGAGCCTTCGCGGTGCGATCGGCCCAGTGCATCTCTAGTGCCCTTCTGGCCTTTTTTAGCTCCCGGTCCGCCCTTCTAAAGTAATGGGTCTTTAGCTCTTTTTCCAAGGGCGGCGACTCTGGAGTTCAAAGTTTGCGTGTGGATCTTGGAGACCGTAAGCTGTTCAGCGGCTGCGCTAATAAATACTCCTCTTATTACCGGCTTCATGGGTTCCCACAATAGTCCAATTGAGGTTTCGGGGTTCTGATTTTCCTTGAAATAGTTCCGCCTCCCCCCTAATCACCTGATCTAGGAGCAGGTTGTCATTAAGCTTCCAGAATCTGGGAGGAAGGTCGGTGCCCCCCCCGAATAGAGAGAACAGCCGAGACAGGGGCATGGTCAGATACCATCCTAGTATGGATTTCGATGTTACTGAAACATGGAAATAGGGTGCTAGTGGCCAGTAACAGATCAATTTGGGAGTGGCCGCCGTGCGCATTTGAGAAAAATGTGTAGTCGCGGGCATCAGGGTTGGCTACCCTCCAGACGTCAACCGTGCCGGATTCTTTTAGGAATCTGGCAAAGGCTAGGGCACGTGGGGGGTGGGGAGTCCGGATCGGATGGGGGCAGGGACTTGTCCACTGCGGGGTTCGGAACTGTGTTAAAGTCCCCCCCCCCATTAGGAGGTACCCCGATGCGAAAGTCAGGAGCGGCGGGAGGAGCTCTGCCAAAAATGTGTCCTGGTTCTCATTCGGGGCATAGATTCCCACGATAGTGATCGGCTGTTCTGCAATGTGTCCCCGAATTAGGAGGTATCGGCCTGCCGGGTCCCCCTTCACAGTGGGGTTGGACAGTTGAAACTTATCGCTCAGGAGGACCGCAACCCCCCCGCTTCTTCTCACCGCTGAAGGCTAAAAAACTCTGTTTAAAGCACTTAAACTTAATACGGTGCTCATCTGCAGGGAGGAGGCGAGTTTCCTGGAGGATTACTATATCCCCGTTTAATACAGCCAGTCTATTCTCTACCGATTTGTGCTTCCTTGGGGAATTAAGACCCTGGACATTCCAGGTCAGGAGTCGAATCTCTCTAGCGTTATCCGAACCTATGGTGTGCGGGAGCGTAGTTTATGCTGCATAGGGGCTACAAGAGTTTAGGGGATTCCCTAATGAGCATAGGAATGTGCTGTAGATACTGATGTCAAAGGGTAAAACTGTAAACATGAACAAGGGCACCCGAGGAGGTGAATAGGTCCTCGGGCCCGGAACTCCACCCTGCCCCCCAAAACTGAAAGAATGAGACCATAGAGCTCATCCAAGGGAATCAAGGGTATTCCGGGAGCTGACCCCCGTCGGAGAAGGAAGAGAAACTGCAAGGGCGCAGAGAGACAGGCGCCGGATCAAGCAACCAATATGGGCCTGGGGATATATGCCATATATGCCCCCGGGAGTGATGAGGCACCTGAGAGCTAGAGGAGCGTGCATGGCACTAGGGAACTCTGGGTAAGGAATAGCACAAACCTGACTGACCGGCCTTAGAGGAAAGGTGAGGGTCACCCATCAGTCCATATTATGCTGTTTCTGGGCCCCCCCATCCCCTGAGGTCTGCGAGGTCCGCCGGCCCGGGATCAGCGGCCAGGAGTCGGCGAGCTGGACTGAGAGCGAGTGGCAGAGTCTCCTTCTGTGGATTTTATTCCTAAGAATTGACCCGCTTCATTGGGGTTGCGGATTTGCCTGCGTGTTCCTTCCCACTCGAAGCACACGGATGTGGGGTGCCCCCACCGGTATTGTATTTTCTTTTCTTGCAGCCACTCAGTCAAGTTGCGAAGGGCTCTCCTTTTCTGGAGAGTAATGCTTGCAAGATCTTGAAACAGCATAATGTTGGCTCCTCTAAAGGTGATCTGCTTCGTGGACCTGGCTTCTCTTATTATCTCCTCCTTGACCCAAGAAAAAGTGAATCCTGGCTAGAACGTCTGGAAGGGATGATGATGCTTGTCTTGGAGTTGAGCGGTGGACTCTAAATTTCAAGTGGAGCGCCGTCAGGAAGAGTTATTATAAACCTCAGCAGGTCATTGACAAAGCTCTCCAGATCAACGTTGGCGACTGAGGTGGGAATCCCTCGAATGCGGATATTGTTGCGGTGTGAGCGGTTTTCGCTGTCCTCCTGTTTGGACTCGATAGCTTCACATTTGGCTTCCAAGGATGATATTCTGCTTAGGCCACACTCTAGCTGTAATGTATTATCACACAAGCCATTCTCCACTTCCTCCGTACGCTTCTCCACTTCTTCTACCCTCCTATCCAGAGAGGCAATTATTTTAGTAACCTCCTCAGTGCCCTTTTGGACCTCCTTGGTAAGGGCTAAGAGAAGATCTTTCAGGTCCGTTTTAGTGGCGAATTGCTCGGTTTGCGGATGCTCCAGTGGGGGGGCAACCCCGGTTGTCACTGCAGTGACGGGGTCAGCCCTGGCTGTTTTATTCTGGCCGGACATCATTGAGCAATGTCTGCCTGTTTTGCCGATTTGTCACTCTTCG
Organism: Ambystoma mexicanum; assembly: GCF_040938575.1. Classification (NCBI taxonomy): domain Eukaryota; kingdom Metazoa; phylum Chordata; class Amphibia; order Caudata; family Ambystomatidae; genus Ambystoma; species Ambystoma mexicanum. The sequence continues at coordinate 297,108,935 of NC_090936.1, read as the reverse complement.
GCATGATCCTTTTGGGTGGCAAGGGTGGAGCGGGGGCTACTGGTGTTATTATTCCACCTGCTGAGCACTGCAGAGATGCCAGGCCGGGTGCTGTTGAATATGCCTGATCCTTGGGGAGGTTGGTGAATCCCCCCAGCTGTAGAGCCGCCAAGACCACTATGAGCACCAGGAGCAAGCACAGTGTGTTTTTATATACCACCCGGGGGACCTGACGCACTGTTCCACGCCAAGAGGGGAGCCCTGAAGAGCCGCTCCTTTCCGCTGAGATAGGAGATCATAGGAGGATTCACCAGGTCCAGGGTCCTTGGCTGTCGAGAGGCTTGGGTGCGGGTGAAGCTGTACTCAGATTGCAGGAAGAGGTGTCGGCCCGTCCAAGATATGCATAGCTGTAATGGCGTCAGCCCAGAGGAGCCCGAAGGTGGAGTAGATGGTGCATCTGACGCAACCCCAGGTCGAAGAACTGTTGCTGGGGAGTAGGTACTTGCTGGGTGAGAGAATGCTGGAGGCGCTGGGGCTTCCCCCGACACACTGGCTTGTAGCTTTTCCAGGGAGTCACCGGCACCCGGCTCCCAGGAGCGGCGCGCGGGCGACCCCCAGCAGATGCAGCCGGGACCAGGCAGGGCAGATGTGGCGCGGCCACCTCAGGTGCAGGGAGTTCCCCCCCCCCCGCCAGCTTGGCCTCCCCCGGCGCAACGTGCAGCACCGGAGGAACACCGCCTCTGCGCTTGGCCGAAACGGGCCGCAGCTGATCGATGCGACCAAGGGCCGGTGGGGACGCTACAGGAGCAGAGCGTGTGCCCACTAGGCTGGTCCCAGGTTCCTCATGGCCTCGGGGCAGGACGAGCAGTGGCAGGTAGGGTTTGTGAGGGGGGGGCCCCCCGCTCAGAGAAATAACAGGATGCCACTGGCCCAGATCGCCGCACCCTCATACGCGCTTAGGACCATGGGTCGGGTCCCAACATCAGTCTTTGTCCACGTTGCGGCCGGGTGCCGCGGAAAGTCCACCGTCTCCTGGCGTCGCAGCCGGGCTGGTGCGTGGGTCCCGGCCGATGAAACTCGCACGGCTCCCTCCCGGTCAACTCACACGGGGCGCCTACCGATGCGGCGCAGGGAGGGGGGGAGGGGCCAAGGACTCCCCTAGACCCCCAAAATGCTGGAAACTCAGGGCAGCCGCAACAGAGGAGCACCCCTCCCCCACCGAGGCCGCGATCACCATAGGCGCCCGGCCACCCATCTTGCCTCACATCGGGCCGAGCTCCCGAAACCGCATCGGGTCGTCACAGTATCAGGGCCGCTCCAATCACCAATATTTCCCACTTAGCAGCGGCAGTGGATAATCATAGTGCCCTCAGTCCGCGGGAAGACTCGGCGACTGCCTCGATCCGCGGGGAACTCTCTTCGACGACGGGGCCGTCCAGGAGCACTCAGGAAGCCATGCCGCTCAGTCGGCTCCCAGCCACGCCCCCTTTCAGACACGTTTTAAACACCAGGACAGCGAGTGCCCTTTCCATAAGTAACTGCCAAGTGATTGCAGTCTGCTGTATTTGCTGCCAGCTCTTCGTTTTGTTTCCTGGATTGTGTGCGGTGGAGTTATCTGGAGGCTCCGCCCTCAACATCTATTAATCTTGCTGGCTCCGCAAAAGCGACTGCCAAGTGATTGCAGTCTGCAGTCCGCGGTACAGGGACGCGATGTGTACCTAACGTATGAAACACCTACGGCTCCTGGGTAAGCGATTTGATGCATCTGTTGTGCTCGGTTAGCGGTTACATTTGCATTAACATTGCTTTCCCTAATCTACCAGCTAAGGCCGAGTTTGATTGTTTTCCTTATTAATAATCAAGACGGAAGCTGCAGGCTGATTGAGCCTTTGAGCCGCCGTGCTGGAGCTGGCCTTACTTGCCTTATGGATGATTTTCCCCAGCCTTGTTAGCTGGCTGTGAGCTTGTCCACGGAGACTGCCGACGTGTGGTCCTGGAGTGGTTTTAACTCGTGCTCAATATTGGAGGCATAACTTAGTATTGGACTACCGCTGGCTGAATGTGAGCTTGTTTACAGTGGCTGTTTGTCCCGGAATTGTGCACGCTCGTGCTCGTTATAGAAGTGCTATCCAGCGCTGGAATAATTAGCATTTTCAGTGGTGACTGTGGATGGTATCTTTGAGCCACTTTTAAACTCAAACATCTGCCCTAGGTCGGATCTAATTTATCCCAGCATTTTACTGAGTTTTATGCCTGCGAAGTAAACAAAAAGCTAATAATATAAAAAAGGACCTTGCGGTTAACACAGCTGAAATGCCTCTGCAATCTGCAACTGTAAGGACTAACAAAATTACAGACTTCTTTACTGGCCAGAGTGTTGCAATTGAAATACACAAGGAGCCTGAGTCTAATGGTGAAGTTGCTTGTACAACTGCTGAATATGACAACAAATCCCTATTGAATTTATGTTAAAGCCTGGAGGGTCAAAAAACTAATCTTGAACGGGCAATTGTCTCCAAGGTGGGTACCTCCAACAATAGGGTCCTTGACAATCTTAGAGAGGTGTCAGTTATGTCATTCCCCAATCATAATATTGCTACATCAGAGCGACTATCATGCTCACCCTGTCTTACAGGGCTGGCGGATGGAACCCCTAATAGGGCTATTGACTGTCAAGATCATATAACTCTGGACAATCTGGAGTTTATTGAAAGTACATTTAGCGAGAAATTGAAAGATCTAGAAGCACTCATGTTGCTACGAGTTTTGCACTAAAAGTCTTGCTGAAATTATTACTTACCATCTCCTGTCAAGTCCAGAAAAATGCTATTCTGCTGGCTGATTTAGGAGATTGAACCAATCGGATACTAAAGTAACATCTGTAAGCTCTACAATGCAGGGTGCCACCTCTGCAGTAGTATCTAAACTATCCAAAGGGACAGTGACCCTGAACATTTGGAGTTTACCAAGGTGGAGGTTCTGATTGAGAGTGAAGATGAGGAAGAGGAGGATTGCCAACTTACTAAAAGGGAACGGAGAAGGAAACAAACTAAAAGATAGTACTATGATGAAACCGCCGATAGACAATGCAAAAGATAAAAGTGACTCTGGACAAATATCTAATGTCAAACGCTCGTCCAAACGAGCAAGAAAGAAAGCTGCAAGAAAAGCAAAAAGAATGGCTCTTAAATCTGGTAATCTAACCATCTTGCTTATTGTCTCTATGGCCCAAAGAGTTCAAGCCAATTTGGTACCACAGGTTTTTGAAGATTAATCATTTGTAAGCGCTATGGAACTCCACATTGGAAAGCAGTGCAATATCCACTGAATCCATTGTTAATGAGAAAGTTCGAGATGTGAAGAGACCAGGGGTTGAGCCTGTTCCCATTAAGAAACCTTTTCTGCTTAAGGAAAAGAATAAATATCCAGCTGAAAAACATCAACCACCACCCAAAATATTTACCATCTCGAATTTGACAAATGGAAAGAAAACCTTATAAACAGAAGCAGTCTGTTGGAGATCTTTAACCACCTTTTGCCACTGAGTATAATTAAAAAGCAGTGACTTTAAATTTGTTTCAACAGTGTCACAATTTTGTAACTAAGGTCCACTGTATATCTGAAGATGTATGTTTAATCAGGGATAATGTACCCAATTTGAACAGACGTGGCTATGATCTGGACTGTAACTGTATTGAATATGCTTTGAATAAAGGAGGAATGAAAGTAGGTAAGTGGGGCAGGAAGAAGCCTGTAAATGAAAGACAGCATGTAAGTACCGATGCAAATTTGAAATCGCACTCGGAGTGGCCATGTTCATTTTTTACCCTCAATAATCACTCATAAATGAACTGATGCAAACAAAAATTATGTCCTGGTACACCAGAGGACATAAACACATCTTTGGTCGAAATGGGTCAAGTAGATGATTTAACAAAGCAGAAATTATATTTCTGTAGGAAACTTGGTTGTTGGGTTTGGCTCAATTTCATGGTTACACTTCATATTTTCGACATGCTGATAAGGGTGATAAAGGAAGTCCCTACAGAGGTTTGGCTACATTGGTAGCTAATGATATTCACTCCATGGAATGCACTATACGAGAGATTGATCATAATGTATTATTGGAAGAAATACAATTGGAAAAGAACAGAAAATACTAATTAATGTCTACGACCCTCCTGGTGAGGATCTCACATTGGCGATCCAGCTAAATATCTTTCAATGGGTAATTAGTAAATATGCGGAAGACAGAAATGTTAACCTAATAGTAGGGGGGTGACCTCAGTGCTAATGGACTTCTTGATGCTGGAATAATCCATTTTAATAACGGTGCTCTAGCTAAAAGTTATCAGAAAAAAAATGAGTTGGAAAACCTTCTTTGCAGAACTTGATCGGAGGATTGTGAATGGGACTGTAAAAGAGGATATGCCAGCTGGTCCTACATGGTATAATGGCTCCTGCTCATCCACTTTGGACTACTTCTACGTTCGTGAAAAGATATATCCTCCGATAATGGACATGCAAATCTGCCTTAATGAATTTAGCAACCATGCGATATTGGGCCTTTAGGTATGCTTCTTCTAATAAGAAGATGCTGTATTATGATAAGGTGGGTGCTTTAAAGGTGACTCATAGTGGAAACGGACTAGGTTGGTCTGATAGAAACTTGGATAAAGTTAGAAAGTGGAGCAGAGGAATGAGACGTGAACATAGGGTTATGGAGACGGCTGATGAGAATGTACTCTGGTTGTCCACATGCATGCATGGTTTTATGCCTATGGGTAACATCTTCATCCACGAAACAGGGATCCAGAGACCATATGGTAAAATCGTAGGTCTGGAAAAAAAAAAATGTGTTGTGAAATTAGATCTATTGATCGTGCGAATACTCATATAGATGAAGCCATCTCCATAAAAATAAAAAAAGGAGTATGGGAGTTGGCTCAAAAGATCTTGTATCGGAGGATAATGTAGCTTGGCAAATTAAGGTCAGGATCCTGTTGGACAGAGATTTAAAAAAGTGCTCCAACTACAAAATGGTCACTAGCAATGGGCAGGTTGAGTTGCTTTGTAACATTGATGAGACCGTGTGGGTAAATTATCTCAGCAATCCATTTTCTGGCAATCTAACACCTTAACACCATGCATTTAAACAGACTGTGATGAGTTTGTAGTCATTATAAAGAGGCTGAATTCCTACAGGCCTCCGGGCAGCGATGTCTGTATATTAATCATTAAAGATAATCCAGACTTTGGTCTGATATTCTTACGATATTATATGGGAAAATAATAAGTACAGGTATTATACCTGAATCCTGAAGAACATCACACATTATACCTGTCTTACACTAATATCTTTGTCATAAATACCATTCTAGAACAAGCCAAGCGTAAAGGTGAGCTACTGTTATATCTACTGTTTGTAGACTTTTTTGTCTGCATTCAATCGGGTCGACAGGTCTAAACTCAGGCTAAACTGGAGAAAATGGGTATGCCTGAGCACCCATTATACACATGCAAAATGATCTATGAAAATAATACTGCCAGAGTTATATTGAGCATTCTAGGTAAAAGGTCTAAACAGATACCCATTAGAAAGGGAGTCAGACAGCCATGTGCTCTTGCGCCCATCCTGTTTAACCTGTTCCTTGCAGACTTTGGCAGTTTATGTATAGAAAAGCTAAATGCATTCCCCAAAATAGGAAGCAGTAAAGTGGGTTGGATTGGTTAGGTGAATGACCTGATAATTTTGTATAATACCTTTATTAGGCATCTCCTATAGTGCCTAGGCGGTATTCAAATATGCTGAACTAAAATAAATCTTGAAATGCAATTTATGGCAGTAGCTCGAAAATGTTCCATAAGGTTCATATAGACAGTCCGCTGGGAACCATTAAAAAGACAATCTGTTACAGATACCTAGGATCTGAGCCTACATCTGAAACAAATCAAATGAAATGGTGCTTTTGCCCTCTTATTTTGCTGCACGATCTAATATGGCGGCTGCAACAACCATTTCTAAGACGACTGCAGGGTATAGTTTACTTAGTATTTTGAATATCTACAAAAAAAAACTATCCTCAGCCTTTTTATATGCCCTGGAAATATTGTGCGAAGATTGGGGTAATTGGGCCGACCGCCTGGAGGGGCTAGTTTGTAGAAGGATCTTGGGAATTACAAATTATTCCCCTATTGAAACCATAAGATTGGAGCTGGGAATGATATCTTTGTCCACTCTTATTGATATGTACAGAGAAACTATATATAAAGATCATGTTTGCCAAATCTTACTCCCTTTTGGCCATACTGAAATCTGCAATACAGGAAATTAAGTTTGATACCTTAAAGAAATTTAAAATAAGAAAATGAGTTTTTTTGTTAAGATTGGATGGCAACCGCACTGGGAATATGGCAAAGGTGTCGTCCTAAAAGCCTTAAAAAAACAGTGCAGAAAACTGGGATTAGGTGACGAGTCATGAAAAAGTAGCCAGTATGAAGTCATCAAGTACATTCTCTAGGATGTTTTTTGCTTATAAACAGCCCCAAGCCTATCTCAGGCTCCTACCCTCACTGGTAGGACAGAAGATATTTATGAATTTATGACTAAATAGAATGGTGGTCCTTGAGGTTAGGGGAGCTTGGTTAGGCTTACCAGTGGAGAAGCAGATCTGTAGAACTTGTAATGACACAATCCATTCAGTCAGCTAGGCATGTCCTTACTTCTTGTCCTACTAGGAGGGCCCACTAGGAGGGCCCACTAGGAGGGCCCACTAGGAGGGCCCACTAGGAAGGGCCCACTAGGAGGGCCCACTAGGAGGGCCCACTATGAGTGTTATCTGAGTAATTATGTTGAGAAAGCATCTGCTAATCTTTGAAGATGTGAAACGTCTGGCAAATCTCGAATCTAGGGCTAAAATAGAAGGTATGATAAGTCTTTTTGTAACATTCCTTCTTGCTTTGGGTTTTTCTCCTATTATTGTGTTTGTTATTCATGTTTATTTACCTTCTTTTTTCATTCTTACGATGTTGCTACGTTTGACATGTAGTATGTATTAAAAAGAGTTTATTTGAAGTTTTATCTGAAGTTTTATTTCACTTATACATTTTAAAAGTAGGTTTATTTTTCTCCGTTTTTTGTTTTGTAATGTGTAAAAGTTTGATTGAACTATCTACACAAATGTTAAAGGTATTTCTACTGCGCACCGTCAGCAACGGAGTGGGACCCCAGGTGCTCTGGCGGATCTGCAAACGAGAAGGCGGGCGGGTTAGTAGGGTGAAGAGGGAGTAGGATAGCGAGAGGAGTGGTGTTCTGTTGGCAGCTTCATCTCCGTATACACTGTGTGCTGAGCTTTGGTGCGAGAATCGGAGCGATGTCAGACCTTGTGTGCTGTTGGTGCGGCTTATGTGTTGTTGCGGTGTGGTGAAGTGCATGCGGCTTGCAGTGCGAGAGGTGGTTGTGCGAGTTTGAGTGATTTAAGTATGCAGAAAGTTTGAGCTTTTTTGTTAGTGTGTTACATGTTTTGGAGCTAATCTTCACAGTATGGCTGAATGCCTAGCTTTCGAGAATCCTGCATGGTGTGAGAGCAGCTAGATTTGAGAGTCCTGCATAGTGGAGCGAGAGGGGCCACGCCTAAACGAACATTTGAGTATAGTACCATACGCAGCTGGATTTCAGAACAATTGAATGATTCAGTATAATCCTAACACACATCTAGATTTGAGAGTCCTACGCCTAACAGAATAAGTGAGGTTTTAGTGTGGCGCACTCCCTGTTTTATTCTAATGAACTATGTATGGTGATCTAGAAAAAATAATAACCGGTACTGTGTAGTTTAAAAGTCGACAACTGCATTTCGGCCTTTGGCCCATTCTAAGGGCTGCGATTTGTTAGGCCTTCATCAGGACGGGCAATTGATGTAGCGCATTCTGTATTTCAAAAACGCCATGGGCGTAATTGATCCCCTTGTGGTCCATCTGGAACATCCCACTGGGAAACGGTCCGCAATCAGCCAGATTGAGTGGGTATCGGACGAGAGCAGACCCCGACGGCCATAGCAACTCCACTTTTGGGAGACCAAACAGTGCACGTGGCGAGATTGGAAATTTCACAAATACCTACCACCCTGGGCAATCTGCTGATAGAATCTGGCTGATTGTGGAACATTTCCCAGTGGGATTTCCCAGATGGACAACAGGGGGATCATTATGCCCTTGGTGTATTTGAGTTATAGAATGTGTGTGCTTAATCAATAAGGCATGGACTATCAACCCTGATCAGACATCAATTTCCCATCCTGTTGAAGGCCTACCAAATCGCAGCCCACAGAATAGGCTTGAGGCCAAAAACACAGTTGTGTCGACTTTAAAACTACACAGTACCCGGAATGGAAAGCGGGCCCCCACTGTCTTGGTGTTTAAAACCTGTATGAAAATCATCCCCCCCCCCGACTAATGTTTTTTTAAGTATCTAACAAACTCTATTCTGTACCAAGTGTCATGATCACTATTCAGTACTGTGTATGTTAAATGTTGGGAACGTGTCAGTAACTACCGATTTTGTTTACCTCTTTTGAAGTGTGAAATATTGGAATTTTTAATTGTGAAAAACCTTATTAAAATCAGTTTTTAGGGTCATTGCATCTTCGGGGTCACACTCATCTTTTGTTTTTCAAAGGATGAACAGTAAATAATTAATCTTAAAAATCAAACCATTGTCAAATTATAAATCGTCAAGGTAGTCAGACCATACGTTCTGCTGCTTGTGTATATTTTTACTATGGCTAGCCCCGAATAAAAAAGAAAGGTAGTAAAATAACATGTTATAAATATAGTGGAAACAGTATTCCGTTTTGGTAAACAAATAATTTCCTTCTACATTCCGCCACACAACGCAACCAAACGGTACTCTGTCTAAACCTCTTTCCAAGTTACTAGGTGGATATCTGCTATGGTGCAAGGTATGACGCTGGGGTACTCTTGGGTAGCATGAGATTTAAAAAAAAATAATACATTTAAAAAAAGGAGACGTGCATGTACAGCAATGCCAAATCCTGCCCATCCCCCTAATGCACCTTGCAGATTATCACATCCTCCGTTTTTCCCCCACTTAAAGTAGGACTCAAGGCAAGTTGCAGCTTTACACGTTAGGTGTGATTTTTAGTTTTGGCTATTAGGTGGCGCTGAAAGGCTACCTATACAGCCAGAAATATTGTCATTAAAATAAGAGTTTTAACATGAGAGCTTGAAATAGGGGCTTTGGATGCAGGTTTTTGTAATGCTTTTCAATGCAGTTTGGCATATGAGGATGGCTGTGTGTTTGGCCTATGTGACCTACTCATTTACACCCATCTCCAAGTTAAATCAATAGGATTTTCCTCCCATGTCCACCCATCCGTGGGCAAAACACACCCCTTTTTCCACTCTTTGGCTGATTTTCTACTGTGTGGTGAAGTTGTCAGCCGTTTACTTCCAACATGGCGGCCACCAAGTGTTAATGTTATTAAAAAGTTATTTGACTAGATTAATGCTTTAAAAAATATTTGCTACTGATGAATTACATTTTGGTCGAAAATGTCCACTACTTGCTTGTGGGTGTGTAGTGGTTTCTGCTGTTAGTAGCTGATTGGATATTCTGTATGTTACTAGGCTGTGATTGGTTGAGCAGTATGATTTTTTTCAACACAGTAGCCTTTTTTTCCCCCCACCGCATTGAGATTAGACCTTGTGTCTGGTGTCCTTGGTACAAGTGTAAACGTTGTAATCCCAAGCGATCCCTGTACTGCGGAACTTGCATTTTAAATAAACTCTTTAAAACAAAGCACGAGCTCCTGCCTCAGCGGCTGGCAGCGCCAATGTGTGTGCCTGAACTAGAGTAAATGTAAAGTATATGGTATTGCCTAAGGCAGCGTAGATATGCAGCATTCATGTTTTAGTTCGGTCTCACTGCGTTGGGTTGTAGAACAACGGGCTTGGGGCAGGAGGATGTTTTGTGCCAACATGCAGCAATGTACAAGGAATAAGTGAATGAAGAGGTTTACTGCAAGGGTGTAAGTGCCAAGGCTGTCGCCGATGGTAAAATAAAGGTATTTTGGCAAGAATGCAATTCGCACCAGAAATGTGTCAATGTTCACTAAATATGTGCGGTAAAGGGCACATTCAGTATGTTATGATACACAAGTTATGCGCCGCGCGATCTGGGTCATTGCAATGTTTGTTTTGAGGCCAGTAAACACGCTGCGGCGGCAACTTTATTTTAAATTGTTTTACAATAATGCGCCACCCCCCGGCAGGCTTTTTATGTGTACAAGGAGGGCTGGGTCGTGTTAGCGTGGGATATGTAAACAGTACGCTGTGCTTTTTCAGTGATTAGCGACTTGCTGCAGTGTTTGCTATGGTACTGTATTAAGGAAGAAATGTGACGGGGACCGAGTGCTGCATTTGATTTCAGTTTAAAGAAAAGGTGATTTGATCCCAAGGATGGCCACCCAGGGCAAAGTAATGTCGTGACGAATGCCGCTCCACAACGGAAGTGGTACGCTTGTTCTTGGTAAGCAAATTACGATATGTTGACCTGGTGTTAGTAAAACACTGCCTAGTGTGTCCTAAGTTCACTGCTGTTGGTTAACAACCCCAGGTTTTATTGAAGTTTTACATAAAAAGGCAAGAAACGAAAAAAATACTGATAATCCCAAAATTGATCAGAAAGCAGTCTTGAATAGTGACACATTGGATATTAAGCCTCAGACCTACACATTTAAAAAGGACAGGTGGATGTGGAGGCAGAGCGAGAAGGAAGGATATTCTTTAGGCATAACTGTTATGAATCCTTGCTGACCGATTCGTTTTGGAAGCAGCCTCTTTTGATCCCGATTTCGGTGAGATGCAGTTTGACAAGCCAGACACGTCAAGTGGTGCTTTCCCTTCATGCTTTCCCTTTGCTTCCTCAGGGCCTCCATGCAGCAGTGGGAAAAATGTGAGCACCAATAACAAAAGGTGCTCACCGTAGTGAGCATCTCACTCCTAGTCCATAGTCCCCTTTCCTCCATACTTTTGGGGACATTCCGTCCAGTGGGACAGGATCGGAGAACTTTTGTACAAAAGTATCAAATTGAAAAATGTGTCCTTCTCCTTTTACACTGGGTACCGCACTTGGCTGTAACCCCGCCCTCCTGAGCTCTGCCCTGCACATTGCCCTTCAGTTCTTTTCTATCACCAGGTCTGAGACCTTCAAGCAATAGAGGATACTTATTAGAGGGGAGGGTGACCGGGCGTATGGAGGAAAGGGGACTATGGACTAGGAGTAAGATGGTCACTATGGTGAGTAACTTTGTTATACTCCTACGTCCCGTCCCCTTTTCTCCATACTTTTGGGAGATTACCAATCACTCCTCACAGGAAATACGGGTGGATGGAACCTCCTTACTGAGTCTGTGTCGCCCTGCTTGTTGATGTAAAACCTTGCTTTAAGGGAGGTATTCAAAACGGCCACCGTGGCCCGCGGAGGATGGGCCACCATTATCACACACCAGGAGTGAACTGCATCACTGGAGAAAGTGGAGCAATAGCCTCCCCAGGAGATTCAGGGGCCATGCGTGCCATCCTAGCCTCGAAACAAGGAACCCCAGCAGAGCCGGTACTAGCAAATCTAGGGTGTTTAGACGACACGTCAGGGGCTTCCCCAGAATTAGCCTCTATTGGAGGATCCTCGGCAAAGCTGGTACTGGAAGGTCTGTGGTGCGTGACTGCCTACTTTCGCCCCCTCAACAGAACTGGCATCACCACGGCCGCGCGTGCTGAAAGCCTTAAGGATATACCTTACAGCCAGGACCCTCGATGAGGGACTCTCAATTCTGTTGGTGACCGGTTGAGCCCCAAGCAGGGGAAACTCAGGTTTAACCTTGGTCTTATAGCCACCTCGAGAGGGGCCATGAGCCAAGACTCGGTACAGTTAGCTCCAGATGGAGAAGCCTCGGGGCGAACCCTGGTATCCAAAGCCAGAGCAGAACTGGGGTCAGCCTTAACCCCAAATGAGGAACCTTGGAAGAAGATCCGGTATTGGGAGACTGCTGCGGGCCCCTCAGAGGAGTTTCCTGTGCGTCTCGCTGAGCTGAGACCAAAAGGAGTACCCGAATCTGAAGTGTTGTGCTCCCACAGAGGACCGCAGATATTTCATATGCAGGCTCCAAGTGCATTTTACAGATCCTGGAAGACCACCACACTGACCCAATCACCCTTCCGAAGAGAGGACTTTATTTGACAGGGCGTGATCAACTTGCATCTCTCTTTGAAAGACCAAAGATTGTGCGCAGGCCAGCCTGGTTGAGCACTGTGAAAGGACAGCAGTACTAGCCCCTCCCTTGCTCCATGAGGGGAACAGGTTACACCGCCCTGAGGTATTGAAGATTCTGTACCTCTGCTCTGAGGGAGGGCATCCCGATCTGTTGGAAGAGAGGTTTGAAGGGTGGGGTATGAGGAAAGGGCAAGCGAAAACATGCCTAAACGATGGACAAATCCCACTAGTCTTCGGTGATGGTTTGCCACGCCTCCAGATGAGACGAGATTTGTCCTCCCACCGAAGTGTTGTATGACCGACAAAAAATATCCTTTGGTGATTTGTCGGCAGGGAGATTACCCGTCCCTGTAGAGAAGGCTGATGGGCGAGAGCCAGACCAACCACCTTGCCACTGCCGCTTAAGGCGGGGCTACACACGAGTTTCAGATTGATGCGCATGGCGACCCTGAAACTCCCTGATCCCAGAGAAGGACCGAGTCTGGGACCCTGACCTCTGTGTACAAGGGGCCTTAGCTGAAGCTATCACCAGGACCGACAAACGGGTCTTTGTTGTCCACATAGTGTGGAAAAGTTGCTCAGCCCTAAAAGGCACGATCCCAGCACCAGTTGTCATTAAAGTTGGTGTAAGGGAGGTATCCAAAATGGCCGCTGTGGACCAAGGCAGTTGGGCCACCATTTAGTCAACACCTGAAGAGAACTGCGTCATAGGATAAAATTAGGCAACTGTCCCCTCAGGGGAGTCAGGAGACTTAAATACTTAGCCTTGAAACAAGGATCCTCGGCCGAGCCGGTGCTGATAGCTCTGGGATGTTTAGTGGACAACCTAGGAACTGACCCAGAATTAGCCTCCAATGGAGGAACCTCAGCAGAGCCGGTACTGGAAGGCCTGTTGCTGATCACCTTCTTTGCCCCCTCGACAGAATCGGAACCATCACAACCCAGAGCGTGGGACGGTTGAGGAATGTACCCTACCGACAGGACCCTTAGAGGATCCCTCGACTCCGTCGGTACTGTATTTAGAGGAACCTAGGATTTTAACATGGGACATATAGCTCCCTCAAGAGGGGACACGAGCGGTGGCTTGGTGTGACAAGCACCAGAAAGTGAGACCTCAGGGCGTACCCCGGTATCAGCGTGGAACGCTCCAGAAATGGAGACCTCAGCCCGAAACCCTGTATACACAGCCACAGACGGACTGAGCGGACCCTTAGCACCCAAATGGTGAACCTCGGAACCACGTCCGGTTTTGGCAGGTCCTCTGAGGGACCCGCAGAGAACACTCTGGTGCGCCTATTAGGCCCTTGAGGCACCTCAGGGGAATCCCTGGTCACAGAGGTACACAAGCCCCTCCCGGTCATGGAATGCTCTCACTGAATGGGGCTGCTCAACGCCGTCCTCATCCGCTTAAGGCTCCTCCCAACGAGGCGGAACAGAAGACTGGTCCTCCACGATTACTGCCTCATGTTTTAAAAGAAAAACTGAACCGGAGCGGCCGGGGCGGAACAGGAGTGAAAAGACGCTCGAAATACGTCCTCATAGGGTCAGAGTGCACAAGCATCTGAAACTTCCCAAAAAACTCATCCTCAGCCAAGGGCTTGAGTGTCAAAGACGAAGAAACTGCTTGTAAGGGACCTACCCCCAAAAACACAAGGAGGATGGTTGCCAGGAAGGTCCACATAGATCAGTGGAGCAAAAGCAGGAGGGAGCGAGACAGTATGAGGCAGCAGAGCCCACACACACCGGTCAAAAGAAGGGCGAAACGGGTTACTATTGCCGAAAGGAATGCTCCCAGCACCAGACGTTGCAAAGGTGTAAGGGAGTTATACAAAATGGCCGCTGTAGGCTACTCAGGTTGGGCCGCCATTTTGTCGCCATCTGAAGAGAACTGAGTCACATGCGTAGCTGAGGCAACTGCCTCCTCAGGAGAGTCAGGGGACTTAAGGAACACTTTAGCCTTACAAGAATCCTCGGCAGAGCCGGTACTGGGTGGTCTCTGATGTTTAGTCGACATCTTCAAAACAGTCTCAAAATTAACCTCCAACGGAGGAACCTCGGCCAAGCTGGTACCAGAGGGAATGCGGTCCGTGAGCCCCCTCGACAGAACTGGTATCACCACAACCGTGAGCGTGGGATGGTTGAGGACAATACCTCAACGACAAGACCCTCTGAGAAGGCCTCTCGGATCTGTTGATATAGACTTTAGCCTCCACAAGAGGAACCTCAGGTTTCAACTGGGTTACAGCGGGGAAAGTTCCAGAAACTGAGACCTCAGGTGAACCCTGCTATCCCAGCACCCAGCCGAACTGGGCTTAACTTTAGCACCGTGATGGCAAACCTCAGAACAATGTCCGTCAGAACCCTCATAGGACTCTCTGGTACGCCTGTTAAGCCCTTGGGGCACCTCAGGGGAAACCCTGGTGACAGAGCTATATAAGAAAGGCCCTTACAGTACTCCCTCATGGGGTCAGAGTGCATAAGTCTCTGAAACTTCCCGAAAAAGGCATCCTCTGACAAAGATTTAGACACTTGGGTGGGCAGAGGCCGCTCATAAGGCGCATACCCCATGACGTAATAAGGAAGGCTGCCAGGAAGCGAGACCGTATGCGGTAGTGGCATCCGAGCACGCCAGTCATTTTGCACTGACCCGTGGAAACTGTTTTTCACCAAAAAGAAGGTTGCCAGCACCCATCGTCGATAGCATGGGTGTAAGGGAAGAATCAAAAAAATGGTTGCCGTAGACACGCCATTTTGTCCACACCTGAAGAGAACTGTGTCACATGTGTGGGTGAGGCAGGTATCTCCACAGGATGTTCAGGGGACTTGATCAAAACTTTAGCCTTGACACAAAGATCCTCGGCAGAGCCGGTACTGGGGGCCCTCGGATGTTTACTGGACATCCTGAAGGGGTGGCTTGAATTGGCCTCCAACAGAGGAACCTCAGCAAAGCCGGTAACAAGAGTTATGGTCAGCGGCCTCTCCCTGTGCCCCCTCAACAGAACCGGTATCACTGCGAGCTAGGGAATGTTGAGGAATCCACCTCACAGACAAGACCTTAACGGGTCTGTCAGTTCTGTCAGTACACACCTTAGCCTCAATGAGAGGAACCTCGAACAGAGTCCGGTCTGTAAGGCTCCAAGAGGGGCCTCAAACCCTGGTTCGGTAAAAGAAGCCTCAACGGAGGCATCAGGGCGCACTCTGGTGTTTGTACGGGAAGGAAACCTCGGAGCGAACTCCGTTACCCAAACACTCAGCACGACTGGGCTGGCTATTCGCACCACATTGGTGAACCTTGGATCGTAATCCGGTGTTAGGCAGGCCCCTCACGGGAACTCTGAGAAAAGCCTGGTACACCCATTAGGCCTGCAAGGCACCTCAGAGGAAACCCTGGTAGCAGAGCTCTTAAAGCCCCTCCCGAACCTGGAGGGCCACAGAAAAATGTCCCCCGGCTTGGTGGGCCCTAAAAAGTAAGAACTTATTTTCCATCGATGAATAGTTGAAAATGTGGTGGAGGAACTCGCTGGAAGACTTCCTCCTACCGATGAAGACGACGCTGAAGTGCCTGGACCGAAAGGGAGTTGCAGTAGAAACACGAGCCCCAACGGTGATCCGGTCCCAGACACTCCAAACATGGGGGTCCGCCCCAGCGAAGTGACGTTCGCAAGAGGACAAGAGACAAATACCAAACAATCCGGCATAGACTGAGGACTAGGCGACCGCAGAACCGCAGCAGGAGAGGAGGACAACGGGAAAGAAGAAAAAAGATTTCTTTCCGGTGATGCAAGTGCGTCGAGCCCCGACCACGCGGAGAAAAGGACTGAAGGGCGATGCGCGGGCGGAGCTCAGTAGGGCGGGATTACGGCCACGTGCGGTACCCCACGTAAAACGAGAAGGACACATTTTTCAATTTGATGCTTTTTTACAAAGTGCTCCGGCCCCCTCCCACTGGACGGAATGTCCACATAAGTATGGAGGAAAGGGGACGGGACGTAGGAGTTAAAGCGATATATAATTTTTACTAACACAAAATACATGCACCTTAGGATGTGCATGCCATACGTGCTTGCTGGTACACAGGATCATGCAAGGTAGTACAGGCAGCACTAGTTAAAGCAAGTGCGTATTTGCCTTGCTGGTGGATATTATTCCAGTGTCCAAAGGACACCAGTTCGATTATTTAGTTGTTTAATTGTTTAAAATAGAGACAATTATCAGCATCACGTTAGAGTGTAACGCTCTTGTTCACTCTACTGGAAAGCCGCAGTGTTTATTTAATGGTTTTTCGGCCCACTGGTTCTCCCTGGAAGCGAGTGGGGAAAGTACTACCTATAAAGCCGAAACTATTGTCATTAAAATAAGAGCTTTAACATGAGAGCTTCAAACATGGGCTTTAGATGCAGGTTTGTTGTAATGCTTTTCAATGCAGGTTGGCATACGAGGATGTAGTTTGACTATGTGTCCCACCCATTTGCACATTGCTAAGTGAAATGTATAGGAATTTCCTCCCATTTTCCTTCCAGCCATGGGCTGGCTCCATCTCACCTGCAGAGGTAGACACATTACTTGCACATGGCAGGCTTCTCACCTACCCATGTCTTGAGGGCACCACTATCCCAGAAGCCTCTGGGTGTACCCTCTGCAATGCACTGGAGTGCACATTTCACACACCATTTTCAATTTATAAACTTGACAATAACCGAGACTTTGACTCCCACACTTGCACCAAGAGGGGGAAAAGGTACGACTTGCACATTGATGTGACGTGTTTTTCAGAGACGACTAGTCTACCTGAACTTGAGGGGGTTAGCAGATTTTTTTTCATAGTGTTAATGGCATGGGGGAAAATAAAACTATTTTGAATGTTCACGTTAATGCTGTTCCTAATGGCTCAGTGCCCAGACGCACACGCTGCAATGCCCAAGCTGTATGTCTCACGGGGAGACACCTGCCTGCTGGGTTATCTTGCCATAGGTCCGACTACTAAGGTTTAATGCATTACATATCTGTTTACATTTTTGGTAATGCCCGTTCCACCACCACCACCGCACCCCAGAACATGTTTTTTTTTTCACCCTGTTTAATATCAGTGGGTCTGAAGAATTAAAGAATGTTGTGTGTTTACTCTTTGCGCGTTTGTAAGCATCTTTTCCCTGTGTCCTCTGGAGCTGACAGGGGCTTGAGTAGGCACCGATTAATGCAGCCCAAGTGGAAGAATGTGGTCATTGAAATTGTCCTGTTAAGAGTGGTCTACAACTGCAAGGCCAGTCCCAGGTGCTATGTATGAAGTGAGTTTATTGTTCATTGTGCCTTCATCCTGTCAGGGGCTTCAACTTTCTAACAATCTCTCTGCCATGAAATAGAGTGGGAAACTGGAACCCTTTTTTTATTATTAATATTTTTTTTAACGATTAATTGTTTGAGATTTGCCAGGTGAACAAACACACAAGACTTGCCGATTGTGTTGTGATTCAGTGCTAGGATGAGAATGACCTAGTGGTTTCAGTATTTGCATGGTAGTTGTGTGACACTGGCTCACTATTTTTTGAGTCAATATGCAAGTCAGGTCTGGTGTTTAAAGCAGTTGTGAGAATCGTGGGGTCTTGATGAAGCACCGAGTGGTCATCTTGATTGAGTCATTTTTATTTATGACTGTTGAGTGGCACTGAAGCACCACTTTTATAGCCTGAAACAATTGCATTGGCGTAAAGATAGGATTGAGATGGGATGTTGGAAGGGTAAAGCTTGTGGGTGTTATTTAGTTATTTACCTACCATTGACTGACCATGACCAGGCCAATTCCTAAGGAGCCATTCCATCCACTGCCTGCCCCCTCGTCGCACTAAACACATCCTCCTAGGATCTCTTTAAACTAGCTTTTTCAAGCAGCAACGGCAAACCTAGTGCTGCAAGTGCCTACATGTTATTCCAAAGCATTCTTCACAGTTAATTGCTTAACTGTAGGTAGAAATGCGCTAGTGGTGTAAAGAAATGGTCTTAAAACAAGTGTACCATCAGCCACTTTCATAACCAATATGCGTGTCCTTTTGATGAAGTCCTATTTAAAACAAACACTGAAAAAGCCAACAGTTTTAGCTTGTGTTTAGATATATTAGATAGGCATCCGACAGGCACTGCAGTCATATGTCCAGGTACTCCCATCATTGACTTTCTTTCTCATGCCTATAAACAAAAGCCAAAACAGTTGGCTTTGCCAATGCTTGTTTTTCAAATGTGTCTACTTTTTTTTCCCTTTCCCCAACTAGGGCAACAACTGCACTCCGCCATATCCCCCTCACCCGCCAATGCCACAGATTCAGACTTAAGCAATACGATTGTAAAGCACTCTGCGGTGTCCCGAAGTTAGGAGAGCTATGATGTTTCCTAGCAGCAATTTGCACAAGGCCCATTTTTTCAAATTGTTTTTTTTAACACATTTCACTGCAAGAAATGCAGGGGTGGAGTAGAACACTCCCTGCCCAACCCCCCTCGCCCCTGCCCCCGGGATCACCTACGCCTTTATAAATACCTAAATCCAACCCTTAGCCCCCCTGGGCCGCCCCCTGGGCCGTCCCCACCCCCCCCCCCATCTACATTTGCAGTTAAATGTGGTAAACAAAAAACTTACAAATGGGCCTTGAACAAACTGGTCTGAGATGGAACTATCTCCAAGCTTGATCCAGAATATATATAATATATGAGATCTACCACCAACACGTTGCTTGGAGAAGTGACTGGCCCTGAGGGAGTTGGAGGCAGATGAGTGAAGAGCTTGAGAAGGAAGATATTCAGGAAGAGAGTTGGAGGTATTGAGGCCCCAGGTCCCAGAAGGCCTTGCGGACAATGCAGAGGGTTTTGAACTTATCCTCATAGCCACTGGGAGCCAGTGCAGAGATTTCAGTCCTGGAGAGATACGATCCCTGGGCTTGAAGTCAAGGACAAGTCTCACAGTCCTGTTCTGGATGAGTTGCAGAGGGCGGAGAGTAGAAGCAGGAAGATTTAGAAAGAGGCTGTTGCAGTAGTCCAGCCTGGAGAGAACCAGAGCTCTGGAGACAGTGAGCTTCTGGGGAAGGAGAGGAAAGGATGAATATCTGAGGTGGTGCAGCTGGTAGTGAGACTTCTTAGAGACGTCAGATGTGAGGAGAGAAGGAGAAAGTGGAGTCGAAGATGACCCCTAGGATTTTAGCCTCACAGGTGGCAGAAGTAAGAGGGTCAAGAGAGGCCAGCCAGAGAGCATCGGGATAAGGAGGGAGCAAGTGTGCTGATGACGGGAATCTCAGTCTTACTGGCATTAAAGCAGAGATCGTTGGCGGCACACCAATCCTGGATAGCGGACAGTCAGAGAAGAGAAGGAGTGGCGGAAGGGAGCCTGAAAATGAGCCGAGTCGTCCGCATAGCATTGAATGTTGGAGTAGAAAGCAGCAATGCAGTGGGCAAGAAGGGAGAGAGGTTAGATCCCTGGGGAACATCACAGGTAGAGATATAGATAGAGGAGAGGAGAGGAGGGACCCAAGTTGGACCTGGGAGGGTCAGTCGGAGAGGAAAGAGGTCAGCCAAGCCAGGGCCTGATCGGTGATACCCAGGTTATCACGAAGGCAGTTGAGCAGGATGGCATGGTTGACCGTGTCAAAGGTGGCAGAGAGATCAAGTAAGATGAAGACATAGGGGGTATTGGAGTCAAGGTTGGAGAGTAGGTCTTGACGGATGTTCAGGAGAGCAGTTTCCGTGCTTCTGGCAGCTCTGAAGCCCGACTGATGGTCATGGAGACAAACAACCAATTCAGTGTGAAGATTAAGCTGGGAGGTGGCCAGCTTTTCCAGGAGTTTGTCCAGGAAAGGAAGAAAGCAAAGGAGTGATGATGTTAGGCGGTAGTTAGCAGGGCAGGGGGGTGGGGGGGGGCGGGGCGGCTGAGGGTTTCTTATGAAGAGGGTGCACAAAGGAGTGCTTCAAGGGGGTGGGGGTGAAGACTCCAGTGGCAAAGGAGTGGTTGCAGAAGTCAGCCAAAGCAGGGGCCAGGGTGTCAACGTGGTCCTTGATGGTTTTAAGAGGAACATGGGAGCACCTGTTTTGTCAAGGCTTTCATAGATCAGACTAGTCTAGAAACCTTGTCTGGGGAGAACAGGGGAAAGGCAGAGAAGAAGGGAGGAGAGGTGGCCACAGAAGGGCCAGAGGAATAGAAGGGAGTAGAGGGAGGCGGGGAGGAAGAGAGAGAGGACATTATGTCCTGAGTTTTAGAGATGAAATGAGAAGCCAGGGCCGTGCAGAGGGCCTGGGAGGGGACAGGAGAAGTAGAGACTGCAGCAGGATTGGCCAGCTCCTTGCAGATTTGAAATAGTTCAGCCGAGCTGTTGGATGCCGCAGAGACGCTGGCTTCGATGAGGGTCTCTTCTTGGTGCGGACAGAGTCGGTATTGCCTTTGGAGCAGGCGGCAGGCCAGTTTGTTAGGATGTACAGGAAGCACGACATTTCCTCTCAGCCACCATGCACTTGAGTTTAAGGGTGACGAGGTCCGAGTCGTACCAGGAGTTGCACTTAGCTTTGAGCTTCAAGTGGATTCTCATGATAGGGGCAAGAACATCAAAAGTATCAGATATAGCACAGTGGAGCATAGAAAGGACTGTCAGGGTGTGAGTCGACCAAAGGGGGAGGGGGTGAGACAGTGGCGGCGAAAGCCTCAACTGACATGCTTCATGGATCGGATAACCGAGAAGGTTGGTGGCAGTGCTGGAGTTGGCTTAGCCTGAGGGGTGGAGAGAGTGAGCTGGGAGGAAAGGAAAAAGTGATCACTCCAGGAGAGAGGAGTGGTGAGAGGGATAGAAAGGGGAAGGTCTGTAGAGCTCAGAACATCCCGAGTGTGCCCTGCAAGGGTGAGTCGGGCCAGAGGTGAGGATAGAGAGTGAGAGAGTCGGAGAGGTCGCAAAGGAGTCCAGAGGAAGGACAGGAAGCATTCAGGTGGATGTTAAAGTCCCAAGAAGGAGGAGTTGAGTGATCGAGACCAGGGAGGGAAGAGGCGAGGTCCGCCCACTCAGGGCGGAAGGAGGAGATCAGACCAGAGGGCAGATAGATGGTAGCCACAGTGAGGGAATGGCTAGGAGAGAGCGAGCCTGCAAACTAGGCATTTGAAAGAGGAGTAGGCCTGTGTATGATATGAAATTTTATTTCTATCACGCTCCCACACAAAGGTTTCAGAGTGCCACTGGTGGTCACATGGCAGGCTCCCCCCACCCTCCGAGCCAAGATTCCAACATGGAGACTTAGGGTGGAGGAACTCAGATACAGGGTTCCCAGGAACATCTAAAAGGGGGGGGGGGCGTGCAAGAATATTTCAGTATAGCAAGGGCAGTGTGAGTTCAGCAGGTACACTATGGGAGGCCTTTAAAGTAGTAGTAGTAAGGGCAGCAGCTATATCGAAGTCAAAGGGCATACAGAAGTAATTCTACAAGATTTGCAGCTGGCGGAGGACAGGCTAGAGGCTATAGCGCAGGCAAGGGAAAGGTCCCTAGAAGAAGCACAGGGGGTGGCCCGCCTACAATAAGCATTGGGATAGGTTAAGCAATTTGAGCTACAAGAGGTACATTGAGAGACCACACAGAAGGGGACAAGCTGGGGGCGATTGCTGGCCTAGCTCTATAAAAGCGAGAACAAACAGGAGAGAGTTAGAGCAGTGGTGGGAACGGAGAGTTGTGCGAAACACATGGCGAAAATAAATGTTAAAAGCGATTGTATGGGGGAACCTCAGAGTGTGATATGGCAGAGATACAGGAAGCACTGTCTGAGATTAGCCTGCCCAAGATAAGTATAGAAGACCGAGATAGGCTGAAGTCCCCATTACAACAGATGAACTAGAATATGTGATCAAAGAACTACCGACAAGCAAGGTCCCGGGGACAGACTTGCTCCCCAGCAAATTCTACAAAGAATACAAGATAGAAATCCTGGCTCCACTGCTAGAAATGCTTCACAAACCTTTGGAAACGGGCAGATTGCCTGGATCCTTAAGGGAGTCGTTGATTGTCCCCCTTCTGAAACCAAATAAGTCAGATACAGACTGTGGCTCGTATAGACCCCTTTCAGTACTGAATCAAGATGGGAAGATAACCAGAGCAGTAATGGTGCTAAGGCTCAAACCGATCATAGCCAAGCTTATACACTCGGCTCAGACAGGATATGCCCTGCATAGAAATATCCCCATTAATTTTCATAGATTGCACCACGTAATACATTGCACCAAAGGAGATAGGCAACAATGCGTGGTTGCATCATTAGATGCAGTTAAGTTGTTTGATTCGGTTAGATGGCCATGGCTACTGTCGGTGTTGGAAAGATTTAGTATGGGACCGACATATATTAAATGGGTGCAACTGTTGTACAACGAACCAGTGGCTAGGGTCAATACGGGCGCAGTCATCTCAGAACAATGGCAGGTAAGTAAGGGTACTAGACAGGGGTGACCGAGGTCTCGGATGCCCTTTATCTTGGCGTTAGAGCCACTGGCTGTTTATCTGAGAGATGAATATGGTGAGGCGGGGATAGACATGCCAGGGGGGAGGTATCTCATCTCTTTGTATGCAGATGATATGCTTCTTTACTTACAACATCCCGAGACAAATCAGCAATATGTTCTAGACGTGATGGAGCGATATGCTGCTTTGTCAGGCATAACAATTAATCCACAGAAGTTGAGTCTGTTTCCACTAGGCAGATATATCGGGAAGACAGTGTGCACACTGCCGGTGCTGCCAATTAAATGGGAATTGGACACATTCTGTTATTTGGGGGTGGACATTTATCATGATCCTCAGACAGAACACACACGGAACACAGTGAGAGCAATGAACGGAATTGAAAACACCACGTCCTTTTGGGTTACATTACAGTTGTCCATGATGGGACAGGTACAACTGCTGAAAATGGGGGTGCTCCCGAGACACCTTCATTTTCTTTCACAAATGTCCCATTTGCGATACCAAGGTCGCTCTTCCATAAGCTACATAGCATATGTAGAAACTTCCTATGGCATAACTCAAGGTGCAGAGTGGCGCTTTGGAAGCTTCAGAACTCATATGAACTAGGGGAGACATGTTAGGCAGAAACCTGTGCAGTTCCCCCTGGGACCACTGCAAAAGATTTAAGACTACAGGCGTTTGGCAGTAAACCCACTTGGTAGCAGTCTGTACCACACAGATTCACTTGGTAGCTGTGGCTGAGCAGTCAGACTTCCCTCAAGAAGAGTTAGGCAGTATACAGAGTATTCACAATAGGTCAAAAGAACATAGTAGAACAAGCAAACACTGACCAGAGCTTGGTGTAAAAGAGATATAATTATTTATTTAAAACCACATCTAACACACACACACAGGCACTAATATTAAGCAGTTCAGAAACACGGTCACTAAAAGATATACACTCCCTTAGAAGAATATTAGACAAGTCTTAAGTAAAGCCCCACTTATTTTCGGACAGCGGTGAGCGCTTAACGCAGATGGCACTCTAATAATTCAGTTTAAAAGGGAGAGAAAGGCAGAGCATAAATTGAAACAGATCCCAACACTTTCAAAAGAACACAGCAAGAGAGGAAGGCAGAATCAAACCGTGAAGTTAGAGTTCAGAAAGCCGGATCCACTTTAAGAGGATCAGAACGAAATGTGTCCAAGGTCACACGGTTGAAAAGTGCACGAAAGTCTCGAAAAGGTTCAGAAAGAGTTGGACCAAAAGAAAGGGACCAGTTAGATGGTCAAGGCGGTCAGTCCAGAAGGGGAAGGGATTATTATTACCTTGTAGCAATCTTTAGAAAGGGAGGCATGGCGGACACGGTACCTTAAAGTGGTGAGAATACTCCAGCGGGGGCAGTTGTTCCTGGCAGCGGATGCAAGTCGGTGCTTCGTCCGGGGGAAGAGAGGATCTCGTCGGGGAGGAAGACAGGAGTCCGTTGCACTGCCAGGGAAGAAACCAGCCGCGGAGTTCTCAGTTAAAAGGAGCGGTCCTTTTATCCGCGGTCCAGGGGTAAGTGGCTATCCGGTTGCCGGGGTGCTTGGCACGGGCAATTCGACCACAAGACATCCTGGGATGCAAGAAAAAGAAGGTAAACTGGTTGTGCCCACCAGTCAGGGGAAGAAGACTCCAGCAGGGAGATCTTCTCTGTCGTCGGGAAGTGGCGAGTCGGTTCCGCAGGGCTCCACCGGTGGTGTCGTCGTAGCAGGTCGGCTCAGCTTCTCCCTCGTCGCATTCTCAGGTCCTGTGGCGACTTCTGAAGTTCCAGTCCCCAAAGCCCTGCTTTTATGCAGCACACCCCTATTCACTCAGCCTAGCTGTCAATCAAACATGCTAAGTGGTGAGCCGGTTGGGCCAATCACACAAGAGTGCGACTTGAGTTACCAAGGTAACTCAGTCCAGGGTGCCTACACCCCCTCCCACACCCCCGGTGGTACCCACACAGAGTGGCACCACTTTGGGAGGCTTCTGTGGAGAAGCCCGCCAAAAGTGGAACAAAGGGCTCGACTTGGGTTGGAGTCACAGAAGAGAACACAAACGCCATTTTAGAATAGAGTCCTGGCAAAAAATACCAACCGGCAAATTAATATTATGTTCGAGGCTATGAGAATTAAATTAAAGTTGGTAGCCTCGAACAATGGGAAAATCCCATAGAGATATATTCGCGGTCGAATATAAAAAGTAGTATCCACTGCCACCAGCCAAAACTCGATCAGGGGGGACGGAGACGTGCCCCCTCGACTAACAGACCCCGGGGCAATCGAATTGCCCCGACCAGTATGTCCACAATAGGATGGTTTGTACTGGTTTCTGTTCATAATTTGGGACTAGTAAAGCCAAATGGTGACTTTACATGCCCTGGGAGACAGTAGTCAGTCCCAGGGTATGGAGTCTATGGTAGGGTGTCACTATGACACCCCTGTGTCACTGCACGGAGGGTGCTGTGTAACACGCATAGTAAAAACACATGAGACCCTATGGAGTAAAGGACCCCATAGCCCATAAAACACATTAGCAGTCAAAGGAACACCATAAATCATGTCCAAGAGTGGGAGAAAAAGAGTCTCACTCTTGGCAGGAGAAAAAAACAAACTCCAGAAATCCACCAAAGCTGCTGGGGGACTCACTAGGTTAGGAAATTCAGCCTAAACAGAGAATTCTCCCTAACAAGATAAAACTACCCAACTTTGAAGTATATTTCGTGGTTAGCCAGTTGCAATTTGTAGCTAAATGGCTATCTGCTATCTGGTTAACAAACTTGAGTCAAGGCTGTTACAAAGAACAAGAACCCAGTTCTTTTTTAACAAAGTTACATGGATAACCGACTCTCGTACAACGCGTGTGCCCAGGCTGACGAGATTGGGGTGTGTAATGTGGCGTAGAGCCAACTGATGAATCACACCATATTCCCTGCCGATTCCGCTGGTGGCGCTGGAAGGGATGAGTGACCAACTGAGGTGCAATGTGAGGAAATACTGGTACCTATAGGTGTGGCGACAGTGGGAGAGCTGATGGAGGAGGGTTCGCCTAAAGGGTTTGGAGGTATTGATGAGGGAAACTGGGTGCACTCAGGGCAACACCTTACATATTCCTGCTTACTGAGGAATGTAAGAAGCAGATGGCCGGAGACCGAAGTGCCAATGCAGCCAGATGAGACATTTGAGACATTTTACGATGTGTCAGAAGGTGGGCATGGAGTCGCGGATATATGAGCTGTTAACGTCCAAAGTGGGAGATGGGACAGATGAGACAACAATGGGAAGCAGACTTGAAAGAACCAATGTCAAACACAGTGTGGAATAGGGCTACGGTGTACCACAAAACAAAAGTGTCCAGGAACGCAAGGCTCCAACAGATCCAAACTATTTATAACCCATAGAGCCCATCTGACCCCGAATAGAAGAGCAACATTTAGCCAGAGATACAATCGTGTCCGAAGAGCGGGGAGGTGCAGGTAGATCTGGTTCATATGTTCTGGGCAGTGGTCCAAGTGTACGAAAAGAAGTAGTGGAAATATGTTCCCTTCTGGTCTGCACCGCTCCCCAAAAACCCCATCGCCACACCTCCTACCATGCAAAATGCAAACCCCAAAAAACATGCGCCTGCTGTTTAAGGGAACATCCAGTGCAGTGCACTGAAAGTGCAAGTTTCAACTTCTTCCTACAGTGTTATTTTAAAACGAAACCATTCTGGAATGGTTTCCTTTTAAAATAAAAGCATAGGAACAGTAAAAATGAATTAAAAGAAGTATAAGAGCACCGCTCCTGAACGCTCCCGCTCACTGGTTCTGGGCCTGCATAGAGATTGAGCCACCTCCTCCCAGAACCTACCAAACACTAGGAAAGGCAGATATCACCTTGCAAATCCGATCTCCTCTGGCTTGTTTACTGGGGGGGCGGGGGGGTGGAGCTAAACATGCGAGTAAATTGAGGGATCTGGCATATACATTAGCGAAACGCAGAATAACGATGGCATGGAAGGCGCAGACAAGGCCTCTGGAGCAAGCATGGTGGAGGGACCTGCTGAAATAGGTGAATGTGGAAACTGTGGTGTGGCAAGAAGCCGTAGGTAGGAGCTCGGACCAAGAGGGGGAGGGTGGTGGAAGCTGAGAGACAGTTGGTTGCGGGGCTGGCTACGTCCACATTAGATAAAAGGGAATCGGAACACAGCCCTGTACAAGAAGGTGCAGCCATCAGAGTGGTTGGTAGAGAGTAAGCAAGGGATTGCAGAATGCTGTGGTGCAAGGTAGGCCAGGGTAGGGGAATAAACAGACAAGATATGTACTGTGATATAATGTACTGCATAATAAGTTATTGAGGTGTAAAACAAAATAAAAATTGTTTAAATAAAAAAAAAAGGTTTTCAGAGCGAGACAAGGCATGGAAGGGGAACACGGGATGACAAAAACAACGATCGTACTAGGCCCAGTGACATTGAGAACGTGCAAGTTTATGGGAAAGGGAAAGGAGAAAAGTGCATGGAGGGGGGATAATTGGAAAGTGTGGAGCAAAGTTAAACAGAAAAATAATAAAAAATAAATAAAAGGCAACAAACTGTGGTAGTGCAGCCAGCAAGTGGCAAGTGCTGGGTTTAAGGCAGCAGACACGGTATGTCTGATAAGTGTAGGAAAAAGGGGTCAGGGGGTGTAGGGTTACAGATACAGACCTGGTGCAAGGAATTGCCCAGGTGGGTGGCAGGGTGAGCAGGTAGACAGAGATTAGGCCAGGTGCACAGTGCCAAGAGAGAGAGAAGATCAGCATCGGAGACGAGGGGCAAAGAGGAAGGTAATGAGGTGCTTACGGAAACGCAGACGATAGTAAACCACTCAGGGACGATCAGGGCTACACCCCCTCCGGAACGATCGGGCATGGGCGCGAGAGGATCTTGTAGCCATCAGGGAGGAGAGTTTCAGAGCTTATGACAGAGCTGGCCGTGAAGCATGTCTCAGTGAGACAGAGGACATTGAGGTAAAGTTCTTCCAGGAGGCGGCAGATGTCCGTGTTTGACAGCCGAACAAGAGTTTACAGTGGCAATATGGAGAAGGTTGACGTCCTTGAAAGACTTCTGGGGAGGGGTTACAAATCAGAGGTACGCCCTGTGGAGGTGTAGAAGAAGCCCGAGGAGGGGTAGAAGAGGAAGTAGGAGAAGGCAAGGCAGCCAAGGAGGAGACAGCAGGGGGAGGCAAAGAAGCCGCAGAGAGAGGACAGCAGGAGAGGAAAGGAAATTGATGAGGCGCGGAAAGTGTATCAAAGAGGAGAAAGTTAGCCTGAGGGCCCTGGATCAAGACGGTACCATTCAGGTAAACATTAACGATGACCTTAGGAGTGGAAAGAGGCCAGGAGGGCCTCTCACCGGGTGCCACCATTAACGGGAGAAGAAGAGAAAGGAGAAAGCACAGAGACCATATGAAGAGTCCATAGGTCTGGCGAAGGAACGACAAAGGATGTCGGTGAGGGTTTGCTTGGAGGAAGCACTGGTGTAGGTGTCACTGATGGGGAGGCCTGGGTTGGAGACCAGGATGTCCTTTTTAATTTCTTCCTACCAGATTTAGTGAGGAGGGCATGATAGTCGATAGAGAAGCAGTAAGAAAAGATAGGAGAAACAGGGAGCACCAAAGAGTAGTTAGGGAGAGGGGAGAAGATGAAGGGGGTGGCGTGTGGGAGAACACTAGGGAAGGACACAGGGAAGGTCACAAGCAGACAGGACAAAGAGGAGACAATAGTAGACAATTGAACAAGATGACAGGAGCTCTAACAATAGAACAGCTTGCTAGATGAATGCTTTGCTAAGAAGGCAAAACCAAAGAACAGCACTACTTTCACAATGTAGTTTAAACCCCGGAGACAACACACATAGGTCTGAAAGTCCTGCAAGTGGGAAAAGGGCCTAGATTTCGAAAAGCAATTTAAATACTTCACAAATGTCACAGCGCTATTCCAGCATGGCACAGGCTAATACTCA
Organism: Ambystoma mexicanum; assembly: GCF_040938575.1. NCBI lineage: Eukaryota > Metazoa > Chordata > Amphibia > Caudata > Ambystomatidae > Ambystoma > Ambystoma mexicanum. The sequence continues at coordinate 297,080,215 of NC_090936.1, read as the reverse complement.
AAGTATTATTGTGGTGTAGGGAAGGTTGCCATATGGCAGGGGTTTCAGGGTAGAGTGATGGCTCTATTCTTTACCCGGGCCACTCCTACCTTACTAGTCAATGCTGGTTGACGGCTGGCCACTGGCTTCCCCTGCTAACACCTGCAGATACGATATGGAGCTGACTTTGTGGTAGCCGCCCTTTGCCTTAGCCGAAGGGGCTGCACGGGCAGAGAGCTGCCACGGGAGGGTCAGTTGAGAGGAGCAGTCAAGCCTATCAGGGGAAGGGGCGGGCTGGGAGGCAGGTGGGGAAATGCAACAACGAAGGGTTGGGGGAGAAAAACAGTGCACACGGGTGCTAGGGGCCTCAAGGGGGGGCAGATGTAGCAAGGATTCAATGCCCAGGAGGGTCTTTCAGCTGCAGCACTCACCTCGATACACCCAGATGGAAAGTGAATACCCATGCCCAATAAATACCCAATAGTAATAAAGGTAATGCCGCTCCTGCAATGCACATATTTTGGTGAAACTTTCTCTTAGAGAACTCGATGGTGACTTATGTCGGGTAGAATGCTTACTTTTTTACCTGATGGGGTAGCCCATGTAATTTTTGCTGGCTTTTGGACTTTCTTTAGCTCACAGCAAGACTGTCCAAAAGAAGGGGTACCCCAAAAGTGTCCCAGATAAGGTACACCCTCTGTATTAGACCTGTTGCTAGGCCGGTAGTGGCTTTTTCACATGTGTTATATGGCTCAGATTTAAGGCTGGGTCTATCTGGCCCCCTCTCACATTTCATCAAAAGAAAGCGAGAAAGAACATGGATAGAGAGGGCGAGAAAGAGGGCAAGAGCGAGAAGGCAAAGGCGAGAGCGAGAAGGCAAAGGCGAGAGCGAGAAGGCAAAGGCGAGAGCGAAGGCAAGAAGGAGAGGGAAGGCGAGCAAGAAGGAAAAGGTGAGAGCGCAGAGGGTAAAACGCGCAAGCGCAGAGGGAAAAACGTGAGAGTACAGAGAGAGAAGGCGAGAGCGCAGAGAAAGCAAGAGCGCAGAGCGAAAGCGAAAGAGTGGAGAGCGAAAGAAAGTGGAGAGAGAAAGATATGGTCTCACATTGGGTGACCCCCTGCCCTGTGTGTAAAGGAGTCCTGGTGTGCGATTGAGCGAGAGCTGTGTTCGCTCACTGCCTCCCGAGGGGGACAAAAGCAGCCCCCTTACTCACTCACATGGTCTACTACTGAACTCTGTAGCTGCATTCTGGGAAGGCATGATGCTCAAGGAAGGATTGAAGCTTTGCACCAGTCTCCCTTTGTCGCTCCACCAAATCCAAATGGTGAAGCTCCATTTCTCGAGGACGAAGAGAGGAAAAGACTGTGGGCCCTCCTTTCCCCCTAATGTGAATGGGAACAACTGGGTCACAGCTCCTGCTCTAAGGCCTCATCTCTTTTTAAAGCTCCTGGCTATGCCTGCATCACTGGATCCAGAAGTATGAGTACCTACGCTGCAAGCACACTAAAGACTCTGGCGAACCACCTAGCGTTTCATCATGCCAGGACATCAGACAAACCCTGTTCCATCTACGCTGTCTAGGAAGCTCTAGTGGCCTGTGTCTTGAAACACTGGCTTTATAGTCTCCTGGTCTTTCCTCCATGGCTTGCCCTTCCCCGGTATGACTTTTCAAGAATATCTTCGATAATAGTTTTTCCCAGTGGTCTTCTCAAGCCAACACAAGCCTCAGAAGTCAAGCTCTGTACCCAAGAATTGCAACGTCCATTACAGCAGATGGAAACGTCTCCATCTTACAGCTCTTATGGCTTGACATATGCTCTTTCCCAAAGGTCTGAGTACCTCCTGCACTGGTTGTCTCTGGAACCTATGGTTATCACCAATAATATTTACAATGACCACCCCTTGAAACCACAAACAACCTGCTGAAGAATGGCTTTTTGGACACTAGTTCCTGCTCTCCAGAGACTCCAGCTCTGCTGTACAGTCCTTTCTTTCTTCACCGAAATCTACTCTGGGGCCTCAACTCCTCTGTGGCTCCACAGGACACTTTTGTCACAGTTAACTCTTTCCAGCTAAAGACTTCCCAAATCTGCACAACTGGTTATCCTTGGTCCCTCTCGAAACTCTTTCTGGCCAAAATAGGAAAAGTGTTCAGTTTTCCAATGAAAGCATTTTACCCTAACAGAAAAGTCTACTGATTTTTTCTGAAAATGTAAAATAAATGCAACACTAACAGGTAAGAAGCAACTACGTTTACTTACCTGTTGGAAACTGTTCTTTTTTTTATATAAAAAATAGATTTTTGTGAACGATGCATAATGTACCTTTTAACCTCCTCCCGAGACTTCAGCCTGGCCTGCTCTGCCACACTACTAGAGTGCCTGCTGAGCTTGAGGGGAATGACTTCTAGTCCAGAGTAAGGAAGGCAAACCAAAAGATCCTGGCCACAGGGTCCAAGAAATTTCCCCAACAGCTTCTGAGCCTTCTTACGGCATCTTTCCTCTAATCCGTAGTAAGCACATCTGATCTCAGTACTTCAGGTTTAAAGGGAAAGGCTTTTCCTTCTCCACCTGTAAGAATTCAGCTTCTCTCACCAGCAGTCTACATGCATTTTGGTGGTACCAAAACCACTACAGGGTGCGTGCCACTCAGTTCCAACTTTCAAATCAACGGGATCTGACCTAGTAGCCTCCGTCAACAAGGTTTCGCATCACTCAGAAAATTCAAGCTGATGGGTTGTGGTCGTCTCAGCTGCAAAATCTAGGGAAGTGTGTGCTTTTTCAAGCCTCAGACCCAATTACAGATTCTTCCGCCTACACCTGATGAAATCTAAATCAAAAAAGGTACCGCTTTGTCCACAAACTCTGGCCACTGAAATGTTTACTATCAAGACCTACAAACCAATATGCTGGAGTAGACATAAAAATGTACTCTCCATAGGGACTACAGTACTCCTAGGGCCTAATTCACAGAAGCTTTTTATAATGGCAAAACCCCATTGGAAAATGCTCTGTGAATCAGGCCCCTAGTTTATGGTCCACTTCTTAAGTCTTCATTGGAGTTGCTGCTTGTGTGGATATGAACAGAGTAATATCTTCAGTAAAATTGGCCAAACCCCTCCAGGTGCCATTCCCAGCCTTAACCCTCTAATCCTTTCCCATATGTCTTGGCCATACCAGCCAGTTGAATATTTTAGCAGGTGAGAGGAATTCTCTTGAACCCTCCTACAAGTGCCAATCCAGTATCGGCTCATCCCTTTCTTTGGTTCTTCAAACTCAGGAACCTCTGCTCCGACTCTTCCAGCATTCGATACGCCGCCCACCACTCGATTGTATGCTCTTTGAGTATTTTTAGTCTACATTACCTACACGCCGGGGTGGACGCTTGGAAAGCATTAGTTACACAGCCTATGGGTGCCCGTCTAAATGATCTTGGTGTTGCACTCAAGGCACAATTTAAATTAAGTCTTCTCAATTTGTTAGAGCAAGCAGAACCAAGGTAACTCATGAGAATATGTTTGTGGGGAGGTGTGTGGGGTGAAATCAGAAGGCATTCACTGTCTGAGAAATCATAACCTGCCACCTCACTGTCCATACAGTATGCCTGGAGGCAGGTGTAGTCTTGCAGGCTGAAATTCCTTTGTTCTGTATCAGTCTGAAGACAGACTGGATGGCGGTTCAATGTTTGGATGCAGAATCGACGATTGGTAGCAAAAAGATGGTTGGCATCAAAACGTGTGCCAAGTTGAGATGATTCCCCGCTTTCTTGCATGTAACCAAAGGATGGCTAAAATTATAATCAAAAGCTGTCAGTGCGTTAAGGATCATGGGCACCTCTACGGGTAAGATAGGGATAGGGCGACAGGGACATCCCTGTCCATCACCCCTGTCCATGCCTTTTATCTCTGGAACTACACAATGTGTACTACTCCAGACCAACCAGTAGACATGTCACTTCAATAATACTGTATAGCGATTAGAACGACAGACAGGTTCATTTTAAAAAAGAACCAGTGGTCATTATACAGTTACGGGAAAAAAAAAAAATTATTGCAACAAGACAATTTGTTGCTTTATAAACTGACTCAGATTCCTATATTTTCTAGTGGTTGTTCTAGTGAATTTCACTACGCTAAGTCACCACATAATAATCAGGTTAAAATGTTCCAACTACAAATGGTAGCCATTCTTTTCACTATAGGAATACCATTATACCAATGGGACCCATTTTTCCGTGTATTTTCTAATTTTTGTTTTGGTTTTCTTTTGCTTTACTGCCCTGTAAAACAATAACGTTCGATATACTAATGAAGAGTTATCTCCATAAACAAATCTTAGCCTTGGCACAGACATTTTGGGCGAACCTCATGGCCGTGGAGGATATTTACATTGGACTATGTGTTGCAAACGTTACAATATATACAAATGAATAGACATTGAATGAGTAGTCTGGAACACCCACTAGAGAATATAGGAATAAGAGTGAGATTGTGAAGCAAGAAATTGGCTGATCGCAATAAAAGAAGTATTTTTTGCAGTAACCGTATCAGGGCCATTGGTCCTTTTGGATAATTAACCTGTCAGTATAATCGCTATACAGTATTATCAAAATGCCACTTGTAAATTAGACTTCTCTCATGAGGCAACGTAACCATTTTTCCTTTATTTTGTCAGCTACAGAGAGCGCACTTGCATAGGAGTCAACACAAAATTGTCAGCTAGGATCTCAATAGCATAGCTGCTGACTACCCATTTATCCAAATATAAATCTAACACGTAAGAGTGGCATGGTCACACAGGTCTAACAACCCTTCAGTCCCCCTTACAACCATTATATGCGTCCTAGGGCAATCATAGGAGTAAACAGATTCAGAAGACTCTATACATTCTTACTGTGAGTTTTCAAGCCTGCAGGCTTTAACAGAAGGAACCTGGGCAATGAGCCTGTGATAGAAGGACCCTTTTTATTTTGTAGTTTACTCTTCTGTTTCTATTTCAGTATTCCATAAGGCGTGCAACCTCCTTGTGTTTGCAGATAAAAACTAAGGGCCTCAATACGAGTTTCGTGGTATTCTGGCGGTAAATCTGCTGAAATGCTGCCAAACTCGGTTACAGTTAACACCGGATTACAAGTGTGGTAATTCCCCATTATTGGAGTTCATAGGACACCATGGGGATTTTTGAAGGATTTCCTGCCGGCGGAATTAGTGTGCAGTAAATCAAGTGATTTTGGGAGGTAATGTGGAGGATTTACCTACCTTCTGCAACAAGTTGGAGGTAAATCCTCTACTTTTCCTCTAAAAATTTGCTGATTTACCGCACAGTAATTCTACTGGTGCCAAGTCAAAAATGTTAACTTGGCAGTGTGGGAAAAGTGGCAGCAACAGAAATGCCACCACTTTCCCCCACCCCACATCACCTACCTTGTAATGAGGCCCAAAGTATTCTGGTCTTATCGCTGTGCCAGTAATTTCAAAAGCTGCCCCCGATTCATCATGGTTTCCATGCCTAATTTTAGGATTGTATTAAATAAGTAATTTGTGCTGCAGAAATCGTCCCACCATGTTTGCACTTGCAAAAACTAAATAAAATGGTCCTACTGGGCACCAATATTTGTTTGTAGTACAATTTAAAGTTGCAAAAATGGAAAGGTTTTTGATCTCACATTTGACTGAGGTTAAGCATCCTATGCTAGAAGGAATGTTCACTATGTTTTATAATGTCTCTGGTCTTCTTTAAATGATCTTACGATTTAAATTTCATGTTGAATGCTCCTCACCTGTTACTGGTGTTCATGTCTAATCTCACTACATTATATCCTTGTTTTTAATGTTGAAATGTGATTGATTGCTTTTCTTTACCCGCACCCCAAACACCCTTTAGTGGATTTGGGAACATTGATATCTAAACAACAAAAATGTACAAATTAAAAAAACTGTATTAAAAATGCACACAAACCTGAAAATGTTGGGGTTGCAGACATGCTCCGGATTCAAAGCTTCACCTTGCATAAACTTATAGCACAGCCCATTATTGAAAGTGCAATATAGTTGTGGTGCACAACCATGAGCCTGTAGTACACGAAAACTCTTTAATTCCTCGTCCCGATCAATTAATAGTTCTGTCTTATTTCCATAAATTCTCACCAGGACAACATCATCCATAGCTTCCCCCATGTAGCAACCAATCAGCTTATTCGTTATCCCGTCTGTGAAGACCTACATGTACAAAGGATATTGAGAAAAAGTGTCAGGAAAAAGAAACCCGGGTCTTTACAAGCACAAGTAAAATTGACGAAAAATAATATTAGGTTACCCACCGTAACGAGTATTGTAATCTTAGTCCCAATTCATCCATAGTCGTATATCTGGCTGGGAAGAAGACATGAGGGGCGGAGGAGCATGAGGACAATCAACATTATAGGTGAAAAGAAATCGCACCATGTATACACAGCCATGGAGAGCATTATTCCCCCTCGGACACATGCTCCCTACACATCAACCACAAGTTCAACACAGAGAATGGGTTCTTTATAAATGATGGAGGGAAGGCTGTATGATGAAAAGGGTTCTATGGACTAGGCGAACAGCAGTCATTACTGTGTTTCTACTCCTATGCCTGTGATGAATCCTGCAGAGTCCCCCAGAATCCCTGCCTAAAATCTCATGTGGCCAGGTGGAGGCAGCCGCTACCTGATCCTAACCCTTGGGGTTGCGTAGGTCGGGTGGATCACCTGGAAAGAGAATGGCCCAAAGGGAGCAAGAGGATTCCGTCAGGAGAGAACACTCTTCAGAAAAAATTATGGCAGAATATTTAATAGCCTGCTGTCAGAGTAAACCTTCGCTCATAAGACTACTCACCCTGATGGTCGTGAAAAGACTGCTGATCAAAAGAAGAAAACCAGAGGTGAGAATCAGAACATTAATACGCTGACACATGGTGAATATAATTCTCCCTTAATTCTGAATCAAACAGTTACTACTCTAAAAACCTTCCCTAACGATTTAGCTAATAAACAGAGTAAATCGAATTATGCTGAAGCTTGTATTTTTGAAGAAGATAATCAGAAAATTGGGGACTTCAAGTCCTACAATGCACTTCGTACTGGGACGAGGAAGAGGGACTCAGGAGGCACTTGACTGCAAGATGCAGTCTACTGGTTCCAATGACCCACACCAGAGCAGGACTTTTGAATATATAAGGCCGCATCAGGTGCAGGCAATTAGAAGCAGGGGGGTAGAGCAGTTATAGAGGCTGTGAGTCGCAACAGAAAGAAACCAGACGTCGGACCCGCAACTATTTGGAAGCTGGCGTCGGTCCTGAGAGGGTCTCCAACATGGATCGCCTTTCTTGCAGAGGCTGTGCAGCGGGAAATGTTGGTGTAGAGAGGCGAGAGAGAGGCGAGAGAGAGGCGAAAATCATCCTGACAAAACATTATTGTTGATACAGAAGAACAACGAAAATGCTTATTTCTTACAAAAGAAGAGGTCATGTTGAACTGTTCATTATTGAAGAGATCAAGACTTTTCATATGGCTGAACTTTTGTTTATACCTGAACAGAAAGACTTGTCATCTAGTTGAACTGTTGGTTAAAGACCAAGTGAAAAACGCTTTGAAGCAGGAAGAACTTTATGATCAGAGCTTTGTTAAAATGCAGAATGTTCTTTAATCTTTGAAATAACTGCTTTGAATCTGGTAAAGGGGATCGGGCCCAGGTTACACAGTTATTAGATGTAGGTTGATTATAACTTATTTCTGTTATAATTGAATTGCCAGGTATTACCTTTATAAGTTTCATGTACTAACAAGTGTGAGGAAGGGAATCCTTTTATTAGAGTTTTTTCGTTTAGTTTATTTGTAGGTAGGGAAATCCTCTTTAGGTTAGGGGTAATGAGGAGTCCTCAAATCCTGATCATTAAATAAAATGGCTTCTTACCAAGTCGTCCGCCTCACATTTCTGATCGCTCACATGCCCCACCCTCTTTCCACCATCATTGTGGGAGATTCGTCAGTGCCCGATTATTGGGTGGACAGCTACAATGTCTTTTTGCCAAAATTAACAGTTCTCCATGACCAAACAGTATATCTGAACGGAGCTGGTGTCTATGCAATTGTGTCCAGAGAATTAATGTGGGGTAGCCTGCTTACCAACTAGGTGGATATCTTCAAGGGGAGAGGTCTCCGGAAGGCTAACAAGGCCACCTTTGTTCAGACTAAGGTAAGCATGCAACCAACTTGGAACAGGTATGCGTGTAATAGTAGGCAGTCAACTGTTTAGCATGTAATGGAACTTTTTGCCGCTTTCGATTTCAGCGTTATTCTGCTAGAAGACACAAATATGTTTGGAGAGATTTTGCCTTCAGCCTCTGAAATCGGAAAGACAATTGGGGGCTGGATTTCTTCATTTAAATGAAAGTCTAGGATAACTAAACTTTGGTGGTAATTTTGGTGGAGATCCAGGACCATTTTATTTTGTAGAAAAGCATGCTTTGTAGAAAATAAGGATGGAGCCTCATATCAGACAGCTTGACTCTCACGATATGTGCAGAAGTAACTGCAGCCGAAAAGTCATTGTTCAGGCCTGAGAATTTCCGAGTAGAAGAAGTACAAGATAAGACTGGAGTAGAAACACTTTCCTCGTCAGGGGCACAACTTTCTATTGGTCTTATTTTGAGGAGGTTGTTTATTTCATCCCTTAGAGAGATGGGGAGCCAACCTGCTCCAAAGAGGAAAAAGTATGGGGACAGAGATCATTTAGAGGCAGAAACCAAAACCCTCCACTGGCTACTAACGGTGTCCAGACATTTGGTCGAATGAAAACTGGTGGAAAGACATTTGGTCGACGCAATTTGGTCGAAAACCAAATGGTCGATTTTTTATATATATATATATATATATATATATATATATATATATATATATATATATATATATATATGATACAAGCATCAAAAATACGATTACGGTGAGTAATGTATCTGCTTAGATTCACATGCTGTGCATAGGCCGACTGTAACGCTCACCTGATTCTCGCAGAGGCGCCGGTCTTGACTGGGCGACTACCGTATCTTCAAAGGTGATGTGTAGCACCCGGTTGGCTCTTTGGGCTGGACCTCTGTGCACTGTATGCCTGACGTGTAGAGTAAGATGTCTGCAGATAGAAAATATGGGGTTAATGAACTGGGGTTATTGGGGTGTCCCTATCTCTTTCCTCTTCTCCTCTCCTGTAGACCACCAAAGGTTAACGCTCTCACCTTAGGTAAGTGAATGCCGAGCTCTCCATCTGCCTCGGGGCAGGGTGCTGTAACCAGTTTCTTCACTGGATAGGTAGCGCAGGCCTCTTGACTTCAGAGGACTGCTGTCCGTCGTTTACTGCACGAACGGTAAGTTTCGAGTCATTCAAATGTCTTTAAAGTCTTTAGTAATGATGTCTCTTGTTTTGCAGGGTTCCGGCGATGGCGGATGACGGGCTGAAGTGAGTTGAAGATGGAGCCCGTGTGATGAATAGAAGCGCCTGGAAGCACGTAAGTAAGCGCTTGTTGCCTGCTTCACTATGCGCTCTAACTGTCTTTTTATTTTGCAGGTACGAGTTCGGAGCGGCTGCAGGGTGCCGGAATACCCACTGGATTAGATGTGGAAAGGAGTAATGGCACGTGAGTATTAAAGTTCCCCAATGTCTTTAAACGCACCTTGTTTTGTCTTTCAGATGCGGGATGCAGCGCCGAAGGCCTCCGGAGCGTGCGAATAGTTGGTAAACTTTTGTCTTTCAGATGCCGGAATGCTAACCTGTTCTTTCTTGTCTTTATAGGTGTTGCTGAAGACTGGATTCAGGATGGTAAGCCTTTGCCTTTCAGATGCCAGAATGCTAACCTGTTCTTTCTTGTCTTTATAGGTGTTGCTGAAGACTGGATTCAGGATGGTAAGCCTTTTTCCTTAGGCCCAGGACCGGATGCAGAAGACACGATGAGCGTTCTGCTGCAGAGGTTGCAGAAGAACGCAAAGCAAGATTCATCCACCGGGTGTGGTTTAAATAGCCTCCTGTAGTGCTTAGGTGTCTCCTTCCACAGCCACGCCTAAGTAAGAAAAGAGTTCCTGGTAAGAAAAGAGTTCCTGCCTTCCAGAAGAGTTCCAGTGTTCTAAATCTAGGGAGTGGCTCCAGCCCCACCCAACAGGAAAAGTAGTTCCAAACAGAAGAGGATCAGAGGCTCAACTGGCAGGCAAGTAAGCAGCATGGTCTGCTGCAGGTAAGTCCACCCAAGCATTATGAGCCCGGCGCTTCCAGCGCTGGGACTGGGCATATTTATGAGCCTGGTGCCACTGGCGCCAGGACTGGGTCCAAAAGGTCCCAATTGGGACTGGTTGGCACTCGGAACCTGGGTTATGGATCTGCTTCCAAGGGAGTTGGGAAAACCCTGACCTTTTGGAAGCAGAGATCATGACAGACATCTAGTGGAAGCTGCAGAGTATTACAGTTTGTTTTTCGAAACTCGAAAATGGGCGTCGACACAGGCGTGCCAGTAATACTATCCCTAGATTGACGTCCACTGTACCCAAGATCCCTCACGCGTCTAGGATCCTCAGATTGTATTTTTTCTGACATGAGGAAGCATGAGGAGTAGCGTGAGTACAGATAATCCAAGCAGATAGACAGAAAGGTAAGACTACAAGCAATCATGCGCCTTCTCTCGGAGGGGAGGAAGGGTGGGTCGCATGTGAATCTAAGCAGATACAAGCATCAGAAATACGATCACGGTGAGTAATGTATCCCTTCTGAGGCTTGTGGAATCTGCTTAGATCACATGCTGTGCATAGATTAGCGAGCAGTACCAGAAGAAGGAGGTGGGATGTGAGAAGGGTCATGAGCAAACAGGTGTCTTAGAACCGCTTGTCCCACTTGTGTATCTGTCTTGGAATGAGTGTCAATGCAGTAATGCTGAGTAAAAGTGTGAATAGAGCTCCAAGTAGCTGCTTTGCAAATGGTGTCGAGGGGAACATTTGCAATGAAAGCCAGAGTGGCCCCAATGCCTCTAGTAGAGTGGGCTCTTGGCGTAAAAGGCAGAGTTTTTTCAGAAAGAGAGTAACACAGCTGTATACAGTTGATAATCCACTTCGAGATAGCGCCTTTAGAGACGCGATCTCCCTCTCTGCCTGTAGCTACAGAGACAAACAGTTGATCTGTTTTCCTTAGCGGTCTGGTTTTATTTACATAGTAGAGGACCGCCCTACGCACATCTAGGGTGTGTAGTTTCACCTCAGCCGAGCTTTGCGGGTTCTGGAAGAAAGCCGGAAGCTCGATGGACTGGTTTACATGGAACTTTGATATAAATTTAGGTGAGAACCTAGGGTGTGTGCGTAAAACCAGTTTGTCCTTGTGGATAGTAAAGAAAGGATCCTGCACTGACAGAGCCTGAATTTCACTGACCCTTCTTATGGAGGTAATGGCTACTAAGAAGGCCGTTTTATAAGTCAGGTGTTTGAGACTACTTTTATGCATGGGTTCGAAAGGGGGGCCCATGAGCTTAGCTAGCACCACATTAAGGTCCCATCCTGGCGGTGGGTTCGAAATAGGAGGGTGAAGTCTCTTTACTCCTTCCATGAAGGCTTTAACTACTGGTACTTTCCACCACGACACCTTGTTATGGGATGTGGTGTAAGCCGAGAGGGCTGCCAGGTGTACTTTCAGAGAGTTAAAAACCAATCCTGCATCCAGCAGGTGGAGCATGTATGTCACAACGTTGGAAGGAGTGCAATCAACTGGGTTGATTTGTTTATTCTGGCACCAAATAACGAATCTCTTCCACTTGTCAAAATAACAGTGCCTTGTGTTTGGTTTCCTGGATTCTTTTAGGATGTCCATACACCTTTGTGGTAAATTGAGATGGCCAAACTATGACCTCAGGAGCCATGCTGCCAGGTTCATTGAGTTGGGTTCCTGGTGCACTGTTTGACCTTGTTGCTGGGACAGTAGGTTGTACCAGGCTGGGAGTTTGATGGGCTCGCACACCGCCATCCTGCGTAGGTGTGGAAACCATGGTTGTCTCGCCCACATGGGAGCAACTAGGATGAGCGTCATCGATTCCTTGTTCATCTTGTGCACCACCTTCTTGATGAGAGGAGTTGGTGGAAAAGCGTACGCAAACATCCCTGACCAGTTCATCCACAGGGCGTTCCCTTGGGAGTCTGGCTGGGGGAACCTGGATGCAAATCCTGGGCATGGTTTGTTTTCGCTTGTGGCGAATAGGTCTATAGTGGGGAAACCCCACTGAGAGAAGAGATCTTTTACGATATCTCTGTGAAGGACCCATTCGTGTTCCTCTGGGAGGGAGTCTCTGCTTAGGGCATCCGCTAGGGAATTGAGCTCCCCTGGAACATGTTGTGATGACAGGAAGATGTTCCGTCTGAGTGCCCATATCCAGATTTTCTGGGCAAGCTTGGACAGATTTGGCAAACGAGTCCCTCCTTGTTTGTTCAAATAGAACATGGCTGTCGTGCTGTCCGTCCGGATCTGCACCGACAAGTTTAGCAGATGGAGCTCGAACGCCCGAAGCGCTCGGAATACTGCCAGAAGCTCTAGCAGGTTGATGTGGTTCTTGGCTACTGAGTGAGACCAGAGACCCTGAGCTGTGTGGTGGAGATGGTGAGCTCCCCACCCAGTCAGGCATGCATCTGTAGTCACCACTGCCTGTACTTCGGGATCGTAAAAGGGTTTTCCCCTTGCGAGATTCTCTCTCGTCCACCAGTGCAAGCTCTGTACAAGTGTTGGCGAAACGACCACTAGATCGTCCCACTGACCACTTGCCTGAGACCACTGTTTCGCCAACCATTCCTGCATGGGACGCATGCGCAGACGCGCGTGGGGGACCAGGTAAATGCAAGACGCCATCATGCCCAGTAACCGCATTGCTTTGCGTACCGTTATTTGTTGACCTGACTGATAATGTGGAATTTGCAGTAGTATATTCCGAATTCTCTCTTCCGAAGGGAAGGTCAACCCTTTTAGAGAATCTAGGATTGCTCCTAGGAACTGTTTTGAGGTGCTTGGCACCAGACTTGACTTCTTCTCGTTGATAGAGAAGCCTAACTCGTGGAGGAGGTCGATAGTCCTCTGAATGTTTGACCTGCAAATTCCTGGGGTTTCCCCCGTTATGAGCCAGTCGTCCAGATAAGGGTACACTGGGATTGCCTCCCTGCGTAGGTGTGCAGCAGCCACCGCCAGTACCTTGGTGAACACCCTTGGTGCTGAAGCTATCCCGAAGGGCAGTACCTTGAATTGGTAGTGGCGACTGTCCACCTTGAAGCGCAAGTATTTTCTGTGGGCTGGGAGCATGGAGATATGAAAATAAGCATCTTTCATATCCAAGGTTGCCATGTAATCCCCCTTTTTTAGGAGGGGGATTACCTCTTGTAGCGTGGTCATACGGAATTTTTGGGGCTTGACATACTTGTTGGCAGGCCGTAAGTCCAATACTGGGCGCATTGTTAAATCTTTCTTTGGCACAAGGAAGTAAGTTGAATAGATACCTTTGTTTACCTGGTGTCCTGGGACGAGTTCTATCGCGTCCTTTTCTAGCAGAATGGCGATCTCCTCGAGAAGGATCTTCTGATGTTCTAAGGAGTGTACTCTTTGTCGTAGGTGATCCCTTCCCAAGCCTGGGTGAAGTTGGAAATGCGTCCCCCTACTGGGGTTGCGTGAGAAGGGACCCTGAACTGAGCGTCACTGCTTTGGTGGAGGCGTGCCACCTCCCTTGTTGGGGCTGCCTCTGCCTCTTCCACGACCTCTTTTGTTACCCTTGCTGTAACTCTGGGTAGACTGCTGGTTGTTGTTCCATTGTGTACCCTGTCCTTGGGCATAGTTGCCTCTTTGTGAATTTTGGCCGCGTGGGCGACGAAAATTACTGTTCCCCCTCTGATTAGGGGGTTTGTTGGTAAGCTGGCCAAGGGATTTGAGAGTCTCGTACTCGTCCTTGGCATTCTTAAGTGCGTCTTCGACCGCTTTCCCAAACAATAGATCGGGTTCCACCGGCTTGTCTATTAATGAAGCCTGTGTTTCTGTTTTGAACCCCGACTGCCGTAACCACGCATGTCTCTTGATAACAGTACCTTCTGCTATCAATCTTCCTGCGTTGTCCGCGGCGTCGAAAGTTGCTTTTAATATGCAACCAGACACGGCTCTCCCTTCTGCCGAGATCCGAGCCAACTGGCCCTTTAACGGTTCAGGAGCAGAGGCTATGAGCGCCGCGACCTCTTCCCATTGATGGCAGTTGTAACTTGCCAATAGGGTGGTGGAGTTTGCAATCCTTGCTTGGTAGGCGGACGTTGAGGCTACCTTCCTGCCAAACCCGTATAGTCTTTTGCTCTCCTTGTCGGGAGGAGCTTCTGATGACGATAAGGGTGTCCCAGCCCTCTTCCGAGTGTTGGTAACCACTAGGGAGTCTGGTTTAAGCTGTCCTCTTATATAAAGAGGGTCAGACTGGGCTGCCCGAAAAAGTTTTTCGACTCTGGGGTTGACGGCTCTGGTGAGGTTTGGATTCACCAGGGATGGATCTATTCTACGTTGGATGGATTTAAGGATAGGGATGGTTTGAGCGACCGGCCTCCTTTCTCCCACCAACTCTTCTGCGAAGTCCCTTTCCTCCTGTACACCGTGGGTGTCGATGTGAAAATGTTCTGCCGCGCGAGCGAGAACTTCATTAAGGAGGGGCTGGTTATCAACTGGCGAATCGGTAACTGGGGCTTCGCTTTCTACCGGGGAATCTACTCTGTAAATTTCCTGCTCGTCTTCTACCTCCTCCAGGTCCTCATCATCCGCATAGTATTCAGTCCCGGTTTGTTCCCCCATAATTGTAAACTTCTGGTCCCCTTCAGGGAAGGGCTGTCCTTGGTATCTGGGGTGTGGAGTAGAGTATGGAGTAGAGTAAGGCTGCACCTCGAAGGGTTCAGATCTTTCGAACCGGGCCTTTTTACTTAGGGGGATAGGATCAGAGGAGCCTGAGGGTGTGGCCCCTTGAGGGTCATACGAAAGGAAATGTTCTGGGTTCTTGTCATAAAAATCAGCTAAGGAAGACATCCTTGACATGACCCTGTCTATGTCTTCACTGGACCATTCTTTGGAACAGGGTATGGCTTTAGTAGGCAACTTAGAGGACTTATCAAGGGTAGCCTTGCTGGATGTTGATGTCCCAGTAGATTTATGTTTGACTGTCTGCTTAGGGTGGAAGGATGGTCTTACAGGAGTGGAAGGCTGTGCTTTCCGCTGTTTCCCCCCCTCCCCGTGCGTGGAAAAATGTTTTCCCTGCCCCTTGGAGGCCTCAGAGACTTTCGACGCCTGGTGTCGAGGGTCGGGAGAGGTACCTTGTTTTGAGCGTGGGGCCTCGCTGGTGTTAACTGCGGCCTCGGTCTCCTGGAGCGCGGCCTGGGGGTGGAAGTCGTCTTCCGACGATCGAACTTCCGTTAATCTAGGGAGCGAGGCACTCCTGGCAAGAGTGGAAGATTGCCTTGCGTCATGCGGCGATCTCGATCGAGAGCGCCCAGAGGACACCGAGTCGGACCGTTCTATCTGTGCCTCTTTCCGAGAAGTCGACGTCGTCGAGGTTCGGTTGGACTTAGTGTGCTTAGTGTGCGTAGGGTGTGTAGGGTGTGTAGCGCTTGCGTCGCCAGGGGTCTTCCCCATAGCCGCCCTGCCGGACAACCTTCCGAGGTCGGGGACCTGCGCTCGGCAGTCTTTCGACGCCGTAATGCCCTCGCTGTCCGAAAGTACGGCGTCGCTGCCATCGCTGAAGGCGCCCTCCGCTGCCATGGCTGCCTGCCTGGCGTGGTGGGCCCAACGCTTTGTCGAACGGTCCTTAAGTGTCTTAGGCTTAAACCTACTACACGCTCTGCAGTTCGCTTTGGGGTGGTCCCTCGGCAAGCAGAGATTGCACGTGGCGTGCCTGTCGACCCAAGGGTATTTGCGGTTGCACTTGGGGTAGAACTGGAAAGGGGTACCCTCCATACGCACCTTGAGGCAGCGGGCTGGTAAGTGTAGGAAATATATAAGGTGTACCTATATACTAAGAGTGAAGAGTATGTACCACCCCCCACTCTCCCTACTTGCAGGGCCGAGGCCAGCGGCCTACTAGGCCCGGGCCGAGGCCAGCGGCCTTCCGAGGCCCAGATCCGTCGTGCAGCAGCCGACGGTCGATATCTTCTCCAGCCGTCGTCGAGTGTCGAGGGTCGACGTTGGGGTGGGGAAGGATGTCAATAATTAATTTTACTCAATAATTAGCAAAAGTATGGCTAAGGCCAGGGAACTCCGCAAGATGCTTCCGACCAGTATGGCGGAAAAAAACAATCTGAGGATCCTAGACGCGTGAGGGATCTTGAGTACAGTGGACGTCACACTAGGGATAGTATTACTGGCACGCCTGTGTCGACGCCCATTTTCGAGTTTCGAAAAACAAACTGTAATACTCCGCAGCTTCCACTAGATGTCGGCCTATGCACAGCATGTGATCTAAGCAGATTCCACAAGCCTCGGAAATATATATATATATATATATATATATATATATATATATATATATATATATATATATATATATATATATATATATATATATATATATATATATATATATATATATATATATATATATAAAAAGGGGGTGGGGGGAGAGAGACCCCCCCCAAAAAAAAGGGTGAAAATAATAATAAAAACAAATATTCGACCATTTGGTTTTCGACCAAATTGGTTCGACCATTTTTGTCTGGTCGACCAATTTTTTTCGACCAAATGTCTGGTAACCGCTACTAACAGGACCCAGGAATCCAAACTGATGGGTCTCCAATCCTCAATGCAGAGGCAGCCCCCTCCAACCCTCCCAATATGAATACAGTGGGCCGTGCCTGGCATCACTGGCTAACTTTATGGCCGATGCAAAGCCAGGGGAAGAGGCATCAGAAATAATCCGAGTGATCTGTGGTAGTTTCTTTCTATGGAGACTTGGGGACCTCGCTGACTGTCTGGACATATGGTCTTGGTAGCACTGAAACCCTGCAAAAGAATGGCAGTGGAACTTAGACCTCCCTGTTCCTTCAGGTTTTGAAGCCACTGATTTGGTGAGCACTGGCATAGTTCAGTCAGGTTGCTTGCCTTTTCTTTGTTCGGCTCTTCATCAGTTGAACAAGTCAATGGCATCAAACAGACGATCCAGCACCTTATCTTGTACTTTTTAGAAAGTAGTTACAAACAGCCATGTGTGCCTGCGTGCATAAGAACCAATTGCTATGCCACTATCCGAGGTGCCTCACTCCAGAGCATCTGTCTGGCTGAAGCCATTAACAGCTCAGTGTTAGCTTACATAATTCGAAGAAAAGAAAAATGTCCATAGCTTCCAGAGCCACATTTAAGGATCGGACAGGTGGTTGAGGAGCAGGAATGTCTGGTGTATAATGTTGCTGCAGCTACCAACAACAAACATGGTTGTGGGCAGTCTTAGAGACTTGCTCGGTTTATAGAAGCCAAGATAGATTGTCTTGTTTATTGGTCTCACCGAAATTTGTTTTATACAAATGTTGCCTCCACATTACATCTTTCTGTAGGCCGTTCCCTGTATTTTCCTACGTTTTGCGTTTCGCGTGAGATACCCGCCACAGATGGGGTCATTCCAGGAAAGGGATTACCTGGAACACCAACAAGGCCATTAACCGGTTGAGAAAAACTTGCATTTGTCTTGGGAGGATAGCTCAGGGGGCAACGTGCTCGCCTGGGAAGCAAGACGACGCGGAGCACCACAGGTTCAATCCGCGGATCCGCACTAGAAACCTCCTGGCATTAAGCGTGTTATAAATAACCTATCAATTAAATTCTAGACTGCATTAACTCATCCCCATTTCCTCACCCCCTACCCCCCAACCCCTCATTGCGCCACATTAGAATTGGAGTGGTCCCTCCAAGAGAACTAATCAGGTGCTTGAGGCTTTGTGTCCATATGAGCCAGCAAAGGGTTCTTCCTGGGGCTTTCTTACTGATGAAAATGGTGTGGGTGTCTCCATAGTATTTGGCAGTTTGTGGTTGAGGGATTTTCTGAAGAGATCCTTGAAGGATTTTTATAGGGTCGGCGTGCATCAAGATTTAGAACCTTGTGACAAAAGATTCTTCTGAGCGAAGCCAACAATATCAGGTAAAGAAATGAGCTGCATTGCAGGTACTGCCCTGGTGCAGCAGAAAGTTGCTTGCCTGACCATGCATGTACTACCAGACCATAGAGGCGACTAAGTTGAAGCCAAAGAAAGTGGGGAGTGTGAGAAACCTGAAGGTATCCTCACTCCTACTCCCCCTGGATCTCCTTCTCAGGTGACCGGGAAAGGCCATCCCCTTTGGATCCCGACCCTGAGGGTGGAGAAGCGAGGGAGGATCACCTTGATGGAGGGTACTTGGGTATTGGGAGTGCAGGGTTCAAAATTGAGGGGAGCTGGGAGATATTTAGGTTCTGCTTATCGCCAAGAGGGCCTGGTTAGCTTCACACCAACTGCTACATTTGGCTCCCCAGGCCAACGGATGCCAAACAAACATACCTATGTGAATTAATCTATACAACATTTAAAGCATAAGATATCATAAATTATGGACAAAATGATAAATTTACATTTTAGGTGGAAGTTAGATTTGCGGAATGCCATGTATTAGCTCCTTGTTCCCCAGTGGAAGCCCCTGGTCATAGGTCAATTCTGGATAACCAGGTGCTGCTTTGAATGCCTGTACATCCAACCTTAATTTGGATCCCTGGGAGTGGGGTGCCCACAGGCGAGACATGGTATCTATCCCCTCTTGTATTGATTACCAACCTACCCCTCCCCCAGCCTTTATGGGCTATTGCAAAACCTCTGCCTTCCTTCCCCCACCTTTAACCTTTGAAAGTACTGGGACAAGGAAGAGGAGACTGTAATGAACACTAAACTTTCATTTTACCACTTTGGTACTGGGACGAAGAAGATGAGATGCCTGCAGACGATGGTGAGAGGTAGGCATGTCCACTTAATCATAGTCAGGCAAGCCCCAATTGAGGATCTACACCTGCAACCTGTTAAGTGGTTGCAGGTGTATAAAGAAGGCCGGAGAACAACAAAGAGCAACAGGGAACCCTGTGGGGGAAGAGACCTTTTTCGAAAAGGAGGCAGTCATGGTGGGACCTGTGGAGGAGCCAGGACGTTGGCCAGCAGCCCAGAGGACCTGAACAGCCCATGCGAGTCGGGGCGCTGGGCTTCACATGTGTGGGAGCCACCATGTCAAGTAATCAGTAGCTGGAGCTGTGAGCTAACAAAAGAAAGAAGGATGCCGTTCGTGTCCCAGAAAAAACTGCGGATCTACGTGTGCAAGACAGCCCTGTATGCAAGCAGGACTCGCAGAAGCTGGCCCGCTGACCTACAGAGCAGAATAGAAATCAGCAGGAGCCGCCAAGGGGAAACACCAAAGACCAGTGAATGTCGGGGAAAAGCCACTCAACCGCCAGGGCGCTCATAGCAGGCAGCGAATAGGTAATGACATACCGAACTGAATAGAAACTTGAAATTAAACATATCGAATGCATATTGAATACCGAACTGAAGGGAAAACTTGAAAAGCATATTGAATGGGTTTACCCAAAATTACAATTAAATTTACCTGGGAGATTTGGTTGAATTTCGGCTGCACAAAAAATGTGCACAAACAGTTCAACCAAATCCCCCATCCGGCGGCATTGTATTGAACAAGAGCAGAAGGTGCTGCAGGGGTGTCCCCCACAAACCCTTGTTTACCATATTGTCAGCAAAGGTTGCAGTGGTGTCCCTCGCAGCAGTTTGCATGAAGTAAAAAAAATAAATTAAAAAAAAGACAAGAAAAAGGACCATGTGGCACTGGCTCCCGATCACGGAAGTGAATGAGAACAGGCGTCGCAGGGAGACAGCAAGTCGGCGGCACACAGCGAAGTGTGCTGTCGAAAGTTAAGTATGGGGTGGGGGGAGCGGGTAATGTATTTGATTTGGGTTGTTTTACCGTAATGACCAAAATCTATTTTCAGCAAAAACTGCTAACGTTTTTTTCAGCTGCGGTTTGTTCCGTTATAATGAAACAACCCAAAATGAATATCTGTTGAATACCGAACTGAATGAAACCTTGCAATACAGAAGTAAAACTTTATGAGCAAATAAAATAGCAAAGTCCAAAGAGAAAGTGCCCATATGAAAGCAAACTATGTAAAACAGTGCAAGTATGAAAGAGTTCCATAGAAGAACAAGTTACTTACCTCTGGTAATGTTTTCGATTGGATCTTCCTCATCTTTGATATACGATATCCAGCTAGAGCTGCTTCGGCCAACAAAAACAAATTTGGCAGAGGGCACTGTGCATCGATGCAGTCGACTCTATGTCCCTCGACAGCCAGCATCGCAAGGATGATGTCATCAAAGGCATATAGAGCATGCGCAGAACCCGTTGGCTTCAGTTGTTTTTTCGTTTCATTCTCAAGTAGAACTACCCGCATCAAAACAGGTTTGGCCATACTAGGCTCTGAAGGAGGGAAAGCTGTAATAGCATGGGAAATTCTACTGGGCGGTAGGCTGGGAGGGTGATCAGGAATACGTGGGCGGAACATCCAGTTGAAAGAACGTTACCAGGGGGTAAGTAACTTGTTCTTCGAATGGATGGTGTCCTCCCACGTATTCCTCATCTTTGATAGACTCCCAAAGCAGTGTTAGCTTTGGTGGAGGGAGTAAGAATGTTTTCATCAATGGTTTCCATGAACAGAATGGAAGACCGTTTTTACAAAGCTTCCATTCGGACTTAGGATAGAATCAAGGGAGTAATGCTTAGTGGAAGTGTGTATTGTGGATCACGTAACTGCCTCACAAATGTTTTTAATAGGAACACCTCTTTGCAAAGCAGAGAAGTAGCCATGCCCCTAGTAGAATGGGCCCTCAAGCCTTCTGGAGGATCCTTGCCCCCTAGCCTGTAGCATTCTGAAATCGCTAGAATGATCCAGTCTATGACCAGTAAAACCTATGAATAGTTGGTCATCCAGACAAAATTGCGATAGCTCCGAGTCCTACATGGATCGAACCTGTGCAACCTCTCCTCCTCCGTGCCAGGATGAGGTGGAGGATAGAAAGTGGGTAACAATCTTTTGTCCTAAATGAAGGCTTAACCCTCAGGATGACCTTGTCCTTGTGAAACACAGTAAATTGTGGTTTAGAGGACTCTACGGGCTGAAATTAGTGCTACCAACAAGATGGTCTTGACAGTAACCTTAAGGGACATGAATGGAGAGGCTCAAAAAAGGTGCACACGTAAGAAATGGGTCCCAAACAGGAACCTGAAAGGGAGATGGAGGGAACCCATTACTGAGTCCCTTCAGAAATTGTATCACCAAAGGTATATTAAAATATGAAGTTTCCTCAGACGAGCACTTGAAGATGAATAGCACCGCCAAATAACATTTAATGGTCCCAACCTGGAGCCCAAGATTGGCTATGTACAGAGCGTCTTCCGCCGTTTCCCTTTTCCAGCTAGGTGAACGGCCGACAGCGAGACTCCTTCTTGAATTGCCCAGTACTAGAGCTGCAGTGCCTCTCTGCACAGTGGTAGTGACCCTATATCTCCGCTTGTTGTTCTAGTGCACGGCCACTGTATTGTCAGTCATTATCAGGACATTCTTTCCCCGAACAGAGGGCAGAAAAGCCTTCCACACAAGTCCGATTGCTCTCAGCTCCAAAAGATTGATGTGTAGTTTGCATTCTGATAGAGACCAATGCCTGCTGAGTGTCAGATTGTTGGCGTGGGCTCCCCACCCTGTGAGGGAGGCAACCCTCGCTACTGTTATCTCCGGCCATGGTTGCCTTCAGAATGTGGTCCTCTCAGGCCCACCACAGAGATCCTGTGTGACCCTGCTTGGAACCTGAAGTAGGTCTGACATGTTGCCCAAGAAGTGAGACCATTGTGTCCTGAGACCCCACTGAAGGGATCTCATTCTCAGGCGAGCCTCTGGCAGCAGGAAAATGCAGGATGCCATGAGGTCCAGCAACCACAGAAAGTCGAAGGACGGGAGATGCTGGGCACTCTGAAACTGGAGACCATCTGCAGAATGTCTTGAGCCCTCACCTCGGATGGCGAGCTCTTTCACAAGGATGCATCCAGTACAGCCCCGATGAACAGCTTTTGAGATGGTGTCATATTGGACTTCTTGTAATTGAGGGAGAGGCCCATTCTGAATAGAGTGGCAGGTGACGTTGAGATGATTCAGGACTTGTTCGGGAGAACACACACCGATCAGCCAATCATCCAGATTGAGGTAGAGGTGAATCCTCCCCTCTTGAGACTCGCTTCCACCACCGCCATCAGTTTGGTAACAACCCTTGGGCAGACGTCAGCCCAAATGGCAGAACTCGAAACTGATAATCAAAACCGCCAACAGCGAACCTCGGGTGCTTCCTGTGTTTGAGATGGATTGGCAAATAAGCATCCTGAAGGTCCAATGACACCTTTAATGCTGGAGTTGGGGGGCCTGGAGGATCTGAGAAAGTGACCATCTTGAACTTGTCCTTCTTGAGGAACTTGTTCAAGCATCTCAAGTCCAAGATGTGTCTCAGTCCTCTGTCCTTCTTGGGGGATTAGGAAATATGGAGAGTACCACCATTTGTTCCTCTCAGGTACCAGCTCTATAGCACCTCTTCAGCAGGGTCAAAATTTCCTGCACAAGGAGCGGATCTGGATCTTTCAAAGAATAGTTCCCCGGAGGATGGTTCTGAGGTAACTGAATGAAGGGAAGGCAGTAACCTTGGGCTATGGTTTCTAATGCCCAAGCATCCGAAGTAATGTCTCGCCATTCTTTCAGATGCTGAGACAGTCTGCCTTCCACTGGGGTGTCATGACTCAAGACCTCAGAGGTTTTTAGGAGGCTGCTGCAGTGCTATTGGTAAAGATGCCCATGCTGGAGAGGGCTTTGCACCGCTTCCTCATCCACTATGAGGGAATCTTCTATGGCCGCTTTGACCAGCCATTCCTCTCGCGCTTCCAACTGAGGAGTAGTAGTGAAAGGATATACCCCTCCAAGACGGTCCACTGGGGTAAAAAGCCTGTGGTTGCCTAATAGCGGCACCCAAAGATTTGGCTGCCGCCTTCGAGGTCTGCAGCTTCTCGAGGTGAGACCCGTCAAAAGGCATGTTAAAAATTCTAGATATGCACATCCGGTGTAAATCCAGACTTCCTTAACTATGCAAATCTGCAAATTACGGTGGTTGCTGTCATGGCTCTGCTGATGCAGTCAGCAGAATATAGACAGACCGAAGAGACACGCACATGGCTTCCTTGCCATCCTTAACAATGGCTAAGAACCCGTTTGTTTCTTCCCCTGCAGGAATATACTCAGCCGCCATAGAAATGCAGTCCCATAGTGTGTGAAAACTTTGCCAAAGCACATGTGGAGTTGGCTGATTTAGGAGCCATGCTCCCAGCGGAAAATACCTTTCTTGACCAGGCATCTACCCTGTTATCATCCCTATCCGGTTGAATGGTTGGATAGGCTGCTCGATGTAGCGATTGCCTCTTGCACCGCCAGACTTTCCGGGGTAGGGTGTTTTGATAAGTAGCTGGGGTACTACTTGATGGATGGTATTTTCTTGTCAAGTTCTTATTTACCGACAGACTTGGCTGTGGTGCTTCTTCTGAAGAGCAATGTAACAAGGTAAGATGGGATCCTTTTGAGGACCTTTATCAAGGATGTCTGTATGGACATCTTGTTTGAAACGAAGGGCAGGTCTGCTCCGTCCCAGGTAATCCACTACCCTGGTCATCAACTGCCTGCAAGAGGCATGTGCATGTTCATCTGACTCAGGCTTTCCAAACTCTAATTCCGAGTCCATTCCACTGGATGTCTGCAAATGTTCATATAGATCTTTCAGTCTGGACTCCTCTGAAATTAAACTATCTGGGGCATTTGGTGTTCCATACTGTAAAACAAAGGGCACATCATTATCAGATGGCTCATTGTCCTCAAATAGAGGTCAGAGATTTAAAGAAATCCTTTATTTGTAAAGGAGTGAAGGTTTTTTTCCAGGTAAAGTCACAGAGGGCTTTGAAGATTTCAAGCCTGATGGAATCGATGTTGACATCTTCCAGGAAGACGTTTTTGACTTCGATGGCACGAAGGTTTCAATGGCATTGATGGGGAAACTGGTGTCAATGGGCCTGCTGGCGTCAATGACCTTGACCTGTCTTTTGGCCTAGGACTCGAATGATCCGTCGATTTCTCATTGTGTCGAGGACTCGTGCCTCTTGACGTGGATCGGACCTTCATACCGGGTTCGAGGCTGTGCAGGATTTGGCTCAAGCCCTTTCGGCATGGTGAGAGCATGGCTTGTCGAAGGTTTCTGGCTCAAATAGTTTAAGCATTTCTAGCCTAAATGCTTCCCATTCAGCAGGAGTGGAGGCCTTCATGGGGCCGTATTTAGCTCTCTCAGGAGAGGAGTCGGGCGAGGACGTTGAAGTAGGCGGCTTATGGTGCCTCTTCGACGCAGAGGAGTGGTGGGAGCCACTCCTTGACTTGGACCTTTTTGCCTTCTTTCGTACAGGAGAGTCACCTCTCACATTGTCGGAAGGTTTCTTTGATGGGGATTTCTTAGGGAATCTACCTACTGACAAGTGACAAATCGGTTTATTGAACTCTGTAAATTTTAGAAAGGAAAGAACATGCCTATTGTTCATCAATTCCAGTCAATTTGACTGGACTGTACCTATAGATGTTGTACTAACCTGTATAAAGTTTTGTGTCCTTTTTGCTGTACCGTGACAAAAATATGTGCATTAAATGCTTGGGGCAAAAACCCTAGTGACCCTCACAACTGTTTGAGAACAATGTTTTTCTTGCACATAGGAAAACGCACACTTTCATCATTATAGCCCTATCACAATACATACATCTCTCAACACACTGGTCACACTCTACCCATCACACTGATCCTTACCTTAACGGCATTCGACTAAGCGATATCAAAGCTTACCTTCAAATGGCCTAATTTGTTCTTTTATGTATACCCTTTGCAGTTGGGCCTCACCTTTGACATGACAGAGACCAATAATTCCAAACAAATCTCTTTGCATTCAATTGTCTGTTAAACCATGGTACTTCCCTCTGGAAAAAGGATGACTAGCCATGGTATTACATGAACATCTACCTCAGTCTATAAGGAGAATGAAGGGGTGGGAGTTATACTGAAGATGTTTCATGAAAACTTTGGTGATGGTTCCCTTATCTGAGGTCTTTACCCACTGTTGCATTCCGAGTTCTTTCCATGCTGTATTCCTACTCTGCAATAATGCTCGAGATCACCCCACAACTCAAACTCGTTTTTGGCACTTTCTATATAACATCAGTTCCAGCCGCCAAACCTCCTGAGCTTAATATATTTCAATTTCTATAATGTCCTCATCGAGTGGCTCACTTCCATTCTATCCATTAGCCTTAATACTGTCACAGATGGCTTAAATAATGCAAAGTCTAAGAAAACTTGCAAGGGTATTTACTGAAATTTCAATGCGCACTAGGGCTGTCCCTCTCATCTTATGATCCTCCACCCGAGCCCAGGTGTTAAGCCAAGGTTAGTGCTACCAAATTATTGGTCCTTACTGTCTGAAATTGCCTTATAGTACGATGGATTCTTGAATATCTAACAACTAGAGCTCCTCTAAGACTTTAAATGGCCCTACTCATTCCAATTGTTGGTGTTCTAAAGGGTCTGGGAATTGTGCCTTTCAGACACCCTGTAATATTCGGCATTCCCTTTCATGCCCACTCTCTTCCCCCTTGTGTTTTATGGTCTCCACTCCTCCCATCTTTACTCACCTCGGTCCCTTCAATGTCGCTCATTCTTTTTAAGTCTCGCCACTACCCTTTGATGTTAATCGTGCCTCCTACTTACTACCACACCCTTATCCACACCATCACACCTACCCTGCAGCTACACCATCCTTTCACTGAGTACCATCCACTTTCACAATCACCACTTAGACCAAACTTGCTAGCCACACAAAAGCTTAGCCACACAATCACACACTGCTGTACCACTTGTACACACTATTCAATACCTCACCTTCTCCAGAAAAACACCTACACGACCCACTGCTTCTTCCCTTTACCACCTGGTCTGCCTTTTCTTCTCCTCTGCCCTCGCCCAAACAAGCCACAACTTCCCATTTACTGGGTTGGCTTTTATCCATTCCCCATCTCGATTGGCCAGGGACAGCAGATCAACCCGGCCCAGTCTTCCACACCATGGGGCGGTCACAATCAGCAAAATGTAAAAATAGTACGCTAAGTCGCACCTACTATCTCCCTGCAGACCTGTAGAACAGGGATGGCTGCCTGGGAAGGTGAATGTCCAAATTTGTGTTAGGGGGCCTGTATCTTGGCGCCCCTACAGTAGGTCCAGTCTGTGGGCGGGAAGAAAGGTGGTCTGTAGCCCTCGTTTAACTCAGTGGTGGTCTGGGGTGCTGTCTGCGGGTGTTCGCGCCCAGTGCAGGGCAGTGACGCAGCTTCTCCTGCAGTCGATAGGGGCTGTGCTGCAGAGTACTGCAGGGTCCCTCTTTCGAATTTTCATTTCTGGTGGAGGAGAGGGACGCTGCTAGGTTGCTTTCATGTGGTCTGGTCGTGCCCCCTGATCTCCGCTGCGGATGGCCTTCGACACCAGTGGAGCTCCTCCGTTGGGTGGCAACCAGGTTTTCACTGCAGTAATCTCTGAAAGAATAGAAATACCCGGTCGAGCATCCAATCCAATATAGGAGGCATGGTGTGAGAAAAGCTCAGACCGCAAGGACGCATGCTGGCACAATGCGAAAGGAGGGGTCTGGCTGTGGCTTTCCCACTGGTAGGTCTCTTACCCCGGGCTGAGAGGGGTCACCCCCACCCCCATCCTCTTCTGACAAGGCCCGGTACTGGCCTTGTAAGAATAAACGGATTACACTTGTCAAAAGCCACCTCTCTCAGACCTTAGAAAGTCTAGAACAAAGCTGACATTTCCAATCTATGACAGTCTACATCACTTCTGACCCAACTGAAACATGTCTAGTTTAAACACACCCTGCCAAGCACCAAACATTTTTTTAGGATTACTACATGAGTAAGCACAGAAACTAGGTGGTGGGGTGAGTTGATGTGCTTTATTAAAGTTTCAAGCTTGTGTCTTAGAAAACAAATAGACAAACACATTGGCAGGAGGAGGATACAGAGGGAAAATAGATCTTAGGCCACGTAACCCATTATTCAGACACTATACATTTAAGTAGGCTCCTAATCAGGACTTTCCTGACTTCTGCAATATGAATGTAAAATACTGAAGCCCCCGCAAATTCTAAAATTACAGTATGAGTGGATTTTAATATTCCCATAGAACGCTTCTAGACAGACATTCACACACAATTTTCAGAACCGCAAAAGCACATAAAGGGCTGTTCTCGATATGTAAACATCTAAGTTTGGTTGATGTATAGAAATCACATTTCCCAACTGGGCAAGAATTCTCTTTTTCTCCTTTCCTCAATCAATCATTCTAGAATAGAATTTCTCGTCATAAAAACAGGCTTCCTCGTCACACTAAAGACCAGGATCGAACAGATTTGCATCTCCAAACATGCTTGCATTCATAGGTCTGCTGAATCTACCAGCCATGTCTAGAATAAAAGAATTCTGGCATATGAAAGATGAAATCTTGGGCTTTGAAACAGACACTAGGAAAGTTAAAACAGCTCTGCTCAACTATTTCATAGAAAATGGTGAGCACAATACTCCCATTAACAAACTCAGGGAGATGCTATGAAACACTGCATCAGGGATAATATCATTAACATGGCCTACATGAATAAACAAATGAGGCAAGATAGAAAGAATCCAGAAACTTAAACTGCTTTATTTCCATTTTCACAAAACTCAAAAATCTAAAATACAAATAGAATTCACTCCAAAGTAAATGAGACAGACTTTGAATACAAACCAAAAGGGGCTTAGTCACGATGCTAAATAAACGAAAGTCACTGCAGTTTTCTTTATCTGAGGAAATCTCAATTAAAATCACCCTTCTCAAAAAATGCATCGGGGAAAAACTGCTCTATTTACCTCAAGTATGTTTACAGTAACCTTTACTGAAACGCTTGCCACATTAGAAATTGACTCCCTTAACAAAAATAGAACAACGGAGAATGCAATGTCCTAAACTACTCATTGTCAAAATCATTCCTCCTTATAAGCCATCAAGCCTTTCAAACATGGAAAGACACAGTTTGACCCCCAACTTCCATAAAACGTACTCTGACATATTCATCCCTAAAATGTTAAAATTAAATACTTTGCCAACGAAAGTGAAATCAACTTCTCCACATCATTCTCAAATCTCAAAGATTGACAAAAACGGCCACCAAAATTAGTATCTTGGCGGGGGAAGAGCCGTGGACAAGTAAAATGATATAAGGCCTCTGAAATTATACATGGAGCACAATCCCAGCTAAAAGACCTGAAAATGGATACATTTCTATGGGTAAATAGACTGAGAATTGTTCTCTGAAAACTTACCCATAGCAAGCGAAGGAATCAATTTAGCAAATAGCAAATGTCATTATTTTGCATAGTTTCAAGTTGTTCACAAGAAACGGCACTGCTTCTATTCCACCTCGATTACTGAATAGAACCAAATCTAACCTTCTTCATTCCTGGGTCACTCCTCTTGAGTTTAAGCATGGTACCAGTCTCCCGCTCTGCACAAAACATTTAGATCTCATTATAGAGCCACAATAAAAGAAGAGATTTTAGAGATAAACACCATCACTCCCTCTTTAAGAGCAATGAACCCCTTTCTTTTGACCAACCCAAAACCAACATCTATTTATCAGATGTCGAACGTTACTTCGTTTTAAAACTAAAAGCGTGCATCTCAAAGGCAAGTCATCTCTCCATTCCTCGGGCGTTTGCCCCGGGTGAGATGAATTATTTCTCTAGGCGGCCACACCCCCTCAAAACTGTATAACCAACTTAATAATAGTAAGTGTAACACATATACAAATCTACTACTCCCTAAACGGGCGGCAGAGCTCCATGGCTTTACAAACAAACTAAATGATGCACAATGGCTGCATAGTCTGGAATCGCCACATACTGCTAAAATCTTTGCTGATATCACTCAATCCATAGTTCTTACTTTGAAGACACAGCCGAGTTTGCCTACGAGACATTTTAGACTGGTTTTATTCAATCTATGTGTTGTCATTGTAAAACAGAAATTGGAGACCTCACAAATATGGTTTTTAACTGTACCCTTATCAATCACTTTGGAATTGCTCTTTGTTCAGAGTTTATTAAGATAAAAAAAAAAAATCCAGATGAACGCGGAAACTGCCTGCTTCAGTGCTTTCACCTCAAATAAAGGTCTAGAACAGAGATGGAAATAAACATTTGATGAGGTGGTGCTAAAAGCAGCTCCTTGGTATACAGCATCACAGAGTGTGCAGTATGTACCTATGGTGAACGAGGAGCCAATACCTAGGTGTGCCACAAATCGAAACTTTCACATGAGATGCAAAGCATACCTTTATGTTAATTACACATGACCCATTAGGTTATTAATGTCTTCTGCATGGGTCCCATTATACACATTGCCAAACACACCCAGAGTTTAGTATCAGTGTATGGTACCAGGTGACCTAGGAGTAAAAAGTAACTGGGTAGTTAAAAGTGCGCTCACTCAATGGAATGGTAATCTAAGCATAAAACCAATGAGTCTGAAAAACTTGACTATCCAAGCACTGAATCGCTTTATTACACATTGTAACTTGTGAAAAAATGATCCATGTGCTTAAAAATAGCAAGGACTGATGAGCCTTGTTTGGCTTAAATATGTAAAGAAACACTGAGCCTCACGGCTCTAGATATACGTAACCAAACCTCAATACTTAAAGGGATGGTCTAGTAAAAAATTTTATTTAAAAAATAGATAGGCAACATAAAAAAAAAATACTAGCATTCTCCGTTTTAAAACTTCCTATGTAAAATTTTGAGCTATTCAAGCTCAAAATTTGCAAAAGCAAGCACATGGGCGCAGCCATTTTGTGAAATGGAGGCCCTCCTGTGCTGGCTTTTGCTTTTGCGGCACTAATGAAGGAAAAGCCAGCCAGCTGTAGTAAACAAAGGCTACCGCTGGGTGGCTTTCCCTTCATTAGTGCTGTAGGCGGAGGACGGGGACCGGAGACCAGAGCAGGAAAGCTGCAGCT
This sequence comes from Ambystoma mexicanum, assembly GCF_040938575.1. Classification (NCBI taxonomy): domain Eukaryota; kingdom Metazoa; phylum Chordata; class Amphibia; order Caudata; family Ambystomatidae; genus Ambystoma; species Ambystoma mexicanum. The sequence continues at coordinate 297,049,976 of NC_090936.1, read as the reverse complement.
GAATCTCGGTAAGTGCTATTTATTTTTTTTATAAAAAATAAGCACTAGCTGCGGTTTTTTTTCTAAGTTTTCCGGGCTGGAGGAGCCCGGAAAACTTAGAAATAAAACCGCAGCTTTAAAAACGTATTTATGTTTGCGGTGGCTTTTGAAGCGACTGCAAACATAAATACAACGTTATTGTGTTGGAAAACGCTGCGGTTTTTCTTTCCAAGTTTCTCAGGAGCCTGAGAAACTTGGAAAGAAAAACCACAGCGTTTTCCAACACCACCGCGTTGTTTCTGCCTGAATCTTTTTTTCCATTTGGGGCTCTCGGGCTCCCCGTGGGGAGCCCGAGAGCCCCAAATGGAAAAGCAGATTCAGGCAGAAACAATGCAGCATTGCGGAAAACAGCCGCATCGTTTCTGCCTGAATCTGCTTTCCCATTTGGGGCTCTCAGGCTCCCCGCGGGGAGGCCGAGAGCCCCAAATGGGAAAGCAGATTTAGGCAGACAACGCAGCATTTAGCATTTCCCATTTGGGTCTCTCGGGCTACCCACGGGGAGCCCGAGATCCCCAAATGGGAAATCAGCTGCAGGTAGAAACACTACACGGCATGCAAACATAACTGCGTGTGTTTCTGCCTGCTGTGGCTTTCACTTTGGGTCTCCGGTGCTCCCCTGGGAGCACCGGAGACCCAAAGTGATAGCCACAGCAGGCAGAAACACACGCGGTTGTGTTGGAAAACGCTGCGGTTTTTCTTTCCAAGTTTCTCAGGCTCCTCAAAAGCGACCGCAAACATAAATACAACGTTTTTAAAGCTGCAGTTTTATTTCTAAGTTTTCCGGGCTCCTCCAGCCAGGAAAACTTAGAAAAAAAAAAACGCAGCTAGTGCTTATTTTTTATAAAAAAAATAAATAGCACTTACCGAGATTCAGCTGCAGCTTTCCTGCTCTGGTCTCCGGTCCCCGTCCTCCGCCTACATCACTAATGAAGGGAAAGCCACCCAGCGGTAGCCTTTGTTTACTACAGCTGGCTGGCTTTTCCTTCATTAGTGGCGCAAAAGCAAAAGCAAAAGCCAGCACAGGAGGGCCTCCATTTCACAAAATGGCTGCGCCCCTGTGCTTGCTTTTGCGAATTTTGAGCTTGAATAGCTCAAAATTTTACATAGGAAGTTTTAAAACGGAGAATGCTAGTATTTTTTTTTATGTTGCCTATCTATTTTTTAAATAAACATTTTTACTAGACCATCCCTTTAAACAGGTGATGTTAGTACTTGGTGCAATTTGTACAAAATTATAAACCAAATGTTAGATAGACAGTCCAGTATCTACTGCCAGTCACATGATTTAACATATATTAGTCCTTGAAGTTTCAACCCTGCATTCATGTTTGCAATTTCGGAGATTCTGATTAATCAGACGTGGTCTCCAACAAGTAAAAACTCCTGTGCCTGACTTGGACCCCATTTACTCAGCAATGAGTATCTAAGTTGCGGTAAATTCTTTGCCCAGTGGTGTGAAGAATATTGTTCAGAATGTGAAACCTGAATTAACAGAATGCTAATTGTTCTTGCGCATGATAACATTGAACTTAAAGTATCATCTGGCCGGTGTGCCAGCAAGAATACGGATACAGCGTGTAGTTGTTGGTGTCAAGTCATCCAGTCTCTCCTAGGCTATAACCAGGAGGAAATTGCTCCCAGTAATTTCGAACCCTACCAAAAACAATCAGATACCTTTCTTAGAGGCTTTATTATTTAGAGATCTATAAAAACAATGGGCAACTAGAAAAAGGCACAACAAAATCTCTATTCACTCGTGTTGGACTGGAGTCTGTTATACCCATCAGTATGTCTCCTTTACCATGAGATGCTTCACCAAACACAAGAAGTGAGGCAGATCAGGGCGCACAATGTGTACTCACCACTAGCCATTGGCTAGTGAAAATTGACTCTTGGTGAGTACGAAATGATGTACGTTGTGTATGTGTAGAATTGAGATGGCGAGTTGTAAGGCTGGCTAGTAACTTCCAACTTAATCTTTACTCCCACCCGACTAAGATCCAAACATAACACTAAATCTAGCCACACTCCTTAGCTCCTTCAAGACTTATAATGCCCCTCACAAACTCAGTTCTTCATACCACTCACTGGGCTGAGAGACGCGTAGAAAAACATACTTGCCTCTCCCATTCCCCATTACCTACCTCTCAAATAGCTCTTCCAAGTTATTTCACATCTTAGTTTCCCTCTCTTTATCATCTATACATTTTAAACACACTAGGATACATATAAAAGGACTAGGTTTTAATGTATTCATGTGTAAAGCCTTATTTGCTGCTCTTTGTTAAATGTAAACTTAAAAGAAATTCATAAAGAAAAATGTAATTTTACAAATGTGTCAGGTTCATCAAAATTGTTCATGTGTTTCTTTTTTTTGTTGCAAACTCTCTTTATTAAATTTTAAAACCGATAAAGAACATTCTCCAAACGAGAAAAAAAGAACTCCCCCCCCCCCCCTCCCTTAGGCAACAGCTTCTTCAATCTTAGTCCCGTGTTACTTTCCGGGTTAAGACTACAAGCTCATTGCAGTTCTAAAAGTCTCAGGCGTTGTGGGCACCACATCACTCTAAAATCATCTTTGAGAAAATACATGATCTCCCCCCAAACGGCTGCAAAGTTCTGTGCTTTATTGTCCATGGCATACGTTACCCATTCCAAAGCCACAAAGTCCCAGATCTTCCTAAACCAGTCCTGAAATTTGGGGGTTTCCTGGGACTTCCACATCTGGACTATTGACATAATAGCCGCCAGGGTTAGTATCAGTCTTGCTTTCTCCCTCACTCTACATTCTCCCTCTTTCAACGGCCCTCTTAAGCCTAGCAGGATTTGCAGTGGGGTTCTTTCATCGCCAGGGCCAAAGACCTGTTGCTGTGCCTCCTGAATCTCCCTCCAGAACGGTTCAATCTTTGGGCAATCCCACCAAATATGTTCGGCAGTACCCACCCGTCCAGAGCCCCTCCAGCACACATCCGGAGACTCTGGAAACATCTGATGGAGATGGGCCAGCGTGTAGTGCCAACCGACCAGAATCTTAAACCAGGCTTCTTGCAGTTGGGTAGCCCTAGCCAGTGGGTATTTTCCTCCACAATCTCTCCCAATCTTCTTTGCTAATTTCCCTCCCCAGAACTCATTCCCACTTCTGCATGTACTCCCACTGGCCTTCGGGTCTCCCACAGCTTATAATCTTATAAATATTAGAAATCAGACCCTTCGCCCCATCATTAGATAAGAGAAAGCTTTCAAATTTCATTGGCTCTCGAGTAGCCGCTTTCCTATTCACCGGGTGTAAGACCCAATGCCTTATTTGGGGATACCTTAATCGTTCCCCTTCCTTTATGGCAAATTCCTGTTTACACTCCTCAAAGGACATCAATCCCCCCCAAGGAACAAGTCACACAGCTTTTTACAACCTCCATCCTGCCAGTGCTGAAAGGCCCCTTTCTCCCATCCCGGAGTGAAATCCTGGTTGTCAAAAATAGGTGTAAAAAAGGGGAAAGAAATGTCGTGACTCCCACTGATCTCACCATATTGTCCCAAATATCCGCCATAAACTTGGTTATATAGAGCTCTCATATAGGTACTTAGGTCTATGGGATTTAGGTAGCCATAAAACTTCAGCCAGGTTGCGGTGCGCGACCGCCCTATCCATCCTCACCCACAGCTTATCCTGGGCCCCTTCTTCACCTTTTAACCATTCCCCGATGACCCTCAGCTGCGCGGCTTCGTAATACCGTTTGAAATTCGGCAGTGCCAGCCCCCCCCTCACATCTCGGTGCCGTCAGCAAACGAGAGCCCACCCTGGCCCTTTTACCTTCCCATAAAAAATCTCTAGTCAGCGCACACAATTGTCTGAAAAAGCTGGGTGGTATCGACTGCGGGATTGCTTTAAAAAAATATAACAATCGCAGAAGTGTAACCATCTTGATGGCCGCAATCCGGCCCAACCAGGACACCCTAAGACATCTCCACTTCTGAAAATCTCTTAATTTCTTTTAGAAGTGGAGGGAAATTGGCCGAGTAGCAACCCGCCAGATTCGCTGTGATTCCGACTCCCAAATAACGAACCCCCCCGGGCTCCACTTAAAGGGAGTAGCTATCTTCAATCTACCACACACCCCCACCCGAACTGTTAAATTCAGGATTTCAGATTATTCACCTTGATCTTTAGTCCTGAGACCTCCCCGAATGGTTACAACAACGCTACACTAGCCTGAATTGAGTTACTCGGTGCCGTCAGGGTGAGCAACATATCATCCGCGAAAGCAGCTACCTTCTGTTGCTCACCACCGAAGGGTATGCCCTGTATTCTCCTGTCCTCCCTTATTGCTTGCATGAGGGGCTCCAAATAAATTGCGCACAGCAGAGGCAAAAGAGGGCAGCCCTGCTTTGTGCCCCTCCGTAGTCTAACCGGCCGTGATACTGTCTCGTTCACCATTAATCTAATGTATGAGGTTTAATAATTAGCCCTGACCATGGTTAAAAATTCCTCTCCGAAACCCATTTTCCGCATAACTCGGAACAGAAATGGCCACTCCACGCGGTCAAAAGCTTTTTCAGCATCTAATGCCAAATGGACCGCGGGAGTGTCCACCCTCTGCACCTTTTCTACTAGGTGCACTACTGGTCTAATATTGTCTGCCGTTTGCCTGCCCCTTACGAAGCCTGCCTGGTCTTGGTCTGGGTGTATCAGGGACGGGAGATGGATTTCCAATCTATTGGTTAAGATTTTTGTAAATATCATGGCATCAATATTTATTAGCGCAATAGGTCTATAGGAGGTTATATCCTCCGGGTCTTTGTTAGGCAAGAGTATAAGATTTACCTTTGCTTCCTCCATAGAGGGGGCGATTTTACCTGTCTGCCGAAATGTGTTATAAAGTGAAGTCAAATGTGGGGCCAGTTGTGTAACAAACATTTTATAAAATGCGGCAGAATAGCCATCCGGTCCCAGAGCTTCATTAGTCGGGAGAGCTCTGAACACCCTTCGTACCTCTTCCTCCGCGATTTCTTGATTAAGGGCTTCACATACCTCCCTCCCCACAGTTTGCATTTGCACCTTTTCTAAAAACTGCTCCTGGAGATTGTCCTGCGGGTTCTGCGACACGTAAAGGGAGTCAAAATATCCTGCCATTGCTTCCTGTAGCTCTCCTGCCCAAGTCACTCTCCGTCCTGAACTCGTTTTCAATGCCGTAATTGCGTTCCTCGTTCTTGTCCCCCCGAGTAGCCGGGCCAATAGTTCCCCCGCCTTGTTTGCCTTTGCAGAATATTTCTGGCGCACTACAAGTAAGGCTCCCTCTGCTTTCTTAGTTAGGAGAAGTTCCTGCTGCCCCTCCGCCCTTCTATATTCCTTCACATTCGACCTGGATGGGCTCAGACCAGCGTTCTCCCTAGCTACCTCTACCTCCGTCTCAAGCTGCGATTCTAATGCCCTCATTTGTTTGGTTCATTGTGCTGCTGCTGCCATTAGTTCTCCCCTGAGGGTGGCCTTAAATGAATCCCATCTTACTTCCTCCCCTGTGTCCCCCTTCCTGTTTATAGGGAAAAAAAATCTGAATCTTCTCCTCCAATTGACTCCTGATCACCAGATCCCTCATTAGAGAGCTAGGGTACTTCCATCCCCATAACCTGCTTTCCCTTCTGCCTACTTCGAGAGTGACTGAAACTGTTTTGTGATCTGCTATCCCCATCGGACCGATGCTTACCTCCCGAATCTGACCCACAAGCCCCGCAGAGACCCAAATATAATCTATCCAAGATTGTGAACCATGGACTTCCGAGAAAAAGGTGCAACCGTCCTCTTCCCCCCCTTGAGCTCCCGCCACGCGTCCCTCAGTCCCATATTCCCAATGCTATCCTATCCTACAATCCTGCTGACATTACTGCCCCCCCCACTCTGGGTCAGAACCCCCCCCCCCCCATCCTATCCCGCTCTCTGTCCCAGGCCAAATTAAGGTCACCCATCCAGACTATCTGCCCCCAAGCATGGTCCTCCAATACCCTCAGCACTCGTAAGAACTGCTCCTGCCCAGAGTTTGGTGCGTAGACCACCGCAATAGTGTAGGGAATTTCGTGGAGGTTCCCCTTTGCCACAATATACCTCCCCTCTTTATCCCGTAGAACGTGACAAATTCTAAAATCAACCGAATTCTTAATAGCCAGGGCTACCCCCCCCCCCCCTAGTTTTGCTATGGCTGTAAGCATGGATAATTAGGTCGAACCCCCGCAATTTCAGCCGCCCCTGGTCCCTACGGAGAAGGTGCGTTTCTTGTAGCCCCATGATATCCGGGCCTTCTTTTCTTGTAAATTGCTCCAGCTTTTTCCCTCTTAAGGGGGGTATTCAACCCCCTCACATTATGAGTTAGCCACTTGAACGAACCGGGCTCATGGAGTGATCTTCAGCTGGTGCCCCTGCCTTGCCACCCTTTCCTTTATCTCTTGCCTCGTCGGCCCTGCCTCTTCGTCCCTCCCCCCTCCAACCCTCCCCTGGCAGTCTTCAGTCCTCGTTGTTCCTTCTCTGGCTTTCTCTTGTCGAGCAGATCTGCTCTCCTTAGCTCCTCTTCTCCTTTTCTCTCCGACTGTTATCCTCTCCCAGGGTCTTGGTCTAGATTGAGTGGACATTCCCTGCATGGTCGAGGCTGAGGGGGGGCCCCCTCCAGTTCTATTTGAAGTATTTCTGCCCCTTCTTGCACCGTGGTGATACGCTTCTGGCTTCCTTCCCACTCAAAAATCAGACCAAACGGGAAGGTCCATTTATATTGAATGTCCTTCTCCTTAAGTGCTGTTAGCACTGGGCCCATGTGTCGCCTCTGTCCCTTGAACATAATTGGCTCACTCTTTCTTGCCGCTCGGAGGACCGATTCTTTCTGAGCATATCTGGTGAAGGCCGCCAGGACATCCCTAGGCCTAGGTGTTTGACCCTTAGGAAGTGTCCCCACCCTGTGTATGCAGTCTAGCTCAACCCTGCCAGAATACCCGCAAAAACTCCCAGGAGTACCGCCTTTAGGTCCTTATCCGGCACCGATTCCGGTAACATTTTAACCCCAATATTGATCCGTCGGGATCCATTTTCGATATCCTCCATCTGAATTTCAAGGTTTCGAGTTGCAACATCCAGTCGCTCAATAGCTTCACTGTTGGCAGTGGTTTCCCTGTCCACCTCTTGGAGGCCTTTCTCCACCAGGTCCACTCTCTCACCGAGTTGACGCATTTCTTGTCTTATCCCCGCCCCCCAGGGCTTCATTTAAGTCGGAGCGCATAAGTTGAAACTGCTCCTGAAAAGTCTTTGCCAGATTTTTTGCAGAGCCTGTAACTAGCCCAAGAAGTCCTGTCTTGACATTGGGGTGGGCTCCACGGTGCCATTCTGGGAAGTAACTTCTTCTGTCTCTTCTCGGTAGCCGCTTACCCGGACTCATGTTCTGCACTGGCCACATGGCATGGAGTGTGCCCGAGGGGTCCCCAGTGGCCCGAGTCTGCTTTCCCCCTTTCACTTTGGCTTTAGACGACATGGTCCGCCACTCTCTGCCTCGTGACACCCCTTCAGATCTCCCCGGGCGTACCCGCGAGTGAGCAACTGCCCCTCAAGTTTCGTGACTGCTGCTCAGTGTTCCTCCAACCTCTCCCCAGGTCAGGTAGTTACAACCGAGGTGTACCTTCAGCCTGCTCCAGTGAGCAAGTGGCCAGAACCCAACAGCCAATATCTATAGCTTCTGTTACCTTCTTTATGGTGCCTCGTGAAACCAAGTGCCCATTACCGGCATAGAGTCCCGGGGGTCCGCCACTCCCTCTGTCGTAATGGAGGGGTTGCGGGGGGAATTCAGCAACCCCCCCAACCCGTGGTTGCTAAACACTTGTTCCTCCCAGCTGGGCACCACACTCTTTAAATGCTGGCAAGGGGGCCCAAATTCACTCCGCGACTGTGCCTCCTCCTGCCGATCACCAGCACTCGAGCCACCAAACGAGCTCTGCCTGGGGCTCCCGCCGGTGCCTCTTCCCGCAGCTGCTGCTCCCAAGCAGATCCTCGTCAGTGGGGCTGTCGTTGGGGAAGGGTGGGAGGTGGGGGGAGGGGGGGGAAGGGGGCTCCCCCACCACCGCTCCGCCCCGGGCCTCCTCAGATGCCTGGACCTCCCTCTTTCACCGCGGGCCCCGCTGTCAATGAGCCGGCGGCTTCTGGAGGCCCGGAGCTGCCAGACTACACCTGCGCTGGGGACGTAAAGCAGGCCGGGCTCTCACTGTCCGCCCGGGAGCATCCAGCAATACCCCAGACGAGCACGGAGGCACCCGCCCCCGCCAGACGTGGGACAGGGGAAGCGGGTATCCCGCACCGCCGATGCCGCCAGCCAGGAGAGGAACTCCATCTGCTCCCCGTCGCCAGGGACCTCCAGGACCCGCTCCTGGGTTCCGCCACGGAGAGGCTCCTTCAGAGCCGCTTCTTCCTGCCACCACACAGCCACGTGGATCACGCAGCTGGGGGGTCTCCTCCAGCCGACCGGATCGTTTGGCCACGGGGGGGGGCCCTCCAGCTAACCGGGGCCTGCTCATGGGGTGGTGGGCACCTTGAGAAGGTCAGCCGCTGGAGAGCGCCGTCAGCACATCTACACTGTGCTGGCGGCCATCTTGGAATCCTTTTAGTCCGTTTTTCAAACTTCTATTTATTAAGAGTGATAAAAACCTGTTCCAGAAATGCAGTACTAAGGTAGTAAAATACAGTAAATGACAGTGAGACAGTACTGAAGCAGAAACCACGGTGGGCAAATTCAAGAAGGCCAGCGATATAATCCAAGACACAGCATAATAACTCATTACATGCAAATGCCGAATGCCAGCGGTTGTAGAAAGTGGCATGGCAAGGGTGTGGCAGTGGAAATTCCGGTTGAGTGGTTTTCCGGTGGTAGAGTTTTAGCACTGCCTCCAAGGTAGGCATAGGCAAAAGGCAGCAGGTCCATCATCCTGTAGTATCCACAATTATTTCTAAGAAAAAGTTGAAGACGGGCAGGATGATATCAAGTACAGTAGCGCAGAGGATGAATTTGGAGTACAAAAACAGGTAGCAAATTGAAGTGGTTCTGCTAAAGCTCCATGCAACAGAGTAAGACGGACATGCCAGGTGCTAGGCAAAATAGTTAAACGTTGTCCGAAAGCAAGATGAGAAAGTCCTTGCGCAAGATTGTATTGAAGACTGCGGAGAGATCGAAGAAGATCAGTATGGTGGACAGGAAATTGTGGAATCTCAAGATTTGGGCAAGGGCGGTTCTTGCGGAGCGGATGTATGATTACTATTCGTATCCAGAAGCATAGCTACGAGTTTCCACCCCATACAAAGCCATCTGGGGATCAATTCCTGAAAAGGAGGGTCAGGGCCAAATCTTGGCTCAAGCAACCTCAACACACACTGGAGTGCTCACCTTCCAGATAGGTGGCAAGGCAAACTCAGTCATTTTCAGAATCTGGGTGTGGCCAAGAACACATGGAGTATCATAATAATGATCTCAGTGGCAGGTTAGGGTTTTCATATTTCAAGCTTGCTGAAGGAAGGTCCTGTAGTGTTCCAAACTGAGATAAGAGGAATCATTGCATAACCCTGACTGGGGCGGGAGAAGTCCTCCCTGCTAGTAAACTGAGGGGTCTCCAAACAATCATGGACCAGAAGATAGTTCAGAGGGGCTTGTAGATCATTCCCAAAGAGAGATTGGGCGACACCAAAACCAGGTACTCGAAGGGACTTTGAAAGACTAAATAAAACTTTCTTTTTTTTTTTTAACTGTAATACAAGCACATTGCAATCTGGGTCCACATCCCTGAACAATGCGTGACTTATCCCTCTGTAACCAAATGGTTAGTCATCTAAAAAGGGGAGCTACCGGTCCTGTAAAGGGACGGTGAGGGTGGGAGGGGAAGGGGGTTAGTCAGATGCTGCTCTATTAAACAGGTCTCATTTTCATCTTACCTAACCTAACACCCAGCTCAGCTTATACACCGGTTCCTGTTCAGCCGTGTAACCCTTCCCTTATCTGGAGGCAAGGCAGAAGCTCCCACAAAGGGTTTGAATCACCTTTAACAGATACTACTTTTGAGACCAAATGTAGTGTGAGTCTGCTTTAAAATAGATGACCCACCCCACAGAGATCCCTGCCATGCATAAAAAAGCACTGATTACTCCCAATTATCTCTCACATGAAGTCTGGTCAAATTAAGGTAATCAACTGACAAATGAACATGGATTAAAGGACAGTATTCTGGAAAGAGCTTGCCCGGAAGTGCCCCGTAAGTGTCTGGCTGTTTGGCTGTGCGCTCTGCTTCGTGTCTCCAGACTTCGTGTCTCCAGACTCAACATACGGCCGTCGGCAAGGAGAAGGTCCTTTCAGCATAATTGTGCCGTAACACTTTCATTGTTACACCCGGACTGTTACTAGCAGCATTTATTCTCTAGGTTGAAGCTGCTTGTGTTCACATAGTGATTGATAGGACTTGTGTTCTCAAGCACGTTTCTTACTCCCTCTTTGGTGTTTGTTTCTCTAGTTGCCTCCCATTGGCTCCACCCACAGTTGCCTGTCCAGCCTATATCTGCCTGACTCGCACGCACCAGGAAGTGCCCTGTAAGTGTCTGGCTGTTTGGGTGTGCGGCGCGTGCAGGCGGGCAAGATCAATATATAACCTTAGCTATAATTGCCAACTATTTACTGTCTTATACAGTACTCTGAACTTATATCAAAGTCACGAGTGATACCATTTGTTGCACATTGTTAAAACACTAATCGTTTCTGGCTCCACAGTCTTAGCAAATACTTCTTACTGATGGCGACGAGCACTTTAAGAAATGGCAAATTTCTATCCAGCTGGCCTATGAAACCTCGAATGAGCTCGTCCGACAAGGCGGGGTTGGCAGAATCATTGCCTGCTCAGGTGGCACCCTTGCACACAAATACTCTGGCGCACCATGAATCCATTAATGCGGACACTGCCAATAGTAGCTTGGGGTATGTTCAAACACAAGGTAATTCAATTCTTGAGTTTGACCAGGTAAAAGATGCCATGAGTATCTCTCAGCAGCAAATAGCTGTGAATCCTCCCGCAAACTTAGTGCATAATATTCCCATCATGGATAATTCACTACTTGGCATAGCAGCCGATTCGCATGCCATCATAAATCTCGACACTTCGCTTGTGGCTCCTGTTGTGATGGCAGAGCTGCACAAGCGCGTACGTTTATCAAATGGTCCCTCAACCCCCACTTCAAAAACACAAGGTGTGAGGGGAACAGGTACACTTACCAAACCACTGTAGGATTAGGATCACGCACAGGTACGAATTTCAATAAAGGAGGGCAGTTGAGCAGTAAAAATGTCCATGAACAAATTACTGCCAGCTCGCTGACTCTTGAAGCTACGGCATTATTATTAGAACCATTACCACTCCATTCTCCGGCGGATTTAACCAACTCTTCTGCACATCATGCATCAGGGGTGGCTTTTCAACTCAGTCATGCTTTTTTTGTTAAATATCTTTATTGTGTTTTAACAATTTAAACAAACCATAATCGTAATCAATAAAGCGTTCTCAATTATACATCTAGTCTCTGTCCCTTTCCAGCCCTCCCCCCCCTCCCAAGACCACAGACGTTTCATCAGTCCTCTCAGCGTCAGCTTACGAGCCAGGGCTATCCATTCCGATCAACCCAGTCATGCTAATCTTCCATTTTATCCTTTGGAAGAGTCATTAATTGACCTAAACGAGCAGGAATTGCAAAATGTTCCTGTTCTCACCCGTATATTAAATCTTCTTGACAAGGGACATGAACACACACACTCAGCTATTCTTGCACTGAATGCTTCTACCTCCGATATTCTCATCAAATTGAGTAGAATTGAAGGTTTTATGTTAGCACGGGAACACTTTCAAACACCGTCCATACATCAATTTGGTACAGCTACTGTTTGCAAACTAAATGCTCAGGATATTCTAGTAAACAACTATAATTCTCAAGAGACACAAACATGTAGCTTATTGGAAGAACCCGTCATTAAGGAAACTTTATTTTCGGATGTTTTAAAAAAATCTCCTCCAGCATCACTTAAAGATGACACGGGCCCCTGCATTGACTACATGATGGTTGCTAAATTGCAGCATGACAGAATTCTTGTAATTGAAAATATTCTGCTGCAGGCAAACCTTGTTCCTAATGATCCATCGCACCCTGTATACACTACGACTGGTAGTAGTATAGATCCAGTCCTAAATGCTAGCACTCCAAATAGTCCGTCAGCTTTAACTGACATCATTGAAGCTTAACAGGCAAAATGTGGAGAATCTACTGAATCAAACGAGGAGTCTGTCAATCAGTAAGAAAATCAACAAAATACTCAGTTTATGGCACATAAAGTGAAATAAATCGTACCTGAGGGCAATCAAAAGAAGGACAGCGCAAGCTCGGTCTAAAACTAATACACAGTCTGAATGTCCATCAGAGTGCAAATCAAAAATATCTACCATAAAAAAAAAAAAATGACATAACTCGTCAATTAAACAAATTGCCAACTTACTTCATGAAGATGCAATTATTGATCTTAACCAATTAGGTATCAAAAGTAAAATTCATTTGGACTTAAAAAATGCTGATCCAGTTCCTTCAACTAAAGTGAATGTAAATGTTCCGATAGTTATGGAACCTTCAAACATCTGTGGTAAAGATTCCTTGAAACCTAGTAGCTCTAGTGCTGCGTCTACTCAAACACAGATGCTTAACTACTTTCCGTTGACTGAGAATAAAAGATCCTCTTCCAGTACTCAAGTGCCACCCTCAAACTCAAATGATTGCGTCAAGGAGAGTGTTTGTACACAATATATTAACGTTCAGGGAGGGGGCGTGGCTAACCGCCATGTAGGAGAGTCGTGTCCTAGCTAGTTCTGCACAACCTGCTCATTGATCCGCCGCTATTGTATGCTTTTAAATCCTAAATATGTCTAAATAGCCGCCCCTACGGCCGACGAACGCCGGGGGAACTTGCAGCCGAAGTTTGGAGCGGATTCATCCCACCACCTCGGCACTGTCGAGGGCAGAAGGAAAATCCGCCACGTACAGAAAATGGCAGCCATTATAGGTCCTGTCACAGCTCTGTAACCTGAGCCCCCGATAGGACAGCGCGAGCCTGCCGGGGCCAGAGGCACCCGGCTGCCCTGTAGGAGGTTGGGCTCCGACGGATCCGAGCGCCAAGACATCCAATGCCGACGGGGGCAAGGACCGGCGCCCCTGAGCCAGTAGGGGCGGCGGAGCCTGGGGCAGCCCCGGAACCCGGTCGACGGACGCAGCTCTGCGCCCATGAGGCGGAGACAGGATGAGCGGAGAAGGGCCGGAGCCTATCGGGATCACATCGATCGCCCGGCGCAGCCCCGGGCTGGAACAGCTGGAGGCCCCGGGGCGATATGGAGGGATAGCACGAAGGGTGGCCACTCAAAGGCCCGGCGGCTGCCACCCCACTGTGAGACAACGTAGAAGTGCTGCCATCGAGGACGAGTGCACCCTGTGGCAGCGGGGCGCTTCGGCACGGGGCCGCGAGCGGCTGCCCCTTGAGTCTCGCAACAAGCTGCTACTGCCACTGGGGCCGAGCCTGAAGAGAGTCACGCAACCAGCAGGACAGAGGCCCGACTCCGACCGTGAACGCTAGAGGGGCCCACAAACCGGCCCGAAGACAGGCGGTAAGGAGTCGGGGGAAGGGGGCTCCAGCACCTCAACACAATGCTTACAGTGCCCCGACCCCCGGCAGAGGGCGGCCTGAGACCGCAGCGGGAGCGATCGGAGGAGAGGGGACGGGCAACGCTTAGAAGGTGGCACCTCCTTGGGGGCCCTGTGAATTGACACTTGCATGTGGAGGCCTCCCTCCGTACCCTGACCGCAGGCGTCGCCAAAGCGCCTGACAGCCCGTAGGCGGATCACAATCTCACTTGAACTGCGGCAGGGCCCGAACCCTGCAATAGTGCGCTACCCCTCCACCTTCAGTGCACAGGAGAGAGCAACACCAGGTCCTCCCCAAAACCAAGTCCAGAGGGCCAGCCCCGCAGGACCAGCACGCCACGAGGGCTCACCCTCCCTTATTACCCGGCCAGATTGAAGGTCCTGCTCAACAATAAAGCCCTCCTATTCGACACCCCAGCCCAAGTGTGTGAGTGGATGGACAGGGAGCAGGTCCCCAACCGAGAACGGAAATCGCGCACACCATGACCTTCAGCGTTATGGGTGCTCGCACACATCTCCCCCAGGCAACCTGAACCCGAAACTCTGCACTACACTATGTAAAGCGGCAACTTTGATGCAACAGGAGCTACACCGGACACGTATCACTTCATAGTTACTCCACCTGAAGTTGAACCTACTCCTGCCCCAGGAACAGTTTGGGGTAGTTTACCTGCCCGTAGAGCACCAAGAGACCTAGGTCCATGGAGCAGAAACAGTCAGAATGGGGCAACCTCGCTAGACGTGTTACGTTTGATGGAAAGTTAAAGGTTATCGTTCATTGGGAAGGGTATCCCAAGATGGGTGCCCAGTTAGAGTTACATATGAAACAGACCAAGACCAACAGCTGCAGAATCACGGCGGGCCGGACCGGCCCCATCCGAGTCCTCAACACCGGACCGCCCGCCAATCCTCATCCAGATGCAGACCATGGCTGACAAAATCAGAATCATGTCCTGGAACATCAGAGGCTTGAATAGCTATGTCAAACAGCACCGTAGCCACTCCTACTTGAAGCGCCACAAGGTGGGGGTCACCCTGCTGCAAGAGACGCACCTGAGCGCATCCAAACTTGCAGCGATGGCCAAGGTCTGGAGGGGAACCTTAATTGGTTCTGCGTACTCTACGTACGCCAGAGGAGTTTTGATATGGATCGCACCCTCTATCCCCATCAACCTGACTCACACCAAAACGGACGATGAAGGTAGAATGGCCCCGATACACGGCACCATTGAAGGAAAAGACCTCTGCCTGATTAGCACCTACGCCCCTAACCACGACGCCTCCGTCTTCTTCCGCTCACTATACACCCGTCTGAGCCCAAGCAGGGAGAGCATAATAATAGGGGGAGGAGACCATAATTGCACCCTAGATCCCTGCATGGACAGATCAGACAACAAGCGTGCATACCCTTCTCCCCCTGCCAAAATACTAAACACCCTCACACACCAATTCGCCCTGAAGGACCTATGGAGAGTACAGCACCCCGAAGCCAGAGCCTATTCCTTTTACTTGCCAGAATTGATTGCCTATTCGTGAGTGAGGAACACAGACCTGTTCGATGACACGCAATACCTGGCCAGAGTGCTGTCAGACCACTCCCCCCTGATAACCACGTTGACACTAGCAGCCCCTAGGCCCCCAGTCCCGACATGGAAACTCGGAAGCGAGGCATTGTTGGACAACGCCTTTAATGAGCAAATCAGACAAAGTAAAACTGATTACTGGCAGACCAACACAGACAGTGTCCAACACATACGCACAGCATGGGAGGCGTACAAGTTAGTAATAAGAGGAGAAGCTATAGCCGCCGCCGGGGGAGCCCAGAGATATACCACGGCCCTGCTTGCGCGCAACGAAACAGAGCTTAAGGTCCTAGAATCACCGCCATCCCCCGACCCGGCCCATATGCATAAAATAATTGAACTGAAACAATTCTGCCTAACACACTGGGAAAACTGATTTACGCAAAATACACTGAAAGGAATCATGCCCTGGGTGATAAACCTGGCAAATTGCTTGCATGGCTATATAAGCGCGAAACCCCCAGATCACCCATCTGCCAAATCCAGAGCAGGGACGCCCCAAGCACCCACACACAAGAAGGGAAAAACCTGGTGTTCAAAGAGTATTACTAGGCACTATACTCCGATACCTCCCCTCCCTCAGACACCGAAGATGTCCTCGACATCATCGAGCTGCCACACCTAGATGAACATATGGCGGAGACCCTGAACGGTTCCATCAGCCCTGACGAGGTCACGGCCACCATTAGAACACTACCCTCGGGGAAACCACCAGGCCCCCGACGGGCTCCCTGGCAAATTTTATAAGATTTACGAGGACATACTAGCCCCATTATTATCCCAGGTGTACAATGAGGCGTAAGAGGTGGGCTGTCTCCCTGACACCATGCGCAAAGCCATCATCCCCCTGCTGAAACCCAACAAAGACAGCTCAGACTGTGGCTCGTATAGGCCCCTGTCCACGCTAAACGTGAACTATAAGATACTAACAGCGCTACTGGCAAGGAGACTGCAGGCCGCCATCCCGTCCTTAATCCACCAGGATCAAACAGGGTACATGCAGGGCCGCTCCATCACAGAAAACCTGCGTAAGCTGCACCATGTCATATACTGCACAGAAGACGAGCCCACAAGGAGTGCGTGGTGTCCTTGGACGCCTCCAAAGCATTCGACTCAGTCCGGTGGAAGTGGCTCCACGTCACACTGGCCAAGATGGGAATTGGGCCAGCCTTCTCAAAGTGGGTCAAACTCACCTACACGGACCCCATGGCCAGAGTGCGAACCAATAACAAGTGGAACCTCTCCAGAGGGACCCGAAAGGGATGCCCCCTATCCCCCTTACTTTACATCTTAGCCATTAAACCAGTGGCGGCTTACCTCAGGCAAGTGTATGGTGACGGGGGCATAACAATAAATGGGGTGACCCACCTTGTCTCTATGTACGCGGACGACATGCTCCTTTACCTAAAGGACCCTGAACACATACTTCCCTACATACTGGAAACATTAGAGGAGTTTTACAGATGCACTGGGATCCAAATCAACCACGACAAGTCCTGCCTGTACCCCCTAGCCGCCCTAAGTACGACTAAGAAGGAACACCTCCCTGCACTGGTTCTTAACTGGGAACCCACCTCATTCAAATACCTGGGCATTAAGATCCACCGCAACCCCAGAACTGAACATACACTGAACACCGAGAAGGCGAAAGAAGGCCTGACTAAATCAATGGACTTTTGGAGCAAGCTGCCCCTTTCGGTGGCTGGTAGAGCAGGGCTCCTCAAAATGGTAGCATTACCGAGACTCCTATACTTTTTCACCAACGTCCCGTACAACATTCCCCAGCGATTTTTCATTGAGCTAAACAAACTGTAGAAAATGTCTATGGCACGAAGGAAGGCACAGAGTCGCCTTAGAGGTAACGCAAAGACCGTATGAGAGAGGAGGCCTCAAAATGCCCAATTTCGAACTGTACTACTTAGCAGGCCAACTGAAGTACGTAATCCAATGGATGGCCGACGACGGCACCTCAGACACACGCCTATTGCGACCCGCAGCCTCCCAGAAGCTGCTCAGAGACTTACTCTGGATCGAATCAGACACTAAGCAACAAAACCCATACTTGGTCAGCCTAGGCACCCGGATCTGGAGAAGAGCCTGTAAAACCGCCAAATTGGTCGAACCTTGCTCCCCACAGATCCCGATAGCCGCTATTATGTCGACCAGACCAGAGGACCAGAAGGTAATCAGGAGCTTATGGGAACCCCTTGGCATCGCCACCCTGGGGGGGATCGTGGAGGACCAGGGCATCCTCATGTTCACTGAGCTGCAAGAAACCACCGGGTTACCGCCAGGTCAATTCCTCCTACATGGGGCCATAGTGAATAGACTTACGAAACGATGGCCCGAGACAGAAAACCTCAGAACCGGGCATGAGGTCATTGAGAACCTGCCGAGTGCGGCAGAGTGTGGACATGAAACCTCGAGGCTTTACGCGACCGTGCTCAGCTGCACCTCCCAACACGACCTTAAGTGCAAAGCAAAATGGAAACTGGAACTGGGCATGCTGTTTGAAGACAGAGTGGGAGGCTATAACACAGTACCACAAAAAGGTATCTAGGAACGCCCGCTTCCAGCTCACACAATTCTACATCATTCATAGAGCATACCTTACTCCAGACATCATTTCCAGATTCAGCAGCTCAAGCGCAGTGACATGCCCCAAATGTCACAAACCCTCGCAGGAATGTCCCACGTTCTGGGGATGCCCGGCTATACGCGCTTTCTGGTCCCTACTCAAAGCGAAAACGGCCGAAGCAGACAACACACTAGACGTGCAATCACCCAAAGCTTGCATCTTGGGATCGTACCCCAGAAACAAGAAGAACAGGCCCCTGAATAGACTAAAGGACCTCATGTATATTTTGGCAAAAAGACGGATCGCCATGGCCTGGAAGAGCCCCGCGGCCCCCAGTGTCGCTATGTGGTGGGCGGACCTACGTAGATGGTCCACCGCCGAAACGGGGGCTTGGGAACTGGCACAACGACAGCAAAGCATGGACACCTCCGATCTATTGCAATGGGTGGCCCTCACAACGTCCCTATTCTGTGCAACCGAGGACATCTCCTCCGGGGGGACCCAGACGGCCCGCACTGAGCCTCGACATATATAATCTGCGGCATACCTCCTTGGTCTAATGGGGAGGGAGGGAGGAGGGGAGTTGTCATTTACAAGCAATTGCTTTGGATTTGATACTATGTATTGTTTATTAGAAAAATAAATATATTTAAACAAAAAAAACACATATATATATATATATATATATATATATATAATATACACACACACACACGTTCAGGCCATCTCCTCAAATAAGGCAAACGCAATAACAGACATTGCCAGGGAACAAGGCGAGGATATTGAGGAGATTAGCAGTTCATCCCATTTGAACGAACACCCCCATGAAGTGAACATTTCTTCTGCACTAACTGACAAACTCTAACGTTAATGGGGAAAGTGACACACAGTGTCCTAATGGAATGAAGTCCTCAATCTTTATGCTTGATAACTTACCATCAGAGATGAAACTGCTGATGGGCTGGTCCTCTACTACTAACACAAATGGTCCTCCCAATTTAAAATCGGTCTTCTCTAATGAAACTCTTCAATTTAATTCCTGCTCTCCGTAGTTTGATTTCAGAGGACGTGGAATGGATCAAACTTCCTGTTGTAAAGAATAATCATATGCTTTGCAAATTACAGTCATTTATCATAGCTAAGCTTATCTGGGACCATGAACCATATTTGCTTGCTTTTGGGTACCAATTGGTTATGTTTAAAACTATAGATGAATCCAACGCCTTCATTGAACATCAACCGCAACTTGCTGCTGCACCTACACATCTAACAAGCCTGGAGCACCACACACAGGCTGCTAGCAACGCTCTAAAAGAGCAACTTGATTCTGTTGCTAATAAAGTAAAAGGTCTGGCATGGCTTGAAGCATTGATCAAAACGATCACGAATTCTAACATCTCGCTTAATACTTCATAAAATACTTTACTCTCTATTGCTTCATGCAATTGCTGTGGTTTTAGGAACTATCACACATGGTTCCAATCTCTAAACTCATCCAACTCTACCTCCATCATCTTGTTACAAAAAACGATGTCCTTGAAGGACATCGTTTCGGATGGATATATGGCTTATTCCTACCAGGCTGAGAAAGGACCTATAGGGAGACTGTTGGGGGGGGGGGGGGGGGGGATTGGCTGTCCTGATCAAAAAGGACATTGAGTGTTTTTCTTTGCAGCCTCTCCGCAACTTTTGGTTATTCATCTTACTCTTTCTTCGACCCCTTGTCTGCATTTTCTAATGATCTCTTTATATTGGAATCCAGCTTCTGTTCTCATTGAAAACATAATTTTAAAAGTAAATGCAACTTTAATTGATGCTCTGTTACTCAATGACAAATTTGAAATGATTATTGGAGGCGACTTTAATACCTCGCTTCATGGGGGGCCACAGCTTGAATTCATTCAATTCTTATTCGCAGATCAAGGGTGAGTCTTGGATTCAATTCCTTGAGGATTGGGATCTTCAGATAATGGTCGACAACAATCAAGCCAACTCTTTCACTTAGCAGAGAGGCCGGCACAAATCATACATAGACTATTTGGTACTATCAAATGGACTGGCCAGGATGGCAGGTCCCCTCAGACTAGTTCGAGCGGGGTACAGTGATCATCTTCTGTTGACTTGCTCAATAGCTATGCCTTTTGGCACCTATAAAGTTGTCTTGACCCTAATTCTGCCCATTTATCGATAGACAGATGCTTTCGGTTCAATGGCATCCGTCCACTTGTAGAAAACTCAGTCAATCGTGATCTTTGGGTCTCTCACACCGACCGGATCGGAGACGAATATGCCATAAAAATTGATAGATTGAATTAAAATATGATTCGCCAGCATCTTCTGAACATTGTAAATACAATGCCTAAGAAGAATTTAGTTGGTCGGCAACACCAATATAATCATTTGATCAGTGCACTAAAAAATTTTTTAAAAAGAAACCATGCATTGCGACAGCTGAAAATGGTAGAGAATATATTGCAACAAAAAGATCTTATCATAAAATGAGATTAAAAAAAACAAATTTGAAGCATATTTAATAATCAAAGAATCATCAATCTAATTTGTAAAAAAAAAAAAAAAGCACAAGGCAAATATGGAAGACGATTAGAAATCCAATAGGTAAACACCAAATTGATTTTCAATCTGCAATTTCGGGTGACACCTGGGTGCAATATTATAGACTGAAGTACTCGGTTCCAGATACATTTTGTGAGTTAAATACTCATGATTTTGCCAAAGATATCCTTCCTGTTTGTCCATGGGAATTAAATGATATTCATGAGGCCATAACCAGGCTGAAAAGTTCTAAGGCGGGTGGTCCCGATGGGCTCCCACCGTGTGTGCTGAAGTACGATCCACACTTTTGGGCACCCATTCTCAAAAGGCGATTCAACATTGTATTTCAAACCAGGAGCATTACAAGTTCCTGGCTCACGTCACTCATCATTCCGTTATATAAAAAAGGACAAAAGGATCTTCCAGCTAATTATCGACCCATTTCTATTATTGATGTTGCTGCCAAAATGTTTGCCTCACTATTCTTACAAGACCTGAATTCCTATATCAATGCACATAATATCCTGTCACATTGTCAAACTGGATTCAGGAAACACTTGGGTACCCAATTAAATGCGACCATCCTATCAATCATATTGGCTGCTTCAACCCAGTCCTCAAATGGTCCCATATATATGGCTTTTCTGGATTTATCCTCAGCTTTTGACAGCGTAATCAGAAGCATCTTATGGGCAAAGATGTCTAAATTTGCTATTCCATCTCATCTTATAGCTATTATCGCCTTACTCCATCATAATACGAATTACCAAATCAAAATTCATCAAGCTGGCTGCTTAACTGAAAAAATCTCTGCAGAAATAGGCGTCAAACAAGGTTGTAACCTGGCGTCCGTATTATTTAATCTTTATCTGGCAGATGTGGAAGACCTATGGCTTAGTCAAAAATCTTTTCTGGTCAAATTTGGTAGTCTACGCCTTAGCTGTATGGCCTTCGCAGATGATGTGATTCTGTTTGCCAGAACACCATTTGGTCTGCAGACAAAAATTGACATTTTTGCTGAGTTTTGTAGGCAACATAATCTTGCCACTAGCGCACAAAATTCTAACATTCTTATTTTTTAGAGCAAAAATAAACAAAAGAAAGGTATTCATTATAATTGGAGCTCAGGAGGAAAATCCATTCAAGTTAAATTGAGTCTTATATATCTAGGATATAATTTAACTACTACAAATTCGTTACCTTCCTGGTACAATTCTCTCACGATCAAAGCAGCTCTGTTGATCGCTCAAATTAGAATCATTTGCAGCAGATTGTGCAAATTTTCATTGACACCATTAATAGATTTTTATTTACTTAAAGTGGAGTCTATTCTTTTATATGGTTTGGATACTAAATTTAGACAAGCATTTAAATCGAGTACACAGTCTTATTTGGAAAAAGGTATCATTACTCGCTTTTGTCAGAACCCAAAGGAAATAGAAACGTTAAAACATCTCATACTCTATTGTCACTTTTTTGAAACACAGCGTTTGTTACACTTGAGTAAATACTTGGAAAATAATTCAACAGCTTCATTAGAACTATTCTGGTGTTTTTTGTATGTGGGGAGATAAGAATACTTTGCTTATTGCACTAACACGCTTTCTATGCTTTATTCAAACAAAACTAGATGAAGTTAGGACATAGTATTATGCTATTATTATCCTCAATGTCAGCAAGCACCCATTGTTCAATCTTACATTACAAATAGTGAATTTGTTAGCTGGGATATTCTACTAATGTAATTTTTAGAGTTTAATCTTGAAAGATCAATGTAAAATCTATAAGTGATGGAAAATTCTGTATGTGATTGGAAATTCAATGATGGATATTTGTACCTATAGTTCTTACAAATTGGATTTTGCATTTTCATAAATTGTACAAGAATTCAAGTTTTAATGATTCAAAATGTATTTTTCGTTTTAGAATTGTAAAGATGCTTTGCATTAAATACAATTTTTAATAAAAAAATTTAAAAAAGCTTGCACAAGCTGCCCGTTTCACCTTCCAACATTGATATAATGAATGTAAGAGAGAGGAAGTTAAGAGTAAAGAATGAAGGTGGTGTATCAACAATGAAAAGGTAAATAAACAGATGCATGGTAGATTGTGTGCAGTTATTAGACAGCTACAATTTTAAGATTGTAGGTTTAGAAACTGTTTGGTTGAGTCAAATAAACACATACATAATATGTAGGAAGGAGGACATGGGGAAGCCCCTTTAATTTAAAATAGAAGCCAAAACAAAAGGGGTTGACAATAAGTTGATAAAAGTAAATAGGCCATACACATCACCTTTGAAATATAGTCTGTGCGATCACGTAGAGCATAGTAGATGTGATGCAGAGTGTAGCCCAGTAGGCTGTGTGTGCTAGAAGTAATCACCGAACAGTAGTTAGGAGTGGGAATGGTGGATGGACATTGAGGAGCGGAAATATGCTAGTGGATATATGCAAACTTGGCACAGTCCAGGTATTGGTGCCGAGACTTCAAGTGGGTAGGAGGCAATGTAAGCACTGTGGACACAA
Organism: Ambystoma mexicanum; assembly: GCF_040938575.1. Taxonomy (NCBI): domain Eukaryota; kingdom Metazoa; phylum Chordata; class Amphibia; order Caudata; family Ambystomatidae; genus Ambystoma; species Ambystoma mexicanum. Next base: position 297,026,969 of record NC_090936.1, on the reverse strand, counting down.
AAAGTGTTCATAATATGGATCCTCATGTTTGAGTTCCCCACTAAAGTGTTTTAGCAAAGTGACAGCTCCCATTTAAAAAGCAGAATGTGATGTATCAAGATTTACAAAACTCAAGCCTTAAAACCAGTAGAAGAGGACTATGCTCCGATAGGAGTTTTACCAACTAAGTTAAACACTTGATCACAACAACCTTGTTAATTCATTTAAATGCAACTGAACCACCAAGTTCGAAAAGTCACAATACAGACATCAAAAGAACAAGGATCTGGGCGACACTCTAGCCCTTACTCATTTCCTTGATAAAACTGGTTAGCCCGACAAAGAACTGCGACTTGTGACTCAGACACAATTGTATTAATAGATAGATGAATTTGTATCAGGGGTATACAAAAGGTTAAAAATAGCACGCACTGTATATGCAAAAATACAGTGATCATTTCTGTTACATTTGGATGTATGGGAGCAAGCAGCAGTCCTTGGTATGATGGCCTGCCCACAATGTGTCTATACACATTGTGCCAATATGCAGCCTTTTGTCTGACTCACCAGGAAAAACAGATTATAAATTATGAGAATGCTTGCAATCTTGCCACTGGGGATATACCCTAATAGCTAACATGTTGCTAAAGGGTAGCATACATTGTAAAGTTGGAGGCATGCTGATCAAAAGGTTTAACTTATTTTAACCCAACACACAAGCCGTGTGTGGTGCGGCCTCGGACAAGACCTCACGCTCCTGACAATGCCTAAAACAAAGAACAAGCCTGCTTTCTTTTGACATTGTTTAGGAGACAGGGTCTGTTAGTCAGCGCTGGACAATTCCTTTTGGGGTGGGTTCTCGGAGGAACCAGAATGTGTCTCCCTGACTGTCCTCAGGGATGTGTCATCCAGGTGGGCAGGAAATGGCCATCGCAGTTGAATCCAGTTCCTCAGGGCGTACCAGTGAGGGATGATCCCCTAGATAGGGCGGTCCTCTGAGAGTGGAAGTGGCACACCAATGGGTGAGACGTGGTATCCCCTTCTTATAGCACCTTTTCCCCATCCTACCCCGTAGGATATTCAAAATCTTTACCCTCCCCCCCACTTTTCAGACTAACACTTTCCCACATCATGAAAGACAACTGACAAACACCAGAGCCGTTTACCTGGCATGTCCCAACACAAGGGTCAGGCAAAGTCAGGCAACCACACGACGAGACAGCTAACCAGGCACAGCAGTTCAAGAGGAGGAGAAAGTTGGCGCAAGCCGAGAGGTTGACAAGGAGAGAAGCTACCTTGCCCTTTTTGACCAAAGCCTGTAAGACCTCCATGGAACGAATTGTAAGACCGCGAACAATAGCACAAGTGTGTTGCACCAGATGTCAGCAGTACACGTAGTGTGCCTACGCTGATAAGCAGGACAGAGGGAGACACCTGCTACCGTGGTACCGGCCTTGACTCCCGATATGAAGAAAGCCATGCGGTTCATCACAGGCAGCGAGTCGAGGGGAGGAACGATAAAGAAATCAAACTGTGTTGAACAAAAGTAGCAAACTGCTTATGCAGGATGTTCAAAGAACTGGTAATGTAAAAGGGGAAGGCTAGCTGCAGATGAGCTAGGGCACCACATAGTTGCTCACTCGAGAAACTCTGGGCGATTACCCGATAGTTGAAACTATTACCAGAAGGGCTTGGGAAAGGCGAGAAGAGGGTCAAAGTGGTCATACGGGGGGATGGGGGATTAGTAAAATCCTCTGTAGTCGAAAGTATTTGACCGTCAGATAATCGTAAAAGGGAAGTGAATCCCACATCGTGAGAAAGTCAAAAGGAACTGAGATTGGCAAGAGTGAACCCGAAGGAGGGATGCTGATAAAAAGGGGCAAAATCTAAAGTCCCAAAGGAACAGTGTGTGGATTAGAGCGAACCCGGCAGAGGATGGTCCGCATTGAATTTTTGAAAGGACATTAAGGTTTGGGAACACTTTCAAAGGTGTCTGTGCACGGAAGAGGGGTACCAAAGGGTAAAGAATCATCACCCCAAGTGCAATCCGAAATAACTTTTTGTTTGATTATTTGAACCATCAGATCCTCATAAGCAGGAGAGACGACCTGCAAAGATCCTGATATTGATAGGAACTGTTTGATTCGTATGCAGCCCGATGAGAGGGACTCAGGAGTGAAAGCATCACCCGACGTGCAAGCAGAAAGGAACCTTTGTTGTTCTTTTGAACGGAACAGGCTCTCGAAGGCAAGCAGAGACTAGGCCATCGAAGATCCGGATAGCTGAAATCGGAAACTGCTGTCTCGTGCTGGGAAAGCTTGAGCGTGTGCTGTGCTCCAGATTCCCACCGTGTCCCGTGCTCAAAACGTGGGAAAAGGAGACTACTGCATCCTGACATTATTTGTTAACACTTTATATTTTATGAGCCCTATCCCACACTATTTTGTATTTTAGCGTAAGGATTGGCAATATGTGTTTCTTATTATACGCCCTTTTAGTTTACAAGACGCTATTAGGACTGCCTTATTTTGATTTGATGGTTGTATCTTGCTCCCATCTGAAATTTAGGTTTAAATTAGGCGTTTTTCCACCCTACCCATACAGTTTAATAAACACCCTTGAACTGTGATCACTTGTGTCGGTCTATTATTGATACCATGCCTTCCTTACAGTCCAAACTGATTTGCATATGGCTGCCCTTTGTCATAAGTGCACTCTCAGAGGGTCTTGGCCACCAACATTCAAATGCACTGTACACTGAAGGTATCAAAGTTGAATCAGATTAAAAAAAATAATTCAAACACTAGATGGCCATAGAGTCACACTGGTATCCATTTACGCCCCCAATGCTAATCAGAACCAGTTCTTCATGAAATTGTCAAAAGCTTTATTTGATCACGCAGAGGGGGAAGTGATTCTAGGGGGGGATTTTAATGCTGTGATCAACCCCTTGGTTGATGAAACATTACCACCAACAGCAAATGATAGGAACAACTTTAAGGCCCTCACCTCTTTGCTGAAAGATCACTCCCTGATTGAGGTATGGAGATATTGCCATCAAGAAGAAATAGAATTACACATTTTTCGGTGGTTCATGGGGGATTTTCAAGACTAGACATGTTTTTTTATATCCGATTCCCTAATCCAAAATGTATTGGAAGTGGATATACTCCCAGAGGCACTAGCAGATCACTCCCTGGTTTCACTGTCCATAACCCCCCTCCAAAATATCCCCCCCACTAAACCCCCCTGGAGGCTAAATGACTTCCCGCTAGACGACCCAATGATTTGCCCACACATTAGAGAAACTATGGTGAGAATGACACGGGGGAGGTGAGTTGGGGCACGATTTGGGAAGCAAGCAAAGCGGTACTCAGGGGCCACTTCATAGAACAGGCAGCACAACGAGGGAGAGCTAGGAGACTACTGAAGGAGCAATTAGAAGGGTAAGCACTCTGACTTGAAGAGGCGCACAGGAAGAAACCCTCCCGGCGCTCATTAAGAGACCTGAGGATGGCAAAAAGGGCGCTTGAAGCTGATGAAGGATGATGCGCACCAAGCAATTTTTTTTTTTTTTATTTTTTTTACACAAAAGGAAATAAGGCTAACAAATTACTGGTGGCAAAACTAGGTCAACAGACCAAACAAAACAGAATAGACTTCCTGCGAGATAAATCAGGCAAAGGCACATATTCTGAGGAGGGCAAATGCCGCATTGTGGAAGAATGTTTAGGGAACATGCAAGCCCACATAAGGGAGACCAGCAGTCCGTCAAAGAGTTTATATCCAAGGCTGACCTTCCTCAGCTGTCACAATCCTCACTAGAATCCTTAGAAGCTTAAATCGGCGGAAGAAGTCAAATTCGCCATCAAAGCCCTCTATTGGCAAGGCTCCGGGCCCAGACGGATTCACAAACAAGTTTTATAAAACTTTTGCAAAAGAACTCACACCGCACCTCACAAAGCTGTTCAACACCCTATGGCAAACGGGTTGTGTTACACAATCTATGGCCGAATCAAACACAACCCTACTCCTAAAACCTGGAAAAGACCCAGCAGATTGTGCTTCCTACCGGCCCATAGCCTTGCTCAATATGACGCTAAGTTGTTTAATAAAATCATAGCACGGCGCCTGGGAGAGGTGTGATCTGCATTAATTGACAGGGATCAGACGGCTTTATTCAGGGCCGGTCGGCCCATGATAACATTCGGAGAGCAATAGACTTGATAGCTCTAGCCCCCTCCATTCCGGGTCCCCTTTCTTTGCTATCCCTAGATGCCACCCGGGCCTTTGACAACATGTCATGGGATTACCTGCATTTGGTCCTGAAGGGTTTTGGCTTTGGCCCACACTTGGTCCTGGCCAACTTCCGGATCCCCTCCACCCAAATACGAATCAACGCTCATTGGACACCACAGATACCCCTTGGCAGAGTGACCAGGCAGGGGTGTCCCTCATCACCTTTAGTTTTTGCCCTAGCAATGGAACCATTAGCCCAACATATCCGTCTTCACCCTGAAATTCAAGGGTTTGAAGTAAGAGACCAGAACCACAAAGTTGCGCAATACGCGGACGAAGTGCTCCGTTTCCTGAGAGGCTCAGTCCTCTATCCCTCCGCTTATGAGCCTGCTTGATAGTTTTGCGCAAATTTCGGGCTTCACAATAAATATGGCCAAATCAAAAGGTTTGAATCTATCTGAATCACCAGAGGCGATAAATGCCTTACAGAACACCTTCTCCCTCAACTGGGTAAACTCCAAAATAACATATCTTGGGGTGCACTTAACTCCTACATACTCTGGACTAATGATAGCCAATATCCCCCCGCTGATAAAAGACGCGAAGGATTCTCTACTAAAATGGGCCCCCCCCAGCAGATATCACGGCTAGGGCGTGTAACAGCCATCAAAATAACATTGCTACCCCGGCTTCTTTATGCATTCCAGGCGCTTCCAGTCCATATCCCAGAGCGAGATTTACACAACTTGCAGAAGGAGATATGCCGATTCATCTGGCAGCGTAAAACTCCCAGAATTCAGCGCAAGATTCTCACCAGAAGCAGGCAGGTTGGAGGCCTGGGACGCCCCTCCATTTTAAGATACTACCGAGCAACTCAAATTGCCCCCATCCCGAGTTGGGCTATTCAAGATGACCCCCCCCCCAAATGGCAAGACATTGAACAACTGTTCTCCGGGGCTCCTCTCTCCCACCTCCCCTTCCTACCGCGGGAAGCACGGGTCTCTCAGAGGCCCCTTCTCCCAACTACGAGCTCCACGCTTCGATGCTGGGATAGGCAGACTACCCTAAGAGGGATTATCCCAGGTCTAGGCCCTCTAACCCCAATCATGCAGAACCCAGTGTTTACTCCAGGGCTCCAGCCTAGATCATACCAAAACTGGTCAAGAGCGGAGATCTTGAGACTGCAGGAGCTATATGCCGACAAAGACCCCTGAACCTTCATCCAGTGTAAGGAGAAATTCAATCTCCCTGAAAGAGAGATTTAGATATATACAACTCAGGCACTGGATCACCAACCCGACCGTAAAAAGGACTGCCACCAGGCACCCCACAGGCCTAGAGAGAACTGTCTCGGAAAAACAACGCACACACAAAGTGGCAACGTGCTATCGCCTTCTAGAAAACGTCCCAGAGGAAGAAAAACGCTACATGTTAGCATGGGAGAGGGAGCTGGGGAGAGAGATAGCCTCGGTGTCATGGCAGAGAATCTGGGATAGAGCACACAGGTCCTCTAGATGCACAATGGTCAGGGAATGCGCATTTAAGATATGCTATTGATGGTACTTCACGCCGCAGAGGCTGCACGCGATAAATGTAGATTACCCTGATGTATGTTGGCATGGTTGTGGGGCAAAGGGAGATCTGGGGCATATGTGGTGGCACTGTTCGATCATTCAATCCTATTGGTTAGAGATCAGGACACCCCGGATGATGGATCCTACCCACAATCTGGTCCCAGAGCGCGGCTAATCACACAACTACTGATGGCGGCCCGCTTAACGCGTGCACGATTCTGGAAAGAACTGGAGGGCCCTCACATTGCGCACTGGTGGATCAAGGTTTGGGAGCTTCTGGGAATAGAGAAGCCAACGGCTGCAATGGAAAACCGGACGGACAAATTCCAGAACATCTGGGGCCCATTCCTAGACCATGTGGAGGAAAAAGAACACATGTTTTTCCAACCCAAACTGGTTAAATACCTCCTTCAACCCTGAACAACCTGGGAATGAAGGAAATACCTACCGACTTGAATCCAAATGGGGGGATGCCGCAAGACACTGAGCACAAAACCTGGAACTAATGGGGAATCTGGTTAAGGTTATTTTTTTTTAAACATTTTTTTCACTTTCTTCAACTAAGAACGCTACAGAACGCAAAGCTGCATGCTGCATGCTGCACCCCCAGGGGATATTTATGAAATACATTCACTAAAAGAATCATAAAGATGTTAAAATGAAATGTTGATGCATTGTTATAAATTAATTGAAGTTGGGAGCACAGTGACAAATATCGAATTTTATGAAGCTTATGAATTTCGATGGATGGCTCAATGGACGAGTGTCATTGGGGCAATTGACCGCTGATTTGTACTCAAGGAATATTGCCACTGATTTGGTTTGTTAATGAATTCAATCTTTATTGATGTTTCAATAAAAAAGATTTTGACACAAAAAAAGAATAATTCAATAGAAAGTTGAAAAGGCTGCAAGGGGATAATTAACTTTCCACCATCTTTTTGGACACAGTTGATTGATGCCCAGAGATATCGCCCTTACCCTCCAACTTTCTTGCAAGCCTTTTCTCTTCATTTAGCCCATAAGTGCCTAGCTCCATCTCCTGACCGGTGAAATCCCACGCCTTATCCAATGAACTCGATCATCCAGATAACAACATCAGGGTGCAAAATGTACACTCCCCACTAGTCATTGGCTAGTGATATTTGGCTCTGGGCGGTTAAGAAATGGTGTGTTGTGTATGTATAGAATTGAGGTGGATAGTTTCTTTTTTTGGCTACTAGAAGCCTCAAACGTTTGCACCTTGATAACTGGTTATGTACCCAACTTGGGGAGGTTTAAAAATGAGTGAAGGAGCATGTGCTTGCTTGCCACTTGTCGGGCACCGCAGTGGGGGCTACTGCAGACAGGAAGAGGGATCAATGCAAAGTCAACAGCACAGACTTCTCCGGAAAGTGGCAGTGCAGAACAGGGAATGGCTAGAGCCTATCCCGATGGACTGGTCTCCACCTAGATTTCACAGGAAACCCCACCATGTCGAGAGAAGGAAGAGCTGTGACCACAGGCTGAGATTAACTGGGGGTGTGTAGCTTCTCATGCAGTGAGGTGGCACTATTATGTAGGCAGGGGCCCAGGGCTTGTTTGTTCAGCAGGCAGCGAGAAGACCGTAGTTTAAAGTGGTAGTGGTGACAGAGCTGCTGCTATAGTGATGCCACCAAGCCCCACTTGTCCTCCTCGGAAATGGGACCTTCTAGGGACAGACCATGCAGCTGAACGCAGGCATACTCTTCAATGCCTCTAAACCACATTTCCAATGACTGCATAAAGTGAACTTTGTTCATAAGGTTAATCCAGGTTGATAATTCAACAACCAGGACTGCAGCCAGTGCCTTTCTCATACAACATATCCCATGCCCCATATTAAAGAATATCCCGTCCAGCTGGGAGAGGACGATGATGTGGGCATGTATATGCAGGGGATTCGATAACAGAAGAGTTTTAGGTCCCTGCGCCTGTGTTTTAAGCCTGCTTTTCTAGATGTACTAATACGGCACTTTCTACCACAATGTAAAGAAAAGTCATGAAGAGAAATAGACAGACTGTAGTCATTACAAGAAATATCTGCACAGCTACTTACCATATGGACAGTTTCTCCCATTTTAGGCATACCGGTACTATTAAAGATTATTTCCCAGAAGGAGATCTGCTGATGACTAGGTTTATATTTGGCAGCTGCACACCATGTCTGGCTAGGAAGGCTGTAAAATGTGCATGGGACACTAACAGGGAAAACCGTATCTTGCCAACTGGGAAAGCAGTACAATGATTATAAGTATATGTTGGCAAAGACTTTACATGCATCTCAGTTAGCAGAAAAGTCATATTGACTGGCGATTTCCAAGATGTTCGGGAGAAGGCTATGTTCTCCTTCAAGATAAATGGGAGTGGCGATTATGGGGGCGGGAATTTTACAAAAATAAAAAGTACTTTGGCAACACAAATTCTGGGACAACTGCAACAAGAAATTGTGAACCTTGCTGTTATTTATCAAGCCTACTTCTTTCTGGCTTAGGAACTTAGTTTGGCAATGGAGGAAGCATAACAACGGTTTAACAAAGAACTATTTTATATAGAAGTATATGTCAACATGAAGAATGTTACATAAGCAGAGGTATGAGGATCGAAAGAAGAAAATCTGAACAGCAATCAATATCTTGCTTGCAGAATATACGGGTGCCATTGGTGAATCACTTTCTGGAGCACCGGTATGAGGATATAGATCTGAAGGAGTTTGCACATCAAGTACCTAAATCCAAGAAAAAGGTTATTTTGATTGAAGATAAGCAGTCACTGCTAGAGCACGATGTATTCTGCATGTTGGGACATATATTGGGACTTAACAAATCCACTGACTGTCCAGATTTTTCACATAGTACTGCTCTAGTACCAATATAAGCAGAACACTAACTTATTTAGCTAAATATAAAACAATGTACACTTTAATTAAGTTACCAATTTGAAGATGGCCGATTAATCTTAAATCTTAAAATATACATCAAAACTAAGTCCCATACTACTACCGATGAACTTTTCTGAAAAGTAGTTACATGTCTCTCAAACTTCACAGCGCCTCTCTGGGAGTTGTCCTCCTACTGGTAAACTCCACAAGTTTAAAAAAGGCCATTGCTCCTTACTGATGCAACAGAAAAAAACTCTTCCATGATAAAAACAGTAGGACTACCTGGATCGGACCGTCAGTGAAAATAATTCAAGAACATCCTGGTTTCGAGGGAGCAAGCATAGGCCCTGCAGAATGAACCACAGGTGATCACTGAGTCTCAACTTTTTCACCACACAGCAATCCGACCGCAAGTAACTGTAGACAATCAATGGGAACTCCACAGCAAGGTAATTTAGAATCCTGGACACTGAACTCTGGGCTGAGCAGGATCACAGGCGTCTCGCGTAAAACTCCAGGGGATGGAATAAGGCACGGGGATGGTTAGTATTGCACTACAAGACCACCAGAGGTTGCTAGAATGTTATTTGAATGCTCAAATGGGCACGTCCATGAACCCAAATATTGGGATCTCAGTGAGAGAGTCCATAAAAATGAGCAGCAAGCATATGGGGATCTGGCATAACCACAGACTTGATTTGCTAAAGAGATGGGTGCCGAATGATGTAATGGCACTGGGAGAACTGAGGTGCAGGCAGTGCTACTCTTTTAAAAGGATAAATCAGAAGAACTTGAGCTAAAAAGTTCTCTGGATGAAGAGTGCAAACTTAACCTCTGAAATGTTATAGATCCAGGACAATTTCTGATGGTGGTAACCCGGTAATAGCCAAAATAAAGATGGCTAAATGCTGAGCAAACACGAGTAGGGTTACATTTGCTACCACTGACAACAAGGACGCCATGGCTTGACGTGAATGCGATCTGCCCCAGAGGCGTGAGGCGCAGGGAGGATTTAGCACACCTTCTTCTGGATTGCAGATTCTTGATACAGCTTAGAAGACAGTGAATTACACCACATCTAATCGCGAATTGCTTGCCTACGCACAGGTATCATTTGGCTTTTGTAATGCTGCGTTTTTTTTTGTTTTTTTTTTTTAACACGATCCAGCCCACTTTACAATGGTATCCTTGAAAAAGTTAACAGACCAAGGTCTTGCATATTTTTTTAATTTAAATCATATTGTTTAGTGTTTTAATGATGGTTGACTGATTTTGGAGCAATGTTGTTAATATTACTGGTTTCAGTGCGTTTTTAATTTTGTATCTGAATAAACGTATTTAGTACTACTCAAATGAGAACTGCCCCAACATGGTGTATATAAACATTCCGAGAACATAATTCTTCTTGCAAATTACTTATTCTATAAATCACTCTGATAGACGTGCAATAGCAACAGCTTAAATAATCCTTCATAGGAGATATAACATGGTCAAATATTTTAACTAAGATGAGGGAGCAGACTATTAACTAAGGGTGCAAAAATGCAGTAATGTCCGATTAAAAGTATAAATGCCTTTCATTATCTAATCAGAAGTATATTCAATTTGTAATTTCTTGTAATAGATGTTTTATCGTTTGACCAACGTTGTCAGGGTAGCGATACTCAAATCAAATATAATGCAGATGTCCATTTTGAAAAATCAAGCCAGGGATTCTTTCCACCATCAACCATTTGTGCTATTATACACATTCCCTGGCTAGAAAGGTTATGTATCTCTGTACTACACGACTATAAAACTTTTTTTATTTATAAATGGGGCTGAAATTAGACAGAATGGAGACATGTATACAAGGTAACACAAACGATACTTGTTCTGTGATGTATGGTGCCACCAGCCCTCCAGATAAAGCGGCGTACTAGCCGGCTTTGCTCAATCAAGTTAGGAAAGTACTCCACCCCCACATAAAATATAGGGAGTAACATAAGCAGGTGTCTGCATTGTAAAAAGAAAGCATGTTCTATAGTAGAACTAAGGTTTTCAAGTTAAACATTGTATTTTAGCTTACCCCCCAAAACAAACGCAGTTGACAATGAAAAATCATCATGTTCGTCGTTTTAAAATAGTTAATTCCCAACATCCAAAAGTAGGGACCATTATGCTCACCTTAAAATTTGGTCTGGAGTCCTGGTTGCAAAAAGGACAATTAACTCACTGGTAGGGGAGGATTGTCAGGGAAAGACTAGTCTTAGTGCTGGGGAAAATATGATCTTTGAAACAGGGTGCAAAATTTGCACTCACCACTAGCCATTTCCTAGTGATATCGGAGGTATAAAAATTGAGGTGGAGAGTTACTTTTTTATGGATGGCTAGCAGAGTGCAACTTGAATTTTAGAAGAATGTCTGTTCATGCTGCATTCATTTTCTTCAAGAGAAATCCTCACTTCGGATGCAAGAACAGACCTATTGTAGTTTTTTGTGTTATAGGTGATACGGCATCGTTTGAACATATTCATTCCAAATAAACATGTTTGTTAATACAAACATGTTTTATGGGCAAAAACAGTTTTAACTCGACAATGTCTTTTAACAGTCTACACTGGTTTCATGTCTCTTGGCATGGTACTTCTTCAGGTTGGTAGTTTGAAATAAAACGCTGCGAGAAAGATTAATTTTTGACACTACAGAGACCTTTCCTTTCAATTATTTTTTTAAAAACTGTAAACAGGAATAATAGGCGATATTATCATACAGTTACCCGCCCCTGCAAACCACCTATCTTGCATACAAACAAGTATTTGTTATGATATACTCAACTTATATATCATAATGAAGAAAACTTACCATTGTTTGGGGTTTCAGTTTCCCCCTTTCCTTAAACCTCAAATCTTGTATAACGTGAAAAAAACGAAAACTTACAATGAGTGTGCAGATTCCCATCTTGTGTTTCACTAGGAAGACCTTTAGTTGATAGCATACTTTTTACAATACGATTTACCAAAGTACATTTTGCTTAATGTCTCAGCCTGCAAGCGCAGCTAATACGTAAACAATACAGTCGTTCATTTAATTTTATTGTGCCTACGGGCCGACGCATTCACTCCTTTTCACAGTGTGTGAGGTGGAAGCAGTGGCAGCCGCTATGGATACTGGGAGAAAGGAGGGGGTTGCGGAAGGGGCCCGTCAAGTGCTGGCCATCAAAGAAAATAGACAGACTACAGATCCCAGAATGCCCCACGAAATACTGCATCAGGGGGAGGCACACCGATGGGTAAAGAAAGGAAAAAAAAAAGGGAGAATCGGGTTTCCTTATGTTAAAACCGCCCGAACACAAAAAAAGTACAGGGTTAGCCCACGGTGGACGGAGCAGGGAGGAGGTGAGGAATCAGGTGTGTTAAAACCGTTGCTGAGAACACATGGGGCCGATAAAGGGGGAGGGGCCGGACAAGGGTTAAATGCAACTCCAAGAGACTCAGGAGGCGTCTTATTTTTCAGGAGCAGCGCGTGGTGAGAGACGCCGCACCCGAGTGTAGTGAGACCAGCCAAGAATACGAGTGGGCTTACTAGTAGTAAGCGGAAAGCTAACAGATTGACGCCGTACCCGGTCGAAGGCTCAAGACCTTCCAGTGGAGAGAAACGGCCACCTAAGAAGAAAGATTCAGAGTGGTGTATTGTGTATTATTGCCATTTGTTAATTTCGTTTTCATGGCCGGCGGACAGGTTTGAAGGTGAAAGCCTGTAATCGCCTGGCCGTTATCTTGGAACTAATTAAGCCCAGCAGCGGAAGTTGCAAGTAAAGCAAGGCACAACACCGGTGCTTATGAGGTGAAAATAACCGTCATCAGTTGGCTGAATTTATTGATCTGTGACCACTATTTGTTGTGCAATAAACCGCTGTGAAAGAAAACCTCGTTTGTCTCCAGCTGACTACTTAACACAGTGCATCACGTGCTTTTGGATGACACGTGTCCTGTGCCTACATCTACCATATTTGGACAGGGGGGAGAGGGGGTCTTTTGTGATGTGAGCAATTAGACATGCCAGTGCACTGGTTTCATTTGCGCACTTGTACACAAAGATGAGACCTGTCGCTTCAAACTTTCCTAGCTCTTTCTTTCTTCGACATTTCATCCTCTACCAATGCTCAAAATATCTAGCCCCAAATATTATATCAGGATTACTGATATTTATTGACATTTTGAAATCCACAAAACTTATCGGGCGCATTCATATTCCAGCAATGTGCACATTCCATGGATGGGCCAATCTACTAATAAAGCAATTTGCTGATTCTACACAGTATAAATATGCCTATGATGCGCCACATAAAACAGCAACACAAGGAGCAGAGTAGTAACAATCCCTTGTCTGGATAGGAATCTGTGGCCAACCGAGCTCGGAATGTACTGTAGGCGCAAAGAGCTTTCAGGAGTCAAAAAGCTTGAAACGCCCTTAAAGCAAGTGGGTCACTAATTACCATAAGGCCAAGCGGCCCGCTCCCCTGGAAGAATACAGCCCTCCATAGGATTAAGCGGACGACAATATCAGCAACCTTAAGAAATTGGTCAAGGACTTACCCTCCGATTAAGCGGCTCATCTCCATTGGGATATGCAGTCCGCATGAGGGAACATTAGGATCACAGCACTAACAGTTACTCAGAGCCACCAGTTCTCCATTCACACGGCAGTTGAGGAAGGCGCGGTAAGAGGTAAAGCAGCTGCCCATTAAACTCCTGATGCTAGCGAGTATACCACGTTGTTATTGAAGACTGTCCTGAAGAAAGTGGATGCAATCATTAATACCTCTGAAACCGGTAGACAGAAAAGAAACTGCTACCCATTTATACAGTTTTGCTCTGCTCTCGGTATAGCCCTTTTTCTTCCGTTACGGGCCACACGAGAGAAGATGCGTTGTAGGTTTCACAAATGTACAACTTGGGTGTTTTAGTAAAAATGTTACGCTTTTAGATTTTCCTTTAAGAGCAATAGACGCTGTTCATATTGTCTATAGGTTATTAAAATTGTATTATGCCATCAATAGACAATTGAATCTACAACTGCCTTCTCTCCCATATTTTAAACATGTATGGTTGAGATTGATTGATAAGAGGTTTAGATTAATTCGGTTTGAGCATTCTAAGAAGTAATTGAGATTTTCATTTCCTTTCTTTTCCTGTCCACTGTTAGATAAGCGGCACACAAGCAAACGCCTAGTATTGATACATCAAAAGGCAGTTTTATATACACAATCATGCTATCATCTCTTTCCATCTCTTTCCAGTGCTTAGAAAATTAAGTTTACCTCTTCTTCTACATCTTGATGAATGTGAAATGCGTTGCAAGAGAGAGTTGCACAGATGTGTTAGTGTTGTTTTGTGTGAAAAAACGTTTGTCAGGACTAAGCCGGTTTATCTGGTTAGTAGGCACCCCCCCTTGTACGTTGTCTAATGGTTTTAATATTCCTACCACGAGAAGCTCCCCCAAATATTAATTCGTAAACCTGCAGTTATTTAATGCCAAATCTTGTGTATATCCTTTCCGTCATCATGCTTTGTTTATGGAGACATCTGGGTTTATTTTTCACAAGCTTGCACATTAAACACGTATAAACTGTGTGACAGCCAAGGCATTTTACTTTAGGTCCGAGAACGTACAAGAGCCTCAGAGAGAGCAAAACCGCAACCATAATTGAGGCAGCGATGCGACAGCTGCAGACATGCCAGGAGATGTGGTTCCTGAACTAAGGATGCTTGGTGGCAACCACACTAGTTCGCACACGGCCATGCAAGCATGATGCAAAACACCATCAATGGGGCAGGTACACCACCTAAATGCCCCGCATTATGTCATGAAGGGGAGTCTACCTGCCCGAGAAGGGAACCGCCAGTCATGTGAATGTGGAGACTGCAGTTAGGTAATAGTATGCGTAATAGAAAAATCCTCTAGAGAAGGCAGTGTTTGTCACGTGGGTAGGCCTAATGGAATTATACAGGGCTTGGGTGGTCCTGTGTAACCATGCTCCAGGATGTACTGGAAGTTCAGTGTTAATGCAACAGACTAAAGCTATAATAATTATTTGCATTTTTATATAGCGCTACGAACCCTCAGGCATTTGAGCGCCGCTTATTATCCACGGTGTGTGGTGCTCATTTATCGACCTCAGAAGAATGAATGGATGAGTTTGGCGCCGGGATTCAAACCTGCACCGGCAGGCTCTGCACGGATGTCAAAGCGAGCACTCTTCTTGCTGTGTTATCTGACCGGTTTAAACTTTTCTGTATGAAGCTCATGTATAAAAACCTGATGTTTCCACGCTCAGGCGTCCTCAAAATTTGGGACAGAATTGCAACCCGTTTGTGCACTGTATGGAAATTAGGCATCATTATGGGTCCGGTGGTAACCGTGCCGGTGATACTGGCTGGTTGCCGCCGGACCTGTAAATATTTAAGGTGCCTGACCTGCCGGTAACACCAGGGATTACAACCCCGGCAGCTGGGAAATCAGGCACTGGTAAAGTGTTGTTCCCCCATTCCCATAGAGGACCACAGAAGCACTGACACCGTTAATAACGGTGCCGGTGCTTCTGTGAAACTCTGCAGGCGGGTGCCGTTCCACCCGGCAAATCAGATCTGCCGGGCGGGAGGGCAACCACCCGGGATGGCACCCACCCAGCAGACTTGTACTTTGCCAGTCCGGAAACAACGGTGCCGTTAAGCTTACCGGCACGGTTTACAGACCGGCAAGGTTAGAATGAGGCCCATTGTCTCCGTCTTTGCCGCCCGTCACCGTGTTGGTTTTATTTTTGTTGTGGGTTTTGACTGCCGTTTCAAGAAAATTACAATTGGAGATGAAAACTGGATGATTTCACGTGCAAAATGTGCATTAGCAAAAAAAATAATCATAAATAAACGTACTTTCAAAGAATATGCTCCAGCAACAAAAAATCCAAGATCTCCAAAATAAGAGGAGCCACTTTCACCCTTATAAAACTAAGGCTGGCCCTCCAGCACTTTTATATAAAGTGCTGATTACCTAAACCTTAGAAGCCATCCACCGTATGTTGCTATCCTCTGATTCAGCTCTATAATTATATTATAGATGTAATTATTAAAACGGAAAACTATCAGGGATATGACCGTGGACGGTTCCAAAGTTGGATCTATGCATGCCCAGCGGCACTGTTCAAAGTTGATTTGTGCAGGCCTCAAATGCTGCAGCCTCCACAAGCAACTTGTAAATGACTCCTGGTGAGAAAGTGTGTGCTGTGTGCATGTGGTGAATGCAGGGGACAAGTGACTATGCCTGGCTAGTAGCTTGCAACTTCATAGGCGTACCCCTGATTAGTGTTTGATGGTAGGTTTGTCTCCCAATCAAATGTCCAGAATTAAATTAAAATAATGTAAAATCCTTGGAAAAAGAAACTGCTGCATGAAATAGTGATATTGAAACTATTTCGATTAAGCTGCTTCCTAAAAAAACACCATCGGAAAAATTGCTGATGTGATGAAAGAACAGTAGACGCTAACTAGATAGAAGATAATAAATGTGCTTGTGAGTCATTTAAATATTGTCCCGGGAGGATAGCTCAGCGGCAACATGCTCGCCCTGGAAACAAGACAACACGAAGCAAAACAGGTTCAATCCCCGGGTTCACGCTTAGAAACCTTTGGGTATTATAAACACGCAACTATGACATTCCTATAACATCGCCTCTATGCCCCCAAGCTGTGTGAGCGGTTTAAAAATGCAAAAAAAAAATATATGTTCATTACATTATTGCCCTATAAAATACAAATCAGAGTATTGCTGCATTAGATTTCCCAAACAAACAGTTTTGATTTCAAATATGAATCGGCTATATAAGAACATGTTTTTATTTTGATTCAGTTTGACTGATACTTACAATGTATTGGACAATACAATTTCTGCAGGTAAAGCAGCAGGTATTGTATGAATTACTTACCAATTAACGATTTTCGAAATAACTTGTATAGAAGAATTACTATATAATACGAAATGGGGAAAAATCTGAATGTCTAGTTTAAAGGAAAATTGCTGTGCAACATTCTTGTTAATGGATTAAGAAATGTCGGTTTGGTGGGAGAAACAGTTATTTGCTTTTTCTCACTATGCCCAATATACTCCAAACCTAAGAGATTAGGTGTACCTAAGGCCCATATTCGTCCAAAGCAATAACCATAGTACGATGGACGCCCTCACACAATGCAAGAAAACAGACAGTTTAGCGCAAGTCTCAACAGTAGCCAAGTATATTCATAGAGTGTGGCTCAAGAGGAAAACTATCTTGATGCATACCCATAAACCTTCCTCTAATAACGCTACATGCATTCCATGTATATTCTCATGCATGCACACCGATTCATTATAAACGCTATCCCTTTTAGATATGCAATTCCCCTTTCTAAAATCATCACGAGATAAAGCCTAGTCAAGACTCCTACAATAGGTGTCTTATCACTGTGTGTGTTTCTTTTCTGTTTTATAGGTCTACCGAAAATTATTTTAGATCGAATAAAGGTATATCGGCTGATTAAGAAAAGGTCACTACCAATCTTTCCTTTCATACTCAGTGGTCCAAACCACAGGAAGACCGGTTTACGCAGATGGGAGCATTGGAGCAATCCCAACAGAGTCTAAGGAGTGACCCTGACAGCAGAAACAACTACTCCCTCCACTCCTAAGAAGGGTCTCAAAAGTACCATTGAAAAAACAAAAGGACTTCCTTTGAAAATTTAGGAGTATGTTTTTGTAAAGCCTATCTTTGCTCAAAAACAAAATACCTTACCAAATTATAATCTCCAGGGACAGCCGACACGAGAGCATCAGACGGACAACAAACGTAGGAGCTCAGAAGATGTAAACTACAAGACACAAGAATGGCAAAGACAAAATATTCAACAATCTGACCCTAAAAGCGGCTATAAATACCCGGATCACACTATGCATCACATACGGAGAGTAATGGATTGGTCGCAATTAACAACTTCAGAAAGTCCTGATTCTTCCTGATTGCAGCCTTTGAGATCTGAAATTTCACTATGCTCCTGGAACACTCGAGGACACAGTCATCTCTTCCGAGAACAGTCACAAGATCTTTCACAATACGACATTGTCTGTATACAGGAATCGTGGCTCACAATACAACCAATCTGTGACGGATACATAACTTTGATGGCTCCGGCAATAAAAAATAAAAGAGGACGTCCATCTACAGGCCTTTTGACCCTTATTAAAATGTCAAGTAACATCAGAGTTATCGAATCATCTAAAATAAATGACTGGATCCAAATTACGATACTCCAGTCAGTTAAAACCAAAACACCATTAACTCATGACATTTTTAGTATTATTAATACCTATTGGAATCCAATGGCCATCACTGATGAGCTATATATCGACAAACTTTTTACCTGTATCGATGAACACTATAAAATACCCAGGAATCCAAACAATATTATGTGGAGATCTTAACATACATTTCTATGACAGCGAAGGGATTGAATTAAAACATAACAACATGTCCCCAAGAGCTCGTCAATGGCAGAAACAAACAACTACCAGGGGTCTCAGAGTGCACTTCCTTGATATTCAAATAAATAAGCCGATGAATACATGGACTTGCGGCGCCTCAAATGCCAGAATAGACTAAATCTATACATCAAACCAAATTGCCCTGAAGTTAACACAGAACGAAATCATACAAACAAATCATAGTGATAACGAACTACTCACAATTACATGGGTAATGCACAATCCCCAGAAACCCAAAATAAACTTACCAGAACTAGTACTTAACTCGAATCAGACTAGATTGAGGA
This sequence comes from Ambystoma mexicanum, assembly GCF_040938575.1. NCBI lineage: Eukaryota > Metazoa > Chordata > Amphibia > Caudata > Ambystomatidae > Ambystoma > Ambystoma mexicanum. The sequence continues at coordinate 297,008,439 of NC_090936.1, read as the reverse complement.
TCTCGCAAAATGCCCTGATGATGCTGGCAAACCAAATAAATTTGCCAGCAATGACAGATGACAAATGACAAATGACAAATGCCTAAATTATCCACAACTCCTGGTGCCATTTAAGTTATGTAGATCAACCAATACCTTTAATAAACCTTGTCATACCCATGCCTACTCGTCCATAAAAGCAGAAAGAAAAAAAAAATTGAGAAAGGACATTAAGGAAATACAACGAGCTAAATCTAAGGATCATGACAAAATTTGTTTATTAAAGTAACAGTACAAAAACTGGAGATCTAACAGAGCACTTCAAGGGCAAAATGATGCAGAAAAAATGTTGCGTTCTCTAAAAAACCGTAACACCAGAGACCTGTGGAAGCTATTGGTTTCACCAATAGGTAAATCTACCAACAATGACAACCGATGTTGACGAGCAAGGGTGGAATTCATATTTCCAGAAGCTACAAATCAACATACCTGGACTGTCACATGGCAACAAGAGGACCTAGAAAGAGCTATCATCAACTTGAACCCATCACGAGCTACGGGACCGGATGGCCTCTCAAATGAACTCAAAGCTAATAGAACTCTATAGGCACATATTTCTTCCATTATTTATGAAACTATTAACAGAACTCAAACTATTCCACCTTCTTGGAAGGCAGCAATCTTGATACACATCTATAAAAAGGGAGATTCAAAAGATCCAGCCAATTATAGACCCATTGCTTTGTTGGACCCCTTAGGAAGAAATGTTGCTAATTTTTTGCTGGACAAATTGAACATCTGGGCCAAAGCAAACGATATATGTGCATCGAGACAAACTGGCTTTGTAAAACATGTGGAAAACAACATCAACCTACTTCTGCTTAATTTGCTGAAACAAGAGGCCATCCGCAACCAAAGACAAATACATGCAGCATTCATAGATTTGAAGCTAGCCTTTGACCTAGTCGATAGATCACTCCTATGGTCGAAATTGCGAAAATGGGGCTGTCCTGATGATATCTTGGAACCAATAAAGTTACTCTATGGGGAAACATCTATAAGAGTCCGATTGTCACAAGACGGTACAGTAACGGAATCCATCAAAACTAACAATGGCTTTAAACAAGGCTGTCCACTAGCGGCAACGCTTTTCAATTTATTTACATCCGATTACGAAATTGAAACAAACTCAACATTATCAAACCCACCGAAACTAAATGCCACAACCATTGCGTGCCTGATGTATGCAGACGATATTGTGCTGTGTTCACAAACTCCAAGAGGTCTCCAAATAGCTTTGTCAAACCTAGAAAGCTACATGAACATAAATAGACTTAAAAAAAAAAAAAAAAAAAAATCGAAAATGATGGCCCTGGCTCCATCACACAACAAAACCCTCGAAACCCTTTCTTCTTAATAATCAACCCCTCGAACAAGTGACCACAGTTAAATATTTGGGGATCTGGATGAATAAATCTCCCACTGAAACGAACTGGTCCAGTTATCTACTGGATAAAACTATATCATTAGCCCATCAGGGACGGGTTCTACACAAGTATGGAAGATTCACATTCAAACCAATTATATCATTTTACAGACAAAAAGTCACAGCAATTCTACTCTATGGAAGCGAGGCCATGATTAACATCGACAGATCCATATGGTTGCGGCTAGAAGGCACCTTCTGGCGGAAAGTGCTCTCTTGACCTCAATCGTTTCCGATGGCCCGTATTCGATACGAACTGGCACTTCAGTCTCTTACTTCAGTTCAAACATGGCGAAAACTAGACCTTTATAGGAAACTTAGCTCCGACTTGCACATTCCTGCGCTTCATATCTTTCAGCCAAAAGAACACACAACCCAGGCAATTGCGCTACAAACCTGGACCTGGAAGTTTCATATGGAAAACATCAGAATAATGGCAGACATATCTATGGAGCAGCTAACGCAGCGTCCAGTAAAAGCTAAACAAAAACTTGCGCGCGACGACTGGATAGCAACTATCGAAACCAAAAGACAACTTAAACTTAACCTGGAATGCAAGTTGGACATGCACCCATTAAACTGTCTTCCATTGTATTTACAAAGTTTTCCACCTGCCTCCGTCAGAGACACTTTCCTACGGTTCCGCTTTAATTTGCTACCAACACGAGAGCTGCTACAATCTAGGAATCTTCTAACTAAAAGACAATTCCTTCTGTCGGTTCTGCAAACAACAATCTGAATTAAAAACCCTTCAGCACATAGTCACCTCTTGCCCGGCTCTTGACGAAACTAAATCCCGAATTAGAGACATGTATCTACCATCTACAATCAAACTCTTACCAGAAGATCAATGGGCCAAATTTTTACATGGTGGCACAAAGAAAGACTTGCATTTTAATTTATTATTTAAATCTATTTAAGGAAAGGAATCGGACTATGAAAGAGATTTTCCTTTTCTTTTTTCTTTCTCCTCTTTTCTTCCCTTTCTCTTTTGTGATTTGGAATGTATAAAAAGAGGTTTAATCTTTGAACCATATCATTTTTAATTAAAAAAAGAAAAAAAAAAAAACCCTTACTGTCTTTGTTTTCAAAGTCAAATTTAACTTTAACTTTGCTAATGCTGGATTCCCTTTGTTGTAGGGGACAATGTTTTCCCGTAGATTCCTTCAGCTTCTTTTGCATTTATTTTTAGGTTGTAAATAACATTTTATACAATGCAATATAATTAAAGCTCCCGGTTTTATTATATGTATTTTTGCACCATTTTTATCTGCGTTTATCCATATATTTCACTTGAAAGACTAACTTTCCCAGCTTAGACTACAGCTGTGAAGATCGCCACAAGTGTGTTCTGCCGCAATTGCATTAGGCCGGACTAGGGCTCAAACTAGATTGCTACTTAGAAGACTGCCATTGTTTATATTTCGCAACATCCACTTTCCCTGACTAGGTTTCCCAGTTAAATTTGCCTTTTGTCAGACCAAGTATGCCTTTTTAAATCTTACCACAGTTCGTATTTTGCCACCTTTGCCAGACTAACTCTCCCAGATTAGATCACTGCTGTGAAAGTTGCCACAGATTTTTTTCTGTCAAGCTTGCATCTGGCCGAAATAGGGATCCTAGTTTGGATTGCTGCTTCGAATCTCGCCACGGTTTGTGTTTCGCCCACCTTTGCTTTTTGCCAGACTAAGTTTCCCAGCTTGAATTGCCGCTCTAAATTTCTCCACAATCGTTTTTTGCCACACTAAGTCCCCTGGTTTGGATTGCTGCTGTGAAGATCCTCACCGATTGTGCTCTGCCACTTTTGCATTTGGCCCGACAAGGGCACCTAACCTAGACTGCTACATTGACGCTTGCCACGGTCGGTATTTTGCTGCATTGCTCTTTTGCCTGACCAGTTTGGATTCCTGCCTTGAGTCTGGCCTATGCTGGTATTTTGCCCAACTAGGGTTTCGAATTGATATTGCCACTATACAAATGCCAAATAACCTTACATTACTGTGGACCAGGCTGCTTTAAGTGCGCTAGCTTTAAATCTTGTCACCAAAGAGACCTCTCTTAACCTAAATTCTTACACTGTGGATCCTTCCAGACCCTGATTTTTAGGACTGGGTGACTGGGCCACCTTGAATTGGCTACTGTCTTATTTCTGTGATTTTAAGCATAGCTCCAGTGAGTTTCTAGATTTGAAATTGTCAATATTGTCACTTTGAATTCCCTCTCTGTAACTTGTAACTCCGACTGCTCCATTGGGTAACCCATGTAGCCTGTGCCACCACGAGATTCCGTCAGCTTGACTTTTGCTACTGTGACATTTCCAACTTTGAACTTGCCGGTGCGCAACTCTGGTCACTTTAAATTCTGGCACTATGAGTTAGCGGATTTTACAATGTACCACTGTGTCACTGTCACTTTGAATTTTAGTACTGTGAGCTTCACAATCCACTGACATTTTCAGCTCTGAATTCTGCTACTGGGATCCTATCACTGTGAAATTGGCTGCGGCGAGTCGCCTCAACCTTGAATTCTTGTCCTTAAGGTTTTCCCAATCATGCACCTTGCCTCACTTCTGCCAATGTGAACCTCTTCCCCCCTCTTTCAACTTTGCTGTGGTGAACACTCCCTCTTCAAACTGTACAGCTGTGAGGTTAGACTCGCGCCTAACTGTGCCGTGGTAGGGCAAGGTGTAAAGGACCGGAGGGGGGGTGTCTGTACTTCCGCTCTCTAAATATGGTAGAGGGGAGGCACAGAGGACCCCAGCCAAGATTCTCTATTATTGGTACGTGGTCGAGCAATCAAAGCCTAGCTTCTCAGGAGGTGATGCGGGCTGGTTCTTAAGTACAGTGTAGTCCCCAAGCACCCATAAAGGTATGTCTGCACACTGTATCGGTTAAAAGACAGTCTTTATATAATTAATAATCAAGGTTATATACAATATCACGATCACCGAGTACAAAGTGCGTTATCTATGATGGTAAATATACAGTTCTACGTGGTACCATAATTACTATTAGATCTCTTTAAAGTGCATCAACTGTACGGTTAAACTGGCACACTAATCAAGTCATAAAGGAAACCAACAGTAGAGAAAAGAGGAAAGCAGTTGATAAGAACAATTGGCAGAATACTGGCCCTGCTACCGAGGCACAGTTCGGTGTGGAGATCCCCCACCTGGGCAACCTGTAGAATAAAGATATATCACAAGCCCAGTCCATATATTGTTCACAAGAGACTTCCTAATAGTTCTGCAACCCCAATGTACCTGGCGTTGTAGCGTTCCTCGTCGGGTATCGACGGCCCTTCTTGAGTGCCCTCCCTTTAAGGCAGGAGTCACAGGTCGAACGTCCGATGAAGAACAAGGTTAGGTACGACGGTGAAGTGGCAGCTTCGTTCCTAGCGGTGCTCGTTGACGGGGGGAGGGGGGGGGATCGTAAACGTCCTGCAAGGAAGAGGCGTAAGGGGGAACCTCACTGTCGATAGTTCTGGACTGCAAAGAGTTTGAAGAACTGTGGCCCAGCAAGGGCGTCGAGTCGTCAGCGTCTCTGTGGTCTTTGGGTGGCGGGAAACCCACTGGCGGATGCTCCTCGGCGTGTCGACGGTCAGGCCTTCTCCAGCAGGATACAGCGGCGACGATGCGGACGAGATCGTCCTTGGATTTGAAAGTTCTTAGGCAAACGGGAGCACAGCGGCTCCGGTCAGCGATCGTCAACAGTGGCGGACAACAGTCTGGGCGCTTCCCTTTGTGATTCTGCGGTGGTCCCCGTCTCGGGTCGGCAGCCTGTCGAAGGTCTGTCTACCAGGGAGCTTTGGGAAAGATCTGCTGGTGCACGATGGTCCCTCGTAGCTCGGGAAGAGGGCACCTTACCAGGTCCTCTCTGGGTCATTCCTTGGAGGCGCAGCAGTTTTCAGATTGTTAAGGAGAGCAACAGCAATTCTTCTCGTCCAGCAGGGCTTCAAGGTCAAGCGTCAGTTATTCCAGTTACTCGTCGTAGTGGACTTCAGCTTCTGAACACGATTCCTAGCAGTGAAAGGTCCCCAGATATAGTGTTGATCTCCCATTCATTCCGCTGGGTCATACTCAAGCATCCAATCACGACGAAGGGCATTCATACAGGCAGGCAGTCAATCAGGCACACAGTGCATTCAGGCCATTCACTTCTCTCCAGACACTCACAACAAGTTATGTGTATTGGGACAAGTACCCAGCCATTCAACACTCCACACTGCATTCATACCGGTTTCGGGCAGGGCTGTCTCAGTCATTGTGTCAAACACCAGATACTAGACACCCATAACATAGAATCCGTATTCGTCACACACTCTTCACCCAGGTCCCACCCAAAGGCGTACCCACAACATACGGTCATTGGGAAGGCTCCAGCCAGTCTGGACAACACTTCCCCCACACTACCATATATGGAACTTCCACCCAACAGCCAGTCAGGGGGAAGGGACAGAGTTAGGGCTTCCCGGGACTTCAGGAAGATCAAGGTAACAGGTGATGGAAGGCAAGAGGTCATGGGGGCCCTTTTGTCTCCATCAGGAATCTACCGATTCCAATGACACGGCCTGGGAATCCCAAAATGGAGGACGCTCAGGGCACCAGTCAATTCAGCACGGAGCTGCCACCAGCCCCTATCCTGCTCTGTGGGCCACACACAGGTGCCCAAAAACATACACTAGGGGCACAGGGTTGCACTCCTACCCATGGGTGCCATAAGGGTATCCCATGGGTCTGTTCACCAAAACCAAAGGAGACCGCTGCAACGCCAGGAGTCCCACATGAACTCCAGGCTGGAGAACACACGATAAAAAGCAGTAAAGGACAAGGATACGGGTGCCCTGTCCCTCCGATGCATTTCCAGCATCACACAAGGCAACATGGAATTTCACCACTGTACAGCATACCCCCTAGAGTTCGCCATCTATGCCACTCAGCCTCTTGGACAAACATTCTGAACCTACTACTGCTAATTCTGGAAACCTCAAATCGCCTACCTCGAACATTACCACTGTGAAGATGGGGCTCCCAAACACCACAAGGCTCAAATACAACCACCACAAAGTTTTTTGCCACTGTGAACCAGAAATGCCCCAACAAAGCGAGCCCAAACCATCTGGAAGCTAAAGCCACAAAGGGCCATTCGCCAATACAAAGCACCGCCATTACAGAGACTTATGACCAGGAAGCCGTAACACAGCAAGGACTCACCACTCTGAAATCCTGCCATTATAATACCCTCCTGCCGTCCCACATTACAAGCTCCTAGCACCAAGATGCTTCCATCAGAGGAAATCACACCAGGGAGAAAAAAAAATTTCAAAAGCTTCAGGAACAGCTGGGCCCCAGAGATAGCGCTGCTCCTGGCATAGCTCAGCCCATGCAATGCTCTTGCCCCCGGAAACAATACCCTACAACACATCAGCTCGATTCTGGAATAGCAGAAACAGCCCAAGCCTAGAGAAAAACCGACGACAAACAGACAATCCACCAGGAAAAGTACTGAACAACCAACCGGGTTGGGAAAAAACAAACAAACGCAACCCCCAAGCAACAAGCCCACATGATAAAATGTACTTTACCAGGAAAGACCAACACACAACATTCCAAATGGAACACGGCCAACCATCTCAAAACACACTTGGGAACCAACCAACACCAAGAAATAGCACACCTACCCTCACACCAGAAGAGAGCCCTTTTGCTGGAACAAGACCAAAATCAATCTACCATCCACTCTCACAACCAACCAAAAGAACGTGAAGCACATATTGAGAACCCCCAGAAAAACAACAAACAAGACATGAAAGCCATAGAAGCACCTCAACACCGTCTGTCACAAAAAAAAAATGCCACGATATGACACAAATAATCATCAATGCAAGCTGACAGACAGCCCGGAAGAAAACAACAACCCAGAACGCAATCTTTTTGGCCTATTCAATGAAGAAACAGAAACAAAAAGGCAGAATCTGACGGAAAACTAATCAATAACTTAAATTACCAAAGCCACTGTCAAAGGACAAAAAATCCAGAAAAAAAAAGCTACATTGCAAACTAGTCAACGCCAGATCAATGTCAAAACAAACAAGAGAAAAATACGAACTACTAAGCGATGACGGGACAGACTCTTATTCCTCAACCTGGCTAGCTAAAATCTTCAATGTAATAGCACACAATTCCCTACCCAACAACTTCAAATTGAAACAAGCCAACCGAGAACGAAAAAGGAGGTCTCGCCATTACATACACACGCCAGCTAAAGAGGACAAAAGCCCCATCACTAAACATCCTAAGCTGCAAATCACTCCTCCTGCACTTAGCCATAGATGACCAAATCAACCCATCATTCCTACTTATCTACAAACCACTGACATATAACCCTACTTTCACAGACACTTGTGGATGCCATCACTATCATCGCCATAAAACATGATCACCTGATCATACTGGGAGACTTCAACATCTGGTTTGAAGAAGAAAACATTGATTCACCCAAAACACTTACAAATCAGCTAGCAATGATGCATCTGCAACAACTGGTTAAGGGAGTGACACACAGCAGACCACATCATAGATGCATTATTCTGCAATAAAAGCCTGTTCACAACTGCACCACCAATTCAAGAGTGACCACCTCATAATTCCCTTTGTGATCCAACTGCCAACGCGAATACTAACTTCACAAAAAATCCTCCAATTCTGAAAAGAAAATGTTAATTCATAAACACTGCTGACCTAAACTAACTGGAAACCACAAAACCCATCAAGGCACCATCCCGGACTCATCCAGAAACAAAGAAAGAACTGAGACGATACAAAAAAATATATGATAATAATAAATCCTAAAACCACTAAACGACGTTGCGCCAGAATAACCATTCACCCCCCACTAAAGAAAACAATGGCTAGATGGTTCACGCCCCACTTCAGAGAACTGAAAAACCAGGAAACTGGAATAAGAATGGACCAAAAAACTATGATCAACGGAATAAATAAATCACATATCAAAGATAGATATGACTATACAAAGCTGAAATACTCAAAGCAAAATAAGTCATACTGCAACAAACGTATCACAAACTCTGGGTGTTATCCTCAATAAGCTAAGAAACCCAACAACACACTCACACACCATCACAAAAACGATGCAATGACAGACCACTTCAAAAACAAAAACATCCAGCAAGTCATTAATGCTGGAACCATGTACAAGACTAAAAAACTACCCACCAATTTCGACAGAAAAATTTAACAGCCTAGTGAGCAAAAGCAACAGAGCCGGCTCTCCAGCAGAACTCTACCCACCAGATGTACAAGACTATCCTCACCCAGAAAACACTGGCAGAATATTTCCTCAACCTCTTCAACCACTCACTAGCAACAAGAACTGCAAGTACCATGAGCATTCAAATTGGCATAAATCAAGACTCTCCTTAAAGACTAACGGAAAACCCAGAAAACCTAATCAACTATCGACTCATCTCAAACATTCCGTACCCAGTGAAACTTCTAGAAAGATACGGCTGCAAACGAGTACTAAAACATGTAGAAAACAAACAATCGGATACTAGACCAGGTACAAGTCGGTTTCAGACCCATGAGAAGAAAGGAAACAGCATTTTTATCGATATGGGATAACCTAAAAACCAACGCAAATTCAACGTCAGATTGACACCAATACTACTTGATCTATCAGCAGCCTTCGACACAGCCTACTTCAAAACACTCATCAAAAAGACTCAAGATAGGACTCGCCACCAGGGGGCGCCGAATGAAGACCTAGCTTCACGTCGCTCCGCCAGGGCCGCCTAAATCCTCCATAATCCTGCCGTTCCTTCGACCCTTCTGTTGACCAGCACCTCGCACCACGGTAGGGGAATGCACCGGCATCCCCTCCGAAAAATCCAGAGGAAAATCGGACCTGCCGGAGCCTCCCGCACCGTGTGAAAGCCCGGCCGGGGCCGCGAGGCGGGCCGCGCGAGTGAGTCGGCGCGAACACCAGCGCGACCAACGCGGCTCCGCCAAGGACACATTGGGCACTTCGGAGATCGCTGCGGGTTCACCGCCCCGGGCCACGGGACTGCTGCTGGAGGATCGGAATCATCGCCCAGCGAGGCGTGAGGTGAGGACCCTCCCCCCCCCGCCTCCCCCTCCCCCCCTGGGCCTCCGTTACAGCCGTAACCGCCGGTGCCGAGGGACTGGGGCCGCCTCCTCTCCCCCGGTACGGCAACCGTGCGGGCTCTCCCCCCCCGGCCCCCGCTGTGTGCGGGCCGCCTGGGTCGAGGGGGAACATCGAGTGCGGGGGGGGGGCACGCGCGACGGCTGGGGGAGGGGAGGTGAAATTACCAGCGGATCGAAGCGGACCTGCTGGGGGACTGCACCAGGTACTGCAAACTGGGGCCCCCTGCCATCGGGCAGCCCAAAAAGCACCCGCCACGTATTGAAGAAACGAGGGATTCACCCCCCGCCCCCCAGGCTCAGACTTGCCAAGTCCAACACCACCCTCTGCCGGCATAATCACCCCCGGAACCACACGACAAAGCAGGCCCTGCGCTAGGCCATACGGGACATAGCACCAGATTGTGCAGGCCAAGGCCAGATGAGGGCCTAAGCAGTGCGGCGCAAACAGTGATAAGGCCACCAGCCAGCGACACACAGGGGACCACGGGGGCGGAGCGGAGGGCGGAAGACCATCCAGGAAGGAACCTCAACCCAAGGAGACACACCCGCACCTAGAGTCGCCCCACAGGGTCAGGATGGGCAAGGATCAGCCCCGTAGGGGAGCGACCCAGAACAAAATAGACAAATACACGATGAGCACCCCGGTGGCTCTCCCGGACCCAATTAGTGGGGTGGAAAATGAGACTATTAAGGGGGGTGCGGCCCAAACGCTGTCCCTCACCGACATGATGGCAGCAATTAACGACTCCAGAACCTCGGTAGAGACCAAAATAGACGGGTTGGCCTCCGAGGTGTCCTTCGTGAGGCAAGACTTAAGGAACCTCACTACCAGGGTTGGGGAAGCAGAACAACGAATATCAGACACCGAGGACACGGTTAAAAACCTGGGAAGCCGCCTTGAGCAAATGGAACGGAAAATCACCACACTTGAAAACAGAGCCGAAGATAGTGAGGGTAGGTCCCGCCGGAACAACCTCCGCATACTCGGCCTTCCCGAGAAAGAGGAAGGGCCCTCTATGGAGCTCTTTCTGGAACACTGGCTAGCGGACTTGATGGCTCCCAAGCAGCTCTCTAAATTCTTCTCAATAGAAAGAGCACACAGAGTTCCGACGGGCAGACCAGTTCCGGGGGCCCCCCCAAGAACGGTGATCGCAAAACTCATGAACTACAGGGACCGGGACACACTACTGCACATGGCAAGGGCGACCGGCCCCATCACCTACAATGGTCACCGAATCGGGCTCTTCCCCGACTACACGAGGGAGGTCCAGAAGTCGCGACAGTCCTACGACTCTATCAAAAAGAAACTGTCCCCCCTGGGCATCAAATATGCACTCTTCTTCCCGGCAACATTCAAAGTATACCACAACGGCAAGGTCCAAGTGTTCTACACTCCCCGCGAGGCCTGGGACTGGTTGGAAACACAGGTCCTCTCTACTCCACGCCCGAACAGACCGGATGGAAACACACCCCGCAGGAACGATGGAGACAACAACCGCCCTACTGGACAGGTCACCCCACCACGTGGGGAGGCGGGAGAACCCGGCCCCCCGATAGACACAGGACACACCTGAAAATGTGCAGCTGCTGTGGGACAGGAACAAGGAAACAGGAAGAGATCCTTGCGACCGGCGGCCCTGGCCGGCTACCACCTCTTCACCCCCGGAGGGGGACTCTTCACGGCTAGCTGTACTTTAAGTTCAGTGGTTATTTTGAACCACACACGTTGCGGGGTAGGGTCCTCCTGACCCCCCCCCCGCCTCCGAGTTGGGGCCTTCGCCTCTTTAGTAGTTTAAATGGTTAGGGAAACAGGTACTTCAGGTTGGGGGGAAGTGCGGGGTGGGGGGAGTTTGGGGTTTTTGGAGAAGGAAGAGACTGGCCTCATGTCACAACCGCTAGCAACAGTGGGCTGCAAAACAGAAGTTCACAGAAAGTCTTGTACTAGATATGAGTGGGACCGACACGTCCCCCCCACTGGCCAGCACATATCCACCTGCACGGACGGGACCTATGGTTCACAGGATGGGGTTCCAGAGTTTGCACATGAAGTACACAAAGTAGATCACCAAATAAGCAAGGCAGAAGGGCTCAGGCGTCAGTTACACCTTAGAACGACAGGCAAAAGAAGAAAATGGGAACCACCCCGCATCCTTACATATGACACCAAACCAAATCCCACGCTGATATAACACAAAAGAAACAGATATCCCTGTTGACTTGGAACGTGAACGGCCTGGGGTCGGGCATAAAGCGTAAACTGGTACTCCAGTACCATAACCGCCATTCCCCAGACATTGCATTCATAACAGAAACCCACCTGATCGGTACTAACTGTGGGCTCTTTAGGAAATCAAATTACCCGCACACATACCTCGCTGGGTTCTCCAGAGGCTCTAGGGGAGTAATGATCCTCTTGCATAAAAGATTTCCGTTTACTACAAGGAAAGTCAAAGCAGACCCTCGGGGCAGGTTTGTGATGGTGCTTGGTGAACTGAAGGGGGAGACGTGGGGCCTCGTGGCAGTGTATGCACCTCCCACACTTACAGCGGAACTCCTTGCCGAGCTCCAGGACATAATACTAGAAGAACAGGCAGACTCATGGGCGATTGGGGGGGATTTCAATGAGGTCATGGAGACAGCTCGGGACAGAACACGCGTGGGCAACAGAGCTGTAGGCATCCCGACCAGACTCCACACCTTTGCAGAAACTATGGGGCTATCTGACACATGGAGGGCAGCCCACCCAATGGACCGGGGCTACTCGTTCTATTCCAATGCACACCGGTCCCTATCCAGACTTGATTATATCCTCACCCCAAGGAATATGGGCCATCGACTATTGTCTGCAGAATTCCTGGCGAGAGGGATCTCCGACCACTCCCCCCTATTGGTAAAACTCAAGGGCCTATCAGCAAAACAAGAACCTACCTGGCGCCTAAACACCTATTACTTAGGGATACCCGAAATACTGGAAGGGCTCGAGAATAAAACATCGGAATATTTCGACCTAAATGTGGAGGCAGTGGACTGCCCAATAACAAGGTGGGAGGCATACAAGACCGTCATACGGGGGGAAGCAATATCCTTGGTGGCAGCAGCTCACCGCAAACAACATAGCGAGGCAATCTCCGAAGCAGAAGCCCAGGTAACTAGGCGGGAGGAGCAATTCCTCGAAGAGGGAACCCAGGAGGCACATGAAGCCTTGGTAACTGCCCAAATAATCCTGAAAGACAGGGCCTTAGATAATGCCCGAACCGCCCACTGGCTGGCCCGGAGCCATATATACGAGAGAGGAGACAAGGCTACCAAAACACTAGCCTGGCTGGAACGTAGGGAGCAGAGCAAAGGACAAGTACGGGCCATCCAAACCCAGGGCGGGAACTTATTAACCGGGGACGCTGAGATCGCGGGGGAATTCGCAAACTACTATAGAGAACTATACTCCCCACAAATACGAGACCCCACAATATACGTCCCAAACTTCCTGGACGAGATCACGATTCCCCGCCTTTCTGAACTTCAGACAGAACAGCTAGACACTGCCATCACTGAAGAGGAGGTAGGGGAAGCCCTTTCACAACTACAGACGGGGAAGACCCCAGGCCCCAACGGGTTCCCCGTAGAACTGTGGAAAGAACTGAGCGCAACGACAACGAAACACATGCACGACATGTTCCTCCGTAGCAGAGAATTGGGCACCCTCCCCCCAGACCTCCGAAAAACGACAATAGTGGTGATCCCCAAAGCAGGGAAACCCCCGGAGCACTGCGCCTCCTACAGGCCCATTTCTTTAATAAACAGGGAGGCAAAAGTGCTAGCCAGAGTCCTCGCCAATAGACTGCTGGGGGGGTTTGGATCTCTAACTCACCCAGATCAGTGTGGATTTATGCCCGGCAAGTCCACCCGAATGAATCTCCGCAGGGTCCAGATTGCCCTCGACAGAGCTGACGAGATCCGGTCTCCACTGGCCCTCCTGGCGGTGGACTTTGAGAAGGCTTTCGATACAGTGGGATGGGATGCCCTGTGGGACATAATGGAACGCATGGGCTTTGGACAATACTTCATGTCATGGGTTAAACTCCTTTACTCCCTCCCCGAGGCCTCTGTAAGAGTCAATGGGAAATCATCTGCCACGTTTCAGCTGAGTAGGGGGACCAGGCAGGGATGCCCCTTCTCCCCCCTGCTGTTTATCCTCGCCATTGAACCTTTGGCAATCCGGTTGAGAACTGATACACGATGGACAGGATTCGCCTGGCCACGGGGCGGGGAGGAACGGGTCTCGCTGTACGCGGATGACCTATAGATATATTTGAGCAACCCAATAATCTCCTGCCCGATTGTGACCAGAACCCTGGAGGAATACTAACACTTCATGGGACTACGGGTCAACACACAGAAAACAATCTACTTCCCGGTACAGGGAGGGGAGGAAGCAATCCCAGATCCCTGTCCATACTCCGTTTCAATCCTGGGCTTCACCTATCTAGGTATACGAATTAACCAAACACAGGAGGACTTCCCCAAACTGAACTTACACCCGATAATGGAAAAACTGGAGAACGATGTCACCCACTGGCACTCCCTCCCACTTTCATTACTCGGGAGGGCGGCACTTTTTAAGATGCTGGCTCTCCCGAGATTTCTGTATGTCCTCCAAAATGCCCCGCTCCCTATCCCGGCCACAATATTCGCAGATATAAACAGGACTCTCCGTACACTTCTCTGGGGAGGGAAACAGCCGCGCATTGCCCTGAAAACGCTCTATCGCTCTGTGTGGGATGGGGGTGTAGGACTGCCCAACATTTGTACATATTATTGGGCGGCACAAGCGGGAGTGGCAAATGAATGGCTACACGGAGACCCGCGGCTACCACATATCCGCGTGGAGACAGGGGACACTGGCTTGCCATCCCCCCTGCACGTACTATATGATAGCCCAAGGAACCTAAGAGCAACGCCGACAGGGTCCCGTCACATACAGCGAGTTTGGAGGGAGATACATAGATACTTAGGCTGGGCAGACAGACCAACCCTGATCCAACCCCTCTGGCGTAATGCACACCTTCCCGAAATACAAAAAATGGGCCATTTCGAAACCTGGGAGAGGAAAGGGATAACCACACTGGCGGACATAGTCCAGGAGGGGCGAATGATGGACTTTGAAACCCTGCGAACGAGACACGGGCTGTCACCCATGGACCGCTTCAGATACCTCCAGCTCACACATGCCATTAACACCCAACTCCCAAACCTGGCCGATATACCTGCCTGCTCTCCCCTGGAAACAAACATACTCCCGCACCCCATCCCCCATAAGGTAACCTCCACCCTCTATCAGGCAATTAACTCCTTTGGATCCAGGGAACTTGACAATCTCAGGGCTAAATGGGAACAGGACCTAGGGCCACTAGAGGCGGAGGAGTGGGTGGAGGCCCTGATGTCCCCGAGGGAAATAGGGATAGATACCAAACTCCGGCTGATTCAGCTCCGAATTCTGCACAGGTCCTACTACTCCAGAACGCAAATGGCCAGTTGGGATGGGGATGTAACCGCAGAATGTAGTCGATGCCAGAGGGCACCTTCTACCATTTGTTATGGGAGTGTGGGGTACTACAGGAGTTTTGGACTGCGTGTTTACTCCGCCTCTCCAGAATACTTGGCTCCACAATCCCGAGAGACCCTAAGCTTATCCTACTGGGTATAGGGGGCGAAACTGACCTTAACAAGTATGAAAGATTGTTTCTAGGAGTAGCACTTGGTGCTGGAAAGAGACTCACGGCAGCCACATGGGGTTCGGGGGACAGGATAACCATTGACAGATGGTCCAATGAAATGGACAGATGCGCCTCCCTGGAGAGGCGAATTTATAATGCAAGGGGCTCCCCCCGTAAGTTCCAGAAAATATGGGGAAAATGGGAACTATAAATGCTAAGACCAAAACAAGGGACAGCGGCGACGCCCTACGCAGCTGCCGGGTGGAGGGTGCGGATTTCCGAATTCGAACCCCAGCCCCCCCCCCCGCAGAACCACACAACTGTCAAGGAATATGTTGAGCACCCTGTCTATTGCGATCTTGATGATAGGTCTCCTAATGTCTTTTGTGTACTCATGCTGAAAGTGCTACCTTTCTTTTTCTTCTTTTTGTTCTCTGTTTAACAAACCAATAAAAAAAGATTTATTAAAAAAAAAAAAAAAGACTCAAGATACAGGAATCAGCAACAAAGTGTTACTTTGGCTAAATTCCTTCATAGCAGGAAGAACCGAAACCACCTGACTAACCCACCACAACAACAGACTGCACAACAACTTGCAGAGTGCCACAAGGCTCATCCCCCTCACTACTGCTATTCAACATCTACATGACCCCTCTCATGAAAAGACACAGCCTCACCTGCTACAATAACACACAGACAAATCTTCTACAAATGCTAGCGAAGAACAAAACCCAACCCGTACCAACTGCCTCACAGAAAAACCTGAAAAAATATCTCAGTATCCTCTATACTTGCCCTCGAACACTGAACAAAAACATTCGGACCTCTACAGCAGCAAAAACCTAAAACAACCACAAACTGCTCACACTCCGCAATACTGAAAAAGAAACTAAACTAATTACACACAAATCACCCATACGAGCCAAACACCACATAACATCTATCGACTAAAAACAAACCAGCATACAGTTGCCGTTTTTTCCAAACTGAAGCTACCAACATCACCTAAGGCACAATATATATGAAAAGTGCGCTCAGGGGTCAAACCCTAAAAAAAAAAATTTTAAAAAAAAAAGTGTTGGGGACTCATTCACAAACCAATAGAATCTGGTTTCATCAGAATTAGCATATCAAGGTGTCCTGTGAAAAAAGTGGGGGTACTTCTGAAAGAAGTGGAGGGACTCCGTCCACCCACGTGTACCCTCGACTTGAGCCGTGGGTGTGCTGGAGTTCAATCAGAACTCTCTGCCAGAGTGATGGGCTACTGCCTCCAAAATACTCCTGCATATGACAACCAACTATTCAAGCAAGCAAACATACGATAGGCCTCTCAAACTGCAAAAATGCATCTCCTGCCTAGTAGTCAACGGTCCTATTTCTGTCTTAAAGGTGTTACAAACTTAGGGCCAGGGAACATAAGGCGGCAAGACTTTGTTAGGGAGGTATTATTTCCCCTGAAAACATGGAAAAAAAGAGAAATTGCTGTGGTAATTCTATGTTGTACACTAATATGGTTAAGCATTTAGGAAGCTCGACTGAACCTTCTGGGTTCTCACTGCCAAAGGGAGGAAAGTTAATGTAGGTATTACTTGAAAAATACAATAAAGTGTGTGTCTGTGTCCAAAGTGATTAGGCAAAATTAGGCAAAATGTGACGTCATTGGGATACACGACTTCATGCTCATGTGGAAATTGCACCCTGACACTTTGCATGATACATTGTGAAGCAAAATAAGGCATACAGATCAAACTTGAAGGTGATTTCGGAGAGGATTTCCGTTATTCCATCCAGTCCCGGTTTCTACTGCTCAATGGGGAGTCTACATTGTAAAGGAATAGTCTATAAAATAGTGGCTCTGTGGCTAAACTAAATTGGATCCACAACCAACAGGTCGATGAAAGGCTATAGAGAACCCTGCAACAGTGAGAAGTCACCTGGTTACATGGCGCGAATGGTAAACAAATTCTGCCAAAAGGTAAACAAATTCTGCCAAAAGAACATATGAAATCTTCTGTCAGCATTAAAAACAAATCATATTCCACATCCCAGTATGGCAGGGACCATTATTCAGTTCGGCTCTGCATCAGATTGCCCAAAAGTGCAACCCTACACTTGAGAGAAGCCTTTGTGGACCAAGGATCCACTTGGTAGCTTGGTTGCTCTGCTGGCTAAAATCATCCGATGTGATTGAGGTATACAAGTTAGCATTGGCAGCCTTGGTGATATAACCTCTATACCTATATTACAGGTGAACGTCCTAGTTAAATTAGGAGGGGATAACATTAATAAATAAAAATGCAGATTTGTCATTTGGCAGCACTCTAAATAACTGGCGTCATGCCATGGTTACATAATTTTGAGACATGTACGTTAAACCCACATAAAGACACGTCCGAGTGAGCCCTGCTTAGATTCAGATGGAATAGAGCAACAATTAAATCAAATGATTTTCTACAAAAGGACAACAGTTACAATTCACCCAACCATGATACTCCAGCAAAGGGGAACCTTTTAGAGGCCTAGACAGGAGTCTTCAACCTTTGGCTTGCCCCGTGTTTCAGACTAGACCGCTCATCAACCCTAACAATCACGGTTAATGGCGAGGGATTATGGACATTTTAGTCCAAAACATGTAGAGATGTTGTTAGACACTGTGCTAAGGGTACTATGTCAACAATGTATGCATTGAATAAACGTAATAAGTGCTAAACGAGTGCTGCAAAATGGTGCAGTAACATACATTTTTGTGTACTTCCGTGGCATCTGCAAGCTATCCCTTTGTCACCACAGTCATGTTTTAACCAGTACTAAGTTCCCAGTTAAAATAAAAAATATATGCGTACTGATATTTTGTAGGCCTTCACTGGCAAATAGGAATAGCAAACCAGACTCGGCATCCCAAAATATATGTTGGCTAGACAGTCAAAACGTGTTCAAGACCCTCTTGACACCAGGCTAGTTGGCAACTATAGGTTGTGGCACTAGTCCATAACACTACAGTTGACTATTTTCCTATTAAAGTAATTGATAAAATTATAACCACTAAAATAAAATGTTTCTATCTTGGATGTGAATAGAACCGAGTTTCCTGTCACAAGTGTCTTTGGATTGCCCAATATCAAGGCAAAGATTAATGGGAGGCAGGGCTCTTAACACTAGAAGTGTTCAGAAGAATGCTTCTATACAATGGACACCACAGAAACCTTTCAAAACCAAATAGTTCAATAAATCCAGATTTAGAGGCAGAAAGGTAACAGAAGTAAAATGCGATATCCCGAGCTTTGCTTAATCTGTCACAACTAAGTGCCAACTAATTCATACCGATGGTGGTAGCCTGCCAAGATATCACACCTTCCAATAACACTTGAAAATTGACTTGTCAAGTCAGCTTTGTTTGAAGTATGGCTTGGCCATCTGGTGAGTGACTTTTCGTAAATTGTGCTCAAACGTTCTTGTTGAAGGCTCCACCGGATTCAGAGAAGAGCTGGACATATTCATTCCATATAACCCTCGTGAAACAGTTCACTGTGCACGTTTGTAATAAGGCCGCCCTCTAAAAGAGCAGACCTTGTGACAGGCGGCAATATCAACTACATAAGTAATAATGGGTGCAGTGCCATTATTGTGCCACTTACATCTGGCTTCACCATCACTAGAGAAGTTAGTGATTTACATGGCTCTCGAGATTTTCGAGGGGTCCATGCGAGCCACCAACATTAAAAAGCTGGTCCAACTTGAACTTTCTATTCAAAAAGCAAAGCAACAACAACATTCATTGGCAATAAAAGTAAAGGGATGGTCGAACTATACAACTAAGGGTGAGTGAAGATCTACGAGTTGGTAGACATACCATTTGCCCAAGACAATTTTCAACATAAGAAAAGAAACTGGAACGAGTGCCCGGAAGCATTCTGCGGGTACATTTTAAAAGGTTTCAAAATTAAATGAAATCAATAAATGAAAAACGCTAAAGATGTCAGTTCCCCCTAAATATTCTACAAAAGGGGAAATGTCTGGTTCCAACTACAGCCCTGAAACATCTGGGGTAAGTGGTTTATTTTGTAACCCCCATTGGTGGTACTACAAGAAGTCCCCTTGGTGAGCTTTGGAGTGAACAATTGGGTCTAGAGACGAGGCTTTGATAGGAGGCGGAAGTGAAAGTGGAGCTCTCATCCTTCCCACACGCCCATCTCAGATGCTCCCTGGCTTCCTCCTCCCTCATTGCTGTGACAGGCAGGCAAGTCACCACCAACGCCTTTTTCTCGTTTCAAACGCTGGTGGCCATAGCGTTTTAAATGCAAAAATTCGAAAGCGCGGTGGGGTCGGGTGAGTCTGGACGTTTCCGCAGCATGTAGAAGAAGCGGCTAATTCTCTGCATGGCCGTACTTTCACTGACTGACTCTTCTTCGGGAAAATAAAAACACATGCTATGCGAACATTAGATATACATATACCCTGCTGCAGTGTACACATCAAACTTAGGGGTGTGGCCGACAGAGCTATTTCGCTGTCTTTGGGGGAGGGGGCGGGGCGCTTCGGACCCAACTACGGGAGTCTTCCCATTTGGATCTGACCGCTCCGGGAAATGTATAGTGAGCGGTGTGTCTTTTTATCAACGGGCCCTGCTTTTTCTTTACCTGTGTAGTGACCTCCTCGGGCTTCCAGTGTGGCCGCAGTTCTCTGAGCAGCCGCATCGCTCCCTCACGGCAGCCGCGCTCGTCCACGCTTAGGTTCAGCCTGGGCACGTCTGGGGAGCCGGGCGGGACGTGGATGTAATGGGCCATGTTCGGTCTCAGGAAGCAAAGCAAGGCGGAGCGGGCGAGGCGGTTAATTTTGAGGTATTTCTATTATATTGGGCACAGTTTTCGTCACAGGCTGTCGCCCTCTACTGTCGGTGTATTGTCAATCTGCCGTTCTTGCTTTTTACGTGTTTGTTATGCTGTTTCTCTCTGACAGTTGTGAGCTACCCTGTGTCCGTCCGTTGCTTCTGCGAGAATCAGGCGCCTCTGATGCAGTCAGTCACTAGTGTTATAAGCAGCTGGCTCCTACGGAAATTTCCACTCCGACTCTCCTCCCTCTCTGCCCCCGCCTCCCCGTGAGAGCCTCGTTGATGGCACTGCTGCTTTCCCGCTGCATGCCGGGACTGGCCTGATGTAGCGTCATCCTGGGGCTGGCAGTGACGTCAGTCGACACCAGACAGTGGTGCGCACGGGAGAGCACCTAGCAGAAGCGGATATTTGAAGCTGACGAACTTGATCTCCGGAGCTGCTGACACTTCCTTCACTGCCTGGTCTAATCTTGCAATGAGTGTGGATGGCATTGGCATCAAAGTTGTGATGCGGACGTGTAACTGATGAATGCTGCAAGTAACTTGTTTCTGCCATTCCTCAATAACGGGCACCACATTTGAAGAGTATGTTAAAAGATCGCACGAGTCCAGGTTTTCAAAAACCAGTGCTCGTTAATCAAACATTGCTTCTACAAAGCAAACCGTTTTGAATCACTAAGCACATCATTTTGTGTTTAACTGAAAATAAAGATTGTTACGCAGTCTATGTTCTGTTTTCGTTCATTATTGCGGATGCCCTCAGACAAGAAGACTCGTGTCGAAAATACCGGCTCGTGTCGAAAATACCGGGGATGGGTAGTCCACCCAAAGAAGCCAAAGACAGTTTGCTATTGCTAATCAAAAATAGTACGAGTGGTAGTATTTTCATACTTCTCGAATGTTGTGTGTTACAGTGTAGTTAGAACTCCTGAGCGAGGGTTCAGTAACAGTGCATGCAAACAATTCTACAACGAAATTTCATTGTCCGGGGTTGTCACCTAAAAAAGCTAGTGATGGGCATCCTTCCCATGTATTTATGCCCAACACAGGGTGTCTTTATATTAGTGCCTGCATTGTCTTACCCGTTTCTGGGAATATGTGCGACTTGATAGAGGGCCTCAATGGAAAACCTACCCATTGAAAGCGTGCATGTTTAACTCGCTGTTGGTTACCACCCCCCCCCCCCTTTTCCATAAACTACTAGACCCAAAAGCTATACATCCTTCTTTGTCCGCAAGGGCCCGATGAGGAACCAGTGTAAAAAGGCAACAAGGTGATAATCGGAGGACATTGTTTCAGCTCCCTGCTGGCTGTCAGTCTTGTGATAGATAATCTGTGGCTATTAGCCTTCAGCCGGGTGTATTTCTTTGTCTCTCTTATAATGTAGGCAACCCATGGTGCTTAACTTTGGTGGGAATGCAAGGTGTGAGTGAGGAAAAGGCACGTTGAGCCTTATTCCAAGTTGGTAGGTTTGATCCGTAGTGCTGAAACAGAACGTGGTACTCTGGTTTTGCAGCATAAAACAGTAGAAGCATGGGGTCTACACAAAGATATTATCATCTTTACATTATTACCAGTGTTCTGTCAAAACGGTTTAGCTTGATCTCTACATCAGCTGACTTGCAATTAATGAGAAAACTGAAGGAGTGCATGAATTCTCTAAGAAAACAGCAGCACATTTGCATGCACACAAATAGAATTGCCTAATTGTCACCCCCTAATCACTGCTTATTAGCTGTGACAAGTCCAGTCCCCTTCTCTACAGTATTGTCATTCCGGACCAAACCTACGTTTATCCTTTCTCATTGGTTGGCTGACTTAAATGCCACTCACAGTTCTAAAAAAGCACCAACTGAAGGCCCTTTACATTGACCAGAACTTTAAACTTATTCTCATGCCGAAAAGAGGCATTCCCATGCTGTGGCCAAACAAGATCGGATTTCAGTCCGATGCATTTAAACAGGCAACTGCTGTTTGACCAGCATTTCAGCATTAAAGGAGACTGATTGAAATTTTGAAAGATGGAGACTTTTGGCATTCTTACTGTGACGAATCAACTACCGGGGCACCAGTGGTCCAGGGAGGAATATCAGTTTCTAAACCACCAATCAGCCCCACACCTCTAGTACACCAGAAGGAATCCGAACAGATTGGAAACACAAGTCAATTATAAACCTCCTTGTCCAATTTTGGTAACCTGGACAGAACGGCAGGCTCATCTCCGCAAGGTCGTGGATCGATGGTTAGTTGCAACACAGCAAAAATACAATTATTACCCAATGATAAAAGGGACTGTCCAGTCAAGCTTGTATACAAATATTTTCTTTATTATTATTACCACACAGTTGTAGCACACTACAAAATACAACCCACCCTATAAAGGAAGTCATAGCACAGACCGTTTCTCAAAGGAAAGGGATGCACTCTGGATACTGACAAGAGGGTAGTCGGTAAAGCAACCAGTCTTAAATGTTAACAGCTATTTGGTTCCAGCACCAAGAGAGCCAGGGGTCGTAAATGTCACTATGGGCCTTAGGAGAAGGACCAGTGGGACAGAGCCACTATGTACCTGGTGCTTGAGATGATCTTGATGCTCAACAGCGTCAAGTCGGTTCCAGGACGCTTTGCAGCGCCTGTGTTAGAGTTCAAGATGGGAGACAGCAGCGGGTATCGGGCAGCAGGCAGTTTGGCAAGCGAGACTTTACGGACCGTTGCCGGCTGGCCTACACGGCGGCTTGGGGTCCAGAATTGTTATCTCTGTGTTGGTTGGTGGATCTGGAACACTGGTTGAGGTGTTTCGGACAGTTTTAGTGACTGCAGCATGACAATAGTCAGTTGTGCAGCCGGTCGAGGTTTGAGGTCTCAACTGCCTCGAAAATGTCCTTAATAGATGGATGCTAGTTGATGCTTATTGTGACACTTCTCCTAGCTTCTTCGCTGGACACATGTCCTTTAGAGTGGACGGCCCAAAGATGAGGAGAGTGTTGGCAGGCAACAGCCTTGTCCTTTGGTCAAAGACTCTCTGGCACTTTGCACCTAGGAAGCTTGCTGGCAGAACCTAGCAGGGCACACTGTGTGCTGGCTGGGTACCAGTTCTGGAGCTGCTGGACGGGTCCTCAAAGATCGGTATCTCCCTCTGTTCCCTGGGAGATGATTAGTGGAGGGATCTTGCATCCCTTTTGGAAATCCTGGCCTTCATTCACTGGTGGAAGCTGTAAGGCAGACTGTACCTTCAGCCAGGGTCCAAATGAGTCCTTCTTACTCCTTTCGAAGTCTCCAGATGATCTGCTAAGTGAGGGGCTCAGCCCTCTTTTAAAGCCAAATGAGCCTCAGTGATTGGTGCAGGCTAAGCCTACCTTAGTGAACCAATTCTGGGTCCCTACCAACAATCTTCTGTTATGTCTGAGGTCATAACCAGAGTGCTTTGCAACAAGAAAGGTAGGGGGTGACAACATGTGCTATTAAGTCCCGCCCATTTTCCTGTCTGCTGTGGATCAAAGTGTCTCTCTCTGTTTAATTGAGCTCTCTGTGACTCTTGATCAGCCCCGGTCTCCCTCAAAGTGTGTGGGGAGAACAGACTTTCTCTCTCCATCAAATCACATGCTTCTTCCCTCTGAAAGGGGGTTCCCTGCAGGGGTTCCCAACTGTAAACAGTTGTCCCAGACATGACATTCACTGCCCTTCATACAGACGTTGTGAGAAATCATACTGTGTCTCACCCACTAGTCCCAGGATCTGTCATCCCGGTGGTCAGGACACGGCCATTGCTTTTGGATCCAGTTCCTGGGGGTGAACCAGTGCAGGAGGATCACCTGGGTGAGAGGTCTTTGGAGAGTGGGAGTGGGACAACGGATGGTGAGGCACATTATCCCCTTCCCTGTAACACCTTTACCCCACCCTACCAGATAGGATGCTTGGAAACTCAGCCCCCCCTTTCACATCACAAACACTTTCTCACGGACAGCCCGCTTTGAGAGAAAACAGACTAACACCTGAGCCGTATACCTGACATGTCATTACTGAACATCACGCACACCTGACTTCCATTACATTTCACCACACAGATAAAAGGCAGAGCACGAAAGGCACACTGAGCGATGCAGAGCACACAAGGAAACTGCAGTCCCAAGATGGCAGTTTAACACAAAGAGAAAGATGGCGAAACCAAAGGGGATCACAAGGAGGGAAGTTCCCCTGACCTTTTTGACAAGGAACTGTTACATTCACAAAGCCTCGAGAATAGAAAGCGTAAGACCACAAAACCAGGCTGAGGAATCCTTCATTGTGTGTCAGAGGTACCCGGGGCCCTCGCGTGTCGATAACCAAGGCAGGGTGAATCGCTAGTTGCCGTGGTACTGTCCTTGGCTCCAACAACAAAGCAGCATCAGTAAGACAGTGTTGAAGCCAAGGTTGCAAGCAGCAAACTTTGTATGGCGAGCGCTGGAATGAACATTGTATGAAACGCATATGATAACCCAACACGAGTAAAGTTGAACTGCAGATGAGTGATTGAACTTTGAAAACAAGATATACGATACCTTTGACAGAGTGGTCCGGCACCGCATGTATGCTCAATCGAAGGTCTCTGTATGATGTCCAGCTGAGAGTTGACAAAAGTGAAAGAGTGGCAAAGAACTGTGCATCGAAGTGGTCCTGCGATGAGTCAAGCAAAATCCTGTGCAAAATCAAAAGTCTTCGATGTTGACACTACCAAACAAATTGATGACAAAATAGTTGGTCCGAGCCCGAATGAGGGAGATCAATTGAACAAGTGAATGACAAAGTGAATTAAGTTGGTCTGAGCCAGAACCCAAACGAGGGAGATCAATTGGAAGGTTTTGGGATAAAATATGTTTTTGTGTTAAAAAGAATTAAATTGGTCAGAACCCGGCGGAGGGAGACTGGTTGAACATTCTGTTAAACCAGATCTCAGCCTGGCAGAGGGGGATCGGAGGTGAATAGTGAATCACCTGAGAAATTGGACACATGAACATTCTATAAAGTTGCATTGAAGGGGATCTGAACCCGGCTGAGGGGGATCCGAGGTGAAAAGTGAATCACCTAAGAAATTGAGTACATGTGAAATTCCGAGAGGAAATTAACTTATTGTTTGTTCGTCGCATCAGGTCCTCTGAAAGAAGTAACTTTGAAAGGCAAAGAGACTTGGGCACAGAAGGCCCTGATGCTAAAGTTTGAACTGTACCCTTGTGCCAGAGAAGCCATAGACTGTGCTACACTTGAGTGGGCCGTCTTGTCCCTTGCTGAAAACGTGGGGAAGGGGGGCAAGCGGCCTGAACATCCTGACATATGATTTCTTGAACATTTTTCTTTTTCATAACATTGTTTCCCACACTATTTGTATTTAGAGATAAGGATTGGCAATATGTTTTGAAGTACAATAAACACCCTTGAATTGTGGTCACTTATGTCTGTTTTACTGTTGATACCATGCCTTCCTTACAGGGACCCAGGTGAATGCAGGCGGCCTTATGTACCAATGGTGCTGGAATTGGAAAGTGCAGGTATGATTAAATGACTACTGCCCTGCACCAATACAGTGATGAGTATTGGCTTCTAATCTCTTACTCAGCCCCACACTACTACTAAACAAACCGTGTTCTCAACCATAAAGGTGAAAAGGGCACGTTTTACTCTTCAAAAGGGGTGTGAGTAAGCTAGGAAACATCCACGACAACAATTTACCAAAATATAAGAAATGTCCATTAACAATCTATAAAAACAAGGTATCTTTAATAAAAATGCAAGCTTTTTTGCATCCAGGGAACTCGTCCCTTCTCCCTAAGGGGAGCTACCCTCTTTCGAACAAGGGAGGTATGCCAGTTATGCTCAATGCCCCCATGGGTCAGGGAAAGCAGGATCCCACTGCTGGCGAGCCCCACCCCCTTGAGGGACAAGGTATCCCCAAGCAGGATTTTTACTCATCCTCCTTCCAGTACAGAATCCTATATGGTGATTGAGTAGGTCAATGATGTACATGGCTCTTTAAAACTAGCAGGGTGGTTACTGACCCTTTATTGTTGTCATTCTTGTATGGAACTCAGAACCAATGAGTTGTCTCATCTAATTTCAGGGAGCAACCTAAAGATCATGTGAGATTGACACGAGTGAAGCGGAAGAAGCAGAATCCAAAGTGAGTCCAGAAGCATACCTGCGTAGAAATGCAGAGGAGGAAACGTCCTACTTTGAGGCAGAGCCAGTGAGCAACAGCATGGAGAACAGAGTAGCAAGATAGCCCGTGGAACACTGTTGCCTTGACTAAGGCCGGGAGACAGAGGAGGTCGGGGCATGCAAACAAAAAAGGAGACGAGACCGCCCCCCAGAAGTGGTCAGTCGGGATCTGCGTTCATCGATGCCAACGTTCCGTCATATATCGACAAGAGGAACCAACTGAGGCGAACCGGCGAAGGACTGGGGCGAAAACGGAGTCACGTTTCCGCGTCCGATAAAGAGACCCCCGCCTCCAATGAGCACCAAGGCATAGAACAAGTTTCGGGCTGTGATCCTGGTAGCAGGAGTAGGGCGGCAAGGCCTGGCGATAACCCATGAGGGGGCAGGACTCAAGAGAAGATGAGAAGGGGTGAGAAACCTGATTGCCGAAGTGGGGATGAGACTCAAGAGAATCCAAGGTGGATCCAAGGAAAGGCAAAACAGCCCAAGGCAGCGTGAGAGGGAGAGAGGGAGAGAGAGAGGAAACTGACCAATCCATGGAGTTTGTCCCTTCTCCCGAAGGGGTAGCCACCCTCTTTAGGACTAGGGAGGTGAGCCTGCTAGGCAATACACTCTCTAGAGGACAGGCAAATGGGATCTCACAAGGGGTAACTCCCTCTTAAGAGACAAGTCATCCCAAAGCAGAGTTGTTACCATATCTCCCTGTTATTCAGACACTCAAGTATTTACGGGATATATGGCAGTTGAGCAGTGTCCTAATGTGCAGGACCCTTTAAAAGAGACTGGCTTGGTTTCTGACATGGTTCTCAGCCGAAGCGGCCTACCGGCGTACAGCACTCACGATGCCGAAGTCCGGTTCAATGCAGACCGGAGGAACCGAAGAGGAAGACCCGACTATGAGGATGTTAGAATCGCGGATCCACAGCACCCGTAGAAGCTGCTTTATCTTACGCCACAAGAAAACTGATCAGCAGTACAAAGGAAGCTGGAAGAGGGCGGAGAAGCACTGAAGAAACCTGAAATAGGATGATACTGAAAATACCCCTTGAGGGGCCTGTGGTTGCTGTTCGTACTCTTGTTCAGAAGAGATTTGCCTAGCATTTCGGTGCTGGACTGCCTTTGGGTGGGACAAAGACTGATATGCATATGTCAGTTTCTCCTCTGTGAAAAGCGCAGTGAGCTAAATCATGGTTGAGACTCTCCCGGGGGCCATCCACTCAAGAACAGGTCAATGGTCTGTGTCCGTGCACATAGAGGGACTCCCAGACCTTCTTATGCATATATACAAAGGCATTGGACAAACCTGAGACTCAAGTTTTTAAAAAAATTTGTAATCATATGATACAGCCAAATAATGGCTTTTTGTACACAATGAAACACATAAATGTATTCACATAGACACATCACATTCAGACCACATAATAGAAAAATACAGTAAAAAAAAACAAAAAAATCGACACAACATCCTAATAAAATATAGTATTAATATACTTATCGATTATTTCGTCCACCACAATTTAGTCAAGTAGTATATCAAACTCACATCATCTGCACTGACAGAAAGAGACCATTATTTAGCTAAGTTGACATCCCCAATGCTCGACCCATAGGCCAATAGGGTATTGCATCTGATTTCGAAAACTAGACGAGTTATTTGAACTAGCAGATTGCCTGAGAGAAAGGACAAGAACATTTGGGTAGAAAGCTGGTCCAAGTGCCTCCATGAAGAGAGAAAGACTGAAACGACAATATTGAACTGTATCGCCAAACGTGTGCAAGAGAAAAGCAAACTCTTTGGTTGGTGGTCAGAAACCAACCACCACTAGCCAACAAAAAAGGCGGAATAGCTTTCCTAGTCCACATGTATGTTAACCTTTTGTATTCGTGGTAGGGCCAGATGTTAGGTTAGACTAGGTTTGGACAGAAGATGGATTTTTTGAAAGACACCCTGACAAGCACCCATTTGTTATTTTCTTTTGACATTAGTGAAACCATCATCGTAGCTGTAGGGGTATTAGAGGCATTCTTTCGGTTAAAGCATGTCTTCTGCTTACAACCAGAAAAATGGTTGGAATCCATGCTAGTGAGACGTCCGGATCCCACAGCGAATCTACCGGAAAGGGCTAACCCTTACTCTATTGAGGTTTGACTTCTTTAGTCTAAAGGAAGTAGAAATACCAAGTAAAGAAAAAAGGCTGACCCATACAGGGCTCAGCATC
This sequence comes from Ambystoma mexicanum, assembly GCF_040938575.1. Lineage (NCBI taxonomy): Eukaryota > Metazoa > Chordata > Amphibia > Caudata > Ambystomatidae > Ambystoma > Ambystoma mexicanum. Next base: position 296,979,839 of record NC_090936.1, on the reverse strand, counting down.
TCTCCTCCCCAAGGCAGTTATCTCAGGTTGGCAGCAAAGTCCGGCCTAGCATGGAAGTATTCTCTTGATGTTGCACCAGGGATCATAGTCCCATACTTCAGAGGGGCAATTCAAGTGGTGTTGCATAATGCTGAAACTCCAAGCTATACTATGAAGGAAGGGAAACCCATTGCACAGGGAATTCTAGAGAAAGCCATAACCCCAGCTGTACAGGAAGTAGAACATCTTTCTGACACATCTAGGGGCTCCCTAGGCTTCGGGGTAGCCAATAATAACTACAAGGTCTCCCTGAGTTACACCTTAAAGAAAGGCATCCGGAATGGGGAAACAGACCCTAGGGAAAGATCAGTGGGAGGTCCACCAAATGTTTTTCCTGGATCCCTGATAGCTCCTGGGAAAGCCCAGAGGCCTCAAGGCCCATCACAAGGAGTCAGTGACATCCTCTGTCCAAGCTCCTCCGAAGACTATAGGCCTCTCGCTACAGGACAATACCAGTATGTGCTTCCTGCCTAATACGAATTAAGACCCAAATCAGAAAAGTGTCAGATCTAAAAGACCTAGAGAGTTTAAATGGCTTCATATGTGAGGTCTCCAAACTAACCCAAAGTTTACTGAGACAGGGAAGACATCCCTGGAATATCAGAGGGGGAGGAAGTCTCGGTTGTAAAAGTTGTACCCAGTCTACCGGCTTTGGTATATTTTGACAACTTAGCTCGAAGGGATTTGCAGGAAGGAAAACGGCAAAAGTGCCTTTCATGTAGGGCGCAAGGACACCTTGCCAGAAAGTGTCAGAAGAATCTTTAGCCATCATCCGTTACGAGAGATTCCATCGAGAACTGGGAAAAGATATTGTTGGGCGAGATACCACCCCGAACCAAATTACCACCCAGAAGCCTTCCTAGAGATCTGGAACGAAGACAATGTATTATGTCTGTATTGGGAGGAAAGGCATCATGACAGAAAGTATTGTCCGGTGCTTGTGAAGAGGTGGATTCTGACAATGCTGACCCAACAGAAGATCTGATCGCGACCTCAGAAACCTCTTCCCTCAGATATAAGAAACAGGATGAGCAAGAGGACGTACGGGGTCAGGGAAAGCAGGCGCTCACTGTGGGATGACCCCTCCCTCTCTTAGGGGAGAATGAATCTGCAAGCATGGTTTTTACTCATCCTCACTCCAGTACATAATCCCATGTGCTTGTTAGTTATATGGAGATTGAGCTGTGTACAGGGACCTTTGAAACTGGCAGGGGTGATTTGTGGCCCTTTATTGTTGTCATCCTTGTAGGAAGCTGAGGATTAACGGGTTCAGGCAGAAACATAATGAGCCTCAGAGACAGACACAAAAGAAAAGCGGAAGAAGCAGAATCCAAAGTAAGAGAAAATCATACCTACGGTGAAACCAGAGGAGGGAACACCCCCCTCTGTAGCATAGCCAGTGAGCAGCACCACATGTCAGCATGGAGAGCGGAGGAGTGAGATAGTCCACTGAACGCCGCTGCCATGACCAAGGCTGGGAGCCAGAGAAGCTCTTGCCCATCTAATGAAAAGGAGACCCAACTGCCCCAGAAGTAGTGTCAGATCCCGATACTCACCTGCTCTCAGAAATCCGGATCTTCTCTGGAGCGCCGGAATCAAGAACTGGAGATGAAAAGGAAATAATTATTCCTGAACGATATATATATTCCCAGCAACCTCTGACCCCTGATATGCAGAAGAATACCTGATGCGTATGGTCATTCGCTGTGTAGATGACTCTTCCAAGTATTGTTGATTCTCAATTCCCGGAAATGTTATGCTTAATGCCTTCAATTGGAAGTTCTGCTTTAATTCCGACAGGTTTGTTTTATTTTATTATCACAACCTGCTTTGTACCTGTTGTCCTCGAGGGAAAGGGGTGATGGCGCATTGGTGCTTGAAGTAAGCAGAGATATTAGTGAAAGGAACGGTTTCATTAAACGTTCCACATGTTCATATCCGCCGCAGTAGTTTTAAACTACGCGTTCTGGCGGCGGCGTTGATCACAATGATTATAACATTTGTAAAGTTCTGTTGGTGTCACACTTGTGACTATTACTAAATACCTGACTAAGTACCTAAGTTTCCAGCACACGTTCTACAACGTCTTGGACTTCTATAGCTCGATCCGAATCGTGGCTTCATAGATTGAAGTTTCCATCACACTAATGGGTAAGAGAAGGTCAGAGGTTGAATAGGGCAGCCATTTCTCTATAGGCATAGCTCTATGCTACTAATGCCGCCATCTTGGAAAGGATTGATCTAACCAGTTAATGATATGCAGTAACTTATCATGGGCCATATTTGGCAGCCCATCGAGGTTGCCATAAATGTCCTGGCAGTAACCACCTATAGAAAGCCACTGGTCTAGTGGTTATATGATGTATAGTGTCAGGAACCATGTACCTGACATCAGGCCCCCCTCCACGAACCCCCCCCACACACACACACCTGATACGGTAATAAAACAGCACCAGCCCCAGGTTTGCCTGGGGGAATTTTATGAAACAACTTTACTAGTTGGGCAAATATGTACTTCGCAGAGACCCAGGTCCTGCCCTCAGTGCCGAACCCAACCGAGTCAATTAGATATTGCACCGTCTTTCTCCAAAGACGGGAATCCACAATCTTTTGCACCTCAAAATTCATCTTGCGCATCAACGGACGGAAGGCACTTCAAATGATGATTAGCATACTTCTCGGAATGGGAGATTGGTTTCAATGAGGAGACATGAAAGACTGAATGGATCCTGCAATGTGAAGGAAGCCCAAGTTTCATGGCTACTGGATTGATCACTTTCATGATTCTGAAAGGACTGATATATTTAGCTTTCCACTTCGTATGACCTAACGGCAAATTAAGGTTCATAGCGGACAACCAAACATGATCATGGACTTGGTACTTCAGAGCGGGTTGTCGTTTTTGGTCCGCATATTTTTTGTATTTTTCTTGTGCACACTGTAGATGCAACCTAGATTTACGGAAGCTCTATTCTAGTGTGCTCATCCCAGCCATGGCAGCTGGAGTTTGTGATTCTTTCCGACCAGGAAGGGGGAAAGAAATCAGATTAAATCTGAATGACACAAAAAACAGAGACTCCGCCAAGGAGACATGATAAGCATCATTGTAGGCAAATTCTACCAGGGGCAATAATTTCACCCAGTCTTCTCCACAATCTCCGATCTAACATCTGAGGTACTGATTGATGACCTGATTCACCCTTTCCGTCTGGCCGTTGCCTTGCGGATGATATGCAGATAATTATCGCAATTCGATTCCCATGGCTTTGCTCACAGATTTCCAAAATTCGGACACAAACTGAGTGCCTCTGTCTGTGACAATTACTTCTGGGAAGCCATGTAACCTGAACACGTGTTATACAAATTCCTGTGCCATGGTGGAGGCTGAGGGTAATCTAGGGAGAGGAATGAAATGTGCCATTTTTGTAAACTAATCCACAATGGTAAGTATGACTGTAGGACCTTGGTTCAGAGGTAAATCCATAATGAAATCCATAGAAACATTTCTCCAAGGGCCTTTGGCTATCGGAAGAGGCTGTAAAAGACTGATGCCCGCTGACCCTCGTACACATGCCTCACAGCCTTGTATGTAATCCTTAACATCTTTCCGTAGAGATTCCCACCAACCATAACTTTCTATCTTTTTCTGGGTCTTTATACCAAAATGTCCAGCTCTCAGGGCATCCTGACACCACTGTAAAAGGAAGATTTGGGTTTCCTTAGTTGGTAGCCATATTTGTCTCCCATGAAACAAAAGCCCTTCTTGTTCATGATGAGAGAGGTCCTGGTGTAAAAAGGCTTATTTCTCCTTTTCGGTATAGCAGAGTCTTAATCGATCTTCATATCCCTCCAATTCCATGTGCATGATGGATACTATCTGGTGATGGGCCACAAATGGTACCCCTTCTTTGATTTCCGTAGGTATGAGATCCCTTCGGGACAGAGCATCTGCTTTAGTGTTCTGAGATCCCAGGTTATAAATCACCTTGAAATTTAATCTAGAAAAGAAGTGGATTGTGCGTAGGAATTCAAGGTTCGGTGATCTGTAATGACCAAAACAGGGTGTCTGGCTCCTTCCAGGTAGTGTCTCTAGGTAGTCAATGCTTCTTTCATGGCTAACAATTATTTATCAAAGATGCTGAAATCTGTTCAGTAGCTGTAAGTTTCTGTGAATGTAATGCTATCGGATGGTTAGGTTTCGACCGGGGGGTCTGTTTGAGATAGAACTGCCCCTATGGCATAATCAGAAGCATCTGCTCCTTGTGAGAAATCTGAAGGTGTCCCACCCACTAGTCCCCGGGGATCTGTCATCCAGGTGGCCCAGACACGGCCATCGCTATTGGGTCCAGTTCCTGGGGGAGGACCAGTGTGGGAGGATCACCTGGATGAGGGGTCCTGTGGAAGTGGGACACCAACGGGTGAAACAGGGTACCCCCTTACCTATAACACCTTTTCTCCATGCTACCCAGTAGGATATTCAGAAGTACCCCCCCTTTTCCAACACAAACACTTTCCTACACTGTGACAGACAACGGCTTAACCCCCGAGCCGTTTACCTGACATGTCCCAACACAAGGGTCAGGCAATTGACAATAACTACACACACCTGACTGCCCTTTCCCTTCCCCACAAGTATAAAAGGTAGAGCACAAAAGCACACTGTGAGCAAGGTCGAATGCATGAAGAAGCAGCTATTCCGGACCGGCAGATCAAACGGAGGGGAAAGGCGGAGAGACCTGGAGTGACGACAAGGAGGGAATTGCCTTTGCCCTTTTCCACTCTGCCCTGCAAAGCCTCAGAAAGGGAAATCATAAGAGTGGGAAGTCCAGCTGGCATGTGCTATGGCAAGTGTCAACGGCACATGGGGCCATCCCGTGCTGATAGCCAAAACAGAGAGAAGCGCTTGCCGTAGTGGTGCCGTCCTTGACTCCCGAAACAAGAAACTCCAACAGTTCAGCACAGCTGGTGAGTCGGATAAGACCGATAGTAAAACCGAACTGTGCTTGGCACATGGTTCCAGGCAGCAACTTTGTTGAACAAAGAACTTGTGTAATTAGTAAAAGGTTCAGAAGCAGAGTTGTCAGACATCGCAAGGGCACTCATTCGAAGGACTCTGACTGAAGCCCTTTTGGGTGGTGTTGGTTTGTTGAAACTATGAAGATCAAGAGGCCTTAGGAGAGGCTAATGTAAAGTGTCAAAGTAGTCCTGCGAGGATCGAGCAAACCCTTCGTACACTCATAGGTCTTTGACACATGGGAGAAAAAAGATTCAACTGTGAAACTGGCAAATGTGAACCCGACAGTGGGATGCCAACAATGGATAGTTTGTGAAAAGAACATTGAGAGTGTTAAGTGATACCTTTTAGAGTGAAAGGCCGTTGTGACCCTGATTGAGGGAGGCTTACGTTGCAAGAAGGATCAGAGCCCAGTTGAGGGGGTTCCAATAGGCAAAGAGCAGTCACCCAACGTGAAAAGATTGCTGAAGGAACTTTTGTTTGTTTATTTTGTTGGTACAGCCGGTCTTCTAAGGCAAGAGACTTTTGCAGGAAAGAGACTTGACCCGGAAGGTCCTGGCATCATTGAAAGGAACTGTAACCTCATCCTGGCGAGGCCCAGGAGTGTGCTGTGCTCAAAGGTCTGGCCTTGTCCCGTGCTAAAGCCGTGGGGAAGGGAGACCCAGCCATACCATCCTGAGTTATCATTCAGTGAACACTTGTTTCTTTTCTTGAGAGCATTATCCCACACTATTTTGTAACTTAGTTGTAAGGATTGGCAATAGGTTTGCAGTATAGGCCCTTTTTATTTGGCAAGACGCCACTAGGACTGCTTCTTTATTATATGATGGTCCTAGCTTGCTTCCATCTTAGATTTAGGTTTAGATTAGGGGTTTTTCTCACCCATTATACAGTTTAATAAACACCCTTGAACTGTGATCACTTGTGCCTGTCTTTACTGTTGCCACCATGAGTTCCTTACATTCTACAGTATAAGGTAGCTCCGGGTCTGGTAGTTTCAGAATCGGTGCTGTCGTGAACTTTATTTTTAACTGGTCGAAAGCGTCTTCAGTCTGGTTATTCCATTGGAAAGAATGACCTTTCCTAGTAGTGAGGTCAATGGTAAAAGGATGCTAGAATAATGAAAAAGGAATACCGGTAGAAATTTGTGACTCCTAGGAATCTCTTCAATAACTTAATGTTGGTAGGTGCTCGACATTCCAAGATAGCATCTATTTTCTTTGGATCCATCTCTATCTTATTAGGAGAGAGAATGTACCCCAAATAGTCGACACGTTCTTGGTGAAATAGACATTTGGTAATCTTGGCATATAAGTGATTCTTTTGGGAACTGAGACGGAACCTCTCGCACATGAAAGATGTGTTCTGTTAGGTTGGATGAAAACACCAGAATATCATCCAGGTAGTTCACTACATAGATATCAAGTATATCTCGGAATACGTAATTGCGGAAGAACTGAAACGCTGCTGGGGCATTACTAAATATTCATAGGGCCTCATTACAGGCCCAACAGTAACCCTGCCGTTGCTATTGGCAGATGGCTGCCGGACCTGTAAAAATTACCGGTGCCTGACATCCCGGTGCCACCAGGAGATTACAACTCGGGCAGCCGGGAAGTCAGGCGCCAGTAATTTTGTTATTCCCCATTCCCAATAGGGCTCTCTGGCAGTAGGGATACAGAAGCACCGGCACCGTTTTTAACTTCTGTGACAGCTTTGCTTACCGTGACCGCTGCGCCCAGCAGGGTCAGACCTTTTGGGCACAGCGGCTCCGGTAGGCAAACTCGGAGTTTTCTGATTCTGAAATAAGGGTGCCAGTGAGTTTACCGGCACCCTTGTATCCGGACCGGCAGGGTCATAATGAGGCCCATAGTGTCCAAATCTTGTGCAGCATGCTGTTTTCCATTCTTCCCTCGGAGCTATACGTACCAGGTTATAGGCTCCTTTCAAATCAAGTTTTGTATAGATGGTAATGAGCTTGGCTTGATCAATAAGTACTTGTATGAGGGGTAAGGGATATCTCTTTTTTAATGGTTATGTCGTTCAGCTGCCGGTAGCCTGTACATAGCCACAATTCCATCTCGTCCTTCTTTGGTATGAAAAATATGGGTGCTCCCGCAGGAGAGGAGGAATGATGGATGAAACCTTTCGCCAGATTGTCCTTGATGTATGTTTTCATGGTGTCATTTTCTCGTTCCATTAGGGCATAGATCCTTCCGTAGGGGATTTGGGCTCTAGGGACAAGTGGAATCCGACAATCATAGGGTCTTGGTGGTAGAAGTTTATCAGCTTTGAATCGAAGACATCTGTGTAGTCCTGGTATTCTGCTGGGAGGTTTGGGATGTGGGTTACTGCGATGAAAGGATCCATGATTCTGGATGGCAGGGAGTTTAAGTATTTCTCCCTACATGACAAGGGACAATGGTCCCCAGAAAAAAAACTATTTTCCTTTGCTTCCAATCAATGATGGGATTGTGATAGGTAAGCCAGAGGATTCCTAGAATTACTTAGAAATGGGGAGCTGCAATGACAATTAGACATATAGTTTCTTGATGTTTGATAGAACAGATCATAGAAAGTGGAATGGTCTGGTGTTTGATGGGTCCGGAGCTAAACTGGGACCCATCGACTGATATGATGTCTTCGCTCTGGGTTTTACTCTGGACAGGAATATGATGTTGCTTCACAAAGAGTTTGTCAATAAAGTTCCCAGTGGCTCCTCTGTCCAAATTGGCCAAAACATCTCTCCAGATGTGTTTTACAGCCAGAAGCTCGATTAACACTACAAAGCGTCTTGTCTCGTTCAGGATAGGATTTTTTTGGAATGGATGGGGAGAGTTTTTGATCATTCGTCTGTATCTCCATTCTGTTTGAACAGCGGTGGTGTTTCCCGTCACAGATTTAGGTTTCTTGGGACATGACCAGACTGAATGGCCAGGTTCTCCACCGAAGAATCACAGATTCTCTTTTCTTCTTCTTTCTCTCTCTTCTGGTGTCACTGGACCACAAGTACTACCCAATGGCATGGGTTCGCCATAATAAACGACAGGTTTGGGTTCTTTTTCTTGAATATAAGGGTATTTTATCCATTTGGTTCTATGTGGTTCTCCTCTCCAACCATCCACAATCAGTGCTATACACTCCCGGAGCATTGCTGGTGGAGTCACAACTTGACTTAAGGAATTTTTAAGCTCCTCTTATAGGCCTTGTTGAAATAAGGTCAGCTACACATCTTCAGGCCAGGTCGTTAGAGAAGCAACGTTCCTGAACTGTGAAATGTATGCTAACAGGTCGCTTCCTCCTTGTAGAAGGTCCATGAATGCATTGCGAGCTGACTGGGCAGTAGACTGCCGGTCGAACATGGCCTGGAAGGTCTCATAGAACCTATCATATTGTGGAAGGATGGAGTTATTAGTGTCTATGTAAAGGGTAACCCATGACAAGGCTATCCTATCTAGATTTAGGAGGATAAAAGACACATTTGAATGATCTGAAGCATATATCCCGATACTCACCAGCTCTCAGGAACCAGGAAGAATGTACACCTGAGATAAAACCAAAGAAAAGAGGGTGCTGGTGATTATAATCCGGAAGCCCTATTTCTCTGGGCCCTGCCCAGGTGTCGAATGTTAAGGGTGATGAAGTGTTTATGAGTCCCCTGTGGATTTGAGCGTTCAGTAGAGCATTCGTTTCTGTGCAGGTTACCAGATCTTCTCTGGGGAGCTAGAATCTAAACAACTGGAGATGAGAAGGAAATAATTATTCCTGAACAATATATTCCCAGCAACCTCTGACTCCTGAAATGCAAAATAATACCTGATGCGGATGGTCCCTCCGCCATGTAGATGTGTGTTCCAAGCATTGTTGTTTGACAATTCCCGGCAATGTTATGCTTAATGCCTTCAATTGGAAGTTCTGCTTTAATGCAGGATGGTTTGTTTTATATTATTATCACAACCTGCTTTGTACCCATTGTCCTCGAGGGAAACTGGCAATGGCACATTGATGCTTGAAGTAAGCAGAGATATTAATGAAAGGAACGGTTTACACAAACGTTCCACACGTTCATAACCACTGCAGTAGTTTCAAACTACGCGTTCTGGTGGTGGCGTTGATCACACAGATTATAACATTCGTAAAGTTCTATTAGTGTCACACTCGTGACTATTACTAAATACCTGATTAAGTACCTATCCAGCATAGGTTCTGTGATGTCTTGGACCTCTGTAGCTTTATCCAAATCATGGCTTCATAGATTGAAAGACACAGTCTCTCGTTTCTTCCACGTTTAAATAACCTTCACGTGGAAACAAGTTTCAATCGCACTCATGGCTAAGGTCAGAGGTTCAATAGGGCGGCCATTTCTCTATGGGCATAGTTCTATGCTGCTAATGCCGCCATCTTTGAAAGGAATGATCTAACCTGTTAATGATATGCAGTAACTGATTGTGGGCCATATCTGGAAGCCCATCTAGGCTGCCATAAATGTCCTGGCAGTAACCGACTATATAAAGCCACTGGTCTAGTGGTTATATGACGTATAGTGTCAGGAACTATATTCCTGACAAATAGTTGACCGGCATCTGCATTCACTGATGCCGAAGTCCTGTCGTATCGACGCGAAGGACAGATGCAAGCGAACCAGTGAAAAGGACCATAGCAAAGCCAGAGTCGCAGTTCCGCACCGGCCAACACAGTGACACAACTTGCTGAAGACCCAAGAGGGGGTGGGAGTCAAGAAAATACAAGTAGGGGTGAGAAACACAATGGCCCAAGAGAGGCTGCGATGCAAGATACTCCAAGGTGAAGGGACAGGCACAACAGCCCATGGCAGGGTGAGCGAGAGGAAACCCTAAGGTCAGCTAAAAGCCCGGAGATCCCAAGACAGCGTGTGAGAGGTTGAACACTGAGGCAGTGTGCAAAAAGCAGGTCCCCCACACCCTGCAAGACAAGGTGTAAATGAAAACCCTCCTGAACAGGGAGAAGGCACAGATTCTCCAAGCATGGTTGAAAACTAAGAGAACCGAAGAAGGGGTGAGAAACAATATCGTCCAGGACTGAGTAATTACAGGCTGATCCAGAGGAATAGAAGAGATTGTTAATACAGGCAGTGAGAAAGAATAAAGAGGAATTGGGAAAACCTGAAGTATGAACTGTACAATCTGGTAGACTCTCTGGGAAAAGACATAGAAACATTTGGGTGGGGGCCAGAGATCAAGGCTGGGCACTGAAGTCAAAGACAGCGTCTGTAGGTGGGAGAGGTGCATGCCTGAGCTGGCCGCGAGCTGTCCATTAAGATCACCTCGTGAGCTTCAGCACTCTGTAGCTCGAGATACCCCGAGAGGTGGAGGTGCTGGGAGTCTGGACTCAGAGATGGGTCCCGCTCTGCTGCCTGGAGCGGATAATCGCCTACATCAATGTAGTGGAGGACCAGTGGCCTGCCATGCAGGATGTGCTGAACAGTGCAGGCAGGAGCGTGCGCCTACTGGCGGTTTTAGCTATGGAGTTGTCCCTGCGCTGTGGTCCAGACACCGGATACCTGCTTTGCTAAGTCTGTGTGTATGCCCCCCTCAGGGATGATTAGTTGGGCGGCATGCTCTTGCTGGAAGTCTGGGCTGGAGAGCATTCTACAAGTGAAAGGTGCGTGGCCAGCAGTGGGCACCCTTAAACACCCCTGGGAGTGGGGGGTTTGACGTCTGGGGTAAGCACGACTGCGATTCCCATGGTGCACTTCCACATCATCCCTTTGGACCAGCGCTGGCCATGTGGGCGGCGAGTGGAGGATCCCTAGTCACGTTTCCACCATCATCACGGTGGGGTGTGCAGTCTGGGCCACAATGGGATTGTGTTGCCCCTGTCATTGACCTATAGAACAGTGGTCTGTGCTACATTTGGGAGATCTCCGCCTGCCTGGTGAGGAGACAGTTGGGCTCCTGCGCCGGTGGTGCAGGGAGTGGGGTGGAGTATTGTAGGCAGTGGGGCTCCCTGAGGCTGGCTTTCCAGAGGGCCCTGGACCCTGACCCACCACTACTGGGACTGTGACAGCAGAAGGTTCTACAGACACCATGGAGGGTGCATCACTGATGGTCGAGGGGTGAGCCTGGGTGCAGTGCACCGATTGTCAGTTGTATTGCTCGCCAATAGTGCACGGACAGTAATTTATCACCAGTACAGCTGCAGAGCCAATACTTTGAACGCAGGTAGACGACGCAATGACTTACAACCACACGCACACTTAGAGAGTAAGTAGCACTTATACGGCTATTTGTTCATAGTTAGGCATATATACAATACAAGAATAGATCAGATAAATCATAGGAAAGACTGTAAATTAGCAGGAATACATCACCATGGGCATAACTTGACGAAACCTCATCTCGCCAGAAGCGGCTGAAAGACCCCGATAACAGCCAGGCCGAGAGCACAACAGCCCACAGGTATGTCAGACAGGAGCGTCCCCCCCTCCGACTGAGGTCTTTGTGCTTGTCCCGTCTGACCGTTGAGGGGTTCCGCATATATGCCCTCCTCAACAAGGGGTGGCAACTTCTCGAACCTTCTGGCAATGCGCTTGCGCATTGATGGGTGACCGTTGGTTGCCAGCTGGGTCAACTGACAGTAACCTCAAGGAGCAAAGCGCTTCCCTCTCCTAAACGCCCCGGAAAACAATTCCATAACTCATCTCAAAACCTTGGCACAGGCATAGCAAACCAAAACAAACCTTGTTATCGGGTACCAGCCGGCACCTGCGGATCTTAGCTTTCCCAGCGCTGTGTCCTTGACTGAGAAGGCCTGCATTCCAAGCCCATCAGCGAATTACGTTGAAAACATGTTGTTTCGCAAAGCAAGTGCAGCTTTCCACTGAGGCATGGATAAATATCCATCATGGCTCTGAGTGCCCCCAGAATGCACTGCGCACCAGAGCCATGTTTTAGCTCGAACACCACAATTCACCCTTGGATATTTACCTTCCATAGCCCAGTGGCAAAGGAGGCAGTCTTTGAAACCGCCGAAATATTAGAACCAAGTTGGGAATACATTGAATACAACAACAACAAGCTATTATGATAGCTAATGTAATACAAATTCAAGCAAAAGCATAACGCAGTGTACCTCCAATATCAGGAACCCATGAAAATAACCAATCCCACCAATTTCCAGTATGATCTTGGGATACTTGAGAGAGGAGATCTCTCAAACCTCGAATATGACTTTCAATGGATCGTGAATGGTCACTTAAATTGAAACAACACATCCCTTCAACTGCGTTACAACCTAAATTATGCTTCAGCAATAGATAATCAACGGCAGCCCTGTTTTGCAAAGTTGCTTTTCTAATAACTTTGCTATCAAGGAGCAACTCTTCTAAAGCTTGAGAAGTATGATTGAGTCCTTTTACTACTAAACATGCTAATTTGATCAAAGATTTGTACCCCCCAGCAGCTAAACCCCAAACACCCACTAATGAAAGGGTTAATGCTAGAACCTCAGCCTCTGATAGCAAATGCACATGTGAATCACAATCGGGGGATAGACCCACAGACTCAAAAGTTGACCTTTTACTTCGAGATATTGCTGGGTGTAAAGGGAACATCATTAATCCAAATCGAGTTAATGCACATGGACCCCCGGAAATGTTAGCTGGAATGTACGTGTATGTGAAATTGCCACATGAAAAAAGCCATCCTGTTGGAAGTTTCACATGATTCAGATGGCTGGCAGCTATTACGGTATGATTGCAAGACATAGCATTATTCACACTGGTACATGTGTTTGGAACTCGTGAACATAATTGTTTCTCGAACACAGTGGGATTTTTCTGTTTGGTTAAATGTAGCTGTTGGCATTTGCCAATTTCTTTAGCATTGCAGGTCACAAGGTAACACACATCGCCTTGAGTTACATTATAGGTTATAATACGTGTCAAGTTTCTCATTTGCGATCCGTTTCCTGGCAAAACCTGCAATACTCATAAACGGAAAAGGATTGCCTGATATCAGAATCTTGAACCAAAGAATCATTGTGCATGACGCCGAAAATGTGCTTTAGAACCGGAACTGGCGTCGGCACCGCTACTAAACACGTAGTCAGTAAAGCTTCGGCATTGGGCACATCGGTGAGGCAGAAGTGCGTAATGTTGAGCACCTGTTGTGCCAAGTATGTCCACATATTCTCCGTTTGGGTAATTATCGGGGAATATTTTCGCCGTCCTAAAGACGCCTCTTGCATAGCTGGCATCAATGTTGTTTGCACTTGCACCTGACGTGTTCGTCGCCTCCCATGAATCCATGTCGTCGGTCTGGCTGGCTTTTCGGCATCGGGATCGGGCTGCTGTCGGACGTCATTGCTCATCATCATCGGTCTCCCATGAATCGCTGGCACAGATGTGACATTCCTCGTCGGTAGCAGCATGCCGTTTGACTCTCCCAAATGGAGTCCATTTAGTCCCACAATTACACCAGCCAGACACAGGATCTACAAGGCAAACCCAGAAAAGAGATATCAGTGTTGAAAATCACTCCCTTAGGTAACATTTGTCTACGGGCACATGCTGCCATTTGTCTTTACCAGGTTCCATTACTAAGACTACCTGGTCTTTGCCTGATGCAATAACATCTGCGGGCACTGGTGGACCACTTGGCCTTTCGACCCACACCTTTGCACCCGGTATCATGCTGTCTGAAGAGCCAAAACCACGATCCCCACGGGTAGTTAACACTGTGGGAGGCTCCCCCTTTTTAATCATGGACAACTTAACAGGGATGATAATTAACTGGGCTACCCTATCGCCCTTATGAATCAGTAACACTTGGTCCCCACTATTCATCAAGATGACTTTGATCTCGCCTTGGTAATCGGCGTCAATGACCCCTCCTAACACTTGGACTCCCTTGAATGCTAGTCCAGATCAAGGGGCAATCCATCCCATATGTTCCGGAGGAATTTGTACCCCAATCCCTGTTCCAACCACAACAATCCCTCTCAGGTCTAATCTGATTTCTTCATGAGAATGCAAGTCTACCCCTGCTGACTCGGGAGTCGCTCGATAGGGAGCTAAAGAGCCCGGGGTGATTTCCCAGTACAATAAAGTCTCTCTAACTAGGTTAGGTTGAATCTGTAAAGCAGGAGTCATCAGTCGCAACAATGGAGTCTCATGATTGTTAACCGGTCTATTATTTAACACTTGCACCGCATCAAACACACGATCGCGCCAACCTGCCAAACTGCCATCTCCAGATTTGCGTAGGTGTTCTTTCAACAACCCATTCATCCTTTCAATTAACCCCGACGCTTCCGGGTGATAGGGCACGTGGTAGAGCCACTCAACACTCTTCTCCTGCCAATAGTCCTGAATTAATTTGCCTTTGAAGTGTGACCCATTGTCACTTTGAATCTGCAAAGGCACTCTGTAATGCAACGTGATCTGATCCAACAACTTAATAGTGTTCAGTTGTGTGGCACGCTTGCATGGCAAAACCATCATGTATCCCTAGTATGTATCCACAATGGTGCATGTATACTGACAACCTTTGCTGATTGGCAGAGGACCGATATAATCGATCTGCCATATTTGACCTGGTAACTTTCCTCTTCGCAACGTGCCGTGAATAATCTGAGGGATAGGCCTATGCTGTTGGTGTTGGCACACCGGACATTGCAAGATGACTGTTTTCACTACCTCTAAAGGAATACTAATTCCTCGAGCTTGTGCCCACCTGATAGTAGCCTTTTCTCCAAGGTGCCCACATTTCTGGTGAGCCCACTTGGCCAAACCCTCCAAATCGTCTTCCTGAGCCTCCGCATCCACAGATGAAATCTTGGTGTGTTCATCTGCAACAGAATTAAACCAACGTTCTAAAGAATCTGTAGCACAATGCGCATCCACATGATACACCGTGACTTCACTTTGTGATAACATTTCCGCAATATCTTGCCACAGTTCTTTTCCCCACAACTCTTTTGAATGAATCTTCCACCCATTCTTTTGCCAGGTTGGCAGCCACACCGCCAACCCATTAGCCACTGACCATGAATCCGTGTACAAATGACATCGACCAGGGGTCTCTTGTTTTAATGCTTGGTAAACTGCGTAAAGCTCTGCAAACTTTCCCTGACGTTATCAAAAATATTTTTGTCTTGGGATTATATGACACCGCTTTCCAGTATCGCTCTGTTCCCACATATCGGGCTGAGCCATCTGTAAACCAGGCATGCTCTGTCTGCTCCATGGTCAAGTCGCCATACGGTACTCCCCATTTCACGGGAGACTCGCGTTTTTCGGACACTTCCGGTGGTATGTAATCTGAGGGCGGTATGTTGGCTACTTGCTCATGTAATTTTGCAACCCCACCCTTTCCTGATTTGGCTCTGCCCTGAATGTACCATTTCCATTTAATTATGCTGGCTTCCTGGGCCTGTCCTATTCTGTGTGTTTTAGGAGAACTCAACACCCATTGCATGATCGGTATTTCTGGCCTCATCAAAACATCATGGCCCACCGTCATTTGCTCAGTATCAACCAGGGCCCAATAACATGCCAGCAACTGCTTTTCGAACGGAGTGTATGAGTTACCAGCATCGGGCAACTTACAACTCCAAAACCCCAATGGCACACGTTTCCTGACCTGTTTCTGCCACACACTCCAGTTAGCGTAATTGTCTTGTACAGACACATTCAACTCCACTTCGCCTTCCTTTAATGGCCATAGATCAAGCACCTGCTGCACAGTGTCTTTCGTCAACTCAAATGCTTTCTGCTGCTCTTCCCCCCACTGAAACTCATATTTCTTTCGTGTCACTTTGTAAAGGGGGGCCAGTATCTGCCCTAAATGCGGAATGTGCTGTCTCCAGAACCCAAACAGCCCTATGAACTGTTGAGCTTGCTTTTTGTTCATTGGAGTGGTAAACTCAAGTATTTTCTGTCGGGCCACCAGCACCATTTCTCGATGCCCATTATGCCACTGAATCCCTAGGAAAATCACTGTCTCAGCTGGGCCTTGAATTTTGTTCGGGTTAATCTCCCACCCTTCCTTTTTCTTTTTTTAATAATTCTGTTTATTACGTTTTAGTAACACAACAACAAAACAGGCATGAGTCAAAGGCATACAACAGATCATGATAGTAAGGCAGTTTTCAAAGAGGCAGAGGGAACCCGGTGGGGCCGAGGGCCATCAGACATTCGTTGGGTATGGCAGGTAATCAATGTTAACAATAGTACATTTCTATTCCTCTCGGTACATTTCAGTTAGCGTCCAGCCATTTACCCCATATTTTCTGGAATTTGCGGGGGCACCCCCGTGCGTTGTAAATCCGGCGCTCCAGGGCCGCACATCTGTCCAACTCATTGCACCATCGGTTCACAGATAGGGGGTCGGCGGAGCCCCAGCTAGCCGCGATCAATCTTTTGACTGTCCCAAGTGCCAGTGCCAGAAATATTCTATCATGTTTTGAGAGATCCACTTCACCTCGGATTCCCAACAGCATCATTTTGGGGTCCCTGGGGATTGGTGTCGCCAGGGTGGCAGAAATCGTGTTGGTACAGCTCTCCCAGAAGACCTGTAAGACTCGGCATTCCCATAACATATGGTAAAAGGTGGCCGGTTCTGTTTTGCACCTGAGGCATGTCCCATCTTCCAGTCCACCCCATCTGACCATGGCAGTGCGTGAATAGTATGTGCGGTGGAGGATCTTCAGTTGTATAAGCCTGAGTTTAGAATCAATACCTATTTCTCTAGGGGACATTAATGCCTCTACCCAGTCCTCTGGTTCCATGTGACCTATATCCCTTTCCCATTTTTCTTTGAGCCCATCTAGCTGCGTCGCCCCGAAGGAGTTAAGGGCTTGATAGATCGTGGAGGTGACCTTAGAGGTAATGCGTTGCGGAAGGATGTTGGTCTCAATGGGAGTACAGGGGGGTATGGTCGTCGTGTCAGGGAATTGGGTGCGGATGGCGTGGGTCATTTGCGCATGTCGAAACCGGTCCATAGGTGCGAGGTCGAAACGCTCTTGCATGGCCTCAAAGTCAAGGAGATGGCCTTCTTGTATCACATGTGCTAGTGTGTGTATCCCTTTCGCGCACCAGTGACCCAAGGGGCCCATCTTCACTATTTCTGGGAGGAGTGCGTTGTGCCATAGGGGTTGAGATAGCGTTGGTTTAACTTTCCAGCCTATCAGTTTGTGCGCATCCCGCCAGGCCCAGCAAATGTGACGTGTCATTTTGGGTAAGGACGGGGGTTGGTCGTGGGTGGCGTACAGGGTCTGTAGTGGGGTTAGTGGGGTCATGCTCTCCATTTCAAGGCGGATGTGGGGGAGTGTGGGGTCAGCATGTATCCAGTCGTTTACCACCCCAATCTGGGCTGCAAGGTAATAGGTGCGAATGCATGGTAGACCGATGCCTCCCTCCCACACTGATCGCTGCAGCGTCTCCAGGGCGATCCTGGATTGTTTCCCTCCCCACAGCAGTGTGCGGAGGCGTCTGTCAATGAGTGCGAAGGTGTCACGGGGGATTATATGGGGGGCGTTTTGAAGTACATATAGTAGTCTGGGGAGGGTCAGCATTTTGAATAGCGCCGCTCTGCCCAATAGTGATAGTGGGAGTGATTGCCAGTGGGAGGTGTCCCTAATGAATCGGTCAATTATTGGCTGTAGATTGAGTTGTAGGAACCCACCTAGTGACGGGTCGAGTCTTATGCCCAGGTATTTGAGTTCTCTAATGGAGACATGATATGGGCAGGTTTCAGGGATCGCAGACTCACCTCCCTGGATCGGGAAGTAAATGGTTTTGGTTTCGTTTATTTTGAGGCCTGCAAAGCGCTGGTATTCCCTGAGGATGCGGGAGACAATCGGGCAGGAAGTGCGTGGGTTACTTAGGTATATGAGGAGGTCGTCCGCGTAGAGGGATAGTCGGTCTTCTCCCCCCCCTGGCCAGGCGAACCCTGTCCAAGTAGTGTTAGTCCTAAGCTCAATTGCGAGAGGTTCTACGGCCAATAGAAAAAGCAGCGGGGAGAGGGGGCACCCCTGTCTCGTACCCCGACCCAAGGGAAATGATTGAGAAGACCTGCCGTTCACCCTTACCGTGGTCTCTGGGTGTGCATATAGGAGTTTAACCCACGATATGAACGTTTGCCCCAGGTTCATTCGAGACATGATTGCCCACAAGGCCTCCCAGTCCACAGAATCAAATGCTTTTTCAAAGTCCACTGCCAGGAGGGCCAGTGGGGCTGATATTTCCTTGGCTCTACTCAGCGCCAACTGAACTCTGCGCAGGTTCATGCGGGTGGATTTGTTGGGCATGAATCCGCATTGGTCGGGGTGAATCAGGGTCTCAATGACCTGTAGCAGTCTATTGGCTTGTGTTCTTGCAAGGACCTTGGCTTCGCCGTTGATCAAGGATATTGGGCGATAGGAGGCACATTCCTACGGGGGTTTCCCGGGCTTATGTATGACGACTATGCATGCCTTCCTGAGGTCCGGGGGGAGTGCCCCCAGCTCCTTGCTGCGTAGAAACATACGGTGCATGTGGGCGGGCAGTGAACCGCCGAGGCATTTCCATGTTTCTGTAGGGAACCCGTTGGGACCCGGGGTCTTCCCAGGTTGGAGCTGTGCGAGCGCCTCTTGTACCTCAGTTACAGTGATCACCCTTCCTTTTTCAATCCCTCCATAATGACTTCTAACTGGTTTTGCACACTGCGCTCATCCTTGCCCTGAATCAAAATATCATCAATGTATTGAGAGATTTGTACGTCAGGTTTACACGGTATCTTGTCTAAGTGCTCTGCCACCAGCCGGTGACACATAGTCGGGCTATGTATGTACCCCATAGGTAACCTTGTGAAGGTGTACTGACGCCCGCTCCAGGAAAATGCGAACTGCTCTTGACACTCTTCAGCAATTGGCACAGAGAAAAACGCATTGGCTAAATCTACCACTGCATACCAAGTCCCTTCAAACTTTTGGACATTTTCAATCAAGGTAATGGCATCTGGGACTGCGGGCACTAAGGGAGGAGTGTGTTTATACAACTCGCGGTAATCCACCGTCATCCTCCAAGACCCATCCCCTTTCTTGACGGGCCAAATAGGGTTGTTCCATGCGGTAGTGATAGGGCGTAGCACACCCGCCTCTACATACCCTTTGATAGTGTCTGAAATTTCCTTGTGCCCCCCAGGAATGCGGTATTGCTTCATTGCTACCCGCTTGGTCGCCACAGGCACCTGTACTGTGGGCATCTTCAATTTGCCTACTGTAATGGGTGTACAGGTCAATGCACTCACCCCAAACTGGTACGTTTTACCTCCAAGTCCCAAAGTCAACCCTTCCAGAATGTCAAAGCCAATTATGTACTCAGGTAACGGGACAATCAAAACTTGGTATTTTTCCCTGGCCAAATTGCCTATTTTCATCTCCACTTCCGTTTGTACTGCGGGGGTCTCCTTCCCCCCTAGACCTGTAATAGTAAAGTGTCTGCCTTTAAATCGTGCTGGGTTTCCATGAATCAGAGAGGCCTCCGCCCCGGTGTCTATCAATGCTCGCACCCCTTGCATATTTCCTGGACCCCAAAAAATCTTAACATTAACATGGGGCCGCCTATCCACTTTTATGCGAGCAGACGCTGCCGGAGCTTGGCCATAACCCTTGTCAAATTTTGAACCAGTGTAACCTGACTCTGCCTCTAGCATTGCACTCACCACCTTCCTCAAATCAGCGTATGTTGGTTGGTACGGGGGAGGTGTCCCCATAGACCCTTCTTCCTGTTCCTCCTCAGGAGGGGCAGAAGGTGAGGTGTCCCTCTGTGGCTTAGTCACCACCTGTTTCTTAACCTGTTTGTAGCGCTCCTTGGCTGCAAGCCCTCTCTTTTTGTATAGTTTGTACATGACCCTGGTTTCAATGCCATCAATTTCTTCCCGTGGCACACCATCTTTTAACAGGGCCAAAAACATGTCTTTTCTGGACACTCGGGAGTCTCTACTATCTTGCCTCCTGCCTTCAGTTCTTCTCTCACTGCGCCCCTCTCTCTCCCGTGGCTTGTTATCACTCTTGTCCCACTCCCCTAAATCTACCAGTTGCCGAATGGCATCCACTACTTCATCTGTGGGTTTGCCCGTTAATAACTACGAGCAAAGTCATAATGACACTTTTGTATGCGGGCGGTGCAGTTCTGATCACCATGTTTCTAGTTGAAACTGAGAGCGGCACGGCCCCCATGTGTCCTGGAGCATCTACATGAATTGCCTCTTTCATAGCATGCTCTCTGACCTTTTGAATCGCCGCTTTCAAAGTATACCACTTTGTTTCCTCGCTAGGCCAATCTGTGGTAATGGGGTACTTGCGTTTACATGCTTGGGCTGCTAGGTGCAACAAAGACATTTGTGAAAGTTGGCCATTCTCATCAGGGGGGCCCTGCCCTTAAGACCTCCTGCACATTAGTGTCATTGGACAAAGGCAAAAAGCGCAGTGAGTCCGCAGCATCTACGAACAACCCTGCGGCTCCCCCGTCTAGCAATCTCACCATCCATGTCAATAAAGGTTCCCCTGACTTTTGCCTCAAACGAGTAATGATTTCTCCAACCTCCTGTTGAGTGTAATCTTCCAGCGTGGTTAAATCCACAACCCCGCCTTCAGGGTCCTGCGGGTGGGGCCCAGCACGGCGTCTCCTGACCGGCTTGGCTGCCACTGTCTTTTGATTAGGTTCTGCTTTGGAATCTAACTCACTTGCTGAGCTACTCTCTGGGCTTGTTGAATTAAAAATGTCTCCATCCCATTTGTCGGGATCCCAATTCACATCTGCGGTAGCGATTACAGCTGCCACTTTTCTTTGGTTGACCCCTCCCTGCCTTTTTCTATACTTATATCGGGCTATTCTGACTGCTGCCCTCTCGGACACAGCCTGGTATTTGTCAGCTTTATCTTTGAAGAGTTTCATTTGAATCTGCTGCATTAACGCAATTTGTTTTTCTGCAGCTAACTCTTTTTCTAATCGCAAAATATTATCTTTCATTTCCACATTTTTCTGATGTATCTTTCGGTAGGCATGCAGGAGAACCCAACCCTGCCTGCCCAGCGCGGTGCATTCCTTTCCACTCTCTACTGAAATCTGTTGTAAACAAGACATTACTTCTGACGGATCAGCGTCTCCCAATCCATCATCCCATGTTTCACTCAGCCCCGCGCTGCATGCCCATACCTGAGCCAACTTATGATATGGGCTTTTAGCCCACCCTGGAATCATCACATCAGGACATTCACCGCCAGCGGGAACCCCCTTCTTCCTGAACAAACTATTCATCATTGCAATAATGTACAAAACAAATATATATATATATATATATATATATATATATATATATATATATATATATATATATATATATAATTTCTTCCTTTCCACACTGCAGTCACTCGCACAGGCATGCACACACACCAAAAAAAACAGATTAACACAGTCCAACACTCGCTGCCAAATGGAAACAACCTTTCGCTCGCAATGCAAGCAAAGCCTATCTGCGTTCAAACAGATTCTTTAATATTTGGAGCATTCATCACAAATATCCCATCCTCGTCGCCAAAAAATGTATTGCTCGCCAATAGTGCACGGACAGTAATTTATCACCAGTACAGCTGCAGAGCCAATACTTTGAACGCAGGTAGACGACGCAAATGACTTACAACCACACGCACACTTAGAGAGTAAGTAGCACTTATACGGCTATTTGTTCATAGTTAGGCATATATACAATACAAGAATAGATCAGATAAATCATAGGAAAGACTGTAAATTAGCAGGAATACATCACCATGGGCGTAACTTGACGAAACCTCATCTCGCCAGAAGCGGCTAAAAGACCCCGATAACAGCCAGGCCGAGAGCACAACAGCCCACAGGTATGTCAGACCGGAGCGTCCCCCCCTCCGACTGAGGTCTTTGTGCTTGTCCCGTCTGACCGTTGAGGGGTTCCGCATATATGCCCTCCTCAACAAGGGGTGGCAACTTCTCAAACCTTCTGGCAATGCGCTTGCGCATTGATGGGTGACCGTTGGTTGCCAGCTGGGTCAACCGACAGTAACCTCAAGGAGCAAAGCGCTTCCCTCTCCTAAACGCCCCGGAAAACAATTCCATAACTCATCTCAAAACCTTGGCGCAAGCATAGCAAACTCAAACAAACCTTGTTATCGGGTACCAGACGGCACCTGCGGATCTTAGCTTTCCCAGCGCCGTGTCCTTGGCTGAGAAGGCCTGCATTCCAAGCCCATCAGCGAATAACGTTGAAAACATGTTGTTTCGCAAAGCAAGTGCAGCTTTCCACTGAGGCATGGATAAATATCCATCATGGCTCTGAGTGCCCCCAGAATGCACTGCGCACCAGCACCATGTTTTAGCTCGAACACCACATCAGTACAGAGAGTGCGAGTGTTAAGGAGCTCTGTGTTAAATGTTGCAGTCCTGAGCCCCTCAAGCTTTGATGTAACTTGATTGACTCATAACATGCTGGCCCTTAAGGACAGTACTGACAACTTGGGTACAAAGATGGATACTGTCACGCCCCCATCCACATCCACATCCATAAGCCCTCCTGTTCCACCCCGTAATTCCATCAGTACACGGCAGAGACATAGAGCACAGCAAGTCCCCACACGCAACATTGCACATCCTCACCCTCAGGTTTGCCGACAAGGGGCTGGCCGAACTCAGCGGCGCTGGTTTATGCCTCGCTCTCCATTTCTGCATTGGCGGTTGCCGTAGAGACGCGCCACGGGCATTCCGTGTCTACGCTGCCGGCGCTTGGACGCTCTGCCTCCACGCGTCCAATCGCGTGTGTGCCAATCACGTGTGTGAGCCACGTGATCACGGGAGCGTCCGATCATGATCACGTGCGTGGGTCACATGATCACTGGAGCGAGCGTTCAAAAGCGACGCGCGAACTCCCATCCGCGCTTCACAGCTGATCTTGGTTGGACTACGGACTACGGACTTGACGCTGCTTTCTTGATCTCGGATTGTGCCCTTGGATTCCGACCCGCTTCCCCTTTTGTACCTCGCCCGGACCTGCTTCTTTCTGGCTTTGACCTCGGCTCCTCCCACGGACTGCTTCTTGGATTTCCCTTGTTTGGTACCTTGTCTTGAACCGCTCCCCCTGGACACGACCTCGGCTTTCCTCCTGGACTGCAATTGGATTGCCCCTTGGTTTAGACTCTGCTCTCTGGATCACGTGCCATATTGTTTGGCTCACAGTACCAAGTTCCGTATCAGGTGGTGATTCCATCCTTCAAGTGCATTGCCAGGCTGCTACCTTGTCGTTAACCCTGCCGGCTCCCTCAGACAAACACCCCACATCAACACTGGTTTCCAAACAACCACTCAGGGTAAGCTCCCTTGTAGATAACATTAAGGATTGTGTACGGGGTATATTTGTTATCTAACCCGCGTGTTTGCCTTACAGTGGTCGGGGGGACATCTTCCGGCATTCCTGGTTCCGGCTGACGACATTCACCACCTGTGGCCTCAAGGGCTGCTCGAGCAGTATATTGATTGTTTGCTCGAGTGGGACTTGGGGACAGAGGTATCATCGCCTACACGACCATCAAGTCTTGACAGACTGTGAAGCCCTTTCTGGTCGTTCAGGCGATGGAACCCGCTGCCGGTGATCCCGTGGCCGCTCTAATGCAAGCTGTTGCATCCCTTAGAACGGAAGTGGCGGCTGCCACAACCGCGATTCATCATCGCTTAGACAACATCCAGAGCAACCGTAACCCTTTACCGACAGATGCCGAATTTGGGGATCCGGCACCACCAACCCCGGGCCCCTCTGCACCCCTCACGCCACCTGCTCCCGTGGTATTGCCCACCCAGTTTCCTTTGGCATCCCCTGAGAAGTTCCAGGGGGACCCCAGAAAATACAGCACCTTTATCAATAAGTGCAAGCTTCATTTCCTTTGTCGGCCCTTAGTCTTTCATGATTCCACCACAAAGGCCGCTTTTCTGCTTTCCCATCTGTCCGGGGTTGCCGCTACTTGGGCTAATCCTTTCCTTGAAAACGATCAACCGGCCCTTTATGATTTCGACCTCCTGGTGAGTGAGTTGGCCAAAATTTTTGACACCAGGTATAAAGCCCAGTCCCGGGACCTGGAGCTGCTAGAGCTATCCCAGGGCAGACAATCCTTGATAGAATACATCACACACTTCAACCAGTTGTCGGCTGAAACCTCATGGCCAGAAAACAAGAAAGCTGTGGTGTTCTACAAAGGTTTGTGTAACACTATGAAGGACGCCCTTTCTGTTCCTTCCCTTCCTGACACCTATTCTGATCTGGTAGATCTAGCCCTCCAGGTAGACGCTCGGAAGTCCGAACGCCGGATGGAGTCAGGCCTTTCCGTAAAACCCTTGCCCTCTTCCCCAGATGGTGCTGGTGAACCCATGCAAATAGGAGGTCTACGAAGCCCTATTACCCAAACCGAAAGAGAGCGTCGGAGAACCGACAATGCATGCTTCTATTGTGGCCTCAGTGGACATTTTGTCAAGGAGTGCCCTCGACGCCCGAAGAACAAGGCTTCGGGTTTTCAGAAAGCTCGCCCTTGAGTACGGGGGACAAGGCGAGCTCAGTTTATAACCCTGGGGTTCCTTCATTCCGCCCAGTAAGACCAGTAGTTGTTCAAGCGGTTCTTCACCCGGCCAGGGAGTGTTCACGTGAAGTCCACATCGTCATTGATTCAGGAGCTACCGGTTGCTTCATCGACATATCATTGGCCAAGTCACTGAACCTTCCACTGGTAACCAAGATACATCCCGAACCAGTCCAGACAGTGGACGGGTCTTCCCTCGTATCCGGTCCGATCAAGCAACAGACCGCCCAGATGGACGTGACCATCCAGGGCAACCATAAGGAACAACTGTCCTTTGATCTGATATCAACACCACAGTTCGGGATAATCCTGGGCCTTCCCTGGTTGAAAAAGCATAACCCTCTCATCGATTGGGGTACTGGTCGGGTCTCATTTGAATCCGAGGTCTGCCAGCATTTTTGCCTACTGGAAGACGATGTCCTCATCAGTCCCGCAAGGGCACTCGGGGGGGCTACGCATAGTGGATGAGAGTCCTCCTGAAGGGGCACATACAGTAGGAGCCACTGTGTCAGGGGTACCCCCGGAATACCACGATTTCCATTCGGTTTTTGACAAGGCCTCTGCCGAAGTACTACCACCCCAAAGACCGTATGATTGTCCCATTGATCTGAACGATGGGGCAACGCTTCCCAAGGAGCGCATATATTCGCTATCACCATCAGAAGAAATGGCCCTGAAGGAATACATACGTCATGCCCTTCAATTAGGTCACATCAGGCCTTCTTCTTCCCCTGTGGCTAGTCCCATTTTCTTTGTTCCGAAGAAGGAGGGTGACCTCCGTCCCTGTGTAGATTACAGACACCTGAATGCGGTCACCATAAAAAACCGCTACCCTCTCCCACTCATCTCGACCCTGCTAGACAAGCTGACCAATGCTTCCGTATATACCAAGTTGGATCTCTGGGGAGCATACAATCTGGTCCGTATGCGCTCTGGTGACGAGTGGAAAACGGCCTTCTGCTCCCGTCAGGGGTTGTATGAGTATATGGTGATGCCTTTTGGCCTTTGCAATGCCCCAGCCACTTTCCAACGGTTCGTAAACGACATATTCAGTGACATTCCGGACATATATGTCGTAGTATATCTGGACGACATACTAGTCTTTTCCCAAACTATGGCCGAGCATGTCCTCCATGTTAGAGAAGTACTCACAAGACTCAGAAAACATTTGTTATATGCCAAACCCGAGAAATGCCTGTTTCACACAGCCGAAGTCGAATTCCTGGGTTTTCATATCTCCCCTGGGGGGCTGACTATGAACCAGTCCAAGGTCCAAGCCATCATAGATTGGCCAATCCCTGTCACTGTGAAACAACTGCAATCTTTCTTGGGGTTAGCTAACTTTTATCGGAAATTCATCGCGAATTTCTCTTCCATTGTGGCACCCCTAACCGCATTGACCAGTCCCGCAGTGTTGTTTGACTGGACCGCTACACATCAAGTAGCCTTTGATACCCTCAAAACCTCGTTCACCACGGCTCCTGTCTTGCAACACCCGGTCCCAGAACTCCCATATATCGTGGAAGCAGATGCCTCTTCATTCGCTTTGGGGGCCATCCTGTCCCAACCATGTCCCTCCACCGGAGCACTACACCCGGTGGCCTACCATTCCAGGAAATTCACACCGATCGAGACACACTATACGGTCACCGAAAAAGAGCTCCTAGCAATCAGAGATGCATTTCTGGTCTGGAGACATCATCTCCTGGGGGCGAAACACCAGACCACAGTCTACACTGACCACAAAAACCTACAGGACCTAGCGTCATTGAAGTGTGTCAACAGTAGACAGGTTCGTTGGCATCTCTTCTTTTCTGCCTATGATTTCCTTGTCAAGCATAGACCTGGGGCGATCCATGGAAAAGCTGACGCCTTGTCCCGTTCACCAGGGGGGGTACCCCTTCCTTCGTATCCCGAAATGCTTCTAGGCGAAGGCCATGTAGTTTGTGCTTGCACTCCACCCCCACCGATGTTGACTGCTATTCGACAATGGGTTGCACAACATCCCCAGATACTAGCTGACTGGGATCCCGTCATACAAGACGGCTTGCCTTTTGTTCAAGGGAAATTATTCCTACCCACCAGTGATACTCGTAACCAGGCTTTGGAATGGTCCCATAATGCTCTCATCAATGGCCACCCAGGTCAGCGACGAACCCTGGAATTATTGAAACGCTGGTGCTGGTGGCCATTGATGCGACGAGATGTGGAGACTTATGTCAACACCTGCTCTACATGCGCACATTGCAAAACACGGAGAGGCCGTCCATTGGGATTACTACAGCCCTTACCCATACCCCCGAAACCTTGGCATACGGTGTCCATGGATTTGATAACAGAATTACCACGTATTCGGGGCTATGACACGGTATGGTAGTAGTGGACTCGTATACAAAAATGGCCCGCTTTGTACCGTGTAAAGGCATCCCCACCGCTCCTTCCTTGGTCCGGATGTTTTTCAGGTCTGTTTTCTGGCTGTTCGGTCTGCATGTGTCATTGTGTCAGACCGTGGAACGCAGTTCACGTCACGTTTCTGGGTGGCCCTTACCAAACTACTGGGTATTGACGCACGCTTCTCGTCGGCCTACCATCCCGAAAGCGATGGCCAGACCGAAAGAGTAAATCAGGCCTTGGAACAGTACCTACGTTGTTTGGCCTTGCAATTCCAATACACCTGGCTTGATTCGCTGCATTACGCAGAATTTGCTTACAACAACACCCTTCATTCATCCACGGGGTTCTCCCCTTTCTACTCACTCTACGGCCAACATCCACGTACTCTCCCTTTTTCCGATTCCGACTTTGCCAATAACCCCGCACTACGGACCAGGACTCCTGCGGCAAAGGACTGTGCCCGGGATCTCGCATCCGTACACGCCCAAACCCTTGTCCATCTCCGGGAGGCACAGGAGTTGATGCGGACTGCCGCCAACAAAAGGAGAAAGGTAGCCCCATCATACTCACCGGGCGATCGGGTGTGGTTGTCTACGCGTCACCTACGCATACCGGCTTCACGTAAACTACTACCCCGTTTCGTCGGCCCATATAGGGTCTCCAAGGTCCTGAACCCGGTAGCTTACCGGCTCGCTGTCCCCGCTTCATGGAGACTGCACCCTGTTTTTCACACGTCCCTCCTCAAACCCTGCCTCGATGCCATTCGCATGACGCCCGCTCCCGGTCCTGTTCCACTGGTCTCCCAGGAGGATTATGAGGTTAGCGCTATTTTGGGGTCCCGGATTGTTAGAGGGCAGTTGCAGTACCTGGTAGACTGGTTGGGCTATGGTCCTGAGGAACGGTCCTGGGTCCCGTCTCCTGACGTCCATGCTCTGTTGTTGGTGGCTCGGTTCCACAGGGAGTACCCTTCAAGCCCACGGGGCCGTGGGCCTTTGAGGGGAGGCTCTGTCACGCCCCCATCCACATCCACAAGCCCTCCTGTTCCACCCCGTAATTCCATCAGTACACGGCAGAGACATAGAGCACAGCAAGTCCCCACACGCAACATTGCACATCCTCACCCTCAGGTTTGCCGACAAGGGGCTGGCCGAACTCAGCGGCGCTGGTTTATGCCTCGCTCTCCATTTCTGCATTGGCGGTTGCCATGGAGACGCGCCACGGGCATTCCGCGTCTCCGCTGCCGGCGCTTGGACGCTCTTCCTCCACGCGTCCAATCGCGTGTGTGCCAATCACGTGTGTGAGCCACGTGATCGCGGGAGCGTACGATCACGATCACGTGCGTGGGTCACATGGTCACTGGAGCGAGCGTTCAAAAGCGACGCGCAAACTCCCATCAGCGCTTCACAGCTGATCTTGGTTGGACTACGGACTAAGGTCTTGACGCTGCTTTCTTGATCTCGGATTGTGCCCTTGGATTCCGACCCGCTTCCCCTTTTGTACCTCGCCCGGACCTGCTTCTTTCTGGCTTTGACCTCGGCTCCTCCCACGGACTGCTTCTTGGATTTCCCTTGTTTGGTACCTTGTCTTGAACCGCTCCCCCTGGACACGACCTCGGCTTTCCTCCTGGACTGCAATTGGATTGCCCCTTGGTTTAGACTCTGCTCTCTGGATCACGTGCCATATTGTTTGGCTCACAGTACCAAGTTCCGTATCAGGTGGTGATTCCATCCTTCAAGTGCATTGCCAGGCTGCTACCTTGTCGTCAACCCTGCCGGCTCCCTCAGACAAACACCCCACATCAACACTGGTTTCCAAACAACCACTCAGGGTAAGCTCCCTTGTAGATAACATTAAGGATTGTGTACGGGGTATATTTGTTATCTAACCCGCGTGTTTGCCTTACAGTGGTTGGGGGGACATCTTCCGGCATTCCTGGTTCCGGCTGACGACATTCACCACCTGTGGCCTCAAGGGCTGCTCGAGCAGTATATTGATTGTTTGCTCGAGTGGGACTTGGGGACAGAGGTATCATCGCCTGCACGACCATCAAGTCTTGACAGATACTCTCACGTGTAAAGTTGACGTCTCTGCAGTGCGAATCAAGAAGCTATGTGGCTGCATGACCACCACTGAACAGAGAATTGGTGATGGAGAGTTCAAAGTAGCGGTGTTGCTGAAGGAAATGGCGCTCCTCCAGCAGATGCTGAAGAGGGTTGTAGCGAAGAATGACAACCTCGAAGGACGGTCGCAGAGGAACAACGTGCGTATTCTTGGAGTACTGAAATCAACTGCAATAGATAACATGGAGAATTTTGTTGAAAAGCTGTTTATAGGAGTCCTGGACAGCCCTCTGGTCTCAAATATGTTCCTGGTGAAAAGGGTGCATCGTTCCCTGCCTGTGCGACTACCGCCAGGTGCCCCGGAACGTGCTATTTTCACCAGGATTTTCAATTACAGGGACAGAGATGTGCCCCTTAAGGCAGCCAGAGAAAAGGGAGATTTGTGGTTTGGATGTGTATCATTTCTGATTTTCCCTTACTTTAGCCCGCAAGTCCAGGAGCAATGGAACACATTACAAGCAGTAAAAAACATCCTGAGGAAGGAAGAGATTTGTTATGCAATGCTATTCCCGCAAAATTAAGGGTGGTCCATAATGGAAAGGCTCTTTTCTTCACGTCACCTGAATCAGCAGAGATATTTGCAGTGGCTCTCATCGCCATTCACCATGCTGAGCATGCATGTGTTCTTGATCAGTTTGCTCTTTTGCTGTGGTCTCATTGTTTATTAGGATGCTGGGTGCCAGTAACGTGCTATGTGGCACCTGTATGGATCAGTCTCACAGGAAACTATTTACTAGGACGGGTTGCCTGTCAAATGTAGCTATAGCAGACAGCAACGTCTCCCCTGCTTTTCGCAGTAACTGCGTTGGGGTATGAATTGTTTGGTGTTTTTGTTTTGTCAGTGGGAGGGAGTACTAGCCGGTATGTTGGTGGTTGTGGTGTGGGTGGGCTTGGGCGGGCAGGGGTTTGTTGGTACATAAGCACAGCACTGTTTCAATTCTTCAGTTTTTACTTTAGGCACCATATGCTAGCTAGTGGCTTTGGGCACCCATTACGGCCCTCGCCGGGATCCTGTGGCGCCGTTGAGGCACTGACGCAACTTTTTGTCGTGTGTGTTGGGCCATGATGGGTGAGCATATTGTGTTGATGATGTGGAATATTCAGGGGCTCACTAATAGTAAAAGGTTCGGATTGATAGTAAATCAGCTGAAAAGACACCAGGTGAACATTCTCTGCCTTCGGAATGGAAATAGCACTATGCCAGGGGCTCTGGGGTTGCGGGGTGGGCGTCCATAGGTAGTTTGTCATTTTCATTTCATTCCAAGGGGGTTGCAACGAATATTCATAGGTACCCGGGCTTCCACCTGCATGACCAAATTGGTGATGCAGAAGGGCGGTTTCTTCTCCTGGCGGTTGAGTGCCTAGGGTTGCAGATTCTTTGTATTAACATATATGCTCCTAACGTAAATTCATGTCTTATCAGATTGTCTGGGCAGGTGATCTTGACCTATCATCCACAGCACAACATACGCTCCCGAAAGTTGCTATGACATGGGGGAACATTACGGAATTCCACTGCCTGTCTGATGCCTGGCAGCTCTGTAACCCCACGGCTAGAGAATATTCGGTCTACTCCTGGGTGCACAATAGTGCTTCTGTGGTAGACTACATCATGGTATCTGCGTATATCGCCAGGGCTCCAACTGCAGTTCAGATTCTGCCCCGGACACTATCTCGGAGGCTTAGATGGTGTTTCAGGGGGCGCGCTCTTGAGGACACCGTCTTCAGGTATGAAATCGAGCAAGATATACTTACCTTTTTTTCAGGCGAATATGGGCTTGGTGCCTGATTCAAACACAATTTGGGAAGCATTTAAAGTTTACATCAGGGGCTGTTGAACCTCTAAAGAGGGAGGGGTCCTGAAATCACTGCGTAGCTCCATGGCATCACATGAGGGGAAGATCAAGGAATTCGAACAGTCGCAGGTGGTAGGTGATGATCCTTAGATTGGGCATTTGTCGCCGGATAAGAGGGGAGACTATGCATCAGTGACCTGTAGGGATGAGGTTTTTGGGTGACCAGATAGCAGCTGACATTTATGGGGAGGGTGATAGACCCAGCCATACCCTAGCCTGGGCGAGAAACACGAATATCAGCAGGGGCGCATCCTTGAGATTGTGGATACTTCAGGGGTGTTGATCAGAGATCTTAAGGGATCAACTCTGCCTTTCGCGAGTACTATGTGTAACTGGGCGGCCCGCCACAAATGACCACACAGACTCCTAGAATAATTTTAAGGGTATTTAATAAAGACTAATAGCAAGGGGTGAGGAGTTTGGTGTTGGGACAGCAAGGTCCCCTGCCAACTTGTCGTCTGTGTTCAAAGTTTGGCCTGCAGCCTAGCACATAGTTTTGTCAAGGAACCAAACTCCAAGGTTCCCAGGAGGTTTGAGGAGAAGTAGGTGGGTTGACAAAAACTTTGTTGGTTGGTGGCGCTGGCAAGAGGATTGGTACTCCAGTACAGTCACTTGTTGTTACACATTTCAGTCCTGAGTATTGGTTGTGCATTGATATTTATTGTTTAAAGTGCAACATAACAATTGGGCCACAATGTACCAGGTAGGTGAACCATAAAAACAAAAGACAGCCGACGCGCGTTTTCAACCAAAGTCTTTCTCAAGGCTTTGTAGATGGGGTAGGGTTTCACGTTAGAGCATGTGGAGAACACCCTGTATAGGGTACTGGGTGGTTGCTGAATAGCAGATCTGAACAAGGATCCTTGTACATGCGAGTGGTCCCAGTCGAACTGAGGAAGACTTCGGTTGAAAAGTGAGTTGTGCGACATACAGGAGGTTTAAGAAAGCTCTCTTTCCAAATCTGAGGGAAGTTGGAAGCACATTGTTTTGAGATAAAGTTATGCTTTAAAGTGGAGCAGCAACACAAGTACTATCAAAGCCAAGTATGTGTTTAAACTGAAGAAACAAGAATACGGCTGAGGAAGGGTGTCCTGCTACCATTGAATTTAAAGACATTTGTTTGAAATCATGCAGTATCTGAAGGAACTGTTTATTAACAACCAAAAAAGAACCATTGAATACCGAGCTGTATGAAAATGGGAGTGACGTTAATACATATTGATTCCCAAATAGGATGTAACCAGCTCCATAGTGAAGGGGGCGAAGGAAATTGAAAAGCAAGAGAAACACTGTAAACTTGCAACTCATGAGGTCGCTGAATTAGAAAGGAAAGAAACTGCAGAGGGGAGCTGGCAAAGTGGGAGCAGAAGTACGAGAAGTATATAAAGCGAGCTAAGGAAGCCATAATTAGGCGAGGGAGCTGAAAGGAAGTATGGGTCAGAGAGAACGAGCCCATATGGGAAATCAGTGATGTAAACAGGAGCCTGAAAGGAGTTGAAGATACTAAAGTATTAAAGGGGGCCAGAGAAGTGCCCGGAATATGTGAAAGTGAACTGAACTGCTAAGACAAAAAAAGAAGAGGCTTTGTATTTTATGAACTTTAGTCAGCTGAGGAATTTCATGAACTGGGGCCTGAAGTTTGGGGAAGGGATCCCCGAGCTTCTTGTGAACTTTTGTTTTGAACTGAACCTTTCCATTGAAGGGCTATACGAATTGAAATCAAAGACTAAGGCAACAGAAGGTGCATGTCCTTCAAGACCCTGTTATAAGAACTGTATTCCGACTTGGGGAAGGGAGCTAGTGATTGCTCCAGATTTTATGTTGATCACATTTTTAGTTGAACTATCCCTTCACTATTGTTTTTTTCTCTTAGTTGTGAGGACAGACTCTTTGATTTGGACACAGACTCTTTGATTTGGACACAGACTCTTTGATTTGGACACACTGGGCCTCATTACGAGGTAGGTGGTAAGGGATTACTGGCACCGGTAAGGACACCGTTGCCGGTAATCCCTTCCTACCCTATTCTGAAGTCCCTTAGCGGGTCCCTTGCTTAACGCCTGGTTTTACCAGGCATTATGGAAGGGACTTCAGAACTAATAACGGTACCGCAAATTGCGGTACCATTATTAGCTCCATCCCCATTCCCATTGAGCCCTATATGGGCTCGAATGGGAATGCGGAATGGTTCCTGGAATGGGGATTTACCGGGTCCTCCAAGGTTGGAATGATCCGGTAAGTCCCTATTTCGGGAACCCGGACCCGGAATACGGTAAGGGGGTAGCCATGGTGCTAATGGCACCATGGCTACCTCCTACCTCGTAATGAGGGCCATTGACTTTGGCATTCCTTAGTATATTTAGGTAGGATAATCCTGCCTTAGCGATAGGGCCAGATAGGCATTTCACCCATCCTTATTAATTGAAGAAAGGTTTTCAAACTGCGTCACCTGTGTCTGTGTCTCTCTTGATACCATGCCTGTCCCACACATGGCATCAGAAGTGGGATGCAGTCCAACTGATACATGTTGGGGAACCCCACATTTCAAAAAGCTAGGGTGGCTAGACCATCAATCCCTCACCCTTAAGAATACCATCCTCTTTTCCACCGCTAAATCCTTCCCTAATGCCCCATCTAGATTGGGGGTCGCTTTCCAACCACTCATCCACCACGCTATTCCACCTGTTAGAAGAGTGTAGATGGCCACCCTGATCACCTTTTCTGTCCCAAAGATAGTTTGGTATCAGGGAGAGACAAAATGACAGTTTCTCTGGAATTATGAATAAAGTACCCTACCAGTTGGTCCCTCTATTTCATACCCTATCGAGAGGGGAAAGTAAAGATGTTACCTCTTCTCGCCAGTGGAGATGAACTGAAGTTCATTTTCCTGAATTTCATTTCAACTTCTATGAAAGTCAACAGAGGTGAAAAGGTAGGAATCCTAATATATGAGACTCCATGGGAACCAGATACCGGGGAGACTAAGGGACAGCTAGGGGACAACAACACCCTAGGATTGTTTTAAATCTTTTTTAGAAATGGTATCTGAGTTAAGAGGGGAAGGTAAATAGAGGGGTCAGTCCTGATGAGACCCCCTTACGAGTCCAAGATTTCAGCGAACCCCATAGTTATATGATGAAAACACGCACATAGAGATTCTCATAGGAAAAGGTGAGACTGAATCTGATCCCTCCGGAAAGGGATGTGGATCCCCTGTAGGATACCAAGCCCCAAAACAGGAAGACATTTTTAGAAGGGCTTGGACACACCTTAAAAATCTGTCCTACTGGCAAACAAGAAAACCCTGCCTTAAGATCAGAGCAGCTCTTAGATCAGGGACAGCAACCAGAAACTGAGTACTTGTAAGGGTGTCCCTAATTATGCTCACACCAGAATGAATACACCCCTCTAGGGAAATAAGGCAAAAAGACGATCTTGTAAGGATAACAAGTTTAATCTTTACAAATGAGGATAGTAGCAAAGGATTCTGCTGTCTGAACGGTCTTCGCTTGTCCGTCTCCCTGTTCCTTCCCAGCCAAAGTGGTTTCGGGCAGGGGTTTATATAGGCTTTGCTTGCTGTGGTGGTGTCACAGGAGCTGGATCATGGCTTGATCCCAATCTGTCCTTTTTCCATAATGGGAATGCTCCAAAGCTGCCTTTCTTCGTTGTCAGCGGTTTTGTCAGAGCATGCTGTTCTACATTTTGCTAGCTATTCAAAAACACGCGGTAGCTCATGCTTTCCTCCATTTTTCTAACTATGCAAAAACCCACTGTAGCTCTGCAGACTTGTACACACCTTGAGACCTAGCCCAAGGAAAAACTAAACATTTGCATTATTTCTATCCACATTTCATTCCTTATGCTATCTGGGTCCTGTAGTTTCTTCCACGCTTATTACGTATAATTTATGTCATTCTGCATTTTGCCACACAAAAATATGTGAGTCCTATTTTAAATGCGCATGGACTCTTGATGGACAGTGGAAACCTGGTGAGTCAGTTCATGCTGGCCATGGTGATGGACACTGCACACTAAGCCTGCGGTCTATTTTGAATCCCACTTGCCACGTTCATTCTGTGAAGGATGTTGTGTTTGACTCATCTACAGCACTACTTTAGCTATTTTAAATGCCTGGGATTGGACATTACAAATCTATCCACCTAATAATGAATTGACTCTTATAGTTAGACCATAACTACCTTCTTCAGTGCTTGCGTATGTCTGTGTATGTGATTATGTTTGCATGAGAGAGCCTTCCCAGTGCTCCTCCTCCTCCCTGGTCCATTATAGCACCTTAAAGAGGTCTTGCCTAACTCTAAAGTGCTTGGGGTGGGAGGTGAGTTCGGGAGGACCCTAGTTCCTTCCCAACAGCCCTCCTTCTACAGTAACAAACTCATCCCCACCCGACATATCTACAACCCCAAAAGTATCAGTTTGAGTTTCACTGTTTATTGTATGGCAAGGTGCATTAGAACCCCCAATTGATACCATTGCCTTTGCACTACTAGGTACTACATTGACAGAACATCAGAGACCAAATTGGCACATGCAGAAGAGAAAGAAGAAGAACATGATAACAGGCACCAATATTTTTACTGTTGCCCACAGCCATGACAGGACCCAATCAAAGGCAAGCTGTTGGGAAGATGTTAGTGTCTTCCTGCACCCCCAAGCCCTTTAGAATTAGGCAAGACTTATTTTGACTTCTTCTAGGCACTACAAGGAACCAGGTGGAAGGGGGGCACTGGGAAAGCTCTTTCATGCATATATAATCATATACACAGACATGGGCAGGCACTAAAAGAAGGCAGTTATTTAAATATAAGGTGCAAATAACTATTAGCTGAATACATTTGTAAATGTCATCTGGTCTCCCTTGTGGGTGGCGTCTGCGGTGCAGGTGCCTCCTGGTTGGGAGATGGCTGGGGTGAAGGTTCTTCCTGGATCGATGGTGTATGGGGTGCAGGTGCCTCCTGGATGGGTGGCGCCAGGGTTGCATGTGCCTCCTGGATGGGTGGCGGCAGTGGTGCATGTGCCTCCAGGATGGTGGGTGGCTGGTGGAATGCAGGAGTTGTTTGCCTCTCATGCCTGCCGGAGGATGCAGTCGAGTCCTGTGTGGACATGGTGGTGGTCCTTCGGTGGTGTGGCCTGGTGGGCCTGGATGTGCTCGGCTGTTCCGTCTCATTTGCAGATGATGTGGCCTTGGGGGTCAGAAAGGCATGGGTGTGGATTCATGAGACAGACATAAGTGCTAGTACTTTCAGGTGACAATGCTGTGTCATGGACATGCTGGTGGACATGGCATGGTGCACACATGCCTGTGTCGGGTATGCTTTGCGGGTGCATGTGTGGTGTGGCAACATGGTGTGTGCAGTGGCTGTTGCGTGGTGTACTGGTGTTTCCTGGTGTGGGTGTTATGGGTGTGCCACACAAGCTGTATGATATGGTGTTGTGGCTGGTTGTGACATGGATGTGTTACACATGTGACCGCTGCCTATGGCACTTACTGTGTTGGTGTGAGATTTGTGGGCTGGGCCGTGGTGGATGGGACAAGTGGCCCACATGTATCATTGATGTGCGCGGCTGGTCATTTGCTGGTGGTGGAGGTGCTTGTCACTGATGTAACTTTGGCCATGTGCTAGAACAGCGATGACAACAGGAGTTGGGCTGTTCAGGGGATGTGTGTCTGTGTGCCAGCAGGTGCATTTTGTGAGGGCGATACCGGGGGCCTGTGTGATGTGAGTGGTGTATGAATGTGGTTTGGCTGCAAGGTCTATGTGGATGTGGGCTATCAGGTTTAAGGTGTGGTGGCCGCCAGCAGGGCAGTACTCGTGTTGGACACTACATACTTGACAAGTTTGGCTACTCTATTGTATGCAGGATACAAGGTATGTGATCTGGCATTGGGCTTATGGGTACTCATCAGCCTCATCCGATGTCACACCTCCAGTCTCCGCTGGACCTACTCCCTCAGTGGCCTCGAGGTGTAAGACGCTGCTGCATGTCTCCTCCCATGGCTGCAGGTGGGTAGGAGATGCAAGGCTGCCTCCTGTGCCCCTGCCCTGGGTGCGTTGTGCTGACAGGACGTTTTGCACCCTAAGATGTAGATCGTCCCACCTTTTGTGGCAGCCCCGGACTGTTCTTGGTGTTGTCCCGACTGCCGTGACCTTCTGGGTCACCTCCTCCCAGATTGCGTTCTTGCGCATGTGTGCCTGCCGCCATAGGTCACTGCTGAAAATCTCCTCAGCATGCTCGACTAGCGTGTCATCCAGCATGTTTAGTTCAGCCTCGCTGAACCGCGGCTTGCGCCTCCGTGCTGCAGGTACCCTGGCAGACATGTCTCTGGTTGATTATCTGTGCTTGGGATGTGGCTGTCACTTCTGTGCACAGAGGATTGCAATGGATTGTGTTTTGTTAATGGTCGCTGGTCCATTTCTTGTTCCGGCGATCACGTTTTTTCTGATCACGGTAATAGCGGCATTGGTAACAACGGTGCTGGTGAGTCTGGTAACGTGGACCCGGATTCGGAGTCACCAGGGTTTTTGGGGGGAGTTTGGTGATATTATTGGCATGCAACAATGGAGACGCCAGTGCGAATACATAGAGACAGGGACTATGAACTTTGTTTTAGCAATGAAGGAACAGTTCCTGTTGGCGCAAACACACAGTGCAACCACACTCTTGTGATCCCTGATATGAGGAAAGGTACGGCAGCAGTAATGGATTACTTCTGAGTTTGTGACCGACAAGCCTACTTGCCCCTCCCACCCTCCTGGAGGGGCAAGCGTTTACTGGCCACCCTGCACTCAGTGCTACTATTAATCCCAGAAGAACACCTGAAGGGAGAAGAAATGCCAGTCAAGGTGCCAACAGCCACTCCAGCACCTAAAGAAACTTGCATATCACACAAGAATTTGGTATGCTGCCAGAAAAAGGACGATTTCAACAGTGGGGAAGATAGAAGAGATCAAACTATGTCTGAAAGGACTCTTCGCACTGCTCAGAGGAATACTTGATGAGTATCGACTTTTTAGCTCAGCATAGACTTTCTTTTAATCTTTTTTGTCTCATGGGGTACAAGCAGCTGCTAGCGCCAAGTGGGTGCAGATAGTCCGATTTGAGCTAGACCAGCTGGCCAATGACACAGAGAATGGGTTCAACGTCAATCAAAGTAGAGCTCTGTGCATTGAGACTCATGATGATGCAAAACCGCTACATGTTGGGTTTTCCAACAGCCACAGAAGGAGGAGTGTGTAAAAAGTGGGGAAGCAGTTGCTGCACATTTGTATCTCCGGAGTGCTGAGAATGGGTCACTATCTCACGTCATCGAGGCAAACTGGATATAGCTTGCATTTGATTGGGTTCTGTCATGGCTGGGGGCAGCAGTAAAAATACTGGTGCCTGTTAAAGTATTCTTCTTGGTCCTCTTCTGCATGTGCCATATTGTGTCAATATAGTTCCTAATAGTGCAATGATGATGGTGTTAATTGGGGGATCTAAAACACCTTACCATACAATTAACAGCGAAACTCAAACTAATATTTCTGGGGTTGTAGATATGTGGGGTTGGGATGAGTTCATTACTGTAGAAGTAACGAAAGGGGGAAAGTTGGGAAGGAGCTAGTGTCTTCCCGCACCCCCAAGCGCTTTAGCATTAGGCAAGACTTCTTTTGTCTTCTTCTATGCACTACAAGGAACCAGGAGGAAGGGGGGCGCTGGGAAAGCTCTCTCATGCAAATATAATCATATACACAGACATGGGTAGGCACTAAAAGAAGGCAGTTATTATTTAATGTAAGGTGCAAATAACTATTAGCTGAATACATTTGTAAATGGCAAATCCTATGCAGTTCTAAAATCTTAGCACAGGCTAGTCAAAAACTCCCCCTCCCTTCCCAGAAACAATGTAGCCTGTGCTAAAAATGGACTACAGTCAGTGCCGTGGTGTTCGTGCTAGCACAAGCACACAATGTGACCGGCTGTCTGCTGTCTGTCAAGAGCCCATGCATGCTAAAATGGGATTTTACATGCTCAATGCACAACATGCAGAATTATGAAAACAAGGTATAAAGGAAATTACAGGACCACATAAAAACATGAGTGGAATGAATGAACTATGAAGATAATGACGGGAAAATGTTTTATATATAAATGTTCATAGGTAACAAAATGAAGAAAGCATGAGCTACAGTGTGTTCTTGCATCAGCTAGCAATATGTAAAGTAGCATGTCCTGACACAAATCGCTGACAATGAAGAAAGGAAGATTGGAGTATCCCTTGTATGGAAGCAGAACAGTTTGGGATGAAGCCATGTGTCAGATTCTGAAGAGACCTCCCTCCCTTCCTCCTCACCTGGATCCTCCGTGGAGCTGTCTTCAGGATCCTTCTTCTTTCTCCGGCGTGTCTTCAAGTTGTCCTCCTTCTCCTTCTTCTTCTGATGTAAATAGGGCCTCTCTCCTCGGGATGCCACTCTGTCAGTTGAAATATTCCCAACAGCGTGGTCTCCCCTGGAGCAAATCCCAAGTTCAGGGAAACGCCTCCTGGCTGAAAAACCCTGTTAATCCGGTGTGTGATGGTTTGGTGTCGCCGGACGAAATTGCTGAAG
Source organism: Ambystoma mexicanum (assembly GCF_040938575.1). Taxonomy (NCBI): domain Eukaryota; kingdom Metazoa; phylum Chordata; class Amphibia; order Caudata; family Ambystomatidae; genus Ambystoma; species Ambystoma mexicanum. Next base: position 296,940,196 of record NC_090936.1, on the reverse strand, counting down.
GAATGAGAATTCGTATATGAGTGGCAGAGAATTCCTTCAGGTAATGTTGTGGCAAGTTGAACTGCAAGCTGCAGCTTCCCCCGTGAAAACAAGAGAACACGGGAGACGGCAAGGTAAGCACCGGAGTGAGCAGGACGGAAAAGACAGGTAAGTAAGCAAGAACCCCGAGAGGATCGGGTAAAAAGAAAAGGAATGAAAACGGAACTCCCAAGAGCAAGCAAAGCACTGAAGCACGGAAGGAAGCATACAGATTGAATGAGAGTGTTGCAGCTGAAAGGGATCCGAAAAAAGGGAGAAAAAAGATCGCAGCAGCAAGAGGCTCCCCGAAAAGTGTGAAACAGGCACTGTCAAACACTCGGAAAGGCTACGGAGTGCACACAGACAGAAACAAAGAAACTAGCATTCGGCACAGAAGAATCAAGGTGCAACGCACCAAAACGGTGTATCCGGGGACTGATATCCCAGAAGGCGGCCATGTTGAATATAGACTAGACCGTTGAAGGAGTGAATACTGGAAAACGTAGTGAACGCTGTAATGGTGTCGCCACCGGTCCCATACTTTCCAGAAAGGCATGACACTATGCCCTTATCCAGTGACACAACTGCAGCAAGCCATGAGTATATAAATGCCTGCCTGGTCCCTTTTGGGAGGAGAAAGGAACGGGTGAGGGACAGAAGACCGTTCAGGGATAAGAGTTCTTTGCCCCCATCCTCATTTCTGTAAATAATAAAACCTGTTATCCTTGCAAGATAGACTCTTGGATTTACTTCCCTAGAGGGCTGTAATTTACTCTGTTGTGATCATAATTAAGGGACACCCTTATAATTAGGGATACCCTTAAAAGTGGGGCCATCCTTACAAAGGGATAGCCAATCCGTGTTCTGAACTCCACCTTTTTTCTTCATTTGAACACCTACATTGTGCACCGCCTCGATGTGGGATAGTGACCATTCTCTGCATCCTCTGGGGGGCAAATGTCTAGCAGCTGCTTCCTAAATTTTTACACACTCCTCCTTCTATGGCTGTTAACAGATCCAGCATATGGTGGTTCTGCATCGTCATGAGTCTCAACGCACGGAGCTCTACTTTGATGGCGTTGAACCCATTCTCTGTATCATTGGCGAGCTGGACTAGCTCCCATCGAATGATCTGAACCCACTTGACGTTAGCAGCTGCTTGTACCCCAGGAGCCAAAAAAGATGAAAAGAAAGTCTCTGGTGAGCTAAGAAGTCAATAACTGTCAGGTATACCTCTGAGCAGTGCGGAAGAGTCTTTTGAGATATAGTTTGATCTCTTCTTACTTTTCAGCTGTTGAAATCATTCTTTTTCTGGCAGCATAAGAAATTCTTGTGTGATCTGCAAGACTCTGTCTCTGCTTCTTTAGGTGCTGTAGTGGTTGTTGGCACCTTGACAGGCAGTTATTTTCCCTTCAGGTGTTCTTCCGGGATAACTAGTAATTCTGAGTGCAGAGTGGCCAGTGAACCCTTGCCCCTCTGGGATGATGGGAAGTGCAAGTAGGCTTGTCAGCCACAAACCCAGTAGTAAACCATCACCGCTGCCGTACCTTTCGTCATATCAGGGATAACAAGAGTGTGGTTGCACTGTGTGTTTGTGATTTACCTCCACTACCGTTGCCTTTCAGCAAATACGATGGTAACCCAAAGACTTTAAAAGAATTCCTGGATGCCTGTCTCATTTATACCTTTAGACCATGTGCCTATGAATCAGACTGAGCCCGTGTAGGGTTTCTAGTGTCCAATTTGGTCGGCAATGCATTGGCATGGGCTACCCCACTGATAACCCAGGCTGATCCGGTGGTCAACGACTATGCTTTGTTTACCCAACAATTCAGGTCTCATTTTGAGAAACCGAGGTTCAGTATTCTACATACAAAGCCATATTAGATCTCCAACAAGGCTCCCAAGATGCACAAACTTATGTTTCCACCTTTCAGCGATTCTGCAAACTCAGGATGGCCAGACTCGGCTCAACAGACTCGATTTCACTGTGGCCTACATGATGATATCAAGGATGAGCTGGCAAGAACAGCTCAACCCCAATAATTTCAGGAACTGTTCCTTCATTGCTAAAACAAAGGCCAGAGTTCATGTCTCTATGTATTTGAACTGGCTTCTCCATTGTTGCAATCCATGTCAGTCTTGTGATGTATTGGGACCATATTTGCGCACATATAGTCTCTATTTGAGCTTTTAGTTATTTGCTGTATTCGATCAGTCCATCTGCCGGGCACTTCACTGTGGTACCTTGCCATTTGTTGTTGACATGTGAGTGACCTCCCAAGGAAAAATATGGTGCTTGTAGACACTTGCAGTATTTTGTACTGCCATTGCATAGCGCTAGGTCTAGATCGATGCTCCTCAACTATTCGCTGTGTGCCTGGAATGTGTCCTTTATCCTACATAGTGCAAGATGTACCAGTCATTGAGCCTCTATAATTGGGACTGGATGTGGAACTTAAACCTTAGGAGCCCCTGACGCATGCAGAATGAGTGCACACAGATAACAGCGTTCATTCATCACATTCCTTCCCACAGTACGCATATCGGGGTACCAGCTATTTTTAGACAACTCCGAATGCTGAATGTCAGAAATGGCACCAAAGCCCAACCCCATATATAAATCATATGTCATTCATACTTCCCGTTTATTTGTCTAAGAAAATCTGTGGGGGTGGCTGGCAAAAAGTGAGACATTGTTTGAGTCTTATTTATCATAGACATATTCATACTGGCATTATTTTCCTTTATATGTAACCGTCCACCCACCCTTTATATAATAGGATGTGATATGATAAATAGATAATTTATAACACGTTTAATACTCAGAGGTTTCTAAGAGCGGACCCGGGCCACCCCATATAACAGACATACCTTCATAAACTCCAACAACAATTGCCAGAGTCACACAAAGCAATATAATTATTGGTCTATCAAGAAAGCATACTGCAGAATTCCTAGAACGAAATACATTCAGTTTATCATTATCCCTAGAAAACAGAGAGGTTTGGACTCATCAGTCAAGCATTCTTGCTTATCCCTTGAAAGGAGAAAAAAGGTTACCAAGAAGGAGAGAAAGAAGAAGAGAGAGAGAGAGAGAGGGAGGGAGACCCTTTTCTCACCAGGACTGACCGGGTTCTAGACCTTCAAAAATAAAAAAAAATAAAACATTTTTAAAAGATTTTAAAAAAATAACAATAAACAATGAAAAAAGAAAAGAAAAAAAAGGAAAAATCAGGGGTGTGCCACAGCAAACCACCCTGGCATGGATCCTTTACTAAACGTCTTCTTTGTCAGTTATGTCCTTGATCCGTCAATTGACCTTTGCAGGCTCCCTATGCCTCGATGAGAACGACAAGTTACACTGCCTGAGCTGAATAGTGCTTAGGTAATCTTTTCATGATCAGAACATCATGCCCCCCTTTACCGCACGCCACTGCTTCCCCTGTGTGTCTCTGTCCCATCTCCTGATCAATTATTGATGACTCATCAACATATAGTATATCTCCTTCCGTCAATGCGTCTCTAGCTGTAGATTTACCCTTCTCTTCACCCTCGTATGTAGCACAGTCATGCGTTTTCAGGTCATCATCAGTGGATGCCTCTGTCAAAAATGTGGCGGGATTCACCATCCTACACCTTACTATATGAATTTGAGGTTTGACTATTATAATCTGATATGCAGAGGATCTATGAGTCGTCAAGGTCGATTTAGACCTTTCAAAAAGAGTGGATAGTGAATGTTCCACAAACAAGGTAACATAGCACACCATGACAACTGTGGAACAGTTCTCTATCACAAATGCAGCCTCTGTGAGTGCTTGTTCGCACGCAAACTATTCCTGCATGACTGAGTCAAGCGTTCCACTATAATAAGCCAATGGCTTGTTGCCCATTGTGCTCTTTTGAGTCAATACTGCAGTCATGAGCCATCCATCAGAGTGGGAAAATAAATAAAACTCCTGTGTGTAATCCAGAGTTGCTAAAACAGGGGCCGTGCAAATATCTTCTTTCAAGTCCTCAAATTGTCTATTAATTTCTTTAGTCCATTCAAATGTACCATTTCTTGTCTTCTGTCCTTCTCTGACACTTTGTAACAGCGGCCTTGTGTAGGCTGCGTAGTCTAGGATCCATGCCCTACAATAATTACATAAGCCCAAAAACTGCTGCATTTCCTTGACAGTACTGGGCCTAGGGGTGGCGCATACTGCTGCAGCCCTATCTGGTAGTATTTATTTCCTGTTTGCAGAGATAAGTTGTCCAAATATATTACCTCCTCTTGGCAGTATTGTAGCTTCTTTTTACCTGTTTTGTACCCTTTGCGAGCCAGCAATTGCAATAATGCAATAGAAGCCCTCCTGCACTGCTGTTCATTTTCACTACATACCAGCAAATCATCCACATTCTAGATGATCGTGTTAGGCACCTGAGTATTTCCCAAGTCGGTATTGTTGCACTCTATTGAAAATACTCAGACTTTCACAGTACCCTGGAAGTAGTCTTGTGTGCTCAAACAGCCGTTGACCATGCGTAAGCACAGTGAGATACCATGAATCAGAGTGGAGTGGGATTTAGCACAACACATTATTCAGATCCACCACTGTGAAGTACGTTGCTGTCTCGGGAATGCTACATAGGATCGTCGCAGGTTTTGGAACTACCGGAAATTCCTTCTGCACTGCATCATTAAGAGAAAGTAGATCCTGGATCATCCTCCAACTACCCTCTGTTGCTTTCTTGACTGGGTATATGGCCGTATTACACGGGGACGTGGATGGTACAATGATCCCTTGAACTAATAGAGCCTGAATAGTGCCTTTTATCCCTTCCTCTGCTCCCCTTGACAACGGGTACTGCCACATCCTCCGGAGTACTGCGCCTGACTTCAACGTAATCTGTACTGGGGGTCACATCTCTCAGTAACCCAACATCATACAGATTAACAGTCTGTAATTGTGCTGGCACATATCGCATGTCCTCCTCAGAAAATAAAGAAGGGGTCACCACTGTCATCAGGGGGCTTTGTACCTTCCTACACTGCACCATGATATCACAGGGGATGCAGATTCCCAAAATGATCTCCCTATTTTTCTCATTGTCCTCAAATAACTCCTCATCAGTCAATACCTTCAATTGTACTGTCGGGTCTACACATAATGCTGTGTGCCACTCGCACCCCTCCTGATCATTTCCAATCAGGACTACTCTTTTGTCTGACACTACTAGTCCTTGCAAATCTAATGACAATGTTGTCCCCGCCACCACCTCGGGTGGCACCATGGGTCGGAAAATAAAATCTGTGGGCACTCGCCAACATTTTGTCGCAATTTGAGGCACTGCTTTTGCTAGTATCTTGATGCCATAGACAAACATGTCCGGTACCACAGGAACTCCACGGACTACTGACTCCCTTGCCGTTGCATTGATTATTACCATTGCTCGAGCTACACACATCCCCGGGGTGGAACACACTACCCCTTGATCTGTGAATGATATAGTTACATTTAGTTTACTGAGCAGATCCCTACCCAACAAGTTAACAGGGGAACTCTCTGAATACAACAAGGGGGCTCGTACTAACTTTCCTCCCGCTTTTATATCCAGCTCCTCAGTGCATGGAACTGTAGAAATAGCCCCAGAGAATCCCTGCATGTCAAGAGTTTTACCTGATAATGGAAAGTTCCCCTCCATAATGCATGATTTAGTTGCACCTGAATCTACCATAAATATCAATAGCTTGTTTCCTATTTCTGCCTCCACCAAGTGCTCTCTGTGGGCTGTCAGAATATGTATTTGTCCCAGGGAATGAAAAAGGGTGGCCCCCGCCATTGTAACTCCTTGGAACGAGGTGCCTGTTCCCCCTGCCATCCTGTTAAACTATGTTCCCTCACCCTGCCATGGTTGTTTCCCATGTTGCCCTTGCCTGTCAGCCCCATAAGGGAACTGACTTTGACCCCCTCGCCCACATTGCTGGTGTGCCATTCCTTGAGGGCCTTTAAATCCCTTACCTGGAGGTGATGGTCTATAATTAAATCCCATCCCAGGCCTGTTCCTGCATTCCCTTGCGAAATGCCCCCATCTCAAGCAATACCAGCACTGTGATGTTCCCATCCTCCCGGTTAGGGCCCTATCCCTCCAAAGCCTCCTGCTCTTACTCCTCGAAATCCCACTCTTCCCCTTGGTGCTTGTTTATACTGCCACTGTGGGTTGGGGTACTGCCCCCCACCTCATTGTCCCTGTCCTTCTTTGGCCCATAGTGCCTCAATTGTGGCATTCACAATCGGTTAAGTATCTCCTGTGCTTTCCCCATGAGCCGGTGCCGTCACCGTTGCTTGGACGGCCTTATTTTGTTTCTTTTCCTCTTGTTTTGCCTCCTCCGTTTGCAGATTCTGGGCGGTCTCCCTGTCCTGCTCCTTGATTCTCTTACAATGGTGGACTATTATACTTTGTATCTCCGCCCAACCTTTGGCTTCAACTCCCACAATGGTATCTAGTGCCTTCTGGACCTCTTTTGGTAATCCCCTCTTTACGATAAAATAGAAAAATGGTAGCGAATAGTCCCATTGACCTCCTGTCTCAACTCTCCACATTTCCTGTAACTTAAGAATAAACCTAAGGGGGTCCTCATCATCACCTATTGTGCACTCAATTAAAGAATGTAAGTCAGGGCTATCTGTGTACATCTTTTGTAGGGCATCCCATACCCTTGCCATTACTTCATTAAAGGCTACTCCATCATGTTCATTATTCATAAGAATTATCCCAGGGTACCCAGCCCTTACCCATATGTCCACAGTCTGGTCTCAAACTATGGCGACCAGTAAACTCTTAAGGTCTCCTAGTGCTAAGGCTACCCCTGCTGTTTGTTTTCCAAATTCATAGATCCATTTACTGGTTCTGCCTGTAAGCTGGGGCAGGTCTTTAATGAAATGATTTTTGTCCAGTTGAAGCCATGACACACACTGTGTTATCCATACTCCTTTATGTATAAGAGGCATCTGCATGTCCATTTTGTTTTCAACCCCTTTTTTAGTATTTTTCTGATCTTGTACTACCCCTTTTTCAGTATTTTTCTGATCTTGTACTACCAACATTAAATCTGGTTGCTTTCTTGGTCTATCCCTTCCTACTGCTTCTTGTGGCAGGGATGGGGTTCTCACCGCCTCCTCTCCTCGATCTCCTTCCTCCCCTGCCTCTTATTATTTCTGCCACCTTGATCTTCCCATTAATTTTCACTTGCTGGTTTGACTTCTTGTCCCAGAACTGTCGAAACCCTCTTCACAACATCATTTTCAAAACAAACATTTCTTATTGCCCCAGAGTTGAATCTAACCAAAAAATCTCCTGACTTCCAATCCCCTATTTTCTGCACTGGTACCCTTATTTATGGTGGCACTTCTCCAGGTTTCCCGCAACAATCTTAACTTATAGACTGGATTTGTATACCCTACTGCAGGTTTAGGCATTACAGGGTATATCCCGTTACATTGGATCTCTTTTTTTATCTTCCTGATCTTCCATATCCTTGAATAATTGCCAGAGATCTAAATTCTCTTTGCTTTTTTTGTAAATTCGTTCCCTTAAATTTTGTTGCTAAAAATATGGACATTTTTTTCTAGCATGTTTCTGTTATGGGAGCCCTGCTCTGGCCAGGACCAGGACATCCTCCCCCCTTCCTTTGTTTCCAACACCCATTGTCTATGATCTTTTTCTATCCTGTCACAGTACTTTGGCAGGGCCCTATGCATGTGTCTTATTAGGGTTTCTTCCCCCATACTAATATTGTGCGTCCCTTATGCTTTATTTAGACCTTACTGCTATGCTGCGCACGCTGCTTGTTACACAAAAATACCGATCAACCCACTTTTTTCCCCACCCCTTTTTTCTCACTTTTTCACACACACACACACTGCAACTCATCCACCTTCCTTCCTTTTTTTACCACAAAAGACAGCAAGAGAAAATATACAAAAATAATTGACTAAAATCCAAGTACCACCTTCTCAGTTTTTTTTACATGCTGAGGATCCCATTGATTTTTTTTATTGTCATGAAAGAATTCCGCGTGGCACTACCTTCTCAACCTATTATGGCTGAGGATACCTTACCTCACAGTCTTTATACGCTGAGGCTCCATTTCTTCCCAATCTTTACACGCAGAGGTTCCCTTTTTCCATTACAATAAGTAGAAAAACAGAAATACACGACAATTTCAATACATAACCCACCCCCTATCCAATCTATACCTTAACACATCACCAAAATCTTATCCAATCTGTACCGTAACACATCAGCAAAGGTCCTATTCAATCTATACCTTAACACATCACCAAAAGTCCTATCCACTCTGTTATTGATCTTGTACTTCATCCATTCGCACCTCACATACTGTCATACACACATGTCCCCTTCTTGTTATCTCTTACAAGAGTCTACTTACATGTGCGTGTTCACCCGAGTTTCCTCCGTTACGGGGTCCAATACCGGCCTGTCCTCTCTGGAGCCACACCACGCTTCAGAGAGCAGAGCGGATTTCTATTAAAATGGCTCCTTCTAAAACTGCACAGGAAACACATGTTTTTTGATTTGGGGGACTGATCTCTGTATGTGGGCGTGGCTCGTTTTCCTGAAGAAGTGGCCTGGAGCCTTTCTGCAAAGTACGGGGGGAACTGGGATCACGTCGGGGCACCACTTGTAAGGGTGTCCCTAATTATGCTCACACCAGAATGAATAAACCCCACTAGGGAAATAAGGCAAAAAGGCGATATTGTAAGGATAACAAGTTTAATCTTTACAAATGAGGATGGTAGCAAAGGCGTCAACATAGGTGAAAAGGTAGGAAGCCTAATATATGAGACTCCATAAGAACCAGATACCGGGGAGACTAAGGGAGAGCTAGAGGACAATTAGAAATGGTATCTGAATTAAGAGGGGAAGGTAAATAGAGGGGTCAGTCCTGATGAGACCCCCTTACGAGTCCCAGATTGCAGCATAACCCTTAGTCATATGATAAAAACACGCACATAGAGACTCTCATAAGAAAAGGCGAGAATGAATCTTATGCCTCCGGAAAGGGATGTGGATCCCCTGTAGGATACCAAGCCCCAAAACAGGAAGAACAGTTTTTGAAGGACTAGGGCACACCTAAAAACCTGTCCTACTAGCAAACCCTACCTTAAGATCAGAGCAGCTCTTAGATCAGGGAGACCAACCAGAAACTGAGTTCTTGTAAGGGTGTCCCTAATTACGCTCACACCAGAATGAATACACCCCTCTAGGGAAATAAGACAAAAGGGCGACCTTGTAAGGATAACAAGTTTAATCTTTAGAAATGAGGATGGTAGCAAAGGATTCTGCTGCCTGAACAGTCTTCTCTTGTCCCTCTCCCTGTTCCTTCCCTGCCAAGTGGTTTCAGGCAGGGGTTTATATAGGCCTGGCTTGCTCTGGTGGTGTCACTGGAGCTGGATCATGGCTTCATCCCAATCCATCCTTTTTCCATAATAGGGATGCTCCAAAGCCTTCTTTCTTCATTGTCAGTGGTTTTGTCAGAGCATGCTGTTCTAAATGTTTCTAACTATGCAAAAAAACACTGCAGCTCTGGAGACTTTTACAAACCTTGAGGCCTAGCCCAAGGAAAACCTAAACATTTGTATGTACAAACAATTTTCATTAATTCTATCCATTTTTCATCCTCCTGCTAACGTTATCTGGGCCCTGTAGTTTCCTGCACACTTAATACTTATAATGTATCCCATACTGTATTTTACTGCACAAAAACATGTGAGTCCTATTTTTAACGCGCATAGACTCTTGATGGACAGCGGAACCTGATGAGTCAGTTCATGCTGGCCACGGTGACAGACACTGCACACTAAGCCTGCAGTCTATTTTGAATCCCACATGCCATGTTCTTTCTGGAAAGGAGGTGGTGTTTGACTCATCTACAGCACTAGTTAAGCTATTTTAAATGCCTGGGATCGGACATTACAAATCTATCCACCTAATAGTTAATTGCCCCTTATATTTAGACCATAACTACCTTCTTCAGTGCTTGCCTATGTCTGTGTATGTGATTATGTTTGCATGAGAGGGCCTTCCCAGTGCCCCTCCTCCCCCTAGTCCATTATAGCACCTTAAAGAGGTCTTCCCTAACTCTAAAGCGCCTGGGGGTTTGGGAGGACCCTAGTTCCTTCCCAACATTCTCCTGTGTGAATATTTTGTCTGTCAAATCCAGAGCATCCATACCCCCGCAAGAAACAAAAGGGGAACAAGTATTCACTACCCCAAACAAACCATGTTATTCTTTTAGGGAGGTTGATCATATAACCTGAAATTGCCCACTAAATTAAATTGGTCTTTTCACCGACCTGTGGAAAGAGAACCCAAATTGGGTTAAAATTAATAGGGAGGAAAAGGTTGAACCAGTATATACCAGTATCCTTTACACCTAACCTCATGCAATGGTAATAGGAGAAGAAAATATGGAAGGGTGAAGAGAAAAGAAAGAGAAAAATAACAACGGAAGAAAATCCAACATGCTTCTATTTACTGGGGCCAACACCACATATAAAGTCCCTGTGACCCTAGAGGGAAAGACTATATGGGCCCAATTAGACACAGGCAGTAAGAAATGCGCCATAAGATCAGAGTTACTTCCTCGCAGGTGGAAAAGAATTGGGGAGGAGAAAGTAGGCTGCGTGTTTGGCCATAGGGAGAGAAGCCTACAAGTCCAAATATCCATCACCATTTTGGAAAGAGAATTACATCTTACAGTGAAAGTAATTGCCAAATTACCGGCCCATTTAATTTTGGGAAGTGATTTACCCCAATTCGATAAGTGATTTTTACAGGTGGCCCAAATTAACTTAAAAACTGGTAAAACTAGGCTCCTCCGCCCAATGAAAGCCAAACCTTCCAATTCTGAGCATAGACCTAATGGTAATGAAATATCTCCACAGGGTTAATCCAGATATATTGGAGAGAGGTACACAACCCAAGGGTTATGCAGTGGTCCTTGGACCATCAATGTTACTGCTTGACAGGGGAACACTGGGAAAGCCGCTAATCAGATAACATGGGCTTTCTCTTCCAGTTCCCATATGAAAGGTCAGGGTCCAACCAGCCTTGGTAAGGGTATGTGGGAAACCTGAGGGTATTCTCACTCCTATTCACCCTGGATCCTCTTCTCAGGTGGCCAGGGGACAGCCATCGCTATTGGATCCAGACCCTGGGGGTGGACAAACAAGGGAGGATCACCTGGGTGGACGGTCCTTGAGGATTGGGAGTGTGGTACCCACAGGCGAGACACAGTATCCCCCTTTTCCTATTGATGACCAATCTACCCCTACCTCTCCCATGACCTCTTTGGGCTACTGTAAAACATCTACACTAATTTTCCCACATGTAACATCTACTAGTACTCAGACGAGGAAGAGGAAGAGGTGACTAAGAGTACTGAATAACATACACCCATTTCACCACTTTGGTAATGAGACGAAGAAGATGCATGAAGGGAGCTGTAAGAATTAGGCATGTCCCTGTAATCATGGTCAGGCAGAGTCAATTAAGTGTTTGCACCTGCAGCCAGTCAAGGGGCTGCAAGTGTATATAAGGGAAAGGAGAGAGCGACAGCAAAAGTTGGAGTTACAGCAGCAGGAACTGTGGGATCGTGGAAGAAATTGGAAGCAGAACTGTGTAGCAGAGTGTGCAGAGACCAAGGACCCTGCAACGCTGAATGTTGGGTCTTGTGATTGCAAAGGAGCTGGAGCTTTGTTCTTCAGATGGTCCGCAGGAGGAAATTGGGCACCATACAAATGTCCACGGGCTGGTACGTTCTCCAAAAGCCTGGGACGAGTGCTTGTTGCCCCGGGTGTTGACTGACAACCAAGATGTCAAAGGGGTAGTGTGGAACCCCTATGAGGCAAAGGAAATTAAGCCAAGCAGTGTCACAGGAGCCAAGGCAAGAGCGGGTGAGTGTCCATTGAGAGAAAGAGCCTCATTACGACCCTGGCGCTAAGCGAAAAACGATGGCGGTAAATGATTACCGCCATCGTTTTCCGCTAGGTCCGATTATGACCCTTGACCACTAACTACGATGCCATTAGCGGCATCGTAGTCAACGCTGCTGCTATCTGCGCCAAGGACGCGCGCACGCGACCTCCCACACCGTACTTAGCGCCATGGCGGAAAGGTACGCGAATGCCGACCCAAGCGGACATGCACCTAACGCCATCACCCAGCCCGTTAAGTACCTTACCGCCATGGCGCTAAGTACGCCATCGCGAACCAACCGTAAATGGCCATGTAAAGTGAATTCAGCTGCCACAGGTGCACAGAAACGGCACAGGTGGAGGCAATACAGACTCAGGAAGTACAAAAAGAGCACACCCCACCCCTTCCCACACCCAGTCACACTCCACAATGATACCAATACGACTTGCAATGTTGGGGCTGGAGGACCTGATAGCAATGCAAGTGCTACTACAACAACAACAGGCAGCACAGGGGAGACGCAGGAGGAGAAGGAGGGCAAGGCAGGGCCAGCAAGCCCCACCAGCACAGCCAGTGCCACCACGCAGGCAGCCCCCAATCCCACGCATCAGAGCCAGTCCATACAACCTCACTGCTGAGCAGATCCACACCCTGTACCGTTTGGACGGGGACACCATCAACGCCATCGTAGACATGACACACAACGACATCGTCAGCATGATTGAAAGTCCTACCGCCATCCCACCCCTATTGAAGGTAGTGTCTGTACTCCACTTCCTGGCCACAGGCACCTACCAGTACACAGTGGGGCACTTGCATGGCATTTCACAACCATTATTCTCACGTACACTTATCCAAGTGCTCGATGCCCTCCTCAAGCACACAGACGACCACATCTCATTACCACGGACTGCCCAGGAGATTGCAAACACCAAAGTGGGCTTCCATGCACTAGCCGGCATACCTGGTTGCATTGGTGCCATCGACTGCACCCATGTGGAATTGGTGGTTTCACGTGCCATGGAGGTACCGTACCGCAACCGGAAACAATTCCACTCAATCAACGTGCAAATGGTCTGTGACTCCAACAAGATCATCACACATTGTTGTGCCCGATTCCCCGGATCAACCCATGATTCAATGGTCCCGAGGAACTCCACAATACCACGCTACATGGAGCGACATGCAGGCCCAAGATCCTGGCTACTCGGTGAGTCTAATGTCATGACCATGGAAATGTGAAGTGGGTAGGTGAACGATGTACCAATGCATACTCCACCTGGCTGAAAGGGGGGTGGGAATGATGCACACTCCACCTGGCTGAAAGGGGGGGGGATGATGCATACTCCACCTGGCTGAAAGGGGGGGGGAATGATGCATACTCCACCTGGCTGAAAGGGGGGGGGATGATGCATACTCCACCTGGCTGAAAGGGGGGGGGGGATGATGCATACTCCACCTGGCTGAAAGGGGGGGGAATGATGCATACTCCACCTGGCTGAAAGGGGGGGGGAATGATGCATACTCCACCTGGCTGTGAGTAGCAGAGAGAAAGGAGACAGATGATACCCTAAAGCAACCCAAACTCCACCCAACACCAGTAAAGCCAATACCCAATGTATGCAGCCCTACCATGTGAATGAGGTTGTGTCCCAACCATGACACAACCATCTGCAAGTGCATTCTACCAATTCAGACCACATTGTCAACAATGAAATACACCTACATGCACGTCACCAAACACCATCAACCGAAAGGCCTGTCCCCCATAACTGCCCACGAAGGAGGCACATGACGGACAGAAACATCAACACACCATTACACAGACAGCAGGGCCCCCAAAATGTCCCTATCAACATCAGCATTGCTCACTGGGGTCATGATGAGGCCCACAGCAATGTTGCAATGATGTGCGCATTGACATCACAGGACACGTGCCAGGCCAACAAAACAAACGGCATGAACGGACACAGTGGATGGGCACTCACAATGCACTCCACCCCTCTGCATACATTGGGTGATGGCATGCAAAACAGGCCATGAGAGCCATGAGCATATACTGGTTGCATTGTGTGAATCAATTAGTGCATTCAGAAGTGGTCCAAAGTAACAGTTGGATGCAAGCCATGGTGGCACATCATGTTCTTGATCAGACGTCATGACTGACACATACATTCTCGCCTACATACAGGTGATGCAGGCTATCCCCTGAAGAGGTGGCTCCTTACACCAGTCCGGAACCCGCAGAACCAGCACGAGGAGGACTTCAACCGTGCACATACACGTACCCGTGTGGTCATTGAGCAGACATTCGGCCTATTGAAGGCACGGTTCCGATGCCTCAGCAGGTCTGGTGGGGCACTCCTGTACCGCCATGAGAAGGTGGCAAAGATCGTCATGGCATGTGTCATGCTACACAATATGTGCGTCAGACGAAATGTGCCCCTGCCACCTGACGCAGAACTGCAACCACCTGACGATGAGGATGAGGAGGGTGCAGATGGGGCCGCACCTCATGGAGGAGGCGATGCACAGGAGGGGCGTGAAATGCGTCAAAATATCATCGACCAATGCTTCTAGCACACACGGCTGGTGTGTATCACATGGAGACTGCACTTGGGGCACTGTGTGTCTCTGGGACATGCACACTGTGGACTGTACACCAATAAAGCACACATATGCAATGAAAATGTCCACACATTTCATTTCGGAAAAAGGAAAAAGTGTATTTTAATCATAAATTGTTGTGACACACACCCTCCACCCTCCCCCTCCCCCCTGCACACCCCAACACACCCCTTCCCCCCTCCCCCTTCCCCCCTGCACACCCCAACACTCCCCCTCCCCCCTCCACCCTGCACACCCCAACACACCCCCTGTGACTGTCTACAGATGCCTGTAACAGTGGGCACAGGCTATTACAAGCCCCCTCTCCCGGCCCCCGGGGCACCCCTGCCTGTGGAGCGCAGGTTGCGTCCTGAACGTCGGACGGGGCTGCTCTGGGCTGCACTGCCAGTGGAGGATGTCCCTGTCTGCTCCCGTGCATGCATGTCCTGTAGGGTGTGGGAGAGCTCTGTGAGCACACGGCGCACCCCGGCAAGTTTGCCACAAATGTCCCTTGACATGGACTGCATTGCATCCCTCAGGGTGTCAGTGCTCCGCGCAATTTCGGCCCTTAGGGTCTCCGTAGCCTGTTCGATGGCTGCCCTACCCCCCACACATTCCGCAGCATGCTCGGTGAGTAGCGTGGACAGCTGTTGCTGCCGTTGAATGATTTCCTCAAGGGACTGTTGCCCCTGCTGGGCCATGCCCATTGCCGGTGGTGTGATGGAGGGGCTGCTCCCCTCCTGTGGACTTAGAGCTGGCATGGGGTAGATGGCCACTCCTCTTCCTCTGTGTGCCCCTGTGTGGGATCCTCATGGGGGCTGGCATGGGACAAACAGGGGGAATGTGGAAGGTCAGTGGGGCGCCTGACGTCGTGCTCCTCAATGTCGGAGTCTGAGCATGCTGCAATGGCAGCTGATTCTCCAATGGTGCTGCTGGCCGCAGAACCGGTGCCTTCTGTGGCAGGCAATGTTGGAACAGGTGGTGATGCTGCTGCTGGCCTGCTGCCTACTGGGGTGCTTGCCGTTGGGCCGTCCTGTTTGCTGGCAGTGGATTGTGCTTGCTGTGGGGTCTGGCTCACTGCAGCTGAGGTTGAGGGTGCGTGAATGGTTGTCTTGGCCTTCTTGGCTCTTTTTGTCGCAGGGGTGTCCTCGTCCTCGGGGTGTGATTCTGAGCCTGTGGTGGAGCAAAGGAAGGAGAGCGTTATTGATGGGTCTGCGGACATTGGAATGACAATGATTGACATGATTTTGGTCAGTAGATGAGGCACATTTGAGGCAGGGGCATGCAGGTTGTCCCCTTTTTGTGTGGAATGAGGATGGAGGTATGTGGGTGCCGGCAGTTAGGGTGTGCATGCTACATGTATACAGGGTGGAGCTCGCATGTGGCTGTGGGCAGTGTCCAGCTAATGTGTTGCATTTACACTCTAGGGCAACATTGTGCTACACATGAATGGACTTCAGTGACTATGGCATGTCTTGATTTGAGGCACCTACCTTCATCGCCTGATGTCGGTACGCCTCTTTCCATCCCTCCGACGCCTTCAATGCCTTCCATGCCAATCGTGCTGGCACATATTTCCTCCCACGGTTGGAGTTTCAGTGGGGATTCAGAACCTCCACCGGTAGCCAGGGCAAGGTTGCGGTTGGCAGAGATGATGCTTCTTACACGTAGCCTAAGGTCATCCCACCGCTTCCTGCACTGCTGTGGGGTGCGGGGTACGGTCCCCACCGCGCTGACACGCTCTGCCACTAGGGCCCATATGGCCTTCTTTTTGGCTTGGTCATATGCGGCGAAAAAACAATGGCTGCATTATCTTGTAGGGTCTCCGCGAGCATGCTCAGTTCCTCCCGGGAGAATCTGTCCTGGCGCTGGCGGTCGCATGCCTTCTTGACAACTTTGGGCATTTTTGGGTGGTTAAGTGGGTGGGTGATGGGTTGGGACAGGTGTCAGGGTTGGATCTGGTGTTGTTGGGAAGGATGGCAATGGATTGTGTTTTTAAAGATGGCCGCCGTGCTGTTTCCCGTTCCGCCGCGATGACGCTATTTCCGGTTCCGCTTTTTACGGTGACCGCTAATTGCGGCCACCGCTGTTTACGGTGGCCGCTAATTACGGTGGCCGCTGAGATGGGTGGCGGTAGTGCACCTTGCACGGCCTACGATGCCGGTAGGGGCCCTTTCCGCCATGGCGTTATTTACATTACCGCCATGGCGTAATGCTCGTGCGCGATGGGTCGGAATGTGGTGCTCTTTCCGCCATCGGTCCACGGCGTAAACGTTCATTACGCCATGGCGGTAATGTCGGCTACCTACCGCCAGGGTCGTAATGAGGCCAACCACTTTTCTCGTGAAATGCTAATGTTGGCTGCAATAGTTCTGAAAGTGAAATTGAACATTTCCAGCATGTTGAAACTGACATGCAAGTAGATAAAAGGTAGCAAGCCATTGTGAAAGTGATTGAAGAAGCTTTACCGGCATAACTGTTACCGCGTGTGAACTATTTACACTGTAAATCTCCCCATTGAAATAATTGAAGTAGAGGAAAGAGGGAAAGCAAGTCATGCAATATACAGGAGGCTTAAGAAAACTTTCTTTCTAAATTGGAAGGAGGTTGGAAGCATGTTGTTTTGAGATAAATGTGTGCTTTAAAGTGGAGCAGCAACACAAGTACTATCAAAGACAAGTATGTGTGTAAAGTAAAGAAACAAGAATACGGCTGAGGAAGGGTGCCCTGCTACCATTGAAGTTAAAGAAAGTTGTTTGAAATCATGCAGTATCTGAAGGAACTGTTAATTAACAACCAAATATGAACTATTGAATACCAAGCTGAAGGAAACTGAGAGTGAAGTTAATATATATATATATTGAATCCTGAAAAGGATGCAACCAGCTCCATAGTGAAGGACGCAAAGGAAATTGGCAAGCAAGAGAAAAAATGTACATTGCAACTTCTGAGGTCGCTAAATGAGAAAGAGAAGAAACTGCTGAGGGGAGCCAGCCTAGTGGGATCAAAAGTACGAGAAGTTTATAAAGCGAGCTAAGGAAGCTAGAATTAGTCAAGCGAGCTGAAGGGAAGTATGGGTCAGAGAAAGAGCGCCTATGAGAAATCAGTGATGCAAACAGAAGCCTGAAAGGAGGTGAAGATTCTAAGTATAAAGGGGGCTGGAGAAGTGCCCAGAATATGTGAAGGTGAACTGAACAGCCAAGAGAAAGAAGAGGCTAAGGGCAGAGCCAGGGTGACTGGTTGCGTGACCTGTAATGGGTGGGCCTCGTGGTCTAAAATTTGGCCTAGACCCGGAAACCCTAACATGTCGAGAGAAGCCCTAAGGCCCAACACTGTGCCAAGCATGAAGAGCCACTAGTTGTGCGACCTGTAATGGGTCGACCGTGTGGTTTGCAACTGCACCTCGACCAGGGGGTCTCCGACGAAAGAACTGTCAGGTGAGAGCACCCTGTGAACATTGTGCTATAAGGAAGAACTGTGCCATACTTGGGGAAGGGAGCCCTGAGTTTGGAGTGCGTACTCCGATACTGTTTCCTGAGAACTTTGTGTTATGTGAACTTTAATCGACTGAGGAATGTCATGAACTGGTGCCTGAAGTTTGAGGAAGGGAGCCCTGAGCTTCTTATGAACCTTTGTGTTGAACTGAACTTTTCCATTGTAAGGATATACAAATTGAGATCAGAGACTAAGCCAATAGAAGGTACAAGTCCTACAAGACACTGTTACAAGAACAGTATTCTGACTTGGGGAAGGGACCTAGTGATTGCTCCAGATTTTATGTTGATCACATTTTCAGTTGGACCATCCCTTCGTATAGTTTTTTTTTCGATTAGTCGTGAGGGCAAGCATAAGTTTGGACAAAGACACACTCTTTGATTTGAACACACTGACGTTCCTGAATTTGTTTAGGGAGGATAATTCTGCCATAGCGATAGGTCCAGATATGTATTTCACCCATCCTGATTTATTGAATGAAGGTTTTCAAACACTATCTGTGTCTCCCTTGATACCATACCTTTCTCACAGAAGTTATATGGGGGCTTTAAGCCACACCCCCTTTTCCACATGGCTTTGCTGTATTAGTGTGTTTCTGTTGGTGAGCTGGTTCTTCTCCTTTGCTGGTCTGGGGTTTCTCTTGTGAGGCTGTTGTGCAACGTGACGGTAGGTCCTGCCATGGTACTGCCCTGACAGGTAAGGAAATGATCGGAGGAGGCCTGTCTCCACATTCTCTGGCACCCAGGGCTTTTGCGGTCAGGCTCCCTCTCACCCCTGACAGGGCTGAATCAACGTTCCTGTCAAAAAAATATGTGAGGGGTTAGTAATGCGGGTTGGACAACTGCTTGTGTTTTTTGCAAGATAAGACATTTTATTAAGAAAGAAATTGGCAAATAAATTCTTGCTAGTCCTACTCTTTTAGAGAATTCCCTATCTGGTCTAAAGGCTAAGGGACTTACTCCTAATATAGACAAACTGGCCCTCACAATAAACAACGAAACATTCTAAGGAAATCAGAAACAACACAAAAGAATAAACAGTATTTAACCAGTATTTTGGATGGCCTTCACCTGTCCTGGTTAAATCCCTTCCACAGGGTTTTTCAAATTCAATTCTCCAAATGTTCAAAGAAAAGGAAAAGTCTTGAAACAGTTCTTATGTGTTCCAAGTCAGTACAAAAGTTCCTCAAACAAAATCCCACTAGTAACAATTCTTCAGCTTTCAGTTAAAAAGATCCCCTTCCAATTCCAGCCAAGCAAATAGCACCAATGGTAATCCTGGATTTCCAAGATTACTGCCACAGTTCAAAGATTAGGTTAACAACTTCTTCTTCTAAACTTTACAATTGATTAAGAACTCTGCAGTACATTTGGTATAATTGTCAGGATGCTTTTCTTAGGTTGTTGATTTTCTCTTGACAAGCACCCTTCTACTACTGTTACCATTGTAACAGTTTGCCTTGTTCCACAGTATTCTACTACTTCATCCAACTTCCATGTGACACCCCCTGACAGTTTATACACCAACACAGTTCAGTTACTTCTGCTTATACAATTTTATACTTCAGAATTACTAGGCATATAAAGACAAGACACTTTTACCTCTGCAGGTAGGCAAGGTACTCTTCTTTCCTATACTCCAAGAAAAGGGCAGCCTCTTTGCCTCTTCTGTCTGCCTTATTCCAAAAGTATTACCTGCCTGTGCTCCAAGACTAACTTTCTCTTAACTTCAGCAGTCTTCAGCATTACAGATTATCTTCTTCTGCATGACTCTTTTACAAGCACCTAGCTCCCTTCCCTAGCTTTGCTCACACCTTCTTGGTTCCAGTAACTACCCTAAGCGGTATTGCCACTCTTCCAGCTCCAGGTAACAATGCCACACATGTATCAGAGGACACTGGACCTTTAACAACCTCGCTGATCATGCGTAGAGTTCTTAATAGGACTGGTTTCACTATGGAAAGGGTTTGCCTCTTGGCTTGGCTAATGCTTGTTCTTATAGTTAGTACAACAACATCTGGACCTAAAACAGATACCAATAATTATATTTCTATTCAATATCACAGAGACGGTTTCAGCCTTCTTTAGGGAAATACAATTGGCCACAGGTGACCTTCGTTTGATGGTGCATTTACTTGTAACACTTGTGTAGGTCAACGTTAGGTTTTCGGAATGGTTTCTAACCCGCTTTCCATTTTAATGAGAGACACGTGACCACTCCGGCAACAATGAATTGCTCAACAATGGAAATAATAGGCTTTCCTTCTTACACAAACACTATTGGTCTCCCTAATAGTGTGCATGTTACATTTCCATTATTAAAAGAAATTTCCACAACGACTAACAGTTTATATTTGCTTTTGAACTTTAAATGAGTTACTTGTGAACTGGTAACAATTACCGGCAAGGCTTTCTGAGTGAACCGGAACGCAGAGCTTCACTCACTGGCTTCAGGAACACTGGCTGCTTCACTTTCGTGACTTATTCCACTGCTACTACTGTTTCGGGCACTCTGCTGTCTCCGGTCTGGCCATGCTAATTGGGAATCTCCTTCACTCCTCAGTCCCTCGGCTTGCCTTCTGCTACTGGCCTTTGGCTTCAGCACAGTCACGACTCTGCAATCACAGCTACTCTGTGCACATAGGGAAAGCTCCACTCTCAGTATGTCTTCCTCAGTGCAGCCACGGCAATGCAGGTTTTGAGACCACAGGATGCTCTCAAAACCTCCGGGTACTGGAAAAGGGGGGATACCATGTCTCATCCTCAGGTGCTCTCCCCCCAATCCCCAAGGACCAGTAATGATCACTCTCTGTAGGCCCTCTCAATTTATGGGTAGATTTAATTCCCTTAGTAACTGTAACAAAGGGGCTGTAGGTTTTAAATTTGCTAAAAGAAAATGATTTTGGGAAGACAACATTTCTGCCATTTCTTGTAGTGTACATTTGGCATTGAGAAGGGCATTTGATTTTAGGCACCAAAAAGATTATTTCTTTTGGTATAATATGCTTTGGTGTTACAACTTTAGGGCTTACCACCTTAGATTCCATAGGAGGTTTGCAGACATTAGAATGACATTAAGCCATAACATCTTCTGGTAGAGTGGTATGAATCTCCTTGTTAGAGGAAAATGCTGTGCCTCATCCCACATAATCTCCCAATTACCCTGGCCTTGTATCCACCCAGGTGATCCTCCCACAGTACACCACCCCCAGATTAGGAACAGGAAGCACCTGCCTTCCCCATGTTATCTGGGAGGGGACTTTAGGCCGAGTTTCACTGAGTGATCCGCAGAATTCTTCACACATGCCTCCACCCTTTCTCTGAAGTTGTCTTCTCCTTCCCCGGACTCTCCCTGTGGGCTAACTGTCTGAGGATAGTGTGACAAAAATCCAAATTGGCTAGTTTTATTCCTACCCGATGTTCTACCGTAAATGAAAATGGATGTAATGCCAAGAACCATCTCGACACATGGGGATTGGCATCTTTACTGCGAGCCATCCACACAAGTGGAGCATGATCAGTCACTAATCAGAACTTCTTCCTGGTAAGAGAATAACTCAGGCTATACACAACCCATTGTATGGCTAATGCTTCTAATTCGACAACAGAATATTTGATTGCTCTGGGTTGACGTTTTCGGCTTATGAAAATGATGGGTTTATCCTCTCCATCTTCTATCTGCGACAATAGTGCCCTAAACCGATGCTGGAGGCATGTATATGCAGAATTCTTTTTAAAGGTCTAGCATATTAAGGACAGACTGTGTAAATAGAGCTCTTTTAAGTTGTTCAAAAGACTTCTGGGTCTCATCATCCCATTGAACAATATTCTGACTTTCATTCTTCAGGCGATCTGTAATGGCCCAGTGAGTTCAGAAATGTGGGTATAAATCGACGGTAATACCCAATCAGTACAAGGAAGGCCTAAATGTTGGTCTTCGTGAGTGGGCGTTTAGTTTGTTGTACTGCTTCAACCTTGGCTTGTTGGGGCAGCACTTTCCCGTTTCCCACTTGGAAGCTTATATATTGTATGGAGCTCCTGGCCAGCTGACATTTACTGGGATTAGCTGTTAAGTGGGCCTTCCGGAGTTGTGTGCATACTGCATCAAGGTGTCTTAGGTGTTCGTCCCAATCTGCACTATATATAACAATATCGTCCAGGGATTGTGAGACAAGCATGGAATCAAGAGATGACACAGACAACACTTGTAAAATTAAATATAAAAATCTTTATTAAGGAGCAGGATGGCGTAACGCCTAACTTGCCCTATAACTGTGGTGGGAATGTCCCTGTCTAAAGAAAGCTAATGGAAGTCTGTGTCTGTAAGTCCAACTCAAAAGTCTGTCTATATCAAAACCTATGCTTGTCCTCACATCTAGAAATAAAAATGGTGTGGGAGTCTTCCTAGCAAACAAAATAGTGTTCTAAAGTAAAGTCTCAGCTCTTCTCAGCGCAAGTTCTTTCACAAGTTCAATACAGTTCCAATAGCTGTTTGTCTTACCAATGTTCTGCCAAGTCTTGGGGTGTCCCTTCCCCAAGTTCAATCTTGCACAGTTCACACAAAAGGAGGTCTTGAGGTTCCCTTCCCCAAGACAGCGTTTCACAGTTTCTTCAATTCTCAGGATTCCCTTCCCCAAGAAGTAGTACTCATACGACTGGCACTTGCTTAATGTTCCCCTTGTAAGAAAACAATAGGTCCACCTTACCTGCCTTCTAGTTGGTTTTAGTATTCCCCCTGTTTCGCTTCAGCAACCTCTTTGGCTTTCACAAATAGTGTTTCCCCGGTCTAGACGCAGTTGTTGCACCACCAGGTCTACTTATGCCAGGTCATGCAACCAGGAACCTTTGGCTCTTACCCAATTTGTTCTCTCCTCTTCAAGTTCACAGATGCAGTCTACAGAGATCTCCTTGACTATATGCTCACAACACGCAGGGGGTGCGTCCCAGCCCCTCTTGTCTAATTGGTATTTTCAACACCCAGTTCCTTGGTTTCACAGTTCACAAAAAATCAAAAGTTCTTTTTTTGGCATTAGCCTCTTTTGGGTTCTTGTTGCCATTTAGGGCTCCCTCCTCTAGGCGCAGTTGTCGGACCGCACAGTCCACCCATGACAGGTCAAGCAACCACGAGACCTCTGCTTCTCCTTGATTCTATTAGCAATGTCTGTGATCTTCACAGTGGGGAACTCCCAGGTCTTGGCATAGTTGTCAAACCACATGGTCCACCCATTACAGGTCGCGCAACCATAGGCTCCCCCTTGGCCTTGTGTAACTCCTTCACAGCATCTTCTTCTTCTGAATTCACACTTGTATTCTCTTTAGTTGCTGCAACACGTTTGGGTTTCAGTCTTTTGCTTTTGCCATAAACTTATAAATCTTTTCCACATTGGTTTATCAACCTATTTTCTTTGTTCTGTAGTAGGGAAGGCATGTATCACAAGTATGACACTGACACAATGGATACAATTTGTAAAATTTTATTGAAAATATTGGGGTTGGAGAAACTCCTATTTTGCCCAATATGTAAGATAGGAGTAGTCTTGACCATCAAATGATAAACAAAACATTGCTAGTGGAGTCCGTCAAATCAAAATGGCTTATAGTAACAAAAATCTAATACCTGCTCTATCTCTTGTGTAAAAAAGAGAAATGTATGCAAAGGAAAAATCAGTGTTCAAAAGAATAACGGTAATTGAACAAGCTCTCCTCACGTTAAAAGTCACAGAGTAAGGCTGTCCTTGTATGCAGGATGACATACTCTGGCTTGGTTTCTAACACTCTAATCAGTTCCAAACCATGGATTGAGGCCCGACTGGCCTTCCGCGTTAAAGTCTCTTTCTTGACTTTCAAAATTTTATTCCAACTTTAAGTTCACAAAAGGTCCCCCTCTGTCGGGCTACAAACTTTCACATTACAGTTCAACACAAACTTGCAAGGGGCTCCCTTCCCTAAACTTATTGCACTTCGGGTCGCCCTCAATCTGGCTCAGACCCCTTTCGGATGTTGAAGAATTTCGAGTGTTTGTGGCTCTTTGCAAACCACTGCAGGACTACTACAACTCAAAGTTCACGTTTACTCTTGCTTAATTCACTTTTGCTGTTTGTTTGATTTTTAACTTCAAACAATGTACATTTCACAGAGACCTTCGACTGGGCTAATTCCTTTCAACGGACTACTCCATTACTCTGTATCGCTGATCTCACAGCTGCCTTTTACTTCAAAGTTCATTCACAGGTCCTGCTTTCTTCACGTCACATCCACACGCGTGCATCCTTCACTTGTGATATAATGTTGCTACTTCATTTGCTTTAACACACACCGGTCTCAGGTTGCTTGCCAACTCACTGGCTTTGTGCGCTTCTTTCTTTTGCTATTTCCAATTCACGAGTCAAGGTTAGTACCACAGGCTTGGCCTTGCCTCCCCAACTCTGCCATTCCCCCGGGAGGGTCGCTGGCATCCCTGAAACACAATGCAACACCTTTGGATCCAAAGGCAATGTCCGTGCCATGACCACCTGAGAGATAGATCCCAGAGGATTAGCGGGTGAGACACCCTTTGGTTTCTCACAATGTTCATGGTGCTGCTTTCACCCGGTCTGACATTCCTTGTCAGTTTATCCCAGTCTGACATTCCTTGTCAGTTTATTTCCCAATGTTTGTTCGGTATTTTATATGTCTTGATTTTGATTCAAAAAGTATTTTTCCATTTTGTTTGATATTCACTATTGGGTAAGTGTCAGACCCCCGGGACTGCAATTCCCAAGAATCTGACCTCCCCTCCTCCACTTCCTCCTCACCTGACAACCAAGAGTCAGATGTAGCCTCTACATGTGTTCTCCTGGAGAGGTAATCCTTCTTCCTTCTTTCCTTCTTTTTTTTGTAGACAGTGTCACGCTCCTGGAGAGAAGCCACCGTGGTAAGCTGTAATACAGCGTTACCAGTGGCCCCTTTCCCGAAAAGGGACTATTGGGGAAAAAGCTGTTCGGCACAAAAAACCCCAGGATGAATTCCAGTATGGTGAAGACTCAAGCACCAGCTGGGGATGGAAGGTGGGCTCCGCAGGCTCAAGTATACACTGGTACGGAGAGGAACAAGGCTCCAGGATCAGCAGCAACGTTTGGGCAGTACCTTCAGGAAGAGCTCGGAAGGTACAAAGCCCAATCCTCAAAGAGAGAATAATTTAGGACAGCGAGGCAAGAGAGCGAGAGAGCTGGAAACCGCACAGAGGAGAAACCAGGTAGGTGAATACAGAGGAGAGAGAGAGAGAGAGAGAGAGAGAGAGAGAGAGAGAGAGAGAACGCGATGCAAAGGCGATCGCTAAAGTAAAAAAAAACGCGAAGGGCGGCGGTGTACTAAAGAAAGAACAAAGAGAAAGCAGAGAGGAAGACAACAGAGAAAACTAGCGCAGCAAACCAAAGACGCTAACGGCAAGGGAACCAAGACCCAGAGCTGAAGCAGTTGCAATGCGCAGGGAGGGCGTAACAGATAAGCCTCCCTGAGCTCTACGGAAAACAACTAGACGGCTGAAGCCGAAGCGGAAGAAACGTGGCGGCCCCATTAATGGCCGCCACGTAACCTGAATCGGGGCAACAAGGGCCACGAATCTGGGCGCCTGACAGTATGCCCTCCCCCCCTCACCACAAGCCCCCAGGGTGTGCCCTGTGGAAATTTCTGAGTAGAATGGGGGCTCTTATGTGCAAGAAAGGTTCCCATGAATCCTCAGCCTGAGAATACCCCTTCCAGTGTACCAAGTACTCAAGACGTCCACTTCTGTACCGAGAGTCCCTGAGCAGTGACACTTCGTACTCTGGCTCAGTGTCTAGAAAAGTGGGAGACCTCAGCGGGGTGGCACGAAGAGGCAGATTAGACGTTGCTTCTCTAAGTAGGGAAGAGTGGAACACAGGATGTACTCGTTGCAAACTGGGAGGAAGTTTGAGGCGATATGCCACAGGATTAATTTTAGCTAGAATGGGATATGGACCTATAAAGTGAGGCGACAGCTTGGACGGGCGAGTCCAGCGTGGTAGGAACTTTGTTGAGAGCCATACCCTGGTGCCCACCTTCCATTCAGGCACCTGCATGCGGTGGTGGTCAGCTTGATTCTTATATGACCGTAGAATGTTCTCTAGACTGGTTATGGCCGTCTTCTGAGCTTCCTGGATCCTGAATAAAGAGTCTTACACTGCAGGTAGATTAGATTGGCTCGACGTATTATGTAGAATGGTACGAGGATGGAGTCCATAAGTGCAAAAAAACTGAGTGAGTCCAGTGGCAGAATGACGGGCGTTATTATAAGCGAATTCTGCAGTGGGGAGAAAAGATACCCAGTCATCCTGTTCTCGATTGATGTAACTACAGAGGTACTGTTCCAGGGTACCATTAAGCCTTTCAGTCTGCCCATTGGTTTGCGGGTGTAACCAGAGGATAACACCCGCTCAATTCCCAAATTCTGACAAAGGGCAGACCAAAACTTGGAAACATACTGACTCCCTCTGTCAGAAGTGATCTTATCCGGGAGGCCATGTAGCCGGAAAATGTCTTTAACAAACAACTCTGCCATTTCTTTGGCGGTGGGTACTCCAGGAAGAGGAGAGAAATGAGCTAGCTTACTCAGGGAATCGATTGTGACCATTATGCAGGTACAGTTCTGAGACTTGGGTAGGTCTACGATGAAGTCAGTGGAGATGTGACTCCAAGGGCGTTCCGGCACTGGGCTCTGCTCCAGCATACCTAAAGGCTTGGTGGTACTATGTTTACTTTGATTGCACACCCCCTACAAGAGTGAATGTAACGGATTACATCAGCATGCATCTCTGGCCAGTAGAAAGATCATCTTATGAGATCCAAGGTACCAGCTTGACCCCAGTGACCTGCAGTCTTATGGTCATGACACCAAAACAAAACCTGACGGGGTAGGGGCTCCGTGGGTATGTACAACTGGTGCCCTTTAAACAAAAGACCTCTCGCTCTGTGAGCCTTCTCCTACTATTAGAGAGTGTCATAGTTACTATGGCCTCTTTAACCTGCTGCAAGAAAGTTGATATTTGACCCACCACTCTGGTTCCTGGGAAAAGCTTTTCAAGTGGAGGATTATAGGAACCAGAGCTGTCTCTTTTGCGTAACAGGGTGTCTGCCAAGGTATTCTGACTCCCAGGAATAAAAGTGATCTGGAAATCATATTGGGCAAAAAGGTGAGCCCACCAAGCTTGTCGTGAGTTTACACAATCCATGTTCTGAAGTACCTGTAGGTTCTTATGATCAGTTCGAATGGTAAATGGGTGCAAACTCCCTTGCAGCAAGTGCCTCCACTCTTCACAGGCTAACTTCATAGCCAGAAGTTCTCTTTCGATTACGGAATAATTCCGTTGGCTTTCTGTGAGTGTCCGTGATAAGTAGGCTATGGGATGTTCCTCGAGGTCTTGCTCTTGCAACAGTACAGCACCAATTGCCACTACGGAGGCATCGGTCTCCAAGACAAAGGGTTTCTCTTGGATGGGGTGATGCAAAATAGGTGTGCTTCAAAGCAGGTCCTTGAGGTGTGTAAAGCTTTCTTCTGCCTGAGAGTCCCATGCGAAAGGGACAGAGGATTTCTTTAGCAGTTTGGTTATGGGCAGGACCACCTCAGAGAAATTGGGAATGAAACACCAGTAGAAATTTGCAACTCCTAGAATCCTTTAGACTTCCTTAATACAGGTGGGTGTTGGCCAGTGGAGAATGGCTTCCGTCTTCTTCTTGTCCATATGCACGCTCTGGGCTGACGGAACATACCCCAGGTAAGGAACCTGGTCGACCCCGAAGATACACGTTTGTCTTTTGGAGATAAGCCGATTAGCTTTCAATCGGTGGAGTACTTCCGTAAGATGCTTCTTGTGTATCTTCCTGGGCATCTCGAGAGAACACTAATATGTCATCTATATATATGATAACTGTTACGTACATCAGATCTGAGAACACCCTGTCCATGAATCGTTGAAATATTGCTGGCGCGTTGACTAACCCATAAGGCATGACATGATATTCGAATAAGCCGAATGGAGTGCGGAACGCTGTTTTCCATTCATCGTCAGATCGGATCCTCAACAAATGATAGGCACTGCGGAGGTCTAGATTCGAGAATATCCTTAGCTCCCTGGACAGCCTGAATAATATCAGAGATAAGAGGCATGGAATAACGATCCTGTATAGTAACCTTATTTAGACCTCTGTAATCTATGCAAGGTCGAAGATCCTGGGAGTCTCTCTTGGGAATGAAAAAAAACAGGGCCACAGCTGGAGATTTGGAAGGTCTTATGAGACCATTCTGCAGATTGTCATCTAGGTACGAGTGAAGAGCCCTCTTTTCCAACTGGGATAATGTGAACATTCGGCCATACGGTACTAGTGTGTTGGGAATTAGATATATAGAGCAATCTTCTGGATGATGTGGTGGTAATTCTAATGGTGTTGTATCCGCAAAGACTGCCTCAAACCCAGCGACTTCGAAAGGGATGGAATGGACCCCATTGTGTTGGCCGTTGGTGTAGAGTGGGTCTTTGCTTCTAAATAAAGTAAATCACAAAGACAATTCTTGCGACAGTAAAGAGACTCGAAACTCAAACTGTTTGTAGACCAGTCAATCACTGGGTTATGTCTTTGCAGCCAAGTGATGCCAAGTGTCATAGGAAAATGCGCTGCTCTGATAATGTCAAACTGAATTTCTTCGGAATGTTTGTGTATCAATAGTCGAAGATGTTTGGTAGTCTGAGTGACGGGCCCAGAACTCAGAGGAGTTCCATCGACTCCTTCTACCTTCTGATCTTCCTTTCTGTCGATTCTTTGTAAACCCACCTTGTCGGCCCAAATGGTGTCAATGAAATTTCCAGCTGCACCACAGTCTAATAGGGCCAGTGCTTCCACCTTGCGTTGATCCACACAAAGGGTAACCTTCAGTACCATAAGTCTGGAGTCTTCCGTCTGATTTGTTGGAGTTACAGACAACGAGACATAGGGACTAGATGATCCCCTCGGTATCCTGTCCCTCCTAGGACCGAGGGTTCCCGTTTCCCGATCGCCAGGAAGGAATCTCCGTGCAATTCCGGATTTGGTGCTGATCTGAGCCACAGAATGCACACAGACCCTTCTCCCTTCTTCTCTTCCGTTCTTCGGGGGTAAGTGAAGGTCGGGTGGTGCCAATTTGCATGGGCTCATCCGCGCGTGTATCTACAGATGAGGGAGGAGGAGTTAAGTCCATTGCGAAGGCAGAGGAGCGTTGACAACATCTTTCATGCCTTCTTTCTTGAAGTCTATATTCAATCTGAAGGGCTGCTGCCAGTAAGTCAAGACAACGTAGTGGGTCTAGGAGATCTTGCTAACTCGTCCTTTATGTCTTCTTGGAGACCTCGACTGAAAATTACGAATTGTGACTGTTGTGGCCACCCCGTCATGGCTGCCAATCTTTTGAAGGACGAAATATAGGAGAGAACATCTGTTTGTTCTTGACGTATGTCTAAGAGGTCTTCTCAAGCAGAAAACGATAGTTCTTGCCTTTCGAAGTTCTTGCCTTTCGAAGTTCTGTTTGAGTAGATTCAAGAAAGCTCCGTAATCTTGAAGTGCAAGGTCTGCTCTGGTGACTAAAGGGGTAGCCCAAGCCAAAGCATTCCCTGACATGTTTGAGATGACAAACCTAACTCGGGCATGATCAGTGGTGAACGTATTTGGTCGAAAGGTGAAATGCACATTACAAGCATCCAAGAACTCCTTCAACAGTTTTGGAGTACCATCAAATTTGCCTGAAGGAAGTGACATGGGAGGCAAGTCAGCCTGTCTGGGTTCTTGAAGTGTGACCAACTGCTTCAAAACTGTGCTTTCCGCCTTCAAATTTTGAACCTCTATCGAGAGGTTGCGTACCTCTGCAGAGGGGTTCTGAACAGCAGCTACCATCTCCTGTAATTGCTCGGTGGTAGCCATGATACCTTCTTGGCGTTGCAAACTGTCAGACCCCCGGGACTGCAATTCCCAAGATCCTGACCTCCCCTCCTCCTCTTCCTCCTCACCTGACAACCAAGAGTCGGATGTAGCATCTACATGTGTTCTCCTGGAGAGGTAAACCTTCTACTTTCTTCTTTCCTCCTTTTTTTTGTAGACAGTGTCACGCTCCCGGAGAGAAGCCAATGTGGTAAGCTGTAATACAGCGTTATCAGTGGCCCCTTCCCCGAAAAGGGACTATTGGGGAAAAAGCTGTTTGGCACAAAAAACCCCAGGATGAATTCCAGTATAGTGAAGACTCAAGCACCAGCAGAGGGATGGAAGATGGGCTCCACAGGCTCAAGTATACACTGGAACGGTGAAGGACAAACTCCAGGATCAGCAGCAACATTTGGGCAGTACCTTCAGGAAAAACTCGGAAGGTACAAAGCCCAATCCTCAAAGAGAGAATAATTGAGGAAAGAGAGCCGAGACAGCGAGAGAGCTGGAAACCGCACAGAGGAGAAACCAGGTAGGTGAATACAGAGGAGAGAGAGAGAGAGCACGCGATGCGAAGGCGATCGCTAAAGTAAACAAAACCGCGAATGGCGATGGTGTACTGAAGAAAGAACAAAGAGAAAGCAGATAGGAATACAACAGAGAAAAGGTACCCAGCGTGGATAGAAAGAGAGAGAAAACTAGCGCAGCAAACCAAAGACGCTAACGGCAAGGGAACCGAGACCCAGAGCTGAAGCGGTTGCAATGCACAGCGTGCAGGGAGGGTGTAACAGATAAGCCTCCCTGAGCTCTACGGAAAAAAACTAGACCGCTGAAGCTGGAGCGGAAGAAACGTGGCGGCCCCATTAATGGCCGCCACGTAACCTGAATCAGGGCAACAGGCACCATGAAGCTGGGCACCTGACAGTAAGTGCCTGCATACATACTCCTCTTCTTTTTCCCATTACTAGAGTCATGTTTCACATAGGAAGTGTGCATTATTCCTAGTCTCCTCTTTCTCGTCTCAGTACTAGTTAGGGGTGAATGGGGAAGTATCTGAGACAATAGTGCCCCTAAACCAATGCTGGAGGCATCTATCTGCAGAATTAATTATTTTGAAATGTCTAGCATAATAAGGACAGTCTTTGTACATAGAGCTCCTTTAAGTTGTTCAAAAGACTTCTGGGTCTCATCATCCAATTGAACAAGATAAGGACATTAATTCTTCAGGCGATCTGTTAATGGCCCAGTGATTTCAGAAATTTGGGTATAAAATTAAGTCCAAGAAAGTCCTGTATGTCGGTTTTCGTGAGTGGTCGTTTAGTTTGTTGTACTGCTTCAACCTTGGCTTGTTGGGGCAGGACTTTCTCATTTCCCATTGGAAGCCTAGATATTGTATGGAGCTCTTAGCCAGATGACATTTACTGGGATTGGAAAGGGCATGACGCCATAACACATAACTTGCCCTATAACTGTGGTGGGAATTTCCCTTTCCAAAGAAAGCTGATGGAAGTCTGTGTCTGTAAGTCCAACTTAAAAGTCTATCTATGTCAAAACATATGCTTGTCCTCACATCTAGAAATAAACATGGTGTGGGTTTCTTCTTAGCCAACAAAATAGTGTTAAAATTAAAGTGTCAGCTGTTCTCAGTGTAAGTTCTTTCACAAGTTCAATACAGTTCCAATAGCTGTTTGTCTTACCAATGTTCTGCCAAATCTTGGGGTATCCCTTCCCAAAGTTCAATCTCGCAAAGTTCACACAAAAGGAGGTCTTGAGGTTCCCTTCCACAAGACAGCGTTTCACAGTTTCTTCGATTCTCAGGATTCCCTTCCCCAAGATTGCACTGTAGTACTCATACGACTGGCATTTGCTTACTGTTCCTTGTAAGAAAACAATAGGTCCACTTGACCTGCCTTTTTTCTGGTTTTTGTATTCACTTAATTCTTTACTGGGGTTCCTTCAGCCAGTCTCGGAGTTCCATTCCCCGATTTAAGACTTGTAATGATTCTCAATCTTTCAATGGTCAACAAATCAAGGCAATTGCAGATTAACTTTGCACTCTTTCTGGTTTCATAATATTCCATTCAGATTGC
Organism: Ambystoma mexicanum; assembly: GCF_040938575.1. Lineage (NCBI taxonomy): Eukaryota > Metazoa > Chordata > Amphibia > Caudata > Ambystomatidae > Ambystoma > Ambystoma mexicanum. The sequence goes on along the minus strand of NC_090936.1, from coordinate 296,908,056 downwards.
GTCTCCCTGTTTCGCTTCAGCAACCTCTTTGGCTTTCACAAATAGGGTTTCCCCGGTATAGGCGCAGTTGTTGGATTACCAGGTCCACCTATCCCAGGTCATGCAACCAGGAACCTTTGACTCTTACCCAATTATTTCTGTTCTCTGCAAGTTCACAGATGCTGTCTATAGAGATCTCTGTGACTATATTTTCACAACATGCAGGGGGTGCGTCCCAGCCCCTATTGTCTAATTGTTATTTTCAACACCCATTATCTTGGTTTCACAGTTCACAAAAAATCAAAAGTTCCTTTCTTGGCATTAGCCTTTTTTGGGTTCTTGTCACTATTCAGGGATCCCTGGTCTAGGCGCTGTCATGGCCACAGGCCCCAAAACACAAAAACCACACCATCTAGTGATGGGGGCAATGGGTCACTTGACTCACTTATTTCCGTTTGGGACCTATAAACACAGGGGCCCTGGCTGGACTCAGTCCTGGCACCTTTGGTGCCAGGCTCATATGGAGATGTGAGCAGGAACACTTTATTTCAGTGCAGGAGTGCTTTTACTTTATTTCAGTGCAGGAGTGCTTTTATTTTACAAGAACTTTCCAGGAGCTGAAAGCCTTTATTCCAGAGAACATAATCATGTGCTGACTCATCGGGTGTGGCTCCCTAGGCCTGGTCTTCATGTGCTGACTCATTGGGTGTGGCAGGCAGGCTGAACCTGGTGGGCGTGGCTTCAGAAGCTCAGCTATATAAGCTGCTCCATCCTTAAGGCTGGTGCTTCGCGTTACTGTGCACTCGCGTGAAATGTGACGCTCACCGCTGCTTGGACCAGTTTACTTACGTTTGAAACCAGTCGTTCTCCTGCATACTCACCTCCAGGAAACTGGTGCTTCATCACTTCATCTGCAGAGTCATCTCCTGACATCCAGTGATCTTGATCCCGACGCCGCAGCACTGCACTCCACATCCACGAACTTGGACCCTGTGAAGAAGAAGAAATACAAGGTTAGAAAATCTGTCCTAGGGCCGCACCGCATTTGAACCCTGTGCGCCCCCTAGTTAACAACTCACCAGCTACTGTACTGCTGCAGCTTCATTCATCATCGGCAACATCACCTGCAAGGGAAGAAAGCAAAAGTGGATCGGACATCTATACAAGACAATGAACTTCACAATACAACAAAAATAGACGAGGAAAGACAAAGGCAAACAGGAACACTTACCTGAAGTATAGTGGCTTAGTCGCAGCAGGACTGGACTACCACGTGCAAGGTACCAGTGAAGGAACTCGGTCCAGATCATACAAGCGCCCCTGCCAGAAGCAGCAGGATGGAGTGCTCGCCAAAACTAATCAACAGGTGAGCTTTCCAGGGACAGCGCATCCCATGGGTACCACGGTTTCAGAGAAGGGGTCTGGACGGGGATCAGGCGCACACGCTGGCATACTCCTGCCCCTTATTCTCCACGCAGGAGTATTCCCGAACAGCATCACCTATTACCACCAGTCACCACATAAGCACAGAGGGTGAAATCAGACCCGAGCGACCTTACCCCCGGGAGGGCTGCAACCGTGCCCCAACGCCTCCGCAGAGACCAGGTGAGCATAACGGGCGCAATTGTCAGATGGCACGGTCCACCCATCACAGGTCACGCAACCAGGAGCCCTGTGTTTCTCCTCAATTCTATTAGCAATGTCTGTGAGCTTCACAGTGGGGAACTCCTAGGTCTTGGCACAGTTGTCAAATAACACAGTCTACCCATTACAGGCGGTGCAACCATAAGTTCTCCCTTGGCCTTGTGTAACTCCTTAACAGCATCTTCTGCTCCACGCTTCTGAATTCACACTTCTGTTGTCTTTAGTTGCTGCAACACTCTTGGGTTTCAGTGTTTTGCTTTTGCCATAAACTTGTAAATCTTTTCCACATTGGTTTATCAACCTGTTTGCTTAGTTCTGTTGTAGGGAAGGCATGTATCACAAGTATGACACTGACACAATGGATACAATTTGTAAAACCTTTATTGAAAATGTTGGGGTTGGAGAAGCTCCTATTTTGCACTATAACTAAGATGGGAGTAGTCTCGACCATCAAATGATGAACAAAACATTCCTAGTGGAGTTTATCAAATCAAAATGGCTTATGCTAACAAAAAGCTAATGCCTGCACTATCTCTTAGTCAAAAAGTGTAAAAAGGAGAAATGTATGCAAAGGAAAAATCAGTGTTCAAAAGGTAGTTGAACCAGCTCTCCTCCTTATGTTAAACCTCACGGAGTAAGGCTGTGCCTTTAGGCAGGATGAGACACTCTGGATCGGTTTCTAACACTCTATAAGCAGTTCCAAACCGTGGATTGGGACCCGGCTGGCCTTCCATGTTAAAGTCTCTTTCTTGCCTTTCAAATTTGCATTGCAACGTAAAGTTCACAAAAGGTGCCCATCTGTCGGGCTCAGACCTTTCACATTACAGTTCAACACAAACTTGCAAGGGGGCTCCCTTCCCCAGCTTATTGTACGTTGGGTCTCCCTCAATCTGGCTCAGAACCCTTTCGGTTGTCGAAGACTTTCAAGTGTGCGTGGCTCTCTTTTAAGACCACCGTAGAACCACTTCAACTCAAAGTTCACGTTTAGTCTCGCTTAATTCACTTTTGCTGTTTATTCGGTTTTTAACTTCAAACAATGTACATTTCACCCAGACTTTCGAATGGGCTAATTCCTTTCGCCGGACCACTCATTACTCGGTATTGTTGATCTCACAGCTGCCTTTTTACTTCAAAGTTAATTCACAGGTATTTCTTTCTTCATGTCACACCCACACGCGTGTATCCTTCACTTGTGATATAATGTTGCTACTTCATTCGTTTTAACACACAACGGTCTCTCAGGTCGCTTGCCAACTGACTGGCTGTGTGCGCTTCTTTCTTGTTGTTCTATTTCCAATTCACGAGTCAAGGTAAGTGTCACAGGCTTGTCCTCGCCTCCCCAACTCTGCTGTTCACCTGGGAGGGTCGCTGGTTTCCCTGAAACAATGCAATCTTCACTTGTGGCATCTGGTCTTCTCCATGCGTCTTTCGTGGTCTGTCGGAGACAACTACCTCCAGTAGGGAACCCTTGGGGTTTTTGGTCCCTTGTCCCTTGGTCCGTTGCTCTGCTCAAGTAGGTGTGCCTTCATCCTGGAAGTTCTGCTCGTACTTGTGTTCCACCTTGCTCAGTGTGTCTTTAGGTGTTGCCTTTTATTCGTGTGAGGAGAGCTAACTGGTATCAGGTGTATGCACTTAGTGTAATGTGCCTGTCTTTGCATGGCCCGATTAACAGGACATGTCCAGTACTATGTGAGAGAGTTAGTCTGGTTACTCTGTCACCCTCTTCCTCGGCCCAGTGTTTGTGTAAAAAGGGTGGGGGGATTTGGGAATTCGGAAAATCCTACAAAATAGGATGGGGTAGTTGAACAGAAAAGGGGGGAATACGGCGTCTCACCATCGGCTGTCGCACCCCCACCCCCAGCCCCAAAGACCCCTCACCCAGGTGAACCTCCTGCACTGGTCCACCCCCAGGGTCTGGATCCAAAGGCGATGGCCGTGCCCTGGCTACCTGAGAGATAGATCCCAGAGGACTAGCGAGTGACACACCCTTTGATTTCTCACACTGTTCATGGTGTTGCTTTCACCCAGTCTGACATTCCTTGTCAGTTTAGTTCCCTATGTTCGTTCAGTATTTCATATATCTTGATTTTCATTAAAAAAGTACTTTTCCATTTTGTTTGGTATTCAATATTGAGTAAGTGCCTGCATGACCCTCTTCTTCGTCCCATTACTAAAGTCGTGTTTCACATAGGAAGTGTGCATTACTCCAACTCTCCTCTTCTTTGTCTCACTACCAATTAGGGGGGAATGGGGAAGTAGCGGTTGGGATTGTATATAACCCATAAAGGCTGAGGGAGTCTAAGGTAGGTCAGTGTTGGGAAAGGGGGGATACCATGTTTCATCCTCAGGTGCTCTCTCCCCAATCCCCAACGACCCACCACCCAGGTGATCCTCCCTCGCTTGTCCGCCAGTCAAGCCGGTCACCTGAATAGAAGATCCCCCTGGAGTAAATGTGAAAGCACCTTCAGGTTTCTCACAGTATGCACCTGCATTATCTCGACAAGGCTCCAGAACAAAATCCATTAGGCGTTGAAATGTTGCGGGTGCCCCATGAAGTCCAAAGGATAGAACAGTAAAATGGAACAGTCCACCTGGAGTGGAAAAGGCAGTCATTGCCTTAGCCTCCTCAGCCAGGGGGACCTGCCAATAACCTGAGAGAAGAGATAAAGTAGGCTGGTCCCAAGCGTTCTACCGGTTCATCAATTCTTGCCATGGGGTACGCATCGAAACAGGAAATCTCATTGAGTCGGCGGACATCGATACAAAATCTCTATATTCCGGTTTTGGAAACGAGCACTATCAGTGATGATCACTCTCTGAAGGACCTCTCAATTACACCTAATTCCTGAATTTTTTTTAGTTCTTCTTGTATGATCTGTTTCCGAGCTTCAGGCAGTCGATAGGGTTTTAAGTGGACCACTCTACCTAGTGGAGTGTGCATCTGATGGGTAACCCTTCTACCCTTCCGGGCCTTGGTGTAAACGTGTCTGAATATTTCTGAATCAGTTGTGAGTTCCTGATGTTCCTTGATCCGCAAGCTGGTTGGGATGGTTACTCCTTTTATTTTGGTGGGTAATGGAGTTGTCCGGGTGTTTGCATACAACAGCAGTATCTGGGGAATACTGTTCTCAGGGCAAGTTTTTAACATATTGATGTGGTATGATTGGGAAGGTTCGCGCCTATCGGCCTGTTGTACTTTATAGGTTAGTGGGGAAACCTTTTCCGTGATGGTGTAGAGTCCATGCCGCCGCGCTAGCAGCTTGTTTTGGGTGGTTGGTAAAAAAAACATTACCTGGTCTTGGATATAAAATGTTTGCAATCTTGCACCTTGGTTCTAAGCTTGCTCTTGTCTTGCTTGGGGGGCCTGGAGATGTATTCTGACTAATTCTCGCACCTTTCGCAAATACTCTCGGGTGTTTCTGATGAGGGGATGATCACTCCTCTGTTCTTTGTTAGGACCTTCCCATTCGTCACGGGGGATTAACAAGGATGTCTTGGATTCTGACTGTACACTGGTTGAAACGGGGAGAACCCAGTCCAGGATTGGGGTGTCTTCCTGACAGCAAATAATGCTCAGGGAATTAGGTCATCCCAATTCTGTCTATCTTCATTGACTTGCTTCCGGAGAGTTTGATTCAGCGTTTGATTTGCCCGACCAATCCGTCCGTCTTTGGGTGGCATACAGATGTTTTCAGGTTTTTTTATCTTCATGAGTTCCTTCATATTGGTCATCAATTTTGACATGAAGCTGTTTCCAGGATTTCACTTGGGAAGACCACTCTGGTAATAAAAACGGGATGATTTACTTCAGGATTGCCTTAGTCGTATTGGCCCTCAGCGGAAAGGCCTCCAGGTATCGAGTGGCATAGTTAACAAGAACAGGATGTAGCAATGTCCTGATTTTGACGTTTCCAATGGACTGATCACATCCATGCCAATATGCTGAAAAGGTACCTCGATGATAGGTAGTGGTTGCAGCTGGGCTTTGCGTACATTGTCTGGGGAGGTCTTTTGACACACTGGGCAACAGGCGCAGAGTTGTCTGACTTTGCATAGACCCCGGGCCAGTAGAACCAGCTGAGAAGGGGTTTCAGCGACTTCTCCAATCCCAAATGTCCTGCTGTCAAATTTGAATGTGCCAGTTCTAAAACTCCTTTCTGAAACTGACGTGGTACCAGTTGATGGTAATTAACATAGTACCCTTGAGGGTTAACATCGACTATATATGTAAGAGCCCATTCTTCTCTATGAAGTTAGGGGTCTTTAAAGAGCGACTCTCTTCCTGGGATACCAGGTTTCATTGTGTTTGTTCCAAAAGGGGGTAAGTCCTTTGTGCTTCTGCAAATTCGATGGAAGCAGGTCTGTGGATCACATTGGAGCTCTGGGGCTTCTTGCAGCTTAGTAATCTCACCAGTTAAACCTTCATCTAGCCCAATATCTACTCCTTCTGTTCCACTCACTGCCGCTCTTCCTGCTCTGCCTCTGTTCCTATTCCGCTACTACAACTACCTCTCTACTACCGCTGTCACCGGACCTCCACGGATATCGTGCCCTGCTCACTTCTCTGGCTAGCCCCTGGTTAGACTCCCAGGGATTAGATGCCCTGAACACCTCCCTACTACCCACGTCAACCCATCTTCTTCACTGACTACTCCCAGCACCTACTTTACTTACTTTTTTGTTGTTGTTGATAAAACATTTTTTTATAATCAATTGGTTACAACATAGACAAAACAACCAAAACCAAAGGGGGAGGAACAAGAGAGAGACGAGGCAGCTACATTCAATGGGGCCGACACGGCCCGTTTTACAGTAGTAATATGTCTTGCATCACCATTCTCATGGAATACGATTACAGTTCACATTATAAGTGTTCAGAGTAACATGCCCCGAGTCCATACACATCAGGGCCCTCCCTCCTCCCATGCCGCCCATATTTTAGAGGCTTTGTTGGGACAGCCTCTTGCGTTATAGATCCTTATTTCGATCATAGCACATGTGTCCATGTCCAGTGCCCATTGCTCCAGTGTCGGAGAGTTCGGCGCTCCCCATTTTTGTGCAATATTGCGCTTGATTAGGGCGGCCGCCGTATGCAATAGCAGTTCTTCCCATTTATTCAATTTGTGCTCCCCCGGTACTCCCAGGATTAGGACCTTTGGGTCCATTTCTATTGTTTTGGAGAGTATCCGGGCCAGTTCCCGACAACAGTCCTCCCAGAAAGTTCGGATGCAGGGACAGTACCACAGAATGTGAAAGAAGGTCCCCTCCTCATCCCCACATCTGAGACAGTTTGGGTTTGTTGCTTTTCCCCACCCAAACAGTGCAGTTCTAGGATAGTACACTCTATGCATTATTTTAAGTTGCACCAGTCTGAGTCTCAAGGAGATGGCGGCTTCCCGTGGGTGCATTAGTACCCGGATCCAGTCCTCAGGGTCGATATCCCCTGCATCTATTTCCCACTTGGCCTTTAGACTGGTGAACTCAGGAGTCGCGAAGGAAGTGATGGCATTATAAAGAATGGATGTGCATTTGGAGGGGATATATTCAGGCAAAATGTTGCGTTCAATAGGTGAGCATTCCGGGATATTGTCCTCTGTCGATATGTGGACTCTTGGGGCGTGGGACATTTGTATGTGATGGTATCTCTCAGTGTCTGGGAGCTGGAATCTGCATTGTAGGTCTGCAAACGGGGCAAGATTCCCATCTTTCAAGACATCCCCCACTTTCTGAATCCCAGCCCTCACCCAGCACAGCCAAGGCTTGAGTTTCGCAATTTCCTTCAGATTGGCGTTTCGCCATAGGGGTTTGCGCCGCTGATATTTTGTTCCTCCACCCCACAAACTTGTGTACGTTCCTCCAAGTTGTAATAATCTGTGCCTTCATTGTTAGTGGGGAGGATCTAGGGGGGGTTTGGTACAATAGCTGCAATGGATCGGTGTCGTGCATAGCTCCCACATCGGCTTTGATATGGGGTAGTTCCCGGTCTCCGTGCAGTAGGTCATTGACCACCACCAGTTGGGAGGCCCAATAGTAGGTCTGAAGGCAGGGCACTCTGATCCCACACTCCCAGACCGACCTCTGAAGTGTGGCCAGGGCTATACGTGCTTGTGCTCCGCCCCATAGGAGCTCCCTAAGGAGGGTTTCCACCCGGCCAAATTCAGCCCCCAGGATCTGCAACGGGGCGTTTTGAAGGACATAAAGGAATCGCGGGAGAGCTAACATTTTAAAAAGGGCGGCTCTACCCATGAGGGTCAGGGGGAGAAGCTTCCAATGTTGTACATCATTAGAGAATCGGTAAATGATCAGTTTAAGATTGTGCATGCTATAACTGGTAAGATCTGTTGTTATCCAGATCCCAAGGTATCGGAAGCCAAACTGTTCTATGTGGTATGGACAGTCAGATGGGTCGGGCTGACCCCCTCCTTTCACCGGGAAGAAAACAGATTTCTTCCAATTGATCTTTAGACCGCTAAATTCCCCGCATTGGACAAGCATCCGGGTGACTATGGGGCAGGTTCGGACAGGCTCTCCCAGGTATATCAGGAGGTCGTCCGCGTATAGGGTTATCCGGTCTTCCTGTCCCTCTGGCCACCTGAATCCCATCCAGGATGTGCTCTGGCAAAGCCATATGGCCAATGGCTCTATCGCGAGAGCGAAGTGAAGGAGGGAGAGGGGGCATCCCTGCCGTGTACCCCTGCCCAATCGGAAAGAGCGAGAGGTCCACCCATTCACCTTGACCTCCGCCCGGATATTTGTGTACAGCAGTTTCACCCATCCCAGGAACCCCTCCACGAAGCCCATGCGTTCCATGATCTCCCAGAGGCCATCCCATCGGACCGAATCGAAAGCCTTCTCAAAGTCGATTGCTAGAAGAGCAAGCAGGTTGTTAATGGTGGGAGCCCTCTCTAGCGCCAAGTGAAGTCGACGCAGATTCATTCGGGTCGATTTGTGTGGCATAAAGCCACATTGATCCGGGTGTATTAGGGCATCAGCTACCGGTTGTAACCTGTTGGCTAGGAGTTTGGCGAGGACCTTAGCCTCGCCATTGATTAGCGAGATTGGCCTATAGGAGGCACACTGCTCCTGGGTCTTATCAGATTTAGGGATGACCACGATGGTGGCCTTACAGAGGTCCTGCGGGAGAGTGCCCTGTTCCCGGGTAGTCAAGAACATTTTATGGAGGGAAGATGTAATGTTGCCCCCCCCCAGCCTCTGCCAGGTTTCAACTGGGAACCCATTCGGGCCCAGTGTTTTCCCGGTCTGCAGTTGGGCTAGTGCTTCGGCCACCTCGGTCTCCGAGAGGGCAGAGTCCAGACTCGCCCTTTGCTGTACTGAGAGAGTTGGGAATAGTATGTCATTAAAGAGGGTTGGGTGCAGCCGCGAGAGCGGAGCCTGATAAAGTGTTTCATAGAATTTGGCAAAGCCCTCGGCTATCTCTGCGTCCGATGTGCACCTTTCACCTCGTGAGGTGAAAATCTCATGAACGCAGCATTGTCCCTTCCCTCATCCCTTTTCTCCAGCCAAGCTAGCATTCTGCCGGCTTTGTCCCCATGTTCATAGATTCTGGCTCGAGAGTCCCAATGGGCTTGTTTAGCGTTGTCCAATAAGAGGTTTCGGAGCCGCTCAATGGCTCGTTTAAGGGAGAGCTGGGTCTGTGGGGATGGGTCAAGGATGTGTTCGTTCTCGCGTTGGGTCAGTTCGCCCTCCGCTTTTGCTATGTCCTGGAGTCTCTCTCGCCTCCTGTTCGCCACCCAGGAGATTAAAGCGCCCCGTAAGACTGTTTTCTTGGCCTCCCAGACCACCACCGGGTCCTGTTCTCCGTTATCATTAATTCCGAAGTACTCGGTGGAGACTTCCGTAAGGTGGTCAACTAGCTCGGGGAAACCCAGATAGTAATAGTTTAATCTCCATGTTCTAGGGGTGAGGGGACCCTGTGTGTGAATTTCCACAAGTAGGGGTGAGTGGTCTGAGATGCCCCGGGGAAGGAAATCGGCCGCCCGTGCTCTGTAGAGATCTGTGTGTGGGACAAAGAGATAGTCAATCCTGGAGAGGGAGCTGTGGGCTCCAGATTGGAAGGAGTACCCCTTGGTGTCCGGGTGTAACTCTCGCCATACATTACCCAAACCCAAGGCGAATGCAAAGTTAAACAGCTTCGTAGGGGTGTCCGGGTTGCGTTGTCTGAGATGTGTACGGTCAGTGGTATTGCACATGACATCATTAAAGTCTCCCCCCAGAAACAACCTATGAGGTTGGTGTTTACCTATGAGGGCAGTCAATTCCTCCAGTAGCTCCTACCCCAGTCCGGGTGGGGAGTACACTGAAGCAAAAGCGACCCTCTCATTCCAAAGCGTTCCCAGGATCAGCACATAGTGGCCCCTAGGGTCTTGTTCCAGGCTTTGAATGGCAAAAGGGATGCGTTTGTGTATAAGAATGAGAGTACCCCTGGATCCCATTGTGTATCCCGCATGGAAGGCAGCCCTGTAGTTTGTGCGTTGGAAATGAGCACAGTTTGATCCCGCTAGGTGTGTTTCAGATAGCAGGGCCACGTCGGGGGAGTGTCTACTGAGTATTTGCTTAATCAAGCGCCTTTTAATCGCGGAGCCCATCCCATTTACATTCCAGGTGAGTACCTTGAAAGACTTGGGGCGTTCAGTCGGGATCGACTGGGGTTGTATGGATGCCATCCAAGAATCAGGATAAAGGGTTGGGCGGGTGTTTCACGAGGAGGGTATCCCCGTTAATGGTGATGTATTGCGGTGCTTGCCCGGAGTAATGAGTATTATACTGTCTGGACCATCTGTAGCCTCGTCTTACCATGAACCTCAACAAACCTTGGAGCTTGCAGTGACGCGTTGCTCCCAGGGTAACAAAAAACTCATTATAACTTTCCCTTCCCTCCCCCTCCCCATACTCCACCCCAACATGAAGTACCTGTAGCCCCAACATCGCTGACACTCAAAAAAGGTAGGGTGTCAACCTTGCAAACCCTTGCTCAAGTTAAAACTAAAGAAGATAGGGGGGGGCCCCGTAGCCTTTTCCCAAGTGCGATGGAGGTACGCCACCGCTAGCCACAGTATTAATGACGTAAACGACTTAAAACAGTTTCGTGGCACCACCCAGCATAGTCAGTAGTATCAATTCGGCCTTACACCCGCTTGTGGGATCAGACCCCCAGCGGGGGGCCAGCAAGAGTCAGTCCCCAGCTTCCGCCGGTTGGTTCGGTGAGGGTGGCTGGTCCAGCTCCGGAGGGTGGCCCACTGGTGGTCTGGGATTTCTTTCCCGGTTGATTCGAGATGCCGACCAGTCTCCCTCGATATGCTGCTCTGCCCATCGCCAGGCCTCCTTTGGGTCGTTGAAGTGGACCGTGGTGCCCTTATGATAGATTTTCTGCTGAGCCGGGAAGAGCAGGCCGTATTTCACTCCCATCGCTTGCAACTGTCTTTTAAGTTTTCAAAGGATTGCCTTGCCTTCTGGACCTCCCGCGTGTAGTCTGGGAAGAAGGCTATCTTGGAGCCGTTAAAGGTGATTGTGCCTTTGGTTCGTGCAAGGTACAGCAGCGCGTCTCGATCCCGATAGTTCAATAGTCTTTCTATCACCGTTCGCGGGGGGAGCACCAGGCACTGGTCTACCAGTGGGCATTCGGTGTTCCCTCTCTATAGAAAAGAATTTGGAAAAGGATTGCTGGTCGAACAGGTCCATCAGCCACTGCTCCAAGAAAATCTCCATACAGGGGCCTTCAGCCTTCTCGAGAATACCTAGAATTCTAATGTTGTTGCGCCTGGACCTGCCCTCCCCTTCTTCGACTCTGGCTTCCAGAGTTTTGAGTTTGGCAGAGACTCCTTGAAGCTGCTGTTGCACTGCTTGCAACCCGTCCTCTGTGTTGGAAATACGCTGTTCCGCCTCACCCGTTCGTGCTGACAATTTCTGCAAGTCGTGTCGGAGGAGGGACACATCCAGGCTGATTCCGTCCATCTTCTGCTCCATTGATGTGCGGGAGTCTGCTCTAGCTGCCATGACGTCTCTCAAGGAGAGTCCGGATGCAGAGTCCTCCTCTACCGACGGCAACGGTTGAGAATCGGGGGGTTGCGATGGAGGAATCGTGTACTGGTCGATTCTGTTTTGCATGGTGGGCCGTCTAGTTTTGTCTTTCCCCATGTCAGTTGCCGGGCACTCACCGGCGGGGCTGCCTCCGCCATGTACGGGTCTTCGCCGCGGCGACCTACTGGCCGCGCCCGTCTCTCGACGTCCGGCCGGGGCGGGTCGGAGCCCGGCACACCGATTCCTCCAGTCGGGGTCCCATGGGGCCTCCCCTCCACTTTCGGCCCCCACCTGGTCTCCGGAGCTCCGTCCCCGATGCAAGCTGGCAACCACCGCAGGGTGTGTGGATGGTCCGGTCCCCACTCAAAGCGTGCCCAGCGTTCCGGCAGCGGGAGCTCCAGAGGCACACGTCTACTGCATTGCGCAGTTGGCCACGCCCCCTACTTTACTTACTTTTAGTTACTATCTGTTACTACCACCACCTCTACCGTTACTTCAGCCTTCCGCTACTTCTACTCTACCTCTACTACTCACACTCTCCCTCTCTCACACAAACACTCTACATACCTCCTCCTTAACAATAACCTACGCACTCCAGCCGCACTGGCCTCCTCTGGTCTCTTGGGTGTCCTCTTCTGCCGCCGGTCCTCACCCAACTGCAGCCCACCCCAAACAACTCCCAAGCTCCCTCTTTTATATATGCCTTCCCCTCTCTGGATTGGCCACTTACCTTATGAATGGCTTACCTTGCTTTCAAGGGGTTTGACGCAGGATTTGGGAGGTTATACAAGGTCTTTAAGTCTCGCCCCCTTTTCTATGCAGCTTTGCTGTATTAGGGAGTTTCTCTTTGTGAGCTTGCTCTACTCCTTTGCTTGTCTGGGGTTTCTCTTCCGAGGATGTTGTGCAGCCAGGTCCTGCCATGATATTGTCCTGACAAGTAAGGAGATTAATGGAGGAGGCCTGTCTACACATTCTCTTCTCTGGTACCCAGGGTTGTTTCGGTCGGGCTCCCTCCCACACCTGACAGGGCTGGATCAACGGCCCTGTCACATATGATTATTTATATACCTCCCAGACTCAGACAGCGCTTGTCGGGATTGGGCAGTATCTCGACAAGGTGGCCTTGGGCTGGCTGTATCCCATGCAGGCAGATTCTTCGAATGAGCCCCTGTCCGAGGAGGAGAGGCGGTGTGTGATACTGTCTCTCTCTAATGGTAAGGCCCCGGACTGGATGGTATTACTGCAGAGATGTATAACGAATATGCTGATGTCCCCGTGCCCAATTTACGTAATATGTGTGAATCCTCATTGATGTCCGGGGTGCTGCCAGACATGACTCGGACTGCCCTGGTCACAGTCTTGTTGAAGGCTGACAAGGATCCACGCCAGTGTGCCTCATACCGGCCCCTATCCTTAGTAAACACCAACAACAAAATTCTTGCTATGGTGCTGGTGGATAGTCTTCATATGCCTGCTATGACTAGCAGGCTTCATTCCAGGACAATCCACACAGAATAATCTACGGCACCTGTTCACCCTGATGCATAAGGTAGATGCTGAAATCCCTACCATTGTCGCTGCGCTGGATGCTGAGAAGGCTTTCGACTCCGTCCAATGACCTTTTCTGTTTGAAGTTCTGCGTAGAGCAGGACTGGCGCTGGTCAACCTACAATGGGTTAAGCTCCTCTATACAGCGCAGAGGGCCAGAATATTAACCAACCAAATTATTTCAGAAGATATTAGTCCCATTAGAGGTATCAGGCAGGGGTGCCCCTCTCCCCTATGCTTTTTACCTTGGCTATTGCACTTCTCACCTTCTACCTCAGAGAGTATCACACTCATAGAGGAGGTAAAATCTATTTGCATGTCTCAACTATTTCGCTTTAAGCCAATTACATGCTCCCTGGTGTTAAGCACCCCAAACACAATCTACAGCCATTAGTACACATGGGCCCTCATTACAAGTCAGGCGGTGGACCATGGTGCTATTAGCACCATGGTCCATGCCGGATTCCGCCATGGTGGATGGCGGAATTACCGCCCCATTCCAAGGTGAGTGGGGCGGTAATTCCCCATTCACCATTTGCCCTTCCCCATTCCCATTTTTGCCGCATAGGGCATAATGGGGATGGGGAAGGCGCTAATTACGGCACCGTAAATTACGGTGCCGTAATTAGCACTAAGGTCCCTTAGCGCCTTGGACTTTAATGCCTGCAAAAAGCAGGCGTTAAAGTGTGAATCAGGCGTTATGGCGCCAACGGCGCCGTTAAACCCTTAACGCCTAACTTGTAATGAGGGCCATGGTCTCCAGATTTGGTGACTCCTCAGGATTGAGAATAAATTGTTTGAAGTCAGAGGTTTTACAGCTGCCATCGGCAGCCTGAGGTAAAGATATAGGGGATGCCTTTCAGTGGTGCCCTCAAGGGATTTGGTATTTGGGTATTGTGGCAATGACGGCTCCATCCCTCTTTGTATGTTGATAACAACGTGAAGGTGCTGGAGCACCTGGAGCATAGAGTAGAGTTCTGGATCCTTTTCCCACTATCACAGGTGGGCTGGATCGCCCGTGCCAAGATGGTTGTATGCCCTAAATTATTGTATATTATTTGTAACGTTCCCATTGTGTATCCCCAGCCAGGTTCTAGACACATTTGAAGAGGATGATGCTGCAAATGATTTTAGCTGGGGCTCAGGCCAGGTGTGAATCAACGTCCGGAGCACCAGTGGTCCGGGGGTTAATATCGATTTTTAAACCATCAATCAGCCACACACCTCTAGTACATCAGAAGGAATCAGAACAAATTGGAATAACAAGCAAATTATAAACCTCTTTGTCCAATTTTGGTAACGTGGACGGAATGGCAGGCTTATCTCCGAAAGGTTGTGGATTGCTGGTTAGTTGCAACATGTTAGTTGCAACACAGCAAAAACACTATTACCCAATGATAAAAGGGACTGTCCAGTCAAGGTTGTATCAAAAATATTGACTTTATTTATATCACAACAGACAGTTCTAGCAACAGTACGAAATACAACCCACCCTGTAAAGGAATGCAGAAGACAGAACGTTTCAAAGAAGGAAAGGGGATGCACTCTGGATACTGTCAGGAGGGAAGTCGGTATGGTTAATAATCACACAACACTTTAAGTTTACTTGGCTTCAGCACCAAGGGAGCAATGGGTCTTAAAATGTCTCTATGGGCCTTCTGGGAAGGATCAGAGGGACAAAACCACAAAGTACCTTGTGCTGTAGGAATTCTTGGTGCTCGACAGGGCCAAGTCGGCTTGATGGTGCTTTGCAGGCTTCTGGGACAGAGTTCAAGACAGGAGTCAGCTGCGGGTAGCAGGCAGCAAACCAGTTCGGTGGGTGAAGCTGGGCAAACGGCTGCTGGCCGGCCTAAACGGCAGCTCGGGGTCAGGAATCGTTTCAATGCTGATTGGCGGTTCTGCAGCACTAGTCGAGACGTCTCGGATGTCTTTAAGCGACTGCAGCTTGACAACGGTCAGTGTTGCAGTCAGTTGCAGCTTGAGGAACTCAACTGGCTCGATGTCCTTTAAGGCTGATGTTGGTAGATGCTCGTCAAGGCCCTTCTCCCAGCTTTTTCAATGGGCTTGTGTTGTCCTTTAAGGTGGACAGCCCATAGCTGATGAGTGTGTTGCAGGCAGCTGCCTTGTCCTTGGTTTCGGTTCAGAGACCTTCTGGCACTTCCTACCTAGGAAGGTTGCTGAGGGCCTAGCAGGGCATGCTGTGTGCTGGCTGGGTACCGGTCTGGAGCGCCTGGTGTCGGGTAATGTTATCCCCACCAATGATATCGCCATATATATATGGTCGTGGGGTTAGGGCATAGGCGATATTATTAGTGGGGATAATTTATGGGGTTAATGGGAACGGGGATTGCAGAGGTGTCCCCTGCGCCATTAATAAAATTATAGGGGTTGCGGGGGGAGTCCCTCGCAGGTTGCATGGCTTAATATTTCCATGAAAATATGGCGATATTCTTGTATGGTTATATTTTTGCAGGGATATTAACACATGGAACCGAGTGTCTAGAGGGTCCTATGGATTCTGTGTCTCCCTCTGTTCCCTCAGAGATGTTTTGGGGATCTTGCTTCCCTCTTTGGAGGTCCTGGCCTTCCTTTACTGGCGGAAGATGTAAGGCAGACTTCAGCCAAGGTCCAATGATGAGTTCTTCTTGTTACTTTTTACAAAGTCATCAGATTTTCTTCCAAAGGAGGGGCTCAGCCCCCTTGTAAAGCCGAATGAGCCACAGTGATTGGTGTAGGCTAAGCCTACCTTAATGAAACAATCCTGGGGTCCCCACCCACAATCTTCTGTATGCATGAGGTCATAACTAGAGTGCTTTGCAACAGGAACGGTAAAGGGGTGAAGCCATGTGATACTAAGTCCCACCCATCTTCCTGTCTATTGTGAATCAAAGAGTCTCTCTGGTTAATGGATCTCTCTGTGGTTCCTGATTAAAGACTCTAGCTCCTGCAAACCACATTCTCCTACCTTATGAGTGGAGTCCCCCTGTGGGGATGACTACTGTAAACACGCAGTCCCAGACATGACAGTTCACTGTCATTGATACTGAGAGCAGGAGCTGGCTTCAGGTTGACACAGTTACATATGAAAGTTTGTTGGGGTTTTCTGTCTCTGTTTCCTTGTTAACCTCTGCAGCCAGGCTCCATGTGGGCCTGTTTGAAGTACCCTCTACTTGGTATGCTAATCGCTGCCACCAGCTGCAGGGCCCAATAAAAAAGCAGGGCGGATCCATGGCACTTTTGTTAGTTAATCAGGCTTGGTCCTTCCTCTTTCTGGAGATGGCATGGTGTACTCCTGGCTGTCATATCCCAACTATATAGGACAGGGCGGACTGTGACTATAGACTGTGTCTACAGGGAGTACACAGGTATATGCGTTTTTTGTGGTGTGAGCATAGGAAAATATGTGTGGGTTAGCCCCACACATTTTCCTGAGGTTGATCTACCATCATTCCATTTAATTGGTGGGAAAATGAGCCTTGTTACGAGAAATGAGGTTCAACCTGTGAATACCATCCACAGGGCTTTGGAGCAGGTGATGCTGTTGGTAGGTGCAGAAGCATTGTGTACTCCTTCATTTGTGATTTATGGTGTGCACCGGATGAATATTATACAGGAGAAGGTCTTCAGGTAACATTTTGAAAGACTAGGTGTGAATACACTTGGGGATATGATGCAAGGCGGGAGATTCCTTACATGGGACCTCCTAAAGGAGAGTGGGGAGTGGAACACCATAACTATGCCCCTGTATTTTAGGTTGTGTGAAACACTGTGTGGCCTAATTATTCAGTGGCATCTCTGGTCCCTCCACAAATTCAGTTAGTTGTTGATTAACCCCCACACCCCCCCACCCCGCCTCCCTGGATACTCGAAATGAGTGTCCACGCTGTATAGGCTTATTAAACAGCAGAAGGTGGGTAGCGCAACTGTGGTCAGAGGAAAATGGGAGACACTGTTGGGGAGTGCACTAATAGAGATGCAGTGGAAAGAAATATGCATGCAGACCAATAGACTGTCACTGAACAACATGTTTCTATTGACCCACTTCAGGTTCCTGCATCAGATTTATGACACCCCCGCCCAGTTGCAGAAGTACACCCAGATAGATCAGCCAAGTGCAATAGATCCTCTGTGGAACCTGCAGATTTTTCGTGCATGTGGTGTGGGACTGCATTCATATACGCCCCCTTCTGGGAACAGATCAGTTGGATCATGGGCCAAATGGTCTCCAATTGCCCACGGCTATCCCCTGAGTTGTGGTTGCTTTACATGATTGATGCTGGATTCAGAGTTGAGACTACTGGGCATGGCCTCTATTGTGCACGGTCATTGATTGCAAAGACATGGGGGGGGGGGGCACCAAGTGTGCAAAAACAGTTGTAACTGTTTTGTGAGAGCCGTGAAACATATGCATCAACATTACTTAATAGGAGTAGACCAAAAGACTATTGGGCTCCATTAAGGTCTTGCATGCTTACGAGTACAGAGGAATCCAATAACGAGGTGGGGTAGCGCAGCACAGCATGTCTGCAGCGATGCTCATCGGGAGGGGTGACGGGTTGTTTTGGGGTTTGACTCTAATTGAAGTGAAAGGGTGGGGGATATCTTTACTATATGGGCAAACAGCTTGTATTGTGGTTATTGTGTATTAAGGTCTCATCATGTTATCTACCGCTCTTGGTCGCAGTTGCTACGCTAGTGCTTTCTTTTGGATGTAATGTGTTCTTTTGTTTTTGCAGGTCTTGGGGGCGGTTAAGAATAGCTTCATTTCGTTATGTTATTATTGAAAAATAATAATGTTTTAAAAATAAAACTCTTTATGTTTGGTAATATGAATAAAGGCGGCTAAAGGACATATCTAATGGACATTTAAAGCTGAATAAAAGATATATCATGGACAAAAAAGTAGTGTTTACATTTCATGCTCAAGTTCCTTTAGCCGTGCGCTGAGTAATATGTCCAGGTTCTACAGAGGTAGCTCCTACCTACTGGGTGATGCCCAATACCCAGGAGCTGCTTTTAGCTCCTGCTCATCAAATCTCAATTTCGCCCCCTGCCGTCAGAAACAGCAACATGAGGATGTGTGGAGTTTTTTCATGGCATGTTGATAAATACTCTCTTGGAGAAGTTGGGGCACATTGGTAAACTACATGGTTATATATACTGTGATGAATCTAATGATGTCATCACTCCTTTCCCTGAGACAGCGTCCCCCTATGTGCCCAGGAGATGGCAACCACTACCTGATCCTGACTCTGGGGGCATCTATATGAGGGAGTGTGATGCTGGAAATGCATCGGAGGGACAGGGCCTCCGCATCGTTGTCCTTTACTGCTTTTTATCGTGTGTTCTGTCATGTTTTCCGCGCAGGAGTTCATGTGGGACTCCTGTCGGTGCATCTCTCTTTCTTTTGGTTTGGTGAACAGACCCGTGGGATACCCTTATGGCACCCATGGGTGGGGGTACAACCCTGTGCCCCTAGTGTATGTTTTTGGGCACCTGTGGGTGGCCCGCAGAGCAGGGTATGGGCTGGTGGCAGCTCCACGCTGAATTTGACAGGTGCGCGGAGTATCCTCCATTTTGGGATACCCCGGCCCTGCCATTGGGATCAGTTGATTCCTGATGGAAAACACGATGGCCCCCGTGGCCTCTTGCTTTCTATTACCCATTACCTTGTTTTCCAAGTCCTGGGAAGCCCTGACTCTGTCCCTTCCCCCTGACTGGCTGTTGGGTGGAAATGCCATATATGGTGTTGTTGTGAAGCCCCAGCCAGACTAGCTGGAGCCTTCCCAGTGATGTATGTTGTGGGTCCCTCCTGTGGGTGGGACCTGGGTGAATAGAGTGTGTGACGAATATCCATTCTGTGTTGTGGATGTCTAGTATCTGGTGGTTAACACAATGACTGAGACAGCCCTGCCCGAAACCGGTATGAATGCAGCTTGGAGTGTTGAATGGCTCGGTACTTGTCTCAATAAACATAACTTGTTGTGAGTGTCTGGAGAGAAGTGAATGGCCTGAATACCTCGTGTGCCTGATTGGCTGCCTGACTGCATTAATGCCCCTAGTCGTGATTGGATGCTTGAGTGTGACCCAGCGGAATGAATGGGAGATCAACAGTATACCTGGGGACCTCTCACTGCTAGGAATCGTGTTCGGAAGCTGAAGTCCACTACGACGAGTAACTGGAGTAACTGACGCTTGACCTTGAAGCCCTGCTGGACGAGAAGAATTGCTGTGGCTCTCCTTCACAATCTGAAAGCTGCTGTGCCTCCAAGGACCACCCAGAGAGGACCTGGTAAGGCGCCCTCTTCCCGAGCTACGAGGGACCATCATGCACAGCGGATCTTTGCCAACGCTCCCTGGTAGACAGACCTTCGACAGGCTGCCGACCCGATACGGGGACTGCTGCGGAACTCCAAGGAGAAGGCCTCGGACTGTTGTCCGCCACTGTCGACGACCGCCGTCGCCGACCGGAGCCGCCGTGCTCCCGTTTGCCTAAGAACTTCAATTGATCATCGGACGGTCTCGTCTGCATCGTCACCCGCTGTTCTCCCGCTGGAGAGGGCCCGACCGTCGACGCGCCGAGGAGCATCCACCAGTGGGTTTCCTGCCACCTAAATACCACAGAGACGCCGACTACTCGACGCCCTTGCTGGGCCATAGTTCTTCTTCATCTCTTTGCGGTCCAGAACTATCGTCACAAAGGTGCCCCGCACGCCTCTTCCTTGCAGGACGCCCACGCTCTGTCGTCGACGAGCACCGCTAGGAACGAAGCTGCCACTTCCCTGCCGTAGTTCAACCTGTTCACCGTCGGACGTTCGACGACCCGTGACTCCCGCCTTAAAGGGAGGGCACTCAAGAAGGGCCGTCGATTCCCCAACACCGAACGCCAAGTTCCCCAACACCTCTCGACGATCCGTGGCTCCCGCCTGAAAGGGAGTCACTCAAGAAGTATCGGTCGACGCATCGTCTGAGAACTCTACTCCACCAGGTACATTGGGGGGGGGGAACCTTAATAGGAAGAAGTGAGACTATTGAACAATATATGGACTGGGCTTGTGCTATATATCTTTATTTACAGGTTGCCCAGGTGGGGGGATCTCCACACAGAACTGTGCCTAGTGGTAGGGGTCAGCATTCTGCCTATTGTTTCAACCATCTTGCATTCCTTCCTATCTCTATTCCTGGTTTACTCGTTATTGATCTGTGTGACATTTTAACCGTACAGTTGATGCACTTTAATGAGATTTGATAACATTGGTGGTACCACTTTAGAATTGTATATATTTATCATTATTGACTTCCGAGTACAAAGTGCGTTATTGTGATCGTGTACATACCTTTGAATATTAATTATATAAAGACTGTGTTTTCAGTAATACAGTGTGTGGACATTCCTTTGTGGGGGTTCGGGGACTACACTGTACTTAAGAACCAGCCTGCATCACCTCCTGAGAAGCTAGGCCTTGATTGCTCGACCATGCACCAATAATAGAGAATTTTGGCTGGGGTCCCCTGTGCCTCTCCTCTACCATATAGAGAGCGGAAGTACAGACACCCCCTACCAGTCTTTACAGGGAGGACCACCTCGGGGGAGCTACCCCTCTGGGAAATTACATGACCTCATTAGGGAAAGTTATATACCCTCCATCCCCTTCTAGGGATATTTCCTCCATTCCACATGCCTTAATGGCGGATTGTAACACTCTCCCTACATCTCTTGCTAGGCCTACTTTTAATACTCCCCAATATCCCCCAAAAAACAGTATGATAATAACTGGGACAAGGAAGAGGCAGGGAGCAGTAATGATCACTCCCGATGAGGGCCATTATCAATTTACTCAACATAAAACAAGAAAACGTCTCGTAACAACTGTGAGAAACCTGATGGTGTCTCACTCGCTAGTCCCTGGGGAGCTGTCATCCAGGTGGCCACGACACAGCCATTGCTTTTGGATCCAGGTCCTGGGGGTGGACCAGTGTGGGAGGATCTCCTGGGTGAGGGATCTTATGGGAGTGGAAGTGGGACACCGGATGGCGAGACATGGTATCCCTTCCCTGTAACACCTTTACCCCATCCTACCAAGCAGGATACTTAGGAGCTCAACCACCCCCCTTTCCCTACATGAACACTTTCTCAGACATCTCGCTATGAGAGAAAACGGACTAACACCAAGTCGTGTACTGGACATGTCCCAATACAATGGTCAGGCAATTACTGACCATTACACACACACCTGACTTCCATCACACTTCTCCACACAGATAAAAGGCGGAGCACGAAAACACACTCTGAGCAAGACAAAGAAAATGAGGAAGCAGCAGTTCCAAGATGGCAGTTTAATACAAAGCGAAAGTCGGCAAGACCAAAGAGGATCGCAAGGAGGGAAGCGCCCTTCAACTTTTCAACAAAAGACAGTTACTTTCATAAACCTTCGAGAATAGAAAATGTATCACCGGAATCAAAGCTGAAAACTCCTGCATTGTGCGTCAGAGGTACCCATGGGCTCTCCTGCGTCGATAATCAATGTGGGGAGAATAGGTTGCTGCTGTGGTACTGTCCTTGGCTCCTAAAAAAAAGGAGCACTCGTGAGGTTAGCACAGCCGGTGAGTTGGGGAGACTGATAACAGACCGGTCTGTTTTGAAGCCAAGTTTGCAAGCGGCAACATTGTATAGTGAAAACTGAAGAGAACAGTGTTTGAAACGTATGTGGCAAGCAACGTTAACACAATTAAACAGCAGTGAGTGATTGAACTTTGAAGCCAAGATACAATACCGTAGACAGAGTGGTCCGGCACCAAATGGGTGCTCATTTGAAAAGTCTCTGTTATGTATCCAGCTGAAATGTGGCAAATGTGAAGAATGATAAAGAATTGTGAAATAGAAGCGGTCCTGCAATGGGAAAAGCAAAACCCTCTGCATATTCGAAAGTCTCCAATAGTTGATATGAAGTTGATCTGAGCCCGGCAAAGGCAGATCCTCTAAAGGCTTTTGGTTAAAGCAAGTTTTTGTAAAGTTAAATTGGAAATAGGAATTAGTCTGAGCCCGGTGAAGGGAAACTAATTGAACATTGTGTTAAAAGGGGATCTGAACTTGACCAAGGTGATCCGAGATCTTAGCCCGGCTGAGGGGGATCCCAGATCTGAGCCCGACTGTTGGATCCGGGGTGAACCGTGAATCACCCGAAAAAGAATATCCTATGAGAAATTGGATGCATCTGAGCCCAGCTGAGGGGGATGCAAGGTGAATAGTGAATCGCTTGAGAGATTGATTACTTGTGAAGATCTGAAAGAGGAGAAAAACTTGTTGTTTGTTTGTCACATCAGACCCTCTGAATGAAGAGACTTTGAAAGGCAAAGAGACATGGGCACGAAAGGCCCTGATGCAAGTGATTGAACTGTATCCTCATACTAGAGAAGCCAGAGACTGTGCTAAACTCAAGTGTACCGCCATGTCCCGTGCTGGAAACGTGGGGAAGGGAGGCCAAAGGCCTGAACATCCTGACATATCATTTTGTGAACACTTCTTTCTTTTTTCGTAACTGTTTCCCACACTATTTGTATTTAGAGGTAAGGATTGGCAATAGGCTTATTAGTTTAGCCCCTTTTGTTTTTACAAGACACCACTAGGACTGCATTATTATTATTTGATGGTCATAGCTTGTTCCCATCTATAGATTTAAGATTAAATAGGCATTTTCCAACCATTTATTTGAAGTTCAATAAACACTCTTGCACTGTGGTCACTTGTGTCTGTCTTGCTGTTGAAGCCATTCTTTCTTGCACAATTGAGATGAGAAAGAGCAATAGAACAATGAAGGTGACGCAGACTGATAAACCAATGCAACTGTCTGGTCGCTGTAGAATATGTAATCATGCTGGGAATTTTAAAGCGGCATCCGCTATAGCTGACGGAGATAAGGAGAGGAGCTAGCTGCAGATGCTGGGCTGCATCGTGGCCTGTGAAGATTCCAGGGACCATGCTAAGTGAAATCACGCTGAACTGAATAACCTCAGCCCTTTAAGATGAGTAGCAATTACCCTGGAGATGGATCGGGATGCAGAAGTTACTCAACATCAATAATCAAAATGACTCAGTTAGTTGGTAAAAAGGATAACTGTTTTATTTTCAATTGTCTAAAACAGGGAGCATAACGAACATCAATGAATTCGCTTGATCCTCTAAATTAATAAAAAACAATACTTTTATATTCAAAACTTGTCATCATTGACGTTAACCTGCGTCACTACTAATGTCATCCTATGTGGCAAACTACAGAACCTATTACTAACTATGATAGGTTCCAAGTGAACATCTACATATACAATCTATACTAGTACTGGGATAGTAAGTGAAAGTGATAGGTTTCTTAACATCAGGTGGGACAACTAAGCCCTTCCCTCAAAATGGCCTTATGAACGTCACTAAATACATGACGTCCCATTGGCTACACAAACTATAGGACCCTTAATTATGCAGTCCCCTACAATTGGTTGGCACTCTAACTTTCGTCAGTACTTTTCCACCTACGTCTAGCAGCACGCAGATTGGACTTCCAGGTGCTGGGAGTTTGTCTTACCCCAGCTTCCCACCAATTAGCATATCAATCTATCATCACTTCAGTGGTCAGCATAGTCAATTAGGCTTTAGAGCTCAGCCTTGAGTTTGTTCTGTACTGTGGAGAATCGGGGAGTGAAGGCACGCTCTGCCCTCATGCGTAGATGTGAACATCTTGCTCGTCCAACTTAATCCTTCCACGTGACTGTAGACCATGATTTTGAGCTCTTACCGTCTTTAAAATACTATTTTTTAATAGACCTCTGACATCTTTCGTGTGTTGTTCATGCCTTCTGAATAGGAGCTGTTCTTTCACACGATTTTGTATCCACTGCTAGTTAATTTCTTCCTGATAAGACCTTATGGGTTAATGGGAACCTTACCTCCAGGATTCTCTTAAGTATCTGCATTTTCACTGGTACCACACGCGTCTCACATCCTGGCTCCCAACATATAGGTAATACAGGTGAGGTGGTTGAGGTGGGGTACTTGGCTCCTCCTCTACAACACTGTGGGAGACAGTGTGGTAGCGAGACCATGCGTGGAAGGGAGAAACCAGGTGCAGATGGTTCACCACCCGAGAATGCAAGGCAGCGGGCGCCACGCAGCGATGAAAGGGACAAGCAAGAATGCAGGGGTGAACCGGACGCATGCCGAGCCAGCAAGCTGAATAATACCAGAGCGAAGGAACGTGAGAAGCAACCGTTAAGCCCAGGGAAGATAGATGGGTTACCGGGTTGCCTGCACGCGTATGCTGCTCTGTGGGAATAACGCAGACTAAAGGGAACTGTAGGAATGGAACAGAAAGAGCATTGGGAATTCCCAAGAAACCAGATGGGCTACCGGGTTTCCTGGCAGAGTGTGCCGCCTCATGAGAAGTGAGCGAGAGATACAATGGGAGGCTAATGAAGACATTAATGTAGTTGTGAACCAAACTATGAATTAGTTATTGAAGCCATATCTCAAGGGTGAAAGCAACATAAAGGCAAGCGCTCACGGAAAACGGGCAAAGAACCCTTTGATGAAAAAGGAAATAAATATTGAAAAGAACTATGTGAAACAAGAGTGAATAAGCCAGAGATGGCTAATGTCATTTTATGGTTAAAAAAGAAAGGTTATAGCATAAAGTCGTGGCAGGAGAGTATACCAGGTGAATCTGAATGTTTATAAAATAAATTACTGGCATGAGAGTATACCAGTTGAAGCTGAATGTTTTTAAAATAAACTCCTGGCAGGAGAGTATACCAGGTGAAGCTGAAGTGTGTGAACTGTTGTTAATCTGTAAAAGAGAATCTCAAAGAAGACCCGTGCCCTTGAGATTAGGAGCTAATGTAAAATTGAACAAGTGCCTGATGGGGGAAGATACCTGGTCACCTGCGATTATGGGACCTACATCAAAATTGTGCTACTCAAAAGGAGAATCCCTGGGAAGTTGCATGTCCTTAGGATTTGAACACATAAAATGAGAAGAGAAAACCCGGGGAACAGAGCTGTTTCCCTGTGCACTGGGAACACACCAAGAGGCGGCAGTGATCCTCTTGGCTTCTGAGGAACTTGACTATTCTTTATTTGAACTTTACTTAATAATACAAGGATTCTGGGGAAGGGAGCCATTCCCTGGAAATGTTGTCATTGTCCATTTGAAACCTTTCAGTTAGATTTGAACTTTTGTGTTGCATTGGAATATTTTTGCACATCTGCAAATCAGAGACAATACTGTTTCACCTTATTGTTCGTTTTAGAGTGTGAATGGCAGAATAGATTTACAGACACAGGACCTCTATTGCTTTGGACATCTTGACAAAGGACAGATCCATTCATTTTGGTTAAGGTAGGGAAATGCCTCCTAGAATAGGATAGTGGAGCATTTTCCAACTCCCATTTGTTTAAATAAAGGGTTTTAACAAAAACCCATGAGTCATCTGTCTGCGTCTACATCTCATTTCTGGCTCCTCACAATACCAACATTAATTTATGTGTCATGTACTACGAGGATACCTATGCTATGTCAACATGAGATTTCCTGTTTAAACATCTCTCAACCACCAGTTGTAACATTCATGCCCTATGACAGGATTAGTAATGTATATGATCCACGGTGGCCCTGTGCTGTGCTCCCATGCATGTGCCCTTAGGGTTTTACAGTTGTTATTGCACATTTTTATGGTTTCAGTCTTCCTGCTGTTATGGGTTGACATTCATGGTTTGACGCGTATGTGTCCTCACTGTCTGTCAGTGCTGCGTCCTCATTGTGCAGTGGTACACAGTGCTATTGCCTAGGTAAGTATGGTTTCTCTATGCATTGTGGTACCTGTTGTTCTCTCTCAGTGGATTACTTCCTTGCTAGAGCTGTCAGGCTACTGCATTGTCCTACAGGGCCTAGTCCTCTCGGTTGGTGGCTGTAATGTGTGGGGTGAGAGGGAAGGTCACGCATGCACATAGCTTTGATGGGGTGTGCATTGATTTCTTATTGTATTGCCCCCTGTGATTAATTTAGTGAGATCAGCACTGAGGCCCTGATATGGGCCTCCTCTCATGTGGCCAGGGAAAGGCAGCCGCTACCTGACCCTGACCTTGGGGCTGGTATTATGTGGGAGGATCACATGGGGGAGACTCATGCCTGGGGAAATTGGTGACCTCTTCCTCTTTCCCCTATTCCCCCTGAAGCATTGATGGCCTATTTTAAAATTGAACAAATTGATGAAACTGCTATGCAATCCATTATGGACTTCAATATCCATAATGCCTGTGTTATTGGGACAAGGAAGAAGGGCTAGGAATTAATGAGGATCAGAAGTGTCATTGAACCACATGTTTAGTCTAGTCATCATCAAGCAAGACACTTGAGTGGGACATTTGAATCCTGCAATGAGTTGCAGCTGGCAGGAGACGTGAAAGTATTAGCAGAGGCTGAAGCAATCCAAAGCCCCGAGATTACCTTAGAAGCAGAACGAAGAACGCCAGCTGAATCCGACACAGAAAGAAGAGGTGGGCGGCATTGCAGAGTGTGCACAGCAGGAAGCAGCTTTTTCGAAGGTGGATGAAGAAGCCAAACCGGTTGGGAGACGGGCTCCCGACCCGACGTGGGCTGCTTCAGAGTGTCAGAGGATGCAGAAGCCCTAGGAAGCTGGCAGAGCTCCAGAGCAGAACTGAAATGCAGCCCGCTGAAGTCACGCAGGAGCTGTCACCGAAAGAGGCAGAACGCAGAAGGTCCTTCGCAGCAGCCGAAAGAGAAACTGAGACGCCAGAGAAGACTGTTGAGTTGGCCTATAGTTAGAGGTGAACCTGGAGCACTCCAAGCAGCACACTTGGCAGTAGATAACAATTTTGAATACCGAATAATTAAAGTAAAGAGTCACAATGGGCGGAATTCCCCTTCTTTGGGATACCAACTTGGGGAAACATGTAACCCGCAATGCCAACAGCCAATAAGCTATCAAAAAGCAGTGAAGAGGCAACCTGAGGGCAATCCTTCTTTTTTTAAATGTTTTGTTTGGGACACCAGCTTGGGGAACCTGTAACCCTCATTGCCTCAAAACTAGAGACTATGCCTGATGACAATTGTTGTAGTGCATGAGTAACAAGAGAAGGGGGGGTGTGGAGAGAGAGAGGAGGAGAGGAACAAACATGCGACTATCATAGTAGTTCAAATTGACGATTCAGAGTAGTGCTAGGGGGGAGTGGGAGGTGAAAGACAAGGAGGGAAGGGGGGGACAGACAAGCTGCTATCAGAAGTCAAGGGACACATAATAGAGTAAGTGCTAATAGACAGGGGGGGTGCAAGACAGAAGGAGAGGGGAAGATAGAGGGGATGAGGGGGAGAGAGGGGAAAGGGTGGATGTGAAAGATAGGCGGATACGATTACTATGCCTGATGGCAATTGGGGTAATGCCTGACTTAAACAAAAGAGGGGAAAGGGAGTGGGTAGGTGAGGGCAGCTGGCTGCGAGAGACAGGCGGCTATGATTACTATGCCCGACGGCAATTGAGGTAGTGCCTGATGTTAACACAGGGGGAAAGGTTAGGGGAAGTAAGGGGCAGCCAAGACAATTCACTAGGGGCAGGGGGTGGGAGGTGTATATATACAGACTCAAGGGGGAACATACAGACTCACAGGGGGCATGGAGGTGGGTGGGGGGGCACATACAGACTCACAGGGGCATGGAGGTGGGTGGGGGAACATAAAGGCTCACGGGGGGAATGGAGGTGGTTGGGGGGCACATACAGACTTGCGGGCGGACTATGCATTGGGCCGTGGTGGACAGGGGTAGACAGGGCCCAGGAGTGGACCTTCCTATTGGGCCAGATGAAATAGCCCCAAGCCAATCACAGTCGTCTCAGCAACACCGTGCCCAGCACTCCGGTGCAGGCAATGGAATCAGCCATCTTGGAATGGCGGTTCCACGGACAAAGGCAGATCAAAAACAAACAACGTGGCTCGGAAAACAGAACGATTTCAAGGTTCCAAAATTAACTTAAACTTTGTAAAAGCACACAAGGCTAATCAGGCAAAGTAGAAGCAAATTGTCACCATTTTCAGTGCGCCATTGTGTACCTTATATTGAAGCCCAGTGGTAGGGGCATACCTTGCAGGGAGTCCAGAACATGTAAGCAGATAGTGATGGGTAGGCAGGAAAGAGAAAGGCTGCAGCCGCTCCGGCAGCTGCCTAAGTAGAAGGAAGAAGGATGACAAGTGGTTAATTTTGACCAAGGGTTTTTGAAAGCGACATTTACTTTATCAAGTGGAAGGACGCAACAGAAGGAAAAGACATTGGGAAGGGAGTTCAACCCTGGTCACAAGGAGTAATTGCTAAAATGTATACGTT
This sequence comes from Ambystoma mexicanum, assembly GCF_040938575.1. Lineage (NCBI taxonomy): Eukaryota > Metazoa > Chordata > Amphibia > Caudata > Ambystomatidae > Ambystoma > Ambystoma mexicanum. The sequence continues at coordinate 296,879,467 of NC_090936.1, read as the reverse complement.
TTAACTTTTATCCTGTTTTGTGGAAGTAAAGACAGCAAAATATTCCTTGTTTGTTTTTGCTGTATGTATTATTCTGAGGGTCAGAGACCTTTTGGACACTAGGGGGGTCATTACGAGGTAGGGGGTAACCATGCCGCTATTAGCGGCATGGCTACCCCCTTACCGGGTACCGGGTCCAGGTTCCTTGAATGAGGAATTACCGGGCCATTCCGACCTTGGAGGGCCCGGTAATTCCTCATTCAAGGAACCCAGATCCTGAACATCCCCATTCCCATTCGAGCCCCCATAAGGCTCAATGGGAATGGGGAACATGCTAACAACGGGCCTGTTAATAACGGGCCCGTTGTTAGCATGCTGGGCTGCTCGCGGGACCCACTAATGCCGCCTGGTAAACAAAAGACTGTTAGTTTTATGAATATTCAAGAATAGGAAACATAAGACCATCAATGTAGGCTGAAGAATCCTGCATTGTGCACCGCAGGTACCCGGGGCTCTCTTGCATCGATAGTCAAGGGATGCCCTACTGAACAAATGCCTCCATTTGCTGCACTCTGTAGGGGACTGTGCTTTTGTGACCAAGAACGCTATGGTGAAGTGCACTAGATTGAGTCTGCCAGGCTTCACGCCTGCTTCGCTTGCTATGCCACTGTCTCTTTCTCTATTTATATATCCTTCAGCTGGGTCATCCCAGTGGAATGCCACAGCCCTTTAGTTGTGTCCATTGGGTATTCTTCATGCCTCCTTGAGCCAGTACCTTCTGTACTTGCCAAAGGAGCAGGTTGTATAACTTCATCCATCTTCTTCTTCACAGTACTCCTGGAAAATGACTTGAGAGCAGACTGTCTATTTTAGTCTTCATGATCTTGGTGGTATCACTATTTACAGGAAGAAAGGAAGGAGTATTGTAATATCATACAGTAGTGCTTTCAGATTGTTTCTCAGCGGACTTTATGGATTTCATAGAATCAAGGGCAAGAGGCTTTAGGGAGTTCCATTACAGAATGGGAGTTGATGTCCCCATGAGTGGAGTCTATCCCTGTAAGGTCACGCTTTCTGCCACCCATAGGGGAAAGTTGCATAGCTGGCTTATCTCCCCAGCCTCACAGGGAAGGGCTCCCCGTCTAGGGAGAAGTGACGTGAACCCATGAATCGTCACAACGGTAGAAGCCAGATTAGAAAAAAAGCTCAGTTGAAATAAAGGTACTTGAAAGTTGAAGTCAGGATGAATCACTGTGATTAATCCTTTCTTAAATTCCACTAGCTGTAATTCTGCTGAGGCAAATTCAGCCAGTTATTGGCAGTAATTCCCCAGTGGTAATTACGCCAGTGCTAATTCTTCCAGCAGAATTAGCATCCATTTTCTGGGAGCTCTAATTCGGCAAAGTGGTAAATGTGGCAGTAATTCCGTTACTGCACCCTTTCACCACCTAGCACCAAACTCATAATGAGGCCTATAGAGCTGATTATAAATAGGAATAGGAACAATAAAGGTAGAAGTGAGAATGCTGAGAGTGAAATGAGCGAGGCCCAAATGGACGAAGGTGAGATAAACAAGAGAGGTCTCAATAAAAAGGACTGTGAAGAAATCAGGAGATGGACAAAGTGGCCTTTTGGGTAAAGTGTATTTTTATTTGAACACTAAGAAAAATCCTAAGCTAAGCTTGCCCTATGTTTTTCGGACCTACACTTAAAGAAAAGGAAGTAGTCTAAAAGAGTACTGTCAGGATGTCCTATAAAATTCACTAAGTCTGCCATCCAGAAATTTGTTCTAGCCCGATTCCTGTCCCTACCACTGTAAACTAAAATAGCCTATCTTTAACAAAGGTACAATAAGGGACTCTTGCCCAGACAATAAAATGTTAGCTGGTTTCCGACCCCACTGTGATGTCTCTTTGTCACAAGGGTTTGCTTGCCCCATTGCACAGTTCAAGTAAAGGCACCAAGTGCCTAATCCACCTTCCCCTCCTCGGGTTGCGCATCATTCTTGGGTTAGTCTTTCTCTCTCGCTGGATTGCCAGGCACTTAATCTCAGCTTCGGGTAATTTTTCACTCTTGGAATACCCTGGTTTGTGAGTCCACACCCTGTAATCCCTTTTGGCTCCCCAAAAGGGAATCTCATGGTGTTTTCTCCACTCAGCTATCTCCTGATTTTTACACTTCCTTGTGGTCTCGGGTCTCTCCCCCCGCCTTGGGGGTCTGATTGCTCTCACCCCACTTTGGGGTCTGATTGATCTCACCCCGCCTTGGGGTCTGGTTTGGCCTTTTCCCTATCCTCTCTGCTCCCTGGAGCAATCGTGCATCTTCACCTCCATGCAGTGCGCCTTAGGACAGGCGTTCACATAGGACCAGACTCAGATTCTTCCTTCCAGCTTCCTCCAGATGTTCTGCGTCGGCTGGAACTGGTGTTCCCTTCTCACTGCCTTCCTGAAAGGCTTGGGTGTCAGTTCCACATTGCGCTGATCCGTCACTGCTCCAGTGTTCTCCACCGCAGGAGACTCTCGTGGGCCCGGCTTCTCCAGGCAAGATTGACGCGTGTTTCCACAGACTTGGCCGTGTGCCAATCAACCTTGCCGGGATATGCTCACTTCTTTCTGCCACACATCTCTTGGGAAGCAGCTGCGAAAATCCCAGGCCCCCAGGTGATTTAGGACGAGGTGGTTGTAGAAGGAGAATGGAGAGGGCCCAATCACAGAAGCCGGATTGTAGTGGACACGTAGTGAATTGTAATATTAGAATCGCATGTATAATGGAACTCCAATTTAGATGCTAGGCGCCATTTTGAAATTGTGACCTAGTGCCACGGCTAAGCTAGTTAATTTATATTCAGTCCCAAGGGTCAGAAGGGTGTGCATGCACGTTTTTCTCGCAGTCCTGGCAGATTGGCAGAAGGTTATGCATGTAACCCAGAAAGAATGTGCCCCGCAAGGCCAAGAGAGGGCTGTATTGGGTCTTTGAAAAGTTATCCCACGATGAAGGGGGGGGGTGCGATTTAGGGGGGTGGAATATTAGGCTGTTACTATCCAGATTCATAAGTTATAGTAGCCCGAGACCCCCAAAAGCCCAGAACTCAAACATTTGAGTACATTGACCAGGCCCATACCCCTGGCCATCAAACGGTAATGTGATCAGTCTATCAGGAAGATCAGAGAGTGGGGGTGGGCTGCCCCCACTATTTGTCCATGTGATTTGTGCTGTGAGATGCCAGGGGAGAAGGTAACAGATTTATGTTGTGGGTGGGAAAGATGTGGAAGCGCCAACGTGTCCGAGAAAGGAGCAGGGGTACACGTAGTTCTGAGAAGTTATCATGACCTTAAAAGTTGCTCCTCGCTCATGTCCTTGATACCAGGTGCTTGATACTGGGTGCACTGTAGAGCTGTACTGTAGAGCTGTAAAGTTATGGCATGTGTAAATAATTGCCAATTTCTGTCTTTGTACTTGATGGCATAGTAATTACAAAAAGGTGTGTCTAAGGATGACAACAAATTAATAACACAATACATTGTATTGTATTAGGCCCGGGTAGTATAGCTTGGTGACAACACGCTCGTCTTGGAAAAAAAGACGACACAGAGCAACACAGGTTTGAATCCCGGGTCCACGCTTTGAAACCTTTTCAGTATTATGCGCTTTATAAAAGAACTATTATAATTATAATTGTAGACAAATACATATTCTTTTTATCCAAAGCCTAAATAATTTGGAAATTCCCTCACCCAACAAATGTCCATGCATGTATAAATGAATGTATACAAACAATATTGGTCCCAATTTAACAAAGACAATTTGTGAATGCTATGAGCTTCCCATCACAAAGAAAGTGTTACACTCCACGGGGGCGTCCCACGAACCTTAGCGATGAACGTCTGCACGCGTCTCTCCTGTCTCACTACTTCTCTCACACTTGGGCGTTCCCCTTAGTTATTTTAATGATGGGCTCTCCGTTCTGCATCTGAATGCAGGGGCGCTTTAATGTTCTCAGGCACTTTCACTGGATCTAATTCCGTCACTGATCCTGCAGCCGGTAGAGGAATCCAGACCAGCTGTGACTCTGTAGGTAAGTCGTTGTACCAATTGGTTCTTGGTAACAGTTTTTGTTTAATGTGTTCTTTTGTTGCCAAAGTTTCACTATTGTGCTTATTCTTTTGCAGGAGCGGTTTTGGAGATGCCAGATGTAGGAATGGACTCCTCACTGCGACGCTGAGCAGTATTTATGCAGGTGAGTGTTAGACCGAAAGCGCGCGTCGAGATGTATTTTAAAAAGGATATTTCTATTGCGCGGCTAACCTGGTGTCTCTTTTACCTTCCTCTGCAGGTGCGGTGAGGCTCCGGAGCTGCAATTGCGTGAACCACTTTGATGGAATCCTGAGATGACGGTCGCCTCTGGGTAAGTATTCGTTCTCCCTTCTTGTGTTGTTTCTGCAGGTGCGGTGGTTCCCAGGAGCGGCGGAAGAGAAATCCGTTCGGATGGAGCTGGAAGACTGCTTCTCTCAGGTAAGAACTCAACCGCTGTTCTTCTTCTTGTTTTCTCCTTCCTTTCTCCGACAGGTGCTGATGGTCCGTGGTTCTAAAGGCGTGGCTGAAGTCCAGGTAAGTCGGAGCTGAGCAGGCACGATGAGCGTTACGCTGCAGGAGTGCAGAATAACGTGAAGCGTGTTCTGTTCTTTGGGTGTGGTTTATATAGCCCTGGTCAAATAGTCCCTGGTAAAGTAGTCCCAAGCCCAGCCACTCACCGAAAACTGCATAACTCAGTTCCTCAGGACTGGGCAATGTGTGCCTCCATGTTCACTGAATCCTCATCCACATGATCAAATAATAGGACTGGCTCCAGGAAGGCCTCTGAAAAGGTTTTGTGGCCCTAAAGGTCCCGATGGAAGCCTGCAACTGGGGAAGGCTGGTCTGGCCCTGAAGACTGGAGGCATGCATCATGACCGCACTACCCCCTAAGGCCCCTCTCAGGGTGGGTTCCCCATCTGGTCCAGGCTTGCTTGAATGATTTCGATGGAACCTTTTCACCAAGCGTGGTGCATTAATGTGGTCACTAGGTTCCCATGTTCTTTCCTGCGGTCCATAGCCTTTCCAGTCAACTAGGTAGAATAATTTAGATTTGACAACTTTGGAGTCCAGAATATCCTTAACTTCAAATTCAGGTTCTCCCTCGACCATGATTGGCTTTGGTGGTTTGTTACTGGAGTACTTGGTTGCACTGGTTTTAAAAGTGAGACGTGAAACACGGGATGAACTCGCATATGTGGAGGTAACTCCAATTTCACTTCCACAGGATTGATGATGGCTTTAAACGGTGTATGGTCCTAAATATCTGGGATTGAAAGTGTGAGTTCCTTTTACAGGCATATGTTTAGAAGCCAACCAGACTTCATCCCCAATCTGATACTTTGGAGCTTCACTCTGACGTTGGTCTGCAAATCTTTTGTGTTTTTCTTTAGCTTGCTTTACATGCCCCGCTGCCTTTTCGAAGGCTTGTGTGATGGTAGCGTGCAGATTCCTTACGGCAGGCATTTCCAAAAGTAGAGGAGGGTCTAGATTGGAGGTTCGTGGATGTATTCCGTAAATCGTATATAACGGACTTTGCCCAGTGCTGGAGTGTAAAGAATTGTTATAGGCATAGTCGGCTATCTATAAAACATCTTTCCAATTACCCCCCGTTTGGTGTAATATGCATCTTAGCTATTGTTCCAGCGTTTGGTTGGTTCTCTCGGTCTGACCATCGGTTTGAGGGTGATGGCTAGTGGAAAGTCTTACATCGATTTGTGCTAACTCGCAACACTTCCTCCAAAAATGAGAGATGAATTGGCTGCCACGATCTGAAATCAGAATGGAAGGGAACCCATGTATTCGAACAATCTGTTCTAGGAATTCTTTTGCTTGGGTGGAAGCTGTGGGTAGGCCTTTTAGTGGAATGAAGTGGGCCATTTTGGAAAACAGGTCCACTACCACTAAAATGGTGTTGAAGCCATTACAAGGAGTAAGGTCGGTGATAAAATCAAGAGAAAGCGTATGCCAGGGTGTAGGTGGAACGTCCAGAGTTTGTAACAGACCAGATGGTTGTTTCTTTTGAGCCTTGTTCTGTGCACAAATACTGCATGACAACACAAATTGTGTGATGTCTTTACGCCAAGTTGGCCACCAATAATTCCTTTTGATTTTGGCTAAAAGTTTTGGAAATTTCAGGATGACCTTCCACTAGTCATTCGTGGTAATTCGAGATGACCTGTTCCTGAAGTTCCTTGGTGGGTAGATAAAGGCGTCCTCGAAAATATGGCAGGTGGTTCGTAACTGTATGGTGTTCACTTTGGGTAGGCCAATCTTGCAAAGTCTTTGCATCAATTAGGTGCAGAATTTTCTTGTGGATGTCGTCCAAGGTCAGAGATGTCGTAATCCCCAGGATTCTTCCCCCTGGGATTATGGCTACTGGATCTGGGATTGTGTATACTTCTCCTACGCCGATACGGGACAGCGCGTCAGCTTTTCCGTTCCGACATCCATGTCGGTATGTAATCACAAAATCATATTCGGCAAATCACAGGGCCTATCGGAGCTGGCGAGATGACTGGGCCTTTGCCGTCTTTAGGTACTGCAGATTACGATGATCTGTGATCACTGTGACGATGTGTCTGCTCCTAGGAGATAATGCTGTGTTAGGCAGAAACCTGCGCAGTTCCCTTAGGGACCACTGCAAAAAGTGTAAGTCTACAGGAGTTAGCAGTAGACCCAATTGGTAGCAGTCTGCACCACCCAGATTTACCTGGTAGCTGTGGCTGAGCAGTCAGACTTCTCTCAAGAAGAGTTAGGCAGTATATAGAGTATACACAATAGGGCTAAAAATACAGTAGCACAAGCAAACACTGACCAGAGATTTTGTATAAAAGTATATAATTATTTATTTAAAAACACACTTGTAAAAATACACTGGCACTAATATGTCAAGCAAGTTCAAACACAGTCACCAGAAGTATATACACCTCCCTAGTTAATTATTTGACAAGTCTAGGTTAAGACACCACTTATTTAGCAAAACAGAGGTGAGCGCGTAGCTGTAGATGGCACTCCAATAATTTGTTTAAAAAGGGAGAGAAAAGGCAGAAATAGGAAAACATACAGTACCAACACTTTTAAGAAACCACAACAAGTCAAGAAAGGCAGGGTCTATTGTAGAGCAAAAAGTTCATAGGCCAGGCCCACTCTTGGAGAGAGCAAGGCGAATGTGCCCAAGATCACACAGTGGAAATGCACTCAAAGTCTTTGCAGAAAAGTCAAAAGAGGTTGGATCAAGTTAGAAAGTTAATGTTAACAGGTCCGAGGTCACCCCAGGATAGAGAGTCAAGGATTTACGGGACACCTTGGACAGTCTGTTGCAAGGGAGACCAGGGGGGAGACCAGTACCTGAAATGGTGAGAGAGCTCCAGCGGCCAATCACACAAGAATGCAACTTGAGTTGCCAAGGCAGCTCAGTCCAGGGTGCCTAATCCCCCTTCCCATACATCCTGTTGACCCCAGAGTGGCACCATTTGGAGGACTTCTGTGGAGAAGCCCGCAAAAAAGTGGAACAAAGGGCTCGACTTGGGTTAGAGTTTCAGAGGCGAACACAAACGCCATTTTAAAACCGAGTCCTAGCAAAAAGACCCAACCGGGGAATAAATATTAAATAAATAACCCAGCGGTATCTTTAACATTGCACCAAAAAGTGGTGCGTTTAAAATGAATGGGAAAATCCCATAGGAAATATTCCGGTGGAATATTTTGCGTGGTATCCACTGCCACCAGCCAGAAACTCAACAAGGGGGGACTGGACAGTGTCCCCTTGGAAAACAGACCCAGGGGCAATCGAATTACCCCTACCAGTACTTCCACAATATGATGGTTTGTACTGGTTCTGTTCACAATTTAAGACTAGTAAAGCCAATGGTGACTTTACATGCCCTGGGAGACAGTAGTCAGTCCCAGGGTATGAAGTCTATGTTTGGGGGTCACTATGACACCCCTGTGTTACTGCCCTGAGGGTGCTGTGTAACACACATACCAAAAACCCATAAAACACATTACATAGTCAAAGGACATTCTCAAATCATGCCTAAGAGTGGGAGAAAAAGAGTCTCACTCTTAGCAGGAGAATAAATTAAACCCCAAAAATCCAGCAAAGTTGCTGGGGGACTCACTAGGTTTGGGAAATTAGCCCCAACAGAGAATTCTCCCTAACATGCCGCCAGGCTTAAAAAGCTGGTTTAATGGCCAAAAGTTCTTTGTCTGTCACTGTGTAATTTAATTCCGGTGCTGAGAATTTCCGTGACCAAAAGGCCACCAGGTGAAGTTGACTCATCTCGGGGTCCTTTTGGGAGAGGACTGCCCCCATTGTCAGACTGGAAGGGTCGGTTTCCACCACATACGGGAGATCTGGGCGAGGAAGTTTCAAGATCGGAGCTGAGGTAAATCTTTATTTCAATTCCTGGAAGGCCCTTTCCGCTTCATCCGACCATTGAAAGCGTTTATTCTTTCGCAGTAAGGACGTGATGGGATGCACAATTTGCATACTTTCGACTCCTTTGATTGAAGTTGGAGAGGGCCAATTGAGGATGGCATCTACCTTATGCGAATCCATATGAACACCTCGAGGAGTTAGGACAAATCAGAGAAACTCGACTCTGATGACACGGAAGGAGCATTTTTCTAATTTGGCGTATAACTTGTGTTGCCGGAATTTCTTAAGGATAGCACGGACGTGTTTCACATAGTCTTGCTTGGAAGCAGAGTACACCAAAATGTCATCAATGTACACTAAGACGCAAACATCAATCAGTTCTCGTAGCACATCATTCATAAAGTACTGAAATTCCGCTGGGGCATTACAATGCCCAAAGGGAATCACCTGGTATTCAAATAGCCTGTATTTGGTACGGAAGGCGGTTTTCCATTCATCTCCCCTTTTGACTCGTACAAGATGATACGCCCCTCTGTGATCTAACTTAGTATAAATCCGAGCGTTCTTCACCTGATTCAGCAGCTCAGGGATTAGAGGTAAGGGATACCGATTTTTTACAGTCACTTGGTTCAGTGCGCGGTAGTCAATGCAAGTCCTTAAATCTCCTTCCTTTTTAGGTACGAAGAATAAGGGCGAGGCCCCCGGGGATTTGGATGGACGAATGAAACCGTTTGCTAGATATTGGTCCACATAAGCTTTTAGATTGAGGTTTTCAGGCTCAGTGAGCGCATAAATCCGACCACATGGAATCTGTGCGCCAGGTACAAGGTCGATTTGGCAGTCATATGGTCTATGGGGCGGCAGAGTATTTGCTTGGTCCTTCTGGAACACATCTTGAAAGTCTTGGTATTCCTGGGGTAGTGGGTTTGTTAGACTCATGACCGTTGCCACCTCTTTTCCCTCTTCAGTCAAGGATTCTTCCACCTTATAACATGTATGAGCACATTCACCTGAGAAGGTCAACCTCTTAGCACGCCAGTCAATGCGAGGATTATGTGTTTCTAACCATGGCATTCCCAGAATTATTTGGAATTGTGGAGCCTTGATTAGATTGAACACAATGGCTTCCCGATGTCCGTCTTGGCACAAAAGTGTCATTTCTGTCATTGAGTGCGTTACAGGACCTGACGATATCTCTGTTCCTTTGACAGTGGTGACCAAATCAGTTGTTGCCTTCTTGCAAAGAGGAAGATTAATCCTTGAAGCTAATTCTTGATCCATATAGTTACCAATGGCTCCGCTGTCAATGTATGCTCTGACCGCATGCATGCGAGGCGGTTGTTGGTGACTGATTAGAATTATTGACAAGGCTAGGTGCGAGGTCTGAAAATCCTTCTTTTCGCTCGACAAACAGACCTCTATGCTTGTTGGACGTGGAAGTTTTCCGTCTCCGGTTCTGCCTCAACCTTGTCAGTGACCCCAACTGCCTTCTTGGGTGGTTTCCCTGGACACTCTCGGAGGAAGTTGCCGGCAGCCCTGCAATATAAACACAACTGTTGCTGCCTCCTTTTGTCTCTTTCGGTCTTCGACAATGGACCTCGAACTCCTCCAATCTGCATAGGTTCGGACATGTCGGTTGGTTTAGAAGCATTTTCTTTAGGGCGCACATAAACCCGATTTTCCATTTTAGCTCGATCAGCTCTTCGATCCTGCAGTCTGGCGTCTAATTGCACCACCAGGTCAATGTATTCTGCACAGTCTCTTGGAGGATTCACCACTTGAGCCAATACGTCTTTTATCTCACCTCTCAATCCACGATGGAACAGTGTTGTTCTCTTCGGGCAACCAGTTTCCACTACCAATCTGTTGAAGGTTGCGATATACGTTAACAGATCTTGGTTCCCTTGACACAAAGATAGGAGCTCGTGTCTAGTGCTTCACCTTGGGTATGCCGAGCAAACAGCTTCTCCATTTCTTGTTGAAACCTCATCTTTTTGGATCTCCAGTGAAGCGTTCAGATGGAGCCAAAGGTACGGCCCCTGGAAGAACCACCTATATGGGGCTGCTTGATGGAGCTGGGACTGATGACCCGCTTCCTGGTAACGGTGTTTGACCAGCCTGCGACTGAAGTAATTGTCTGGCTAGTTCATCTGGGCCATCTTTAGTCACAATCAGTTCTCTTGTTAGGACATTAGTTTCTTGTCGAGCAGAGTGCACCTCGGCCCTGACTTCCCCCAAAAGCTGGGCAAACTGGTCAGTCTCAGATGTTTCAATGACGCCCAGGTGGAGGATTTTATAAAGGCTTTTCGTTCTGTTACGCTCACCTGGTCTCCACAGGGGTGTCCCACGAAGCTGAGCGATGAACATCTGCGCGCGTCTCTTCCTGTCTCACTACTTCTCTCACACTTGGGCATTCCCCTTAGGTATTTTAATGATGGGCTCTCCATCCTGCGTCTGAATGCAGGGGCGCTTTAATGTTCTTAGGCACTTTCACTGGATCTAGTTCCGTCACCGATCCTGCGGCCTATAGAGGAATCCAGACCAGCTGTGACTCCGTAGGTAAGTCCTTGTACCAATTGGTTCTTGGTAACAGTTTTTGTTTAATGTGTTCTTTTGTTGCCAAAGTTTCACTATCGTGCTTATTCTTTTGCAGGAGCGGTTTTGGAGATGCCAGATGTAGGAATGGACTCCTCACTGCGACGCTGAGCAGTATTTGTGCAGGTGAGTGTTAGCGCGAAAGCGCAGCGTCGAGATGTATTTTAAAATGGATATTTCTATTGCGCGGCTAACCTGGTGTCTCTTTTCCGTTCCTCTGCAGGTGCGGTGAGGCTCCGGAGCTGCGATCGATGGAATCCTGAGAGGACGTCGCCTCTGGGTAAGTATTCGTTCTCCCTTCTTGTGTCGTTTCTGCAGGTGCGATGGTTCCCAGGAGCGGCGGAAGAGAAATCCGTTCGGATGGAGCTGGAAGACTGCTTCTCTCAGGTAAGAACTCAACCGCTGTTCTTCTTCTTGTTTTCTCCTTCCTTTCTCCGACAGGTGCTGATGGTCCGTGCTTCACGAGGCATGGCTGAAGTCCAGGTCAGCGGGAGCTGAGCAGGCACTATGAGCGTTACGCTGCAGGAGTGCAGAATAATGCGAAGCGTGTTCTGTTCCTTGGGTGTGGTTTATATAGCCCTGGTCAAATAGTCCCTGGTAAAGTCGTCTCAAGCCCAGCCACTCCCTGGAAACTAGACTGCATAACTCAGTTCCTCAGGACTGCGCTATGTGTGCCTCCATATTCACTGAATCCTCATCCACAAGATCAAATAATATGAGCCTGGCGCCAAAGGTGCCAGGACTGGCACCAGGGAGGCCTCTGAAAAAGTTTTGTGGCCTTAAAGGTCCCGATGGAAGCCTGCAACTGGGGAAGGCTGGTCTGGCCCTGAAGAGTGGAGGCATGCATCATGACAGAAAGCAACATGCAATAACATAGAACAACAACCAATACAAGTCTGGTTGTTATTGTGTCCAGAATTGCAATGATAGATTCTCGAACAACTGGTTAATATATACAGTTGTAAGTCCATAACATAAATATTAAAAGAAAACATTTTCAAATATTGTATTCAGAAAACAACAGACTATCTAGAAGAGACAAAAACAATGTTTCTCTTCGATGATGAGCTTTACCAGGGTCCTTAGAGCTATGAACTCTGTGCTAGTTTCAACCTTGTCCCTAATGGGGGCTGGATTTCATCAGGACTGGAAAGAAGATTTTCACTTTGGCCTAAGATTAGTTTTCTTGTAGAAGGAAAGGAACTCCAAAGGTCTGTTCCAAGGCTTTTCAAGGGGAATCATGCCTTGTTAGTGATAGAATGTACATTGTGCAGGGTAGAAGAACTTTTGTCAAGGCAGTGTTGGGCAAAAAACATGCCTCGTGGGACCATCATGTGGCATCTGATTCCTGGTCCCAAAGCGCATGTGTCAGTAGGACGGCATAAGTGCTGGGGAGTGAAAGGGGCTCCAGCGTGACAGGCCCTCTGTAGTTTTGCCACATCTGCGTCAAAATTGAAAGATTGACCTTCCTGTATTTCTACAGATTATTTGTACTTGATGACAACAAAAGAAGATCCCCCAGGAGGAAGAAGATGGCCAGAAGATGATGGGACCAATCACCTGGCATCCCTTATGGGGCAGGCTTTATGTGTATATGGTCGCACCAACCAGCTATCTGGATTTGTAACCTATGTAATGTACGTCACTTGTGAAGCTGTTAACCTTTAAAAGCTACTGTTCATGCTGTTTCTGTCAGAGTGCTCTGTGGCAGCAGAGTTCTTAATTGACACGTACTTGTATTTTTATGAGATTAAACCTTGTTCTCCTTTCAAGAGGTGTGCTGTGCCTTTTTCCCTAGTGGGTTGTATTTTTTCTGGTTTGAGCGTTGAGGGGCTTTTTTACACAACCAGGGAGGATGTCTCTCCTGTGCAGCTACCCAGGCTTCTGTCCTTTCTAGGTACAATGCTGATTGGGTATTTTATCTCTACGCAACAAGGGGGGTGGTCTTATCTCCCATTCTCTTTACCGAGTTGAGGACGGTGCGTGAAAGGAGTCAGAAACCATACCAGTCATTGGTGTATGAAGTAGTAAGTCATTATACCAGTTAACTCCCACATAAATAGCAAAGCTATTCGATTCCTAAGACAAGGAAGGCTAACATATCTTTATTTAGGGATTTCCTTTCCTCCAAAGGTGGGCCACCCCCAGTGTGATCCTGCTTGCTCTGGCCCCTAGGAGGTGTTAAGCTTAGCAGGCTCACTGTCTGTCACGGTTCCCAGGCCACGGGTTTGCCGTTCCATTAATCCAGGCTCTACCGCAAAGCATTTACAACGCTCCTTGTGGTTTCAAACAGAGAGCGCTGAACTGTGGACGCTTTGCCGTTAATCACTGCTCCTCTGTTTTTCCTTAGAGTGCCCTCGTTCCACCTGGATCTGCACATCCATACTAATCATATTAACCCCTCTCTCCTTTCACTTACCCTACTCCCAGGTACCATTTTCCTGTTCTACAACTCCAATCCAGGAGTCCCATCAAAAAACATCAAAACCAAAGAAGTTTTTTTGCCCCCATTCAACATCTTCCTTTTCAAAGTTCAAATCCCAGTCTATTCAGGTTAGTGTTTAGAGTGTAATCATTTTTTAGGGGTTTCAACTAAAGTTCCAATTATAAAACCATCCTTCATTTCTTGTAGCCTGGTGAATACTTGGTGGTATTTTTTGCCCTTCTAAGTAAACCCCCATCCTGTCCTTAAGCCTTTATACGGACAGGGTGGTAGTTCACAGGGAAACTCGCCCTCTAAGAGGAGGGCCAAAGTGGGCTGAGCAACTGGCAACATTGTGGATCTTCCTGTTCTGCAAGATCTCTGCTGTATTCCCGGCATGCGCGAGTATTGAAACCGCCCTTGTCCCAAAGGGGGTGGCTCCCCCTTTGAGAGAGAGGACGAATTCCCTTGATCGTCACATAGGCCTAAATGGGTAAAGAGGATGAACTTAAGCGGAGCCAGAGAGAAGTACCCAAAGGTCTAAAGAAGATGAAAGGCGTAGCAAAATGTTTAAGACCTTGGTGACGAGGCACAGGATGTAAACACTAGAGGAAGGAGTTTCTTGGAAGGGGTAAAGTCCAAAACCATGTACGCCCAACTGCTACATGGAGGAAAAGAGCAAACCAACTATGGCCTGTAAGCCTTTTTCAGAACTGCCAGCACACATATGGAAATGTATTCATGTATGGCATACACAGGCTCTCAAACTACTGTGATGAAGAAGTCTAGACCGGAGGACGAAGGACGATCAAAGAACAAAGAGATACGGTCTAGTGTTTCACCACTATCAATCTCCCATCATAAAATAAGGGAAATCGGATCTAGAGCAGTGTTAATGGTCGCAACAGGAGAAGTGAAACGGACAAAGCAGCAGGTAACAGAAAGAAGGATCTTTCCGTTATTGTCCGTGGCGAGGTGTCGGAAGAAAACACGTGCCATCGAGCAAAAAGGAGAGACAGACAAAGCCCCTATTCACAGGGCTTTGCTGCATGGTGTATCCGATGGAAGTGAGCAGAGCAGGATCTCCATACTCGCAGAGGCCCCGCTGGACAGCTGGGACAGCAACTGGAAGACCCGGACCAGCGGGATCATAATGTATGGTCTGTGCCGTGTCAGGGTGAAGAGAATTGTAATGCCCCAGGAAGGCGTAACAGCTGGGACGGCAGAAAGCCATGAATAGAACACAGCAAAGCCTCCCCAGAGTAGCGTCAGACACACTGACACTATTTAAACCAGTCCTGGGCTGGGAAAAGCATACCAGCACTTGGGAAGGTGCTATCCTGTATTGAATGGGTGATTGAAAAAATTAGCATTTGAGAAGAAAACCCTGGTCTGTGCTAATTAAAACAGACCTGCCAGAAATCTTTGAGACATCTTCCTTGTCCCAGTCAGCTTTGGACCAACAAAGTTGATAATCTCTGAGAAGAGGGGGCACCAAAGAAATGTTAGTACATAATTTCATAAGAGGAAGTAAAGTCCAAGAAAGTGGATTGTCCCGTTGGCAAACTTGATAGTGTTTCTCATTAGGAAGGAAAGTACAAGGAAGAGGATTGTCCCCTTGGAATTTAGTAGGACTATCTTTGGGAAGGAGGATATTCCTTCACAGTATTACAATGTACCCTCTCAGTATTAGGAGAAACTAAGAGGACCTGTGAACTATAAAAGAAAGACTGTAGGCAGTCTAAAGGTGGTTTATTTTCTCGCTTGGTTAATATAAATTAAGATTAATAGTGTGTGTCAAGATGTGTTTCAGTACATTTTGGAAAGGGCTATTAGTTTTGGACTGCCTGACAGGATCATTCATTTCATTTGAGGCAGTGAAACACCTCTCAGTATTAGGGAAACGTAGGTGTTTTGTAATACCCTATTTGAGCAAATAAACACTTATTTGTTAACATGTCATCCTTGTGTCCAAGCAGTTCTTCTGGCACCACACATACTCCGTAAGGAGTGGAATGTAGCTTGATTGATACAAGTCGATGGACCATAAGAGATACTAAATTAGCCAAGGACGCTCATGCTCCTACAGTAGCCACCCCCAAATCGATAGGATTCGATCTACATAGTACCAGAGAAATTGTTATTGAAGCCGGAGACCAGCAGTTGATCCCCACTGGCCTAGTTCTATCACCCCTAAAAGGGACTTGCATTCATCTGGCGTCTAAATCTGTTTTAGCATGGAGACATAGTTTGAATGTTGCAGCTGGAATTATAGACTTGGATTATCGGGGGGGCGTTAAGATCCTACTTCATAATGCAGGAAAACAGTCTTATCACGTGAACGTTGGGGAGAGGGTAGCGCAAGGCATTTTGGAACTTGCTCTGTTCCCGAGTCCAGTAGAAGTGACCGAACAAGATTTTACAGTGAGGGGCAAGAAGGGCTTTGGAGAAGCTGATCAACCATTATCTTCCAGGAATCCACATGTGGTCTCTGGTGATGATGAGGAGATCATTCCTGACCTTGCGTTTGCTCAAGGGAATGGCCGAAATTTGGCTGAAGCATTCTTGAAAGTAATCCCTGAAGAAGAAGGTAGAGCAACGGACTGACCCTTCTTCTTCATAAAATAAGGTTTACCATAGAAAGGTAGTACTGGAAATTGCCCACGCACATTTCACAACGGGCCACCTAGGCAACACATAGTAGGTTTTACTGGACAGGGATATATGCCGCCACAGAATCTTGTGGTCACTTGCGCTTTGTGTCAGAAAACAACTACCCACTTACCCCATCCCGCACCTCTGCAGCCTCTTCCAATAATTGACATTCCCTTTTCACGTATTGGAATGGATATCAAAGGACCACTAGAACCCTCTAAATTCGGGAACAGGTACATACCGGTCATTCTAGATTATGCCACTCTGTACCCTGAGTCATTCCCATTGCGAAACAAAACCATGCAACACATTTTAAAACACGTAATCCCCTTCTTGTCACACACATGCTTTTCAAAAAGAAATATTGACTAACCAGGGAACCACATTTATGTCCAAACTAATGGCGGAAGTTAAACAGTTGTTGCATATCAAAACTCTGCGGACATCCGTGTATCACCTCCAAAGTGTTGGCTTGGTCGAATGATTTAATAAGACTTTGAAGAACATCTTCAAAAAGCTAATAGACGTGGACGGACGAAACTGGGACGTCATGGTTCCCTGGGCTATATTTGCCATAAGAAAAACTCCACAAGCTTCCCTGGGATTCTCTCCCTTTCAGCTCATACATGGACAGGAACTGCATGATGTCTTAGATATGCTACATGAAACTTGGTAGGAAAGAGAAGAAGCAGTTTTACCATTGTCCTAGATGACTCAAAACTTAAAGAACATAGGGCAGTGGTTGAAGACTTAGTTCAGAGGCATCTAGAACATGCTCAGGAGGGATACAAAGGTTGATATAACCAGAAAGCCATGGTTAGAACGTTTTCAGTTGGTCAGAAGGTCTTAGTACTCTTCCCACTTCGGACAATAAGATGTTGTCAGGCTGATATGGGCCGTATGAGGTGTTGGAACAAACAGGCCTCTGTAATTACTGAGTGGCCCAACCAGATAGACGCATGAAACAACAAATATACCATGTTAACATGTTGAATGAATGGAAAGTAGACCCAGTAGAGGCCACCATTGTTCTTATGGCCACCTTGTTAACAGAGGGGGAAACTAGGAACCATTTAGTTCCTCCAGAGTTGCCAATACCGGAACAAGATCTCCAAACCTTAATCCAAAACTTTCCTGAGATATTTAATCATGAACCAGGTTGCGTGAAAAGTATAAAACACTTCATTCGCACCCCACAAGGTAAAGTAGTTAATTTAAGACTACACCATATCCCAGAAGCAAAGAAGGAAATCATCTGTCAGGTGGTAGAGAAAATTATAGCCGCGGATATCATTAAACCCTCTTAGAGTCCTTGGTCCTCACCAATAGTCCTTGTGGTTAAACCAGTTCGGTCGTGGAGATTCTGTATAGACTTCCGCAAGTTATATGCCATGTCCCAGTTTTATAATTATTAGATTTCGAGAATTGACAAGCTGGGAAAGGCTGTCTATAACTCCACGATCGGTTTGACTAAGGGATATTGGCAGGTACCTCTAAACTGTCAGGGTCCTCTCTCACCGACCACGTAATCCCGGTCCTGCCGTTCCAAGGTACCCCAACAGTGGCTTCTGTCGTGGCATTTAGGGCAACGGTCGGTATACCATCTGTCACAGACTCCAGGTCCCAGAAATCTCAGGACTTTGTTCACGTGACGTGACACGTGTCCCATTCACGAACGCTACCCGAAGCTACCTGTACATAAGCCTTGCTAACCTGCCCGGCAGCGCTCCTTAACCGTTGTGTTCTGCCCGGAAAGCTGCCTTCTGTGGTTCTTTGTTCTACGATTGCGTTCTTCCTGATTTCCTGACCTCCTTTTGGCTTCTGCTTCCCTGGACTCCGCTTCTGTCTTCTCCTTGTCTGCTTCTGGTGCCTTGGTTGCTTGGACAGATCTCCTGGCTCCCCTCGCACTCTGCTGTTCTCTTTGAACTGCTTACTCTTTTCCTGGTTGGCTGGCCTCCTCTGCCTCGTCCCTCACGGATTCTCCAGTCATCTGCCCTAAAGATTCTCAAGTTTGCTTTTACCCTGGATGGCCTTTGCCTTTTGGATTTTGTGCCTGAACTTGTTTGATTCGAAATTGTATTATTCTTTGTTTTCTTTTTTTTTGTCCTTGACTCGGAGACCCTTTTTCCTGGACCTTCTCCTGTGGATTCTGGACTACTATTTTGCTCCCTAGATTGCGCCCTCATTCCGTACGGGTCAGGCTTTCCTTGTGGGACAAATACTTTGTCAGAGTTCTTCCTGGCACCTTCCTTTCTGGACATCCTGGCTGTCTGGACTTCTGGCAGGAGCTTGCTAAGTAGGTTAATCATCTTCACCTTAACAGGAACAGGTAGGAGTTGGGTGTTGTCTGAGGGAAGCGTTACTTAACCAACACACAATGACTGAATGTGTACATTAATGTAATGTATGTGTCTTTTTCCTCCTTTTAGCTCTGCTGTTGCTCCCTTTTCACCTGACCCCCTAGCCTGTCAGTTGCCTTACTGTTTTCTGCAGGTTGCACTTTCGAGAGTAAAGTCTCCCTGTGAAAGGAGACCCTGGTTGTCATACTCGCCTGTGGTTACTAGAGGCGGACCTGATCCTGACAGAACTCTGAGAATAAAATCAAAACGGCTTTCTCTTACCTCTCACAGATTGTTTTAGGTGCTTCCATTTGGACTTCACAGGACCCTGGCAATCTTTCGATGGCTGATGGACCAAGTATTATGTCCATACGCCAGTTTCTGTGGAGCATACCTGGACAACATAGTTATCCACAGTCCAACCTGGCAGGAACACTTGCACCACATACCATCATTAGGACCTTGACGAACGCATGGTTAATGGCTAACCCAACTAAATGTCATCTAGCCCAATCAGCCGTCAAGTATTAGGTGTCTTTATGGGACATGGTCTTCTCCAGCCCCAATTGGGAAAAGTTAAGTTGGTACAAGAACCCTCTACCCCAACCAAACGAGAATTACAAGCTTTGTTGGGCCTCACCGGTTACTACAGCAGGTTCATCCCTCGTTATTCAGAGATAACATAATTTCTGACCGACAAGTTGAGAGACGCAGAAGCTCAAAAGATACGCTGGACCAATGAAGACCACGCTAGCTTCAATCCATATTATGCAGCAAGCCAGCGTTGAAAGTCCCAAACCTCAATAAGACTTCATGCTCCAAACCAACGCGTCTAAAATTGGAATAGGAGCGGTATTGTCGCAAGAATATAACAGAGTTGAGCACTTTGTGTTCTATATCAGCCACAAGCTCTTCCCTAGGGAGAAGAATTATGCAACAAGTGAGTTGGAAGCGCTAGCTATTAAGCGGGCAGTAGTAGGTCTCAGATATTATCTGACTAAGAGAAAATTCAAACTCATAACAGATCACTCGCCCCTTACGTGGCTCAGTCTCAGAAAGGACACCAATGCCAGAATTATGGGATGGTTCTCAGGCCTCCAACCCTTTTGTTTCTCTGTCTAATACTGGAAAGGTAAGGAACAGATGAATGTAGATGGGAGAACATGGGGGAGCCAATAACAAAAGGGAAAGAGTATGTGACAAGGCACAGGACTTAAACACTACAGGACATCGTTTCCTGGAAAGGGTAAAGTCCAAAACCATGGAAGTCCAACTGCTACATGGAGGAAAAGAGCAAACCAACTCCCTACGGCCTACTAGCCTTTTCCGAACTGCTAGACCACATTGGGAAATGTTTTCATTTATGGCATACATAGGCTCTCAAAGTACTGCGATGAAGAAGCATAGACAGGAGGATGAGGGAAGATCAAAGAACAAAGAGATGCAGTCTACTGTTTCACCACTACAAATCTCCTGCATTAAAAGAAGGGAAATCGGATCTAGAGCGATGAATGGTCATAGTAGCAGTGGTAGTGGCTGCAGTAGGGAGAAGTGAAGGGGACAAGGCAGCGTGTAACGGAAAGAAGGTTCTTTTCATTATTGTCAGCAGGGAGGTGTCCGGGAGAAAACATGTGGCCTCCAACAAGACAAAACCCCCAATTTTCAGGGTTTTGCCACCTGTTGTATCTGACAGCAGCGAACAGTGGAGTCTGTACTTGCAGAGGCCCCACCCGCAGCTGAAACAGCAACTGGAAGACCCCGACCAGCAGGATCAAAGGTATGGTCTGCACATATTCGGGGGTGAAGAGAATTGCAATTTGCCAGTAAGACGTAACAGCTGGAACTGCAGAAAGCCGTGAATAGAACACGTCAAAGCCTTCCGGCAGTAGCGTGATTCAGAGTCGCACTATTTAAACCAGTCCTGGTCAGGAGAGACATCCAGGCTGGTGAAAGCACACCAGCACTTGGGAAGGAGCTATTTTGTATTGAATGAGATGATTGAAAATAATCGCATTTGAGAAGAAAACCCTGGTCTGTTCTAATTAATACAGAGCTGTCAGAACTCTGAGTGATCTTTCTCGCCTCAGTCAGCTTTGGATCAACAAAGTTGATAAACTCTGAGAAGTGGGGACATCAAATAAATATCAGCAGACGATTTCATAAGAGGAAGAAAAGTCTAAAGAAGAGGATTGTCCCCATTGCAAACTTGATTGGGTTTCTCATTAGGAAGGAAAAACCCGAGGACGAGGATTGTCCCCTTTGCATTGTTTAGTAGTACTGTCTTTGGGAAGAAGGATAGTCCTTACGAGTTTTAAAGTTTATCCTCTCACTATTCGGAAAAACTAAGAGGACACGTGAAGTATGAAAGAAAGTCTTTAAGCAAACATTCTAAAGGTGATTTATTTTCTCCCTTGTTTTATTTAAGTTAATGTTAACAGTGTGAGGGTCAGGATAGTATTCAAGACACTTTGGAAAGGACTATACGTTTTGGACTTCCTGACAGGATCATTAGTTTCATTTGAGGCAGGAAACCCCCTCTCAGTCTTAGGTAAAGGTAGGCGATTTGTAATACCCCATCTACCTGTTGAGCAAATAAAGACATTGTTAACAGTTCATCCTTGGGGCCGAGCCCTTCTTCTGGCACCTCACATCATTCATGACAAAGCCAACAATCAAGAAGGGATGGAGACTCCTGTCCGCATGGGGTTGGAGGCCTACCAGGATGAGATCCAGAGCCATTCCTACCCCAGAGTTGGGAAGGGCATTTAGGAGGGCCGCAGATTCTGTTGTGCTTGTATGTATCTCAGCAGTGCTACTGTGGATCACCCCATACCACCTGAAGACGATGCTGGCTAGTTTATTTATTTTTCTTTTAGAAAACAACCACATGTATACAAGGCCTGACAGACCATCCACAGGAGAACTGCCCACCAGAGCCTCTCCGCAGAACACTCCAGTCATCAGAGTGCTGCAGCAAGCAGGAAGTGAGAGAACCACTCTACCAAACAGCAAAAAAGCTTCTGATATCTCCATTTACAATTCAGTCTGACACATGGCGTTGAGGAAGGATGGTTACTTCTTCATCCACATATAGGTTGCACACTGCTGCTCCTGGTGTGACTCTAGTGGAAAGCCGGCCATACTTGTCGGTCTCATAATTCTGAGCATCTTGTATGGCAATGGGTAACTCTGTATCAGGGTCAAGAGGGTCCAACCATGACACCAACATAACAGATGGCACATGCGTCACTCCAAATCACAGAAGAGTTTCAGGGGTTACTGTTGAAATATCAATTAGCCCTAGGGCGTGCCTCTCTCACTCTTCTCAATTCACTTCCCCCCCAACACAAATGTCCTTATCCCCAGGTTAGTAAATAGCATTTGTTTTACATTCAGTATACTAAACCTCTAAATTAACTGAGATGTTAACCTAAAGGCCATTGGTCTTATCTCCGTAAACTCTGTGCCTTACAGACACCCTGATTGAGTTAGTCTTTTTCTCTCATGCTCACCCTCTCCTGTCCCTCTTTCTCTTTCTCTCCTATACTACTTCTCTAAGTCCTCCCTCCTCCTCTATGTTCTCCTCTGTCTCTCCGATGTATTTTATACTGTCAAGGCCTTGCCTCCACCCTTTAATGTTACTCTTCTCTCCTTACTAGTACTCTCTCCTACACTACCCCTCCTCCCTCCAAGGTAGCACTCTTCCCTTCATAGTACTACTTCTCCCTTCAAACTACACCCCCCTCAGAGGCGTTGCACGTATTGTTTAACCAGTGGGGCCTCGACCTAATGTAGTAGGCCCACCCCAAGGTAATAAATTAGGTAAAAAACCCACATTGTTTACATTCGGTTGTAGGGTAAGACATGAAAATACATCCATTAGATGCCAAGTATGAACAATGAACAGGAATATTTTCAAATGCATTTTCATAATGCCTTCGCCCACTATATGCCAGTTGTGAGGAGTCCGAAATGAAACAAGGACACAGGTTGTCCACGTTTTTAGTTCAACACTTTTTTTGACAATAACAAGGTATTGGGAAAATGCCTTGACCCTGCTCTAAAAAGAACTCCAAGAAGAGCTTCTATACCTGAACCAAAAACGAAGGAGTTGTCAGTGTCAGAATGTTCAAAATGAAAACTGCCCTGTGTCCAAAGTTCTATTCTGACCCTTACACTAAAACTAAACTCTGAGGTGAAACAGGAAATGTCTTTAACCTTGGAAGGTTAGGGAAAGTATTCACAAAAAAAGAATAATTGGCTTTCAACATGCAAGTTCTGCAAGGATATATGTCCTTCCCCTGGATTCTTCTTGGTTCTCTGAAGATTCACTTTCAACAGTTCCTTGTGGATTTCCTGGCTCACAACAATATATTCACATTCAAAAGTTCTTTGTACCTTTGTTGGGCCACAACAATGGTGACGTAAAAACCTTGTCTTGATTTTGCAATTGTATCTCTCTTGAACATCTGGTTTATATAATCCTTTCCTAGTCCTGATGTACCTCTTTGTCAAACAACACAGTTCTTTACTCTTATTAAACAACACAGTTCTGGTTGCCTGCTATACTCTCCTGCCAGGTCTTCTTATTTTTTATTTTTTATTATTTGATTTATTTCAAACCTTTATAAATCCAAACACAACAAAAATGAACAGGTATAAAGAAAAAAGAATTACAATCTTGTCATGCATCCTATCATCCAAGTGGTTGCAGTCACTCCTAAAATTACATTGAGAGAAAAATAATTTCCTTAAAATAGAAACAAGCACAGCAATCATGTACAATTGTAAGAATTCTATCCAGAAACCCTGTTACAATTCAAAATAGTTGATGCAGAAATTCAATCACCACAAAAATAAGAGCATCCTTTTCCCCCATTAGGAACAAGGTCCACTACTCATCAGCCGAAAGTGTTTTAATGTGTTCCCCTAAGTAGCTTGTTCGGAGTGCTATCAGGGCAGGATACATGACAATTACATGTTTTAGTGTTTCAATAACCCCTACCTTTGTACAGAACCTACAGACAAGATCTTCTTTCTCAGTCTGGTTATGTATTGATAGTACTTCTTTAGTAGGATAGATATGAAATATAAATATATAGATATTAAGTATAGATATTAAAGGATAAATATGAAATCTTAAACACATGAATTGAGTCCGATGGTAACGGCTCAGCAATTTGGTTCGGTATTTAGGGAGTGTGTTAGCCCATCTAGGTTCACAATTGAAGTTCTTCGCCAATTTGTATGATGTTTCTTTCTCTTGAGTATCGATCCAATCTTGGCACCAAAGTTTCTTTTTTATGGTGGCACAGTTCGATATCAGGAGCTCCACAGAACTTCCTAGGCCAATCAAGTAGGTCATACTTTTCGCCATTGGAAGACTCAAGTCAGCTTCTAACCCGTAAAACAACATCGGGTCAACCTTGTTTGTAAAAACCCCAAATCTTCCATACCTCAAATGTAAAGCCAAGTTCTAATTCCCAAACACTATCCCATATGCTCTGGTTTTAACCGGACCCCCAAATAAACGATTGAATCAACCCGTTCGAAGCTCTCCTGCCCTACATGCCAATTGAACGTACATTTCTGTCTCCCTTTGTTTGAGGTCAGCATCAGTATCTTGGATTTCTTGACGTTTATCTTTAAATTGTTGCCCTCCATGTATTCTCGAAGATCATCCAGCCTATGCTGTAGACCTACGGACCATAACGACCAAATGTCCACATACAGCATCCATAGGAAAGGTCTACCATTTATTTTCGGAGGGAAAGCGTAACCAATTGTTAACTACTTCTCAGGTCAGACAGATAAAGATTAAATAAAGCAGGCGCCATGGGGCATCTCTGTTTCAGCCCCCTGAACATGCTTATTTGTTTTAGAAAAAAGAACTTTAAAATTCACCCTCACATGCATCGATGTAGCAGAGTAGAGGGCCTTTATCGCAGACAATAGATCTTCAGGGCATTTCCCTCTTTCAAGCTTTTCCCAAAGTCGGTCCCTATTTACGCTATCAAAAGCTTGTTCTAAGTCTACGAACGGCGGAAAAATTGTAGTCCTGTGTTTGATAGCTTAGAGTTTTTAGATGTTTAGCAAAAAGAAATTTAGATTAGTTCCCACCCCTTTTATGAACCCTGCTTGGCGGAGATCAAAATGGCCAGCAACAATTGACCATAGATTCAATTGACGTAGAAGTATCAAAGCAAAACATTTTTCCAAAAGGGCAAGAGAGCGATAGTTTTTTGGATCATCCCTATTGCCGTTTTTAAACATGGGCATTATTAAAGCCGATTTCAATGAAGTAGGGACCTCTCTCTCTCTCTCAGTACCTGTTGGAACAATAGGTAAGCAAATTTCACCCATAGAAGTGGAGCTTCTTTGCGCAAGCTATTTTTAAGCCAATCAGGCCCTGGAGACCCCGAGGGACTCACCCTTGAGATAAAAAATGTGCTTACTTCCAAATCAAATTCAATCGACCAGGCCCATTGCCTACCGGGGCCTCTTTCTCTTTTACATATTTAATCGTAGCAAAGAGAAGCATAAAATAGTTAACCCATTTGTCCTCTGATACTACATTCAGTAATAATGCCTCCTCTGGAGTTCCATTATTATTGATTAGTTCCCAGAGACATCTAGGGTTTTTCTTGCAGATCGCTTCCAACACCACCTGTGCCTGAAGCTGTTATCTTTGGCTTTTAAACGAGTTGAGACAGTTTTCATAGCGCTGCTTTCTCTTCCTAATCTGTTCTTTGTTGAAGCCCCTGGCAATTTGCTTAATTTTTTAAGTTCACTACGAAAAGGTTTCCTTTCATCTACTAACTCCTTTGTTATAAATTTATTTATAACGAAAGTACAGTTTGTTAGGTTTCCTATTGATTTCTTCGAACTAAGACAATAATGGGGCAACATTTAACGTGGATTTATCACTGGCTATAGCTGTCTTGACTCAATGTCCACCACGTTATGCGATTTCTTTCTTCAGTCTATTTCTTCCTTGTGAAATTCCAATATTGCTCAGTGCTACTCAGTTCTGCTCTGTATCACACGCCTTCCATGTCAATTTCAAGAGGTTATGATCATTCGCCTTCATAGGGATCGCCATAAATGAATCAACGAATGGTAATACATTTCCTGATACAAAGAAATGATCAACAGTGGCATTATGACGACCGTCAAACCAGGTAAACCTTCCCGGGATGTCCCCTCTTGTCTGACCATTCAGCATATGGAAGTTCCTGGCCCCCAATTCTCGCGACCACAGTGCAGCCCTTTCTTGCAAGGAAAAAGCAGATGATTTCAGAAGCATTGGTGAATTACCCTTTCCATCTAGACATTTGGGGGCCTTTTCATGGAATCCAGCGCAGAAGTCCCACAAGCACCTCGTGCAGAGAGGGAGCGTGTGCCACAGGTGCACCAGGCGCAGCGCAAAATAGCTTTTTTGCGCACCGCGTATTAATGGATTTTCCGAGCCATTACCATCCGTGGCGCAGTGAACATACAGCAGCGCCAGTTACCCCCCCAACACCGTTCCTTGCGCAGGAAAAAGCCAGTGAAATGTCCACATGGCGCAAAGGCCCCGCGCTACCCTTGGCCCAGCACACAGCCTACCTCCATCGTAATCGCGTGAAAAATCGGAGCGTATCCTGCTCGCAGCGGCGAAATCACGTGAAAATGCCTCGCGCACACCCGCGAAATCCCATACCTCGCTCGCACCAGTGAAATCGTGTCAAAAGTGGCTTGCGTACCCCGCAAAATCACGTACCCCACTTGCGCCAGTCAAATCGCGTGAAAATGCCCTCACGTACACCCGCACCAGCCAAATTGCGTAAAAACTGGCTCGCATAGCCGTGGAATCGCGCACCCCGCTCACACCATCACCTGTGACCATGCCCTACAGGCAGCCCACATCACAGGGGACCCCCAACACCTGTGTCCATGCCCTGCAGGCAGCCCATCCACCGTAACCATGCCCCACAGGCAGCCCACACCACAGTGGACCACCAACACCCGTGTCCATACCCCGCAGGCAGCCCATCACCCGTGACAATGCCCCGCAGGCAGCCCACACCACAGGGGACCCCAACACCTGTGTCCATGCCCCACAGGTAGCCCATCACCCGTGTGCATACCCCGCAGGCAGCCCATCACCGGTGACCATGCCACGTAGGCAGCCCACACCACGGGGGACCCCCGACACCCGTGTCCATGCCCCGCAGGCAGCCCATCACCCATGTCTATAACCCGCAGGCAGCCCATCACCCGTGTCCACGCCCCGCAGGCAGCCCATCACCCATGACCATGCCCCACAGGCAGCCCACACCACAGGGGACCCCCGACACCCGTGTCCATGCCCCGCAGGCAGCCCATCACCCGTGTCTATACCCCGCAGGCAGCCCATCACCCATGTCCATGCCCCGCAGGCAGCCCATCACCCGTGTCCATACCCTGCAGGCAGACCATCACCCGTGTCCATAATCCGCAGGCAGCCCACATGGCACTATACACCTGGAAGCAGGCCCCGATTGTGTCCCCCACCAGTGACGGCATCCTGCAAGCAGGCCCCGACTCATGTCCCCCCTCCAGTGATGGCAACCTGCAGGCAGGCCCCGACTCATGTCCCCCCACCAGTAACGGCAACCTGCAGGCAGGCCCCAACTCATATTCCCCCACCCCCACCAGTGACGGCAACCGGCAGCCAGGCCCCGACTCATGACCCCCCAACAGTGACAGCAACTTGCAGGCAGGCCCCGACTCATGGCCCCCCACCAAACACATTGTCACAACATACAATCATGTAGCAAATGTCCACCCAAATGCCACCCCACGCTGCCCCCCCACCCCCGCCCCAGTGCAACTCCACACCCATCCATTGGCCCCACTTCCCAGTACTGGCCCCATGGCATGGTATTCACAAAAGCACACATGCATGCACCTAAAGACATGCCCAACATAGCTACACAGCAGTCACACATGACTAAGCCACGACGATTGGCACATGCACCAAACAATTGAGAGCAGACAACACTCAGATTAGACTGTATGAAAATGTATTAAAAAAGTAAAATACACCAAATGAAAATCAAAGATGAGGATGAAAATGAAATGAACATAAATCGAAACGGAATGCAAATCCCAAAGGAACATGAAAATACAAAAAAGGGAAAATCCAGAAACTGGTCCTTAACCAAAGTAATGTTTACAGTTCTGAATGTAAAACAATAAAAACCATTACTCCATGAGAAAAAAAGCCAAAAAATCCACCAGAGTCCAAATATATACGAGAAGGATGGAGGGTCCATGATCCCAAAAGTCAGATTAATCCTCCAAAAAACACCCTATAAAAAACAACTATATACAAAAAGTGGAGCAAAAGAAACCTAACACTAAAGAACTATATACAATGGCGGCGGGCTAGTCCTACGACTCACCGTTGTTACCAAGAGTTTTGGCCAGGGCATCATCAAACTCTGTGTCTATCGCCTGGAAGCAGGACTCAGCTCTCTCCTCGAGGGCTCGCGGGGACGTCACCATGCTCCTATCCAAATACTTGCACGTCTCCTCAAGGAACTCCGCCCGCCTCTCTGCCCCTGCTTGGTGTTCTCCGCCCTAACCATGGTGAGTCGTGATTTCTCTGCCCTCTGCCGCTTTGCACCTATTTCCCGGCCCATCGCTGCCACAAGGAAGACATACTTTGTCATGGGTCCTCCTGCCCGTTGGCTGATGCCTGCCCCCGTGATGTAGTTGGCCCCGAGTCCTGACGCCTCCTACGTTGAGCCTGCTGCAGCCTTGATGCCATGTGCCTTTGCCACCACAATGGCAACCCCCGGGGCCGTCGTGCACGTACCCTGCTCGAAGGTGCCTTCACAACCTCCATTGCCACGGGTCCTGTTGCTGGGGTGACCACTTCTGCGCACGCTCCTACTCCGATTGTGGCAGGGATGTGATCTCCACCAGACTGGCTGCAGTGATTGGGGCAGGTCTACAGGGGGCCCTGGTGGCATGTGGGCCGGAAGACGGCATGGAGTACGACTGGCGCATAGTGGATGAGGAGGAGGGAGTCGCAGCAAGGCCCTGCACATGTAGGACAACCACGACAATGAGCCGTCCTAGCCAGTCCAGGATGGCACAGACCTGTTTGTGATGACATGCGTGGTCCCGCCAGAAAGCACACACATCATCATGAATGATGCCTGTGTGCATCGCGACACCGACTAGGACGGACTCAAACCTGACGCGGATTGCCTGGTCCGCAGGTAGAGGAAGGTCAATTGACATGGACTCATCCTCTACCTGCGGAACGGTCTGGACTGAGGCATGCGTGTCGGTGCACAATGAAACAGTCGCAAGATCAGGGACAGGATTAGGCACAGGCCACTCCGTGGCGACCTGTGCTGCCTCCTGCCCCTGCCCCTGGACTGCATCAATTTCACTGGTGGCATCACCCCCTCAAGGCCCTATGTGCGGGTCTTATTCGGCCTCCTCCTCCACCTCAACCACCACCGACCTGGATGCCTCTGCACCGTCTTCCGCACAGGATTGCCCCTTTGGGGGCTCACCTGCCCCTTCCACTGCCGAGGAGCCCAAGTCCAACCTCGCCCTCTTGGGCATCCCCTTGACAGCAGCAGCCGTAGTCACGGACGCGGCACCAGTCCCCTCACTCCTGGAAGATGTCGTAACCCGGGAGGGTGACTGGGCCTTGCGTCTCCGGCTGGTGGAGGCAAATCCCCACCGCTTGGCTCCACAGCGCTGTCTCCGCCATCTTCCTCTTCCTCCATCGTCGCTGTAGATAGGGAGACATTGAACACAAGCATCAGGGTACTGAACAAATGTCTGCTAGACACAAAGCAAATTCACATGAGTGGCACTGTCAAATGTCATAACCATCATCACCCTCCACAACACACAGCTCAGTGCAAGCAACACACATGCAGAAACAAGCATGGCACGTGCAACAGACATTTTCATCCATGTCCAAGGCACTGTGTGAACATCAGAAGGGGGGGCTGAACCTCACATGCATCATGGGACATGCAGATCACATGCACACACACCACTGGACAGTCATGCATCTGGCCATGTCTACCTCCCGTCACAGTGCATTCATAGACAACTAGGCATCGTGATGGTCATGTGTCATGCATCCATGGAATTTTCCAGTCACACCCACACTACTCAGACAGATGCACGTGTACACCATGCATGACCATGAAGGTGACGTAAGCATCCATGTATCACATTCCAAAAATGGCCAAGTCCAGAGACAGGCATGCAAATATGTGTGTGTCGTCACATGCCGGTGCACATCATGCATTTCAACACAGACATCATTGATGTAGAACACGCTTGACTGGACTCACATGCAGCAATGTCATGTCCCTGCACACAGACATCCATGCATGGGGCATGCCAGACATAAGGCCAAGGTGCACACTCCAGCCACACCTCAACATGCACTACGCTGGACAAGAACACATGGACACTTATCACTCGACTCCAGGCGGCTCTGCAAAAGTAGGACCTGGTGGTAAAGCGCAGGGTGTATGCGCTCCAGGACCCTCATCTGGCTGTTGCTCAACTGGCCCCCCACTTCACCCTCAGCCTCGATGAGGCACCGGGCCTTTTTGAGGGTCCTGGACCTGAAATCTTCCCAGCGCCTCAGGACATGCTTGTAGTCGCGGGGTGCCACCCCCTCCTCATTTATGGCACCCACAATGTGCTCTCAGATCCTCCTCCGTCCTTCCTTGTCGCTGCACGATGTTGAGAAGAGGGCATCATAATGCCCCAGGACTTGCTCCACCAGGATGCCAACATTATTGGCAATGAAGCTGGCAGCCCTCTGCCTCTCTGCCGGAAGGTTGCCACTGGCCCCATATGGTGTTTGGTTCGACATGGCAACCCCCAAGGCAGGTGTGGGTGGGCAACTGGGATCTGGGGCTGGGCTGGGCTGTGGAGCAATGGTACAGCATTCAGGAGTGTTCTGTTTCAGCAGAGGTGGTCGCAACAACAGGACCTCTGGCAATGTCTTCTGTGCAGGCACCAAATTGCAGGGCACGTTGGCAGCAGATGGCTCATAGGAGACAACTCGGGGTGTTGGGGGGCAGATAAATGGCCTTGTGCGCAGGAGCGTCGTCTTCTGTCTGTTTTTGTGTGGCCAGCTTGATGCAGAGTGACTCCGCACGTGAAAAAACAGCGTGTTAGTGTGTAATTCGAGGAAAGGCCTTTGGCGCGTAAGCGTGTAAGTGATGTGATGTGCGCGGGCGTTGCCTTTTGTGACGGCTTAAAGGTCTCTATAGGACACCACTTCACTGTACGTGCAATTCGTGGGGTCCGTAGCATGTGTTACTTCTTCTCGTGGCTTCACACACGATATCTTTACTACGGTTACAGTTCGTACTTCTTGTTTTGGCGGGGGAGTTGCCTACGCGCACACACACATGTGTTTTTCTTTTTCACGCAAGGCAGGCGGTGAGTCGTGCATGCTTTTTTCCCCCACTCTGGTTGCCCCTGTGTGTTGCGTACCCCATTTCCGAGGTCAGAGTGGCCTGCGTGTTCCACACGTATGCATTTTTTGTGTCCCTGAATGCCACGGCGTACTGTGGGATGTTTATTCCACGCACGTGGGCTACCGGGGTTTGCGTGCATGTTTGTTTTGTTTTTTGGGGTGCCTGAGCATTGCTTGATCTGTAATTTTTCCCCAGGGGTCATAGACAGCCTCGCAGGAGCACAAGGGTGCATCTACCATCACGTACCAAGCCCCCTTCACCCCAATTGCCCAGGACAATTGTTGTGTGCACCTCCCATTCGCAGTAGTCTATCAGTGCCATGGTTGGGAGGCCACCAAAAGGTAAGGGCGGCAAAGCTGGGTGACCTCCCAGAGGTGGGCGTGTTGGGGCATGTGGCCAAGGAGTCCAGGGAGGCCAAGGTGACCGCGGAGGGGGACGTGGTCAGGGTGTTCCACAGGGGCAGGATGTCCAGCCACATGCTGAGACAGCCATGCCACCACCCCCAGCGGCTCAGGGAGATGCTACTGTTGCAGACATCCCCAGTGCCCATCTGACCCGACAGGCAGTGTCATCTGCTGTCACGGGCCCCCAGGTAGTGGAAGCTGCAGGTGCAGCTGCGGCTACCACCACCCAGGCTCGGGGTCAGCCAGCGCGGGCTGCATTGGCACAGGAGGACTCCCAGGCAGATTTCCAGGTCAGGAAGGTCAAGCCACGTGTGTCTAAGGTTGCTGTGACCAAGCCACGTGTTTCTGGAGCAGTGGTGACATCTGCTGCCCCGAGCAGCCAGGTGGTAGAAGCTGCAGGGGCAGATGCAGCCAACACCACCCCGGCTGTGAGTCTATCAGCCAGGACTGTGTCGGTCACAGCCCTTGGCATCGAGGCAGTCGTGCCGATGGGTCCTGGCGACAAGGAAGAAGAATTTCAATAAAGTGGAACTGGACGCACTTGTGGGCTACGTGTCGGGACACGGCCGCGAAATGCTGGTGGGGCCAAACTGCGCCTGCCCAGCGTAAGGCCCACTGGCGGTGCATTGCGGAAAGTGTCAGTGCTATGGGATTTGAGAAGCGCACAGCTGATGATTGCTATAAGCGTTGGACTGACCTTGACGCTGTGCAAAAAACAAGCGGGCTTCTAATTACGCCTCAACTCTGGTGACTGGCGGTGAGCCAGCATCAGTGGACGATGTACTCACTACTCATGAGGAGCTAGCTTCAGGGTTCATCCATGAGGCTCTAATCGAAGGAGTGGGAGAGAGGCCGGATTTTGATGCAACGTCCGGTGAGTGCTGATGCATGTATGGCCAGCCCATGTGTGTTTTGCTTGTGTGATGTGTTGTGCTTTACTGCCAATTCAGGCTATGTATTCATGAGTGCCACGTGTGACCCATGCAAAGCATGGCTGATGCGTGCTTGTTGTGATTCAGTCTGCATGCAGGCCATATGCTGCACACAGAGCCAATCCTCCTCTACATACCTGCACCCTACTTACATGCAAGACACTTAGCTGCCTCTCTTGTCCATAACCTTGCTCCCAGACATGTTTGCTCCTAGACTGTGCTGATCTTCCACTCATCACTCGGCCTATGTCGTCAAATGACTAACGTCCCTGTGAGGTCACCCTGCGAGCTGCCCCCCTCAGCTGCATACTTCCTTGTCTCTCTATCCCCCAGCAGCTCACTGTCTACATGGTACTGGTGGTTCACATGTTGGACTCATAAAATGGCCTGTCCCAGAATTCTGTGTATATGCACACTTCCCTCTGCAACTCTGCCAGACCTGTACTGTTTGGTACATCCTTTGTCCTTGATGTAGGGTGTCTCACTTGCACTGTGCAGATGGCACAGGCTCAAAGTGGACATGAGTGTTAATTCATGGACCATGTGCATTCCCAGCAAGCCCCTATGGGTTTGTGTCAAGCTACTCATTCTACTCTATCGCCGGTATTTCATACATCTCATGGTATTTGGACACCCCTTTCATGCTCACTCAGGTTCAGTGCCTCATCACGCCCATTTTTTGGGTGTCCTCGTCTGTCTCGAGTGTAGGACTCCCTCTGGTACAGCCTCCCTGCCTCTATGCAACTGGTGTTGTAGCTTCCCTGTGTCTTGGTGAACGTCTGATGATTACTCATGTGTTGTGCTTTCTATCCTCCTCTCATCTGCTGTAGTCTCAGATGACTGAGGTGATGCAAGGGACACCTGCGCACACTGTCTTGTACAATACAGTACTCTGATCAACCATTCTAAGACATGTACTGCCTCCCAGCCATTCCCCGAACAGGGGGTGGGGGTTACTGTATCCCGACAATCAACTGCCACCACTTGGCACATGATGACTGCAATTGCCCTTACACTGCCATCATCACACAACATTGGCATGACTGCGTTTGTGTTTCGATTGACAGGTGAGACCGTACACATGTACTGCACTGCACCCACACACTTCTGAGACCTGTTCCAGCCTTCTACATGTCTATTCACTTGTGTGATGTCATGGTGACCTAGCATTTATGTATCCATGTGCCTTCCTTCACTGTATTCAAACACACTGGCACTGTTGCATTCTTTGACACGTGTGGTTTTAGTCATAGTGATTGACATGTAATGTATGGTGACATGCTTTCTACATGGGCCACGGACAGTACTATTTGACTTCCATCTGGGGCTGGCTAACAGTTTTGCCATGCCTATGCTATGTGCCATATGTTTGTTGGCATCTGTCATTTTTGTGTAAGTTCTATGCAATGCAGGAGCTTGTGTGTGATGCAAATGCTATGCAAAATGCAGTACATGTGTAGGCTTCACATTTGACACGCATCCATGTCTGCTTTCAGGGTCACCTTCCATTTCATTTCCACTGCATGCATGCCGGAGTTTGTGTCATGTGTGACATGGCTGCTTCAAGTGTCGGCTGTCAATGTTGTGTTGTCTTGTGTGGTATATGCTGGTGACATGTATGCTCATGTGTTTTTTTGTTTTGTTACAGGTGATGAGGCACTGGAAGTAGAGGAGGAGGAGGAGATGGCAGAGAGGGTGGAGGGTTCAGGGCACCAACCAAGCACAAGTGGAGGGCGTGGTGTGGTAGGCCATGAGCATCCATTGGTGCGCCAGATCAATCCTGTCCCGGACTGGCTCTGGGTACACCTCTGAGAATCTCTTTGACTTTGATGCTAATTCAGATGTTCATCAATCCATGTCGTTGCAGGTGAGTGATTCTGCAGTAGATGCTGTTCTGCCCGACACACCTGTATTGGGGGTAGAACCCTGAAGGGGTTCAGTCAGTGTTGGATTGTCCGCCTGCGGTGGTTACGGGTGCAGGGTCACGCTCCACACCAGTTGCTCCTGTTCCTGGGGCAGCAGATCAACGGAGGAATGCAGTCCTGCAGCCACAGGCAGCGCAGGGCAGCAAGGACGAGGGCTCCTTGGGCCAAACAGGTGTGCTGTCCGGCAACGTGGTGGCCGTGCACCACCAGAGAACACTGTGTGGGAGAATCACATGTATGCCATTGCACAGCAACAGGGGGCAGCTATTGAGATGATGGCTCAGGGCATGGAATGTGTGGGCGATTTCATTCTCCCCCGTGGTAGGAAGGTGGAGCTCCAGAAGCAGGCAACGCAGTCCACGTGCCGCTCACACAGGCTGGACATGTTGGCCGCCAACAGGGACTGACGGGCTGAACTGGAGGCTTTGTACGCAGCCATTGCTGCTGAGGAAGAGGCACACAGGGAAGCCCTGAGGGAAGAGAACATCTCCCTCAGACATACTCTGGCTACACTTTTGATGGGCCAGGGTACACGGGCAGAATAGCGGATGGAGCAACTGGAACGCACCATCTCGGCTGAATGCCATGCAAGCCGTGAGGAGGTCTGTCTGTCACATAAGGCCATGCAGGCAGAACTCTGTGCTACACGTGAGACCTTGAAGGAGGAAATCCGTGCTACAGGTGAGGTGCTGCATGGAGACCTCTGTGCCATCTTCCTGCAGGACCAAGCTTACCAGACCTGCTTGCTTGCTGCCATGGAGGGGCATGCCAGGGATATGCGTGGGCAGGCAACCTTACCACGCACATCTCCTGATATTCAACCAGAGGGTGACAACAGCGACGACTGATCTCTCACTTCAGCCTAGCCGTGCAGACCATGAGCACATGGAGGATTTTTTTTTAGTCTCAACATCAACGCATGTGGGTGTTGAGGTGCACCCTGCACCTCCCCCCTCCTGGGTGGCCCCCCTTCCTGGTCGATAATGGGCATTTTTATTTTTTTTGCTTTTTATGTCTATTGTGTATTCATGTCACAGTGTGTTGCTTTGTGGCCTCCGAAGGCAGCCACTGTGTCTTCCGGCTGGGCCCATAAAGGCTTGTCTCATGTTAGTGTTTGTGGCTTGGGGTCCGGACACATATGCCACTCCTGCTGCCCCTTTCCATGGGCTCGCAAGGATGGCACCGTGTGACAGTAACTTACACAGGGGCATTGGGCTTCCGTCATATCTGTGGCCAGTCTGAAGTCCAATATGTGTATACACCCCCAGTGGGGATTCATGATGGTTTATCCAGTGCATGGTTGGCCTGCATTTTGGTGAGTATATAGTTAACTGTGCATATTGTCATGTTGTTTTATTCATGTATTTCCTTCCCTGTCTACATTGTTGATGCACTTCATGCTGTATGCGGTTCCCTGGCCCCTTTAGCTGTCAGAGCCACACTCAAGATCGAAGTGGGCCATATGGTGGCAATGTCACATTGAGGCATTTGTGCTATGGTGATTGGTCACGGTCTGACATTGTCACTGTTGGGTCCTGTGTTCATGATATGTTATGCTGGTAAATAGATAGTCCTGTGTTGGGTTTGCTTTTGATGTGTCAGGGGATCAGGGTTTTTTTCTTTTACTGATGAGCCCATAACAGAGTGGTTCACATGGAAATGTACGCAACACTGAAGGTTTATACATTTCACATGCAGACATGCATTGAATACCCCTACAAATCCACACCCACACACAACAAACCCCCACCTCAACATACCCTCACACACACACTACTTACCTTCAGAGACATGCTGTGTCCCTGCTGCGCAAGTTCACTTTTACTTTCGTGATCGGGAACTGGCGCCGCAGGTTCATTTATTTTGATTATTTTTTCTGCAGCTGCAGGGGTTTCCAGCCCGCAACCCCTGCTCACTTTACTGTGTGGTGTAGTGAGCGGGGTGTTGTGGGGGACACCCCCGCAGCACCCGCAATTATTTTTTTTGGGGAATTGCCTGACGTGAATGCCACCAAACGTTCAAACTTTTGGTGTTCTAACCTTTGGTGGCATGCATTTACGTCCTTTTGGTATAGGTTGGATTTTTTGTATCAGTCTTTTCGTTGGAGTCCGTGTCTGTCATGATGCCTACCTCTAAGGAGCCAGGCCGGGCCCAGCAACCCCAGAGGCAGACATCATTTTCCCCAGGGAAGTCTCAGCGGGCCCAAGTCGGGGCCCTTTGGACTCAGTCCTGGCGCCTTAGGCGCCAGGCTCATAGCGGACCCCAGTCCTGGCACAGTCCTGAAACACATATCCTCTTCTATGAGCCTGGCGCCTTAGGCGCCAGGCTCATAGCGGACCCCAGTCCTGGCGCCTTAGGCGCCAGGCTCATAGAAGAGGATATGTGTTTCAGTGCTTGGGTGCACACTTACCTGATGCAGACCTTGCTGCTTCATCCAGGCCCTCTTGAGGCCTGAATGGGACTACTTAACCTGTAGGACTACTTCACCACCCGGGTGTGGTCGGGGAAGGATACATACCTGATTGGTGGAAGGATACATACCAGGAACTTCTTCCAAGGCTATTTAAACCCCACCCGAACAGCCACACATGCTTCGCGTTGTTCTGCACCTAGCAGCTGGACGCTCACCGTGTCAGCTCCTGCATCCTGACTTCAGCCACGCCTGCCAGCACCCTGGAACACCTGCAAGGGGAGAAAGGAAGAGAATAGGAGAAGAAAAGCCCTTACCTGCTAAATCTGCATCCCGGAGTCATTTCTCCAACGGCCCTGAAAAGGAAGACATCATTTTAAGGGCATTTCGTTTCGATCGCTGCAGCGCTGCATTTTACTCACCTTTGCAAGGCGCTTCCATCTTCAGCAGCGATCTTCCGGATTCAGCTACGCCCCGGCGCCTAGAGGAAAAAAGACAAGAACAAAGGTGAGAGGGAGAAAAGGAATAAGGAAAGCTCAGTTTCCTTTTCAGTCTTACCTGTTGGATTATTCCCACTGCATTTCGGGTCCTGCCGCTTCCTGGCATCTCCGGACCCCGGCCCCTATGGGGAAAAAAGACAAAGACATTGAATGAACGAATGCAAAGACATTACCTGAGCGCTCATCCAGAACTGTTTCACTTCGGGTCGGCGCCATATCTCCGGCACTCCGAACCCCGGCCCCTAAGGGGAAAAAGACATAAGCATTAGCGCTTGCTGCAATTAGACAACGAACATTATTATTAAGCTTGAACTTTTGAACAGAACTTTTACAGCGCCTTACCTGAACAGTCAAGCTTACCTGAACTCCCATCAATCCTCAATCCAGTGAAGTAACTGGGTTTCAACGCGCCCCTGCATCAGAAGCAGGATGGAGAGCTCATCCTTCCAAACCCTAAGGTGAGGCTTCACGGGGAATCGTGGAGGAGGTATCGTGGAGGGTTGGAAGGGAGTGGGAGGCTTGAGCATTGTTCCACAGTTGGTAATACTCCCTTTTCACGCACAGGAGGGTGTCCAACGAGCCAGGGAAGCCAGAATAGAGGGGCCCTTCCTGTCCATCTTCAGAGTTCTGCGCCTTCGACGCCGCGCCTCCGTGGGAACCAGGTGAGCGTTACAGAACGCGAAGCCTTACCACAATTTCCCACCTGGGCGCTATGGAGACTTCCGAGACAGATCAGCTGGCCCATCTTTTAGGGGAATTACGGGCAGAAGTGCACTCAGCCCGCCAGGAGACTAATGCTCTCAGAAGGGAACTAATCCTATCCAAGGAAAGAACTGATGATCTGGCCAAAAGGTTATTGCAGGGCCAGGCAGAGAACACTCCTTTACCTGTTTCCGGAGATATTTCTACAACAATGGGTTTGAATAACCCGGTACAAATCAATCTACCTGGACACATGCCTTTGGCTCCGCCGGAACGTTTTGCGGGGGATCCCAAGAAATATGCCGTTTTTATGAACCAATGCCGTTTACACTTTTTATGCAGGCCCGGGGCCTTCCCCAACGACCAGACCAAAGTAGCCTTTGTACTATCTTACCTCAGTGGCTGTGCTGCCGATTGGTCTATTCCATTGGTAAATCAGGATGATCCCATTCTCCGGGACTTCAAGGGCTTCCAGGCCAGCATGGAAAGATTGTTCGCTCGACACTCGCAGGGACAGGCCCTTGACAACGAACTGCTATCCTTACGACAAGGTAATCAGGATCTTTTGTCCTATATCGCCACCTTTAATAGACTAGTTGTGGAAACCGGATGGCCTGAAAATAAAAGGATCACATTGTTTCATCGAGGCCTGCGCGGAGAGCTTAAAGATGTTATAGCTCAGATAGTAGATCCACCCCAGGCCTGCGCAGACTACATAGACTTAGTGGTTCAACTTGATCACAGACTTCAAAATAGAAAAGCAGATCGGCTCAAGTATGAAACCAGAGTACCTATCAAGACCCACGTTAACTCCAAGAGTACTGACGTTTCCGAACCTATGCAAATTGGCAGTGTTAAAGGACCATTAACGCAGAAGGAACGAGAGAGAAGGCGACAAATGCAACTTTGTCTGTATTGCGGAACTTCCGGTCACTTTCTTCAAAGTTGTCCAGTTAAACCACCCAAGAAGGTGGTTGGAGCCA
Source organism: Ambystoma mexicanum (assembly GCF_040938575.1). Taxonomy (NCBI): domain Eukaryota; kingdom Metazoa; phylum Chordata; class Amphibia; order Caudata; family Ambystomatidae; genus Ambystoma; species Ambystoma mexicanum. The sequence goes on along the minus strand of NC_090936.1, from coordinate 296,840,663 downwards.
CTGATAACGAGTTATTGACACCTGGTTCGGGAAACGACCCAGCCCGACAAGCGTAGGGGTCCGCTTGCCGAGCTTGAAAACAAACTCTTTGACCTCGCATTTTGTCATGCCAATGGTGCTTGTGAACCCAAAACAGCCTCAGCAGTTGCATGCTATAAAAGCATACATAGACAGTGGAGCTATTGGAAATTACATAGACCGTGAATTGGCTTCCAGGATTAAGCTTCCTCTCCGCCCGAAAGTAACCCAAGATGTAATTACTACAGTTGATGGAACCGAAATAGCCTCAGGGCCTGTAACACATTCCACAGTTGAAATCACTCTGGTGGGTTAGGACGGACATCGGGAAGCAATCGTGTTTGATGTGATCAAGGCCCCACAATTTCAAGTACTTCTTGGAATCCCTTGGTTAGAAACACATAATCCGAGAATAGACTGGCGAGCAAAGAAGATAACTTTTCCTGATTGTGAACCAACCTGTTACCCAAGGAATACAGCTATGGGTCTAGCCTCTGTAACTTCCACCCCTGTACAGCTACCATCTGAATACCAAGAATTCCAAGACGTTTTTCAGAAAGAGCAGGCTAACACCTTACCTCCCCATCGATCTTACGATTGCCAAATCGACTTGGTACCCAATGCACAACTACCTTGTAGTAGGATTTATGCTCTTACTGAACCTGAGAACCTGCATTTGCGCCAGTATTTGGATCAATACCTGGCCAATGGTTTCATTCGCCCATCAAAGTCACCAGTCTCTTCCGCTTTGTTCTTCGTACCTAAAAAGGAAGGAGACCTTAGGGCCTGTATTGACTACCGCGCCCTAAATCAGATAACGATTAAGAATCGTTACCCTTTGCCCCTGATACCTGAGCTTATCGACCAAGTAAAAGATGCTCGTGTGTACACCAAGCTAGATCTCCGAGGAGCTTACCACCTGGTACGTATAAAAGAGGGCGACGAGTGGAAGACTGCATTCCGCACCAAATTTGGGCTCTTCGAATATCAAGTAATGCCCTTCGGTTTGTGCAACGCACCTGCCGCCTTTCAGTACTTCATGAATGATGTTCTTCGGGAACTTATCGATGTTTGTGTCATCGTTTATATTGACGACATCCTGGTGTATTCCTCCTCAGAATCTGATCACAGAAACCATGTTAGGGCAGTTCTTGAGAAATTGCGCCAGCACAAATTATTTGCCAAGCTCGAAAAATGCGTTTTTCATACCACAGAAGTGGAGTTTCTCGGATTCATCCTGACACCTCAAGGAATCCGAATGGACTCGCGGAAAGTGGACGCCATTCTCAAATGGCCATCTCCTAGCTCTGTGAAGGGAGTGCAAAGCATGCTTGGCTTTGCCAATTTCTATCAAAGGTTCATCCCGGAATTTTCTCGAACTGTTCAACCCATCACAGCTCTCCTAAAGAAAAATAAACGCTTTGAATGGACTCTTGAGGCTGAACAAGCCTTTCAAGGCCTGAAAACCAAATTCACCTCTGCACCTGTATTGAAGCACCCGCGCCCAGATCTCCCTTACATCGTGGAAACCGATGCATCCAGTTCGGCCATGGGAGCTGTCCTGTCGCAAAGAGACCCAGAAACTAACCAACTACACCCTGTAGCCTTTTGGTCCAGAAAATTCTCTCCACCTGAACTCAATTACGCAATTACCGACAAAGAACTACTGGCTATTAAATCAGCTTTCAAGGCTTGGCGTCACTATCTTCTCGGTGCAAGACACACCATCACCGTAATTACGGACCACAGAAATTTGCAGTATTTAAAGACGGCCAAAGCTCAATCTTCGCGACAACTCCGATGGGCTTTATTCTTTGCGGAATTTGATTTTGTAATTACCTATCGCCCTGGCTGCAAGAATGGTAAGGCAGATGCCTTATCCCGGATAGGCATGGAAGAACCCAATTCGAGTTTAGAACCTGTGCCAATCATACCGGAACAAAGAATTCTGGGCTTGACTTCATTGCAAACCATTGAGGACATCCAAGCTCAAGTAAAACAGCTTTTTGACTCTTCTGCCTTACTAGAATGGAGTCAAAAGGGTCCTCACTACACCGTTAAGGATGATTTACCCTACTTCCAAGAGCGGTTATTTCTGCTAAGTAAAGAATTGCAGGAACTTGTCATTACCCGTCATCATGAATCATTAATGGAAGGACACCCCGGTATCGCGAAAACAGAAGAAAAGATCAAACGCCACTTCTGGTGGCCTTCTTGGAGAAAAGACATAAAGTCATTTGTGTTGTCTTGCGGAATCTGTGCCCAAAATAAGAGTCAAAAGAAAAGGCCAGCCGGCCTACTTCAACCTTTGGACATTCCACCAGCAGCTTGGCACACCTTGTCAATGGACTTTATAACTGACCTGCCTCCTTGTGGTGGTTACAACACGATTCTCGTAATAGTGGATCTATTCTCCAAAATGGCCCATTTTATCCCTTTAAAAGGATTGCCGTCAGCTTCCACCTTGGCCAAGGAATTTATGGAAAATATAGTGCGGTTACATGGTTTCCCTTCCATATTAGTCTCAGACCGTGGAAGTCAATTTATCTCCCACTTTTGGAAGAAATGTTGCCAACTAGCACAAATAGACGTGCGGTTATCCACCAGCCACCACCCCCAGACCGACGGACAAACCGAGAGAACCAATCAAACTCTCGAGCAATATCTGCGGTGCATGTTACACCAATCCGAGTTGAATTGGAAGGACATCCTTTGGATTGCAGAATATGCATACAACAATTCAGTGCATTCTGGAACCGGACAGACTCCTTTTTATACCCTGTATGGTCACCATCCTCGGACCTCTGACCTAGATCCACCTCTGACCCTGGAGATGCCTGCAGTAAATCACCTACATTCCACAATAACCCAAGCCTTCAAAGAAGCTACAACCCACTTACAGCAAGCCAAGAAAAAGTATAAAGAAAACGCTGATTTGCACCGAAGTAAAACTCCTCCTTACCAAGTAGGAGATCAGGTATGGCTAGCAACTAAACATCTACCCCTCAAGGGTCAGCGAACTTTTAATCCCAGATTCATTGGGCCTTACCCCATCAAAGCTATTATCAACCCAGTGGCCTTTAAACTCGATTTACCATCCAACATGCGGATTCATCCCGTTTTTCACGCATCTCTTCTAAAACCAGTACAACCTGGAACCAGACTGTCTGAGCCCCCTGGCCCTGTCCAAATTGATGGAGAATTAGAATTCGAAGTGAAAGACATTTTAGATTCCAAGATAGTTAAGTCGAAACTCTTCTGTCTTGTTGATTGGAAAGGATATGGACCTCAGGAAAGATCTTGGGAACCCAGTAGCTATGTTCACGCACCACGATTAATTCAAAGATTCCATCGAAGATTCCCGCACAAACCAAAACCCCCGGAGGAAAAGACCTTGGGAGGGGCCTTGAGGGGGGGTACTGTCATGATGCCTACCTCTAAGGAGCCAGGCCGGGCCCAGCAACCCCAGAGGCAGACATCATTTTCCCCAGGGAAGTCTCAGCGGGCCCAAGTCGGGGCCTTTTGGACTCAGTCCTGGCGCCTTAGGCGCCAGGCTCATAGCGGACCCCAGTCCTGGCGCCTTAGGCGCCAGGCTCATAGAAGAGGATATGTGTTTCAGTGCTTGGGTGCACACTTACCTGATGCAGACCTTGCTGCTTCATCCAGGCCCTCTTGAGGCCTGAATGGGACTACTTAACCTGTAGGACTACTTCACCACCCGGGTGTGGTCGGGGAAGGATACATACCTGATTGGTGGAAGGATACATACCAGGAACTTCTTCCAAGGCTATTTAAACCCCACCCGAACAGCCACACATGCTTCGCGTTGTTCTGCACCTAGCAGCTGGACGCTCACCGTGTCAGCTCCTGCATCCTGACTTCAGCCACGCCTGCCAGCACCCTGGAACACCTGCAAGGGGAGAAAGGAAGAGAATAGGAGAAGAAAAGCCCTTACCTGCTAAATCTGCATCCCGGAGTCATTTCTCCAACGGCCCTGAAAAGGAAGACATCATTTTAAAGGCATTTCGTTTTGATCGCTGCAGCGCTGCATTTTACTCACCTTTGCAAGGCGCTTCCATCTTCAGCAGCGATCTTCCGGATTCAGCTACGCCCCGGCGCCTAGAGGAAAAAAGACAAGAACAAAGGTGAGAGGGAGAAAAGGAATAAGGAAAGCTCAGTTTCCTTTTAAGTCTTACCTGTTGGATTATTCCCACTGCATTTCGGGTCCTGCCGCTTCCTGGCATCTCCGGACCCCGGCCCCTATGGGGAAAAAAGACAAAGACATTGAATGAGCGAATGCAAAGACATTACCTGAGCGCTCATCCAGAACTGTTTCACTTCGGGTCGGCGCCATATCTCCGGCACTCTGAACCCCGGCCCCTAAGGGGAAAAAGACATAAGCATTAGCGCTTGCTGCAATTAGACAACGAACATTATTATTAAGCTTGAACTTTTGAACAGAACTTTTACAGCGCCTTACCTGAACAGTCAAGCTTACCTGAACTCCCATCAATCCTCAATCCAGTGAAGTAACTGGGTTTCAACGCGCCCCTGCATCAGAAGCAAGATGGAGAGCTCATCCTTCCAAACCCTAAGGTGAGGCTTCATGGGGAATCGTGGAGGAGGTATCGTGGAGGGTTGGAAGGGAGTGGGAGGCTTGAGCATTGTTCCACAGTTGGTAATACTCCCTTTTCACGCACAGGAGGGTATCCAACGAGCCAGGGAAGCCAGAATAGAGGGGCCCTTCCTGTCCATCTTCAGAGTTCTGCGCCTTCGACGCCGCGCCTCCGTGGGAACCAGGTGAGCGTTACGGTGTCTGAGGGAATTGTCTCTGGTCTGTTTCCATTTGTCACGGTGCACTTTGTGACAGTTGTGTCATGTGTTGTTGATTTATTTTTGAGTTTTCACATTTCATGCCATGGCATGGTGTCGGGTGGGTGACATGTGGGTCAGGGGGGTTTCGGTGACATACCAGGATTTTGATGTGCTGTTTTGCATGGTGGTGGTGTTATCTGTAGCTTGCATGTGTGCCTTTTGGTCACACGGGATTGTATTTGTTTCAGTGGCTAGGGATGCACACAATGCTGCAATTCCGAGGACACATTCTCAGGGATTGGCTTGCGTTTCCCCAGAACTCTACTTTTTGACTACCATGTCATGCTCTTCATAGAGCAGTAGACGGGGTGAAACAAAGGGGTGGGCTAGTCTGTTGGTTGTGCGTTTATTGGTTTATACATTAGGAAGAAATGCAGGAGTTCGATGGGCATTCAAAGTTGTGGGATGGGTGTGGTATAGAGGTATGGGGGTTGGTTTTCTTTATGGGATAGTTATATGTTCTTGAGATCCAGTGGGTTTGAGGGGCACTGTAAACCATGGTTCTGAGCGAGAGGATACATGACGGGCAGATACTTATGATGTCACTTGACCTGAGAATAATAAGTGGGAATGTCACAGAGATTAATGAATTGCCAAAAGCAGGCGTGTACACTGCTATCTAGTGAGACATGGTGTGACTATCGTTATACTTCAAGAGTCGCATTTAGGAACAGGGTTCTCAAAGTACGCCTGGGGCATTTTGCTACGGGTGAGAGACGCTTCTTGATTCACACTGAATTAGGTTTTGGAAGATGGAGAGGGGCAGTACGTAGGGGAGCCAGGTAAACCTCTGGGCTGAGAAGCGTTGATGATGGGGTCATATGCACCTAATGTGGATCAGCTGTATATTTTGAGAAGATGGAGAAACTTATAGCCACATATTGGGACAGCTGAATAATTTGGGCAGAGGACTTTAATTGTGTATTGGATGTGCATTTAGATACCTGAAACGTCGGTGGGTGTCCTCTAGGGTCAGCTACGAAAACACTGTTGAGGGTGACACATGAATTGAGACTAGTTGAGGGAAGAAGATTGAAGCATTGGACCAAATTGGGTTATTCTTGTTACTCAGGGTTGTATAGTACCCATTCCCGGATAGATTTCGTGTTCACAGGAGAAGAACGTGTTGATTGGCTGGAAACAGTCACATATTTGGATAGAATGATAATGGACAATGCACACGTATGTATGGCTCTCCATGTGCCTCTGAGGCACTCCCCAAAACCAACCTGAAAATATAGCAATGAAATGACAAAGGACATAGATTTTAATATTCTGGGTATTTGGAAGGTAGTTAGGGGACTTCTGGCCTTTGGGCCACGAAATGGGAGGCAATGAAGATCTACAATATGGGGTGTACAAATCTAAGAGGGTTAGAGTACGCAGAACCCTTACTGCGACAGTACTTAAAGTGGAGAAGACATTGGCCGACTTGGACAAGTTAAAAAGGCGTTTATAGGTGAACTCCTGAGGTGTAGATAGGATATAGTAAGGGTGTGTTTAAGAATTTGGGAGGGTGCAGGGGAGAGGTGAACAACCCTGGCACTGGGCTGTGTATTCACAAGGAGTAAGGAACTAGTGTCCACAAGCTGTGGAATACTTGTGTTCCCTGCACACCAAGTATGTTTGTATGAACAAACAGTCTTTACGAATAATGAATAGTATACAATTTAGGAGAAAGAATTCAATACAACATTTTTGATATAAAAAAACACAATGTTTTTATAAGCATAAACCTGACATAAAGTTGATTCTATGTATGGTTCAATCATATTACAGTTAATTCATCACATTTCATCAAATACATATATATGCATATACAAATGAATGCCCAACGCATATCGGGACAACAGTCCCTTCATCAGGAGCACAATTTCCAATGTCCTTCTCAAATCAACAATTCACAGCGATCTATAGTATAACATAAAAGGAAGATATATTAGCCATTATGTGATTCAGAATTCGCTCAACATCTCATTTATATATCCATCCTGGCTCTCATGTGACCACTTTATATATTCACCTGGTAAGAATTTGTGGAAGATGGTGAAGAAAGACAGACTCCAGTTCAAGTAATGACAGTAGGGCGGGGATGGGACCTAAATAATCAATAAAGGGTGTATTATAAACTGTCTCAAACCGTGGAACTCTCGGGTAATCAACATGTGTGGAAAGCCATTTTACCTGACTTCAGGAAGTGGGGAGTATAGAGAAACAATTTCTCCCTCTGGATTGGAGAGGCAGGGATAAGAATCGATGGGTGCACACCCAGCTCTCTGGAAAAGGAGAATAAATGGGAGCTCAAATGTGCTACTTGCTCAGTCAGATAATCTATAAAAAGTGACATGAATTGCAAGCATTTACCTTAATGTTTTCCAATGCTGCTGCGTGCGGTCCGTGTCTTAATCTTGTCCTATACCGCAACGTGCGGTCCGTGCGCTAGTGCGCTTCCTTTTCAGTAGAGATAATGCCTGAGTGGATAGAGATAAGCACCTCTGAAATGCAAGTACATAATAGTGGTAATGGGCCTGGAGGTCCATGTGAGTGAAAAGCTTACTTTAGAGGGTTCAGATGCTGTGGTGATTAGATCCGTCCTTTAAGCGCGTTAGCGTCCTCCTAGAAGGACCGGGTGGCGCTGACTGATCGGTCATAGCTGCCGCGCGGCTGTGCGTGATGGCACAATGACGTCACATGTAAACAAATGATGTCATCGCGTCAAGATGCTGTGTTCGCGGGGGAGGCAATCACTTAGAATGGGATTATGAAAATGCTGTGTCTTATGGAGAACTTGTGGATATGAAAAATGAATGCAGAAAAATTGAAAGGGGAGCAACTAAGCTCCTTGAACCATTAGCATGTGTTGAGAGAAGCCCATAGGGGGCAGTTCAGCATGATAAGAGAAGGTCGCTAATGACAGATGGTAATTTATAGAATCTTAATTCTTAGCAAGTAAGTCTCACAGAGCGATGTACATGCTCACAGTCTGATGGGGATAACCCCATGGAGTACATTTGTGGCTTTCAATAAATACAGTGTAACAAAGCCATAATTCAGGAGTATATAAAAAAAAGAGAGACACACCATAGATTGCTATGTGTACTGAATATGACTGTAGACACAAACCAGGTATTGTATTGTATTGTATGAGTATTTATAAAGTGCAACAAAGACCTGGTGGAGGACAGGGTAGCATCCCACATTTAAAACAGGGAAACATGAAAGGGAAGGGCATTCCACAGAGACCGGGCCAGCACAGAGAAAGCTCTGCCTCCCGCACGGCCACGTCGAAAACGGGGGGACAGACAACAGAAATTGGTTGGATGAGAGAAGAGATCCCTTAGGTTGGTAAAGAGAGAGCTTAGCTTGAAGGAATTCAGCTCCAACAGAGCGAATAGCACATTGAACCATGCATAGTATCTTAAAGTTCACCCGAGTTCTAACAGGCAGCCAGTGAAGGCGCTGAAGAAGATCATAAGAATGTGACTGTCTGGGAGCGTAAAGGGCAAGCCTAGCTGCTGCATTCTGAAGGATCTGGAGTCGCTGAAGTAGCGTCTCTGGCTGAGCAAGATAAATGCTGTTGCAGTAATCTATTGCCCCCATAATGGAGGCAGTCACAATTTTTGCCCTAGCCTCATTAGAAAGGAAAGGAAGAACCTTCTTCAGAAGATTTTCAGTGTGGCGATGCCGGTCTGGCAAACCGTAGAGATTTGCGCTTCTCTGCAACCAGAAGCCATGACCTTAATACCAAGGCTCTTGACTACAGCAGGAGGTTTTCGGGCAGGGCCCAAGACATGCTGGCCAATAATCTGAGTTCCAGCAGGGACTGGCGGTGGCCTAGCCCACCACCAGTACCTCAGTCTTCAACCTGTTTAACTTAAGGCAGTTTTCAGTCATCCACATCCCCACCACTGAGAGTCAGTCTCTCAGTAGTTGTGGTGGACTTTTCTTAGGGGCATTAAGATGGAAGAGAATCTGGGTGTTGTCGGCATATATAAAAAAGTGTACACCAAAACTAGAGATAAGTTTGGCCAGTGCAACCATCTATAGATTAAAAAGCAATGGAGAAAGAGCCGAGCCTTGCGGAACTCCGCAATCAAACACCATAGGAGGGGAGGTGAAGGGGCAAGAGACACCACCTGGGTGCGATCAAAAAGAAAAGACAAAAACACTTCAAAGGGACACCCGAAACTCCAGCATCTGAGAGACACTGTAAACGTCTCTGATGGTCAATGGTGTCAAAGGCTGTGGAGAGGTCGAGTGAAATAAGCATACTCGTCTCTCTGTGGTCCTGTAACATCGCAATATCGTCATGAAGTGCAATCATCACTGATTCCGTACCCATTCCTGGGCGAAAGCCAGCCTGGAGAGGGTGAATAATGTTATTGGCCTCAAAGTAGGCCGAAAGCTGAGGAGTAATAATGGATTCTAACAACTTCGTCATAGCTGGAAGTAAAGAAATTGGACGATAATTTTCAGCCACTGCTGGGTCAAGGCGGGGGTTCTTGTGCAACGGAGAGACCACGGCATGTTTGAGGGGCTTCGAGATAACTCTGGTGGCGCAAGAATATTTAAGTGCCTCTTTAAAAAGAGGAACTAGGTTCCCAGAGAGATCATGAAGAATATAAAGAGGAGTAGGATCAACAGGAGAGGCAGATTTCAGTTTAGATAAAGTATCAGTGACCAAAGTTTCAGTGACTGTCACAAAGATGCAAATACTAGAGCAGTGTTCCGTCGGGCAATTTGGGGAATTCATGATACTAAGAGAAGTTGGTCTTTCCGCACATATCTTCTCATGTATAGTGCAAATCTTTTCTTGAAAAAAAGAAGCAATAAGGTCACAATGAGCTTGGGTGCAGATAGTCATAGAGGGAGGCTGAGAAGGAGTGGATAGTTCTTTAGCTACCGAAATAAAATGCTCTTTGGAAGAGCAAGCAGTATTTAAAATATGGTTAGCATAATGCTGGGCCTTGGCTGTTTTTATAGAACATTGCTAGTGGTTCCGTTTCTGTGTGTAGGCAAGCTTGGTAGAGGAGTCAGGTAAGAGGTGCCATTTTTGTTCGAAGCAGCTGTAGTTTAGTTTCAGGTATCATCACCGTTCTGAGATTGCATCAAAGTGTACTCAGGGAGTCTTATAGGAAGACCCCCATGTGAAAGTCCTCGTTCATCTGGAATCAGGCTGCCAAGTCTGTCAATCCAAGAGAGTTCACTTTGGTTCAATCTCTTCATGTGATCTCTTCCCCTAGAGCATTTATGGACTATTTCTAGAACCATAAATTTCAGTTGGGCTACTGAATGTCTTTTTTTCAGCAAAATGTCTAGCTAGCCACAAAGGAGCGTATATTTCTGGTACTTTGCTCATTGCATCTATCTTTCACTTTTCTTGCTGTTTACCCAACGTAGAAGATCCCACATGGGCAGCTAAGTGAGTATATCACTGACATTGTGTTGCATGTAGCAAAGTCCCTGAGCTTGATTTTAGACCCCTTTCTCGGGTATCTGACGTAGCTGCCCTTCATAATGTTGTTGCAGTTGTTGCAGTGCAGGCAAGCAAACGTCCCGCTTTTCTTTTTTGTAGCGTAGGCTGTCCACTGGGTCTAGTTCTTTCTGCTCTTATCAGTTGATCCCTTAGGTTTTTGCCTCTCTTGTAGGCTATAAGTGGGGGCCTTGGAAAGAATTTGAGCTGAGTGTCCATTTGGATCAGCCTCCAGTTTTTCTTGATGACTCTAGTTATTTGGGGACTCTGACTGGAGTACTTCAGAATGTAAAGGAAAGGAATCTTCTTAGTCTTAGGGGTAATCTTAAGAAGATCTTCGCGGGTCATCTGGCTGGCTCTGGTTTTGATGGCCTCAATTACCCTCTCTCGGTATCCCCTTTCTGTATATTTAGAGGTCATTTTCACGTTCTCAACAGATAGTGTGGCGTCGCTGGAGATAATTTGATTCGCCCGTATGAACTGACTGTATGTCAGATCATCCTTGAGGTGTCTAGGTAGCTGACTAAGAGAGTGGAGAGCGTTGTTGACATCTGTGGGTTTTATGGAAAAGACTGGTTGTCACTCTACCATCGATAAGTTCTAATTCAACATCAAGATAATGGAGTAAAGGCAATCCAATTTCCATAGTGAATTTAATGCGCTCATTGCTTGAGTTCAAATATACAAGAAACTCATCCAATTCAACCCGTCGCCTCTCCAGATTGTTAACACATCATCAATATACCTTTTCCAGGTCACTAATTTGGAACCCCAATGTGGGTGATTCAATATTGATAGTGTCTCTAGGTAATCCATTTACATATTTGCATAGGCTGGTGCCATGGCAGAACCCATGGATGTACCGGCTGCTTGTAGGTAGAACTGATAGTTAAATCTGAAAACTTTATTGTATAGAATGATTTAGTGGGTTCCAATGTGAATACTTTCGCTGCTCTGCAATTGTCTTCTTTCAATAAGGCCCATTCGAGAGCCTCTAAGCCTAACTCATGAGGGATGGACGTATACAGACTTTGTACATCAAAAGATGCCAGTATGTCCTCAGATCATAGATCTTGAATATCCTTCAAGATGTTCAAGAAGTGCGTGGTGTCTCTTAGGTAGGTACCAGTCTTTTGAACAATTAGCCGAAGGACCTTATCAATGTAGATTGCCAAAGGGTCAAAGATACTCTCTGTGCCTGCCAATATAGGTCTTAATGGTGGGGTGTGGAGGTTCTTATGAATTTTGGGTAAGACATAGAAAACTGGGCTAATGGGGTTTTCTTTTGTGAGCTATGTTAGAGTCTTAGGATTGATCCAGCCATTCTCCAGGGCTTTCTCAAAGGTTGTTTGTATAATAATACGGTGCTGTTTTTGTCCCCTTTTGATGTGACTGACATTGAACTGTTGAACGCTACAGGGCATGATATTGTGTTAAAGGAAATCAGTCTCTCTAACGAGGTCCCGATCCAGGGGGCAAAAGTCATACAAATAAATGAAGATGCCATACAAAAGTTACCGGAGGCGGTCACTGACCAAACACCTAGCCTCACGTCAATAGAGGAAGAGGCTCACAGTAATGACAGAAAGCCCCTCCCATAAATTGTAGGGCAAACAAATGACTGCCCTGTTGCTCCTAGCAATGAAATAAAAGACGTTGGAATACATCCCGTCAAATTTAAAAAACGCAGAGAAGTCGTGTTAGTCATGAATCAACTGAGTACCTCCCCCGCATTGCGGGTAGAGAGGAAAAATGGTCAGTTTGAGAGTCACGACCCGAATGTTTGCGCTGGAACGTGGTGAAATCCGTTATTGGATCCGGCAGCGCGTGAAGCCTGATTGACAGAACGCCTAAGGGTTGATTATAACATAGTGAAGGAGCAGCTAAATGCCAGCTTCCTAAATGCATCAAAAAATGGATCTGAAGTGAAAAATCTGCAGAAAAGAGAAGCAAACATGCCATCACCTGGATCAGCCTTGTACATAAACTCAAAGTTCATGATAAAGTCCACCATGGGCCAACAACAGTCTGACCTGCTGGATACATCAAAAAAGCTGTCTGCTAAAGCCCAGACATCACAGGTGGATGAAATTGAGCAATTAGAAGATGCTGAAAAAAGTCAGTCTAACTGTAATAAGTCGATGGAAAAGGAACCGCTGAGAGCAGCTGATATGCCCCTTGACCCTGGGTCAAAGTCAAATTTATCTGCAGCAGCGTCACTACAAATCCACAATAATGTATTAGCGGCCTTGTCAATGGCCCTGATCCCATTCATTGAACTGTACGAGTCCTTGCATGACACTTTAAGTGACCAAGCTGCCACGTTGAACAAGGCGATGGCAAAAGTAGCAACTATTGAATCCTTTACCTGTGCCCTTCAACAAAGGATTGATAGTGAAGCAGAACAAACACAGAATTGGCAGTGCCTGCAAAGAGAACTAGTGGCTAAGGATCAATCTTCAAAAGACGACCTAATGGTGGCCTTAATCGAATCAGTCAAATGGATGTGAGAAAATGAAGCTGGTGCCCCCTCTAAAAACCAATGCCCATGTCTGTTGTCCCTTAGTACAGATGCAAACACCATGCAACAGAGTGTGACTCAAAAGAAACATGTTGTAGTAACTGAAACCAGGTTGTCTGTTGAACTATATCCTGCAGTTTCTACTGTGAAGGAAAGAAATCCCCCTGCTGAAATTGAGTCGACAATTGATTGTGAGACAACAAAGGAGACAGTCAAAAAACAAAACTCCGAAATATCCAATGAAAATCTGAAATATGCAACAGGAAAAAGTAAAGGTCAGGACATGTAAATTGTCCAGTTAGAAGAAGAAAGCTCTGAGAACAGCCACGGTGAGGCAACCGACCAAATGGGAAATCAGGAGAGGGGAAAGAGAGGCGAAGTTGATAATTTAAAAAATCCTTTCTCCTCCTTCAGAATTTTCTCATGAATGGCCAAAATTGGAACCCTAAACGTGAAAAAGGGAAACGCAAAGACTATTGATCAAAAAGTCTTGAAGCGACGAATCAGCCTGAAAAGCGAGTTAAGGAAACCAGTTTGTCAGACTTCAAGAAAATGTATCAGAAATGTAATGACACCATTGAAGACTGCCTTATTTGAACGTTCAAACTTTGTAAAAAAAACTTTCACAACAAAGGAGAAGGAAAATAAAAACAACAAAGCTTCACATGTCACAGAAGCAACGCAAAAAACAACCCAAATAAACGTTGGAGATTGGAATCTGAAGACCAAGAGTCAACTGTTTCCGCCACTTTAAGTGATCTATGTGACTTATCAACATATTCAATAGATGAAGAACTCAATGCTGTAAATGAGACGAATCTCTTAGAACATCAAGCAGCAGTCGAAAGAAATGAAAATTCAGCGGAGAAACAAAAGGCAAAGGAGATTAGTCTAAAAAATGTATTACCCAGTCACAAAAATGTGTTAGGAAAACGAGCTAAAAAAAAAGATCTGACTCGAGCAGCACTCTGCAATGGATGTTTTCGTCAGTACATTGGAACACATAATCAAGATGGACTTTAACTATTGAAACTTAACAATAACTTTTCCTAATTTAACGGCTTTGAACTACTCCAACTTTGAAATAATCAACCTAACTTTGAAATTTTAAGGAAGAGCGCGTATAAACAACTGGTCATTTATCTTTTTACTGAGAAAACAGTTCACATTCAAAAGAAAAGACGAAAGTGACGCATTTGTGTCGCAACACAGAGCTGGAAAGTGTGGATCTTTCTCCCCCAAATATCGGAATACCCAGTAGCAATGACAAGAACTAGGAAAAAAAAGATGCAATTTACTATCGTAGAACATGAGAGGATTCTTGCATCTGTTTAACACCTTTCCATTTGAGCTAAAAAACAACTTTGCTATTTTCCTGCAAGAAACTTGGCTCTGGGACGTTCCATCAAGAGACGGATACACGTCTATATTAAATCCTGCTGGGAAAAACCAAAATGGAAGCCCTTTCTCTGGCCTTTTAACGATGGTGAAAATTTTGACCAAATGGTCTGTGATTGATTCAGTAAATCCGAACATATTTGTCCAAGGCACTATCATAGAGTGTAGGAACCAAAAAATGTAACCTACATTTCGGTTGTTGTTAATAAATACCTATTGGAACCCCGCCATGATTGGTGCAAGGAAGTACATTGATTCCGTGACTGCCATAATGGACGAACACATGGTAGCCTCCAAAAACTTGAAAATATTAATATGTGGTGACTTATAGTCCTATACGTATAGTTTGAGATGGAAAATGAGACTCATAAAACTAGTCCTATTCCTTTTGAAAATCTGACCAGCGCCGGTCAGTTGTGGCAATCTGCTATGAAAAGTAGCAACTGCGAAATGGTAAATGGCAATGTTAAAGGCGACATTTGCCTAAACCAACTTGGCATCAAAATCAGAGCCAAAAGATTCTTGACTACATCTGGACTTCGCAAAACTTAATTGATAAGGTAAAAAAATTGAACGTCCTAACAACAACGAACAGTGATCACAATCCACTGAAACTAACATGGACGGAGGAGTGTTTTCTGTCATCCCAGACATATGACTCAGTGTTGAGTACAAATGCAGGACGTAACAGACTGTGAATAAATGGGTCTCAGATTGATGGTGTTAAAGGAAACATTCCTTGTAACAACTTCGGTGAAAGATATCAACTATGCACCGTTATTGAGAAAATTTGCAGTAAAAATCGACTCAAAGGGAATTGTAGGCCACTCAAATAAACACAAATATAGCTGTGCTGTGAATACAGAAAAAAGAGCCTTACATAGAGAAATAAGAAGTCTAAAAAAAAGGTGCAACATTGACGTTGAAGTAGCCATCAAACTACGTCGTCAACGCTATCGAAATTGGGTAAAATCCTTTGCATTATCTCGAGACCAAGAACGACCTGAAGTAATTTCAGAACTGATAACAAAACACAAAGCTCGTGAGATATGGGCAATTCTAAATACTGGCAATACCCAATGCAACCAAGTATTATTAAACAAAGTATCAGCAGAGACATGGGAAAAGAACTTTACTGAGCTATTCAAAGATTCAGTAGAAAAACAAGCTTTAATTTATAATGACAGCGGCAAATCATGGAATGTATGTGAGTCGCGGACAGATATTGAAAATGCAATTAAACAATTGAAAAACTCCAGAGCGGCCAGGCCGGACGGCATCACAAATGTGATGCTGAAAAAAGAAAAAGAAAGGTGAGCAAAGTTCATTGAAATACTATTCAGAAAGATGGTGCCAACGTCTTGGTGGACTGCAGTGGTAGTACCAATTCACAAGAAGGGAAATCGGGCGGAACCAGTAAATTACTGACCAATCGCCCTTTAAGACTCGATTGGTAAAATCTTTGCCTCATTCTTGCAAAAAATGTTAACTGTCTGGGCCTCAAATGCTGGAATTGGTGACTGTCGACAAAAGGTTCACAAACGGCGTAGGGACAGAAGTAAATCTAATTTTACTAAACCTTTTAAAGTTAGAATCTCTAAAAGGGGGAAAAAAGCTGTTCCTCGCCTTCTTGGACATGAGACAAGCATTCAACAGAATAAATCACTAATTGCTTTGGCAGAAACTGACAATGTGGAATTGCCCTAATCCCTACAAGATGAAACTACAATTCGAATTCGGTTGAAACTTGAAGGAGATCTGACAAATACGATACCGACGCTGAAAGGGGTAAAACAAGGATGCCTGTTGGCAGCGCTGTTGTTTAAGCTGTTTATCTCTGATCTGCCGCTAGAGCTCAAAGATGTAAAGTTTTTTCCCTCTAAAGTAAACGGACAGTGCATCAGCTGTATCACGTATGCCAAAATTACATGAGTACTTGACAGGAAATAACCTAGAAATAAATACCACAAAAACAAAAATAATGCAAATAGGATCCCAAATAGGTTCAAGAAACAAAAACTACAGATGGACTGTCGCGGGAGAACTAATTGAAACAACATCCACACGGTATCTTGGAGTATTATTTAGTCCATCAATTTGTGAATGGCTTTGGCAACGGGACCCAATAAGCAGAATGACCACTTATGCCCTGCAAGGCGCAAAAATGCTCAACGACTATGGGACATTTTCAATGTGTCTGATTCTAACCTTCTATACAAATAAAGAGGTTCCAGCTATCACATTCGGCACAGAGGCAGCATGGAACCTCGACTATAAAGTCTGGTCGGCGCTTGAAGGCCTTTTTTGGCGAAGGGTGCTCAAATTGCCACAATACGTCTCATTGACGAGTTTACGATACGTACTGCCAATAAATTCCCTTCCCTGCACAGTAGTACGGAAATCATGTGCAGTGCTGAGGAAAATTAGATAATCACCCGCTACCAGCATATAATATCCTTGTGCCTAGACAAACTGGGATAAATACAAGCATGCTAACAGATTGGGCAAATACATTAGACAAAATAAGAGTTGTTATTGGTGCATCCGCAACTACTCAAGAAACTACAAAATTGGAGTTGGATTAAAAACCTGGAGAAAAGAGCAGCATTACGCACTGCAATACAGCTTGGAATCGCAGAAAATGATCTGGACGGTCAACCTAAATATCTATTAAAATGCCCGTCCCGTTATCATCGAGATCAGTTTCGGCGGCTACGGCTTAATGCATTAAAAACAAAAGAGATGCAGTGGCTAAGGCGAGATAAGGAAACAAAAGACAAACTCTGCAGACATTGTAAAGAAGAAATAGAATCTCTAAAACACTTGATCACAGCATGCTTGTCTATTTCAAATCAAAGGTTGTTCTTTCTTGGCTTCTCTATTCCTCAAAATGGAAACATGAATGAATGGTGGAATCGGGTGACATCTGGGCATAATATGAAAATAACTTGTGCACTTATTGATTTTATAGATGTGATTCTTAAGGTAAACTAACCATCCCTGGTTATAATGATTAGACATCCATATATATTCTCAAATGAAATGTTTGACTAAACCGTTGTTAAACCTCTATGAAAAGGCAACATAATGGTGATACCTGAAATGCTGACAGCAATCATTGATCTGACCATGTAACAAAAATTTTGTATAAACTAAAGATTACAAATACATTTTTTTATTTTTTTTTATGAATTATAGAAACTTGTGTCCATAATCACTATGGCTCTCCCTTTGTCCGCAGGTTGAAGTGTCAGGGTGTAGTCATCTGCAACTAATCCCTAATCAGTTGACTCTGATGTTTTCTTATGTTATATTTAGTGGTTTTCCTAAAATTAATCATCTTCAAGTCTGAGAACTTCTGTGTTTCAAAGAGTTCAAGGCCATGTTGTTGATATGGTGGTCAAATGTACTTTTAGGTTTCATCTCTACATATTCAAATATAACCAACGGTTCCTCAGTAAGGGGCTGTAGATCGAAGAATATTTTAGTCTCATCTTCCTGAGTAATCTGAATATGTTGGTTCTCTCTTCTAGATGTGTAGAGTTTTGAGATGGAGAGAAAGATAAGCCTAAATTGAGGGCAGCTAATTTACTCTTGGATAGATGTTTTGATGACAGATTTACTCTTAACTGTTCCCCTGTTTGTTCCTTGGTCTTAGATTTCTGGTTACCTCTTCTTGTCTACTTTTTTCTAAAAAAGAGACCGGAGTTGTATTTGATGTAGATGCTGGTTGCGAGTTATGGAAACTTGTAGTGTCCGTGGTTGTTTCACTGACAGGTGTTGGGTTCTTTCCAGTCAGTAATCTGTTGGTGCCTCCACTGGTGGGTGTGTCGCTATTTATGTCACTGCCTTCTTGCCTCGGAGCTCTAAGTTGTGGTCTATTGGGACAATTATGGAGGATGTTCTAATAGTACTCTTGCCAAGAATAGACAATATCCTGGGAGGAGTCAAGTGTATCCTGTCTGAACTTACAAACTTTTTTTCTGTTCAATGTCCTTCTTGTAGCTATCAAGAGAGGTATTGATGTCTGTAAGGATGTTCTAGTGTTCCTCTCTACTCTTTAATATTGCCAATTGCTTGCTAAATTAATTAATCTCTGTGACCAAACTTGTGACAGATTTAGAGAATTCCTCAATAGTACGAAGAATTAGGTCTAGCAAGCACTTAAGGATTTGCTCCCACTTCTCGATAAAATCTGGAATATCTTTGCATAAAGTCGGTCGAAGGTACACTCTCAAGCCGCTGGGGATTCTCTGAGCGTGATAGCATTGCGCTATGGTTGTGGCATGAAGTTTCTGTGAGATTTCCCTAAGTATCAGTTTCTCTAATTGTGATATAATGTGATTAGGATTGGTTGTTCTTGGTGCCGTAGTCTTAATATCTTTGATCAGACCCAATATACGGAAAGCTCCTGCTTCGTCAAAAGCGAAGGTTTTCGCATGTTTATCTGTGATGGTGTTAATTTTAGAGAAGGACATGGTCTTCTCTTAAAGTTATAGTGTGGGTCCTACCTATAGGGTCGTGCCACACACTCAGAGAGCGGAAGAACGAACTATAGAAAAAGGCGTTTATAGGTGCACTCCTGAGGTGTGTACATAGGATATAGTAAGGGTGTGCTTAAGAATGTGGGAGGTTGCAGGGGAAAGGTAAACAACCATGTCACTGGGCAGTGTATTCACCACAAGGCGAAAGGACCGCTGTCCACAAGCAGTGGAACAATCGCGTCCCCTGCACACCAAGTATGTTTTTATGAACAAACAGTCTTTTGGAATAATGAATCTTATAAAATTTAGGAGAAATAATTCAATACTAAAGTTTTGATAGCAAAAAACACAATGTTTTTATAAGCGTAAACCTGATATAAAGTTGGTTCCGTGTATAGTTAAATCATATAACAGTTAATTCATCACATTTCATCAAATACATATATATTCATATACAAATGAGTGCCCAACGCATTTCGGGACAACAGTCCCTTCATCAGGAGCACAATTCCCAATGTCCTTCTCAAATCAACAATTCACAGCGATCTATAGTATTCCATAAAAGGAAGATATATTAGCCATTATGTTGATTCAGAATTCGCCCCAACATCTTATTTTTGTTTGGTGTAGTGGGCAGCAAGACCATTACCTGGTCTCCTACTTAAAAAGAACGTAGCCTGGCTTCTCTGATGAATGCTTTTTCTTGTCTGTCTGTACCGTTCTTCCTGCCGAGGGGTTCTTATCAGGTTATGGACCTTCTTCATATATTCTCGGGTGTTTGTAATCATTGGATGGTCACTGGTTTGCTGACTGTTTGGTCTCTCCTGTTAGGAAAGATTTCGTAATTGTAGGTAATTTTCCTTCCATGTGGCAACCCCTAAACTTTTTGCTGTTGTTTTTCACCTTGTTCTCGACTTTGCCAGAGAAGTGCAGCCTTCTGACGCACTCCTCTGGGCTTTCGCTCCTTTCTTACGGGGAAACTGACATGCCCTTAAGACAGTCAGTACCGGGAAACGCTGTTTTCCGTAGTTTCTTTTATCATGTTGCGGCTTTCGTGCAACATGACACAAGAGGGCACTGTAAGCTAAGTTACTGCTCTCTTGGGTCTCTAGCCTTCTACAGGCCCTAGATACTCTTTTAGGATTGTAACTGATCGGTGCAAGTGATTCACGGACGGGAATGGTGGCAGCGATCGTTTCTTGTGTTTTGAACTCCTTTTGGCGTTTTAAGCGCGTTTCTCGCGCTTAGCCCAAAATGGTGGCCTGGCTCCCAAAATGGCCAGACCACGAGGCTCCTTTGTCCTGTCCGCTGACCGTCTTGCTCCCTTCACCTTCATCAGGTCGAGCCGACCCGGGGCCTTCCTTATTTGGGCATGTACTTTCCCGCGAAACACGGATGCTTTCGCGGGCTTCTACAGGCCTTGTGTGTGCCTCCAGGATGTGGGCTGGGATGTCTGGTCCCAATACACATCCTGGGTGCCAGAGAGTCTAGGGTGGTGTGAATGCCTGGGACCACCGTGGTCCGTGATAGGTCCACGTATGGTGTGAGTGTTGATGAGCGGATCTCCCATTGGGTCCCCTCCGTTTTGGCGCGAAGGGAAGCGTGGATAAGAGGGGGCTGGAAACACCACTACCATGTCGATCTCCTGAGTTCTCACGAACGAAGGAATACAGGAGCCAAGTATCCTGCAACCAAGAGGCTGAACCGAGGAATCGCTGGTGACCCGCTGAAGAACTGCTCCTCTGCACTGATGTCGCCTTGTGAAACCCTTTTTACCTTTGATCGAACCAGAAGGCCTGTACTGGTACTTCGACCCTTGGAATAGCGGGAACAGCTATTCTCGGCATCTTCACCATCTCCTGCTCGTAAGCCTTCGGAAGCGTCTCTGGGCCATCCAGCAGACTGACCAGCCTACACAGGAGTCTTGCTCTGTAACCGCCGCCAGGTTGTGTAGTATTTCGAGTCCTTGTCACTCTCACATGATTCGTACACTTGGCGTTCCCAGGTCTGAAATGAGTAGTGTACATTTGGCTCAGATACACACGGCCGCTCCGTTGCCCTGCTGTGGTAACAAACTGTGCGGGTTCCTTCGTTTGGGACGTCTTTTACTCATCTCTGCTGCTGCAGACTCAACACGACGACGAGACGTCCCCTGCTCTTCTGAACCTGCCAGCGACTGAAACTGACGCAGAGAAGCCTGGGTCTGCTTGCATCGGGGACCGGTGAGTAGCATAGCTAGGAACTGGTTGCCCTCCTGCAGGAGCCAATAGCTTTTCCCCGCTGTGTCAAAACAGCACGCCTTTCCGTACTCGCGCACTGCTTCTGCCCACCGTGGAGGCTGCGCTTGAGTCGCGGAACACTGTTCTTCTTCATTTGTGCACTAAACTGAACTGCCTGATTTCCCTCGAAGGGACTCCCCTTTCGCCCGTTGGCACCAGCGTGTGCAGGTACTTTTGAGCACAAGGCTCCACTCTTCGTAGGGCTCGGACTTCCTTTTAGTTAGGTGCCTCTGAGACCTAGTCTTGACCGCCGCGATCGCTACCCTGATTGCTCTGGCTTGTCCAGAGGTTACCCTGTTCCAAGTAATTAGGTTGGCCTTCTGAACTTCTGCGCCACCAGGACAGAGTTCAGAAATCCGTCTTAACATCTCATATTCTTGTTTCAGAATATCCTCCACTCGTGCTCCCACCTCCAAGGAATACTTGTAGGCCAATCCTGATTTTGGAGCCACACTGCTAGAGGGTCCCTCTAGTATCTCCATTTATATTTTCATCTGACACATGGCTCGGCCTTGGTGAGGGATGGTTACTTCTTCATCTATATATAGGTTGCACGCTGCTGCTCCTGGTGTGAATCTAGTGGGAAGCCGGCCTACATGTCTGTCTCATAATTCTGAGCATATTGTATGGTAATGGGTGACCTCTATATAAGGGTCAGGAGGATCCTACAATGACACCACACATCACAGATGGCACCAGAATCACTCCAAATCACAGAAGAGGTTCAGGTACTCAGTCTTCTAAATGCACCTCCCCCTAACCCAAATGTCCTTCTCTCCAGGTTAGTAAATAGCAATCATTTCACACTCATTATTGTGAAGAATCCTACAGATCCCTCACTGAAACCCTGCCTAAGGTCTCCTCCCGGTTTGCCAGGGAAAGGCATACCCTTCCTGATCCCAACCCTGTGGTGGCGGGAGGATTACCTGGGTGGAGTCGAGACCCAGGGAAGTGAGGAGATGCTGTGGGATGAGACACAGTATTTTCCCTCTAACAGGGCGACTTTTACAACTGCACCGGAAGAGGTTATGGCTTACTGTCATTTTAATATCTCCATACCTCCTATTAAAACTAATGTGGTAAACCCTAAAGTTGTAACACCAAAGCATATTATACCAAGAGAAAGAATCTTTTTGGTTCCTAAATGTCTTCCTCAATAAACAAATGTACGTTGCAAGGAATGGTGAAAATGGTGTCTTCTCAAAATCATCTTCCTCTAGCACAGTTAAATCATACAGCCCCTATGTTACAATTACTTAAGGGGGAATTAAATCTACCCTTAAAGATATTCAAGAAGTCAAAAAACCTGACTTTGATAAAGTACACCACATGTCCCGGAATCCTATAAGGACTGAGGCAAAGAAGAGGGCTGAAGAGGCATGTAGATGTAGTAGTCAGGCAATTAAGCCTAACAGCTTTTGCATAGGTCAGGCAATTGAAACCAATGGCTCACACCTGGAGCCAATTGCCAAACATGTAAGGCATAAAAGGCTGCAGCAGGAGAGGAAGAAGGAGCTGGAAGGCTAGAAGCAGAAGCAGTAGTAGAAGAGCACAAAGCTGGCAATTCACGAGGAAGTGTGATTGTCAAGACCCAACAAAGGAGGAGAGAATATCGACACTCTCCTCCGAACCACAGAAGCCGAATAGATAACCCTCCCACTGTGGTTGGCAGGGGCGCCTGATGTCTGGATTAACAGGTAGCCACGTGGCAGCCAATGGGAGGAAGAGGGATTAGGGAGAGAGGTTGTGGATATGAAAGGGGGAGAAAGGAAATAGGATAAATTGGATAGGTTTGGGGAAAGTTAGGAAAAATCAAGACACACATTTACCAACAATCCTGATCTACTCTCACCATCAGACCTGCCTGTCACCTGAACCTAGAAATGTAATCTAGAGACTGTTGCCTAGACCTGTAGCCCTCCTACTATGATGGAGACATATAACAAAGGACTCAATGCAACATGGAAGCACAAATGACCACTGTAGCAAGCAGTATGGCACGTACAAAGGGTTTCCTCTCTATGAAATAACAAAACACATGGCCCGTAGGGCAAGCCAAAGCAAAACATAACGTACATCACATTGAAGGGGGGCCCATAATGCAACCTAATAGTTCCTGACCCCTCCCATCTCATGTAATGACTTACTTTGACACTAGCACACGGGGCGTGGCCTGATGTTCAGGGTGTAAGGATGTCGATCCCTTGAGCTCCGGCCGAGCCCCGCAGTCCGATCCTGCTTTGGGTACTGAAAATTCATCCACATCACCCATCCTTTGGTGCAGTTGTACATCAGGCGTTAGCTGCACCCTACAACTTGTTCCGACAAAAATCGGAGACCGGGGAACATCTGAGACGCTTTGGCCCGGCCCCCCTGTCCCCTGAGGGAGGCACACAAGATCTGGCCGAGCCACGCAGTCGCATCCTGTTTCGGGTGTTACAGACTCACCTACACCACCCATCCTTTGGTGCAGTCGTACATCAGGCGATTGGCTGCAACTGGCGATTTGTTCTGACAAAAATCGGAAGTCGGGGGCCCGCTGGGACGCTCCGGTCCGGCTCCCCCTGTTCCTTGTGGGAGGCACCCAAGATGGTGGCCATGCCGCTCTGACGATCCCAGAGCGGTCCCAGAGCGGCTGAGGAGTTCGTACCCCAAAGGAACCTGACCCCGGCCGCCCATACACCTCTCCCATCGTTCTCTGCTGCCCGGGGGTGTGGGGTGCCGGTGGGGCGGATCAGTGGGCCCCATCGATACACCGGCTGGGGACCATGTGCCGGCATAGCGGAGGCTTCCGCAAACACTCTGGGCGCCTGGTGCTCCCACGCCAAACGGAGCTGGAGCGCGACTGGTGGGGGACCACCGTGACAGGACCATTAGACTCTCTGGACCACCTGCTACGACCCCGGTCCGGGGCACCTAGGACGGATTTCCCACTTCCCGGGGAGCGGAGCTTCCCGCCCGTGCAGGCCTGCTCATCCCGACCTGGGACCGGCGGCTGGCTCGCTTCATGTGAAGCGGACAGGCAACGGGCCCATCCTGATCCAACTGAATCATTATTCTTACAGGTGAGACCATCCTTCTCTTGAGAACAGATTTCACCACTTTGCTCAGGCCGGGTCATATCTCGCAGGCTGGGCCCGACAACTTACTCACCAGATTGCAGGACCGCGCCTGTCCACCCCGAGCAACACTAAAAGGCCACGTTGCGCCGCTCCTCCTGACCTGCCTGCTCCTGCATCCCCTCAGCTCATCACACCACACCAGGGGATCGGACCAATAATGCAGACAATGATATCACCCTGAGCGACTTGGGCCTCAGTTTCTCCTGTACTACTAAAGCAGGGCGACCACATCCTCTGAGTGCCCGGATCCCGGACCACATAAAGCCTAGTAGACCTGCACATCTACGTGGTGTCATAATCAAGCCGGAAAAGGTGAGCACAGCTGCTTGCCCCAACAGGGACTTCGAGATCCTCTGTGCTGTCAACCAGGACCGAGACAATCCACCATGGCCGCCGCAAGAAACAAAGCCAAAAATGCCACTTTCGACCCTTTTGTCACGTCGAAATCTCACCCCACTGCCCAGATCACACCGGACGACCCAACAGCACGGGACAGCCCGGACACCAGACACAATCAGCTGCTGGGGGCGATTGAGGCCCTAAAATCATTCATAGACACGAAGATCGGCGAAGTAAAAGCCGACATCCAGCTGATAAGGCAAGATGCCCGCAACCTAACGGAACGTGTCACCATTGTGGAGTCCTCTCAGGAGGACATGGCAAGTGATTCAGCGGCCCTGAAATCTGAAGTCGCAGACCTCAAACATAAGGTATCCCTGCTGGAGGCGAGGTCCGAGGAGGCGGAGGGCCGCGCTAGACGCAGCAAAATTAGGATACTGGGCGTACCGGAGGGGATGGAGACTGCTGACCCGACGGCCTTCGTGGAATCCTTAATTCAACAAGAGATCGGGGTGGCAAACCTCTCACAGGGCTTCGCCATAGAGAGAGCTCACAGATCGCTCCAGAAGAAACCCCCCCAAGGCTTCTACCCTCGCCCCATCATAGCGACGGTCCTCACCTTCCGAGACCGGGAGGTGATCCTGACATTCTCGAGGAAGGGTGGAGAAATAGAGCGAGGCAACTCAAAAATCACCATATACCCTGATTACACTCAGTCGGTTCAGAGAGCGAGGAACTCTTTTGTTCCAGTCAAGGCCAGGCTAAGGAAACTAAACCTAAAATATATGCGGCTCTATCCCTCTAGACTGAAGGTAATTTATAAAGGAAGAGCAATATTTCTCGAGACACCAGCCGCGGCTAACATGTGGATGGAACATAATAACCTGGCAACATAATAACCTGGCCGAGGTCCCTATTGAATCCTCCCATGGGAAACTTAACGAAGGTAGTCAAGGATGAGAGCTGCACGCCCCGACACAGGTGCTTACACCCTCCACAATATACCCGAGAGCTCATGAAATCACCACCATCACTGAAGCAAAACTACAGTATGAGAAGCTAAATGACTGCGGGGCTCACCTAATCTCCCACGCATGGACACAGACCACGACCCCACGAAAGACCAGTGCAGGCTAGTTGCCAGCACACACCTACTCGCGCCAGACACCCGGATTGGGACAGGCAGCGCGAGAGCACCTGAGCACTCCACCTTTGTGTCAGTTGCTGGGTGCACCAGTTATAATTGTTTTACACAAGTTGTTATTCTTTTGACTGCCCTAACTCTGAGGACCTTCAACCAAACTGAAAAGAACCCAATACTAAACACTGGAGTTGACCACTCCACACAACCAGAACTAGACATGGCTCACAACAACATACGATCAAGCCGCAGAGAGGACATAGATCTCTCCTCGACAATTAATACAACCACGCAATGGCGTCAAAACTTAAGGTAATTACATGGAACGTCAGAGGGATGGGATCCTACCTCCGGAGAAATCGAATACACTCTTACCTGAAGAGGAAGAAGGTATCAGTTGCCCTCCTACAAGAAACACACCTCTCTGCTGACTCTGCAGATAAGTTATCAAATTACTGGGGGGTCCAAGGTAACGGCTCATCCTACTCGAAATACGCAAGAGGAGTGTACACATGGGTGAGCCCAGACACACCATTTCAACAGTTGGGGGTAGAATCGGATAATCAAAGCAGGTACTTGCTGGTGTGGGGCATGCTGGAGAGCACTCGAATATGTATAATGAACTCATACTTCCCCCAACATGGCATACCTTCTTACCTCAAGAAGTTATGCGCCAAAGTCATGCTCCATAGGGACTACACCCTGCTGTGGGGAGGCGATTTCAATTGCGTCATGAATGTGGAAATAGACAGATCCACCACACCATGAATACACAATAACCTCCCCGCTCTGGCCCTCCACAGAGCGATTGAGGACTTGCATTTGGTCGATATCTGGCGAGACCTCCACCCCGCTGATAGATCCTATTCATTCTACTTGGCCCCCCACAACCTGCACACCAGGATAGATTACCTCTTTGTAAATGATGAGCTAACCCCTCAGGTCGAATCCGCAGATTACCTGGGCAGATCAATTTCGGATCATTCCCCACTAATAATACAACTCTGCCTGCGACCCCCCCGACCCCCTATCCCAACGTGGCGTATGCCAGTGGAGACATTAACTGACCCCGCATTCAGGGAGTCCCTGGCCGAGAAACTAGAAGAGTACATAGAGATTAATAAGGGATCAGTTGAAAAATGGAGCACTCTTTGGGAAGCAATGAAGGTGGTGACGAGAGGAGAGGTGATTGCCGAGGCAGGTGGGATCAGGAAGCAATTGAGAAAGGAACTAGAGGCCGAGGAGGAAAAGATCAGGCACCTCGAAAACAATTCCTCCCCCACAATTGAGACAGAAATCAAGCTGAGGGAGATCAGGGAAGAATGCAGAACCGCATGGGAGAGGCTCTCGAAATTTGACTTCTCTACTCGCACTATGAAAGCTCATAAAGAAGCGGATAAACCAGGTAGGATACTAGCCTGGCTGTGCAGGAAGGAACACCCGAAGCGGGCCCTTACGGCGATCAGAGACGATAATGGCATAGTCCACAGAACACAACAAGCAATAAATGATGTTTTCTCCGATTTCTATGCGGAACTGTATGCCCACAGTGACCAAATTCCCGAAGCAGACATAAGAGACACCTTAGCAGAAGTTGGCCTACCTAAACTGAACCAGGAGCAAAAAAATATGCTGGGAGAGAACATCACGATCGAAGACATTACCGAGGCGATTAGATCCCTTTCCACAAGTAAGACCCCTGGAACCGACGGCCTTACCCCAGAGTTTTACAAGGCATACGAGGAGATCCTGTCTCCCATACTGCATGAAGTCTATGCGGAGGCATTCGAGACTGGCACGCTACCAGGCACTATGAGAGAAACCCTCATAGTGCCAATGCTCAAGCCTGGCAAACCACCTGAAAAATGTGACTCGTATCGCCCACTAGCGCTTCTGAACTACGATAGCAAAATACTAACAACCATATTGGCTAAGAGGCTCTCAAAGGTGATAGGTTCCCTGGTACACGTAGACAAGAGCGGTTTTGTCCCTGGACGCAACACTACAGCCAACTTGAGAAGGCTCCAGCACATAATGGCACAAACAGAGGAATGCAAAGAAGACCTAGCGGTACTCTCGCTCGATGCCATTAAGGCTTTTGATTCAATTTTCTGGGAGTGGCTGATTGAGACCCTAAGAGAGTTTGGACTGGGCGAATACTTTATCCGATGGGTCAAGGTACTCTATAACAACCCAGTGGCAAGAGTTAAGACAGGGGGCTTGGTGTCAGGGACCTGGGCTCTTCAGAGGGGGACCAGACAGGGATGCCCGCTCTCGCCAATGTTATATATCCTGGGTCTGGAACCAGTAGCAATTTATTTTAGGAAACAGCTTTTTGACGCGGGCATCGGCATCGGTGGAACCGACAATATCATCTCCCTGTATGCAGATGATGTTCTTTTATATCTTCGAGACCCCCAGAAGAATGCCCCGACAGCTCTGGACATCCTGGATAACTTTTTGAAATATTCAGGCATAAAGTTCAGTCGGCGGAAATCATGCGCCTTCCCTCTGGCTGGTCTCAGGGGAAGGAGCACAGAAGAACTCCCCGAGATCAGGATTCAGTGGCAAGTGGAGGCCTTCCGCTACCTGGGCCTCACCATCAAGCACACACCAATCTCCACCCACGAGTGCAACACTGAGGCCGCATTATCTGGGGTACGAAGATCCGTCAAATTTTGGTCGAAACTACCGCTTTCGGTGATGGGCAGAGCTGCAATACCTAAAATGATAATATTACCTAGATTCCTCTATTACTTCACCAATATAACATACTACATTCCCCCATCCTTCTTTAGGAAGCTGGAATCCTTAATCAGAGATTTTCTTTGGGGACGAACCAGGCACAGGCTCACAATGAACATCCTCACACTTCCCTACTCCACAGGTGGTATCCAGCTACCCGATTTTCAAAGATACTATCTAGCGGCACAATTATCCCATGTCGCCAAGTGTCTGTGCGACGAACCCTCAGCCGAGACGAACCTTCTCTGCCAACTAACCTCACCCTTGCATCCTAAAGAACTAATATGGAACACCAGAATGGGGCCTCCTGACCCGCCCATAATCGTACAGGAGGGTCGACAGGTATGGAAAAAGGTTAGCTCTATGCTGGGGCTACAGCACCCATACTCACCTGAGATTTCCATCCTAGCAGACGTATGCAAAGTCCCCGGCGACTTACCAATAATGAGGAGATGGGAGAACTTTGGCATCTATACGTGGGGAGATATGTTCGATGAAGGGCTATTCAGAGACTTTGAATCACTGCAGGGGAAAGACGGGCTCACCCCGAGCCAATTCTTATGGTATCAAAAGGTGAAACTTATCGCCAAGGAGAAATGGAATGTGTGGCCCGAGGAGCCTGAAACACACGCCCTTGTACAGGAGGTATATGGTGTTAGCGATGGTTGGAAACCGACATCAAGGTTATACAGCCAAATAAATGACAGGCCCAACCCAAGAAGTGCACGTTTGAAGGAGAGATGGGAGTCCGACTTGGGGACCGAAATCACAGAGGGAGAATGGTCGAGAGCCCTATTATACCCGAAGGAGGTATCTAGGAACGCTACATTCAGGCTAATTCAACTCAATGTCCTCTATAGGACCTACATGTCCCCACATAGAGTATCCACCTTCAATGATAGAGTCAGCCCGACATGCCCATGGTGCCCCTCTGACCATGCTGACATGATCCACATGTTTTGGACTTGCCCTAAGTCTCAGAAACTTTGGTTCGCCGCTGAACAGACCTGTAGGAAAGCTGGCCTGGAGGTATATGAATGGACACCTAAAGAGTGCCTCCTAGGCACCTACCCGAGGCTGAGTAAAATCAAGCACTTAGTGAAGCTCATGGACATAGCATGTGTGCTTACAAAAAGAACGATCGCCATGGCCTGGAAATCCCCAGTAGGCCCCAGGTACGAAACTTGGATCAAGGAGATGGAAAGATGGACGGCAGCAGAAACTAGAGCCTGGGAGGAAGGGAACAATCGGGGTGGGGAAGACTCGAGCACCACACTGGAGGCCTGGAAGACCCTTCTGAGAGACATGATCTTCTCAACAAGCTACAAACCCCCCTGAATCCACCCCTCGCACTTTGTATAACGGCTTAATCCATGTACTGCAGCATCCATCCCACACACACTCCCTCCCCACGTTCCATGAAGACCAGACAGAGCCCAATGGAGTAGAGGCTGGGGTTCGACTATGAATCAAGGACCACAATAACTCAGAGGACTAAAAGACAGTCACTGTTACCACTGTTACTTGTTTATTTGTCTGTTGTTTAATGTTATCCATGCCCTATATGGCATAAGTGATTTGTAACGCAAGCTTTGACACAAGCCATGATTGTAATGGTTCTGTGTATAACCGTAAATGCCAAATGCCAATAAAAACATTTAAAAATAAATTGACACTAGCACACACTTTCCCACTCAGATGGGCATTCCGCGCTTTTCTGCTGACTCGTATCGTCCTTTGAAAAACATGAAACAATGCTTATAAAGTAATGTTCAAGAACAGCCCTTCAGCCGAAGGGTAAGCAGACTGTATGGGCAGAAACCTTCAATAAGTTTGCATACACATGTGCGATGCGCGCACATACAGTATGCCCAAATATACAGCAGGGTAACGATTTGCAATGACTTAACCAAATGCCCGGGAGCCCCGTTGGACTACCCGGGCCTGGAGAAGTGAGGCGACTAACATTACGGGCCTCCTCTATTCACTGCTGCGACCCGGGCTGAACAAATACCGGCATTCCTCCGGCATCCTTGCTCATTCCAGTCTTCGTCACGAACGCCGCCGTGACCACCCGTGCCGAAAAGGCTCAATAATCCGCACCTGAGCATGGGCAGGTGGCGTAGGAAATAGTCCCTTCAATTGAAATCAGCTGTTGCTGCGTGCGAAGCCTGGGACTACAGAACCTTCCCACGGCGGCTAGGAAGTGTAGTTCCCCCAGCTACTTAGCATTTTTGAATGCCCACACGCCTTTTCCTGCTCCAACCCCAATTCCTGAAAGTACCTCCTCTCCCAGGACCTGGCTTCTCAGGGTGACGCAGGTGAAACTGTTGCACCAATCTTGGCGCATGTACCACACTTGCTGGCTTCCATGAACTGTCTTCTGGACCATAACCAGACCATTGGATTAAATACCTCAACACACGTTGCCTTCTCTTTGGGTCCATGATTTGTTTCACCTCATATTCCATTTGGCGCTCCTTCATAATCACTGGTGGTCTCTGCGTGATCATCCTCAGAGCTACAGGTTTAAGCAAAGACACATGGAACACTGGATGTATCGTAACATTTTTTGGTAACCGTAATTTAGCAGCCACAGAGGAGACACATTGCGTAATCTCATAGGATCCAATAAATCAAGGTGCAAATTTATGAGGTCCCACCAGTGACGGGTTACGAGTTGACAACCATATCCTGTCGCCCACCTTGTATTTGGGAGCCTCTTGTCGTTCCTTGTCAACCTGTATTTTATAGGCAGCCTTGGCCTGTTCCAAATTAGCTTGTGCCTTCAGCCTAATTTTCAGAAGCAACTGCTTCCTCTCTTGTAGAACAGGAATTTGATCCACCTCGGGCAAAGTCTTGGGTAACATATTTTGTTCATGTCCGTACAAACATTAATTAGGGGCTATTCCCAGCGATGCGTGTTCAGTATTGTTGTACATGAATTCGGCCTAGCACAAAGCTTGCACCCATGACTCCATCCCACCCCCCAAATAACATTGTTAGTATTGCTCAAGTGTCTAGTTGACCCTTTCAGTCTGCCCGTCAGTTTGGGGATGATAACTCGTAGGCAGGGCACAGTCGATTCCCAACATCCGGCAGAAGGTACGCCAAAATCTGGAAGTAAATTGGGGTCCTCTATCAGAAACAATACTCCGGGGAAGTCCATACAATCTGACAATATGCTGTTATGTTATGTTATTTGGCATTTATAATAATAATAAATAAATAATTTAGCATTTATATAGCGCTACGAACCCTCAGGTATCTGAGCGCTGCTTATTATTACCCACGGTGTGTGGTGCTCATTTATCGACCTCGGAAGGATGAAAGGCTGAGTTTGGCCCCGCCGGGATTCGAACCTGCGTCAGCAGGCTCTGCACAGATGTCAAAGCGAGTGCTCTACTCGCTGTGCCACTTGACCGGCTTACAAGTATACAATATAGTGCTCTATATATCATTGGTATGACCTCAAAGCGCTGGTACGTTGAACGCCCTCAGGGACCGTAGCCCAGGTCAGGTAAGAGAGTAAGGTGTCATAGGGTGCTTGGGTTCACCAATTATGTGCGCAGCTGGTGCAAATTGCCTGATGGTAGCTGCAGCCTAGCATTAGGTGTGGTGGTTTTTGATATCAGTTGAATGTGTGCAGTCTGGAGGATGGACACCAAGACTGGGTTCTGGCTGTGTGAGGCCTGTGTAGGACGCTTATGTATGCAGCTAGGCCGGTTTGTCCTGGGATGTAGCTGCGTATAATTAGAATGATGGGGTGTTCATGGAGTAATGTTCGTATTTGAGCAGCTAGGCCAAAATTGATCGAGGGGTGTAGCTGCACTCTAATTGTGTGTTGGTGTAGAGAGTAAGCATAGTGATATGGGAGGTAAGTGTTTGGGTATGATCTAAGGAGTTCGCTATTCTGGATTTCATGCTCGCTTTTGCTTAATAGTGATTTAATAAGCGTAATCAGTGGCGTCATTGCTCGGGATCTCATTGAGCATTTGTCATTGGGTTGCAAGGTCTTAGTCGCTTCAGATTGTCATAGTAGGCATTACGGAAAGAGCCACATTTTTAGAGCTATGCAAAAGGTCATATAGTCTTGGGTGTGTCGAATATGTGGGGGGAGTGAGTTCCACAGAGTTGGCGCCAAGGTTGAGAAGGCGGATCCTCCGATCCTGACAGAGTTGGAAGTTGGAATTACTAGAAAGAGGGCAGTGCTTGATCTTAGGGAGCGAGAAGGGAGGTGGGGATTTATCTTCTCTTGTACGTACGTTGTGCCGGTCTTCTGTACTGCTCGGTGAGTGATGCATAGGGTCTTGAAGGTGGCCCTTCGTCCGACTGGGAGCCAGTGGAGGGTTCAGAGAGCGGGTGAGATGTGGTCTCTTTGACCCAGGGCGAGGAGCAGTTTTACTGCAGCGTTTTGGGCTCCTTGGAGTTTGTTGAGTTGGTATGCCAGTGCTCCCAGGTATAGGGAGTTGGCATCGTCCTGTCTCGACATCACAATGGACATAGCTGCGGCAAGTCTGTTTGGGTAGGAGAGGTAGGGAAAAATGCGTCTCAGAAGTTTGAGGTGGTAGTGACAGCATTTTGACATGTTGTTGATCTGACTAAAGAGGGTTAGGCCTGAGTCCATAGTGCAGCCTAGGTTTTTGACTATATTGGAGGTGGGGGGAGGTGGGCAGAGGGAGGGGGTACATGGGAGCAGATGTGGGAGAAGGGCAGTATTGCCGCACACCATGATTTCAGTTTTATCAGGGTTCAAAAGGAAGTGGTTTTTTATCATCCATCGGTCGATATCGCAGAGACAAGCTTCAAGGTCGGGATGAGGGTTGGTGCAAGTCTTGGGGATTCTTAGGATAATATGGGTGTCGTCAGCATAGTTGTAACCAGAGAGGTTGTTCATGCGGATGATTCTTGGTAGAGTGGACATATAGAGGTTGAACAGGAGGGCATATAGGCATGTGCCTTGGGGTACTCCAGTGTTCACTGAGTGTGCAGTTGAGACAAAAGGGTAGAGGAATGTTATTTGTTCCCTGTTGCTGAGGAAGGAGGCAATCCATTTGAGGGCACTGCCACGGATTCCTAGGGAGTAAAGGCGGTCAAGGAGGATTGAATGGTTAACTGTGTGTCAAAGGGTGCAGAAAGATCAAGGAGAATCAGTGCTGCTCAGCCTTCAGGGCATGCAGTGACCTTGAGATCATCCCAGATCGAGGTCAGAGTGGTTTCTGTTCTATGCCGCTGTCTGAAGCCTGATTGTGCGGGGTCGAGGAGATTGTTGGATTAAAGGAGTTGAGCTGGGAGTATGCTGTCCGGTCAATGATTTTCATGAGAAATCTGGTGTTGGAGATCGGCCTGTAATTCTTGAGGTCAAGGGATGTCTTTTTTTAGAAGTGGCTTGACATGCACTGTTTTGAAGGCTTCAGTGAAGATGCCAGAGGTGAGACAGTTATTTAGTATGGCTCTCGCATGTTCTCGTGTGCAGGTAAAGGAGGTTATGTCTTTTAGGACAGAGGCGGGGCAGGGGTCAAAGGGCGACCCAGAGCGTTTGCTGGCTGATAGTAGGTCAAGGAACTCATCTTTGGAGATGGGTTTAAAGGAGTCGAAGGTAGGTAAAGTGGGTGTAGGGGCAAGGGGATCAGGAGGGGTCGGTGAAGTGAAGGGGAGGGCAAGGACAGTTTGGTGTTAAGGGTTGTCGTCCTGTGAAGCACGGTGTTGTAGAAATGTAGCAAGAGGGAGCCGCAGAGTGATTGTGTGGGAGTGGATTGGGTGGAGGTGCACATAGTTTTCACAAATTCTGATATGATTATGTGGAGTTCTTTGCTGCGGTTGCCACAGCTGAGAATTTGTTTGTTGTAATAGGCTTTTTTGGCCTTTTCGGATTTTGAGTGGTGGTGCAGGGCAAACAAGGATCTGCTGAGATCGGTTTTAGAGGCTCGCCATTTGCGTTCAAGGGAGTTATTTCATTTTTTGGCCTTCCTCAGGTCTGGTGTGAACCATTTGGGGGACGGTCCTTTGCGTGAGGATGCAGGGGTGATAGGAATTAGGGAGTCTTTAAGCCAGGAGTCGAAGGAATCGATGGTTAAGGGTCTATCACAGAGCAGGGTTGCAGGGGGACGGAGAAGCAGGGCTTCGGCTAGGTCGGGAAGGATCTTTACTTTGTTCCAGCATTTGAGATCAGTGGTGGGCGCCGGGGGAGCTGTAGGAGGGGGGCAGGTGAGTGGATAGAGAAAGGGATTGCAAAGTGCTTGCTCCAGATCAGTGGTTTTGGACAGGATATATAAACCAGATAATGGGAGCTGAAGATTGCGTCAAAGGAGCGTCCACCTGAGTGGGTTGGACCAGTGGTATGTTGGGCTAGGTTGAGCGCACCAAGACTGTCAACCAGCAAATGAGCCATGGGGTTGTTGGGCATATCGAACCAGATATTGAAGTCTCCCAGGAGTATAAGAGAAGGGTGATTCACCTGAATGGTAGCTATTGAGTCACAGAGGTTGTTGGCAAAATTTCTGTCATATCCAGGGGGTCTGTAGATGAGTAGGAAGCTGTGGGTGAAGGTTGATGCAAGCAGGAGTTTTACCAGAAGGGATTCATAGGAGGCATTGCATGTCTGGGATTCGACGATTGAGACTGAGAAATGGGGTTTGAAGAGGGTTGCCACTCTGCCTCCTCTGGAGGGTCTATTATGGGCGATTAGCGAGTAGCCGGGGGGGAAGTCTTTGTCTGCTACTGGGGCAAAGTCGCTGGAGAACCTGGTTTCGGTGATAAAAATGAGGTTGGGATTGTCAGAGGATAGGAGGTAAAAAATGCTGTGTCTGTTTCTTGCTACGGAGCGGGCATTAAAAAGCATGCATGTGACTTTGTGCAGGGAGGTGGTATTCGTGATGGTCATCGCAGAGGGAGCTTGGCAGACATGGGTGCCTGATGGGGCGGAGGGTGTGGTTGAATCATTCAGGGTGGTTGGGACTGGTTGAGGTGGGGTGGGGGGGCTGGATGCCTGTGGACTTTGAGTGTTGGGTGAGAGGGTTACATTGATGGGGGCGGGAAGAGTGGGCGGGTGGAGGTAGGAATGTGAGGGACAAGGTGGGTCAAGGGGGGTAGGAAGCTTAGTGAGTGGAACATATCAGGTGTGGTGGTTTAGGCAGGTCGTTTTTGGATTGTGTCTGTGTGGCGCTGGGGGTTTAGATGTCCTGCGTGAGAAGTTAAGAGAAAGGGGGTGGAAACTGGGAGAAGGGAGAGGGGAGTGTCTGGGGTTAGAGTAGGGAGAGGTTGGAAGGTTGGACTGAAGCAGAATGGTGAGGTGTGGAGGGTCGAGGGAAAGGACCAGTCACTTTTCCGATATTTAGTGGGTTTTGGTGCCATTGGGGTTTGGGAGAGGGTGGGGGGTGAGAGGGAGCGGGAGATTAGGCTACCGTTCTAGCAAGGGTGAGATGAGCTACTTTCAGTGAAGGGAAGGAATATGAAGGGGTGTGTCTGTTGGCATGGGCCGAGTAGGTGTTAAGGGGGAGGGAGAGGGCAGAATGGGAGGTAGGTTGAGAGGGTTGTGAGTTCCCCAGTGGGCTACAGAGGAGGACGAGGAAGGCATGGGAGGTAGGTTGAGAGGGTGGAGAGTTCCACAGTGGGCATAAGGATGGTGTGGTGGTGGAGGTGGATTTGCGCTGTTTGGAGCACCAGAGGGATCCTCTGGATTGGATGTTCGATAATGGCTGTGGTGTATAGGCGGGGGGTATCAGTGTTCTCAATAGATGTCTCAATAGTGGATGTTGATGTATTTGGGTGGGAAGAGGAGTGGTGGATGAGCCTTTGAGGAGGCAGGTGATTGGCGCGCCAGAATGCTCCTCTGATCTTAGACAAGGGATGATGGTAGGAGAGTGGGCGGGTAGCATCCGGGTGTATTGTTATACAGAGGGAGGGGACATGGTTTGCGGCCAGATGGTGATAAAGGGAGGTTGTGAAGTTGCTTTACTTTAATACATTTGAAAGGCGCAAACCTTGGACCTGTGGGTATCAGGGCGCAGACATACAGCATAAAACAGACCCAGATGAATAGTATTTAGCCAGGGCAGGCCAGGGGTAGAAGTCAGACGAACATCCACGTTTATAGCTTTCTCTCGAAGGGCTCTGTAGAGTTCTGACATCTAAGCTCTAACGGCAGATTATTCCAGTCTTTAGGAGTGCAAAGTAAAAGGCTCCTTTTTGTGCACCTTGGAAGCATCAGGTATTTCTGGTTTCTAGATCTAAGAGATCTGTTGTCGACTTTTTCAATGATGAGATCTTGCAGATAAGTGGACATTAGGCCTTGTCTACAATTAAAAGTGTTAACTAATAAGCGGTAAAGAACACGTGGCTCCACGGGGAGCCAATGCAATGCTCATCTAGAGTCCGAGACATGGTCTCGACGGGATAGTTTCATGACCACCCTCACTGCCCCATTTTGGACAACCTGCAGTCTGTTACCATCTGTTTTGCTAGGCCCTACGAGGAGGCTGCAGCAATAGTCTATTTTAGACCCAACTATAGCTCTGGCGATTGTTTCTGCGTTAGCCTATGTGATGAATGGTCTAAGATGTGCCAAGAGTTTAATATAATAGACCGCTGCAGATACAAGGCTGCTGACGTGGGATTTCATGTTGAGCTGCTGGTCAAAGATAACACCCAAGGTTTTTATCTTCTTTTGGGTGGTTATCTTAAAATCGCCGAGTTCAAAATTATTGTAAATACTACCAAGCTTAGCTAACATGGGCTGAGTATCAATAATCAGAAACTCTGTTTTAGCCCTGTTCAGTGCCAGATTATTCCACACCATCCAGTTCTCAATAGATGCATAAACTGTTCTATTCGGCTTCATCCTGAGCATGAGTACCAACTATAGGGACGACACACTGTGTGTCATCTGCATAGTTGGTAAACACAACGCCCTCCTGATCCAGGAGGGCAAAAAGGATGTCATAAATATATTGTATAAGCAGGGTGAAATACAAGCACCCTGCGGGACACCAAATACAACAGAGAGCGGAGAGGCTACTACCTCTTCG
Organism: Ambystoma mexicanum; assembly: GCF_040938575.1. Lineage (NCBI taxonomy): Eukaryota > Metazoa > Chordata > Amphibia > Caudata > Ambystomatidae > Ambystoma > Ambystoma mexicanum. The sequence goes on along the minus strand of NC_090936.1, from coordinate 296,803,242 downwards.
TAAAAGAACTCTGCTCTCTCTGTTGTCCAAGAATGAGGCAATCCAGCAAACCGCTACTGGAGAGAAATTGGCCACTTGCTCCAACCTGGCGACCAGAATTAAGTGGTCAACCAGGTCGAAGGCGGCTGACAGATCCAGCAACATCAACATGGAGGATTGCCCCTTGTCCACACCACTGGCGGCTGCTTGTAAAGGGTGGGGGGCGCCGCCCACCCCAACTAGGGCCCACTCCCAGAGTGTGCAAAGAACATTGTGCACAAGGTTCTCTGTTTGTTTTTTGCAGTGCAGCGTGTCGGCAAATCGATGTTGCAGAGTGGCAGATTTATTATAAATAAATAGTTAATCTGCCGCTCTGCAATGTTCAGTCTTCAATGTGGCTGGCTGGGTCTGCCACCCTAACGCAGGGGCGTGTCCCGTTTTGCGGATCTTTTCCCTATTGTAGTGTGCGTGGAGCTCGGAGCTCCATGCACTCTATGTAAACATTCATAATGCAGGAGGCTGGCGGGGCGCTAGAGGGGTGGCCCCGCCAGTATTGATCTGTGCGCAAACAGTGCACCAGGATCTGACCTTACTTTGAGGGGTAGGTTACTGGCTGTTGTGTGGTGTTCTAGTGTTTCTTCAACGTGAGCGTCATGACGCTCCTTCAATAAAAGGGGCTCTGCTGGCACGCGGAGGCAGTACAGCAGAGCCCCAGGAAGCAGCAACTTGTGTCTGTGTCATTGTGTTTCGCCGGTCTGCCACGTGATTGTGGCCTGGTTTTGCAGCGCGGCCCAAGTGCCCTTGGAGCCGCGACTACTGAGAAGTGGGGGTGATCCCCCAGACTGCAGAGGTGATCCGGGTCTGGTAGGGTGTCCCCTGCCCGCAGTCTGCTGGGTGCCCCCAGCATGCCCGCCCTGTTGGGTGATCCCGACAACATTTGTGGCCCGCCCCGGTGACCGGAGGCGGGCCACCACATTGGCGACAAGGAGGTCCGGGTCCTGTGTACCCTGCGGTGCACAGGTTGCCGGGCGCCTCTGACGGAGGCAAGTGAGGAGCCCACCTGGGCAGAGAAGGTGAGCGGCCCCGTGAGAGCCCATGCCGCCATGTGTGGAAGGTGCGGCGGGCAGACCGGTGTGCTCACGAAACCCCCCCCTGTGCCATCATCAGAGGGTCAGAGGCCGGCAAGGTCACACGCGGGAAAGGGGCGTGTCCCAGCAGACCCAGCGGCGGCCCGACAAAGGAAAGGGGTGTGGGCCCAGTGGCAGCCCGATAAATGAAGGGGGCATGGCCCCAGCAGCGGCCCGATAAAGAAAAGGGGCGTGGCCCCAGCAGCGGCCCGACCCGGCCCCAAGGACAAAGGAAAAGGGGCGGAGCTGAGTTGACTGGTTCGCCGCAGGGATCAGTGAGGACATCCCGCTTGGAGTGGGTACTGAGAGCAACCCCATCCAGCCCCGGGCCGCATCTGGGTGAAAACTAAGAACCAGAAAAAACAAATATAGGAAAGAGCAGGCCCGTGGACATTTCCTCAGCACTCAGTATCTGGAAAAGGGGGTGGAGCTTTCCCTCCGCCTCGTCCGCTCAAAAGGGGAGGGTCACTCCCGCACCCGGGCCGCAGTGGTGAAGAGCCTGGGCTGGTCCACAGTGAAGGAGGGCCCATCAACACCCGGGCCTGAAGGAAAAAAAATAATAAGAGTTTTTGTTCCAGAAGGGGATCTCAAGGCCGGCAGAGCAGCCAAAAAGGGGTCTGGCCTGAACATTGGAAGCCCAGATAAAGAAGAGTGGTGCCATCAATCCCCCCCGGAGTTCTGTACCTGCACAGGCCCTGGGGGTAGCGGCTCCACCTGGAGTGCTTGTGCGCCCTATGGGATCTCGGCATAGGAGGGCCAAGGAACAGAGTGTGTGTGTCATCCACACCAACCAAATTACCACATCCCAAGGGTGGCTGCTCCCCAAGGAGCGCTTGTGCGCCCTCCAAGACGTCCAAAAAGGGGTAGGCACCCAAGACCTACCTCCTGTAGCCACGTAGTGTGTCCGACCAGTGGTCATCATGGCAGAGGACGACAATGAAGGGGTATGTCAGAGACAGCTTGCGCCACTACAGCACTTTGACGTGGTGGGTGCGCCGGCTAGTTTGGGACCCCGGTGGACAGCCCGGGTAGCGAACCTGGAGCTGTATTTTGAGACGGTGGAGATGAAGGACACCGCCAAGTGCCCGACCCTCCTGTACTCCGCCGGATTCACTGTTCAAAGGCTATTCAAGACATTAAGGCCCGCCGATCAGTCCTATGATGCAGCCATCACCGTCCTGAACAAATACTTCCATCCCATGGTCAACAGGGACTACAAACGGTTCCGGATGAGATGCGCAAAGCAAGAAGAAGGGGATAGCCTCGATGCGTTCCATGGGATGCTGCCCGGCATTGCACTGTCCAGTGCCCTGGGTAATTTTGAGGGGGACGAAATCAGGGCGCAGATCATTTACAGCTGAAACTCCTCAAAGCTTCGTAAGCAAGTCCTGAGGGACCCAGCATTGACCTTCGAACGGATCCTAGACCTGGGCTGTGCCCAGGAGCTGGCAGAGGTACGGGCCTCCGTCATGGACTCATCCAGACAACACCTCAAACTGGAGGCCCCCATGCAGCGGGTTAAGCTGGAGGAGGTGTCGGCCATCAGCAAGTGGCAAGGAGGAAAACTGGCGAGGCAGGGAGACTGGCCCAGGAGAGACCCCAATTCCACACTATGCCATCAGTGCGGGTGGGATCTTCCACACCCGCAGGACTGCCCGGCGAAAGGACACATCTGTGGGAGATGCGGGAAGGTGAATCACTTTGCTCGGGTGTGCCTTGCCCCGACACCAGCCAGCATGGCGGGGACATCGCAGGGGAGTGAGTCGAGGGGGAAAAGGACCCCTAGAGTGGCTGCAGTCCAAGCGACGGAGGATCAAGGGAGAAGGCAGTATGATGCGGGAGAGGAGGCCGATGAAGAGAACATATTCTTTTTGTCCTGCAGCAGCGCCACAGGCCAATTCGATCCCGTAATCTTCTGAACTTCAACTGCCTGCTGTTGGGCCCGTGGTGTGCGGACTGGAACACACCTGGTTGTTTTGAAGTGTTAAAGAGTGAACTTAATGAGTAGATACTAGGTGGTGCGTGGACTGGAATGCACCCTATGTTTGCAGTGATGATGTATTGAGCCTAAGGGGTGCTCGGACAAGAATGCAACAAGTTAGACCCTGTTGAGGGTCGCTGTTTGTTTGCAGTGGGTGGTGGTTTTTTTGTTATAATAAATGATGGATGTTGTGTGGTGGTCTAGTGTTTCTTCAACGTGAGCGTCATGACTTTATCATGACGCTCCTTCAATAAAAGGGGCTCTGCTGGCACGTGGAGGGCAGTGCAGCAGAGCCCCAGGAAATGGCAACTCGTGTCTGTGTCATTGTGTTTCGCCGGTCTGCCACTTGATCGTGGCCTGGTTTTGCAGCACGGCCCAACTGCCCTTGGAGCCATGTTATGATGTAAGTGTAAGTTAAAACAAGTTCATAAAAATGTATTACCAGATCCTAGTTAAACATTGAGCTGCACTATGAGCTCATTAAGTTCTAAGAATGTTATTCTAAGAATGTGGAGGAGAGACAGTAGAGACTGCAGGGAGAGAGCCATGTTGGCACTCGGCTCTCATAGGCCGCTGTCGCTGTAATGAAATAAATTACTGTTTCTTCATCACTGCTGCCTGGAGCCCTTATTTTAGGACCAGAGGACATTTTGCTAATGTATGCAAGAGGTCATCAATAAATCTCTTAGAAACCAGAGACAACCAAGAAGAAGGTGCTCACTCAGCTTACAACATACAGGAGGTGTACTCCTCGCAAGACAACCCCAGACATGTCTTTGAGATTTTGAGCATTGGAGGAGGAGACAGCAAAGGTCCAACAGATGTTTTTGTAATTGATGGTCAAGAAATACTCATGAAAGTTGACACATGTTCCCCATGGACCATCATTTCTAAAGAGACATTTAAAGATGTTCTAAAAAAAGATGAATCAATGCTGGAGACACCAAGAATTCGGCCCTGCGGCTATATGGAATCCCCTATTGAGATGCTGGGACAGGTAACTGCAAGTGTGCAATACAGAGGTGGAGAATGCATAGCTGACATTTTGGTTGCAAGAAAGGGAGCCTCCCTTTTAGGTTGGGAGGAACAAAGGAAGTTGAGAGTCAGGGTGCAAGCTAGCGCCACTGAGCCTGTCACCATTGCCGAGATTGATGATATGTGGTCAAGAGAGTTCCCAGAGGTCTTCACCGAAGGTCTGGGCAGACTCAAGAACTTCGAACACCATATTTGACTAAAGAAAGAATCTCAGCCTATTGTTCATAAAGTGAGACATGTGCCGTTAAACATGAGAGCGCAACTACGCAGTGAACTCAATAACTTAGTAGATAAGTGTGTCATTGAACCTGTTGAGGCCACAGTGTGGTTGTCCCCCATTGTTTTAGTGGCCAAAAATAATGGTAAATTAAGAGTGTGTATAGATTTGCGCAGTCTTAATCACAATATTCTGGTGGAGAGACATCCCCTACCCAACATTTCCGAGACACTCTCCACTCTTGGCGAACCCAAATTGTTCTCTGTCATTGATCTCTCTGCTGCCTATCACCAAGTTCCCCTTTCCCGAGAATCGCAACATCTCACTGCCTTTATCACACCTGAAGGCACTTATAAATACAATCGCATGCCATTTGGGTTGGCCTCGGCCGCATCTGTGTTCCAAAAGGTGATGGAGGAAGTGTTAAAAGGGTTGGAAAATGTTAAGGTGTTTCAAGATGACATTCTGATTTTTGCAAGTAATGAGCATGAGCATGACAGAGTACTTAGGGCAGTACTATGCAGACTGAAAGAGGCTGGGTTAACGGTCCAAAGAAGCAAATGTAAAATAAGTGTTGAGGAAGTGGAGTATATGGGACACAAAGTTTCGAAAGAAGGTATTTCTCCCAAAAAGTCACTCATAGAAAGCATTAGTAATACTCCTCAGCCCAAAGACAAGGACCAACTACGTTCTTTCATGGGACTAGCGGAATATTACCATAAATTTGTGAATGGCTTTGCATCCATCTCATCTCCATTGAGGGAGTTACTAAAAAAGAACGTGAAGTACACATGGTCCAAAGAGTGTCAGGAAGCATTCTTGCAAATCAAAGATTGTATAGTCAAGGCCCCATCCTTAAGTGGATTCATGTTTGGCAGGAAAACGTTGCTTTCAGTTGATGCTAGTACCCTTGGCTTAGGAGCAGTTTTGACTCAGTTTGACTCAGGTAAAACTGAATACACAATTGCATTTGCATCCAGGCCACTTAGAGGAGCAGAAAAAAATTACTCGGTCATTGAAAGAGAGGCACTAGCAGTATTTTGGGCAGTCACGCACTTCAAGTTCTTTATATGGGGCCGACCTTTTATTGTCAGATCAGATCACAAGCCTTTGGTTCAATTGATGAACGGTTCTGAGTGGGCCAAAGGGTCTCCAAGAGTTTCGAGGTGGATGGTAGAACTCTTGGGTTATAATTTCAAGGTGTGTTACATTCCCGGGAGGGAGAATGTAGTACCAGATTGTTTATCCAGATTACCTGTGTGTGATGGTGAATTGGAGGGAGCACCTGAATTTCAAGATGGGAGCATTGCAGAAATTGAGCATGATGCCATTGATAAAGAGATGTGGATAAGAGCTGGTGAGGAGGATTTAATATTGAATCAAGTTATGATTTGGACCAGAGAAGGATGGCCTCACAAGAATATTGTGGGAAAAGAGTTTGACAGATATTTTGGTGTGAAGGACAAGTTAAGTATGTCTGAGGACAGATGTAAACTTAGAAAAGGAAATAGGATAATACCCCCCAGTGGAGTCAGATCTCATTTAGTGAATATAGCACATCAAGGTCACCTGGGCATGGGAGGAACAAAGATATTTGCGGCAATATTTCTGGTGGCCTGGGATTGACAGCGATGCAGTGAAGTGTGTTAGGGGTTGTAGAGAGTGTGGTAAGAGTGACAAGACCAAGATGGTTAGAGAAGTACCAATAAATCCTGTCAAAGTACCGAGTGAACCATGGCAAAAAGTTGCAGTTGATTTGATGGGACCATTACAAAACCTTGACAATGGGTATAAATACATTGTTGTGTTAGTAGACTACCATTCCAAATGGACTGAATGGAAGGCTTTGCGTGAGGCAACCACTGCAGAGATGGTGTTATTCTTCGAGGACGTGTTTTACAGGGAGGGTTTCCCGACAGAATTAATCACTGATAACAGAGTACAATTCTGTTCTGAAAGGATGTTAACTTTCTTGAAGAAATTTTGCATCAAACACACTAGAACTGCTTTATATCATCCAAGGGCCAACAGCCTCGTTGAGAGAGCCAATAAGTTCATAAAAGGTGGTTTGCAATTGGCCATGGCTTCTAATCTAAGCTGGTTTGGTGTAGTAAGAGAAATGATATGGAACTACTGTACCACACCACACTCAGTTACAAATGTATCTCCGTTCATGTCATTGAAAGGGAGACAACCTGGAACAAAACTATGTCCAGGGTGGATGGACTTAGCCAAGAGTTCCAACATTGATCGCAAGAGAATTATGACTCTCATCAAAGAAGCACAGGATGTGTACAAAGAAAGATTTGATGAGGACAAGAGTGTCAAAAGTAATACCTGGAAAGTGGGAGATTGTATTCTCATAAAGAACCCTAGATTCACTCCCAGATGTGTAGAAAGCAAATACATTGGTCCCAAGAAAATATCTGCGGTAAGAAACAATGTAGTAATTGTAGAAGGGGGGGAGTGTTGGTCAATGTCCAGAATTGTGAAATGTCCAGAATGCATGAAGGACAATGCACATGATAAACATGACAATGGTGAACATGACAATGGTGAATTTGCTAGTAACAGTATCAGAGACTCTAGTGTCATAGATAAGTGCTCCAAGGATGACAACAATTCAAGGTCTGCAGCAGAGACACATTCAAATAGAGTCAAGAACAAACCCGGCTGGTTTAAGGATTATTATGTGGAGTAAACAGCTGTATGCACATAAGGGATGAGATGTGTTATGATGTAAGTGTAAGTTAAAACAAGTTCATAAAAATGTATTACCAGATCCTAGTTAAACATTGAGCTGCACTATGAGCTCATTAAGTTCTAAGAATGTTATTCTAAGAATGTGGAGGAGAGACAGTAGAGACTGCAGGGAGAGAGCCATGTTGGCACTCGGCTCTCATAGGCCGCTGTCGCTGTAATGAAATAAATTACTGTTTCTTCATCACTGCTGCCTGGAGCCCTTATTTCCTCAAGCCGCGACTGCTAAGAAGTGGGGGTGATCCCCCAGACTGCGGAGGTTCCGTCCGGTGATCCGGGTCTGGTAGGGTGTCCCCTGCCCGCGGTCCACTCGGTGCCCCCAGCGTGCCTGCCCTGTTGGGCAATCCCCACAGCACTTGTGGCCCGCCCGGGGGACCGGAGGCAGGCCACCACACTGGCTAGCAAAACGTTTACTGAAGAATGTCATTGGCTGTTTGTCAGCCAATGATATTCAGTAATGTGGGTGGGGTCGGATGATGGGCGCATGCTCTGTGCCACTTTATCCCACTTTGTGTGTTGCGTGGTTGACTGCAGGAGCTTGCAGGCACTACTGCCTGGTTACCTCACCCTTGCCAACTCCGGTGAGTACTCATATGTGGAATTAAGCCACATAGTAAACCAATGTGACTCATTATTTACTCCTTGCAAGTGTATTTGCTTCAGCTGTTCCTCTGACTCATTTGCACTACGGAATGACCACTGATGGCCTACAATGCTTTGCAGGCCATTAATCTTCATTGATGATGTCACTCGAGCAGCCAGACAGGAGCAGTGGGGGTGACAGGATGGAGAATGTGTGCGCACTTTGTTTTGTGTCCCTGTCACGGCTTAGAGCACTGTTGCTGACTCCTGTGAGTGGGAAGACAGTGGAGGTGAGGGGCAGCATACTCTGCCGCTTCTGAGCATGCGCATTATAGCACTAAAGGGAAATAAGGAAGGACATGCGCAATGGGCATTCAATCACACATTTTCCACAGACGATCACTTATGCTAAAGAAAACTGCAGTCTCATGTGATGCAGTTCCTGCTACTTACAGCCCACGCTAACATTATCCATTCCATATGGGAAACATTCATCCAATCCAGTTCTTGTTTTAACTTTGCATTCTGGGACTTGTAGTCTCGAATATCCCCATTATAAACCCAGCACTACAAGTACCTTTGAATGCATGAAAGTGTTTTTTCTGTTTGTGATTTTTTTTAACGTCTTCCCCTTTGCTGGCATGAGCTTTTTGGCATGTCTGAGCTCTTTGTACCCTCCCCTGCTGATTGCTCTCTGTTATTTACGGTATGATATCATGGTGCCTTCCTCGCGTTGCTCTTTTTGCTTTCCTCATCTGGCTTTGGAATCTCTCTAGGTTTGGCTTATAGGTGTTTCAGCAGCACCTGTGGCAGACCTGTTGGAAAGAGTGGAATGCAGCATTCAGTCCACCCTCTGCACTTTCCTAGCACTGTCATGTGTTGCTAGCTGCATGCGCGTTCGCTTTTATTGACTGCATGTGCTGTCACTTTAATAGAAGTAGCTATGTGTAGTATCTCGCAAGTGGACCTCCTCACGCTGCTAGTCAGCCACCCTCCTTCATACAAGGATACACCGACACAGGAGCTGGGGTGTAACACTTCTTTACTTCATGGCCGTCAGCCTCGAACTGCCTTTCTGGCGGTAGCCCCGCCCCTTCCTACATGTGGGTCGCAGCCCACTGATTAATGGTAACAAACAGAGGACTCGTCCTCGGAACACATAAACACTGGCGACACCACACCCTCCCCTTACTAAACATTTAGTCGTGCTCTCAGTTCATTTCTTCAATGAGGCAATGTGGTTTCTTTCTTGTTCTCTGTGGTCGACAAGCCACTTTAGCCGATGAGTCTGTCCGTGTTTTTGGCACCGTGTCGCCCTCGGAGGCTTCGCTGTCTCCTTCATAGGGAGCGTCCCATTGCGATAACGTGTCATTCATGTTTGTGTTGCCTGAACCTGGAGTATCAGGCATTCTTCTGAAGTGAGATGAGTTTCTTGTTATGACCCTGCGGTCTCTTTCTGCGGTGATGAGTGATCCCTTTTTCTTGACGATGATGAGTGGTTCTTCATTGAATGGAGCTACGTTTTTGCGCTGTTGAGGTTGTCGGACCACTACCAGGTCCCCTGGTGCCAGGTCACTTCTCTTGGCCCTGCGAGTTGCATCGACAGCTCTCTTCATGTTCTCTTTCGTGAGCGTATCTTTCTCTCTCATTTCAGTGTCATAGTCATACTGATCTTCCTCAGCTGCCACATGTGGCAGCCGCGTTCTGATAGTTCACCCAAACATCACCTCAGATGGTGACTTCCCAGTGGTACTGTGTGGGGTGTTTCAGTAGTCTCGCATGAGTTGGTATAGTAGCTTCTCGACAGGTTCTCTGGTGAGGCGCGCGATTTGTGTCATGCGTTTGATGTTACTCATGAAGCGTTCTACTGTTCCGTTTGCCTGTGCCCATAAGGGTGTCACCTTTCTGTGGCGAAAACCCATATATTCGGCGAATCTTTGGAAATCTTGTCCAGTGAATGGAGGTCCATTGTCGGACTTGACTATCTTGGGTATTCCGTAGGTTGCAAACATCCGATCAAGGGCTGGGATGGTGTGATGTGCGGAGGTGGACGGGACTATCTGCAAGTCGGGGTATCTTGAATATTCGTCCACAGCTACCAGTATGTATTCACCCCCTTCCATGGGCCCAAAGTGGTCGATGGCTATTTCCTCCCATGTAACCTTCGGGCAGCGCTGTCATGCTTAGGGGTTCAGGTGATGTATGTGGCTTCACGAGTGCACACTTTTGGATAGTTCTGCAGTAGTTCTTCTACTGATGTGTCTAGATGGGGGAACCATAGTCTTTGTCTTAGCATCCTTTTAGTGGATACAATGCCCCTGTGTCCTTCGTGTGCTAGTTCTAGCACTTTCTGTCGCAAGCTTTGCGGGATTACGAGCTTGGTTCCTTTTTAGCAGTAGTCCTTCCTCCGACTTCACAAGTTCTTCTCTTACGGCTCGGAGACAAGTGACGTCTTGTCTCGTGTCACCATTCATTGTTTCACGGATCTGCTTTGCATGCTTCCATCGCCCTGTTTCTAGGCATCTTAGTATGACTTGGATTCCTTGGTCAGTATTCGATTCACGTGCTATCTGCTCTATATCAAGCCCTTGTGGTGTGCTGCTGTGGATGACATATCTTATGTATTGACCAAGCTACAAAACCATTATATTAAAAAAAGGCAGTCACAAGGGGGCACGGATGGGGTGGTGTTCAAACAGTTAGGATGCATGCTGAGCAGTCGAAAAGCTCACGGTTCTGGTCCGCACTTTTCTCTTGGATGACAGGAGAGAAAATCTGCAGGGTTTTGTTCTTTCCCTGGCCTGTGTGTGATGGTAAACTGGTAGTCCTGTAACCGCAGGGCCCACCTGGCTATTCTTGGTGGCATCTTCGCCTCGGGGTTGCCATAGATGAATATGAGTGCCTGGTGGTCTGTTACTACTACGAAAGGCTTTCCATACAGGACGAGGTGAAAGTGCTCGCAGGCCCAGACAACCGCTAGTCCTTCCTTCTCTGCCTGAGAGTAGGCTTGCTCAGTTTTGGAAAGGCTTCGACTGGCGTCGGATACTATGTGCTTCCCACTCCCTTCTCTGTCGTCCAGCTGCGTGAGAATGGCACCTAGGCCGACGGGACTGGCGTCAACGATGAGTTCCGTGGTTTTCTTTGGGTCAAACTATGCCATGTTTCGGGCATCGGAGATGTGGTCCTTGATTATTTGGAAGGCCTCTTGGCATTTAGGTGATCAGACAAACTCTGTGTTTAACTTGGTGAGGGCTCTGAGCGGTTCGCTGATGGACGCGAAGTCTCGTATGTACCTCGTGCAATAGCTTGCAAGTCCTAGGAAGAATCTGAGGTCTGAGGTGGTGATGGGTGGCTCAGCTTCTCAGAGTGCGCTAACTTTCTCTGGATCTGGCATCATGCCCTTTTCTGAAAAGATGTGTCCAAAGAATCAGAGTGTCCTTTTGCGAAACTCGCACTTCTCCATGTTTAGAGTGAGCCGGGCTTCTTCTAGGGCCATGCAGACTCTCATTAGTGTGTCATCGTGTTGCTCTTGAGTCTGGCCGAAGACCAAGATGTCGTCGCTGTAGTTCAAACAGTTGGGTACGTGTTTGATGACATTGTGTATTTTTGCTTGGAATATTTCTGCCGCGGAGGATACCCCAAAGCTGAGCCGCTTATAACGGAATAAACCTAGGTGGGTGGCAAAAGTCGTTACATAGCGGGAGCTCTAGCAGAGTTCTAGCTGGTGGTAGCCTTTGTTTAGGTCAAATTTGGAGAATACTGTCGCTCCATTTAATAGATGCACCATGTGTGTTATTCGTGGGGCTTGATGTCATTCTCTCAGGATGGCTTTGTTTGGTCTCCTCATGTCTACACATATCTGGATGTCGGGGGAGTCTCTTTTGGGCACCGGTACTATAGGGGAGACCCATGGTGTGGGGCCTTCTGCTGGCTCAATGATGTCTGCCTCGAGCAATTTGGTCAGTTCATTCTCGGCTTGCTTTTGAATGTTTATGGGGATGCCCCTGTAGTGTTGTGCCACTGGTGGGACGCTGGCGTTGATGTGGCGTTCGATCTGTTTGTTCTTCAGTTTTCCAAGGCCTTTGAATAATGATGGGAAAACTTGGTCAATGCTTGCTGTCGGGTCTAAATATTTATGCACCAGGAGGCGGTATAGTATGTGAATGAGTCCCATCTCTATTGATAGCTTAGTATGCACCCGCTCTCGGTTGCAGCCTCTAGTACATGCATGGGGATGCTTTTCTCGTGTTCCTTGTATCGGCATGATGCCATGAAGAATCCTTTGCATGCCAGGGGTGTTTTTGAGCTGTATGGGTAGATGAGGGCTCTTGCTGGCTGTAGGCGAGGGGCGTTTGGTATGCTTTCGTAAACTTCCTCACTGATTACGTTCACGGTTGCCCCCGTATCTATCAAAAATTCAGCAGAAGTTTGATTGATTTGTATTCGTAGTATTGGGCTGTGTTCCTTTGCTGTGTTGTTTCCAAGGGCGTATAAATACTGCTTTTTTCGTGGTGCTTCTTGGTGTTTCTCCGGTCGGCGGGCTCTCTCTTCTGATGACGCACTTGACACGCTGTCCGATTGTGACTGTTCTATGAGGCACCGTACGTATCTCCTGGGTCGTCTTCTTGTCCTGGATGGGGTGGTTTTGCTCTCCCTCCAGTTTTTTTTTCTTGTCTTCTTTCTGGTTGTTCATCGTAGTGTCTGTGACGTCCTTGTTCGTGGGGTTGGGGTGCTGCCCGGTGGTGCTGCGTGGGCGGGTTTTGCTCCAGTTCTGTTGTGGGTTTCCCGCTTTTTCCTGCCCCTCTCATCTTGCTGCGAAATATCAAACACACAGCCTTGTAGTGATTGTCACCACGCATGCGGAGCATGTTTGGCCCATGGCGGGGCACGTTCCTTAATGGGGGTACTCGTATCCACACCGGTAGCAGAAGGGATCGCTGTTGGTTCTCGCTGTTCCTTCTAACTTGTTGAGGCTTTCGTGCTTACCGTGCGTGATTTTTATTTCCTCCAGGCCCTCTACTTGCGCTGCGAGGGCAGCATCTGATCGTGCCAGCTGTAGGATTTCTTCTAGATTTTTCAGCTGTTGAAGTAGTCGTTTTTGAAAGTCGCCGCTTTCGCACCCCACTATGATCTGCGATCTGAGGGCCTCCTCATTTGAGTAGTTGTTGAAATCACAGTGCTTAATTTTTGCTCTTAACCTCATGACGAATGCGTCTATGGTTTCTCCTCTGTTTTGCTTGGTGGTGTGGAATACATGCCGTTCATAGTCCACATTTGTGCGTGGCGTGAAATATTCCGTGAGCGTTGTCTTTAGTTTGGCGTAGGAGTCTATGGTGTTTTCAGGTATTTCGTCAAGGATGTCTCGCACGTTAGATCCTCCGGCATGGATTAAGAGGTTTAGTTTTTGCTCATCCTCTAGTGGTCCGGCCGCAATTAGGCATACTTCGAAGTCCCTCAACCACCTTTTCCATCTTGATCCGAGGGTGCCGGTGTCAGTGAGGTCAAAATTTGCTGGCAGTTGGGCTAATAGGCTGTCTGTCATCTTTCCGGGTTCCGGTCTGGCTGGAATCACTTGGATTGTCAGTGACTCCCCTTCCGATCCACTTATGGGCTGATCTTCTGGCGCTGTAATAGCTATGTGGCTCGCGAGGCCTGCTGTCCTGTGTGCAGCCGTTCTGGGGATGCCAGGGGGGGTGCTGTGCCACGTGTTGACGGGCCTGTGGGGCATAGCTTTTGTGGTGCGCCCTGGAGCCTTGTGCGTGTTGGGGTTTATGATCTTACCCCTCTTATCCTTGTGGAGACAAATCGGGAGGCCGTGTCCCTGCCGCTCTTCTCAGTGTTGTTTATCGCCGTAGCCGTTGGCGGGAGGTCAGTACTCCTTAGCCGCCCGGAGATGTGAACAGGGAGCCGCCGTTCTACCTGCAGCTGATTGGATGCGCCTACCGGCGTTGTTGCCTTTGGCGGGAAAGGTTCTGCCCCCCCCCTGCTCGGACTGATGATACGCGAGGAGCCGCTGTAGCTGCTCCACCCGCGTGGAATGTGCACGTTGGACCCTTAGTTGAGCTTGCGCTGGGGCTCCTTTCGACAGCAGGGAGCCTTCTCACTTCTACCGCTTCTCTCCGGGAATCCTCGACCGGAAAATGTCCTGTGGCTCCAGTGGTGCCTCACTGCTCACCACGAGCGCTTTGGACCTGAGGTGGCGGGCACGGTGAAAGACACGTGTCCGCTTCGTTGCCAATGTAGTATCTCGCAAGTGGACCTCCTCACGCTGCTAGTCAGCCACCCTCATTCATACAAGGATACACCGACACAGGAGCTGGGGTGCAACACTTCTTTACTTCATGGCCGTCAGCCTCGAACTGCCTTTCTGGCGGTAGCCCCGCCCCTTCCTACACGTGGGTCGCAGCCAACTGATTAATGGTAACAAACAGAGGACTCGTCCTCGGAACACATAAACACTGGCGACACCACACTATGCTAGCCTCTACAGCGGATTATACAGCATTAAAGACTCCCACCGCATGGTACAATACATTGATTCCAGGCAAGCCTGTGAGCTGCAGATGTGGGACAGATTACTTTGCTGAGTCATGTAACACCTTTGAAAAGGCATATATCGACCTCAAAAATACAGGGCATACTGCTTAGTGTAGTGCAAAGCACAACAGGTGCTGCTGTTCCATGTGTGTGAACGGAACATTTGGTGGCTGTGCTTGTGTGAAAAAAAAGGTACAACGAGCTTTCAATGTTTGTGCTTTATTAACTTGTTTTAAAGTTTTGATCTGATAGTTAACATGTCCCCACACATGTATGAATGACTATTTAAATACAGTATAACACAATTATGGTTGGATATAAAAGGTACCTTACATACACCTTGAGGAAGGAATTCCTGAAAACATGAACCAGCAATGGGGTGTTAGAACAAAATTATAGAATGAAAATGGGTCAGGTACAGAACACTAATTGTACTGACAAAACAAGTACAAGTCTGGACCCACACAGCATCTGTGACGGGAGTGGGCAGAGCGAGGTGCAGCTATGATGACACAACACTCGCTCTTGGTGTCCCAGGTGCAAAAATAGGAGATTGAGAATTAAGGAACAGTCTGTATGTCGGTGTAATGCTTCTGACACACCAATGTCAACAGATTTCTTAGACACTATAGCCCTGACAATTAAGGAACAGTCTGTATGTCGGTGTAATGCTTCTGACACACCAATGTCAACAGATTTGTTAGACATTATAGCCCTTTAGTACCTGATAACTTGTTTGAAACTGTATTGCCTCCAAGTTCTCTAAAGATGTACTGTGAGCATAATGGCAGCGCGTGAAAGCAAGCAAGATCCCTCATTGGATCAATGTACCACTGATAGGGTGTTTGTCTATGACTGTGTGCAGAGGCGTTGCTAGGGGGGGCCAAGGGGGCTATAGCGTATGGTCTTTTGGTTGTAGCCCCGAATAGAATCTCAGGAGCTACAACCAAAAGGCTAGCTAGCCCCCAGTCCTGACAGTTCCGACATTAGCGTAGCCCCGGGTCTTTTCCAGACGTAGCAACACCCCTGCCTGTGTCTGCTCATTGCTCTGAGACAGGAGTGACAAAGTGTCATAACATGTTGTGTAAGGGTCTTTTAATCAAATGAGTGGGTCCGTAAACTAACGCACTTAATACCCAGAGGTTTCTAAGCGCCACCCAGGAATTGAACCTGAATGCGGCTGCTGCAGCTTTGAGTCCCTTTAGGATGGTGGGCAAGTGTGTATGTTCCTCCTCTGTGTGTTTGTCCATCTCTCTGGGTGTGTACGTTCCCTCTTGGTGAGCATGTCCCTCCTCGGTGTGTTTATCCCTCTGGGTATGTATGTTCCTCATTATAATTAATTTCTTTATGCATCAAACATAGTACCAACTGTTGTCAATACAAGCTGCTGTAAAATACACCATCACACTTGCACACGTAAGAATAATGTACCACCATTAGTATGTAAAACCAAATGCTTTTGATGTCACATTTCTGTGGGTTTGGACAGTAAATTTCACATTTTGGAAGCCATTTTCCCAAAATGTTCTCGCGGGGTGGAACCCCCCTGCACCCTCCTTGGTATGGATTGGGCTTGCACGCTTGCTCCCTAATTCGATGGGAGGAAGTTGCGCCCACCACCTTTCAAAGTCACCAGCCGCCACTGGTCCACACGTTGCAAAAGCCTGGACTTCAGTTCCAGTAAAGCGGTCTCCATTCCATAACCCTGTCTGAATCCTGATTGACGACAGTTAAGAATAGGGTAATTATTCAGATGTTGTGCAATCTGCCCATACGCAACACGATCCAGGAATTTCAACAAAAAAGGTGCGTTGGTAATGGGCCTGTAGTTGAGCGGCACCTCAGTGGGTAGGCTAGGTTTCCTCAGGATAGGGAATTGGGGGCATTATCCAGGTGGGTGCTAGAGTTGGGCGCTAGAGTGTGGGTTATGTGCTGCAAGGGTGATTTATGAGGGGGTATGGTGAAGGGAAGCCAGGTATCAGGACAGGTTGGAGAGGGGTGAAGCTGGGGACTAGAGTGTGGGTTATGCACTGCAAGGGGTGAGTTATGGGAGCAGGGGATATGGTGTAGGGAGGCCAGGGATCAGGACGAGTTGGAGAGGAGGTCTTTGTTGAACTGGGATCTCCATCCCGGGGGGCGGTTAAGGACCGCACCTAGAGATTGATGCACAAGTAACAGTAGATGCAGTGGCCTTAGTTTAAGAACCTGCGTCTAGATTCTGGACACCAGAACAGTGGGAGAGGGCCAAAGAGGGCAACAGTAGAATGGAGGTCTAGATGCAGTAGCAGCACCTAAACTTGGGACACCTGGATAGAGGGAGAAAGGGCATAACACATGGGGAAATCTAAAGTGGCACTCTAAGGATGGGCACACTTTCATGTGCCCATCCTTATGCAGAATTAACACATTTTCAAGGCATGCAACACTGGTCTAAAAACACAGTTCTCCTAGAGGAGGACACAGGCCAGTATTCAGAGTACAAACACAAGGTGGGAATTTCTAGGTATCAGTCAGTGCACCATTAGCAGTTTCTTAAGTGTGTGGCGTAGGCTAATAAATCACAGTACTGTCACAGTGAGCACTTTTTAGATGTGAATCAATCTAACAAGAACAATTTCTAAGTGTGCGGCACAGGTAAATAAATCACAGTATTATCTCGGTGGGCACTTTCTAGATGTGAATTGAGCTATCTCCATGCCATCAACAGTGGTGACCTTCTCAGTTGTCGTTTTCTGACAGAGGGGAAGCCCCATCCTTGTTGCCAGGCATTGGTCTATGTAGTTACCAACGGCTCTGCTGTCTATGTATGCCTCCACAGCATGCATCGAAGACGGTTGTTGGTGAGTGATCAAAATCACAGGCAGGGCAAGGTGTGAGGTCTGTGGCTCTTTTCCTTCGCTCGACAAACAGACCTCTACGCTTGCCGGGCCTGGAAGTTTTCCAACTCTTGTTCTCCTTCTTTCTCTGTAGCTCCAATTGCTCTCCTAGGGGGTTTTACGGGACATTCTCTGAGGAAGTGACCTGATTTCCCGCAGTACATGCATAATCGCTGTTGTCTCCTTTTGTCTCTTTTGGCCTTAGTTAATGGGCTCCGTACCCCCCAATTTGCATGGGTTCCGAAGTGTTTTCTGATGAACGCGGACTGTTCTCCTTTGAGCGTACATACACAGTCCGATTCTCTGTTCTGGCTTGGTCTGTCCTTCGATCTTGCAGCCTGTGGTCTAGCTGCATCACTAGGTTGATGAACTCTGCACAGTCTTTTGGTGGGTTTACCACCTGAGCTAGGACATCTTTCAATTCCCCCGTAATCCTCGATGGGATAACGTTGTTCGTTTCTCCTCAGGCCACCCAGTTTCAACGACAAGTATGTTAAAAGTGGCGATATATGTTAACAAATCTTGGCTGCCTTGGCGGAGGGACAGAATTTCATTATCCAGAGCTTGGCCCTGAGTATGTCGGGCGAACAGCTTCTCCATCTCCTGTTGAAACCCCCTGAAATCCCGCAGGAGTGGGTCATCCTGGCTTACTAACGGTATGGACCAATCTGCAGCACTGCCACTCAGATATGACAGTATGAAGGCAACCCACGACTGATCGTAAGGGAAGGCTTTGGGTCTACAAAGAAAATGGAGGCGGCACTGGTTCATGAATACTGCATATTTTCTTGGGTCCCCCGTAAAACGTTCCGGTGGGGCCAAAGGAACTGCCCCAAGGAGGTCCACCTGCACTGGATTGATGGATGTGGCTGGAACCGACGGAATACTTCCTGGCAACGGAGCCTGAGCAGCCTGTGTTTGGAGCAATTGTCTGGCTAATTCATCGGTGCAGTCCTTGGTGACAATCGACTCCCTCCTAAGGGCTTTGGTTTCTTGCCGGGCGGAGTGCACCTCGGCCCGTAATTCTCCCAGTAACTGGGCTAGTTGGTCAGTCTCTGATGTTTCCATGACGCCCAGGTGGATGTTTTAATTGAGGCTTTGTGTTCTGTTACGCTCATCTGGTATCCACGGGGGCGCCACACAATACTGGATGGAGGTCTAAGTGTTATCCCGGACCCCTCTCTGCTTGGTTATGTGCCAGACGTTGGGTAGCACCTATAACAGGAGAATAGAGGGTTAAGATACTGGTTCTGTGATGGGTGGATTCACACCTCCCTCTGGTCCAAATACCCTCCCTTGGGCTTATTGCTCACCTTAGGTTTTTGTGCGTTGAACTCTCCATCCTGCTTCTCTGTGCAGGGGTACGTGGTTGGTGCGGGTGTTCTGTGGACCTTGTTGCTTCACTGGTCTGTGTGCCCTTATGTCGGGTCCAGACCGGCTGTGACTCTGACTCTGCTTGCTGTCTTCCAGGTGAGTTATAATGTCTTTTCGGTCTTTATTCTGTCTCTTTCTTTCCCTCCGTTTTCTCTATCTTCTTAGCGTCTTACTCCACTACGCTGTTCCCTAACAATGTCTCTTTTTGTTTTCACAGGGATGGTTTGCGATCTCGGAGTTGCCGCGCCGATGGCGATGACCACAGTGAGGTATTGACGCGCGGAGCGCTGCTCTGTTTATTGGTGTTAATTGCTAACTTGTGTTCTCTTCTCTTCTTTGGACAGGTTACGGTGATGTTCTGGAGTGATGAGCGATCGAAGCGCTGCTTGCCCAGGTAAGTGCTTTGTTAATGCTGCCCTTGTTCCTTCTCCCTTACAGGTTGCGGTGAAACCCAGAGATGGGCAAGGTAAGAGAAGCACAGGGTGATTGATGCCAGGACTCACTGCTTGCCCAGGTAAGAACTGTTATTAATGCTGTCCTTGTTTCTTTACCTTTGCAGGTTGCGGCGAACTCCGGAGATGGGCGAGGTAAGCGAAGCGCAGGATGGATTCAAGGCCCTGTTACTTCACAGGTAAGTGTTCTTGCTCGCTAATGCTGTTCTTGTTCTTCCAGGTTATTAATGGAATCCAGATCTAGGGCTTCAGGATCGGGCCACCAGAGAAGCAGAAGAGCAGGAGCTGGACACGGTGAGCGTTACGCTGCAGGAGTGCAGAATAACACGAAGCGTGTTCTGCTGTTTGGGTGTGGTTTAAATAGCCTAGGTAAAGTAGTTCCAGGCCAAGTAGTTCCAGGCCCAGCCACACCAAAACACTAGACCGCATGGCTTGGTTCTAAAGAACTGAGCTGTGTAATAGGCCTCCATGTTGGATTAAAGTCCAAAACTGGTATTGCTTTATTCCTGATAATGAGCCTGGCGCCAAAGGTGCCAGGACTGATTCAATGTATGTTTCTGATGGAGTTTTAAGGCCCTTGGGGCCGGTGTGAATGGGCTCTAGCCCCACTGCTGCCAGGGGGCTGTTATACCTGAGGGGTTCAGGGGCATGGATCGTGACAGACATTTCTTCTTGAGTGTGTGTCTATTTAATGATGTGCAGTGCCCATTGCCAAGTGTGACCCATGCCCAGTGCCTTGTCTTTTCCAGACATCAGAAGTAGTGGGCAATTAATTCTTGCTGTGTCGCACGTCCTTCATTTACATTGTGCCACTGAGGAATTCCACCATCTTCCTCATCATCATCCTCATCCTCAGGTGGCAACATGTCAATTTCCGGGTGCTGGGGGATGTTGCGGCAGATGCACATGTTGTGTAGCCTGGCACATATTAACACAATTTTTCCAACCTTCTCTGGCCCGTAAATGAGTGCCCCCGGACCTGCTGAGGCAGCAAAACCGGCCTTCAACAGGCCAAATGTCTGCTCAATGGTGACACGAGTAACTGCACATGACATGCTCCATTTAGAATGCCCCAGGTAAGTGTACTTGGGGCTCATCCATGGGTCGGGGGGACGGGTGCAGTTACCGTCCCAAGGACCGTTCGATGTGAACTTGCACTCTCACAAATCAAGTCCAAATGTCCATGATGGCCTCAGATTTCATTGATGTGTTACCAATGGAAATGGAATGTGCATGTACAGTGCATCAGCAGACACGTTGCCTATGCTTGTGATTTACCCCCTCCATCCCCCAATCAACACCCCTCATGGCCCAGCAAGCAGGCACGTTGCCTATGCTTGTGATTTCCCCCCCCCCCCAATCAACACCCCTCATGGCCTAGCCAGCAGACACATTTTCTATGTTTTGGATCCCCCCCCCCACTGAATCAACACCCATCATGGCCCTGTGGGTAGACTCACCGAGCAGCCAGGTACATTGTGCAGCGTGTCGTGCCATGTAGGAGGGAAGCGTGGAGTTGCACAGCACCATGGCGTCATGTGTGGAGCCAGGGAATCTTGCACAGCAATGCGTGATGATTTTGCGTGCATCGCACACCATCTGTACATTCTGGGAATTTTATAGATTCCTGTTGCGGTACACTACCTCCACAGCATTCCGGACAACCAGCTCCACATGTGTACAGTTGAAGGCACCCATGACATTTGGCATGCCTGCCAGTGCATAGAATGCTATTTCGGTTGCATTCACCTCCTCCGCAGCCTGTGGTAACTTGATGTGGTTGCTTGCGTGTTTTAGGAGTGCAACTACCACCTGGGCGAGCACACGGGAGAAACAGTGTTGTGAGATTCCATGCAGCTGCCCCACTGTGTGCTGATAAGTGCCTGTGGCAAGTAATTGCAGCATGGACGCTACCTTCAGCAAGTGGGGGATGGTTGTCCGGATATTGATCAAGATCACCAGGTCATCATGAATGAGGTCCACTCTTGTAGTGATGGTATCCCTGTCCAGCTGGTACAGGGTGTGGATCTGAGCAGCAGTTAGGTTGAATGGGCTGGTCCTTAGGCGGGGGGTTGGTGGCTGCCTGCAAGGAACAACTGCCTGCGCAATGGGCATGTGCTAGCCCAGTCTCACGCTCCTTATCCTCCTGTGCCTCTGCTGCATTCTCTGGCTGACTGCCTCCTCAAAGAGTAGCAGTGCATGCATGTCCTTCCGCTCCAGTACTGCTAGTGCTAATGGTAGCATTGTGGGTTTGAGAGGGGTGTGGTGTGTGGGAGTGCTCCTTTTGTGCTGTGCCAGACTCTATTGCCGCAGATTGTGTGCACCTGTGGCAGGTTTCTACAGACCAGATTGCTATTAACGCCTGCACCTCGATGCCGGTGTTAACGGCATGATTGTATCCGTTATTACATGTCCATGCCGGTAATTGCAGCATGTCTGTCCACCTCTTAATGTGCACTTAACTGCGGCATGTCAGTGTCACTGGCATGGCTGCCGCGTATGACGCTCATACCGGCATGGGTGAAGCCAGTCATGGCTCCTAATACTCCGGTCTGGTAAACGATGCTTGTACAGTAATACTGGCATCGATTTTACCAGACCGGCAACCTTGTAATGAGGCCCTTGATCGTTTAGACCTACAAAGGACCTGTAGCTCTATTTTAAAAAATCAGAAGGTGATTGGGTGCTACCTCATGACAAAGAAGTAATAATAGCCTTGATTAAGAGACACAGTAATTCTAGAGCTCCAGACCTGTGCGGTCTGACAAATTCAGTTCCAAAAGAGCACCCAGAATTATGGTCTAACGTTTTATGGCTAATGTTTGAGCAGTTTTATGGTCTGACCGTTTTATGGCTACTGAAACACTTGCGTACGAGCACAATATAAATAAAATATCAATATCAATACCTCATCTTATTACATAAGTCTCCTGTCTCATACACGCCCATATCTCTCCATCAAGAGCACTCAGACTATCGCTATAATAGGCTCCAAGATTGACTACTGCAATAGCCTGTTAATGGGAGTCAATAAAAGCTAAGTTGCTAGACTTCAGGTGATCCAGAATGGTGCTGTTAGGGCGAATGTTGGACTCAAAAAACATGATCATGTCTCTGAAGCTAGGAGGGGGCTGCATTGGTTACCAGTGGAAGCCAGGATTCACTTTTGTATGCTCGCCATAGTCCACAAATGCACAGAAGGCTCGAATTATCAATATCTAGCAGAAAGGATCATTAAGAAATCAATGGTTATAAACCTGAGATCGGAAATTCCAGTTTACTGGTGGTACCAAGAGCTAAACTGGCTCTTACTGACAAAAGTGTGTTCTACACTGCCGCGCCCAAACTATGGAAATATTTTCCAGCAGAGCTCAGAATGGAAAAGTCACTGGACAAATTTAAGAAAAAACTGAAGACTTACCCCTCTAAGTAATCTGTGCCAGAACTCAGGATGTCGAGGTCTCTGGTCTAGTTTAAAGAAAATACTGTAGGCCTCCCATTTTATGTAATCCATGCTATCTCTGTATGGTAGGATGGCGAGCTATATGGGCTGACTATTGTTTGTGCGTTTGTTTTTTTGTCCCTGTAGGTGTCATTCTCTGCGCCCGTATGTCTCCGGGCCGGTTTGGTTTGTGCGGTACAAATTATTAAAAGTAAAAAAAAAAGAAAAGTAAAGCAATAGAGGCTAAAGAGGTGCCTTCTTTGAGGAAATTGGCAGTTATAATTATTCAAGAAGGGCGATAGGGCTAATCCTAGGAATTATCGCCCTTCTAGATGTCACAGGAAAGATTTCTGCTTCTTTGGTTCTAGAACGACTGATGAGTTGGATTAAAATGAGTAAACAAAGTGATTTCTTTCAATCAGGATTCATTAAGGGAGCAGGAACCCCTTTAAATGCGTTTATTTTGAATATGTTAATGTTAAAAAAACAGACTCTGACCAAGAATTTATCAGTCTATTTAGCAATTATTGACTTTACTCAAGCTTTCAATAGTGTTGACCGTTCCCTCCTATGGGCTAAAATGTGGAAGTGGGGCTGTCCATTAGATCTTTTGGAGATAATTTCAGCATTATATAGCTCAACGTCCCACAGAATTAGATTGAATTTGAAAGGCGAGTTGTCTAGAGTTATTAAAACACATAAGGTCCTAAAACAAGCTTGTCATTTAGCTCCGGCCCTCTTTAATTTATCTTATCTGATTTGGGAGATACTCTGAGGGAGGCCAAATCTTTCCCTTTGTGGATTAATGGAAGAGCACTTAGCTGGATGCAATATGCCGATGATCTGGTCCTTATGGATCAGACCCCCATTGGTCTACAGCGCCAGTTGGACAAACTCCAGATGTATGTGCAATCTAATTGTCTTACAGTTAATGTTGCTAAATATTCAGTGTTGACCTTGCAATCCCTTAGGAAGAAACATAGTTCAAGGTTAAACTGGCATATACATACTGAAGTATTAGAGAAGATGAAGACTTTCATATTTGGGAATATCTATAAATTCAAGCATTACAAATGCACCTAATGTGTCCATTTTCAAAGGGTGTATTTTAAACAGATGCTATGGTCAATTTTCACTTGTACGAGTTATCCATTTAAAAAAAAAAAACAATTGTCAATTGTACCGATTTTGACCTGTGGCACGGAAGCTTCCTTGTGTCTCCTGCATAAAGTAGGGCCAATCTTGGAAGGCCAAAACTGGAAGAGGGTCTTCGCTCTATGAAAGGGGGCACCTATACAAATGATTTGATATGAGCTAGGTCTCCTATATTTACATGCCATTGTATGCTGGGTGACTTTGTCGCTCTTCCGAAAATGTTTACTGGAAGAAGCTGTGTCTATGTTCCAAATCTTGAATAAAGCAATTAATAATGACATGGATTTGATACTGGTACAATGGAGATTGGCCTGTAGGAATACTTTAGAAAAACTGGGAGTGACACAAGACCTTCTGGTATCCAACCGAATATGGTGAAGGTAAAACTGTGGGAGAATGATTGGATACAAACTTAGGAAGAATCCAAGGGGTATATATTATTTTATAATTTTACGCATGAATCAAAAGCTTTAAAAAAACTATATTTGTATTGGTATTTTGCATAAAAAGCAAACAACAACAGCCCCTCCCACCTCCTGCATCCACCTCCCCCTTCCTCCTTAAATTTCTCCTGAGACTTTTGTTCATTCGAGTTCCCTGTGGTGTACAGCCCCCATATCAGAATGCATAACACATGATTCCCGCAGTCAAGCAATAACAGAATATAGCCACCCTTTGCCTTCCACTCCCCTCACCCCTGAATTCCCTCACATGTCCATTCCATTCCCCCAACCCTGTTACTCTTGCCTCCCCATCCCCGCCTCTGTGCCATTCCCCTTCCTGTTCCCTCCCTTCAATCAAAAGCCTTTAATATATTTGCGCGCATTTCCCTTGTTAATCTGTATCAGTGTATACTTCTGTGACAAGGTTGTCAATAACTCAAGTGACAGTGTTGATACATTTTCAGTTTTTATCAAGATCAAATGTACAAATGAAGGAAAGTGGGCCTCTGAGTCTAAGGACAGTCCATGTTCCCTTGCCCTCAACTTTGAAGGAGACACCTCACTAATCCACTCTACTCCCAAACATTCTTATGTAGTATGGGTTCCCTATAGATCCCCCTACTACCTAATGCTTGCCTTGCTCTGTGGAGGCATAAAGGTCACAGCTTTACCTATCTTGCTCCCTCTGGGAAATTCTAGGTGACCTGAACAGTTTGTCTGAAAATCTTGCTGTATCCTCCCTCTCTGTCAATGGCTTTGTAATTCTTGTGCTCATTTTTCCCTTGACATCTCCGTTCTACTCTTCCCCTGGAACATCCTCCTTCTCTTCCCCTCTCACTTTTCCTATGTCTACTCCCCTGTTCCCTCCTGATCTTACTCTGCCTCTCACTCCTCTCCCTGCTCTCCTGCTTCCTATTGACCTTACCCTGCCTCTCACTCCTCCTATATCTGCTCTACTACTTCCTCATGCTATTGCTTCCCTACTTTCTCCTCTCCTCTCCATATCTTCCTCTTCCTTTCACTCTTTCTCACCTTCAATCACAAACGAATAGACATACAACAAATTGTGTACCACTCTCTCAAACCCAACACCTTACCTCCACTCTCTCCAAACAGCCCAGTTCTCTCCTCCTCGACCTGCTGCACACTCCTCTCTGGGGTCTTGGACCTCCTGCGCCTCCTCTGACCTCACCCCAACACCTGTTTCTAAAGGCTCACTATCGTGAACTTTTATCGCCCTCTCCTTCCTGTCTTGAAAGTTCTCTACACCCTCATTGGGTGCTTTGGCCAGCTTTCTCCCAGGGGCAATCCCTCCAAATTCATCCTATCTCTTCTACTTGTGGATTGCAGTTCTTACTAAGGGCCTTTAGCCACATTCACTTGTTATCCTCCGTTTCCTTTCAGCCTGCCATAGGGTCTCTACTGTCATTTGATCTTCGTTCCCATAATGTATTTTGTAAGTCACTGTCCATAGTTTGTTTGTTTATTTATATAGCGGTCCAAACCCAAAGGTATCTGGGCGCATGTTTACATGTTACAGTTAAGAATACAGTGTTAACAGGTTACAATTGAATTGCACATTACAGGTGGTTTACATTATACTTTACAGGTTGCAGTTGGACATACTCAGTCCTACAAGTTACACAAGTTACAGTGGGTATGCAGGTAGTTTTTTTGTTACAGTCGGTAGGATGGCAGACATCACAGTAAAATTGTTGTGTGGACACAGGCAAGGTGGCAAAGTACAATTTAGTTTAAGCAGGTTAGTACAGTTCAGAGTGGTGGTAGTATGGCAGTATAATGTTTCATGGTATTTCCAGGGGAGCCTACCGTGTTGCTGACAATTGCAACGGATAGATCACAAATACAGTTTCAAGATTGGATATCAGGGAGAGAGACAGAAATAACGGAGCGTAGCCCTAAGGGGAGGGAACTGACTCTAGGGCAGAGATTGTTATTTGTGCGACTAGCCAGATTTTTAGTTTGTTTGGAAAAGGCCAGTATACTGCCTCTGATCTGATGTTGGATGGCAGAACATTCCACATTTTAGCAGCTAGGACTGGGAAGCTTTTGCCCCCAGAAGTTCACAGTTTGTATCTTGGAATCATGAGGTGGTTCATCTGGGTGGATCTAGTGGGTCTTTCAGAAAGGTTTCTTGAGAACTTGCAGTTAAGGTATTTAAGGGAAGTGTTGGCTGACCACGTGTGGGTCAGGGATAATGTTTTGTAGATGATTCTTTTTTTAATTGGAAGCCATTGGATGCTTTGTCTTGTGGCTGAGATGTGCTTTGCTTTCGGTATGTTAAGGGCAGCTCTTAATGCATTATTTTATAATACTTGCAATTTGTTCAGGTTGCTGAGACTGGTTTAAAGCTTTGCAATAATCTTGCTTAGATAAGATAAGTGCTCTGGGTAGGATGATGCCGCTGTCAGGTGACAGGAATGGTCTGCAGGCGGTTATAAGTTTAGCTGTGTAGGCTACTTAGGAGGCAGTGACATTGATTTGTTTAGTAAGATTAAGGTTAGAGTCTATGTATATCCCAAGTGTTTTGACTGCTTTAGCAACTTGGATAGTGTTGTTATCAATGATGAATGGGAAACATAAAACATAGATCTCTGCACAGGCACACCAGAGAATATCTGGGAAGACAGTGGGCCTCATTATGATGAAGGATTGGAACTGGGTGGGCAGTTTGTTTAGTCGGTTTTGTGAACCAATCAGAAGCAGTTATGTTTCGTCATCATTCAAGCAGAGACCATGAATGGCCATCCATGCATGAATGATCTGGTAGATCTTTTTTTTCTGTGCGGGGGATGAGTATTTGGGTATCATCTGCATAATTAGTGTAGGTGATACCCAAGCTGTCTAAGTGATCAAATAGTGGCTTCGTAAAGATATTGTACAACGTTGGAGAAACGCACAAGCCTTGGGGCACACCACATACACTGGGGCTGGGTCGGCAGTTGATGTGGTACTGAAAACTCTCATGGTCCTGTTTGAGAGAAAGGATTGAATCCATGCAGTGGCTTGGGCCGAGAGGTGCTGAAATCAGGTGCTTAACTAGGACATTATGGCTGGCCAGATCGAAGGCCGCAGAAAGGTCTAGAAGGAGAGCTATGTTCCATTTGTTCCTTAGCTCGTCCCTTTGGATTTTGAGGTCAAGGAGGTTGTGTTTTTTGAGATAATTTTGAATTTGGAGGTATGCCCCCCTGTCCAGTATTTTGAGTAGGAACGGTACTGTGGTAATAGGTCGATAATTGGTGGGAGTGTTCGGATCTAGACAGATTTCTTTTAAAAGTGAGAGGACCCAAGCATCTTTTAGGTTAGTTGGTACTGTGCTGGTTTCAAATGAGGAATTTATCAAGATTGTGATGAAAGGCGCAATATCAGCTGCCATTTCTTTGATGAATGTAGGCAGGCAGTTATCTCCCTGACATCTTGATGGTTTAAGGCTTTAAATGATCTTGATGACTTCTGGTACTGAGACTGCAGTGAATTGAAATGGGATAGTCTGGTCGACGTGACGTTAACATGGTCGAACTGTTGGTCTTCAAGGGATAGGCTGCATTTTTTTGGTCAATTTTGGTTTGGAGGAGAGTAAATTATCTAGTAGTGCTTTTTGGATTTTAGAACACCACATGCTGTCTTTGGTGCAGTGTTCGTCTGGTGTCACAGGTGTTTCCAATTCCTGGAGGATGGAGAAGAGTTCTTTGGTCCCTGATTTTGCATTACTAATTCGCTCGTAGGTATCATGTTTTGTTTGGAGGATGGTGTTTTTGTAGTTGTTGGATGGTAACGCGAATTTATCTTTGTTGAGCGTGAAGGTTTTTTTTCCAGGCCCCTCCAGCTGCTCTCTTGGTACTCAGTTACCTTTTAAAGCTCATGGTGTACCAATTGTTGAGGTAGGCCGTTTGTCTAGCTTTCTGCATTTTTAGAGGGGCTACTTTGTCTACGGCCAAGGAGAGGGTATGATGTACAGGTCTACCAGCTTTTTCGTGTTAAGGTTATTAAAGTTCTTCAAGTTAGTGATGGTGTTGAAAAGCGGGAGCATCTTTTCTACTGTTATGTTCTTTTTGTTTCTGGTTAGGGCTGGGGGGCAAGCTAGGGCTGGAAGGTATCGTGGGTGAATCTTGGATATTGCAAGTGATCACATGGTGGTCTGACCAGGTACAAGGTGTATTTGAGAGGACCTTGATGTCACAGTTGAGGTCAGCAATCCAATCAAGGGTTTGCCTTTGTATGTGGGGCTAGAGATTTGATTCAGAAAACCCAGTTCTGTAATCGTATTTGCTAGTGCCAAAGCATTGTTGTCTTTTGGGTCATTGAGGCCCAAGTTAAAGTCGCCTAGTAGAATAATCTTGGAGCCTAGTTTGATGTTGTTGGTAAGTAGTAGGGTGATCTCTTCTTCTTCTAGGGAGGATACTGGGCCTGGTTGTCTGTAAAGGATATGTAAGTCAATGTGGTTTTGGCAGAGGAGGGTATTTTTACACTGAGGAGATCACCTGAGTTGAAGGAATGGTGGGTGGGTATTTCTCTTACTCCCAGTTGTTTTTTTTTATCAATGAGTGCTACACCCGCTCCCCTGGCACTTTCCCTGTCAGTCCTTAAGATCATGTAGTTGTCAGGAATGGAGAGGGTGGGCCTGGCTGCTGTGTGAAGCCAAGTTTCTGAGACTGCTAGTAGGTCGAGGTTATTGGTCAGGATGAAGTCAGCAATGTCTAATGCATGCACATTGAAGGATATTGCATTTATAATTGCACATTTGAGGGGCTGTTACTTTGATTGTTTTGAGTTAGCTTTAGCAGAAGCTGTAGCTGTTTTATTGGGAGCATTAGGAGAAGGGCCAGATAGATCATGCGTGCACATGTCTCTGCCACAGCTGCACCTTTAACTGGTAATAGGGGCAGGGTTGGGATTTACTACTGCTCCTTGGCGTAGTTTGCTTCCGTTTTGAGCAGTGGGGATGATAAACACTCCATCTGGCCTGCCTATAATCTTGGATTACACACTGGGCCTCATTACAACGAGTGCAGACCCGTAATGAACGGTGCTGGTAAGGGACCGGCACGTTCATTACGGGCCACACTATTACGAGGTCTGCAGCGGGTCCCGCTCTGCAACGCCTGGTTAGACCAGGCGTCCTTAGCGGGACCCGTTAGCAGACCAGGATGCTAACAACGGGCCCATCATTAATGGGCCCGTTGTTAGCATCCCCCCCATTCCCATTGAGCCCTATTAGGGCTCAAATGGGAATGGGGATGTACCGGGTTCGAGTCCCAGGAAAGGGAATTACCGGGCTCTCCAAGGTCGGAATGGCCCTGTAATTCCTCATTCCTGGAACCCAGACCCGGTACCCGGTACCCGGTATGGGGGTAGCCATGCCGCTTTTAGCGGCATGGCTACCTCCATACTCATAATGAGGCCCACTGTCCTCCAAGATATTCTCTGGTGTGCCTGTGCAGAGCTCTATGTTTTATGTTTCCCTTAACATGTAGCTCATATGTTGGAGAACCATGTGGTAAGCTTTCCCAACTCTCTGAATGTCTGAAGAGTATTGAGGTCTGTGAATATAGCAACACTGTATCACCAGTGAGGGAATGTTCTGGCAGAGACCAATTTATTTGTAATTGTATCTTTTCTGCAGAGTAAAACCATAAGCTTGCATCATTGGGTCTAGCATAGACCTCGAGAGCTCAAATATGGAGAACCAAACGGTTGAAGACCTGCAGACATGCAACGTTGTATCAAGCACAGTTCTCCAGAGCACTCAGAGAATCTTGCTTGAAACGGACTTCTCTATACCAGGGATTGAATGGAAACATAATTATGATGAATGCTTCTACGACTGCATGAATGAAAATGGCTTTGTGTAAACAAGGGCTTTGTTTTTCAATCTTATGACTTTGTGTCTGCCTAGAGAGAAATTCATGCTCTGTCAGTTGGGAAGGAGATCCAGTGCAACCGTTCCACACAGCCTTACTTGTATAGTGGGAAGGGTCACAGTCACCAGAACCGTTCTATGCAGGAGTACTGTGACTGTCCCATGCCCTGTGACGAGGACCATGGAAGGGTGACTAGGGGATTATTTCCATACTGCATTTGGATCCAACATCCATTGACTCAGAGTGGCATGTGAAACCTGGGTCATGACCTTGGTAGTCTCAGAATTGGGCTGGGAATTTCATCACATAGGGCAAACCTTGGAGGTGGTTTTGTTGTTATCTGGAAGGAAGCCATGGAACCACTCCATAACCTTTGGTGGTTTGCTCAACCAACCAACTTCATCTTCTGAAGGCCTTTAGACTCCTCTGCTTGGGCCATCTTGAACAGCCGGTCATATTGTGGCAAGCCTGTATCGGCGATCACCTCTTCTGGCATCCCAGGAAGTACAGTATCTTTCCACTGGTTGAATCAGTTTCACAATGCAGGGATATTTGACCACATTGTTTTGCAGTAC
Source organism: Ambystoma mexicanum (assembly GCF_040938575.1). NCBI lineage: Eukaryota > Metazoa > Chordata > Amphibia > Caudata > Ambystomatidae > Ambystoma > Ambystoma mexicanum. Next base: position 296,772,825 of record NC_090936.1, on the reverse strand, counting down.
TTTCTGGGTGGTTTGGAACGGTGGTCATGAGGTAGATTAAGAGGTATTTTGAAGGAGGGGCAATACAAGGAGTGGGGGAGTGGAAGGAAGGAGGTATTGCCCCCATAGAAATATCACAACAAAATGTGGTTCAGTGTCCCCTGCGAGCAGATGTACCACCATCTCCACTTTCCATCCTTCTTCCCCTATGCTGGACTTCAGCTGGGCCTTCTAGTACATGTCAGGAATACCACGGACACAGGTAACTTGCACAAGGAGAAATTAGTTGACCCCCTCAGAGAGTAACAATTCCTATCTGATTGCAGTTTGCTGGCTTCCTGAGTCTAACAACGCCCATATTGTCTGACCATCGAGGTTGATAGAGATGTGATGGGTAAGACCTGACATTGCTTGCACAAGGGTCTCTGCTTCTTCAGTAATCTCTGGGGTGTGATATTTCAGCTCCAGCCATCAAGTGTCATTTGCTTCACCTGTGTCTTCTGGGACACAATAGCTCTTATCCCTCTGCTCTTGTGTTGATAGGACTGGAAGTACACGAGCCATGTGCCCTAACTGATTAAAATGATCCAAGAAAGAGACAAAAGAAATAAAGAGTTCAATGAATGCCAAATGCAAATGTGCGAAATGCAGGAGGTGATTAATAAAATGAGTGATGAAAATAATTATTTGCATGATGAAGCCAACAGACTCCTTAAAAAGTGTAAGGACTTAGAACAGCAAATGTGCATTCCCAGGTCCCAGGAGAGGCGGCAGGGTACCACATTCAATGGAGTGGAGGTGAATTCTAGCTCTGCCCAAAGAGCTAGTGCCCCAGTGACTGGGCCGGTGACTGAACTTGGTTGCAGCGCCCTTGGGGGATTTGATACTCCCATTGGGGGCAGTCACCAATCTCATACACCTGAAAACAGGATTGACTCACAAAATAGTGCAATTCCATGTATTGCAACAAGTAGCCCCATAAAAATAATGAAATCCATTGAAGCCCTGATCAAACCATTTAAAAAGGGAGGTGAATGCTGCATTGAGGATCACTTAGAAGCGGTGCATGACATTTTTAAAGCACTCCAGATACCTAAGGAACAGTACAGACAATGTTTTCATTTAACTTTAGATGCCCCGACGGCCAGCATCATAAGGGGATTAAATGAACAGCAGAATATGACATGGCTGGAGTTTGAAAAAGAAATTAGGCGTCATTTTTCTCCTTTTCAGTCATTGCAGGAGGCAAAGAAAGTCGCGTACACAATTACTGCTGGATCTAATACATCCCCTCGCCAATTTTTACAAGACTTAAAAAGAGCATTCTCTCGCTTTGATGTATCTTTTGACTCAAATTCCAATGAGTTTAAAACTGCATACTTCTATGGGCTACAGAAAGACATCATATCCCAATTGGTCCGTGAATTTGACCGTGACAAGTCCCTTGAATGGATTGTACATCAAAGCACAAAGCTATATGAGGTACTCTATTGTCAGGGTAGAGAAAGTGATAAAATGGAAGATACTAGGCCTAAATCTAAAGAACCCTCAGCCACAGTAATGGAAATCAGGTCAGCCAAAATGTCCCTTGAGTCTGCTCAAAGTCAAGGTAAAAATAATGTGACACCTGAACAAAGGGGTAATCAACAAAGTTCGCCATTTCCTGTACCAATGTTCCAGTCACATGATCCTAGTAATAGAGAGAGCTACATCAGCCCTAGGTATCAAGGGGATAGACCCCGGGTAGGATATCGGCCTGGTATGGCAGGTATGAACAATAACCAGAGACAAAATCAAGATCAAAGAAATGATGGTCCCTACCAGTCATTGGGGACACAGAGTAGGTTTGATCCCAACACCATGATATATGGTAATCAGGATAGGCCCCGATATGTGGATCGATTTACTGATAATGGAAATCAACATAGGGGCCAGTACCCACAATCTGAGAGACAGGACATGAGGCAAAATGTGAACTACAATCCACGCCAGTACAATGATTCCCCACCAGGGGACTATAATCAAAGGATGGGTGCAACCCGCTCCCCTCCACAAATGAATCAAGAGTTCAGAAACCATCCCAACCGACATCAATCACCTGAGAGGTATCAGAATAGATCCAATCAGGGGGAAAACAACCAATATCGACCTAGGCCACAGAAAGAGGATCCTAGAGAGATGGAAAGGTTCCAGTGTCTTGAGGCCCAAGTGAAAATGTTAGCTGAGCAAATAGGAAAGCTCTATACAGCGCAAAAACAACCTTCCAAAGAGGGGGCTGATGGCCATAGCAATGACCGGGGGGCTTCCGAAAAGTGACTAAGTACTCATGATAACTGCAGTGCCAAAATGACAGATTGCTCTGATATAATTTTGCATAACAACTCTGAGATGACTAATGGATTAAAAATGAAAGTACCAGTAAATGAAATTGTGATAGAAAGTGCAAATACTTCTAAAAAAGAGGTACGGTTTAACTTAGAGCTAAATAAAACAGTAAAGATTTGCACAAATGAAAAAGAAACATTAGGAATTCCAAAAGAACAAAGGGACAGATTTAAGAAAAATGACTCATGCATGGGGAATACCAGTGAACAGGGAGTAAGTGGGGATGCCATAGCTCCTTCCCTGGGCAAGCAAAACAATGACCAAACACAGACAGAAAAAGGAAATACTCACAAGGAGGGTACAAGTCAATCACCTGAAGAATTCTTTGAGCCACATATTTTTGAAGAGGCTGAAAGGGCTGGTATTACACTAAATGATCACAAATGCACAGAATTAAAAAATGACAAATTGCTGAATGATGTTGTTACACATGTTCAGTTGGAAGGTTGTAATGTGGTCTCTGATGTTACCCAGATGGATGGGCGAACAGTGGCCACACTCCAAAAAACCTCTGAACATGGAGAAATGAATAAAGTCTCTCGCGCAGAAATGGGTGAAAAGGAGGGAAAAATGTCTTTCCATTTACCAATGTGCTTAGCCAAAAGTGAGAAAGATCTGAGAAAGGTGAGCCCTGAACTCAGTAAGAATTCACACTTCTTATGTGTATTAGAGGAAGTTGAGGACAGATATTATGCACCCATCACTGTAGAAGAAAAGTGCCACACCTTTGCTATGATTGACACTGGCGCACAGGCCACAATTATGTCCAAGGAGCTGGTAAAGAGTATCAATGAAGGGAGGCCTCCACAGAGTCAGATCACAGTGAAGGAAAATCAAGGCCCAGTGCATAACTTTAATGGGGAGGAGGTGCCCATCATAGGTGTAACTGAGGTTGACATAAAAATAGGAAAGCACAGAATGAAACAAGAGGTATTGATCACATCTATTTGTGAAATTCCATTTCTGATGGGGACAGATTGCCTGAAAAGATTGTCTCCTCTCATAGATGGGGTGAATGGAGTGCTGTGGTCCTTAACCAAAAAACCATTGAGGCCTAAGAAGCTAAAATCACAAAACAGCAATATAAAAGAATGTCACACCGTTGCCAAAACAAATGATGCTGTGGAGGTATATCTCCAGAATAGCTGCATACCTAGTGTCACTGTTATATTAATGTGTCAAGACAAAGATCAGAGCGACAATGAAAAACTACCTGTACAAATATACTTGGACCCAAGGAAAGATTGGCAGACTGCCATAGATGAGCACACATTACGTTTCTATTTAAAAGAGAAAACATGCAAACAGAATATTGTTCCTAAAACAGATTCAGAAAAACACATTACCACTCTGGCAGAAATACACATGGAAGATGAGCAACCATGGGTTCATGTTGGTATAAATGATTATCTTAAAACAATAAAAGCCACTTTAGCGCTTGGACATGAAAGGAGTTTCATTAATGAGAGATTGTTGCAAAAAATTATGGAGAGGGAAGAAATCCCGAAATTTAGGATTAAAAACCAATATGTTTCTGGGTTGGACAATCCAAACTTTGAAAACCGAATTGCAGGCAGATGCATGCTTAAAATTAGCATTGGGCAGAAAACAATTTACCATAATGTATGGATAGTGAGTGGAGCACAAAATGAATTTTACATGGGCAATGACATCATGCACAGAATGTGTATGGTGTTAGATTTCCTTAATCAAAAAATATGGTCACGCCTAGGTGGGCCGGCACCTGAATTTGAAGACAAAAGAAGGGCTTATCATTGTGCACAACTGGTTCCTTATGCCATCGAATTACAAATAAGGAAAGATACTATTATTCCTGCATTTACAAAACAGTTTGCAATAACACTGAAATGCAAGAATGGACAGCAGATGAAAGGCTCTGATGCATTTGTATGCCTGAATGAATCCATAAAACAGCAAGGCCTGGATTATGAATACATTCCATTGGTAGACATTGGTGAAGGATCTGTAAAAATCATGGTAAATAATAAAGGTTGTCAGGACATTCATTTAGAGGAAAACTCCCCATTAGGAATGGCCATACAAAAATCACATTATACGGCAGATTTAAATAACATGGTGATTGGGAATATTCCTGAAAAATATGTAGATGCCAAGGGCGAGTTGCCAGAACACCTGGACTCTCAGCCCAAAGGAATATTTCAAATTCATTCTGTGTATCCTTATGATTCAAATGAGACAGTGTGCTGCCATCAAGAGGATTGCATAATATTTAATTTAAATGAAAATGAAACAGGAAATCAGCCCATTGAAGTGGAAGCTGATATGCCAAAATATTTAAAAGTGGCAGCTCTACAAAAAGACACAGCCACACAGTTAGAGGAAAGCGCTGAGATTCCTTTACCAGAAGAGTTTCCAGAATTTTCCAGAATGGTAGAAGAGCAGATCTCCTTAGCGGATGCATGTGGCAGCGATGAGGATCGACGCAATCTGAGGGAAATATTTATGGAGTTTAAGGATGTATTTGCAAAAGATGCTTATGATTGTGGTTTAACTGATTTACATGTGGCCACACTACCAGAAGGTTGTAGTAGAAATCCAGTGTTTGTACGCCAGTATAGACTACCGCTGGCATGTTTAGAATCATTGGCAGAGATTATTAAAAATTTGGAATCACGGGGAATAATCAGGCCCATTCATAGCACATCCAATACGCCTATTTTAGGTGTGTTAAAGCCAAATGGTCAATGGCGGCTGTGTGCAGACTTAAGAGAGTTAAATAAAAGAGTACCAGTATCTAGATGGCCACTACCATTCATTGATCAGGGCCTAGCTCAGATACATGGTTCAAATGTATTTACCACGTTAGATCTCACATCTGGATATTGGTGTGTGCCATTGGCAGAGGAGATACAACACTTATTTTCCTTTACATTTGACAGGACTCAATATGCCTGGCTTAGAGCTCCGTTCGGGTACATCAATAGTGGGAGTGAATTTGGCATATTTTTGAGAAAGGCCATGCCGGATGCAGCGGAAAGAGGAACAATAGTTTATGTGGATGATGTCCTGATAAAAAATGAAAGCCTAAAAAGCCATTTTGATGAAATAAGACATGTACTTGGCCAATTGCAGAAAGCAGGCGCCAAAGTATCTTTGCAAAAAGCACAATGGTGCAAGAAAAAAGTGAACTTTCTAGGGCATGAAGTGACTGAACATGGGCTAAATCCACAAAGGAAGAAAATAGAGGCCATACAAAGATTAAAAGATCCTAAAAATGTGAAAGGAGTAAAAAGTTTATTAGGGATGACAGGCTATAACAGAAAGTTCATTGAGAATTATGCAGAAATCACTCAACCATTGACTAAACTGCTTAAACTAAATACTCCCTGGAGATGGGAAAGAGAGCAGCCTGATGCAGTGGCTAGATTGAAGGAATGTCTTGTAAAGGCACCATGTTTAGCATACCCCATAAAGGACAGGGATTTCTTTATAGAAATAGGTTTTTCTGAACATTGTATGTCAGCAGTATTATCACAAAAACACGATTTGAATCACAAAACCATTGCATATGCAAGTAAGGCATTTTCCCAAGTTGAAATGAAATTTAATGAATGTGAAAAGGCCCTATTAACCACTGTGTGGGCGCTACAACATTTCCGCCCCATTGTTCAGGGAGAAAAGGTGATTATTGAAACAAATCATCAACCTTTGCAATTTTTAGAGAGTAAAAGAATTAGATCAGGCAATCTAGCGCAATCCAGAATCACTTCATGGACGCTGGCATTACAAGGTTTTCCCGTAGAAGTGAGATATGGACAAAATAAAAAGAGCCCAATTGCTCAAGGGTTAGCTGACTTACATGACTGTGCAGCTGAACAAATACCAAATGAAATGGAAGTGGAAACTAGTTTGCAGGAATTTGAACAATCATCACACAAAGCTTTTGATGAAAAAACATGCAAGGATTTGCCAACTGTATATGTGGATGGTTGTGCTTTTCACATTGAAAATGACAATAATAAACAATTAGTGGCAGGAATAGGAAATGTCTGGTTGAAATGTGAAGGCGTTCCTAGTATAGGGATGAGGATTGGAGATAGGAGCAGTCAGGTGGCGGAATTGGCAGCCATCTATAAAGCAATTGCTACTGCAGTTGATAAAAAGTTCAGTGAAATTGTCCTGGTGACTGATTCTGACTATGCACGGAATAGCTTTGTGGAGTATTTGCCTGGTTGGAAAGCAAGAGGCATGGTTACATACAACAAAAAGCCACTTAAACATGGAAAAATGATATAAGCCATAGACAAATTGGTGTCAGAAAATAATTTAACAATATACTGGAGAAAAATTCGTGGGCATTTAAAAACACCAGGAGAGGATAAGGAGGGAAATGATAAGGCAGACCATCTGGCTAAGATTGGGGCTGTGATGGGAGAATTGCTACATATTGATTATTTAATGGGTGAAATACAAATTGATGCAGTGACACGTTCTAAAGCACCAAAGGAGATAGATCAACTGGTGGTGCAGTGGAGTCATGACACGCCAGACCAAGATTTGATTGAGGCACAAAAGAATGATCAAATTTTGGGAATCTATTATAATCATTTGATAGATCCTGAACAAAATCCTGTAACAGAAAAAGATTGTATGGGAAAAGAAGAGTTGAGGGTGTTATTAAAGAACAAAACACGAATTAGATTACAGGATGGGCTCATGATTAGAGAGTCCATAACAGGGCAAATACAGTGGGTAGTACCCCTTTCATTCAGAGGACTAATGCTACACCATGCACATGATGCCATAACTGCAGGCCATAGAGGTTCACAAAAAACATTAGAAATACTAAAAGATTATGCTTACTGGCCTCATATGTCCCAAGATGTGGAATTATAAACTAGAGGATGTCTAGTATGCGCCCAATTTAAACCTGCTTCACCAATGCATAGAGCACCATTGATGAAAAGAGGCCTAACTCTCCCATGGTCAGATTTGCAAATAGACTATGTAGGTCCTTTAAAAAGGTCGAGCAGGGGACACCGTTATATTTTGAGTGTGGTATGTTTGATGTCGAAGTGGATTGAGTGCATTCCTGCACCAGATTGTAGTGCGCAAACAGCAGCCACATTACTGGTGAACCATGTGTTCTCAAGGTTTGGGTTGCCACAAAGAATTGAGTCAGACAGAGGAAATCATTTCAAAAGTACTCTAATGAGTAAGGTATGGCAAATACTAGGTGTGAAAAGGAAACTACATATCGCATATCGGGCGGCGTCCTCAGGTACAGTTGAAAGAAGCAATAGGTCTGTTGTGGATATTTTAAAGAAATTTGTGGCAGAAGCAGGTTCCAGCTGGGATTTACGTTTACCGTTGGTTCTGATGGCAATCAGGTCGACTCCTGCCAAAGCAACAGGTGTTAGCCCCCATGAGGTCTTGACAGGTAGGAAAATGGTGTTACCACAACACCTACTATACAGAACACATGAGCAAACTCTAGTGAGTGCATCCACAGTTCATGAATATATTGATGAACTGAGGAGGCATTTGCAACATGCATTTGCTTTTGTGCAGAGAAATCTGGAAAGAGCTGCTGACAGTGCTAAGTCATATTATGACAAAAAGACATCAGTAAAGGAATACAATGTAGGGGATCAGGTGTACAAGTTTCATTTTGGAAAAAGTAAACAGAAAAATTCTAAATTCCTAGCGGCCTGGCAGGGGCCATTTCGAATTATAGATAAGGTCTCTCCTGTAGTGTATAAAATTTTGAAAAGTGAAGGTGAAACAGCAATAGAGCAGTTTGTCCATGTAAATCAAATCAAACCATGCCATCCCAGGCATGAGATCAGGCAGCTTGAGCATGTAGAAACAGATAGAGTCCCTTGAGAAAATAAATGGGTGTAATCAGGAGGCAGTGACAAAGAAGTTAAAAAAAAGTTGATTGTTATGATGGCACATAAACACTGTAATATATGTAAAAATATATAATATAAATAAATAAATAAATAAATAAATGCACATATCACGGAAGCTCGTGGTTGGTGTGCAGAGAGAAAGTGTATTAAATATTGAATGCTGTTTTATATATGCTTGTTTTCTTTTAACTTGTATTTGATTTCAGAAAAAAAAACAGAAAAAAATATAAACGAAATATTTTTACCAAGCATGTTTTATTTTTGGCAAAAGGATGAAGTTAGTATTATGCTATGTACTTAATTTGTTTATTTTCTATTTTGATTTAGAGAATTAACATTATTTGATCGGAGGTTCCGAGATCAGAGCCCACGGGAGAGACGATGGAGTCCTGGAGTCCCCTGGATGAAGACCAAAAGATGCCTGCCTCCAGGTGGAGGTGAAGACAAAATAACCGGAATGCCAAAAGAGATGACTGCTGTGGATTCAAGATTGCCAAGATGAAAGAATACTCGAATGAACCGAATAACATCGCTGGTCGGGACATACCAAAAGAAACAAAACAGAAGTTCCGGCATATGAAGTTTCACGTATTTATTATTTTAATTATTTATTTTAATTTGTTATATTAATTATTTGTTTTAGTTAGTTGTTTTATTTCGTTGTTTTTAATTGACTTGGAAAATTTAAACTTAAAGTAATGCCACTTCCACTGAGAAGGCACATGTAAAACATTTTATGAACTGATTGACTCAGATGAAGTGTTGATTGCAAATTTTTCATTGATGCACATGAATATTCATTTTGTTGGATTGCTATATTGTAAAAAAAAAAAAAAAAAAAAGAGAGAACAAGTTGTTTTTAGGAATTGGCTTGGATTATAGCCAAGTTCTAAAAACAAAAGGAGGGTATATGTAAGGATATTTGGCATGTTACAGCACAGAGTACAGCACTACTGCACAAGTAGCACATTTTTTCTGCAGCACCACCACAAGGGTGCGGTGCATTGCTATATGGGTTACCAGATTAACAAGGAAAGACAGGCTATTCAGTCAAAAACGATTTTAACATATAAGATGCAAATCTATTTTTACAGTTAAAAGCACACGTGCTCATTTAAAAATGCACACTATTTTCACCTGAAATGCCTATGGTGCGAGAGACACATTTGAAAATTAACAGCTAACCTATTAACCATTAACCTGACTAATAAAACCTTATTTAACATAACCCACTAATAAAATGTGTTCTCCACTGCAGAATTAGGCATACTCTGAAAACCATTTAAATGTGTGTGCAGATTTTTTTTTTTCTCTTCTCTGCCTGATTCTCCGTGTTTTTGTGCACAGTAACTGCAGGAAGAAGGAAGTCAGATTTGCAACAATTGCAAATGTATAAGCGAAGCTATTGTTGAAGAGTAGGAGGATGAGAGATGATGGATTTCATTGGGACACGTCATACAGAGGGCTGAGAGGAAAGTTTTAGTGGGCAGTAACGGGGAAAAAGACAAGAGACATTTTCTGCACTACTGGGGAGAAGACCTGGCTGTGGGGCTCCTGACTGAATGCAGATTCCTGTGTCCTGCTGCAGTCGAGATTGGGGAGAGCTGAAAGAAGGACCTTTCCACTGGCTGAGGCATTCCTATCTGCAAAAGCTGAGAATTCCAGGCAATGACCCCGGTTTGAGAAGGCAAGCGTTCCTTTTTGCTGGAGTTAATCCAAGGGAGCCACATTCACAAAGAGAACAGCCAAAGAGAACAACTAAAAAGATAAGGTAATGAGAAGTGTGGGAGCTGAGTATGTACGGTAATATGCAGTCAGTGTAGGATTCCTGTGCGTGTCTTAATCAAGTGCTAATGTTGCAATTTGAGTTCTGTTCTCCGCCACTCTCTTTGCAGTGTGTCACAGACAATGCTTTGACTGTACCATTTTATTTCTGTAAAGAATGAGATCGTGTTTAAATGCAACTTTTATAATACAGAAAAATATTTGAAAACAGACGGGTGATGTTTATTGTTTACCATTACAATGCTGATGATGTGGGGAGATTTTTAAACAGTGCAATGGTCATTTTAAGACAGATGTGTGCATGTCAGAATCAGTATGAATAATTGTGAGTGACTGTAGCATAGCTCGTTGGAGGTACATGAGCCAACGGGAAGAGAGACTCTCTGAACATAGCTCCATACCGTATATAAGGTAGTGGAAATTACCACAAGACTACCACATATAGCTCTCTGTCGTAAATAAGTCAGTGAGTTCGCCCATGGTGGCACACCAACACTATCACTGGAAAATGTGGTATTCCTAGAATGCAGGTCTGAGGTCTCTCTAGTGATCACACGAAAAATCTAAGCAAAGATAAGGGATTCTGGACATTGGGGCCACAAATAAAACAAGGGAATTATGCTCACCAAAATACCACCAACCACGTATACCAAATATGCAGGTCTGGGTGCTGAAATAATGCATGTCCATTGTATTATTGTTGCACATGGCCAAATCTGAATACAAAGAGTGATTATTGCTAAGTTATTTTTCGGCGGTAATAAAATACCGTCAGGCCCAAATCTCCACAAAATACCCTACACCCCATAGAAATATCACAACAAAATGTGGTTCAGTGTCCCCTGCGAGCAGATGTACCACCATCTCCACTTTCCATCCTTCTTCCCCTATGCTGGACTTCAGCTGGGCCTTCTAGTACATGTCAGGAATACCACGGACACAGGTAACTTGCACAAGGAGAAATTAGTTGACCCCTTCAGAGAGTAACAATTCCTATCTGATTGCAGTTTGCTGGCTTCCTGAGTCTAACAACGCCCATATTGTCTGACCATCGAGGTTGATAGAGATGTGATGGGTAAGACCTGACATTGCTTGCACAAGGGTCTCTGCTTCTTCAGTAATCTCTGGGGTGTGATATTTCAGCTCCAGCCATCAAGTGTCATTTGCTTCACCTGTGTCTTCTGGGACACAATAGCTCTTATCCCTCTGCTCTTGTGTTGATAGGACTGGAAGTACACGAGCCATGTGCCCTAACTAACCAGCGTTATGTCACAGATGGCCTCCTTAATACCCCAACACCCTAATACAGTTCAAGGGTTTTATAAATTGTTTCAGCAGGGGCTCTAACAGCTGTCCCTCTCTCTTATCTAGAGAAAGCAAGACCCTCTCTACTAATCTACCTATCAATCTACTTCCCTTCTGCTATTCTCCTCTCTCAAATTCTACCCACCTTCTCTCCTCTCTCTTCCTGCGTCTGCCATCTCTGTCCCTCTGATATCTCTATTTCTACAACCTACCTGCACCCTTCGATCTTACTCCTTCCTGCTCTCTCCTTGGCTACTCTTCCCTCTCCACAACAATATTACACCTCTACTACTCTCCCTTCTCCATTCCACTACTACTCTCCCCTCTCCACTCCTACTGCTCCACACCTCCTCCTACTCACTCACCCTCCTTTCACTCCTTCAATCACTTTCCTCTGACTCCCTACTCTCCACTGCTATTCTCACCCACACACCTAACATGCGCATCCACAACACATTCCCTCTTTCTCTCACCAACCAATACCTCAACTTTTCAGAAAATCACCCTCACACTCCTGTCCCCTGTCTTTTTCCCTTCTGGTCGCTTGGTCTCTCACTCCCTCCTCTGACCTCACCCGAGCAACCCACACCTTCTTGTTTTCTGTATCCAGCTTTTTCCACCCCCATCTTCTCCTATTGGTCATCTCCCACTAGCTCTGTGGCCTAATCTCACCCTGTCTTCCCTGCCCGGGAGTTGTTAAAGAAATCATAAAACATAAAAAGGGGGCTAAGTCCTTTCCCTTTTTGCCTTGCGACTCCTCCATGGGACAGTGGCAGCTTGCATCAAATAATGTTCCCGTTTGTATCAGGGAGCCAAGTCGCGGCTGAATTGTAAGTACGTTTTTCAATGTTTCTAGAGTATATGTCCGGGAGCCGCTCTGTGGCTGGTTTGTTAAAGTCTGCGTTGGTGTTGGCTGGCCACGTGTAGTGTTCCTTGCTACAGTGTATGGTCACTGCTATTCTGCATAGCTTGTTTGTTTGTTTGTTTGTTTATTCATTGTATTGTGGTCCAGACCCAAGGGTATCAGGACACATAGGTTGCAAGGAAGTTCACAGCTTAGTTACACAAAAGTTCACAGCTTAGTTACACAATAGATACATTATACATTTCAGCATTATAGATTATATACATTACAGATGCATATCTGTACAACACTCCACAAAAGGAGTGTTGCTAAGTAGGAGATGCAGATGACGGCATTGGGCCCCTGTGAGGATTGCTGAGATAGAACATGGTGGCCCAATTATAGAGGATAGCGAGCTGGGGTTAAAGATCAGTGGATTTGGGCCAGTTAGTGTAGTTGTTTCTGAAGTTCTGATATGATTGATTTTCCTGGATTGAAGGTGGCAGAGAATTCCAAAGCTGGGCCACTTTGATAGGAAACTGCTGCCTCCCACCTTGGATAGTTTGAATCTAGGGACGTGGAGGCAGTTAGTGTAGGCTAGACTAGAGGGTCTATTGGAGGTTCTTCTATGGAATCTCTCTGCTAGGTAGCTGGAGGCAGCGTTATTCAAAGATTTATAAGTAAGAGTCACAGTTTTCAGCTTGATTTTATGGTTAGTGGAGAGCCAGTTGTTTTGTCGCCTGAGATCAGAAATGTGATCTCTTTTAGCCACTCCAAGGGCGGCTCTGAGGGCGTTGTTTCGGAGGGTTTGGATTTTCTTGATGATAGCTTTCTTAGAGCCAATGTAGAGCGCGTTGCAATAGTCAAGCCTGGACAGAATGAGGGCTCTGTCCAGAATGATACAGCTGTTGTTGGAGAGGAATGGTTTGCCGATTCTGATAAGTTTGCAGGTGTACGCGGTAGTGGAGGCCAGGGTGTTAACTTGCTTAGTGAAGGAGAAGGTTGAGTCGAGGTAAAATCCCAAAGTTTTAACCTCGTTGGCCACTTTAATGAGGTTGCCATCAATTATGAAAGACGTGTATTCAGAGCCTAGTTTATTAAGGTTGGTGGGGGTACCCAGGATGATGATCTCTGTTTTATCATCATTCAGGCATAGTCCATGAGTAGCCAACTATGCCTGGATGATGAGATAAACTCTATTCACCTGAAAGTGGGAGGAGAATCTGAGTATCATCTGCATAGTTAGTGTAGGTGATACCGAGAATGTCCAGATCATCGAAAAGGGGCTTAGTGAATATGTTATATAACGTAGGAGATACACAGGATCCCTGGGGTACACTGCAGGTGATGGGGATAGGGTCTGCAGCAGCTGAGGAAGAGAATAGCCACATAGTCCTCTCACTTAGAAATGACTCAATCCAAACTATAGCTTCCCTGGAGAAGTGGGCAGCTGAGTCTAGATGACTGCATAAGACCTTGTGGTCCACAAGGTTGAATGCAGCCGAGAGGTCAAGGAGGAGGAGGAGGACTGATTTCCCTTTGTCCATTAGTTCATCAACTTGGGTCTTCAGGTCAATGAGGGCAGTCCCTGTTCCATGTTGTGGACGGAAACCAGATTGGTGTGCTCCTAGAAGGTGGTGGTGTTCCAGGTATCTCTGGATTTGTATGTAGGCAACCTTATCAAGGATTTTTAAGAGGAAGGGTACGGTCGTGATAGGCCGGTAATTGGTGGGGATTGAAGGGTCAAGTGTTTGTTTATGTAGTAAGGGGAGCACCCATAATTCTTTGAGGTTAGAGGGGATAGTACTGAATTCAAATGAGGCATTGATGAGCTTGGAAATAAAGGGAGCTAGATCCCTTGCTGCATCTTTGATAAGTTGGACTGGGCAGAGGTCCCCCTGGCAATTGGACGGTTTAAGAGAGCGTATAACTTTTTCTACCTCAAGAATTGTTGTTTTAAAGAAGTTGAAGCGAGTGAATGAGGAGTTAGGTATAGTGAGAGTCATGGGGCGAGACTGTGAGACATTGGTGGGAGGAGAATTAGCAGTCGATAGGTTTACAGATGAGTTCAAGGAAGATTTTTTTTGGGCTATTTTATTTTGGAGGGTAGCTATTTTGTTAGATAGCGCATACCATTTATCAGAGCACCAGCTTTTGTCTTTAGTACAAGTGCCGGGCGTGGAAATGGGGGTTTCTAGCTCTTTGAGGATTGTGAATAGTACCTTCATACTAGAGTTGGCTTGAGAGATCCGGTTATTATACGATTCTTTTTTGGCCAAGCATATTTCTTTTTTATAGAGTGAGGACATCTTGTTAAGCTTAATTTTGTTGGCTTCTGATGGGAGTATTCGCCAGGCAGCCTCGCAAGTTCTTCTTTTTTGCCTTAAGTCTTTTAAGTGTGGGGTGAACCATTTGTTCAGATGAGTTCTCGGCTTGCTAGGTCTCAGTTTAAGCGGGGCAATAGTGTCTAGAGATGTTGCCATGATTCTGTTATACTCGTCAACCAGTGTTCCTGGATCGGTGCTATCTGGAAGGGAGTTAAGAGTGGGGAGGATAGCCGGGATAAGTCTTTCAGCAGTGATATTCTTTTTGTTTCTCGTTAAGGTGGGCGGGGCAGTGGGGATCGTGGTGGGGAGGGGTCTCGTGGTGGTGAGCGCAAAAGACACAAGGGAATGGTCTGTCCAGGTTTGTGGTGAGATGGAGGTAATATTAGCATGGCAGTTGTAGTCAGCCACCCAGTCTAATATTCCTCCTTTATTATGAGTCAATGCAGAGACTTTTTGGAGTAGGCCAAGTTCAGTCAGAATGGTGGCAATATTCGTTGCGGATTTGTCAAGAGGATCATTAAATCCCAGATTGAAGTCACCAAGGAGTAGAACTTGCGATGAGTTTTTGAGATTGTTTGAGAGTATAGTGGATATATCCTCCTCAAATGTTCCAATGGGGCCTGGTGGTCTATAGATCAGATGTATAGTTAGGGTTAGGGAGTTGACCAATGGTAATTTGAATGTGAGTGATTCGCACAATTGGAGATTTTGGGAAGGGGCAAGTCTCAAGGAGAGACTGGATTTGGCGAGGATAGTGATACCTCCTCCTCGGGCATCGGGTCTATCTTGTCTAAGGATGGTGTATCCATCGGGCACTGCTAGCATTAGAAAGGGGCCTGCTGCAGCATGTAGCCATGTCTCAGTTATAGCGAGAAAGTCAAGGTTGTTTGCCAAGACCAAGTCTGCAATTTCTGTGGCAGGTGCTACCAAGGACCTAGTGTTTAATAGGGCCCCCTTGAGAGAGTGTATAGCGGGATCTCTTTCAGCCGTGTGGCGAGTGTCAGACGTCTTGGGATGAGGAGCCACACAATGCTTAGAAGTGGCAAAAAGGGTGGGAAGGTGATGATTACATTGTTTGAAATTAGTAATGTTTTGGCTAAAGGAGTAGTTAATATTTACATTAGAGATGGGTGTGAATCTGGCAAGGGGTTCGAAGAGTTTGGTTAGTCTAGATCTGAGTCTAGTGTTACTGCAATTAGTGTTGCAAGGGTAAGAAATATTGAAATTCGGTGTCAAGATGCTATATTGAGTTGCGTCCAGTGTAGCAGTCGTGGTCATTGTGAGGCCAGTCGGGCACAGGGAGGCACGAGTAGGAGGGCTGGCAAGGCACAGAAGGGTATAGACCATAAGTAGTGAAGCTAGTGCAGAAAGGTGGACTATCGTAGGCATGCTAAGGTAGGACTCTTGGTGGTAATATAGGTGCAAGCCGTCGAGGGCGTGCTTGGTGGAACCGGTGGGGTGGACTAGACCGGCTGTTGCAGGGGTAAGTACCCACTTTGGTTTAGACAAATCTAGTACCCACAACAGGATAGGCTAGTCCCATATGTCATGAATAAGCAAGTAGTGTAGGCGTTAGCAGAGGTGGAGGCCCGCAAAGAAGTTATGAGGCCTAGTTGCAGCAGCAAAATAGTCTAATGCAGTTTATCAGCGGGCTGGATATATCAACATGATCAGCTAAAACAGTTTGTCAGAGGGCTAGATATAGCAGCAAAAATAGGCAAATTCAAATTATCAACATGATCAACTAGTACAGTATGTCAGAGGGTTAAATATAGCAGCAAAGATGGGCAGATTCAAATTATCACGTGGCTAGATATATCACAAGAATCAGCTAATGCAGTTTGTCAAAGGGCAAGATAACACAGCAAAAATAGGCAAAATCAAATTATCACCTGGCTCGATATGACATCAGGATCAGCTAGTGCAATATTTCAGAGGCTAGATATAACAACAAAGTAGGCTAATTCGGTTTAACAAGCATCAAAGTGGGCTAGGTCGCTTTGTCACAAGTGTATATTGTATCATAAATATGCAAACGTTATTCAAAAGTTCGAATTTAGCAGCAATGGGGGTACGCTAAGGTGTTAAGAAGCCTGGTTACATCAACAGAATAGGCCAATTCAATTATCGTCAGAGTGGTTCATAACATTGTCAACTTTAACAGTGAGCGGATACATGCTATGATATGGGTAAGCTTACTGAGCTAGGCAGAAGCTATGCATATGCAAATTCAATTGGGCCTGGCCGTGCATATACAAGTCACACGATTGTTTCTTCACCGTTATATGCTCAATGAGATCGTTGTAGGTACAATAATGCGGTAATATACAGTAAGGTAAGTATCAGAATATGTTGTACTAAATCACAAAGTCAGCGACTGGGATTTACAAATGCGTAACCGTCAGAAGGTACAAGGCTACATGCCTATGTTTTGCCAGTTTACAGCGTGTGCAGGGGTGGTATGCGCAAGTCGCATTATGAGAGTTTCATTAGTCAATAGTCATAGGCTTATGAGCATGGGTAGGTAAGCGTAGAGGACAGGCTCTCTTACCTCGAAGTAAGGACCTGGCATGGGACAGGCAACAGGGCAACCAGTGTGCGAACAGGCGCAGAACAGAGTCTTTTCGTTCCGGGCCTTCGCATGGAAGGGCCGGCTTCTGCCTGCCGGTGGAGCATTGTGGGTAAAAGGTGTAATGTTGCCTAGCAACATGTACACAGCCTCATTTTCATGCCGAGAGGCATGGCGGCAATCATTGAAACAGGCATCGTGTGGACAAAGGCCTCAATCAGACTGGAATACCTCATGTATTTGGAATGATATTCAGAAGCAATTTCTCACCTCTCTGTAGGCAGCGCGAAGTAAGTGTGTCGGATGGGCAATTTGTAGCAGCAGTTGCTAAGGCACCAAGTGTGCGGCGATCAAGTGATGCTGTGCAGGCTCCTGCCTGAAGTCGAATCCCCTGTTCAGCTGTACAGACTTCTCCGTCCGTGTGGAGCATTGCGGCGTGAGCGTGAAAGGCTTGCTGTAGATGATGGTGGATCTGTGGCTGGGAGGGGCTCCTGCCTGCTCCTGGTGCGGTGGCAAATGGAACTAGCAGGCGCAGAACAGGGCCTTTTCGTTCCGGTTCTTCGCGTGGAAGGGCCGGCTTCTGCCTGCCGGCGGAGCATTTTGGGTAAAACGTGTAATGTTGCCTAACAACATGTACACAGCCTCATTTTCATGCAGAGAGGCATGGCGGCAATCATTGAAACAGGCATCGTGTGGACAAAGGCCTGAATCAGACTGGAATACCCCATATATATGGAATGATATTCAGAAGCAATTTCGCACCTCTCTATAGGCAGTGCTAGGTAAGTGTGTCGTATGGGCAATTTGTAGCAGCAGTTGCTGAGGCACCAAGTGTGCGGCGATCAAGTGATGCTGTGCAGGCTCCTGCCTGAAGTCGAATCCCCTGATCAGCTGTGCAGACTTCTCTGTCCGTGTGGAGCGTTGCGTCGTGAGCGTGAAAGGCTTGCTGTAGCTGATGGTGGATCTGTGGCTGGGAGGGGCTCCTGCCCACTCTTGGTCCTGTGGCAAATGGAACTAGCAGGCGCAGAACAGGGCCTTTTCGTTCCAGGCCTTCTCATGGAAGGGCCCGCTTCTGCCTTCTCATGGAAGGGCCAGCTTCTGCCTGCTGGTGGAGCGTTGTGGATAAAAGGTGTAATGTTGCCTAGCAACATGAACACAGCCTCATTTTCATGCCGAGAGGCATGGCGGCCAACATTGAAACAGGCGTTGTGTGGACAAAGGCCTCAATCAGACTTAAATATCCCATGTATTTGGAATGATATTCAGAAGCAATTTATCATCTCTCCGTAGGCAGCGCTAGGTAAGTGTGTCGGATGGGAAATTTGTAGCAGCAGTTGCTGAGGCACCAAGTGTGCGGCAATCAAGTGATGCTGTGCAGGCTCCTGCCTGAAGTCAAATCCCCTGATCAGCAGTGATCAGCTGTGCAGACTTCCCTCTCCGCATGGAGCGTTGCAGCATGAGCGTGAAAGGCTTGCTGTAGCTGATGGTGGATCTGTGGCTGGGAGGGGCTCCTGCCCGCTCCTGGTCCTGTGGCAAATGTAACTAGCAGGCGCAGAACAGGGCCTTTTCGTTCCGGGCCTTTGCGTGAAATGGCCAGCTTCCGCCTGCCGGCTGGAGCATTGCGTGTAAAAGGTGTAATGTTGTCTAGCAACATGTACACACCCTCATTTTACGTTGAAAGGGGGCATGAACTAGGCCCCTAGCAACTGCTGCCTTCTCCCTCTGGGATAGGAATGGCTTAGACTTCCAGCCTGGTAGGCCTCCCATCCCAGGCTGAGAGGGCTCCTCATCCACGCTTGACAAGGTCAGACTACTGACCTTGTCACACGTAACACTGAAGTGTGGAGTGTTTTGGCGCCGATAAGCTGTCTTCCGGATGTTGCAGCCTCCCTCAGACTTCAATGGTACACTTGGCAGAGTGGTGTCTGACCTAGCTTCCAGGCTGGTGGGTCTCTTCCATTGCGTCATTGCTACTGTTCCCACTGACAGCCTGGATAGTTAACTCCAAGATTGTTTTATGGAATGACCTCACCAGTTTCTGCATGTATTTGGGTAGGGAGGCTATGCGCTTCTCCAGGACCAGTTCTTCCTTAATCTGTTCTGCTGCCGTCTGCCCCATCGATTTCTCCACCAAAAACTATCCTGAAGCACATCTCTCTGGGGCTCTCCTGGTTCTTCAATCAGACATCTCTCAATGGTGTTCAGAATCTCTGCTGAATCTCTCCAGAATTCTGTTAGAGAGAGTGTCATAATAGGCTCACCCAACGCATTGTTCATCACTTGGTATGTCACCTGGTGCTCCTTGTAAGCAACATAATGATATAATAGGGCCATCTGGTCTTTTCTCAAGTAGCCTCAGCTCTGGACTCAAAATTATTGAAGAATGCTTCAGCGACCTCTGCATCCATATACTTCTGTAGCAGGGAGATGGGTATTATAGGTGTTATAGTCTGCAAATGGCTAGGAGGGTACGATGTTCAGTCAACAGTTTGTCTAAGAGGTTTCTCCTTCGGTCTCAGCTACTCTTTTGGTGAAGAGACTTGTGCACCAACTTGCATTTTGACAGGAGTTGACTGGCATTGACTAAAGAGATTGGTGACTTGGATAGACAGGAGCTCCTCTATGTTGTTCGTTCCCTTGGAATTGTACAAAGTGCTGGGCCAGTAGTAACGGTGGCCAAGATTCCCTCTGGCCCTCCTTTGCTCTAGTCTTCCTGCTTTAGTGTTTCCGGTCTGGACTGAGAACAACTTCCACTCCAAGTTACTTCTGGATTGCTATGGGTGTAGCAGGTCATCAGAGTCTTTGTCACTGGTGGGCAGAGGCATTGCTACGGAGGGGATTGGTGGGCTATAGCCCGGGGTCTTTTGGTTATAGCCCCAGATAGAAATTCAGGGGCTACAACCAAAAGGCTAGCTAACCCTGAATCCTGACAGTCCTGACATTAGCATAGTCCCAGATCTTTTCCAGACCTAGCAACACCTCTGCTGGTGGGTCTAGCTAGTGTAAAGGTAGACTGGAAAACCCCAGTATAAGTGGAACAAATGGGCTGGGGAATCCTGCACCCAATAATGGAAATAGTCAAAGTAAAGGGTAAATCCAACTTTCTTAACAATCCACATAAAGCAGGGACAGCATACAAGCAAAGTAGCTGTGAGCTCTCATTCTTCTCAAGCAATACAACTGTTTGAAAACAGAAAATAGTCACGACTGACGTCCCATTACAATCTTGGTTACAAAAACCTATAGGGTACAGGGATTGGTTAAGGGAATTGCCTACATATAGAAAATATGTGGGCTAGCCCTTCCATTGGTTATACTGATATCAGATGGCTCCACCTGGGGCCACCTCAAAATTGATAGCAAAGAGTATATGTCATCCTTAAGGTTGACCAGTAGTTACTGCAACATGTACTGGGTGTCGCCACATTAAGAGTTTTCACTGGTCGGCACCTTGCTCACCAACCTTGACAATGACAGGTCATCAGCACATACACTAAAAATCGGAGTAGGGTGTTAGTAGTCCAAGACCTGCATTCTTCCAATTAAATAAGATTCTATCCCTTATCCCTAGGTCACAAGCCAAAATATTCTTTTGTATTTGACCTTGTTAGGTGCCTTGATTCTGAGGACATGTGGGGAATCGAGGCATGTGCTGAGTCGTGTCTGTCTCTAATGAATAGATACTGGTTTTGAATCAAGGGTTACATGTGAGGAGACCATGTTCTGAATTATGCCGTCCTGTATTAATTTAGATTTTAGCTAATAAGAACGCAAATATTATTTATTTTCCAACCACTGGGGACTTGGTTGATCCATTCCTTATGAGGTTTTAACTTATAATTAGTCAGCACCTGGCATTCAAAGGCTGGCTGTTCTTCAATTAATCGAAGAAAAAGAAGTCTTGGGCCTTGGGAATTCTTATCTCATGTTCTCTTCTGGACCGTTCAAGCCCTCCCATAAAGCCCTTTTCATAAAGCTTTGAGACCCCTATTAATTTCAATGTGTGTTATGACTTCCATTTTTACTAAGATGGCAGCCTTTTGCTATTGCGTTCCTACGTTAGTAAACTGTCTAGGAATTTCAATTGTGTTGCGTTTCAACTCGTACATTGCTTGTATTATATTCTTTGTGTCTTTATAGTGCAAGCGATATTCTTCATGTCTAAATGCACGTTTGTCCCAATGTCTGCGTTTCTTCATGGTGAGTACGTATTTGCTTTGTGTCTATTGCATGCGCCTTTGTCAGTCTAACGGCAGGTTTGCTTATTCTTACCATCTTCAGTTACATCAGGTCCATCTCTTCTTGTATTGATCCGTGATAAGGCTGGTACAGTCGCCTTAGTGCATAGTGTTTCTCTGCTTTACAATATTGGGGCAGGAAGGGGCAATTGCCATTAATGACGTATTCATCTGTCTCTTGACATTCCTACAACCCCATTCTGGCCCTCCTCTGCGTACGATACCTTGGTTATCCATATTTTAGTCAACCCCCCCCCCCCCCGGGTAACCTGCATACCTTATGTGTTTGTCCATACTCCAGATCATATAGCAGCACTCCCCATCCGGTTTGCAGAATACCCATCACTTAATGTAATTGTGAGGGTCCTGGGGATAAGTACATTTTTAACCTGGAGGGACGATAGGGCTTTCTCTTACATGGATATGATATAGGTTATCGATTTGTGTATATTTGTGTACTTTAGTATCCATGTTTATCTCTATTTTCAATTCCACCCCCTTTTTTGCAGTCTTCATCCATTGGCTTATGGCTTTTCTCAAGGTACAGAATTCTATTCGTACTAATTCTAGTAATTCCATTAGTACTTTGAATGCATTAGCCAGCCAGGAGGGGATCCAGGAGAATAGATAGAAGAGCCAGTCACCATCTAGAATGTCTTCCACCTCCTCTTTAATTGTATATGTATATATGTTAACATTGTTATGACCTCTGTGAGTGTCCCATTTTCCTCATTGTGGGCAGGTCCGTATGTGCAGGGAAACACCCCCCCCAATGGCCGTGATCAGATCAAGGATGTACCTGTTCTGAAGGCTCATAATAGTGTTTTTGTATGCCATTAAATCTCTCCACTGTTGTGTTGATTCTTTGCAACAATTCCCATCTCGTGATTTGGAGTCCTTTCACATTTGCAGTGGCCTGCACTCTGGGGAGAAAACTTGTAGAGAAAATCACTGCTGTTTTGCTAAACAATTTGTGCTTGTCTGGTATGTTGTTGTAGGCATCTTCTGATTTTGCTGAGAAATAGTTTTCCCTTTTCTTAGACGCGAGAGTGAGGGACCTTATTTCCCTCAGATGTGCATCCATTTTAGGGAAGTCAGTAATTTGTATATCACTCAGGGGAACTACAAGAGCTGGTGTACTCAGTTGTATCATAGAACATAGACTTCCCCACCTTGGGGGCAGCTGCATGTATGGTTTGGTACCACAAGCCTAATAATGGTCCACCTACACAGCTGTTCCTGTTTTAATACCTGATACATCAAAAACACGTTTACACCTAGTATTGCTTCCAACATTTATTGTACCATTTTTTTGGAAACATAGGCATTTTTCAGGGGTATTATTTGCACTGCCTCCCCCGTCCCCCGTTATTAACCCATGTGAGTAATTTTGTGATTTTGGGCCATAGGTTGAGACATAAATAGTTTGCATTTAGTGCTACTTCTTCCCATTGCCCAAGGCCACTAGTGCTGTGCATACTACCCATCCCTCAGTCCACCCAACGGATGTGAGCGCAGTTCCCTTTATTTGCAATTGACCTCTTTCCCAACACACATGTATTTCTTTTCCATTCTTGTTGTTACATTGGAGCATCCTATTTTCTTCCCTTCTAATTCCTACCCCATTTGTTTAGAATGGCAAGTAGTTTAACACTCTGTGCTGTGTTTCAATATTTTACATAATTTTCATCTCTTGTATATAGTTACGTTCTACTGTGAACTTTGCTTTGTTCACCCATACGAGTGATTCAGTATGGCCTTAGAATTGCCTCCTCGTCATGCACAGCAAAAGGTGTGTTAGGCAATGCACTTTATGGGTGGGTACCTCCGTGGCTAATAAAAACTTGGGACACGTTCGTGGCATAGGTGATAAGAGAGCACACATAGCAGCTCTCATCCAATGTCGCTCTCCCCACTCGTGCCATGTTCTGTGTGAGAAGCCTGAAGGTGTCCCACCCGCTAGTCTCCAGGGATCTGTCATCCAGCCAGGTGGCCAGGACACGGCCATCGTTTTTAGATCTAGTTCTTGGGGGTGGACCAGTGCGGGGGGATAACCTGGGTGAGGGTTCTTCGGGTAGTGGAAGTGGGACATCGGATGGCGAGATGCAGTATCCCCTTCCCTGTAACACCTTTACCCTATCCTAACAAGTAGGATACTTAAGAGCTCAACCGCCCACCCCCTTTGCAAACACAAACACTTTCTCATGGACAACTCACTGTGAGAGAAAACGGACTAACACTCGAACCGTATACCTGACATGTCCCAATACAATGGTCAGGTACGATCATGCAATTACTGCCCATTACACACACCTGACTTCCATCACACTTCCCCACATGGATAACATCGAGATTGAGGGACCTTATTTCCCTCAGATGTGCATCCATTTTAGGGAAGTCAGTAATTTGTATATCCCTCAGGGGAACTACAAGAGCTGGTGTACTCAGTTGTATCATAGAACATAGACTTCCCCACCTTGGGGGCAGCTGCATGTATGGTTTGGTACCACAAGCCCAATAATGGTCCACCTACACAGCTGTTCCTGTTTTAATACCTGGTACATCAAAAACACGTTTACACCTAGCATTGCTTCCAACATTTATTGTACCATTTTTTTCGGAAACATAGGCATTTTTCAGGGGTATTATTTGGACTGCCTCCCCCGTCCCCCATTTTTAACCCATGTGAGTAATTTTGTGATTTTGGGCCATAGGTTGAGACATAAATAGTTTGCATTTAGTGCTACTTCTTCCCATTGCCCAAGGCCGCTAGTGCTGTGCATACTACCCATCCCTCAGCCCACCCAACGGATGTGAGCGCAGTTCCCTTTATTTGCAATTGACCTCTTTCCCAACACACATGTATTTCTTTTCCATTCTTGTTGTTACATTGGAGCATCCTATTTTCTTCCCTTCTAATTCCTGCCCCATTTGTTTAGAACGACAGGTAGTTTAACACTCTGTGCTGTGTTTCAGTATTTTACATAATTTTCATCTCTTGTGTAAAGTTGCGTTCTCATGTGGACTTTGCTTTTTTCACCCATACGAGTGATTCAGTATGGCCTTAGAATTGCCTCCTCGTCATGCACAGCAAAAGGTGTGTTAGGCAATGCACTTTATGGGTGGGTACCTCCGTGGCTAATAAAAACTTGGGACACGTTCATGGCATAGGTGATAAGAGAGCACACATAGCAGCTCTCATCCAATGTCGCTCTCCCCACTCGTGCCATGTGCTGTGTGAGAAGCCTGAAGGTGTCCCACCCGCTAGTCCCTAGGGATCTGTCATCCAGCCAGGTGGCCAGGACATGGCCATCGTTTTTAGATCTAGTTCTTGGGGGTGGACCAGTGCGGGGGGATAACCTGGGTGAGGGTTCTTCGGGTAGTGGAAGTGGGACATCGGATGGCGAGATGCAGTATCCCCTTCCCTGTAACACCTTTACCCTATCCTAACAAGTAGGATACTTAAGAGCTCAACCGCCCACCCTCTTTGCAAACACAAAGTCTCATGGACAACTCACTGTGAGAGAAAACGGACTAACACTCGAACCGTATAGCTGACATGTCCCAATACAATGGTCAGGTAGGATCATGCAATTACTGCCCATTACACACACCTGACTTCCATCACACTTCCCCACATGGATAACAGGCGGTGCACGAAAGCACCCTCTGAGCAAGGCAAAGCACACAAGGAAGCAGCAGTTCCAAGATGGCAGTTTAATACAAGGTGAAAGTCAGCAAGACCGAAGACGATCACAAGGAGGGAAGTGCCCTTGACCTTTTCAACGAAAGACTGTTATTGTCATAAACCTTTGAGAATAGAAAACGTAAGACCCAGAATCAAGGCTGAAGATTCCTGCATTGTGTGTCAGAGGTACCCGGGGTTCTCCTGCATCGATAGTCAAGGCGGGGAGAATTGTTTGTTGCCGTGGCACTGTCCTTGGCTCCTACAACAAAGCAGAGCCAGTGAAGTCAGCACAGCCGGTGAGTTGGGGACACTGATACCAGACTGGTCTGTTTTGAAGCCAAGGTTGCAAGCGGCAACATTGTATAGTGAAAACTGAAAAGAACAGTGTTTGAAGCATATTTGGCAAGTGACGTGAACACAATTAAACAGCAGTGAGTGATTGAATTTTGAAGCCAAGATACAATACCACAGACACAGTGGTCTGGCACCACGTGGATGATCATGCAAACGTCTCTGTTATGTATGCAGCTGAAAGGTGCCAAATGTGAAGAGATAAAGAACTGTGAAATCGAAGTAGTCCTGCAACGGGTAAAGCAAACCCTGTGCACATTCGAAAGTCTTTGATAGTTGATGAAAAAAGATATGAAGTTGGTCCGAGCCCGGCAGAAGGAGATCAGCTAAAGGCTTTGGTTAAAGCAAGTTTGTGTAAAGTTCTATTGGAAATTGGGATTAATCCAAGCCCGGCGCAGGGAGACTAGTTGAACATTGTGTAAAAAGGGGATGTGAGCCCGACTGAGGGGTCCCCCGAGATCTGATCCCGACTGAGGGTGATCTGAGATCTGAGCCTGACTGAGGGGTATCCGGGGTGAACCGTGAGTCACCCGAAAAAGAATATCCTACAAGAAATTGTATGCATAAATAATTTACGAACATTGTGCTGAGAGGATCTGAGCCCAGCTCAGGGGCATCTGAGGTGAATAGTGAATCGCCTGAGAGATTGAGTACTTGTTAAGATGTGAAAGACGAGAAGAACTTGTCGTTTGTTTGTCGCATCTGGCCCTTTGAACAAAGAGACTTTGAAAGGCAAAGAGACTTGGGCACAGAAGGCCCTGATGCTGGTGATGGAACTGTATCCTTGTGCTAGAGAAGCAAGAGACTGTGCTGCACGAGTGTACTGCTTTGTCCTGTGCTGAAAACATGGGGAAAGAAGGCCAATGGCCTGAACATCCTGACACATCATTTTGTGAACACTTCTTTCTTTTTCGTAACACTGTTTCCCACACTATTTGTAGGCCCTTTTGTTTTGGCAAGACACCACTAACACTGCGTTATTACTATTCGATGGTCTTAGCTTGCTCCCCTCTATAGATTTCGGACTAGATAGGTGTTTTTCCAACCCTTTTTTTGAAGTTCAATAAACACCCTTGAACTGTGGTCCCTTGTGTCTGTCTTACTGTTGGTACCATGCCTTTCTTACAGCTGATACCATAAATTATTACTGACTTGGGCAGAATTAGTTATATACAAGTTCATGTCCCCAACGTCATTCATCTCTTTAGTGAACATGGGAAATCCTAAGGTTGTTGTTTCATTTGTCATAGTGATAAGAGTCATATTGCTATGGAAAGGTCTAGATTTATTATAGAGGGCCAACTCTTGTAATGCAATAAGAATGAAAAAATAAAGACTGCAAAATGTAAAACATGTTGCTAAAGGCATTATTGCCAGTGTATCTACTTTATTTAAATAATGTGCATTATTTTGTCAAAAGGTCAGAAGCGAGTACCTAACGGAATTAAAATCAAATCGTCTCTTTTCAGTTCTATAGAATGTCAATGTTTTACAGATAAAAATGTGAATAGAGCGATAAAAATTCTTTCCAAAAGGAAACAGGTTTGGGGATCCCTTAAAAGAGCTGCGAGGGTTGTGTTTCTTAATCCTAATGCAGGTTATGTATCTACTAAGTAAGTAAAGGGCATAAACAATAGCGTTTGCAGAGAAAACATTTAGCGTATCTACTTTTCTTCTTCGTGAAAGCGCTAGTCTTTGTCGTGTGCAGGTATGATGCTTCAGAGAAAATGTCCACTAGAGTCCTTCGATGATTATTTAAAAGCAAACATTCTTTCTCTTAATCCTTTGGCTGCTGGTTGGCTTGGGTGGTAGACCTCTTCTGGACACGTTTGGTCCCTTTTTCACCTTTGCATTCAGGGAGTTGAGGCAGGGGGGTCTCTCCTTTGTAGGGTTTGATATCACCAAGGTGCAGCCAGGCCCTTCTTCCCTGCATCTTCACTACTGTGGGCATCACCTTCTCTACGATATGCGGACGTTCAAATCACAGCCTATGCCAGTGTAGTGTACAGTTCTTATTGAGTATTCAATCCCCCTGATACAATAATAGGGATTTCAACACTGTTGCAGGACCGATTTGTTCATTGTCTTCGTCAGTCTTCTTCAAACTCCCCAGCTGGGCATGAAGCTGTTGGGACATAAATGCAACACTCACCCCCATAGCAGCCAAATGGTCATGCATTTCATTTCCAAGTACATTTGATACACTATAGGCATCAGTTTGCGCTCGAGGAGCAAGAGGCACATGCATGTGGCATCCTATCAGCAGCTCGTGTGGAGTCAGGTGATAGTCTGAGCTAGGCTGTTTGCCTAATGCCATAAGGGCTAAGGGTAGGAAATGGAGACATGCTTTTTCAGGGTCACCTTTAATTTGGCAATGCGCAACTTAAGGAGGCCATTGAGGGATTCACATATATATTGTTTGCTTGCGGATGATAATCGGAGGAGAATCTGTGCTTAATACCCAGCAGGATTGTGATGTACTCAAAACTTCATTTACAAAATGGGGTCCATTGTCAGACCTTAACACTTCGCACACTCCCCACTTTGGGAAGAACTCATGAACTTGGAAGCACATGTGGCATCAGAATGTGTGCATGGACCATCCTCAATCGATCGAGAGAAAGGGCACATGAGTACTAGCATATGTCTGTAGCCGTTACAAACTTGGAGCATTTCTACATAGTCAGTGAACAAATGTTGGAAGGGTCCAGTAAGACGGGGTATTGCTCCTCTCACTGTTTGCACCATGTGCTGTAAGAAACCTAAGGGTACTTCCCCAGGTAGATCCCAGGAATCCCTTATTCAGGTGGCCAGGAGGCAGCCATCGCTGTTGGATCCAGTTCCTGGGGGTGGACCAGAGGGGTAGGATCACCATGGGAAGGGGAGCCTAGGGTTATGCTCAAGGGAATACCCCAGTTGAGATGCAATACCATTCCCAGTCATCATCCCTTCCACCCGTAGAATTTCCCTTACCCAAAGGTAAAGCCAACAACCCATTTGCATCTAGTATTCTTGCTAAAAACCACAACTCCCAGAATCCCTGTTTTCATGGTTCTTATCCAAATACTCCTCTCCTCGTCCCTTTAATTATTATTTTCGGAACTCCTGGTCCGCTTTGACCAAACGCTACCATTCCCACAATTCCCCTGTTTATTTTATGATAAGAATCGTCATCATTCCTGTTCGTTTCATAACTCTACAAATCCTACCTTTTCAAGTTGCCTAGCCATCTTCTTTCTTATGACACCTTTTTCCCATCCTACCCTATAGGACACTCAGGGACTCTAACCGCCTCTTTTTTTAAAACAAACCCTTTTTACACTGTGATAAATAACAGACTAATATTAAAACTGTTTACCTAACATGTCCCAACCCAAGAGTCAGGTAGAGTCAGAAAATTAACTTGAATCACACATACCTGACGGCCCTTTCCTTTCCCCACAGGGATAAAAGGTGGGTCAAGAGAGCACAAGGAGAGCAAGGCCAGACATGAGGGCTAATTTAGCACGACAGTTCAAGAGGAGTAGAAAGACGGTGCAGACCAGGAGGGTGACAAGGAGAGAATTGACCTTACCCTTTCCAACCAAGGTCTGTGAAACCTCCACAGAAGGAAACCTAAGTCTGCAAACAACAGCCAGCGAGTGTTGCAACAGATGTTAAAGGTACATAAGACCCTCCTCTGCTAATAACCAAGCTGGGGAGAAACGCTGGTCTCCGTGGTACCAACCTTGACTCGAAGGAGAAGGAGAAGAATTCCAAGCGGTTCATCACAGACGGTGTGTCGATAAGAAACCGAACTGTGTTGAACGTAAAATAGCCTTGGGCTAATTGGAACTTTGAAAAACACAAAGATACTATTGAAGCTAAAAGTGGAAAACCATCAACAGAGGCTTCCAGCACCATGTGGGTGCTCACTCAGGAAACTATGTGCAATTACCCGATGGTAAACACTACCTTAACCAGAAGGCCTTGGGAAAAGGCGAAAAGAGGTGAAAGTGATCATACAGGGCTCTTGTAAATTCCTCTGTTACAATTGAAAGTCTTTGACCGACAGATGATTGAGAAACTGAGGGAAATTAATCCCGCTTGGTGAAATGAGAGTGTGACAATTGTTAAAGAGGTTGGAAAGAATGAACCCGGCGGAGAGATGCTAACGAGAAGGAGCGAAGTCTAAGAGACCCATGGTGAACCGTTTCGTAAAGGTTGGCAAGAGTGAACCCGGCAGAGGGATGCTAACAAAAAGGGGTGAAGCCTGAAGTCCCTATGAGTAGTGTGTTGACAGAAGTAAACCTTCCCGAGGGATGTCCACAGTGAACTGTTTTGCAAAAGGTGGCCAGAGTGAACCCAGCAGAGAGAGGCTGACATACAGAGGTAAATCCTGTGCTGCTGTTTAAAAAGACTTTAA
This sequence comes from Ambystoma mexicanum, assembly GCF_040938575.1. Lineage (NCBI taxonomy): Eukaryota > Metazoa > Chordata > Amphibia > Caudata > Ambystomatidae > Ambystoma > Ambystoma mexicanum. The sequence continues at coordinate 296,743,052 of NC_090936.1, read as the reverse complement.
GACTTGTGAAAGCAAGAAGTATTGCAAGATAAGGGAAAGTGAAGTGCCCCCCTTGTCATTTAGGGTCCGAGCCTGGATGAGGGAGATCCAGGGGTGAAAAGTCATCACCCAGTGTTCACTGAGAAAGGAACTGTTTAGTTGATTTGTTGAATGAGACTTGTGAGGTGTCTGCCGCCAGAAGAGGGAGACCCAGGTGTTAAGCCATCACCTAAAGAATACGTGGAATACAACTTTATGTTTTTTTGTTGAATACATCAGGCCCTCGAAGGCAAGAGACTTTTATTGAAAAGAGACTTAACCATCAAAGAACCTAATAGCTGGAACAGAACTGTCGGCTTGTGCTGGGAAAGCTTGAGTGTGCTGTGCTCAGGAGATCCGCCTTGTCCCGTGCTTAAAATGTGGGGCAGGGAGAACTCTGGCAATCACATCCTGACTTATTATTTGTGAACACTTCTTTCTTTATTGAAACCCTATCCCACACGCTTTCTGTAATTAGTTATTAGTTAAGGAATTGGTAATAGTTTATTTTTAGTATAGACCTTTTAATTTTGACAAGACGTCACAAGGACTTAATTTGATGTTCCACGCTTGCTCCCATCTTAGATTTATGTTTAGTTTTGGCGTTTTTCCACCGTACATGTACAGTTTAATAAACACCCATGAACTGTGATCACTTGTCTCTGTCTTTACTGTTGCCACTATGAGTTCCTTACAGTGCTCTGAGGTGTATTGTTGGCAAACCAAACCATTTACAATGAAGGCTGTAATATGCTCCACCAGATTAGGTACAAACCATTCTACCGGATTATATCTGCAAGACTCGTATTGTATGTGCTGGGTAATGTAGTTGATCTAATGCTACGTTAAGTAATCCAAGGGGGATGAACTGTGTCCCCGCTGCTGTCCTGCTGTGACATTGCATCTGTGGGGAACAATGAGCACACTCTGCACTTCCACAACTCTTGTTCTTCTGGTGGGGCTCATCCCTGTAACTCAATAATTTCAGCTATGGGCAATACATTAAAGCCTTCTTTAATTACCCTGTTTCGGGCATGTGTGCCTTTATTTGGAACAGAGTCAAACCCAGATATTTCAGAAAATTCTGCTGCTTTTTTCGCTTCTAAGTCAGTGTCCTCATTGCTGCAGGAGACCAAATGTGTACCTTTAGTGTGGGCTGCACACTTCACCACAGTGATGGCCGATGGGAGTTGTAGTGCATTTATAAGCCTGTCCAATAGCAGTGCATGTTGCACTGGCGTGCCATCTGTGTGCGTAGGAAGCCACGCCCCGTCCAAAGTGACAGTCCAGCATGTACTGTTGACGTCACATAGGCAGAATGCATTGTTACTTCCTTGTCCTCATGCGTTTCAAGTGTTCAAATAAGCGCTGCCAATCCTGCTGCTTGTGCTGAAAAATGCAAAGGGAATCTCGCCCTTGCCACTGTCTCAATATTGCCATTCAGTTTTGATTTTACCACTTTGGTCCCTGTGTACCTTTCACCTGTGCTCTGTTTAATTGTCAATGACCTGTCAATGAAGAGGACGACCGGCCCTGCCCCCCCTCCGGGCATTTTCTTTAACATGTGGTATGTCATTGTGATATTCAGTATACTTGGTGCAATCATGCAAGTAGTCTCCTTCCTCTAATGGATCTGCTATGAATCTTGCTGAATTCCCTACTCTACACCTAACAATTTTGATAGCTGGATTTTATATAATCACCTCATAACCAGATGATCTTTGTGTGCTTAATGTGCTGTTAGGCTTTTCAAGAATAGCAAACAGGGCATGCTCTATATTTAAAGTTACTGTACAGTATGAGAAACCAGAAGGTGTCTCACCCACTAGTCCCCAGGAATCTGTCATCCAGGTGGCCAGGACACGGCCATCGCTTTTGGATCCAGTTCCTGTTGGTGGACCAGTGTGGGAGGATCACCTGGGCGATGGGTATTCGGGTAGTCAGTGTGAGACACAGGATGGGGAGGCACAGTATCCCCTTCCCTGTAACTCTTTTACCCCATCTCACCAGGTAGGATATTTAGGAACTCAACCCCTCCCCCCTTTTACAACACAAACACTTTCTCACAGACAGCCCGCTTTGAGAGATAAGGGACTAACTCCAGAGCCGTATACCTGACGTGTCCCAATACAATGGTCAGGCAAGGTCAGGCAATTAATGACCATCACACACACCTGACTTTCATTACACTTTCCCCACATGGATAAAAGGCGGAGCATGAGAGCACACTTGGAGCGAGGCAAAGCACACGAGGAAACAGCAGTTCCAAGATGGCAGTTTAACAAGAGGAGAAAGACGGCGAAACAGAAGGGGATCGCAAGGAGGGAAGTTCCCTTGACCTTTTTCGACAAGGAACTGTTACTTTCACGAAGGTTTGAGACTAGAAACCATAAGACCAGGAAACCAAGCTGAGGAATCCTGCATTGTGTGTTGGAGGTATCTGGGGCACTCCTGCGTCGATAATCAAGGCAGGGAGAATCACCAATGCCGTGGTACTGTCCTTGGCTCCAACAACAAAGGAGTGTCAGTGACATCAACACAGCCAGTGAGTTGGGGAGACCAATACAAGACCACTCTGTGTTGAAGCCAAGGTTGCAAACGGCAGCATGGTATGGCGAGCACTGTAACGAACATTGTACGAAACGCGTGTGATAACCAATGTGAGTAAAGTTGAAATGCAGATGAGTGATTGAACTTTGAATCCAAGATACGATACCTTTGACAGAGTGGTCCGGCACCAAATGTGTGCTCAATCAAAGGTCTCTGTAAGGTATCCAGCTTAGAGTTGACATAAGTGAAAGAGTGGCAAAGGATTGTGAATCAAAGTGGTCCTGCAACGGGTCTAGCAAAATCCTGCGCACAATCAAAAGTCTTTGATGTTGATACAATAAAGAAAGTTTATAACAAAGTAGATAAAGTTGGTCCGGGCCTGACAGAGGGACACTGATTATACATTTTGTGTCAAAGCGGATCTGAGCCCGGCGGAGAGTGAACCCGGGGTGAACAGTGAATAACCAGAGAAACTGGATATGTGGAAAATCTGAGAACACTGTGTTAAAGTGGATCTGAGCCTGGCAGAGGGGAATCCAAGGTGAATAGTAAATCACCCAAGAAAATTGTGTATATATAAAATACAAAAAGGAAAGGAACTTCATTGTTTGTTTGTTGCAACAGGCCCTCTGAATGAAGAGACTTTGAATGGCAAAGAGACTGGCACTGAAGGCCAGGATGTGGAAGTTTTGAACTGCACCCTCATGCTAGGGAAGCAAGGGACTTTGCTAAGCTCGAGTGTGCCACCTTGTCCCATTCTGGAAACGTGGAGAATGGAAGCCAATGGCTTGAATATCCTGACATATCATTTCTTGAACACTTTTCTTTTGCATAACATTGTTTCCCACACTATTTGTATTTAGAGGTAAGGATTGCCAATAGGTTTATTAGTATAGGCCCTTTTATTTTGACAAGACACCACTAGGACTGCGTTATTATTATTTGATGGTCGTAACTTGCTCCCATCTTTAGATTTAGGATTAGATAGGCATTTTGCAAACCCAATTGAAGTTCAATAAACACCCTCAGCTGTGTTCACTTTTATCGGTCTTACCGTTGATACCATGCCTTCATTACAGCAGCCCATCAATAATACTGGAAGATTTCTAAATTGCAAAGGCTGCTGCCGCCTGTGATTGTTCCCAAATTTAATGACCTCTTATGACTGGGTGTAAGATCCTACTGTAAAATGCTAATGGTTTGTGTCCCAGTGTAGTTTTTTGTATGAGGACTGCTGTCATTACTACTCCATTTGAATGAGAGAACAAAACAAATTTTGCACTATAATCAAGGATCCCTAACACGGGTGCTGTGCATATTTTTGTTTTTAACTTATCAAAGGCCTCTATCATTTCACCTGCCCAGGTTCTGTCACTGTCATCTTTGTGCGCTTCCTTAAATCCTTTTAAGAGGAGTCTGACATATGTACTGTAGTCGAAGACCTATGCCCTGCAGTAGTTGCAAATCCCTACAAATTGTTGCATCTCCCTCACTGTTTTTGGTCTGTCTGTTTTCCTGATCGCTTCTGCTCGCTCAGGTGTCACATTTCTTCCTTCTTGGGATATTAACTGCCCTATATACAGAACTTCTTTCTGGCAATATTGTAACTTCTCCTTGTCTTCTTTATGCCCCTTCTGTGCCAAGATTGTCATCAGCTGCATTGAGACTTTTCTATACTGTTCTTATGTCTGACTGCACACCAACATGTAATCTACATATTATATCACTATGCTGTCGAGATGTTTGTTTCCTAGGTCAATCTGGAGTACTCGATTGAAGATTGAGGAGTACTCACAGTACTCCTGAGGCAGCCTCATGTGTTTCCACTTGGTCCTGCGATAGGAAACAAAGTCCATTCTTGAGACTCTTTGTGAAGGCGTATTGAAAAGAATGCATTTTTTAAATGAATCAATGTGAAATATTGAACTTGGGATGGAATGTTACACAATATAGGGCAGGGCGTGTGACCAATGGTAACTCTATGACAACAATATTGTTCAAGGGGCGTAAATCCTAAATAAATCTCCATGACCGACCCATCGCCATTTTTACTGGGTACACTGCTGTGTTACATGGGGATTCTGTTGGCACTTGTATCTCTTGCTGCACTAAAGCAGAAATGGTATCATAAATCCCTTCATCTGCTTGATATTAGGTACTGTCTCACTTGCGGCAGAAAATGGCTCCTGTCATCAATTTGATGTTGACTGCCCCTGCTCCTCTCAATTGGCCGACATCATATGGACTGCTAGTCTACACAATGCTTGGTAACTGTGCCAAATCTTCCTGGAGAAATGAAAGTGTATTTTTTATCAATAACATTCTCTGCTGCATTTCTCTGGTCTCAAATTTCAACCAATAGGTAAGGCTTATGAAAAGCACTACCTTGTCATCTAAGTCATCATCTGTAAACAAGTCTTTATCTGTCAAATCAGTCAGTATGTGTCCCTCGTCAAAAGCAATCACTGTTCTCCAGTTTTTGTGTACCCCACAAAGAAATACTTCTGGCTCTACTGGCAGACCCTGCTGTGCTTTCTAGCCATATAATGCTGATATAAATGATTGTGCATTTTCATATTGAATCCCTAGAGTAGAACATATTATTCGAGGGGATTGTGTCCTCCGACGTATTCCACATCTTTGTCAGTAATTACCACAGCTGTGCTGCTTCGGAAACTTTTTTTCGGCGTAGGCGTCCTGCGTCAATGACGTTGATATACTCCCTCGAGGACCTCCATCGATGGTCAACGTCACCGGATGTTATATCTAGGATGCACGACGCCTGTAGCCTCAGTTCTGTTTTTTCCACGAAAGTGTTCGCTTCGGAATCTCAGCGCGCCTCGGTTCTTCTACGTCGTTCGAGAAAATGTCTTTGTTTTCTTCTACCCCGTAGTCGGGCTTCAAAAGGTGTTGGGACTGCGGTTCCAAAATGTCCATTACGGACCCGCATGACGTCTGCCTCTGGTGCCTCGGCGAAAGCCACGCAACCGACGATTGCGATGAATGCCGGTCCCTAACTTCGAAAGCCTTTCGGGAGCGGAAGAAGAAGTGGTCAGTAGGTAGGGTTGCTAAACCCGTAAGTCGGAATCTACTGGTCTTTCGACCAACGATTCGAGGGACGACTCTCTGTATCGGCGTAGGTCCAGGGTGTCTCTTTCTAAGAGTGGGTCCCGCCATTCCTCTGCCTCTTCGAGGCATTCATGGAAGCGCCATCACCGGTCGCCTTCCCCGTCCTCGTCATAGAGCTGTGGGCTGTCCGGCTGGCCCTGATGGCTTTTCTGCCATCTGTGCGGGGGAAGAATGTCCTGATTATGACGGACAATACAGTGGCCATGCACTACCTCAACAAAAAGGGGGGGCAGGGTCACTACCACTGTGCAGGGAGGCGATGCGTTGGTTCTGGGCCATCCAGCAGGAAATTTAAATCTCGGCAGTTCATCTGGCCGGAGATGAAAACACGGCAGCGGACGCTCTGAGCAGGCAGAGCACGGTCTCTCACATGTGTGAGCTGGCTCAGGAAGTTCTGTTGGAGATTTTTGCCCTTTGGGGAACCTCACAAGTGGATCTCTTCACCACCAGTGTCAACCGGACGTGCAAGAGATTCTGCTTGTGGGAATTCCCTCCAAGAGGAGCCTTAGGGCACACGTTCGTAGAGGAGAGGTCCTTCCCACTGCTGTACGCGTTCCCTCCAGTCCCTGTCATTCCGCAAGTGTTGCGGAGGTTATGGAGGTTCGCTTCCCGGATGATCCTCATTGCTCCGGCATTGGCCAGGAGAGCGTGGTACCCGGACCTTCTAGACATGTCCATCTGCCCTCCACGACGTCTTCCCTACCAAGACGATCTGCTCTCATGGGAGGGGGGTCGAGTTCTCCATCCAGAGGTCAAGTCTCTCAGCCTTCATGCTTGGTATCTGAAAGGCTGAAGTATAAGGATTGGGACCTCCCTGAAGACGTGATGGACATGTTGCTTTCGGCCAGAAGGCCCGCAAAGAAATCCCTGTACCGTTGCCGTTGGAGAAAGTTCTGGGACTGGTGCAGGGTACAAAATGTGGATCCTTTTCAATGTTCCATTCCTTTGGTTTTGTCTTTTTTGCTTTCTTTAGCCAACAAGGGCCTGCAAGTAGCTACCATTAAGGGGTACCTGGCGGCGCTGTCCATATTTAAGCGCTCGTCTGAGGAATGTTCTTATTTTAAGATCCCTTTGATTTCTCAGTTTCTAAAAGGGCTAACTAATGTGTTTCCGCCGTCACCTTTCCAGGTGCCGGGACGGGATTTGAATTTGGTTTTAAAGTTTCTAATGGGAGCTCCGTTTGAGCCCTTACATTCTTGCCTGCTGAGACTGTTATCCTTTAAGACTGTATTTTTAGTTGCGTTTACTTCCGCACGCAGAGTGAGTGAGTTGCAGGCACTCTCCGCCAAGCCACCTTTCATGGTGTTCCATAAGGACAGGGTTATCCTTAGGGTTCGTCCTTCTTTTCTTCCAAAGGTTGTGTCGGAATTTCATTTGAGCCAGAAGGTAATTCTTCCTGCGTTTTATCCTCCTCCGCATCCTGCTAAGGAAGAGGAGAGGCTACATAGGTTGGATCCTAGGAGAGCTTTGAGTTTCTATCTCTCACGATGTACCGGGTCAGAGTGGACGATCAGCTCTTTGTTGGTTACGCTGGAAGGCGTTTAGGTCAGGCTGTTTCCAAACAGACCTTGTCCAGATGGATCATTTTGACGATCTCTGAATGTTACCAGTTGGCGGGTAAGGACCCTCCAGTAGGCTTATGGGCTCACTCTACGAGGGTTGTGGCTGCCTCCACAGCTCTACAGAGGGGCATTCCGATTCACAGTGTTTGTGAAGCAGTCACGTGGGCTTCTGTCCATACCTTTGAGAGACACTATTCCCTGGACTCTATCCATGGGCAAGATTTGGCCTTTGATAAGGCAGTCCTATATTCAGCAATTTAATTGGGCATTCGAAAATGCAAAATTCGTTTCCCACCTCCATACATTGGTACTGTTTTGGGAGTCTGTCAAAGATGTGGAATACGTCAGAGGACACAATCCCCTCAAAGAACAAGTTACTTTCTTACCTGGTAACGTTCTTTCGATGGGATGTTCCTCCGACGTATTCCACATCATACCCTCCCAGCCTGCCCCTCTACAGAATTTCTTATGTGATTGCAGCTTACGTTCCCGCAAGGCTTTCTGCAGTCATACTGGCAGGTGGTTGGTGCCACACGTTCTGGAGAAAAAACTACAACTGAGGCTATGGGCGTTGTGCGTCCTAGATATAACATCCGGTGACGTCGACCGTCGACGGAGGTCCTCGAGGGAGCGTATCGACGTCATCGACGCAGGACGTCTACGCCGAAAAAGTTTTCCGAAGCGGCACAGCTGTGGTAATTACTGTAAAAGATGTGGAATACGTCGGAGGAACATCCCATTGAAAGAACGTTACCAGGTAAGAAAGTAACTTGTTCTTCCCTGGTCAGTGAATGATATTGCCATGTTGAGTTTGCTCATCAAATCTCTCCCTAGTATGTTAACTGGTGTTTTGCGGCAGTACAATAGTGGCATGGACAGGTCATGTCCTCCTATAGTGATCGGTATGTTGTCAGTAAAAGGAACTGTACTTGTTGCTCAAAAAACCCTTGTTCATTCATAGCAATGCCCGAGATTGGGTATCTTCCCTCTCTAACACAGGACCTGGTCGCCTCTGTATCTACAAAGAAGGAACATGTTTTGTCACCTATGGTTAGCCCGACCTTCAGCTCCTCTAGTGGGTCTGGTATAACTGATAGGATAGAACACATCCGGTCTTTCTGTGGGCTGTCCTGTTGTCGATATAGGTTTATACCTGTACCAGTGAAACGGTTCCTCCCACCACAGTCACAATCCATATCCTGGTTGTAGGTGCATGGAGCCCACATTTGTGTTACATGATGCCATTGCATTCTGTTGTGAGGGTGCATGTGGTTGCATCTGTATTTGCTGTGTCTGCATGGTGGCTTGTTGTGGCTGCATCGGTGCTTGTTGCACTTGCATTTGTGGTGCATGCGTCTGATACTGCATGGGCATAGTATTCAGGTGGCTCTGCACCATAGGGTGGAGGATATTGTGTCCCCCCTCTTGGATCTTCCCAGTTTTGCTGCATCCCTCCCCCTACTTCTACGTGCTTATGAGATGTGCCCTATTTTCACTCACGTCTAACACTGTTAATGATGTTCTCCAAACCTAGGTTGTCCCCCATTGAATCCTCCTCCCTGTGGAGCCTGAAATCCGAATCCTCTTCTACTGGGTGCACCTCTCCTCCCTGCAGCCAATACATGTATTCTCCTCTCCCTGTGAAGTTCACACTACCTATTGGTGATGCCTGCTGTACTTCTGATGCGTTTACCCCCCTCTCCACTGGTCAATACTGTTGCTTCCATTGAAAACTTTGATCATTTCTTCTGAACTAACTTTGCTTCCCCCAGCTTTCTTTCCTCAAGTATTTTCCTGGCTTTCTCTTGCTTTAGCTGACAATGATAAACTATAGTCATGTGAATCTCTGCCCATTGTTTCATTTCCATCCCCACTATCTTTTTCAATGTTCTCTGCACTGGCTCAGGCAATCCCTGACACACTATGTGATAAAAAATAGATATAGTTTTATCTCACGTCTCTCTCATTTCGAGTCGCCTTTAATCTCTTCAATATAAGCAACTGGGTCTTCGCCATCACACATTTTTCATGTTATGATATCTGACAAATCGAGATAATACGTTCTAAGTGCTCTTCATACATCTGCCCTACAATTATCAAACAGTGCTCTGTCATGAGTAGTATTCTGAGAAATTACTCCAGCATACCGCGCTCACGTTCAAATGTCGTCATCCCTCTCCCCTAAGATGGCAGCAGGCAAGCTTTTTATGTCACCCAACGCTAACATCATCCTTGCTGTCACTCTTTTGAATTCATAAATCCACTTGCCTGCTCCCGATGTCATTGTCGGTAGTTTACAAACTACATTATTGGTGTCCATCTGCAGCCATGGTTTATATTGTGGCCATCCTCTAACCTTTTCAAACAATGCAAATTGTGTGAACTCCATGTTCTGTCTAACCGCAGTCAGTCCCTGTGTCCTGGGTGTGACATCATTCAAGTTTTAATTTTTAATTTTGTATTTATTGCACATTTGTATGGCGCCTATACACAAGTGTTTCCAGGCGCCACAAGACAAAAAATGTGTGGGGGGGCATAGGAAAAAGAAACAATAGGAACAAAGTACAACAACAATAACAGTGACGGTTATAGTGCTCTTGTGACAATCCTAGCGTCCAGGTGCAAAGGACAAAGGTAAAAAGGTGCAGAGAGTGTGGTAGAGAGAGAAGTGCAGGATTAGGGGGCCAGATTGGATGGGTAAGTGTTAAGGGAGGCAATGAGGGCAAGTGCCAGGGGAAAAGGGAATAGGAAGGGAAAACAAGTGCAATGAACAAGATTGACCAGATCCAGGCTAGTCCGGGGAAGGGCGCCCAAGGGCAAGTGCTAGTAAGGGATGCTAGGGGGAGACTGGTCGGAGAAGGTTTGGCCTCTGTTTGACTCAGAAGGGACCCAACACCAGTCGCAGTGGCAGATGGATAATTAGCAAGGGGGAGGGGTTAGGAAGAGGAGAAAATTAAGGTCTTGAGCAGTTTCCAGAACTAACAAGATCCGGCTCAAGTCTGAGGGGGGCAGGGAGGCCAATCCAGAGGGAGGAGCATGCCGAGGAAAGGGATCTACCTCCCACTCTGCGCTCGGAGAAACGCCTGACCTGCAGAGAGTTGGAGCTAGAGGACTGAAGAACTCTAGTAGGGCCGTATTTGGGGAGAGGAAGCTGGATGTAGAGAAATCCCAGACTGCCTTGTGGATGATGCAAAGGGTTTTGAATTTAATCCTTGCAGTCACCGGGAGCCAGTGGAGAGATGTTAGGGCTGGAGTGATGTGGTCCCTGGGCTTGAGGGCAAGGATAAGTCTTGCAGCCCTATTCTGGATTAGTTAATTTTCCTCCACCATGGTAAATTTCTCAACCTATTCACATCCCTATTACGCCTTTTTAAACTCTTCTTTCATTCGGCTCCCATTCCTTTCTTTTCTCTTTTTCCTGAACCATGCATCCCTTGGCAATCTCATCAATTCTTTTTGTTGCTTTCCTCTGCTTATTTTCATCTCTTGTTCTATCTCCCTGTCACTTTCTTCTTCTATTTCCTTCGATCTCTCCATTCCTACATCCCTTTGGCTTTCTTCTTCTTCTTCTCATCTTTTCTCCCTTTCCCTCTTTTTGTTTTCTCGCCCTTACCCTTTTTTCTCTCTATTTCCTTTTCCTCTTGTTCCTCTCTTCTCTTCTTTTCGTTGCCTCTCCTCTCTGTCTGCCTCACGTCTCCTTTCCCTTTCATTCTCTTCCTCACATATTCTTTCCCATTCTTTTTCTTTCTTTCCTTGCTCCCTTCTTTCTAATTCTTTTTGCTATTTTCTCCCCTTCTACTTTCCATGTCTTTTTCTGACTTCCCTTTTTTCTTTAGACTCATCCATGTTTCTGCCATCTAATTTAAGCAATATTTGTCCTCCTACCCACTCATTTGGGGTAGTCAACATCTCTTCCGTGTTGCCCTGTCTGCCTTTCTGTTTATGGATCTCTTCCTCAGCCTCTGGCAATTTTGCCTTCAGTTCGCAGTGTTCATTATACCAAACACACGCAGACAATGGATTTTGTTTATTTTAGCTCCATTTATAACATCTTCACTTCTGTAGGCGGAGGCGCATATGTAGGATTAGTGTACCCTGCCACTGCCATTAGTTCTTTCAATGGATATAATCCTTGTATTTCAGAAGATGGATTGATGCTATGAGGAAGAGGAGGAGGAGCCGAAGGCGCTGTGTCCTCCCCTTCATGCTGATTAACCATCCACTCTTACAGTTGGCTCGTCCTTCTCATCCGCATACATCTTCCGAAGTTCTTGAATGGCTAATCGTTTTTGCAACTTGAACCCTTTGTGTGCAGCATGTCGATATCTTGCCATATGAGAATCTAAGTGATACGGCCGCAGCTGAATTTACTGTGGCCGGAACGTTTGCATGAGAAAGGTGCGAACTACCAAAAGTTTGCACCTTTCTCTTGCGAACACACATACATACTCACACCCACACACACAACACACCCATAACACACCCCCCACCCACACCCACACGCTCAGCACACCCCCACCCACACCCCCAACATAAACATACCCTACTTACCTTCTTCACGCTGGTTTCATGCAGCGCCAGTTCCCTTTCACTTCCGTGATCGGGAACTGGCGCCGCAGGGTCCTTTTCTTTTCTTTTTTTTACGGGGGCTGCAGGGGTTTCCCCCGCAACCCCCACTCACTATACTGCAAAGTAAAGTGAGCGGGTGTTGCGGGGGACACCCCTGTTTTTATTTCTTTTTTTTCTTTTCGTTTTTTCGCAGGTGTGCTGCGGGGGTGTCCTTGTTCCGGGCTAATGCTTTACATAAATGCATAATGGGAGTGTCTCCCATGATGGCACATCACACTTAAGACTGCTAATTCTTACTGGACCTTAATATAACGTCAAACTTACTACCTCTCCGATCCTCCTTCACACTCTCCTGCCACCAATATTTCCCGCTATTTCCAACCCTTCTACGTTTCCTCCGAACACCTTCTTCGCTGCAACAACTATTCGGGCTGGCACCACAAACTCTGCCCATGCTCTGGACCACACCTTTCTGGTCCAAACCACAACTCCACGTGCTCTACGATCTTCACCATTATTTCACAAACCCAAACAACCTTACGCCCTACCACTGGCACCAGCAATCACTAAGCATATGCATACACCACAGATAAAATACAATGTGGCCTTCTTCTTGTCACCTGGCAAGGTATCCTTATGTTTTTATCATACCCCACACTCTTCCACATCCTTGTCTTGGGCTATCTCTTTATCATTAATACCTCATCACAAGGTTTAGTGTGTTGCCTTCTGCAACCTTGTCGCAGGTTTTCATCTATACTCAATCCTTTATTTATCTTGATTTATTTTACATTTGTATGAGTGCGCGTAACCCTGTGGCATATAGGTGCTAGTTACATGTGAGAACATGTGAGAAAATATAATCTCACAATTCCCCCATATACAACCAATTCCCTTCTCTCCCCGTTTTGCCATGTTGATGATCTAGACTTATATCCATGGATCAGCCGAAGGCGTCTGGTCTTGAATTTCCACCAATCAGCCTTTTTGCACTATGGGGCGCCCCTCAAGGATTGGACAATATTTTCTCCAAGGGGGCTCCTGTCAACCTTTGTCATGCATCATGTCCACACGCCCGCTAGACTCCCCGCAGCATGCCCCGCAGCACGTCCAATCCCAACATCCAGTACACATGTAGGACGGGGGCCGCGTGAGCAGCTTGGGGTCCATACCTTACATCACAGCAGAAGTCACATTCGGTCCCGGTTGTATCCATTTCTGCATTAGCAACTGCCGTGGCGCATTGGGTCAGGCAGAGTCAGGCGGTCACGTTCACTTCCGGATCACGTGACAAGGAGATCCCGATCACGTGATTCTGTTTTGGGTCATGTGACTAGGAATCAAATGGTATTAAAGCAGAGTTCCCACGACCACACATCGCTTCACAGCTGTTCTTCACGACTCTGTTTGGCGTTTGCTCTTCAATCTTGATTCTTGGATTACTCGGATCTCGAACTACAGACTTCTTTTGGCTTTCCCTTTGGATTTTGCGCTTTTTCTTGTGGATATCTGGCTGTTTTTGACCTCAGGACTTTCATACCGGACTTCTTTTGGTTCTTCCCTGGATTGATTTTCACTTCTCACAAACTTACGTATATCCACGTCTTCCACGTCAACAACTGCAGGTGGGCTCAGCAACTGGTGACTACTCTGACCACCATCCCAAGTCACCATTAGCATCATCTGAAGGTGCTGGTCACGCGCCCCCACATAGCTGTATCTCAGGCCCCTGTGTGGTTAGCAGCGACCTTACTACTACACTTTGGTAAGCTTCTTCCTGGACAGTACTAGTCTGTTCTGTATACTACAACTGTGATTGTTTGTACTAATAATTGCTTGCCTTACAGCGGCCTTGGGGTTTCCAGTGCTACGTGGTTCTGGCGTTCTGGGCATCTCCCACCTGTGGCCTCAAGGATCGCATAGAGAGTCATATTATCTCTCCCTGTGTGATACTTGGGGATGGAGGCCCCTCTAATCTTCACAACAATCAAGTCTCGACACCTTTTAAGTTCAGGCGTGATTCACCGGTCTCCAGAGGTCTCCTCGTAATTTCCATGATACGGCAAGGCACTTCGACAGTTCATGCTCCCTGGCCAACCATCTGAACTGCTAACATATGTAAACGTAGACTGGAAAAACCCCAGTCTAAGCGGAACAGATGGGCTGGAAAATCCCACCCCCCCAATAACGGAAATAGTCAAACTAAATGGCAAAAAACTGCTTTATTAAAAATCCACATAAAGCAGGGACAGCATACAAACAAAATAGTTGTGAGCACTCGTTCGTCTCAAGCATGACAGCAGTTTAAAAACAAAAAATATGCCACCATTGATGTCCCATTACAATATTGGTTAAATAAACCTGATTGGTTAGGGGAATTGTCTACATATAGAAAATGTAGGGGTTAGTCCTTCAATTGTTTATACTGCTATCTGATGGCTTCACCTGGGACCACCTCAAATTTGATAGCAAAGAGTATTTGTTATCCTTAAAGTTGACTATTTGTTGTTGCAACATGTACTGGGCAGTACAACATTAAGAGATTTCATTGGTCGGCACCTTGCTCACCAACCTTGCCAATGACAGGTCATCAGCAAATGAACTAAAAATGGGAGTAAGGGGAGTGAAGTCCAAGACCTGCATTCTTCCAATTAAATAAGATGCTATCCCTTATCCCTAGGCCACAAGCCAAAATATTCCTTTGTATTTGACCTTGTTAAGTGCCTTAATTCTGAGAACATGAATTGAATTGAATTGATTGTTTATTTGTATAGCACTTATAAACTATGTGTTTCAAAGCGCTTCAAGGTGGGAGGGAACATGGGAGAATACAGTTACATGCTTACAAGTCCTTGAAACAATTCAGAATGCGAAAAATAACTATCTTAATCAGCCTGGTGACATTTCAGATAGTGCAAGGAACAATAAGGGAGGCAGTGGCAATGAGACAAAACAAGCAGTTACATTACTATGCCTGAGGAAAATTGTTGTAGTGCCGGAAAATTAACAAGAGGAGGGGGGTATGGAGAGAGGGAGAAGGAGAGGAGCAAAAACAAGCAACTAACATACTAGGTCTGTTGACGATTCAGAGTAGTGCTGGGGGGGGACCGGAGGAGAACAAGTAGGGAAGGGGGGAGGGACAAACAAGCTGCTACCACAAAGGTCATGAGACAAATTGATAGAGTAAGTGCTAGTGAACAGTAATAGGGGGGAGAGGAAAGTGGGTGAAAAAGACAGGCGGCTACAGTTACTATGCCTGAGGGCAATTGAGGGAGTACCTGAATTTAACAAGAGGAGCAGCAGGGTAAGGGTTGAGGAGGAGGATAGGGCAGGTGCATGAGAAAGACAGGCAGCTACGATTACTATGCCTAACAGCAATTGAGGTATTGCTGGAATTTAACAAGAGGAGGGGAGGGGTGAGGAGGAGAGGACAGGTGGATGAGAAAGATAGGCGGCTACAATTACTATGCCTGACGGCAATAGCGGTAGTACCGAAATTTAATAAGAGGAAGGGAGGGGAGGGCAGGGCAGGGGGGACACAGACAGGCAGCTATCATACCAGACTGGAGGCAGGTATGAGAAGCAAAGTGCTAGCGAACGGAGAGGGGGAGAAGGGGGTAACAACAACAAACAAGGAGACCCAATGGAGGTTGGGGGGGCGCACACAACCAGCAGGGAGAAGGGGTGTAGGGCACACATACCATCACGAGGGATAGGGGGGGGGCACACAAACCATCACGAGGGCAGGGAGGGCACACAAGCCATCACAGGGAGCAGGGGGCACACAAACCATCACAGGGGTAGGGGGGCACACAAACCATCACAGGGGCAGGGTGGTGGCGTACCGTGGTTGACAGGGATAGACAGGGCTTTCGTTGTGGGCCTTAGGTGGAGGGCCGGCTAAAGCCTGCCGGTCCCTCATTGGTGTAAAAAAGCTCACAGCGGACAATCGGGATGCAGTAGGAAGTCAGAGGAGCATCTGGAGACATAGAAACAAAACATTGGCCATCTTTGATGTGCCACGAGAATTACAGCAACACAACACAACTGCTGCAGCGGCACTAAATAGGAGCAGGAGGAGAATACCTGGCTGCGCAGTGGCAAGGCGCAAATCAACAGGCATTTTGGCACATAATAAAAACTATTCTTTTTTTTTGTTTTTTATGTGGGGAGTTGAGGCAGGTGCTGGGTCCTGGTTCTGGGTCCTATCTGGCCCTCATGAATAGATAATGGTTTTGAAATATGGGTCATGTGTGAGTAGGCATTGTTCAAAATAAAAATGTCCTATATTAATTGAGAATTTAACTAATATGAACGAAAGTGTTATTACATTTCCAACCTCTAGGAACTTGGTCGATCCATTACTTATGAGGTTTTAACTTATAATTAGTCGGTACCTGGCATTCAAAGGCTGGTTGTTCTTCAATTAATCAAAGAGAAATATGTCTTGTGCCTTGAGAATCCTTATCTCATGTTCTCTTCTGAACCGTTTAAGATATCCCTTAATTCTTCCATAACCTTGAAGAGGGGCCACGCAGCCACTGCTGGCACCCTGCATGAATCAGTACTTCAGTTGATTCAGCCATTTGAGTTTTCATAAAGCTTTGAGACCTCTATTTATTTCAATGTGTCTTACGACTGCCATTTTAACAAAGATAGCAGCCTTTTACTATTGCATTCCTATGTTAGTAAACTATCTGCATATATTGTTTGTGTTGCATTTCAGCTTCTAAATTGCTTGTTTTATATTCTCCATGCCTACATTTTGCAAGCGAAAATGTCTGCGTTTCTTCATGGTGAGTGTTTATTTGCTTTGTGTCTATTGCATGAGCGTATGCCAGTCTAACAGCAGGTTTGCTTACTTTTGCCATCTTCAGTTTCATCAGGTCCATCTCTTCCTGTATTGATCCGGGATAAGGCTGGTACAGTCGCCTTAGTACATAGCGTTTCTCTCCTTTACGATATTGGGGCTGGGGAGGGGCAATTGCCATTAAAGACGCTTTCATCTGTCTCTCGACACTAGTATAGGGGACCTGCCCCTCAGATCTGAAAGGACACGTCCATCCTGCCAGGAATACCCTCACTACCTTGGATGTGTACCCCTGCTTTGGGGTTTTGTCTCTGGCGCACTCCCTCCTCATTTTACCAGTGTGGCTGAGTCACCACCCTTAATGGTGTGTTAGGGTCCCAGACAAAATTGCTTCCCTGTGATATAAATGTTAAATGTTAAATGTTAAAGGTATTTGTACTGCGCACCGTCACCAACGGAAATGGTCCCCAGGTGCTCTGGCGGATCTGTAAATGATAAGGTGGTGTAGGGTGGGTTAGTGAGGTGAAGAGGGAGTAGGATAGTGAGAGGAGTGGTGTTCTGTTGGCAGCTTCAACACGGTATACACCAGATGCTGAGCTATGGTGCGGGTATCAGGTCTGTGATAGGCCGCGTGTGCTGTTGGTCCGGCTTATGTGTTGTTACAGTGTTGTGAAGTGCGTGCGGCTTGTTGTGCGAGAGATGGTTGTGTGTGTTTGAGTGAGATAAGTATGCAGAGTTTGAGCTTATATTGGTTAGCGGGTTACCTGACCTTTGGCATGCTGGCCTTTGAAGTTCTGTCCCAGTGTGGCACCAGTTGACCCCCACAACTCTATCCGGATGCGGCGTGGGCCAATGTCCAGAATTCTATCTGGGTGTGGGCAAGCCAACATTCACAGTCCCGTCCAGATGCGGCGCAAGCTAGCGTCCAGAGATCTGTCCAGGTGTGGGCATGCTATCTTTCGCAACCCCATCTGGATGCTGCGCAGGCTGGTGTTCACAATTCAAGTGTGGCACGCGCCAACATTCAAGTTTCATCTAAGCGCGGGCTTGCCATCCTTCAATCAGTCCCATCTAGATGCGACGCAGGCCAGTGTCCACAATTCTAGGTGTGGCCTGTGCTAGTCTTCAGGTTTCGCATAGGTGCGGGCATGCTAACGCTCGAAGTCCTATCTAGGTGCAACGCATGCTTATATTTCACAAATCTATCTAGGTGTGGGTATGTTGGCATTCGGCTTTCACCTAGGTGCGGGCATGCCAACACTCATGGTCCTACCTAGATGCGATGCAGGCTGACATGCTCTATTCTGCCCAAATGTAGAAATGTTAACATTCACAACTCCATCTAAGGGCGGGCATGCTAGCATTCAGAGTCCCCTCTAGATGCGAGGCAGGCCAATGTCCACAACTCCATCCAAGCGTGGCCATGCTAATATTCTCAATTCTCCAGCATGGGGTCTGGCATGGATTCACATGCTCATGAATATTCCCCGTCATCAGGCTGGGAATCCTCGGTAAAGAAAAATCAGTATCAGTTTCGTTTCTGATCTGTCTTTCGTAGTAGTAACCAATCACTGATCTCTGCGTCATACTGACCACAGCCAATGACTGCCATCTCCCTAACCCCCGCCTCTGGCAGCCATCTTCAGATTTTTACCGCACGTTCAAGTGTTGGGAGTCCTCGTGCTTAGCTCTCGAGCTTTTGCTGCGTTTTCGCGCTTTTTCAGGTGAATTTTCACATTTTTCAGTTAATCGAGCCTCAAGCTCCACCGTTTCTACTCCCGTTAACGGGTACCCGTTGCGGGATTTTCCTACGCCCCTCAAGGGTGAACATTTCGTCGAATCAACCTTTTGGAGGATTCCAGAAGATTTGCGGCCTACTTCGAGATGGCCCAGGAGTTCGTCACCCGGACCCAAGCTGTTTCGCAGCTGCCCTGGATGCGGGCTGCAGAATGTGTTTAAGGAGGACAAACATTTGCGATGCCTCTACTGTCTTCATGGGGACAAGACTCATGTAGAGAAGGACTGCCAGTTCTGCAAGAACTTGTCGGAGCGGACCATAAGGGACCGTCGATCCCGTCTCGCCAGCTGGTTGGAGAAGGGCTCAACGGGTGAGAAGAAGAAGAAAGGGTCCGCGTGGGCTTCTAAGTCCTGTGCGGGCGCCCCGGCGACGGGGGCCCAACACCAGGCAAATCGCCGCGAGTCCGCTGGCTCCGGGAGCGCCGAAAGGTCGGGCTCTTCGGTCATCAGGCAGGGCGCACCTTCCCCGGCACCGTCAACCACGAGCCAGCGCTCCGGTTCGGGGAAGAGGAAGTCCGAGACCCCGGGTAAGCTTCAGGAGAAGCCCCGTCCGATCTCGGGAGAGGGGGAGCGAGGCGTCGCCCCTCCCCCTAAGGAGAAGGCCCGGGACGCACCTAAGGTGGTGAAGGCCCCTACCCAGCAGGCAAAGGCCTCTATCGAGGCGACTCTGGCCAAGCCGGCAGAGACCCCGCCAGCGGAGACTGCCTCCGGGACTAGAGTTTCCCTGCCGCCAAGGAGGGAATCCTCTTTTCAGCCCATCGTCATGGCCACCATGATGGAAGAAGCGAGGGGGGGCACGGTAGCCTCCTTGAGCTCGGAGTCAGCCTCGGAGGAGGAACTGACCGAGGCCATGAGGAATCTCGAAGTCCAATTCGAGAAGGTTCGATCCCGTAAGGAAGATCCTCGGGAGATAACCGAGGAAGACGACGATGGCGAGGAAGAGCAGCCTACCCTTCCGGCGCAGCCGGAACCTAGGCCTCAGGATAGCTCGGCGGCCATTTGTCTGCAATCCAGTCCTTATGCTCTGAGATAGGGACGAGATTACCACGGCCCAGGCCGGAGGACCCGCAACCTGGCCCGTCGGGAAGTCCTCAGAACAAACAACGGAGGACCCAACCCTCTCCTCCACTCGCCCCCGTAAGGCCTACAGTTCCCTCCTCATCCTCCCACGAGTCGGGAGATGACAGTGCGGTGGGCTCGACGACGGTTCTGAGGGCGACGACGACGGAACGGGTCTCCTGTCTCTCGTCGCACGGGCCTCTCCGCCCGACGAGATTGGCTCATTCCACGCCATGATCGCCAGGGCGTCCGAATTGTTCCAGCTCTGCCCGGAGGAGCAGAAAAAGGAAGGTTTCCTGTATCAGCGCCGGGAGGCCAAGAGGAAGACTGTCATGGTGGTGCCTCTAATCGATGACATCTGGGAGGAGGGCCTGTCGGTACTCAAGAACCCCTCCACGGCACCAGCCAAACGGGACCGGTACGAGAAGAAGTACCGGGTCCCCGAGACCGCTCCCCTGTGCCTCAGGGCCCAGCCAACGCCAGACTCGGTCGTCTCGGCGGCGGCGAAGAAGAAAGCGGCGAGGTCAGGAGCCTCAACGTCGAATTTCCCTCCGGACGGCGAGGGTAGGAAGTTGGACGCCATGGGGCGACGGGTCATTTCGTCGGCGGCGACGACGATCAAAGCGGCCAACGCCCTGGCGATCATGGCCCGTTACGACAGGGAGCTCTGGTTTAAGCTGGCCCCCATATTGGACTTCCTACCGGACGACAAGAGGTCCGAGGCCCTGGAAATACTTCAAGTAGGCGAGGTGGCGTCGGACCACGCCATAACGGTGGCAACCGATATTGCTGATACCGGGTTCCGCCAGCTGGGCAACGGAGTTTGCCTACGACGACGGGGTTGGCTCCAGGAGACCGACTTCCGCAAGGACGTAGGGTGATGGACATGCCGTTCGACGGCAGCAAATTGTTCGGGAAGGCGGTGGACGAATCCCTCCAAGCCATAAAGACGGACACGGAGACGGCCCGCGCTCTAGGAGCCCTTCAGCAACGACGGCCCTTTCGGAGCTCCGGAGGCAGACAGGGGGCCTCCAAGGGATCCAGCGGTGGCTCGTCGTCCTACCGCCAGGCGGCACGCTCCTCATCTCAGGAGGCCTACAGGGGTCACGGCAAGCAGGGAGCGCCTCGCCGCTGTCGGCAAGGTGGCCAGGGCGGCAAGGCCACCACCTCCAAGCAGGACTGAACCGGCTGTGGCCTCGGGCCCCCACCGAAGCACCCCGGTGGGAGGCCGGCTGACGAATTTCGTCGGTGTGTGGAAGTCCATCTCCACCGACCGTTGGGTGCTGGATACCCTGGCAAGAGGACACTCTATTGAATTCCTGAAGAAGTGCCCTCACGTTCCACCTGTGGCCAGGAAGGAAAATCACGTCCCGCAACTGCTGTTGGAAGTACGGGCGATGCTCAGGAAAGGCACCATCGAGCTCGCCCCGAAGAGGCTCCGGGGCTCCGGGGTGTACTCAAGGTACTTCCTCGTCAGGAAGAAGACGGGCGGCTGGTGCCCCATCCTGGACCTTCGTCGTTTGAACAAATACATCAGGTCACAAAAGTTCAGGATGGTCACCCTCCAGCACGTGCTGGGACAGCTGGAGGAAGGCGACTTTCTATCGTCGTTGGACCTGGAGGATGCATACTTCCAAGTCCCCATCCTCAAAAGTCACCAAAAGTTCCTCAGGTTCATCGTCCAGGGACGCCACTACCAATTCAGAGCACTGCCGTTCGGATTGAAGTCGGCCCCCAGGGTCTTTACCAAGTGCCTAGCACCTGTGGCGGCGCGGCTGCGCCTGCAGGGGATTCACGTCTACCCCTACCTGGATGACTGGCTCATCCGCTCAAGGACGAGGGAACTCACCGTCGAACACACTGCGAGGACCGTCCAGCTACTCACAGACCTGGGATTCGCCATAAATTACCCAAAGTCCCACCTGGTGCCGTCGCAGGTGGCCCTGTTTCTGGGAGCGAAGCTCGATACAGTGAGGCGCCTGGCGGCACCGTCGGAAGAACGGACGAAGACCATTCTGGGCAAAGTGCAGCGCCTGCTAGCCACGGACGTGGCCAGGGTGAGGTCCATCAAGTCCCTCCTGGGGATGATGCCCTCTTGCATCTACCTGGTGCGCCTCTGCAGACTACGGATGCGCCCTCTTCAAGAATTTCTCGACGCCCGTTGGATGCAGGCGATGAGCACCTTCGAAGACAGGGTCCCCCTCAACGAGGTGTTCCGGCGGGCGATTCAGTGGTGGGGCGTTCGAGTGCACCTCACGGTGGGCAAGGACTTTCAGACGCCGGCGTACCAGGAGATGGTGACGACGGACGCCTCCCTGGAAGGTTGGGGCGCCCACACCGGAGATCTCCACACAAGAGGCCTCTGACTCCCGGAGGAGAGGCTCCTGCACATCAACATCCTGGAACTCCGAGCCGTGTTCTGGGCTCTCAAATCGTTCCTCCCGTCGCTCAAGGGCAAGGTGGTGCAGATCTTCACAGACAACACCACGACAATGTTTTATATACGGAAGCAGGGAGGCACCAGATCCCCAGCCCTATCCAAGGAGGCACAGGATCTGTGGCACTGGGCGGTCGCCCAGGGGATGTTCCTGGTTCCCTTCCACCTAGCAGGAGAAAGAAACACCATCGCCGACTCGCTCAGCAGGGATCTGCGCGCGTGTCACGAGTGGGAACTGCACCAGGATCAGGTGGATCAACTTTTCCGACGATGGGGCAAACCCCAAATCGACCTGTTCGCAACAGCGACGAACTCGAAGTGCCAGAGGTTCGCCAGCAGGTTTCCCCAGCCGAGAAGCATGGGCGATGTATTCTCGTTCCCCTGGGACGGCCTATACCTGTATGCGTTCCCTCCGTTGCCGGTGCTGCTTCAACTCATCAACCAGCTCAAGAGGTGTGGCCGAGGAAGATCTAGTTCCCAGACCTTCTGGACTTGTCAATGTCCCCTCCCATCAAGCTGTCGGCGGATGCGGATCTTCTCTCCAGAGAAGGAGGTGCCATCTTCCACCACGACCCGGCGTCGCTGAACCTGCAGGCTTGGCTCCTGCAGCGCTAGAGTTTGGAGGGTACGATATACCGGCCGACTGCAGAGAGGTTCTTGCAAAGGCCAGGGCGTCCTCGACTCTCAAATGCTACGGTCACAAGTGGAAGAGGTTCTCTATCTGGTGCCGGGCACAGAAGATCAACCCCCTACGGATTACGGCCCCTCAAGTGCTGCCGTACCTGCTATCGCTGGCAAAGGCTGGGCTAGCCCATGCCTCCATTAAGATTCATCTGGCGGCGATCTCCAGATATACCAGAACCACAGGACGGACGTCCCTGTGGTCCCATCGACTGGTAAAAGAGTTTATGAAAGGACTGTTCCGGTCGTTCCCGCCGGTGAAGGCCCTGGCCCCGGCGTGGGAACTTAACGTGGTGCTGACCAGGCTCATGGGGCCCCCATTCGAGCCGATGCACTCCGCACCGATGAAGTTTGTGTCGTGGAAGACTGCATTCCTGGTGGCCATTACCTCCGCACGACGAGTGGGAGAGATCCAGGCCCTATCCTGCAAAGCACCGTACTTGACTTTCCATGCCTCGAGGGTGGTGCTTAGGACGCACCCCTCCTTTATGCCCAAGGTGCCGTCGGACTTCCATCTTAACGAGCCCCTGGTGTTACCTGTTTTCTTCCCGTCTCCTTCGTCGCCGGCCGAGAGGACTTTGCACTCGCTGGATGTGGCTAGAGCGCTGAAGTTCTACGTGGACCGCACGAAGAGTTTTCGGAGGACATCACAGCTATTCGTGAACTTTGGACCTGTGAATCAAGGGAAGGCTCTCTCGAGCCCATTCGACCAGAGCGATCGCTGCTACTACGGCGTTCCTATCTGGTGTGCCCCTGCTGGACATCTGCAGGGCTGCTACGTGGAGGTCGACGCACACCTTCACGAGATTCTACTGCGTCGATCGGGATTCCAGGGAGGAGTCCAGGGTCGGCCAAGCAGTGCTGCGCAACCTGTTCGCTTAAGGTGAGTCTGGTGAGGAGGTAAGAGATGCTTAATGTTGAGTTTTTGTATTGCTTAATGTTGAGCCTTTTGTCACCCCCCGTGGTTGTGCATGTGTGTACTGCTATGTATTCTTATATTCATGAGCATGTGAATCCATTCCAGACCCCATGCTGGAGAAGGAACAAGTTACTTACCTGTAACTGTTGTTCTCCAGCATGGGTCTGGCATGGATTCACATGCGAACCCTCCCGCCTACCCCTCTACGGCTCTTCACTTGGTCATACTGCCACTTCACGTGCTACCAAATCTGAAGATGGCTGCCAGAGGCGGGGCTTAGGGAGATGGCAGTCATTGGCTGTGGTCAGTATGACACAGAGATCAGTGATTGGTTACTACTACGAAAGACAGATCAGAAACGAAACTGATACTGATTTTTCTTTACCGAGGATTCCCAGCCTGACGACGGGGAATATTCATGAGCATGTGAATCCATGCCAGACCCATGCTGGAGAACAACAGTTACAGGTAAGTAACTTGTTCCTTCTATCTAAATGCGTCTGCCGGTCTGGATATGGTGCGTCCGGTACGTGCGAGTGGGCGAGTCCCGTATAAGGAGGAGGAAAAGAAAGAGAGCAAAATATCATTCCTCCCCATGGTGGAAAGTAATGGGTTCTACTCTAAACTTATGGTCTCGGCATTGCTGTATTTGGGTCGCACCTACCAGTCTATTTTGAACGCGCTACTGACACTTCCTTTCATAGGGTTGTCCGAGACGCCAAGACAACACAACACAGTACAGTACAGTACAACAGCTTTATTTGGTGGTTTGTTACATCACGGGCCAATTTTAATATAAAGGGGGTGTCCCAAACAATAATGAAATAATGATGAGGATGGTTTGCTCCCAAACAGCCCTTTCCTCCTTCCTGCCTCCCTTCCCTCGCAAAACATTTCACCTTAACCCCCACTGCAGACTGATTTACACACACAAAAATGCAAACACACTCACGTTTATTCCCCCGTCCCTTCCAAGCCACAAACATGCCCCTCCTCACCCACGAACACAGTCAGACACAAACACACACACACACTCCCAAACCACTTAGCTGACACACCTGCCTCTCTCCTCCTTCGGCCCAGCCGTACCTGTCAGCCCCTGCGTGCACTTGTGTGCAGCTCGGAGCGGTCTTTCTGAATTGGTCTTTTCAAAATTCGTTTTTATTAAAGCAAATGTTTACTTAGCACCATCATTTCTGGAATGACTAGCTCAGTACAGGACCGTTACAGCCACAATAGAACTGAACAAGACCCCACAGGTCAGTCAGGAGACTCTGAATAGGAGATCCAGATGAAAAGGGTAGATAATCATTCTAATGAAAAGCCTGTAGATTAGGTCCAGAGCCTGAACGGTTGTGGTTGACATCGAGATGGCCAGGGCCCGCAACAGAAGACACAAACCCCAGATAAACTGACCTGATATTCAAGCTGTTCTTTGTAGGGAGGGGACCCCTGAAAAAATGCAAGTTAAGAAACCATGACAAGAGATTGAAGATCCAGCAATGGTGCTCCTAGTCAGATTTTATAGATCACTGTTTGAATAAAATGAAGCTCCAAGCACCACCTAAAGTCACCATGTCAAGTTGACACAGCGAGGGTTATGTTACAAAGCTGAATTGTCATTCAAAGGGTCCAGCAGAGGCCACAGCCAGGCTGGGAAGACAGGAGGATGCCTCACTCAGTTTCAGACGTCAAGTAGCTCAGAAGAATCCTGAGAGTTGTAGTCACAAAAACCCTTCCTGAAGAAGTGATTCAGCTGTCTCTGCTGGATCAAGAGAAAACCGCAGCAGGAACAGTTTCCTCTGGTCATGAGAATGGCAGAGCTTTTGCTTTCTGACTGTAAGAGTCCCAAAAGATGCTGGTGAACAGCATCTGCAGCCTTCTTTGGGTAAGCTGTCTCTAGATGCTTCAAATCTCACCAACTGACACAGTTCCTGGTGTAGTCTGTCAGCTTACAAATGACCAATCATACACACATAAACACATACATGCACCATTTGAACACTTGGCGGGCAACCAGCCAGTGGTGACATCCAAACACAAACGTACGTGGGAATTCTCCTAGGCAAACTCGGGGAATGTTTCCAGTTGACTATGAGACATACAGCCCTTGTAATCACTTCCAGGTAACCACACACTATTCTCTGTGAGTTCCTGGCTTCCCTCCGCAGACATTGTATGTCTCCATCCAATCACACTCAATGGCAACAAAGTAGAGTTGCTTGGATACCGAATTTCACAACATTAGAGCTACATTTTGGAAGCATCACTGAAGTAAAGCTTCCTGTGTGTCAAAAAGGCTACTACTCTTGCAGACATTGGGACAAAGTACCCGACCAACCAGAACCATTACAAGTCTCTGTTTTTGATTGGTTACTCACCCAGGAAGACTATGGGGCTCCTTGGCACTAGCCTCCAACTTTGTAGTCCATAAGGCCCACAAAATTATAGGAGTCACGACTTAAGTGAGATCTGGAGGGAACCAACAGGGGAAAAATACTCATGGCACCATAGAAGACATACAATAAGTGGAGGGGACTCACAAAAGTAAGTAGAAAAGAAGGTACTTCCAGCATGTATTCATGTTTTATTCTTTGTGTATGAACTACAGATATGTTTACAAAGTTACATTATTTACAGGTTTCTGTGCATCGTCACAAATTTAATCTGTAAATGATAGGGTGCAAATTGAAAATGACTACCAAAAGATAATAGCGATTATCAGTAGCTGTGGGAGAATAACTGTTGCATGTCACCCCTGTTGGGAGACATGGTAGCTCCCAGTGTGTTGTCTTGGTCACATGGGGGAACCATGTGACCAAGTTAATAAAAAGAACCAGCTGCTTCCGGCTCGTCAGTCAATCCAAAGGCTCCGGTGTCGTTCCTGTCAGGCACCATGCTGGTGCAACACTGTGTGATCTGGGCCCAAGGAAGGGGCCCAGCACGAGGGTGGTGCCCCTGCTGGGCAACTCCGTTCCTTAGGGGTCCTGATGCCATGTGACCATGGCTGCTAGTGCAACCCCAGCCTGGGTGCCTCCAGAACCGGGGCCGCGGTGTGCTGGTTGCCCCCATCCATGTGGGTGCTCCGGTGATCCGGAGCGAGTGGGGCGACCCCCACTCCTTTGTCCACAGAGAGTCCGTGTCGGGTGCTCCCGATACACACAGGGGCCTGCCCGGTGATCCGAGGCAGGCCCCCAACAATGGCGACGAAGGCTGGAGCCCATGGCGGCATCGGCTGCTGGAACTGTGGAAGTGCTGGGGGTGGCCCAGAGCCCTGTGTGCCTTAACACGGGCCGCTTGGTGCCCCCAGGATGGTGTGCGGTGTTGGCAGCACAATAATGGAGGCGTCGTGTGCGCAGGCCCCCCTGCCTTTCCTGATGGCAGGATAAGAGCTGCCTGCCCCTCCCCCGCTGAGAGGAGGAAGATGCGGCCTCTGCCGCAACAAATGGAAAGGCGGGTCATCGCCCGCGAGGGGGAAGAAGCCCCCCAAGAAGACATTGAGCGGCATCCGCCGTGTGGAAACGAGGGTGGGTCTGTGCCCCGCCCCCACCCCCTCCATGAGGAGGAAGGCTGCATTGCGGCACCACCGCATAGAAACAGGAACAGCGGCATCGCATGAGCTGCTGCCCCCCCCCTTTCCGCTCCCGAGGAAAGTCACTCCAGTTCGGAGCGTTGGAAAAAAAAAAACAGCTGGAGCCCCGTCGCGGCCTTGAGAGGAGCAATGGAGAGGTGTGCGGCCCCCACTCCGGGAAGAAAGGAGATGCCCGCCCCTTCCCCCGGAGGAGGAAGATTGCCCTGGGGCCTCGGCCGCAACGGCACGAAGGAGAGGGGTGCTGCTCCATCCCCCCATATGCGGAGCCGCGAAGAAGGCGGCAGGAGCCACGCTGCACGGTTCTCCGCCCCCCCATGAAATGAGAAAGGCTCCGGTGGAGCGAAGAAAAGTAATGCCTGGTGGCCCCTGCGCAGCCAACAGATGGAACGGCTACAGCAGCGTGGGAGGAGAGCGAGACCGGCAAGGTGCGGCAGCTGTGCCAGCAGCCCTGAAGTCCTGGGCTGCCGGTGTAATGTCACTTTTTGCTATCTGTCAGAAAATCCTATCGGTAGGAAATCTGACAGGAATTTTAATGTCATTTTTTGCTACCTGTCAGAAAATCCTACCGATAGGAAAAAGTGACGGTGTAGGAAAATCTGACAGTCTAGCCTGTCATTTTTTCCTACCCGTCAGAAAATCCTACCGAGAGCAGGTATTGGACAACTCACCCAGGGGTAGGAAAAAGTGACGGGGTAGGAAAATCTGACAGCCTGACCTGTCATTTTTTCCTACCCGTCAGAAAATCCTACCAACAGCAGGCATTGGGCAACCCACCCAGGGGTAGGAAAAAGTGACAGGTAGGAAAATCTGACAGCCTGACCTGTCATTTTTTCCTACCCGTCAGAAAATCCTACCAACAGCAGGCATTGGGTAACCCACCCAGGGGTAGGAAAAAGTGACAGGGTAGGAAAATCTGACAGCCTGACCTGTCATTTTTTCCTACCCGTCAGAAAATCCTACCGAGAGCAGGCATTGGGCAACCCACCCAGGAGTAGGAAAAAGTGACGGGGTAGGAAAATCTGACAGCCTGACCTGTCATTTTTTCCTACCCGTCAGCAAATACTACCGAGAGCAGGCATTGGGCAACCCACCCAGGGGTAGGGAAAAAGTGACGGGGTAGGAAAATCTGACAGCCTGACCTGTCATTTTTTCCTACCCGTCAGAAAATCCTACCGACAGCAGGCATTGGGTAACTCACCCAGGGGTAGGAAAAAGAGATAGGGTAGGAAAATCTGACAGCCTGACCTGTAATTTTTTCGGTATCCCTAAATATTATCCCCACCAAAAATATCACCATATATATGGTTTTGTCTTGCCATAGGCGATATTTTTGGGGGGGATAATTTGTGGGAGCAGAGTTTGCGGGGGTGTCCCCCATACATTTAAAAAATAATCCTGGGGTTGCGGGGGGGTGTCCCCTGCAGGGTCCATGGCTCAATATCGCCGCAAAAATACAGCGATATTTTTGTATTGCGATATTTTTGTGTGGATATTAACACATGGAACCATTTTTTCCTAACCGTCAGAAAATCGTACCGAGAGCAGGCATTTGCCCGTGTACCGGGAAAGTGGGGTAAGTGGAGTAAGAGGTTATGGAAACAATTCCTCTTTTTTCAGTTTGATGACATACTGCCTCAAAGTGCATTTTTAAGGATGGCAGCTTGCGCAACCTCTATATGCCCCACCACTGCTTTACTATTTTGATCATTAGTATTGCGAAGACACAAAACAAGGACATGATTGTTGACGGCTATAAGCTCAAATAATATTCAACTTAGAGATTTGCCAACAGGTTGAGCTTTGTCTGCACCTTTTCTGGCAACATGTCACAACAGTACTTTACATATTGAAATGTCCATGTCATTGGAAATGTTACATTATGTTAAAGGTACTTATATAGCGCACTGTCGCCAATGGAATTGGTCCCCGGGCATTCTGGTGGATCTGTAAACAGGATGAGGGCGGGTAGGGTTAGTCGAGGAGGAGGGGAGTATAAGAGTGGGAAAAGTGGTGTGCTGTTGGCAGCTTCAGCTCGGTATACACCGAGTGCTGGGCTTTGGTGCAAGTATCGGATCGGGCGAGGCCTTGTGTGCTGTAGGTTTGCTCTATGTGTTGTTGATGCGATGTGGTAAAGTGCGTGGGGATTGCTGGGATAGAAATGGTTTTGTGAGTGGGTTGAGTATGCAGAAAATTGAGGGTTGGGTTAGTGGGGTCTGTATCCTGGTCCAGGTACTTCTGGTTCCGTTTGGAAAAATGCCAGGACCTCCGCACACATAGGGTACATATCTGCATGCAGGTGTGCACTCACTTTTTTTATAGCTCGCATGTAGCGTACAAGAGGTTGCAGTAATGGGGTACCCTAATATGGATGAGAAGAGAATTCAGGTAAGGACATAGAGAGAGGGGTACAGAGAAGGAGAGCCAACCGCGGCTTCATTGATTTGTTGGTGGCTCTGCAGCTGTGCTCTTGCTGAAGCCATGTTCCTGTGAGGGCACTGCCTCGCTGATGCCATGCTCTGCCCTCTTCTGCCGAGGTCAGCGCAAGGCAAAGCCTGTGGTCTGTGCAGCTCTCTGCACGCATGCGCAGGGACCTCAAGTTTACTTCCGCTCAGGCCTGCATGTCTCTGGGACGCAAGGTCTGCACAGGCATAACTTTAGCCACCAGGGGCATCACGCATCAATTATGTATCAGGCGCAGTCTGCGTGCAAGCAGCGGAGAGGAGGCAGGGAGTGAGACAACAGCCATTGGAACGCTGCAAAAACACACTCCAGGCCATCATTAACCAGCATTCACTCTTAAGAACATCCAGTCCCTCCTCTCCATCTACACACACACGTCCATCCCATCCTCGATGGCCTCTCAAATTCACAAACTCACTTTGAAACCCTTCCTTCTCAACACCGATAAACCCAGACCCTAACAACTATTATTCGAGGCACAAACGACAATATACAGAGGCAACGCATTGGCCTCCTAAAGACCCTCACACCATTGTACTCACTGACGTTAAATCAAGCACATAACCCCCTCTCACACACAGACCTTCAATCTATTAAAGAAATAACCCACCTAGCAATCTCCTCTGCAAGCGTCCTAACATCTCACTCTAAAAACACAAACTATCCATCTCCTTCCGTACACAGCAACACCTCCAACGATACGGACCCATCTATCCACCACCAAAACAATTCACTGTAGATTCTTTCGCACCCACACAGCATACCCACTATTTTCTCTAAACTGTTCACCAACATAAACACCTTACACCCCAGACTGCCTCATTGTAACAAGCTCACAATCCGTCTGCATGCAAACCCCACCGCTGGTCTCACAAAAAAGCCGAACTCGGCCAAGTCACCCGATGTTTCTAGCAACTGAGCGCTAGTTACCCTCACTAATATAATTGCCACCTGTTGAACACATCACAATTCTTTACACCCGCCCTCCCCACATCTCTCCTCGTCAAGCTTAGCCACTTCGCGATCACCCCCCTGATCACACATACCCTGACCGCCTAGTCCTTCCAAGTCACACCATAGCTATCTACACACCTTCATAACCCTCCAACAATTCCCTTGATTACTTGTGAACTGATTCACCCATTACCCACCTACTTGGTGCTGGCAGCACGAGCTCCTCTAAGACAACCCCCATTTCAAGGAAGCTCCTCCTCTTCAAACCATTACTCCATCCAACCCTCTCGCTAACAATCACAACTTACAACCATACATACAACCCAAGCTCTCCTCTTCCTCTCACCACCTCCTGCTGGTACCATCCTTCTTAAAATGCATCCACCTGGCCCCTCGTTGTATACCGCCTCCCCCGCCAAGACTGTCACTAACGAAAGGAACATATGATATGATATGATATGGCATTTGTAACGCGCCTATACACAAGTGTTTCAAGGCGCGACGAGGCAGGGAGGGGGGAACAAGGGGAAGACAGACAACGATCCTACTAGGCCAGGTGTCATTCAGACCGCGCAAGTGCAGGGGTAGGGGGAAGGGAAAAGTGCAAGGGGAAGGGGAGGGGGGAAGTGCAGTACAAGTAAGTAGAATAAAGTAAATAAATAGGGCCAGCTGGTGGCAAGTGCAAGGTAAGTGCAGACAAGTGCTGGGAAAGTGGGGGCTGTAGGGATACAGAGACAGTCCCTCAGTGCATGGGTTGCCAGGGAGGCAGTGCAAGAGGAGAGTGGCTGGGCCCAGGACCGAGGTCGGTGAGAGTGGCCCAGTTGCAGATTCAGTCGAGAATTTAGCAGGGGAGAGGGAGAGAGAAAGCAGAAGCAAAGAGGAAGGTTTTGAGGTGCTTCCGGAACCGGAGATGGTTCTCCTCAAGTTTCAGGGAGGCAGGAAGGCTGTTCCAGAGGGAGGCCCCTGCCATGGCGAGAGATCTACCCCCAGCTTGTTGCTTCGGGAAGCGGCTGACCATGAGGGAGTTGGAGATGGATGAGCGAAGGGCTCGGGAAGGAAGATATTTAGGAAGAGAGAGTTGAAGGTATTTAGGCCCCAGGCCCCAGAAGGCCTTGTGGACAATGCAGAGGGTTTTGAACTTTATCCTCGCAGCCACTGGGAGCCAGTGTAGAGATTTCAGTCCTGGAGAGATACGGTCCCTGGGCTTGAGGCCAAGGACAAGTCTCGCAGTTCTGTTCTCGATGAGTTGCAGCGGGCGGAGAGTGGAGGCAGGCAGATTAAGATAGAGGCTGTTACAGTAGTCCAGCTTCGAGAGAACCAGGGCTCGGGAGACAGTGAGCTTCTGGGGGAAGGAGAGGAAGGGAAGAATACCTCTGAGGAGGTGCAGCTGGTAGTGTGACTTCTTAGAGACGTCAGATATATGAGGAGAGAAGATGACCCTGAGGTTTTTTGCCTTGCAGGTAGGAGCAGGAGGAGGGCCAAGCGAGGCTGGCCAGAGAGCTACAGGGAAGGAGGGAGTGGGTGTGCCGATGAGTAGAATCTCAGTCTTACTAGCATTAAGGCAGAGGTCATTGGCGGCACACCATTCCTGGATGGCAGACAGACAGTCAGAGATGAGGGAAGGAGAGGAGGAGGCCGAGGGTAGCCTGAAAATGAGCTGGGTATCGTCCGCATAGCACTGAACGTAGGGGCAGAGAGCGGCGATGCGGTGGGCAAGGAGTGCCAGATCCTGGTTGAACAGCCAGGGAGAGAGATTAGATCCCTGGGGAACACCACAGGTGGAGAAAAAGATGTCAGCGAGGAAGGACCCAAGTTGGACCTGGGAGGGTCGATTGGAAAGGAAAGAGGTCAGCTACGCCAGAGCCTGACCAGTGATACCCAGGTTATCACGGAGACGGTTGAGCAGGATGGCATGGTTGACAGTGTCAAAGACAGAAGAGAGATCGAGCAGAATGAGAACACACGGAGTGTTGGAGTCGAGGTTCAAGAGCAGGTCCTCACGGATGTTCAGGAGAGCAGTTTCCGTGCTTCTGGCCGCTCTGAAGCCAGATTGATGGTCATGGAGACTACCAACAGTTTCAGCATGGAGGTTAAGCTGGGAGATGGCAAGTTTCTCCAGGAGCTTGCCCAGGAAGGGAGTGATGGAGATTGGGCGATAGTTAGCCGGGCAGGAGGGGTCGGAAGAGGGTTTCTTAAGAAGAGGGTGCACAAGGGAGTGCTTGAGGGGGGATGGGAAGACTCCAGAGGCGAAGGAGTGGTTACAAAAGTTAGCCAGGGCAGGAGCCAGGGAGTCGATGTGGTCCTTGATAGTTTTGGTGGAACAGGGGTGAACCTGTTGAGACGAGACTTTCATAGATCGGGCTTGTCTGGAAACTTCGTCAGCAGAAAAAAGTGGAAAGGCAGAGAAAGAGGGAGGACGGGTGGCTGCAGAAGGGCCAGAGGAAGAGCCGGGAAGAGAGGGAGGGAGGTGATAGGAGGAGAGTGAGGACAGGATGTCCTGAGTTTTTGAGATGAAGTGAGAGGCCAGTGCAGTGCAGAGGGCCTGGGAGGGGACAGGAGAGGTAGAGACTGCAGCAGGGTTGGCAAGCTCCTTGCAGATTTTAAAGAGTTCAGCCGAGTTGTTGGATGCCGCAGAGATGCGGGCTTGGATAAGGGCTCTCTTTTTGGTGAGAATGGAGAGACGGTATTGCCTTTGGAGCAGGCGGCAGGCCAGTTTATCAGAGGATGAACATGAAGCACGCCATTTCCTCTCAGCCACCCTGCACTTGCGTTTTAGGGTGACGAGATCCGAGTCATACCAGGAGTTATATAAGCCACCTCTGTTCGTCTATCCACCTATACCCTCGGTACGTACCCTACTTTCCATCTCTTCCCTTCATTCACCCTTCCACTTACTCCTGCCAGCCAAGGTATGTATAAGCCTCACCCATTCCCTCTTCTCCCCTCTGCTGCCCCCTACTGTGTTGCACCTCTCTCGTATTCTTAAGCCCACTATTCCAGCCTCCTCACTCCCTACTCCCTCCCTTGTCCCCGGTACGCACCGGCCTTCTTCGCTCTGCTCTTCAGAATGAGACAATCACCAGTGCAGATTAAAAACAGGGAAAATAGAAGTAGTGTTTAATGAAGGTAGTCATGGTCAGACGCTCTGCAGGTAGCCGGATTTACAGCCCCCACGCAGGTTTTTGTTATGAGCGGGACGGGGGCTATCCAGAGGATGCATTTAATGCAAAAGTTAGAGAGCAGACCAGACTTTTTGGAACACTTCTTTTAACTTTAATATTTCCAATATAGCTTCTATCGCATGTGACGCAGAACGGCACCACCCGGGGGAGCAGGAGCTGTGTTTTATTTGGCTTTCAAAAATGATTATACATAGCGCATCTGAGCACCGCTTATTGAGGGGGAGAGTGGTGAAGACTCTGCTAATTCGGCGCCCCTGGCCCCAATGCTTCACTACACACAAACATCACAGAGGCAATATGCCCTGTTTTTTCTACAGCACAATTCCAACCATGGAAGTGACTTTTGAATAAGTTGCCGTAAGTAAGCAAAATAGTCATTTAAGAACAAACTTACCTGGAAAGGCAGCAACAGACTCAGGGCTACTACACCCCAAACCTGTGCATATAAACATTTCCCTGCCTCCCACTATCCAGCCTTGCCTCTGGACAGTCCTCACACCTTGCCCCAGTATTCTGCCAATGTCCTTCTGCCATCCTCTTCACTCCAGCATGCCCTCCCCTTTATCACACTCTCCCATTTGCCAGGTGTCCCTTCCCCTTGGAGCTGCCTGCATCCCATCCCCCCAAGCTGGTGAATCTCCATGCTGGTGGGGGGCTCACCACTAGGTGTTAGGTGTGGGGGCCACCAAGAGGCCAATGTGGATAGGTCTGCATGCAGACTGGTGCAGCAGAGGTCCACTGCACACTTTACATAGTGCTACAGGCTTCTGCATTTTGGAGCTCGTAGTATTTATTATATGTCAAATTGAATATGGAACTCCAAGTTCCAGGGTGCAACGCGTGGTTGGCTAAAATTATAGGATCGTCCTACCATTTCATACACCATGAGGAGAAACTGTACGATTTGGTCACAGAACAAGTGTGTAGATAATTGTCCAGTAATCAGGGTATCTGCAAAAAAAAGATGTTTTGGAGGGGACACCATTGTGTTACCTGACTGGCATACTTTCGTGTTTGTGTTCAGTGGTTTGTGAAAAATGGCGGTAATTCTGCTACTGCCCAAAAAGGTGGCAGTAATGGAATTACCACTTTTTGCCGTGTCACTGAACTTGTAATGAGGCCCTTAAAGTGTGCTGCTTTCAGCTCAATGGGTGTGTGCTGTGCTTGGTCGAGCTATGGGATGCTTGTGTGAGCTATGGGATGCTTGTGTGAGCTATGGGATGCGTGTGTGAGCTAGGGGATGCTTTTGTGAGCCAAATGATGCTTGTGTGAGCTATGGGATGCTTGTGTGAGCTAGGGTTTGCTCAGTTGATGCAGTGGGCGGGCATCAAGAAGAGGCAATCTAGGGTGGTGTTGATGTCTTGAGAGGAGCCTGTACTGGGATGTAATTGGGTGCTTGGCTATACAGTTCGGGTAAGCTTATGTGGGCGGGTGGGCTGCTGGCGTGAGCTAGGCTGAGGGGGTGCTGTGCTGGCGTGAGTTACGGTGATGTTGTTATTTGCTCTAGTGTCCTAGGGTGGGTTGGTGATGTGCTGTGATAAGATATGTAAGCTTGTTCAGATGCTGGGTGGCTAGGTTAAGTGGGCTGGGTGCTGGTATGAGCTTAGGTCCAGTGGGATGATGAGGTGAATTAGGGTGGGGTTGGTGGGAATAGCTCTGGTCGGTGTGGGGCTAGGATGAACTAGGATGGATGGTTTGCTGGGGTGAATTAGGATCGGCGTGCTAGTCGGTGTCATGCTAGGCTGGGGCGTTTTGCTGGTGTGAGCTACGGTCGGTGGATGTTGTACCTGATGAGCTAGGTGGGTGGGTGCTGTGTTGTGGTGAGCTAGAGTGAGTGGCTAGGGGCTGAGATGAGTTAAAATGTGCGCAGTGTTGGGGGAGCTTATGGTGGATAGGATGCTTGGATGATGGGATGCTTTGGTGAGCACACAAACATCACAGAGGCAATATGCCCTGTTCTTTCTACAGCACAATTCCAACCATGGTAGTGACTTTTGAATAAGTTGCCGTAAGTAAGCAGAATAGTAAGTTAAGAACAAACTTACCTGGAAAGGCAGCAACAGACTCAGGACTACTACACCCCAAACCTGTGCATATAAACATTTCCCTGCCTCCCACTATCCAGCCTTGCCTCTGGACAGTCCTCACACCTTGCCCCAGTATTCTGCCAATGTCCTTCTGCCATCCTTTTCACTCCAGCATGCCCTCCCCTTTATCACACTCTCCCATTTGCCAGGTATCCCTTCCCCTTGGAACTGCCTGCATCCCTTCCCCCCAAGCTGGTGAATCTCCATGCTGGTGGGGGGCTCACCACTAGGTGTTAGGTGTGGCGGCCACCAAGAGGCCAATATGGATAGGTCTGCATGCAGACTGGTGCAGCAGAGGTCCACTGCACATTTTACATAGTGCTACAGGCGTCTGCATTTTGGAGCTCGTAGTATTTATTATATGTCAAACTGAATATGGAACTCCAAGTTCCAGGGTGCAACGCGTGGTTGGCTAAAATTATAGGATCGTTCTACCATTTCATACACCATGAGGAGAAACTGTACGATTTGGTCACAGAACAAGTGTGTAGATAATTGTCCAGTAATCAGGGTATCTGCAAAAAAAAAGATGTTTTTGGAGGGGACACCATTGTGTTACGTGACTGGCATACTTTCGTGTTTGTGTTCAGTGGTTTGTGAAAAATGGCGGTAATTCTGCTACTGCCCAAAAAGGTGGCAGTAATGGAATTACCACTTTTTGCCGTGTCACTGAACTTGTAATGAGGTCCTTAAAGTGTGCTGCTTTCAGCTCAATGGGTGTGTGTTGTGCCTGGTCGAAAAGTGTGCTGCTTTCAGCTCAATGGGTGTGTGTTGTGCTTGGTCGAGCTATGGGATGCTTGTGTGAGCTATGGGATGCTTGTGTGAGCTATGGGATGCGTGTGTGAGCTAGGGGATGCTTGTGTGAGCTATATGATGCTTGTGTGAGCTATGGGATGCTTGTGTGAGCTAGGGTTTGCTAAGTTGATGCAGTGGGCGGGCATCAAGAAGATGCAATCTAGGGTGGTGTTGATGTCTTGAAAGGAGCCTGTACTGGGATGTAATTGGGTGCTTGGCTATACAGTTCGGGTAAGCTTATGTGGGCGGGTGGGCTGCTGGCGTGAGCTAGGCTGAGTGGGTGCTGTGCTGGCGTGAGTTACGGTGATGTTGTTATTTGCTCTAGTGTCCTAGGGTGGGTTGGTGATGTGCTGTGATAAGCTATGTAAGATTGTTCAGATGCTGGGTGGCTAGGTTAAGTGGGCTGGGTGCTGGTATGAGCTTAGGTCCAGTGGGATGATGAGGTGAATTAGGGTGGGGTTGGTGGGAATAGCTCTGGTCGGTGTGGGGCTAGGATGAACTAGGATGGATGGTTTGCTGGGGTGAATTAGGATCGGCGTGCTAGTCGGTGTCATGCTAGGCTGGGGCGTTTTGCTGGTGTGAGCTTCGGTCGGTGGATGTTGTACCTGATGAGCTAGGTGGGTGGGTGCTGTGTTGTGGTGAGCTAGAGTGAGTGGCTAGGGGCTGAGATGAGTTAAAATGTGCGCAGTGTTGGGGGAGCTTATGGTGGATAGGATGCTTGGATGATGGGATGCTTTGGTGAGCTTGAGTTGACAGATGGGGTGCTATAGTGATCTTGTGCTGAAGTGATCTAGCGTGCAGGGGGTGTTGCTTAGAGCTAGAGGAGGGTGATTGGACTGCACAGGTGAGCTAGGGCGGGTAGATTGTATGCTAGTAAGAGTTGGGGTGAGTGGAGTGTTTTTTTGTGGTGAGCTATGTTGTGAGCTAGGGTGGGTGGGTGGTGAGCTGGAGAGAGGAAAGGTCGGGACTGTACTGATGTAAGCTGGGATTGGTGTGTTGATGGGTTTGCTGAGGCAGTTTATGGTGCCCTGGGTGAGCTACAATAAGTATTGTGCCAGGGCAAGCTAGGCCGGGAAGTTTATGTACTGGAGGGAGCTAGCGTGGATATGTATTGTGCAGGGATTATTTAGGGTAGAAGGGTGGCATGCTGCAGAGAGCTAGGGTGGGTCGGTGTTATGCAGGGGAGCTACGGCTGGGTGATGTTGTTGGGTAAGCTTGTGTAGGATGAGGCAAAGTGGTTTGTTGAAGTTTGGTGGGGTGTGTGAGGTCGGGTGAGGTGTCAGAGAGGTTGTGTGACTGGGGAGAATGGTGCGCTGGGGTGAACTCATGTTTTCTGGGGTGCTTTGGTGGTGGTCGGATGGGTGGGCTGCTGGGATTAGCTATGTTGAATGAGTTGTGCTTGTTTTTATTGCATTTGCATTGGGGTGAATGCTTGGCTGAGCTAGGGTTCCTGGGTGTGGTAGGTGGGTGAGCTATTGAGATGCTTGGGTGGGTGGACTCCTGGGGTGAGCTCTGGGTGGGTTGCTGGGGCTTGCTAGGTTGGGTGGGTGGTGTGTTACCTTGCGGTGACCTAACGTGTGTGAGTGGGGTGTTGGGGTGAGCTATGGTGTTCTGGGGCTAGTTATGAAAAATGGGTTGTTGTGACTGGATGAGCTAGGGTTGGTGGGTATTGTGCTAGGGTAAGCTAGGGTCCTCAAGTGTATCTGCTATTTTTAGCCTAGAGGGAGGGCTCCTGGGGTCAGTGAGGAGGTGGGGTCACATTATGTTGGATGAGGCGAGCTAATGTGATGAGGTTGGGTGAGCAGGTGACATGGTTGGGTTGGTGCTGTAGATGGGGTGATGTGAGGTAGTGGGGGGTTGGTTTGGTTGAAGAGAGGCGGTGGTTGGGTGGAATTAGGTGTATTAGTGGGGTGATTGGGGCAGTCTGAAATTTGTGGGTGAGGGTTTAGGGTGAGGTGAGGTCGTTGGGACAGGCTGGGTGGATGAAGTGGTAGTGGGGTGGGGTTGGGTGTGGTGAGCTTTAGGCTGGCATGTGCTAGGGTAGATGGATGGAGGAAGGGCAAAGCTGAGACAGGTAAATCCTACCGAGAGCAATTTTTGAATGTACAAGGAAAGTGGGGTTACATGTCAACTGCTAGGCACTAGGCACATTTGCCAATCTACAGGATGACCAAACTGTGACCAAAAAACTCTATCATGTTGGATTATTCAATGCATTTCGGAGTGCTACTCCATTGCTGTAAAAGATGTCCCTGAAAATCCCACTCCACCATGGGAGTGGCAACCACTTTGTCTCTCAAAAGAGGTGTACCAGTGAAGGACATTTGCAATGCCACAACTTGGTCGTCACTCCATAATTTCTCAAAACATTGCTGATTAGACACCTTACCCTATTGGGCTAGGATGCTTACTTTGGAAGTGCGGTTCTGCACAATATCATGTGTTAATTAGACTTCCAGAAAAGAATCCACTTCTCCCACCTCCTCCAAAACTGCTATCAGAGTATATCAAAGATGAGGAATCTGTTGGAGGACACAATCCATTAGAATAACAAATTACTTTCCCCATGTAATATTTTTTTCTGATGGATGTTCCTCCCACGGGTCCCTCATCACCCTCCCAGTCTATCCCTCTGACCTTTGGTGAATTTGTTATCACTTCTCTCTTTCAACGCCCATGCGGGTTATTTAATTCTTCAAGACGGCTGAGCAGAAAGAGGGAAAAACTAGGAACTGAGACAGCTTGCGCAATGTGTGCTATTATACTATCATCGTCCCGTCCGGACGTTGGAATGGTAACTGTCATGGGATGCTGAAGCTGCAAAGCTCCCCCTGTGGTTAAAATATTTTCAGAGACTGCATAGGAGGATACCAATACATTAAAGATGAGGAATCTGTGAGACGAACATCCACCAGAAAGAACATTACCATGGGTAAGTAATTTGTTCTTTACATCCGCTTGCATCGGTAGAACCAGGTAGTAAAGCTGTCTCTGTGAAAACACCCGGAATTTCACCAGACCAAACTACTGCTCAATGCACCTCATTACGAATCAGGCGTTAAGGGGTTAACGGTGCCTTAAACGGCGCCGACCCTTAACGCCTGATTACAAGGTCCGTTAGCGCCATGGTGATATTAACGCCTGCTTTACGGTGGCGTAATTAGCGCCTTCCCCACTCCCTTTATGCCCTATGGGGCAAAAATGGGAATGGTAAAATGGGAAATGGGGATTTACCGCCCCACTCACCTTGGAATGGGACGGTAAATCCGCCATCCACCATGGTGTAAAAGTAGTTTACACCATGGTGGTAACTTACCGCCTGGGTCGTAATGAGGCCCAATGTCTTTAAAATCCTTGTAGATTATTTGAGGGTGGCCTGCCGGGTACCCCTTTGTTTTGTTTACAATGGATACAGCCTTCTGAAGTCATAAAAATGCCACTGTATTAGTGCTGCCCCCATACAAGGCGTTTTGCGGCACCAGAGTTTGTGGAAAAGGGTGTTGCTCGATGTGCTCAGAAAGCGTTGCATCAGATTCTAGCATGGACACTGCCTCATGTTCCCACAATGTGCGTACTGTCATCCCCAGGCCTTCCAATCATACACTTTATCATAGTTCTACAATACAGGTGCCCGTGAGCTGTTATTGTTAGTGGATTTAAATCATTTTATGGGATGTATTGGGAGCAATCATGATAAAAGCAGCCATTGAACTTAAAGGCGCTGGGTAACCCGTCAATTACAGCATAGCCATCCAAATAATATGGGCCCACCTTATGCCTGCTGCCTCCCTGTAATGCTGTTTGTATGAAGATACCCTCACTATCCATACAGTAGGCACTGTGTGCACAGCGTGGAATAACATTTTCTGAGTACGGTGGTAGAGGTCGTTGGCATTAAGGCGATGGTCTCTGGTATGTTCAGCAACAGCAGCATAGGGCCCAGTGTTTAACAAGTAACCCAAAGCATAGAGCGCAAGATGGAACTAGCATCCCACATAAGTAGGCAAGACCCAAGAAACACCAAGCCCCCCCATAGCAGAGTCGACAATTAATCCAACTCCCCACAGCAAGGATCAAGATAAATAACAAATAGCATTGTGCACAAACTTTTAGCACCCTGCGACAGAGCCCACGAGTTACCCAGAAATCTATATCATAAGACCAAACTATAGCCTGCAATGAATAGCACCGTGCCCTAGCTACATCCAGCACTGCGAAACAGGGCCCAAGATATACCCAGCAACCCATACCATAACACCCAAGATATAACCTGCAACGAATTGCATCGTGCACAAGCTACATCTGGCACCCTGCAACAGGGCCAACGATTTACCCAGAAACCCACACCATACGAAACCCATACCATAATACCCAAGCTATAACCTGCAACTAATAGCCTCGTGCCCAAGCTACATCCAGCACCCCCGCAACAGGGCCCACGATTTACCCAGAAACCCATACCATAACAAACCCATACCTTAACACCCAGCTATAACCTGCAACAAACAGCATTGTGTCCAAGCTACACCCAGCACCCCGCAACAGAACACACGATTTACCCAGAAACCCATACCATAACAAACCCATACCATAACACCCAAGCTATAACCTGCAACAAACAACATTGTGTCCAAGCTACGTCCACCCGCCCCACCACCCCGGCCCACAAGTTACCCAGTCACCCATGCCATAACAAACCCATACCATAACACCCACGCTATAACCTGCAACAAACAGCATTGTGTCCAAGCTACATCCAGCACCCTGCAACAGGACCCAAACTTTAGCCCGGGACCAGAATGGCCTGGGATTTACCCAGCTGACAGCAACCCATAGCACCAAAAATAGAGCTGGAGAATTACCAGGGCACACTGCAAACCATGTATACAGTCAGCACTCAAACAAAACATGGGCCAATTCAGTTATCACATTTTTTTTGCTATTTGTGTAATACTGAATATTGAAAATAGGTTTTGCAGCAGTGCATATTACATATTTTTTTTTCCTCTCGGACAAAGTGCTGTTTCCAATGTTGGTGCCTGCATTCGAGCAGTGTGGCAATCAGAGCTTTCTAATGAATTGTGCTGTTTACCTTAATAACAAGAGTCAATAAACATGACTCTACTTTTCATCTCTAGGAGATGGGGGTTTGCTGACGTCATTTTCGAGCTGCTCTGTGTAGAGTGTAGCCTTGACAAGGAAACGAATGCACGACGCTTGCGCAGACAGCCGGATTTATCACGAATATGTACGTGCATGTGAACTGAGTACATTATCACATTAATAATGCACTTAGTTCACATACACGTACATATATATTTGGGATGGATTCTTTCATATGTTTTGCACATTTAGTGCTTATTAGAATCCTGGGAGCTTATAAAAGCAGTGTCCACTGCATTTCGTCCGCTGGGTTCGTGCTTTTTGCATCTGTTTTGGAGTCGCTCGTAATGCGGTTTCACTTTGTTCTGTTACTTTAGTGAGCCTGGCTCTCGTCAAGTTACAAAAACATCACCTAGGGGACCCCAGAAAGACAGGCACACCACATTCCTGATGTCAAAAAATCCTATCTGTTAAGTACTGACTGAGCATGAGCACGCATGCTCAATTAGCAAGATAGGATTTTATGACAGATAGGAAAAAGTGACGTTACACCGGCCAGCATGTGGTTGCTGCTCCCGACCGGACTGAGAGAAAAAAAAAAAGAGGGGCCAGTGAGGCCTGCTGCGGCCTGGAAAGCGAGGCAGCCACACTGGCCGTTGTTCCCAGCTCACCAGCAACCATCATGTGAGCTGTGGGTGTTCCAGGCAGCCACACGGGCCATTCTCCCTAGCCCACCTGCATCCATCAGATGAGTCTGGGGGTGTTCC
Source organism: Ambystoma mexicanum (assembly GCF_040938575.1). Lineage (NCBI taxonomy): Eukaryota > Metazoa > Chordata > Amphibia > Caudata > Ambystomatidae > Ambystoma > Ambystoma mexicanum. The sequence continues at coordinate 296,700,581 of NC_090936.1, read as the reverse complement.
AGCCCCAAGGCAAGGAATGTGGGTTGAGGAGCCCCAGAAGCCAGAGTACCCTGTCTTCCCCAGGACAGGAAGGACAGAGGTGAGGGCCTGCACTTAGTGGGTGGCTTAGGGAGCACTGTCCTGGGCGCCCATCGGCCCTAGTGGAAAAAAAAGGGGGCACAGAATTGAAAAGGGTAGCCCTGCCAGGCCCATCAGGAGGAACTAGCATGAAGGGTCCCAAGCCCAACATGTGGAGAGGGCTGCATTCATCGCCCTGCCACAGGGTAGTGGCTCCCCAAGGGAGTGCTTGTGCGCCCTCAATTAAAGACCAGCTAATGGGGCCACATCAAATAACTGCAGTGATGAGCGCAGACTCTGGCCAGGAGCAACATCATGCACATACCCAGGGGAGGAAAGGCGTGGACTGCCCTCCCCTGTCTACCATGCTAGGCGGGCCCATACAAGGTACCACCACCCCAGAGCCAGGCAACAGCGTTTCTCAAGGGGACCCGGCGAAAGGGGGAGGAGGAAGGGAGGGACCCATCATCTTGCCATCAGGCCAGCACTGCGCCGTAGGTACCTCTCCCTCACCATCTATGGACTAGGCCGAGGTGGTCCCTGGTACCCCCAGGTGCAGCTTTGCCGGCCACTGAACTGTGGTGTGACCGTCCCAGATGAACATTTGGCAAGGATCCGAACTGGTCTCCTGCTACTCCACGGGTGCGCCGATGGACACTGTAGACATTCCCATGAAGGCTGGGAGCCGCCTGACTTGGATTTGCTTAAAATGGCCCTGTCGCTGGGCAATGTAAACTGGTGAACGTCGGCATCTGTGGAGTGCGCCAGGAACCCTCATTGGGGTTGTTCGGTGACATGAGACTCACTCACCCATGTTAATAAAGGGTGCATGTGTGTGGGAGTTATGGTTTGTAGTTGTAGTGTGTGTATTATGTTATGGTATTCCATTTATTTTGTCGTTATGAAAAAGGAGGGTGGCATTTCACCCCTGTTGGGAGACATGGTAGCTCCCAGTGTGTTGTCTTGGTCACATGGGGGAACCATGTGACCAAGTTAATAAAAACAACTAGCTGCTTCCGGCTCCTCAGTCATTCCAACAAAGGCTCCGGTGTAGTTCGTGTCAGGCACCATGCTGGTGCAACACCGTGTGTTCTGGGCCAAAGGATCGGGGCCCAGCACGAGGGCAGTGCCCCTGCTGGGCAACTCCGTCCCTTGGTGATCCTGATGTCATGTGACAATGGCTGCTGGTCCGACCCCGGCCTGGGTGCCCCCAGAGCCGGGGCCGCGGTGTGCTGGGTGCCCCCATCCACGTGGGTGCTCCAGTGATCCGGAGCGAGGGGGGCGACCACCACTCCTTTGTCCATGGCGTGAACGCTGCACAGAGGGTCCGTGTCGGGTGCTCCCGATACACACAGGGGCCTGCCCGGTGATCTGAGGCAGGCCCCCAACAATAACCGTGCCCAGAGAAAAACATATGAACTTAAGAATTTGGAGTTGTATTCTGTTTGCATTACGGATCGACCTAAACATTTTCCTTGTGCTTAAATCACGATAACTCCTTTTATCTTGTTGGCTTCTTGACACACTGCGCGGAAGCCGATATGTACTATTGGCAAGAACAAATATGTACACTCCTATAATGATTATTCAACTGTTAGCATGGTCAAGATAGCTAACATTCCTGTCGCCTGCATTTGGTATTTTTTTAACCACATTTAGCTGTTGCTGAAATATTTACTTAGCATTCCCTACTGCGTATTAGACATTATTGGCCTATTCAGAAGCAATGCACGAAAAAGCGTGGAAGATTGTTTCGCGTATTTTGTGTGCACCGAGAAAGAAGTAGGATTAAAGAAAAATGTATTTATTGCGTGTTACTTAAAATAACATGAACAAATCATCAGATTCCAAGGAGAAGGATTTTTAAATGTACTCATAAATAATAATACTTCATAACTTGAGGTTTATATGTGAACCCTCTACAGACGTAAGCAAAATCCTAATTTAAGAGTAGATTTGAAAGAAACACCCCTAAAATGAATGCAGCATTGCTCTGAAATGTGGGTCTGTTTAAAGCCACGGGTTGCAGAACATATACTGGCAATGCAAACTGTTGCTAGGTTTCCGAATTTCATTGTGTCCTAAGTGTCTTCTTCGACTGATCTACCCATAGTCTCTGTCTGAGCTTGGAAGAAGTAGAGATTTCTCCATCAAAACAGCTGTGCGCTGCACATCTCTGTCTCTGTGCTTTCTTTACTGCGCAGACTGCAACCACTTGCATGAAGATACTCCATACTGGCACAGTGACCACCACGCAGGGACACGTGGAGCAGAAGAGTCCCACATATGTGGTCAAAGCCATGGATTGGGCCCGGTTTTGCTGCACCAACAAAACGGGTGCAATCTTTGGGATTGCTTGTCGAAGAGGGGAAAGAGGAGCTTGCAACAATGCCAACTGCCTTTGCAACAATCTCTGCCGTGTGCATGTTCTGTGTTGTGCTCATTGAGTAATTATCTACAGATTTGCTGCATAAATGTGGCGAAAGGCTTTCTAGCTGTAACCCACTGATCTATCCCAGATGAATGCAGGGACAGATTGGAATTGCTGGGAAGAACTGGACCTATGAGATGTGGATCTTCCACGCGGATGTTCATAAAGAGCTTGACTTGGTCTCAGAAATATGTGTTTCCTGCCCCATAGCATTCCTTCCTTCCCCAAAGTCAAAACATGGCGGTCAATAAGCCAGAAAGCTTAGGAATGTATCCACAAAATCCAATTTCCTTCAATGGGACGCCTTTACCTATTCCCTTGGGAAGGAGTCAAAAACTCCCAAGATTCAGTCGGATGTTCCCACATCTAATCCAACTAAGGGAGAATCACATCCTTGAAACTCCCTCACTCACCAGGGAAGAATCCCAATCAGGTTCAAACGGACCTTTCAGTGAACACACCAGCAGACAAGGAAATACAGTTTTAAAGATAAGATCTTTATTTGGAATTCGCAATCATTGGGAGCAGGAAAAATATCAAAAAGACCAACCCATATCTCTGTCAATCCTCCCCCAAATGGCATCTTACTGGCTAGCCGTGCCCTCGTCTGTAAGTCAGTCTCTGGTCACGGTGGCCAATTATAAAAAGTATTTACCAGGACTCCCCTCATGGACAACTCGTAGTTCACATGTCAAGCTCTCATGAAGTTACCCGGGACCCTTTGTAAATATTCCTTATTGTAATAGGGCTTTTTCGGCCATCTCTTGAGATGTCTCTGTTTGCCAATGGTATTGGGGAGAGTGGATCCAAAAATGAGACATGTTTATAAGCCCATTCTTTCCCATTTTTCACAAAGCAATGCCACTATCCAGATCTCTCCCCACGGTCACTCCCATACATTGATCCAAAACTGCTCTAAGTGAAGTTCTAATGTGAGGGTGGCCTCTCCCAGTAGGCCAGGTGTTGGGTAGCAGCGCCAAAGTATCTCAAACACTTTGTTGGAGCTCAAAGCTTTTTATATGTAGATTCCACAGAGTCTCCCGTAGATGAGGAAGGTCAGGAGAATTTCGGGATATTGTTTGGAGGTATACATCCCCCTTCCTGTGTTTGTGTTCTAATCCAAAGCCCATCTTACTTCCCTTCTTGCTGAGCCAATATTAACTCATGCCGGTGGACTTATCACTGGGCCTAGTCACTAGCACTTCAGGTGGCTGTCGTCGAACCTTTGCCATGTTTTGCCACATGCTAGTTTCTCCTTTCATTTATCTCAGACAATGGATAGGCTTGTGCTGTCTTACTCTCTGGCTAGCACTGTTCCTATACCTCCAGGGTTCCTATGGTACTTTGTCATTGCTTCCTGATTCTTCTCCCCTCCTGCACCATTCATTACTACTTGGCAATCCTCTATCTTCTTCTCGTGAAACGTGTCTGTCTGTGTCTGTGTCTGTCTGTCTCTCTCTCCCCCTCTCTCTCTCTCTCATGGTCTGCAGTAGCGACCGTGTAGTTATGGTTAAGTTGCTCAACTCATAGGAAGAGCACTTTTTGGCCAGTTTATAACTTCGCTCCCCCTGGATGAATCCATACTAATATTAACATTAATATTAATATTAACATAATACTACTTTGCCAAAAAAGTATATGGCCCGGCCTGAATATTTCTGGCAAGTCTGTGAGGTTTCGCCAAGGGGGTGCAAAGTTATAGGGGACGGGCAAGGGACAACAAATGTGGTTAAAGTGACCATGTCCACCTGGGACCGGTTATGTGGTAAAGTTATTAGAAAGTGGGATATGTTTGAAAGGGAAATAAAATGTGCTTGTGGTAATATGGTCATAGGGTTCTGTCTTCGCCTTCTGCAGGCTGCCATGGAAAGGGTAGAGGGGCTTTGTACAGAGCTTCGCCTTCCCTTTCCATGGTGGCCATCTTGGAAACGCATTTTCCTTCCTGCGGCATCCCGCCGTAGGAAGAAAAATAATTTTTTAGCACCCTGGGTTCCCACTTTGGGAGCCTGGGTGCTAATGGCCTTTATCCCCCATCGCAGGACCTGGAAAGGAGGATAACGGTCCAGATCCCTCGTTAATTATAAATGTTTTAATTTAGACTGCGCCGAAGCCCGCAGGCATCAGTGCACACACAGACACACTTCGCTTGGGTCGATAACTTGTGCTGCTGGGCTGTTATTCCCCGTTTCAGATCCTGGGGATGAACACCACATTATTCCCATTAGCATAACACAAAATACTAATGAAAATGTTGGAAAAACGTATTGAGTATATGTACTTTACTGAGAAATGTAAAGTAGATGGAGTCTATAAAGCGAAAGGTGGTTCCTAAAGGAGCCTTTCTTTTGTTGTTTAAAAAAAAAGAATGTTTGCAGGAGAGGTTAGAACGTAAGGTGGTAAGGGAAATGAGGAAAGAGGCACCAAGCACTAATATGGAGGTGCAGGTGGACAGGGGAAGATGTTGTGCGTGTGTTACTTCTAAGGTAGTGGACAGTGTTTCTAATGCTCCTTGATTACAGCGTCAAATGCACTTTGAAATTGCTTTCCCTGCAGAGTGGTGTGTTGCAGTATATACAGAGGACTGTTGTGTTTGAAAGATATGGATCAACAGCCTATTTTATTGCTTGGAAGGTAGCTGGTGGGAGGTTGTGTCCCACAGCAGTAGGCTGTGTGGTTACAGTATTGGTTGAGGAAGATGAGGTGGAATAAGACAGCCTACTACTTGCTAAGAAAGGAACAATCTTTGTGAGAGCATTGCAGTGATTGGATTTGGTGTGGCGGCGCATGGAGGTGGTCCCGTAATGTCCAGGTAGTCCGCGACTGAGTGCACTCAGTGCATTTCACTTTTGTAGCTTTAGCCTTTGGTACATTCCCAAGAGTGGTAAATAAAGAACTGCCACACACATCATTCTCTCTGGGTGCTAGAGGTAGGCACTTCCTCTACCTCATCTTCTTGGTTCTATTAATTGTCTTTGGAAATACTGCACATTTTTGTTGTGTGGGTCCTCCAGCTGGTGGTGGTGGCTCTTGGGGAGGAGGGATGGCAATAGCTGATGCCATTTGTAAGATAAATAGCAGTTTTGCTACTATTCTTCCAAGTATGTGCTTTGTACTAGATTGTTAATGGATAATGAGTAAAAATAGGTGTAGGAGCTGTGCAAGGGTACATTTTGAACTTGAAAGTTCCTAGATCAGTACAAAATGCAGTTCCAAACTGTCCTCGAAGCAAGGGCCCGAATGTGTACTGCAAACACGTTCATGGACCCGTCATCATGCTGCGAGCGAGCGCATGGTCATGTGGCACTGTCCGGAAGGTCCATGATGATGTCAGACGTTCGCAGACATCCACGCATGCAAAAACAGTGGAAAAAGTTGCAAAAAGTGTATAAAAGTATTAAAAATGATGCTAGAAGGTGGGATTTGGCAGAGTTTTATGGTGAAACATTGTACATTGGACAAAAATGATGCTATATTGGGGTAAGAATGGTATTAGTAAGTTGTAGGAAAATAGCATGCACTGGTAAAAACCCATTAAATTCTCTGAAAAAACTTTGTTAAAGGGACGTTATGGTTAAGTTGCACCAATAAAAATCTATAAAGTTCACTGAAACAACGTTGTTAAAAGGACATTATGGTTTAGTTGCACTCATAAAACCTATGAAATTCAATTAAAAAACTTTGTTAAAGGGACGTTATGGTTACAAGTAAAACCGAAAAAACCTCTGAAATTTGCCAGTTATGGTAAGCTAAGCCACCACCGTGCACTGCTAAGACTAACACCCAGGACATCAAAGATGACATCAAAAATGCAATTGATGACATCACATATGAAATTAATTTTGATGAAAAGCCCCTACAAGGGGTTGTGTTTATAATGTTGGTAACAAGATGTCAGGGGTGATCGGGAGACTTATCATGAACTAGTTAATCTATTAAAGAATGTACTCATCTATACAAATTATTGTATTGGAGTGTTGTTGTTAATACAGGAACCTAATCATACATGAACATAGGCAATGGGTGCAGCATGCACCATAGAAGTAAAATATTTATAATGTTGTAATTTTGGATAGTATAATAACGAATGCTACCTTATCAGAGTTTTGTGCAATGCTAAACATGTAATAACTAGCTAACAATTCAAGACTTACTATACACTTGTGCTAGTACAAACAATACATATGAAGACACACAATGCATACAAATCAGAGGCACATACAGGGAAACTAAAGTAAGGAAGAAAGAAACAGCATCATCAGAAAATGTTAATAGCATTAAAGTTTATATTCATGAATGCAAATGAATTGTTTGCTTGAGGCCTGCCTATTGCCCCATGTATGTGCACCATGAGCTGAGACCAAACCCTAAGGAAAGTAGTTAAAGAACATATAACAAGGTTAACGAATGGGCCAGAATATGTGATGTCATTAATGACATTTGTGATGTCACCTTTGATGTCCTGGGTGTTAGTCTTAGCAGTGCATGGTGGTGGCGCAAAGTATTGGTTGCTTAGCTTACCATAGCGGGTGAATTTCTGACGTTTTTTGGGTTTACTTGTAACCATAACGTCCCTTTAACAAAGCTTTTTCATTGAATTTCATTGGTTTTTATTAGTGCAACCTAACCATAACGTCCCTTTAACAATGTTTTTTCATTGAATATATATATATATGTATATATATATATTACTTTTCACCTCCTTCACCCTCTTCTGCCCTCTTCACTCCTCCTTGATATTAACCTCCTGCAACCTGTATGGTCCTTGCCTTTTACCTCCTACTTGATCTTTATCGTCTGCAAAAGGTTCCCATCTTTCCTCCTCCTGAATGTTCAGATCCTCTACACTCATCTCCTCTCTTTCCTCCTCATGGCGGTTCCCCTGCTCCAACTTCCTCTGGTCTCTTCTTCCCGACCCCACTGCACATTTCTTGTCCTATATCGTTCCCTCCTCTAACAACAATCCCTCTCTTTCATCTTCGCCTCCTCCTATCTTCCTTTGTCCTCATACTCTATGATACTCTGCTCCTAGACCCACAATTCTAACTTCCGCAATGTTGAGTCTGTTTTTATAGCATGTGGTTTGGGGAAAGGGTTTGTGAATTATGTTAACAGGTTCACTTGGAACCATATAAGGCTGGCCATCTATGGTTGGTTTGCTGCCTGTCCTTCCCCCACATCTCCCATATGTGTCCATAAAGCATGTAGTGAATATGATCATATCGTGGCTCTACCTCTGGAGCTTTCAAAGGTGTATTTACCAAGAAATATACCAAAATGTTGCCTTGTTCCTCAACAATATGTGTTCTCTCATGATGTTGTGCTTCCGAGCATTTACGTAGTGTAATGTTGGGACGATCAACAGACAACTTGAAGCAAAGGTCTCAAGGTTCATGGTTTATGGGTCCTTTTTTAGCAGCACAGAAATGCTAAGGTATTTTGGAGAACTAGATAAACATGGTGGGTTACTTAAATAGTGTAAATAAATGAGGCTTTTTGGAGTCTTTCCCTTCTCCCTTAGGCTCAACCAACTGTCAGTCAAAAAATAACTTGCAGCACATGGGTGACTGTATTCGATATGGGTACATAGCTTTGGTGCTTCAGCAGGGTTCCTATCTAGCCACACCATCCAAGAGCAGAAAATGAGGAGGCCTCAATGAGATTATGGTGAAGTAGCGTGGGGCATTGCCCAGCTGCCCAGAGGAAGCAGTAACTGTTTAATTCCCATGAAGACCAGCAGAAACAGACATTTGCTGCGCCATGTGGTTCTTCCAACATGGCACCAGCTCACAGTCCTCCTGGTGCTGAGACTTACTCAGCTGATGAGGCATGTGTCAAAGTCAGCCTGGTGGAGTGCAGACCTTCTAGCGAGCCCACCGATTGTCCTAAGATTTAAAGTTGGAAGTCTGCTGCGGGTGCTGTAGTTGGGAGCTGTGGGTGCTCACTCCAAGTTAACACCAACACGTATGTCTTCTGATTAGTGGATAGGCTGATGTCGTTTAAACACAGAGAGTGCTTGATGAAGTGAAGGAAGTAACACCCTTGGCTGGTTAACTACTACCAAAGAATCAAATCATATAATTGCTTGCAAAAGTGTAGGAGGAACCTGTGTTATTCATTATCACTCGTGGGAGAAGTGGCATACAAGGTCTCTCTGTACCCACTTGCAAGATTGGTGGAACTCCACGGGGTGCAAGACCCTCCATCTTCTGGTGGCCTTGGAATTATGATAGTGATATACTACATTCTTCTTCTTCTTAATGAGAAGTTAGGGTTGTGTTAAGAAGAACACTCTCCCAAGATTGTGGGAGTCTTACTGTAAGTCTCCTGAAAGCAAGAATACAAATACGAATAAGGCTGAAGAAATGTCTTCGCTGTGGCAGTGATACCAGAGAAACCAAGACTTCAGGGAGCTCAGCAGTGAGCTTTCTCATGATGCAGATAACACGCAGTCATCCCACTCATTAAGCATGAACTGCTTTTTTGCCGTGTGATGCTCAAGGAGGATACATATATAAAATAACAGGTTAAATTCACTAATCCAGTAAATCTCACCATGTTATTGTGGGAGGAATATGCCAAGAGCTGACGTCAACAAGATCTTGAGTGAGAAACAATGAAAAAGAAATCAAAATGATGAAAGACAATTTAGAGATGACAGATGCACATTTGTCTGACCAACCATTGGACATGGCCACGAATAGGATCGCAGATTTGGAGAATCATCATAGTCATGAAAATCTTGATTGAAATAATTGAGGGAACTTTAAGCGATAATATCGAAGCATGGTGCAGCAGTCTCTTGCCCAAATTGATCCCTCTTCCCAAGCTGATGGAGTAGGGTCCTAGCCACTCAGCGAGGCAAACATGTAGTATTGATAAATGTGAGGAAATGTATTTAATTTGTAGTAAAGGGAACATGTCCTGCAAAGGCCAAACATTGTACATCTATCAAGACTTAGCAAATGTCACTCTTCACTGAAAAACTGTGTACTGAAACTGTTTGTTACCAGTGGATATTTGCTTTTGATCTTTTATTCTCTATGCATAATAGATCTTACAGAATTTAGAGGGTGAAAGAAGGAGCCTCCACCATGGAAATTGACCCACCAGGTGATTATTAAGCAACACAGCATATATACAGATTATCTATGAATGAACAATCCAAAAGAACTCTGAAACGATGTCTGCCAAGAAAAGTGGACTAGGGGAATCCCCCCAACTGAGGAGTCTGGTGGAGGAAGGCATTACCTGCTAAATCTTTGTCCATATTTCCTGAGCAGAGGCTGGTGAAAATTCTCACACTGTATGGGCCCAAGACAAATGCTTTACTTAATTGGTATATCATTCTACATTCAGAGTTTTCGCCTTCAATGTAAAAGATCTGAACACATATCGCATCACACTTTGTCTGACCTCATCATTGCTGCACTGTCTTCCCTCCACTACAGCTCTACTCTCCCACTTGACTGGCCTGACCACCTAGCTGCGCCTTTCAACATCCTGCACACCACCCCAGTCAAGCATTCCCAGCAGAAACCCAGCAGACAAACCTTCAGGTCCTTCAAGAACTTCCGAAGGGAAGCCCTCAGAAAAGACCTTACCAGCCTACACCTTACTTGGACCGAACAACCCAAACCGAACTGCGACTCTCTACTGCAAGCACTCAATGCCACAGTCTCAACCTCCATCAACCAACACGTGCCTCTGAAACAACATACCTGCAAACCAAAACCGCCAGCACTCTGCTACACGCAAGAACTCAACCTCAGCAAAAGAGTAACCAGGAAACAAGAGAAACTACATCCGACCTGGCACTCCTCAAGGAACTCCGAGCAAACCACTGACAACTAATCGACACAGTCAAGGCCTCCTACTATCAGAATACCACAGCAGAAGCTGACAACAAAAGCAGAGCCCTCTTCAAAGTGGTCAAGCACTGTGTCAATCCACTACCCAACCCTGCAATGCCACACTCCATCAAAAAATCCACCGCCATCAACACCTTCTTCAACAAAATCAGCAAGCTTCACCAGCACATTGACGCAAGCTCTGCATACACAGACCCACCTCACAATATCTCCACACCCTGTACAACATTCAAGACACTCTCGACAGAGGACCTGGTAGAAACCCTGACCACCCTCAAAGCCACATTGTATACAAATGACATCCTTCCAGCATCCATCCTCAAGTCCCTTTCAACCGAAGCTCTCCTTCCCTACCTGGAGATCATTAACAGCTCCCTAACTCAAGGCCCCTTCTGTGATAAACCTAAGGAAATATATCCAAAAGAAAAGAGTCCATATGGCTTAGGCTCTGACAATAAAAGGGAAAATGTCCATATGAAGGGTTAACTGGGCTGTCAGAGAGAAACAAGTAATTGACAAAGCAGCTGTCCAATCAAAGACTCGCTTCTGTTTCCAGCTGCATGCTTCTGACAACAAATCATTGTTTTGTTTACTTTTTTCTCGTTGCCAGGAGACGCAGCCGGAGGAAGCTAAAAATGACAGTTATGAATGGGCTTACTGAGAGCCTTTGGGAAGGAGCAGAAGGTTTTATTTAAAAACGAAAAAATACAGAGAAGTCAAGATGCGCCGTTGCGCTTATTCCAAGTTATAGTATTCTTGTGATGAAGCGATCGACTCCATCGCTGTTTGTTTAAACGTTGCTGCGGCCGATTTCTGAAACGGATGCAACGCGGTGTGAAGAGAGAGAGAGAGAGAGAGCCGTCAACTCGTACTGAGTAAGGAGTGACTAATGACAATTCTATAACATCTCCGGCGAAGGGGAGATTACTGTCCAAAGCTCCTGAATCACTCGATCAAACGATCGTCACGTCAGAAGGTGAGAGGGAGAACCAAGCCGAGCTCAGGACTCGCAGCCCCAGCAATATCATAACCGAGGGGCTGAGTGCACTCGAGCTTGCTACAACACGGTTGTCAGCTGGAAGGGAGGGGGCGGAGACCTCTCGCTACTCTGATCGTATTCACAGCTGACTAGTGAAGTACAGGAAGGAAATTCTTCGCGAGCCAAACTCGTACGAGAAGCAAAGTGAAAAGGTACGTGGGAGCCGGAGAGCGAGAGGGAAAAGTAAAGTAAAGAAGAGATGTGGAAGTACAAGTCATTTTTTTTAAAGGGTCAGAGTGTCATGTTGAAAGGTAAAGACTGATTGAACAGAAGCCAAAAGAGTCAGGTTAACTGATTGAGGGGAATAGGAGAACGTGTATGTTACGGATTGCTGTTGGAAGTTAATTATTAAAGAAATAATTAAACAAGACTCTACAGAAAGAGGAAATAAAGACCAAGTAAACAATAAAGACTAAAGAAAAGCCAAAGAGAGGATAGTAGGAGTGAGAGCAAACAGTAAGAAATTACACTCTGCAGATACAGAGACTATATAAATGAAAGTGACAGGAAGTCCTGAAGAGATTGCAAAAGAATAAGAAGAGACATTGGAAACTTGAGGAGATCCAAACAAATAGAGACTGTAAAAGACTTTGTGAAAGTAAGAACATTTGTTAAAGACTTACCTGAAAGAAAGAAAAGTGTTGCTAGAAACTGCTTCAAATCCAGCACGTCTGAAGAAGATGAAAGCGTATCCTTTTTACCTAAGAAAAAAAAAATATAGAGTGATATATATGTTGAATAAAAGTTGTTTCTGAAACAAAATAACACCTACTTTTCTTCTCAGCGTACTCATTTAATATCACATAAAGACTACTCTTTACAATTTTGGTGTCAGAAGTGGGATCCTAGTAGAACACCATGGAAGAACTTATTAAAACACTAAGCGAAGGTCAACAACTCCTCCAGCAAGCTTTACAGTTGCAGAATCAGCAAGACCAAGCAGACAGACAAGCTTTTCAACAGGCTATTCAACTTCAACAAGCGCAGTTGATAGAGGCTACCAATGTGCGCAGACACTCTCAAGACCCAGCATCAGTTTTACAAAAGTACTCGGTGCGAGAGGACCCCGCCCACTTTTTTGTTAACTTTGAAAGAGTAGGGAGGAATGCTCAATGGCCTAACAAAAGCTGGTGTCATTACATAGCGCCCCTCATGACTGGTGAAATGCAGAGTGCGTACCAGGCAGCCAGTCCAACTGGGGAAACGCCCTATACAGACATGAAACGAGTGGTCCTGGAGCGCTTAGGGCATGATGAAGAGGCCTACAGGATAAAGTTTCGAGAGATTAAATTACAAGCAGAAGAAACACCACAACATCTCTTTTACAGGGTTAAAGAACTGGGAGATAAGTGGTTGCAGACAAGTACCACTACGTCTCATGAGATGTCAGAAAAAATTGTTATGGAACAATTTATAGAGGCTCTGCCTTTACCAATGCAACGTTGGGTCCGACAACATCACCGGCCCAGCCTTGTTGAGGCTATCAACATCGCTTCCGCCTATGAAAAGGCTGGACAGGGTCAGACCATGTCATATCTGATAAATACCAAGCCACCTACAAACTTGAATAGTTCTTCTTTAAGACCAGCAAGTTCTACAAGATGGCCCAACTCGATCCTACGGAAAACGGACTGGGAACCTCCTAGATTGCGGCCGACTAGTGAAAGTCCTGCCGGAATCCGAATCTCTACTGTAGTGCCTAAAGGAATACAGTGTTTCGACTGTGGTGAATGGGGTCACTTAGCAAGAATGTGTCTTAAAAGAATCAAAGTAGAGCCTATGGATGTGGGAAAAGTGGAGGTTGCTAAAGAAGGAGAATATCAAGAATCAGCGACAGTTCCAAAATAATTGTATTCCTATATCTGCGAGGCAGAGGTTGATGGGAAGTCCACAAGAGGCATGCTCGATACTGGCAGCCTACAGACAGTAGTAAGTTCAGAACTCGTGGGGAATACAGGAGACTTGAATAAACAAATCCCTATCTGATGTGTTCATGGGGATGTAAAGCCTTACCCTACCAAAGAGATAAATGTAAAGGTGGCTGGGGAACAAATGGAGGTACGAGCCGCTGTGATGCCAGTATTGCCAGAGCTTCTCCTAATTGGTTCCGATGTCCCTAATTTTTCACGAATTATAAAGAAAATAGAGGAAAATTGGTTAAAACATGCCACATTTTATCAGGATGAGGTACCTGGAGTTACTATCAAAGAAAGGAAAAGGAAATCTACCTTATGGAAGTTGAAGAAAGATTGGGCAGAGAAAAATGTTTGTCCCGTTGCAGTTGACTGGAAAATTGATGAAGGGGGCGATAGTTTCAGAATGGCGCAAGAAGTAGACCCACAAAAACAGGACAAATTCTCCCTCTACTAAAGAAACCCATCTTCCTTTCCTAGGGAACATCATCGAGAAAGTGGTAGCTGCACAACTGAAGCAACACATCGATACCAACAATCTACTCCAAGTGTACCAATCCGGTTTCAGACCCAGATGCAGCACGGAGAAAGCAACCATACAGGTGGTTGATAATGCCCTCAACATCCTTGACGATGGCCACCCCTGCCACCTTGTTCTACTGGACTTCTTGGCCGCTTTCGACACAGTAGACCACCAGGCACTTACAGACACCCTACATTGGTGCATGGCGATCAGCAACCATGTCCTACGCTGGTTCAAGTCCCTACCTTGCCAACCGTAAGCAGTTTGTTCAGTTGGACTCCTCTAGATTGCCAATGCTACCCATCACCTGTGGAGTTCCGCAGGGTTCCAGCCTCTCCCAAGTGATCTTCAATCTATACATGGAGCTACTGGGAGCCCTCCTAGCCACACACAACATCCAGATCCACCAATACTGCGACGACACACAGCTATAACTTAAGATCGACTTTATCTGTCATCACCCACACTCTGAAGACCCCCTGGCCAACCTATAGGCCAGGGAGAGTCTTGATTCCTGCCCCCACTAAACCCAAGAAATTGCAGCATAGGCCATCTTGGGGCCAGTCCTGGTGCCTTTGGCGCCAGGCTCATGTTTGAATATGGACTTGCTTGGGAACTACTTTTCATTAAGGCCAGTCATGTGGAGGCATCCTCATAACCTGGCTCCTTGAAACCAGGCTTGCAGTGTAGTGTTTTTGGGTGTGGTACCATGGGGACTATTTTACCTGGACTTCTTTCTTGAAGCTATTTAAACCACACCCGAATAGACTGACACGCTTCGCGTTAGTTTGCATTACTGCAACGTAATGCTCACTGTGTTCAGCTTCAGCCACGAACCTCGTAAGGACAGCACCTGCAAAGGAAAGGAGAAGACATTGTGAGAAAAAGGCAGCAGCTTACCTGAACTTCATTGCCAGCGGTCCACAGCTCTTCCGACCATCATCCTGGAACCAGCGCTCCCACGGATCGACGGACCTGTAAAAGAGAAGAAACCAGCCATTAGACATTGTACAATTAACGAACTTTGCCGAAAGGCTTACCTAGCCGGCCGCTCCTCAATCAGCATCACGACGGAAATTCCATACTCTGGCCGAGTACCGCGACCTGTGGAGAGGAAAAGATAACAGGTTAGCAAAGGCAAGGCATCTTAAGCGCAGCGCATATCGCCTACTCACCACATCAAGGCGCTCCAAAAATGCCCATTCTTACCGGCGAAACACAGATTCCGCCTTGCCACATATTGGACTTACGCGTACCTAGGAAGAAAAAGACATTGTTTAAAAGGCATGCAAGAACAGCAATATTCACAGCAATAAGACCTACCTGAAAGACTCAACACGGGCTGGCATCAGTGAAGCAACTTGATCGCCATTGCCCACCAAGCTCAACGCGCCCCTGCCAAGACAGCAGGACGGAGAACCCGCCAACATCTAAAACAAGGTAGGTGAAGTCCAGAAGGGTTGCTGACCTACAGGGAGGTAGGAGGCTGTTTACCCCGGTTGCCCAGTCCTGAACATAGCTTACCTGTATTCCAGGCAAAACTCTTCCGCTGGTCGCATCTGGGCATCGCAAGGAGGGACATCTGAACCCCAACTGTTGGGTGCCATGGAAACCTCAGAATTAGACCAATTGGGCCAACTAATAGGAGAACTGCGCGCCGAAGTTCATTCTGCCCGTCAGGAGGCTAATGCTCTCAGAAGAGATTTAATAGTGACTAAGGAGCGCACTGAAGACATTAGCAGACAATACTTGCAATCACAAGCGGGCCAGAACCCCCTACTGGGAAACATCCCAACGATGCAGAATTCTACCCTGCCATCCACTTCTTCTACTCCGGTGCAAGTCGTGCTACCAGGAACAGTTCCTTTGGCCCCACCGGAGCGATTTACGGGTGATCCACAGAAATACGCCACATTCATGAATCAATGCCGCCTTCACTTTCTTTGCAGGCCTGGAGCATTTCCAAACGACCAGGCTCGGGTGGCCTTTGTCTTGTCATACCTGAGCGGTAGCGCAGCAGACTGGTTAGTTCCTTTGGTGAGAAATGATGATCCTCTGCTACATGACTTTGGGGGATTTCAGAGGGAAATGGAGAAACTTTTTGCTCGTCATACCCGAGAACAAGTAGTGGACAATGAACTCCTTTCCCTCCGACAGGGAAATCAGGACCTGTTAACGTACATTGCTACTTTCAACAGATTGGTCGCTGAAGCTAGGTGGCCTGAAAACAAAAGAACCACGTTGTTTCATCAGGGTTTACGAGGCGAATTAAAAGATGTTCTAGCTCAAGTAGTGGACCCTCCTCGAGACTGTTCGGAGTTCATAAATTTGGTTGTACAATTAGACCACCGGCTGCAAGACCGAAAAGCAGATTGCTCCAAAATGGATCCACAGGCGGTGTATGTTCAGTCTAGAGACAATGTAACTCATGCACAAGAAAACCCTGCTGAGCCCATGCAACTTGGAGGAGTGCGACCCCCATTAACAAAACAAGAGCGAGATAAAAGAAGGCAACAACAACTGTGTCTGTATTGTGGAAAATCTGGGCACTTCTTGAAGGACTGCCCGGTGAAACCCCCTAGGAAGGTTGTTGGGGCCACGGAAAAAGACCAAGAGAAAGAACATCAATCGGATAACTACCCAGCTCGGCAAACGTAGAGGTCAGTTTGTCGAGTGAGGGAAAGGAGCCACCGACCTCACACTTTGCAATACCAGTGATCTTGATCAATAACCAACGGTCGTCCAGAATGCATGCCATAGAAGCTTACATTGACAGTGGGGCAGTCGGGAATTATATCGATCGAGATCTGGCTGCAGAGATGGGACTTCCCTTATGTTCCAAGCCGATTACAGATAAGGTGACTACAGTGGATGGGACTGAAATTGCTTCCGGACCCGTAACCCAATGCACAGCTGAGATAACAATGCTGTGCCAGGACTGGCATAGGGAACTCATTTTGTTCGACCTCATCAAGGCACCTCAATTTCGGCTTATACTAGGGATGCCATGGTTAGTCGCTCATAATCCTTCGATTAACTGGCGAGCCAGGAAATTAACCTTCCCCAGTGACTGCTCTCCAGCCTGTTACTATCAAGAACAGAAGACTGCTTTCAGTAATTCTACGACTCCCAGAACCACGACATCTATCTTAGGTGTAACCAGTACCTTACCTGAGGAATACCGCAATTTCCAGGATGTATTCCAGAAGGACCAAGCCAATACCCTGCCGCCCCACAGGCCCTACGACTGTCAAATCGACCTTGTTCCTGGTGCCCAAGTTCCCTGTGGGAGGATTTATGCTTTGACTGAACCTGAAAATCTTCACCCGAAGTCCTATCTAGACCAGTACCTCACAAACGGATTTATCCGTCCATCGAAGTCCCCGGCAGCCAGTCCTTTGTTCTTCGTGCCAAAAAAAGAAGGGGATTTAAGGACCTGTATTGATTACCGCGCATTAAACCAGATCACGGTGAAGAACCGTTATTTGTCACTGATTCCGGAAATGCTGGACCAGGTCAAGGACGCTCAAATTTACACCAA
This sequence comes from Ambystoma mexicanum, assembly GCF_040938575.1. Taxonomy (NCBI): domain Eukaryota; kingdom Metazoa; phylum Chordata; class Amphibia; order Caudata; family Ambystomatidae; genus Ambystoma; species Ambystoma mexicanum. The sequence goes on along the minus strand of NC_090936.1, from coordinate 296,683,209 downwards.
ATTGGATCTTTGGGGAGCGTATCACCTGGTTCGGGTCAGAAGCAGCGATGAATGGAAAATCGCTTTCCGTACAAAATATGGGTTATTCGAATATCAAGTCATGCCCTTTGGGTTATGCAACGCACCGGCAGCATTCCAATACTTCATGAATGACGTCTTGAGAGAGTTAATTGATGTCTGCGCTCTAGTGTACATAGATGATATCCTGGTGTACTCAACTTCTAAACAAGACCATATCAAGCACGTCCGTTCAGTCCTCGCCAAGCTCCGCAAACATCGTTTATTTGCCAAGCTGGAAAAGTGCTTTTTTCATGTAACCGAAGTGGAGTTCCTAGGCTTCATCCTTACTCCCGGAGGCATCAGGATGGACTTGCACAAGGTCGACGCCGTTCTGAAATGGCCATCACCGATGTCAATAAATGGAGTACAAAGTATGTTAGGCTTTGTGAACTATTATCGTCGGTTCATACCAGACTGCTCCCAAATCGTACACCCAATCACCGTGTTGTTACGAAAAAATAACAAGAAATTCACCTGGACCGAAGACACAGAAAAAGCCTTTCAGGAACTAAAGAAAAGATTCACCTCAGCACCGATCTTATGACATCCACGTCCTGACCTCCCATATATCGTAGAGACGGACGCTTCCAGTATAGCAATGGGAGCTGTCCTCTCACAAAGAGATCCCGAAACTGGCCAGCTACATCCATTGGCCTTCTGGTCAAAGAAGTTTTCACCTCCAGAAATTAACTACGCCATCACCGACAAAGAACTCTTGGCGATCAAATCCGCCTTCAAAGCCTGGCGACACTACCTTCTGGGAGCCAGACACACCATTACATTTATTACTGACCACCGAAACCTGCAGTATCTTAAAACAGCAAAGGCCCAATCTTCACGCCAGCTGCGATGGGCTCTCTTCTTCGCTGAATACGATTTTGTCATAACTTTTCGACCAGGCGTCAAGAATGGGAAGGCTGACGCACTATCTCGTACTGAAACCGATGACTTGGTTTTTACAGCCCCAGATCCAGTCCCCATCATACCTGAAGACAAACTTTTAGGCCTGACAACAGCCTTAACACACATGGAGCTTAAAAAGGAAATTCAACAAATCATGAATCCGGATGCCCTCCTTGCATGGCAAACGCAAGGAGAACAATATTCCATCCAAGACCGCTTACCCCTTTTTAAGGGCCGCCTATACATACCCACCAAGGATCTACAACAGCAAGTCATTTCAGGTTACCACGATTCCCTAATCGAAGGGCACCCTGGAATCACCAAGACCTTAGCCAAGGTTAAACAGAACTTTTGGTGGCCTACCTGGCGGAGAGATATAATCCAATACATTCAAACTTGTGGAGTCTGCGCACAAAACAAATCGCAAAAACATAAACCATCTGGTCTTTTGAGACCTTTTGGACATTCCTCCAGCGCCATGGCACACCCTTTCCCTCGACTTCATCAGGGATCTGCCTACCAGTCAAGGGTTTAACACCATTCTTGTAGTCGTAGACCTATTCTCGAAGATGGCCCACTTTGTTCCACTCAAAGGCCTTCCAGATGCATCCACTCTAGCCAAGGTATTTCTGGACAATATTGTTAAATTACATGGATTCCCATCAGTCCTGATCTCTGATCGAGGTAGTCAGTTCATTTCCAACTTTTGGAGAAAGTGTTGTGCAATGGCGCAAATTGACGTCCGGTTATCCACTAGCCACCACCCCCAAAAGGACGGTCAGACCGAAAGGACCAACCAGACCCTTGAGCAATACTTACGGTGTATGTTGCATCACGAGCTGAGACACTGGAAGGACTTACTATGGATAGCTGAGTACGCATATAACAACTCCTTACATTCCAGTACTGGGCAAACACCTTTTTATACCTTATATGGTAGACACCCGCGTACCTCAGAATTGGATCTCCCAACCAAATTCGAAATGCCTGCGGTTAAAACCCTTCACACCAGCATCACTCAGGCTTTCAAAAAGGCCAGAGAACATCTGATTCACGCCAAAGCCAAGCAAAAACAATTCGCCGACCAACACAGGACGAAGGCCCCCGATTATCAAGTAGGAGACAAGGTTTGGCTAGCCACCAAGTTTATACCCATCAAAGGAACCCAGACCTTTCAACCCAGGTATTTGGGACCCTACACCATCAAGACGATTATCAGTCCAGCGGCCGTCAAGTTAGATTTACCATCCAATCTACGCATCCATCCGGTATTTCATGTGTCCCTTTTAAAACCAATGCAACCTGGTACACGGATTGAAGCAGCTCCGAAACCCATTCTTGTCGACGGAGAACTTGAATTCGAAGTTAAAGGCATAGTGGATTCTAAGTACTCAAGGGGGAGACTATACTATCTAATAGATTGGAAAGATGTTGGACCCCAAGACAGATCCTGGGAACCCTGTGAAAATGTTCACTCACCGTGTCTGATCAAAAGCTACCATCGAAACTTCCCAACTAAGCCTGGGCCGGACAGAAGGAACACCTTGAGAGGGGCCTTGGGGGGGAGTGCTGTCACGACCCACACTCTGAAGACCCCCTGGCCAACCTATGAGCCAGGGAGAGTCTTGATTCCTGCCCCCACTAAACCCAAGAAATTGCAGCATAGGCCTTCTTGGGGCCAGTCCTGGCACCTTTGGCGCCAGGCTCATGTTTGAATATGGACTTGTGCTTGGGAACTACTTTTCATTAATGCCAGTCATGTGGAGGCATCCTCATAGCCTGGCTCCTTGAAACCAGGCTTGCAGTGTAGTGTTTTTGGGTGTGGTACCATGGGGACTATTTTACCTGGAATTCTTTCTTGAAGCTATTTAAACCACACCCGAATAGACTGACACGCTTTGCGTTACTTTGCATTACTGCAACGTAACGCTCACCGTGTTCAGCTTCAGCCACGAACCTCGTAAGGACAGCACCTGCAAAGGAAAGGAGAAGACATTGTGAGAAAAAGGCAGCAGCTTACCTGAACTTCATTGCCAGTGGGCCGCAGCTCTTCCTACCATCATCCTGGAACCAGCGCTCCCCCGGATCGACAGACCTGTAAAAGAGAAGAAACAAGGCATTAGACATTGTACAATTAACGAACTGTGCCGAAAGGCTTACCTCGCCGGCTGCTCCTCAATCAGCATCACGACGGAAATTCCATACTCCGGCCGAGTACCGCGACCTGTGGAGAGGAAAAGATAACAGGTTAGCAAAGGCAAGGCATCTTAAGCGCAGCGCATAGCGCCTACTCACCACATCAAGGCGCTCCAAAAACGCCCATACTTATCGGCAAAACACAGATTCCGCCTTGCCACGTACCTAGGAAGAAAAAGACATTGTTTAAAAGGCATGCAAGAACAGCAATATTCACAGCAATAAGACCTACCTGAAAGACTCAACACGGGCTGGCATCAGTGAAGCAACTCGATCACCATTGTCCACCAAGCTCAACACGCCCCTGCCAAGACAGCAGGACGGAGAACCCGCCAACATCTAAAACAAGGTGAGGAGAAGTCCAGAAGGGTCGCAGACCTACAAGGAGGTGGGAGGCTGTTTACCCCGGTTGCCCAGTCCTGAACATAGCTTATCCGTATTCCAGGCAAAACACTTCCGCTGGTCGCATCTGACATCTGAACCCCAACTGCTGGGTGGCGCCCCCGTGGAACCAGGTGAGCGTAACACTATCATGAATATCCATAGGCCCAAAACCTGCAGTGATCCAGTCTTGGATGTGCAGTGCATACTTGAAGCTCAACCCCTCCAAGACCCAATTCCTACGCCGCACCAACAGCACTGAACACCAAGACATACAGACCTGGCTATCAACCATGAATTTTGTAGGCTTCACATCCGAGCTCACCTCCTGTGCCAAGTCCCTCGAGCTTCACATCCACAAACACCTCTCCTTCAAGACACACATAGCAAAGAAAACTCGGACAGCTTGGTATCAGAAAAATCAAGCCCTTCCTCCCTCAGGGCAGCTTTAGATCCACTGTTCAAGCACTGGCCCTATCCTACCTGGAGGGGGGCAATGCACTCCTTGAAGGCCTCCCATCATCCTCCTTTGTGTCCCTGAGAAGTGTCCTACATGCGGTTGCACACCTCATCAAGGTTCTACGCAGATACGGGGGCGTGGCTACGAGGGCCATGTAGGAGGACGTGATCTGGAGGAGCTCCCGAGATCCTGAAATGATCCTGGCGGAATAGTGCATAACGACGTGCCTACGACTGCTGAAAACACACATGCCGGTGTGTGAACGGTCTGACTGCGCTTGGTGAACTTTTGGAAGGCGTGGGAGGAACGGCGGTGGAGTTTTGTGCGAAAAAGATAAGGAGCGCCGGAGACGAAAGACGACATAAAATGGCCGACCAACGACCAGAACAAAGGAAGTAGCAGGCCGCACGATGGTCGAGCGATAGAGGCGTACTGTGTGCGCATTTGTAACTTGTGCAGAACACAGGTCCTCTGGGTCATGTCTAATAGAACAGTGAGACCGAAGGCGAAGCAGCCCACCTTGGACGACTTCGCTAAGATGTCCCCTGGTCCGGAAAATTCCAAGAGTAAGGACAAGTCGCCTACAGGCGGCATGCCTGCGACGGGTACTAACTAAGAGGTCCTGGCTGCGATTGCGGACTTGAAAGCGACCTGGGAAGCTAAACTTGAACTGGCCGTAACTGAACTGAAAACGGCATTGGACCTTAAGGTCGGTGAGGTGCAGGAGGAAGTGAATCTACTCCGGCAGGATGTCAGGTCCTTGGCGGAGCGCACGGAGACCCTCGAGAAAGAGGTGAGCCCGAATACTGCGGATTGTGCCTCCCATAAGGCCGAATTGCATGTCCTGGTACAGAGAGTGGGCAACTTGGAGAACAGGGCGGAGGAGGCAGAAGGACGCGCCCGACGGAACAACATTCGCATCGTGGGCCTGCCAGAAGGATCGGAGGGCCACGCTCCTACGGAGTTCATTGAATCTATGCGGCTGCAGGAGATACCCGGAGGAGCCTTATCTCAAGGATTCGCGGTGGAACGCGCGCATAGAGCTCTAAGAAGGAGGCCGCCACCGGGAAACCCGCCTAGGCCAGTAATAGCCAAAATCCTTAATTACCGGGACCGGGAGAGGATATTGGAACACTTCCGCAAGGGAGGAACGATTGCACGAGGAGCAGCAAACATAACGGCCTACCCGGACTATACCCTGACTGTGCAGCGTAGCCGCATGAACTTTGGGACAGTAAAGCGGAGATTGAGAGAGGCGGGCTATAAATACATGTTGCTGTATCCGGCGAAATTGAAAGTTTTTCATAAACACAAAACTTTGTTTTTTGAGACTCCGGAGGATGCCATGGGATGGCTCGACGCGCAGGGAAGTCCCCAGGAGCCCGATGTTCGGACGGGAAGAGGAGATGGAGGAGATAAGTAGTACACGAGGAGGGTGCTACAAGATGGCGCGGAATAGATCTATGGGACTTGATTATAGTCATATAGTCATTTGCGCGGCCTTAGGAAGAGAAGGTCAGACTGTTGCACAAGATATTATGAGCACTGTGACTATTGCTGTATTTAGGGGAGCCTTGCAGAGCGGATCTCTTTACCCCACTTAGTAACTTTAGTTAAGTGGTCATTAGGGCGACTTCACCCTACTGAGCTCTAGGCATTGTTTGGTGCTTGCAGGGCTAGATGTGGGGGCGCCTGAGTTCCGAAGATGGAGCTGGGCAGCAGTTGGGGTGTGTAGTGTTGGGGAAGGGATGGGTAGAGGGTGGGGAGGGAAGTGGGGAGTTTGGGGTGTGTATAGGTATGGGGAGTTTGAGTTTGTACAAGAAGCTACAAGAAAAAGCCAGAGGGCTGTATCTGTATCGCGTGGGCAGGTGGGATTTGTTACACAGAAGGGGGGAGGACACTCATGAGCTATGGGGGATCTTAAGATCGTAACGTGGAATGTCAGGGGACTCAATAGTTACCCAAAGAGGAACAAGGTCATGATGTATTTGAAAAGACAGAAGATTGATATTGCACTGTTGCAAGAGACGCATCTGACCCGGCAAAAGTTGGAACTGGTGGGGAAGAAGTGGAGAGGTACTGTAGTGGGCTCTCCGTATTCTGCCTACGCTAGGGGAGTGTTGATCTGGGTGGCACCGCACGTTCCGCTCCAACTTACACAAGAGGTGGTGGATACGGAGGGAAGGATAGTCATATTGAAGGCACTGGTGGAGAATAGGGAGGTGTGCATTGTAAATACGTATGCCCCCAATCAAAATATGGCAGCATATTTTAGGACTCTGTGTACCAACCTGGGTGCGTGTGTGGGGGGGGGGGGCGGTTATTTGGGGAGGGGATTTTAACTGCATGCTTAACCCCAGGGTAGACAGATCTGATGATAAGATTGATAGGCCCACCCCAGCGGCCAGGGCATTGCAGACACTGCTCGAAGACTTTGGGCTGGCAGATGTTTGGAGGCTGAAACATCCTAATGAGAAACAGCACTCGCATTACTCAGCCCCGCAACAACTGCATACGAGACTTGATTATTTTTTTGCCATGCCAGATGTAGTGATAGAGACCACCCAAATAGACTACAAAGCTAGGGTCCTGTCGGACCACTCGCCTCTGGTTCTGGGTTGGCAGTACTGCCGCCCCTGAACGCGGATACCGACGTGGCGCCTCCGGGCTGAGGTGCTCAAGGACCCGGTCTTTAGAGAGGATATCAGGGATGAGATCACACATTATTTCGAGGAAAATGCTGGCAGTGTGGATTCAGCGGGCACGCTCTGGGAAGCCTTTAAGGTGGTATTGCGGGGTGCTGCCATTGCTAAATCAAAGGTCCCACAGGGTGGGGTCCTAATGGAGTTAGGGGAAGTTGAGGATGAACTGGAACGGGAAATCAATAGGGGAGGAGGGGATGCAGAACTAGTACTCAAACTGCAGCAGCGATGTGCAGAACTTTGGGAAAGGCTCTGCAACCTTAACTATAAGAAGTATGTTGAGAGACTGTAACGCTCACCTGATTCTCGCAGAGGCGCCGGTCTTGACTGGGCGACTACCGTATCTTCAAAGGTGATGTGTAGCACCCGGTTGGCTCTTTGGGCTGGACCTCTGTGCACTGTATGCCTGACGTGTAGAGTAAGATGTCTGCAGATAGAAAATATGGGGTTAATGAACTGGGGTTATTGGGGTGTCCCTATCTCTTTCCTCTTCTCCTCTCCTGTAGACCCCCAAAGGTTAACGCTCTCACCTTAGGTAAGTGAATGCCGAGCTCTCCATCTGCCTCGGGGCAGGGTGCTGTAACCAGTTTCTTCACTGGATAGGTAGCGCAGGCCTCTTAACTTCAGAGGACTGCTGTCCGTCGTTTACTGCACGAACGGTAAGTTTCGAGTCATTCAAATGTCTTTAAAGTCTTTAGTAATGATGTCTCTTGTTTTGCAGGGTTCCGGCGATGGCGGATGACGGGCTGAAGTGAGTTGAAGATGGAGCCCGTGTGATGAATAGAAGCGCCTGGAAGCACGTAAGTAAGCGCTTGTTGCCTGCTTCACTATGCGCTCTAACTGTCTTTTTATTTTGCAGGTACGAGTTCGGAGCGGCTGCAGGGTGCCGGAATACCCACTGGATTAGATGTGGAAAGGAGTAATGGCACGTGAGTATTAAAGTTCCCCAATGTCTTTAAACGCACCTTGTTTTGTCTTTCAGATGCGGGATGCAGCGCCGAAGGCCTCCGGAGCGTGCGAAGAGTTGGTAAACTTTTGTCTTTCAGATGCCGGAATGCAGTGTGAAGACCTCCGGAGCGCACGAAGAGTAGGTGAGCCTTTGCCTTTCAGATGCCGGAATGCTAACCTGTTCTTTCTTGTGTTTTTTGGTGTTGCTGAAGACTGGATTCAGGATGGTAAGCCTTTGCCTTTCAGATGCCGGAATGCTAACCTGTTCTTTCTTGTCTTTATAGGTGTTGCTGAAGACTGGATTCAGGATGGTAAGCCTTTTTCCTTAGGCCCAGGACCGGATGCAGAAGACACGATGAGCGTTCTGCTGCAGAGGTTGCAGAATAACGCAAAGCAAGATTCATCCACCGGGTGTGGTTTAAATAGCCTCCTGTAGTGCTTAGGTGTCTCCTTCCACAGCCACGCCTAAGTAAGAAAAGAGTTCCTGGTAAGAAAAGAGTTCCTGCCTTCCAGAAGAGTTCCAGTGTTCTGAATCTAGGGAGTGGCTCCAGCCCCACCCAACAGGAAAAGTAGTTCCAAACAGAAGAGGATCAGAGGCTCAACTGGCAGGCAAGTAAGCAGCATGGTCTGCTGAAGGTAAGTCCACCCAAGCATTATGAGCCCGGCGCTTCCAGCGCTGGGACTGGGCATATTTATGAGCCTGGTGCCACTGGCGCCAGGACTGGGTCCAAAAGGTCCCAATTGGGACTGGTTGGCACTCGGAACCTGGGTTATGGATCTGCTTCCAAGGGAGTTGGGAAAACCCTGACCTTTTGGAAGCAGAGATCATGACAGAGACAGCATGCAGGTGGGGATAAAACCAGCCGTCTTTTGGCGTGGTTATACAAGAACGAAACCCCTAAGCCCCCGATTAGGACGATAACCAGAGAGGATGGGGAGGTAGCGGACACCCAAGAAGGAGTCAATGAGGTATTCTCAGACTATTACAGGGCACTATATGAGGACAAGGGGGGGGGGGGCAATCGAGAGGAGATAAGAGAAACTTTAAGAGATATGAGATCATCCAAGATTAGTGCCGAAGAAAGGGAGGAGCTGGATGCACCGATTACCCTAGAGGAATTGGAGGAGGTGGTGAAGCAGCTGCCCACCTGTATGACCCCGGGTGCGGACGGACTCCCTAGCAAATTTTATAAAGCATATAGAGAGGAGGTACTCCCCCCATGCTAGAAATGCTCAATGAGTCTTTTGAGGTGGGCCGGCTGCTGGAATCGCTTAGAGAAGCGATAATTATACCGCTCCCTAAGCCCAACAAGCCAGGTCATAGCTGCAGCTCCTATAGGCCCTGGTCAATGTTGAACCAGGACGGCAAGATATTGACTGCGGTCCTGGCCAATAGGTTGCGTAGAGTTATTAGTAAACTGATACATCCGGACCAGACAGGTTATGTCCCCAACAGAAATATAATCCACAACGATAGGCGACTCCGCCGGGTGATTGAAGAGGGGAACAAGAGCGAGGGTGAAATGGCGGTTGTGTCCCTAGATGCAGTCAAAGCTTTCGACTCAGTGAGGTGGCCATGGTTGCTGGAGGCCCTGGGGGAATACGGGATGGGGCCGGGCTATGTTAGGTGGGCGAAGTTGCTGTACAGTGAGCCGCTGGCTAGGGTACTTACAGGAGCGGTGATATCTGAGAGGTGGCAACTTAGCAGAGGCACCAGACAAGGGTGCCCCTGGTCCCCGATGTTATATATTCTGGCCCTGGAGCCCCTAGCAGTGTACCTTCAGCAATAATATGACATGATAGGCATTGAGGTAGGGGGAGAGAAGCACCTAATATCCCTGTATGCTGACGATTTGCTATTATATCTGAAATATCCGGAGGAAAATCTTCAATATATTCTAGAGGTAATGGAAAGGTATGCAGAACTGTCTGGCATAGCGGTGAACCCCCAAAAATTGAGCATGTTCCCATTGCGTAGCTACAGAGGAACCCCTCCGGAGCGGTTGCCAGTGTTGTCGATACCATGGGCGGTTGGCTCCTTCCGCTACCTCGGAATAGATGTGTATCACACGGTAGAGGAGGAACATTTGCATAACACCGAGGTGGCTGTGGGAAAAATCCGTACAAGTATGAAGTTTTGGGAGAAGTTGCCGCTGGCGATGATGGGACGGGGGGCGATGCTCAAAATGGTGGTCCTACCCAGGCTCTTACATTTTTTCAGCAATATTCCGTACATGATACCCAAAAAGTTTTTTGCCAAGCTGAATACTATGTGCAGAGACTTCCTATGGCATGGCACTTGGAATAGAGTGGCGCTATGGAAGTTGCAGAATTTCTATGAAAAAGGGGGTATTAAGCTGCCTAATTTTGAGGCCTACTATGTAGCTGGCCAGTTGCAATATGTGGCCAAATGGCTCTCTGATGAGGTAACTCCCGAATTTAGGCTGTTTGGACAGGACTGCACTCCGTTTTACTTAAAGGAAATTATTTGGTTGCCTAGGCCTGAAATGAAGGAGCGCCCGGGTATGATGTTGCTTGGGTGGAAGATGTGGCGTAGAGTATGTCGAATGATGGAGGACCCGTACCCGTGTTCCCCGCAAGTGCCGCTGGTGGCCTTGGCAGGGGAAGACAAACAACTAAGGATGATAATCAGGACCTACTGGGAGTCGGTCTGGCTGGTTACATTGGGGGATGTCTGGCAAGAGGGGGCCATTAAGGATTTTGAAGGACTAGGGGAAGAGGCGGGCTTGCACAGAGGCCAGTATGTCACTTATCTAAGGCTGGTGCAGAATATTCGTAAAACCTGGCCTGAGACTGTATTGGCGGAGGAGCCAGACGCCACCATGGGGACAATATATGACATATCAGAAGGAGGGCATGAGATCTCTAGACTGTATGAGATGGTGATGACCCGGGTAGGGAAGGAATTGACGCATTTGAGGCTGGATTGGGAAACAGAGGTGGGAGCACAGATGGAAGATGGGATGTGGGAGCGTGCTATGGAATACCACAAGAAGGTGTCCAGAAATGCCAGATTACAACAAATACAGTTGTACATAACGCACAGAGCTTACATGACCCCGATGAGAATATCTAAGTTTGTAAATGCGGGACGACAAGCGTGCCCAAAATGCGATAAGGAAGATGCTGATATGACACACATGTTTTGGTCTTGCCCAGTGATTGAGAGTTTCTGGGGAGAAGTGGCGCAAAAACTAGCGGACAAAGAAGTCACGCTCACTATAGATACGGCCTGGGCCTGCCTGTTGGGAGGGTTTCCCAGACCACGGAAACTTAAACATGTTGGGAAATTGAAGGACTTGGCATATGTGCTTGCAAAACGAAGGATTGCCATGGGCTGGAAGCAGTGCCATAAGCCACCGGTCGAGGTATGGTGGCGGGATTTGCAAAAATGGGCGGAGGCTGAAACGGTGGTATGGCAGGAGGCATGTAGCAAGTGTGGGGAAGAAGAAGTGAGTACCCTGCTAGCATGGAGAGTGTTAATAGCAGGACTGTTTGGAACAATAACGGATTCTGCAGTCTCAGAAGAAGGTGATACCCTGCCACATGCAGCAGATACGGAATGAGAAAGATAAACAAGCTCTTGAGGGGGGAGGGATTGGGGGAGCAGTGGTTTTCACTAATTGATGTTCATGTTTTTTGTTGCAAATAACGCTGCTAGTTTGGTTTGTATTGTTTGTTTGTTTTAAAAATAATAAAAACCGTTAAAAAAAAAAAGGTTCTACGCAGATACAACCACATCACCCCGGCCCTGATTGATCTTCACTGGTTCCCACTTGCATGCATGAATCACCTTCAAGTCTTGCTGCATCATCTATAAGGTAGTCGCCCTCAAGTCACCCAGCTACCTCATGGAGAATCTCTGCATCCTCGGCGGACAGCGCAGCACCAAAAGCCAGAACAAGTGCAGACTTGAAATACCCTGCTGCAAAAAGGAAAGGGCCAGAAAACAAACCTTCTCTGCCTACGCCCCAAGACTATGTAACCTCCTCCCGGTCGGGGAGCCCTACACACTCCTACAATTCAGAAAAGAACTCAAGACCCACCTCTTCAAGGAATCTCTCCTCCACACCTAGGCATCACGTCAGCCCTCTCCTCCCCGCCACCTGGTACAGTTGTACCCCTCCTCTGTCTCCCTCTGTATCCTAACTCCTGCTGTACATCTGTTCTGTTGCTACCACTGAAAATGCTCCATTATGCATCTGCAAAATTGTAACCCTCTGTAAAGCACGCCGTTATGTATCTTTATTGATGCATACCTCTGTAAAGCGCTCTGTTGCTTTTTTAAGCTAGGTCTGTGCTCAATAAATACCATAATAATAATAATAATATTAATAATAATAATAGCGTATATGATACTGTTGTGCTGGCGATTTGCACTTAACCTTAATATAGTCACTTCACTTGTGTCATACAATTAGTAAAAGAGTCTGTATATTAGGGTGGTATTTATTTTGCTTGTACTTCACAACCGACACATATTTTTTGACTTGTCAACAAGGCAGCTATATCAGGGTATATGTACCTCTGCTAATTACAATGCTTCGTTGACAGAGTGCCAATTGTCTCCAGCATCCATCTGGTATTTTCCAATTATATGTTGTTACTTGAGAGTGCTACAGGCGTCTTCTTAGTCCAAGCGCTAGTAACTTCGGTAGAGTAGGGTCTCTAAATTAGCCTCTCAGACCTTGTTAAGTATTAACCGTCCATCAGGTTGGATCCCGGGCCCCGCTGAGCATATACCTATTGGCACTCTGTCAACAGGGCTTTGTAATTACCAAGGGTACACATACCCTTACATAGCTGCCTTGGAACGAAAAGTTGTCGAAACACATGTCGGCTGTGAAGTACAAGCAAAATAAATACTACCCTAATATACAGACTCTTTTACTAATTGTATGACACAAGAGAAGTGACTATTTTAAGGTTAAGTGTAAATCGCCAGCACAATAGTATCAAATACAGTAATCAAAATGAGCGGTTAGGGGGAATTCCTCTAAGTGCTGACACTGCAGCTAACCAACTCAACACATCTACAGCCCAAGCATACCTAATGTATGGTTACACCCCCATCTAATCCTATAATAATTAATAATAATAGTTGGTGGAGGGGGATGCATACCAAAACACAATTTCTAAAACCTGCCACTGGTAGTTGGCAGAGGCGTAGCCAGGATTGTCTAACAAGTGAGTCCTGAAGCTAATGTAGTCGGCCCATGGCAGCAATATTGACATCTGTAAATGCCTAAACAGCAATGCTGAGTGGGCATTTACAGATTGTGGGTGGGCCTGGCCTGCTCAGGCCCTACACTGTCTACTGTGAGGAACTCATGGTGGCAACAATTAAGAGAGACTAAAGTGATCACAGTTCAAGGGTGTTTATTGAACAATGAAGGTTGTATGCAGGTTGGAAAAACGCCTAATCTAAACTTAAATCTAGGATGTGAGCAAGCGTCGATCATCAAATGAAAATTAAGACAGTCCTAGTGGCGTTGTGTCAAATAAAAAGGGCCTATACTAAGAAACCTATTGCCAAACCTTACAACTAATACAAGAAAGAGTGTGGGATAGTTCTCAAGAAAAGAAAGAATATGTCTAGATGTGGTAGCCTGGGTCTCCCTTCCCCTCGTTTTGAACACAAGCCAAGATGGGAGCTTCCCTTGCTTTCACATAGTTTACAGATCAAAGTCTTTCAATTGTACAGGGATTTTGCTAGACCTCGTGTATGACCACTTTGACCTCTTTTGGCGATTCTCTTATGGCCTTATGGTACCCATAGTTTCACTCTGATGGGGATCGACCAGAGCCTCTTGAATTAGCACCCATGTGGTGCCGGTTTTCCTTCTGCAGCTGGTCGCCCGTTAACACGCTTTACAATTCTTTACACAGTTCATTCAACTTGGTTCAAACTTGCCACTTTGCGATTCTCTCAATCAACACAGCCCGGCTCTTATCGATTCTCAGCTGTGATGAACGGCTTGGCTTTTGACCTTCCGGGAGCTTCCCTCAGTCCTGCTTATTGACACAAGCTTGCACCATGTACCGTTGACATCTGCTGCAAGACACTTGTGCTATTTTTCGCGGTCTTAGGCGCTCTTCTACGAAGGTTCCGCAGGTCTGGGCTGAAAAGGGCAAGGTCACTTCTCTCCTCGCCACCCCCTCGATTCCTGACGCCTTTCTCCTTCTCTTTAACTGCTGCGCATGCGTAGCTCTGCCATTGTGCTGTCTGCCATGCTCGTACTGTGCTCTCTGGCCCCACCTTTTATCCCAGTGGGTAAGGGAAAAGGCTGTCAGGTGTGTGTGATTTCGGTCAATTGCCTGACTCTGCCTGACCCTTGCATTGGGACATGTCAGGTAAACGGCTCTGGTATTAGTCTGTTAGTATGTTGTCCTTTGTGTTGTGCAAAAGTGTTTGTGTTGGAAAAAGGGGAGTGGGGGGTGGTTTGGAATGTCCCACATGAGAGGATGGGGAAAAGGTGTTAAAGGAAGGGGGATACCACGTCTTACCCGTCGGTGTCCCACTCCCACTCCCAGAGGACCCCCATACAGGTAATCCTTCCTCACTAGTCCACCCCCAGGAACTGGATCCAATAGCGATGGCCGTGTCCTGACCACCTGGATGACAGATTCCTGGGGACTAGCTAGCGAAACACCTTCAGGTTTCTCACACTACCCATCAGGTAGACGGTGCTCCAGACACTTCCCAGTCCGGTTCTTTTCAACCTATGAAGGTAAGACAGGAGAGGAGTGGGTCTTTTTGGGGAGCGGCTTTCCATTTGTTTTGGATGGAAAGGTATCTGCTAGGCAGGGAGGTTATCTCATACTCAATGGTTCACTTGATGGGTAAGCATTGTTGATGGGCAATGCATATGATGTGAACAATGGGCAACATGTATATTTTAGAAATATCTTGCCCTTGTTGCAGGAAACAGCCACAGGCCACAAAATCCTTACAGTGTTCTATAAATCCAGAAGGGATGGGTGGCGATCCAATCTAGACCCCAGAGAAATTCTTGGTGCAATCAGAGACATGGGTCTATGGCAAGTCTGGAGGGAAGATAATCCTATGACCAATCATTTTTCCTTTTATTCTCATGTACACAGAAGTCGTTCCTGTATCGACTGTTAGATGAGAGACTTACATATGATTCTTATTGCTCAAATATAGGTAAGGTCATTCTATCTGGCATGCTCCTATTAGCTGCCACGTGAACGATGAGGTTGGAGAGAGGAAGGCAAAATCCTGAAAGTGATTACCCTGGCTGCTGCAGGACCCTGTTGAGTTTCAGGAACTAGATGACTGCATAACAGTCAGTCAGTAATAACTTTATTCGGACTTCAGCCATAAAAGTAAAAATCCATTAAAACATTGATCATTAAAACAGCGCAAATGTACATTAAAATGTTCTATTGCAATGCCTACAACTCGGTTGAACATTGCAACTATGACAATCTCCTTCATTTAATACCCACCCACGAATAGCAATCAAAGTGCTCGTTAAATATCAGCATTGCCAAAATAGATCATCATTCTTCAATGATATATAGCTTATTATTTTAAAGTGCACAACATAGGCGAACTAAATACTTATTTTCATTGATACATGAATGGTTCTTATAAAGGGCAAGTACTTAAAGTGCAAATATAGTATTTAAAGTACAAATATAACAACAGCCAATTATCTTGGGTGATGAATTCACGTAAATGACTGATTCCACCCGTTATAAGAAGGTAGGTTTAGGACTTCTAATATGGAGTATATAAAATGTCGGTGCAAATGCTTTTAGTAGTGGTGTGCAATAAAAACCAAAGTAAAACTTTTAAGAACATTACTATATTGTTTATGAGAGTACTCTTCCCAGCCAAGAGTGCTCTCAGATGTCATTCATATTTAAGTAGTGTAAGTGGGCTGCAACGGGATGATCTCAAGGAGACTGATTTTTCCTAATCAGCCAATCCCTGTGTATATATGACTAAAAATGCAAGCAACTAGGTCACTAGAGGTGGACTTGCATATAGAAAAGGATGCCCTGAGATGTTGGACAGAGAGCTTTTGGAATAGAGGCTTCAGGAAACAAACGCTTACTCCTCGGTAATGTGTCTCTTGCTTCCAAGCATAGTGGGCACAGATCTGAAGTGCACATGTGCCAAGCAAACTGTAGGGCACACAATGGCAGGAATTGTATGTAAAGAGACTGTGCGTAACTTGGGGAAATTATCTCTAGATAATATTCATACCCAAAGCAATGCTTTCCTTACTACGTAATACGATGTTAATTGCCTGAGTGTTATAAATTGTAGACACACGTTACATATAGAAGTGGGTTTATTGTCAAAGCCCCAGGAGTACAACCATCCAGGGCAGATGTACAAATCACAATGGTTCTGGAATGGCCACATTCCAGAACCATTACAGCATTGGGTTCCACACACTATGCGGTCATCGCCACGTGTGTGTGGAACTACATAACATAACATCCCCCTTCCTTATATTACTGATACTTAAATTATAGTGAGTGTGTTGTGCCACATAGTCAAGAATAGAAGGAAACATTTCTATTTAAATAAAATTACTAAATTACTAAGACTATAATTCAAAGGATACGCATAGACAGTAACATGTTGAGAACATTAGTAATATACATAGTCATTTTTGAAATTCTGTATAATTCTGCGGTTTCTTCTCGATAACCCACTTCCAGTGGGTCTACTGCCACATCCCGTCTCTTGGACACACATCTCTTGACCTCTGTCTTGTGTTCTATAGTCATTACAATTCCTTGCCACATGGTTGCTATACTCACTGGTGCTTGGGCTTTCAGCATCATTTTGTACCCATACAATATCATCAATAGACCACATCTTGCCATCCTCCAACACAACTGATTTGCCGGAACTACTTTGTACCCTCTGTGGTGGTCTGAAACTGGATTCGCCTTTCATTGTTTTTTTAGGCTCTTTGACACAAACCCAATTTCCTTTCTTAAACTTTTTTTCCTTTACTCCATTTCTGCAATCATATTCTTTGTACTTTTCCTGTTTCTTAATTACTCTCTTTATGATCTGTTCAATGTCCAAATGCACATCCCTTGCTCCTGAAAACATCCAAGCAGGTCTCAGACAATTGAATGCTTGTCTGCTCCTAATCAATGTAAAGGGTTCAACCTTTGTGGCAGTATGTGGAGTGGTTCTATATGTACAAAGGGCTTCCTTGAGAGCTTCCTTCCATGGAAGCGATTTGGAGATAGCTAATTGAATCACTCCCTTCACAAACTTGTTCATTAACTCAACAAGTCCGTTTTCTATGGGATGATATAACAATGTCTTTATGTGGTCGATTGCTCTTTCTTTCAGAAACAGTTGAAATTCCAGTGAGGTAAACTGGGGCCCATTATCTGACACTATCTCTTTGGGGTCACCTTCTCTGTTAAAAATTTCACTTAGAAAGTTCAACATTTTCCCGCTAGTGACATTCTCTTCTACAACTCCCCATTCAACCCATTTTGAAGTGTAGTCTATTAGAACTACTATGTATATTTTAACAGCCTCCAGGTTTTCATATGGTCCCATGATATCTATGGCTAACTTGGACCACACTTTATCAGGAATCTCGACAGGTTGTAGAGGTTTCTTCCTTACACTTTTAGTTTTATCACTCGTAGCACATGCAACACAGTTCCTGACACTTTCTTCAACTTCTCTCGCTAAACCCGGCAACCAGTATATGCTCCTTACCCTTCTCTTGGTCAAGTTCCTTCCCAAATGTCCTTCATGGGCTAAGGCAATTATTTTGCCTCTCAGTTTCAATGGAGGAATCACTCGGTCTCCTCTATATATGTGTCCTGAATCCATCCAAATTTCCTCCTTGATTTGAGCATAATCTCCCAGACTTTGGTCATATTTGTGGCAGTCAATTTTTATCGCTTCCTGATATTCTCCTGTTCCTGATCGAAGTCAGCTATGTTCTTCCATTCTTCTTTCGTCACACCAGGGTTTATGGTGGCAATGATGTCCTCACCTCCCAACTCTTTCTCCATCTCGGCATTGGCCCCTATACATTCCCCAGGCAATCTGGAGAAACAATCAGCCACAAAATTCGATTTACCAGGGGTATAGCATATGCAAATGTTGTACTGCATTATGTCCAGAATCCACCATCTAATCCTTGGTGATATCAAGTGTGGTGTTTTGGATTGCAACACATGTAGTAGTGGCTTGTGATCAGTCTTGAGGATGATAGGTAATGCCAATACCAGGTTTCTAAAGTGTTCTAATATCCACTTTACCTCCAAAGCTTCTCTTTCTATTGTTGAATAGTTTAATTCTGCATCTCTTAAGGCTCTTGATGCAAATGCTATTGTCACCAACCCCTTGTCTTGTAGCTGCTCTAATACGCCACCCAAACCGGTTTGCTGGCATAAACTGAAATTATAGTTTTGGCTTTGCAATCAAACATGCCCAGTGTCAGTGCTGGATTGATGGTGGTTTTTATTTGTTCGAATTCGCATTTGCACTCATCTGACCATATGTATTTCGTGGATATCTTCATAGGTTTTCTCATATTTTTAGTTTTGTTGGTGTAATAATTCACAAATTTAGAGTAATATTCTGTCATGCACAAGAAGCTTCTTAACTGGTCTTTATTCTTTGGTTCACTGATGCCCAAAATAGTATCCATCAATTATTTTTTTGGACTGATGCCTTCGGTGTCAATTGAAGGACCTAAATACGACACTTTGTCGCACTTAATCTTACACTTTTCAAGTTTTAAAGTGAGACTACTTTTTTTAATTACTTGCAGCACGCCCATCAATTTTGCACCATGCTCCTCTTCTGTGTTGGCAGATATAAAAATGTCATCCTGGAAGCAGTATACACCTTCAAGACCACCAAATAAGAATGCCATCAGTCTTTGAAATACTGCCGCGGCTGAGGCGAGGCCAAACGGCATCCTCTTAAACATGAATGCACCAAGAGGAGTGACAAATGAATTTAAATTCTTAGACTCATTTTCTAAGGCTATCTGGTGGTAAGCCAAAGACAGATCCAGAGTGTTGAAAAACTTAGCTGGTTTCATGGTTGTTAGTAATTCTCCTGTATTCGGAAGAGGATGTCTGTCTATCCAGATATTTTTGTTAAGGTCTCTGAGGTCCACGCACATTCTTATGGATCCATCTGGTTTCCTAACCAACACTATAGGGGCCAACCATTCCGAGCTCTCAATGGGTTCAATTATATTTTGTTCACACAATCGGGAAAGTTCCTTTTTGAGTGCTTCTTTTGTGCCTATGGGAACCCCTCTTACCGTGTGTGCAATAGGTTTTGCCCCTTTCTTAAGAATTATCTTGTGTTGGAACCCCTCTAAAAGTCAATTTTTTTCACTAAACACTTTGGGGAATTGTTTTGCCAACATAGCTTTGATGTCATTATTGTCCTTGAAAACGCTCAGAATGGGAACAACTTCTCCTGGATGGATCCTGACGCATAGAGCAGCTTGTTCTTCCCATCCAACCACTGATGAGCCATTTTTAGCTACATAAAGTCTACAATATGTTTCCCTTTCACGGAAACACAGATTCATCCAGGTACAACCAATGATCTTAATGGGGGTTTTACCATAACCCATTGCTCTTACACCTGTGTATTGCAGTTGTTGCATGTCACCCGATAGCATTTCAACAAAAGTGTTGCCATCGACCATGGTATAAGGAGACCCAGTATCCACCATTATAGGTAAGGATATTCCATTTATCTTCATGTCAACCCAGGGTCCCCTATTTCCTCCCACTGCAGTGACTGTGAGTATTTGCACCTGTTGTGCGTTCTCACTTCTGACTGTCAGCATGTTGTGAGGCCCAATGTTCTCTTCAACCACACCTGTGTTTCTTGGTGGCCTGTTGAATGAGTATCTGTTGAACCTTCCACCTCTTCCACGCACATTCTTGCACACCTGTGCAAAATGACCTTTGTGGCCACATTTGTAGCATTCCACAGCTGCAGCAGGGCATTCTTTATCTGTGTCATTGTGTTTATACCAGACACATTTTTGACAGCGGTTTTGGATCTGGTTTCTGTATCCGGTGTCTCTACCTCTCTTTGAGCTAGCCCTGGAATTATTAGTTGACATTCTCCTTACCATAGCCGCCAAAGGTTCTTCGGGGTCTTCTCTTACTTCTTCTTCGACCATCCTGATTTCTTTGTCTTCGGGTTTATCAAACCTCTCCCTCATACAGCGATCACCCAGTTCCATAGTTCTGGCAATCTCCACAGCCTGTTCCAGTGATGGATCTCTCGTTTGCCATAATCTCGGTTGTATGCGTGAATCCGCCACATTCAACACCAATTGGTTCCTTAAATATTCTTCAACAACTCCAGTAAACTTGCATGTGGACATGAGACCTCTCAGGGCCACAATGTAATCGTCTATGAATTCTCCCTTCAGTTGGCGTCTCGAGAAAAACTTGTATCTTTCCAATACAATGTTGGTTTTGTTTCCAAAATGCTTGGCCAATTTCCCCTATGCACTTTCAAACTTGCGATTGTTATCGCCAGCTCCACTCTCTGTCCCTTCAAAGTCATGAAGCGCTCTGAAAATTCTTAAAGTTTCTGCCCCAATGCAGTTCAGTAGAGTGGCTTCTTTGAGGTCATCACTATATTTACTGCCTCCCACAGCCCTTAAGTATACTTGAAATCCATCCACCCACTGTTCCCATGGGCTTGTGGGGTTGCCAGGCAATGGGAGGAACTGTACTGGAGCTGTGATGTGTTGCATAATGTCGGACAGGTGAGGTTATTCACTGAATGTTCTTGGGTTGATTGACCTTGCTTTACTGTTCTGTGGATGCTGTTCTATGGTGTCACCAGAAAGTCAAGTGTTAACTAGGCCGGTTTTTCAGTTTACTTTTGGGCATTGTCTCATTTGGCGCATAGGTGTACCTTTGGCAATTGTTGGTGGCTATCAAGTTTGAATCTCTTTTATTTGCAATTTATATTTTCTTCACAATGCATTGATTAACATGCTACACGTGCCTTTTGCAGCATTTATTACTCTGTTACATCACTTTCATTTCTCCGTATTATGGTTACTATGGTAACCTGTATACACTTACTTTATCCCCAAAAATGGCCGCCATGTTGAGGCACGCCGTGAGGTCCTTTCATCTAATGGAACGATCGGTCAGGGTTTTATATGATGCAGTAGCTCCTGCGGGCGTCTGGGCTGATGAAATCAGTTTTTTTCTTTATTTTTCCACTCACGGTAACTGCGAGCAGCCTTTTCCACACACACTCAACGCTGCATGCAAGAATCTTGGACCGCCAGTTTCTCAGCTACAGCTCCGTGCAAAGACTTCCCTCTCTCACGGTTCAGCAGCTTTTCACGCACAGCTGCGGCGGCAAACAGAACTACAGGGGCTTCCTTCAATTTAGGTATTTTCGTCGCCAATTGTTATAAATTGTAGACACATGTTACATGTAGAAGTAGGTTTATTGTCAAAGCCCCCGGAGTTCAACCATCCAGGGCAGATGTACAAATCACAATGGTTCTGGAATGGCCACATTTCAGAACCATTACAGCATTGGGTTCCACACACTACGCGGTCATCACCACGTGTGTGTGGAACTACATAACAGAACACTGGGTGAGGATAGATTTCAACCACCAATTTATTAATTGCGGATTGTGCCAAATTGTTGCAAGGCCCTGTAAGGTCAATTGGGACTTAACATATCTGCACCATTTCAGATCACGCCCTCCAGTTTGTGTTATGAGATCTAACATCGCCTCTCTATGTTTTCTTAGGTGGGGGATGGGGCAGGGGTTGTGACCATAGCCATAGCCAGTTATTCGCTTTCTGATTCAACTCTAGGCATAATGTAGTGCTAAGTGTACTTTGTGATAGGGATAGTACTTTTTTCAAACATTTATTTTCAATAGTGACCATTCTGGAGGTGTTTAGGTGGCCCCATATCTTTGCACCGAACACTGCAGAGGATCTAGCTTGCAAATTGCAGAGCTGTAGTAGATGTGATCATGGTCACATTCCAGTATCCCGTTACTGTACCGGTCAAGAGTTAGAAGGGCCTTGTCTGCATAGCAGATTTCCTCTCTCAACAGCCTTGACAATACTGGAGAGGATGTGGATGGCGAGCCTTTAAACTTTTACAAGAGTCATGAAATGGCAAGGAGGTGTGAGAACATTAGAGGGAAAGAGGAAGAATCCCTTTTGAAAATGATCTCTCAATTTGAATTGAATGCCCACAAATCAATTGTTTTATTAAAGGTTATATGCATCTACAATTTGCCAAAAAGCAGCCCAATGCTTTGCAATTGAACAGGACAGAATAACCTTTAAGTGCCTTTAGCTAACGATGAAATAGGAAACAAACTGACTAGGCTGCTCGCCTTTCAGTTGAAGGCAAAGATGAAGGCTAATCGAATCGTACAACTGGAAGATTGTACTGGTGCGCTGGGTCACGGATGGCACCCTAAGCTCAAGCTATTTCACTGTTTGTTTCCCTCTACACTAGAGAAGCTCATGAACAACAGCAAGAAGTTGGGTATTTTCTGGCTATGGGGCACCTCACAAAAATATCTCTATTTGAGCAACAACTTTAATCCACAGAATCTAAAGAGTAATTTCTTAGAACAATTAAGAATCTAAATTTAAATAAAGCTCTAGTCCATATTTTTAAGATGTTACAGAAGGACATGTTAGAGTCTTTGGTTTTGACCTGCACCCATCAACACCACAGGTTTCACATCTGCCTCTCATAATGTCTCACTAATGAAATTCACCCCATTTTTTCCTTACAGAGCCATGCACACAGAGACCATCAATAGTAGCAGAAGGGCACTAAACAAGACCACTTACGTTACATTACACTCCCTTAGAGTACTACCAAAACTGGGAATGGACCCTTTACTTGTTTCTTCTTATAGGACTACAGCCCTACTTAATAGGACACCATATTATATTTGAACATTCTAGGAGGTAGCTAGGGGCACTATTACCATCTTTTATCTGGGAGGATAAGTGTGGCTTTTTTGCTGGGAGACAGGCTCATTTGACATTGAATATAGACACTTGTCTATAGGCGTGTTATAAATGCCATATCATATCATATCATTGAAAAGGCCTGTGACCAGGTCGAATGGAGTTTTCTAATAGGAGTTCAGAATAATGCAGGTTAGGAATATGTTTTCAAAGGGTAATAATGTTGTTATAATAACCCTTCTGCCCGAGGGCAAGTTACAGGCTTTCTCGCAGAATAATTTTTAATGCATAGGAGTAACCAGGAAAGGTGCCGGCTGTCACCTATTCTATTTGCGTTGGCAGTGGAACTTCTAGCTCAAGCCATTAGAGACATTGAGAAGTTGCTGGCATAGAATGTATAAAGCATCATTGTTTGCTGAGAATGTCATGCTCTCCTTGTCACACCCTGAGCGTTCAGTTCCTGGGTTAATGGTTTTATAGGAGGGTTTCAAAAGAGTATCCACCTTTAAAACGAATTACGAAAAGTCTGAGCCATTGAACCTCACCTTGTCCCCTTCCCAATATGGGACTATTAAATTAGTGTCTTCTTTTAGAGTCCTTCCTAAAACCTTAGAATATTTGGGGGTTCACTGGGCAAGTAAAGAAGGCTTTATGTGCCAAATTATCCATCGCTCTTCTCAAAGATTATGGCGAATTAGGGATCTTGGAAGTATATGGCAGCCTCCTGCTTTGCGGGGATTGTTTTATTTACAATTAACATTCTCCAGAGACTATTGGATGCTTTCCAGACTGGACCTATATCGATCCTGAATGCCATAGTACGAGCCCTACAAAGGGATATTATGGGATTTAGCTTGAAGGGGTCCCACCCTAGAATGCTAAGAAGGTAATATTTCTCCTGCACACCTTTGAGATTCTTTAGGTTCCAGATAATGTGGAAACCCTGAGGTTTCTCCATTACAGATTATAAGTGAGTGGCTGAAACATTGTTTAGCACAACTCTGGGAAAATAATGGAGGATGAGGAGAATAGGCATACAGAACTGGCTGCTATTAGAACCACTAGGAAAATATGGGATAGGCTTACTAACAGGTGACAACTTTTTACCTTCCGGGGTCCCTTCCCCCTCTTTGTGCCAATCCCCAATTCTCCTTGTTCTAAAAGGAATTTTGAGAACTGGCTTTATGAATCATAGGATTTGATTGATTTAATGTATTGTTTGCTTGTTAGGTACTTATACAATAGGACAGTACTGTTTCAAAGTGCCCACAGGGCATCTGATGGAGCAGGGGTGGGAGGTACATTGAAATACATAAAAACACAATTTAGGAGCAGAGGGGTGTGGGGGGAAGACAAACCTACTATGCCCTGTGAGTATTCAGGATGTGCAAGAGCAGCAAGGAAGAGGGCAGGGGTTAAGTGCTTGGGAGTCTGAGCTCACAGGTGAGCCACAGAGGAAGTGCTTGGGGTGTTGAGTGCAACACGGGAAGGAGCCGCGGGGATGTAAATGCAAGTCTCCAGGGTGGAGGGTGTAAGTGCAAGTTCAGAGGATAGACAGAAGCTAGGCCAATTGGGTGGAGAGGTCAGGGTCCTGAGGATGCATAAGGGCACAGAACACCAATTGCAGCAACTGTGGGATGAGCAGCGGAGAGAAGAAGGGGATGAGGTAAAGAGGAGAGTCTTAAGGAGCTTCTGGAATTTAAGAAGATCCTGCTCGAGGTGAAGAGGGAGGGGAAGGCTGTTCCATAGAAGAGAGCCAGCTGAGGAAAGCGAACAACCACCTGCTCTCTGTTTAGTAAAATGCTTTACACACAGAGAGTTGAACCCAGAGGAGCGTAGTGGTCTAGAGGGAGAGTATTTAATAAGATAAAGTTGAAGATAGTGTGGTCTCTGGGCCCAGACCACTTGTGGATGATTTAGAGGGATTTTAATTTAATCCGTGCAGCAACCGGGAGCCAGTAAATACTTTTTAGTGCAGGAGAGATGCAGTCCATGGGCTTAAGGCCAACGATAAGTCTTGCTGCTCTATTCCGGATTAGCTTGAGCGGTGACCGAGTGGAAGATGGTAGATTCAGGAGGTGTCATGGCCACAGGCCCCAGAACACAAAGCTGGGGGGCAATGGGTCACTGTGATGGGGCAATGGTTCACTTGACTCACTTATGTCCCTTTGAGACCTATAAACACAGGAGCCCTGGCTGGACTCAGTCCTGGCGCCTTTGGCAGCAGGCTCATATAGAGATGTGAGCAGGAACACTTTATTTCAGTGCAGGAGTGCTTTTACTTTATTTCAGTGCAGGAGTGCTTTTATTTTACAAGAACTTTCCAGGAGCTGAAAGCCTTCATTCCAGAGAACATCCTCATGTGCTGACTCATCGGGTGTGGCTCCCTAGGCCTGGTCTTCATGTGCTGACTCATCGGGTGTGGCAGGGTGTGGCAGGCAGGCTGAACCTGGTGGGCGTGGCTTCAGAAGCTCAGCTATATAAGCTGCTCCATCCTTAAGGCCGGTGCTTTGCATTCTCCTGCATACTCACCTCCAGGGAACTGGTGCTTCATCACTTCATCTGCAGACTCATCTCCTGACATCCAGTGATCTTGATCCTGATGCTGCAGCACTGCACTCCGCATCCACGAACTGGGACCCTGTGAAGAAGAAGAAAGACATGGTTAGAACATCCATCTTAGGGCCGCGCCGCATTTGAACCCCGCGCGCCCCCTAGTTAACAACTTACCAGCTAATGTACCGCTGCAGCTTCATTCCTCATTCCCTCCGGCTGTCGCTTCAAGCTCTGCAGCTTCTGCTGGGCTGGCAACATCATCTGCAAGGGAAGAAAGCAAAAGAGCAAACATCAAAATTGGAACGGACAGCAATACAAGGCAACAAACTTTACAATACAACAAAAACAGACGAGGAAAGACAAAGGCAAACAGGAACACTTACCTGAAGTATAGTCGCTTAGTCGCTGCAGGACTGAACTACCACATGCAAGGGACCGGTGAAGGAACTCGGTCCAGATCATACAAGCACCCCTGCCAGAAGCAGCAGGATGGAGTGCTTGCCAAAACTAATCAACAGATGAGCTTTCCAGGGACAGTACATCCTACGGGCACCACGGTTTGGGAGAAGGGGTCTGGAAGGGGATCAGGTGCACGAGCTGGCACACTGTCATGGTACAAATTCCCAAACCCCTGGAGCTTATGGGCCTACCCCAGTCACTGGCACCCTTAGGGGCTTATCGAGCCCCAAAAGTTTGTCCTAGGATTTCCTGGACTCAGTCCTGGCACCGTTGGCGCCAGACTCAACATGTGCTAATTGCATGGGACTACATTCACAGCCTAATAGGGCTGAGCCTTTCTGTATACCCTGGGTGTGGCTGAGGGACTACTTTACCTGAGACTGCAGGGTGTGGCTGAGGGACTATTTTACCTGGAACTACTTACATGGCTATTTAAGCCACACCCTACAGGCAGAACACGCTTTGCATTATTCTGCACTCCTGCAGCGTAACGCTCACTGTGTCTGCTCAGTACTCGAGCTTCTACAGCCACGCCCGTTCTGAGATCCCGATCCAGCGGCACCTGAGAGAAGGAAAAGAAGAGAACAGGAGTTAGTACACTAACGAAGGCCTTACCTGCAGTATTCCATCCAATCAGCCGCGCCTTCAGCTGCTCTCCGGGCCACCGCACCTGCAGAGAAGAAGGTATCTGCATGGACACCCAATACTCACCCGGAGTCTGCATTCTTCAGGAATTTCGTTGAAGCGGTTCTTCCCATCGCCGTCCTGGAGCCGCGCTGCGCCCGCAGAAAAGGAAAAGAAACAGCAGGTTAATCGCGCACGGAAAAGAAACAGCTATACAGACATTCAGCGCCACTCACCCGTGCTAATACTCACCTGCAGGAAATCTGCTCAGCATCTTAGGAAGAGTCAAATCTTCATCCGAAAACCGCTCAAGACTGCGCCTGAAAGAAAAGAGAAACACAGGTTAAAACTTGGGCAGTAAGGACATTAAGCACCTATACTAAGCATCCATTGGCATAGAGACTTACCTGCTTAATCCAGCTATTCAAAACTCTGCAACAGCCCCGCAGGATCAGTGAAGTAACTTGGTCCTGGGAAAGACTGTGCATACCACGCCCCTGCTAGAGATTGCAGGACAGAGAGCCTACCATAAAGAACTCCAAGGTGAGACAGAAGAGGAGAAGGGCATCAGAAGGTTGAAGGAGGTGGAACCAATCCGGCTCCACTCAGTTAGCTAATATCTTGTTTCGACATTGCAAGCAAACGCCTCCTGGCGTGATAACGAGGGAGAAGACGCGGGCAGGCATCATCACTCAAGCTGTGCAACGCCAGTGCAGACATCATACGTGCGGCTACGTGCTATGCCCCCGTGGAGACCAAGTGAGCGTGAGAGAACGCAAAGCCTTACACAAATTCTCTACCTGGGTGTCATGGAAACCTCTGAGATCGACCAGCTAGCCCAGCTTTTGGGGTAACTCAGGGCTGAGGTGCATTCAGCTCGGCAGGAAACCAATGCCTTGAGGAGAGAACTGATGGTAGCCAAGGATCGCACCAACAATCTCGCCAGACAGCTGCTTCAATCACAGGTGGGGCAAACATTGTTACCAGGATTGGGGTCAACGGTTCCGACTACACTAAGTAATCCAGTTCAGGTGGTCCTTCCAGGAGCCGTACCTTTGGCACCTCCAGAACGCTTTGCAGGAGACCCAAAAAGGTACTCGGTTTTTATAAATCAGTGCCGTCTACATTCCCTATGCAGGCCAGGAGCTTTTCCAAACGACCAGTCTAAGGTGGCCTTTGTGCTTTCGTATCTCAGTGGCAGTGCTGCAGACTGGTCGGTACCACTAGTCAATCGGGACGATCCCAGCTTGCGAGACTTCGAGAGGTTCCAACTGGACATAGAGAAGTTGTTTGCCCGCCACTCCCAAGGTCAAGCATTGGATAATGAACTCTTGTCTCTGCGTCAAGGCAACCAAGATCTGTTAACGTACATCGCAACCTTTAATAGACTGGTAGTGGAAACCGATTGGCCAAACGACAAAAGAACAACGCTGTTTTACCGTGGTTTGAGAGGGGAGTTAAAAGATGTTTTAGCTCAAGTGGTCAACCCACCCAGAGACTGTGCTGAATAAATAGACTTGGTGGTCCAGCTTGATCATAGATTGCAGAACCGTAAGGCAGATCGAGCTAGAATGGACACTCAGGTATTTGTGCGCCCAAAGGAAAATGCTTCCAAGACCACCGACATGGCCGAACCCATGCAGATTGGAGGAGTGTGAGGGCCGTTGTCCAAGGCTGAAAGAGATAGGAGAAGACAACAACAGTTGTGATTGTATTGCAGGTCAGCCGGCCATTTCCTCCGAGAGTGCCCAGTGAAACCAACCGAGAAAGCAGTAGGGGTTGCAGGCAAAGTTGAGGCAGAGCCAGAGCCGGAAAACTTCCCCACCCGACAAGTGTAGAGGTTTGCTTGTCGAGCGAAAAGAAAAACTCCCAGACCTCACACCTAGCCCTGCCAATGATCCTCATACGTCACCAACAGCCGTCTCTAATGCATGCAGTCAGAGCATATATCAACAGTGGAGACATCGGTAATTATATGGATCAAGAATTGGCTACAAGGATGAATCTTCCTCTTTGCGAAAAGGCAACAACAGACTTAGTCACCACTGTCGACGGAACCGAGATAGCTTCGGGTCCGGTAACGCACTCAACGACAGAGATGACACTTTTGTGCCAAGACGGACATCAGGAAGCCATTGTGTTCGATATAATCAAGGCTCCACAGTTCCAAATAATTCTGGGAATGCCATGGCTAGAATCACACAATCCTTGCTTCGACTGGCGTGCTAAGAGGCTGACCTTCTCAGTCGAATGTGCTCATACTTGTTATCAAGTAAAAGAACCTTTGGTCAAAGAAGTGACAACAATCATGAGTCTAACTAATCCGCTACCTCAGGTATATCAAGACTATCAGGATGTTTTCCAGAAGGATCAAGCCAACACTCTTCCCCCCCATAGACCTTACGACTGTCAGATCGACCTTATACCAGGCGCACAGATTCCATGCGGTCAAATCTATGCGCTTACTGAACCTGAAAATCTGCATTAAAAAAGTATCTAGACCAGTACCTGGCTAACGGTTTTATCCGCCCGTCCAAGTCCCTGACGCCCTCACCCTTATTCCTCGTGCCTAAGAAGGAAGGAGACCTTAGGTCTTGCATCGACTACCGCGCATTGAACCAAGTCACTGTTAAAAACAGTTACCCCTTACCTTTGATTCCTGAACTATTGGATCAAGTGAAAGATGCCCGAATTTACACCACGTTAGAGCACTGAGGAGCATACCACCTGGTACGAATTAAGAAAGTGGAACGAATGGAAAACCGTCTTCCGCACCAAATACGGGCTATTTGAATACCAAGTGATGCTCTTTGGCCTTTGTAATGCCCCAGCGGCTTTTCAATATTTCGTGAATGACGTCCTGCGAGAGTTGATTGATGCGTGTGTCGTAGTATACATTGACGACATTCTGGTATACTCCCCTTCTGAACAAGAACATGTGAAAAACGTCTATGCTGTTCTGGACAAACTTCAACAACATAGATTATTTGCAAAACTAGAAAAATGCTTCTTCCATGTTACTGAGGTAGAGTTCCTTGGATTTGTCCTAACCCCTCGTGGTGTACGCACTTCTCCAACCTCAATTAAAGGAGTTCAGAGTATGCTCGGATTCGCGAACTTCTATCGTCGCTTCATTCCAGGCTTTTCGCAACTAGTGTGTCAATCTGGAAAAAATGAATACCCTTCATTTGGATGATAGACGTATCTTGATGGCCGAAGGCCAACCGTCTTATGCACAGAATTATAGAAATACAGACTGCTATGCTTAACTAACAAGCGGCCATTTTAAACGTAGCAAGAATCGCCATTTTGCTTGTTAACCATTGCTCATTGCTTTCTGTCTAAACTGCTTTGCAGCTTGCAATTCTTGCGAATTCTGCTTACTATGCTCAACTGTTAACATTGTTGTCTGAATATGAAAGGGCAAGGCCGTGGGACTAAGGAGTTCGTTGAAACTCCTCATGAGCAGGCCAGAAAGGAATGCCCACGCTCCCTCTCTGTAGCCTTGAGGGAGAGCTGCAGGGCATTTAATCATTACACAGCTGCCAGCCAGTCTCGTACTGTGGTAGAATATGTTAGAATAAAGCAGCTAAAGGCTTGAATTATGCTCTTCTTACGGCCCCCCTTCACAAAACCCTTTAGAGCGTGTCGGCTCCCAGGACACGAATAGCACCTCATAGATAGCAAAGCTTGGAATGTGACTCTTCCCCTGTGTGCAGCTTGCTTCCAAAAACAGAAACACCGTGTTCTGTTCAACAACTAGAAGATGCCTCCGCACTTTCTAAATTGGACATTGTTACATCGAAAGTGTCATAATTGTCATACTCGTCAGAAATGTCCATCATCATCCCGAGTTCAAAGAAACTCAATAAAAGGGGGGTGTTAAACATGACATAGCTGATTGTATGATATGCATTTTGTATATATGTAACTGATGTACGTAATTCGCTCTCTTGCGTCCCTCGAGGTCTAGAGAATACACGTCGCGGGGCGTGAGACCACAGTTGGCCAATTGGGACTATTTTGCTTGCAATAAACCCTAGCATTGGGAATTTGAACCTCGTGTCTGGCGCATCCTTTCGTGTATGGTTATTGCCTTGTTTCCATATCGCGAGGGACCCCTAAGGGCCCCTTTCAAGTGCATCCCATCACCTCTCTACTGCAAAAGAACAAAAGTTTTCAATGGTCAGAGGAGGCAGAGAAAGCCTTCCAGGACTTAAAACAAAAAATCATCTCAGCTCCAATCCTGAAACACCCTCTTCCAGATCTACCTTACATGGTTGGGACCAACGCTTCCAGCTTGGCAATGGGAGTGGTCCTCTTGCAAAAAGATCCCGAAACAGGTCAACTTCACCCTGTGGCCTTTTGGTCACGGAAATTCACGGCACCAGAACTGATTTACCCCATTACGGACAAGGAACTTTTGGCCATCAAGGCGGCCTTCAAAGCTTGGCGGCATTATCTCTTAGGAGCAAGGCACACGATCAC
The DNA here is from genome assembly GCF_040938575.1 of Ambystoma mexicanum. NCBI lineage: Eukaryota > Metazoa > Chordata > Amphibia > Caudata > Ambystomatidae > Ambystoma > Ambystoma mexicanum. The sequence continues at coordinate 296,652,414 of NC_090936.1, read as the reverse complement.
GGTAATCACAGATCACCGCAATCTACAGTACCTGAAGGTGGCAAAGACTCAATCATCTCGCCAACTCCGATGGGCGTTATTTTTTGTTGAATTCGACTTTGTAATTACTTACCGACCTGGTTGTCGAAATGGTAAAGCGGATGCCCTGTACCGTATAGGGGTAGATGATGAACGCACAAACCCCCGACCCAGTGCCCATCATTCCTGGAGGAAGACTCCTAGGAATAACAACATCTCTAACACTAGATGACATCCATGAGGACATCCCACATCTCGTTGAAAATAACATTCTGCAGGATTGGCCAATCAAAAGTATTCACCACTCAATTTTAAACCATCTACCTTATTTTCAGGGACGTTTCTATCTGCCTAGCAAAGAACTTTCTGAAAAGGTCATCTCAAATGACCACAAATCATTGGTAGAAGGACATCCTGGAATCGCTAAAACCAAAGCCAAGATCAAGCGATACTTTTGGTGGCCAACATGGCATAAGGACATCAAGCAGTTCGTACTATCTTGTGGAGTCTGTGCACAAAACAAGGCCCATAAGAAGAGAGCACCAGGCCTACTGCAACCACTGGAGATTCCGCCTACACCTTGGCATACATTATCTCTTGATTTTATTACTGATCTTCCTTCTTGTAATGGATTCAACACCATTTTAGTGGTGGTGGACTTATTTTCCAAAATGGCCCATTTCATCCCATTGAAAGGCTTACCCTCAGCTTCAATCCTGGCTAAGGAATTCCTAGAACAGATAGTCCGAATACACGGATTTCCTTCCATCCTGATTTCAGACCGTGGCAGTCAATACATCTCATGCTTATGAAAAAAGTGTTGTGTGTTAGCTCAAATCGATGTAAGACTTTCCACCAGTCACCATCCCCAAACCGATGGTCAGACTGAGAGGACCAACCAAACTTTGGAGCAATACCTAAGATGTATGTTACACCAAACAGAAAGCAGCTGGAAAGATGTTTTGTGGATAACCGAGTATGCCTATAAAAATTCTTTACATTCCAACACAGGGCGGAGTCCTTTCTATACAATATACCGGATGCACTCACGAACCTCCAATCTTGACCCACCTCAACTTCTAGAAATGCCAGCTGTAAGGAGTTTGCACACTGCCATCACTCAAGCCTTTAAACAGGCGACATACCATCTGAGACAAGTTAAAGAAAGATACAAGAAATCAGCAGACGTTCATAGATGTGAAGCGCCAAAGTACCGAGTTGGGGATGAAGTCTGGCTGGCCTCAAAAAATATACCAGTAAAGGGAACCCGTACCTTCAACCCCAGATATTTAGGTCCGTACACCATCAAGGCCATCATTAAACCAGTAGCTGTGAAATTGGACTTGCCGCCACACATGCAGATTCACCCCGTGTTTTACGTCTCACTTTTGAAACCAGTGCAACCAGGAACCCAAGTATTGAAACCACCAAAACCAATCCCGTTTGAAGGAGAACCTGAATTTGAAGTTAAGGATATTCTAGACTCAAAATTCATCAAATCAAAACTATTTTACTTAATAGACTGGAAAGGATATGGACCGCAAGAAAGATCGTGGGAACCTAGTGATCACATTCATGCTCCTCTGTTGTTAAAAAGATTCCATCGTAATCATCCGAGCAAACCAGGACCAATGGGAGAATCCACCGTTAGGGGGGCTTTGGGGGAGAGTGCTGTCATGGTACAAACTCCCAAACCTCTGGAGCTTATGGGCCTACCCCAGTCACTGGCACCCTTAGGAGCTTATCAAGCCCAAAAGTTTGTCCTAGGATCTCCTGGACTCAGTCCTGGCGCCCTTGGCGCCAGGCTCATAACATGTGCTAATTGCATGGGACTACATTCACAGCCTAATAGGGCTGAGCCTCTCTGTATACCCTGGGTGTGGCTGAGGGATTACTTTACCTGAGTTTGCAGGGTGTGGCTGAGGGACTATTTTACCTGGAACTACTTACAAGGCTATTTAAGCCACACCCTACAGGCAGAACACGCTTCGCGTTATTCTGCACTCCTGCAGCGTAACACTCACCATGTCTGCTCAGTACTCGAACTTCTACAGCCACGCCCGTCCTGAGATCCCGATCCAGCGGCACCTGAGAGAAGGAAAAGAAGAGAACAGGAGTTAGTACAGCAACAAAGGCCTTACCTGCAGTATTCCATCCAATCGGCCGCGCCTTCAACTGCTCTGCGGGCCGCCGCACCTGCAGAGAAGAAGGTATCTGCACGGACACCCAATGCTCACCCGGGGTCTCCATTCTTCAGGAATTTCGTTGAAGCAGTTCTTCCCATCGCCGTCCTGGAGCCACGCCGTGCCTGCAGAAAAGGAAAAGAAACAGCAGGTTAGTCGCTCACAGAAAAGAAACAGCTATACAGACATTCAGCGCCACTCACCCGCGATAATACTCACCTGCAGGAAATCTGCTCAGCATCTTAGGAAGAGTCAAATCTTAATCCGAAAACCGCTCAAGACTGTGCCTGAAAGAAAAGAGAAACACAGGTTAAAACTTGGGCAATAAGGACATTAAGCACCTACACCAAGCATCCATTGGCATAGAGAATTACCTGCTTAATCCAGCTATTCAAAACTGCAACAGCCCCGCAGGATCAGTGAAGTAACTTGGTCCTGGGAAAGAATGTGCATACCGCGCCCCTGCTAGAGATTGCAGGACGGAGAGCCTACCATAAAGAACTCCAAGGTGAGACAGAAGAGGAGAAGGGCATCAGAAGGTTAAAAGAGGTGGAACCAATTCGGCTCCACTCAGTTAGCTAATATCTTGTTTCGACATTGCAGGCAAATGCCTCCTGGGGCGATAACGAGGGAGAAGACGCTGGCAGGCATCATCACTCAAGCTGTGCAACGCCAGTGCAGACATCATTTGTGCGGCTACATGCTACACCCCCGTGGAGACCAGGTGAGCATGACACATACTCACACCCCCTATTCTCCACGCAGGAGCAGTCCCGAGCAGCATAATCTATTGCCACCAGTCACCACATAAGCACAGAGGGCGAAGTCAGACCCGAGCGACCTCACCCATCGCCTCTGCAACCGTGTCCCAATGCCTCTGCAGAGACCAGGTGAGCATAACAGGAGGAGGCTATTGCAATAGTTAAGCCCAGAGAGAACCAGGGCTTGGGTCACATTGACCCTCTGGGGGAAAGTTAGAAAGGGAGAATTACTTTAAGAAGGAAGAGCTGGAAGTAGGACTTCTTGGTGATTTCCTGAGAGTGAGGGAGGAAAGAGAGAGAGGAGTCAAAGATGACTCCAAGGTTTCTGGCTTCAGAAGAGGGTGCAGGGATGAGCCCAGGGAGGAAGGCCAGAGTGAAGGGAAGAAGGCGGGAGCAGAGGCCGCTATGGGAAGGATCTACTTTTTACAGGCATTGAGGCAGAGATTGTTGGTGGTGCACCAGGACTGGATGGCAGATGGGCAGTTAGGGATGATGGAAGGTGCAAGAGGGTCAGCAGGGAGTTTGAAAAAGAGCTGTGTGTCATCTGCGTAACACTGGACGTTGGAGAAGGAGGAGATGAGGCGTTCAAGCAGAGAAGGGTAGATGTTAAAGAGCCAGGGGAGAGGATAGACCTCTGGGGGACACCACAAGTGGAGAGGGAAGTAGGCGAGGAGAAGGTGCCCAGGATGACTTGGGAAGAGCGGTCAGTAAGGAAGGATGTCAGGCTGTCCAGTGCCCATTCCGAGATACCAAGGGTATTGTGGAGCCTTTGTATGAGGATGGAATGGTTGACTGTGTCAAAGGCAGAAGAGAGATCGAGAAGAATAAGGACAGCAGGAGTGTTGGAGTACAGAGATGCAAGCAGTTCTTGGCGGGTGTTCAGAAGAGCAGTTTCTGTGCCTCTGGATGCTCAGAATCCAGATTGATGGTTGTGGAGATCACCAACAAGTTCAGTATGAGAGTTGAGTTGGGGTAAAACCAACTTCTCCAGCAATTTCCCCAGGAAGGGGGTTATGGAAATAGGGCGGTAGTTGGTGGGGCAGGTAGGTTCTGCTGAAGGTTTTTTCAGGAGTGGGCGCACAAGGGGTTGCTTAAAGGAGGAGGGGAGGGGAAAGATCCTGTGACAAAAGAGTGATTGCAGAAATCAGTGAGAACAGGGGCAAGAGAGGTGATTCTATCTTGATGGTCCTGGATGAGCAGGGGGATACCTGCTTAGAAGAGGCCTTCATGGTGTGGACAACTCGTGTAACTTCTTCAGTTGTGACAGGGGTGAAGGATGAGAATGAGGAAGGATGAGGGAGGAGGGGCAAGAAGGTCAAGGGGTGTGGGACTGGTTGTGAGGGTGTGTAGCAAGGCTGGTGAGGATGTCCTGGGTTTTGGAGGCAAAGTGTGAGGCCAATGTATTGCAGGGGGTCTGGGAGGGAGAAGGGGAGGTGGAGACTGAGGAGGGGTTGGCTAATTCCCTGCAGATCTTAAAAAGTTCAGCCGCGTTATTGGATGCACCGGAAACCCATGGCTGAATGTGGGCTCTTTTCTTCTTGGCACAGATGGAGTGTCTGTATTGCCTTTGGTGCAGTCGGCAGGCCAGTTTGTCAGAGCATGAGCCTGAGGTTTGCCATTTCTGTTCTGCAGCCCTGCACTTATGGTTCAGGGCCGCAAGCTTGATGTCATACCCGGTGTTACACTTAGAGGCAGGTTTCAAGCGGATCCTCATGACTGGGGCAAGAATGTCAAGAGTATTGGTGATAGAAATGTGGAGGTTGCTGAGGGCAGAGTCAGAGGTAGAGTCAGAGTTGGGGAGAGAGGGGGGATGAAGGTAGAAGCAAAGGCAGCCGCAGACACTCATTTCATTGGGTGGATGTTAGCGAAATGAGGTTGGTGGGATTTTGGTGGGGCGGGGGCCAAGGGGACTCACATGGGTGGAGAGGAGAGTATGGCCAGACCAGGAGAGAGGGGTGACTAGTGGGGGGAGAGAGAAAGGTCAGAGTGTATGAGGGCATCCAGAGTGTGTTCCACTGAGTGGGTTGGCCCAGGTGGGAGAATGAAGAGGGAAAGCGAGGTGCCAAGGTCAGTGAAGAGAATGGATGCTAAGCCTGTGGAGTCCAGTTGGATGTTGAAGTCACCCAGAAGGAGGAGGTTGGATGTGGATGAAAGTAAGGAAGAGCATAAGCCAGCCCATTCAGACAGGAACATAGTGGTGGCGCCTGGAGGCCGGTAAATGGTGGCAATGGTCAGGGTGGAGGAGGGAGAGATGACCAACTTGCAAACCAGGCTTTCAAAGGAAGCGTAGAGCTGGGTGGGTATGATGGAAGCAGGAACCCACTCAGGAATGATTAAGGCAACCCCCTTACCAGTGCAGTGGGGTTGAGGCTTATAGATGATCTTGAAGCCGTCAAGAAGGAGGGAGTCAAAAGCAGTGACTGAACTGGCCTTGAACCATGTCTCGGTAAGAACTAGAGGGTCGAGGTCAATGTCTTCAAGAAGGAGACAGATCTCAACAGAGTGTTTGTTGGTTGAGTGAGCTGGAGGAGGTCTGTGGCTTTAAATGTTTTCTGAGGTGGTGTACAGGGGCGTGGTACATCTGTCAGAGGAGGGGGAGAGAGAGTAGAAGGCGGATATGCAGGAAAAGGAAGGAAGTTAATGAGAGAAGGCAGGATCCGGTTAAAGAAAGGGAGGTTGGGTTGTGGACCCTGAACCAGGATAGTGCTAGTGTGAAAGACATTAACGAAGCAACGTGAGGATGAGAAGCCGGCCAAGACGACTTTCCACTTGGTGCCACCGTTAATGGTAGAGCATTTTGAGGGAGAGAGAACAGAAATGAGGTGGGGGGGCGTCCATAGATCTGGAGAGGGGACAGAGAAGAGGATATCAGTGAAAACTCCTCTAGAGGAAGCACTTAAATAGGTGTCTGGATGCAGTCTATGTGTTTACAAACACCGGGATTTAGTCATTTGTACAATGAAAGGACAATTTTGGGCTTGGGGAGAAGGAAGGACATTGCTATTTTTAAATATGACACTGGTTGCTGCATCGTGATATGAAAGGTGCTGAAATTAGACCAGTTACACATTTTGAAAGCTTAATCTTTTCCGCGGCAGGTAATACAGGGGTCATCTCTAAATTATATACGTTACTAGCAGTTGTACCTGTGCTTCGCAAAGTAATTCCTACTAAATAAAAACCAATTAGACAAAGGTATATTTATATGTTATACTTTTTACATTGTCTACACCATGGAACCTACCCACTTACCAAATTCCAGGTTTGTAGCATTTTGGGAAGTATGATGAACATTTCAAACAGACACACATATAAATCCGCAAATTTCCTATTTAGTACAGTGCCTGTGGTAGCGGCCCTGTAGTTATGGTTAAGTTGCTCAACTCATAGGAAGAGCACTTTTTGGGCAGCTTATAACTTAGCTCCCCCTGGACCTATCCTAACCAAACTTTGCAAAAAAAGTATATGACCCTGTCTGAGGTTTCAACAAGGGAGGGAGTTATAGAGGGGTCCCAAAAAATTGTTCTTTTCCATAGCCGCAATGGAAAATATGTTTTGTGCACACCTACAGGCCAAACCGCTGGATGGATTTTCACCAAATCTGTGGCAGAAGTGACGGCTTGGTCCTCAAAGCAGGCTTTTGCAAATTCGGTGTAAATCCTTCCAGTAGTTTTCTTTAAAATGGGCTAAAAGCAGGTACAGAAAAAATGTGTGATATCTGGGTTCGGTCTGCAGACTCACTGCCTTGTTCAGTCCGTGGATGGGCATCCGATTGGCCCGGGGCTCGGTCTGCGGACTCACTGCCTTGTTCAGTCCGTGGACGGGCATCCGATTGGCCCGGAGGGTGACGTGGTGGACGTGCCCACTGATTGGATGGTGAAAAGCGTGAAGTGCGTCAGATTTTTGGAAACGCCCGCCATGTTGGATTTGCGGACAGCGGTCGGTGTCCGCGGACATCATAGTAAAAACATAAAAGAACACAACATTGCACTTGTCACGATCTCTGGGGAGGCAAGGGGTGATGAGGATGGGATGGATATGGCCGTTAGAAGCCAAAAAACAGGTGTTTTTCATCCCCAAAGTCTGTGAACAGCACGGATGTTTGAGGGCAGGACTGTGATGTTCACTCACACTTCAGATGTTGGGGGCTTCTATGCCTATTTTCTTGCATTATAGGGGTGGTGAAAAGCAGTTTTTGGGGGGCTTATAACTTTGGCGCCACTCAATGAAACTGCATTGTTTGCTGTCTCGTTCTCTCCAGTTCTTGTGAGTCATTGTTCCTGTTTCTATGTAGTCCCTTTTCATTTCCATTGTTCCCCTGTAGCTAGGCTTTGTGGGGTGGGTGTTTCGTACAAAACACCCACCTCACCCCAATGACTCTTAGTAAGTGTGCAACACACGTGCCATCTCCTTGCAGTTATTGATGAGACATGACCGTTTTGAGTGCCAACATGTCTGAACAACTTATATGTGCTGAGAACGTGGGTGTCATGATCTCTGCTTCCAAAAGGTCAGGGTTTTCCCAACTCCCTTGGAAGCAGATCCATAACCCAGGTTCCGAGTGCCAACCAGTCCCAATTGGGACCTTTTGGACCCAGTCCTGGAAGCGCCGGGCTTATAATGCTTGGGTGGACTTACCTGCAGCAGACCATGCTGCTTACTTGCCTGCCAGTTGAGCCTCTGATCCTCTTCTGTTTGGAACTACTTTTCCTGTTGGGTGGGGCAGGAGCCACTCCCTAGGTTCAGAACACTGGAACTCTTCTGGAAAGCAGGAACTCTTTTCTTACCTGGGCGTGGCTATGGAAGGAGACACCTAAGCACTACAGGAGGCTATTTAAACCACACCCGATGGATGAATCTTGCTTTGCGTTATTCTGTATCCTCTGCAGCAGAACGCTCATTGTGTCTTCTGCATCTGATCCTGGGCCTAAGGAAAAAGGCTTACCATCCTGAATCCAGTCTTCAGCAACACCTATAAAGACAAGAAAGAACAGGTTAGCATTACGGTCTTCAGTGACAGCGCTTCACTTACCTGGTCCATTGGCTGTCACCAACGCCTCGCGCTGCATTCCGGCATCTGAAAGACAAAGGCTTACCTACTCTTCGTGCGCTCCGGAGGTCTTCGCACTGCATTCCGGCATCTGAAAGACAAAAGCTTACCAACTCTTCGCACGCTCCGGAGGCCTTCGGCGCTGCATCCCGCATCTGAAAGACAAAACAAGGTGCGTTTAAAGACATTGGGGAACTTTAATACTCACGTGCCATTACTCCTTTCCACATCTAACCCAGTGGGTATTCCGGCACCCTGCAGCCGCTCCGAACTTGTACCTGCAAATAAAAAGACAGTTAGAGCGCATCGTGAAGCAGGCAACAAGTGCTTACTTACGTGCTTCCAGGCGCTTCTATTCATCACACGGGCTCCATCTTCAACTCACTTCAGCCCGTCATCCGCCATCGCCGGAACCCTGCAAAACAAGAGACATCATTACTAAAGACTTTTAAAGACATTAGAATTACTCGAAACTTACCGTTCGTGCAGTAAACGACGGACAGCAGTCCTCTGAAGTCAAGAGGCCTGCTCCCCTTATCCAGTGAAGAAACTGGTTACATCACCCTGCCCCGAGGCAGATGGAGGGCACGGCGTTCACTTACCTAAGGTGAGAGCGTTAACCTTTGGGGTTCTACAGGAGAAGAGAAAGGGAAGAAGAGAGAGACATTCAATAACCCAGTTCATTAATCCCATATTTTCTATCTGCAGACATCTTACCCTTCGAGTCAGACATACAGTGCACAGAGGTCCAGCCTAAAGAGCCAGCCGTGTGTTACACATCACCTTTGAAGATACGGTATACGCCCAGTCAAGACCGGCGCCTCTAAGGGAATCAGGTGAGCGTTACAGTGGGAGGCATGTGGCTAGAAGGCATGGTACATCAGTCACAGGAGTGCTGTGTGCATTGTGGGTGCAAAAAGGGTGTGTGTATTGTGAGAAACCTAGGGGTATTCTCCCATGTAAACCCTGAGAACCCTCTATTCAGGTGGCTAGCGGAGGGCCATCGCCTTTGATCCCAACCCCGGGGGTGGACAAGCGAGGGGGTATCACCTGCATTGGTGAGTCCGGGGTTATATTCATGAGGGTGCCGCAGGAGATACACAGTATACCCACGGAACAATAAGACAGGAGGAAGAAGCCCCTGAAGCCTTCATGGGGTATTCTGACTCTCTTAGCCCTGATCAAGGTCTTATTAATCCGAATTCAAAGCCCATTATTCATGGTACAAGTAAGAGGAGGCAAAGAGTTAAGTAACCCAAGGCTAGAGAATGTTCCTATCCCCGCTGTCAATATCCTAAAAGTATTCTGGTAAATAGAAGTAACCCTCAATCCCAATTCAATTCCCCCTCTTCCCATTTGCCATCTGAATCCCCTTCCTCAGCTTTCATGGGATATTTGCAATCCATTCCATCTCCCCCTCCCCATTCCCGACAAATACTGGGAAGATGAAAAGGCCAACTGAGAGTAGTGAGGATTACCTGATTGAAACACCTTGAGAAATAAAAAGAAGACTGCTACCTACTACCATTAGGTTGTCCCATTAATGGGATCAGGCAGGATTAGGCATTTCATGATGACTAGTCACACATGACTCCACTTGACTCTTATGTGAAGTATAAAAGGTGTGGTTTTGCACAATCAGAAGAGAGCTGTGAATCCTGAAGGAAGCCAAGGAGCAGGGAGCTGAAGGTAGAGGAGCCTGGAGGATCCAGAGGAGATCGGCTGCCTCAGTGCCTGTGAGGGGCTGCAGCGTGGCTAGGGAGCCGTGTCTCCAGGGAGCCGGATTGAGGCAGCCCGTGTCCTGCTGGCGGCTTGCGAAGGAGTGCTTAATCCCACGGGGGTCTGAGGGGCAGGTGGTGAGACCCTGACCTCAATCCCATATGCCCTGGGAGAGCTGGAGCGGGAAGGGAGAAAAGACAGAATTTACAAGAGGCACAAAGCAGAAAGCAAGAACGATAGCGTTAAGTAAAATGAAAGTGAGAGAGAGGCGCTGAAATAGCAGAAAGGGAAAAAAAGGGCTTGAAAATAAATGAGAATGGTGCAAGTGACCCGAAAGTAAAGGAAAGGTGAAATTGCAAGTGAGCACTGGTGAACGAAACACGTTTGCAAGAGGCACAGAAAGGAAAAGGACAGGTGCAAGGGTGCATGAAAGCAAGGAAATAAATGTGCAAGAGACACAGTGAAGAGCAAGTGAACCCAAAGCGAAGATGCCAGGGGTACGGCAAGCCGAGAGAAAGCAAGACAAAGAAAGTGCAAGTGAACACAACATAGTAGAAGATGACCAAGGGGTGCAGGAAGCACCTGGAAGAGGAAAGGATAGAAGAAAAGCAAATACAGGAAATACAGACCGGGGCCAAAGATCAGAGTGGTTACGCTTAGGAAGAGCCAATAACCTAACGTTTACGAAAATCTTTGATATTATCCTATGAGAAGGTTGTGTGTGAAAGGAACTGTAAATAAGACAAAGGCACGTCTTGACATCTTGACAGGTTGAACTATTTTGTTTGGCCTTCTGTTTGGGAATTGAAAGGGCCTGAGCTTGGGGAACCCCAAGAGGCCTAACCAAGGTTAATACATGTTTGACAAATTGAACTTTTTGTTTAAAACTGAAGAGGCCTGAACTTGGGAAGGGCACCCTAAAAGGCCTAACAAAACTGAACTGGTGTTTAAAACTGAAGGCGCCTGAGCTTCGGGAAGGGAACCCTAAGAAGCCTAACAGAAGTGAACTTTTATTTGGTGAAACAAGGAGACAAAAGCTTGTGGAAGTGAACCCTGAGAAGCCTTGAAGAAACTGGTATATTTTTGTTTGATTTGAAGCTTGGAAGAAGTGAAGCTTGGGGAAGGGAATGCCCAGGGACTAAAGATACTGGGAATTGCTGAACAGGGTACAAAAACTTTGTGGAGAAGAGCTGATGAACAACTTCTTTTTGATTATGCTAATCTTTGATGGCACTAACCAAGCCACACCTGGTGAAAAGATCACCTGAAATCAGCCTTGGTATATATTTATTTTTGAATCACTAAGGAATTCCTATCACATTTTATCAGAGAGTGAGGGCAAGCATAGGTTTAAACACAGAAGTATTTTGGTTTTTGACTTTCAGACATCGACAGTTGAGGGAACCACCTTTTTAGAGTTAGGTATTACACCAACCCCAGCATTGTAGTGAATACAGGTTTTAAAAACTATAACACTTGAGTCTGTGTCTCTCTTGATACCATGCCTCTCACAGTGTGTTAAATTTAAAGCAACAATTTCATATTGCACAGCAACATCTGCTACACATCACTTTGTTGTGCAAGAGAAAGTAGTGTATACTCAGATATTGCAGACAGAGGAGGATAAGGTGGCTCAGCCCACTATCTCTCAGTTAGAGGCAGGGAGGGGTTGCAAATGATATGATGACATGGAACAGACAGTGTAGAGAAGCAGGAAATGGGGAGTTCCGGGTCTCCACCACCACCCACATGCACTGATGAGTCTTTGAATAAGGATGATGATTTGCAAGATAAAGATTATGATCCATCAGTGCCCAGCCAGAAACCATAATTCTGGAATCCACTGATATGGAATAGCAAGAGTAGGACAATTATAAAAATGGGAGCAGAAAAACCCACTCTTCCACCTTTGTACCGCTTTTTGCAGAAACACATTAGCAGATCTGAAAGTACAAAAGCATATGGTCATCACCCCCCAAATTCACTACCAGCATGTCTGCAGGCAGAGGAACATATTACGACTTGTCTTGACCCACCAAGACCTTTTAAAGTGTGGGACTTCTTCATACAGGAAAGAGAGCTCCAGCATCCAGCCCCCTTCACTATGTACACGAAAACTGTGTGCTGTGACCCACCCGGTTACCACATCTTTGCTGTCCTATATGCTACAACAACATCCATGGGCTAAACCCAGAAGACCTCTACTGGAGCCCTGTCTCACGGGGCCAATCATCATACCGACCACAACCTATATGATCTTCGTGGCAAAAATATGCTGATCTGCCATAGCTCTAGTGACTGAGTGATGGTGACAGTAATAGTATGAAATGCCATAAGCATACCGTTCTTTTCTTGAGTCATGCGCCTGTTATTGTGCCACCTTCCAACAGGGCATAGAGTACTCATTTCAATTTAACGGGTGCTCGTTGTTAAACAAGAGATTCAAACATGACATATTTTTCATATTCTCCATGTTACGCAAGGCCTGAAAATATGAGAAGTTGTCAGGTCCAGTCAGAGTCACTCTGTTACATGACAGCTGCAAACGTGTGCTGTTGATAGTTTTTTCTTGTTACTCAAGACTTGGAAACATGAAAATGTTTTGAGTTTTCCCTGTTCAACGAGAACTGCAATCATAAGAATTTTGGGGATTCGCCCTCTTACATCATAGTATTTGAGCACCTGCTGATGGTCACCCAGCTATGAAGCACCCATGATTTGTAGGTGTGAACGTAATCCAAGTTTGTTATTACAATATGAGTCAGTCATGTATTTACGAACACAATTACCTTATTGTATATTCTAGCGAGTTTCATTTGTAATAATTTGCTGCTGTGCATTTTCATGTTCTACAGCGCTGTTTTCTTGTACAATTCCAAAATTATAAACAGCTGAATAGTTCCTTCAGAAAACACCCCTGTGGGGTGTAATCAAAGGCCATGTGAAAAAGGCCTACCTATCATCACCAAAGGAAAAGCATCATTTTAATTAACCAAGGAAGAATAAATTCAAAGGCCCCTTTCACATGAAAAACAGGATTTTTAAACACTGACACTAAATCAGCTCTGCATGTGTGTTTGCAGTTTAAATGTGAAAAATGTACCCCTGCTAACATAAAAATGTCAGGGAAAATACATGGTGCGCACTGACAAAAAGTTATGTATATTATGTTTTGCATGCAGAATACCAGCCAACATCTGAAAAGAAAAGCCCACTTTGTTGCTATGAAGATTTAATTTGGGCCCAAGGCAGAGCCTTTTGGCTTGTGGGTGGGCAAACCTCACAAAACATGGCACCACGGCTAGCCTGGCTTGCATCCCAGCTGTTACAACCTCAATAATATGTGGCCTGCCTGAAAGGTGTTGTGGTTAAAGGCTGGGCTCTCTGCAGACCCAAAGGAAGTTCACTTCTAAGTAGCTGTTGCATTGACATTGGAATGCTACGTAAATGGAAGTGGAATGGCCTCCAGCCATATATAAGGACATTTATTGTCTTTAAAGCTGTCTCCTTTGTTTAGAGACGGGTAATTGGACGAAGAAACCGTACTTTAAAATGTCCAAAGTGTAACTTAGCCTCACAAAAGCTGAATTGTTTTGCTTTAATGGAATCCAGACTCCGCTCTACGCCACCGGTCTTCTCCTGCAAGGGAAAAAGAACACAACAGGTTAGAAGCCATATAATAACGAACGCTTGGCAGTGGCATACCTGAGTCTAGAGTTCCATTATAAAGACCAACTTACCAGCTAATTTGGGAATTCCATCATCCTCAGGGAATCCCCGGACTCGCTCCGCGACTCTGATCTGCCATCTTCACACCTATTGGGAAGAGATAAGATATTGCAAGAATTACTAATAATAATCAAGGCAAAAGACATTATAATATAACGAACATTAATCATAATCAAAAGACTTACCTTCTAAGTGGATTGGTCGCAGCCGGTCTGGATCACCACTTCCATGGACTAGTGAAGCAACTAGGTCCACGCTACCCGCCCCTGCTACAAGAAGCAGGACGGAGAGCTCAGCGTTACAAAACCACAGGGCAATATCAGTGTCCAGAACAGCAGGGTCAGCAGCAGCTGGGGAGAGAGTCTATCCAAGGGAGCCAAGTCAAGGGAGGGCTCCAACCGTGCCCCAATGTCCCCGCAGAGACCAGGTGAGCGTAACAGAACGCGAAGCCACTCTGAATCTCTGCCTAGGCATTATGGAAACCTCTGAAACCAACCAGTTAGCCCAATTACTGGGGGAGCTGCGGGCTGAAGTGCATGCCTCAAGACAAGAGACTAATTCATTGAGGAGAGACCTTATTGTAGTCCGAGAATGGACGGATGATTTGGCAAGGCAAATGCTCCAGGCACACGCAGGACAAGTTCAGTTACCCGGGATTGCACCAACTCCTTTGCCTCAACCATCACCACCAGTGCAAGTGGTACTTCCAGGGGCCGTCCCACTGGCTCCACTGGAATGCTTCTTTGGTGACCCGAACAAATATGCTGTATTCATGAACCAGTGCCGTCTCCACTTTTTGTGCCGACCAGGAGCCTTCCCTAATGACAGCGCAAGGGTGGCCTTTGTACTTTCCTATTTGGGAGGTTGTGCAGCTGTCTGGTCCACACCATTAGTAACCCAGGATGATCCAATACTTTGGAACTTTTGGGAATTCCAAGAGGAATTGGAAATTTGTTTGCCAGGCACACCCAAGGACAAGCATTAGACAACAAACTACTATCTCTTAGACAAGGAAACCATGACTTATTGACTTACATTGCCACCTTCAACCGTCTCATTGCACAGACTAATTGGCCTGTGGTGAAACTGCCCACACTTTTTTACCAGGGGCTACGTGGTGAGTTAAAAGACCTACTCGCTCAAGTGGTCAATCCGCCCGAGTGTTGTGCGGAATATATCAATCTAACTGCGCAATTGGACCACTGGTTGCAAGACCGAAAAATGGACCGCACGAGGGCGGAAGTAAGATCAGTTTACATGCGACCCCGGGACAATCAAACCAGGGCTCAAGAAACTACCAAACCTATGCAAATTGGAGGATTACGAACTCCCATTTCCAAGGCTGAGAGGGAAAAAAGGAGACAACAACAACTTTGTTTATATTGCGGAAAGGCTAGACATTTTTTGCGAGATTGCCCTATTAAACCTCCCAAGGAGATGGTAGGTGCCACGGACAATGGCAACGAAGAAAAAGAACAAAAGTCTGAAAACTCAAACGCCCGGCAAGCGTAGGGGTCCACTTGTCGAGCGGAATTAAGAAAGTTGTACAGACCTCACACCTGGTCATCCCGGTATTAATAACCCATCACCAACAACCGTCAAGAGTACATGCTCTAGAAGCCTACATCGATAGTGGTGCGGTGGGAAATTACATCGATCAAGATTTGGCCACATGGCTAGGCCTTCCTCTTCAGCAAAAATCACACTCGGAGAACGTTACTGCCGTGGATGGCTCCCAGCTGTCTTCGGGGTCAGTAACTCAACACACCGATAAGGTAATGCTGACATGTCAGGATGGTCACTGGGAAAGCATCTCGTTTGATCTTATAGGGGACCCCAAGTTCCAAATGATCCTAGGAATGCCGTGGCTTGAAACCCATAACCCAAGGTTTGACTGGCGCACAAGAAAGCTGACCTTCCCTCAAGAATGTGCAAAGAGCTGCTACCATGGGGAAGCGAGGAATCTACAACTCAAGGGGAAACCCATCCTAAGAATTTCTGGTTCATTACCTGCCGAATAGCAAGTTTTTCTGGACGTGTTCCAAAAGAAACAAGCTAACACCCTGCCTCCACACAGAACTTACGACTGCCAAATTGATCTGGTCCCAGGGGCACAAATTCCCTGCAGCAGAATCTATGCTCTGACTGAGCAAGAAAATCAGCACCTAAGGACATATCTAGATCAGTACCTAGCTAATGGGTTCATCCGCCCGTCCAAGTCCCCAGCCTCCTCAGCTCTCTTCTTCGTGCCCAAGAAGGAAGGGGACCTCAGAACTTGTATAGATTATAGGGTGTTAAACCAGATCACAGTGAAGACTAGGTCCCCTCTGCCACTCATTCCCGAACTACTTGACCAAGTAAAGAATGCTTAAATCTAGACAAAATTGGACCTACGAGGAGCTTACCATTTGGTAAGGGTAAAGAAAGGTGATGAATGGAAAACGGCATTTCGAATCAAATACAGACTTTTTGAGTTCCAGGTCATGCCCTTTGGGTTATGCAACGCACCAGCAGCATTCCAGTTCTTTATGAACGATGTACTCCACGAACTGTTGGACGTCTGTGTCCTTGTCTACATCGACGACATCCTCATCTATTCAGCATCCAAAGAAGATCACGTGGGCCATGTAAGGGCCGTTCTGGAGAAACTCTGTAAGCATCGGCTGTTTTCCAAAGTGGAAAAATGTTTTTTCCAAGTCACGGAAGTCGAGTTCTTGGGCTTCATGCTTACCCCACGAGGGGTGCACATGGACACACGTATGGTGGAAGCTATTCTTCAGTGGCCATCCCCGACATCGACCAAGGGAGTGCAGAGCGTACTCGGGTTTGCCAATTTCTACCGGCGGTTCATCCCGGGAGATTTTCTCAAATCGTTCATCCTATCACCTCTTTATAAAGGAAGAATAAAAAGTTTTCTTGGACTCCAGACGCCGAAAAGGCCTTCCAGGAATTGAAATTGGCTTTCACTTCAGCACCCGTTCTTCGGCATCCTCGTCCCGATCTGCCCTACGTAGTTGAGACCGATGCCTCCAGTGTGGCCATGGGTGGAGGTGTTATCACAAAGGGACCCAGACACGGGGCAGTTACATCCCATAGCATTTTGGTCCCGTAAGTTTACAGCGCCAGAAATGAGCTATGCCATAACCGACAAAAAATTATTGGCAATCAAAGCAGCCCTTAAAACCTGTAGACACTGCCTCCTGGGGGCTAGACATACTGTCACTGTTATCATGGATCACCATAATTTGCAATATTTAAAAACTGCCAAGGCCCAATCTTCTCGTCAGCTTCGCTGGGCTCTTTTCTTCGCAGAGTACGATTTTGTGATCACATATCGACCAGGAGTGTGTAACAGAAAAGCAGACGCTCTGTCGTGAATGGGAGAAGGCAAAGATGCTTTTATACCATCAGAACCAGTACCCATCATTCCGGATCGCAGTAACCGCCTGCTTGGAAGATTTGAAGGTCAACCTTCAGTCTCAAATGGACCAAACCACCCAACAAGAATCGTTAGACAAGGGAGACCAGTACTCCATCACGGATAATTTACCCTATTTCCAGGGGAGACTATGTATTACAGACAAAGAAACTCAGAATAGGATTATAGCAAATTACGACAAGTCATTGGTGGAGGGACATCCTGGGATTACTAAAACACGAGCCAAAATCAGGAAGAATTATTGGTGGCCAACCTGGAGAAAGGATGTGGCCCAATTCATTGCAACCTGTGGAGTTTGTGCACAACAGAAATCCAAAAAGTCAAGTCCCGCATGATTATTGCATCCTCTGGCTATACCACCAGTTCCAGGGCATACGTTATCCATGGACTTCATCACAGATTTACCTCCCTGCGATGGCTTCAACACAGTTTTAGTGGTGGTGGATTTATTCTCCAAAATGGCACACTTCATTCCACTAAAAGGACTTCCTACTGCTGGAACTCTGGCTACTTTATTCCTAGAACAAGTAATCAAACTACATGATTTCCTTTCGGTACTGATTTCTGATCGAGGAACACAATTTGTTTCAGCCTTCTGGAGGAGTTGTTGCAAGATAGCACAGATTGATCTTCGCCTGACCACTAATCACCATCCCCAAACCGATGGTCAAACTGAGAGGACTAATCAGACGTTAGAGCAATACCTGACATGCATGCTGCAGCAGACGGAAGGATCCTGGAAGGATGTTCTTTGGTTAACCAAATTTGCATACAATAACTCTATCCACACCAGTACTGGACAAATCCCATTCTATATCATGAATGGTCGGCATCCCCGGATGTCCTCCTTTGACCTGTTTGGCGAGCTAGAAATGTCCACAATCACCTCTCTACATAAGTCTATTACTGAAAATCTTAAGGAAGCAAGCCAAGGAACAACAAAAGAAGTTTGCTGACAGGCATAGAAAGGAAGCTGCACAGAATCTTGGACCGCCAGTTGCTCAGCTACAGCTCCGTGCAAAGACTTCCCTCTCTCACAGTTCAGCAGCTTTTCACGCACAGCTGCGGCGGCAAACAGAACTACAGGGGCTTCCTTCAATTTAGGTATTTTCGTCGCCAATTGTTATAAATTGTAGACACATGTTACATGTAGAAGTAGGTTTATTGTCAAAGCCCCCGGAGTTCAACCATCTAGGGCAGATGTACAAATCACAATGGTTCTGGAATGGCCACATTTCAGAACCATTACAGCATTGGGTTCCACACACTGCGCGGTCATCACCACCTGTGTGTGGAACTACATAACAGAACACTGGGTGAGGATAGATTTCGACCACCAATTTATTAATTGCGGATTGTGCCAAATTGTTGCAAGGCCCTGTAAGGTCAATTGGGACTTAACATATCTGCACCATTTCAGATCATGCCCTCCAGTTTGTGTTATGAGATCTAACATCGCCTCTCTATGTTTTCTTAGGTGGGGGATGGGGCAGGGGTTGTGACCATAGCCATAGCCAGTTATTCGCTTTCTGATTCAACTCTAGGCATAATGTAGTGCTAAGTGTACTTTGTGATAGGGATAGTACTTTTTTCAAACATTTATTTTCAATAGTGACCATTCTGGAGGTGTTTAGGTGGCCCCATATCTTTGCACCGAACACTGCAGAGGCTCTAGCTTGCAAATTGCAGAGCTGTAGTAGATGTGATCATGGTCACATTCCAGTATCCCGTTACTGTACCGGTCAAGAGTTAGAAGGGCCTTGTCTGCATAACAGATTTCCTCTCTCAACAGCCTCGACAATACTGGAGAGGATGTGGATGGCGAGCCTTTAAACTTTTACAAGAGTCATGAAATGGCAAGGAGGTGTGAGAACATTAGAGGGAAAGAGGAAGAATCCCTTTTGAAAATGATCTCTCAATTTGAATTGAATGCCCACAAATCAATTGTTTTATTAAAGGTTATATGCATCTACAATTTGCCAAAAAGCAGCCCAATGCTTTGCAATTGAACAGGACAGAATAACCTTTAAGTGCCTTTAGCTAACGATGAAATAGGAAACAAACTGACTAGGCTGCTCGCCTTTCAGTTGAAGGCAAAGATGAAGGCTAATCGAATCGTACAACTGGAAGATTGTACTGGTGCGCTGGGTCACGGATGGCGCCCTAAGCTCAAGCTATTTCACTGTTTGTTTCCCTCTACACTAGAGAAGCTCATGAACAACAGCAAGAAGTTGGGTATTTTCTGGCTATGGGGCACCTCACAAAAATATCTCTATTTGAGCAACAACTTTAATCCACAGAATCTAAAGAGTAAGTTCCTAGAACAATTAAGAATCTAAATTTAAATAAAGCTCTAGCCACTGATGAATTTAGTCCATATTTTTAAGATGTTACAGAAGGACATGTTAGGGTCTTTGGTTTTGACCTGCACCCATCAACACCACAGGTTTCACATCTGCCTCTCATAATGTCTCACTAATGAAATTCACCCCATTTTTCCTTACAGAGCCATGCACACAGAGACCATCAATAGTAGCAGAAGGGCACTAAACAAGACCACTTACGTTACATTACACTCCCTTAGAGTACTACCAAAACTGGGAATGGACCCTTTACTTGTTTCTTCTTATAGGACTACAGCCCTACTTAATAGGACACCATATTATATTTGAACATTCTAGGAGGTAGCTAGGGGCACTATTACCATCTTTTATCTGGGAGGATAAGTGTGGCTTTTTTGCTGGGAGACAGGCTCATTTGACATTGAATATAGACACTTGTCTATAGGCGTGTTATAAATGCCATATCATATCATATCATTGAAAAGGCCTGTGACCAGGTCGAATGGAGTTTTCTAATAGGAGTTCAGAATAATGCAGGTTAGGAATATGTTTTCAAACGGTAATAATGTTGTTATAATAATCCTCCTGCTCGAGGGCAAGTTACAGGCTTTCTCGCAGAATAATTTTTAATGCATAGGAGTAACCAGGAAAGGTGCCGGCTGTCACCTATTCTATTTGCGTTGGCAGTGGAACTTCTAGCTCAAGCCATTAGAGACATTGAGAAGTTGCTGGCATAGAATGTATAAAGCATCATTGTTTGCTGAGAATGTCATGCTCTCCTTGTCACACCCTGAGCGTTCAGTTCCTGGGTTAATGGTTTTATAGGAGGGTTTCAAAAGAGTATCTACCTTTAAAACGAATTACGAAAAGTCTGAGCCATTGAACCTCACCTTGTCCCCTTCCCAATATGGGACTATTAAATTAGTGTCTTCTTTTAGAGTCCTTCCTAAAACCTTAGAATATTTGGGGGTTCACTGGGCAAGTAAAGAAGGCTTTATGTGCCAAATTATCCATCGCTCTTCTCAAAGATTATGGCGAATTAGGGATCTTGGAAGTATATGGCAGCCTCCTGCTTGCGGGGATTGTTTTATTTACAATTAACATTCTCCAGAGACTATTGGATGCTTTCCAGACTGGACCTATATCGATCCTGAATGCCATAGTACGAGCCCTACAAAGGGATATTATGGGATTTAGCTTGAAGGGGTCCCACCCTAGAATGCTAAGAAGGTAATATTTCTCCTGCACACCTTTGAGATTCTTTAGGTTCCAGATAATGTGGAAACCCTGAGGTTTCTCCATTACAGATTATAAGTGAGTGGCTGAAACATTGTTTAGCACAACTCTGGGAAAATAATGGAGGATGAGGAGAATAGGCATACAGAACTGGCTGCTATTAGAACCACTAGGAAAATATGGGATAGGCTTACTAACAGGTGACAACTTTTTACCTTCCGGGGTCCCTTCCCCCTCTTTGTGCCAATCCCCAATTCTCCTTGTTCTAAAAGGAATTTTGAGAACTGGCTTTATGAATCATAGGATTTGATTGATTTAATGTATTGTTTGCTTGTTAGGTACTTATACAATAGGACAGTACTGTTTCAAAGTGCCCACAGGGCATCTGATGGAGCAGGGGTGGGAGGTACATTGAAATACATAAAAACACAATTTAGGAGCAGAGGGGTGTGGGGGGAAGACAAACCTACTATGCCCTGTGAGTATTCAGGATGTGCAAGAGCAGCAAGGAAGAGGGCAGGGGTTAAGTGCTTGGGAGTCTGAGCTCACAGGTGAGCCACAGCGGAATTGCTTGGCATGTTGAGTGCAACACGGGAAGGAGCCGCGGGGATGTAAATGCAAGTCTCCAGGGTGGAGGGTGTAAGTGCAAGTTCAGAGGATAGACAGAAGCTAGGCCAATTGGGTGGAGAGGTCAGGGTCCTGAGGATGCATAAGGGCACAGAACACCAATTGCAGCAACTGTGGGATGAGCAGCGGAGAGAAGAAGGGGATGAGGTAAAGAGGAGAGTCTTAAGGAGCTTCTGGAATTTAAGAAGATCCTGCTCGAGGTGAAGAGGGAGGGGAAGTCTGTTCCATAGAAGGGCGCCAGCTGAGGAAAGCGAACAACCACCTGCTCTCTGTTTAGTAAAATGCTTTACACACAGAGAGTTGAACCCAGAGGAGCGTAGTGGTCTAGAGGGAGAGTATTTAATAAGATAAAGTTGAAGATAGTGTGGTCTCTGGGCCCAGACCACTTGTGGATGATTTAGAGGGATTTTAATTTAATCCGTGCAGCAACCGGGAGCCAGTAAATACTTTTTAGTGCAGGAGAGATGCAGTCCATGGGCTTAAGGCCAACGATAAGTCTTGCTGCTCTATTCCGGATTAGCTTGAGCGGTGACCGAGTGGAAGATGGTAGATTCAGGAGGTGTCATGGCCACAGGCCCCAGAACACAAAGCTGGGGGGCAATGGGTCACTGTGATGGGGCAATGGTTCACTTGACTCACTTATGTCCCTTTGAGACCTATAAACACAGGGGCCCTGGCTGGACTCAGTCCTGGCGCCTTTGGCAGCAGGCTCATATAGAGATGTGAGCAGGAACACTTTATTTCAGTGCAGGAGTGCTTTTACTTTATTTCAGTGCAGGAGTGCTTTTATTTTACAAGAACTTTCCAGGAGCTGAAAGCCTTTATTCCAGAGAACATCCTCATGTGCTGACTCATCGGGTGTGGCTCCCTAGGCCTGGTCTTCATGTGCTGACTCATCGGGTGTGGCAGGGTGTGGCAGGCAGGCTGAACCTGGTGGGCATGGCTTCAGAAGCTCAGCTATATAAGCTGCTCCATCCTTAAGGCCGGTGCTTTGCATTCTCCTGCATACTCACCTCCAGGGAACTGGTGCTTCATCACTTCATCTGCAGACTCATCTCCTGACATCCAGTGATCTTGATCCTGATGCTGCAGCACTGCACTCCGCATCCACGAACTGGGACCCTGTGAAGAAGAAGAAAGACATGGTTAGAACATCCATCCTAGGGCCGCGCCGCATTTGAACCCCGCGCGCCCCCTAGTTAACAACTTACCAGCTACTGTACCGCTGCAGCTTCATTCCTCATTCCCTCCGGCTGTCGCCTCAAGCTCTGCAGCTTCTGCTGGGCTGGCAACATCATCTGCAAGGGAAGAAAGCAAAAGAGCAAACATCAAAAGTGGAACGGACAGCAATACAAGGCAACAAATTTTACAATACAACAAAAACAGACGAGGAAAGACAAAGGCAAACAGGAACACTTACCTGAAGTGTAGTCGCTTAGTCGCTGCAGGACTGAACTACCACATGCAAGGGACCGGTGAAGGAACTCGGTCCAGATCATACAAGCACCCCTGCCAGAAGCAGCAGGACTAATCAACAGATGAGCTTTCCAGGGACAGTACATCCTACGGGCACCACGGTTTGGGAGAAGGGGTCTGGAAGGGGATCAGGTGCACGAGCTGGCATACTGTCATGGTACAAATTCCCAAACCCCTGGAGCTTATGGGCCTACCCCAGTCACTGGCACCCTTAGGGGCTTATCAAGCCCCAAAAGTTTGTCCTAGGATTTCCTGGACTCAGTCCTGGCACCGTTGGCGCCAGACTCAACATGTGCTAATTGCATGGGACTACATTCACAGCCTAATAGGGCTGAGCCTTTCTGTATACCCTGGGTGTGGCTGAGGGACTACTTTACCTGAGACTGCAGGGTGTGGCTGAGGGACTATTTTACCAGGAACTACTTACATGGCTATTTAAGCCACACCCTACAGGCAGAACACGCTTTGCATTATTCTGCACTCCTGCAGCGTAACGCTCACTGTGTCTGCTCAGTACCCGAGCTTCTACAGCCACGCCCGTTCTGAGATCCCAATCCAGCGGCACCTGAGAGAATGAAAAGAAGAGAACAGGAGTTAGTACACCAACGAAGGCCTTACCTGCAGTATTCCATCCAATCAGCTGCGCCTTCAGCTGCTCTCCGGGCCACCGCACCTGCAGAGAAGAAGGTATCTGCACGGACACCCAATACTCACCCGGAGTCTGCATTCTTCAGGAATTTCGTTGAAGCAGTTCTTCCCATCGCCGTTCTGGAGTCGCGCGCCGCGCCCGCAGAAAAGGAAAAGAAACAGCAGGTTAATCGCGCACGGAAAAGAAATAGCTATACAGACATTCAGCGCCACTCACCCGTGCTAATACTCACCTGCAGGAAATCTGCTCAGCATCTTAGGAAGAGTCAAATCTTCATCCGAAAACCGCTCAAGACTGCGCCTGAAAGAAAAGAGAAACACAGGTTAAAACTTGGGCAATAAGGACATTAAGCACCTATACTAAGCATCCATTGGCATAGAGACTTACCTGCTTAATCCAGCTATTCAAAACTCTGCAACAGCCCCGCAGGATCAGTGAAGTAACTTGGTCCTGGGAAAGACTGTGCATACCACGCCCCTGCAAGAGATTGCAGGACGGAGAGCCTACCATAAAGAACTCCAAGGTGAGACAGAAGAGGAGAAGGGCATCAGAAGGTTGAAGGAGGAGGAACCAATCCGGCTCCACTCAGTTAGCTAATATCTTGTTTCGACATTGCAAGCAAACGCCTCCTGGAGTGATAACGAGGGAGAAGACGCGGGCAGGCATCATCACTCAAGCTGTGCAACGCCAGTGCAGACATCATACGTGCGGCTACGTGCTATGCCCCCGTGGAGACCAAGTGAGCGTGACAGAACGCAAAGCCTTACACAAATTCTCTACCTGGGCGTCATGGAAACCTCTGAGATCGACCAGCTAGCCCAGCTTTTGGGGTAACTCAGGGCTGAGGTGCATTCAGCTCAGCAGGAAACCAATGCCTTGAGGAGAGAACTGATCGTAGCCAATGATCGCACCAACGATCTTGCCAGACAGCTGCTTCAATCACAGGTGGGGCAAACATTGTTACCAGGATTAGGGTCAACGGTTCCGACTACACCAAGTAATCCAGTCCAGGTGGTCCTTCCAGGAGCCGTACCTTTGGCACCTCCAGAACGCTTTGCAGGAGACCCAAAAAGGTACTCGGTTTTTATAAATCAGTGCCGTCTACATTTCCTATGCAGGCCAGGAGCTTTTCCAAATGACCAGTCTAAGGTGGCCTTTGTGCTTTCGTATCTCAGTGGCAGTGCTGCAGACTGGTCGGTACCACTAGTCAATCGGGACGATCCCAGCTTGCGAGACTTCCAGAGGTTCCAACTGGCCATAGAGAAGTTGTTTGCCCGCCACTCCCAAGGTCAAGCATTGGATAATGAACTCTTGTCTCTGCGTCAAGGCAACCAAGATCTGTTAACGTACATCGCAACCTTTAATAGACTGGTAGTGGAAACCGATTGGCCAAACGACAAAAGAACAATGCTGTTTTACCGTGGTTTGAGAGGGGAGTTAAAA
Organism: Ambystoma mexicanum; assembly: GCF_040938575.1. Lineage (NCBI taxonomy): Eukaryota > Metazoa > Chordata > Amphibia > Caudata > Ambystomatidae > Ambystoma > Ambystoma mexicanum. The sequence goes on along the minus strand of NC_090936.1, from coordinate 296,627,742 downwards.
GATGTTTTAGCTCAAGTGGTCAACCCACCCAGAGACTGTGCTGAATACATAGACTTGGTGGTCCAGCTTGATCATAGACTGCAGAACCGTAAGGCAGATCGAGCTAGAATGGACACTCAGGTATTTGTGCGCCCAAAGGAAAATGCTTCCAAGACCACCGACATGGCCAAACCCATGCAGATTGGAGGAGTGTGAGGGCTGTTGTCCAAGGCTGAAAGAGATAGGAGAAGACAACAACAGTTGTGATTGTATTGCGGGTCAGCCGGCCATTTCCTCCGAGAGTGCCCAGTGAAACCAACAGAGAAAGCAGTAGGGGTTTCTGGCAAAGTTGAGACAGAGCCAGAGCCAGAGCCGGAAAACTTCCCCACCCGACAAGCGTAGAGGTTTGCTTGTCGAGCGAAAAGAAAGACACCCAGACCTCACACCTAGCCCTGCCAATGATCCTCATACGTCACCAACAGCCGTCTCTAATGCATGCAGTCAGAGCATATATCAACAGTGGAGACATCGGTAATTATATGGATCAAGAATTGGCTACAAGGATGAATCTTCCTCTTTGCGAAAAGGCAACAACAGACTTAGTCACCACTGTCGACAGAACCGAGATCGCTTCGGGTCCGGTAACGCACTCAACGACAGAGATGACACTTTTGTGCCAAGACGGACATCGGGAAGCCATTGTGTTCGATAAAATCAAGGCTCCACAGTTCCAAATAATTCTGGGAATGCCATGGCTAGAATCACACAATCCTTGCTTCGACTGGTGTGCTAAGAGGCTGACCTTCTCAGTCGAATGTGCTCATACTTGTTATCAAGCAAAAGAACCTTTGGTCAAAGAAGTGACAACGATCATGAGTCTAACTAATCCGCTACCTCAGGTATATCAAGACTATCAGGATGTTTTCCAGAAGGATCAAGCCAACACTCTTCCCCCCCATAGACCTTACGACTGTCAGATCGACCTTATACCAGGCGCACAGATTCCATGCGGTCGAATCTATGCGCTTACTGAACCTGAAAATCTGCATTAAAAAAGTATCTAGAGCAGTACCTGGCTAACGGTTTTATCCGCCCGTCCAAGTCCCTGACGCCCTCACCCTTATTCTTCGTGCCTAAGAAGGAAGGAGACCTTAGGAGTTGCATCGACTACCGCGCATTGAACCAAGTCACTGTTAAAAACAGTTACCCCTTACCTTTGATTCCTGAACTATTGGATGAAGTGAAAGATGCCCGAATTTACACCACGTTAGATCTCCGAGGAGCATACCACCTGGTACGAATTAAGAAAGTGGAACGAATGGAAAACCGCCTTCCGCACCAAATACGGGCTATTTGAATACCAAGTGATGCCCTTTGGCCTTTGTAATGCCCCAGCGGCTTTTCAATATTTCGTGAATGACGTCCTGCGAGAGTTGATTGATGCGTGTGTCGTAGTATACATTGACGACATTCTGGTATACTCCCCTTCTGAACAAGAACATGTGAAAAACGTCTATGCTGTTCTGGACAAACTTCAACAACATAGATTATTTGCAAAACTAGAAAAATGCTTCTTCCATGTTACTGAGGTAGAGTTCCTTGGATTTGTCCTAACCCCTCGTGGTGTACGCACTTCTCCAACCTCAATTAAAGGAGTTCAGAGTATGCTCGGATTCGCGAACTTCTATCGTCGCTTCATTCCAGGCTTTTCGCAACTAGTGTGTCAATCTGGAAAAAATGAATACCCTTCATTTGGATGATAGACGTATCTTGATGGCCGAAGGCCAACCGTCTTATGCACAGAATTATAGAAATACAGACTGCTATGCTTAACTAACAAGCGGCCATTTTAAACGTTGCAAGAATCGCCATTTTGCTTGTTAACCATTGCTCATTGCTTTCTGTCTAAACTGCTTTGCAGCTTGCAATTCTTGCAAATTCTGCTTACTCTGCTCAACTGTTAACATTGTTGTCTGAATATGAAAGGGCAAGGCCGTGGGACTAAGGAGTTCGTTGAAACTCCCCATGAGCAGCCCAGAAAGGAATGCCCACGCTCCCTCTCTGTAGCCTTGAGGGAGAGCTGCAGGGCATTTAATCATTTCACAGCTGCCAGCCAGTCTTGTACTGTGGTAGAATATGTTAGAATAAAGCAGCTAAAGGCTTGAATTATGCTCTTCTTACGGCCCCCCTTCACAAAACCCTTTAGAGCGTGTCGGCTCCCAGGACACGAATAGCACCTCATAGATAGCAAAGCTTGGAATGTGAGTCTTCCCCTTTGTGCAGCTTGCTTCCAAAAACAGAAACACTGTGTTCTGTTCAACAACTAGAAGATGCCTCCGCACTTTCTAAATTGGACATTGTTACTAGAATAGACATCGAAAGTGTCATAATTGTCATACTCGTCGTAAATGTCCATCATCATCCCGAGTTCAAAGAAACTCAATAAAAGGGGGGTGTTAAACATGACATAGCTGATTGTATGATATGCATTTTGTATATATGTAACTGATGTATGTAATTCGCTCTCTTGCGTCCCTCGAGGTCTAGAGAATACACGTCGCGGGGCGTGAGACCACAGTTGGCCAATTGGGACTATTTTGCTTGCAATAAACCCTAGCATTGGGAATTTGAACCTCGTGTCTGGCGCATCCTTTCGTGTATGGTTATTGACTTGTTTCCATATCGCGAGGGACCCCTAAGGGCCCCTTTCAAGTGCATCCCATCACCTCTCTACTGCAAAAGAACAAATGTTTTCAATGGTCAGAGGAGGCAGAGAAAGCCTTCCAGGACTTAAAACAAAAAATCATCTCAGCTCCAATCCTGAAACACCCTCGTCCAGATCTACCTTACGTGGTTGGGACCAACGCTTCCAGCTTGGCAATGGGAGTGGTCCTCTTGCAAAAAGATCCCGAAACAGGTTAACTTCACCCTGTGGCCTTTTGGTCACGTAAATTCACGGCACCAGAACTGATTTACCCCATTACGGACAAGGAACTTTTGGCATCAAGGCGGCCTTCAAAGCTTGGCGGCATTATCTCTTAGGAGCAAGGCAGACGATCACGGTAATCGCAGATCACCGCAATCTACAGTACCTGAAGGTGGCAAAGGCTCAATCATCTCGCCAACTCCGATGGGCGTTATTTTTTGCTGAATTCGACTTTGTAATTACTTACCGACCTGGTTGTCGAAATGGTAAAGCGGATGCCCTGTACCGTATAGGGGTAGATGATGAACGCACAAACCCCCGACCCAGTGCCCATCATTCCTGGAGGAAGACTCCTAGGAATAACAACATCTCTAACACTAGATGACATCCATGAGGAAATCCCACATCTCGTTGACAATAACATTCTGCAGGATTGGCCAATCAAAAGTATTCACCACTCAATTTTAAACCATCTACCTTATTTTCAGGGACGTTTCTATCTGCCTAGCAAAGAACTTTCTGAAAAGGTCATCTCAAATTACCACGAATCATTGGTAGAAGGACATCCTGGAATCGCTAAAACCGAAGCCAAGATCAAGCGGCACTTTTGGTGGCCAACATGGCATAAGGACATCAAGCAGTTCGTACTATCTTGTGGAGTCTGTGCACAAAACAAGGCCCATAAGAAGAGAGCACCAGGCCTACTGCAACCACTGGAGATTCCGCCTACACCTTGGCATACATTATCTCTTGATTTTATTACTGATCTTCCTTCTTGTAATGGATTCAACACCATTTTAGTGGTGGTGGACTTATTTTCCAAAATGGCCCATTTCATCCCATTGAAAGGCATACCCTCAGCTTCAATCCTGGCTAAGGAATTCCTAGAACAGATAGTCCGAATACACGGATTTCCTTCCATCCTGATTTCAGACCGTGGCAGTCAATACATCTCATGCTTATGGAAAAAGTGTTGTGTGTTAGCTCAAATCGATGTAAGACTTTCCACCAGTCACCATCCCCAAACCGATGGTCAGACTGAGAGGACCAACCAAACTTTGGAGCAATACCTAAGATGTATGTTACACCAAACAGAAAGCAGCTGGAAAGATGTTTTGTGGATAACCGAGTATGCCTATAAAAATTCTTTACATTTCCAACACAGGGTGGAGTCCTTTCTATACAATATACGGGATGCACTCACAAACCTCCAATCTTGACCCACCTCAACTTCTAGAAATGCCAGCTGTAAGGAGTTTGCACACTACCATCACTCAAGCCTTTAAACAGGCGACAGACCATCTGAGACAAGTTAAAGAAAGATACAAGAAATCAGCAGACGTTCATAGATGTGAAGCGCCAAAGTACCGAGTTGGGGATGAAGTCTGGCTGGCCTCAAAAAATATACCAGTAAAGGGAACCCGAACCTTCAACCCCAGATATTTAGGTCCGTACACCATCAAGGCCATCATTAAACCAGTAGCTGTGAAATTGGACTTGCCGCCACACATGCAGATTCACCCCGTGTTTTACGTCTCACTTTTGAAACCAGTGCAACCAGGAACCCAAGTATTGAAACAACCAAAACCAATCCCGTTTGAAGGAGAACCTGAATTTGAAGTTAAGTATATTCTAGACTCAAAATTCATCAAATCAAAACTATTTTACTTAATAGACTGGAAAGGATATGGACCGCAAGAAGGATCGTGGGAACCTAGTGATCACATTCATGCTCCTCTGTTAAAAAGATTCCATCGTAATCATCTGAGCAAACCAGGACCAATGGGAGAATCCACCGTTAGGGGGGCTTTGGGGGAGAGTGCTGTCATGGTACAAACTCCCAAACCTCTGGAGCTTATGGGCCTACCCCAGTCACTGGCACCCTTAGGAGCTTATCAAGCCCAAAAGTTTGTCCTAGGATCTCCTGGACTCAGTCCTGGCGCCCCTGGCGCCAGCCTCATAACATGTGCTAATTGCATGGGACTACATTCACAGCCTAATAGGGCTGAGCCTCTCTGTATACCCTGGGTGTGGCTGAGGGATTACTTTACCTGAGTTTGCAGGGTGTGGCTGAGGGACTATTTTACCTGGAACTACTTACAAGGCTATTTAAGCCACACCCTACAGGCAGAACACGCTTCGCGTTATTCTGCACTCCTGCAGCGTAACACTCACCATGTCTGCTCAGTACTCGAACTTCTACAGCCACGCCCGTCCTGAGATCCCGATCCAGCGGCACCTGAGAGAAGGAAAAGAAGAGAACAGGAGTTAGTACAGCAACAAAGGCCTTACCTGCAGTATTCCATCCAATCGGCCGCGCCTTCAACTGCTCTGCGGGCCGCCGCACCTGCAGAGAAGAAGGTATCTGCACGGACACCCAATATTCACCCGGGGTCTGTATTCTTCAGGAATTTCGTTGAAGCGGTTCTTCCCATCACCGTCCTGGAGCCACGCCGCGCCTGCAGAAAAGGAAAAGAAACAGCAGGTTAGTCGCTCACAGAAAAGAAACAGCTATACAGACATTCAGCGCCACTCACCCGCGCTAATACTCACCTGCAGGAAATCTGCTCAGCATTTTAGGAAGAGTCAAATCTTAATCCGAAAACCGCTCAAGACTGTGCCTGAAATAAAAGAGAAACACAGGTTAAAACTTGGGCAATAAGGACATTAAGCACCTACACCAAGCATCCATTGGCATAGAGAATTACCTACTTAATCCAGCTATTCAAAACTCTGCAACAGCCCCGCAGGATCAGTGAAGTAACTTGGTCCTGGGAAAGAATGTGCATACCGCGCCCCTGCTAGAGATTGCAGGACGGAGAGCCTACCATAAAGAACTCCAAGGTGAGACAGAAGAGGAGAAGGGCATCAGAAGGTTAAAAGAGGTGGAACCAATTCGGCTCCACTCAGTTAGCTAATATCTTGTTTCGACATTGCAGGCAAATGCCTCCTGGGGCGATAACGAGGGAGAAGACGCTGGCAGGCATCATCACTCAAGCTGTGCAACGCCAGTGTAGACATCATTTGTGCGGCTACATGCTACACCCCCGTGGAGACCAGGTGAGCGTGACACATGCTCACACCCCCTATTCTCCACGCAGGAGCAGTCCCGAGCAGCATAATCTATTGCCACCAGTCACCACATAAGCACAGAGGGCGAAGTCAGACCCGAGCGACCTCACCCAACGCCTCTGCAACCGTGTCCCAACGCCTCTGCAGAGACCAGGTGAGCATAACAGGAGGAGGCTATTGCAATAGTCAAGCCCAGAGAGAACCAGGGCTTGGGTCACATTGACCCTCTGGGGGAAAGTTAGAAAGGGAGAATTACTTTAAGAAGGAAGAGCTGGAAGTAGGACCTCTTGGTGATGTCCTGAGTGTGAGGGAGGAAAGAGAGAGAGGAGTCAAAGATGACTCCAAGGTTTCTGGCTTCAGAAGAGGGTGCAGGGGTGAGCCCAGGGAGGAAGGCCAGAGTGAAGGGAAGAAGGCGGGAGCAGAGGCCCCTATGGGAAGGATCTACTTTTTACAGGCATTGAGGCAGAGATTGTTGGTGGTGCACCAGGACTGGATGGCAGATAGGCAGTTCGTGATGATGGAAGGTGCAAGAGGGTCAGCAGGGAGTTTGAAAAAGAGCTGTGTGTCATCTGCGTAACACTAGACTTTGGAGAAGGAGGAGATGAGGCGTTCAAACAGAGAAGGGTAGATGTTAAAGAGCCAGGGGAGAGGATAGACCTCTGGGGGACACCACAAGTGGAGAGGGAAGTAGGCGAGGAGAAGGTGCCCAGGATGACTTGGGAAGAGCGGTCAGTAAGGAAGGATGTCAGGCTGTCCAGTGCCCATTCCGAGATACCAAGGGTATTGTGGAGCCTTTGTATGAGGATGGAATGGTTGACTGTGTCAAAGGCAGAAGAGAGATCGAGAAGAATAAGGACAGCAGGAGTGTTGGAGTACAGAGATGCAAGCAGTTCTTGGCGGGTGTTCAGAAGAGCAGTTTCTGTGCCTCTGGATGCTCAGAATCCAGATTGATGGTTGTGGGGATCACCAACAAGTTCAGTATGAGAGTTGAGTTGGGGTAAAACCAACTTCTCCAGCAATTTCCCCAGGAAGGGAGTTATGGAAATAGGGCGGTAGTTGGTGGGGCAGGTAGGTTCTGCTGAAGGTTTTTTCAGGAGTGGGCGCACAAGGGGTTGCTTAAAGGAGGAGGGGAAAGATCCTGTGACAAAAGAGTGATTGCAGAAATCAGTGAGAACAGGGGCAAGAGAGGTGATTCTATCTTGATGGTCCTGGATGAGCAGGGGGATACCTGCTTAGAAGAGGCCTTCATGGTGTGGACAACTCGTGTAACTTCTTCAGTTGTGACAGGGGTGAAGGAGGAGAATGAGGAAGGATGAGGGAGGAGGGGCAAGAAGGTCAAGGGGTGTGGGACTGGTTGTGAGGGTGTGTAGCAAGGCTGGTGAGGATGTCCTGGGTTTTGGAGGCAAAGTGTGAGGCCAATGTATTGCAGGGGGTCTGGGAGGGAGAAGGGGAGGTGGAGACTGAGGAGGGGTTGGCTAATTCCCTGCAGATCTTGAAAAGTTCAGCCGCGTTATTGGATGCACCGGAAACCCATGGCTGAATGTGGGCTCTTTTCTTCTTGGCCCAGATGGAGTGTCTGTATTGCCTTTGGCGCAGTCGGCAGGCCAGTTTGTCAGATCATGAGCCTGAGGTTTGCCATTTCTGTTCTGCAGCCCTGCACTTATGGTTCAGGGCCGCAAGCTTGATGTCATACCCGGTGTTACACTTAGAGGCAGGTTTCAAGCGGATCCTCATGACTGGGGCAAGAATGTCAAGAGTATTGGTGATAGAAATGTGGAGGTTGCTGAGGGCAGAGTCAGAGGTAGAGTCAGAGTTGGGGAGAGAGGGGGGATGAAGGTAGAAGCAAAGGCAGCCGCAGACACTCATTTCATTGGGTGGATGTTAGCGAAATGAGGTTGGTGGGATTTTGGTGGGGCGGGGGCCAAGGGGACTCACATGGGTGGAGAGGAGAGTATGGCCAGACCAGGAGAGAGGGGTGACTAGTGGGGGGAGAGAGAAAGGTCAGAGTGTATGAGGGCATCCAGAGTGTGTTCCACTGAGTGGGTTGGCCCAGGTGGGAGAATGAAGAGGGAAAGCGAGGTGCCAAGGTCAGTGAAGAGAATGGATGCTAAGCCTGTGGAGTCCAGTTGGATGTTGAAGTCACCCAGAAGGAGGAGGTTGGATGTGGATGAAAGTAAGGAAGAGCATAAGCCAGCCCATTCAGACAGGAACATGGTGGTGGCGCCTGGAGGCCGGTAAATGGTGGCAATGGTCAGGGTGGAGGAGGGAGAGATGACCAACTTGCAAACCAGGCTTTCAAAGGAAGCGTAGAGCTGGATGGGTATGATGGAAGCAGGAACCCACTCAGGAATGATTAAGGCAACCCCCTTACCAGTGCAGTGGGGTTGAGGCTTGGAGATGATCTTGAAGCCGTCAAGGAGGAGGGAGTCAAAAGCAGTGACTGAACTGGCCTTGAACCATGTCTCGGTAAGAACTAGAGGGTCGAGGTAAATGTCTTCAAGAAGGAGACAGATGTCAACAGAGTGTTTGTTGGTTGAGTGAGCATTGAGAGTTGCCAGCTGGAGGAGGTCTGTGGCTTTGAATGTTTTCTGAGGTGGTGTACAGGGGCGTGGTACATCAGTCAGAGGAGTGGCAGAGAGAGTAGAAGGCGGATATGCAGGAAAAGGAAGGAAGTTAATGAGAGAAGGCAGGATCCGGTTAAAGAAAGGGAGGTTGGGTTGTGGACCCTGAACCAGGATAGTGCTAGTGTGAAAGACATTAACGAAGCAACGTGAGGATGAGAAACCGGCCAAGACGACTTTCCACTTGGTGCCACCGTTAATGGTAGAGCATTTTGAGGGCGAGAGAACAGAAATGAGGTGGGGGGGGTCCATAGATCTGGAGAGGGGACAGAGAAGAGGATTTCAGTGAAAACTTCTCTAGAGGAAGCACTTAAATAGGTGTCTGGATGCAGTCTATGTGTTTACAAACACAGGGATTTAGTCATTTGTACAATGAAAGGACAATTTTGGGCTTGGGGAGAAGGAAGGACATTGCTATTTTTAAATATGACACTGGTTGCTGCATCGTGATATGAAAGGTGCTGAAATTAGACCAGTTACACATTTTGAAAGCTTAATCTTTTCCGCGGCAGGTAATACAGGGGTCATCTCTAAATTATATACGTTACTAGCAGTTGTACCTGTGCTTCGCAAAGTAATTCCTACTAAATAAAAACCAATTAGACAAAGGTATATTTATATGTTATACTTTTTACATTGTCTACACCATGGAACCTACCCACTTACCAAATTCCAGGTTTGTAGCATTTTGGGAAGTATGATGAACATTTCAAACAGACACACATATAAATCCGCAAATTTCCTATTTAGTACAGTGCCTGTGGTAGCGGCCCTGTAGTTATGGTTAAGTTGCTCAACTCGTAGGAAGAGCACTTTTTGGGCAGCTTATAACTTAGCTCCCCCTGGACCTATCCTAACCAAACTTTGCAAAAAACGTATATGACTCTGTCTGAGGTTTCAACAAGGGGGGGAGTTATAGAGGGGTCCCAAAAAATTGTTCTTTTCCATAGCCGCAATGGAAAATATGTTTTGTGCACACCTACAGGCCAAACCGCTGGACGGATTTTCACCAAATCTGTGGCAGAAGTGACGGCTTGGTCCTCAAAGCAGGCTTTTGCAAATTCGGTGTAAATCCGTCCAGTAGTTTTCTTTAAAATGGGCTAAAAGCAGGTACAGAAAAAATGTGTGATATCTGGGTTCGGTCTGCAGACTCACTGCCTTGTTCAGTCCGTGGATGGGCATCCGATTGGCCCGGGGCTCGGTCTGCGGACTCACTGCCTTGTTCAGTCCGTGGACGGGCATCCGATTGGCCCGGAGGGTGACGTGGTGGACGTGCCCACTGATTGGATGGTGAAAAGCGTGAAGTGCGTCAGATTTTTGGAAACGCCCGCCATGTTGGATTTGCGGACAGCGGTCGGTGTCCGCGGACATCACAGTAAAAACATAAAAGAACACAACATTGCACTTGTCACGATCTCTGGGGAGGCAAGGGGTGATGAGGATGGGATGGATATGGCCGTTAGAAGCCAAAAAACAGGTGTTTTTCATCCCCAAAGTCTGTGAACAGCACGGATGTTTGAGGGCAGGACTGTGATGTTCACTCACACTTCAGATGTTGGGGCCTTCTATGCCTATTTTCTTGCATTATAGGGGTGGTGAAAAGCAGTTTTTGGGGGGCTTATAACTTTGGCGCCACTCAATGAAACTGCATTGTTTGCTGTCTCGTTCTCTCCAGTTCTTGTGAGTCATTGTTCCTGTTTCTATGTAGTCCCTTTTCATTTCCATTGTTCCCCTGTAGCTAGGCTTTGTGGGGTGGGTGTTTTGTATAAAACACCCACCTCACCCCAATGACTCTTAGTAAGTGTGCAACACACGTGCCATCTCCTTGCAGTTATTGATGAGACATGACCGTTTTGAGTGCCAACATGTCTGAACAACTTATATGTGCTGAGAAAGTGGGAGGCATGTGGCTAGAAGGCATGGTACATCAGTCACAGGAGTGCTGTGTGCATTGTTGGTGCAAAAAGGGTGTGTGTATTGTGAGAAACCTAGGGGTATTCTCCCATGTAAACCCTGAGAACCCTCTATTCAGGTGGCTAGCGGAGGGCCATCGCCTTTGATCCCAACCCCGGGGGTGGACAAGCGAGGGGGTATCACCTGCGTTGGTGAGTCCGGGGTTATATTCATGAGGGTGCCGCAGGAGATACACAGTATACCCACGGAACAATAAGACAGGAGGAAGAAGCCCCTGAAGCCTTCATGGGGTATTCTGACTCTCTTAGCCCTGATCAAGGTCTTATTAATCCGAATTCAAAGCCCATTATTCATGGTACAAGTAAGAGGAGGCAAAGAGTTAAGTAACCCAAGGCTAGAGAATGTTCCTATCCCCGCTGTCAATATCCTAAAAGTATTCTGGTAAATAGAAGTAACCCTCAATCCCAATTCAATTCCCCCTCTTCCCATTTGCCATCTGAATCCCCTTCCTCAGCTTTCATGGGATATTTGCAATCCCATTCCATCTCCCCCTCCCCATTCCTGACAAATACTGGGAAGATGAAAAGGCCAACTGAGAGTAGTGAGGATTACCTGATTGAAACACCTTGAGAAATAAAAAGAAGACTGCTACCTACTACCATTAGGTTGTCCCATTAATGGGATCAGGCAGGGTTAGGCATTTCATGATGACTAGTCACACATGACTCCACTTGACTCTTATGTGAAGTATAAAAGGTGTGGTTTTGCACAATCAGAAGAGAGCCGTGAATCCTGAAGGAAGCCAAGGAGCAGGGAGCTGAAGGTAGAGGAGCCTGGAGGATCCAGAGGAGATCGGCTGCCTCAGTGCCTGTGAGGGGCTGCAGCGTGGCTAGGGAGCCGTGTCTCCAGGGAGCTGGATTGAGGCAGCCCGTATCCTGCTGGCGGCTTGCGAAGGAGTGCTTGATCCCACGGGGGTCTGAGGGGCAGGTGGTGAGACCCTGACCTCAATCCCATATGCCCTGGGAGAGCTGGAGCGGGAAGGGAGAAAAGACAGAATTTACAAGAGGCACAAAGCAGAAAGCAAGAACGATAGCGTTAAGTAAAAGGAAAGTGAGAGAGAGGCGCTGAAATAGCAGAAAGGGAAAAAAAAGGGCTTGAAAATAAATGAGAATGGTGCAAGTGACCCGAAAGTGAAGGAAAGGTGCAAGGGAGCACCGGAAAGAGAAATAAAGTAAACAAGAAGGGTGCAAGTGACCAGAAAGTGAAGTGAAATTGCAAGTGAGCACTGGTGAACGAAACACGTTTGCAAGAGGCACAGAAAGGAAAAGGACAGGTGCAAGGGTGCATGAAAGCAAGGAAATAAATGTGCAAGAGACACAGTGAAGAGCAAGTGAACCCAAAGCGAAGATGCCAGGGGTACGTCAAGCTGAGAGAAAGCAAGACAAAGAAAGTGCAAGTGAACACAACATAGTAGAATATGACCAAGGGGTGCAGGAAGCACCTGGAAGAGGAAAGGATAGAAGAAAAGCAAATACAGGAAATACAGACCGGGGCCAAAGATCAGAGTGGTTACGCTTAGGAAGAGCCAAGAACCTAGCGTTTACGAAAATCTTTGATATTATCCTATGAGAAGGTTGTGTGTGAAAGGAACTGTAAATAAGACAAAGGCACGTCTTGACATCTTGACAGGTTGAACTATTTTGTTTGGCCTTGTGTTTGGGAATTGAAAGGGCCTGAGCTTGGGGAACCCCAAGAGGCCTAACCAAGGTTAATACATGTTTGACAAGTTGAACTTTTTGTTTAAAACTGAAGGGGCCTGAACTTGGGGAAGGGCACCCTAAAAGGCCTAACAAAACTGAACTGGTGTTTAAAAGTGAAGGCGCCTGAGCTTCGGGAAGGGAACCCTAAGAAGCCTAACAGAAGTGAACTTTTATTTGGTGAAACAAGGAGACAAAAGCTTGTGGAAGTGAACCCTGAGAAGGCTTGAAGAAACTGGTATATTTTTGTTTGATTTGAAGCTTGGAAGAAGTGAAGCTTGGGGAAGGGAATGCCCAGGGACTAAAGATACTGGGAATTGCTGAACAGGGTACACAAACTTTGTGGAGAAGAGCTGATGAACAACTTCTTTTTGATTATGCTAATCTTTGATGGCACTAACCAAGCCACACCTGGTGAAAAGATCACCTGAAATCAGCCTTGGTATATATTTATTTTTGAATCACTAAGGAATTCCTATCACATTTTATCAGAGAGTGAGGGCAAGCATAGGTTTAAACACAGAAGTATTTTGGTTTTTGACTTTCAGACATCGACAGTTGAGGGAACCACCTTTTTAGAGTTAGGTATTACACCAACCCCAGCATTGTAGTGAATACAGGTTTTAAAAACTATAACACTTGAGTCTGTGTCTCTCTTGATACCATGCCTCTCTCACAGTGTGTTAAATTTAAAGCAACAATTTCATATTCCACAGCAACATCTGCTACACATCACTTTGTTGTGCAAGAGAAAGTAGTGTATACTCAGATATTGCAGACAGAGGAGGATAAGGTGGCTCAGCCCACTATCTCTCAGTTAGAGGCAGAGAGGAGTTGCAAATGATATGATGACATGGAACAGACAGTGTAGAGAAGCAGGAAATGGGGAGTTCCGGGTCTCCACCACCACCCACATGCACTGATGAGTCTTTGAATAAGGATGATGATTTGCAAGATAAAGATTATGACCCATCAGTGCCCAGCCGCAAACCATGATTCTGGAATCCACTGATATGGAATCGCAAGAGTAGGACAATTATAAAAATGGGAGCAGAAAAACCCACTCTTCCACCTTTGTACCGCTTTTTGCAGAAACACATTAGCAGATCTGAAAGTACAAAAGCATACGGGCATCACCCCCCAAATTCACTACCAGCATGTCTGCAGGCAGAGGAACATATTACGACTTGTCTTGACCCACCAAGACCTTTTAAAGTGTGGGACTTCTTCATACAGGAAAGAGAGCTCCAGCATCCAGCCCCCTTCACTATGTACACGAAAACTGTGTGCTGTGACCAACCGGGGTACCACATCTTTGCTGTCCTATATGCTACAACAACATCCATGGGCTAAACCCAGAAGACCTCTACTGGAGCCCTGTCTCAAGCAGCCAATCATCATACCAACCACAACCTATATGATCTTCCCGGCAAAAATATGCTGATCTGCCATAGCTCTAGTGACTGAGTGATGGTGACAGTAATAGTATGAAATGCCATAAGCATACCGTTCTTTTCTTGAGTCATGCGCCTGTTATTGTGCCACCTTCCAACAGGGCATAGAGTACTCATTTCAATTTAACGGGTGCTCGTTGTTAAACAAGAGATTCAAACATGACATATCTTTCATATTCTCCATGTTACGCAAGGCCTGAAAATATGAGAAGTTGTCAGGTCCAGTCAGAGTGACTCTGTTACATGACAGCTGCAAACGTGTGCTGTTGATAGTTTTTTCTTGTTACTCAAGACTTGGAAACATGAAAATGTTTTGAGTTCACCTGTTCAACGAGAACTGCAATCATAAGAATTTTGGGGATTCGCCCTCTTACATCATAGTATTTGAGCACCTGCTGATGGTCACCCAGCTATGAAGCACCCATGATTTGTAGGTGTGAACGTAATCCAAGTTTGTTATTACAATATGAGTCAGTCATGTATTTACGAACACAATTACCTTATTGTATATTCTAGCGAGTTTCATTTGTAATAATTTGCTGCTGTGCATTTTCATGTTCTACAGCGCTGTTTTCTTGTACAATTCCAAAATTATAAACAGCTGAATAGTTCCTTCAGAAAACACCCCTGTGGGGTGTAATCAAAGGCCCTAAACTGAAGGTCCATGTGAAAAAGGCCTACCTATCATCACCAAAGGAAAAGCATCATTTTAATTAACCAAGGAAGAATACATTCAAAGGCCCCTTTCACATGAAAAACAGGATTTTTAAACACTGACACTAAATCAGCTCTGCATGTGTGTTTGCAGTTTAAATGTGAAAAATGTACCCCTGCTAACATAAAAATGTCAGGGAAAATACATGGTGCGGGCTGACAAAAAGTTATGTATAGTATGTTTTGCATGCAAAATACCAGCCAACATCTGAAAAGAAAAGCCCACTTTGTTGCTATGAAGATTTAATTTGGGCCCAAGGCAGAGCCTTTTGGCTTGTGGGTGGGCAAACCTCACAAAACATGGCACCACGGCTAGCCTGGCTTGCATCCCAGCTGTTTACAACTTCAATAATATGTGGCCTGCCTGAAAGGAGTTGTGATTAAAGGCTGGGCTCTCTGCAGACCCAAAGGAAGTTCACTTCCAAGTAGCTGTTGCATTGACATTGGAATGCTACGTAAATGGAAGTGGAATGGCCTCCAGCCATATATAAGGACATTTATTGTCTTTAAAGCTGTCTCCTTTGTTTAGAGACGGGTAATTGGACGAAGAAACTGTACTTTAAAATGTCCAAAGTGTAACTTAGCCTCACAAAAGCTGAATTGTTTTGCTTTAATGACAAACAGCTGTTTTATATTTTCTATGGTTTTTTGCATTCAGTTTTTTCTTTCTGTACTTCATTTGACCATCCCTCAGGTCCCTCACACCGTCTTAACTCTGGGTCTTATCTTTTCACCTAACTATTCTGTTTCTGTATGATACAGATTAATGTTTCCAGCGTATGACTAATGGATTTATAGTTGACTTCTACTTTATGTTGATTAACATTTACTTTCATTGTATTTAAGGCCAACCCACCCACATGCCTCCGCTTCGCGTTATTCTGCTTTCAGCAGCGTAACGCTTACCGCTGTCCTTACCTGTTCTTCATCTCGTCGTGCATCTACCTGATTCCAGCTACTCCATCGCCGAAGGTGCATCTTACCTGATTCCAACTACTCCATCGCTGAAGGCGCATCTTACCTGATTCCAGCTACTCCATCGCTGAAGGCGCCTCGAAGTCAGAGCCTTTCCTCACCTGATCCGGGCGTCCAGCAACGCGGGAGCTCCACTTCTTTGCTTCATCTTCGCGGAACCTTCATCCTGCAGCCACAGAGCTGCTCCCGAGCATCCAGACTCCGCTCTACGCCACCGGTCTTCCCCTGCAAGGGAAAAAGAACACAACAGGTTAGAAGCCATATAATAACGAACGCTTGGCAGTGGCATACCTGAGTCTAGAGTTCCATTATAAAGACCAACTTACCAGCTAATTCGGGAATTCCATCATCCTCAGGGAATCCCCGGACTCGCTCCGCGACTCTGATCTGCCATCTTCACACCTATTGGGAAGAGATAAGATATTGCAAGAATTACTAATAATAATCAAGGCAAAAGACATTATAATATAACGAACATTAATCATAATCAAAAGACTTACCTTCTAAGTGGATTGGTCGCAGCCGGTCTGGATCACCACTTCCATGGACTAGTGAAGCAACTAGGTCCACGCTACGCGCCCCTGCTACAAGAAGCAGGACGGAGAGCTCAGCGTTACAAAACCACAGGGCAATATCAGTGTCCAGAACAGCAGGCTCAGCAGCAGCTGGGGAGAGAGTCTATCCAAGGGAGCCAAGTCAAGGGAGGGCTCCAACCGAATGTCCCCGCAGAGACCAGGTGAGCGTAACAGAACGCGAAGCCACTCTGAATCTCTGCCTAGGCATTATGGAAACCTCTGAAACCAACCAGTTAGCCCAATTACTGGGGGAGCTGCGGGCTGAAGTGCATGCCTCAAGACAAGAGACTAATTCATTGAGGAGAGACCTTATTGTAGTCCGAGAATGGACGGATGATTTGGCAAGGCAAATGCTCCAAGCACACGCAGGACAAGTTCAGTTACCCGGGATTGCACCAACTCCTTTGCCTCAACCATCACCACCAGTGCAAGTGGTACTTCCAGGGGCCGTCCCACTGGCTCCACTGGAATGCTTCTTTGGCGACCCGAACAAATATGCTGTATTCATGAACCAGTGCCGTCTCCACTTTTTGTGCCGACCAGGAGCCTTCCCTAATGACAGCGCAAGGGTGGCCTTTGTACTTTCCTATTTGGGAGGTTGTGCAGCTGCCTGGTCCACACCATTAGTAACCCAGGATGATCCAATACTTTGGAACTTTTGGGAATTCCAAGAGGAATTGGAAATTTGTTTGCCAGGCACACCCAAGGACAAGCATTAGACAACAAACTACTATCTCTTAGACAAGGAAACCATGACTTATTGACTTACATTGTCACCTTCAACCGTCTCATTGCACAGACTAATTGGCCTGAGGTGAAACTGCCCACACTTTTTTACCAGGGGCTACGTGGTGAGTTAAAAGACGTACTAGCTCAAGTGGTCAATCCGCCCGAGTGTTGTGCGGAATATATCAATCTAACTGTGCAATTGGACCACTGGTTTCAAGACCGAAAAATGGACCGCACGAGGGCGGAAGTAAGATCAGTTTACATGCGACCCCGGGACAATCAAACCAGGGCTCAAGAAACTATGCAAATTGGAGGATTACGAACTCCCATTTCCAAAGCTGAGAGGGAAAAAAGGAGAAAACAACAACTTTGTTTATATTGCGGAAAGGCTAGACATTTTTTACGAGATTGCCCTATTAAACCTCCCAAGAAGATGGTACGTGCCATGGACAATGGCAACGAAGAAAAAGAACAAAAGTCTGAAAACTCAAACGCCCGGCAAGCATAGGGGTCCACTTGTCGAGCGGAATTATGAAAGTTGTACAGACCTCACACCTGGTCATCCCGGTATTAATAACCCATCACCAACAACCGTCAAGAGTACATGCTCTAGAAGCCTACATCGATAGTGGTGCAGTGGCAAATTACATCGATCAAGATTTGGCCACATGGCTAGGCCTTCCTCTTCAGCAAAAATCACACTCAGAGAACGTTACTGCCGTGGATGGCTCCCAGCTGTCTTCGGGGTCAGTAACTCAACACACCGATAAGGTAATGCTGACATGTCAGGATGGTCACTGGGAAAGCATCTCGTTTAATCTTATAGGGGACCCCAAGTTCCAAATGATCCTAGGAATGCAGTGGCTTGAAACCCATAACCCAAGGATTGACTGGCGCACAAGAAAGCTGACCTTCCCTCAAGAATGTGCAAAGAGCTGCTACCATGGGGAAGCGAGGAATCTACAACTCAAGGGGAAACCCATCCTAAGAATTTCTGGTTCATTACCTGCTGAATATCAAGTTTTTCTGGACGTGTTCCAAAAGAAACAAGCTAACACCCTGCCTCCACACAGAACTTACGACTGCCAAATTGATCTGGTCCCAGGGGCACAAATTCCCTGCAGCAGAATCTATGCTCTGACTGAGCAAGAAAATCAGCACCTAAGGACATATCTAGATCAGTACCTAGCTAATGGGTTCATCCGCCCGTCCAAGTCCCCAGCTTCCTCAGCTCTCTTCTTCGTGCCCAAGAAGGAAGGGGACCTCAGAACTTGTATAGATTATAGGGTGTTAAACCAGATCACCGTGAAGAATAGGTCCCCTCTGCCACTCATTCCCGAACTACTTGACCAAGTAAAGAATGCTCAAATCTATACAAAATTGGACCTACGAGGAGCTTACCATTTGGTAAGGGTAAAGAAAGGTGATGAATGGAAAACGGCATTCCGAATCAAATACAGACTTTTTGAGTTCCAGGTCATGCCCTTTGGGTTATGCAACGCACCAGCAGCATTCCAGTTCTTTATGAACGATGTACTCCACGAACTGCTGGACGTCTGTGTCCTTGTCCACATCGACGACATCCTCATCTATTCAGCATCCAAGGAAGATCACGTGGGCCATGTAAGGGCCGTTCTGGAGAAACTCCGTAAGCATCGGCTGTTTTCCAAATTGGAAAAATGTTTTTTCCCAGTCACGGAAGCCGAGTTCTTGGGCTTCATGCTTACCCCGCGAGGGGTGCACATGGACACACGTATGGTGGAAGCTATTCTTCAGTGGCCATCCCCGACATCGACCAAGGGAGTGCAGAGCGTACTCAGGTTTGCCAATTTCTACCGGCGGTTCATCCCGGGAGATTTTCTCAAATCGTTCATCCTATCACCTCTTTATTAAGGAAGAATAAGAAGTTTTCTTGGACTCCAGACGCCGAAAAGGCCTTCCAGGAATTGAAATTGGCTTTCACTTCAGCACCCGTTCTTCGGCATCCTCGTCCCGATCTGCCCTACGTAGTTGAGACCGATGCCTCCGGTGTGGCCATGGGTGGAGGTGTTATCACAAAGGGACCCAGACACCGGGCAGTTACATCCCATAGCATTTTGGTCCCGTAGGTTTACAGCGCCAGAAATGAGCTATGCCATAACCGACAAAGAATTATTGGCAATCAAAGCAGCCCTTAAAACCTGTAGACACTACCTCCTGGGGGCTAGACATACTGTCACTGTTATCATGGATCACCATAATTTGCAATATTTAAAAACTACCAAGGCCCAATCTTCTCGTCAGCTTCGCTGGGCTCTTTTCTTCGCAGAGTACGATTTTGTGATCACATATCGACCAGGAGTGTGTAACGGAAAAGCAGACGCTCTGTCGTGAATGGGAGAAGGCAAAGATGCTTTTATACCATCAGAACCAGTACCCATCATTCCGGATCGCAGTAACCGCCTGTTTGGAAGATTTGAAGGTCAACCTTCAGTCTCAAATGGACCAAACCACCCAACAAGAATCGTTAGTCAAGGGAGACCAGTACTCCATCACGGATAATTTACCCTATTTCCAGGGGAGACTATGTATTACAGACAAAGAAACTAAGAATAGGATTATAGCAAATTACGACAAGTCATTGGTGGAGGGACATCCTGGGATTACTAAAACAAGAGCCAAAATCAGGAAGAATTATTGGTGGCCAACCTGGAGAAAGGATGTGGCCCAATTCATTGCAACCTGTGGAGTTTGTGCACAACAGAAATCCAAAAAGTCAAGTCCCGCAGGATTATTGCATCCTCTGGCTATACCACCAGTTCCAGGGCATACGTTATCCATGGACTTCATCACAGATTTACCTCCCTGCGATGGCTTCAACACAATTTTAGTGGTGGTGGATTTATTCTCCAAAATGGCACACTTCATTCCACTAAAAGGACTTCCTACTGCTGGAACTCTGGCTACTTTATTCCTAGATCAAGTAATCAAACTACATGATTTCCTTTCGGTACTGATTTCTGATCGAGGAACACAATTTGTTTCAGCCTTCTGGAGGAGTTGTTGCAAGATAGCACAGATTGATCTTCGCCTGACCACTAATCACCATCCCCAAACCGATGGTCAAACTGAGAGGACTAATCAGACGTTAGAGCAATACCTGACATGCATGCTGCAGCAGACGGAAGGATCCTGGAAGGATGTTCTTTGGTTAACCAAATTTGCATACAATAACTCTATCCACACCAGTACTGGACAAATCCCATTCTATATCATGAATGGTCGGCATCCCCGGATGTCGTCCTTTGACCTGTTTGGCGAGCTAGAAATGTCCACAATCACCTCTCTACATAAGTCTATTACTGAAAATCTTAAGGAAGCAAGCCAAGGAACAACAAAAGAAGTTTGCTGACAGGCATAGAAAGGAAGCTGCACATTACCAAATTGGGGACAAAGTATGGTTGACTGCCAGAAATATACCATTAAAAGGACCTCGGGTCTTTCGTCCCAGATATCTCGGACCTTATCCCATCAAGGCCATTATCAACCCGGCCGCAGTAAAACTAGATCTACCCGCCAATATGCGAATTCATCCAGTGTTTCACGTTTCCCTCTTGAAGCTTGTGAAGCCTGAGACCAGGATCAAAAAAACACTGGAGCCTGAAGTTATAGAAGGAGAACCGGAGTATGAGGTTAAAGACATCCTGGATTCTAAAATAGTAAGATCAAAACTGTATTATTTAATTGATTGGGAGGGTTATGGAACTCAAGATCTCACTTGGGAACCTGCAGAATTTGTTCACGCACCTCGACTAATCAGGCGGTTTCACCATAACAGCCTCACCAAACCTAGACCGGGGAGAGGAACGCCAGTGAGAGGGGCCTTGTGGGGGAGTGCTGTCATTGCCATTGGACAAGGGTCCAGCTCTTCCTCACCCCCAGGGTCCAAATGGAAAAGTGTGCTTTGCACACTGTGTGCCTAGGGCACGTGCTTCAGGGCCGGGCGTGGCCGTAGACTATCATTGGAAGGCACGTGCAAGAGTCCCTGGGAGGGGCAAGGTGGAGCCACAAGGCGGGGCCAAAGGGAGGGGCCATGGCCAGCCTATTTAAGGCCAACCCACCCACATGCCTCTGCTTCGCGTTATTCTGCTTTCAGCAGCGTAACGTTTACTGCTGTCCTTACCAGTTCTTCATCTCGTTGTGCATCTACCTGATTCCAGCTACTCCATCGCTGAAGGCGCATCTTACCTGATTCCAGCTACTCCATCGCTGAAGGCGCCTCTTACCTGATCCCAGCTACTCCATCTCTGAAGGGCGCATCTTACCTGATTCCAGCTACTCCATCGCTGAAGGCACCTCTTACCTGAATCGAGCTACTCCATCACTGAAGGCGCACCTTACCTGATTCCAACTGCTCCATTGCTGTGCGCGCATCTTACCTGCATCCCATCGATATCGGAGTCGGAGCCTTTCCTGATCTGATCCAGGTATCTAGCAACGCGGGAGCTCCACTTCTTTTCTTCATCTTCGCGGAACCTTCATCCTGCAGCCGTGGAGCTGCTCCGGAGCATCCAGACTCCGCGCTAGCCGCCAGTCTTCTCCTGCTAGGGAAAAAGAACACAACAGGTTAGAAGCCATATAATAACAAACACTTGGCAGCTCCATACCTGAGTCTAGAGTTCCATTATAAAGACCAATTTACCAGCTAATTCGGGAGTTCCTTCTTCCTCAGGGAATCCCCAGATTCGCTCCACGACTCCGATCTGCAATCTTCACACCTATTGGGAAGAGATAAGACATTGCAAGAATTACTAATAGTAATCAAGGCAAAAGACATTATAATATAACAAACATTAATCATAACCACAAGACTTACCTTCTAAGTGGATTGGTCGCAGCCGGTCTGGATCACCACTTCCATGGACTAGTGAAGCAACTAGGCCCACTCTACCCGCCTCTGCTACAAGAAGCAGGACGGAGAGCTCAGCGTTACAAAACCACAGGGGCAATACCAGCATCCAGAACAGCAGGCTCAGCAGCAGCTGAGGGAGAGAGTCTATCCAAGGGAGCCAAGTCGAGGGAGGGCTCCAACCATGCCCCAGCGTCCCCGCAGAGACCAGGTGAGCGTAACAGTATTGCTCTCCACATTTATCATTTGTGTTTGGAACAATAATAATTCTCAATTTTTGATATAACTACAGGGTGTGTCTTTTGTGTTATATGGAATACAACACATGTTCATATTGGTATTTGCTGTTGTTCAAACCCATTGGTTGATATCTTATAATTTTGCAACATAACAGCACTCTAGGTATTGGCACTTAGCAGTATTGTTCTCCTTCTGATGCATCTATGAGTAGTGCCCAGTTTGCTGCTTGTCCTACCAGGGAACCCCAACTCTCTGTTTTGTTGGGCTCTCTGCAGAGACAAATTGCCCTGGCTGGTTCATCCCCGGAATGTAGAGAGGAGGTGTGACAACAGGGCTACAATGAAATGGATGCCTTTCAGATCGAAACAGTGGTCTCCTCCAGATAAGAGGACAGGCCTTGTGACAAACAAGGCCCGGCCCGGCTCATTATCTATAGTGGGGGATCGCTGTGTAGCAAATGCATCCCCTATTTATGAGCTGAAACTCCAACTTCAAACAGGCAACCAACTTCAAAGATACTGATAAAAACACTGCCCCAGAGTGGCAAATGGCAAGGAGGAAGGGAAGCTCATATTTGCACATTTTAAGAGTCCCTTTGTTTAAAAGGACTGTTATCATTTAGACATTGTTCTCAGCAACATAAGTCGGATTGTCTTTATTTATGTGTAATTTTTTAGATAATTACCAGGTGATTTTGGTGATATAGACTTCATCCACCGGCGAGTTAGGGAACTGTACTGGCCAAATAAATGAGCTACCTGGCTGATCTGAAAATGTTCCAAATGTAAGAGTTAGCGAGCAGGTGGAGGGTGAAAATTAGGGCTATGGATAAAAAATTGCCTGTTTCTAACTATTATGCTTTTTGTAAAAATGGCAGAAAAGTGTCACACAGCCGTGCAACATGGTGCAGACCTGGCTGTTGTTTTATTAAATTCCCCTGATTAGCTGAAGCAGAAAATATATCTATTAATAATATATCTATTAGGGCAGTTAATAATAAATCACAAAGTTTAGACCCATAACTAGATTTTTGCCAACATTTGACATGAAAACAAATGGGATTGTAAATGGAAGTTGTCACATGTCGGTTCCAGACTCTTAAACCAATCCGTAGAGAGAGGCGGGAGTTGGGAGGAGAGAGATGGGTGACTGCACAATCCTGTTTGCTGAGAACTCTCCCAGGGTACTCCCCCAAGATTGTAAACTTGATGGTGTCATCACTGCTATATAAGGTGTAATGCATTATGAGGAAGGAAAGAGCTGCTAAAACTCACCATCTGACAGCATAACCGAAACACCAGAAGAGATTGCAGAAATTGCATTTGGGTGGAACTGTCTATTGGAGGTGTCTGTTGCCGGGGAGGCCTAAAAAGCTGACTGGATCTTATGGCAGAGAGCGGGGGACCATCCTGGGGAGAGGAATGACCAGATTCCTCTCCTATCCTTCCAGAGGGCCCTGGCATGCAACTGGCTTTCCTGAATTTTACACAGAGGTTTTCTATGTAAGTAGACGTGAATGCTTTGCAACCAAAAGGTGGGGGAATCTGCTGGTCTTAAATACTTTCCCTTTATCATGGGCAGTGGGTGGGGGAGGGGCAAAACTGTGTAGATCCTTAGCCTATTTAACCAAAAATATTAATGTAATTAATTGCCTTTGGCAGAACACTACGAGTGTTTTTTGTTAAAATTCGAAATTAACAAAGCTCCCTTCTCAGTGAGCGCTGACAAAACTCTAGCCTATAATTTAATGGGTAATCCTTTTTGTCCTTTTGACCCCAACTTCTTTAAGGAAGAGGGGTGTGTTTGTTCTTAAATCAGTCCAATCTTTTTGTCCAGCTTCCCCAACACAGGCCTTTGAGTGGAGGGGTGTCTGAAATCCAAAATTCTTCAATCATCCTATTTTTTCTATCAGTCTTCCCCAACCCAGACCAAAGTAGAGGGGATGGGTCTGAAAAACAAACCGCTAAATCACCCTGTGTTTATTTTAAAGCAAAAGTGTGGGTGAAAATATAATTGCCATATGCATCTGCCCAAATTTGTAAAACTAAACTGCTAGCCTTTTAAGCGCACAGGAAAATTTCGAAATTGCACAGCACTACATTTTTTATTGTTTGTGTTCACTAACCAGCGCTAATTATTTCTTGAATTGAAATTGAGATGAAGTACTTAATTTGTGCTATTTATTTGTGTAACAAGTAGTTGACTGTGAGCCAAAAAGAAGGTGGCGGGTGTAGTTTGTGTGATTTTTCTCAACATCTAATTCAAATAAACATCAATATATTTTCTATACACCGAACTGGTTCTTGGTTCATTGGAAGCTCAGGGGGAGTGATCCAAGGGGTATTAGCTGAATTGGAGATAGGGCTGAATAACATAATCCATTAAACAGTTTGTTGTGTGACACCTTGAGTGCAGAGGGAAGGAACTCCTCGTGTTTAGGGTGGCCTCTCAATAAACTCTTACACCCCATTGGCCCCTAGAGTGACCAAATGGCACATTTTCAGAACTAATAAATGATGATGGTCTAACAGGCTTAAAAGACTATCTGTCTTGTAACTTTCACCTCACATCCTTTTCATAGTGTTCAATTTTTAGCTTCTCCTTCATTCAGCTCAGTTAATATTTACATTGGAATTAGTGAAATTATGCATTCTCCTTGAGTCACCATCTTTTCAAACACACAGTTTGCACTCTTCCATCCATGACAGAAGAATAATGCAAGGGTCCAGCTGGCAGAGTTTTGCATGTGATAGATGAACATTGCAAAGACTTAAGAGCATGTGGGATTTAATTCATTAGATTTCTTGCTTGAGAGGATATTGGAGGGTCATTACGAGTTTGCCGGGAAAGGTTAAAAGTGCTGATAATTCCATTTACTGCCACTTTTAGCTTGCTGACAAATCACAAGTAGGCACAACTAATGTTGCTGGTAATGCCGGTGCCAGAAACTGGACCTGCTGGATTTACCATCACTGGTAGTACCGGCAAAGGAATACCGGATGTCCAAGACCCCGGCACTGGTATGGCCAACACAGCGGTAATACCAGCAAATCAAGAGTATGGATTTGCCAGTAAAACTGGCAATAATTAGCTGGGATTACCAGCAATTCGCATTCAGAGATACCAACACCTCAGAGCAGCTGGTAAATTGATAAATATGATGGAAAACACACTACGGGTGCCCCCAATCCACCAAGGTACACCCAATGCACAGAGGAAGAGTACATAAAGGTCACACCTTCCCCAAAAACACTTCGCAACACAACCATGCTGCTACTCCTTGCTGCCAATGTGGACCTGGAGGTGCTCCAGCTGCTGGGGCTGGAGTACCATCAGTGGCGACAGGAGGCCAGAGAGAGAATGAAGATGCTGCAGGTGACAAGGAGGAGGGGTGCAGTGATCCCTCACACAAGGTCCACATCATGGACCTTCACAAGCATACAAATCCTCACTTGTACCACCTTGACAGGAAGACCATCAGAGTACGTCTCACCTGCATCCATGAGGACACAGAGAGTATGATCGGCATCAGGACAGCCTACCACCACTGGTAAAGCTGGTGTCGGTCCTGCACTTCCTATATTGCAGCCTGCATTCTCCACATTGCTGGTGCTGGAGTCCCTCCTGTGTCATGTGGGCCAACACATTGCCCTCCCCATCACCCTGGCACAGCTGAACGCCACCAAGGCATGGTCCTATGCCATTGCGGGTATGCCCAACGTGGTGGCAACATTGAATTGCACGCATGTTGAGCTGGTGGCCCACATGCTTAAGAGGAGGTCTGCAATCTCTCAATGTCCAGGTGACCTGTGACGCTGTGACACTGACCTAACCATCACTCACTGCTGTGCCAAATTCCCAGAATCAGCCCACAATGCTATGGTCCTGTGGAACAGCACTCTGCCGGCGTACATGGCGTGTCATAGCGGCCAAATGGCCTGGATGTTGGGCAGGTACATGCATGATCCAATCTACCTTGCAGCCTGAGTGACTGGCAATGGGGGGCGTTACAATGTAACACATGCATGTCTGGAATGTGCCCTGCACATGCAGGACCCACCAGCGCACCCCTAAAATTACAAGCCACAACACACAGGAGTATTTTATTTATTTTATTTTATTCGTTATTTGAAGGCGCCTAAACAACAAATGGTGTTTCAAGAAAGCACAAGACTTGAGATGTAGCAGTCACTAAGCAGGCCATTTCAGCCCCACCAGAACATCCCCACACAATGCATTACAGGTATCAGAATGCAACACTACACCTCCCACACCCTAGCATACCACCCTCTCAGTCAGATACCTAAAACAATAGGAGTGTTGGCCCTGAACGATGTCTACGTATCACCATGCCACTCTGGATGACACCCTGAGCAGTGCAATACGCATGCAAGGACTTGAATGTGAAACAGGGTAGCAGAATGTGAAATGGGACATGCATGCACAGATTGACCATTGCAATGCCACCATCACAGGCAATGCCATTACCAATCTACAGTACTCACACCTCCGTATCTCTACCTTGTAGGTGACTCTGGATACCCACTGCTTCCGTGACTGATGACCCCCCTGAGAAATCCCCAGATGATGGAGAAAGTTGCATACAACAGGGCACATGTGAGGAGCAGGTTGGTGATTGAGCAGACCTTTGGCCTCCCGAAGGCCCAATTCAGATGCCTGCAGAGGTCTGGGGGTGCGCTCATGTACAGGCCAGAGTAGGTGGGACAGATTGTATTGACCTGCGCAGTATTACACAACATCTGCATCAGGTGCAGCATACCCCAGCCCCCAGATCTGGACATTCCGCCCCCAGAGGATGATGATGCTGTGCCAGTCGGTCACATGCACCCTCGCACTGAGCGCGTTGAGGCCAGGGATGGACACATGAGCCGGCAACAACTCATTGAGAACTTTTTCTGAGTTCACCCTCCACTCAGCACTCCCCTTGCACCTTACTGTATATCATGCACAATCATAGTAAACACTTATTTGAAAAGAATGGAATGTCCCATCATTGCTTCAAGTGACCTTTTTATCTAGCAACGTGTAACTAACATCCCCACAACAGCATTGCCCACCCCAAAACACACACTCTAAAAAAACACCCTCTCCAAAACACCCACCCTCAAAGAAACTCCTCAACACACACATTGTGCAAGAACACCCTCCCCAAAACACCCACCCTCAAAAAACACCCTCTCCAAAAAAAACCACCCTCAACAAACACTCTCCCTGAAACACCCACCCTCAAGAAGACCCTCCCTAAAACACCCACCCTCAAGAACACCCACCTCAAAACCCCTGCAGAGTGTCAAAATGTCATTTCCTGGCCCTCTTGGCCTTGGCGCCTGCTCCTGCTCCCCAGAGGCAAGGAGGCACGTTGAACGGTGCCTGGGTGTGCTTGGGAGTGACCCTTCTGTGGGGAAACAGATGTGGATGGCTCAGACCCCTGGGCCCGGATTGTAGTGCCTTATTCAGTGACTCTGCAAAGGCCGAGGATAAATCTGTGTGCTCATGCACTCTCTGCCACAGTGTCACCATGGCTTCAGTGGCATGGCCGAGTGAGCGCACAATCCTGCAGGTGCACCCCACAGGCAGTCCCTAATGGCCTACATTTCTTGCAGGTGCTGCCCTGCAAGTGCATGGATGTCTGCCTGCAAGCCTCTTGATGCCATCCAGCCTTGCATGTTTTGCATGTATGTAGGCGTCAGCCAGTGGTGGTGGGCTGTGTGGGCTTTGTGGCTGGCCATGCTGAAGCCTCATACTCCTCCTCCTCAACCTCTGCATTGGTGGGGAAATGGCCACCGCTGCCATGTGCCAGTGACTGCACTTCATGCAATGGGGATGATGGCTCCCTGGGGTCTGTGTACCACTGCTGCGATGGTCACAGTGCGTGCCACTACAGGCGGTGCCTGCTTCATGGCAATGGGAGCTGCAGTGACAGCTGGGTCTCTAGCCTGGCTGGTGGTGGGTGGGGGGCACTGCCCGCTGGCATGGGGATTGTGTCCCCCTTAGGGCTTAATTTTATCTCCATGGCAGTGGCAGGTGGTGGTGGAGGAGGTGGAGTTGGTGCTGGTGGTGCTGGTTCCCGAGCAGCCCTGCCCTGCGGATTGGTCCTGCTGGTGAGTGATTTGGCCTGTGCAGGGGTGGGGGCAGTTGATGTGGCTGCAGTTGAGGGTCCGGCCTCTTCACTGTCCGTGGACTGTTTTCCTGTTGGAAATGCAATGACATGCTGTTAGTCATCTGGCAGACATGTCTGTGGGCTTGCATCACAATCATGCAACATTATGTGAGTCCCAGAGTTCCACATTTCATGTAGATTGCTTAGGTGCTATTGCTCTGATGGGTGCTCCTGCATGCATTTGGTAGTGCCTCCTGCCAAGGTGGATTTTTGTTATGGGTGTGGTGGGGCATTACTTTCTGGCATGGGCGATCTTGAAACACATGGGTGCTTCTCATGTGTCCACGGGCGTGCATGCACGTTTCAACTACATTGCATGTGCATTGTTACCTTTACCCACATTCCCTGGCACATGTGTGTGTGTGTGTGCGCTCACTGGCCATTTGCTGAGCCTGCCATGTGTGCGACTGTTTCCCGTGACCATTCTGTTTGTCTATGCTGGTGGATGCATGCAATTTGTGTCTACATGTGCATGTACCTCCAGTGGTACTTACCGCCATATCCCGGGTCCCTGCTCCAGCCTCTGCAATCCATATCCCATCAATGCCCTTCATGTGCAGCATGCTGCTGGCTGTCTCCTCCCAGGGCATGAGGCAGCCAGGGTCCACCGTGCCTCCTCCAGTGCTGGCACTCTCTCTCTCCTGTGCTTTGCTATGAGGCCATGGACCCTTGCCTCGAGATCATCCCACCTCTTATGGCAATCCCTGGTAATGCGTAGGACAGTTCCCATGGACGTCACCCTGGCCATGACATCGGCCCATATCTCGCTCTTCTTCTGCACAGTGGTCTTCCTGTGCTTACTCTCAAAAGAGGCCTCAGAATGCTATACCACAGCATCTGCTAATGTAGTAAGCTCCACCTCAGAAAATGTAGGCTTGTGGAGCAGGAGATCTAGTGCCTGGGACTTCTCTTGCTGGGACATGTTTTGGCTGTTCTTCTGGGAGTGAATGGCAGCAGGACGTGGGAGATTCAGTTTGGATTGTGTTTTTAAAAAGGTCGCCACCGCCGGCCTTCCCGTTCCGGCCAGTGATGCTATTTCCGGCACTGGTATTACTGGCGCCGGTGTTACTGCCATTTGTTTGGCAGTATTGGTATTACTGGCACTGATCTGCCAGTAATACCAGCAAATAGCTGTTGTTGCCAGTAATACAATCGCCCCGCCGATAACGGTAAAACCGGCACATCAGTATTACCGGTACTTACTGCTGTTTTACCGGCATACTTGGAATGAGCCCAATTTTATCTATATTGAAACCGTGTGCTACAACATACCCAAAATAGAATTCAGTTACATTTTTTAATCCATTAAATAGATTCAGTATTAGCCCATTTTCAAATCTGCAGACATTGTTACAACTCCATAGATGAATATGTTTGTATTTTTTTTATGCAAAAGAATAGGCTGTAAAGGAGGCTTCTGCAACTTATTCAGATTTTGGCCATCTCACACGTGAATTGCCTCTCCAATTGCACGGAGCAAACATTTGCAAAATTTGTGGATATTCCCTCCAACGGCAGTTACTCTACTGAGTCTGCCCTTTTGCTATTCTCTTGCCAAGACACGTACAAGAGGGTTGGATGGGGCTGGAGCATGTGCCTCTCAGCATTTTGACCTACTGATGGGGGTCCAGCTCTCCTTACTGATGATCATCTCACAACACCAGCAGCATGTGCCTGTATGCTGTATCAGCCAGTCCCTTCATAACTACCCAAATAGCACCCCACTCTTAACAGTGCCACAACTAACTAGTTGCTGTTCTGGTCTTGCTGGTAGATAGTGCCAATGGTGAGGCTGCAGGTTGTGCTCTGCTATGCACAGAGGACAGAGCAGTCTGGCAGGCTCAGAGTGTGAGGGGACTGAGTGAAGCTTGTACAATTTAAACATAAATGCCTGTACCTGCTTGTCCAGTTGGCAAAGGCAGGCACATTGGCGGAGGGCTCAGACTATTCCTCCTCCTGAGCCATCCGCTGGGGAAATCACCTCTGTCTTCCTCACTTTTAGCCCCACTACCTGCACTCCTGCTCTATCCTTCTCTAGGGTGCCACACTACGCCCACATCTCTGCCGCTCTCTCACCCTACTGAGTTCCCATTACCTACTCTCCAACAACGAGGTTGACCCACTCAAAGACGATTCTGTAGTGTATCCAAAGCTCTGATGATGTCTTCCAGCAAAGCTATGATAGTTACAACCTTCCCAGAACTCCTGCCAGAGCCTGACATCACCTGTGGCACTGCAACTCCTTGCGGGGTCTTTGTCTCCTGCCACGGCCCAACTACTTCCACCTCCTTTTCCTCCTTTGGCAATGGCAACCCTTCCTTTGTCAGCCCGGACTTCTCTCCTTCTTCCAGAGCTGCCCCCTATGGCTCTTCAACCCCCAGAAACAACTGCTATGGTTGTGGGTGACTGGCAGTAGGAACTGCCCCCACAGCCATAAAAAGCTCACCATACTCCTGCAGGACCTAGCAAAAGTCCCTGTCCTCCAAGAAGTGAGCTGCCACGTCCTGCTTCACATCTGCTTCCAAGTATAATCCCAGCTCCAGCTTCTTGAATTCACTTCCTTTCTGTAAGGATTCCAACAAGACTCTTTTGAGAGGATGACTCAAATGGGTAATTATTTACAATTAGGTAGAGGAAAAAGATGCAACAATTCATAGTGGGCTTAGTGGGACAAACGGACAGATTGAATTAGAAATAGAAGAAGCAAAAGGGCCTACTTTGCTCTTTTAAACGCTAAACGGTCCTTTTATTGTTTTTGGATGCCACAAAGGGCAAATGGGAAAATCTTTTTTCCTGTTTCATAAACATTTATATGAGGGAAAGTAATCGAAAAAAAGGAAATAAATATACAAACAAACACATAAGCAAATAAGAATCAACATGCCGTAAAAACTCCTTAACTCGAAAGTTGAGATCACAGAACTCCACTAAAACTCACCTAAACTGTACGTTATGAGTTTGCTCTGCACTCTTCTCCTCTCAAAAGCCAAGCTAAACCAATGAAAGGAAAATTGAAAATGAGCTTGGCCTTCTATTGGGACTTTAGACCACCATAGAGGGTCTACGACTATGATTGGTCCGCAGAATGCCTTTGAGGGATTACACAGTTAAATCTGATCTGCCTGCCAAACTCACAGATGAATGCAGTTTTGGGCTCCCGCCAAATCATTTGGGAGTCTGTGAGTTGTTTGATTCATGAGTTCAGCCAGAAGTTACCCAAACTTACTTACGTCACCTTTAAGCTATCTTTTGAAAAGGCTTTTAAACCTATTCACTGAAAGACGTTTCAACATATAATAATTAACGACAAACTAATAGGTAAAGCACATACTGTGGGGCATCGTCGCATGGCGATGTAAAAGTATTCAAAGTTGAATGCAGGTTATGGTTACAAAACAAAAACGAAAAACAACAGACATTTATTTGCAAGTTATGCCTAGCATCCTTCGCTGCCGCGAAATGGCCATCAAAGATGGAATCACAGACGCCCCAACATGCATCAGCGTGTGATAGCAAACATGTTCAGAATGCAGTGAAAACGCTTTGCATGTGTCTTTTATGTGGGCCGTACTTGGAAACTCATGCTTTTGCTATGAGTCCCTAGAGAACCGTATGCATTTACTCCTAACTATAATAAATCTTAAACACCAGGACTGAAACTGCTTCCTCTTAGCTTCTGCTTGGTCAGAGTGAGTGCAGTGCTCGCACTGCAAAGCCGTGCTGCCATGGTGAGGGCATCTGTTGTGCTCCATCCGGCCCTCACTTCATGTGCTCCAAGAACCACGCAGGAACCAGACTTCACAGAACCTCTCCTTTATTCCATCTCCCCATAACTGACTCCCCTTCCTTTAGTCCCTCCCTTTCCTCCCGCCTCCCGCGCCCTCCCATTGTCCTGGGTCCCCTTATTCTTAAAGGGGCGATGTTCCCATTCCCTGGTAACACTCCCCCCCACTTAACATGAGACTTCCCGGGCTACATTTGTTCGATTAACCGCTGGGGTTTCCTCGTGGCCTACCAGGTGACTCGCAGGTCTCGCCCGCATTTCCTCGTTGCAGTGTTTCGTTTGCATCTTCACCCTCTGCTCCCTCCGTCTCGGCCACCGCTTCTTCCTTTGGTTCCCGTTCCTTCAGGTATAACTTGAGTAAGAGGGAGACCTTTGGCGTCGTCTCGCTGTGGTCTCCCGTCGTAGTTATCACCGGTCCTTTGTCCACTGTCACTAGGAGGGGATCTGTGTGGTCTCGTGAATCCCTCCTTTTGTATTGTCTCTGGTGCTCTGTAGCAGTCTCCTTGATCGGGAGTTGCGGCTCCTCTGCCTCTCGTTGCGGTCGGCCCTTTCCTTGGCTTTCCTTGTCTCTTCCGCCTTTTGCTCAAGGGTGTAGTCCTTCACCTGCGTGACTTCGAATGACCTGTACTGGATGTCGATGAGGGCGTGTGCCAGTGCCGTCCGATGGCTGAGACGCCCGTGTCCTGTGGTGGGACTCGGGACCATATGGATGGCGCTGGGTCATAGTGGGACTGTACTTTTGGCTGTAGCAGCTGTGCTGTACCCCACTGGAATGCGTGGGCTTGGGACTTGCCCAGGGGGCATGCTACCTCTCTGGTTTGATAGAGTTGCTCGTTCCTGGCGTTGACTGTGGCCTCCGCGTTCACAACAAGCGACTTGTGCAGGTTTGCAAAGAAAGAGGAGTTGGGATTGGAGTAAAAGACTTATATAGAGGAGGGTCCCTGCTCATTGGTCTCCTGCAGGGCATGACCTGTCCTCCATAATGGATTGGGGAGTCTCCCCTTGCATTGACATTGAACTCTGTTTAGTTCTGTTTGCAAACTTTTTTGTTTGTAAAAGCTTTTTTCTTCGCTGCTGTGGTTTCAGAGTAAAGATTGTAATGTGTAGTTTCAGAGTAAAGATTGTAATGCATAATATGAGCCTCCTGTCTTGCCATAGAATTCAATTCCGCCCTTGAGAGGAGAAATATAACTTCAAGTGAGGATAATGTCTCACACCTCACCTCCAGCAGAGCACAGGACCCCTCTCACTGCAACATCCTGCTAGGGAGAAGGGTAGTGCATCTACTGTCCATGAACCGTGAGAGGGGGAGAGCTGACTCACCATGTTATAGAGAGAGCACGGCAGAGGGACAGCAGCAAAATCATAGAATGAAAGAGGCAAAGAAAAAGAGAGGGTGGACAATTGAGAAAGATGGGAAAAATGAATAAAAAAGAAAGGGAAAGAATGGGGGGAAAGTGACATCAGAAAGCCAAAGCAAGAAAAATGAGATTAAATAAAGAGAAAACAGTAGGAAATAGAGAAAGGAGAAACTAAAGAACGAAAGGAAATGAGAGGGGCGGAAAAGAAAACAAGGAAATAAGATACATTTGCAACATTGAGGGGAAAAATGACTTTAGAAATGACATGCAAGCCAACAAAGTACATTCAAGTATGTTTTAGACTCAAAATGCTGCTTGCAGTACTTGGGCAGCTGTCACATTGCAAACAACCCTGTGACAGATATATATGAAAGTGGGGAACCACTGCAAGTGATCAAGCAAAGCACCTTCCTGAATTAGGTTTGCAGTGTGCATTTCATAAGGCATGCGACAGGTATCTGCGCAGGCCCTCGGTGCAAAGTAATCACGCCTGGGAGCTGCAAAGCACAGGTGTCAGTTCATTTAGGCACAGAGAGCACAGTGCGTCAGACCGCATTGGCCTGTCCCCCAATCAGGTCTCAGGTGGTCCTTTGAAGAAGGCCTTCCCATTATGAAGTGAAAAGCACTGGATAATTTCGCAACCTGCATGCAAAAACTTGACAAAGCCTGGGCACGGCAGGCGAGGAGTCAGAAGTCCTGTGAAGCGCGTTTGCCTTTTGGTATCCCTTAATGCAGAATGCACTGCTCGTTTGGGTCGCACTTTCCACCAGCACAATACACATAATTGCATAATCTCCACAGAGGAATAATGATACTCCTGACCCCATTGGAGGAGAATGGGGTAAGTGCCACCTCTGCCCCCATGTACTCGGTGCCTATGAGTGGATACAAAAAGGATGGAGTGAGATGGCGTCAGGGGTCGGAGGGGCACTGGAGGAGGGGCAGGCGTGTTAGAGCAGAGCTTGACCTTTGCTTTGCTATGGTTAATCCCCCTCACTAATGTGAGAGGGGGTTTAGATTCTATTAAAGACAAGGAGGCGAGTATTATGCATACAATCTTTACTTCTGACACCACAGCAGCAAAGATTATTTTTTAAAACAAAACACGTTTCAATAAATTAAACTGAAAACAATAGTATCTGAGTGATAACAAAGGGAGGAATCCCCAGTCCAAGATTAAGGCCAGGTCATGCCCTGCCAGCAACCAATAGACAGAGACCCACCCCCATATAAGTCCTTTCCTCTATTAGCTGCATCACAACAGACACCATCCTTGAAAATCAAACACAGCAACATGGCAACCCAATTGATAACCAGCTCCAGATCCTCTCATGTCACACCATCCTGGGGCACTCGAGAAACCTTCTTGACTGGATCACTTCAACCCGAAGCTGCATGTAAAACAGAAAAAAGAGTTGGGTGGGTGGGATAATACTCGCCTTCCTGTCTTTAGTAGAATGTAAACCCCCACTCACGTTAGTGAGGGGGATTAACCATTCTATGTCAAGACAGGAGTCTTCATATTATGCACGTTTAAAGCTCTTGCATCCCATTAAGTGCAACATGATCAATATGCTTATGATCATTCTACTGTGTTCACCTCAGAAAACACAGAGGTGAGGACCTGGTCACTCTTCACGAGGAATTCAACATCTTCTCAAAAATGATAGACAATGATTTAATAAGAATGAACACAATATACATTTTCTGATTAAATGAACCGATAATACAATCAGATGTGGTTTTGTTTTGACCAAATATTTTTATGCACTTCTTTGTAACAAATAGACATCAAGTCAAAATTCAATAAATTATAACATTCACCAATTTATATTTTGGCCTTCCTAATGGGTTTAAACACAAAAGAACATATAGTTCAAAAATAACAATTCTCATCAATACACTATAGTAATATGTGTGTATTGATCTGCCAATATTACCATCATATTACATCATATTAAAACACATAACATGAGATAAGCATAGTCAATACATCACACTACGTGTTTCGGGGTTCAAAGTCCCCTTCTTCAGGTATAGATGTTACTGATTTGTTCATTACTGTTAAGAAAAACAAAGAAAAAGAATCACTAATATATATTCCTCAAGTTGAACACCTATGCATATATCAAATCAAAGTTCTGACTACCCATAAATAACCTCATTGGACAGAATTGTCTCAACTCCTTTGGAATGTTAGCTGTCAAAATTCCATGAGCAAGCGTCACCAGGATCTGAAAAATATATACTCCATATTCGTTCATGTAGTGTGTTATTTATGGTTGCAAGTATACCAATTAATCCCCAAATAGGACACAAAGTAATAGTATTACATACTTGTTACAAGTGGGAATGCTGTCCATTTGGTGACATCCGTGTCAGTTAATTTCTGGTTTATGTTTCACGGGTCTTTAACAAAATACAAACCCAGTTCAAAAAAGGTTGCGTGAAACATAAATCTGAAAAACGGCCAGTAAAAAGTTTCTAGACTCCTAAAGGTTGACTCACCTCCATATAATTTCAAAGAACCGAGGACCGGGAATAGGAACACGGCTGCAGATACAGCCTCCCATCCAGATCCGCCGTTATATCTATTTCTGTAAAGTGTCACGTGATCGTAACTAGATCACGTGACCTGTAGCTCCAACGGAAAGAATTTTTTTATTATAATAAACAGGACCATGTTTATCCGCCAATTCTAAATGGACTAATACATAAATTCTGTGCCAGTATGTATTGAAGATGGAAAAAATCAAACTGAGTAGTATTCTCTTGGGTATGATGTCACGTGTTCATGAATTAATCATGTGACTATGTCAATCACAACCGCGTGTAAATATACCCGAAATTAGTATGCTTTTGGAGACTATTTATGTCCGTGAAGCTAAGCTGACTGTATTAACAACATGTTTATGTGTTTACAATTATAATGGGGGTGCCTAACTAAAATAACCAAATTACGGCCATGGATCAGGTGATTGCGTTGCCTAGAAATCATTCAAAAGTTAAAGACATATGTAGCCAGATTTAAATGCCTATTTTAATTTGTCACCTAAACAGAAGACCATAGTTACCTGGTCATTTTAACAATCTCATTATGATGTGTTTTGGAATCCAATCTATTGAACGTTCAAGTTCATTCTTAAATTTGTATTTCAAATTAATCCCATATACCTGATAATGCAGAAGTGTTGGGTGGGTGGGATAATACTCGCCTCCTTGTCTTTGGTAGAATTTAAACCCCCTCTCACGTTAGTGAGGGGGATTAACCATTCTATGTCAAGACAGGAGTCTTCATATTATGCAAGTTTAAAACCATTGCATCCCATTAAGTGCTACATGATCAATATGCTTATGATAACATGTCTTGAATGTGGACTCTGGACCAATCAGCTGCTTTCAAAATCTGTTATAGCCCTCCCAACAGGAAGGCAGCTTTAGAACCCATAGCACCCCTTACCAGGTGCGTCCCGAAGGAAGAAATGTCAATTCCTGCTTCCTTCATGACCCACCTGGTTAAAGTGGCAGAGGACACAGGTTTTTAGGGTTTCCTGTAAGAAATAAGCAGCTGACAGGTTCCTGGAGGGCTAAGCCCCTCTGTCCTTAACTCAAAACATTTTAAACATTGAACAATACACAGTTTGATGTTTTCTGGAAATGCTGGGTATGAAATGGAAGAAATCATGCATTTAGTTCTCCTAGAAACAAAGAAGGTTACCCCCTGCAGGGAAAGCACCTTATTATCAACATCCAAAGCTCTGATATCTGACACCCTTTTTTATGGAGATAAGACACAGTAACATGGCTAACTTAGAGAAAAGCTATTGCAAAGATAAGTCGTCATTATGGGGCCAATAGTGAGACAAATCCAAGACCATATTGACATCCCAAAGGACTGAAAACCTTGCTTTAGGAGGGACCCTAATGCAAATACACTTAAGGCCGTCCTCACCAAGATGTGCCTGCCCACTAGTTCTCCTTTACAAGCACATGGCCAGCTGAAATGGCTGACCTGAACCCGTCAATAGTTTGGTAAGCCTTTCCCTCTGTGAACAACTCAACCAAAACATGTGCTACCTCTACAGGAGGGGCAGAAACGAGATCTAGGTGCCGAGGCACACACCAGCCCACACAGAGGCTCCATGCTGGGGCATAGCCTGACTTAGAGGTAGCTGCAGAGGAATCCTTGATGACACAGACAGAGTCCTGCGAAAGTCCCTGGGAGCACCAGGAAGAGCTGAAATCTTCCAAGCCATAAGGGAGAGATGCCCCGAAGGACCAGCTCCTGAGGAAGACCTGTCAGGTCTGTTAGGAGCCGAGGGTGGAGAGGGAGAAGATGAGGAATTTCCACTGTTAGCTCTAGGAGGGCTGGAAACCGCACCTGAGAGGGCCAAAAGAAAGTTTCTATTACCAAAGTCGCAGACTGTCTGGTGAACAGAGGAAAGGCATAAAACAGAGGAGCCGACCAATCCTGGCGAAAGGCGTTGGTCGCTAAAGCCAAGGAGTCGGGCCTCCAATTGAAAAAGAGAGGCACTTGACAGCTGAGTCTTGAGGCAAAGAGGACTTGAATCGGACCCTAGAGAGACAGGATCCTGGCAAAGAGGGTCTTGTCCAGCATCCAATCGCTCCAGTCCTGAAGATGTCTGGAATTCTAGTATGCCACAGCATTACTGCCCCCCGGAGATACTCTGCTTTTAAGAGAATGTTCCTGTCTAGGAAAAAGTGCCAAAACTCCCTCGCTAGATCCGCTTTTGAGCAGGTCCCCCCAAAGTGGTTTATGTACCACACTGCTGAGACATTATACATCCGAAGAAGGACACAGCAGTTTCCCTGATCCTTGAGGAGGCTCTTGACTGCAAAGGAGGCAGACAGTAGTTCCAGACAGTTTATATTTTGAGATTTCTCTTGAGCTGACCATTTCCCTCCAGTGGAAACCTGCCCTATCCTGGCCCCCCAACCTGCCCTGCTGGCATCGGATTCTAGAACAACGTCTGAAGATGGAGCAAAGACCGCCTTGCCGTTGCAGGCGGTCATATGATTGAGCCACCAGAGGAGCTCCAACCTGGCTCTGGGAGACAATAGCACCATCTGTGAATATGATAGATTCTTGCAAAGATGTTTGCCCTTGAGGCGCTGCAATGCCCTGTAATGTAAGCAGGACGGAAAGATGGCTTGAATGGAGGCGGATAGCATCCGCACCACCCTGGCTAACTGTCTGTCAGAGACCATCCCCTTCTTTACGAGGAGGCAAATTTCCTTCTGAATCTTTGAAATCCTGCTGTCTGGCAGCAGAAGGATGCATTGTTTGGAATCCATATTGAAGCCCAGCTTGAAGTTTGAAGTTTAAGTTTGAAGTTTGAAGCCCAGAAACTAGATGCATTGTGTAGGCTGGAAGATGGACTTCTTCATATTTATGACAAAGGCTAGGGTTTGCTACAGGGAGAGCGTCAAATGCAGGTGATCTTGGAGAACCTGGAAATCCTGCGCCAAAAGGAGCATGTTGTCCAGATAAATGATTACTCGATTCCCCTTTGCCCTGAGCAAAGTCATCACTTGCTTCATTAGATTGGTGAAGCACCACAGTGTTGAAGAGAGGCCGAACGGGAGAGGAAAACTGCCAAAGGTGACCACCCACCCCCATTGGAATTGGAGAAACTCTTGATGAAGGGGAGAAACCGGGACTCCCAGGTAGGCATCCCTGGGGGTCTATTTTGACCATCCAATCTATAGGGAGAAGGGCCGCCCTGAGAAGCTGAATGCCCTCCAACTTGAAATGTTGGTCAACTACAAAAAAGTTGAGGGCTCATACATTTATGACAGGGTGAAACCCCTCCTCAGGTTTTGGCACTAGGAAAATCGTGCTGAGAAACTGTGAGGCTCTGAAAGTGGCCGGAACTACTGCACCCTTGAAGATGAGATCCCGGTTCTGCATCCGCTAACTTCTGTTTGACCTTGTCGAACAAGAGGGGAAGGGGAGGAGTGAGCTAACATTGAGGGGAGTAACACTCTATTTGAAACCCCCATACTTTTAGCAATACCCATGGATCTGAAGTGAGCTCCTGCCAATGAAAGAACCTTGCCAACTTGCCCCCCAAACATTTGCGGGAAGAAACATTTAAAATACGTGGTAATACCTGGAGCTGTTCTTGCTCTACCCGCAGCTCTGCCGGTACGTCCTCTCTATTGAAATCCCCTCTGTGGGTAGAAAACAGCCTGGGTCCCTTGAGCAGAGGAGGAATGATGTGCACCTCTGGAAGCATATTGGTCGGGGCGGGTAGAACCCTGTCAGTAATGGCCATAAGAGCGGGCTCTACCTCATCCGGCCTTGTCAAATACCTTAGACGTGAAAACCTTCCTAATGTTGGCCTGGGCCTTATCCAGTGCAGTGAAGGTGTGCACGTATATAGATAATGGGCCTCATTACACGGTAGGCGGTAAGGGTTTACCGGTACCAGTAAGGGCACCGGTACCGGTAAACCCTTACTGCCTTACTACGAGGTCCCTTTGCGGGTCCTCCCTTAACGCCTGGTTTTTCCAGGAGTTAAGGACGGGACCCGCAAATGGACCTTGGTGCTAATTACAGTACCGCAATTTGCGGTACCGTAATTAGCTCCTTCCCCATTCCCATTATGCCCTATGGGGGCAAAAATGGGAATGGGGAAGTGCCTTGGTGAATGGGGAATTACCACCCCCGCTCACCTTGGAGTAGGGGGGTAATTCCGCCATCCACCAAGGCGGACACGGTAAAATACCGGTGGCAACCATGGCGCTAATAGCGGCATGTTTACCGCCTACCGTGTAATGAGGCCCAATGTCTTTAATAAACCTGTCCCCAAAGTGGTTACCTTGGGCTTTAGGGCCTGCTTTCCCTTCTGCCATATCCTGTAATTTGGAGTCCATGCGCATAAGAAGGGAATTGCGCTTCTCCTTGGAAATGGTGGCGTTGGTATTGCTGAGCAGGCATACCGCCCTTTGCACCCAGCCTAAAAGAGCTTGCACATCAACTGGGGTATTAACCAGCACAGCTTCTTCCGTTAATTCGAAAATTTGTGTCAAGGGACCCAAAATATCTAGCAACTTGCCCTGGCAACTGCGCAGCGCTTTGTCAACCCACTTTTTGGGGTCCTTTCCTTTCTGGGATAAGAAAGACACCATAGGCTGATCAATATCAGGGGTAAGGGCCACCTTATCCGTGTAGAGCATTCAGAACTCAGCTTGTTCCTGTCTTCCTTGGCCAAAGGCCTTCTGACCTAATGATGTAAAAAAGTAGAGACAGCACCAGAAGGGTGCCACTCTGCGGACCTTGAGTGTTGGATGAGGGAGGAATCAAAAAACAGCATCCCCCTGTCATCTAACAAAGGACCCGTAGCTCCTTGGGACAAATCCACAGGGGTCCCCTTCTTTTTATGACTGTTGGGCGGGGATTCGGAATCCTCAGAACTATCCTGTGAGGCCATGGGAGTTGACGGGGCGTTAACCAGAGGTACTGGCCTTGGGGTTCTCCCCCCCCCGACCCAACTTGCGCTTCAGGGCCTCTTACGGGAGTGAACCTGACCTGAGGAACTGGCCACAGGACTGAGTTGTCCTTCCAAACGCTTAGATTTAGCCGAACATTTTGTAGGGACATGCACTGCCAGGGAAGGACCCAGATCAGAAAGAGGGCAAAAAATCAGGAATTGCATCAATTAGCCTATCAAAGGCTTCAGAGTTGAGTTAAGGTTAAGAATGGCAAAGTCCATAGAATCTTAAATTGCCCTAGCTACTGAAGGGGGGTAGAGAGGGAGGCCTCCACTGAACCCTTCAACCCGGAATCCTCCCCAGACATTTCACTTTTCTTCGAAAGCCTAACCCGGGTACTGGCATCAGCAGAAGGGGGTCCCTCTAATCCCTTGGAGGCAACCATAATTAAATAGGAATGAATGAGGGCACTGCATCTAAATAACAAAATCAAAGGACAACAAAATGCTAATGTACGTGAACTGCCACCTTTGCACAGCACAACAGCTGTGAAATATTGAGGTACGGAAATGTGTTTTCACAGAGTGCTTTGAGCACGGAGAAGGCCAGGCAAAACCTGGAAGCCAAAGAGGCTGAGGAAAAATAACAGCAGAAGAACACTGCGTGTACAAGGCAGGAAATGTGCTTGCACAGTGTTCTTAAGAACAAATGAAAAGAGACAGGCGTAGCCTAGAAGCCAAGCAGGCCGGGCTAAGCACTTAAAATAACAATATGTACACTAGGCGGGACCTGGATGCTGAGCAGGCCACTGATAGACGAAGTACGTCTGCTAATAAGAGTAGGAGGGGCTTCCCCTTCAACACCCATGCTTGCCGAGCAGGCGAGAGTGCCACCCTGAAGGGTGAATAAATTGACTCAGCATAAAACGCTGAATAGATTACTTAGAGATAGACGTAGGTGGAGCTGCCTCTTTAGTACTACTTCAAACTAGACCTCATTGTAGCCCGCGCTCAAACAGAAATTGCAAATTTTGGAAATTACTCGTTGTATATGTCCGGATAGATACAGAAAACTCTTGAATACGACAACTGTTTTGGTTTTCTTAGCCTTCCAGGCCTTGATTTATTATTAGTTGAAAGAAAGTCACTTCAATTTGAATTCAAAGGCTCATTCAAACTTGAAAGAAATAATAGTAAAGTTTCTGTTAACCAGCCTTGTCCCTTGTCCCTTCGTCCAATATTTCGTAATTTTTGAAGGTCTTTTCCGGAATGTTAAGTGTTTCAATATTTTCTTTAACTGTGTTTATTTCCTTAATTATCTTATCGTGCTGTTTTTTAGCATTGTCAATGCTAATAAACAGCACGATAAGATAATTAAGGACAGAAACTTTACTATTATTTCTTTCAAGTTTGAATGAGCCTTTGAATTCAAATTGAAGTGACTTTCTTTCAACTAATAATAAATCAAGGCCTGGAAGGCTAAGAAAACCAAAACAGTTGTCGTATTTAAGAGTTTTCTGTGTCTATCCGGACATATACAACGAGTAATTTCCAAAATTTGCAATTTCTGTTTGAGCGCGGGTTACAATGAGGTCTAGTTTGAAGTAGTACTAATTTTGTTCTCTCTGCAGTCTGAGAGATTTAGACCTGTGCCTTGCTGCTTCTACACGCACATCAAGCTCAACCTAAGAGTAGCGCCGGAATCAGCTGAAGACTGTGCTTTGTCTGTTTTGTGTATCTTTCAAGCTGTACTGTGCTGTAAACTCAACCCAACCTATTGTATATATTCTATTCAAATACCTTTTTCTACTTACTTTACACAACAAAGATGCAAAAATGTTTTTTTGAGAGAAATAAGGAGGCAGAATCACTATTTTCGAATCAGAAAATAACACCTACGACTGAACAAAAAACAAACTAAATCTCTAAAAATTTTATTTGAACAACAGGAAAAACTTCTAAAAACTGAATTGTCTAGGTGGTGGGAAATTAGAACATTGGAACAATATGTTAAAGTAGGACGCATACCGCGAGGTCTTAGAATTTGTATCTTTCCACCATTTGATGAGAACGATATCGAAAGTTTGCAAGATTGGGAGGAATTACTTACAAATACTTCACAGCAGATGATTCACAAATTGATTGACAATGCTAAAAAACAGCACGATAAGATAATTAAGGACATAAACACAGTTAAAGAAAATATTGAAACACTTAACATTCCGGAAAAGACCTTCAAAAATTACGAAATATTGGACGAAGGGACAAGGGACAAGGCTGGTTAACAGAAACTTTACTATTATTTCTTTCAAGTTTGAATGAGCCTTTGAATTCAAATTGAAGTGACTTTCTTTCAACTAATAATAAATCAAGGCCTGGAAGGCTAAGAAAACCAAAACAGTTGTCGTATTCAAGAGTTTTCTGTGTCTATCCGGACATATACAACAAGTAATTTCCAAAATTCTCAATTTCTGTTTGAGCACGGGCTACAATGAGGTCTAGTTTGCAGTAGTACTAATTTTGTTCTCTCTGCAGTCTGAGAGATTTAGACCTGTGCCTTGCTACTTCTACACGCACATCAAGCTCAACCTAAGAGTAGCGCCGGAATCAGCTGAAGACTGTGCTTTGTCTGTTTTGTGTATCTTTCAAGCTGTACTGTGCTGCAAACTCAACCCAACCTATTGTATATATTCTATTCAAATACCTTTTTCTACTTACTTTACACAACAAAGATGCAAAAATGTTTTTTTGAGAGAAATAAGGAGGCAGAATCACTATTTTTGAATCAGAAAATAACACCTACGACTGAACAAAAAACAAACTCTAAATCTCTAAAAATTTTATTTGAACAACAGGAAAAACTTCTAAAAACTGAATTGTCTAGGTGGTGGGAAATTAGAACATTGGAACAATATCTTAAAGTAGGACGCATACCGCGAGGTCTTAGAATTTGTATCTTTCCACCATTTGATGAGAACGATATCGAAAGTTTACAAGATTGGGAGGAATTACTTACAAATACTTCACAACAGATGATTCACAAATTGATTGACAATGCTAAAAAACAGCACGATAAGATAATTAAGGACATAAACACAGTTAAAGAAAATATTGAAATACTTAACATTCCGGAAAAGACCTTAAAAAATTACGAAATATTGGACGAAGGGACAAGGGACAAGGCTGGTTAACAGAAACTTTACTATTATTTCTTTCAAGTTTGAATGAGCCTTTGAATTCAAATTGAAGTGACTTTCTTTCAACTAATAATAAATCAAGGCCTGGAAGGCTAAGAAAACCAAAACAGTTGTCGTATTCAAGAGTTTTCTGTGTCTATCCGGACATATACAACGAGTAATTTCCAAAATTT
This sequence comes from Ambystoma mexicanum, assembly GCF_040938575.1. NCBI lineage: Eukaryota > Metazoa > Chordata > Amphibia > Caudata > Ambystomatidae > Ambystoma > Ambystoma mexicanum. The sequence goes on along the minus strand of NC_090936.1, from coordinate 296,583,745 downwards.
GCAATTTCTGTTTGAGCGCGGGCTACAATGAGGTCTAGTTTGAAGTAGTACTAATTTTGTTCTCTCTGCAGTCTGAGAGATTTAGACCTGTGCCTTGCTGCTTCTACACGCACATCAAGCTCAACCTAAGAGTAGCGCCGGAATCAGCTGAAGACTGTGCTGGAGCTGCCTCTTTAACCCACGCGCATGCCGAGAGGTGAGCGTGTAACTCTGAAGGCCCCGAGTAAACTGAACACTCGGGACTTCAGTAAATAGAACGCTCCGTCAGCCGTTCATGCGCAAGCCTGCAGCCATAAAATAACATGTGCAAACCCAAACTGCAACAAAGTTATTACAGAAGAAACAAATGTTTCTATACTTTCAGAGACACCAACTAGCAACAAAGTACAAGCGTGCATACAATGTACTTAGCTTGTGGCGTCAGCAGCAAAGAATAAGGAGTTGCTACTAGAGGAAAGCACTTATATGAGGGGGGTATCTGCCTATTGGTTGCTGGCATGGCATGAGCTGGCCTTCATCTTGGACAGGGCCCTTTGTTATCATGGAGATGCTATTTTTTCAGTTTAATTTGTTGAACCATGCTTTGTTTTTAAAAATATTCTTTGCTGCTGTGGTGTCAGAAGTAAAAATTCTATGCATATTATGAAGCCTCCTGTCTTCACATAGAATCCTGATTGGGTCTTGTTGGATTTTGGGCTTAACTAGGCAATGCCTTGAATAAGCAAAAATGGCACTATATTCCGCCTCGAAACAAAGCTCCTAGAAACTATGAGAATAGCAGAAGGCATGCTATACAAGATTTGATAACATACCATATCAGGGCACAGAAAAGAGTTTCACCCACTTTCCTTCAGACAGAACGTTGAGCGGCCCGAGCAACTTAAGTGACTGGCGGCAGTAGAGGAAATTAATGTTGCATCTGCCGCAGTCCCAGGCTATACAAATGAAAATCTGTGGTGCCCCGAATGTCTCATGAGGGTATAGCTACCTGTCAAATCAAGTGATTTGGGACTGAGGGCGGGCCAGGGCAACAATAGTGCAATTCTGTGTGATGGCCTTCGGTGCTACACCATGTTGTCCATACAATCATTAAATCTGTCATGGCGTCTTTTTTCACTTTTTTTCAAATGTGCTAAGGACTCGATTTTGTGCAGCAAAGTCAGGGTGCAATTCCATCTGTCCGAAGCCATTGACACAAATAGAGGGGTGAAATAGGGATGTCCCTTGGCAGCGACCCTCTTCAAACTATACATTGCCGATGTACCAACTGCGCTAGCAAACGTGAAATGCTTCCCCCCTAAAGTTAACGGAAAGCATATAAGTTGCGTAACATATGCGGATGACTTGGTAGTGGTCGACTCAACCTAAATAGGGCTTCAGCGGCTTCTGACAAAACTAGAATCTTATATGGTTAAAAATGATCTACGGATAAATGTGAAAAAAACGAAAATAATGAAGTTTGGTCCCTCTAAAGGCAAGAGAAACAACAATTTCAAGTGGCAACTATACAAGGAAAAGATCGAGGATGTCACTGAAATTAGATACTTGGGAATAATGGTGAACACTTCTATACGAGAATGGAGCTGGGTGAAAGATCTACACCAGTGGACCCGTATTCTGGCTTTGCAAGGAGCCAGAATTCATACCCTATTTGGAAAATTCATGCTAACACCGATTCGCACGTTCTACTTATAGAAAGTAGTGCCTGCAATAACATTTGGGGTAGAAGCAGGCTGGAACATTGATCACAAGATATGGCCTCAACTGGAAGGAGTATTCTGGCAGCGCGTTTTGAGAATACCAAATTATTTATCCATAATTATAATACGACACAAGTTAGCCCTAGAGGGTTTACAGGGAGTGGTAATATGGAGTCGATGGCATTGTTGAGAAAGATGCTGATTCCCAAGCCTGAACCAGCGTTTAAAATACTCGCTCCTCCCGATAATTTCCAGTATGAAGGTCTCCTTCGGTCCTGGGCCGTCAAAGTGAAAGGCTATATGCAAACAGCCAATATGTCAATGGAAATGCTGTTGGAACGTCCCCAAATAGCGAGAAAAAAACTGAAAGAATGGTCATGGATCGAAAATCTTGACAAGTATGGAAAGTTACCCACAGCGTTAGAGCTAGGCTCTACAATGAATAAAACAGATAGAATGCCTAGAACTGGTCAGACAATGGATTATAGTTCTCTACAGGGTTCCATTTCTGAGTCTGTATGGAAGGAGCACTTTGTAAACCCATATTGCGAAACCAGGGATTTTGCGATTTCGGAGTTAAAACCCAAGGTTGCGATGCAGATATGGATGTGGATGGCACTCCCTCAGTGTTCAGTGCGGGGGAAGTTAGGTTAATACTTGAGAGACAAACAAATGGCAAGGTACCAGGTTAATGCAGTACTGGAATCCAAAAGGGCCCCTGCTTCCTGGACCGAAGCAGCGATAGTGTCTCTTTTTAAGAAAGGGGATAGAGATCAACCCTGTAACTATGGGCCTATCTCCCTGTTGGATGCAGAAGGAAAAATGTTCACCAGGGCTGTTTTGGCCAACTTCGAGCTATGGATCGAGGACAATGGAATCTTTAGCCATCTGCAGACAGGCTTTAAGAGGGAAACTCGTACTATTGATGAAAGCCTGAAGCTGCGCTTACTTTGTGATAAATATGTAATTCTTAGGAAAGTGTGCCTGTATGCCGTTTTTATTGATTTTAAAACGGCTTTTGATAGAGTGCATAGATCAAGGCTATGCACACTTTGGAAAGGCTGGGTATCATCCAGCCTTACTGAGGGCTATCCATATACTGTATATGGGAAATGGGGCAGTAATTAGATGTGGCTTGGATGGATACACCTCTTCTACTGTGAAAATTGAGATGGGAGTGCAGCAAGGATGTGTGCTGGCCCACAAGCTCTTTTGTGTCTTTATTTTTTTATTTAATGTGTTAGAGCCAAGAAAATGGACTTTGCACATACATACAAAGGAAACGGATTTGCAAACTAAAAAAGCACTAGAAAAGACAATCTTCATACGGATGATACACACAAAAATAAAAGATTTACCGAAAACAATTAGAAAGAACAAGTAAAAACAGATGACCACATATAAATTAAACCGGCTTAATCAACAAATTCAGTTATTTCAATACTGTCTCGTGTCCTGCATTAATGCATTCCCAAAATGAAGGTGAATCCAGCCACCAATCCTTATCTACAAATTTGATAAACCTTTTTACTCACAGTTCCTTTGTTCCAACGCATTCAATCAAGACGGGTCTCAGACTCTCAACGCACAAACCATCACAGCGTTTGCATAGGTTGTCAGCATAAAAATGATTATGCCTGTTAAACAGGATATCTCTTGTAGGTAGAATCTCCAACCGGAATCTTAGGAAATCGGCTCTACCAGTGGAGCTAGGAAAATGCTTCAGGTACCCTATTATTGCACCCCGTGGCTTAGCCTGTAATGACAGTGATTGGTGAGTTTTCTGACTAAGCATTTCTGAGATTGTTCAAATCCAGTCATTTCTGTTAGGAACTTTTTGACCTGCAATGGATTATCCACAAGATCCTGCAACGTACAATCATAGGACCTCAGGATTTCCTCTGCAACTTCTCCAGATTGTTTAAGAAGTGATTTCTACGCCCCTGGAGATCTATGTTGATATCCTCATATAGGGGATTGGGCCATGGTACCAGAATCAATCTGTATGTTGATAGCACCTTCCATTCTACATGAGACAGAAATGACTGTAAGCCTACATAGGCAATTGGAAGCGACCGTGGGAGAGATAAAACATTCTTTCACAGTTTACCCTCCAACCCTGCACATAATGTTGCATTCATATCTTCCCCATACAACAAAATAGGAATTACCTTTCCAGTATATAATTTTATTAATGGCATCACTGAAAATGTACATAGGTGAAAGCGGGAACTCTTTTCAATGGTCGCTTGAATATTACAACTTTGCATTTAGTTGGGTTGATCTTAAAACCATTCACTTGGGCATAATCCACCAATGCATTCAGCAGGCGCTGGAGTTCTACCAGGGTGTGATCAAGCAGTAGTATGTCGTCAGTATAGGCCACCCAATTCAAACACGCCAATCCCACCTTTGAACTTACCAGGCCACACATTCTCAATTTTATTGCCAAATTGGCCGGATAGAGGTTAAACAAGCAGCGGGATATCATGCACCCCGGACTTACCCCTCGCCCGGTCTGGATGCCTATAGAGAGATTCCCCTGCTTATCCAACCTTACCCTCAGGTAGGATCGCTCGTGAAGCTCGACTATTATTGCTAGTAAGGAGGCTGGGAGACCCCAACTACTAAGCTTCTGCAACAGATGAGCTCTATTTACTGCGTCAAAGCCTGGGATAAATGTACACAGGCTCCAAAGAGGGGTGTACACCCTTTTGGAAAGATTCACTTGAATAATATGCTGATTAACAAGCCATTTAGTGTTGTTGACAAACACCTTCAGAAACCTATTTGACTATTTTGAAAGGGTGCCAGACTTCTTAATCTAAAGATCCAGCTCCATCAGTATCAGACCTGCAAAAAGTGTACTATCTGCATTGAGAAGGGAGATTGGGCGATAGTTTGTCGGTTCAGCCCAGTCTCCCTTCTTGTGAATAGGAATCACTATTGCCTCCCGGCATGACTTCGGGGTAGTTCTTGTCCTAAGAACTTGTTTGAAGAGAAGATACAGAATGTAGGACCACATGGGAATGTCCGATTTAAACATCTGATTAGTCAACCCATTGGGCCCCAATGCCTTATAACCAGAAGATTTATTGATCAAATCACTTATTGAGTCTTGACTAAAGTCTAAGGACCAATCGACTTCTCCACTATGTGGTCTTACTCCACGCTGCGATTGGTCATAGAGGACTGAGAAATGTTTATACCACTCCGTCACTTGAATTGTATTGCTTTGACAGCTTGCCTGGGGTTTGTAGACAGAGAAACTTCTGTGACTTGGAGCAATTTCTGTATATCTTTAATTTTCACCCTTCACTCTTCTGGGTTCTGAAGATTATTTTGTACCCCTCTTATATCCCTCCTCATTTCTGTCTTCCATTGGGTCTTCCGTTGGAAGCTTTCATCGTCAAAGGAGTGCTTGTGATTTATCTTCGGGGACTCATCTACGAGCCTGAGGGGTGAATATTTCACAGAAAATCAACAAAAGACACTGGATTACACAGCAATTCCAACTTTCCATCAATACAAGTGGAAACAAACACAGTCAGACTTTCATTCAGGAGATGACCCACCCTGCAAACTTTGACAATCTGTTACCCCTTTCTTGACTTTGACTTCTGGGGTATAGGATTTACCATGGTGCATCATTTCATTAAACAGGAAGCCCTCCAGGATATTATGGTCACTTGATCCCAACATTTTTACCTCAAAATCTCTACAGGCATTGAATAAGTCCTTTGATAGGAATAAATAGTCAATCATAGACCCCTGATTGCCCCTAGGCCATATGAGTGCAGGGGGAAAGTCTCCCTGGATGTTGCCATTGGCCAACAACATATTCCAATCTGACAGGAACTTTGTCCATAGATTGCCATTCCTTGATGGAACTTTACGTTGACCGTTAGCATCGAGTGTTAGAATGCACTGGGGGTTCAAGTCGCCCGTGAATAGGATATTTTCTGTTTTGAGCATTGTTGTGATCACTGTAAGGACGTGTGCCAGATGTTTGAGGAAGGTAGGGGGGGATGAGGCTGAGGGGTTCCAGTAAACGTTTATTACTGCTAAACTATGTGAGGCACATAGGCAATGGGGTGATAATCAAACTGTTAGGAATACCTCAGATGCCCCAGTATTGGCTCATGACAGGCTGCCAATTCTCATGTTTGCTAATGATGCTATTCTCCTTTCCAATATACTGACAGGCCTTAGGTGGCAATTGGAAGTTTTAGCCGAATTTTCTGATCTAAATGGACTATTAACACTGTAAAATCTAAGTTGATGGTTTCCGGGGAAGAATGGTGAAAAAAGAATCTAGTCAAAGACATGAGCTAAAGGAAGGTCCCATAGGTCAAGTAGATTAGTATGATCATTTGGGCTTGAAGGTAAGAGAGGGCTGTAGCTGAGGAGGGCAAACAACAGGGGCAGAGATTACACTAGACTGATACAGTGGAATGATAGCTAGATTCACGAGAGAGCATGGGAACGGAGCAGTTGGGGTACCCCTTGGGTCATAGAAATGCCAGGCCACACAAGATGCACCTTATGGAGCCGAATTTTGGCCAGAGACCGGCATTGCAAGCCTCTCGGTCGTGGAGCACACATTATTAAAGAACGTAATGGGCCTGCCAACTTATGCGCCACACCTCCCAGTTCATCTTGAAACTAATCTACAGAGTATTGATATGATCTGTAATGCGATGCCTGTACATTACTGGGTAAGACTCTGGACAAATGAAAACCTGGGGAAATATAGATAGGCCTTGATGGACGTCATGGCCCAGGAGGGTGGAAGGCAGTTTCCCTGGTTTCTACATTTAAAGAAAGAGCTCTCATGACATTGGGTTGAGCGATTACTGCTCTAACCCTAGTACTTTGAATGGTAACTCTAAAACCCTCATAACAAATGCCTATGCTCTAATAATTGAAGCAGTTTTGTCAAAGCTAGCTCAATCTGGTAAATTTACCAGGTACTGGGCGGTGAAACAGTCTTTCGGCTATGTGGTCTATCTGGATTCTATGTGCGTGAATCAGATGAGATGATTGTATATCAAGCTGCGCATAGGGTTATCAGCAGTGGCGTGCTTGAGGAATAATTGGAACAGTAATGTATCACCAACACGCCCATTTTGTCCCAACGATATTGAGAGTACTCTTCATTTTGTTTTGATGTGTCCATATTATCTGGATCTTAGAAGAACATTTTTTATACCACATTTTACGGCCCGATCTGTTAGAACCACGACAGAGGCTATGAAACTGTATAGTGCTGCTCATGATAGCCTTGCAGCTCATACCACTATACATGACTTGCTTAGAGAATGGAGAAGGAGTTCCAGCAGGATTGCTTAGTTTACTGAAAGAAGTATCACAATTTTGGTAAAACTCTGTGTGGTAACAGCAATTGAGAATTATTCTAAGCATCTTGGAGACAGTGCATAACTGATGGTATTAGATTTTACTGGTGATCTTAATGGTGTGGAATAGTAATTGTTACTATAGTGTTGATTTGTATGACGTTTGCAGGTTTTAATGTAACAGCATTATTTATGTAGCTTGGAGCAGATTTTATAGAGATGATATTGCACACATAATTGTGTTTTGTCCAACATTTTTTAATGAAACTAGATACCTATTGTGTGGAGCCTTGATTGTTTTTAACTTTTCTACTGCGTATTGATTATTTTCATTGTATGTTTCTGTTTGTAATGTACTGCCGAAATAAAGCTGAACAAAACAATATTTTCTGGAGCATAGCCTGCAGCTGAGTTTGGATAATTATACAAGCTGGGTTGTCATCACACGTAAGAGGGATATCTTATGTAATTTGAGAGCAAACCGCAACCTCTAGCCTCAGTAGCGAGTAAGTGGTCTATTAGCAAGATCCAGCCAATGTTTCTACAGCCTGAAAGGAAAACTATAGGTCAGAAGACGCAAGCCTGAAACATCTCGTATTTAACAACACTGTAATTTAACCCCTTTAAGATATACAGTAAAAAAATTGTGTGATCTCTTTGTTGTGCATTATACTAAGAATATTTCATTATCTACATAAAACACACCTTGTTTTTTGCATGTCAAGCTTGTAGATCTCATAGATTTAAATCCAGATTTTAAGTGGCGCTTTATTATGTTACACACATTGATTTCGAATAAGACCTAGATTTGGTAGGTAACTGGTAGGTTTTCTGGTCTTTCAGTTAGAGATGTCTGGGCAATCACGCCTAAGAACAGCGTTGTTCATAACAGAAGGGACGTGTTAGCAAGGTTGTCAAGGTGCTGGCTGAACAGCCTGATTGGCCTGGCGTGGCTTGAGAAATGGGCAGTGCTTACTCGGAATGTGTTGTAAATCCTTGAACTAAAGGTACGCACTTAAAAAATGATAATAATAAACAAATGCTATGGCGTACCATCGATGATTTGTATTACACTTCCACCCCGAATGCAAATATATTTCTATAGGAAAACAATAATGCAGCAATCATGAGCAGAATGTGTCTCCATACATTAGTAGTACTCACTTCTTTGATGTAGAAAAATGTGTTGTTCCCAAAATCTGTTGATCAGCTGTAATTCGGATTTGATTTTTCTGTTGCCAAACAAAAAGACAACTGACGTCCAGTTTTAAATGATATATCATCACAGATCACATTTAAACATTTGAAGGTTTCCTAAAACATTCAAACTCAACTTTTCTTTTAAGTCGAATTTGTAACATGCATTGTTATGCAAATTCTCACTCCTCTTATTATCACATAAATTTGAACTATGGAACCACGTCCCACTGTCAAGTGTGTCCCTTATTGATAAATTATTGCCAAAGCCCTTCCCAAAAACATTTGTGATGGTTAGACAACATATAGAAGTTTGGTATCCAAAGAAGGCTATAATATAAGTCTATCAAGTGGAGGAGCGCTATTGTGGTAAATGGGGTCTGAAGCTCGATAAGTTACTTGAGCAAATCACGCTGGTAAATGGAGTTCATTCTTAGGAAACATTTTAATAAGTGGAAACAACTATACAACCGGTTAACTTTGTTTTTCATATAAACTAATTCTAGGACTTGGATCGTTATATGAGGATGCGGAAGGGAGGGTGAGTGGGGTTCAGGAGCAGCAGTAATATATATGTTTCCCAGGAATGGTTGTAAATGCCTCAATGAGATGCACCTATTTCAGCTCTGAAGCAATGTTCGGCTTTTATTATTTCAGTGGTTGTGTCTTGTGTGCGGTTCATGTGTTTTAATATTGCAGTATGAGTCACCTTGTAGTGGTGGTGCCTTTTGTTTAAGAAGCACGCACTCTGGCTCTATAGTGGTGGTCAGCTTTCAGCATTCCACTGGTGTTTTGTCTATTTCGTGTACGGTGGTTTTGTTTCAATCCTGCAGTGAGGGGTCCTTTTTATGACTATTAGGGCTATTAGGTGATGTTTAAGCATCACCCATAAATCCATGCCTAACTATTGCCCTGGAGTACAGCTAGGATCGAGATGGCATGTTAGGATTGATACATATCTTAGTGGTTATTTTGGGGTTATTTACCCACCAATTGACTGCCAATGGCCATAATAATTACTATGCCCATTGCCACCCACTAACTGATCTTCCCAGGCCAAAGCACATCCTGCCGGGATCGCTTTGCGCTAGCTCTGTCAAGCAGTAACATCAAATCTTGATCTGCCATTGTTATTTCTAAGCAGTCTACTTAGAGTGAATGACTTAACTCCACTGGAAAATGTGCTACTGGTATAATACAAATATCTTAACCAAGTGTGCCTTCAGCCACCTGATTTATATCTGCTCCTTGCACTGAAGGCCTGGTAAAAATAAGCACTGACAAACCAACAGTTTTATCTATCAGTTATACTTTTGAGAATCTGCGCACCTTCCTCACACATTCTGCACCCATCATGAGAGATTTCAGAACAAATTATAAACCATTAATGTACATTTTTCCAAAGAAAGTTTGAACTTAAAGGAGTTAAATTCCACAAAACGTGACTGCTGGTAAGAAACTTGTCTAAAATGTTGGCTGGTGGGCCGCATATGATTTCAATGGCATTTACAAATGATTATGTTTAGAATATTGTTGGAAGAACAAAATTCACCAGGACCAGCTGAATGCACAAGAAACCCACAGCGCAGCAGCCATAACTATCACTCCCTTCACTGCCTTTCTGCTTCACCGTCAGCAGCTACAGCAGTTACAAATGCAACCTTGTAAACCCCAACACGCCCTTCCTACCTCCCCTCTGTAGCTTCGTCATCTTGGGGCGCAAAAGGGACAGTGCCGGTCAAAACCTGCAAAGCATTAAATAAAGGTTTAAAAACGAATTGCGATTGATTCATATGTATGCCAAACCATGCTCTGTCCGTATGTGCACTGTTTTTGCCTCTATGGAATGTAGTAAGGAATTTGAAGTCAACGTTAAGTGTTTCTGTACATTAACTACACATTAAATAAATACAGCTATACGATATCTGTAGAGTTATTAATCTGTGAAGATCTATATATACATCACTGTCATTGTTTGGCGGATTGCCTACCTATTTCCATCTGTAAACTAAGGAAAAAACAATGAAAAAAAGATAGGTAATATAGAAAAAAACGGCAAAGAAACGGCATTGACAAAGGCAACATGTTTTAAAATTAGGGATGGGATGGCATTGCCAGAGACTTTCACAGTGGTCCTACTTGTCCATAGGATGGCAACAGCTGGAAAATGGTGTTGGTACCTGGGCATATGTTAGCAGTGCTTGGAAAATGCTATCTAATAGCGATACAGAAGCCAAAGCTCTTGGCTTTGCCAATGCTTGTTGAGTAGTGCCGTATTTTTGCCCTGCCCTGTGTGAGGGTCATTTGTCTTTGTCCTGCTGGGAGGGGTCTGGTATCAGTATCGAAGAGGTGATGTCCTGAATGACATGCATTTGACCTTCCTGCAAGGAAATTCAGGTCAGGTTCGAACTGGTGGTTTACGGTCTTGTGACTGAGCGGACATTTTATCAGCTATAAGGTGAGATACACGTTTCAGCTGTGCACACTATATGTCTTTCTAGTTAAATGTCTGCGTAGGCAAGTGACTGTGTAATCCAAAAGCTGAGTGTCCAATTGCAAACCAAAAGGTAAGTATCCTCTGCAGGTAGCTCAAGTAACCAATGCTCTGTCGTGCGCAGAATTTCCTGAAGGCAAATCCACAAGATCTGTTGATGGTGGTGTGTGTCTTCTTCTGCTCTGGCTGCAGTGTAGTGTGACTCGCTGTGTCCTCTTGCCTCTGTCAGTTCGAGTCTTGCAGAGAGTCTGAAGTACAGGATGGTCCAGAGCAAAACTGGAGGTAAGCAATTATGCTCAGTGGCACGGCCTGTTGTAGGGGCCAGTCCTAAAACGTCCGCCAATGCTGAAATCCCTTTAAATCACGCAGGATTTCTGGGAACAAATGTAAAATGACAGCAGCGCCCGCATCCTGCTACATCTCACTGGATTTTAGGAATACGGTTTGAAATAAAGGCTAAACAGTCTGAACAGTCCCCCAGGTGACTCTCTGCCTCCACAGAAGGCCTCACTGGAGGCTTCCAGTGACATAAAAGGGCTGCATCTATGTAGTCCTAGCCCCAGTACTATTTGCCCTAGTTGTGGGTGAGTCAAGGAACCCAGGGAGGGGCTGGAGTGCTGCGAGGTAAGCAATCATGAGACCTGACACATCCCGAAGCCACGCCCCCTAGTTCCTTTAACCTAGAGAGAGAGGCTGGAAGGGAGATTGTAGGGGGCTGTAAGAGAAGGAGGGAGGATTGTCCAGAGCCTATTCCAAGTCTGATAACTGGAACAGAGCCCAACCTCACCCAACCTAACACATCTGCTTCCCCTTATTTCCAGAAGGCAGAAACACAGCATTATAAAAGCACACAGCCTCTGCATGTCCGTATAGATGTTTGGAAAAGAAGCTGGGGACCAGAGACAGGACACTGAAGCAGGTTTGTAGAGTTCTGGAGGAAGGAGCGAGAGGAGTGTGTGAACATGAACATTAGCCAAAAAATTGGAAAGTAGAGTGAAAGCAGAAGTCAAGGAAAAGATTAGGGGTGGCACTTGCATTCAAGATGAAGAATTGGAAGTGGGTTATCAAAAGGAGTGCGAGGAGGACACAAGGGAACATCAGTGGCGGTTGCAGGAGGGTGGTGAGATTACTCAGGCAGAGATGTTAAACAACAGCTAGAGGTTGATGTAGCTGAACTTGAGGAGATTGTGGGTCGTTGATAAGGAGGAGGTTTGTGTAGTCAAACTGGAGAACATTGGTGAAGTTTATCAGGAGGAGCTTGGTAAATTTGGTCATGAGGTTGGGATGATTGATCAGGGGGTGCTTGTTGAAGTTGATCTGGGGATGAGGAGAGGTGAACATCAAAGGGAGAGAGTTGTGAATATCAGACAGTGACGAAATTTGAACATCAGGCGGTAGCAGGAGGGGAAGACAGATGCCCAGAGGGGTGAACAAGGCAGAGGAGTCTTGCTAAAAGTTGCAATATTTTAATGTAAAAAGACAGGTGCCTAGGGGGTGAAGAAGAGGGAGAAGTTAAAAGAACGGTGAGAAACTGAAACAGGTGCCCAAGGGGTTGAAAATATGAGGAAAAAAAGAGAGTTGTTGTTTGGAGTCAGAGTGGGGCCAAGTGGGACAAAGAAGGTGAAGGATCCTGATATTAGGAGGGTGGGAACCAGACAACCCCCAGGCCAAACTCTGTAATTGGCAAGCTCCCACGCAACAGAAACTGCACATTTGCCAATCCCAGAATTCTTATGATGGGTTGTGTTTCCTGCTAGAGGCTTCACTCACTGTCAGACAGAAGTGGATGTTCAAGACCCTATAAGACAGATGTTCCCTGATGAAGGATATTTCGATATCTGAAATGCATTGGCCACTATATCTGTTTTTGATTTCTGCTTGTCATGTTTTACCAATTAATATTAAAATTGGTTGTTAAACTAATATATAAGCTACTGTACTTCTGTCTGTACCAAATTCGTACTTTAAATGAACTACTCCATTAGCACAGATTTTCTGTGAGCACGAAGCATTATGGCTCTGTAGCTATAATTGTTTTCGGAAATTTGGATAGAATCACTCTTGTTCATGAACACAAAGAGGAGGATCAGATTTGAGTGCAGCATCTGATCAATGAATGCTACCAGTGTTTGCGCAGGACCCAGTCTCCTGCATTCAGTATCTCATTCTCGCAGACTGTCTTGCCGGCTCCCAGACAAGAGTACGTTTTGTGTCTATACAAGGACGGATAGGAGAGGTGGTTTCTCTTAATTACATAGATTCTACTCCTGTAATCTCGTCCAAGATTCTCTCTCTTCCTCCAGAGTGTATTGTTTCCCATCCACAGCCTGGTCCATAAAACAGCTTGGTGAGTTTGGAGGCAATACTCTACTAGAGAAATGGGAGGAAGGAAGGCAGGTGGCAGGTGGGAGGAAATACACTTTCAAACGTACCTATCATCGAATAGCCTGTTTTTTACCCCCACAGCCTGTTCTCAAAGCCGGACTCAATCCTGCTGCACCCCCAAGACTCTGTGCGTTCACCCTGTAGCAGCGTACAATGGACACCAGTTGCCGGGGCACTTGAAAGTAACCAGATACTGACACCTGAGGGTGCTGTAGGGTGGAAGGTGGATGGTGCCTGAACAGGTGAAGCGGGTGAAGGAGATGAAGAAGACAGGAAAGGGATACTATAGTAATTGAGGAATGTCCATAGGGGTAAAGAAGAAGAGAAGGGGACAAAGTTGTAAGTGTTAAGAGGTAGTTAAGGAAGAAGATGGAGTTAGAATACAGATTATCCAATAACTGATTAGACTTTTAAAAATGTTAGATAAATTAGGTAGTCATGAGGTGTCATGGGAAGAATAAGAAAACAGGGGTCTGAGAAGGAGAACGTCAAAGGGAGTAAGCAGCTGGGTCTAGGGGCAGAGACATCAAGAGGAGGCCTTTGATATGATATGGTAGATGGCAAAACTATTTGTTTGCCTTGCCTGAAGATTGGAAGCATCCCACCTAGCAAGACCGACCTTGCAAGCAAGCAAGGGCTCCATGGTGGACAAACCAGACCTCAGAGAAATAACAAGAAGGGTTGGTGGCTCCTTAAAGCTTGCAATGCAACTCAAGGTAGCAATGGCAAGACAATCCCTTGAACCCGAGTTGGAATAGACCATTGAAACTGCAGAGACTTCGCTTTAAGAGATTATTTTGATACATCATTTTCCACATCCGGGATGGGAACCATGGCACTACCCTTACCTTGAGAGACTTTTAGAATGCTTAGTTACCCCTGCATTTTAGTGAGAGACCACTGGAATGTCCTGATGCTTTTAGTTATACTTCAAGCCTTGCCTCTTTGTAATCAGCCAGAAGCAGTCCCAAAAATAAAGACTAATTTAATGAGTGTGTTTGGTCTATTGATCCCCATCACCTGCGTGAAAGATGGAATGCTAAGTGGGATGAGAGATCTAGATTACATAGACCGGCCGGTATTAAGTAAAAAACGAGTTTTTTACAAACCAATTGCCAAAAAGATCGATTTAGAAAGACCGCCCTGTGAACACACAGAGTGGTCTTTCTAAATCGAACTGTCAGCCCCTGAGATGCACACAAGTGCGAGCAGGGGCTGACAGGCACGGCGAGACCCAGAGGAGGAGCCATGGGAGTGTCAGGTGAGTGTGTGTGTGTCTGTGTATGTGTGAGAAAATGTGTGTTGGAAAAGGGGAAGGGTAGAGGGGAAACGAAAGTGTTTGTGTGTGTATGTGGTAGGGGTAGGGGAAGTATGGTGGCAAGGAGGAAAGGGTGGTTCGGGGGTTGAACCCCTCTAATCTTAAAAAAATAACCCTACCTTCGACATAACGATGTGGAAGGAACAGTAATTGAATACTAGCAACATGACAACCTTCCCCCTTTTTAAACACTTAGGCACCAGCCCATCTCTTCAATGAGCCTTATGAGTTTACTCTTTGCCCGCACAGGGCAGCTGGCCCTTGTCGGTTCTGGGCTATGGGACGGGGGTCTGTCCACAGTCCACTCTCCATCGTCGTCTGCAGCCTCACCGTCTAAAACTTCTTCGTCTCCCCAGTACAGGTCGTCGGAATCTTCCCAGTCCCAACTGTCCACATGGTCATCTTGTTCCCCTTCTGAGGCTTCCCAGGGTATCACTTCACAAGGGCATTCCTTGAAGTGAGACACGTTTCTTGTGAATCTATGTGATCACTGCGCTGCCCGTAACTGCACTGATGCCCGTAACTGCACTGATGAAAATGTCAATGCCAATTATGGCGCTTTGTCCACGTTCCACTGTCCGGATTCCATTACCCGACCCTCCACCCCATTTACCTTTATGGAGGCACACTTCTGTGTACGCCGCCGACTCCCTGCTATCCCTGCAGTGTCGGTTCCTCTGACTTACGTGGGTCGGAGCTGATGCCGCAGGGTGCTTCTTTTTTTCTTGTCCTCCACTTACCACAATGGTAAGCAGGGGACACTCCTGCAATCCCCGCTCTGCTTGGGTGCAGTAATGGGAGTTGGTATTTTGTGTGCCCCCAAAGTCGCAGTATTTGTGGGGGTGCACTACTGAGGGTGACAGATTCGTTTATTTCCTTTCTTGTTATTGCCTGTCACTCATCATGCACAGTCGTGACCATGGTCTCTCTCACTTTTATGACTGTGAGAGGGCTAGGTGAGAAACAGGAGTCTTCCTTTCTCTTCTGGGTCTGGCGCACCAGCACTCTGTCACCTTCCTTGAAATTGAGCTCCCGCGCTCCACTCCTCTCGTCTGCGGCAGACTTCATTTTCTGCTTTTCTTCAGCGTCCCTCGCCCAGATCTCTTCACCCTCCCGGATGATGTTGCCCTCCTAGGGTCCTTGTGGCAAGCGGGTTTGTGTGCAATTCGTGTTCGCAGATTGTGGTAAATGTACCCTTGCATGGCAGGGGAGTGTTCGAGCCATATGGGAAAATATCGACCTGAGAGGGTCGCAGTTTTGGCAGGTGAGGGAGGAGATTATATGCCTTTTCACTCAGCACGTTGACAGTAGCCCCTGTGTCAATGAGAAATTCCGTTGGTATGTTGGGAATCTGAAGTGGCAGATGGGGCTTTGTTCCTTTGCCATCTCATTTCCAAGTGCCCACACATATCCTTTTCTCCTCTGGCGGTCGTGCGAGGATGAGGAATCGCTGCCTGATGGCGATCGTATGTACGCAGTTCTCCTGTCCGGGGACCAGAGCAATCTCCTGGGCGGTTGACGGCTGCTCTCGCCTTCCGCGGGGCGATATCCCCTGGGTTTGTGGCTTGATCTTCTGTCATCTGGTTGGTAGCTGGGATGGCGCCTACTGTACCTAAGAGAGGCAACCTAGACAGCGGGTGCTGGGGCGTTTCTGCAGACTGCCCGGAAATGGTTGTCACCCCTGCATGCTGCACACTTCTGGACAATTCCCGGGCACCTGCCCTCGTGCAGGAATTCGTAGCCGCATCTGTAGCATGATTTTGCTGACTGGCTGGGTTTGTTGGGTATCGTCAGCGTTAGCTTCTTGACGATCTCCTGGTCTCTAGTGTCTGACTGGATCTTCACTCATCCCAGTTGGACCACTTGCTGCGTAACTGCAGAGTCAGTGTCGGCCATCGCCAAAATTTCATTGAGGATCCTCTGTTTCTGAAGTACTTTTCTTTTGAATTCTGCGGACTCGTGCCCAACGATGACTTGGGAGCGTAGCGCTTCACTGTTTGAGTAACTATGAAAAGCACAGTGCTTCATGCGGATGCTAAGTCGCAATTGTTCATAGTTTACCCTTTCTCCTGCATCGTTGTATGAAAGATATGTCTCTTGAAGTCCACATTAGTGTGTGGCGCAAAATAGGAGTCTAGAGCTTCTCGGATTCCCTGGTACGTCACCTTTCCTCATCGATCAGCTCGTAGGGAATGTCTCTCACAGCGACCCCCACTGCTAGGGTATGTTCTTTTTCCTTTCTTCTTCCATGGGGCCAATCGCCCCCACGTACACCCTAAAGTCCTTCATCCATCGACCCACCGAGGCCCCAGGTTACGAGTGTCTCTGAGGTCGAAAGCCTGGGGTAGCTGCCATGTGGTAACATCACCCTGGGCTTATGGAAAGGTTTCCGACAGTCTTGTCGGCTGCATTGCTGGAATGTCTTCCTCCAACATTCCTCGTAGACAGTGTGCTCCTCCCTGTGCTCTGGAGCGTGTCTGCACTGCAGGCGATGTGTGTGCTGCTTCACTGTTGCCCCTAGAGCAGGGGAGTCTTCATGGGGGCCTTCCCGCCCCTTTGAGATGTGTGACCTCACAGCAGGAGGTGCTTCTTCACCCTCGCTGTGTGGGCCTTCCTGTCTCTTATTACATGTGTGGCCCTTGAAGAAAAGTGGGGGCCTCACAGGCCATGCTATAATGGACTCATTGTCGTGGCCTGGGCTGATGCTGCAGAACGTAGGCTGCTTAATTTAGTAGCCCCAGCATGGGGCATGATCACTGCCGCTCACTCGGGTTCATGCGAGCATCAGAGGTGTGCCCCAACTCCCGCTCCTGCTCCGAGCGAGGATCTGCTGAGGTAGGACCGCGCCGGTTCCTACGTCCCTCGTCGCCAGTGTCAAAAGCCAGTCTCAAAAGGGAAGTGGTGCTCTTATTCACACGGCTCGTAGCCGTCTCAGCATTCAATATGCAGTCTCACAATGAGGAGACACACGTCCCTTTATTTCTAAACTGTATCACCCTTTCCATACCGCGTCACTTCCCTTTCCTCCCCAAGGTCCCGCCCCCGCCCCTGCGCAAACTCTGCCTTCCACATAACGATGTGGAAGGAACAGTAATTGAATAATAACAACATGACATCCTCTTCCATGTGCTTTGTCCGCTATTTGAGGGCCGGACAAAATCGACCGAAAAAATCTTTTTTATGGGCGGCCTTCAAAAAGCGGAAACGTGACATAGAACCCTGTAGTAATGACGGGTTTTACCATAGCTCTCAACTCACCCGCTTTTGGCGGGTGTCACCCGCCTTGCAAAGGGCTGACTCACCCGCCAAGCTTCCTGCACGCCCATTCATTCTAATGGGCGTCTCACCCGCCTAAAACAAAATCGGGTGATTTCACCCGCCTTTGCGAGACAAATGGTTGAGAGCTATGGTTTTACTTCTCCACTTCTGGAGAACCAACCGTCCAAACAGGAGGAGACCGAGGGCATGGAAGACCATTCTAGAACCATCCATGAAAGAGAGTGACAAAAGGAACAAAGCTATGATTTTCACATGTGAGAGAAAAACAGAATTCAAAGTACAATATAATGAACGTACTTAGGGACATGTCGTGAAAGCACAAGACCCAGCTGAGATGAACTCTCACTTGAACTGATGTATGTGAAAGTGAAGAGAAAATACTTTAAAAAATGAATTGTATGTTTAATTTTCTGCAGCTTTTTGCACAATTAGAATTTATACCGCTACCTGCCATGAATATAAGGTGGATGCAGAACTGATCATGCCTCACCACCACTACTTTTGCTAGTTTTGTAAGAAAGGGCTTCAAAACAATATTTATTTATTTTAATATGTATATAGTGCACACGCCCAGAGGCCTCAGGACGCACATAAAATAGAAACATAACAGATAA
This sequence comes from Ambystoma mexicanum, assembly GCF_040938575.1. NCBI lineage: Eukaryota > Metazoa > Chordata > Amphibia > Caudata > Ambystomatidae > Ambystoma > Ambystoma mexicanum. The sequence goes on along the minus strand of NC_090936.1, from coordinate 296,565,401 downwards.
AACAATAATACATTTTCTTCCCTTGCCCTGGTGCCAGCCTTTTCTTTCCACTAAATCAGGATCCGACTTTAGGTACGTGGGCCCGAATGGGAGACACAACTTTATTATTCAGTTGATAAGTTTTCTTCTGATGAGATCTCACAAATTTCAACTGACTGCACATTAAACCCCATCCAACCATGAAAGATATAAATGCCTGTGGAATTCTGAGGGAGGGGCCATTACAGGTGCCTGCCTGTCATTCTGGAGTTTGGCACCTGCAGTGCTGTGGAATAAAGATTTCTTCATGGGCTGATCTGACCTAAACCGAATTCTGCGTTTGATTCACGTGTCGATTCCTGTACCTGTGTGTCTCAGATCCATTTACTGGGCCTCCTGGCCCGAATACAGTGGTCGAAGCGGGTGGGAGTGGTGCTCCTCTACTTGTTTTAATTAAGTTTTAGTGTTCCTATTCTTTTATTTTAACAAGAAACAACTCCAGAATGGCTTAGTTTTCAAATAAAATTGGAGGAAGAAGTTAAAACGTGCACTTCAGTACAGTGTACTGATTGTTACCTTAAACAGCAAGTGTGTTTATTTGGGGGATTGTATTGTGCGTGGGAGGAGGAGTGAGCTTGGCGATGGGGCGGCAGGCCATACACTTCACCCACTGCCTGAAGACCGCAGGGGATCTTCTTCCAGCTCCCCAGGCACGCTCTGAATCAGGCAAGAGAACTTCTGCATCTGGCAAGCTTGATGGGAGGAACGTTCATGGGTACAGGCAGCACCCTGGTCAACCTTGAAACAAAACATTTGTATGCAAAAGGTCAGTTCAGAAACAAATCAAAATTATGACCGACCTATCTGTTTTGTTTACCCTGTCTCTTTGTTGAATGTCATTCTGATCTGATGTTGTAGAGAGAGCACTCTTGAACCCTCACCTAAGGATTTAACCAGTTAGCAGTACCTGAACCACTTGCATCAAGACACCATGCTAAATGTTTAAATGTAGGCAATCAGCTTTATTATTTTCGCAAGCATGTTTAGTTATTTTATTTGTTGGACATTTGTATAGCACCTATACACAAGTGTTTCCAGGCGCCACAAGACAAGGTGGGGGTGGGGGAACAAAGGAATAACAAAAAACAAAAAGACAGTTATATTCACCTTGTGGCAATCCTACTGTGCAAGTGCTCGAGAAGGTGGTGAGTGCAGGGGGTGAGGGGATAGAGGGAGAAGTGCAGCAGTGGGGCGCCCCAGGTGAGGGGCCAGGGAAGTGCTGGGGGACCAAGAAAGCAAGTGCCAGGGGGATAGGGAGGTTGAGTGCAGTGGGCAGCGTGGACCAAGTTGGGCTAGTCTGGGAAAGGCTGCCAAGGGTAAGTGCTGGCCAAGGATGCAGGGGGACTGGTGGGGGATGGTCTGGTCCCTGTGTGACTCTGAAGGGACCAGTCCCCAGTCGCAGCGGCAGAGGGAGTGTTAGTACAAGAGGGGGAGAGTGAAGGTAGAAGAGAAAAGGAAAGTCTTGAGAAGTTTCCGGAACTTTAGAACATCCAGCTTAAGTCGAAGGATGGAAGGAAGGTCGTTCCAGAGATAGGAGCCAGCCGCAGAAATGGATCTACCTACCACTCTCTGCTTGGAGAAACGTTTGACCTGCAGTGGGTTGGAGCCAGAGGACCAAAGGACTCTGGTCAGGAGGTATTTAGGGAGGGGAAGATGGATGTAAAGAGGTCCCAGGCCCAAAACGCCCTTTTGGATTGATGCAAAGGGTCCTGAATTTGATCCTTGCAATCACCGGGAGCCAGGGAGATTTTAGGGCAGGAGACATGTGGTGCCTGGGCGTGAGGCCAATGATAAGTCTTGCTGTCCTATTCTGGATTAGTTGCAGTGATCTAATGAGTTTTTGATATTTTAATTATTTGTTTTGAAATAATATGATCTATGCACAATTCAAAAGCTGCAGAGTAACCTGTAAAACCACCGTGCTAGCCCCACAAGGCATAATAACTGGGGACAGACAATGCTACATGGGGGCCAGAAAGTGACCCATACAAATAAGCACGTAATTTGTCATGTCTCCGCCTGAATCCAATATATCTGTGCAGCTATAACTCCCATGCGTGAGGCATCTGTTACTTTATTAAAGACATTTTCATTTCAAGTCATTCTAGTTCCTGTGCTCTTTATAAGGGGGTGCTCGGGGGAATTCTCCCCATTGCAAATGAATGTAAACAAGGGTTTACATTCATTTGTTGCAGGGAGATTTTGAATCCATTTAGGAAAAAGTTGAAAGGTAGATCAGGTGCGTTGCATAGATAGTTTTTCAATGTTTTTTTTCGAAACTTGTTCTATACATTTACTTCATGTTTTTGAAAATATTTAAGGGGTGATGGTGGCATCATTTGTTATTTCTCGTCCTTTCATTCATTGCTCGTGAAGACAGAAGGCAAGGCCCACTTTCACCAAGCACAGACTGTAAGATGCAAAATGTTTATCAGAACTCAAAGGTCTGAGGCTGCCAGACCATCTCCTCTTATCTGACCTCTGGCCCCACAACTCTGCTGGAAGTAGTGAGGCTTAGCCAGAACGCACGACGGTGAAAATCCGGAGGAATTGTGTTCAATAAATGCCGTCTCAGGATGCAGTGAACTAGTGGTGGAGAAGAGGAAGTTGTGCGAGCACAGATGGATCAAGAGTGCAGGGCAGCCAGCCAGCCAGGTCCTAGTCATCCCAGCGCAAGCAATGATGTCCTGTCCGTCCACATACCAACAATAGGGGTAGGGGCATGCTTAGGTGTTGGAAGGAGAATGGCCCCCACTCTTTTAGGTGGCAGGTTGCTAATACCAACGTTTTAGGATCTCCACGGCAGAGCAGAGCTCACACAATGCAAGCTTCTGGGAATGATGGTACTCGGCCCTGATGATAGAATAAATGCTAGTGAACACTGGAACACATTAATCACTGCTGCCTGCCAGTCCAGTGAAAGACCAAGATTGTGCTGGCAGTAGCGGCTCGCTACCCCTCATCCTGCAGTACATTATCGCCAATTAGCGTGCTGGATGAGACCATCGGGAAGGAGGAAACAAGGCCCCACAAGGTCTGTGAGGCAGAGTAAGAGGATCAGTAGGGATTGGCTATTTCTATTCCTGTTTGCTTTTGTTTGTAACTGGCATGACAACCATGATTCCTACTTTCATTTGACCTATTCTTTTCTTTCGCATGATGACACACTCTAGCTCACAATAATGCCCCTCTCTTGGTTGCTGCCTGTTGACATTTCACAAGGCTTTTCACAGTTATTCCTACCACCTTCTTTCGGTTTTCTCATTACTGCAACCTTCTTTGTTTTTTTCTGTCTACGCCTGCCTACACCCACACCATTGGACTGTGTATTCCTCACAACATGACTCCCAGTTGCATTGGGAATCTGCTAACCTGATTTCTACTCCTTTTGACTCTTCACCGCCTCCTTTTTCCACTAGACTCCTAAATGCTTGCTCTGTCTCTCATTAAATACCATACTATTCTAGCCACCTTCATTCGTCGCAACCTACACTTTATTTGCATCACTTCCTGTGACGCATTCTCCTGCTTCACTTACTATCAGCTTTTCTACTTTTTCACGCTCCCATGCCAATCTGGCAGAGGGGGTGGTACCGGTATTCTCCATCTTTCTTTCTATACTACAGTCCCCACCCTACTTCTCTTCCTCTGTTTCAATCTTTTGAATACTATCTACTTTCGTTTTCGAAACTATACCCTGTCACTTTTTTAATTGTGCATCGCTCCCCAGAAACTCTCTCCTCTCCTCTCTCTGCTTTGAGTTTGATTCACTCCTCTCATCTCTCCTTCCTATTCCTACATCTTTCTTCTGGGAGACGTTAGCCTTCATCTTCTTACCGTTCATGCCTCATCTTCCTTTCTTTCCTTACTTGACTCCTATCATCTCCTTCAGTATCCCTACTCTCCTACTTTCCCACTGTTACACAGTCCTCCTCAAAGCTCTGTCCTGGGCCCTCGCCTTTTTTCCATCTACACCCCCCGTCTTCTATCATCTCTCACTTTGGGAGTTCTTCCTATTTCTACACTAAAGACTCCAAGATCTTTCTTTCCTTCTCTTTCGACTCTCTTCATGCCACCATCTCTGCCTGTCTCCTTGCAATCCAATCTTGGAGGAATACTTATTTTTTACATCCTAATGCTTCATAATCGTAGATTCTGTTCTTTCTTTCATGTCTTCACCATCCACGCTTCAGTATCGTCTCCCTACGTCCTCTTTCCTCCCACTTCCCTCCCCTTTTCAACATCACCCTAAAATCTGGGTGTCCTCTTTGATTCTTCACTTTCCTTTTCTTTACACATTTCTAATATTGCTTTCTCCATTCATTTCCAACTGTACAACATTCGTAAAGCTTGCCCCTTCCTTACCTGCCATACTACTAAACATCTTATTACTACCTTGATTTTCTCTCATCTTGACCATTGCTCCTCACTTCTTGTTGGTCTTCCTGCCTCGCATCTTTCCCCGTACTATCAGTTTTCATCTCTGCTCTTCGTACTTTGTGTTGTGGTCTTTCTTCCTGTGCCTCTATCCTTCCTTCTCTTCACTCCTTCAACTGGTTTTTCTTTGAGTTTTGCCTATTGTTTCACTTCCTATTATCATCTTTAAATGTCTTCAAGGTCTTGCTCCCCCCACCTCTGTTTTATTATCTCCCTATACGTCCTCACCAAATCCGTTCGGTTTCAATTCTAGTTTCTGCTAAGAGTCCCAAAGCTACCCTGCACCCAATTTCGTATTCCGTCCATTCTCACTGCTGGCACCTTAATACTGGAACTCTTTGCCTTTTCATATCACATCTTTCCCCACCTACTATTTGTTCCTTTCACCCCTAAAGACAAATCTGCTCTCTAACATATCTTAATTTCTTTTTTCAATTTGTTAATTCATATTTTTCTAACAACCTTTTTGTCGATGAGGCTTTGGCGTAACTGCCTAACAAATTAATAGCAAATACAAAAATAAAAAATATTGTAGCCTAAAGACACACACCTGATTTCCCTTAGCATAGAAAGAGACTGGAATGCAGGGTCAGGGTTTGGCAGGCAGATATTGATATTGATATTTTATTTGTATCGCGCTCATACACAAGTGGTTCAGAGCGCGACAAGGCAACAGAGGGGCACACGGGAGGACAAAAACAACGATTTTAGTAGGCCCAGTGACATTGAGAACGCGCAAGTACAGGGGAGAGGGAAGGGGAAGTGCAAGGGAGAGAGGAGAAATGGAAAGTGCTGAGCAAGGGAAAACAACACACAGCAAAAGGTAGTGAAGCCAGCAAGGTGGCAAGTGCAGGGTTAAAGCACAGACAAGGGGTGTCTGATAAGTGCCAGAAAGGGGACTGTAGGGTTACAGATACTGACCCAAGTGCAAGGGTTGCCGGGAGGCAGTGCGGGTATGAGGATGGGTGGGCATGGACCTGGGCCCAAAATCAGAGGGAAATCCAGGTGCCGAAGCAGACAGATCAACAGGGGAGAGGAAGAGCGAAGGCAGAAACAAAGAGGAAGGTCTTGAGGTGCTTCCGGAACCGGAGATGGTTCTCCTCAAGTTTCAGAGTGGCAGGGAGGGTGTTCCAGAGGGAGGCCCCAGCCGAGGAAAGAGATCTACCACCAACTCGTTGCTTGGAGAAGCGACTGACCCTGAGGGAGTTGGAAGTGGAGGAGTGTAGAGCTCGAGTGGGAAGGTATTTACGGAGGGAGAGTTGAAAGTATTTTGGACCCAGGCCCCAGAAAGCCTTGTGTACAATGCAAAGGGTCTTGGATTTAATCCTTGCAGCCACTGAGAGCCAATTGTCACACTCACCTGTGTCTCTGCAGGAGCGATGGATGAGCCTCCCTTGACCCCGAGTTCTCACTTCCCCTGTTTCACCCAGAGGGATACCTGTTAAATACAAGATGTACACTCGGACCTAAATTCACCTGATTCCCCTGGGCCCTTCCCTACATTTTACTGTGAGTTGTGATGTCCCCTAAGGGCTTACCTTGATGCTTAGTAGGGTGTGCACTCCATCCTGCATTCGCAGGGGCGCTATTCACTTGTAGGGATGATGCCAATGTCTGTTGGCTGAGTTCTGATGCCACACGCTGTTATATGCCTTCACAGCGAGGCAAAGTGTTCAATGTGCCAGTTTCTTCACTAGCTAGAAAGTCCTTTTCACAAAGTGAACGTTGCACGGTGGATGTTAAATGTCCAGAACTGTCCGTATTGTCCTTGTTTTGCCAAGGTATTTTTGGGTGAGTAGCGCTGCGTGTAGAAGTCAGCCGCTGGTAGGTATGCGCAGCATCATAGGTTCGAGCGCACCTGGTAAAGTCTCTCCTTTTTATCCTTGCAGGAGTGGATTATGGAGTGCTAGCGCCTCGAGTCTGGGTTCGGCACTACTGGAGACTCGGTGGTCTGGTAAGTATGTAGAGATGCTTTGGTAAGTATGCACCGCGTTATTGGATAGAGCGCAGTGAATAATCTCTCCGTGTTATTGGAGCGAGCGCAATGAGTAAAGTTTCTTCTTTCTTTTGCAGGTCTTTGAGCGCTCACTCTACGGACCTGGATTCTAGCGTAGCGGGAAGATTCGGTGAGTATGCGCAGCGTTACTGAAGTGCGTGCGCTAATGCAGTTCTTTTTTGTGCTTACAGGTGCCGGTGTAGGATTCCCCTCTTGACCGGAGAAAACTGCGGCATGGAGAAAGCATGGGGGAAGATCCGGAGCAGGTAAGCAGAAGCAGGATGATCCGGAGCAGGTAAGCAGAAGCAGGATGATCCAGAGCTTGGCGAGTGTGTTGCTGATTTAGCTCACAGTAAGCAACACGAAGCACTGGAAGAGTCTTGGGTGTGGCTTATATAGCCAGCCACACCCAAACACTAGAAAGCTCATGAATTGCCATGCACTTCCTGTTTGGCAACAGGAAGTGGTAACCAGGAAGTTCCTACAAACACTAGGAAGGAATTAAAAGGAGGTATCTGCTATGGGTCCTTTGTGTGCCTATGCCAGGCCTGCCAAGCCTCCACCCAGCTTGCCCCAACTACGTGCCTGGTACCCATGACACCAATGGAGAAATTTCAGGCTGGAGAGATACGATCCCAGGGCTTGAGGCCAAGGACAAGTCTCGCATTCCTGTTCTGGATGAGTTGCAGAGGGCAGAGAGTAGTAGCAGGCATATTTAGAAAGTGGCTGTTGCAGTAGTCCAGCCTGGAAAGAACCAGAGCTCTAGAGACAGTAAGCTTCTGGGGGAAGGAGAGGAAAGGGAGAATACCTCTGAGGAGGTGCAGTTGGTAGTTTATCTTCCTAGAGACGTCAGAGATGTGAGAAGAAAAGGAGAGTGTGGAGTCGAAGATGACCCAGAGGTTTTTCGCTTCATAGGTGAGAGAGGTGAACCAATTTCAAGTCCCCTATACATGATGTAAACTATCACAAGGGTGGAAAAACCCATCCCAGCTAACACCTAAATCTGCTTAAAATAATGTTGATTCTGAGTTTGTATGGCTCATGATCCACCGTGGCTATCTCACCCGAGTGAGAATTGGAGCAATTGGATTTCTCCAAGCATTGCAAATAGATGAATTTGGGGATGTAACATAAAGAGTGAAGTCTATAAGTGTATTTATAGTGATCCAAGTGGCAAGTCTCCTTTAAGTATAAATAACCCACGTGGATAGTAGAGCGGAGACTGACGCTCGTGGCTGGCTGTGCGCAGATGCGAGAGGGAGAGAGCAGTGTTCCATCAGATGAGGAGGCAGACTCAGGCAGGGCAGAGCGGTGTCTGGGTGGAGGGTGCTGGGCTCGAGGAGGCGGAGCGGACTCTCTAAGCAGGTACAGGCGGTGAGTGTGCTTGGAGGACGTGGTAAGGATGGCAAAGGGGAATGGGAAGGCTGAAAAGAAGGGGGGGTGGAGGAGGGGGGCGAAGAGGGGGAAGACGCAGACTGTGAAATCTACATCTGTGGAGGGGGGCAGGAGGGAAGTGAGGGGCGGCATCGCAGCAGGTCTCCACAGAGGGATAATGGATGTGGGCTGGACCAGGGGACCTCTGGGTCGGGGACCCAGAAAAAGTGCGCTTTGGAGGGGCTGGGGGCCGCAGGGAGCGGTGTGTCTGGAATGGAGCAGATGCAGTGTGACAGTGTGTGGAAGGTGGTGTTGAAGCCTGATAGTCGTGTGAAGACGTTTCTGGGGGAAAATCCGATGGTGATTGCTGGATGGGTGAAGGCGGCCGTGGGGGATGTCACTCAGGTGCTAGTGGTGGCTTGGGGCCGGTTGTTGGTGGAGGGGACCGATGCTGGTAGTAAGGCTAAGATTCTGGAGGTGCTTTGTCTGGGTAGGCATGCAGTGCGAGTGTTTGACCAAAGTGGTGTGTCATGTAAGGGGGTGCTATATGGAGTGCCGGTGTCTATGAGTATGTCTGAGTTGGAGGAGCAGCTGGCGGTTGTGGGGGTGGTGGAGGCATGGAGGTTGGGGAGGAGAGATGCACTTGGGGATGTGGTGTCTACGACTGTGGCAGTGAGGTTTGCGAGGGCGGAGTGTCCGGAGGTGGTGGAGTTGGGTTACCAGAGGTTCCGTGTGAAAGTTTATTTAGCGTTGCCTTTGAGGTGTTATAAGTGTCAGTAGTTTGGACATGTGGCGAGAGTATGCAGGAATGAGAGGCACTGTGGGAGGTGTGGTGGAGATCACCATATTAAGGAATGCAAGGTGGAGACCCCGGAGAAGTGTGTGAATTGTGGGGGGGCACTCTACTGCGTTAAGGGGGTGTGAGAGCCACAGGGTGGCGAGAGAGGAGGTGCAGGTGAGGGCGGCGGAAGGTTTGTCTTATGCAGAGGCTGTGGCAAAGGTGAAACTGGTACGGGTAGTGAGTGAGGTGAGTGGGAGAGAGCCGGTGGTGGATGAGGCTGTGGGAAGGAAGAAAGTGGTGGGTGAGGTGAAAGGCATAGAAATGGTGGTTGTCCCGAAAACTTAGTTTATGTGCTTTATAGTGAGTGTGCTGGAGCTGGCTCAGGGGAATTTATCTGTCAGTGTGTCGGATCTTACGAAAGGAGTGGTGGAAGCGGGGACGAGGTTTTTAAGTGTTGTGGATGTGTTGGAACAGGATGTGTTTAGGATGGTTGCTAAAGTGCGGAAGCAGAGTGGGGTGTCGGCATGAGGATTTTGCAGTGGAACGCGAGGAGTTTGTTGAGGAATGGGCAGGAGTTGAAAGCGGTGTTGTGTGGGGAATTGAATGTTGATGTGGTTTGTATTCAGGAGACGTGGTTAAGGGGTGATCTGAGGTTTGTGATTCTGGGTTTTGAATTGTTTCCTAAGGAAAGGCTGGGGGAGGTGTGGGGGGTGTTGTTCTGGCAGTTCGGAAGGGGTTGGTTTCAAGAGAGATTGTGGTAGATGGAGCAGTGGAGGATATCGGGGCAGGGATTCGGGTAGGGGGGTCGGAAGTATTGGTGATGAATTATTATACTCCGTGTGAGGTGGTGGAGGTGGGTGTGCTGTCTGGAGAGGTAAGGGGACATGTGGGACCTTGCGTTTTGTGTGGTGATTTCAACAGTGCCAATATGTTGTGGGGTAGTGATCGGATGGATGCGAATGGGGAGCTGTAGGAGGGCATGGCGGATGAATTGTGTCTGGTTTTGCTGAATGATGGTTCGGGCACGCGGTTGGATGTGAGGACTGGGAAGTGTCATGTTTGGATCTGACCTGGGTGTCTGCTGCGATTGCGGGTGAATGTGATTGGGAGGTGCGTGAGGATGGGGATATGGGGAGCGATCATTCTGGCATTTTGGTGACTGTGAGGGGTGAGGTAGGGGTCAGGTCTCCGATGCTTGGGAGTCGGTCGAATTTTAGGAAGGCTGATTGGGAGTTGTATAAGGGATTGTGTCAGGAATTGATTGTTCCTCGGGGTAGGGATGGGGGGGTGGATAAATGTAATGAGCCTCTGGTGCAGGGAATGAGAGCGGCGTCAGTGGCGGCGGTTAATGAGGTTGTGAAGTGGAAGGGTGGGAAGGTCGAGGTTCCTTGGTGGTTGGTGGAATGTTCACGGCTGTGGCGGCGCGTAAGAAGGCTAGGGCCAGGGCTGTGAGATCGGGAATGTTGGAGGATTTGTTGGCATATAAGAAGACTAAGGCGGTGGTGCAGAGGGTGATTAGGGAAAGGAAGCGTGGATATTGGAGGGGCTATTGTGGGTCCCTGGGGAGTAATTCTGGTGTGGGTGAGATTTGGAAGCAGTTTAAGCGGATGTCCGGGTTAATGAGGCCGCAGGGTGGTATGTCTGTGTTGTTGAAGGGGTGGAGGGGGTGAGTGAGGATGGGGAGAAGGCGAATTTGTTGGGGGAGTATTTTGCGGGAGTGCACAGTTCAGGGAACTTCCCGGAGGCGGTGAGGCTAGGTATGGGTGTGGTTGAGGAGGAGATGCGGGAGTTGTTGGCGGATGTTGGGCCTTGGGAAGAGCAGTAATAGGTTCCGTTTTCTATGGTGGAGTTGGATGGGGCGATTCGGAAGGGGAAGTGGTCTAGTCCAGGGGTGGATGGGGTCATGTATGTATTTTTGGAAAAGTTGCCAGTGGAATGTAAGTTGGAGGTGTTGGCTCTGTTCAATGACATCTGGAACAGTGGAGTTTTGCCGAGGTTGTGGAAGAGAGCGATTGTGGTGGCGATTTTGAAGGGTGGCAAGGTCCCTACGGAGTGTAAGTCGTATAGGCCGAGTGCGCTGACTGTTGTTCTGTGTAAGGTTATGGAACGGATGGTGGTTGAGCGATTGGGGTTTTACTTGGAGTCAAATGGGTGTTTGAGTGATTTTCAGAGTGGGTTCAGGAGGAATCGGTCGGTGGCAGATCTGTTAGTGAGGTTGGTGACTGGTGTGGAGGAGGCGTTGTGTGATGGGGAGCTGGTGGGGGCGTTCTTTTTGGATCTGGAGAAGGCGTATGATATGGTGTGGAGGAGTGGGTTGCTGGTGAGACTGTTGGATATGGGTGTGAAGGGGAGGATGTTTCGGTGGATTAGGGCGTTTTTGGCTGATAGGACCTTTCAGGTGAGAGTGAGGGGGGTGATGTCTGAGGTTTGGAGGATGGAGAATGGGACGCCGCAGCAGAGTGTGATTAGTGCGATGTTGTTTAATGTGATGGTGGATGGATTGATTCGGGCTATGGCAGGTAGCGGGTGTCAGGTGGATTTCTTCGCAGATGATGGTGTGGTATGGGTAAGAGGGAGGAGTTTGTTGTTGGTGCAGAGTCGGCTGCAAGCTGCGATAGTGTGAATGGAGGAGTGGTGTGGGAAATGGGGCTTTTTGGTGTCTGTGGATAAAAGTGTGAGTATGGTTTTCTCGAGGAGAAGAGTGCAGCAGGAGTTGGACTTGGTTTTGAAAGGTGTGAGGGTGAAGAGCGTGGAAGAGTTTCGGTACTTGGGGGTGATTTTGGATAGGAAGTTGAACTGGAATTTGCAGGTGGATGGTGTGGTGGATAAGTGTAAACGTAGGTTGAATTTGTTGCGGGCGGTGTCTGGGAAAGAGTGGGATGCACATAAGGGATGTTGTATAAGGGGTTGATTTTGAGTGATGGATTTTGGATGTCAGGTGGCAGTGGGTTTCACGGCGAGTCAGAAGCTGCGGTTGAATAGGGTGCAGGCGAGGGCATTGAGGGTGTGTTCGGTGTGTGATGAGGTCCTCTCCAGTGAATGCGGTTCAGGTGCTTGTGGGGGAGATGCCGTTGGGGTTGAGGAGGGATGCGTTGAATATGAGGTGGTGGGTGAAGTGCAGTGCGAAGAATGTGGCTCATCCGGTGCGTGAATGTTTGCTGTATAATTGGAGGTTTGACTATTATAGGGACTGGTGGAGGAGGAAGGGGGGCACTTTGGGGTTTCACATGTGGGAGAAGGGGGTGCAGTGGGGTGTGGGCGAGTTGTTGGCTGTGACGGGTACAGATTTTGTGAGATGGCTGATGTGGATGATGGGGTCTCCAAAGGTGTGTTTGGAGTTGGCGAGTGTGGTGTCGAAGAAGCAGGGTTTGCAGGGTGAGATCAAGGCTTTGGGTCAGGTGTAGGTGGCAGGGAAGGAAGAGTGTAAGCGGTTCACGGATGGTTCGAAGGATCCTGTGTCTGGGAGAGTGGGTATGGCGTATTATCTGGAAAGCACTGGGGAGTATAAAGTGGGGCGACTGACGAATGACGTGTCAATTTGTACGGCTGAGTTGGTGGCGATTGCATTGGCGATTGATAGGGTGTGCGAATTGGGGTTTGAGAAGGTGATGGTGTTTTCGGATTCATTGAGTGGGTTGCAGGCGATAGTGGCAGGGGATGGTGATAGGAAGGATGTGATTTTGGACATCAGGAGGAAGATTGATCAGTGTGTGCGTGGGGGGATGGATCTGGAGTTGGCGTGGGTCCCCAGTCACAGTGGCATTTTGGGGATTGAGTTGGTGGATTTGGCGGAGGGTGCGGGTATGAGGAGAGGAGCGGTTGATGTGAGAATACCTTTGAGTGTGAATGTGGTGAAGGCTGTGGAGGTGAAGCAGGTTATGGATGAGTGGCAGGAGAAGTGGGAGAATGGGGTGAAGGGCAGGTGGATGTTTGGTGTTCGTGAGAAAGTGTCTGTAAAGGTGGATGCAGGGAAACTGGAATGGAGGAGGAGAGAGGAGGTGATGCTGAACCAGTTGAGGATAGGGCATGTTGGGCTGAATGACAGTCTGTTTCAAGTGGGGAAGCGTGAGTCGAGGGGCTGTGCCATGTGTGGGGTGCCTGAGACCGTGGGACATTTTTTGCTTGCATGTGAGAGGCATGTTGAGGAGAGAGAGTTGATGAGGGTTCGGTTGTCTGCGCTGGGAGTGGCTGAACTGAGTGGGAAGGCTTTGCTGGGAGGAGTCGGGGTGAGAGGCAGGGAGAGGAGCAGTGTGCTGCTAGATTTTGTGGAGCAGACGGGGCAGTGGGAGGAGTTATGAGAATGTGAGGGCTGTGTGTAAGATTGGTGGGGTAGGTGCACATCATCCTTTTGGATGGGGAAGCACCTACGTGGGTCCGCCCACGCATTCGATAATTTAAAAGAAAGAAATGAAACCCATGTGGATTGTGTTATTTTTCTTCTTTTCTTCTCTCCTCTTTTTCTTTTCTTCTATATTATTAGGTTAAGTATTTTTATTAGAGATGTGTTCATTTTATCTAAATAATACTGTAAATTGCTTTGTTATAGCTCATTGCAAGATGTTCAAGTATTTATTTTATGTATTTATTGCTGCTAACGTACCCTTTACTTGTGTCTTATTGAATGCTTCATTTCATTTGTATAAAATATTGTAAAGTTGAAATATTTCAGCTAAAAGAATAAAAAATAAAAAGATCTGCTTTTACCGACAGAGAGGCTGGAAGGCAGCAAAACAGGACTATAAAAGCACACAGCCCTAGTCCGTCATTGTTGGTGTTTGGAGACGAAGTTGGAGACCAAAGATAGGAAACCAATGCAGATTTGGAGAAGACTAGAGGAAGAAGCAGAGGAGTGTAAACAGGAGCTGAAGGCCAGGAGTTGGACAGAGGGGTAGTGAGACTGAAGAGGCAGAGGAGCTTATATATCAGGAGTAGGTTGGTGGGTTTAAGGAAGAGGTTGGTGTAGTAGGACAGTAGATGGTCAGAGGTGGGAGTAAGAAAAGTAGTAAGATCAAAAGGTGGAGGTGGAAAGGTAGAGTTAGAGATTGGAGGGATAGCAACGTGGTGGGAGGTGAACATCTTAGGAGCCCAGTGTAGTGAAGGGTCACATAAGAACGTGTGTGGAAGAAGGAAGACTGATACCGGGCGAAAGAAGGCACCACCACTAACGACTCCCTTAGAATACTAAGCAGGATAGGTTAGGGAAAGTCTAGAAAAAACCAAGAGAGGTAGTAAGCCAACGTTTTGGGGAAAAACTCAATAGTATTAGTCAGAACAACAGACAGTCCTAGTTGGTGAGGTACTAACACCCTGTTAAGGACACTTGGGCTAGGGGTGAAGTAAACCAGTGGGAAATAGTTAGAGAGGTATGGCCTCAGTGCTGAATTCCCCAAAGAACCTCCTTAGCCCAGAGTTCTACCTGTGAATCCCTTAGACCAACTACTTGTAATTTTAAATAAACACTCTTGGAACGTTTTCCAGTCACCATCGTGGTTATTTGTGGCGGGACACCCAGTCAAATCTAGTTGACCAAACAAAGAGATGTGTTAAGCCTAGTGTTAATTGGTGAATATGGGTGTTGCAGTCAGGGCCGGTCTTTGCATCAGGCAGTGCAGACGGCTGCCTGAGGTGCCAGGGTCTAGAGGGCGCCAGTCAGACTCCAACAACACCATTGTCATAATTTTTTTTACTTTTATTTATACAGTTGGCGATTGAAGGTACAACAGAGAAAGGGGGTCACCCTTTAGACAGAGGTCTTGTACATTAATATCCGATTGCATCGGTACAGACGTCATCACACATAAAGAGAGTACATCAGCAGAAACATTCAAAGTGCATGGACAGTTTCATTCACACTCGTATTCTCGGGCCAGGTAGGAGCGGAAACTGCACCAGATATCACGGGGTCTGGTCACAGCGGAAAGAGAGTTGGCATAGAGATTCTCGCTTTCTTGCGCCCATGTCAATGCTTTCATCCATTCGCCCACGGTGGGGGGGTCACCTATTCTTCCAATGGAGGAGTATTGACCTTTTAGCCAGCATGCAAACAACGTTGGCAAAGGCCTGGTGGTCTCTACCCAGGGGCCCAGACCACAAACCAAACAACGCGCCCAGAGGGTGTTTCTCTAATGAGGTGCTTGTTATGTCAGAGAGAATCTCAATGATTCTTGACCAAAACATTTCCAGTCACGGGCATCCCCAGAATATATGTAGATGGTCTGCTGCTGTTTCATCACATCTGGGACATCTGGGACAACCATGTAGTGTAGGGGGCGGGGGGGCATTTTGCATTTTGGATAGTATGGCGGGGGTATAGTGTAGGCGATGTAGAAGCTAGTAAGATAGCTCAGCGGGTTGAGCGCGCGATCTGACCGTGATCTGCAGGTCGCATGTTCGAATCCCGGCAAGGCCAACTCAGCCTTTCATCCTTTCGAGGTCGATAAATGAGTATCAATTTTCGATTGGGTAATATTGTATGTAAATATGTGCTCTGTAAAGCGCTTTGGATTAAGGCGCTATATAAATAACACATCATTATCATTAAATTGCATGATTTAAAAGCGAATGTTGAGGGAGACCAGTCTGGTGAGTGCGCACATGTGTGCCCATTGGAAATGGCATTTGCTAATTCCTCTGCCAAACGCGAGCACGCTTTCTGGGTGAGAGGGGCCATCCCATCCAATGCCATTTTATATAGTGAGGACACCTCGTGGCTACTATCCCCCGAGTTGGCAATGTAAGTGAGAATCAGCGTTTCTGGAGGTTCCTGGGGGTACGCGGTCCATTGGGCTGCAATCGCAGCGCGGACCCGATTGTAGTGTAAGAGGTCACCCCCATTATCTCCGTGGCCCGGTTTCCAGGTCTCAGGCGTGCTGAATGCCCCGTTTGGAAACAGGTCAGTCAATGCTCTGTAACCCAGCGCTTCCGAACTAATATAAATCGCCTTATCACGCATCGGGAGTAGCCCTGGGAAGTTCCAGATTGGGAGCCATTCATAGAAAGGGTGTGTGGCCCCCACCTGGGCAAAGACCAGCCACCGTGCCCTCAGTGTAGAGGCCACCGGGTCCAACGGGGAATCATCCCTGTAGCGGGTATCTAGCATGAGGGTCTTGAGGTCGGTGCGACCGGCAGCCAGCGATTCCAGTTTGACATGTGGGGGGTGAGGGGGCTCCACTATGTACCAGTATGACGCATGTTGTGCCTGGGAGGACATCTAGTACAATTCGGTGTGTTGTGCAGAGAACCCCCCTTATCATATGTGGGAGTCAGTTCCGTCCACTTTTCCCTGACTGCACCAGAGTGCCATAGGAACTGGGCGAAGAGTGAATGTAGTCTGGTGAAGTAGTCTTTACCAGTCCAGATCGGGACGTTGGAGAACACAGAGTAATTTAGGCAGCAGAGTCCTTTTTATGAGTGAGAGCTTAGCTGGGGCTGACAGGGGGAGGTTCTGCCACCTGCACATTTGTCCTCGACCGCCGCCGCGGCTGAGTCATAGTTGTCTTTCATTAGCTCAGGGCGTGTTCTGGACACAGTCACCCCCAGATTTTTGATATGGTCGGCCGACCAACGAAGAGCGAAGTGGCCCTGGACTACAGAAGTATTGTCAGCAAGTGGAAATACTTCCAACTTAGACGGGTTAATCGTGAAACCAGAGAATTGTCAGATACGAATGATGTCCTGCAGTATGGGGTCTAGGTTGAGGTGTGGGCCGCGAACATACAGAAGTATGTCATCTGCATATAGGGACACTATCTCCGGGCGGCCTATTAGGCGGAGTCCACAGTGTCCATGTCTCTCTCTAATGAAGTCAGCCATGGGCTCAATGGCCAGGGCAAACAGGATGGGGGACAAGAGGCATCCACGGCGGATGCCTCTACCCAGAAGAATTTGTCTGGACATGAAGGAGTTTACCATCACCCTGGCCCGGGCCGTGTGACCATTGTCATCATTTTACGTACACTTTAACACAGACATGAACAGCCCTTTCTTTGCCATGCTCTCGGTGTAGCATAAGCACAGCAATTTATAAACATCAAGTGTTTCCTTTCCAAAATTACAAGTGTAAAATACCCTAAAATAGTTTATTTTTCATAATAATATTGTTCAACCAATGTAAACACTATAGAGGAATGGGCGTTCGGAATGTAGTATTACACTTTAATACAACATGGTAAGGTTGGGTTGCGGACCGCAGAAGCAACAATCTCTGTTTTAGAAGTTGATTATTTACATTTCAGCCTCGCCATCCGTGTTGTCACTGAAATAATGCAATCAACTTGAATATTAGTGAATATTGTGAAGCGGCATCAGAGAACATTGTGAAGCGGACCTGATAAATCGTGTATCTACACGCTGCTAATTCCTGGCATTTCACACCCAAGCAGCATAGCACTGCGAGCGTGGTACGCTCTTGCTGTGCCGGGACTTGGTTCCTGGAGTTGCTGGTCCTGTTAGGAGCACGTGACTGCTCACGTGATTCGGCTCGAGCTTTTTTGCGGACTACAGCCGCCTGAGTGGCGCATCAGAGAACATTGTGAAGCGGACCTGATAAATCGTGTATCTACACGCTGCTAATTCCTGGCATTTCACACCCAAGCAGCATAGCACTGTGAGCCTGGTACGCTCTTACTGTGCCGGGACTTGGTTCCTGGAGGGGGCTGGTCTTGTTAGGAGCACGTGACTGCTCACGTGATTCGGCTCAAGCTTTTTTGCGGACTACAGCCGCCCGAGCGGCGCATCAGAGAACATTGTGAAGCGGACCTGATAAATCGTGTATCTACATGCTGCTAATTCCTGGCATTTCACACCCAAGCAGCATAGCACTGCGAGCGTGGTACGCTCTTGCTGTGCCGGGACTTGGTTCCTGGAGGGGGCTGGTCCTGTTAGGAGCACGTGACTTCTCATGTGATTCGGCTCGAGCTTTTTTGCGGACTACAGCCGCCCGAGCGGCGCATCAGAGAACATTGTGAAGCGGACCTGATAAATCGTGTATCTACACGCTGCTAATTCCTGGCATTTCACACCCAAGCAGCAAAGCACTGCGAGCGTGGTACACTCTTGCTGTGCCGGGACTTGGTTCCTGGAGGGGGCTGGTCCTGTTAGGAGCACGTGACTGCTCAAGTGATTCAGCTCGAGCTTTTTTGCGGACTACAGCCACCCTCGCGGCGTAAAGCCCTCTGGAGTTAAGTCCTACGGCTGTTTGGTGGAGTGTGTGGCTGGGAGACTGCGGAGGTCATCCTCTTTGATCCCTGCCCTGTGCACGCTGCCATACGAACGCCTATCTACAACTACGGTCCAGGAGTGAAGGCTACCAGGTTGCCACTGTGATGGTGGCTTTGTTTCTCCCACTTTGTATTTCAATCATTTATTCGTGATCAATCTTTTTAAAATACAATTTTAATTGTATGTAAGTCGTTAAGGCTTATGCTGAGATATGACTGGCGTCTGTTATTTTAAGACTATTCTTGAATGAACTTCTACTCGTATTTAAGACCTAATAGCACTAAAACCAACGCACTGTTATTGATTTACCTCCTTTCTCTTTTACTTAAAGATTAGACAAAATAGTGCTGTAATCACACAAACTGTTAAACATTTTTCTATTTTCTTTTTTTTTTTTGATCATGGCTGCAGGCTTACGGAGTAAACGTAATGAGGGCATGGGACTTACCTCATTTAGTATTGACTCTCTTGTTTGCCATGGAAGTACAGTTTACACCGACCTACCTATTTCAGAACATATGACTAATGCACATACCATCGAACAGAGGATATGTCCCAATCTATCTTCTCATGGGGTTATGATCCATGCTAGTGAGCGGTGCTCTTTAACATCATTATGTTCTAATCCCGCTCAGACGGCAAACTACTCTAACCATGACTTAGAGATAAATGGGATTGAATATGACGAATGTGACCCCAGGTCTCCACTAGCTGATTCTGATACCAAGAATTTGCATGCTCAGATGATAAAAAATATGGTTGATCTCGACCATCAGGTGACTCGTGCTATTGATACACTGACTCCATTTGTAAACAGCTCAAAGAAAAAACAATTGAAGGAGCGTCCTCAGTTAATGAGTGATCGAATCTTAGTGGAGGAAATTGATAGAAATAGCATATCACAACCCTTATATGTTTCGCCATCTCCTTATGTAGCTGATCTATCTGACTCCGCAGAGGTTTCCATTAGGCCCTTTCAAATTGACCCTATAGATGATCCTATCGAGGTAGGCGATGATGCGTCGAGATCACCATGTCCTCTTCCTGTAATTACCAAAATACTGGATCTATTAGACAAGGGCCACGAATTGACACATTTAGAATTAAAAAAAATAAAAGCTACCCTCCATTACCTTGGAGCCAAAATGGAAAAAATTGAAGGCTTTATCATTGCCGTAGACATTGTTAGAACTATGAACAACAAAACAATTCCACTCTCCCAAAATGAAAGCGTAAAAGCTACGCAAACTGAAGATGTTACTTGTAATTCTACAGCAGCATCCATGGCTAATAGTCAAGCTTTAGTTTCCTGTAATTGCTCAGTGGAAATAAAAGAACTCAAAGTGCTAATTGAAACTCTGACTTCTACCATCATCCCTCGAATAAATAATCCACTGCCCTTTGATGAGTGCCCAGATAGTCCCTCAACTTTGGTGAAGGCTCTCGATGAGCAACAGTTGACAGGATTAGAATCTCAGAACTCTGAAAAAGAGTTTTTTTTCCATGGCACGTCGTGCCAAAAGGATGCACAATAGAGTAATCAAAAGACGCGCATAGAGGAAAAGCGAATCAAAAGCTATTTAATTACATGCAGAGGGTGGGAAAACTAGTAACACAGATCTGAAATCGGTATCTGGACAAGATCCAGTTATCGAAAATACTGACCAAGACTATATTGATCTTCACCAACTTTCCAAAGAAAGTCAACAGTCACTGATACTCTCACCGAGTTCGATTACTAAACTAATAACTAAAAAAACATGAAATGAATGTGGTACAAGTAAAACAGGGACCCCTTCTGAAAATATAACAAATAATTGCCCCCCTGTCAAAGTACTCTCGGAAAAACTACATGTATCCTGTGAAAATCGGGAAGCAGATTTAGATTCTAGGAGTGCCGTTGCATCTAACCTATTGAATTCAACTTTGCCTAGCTTTTTTCCGTCCGTAGGAAGAATTTGTACCACTAGGAAAGAGCCTATTATTAACTGATCTCTGGAAAGAGGTGAACTACAAGTCCAAACTATTTGTCACTCGGAAGGAAAGAAATCTTATAGTGATGCGTGCGCTGAGCAGCATGTTCACTTAGGAAATCCGCTAGGAAAAAACGAAAGCGGCGGTTTTAAGACCTCAAACATGATCAACGGGAGGGGAAAAGTTTTAATAATGGGCCCGAATCCTAGGACACCTATAACACAATCTATGATGACACTCTACGATGACAATAAGACATCTCACGTTTTCAATACTACGGGAGATGAAACCCTAAATCCTATGCAAAGGAAAGATAACATGATATCTCACGTTTCTAATATCACGGGTGATGAAACCCCAAATCCTGTGCAAAGGAATAAGATCATTGAGAAACAGGGGATAAAAAATATGTTTAGCCCTATTCGCATCTCTGCTCATGGCCCAGCATTGAGTAGAGCCTTCTCTATTAAAAATCAATTTGATCTTACATATGATGGCCTACCTCTGTCAGATGTTGCTGAGCGGATATCTGAAGAGGGCTTGACTGGTAGGAAGCTCTTTTTAAATACGACATCGGACGCATTAATTCAAGCTTCGCAACGCAGAGAAATAAATATTCCTCCTAAATCCCAAGATGCGATTTTTGAAATATTTCGTAAGGTCCCTCATACGAATGATCAAAATGTTTCAAACCAAAATAAGGCACTACCAACTGAAGTAGAATCTAAAGTAAAAGAGCCGTCTCTTTCCTACTCCAGCAGAGTGGAGGGCCACAATAAAAATAGTGAGGAGGTTAATGATAAGCAATATTTAATTGGATTAGAAGGAAGTTTGATGCCTACTGCGGGGAAGCGGATCAATCGATCATTTATACTATCCTTATTTTCCCACATCCCACAACTCAGAATGGTAAAATCAGAGGACATGCTTAGAGTGTCCATAGCCCAGACAGATAATTGCAGAGCAGTATGCTATCTGAACTCAGAAATAATATTAAAATTTCTTCTGTCTCATTTCGAAGAGATAAATAACCAAGGATTCAAAATATTTGCTTTCGAATCAGAACCTCTAGCTAATGATTTCCTACCATATGTCCCTCCCCATGCTAATGTCGAAATAAGATCAAATAATGACTCTCAACAAATCAATTTGAAAACTGAAGACGATTTGCATGCGCTGCTATCCCATGTTGCTATAACAAAAAATATGCCATGGCTGAAATCCATGATTACTGCGTATCTAGGATATAAGCCTTCAGCTCTCCACTCATAGCAAGAGGATCTGGGCATATTTAAGGTTCTTTCTTGGAACACCTGTGGCTACACGAACCTTATGAACTGGTTCTCATCTCGATCACTTTCAGAGCTACCAACAGTCTTGATTTTACAGGAGACAATGAAATTAAGTAAATTTACTATTCCAGGTTTTACTACCTACTGTAGGCCCGCAAAAAGGTCTCTCCTTGGAAGGCCCAGTGGAGGCCTTGCAATAGCCATAAATAATTTGATCAAATTTCGATCCGAAAGTATATGGGAATCAGCAAATCTTTCAGGAGTAGTAGTCCAAAATAGTTTGACTAAAAAGTTGCCTTCTATATTGATTATCAGTTTATATTGGAATCCAGCGAGCTCTACGCTCGAAGAAATGTTAGATGAATTGGACGTATGTCTAGAATATCTAAAAATGAAATTTGAATTCTCAGAAATCACGATTGGAGGGGACTTCAATTGCGACTGCAGAGAACTGACTGAATATGGCCCCCTTAAACCATCACATCTATCACGAGATAGAGGTGCGCATTTTAGAGAATTGTTGGAGAACTGGGAGACTTGGATATAGTAACACACAAAAACCCTAATACTCCAGCAACATGGTCTCGAGGCCCAAAATCATCATCAATTGATTTTATTTTTTTTTCTCGATTAGTGTCCAGGCTTATTTTATCTTCTCAATGCAGTTTTGTACAGATTAGCGACCATGCACAAATTGTCTGTCATCTGAATTGGGAATTCAGATACCTAGCCAGTAGTCCAGCACTGGACCTGTTTGAGATTGACCGCCCACAAATCTCCACTAGATGGAGGAAAGGACTATGCCAACAATTTGTTAATCATGTATCCTCACAGATAAAATTGTCTCTACTCTCTAAAAATGAACTGGTCACACTAAATCCCAATTACTATGCCAAGTTAATTGAAAACACACTCTTGACTTTTAGTAAAAAGTATACGAAAACCTCTCACTTGCATCCTTATGATGCAAAATGTAAGAACCTTAAGAGAGTAAAACATAAGGCAATTCGTCAACTTAAAACAGCTGGCTATGAAGGAGAACAGTATCGCTATATCCCGGGAGGATAGCTCAGCGGCAGCGTGCGCGTCTTGGAAGCAGGACGACACGACACGAAGCAACAACAGGTTCGATCCCCGGGTCCGCGCTTAAAAAAAAAAAAATCTCTGGGTGTTTAAGCGCGTTATAAATACGCAACTAAGAGAAAAAAAAAAAAAAAAAACAATTACGCAACTAAGAAAAAAAAAAACAAAAAAAACAATCCCTGTAACAGCGCCTCGATGCCTGCGGGCTGTGTGAGCGCTTTATAAATGTTAAATAAATAAATAAATATATGAGGTCACTAATTTTGAATGAATTTAAAAGGAATATAAAACATATACGTATACTAAAGTTTAACAAGGATAATTGTGACCTCATACAAGCGATAATTCATCATGACACAAGAACTATATGGCAGATGATAAGCAAGGACGATAAGAAAACTCCCCTAACTCCAGCCTGCTGTATATCGGACAATATATGGTGTGAATACATAAATTTAAAATATCGCATCCCAACTAAATTCGAACCAATTCCAAATACACAGCTGTGTTATAGTAGGAACGCCCGATTTAAATGGACACAAGATGATCTTATATGGGCCATATCAATGATATCGGGCCTCATTACGACCCAGGCATTAAGGGTTAACGCCGTCGTTAACCTTTAACGCCTATTCTGATTTTAACGGCTGCTCTTAGCAGCCGTTAAAATCCATGGCGCTAACCTGCCATGATGCTAATTACGCCACCGTAATTTACGGCGGCGTAATTAGCGCCTTCCCCACTCCCATTATGCCCTATGGGGCAAAAATGGGAAATGGGGAAGGGAAAATGGGAAATGGGGATTTACCGCCCCACTCACCTTGGAATGGGACGGTAAATCCACCATCCACCATGGTGTAAACATAGTTTACACCATGGTGGTAAAGTTGGCGCAATTAGCGCCTGGGTCGTAATGACCCCCATCATATTCTAGATCAGCAGGACCAGACGGTATTCCACCATGCCTTTATAAGGCTGACCCACAGTTTTGGGTGGAAATTCTAAAAATCAAATTTGATAATATCATTGACACGGGTAGGATCCCTTCATCTTGGACTACCGCGAACATCATTCCTATCTTTAAAAAGGGCGATCCTGCTCTCCCACAGAATTACAGACCAATTGCACTAATTGACTCTGATGCAAAACTGTTCGCCATTCTTCTCTTATATGAACTTGAAGCATTTATTGAAGAAAATGCCCTTCTTTCAAAATATCAGATATGCTTCAGAAAGGGCATGAGCACCTCATTAAACGCAATTGTTATGTCACATCTGATTGCAGCTACTAAAGTAAAAAAAATAAATATACAACCCATATATGTGGCCATGGTAGATATGACATCAGCCTTCGACAATGTGGTGCGAAACTTGCTATGAAACAAACTGAAGCTGATGGGAATACCACTGCACTTACTCTACTGGTTTATTCAGCTCGATTCTAATACCTCATATAAGATAAAAATCGCAGAAGATGGCCGAACTACCGAGCACATTAAAACAGCAATAGGCCTTAAGCAAGGATGTAACTTGGCGGCCACCTTTTTTAATTTGTATATTGCTGACCTGGATAAACTATGGGAGGCAAACAACCTGTTTTCTGTAAAAATTGGAACACTGCAGCTAAAGTGGATGGCCTTCGCTGATGATACCATATTATTTGATCCCACACCAGCTGGGCTACAAGCCAAACTATTGCTTTTTCAAGAATTCGCAATCGCTCATAATCTCATTCCCAATCCTGCGAAAACAGTTATCCTTAGATTTGGTGGCAAGCAAAATAACAAAAGATATCAATTGGAGCTTATGCAAATCAAAATACAATGCTCATTGAGCGCTACGTATTTGGGCTATAACATATCCACACAAAATTCAATAAAATATTGGACTGACCTTATTAAAAATAAGTCACGTCCTTTATTATCTCAATTAAAATTGATCTACAGAAAACATAGTAAATTCTCATTGATACCCATGATTGAGTTTTTAACTTTAAAAATCGAAGCTGTTATTTTGTATGCCACCGATATGTGCCTTATCGATATTTCTGACATCTTGGACACACGTCAAGGCACATTGTTGAAATCTGCCATGCATCTACCAATGTCGACCCCCAACTCGGTATTAAGACATGAATTAGGGCTGATTGCACTATCATCACGATGGAAATGGCGCCAATTATCAGGATATGCAAAGATTTGCTTTCCGCAGAAAAATTCCTTGTACATTGAATTTAACGCATTGTTGAATACCTCTTCTTCCCTGTCCTTTAAAACTTATCAAATATGCAAAGAATACTGAATGATCTGAGCATAACAGTTGACGATATATACTTTCGTCCTGCCTTTGCAAAAAAAAAGTTGTTTGAAAAGGACTGGAGATGTACGATTGAAACTATACAAGCATATAAAATACACAAAGAATATGGCGCATTCCTTAAACCAAGGTTTCCTAGATATGACCATGTTGTTACATTTCCATGCAATCATACGAGACAAGCTTATATATGGTTCAGATTGAATCTATTTCATACAAGAGAAAGGACAGCTAATTGGTCCAGTTATGCAGGCTCAAAGACAATGAATTGCAGATTTCCTTCTTGTAATGAATCAATTGAATCAATGAAGCATCTTATTCTGGAATGTCCACACTTCAAAACTGTGAGGACTAAGCGACTCTACAAGTTTGTAAATGTGGACTTTGAAGACTGTTTGCAATTATTGTGGGAACGCATGATGCAGGCCATGTATAAACCTCTGATACATTATGAATTGGTAAGCTTTTGCAAACACATTGAAAAGGAGCTGTTACAGTTTAAGTAGAAATGACATGTACGCCTCAATAATTTGCAATCTCATCGTTTTATGTAGAAATTTTAAAGATTGTTGATGTCTTCCTTTTTTTATGATGTTTTGTAAAGGTTCTGCAAAGGTATTATATTTTTGTAAATTAACCAAATACAAATAAACAAATAAAAATATTAGTGAATGTCTATAGGCTAAAAGGGCCCTGCAGAGAAGTGATACAGCACCCACATGTGCTTATATATTTTGTGGCTTGCTTCCTGAGCACTCTGCAATCTGTCACAAAGGTGGCCCAGGCCAGGCTTCCCCATGCTGCTGGAGTTTGTAAAGAGACTGCACAGGGTACACATAGACACAAAGCTTCACCCATCATTGTGTTACACCTGCTCACACACCGAGGCGCATGCAGGCACTGGAGAAGCACCAGGTGAAACACTTGAGAGGGTGGGGATAAAGGGGGCATGGGAAGGGGACAGGTACCAGTTAGATTTCCCACCCACCCCTGTCACCCCAACTGCCCACCTCGAGTGAACTGAGCAAAGCCCAGGAAAATACCCCCGATGAGCTTCAGTGATAGAGATCTGACACCTGGAACCTTAAGCAAAACACACGAAACCCAATGACCGCCTCTCCTTATCTTACTAAGACATTTCAGACTCCAGCAATCACTGCTCTTCCATTCATCATGTTTAGTAAGAGCACAGCTGTAGAAGGACCCAAGAGGACACAGAAGACAATAAACGGTGCTGGTGGCTGCACAATTAACAAATGCCCGGCAATTACTAATGTAAAAATGTTTATTGTTAGCACACGCATTTGTATGCATACATTTTTAGGCAATTGAGATGGAATGGGTGTTTCTACTTGCATGTCAGGTGAGTGATTGGAAAGGTAGGGGCAGGAGCCTGTTTATTCTCGCAGCAGGTGTGGTGGTTTCAGACGTGAAGGAGAGAGTTAACGGATTGTAACATTGAAGTTGCACTAGAATATTTGCATTACAATGTGTAAAGAAGTTATATTCCACCACACAAGTAAGCCCTCACCCCCGCATATCGTCTCTGAAGTTAACACCTCTCCAAACATTTTGGGGGGGCACCAACAATGCTTCCCGCCTGGGATGTAAACTGGTCTAAGCCCGGCCCTGGTTGCAGTATTCTGTGTGCACACATGTTGTGCCCCACGTCATAGTCTAATGAACAGTGCAGTCAAGTTGTGGCTCTGTGTGTGCCCCATTAAGCATTTTGTGAGTTTTTTTGCCACATAACGTAGTGGTAGCAAACCACCACAATATCAGGCTATATTTACTGTGATGCTTGAGAAGATGTGGTTTTTGATGCAACCTCACATATGTTTTGTGCATTGACGTTTTTGTGGATTTGGATGTTCTGTCATTGCTGGTGCACACTGACCTCTACGTGCATGGACCACTCTGCATATTAAGCATTAGTGTGTCATACAAGGTAAATATGTTTGAAATCTTTAGGTTGACTATATGGTATAGCACAGCACGTTATTGGACGGCTGTTTGTTTCTCTGTTTTTGCACAGCATGGTGTGTGCTCGGGTGTGGCAGGCCTGAGGTTTGGGCAAGTCGGTCATGGAGAGATGGAGAGATGGAGTCTTGTGGATGTGTAGCCGGTCGCTGGTATCTTATTATGTTTTCGCCACCTTGTGAACCGTGATTTGTGTCTGACTGCTACCTGACTGGGTAGCAGTGTCTGACTGATGTCTGGGTGTGGCAGGAGCATGTTTCTTCAGGCTAGATGGTGGCATGCTTAGAACCTGTTTGTGAGGTTGGAGTGTAGCTGTATCTTTTTTTTCTGCTTCTGCAAGTGCAGAGCTGCACAGTATTAGCACTAGTGCAAAAAGATTGGGCTCATTTAAAAAACCTTTGCAAGCGCAATTTTGCATGGTACAATCACTATGGAAAAATTGCCCCAGTGCAAAAAAACATGCCAATTCAATGCATTTTTGCACCAGGGCGAAGTTTGCTCTAGTGAACGCCATTCCGTATTAGCACTAGAGAAAACTGCATGCTTTTTGCATGGGCAATTTTTGCCCTAGTTACTATGCAAAATGACCCTTCTCGTAGTGCAACGTTTTTTTTTTTTTAATATTGCCCCATTTTGTTATTGCATTTTTGCTGCTACTGTACACATGTGAAAATCCACCTGTGCATTCAATACTTTCAAAATAGTATGTTAGAAAGTGAGACATGCGACAATAGCCTGAAGACGTAGCCTCTTGCATCATTCTCGAAGGCAAACTACCGCACTCATTCAGCTTGATATTAAATATAGAGAGACTAGGAAGAAGTGTACTCCCACTTGTCAGAGGGAAGTGCAGAATTGAGCTCAGCTATAACATTGTGCGGTCGTTTTTGCTTTAACAATATTCAAGATGAAAATAAACTTCAGCAAGGTCTCTGTGACCACCTGCTGCTCTACAATGAAGCATTGCTTAAGCTCACGTTCTCTGTTTACACGGCAAAATGTCACGGTGAGCTTGAATTGCGTTTGTTTACCCTGCATAACAATCAATCACAATGTCATTTAACTTGTTCTGCATGTCGCCGAGGGAACCATAAAGAGTAAAATTACCCAAAAAGCAAGCCAAACCGGGCAACCTTTGCTACAGCATGTCCAGACATGGTAAATAATTGAGGCTCTGGCGCCGTTTCAACTTTACCAAATGGATGTCAGGCTTGTGCAAATGGGCTGCTAAGATTTTCTTATAGCAGGTTTTGTAAGGATTAAGGTGTCTTTAAACCTTTCACTGCTCTTCGGGTATTTAGATGCGTCTTAATTTCCATAGGAAAGCGTTGACGTCCTTCTCTGCCTGTGTAAAACCGTTCAGAACTGAACTGTGAGCTCGTCTCTAGTTGAACCAGCAATGAAGCGGATCTCCAAGAAATGTGCACTTTTACAACACAGACTCTGTGTCACAGAGTATTGCGGATGATCATAGGGGGCTTGTTGAAATGTGCTAGTACTGTTTCTCCTGCCCTCTTAGGTACAACTGACAGATTAGTAGCAACTCATTATATCTCTCTCATTGCACTCCATGCAGAGCATACAGTAAAACAGGCAGCTATCTTAAAACCCCCTGGTGTGTGAGGAATGTGAGGGCGTCCTTCTTTCCCTAGAATATCCTCCTCTCAGGTGGCCAGGGAAAGGCAGTCGCTATCGGATCCTGACCCCAGGTGTGGATATGCGATCGAGGGCTACAAGGGTGGAAGAGACTTGGGGAGTGGAGACGAGGCATCCTTGAGTGCAACAAGTGAATTGTGGCAAAATAAGCATTGGTAAAGCATCATGAGGATGGGAAATGGGAATAAACCAAGTACCGGTGTAGAGCTGAAACAGGGGGAACGTGCATACAAGGAAAAAGAGGCAAGCCAGGTGTGTCATTTGCGTGACCTGTAATAGGTGGACTGTGTGGTTGTCATGATGCCTACCCCCGGGAACCCAGACCAAGTCCAGCAACCCCGGAAGCAGGCATCAAGTTATTCCAAGCAAGCCCAACAACCCCTGCTAGGGGCAATTTGGGTGCAGTCCTGGCATCTATGGCGCCAGGCTCATATGGAGAGTCAGTCCTGGCACCAAAGGCGCCAGGCTCATAGATTAAAACTTACCTGATGCAGACCATGCTGCACACTTACCTGATGCAGACCATGCTTCAAGAGCTCCAAGCCAAAAGAGGCTTGAAAGGGACTACTTTACCTAGGGACTATTTTTTACTCGGGTGGGGCTGGGGAGGAATACTTACCTGGGACTACTTTGGAGGCTATTTAAACCACGCCCGAAGAGCAGCACACGCTTCGCGTTATTCTGCATCCAGCAGCGTAATGCTCACCGTGCCTGCAAGTCTGCATCCAGTCTTCTGCCACGCACGCCTCGAGTCCGGAGCTCTTAGAAAAAGGGAGAAAGAAGGAGAAAAGGTTAGAACAAGAGCAATACCTTTGATCCTTACCTGAATTCCCGATCCATCGCGCCTTCGAGCTGGAAGAAAGAAGTTATTTTATGCGCGTCGCCTCGCCTGCTGCAGTGCCGCGCTGAACTCACCGGCCTTCGCAGCATCTTCACATTCCACCGCATCCTTCTGCATGTTCCCACCGCACTCCGGCACCTAAGGGGAAGACAAGAACAGCAAGGTGAGCCAAGGGAATACACAGAGGCAATATTAGTTACCCCATAGACTTACCTGATTTTACCACCGGGGGTACTATTCCTCTTCACGGGTCGGCACAGCTTCCACTGCACCCTCGCCGAACCACGTCCCCTAAGGGGAAACAAAAGGACTGCAAGGTGAAACAAAGGGACAAACAAGGGGAAACCTCATCACCACAATAGACTTATCTGATTTTACCGCCGGAGGCATTATTCCCCGAGACTTCATACTTTCTCTCAGCGCCTGAATAAGGGAGAAAGCAACAGGTTACATATTGACATTCTTTTATCGAACTGTGTTTGATAATACAAATCCTTACCTGAATATTACCGGTTGCCACGAGGAACTCTTCGCTAGGATCAAGCTGCAGCCTGCAAGGAATCGGACAGAGTGAAAGTCAGACATTTAAACTCTTACGAACTGCATACTTACGGCGTCACGCCGGGAATCTCAGAGTCAATATTGTTCTGGAACTCACCAATTCCTTCGAGCCAGTGAAGCAACTGGTCATCTACGCGCCCCTGCGCTCAATGCAGGGTGGAGAGCTCATCTTTTCAAACCATCAGGTGAGACTATAAGAGGGGACATCAAAGGTGATCAGTGGGGAGAACAGAGGGAGTGGGGGAGGGTTAACGCTCAACTCCACGGGTGGTTAATTCCCTTTCTCCATTTGCAGAAGAATATTTCTATGGGCCAAGCAAACGAAGCTAGGTGGGCCAGTCCAGTCCGTCATCTCGGCACTACGCGTCACATTGTTGGAGACCGCAGCTGTCCAATTCAGATCGACGCCACTGTGGGAGCCAGGTGAGCGTAACAGTGCTCCAGCAACCAAGGACTACCAAGGACACCTACATGTGGGAAAGCCACTTAAAATACCCTCAAATAAGCTTGTAGTTAAATATAAAGGAAGTTTGGTGTGAACTGAAATTAAGGAACTGTACTTTGTGAAATTGGTGAAATCAGCGGAATCAGCTCTACAGTGTACAGCCGAACTATGAAACTCAACCTTGGTAGGCTCTAAAATCTGGGAATGTGTCCCAGAAATCATCTCCCAAGTCCTCTCTAAACTAGGCTTACCCCAACAGAAACTCTGACAACGGAGGTTGTTAGATGTTTATCATGGAATACGAGAGGCAGCTGATCTTTTTTGGTGGAGGATAAAAAACACGATATTGTCCAGAATTTCCAGCTAATTGCTTTTCAGGAGACTTTATGTTCAGACACTCTGAATCTAGAGGGGGTCTCTACCTATCAGCAAAAGGCCAGTAAGGGGTCAAAGGGGCAGCCGATGGGTCGTCTGATTGTTCTATGTAGCAATGAGGTTTTCACTGCATCTAGCCTTCTCTCCAATGAGGTAAATGGTATTTTGGTTGTTCGAATGGAAAAAAGGGATGAGGAATCGACTCCCAATTAGATTCTGTTTAATCTTTATTGGTATCCGATGTCCTCTAAATTGGCAGATTTTCTGGGAATGTTGTCGGATCTTCTGATAGATTTCTCCTTTCAGTTTCCTGACAATCATATCATTGTTATGGGTGATTTCAACTCCCAATTTGTTGACAGGCAAATTGATACCATACTCGTTAAAAAAAACCTCTAATGGCCATGCTTGGTGTAATTTCATGTCATCTAGGGATTTGTTTATGTTGAATGGTAATATTAGGGGTGATACTCCGAGTAGACGTACTTGGCAGCGTGACTCTAAATTCTCTACCATCGATTACATTTTTCTCTGCAAATCATTTTGTGATGCCTGCTCTGAATTTCAGATCACGGAAGGTAACTTTGATGACCACAATATTTTAGAAGCAACCATTAAGATGCCGCAAAAAGTAGAGTAGCATGTCTAGTCGGAAGCTCTGAATAATGCAGGGAATCATGCGGTTAAGTTTCAGAGAGGTGGTCGTACTCTGACAGATGAACTGCAGATAACCTATAATGACCTCTCGCCTGCACACTTGGGGAGGGCCTGTCAACCAATAAGGTTTTGCGATTTCCTTTGGGAGCTGAATCCCCCCCCTCCCCTTATCTGGACAGAGCAGTAATAAAAGTCCCCACAAATACTCCTTTGACATTAAAACTTATATAAGGAAAAGATTTATCAGGTGGCAAAGATGTTTCTTAAAAAGAAATATAGGGGATCCCAATCTCTTGGATCTCGAATTAAAAGCATTAAATAATTCCCAAAGAAATTGGTGACGCTCTGAGAAATTTATGAGAGATCAAAGAAAAGGGGAGGAAATGTTAAGTGCCCTCTGTGCCACAAATTCTAGAAATTTCTGGTTAATTGTGGGTCCATTGAGGGGGTTCTATTTGGACCAGAAAATAAAAGGTCATACAGGAGTCTACCTGGATTAATCATTTCTCTGGTCTCTATGGCTCACCAGGTTTCCAGGCGACCAAGTCAGTTCGTACTACTGAGTGTCCTTAAACTATACCAGTGAGCACATTGAAACTTTAATAAAAAAATCTTCCTCCTCAAGGGCCACCAGGCCTAATGACTTGAGTAATGCGGTTTTAAAGCTGAACACTGTATTATGGTCAAAGGTTTTAAAAATCCTATTTGACAATGTTTTACTTACAAGACTCCCTCCTGAATCATGGAGAAGATCCATTCTGATTCCCATCTATAAAATGGGAGATGGATTAATCCCTTCAAATTACCGCCCCATTTCCATCTTAGATGCGGATGGGAAGATTTTTTCTGGCCTCATACTGGCTGAATTAGAGATATGGGCAGAGGCCAAAGGCATCATACCGGATCAGCAGACTGGTTTCGGGAGGGGACTCTCCACTTCTTTGAACACATTAATTCTGGGTTGCTTGTATTCTGATTCTATTGAAAAGGGTGCCCCCCCTGATGTTTGGAGCCTGGGTGGATCTCTCGCAGGCATTTGATTCCATTAACAGAAATAGACTGTGGGAAAAATGAAAGCTGTCGGGGATCCCGGACTCGCTACTCTCTATCTTAGTGGAATTACATGAAGGATCCTCGTTAAGTGTGCAGCTCTCTAAACTGGGGGTTCTGTCCCAATCTATTTGGATAGAAAGGGAAGTTCACCAAGTTTGCCTGTTAGCACCACTTCTCTTTATTCTTTATCTGTCAGACTTAGTGGATTGGCTGGGGATTTCTGGCTTGACGGCTCCCAGACATGGTAATCGGAAGATTAATTGGTTGGCGTATGCCGACGACATTGTCGTCTTTGATCAGACGTAAGTTTGACTGCAGCGTTTATTTAATGTATTGGTGGAGTACGCAAAAGTCAATGAATTAAAAATTAACCCCGAAAAATTGAAGATCATTATCTTCAAACAACCATTAAGGATGATTAAACCCTTTGTCTGGCAATTAGATAATCTGACAATTCCCCCTTCTAAGGAGGTGATTTATCTGGCCTCTAAAATCAATGCTTTTCCAACTAGGCTTGATCTTCTATCTGCAATAGACCTAAAGGTAGTTAATCTGGTCTCTCAGATGAAGAAAATTCACCTCCCGTACTGTACATTTTCACTTTTGCCACTCTTAAAATGTTATGTGGGGAAAGTTGTACCAGTTCTCATATTTGGTACGGAATGTAATTTGTTGGCCTATAATGTGGATTGGGACAAGATTGAAAGTAAAATCTGGAAGAAGTCCTTGGGCCTCCAAGATTGTGTCCCGATTTCCTGTTTAAGATTTGAGCTTGGTCTTATCTCCCTGAAAAATCGGTTGGAGTGGAAATGGATCTCTTGCTATCGATTGTTCTTGGCCCCTCCCAAATCATCACTTTATGAGGTCATGGCTGTTAACATGTTGAAATCCTCTAATTTATCATTAAATACCTTGAGGGCTAGATGTATTGAATTGCTTACCCTTTCTGATTCAGATGCTGATACCCTTATTCACAATCCTTTAAAAACATAGGAAAGTTTACATCGGATGGACTGGATAAGAACTATGGATAAAATGAGGAGAGCCAAACTGTCTGCATCCCCCTCGCCAGTAGATAAGTCAAGGTCCTTCCTGCCGCAATATTTGAAGAAATCGACGGATGCAAGAACACGGATGGATTTTCTAAGACTAAGGTTTAATTTACTGCCTACCATGGAAATCCTCCATAATAGTTTTTAGTGATCTCTATCCCACTAATCTATGCGATAAGTGTAGTGCTAATGTAATCCAGAAAATTCATCATCTTTCGATTGAGTGTGCCGGGACTTTGCACGTGAGAGTTTCTAGATTCAAACGTTTTGTGCACGACTCTGACTCTCTACTCTCAGATATGTTTTGGGATAGATTAATGTTTGGCAATTAACTGTTTCTTACGTTTGAGGTGGTTTTAGTTTTAAAAGAGCTTAACTTGTTAGACATAGAGGGGATGGTGAATGCTTTGCCAAGAATTTAAGGCCTTGTGTCTTGCTATTATTAATCCATTACCCCTCCTTTTTATTTCTTTTGTACTGTTAATGTCACGACCCTCGCCCAAAACCCCCTCTGGCAAACCCATTGGCCAGGTGGAGTCAGGACTCGGGCCTCTAGATCCTGGCATCCTATTCAAAATCCCTCATGGGGCCAGTCCTGGCGCCTATGGCGCCAGGCTCATACACCATGAACCACAATGTGCTTGGGAACTACTTTATTGTAGTGTCAGCCAATATGGAGGCATCCACATAGCTTGGTTCCTAAGAACCAAGCTATGCGGTCTAGTGTTTTGGGTGTGGCAGGCCTGGAACTTCTTTCCCTGGTACTACTTTACCTGGGCTATATAAACCACACCCTGACTGCAGAACATGCTTCATGTTACTTTGCAGCTTGTAACGTGACGCTCACCGTGTCCAGCTATTCCCTCGAACCTCAGAGAAGCGGAATCTGCAAGGAGACAAAAGGAACATCAGTAGCAGCAGCATCTTACCTGCAGTCTTCATCTTTAAACACTCGCAGCTACTGAGAACAGCTTCCTCGAATCTGCATGCCTCCCGGACAGAACGACCTGAAAGAGGAAGATAGAGGCAACATTAAAGAAAGCTGTAGAGACATTTACAAATTACGAACTGCTCAAAAGGCTTACCTGGCTGGTTGCCTCTTGGCTGGCACCACTCCAGACATTCTACTCGCGCTGAAGAACACAGCGACATACAAGGAAGTAAAACACAGGTTAGCAAAGGCAAGACTTTGCAGCGCTGCGCATAGCGCTTACTTACCGCATCATAGCACTCTTAATGCGCCATCATTTACCAGCGGGGCGCAACCAAGCCAGTTCGCCGCGCTGATGCTGTGCATACCTAAGGGAGAAAAAAGAGACATTTTAAACATAAGAAATGCATGCAGGATAGCAACAAAACTAAAGAACAGCAATAAGACCTACCTGAACAATATCAAACGGGCCAGCGTCAGTGAAGTAACTGGACCGCACTCGCCCATGAAAGACAACGCGCCCCTGCAAAGAAGGCAGGACGGAGAGCACGCCTAATTCTACCCCAAGGCAGAACCTTCCCGCAGACCACATCAGGGCAAAGCTGAGAAGCATACCAGCGAGTAACCCAGCTGGGTGGCGTCCCTGTGGACACCCGGTGAGCGTAACAGAACACGAAGCCTACCATAACAAATCCACCTGGGCGCCATGGAGACATCAGAAATGGACCAATTGGCCCAATTACTAGGAGAGCTTCGTGCTGAGGTTCATTCTGCCCGACAAGAGACTAATGCCCTTCCGGAGAGACCTAATAGTGACCAAAGAATGCACTGAAGAGATTAGCAGGCAATACTTGCAATCACAGGCAGGACAGACGCCTGTACCTGGAAGCAATCCAACGATACAAAACCCCGCCATACCACCCACTCCGGTACAGATCACGTTACCTGGAACAGTGCCCCTGGCACCACCAGAAAGGTTCTCAGGCGACCCACGGAAGTATGCAGCATTCATCAATCAGTGCCGCCTTCAGTTTCTTTGTAGGCCTGGAGCATTTCCAAACGACCAAGCTCGGGTAGCTTTTGTCTTATCATTTCTGAGTGGTAGTGCAGCAGATTGGTCGGCGCCGTTGGTAACCCATGATGATCCTCTATTACATGACTTTGGGGGGTTCCAGAGAGAAATGGAAATTCTTTTTGCTCGCCATACAAACAGTAGACAATGAACTCTTGTCCCTCCGACAGGGGAATCAGGACTTGTTAACGTACATTGCTACCTTCAACAGACTGGTTGCCGAAGCTAGGGGCCAGAAAACAAAAGAACCACGTTATTCCATCGAGGTTTACGAGGCGAATTAAAGGACGTCTTAGCCCAGGTGGTTGATCCACCCAGAGACTGTGCAGAGTTCATAGATCTGGTCGTGCAGCTAGACCACCGGTTGCAGGACCGAAAGGCAGACCGGTCTAAGACGTACCCTCAGACCGTGTATGTTCGACCAAGGAAAAACACACCCCATGTACCTGAAAATGCTGTAGAACCCATGCAGATTGGAGGGACACGGCCTCCATTAACAAAACAAGAGCGGGACAAAAGAAGACAACAACAGCTTTGTTTGTATTGTGGGAAACCAGGACATTTCCTGAAGGACTGTCCAGTAAAACCCCCAAGAAGAACAGTTGGGCCACAGAGAAGGATGAAGCTAAGGAATCGGGAAACTACCAAGCTCGACAAATGTAGAGGTCAATTTGTCGAGTGAGAAGAAAGAGTTGCTGACCTCGCACTTTGCAATACAAGTGATCTTAATTAACCACCAACGGTCGTCAAGAATGCATGCCGTTGAAGCATACATCGATAGCGGAGCAGTTGGAAATTATATTGATCAAGAACGGGCAGCAGAGATGGGGCTTCCCTTGTGTTCTAAGCCAACTATGGACAAGGTAACCACCGTGGATGGGACAGAAATCACTTCCGGACCAGTAACCCAGTGCACAGCCAGGGTAACCTTGCTGTGTCAGGACGGACATCGGGAGTCTATTTCATTCGATCTCATCAAGGCACCCCAGTTCAGGCTAATACTAGGGATGCCATGGTTGGTTGCTCACAACCCTTTGATAGACTGGCGGGAACGATAATTAACCTTCCCCGGTGACTGCTCCCCTGCCTGCTATTACCAAGAGGAGAAACCTGACGTCTGTATCCCCATGACTCCCGGAGCGACAGTATCAACCCTGGGAGCAACTAATACCTTGCCAAGTGAATACCATGATTTCCAGGATGTTTTCCGAAAGGACCAAGCCAATACATTGCCACCGCACAGGCCCTATAACTGTGAGATCGACCTTGTTCCTGGTGCAAAAATCCCTTGCGGCTGGATCTACGCTCTCACAGAACCAGAAAACCTTCATTTGAAATACTATTTAGACCAGTACCTTGCAAATGGATTTATCCATCCTTCAAAGTCCCCCACCAGTCCTTTGTTCTTCGTACCGAAAAAGGAAGGAGACTTGAGAACCTGTATTGACTACCGCACATTGAACCAGATCACCGTGAAGAACCGCTACCCCTTGCCACTTATCCCTGAGATGCTAGACCAAGTTAAAGATGCCCAGATTGATACCAAATTGGACCTTCGAGGAGCGTACCACCTGGTCCGAGTCAGAAAAGGAGATGAATGGAAAACCGCTTTCCGTACTAAGTACGGCTTGTTTGAATATCAAGTCATGCCCTTCAGGTTATGCAACGCTCCTGCGGCATTCCAATATTTCATGAATGACGTCTTAAGGGAGTTAATTGATGTGTGCGCCTTAGTGTACATAGACGACATCTTAGTATACTCAGCTTCAGAACAAGATCATGTCAGGCACGTTCGTTCAGTCCTCACCAAGCTCCGTCAACATCGCTTGTTTGCAAAGCTTGAAAAATGCTTTTTTCACGTCACCGAAGTAGAATTTCTTGGTTTTATCCTTACTCCAGGAGGCATCAGAATGGACGTGCACAAGGTAGATGCCATTCTGAAATGGCCTTCACAGACGTCTCTGAAAGGGGTACAAAGCATGCTGAGCTTTGTAAACTTCTACCACATGTTCATCCCAGACTTCTCTCAGGTTGTGCACCCAATCACAGTACTATTAAGAAAAAACAATAAAAAGTTTGCTTGGACTGAAGAAGCACAAGAAGCCTTTCAGGAACTTAAACAAAGGTTTACCTCCGCTCCAATCCTGCAACATCCTCGTCCAGACCTCCCTTATGTCATTGAAACTGATGCGTCCAGTCTTGCAATGGGGGCTGTCCTTTCACAGAGAGACCCGGAAACCGGCCAGCTACATCCTGTAGCCTTTTGGTTGAAAAAGTTCTCACCTCCAGAGATTAATTATGCCATCATGGACAAGGAACTCCTGGCTATCAAATCCGTCTTTAAAGCCAGGAGGCACTACCTTCTGGAGGCCAGACACACCATTACAGTCATCACAGACCACCGAAACCTGCAATATCTCAAAACAGCCAATGCCCAGTCCTCGTGCCAATTACGGTGGGCCCTTTTCTTCGCCGAATATGATTATGTAATCACATTTCGACCAGGAGTCAGAAACGGAAAGGCGGATGCCTTACCTCGCATGGGCATAGATGAAATAGTATATACAACTCCAGACCCAGTATCTATTATACCTGAAGACAAACTCTTGTGTATCACGACAGCCTTAACACAAGCAGAACTACGAAAAGAAATCCAACGGACAATGAATCCTGATGCCTACCTCGCATGGCAAACTCAAGGAGAACAATATACCAACAAGGACCACCTACCCTTTTTTAGGGATCGCCTATGTGTACCCAAGAAGGAATTACAAAAGCATATTATTTCAAACTATCACGATTCACTGATCGAAGGGCATCCTGGGATCGCCAAAACCCTAGCTAAAGTGAAAGAGAACTTTTGGTGGCCTACCTGGCGTAAGGACATCATTCAGTATATTCAGTCTTGCGGTGTCTGCGCACAAAATAAATCACAGAAACAAAAACCATCTGGTCTCCTACAACCATTGGACATTCCTCCAGCTCCATGGCACACTCTTTCCCTTGACTTCATCACTGATCTACCTCCAAGCCAAGGGTTCAACACCATCATTGTAGTTGTGGACTTATTCTCCAAGATGGCCCATTTTATTCCTCTCAAAGGCCTCCCAGATGCAGCACTTTAGCAAAAGTGTTCCTGGAGGGCGTGGTTAAGCTACATGGCTTCCCTTCGGTTCTGGTCTCTGATCGAGGCAGCCAGTTTGTTTCAAACTTCTGGAAAAAATGCTCTGCAATGGCGCAGATCAACGTTCGGCTATCTACAAGTCACCATCCCCAAACGGACGGCCAAACGGAGAGAACCAATCAGACACTCGAGCAATATTTACGTTTCATGCTGCACCACAAACAAAGGAATTGGAAAGACCTACTATGGATAGCCGAATATGCTTATAACAATTCTTTGCATTCAAGCACGGGACAAACGCCCTTCTATACCCTTCATGGCAGACATCCACGTACCTCTGAACTAGACCTTCCAGCCAGCTTGGAAATGCCAGCGGTAAAGACTCTATACACAACCATTACTCTGGCTTTCAAAAGGACAAACGAACAACTTATTCATGCCAAAGAAAAACAAAAGAGATTTGCCGACCAACACCGGAAAAAGGCCCCTGATTATCAAGTAGGAGTCAAAGTTTGGTTAGCTGCTAAATTTGTACCCATTGTCAAGATCACTGCAAAACATCCAACCCAAAGTATTCGACGACGGCCCTTACCCGTTTCAAAGAAACTCCGTTCCTTTGATAAAAAGCCAAAACACCCTTTCCGAACCCGTGCTGCCATGTTGCCATGGCGACTATGGCGTCCTCTCCACAAACAAACTATCACACTGCAAGGAAGAGGAGGGGCCAATCAAGTTTGCGGCTACCCGTTATAACACTTCCGGGTAGCTGCACTCGCTGCTTCTGATTTTCGTCAAAATCGCTGAAAGCCCCTGAACCCATGTCTTGTTCCCTTTGACTGTGCTTATTCCTTTCCTGGCTTTGCTTTTGGACCGCAGTCTGTGTTTCTTGAACTCTTGCTTCCTTGTCTGTTTACTGTTTGTTACTCCCTGAACTGCTTCCACGTTGCCAGACTACGGAACGCTATTTGACCTGCCTTGCCTGCTGATTCTTATCTGCATATCTGTCCGCACGCTGCCGAACCCCGGAACGCTATTTGACCTGCCTTGCCTGCTGATTCTAATCTGCATATTTGTCCGCATGCTGCCGAACCCCGGAACGTTATTGGACCTGCTCTACCTCTACTGTTTGCACCGGCTTTTACATTTCGGACTCAACACGCCGGATTAAGGAACAACAACTGTTTACACTGTGGCACTATTCATCACCTACCTGAGCAGATCTGCATGCCCGAAAAGAAGAGCGCAACGAACTCGAGACTGATTCCCGGCACTCAGGTCGTAAGGCATCCTCGTTTCGACGGGATAGTCTGTGGACTTGAGACTGCCAAACTCCGTCTAGGCGTCCTCGTTTCGTCGTGAGTTAAGGATACGTTGGGTTTGCAGAGTTTGCTCAGTAGGATCTTTTCCTTGTCTACCATTGGTAAGTTTTCACTGCCTATTACCGGATTCCTGATTATCGTTTTTGTCCTTTTCTGAAATTGTTTGTGTTCCGCTCTATACGCTTAGATTTCTGATATCTGGTTTTACCCCTACAGCCTCTATTCTCAGTGTATATCCACCATCATTACGGTGTTCCTTGATCAGCAGCTTTTCTACGCTCCACGGCTTCTGTCTCCATCTCCAGCTGCAACAGTAGAACCATCTTTCGACTAATTGGTTCCTTTGTAATTTTACTTAGAAATACAAAGGGACACATTGGTAGGAAGAACTCAACGGCTACACTTCGAGTTCTCCCACCAGGCCTCCTGATCACGAGTCGGGCCAACTTGACACCCATCAAGGAAACCCGGACCTTTCATCCCAAATTCTTAGGACCCTATACCATTTAGGCAATTATCAACCCAGCAGCCGTGAAACTGGATTTACCACCTAATCTACACATGCATCCGGTATTCCATGTGTCCCTCCTGAAACCAATGCAACCCGGCACACGGATTGGGACACCACCTAAGCCCATACTTGTTGACGAAGAACCAGAATTCGAAGTCAAAGATATCTTGGACTCTAAATACTCTAGGACCAAGCTATATCATCTCGTCGATTGGAAAGGATTTGGACCACAAGATAGATCCTGGGAGCCCAGTGAGAATATCCACGCACCACGTCTAATCAGGAAATTCCATCGGAACTTCCCAACCAAACCTGGGCCAGGCAGAAGGAACACCATGGGAGGGGCCTTAGGAGGGAGTGCTGTCACGACCCTCGCCCAAAACCCCCTCTGGCAAATCCATTGGCCAGGTGGAGTCAGGACTTGGGCCTCTAGAGCCTGGCATCCTCTTCAAAAGCCCTCATGGGGCCAGTCCTGGCGCCAGGCTCATACACCATGAGCCAAGTAACTGGACCGCACTCGCCTGTGAAAGACAACGCACCCCTGCAAAGAAGGCAGGACGGAGAGCACGCCTAATTCTACCACAAGGCAGAACCTTCCCCGCAGACCACATCAGGGCAAAGCTGAGAAGCATACCAGCGAGTAACCCAGCTGGGTGGCGTCCCTGTGGATACCAGGTGAGCGTAACAGTTTATCTATGTAAAATTGATGCATTTGTTTTAGATTTTCTTCTTTAAACTGTGTTAAAAGTCATATTTTTTGGCTAATGCACACAAAAAAAAAGAAATAGGTGAAAGGTAACCAAACCAGAAGAGCTGGAGAGTATCGCAAAGACCAGTGTTTTGGAAACATTGAAAGGCTTTAAATCTCGGGGAAGGGAACCCCTTTTCACTGTGAACTATGTTGAACTTTGGGGAAGAGAAACCCTTTTCAAACCAAGAGCTGGAAGAAGTTCTGAACTTTAATTTGAACGCTTCCGATTTTGACATTGACATCCTTACACATTGTATACAAGTAGCAGTGAGGGCAAGTTTATTTTGGACACAGACAGACTTTTACTTTGGACTTCCTGACGCAGACTATCCTTAGTTTATCTAGGTAAGGAAATCCCACCTTAGCATAGTCTAAGCTAGGACTTTTTCCAACCTTTTGTCTGTTCAATCAAAGTTTATAGCCCAAACTTTAATTCAGTTGTCTGTGTCTACTTCATGATGCCTTCACAGGTGACACTTGCTAAATGCGTGTTAGTTGCGAGGTATGCTCATTACTCCTGTTTCCCGCTCTCTCACACACACTCCTCCTAGCCTGCCTTCATCCTCTGCCCCCATGGTGCTCTGAAGTAGGTTGAGGGAGCTTTAGGTGCCATCCAAGCAATCCAACCTACTTAATACCTCTTTGCAATACCTAATTTTCCACTGCTCCTCATTCATCCCTTTTCTTCCATTCTTCTGCTTATTTCACTATTGTGCCTAGGAATGAATCCTGGGTCACGCGGGACGTGGTGACACATGCTATACAAGCAACCAAACATATGCAGAAACATACCTAACTCACCATTAGTTTATTAATTCTCCTCCCTGCAGCACGTTCCTGCATTCAGTGCTCAATAAAACTTTGTTTTTGCACCCAAGGTGGTAATTGCAAATGTGCCTGCTCCTGCTCTACCCTTCCCTGTACTTCCTGATGCAGTAGGAATCTGGGAGTCGCACAGCCTGGCCCTGGCCTTGGGCCTGACTTGCAGAGCATTGCCACAGTTCCTTCACCAGGTGACACTGTAAAGGGCAGAAATGGTAGCAATATGTGTTTGTCCCTGCTACGAACTGGTAAATCCTAGGGCTGTCCAATCTGCCCTTATCTCTTCCTCCTTCTGCATTTCTATAGAACGTGAGTCATGCTTCCCAAATGATTATTGGCATTGGCCCCCTTTCCTTTTTCCACTAAAAGCACTATCACTGGTCCCTACATTCTAAATGATAATTTGGTTACCCTGGGCCCTTTGTTCTAAATTGATTTCTTACACTTGCCTTTTGGTTGTCCTAGGCCATGTGCTCTGAATTGTATTCTAAACCTTGAATGTTGGCCACTATAGGCCGTGTTTTCTAATTGTATACAATATATGCATTATGGTTGTCCTAGGTGCTCTTTTCAAATAGTTTTCTTATGGTTGCATTTTGGTCCTTTTAGGCACTGTTCTGCCCTGTATCCTTGCACTGTGCAAACTCCAGTCCCATTCCCCCACCATCCCTTGCCAACCACTTGACATCTTTTTATTCCATCCCCCTGCTGCATACACTCCTCTGCTTTACCTCAGCCTCCTTTAACTCTCTTTTTAAATTCCTCCTTTATAATCCATTCTCCATTCCCCCAAATGTTACTTCTCATGCTTTCCAGCTATCGTTCACTACCAATGGACAGTCTTTCCCTTCGCCATGGCCTTAACTGCTCCTATACATGCCCCACCTCTTCCTATCATGTCCTACCCTTCACCCCACCCACACATTTTCACCTTGCCAACACACTTCCTCTTATCTCATCTGCCCTCTTCTGCTCCCATCCAGGGTCCATGCTCCCTCCACCCTCTCCTATTTGTCGCACATTCATACTTTGAAATGCCCAATTAAGCTGTAATAAAACATCTCTCATTAAAGATCACTTTTCTTCCCACAACCCCCTATAGCAGCCGTGGGAATCGCTGAGACATTTACGACTCCCATTGACTTTGCTACAAGTGCTGCTCTACACACAGATTCTGGTACCTTCGAGGACGCCTCCTGCTCTTCCAATTATTTGATTATTGATCAACAAGGCCCATCCCTCTGCCACAATCACCCTCTGAATTTTTTAACACTCTCCTTTGAATTTACAGCTACCGAACTCCTGCCACCCACCACGCTCACGTCCTTCTAATTCATTCTCTGATCTGGACCTTCTCCTCGACTCCATACCTAACAAATAACCCAATATCACTCATGGCTGACTTCATCCATCCCAACATCTCACACACCCACCAACTCAGCTTGACTCCCTCCTCTCGGACCACTCCCTTAGCTCACTTCACAATCTACCCAAACACTCCCAGGATAAATCTGTCTTCTTTGCTTCCTCCTCCCTCCCCACATATAACTTCCCACATATAATTGTACTATTAACATCTCTTCTTTGGTCCATTCTATCATCCATTTCGGTATCACTCTGTCATTCTTCCGTTCTATCCCCTCGCAACTACACCATCTCCAAACGTAAATTCAAACCAAACTCCTTGGTCCCTCTACCTAAATGAAGTCTGATCATTACTTCTCCCTCTTGCTCCACCCCATACTTCTTCGATTAAACAGGCATTTTCTGACATTAAGTGAGTTTTTCAGCCCCTGATTGACTCCACTACTCTTTTTGTACCTTCAACGCTTCTCCTTCCAATCTCTGGATCACCTCTTAGAGCCACCTACACAAAACAAAGCAACGCCACCTTCAGAAGTGGTGTAAAGAATGTACCCCACTCTTCTCTATGCCTATATGAATGCCTTCCTTCCCATCACCACAGCCCTTGACTCTGACAAAGCTCCTATTAATATCTGGTCTACAATCCCCCATACACACTGTACTCCACACTCCGAGCCATGCTGACCCATCCTGCCCGCATGCTTTCTTTTTGACTTCTCCACAACCGAATGTTCCCACTGTTTCTCTTTTAAAATTGGACAAATCTATGACACCTTCACCACCTACCTATCCCTTTCTCCCATGTTTCTTTCTCCCTCACCACCTCTCTCTTGCAAATGTTCTTTTCACTCATTTCGCCCAACGGCTCCATATGAATTGTCACAGATCTTTAGGACTTGCAACACCTCAAATCCTCCCACCAACACATGTATCCCACAGACAGTCAAGGAGCCGGCACGACTCACTTGCTGCTTCCTCTTTGCTGTCTTCAGCTCTTCTGTTTTCTTGGAATCCTCACAGCCTGCTTCAAGGTAACATCTGTCCTACCAATCTGTATTACCTTTATCTCTACTGCAGCTAGAATTAACCTGCCTAATATCAGGAAAATTTACCCTATTTTCATCTTCAAAGCTACCAAAACCCTTAAACAGACCTTGGTACTCAGCCGCCTTGATTACTGTGCCAGCCTCGTCTTAGTACCCCCCCCCCCTGCACTCCTTCTCCCCACTGGACAAAATATTCACCTTTGCCACCCATACCCGCCACCATCTTCCCCATTCTTCTCCTTTCACCAAACACTTTCTCCATGCCAGTTGGCTTTCCATGAAAAACGAGTCCCTATTACAAATTCCTACTGCTTGTTTTCAAATCGTTGCAGGACCTTGCACATTCCTAACTAATA
This sequence comes from Ambystoma mexicanum, assembly GCF_040938575.1. NCBI lineage: Eukaryota > Metazoa > Chordata > Amphibia > Caudata > Ambystomatidae > Ambystoma > Ambystoma mexicanum. Next base: position 296,520,974 of record NC_090936.1, on the reverse strand, counting down.
CTGACTAATCTCCTCCATGTATCCTCTGCTCTGGTCCATATTCCCTGTTCTTTGACCACCCTGTGCACAATGGAGTAACTTTGCTGAAAATGTTGGTGGGTAGGGGGGACATGACATCTGAATGAAAGGGGATCCTGCTAAATGAGTGGAACACAATGCTGTGCCACAAAAGTTGGGGGGGAAACATCTTTGTACCTCCTAAAATTACACCCATGACTGTGCCTTCTCTTATTTCCACTCCTTCTCTCTCCTTGCCTTGTCCCACTTTACTCTCCAGGTTAAAAAACGAATACTAGCCACCCGTCAAATTTGCACTAATGTGCCACCTCCTTAACCGAGAAGACGCACTGTCTACTTAACCCCTTATCTTATTCCCTTCCCTGACTATCCTATACCTAATCCCATTGTACATACTTCCCTTTATACAGTCAGGCTCTTCGGACCATTGTCTGTGTTTCTGTGCCATGTTTTCCTCAACACCCACCCGTTATTTGCTCACTAGCTCTTCCACTAATGTACAGCACCAAATTCAGGATTGCCCAGTTGACTGTTGATTTTTCTGGGTAAAACACCCAGTACCTTTCATTAATATTAATAAATACAATCTGAGACGGCGCATATTCCCGATGTTCACAACATTTGCTTGAACATTTCTTCAAGATCCTGAAAACACTCAGACAAAAACAGAGGATGATGTTGCGTCCTGTTTGCTTGTCCAGCTGCCATAAAAGTTAAAGGTAGAATGTTGATGAATATTGTGGGCATGTGCAGCTCAGAGAATGTTGTATGAGTGCTTTGAATGAATGTTTATGTGAGTGTTAGGAAAGATTTCTCTTCACTGCACCTTTCCTTTCCTCTTTATGGAACCCCCTAACTTTTTGCTTTTATTTTTGATGCTGACCTGCTCTTTTGCAGTGCAGTGAAGCCTTAAGCTTCACTGCACTGGATTTTGCTATTATGTTATGGGGAAACTGATATGTCCTTCAGGCTGTCAGTACTGGGAAACATTGTTTCCCTTAGTCGTGTTACTGGGTTACTACATTTGGTTACTTTGTGTCACTTGTGGTAACTTTTATTATTTTACAAAGCAGCTTACACTTCGGTACAATGGGGTACACGTTTTGTTTTGCCCTCGACTAACACTCAGAGGATTTTTGGTAACTTGTGGTGTGCTAAAAGGATAAGCTGGTGGCAGCACTGACTTTTTCCCACGTTTTGAGATTTTTCATTTTATCTTTACCGCGTTTACTGCATTTGGCTACTAACTGTGGCTAGTGTCCAAACAGGGCCGTACCACATGGTTTTTCACTTGTCCTTTGGCCATCTTGTTCTTTAGCCTTCTTCCTGGCCTGGGAGGCCAGGAAAGTCCTTTTAAGGACTTCCATTGCCCAGGAAAGCAGAAGCTTTTGACGGGCTACTGGAGGGCTGTGTATTTGCTGGCAGGATGTAGGCTGGGACTGTCCACAAACTGGCTTCAGTGTGTCTGAGTCATATGCATGAGTGTTCCCGCCAGCTGGGGTGTGTGTGTGGGCTAGTCTTGTCATTGGCTAGTGAGGGCAGCTGCTCTTACCTGGCTTTTAGGATAAGAGGAGGACCCCTGCACCCATTCCTCAGAGATCCTGGAGAAACCTGAAGGAGTCAAGACTTCTATCCAGCTGTGAGACCGGCGAAGAACTCAGAGGCCAGTCGGAAGGAGGCATGGCTACCAACTTCTCCTGCTGTCCTGGAGGAGCCCTATCTTGCTGAAGATCTTTAGTAGTCCTGCGAAGGAGTTGCGACCCTTGGAGTGGAGGGAGCATCCATTTCTGGTGTCTGCTCAGTACCCTACAAAGAAGAGCCTCCGGAAGTTATGTTATTTTATGTTATTTTGCATTTATATGGCGCCTTATGTACCATTGGTATGATCTCAAGGCGCTGGTAGGTTGAACGCCCTCGGGAACTGAAGTTCAAGTCAGTAGAGAGAGAGAGAGAGTCATAAGGTGCGTGTGAGCACCGGATATGTGTGCAGCGGTGTTGCATTCTTGTGATAGTTGCTTCTTAGCGGTAGGTGTCTTGGTTGGGAGATCAGGAGTATGTGTTCGTTCTGGCAGGTTGTTATCTAGACCGATTCTGGCTGCGTTAGGCCTGAGGAGAACGCCTAGGCTGGAGGGTGTGTAACCAGCTGTGCTTTAGATAGGATGATGGGGAGTATGAGGCAGGTGATGATATGAGAACAGCTATACTGAATGGTGTCATAGTATCGCTGTGTTCTAGTTGAGTGGTGGTGTAAAGGAGAGAGTCAGCGTGGAGATGTAATAAGGTGGTTTACATCTTGAGATCGAGCACACTCCAGTAGTTCCATGCACTTCAGCCGTTTAAAGCACTCCAGGCCGTTCCATGCACTCCATTCCGTTCCATGCACTCCATACCGTTCCATGCACTCCAACCATTCTATGCACTCCAACCATTCTATGCACTTCAACCATTTTATGTATTCCTACCATTTAATGCACTCCAACCATTCTATGTTGTATGTACTCGCTCAGTTCTAAGCAAACAATCAGTTTGATCAGTTCTATGTATTCCTTCTAACCAATGCACTTCGTCCGATCTATACATGTTATCGCATCATCATCCGGTCTGCTCATTTCTACGTTATCTGTTCTCTATGCATCCTCCATCCACCTCCCTGACCCGTTTCATATACCCAGTTTCGTCTGTTCATTCGTCATCCGTTCATCCACATACGTCATCCGTTCACCCACTTACTTCATCCGTTTCACCCTCTTTACCCGTTTCATCTACACACTTCTTCCGTTCCACCCACTTCACCGGTTCCACCCACTTCAACGGTTCCACCCACTTCACTGGTACCATTCACTTTACCGGTTCTACCCACTTCCCCGGTTCTACCCATTTCACCCTTTCCATCTACATACTTCATCCGTTCATCCACCTACTTCATCCATTCTACTCACTTCACCCGTTTCGTCCACACATTTCTTACATTTCATCCACTACACCCGTTCCACCCACTCCACCCACTGCACCCGTTCCACCCACTCCACCCACCCCACTCCTTCAACCCACTCCACCCATTCCACCCACGTACTTCCCCGTTCCATCCACAATACTTCACCCATTCCATCCACATACTTCACCCGTTCCTTCCACATACTTCACCCATTCCTTCCACGTACTTCACCCGTTCCTTCCACATACTACACCTTTTCCATCCATATAATACACCTGTTCCATCCACATACTTCACCCGTTCCAACTACAGACTTCACCCATTCCATCGACATACTTCATCCGTTCCATCGACATACTTCACCCGTTCCATCCACATACTTCACCTGTTCCATCCACATACTTCACCCGTTCCATCCACATACTTCACCTGTTCCATCCACATACTTTACCCGTTTCGTCCATACATTTCCCTCGATTCATTCACATATCTCACCTGTCCTTCCACATACTTCACCCGTTCCATCGATCAATTTCATCAGTTCCATCCATCCACTTCACCCGTTCCATCCACATAATTCACCCATTCCATTCACATACTACACCCGTTCCAACCACATAGTTCACCTGTTCCATCCACATACTTCACCCGTTCCAACTACATACTTCACCTGTTCCATCCACATACTTCATCCGTTCCATCCACATACTTCACCCGTTCCATGCAACTACTTCACCCTTTCCCTCCACATACTTCACACGTTCCTTCCACTTACTTCACCTGTTCCAACCACATACTTCACCCGTTTCATCCATCCATTTCCCTCGATTCATCCACATATTTCACCCGTCATTCCACATACTTCACCCGTTCTATCCATCAATTTCATCAGTTCCATCCATCGACTTCGCCCGTTCCCGTTCACATACTTGACCCGTTCCATTCACATACTTGACCCGTTCCATCCACATACTTGACCCGTTCCAGCCATATATTTGACTGGTTCCATCCACATATTTGACCGGTTCCGTCCACATACTTCACCCTTTCCATCATCCATTTTCTTAATTCCTTCCACATATTTCACCCGTTCCTTCCACATACTTCACCCGTTCCATCCATCTACATACTTCACCCGTTCCATCCACATACTTCATTCGTTCCATCCATACACTTCACCCGTTCCGTGCACCCACTTTCACTTGTTCATTCTACCTATTTCAAGTGTTCCTTCCACATACTTCACCTGTTCTTTCACCCATTTTCTTCGTTCCTTCCACACATTTCACCCGTTCCTTCCACATACTTCATCCGTTCCATCCATCTACATACTTCACCACCCATTCCATCCACACACTTCACCCGTTCCATCCATACACTTCACCCGTTCCATACATCCACTTTCTCTGTTCCATCTACCTACTTCACCCGTTCCTTCCACATACTTCGCTATTCCATTCAACCACTTCCCCCAATTCTACCAACCGATTTTGCCCGATCCATCCACATACTTTACCCGTTCCACATACTTCACCCGTTCCACATACTTCACCCGTTCCACATACTTCATCTGTTCCGCCCAGTTCATCCACCCCACCCAGTTCATCCGCTCCACCCAGTTCATCCGCTCCACCCAGTTCATCCGTTCCACCCAGTTCATCCGTTACACCAAGTTCATCCGTTCCACCCAGTTCATCCCTTCCACCCTGTTCATCCGTTCCACCCAGTTCATCGTTCCACCCGATCATCCGTTCTACCTAGTTCATCCGTTCCACCCAGTTTGTCTGTTCCACCCAGTTCATCCATTCCACTCACATGCTTCATCAGTTCCAGCCCTATACTTCATTTCTCCCACAAACTTCACTTGCTCCATCCACTTCACCCGTTCTACCCACATATGTCACCCGTTCCGTCCTCATACGTGACCCGTTCCTTCCACATACATCATCCGATCGCTCCATACTCTATGCACGCTCCACACTCTACATCCGTTCCATTCAACATACTTGACCCGTTCCTTCCACCTACATCACCGGTTCCGTCACATACATCACCTGTTCCGTCACATACATCACCTGTGCCGACATATACATCACCCATACATCACCTGTTCATTCCACATACATCACCTGTTCGCTCCATACTCTACACCCGCTCCACACTCTACATCCGTTCCATTCAACATACTTGACCCATTCCTTCTACCTACATCATCCGTTCCGTCACATACATCACCCGTTCCGACACATACATCACCCGTTCCGACACAGACATCACACGCTCGTTCCACACTCGCTCCACACTCTACGCCTGCTTCACACTCTACGCCCGCTCCACACTCTAGACCCATTACACACTCTACACTCGCTCCGCACCTGCTCCACACTCTACACACTACATTTGCTCCACACCTTACTTCCACTCCACACCATACATCCACTCAACATCCTACATCTGCTCAAAAACCCACCATATCCTACATCTGCTCAACACCCTACATCTGTTCACCACCCTACGTCTGCTCCATGCTATCATCTACTCCATAGTCTACCTCCGCTCCACGCTCTCATCTGCTCCACACTCTCATCTGCACCACGCTCTCATGCATTCTGTGTTCTCATCCGCTTTACTTTCTCATCCGTTATACGCTCTCATCTGCTATACACACTTCATCCTCTCCACCGACATTTATCCTCTCTACCGATTTCATCTGCTCAGCTCACTTCATCTATTCATCATGCATTATCGGTTCAACTCATGTCACTTGTCGCACTCACTCGATCCATGCCATGTTCTCCATCTGTCCATTGCACTACACTCGTTTCATGCACTTGAATCGTCTAGTTTATTTATTTATACATCTGCAACATTGGCAATCTCTTGGCCTTCAGAATGGTCCTCAAAACCTTGCTCTTCCCTGCCGCCTCTTGAAAATACTCTTGCACTCTAAACTGTCAATACACGCACATACACACTGGATCAATCCTAACAACATCACCTATCAATCCATACTGCCACCGATGCTGGCAGCGTTCACAGCGACACACCATGACAGATTTCACCCCCCTCACCTAACCCACAGACAATCGAACATAACCCGCCCGTCCCTCCGGGCCCCTCATCCACAGCCCAAACTTTCAATCCAGGGAGACCACAACTGGCGAGACCAGCCATTTGCATTGGACCAAGAAAAACGACATTGAAGATTAACTTAATCCAATTTTAGGCTATTCTTTCCTTGCACCCCGTCTGTGGACACAGCCGCAGGTACGGCCACCCATCCATGCACTCTAGAATGCTGCTATGGCTATGCAATTCTGGTCTAACAGCTTGCATAGTGAATGGTCCTGGTCTTGACAAGCTTCCCAAAAGGTCAATAAATGGACACACCCCAGTAGGGAATGAGACCAGGAGAATGATTGCAAGTTGGACAGAGTTTATATAAATTACGTTGGCCATGCAGAGAACTCTGCTGCTCTGAGAGAGCTCTGCCAGACAATACAAAAAATGATGTTATAAAGCAAGTGAGCGTCATCCATGACAAACAATTGAGGTAATGAATACTACATGGTCAATTGTCCAACACACTGTTACATTATAGAATTCAGGAGGGTTCTGCGGTCTGGTTGGTGGTTGCTGAGGCATTGCTTCTCGTAGCACGTGAGTCAGCTGGGCTCATCTGGGAGGGGTGAAGGTCAGGATCTCAGGGCGCAGTCCTGCTAACTAACCTCTTCATTGTGGTAATACAAAAACAGGCTAAAACCGACTAATCAGCATTAAGTCCTGATATTTAGTGAGGGTGCTATAAAGTTTATTAAACAGACATATGGCTAGTTTGCGCTTTGCACCCAAGGACTCAAAATCCTGTGCTATTATCCAGGCGCCCATCTTGAGAGGGTTTAATGTACCTGATGTCTCATGATATAGATTGACAACTGTTATTCCAGCATTGGATATATGACTCAGAGGGTTTCGAGACTGTGGTGGGTGTTCGCTTTGGCCACCGCAGGAGGTTAGGAGTAGGTCAGTATAAAAGGTGTAGGGTTTTCTGCATTGTGTGTGCCGTGAAGGTAAAGGTGGGGGTAGAGAGGGCACATGCAGGTTTGTGGAGACAGATGAGTACACAGGCCAAGGTTTGAGCCGGTCGCACACAGGACAATGAGCTCAGAGGAAGAGAAAAGATACAGAGTATTTGCAACAATACATGGCTGTACTTCCATGAGAAAGGGTTCTGCGCGGAGCTGGAGAGAGGCGAGAGGGGGGAGGCTGGGCGGTGGCGTGCCGCACTGAGAAGAGGGTGAGACGTGTTTTCAGGAATTGTTCTTAGGCCTTAGTCAAAGATGGCGTTCTGGGGTGGCATAAAATAGAGTCTGATTGCGTGATTTGAAAAGGCTTTGTTTCTTTGCTCTGATTATGCTTTTGGTCCAAATTAAGTGGACAAACGTGGGGACATCTCCCACCCTTTGGCAAACTCGAGACCCATTTCATGCAGGAACGTCGAGGGGGCGCCATAAAAACCACCGCTCCCCAACAATAGCCGTCCACATTGAAACTCCTTGTGTACCTCAACAATCTAGCAAATCTTAGTAATTTTCCGCTCCTTTTCTAAATATACCTACTATCTTTGTATCTTCCTTCCAGGCTTACCAAGTGGCTGTGTTCTTCACTTCATTTCATTGAAGTTTACTACTACTACTACACTGGGATGTCGTTCTGGAGATCTTATCTTTCAATACTAGAAGTGTAATATACTTCAGTGATTCATTTGTGCTTACAGTTGACAACAGTACAAATTAGAGGTTAGTATGCTTAGGGTTTTGTAGCTTTGTGCACGCTTTGGGCCAGTTTATTCTGTGCAAAATGGTTAGAAGTGGGGATAAATTAGTCATATCTCCCACACTATTTTTTGTCTCTTCAGATGCAATATGGCTATCATCTGTTTACTCACTGAGCTGCGTGAATAATGAATTGTTTCTCAGCGCCCCTTCTGGGTTAATTAAGATGCACATGCTCTGTTTATTGCTGGTAGTCCACCATTTTGAATTCTAATTAAGTGTGGAGTTTGTTGAAGTTCAGTCAGTGTTTTATTCTAATGTTTATTCCTTTTGTCTTCTTTCTAAAATATTTTTTGTTATTTTAAAATTGTTTTTATCTGGGCTGATGCTCCTGTTAGAATTGAGATCTGCAATCAAGTTTGGAACACTGCAGTGATACAACCATGGATACACTGGTTGAGTTACTAATTGAACACAAATTCCAATATCAATTTGTCTCCAAGGTTATATGTTTACTGAATAGTGCGCCCTGCCGAAGGCGACTATCGGTTCCTATGATTGAACTAGATAACAATCTGTCGCCAAAACAGTATTTTTGAAGATACTATGTTATTCTGTATCTACATTAGGCACATATCACTTTTTGGCACTTAGCACTTTTTGTGATAACTCTTTGACCATGATTAAATTACAGTGTTTACAAAATACATGGATATGCGTCACATTAAGTAGTAATGTCTAGGTTGCTTTCAGATTTAACTCTTTTTCTTTTTTGCAATGTTTGATCAATAATGTTCATTGGTTATACAATTGAATGAATTTTTAGGATGTTAGTGTTTGAATGTATATAAATATCTGTATGCTATTATGATGTTTTTGTATAATATTAAAATATGAAGTTAAAATTGGTAATCTGACTGAGCTTCTTCCCTCTCCACATCTATTCGAATCAATTAGTACTTGAATAATTTTTGTACTTACCCATGTGACCTTTGCTTATGTTCTTTCATGTACCTCAACACTTCTGCCATTAGTATGCAGCCACAACCTGTGAAAAATATCAGTCTAACTGGGCACACAGCAAATCTCCGACATTAGCACTCTATCCTAAACCACCAACAGCACCTGCCAACATCCCTGACCTCTAGGCTGCTTGCTTGAGTTTAGCTGGAAAAGTCTGTAAGAGTATTTAGCATTATTTTTTATGCAGCACCACTGCATGGGTTTGGTGCATTGCTATAATGCGGTACAGCAAGGCATGTGTTGCCAGTGTGACATGGACATGTAAATGAAAACAGGCTATTCAGTCAAAAACGATTTCTACATCTAAAATGCATATCATTTTTTTCACATCTAAAATGCAAATCATTTTTTTTCATAGTTAAAAGCATTTTTTTTCCACCTGAAATTCCTCCGTTGCAGGAGACACATTTGAGGATTAATGAACTAACCTCATTAACAATGCTAACGATTCTGACTCATTAATAATATAATGTGTTCTCCAGTGCAAAATGAGATGGAAAATGACAGGCTCTGAAAGTCATTTTAAACGCACATCCAGATTTTTTTTTCTTTGCTTCTATCTGTGCTCTGTCCACAGTATTTGCAGGAAGCAAAGACTCGAATAAGCAGGAAATCAGTTTTGTTACAGTTGCAACTGTATAAGCCAAGCCATTGTTCAAAAGAAGGAGGGTAGGACATGATAGAATTTCATTGGTTGAACTCGTTTGGCAGACTGTAACAGAGCTTTGCTAATGAATCTCGGGGAAGAAGAGAAGAGAAGACATTTTACACAGCTGGGAGAAATACCTGGCTGGTGGCTGGGGATTTTCCTGATTGAAAAAGCAGATCCCAGTGCACTGCTGCAGAGACTGGGAATTCCAGTCAATAAGCCCCGGTTTGAGTGACGGCAGATGCTCGTCCTTGCTGGTGTCATGATCTCTGCTTCCAAAAGATCAGGACTTGCCCGACTCCCTTGGAAGCAGACCCATAACCCCGGTTCCGAGTGCCAGCCAGTCCCAATTGGGACCTTTTGGACCCTGTCCTGGCGCCAGTGGCACCAGGCTCATAAAGATGCCCAGTCCCAGCGCTGGAAGCGCCGGGCTCATAATGCTTTGGTGGACTTACCTGCAGCAGACCATGCTGCTTACTTACCTGCCAGTTGAACCCCTGATCCTCTTCTGTTTGGGACTACTTTTCCTGTTGGGTGGGGCAGGAGCCACTCCCTAGGTTCGGAACACTGGAACTCTTCTGGAAAGCAGGAACTCTTTTCTTACCTAGGCGTGGCTGTGGAAGGAGACACAAAAGCACTACAGGAGGCTATTTAAACCACACCCGATGGATGAATCTTGCTTTGCGTTATTCTGCATTCTCTGCAGCAGAACGCTCATCGTGTCTTCTGCTTCTGATCCTGGGCCTAAGGGAACAAAGGCTTACCATCCTGGAATCCAGTCTTCAGCAGCACCTGTAAAGACAAAGAAAGAACAGGTTAGCACTACGGTCTTCAGTGGCAGCGCATCTCTTACCTGGTCCATCGGCTGTCACCAACGCCTCGCGCTGCATTCCGGCATCTGAAAGACAAAGGCTTACCTACTCTTCGCATGCTCCGGAGGTCTTCGCACTGCATTCCGGCATCTGAAAGACAAAAGCTTACCAGCTCTTCGCACGCTCCGGAGGCCTTCGGCGCTGCATCCTGCATCTGAAAGACAAACGAAGGTGCGTTTAAAGACATTGGGCAACTTTATTACTCACGTGCCATTACTCCTTCCCACACCGAATCCAGTGGGTATTCCAGCACCCTTCAGCTTCTCTAAAGCTCCGAACTTGTACCTGCAAGATAAAAGGGACAGTTAGTGCGCATCGTGAAGCAGGCTACAAGCGCTTACTTACGTGCTTCCAGGCGCTGCTATTCCTCACACGGGTTCGATCCTCAACTCTCATCAGCCCGCCATCCGCCATCGCCGGAACCCTGCAAAACAAGAGATATCATTACAAAAGACTTTTAAGACATTTGAAGTGCCCAGAACTTACCGTTCGTGCAGTTAACGACGGACAGCAGTCCTCTGAGGTCAAGAGGCCTGCACCCTTATCCAGTGAAGAAACTGGTTACGGCACCCTGCCCCGAGGCAGATGGAGAGCTTGGCGTTCACTTACCTAAGACATCTTACTCTTCGAGTCAGACATACAGTGCACAGAGGTCCAGCCCAAAGAGCCAACCGTGTGTTACACATCACCTTTGAAGATACGGCATTCACCCAGTGAAGACCGGCGCCTCTGCGGTAATCAGGTGAGCGTTACAGAACGCAAAGCCTATCGCAAAACTCCCACCCAGGCGCTATGGAAACCTCGGATACCGACCAGCTAGCCCAGTTACTTGGGGAACTAAGAGCAGAAGTGCATGCAGCCCGTCAGGAAACGAATGCTCTAAGAAGGGAACTGATTATTTCCAAGGAGCGAACAGACGATCTCGCTAGACAATTGCTACAGTCACAAGCCGGACAAACTCCGTTACCCGCATCAGGGGCAAATCTTCCTTCAACATCCTCTACGAACCCAGTGCAGATCAACCTACCTGGGGATGTACCTCTGGCTCCGCCCGAACGATTTTCTGGTGACCCAAAGAGGTTTGCAGTATTTATTAATCAGTGCCGGTTGCACTTCTTATGCCGGCCAGCAGCCTTTCCAACTGATCAAGCTAAGGTAGCTTTCGTGCTTTCGTACCTTAGTGGCAATGCGGCAGACTGGTCGATCCCTCTAGTTAATCAAGATGATCTGGTTCTCCATGATTTTCAAGCTTTTCAGCTCAGTATGGAAAAACTGTTTGCAAGACATTCACAGGGGCAGGCCTTGGACAATGAGCTCCTTTCATTGCGACAGGGTAATCAAGACCTTTTGGCTTATATTGCGTCTTTCAACAGACTGATAGTGGAAACTCGATGGCCTGAGGACAAAAGGAATACGCTGTTTTATAGAGGTCTACGTGGAGAGCTCAAAGATGTGTTAGCCCAAGTAGTGAATCCCCCGCAAGAATGTTCGGACTATATTGACTTAGTCGTTCAAATTGACCACAGACTGCAGAACAGGAAGGCCGATCATTCCAAGTTTGATGCTCGAGTATTTTCCAAACCACCAACTCCTACCAAAGGAGTAGACTCCGGGGAACCCATGCAAATAGGGGGCCTGAAAGGACCACTAACACAAAAGGAGCGGTAAAGGAGAAAACAGCTGCAATTATGCCTCTATTGCGGAAACTCGGGGCACTTTCTTCGAGACTGTCCGGTGAAACCAGCCAAGAAGGCAGTAGGAGCTGCAGTTACCAGGGTCACAAACTCTGAGCAGGGAAACGACCTCGCCCGACGAGAATAGAGGTCCTCTTGCCGAGCGTTAAAACCAGTTCCGTGACCTCGCATTTCGTGATACCTATGGTCCTCATTAGCCCTGAACATCCGGATCGATTACATGCGATTGAAGCTTACGTCGACAGCGGTGCCATCGGCAATTATGTGGATCATGAAATGGTTTTGAGGATGAATCTGACTCTTTGTCCAAAGGCTGTAAAGGACGTCATTACTACGGTGGATGGTACGGAGATAGCCTCCGGACCAGTAACGCATACCACCCAAGAAGTGACGCTAGTAAGTCAAGATGGACACCATGAGAAGATCGTGTTCGATGTGATCAAGGCCCCTCAGTTCCAGATTATTCTAGGAATTCCTTAGTTAGAGAAGCACAATCCTCAGATCGATTGGTGAGCAAGAACGGTTCAGTTTCCAGAATGTGTCTCTACTTGTCACCCTCGACCTGGTGTTGCATTGGCAGCAATTTCCTCGGAGGCTCCCCAGTTACCTCCTGAATACCTAGAATTCCAAGATGTTTTCCGGAAGGATCAGGCTAACTCTCTACCTCCTCATAGGTCTTGTGACTGCCAGATAGACCTGATACCTGGATCTACTCCTCCTTGTAGTAGAATTTATGCCCTCACCGAGCCTGAGAATCTTCACCTCCGACAATACCTGGATCAATACCTAGCGAATGGGTTTATTCGTCCTTCCAAGTCCCCTGCTTCCTCAGCTTTGTTCTTCGTTCCAAAAAAAGAAGGGGACCTTAGAACTTGTATAGATTATTGCGCCCTGAACCAGACCACCGTTAAGAATAGATATCCGTTACCTTTGATCCCTGAACTCCTGGACCAAGTCAGAAAAGCATGCATATATACAAAGCTGGATCTTAGAGGAGCCTACCACTTGGTACGAGTAAAAGAGGGCGATGAATGGAAGACGGCCTTCCGCACCAAGTATGGGCTATTTGAATATCAGGTCATGCCCTTCGGACTTTGCAATGCCCCGGCCGCCTTTCAATATTTTATGAACGATGTCCTCAGAGAGCTCATAGATGTGTGTGTTGTTGTTTACATTGACGACATCCTCGTTTATTCTTCATCGGAAACTGAACATCGGAAACACGTGAAAATGGTCCTCGAGAGATTGCATCAACACAAACTTTTCGCTAAATTGGAAAAATGTGTTTTCAACGTGACTAAAGTTGAATTCTTGGGATTCATATCATCACCTAGCGGAGTGCGTATGGATTCAAAGAAGGTCGATGCAATTCTCAAATGGCCATCGCCATCCTCCGTAAAAAGTGTTCAAAGCATGTTAGGCTTCGCTAACTTTTAGCGCAGGTTTATCCCCGAATTCTCTCGAAAAGTCCAGCCCATCACCGCCTTGTTAAAGAAAAACAAACGTTTTGAATGGTCTACCGAGGCGGAACAAGCTTTCCAGAATTTGAAGACTAGATTTATCTCTGCACCGATCTTAAAACATCCTCGCCCAGAACTCCCCTACATCGTTGAAACTGATGCTTCGAGCCTTGCCATGGGGGCAGTTCTATCACAAAAGGACCCAGTAACCAATCAGTTGCATCCCGTGGCGTTTTGGTCCCGCAAATTCTCGCCTCCTGAAATCAATTACACTATTACTGATAAGGAACTTCTAGCTATCAAGTCCGCCTTTAAGGCTTGGCGGCATTATCTTCTGGGGGCCCGACACACCGTTACTGTGATTACAGATCACCGAAACCTGCAATATTTGAAAACCGCAAAAGCTCAATCCTCTAGGCAACTCCGTTGGGCACTATTCTTTGCCGAGTTTGACTTCATAATTACCTATCGATCTGGTACAAAAAACGGTAAAGCTGATGCCCTTTCTCGGATGGGAGTGGAAGAACATTTGATCAATCCTAAACCTGTACCTATCATTCCCGAACAAAGAATTCTAGGTGTAATCGCCACACAATCCATAGAGGAAGTTAAGGATAAAGCCAGGCTACTGGTAACTCCAGCAGACATACAGAATTGGCATCTGCAGGGAAAGGACTTTACGGTGAAGGACAACCTATTATATTTCCAAGAACGGTTATACCTGCCCAGCACAGATTTACAGAAAAAGGTAATCTCTTGTTATCACGATTCTTTAATGGAAGGACATCCCGGTATGACCAAGACCTCGGAAAAGATCAAGCGCTACTTCTGGTGGCCGTCTTGGAAAAAAGATATCAGAGACTTTATAATGTCCTGTGGAGTATGCGCCCAAAACAAGAGTCAAAAGGAAAAACCAGCCGGCCTCTTACGCCCTATTGACATCCCGCCTCGCCCTTGGCATACGCTTTCTATGGACTTCATCCCCAATCTACCTCCATGCTCCGGATACAATACGATCCTAGTAATCGTGGACCTATTCTCCAAGATGGCGCATTTCATTCCACTCAAAGGCTTACCAACAGCAGCAACTCTGGCCCGAGAATTTCTCGAAAACATCGTCCGACTGCACGGTTTTCCTTCAGTTCTAATTTCGGATCGAGGTAGTCAATTTATTTCTCATTTTTGGCGAAGCTGCTGTCGGTCGGCTCAAATTGATGTGAGACTTTCGACCAGCCACCACCCTCAAACCGACGGACAAACCGAGAGGACCAATTAAACTCTGGAACAGTATTTGCGCTGCATGCTACAACAAACTGAAAAAACTTGGAAAGATATCCTTTGGATAGCCGAATATGCCTACAATAACTCTGTCCACTCGGGAACTGGGAAGACCCCGTTTTTTCTTTTATACGGTAGTCACCCTCGAACCTCGGAGTTGGATCCACTCCAAGATCTTGGAACACCAGCAGTAGACCACCTGCATTCAGTGGCGTAACACAAAATGTGGGGGCCCCCCTGCGAGCCATGCTGAGGGGGCCCCCCAACTCGGCAACAAATCACGGGTTGCGCCACACTCTGGGCCGGCCTAGACTGTCACGCTTGCACAATACGCATGAACGTGCTGCTGAAGGGGTATGCCGCACACTGCACTAGGAAAAAGATATAAATATGTGTTTTAATGCAATATACAGTACACTTTCTGAGATAAATTGGCTATAAAGCCAGAGTGTTTGCAATTGTTTTGTAGGGTAACACAATCCAATACATGCAAGTCACCAACAGTGTACAGGAACATTAATGCTTCCAACTGGCTGCACAATGTAGACCAGTGTAAACACGTAATAACATTATAGTACAGAATGCCAGGCCACATTTAGACATACCTAGACTGTTTTTAGCAAAATGCCAGTCAAAGCAATAACACTCATCAAGAAGAGAGAACACAATAAAGCATGTGTCTCCATGGCCTCGAACAACACGGCCAAACTCTTTAAAATCTGCAAGGAACTGGTCAATCCTGTTGTGGTCTATACCTCTTCTGTTCCCTCCCATGCCCTCTGTACAGCTCTGGCCTCTCATTTCTCTGCTAAATCTCAGGACATCCTGTCCTCTATGTCCTCTTCCTCTCTCGGCCCATTTTGGCCATCTCTTCTCTCCTCCTCCTTTTTCCTCTTTCTCTCTGACAACACCTGACGAGGTTTCTAGACAAGTCCGATCTATGAAAGTGTTGTCCAAACAGGTGCTCCGCTGCTCCTCCAGAACCATCAAAGCCCATATTGACACCCTCGCTCCAGCCTTGGCCGATTTCTGTAATCACTCTTTCGCCACTGCAATGTTCCCCTCTCCCTTTGAGCACTCCCTTGTGCACCCACTCCTCAAGAAGCAGTCTGCTGATCCTACCTTCTGGAAAACTATCGCTCAATCTCCACCTTTCCTGAGCAAACTCTTGGAAAAGCTTGCCATCTCCCCGCTTACTCTCCACACTGAATCTGTTGGTTGTCTCCATGACCATCAGTCTGGCTTCAGAGCTGCCAGAGGCATGGAAACTGCTCTCCTTAACACCTGTGCTGCTCTCTAACCTTGATTCCAGCATTCCTTCTATTCTCATCCTTCATCTTTCCTCTGCTTTCGACAGGGTCAACATCGCCATCCTGATCAATCGACTCTGTGAGAACCTGGGCATCACAGATCAGACCCTAGAGTGACTGACCTACTTCCACTTGGACCGCCACTCCGCTCCCAGGTCGATCGTGGTCCCATTCTCTCCGCGACCTCTCTCTACCTGTGGCATTCCCCAGGGCTCTATCCTCTCACGCTGGTTTTTCAACCTCTACTTGGCCACTTTGGCCTCCCTGATCTCTACCTTATCCTCTAACTTTCAGTGTTGTGCGGATGACTCAGCTTTCCTTCAGGCTCCCCTCATCCTCCTCTCCTCTCTTGCTCATTCCTGACTGTCTATCCACGATTCAGGATTGGTGCGCCTCCAACAATCTCTGCCTTAATGCCAGTAAGACAGAGATCCTTCTCATTGGGACCCTTGCCACTGTGTTTCCTCTCTCACTATAGCAGACCACCTTGGGCCCTCTTCCTTTGCCTTCCTGCGAGGCAAAAAACCTTGGTGTCATCTTCAACGCCACACTCTCTTTCTCTCCTAACATCTCGGACATCACCAAGAAGTCCCACTACCAGCTGCTCCTCCTCAAAGGAACTCTTCCCTTTCTCACTCTCCACCAGAAGCTCACTGTCTCTAAGCTGGACTACTGCAACAGCCACTTTCTCAATCTGTCTTCCTCTAGTCTCCTTCATCTGCAAATAATCCAGAACAGGACTGCAAGACTTAGCCTTGGCCTCAAGCCCTGGGATTGTATTTCTCCAGCCCTGAAATCTCTCCACTGGCTGCAAGGATCGAGTTCAAGAACCTTTGCATTGCCCACAAGGCTTTCTGGGGCCAGTGCCAACACTAAATCCAATGCTCTCTTCCAAAATACCTTCTTTCTCTAACCCTTCACTCAGCTACCTCCAACTCTCTAAGGCTTAGACATTTCTCCAGGCAGAGAGTGGGGGTAGACCTCTCTCCTCTGCTGGTTCCTCCATCTGGAATGGCCTCCCTGCCCCTCTCAAACTTGAGGCGGACAACCTGAAGTTTCGGAAGCAGCTAAAAGCTTTCCTCTTCTCTGCTGCTTTCGCTCTCTCTCCCCCCCTGCTGACCTACCTGACCTACATGTCTGCTGTACTGACTGGCTGCTTGGCTACCCTCAGAGTCTCTCTGAGTCCAGGCTCTATCTTGATTGGTCACCCTTGCACTGCCTCCGGGCCTACCATGCACTTAGGGGCTGTAACTGTAACCCTGCAGTCCATTGTTCTCCTTGCACAACCAATAGCTGCTCTGCCCTGGCTGCACTTACTGAGAGCATTGCTGCCCTGTTTTCCCCTCCCCTCTCACTTGCACTTCCCTGCTCCCTTTTCCCTTGCACTTCTCGTTCTCACAATGACACAAGGCCTAGTGAGATCGTTTGTCTTGTCCTCCCTCTATCATCCCTCCCTTGTGTACACTTGTGTACAGGCGCATTATAAATGACTTGAATCACATCATATCATTTTATCACAGATGCCCAGAAAAATATACAATGCCACAGTAAGAAATGGCTAGACTGGCAGCACCCAAATGCCAATCTAGCCAGGTAATTAAAGTTAGCAGGACTACTTTATCAGAAATGTCCAGTTAAAAGAAAGTCATACCAAACTGAGGAATGACTAGACTGGCTAAATCAAAATGCCTCTCTAGCCACTAATACCACATATCATGCCTGCTTAGCCTGGACATGGACAACCATTATGATTTATCACACAATCCTGCCCCCCCACACATCCACTCTCCCTCCCACCCACCACCCCAACCTCCACAATCAGCTCCTTGGCCCAGAATTACCTCTGCGTCCCTCTTCCTTGTCCCAGAGCTTTCGTATGAGGCTCCTTGCCTCATAGGTAAGTACTGGGATGAGGAACAGTGGGACTAGGAGGGATGAAGATTACAGGTAGCTAAATCAGGCATTACCTCCATGTACCTCTACCTCTTCCCAGTACTTTTGTATGAGGCAGAGTGCCTCAAACACACGTACTGCCTCGTATATAAGTACTGGGACGAGGAAGAATAGGGCTAGGAGTAAGCAAGGCATTAAACACAAGTAGTAGCGCAACACCATTGAGTTGACTGGGCTTCAGCACTACCCCCCCTGACATTTTGGGCTATATTGACTCAACTTGGCTAACCTTTAGAGCAGTTGCCAGACCGAACAGGACACAGATTTTAAACGGCACCTGGTTTTTGCTGTTAACAAGAACCCAGCAATTACCAACGTAAAGCATTTCACTGTTAGTACCTGCATTCAAATTCCACATTGTTTAGGCGATTGAAATCGTGATGTGGGTTTAGTGCTTGCATGCCAGGGGAGTGATCGGAAGGGTAGAGAGGGAACAGGAGACTTATAGGAGAGAGTTAACTGCTTGTAACATTGAATCTGCACTAGAATAGTCTCATTAAAATGCGTAAATAATTTGGATGCGCCCACACAAATTAGTTTCCCCCTCCCCACCGCATGTGAAGTTAGCGCCTCTCCCAACATTTGAAGGGTTAGCCCCCCCGAAATGAAGGTTTTCTTGTGCCCCTGTACACAAGCACACACACCATTCACCTTATACACACCCAGTCATCCACACATTTAAGTGTGCACCCTTTCACCATACACTCACACAGGTAGCCACCTATACATTTATGTGTGCCCCCTTTCACCATGCAGGCACACCCCCACAGCCACCCATACATTTAAGTGTGCACCCTTTCACCATACACACACAGGCAGCCGGCTATACATTTGAGTGTGCACCCTTTCACCATAGACTCTTACACGCACACCTCATGGAGTTGAGGGGGGCCCTATTACTTAAAAAAGAAATTGGGGCTCATTACGGCTCCAGCGGTAACCGTGCCGGTGCTACCGGCGGGTTGCCGCCAGACCCATAAAAAATTACTATGGCCTGACTTCCCGGTGCCACCGTGCTATTTCAAGTCCGGCGGCTGGGAAATCAGGTGCCAGTAATTTCGTTAAACCCCAGACTCCACGGGAATGGGGACACAGAAGCACCTGCACCATTGTTAACGGTGCCGGTGCTTCCGTGACAGGTCTGCCTACCGTGGCTGCTGTGCCTGGCAGGGTCAGACCTGTCGGGCACGGCAGCCCCACCAGGCAGACCTGTAATATGCCGGTCCGGAAACAACAGTGCCTGTAAGCTTACCAGCACCGTTGTTTCCGGACCGGCATGGTCAGAATGAGCCCCATTGTTTCTTTTTTAAGTCACTATAACTTCATTAAGAAATTATTTCAGTTAAGGACCGAACCATAATCAAAATAATTTCTTTATGATGGCTGAGTGGCTTCAAAAACAAACAATTTCTTTTTGAAGGCATAGGGTTCCCCACCCCCCCCCCCCACCCCATGACATGGAGGCCTCCAGCCTAGGGTCTTCCATGTCATGGGATACGGGGGCCCTCAGACTTCAAAAAGAAAGTTTCTTTTTGTAGTCACTCTGCCTTCATAAAGAAATTATTTCTGTTACAGAAATGTTCTTTATGAATGCAGAGTGAATTTCAAAAGAAACTTTTTTTTTTTTAGAAAAAAATATTTTTTTTTTTTTTTTTTTTACTGGGGCCCCCTCCCAGCCATGTGCTGGTGGGGCCCCCCACACCACGGGCCCCCCCACACCGGAGGGCTGCGGGGGCCCCTGTTACGCCAGTGCCTGCATTCTACAATCACCCAAGCCTTTAAGGAAGCCGTTTCTCACCTTCAAAGGGTTAAAGAACAATACAAGAAAGGAGCAGACCAACATCGGAAGGAAGCCCCCCAATATCAAGTAGGAGATCAAGTCTGGTTATCCACCAAATATCTACCTCTAAAAGGACCACGCACATTCAACCCAAGATACCTTGGTCCCTATTCCATCACTACCATAGTAAATCCAGTAGCGGTCAAGTTGGACTTGCCCCCTCACATGAAGATACATCCGGTCTTCCACGTCTCTCTATTAAAACCTGTGCAACCTCAAACCCGACTAACTACATCTCCAAAACCTATTCTAGTTGATGGAGAACTCGAGTTTGAAGTCAAAAGCATCCTGGATTCCAAGATCTCCAAATCTAAACTATTTTACCTGATTGACTGGAAAGGCTAGGGTCCCCAAGAAAGATCCTGGGAACCTGCAGAATATGTCCACGCGCCTCGTCTAATCAAAAGATTTCATCGAACATTTCCTAACAAGCCCAGACCCCCGGAGAAGCCCGGTTTGGGAGGGGCCTTGAGGGGGGGTGCTGTCATGATCTCTGCTTCCAAAAGATCAGGACTTGCCCGACTCCCTTGGAAGCAGACCCATAACCCCGGTTCCGAGTGCCAGCCAGTCCCAATTGGGACCTTTTGGACCCTTTCCTGGCGCCAGTGGCACCAGGCTCATAAAGATGCCCAGTCCCAGCGCTGGAAGCGCCGGGCTCATAATGCTTGGGTGGAATTACCTGCAGCAGACCATGCTGCTTACTTACCTGCCAGTTGAACCCCTGATCCTCTTCTG
This sequence comes from Ambystoma mexicanum, assembly GCF_040938575.1. Classification (NCBI taxonomy): domain Eukaryota; kingdom Metazoa; phylum Chordata; class Amphibia; order Caudata; family Ambystomatidae; genus Ambystoma; species Ambystoma mexicanum. Next base: position 296,500,432 of record NC_090936.1, on the reverse strand, counting down.
TTTGGGACTACTTTTCCTGTTGGGTGGGGCAGGAGCCACTCCCTAGGTTCGGAACACTGGAACTCTTCTGGAAAGCAGGAACTCTTTTCTTACCTAGGCGTGGCTGTGGAAGGAGACACCTAAGCACTACAGGAGGCTATTTAAACCACACCTGATGGATGAATCTTGCTTTGCGTTATTCTGCATTCTCTGCAGCAGAACGCTCATCGTGTCTTCTGCTTCTGATCCTGGGCCTAAGGGAACAAAGGCTTACCATCCTGGAATCCAGTCTTCAGCAGCACCTGTAAAGACAAAGAAAGAACAGGTTAGCACTACGGTCTTCAGTGGCAGCGCATCTCTTACCTGGTCCATCGGCTGTCACCAACGCCTCGCGCTGCATTCCGGCATCTGAAAGACAAAGGTTTACCTACTCTTCGCATGCTCCGGAGGTCTTCGCACTGCATTCCGGCATCTGAAAGACAAAAGCTTACCAGCTCTTTGCACGCTCCGGAGGCCTTCGGCGCTGCATCCCGCATCTGAAAGACAAAAGAAGGTGCGTTTAAAGACATTGGGCAACTTTATTACTCACGTGCCATTACTCCTTCCCACGCCGAATCCAGTGGGTATTCCAGCACCCTTCAGCTTCTCTAAAGCTCTGAACTTGTACCTGCAAGATAAAAGGGACAGTTAGTGCGCATCGTGAAGCAGGCTACAAGCGCTTACTTACGTGCTTCCAGGCGCTGCTATTCCTCACACGGGTTCGATCCTCAACTCTCATCAGCCCGCCATCCGCCATCGCCGGAACCCTGCAAAACAAGAGATATCATTACAAAAGACTTTTAAGACATTTGAAGTGCCCAGAACTTACTGTTCGTGCAGTTAACGACGGACAGCAGTCCTCTGAGGTCAAGAGGCCTGCACCCTTATCCAGTGAAGAAACTGGTTACGGCACCCTGCCCCGAGGCAGATGGAGAGCTCGGCGTTCACTTACCTAAGACATCTTACTCTTCGAGTCAGACATACAGTGCACAGAGGTCCAGCCCAAAGAGCCAACCGTGTGTTACACATCACCTTTGAAGATACGGCATTCACCCAGTCAAGACCGGCGCCTCTGCAGGAATCAGGTGAGCGTTACAGCTGGGGTGTTTTAAGAAGAATTCATTGAACCACTTCCAGAAGGCGACCAGCCGACGAACTTCACATGCTGGACAGGCCTGGTAATTATATTACAGAGTGTGGGGGCAGTGTGTATGTGTGCGAAACTATTCAGTCAGCGTGGAAGAGAGAACTCCAGTGTTTTATCAACATGTTTAATGTTGCGAATTGAATATGGTCTTGCCGCTCTCTTCTCATTTTGTTACAGATAAGGTTGTTACTGTGCAATTTCCATTTATTTCTGTAAAAAGAGTAAGATCGTGTTGAAATGCAATTTTTATAATACACAAAAAAATATCTGAAAGCAGACGGATAGTGTGTTTTATTTTTCTCTTTTATTTGTGCATCTACCATTACAGTACTGATAATATGGGGAGAGGTTTAGACAGTGCCATTGTCATTTTAAGATAGCTAAAAATAAGACTTAGCGGTAGCTGTGTGCATGATTCCATTCAGTATATAAGTGTATGTTTTCTGAACGGAACATAATAATAACATAATGAAATAGACTGCTGCTGGAGGTACATGAGTCAGCAGAAAGAGAGGCCCTGGACATAGTTCACCGATGTAGATAAGTTGGTGATGAATACCACATATTAGCTCGCTGCCGTAGATAAGCGAGTGAGGACAGCCCATGGTGGCACTCCAATTGAAAATGTGGTGTTACTGAAATGTAAGCCTGAGGCCTCTCTAGTGATCACACGAACAAACTAAGCAAAAATAAGGGGTTCTGGATATTAGGGCCACATATAAAAAAAGGAATTATGCTCACCAGAAATACCACCAATAACGCATACCAACACAATGTATACCACTAAATGTATCTGTGTGCTGAAATAATGTATGTATACTGTAGTACCATATACCAAATCTAATCTGAATGCAAAGAGTGATTATTACTGAATTATTTTCATTTTGGCGGTAAGAAAATACCGCTAGGCCCCAAATCTATACAAAATACCCTACAAGTCCCAATCTAGCAAAATGCACACACACATTTTAAAGTAACTCTTATGATCTCCCACACATGGACTGCGGTCACTGAGAGCGTTCCAACCACATTAAAGCTATACAAATAGGGAAAGGGCACTATATAAATGATGAATACAATACGCTAAATAGTGAAAATGCGTATCGAGACACACTTCATATAGGCCATTAGAGTACATGATGAACAGAAGATGAATTCTCAAATCAAACACTCAACTGAAGTCTCTGATAAATGTATTCAGTGTTCTTCAGGCCCCAGAGATGCCCACCACAGAAGCAGAACTGACCAGTCACCAATATCACTGGTGTTTTCACATTGCTCCAGATCTGAGACACCCTTCCCACCCCTCCTTGATAGCAACCACTGGGGCTCTGGTCATCTTTGAGAAAACAGAAGCCTGGGAGAGCAATTAATGTTATTGCCCAAGTAGAACCAGCTGCACGTTTAGCTCAAAAGAGGTCCTGCACTTGAAAATCTGTCTTCCAAATGTTCTTTCCTGGGGTCAGGAGAGTGGGGGGAGCAACTACCTCGGGAGGGCTGGAGGGTGGTAAACTGGGGAAAGGAGAGTAAGTGATCTCATCACCCTATGGGACATAGATATATATGGATGAATGCGTTGGCAACAGACACCCACTGCTGGTTCCAATGTTAGTGGGGAGATTGGAAGGGGTGGGGCTGCACACAGCTGTATGTTGGGGGGGCAATGACACAAGTGGTGGCATATAAGGGCATTTCCTTACACTATGCTCTCCGGTCTTGCTGGCACTGGTGTAAATCACCACGTTGTGGGGGTGGGAGTGGGCGGAGGGGGGCGTAAGGAGCAGGTATGGGGTCTGAAGTGGGGGCGGGGAGAGGAGACCTTGTTTCACTGCGTTCTTTTACACTCTGACCCCTGGTGATGAGGTTAGAGGGTCGGGCAGGATGGGGGTCTTGTTTTACTTTAGAGGGAGACACTGGGGTAAAGGGGCCTTGGGAATAGCGCCTGCCGCAGCTGCTCTAGGTGCTAGCACGCGGTGGAACAGGGAATCTCACCAGCTGGAACTTGCGGCCTGCACCGATGGCCAGCGGGGACTGGCGAGGGCTCTCCTATGGGCTGTGATGGGGAGAGGGGGCCCTCTACTCGCCTCACTTTCCCGGAACTGCAGATCTTCAGGCCTCGTCTTTTCCTTGTTCCTGGGACCATGCTGTGGCTGATCAGCTCTGAGTTTGGGCTACCGTGCTGCCAACGCCACCGCCCCGAGTTTTAACCTGGAAATTTGTGGATCCTCAACTGGCCTTATAAGACTCACCTCTGCGATATTTCGGCATCCTAGCATCAAGGGGACCTTAGATTGGAGGAAAAGTCTGACTGTAGCAGTTCAGTACCTTTGTGTTACCTTGCTGCGGTGACCACCGTCCGAAATCACTTATCTGACCCGAGTCCAGTCCTGAGAGGGGTCCTGCATCGAGTTTTGCTGCATTCTTCATTCGAGCATCCTTGCAACAGTGACAAACACCAACCGGAGATCAGCTAGAACCTGCAACCCCTGCAAATCGAGGACAGCGACTATCGGTGGGGAAAGCAACCTCGGACCCTCTTCCTTTGTCCTGCCAAGTCTTGGAAAGAATCAGAGTATCAGGGGTAAGTTACAGTGATTCTTATCCACCCCTAAACTCCCATTGTAAGTCAGTGGGCATATAATAAACTTTATTCTAACACTGTTGGCTTTGCCATTACTTGCTTGCGCAAGACTTCTGAAAGTTGTGGCTACTTCTGTTTGCTTGTTTAACTTGTACTCTGACAATTAGAACCCTTCACGGACCCCAGAGACACTAACATTTTTTTTTCCTGCCTCAAGGAATCTGTGGAACTTTACCTGAACTATTGGGCAAAAGGCCACAGATAACTTAGGGCTGGACTTTTTTAGTTAGGGATCCTTCTCTGTGGACCTTCAGTGCATAATTTAACCTTACCTTTCCTTTGCAGGAGTTTGTGATGTATATTATGCCCTCTGATAAGTGGAATGTATAGATGCAATCTATTTGTTTAATGGTGTGTGATAACTCTACTTGCCCGTAGTCATTTGTCTATAGTGTGTTTGGCCAATAAATGATGATTGCATTTTAATACATCCTGTCTAAGTGTAATCTGTGATTCACATTGTGTGAACATATTGTGGACCCTTTACAAGCTCACCACCTCTGAAGAACTTGGCATAGACCGCCTGTCACTGCTACCTGAACCGGTTTGGCTACAGCTCCCCAGAGTTGTCCCTGTCACAATATAGTTTGGCCTTCTATACATCTGTCCACCATGCACGAGTATAGAAAAACTGTCCTAACAAGTGTCCGTTGGGGTTGTGCTGTGAAAGAATGAGGTGATTGGTGAGAGCCACCATCACTTTTCCTGTTCCTCTTACCCATTTGGATGGCTGTGGTCATGCTATCCCGATTTGGCTGTGATGGGACAGTAGTAAGGTTGTACTCCTCTTACCATATACATTTACTTGGTTATTTGCATTTCTAATTAGTTTTTTCCTGGGTCCATTTATGAAATATGGTTTGGCCGATAATTGTATTATTTTGAGGTGGAATTATATTAGCAACAGGTTATTGTTTGCTCATTAGTAAGTAGTTTCATCAGAAAGGCGGGGTGAATGTGGTATGCCAATATGTGTAGTGGACTGATGAATTAGACTTTGTGACAGATTCAGCGTTCCAGCCCTGTCAAGGGGGAGGGAGCCTGCCGCCCCAAACACCTCGACACAGGTGCCAGCGTGAGGCAGGCCCAGCCCCTCTTTACCATCTCTGCTAGCGGCGTCCATGCTGTGCTAAAATGTGGGAGCAGATGCTGAGTAAAGGGAGACCAGCAGCGCAGAATGCAGCCGAGGACCGGGAGCAAGTGGCCAAGACCACACCGGCCGCCAGAGGAAGGAGCAGCCAACCAAAGTCCGTGGGATATGGTCGAAGCCCCAACACTGGTACGGGGGCATTTAGAGCGTGACTCCAGCAGACAGGGTCTGCTGGTGACTGCTCTCACAGGAGCCTCCACTATGTTCTCAAGGATATTAGAAAAAAGGACCCGTTGTGGCAGGCAAGACAGTCTCTGTGGCTCCGGCCCCTTTAGGCTACAACCAATAAACCACCATTGATATTGCTTGAAAAAAGCCCTCCAGGAAGGCCTTGGAAACCCACTATCCCACCAGTGATTAAAGTATATAAAAAAAAAACTAGAAGCAAGGGGCAACAGTCCCTGGTAGAATGTCGGTCCTTCCTTGTCAGGAATACTGCAAGGCTAAATGGAGAAGGGGCGGGGCTTACAAGCACTTTTTGAAGACTGTTCAGCACTCTCCCTGAGATGCCCCTTCAGTTAGTTTAGCTATTGGATAGGGTAAGTATCCTATCCTGGAATGGGGTGGGCTATTTAGGTAACTGTGTTGGATTGGCTTGGCGTGGATTAGTTGGGTGAGGACTGGAGTTGGAGGAGGATGCCTGAGAGATCAGGGGAGGCAAGAGTGACAGGAGTGTGGACGCCTTTGGAAAGAGGGGGCATATGGAGTATTTGTGAGTGAGTGGAGAAGGTGAGAAGTAGAGGTAGAGAGAGAGTAGCAGGGTGGTATTGGTAGCAGAGGTGGTAGTAGTTGTAGGAATAGTAGAGTGGTGGCAGGAGTAGGAGGTGGTAGTTGGTAGTAGTGGATGGTAGTAAGTCATTAGTGAGTGATAGTTTCAGTAGAGAGGGGGTAGTGGAGGCAAGAGATAGTAGTGGTAGCAGAGGGGTGATAGTATTGGAATTTATTGAATATGTTTATGGCGCCTATATAGCAGAAAGTGTTTCTAGACACCACAAGGCAAGGGGGAGGGGGGAACAGAGGAGGATAAACAACAATATATGGTCCTACTAGGCCTTGGGACATTCGGATCGAGCAAGTGCAGCAACAGGAATTGCAGGGTGAGGGGCAGGTCAGGGCAAAGGGAAAGGTAAGGGGAGGAGGGATGCATAAGGGACAGGGCCCCCCAGGGCTGGGCAAGTGCTGGGGGTCAAGTGCTTGGGGGTAAGTGCTGGGGGAAGCCCAAAGGGCAAGTGCGCGGGGATAGGATAAGGATCCACTAGTGCGAGTTGGGGTGGTAGACCAGACACTGCAGTCTAATCTGGGAAGGGTACTCGAAGGCAAGTGCTGGAATGGGGTACTGACGCAGACTGGTCAAGGGAGGGCCTAGTCCCAGTATGACCAGGCAGCCAATCGCAGCAGCATGGGGGAATTATTAAGGTAGGAGGAGAGGGAAGGAGGTGGAGAAAAGGAAGGTCTTGAGAAGCTTCCGGAACTTAAGGAGATCCGGCTCAAGTCTGAGAGGGGTGGGGAGGCCATTCCAGAGGGAGGCTTTTGTCAGAGAAAGAAATCTACCCCCCACTCTCTGCTTGGAGAAACATCTGACCTGCATAGAGTTAGAGCTACATGACCGAAGGACTCTAGTAGGGATGTATTTAGGGAGAGAAAGTTGGATGTAGAAATCCTTGTGGATGATGCAGAGGGTCTTGAATTTGATCCTTGCTGCCACCGAGAGCCATTGCAGAAATTTTAGTGCTGGAGAGATGCGGTTCATGGGCTTGAGGCCAAGGATAAGTCTTGCAGTCCTATTCTGGATATGTTGAACAGGGTGGAGGGAGGAAAGAGGCCGATTGAGGAAGTGGCTGTTGCACTAGTCCATCCTGGAGAGAACCAGAGCTCTTGTGACATTGAGTTTTTGGGGGAAGGTGAGAAAAGGTAGAATGCCTATGAGGAGGTGAAGTTGAAAGTGAGCTTTCATGGCAAGTTCAGCAATATGAGGTGAGAAGGCGAGAGAGGAGTGGAAGATGACACCAAGGTTTTTTGCCTCACAAGAGGGTGAGGGGAGGGAGCCCAAGGAGTGCAGCCAGAGAGTAGGGGGGAGTGAATGGGGATCCAATGAAAGGATCTTGGTCTTTCTGGTGTTAAGACAGAGATCATAAGCAACATACCATGCCTGAATAGCAGTCATACAATCAGGAATGAGATAGGAAGAGGAGGAGGCAGAGGAGGGAAGCTTAAAGGAGAGCTGAGTGTCATTCGCAAACACTGGAAGTGAGAAGAGAAGGTGGAGATCAAGTGGGCAAGACAGGCAAGGTAAATGTTGAAAATCCACAGCGAGAGGATATAGTCCTGAGGGACACCGCAAGTAGAGAGTGAGGTAGAGGAGGGGAAAAAGGCCCAGTTGAACCTGGGAGGGCCGATTTCAAAGGAAAGAGGTCAGCCAGGCCAGTGCACGGTTCGTGATTCCCAGAGTATGACAGAGTCGATTTAAGAGGATGGCATGATTGACAGTGTCGAAGTCAAAGGACAGATCAAGGAGGATGACAACAGAAGGAGCGTTGGAGTCGAGGCATTTTATTTTTTTTATTTAAAACTCTCTTTATTAAATGGTTCACGTCTCATCAACATCAGTCAAACATTACAACATTTCAAATACAACATAGGATACCGGGCATATACATCCTAGAGCATGAATATTGTCTGGTTAGGCAGGCATTTGGGTACTTGAGCACTGTGGAAGCAAACATTGTTAGGCTTTGGAAACATAGGCAGGTCTTGGGAGCTCAATCTGCACTCTAGGCGACCTGATCAGCCCACACGAGAGGCACGGCACTCAGACATCATCCCTCCCTCCCAACTGGGTTATGACTCAGTCTAGGTCATTGTTCTCAGACAGCAAATAGGCGGTGAAGGGATTCAAAATATTTTTGGGCCAGTTCTGTAGTCCACATAGGTTGGCATACTCTTTGTCCGTGTCCCTGAGCCAGGTTAGGTCTTTTACCCATGACCTCAACCCCCGGGGGGGGTGAGTTCGTCCACTTCATCAATATGCAATGCCTGGCTGTGATCATACAAGTCGAGAGTAGCTTCCGGTTCTGTTTTGGTAACCCCGGGAGCCACCCAAACATATAGCACAGCAGATCATGGGGTATTCACTGCCCCAACATTTCAGACATGGTTTCCACCACTCCCTCCCAGAATAAACGCAGTTTTGTACAAGCCCATATCATATGCAGAAAGTCGGCTGAGTCAGCTGTATATCTCAGGCAACAAGAAACTCTAGTATTATCGACCTTGTGCATGCGGGCCTGGGAAAGGTACATTCTGTGTAGTGTCTTGAGCTGGATCAGTTGTAGCTGGGTATTGAATGCCCCAACGTGTGTACTGCCGCAGAGCACCACCCACTGTTTGTCTGTGAAGGGCGTCCCTGCATCCTCCTCCCATTTCGGTTTGCACTTTAGGACTTCCCGAGGGGAGTCTTGCTGAATAAACTTGTAGAGTGCAGAGACGACCGCCTACTCCCAGGAGAGCACCTGATGTATTCCAACAACGGGGTAGTATGCAGGATTTCTGGGAAGACAGGGGACTATTCCCTGAAAGCAGCTCTCATTCTAAAATACTGTAACCTTTGCTGAAAGCCCCTTCCCATCTTTTCAGCAAATAGCTCCTGGGTAACAAAAGACCCACTAGGGTACATTCCTCCATTCGGCTAATTCCCGCCCCCCGCCATTCCTGATTGATAGCTTCATTACATGTTGGCGCTAAATTCTCTATGTTCCAGAGTGAGATACCCGGGTCAAAAGGGAGATCTTCTCCGAGCTTCTTTAATTCTCTTTTCCATTCGTGTACTGTGCATGCAATGGGATCCAGTTTGCATTTATCTGGTACCTTGCTGGAGATCAGCACCCCCTGAAGGGAGGACGGGCTCACCGAGCGTTGTTCTATGCGTACATGAGGGGACGCCTGGCCCCCTGGCATCCACAACGATGAGAGTATAGTTGGGACGCTAGAAAATACAATTCCACTTCAGGTGCACCAACTCCCCCTCTGTTCCAGGGCAGGGTTAACGTTTCCCAACCGGTGCGAGGGCTCCTCAGGTACCAGGCCAGCCTGACCAACAGGACATCTACGTCCGTGAAATAGCTCACCCCCGGCCACACTGAGATATTCTGAAAGATATACAGAAGTTTTGGAATCACTACCATCTTGGTGACTAAAATCCTATCCAGAAGTGAGAGGGGGATCCTGCTCCACCTGTCCACGCTAGCCCTTAAGAGTCTGTAAATATTTTACATGGTTGTCCTCTAACGGTGTTTGGGCACCTCCACTCACTTACACCCCCAGGTATGTAACCACCAGCTGTATCCTTCAGTGTTTGGGGGTTTTGTTGTAGCCTCCTTTAGGGGGAATGAGGTGGATTTAGCCCTGTTGATCCGGAGACCCAAGGCCTCCCCGAATCTTGCTACTTCCTGCGTCAACCGGGCCAGATTATTCGCGGGATCCTTGAGATATAGAATTGCGTCATCTGCATACAATATCAGCTCCCTAACCCCCCCCCATCGCATAGCCCCTATTTCTGTGAAATCTGCACAGCCGGGCTGCCATTACCTCTATCGCCTAAAGTAGAGGCAAGAACAGGCAGCCCTGCCTGGTTCCCCGCCCCAGCTCGAAGAGTCGAGATCACGTGGTGCCAATACTAATCTGAGCACTTGACCCGGCGTACAGCAGCCGTACTGCTGAGAGATAATATTCTGGGACGCCTATCTGGTGCAATACTTCGAATAGATAACTCCATTCCACAGATTCAAAGGCCTTTTCCATGTCTAGCAGGGCCACCACTGCTTGCACTTTGGGATTGATCTGGGCTAAGATTGCAAAAAGTCGGTGTAGATTTAATGAGGTTGACCTTCCTGGAATTAACCCAGACTGGTCCACGTGTATAATGTGTGAGACATGCGGGAGCAGCCGATCCGCCAATACCTTTGCAAATATTTTTGTATCAAGGTTCAGCAGTGATATCCGGCGGTATGAAGAGCAGTTGAGGGGGTCCTTATCTGGTTTGAGTATTAACGTTATCACCGCCTCACGCATTGTTGGGGGAGGCACCACAACGCCAGACCCTCCTCCCACACCTCGGGGCCCCACTCCTTGTAAAACTCGGTGGTAATCCCATCCGTCCCTGGTGCTTCGGAAGAGGGCAAGGCGCGTGCCGCCAGGAGGATCTCGTCTATTGTGATGGGTACAGCCAGAGCCTCTAGCTCAGCTTTGTCAGTGTCGCCTCTGATATAGTCCACTAGCTCTGTTCTTGGCAGCGTTCCCTGCGATGCATATAGGGACTCATAATAGAGGCAAAATATGTCCGCTATTGCTTCTGGTCTCACTACCACCTCCCCCTCTGCCATTCTCACTGCTGTTATCTCCCTTTTTCCCCTTTCTTGCCTCACCATTGCTGCCAACAGTCTGCCCAGCCTACCCTCTTCGCCGTATCTACGGGGCATTACCGGATGGACTAGGTATTTAACCTCCTGCGCCGCTAGATCGTTAAAGCGGTTCAGCACTTCCCTCAGTTTGGCCAGGGAGCTCGGATCACCTCCCCTGTCTACTTCCCCTTCCCATCTCTTGACTTCCAGCTCAGTGTCATTGAGCTGCCTTTGTATCATTTTAACACACCCAGTTCCAGGGAGAGACAACCGCTTTGAACACCTCCCATATGGTGCTCATCTTGGATACAGTACCCAGGTTTTGCGAAAATATGCCTTAACCATGTTGTGTACCTCAGTCCTGAACACTATGTCCAACATTGCCACAGACTTAAGGGTTGGGATGATACTTCCTGATCTGGGCAAAAGGTCCACAGGACAGGTGAGTGGTCAGATAGATTTCTCGGAAGCAACACAAACTCGACAGTTCAGTGCACGAGGGAGGAGCAAGCAAGGATATAGTCCAACCGAGACAAAGTGCCATGGATCGGCGAGTGGTGCGGATACCCTGCCCCTCCGGCTTTAGCCGCCTCCACACATCCCCCAGCTTGAGTTCACGTATGCCACTCAGGACCTCCTAAGCTGCTCTGGAGCGATGTCTCTCCTCGTCGGTCGATCTATCTCTCCTCGGGTCTAGTGCCACATTGAGATCCCCCGCCCAAACAATACTGGTATGTAAGTATTTGTGACATCTGTTTACTAGAGTCTCATAAAACCCAGGATCATCCACATTGGGACCATATATGTTGACAAATGTAATCATCGTGTTACCCCAACATCCCAAGACTATGACATATCTCCCTTGTGGATCGACCACAGTGTCGTTCGTGCAGAATCCCAACGATTTGTGCACCAATGTCATCACCCCTGTTGAGCATGCGGAGTAAGAAGTGCAGTGTTTACAGTTTCCTCAGCTCCTGGCTATCCCCTCATTCCCCCTTCCCACCAGATGGGTTTCCTGCAGCAATATTACTTTGTCAACGTGACGTTCACAGTACTAGACCACCTTGCGGGCCTTGCGCGGGTTATTAAGACCCCACACATTCCAGCTGATCACTTTATTTGCCATTACTGGGCTGGAGTTATAGATGTAGCCTCTCCCGGCCCACTTGCTCACCCAATTTGTACACCAGCTGTTGACCAGTCTCATGAGACGTAATCCTTTTGAACTAACTTAAACCAACTTCCCCAAGAACTACCCCCGTCCCCACCTTCCTCCTTCCCAACAGGTGCCCAGCCAACCCCTCACCACCCACACTGCCCATCCCCAACTTGCAGTGACTTGAGCTCCCCATCCAACAACCCACAACAACGAAATTACCATGGGAAACAGCCCGGGGGCGCCGGGCACCGCCACCCTTGGGACCTCCACCACTCCAGACCTCGAGGGGAGGACCTCAGGACATTATTTTATCATGCAGCTGGACTTATTCATTACATTCTCAAATATGCTTATTCAGAAGCCATCGGAGAAATCCTACAAACGGCATAAATTTTAACCAAGGATCATTTTGACCCTGCTCTTGAAGGGCTCGGGAGCATCACCCCTTCTCCGCTCCCTCTCCTATTCCTTATTAGCAAAGCCCAACAGTTCACTTCGGCAAGGATTCAAGAAAGTCATGTACCGCACCAGGGTCAGTAAAGGAGTGAGCTTGGCCTCCATGCTGGACTCGTAGTTTAGATGGATACAGCATGGAATACTGCATCCCACAATCTCAGAGTGCTTGTTTTGCAACCAGGAAGGAAAGGCAGGCTTTCTGGACTGACAGGGTAAAATCCAGGTACAACGATACTCTAGTGTTGTCGTAGGTAAGATTCCCCAGCTCCCTTGCCCTGCGAAGTATAGTATCCCGTTCCCGATAGTTCAACACTCGTGCAATTATTGAGCGAGGATTCTGGCCCGGTCTAGGGGTGATCTGTGACGCCCGGTGCACACTCTCCACTAGGAATTGGGAGGACGGTGGGGGTCCCAACAGTTCTTCCTTGATGAAGTTTTCCATGAAGACCTCCATGTTCTACTGCAGAGTCGATTCCGGGATCCCCACCACCCAGATGTTATTTCTTCTTGATCTCGCCTCAAAGTCCTCATTTTTGCCCTTGACAGTCTTCACCTCCCTTTGCATTGTATAACGTGGTGTCTCACAGTCGGGTGCTGACTTCCCAGAGTCAGCCCGTTGTTAGGGCACGGTGCTTCCAACCGGTTTCTTCAGTGGCCGCAACGCTGGCCACAGTTCGCATGGCCCGGGCAGCTTCAGTTCAGAGCCCACGCTGGGCCACACCCCTGGGTCTCCCACACACACACCACTACTGTCCCAGTGGGGTACTGCTGGTGCGCCACTGGGCACTAAATTTAGGCTACCAGTTGACGACCACACCAACAAACGTTCCTCAGCTCTGGTACTGACTCGGTCCCCGATAGGCCACGTTTCAGCCTCCCCTCTTCACAGTTCCGGTACAGAGTTCAAGGAGACGCGCCCATCTTGGCTGCAGGATCTTTAGCACCCCCCAACAAAAACTGAGTCGAGGTTTGAGAGCAAGTCTTCACGGGTGTTCAGGAGAGCGGTTTCCATGCCTCTGGCTGCTCTGAAGCAAGATTGGTGGTTGTGGAGACAGCCAACAGATTCAGTGTGGTGGATTAGTTGGGAGTTGACCAACGTCTCCAAAACTTTGCCCAAGAAGGGGGTAGTGGAGATAGGGTGGTAGTAGATGGGCAGGAAGGGTCCGCAGACAGCTTTTTTAGGAGGACTGCACAAGGGAGTTCTTGATTGGTAATGGGAAGGAGCCGTTGGCAAAAGAGAGATTACAGAACTCAGCTAAAGAGGGATCAAGGGTGGCATATTGTCCTTGATAGTTCTAGAGGAGCAGGTAAGCACCTGTATGGAGGAGACTTTCATAGAGCAAACAATCTTGGTGACCTCATCCGGTGTTATGGGTAAGAAGGAGGAGAGTAGGAAGGATGGAGAGAGAGGGACCAAGGGAGGCCTAAGTGCAGGTAGAGTAGGAAGGGGAGTAGAGGAGAGTGAGGACAGGATGTCCTGAGTTTTGGTTGTGAAGTGGGTGGCCAAAGCCGTCCTTAGCGCCTAGAAAGGATGAGTAGAAGTAGAGACTGCAGTAGGATTGGCGAGTTCCTTACAGATTTTGAAAAGTTCAGCCGTGTTGTTGGTGGCTCCAGAGATGCAGGCTTGAATATGGGCCCGCTTCTTGAACCGGATGGAGAGTTTGTAATGCCTTTGGAGCATGCAAAAGGCCAGTTTTTCAGAGGATGTGTGAGAATCTAACCACTTCTGTTCCGCAACTCTGCACTTGCTTTTCAGTGAGGCTAAGTTGAAATCATACCCACTGTTGCAGGCTTCAGGCGGATCCCCATGGCAGGGGCAAGGATGTCAAAGGTGTTTGAGATGGAGAAGTAAAGGTTAGCAAAGGCTGAGTCAGAGTGAGAGTCAATAGCAGGGGTAGCAGGGAAAATAGAAGAGATGGCAAAAGCAGCTACTGACACTCGCTTCATCGGTCATATGATAGAGAAGGAGGCTGGCAGTATGGGCAGAGGCTTAGTCGTGCAGCCCAGGAGATTTAAATAAGAAGAAAACAGGAGTAGCGACACGGAGTGGGAGAACAGGAGTAGCGGTAGGAAAGGCGAGGTGGTAATAGTAGTAGTGGAGGAAACCAGGAGGCTTCATAGGAGGGAGGAAAGTAGAACAGCTGAGGTATCAGTGGCGTGGTAGTTGGAGGTCAGTTTGATAGTAAGAGCAGGAGTAAGATGAGAAGTAATATCAACGGGTGGAGGTGGAAAGGCGGAGTGAGAGATTGGAGGGGTAGCAAGGTGGTGGGTGGAGAACATATTAGGAGCCCAGTGTAGTGAACGGTCAGGTAAGAACGGGTGTGGAAGAAGGAAGTGTGATACTGGGTGAATGAAGGCACCATCCCTAACGACTCTCTTAGAATACTAAGTGGGATAGGTAAGGGAAAGCCTAGAAAAACCAAGGGAGTTGGTTAACCAACGGTTTAGGGAAAAACTCAATAGTATAGTCAGAACAACAGACAGTTCTCATTGGCCAGCTACTAACACCCTGTTAAGGACAAGTGGAAAAGGGAGGGTGTAAACCGGCGGGAAATAGGTAGAGAGGGATAGTCCTTGTGCCAAATTCCCTAAGAACTCACTTAGCCCTGAGTCCTACCCGTGAATCCCTTAGACCAACCACTTGTCATTTTAAATAAACACACTTGTTATTTGTGGCGAGCACCCCGTCACATATAGTTGACCGAACAAACAGATGTGTTAGGCCTAGTGTTAATTGGTGAATTTTCGAACTGCATAGAGCGTGACAAGCTAAAAAGGGTACATTTTTCTTGTAGTGCTAACACATCATTCTATGAAAACATTGCCTCATGTTTAAGGCCAAAAGGAGAACACTGAGCACATATTATCATCTATCATCATATATTTTGAGAGAGAAATCGTGAAGATTCAAAAACATAGCAAGGCAATTTGTTAAACACAATGGGCCTCATTACGAGTTAGGTGGTAAGGGATTAGCGGCACCGGTAAGGACACCGGTGCCGGTAATCCCTTACCACCCTATTCCGAGGTCCCTTAGCGGGTCCCTTCCTTAACGCCTGGTTTTACCAGACGTTATGGAAGGGACCCGTTAAGGGACTTCAGAGCTAATAACGGTACCGCAAATTGTTGTACCGTTATTAGCTCCAGCCCCATTCCCATTGAGCCCTATGGGGGCTCGAATGGGAATGGGGAATGGTTCCCGGAATGGGGACTTGCCGGGTCCTCCAAGGTTGGAATGACTCGGTAAGTCCCTATTTCGGGAACGCGGACCCAGAATGCGGTAAGGAGGAAGCCATGGTGCTAATAGCACCATGGCTACCTCCTACCTCGTAATGAGGCCCAATGTATTATTTTGAAGGGATTCATAACACGCTTACGAAAAACATATTTACATGCTCTTGACGACCATGTTCTTGAAAATTGTAACATGGACAATTTAGCTAAATCAATGTTATGCTATGAGTCACAGTCCTCACAATGAGCTCTAAGTGATCAAGGACAGTTGATACCAGCCGACAGTGTGGTGGTATTGTTCCTCTAAGGTATTTCCAAGATGGGCAACATTTGAAATGTAAACATTTATTCCGGTAGGTCACGGACCTCACCATGATGTCCAGCTGATTGAAACTACTGATAAATTAATTAAATGCACTACTGAGGATTGGCTAGAAAGGAAACAAGGGTGGTTCAGTTGAGACTGAGCAGATAGTCTTAAACTATATAACTAGCTGCTCAGAAGAGCACTGGGACACAGACTTAAGAAGCAACCAAATGAGGGTACAGTTTGGAGGACTTAGCTGATTCACAGGCTAGGCTACCTGGATTAGAGAAAGCAATCAGCTAATTTAATGCATGGGCCATGACAGTAGTTCTGTCTATGGGCCTAAAACGTGCCTTTTTCAAAATTCTAAATTGTAATGTTTGCTTCAATAAACTGCAGCGCTGAACTGCTTTGTTCAGAAAAAGCAAACAGAGATGAAATGCCTTCTCCATAGTACACTACATTCAACCAATGTACCAAACCATAAATGCGATGTCAGTACAAAAGTGATTCAGGAATTGAAAAGTTGACAGATAGTGTACAACACATTTCTCAGAATATATTGATCTCACTAAGTGGAAACTAAATAACTAATACGCACGGATTAAGTAAACAATATGGATAAATCTATGTACGCACGCACACCAGCGGAGTGCCCAGACGAGTGCTGACAGCTGTACCTGCTGCTCCTGATACTCGCCGCGCTATATACCATCAAACTGCTTTGGATCTTATCCATTTTCCTGGACCATTTCTATAAACTTGGACTAACTACAGGGTACACAGATCACCCTCCTAGAACATTTGTGGACTCCTAACCTATGCAAAAATGCTAATTTACTCTTAACGTCTTCCTTCTCACCTAACTATGCCCCTAATCAAGTGACCATCTTGAAATAGAGGATCCCGCGCGCACCGGCTGAGTGCCCAGACGAGTGCTGACAGCTGACTGCTGGTCCGCTGCGCCGTGCGCTTCCCACTCTAACCTAGTCAATCACCTTAGCCGCTATTTCACTCGTACAAGCTCCCTTCTGCCCTCTTTCTATCTCCAGCATTTCTCTCTCTCGCCATGGCAGTGTACCATCTTGCAAGCGGCATGCCACAGCAAACAGCGGCCCAAATCAACAAACAACCAAGACTCCCAATATGCAGCTCAAGATTGTAACTTGCCTGCTTAAATACAGAAATGAGCTAATACTGGTAACTCCGTCATCAAGAATTTCTATCTGGGAACTAAGAACGGAGCTGCGATGTTGGCAACTTCTGACACTGTGTCCAACACCGAGTACAGCCCAAGCTCCGTTAAGTTTGCCCTGAACTCACATCCGGCACATGCTAGCAATCCTTCCTCCACTCTCTCTGATCTCACAATGCAAGCATGCACAACTCCTAAAGCATCAGACCAGGATCATGAAGTATACCAGACACCCAAAGCTTATCCAGACTCTACAACAACTCACCAAGCCCGTGCAACCATTCACATCACAGACTCCTCCCAAATCCCACCCCTGTATTCACAAATAGTAAAATGAGATGTAATGAGTGAGTCTCTCAGCACTCAGTGTAACAAGCACAGACCCCCCTTTCATTCCCCCTCCCACCCCTCTTAACCACTCCACACAAATGCCCCACCCTTGTATACATAATATTCATGACACTACTCTTCAACAAAACATCACTGGACAAACTAGACTATCAACCTCACCGAACCTCTATACCAACAAAGAGGTGACAGAAACAATGTCGCCATCATTCTCTGAATTCTCCCTGGTCACCTCATTTTTCAAGCCAACCCTGAAACCCTCCTTTGACTTCCTTCCTCCTTCCACCCTTGACACGGCACTTACTACTCTTAATACAAGCATCTTCATGTTAACAATACTATACGAGTCCCTAGACAGTAAGGCTACTCAACAGAACTCTATATTACAATCTTTGGTAGCAAAAGTTGACTGGCTCACTTGGAAAGTAGTGTCTAACACCTTTCCTTTAATTTCAAATGCAACTCACCAAGACGGATCCTTGTCTCATCAACCTACCTTGAGCCAGCCGATGACCGGGACAGAGAGAAATTCAATCCTCAGCATAGTATCGCCACAGTCGATCATCTTGTTGATCTCGCCTCCTTTTAAACCATTAGCTCAACTTGGATCACATTCTGCTACTCTAGAGATCCTGGAGATTAATGATGATGAAACCCCCACATTTGAGTTATTCCAATCGAAACAACAACACAAAAAAAATCCAGAAAACGCTATTGCTTAACAACAAGTGAGATGTATAAGAAATCAAAAAATCAGCCAGCGCAAAGTAAAAAAAACAAAAAGTTCATAGACAACCTATCTATTCCAAGAAACCAACACATCCCTGCTGCTTCTGATCTTGGTGAAGACAACACTCAGAATCACAAGCAGCCCCTGGAACTACAAACTTCTGCTCTCCCTCCATCGAGTCTCCCGGCTCCAACTCAAGGTAACGCTGATGATTTTGCAGTAAATGTGAATACTAATAATGCTGACTTATTACCTGTGAATGAGGATCCATCAGTCTCGGCTAATGCTAATGGCGACCTCATGGATCCCTCAGTTTATTCAGCTACCTACCTCCCTATACTCGACATTGTGCACCACAGTCTACACTATCATCTAGCCGTCCCAAATAAATCTCAAACATTTTGTGTCAAGTTAGATGTCGACTTTCCGAATTTAAAGACTCTAGCACAGAAGCGGGCTGAATCAATAGGATTGAATCCAAATATAGACAAGCTCTCACTACGACATAAACAAGATCCGAACCACTTTAGACACTCACCTCAGACTCTTGTCAACCAAGCACAAACCCCAAGCTGTGCTCCCACCATAGGCACTACTCTTCCTCACACTATGGAACCTTCCATTCTAGATGCAGACAGTCTAGTTATAACTATGCTAGATAGTCTTCGCTCGGATCCGTACCCCAATAGAACGACCCTACTAACAATCTTTCAGTCCATCTCTGAACTAGAACACATTGGCACAGATGATATTGAAACAATCAGATATATCGAACCCTCAAAGCTTGACACAGTAGAACTGAACATTCCTTCTAGAATTGTCAAGTGGCAGAACAGGGATGAACTAAAATTGCATGGTCTACTTCTACAAGTTCAAAAACAACAATCACTGATGAAGCAGACCGACAATGATTATGCACACCAGCCCCGACCGCTGACTCAGGATAACAGAATTGAATTACAACCATCCCACCCGGGATGTTGCAAGTGCAAGTGTGATAATAACCTTTCTTCGCAAAAGATCAAACATCCCTCCCTACCCACATCCATGTACCTTAGCAGTCTGGAATACAAGAGGATTTTCTCACCTTCTTACTCCCAAAGCTAATCCTCAACTTCTATGACATTGTTCTGCTCCAAGAAACTTGGCTTACCTCACAACCCATATGGTCAGATCACCAAGTTACATGGGTCCCTGTGATCAAAGCAGCCAGAGGTCGCCCAGCTGGTGGCTTATTAATAGCAGTTAAGATGCACTCTCAAAACCTTCTGGAAAATTTAACCTCCCCTCACCCAGGCATTCAGCTAGTAAAAGTAACCACGACAAATCCACACCACCCCCTCTATCTGCAAACAGCAATACTAAATATATACTGGAATCCTACAGCCATCAATGAAGATCAGTTTCTTAGTTCTGTAGAATCCATGCTAAAACTGATTCTTCTAGATCCTCAAATCTGCACCATCATAGCTGGAGATTTTAACACAAATTGCTTTGCAACAAATACCAAGCAATCTCAAACTCAAGCAGACAAGTGGCTATCCCCAATGAGAATAAGAAACTTTATCAAGTTTAATGGCACAAGTAAACAGGGCATTCCGTCAGCTCTGACCTGGTCGAGAGGTGAGGCATCTTCAAGGCCCGACTATGTCTTCATTTCATCTGATGCCATTAAACAGGTTTCAACATTCAAAGTAGTTCCCAACCTAGCAAGCGATCATCAGATTCTAGAAGTACAATGGGGTCCACATATCATATTCTCTCCATAGTACAATAAACCTAACCAAGGTAGGAATCACCTGATCTGGCACCCACAAAAAATAGCATAATTATCACAGCAGTTGTCACACGCCTTCAGAAATGAAGAGGCAATAGCAACTACCAACTATACGGACTGCTTACATTTGCTTCATAAATACTGCTAAACAAGTCTTAGCAAACGAAAAACAAGTATATGCAGAAAAGGTGTTAAAAGCAATAATGACTAAATCAGCTACACAGATATGGAACCTTATAAATGACTCCAATAAAAGTGCTGTTTCATCCTTAACACTAAAAATCATATTCGAACAGGTGTGGATTAACCACTTTGGATCTCTACTTAACAAACCCACATCAGAAATGCCATTTCCACCCACTCCATTACCTAATCCTTCAAAAATCACATTTGACAAATTAGACATCATCCTTCCGATAAAGAAATTGACTTCATCAAGAGCCCAAGGGCCTGACAACTTGGCTAATGTCACTCTCAAAAATCACCCATGTGAGTGGGCAGTCACCCTAGAGATGATTTTTAACAATGTCATTCGAACAGGTCGGGTTCCCCCGCCCTGGCAAGATTCTATTTTAAACCCTATTTTTAAAAAAGGAGATAGGAGCAACCCTATGAATTTTAGGCCCATAGCTCTCCTCGATGTGCTAGGCAAAATCTTTGCACACTCATATTACGAGAACTCACTGCATGGATGAATACCAACAATCACCTAGACAAGCATCAATTAGGGTTCATCAAAGGAGTTGGAACCCTACTAAATCTAGCTATTCCCTTGGCAATCAAAAAACAAGCTATTGCATCCAAACAACCAGTATTTTTAGTCCTGATCGATTTTAAACAAGCCTTTGACTCGATATCTCGTGAACTTTTATGGAAAAAACATTTTAATGCTAATTGCCTTGTGCACATCTTGTATTTGATTCAACAATTCTATTCTCGCACTTCAATCAAAGTGAAGCTTACCAATGGTGGTCTACCATCCAAACCAATTCGAACTAGTGTAGGACTCAAACAAGGATGTATCCTCGCCTCTATTTTATTTAACTTTTACATTAATGATATAAATGAAGCCTTTGAATCAGTACACTTCTTCTCTCCGAAACTAGGCATAAAAGAGGTATCTTGTTTGCTACATGCAGACGATCTCGTGATTTTAGACAGAACACTGATAGGCCTCCAAAGGAAACTTGCTGCCTTAGACAAGTAAACCCTGGTTAATCATCTGATCATTAATACCTATAACTCAAATACTCTAATACTGCGCCACCACTTACCTAAGTCTGGCTATAAATTCAACTGGACACTTTCTAAAGTCTCATTGACACACATCATCCAGTACAAATATCTTTCCATGAATCTCAATACTCATGCCTCTGATTTACCTTATAAAATTGAACTCAAGTCCAGAATGAAACACCTTACAACCCAAGGTAAAGCCATACAACTTAAATATGGCAAATTCTCTTATAAGGCATCGGTAATCTTTTACAGGCATTAAGTTATACCAGTCATCACAAAAGGAGCCCAAACCAAACTCCCAGCCAACTCACACAAATGGGATGTGCTAGAAGGTGCATACTGGAAAATAATCTTATCCCTCCCTCTGAGCACCCCAATAGTCATCATCAGACATGAAATAGGGCTTACATCACTATCAGCAATTGTGTCATGGCAAATCTTGGCTGCATACAGGAAATTCCTTGCCATTTCATCCACCAGCAACAACCTTCTCCCAGTTTTAAAATCAACTATTGATTCTACAATCCATGGACCCCTCCAAACACAGAAAGCACGTTGTCATTCATTGCTTAGCGAAGCTGACATCACTGTTGATCTACTAAAAGAGTTTCCTGATAAAGCAAAATTAAAGCTCTGGCACTGGGACTGGCGACTAACTTGGGAAACTTGTAATACGTATGCCACTTTCCAACTTCGAGCTTTTCTGTTAAAACCCTTGCACCAAATGCCATCTTATCTCACTAGGTTTATGGATTCGAAGTATGCCAGCGCAATTCCACGTCTTCGTTTGAACTTATGGCCAACCAAAACTAGAATAATGACCTATAAAAAAGTCTTTTATCCAGACACGACCTGCAGGTTCTGTAAAATTACTGATCATCAAGAGTCACTCCAGCACGTTATAACTGGATGCTCCTCCCTCATTGAATTAAGAAAGCAATCCTACTACTAGCATCTTAGTGAATTTAGATTATTAACAAAAGAACAAACGTGGACCCACATATTCAACACAACTAAAGTTTCAATGAATATTGCAACAGTCAAATTCCTCGTCGCCCTAAACTTACCAGAAGATCATGATTTTAACAAAAACATGATTAGGGTTTTATACATACATTTTGCACTACCAATATTTGAACTCGCCTGTAACTGATTCATTATTGATGACATAGATTTTATATGAACAAGTAATTTTTTATCATGCTAATAATTTTACCAACTTTTAACAATGATATCAAATCCCTTATACTGAAATGATGTGCACATGATCATTCAATTGAAACGCTTTGCCGATGTCGATAGTTGGATCTATTTCTGAACACATTTAAATAGTTCATGGAAATGAACATTGCAACAAGCAATTTCTCCTCGACCAAAACTCATCGGAACATCATGATTTTGATTGAATTATTTTAGAGATTTAAGATACCCTTTATTCTACCAATATTTTAACCTCTCATATCGCCTGAAATGGTACAATTATTGATGACATAGATTTTATGCAAACAAAATAATCTTTATCTTGTTTTAATCCCGGGAGGATAGCTCGGGGGCAACGTGCTCGCCTTGGTAACAAGACGACAAGAAGCAACAGAGATTCGATCTCCGGTTCTGTGCTTAGAAACTTCTCGGTATTAAGCATGTTATAAATATGCAATTAAGACATATTCCTGTAACAGCGCCTCGATGCCCCCAGGCTGTGTGAGCGCATTAAAAATGCAAATAAATAAAAACAATTAAATAAATAATCAGTTTAATAACTTTCAAGAACGTTGTCAAATGCCTGATACTGAAATGATGTGTGTACATGAAATTCAATCTAAATACTATGCAGATGTCGTTTTTGCATTCATGCCTGAACCTTATTTAAGAGTTTATGGAAAATGTTGACGGTCTCCGCCTATCGCTATCAGATTGTAGCAACACTTGTCAATTATCTAATAGTTTTTATGAGGTGTACATATTCAGTCAAATGTAATCTGGGTTTTATTCTATATGCTTTGTAACAACCTATTGAAAAAGTTGAATTTTTCAACTAAAATAATAACCAATAATAACAAATTAAATACAAAACTATGTACAGTTGTTGTTAAAAAATGTTTTTTTCTTTAATGAATAAATAATCCAGCAATCATTTGATTAAGCCTCGTCGAAGCCTCTATAGGTGAAACCTTTGCACGTGCACCATTTGATTAATGTTGGCTTGTTATTTTGAGTTGGATTAATTCAAGATCAGAGAAAATCTCCCTTTATGATCATTTGTATGTTTATTAAATGTAATTAAAAACATGTGTTGAATTGTAAGCAAAGTTATTTTACAATTCACAGCGCCCCAGTACCAGAATAAGCTTAGAATATTTCCCTGCTGGTTTTTTGCTGTCTAGTGTTAGCAGCATATTCTCTTGTAAGGTGCAGCATGGCCGAATACAAATCATTTAATCTAGAGGGATCTTATCAATTTAAATGATTTTTTTAGGTTGGCACAATGTTCCTGTAACACAACCTGGCGCACATCATTCCTGATCCATGGGGGTCATGTTGGGAAAGTATTTTTTTTCAATGAAAGTTAATTGTAAGAAAATACAGCCCGCTGCCTGGGACAGGTGGTAATAGCGTTAACTATCCATTCCAAGGGCTGGAACGGGTGGTAATATCTCAAGACACTTGTTAAACGCCCTCTCTACACTCGAGCTTTTAACTCAGGCCCGGGCTGTAACCACCCATTCCAGCCCTGGGAACAGGTGGTTAATGCTTAACTTCAACTGATAGTGTTTGTTTCTCTCTCGCCTGTTATTAACCTCTATTTCCTTACTGTCACTTTATTTGTTTCATTTCATTCTGTGACTCCTCGGTCTCTCTTCCTGTTCTTATTCTACCTTCTGTTTTGGAACATCCATTTCATTCATCGTTCTAGCTAAGCCCTCTAGGCCGGCTGTTGCTGTTTCTTAGGTTCAGAGTTGATTTTCCTCTCTTGTTCTGTGTTCATCTATTTGGCTCTTGTCATTGCAGTAATAAATATTCAAAAATCTGAAAATAAATTGTCAAACTACATGTCTAGTTTAGCTTGAGAATGGAGGGGTCCCTTTAAATATGTGCAAACCTTCTTTTGGGAGCTATGAAAGAAATTAAAGAATTAGAGATTTGTCTCAGCAGATGATGCACTTGCTTCCATGCACATGCTTTTCCTGCAGTGCACATCATTCTAAGTGTAGCAGCCAGCAGTCCTGAAGAGACATGTACTTCTGAACCATTTTACTTAATTGTTTTTTTTATAACTCACCTAATACCGTGCCTGAGTTTGGTTTCAAAACATATATGCAGGATTCGAACCTGTGTTGCTCTGCATGGTCTTGCTTCCAGCGTTGCCCCTGTGCTATCCTCCTTTGACAAATTTAACAGTCCTGTTCATAAGTGGAACTCTAGGTCATTGCTGCTAAAACTGAAACCTGCTACCTGCTCAGCATCCTAAACACATATCTCTGTTGCAGAGGCATTAACATACTGAGCTAACAACAGGATTAGAGCCAGCAGGTTAAACATTAATCTATGCAGCATGATGATTAACTCAGTGAGCTAAATTTACTGGCATGCTTTTGACTCTGAAAGACCCGCTGGTCTGGAGCACTGGCAGACTTATTTAGGGTTTACCTGACGTGATTGGCTCATCTCAAACTCTACGCCTGTTTGAAATTACTATACTACATGTGAATAAGGAAATTTATAATGAAAAAGTTTCCTTTGAAGTGCGCAGCGTTTTTGCAGTGCCACTCATTAGTCAGACATGGGAGAAGAAGAAGTCATGAAAAGTGCAAGATTGAGAGTAGGATAGCTTGAGGTCTACCACAACAATCTAGTCTTCTCTCCCTGTCCACCAGTGTGTATCATACCAGCTTTGGAGAATGGATAGAAGAGCTCAAGCACTGTTCTTCCTAAGTACTTTAGCTCTTTGCTGAGACCTCTGTGTCATTACAGTATGGGGGTAATTCATAGAATTTAACGCACAAGTGGCGCACGCGGCTGGCGCACAGTGTGAGCGTGCGATTGTCTGCGCCAGCCGCGTGCGCTAAAATCCATTTCCATGCACAGCGTATTCATGGATTTCAGCTACCAAAACCATCCGTGGCGCAGATTGGTGCAGCGACCCTGCAGCAGTGCCAGTTGCGCCCCCAAGAACGCCCCTCGTGCAAGGAAAAGCCATCAAAATCCCCAATCCAGCGCAAAGGGCTGCGCTAACCCTGGACCAGTATACAGGGCCGCCACACAGCACACGGCAAGCAGGAAACATGTATTACTGGGGGTTTGCGGGAATTTTCACACGCGATAGGCCCTGTGCGAGTGGGGTACGTGTATTACTGGGGTTCGCGGGAAGTTTAACACGCAATAGGCCCTGTGCGAGTGGGGTACGTGTATTACTGGGGTTAACGGGAAGTTTCACACGCGATCGAAGCAGGGTACGTGTATTTCGGGGGTGCGCGTGAAGTTTCACACGCGAAGGGCCCTGTGCGATTGGGGTACATGTATTACTGGGGTTCGCGGGAAGTTTCACACACGATTGGCCCTGTGCGAGTGGGGTACGTGTATTACTGGGGTTCGCGGGAAGTTTTACACACGAAGGGCCCTGTGCGAGTGGGGTACGTGTATTACTGGGGTTCGCGGGAAGTTTTACATGTGATTGGCCCTGTGCGAGTGGGGTACGTGTATTACTGGGGTTCACAGGAATTTTCACACGCGAAAGGGCCCTGTGCGAGTGGGGTACGTGTATTACTGGGGTTCGTGGGAATTTTCATACGCGAAAGGGCCCTGTGCGAGTGGGGTACATATATTGCTGGGGTTCGCGGGAAGTTTTACACGCGATTGGCCCTGTGCGAGTGGGGTACATGTATTACTGGGATTCGCAGGAAGTTTCACACACGAAGGGACCTGTGCGAGTGGAGTACGTCTATTACTGGGGTTCGCGGGAAGTTTTACACGCGATAGGCCCTGTGCGAGTGGGGTACATGTATTACTGGGGTTCGCGGGAAGTTTTACATGCGATTGGCCCTGTGCGAGTGGGGTACATGTATTACTGGGGTTCGTGGGAAGTTTTGCACGCGATTGGCCCTGTGCGAGTGGGGTACGTGTATTACTGGGGTTCGCGGGAAGTTTTACACGCGATTGGCCCTGTGCGAGTGGGGTACGTGTATTACTGGGGTTCGCGGGAATTTTCACACGCGAAAGGGCCCTGTGCGAGTGGGGTACGTGTATTACTGGGGTTCGCAGGAAGTTTTACACGCGATAGGCCCTGTGCGAGTGGGGTACGTGTCTTACTGGGATTCGCGGGAATGTTCACACGTGAAAGGGCCCTGTGCGAGTGGGGTACGTGTATTACTGGGGTTCGCAGGAAGTCTTACACGCGATAGGCCCTGTGCAAGTGGGGTACGTGTATTACTGGGATTCGCGGGAAGTTTCACACGCGAAGGGCCCTGTGCGAGTGGAGTACGTCTATTACTGGGGTTCGCGGGAAGTTTTACATGCGATTGGCCCTGTGCGAGTGGGGTACGTGTATTACTGGGGTGTGCGGAAAGTTTCACACGCGAAGGGCCCTGTGCGAGTGGAGTACGTCTATTACTGGGGTTCCTGTGAACTTTCACACGCGATTCTGCTGTCAGAGTGGGTACGTGTATCTAGTGGGGTGCACGGGGAGTCCCACATGTGAATTGGCAGTGTGGGTCCTCCCAGGTGTGCCCTCCACCCCATCCACGGCAACCCACAACACAGGGGACTACCCTGCACCCCTGGCCATGCCCCCCAGCCAGCACACATGTCACCTTCCACCAGTGATCACCAACTCATGTCCCCCTGGACCCCCACCCCCCATCAGTCAGGTGCACCTGCCAGCAGGCCCCCACTCATGTCCCACTCATGTCCCCCTGCACCCCCTCCCCCCAGCAGTCAGGGGCACCTGCCAGCAGGCCCCCACTCATGTCCCCCTGCTCTCCCACCCCCCAGCAGTCAGGGGCACCTGCCAGCAGGCCCCCACTCATGTCCCACTCATGCCCCCCTGCGCCCCCACCCCCCAGCAGTCAGGGGCACCTGCCAGCAGGTCCCCACTCATGTCCCACCCATGTCCCCCTGCACCCCTACCCCCAGCAGTCAGGGGCACCTGCCAGCAGGCCCCCACTCATGTCCCCCTGCGCCCTCACCCCCCCAGCAGTCAGGGGCCCCTGCCAGCAGGCCCCCACTCATGTCCCACTCATGTCCCCCTGCACCCCCACCCCCCAGCAGTCAGGGGCACCTGCCAGCAGGCCCCCACTCATGTCCCACTCATGTCCCCCTGCACCCCCACCCCCCAGCAGTCAGGGGCACCTCCCAGCAAGCCCCCACTCATGTCCCACTCATGTCTGCCTGCACCCGCACCACCCAGCAGTCAGGGGCACCTGCCAGCAAGCCCCCACTCATGTCCCCCTGCGCCCCTACCCCCCAGCAGTCAGGGGCACCTGCCAGCAGGCCCCCACTCATGCCCCACTCATGTCCCCCTGCACCTCCACCCCCCAGCAGTCAGGGGCACCTGCCAGCAGGCCCCCACTCATGTCCCACTCATGTCCCCCTGCACCCCCAACCCCCAGCAGTCAGGGGCACCTGCCAGCAGGCCCCACTCATGTCCCCCTGCGCCCCCACCCCCCAGCAGTCAAGGACACCTGCCAACAGGCCCCCACTCATGTCCCCCTGCACCCCCACCCCCCAGCAGTCAGGGTCACCTGCCAGCAGGCCCCACTCATGTCCCCCTGCGCCCCCACCCCCCAGCAGTCAGGGGCACCTGCCAGCAGGCCCCCACTCATTTCCCACTCATGTCCCCCTGCACCCCCACCCCCCAGCAGTCAGGGGCACCTGCCAGCAGGCCCCCACTCATGTCCCCCTGCACCCCCACCCCCCAGCAGTCAGGGGCACCTGCCAGCAGGCCCCCACTCATGTCCCCCTGCATCCCCACCCCCCAGCAGTCAGGGGCACCTGCCAGCAGGCCCCCACTCATGTCGCCCTGCACCCGCACCCCCCAGCAGTCAGGGGCACCTGCCAGCAGGCCCCCACTCATGTCCCACTCATGTCCCCCTGCGCCCCCACCCCCCAACAGTCAGGGGCACCTGCCAGCAGGCCCCCACTCATGTCCCACTCATGTCCCCCTGCACCCCCACCCCCCAGCAGTCAGGGGCACCTGCCAGCAGGCCCCCACTCATGTCCCCCTGCACCCCCACCCCACAGCAATCAGGGGCACCTGCCAGCAGGCCCCCACTCATGTCCCCCTGCTCCCCCACGCCCCAGCAGTCAGGGGCACCTGCCATCAGGCCCCCACTCATGTCCCCCTGCACCCCCACCCCCCAGCAGTCAGGGGCACCTGCCAGCAGGCCCCCACTCATGTCCCACACATGTCCCCCTGCGCCCCCACCCCCCATCAGTCGGGGGCACCTGCCAGCAGGCCCCCACTCATGTCCCCATGCACCCACACCCCCCAGCAGTAAGGGCCACCTGCCAGCAGGCCCCCACTCATGTCCCCCCTACACAAAATAAAGAAGCACAATCATGGTCCACTTCTACACCAAAAAACCACATCAAGCCACCCCATTCTTGAGACGAAATGATTTCCCAATCCACCCCACACTGACATGCCTATCTCAAGACACAAACCAAAAGTCAATTATGTACATCAACACATGTCCGTCACACAGATACACTGGTTGGCATTGATTGTGTATACCCACATTTTCACATGCATCAACCCAATGAGCAAATCCCACACATGGAAATAAAATATGAAAATGTATTATGTACAAAAATAAATAAATGAAATGAAATCACACAAAAATGCCAAACATGAAATGAAAAGCATGTGCAAAAGATGAGTGGATGAAAATTATAACCAATCCAAAAAAAATCGAAAGAAAAACAGTCCAAACTCTCAATCCACCAACGCAAATCCAAAGAAAATGTAAAAAAAGAATATCCATTGCTTCATGTCCATAAGGAAAAAAAAAATAAAATTAATCCATGATCAAACTATTCACAATCCATTGTCCAAAAGAAAATTCCATTTGCAAAATCACAAAAACATATCAAATCAATCCATTGTCCAACCATGTAAAGGGTCCATGAGCCCAACCAAACAAATGAAACCTACCTAAGAAACTACCTAAAAATAGAACTATGTACAAATGTGCGTGGCATTGTCCATTGACCACAAATAAAAGGAAAAGGAAAAGGAAACCTAACTCTAAAAACTATTTACAATGGCAGCGGGCTAGTCCGACGGCTCACTTCCTGATTTCCCAGGCCAGGGAATCATCGAACTCCTGCTCGATGTCCCAGAGGCGGTCCTCTTCCATGGCCCCGAGGGTTCACAGGGACGATGACATGTGGACCTCCAGGTCCCTGCGAATTGTCTCGAGGCACTCGGCCCGCCTCACAGCCCTACGCATGGAGTTCTCCTCCCTGACCATCGTGAGCCGTGCCTCTTCTGCCCGCTGCCGCTCCGCATCTATAGCATGGCCTAACCGCTGCCACACGGAAGACACTTCCAGTCCTGGGTCCTCCTGCCCTCTGGCCGATGCCTGCCCCTCCGATGTTGAAGGCCCGAGCCATCATGGCTCCCACCTTGTTGCTGCTGCTGCTGTGCCTCTGCCTGTGCCCTGGCTCTTGCTGCCTGCACATCCTCCTCCAGCTGGGGTGCAGTTGTTGAGGTGGCCACCCCTGCTGGACGTCTGACTCCCGACTGTGGCAGAGATGTGTCCTCCACCAGCCTGGCCGCAGGGTCAGAGGCAGCTCCACAGGGTACCCAGGTGATACATGGGTGGGAAGATGGCATGGAGGACGAGTGGTGCGTAGGGGGTTCAGGTGAGGAGGGGGTCACAAGAAAGTCCAGCACATGGAGGAATCCAGCACTGGTGACCCGTCCCAGCAAGTCAACGCGGTCAAAGAGACACCCGAGATGACGTGCAGTCTCTTCACGAAAAGACTGCACGTCAACTCGCGTGCCCCATTGACGCAACGCTATCCCGGCCAGGACAGGCTCAACACAGTCCCGGATAGCCACGTCCGCAGGGAGAGGAAGGCCAGTTGTTGTGCGCTCATCCCATCCCTGAAAACGGGTCTGGACGTAGGCATCCCTGCTGGTGCCAGATGATGCAGTAACAGGATCAGGGACAGGATTGCACACAGGCACCTCCGCGGCGGCCTGTGCTGCCTCCTGTCCCTGGTCCTGCACTGCACCAATAGCACCAGTGGAATCCCAACCTCCAGACCCCGTGTGTGTCCCTTCCACGGCCTCCTCCTCCACCAAACCCCCCACCAACCTGGATGACTCCATGACATCTTCCTCCGTCGGACCCTGTGGGGTCTCAGCTGCCCCTTCTGCTGCCGAGGAGTCCACCTCCAACCTCCGCCTCTTGGACCTACCCTCGGCAGCTGCGGCCTGGGACGCGGTACCAGACTCTTCACTCCCCGACGAGATGACAATCTGGGAGGGGAGCCGGGCCTTGCGTCTCCGGCTGGTGGTGCGATCCCTGCCGCTGTGCTCCACAGCACCCTCTCTGCCCTCTTCATCAGTCGACGCTGCAGACAGGGAGAGATAAAACACAGGCATCAGGGCACAGTACATTGGACTGATACACACATGACAGTTGTACATGAGTGTCATTGTCAAACTTCAGACACGGCATCACACACCACGACACACATGTCATTTTAACTCACACACATGAGCATTTCCACAGCAATATTGCACCAGGCAGCACCATCATACACATACAACAGCATGTACAGCCAAATGTGAGCCTGACATCACATGAAACACTGGGAGTGCACTAGACATGCACACACGCCACCACACTTACATGCATGTGTACATCTCCTCCAACGGACGCAGTGATGAGATCGCCATACATGTCACATCTGACATTCAGCCTTCTACATATCAGTGTCACGTGCATCACAGTTGCATCACAGTTGCACACTTGTCAAATACACATACATGCACATGTACACAGTGCAGGTACATGCATTATGAACCACCATCCATGCCACAACCATGCCAATGTACATACACAGAAATTCAAACATGTGTGCTCCTACACCTGCATTTGCCCAGCATGCTTACCAACACATACACCATCAATGTGTCTCACACCTGAGAGGACTCACATGTGGCAGCCTCATGCCCATGTTCATACACATCCCTACATGGCCCTACAAAAACACATGTGCAACCTGCACACTACTGGCACACCATGACACGCACAGCGTCCAATCACCATGCATGTACACTTACCGCTTGACTCCAGACGGGTTTGCCTTTCAGGGATCTGGAAGTAGAGCGCTGGGCATATGCGTGCCAGGACGCTCATTTGGTGGTCCGACAGCTGGCCCCGGCGCCCCTTGGCATCCACTGCCTTCGAGAGACGCCGGGCCTTGTCGAGGGTCCTGGACCTGAAGTCCTCCCAGCGCTTCTTGACATGATGTAAGTCGCGGACTGCCACCCCCTCCGCGTTGATGGCAGTCACGATGTCCATCCAGATCCTGGTCTGTCCTTCATAGTCGGCGCGCGAACTTCCAAAGAGGGCATAATACTGCCCCAGGACTTGCTCCACCAGGACACCAACTTCCCTGGCCCTGAAGCTGGTGGCCCACTGCCTCTCTGGCTGGGGGTTGCCAGTGGTCTCAGATGGTGTTGTGCCCGACATGGCAACCCCAGAGGCAGGAGTGGGTGGGCAACTGGGTCCTGGGGCTGGGCTGTGGAGCGATGGAATCCCAGTCGGGAGCCTTCGGTTCCAGCAAGGGGTGGTCACAGCAACTGCACCCCTGGCTGACGTGCAG
This sequence comes from Ambystoma mexicanum, assembly GCF_040938575.1. NCBI lineage: Eukaryota > Metazoa > Chordata > Amphibia > Caudata > Ambystomatidae > Ambystoma > Ambystoma mexicanum. Next base: position 296,468,793 of record NC_090936.1, on the reverse strand, counting down.
GCAGCAAATGGCAGGGCACGTGGGCAGCAGGCAGTCAGGCAGCAGCAGATGGCAGGTGGGAGCGTGCTCGGGGCTCTGGGGGGCAGTAATTCTGTCTTCTGGGCAGGAGTGTGGTCTTCCATGTGTTTTCGCGTGGCCAGCTTGATACGGAGTGATTTGGCACGTGAATAAATTGCACGTCAGTGTGTAATTGGATGAAAGGCCCTTAGCGCGTAAGCACGTCAGCACACGTAAGCATTTTCATTGGACCAAAGGCCCTTAGTGCGTAGGCGCTTCTCTGACGTTACACTCGCGGGCGTTTCCCTCGTGACGTGGGCATAGTGGTTCAGCGCGCGTGAAAAAACTGCACGTCCGCGTGTGAATACATGTAATCCGAGGAAAGGGCCTCCGCGCGTAAGTGATGTGATGCGCGCAGGCGTTTCCCACAGCACGGGTTAAAGGTGAGCGGGGCCAGCAGTTCGCTGTACGTGCCTTTCGTGGAGACCGATGTGTGTAGCTGCTTCGTGTTGTTTCGTGCGCCATCACATCTTCACAGCGATCAAGGACGTATCTCTTCTTTTGGTGGGGGTATTGGCTATGCGTGTTTTTCATTATCACGCTAGTCAGACGGTGAGTCGCGCACGCTATTTTCCCCACTGCGGGTGCCCCTGTGTATCGCACCCGTTTTCGAGGTCATAGTAGCCTGCGTGTCCCAGGCGTACGCGTTTTTCATGTTACTGGGTGCCACCGTGTACTGCCGGAGGTTGATTCCACACACATAGGCTGCAGGGTTGCGTGCACGGTTTTACTGCAGTTTTGGGGTGCCTGAGCGTAGCGTGACCCGTCACTACATCACCGGGGTCACATACCGCCTTGCAGGTACAGGGGGGCTGTTAACATCTTGCATCCCACCCCCTTCACCCCAATTGCCCAGGTCAATTGTGGTGTACATCACCCATTGGCACTACTCCATCTGTGCCGGCACTACTCCATCTGTGCCATGGTTGGGAGGCCACCAAAGCTGAGGGGCGCCTCAGCTGGGTGTACTCCTCGTGGCGGGCGTGGTCAGGGACGTGGCCGGGGTGACCAGGGAGTCGGGGGACTCCAGGGTGTCCAGGGTGGCCGCAGAGGGGGAAGAGGCAGGGGTGCGCCACTTGAGCACGATGTTGTGCCATGTGTCGGTGCAGTCATGACACCACCTCTTGTGGTTCCGGGCGATGCAGCTTCTGCATCTGGCACTGGTGCCCGTGTTTGTTTGTTTGTTTGTTTATTTATTTCTAATGTGCTCCAGACCCATGGGTAAAAGGGCGCAACAGGTAGGATAATGCGAAACTTACAAAGTTACAAATTATACAAAATGCAGTCAAATTATACAGATTATACAAGATAAAGTAATAATATACAATTTATACAAGACTGGCGTCGTAAAAGTCAGTGGATTGCATGGAAGAAAAGGTGCGGGTAGCATATCATAATTCAGCAGGGGAAAAGGGGACCAATGTCGTGTCAGGGAATAACGTGGGCCGAAGACTAGTGGTCGTTGGAGATGAAATGTTGGATGACGTTCCTTCTAAATAGAGGGTAAGGTTGATCTGCTCTTAAGTTGTTTGGTAGTAGATTCCAAGTTTTAGCAGCCTTCACCGGGAAGCTATTGCCACCAATCGTGGTTAGTTTAAATCTAGGTACTACTAGACAATTGGTGTTGGTAGCTCTAGATGGTCTGATAGAAGTTTTTTTTGTATTTTATTCATGAGGTAGCTTGGGGCGGCATTATTGAGAGCTTTATGTGTCAAGGAGATCATTTTTAATTGTATTTTGTGGTCTGTGGATAGCCATTTGTGTTGACGTCTGGTGGTGGAGATGTGAGCTCTTTTATTTATGCCAAGCGCTGCTCGCAAGGCGTTGTTTTGGAGCGTTTGTAGCTTCTGGATGGTTGATTTATAAGCACCACTGTAAAGGGCATTACAGTAGTCAATCCTGGAGAGAATAAGTGCTCTGGCCAGGATCATACAGCTATTGTTCGAGAGGAAGGGTTTACCTGCTCTTATCAGTTTGCAGGTGTAGGCGGTGGTGGAAGCCAGGGATTTAAGCTGTTTGTCGAATGAGAGTGTGGAATCCAAGTAGAAACCAAGGGTTTTTACTTCCTTGGAGACCCTAATAGGATTTCCATCGATGTTAAAAGAGGAGAATTCCTGGCCAAGTTTTTTAGTATTTGTGTGTGTTCCCAGGATTATCAACTCTGTCTTGTCATCGTTCAAGCATAGGCCATGTGTGGCCATCCATGCTTGAACAACAAGATATACCCTGGTCACCAACTCCGAGTCCTTCCTATGATCCCCAGAAAGTGGGAGGATAATCTGTGTATCATCTGCATAGTTGGTGTAGGTGATACCCAGAAGGTCCAGATCGTCGAACAAGGGTTTGGTGAAGATGTTGAATAAGGTTGGCGAGACACAGGAACCCTGGGGAAGGCCACATAATATAGGGATCGGATTAGCTGCAGCCGAAGGGGAGAATACTCTCATTGTTCTTTCGCTGAGGAAAGATTCTAACCACTTGATGGCCTCAGAAGAGAAGTGGGCAGCGGAATCCAGGTGCCTGCAGAGGACCTTATGGTCGACCAGGTCGAATACGGGTGAGAGATCGAGTAAGAGCAGGCGTGCTGTTCCCCCTCCATCTCTCATCTCATCGATTTGCGTCTTTAAGTCAATTAGGGCAGTTTCCGTTCCATGTAATGGGCGGAAGCCGGATTGTCTAGCTCCTAAGAGCTTGTGCAAGTCAAGGTGTTTTTGTATCTGGATATAGGCGGCTTTATCCAATATTTTAAGGAGGAATGGCACAGTAGTATTGGGGCGATAGTTGGTCGGGATGAGTGGATCTAAGGTCTGTTTTTTGTGAAGTGGGAGCACCCAGGAGTGTTTTAAATTAGCTGGGATAGTACCTGATGTGAAGGAGGCATTGATTAATTTTGAAATGAATGGTGAGAGGTCTCTGGCAGCGTCTTTTATTAACTGTGCTGGGCAGATGTCGCCCTTACAGTTTGACGGTTTGAGTGAGAGAATGATTTTTTCTACTTCTAGTGGGGAGGTTTTGGAGAAGTAAAATTTGTTGTTTGCCTCAGGTAAGTCGCTATGTGTTGAGGTATTAGGGGAATACTGTAGACTGAGCATATGTTTTTTTTTGTTGTATTTTAGTTTGGAGTGTATTAATTTTGTTTGCTAATGCATTTTGGATGTCTGCGCACCAGGTCTTATCCTTGATAACTAAGTCTGGTGTGGCTATTGGTGACTCTAATTCTTTCAGTATGGAAAATAGTTCTCTCATGCTAGAGTTTGAGTTAGTGATCCGTTCGTCATAGGAGTTCTTTTTAGCGAGTTGCACTTCTTTTTTGAAATGTGAGGAAATGGAAGTTCGTTTTGCTTTATTTTTGATTGAAGGGCATAGTCGTAAGTCTCTTAATTGGGGTGTGAACCATTTGTTAATGTGCGCTTTAGGTTTACTTTTTCTAAGTTTGAGCGGGGCAATTTTGTCCAGTATATTGAGCATAATCTTGTATTCTTGGACTAGGGTACTGGGGTCTAGGTTGTCAGGTAGAGCGTTTAGCGTAGGTAGGATAGCAGGGATGACTTTTTCCACTGTGATACTTTTTTTACTTCTAGTTAGGCATGGTGGTGCTAGCAATGAGACCGTCGGAGAGGGTCTGGCTGTAGATAAGTTAAAGGTCACGAGTGTGTGATCTGTCCAAGGTTGAGGAAAGATGGAGGTGATGGATGCTGTACAGTTGTAGTCCGCTATCCAGTCCAGTGTTCTCCCTTTAGAGTGAGTGGGTTTGTTAACTTTCTGAGACAGGCCTGAGGCGTTGATGATGTTGGCTATATCTAAGGCTTGTTTGTCCATAGGGTCATTAAAGCCAAGGTTAAAATCTCCTAGTAATAGAAGCTGGGAGGTAGGTTTAAGGTTGTTGATGATTAGACTATGCAAGTCCTCCTCAAAGGTGCCGAGTGGACCTGGGGGTCTATATATTAGGTGGATTGTGAGAGTTTGTGTGTTGTTTATCTGGAATTAAACTGAGATATTTTCACAAGAATGAAGGATTTGAGGAGGGGATGTTCTGAGAGAGAGGCTCAATTTAGAGATAATGGCGATTCCACCACCTCGTGAGCCGTCCCTATCTTGTCTTGTTATAGTGTAACCTTCTGGGATGGCTAGCATTAGCGATGGACCAGCTGCATTGTGTAGCCAGGTCTCGGTTACTGCCAGGAAATCCAGATTATTTTCTGTAATGAGGTCGGCTATGTCTAGGGCATGTGCGACAAGGGATCTCGCATTAAGGAGGGCTCCTCTGAGTACTAATGTCTCTTTAGACATGTTGGCTTGGCTAGGGGTACTTAAGTTGGTGTCTATGGACTTGTACTTTTGTCTTTTAATTTTAGTGGCATTTGTTATTGCAGTCTGGTAGGGTTTTTGTGGGTAGTTTGTTTTTAGGTTAGTTGGTGGTAGGGTTCTTCTCGGTGGTTCATATAATTGTGTGAGTCGTGTGCGAAGTTTTAGATGTCTGTCTAATAGAGTTCGTGGGAGGGAGGTGAAGGTTTCACCTCTGCAGGGGTTGAAGGGGGTGAAGTTGGTGAGGGCCATTATTATGGAGATGGTTAGAGTACTCCAGGCTAGGGACCAAGATGTATATAGAAGGCAGGTCTGGAGTGTACACATGTTGGGTGAAGAGGGCACAGTGAGACAAGTATATAGGGCTGACTCAATAGGGACTGAGATACAATTATGCTGATGCTTTAGCACCAAGGTTTGATAGTTTTAGTCAGATAGCCAGGGCTAGTTTGCCTATATGCTTCATTGGGGTGTCGCGAGGCACAATTAAACTAATATGCACAGGGCGGTATCTAGAATTGGGCATCAAAGGCATGCTACAATATGCATAGCAGCACCTAAATTCGAATCCGCACAGGGCATCACAAGGCAGCACAATTAAACTAATATGCACAGGGCAATATCTAGATTTGGGCATCAAAGGCATGCTACAATATGCGTGGCAGCACCTAAATTCGAATCAGCACAGGGCATCACAAGGCAGCACAATTAAACTAATATGCACAGGGCAATATCTAGATTTGGGCATCAAAGACAGGCTACAATATGCATGGCAGCACCTAAATTCGAATCAGCACAGGGCATCACAAGGCAGCACAATTAAACTACTATGCACAGGGCAATATCTAGATTTGGGCATCAAAGACAGGCTACAATATGCATGGCAGCACCTAAATTCGAATCAGCACAGGGCATCACATGGCAGCACAATTAAACTAATATGCACAGGGCAATATCTAGATTTGTGCATCAAAGACAGGCTACAATGCATATGACAGTGCCTAAATTAGAATTAGTACATGGCATTACAGTGGAGCTATAGTGCATGGGACCCCATCTAGATAACAAGGTGGGTTAAAGGCACTCAGATGGCGCACCAGAAAGGCGACAATGCACGAATACGTTTAAAGTGCACTGCAAAGTGGAGATAGTTTGGGGCAAAGAGATATTTGCAGCGTAGTTTGTGTACATTTGTAGCAGAGACTCAGCAGATAATGTGACCCGGCAGTCCGTTTCATCGACTACCACGGGCCCAAGGGTAGTGGTAGCTGCAGGTGCAGCTTTGGACACCACCACCCAGGCTCAGGGTCTGCCAGCGGAGGCCACGTTGGCAATTGAAGAGCCCTTGGAAGATTTCCAACAGGCCCGGAGGGAAACCATAGGGGCACGCAGGGCTGCCCTGACCAAGACACGTGTCCCTGGGGCAGTAATGTCATCTGCTGCCCCGAACAGCCGGGTGTTGTCAAGTGCAGGGGCAGATGCAGCCAACAACACTCCGGTTGTAAGTCTGCCAACCAGGACATGCGCGGTCAATGACCCTGCCACAGCGGATGTTGATGCGCAGGGTCCATTAGAGGGCACCCAGCTGCCACGGACACAAGTCAGCCCTTTGGTCGTCCCTCCACCTGCCACTCCCTTTGCTCAATCCACCGGTCCCACTGGCCATACCGATCAGGGCGGCATCAGCTAGCCAGGGTCTGCGCCACAATCCAAGAGGAGGAAGGTTGCCCCTGCAGCACAGGCTGGGACCCCACACACAGCCACAACCTCCTGCACGTCGAGGAAGAAGCCTTTCTGCAACCAGAAAATCAACTTCATCGTGGGCTACGTGCGGGACCACAGCCGTGACATGCTAGTGGGTGCTAATTGTCAGACTACGGCTGCCCACCGTGATACCCACTGGAAGCAAGTTGCGGGACATGTGAGTGCATTCGGCCATTATGTGCGCACAGCGCAAGAGTGCAAAAAGCATTGGAATGACCTCAAACGCAGCGCTAAGGCTAAGCGTGCCTCAAATTACAACTTGACTGTGGTGACTGGCGGTGGGCCTGCACCGGAGGAGGAAGACCTCACTCCGCATGAGTCACTTGTTGCGGAGTTCATACCATCTGAATCGGTCGAAGGAGTGGGAAAGATGCCGGACTTTGATGCCCAGTCCAGTGAGTGTTGATGCGTGTTTGTCGAGGACGTGTGTGTTTTACTTGTGTGATGTGTTGTGTATGACTGCCACTACATGTCACGTGTACATGGTTATGATGTGCAAGTAATGCAATGCTTCCCTGATGCATGTCTACTCTGCTGGATGGTGGACATGTGGAGCAGACGGGGACTGTCCACATCACCACTTTTGCACCCTAGTCACATGCTGGTTGCCAGTATGCCCCTCCGGTCCATGTTCCAGCTCACTAGCACTTCTGCATGTAGCGTGGGGTGACCTTCCTCTCAGCCCAGGAACTATTCATAGCATGACTGACGTGCATGTGTCCTCTGCCTGCAAGGGGGTAGCCAATGTAGGCATGCTCCCTTGCCCCTCAACCCCCTGCTCTGCACCCCAATTCCATTTTTGCACTGCTCTGCTACAATATTGCCCTTGGTTACTTCCCTGGTCATGCCTCCTGTGTACATTCTAACATCCAGCGGCCAATCTGCCAGACATATTCATTGAGGTACATCCTTAGTACTTGATGCAGGGTGTCTCACTTTGCACGTGATGCCTGAAGTTGACTTTGCACTGCCTTCACATTTTCTGACACACACCATGAAGTCCTTGAACATGCGGGTAGTGAGTGACATACATATTTGCTGCACTGCATAGACCCACTTCAATGCAAACTGCCACCTTTCAACAGCTCTGATCACAGAAGCAATTTCAAATTGACCCAGCATGCATGCCAGGTTCTATTTTCTGTGTCACATGTCTGCCTGATGTGTTTGGTGTCGGTGTGTGTGTGTGTGTTGTGTGCTTCTAACATGTGTAGTGACCTTTTTTCTCTCTATTTTTCAGATGATGCAATGTAGCTGGGGGATGGTGTTGTCACGCTAGGCACAGGGTTGTTATCACTACATCAACCCAACACAAGTGGGGGTAGTGGGGTCGTAGGCCACGAAAACCCCCAAGTGCTACAGTCCATCTTGTCTCTAGCTGCCTATGAGTCCAGCCCTGAAGAGCACTCTGACGACCATGTCGAGTTGGATGAGCATCAGGTCCATATGTCAGGGGTGAGTGATTCTGATGTGGACACTCCTCTGTCTGCGACACCTGCACTGAGGGGTCAGACAGTCTTGGAACCTCTGCCCGTGGTGGATCGGGACGCAGGGTCACCCTCCACACCAGTCACTGATGTGCCTGGGACATCATGTCGACGGGGGCATGTAGTCATGCAGCCGCGGGCGGTGCCAACACAACGAGGACACCCGGTCCTTGGGTCCCGCAGGGGTCAAGCCCAGCAACGTGGTCGCCGCGCGCAACCACAGTAAACTGAGTGGGAGCAAGACATGAATGCCAATTCCGAACGGCAGGGGGCAGCAATGGAGAACATCGCTGAGAGCATGGAGCGTGTGGCCCAATCTGTGCTCCCCCCTGCTAGGCAGGTACTTCTCCAGCAGCAGGCGGCACGGTCCATGGACCGCTCGCTCAGGCTGGGCATGGCGGCCTCAGACAGGGCACGCCAGGCTGAAATGTGGTCTCTGCGTCAAGCAATTGCTGCTCACGCAGAGGCACACATGAAGGCCCTGAGGGAGGAGCATGCTTCCCTCAGATCCACTCTGGGTGTCCTTCTGATGTCCCAGAGGGAGCGGGCAGAAGAGAGGTTTGCACAGCTTGAGCGTACCATCTCGGCTGAGCTACATGCTTGCCGGGAGGTGCAGCGGTTGTCAAGCCAGGCCTTGCAGGAGGAACTCCATGTTACACGTGCTACCTTGCAAGAGGAAGCACGTGTATCACAGGAGGTTCTGCATGCAGACCTACATGTCATCGCCACACAGAACCAGGCTCACCCGTCCGGCAGACCTGCTGCCGACGAGGGGCAAGCTGCGGCTAGGCGTGGTCATGCTCCTGTGCCATGTCCTCCTTTCCAGGAAGAGCCAGACTCAGACGAAAATCTATCTCCCACATAGGTCGGGCTGTGCAGGCGCTGAGCCCATGGAGGTTTTTTTTTTCCTCAGCATCATCGCATGTGGGTGTTGAGCAGCACCCTGTACCTCCCCCTTCTGGGTGTCCCCCCCCTGGGTCATATGTGGCCATTTTTGATTTTTCTTTTAGTTTAGTTAGTTAAGTTTAAATAGGTAAAGTAGGTTTTTCATAGTTAGTGTAATTAGTTAATATAGTTTAAAATTGCTAGTCTATTGTGCTTTCATGTGACGGTGTGGTGCTTTGTGGCTTTTGAAAGCATCCACTGTTTGTTCCAGCTGGGCCCTTCAAGCTTATCTTGTGTATGTGTTTGCTGCTTGGGGTCCTTGACTCACTTATGCCACTCCTGCTTCCCTTATCCATGGGCTTGCAAGGATGGTTCAGTGTAACAGCCTATTACACAAGGACAATGGACTGTCATATCTGTGGCATGCCTGCTGCTGTGAAACTTGTTTTAACACCCCTAGTGGGGATGATTGAGGTGTAATTGTCCACTGTTCTTCTTTTGCTAGATGGGGTGTTTAATGATTCATGTGTACATTCATTGCTATGCATTGTGTAGTATGTTTCTTATCTTTAATGAACATGTGCTTGTTGCAAATCATGCCGTAGATAGTGTGTTCCACACTGTTGCTGTGAAAGGTGGACTGATGGTGTGATTTCTGATGTACGTCTCTGACATGGTCCAGTCATGTAATGCCTGAAGAGACACACACAGATGAATATTAAGCATTAATCATGTGTTTCATGCACTTTCTGCAGGGGGATGAGCCTCAAGACCAGCTTTGCCAGCAGACATGGGCCATTGGACGTCTGGAATCAGGACACGTTTGGTGCTGCCGACATGCGCATGTGTGCGCAAGCAGAGGCACAGGGATTGCGATCATACATCCGAAAACCGATGACCTGTTTCAAAGGAGTCCAGGCAAGGTGAGCAGCACAGGGGGGTCACAACACAGCAAACCTTCCACCTGGCCAGTTGAACATGCATGCTTAGTAGCAGCACTGACAGTGAACTTGGACAAATATTGGTGTAGAAGCGCACAATACAGCTCAGATGTGTTAGTGGACTGATGGCTAGTTGATGTGAAAGTTGCCTGGGGCACCTGCAGGGGCAGTGGCACATACCCTCCGGTCCACCATGGTCCATTGAGGCACTTGTATTAGCCATGTAGCTTTCCGAGACATGGAATGAAGCAGCTCACAGGGACAGACAGCAAGGGACAGACTCGGGTGCAGTGCATTTAATTTCCAAGTAGAAATTGATACATGCACTGCCTACTTTATTTTGGTCATGGTGGTACAGGACTTTTTCTGAAGTCAGACCTTGCTATATGCGTCTGTCTGCTTACACAGGGAACATTGCATGTTGAGTGAATCGTGACACATTGGTGTTCCATTTGCCACACACCCGCCGATGCCTGACTTACTGCATTGACTGTGTATGAACCATCAGGGGGGTAATGTTACATATGGGTATCAAGCATCCACACAAGTTTGTCTGTTTGTAGTGTATTTTGTTACTTTGGGGCATATTTGGTGGTGTGTTTGTGTGTTTTGGGCACGCACAGATTATTAACTGTGGCTCTCTTTGCAGCATTGAAATGCTCCTGTTACCGGACCTGAAAGTGCACAGGCAGTAGGCCAGCACTCACCCCAGAGATAAGTTTCTCTTTGACTTACATTTGAGTAATTTGGTGCTATGTGCATGTGAACAAGTTTGATCTAATTGTGTATGTGTTAATGTGTGTACTACATTTTGGTGCATTCCCTACTTTCCTGTGTCAATCCTACTCCTCTCTCCTGACCCTCATTCTGGTTATCCAGTATGCCAATGCCTGTCCCGACTGCATATCCCTGACCCTCCTTCCCCACCAGGGTCTCAGAGGCCTGTGTGAGTTAGACCTTGCAGGCACCCAGACCACGGTGGGGGTGGTTGTTTCATGCCACTCCTGCGCCTGTACACGGGAGCTGTGACAGTAGACATCCGTTCGTGGTGCATCATTCTATGTTATGTACCACACATGGTTCAGATCCTGTTATGACATTGTTTTACTGTGCTACCTTGGTTGTTAACATCATTGTGGTAGTACTTGGCCTTTGTGACGTACTGCTACTTCAAGTCATCTACTGGAGGCTGTTATGGTTTGTTTTACTGCCTGCAGGCTATTTGCTTGGCTTCTGTGTTGTCCTGCTTTGAGTTGTGTTGGATTTTGTTCTTTTGCAAATCTAGGTGGACTCTGAGGATGCTGGAAACTTTTTACACACATGGTCGCAGATGGTGACAAAGAGGAAGGGTGATCCTGTGGCCAGGTGGAATTCAAGGATGTCGGATGAATAACCCAGATGCAGTTGTTCAGTGGGTTGTGGTGATTTGTGAGGGGGGGTGTTTTGTTGTTGATAGTTGCCTTGCCCTGCAGTGTGATGAACACACTGAAATTGTAATTGTGCTTTCCTATTTACATGATGTATTCTGCTGATCAATGCCTGTTCATGTGTTGTGTTTACCTTTCAGGTGTGAGGGGATAGTTGTCATTTGACATGCTGGGGTATACACATGGTGAATGTTCACATGTGATGTGTAGAGGACACTGATGGTCACTTGATTTCACATGCATATGTTGAGTGCATGTCCATACTGACCCACACACTCGCACTATGATCCACTACATGTACAAGCACCCTTCCATGTCCACGTGTACACTCTGTTCGCCTTCTGGTGCCCACTGTGTCCCTGCAGCACATGTTCTATGACCATTTGTGGATCCTGTACATGCCTAATTTTTTTTTTATGTAGTTTGTCGCTTGGATGTGATGCTCAGGGTGTGCATCACACACAATGGCTGTTCACAGTGCTGTGCGCTGAGCAGTGTGTTGCAGGAGGTGGACACGGCACACAGTAGCTGCGTGTTGATTTTGCAATGCACATTGTGCATGTGGACAGGCATTCATTGTTATGTTTAAAATACAACTTTTGGAATGCATTTGGGTATGACTTATTTTGGGTGGGAGGTTGTTGGTCAGTCATTTCATCTGATTCCATGTCAAGCATCATTGTCTGATGCCCATTTACATTTTTCACATGGCAATGTGTACCTTATTGGTACTGTGTTGGTGTATGGCTATTGCTTGCCATGTCATGTTGTGGTTTGGGAGGGTTTGAGTGACATACCAGTGATAGTTATGTCCTGTTTTGCAGGTCTGTGTGATTCACACCTTGCATGTGTGCCTTTGGTCACACTGGATTGCTTGTGTTTAAGTAGCTAGGGATGCACACAATGTGGCAATTCGATGGAAACAATCTCAGGGTGGTAAGGTTGTGACAGTCTCTTTTTCATCATCGATTGTCAGCTGGTATGTGCCAGGCCTGTGTGCACTCCGCATGGTTGGGAGTTTACGTGAAAAATCTGGCCACAAGCTGGGTCTGGGCTTCCTCGCCACGTGCCCTATCCCCTCCCATGGGCAGCGCCCGTGCCTGTGGTTGGGGATGTGGGGGCACCACCATGTCTACCGGTACGCCCTGCCGTGTTGCAACATTGTGCAGGACACATGCTGCCACAATGATCCTGCACACTACTGTGGGTGCATAGAGTAGCTGCCTGCCAGAGCGGTCAAGGGAGCGGAAGCGTGACTTGAGCACTCCGAATGTGCGCTCCACTATGGCCCTGGTTGCAATATGGGCCGCATTGTATCTTAACTGGGGATGTGTGGTGGAGTTCCGGATTGGCATCATCATGTGGTTGCTCAGAGGGTAGGCACTGTCCCCTGGAGAGGTGATAATGGTTGTGATTATTGGGGTTTGTGTATTTGTGTGTGTGTATGACATGCATGCATGTGCACGGGCATTTGTACTCACCTAGGATCCATGTGTCGCCATGCTGCCCAGCTTCCAGGGCCCGGCTCAGGGCGGACATTCTGTATATGAAGCTGTCATGGGTGGAGCCAGGGTAGTTTGCATAGACAGAGGTGATGATTCCCTTTGCATCGCATACCACCTGTACATTGATGGAATGCCAGTGCTTGCGGTTTCGGTAGATGTGCTCAGTGGCCCTAGGTGGACGTAGGGCCACATGGGTGCAATCTATGGCACCGAGCACTTTGGGGAAGTGTGCCACCCTGTAAAAGTCCTGGACAACGGCCTGCCTTTCTGCGGGTGTTCTGGGCATGTATATGTGCCTGCGGACTGAGGGGCGCGCTGTCATGATTGCCAATACCTGGTGTAGGCAGCGTGACTGCGTGGCCTGTGAGACCCCCCCCACTATGGCAGTAGTCCGCTGAAAAGACCCAGTGGCCAAAAAATGCAGGACATTGAGCACCTTCTCCAAGGGGCTCAATGCTTGGGAGCAGAGGGTGGGGGATGTTAGGTCATCTTCCCACTCCCTGACCAGGTCTAGGATGATATGGGGTGGAAACCTATACCTGCCATAGACCTGGTCGTCAGGCATCCCAAAAAGGTTTGTCTGTGGTGAAAAAATGCATGCCCTGGCTATTCTCCTCCTCCTGCGGTGTCCCACGATCAGTGCTGCAACAAATGGGGCATTCATCGTAGCTGTATATACGTGTATGTTGTTTGTGCGCACTTTTATGCTGTGCGCGAGGACGCTTCCGCCTGCCTTCGTGTGGCGGACGAGTTGACGCCTGTGCGCGTCTTTTGACGTGCGTGGGTTTCCCGTATTCGAATCCATGAATACGGGATGTTTGCGTGCGTGTGGGCGTTCCGTGTAGTTCCCTGCAGTACTTCCCCAGTTAAGCCTACTTTTTCACGCATTATTCCCCATTCCGCGTGTTACGCCCACTGTTCCGCCCACTTTTGTTGTGTGTGCTGCGCTATGTGCGCTTTCGCTGTGCGCTTAGCGCACGCTGTTTGGAGACGTGTGCGCCAGCATGCGCCATGCACGGATTTGGCGCACAACCAGTGGGAAAGTAGCGCAGTGCCTTCCTTGAATCGCACGCATGCGCGTGCGCTTGCTTTCTCCCGCTTGCGCCTCCTTGCGCCTGCTTGCGCTAGGATTTTCGGCGCAAGTTTGTTCCATGAATCGGCCCCTAAATCTGTTGAGAAATGTAGGTACTGACCAAAATCACAGCAGTGAGAAATGTGGTCATGATGCCGCTAAGCATGCATCGTCCCTGTTAAGATTAGTTGAGATTGGCACAATGCAAAGGATATGGCAACTCCCCAGAGAAATTAGTTTTTGGCGCACAACCAGTGGGAAAGTAGCGCAGTGCTTGCTTTCTCCCGCTTGCGCCTCCTAGGATTTTCGGCGCAAGTTTGTTCCATGAATCGGCCCCTAAATCTGTTGAGAAATGTAGGTACTGACCAAAATCACAGCAGTGAGAAATGTGGTCATGATGCCGCTAAGCATGCATCGTCCCTGTTAAGATTAGTTGAGGTTGGCACAATGCAAAGGGTATGGCAACTCCCCAGCGAAATTAGTGTACTGTACCTAAAAATATAGCAAAACTGTTGAAGTGCTGGTTTGAACAGTACCACTAGAAATATATGCAGAACTCTCTGACAAGTGTTGAACCAGTCTCATTTAAAACACTATCAGCTAGTCTTGCTGGAAAGGACTGCTACCTTTCCATTAGATTTTTACACTGCCTACTTGTGTGCATTATACCTTGGCGTGAGGGGGCGGAGTACAGACCACATAACACACAATTACTTTCTCTCTTTGCTGAGACAACAAACAACTGACTGTGCCCTTCCGGGCACGCACACACACAAAACCAGTCATTTAAAAACTATATAAAACACAGTGTGCTATTTAACACCAAAAGCTTTCCTAATCACAATTGCCAAAAACAAATGCTTGCTAGGAGGCTCTCATAAAACCGCACCACATCCAAAAACCTCAATCCATTAAATGCCACCGAAGCGCTTTTAAAACAAACAGAAAACACAGTATGAATTGTGAAGGCATCATGAAGCAACAGATTCAAAGTTGAAAACAAAATAGTTTATTAAATCAAAGGTCAGGATGGTAGAAGGCCTAACTTGCCTTATGCTAAGGTGGGATTTCCCTACCTCAAAGAAACTAAGGAAACTCTGAGTCAAAAAGTTCAACTTAAAAGTCTGTCTGTGTCCAAAACCTATCCTTGCCCTCACCACTACAGTTAAACAACATGTAGGGATGTCAATAATCAAAGGAATGGTGTTCAACACAAAGGGCCTCATTACAAGTGAGGCGGAATGGGATAACGGGCTCCGCTAATGGTGGCGGGCCCGTTAACACCATTCCACCTCATTACGAGGTCCCCTCGCAGGACCCGGTAAGGACGCCTGGTAAAACCAGGCGCGTTACTGGGTCCCGCGAGGGGAGGAGGGAGCTAACAACGGGCCGGTCGTAATCGGCCCGTTGTTAGCTCCCTCTCCCATTCCCATTGAGCCCTATGGGGGCTCAGATGGGAATGGGGAAGGTCCGGGCCCGGATTCCCAGAGGGAGGAATTGCCGGGCCCTCCATACTCGGAATGGTACGGTAAAGGAGCCCGGTTTGGCGGCAGCCATGGAGCTAGTAGCTCCATGGCTGCAGCCAAACTTGTAATGAGACCCAAAGTCTGAGCTTCTCCCAGCTCTCAGCATCCTTTTAAACTCCCCTTCCGCAAGTTCAAGAAAGTTCCACAAAAGTCTCAAGATTACCTTTCTCATGTTCAAGGCAATACAGTTCTGCACAATACTCTGGGTTCCCTTCCCCAAGTACCAAGCAACACAGCTAAAAAGAAAAGGGTTTTGAGCTCCGTCCTCAAGACAGCGTTTGTAGTTCCTCAGGTCTCAGGGTTGCCTTTCCCAAGACTTAAAAGCAACAACTGATATTTGTTTCAGTCTTTCAAAGTTCAACACAAATCCAGGCCAACTTGACCCGCTTTCTGGTTTGCATCACAACCTTACTTATAGTGTTCTTCTTGGTATATTTCACAATGTTTTTGGCCTTCAGCCTTCAAAGCTCCCCGGTCTAAGTGCAGTTGTCAGACCACACAGTCCACCCCATTACTGGCCGTGCATCCTGGAACCCTACGCTCTTCAGTGCACACAGATTCTTTTGTATTTACCCCTGTGTCCAAATTCACCTTCACTTGGTTTATCGTTGTCAGACTCTTGGCTTTATATACAGTTTCATACTTCCTCGCTTCCCTTTGCCAGACTCTTGGTTGTGCCATTATGTATTAATCACCTCTTTGCCAGTTTTTTGCCTTGCAGCAGTGTACTCTCACAGAACTGTCACTGTGTTGTGGTGATCTGGTTCATGCCCCGCCTTTCTGTTGCACTCTTTCACACTTGCGTTTGCGCTCTTTTATGTAGCTTGCTTTCAATTGGGCACTTTCCCTTTTGTCTATCATCCCTTATTAGTGTTGCCCATATTGAATAAGCATAACTTGGTTTTGTTTCCGGTTTGCATTTAGTTCCGTTTTCAATATATTTAATTGAGCCTTGTTTCAAGTTTTCATTCAGTTACGTATTCAATATGCATATTTTAGCTTTATTTTAAGTTTTGATTAAGATCAGTGCTCGATATTCACATTTTAGCTTTGCTTGGAGTTTTCATTCCATTTAGCATTAAATAAGCATTATACAGCAGTTTGTTACCTATGCACAGCCTTCTCGACGTGCCCCAGCTTTGGGTGACCTCCCGACACTCACCAGTTGTCGGTGTCCCCTCTGGCGACTCCTGCTGCCTTTGTTCTGCTCCTCCGGTGAGCAGGTCCTCCTCTGCAAGCCCCGCTCGCCCTGCGGGTCTTCGCCTGCACAACCCAGTGGCTCTGCTCCCTGGATCGGACATGGATGTCCTTTCTTCTTTCCTGGTTGCCCGCAGGATCACCAACACTCTTCCCAACACTGAGGCCCCCACATCTGTGGTAGCCTTATGGCTTAACTTGTCTTGGCTGCCTCCTCATGTCACAGGTCCCCTGCTGGTTTCTGCCACACAGGTCTCGTGTTGCTCCCTCTGCTGTCTCATGGGTCTCCCTTTATAAACCTGCAACCACTTGACAGGTTGCAGGTGGTATGAACTCATAATTGGCCTTGTCTGACCACATTTAAAGGGAGATGCCTGGCCCTCACAGACCTCTGCAGGCATCTTCCTTGTCCCAGTACCAAGGTGGTGAAATGAAGTTTGAGTGTTCATTACACTTAGTCGCCTCTTCCTTGTCCCAGTACTTCCAGAGGTAAAATGTGGGGAAATGAGGGGAGAAGTTTTACAGTTGCCTATAAAGGCTGGGGGAGGGGTAGATTGGTTGTCAATAGGGAAAGGGGAATACCATGTCTCGCCTGTGTGCACTGTGAGAAACCAAAGGGTGTCTCACCCGCTAGTCCTCGGGGACTTGTTATCCAGGTGGCCAGGACACAGCCATCGCTTTTGGATCCAGTTCCTGGGGGTGAAACAGTCCGGATGGATCACATGGGTGATGAGTCTTCGGGGAATGGGAGTGAGACAGCCGATGTGAGGCACAGTATTTCCCCCTTTTCTGATCATCTACCCCATCCTATTTTGCAGGATCTTCCAAAGTCCCAACCCCCCCTTTTTACACAAACACTGGGCCGATGAAGAAGGTGACTGAGAGTAACCAGACTAACTCGCTCACATCGTACAGGACATGTCCCGTTAATTGGGTGAGGCAAAGTCAGGCACTTTATACTAAGTGCATACACCTGATACCAGTTAGCTCTCATCACACGGATAAAAGGCAAACACTAACGACACACTCTGAGCAAGGATGAACACGAGTATGAGCAGAAATTCGAGGACAAATGCCGACCTACTGGAGCAGAGCAACAGTCCAAGGGACGAGATCAGTGGGTCAAAAACCCCAAGGGTTCCCTACTGGAGGTCCTTGCCTCTGACAGAACGTGAAAGACACACGGAGAAGGTCAGATTCCACAAGTGAAGCTTGCATTGTGTTTCAAGAATGCCGGCGACCCCCCTGGTGGGGAGGCAAGGCCAAGCCTGTGGTGCTAACCTTGACTCGTGAATTGGAAATAGCAAAACAAGAAAGAAGCGCACACAGCCAGTGAGTTGGCAAGCGACCTGAGAGACTGGTGTGTGTTAAAGGGAACAAAGTACCAACATCATATCACAAGTCAAGGCTGCGCGTGTGTGGATGAGACGCAAAGAATGAACATTGAAGTAAAAGGCCGCTGTGAGTTCAGCAATACTAAGTAACGGAGTGGTCCGGTGAAAGTAAGTAGCCCATTCGAAAATAAATCTCTGTGAAAGGTGCATTGTTTGAAGTTACCATGCCTTCCCTATAGCACCCCACTCCCAATACCCAAGGACCCTCCACCCAGGTGATCCTCCCTTGCTTCTCCACCTCCAGGGTCAGGATCCAAAAGTGATGGCCTTTTCCTGGCCACTTGAGAAGAAGATCCACTGGGAGTAGGAGCGAGAATACCCTCAGGTTTCTCACATACCCTTCCCCAATGCGGGTTGGACAGAGGTGCTTCACAGGGAAACCGCGAGAGGAAGTCTACGTTACCTTGCTCTCTGCCTTTCCGGTGTTCTACTGTGAAACAGTACATTTGGAGATCCAGGAACCACCGCATTACCCAAGGGTTGGATTCCTTCCTTTGACTGATCTATACTAGAGGAGAGTGGTCTGTTATTAGTCAAAACCAATGACCTAGGCGATCATATTTTAGGTGAAGTACTGCCCACTTGATTGCCCATGCCTCTAACTTGATGACTTAGTAGTTCTTCTCCCTGGGAGAGAGCTTTCTGCTAATGTACAGAATTGGATATTCCAGGCCATTATGATTTGGAGACAGAACACCTCCTAATCCCATTAAGGAAGCATCCGCCTGAAGGATCAATTCTTTGGAGAAATCAGCAACTTTTAAAATAGGGCTTTGGCATAGGGCTGTTTCAAGGTTGTGTAACAGATCGTGTCTTCCTTTTCCCATCTGATCTCTGCATTTTTCAATTTGTCTGTCAGACTGAATGTTTTAGTCAAGAAATTTGAGATAAACCTGCAGTAGGACCTGGTTTTCACACAAAGGCCCTTAGATCTTTCTTATTTTTTGGAGTGGGGATGCAGAGAACAGCTCTCACCTTTTCTTGTTGTGGTTGGACAGTGTCATTACCCACAAAGAACCCCAAATACTTTTTTTTTTTAATTTCTTTTATTGATTTTATGCAAACAAAACAATACAAACCAAACAAGCAGCATAATGATAATAGTCCCATTACACATCATTTTATCTTAATCACTGCTCCCACAACCCCTCCCTCCCCCCATGAGCCTACTTGTCAATCTCATTCAATGTCTGGTACATGTGGCCGGGTTTCGTTCTCTTCGGAGTCTGTTGGATCTGATATTACTCCAAACAATTCTGTTATTAGCGATTTCCAAGCCAACAAGGTGCCCGCCTCCCCTTCTCCAGCCAGGCCACTCGCTTCTTGCCATGCCACCGTTTCAGCTTCCGCCCATTTCTGCAAGTCCTTCCACCATACATCCACCTTAGGCTTGTGGCATTTCTTCCACCCCATGGCAATCCTACGTTTTGCAAGCACATACGCTAGATCTCTCAGTTTCTCAATATGCTTGAGTTTCCGTGGCCTAGGGGACCCGCCCAGTAAGCAGGCCTAGGCCGTGTCTATAAGAAGAGTAACCCCCTTATCAGCCAGTTTCTGCGCTACTTCTCCCCAAAAACACCCAATGATCGGTCACGACCAAAACATATGTACCATGTCAGCGTTTTCTAGGTTACATTTAGGACACGCTTGTCTTCCAGTGTTTCGAAACTTAGATATCCTCAAGGTGGTCATGTATGCCCTATGCGTTACATACAGCTGTATTTGTTTTAATCTGGCATTTATAGACACTTTTTTGTGATAGCCCAGGGCACGCTCCCACACCCCATCCTCCATTGGGGCCCCCACTTCCGCCTCCCAATCCAGTCTCAGATGTGTCAATTCCTTCCCCACCTTAGCCATCACCATCTCATACAGTCTCGAGATCTCATGCCCTCCTTCGGATATATCATATATTGCTCCAAAAACTGCATCTGGTTCTTCTATCAAAACTGTCTCTGGCCAGGTGTTCCTAATCATCCGCACCAACCTAATGTACGTGACATATTGGCCCATATGTAGCCCCGCCTCTTCGTTGAGTTCTATAAACTCCTTAATATACCCCTCTTGCCAAACATCGCCTAGCGTTACCAGCCCCACCGATTCCCAGTAGGTCCTAATAATCACCCTCAACTGATTATCCCCTCCTGTCAAAGCAACCAGCGGTATCTGCGGGAGGCACGGGCATGGGACTTCCATCAAACGACATGCCCTACGCCAGATTTTCCACCCAAACCTCAACATAGCAGGACGCCCCCTCATTTCGGTTTCAGGCAGCCAGATCATTTCTCTCAAATAAAACGGGGCGCAGTCCTGTCCAAGCACCCTGTGCTCAGGGGTCACTTCATCAGAGAGCCACTTAGCCACATACTGTAGCTGTCCCGCCAAATAGTAAACCTCAAAATGAGGCAGTCTGATACCTCCGTTTTCATAAAAGTTCTGCAATTTCCAAAACGCCACTCTATTTCGGGTACCATGCCACAGGAGGTCCCTACACATGCTGTTCAATTTACTGAAAAACCTCTTGGGTATCATGTATGGGATATTACTAAAGTAATGCAGGAGCCTGGGTAGAACTACCATCTTGAGCATAGCCCCCCGCCCCATCATCGCCAAGGGCAGCTTTGCCCAGAACTGCATGCTGTTCCTAATTTTCTCAACGGCTACTTCTGTATTATGTCTGTGTTCTTCCTCCACCGTGTGGTATACATCTACGCCCAGGTAACGAAAAGAGCTAGCTGCCCATGGTACTTGTAGCACCGGTAGTCTATCTACAGGGGTCCCCTTATAGTTACCTAGTGGGAATATGACAGACTTTTGGGGGTTCACCGCTATGCCCGACAACTCTGCATACCTTTCCATCACTTCAAGTATGTATAGGAGATTTTCTTCTGGGTATTGCAAGTACAGTAACAAATCATCTGCGTACAAGGATATCAAGTGTCGTTCCCCTCCTACCTCAAAGCCTATCACATCATACTATGCCCTAAGGTGTATTGCCAGAGGCTCCAGGGCTAAAATGTAAAGCATCGGGGACCAGGGGCACCCTTGTCTGGTGCCTCTACCAAGTTGCCATCTCTCGGATATCACCGCTCCAGTTCGGACCCTGGCAAGAGGCTCACTATACAACATCTTCGCCCACCTGTTGTAGCCGGGCACCATTCCATACCCTTCCAAGGCAGCCAATAGCCATGACCACTTGACCGAATCAAAAGCTTTAACTGCATCTAGAGACACTATCGCCATCTCACCTTCATTCCTGCTACCCCATTCGACCACCCGGTGAAGTCGCCTATGGTTGTGTATTATATTCCTATTCGGGACATAACCCGTTTGATCAGGATGTATCAGTCTACCAATCACTTTCTGCAATCGATTTGCCAGGACAGCCGTTAGAATCTTGCTGTCCTGATTTAGCATCAACAAAGGTCTGTAGGAGCCACATCTATGCTCCAGTTTGTTGGGCTTGGGCAGCGGTATTATGATTGCCTCTCTTAGCGACTCAGGCAACCGTCCAATCTCAAACGCTTTGTTAAGCATGTCCAGCATTGGGGGGAGAACTTCCTCTCTGTATACTTTATATAATTTGCTGGGGAACCCATCTGCTCCCGGGGTCTTACTGGTAGGCAACTGCTTCACAACCGCCTCTAACTCCTCTAATGTAATTGGCTCATCTAGCTCCTCCCTCTCCTCTTCACTGATCTTGGGCAGCCCTACGTCTTCTAACGTTTCAATTATCTTGCGTTGGTCGCCCGTCTCATCATCCCCGTACAGCACTCTGTAATAATCCGCAAACTCTTTGTTAACCCCTCTTGTGTGGCCACTTCATCCCCGTCCTCCCTAATAATGGTCCTAATCGGAGGCCTAGGGGTCTCGCTTTTGTATAGCCAGGCCAAAAGGCGGCCTGTCTTATCTCCCCCCACGTGCTGCCTCTCAACATATTTCCTATAATTGAGATTGCAGAGTCTTTCCCAATGCCCTGCACATTGTTTTTTTTTTTATAAAGTATTTTATTGTTATTAACATAGTACAATGGTCATAATAACAAAGCAACAAGCAAACAAAAACAACTTCAGACTGTCATAGTCGTTCACAATCAGAAAAGGTACCCTGAGCATCAACAGTTGAGCGATCATCTCATCACATGCAATAATGTATAGTATGGTACAAGCACAAAACAAAACCCCCAGTGCACATTCCCCCGCCTGCACATGGGACACTCAGGCCACACCTTCCTCCCACCTGTCCCATATTTTCGACGCTTTGTTGGGACAGCCTCGCGCCGAGTAAATCCTACGCTCCATCATAGCGCATATGTCCATATCCAATTTCCATTGTTCCAGCGTTGGGGAGTCAGGGGCACCCCATTTCTGCGCGATATTGCGCTTAACCAGCCCCATCGCCGTGTGTAGGAGCAATCTTTCCCACTTATTAGCTTCTATCTCATCGGGCACGCCCAGAAGCAAAGCCCTTGGGTCCAGTGGTATGGTGCGAGTCAGAACTCGGGAGAGTTCCCTACAGCATGCGTTCCAAAAAGTTTGTATCTGGGGACACAGCCACAAAATGTGAATAAAGGTCCCCTCCCCATCCCCACACCGCAAACAGTTTGGGTCAGAAGCCCGTTTCCAGCCATATAGACGTGTCCTAGGGTAATAAACCCGGTGTAG
Source organism: Ambystoma mexicanum (assembly GCF_040938575.1). Classification (NCBI taxonomy): domain Eukaryota; kingdom Metazoa; phylum Chordata; class Amphibia; order Caudata; family Ambystomatidae; genus Ambystoma; species Ambystoma mexicanum. The sequence continues at coordinate 296,446,569 of NC_090936.1, read as the reverse complement.
TATTTTCAACTGCACTAATCGAAGCCTAGAGGAAATGGCGATTTCCCGGGGATGCATAAGGACTTGTATCCAATCCTCAGGATCTATCACCCCCACATCTACTTCCCATTTTGCCTTTAGTTCATTCAATTCGGGGGTAGCAAAGGAGGATATAGCATTGTAAAGGATGGAAGTGCATTTGGTAGGGATATGCGCCGGAAGGATGTTACGCTCTATGGGGGTATAGTCCGGTAACTGCGTATCTGCTGTCAGGTAGGGTCTCAAAGCATGGGCGAGGCGAATGTAGTGGTAATGTTCCGTATTCGGAATCTGGAATCGCAATTGTAGGTCATCAAATGAGGCCAAACACCCCTGTGTAAGCATGTCCCCAATCCTGGCAATCCCCGCATTCACCCACCTAGGCCACGGCTCCAACTTCTGGGTCTCAGCTAGGTTGTTGTTCCGCCAGAGGGGTTGTGCTCTAGTAGCTTTATTTTCCCACCCAATGAATCGGTGTGCCTGTCTCCACACTGTGATCATATGCGTAGTGGTTGTGGGCGGAGAGGTTCTCGAAAGGGGCTGATAGAGGAGAAGCAGCGGGTCAGTGTTGCGCATAGTGGCTATCTCAGCCCGTATATGGGGCAGGTCTCGGTCCCCGTGGAGAAGGTCATTAACCACCACCAGTTGTGATGCCCAGTAATACGTTTGAAGGCGGGGAACTCCTATTCCTCCCTCCCAAATAGATCTTTGAAGTGTAGTTAACGCAATTCGTGACTGGCCTCCCCCCCATATGAGGTCTCTGAGAAGTGTCTCCACCTGGTGGAACTCCGAGTCGGGGACTTTAAGTGGGGCATTTTGAAGGACATAGAGGAATCTAGGAAGGGTCATCATTTTAAAAAGTGCCGCTCTTCCCATAAGTGTCAGGGGGAGGAGTTTCCAGTGCCGGACATCAACAATAAAGCGGTCTGTGATTGGTCGGAGATTGTTCCTTATATAGCTTGTTAAATCCCCGGATATCCATATTCCCAGGTAACGAAACCCCTGTCGTTCCACCCGGTACGGGCAGTCCTGGGGGATTGCCTGTTCCCCACCCTTCACCGGAAAGAGGACTGATTTCCCCCAGTTGATTCTGAGTCCGCTGAGTTCCCCAAAGCGGACTAACATTTGCGTTACAATGGCAGAGGATGTTAGTGGGTCACCCAGGTACACCAGGAGGTCATCCGCATACAGGGATGTACGATCCTCGTGTCCCTCCGGCCATCTGAATCCTCTCCAGGCGGTGTTTTGGCGAAGCCAAAGAGCTAATGGCTCGATAGCAAGGGCGAACAAAAGAGGGGACAAAGGGCATCCCTGTCGCGTACCACGGCCCAGGGGGAAGGACCCAGAGGACCAGCCATTCACTCTCACTTCCGCCTTGATGTTAACATAAAGTAGCTGCACCCAGCCTAAATAGGCCTCTCCGAACCCCATGCGGCGCATTATTTCCCAAAGGTAGTCCCATCGAATGGAGTCGAACGCCTTTTCAAAATCGATTGCCAACAAGGCCAAGGGTTCGTTTATAATCGGGGATCTCTCCAATGCTAAATGGAGGCGGCGCAGATTCATCCGAGTCGATTTGGCAGGCATAAAACCACACTGATCCGGATGGATCAAGGAGGATGTGACTAACTGCAACCGATTCGCTAATAGCTTAGCAAGGACCTTAGCTTCCCCGTTAATCAGCGATATAGGTCTATACGAAGCACAATCATGTGGAGGTTTGCCAGGCTTGGGAATGACCACAATGGTGGCCTTGCAAAGATCTGGTGGGAGGGTACCCTGTTCCCGGGCAGCAAGAAACATCCTATGTAGAGGACCGGCCATTTTGTCTACTCCTAGCTTCTGCCAAGTTTCAACTGGGAATCCGTTCGGGCCCGGTGCCTTTCCCGACTGGAGCTGAGACAGTGCCTCTGCAATCTCAGCCTCTGATAAAGCAGAGTCCAGCTGGTCCCTCTGTTGCCCCGAAAGGATCGGCAGCGTCACCTCATCTAGGAGGCAGGGGTTTAGCGGTGAGGTCGGAGCCCGATACAAATCTGCGTAAAACTCTGTGAAGGCCTCGGCAATCCCAGAGTCCGAATGTTGGGTGTCGCCCTGTGCCGTGACAATTTCCCGGACATGGCGCTGCCCCTCGTCTCTCCTCTGCAACCAAGCGAGCAGTTTACCCGACTTATCCCCAAGTTCATACACCCTCGCCCTAGCCTGCCAATGGGCCTGCTTGGCGTCATCCATCGTTCTGTTACGGAGGCACTCCTGGGCGCGCTGGAGGGATCGGTGGGTCTCAGGCGTAGGATCGGATATATGCTCAATCTCCCTGTCTCTCACTTCCTCTTCGGCCTTTAATATTTCCCGGAACCGGATGTTTCTTTTATGTGTCGTCCAAGAAAGGATTTCACCCCTTAGCACTGTTTTATAGGCCTCCCATAATATCACGGGGCTGTCCACCGACTTCTCGTTAATTTCGAAATATTCACCAGAAACTTCCTCGAGGCGATCTATCAGTTCCGGGGACCCCAGATAATAATTGTTAAGTCTCCACGTTCTAGGGGGAAGGGGACCCTGCATACGCAATTCAACTAAGAGGGGGGAGTGGTCCGAAATGCCCCGGGGGAGTAAATCCGCGGACATTGCCCTATGGAGGTCGGTATGTGGCAAGAAGAAGTAGTCCAGTCTGGACATGGAGCCGTGAGCGCCGGAATGGAAGGAGTACTCCCTATCAGTCGGGTGTAACTCTCTCCATACATCTCGGAGCCCAAGGGCCGATGCAAAACTGGCCAATCTAGTCGAGGTGTCAGGGTTGCGATTTCGGAGATGGGAACGGTCAAAGTTATCATTCATGGTATCATTAAAATCACCCCCCAGAATGAACGTATCAGGATGGTGTTTCCCTATAAGGGTAGTAAGATCGTCCAGTAATTCCTGTCCCAACCCGGGTGGGGAATAAATTGCGGCAATGGCCATCGTCTGACCCCAGATGGTCCCCATGACGAACACGTATCGACCCCTTGGGTCGCGCTCAACCAATTGCTGAGTAAATGGAATGCGCTTGTGTATCAGGATGAGGGTGCCCCTGGAGCCCATTGTGTACCCCGCCTGAAGGGCAAGGTGGTAATTAGTCCTCTGAAAAAAGGCACAGTGTGATCCGGCCAGGTGGGTTTCTGTCAAAAGGGCCACATCAGGGGAGTGTCTATTTAGAAATTGCCTAAGCAGGCGCCGTTTAATCCCGGACCCCATCCCATTCACGTTCCAGGTGAGGAACTTCAGGGATTTGGTGTGGCGCATGGGTGTCCCGTGAGTCTGTGCACAGGATATCTATCACACATGATGGGGGTCTGTACGATTGTAGCAATCAGTGAGAGATGGTGAAGTGGTAACTTCGACCAAAGACAGTGGTTCGTGTCCGTTATAAACATATGACAGTCTTGAAGTAACAAACAAACTTCCAAACATTCCCAACTTACCCCCACCCTATACTCCACCCCAACACGAAGTACCTGTCGCCCAAACATAGCTGGACCTTCAACTTAAGGTAGCAGCTCAAAAACCCAGACCCTAGAGCCGGGTCTAGATAAACAAGAAAGAGGGGGGGGGAAAAGGGAGAAGGAGAAGGAGAAGGAAAGGAGGAAGTTCGGCTAGGGGGGGGGGGTTTTCAGAGGCTCCTCCAGAGTCCCCTCCCATGCGCCAGTGTCAACATCTTCCATGGTGGACTACTCATGCGTCCGGCTTAAGAATACAAACAAAGAAAGAATACTTCAAAGCGCCATTACTAGGCCAGAGGGGCGACAGTCCGGTCAATGTCCTCGCTGATCTGCATCGGGGTCCAGGACCCCCTGTTCATTCCTCTCCGGGTTTCCTCTCGGGGAGGCGTGCCTGGGCCTCGGTCTTCCTCTCGGCCTCCTCGGTCTCGCAGTCCAATCACCTTCTATATGGGCCTCCGCCCATTTCCATGCCTCCTGCGGGTCGCTGAAATGAACCGTGGTTCCACCATGATATATCTTCAGTTGGGCCGGGAAGAGCAGGCCATATTTCACATTTAGTTGGGCCAGCTGTCTCTTGAGTGGCTCAAACGATTGTCGTGCCCGCTGCACTTCTCGGGTGTAGTCCGGGAAAAAGGCGATTCGGGAGCCGTTATGGGTAATCGAGCCTTGTGCCCGCGACAGTTGCAGGAGGGCATCCCTATCTCGGTAGTTGAGTAAGCGGGCGATGATAGTACGTGGCGGGGCACCCGGGGGTGGTCTACCCGCCGGCATTCTGTGAGCCCTCTCCACTGAGAAGAACTTTGAAAAGGATGTGGCCTCGAAGATGTCTACAAGCCACTGCTCCAAGAACAGCTCCATACACTGTCCCTCCTCCCCTTCTGGCAGACCCAGGATACGGACATTATTGCGACGGGATCGCCCCTCTCCATCCTCCACTCTTGATTCAAGGGTCTTAAGGCGGTTTAAGGCCTGGGACAGTTGGCGGTTAATCCCGCCTATATTGTCTTCCACTTCAGAAATACGTTGTTCCGCCTCTCCCGTTCTGGAGGTTAGTTTCTGTAGATCGTGGCGTAGGAAGGAGACGTCTGCCGCCATGCTATCTATTTTGGTCTCCATGGAGGATCGGGAATTAGCAATGGCCGCCATTACATCATGGAGAGAAAGAGGGCCCTCCCCATTGGGGGAGTTCGGTCGCGTTGCTGGGGCCGCCGGGGCCGGGGTGGTGGCGACGGCAAATTGGTCCATGCTGCTCTGTGTGGAGGGTTTCTTCTGCCTTTCTTTCCCCATAGTTCCGGGGAGGCGTGGGGCGTCCGGCACGGCAGGTCGAACAGTGCTAATTACGCCCTTATGGATCTACTCCGGTGTACCGTGTCGCAGCCCCGCAACAGGCCAGGTGGAAGGCCTCGGGGTCCTCCAAACACCTTCCAACACGCAGGTTCCACGAATCCACCGTCTGTATGGAGCAGGGGGGGGGGGAGAGTTAATCCCACCTACCTCTAGCTCTGTCGGGCCAGGCCGCTGCCGTCCTCCACCACTCGGGGCTGGGTCGAAACAGCCCAAGAGCAGGAGCCGTTTGTCCGGGCGACCTCCGGTTGTAAGAAAAGTCAGTGTCCACTGCGTGTGCCGCACCACACCAGGCCGCTTCAAGCCCCAATCAGACAGGAGGTGGTCTGCCCTCAAGCTCCGGCGGCCATCTTGGTTTCGCAGTTCGGGGCCCCCGGCCTTCAGTAAATTGCAGATTATGGCCCTCCAAACGGGCAGATCACAGCCCGGATTTCCGCCGGTCGTAGCCCCCAGCTTCACGGGCACAATCGTGGCGTTGATGTCGCTCGATGTCCCCAGGAATCAGGATAAAGGTACAGGATTGTGTCGGCGCTTACGGGAGCTCACTCAGCTCACGTCCGCATCGCTCGCGCGCTAGCCACGCCCCCCTGCCCTGCACATTGTTGCTGTAGTTGGAGTACCAGCTCCGTGTCCACATCACCATTCTTCAATGCTATTTCTAGCTCAGTTTCCGTCCTCTGTAGGTCAGCCAAGACCCCACCCTGTAACCCCTTTGACTTAGCAATGGCCGCCCCCGCATCACAACCTTAAAAGCTTCCCATAATGTGCACGCGGAATCAACACTCCCAGTATTCTCCTCAAAGAAGTTAGTGATCTCTTCCCTTATATGTTCCCTAAAGACTGGATCTTTAAGCGCCTCTGCTCGGAGGCGCCATGTAGGGATCCTCGCCCTCGGGGGGCAATATTGCCATCCGAGGATCAGGGGCGAGTGATCTGAGAGGACCCTAGCCTTATATTCGATTTGAGTAATCTCAGATATCACATGTGCTGTAGTAAAGACATAATCAAGCCTAGTCTGCAGTTGATGCGGGGCTGAATAGTGCGAGTATTGCCTCTCAGTTGGATGTTTCATCCTCCACACATCTGTAAAGCCAAAATCAACTAACAGTGTCTGCAACGCTCTCACCGCCGGGCTAGGTTTACCCACCCCGCCATCAGATCTGTCCACCACAGGATTTAACACACAATTAAAGTCCCCACCCCAGATCACCGCGCTCCCTATACACATACTAAGGTTGGTACACAGAGCTCTGAAATATGCTGCTGTGTTTTGGTTGGGGGCATACGTGTTTACTATGCATACCTCCCTGCTCTCCACCAGCCCTCACAATATAGCCATCCTTCTATCAGTTTCAACTACCTCTTGTATCGATTGGAACGGGACATGCGGTGCCACCCAGATTAACACACCCCGAGCGTATGCAGAGTATGGCGAGCCCACCACAGTCCCTCTCCACTTTCTCTTAACCAGGTCCAACTTCTCTTGCGTCAAGCACGTCTCCTGTAGTAGTGCAATATCTATTTTCTGCCTTTTCAGATACATCATGACTTTATTTCTTTTCAAATAACTGTTAAGGCCCCTGACATTCCACGTTATTATCCTGAGGTCTCCCATAGGTCGTTGATAAGCACCCCCCCCGGTTTTCCGCCGATTCCGCCCACTCATGCAACGCAAGTGCAACACGCTGATTCCTCCAAATAGGCTCGAAACAAAACTTAAACTTCCCATAACCACATACACACTCAACTTCCCATCCCCTCACCTTCTCTCCACCCATCCCTTCCCCAACAACACCCTCCCCAACTGTTGCCCAGCTCCATTCCTGGATCTCAGGCACCCCCACATCTAGCCCTGCCTAGCACAAGCTTCTACTCAGGGCTCAGTAGGGTAAAGCCGCCCTAATGGCCGGTAAAACTAATAATCTATCGGGTTAGGTCGTCCACGTTCTGTTGCTCCTTTTAAGAAATATTACGCATACAGATGCTAGACAGTTACCAATTGCAGTTACACTCACTATATTCCAGTCCATGTCGAGCACCAGGCTCGGATTTTGCTCAAAGTTCAGCCAGTTACAAATTCCCTGTAAAATCAGGATCCTCCTCCCACTCACCCTCATAATGTCCGTATTACAAAATCTTCATTCGGTATGCTCCTGCCGATCACGATCCGCTTCTTGTTCCGGGCAACCCTGCAAGTCCAGCCATGTGACAACATCCTCCGGGGTATCAAAAAATAGCGCTTTGTTCTTATGTAGCACCTTCAATCGTGCCGGATACAGCAGCATATATTTGACTCCCGCCGCCATCAGCCTTCTTTTGACGGCGACGTAACTATACCTTTGCCTTTGCACCAGCATCGTATAGTCAGGGTATGCTGTGATGTTGGTGGATGCTCTCTCTATCGTACCGCCCTTACGAAAATATTCAAGGATCTTTTCTCTGTCCATGTAATTCAGGATCCTCGCGATGATCGGTCTTCGCGGGGCCCCTGGCCAGGGTTTCCTCATTAGGGCGCGATGGGCCCGCTCCACCGTGAATCCTTGCGAAAGATTCCCTGCTCCAATCCCTTGTAGGATCATGTTTTCCACATAGTTTGTGGGGTCTTGGCCTTCCTCCCCCTCCGGCAGACCGACCACATGTATGTTGTTCCTCCTCGCCCTTCCTTCCGCCTCTTCCACATAATTTTCCAGGTTGGCAACCTGTTGTTTTAAGACATGAATCTCCTTCGCATTGTTCGTTCTAACGTCGGTGTTAACCTTCACCTCACTTTCCAGACCACTAGTTCTTTCTGCAAGTGCCCTGACATCTTGACGTAACAGGGTGAGTTCCGTACCCACACACAGCATCAATCTTGTTCTCCAGAGCTGTGCGTAAGTCTGCCATTGTCAAGTCCCATTTAGCACTCAGTCCCGTTATAGCCTCCAGGATCTGGTGTTATCCCCTTCAGGGGCGTCTTCCACAGGAGTCACGACCATGCTCTGCACCGATGTTGAGGGGGTCTGCTGCGTTTTCGTAAAGACCTCCATCGTGGGTTGCTTGGACTTGACTCTCAACCCTTTCGCCGACATGGCGCTGCCCTCCACTCCTGTACGGCTCCGTCTTAGTGCAGCAGCTGCACTGTCCTTGGTCTGACAATAGTCTGGCTCCCAGGTCTCCTAACTCACATTCAAGATGGCACTTCGAATTGTCTTTCGGGTGGGCTATGGCCTCACACTCCTCATTCAACTTCTGTAGGCCTTGTCACCCAAGTATCCAATGCTATCTCCTCCTGCAGTCAGATCGCCAAGGCTCCATTAGCGTACGCCGGGCCGGGCACTCTCTCGTAGTCATCTCGAACACTTTTCCAAATTGCCCTGTTGTACTCGTCCTCCAGGCAATCGTCCGCAGCCATGTCCCGCAGTTCCGGGGAATCAGTTTCGTTTCTCCTCGGAGGCCTCTCCTTTGTTAGCCGCCATCTTGGCACCGAAGTGGCCACACAGCCGTACCAACAAAAACATATATATCTCACGATTCCCTGGGACCATGAACTTCTCCCACGAACTCCACTTGGCGTGCAGCTTCCGACGCCTGATCCCCAAAGTACTAGGCGCTCGTTACAGTTTCAGCAGGTAACTTTAGCAAAAATAAAGTCGGATCATCAGGAGCTCCTCACGAAGCACGTCCTATTCCATGGCCAGATAGCCACGCCCCCCCAAAGAACCCCAAATACTTAACCGCAGATTGTGCCAGTTTGCATTTTATGGGATTAGCGGTTAACCCTGCTTTTCTTAGCACTCTCATGATGGCATACAGATGGTACAAATGGTCTTCCATGTCCTGCTATGCATCACAATGTCATCTATATAGGATCTGCAAAATTCAGAGTACGGTTGTAAGATTTGATCCATTCATCTCAGGAATGTTGCAGGAGCACCATGCAGACCAAAAGGCAGGACTTTAAATAACCCTATGGAAGGGGCAAGGGTAGTCTTCCCTTTATCCGGGCCATGCAAAGGGATCTGCCAATATCCTTTTGTTAGATCAAGTATGGAAAGGTAGAGAGCATTACTCAGCCGATCTATCAGATCGTCGATACAGGGCATTGGGTAAGCATCAAAGGCAGAGATGGCGTTCACCTTTCTAAAGTCTATATAAAGTCTCCAACTCCCATCGGGTTTTGCCACCAACAAGATAGGCGAGGACCAAGGACTATTAGAAGGTTTGATGCTATTAACCTCTAGAAAACTTCATGAATGATGGTGTCTTTTCTAGCCTCGGGTAGCCGACACGGCTTCAAGTGTACCACTTTGCTCACGGGAGTGTGGATGTGGTGATAAATATTCTTTACTCTTACAGGCTCCTCTCGAAAAACTTCTCTAAACTGCCTGATAAGGCCATATAGATCTTGTTTTTGATTGTTACTGAGGTCAGTTAAAATTAAGGCTTTGTTTTCTGCGTCTCCTGGTAAAAGACAGGATAATATTATAGCCTGGAGCTCTGATGGATTTTCTTTCCATTCCTTCAATAACTTTATGTGGTAAACCTGAGTTTTAAAATGGCGGTCTGGTTGTCAGATCTTATAATTACAGGGACTCATTTGTTCCAGTACCTCGTATGGCCCATACCATCTGGAAACTAGCTTCTTTTCAGAAGTAGGCAATAGTACAAGCATCTTCTGGCATATGGGAAAGGACCTCAATGAAACAGTTTTATCATACGAGGTATTGTGTTACTCCTGTGCTTTAATCATGTGAGTCTGGACTAAAGATCTTACAGCTGTCATATGTTCTTTCGACCTGTTTGCAGTTTGTGAGAGTGGAATTGGGGCCTCCTCTCTCTTTTCCCATGTTTCTCTTAACATATCCAGGACATCTTGCGGTTCTCATCCAGAAAGGAGTTCAAACAGGGAAAATCCTGTTGAGGCCTGAGGGGTTTTGCGCACTAATAACAAGGCCCTTGGTATCTTTTGAGACCAGTTCTTACCACCCTGCTCAACTAACATTCAGAGTTTGGTTTTGAGGGTCTTAATAAATATTTCCACAAGGCCATTTGTCTGTGGATGATACCCAGATGTTCTGAGGGTGGTGATGTGCAACAGTTGTTTAACTTCCCCCATAGGCTTGCTCATGAAAGTAGAGCCCTGGTCAGTCAATATTTCCTTCGGAAACCCTACTCGAGAGAAGAAAGGGAGCAGGTGTTTCAGGATTTGCTGTGCTGTGTTGGCATCAGGAGAAAAGCCTTGGGATATTGCATAGCGTAATCCACAATGACCAGAATGTATTTATTACCCAATTTGGAAGTTTCCAGGGGTCCCACAATGTCCATACCAATCCAGGAAAAAAAAAACCTCAATTATAGGTAACAGATTTAAGGGAACTGGTGGTGGTTTACGAGTGCTAGTTTTCTGGCAGATTACACGCGCTTTAAATCTTTTTTAATGTCAGCGTGGATTCCGGGCCAGTAGAACTTGTTCGCTATATGTGTCTGAGTTTTGCATTGTCCCAGATGTCCTCCCGTCAGATATGAATGGGCTATCTCTATGACCACCTGCTTGTGACTTTTAGGTACCACCAACTGTGTGTTTACCAGGCCATCTGAAGTGGTGTCTCCTCTATAAAGAAGTTCATGTTTCAAAAAGAAAAAAGGTCCCCCTTTTTCTCAGCCCTCTGGCTCCGACACCACTTGTAAAAATGCTTCAGCTAACAAGGGTCCTTTCATTGGGCAAAGGCTAAGTCTGGAAGTGTCCCCGGTTCTTCCTCTTTAGCTTTTCAGGGTTCAGGGTTGGGAGGGCCATCAGATGTCTCATTGGCCTCTCCAAAGCCTCAGGTTCCCCTATCTGTACTTTCCTTCCTGGATTCTTCCTTGAGCCTTTGGAATACTGCTTTCTCAAGCACCCCTTGAGCGTTTTTATCCCCTTTATGAATTTGAAATGGGTACTTTCTGTGATTTTGTAGCAATACCTTAACATGACCTCTAAAGTATGGGTCTATTACTCCAGCTAATACATCAATTCCAATCCTCCATGCCAGCCCAGATTTGGGTGCTAATCCGATGTATGTATCAGGCGGTGGAATTAGTATTAAGTCAGTAGGTATCAATCTTTTTTCTGCTGGATAAATTGTTTCATCCCTACTACTACAGATGTCAACCCCAATGGACCTTTGTAGTAGCTACTGTGTGGATTGATGCTCTGGCACTTAGCCTTTCAAATTTTAGGGTCTCCCAACTTGTATCTGTTGAGCCGCATCCCATTCTTGACACCATTTGTGAAGGCATCATGAAGCAAGTCACAGACAACAGATTCAAACTTCAAAACAAAATGGTTAGTTAAATCAAATGTCAAGATGGCAGAAGGCCTAACTTGCCCTATGCTAAGGTGGGATTTCCCTACCTGAACGAAACTAAGGAAAGTATGAGTCAATAAGTTCAACTTAAAAGTCTGTCTATGTTCAAAACCTATCCTTGCCCGCACAACTCAAGCTAAACAACGTGTAGGGATGTCAGTAATCAAAGAAATGGTGTTCAACACAAGGTCTGAGCTTCTCCCAGCTCTTAGCCTCCTTTTCAGCTTCCCTTCCCCAAGTTCAAGAAAGTTCAACAAAAGTCTCAAGATTACCTTTCTCAAGTTCAAGGTGTAAGGAACTCATGGTGGCAACAGTAAAGACAGACACAAGTGATCACAGTTGAAGGGTGTTTATTGAACTTTATAATGGGTGAGAAAAACGCCTAATGTAAACCTAATTCTAAGATGGGAGCAAGCTACGACCACCAAATAATAATAAGGCTGTCCTGGTGGCATCTTGTCAAGTAAAAAGGCCCTATCCTAAAAAACTATTGCCAATCCTTACTGCTAAGTTACAAAAAGAGTGTGGGATAATGTTCGCCAGAAAAGAAAGAAGTATTCACAAAATGATAAGTCAGGATGGTATGGCTGGGTCTCCCTTCCCCGCATTTTTAGCACGGGACAATGCAGGACCTCTGAGCACATCACACTCCTGGGCCTCTCCAGCACAGGGTTCACAATTCCAGTTCAACGATATCAGAACCTTAGGGGCCAAGTCGCTTTTCCACAAAGTCTCTTGCCTTAGAAGGCCTGATGTTTCAAAACAACAAACAGACAAAAGTTCCTTCTGTAATCTTGCACCTTGGGCGATTGCTCTTCGCCCCTCGGATCTCCCTCCACCGGGATTGGATACTTCTTACAACTTGGGCCTCCCTCTGTCGGATTCACTGCAGCCTTTCAAATGCAACTTGCAATATTCAAGAGCCTTAATATATTTTTAAACAACTTCTCACTATGGAAAACCCTCTGTCGGGTTCACTCTTGTTGACACAATGTTCACAGGTGTATTACTCTTCGCCCCAACTTGCAGGCATCCATCAGCTGAGTTCAAGTTTGCCAAATACACAGTTCACTTTGTTTTATCACAATAAAGGATTCATTGTCATTAGTGTTTCCCTTGGCAATGGGTCAGAGACCTTTGAGTGTACAAGGGATTTGACGTGACCTTTGTAGGACCACTCTGACACCTCGCGCAGCCCTTTCCTAGGGCCTCCTGGTACTTGCAGTTTCAATACAAAAGGGGCCTTTGAATGAGCACTCCTGCAGCGCCTGACCACTCTCCGGCTCGCCCTTCATTGGACTTTCCACAAAGTTTAAACACACAAGTTCTTTGTTCTCAAGTTCTTGCATTCATCTAATGTTGCCACATTCAACACTGGGGCTCAACACAGTTTGGTTTGCTATCAGCTTCCTCCGACTCACCGAATGTGCTGAGTCCTTTGGCTGGTCTTGCTTCTGAAGTCAAGGACGGTACCACTGTAGCCAGCGTGCCTCCTCGCCTGTGTTATCAATGCGGGAGGCCCCTGTGCACCGTTGACATCTGTTACTCCACACTTCAGCTGTATTTCCCGGTCTTGTAAATCCCTTTTCAGAGGCTTTGCGGGTCTGGATTGAAAATGGCATGGGCAGTACCTCCATTTGAACTGCCGATTTGGTTGTAGCTGTTTCCTCATGCGTTCAGTCTTGCTTGTTGTGTGCTCTCGTGCTCTGCCTTTTATCTCTGAGGGGAAGGTAAAGGGCCGTCAGGTGTGTGTGGTTATTGTCAATTGCCTGACTCTGCCTAACCCGTGTGTTGGGACATGTCAGGTAAACGGCTCTGGTGGTAGTCCGTTGTCTGTTACGGTGTAAGAAAGTGTTTGTGGTGGAAAGGGGTGGTAGAGCTTCTATATATCCCACATGGTAGGATGGGGAAAGGCGTTACAAGGAAGAGGGTACCATGTCTCAACCTTCGGTGTCCCACTTCCACTCCACGAAGACCCCTCACCAGGTGATCCTCCCCCACTGGTCCACCCCAGGAACTGGATCCAATAGCGATGGCTGTGTACTGGCCACCTGGACAACAGATCTCCGGGGACTAGCGGGTGAGACACCTTTAGGTTTCTCACAAAGACTATACAGTTCCACACAATCCTCAGGGTTCTCTTCCCCAAGTTCCAAGCACCAGAGTTCAAAAGAAAAAGGCCTTGATGCTCTGTCCTCAAGACTGCATTGGCAGTTCCTCAGGTCTCCCTTCCCCATGACTTCAGTGCAACAACTGATATGTGTTTCAGTCTTTCAAAGTTCAACACAAATCCAGGCCAACTTGACTGTCCTTCTGGTTTGCATCACCAGCTTTCTGGTAATGTTCCTTCTTGGTATATTTCACAATGTCTTTGGCTTTCACACTTTAGGGCTCCCTAGTCTAGGCGCAGTTGACAGACCATACAGTCCACCCATCACAGGTCACGCTACCAGGATCCCTAGGCTCAGAAGCCCACAGAGGTACTTCTGTATTTACCCGTGTGTCCAAATTCACCTTCCCTTGGCTTCTCTTTATCAGCCTCTTGGCTTTATATACAGATTCACACTCTCCTGGCTTCCCTTAGTCAGCCTCTTGGCTTTGCCATTATGTGTTACACACCTCTTTGCCAGTCTTTGGTCTTGCAGCACTGTACCCATTCATAAGGTTCACTGTGTTGTGGTGGTCTGGTTCATGCCCCACCTTTCTCTTACACTCGTTCACACTTGCACTCTTTTATGTAGGTTGCTTTCAATTGGGCACTTTCCCTTTTGTCTTTCATCCGTTCTTAGCGTTGCCCATATTCATTATATATATGATTCAGCTAGGTATTCAATATGCATATTTTAGCTTTATTTTAAGTTTTCATTCAGTTCGTTGTTCGATGTTCATATTTTAGCTTTGCTTTGAGTTTTCATTCCATTTGGCATTCAATAAGCATTATATGGCAGTTTGTTACTTATGCGCAGCCTTCTTGAGACGTCCTGACTTTGAGTGACCTCCCCACCACTCACCAGTTCTCGCCATCGTCTGTGGTGAAATTTAATTTAAGTGTTCATTACTCTTAGTTGCCTCTTCCTCATCCCAGTATTTTCAGAGGTCAAATATGGGGAAATGAGGGAAGAGGTTTTACAGTAGCCTATAAAGTTGTCAATAGTCATACATGGCCTTAAGAACACACCAACTCTCAAAGACAGTTCAAGGGTTTTTATTGACCCTTTGGAGAAGGGCTTCACTTAGGGCTGTCCCTTTCTCTCTCATCTTCAGTGGGCTTTCTTATTGCTACCCCAGGTGTCTGCAAATCCCGAGATAGCCACTAGAGATCGGTAACCCCTACTATCTAACTCAGCAGACTGCCTAGTTGTTATGACCTAAAGCAAGTGTCTGCAACCTTCAGCTTCCCTGGTGTTTTGGACTATACATTTCATGAATATACTGGCTAAGACTGATGGGAGTTGTACTCCAAACTATCTTATCTAGCTGTTTCTCTCTGGGATTTCCAAGTTAGATGTGGATCGTATCGTGGGGTCCCAAAAGATGGTATAAAAGGGTGTCTGCCCAGTGCTGGTGTGTAGGGAATTATTATAAGCATATTCAGCTATCCATAATAGGTCGAACCAGCTTCCTTCAGCTTGGTGAAACATGCAACGCAGATACTGCTCGAGCGTCTGATTTGTCCTCTCAGTTTGACCATCCGTTTGGGGATGGTGACTGGTGGATAGCCGGATGTCGATCTGGGCCATAGAGCAGCATTTTCTCCAGAAGTTAGATACAAATTGAGTACCTCGGTCTGAGACCAAAACTGAAGGAAACCCATGGAGCCGTGCGATGCCTTCAAGAAATACCTTTGCCACAGTGGAAAAATTTGGGAGCCCCTTAAGAGGAATGAAATGTGTAATTTTTGAAAATAGGTCCACGATCACAAGAATAGTGTTAAACCCTTGACTGGGTGGTAAGTCAGTAATAAAATCGAGGGACAACGTGTGCCAGGGTGCTGGTGGGATTTCCAATGGTTGTAATAGCCCAGCCGGTTTCTGCTTGGATGACTTGTTTTGAGCACACATTCCATAAAATAGGATGAATTGGATAATGTCTTTACACCACGTGGGCCACCAATAATTTCGTTTTACCTTGGCTAGGGTTTTAGCGATTCCGGGGTGGCCCTCGATCAAGGAATCATGATAACCGGACATGACTTGTTCTCGTAGTTCTTGATTTGGTAAGCATAAACGATTCCTGAAGTAGGGCAACTGATCTTTTATCATGTAATGTTCTCCTTGTGCCCTCCACGCTTGTAATTGCTCCGGACTCATCAGGTTTTGGATTTCTTCATGTAATTCTTTGTGAGTTATGGTTGCTGTGATTCCTAGGAGCTTGTAACTCGGGATGATTGCTATTGGGTCAGGGGTCTGACACCCTTGCTCTTTCACCCCCATACGGGAAAGGGCATCGGCCTTCCCGTTTTTCACCCCTGGTCGAAATGTAATCACGTAGTCATATTCAGCTAAAAAAAGAGCCCAACGTAGTTGTCGTGAGGATTGGGCCTTTGCCGTTTGTAGGTACTGGAGGTTCCGGTGGTCAGTTATTACGGTGATTGTGTGTCTGGCGCCCAAGAGGTAGTACCGCCATGCCTTAAAGGCTGACTTAATGGCCAGGAGTTCTTTGTCTGTGATAGCGTAATTGAGTTCAGGGGGGTGAATTTACCCGACCAGAAGGCAACAGGGTGTAACTGGCCTGTTTCGGGGTCCTTTTGTGAGAGGACGGCTCCCATAGCCATGCTTGAGGCGTCCGTTTCCACCAGGTATGGGAGATCAGGGCGAGGGTGGCGTAAGATTGGGGCAGATGTGAATCTTGCTTTGAGTTCCTGGAAAGCCTCCTCGGCTCCTCAGCTGCTGTTGTCCACTGGAACTTTTTGTTGCTTTTCCTTAGTAATGACGTGATGGGATGCAGGATTTGCGAAAATCCTGGGATGAACCAGCGGTAGAAGTTTGAAAAACCCAGCATACTTTGAACCCCCTTGAATGAATTTGGGGATGGCCAGTTCAGGATAGCATCTACCTTGTGTACATCCATTCGGATTCCATTCAGGCTGAGAATAAAGCCCAGGAATTCCACCTCAGAGACGTGGAATTAGCACTTTTCGAGCTTGGCATAGAGCTGGTGTAGACCGAGTTTCTCCAATACGGATCGGATGTGTTTAACGTGGTCCTGCTTTGATGCGGAATATACTAGGATATCGTCGATGTACACTAGAGCACAGACATCAATCAATTCCCGTAGGACATCGTTCATGAAGTACTGAAATGCAGCAGGCGCGTTGCAAAGGCCAAAGGGCATTACTTGATATTCGTACAAGCCATATTTGGTGCGAAAAGCAGTTTTCCATTCGTCCCCCTGTTTTACGCGAACAAGGTGATATGCCCCCCTCAGGTCTAGTTTTGTGTAGATTTGGGCATCTTTGACTTGATCAAGAAATTCAGGGATCAGTGGCAAGGGGTAGTGATTTTTTATGGTAATCTGGTTCAGTGCGCGATAGTTGATGCACGTTCTCAAGTCCCCCTCCTTTTTCGGTACGAAGAATAGAGGACTGGCTGCTGGAGACTTCGAGGGACGGATGAACTCATTGGCCAGGTATTGGTCAAGATAGGCCTTCCGGTGCTGGTTTTCTGGTTCCGTAAGTGCGTAAATTCGCACACAGGGAATTTGTGCACCGGGTATCAGGTCGATTTGGCAATCGTATGGTCTATGCGGTGGCAGGGTATCAGTCATTTCTTTCTGAAAGAGATCTTGAAAGTCCTGGTATTCACTTGGTAGGGTGCCCATTGCCACAGTCGCAAGCGTGGAGGTTCTGGTGTCTATTGGTTGTTTCTCTTGGCGATAACATGTGTGGGCGCAAGTCTCGGGAAAGGCCAATTCTTTTGCTCACCAATCGATTCGAGGATTGTGAGATATCAACCATGGCATTCCCAAAATCAACCGGAACTGTGGTGCCTTAATGAGGTCAAAAACGATAGATTCTTGGTGTCCATCCTGGCACAGAAGGGTTAAAGCTGCAGTGCATTGGGATACTGGACCAGAAGCTATTTCTGTGCCGTCGGCAGTGGTAACAGTGTTGTTGGTTGATTTAGGGCGTAACGGAAGCCCCATCTTTCCCGCAAGATCCTGGTCGATGTAATTCCCAACAGCTCCACTGTCTATGTACGCTCTTACTGCGTGCATCCGAGATGGTTGTTGGTGATTGATCAAGACCACAGATAGTGCAAAATGGGAGGTCTGTAGTTCACTTTCTTCGCTCGACAAATGGACCCCTACACTTGCCAGGCTGGGGAGTTTTCCAATTCCTTGATGGTATCTTCCTTGTCTGTGGCCCCTACCGTCGTCCTCGGTGGCTTCACATGGCACTCTTTAAGGAAATGACCTGACCTTCCACAGTACAGACATAACTGCTGCTGTCTCCTTTTATCCCTTTCCGCTTTCATCAAGGGGGATCTGACCCTCTGATTTGCATTGATTCTCCTGAACCTTCCGTTGTTCGGGCAGTATTGTCCTTTGAACGCACATACATAGGGCGAGGGTCCGGTCTGGTTCGATCTGCTCTTCGGTCCTGACACCTATGATCCAGCTGAACAACAAGGTCAATGAATTCTGAGCAGTCTTTCGGGGGGTTCACTACTTGTGTGAGAACATCCTTGAGCTTCCCCCGCAACCCCCGATGAAATAACGTGGTTCGCTTCTCCACTGGCCCTTCTGCTTCAACTACGAGTCTATTGAACATGGCTATGTATGTTAATAGGTCTTGATTCCCTTGGCGTAGGGACAGAAGTTCGTTGTCTAATGCCTGCCCATGAGTACGACAGGCGAACAGCTTTTCCATCTCCTGCTGAAAGCCCCTGAAGTCATGCAGCAAAGGATCGTCTTGGGCCACAAAGGGTACAGACCAGTCAGCGGCGCTACCACTCAGGTAGGATAGCACAAAAGCGACCCGTGATTGGTCATTCGGAAAGGCCCCTGGCCTACAAAGGAATTGCAGGCGGCACTGGTTCATGAACGTTGCAAACCTCTTGGGATCCCCCGTAAATCGTTCAGGCGGGGCCAAGGGAATTGCCCCAGGAAGGGTTATCTGAATGGGATTGGCTGATGGCGCTGGCTTCGAGGGCACGCTTGCCGGCAATGGTGCATGCCCTGCTTGTGACTGGAGAAGTTGCCGGCTTAAATCATCAGTGCGTTCTTTGGCTACTATCAGCTCTCTCCTCAGGGTGTTGGTCTCCTGCCTGACTGCATGTACTTCGGAGCGTAGCTGCCCCAACATGTGGGCTAACTGGTCGGTTTCTGACGTTTCCATGACGCCCAGGTGGATTTTGATGTGAGGCTTTGCGTTCTGTAATGCTCACCTGGTATCCACGGGGACGTCACTCAGCCTGTTTTGACCTCTTATGACCTCGAGCCCTTCCCTGGAGGCTATTCGACTGGAGACTGGGCCTGAAACACAGTATTGGTAGGGTTTAACTCCCTATTGTCTCAGTGTGCTTGAACCCCTTCTTCCCCGGGGTCCAACCCTTCTCTTTGATCCACAGCTCACCTTGTTTTCTTGGATAGTTTGCTCTCTGTCCTGCTTTCAGCGCAGGGGCGCGTTGATTAATGCGGGCTCGTTGCTGCCTAGTTACTTCACTGGCAAGAGTCTGACAGGTAACTATAATGAGTCTTTTGAACAGTTCTCTAACTTTGTTCCTTTCCTTCCTTAGATGATGGCTGGCGTCCAGGGATGGCGGCGTGCTGCTGAGATGAGTAGCGCTTAAGGTGAGTGAGAGCGCGATGCGCGATGCACCCCTTTCGTATTTGCATTGAACTGAGTTATTTTTCTGTGTCTTTTAGGTGCAGCGACGTTTTCAGCGTGGATGCCGGTTATGAAGAACAAATGCGGTGGGTAAGCGCGGTATGCGGCGCCTCTAGATGTTTCCACGCTAACCTGGAGTGTCTTTTCCCTCTTGCAGATGGATGAGAAGTTGCGGAGACAGAGTTCCACCAGATCGGCTGGGATTCAGGTAAGCATTTGAAGCTCGTACAGTATTTAAAAATAAGCGAAGATTTGCAGAATGCTTACTAATGCCTTTTTTCTGTTCTTTTCCCTTTTCCTTAGGAAGCGGCATGCCGGGATGGGAATGACACCGCCGAAGATGCCCGCAGAACAGAAAGAGCGATGAATGATGGGCAGAAGCGCCGCAAGGTAAGGCTGTTCCTAACGGTGTTCTTGTTCTTGCAGGAGCTGAGCGCAGAAGAAAGATGCAGGCCTACTGGAGACCGATCCGAACACGGTGAGTGTCACGCTGCAGGTGCAGAAAACGCAAAGCATGTTTCTCAGCCTGGGTGTGGCTTAAATAGTCTCTGGGTATCCCAGGTGTCTCTGGGCTGAACCACACCCAAAAGACTAGACCGCACATGCAGTTCTGGGAACCGAAATATGTGGGGGCATCCATCTTGTCCCCATCAATGCACTACAAGTCCAATCCCCAATGTTATCCTATGGGAGTGAGTGAGTCTGGTGCCACAAGCGCCAAGTCTGACTCCAAGTGGGTCTTTGGAGGGATGGAGAGGCCCTTGAGGGCCATGTAGGTGATCGTGGCCTGGCTCCAGCCTGACATCTTGGAGGAATCATGACACATCTTTGCCAAAACGCATCAGACTCCACATACGCCCACACAAGCAGCGACCACCACATCAGAGGGCGGATTAGAGTTGATAAGCGAACACCAGATCGTGGCTGCTATAACTGAACTGAAATCCTCATGAGGGGCTGCGATGGCAGACCTGAAGGCGGCCCTCGAGACAAAAATAGATGCAGTGGCGATAGAGGTTGGCCTGCTTAGACAAGATGTACGAGCATTAGCAGAAAGGACTAGTGGCCTCGAGAGCGCAGTAAAGGCCAACGCGGAGACCAGTACCACCAACGCTAAGGAGGTCCATCTTTTGAAACAGCAAGTGTCAAATCTGTTGAACCGCGCGGAGGAGGCTGAAGGAAGAGCACGGCGTAACAATATACGCCTGGTAGGCCTGCCGGAGGGGGAAGAAGGCCCGGACCACACAGACTATGTGGAGAATATGCTTATCCAGGAAATAGGGGCCGGCAAGCGTTCACAAGGATTTGCCATAGAACGAGCGCACAGGGCTCTGATGAGGAGACCTCAACCTGGTGCCCCACCCCGGGCAATCATAGCGAAGATACCGAATTACAGAGACAGGGAAAAGATCCTGGAATTCTTCCAGAAAGGGGGGACAATAACACATGCATCGGCAAGGGTAACTGCATACCCGGATTATACTATGGCGGTACAGAAACAACAGTAGAGCTATGTGGCGGTGAAAAGAAGATTGCAGACAACTGGCCTCAAGTATATGCTTTTGTATCCTGTGAAACATAAGGTCATACACAAAGGCAAAGCACACTTCTTCGACACCCCAGAGGAGGTGATAGACTGGTTGGACGTCCAAGGATTTCCGGAGGCTGGGATTGGGCAAGGAAGCAAAGAACAGGAGAAGTGAACCATCAACACACTGGAAACTGCGGGCGGGGTGGAAAAGGGGGTGAAGCTGTAAAGCAGAGGATAGAAATATTGATGAAGGAGATGTGGGTAAAGTATTAACCTAACCAATAGATATGCTTAAATCACATGAACATGCTGGACTGGAATATAGAATTGCATAATGAAACTCTGAGCGGGAAATGCGCACTGGTTAGTGTTAACGTAGGAGACACCGCAGGTAGAAGACCTAACCCCAGTAGGTAGAATAGCGGAAGCGCCAGTAGGGCGACGCTTTCCTGCTGTACCCCAAGTAAAGGCGGAAGCCAAGGAAAAGGATAGATGCGGGAGTGCCTGAGATCCAGGGATGGAGCTGGGCTACAATTGGGGGGGGGGGCATTGGGGGCTGGGAAGCGTGTTGGGGTTGGAATGGGTGGGGGGAGTGAGGGTGGTTGGAGAAGTTGAAGTGTTTGTAGTTAGGGGAAGTTTGAGAAGTATTGGGGAACAAGCCTACATGAAAAAAGGGAAGAACTGAGACCTGGCCGGTATTTGTGGAGGGTGGAGTGGGACCCGGATATGTTCTAGGAGACCTAAAAGTAGTTACCTGGAATGTGACAAGGCTCAATAGCTATTTAAAAAGAAATAAGGTTATGATGTATTTGCGCAGGCAGAAAATAGACATAGCCTTGCTGCAAGAGATTCACCTAACGCTAGAAAAACTGGAGGTAGTCCGGAAGAAGTGGAGAGGGACAGTTGTGGGTGCAACATACTCAGCTTATGCTAGAGGGGTGATCATCTGGGTTGCACCGCATGTACCGTTCCCGCTACTGCACTCTACAGTTGAACCAGACGGGAGGATGGTAATAATAAAGGGATTGGTGGAAAACAAGGAAAAATGTATTATAAATACATATGCCCCGAATCAGGAAACGGCGGCATACTTCAGAACCCTATATAGCAAACTCAGTGTGAGCCTGGGAGGGGCGATGATCTGGGGAGGAGACTTTAATTGTGTACTAAACCCGAAAATGGATAGATCGGACTCCAAAATAGACAGACCGACCCCAGCGGCCAGGATACTGCAGTCTCTACTAGCAGAATTCGGGTTAGAGGATGCATGGAGATCACATCATCCACAAGACCGACAATATTCGCATTATTCAGCCCCCCAGCACCTGCACACCAGATTGGATTATGTGTTTGTCACGCATGAACTGATGGCAGAAATAGTGCAGACAGAATACAAAGCGAGGGTCCTTTCCGACCATTCGCCACTGATATTGATATGCCAATACCGACCCCCGAGAGCGAAAATACCGACATGGCGCCTCCGAGCGGAGGCGCTGAAGTAAAACATTTTCAGGGAGGAAGCGAGAGAGGAAATTATAAGCTATTTTGAGACCAATACAGGCAGCGTGGAGTCGGCGGGTGTGCTGTGGGAAGCCTTTAAAGTAGTGGTGAGGGGGATAGCTATAGCCAAGTCCAAGGGGCCACAATTTGAATTTGGAAGGCTACCAGAGTCCCTGAGAGAGGCGATCATCATACAGCTCCCCAAACCTAACAAGCCTAGCTGTGAGTGCGGCTCCTGCAGACCCCTGTCGATGCTGAATCAGGACAGTAAAATACTGACGGTGGTCCTGGCAAATAGAATGAGGAGAGTCATTAATAAATTAATACACTCTGACCAAACTGGTTATGTCCCCAACAGGAATATATCCCACAATCTTAGGCGACTCCACCGGGTCAATGAGTATGCCAACGAGGAGACGAGTGAGATGGCAATAGTGTCGCTGGACGCAATAAAGGCTTTTGACTCGGTCAAATGGCCATGGCTCATTGCTACTCTGACAAATTATGGAATAGGGCCGGGGTAACTTAAATGGGCCATATTCCTATACAGTGAGCCGCTGGCCAGGGTGAAGACAGGGACAGTTATATCAGAGAGGTGGCAGCTTAGTAGAGGCACCAGACAGGGCTGCCTGTGGTCCCCCATGTTGTACATCCTGGCCTTAGAGCCTTTGGCAATATACCTGAGGCAGCAGTATGACACAATAGGCATCATCATAAAATGGGAACCGCATTTAATTCCCTTGTATGCTGATAATATGTTGTTGTATTTGTTCTACACGGAAGAAAACCTCCAGTATGTCCTGGAAGTGATGGAGTGATTTGCAAGGCTTTCAGGCATAGCTGTGAACCCCAAAAAGTCTTATGTATTTCCACTGGGGAGGTATAAAGGGATCCCGTTAGAGCAATTACCGATCCTCCAGATACCATGGGAGGTCAGCAAGTTTCGATATCTTGGGATATACCATACGGTAGAAGCAGAGCACCAATACAACACTGAGAAAGCTGTCCGGAATATTGAAAATAGTATGAGGTTCTGGGTGAAGCTTCCCTTGGCGATGATGGGAAGAGGGGCAATGCTTAAAATGGTGGTCCTGCCAAGACTGTTGCACTACTTTGGGAACATCCCATACTTGATACATAGGACATTCTTTGCTAGGTTGAGCAGCATATGCAGGGAATTCCTTTGGCAGGGGACAAGGAACAGGATGGCCCTTTGGAAGCTGCAAAACCCATACGAGAAAGGGGGCATAAAGCTACCAAATTATGAAATTTATTACATAGCAAGCCATCTTCAGTATGTAGCTAAATGGCTTTCTGAGGAGCCGACCTCTAAATACAAGTTGTTCCAAGTGGATTGTGCCCCATTCTTCCTGAGAGAAATGATGTGGTTGCCTAAATCGGATATGGAAGGGTGCCCAAGAATGATGGCACTTGGGTGGGAGGTATGGTAGAGAGCGTGTCAGATAGTGGATGACCCGTCCCCGTGGTCCCCGCAGGTACCATTGGTCGCTCTGGCGGGAAGAGAAAGGCAACTAAGACTAATGATTAGGTAGCATTGGGAACCAGTGGGGATAGCGACTATGGGCGATATGTGGCAAGAAGGAAGTATAAGGGATTTTGAGGGACTGGTGGAGGAAACGGGGTTACATGCGGGACAGTATATCACATATCATAGGGTGGTGTAGCGGATTAAAGAGACATGGCCTGAAGAAATACTAGCGAGTGAACCGGATGCCGCCATGGATACAATATATGACATAGCAGAGGGGGGGGCACGAAATATCAAGAATATATGAGCTGATGATGATCAAAGTGGGGAAGGAAGTGGTACAACTTAGACAAGATTGGGAAGAGGAAGTGGGGGCCCCAATGAGTGATGGGATGTGGGAGCGCGCCCAGGGATATCACAAAAAAAGTGTTGAGAAATGCCAGACTACAACAGATACAGCTACATATCACCCACAGGGAATATATGACGCCCCAAATGATAGCCAATTTTAAACATGCAGGACGACACTCATGCCCCAAATGTGACCAAGAAAATGCTGGCATGGTACATATGTTTTGGTCATGCCCAATAATAGGAACTTTTGGGGAGAAATAGCACATAGGATGGAAGACAAAGGGATCAAGAAAGAGGTGGATACAGTGTGGGCTTGCCTGCTGGGAGGGTTTCCTAGACCACATAAGCTAAAGCACGTGAGTAAACTGAAAGATCTGGTGTATGTACTATTAAAGGGGAAAATTGCAATGGGATGGAAAGCATGCCATAGACCAAGAATAGAAACGTGGTGGAAGGATCTACAGAAATGGGCAGAGGCGGAAACTGTAGTATGGCAAGAGGCGAGTAATGTTGGGGGGAGGAGGAGGCAGGAACTTTGATGGCCTGGAAAATATTAATTGCTGAATTGTTTGGGCCCATGCATGACAGGGCTAATGACCGGGATCCAACGGAAACCATTGATATGGAATCCCTACTGCATGACGAAGAAATAGAACAGGAAGGAAGGTAGGCTTGGAGGGGGGGTGGGAAGGGGTGAAATACAGTGGACAGAAATAAAGTGATGTGTATTAACATTATTATGTGCACTGTAAGTTTGGTTTGTGTTGGTTGTTGAAATAAAATCAATAAAAATTGTTTAAAAAAAAACAATATTGATTGATATTTGGAATGAGTGCCTTCCATCTTCCCAGGTTCCACCTGTTCTTCCTTCTCATTCCCTAGTATTCTTTGCCCTGATCTTCCCTTTATCTATTTTTCCTCTCTCCTACTCTCCTCCCTTTTCATCCTCCTGTCAACTATCTCTCTTCCTCGTCTGTCTCTACGATGGTCTCTCTTGCTCTCTCTCTTTCTCACCTCTACTCCTTACTTCTACACTATGCTCTAGTTCCTACTATCACTTTTCATACTACTATTCACTACTCTTCACTCCCACTACTCTCTCCTACTCTCCCCTCGTAACACTTTCCACTCCTGCTACTCTCCTACTCTCCCTTCCTACTATCCTTCTCTCCTGCTGCTCTCTCCTACTCTCCCCACCTACTACTGTCCTTCCTCACTGCTCTGCCCTACTATCCCCTCCTTCTCCTATTCCGCTACTTTCTCCTATCCCCCTATTTTACACCACATCCACACCTTCTCAGAAAGTCACCCTTCTCTCACACTCTGTCACCTTTCCCATTCACTATTACTCACATGCCTACACTCTCCCTTAGTCTCACTCACATCGCACTCACTCAGGCCCAAGTACCACTTTCTCTCAGTAACCAATACCTCAGCTTGCACATGATCTATTTAATTCTCCTCCACCCTACTCGGTATTGTCCGTCCTACGCCCGGTCTCTTGGTCTGCCTTCTCCTCCATTGACCTCACTCGAACACTCCACACTGCCTTGAATCTTTTGTCCCTTTTTATACTCCCCTCCTCCTTGCATTGGTCTCTAACCCCTCAGCCGTTTCCCCGGGCCAACTGCTGCCTTCCTTTTCATCAGGGTGCCGGGTTACCGGCATCAGAAAACATATGTTTACAAGAGTGTGGGAGCCTCTCTACTGAGCATGATCATGATTCAAATAACCTGTTCTATGGAACGTTTTCCACTCAGGAGCATCTACAACCACGTGTTAGCTCACTGTACCCTTCACAGAGGAATATCCATTTGCATATCAGTCTGGTCACACCCTCATGGGCAGATCAGCACCGAAATGCTAGCGAATTCTCCTCTGAATAAGAGTAGCACCAGCAATCCCAGACATGTGTTGCAGACTTGTTGGGCTTCCTCAGTGAGGTGAAGGTGAGCCTCTCTAAGGCACAGTGAAGAAGGGGTCCATGTCTGGACTACCCTTAGTGATTTACAGTGAAACCCCATGTATTACAACAATTACCAGAGTGCGGGAGCCCCTCTACTGAGAATGAGCACGGTTCAAATAACCTATGGAATTTCTTCTACTCAGAAGCATCTAAATCCACGTTTTAGCTCACTGTACCCCTCACAGAGGATAAATATTCATTTGTATATCAGTCTGGGCCCACCCACCTGGGCAGTCCAGCACCAAATCGCTCAACCAGTGTTTGGTATGCCTGAGTGACGTCTTTCTTGGAGATTGATGGTTGTCAGCTGACACAACACAGTATTCAGCAATACATTTCCTGCCCTGCAAAGCACACTGATGACAATTAGCTATTTAGCAAGACGCTGATTCCACCCGGTGGGTCCTCAATTACTCCATTTTTGGCATTCCTGGTGTAAACTGTGTTTCATTATCAAGACTGCTTTTTGATTGCTCTTGGCCCTGTGATTTGTCTGATAAGTTGCTTCCGATACTCACCACTTCCCCGTCTCACAGACTCCTACCCGGACTACAAACTTGGAATGTTTATGGACTCCTCGGAATATGTTGGCATCTGCGCTTTTAGGGATTATTTGAACTTGCCTTGGCCATCTTGGGTTGAAATTGATTGTTGTAGGATTGTTTATTTTGATTCAGCAATTATATAGGTTTGGTAGAGGGGGTAGTTTCTTGCTCATAAAGTGGCCTGGTTGTAGTATCCCTTTAACTGTCAGCTCCTCCTTCTGTTGGATGATCCGGGCTGTTCGCTCCTTTCCTATTTCCCGACAAGTGTTCACTTAGATGTGACACTGGTAGTGTGGGTTCCAGGGAGGGTGGTACAGTGTTTGTAATTCTGCTCATTGAACCTTTGTGTATTCTTTCATTCATCAGGATAAAAAGAGAAGGGTCTGTGAGGGCTTGTATCTGGGCTCTGTTGCAATCCTGACACTAGGGAGAAATGCACAAGGGAAAGGTCACCAGCAGCTCCTTGCAGTCTGTAGGGAAAGAATAACAGCAATAGGTATACAATACACCAACAGAATATTACAACATATAAAAGCTGAAATATAACATACGCGAATGGGACTACTAATATGGAGTACACCTACATAATACTAGCCCCTGCCACCACCTACCAACCAGGCCTGAGTCCATGAACTAGGAAATCTACATAATGAAGTTCAGGTTTGTTAAAAAGGAAAACTGTTGCAAAGGAACTGACCAGGTGGTACACAGACCTGAATAAGGTGCCTCTAATAGCGGCATGGGCGCAGGAACACGGCCCATCATACCGGCAATAGCGGCATGCCGTAAACTGGAGGACATCACAAGTCAAGCAGACATGCAAATACCGGCATCATGAAGGCGCTAAAAGTGGATACCGGCATGCCGTAACTACCGGCATCGCTGACCAACCGTAAAATGTCATGTGCAGTGTGCCCAACTGCCACAGGTGCACACCATCAGCACAGGTGGAGGCAATGGAGTCTGGGCCTGTACAAAAGGAGCACACACACACACCACACCCCTTTCCACACCAAGATCAATCCAATAGTAGCATCAATACTTCAGCTAGAGGACATGCTTGCATAGCAAAACCAGCAACAACACCAACAGCAACATCAGGCACCACAGAGGAGACGCAGCAGTACAAGGAAGGTGAGACAGGCCCAGCATACCCCACCAGTGCAGCCAGCGTAACCACGCATGTAGCCCCCAATCCCAAACATCAGAGCCAGTCCTTCCAACACAACCCTGGAGCAGAACCACACCCTGTACCGTCTGGACCAGGACACCATCAACACCATCGTGGACATGACACACGATTGTCAGCCCCATTGAAATACGCACCGCCATCCCCCCTCTACTGAAGGCAGTGTCGGTGCTCCACTTCCTTTCTACAGCCACCTACCAGCACACAGTGGGGCACATGCATGGCATATCACCACCCTTATCCACTCGCATCCTGAAGCAAGTGCTGGATGCCCTCCTCAAGCACACAACGGAATACATATCCCTACCACAGACTCCCCAGGAGATTCTAGAAACAAAAGGTGGCCTCCATGCACTGGCAGGCATGCCAAATTGTATAGGTGTCCTTGACTGCACCCACGTGAAGTTGGTGGCCCTGCATGCCATGGAGGTGGTTTACCGCAATCGCAAGCAATACCACTCCAACAAGGTGCAGATAGTAGGCGACGCCAGCAAGATCATCACACATTGTTGTGCCCGATATCCCGGATCAACCACAGTAATGCTGCATTTCACCATGGGAAAAATCAGCGCTGAATGCCTAACATTGCAGAGCTTACTGCCACCGCTCCTCATCAGGAAATCCTACAGAACGCTACACATCACTAAATGGACACGGCACACAGCTGTATGCGTACACAATGAATGAGCAACAAGATGGCAGAGCACACTGTGTATCATCTTGAAGATGCAACCCACACCATTATCCCATGGCACAGGAAACATTGAGGGCATAAAAATGCGTGCATCCATCAAAGGACATGTGCGTGTGACCAACGATAATCTGGCGCCATCTGTATCTGACGCAACATGCCCCTGACCCCTGACATTGAACTGCAACCACCTGGTGATGATGAAGGGGATGAAGATGAAGTGGCTGCATATCACTGTGATGCTGATGCACAGGAGGGACGTGCTGTGGGCCCGTCAGTGATTGTACAATATTACTGACACACAAGGCTGCAGAGGGTGACATGATAGTTTGACAGAGAGCACTGGGTGTGTGGGTACATGCACACATGCACACTATGCACTGTATATGATTACATGACACATGCGCAATGATGAATGTCCACTCAGGTCTTGCTTTTGACACAACGGGTGCATTGAAATTAACAATGAAAACACAGTGTAATAACCCTCCACCACCCTCGCCCCTCTCCCCCTCCCCCCACAACTGGGTAGAGCTTGACGAGGATGGTGTGGCCGCCTGCTCAAATTTGGTTGCCGGACGTTCCGACTCCATGGCATCGGCTATGCAGCTGAGTACCTGCCTTAGGGCGGATACCTCCCGCGCAGGCGGCTAGTGTTCTCCGCAAATATCTTGCCCATGGAGGTGGTGTTGTCTGTGATTGTCTTGCCTAGAGAGGCAATGTTCTCCCGCCACTCCTGCCTAGCCTGTGCGTTGTCCTCCATGAACTTCCGCACAAGGGCAGCCAGCTGCTCAGAACGCTGCGGCCCTCCGGGTGCACCTGTGGAGGTGGATGGTGCCTGGGTGTCATGCTCAGCCTAACTACTCTCCACTATGGGACTAATGGCCCCTTGAATTCCCCCCCCCCAGACTGCTCCGGGGTGGTGCTGTGGTCCGACTCAAGTGATGTGATTTGTGGGGATGGCAGTGGACTGGGCGTGCGGGGCAGTTCTGAGGAATTGTCGTCCATGGGCACCCATACCTCCTCCTGTGCTTCCTCCTCAGCCTGGGGTGCTGTGGCTGCCACCTCCCCAGCCAGACTGGACTCTGCCGAATGTGGAGCCTCGGCTGTCTCCTGTGGCTGTGCAACAGGTGTTGCCGCTTCCTCCTCAATGGCCCTTGGCAGCACCGGTGCCCTGGCAACCTGAGGTGTTTTCACTGGTGGTGCACGGCGGGCCTTGGGTTGGCCCTTCGAGGTTGAAGGCCGGTTGACCTCGTCCCGGGCCCTCTTCCGGGGTGTGGTTTTCTGTGGGGTTGAGTCCTGGGCATCGCTGTCATGGTCTGAGCCTGTGGGGGTCAAAGAGAGGGACGGCATGAGTGATGTTTTGATAGGCATCATACATACATTTGTACAAATGATCATCCACACTTTCGAGGGTAATAGGCATTTGAGTTTGGACGATCACGTTGTTTGATACATGGGTGGGTGATGCAGGCATACTTCGGGGTCACTCATGTTGGGGAACACATTTTGTGTGGTATGTGTCAGGTACGGCATTGCCTTGCTGCAGGCATCTGCATGTGTCTGTGATGCGTCCGACAACTTTGCTGGGAGTGTGTGTGTGTTGGGCCTGGCTTGCCTCTTTGGACAGAAATATTGGTTGACTTTCATCAGACTCTGCATTACAGTGTTTTCTTAGGACACTCAACTCCATCTGCCGATGTTGTGGCACCACACTCCATGTCTCTGACACCTTCTATCCCCTCAATGCCAATCAGGCTGGCACAGATGTCCTCCCATCGGGACAGCTTGATGGGGCAGCTGTCTCCTCCACCTATTGCCATTGCCTGGCTCCTGTTCACAGAGAGTATGTTCCGTACTCGCAGCCGCAAGTCAACCCAACGCTTCCTGCAGTCTTTTATGGTGCGTGGGGTGTTCCCGACTGCGCTCACTTTCTGCGCCACAAGTGCCCATGTTAGGGAGAATTCTCTGTAAGGCTAATTTCCCAAACCTAGTGAGTCCCCGAGCAGCTTTGCTGGATTTTTTGGGGTTTATTTTTCCTCTCCTGCTAAGAGTGAGATTCTTTTGCTCCCAATCTTAGACATGATTTGAGGTGTTCCTTTAACTTTCCTTGTGTTTTATGGGCTATGGGGTCTTTTACTCTATAGGGTCTCGTGTTTTTTTGATGTAGGTTACACAGCACCCTCCGTGCCGTCCCCCCTGATCGAGTTTTGGCTGGTGGCAGTGGATACTACTTTTTATATTCGACCGCGAATATATCTCTATAGGATTTTCCCATTGTTCGAGGCTACCAACTTTAATTATTTAATTCTTATAGCCTCCAATATACTGCCGGTTTATTTATTTAATATTAATTCGCCGGTTGGTATTTTTTGCCAGAACTCGATTCTAAAATGGTGTTTGTGTTCTCTTCTGTGACTCCAACCCAAGTCGAGCCCTTTGTTCCACTTTTTGGCAGGCTTCTCCACAGAAGCCTTCAAAAGTGGTGCCACTCTGTCTGGATACCTCAGGGGGTGTGGGAGGGGGTTTAGTCACCCTGGACTGAGTTACCTTGCTAACTCAAGTCGCACTCTTGTGTGATTGGCCCAAGTGGTGAGCCGGCCGGCTCACCACTTAGCATGTTTGATTGACAGCTAGGCTGAGTGAATGGGGGTGTGCTGCATAAAAGCACGGCTTTGGGGACTGGAACTTCAGACGTCGCCACTGGACCTAAAGAATCTGAGGAGGGAGAAGCTGAGCCTGCAACGACGACACCACTGGTGGAGCCCTGCTGAACCGCCTCACCACTTTTCCCAACGACAGAGGAGATCTCCAGCCCGGAGAGTCTTCTTCCTTCGACTGGTGGGGATAACCAGTCTACCTTCTTTTTGCCTTCCTGGAGCATCTCATGGCCACCTTGCCTGTGCCAAGCACCCTGGCAACCGGCATACCACGTTTTCACCATCACCCCGAACCGAAAGGGTAGTACCTTTGTACCGGAGAACTCTGCGGCTGGTTTCTTCCCTGGCAGTGCAACGACCTTCATCTTTCCTCCACGACGAGATCTTCTCTTCCTCTGGACGACGCTGCGACTTGCACCCGCTGCCAGGAACAACTGCCCCCGCTGGAGGATCCTCTCCATTTAAGGTACCGTGTTCCGCCTGGCTTCCCTTGCAACCAATTGAATGGGGTGTATTAAATCCTCGTCTCTCGAACCTGGGTTAGCCTGGGACACCTTAGCTTACTTTTTCTGAACTGAACTAAACCTTTTTCAAACTATCTCCACAAACTTCGAAGACTCTGTGTAACTGTTTGATCTTGGGCATCTTTCGCCTGGCTCCCTTAAAAGTGGGCCTGGCACCTAAACTTCCTTGTTCACCAGTAGACTGTGCCTTCCTAACTTGCTGTGATTCTTTAAAAAGTGTTTCGTGCGTGTGCTTCCATAATTCTGATTTTCCCTCCCTTTTTATTTAACTTGTTGGAGTGCCATCGAACGTTTAGCGCTCACCTCTGTCTGGAAATAAGTGGTGTTAACTAAGACTTGTCCAACAAGTAATCAGGGATGTACATATGATAATAGTGATTGTGTTTTGAACTTATCTTACCAATTTAGTGCTAATGTGTTTTATAAGTGTGTGTTAAATTAAATAATGATATACTTTTACACCCAAGCTCTGGTCAGTGTTTGCTTGTGCTACTGTATTTCTGTACCTATTTTGTATGCTCTGGATACTGCCTAACTCTTCTTGAGGGAAGTCTGACTGCTCAGCCACAGCTACCAAGTGAATCTGTGTGGTACAGACTGCTACCAAGTGGGTTTACTGCTAAACACCTGTAGTCTTAAATCTTTTGCAGTGGTCCCTAAGGGAACTGCGCAGGTTTCTGCCTAACACTGGTGGCAGCGGTGGGATTTGTATTGAGTATACATTTTAGTGTGCTTAAAGATACCTTAGTGCAACTAACCACAAAGCGTAGCACTAAAAGAAGTATTTTCTAAAACCTGTCAACTATGGAAAGTTATAGTCCAGAGTCCCTTGCTACAAAAACTGCTGATTGTTTAAGAGTTCTCTGTAAGCATAAGAATCTCCTGACTAAAGGCAAGAAAATGGAGCTAATAGAAAGGTTGTTAGCAAACCAAAGTCTAGATGATGGTTCAGAGGAACCTACCAATCCAGCAACTGTAGATAACAGCAATGATATTGATATGAATGTTAGTATTGATAACTTTGAGTCAGAAGCAGAAGAGGAGGTGGAAGATGTTAGAGTTGTCTCCCCTGGGCCTCTACCTACCCTGCCAGCTGTGCCTACTGGACCCTTACCAGGTCCCACACTTAATCCTCAATATATGGAACTAGAAAAAATGAAGCTTGAATTAGAATTCAAAAGAATTAATGCTCAAACAGAACAACGGCACCAAGAACTAAGGCTCAGAGAAATGGAGCTCAACCATGAGCTAGAAATGAAAAAATTGTCTGTGGAAAGTGCTTCTCTCTCCGAATCTTCTAGGAGTTCCAGTCCCAAAAGACCCTGGATGCCTAAGGAGTTGGTGGGTATGTATGAACGTAAATTGGATGTATTGGACTGGTTGAGTTTGTTTGAATATAATCATGGGCTCCAGAACATTACAGGAAATGAGTTACTTTCCTGGTTTTTCTCTAGGCTCCCCCCTGTTGCAACTGATGTGGTAATGGAGTTGGGGGAGGAAGATAGGAAGGATTATAAATGTGTGAAGCTAGCTTTGATAGCTAGATTTGGGAAGACCCCTTCCCAGTACCTTAAGAGGCTTAGGACCCTCAAAAAGAATGATGTTACCCCTTGGGCTACCTGGGTGAGTGAGTGTTTGAAGAACTTAGAGGGAAGAATTAAGGGTTACAAGGTGAACACATATGAGGGAATGAGAAATCTTGTAATGTTGGAGTCAATTTATGATGCCTGCTCTCCTGAGCTCAGACAGCACGTGGCTGATTCAAAGGAATTAGATCCTAGAAGACTAGCTAAGGCTGCTGACTTGTGGGTGGCCAACAGGGCTACTCACAAGGATTCAGGGGTCACTCAGACAAAAGATGAGGGAAAGTAGCCACCAAAAGGGAACCAAGAGAGTTCTAATACCTCCCAAACCAAAGAGGGCCCCAAACAACAAAATAACCAGGGTAAGCCCCAGGGTAAACCACAACAGGCTAGTGTACCTTCTGGTCACAAACCAGAAGGAGGTCAGGCCAAGCCACCCTTTCAGAGAGCATTTGGAACATGCTATCTCTGTGGGGCAACGGACCACATCAAAGGAGATCCCAGATGTAAGGATAAACCTACAGAGATCAGCACAGTCTCCTTAGCCTTCACTCCTGAGGAGGAAGTCCAAATGGCTAGTGCTCACTTTGAAGTCTTTGCTGAAGAACCTTTGGGTCTTCAAGCAAGTGTAACAGTAGAGTCCATGGGTCTGGTTAGTGATCAGAATAGGAGTGTGTACAACTCCATACCAGAAAACTCTAAAGTTTATTATATGGACAGTGTTCTTGTCAATGGCCGGATACTCCTGCCAGGCGAGACTCTGGGGCCAGCAGAACAGTAGTGGATGAAAGCTTTTTCAGTCCTGAGGATGTTGCTAAGGCACCCAAAGGTCCCACTAAGATGTCTGGAGGCCCTGTCCAAATGGTTCCAATTCTACCAGCCCTCATTCAGTGTAATGACATGACAGTGTTGATTCCTGTCAGTGTTCAGCTTGAGGTGCCTGGGAGAGTCCTGTTGGGGAATGATCTAAGAACTCTAGGAGTAGTATCCAGTACCCAGGCCTCCCAGTATGGAGACCCAGAACCAAACCAAATTGGCTAGAGAGGCCACCTTCAGGAACCACTCTAAGCCTGTGGGAACCTCTACTGAGAACCCCACTACAAGCCCTGGTGTTGGTAAGTTGACCTCTGGCCCAGGCAAATTTCAGGCTAGAAAGTTAGGGAAATGGGAGCCCCAACCAAGCTCCATCATTGTTCCCCCAGTTATAGAGTCTGTGACTCCCCCTGCTTCGGAGGAAGAGGTGGATAGACCCACTGGAACCCTAACTAGGCCTAAGAGAACTGGTAATTCTCAGTGCTGATGGAAAACCAGAAAAGAAAAGTCTAAGGCCAAAAACCTTCAGACTGTTGGACCTTCCACAGAAGACTCTAACCCAATTCCTAGTATTGAGGGGGAAACTCCTAAAGTAGGTAAAGGTAGATCTAAGAGGAAAGAGAAGCATGTACCTTGCTTATCTCCATCCCCTCCAACTAAGAGGCCGAAAACCAAACCTTCTCCCAACAGAGAGGTGGTGAGGACCTCTTGAGGCCCCTCTAGATCTAAGGGAATCCTTTATAAGGACCCCTTGAAAAAGCCTATCACAGGTTCAGAAGTTGTACCAACTTCTGAGGGACTGGTCAACCAGATCCCCTATAGTTTCAAAAAGACTGGTGTTCCTCAAAGGGTTTGTAGGCCATATAGCTTACAAAGGAAATCCTTTGATTTGACCATAGAACATAGGTCAGGGTGTCACCACCAAAATGCTGATGGGACTTTCTGGGATGTATGTCATCGACTAGAGGTATGAGGTTCATCCAGGAGTGGATTAAATCCTCCTGTCCCTTAGTCTGGGGGGGGGGGCGAGTGTTAGGGAGAATTCTCTGTAAGTATTTCCCAAACCTAGTGAGTCTCCCAGCAGCTTTGCTGGATTTTTTGGGGTTTATTTTTTTCTCTCCTGCTAAGAGTGAGATTCTTTTGCTCCCACTCTTAGACATGATTTGAGGTGTTCCTTTAACTTTCCATGTGTTTTATGGGCTATGGGGTCTTTTACTCCATAGGGTCTCATGTGGTTTTTTTGATGTGGGTTGCACTGCACCCTCCGTGCTGACCTGAGACCAGGTAAGAGCGCGCTACAATCCCCTGCTCTAATTTTGATTTGGACCATTTTATTGTGAATTTGTGCCCCCAGGCCCTCTGTGTCCCTGTGTTTGCCCCTTTGTCTCCCCGCACCCGCTTCCTGATACCCCAAGCCCTCCCGCCTCCCATCCCGCACACCGTGTCCTGATTGGCCAGACCTCCAGTCCTAACAGACCCTGCTAGGGCGGCCCCCTGCCTGTGCAGCCCTGCGGCTAAGGGCCCGAGGCAAAGGGCGGCTCCTACAGAAGCGGCTCCAGATCGTACTTGCAGGTATCCGCAGGAGAAGCAAGAAGCCAGTAGCCTGCAGTCAACCAGCACAACCAGGAAAAGTAAGTGTGGCAAGGGTGGGGACTGAATCAATAACTTAACTCCAGAAAGCCCTGCCACTCTTACTTAAAATGTTACTGTGTTAAATCCTGCATCTAGATTGTATGCCCAACAACATTGAGTGTGCCCTGATAGTGTCACTTTGTTCAAATTTGAATTTAGATAGTGTGCCCAACAACATTGAGCGTGCCATAATAGTGTCACTGTGTTGAATTTTGCATCTAGATTGTTGTGCCCAACAACATTGAGTGTGCCCTAATAGCGTCACTGTGTTGACATTTGAATTTAGAAAGTGTGCCCAACAACATTGATCACGCCATAATAGCGGCATTGTTTGAATCTTGCATCTAGATTGTGTGCCCAACAACATTGAATGTTCCCAAATAGCATCACTTTGTTGAAATTTGAATTTAAAAGGTGTGCCCAACATCATTGAGTGTGCCCTAATAGCGTCACTTTATTGAAATTTGAATTTAGAAAGTGTGCCCAACACATTGAGCGTGCCATATTAGCGTCACTGTGTTGAATCTTGCATCTAATTTGTGGGCCCAACAACATTGAGTGTGCCCTAATAGCGTCACTTTGTTGAAATTTGAATTTAGAAAGTGTGCCCAACAACATTGAGTGTGCCCTAATAGCGTCACTGTGTTGAAATTTGAATTTAGAAAGTGTGCCCAAAAACATTGAGTGTGCCCTAATAGCATCACTGTGTTGAATCTTGCATGTGTGCCAACAACATTGAGTGTGCCCTAATGGCATCACTGTGTTAATGTTTGAATTTAGAAAGTGCGCCCAACAATGAGTGTTCCCTAATAGCGTCACTGTGTTAAAGTTTGAATTGAGAAAGTATGCCCAACAACATTGAGTGTGCCCTGATAGCGTCACTGTGTTGAATCTTGCATCTAGACTGTGTGCCCAACAACATTGAGTGTTCCCTAATAGCGTCACTGTGTTGAAGTTTGAATCTAGAAAGTGTGCCCAACAACATTGAGTATGCCCTGATAGCGTCACTGTGTTGAATCTTGCATCTAGATTGTGTGCCCAAAACATTGAGTGTGCCTAATAATCTCACTGTGTCGTCCCCTAAAAACCTTTACTGTGTTGAAGTTTGAATTTTGAAAGTGTGCCCAACAACATTGAGTGTGCCCTATTACTGTCACTTTGTTAAAGTTTGAATTAAGAAAGTGTGCCCAACAACATTGAGTGTGCCCTAATAGCATCACTGTGTTGAATCTTGCATCTAGATAGTGTGCCCAACATCATTGAGTGTGTCCTAAGAATCCCACTGTGTCGTCCCAAAGTTGTCACTGTGTTGAATCTTGCATCTAGAAAGTGTGCCCAAACAACATTGAGCGTCCACTAAGTTTACTATACCGAATTGTACAGTTACTTATTAAGGTCGTGCGATACTAATAGCTTCACTGTGCTGAATCTCGCATCCAGATAGTGTGCCCTAATAGTTTACTGTGCTGAATATTACATCTAGATAGTGGGCCCAACAACATTGAGTGTGCCCTAAGAATCCCACTGTATCATCCAAAATTGTGTCACTGGGCCTCATTAGGACCCTGGCGGTATTGGCTTAATGGTGCCATTGAAGGTGCTGGTGCCGTTAAACCCATACGGCCCTATTACGAGGTTCCCTCACGGGACCCACTCTGGACATCTGGTCAGACCAGACGTCCTTTGCGAGTCCCGCGAGGGGACCAGGGAGCTAACAACGGGCCCGTTTTTAACGGGCCCATTGTTAGCTCCCTCCCCATTCCCATTGAGCCCTATGGGGGCTCGAATGGGAATGGGGAGGGTCTGGGTCCGGGTTCCTTGAATGGGGAAATAGCAGGCCCTCCAAGGTCGGAATGGCCTGGTATTTCCCCATTCAGGGAACCCGGACCTGAGTTTGGATTCAGCCATGTCCCTATTAAGGGCATGGCTACCTCCAAACTCCTAATGAGGCCCACTGTGTTGAATCTTGCATTTAGAAAGTGTGCCCAGAACAACATTGAGTGTCCACTAAAGTTTACTGTACCGAATTGTACAGCTACTTATTAAGGTCATCAATATAAGTGTACCCCATTAATTTCACTGTGCTATGAATCCACTGTGTTGAATTCCACTTCTTGACATTACAACCAAGCCTTAATTTCCCCCTGCGCCTCGCCATGACTCCATCCCTCCCAGCTAAATCCAAAATGAGAGATTCACTCTGGCGCGCCTCTCACCTCCCTCCCATTAACTCCTCCCCTCTCCCATCTCAAACTATCCCACCCACCACCGTGATCTCACCCCACCCCCTATCCAACTCCTAAGCCAGAGGAGCCTGATGGCACGCCAACCATCTGAACACCTGTTTCTACGTCCCTTCCACCCACCCGCCTCTGAGCATACTCCCCCCTGCAACCCCTTTACCCCACAGTCTACCCCCATCCCGCAAGCTCCACCCCCCACCCCTGCCCTTTCCTTCCGTCGACTCCCACTAACACCCCCCACCCACCACATCCCTTCCCCTCCCTAAAAACTGCATGTCTCACCCTGGTAAGAACAGTGGCCACATCCCCATCGCCCTCCGACCCCCCCACCCTCTCACACACACCAACTGCACTGAAACCCCAGAAAAGAAAAACAAGCCTGGTTCCGTTCAATCTCCCACTACTCCTCACCCCCTACCTCGACCCATCCCCTCAATCTCCCACCCCCTACCGTCACCACCCTCCCACCCTCCCTCACCCCGCTTCCAACTGCTCTCCCTCGACTTCCCGCTCTGGAACACCTAGCATCCTTAACCCCTTGAGATTCACCCGTGAATCCCCAGTGCCAAGTCCCAATGGCCAACTGCCCACCCGCACACACACCACCAACTCCGTCCTCCCCGCACCCCCCTCCTCCGCCCACCTACTCTTCCCAACCCCCATTGACCGACCGACATCATTCACCCCTCAGATCCCGCTGCCACCCTACCCCCATCTCAATCCTACCCCTGACCCACCCCCGCCACTCCCCCAATTCCCCCTACCACAACCCCTACAACCTCCAGGACAACCCCCCATTCCAAAGTAAGATGCATCCTTTTTAATGCCCACTCTGTAGCAAAAAACAGCCACAGCATCTTTGACCTCCTTGCCTCTGACCATCCAGACCTAGGCCCTCATTACAACACCGGCGCTAAACCATGGCGCTATTAGCACCATGGTTGGTGCCGGTGTTGTAACGAGTCTGCCATGGTTCAATGGGGAATCACCACCCCATTCCAAGGTTGGCGGGGCGGTAATTCCCCATTGAACCATGGCCCTTCCCCATTCCCATTTTCGCCCCATAGGGCTCTATGGGAATGGGGAAGGCGCTAAGTACGGTACCGCAAATTGCAGTACTGTACTTAGCACCAAGGTCCCTTTGCGGGTCCCTACTTTAACGGCTGGTCTAGACCAGCCGTTCAGGTCGGGTCCCGCAAAGGAACCTCATAGTAAGGCGCTAAGTGTTTAACGGTGCTGCAGCCTTTTACGGCGCCGTTAAACACTTAGCGCCAGGGTCCTAATGAGGCCCCTAGTCTTTATCACGGAACCCTAGTTCTCTGACGACTTTGCCCTTGTTGCTCATGAAGCCTTCCCCCCAACTACTCCCTCATCCGACTCAACAGACCCTCTAGAGGAGGTGGAGTAGCAGTCGTTTTCAAATCACACTTCTCCGTCTCACTCGTCGACTGCCAGACAATCACTCCTTCTTGCGAATCCCTTCTTGTCAAACTATCACTCTCCCCGATGTTCTCCCAGAGCTTCCTAATCATCTACAGACCCTCCAGCTATGACAGACATTTCACAACCAACCTCTGTGACTCTATAGACATCCATCCAAGTGAACCAGCCCACTCTCACGCTTCTAGGGGACTTCAATATCTGGCTAGACATCCCCACCAACCCCATGACCCACTCACTGGTCGATTGCCTTGATGCGCTTAACCTCCACCTTCACATGAACAGCCCAACTCACTTTAAAGGACACACGCTTGATGCCATCTTTAGCTCCCACAACCAGATACATCTAACCCCCCCTGTACCTCTCATCGGGTCTGATCATTTCATTGTCCCTTTCATCATCTGCTCGCCTGCCTCCATGGCCATCCTTGAGCCAGATGCCCCCCTCCGCTGCAAATGCTGGAAGAAACTAAAGATCCTCCCTGACCTAGGCGAAGCTCTGCTTCAAAGACCTCCCTCAACCAACCCACGTAATGAACCTTTAACCATCGACTGCTTTGGCTCTTGGCTCAATATCTCACTAATGCCACTCACCACCACCTGCCAATCCTCCTCTCACCGCAGTCCTTATCCCAGATGGTTTACACCAGAACTGAAGACTGTGATACAACTGAATAAATCCCTCGAACGCAAATGGCGTAAAAGTAAAAGCAACATGAGTAGATCCACCCTCGCCCTGCACCAACGCCACTACATAGCTGAAATCCGGAAAGCAAAAAAGCCCACTACAACACCCAAATTCTCGACTGTGGAAACCGCAGCAAGGAACTCCACAAAATCCTTTCTGAATTTGTCAAACTGACCTGTACATCAGCCCAATCCACCCCATCTCAATCACTCTGAGACTCGCTCTCTCTCCACTTCTACACCACTGCTCTCAACAGAACAACTTCTTTTTACAACAAACCGGCCCTCCTCCACATAATCCATCCGCCCTATCAACTACCCCCCCGCCCACCACAGCAACAACAACTCCACCCACTTTTGACTCATTCACACCAATCTCGAGAGACACATTTCTTGACCTTCTCTCTGTTCGAAACCCATCTGGATCCCCCCCACACACCTGCCCCACCTCAGTCCTAAAAGAAATATTCTCATCCTCCTGCGCAGGAGAGTACGCAAGAACCATCCTAAATGACTCCCTCAGCTCGGGAATCTTCCCGAACGCCTTCAAAACTGCACATGTCAACCCTCTTCTAAAAAAAACATCCCTCGACCCCCTCAACCCCAAAAACTACTGCCCCATCTCAAACACCAGGTTCCTTGCAAAACTCATCAACAGAACTAAACACCTTTGTTGGATCCAATAACATTCCTGGACCCCGCACAATCAGGCTTCAGACCACGACACAGAACCAAAACCACGCTGGCCTCAATCTGGGATGATCTTAAGATCACTGCAGACTCTGCAGGATGTGCTGCACTAATCCTCCTAAACCTCTCTGCTGCCTTCGACAAAATTGACCACTCAATCCTACTTGACCGCCTCCACTCCCTAAGAATCAGTGGAAACACTCTCAAATGGATAGCCTCCTTCCTCAACAAAGAGGAATAAATAACCCTCCTCTCAACCTTTGCTTCCGCCGCTCGTCCAGTCAATACTGGAGTACCACAAGGAGCATGCCTATCAGCCCTCCTGTTCAACCTCTATATGTACACTGTCCCTGGAATAATTCGCCCGCACAATATCCTGTGCTATAACTATGCCGATGACACCTAAATAATCCTAAAACTCCTCAACTCTGACCCCAACTCTCAGCCCGACCTCGCAACCTGCCTCCTTGAAATTGATCGCTGGATGACTACACACCACCTCCTCCTAAACCCCACTAAAAGAGAAATCATGGTGTGCAGCAACACCGAACTTCTCCCCCATCCTTTACCTTGGCCCACATCAATGGGCAATCCACCCACCACCTCTGCCACAGTAAGAAACCTTGGATGCACTTTAGACTCTGACCCAACCCTCTCTCGCCAAATCAACAACGTATCTAAATCTTGTCATTACCACTTCAAAATTCTTAGATGCTTTTTCCCTATTTCTCCTTTTCTAACAGACTTGCCGCTGTTCAGTCTATTGTAATGTCGAGACTGGATTACACTAACTCCCTCTATCTCGGAGTCTGGGCATACCACCTCATTAAATTACAAAGAGGACAAAACGCTGCCGCCAAAATGCTTCTAGCACTGGGCCCAAGAGACCATACCTCTCCAGCTCTCAGAACTCTCCACTGGCTCCCAGTTGAAAGAAGGCCACTTTCAAAACCCTATGTATCGCCCACCGAGCAGGGCACAAGAACGGGCCTCTATACCTGCAAGACAAGCTAAAACCCTACCAGCCACTGCACACTCTAAGATCAAGCTCTGCCCTCCTTTTAGTGATACCAAACACCAACTCAGTCAGGATAGGATGATCCTCGTTCTTAGCCTTGGCCCCCACTCTATGGAACTCGCTTCCACCTCACATCCGACTCACCGAAGACTACTTGTCATTCCGCAAACTACTGAAAACGTGGCGCTTTCCATAACACTGATGACCGCCCAAGATGTGCCCAAATCCCCCAACAACCAAACGACGAAACACACAGCGAAGCTGTCCGACCTGGTGCACACCCACATGATAGGACATAAGGAATTTATTAGAGGGAATGATTAGAGTGAATGGAGTCGATGGATGGAGTAAATGGAGTGAATGGACACAGTAAACAAAATGTCAAAGCTGATTGAGAAGAGAAAATAAAGGAGTAAATGGAGTGGATGGAACGAATAGAGTGACTAAAACAGATAGACTGAATGGAACGGATGGAACAAATGGAGTGGATGGAGCAGACAGAGCAGATGGAGCGGATGGAGTGGATGGAATGGATGGAATGGATGGAGCCGATGAAACAGATAGAACAGATAGAACAGATGGAATAGATAGAGTGGACGGAACAGATGGAGCGGATGTAGCGGATGGAACCGATGGAACCGATGGAGTCGACAGAATGGATGGAGTGGATAGAACGGATGGAGCGGATGGAGTGGATGGAGCGGATGGAACGGAGGGAGCGAATGGAGCAGATGGAACGGATGGAGTGGACGGAACGGATAGAGTGGACGGAAGGGATGGAGTCAATGGAACAGATGGAGTGGATAGAACAGATGGAGTGGATAAAATAGATGGAGTGAATAGAACAGATGGAGTGGATAGAGTGGATGGAGCTGATGGAACTGATGGAGTGGATGCAACGGATGGAGTGCATGGAACGGATGGAACGGATGGAGTGAATGGAATGGGTGGAGTGGACGGAACAGATGGAGTGGACGGAACGGATGGAGCGGGTGGAACGGATGGAGTGAACAGAACGGATGAAGTCGATGGAATGGATTGTGTGGATGGAGTGGATGGAACGGATGGTGTGGTTGGTGCGGATGGCACGAATGGCGCGGATGGCACAGATGTCACGGATGGTGCGGATGTTACGGATGGTGCGGATGTTACGGATAGTGCAAATGTTACGGATGGTGCGGATGTTTTACGGATGGTGAGGATGTAACGGTTGGTGTGGATGTTGCGGATGGTGCAGATGTTGTGGATGTTGCGGATGGTGCAGCTGATACAGATGGTGCGAATGGTGCAGATGTTACGGATGGTGCGGATGTTACGGATGGTGCGGATGTTATGGATGGTGTGGATGTTATCGACAGTCCGGATGTTACGGATGGAGCGGATTTTATGGATGGTGTGGATGTTACGGACGGTGCGGTTGAGGATGTTGCGGATGGAGGCAACACCTGTTCACCATGATGTTGACATATATCTGTATCCCCTATATATGCAATCTACCTGTATCACCATATATAGCTGTATCCCATATATACCTGTATCCATCCTGTTGACGGTGCGGATGTTACAGATGGTGCAGATGTTACAGATGGTGCAGATGTTATGGATGGTGCAGATGTTACGGATGGTGCGGATGTTGAGGATGGAGGCAACACCTGTTCACCATGATGTTGCCACTTATCTGTATCCCCTATATATGATATCTACCTGTATCCCCATATATATCTGTATCTCATATATACCTGTATCCTGTCGCTATATATCTGTATTTGCTATGTACGTCCCCACTGTCCTGCTCACATGCCTGTACTCAGGTGCTTATACTGACAACCACCATATCACACCACTACGCCTACTCTCTACTATACATCATCATTCAACCAGAACACACCTATACCTTGTTAATTCAGCCTAGCTGGACACATACAAACACGACTCCATGATCACCTCATCACCCTAATAAAACACAGCTAGCTGAGCACATTCCGGCTAGCTGTTCACATAGGCGTCCCTCAGGCCTAACGCAGCCAGAACCCAGTCTAGGTGTCCTCCCACGAGACTGAACACATCCAACTGATTTCCTCGGCACCACACCTATTCCAAGGAAGCATCTATCATCCAACAACTACACCGGCTGCACACATATCCGGTGCACCCACGCACCGTACAACACTCTCTCTCTACTAACTTGAACTACGGTTTCCAAGGGTGTTCAACCTACCAGCGCTTTGAGATCATACCAATGAAACATAAGGCACTATACAAATGACAAGTAACAAAACATAACATAACATAACATGAAAGCGGCAGGTAAACTGCACAACAAGCAGGGTATGGGAGCTGCAGGAAAACAACACAGGAAACAGGCTAATTGCTGTAGGGCCACAGGACAAAGGGAAGAAGAAAATACTGGCAGCAACCAGAGAGTGTAGGACTGAGCCTGCAAGACAGGGATGGAGGAATTGGAGCAAGGCAGCAGAGGAGCAGGCTTGAGCCACAGGTAAAGGACAAGGCAGAATGGTCAACAAGGCAGAGAGTGATTGCAAATGGTACCAGGTGCACGACGTTCAGGATTAAATGCAAGAACAGGGGGTTTAAGGGCATGGCAGCTTGGAAGCAGTGCTAGTAGGGATGAAAGCCAGGGTGG
The DNA here is from genome assembly GCF_040938575.1 of Ambystoma mexicanum. NCBI lineage: Eukaryota > Metazoa > Chordata > Amphibia > Caudata > Ambystomatidae > Ambystoma > Ambystoma mexicanum. The sequence goes on along the minus strand of NC_090936.1, from coordinate 296,402,378 downwards.
AGCTGTATGATTGGTCTGTGCACAAGCAGTTACAGGTGTGGTTAATGATAATCCCTGGCAATGACTTTGGGAGAGGGTCCAGTGCTGACAAACTCCAGGAGTGTTTGTATAAAAACAAAACACAGTCATTGTTGTGTCATTTTCTATGTTGTAGTCCATGGAAATATGTCTGTCTCCTTTCAGTGGCAGTGAAACTAGTGTTCAATTCAGAGTACAAAAGAGTTTCTAGGTTTGCCTGACTGATTTTCCAGATATCTTTCCGGTGCATTATGGGAATTGTAGTCCATGTTTCTGGAATTACAGATGTATGCAAGGAAATATTAAATAGTAATTCTGGGTCTTCTCTGGTGATGGTTGACAATGCCTCGTGTGTCTGCAGACAGCACCACCCAGAGGCAGAGATGCAGAGACATGACAGTATGTCGCAAAGGTTCTGGAGTTTGATAACTAACACAGGGCAGAGTTCCCCTCATGGCTTCTGTACCAGGAATAATGTTGAGTATGTACCCTGACCATGTTGACTTTGTGGTAGCCGAGTAACTGCCATTTTCATCAGCAAGCTGAAGATCCCCTTTTTCAGTTCTGCAGTGTTGATGGGATTGAGTGGCATGGAAGTGATCACAGTTTCTGTAGGGGTTGGTGGCGATGAGAACTCGATTGCATACCCATAGCAATACTCTTGAGGACCCACTTGTCCTTGTCCTTGATCTTGCCCTTCCAAACCGAAAAGAAGTCCCACAGGTGGTCCCCTAATGGTAGGTGAGAGTCCTTCATGTTGTTAGGAATTTTGAGGTGCATTGGCTGTAGCAGAAGTGAGTGGTCAACACATATTACTCTGTGCCACCGCCAACCATGGATCCTGCCTCAAAAGGGACATCTAGATTGGGTACCCAGAGTCACTTCTGGTACTCATCTGTATGTCATATATCTGTGGTTTGGTGTCCTGATGGAATTAGTAATGTTCTGGTCCTATGCTGATTTCTTCATGTTCTGGTCCTATGCTGATTTCTTCATGAGGTCTTCCATATAAAGGACCAAACAACCTACTTCTCTGAAAAGAAAGTTGTAAAAGCAACAATATATGCATAGCATCCAATTTCCAGGGGCGCATACACACTTGACGGCAACCTGCCAGGCCCGCTCTTGATGCTGCTACTGTGGCGCACAGGCCATAAAATGTGAAGTCCAAAGAGTTTACTGTGTAATTACGTCTCCCTTAATAAGAGGGAAGGGTTTTCCTGTTGGTGCAAAAACTCAAACACTTGTTTAAAGTCTCTAACCAATGTCTCAGCAATATATGCATTATATTTGCCCATGCACATTGAAAACCTAGAGGCTAACTAGGCCTGTTCTCAGTCCACCTAATTTTTTTATCAGTGGCATCCACTAGAATCACTTCCTCTGAAGGCACAGATGTTTGTGCAGACAAATTGCAATCCAATGAGTTGAATTTAGGCACCAGTGGAAATTCACTCTCTAAGCTAGTGAAGGAATACAGCTGAACCACAAAGTAGGGTAAAACAGGTTGGTGAATGTCCTTTGTGGTAGGTCAGAAGAAGGACATAGACTCTGATTAGAGATTCTAATCATGATTTTATTAAATAATAAGATAAATCCTGTCTTTCCCTATTCTACAAGGCTTCCATACCTAACATAACTAACTAATGTGCTGGTTAGTCGTCAGTGAATGCCTATAAATGAAAAAAACGTCCACTGTCCAACTCTAACCTATCCGACCCTACCACTATTCTTAACAACTTAAAGACAGGAGAATGCCTCCCTTCTCCTGAGATTTCTTGTCTTGTCTTTCGATCACTCTTCAATAAATGATACTCTGATAGTCTGCAGGAATCACTTTTACCAGTTCATACAGGCCATTTAGTGAGGTCTTTACTTTGGTGTTTTTTTCCTGATTTTCCTTATACTTATCAATGCTTCTCTCTTTCACTTGACTGTTTCTCCAAGCATTACTTTTCCCCTCTGGGATGTTTCTTAATAGTCAATTATTCTTGAATCTTTTATTCTCAACTTTCTGTGGTATTTCCACAAAGTTTGATTTATTATTAAATTCCTCTTTTATGACTGAATCTTATCTGGCTTTTGGACCTTCTTGGTATGTGTTATAATCTGATGGATAATTTCCAATACCTTTGTCAGGCTTCTCTTTACTATTGTTATTGTATTTTTTCTTTCCATACTGTGATGAGTAGGTGCTTTAGAATACTGATTCTCAGTGTCTCATGGTATGTTTTTTTTCTCTTGACTGTTATGAATAAGAGTACTTAAATAATGATTCTCTTTTACCCTTATTATATCTTTACTCTCGTGGCCGTGATGAGTAGGAGCAGTCCAGTATGGATTTTCATTCACTCTTGTTACATCGTTATTCTCATGACTGTGACGAGTAGGGGCAGTCCAGTAATGATTCACTTGCTGGATCTCCCGTTATCTCCTTTACCTTCCATGATGAAGGTTAACGTCAATGGGTTCTTCGCGGTTTCCTTTTCTCCCTTCCTGGCATTTCGCGTCTCTCTGACAGTTTCTTTTTCTCACTTCTTCAAGGTTAGCGGTCTACTATCTCGGGTTTCCACTCTTCCTGAATCTGCCAGGGGTAAATGGTCTTGGCGTTTTTGTTCGGACACCCAGTTCACCAGAGAGCCCCTGTGGTCACCCCACCACTCAGTGTCTTTCTCTCTCTCGTCCCCCTGGGACGCCGTGCATCCGTTCTCTGTCCTGAGCTGCACATCTCACCTGAGCTGCTCGTAGGTGGCGTGTGTTCCCTTTGAAATATTACAGGCTGTCTTTTAACTTCCAAAGGCTCTTCTGCTTCCTGAGATGACTTGGCTGGGGTGCTTCCGCTGCGCAAGAGGCCATTCCTTCTTCTCTTTCTCTATTTGGTTCTCTTTGCCTCCATAGGGCTTCTTCTTCATCCCAGTAGAATGGGCTTGTGAAAGGAGATTTTTTATTGGCAGTAACTCATTTTAACTTATTCTTCAGATGGTGTCTCATCAGGGAGATGTACTGGTTTTGTCTTGAAGGGATTTCTATGGAGTTCCTCCTGAGAACGGAAGTCATTTTCCCCAAAGGGGAAGTCTCTCCCAGTGATGTCCCGCTTGTCTCTACCACTATGGTGGGTATTGTGGAGTTGACTCACTTCCCTAGCCTTGCTGGGGGTGCTCCCCCTTGGGGACAAGGGGCAAATTCCTGCGATTGGTCACGACTTCCATTCTTTGGGCTTGAGAGTGCGAATAGCATCAGGTCCGGTACAATGTAGACTGCAAAGAGGTAATCATACTCAGCCTCTGTCGATACAGGATCAGGCAAATGGAGAACATCTCAAATGTACTTAAGTGCAGCTCCCAGATCCTCTACTTGCAGATAGCTAGCCATCTTACAGAGACCATCTATTTCCCCTTCCATGAGGACAGATACCCCCACATGTGCGACTGCTAGCTCATGCTCCCTAAAGGCTGGGCCCAAAGCAGCTGCAATCAGCCAGTGAAAAGTCTCCTCCTCCATTGTAATCATAGGAATTGAGGGAGGAGAGGCCGGAGTGCAGTAAGAACAGGGGGAGGTTGAACAGGGGCCTGTAAGTATTTTCTCTTCTCTGTGCACTTGAGTGACTCCATGTTCGCATCAGAGGCAGGCAGTGTATTGACCTGGACGTGGGCTCAGCTTTTACCTGCTGCCTTTTTTTGTTATACTCAGATTGCCTTGCAGCCGACATTGCACGCTGTGTCATGCTCAAGCCATCAGCCTTTCATCGGCCGACATGGAGCGCCAAGTCCAATCCTACCTTGCAGTGATTGTAAGCCTCTATTCAGGGCTCTCTGGGCTTCTCTTAGTGACCCTGGCATGCCTGGGGCCCAAGCCCGTTCATGCCTAGAAGTAACTGCAAGGCTTCTCCCGGGTCTCTAAACACCTAACTAGCTTGCACAGCCGTTGTGGTATACAAGCAGTGCCAAATTCGATCCTACCTTGCAGTAATCACAAGGCTCTAATCAGGGCTTGCTGGGCCTTGAGGAGCCTGGCTAGCAGTGTGCACAGACCACCTGCAGACAGGAGTCCCAGCAATACCCACAGGGGAGTAAAAGGTAAGTATGACTTGGGCAGGGAGCCCAGCAATACCCACTGGTTTGTTAAATAATACTAACATTTGAATAATAGCACACAATAATGTATATACAAAGAATGTAATGGTTACTGTTGTATCCGCCCTGCGACCGCAACGCGGTGATGCAGGGCGCCCTAATAAAAGCCCCGCCCCCACGGATGGGTGGCAGTTCCCGGCCAGATACCAACGACGTGTGCCGTGTGTTATTTCGCTCCTGCCGGAGCTGCGCCACTGCGACCTACTTCTGAGGCCTTCAACGTTCTGTCTTCCCAGGGGCGGCGGCGCGGAGCCAGAATGTAACACTGGCGACGAGGGAAACAGGGCCAGCACACGCATTCGATGCCCTGCTAGCTGTTTTTCATGAGCAGCGACGTGAGAAATTTTTGGACACCCGGTGGGGGGGTGGGAGAGGCACACAAACCCCCCACCCAAAAAAAAAAATTCCCTTCTCTATCTATCTTCTGCCTATTGAACTGGCCTTCCACACGGGCCCCAGCTGGTTGGAGGGGACACAGTCCCAACGCATGGCCACAAGGTACTGCAACATCCACCCACTGCCTTCCAGGGGTCAGATGCACCACTGCGCCACGTGGGAAGACATCACACTCCCACCAAACACGTGTGATCACGGCAAGTGAACGTGGTGAGCACCTGGATCGACGTAGCTGGTCCATCCACCACAGCTTGAGACCTTCTGCCACGGAGGGGCACAGACGTCTGAAGATACGCATCAAGGTGAGGCGAATAAACCCCATCAAGGGACAGTGAGGCCCCGCTATGGCGACCGGCACGTCCACCCCCAGGCCCCATACGCCTTCTAGACTTGCGGCTAATCTGTCAATGTCGTCACCACAGGCTCGCCTACAAGGGAGCTCCTCTGCAATGATTCAGCCCTTTGACCATTTACGGATCCATCATCAGTTGGCCCCCGGTGGCAACTATGGATCCAAAAGTTCGAAATGGCAATGGAATGTAAGGACATATCCACCACCAGGAAAATGAGATCGCACCTGTTGTTAAATGTGGAGGACGAAGTGCTACGCATTTTTAACTTGCTAACAATTGATGATGGCCCGGTCATTTACCAGCAAGCGAAAGATGCTTTGGCGGCTCACTTTCTCCCACAACTCAACCCTGATTATGAAACCTTCGTATTCTGCACCACAATTCAAGCAGAAGAGGAGACCTTAGATGCCTACCACACCCGACTCAGGAAGCTGGCAATATCGTGTGAGCTCACGGACGTCGAGTAAGAAATCAGGAGACAGCTCATCAACGGCATCCAGTCGGAGAAACTAAGAAGGATGGCACTGAATGAAAAGGGCATCTTTCTAACACGCATTTTGGAACTGGGTCGTCCAAGAGAGCTGGCACATGCCAGGGCTGCTAACATGGGCGCTACTCTTCAAAAACGACAGCCTGCCCTCACGACAGCCATGGTAGCCCATGTCACCAACAGACAGTCCACAAGGGATGAGACTGGCGGCAACTACGCACAAGCCAGATGGCAGCCACGAGTCCCGGGACCCACGGAGTGTGGATGGTGTGGTGGACCACGACATGGACGGCGGAACTGCCCGGCGCAAGGGACATGTGGCAGAAAGGACCACTGTGCTAAGCTGTGCCGGTCGTCGGGTACCCCACTACTGCCTCCACAAAATCCCCAAGAGAAGAGTGGAACCAAGAAAAAGAAGCAAGCGAGTACACGGCGAGTCGAAACAACAAACTCTTCGACTGAGGAAGAAGGGGATGACGTCACCGGGACCCAACAGGAATCTGGCAGGGAGCAACGGATGAAAGGGAGAAAAATCTACCTGGTGTCAGCCCTGGATCATGGACATGCTACGCAGAAAAAAGGGCGCAGGAGGCGCAAATGCCAGGTCACTCTCCAAAACCAACAGGTATGGATGACCATAGACACGGGAGCATCTGTTAATGTTATGCCGACAAGCACATTTCAAACACTGCAACCACGACCGGACCGGAAGAACACAGACACTCTACTGTTTGCATATGGCTGTAGGAAACCCTTACCGGTGGTTGGCAGATTCCGCACTACCCTCAGCCATGGGGAAAACAGGTTACCGTCAAAAATCTATGTGGTAAATGTGGGGATCGAATGCCTTCTGAGTGGTGATGTTGCTGAGGACCTAGGGCTAGTGAAGTTCATCTGTCAAGTCAAGGAGGCACAAGAGGTTGAAAAGATCCTGGCACAGTATCCCAACCTGCAAAAAGGGATAGGGTGTTTAAAAGGAAAGACAATCAAGCTCCACATTGACGAGTCGGTCCAGCCAAAGGCCGTAAGACACAGGAGGACCCCATGCCACATGCGTGAACAAGTGGAGAAAGAACTTAAAGCGTTGGAAGAAGCCGGCATTATAAAAGAGGTAACGGGACCAACACCATGGGTTTCCCCGATGGTGGTCACAAAAAACCCAAACAGGCGGGAAAGTCCGAATTTGTATAGACATGCGCCTCCCGAACACTGCCACCAAGCGGGAGCGCCACATCACACCTACCCTCAACGAAATCGTGGCTGACCTCACAGGGTCAAGGATTTTCTCCAAGGTTGATTTGAAAGCGGGTTACCACCAGCTAAAGCTGCATAGGGAGTCTTGATACATAACAACTTTTTCGACACACATGGGTTTGCAAAGATATAAGCGCTTAAGCTTTGGGATCTCTTCGGCTTCCGAAGTTTTTCAACAGACAATTCAAGAAGTCATCCGGGGCATACCAGGTGTCCTAAATGTAAGTGACGATATCCTGATCCATGCTCAGGAAAGAGGAGAACAATTGAGGAGACTACAAATGCTCCTGGGCAGACTAGAAGATGCCAGACTAACCATTCACAAAGAAAAATGTGAATTCTTCAAAACGGAAATATCGTTCTTTGGCTACAAGTTCAGTAGCACTGGCATTTCCCCGGACCCCCAGAAGGTTGCCGACATACAGGCTGCGAGTCCGCCCATGACACCCACTGAAGTGCGCAGCTTCCTAGGGATGGCCACATACTGTGGGAGATTCATCCGGAACTTGGCCACTCTCTCTGAACCCCTTCGAGAGCTTACCAAGCTCAACACAAAGTGGGCGTGGGGGCAAGCGTGTCAAGACGCTTTTGAAAACATGAAAGAGTCACTATCCGTGGACACAAAAATGGCGTACTACGACACTGCGCTCCCAACTGAACTATTTGTGGACGCCAGCCCTGTCAGCCTAGGGGCCATCCTCATGCAGGTTACAAAAGAAGGTGAGAAGAGGCCCATTGCATACGGGTCAAGAGCTCTCACAATGACAGAGCAGCGATACTCGCACATTGAGAAGGAGGCAATTGCCGTACTTTGGGGGTGTCGTCACTTTCACCTCTATCTGTATGGCAGAAGATTCACGGCAGTTACGGATCACAAACCCCTGTTGCCAATCTTCATGGGCACATCCTCTCACCCGCCGGCCAGAATAGCCAAATGGCTGCTACATCTCCAACAGTACAATTTTGAGCTGGTCTATCAGCCAGGAAGTGAAAACCCAGCAGACTTCCTCTCAAGACACCCTCAAGCGGCGACTCCATAGGAAGTTCAAGTAGCCGAAGAGACTGAGGAACATATCTGCCAGGTGGTGCGGGCCATGAGATCAAAGGCTGTCAGCATCAATGGCATTGCAGAGGAAACACACAAAGACCCGTGTTGCGACCTGGTGAAGGATGCCATCATCTCAGGCGACTGGAAATCCTTCATGAAGAACACCCACAACAGGACAGCGGAAGCAAAGGCGTTCCTCACGGGGATGTTCACCATACGACAGGACCTGTCGATCACAGAGCAAGGATTGCTGCTCAGGGGAAATCGCATCATCATCCCACCGAGCCTGCAGGACAGAATAGTGGTGCTAGCCCATGAGGGCCACCAAGGGATGGCTTGGACGAAGGCTCGAATCCGGCACCGAGTGTGGTTTCCACAGATAGATGAGAAGGTCGAAAGGCTAATCAACACCTGTCTACCATGCCAGATAACAGGGGCGCCACCTGATCCAGAACCAATCCAGCAGGCGGAAAGAGGTCTTGGCAGATGGGATGCAAAAAGCATTGACTTTTGTACACTGCAAGAAGGCCTGTACCTCCTGGCCATTGACAATCACTCCCGATATCCCGAAGTCGAGGTAGTTGAATCCACGGCAGCGGAAGTGGTCATCCCTGCCATGGAGAAGATGTTTGCAACGCATGGACTGCCCACAAGAATCAAGAGTGATAATGGCTCACCATTCCAAGGGGAGGAGTTCAAACAATACCTGCAGGAACTAAACATAAGGTACCATCACATCATGCCACGGTGGCCCCAGGCGAATGGGGATGTAGAACGGTTCATGAGGATACTCAACAAAGTGCTGAGGTTATCAAGAGCAAATGCCAGCCCGTGGAAAGTCGACCTTTACCGCTTTCTGCGAAACTACCGGGTCACCCCTCACAGCACGACTGGTATCCCGTAAGCCTGTTAGAACTGATAAAATATTGTTTCGTCCTCATCGTATATGCTGGCCTATGCCCAGTCACTTTGCGAGGAAATTTGTATTACAAGGTCATGCCTCAAGTGAATCAAGCCTCCATTTTAGGTTAAAGCCGCCATTTTAGTTTTTTGTATAAAGTCACCCTGTAGTCTAAAATGGCCGTCTCGTGTGCTCTTGTTCTTGCCTTAACCTCTTCAACCTCTGTAGGAAAGTTAATGTCCAACCTGCATTCAGGCGAAATGTTAGGGTCATGTAGACCTTGTCCTTCGTTGACCTTGGGATCAGGGGATTACTTGAATCGGCGATGTTAACCTACAAGTATACAAGAACAATAACGCTATCCAAATACGACATGTGAAACATTTGTTTTGTATTAAAGCAATGTATAAAGAGTGTAACGATAAACTAGAGAATAATAGTGTGTGTTAGTAAATATCTTGGAAAAGTAAACAGCATGCACGAGATATGTAAATTAGGAAACAAACCTGGCGCGACCTTAGCCCAGTTCATAATTAACCTGAAAGAGGCTGGACATCGTTATAACAAAAATGTATAAATACGCCGATGTCCAGATAGCAATTCCTGCTCACTGCTCACATTGAACCCTGCTGGTGGTCTCTGTGGTGTATTGACGGCCAAATAGCTATTTGTGGACTTTGTTTGGTAACTGTTCAGTTTTGTAATAAAGATTCTGGGAATCTTTTCTAGCCTGTGTAGGTGTATTTTCCTTTGCTTGGTGTAAAAGCCTTACTATTGTATTTTTATGATTCCACAGATGGTGCCCGAATAGGGACCCTCAAGATCGACTTTGTCTCGTTGAAGGTTGGCTCGGCTATCGGACCGGGATCTGACGGTGCCAACAGAAACGGCCACTCTGGACGAGAAGTGAATTCCTCGACAAAACTGCACGATCTGATCCATGAACGGTGAGCTGTAGCCCGAGATGACGTCTTGACGAGGGTCCATATATTGAGGTGGGTAAATTTGCCGAAAATCTCCAGACACGTGGGTCCTTAGCATTGTCCTTAGTAACCCGATCGGGCCTCCCAGTCCTTTGGTCAGGTGCATCGTGTCCCGATTCTTAATTTAACCCTGACAATTTGAATTTGGCGCATTGTACTCGCGGGCACAATTACTTGACCAGGTAACAACAGAACTTTGATATGCCTGGGAAATTGTCTGCCTGCTTTAGGGCATTATTCCGCAGCGAAAGACAATCTTTGGAAGATAGCCGTCCCGCACCACAGGAGGCGTCGCCGGCATGTACTCTGTACTGTAAGAAAGGCTTTGGTAGTATAGCATTTAATGACATTTGGCACAGACAGACCAGACATAATTCTAATCTTCGGTGGCCAACCAATGGTAGTTTCGAAATCCCTCGTATAGAATATCTAGAGTCAGTATTAGTAAAGAAAAAGGCTAGACCTGCAGCATTTGACGCATTGCATAGTTGGAAAACAGAAGCTTTGCAGCAAAAAAAGAGTTGAGAGAAACATATGCGTAGACATATGACGAGTGTCGAGAAGGCACGGTTATATGATCAAAATAAACAATTGGAGTCAGTTAGGAACACGTACAGAGCGTTCCAATTAGGCATTCAGAAAATGTACCCTTCAAAAGATTTTCATACGTCAGATGAATTGATTAATAAACTTTTGCATGAACGAAGGCCCGATGCCCCCGCGCCACCTCCGTACGTGCCTCTTCCTGGTGCTTTGCCTCTTCCCGTTGTTATTCCCCCTCCTATAGTTCCTCGGGTCCTCCCTGTTGTTTTTCCTGTTGTTCTTCCAGCCGTCGCTCCTTTGCCTGCCCCCTTGCCTCCACTTGTTGATATCCAGAATGTGCCTACTCTTCCTCTTCCAAGTGATTCTGCATCACTTGTAGTAGACCAGGGAGCGAGACCAAGGGTTGTGACTCGTAATACTGTGTCCACAGATAAAAAGAATTAATTGACTGCTTAGGCTAAACATTGCATGGAGAAGGGTGAACAAGCTGATGTTTTTTCCACACTCGAAAATTTAAAAGGTATTCCCAAGAAAAATGTCTTTATTGAAGGATTAGGGATTCATTTGACTATAATGTGGGACAGATTAAAAGATGTAGATCTCCCACAGGGGTTACGGGATTTGAATGCCTTAGCGTTGTCCAGAGATACTGCGGAGAAGGTATATGAGCATGTTGAGAGGATTTCTGAGTATAGGAAGGAGTTGGAAGGGTTACAGAACGAGGAAGCAGATGGTGGTAGTTTAGGTATTATGTGTTTACAGAAACGGTTTTCTCCTCGCCGTGAATTAAAGGGTGAGGAAGTGTGGATTTGTACAAAGGATGCGATAAGATGGATTTCGGATATGTCGATAACTCCAGATGAAGTATATGACACATATAGTCAGTATACGATAGAAATGCAAAAGAAGGTGATACAGGTGATGGTGGAGTACCTGCAGAATGAGTGTGTACAAAGAAAGATTTGTTGTCCCGCATGAATTGTTGAGTGTTTATAAGAGAGCCTTTTCGATTGATACTTCTTCGACTGCCTTAGCGCTTGATTTGGCTCTGTTGCTTAGTAAGCGTTCGGAGCTGCCTACTTCTCAGTTGCCTATGAGAGAGGTCCCTCCGACATTTGTTCCGAAAGTTGAGATTGCGGCCGATGCTGGACGAGGAATACTTGCGGGAGAAATTCCTGCACATTACGTATCACAGTTTGTTCACGTCCCGTTTTCAAGGCAGGAAGTGAACACCATAAAGCAATCTATTCCCGATTTAAGAAAGAATCCGACCGGGTTCTATAAAGAAATAGAGTCGGTCTTACAGTCGTCGGTATTCACCTTAAGTGATATTGATTTATTATTTCCCGTACTGCTGCCAGTCGATTTGTGGAAACAGATTAGGACTATAGATGATATACCTGGGTTGGGAGATACATGGGATAACATGGTTAGGCTAGATAGAGAAAGACCAGCTGGCGAATGACCACCTCAAGTGATATTAACCTTGCCTGATAGGATTATTGTAAAATTGAAAACTATAGTTCCTGAAAAAAGAATCATTTGGGACAAGCTTACGGCCTGTGTCCAAGGAAAACCTGAGGGTGCTACCGATTTCTTCAATCGGTTCGAGCAGGTATTTTCAGATTTCAGTGGACAAGACTTAGGCACAGAGTCAGGGAAAAGGCTGTTTGTTGACAAATTTGTACGTGGATTGCTGCCTGACATCCAGTTACAGATTATGTCTTCCGAACGCGCTTGGCAGGCGAAGTCTCAATCAGAAGTACTGCATATGGCTCAGTACTATGAAAATCGTGTGAATAATGAAAAGGAAAAACTTGAGAAGAAAAAGGGTGACCTGAAAACAAAAGTCTTATAACAACAGATTGTTAGAAGCCGTAGAGGGGGTAATCAATTTAGAGGTCAGTGCATTCCCCAGGGAAGTGCGCCCTTGGCTCCGGTAACCATTAACCAGTGTGCCTATTGTCGACAGGAAGGCCACTGGCGCGCACAATATCCAACCTTGCAGCAGAGGTCATTTGGGAATATGGGTAGATGATCCAGAGGTCGCCCAGGTGCAGGGGGCCCTGGTAGAGGTCAGTTTGCACCAGAATCACAGCAACCTCCTTCACAAGATAAGCAAGTTTCGAATGTGGATAATAGAAACATTTTTGATCACCCTTCTGCCGCGTACCTCTCTGAAGAACTTCCTTTTGATAATATTCTGTTTCGCTAGGATTGCCCGAAGCAGGATTTGGAACCGACGCCTATTCCCGTTCATCAGAAAGGCCCCTACGTTGAGATGGCGGTGGGAAATAGGAAGCATCTATTTTTAGTAAATACGGGAGCACAGAAATGTTCCATTGATCATTCACAGGTTCCAAATATTCCCCTATCAGGGCAGTCCAACGTTTCCGTAGGGTTTTCAGGCACACCTGTAGTTTGTCCGGTCTCTTTGCCGGTTCCGATAACACTGGGTCCCTTCATGGAGCAGTGTCCATTTCTACTTACCACAAACTGTGGGGAGAACTTGCTGGGGCTAAATTTGTTGAAGGCATTGCATGCAGTAATACATTGTTCTCCGGACGGAGTTCGGTTAACAATTTCTCCTCAGCAACCACTCGCCTCTCAGTTTTTGACTCCTCCTTTGCCGCCAGAATTCAGTAATGTTCCGGAATGAATCATTGCATGAATTGGGGGCATTTATAATTCCTCTACTACTCATTGCTAAGGCCTACTATGAAATGTTGAGTACATCATGTGGCAATTCTAGTATCCTGCAGCTCTAGCAGTGACGAGGTGGACATGACTAAACAAAAAATAGAGAAGTTAGAGGTCACCATGAAACGCTTACATCCATGTACGTTGGATGTAAGACGGAAACTGATCTCTATCAATCACCACTCATTGTTAACATTTTACTAGTGATTGATATTGTAATCAACGCATTTTTAGATGTTTGTTAATTTATCAATCGCAATCTTGATGGTATATTGATTCGGGATTGCCGACCAAAGTCCATGGTAGATTGAAGTAGCATTTGCATTTTATCAGACGAATCGACATACACTTCATATTCTAGGGGATGTGGCCTCTTGACAATTTAAGACTAAATAATCTTCCCATCAAACTTTGCCAGTGGATTCAAATATATACCTCCGGTATGAAAGCACTTCTTTTGGGTATCACAATGTGAGTCAATATTAATTAGCCTTTTGGCAACTATGTTTTAAATCTATTTATATACTTTTTTATTTTAATTTTTTTTATTTATGTTATTATGGTTCCAAAAAATGAAAATGTTTAAATACAACTCATTTACATTTCTAAAAACAATGCTTTACATTCATCATTAACTATACATAATCATAAAATCATAAAATCCATTTTAAACTCACATGGTTTAAGGAAATAATACATTACATAGGGCCTCATTACGACCCAGGCGGTAAGTTACCGCCTGGGTCGTACCTTTACCGCCATGGCGTAAACTACGTTTACACCATGGTGGTTGGCAGACTTACCGCCCCATTCCGAGGTTGGCGGGGCGGTAAGTCCCCATTAACCCATTTACCCTTCCCCATTCCCATTTTTGCCCCATAGGGCATAATGGGAGTGGGGAAGGCGTTAATTACGCCACCGTAAATTATGGTGGCGTAATTAACAACAAGGTCCCTTAGCGCCATGGATTTTAACACCTGCTAAAAGCAGGTGTTAAATCCTCCATGGTGCTAAGGGACCTCGGAATCAGGCGGTAAGGGTCGGCGCTGTTTACGCCGCCGTAAACCCCTTACCGCCTGGGTCCTAATGAGGCCCATAATGTTTTAAGTCGCAAAATCTAAGAAGAGCACATTATAAAGTGTGACCACTATTTCACATACCCAACTGATTAATATGATCCAATATCCTCAATCAAATGTAATACATTGTACAATTCAATAGCATATTGGTCCCTGAATATAACATACTCCACATTTGATCATTATTAAAATGTGTCAGTTTATGTCACAATTGTAGGTAACCCTTTAGGTAAAGCTCATTAAATTCCACACAATTTGCTAACCGTTGTCTCAGTGTTTCGATCTCTTCTAGACAAAATCTACACAAACGTTGGGAGTATGGTATCTTATTCCATGCACCAGTTCTAGATAAAGTGGGAAGAAGGTCCAACCTTAAGACACAATGGGCCTCATTGCAAGTATGGCGGTAAGGCAACAATGGCGCTGGTATCGCTACCGGCACCGTTCCGCCATAATAGGAGTTCTGCTTGCGGGTGTACTTGCAGCCACCAGGTCTGACCTGGTGGCCGTACTGGCACCCGCGAGCAGAACATGATGGTAGCACTGGTACCATTATTAATGGTACTGGTGCTACCACCCTCCCCATTCCCGTTGAGCCCAATGGGGCTCAACGGGAATGGGGATGTACCGGGCCCGGCACCCACGAAAGGGCAATTTCCCGGTCCGGCTGGGCCGGAATAGCCCGGTAATTGCCCATTCGCAGGTGCCGGACCCTGATGCGAGTTTGGAGGTAGACTTGCCGGTAAAACCGGCAAGGCTACCTCCAACCTCGTAATGAGGCCCAATCAATCTTATTATCTTCATGTTTTGACATTTTATAATATAATCACACGGTCTATCAATTGGAAATGCTGCATTACATGATATTCATTTTTTTTAATATTTGGTTAGATATCTAATATTGTTATCTCTGTCACAAAATGTAGTCTTCCTTTTAATTTCTTTTTCCATCAATGCTACATTAGTTTAATTGTCAATATTAAAACTAATTTCATCAGAAAAAAACACATCCTTGTTCCATTCTCTAAATGCTTGATTTGCATATCCCTGAGTTAATACCTTCTTGAAATTAGAAAATATACAATTCTGCTGATCAATTTTACTTTTCATATGAACATAAAATATACCCAAAGCCAATTTCTTTTGCAAATTTAAAGAGAGTTCTAACTCACAGTCCAAACACCCATATACTAAAATCACTAAGAATTTCAGGTTTATGGATTTGCTGAATCATATATCTATTTCCTTTATGTCACAAGAAAGAATGCCTATCTCACTGTATATGTTCATAGATAACTTTTCATATGCCTTGATATATTTATTTATCACTCCTCAATCCGTACTCTGTCTCCTCGGCCCTCGAGACTCTAATTCTTCCTCTCTCTCTCAACTTGACTGGCTTCCCTTCCTCCCACAACAGAAATTTCAATTCCTCTGTCTTGTCTTCAAATCTCTCCATGACCTGGCGCCCCCCTACCTTTCCTCCATCCTCTCATTTTACCCCCCTCCCGCTCTCTCTGCTCAGCAAACCTCTACCTCCTCACTGTACCCCCAGCCCCATGTGCCTCCTCACACTTCCGCTCCTTCCAACTCTTGGCCCCCCTACACTGCAACTCCCTCTGGCTCTCCATCCCCTCCACCCCTACTTACTCATCCTTCCACCACTCCCTGAAAGCCCATCTTCTTCACTCCTCCCTGACTTCCCTTCCCTACCCCTTCCCTCCTACTCTTGCCCCCCCTCCTTTCCCCATCCTCTCTCCTTCCCCTCTGACCTTACATTGGTAACACAAACTACTTAAGGGCAATGAGGACACCAGATCACTCCTCCTTCCCCTCCCCCGCCCTCACTCTCCCCCTACCTCAAATTCTGCACCGTAACTCCCTTCACCTACCCCCTCCTCCACCCTCATCCACTCTCCCCCCACAAACCTCCCTGTAAATAGTTCTACTTATTGTTCTAATGACCTGTTCATGTTTGTAAATATGCTTCTCTCACTTTTGTACTTGTTGTTATATTGTAAAGCACTTTGGCTTAAAGGGCTATATAAATTCAATAAACATAAACATTTATTGAATGATGTTTAAGTGTGTTTTAATGTATGTGTATACTTTTATGGCAAACTTGTCGAAATACATGTATTGATCAATTGTAAATATTATTTTAACCTAGTGAGGGTTCATATTAGCAGTCTGTCTCAAGACTGTAAATAATGTACCTGTGGCATCATGTCATGCACAATACATTTGGTCCTGGTTAATCGTATTGTCCCACTTGCATTGTGCTGGAAACTAAAGAGGAACACGGTTCACCACATTTTCTTTAATGGTACAAAAGGACTGGCCACAAAAAAGTCTGCTTCTGAAGCCCTTACTCTTGAATAATTTTAAAATGGGCAAAAGTGCTGCCTTCTGGGGATCAGTTCTGTTCAATTAGCTCAAGAGGGTTTTTACCAATGTAAATGAGGGTGCACCTCGTGAGGATCATGGGATGATATTTAAATTTTTCCAGGGCTGATTTCGGAGGCCATATGTTCACAGAGAGTCCACTATTTTGTATTAATTATATTTTATTGAGTATTTTACAATAAAGAGAAGAAGAGTTTCAAAATCAAAATAAGGTTACCCATAAAAATGCATTCCAAAGCAAGTACACCCAACAGTTTATAGCAGAAAGGCTTATAAAATATTATATGTTTTTATTTTATTTAATTTTAGTATTATACGTTTCCACATGTAGTCACTTTTTAAAACTATTCATAAGTTAAATTCATGTACATCTTAAAATAAATTTAAAAAATGAGTAATCCTTAACATTTCTTCAATTATTTTCCATAATTCGTCAAATAAAACATCTAAGCTTCATCATTTCCAGACATAAACATTTGCCACATGTCATTATTATCAGCTTTTTATGATGACCCCAGGCCAGTAAATACATCCTCCTTACAGCTTCCAGTGTATGGCAGTCCCACAAAAGATATTTCAATGGTCCTGTCATCACATAATCAACACGTTCTAGTCCCCCTTGGAATACCAGTATGTCCTCCTATAATTTCAAAGGTTAATACACTGTTGAATTTGATTCTGATGTATGACCAAACAAGATGGTTTCTAAGAAATGTTTTTACATAAGAGGGACACAAACTTGCCCAAGAGTATACATTATATATAATTCTGCAATATATAATTCTTCATTCGATTTTCCAGCCAGGTTCACCAAATACTGGAATTCTTTTAATGTCATGTGAAATCCTGTTCTTAAACCCTAGGTATGGTAGTATCGATACACCGTTGGGAGATCTGCTGATCCATAATTTCGAGTTATCAGCATGTTTTATAATAACACTCAATTTCATGTAGTATTTCTTACTCATAAGAACGTCTCTAAGACACCAATGTAACGTTCCAGGTGTAGCGTTCATAATTTTCCAATGCATATGTAGACAGCTTTTGTCATTTTTAGCTGATATATTCACAATATGATATTCCAACATTATATACTCACGTGGAATATTCTTATTTAATCACAAAAGTCTCTGAAGTATCCATCTCTTTCGAGCAATTCTAATTTAGATATTAAATGCAACTTAATGATGGTTCCAACAGTGTACCCTCTTGCTCTAGGTTAGTGACTTAATATCCCCCATGACCTGTGCTGTTTTAAGTCCCACATATAGATGTGATTTTCCATCTAGTCTGTGGTCAACTATTACTCCCAAGTATGTATAGGAGCTTTCCATCTCTATTGGCTCTCCATTTAACATCCAGGCCAACTTACTGCACCTTTTCTTAGAGTAATTGTTGGGGGTGAAAACCATGATCTTTGTCTTAATAATATTAATCTTCAGTGTCAATCTACGCATATTTGTATAATTGATCCAGCAAAGCCTGCAACCCCTGGCGAGTTAAATCCAGCATAGTCAGATCGTCAGCATATGCGAACCATTAGACACCTACACTGCACAACACAGGCTGAATGGAGATGGTGTTGTCAATTTCATCACCCAAGAAAGCCATATATAAGTTGAACAGTGTGGGTGCAAGTATGCAGCCCCGTTTTGGATCAGAGCAGGTGTCAATCCACTTAGCCATTCCCCCAGAACAATTCATTTTTACTCCAACTTTTGTTTGCTCATGCAGAGCCTTTATCGTATTGAGTAAGCCCTAGGGAATCTTCCATTTAGACATCTTCCACCACAGTCTACCTCTGTAAACAGTATTAAAGGCTGCACTATAGTCCACAAATACCACATAGAAAGGCAGTTTATTTGTATTAACCATGCCTGTTCAATAATAGTGATCAAAGACAGTACATTGGCAGCCATGCTAGTGACCCTCCTAAACCCTGTTTGATTTAAAGGAATTATATCATGTTCCGAAATACAGTTGTTTAGCTGCCCAAGTAATATTTTGGCAAACATGTTTGCGGGGGTATCAAGCATGGTCAGCAACCGATTGCTACATGGGTCATGCCTTGATCCATTTTTGTATACTGGGACTATAGTTGACCAGATTGACATGAGTAGCTGGTCTCTGCCTATCAAAGTAAAGATCCAATGCAGTGCACCTGCCCACACATTTTGTTTGTTCTTAGTCAACTGATTACAAGTGCCGTCAGGGCCCGATGCTCAAGATGATTGTCCACTTGCCCCAAATGTAATCCCATCGTCCCTCCAGATTAACATCATCTAGAGCAATAGTATTTTTTATTTTTTATTTTTTACTTTGTTTATTGAGTGCTTGCCATTACAATGAAAAAGAAAACAGGTTGGCATGATGTACAACTTACAATTACATTAAAACATAATCTCCCCAAGTTGGGCTGAGCTTTTAAGGTAGAGGTGTATAGTGAGGGCCATACAGCATTGTCTGTATGACAAATGAAATGAGTTGAGATCAAGAGTTTGTATCCACTGCATCAGGCTCATCGTCTTTCAGTTGTTGCAAGTACCTTTGGAAGGGGGCCATTTATGCACAGGTCTGCACTGAGTCGGTTGCAGCGAACTCCACGCTCCTCCTGGTCAGAGGCCCAAGTGACAGCCTGTAGCCATTGCCCGCCTGAGGGGCTCGCGGACCACAGCCACAGCAGAAGTATGCTTCACACAGCAAGGACCATACACAATCTAGCCAGCCTGTGGAACCATGGATGGAGCGATTTAAATTTATGCAATAGACAGGTCTGGATCAGCCAATGCTAGAGGCTTGAGTCTCTATGGACGTCTCACCTCTGCAGCAGCCCCCAATGTGAGTGTCAATGTAACAGTGGAGTGGTGAGAGAAGGTCCTGGGCAGAATATCGGCCACTACAATGCTGCCATTAAGAGTATTGGCTATCAACCACATGTCAATACGTGAGTGAGAGTCATGAACCGTGGAGTATAAGGAGTATATCCGGTTTGACGGGTGAAGCAGTCTCCAGGCTTCTAGCATCCCCATTCTAGTTTGGCCTTCTTTTATCACACGGGCAGCCCTGGTTAGTTGATGGGGAGAAAAAAGAGCCCTCCTGTCGCGCCTCTCAAATAAAGGTATATGTTGGCACAAGTAGTAAGTTTGCAGAAAGTAATTTATTTGTTGATTTCAAGTCTCGAGGTATGAACACATATGTGACAAACAGGTCTTGAATAGGGAAGAAAAAGAAAAAGTAGACAATCGAGCACAAATGAGAAAATAGTCTTATTCAGATTTGAGTCTTATCAGGATTAAGTATTTTGTCCATGCTGGAATGTATTGTCCTTAGTTGGATTGCACTAAGCCAATGATGAATCCCTGATTGATTTGTTTTCACTTGTACTGCGATGAAAATCCAGTCAATTTCAAGATTTTAATGTCCTTAGTTGTTTGCACTAGGCATTGAAGATATGGTACATGTTACAAAAAGAAAAGTTGCAAATTGGTCGAGGCTTGAGGTAACCTTAGTTGCTTTCACTAGGTTAGAGTGAAGGTTGTGAATTGGCTGAGACTTGAAATATGCTTAGTTGCTGTCACTAAGTCAAGGTTGCAGAAATAGATTCATAAATTTGGCTGTGACCTGAATGGTTGATTGATCCTGATTTCCGGTATGAGTACAATTGCTTTTTAAGTTGATATGTCGCTGTCGAAAGAAGGGTCCTGTGTTGGACTCAGTGTGGAAGGTATAGAGCAGAACTAAACAATATAATTCCTCAACACGTGTTTCCCCCTCGTGTAATTACGGCGGTTCTTCAGGAGGAATGTTGGATGAATTGGTACTGTTATGGCATGTTTAGTGAAATAAATGTTGTCAATATGGTGAATTCTGCTTGATCAAAAAGAAGTCTGTCATGGTCTTTAGCTCAAAGTATGATCGCTACGTCAGAATGGATATCCTTCCCTATTCAAGAGCTGTTTGTCACATATGTGTTCATACCTCGAGACTTGAAATCAACAAATAAATTACTTCCTGCAAACTTACTACTTGTGCCAACATATACCTTTATTTGAGAAGCGTGACAGGAGGGCTCTTTTTTCTTCTAGTTTTTCCTAGCCCAGGTCAGCCTCTGTGGCATCCCTCAGTTGCAGCATCTCTAGCTTGTGCGTTCATCATTCTGCCAAATATCTTCTACTTAGAGCGCCATCACTGCCTCCAAGGATGACCCTACTTTTCTTTCTCTAACTGGTTAGTTGACGGGCTCTACACCCAGATCTGTCAAGGCTAGTGTTCAAAATGTTATTAAAATACCTGCACCACCAAAGGGGCACAGAGGGGTACAATACCAGCAAGTCTATGATCTGGGAGTAAATGTCTGGGTTGTCGTTGTTTGGTCCGTATATGTTCAACAACACTACTTCCTGGCCCGTGAGTACTCCATGTGTCACAACATACCAGCCCATAGGATCTATATGTGACTACCTGTGTAAATATGGAAGTGTTTTGTGAATAAGAGTCATGACCCCACGACATTGAGTAGAATAGGCCGTGTAATAACGCTGTGTCTACCCCAGGTCTTAGCGAATTTGTCACAGCCCTTTGCCAGTGCATACGTTTCCTGCAAAAATGAAACACAGGTCTTGTGTCATTCAACATACAGTTGAAGCTTACGCATTTTCACAGGATTGCCCATTACCATGCATTCCAGCTCATAGAGAACAGGGCCTCATTACAAGTTTGGTGGTAGCCTGCCTGTAATACAGGCAGACTACCTCCAAACTTGTGAAAGAATCCGGCACCCGCGAATGGGCAATTACCGGGTCATGCCAAGTTTGGCGGACCCGGTAATTGCCCATTCGCGGGTGCCGGTAATAAGGGACACCCCATCCCCATTCGGCCTAATAGGGCTGAATGGGAATGGGGAGCTTGGATGCACCGGTACCGTTCATAACGGTGCCGCTGCATCCCCGAGTTGGGATTGCAGGTGCCGCACTATCCGCTAGGTCCAACCTGGCGGGCAGAGCAGGACCCGCAAGCACAACTCGTAGTGTGGCGGTACAGTAGCAACAGCGCCGGTAGGACTGCCGGCACCGTTGTTACTGTACCACCATACTTATAATGAGGCCCACAGTCTCTTATCCACCATCTAACCTGCGCCACAAGTATATTGTGAGCCCAGATTGAGCAGAAATTGAGTACTTTGTTATGCTCTTGCAATAAGAAAACTGCACAAAAAGCACATTTTGTATATCTCCCCCCAACTCATCACCCCCCACGCCTATCCCAATCAGAGGAATGAATACCCCATCCCCAACAATCTTTGCAGCTTTGCATGGGAACCTGCACGCTGACTGCGGCCCGGCCTACAGCACGACAGAACATTACACATCAAACGCAAATTATTAGTGCATTTGGCCGTTAATTAAAATCAAGTTGTAGCGGATAGGTTTAACAGATAGGGTTATACAAGTGGTAATGGCACTATAGGTTGCTGAACCAACTCCCCAACCGGAAGGAGCCCTTGGAAAACATGAACAATCCTGGTGGGTAGGGGTCAACCAGGGAGGTGTTCATCCAAGAAATGTCATGGCCTACTCAGGTATTGTGAAGAAATATACCTTCCCAGTGTGTTCGATCCTGAGCTTGGCCAGGTACATCATTGCGTACTTAACCCCTAGGTCACGGAATATCTTCTTTGCAGCCAAAAAGGATTTACATTCGTGTTGTACTGAAATTGAAAAATCAGGATATAGATGGATCCACCTGGAGCCTAGCATTAGCTCCCCCTTAGCCCAGGCAGCCGTCGGCAGAGCATCCCTGTCACGATAGTTAAGGACTCAGGCTATTATTGGGTGTGGGGGAGCCCTGGGTTTGCGAGCGGTGAGCACACTCTATTGCAAACTGTGCTGAAAGTCTAGGACCATCCAATAAGGTTAATAGAATTTGTGCCATGAAATCTTCCATAGGGCCGTTGATATTGTCTTCCGGAACACCTACAATGCGTAGGTTGTTGCGCCTCAAGCAGGAATCTAGGCCTTAATTTTTCTTACTGATGCACTGCACTTGCCTAGTGAGTGAGGTTACATCACCCCTTAATGCCGTGATGTCGTCCTCCGGTGACCCCACTATAGCCTCCACCTCGATGACTCGAGTATCAGTTTGTTCCATTCAGGACTTTATAGTGCTGTTTGTGCCACTCATGTCATCCAGCTTGGAGTATAGGGCCCTGAACCCTTCAACCATATAGTCCATCATGCGCTGCAAATCACTGGGTTCCCACGGAGCCGGAGTTTCACTGCTGTCACCTATATACTAGGTGTGGCCTTAGTATATATATTAATTGAGCTTTGCTTCTTGCCCCCACCCTTGGCCATGGTGGCGGAGCCGTCTAGTAGAAGGGGCACTTAGGATTGTGCAGAGAGGTAACTCTGACAGAGGGAGTCAGACAGGACATGTCGAGCCAGTGAAGGGCGGCGCCCAGCAGCAACAGTGGTCACGCAATGTCTCTTGGATAGTGTAATGCGGATTGATGTGCGGTGCACCAGGGACTTCCACGTCCACCAGCACCCCAGGTAGCAGTACGCAGTGCAAGGGGGTAGATCACCAGGTACCATAGATGGGGCCGAAAGGGGTTGATGAGTTAGGCCACCTCCCACAACAACCCAAGTTACGCCTAGGCTGGTGAAAACAGGATAGACAGGAATGCAACCAAGTCTGAAACAGCTGTGCATCCCAGCTGCCCCCAATTTGCAAAGTAATGCTGTACCAATCGAGGTCAACGGGGCAGTCAACGAGGTGGCAGCAATGTGCATCTCACTCAGGCAGCGCCTGAGAATGCTCAATGGGCTCCTTTAACTACTAGCACAGCTGGTGTGATTAATGGTCCAGGGCAATACTAGGAGGAGAGAGCCAATCAACCCCCCACCCAGGCCCCAGTCAGCATGGGGGTCAAGGGGCCACTGCAGAGCAGCTCGCACTCTCCGGAGCTGATGAACATGGGGTTGTAACCTGCCGTCACAGGCAGCAAAATGTGGCCCCTGTGGGAAGCTGCAGATCCAGGCCGAGCACAGGCAGGCACTGCACTTGTTATAGTCCTAACTGTATGGCAGCTGGCGTTTGGGATCAGGGACAGGAGGTGCTGGAGGAGATTAGCCCCATCATCAGAGGGCCACTCCCAGCACAGGGCCAGGTGCCCCAAGTATCAGGAGTTCACCCAAAGTCCACGGTAGTGACCGCAATGGTGAGGGGCCATGGACCCGGTCCAGGGGTCGTGGGCAAGGATCTAGCCACCAGCGTGCCACTGCAGATAGGGGCCAGGCGGCAGAAGTCTGGAGCCCCTGATGCGTATGGCCAAAAGGGCCGACCAGCACCATTGGAATCAGTGGAAGGGCGGTGCGGCACTCCCGCAGCAGCAGCAAGGCCAGCTGCTATAGGGGCACCAAGGTGCTCAGGGAGATTCCACAGGATCCAAAGTTCCCGAGTATGTAGTAAAGACGTTCCGCCTTCTGATTACACCGTTGTGTCCGCAGTATGCATGCCAGAGGCCATGAAATGCGTCGCAGAGAGGCCCCGGGCTGCAGAACCTCCGAGTAAGGCAGCCATCTTCATCGCACCCAACGTTGCCCCCCCAGAGCAATAGTATTTAAAATGACACCCAATGTCAACTCAATATGCCTCACCCAGTCTTGTTCCAACACCTCACAGATCAAAGGGCCATAATCTCTGTCTGAGTTATTGATTTTCCAGAACCTTTTGGTGTCATTTATTAAACTAGTATACACCAGATTATGCCACTTCTCTCATTCAAATGTATATTTATATTTTTTTAACCATAGTTGATATGAGAGACCATTTTTTTTAACCAATAGTGCATGGTTCCTTGAATCGTGTATATCACGGGAAATCATCCAAATTCTATTATGAACTGCCTTTTTCTATTCCTTGGGCCTCATTACAAGTTTGGCGGTCCAGAAATACAGGTGCCGGTAGCAACGCACTGCCACCCTTTCCAGACTGCCAAATTATGTGTTTCCCATTAGGGGCACGGAACTCCTGGCAAGCCGGCAGTGTTTTCACTGAAGCACTGGCACCGTTAACAACAGTGCCGGTGCTTCAGTGACCCCATTCCCATGAAGTCTTTTGGGACTCCACAGGAATGGGGATTGACAGTTCTGCCGCCGCTCATGATATCCTGGTGGCACCAGGATGTCAGGTGGTGGAAACAGTGTTAAGGGAACGGCCCACCGCCTACCAGCGGGCTTTATTGCTGACTTCGTAATGAGGCCCAATGTCAAAATGGTGCCTATGCACCAACCTCACATCGTTTGCACCCTGATATTGGAGTCTTCTCGGCCTTATAATTATGCTCAAACCTATCCTCTCAATACAACTTTGATATCTAGCTAATCCCCTCTCTGCCATTGATAATGGGATCGGTTCGGATTGCATTGGTACACATTCAGAGGTGAAGCCTATGAGCAAGTAATTTGCTAACTAACCCGCTGATAGTACATTGTGATATGATTAGATTGCTAATTAAGTATGAGCGCACCTTGTTCTCCACTACCAGGGTGAGGCATAATCCAATTCATGGCACAAACGAGAGGGTGGTGGTCACTCTCCTCTCAATGTACAACACATATATCTGTCACTATTAATGTAGCCTGAGTACGAAAAACATAATAATACTAGAGCTGCGGGAAGAGGATCAAGTAAACTGAGGAGGGATATCAGATGGGACGTTTCCATTCACCATGCTAAATCCTGAGGAATATAGCAATTTAGCCCAGCAAAACCCATGTGTACACCCTATTGACAATCTTCCATTAGCACAAGGAGACGAGTGATATGTCAACCCAATATCATCAGACAGGGGGCATCTGGGAATCCTAGCATTAAAGTCCCCACTGTAAAGAAGGCGTGGGAAAAAAGTAAGACAGACACAAGTGATCACAGTTTATTGAACCTTATCAAGGGTGTGCTAAACGCCTATCTACACCTAAATCTAAGATGGGAGCAAGCTACGACCATCAAATAATAATAACGCAGTCCTAGTGTAGTCTTGTCAAAATAAAAGGGCATATACTAAAAAAAACAATTGCCAATCCTTACTGCTAATTTGTAAACAGTGTGGGGAAATGTTCATGAAAAAGAAAGGATTGTTCACAAAATGATAAGTCAGGATGTTCAGGCCATTGGCCTGCATTCCCACGTTTTCAGCATGGGACAAGGCGGTTCCCTCAAGCATAGCACACTCTTGGGCTTCTTCGGCACGAGGAAACAGTTCTATTTCAAGCATCAGGGACTTTCACACCCAAGTCTCTTTAGTTATCAAAAGTGTTTTGATCCATGATGTATCAAACAAATTAAAAAGTTCCTTTCCAAGTATTAAAGTAGGGCGATTGACTCTTCACCCTGGATCCCCCTCAGTTGGGCTTATATCCCCTTTTGTACCACACTCTTCTGTCAGGTGATTCACAGTTCACCCTGGATCCCCTTCAGTCGGGCTCAGATCCCCATTTTACAATTAGCTTCCCTCAGCTGGGCTCGGACCAATTTCAGTTGGTATATCTTTTCTCGGTTGACTCACGGTTCACCGCGGATCCCCCTCAGTTGGGCTCACATCCCCTTTTTACAGCCGGGCTGGGACCAATTTGAGTTTGCATCAAACTATCAAATACTTTCGAATATGCAAAGGGTTTGGCTTGACCCTTTGCAGGACCACTTCGATTTTACAGTTCACAATTTTACACTCTTAGTTGGATACCTAACAGAGACCATCGAATGGGAACCCACGTGGCGCCAGACTACTCTGTACATGGTATCTTACTTGGACTTTCAAAGTTAATTTGCTCCTTTGATATTCAATTATATTCACTTTGCTCATCACATACACCTTCTGCTCTGTTCTTTGCAGATGTCGTAACACAATGTTGCCACTTGCAACCTTGGTTCTAACACAGACCGGTCTGCTATCAGTCTTCCCGACTCACCGGCTTGTCTGACTTTGCAGCAGCGGCTTTGTTGTAGGAGCCAAGGGCAGTACCATGGTGGCAATTGCTCTTCCCCATATCGGCTATCGATGCAGAAGAGCCCCGGGGTCCTTCGACACACACTGTACCTTTCCTCATATTTAATTCCTGGTCTTATGTTTCTTATCCTCGAGGGGTCTTAAAAGTCACTGTTTCCTTCCTCTGAAAAGGCCAAGGGCAACTCCCTCCTTATAACCCTTTCTGGTCTTGCCGTCTTTCTCCTCGTATTAAACAGCCATATCAGAACCGCTGCTTCCTTGTGTGTTTTTCCTTGCTCAAGAGTGCTTTTGAGCTCTGCCTTTTATCCGTTTGGGGTAAGTGTGATGGAAGTCAGATCTCTGTAATTATCAGTAATTGCCTGACTCTGTCTGACCCTTGTGTTGGGACATATCAGGTATACGGCTCGGGTGTTAGTCTGTTTTCTCTCACAGTGAGCTGTCTGTGAAAAAGTGTTTGAGCCAGGAAAGGGAGGTGGTGAGGTTGAGTTTCTAGGTATCCTACTTGGTAGGATGGAGAAAAGGTGTTATTGGTAAAGGGATACCACTTCTCACCTTCCGGTGTCCCACATCCACTCCCTGAGGAGCCCTCATCCAGGTGATCCTTCCGCACTGGTCCACACCCAGGAACTGGATCCAAAAGCAATGGCCGTGTCCTGGCCACCTTGATGCCAAATCCCCGGGGACTAGCGGGTGAGACACCTTTAGGTTTCTCACACCACATACCACCACGGGTAAAGTACCCATGACAGACAGTAGTAACAATTCCAAGATCCCAAAAATATTACCATGTTCTATTACAGATTGGAGGTCAGACATGGTGATGTTCATAATTTCAGGCCAACATAGTCCTTGATCATTTTATCTGCCTGATAATATTTTGCCCACCAGAAGGTAGTCGGAATAAGTATTTACCTCGGTTAGTTGTAAGGGGTGTTTCGCCCCCAATGCCAGTCTACCCTTTGGCCTTCTCCTAGGGCCTTGGGTGGCCTCTTTGGTGATAAATCTCCACCCAACAATAACAAGCACAGTAACTAACCAAGTCTCCTGCAGCGCAATAATGCTGGCATTATCAATCTCTTCCAACAGTTGCCCTTCAGCAAATAGGTGTGTAGATCCTCTTGTATTCCATGAGAGCAAAATAGATATTGGTTAGGATTGAAAGGACATTTATTTCTTCAGTGTTTCAAGCAGCCATTCGCAACCCTCCTCCTCTCTACTTAAAGGTGATTCACAGCCCATCAATCGTGGGTTGGTAATTTGGGTTTGTGTATTGGCATTACTTATTATTTTCCCACAATGTGGAGTGTCACTTGACACCCAGCCAAAGCCTCTGTTAATGCCCTTATCACTTGTAACACCTTGTTGACTAGTAGAGACATTTGGCCTCATTACAAGCATGGCGGTCTGGGAACTACGGTACCGCTAAGCATGCCGTTACCGTAGTTCCCGGACCGCCATACTATGTGCTCTGCTTGCGGGTGCCGTTTCACCTGGCAGGTTTTTCCTGGCGGGTGTAACGGCACCCGCAAGCAGAGCACGTCAGATGCACTGGCACATCTCTGTATGTGCCAGTGCATCCGACCTCCCCATCCCCATTCCGCCCTATGGGGCAGAATGGGGATCGGGAGGCCCTTGATTCCGGCACCCGCAAATGGGCAATTATCAGATCCGCCTAGCTCGGCATGACCCGGTTCTTGCCCATTTGCGGGTGGCGGAAAAATGTAATGAGGCCCATTGAGTAGTGTCCTTCGGTGGCAAGATGTCTTACTTCAATGCATGTGCATTCATATATTCAGTAATGCACATTCATACTGCATGATATAGTCAATGCATTCCTCCACTACAAAGTATATATACGATATTCCTATATTAAAATTTTCCCTAATGTCGACAATACGTATATCATCATTACTGATGCAACGGAGAGGAATGGCACCATGTATCAATTCTAGGAACCTTGTTCTATTTTATGAAATGTCCATCACTAGTACCAAATAGACTACTGACTTTAAGTGCCTCATTGTTTTTCCTGTTTTGCATCGCCTCATGTGAATTTAGACTTAAGATAGTATTTGTTTTAATTTGTTGTTCTATTGGTATTGTTTGTGTGTGTACATCATTAAATTTCTGTTCTTCAAGGTTATCTGTTAGGTGAAACAAACCCTCAAGATCTATGAAAATGGAATCTCCACACTCTTTATTCTTTGCTGTCATCTTCTTTCATCTAGGGGCACAGCAACTACCAATGTTTTGCATCGGCAATTACACAGAGATATCTTTATTCCTTGCTACTGTTTTAGTCATTTTCCCCCACCCTCTCTCCTTTCCAGTATATGCTTTGAATTATTTACACTTATTGCAACATTATTTACATTACAACATCCCCTGTTATAGCATATGTTGTCAATCTCCTTATTTTTGGTTTGTTTTCGAACGCCCCGCCACCGTGCTCAACAACCCCATCTTCCTCAAAAACAAGAGAATTATTGATCGCACATCTAGGTAATGCATTCACTCTTACCCATTACATTTTAGATGGTGTAATAATTTCATCATGTAATAAGGCCTGTGCCCTTTCCATGCTATTAGCATTATTTAAATTGTTTGGGGCCCCATTGGGGAATGCCATGAGCTTTTGCTTATTTTTCCTATTTGCATTAGCAAATATGATAGCCTGATTGATGGCCTTTCTTTTTTGCTTACGTTTATTCTATTTTGTTGCTGCTCCCTTCACCTCCCCATCTCCCAAGCCCACATCATTTAATTCATTAGTAATAGTAGTGATCACCTCCCCATCATCTACCCTCTAATTCTGAAAATCCTGCTTAAATTTCTGTTTATCTAAAACAGCATAATCCGTAAGAAAATGTATATACTTTTCAAGCAAAGTAGAATGACCTTGACATTTGGAGTCGATAGATTCACGATGGCGTCGTATCCTCTCAAGAATCTGTGCCTGCAATGCTAGTTTCACCGTCAAGTTATCAATTTTCTTTTACCAAGGTAGTCAAACACGCCAAACATCTCAGTCAAAGTACAACTCTCGTTACTCCTCAGACTAATTCAACTGTTGTCTAACAAACAACCATCATTCTTCTCCACCTCAACCCCCGCAGTACCCACAGGCCCATTAGTGTTATAGCTGGGTTCCATTTGGCAACTTGGCAAAGCGGTAAATGGGAGATGTGTATAGGTAGATCTGGTAAATCAAGTGAGTCATGGGAGGACACAATAGCCCTTTCTATTGGGCTGGTCAATGGTTTCCCTGCAGTAGTGTTCGCCGTAGAACTGATTGCCTTGACGTTAGGAATACTTCAGTTCAAGACATTAGGAATATATGAGTTCAAGATGATCAGAGGCTCTTCACTACCCAAAACTGATTCTGTCACAAGTGCTTCTACTGCACTCACTGACTGCTGGAGTTCAATAGGGGTTAAGAAAAACCTCCTTCTCATTAGGCATAGAACACATTTGATGCCTTTGATGCTGGTAAAAGGTTGGACACGATTAGTTAAATAGTTTTAATGTTAATGTTAAAGGTATAGTGCAACGACATGGCACAGTTGCTTCCAATTTAGTAGCCAATTCCATTTGATCATCCTCAATAATGGGGTTGAGAGCCTCTTTCACAGGAAAAACATTTGTAATCATTGCACGTCTCTTACCAGTCTCGTCCATGTTACATGCATTATATGTTTTCTGTGGGCATGATCTAGTTATCCTCTGTGAAAGTTCAGGATGGCTAGCCTCAACTTGTTCAATAGCGCAGAGCATTGTACAGTCTCCTGTTTCCAAATCCATTCTGTCATGTGATACACCCTCATCACTACTCCAGATTACTTCTAGCAGCATGGACTGTTCCAACATTCCACCTGACAGTGTGACAGTGACATGCTTTGTGCGATTCATGCACGTTGCTAGCACATCGCTTCGGCGTCCAGGTCTGTATTTGTTAGAAGAAAACAGTTCAAAGGGCGTTCTGGCACCCCCACAGGCGCCACAGAGTAGATGGTGTAAGGAAGGCATGTTATCAACAGTAAGACAAGCAGACCACAGTTCACAGGTGTTTATTGAACTTCAAAAGGGTTGGAAAAACACCTATCTAATCCTAAATCTACAGATGGGAGCAAGCTACGACCATCAAATAATAATAATGCAGTCCTAGTGTTGTGTTGTCAAAATAAAAGGGCCTACACTAATAAACCTATTGCAAATCCTTACCTCTAAATACAAATAGTGTGGGAAACAGAAAGAAACGAAAAAGAAAGAAGTGTTCTCAAAATGATATGTCAGAATATTCAGGCCGTTGGCTTCCCTTACCCACGTTTTCACCACAGGACAAGCCAGTACACTCGAGTTTAGCACAGTCTCTTGCTTTTGTAGCACAATAATACAGTTCAATCATGAGCATCAGGGCCTTCCAAGTCCAAGTCTCTTTGCCTCTCAAAGTCTCTTCTTTCAGAGGGCCTGATGCGACAAACAAACAATAATTTATTTTCCTCTTAGGATATCAGAAGTACTCAATTTCTCTTGCATCCCCCTCAGCCAGGCTCAGATCCTCTTAAAACAGTGCTTGTAGGATATTCATGCATCTACTTTCTTAGGTGATTCACGGGCCACCCTGGATCCCCCTCAGCCGGCCTCAGATCCCCTTTAACACAATGTTCAATTAGTCTGCCTCTGCAATGTTACTTGTTCACACAAACATGCTTTAACCAAAGGTTCTCAGCTGATCTCCCTCCACAGAGCTCGGACCAACTTCATCTACTAAATCATCAACTTTCTTTACGCTATTAACATCAAAGGCTTTTGATTGTGCAAAGGATTTTGCTTGACCCATTGCAGGACCACTTCAAATCACAATTCTTTATCACTCTTTCAGTTGGATACCTTACAGAGACATTTGAATAAGCACACACGCGGTGCCGGACCACTCTGCCTAAGGTATTTTATCTTAACTTCAAAGTTCAATCACTTATCTGCTCTTCAATTTTACTCGCATTGATTATCACATATGCTTCATACAATGTTCGTTTCAGCGCTTACTATAAAATGTTGCCCTTGCAACCTTGGCTTCATTACAGACCGGTCTGGTATCAGTCTCCCCAACTCACCAGCTGTGCTGACTTCACTGGCGCTGCTTTGTTGTAGGAGCCAAGGACAGTACCATGGCGGCAAGCGATTCTCCCGGCCTTGACTATCGACGTGGAAGAGTCCCAGGTATCGCCGACACACAATGCAATTCTTCAGCCTTGTTTCCTGGTCTTACATTTTCTATTCTTGAAGGTTCATGAAAGTAACAATTCCTCATTGAAAAGGTCAAGGGCACTTCCTTCCTTGCGATCCCCTTCTGTTTTGACGTATTTCTTCTCTGATTAAACTGCTGCCTCGAAACTGCTGCTTCCTCGTGTGCTTTGCCTAGCTCAAAGTGGGCTCTCATGCTCTGCATTTTATCCGTGTGGGGAAGCGTAATGGAAGTCAGGTGTGTGTAATGGTCAGTAATTGCCTGACCTTGCCTGACCATTGTGATTGAACATGTCAGGTATACGGCTCGGGTGTTAGTCCGTTTTCTCTCATAGCAAGCTGTTTGTGGGAAAGTGTACGTGTTGGGAAGGGGGGGTTGAGTTCTAAAGTATCCTACCTGGTAGGATGGGGTAAAGGTGTTACAGGGAAAGGGACACTGCATCTCGCCATCCAGTGTCCCACTACCACTCCTGGAAGACCCCTCATCCAGGTGATCCTCCCGCTGTGCTCCACCCCCAAGAACTGGATCCAAGAGTGATGGCTTTGTCCTGGCCACCTGGATGACAGATCTGAGGGGACTAGCGGGTGAGACACCTTCAGGTTTCTCACAACGGTCTCTGCAGTCCGTATCAAAGGCAAGTTTAGCAATGCTCTCAAGTAATATTTCAAAGAGTGCGTTTCTTCAACATCCCGGTCTGTATTTGTTTGAGGAAAAGTGGTTCATAGGGCATTCTGGCAGCCACGCAGTCTCCACATTATAGATGTTCTCTGGAGTCCGTATCAAATGTAAGTTAAGCAATTCTCCCAAGTAATATTTCGAAGAGCTTGCCGCTTCAGCTTCTCACTCTGTATTTGTTAGAGGAAAAGCAGTTCAAAGGGCATTCTGGCAACCCTGGGGTCGCTGCATTATAGATGGTCTCTGGAATCCGCAACAAGGGTAAGTTTAGCAATGCTCCCAAGTAATATTTCAAGGAGCGCGTCACTTCAGCGTCCCTGTCTCTATTTGTTAGAGGAAAAGCGGTTCAAAGGGCTTTCTGACAACCCTGCAGTCGCTGCAGTATAGATGGTCTCTGGAGGGTTCCATGTGTTAATATCCCTGCAAAAATATCGGCATACAAAAATTTCGCCATATGTTTGTGGTGATATTAAGGCATGGAATGTGCGGGGGACACCCCCGCATCCCCTGTATCATTTTAAAGGAGCCGGGGACACCCCTGCAACCCCCGCTACCCAAAACCCCAAATATTATCCCCAATAAAAATATTGCCTATGGCTGTTCCTGACGACCATATATACGGAGATATTTTTGTTGGGGATAATATTACGTGATACCCTTGGAGTCTGTATCAAAGGTAAGTTTAGCAATGCTCCTAAGTAATTTTTCAAAGACCGCGTCGCTTCAGAATACTAGGTCTGTATTTGTTAGAGGAAACGTGGTTCAAAGGGCAATCTGGCAGCCCGCAAGTCACCGCAGTTTAGATGGTCTTTGGAGTTTGTATCAAATCTAAGTTTAGCAATGCTCCCAAGTAATATTTCAAAAGATTCTAATTCAGTGCAACCTGAACGTAACGAATGTAAGATGGAACACCAAGTAGAAGACAACACAAAAGAGATTACAACTGAGCGCATATATCTCCAATTTCACTACTTTTGATCCGGTGTGATACACAAAGACAACAACAACTCTGCTTTGAGTGTCATATCTCAGAAACCAGTACTACATTGGGTACAGAACATCAAGGGGAGCAGTGTAATCTGCATTTTTTAGACTGCCAGAGAAGGAAGGGGAATCGGAAAGGGATCTGCGAAGAGTGATTCATGACATAGCTAAGCTTCTCTTTGGTGATGATAATATTGATGAACCTAAAATAGATTGGGTGCACTGAAAGGGAGGCAGCACCCGGTGCCAGAGGTCGGTCCTTGCACACTTACATAATTACCAAGGAGAAGCTGAGAATCCTAGGGAAAGTGAAGGCGACAGGTCTGATGAAGCAGGGGAATGTGAGGATTATATTTTTCCATGACCTGTCAACCATCACCCTGATGAGGAGGCGACCGTTTGCTTCTCTTACTAAATGGCTGAATGATGAAGGCCTCAGATATTGAGGTGGAAGGCTGTGTGTACAAGCTAATTACAGAGGATGACATTTGCAGAATCATGGGTGAACTGGTGCAGGACCCGAGTTCCCTGCCGGGGGGAGATGCTGGAGCAAAAAGGGGGGAGGTGGCAGGTTAAGGGCCCAGACAGGCGCCCGGTCCCCGGCTCGAGAAAGTTCAGGAAGGTACCTCGCCTGCAGGGAACACTTGAAGGCCACTCACTTGCCATCTGCTATTGGATGGGTGGCCAGTTTTTGGGGGTACCCGATGGAAGGGGGGCACTTCTTCTTGGAACCTGGGCACCCCATGGGGTATGAGAAAAATGGGGGTACGGACGGGAGATTGAGATTCTATGGGCTGTGTGTTGGGTTTGGGGGGCTAGATGGGGTAGAGGGGAGGGGGTGCTCATGGATGAGAGGAATGTTTTGAAGAGGCCCCGCGTGCTGGGATCTCTGGGTGGTCCGGTTCTAGTCCAGTGATGTTACTGGGCTAGGGCCAGGTGCTGCAGAGGGAGGGGGGTTGGGAGTTGGGGGCTTTGTTGTCATTGACTAGGTTTTGGGGGTCTGGTATGAGACTGGTGATTCATGGGAAAGGTGTGGTCAGGAGAGGAGACTTGGGTGATGTGGTGCTAGAGTGCACGCTGGATCTTCGGTCTTTATGGCAGGGGTGGATGAGATAAAGGGGATAAGAGGGTACTGCCTGAGGATTTGTATGTTGAATGTGAAGGGATTGAACTCTCCAACTAAATGATCCTTAGTGGCCAGGGAGTTTCCTAGAATGGGGATGGATGTTCTCTTTCTTCTAGAGACCAGATTCTCGCAGGGAGAGGAGAGGAGCATCCCCTGTGCGCTAGTTGGTCAAGTGTATTGGGCCTCGGGTGATGCTAGATTACGGAAGGCGCCTTGCTTTTGCGACGACATATGCCCCTAATCAGGGGCAGTTGAGGTTTTTGGAAGCTACATTGATGAGGGTGGTGAGCGCCTGCAAGGGACATATAATAGTTGGAGGGGATTTCAATATGTGGGCAAACCCGACATTAGATAGGAGTA
Organism: Ambystoma mexicanum; assembly: GCF_040938575.1. Lineage (NCBI taxonomy): Eukaryota > Metazoa > Chordata > Amphibia > Caudata > Ambystomatidae > Ambystoma > Ambystoma mexicanum. The sequence continues at coordinate 296,367,675 of NC_090936.1, read as the reverse complement.
GCCCTGGTACGGTTGGTGATGGAGTTCCTCCGGTGGGTTCTACAGGCTTACGCGGCTATCTCAGCGTTTATGGCCTATGTGATGCCTGGCGTCTATTCCACCCCATGGTAGGGGTTTCACTTGTTATTCCCCACCTCAGGGGACAAATACCTGCATTGATTATCTTTGTGTCTCAGGTGACCTTTGGGGTAGTGCTATGGGGTTGGATATTCTCCCGATTAGTTGGTCAGACAACGATATGGTCTCGCTGGAATTATCATGGGTGGGATTGAGTGCCTGTTGCTCTTTGCGGAGATGTCATGAGTCACTTTAAAGAGACTCAATGTTTAGGGAAAAACTTAAAGGGGCCATGAGGGAACTCTTTTCAATGACACAGGAGAGGGCGATCTGTGTACTATCTGAGGCGTGGATAAAGTGACGTGGCGGGGCTGTTGATCAGAGAAGGTGTCCGGAAGAAGAGGGAAAGGACCCTGGTGGGAAATAGGCTGGGCGCTGAGGTTAGGGCCTTGGAAGACCAGATTCAGGTATCAGACCAGGGAGTGAGGGAAAAGATTGAGGAAGCAAGGGGCAAAAGGGAGGATTTGAAGTTGCTGGAGGAAGGGAGGATAGTCTGGAAACTTCAGGTACTGCAGCAAAAATAGTATGAAAAAAAGGATAAGGCAGAAGCCCCCCTAGCAGCGCTTCTTTATGGGCAGCATGCTGATCGATGGATAATGGCATTGGAGGGATCAGAGGGTCGGGTTGACAGGACGCCCGAGGACATTGTAGAGAATTTTACCGGCTTCTATGAGAGGCTGTATAAAGAAGTGGAGCATTCGGACGTGGGGTTTTGTAGGCTTATCTGAGGGGGGTGTCCCTTCCGGCACTGACACCCGAAGAGGCAGCAGAAATGGATGGCCCTGTTGCAGGGGAGGAGGTCCTAGCCACGATCAGGTGCCTGCAACTGGAAAAGGCCCTGAGTGAAGATGGTATACACCTGGCTTTTATAAGACATTTGCGGGTATTTTGGTGCAACACTTGGTTAGACTAACAATATTCTGGAGTTGGGTCGGGCGCCTGAGTCATTTGATGGGCCCTCATCTCAGTGATACCTAAGGAGGGTAAGGATCCTCGAGTTTGTGGCTTTTACCACCCCATTTCGCTTCTCAACATAGATGCAAAGATATTTACATGAGTCCTTGCCTCCACATTGGATTCACATATGCCACGGTGGGCCCACTCGGATCAGGTAGGCTTTATAAGGGGAAGACAGGGTGCTGATACAATGCGGAAAACCCTGCACTTGATGGATTGGGAAAAAGGAAAAGGAGGTGATCCCACGCTGTTGTCGATTGATGCTGAGAAGGCTTTTGATCGTATTAACTGGGGCTTCCTGGAGGCAGTCCTGCACAATTTTGGATTGGGGCTTAAATTATTGATGGGGATTAAGGCATTATATGCAAGACCGAAGGCTCGTGTGGTGGCAAATGGGTGGTTTTCCCGCTGGTTCAAACTGATCTGGGGGACACGACAGGTGTGTCCCCTCTCACCACTCTATTTTGTGCTCACTATGGAGCTGCTGGTACAACGACTCCGTAATGACCCACAGGTGAAAAGCATTATGGTAGGTGGGGTGGGCTACAAGTTGGGATTATATGCGGATGATGTGCTGTTACATCTGAGGAACCCATTAACGTTGGTCCCGGAGGTGGTGGAATTGATTGAACAGTATGGTGTGCTCTCAGGGTTCAAAATTAATAAGGGTAAGTCTATCCTCTTTCCCTATGATCGGGTGGGGAATGAGGGAACGGGGGAACTACAGTGTCTGGGGATGAAGGTCAGAGAGGATAAAATGCGGTATGTGGGGTCATGGTCACAAGGCACATGCAGGTGTTATATGAAGCAAACTATCCCCTGTGCTGCAGAAGTTGTTTGAGGATATGATAAAGTGTGACAGACTCACGATTTCATGGATGGATGTATCAATGCTATAAAAATGAACTTCCTCCCGAGACTAGTATACCTTTTTCAGGTGCTCCCTAATGAGATTCCAGACGCCATGTTCCGAGAGATAAAGGGGCGCCTTCTGAGGTTTTTATGGCACGGAAAAAAAGCTAGAGTCACCTATGATGTTTTGGTGTTGCCCAAGGAGAGGAGTGGGATGGGCTTCCCCGACTTGTATTATAAGGCTACACAGTTAGGCCAATGTCGGTGGGGGAATGGTTGTGGGTGCCGAGGGAACAAATCCTGAGGTGGATAAGGGAACACTCGTTTCCTGGTCTTAACACTCGATATTGGGAATCATTTCGAAGATCTGGAGGATAGGGCCCGAAATGAGGGGTGTTACAATGTGGCCTTCCCCGTTAAGTGATTTGTGGGACCCGGCATTAAGGGAGCATATCCCCAACCTGGCAAGGTTCCAGAGTTGGTTCGATGCAGGTTCAGCAAGGATTGGACAGCTGTGGAAAAATTGACAGTTGACCTAGGTGAGGCACTGGGGGTGGAGAATATGCCCGTATTCTCCTATTTCCAACTGAAGAGGTCGATCACTTCAGAGTTTTGGAAGGAAAGGTTACAGCAGGAAAGGTTACAGCAGGATCTCACTCCACTGGAGAAAGTGTTGGATTCCCAGATGGAAATGAAGGGATTGATCTCTCTGTTGTATGGGGTGTTGGTTGAAGTGGGGAAAGTGCTGAGACACCTTTTGTGCCTTGAAACACTTGTGTATAGCGCATTATAAATGCCATATCATATCATATCATATCAAAGGGAGTATGGAAAGACTACAGAGTCGCTGGGGAAGGGATCTGGGCATGGAGCTGGATGGAGCGTTGGGGCACATAATGTGCTGTAGAGCATTTACGGTATCGAAGCTGTTACATCAGTGGCAGTAAGACACTGTGCTCCTGTCCAAAATGTTTGCAGTGCTGGCATGGCTGTGCTTATTGGCATATGTGGTGGGGATGTGAGAGAGTGCAGATGTTTTGGGATGAAGTTCTAGGATGGATTAACGAATTGGATGGGGTCTCCCGTGAGTGAACACCGCTGTTGGTTCTGCTAGGCTTACAGAGGGCTGATGAACCCTCACACCCCCCTCCCACCACTAAATCCCCAGCACACTATCCCCTCATCCCTTCTCCCACCACCAACTCCCCAGCACACTATCCCCCACCCTCCTCCCACCACCAATTCCCCAGCACATTATCCCCCACCACTAACTCCCCAGCATGGCCACTCAGGGCAGTAAGTGTCTACATATCATCTACAACTGTGGCCTCTTTCCCCCCCTGCCAGCCCCCGGTGATCTTGGGCGGAGATGGTGCTGGGACTGCTGCCTCGGTATGCCCTGCTGAGAATCCCCTGTGGGAGTTTTAGAAGTGGAAGGGATGATGCTTGGCCCCTGGAGCTGTTGGTGTGTCAATTCATTGATCTGGTGGATGGCCTCAGCAAGTGATGAGACACATTTGGCCTTCTCCATGACCCTCTGCCTGTATACTGTTAGGGCGGTCATACTCCTTGCATTGTTACGCACAATCCTGAAGGTGGCCCCTTGTAGGCAATCACGGATTGCCTGCAGGTGTTCGGAGTCTGTGCGCCCTATTGCCTCCATCACCCTCTGTCTGCTCTCCATGTCTTCTAGCCTCTGCAGCACTGTGCTGCTTGGTGGTGTGTGGCGTATGGGTGAGGGGCTGTGCAGTGGCCCTGGGCTGTGTTCAGGAGAGCCATAAGAGGTTGTGCCAATGTCCGGCTCTGGTATATACCACACCGGCGGTGGGGAGGGCTCTCCGGGTTCTGTTGATGCTGGTGGTGGGGAGGGCTCTCTGGGGTCTGTTGACGCTCTGTAGGTGGTGAGACAGGGCTGGTGTTCCCCTATACCTTCCCATTCACCCTGTCAGCAGGTATGGCCTCTGTGTTTGACCCTCCAAATTTGGGAGTGTGTGCAGTATGCCTTGCACTAGTACTGGTGGGCTGTGGATTGGACATTGGCTTGGCTCTGCTGTGTTGCGGTGTCTCACGACAGGACATCTGCCTCAGCGTGGCCTGACTGGGCCTTTGCGGGGTGGTGGAGGCATGGGCGTAATTTTAGGGGGGACAGGGGTGTTTGCCCCCCCCTAACTTTCATGGCACACCATTTTGTCCCCATTCATTTGGCTGGGGCACATTTTCAGCAAGCTTACTCCACTGGGTGGAGGTGGCAGAACTTGAGGACCTGAATGCGCCTCTTCCAGATGGGCCTGCAACCTCCTCCTCCTCTGATGCCTCTTGCGGTTTTGTGAGTACCTGTAGGGGAGATAGGAAATTTCTTCAGGTACGGTTCTCCCACGTTTGCTGGCATGCAAGACACATTTGCGATGGTACAGAGTGGGACGCCACACATTTTGGCAAATGGGCATGGTTTTTGTCAGGGGAGATTTCATGTGGGCCCAGCATCATGGGGATACTTGAAGCAATGAGTGTGTGACACATGGCCAGTTTGTCTTTGGCCTGTGTGTGGGGAGGGTAGGGTGTCCATACTGGGGCAGCTGATGTATGGCATGCATGCTTGTGTTCGTTAATGTCCCCACAACCCTTCCCCAGGTGGCACTCACATGATGGGGGTGGAGGTGGTGGCTTACTCCATGGGTCTGGCATGGCTCTATGGGGCACTGCTGTGCAGCGATTGCCAAGCTGAGCACATGGCGATGTAGGGTGATGTGTACTTCCCTGTGCTTGTCTGCCATGCCAAGATGGGCCACTTCAACTAGGTCTGCAACATGCTCGTGTGACTGCTGCAGTGTTGTAGTCAATCATGCTCCATAATCCTGCTGGCACAGGGTGCATCAGCAGGGGTGTGGTGTTCATGGCATTTGGATATGTCACTTGCCACCCCTTCCTGCTGCCGTAATGCTGAGTGCCCTTGGTGCCCTTCCCGATTGGCTGCTGTGAAGGGTGTCTGATGTCCCACCCTGTTGGCATGCCCAGGGTCTGGGTCTGCTGACAAGTGTCCCTGTCCACAGGGGCATTTTATGCTGTGCTGTCATTTGTGCATGAAATTGTGTTGGGGTGGAGGCAGGGTTGACTCACCTCCTGTCTCCTGGAACCTGCCTCTGCACCGCTGACTCCCTCTATTCCTTCCATGTCCTGCACCGTGCTGCACTTTTCCTCCCAGGTGGTGAGGACCAGTGGCTCCACAGTGCCTCCTCCAGTCGCCAGGAACCCCTGGAGATGTTGCGACAGCAGTCCCCCGCACTCTGACCCTTAGCTCGTTCCACTGCTTTCACCAGTCCTCTCCGTCATGGGGTACACTTGCCACTGCAGTACCCTTCTGGCTGATGGCATGCCAGATGGCTGTCCAGCGCTGTCCTGTGGTCTTAAGCTGCCGACTGCCATATAGTTTATCGCAGTGGGCAATGGCTTCTTCTGTGAGGACCACCAACTCCCCTGTCACTGAATTTTTGTTTCCGCAGACAATTTTCTGCCACCTTGCCCCAGATCCTCTCCTGAGACATTCTGGCTTCTTTCCAGGACCAGGTGGCTGCAGGCAGAGGAGATATTTGATGGATTGTGTTTTTCAAAATGGCCACCACAATGCTTCCCATTCCGGCGATGACACAATTTCCACCAGCGCTAATAGTGTTGCAGTAGCGGTGGTAGCGCTATTAGCGCTGTGGTTTTGGTGGTAATCCTTATTTCAGTGCCGTTTCCGCTAGGCACTCAGCGGAAATTGTCCCGGGTTACCACTGGACTTCTGATGATGCTATCTGGTTGTCTAAGAAAGTAAGACAACGGTTTCTGTCTTTTGTGAACCAAGAATGTGTGTGCAAGTTGTAGGTGTTGCTTAGCTATGAAAGAATGTATTGTGGCTGGTGACACAGCTGCATCTGAGCGCACGAGATCACTGACTTTCACAGCACAATAGAGCACTTTAAAAACAAGTCTCCTCCTCCCCCTCCCTTCTGTGCGGGGTCCCCAATCGATTAGGTTTAATGTTATTCGTGATTTCATTAAAGAGAAATATGAATAGTTACTTCTAGACGACAAAAGGGTGTTCTGTTAGCGATGACCGACGAGAAAGGTTTGTATAAGCAAGTCGAGGCTTGGATTCCTCATAAATTCCTTTGTGAGGCTAAAAATAGAACATGAAAACAGTGGCGACCTTTCAGAGTATTCATGGAAATGCTCGAGTATGTTTTCAATGCGCAAAGCTGCGTACCAATGAGCTTCTCCCGCCCCTAGGGAATAGATTACCTAATGGCATTTAGGATTTAAAAAAAATACATTTAGTTCATGTTTTTTACTTGCCGCATCTCCAGTAAACAGAACAATTTGAAACAATTTGCAACATTCTGTCTGCATTTTCACTGTTGTATTCTTGTTTCAGAAAGTGTGGTGTTGCCTTAGAAGGGCCCTGTACCCCAAGGGTTTCCGTAGGACCCCCTGACCCAGCAGCCAGCATCCATTTCCTTTGCATGGAGAACGCAATGGACAGTTCTATGGTTGCAAAAGGTAGTCTTGTAACACATTATTGACGAAATGACTAGAGGTTATTGCAAACGTGCACACATATAATTGCCACCGACCAGCAACAAAACTATCTCCAGCACTAGTTCGCGTAGTAGAACATGCTTGCCAGAGCCATAAAGTCCTCGTGGCCTTGTTCTGAATTCTTGCGTCAGTTTGATAATTAATGTCCTTCGTAGTGATGACAGCAGATAAGGCTGGAGTGCAGTGACATCTCAGGGCTATGGCTTCATCGCGTTTTTAAAATAGTTTTTACCAATGTTAGATTGTGATGCTAATATACAAAGCACTGCAAATCCGAACATGATGTATCCAATTCCTGCTGCTCCATTAGCATTACCTCGGGAAATCGGTAGTTCCTCACTGTGTGATCAAGGGTAATACATGCTTTCTTTGGTTGACCATGGATGAATGCTATTTTCATGATATTGACAGTGATCATCCTCAAGGTGGTTAGCCATTCTTATATGACTCCAGGCCCACTGCAGGCAGACAGCATTGAGGAGGCTGCTGGTCACATGACCAGGTCCTGCCACTCAGCTGCTCTGATCCACCACCAGTTTTCGTGCCTTCCAGGCTGCTGCTTAAGGGCTTCAGGCTAGCACCTGGTTGGCAGCATTGATGAGTCCACCTAACACATGACCATGCCCTGACACTTAGCTGTTACACCCACAGACGTTTCTAGGGAGGGACTGGGGTGTGGGAAGGGGGGCTATAGCCCCAGGGCTTTTGGTTGCAGCCTCGGATAGAAGCTCACAGGCTACAAGCAAAGGGCTGGGGGAAGGGTCCTTGGGGATGGAGGAAAGGACGTCCCTGAGGAAGACACGGTACTCCCCCCTTCCCCTTGCATAATGAACCCATAATTCCAGAAGCTTTTGTGGTATGTTGTTACCCCTTTTCCTATGGTCAGGGTAACATTAGACCCTACCTCTCAGAGAATAACTGTGCCACAGTGGCCAGAGCAACTATCCTATCCCGACTAGACTATGGGAATACACTAATGGTAGGAGCCAACAAAAAAAGCCTACAGGCGTACCAGATTATCCAAAACAACGCGGTTAGGATAATCAAACATAAATCGAAATCTGATCACATCACTAACTCTAGGAAGGAATTACATTGGCTCAAAGTGGAGTGTAGAACCCACTTCAAGGCTCTCACAATAGCCCACAGATGCATCCATGGGAAGGCACCAGGCTACCTAAAAACCAAAATACGACCTTATGCTCCAAGCCGCGCATTAAGAGCCATGGATCAAAACAGGATAGCAGTAATGACACACAAACGCATGTCCGGACTTTCCAGTCATCACAGCAGGTATCTGGAACAGCCTGCCAGTCCACATAAGGAAAGAATCTAACTACTTACGCTTTCGTAAGCTAGTGAAAAGGCACCTCTTGAACTGAGATCGTCACCCCTGAACCACTGATCTTGAGATTCTACTAGGAACTGTCCTGTCACATTTATGTTTTGTCCTCATGTCCATGTCTCTGCGCCCCGAAACTTGCGAGTTACTGGTGCATTACAAATAAATAAATAAATTATAAATAAATAAATAAACATCAGAAAGTATTATACATCTCAGAGACACAGAAGGAGGGTGAAAGAGAGGAGGCTGCCCACAAATGAGACATGGCATCCCCTGTTCCCTATTAATAACAAACCTAACCCTGCCCTGACCTTTATGGGATACTGCAAGACCTCTCCACTCATTTTCCACCATTCAACCTTTGCAAGTACTGGGACAAGGAAGAGGAGACTGAGAGTAATGGTCACTGCATCTTCATTTAACTACTCTGGTACTGGGAGGAGGAAGATGCCTGCAGAGTATGGTGAGAATCAGGCATGTCCCCTTTATCATGGTCAGGCACATCTAATAACAAAGAACCACACCTGCAACCTGTTATCGAATTGAAGGTGTATAAAGAGAGAGGCAGAAAACACTGTAGAGAGAAGCAGGGAGGCCTTTGGGTAGAAGACCAGCATGGGACCTGTTTTCTCAGGACGCAGCCGTGGTGGGATCTGTGGAGGAGCCAGGACGCCAGCCAGCACCCCAGGGAGAGAGTCTCTGTGGCGAGGAATAAGCAGTCGAAGCTGGGAAAATTCAGAAAGAAGCAGGATGCTCTCTGTGTCCACCCAAAGACATGAGAGCAACCAGAATAGGCAAGGCAGGCCCCATGTCTGAGCAGGGCTTGAAGAAGCTGGCCTGCCAATCTACGAGGAAGAAAGAAGCAGCAGGAGCCGCCAAGGAACAACATCGAAGACCGGTGAGTGTCAGGGAGAGGCACTCGATAACCAGGGCTTTCAGAGCAGGCTGTGAGTAGGTAATGAATTACCGAGCGGAACGGAAACTTGACATTAAGCATAATGAATATATATCGATTACCAAACTGAATAGAAATTTGTAACTAAACATATCAAATGCATATTGATTACCGAACTGAAGGAAACCTGAAATCAAGCATAACAAATGCACATTAAATACCGAACTGAATGAAAACTTGAATTCAGCATATTGAATATCTGTTCAATATCGAATTGTATGAAGCCTTGCAATTAAGCTTATTGAATTTGGAATGGAGTAAAACGTTTATGGGCAATGCAAAGAGCATCCAAGGAGAAAGAGCCCATATGAAAACAACAAATATGATATGATAGATTATTTATAACGCGCTTAATAGCCAGAGGTTTCTGAGCACGGACATGGGGATCGAGCCTGTGTTGCTCTGTATTTTCTTGCTTCCAAGGCGAGCATGTTGCCCCTGAGCTATCCGCCAGAGAGAGCGCAAGTGTGCAAGTGTGAAAGAGTGCCATAAAAAGGTGAGACATGGGCAAAACCACCACAAAGTGAACTGTATGAGTAAATGCAGTGCTGAAAGGCCAAAGACTGGTAACAGGTGTGTGACACGTTATGGCAGAGCCAGAAGGCTAACCAAGAGTAGCCAGAACATTGAAAACCTGCATATAAAAGCCAAGGGGCAGGTGTAAAAGAACCTGTGTGGAATAACAAGCCTAGGGATCCTAGTTGCGTGACCTGCGATGGATGTATGTTATGTTATGTTATTTAGCATTTATATAGCGCCTTATATACCATTGGTATGGTCTGAAGGCGCTGGTAGGTTGAACGCCCTTGGGAACCGAAGTTCAGATCAGTAGAGAGAGCAGAGAGAGTCAAAGGTGCGTGTGAGCACCGGGTTGTGTGCAGCTGGTGCGGTATTCGTGTAATAGCTGCTTCTTAGCGGTAGGTGTAGTGGTTGAGAGATCAGGAGTATGTGTTCGTTCTGGCAGGATTCATTAAGACCGAATGTGGCTGCGTTAGGTCTGAGGAAAACGCCTGGCTGGGGGTGTGTAACCAGCAGTGTTTACTTAGAATGATGGGTAGTATGCAGCAGATGTTGATATGAAAACAGTTATGCCGAATGGTGTCATAGTATCTTTGTGTTCTAGTTGAGTGGTGGTGTAAAGGGGAGAGTAAGCGTGGTGGTGTGATATGATGGGTTATATGCTCTATCAAACGTTCTCTGCATTTCAAACCATACTATATAAGTCACGCAATTCTATGCGCTCCAGTCCGTTCCAAGTGGAAAAACCCAGCTTCCCTCTCCTCAAATTCATTCCAAGGACCCCTTATAACTGCACCCGCAGAGCGCTCCAACTCCCTTTTCAGTTTGTCCTCCAGTGGACAATACCATAACTATTCTCCACAGTAAGTACATTCGGCAACAATATTTATGTGACCTTGCTTTGCCTTTGCTGCCAAGATGCATGTCTACTCATTATTTTCACTGCCAGCAGAGCAGGAGCTCTCGTCCTCCTGACACCAGGCCGTACCCAACTGCACATAAATTAGCCCTGCAAGCGGTTTTGGGAGCGTTGTTGTGCACCGCAGGTATTAGGTGCCACGGATGCCCAGAAGTTAATTGTCGGAGTGAATTGCAAGGAACCAGAGAGTGCTGCTTATATGTGCCTCGCTCCTCTGCTTTTCTATGTGATCCAGTGGTGCTAACACAAACTTCATATACGAGCAGGAAGTCAATTCCCTAATTTGGGCATGTGAAGCACTGCCTTGGTGTTGGTGCTACATTAGTGCTGGGACTGGGTGCTGGGTGAAGGGCGGATTCTGACTGCCCTCGAGCAGTCGAGCGTGCCTCGCCCTGACCCTTCATTCTCTGCTGAGTCTGTGATTTGCTCTGTTCTTCTCCCACTGGAATTCCTGGGATTTGACCACATTTGGACCATATGGAATAATGCTTACTGACTGCTGGTGCCTTTATTCAAGATCCCTGATTTATTGTTTTATCATATACAAGCTCTTCAGCTCTTTTAAGTATTAGTCAGTGTTAGTTGGATTTAAATGGTTCCTGTGTAGCTTGCTCTGGAATCCTCATCTGACTAATACAGTGCTGATTACTTTGGCTGCAGTTAAGAGCGCTTAGCTCCTGGACTGTCCACACAAAACTTTGAATAAACATTGACCAACTGAGGGAGTGGGTACAAAAGTGGGTGATCACTGGGTTGGCTCTGGTTTGATTACGACCAGCAGGCCACCTGTTTTATGGTGCTAATCGGGGCAGGTGTGGCTCATTTATGATTTTTACAAATTTACCATGTGGTACTTCTCCCTTAAAAGTCTCAAACGTATTATATTATATTTATTGTATCTATTTATGCTCAGATAGATATGTTTGATTAGCAGAATAGTTACTTTGTTGCCTTTTGCATAGGATATTGTGGATTCAGGTGTAGTACGCTTGCATTGTATGCTGTACACTCGGTCCCATGGTATTAATATTGATTTTCCTTTTACAAAATGACAAAACCAAAACCTGTGAACCCCTGCCCCGCCAATAATGTAGCGGGCAAAAAAGCAGCCACCTTTTCCAATTGCATAGATGAAGCTAACGCTATGATTAGTGAAAGAGCTAACTGGCTCCATGATATTGTATCCCAAGGGACACAGACTACAACTAATGTAGCCAGAGGCAGGAAAGGAGGGGTAAGGCTGGGGGCGCACCGAGCCCAAAATGTATTGTAATTTATAGTGATGAACTGTCCCGTATTGCGCCAGGGGCAGACTCAGCTGTCAGGCTGCCCTAATTGGAAAATCATGTGCCTGAAAAAGTTACTAAGAGGAAATGCGGAAAATGGCACATGAGAACTTCTAAAGTTCTAAAGTACAGCCTCCAGGATTGGTCGAGGTGGGGAACATTTTGCCAATTTATGAAATCCCAAATCCACCTGAGCAGCAACGAGGTGAAACCTATGATATTCCTGTGGAATTAAACAATCCCCAGCCAGGTATAGCAGCTGATGGGGGAAGGGTTGCAACGATTCTGGTGTTATTTCTTTTCCTCCAGAGATTGTAACCCGAAACAGGTTCTCACCACTATGCGGACTGGACCCTAAGATTGTGCAGGGTTCCACCCAAATGAACTCTGATAGAGATGGGAGTGGGAGCCGGGATCATATGAATCTGAGAGAAATTGGTAATTTTGAACAGAGTGGCATAACTCATTGTGAGCTATGTAAGCACCTTCCAACCTTATGACTTAACTTAAGAATCAACAATGAACTTTTGCGGCCAGAAATTGAGGCTATCAAAGGGACCCTTGCAGGTTTAGTGACCCTTGCTAGTGATCTGAAACAATCTGGGATTTTAGGCAATGCTGTCCCGGTCAGGACGCTGGCGTGTGATGGATCCGATAAAGGGGAACCCTCTAGATAAGGTGAGAGCACTAAGGCTATGGAGGTCATACATGCATATGTGGCAAAGAACCAGCCAAGGAGGCCCCAGGGGAGGCATCGGTTTTGTACAGTGACGGAATCTGAACGTCACCTTCGGACATATCCCTTCAATAGGTCTACCTGGCAAATGTACTAAAACTGGAGAATCCCAGGTATTAATCTGGGGCCAGCCGGATTAATAAAGTCATAAATTGGCTAAGTGCAAAACGGTGCTGTTACTCCATTATAAGAGAAGACATAATTGCCTGTACTAGATTGCTAGAACCCCAAAAACAGTGATGTTATTAATGTCCAGTTAGCGGATGAACGCCTTGTAGAAGGCCTTCTGTTGATGCAGCAATGTGCCTGCTCTTCATTCTAGTCTTAGTGAGCTTATTGTAAACCCTAAAACTTTGAGTGCCCATGATATAAGCACTTAACCTGTCCCTCTCCCATTGAGTCTCTGCTCCTGCCCCAATTGGACCAACACAGAAAAGGCTTGTCTGCCTGAGAGACTGAATTATGGTTCTGCATCCCAGTCAAGGAGCTAACTTTGAATAGCGGGGTGGTACTTGCCGATATGGCAGACACGGATTTGGTAGGAGTGGCTGGTGAGATGTGTCATGTGTTCTGACAACTGCACCTATACCAGTGAGCCCCTGCACTGTGAGAACCAAAAACATTGTGAAATAAACCAAGGAGAGGCATTGCAAGTGAACTGGTGAAGCAATCCAGAAAGAGGGTCAGGCTGACCTTGAGCTGTGTTAAACTTTTTGAAAGTCTGAAACAAGTGCAAGTGATTGAGTTAAAGTCTTGGGGAAGGCGACCCTGAGACTGAAGTAACTGCAGCTATTGTACTGAGAATGAAGTCTCCAGATCCTTTTCTTTTTGAACTGTATTGCTTGGAACTTAGAGAAGGGAACCCCAAGGATTGTGTGGAACTGTATTATCTTGAACATGAGAAATGTAATTTTGAGACTGTTGTGGAACTTTCTTGAACTTTGGGAAGGAGAGCTGAAAAGGAAGCTACCAGCTGGAAGAAGCACAGAACTTTGTGTTAATCACCATGTCTTTGATATTGACATCCCTACACATTGTTTAGCTTTAGTTGTGAGGGCAGGTATAGGTTTTGGACACAGACAGACTTTTAAGTTGAACTCTTTGACTCAGACTTTCCTTAGTTTCATTCAAGTAGGGAAATCCTACCTTAGCACAGGGCAAGTTAGGCCTTCTGCCATCCTGACATTTAAGTTATTAAATATCTTTTGTTTGAACTTTAAGACTGTTGTCCCGTTCTTGCTTCATGATACCTTCACACAGAGTAAAAATAATGATACAGTGTACCCTGGATGGGGTACAAAAAGAAATAATAAGAAAAACAGTCCACCCTGGAGGAGGGGGGTAACAATATATGAAGGGACACATAGACACCAGGGTGCATGAAGAATGGGTGATGGTAGCAATAGGATAGGGTGTGTGGGGACAAGGCCAATGGCATTACCTGCATGGTTCACATTGAACCCCCATCCTGTGGTGAAACCTGGGATGGCGCACTCTGACCATGCATTGCCAAAGCCTGGTCCTCATCACTCGTGAGATGGATGCGTGCATGAGGGTCCCAATCGCTACAAGGTCCTAGTGATGTATGTCACAAGTGGCCACAGAGTTGGCAAGTTAAGGGACTGTTTCAAGGAAGCAATCTCTTAGTGGTGGATGTCCCTTGTGGCAAACATTTCATCATGCAGAGATTGCCTCAAGGAAGCTGTGTGTTGATGGCGGGATTCCCTTAAGGACAACATCTCTGCATGCAGGAATTTACTCAGGGAATACATGTCTTGATATTGGGATTCCCTTGAGGCCAACATTACATACAAGCTTTCCCTCAAGTTGTCCATCTCCTGTCGCTGGTAGTCCCTTGAGGCTAATAACTCATGATGCAGGGATTGTCTTCATTGTGATTCACCTGCCTCAGTTGTTGCATGTCCTCTCCTCTCCTGCTGCAATAGGCAGAGTTTGGCAGTGTGTGGAGCATTTGAGGAGATGACATTTTCTGCCAGATGATGGATGGATGTCCTTGGCCATCTCCTGTAGGAGCTTGCCCCGTTGGGCAGTTCCATGCAACAACTCCTCCTCCCACTCTGAGTGTCCGGCAGGCACACGTCCACCATGTGTGCAGGGCATACCATGTTCAGCCTGTCGCAGTGAGTGCATTGTAATTGGCTGGTGGTCTACAACCCTCTGACTAATACAAGCCTCTGCTGCTGCGTCCATGATGGGCAAAGGCAATCTTGCAGACATTGAAGCCACCATTGATTCAGGGATTCCCACTGCGAGGCCCAGGGTCTCCTGGCTCTCCTCCTCCGGCTCAGGAGCCTCAAGGAACTCAAGGAGCTTCATGGCATCCAGACTACTCAGTGTTGAACCTTCCACTGTGTCCCTCAGTATGCCGGACACATCAGATTTGGCAATATCATCGGAAGAGTCAGCAGGCCCGCTGCTGATGGTCTGCAACACAATGGGATTCTCACCAGGCACAGCACCCTTGGCTGTACTGGTAGATGGTTGAGCCTCATCAGTCTCCTCCTCCTCCTTTGCCTTCTCCTCCTCCTCATCCTCTGTATCCTCACCTGCACAGTCAGTCAACAATATTCAGAGGCCTACCTACATGGCTGAACATGCATAGGTGAATTCTAATGCATACAGACACAATAGGGCCAGCCACACATAGATCACACATAGAAGCTAGGCATTCTGAAATGTGAAAGGGACAGGTAACTAACATTCAATGTTCTGTGCAATCTTGCAATCATGTCTGTGCCTATCAGTCCCTGCACTAAACCACGTACTGGAGGATTAGGCAAACATGCATAGTGAGAGTGTAAGGTCCTTGCTTCATTCCTGAGCCCCTTCTCTACCTCAGCCATGACTACTTACAACATGATAAAATATCATGTTTTCTCCTGCTGACCGAACCTGCATGCAGTTATTTGTGTGGACAAAATCCCCATCAACTCCACCGCCACATTGGATAAGGCCAGATTTGTGGTTATCCACACTCACATGCATCTCAACTATGTGCGAGGAGAGTTCAACATGGATATGACTAGAGAGCACTTTGCATGATCACTGAATAATTGACACTCCAAATGTGGAATGAATATCACTCAAACATATTTTGGCCAACCACTACAACTTCTGCCTGGAACACACTCTCATGCAACTTCTCACTCACAATGTCGCTCATCCATGTCCACTGGCCGCCAAGGCCAGTGAATGGTTAACTCTAGCATTGTTCACTGCTTGGTGTTATTCCATGAGAGTCAGAATTTGTGTTCACAATGCACTATCCACAAACATGACACTGAGTGTCCAATGGCATGTGTCTTGCAGGCCATTGCCACATATAGGTATATTGGCGTCGTTAAAGAATCCTATATACAGTAATGTGTGATGTAATATCAATGTCAACCGCAAACAGAGTTCAAACATCAACCATCTAGGATGCACAACATGTAATGGGAGTAACCATGGATGCATTACTGTAGTACCCATGGATGGGTGAGAAGGACCCTGTCAACTGCATCACAACATTTGATAGCATATCATGTGTAGATGAAGGCATACATAACATGCAGGCATGGCACTCACCTGATGAGGCTCCATAGGTGTCTATGTCTCCCACACCAAACACCTGCTCTCTGCTGATGAGGCCACAGGCGACCTCTTCGGATGGAGTCACCTAATCCACATGTGCTGATCCACCTCAAGTAGTCTGGACAGAGGCCACATTGCTGCTGAGCTTCTCCTTGGCCCATCGCATGAGGTCCCCCATCCTCTTGTGGACCTCTTCCGCAGTGCCCCTCTCCACCACACATGTATTGACATGATCTGTGACCTCCTGCCACATCCTCCACCGCTGGGTCACAGAAAGTCAGGCTCGGACTGGCCAGTAGGGCAATAGGCCCATGGCTGAACCAGAAATGCAAAATGCTGGTGTGGGCCAGTTTTTTGGGGTGAAGTGGCCCACTTTTTGGGCCAATGTGGGCCAGGTTGATGAGTTACTTCATGATGCAGCTAGTAGTTTTGACCGGTGTTGCTGAATAAATATTCTTTCAAAATGCAAAATTTGCATCGCATTTCATCAACAAACTCACTGGGTACTACTCAAACAGTGCCCAGTCTGACACAGCAGGAAGGGTACTGTGAGCCCAAGGGTACAGGTCGACCTGGTGCTTGTTGGTGCTCCTTGGTGTAATGAGTGAGGATTAATAGCGCCTCATCTGTGAAGCGCCTCTTCCTTGGTGGCCCCTTCTACTTAACTCGTGCCTCTTGCTCTGCAGGCTGGCCCCTCTTGTCATAGTGGGCCTTGAAAGTACATCAGGTGGACCCTTCTTCCGGCCTCTTCCCCATCCTCGTCCTGTCCGCGGAGGCGTCTCATTGATGGTGCAAGCAGCGTTCACGGTAAGGTACTTGCAAATTTCATAGCCAGGAAATCTGTGTTGTACCTTAAATATCGCTTCATCCGCACATCTATGAAATCAGTGTTGTACCCCCGAAATAGCTCCACCTCTGCGCATGTAAGGAAGGGCACGTCATATGCAACATTACGTGCATGAGCACTGTGAGAAACCTAAGGGTGTTTTCCCAATTAGACTCCAAGAATCCCTTATTCAGGTGGCCAGGGAAGGGCTGGCACTCTCAGATCCCAAACTTGAGGGTGGACGAGCGAGGGAGGATCACTGAGTAGGGGATCCTTGGGTTACATTTGTGGGAATACCCCAGGTGAGACGCGGTATCTGCTTTCTTGTGACACCTTTTCACATTCCTGCACAGTAGGATATTTATTCAGCCCTTCAACCTCACCTTCCCGACACAGACACTTTCTCATGGACAACTCACCATGGGCGACGACAGCAGAACCCTCCCTCCCCTTTCTCAACAGTATTTCTCCAGGTTTTCCTAAACTTACCAGTGAAAACTACAATCCCCATAATTCCTCCCATATGTTCTTTTCTAAAGTCAATGAGAGGAGGAGGAGAGAGATTGGGAGGATGAAGATTACCCAGAGGGAACCACAGAAACAGAAAGCAGACTCTCCCCTTTCTACAGAACACTGTCTCATTAATGAGGCCAGGCTAAGTCTGGGAATCCAGTTCTTTCCCTTAACCAGACAGGCCATCATGCCAGTTAAAGGACCACAGCTAAAGAAGTACAGAACTTTCCCAGATCATTCTAACACCCTGTATCCTGGAGAAAGGCACTATACCATAAATCTTTTTTTCCCATCAATGGGGTAGAATCTATGGTAACAGGTCCCTAAACCCGTGCAACAGAGAATAGGAATCCAATTTTTTCCCCTGACCTCACAAGCTATCTTACCTGTTCGAAAGAATGTTGAGGGCAACATTTATCAACTTTTTTGCCCTCGGGATTGTTTAGTACAGGGAAGGGACAACGCCTTAAGTTTCCTTGCAACTAAAAATAAAATAGCCATTGAGTTGGTCTTTCTATATTTTGCCATGCAAGGAAGATAAAGTGAGAAAGTTACCTCCTTTTTCTTGTGGAGATGAATTAACCTTTATTTTCCAGAAATGTTCCACAAACCCTGTAAAGATCTATACGTGAGAAAAAGTAGGTATACTAGTATATGAAACCCCTTGGGAAACACCCAGAGAGAACCTAACATATGAGACACTGGGGAATACATCATCTAATGAAACACCAGGAGAAAGCCCAGAGTCCCCTCCAATGGAAAATAAAATCCCAGAACCCTATCATTTTTGGTAAAAGGGAAAATTAGAGGATGAGCAGATGAGAGAGAAGGTGAGAAACCCAAAGGGGAAGATACAAGGAGAACCCTATTTGGACAAGAAGTAGCTAAAACTAGAGAACAGTCAGGCCACAGATTTTTATTTAGTCCCCTGAATAAGGATAGGAGAGGGTGAATATCTGCTATATCTCTGGACAACTTGTTAACCTCTTCAGTAGAACAATGTTTATTTTGTGGAGAGTGAGGGCATATTATGGAGGTTTGCCCTGAAAACATAGAGGAGGAATTAATAAAAACTCAAGAAAGAGAAAGGAAGATAGAAAGAGTAAGAGAGAGAAAAGAACTCTTTAAATCATCTCCTGAACAAACCCTGATTAAACAAAAAAGGGTTGAGGTCCCAACAAATAACCATCTTTATATATATGAGGAGAAGATCAATCCAGGTTATATGCTGGAATGCTTGGACCAGGAGTCTGGGTGTTCCACCGTGGAATCTCCATGGGAAACACTGCAGTCCAAGCAGCATAGGCGAAAGGTATGTGAGAAACCTAAGGGTGTTCTCCCAAGTAGACCCAAGAATTCCTTATTCAGGTGGCCAGGGAAGGGCTGGTGCTCTCAGATCCCAACCCTGAGGTGGACAAGCGAGGGAGGATCAGCTGGGTAGGGGAACCTGGGGTTATGCTACGGGGAATACCCCAGGTGAGACGCGGTATCCGCTTCCTTGTGACACCTTTTCCCCATCCTGCACAGTTGAATATTTAGGAACTCAACCCCCTCCCCCATTCCCGACACGGACACCTTCTCACAGACAACACACAGATAGCGACAACATGACTACCCCCCCGCAACCCGAGGGGCAGCTGGTGTTGCCTGGTGGTACCTACAGCAGAACTCCTCCCCTGGAGCCAGACAGGTGAACCCAGGTCAATGAGAGGCAGGAGGTAAGACCCTGGCCTCTTTGAAACTTCCCCCTTGTGGCTCTTACAGCTCTCAAGACATGGAATGCCATTTTGGGGAGCTGTGAAGTGAGAGCACATTTCTTACAAGTGCATTCTGGGACTGGGAGTCCAAAAACATACTTTTGGGAGAGAAACTGTGAACTTTGTGAGAAGGGTCCAAGCCCGGCAAAGGGAGACCCCTGTGAACTTTGTGAAAAGGGTCCGAGTCCGGCAGAGGGAGTCCCCTGTGAACTTTGTTAAAAGGATCCAACCCCAGCAGCGGGAGACCTTGTGAACGTTTTGGAGAGAAACTGGCACAAGTGATAGAGTGGTCTGGTGCCACGTGGGTACTCATTCGAAGGTCTCTGGCTGGTGCCACCGCTCCCGAGCCAGAAGAAACAACAAGTACAAGGAGGCCTTAGTGGAGGCTGGAATGAGGTGTCAAGGTGGTCATACAAGGCTCAAACCAATCTCCACGTACAGTCGGAAGTCTTTGACACACTGTGAAGGCAAGCATGAACCAGACTGAGGGATGCCTGCAAATTAGGGTGAGCTACAACACTCCTTACAACATTCTGATAAATTAACTGTGCAAATCCTGACCATGGAGGTACACCATGCAGGCCACCATCGAGTGGCTCCCATTCACCTCAGGATCCTGGAAGGATCAACCCAGCTGTCCATGCCCACCCAGGTCCTGGATCTGCAAGCACCTGTCTAGGCTGCTGGTGAGTGCTCACAGGGTGTAGATTTCCACAGATTTGTTATAGCAGGCATGGGTATTGTGATGAATCCGATTATGTCATCAATCCTTTCCCAGAGGTAGCCTCTTCCCATGTGGCCAGGGGACGGCAGCCGCTACCTGATCCTGACTCAGGGGGCAGCTATATTAGAGAGGACCACATGGGGGAGGCGACCCTCAGGTTGTTGGCCAGTATTGTCAGATGAAAACACATATCCCCCTTTCCCATTTAGGGATATCCCCTCAGTTTCTCATGGCTTTACAGCATACTATGACAGTTCCCTTCAACCACCCTTAAAACCTACTGATGACATCTTTCAATATTCTGTGAATAGAATGCCAAGGACTGCCTATTGTTCCCCTGCATATAGAGACACTCGGACAAGGAAAGTGAACCGAGCATTGAGGATCAGTGAAGCCGAGAAGCCCAGGACGCACTCTAGTGGTTGCGAGCGTATGATAGGTGCCGAGATATTTAAAAACCTGACCAGCATGAAGGAGGAAGACGCTGTCTGGAGAAGCTTCATCCTCTTGGTGCTAACCGACGGACTACAGAGCCGCAGAGAAGACCATGGAGCCTGGAGGCTAGGGGAGGACTACAGTACCAGGTTCGCCATTCTGGAACCGTAGCAGGAATAGAAGGGAAGACTTCTTGATGGCCATGGGAACTGAGAAGCAGCACCAGTGCTGCCCGAACACGGAGAAGTGTTCAGCAGCAGAGCGGGAGCCGCAAAGGACATTGGCCCTCATTACGACCCTTGCGGAAATCGAAAAACGATGGCGGAAATGCAATACCGCCATCGAATAGCGCTCGGTGCGACTATGACCCGTCACCGCAAAGTACGAAGCCATTAGCGACACCGTAGTGAACGCCAACGCTAACTGCACCAAGCACGCGTGCGCGCGCCATGCCAACCCGTAAACACCACCATGGTGCAACGGTACGCCAATTCCGACCCTAGCGGACATGTACCTAACGCCATCAGGCATGGCGTAATGTACCATTCCGCCATGGCGAGAAGTACGGCATCGCGAATCAACCGTAAACGGCCCCACTGAGTGCCTGTACACCGCTCCCTGCCCACAAAGTACAACCCCCCGTAGGTGCAATGAAGTCACAATGCAACCATTGAAATGTACAAGTCACCCATGCATGCCAACGAACAAAAGAAACACAAGAGGGGCCAATGGGAGCTGCAGGGCACAAATGGCACGAATACAGAAGCAATCCCAATGGACATGACCACAGTCCCCCACCAAGAAACGCACGCAAACACAGGCACCTGTGACCAGCAATATTCCGATAATCACATCATTCCACCAGTCCACCTGGCTGACCGGCATCTGTTACACAAAACCCAATCCCCCGCCCCTGAGCATGACAACATTCAAACTGTCATATAGGCAGCCCCCATCCCTGACCTCACGGGCTTAGTAGGCAAACGCGCCCAGTACAGTACCACGCAACTAAACCCCGAAGCTGGAACCCAATGCAGATCTCCTCACAATACATCGCCCCCCAAATAGGCATATGCCACACCACTTGCAAAGAAAAACGCTACACGGGCCAAATCAGAATAGAAATTTATGCACATCAAAGTCACCAAGCCCATACAGCCATCAGGCCATGAACTCCAAAACACCAATCACCATTGTGGGCTGCATCCGCAAGAAATGACCAGCCACTACTTGTGTGTCGCCCTGTTCCCCCATGGTACACAGAGCCACATTCACGTACGAAAAGGCAACATGGAAGCGCACAGAACCGCAGGGCCGTCCCAATGGGGAGGCACTAGTCCAGCTGAAAGGCCGAAATGTTGCTCCGAGCCACCAGTACTGCGTAAGGGCATGTGGGCCATTGGCGATCGTCCCATAAGATCGTAATGCTGCTCCACTGATTAACACGAAGCAGCAGGTGTCGGGAGTAAAATCCATCTGCAGGAGTGGCATACAGATGGCAGTGGCAAAAGGGGAGGAGATACCTGTCAACCAAAAGAAACGAAAAAGAACAGAATGGCCATCAGAACTACATTCGAACAACTCACTTCAATGATCACACGAAATCCACAGCCATATGCATGCTAGCCCACTCAAAAGGATCATCACCACCCCAAAACCACTTGCGACTCATAAACATCTATATCGAGGTGCAAACACCATCACAAACGAGTGTACCTGTGCATGCGTCTGTCAAAACAGAATCCATCAGATGGGAATGTTAACGTGCATGGACACAAGTGTCTGAGTGCGCCTCGAGACAGGGAGGGCTCAACAAGGCCAGATAGACGATGGTCCCACTATGGCAGCCCTGCATCACATAGCGTAGGGGAGGCGGATAGATCCCAAGAAGCCCTGTACATGGCAAACTCTGTATCAAATCACCTGCCCATGCATCCATTCATCATTCCCTCATCCCGGGATCAAAACGCCTGAATAATTACTCACATAACATTAGAAACATCCATTGAGTCTGTGCGTTATGCAGCCTGCAAAATCCACAGTGCCCCAGCCCGTAATTCCAGTGTTGTGAAGTAACATGTATTTGGGAACGGCCGGCCTCATCGCCCACGTAGCTATTGCGCATCCCAAACTATTCATATCAATCATTGCTCCCTCGCCATGGGCCCTGTCTCAAGGACATTGAACAATAGAACGTTATATTTGCAGTCAGACCTGTGGGCATCTCCTCGCCGCTAGCTGGAAACCGAAAGCGCCGCCCTTCGAATTCCTCATTTGCAACACCACGTCGGAAAGGCATCTGTGGCCGTTTGAAATCACTAATTATTCCATCGAGTGCGGCTGTGTGTGAAAATGGCAACTGCCTTCACCCACGAATGGGACGCCCCGCCCGTCGTTGCAACTCGGTACAGTGATGCATGAGGGCCCACCGTTACTCGAGTACTACGTTCCACTGACCCTTCACAAGTCTGTTCGCGACTGCACAGATAGTATGGGAAACAATGGGACCACAGCAGAATGAACATATCAATCCAATCTTACACGGCCATCGGGTACAAATACATGATAGCAATAGCAAGTTACCATTCCCCGAATTGCAGCGTTGTGCGCGTGACGTGCTCGGCCAAAGGGGAGAGCAGTTTGCACAGGTGGAATGAATCACCACAGGTGGAGGCCATACAGCCTGAAAACACATTAATTGCACAGCCAGTCTCCTCCCACAACCACACCGAAATGCTACCGGCAGGACTCGCGATGTTGGCCCTGGGGGACCTGATAGCACTGCAAGTGCTCCAACTCCAAGAAGAAGACGAACACCAACTACAACCAGCCGCACGGAGGAGACGCAGGAGGAGGAGGAGGCCAAGGCAGGGCCAGCAAGGCCCACCAGCACAGCCACTACCACCACGCAGGCAGCCCGCAATCCCACGCCTCCGAGCACATCCGTTCAACCTCACTGATGAGCAGATCCACACCCTCTACCGTCTGGACCGGGACACCATAGCCGCCATTGTGGACATGACACAGGCTGACCTTGTCAGCATGATAGATAGCCCAACCGCCATCCCACCCCTACTGAAGGTGGTGTCTGTACTCCACTTCCTGGCCACAGGCACCTACCAGCACACAGTCGGACAGTTGCATGGCATTTCTCAGCCACTGTTCTCACGGACACTATTGCAAGTGCTCGATGCCCTCCTGCAGCACGCAGACGACTACATCTCCCTACCACGCTCGGAGCAGGAAATTACAAACACGAAAGTGGGATTCCATGCACTTGCCGGCATACCGGGTTGCATTGGTGCCATCGACTGCACCCATGTGGAATTGGTCGTCCCACATGCCATGGAGGCCCAGTACCGCAACCGAAAACAATTTCATTCCCTGAATGTACAAATGGTGTGTGACTCCAACAGGATCATTACACATTGTTGTGCCCGATTCCCTGGATCAACCCATGATTCTATGGTCTTGAGGAACTCTACAATACCACGCTACATGGAGCGACACGCAGGGAACAGATCCTGGCTACTCGGTGAGTCTCATTACATGCATGATGATGTGGGGTATGTGAATTGGCAATGACCTGGCAGGAAGGGGGGGGGGGTGTGCGTACGTATCAATGGCATTCCACATCATACGTTTCTCGTCCACATACAGGTGATGCTGGATATCCACTGAAGAGATGGCTCCTCACACCAGTCCGGAACCCACGGGACCAGCATGAGGAGGACTACAACCATGCCCACTCACGTACCCGTGTAGTCATAGAACAGGCATTCGGCCTACTGAAGGGCCGTTTCCGCTGCCTCAGCAGGTCTGGCGGGGCACTCCTGTACCGCCATGAGAAGGTTGCAAAGATGGTGATGGCATGTGTCATGCTCCACAACATGTGCGTACGTAGAAATGTGCCCATGCCCCCTGACGCAGAACTGCAAGCACCTGAAGATGGTCATGATGAGGGTGGGGATGTGGCAGCACCTCATGGAGTCTGCGAGGCACCGGAGGCCCGTGACATTCGTCAGCATCTCATTGATGTATGCTTCTAGCACTCACGCCTGGTGGCTGATACATGGACACGGGACTCGTGGCACTGCGTGTGTCTGGGACATGCACAACATGGACTGTACGCCTATGATGGCCTAGTACACAAAGATCAATGTCCACACATCTCATTGGTTGATCGTGCACTTTTAATGGCATATGTGATGTCATGTTGAACACCCTTTCGACCCGCCACCCAAGTGAGCCCAACACACCCCCTCCACCCTCCTACCTCCCCCCCGAACACCAGTGTCCAAAGATGCTCATTGTCAGTGGGCTGTCGCTATTGCATGCCCCCTCTGCGGGTATCAGGGGCACCCCTGCCTGTGGAGCGCAGGTTCCTTCCAGATCTACGTTGGGGGCTGCCCTGGACGGAACTTGCAACGGATGATGTGTCTGCCTGCTCACGTCCATGCATGTCCCTAAGGGTTTGCGAGAGCTCAGTGAGCACACGGCGCACTGCGGCAAGTTCGGCACATACGTCCTTGGCCGTCGCATGCAGTTCCCCCCTGAGGCTCTCGGTGCTACTCTCCATTTGGACTCTCAGGCTCTCGGTGCTACTCTCCATTTGGACTCTCAGGCTCTCGGTGCTACTCTCGATTTGTGCCCTAAGTGTCTCAGTTGATGTTTCTATGTCTGCCTTAGTGCCCCCACATTCATCAGCATGGTCCTTGAGGAGCGTGGCCAGTTGCTGCTGTTGTTCGATCAACTGGTCGAGGGACTGTTGCCTCTGCTGGGCCATGGCCATTTGCGGGGGTGTCACAGAGGGGCTGTTGTCCTCATGTTGCCTTGCCACAGGGCTTGTGGGGGATGGCCAGTCGTCGTCTTGTGGGTGCCCCTGCGTGGTATCCTCATGTTGTACGGGATGGGACAGACAGGGGGATTGGGACAGGTCATGGATGGATCTGACTTCGGCATCCCCGTTTTCTGTGTCCGAGCATGCTGCCATCAATGGGGTGTCACCTATGGTGCTGCTGCCACCAGAGGCAGTGCCTTCTGTGGCATCCATTGGGGGGACCTGTGGTGGTGGTGTTGTGGGCATGCTGGCTGCTGGGGTGCCTGTTGATGTTCCCTCCTCTGTGCTGCCACCTGATTTGTGCTGCTGCCGTGTCTTGATGCGTGCAGCTGAGGTGGAGGGTCTCTGGCCGTTGGTCTTGGCCCTCTTTGCAGGTGTGCTGGTAGGGGTGTCCTGTAGCTCGTCGTTTGGATCGGACCCTGTGGTGGAGTAAAGGAGGGCGAGGGTTATTGATGGGTCTGTGGGAATTGGAATGGCATTGTATCACATGCATTGGGGTGGTACCTGAGGGTGATTTGGGTCGGGGCCTTGGAGGTGCTTTGATTTGTGTGTGGAGTGAGGGTGCAGTTGTTTGGCAGCCTGCAGTTAGGGTGTGCCTGCTGCACGTGTAGTGCGTGTATTTGGGGTTTTTAATTATTTATGTATTTATTGTGGGTTTTAACGTGCGCTATCAGGCCGATGTGTGTGGGCGTTCTCCTGGACATGTGTTTCTGTTGCACTATGTGGACGCATGGTACTTCACATGGATGGACTGTGTGGATTTGGCATTGTTTTATCTGGCCCACCTACCTGAATCTTCGGATGTCTGCACTCCTTTCTCCATCCCTCCGACTCCCTCTATGCTCTCCATTCCGATGGTGGAGGCACAGATTTCTTCCCAGGGGGTCAACTTGATGGGTGATTCAGGACCTCCCCCGGTGGCTGTGGCAATGTTGCGGTTGGCAGAGAGTATGCTGCGGACGCGTATCCGCAGGTCGTCCCATCGCTTGCGGCATTGCTGTGGGGTGCGGGGTGCGGTCCCCACCGCACTTACCCGCTGTGCCACCAGAGCCCATATGGCCTTCTTGTTTGCAAGTGCCGTCCTGGTCATTTGCGTGCAGAAGACGACGGCAGCATTCTCCTGGAGGGTCTCTGTTAGCACGGTGAGTTCCTCACGGGAGAAGTGGACCTGCCGCTTGCGGTCGCACGCTTTCTTCGCTACTTTTCCCATTTTTCTTGGTTTCGCTAGGGTGGTTGACGGGTTGGGGTGTGTTTCAGGGTAGTGATTTTAGTGGTTGTGTGGTTTTAGTGTATTTATAGGTGTACGCCGGGATGTTTCCCGTTCCGGCCCCATGTTTTAACTTCCGTTTCCGTATATTTCCGGCCACCGTACTTTCCGGTAGGCGCACACTGCGGTGACCGCTAAGTGGGGTGGCGGTATTGCACCTAGGGCGCCGTACGGCGGCGGTGTGGGCCGTTTTGGGGTCATTTCCGCCATCGCGGACTTTGCACTTCCGCCATGCCGTGGTGCTCGTGCCCGATGGGTCGGAATGGGCCGCACTTTGCTCCTTCGTGCAATGGCGGAAACGCTATTTACGCTGTGGCGCTCCGGTCAGTCGCTTTCCGCCAGGGTCGTAATGAGGGCCATTGAAGCCACTATGCGAAACTAGTAAGACCATGAAGCAGAGATCGGATGCCAGAGCGTTGCTTCACGTTCACCACAATAGGACCAGAGAACGCCGCAAAAAGACGATGAGTCCTGAGAAAGGAAACTGGGACACCAGGGCACTTCGGAAATGCTATCAAGGAAAGATAAGAGCCAGTGAAGTGAAAGAAAAGGGATTTGAAACCCAATATGTCAAAAAGGAATAAAACCAGAAGTCAAGTTTGCAAGTTTATAAAGTGAACTGTACGAGAAAGACCTGACAGGAGAGTGTACCAGGCAAAGTCAACTTTGCAAGTGTGTAAAGTGGACCACATGAGAAAGGCCTGGCAGGAAAGGTCACCAGGCAAAGACAAGCCTGTGAGAGAAATTGCACTGAATTTAGACAAGAACCTGGCAGGGGATATTTTGCATCCAAGATGTTTTGTTGAACAAAGAACCCCAAAGAAGACTCATGCCCTTAGGATTTTGAATTGTTTGAAAAGACCTGAGTAAGAGAGACATTTCCCTAGGAGTGGAGTGCAACGCTAAGAGGAAAGAGTTATCCTCCTGGGCTATAAATAACTTTGTTTGATTTGTTTATCTGTTGTATTGGTGAACAGAAACCTGAGGAATGGATCCTTTCCTTGAAACTGTGAACACTATCCATTGAGAACCTCTGTGTTGGAGTTCCATTTTTCCTTTGAAATTGGTCATTGTGCACTTTTAAGGCCAAAGACATTACCCTTAGTACATTAGATTTACTTTTAGAATGTGAGGGCTAGTATAGGATTTCAGACACATGACATTTTGTTTTGGACATCTTGACACCAGACAGACACTTTGTTTTGGTTGAGGTAGGGAAATACCTACTAGAGTGGGGACAGTGAAGCATATTCCAACCCCTTTACTATTCTTAATACCATTTTGTAATCACAATCATGATTTATCTCTGTCCTTGTCTCATTCCTGGCTCCTCACAGTATCCATAACTTGGTCACGTTAATGCTTTATACGGCATGTGTGTTGCACTATCCTTAAATGGCATGCAGCCTCCTGCCGACACTGGACGTATATAATGGCACACATCTGTGAAGTGGACAGGTGTAGGTATGAGCTCAGTTGCCAGATTGAGATGTTGGGGACATGTGAGTTACAGTCATGTACCCTCCTCTATGAGTTGTTCCATTATGTATGATGATTGAATCATCTCCACTAAGCAGCTGAGAAAGACGGATGTATGGTCATGGCAATTTCTTCTATTTGACTATCCAGATCTACCTTGGCACCTGTCAGGCCACTGAATGAGGGAGCATACATGGTATGTCATCATGACATACGTTTGTGTTCGGAGCAAAAGCACTGCTGCTTGATCCTCAGCAACAGGTGTATGTACGGGTTGCACGCTTTCATATTGGACTGTCAGGGGTGCATGTTGGTACTTGTGGTTGGGTAGAGATGTACCTATGGGGGTACGCACACATGTGCAGTGGACCTGCATCTGAGGGGCAAGGCCTCCAGATGCAGGAACAGACCACAAGTACGTCCAGTTGTATCCACCTCCCCTGAGGGTGATGTGCCGGGGATAGTGTCCCATTCCGATGTCAATGTTGCTGAGGAGGAGGCCCAGGATTCCATCACCGTAGTGGGCATTTAGGAACTCAACCCATCCCCCACCCCTTCCTGACATGGACACATTCTCATGGAAAACTCACCATGCGTGACAACAGGACTACCCCCTTTCTCTACAGTATTTTTCTGGATTTTCCTAAATTTACCAGTGCAACTACAATCTCCATAATTCCTCCCCTATGTTCTTTTCTTTTTTTTTTTACTTGTTTATTTTTAGCCAGCACACGGGTGAACATTGCAGTACAGATATTAAGCTTCACATCGCTTATCAAACCATACATTCGTATCCCCTTGATCTTTCCCTCCACCCTCTCCCATTTAATTGCTGTCAAGTTCCGGCGCCTCCGACATTTGGACTGGCTCCTTGTCCTCAACCTGCAGGGCTCTAGCCATTAGACATGGTTTATATGTTAGTGCTGGATAGCTCTGGTCGTAGTCCATCACGGGTGACCAAATGTTTGTGAAGCGGTGAAGGAGTCCCCTGTTAGCTGCTGTGATTTTTTCCGCTATTAAGATGTCCCAGAGTTTTAGCCACCAAAGGATCATTAGGGGGCCCTCTGGAAATTTTCAGGTGACTGCCACTGTGATTTTAGCGGCAAGGAGAAGTTGTGTTATGAGGGCCGCCTTCTTGCCAGATCTTGGATATATACCTGGGATCGGGACTCCTAGTAATATAGGTTCTGGCTCCAATGGTATCGCTATTTGAGTGATGTCTAGGATGGTGGCTATGCATTGGGACCAGAAGTTCTTTATCATCGGACATGACCACCACATATGCACATAGGAGCCCGCGAGGCCACAGCGGCGCCAACATAGGGGATCCAGAGCCTGGTTGAAGTGATGTAGTAGGAGCAGCGGGTAGTACCATCGTAGAAGTAATTTAGGAGCGCACTCCCGATTGGTGATGCAAAAGGAGGACGAATGAGTTCTTGACCAAATGTCTGCCCAGGACTGGTCCTCTATCGGGTGTCCCAAGTCTGCTTCCCACTGTGGCATATAGGAAGTTTTAGCAATGAGAAAGTCTACCTGCAATAGTTTATAGAACGTCGAGATTCTTCCCCGGGTAGGTGGATCTGCAGCTGTAAGTTCGATGGGGCTCAGAGCTCGTTTGGCCGCCAGGCATGTCAGAGGGTGTGAGCACCAATGTCTTAATTGCGCATAGGAGAACCTATCTGTTTCCGCTAGGCGAAAAGCGCTCTTGCATTTTTCAAAGGTGAATGGTTGGTCCCCCTTTAAGAGATGACCCAAGGAGCTAAAACCACCCGCAATCCAATTTTTGAAGTTCGAGGGGCAGGCTCCTGGTGAGAAGGCCGGGTTATGAAACACTGGGGCAGATGGGCTCAGGTCTCTCGGGACGTTTTTATACTTACAAGCCCAATCCCATGCTTTTAAGGGGTGTTTAGTGGAGGACTAGGTGCCTGGCCATATCCTGCACAGGGAAGCAGGGAGGTCTAGGAGGAAGTGAAGGGGAAGGGGTAAGAGAGACTGCTCAATCTCTGCCCATTTTGGGCATCTCGAGGTGATGGTCCAAGCTTGTGTGTGAGCTATCTGTGCCGCTATCTGGTACTTCTGGAGATCAGGGACCCACAAGCCTCCTAGTTTGGGGCTGCTCAGCATAGTTCTCTGTGGGATCCATGACTTTTTTCCTCTCCAGATAAAGCAAAATACTTTCCTTTGGAGGCACTGGAGCGGGGGGCGCGGAATAGTAATGGGGAGGGCTGAGCAAGCGTAAAGGAACCATGGGAGAAGGTTCATTTTACAGGCCGTAATACGACCAAGAAGCGAAATCTTTTGTGAGAGCCATCGATCGAGATCCCTCTCAAAGTCTTTAAAAAGTGGCGGGAAGTTTGCCCGATAGGTGTCTTCCGGGCGAGCAGGGATCTGGACCCCTAGGTAAGGAATCGACTTTTCACTCAATTGGATCGTGCATTGGCATCTGAAGGACTCTCAGTCCTCTTGTTCCAACCTAATCCCCATAGCTGATGATTTCTCAAAGTTGATAGTAAATCCTGATACCTTCCCAAATCTATGAATCTCTGCTACGGCAGATCTCATTGACAGAGAGGTATCCTTTAAGGATAGCAACACATCGTCCGCAATAGAGTGCGATCTTGTGTTGAGAGGAGCCTATTTGGAGGCCTTTGATTCTAGGGTTGAGTCGGATTCATTGAGCTAGGGGTTCCATGACTAGGGCGAAGAGTAGGAGGGAGAGAGGGCACCCCTGCCTGGATCCACATATTAGAGGGATTGGACTGGATAGTACGCCATTGACCCGAAGAAGGGTTTGCGGAGCTTGGTAGTTCGCCAGGATGAGTCTTTGGAAGGTGGGCCCAAAATGGAAGGATTCCAAGGTGAGTCGGGGGAATGATCAGTCCACTTTATGAAAAGCCTTGGTTGCGTCCATGGCTAGCACGGCTAATTTCTGCGAATCTAACTTCGCGACCTCGTTCAAGTTGAGGACCCTGCGTATATTGTCCGCGGTTGCTCTGTTCATTAGGAATCCCGTCTGGTCTGGGTCTATGATGTTCGGGAGTACTCCCACCAGTCGGTTTGCCAGGACCTTCGAATATATGTTAGCATCGAGGTTCAGTAGGGAGATGGGCCTGTACGCAGTGTTATCTCTGGGATCTTTTCCCAGCTTAAGGGCGAGAACTGTGATTGATTCCTGCATTGACGGGGTGATGGTCCCTGAGGTGGCGAAGGAGTTAAAGAGTGTTGTCAAGGGGGTCAGCAGCTAGGGGCGAAACATTTTATAGAATTGGGTCTAGTACCCGTCTGGCCCTGGGGCTCTTGGTTTGAGACTCTTGATGGCTGTGTCAACCTCTTTGCATGTGATCGGGGTCTCTAGTTCTACTTTCGTCACGGCTGTAATGTGAGGGAGGACTGCGTCTCGTAGGTAGATTTGTTGTTCCTCGTGCGACCTCTGGGAAATAGTGTCTGTGAGGTGGGCCACTGCTAGTCGTAGCTTGTCCTGATCAGCAAACTGGACTCTGCCTTGGGGATCATGTAGGCCCAGAATGGTATTTCACTTCTTGACCTTAGCAAGTTTCTCCACCAGGAATTTGTTTGCCTTATTATTTTTGGCATAGTAGCTTTGTTTCGTTTTGGCTAGCAGCTGGGCCGTATCATCTGCATAGTGAGCTTCCAGCTTCTTTCGGGCTGCCTGTAGGGCCTAGTAGGTTCTCGGGGTCCAGTTTTTGGCTTTCCAAACTGCTTCCGCCTCCCGGACTTTATCTTCTAGCATTGGGAGGGCTTGCCGCTTACGTTTATGAAAAGCTGCTCCTTGAGAGATTAAGGCTCCTCTTACTACAGCCTTCATTGCATCCCAAGTATTAGCCGGAGAGGTATCCTCGTTTTTATTTTCCATAAAAAACTCCTTGATTGATTTCGCCACAGCATCTCTCAGCGACATGCCCCCCAAGATCGGGTCATATAGGGTCCATCTACTGTAACGCTCACCTGATTCCCGTAGAGGCGCCGGTCTTGACTGGGCGTATACTGTATCTGCAAAGGTGATGTGTAACACACGGCTGGCTCTTTGGGCTGGACCTCTGTGCACTGTATGTCTGACTTGAAGGGTAAGATGTCTGCAGATAGAAAATATGGGATTAAGGAACTGGGTTATTGAATGTCTCTCTCTTCTTCCCTTTCTCTTCTCCTGTAGAACCCCAAAGGTTAACGCTCTCACCTTAGGTAAGTGAACGCCGTGCTCTCCATCTGCCTCGGGGCAGGGTGCTGTAACCAGTTTCTTCACTGGATAAGGGGAGCAGGCCTCTTGACTTCAGAGGACTGCTGTCCGTCGTTTACTGCACGAACGGTAAGTTTCGAGTAATTCTAATGTCTTTAAAGTCTTTAGTAATGATGTTTCTTGTTTTGCAGGGTTCCGGCGATGGCGGATGACGGGCTGAAGTGAGTTGAAGATGGAGCCCGTGTGATGAATAGAAGCGCCTGGAAGCACGTAAGTAAGCGCTTGTTGCCTGCTTCACGATGCGCTCTAACTGTCTTTTTATTTTGCAGGTACAAGTTCGGAGCGGCTGCAGGGTGCCGGAATACCCACTGGGTTAGATGTGGAAAGGAGTAATGGCACGTGAGTATTAAAGTTCCCCAATGTCTTTAAACGCACCTTGTTTTGTCTTTCAGATGCGGGATGCAGCGCCGAAGGCCTCCGGAGCGTGCGAAGAGTTGGTAAGCTTTTGTCTTTCAGATGCCGGAATGCAGCGCGAGGCGTTGGTGACAGCCGATGGACCAGGTAAGTGAAGAGCTGTCACTGAAGACCGTAATGCTAACCTGTTCTTTCTTGTCTTTATAGGTGTTGCTGAAGACTGGATTCAGGATGGTAAGCCTTTTTCCTTAGGCCCAGGATCAGATGCAGAAGACACGATGAGCGTTCTGCTGCAGAGGATGCAGAATAACGCAAAGCAAGGTTCATCCATCGGGTGTGGTTTAAATAGCCTCCTGTAGTGCTTAGGTGTCTCCTTCCACAGCCACGCCTAGGTAAGAAAAGAGTTCCTGCTTTCCAGAAGAGTTCCAGTGTTCTGAATCTAGGGAGTGGCTCCTGCCCCACCCAACAGCAAAAGTAGTTCCAAACAGAAGAGGATCAGAGGCTCAACTGGCAGGCAAGTAAGCAGCATGGTCTGCTGCAGGTAAGTCCACCCAAGCATTATGAGCCCGGCGCTTCCAGCGCTGGGACTGGGCATATTTATGAGCCTGGTGCCACTGGCGCCAGGACTGGGTCCAAAAGGTCCCAATTAGGACTGGTTGGCACTCGGAACCTGGGTTATGGATCTGCTTCCAAGGGAGTTGGGAAAACCCTGACCTTTTGGAAGCAGAGATCATGACATCTACGCCTTGGGGCAGGGTCAGGGTCATGGGCTCTAAGCGTTAAAGTGACTGTGGAGTGATCTGAGAGCACCCTAGGACCAATGGTCACGTCGTCCGTGATGACCAACAGGAGGTCGATGCGAGAATAAGTTCTATGCACATATGAGTAGAACAAATAGTCTTGTTCATCGGGATGCAGGACTCTCCAAGTATCCACCACATCTAGGGTTCTGAATAATTGGAGTAGGGTTGCCACCAGATTGAAGTCCTTGCGAGCGGGAGGGTGTGATTTGTCCTTCAGTGGGTCTGGGACTTCATTGAAATCTCCCCCAATGATAGTATGGCCCTCAACAAAATGTGGGAGGGCTTCCTCTAAGGCTAAATAAAACTCTTCTTGTTTGTCGTTCGGTGCGTAAATCGAGATGAATGAGTAGAGCTGACCATAGATCAGGCATTTGATTGCCACGAAGCGGCCCACGGGGCCAAGCAATGCATCTAAGATTTGTGGTCTGAGGCCCTTCGCGAAGAGAACAGCCGCCCCACCTTTCTTTGTACCATTAGATGCCAAAATCTGCAACGAAAAATGTCTATCGCGGAGTCAGGAGAAGTCGCCGGGATCAAATGAGTCTCTTGGAGGAAGACTACAGAGGCCTCTTCATTCTGTAAGCGCTGCAGCGTGGATTTTCTCTTATGCAGGGAGTTCAAGCCTCTGACGTTTATCGTCAGAAAGTTCCGTTTTTGGTGTGGAAGGAGAGCCTCCCGGGCTTCCTCCGGCACTCGGAGCTGATCCTCAGGGGGAGGTGGTGCTCAACCATCATTTGGGGGCTTAGTGCAGGTGTGGTCCTCCTGGGGCAGGGTTTTATAACATCTCCAATGGGAGGGTAAACTTGTGGTGGTGCGGGAGGCTGGTTTTTCCAGCTCGGCAACTCCCATGGCCAACGGGCCATATCTGTCTCTCCAGCCAACGGAGCTAGGACAGTCAAACACAACTGAGATCGCCTCCAAGGGTAGTTTGATGGCATACACCTCGGAGGAGGGCATGGGCCGCTCAGGGCCCGCAGCATCATTATTTCTATATTCGGTTCCGCTGTCAGTCTTTTTCTGACCGTAAGTTACAGCAGTTCTAGCTCACCTTCCGGCGCCTCTGCACATTGGACCAAGCAGGTTGACTCTGTTTAGGGGGGGACTGGTTTGGTCCTTCCGGTGGCCGGTGTAGACTTGGGGTGGGCGAGTCCCCAGGAGAGTCCAGGTGCAGTATAGTTGCAGCGTCCTCCAGATGGCTGATTCTGCGTTGGGTTCCCTGATAGGTGAATTTCAGGGCAGTGGGGAATAGCCATGGGTAACGGACTTGCTGGTTCTGCAGAAATAGGGGTAAGGGTCTGAGGGATCTTCTTTTTTGTAGTGTCACCAGGGAGAGGTCCTGGTAAATCTGGAGTGGGGCGCCTTGAAAGGACAACTCATCTCTGGTGCGGCCTATTGCTGAGATGGCCTCTTTGGTGGTGTGAAAGTGGACCCTCGTTATCACATCCGGTGGAGAGTCCGAATCCACCCCTCGTCTTGGGTGCAGCCTGTGGGTGCGATCTAGGATGAGTTGGGCCATGTCCATGTGAGGGAGCAGGGAAAAAAAGTTGCCTATATATTCAGGCAGATCTTTGTCCTGCACTGTTGAGGGGACACATTGGATCCGAAGATTGTTTTGCCGAGCCCTATTCTCCAGGTCCTCCTGCTTGAACTCCAGCACTTTGCTCCTGTTCTGCAGGGCGTTAATCGAGCATTGTATTTCCATCAACGTCACATCATGACTTTGGGTTAGGTCTTCGACCTCTCTCAGCCTTTGTTATGCTTCCATGATTCTTTGATCCGTTTGTTCCAGCTTCATGGAGAGCTCCGCCATGCATGATCTGAACTCTGCTTTAATGTCTAGCATGAAGGCCTGAATGTCTTCCTTGGTTGCTAATCTTCCCTGCTCGTCTGAGGTCTTCTGTGGGGTGAGTTTGGGGGGGTCCGTTTCTTCGCTTTGTCCGCCGCAAGCAGCATGGTGGAAATGTCTGAGCTTTTGGATGCTTTAAGGAGTTTGGCCATTGTTCTTGGTGTCTAATTCGGGACCCCTTGTGTCGACTCTGGCTCTGCCGATGAAGCAGGCTGGTCTCAGAGGACAATGTTCCCCGAAGCTCCAAGCAGAATCTGTGGCTATCAGTTTGTCTCGGACGGAGGCGCGCGGTAGCTGGCTTGTATGAGTGATGTCTCTTAAGTGAGGCAGGGGCTTATGTTACTGGGAGTGCTTGCCGTGGGGTCTATCGTGTTACCAGGTGGTGTTAAGGGAGAACCTTGGCTAGAATTCACTGGCTGTTGGAAGTCAATCTTGGGTAGTCGAGTAAGCAGATCTCTATGCTTCAGGCCTGCTACGGGCTTGGTAGCTGGTAGTTGAGTATGCTACAGGGCAGGTTGTTGAGTGCGCTACAGGGCGGGTCTCCCAACGCGGCCGGCTGGGCTTGGGTTATCAGTCCAGAAAAAGTAGACACCCCTCAATCATGAGGAAATGTACTTTGTTGGTCAAAGACCAATCGCCTCATGTGTTTAGTATTAGAAATATATAGCCATAAACATGACTAAAGTGCGGCCATTTTGAAGTGACTGAAATCGCCATTTTGTTTTCTAACGTTGGCCTTTTGCTTTCTGTTAAAACTGCTTTGCTGAAAACTTATTCTGCTCCACTAGTACATTATTGTTCATGTAAAGTGCAAGGCCGCCAGAGACTTGTTGAAACATAACGCAGCAACCCAGACAGAAATGCCCAGTCTCCTCCCTCACATGTCCTTGGATGTGAGCAGCAAGGCATTTTAATCAGTACACAGGTGCCAGCTAGTCTTGCTAATACAGTAGAAATGTTAGGAGCAAACATTAAATGGCTTGAATTATGCTCTTCTTTGCGGCCCCCCTTTCCTCAGCCTTGTCGAGCCCTGGAGAGCAAGTTGACCCCCAGTACATGAATAGAAACTAGGAGATAGCGAGGCCTGGAATGTGTCTCTCCACTGCATGCAGCTTGCTTGCAAAGAACAGAAGCAGTGTGTTCTTATATTAAAGAATTGTGTCTGTAGGCTTATGAAATTGCAAACTGTTGCTAAATAAATGTCTAAAGGTGTCATATTCGTCACAATTGTCAATCATCTAACCCAGTTCAAAGGAAATACATTATGGGTGGTATTGAATGTGTCACCACTGATTGTAAGATGCTTCCTTTGTATATATGTAACTGTTGTACGATTCTCACTCTCTTGTTTCCCCCGGGATCTGGAAACACACCTCGCGGGGCGTGGGACCCAGTTGGCCAACTGTGACTATTTGCTTTGCAATAAACCCTAGCTTTTGGGAATACAACCTCGAGCCTGGCGTATCAGTTTGTGTGTGGTGATTGTGCCTTGTTTCCATACACGAGGGTCCCCTAGGGGCCCCTTCAAGATGGCACCCGAATAGGGACCCTCCCCCACTTGTTCCATCGTGTACATTGTAAAATAAGGAAGGCGGAGAGAACAGCGAGGACGGGACGATCGAGCGGAGATCAAGAGGTGTTCGGGGCGCCCCTGAAAGTGATGAGAGACTCCTTTGCAGATCGGCACACAACTGATCCCTGATCGACGTGCCCGGCCAGAGAACAAGGAGGCGAGGGTCCCAAAACGAGGCAGAGTGAGCCAAGATACGCAGACACAACGTTATTGGTTGCATCAGTGTACGGACCAATCGCGTCTTAAGAGATGATTTGATTGATCAGGTGAGTTGTGCCCCGATTCAAAGTAACCCTGATATTGGTTGAGAGTTGATTTTGAAAAATCAAACACCCAGTGTAAGGTTGATTAGCCGAGGGCAAGGTTAAAACATGCCTGGGGTATTGTCCACTTTAGCTGGATTTTTCCGCTCCGGTAGACAATCTTTGGAAACTGGCCAGGTCGCGCTACCCGAGGGGTCACCGGCGTATGAGATGTATGTGAAGTATGGTGTGGGAGCGATAATATTTTGTGAGAATTGGCATAGGCAAACCAGAAAAGAGGAAGATCTGCAGTGGCCCAATCATGGGAGTTTTGAGAT
This sequence comes from Ambystoma mexicanum, assembly GCF_040938575.1. NCBI lineage: Eukaryota > Metazoa > Chordata > Amphibia > Caudata > Ambystomatidae > Ambystoma > Ambystoma mexicanum. Next base: position 296,330,565 of record NC_090936.1, on the reverse strand, counting down.
TATGAGGATAGATTACTTGGAAAAGGTGTTGATGAAAAAGAAAACACATCCTGCAGGATTTGATATCCTTAGGGACTGGAGAAGGGAAGCTATGCTTCGTTGGAAAAGTAAAGAGAAGAGCGCGCATAGGCATAAGTCGAAAGCAGGAAGAATGAAAGAAAAAGAGGAGGAGGAGTGGAATGATAGTTTGAGAAAATCAAATAGATGTGGTCAGTTGAGTATAGATAAAATATACCCACAACAAGAGTTGCATTTATCAGATGAATTGATAAATAAAATATTGACTGATACAAAGCGAGGCCCAAGGGGAGAGACTAAAAAGACTGCACCAGTGACTATTGCTCAGCCCACTCCAGTTGCTCAGCCCCTCCCTACTGATCAAATCCCAGCACAGCCACAGACCACACAATCAGCGCCTCCCATTAGCCAGCCAGTACTGCAACAGTCACTTCCCGTTCCCGTTGTCCCATCCGCACCTCCCTCCCAAGAGATTGTTTCTGTCCCATATGCCCCTCCAATAATTGAACTTGAACTCATTGAAACGAGAGAGGGGACCGGACAAAGTGGATGTGCTAGAGTGACCCGTAGTGCTATCAGCAAAGAGAGAAAACGAGAGTTGCAAGAACAGGCAGAGATGTATATAAACGGGAATGATGAAACGTCAACGCTAGCTTCGATGTATGAATTCAGGAGGAGCAATGAAAGACAGGTATTGTTGGAATGCATGGGGGAATATTTAACGGGGAGATGGAAACAGTCAATTGGAAGGCTATCGCCGCAACAGTTGTTGGATTTGAATGCATTAGCCCATTGTAGAGAGAGAGATGAAGAAATAAGGGAGCATGTAGACAGACTTTTTGAATTTAAGAATGAACTGGATGACGAATATGTTGAAATGTTTGCCACACCGGGGAAGAGGAGTAAAGATATTAGGAGAGATAGGAGGGAGGTGGCGACACCATATGTACAGCGGCGATTTCTATCGTCGCCAAGACAAACGGGTGATAAACTGAAAGTATGTATACGAGAAGCGTTAAAATGGATTTCAGATCCTAGTATTCCCACAATGGAAATACATGAGATATTTGATGAATACCCCTTGCAATGAAAAGAGAAGCACTACGAACAATGGTTAAGGTGCTACTTCAGCGAGTGGCGGGACACAATAGAGGAAGAGGAAACACACAAGGCAGAGGTAATTCGAACATGCATGGAGGACCTCTGGGACTAAATCAGTGTGCGTACTGCAGAGAGGAAGGGCACTGGCGAGCGCAGTGTCCACATTTACAAAATAGAAATGGGTATGGCCAGAGAAGACAGCATAGGGGGCATCCAGGAACAAATGGGCAGAATAGAAACCACATGCAGCAGCACCAAAATAGCCAAGGAAATGGTAGCCAGAATCAGAACCAAGCTCAGAATCAGACTGCTTTTATCCAGAATCAGAGCCAACAGAACACGCAAAATGGAAATAGAGGAAGAGGCGGGAACATTTTTGATACCCAATCAAATACGTACTATAGTAATAGTAGCAATTACACATCGGATGATGTGTTATTTCCTCAATAGGACAGCCCAAGACAGGGGTCGGAACCAGTGTCTATTCCCGTGAATCAAAAAGGACCCTACATAGAAATGAAAGTCGGGAATAGAGAGCATAGTTTTCTCGTAGATACGGGGGCACAAAAGTGCTCGACAGACCATCACTTGGTTCCGGAAATACCACTGTTAGGGCAAACAAATATTTCAGTAGGGTTTGCAGGTGCCCCAGTGATCTATACAGTGTCCCAACCAGTAGCAGTGACATCAGGTCCATTCACTGAATATTGTCCATTTCTCTTAACAGAGAATTGTGGGGAAAACCTTTTGGGGTTATATCTATTGAAAAAACTGAGTGCAGTTATCCATTGCACTCCAGATTGAGTGTTCTTGACAATTTTGCCACAGAATGTACCAGTATCTGAGTTTCTGTCCAAACCTTTGCCAGGAGAATTGAGTGAAGTGCCAACTTGTATATGGGCAATGAATGACAATGATGTGGGATACTTGAAGATAGAGCCAGTAAAAATTGTTCTAAAAGAAGGAGCAACGTTACTGCGTATTGCACAGTACGAAATTTCAGCAGAAGGAGAGAAAGGACTGAAAAGTATTGTTTCCGATTTGGTAAAATTGGGGGTGATTTAAGAGATTACAGGCAGTACATGTAACAGTCCCATTCTCCCGGTATATAAGAAAGGAGGTAATGAGGTACCATATCGTTTCATAATTGATCTGCGCGCATTAAACAAGGTAGTAGATCCTCAATTCCATTGGTTCCAGACGTCACCACAATTTTGACAATGATTCCTGCCTCGGCAGAGTACTTTAGTGTTATTGATTTGAAAAAGGCCTTCTTTAGCATTCCAGTACACAAGGAAAGTAGATATCTGTTTGCCTTCACATTAGGAGGGCAATCATTTACATTCACGCGCATACCACAGGGCTACACAGAGAGTCAGAGTATTTACAGCAGAGCATTGAAAGAACAGCTAGATATACTAGAATTACCGACAGGTTGTGTAATGCTACAGTTTATAGATGACCTATTAATCGCTGCTGATACAGAAGAGATTTGTAAAAAAGGTACTGTTTTATTATTGACACATTTAGCAGCGCATGGCCACAAAGCAAGCTTAAAGAAATTTCAATATTGTCGAAAGGAGGTGGTGTATTTGGGCTACCTACTTTCGAGAGAGGGGAGAAGACTGACACCAGAATGAATAGAGAGTATTCCTGGTATGCCTTTCCAAAGACACAGAAAGGAGTCAGAGCTATAATAGGCATGGCTTCCTATTGCCGGCAGTGGATTGTAAACTTTGCATTGATTGTGAAGCCAATGGAGGCATTGACGAAAAAGGATACTGTGATGCCCTTGCAGTGGAATGAAGAATGTCAGAGAGCATTTGATCTGCTCAAAACTGCATTGCGTTCTGCTCCAGTTTTGGGTACACCAAATTATGAGAAAATGTTCAGATTGTTTGTACATGAAAGTGAGGGCTGAGCCAGTAAATATTGCTCTAAAAGAAGGAGCAACGTTACTGCGTATTGCACAGTACGAAATTTCAGCAGAAGGAGAGAAAGGACTGAAAAGTATTGTTTCCGATTTGGTAAAATTGGGGGTGATTGAAGAGATTACAGGCAGTACATGTAACAGTCCCATTCTCCCGGTATATAAGAAAGGAGGTAATGAGGTACCATATCGTTTCATAATTGATCTGCGCGCATTAAACAAGGTAGTAGATTCTCAATTCCCATTGGTTCCAGACGTCACCACAATTTGGACAGTGATTCCTGCCTCGGCAGAGTACTTTAGTGTTATTGATTTGAAAAAGGCCTTCTTTAGCATTCCAGTACACAAGGAAAGTAGATATCTGTTTGCCTTCACATTAGGAGGGCGACCATTTACATTCACGCGCATACCACAGGGCTACACAGAGAGTCAGAGTATTTACAGCAGAGCATTGAAAGAACAGCTAGATATACTAGAATTACCGACAGGTTGTGTAATGCTACAGTATATAGATGACCTATTAATCGCTGCTGATACAGAAGAGATTTGTAAAAAAGGTACTGTTTTATTATTGACACATTTAGCAGCGCATGGCCACAAAGCAAGCTTAAAGAAATTTCAATATTGTCGAAAGGAGGTGGTGTATTTGGGCTACCTACTTTCGAGAGAGGGGAGAAGACTGACGCCAGCATGAATAGAGAGTATTTCTGGTATGCCTATTCCAAAGACACAGAAAGGAGTCAGAGCTATAATAGGCATGGCTTCCTATTGCCGACAGTGGATTGTAAACTTTGCATTGATTGTGAAGCCAATGGTGGCATTGACGAAAAAGGATGCTGTGATGCCCTTGCAGTGGACTGAAGAATGTCTGTGAGCATTTGATATGATCAAAACTGCATTGCGTTCTGCTCCAGTTTTGGGCACACCAAATTATGAGAAAATGTTCAGATTGTTTGTACATGAACGTGAGGGCTGATCGTTGGCTGTTTTGACACAGGAACAAGGTGGAAGATATAGGCTATGCGGCTATTTTTCTTCCGCGCCGGACCCTGTAGCGTGCACACTACCACGTTGTTTGCGAGCTGTTGCAGCGGCTGCTGCGTCAGTGAAACAAACCGAAGGAATGGTATTGGGGCACACCTTAATTTTGATGGTGCCACATGCCATAGACGTTCTATTAAATAGAACGCAGACGCAACACCTCACCTCTGCTAGATTGACTAGATACGAAATTGTCCTTTTTGCGCCACACATCCAAATTATGAGGTGTAGCGCTTTGAATCCTGCAGAATTAATGCCACTGCCCACGGAAGAAATAGGTGAAGATGAATCACCTCCCCATGATTGTTTAATGGTCACTGAGGAAGAAACGAACGGAAGAATTGATTTAACATATACCCCACGAAAAGAGCCAGATGGAGAACTGTTTTGTGACGGCTCCTTTTTTAAATCACCTGATGGCACATCAACTGCTGCATATGCTATCATTACATTGAAGAGTATTGCAGAGAGTAAAAAAATCCCCTACAACTCTGCACAAGCCGCAGAGATAATAGCTTTAACCAGAGCCTGTGAGATATCTGAAAATTTGAGTGTAAACATATATACTGACAGCCAATACGCCTTTGGCGTGGTTCATAACTTTGGTCGACTCTGGGCTGAGAGGGGTTTCTTGACATCACATGGGGCCAGAATTCAACATGGCCCTTTGATTGTACGGTTACTGTCTGCACTTACATGTCCAAAGAGCCTAGCAATAGTGAAATGCGAGGCGCATAAAAAAGTAACATATAAAGTGGGAGAGGAAAACGCATTTGCAGATAGGATTGCGAAGCAAACTGCCACTGATTTCAATACCAAAATGTTGACAGTACAGTCTGAGGAAGAGCCCTGCAAGATATAAAATGGAATTGCTACTGTCAAAGAGATGCAGGCAGAAGCCACTGCTGATGAAATACGAGGGTGGGCTGAGGGCTCTGCTGAATTAGATCTAGAAGGTTGCTGGGTAGACAAGAAAAGTAAAAATTGGATGCTGCCCAACTCTTATGTAACTGCAATGGTCACGATGGCCCACAGCCCTACACACATTTGTGCCAAGAAGATAGTTCAGCATCTAGCCACAGTATGGGAGAACACACACATAAAGAAAAATGCCGAGAGGATGGTCCAAAATTGTATCACGTGCCTACAACACAATGTGGGGAAGGGAACGGTGACTCCAACAGGCAGTTTCGGCCCTCCCTCTATGCCATTTGAGGTAATCCATTTTGATTTCATAGAGATGGAGAGATGCCAAAACTTGAATTATATCCTAGTGGTTATATGTGCATTCAGAAAGTGGGTGGAAGCATATCCATTAAAAGACTGCACCGCGATGAGCACTGCGAAAGTAATGTTAAAAGAGTATTTTTTCCGATTCGGTTTGCCCTGTGTCATATGGTCAGATAATAACCTACACTTTGTGGGTGCAGTAATACTGCAGATTTGCGCAGGTCTCCAGATTGACAGGAGATTCCATTGTTCTAGACACCGCATGAGTGCCGGTCTTATTGAACGCCACAACAGCATTTTGAAGGCCAAAATAAGCAAAATTTGTGCAGGAAACAAGTTGAGCTGGGTAGACGCATTACCGCTAGCGTTACTGTGCATGCGCACATTTATACAGGCAAGAACTGGGCTCTCCCCATACGAGATAGTGATGTGGAGGCTGGCGAATATTTGGTGTGCATTGCAGCCAAAGAGGCTAAGGGAGCTTGAATACCCTGTGCTCAGCATTTATTGTAATCTGTTAATTCAAAAATTGTGTTTGATTCATCAGCAGGTGCAGGAGGCTCAACCCATCTGATACACTGGTCCCGGGCATCCACTGGAACCCGGAGAATGGGTTCTGATCAAGAATTTTGAGAGAAAAACATCACTTGCACCCAGATGGCGTGGACCCTACCAGATACTTTTAACAACACAGACCGCCATTTGTGTGGACGGAAGGAAAACGTGGATACACGCAACGCATGCTACAAAGGTCCCATCACCGTCTGAAAAGCTGCCTGATCGAGATGACCAGAAAGAGACAGTGGTCCCAGAAACGGAAGAAACTGTTACCAGTTCTTTGCCACAAAATCTGTCTGATCCCGAAATAAAGCCTGCAACGAAGCCTGAAAAGATTGCTGTAAAAGAGGAAGGGCAAAGAGTGCCCCAACGTTGTCCAGCAGAATCTCCATCATTGCTGGCTGACACAAAACGTGTACCACTTTGGCGCTCACCATCTTTCATTGCGCCGCAACCTGAAACGAAATCTGCATCATCACTTTGGTGGCCACCATCATCTGTCATTGCGCCACAGGCTGACTCTGAACTCGAGTCTGGAAGTGCACCCGCACTATTCATTGATCACACGATACCAGGAGCAAGGCGGTATAATTTGCGGAATCGGAAGAAGGAGTGATCAAATCTTAATTTCTTTTGATCTTTGTTGCCTCTGTTTCCTATTGCAGATGAAGTAGGAACCGGAGGCCTAGAGGAGAGCGGCGTGAGGGTTGTACAAATCAGACAGCCCAAGAGCGAGGCTCCTCGGTGCAACAAAAAAAATCCATGTGCAGATCACCCCTTAAGGACAAGAGGGGCTCACATGGTACGAAGGCAATTGATAACTGCTCTGGAGTTCTTTGAGCAATGTGCAGATGCACAGAGATCTTGCCCAACGTATAGCAATCCAGGCTGCTAAGAACTGGCAGAACAGACTGCTGACATTTACTGAATTTATTGACATTCGAATGAGTGCAGCAAGAAGAGACATTCACGACGAACATTGGTGGAGAAGATGAAAAGCGAGAGAAAAATGCCGGAACCAGCTTTTGCCCCCTCCTGCACCACTGCTGATAATGAGTTAAATATAGAGACTGGAAGGTTACACAAAAAGAATTGCAGAAAAAATTGTATGCTGATCTTAACAATAGTGATGTGCGTAATTAGTATATTAGCCCCAATAATGACAGTACTGGTATTATGGTACTTGGAAGAAATACACCCCTTAGAAGAACTCTTGGCTGTTGGAAACATCTCCACTACTGAAAGCCCAGTTCATGTAATTACTTACACTCTGTCCCCAATGGAAGAAAGACACAGGGAAGGTTATGGGAATAACACATTACTGCTAATAATGAATATGACTCACTCAATATTGAGAAAGAATAATTGCTGGGTATGTGCCCACTTGACGCAGTCTGGTGGGAAAGGAATTGGTTGGTATGTGCAGCCATTGCCATTGAGTTCTGCATGTTACGCATCCTTGAGTGCTTTATATTATGGGAAATGGAACGAAAGTGAAACTGGTCAATTAGATAGAACAAATATGAATGAATTCGAAGAGATTATTATGAAACCACTAGGTTGTTCTATATTTCACAAAGCACAACTGATCACACCAGTAGTGATGCCACAAGACAGATTATTTGTGCCTTATAAATCATCTGTAATCACATTTCATATGAACCCAGAAGGAAATAAAGATACAGTGCCCCCCTCCTATACAGTAAATTACAGTCCACGTTCTGTCCCCTTTTGCCTAAGAAAAAAGGGTTCCTATTCGGTGGGGACATTCACTAGATGTATGAATATAGCATTCCTTGATAAGGAGGTAGAGCCAGTTTATGTAGGTGATCCTGTGTATTTTATATGTGGAGAAAAAGCGTACCCCTGGTTACCTAGAAACTGGGGAGGAACTTGTTACTTGGGATTTTTGTTCCCAGGGGTATTCCTTTCAAGAACAGATGATGTAGCAAAATTGGCCAGGTCAAGACCACGATGAAATGAGGAAGGAAGTTTGATCGCAGAGGACATAGCAAAATCATTTATACCATTTTGGGGCCAAGCAATAAACTCCTATAATATAAGACAAATGTCCAGAATATTAGAGAAAACAATAAATGGAACAACAGATATATTATACAATATGACATTAGAGGAAAAAGGAATTAGATTGATGACACTCCAAAATAGAATGGCTCTTGATGTAATCCTGGTTGATCGTGGGGGAGTTCGCAAAATCGTGGGATCAGCGTGTTGCGTATTCGTAAGCGACTCCTCCCCTACGATTTTCGAAGCGATAAGAAAGTTGCACGTTTTAAGCTCTGACCTTCACCCCCCTGAAGGGAGTTGGGAATTGAATATAAGCTCTTGGTTCTGGGAGGTATTACGCTCATGGGGATGGAAATTATTTGCGATCCTAGTAGCAGTGCTAGGAATATTCATGACATGTTGTTGTTGCATACACTGCTTACCCATAGTATGTACTGAAATAAGCGACGAGTGTGTGCAGAAGGTAGAAAAAAAGAGCACTGCTAAATCAAGTACTCACGGTAATGATGAATTGACGACAGTAAAAGAATTCATGTCAATCAATATTGATGACAATGAGGAGGAGACCAGTAGTGTGCAAGATTCAGAATCAGATACTTCGTCGGAAGAGGATGCAATGTACAGATGAGGCGTTTGGCATACGGCCAAAAGGAGGATTTGTCAGTCCAGAAAAAGTATACACCCCTCAATCATGAGGCAATGTACTTTGTTGGCAGAAGACCAATCGCCTCATGTGTTTAGTATTAGAAATATATAGCCATAAGCTTGACTAAAGTGCGGCCATTTTGAAGTGACTGAAATCGGCATTTATTTTTTTTTCTGTTAAAACTGCTTTGCTGAAAACTTATTCTGCTCCAAAGGTACATTATTGTTCATGTAAAGTGCAAGGCCGCGAGAGACTTGTTGAAACATAACGCAGCAACCCAGACAGAAATGCCCGGTCTCCTCCCTCACAAGTAATTGGAAGTGAGCAGCGAGGCATTTTAATCAGTACACAGGTGCCAGTTAGTCTCGCTAATACAGTAGAAATGTTAGAAGCGAACATTAAATGGCTTGAATTATGCTCTTCTTTGTGGCCCCCCTTTCCTGAGCCCTGCAGAGCCCTGGAGAGCAAGTTGACCCCCAGTACACGAATAGAAACTAGGAGATAGCGAGGCCTGGAATGTGTCTCTCTCCTGCACGCAGCTTGCTTGCAAAGAAAAGAAGCAGTGTGTTCTTATAACAAAGAATTGTGTCTTCAGGCTTATAAAATTGCAAACTGTTGCTAAATAAATTTCTGAAGGTGTCATACTCGTCACAATTGTCAATCATCGAACCCAGTTCAAAGGAAATACATTATGGGCGGTATTGAATGTGTCACCACTGATTGTAAGATGCTTGCTTTGTATATATGTAACTGTTGTACGATTCTCACTCTCTTGCATCCCCCGGGGTCTGGAAACACACGTCGCGGGGCGTGGGACCCAGTTGGCCAACTGTGATTATTTGCTTTGTAATAAACCCTAGCTTTTGGGAACACAACCTTGAGTCTGGCGTATCAGTTCGTGTGTGGTGATTGTGCCTTGTTTTCATACGCGTGGGTCCCCTAGGGGCCCCTTCCGGGTGGAGGTGGTATACTCTTTCCCCACACTAAGCGTTGAGCCTCGGATCGTCGGTGGTATAAGGGGAGTGGGCTGGGGCACCCCAGGAAGCAGCCGGCCTGGAGAGCCCAGTGAGAGCCCACTGCAAAGGAGGCAGTCTGGTTAATGCCACGTAGGAGCTGTAGTGTTGCCGGGGTTAGCGCTGTACTGCGGCGTTGCTCAGTTATGAGGCCCAGCTGTGTTAGGAGAGCTGGGAAGCATCTGGAGACCCAAGGGGATCGGCTCACAGGGTGCTGCAGCTGGTGGTAGGCCTCGGATCGTCGGTGGTATGAGGGTATTGGGCTGGGGCACCCCAGGAAGCAGCCGGACTGGAGAGCCTAGTGAGAGCCCACCATAAGGGAGGTAGTCTGGTTGAAGCCACGTAGGCGCTGTGATGTTGCAGGGGTTAGCGCTGGACAGGGGCGCTGCTAGGTTAGTGGGGCCCAGCGGTGTTAGGAAACCTGGGCATCACCTGCAGAGCAAAGGGGGTTGGCTCATGGGATGCTGCAGCTGGTGGTAGGCTGTGCGTTAATTTGGATCCTTGCTGCCACAGGAGGCTGTCTCTGGGGCTCCTCTGGTATTGCTGCCTTGTCCGCCCCTCTGTTCCTACGGGCTCAACGATATGCCGTGGGTGCCTCTAGGGGAGCACAGAGAGTAGTATGGTTGGGGGGGATCTTTGGCTTGGGTCTTTAGGGTCTGTTTGAGCCGGTTGTACAGTTCGAGGCAGGGCTCTCACCTCTGGGTCGTCGGGTGCCCCGGGCTGCTGCTGAAGGAGGGTCGAGTCATGACAGGCCCCGGAAGGATCAGGCTAGGCTCGCCTGTGTGGCTGTCAGCTGGCCTGGCACCTCAGGGGCACAGCCTGCTACTTCCCTGCTATGTAGCGTGGATTCTGCAGGGTTGGAGAGATGGTCTTCTTCTTTCAGGGTCCGAGCTGTGCTCATCAGCCATGCCACGCAACGGTATATGTACGCGGCTCCTCAGGGCTGTGCTTCAGCGTTCTCTTCTGGTGGGGGATGGGGCCGCATGTTGCACAGCTTTGGAGACGGCTCGAGCTTGGGCTAGCAGTGCTTTGCTCTCATCTCACCATCTCTCAGGGCGCGTTCCAGGCTATGATCTTTCTTCAGCGCCCACCAGAAGTGCACTCTTTCCATGTCTTCCCATATCGGGACGGACTAAGATTCTCCCATCCGCCATCTTGAATACAATACTATGGATCAGGGGGGACGTTTGAGAATCTGCTTCGGGTCAGGGCTTCCCGGGGATCTAGGAGCTCATCCAACCTGCCAAGGGTGCCTCTGCCCTTCTCACAGCCATTACTGCAGAATTGTTTTATTTTTTATTTAGCATTTTTAAAGCTCTTACACGGCCCACGGGCATCGAGGCGCTGTTACGGAATTGTTTGTTTTTGAGTTGCGTAATTGTTTTTTTTTTGTCTTAGCTGCATATTTATAACGCGCTTAAAGACCCTGAGGTTTCTAAGCGCGGACCCGGGGATCAGACCTGTGTTGCTTCGTGTGGTCTTGCTTCCAAGGCGTGCTTCCAAGGCGCACACGTTGCCGCTGAGCTATCCTCCCGAGAAATAGCTTCTGTCGGACAGCGGAAGGTTCAATTTGTCATTAAATGCTGCGGGTCCCGAACAGATCCCATCAGAGGAGCAGCCACATTGCTGGCACTCCTGGCCACGCCCCCCCTATGTTCTTTTCTAAAGTCACTGAGATGAGAAGGAGAGAGCTTGGGTGGATGAAGATTACCAACAGGGAACCACAGACACAGAAAACAGACTCTTCCCCCTTTCTACAGCAGACTGTCCCATTAATGAGACCAGGAGAAGTCAGGCATCCCTCTTTAATTACTTGTACCTGACTCCACTTGTCTCTCCCAGGCAGCATAAAGGCGGAGCAGGAAAGCACACTTTGAGCGAGTGGGGGATGCTGGAAGGTGGCGGAGGTAAGTAGATAGACCTAGTGAGCTGCAGAAGCCCTGGAAGACCTGGAGAAGGAGAAAACCACTGTTCCGGAGGAGAGGAATTCACTGACGGGCCCATAGGTCAGCGCTCACCCTCTAGAACTTGTAAGACAAGATAGCTGCACCATGAGAGGACAGGGGGTGCAGGAGTCACTTACTCCAATAGGACTCAGTAAGTTGGCAAAGGAAAGTCTGTTTAATGGCAAGTACATCAAACAGAGGAACAAATGGAAATCAGAAGCATTGTGATCACCTGTCTCGCTCTGACTTCCTCGAACTTCAGTCGAACAGTCATTGTTATGGGCAAAACTCGTCATCACTGAGGTCTAATTCTATAAAAAAATCATCATGCAATATAATTGGTTAGGAAAGGTAACTTAAGTATAGGTGTTATATCTGTATATGACAATAGGGCATGCGGATTGGATAACTCTTATCGGGTGGCCGTCTACACCCATCCCTCTACATCCCGCGTGATGGACGTCACTACCACTACGACGTCCTATTGGTTACAGTATCTATAGGACTCCAGATAACTTGGTCCATTGTGATTGGGCAGGTTACACCCCTGGAGATAAATCTCCACTTTTAATTAGCAGCATGCAGAATGGACACCCCCGTGCCTGGTGTCCCAAGTTTCACCCTGCCTCCCTTCCATCAATCAGTGTTTTAGGGCGATGTGTCAATTAGTTGGCTAAGGATGGCGTCAAAACTGTAGTCTCTTATCGGGAAATGTTATGGCATCCTCGGGTCCTGGATGACATCAAGCGATGGTACTTCTTCGCGCCTGGCTGGTCACGTGTTAGTTCACCATGAATCTGCTTCAGTTTCCAGCTTTTAGTGCATTTAATTTTGTTTCAGCCTCACCACCTGCATGGGCCCCCCTTATCTTGACCTTCATGGGGCAGGCTGGTATGCTCTGAAGTTTGAGTCTTGTTAGCTGACACTCTCCTCCCTTTCTCTGGTTGACCTCGATTTCCTAGGCATGAGCCGCTCTTTGTTGAGTTTCAATTCCGCTCCTTCTCTTGCCTTTGGCTGGGTTACGAAACTTGGCCAGTCAGGCCTCTGGCCGCCTGGGTACATTTCTGCTTTTACAAAATGGTGTTGCACGTGTATAATGTGCCTTATTGAGGTAGATATATGCTTGGCGCTTGCTGCTCTATCTTCAACTAAGCATTGCAAGCAGTATCGATTTCTTAGCATCTTGCATTTCAAGCTTATTTACACACGTTTAACAAGTCGGTTGCTTCCATCTTTTCTCGTAGCACCGTTTCCTCATGTTTTAACATTGTCTGGCGTGCTTGTCTTCGATAGCCACTTTTGTTCATTCACGAGTCTGTTCAGGCCCTTGTGTCATTTCCACTGCCCTTCCATTAAGTCTTTTGGGGTCTCTTTGTGGACCGTATGTAGGTAGTCCTCATTTCGTATCAGTGGCTGGTATGGCTATCTGATAGGGTACAGAGCTGCCCAGGGTTGTCTGGTTATGGGAGTTTCAACAGGTATGGATCTTCTGATGTATACTGGGCAGAGTCCCAGTGCAGCTCTTTGTAGGCTCATTTGCTCTTAATACATCACATACCTTGGCGAGTACGCTTCTGGTACCTCGAAATGAGGGGAGGGGTGCAGGCCATGTCTGGGACTTCCTCTACACTCCCCCCTCTGGTCGGTTCATCGACCACTTCTGCAACCTCCTTTGCATTTAATTATTTTGGTTCTTCGGTATCATGTTCATCAGCTTCAGGGTTTGTACATGATTGGGTGAATGTGTGAGCCTTTGGAGTCCATATTTTTATCACTCCCTTCAAACTCCCTGCTGTTTTCACATGTTCGTCTTTGTTCCATGTCATTAGCTGACATTGTCCATTTGGGCTGCAGTAGATCCATTTTCCTTCATACCTTCTTCGTTTCTTAGGGTGTGTGAACCTTGTTCCTTCTGGCGCAAATTTGCTGGCTTTCACAAAGTCTCTTATTTCTTCATCAGTCAGGTCTCTGGGCTTCCACCCTGGGTCGACATCAACCATTATTTTCATCCCTATGGCTTTCTTCGCAGTTTTCTGGCACTTTGTAATGATTATCTTGATAACACAGAATCCTAGTGTAACGCTCACCTGATTCTCGCAGAGGCGCCGGTCTTGACTGGGCGACTACTGTATCTTCAAAGGTGATGTGTAGCACCCGGTTGGCTCTTTGGGCTGGACCTCTGTGCACTGTATGCCTGACGTGTAGAGTAAGATGTCTGCAGATAGAAAATAAGGGGTTAATGAACTGGGGTTATTGGGGTGTCCCTATCTCTTTCCTCTTCTCCTCTCCTGTAGACCCCCAAAGGTTAACGCTCTCACCTTAGGTAAGTGAATGCCGAGCTCTCCATCTGCCTCGGGGCAGGGTGCTGTAACCAGTTTCTTCACTGGATAGGTAGCGCAGGCCTCTTGACTTCAGAGGACTGCTGTCCGTCGTTTACTGCACGAACGGTAAGTTTCGAGTCATTCAAATGTCTGTAAAGTCTTTAGTAATGATGTCTCTTGTTTTGCAGGGTTCCGGCGATGGCGGATGACGGGCTGAAGTGAGTTGAAGATGGAGCCCGTGAGATGAATAGAAGCGCCTGGAAGCACGTAAGTAAGCGCTTGTTGCCTGCTTCACGATGCGCTCTAACTGTCTTTTTATTTTGCAGGTACGAGTTCGGAGCGGCTGCAGGGTGCCGGAATACCCACTGGATTAGATGTGGAAAGGAGTAATGGCACGTGAGTATTAAAGTTCCCCAATGTCTTAAACGCACCTTGTTTTGTCTTTCAGATGCGGGATGCAGCGCGGAAGGCCTCCGGAGCGTGCGAAGAGTTGGTAAGCTTTTGTCTTTCAGATGCCGGAATGCAGTGTGAAGACCTCCGGAGCGCACAAAGAGTAGGTAAGCCTTTGCCTTTCAGATGCCGGAATGCTAACCTGTTCTTCCTTGTCTTTATAGGTGTTGCTGAAGACTGGATTCAGGATGGTAAGCCTTTGCCTTTCAGATGCCGGAATGCTAACCTGTTCTTTCTTGTCTTTATAGGTGTTGCTGAAGACTGGATTCAGGATGGTAAGCCTTTTTCCTTAGGCCCAGGACCGGATGCAGAAGACACGATGAGCGTTCTGCTGCAGAGGTTGCAGAATAACGCAAAGCAAGATTCATCCACCGGGTGTGGTTTAAATAGCATCCTGTAGTGCTTCGGTGTCTCCTTCCACAGCCACGCCTAGGTAAGAAAAGAGTTCCTGCTTTCCAGAAGAGTTCCAGTGTTCTGAATCTAGGGAGTGGCTCCAGCCCCACCCAACAGGAAAAGTAGTTCCAAACAGAAGGGGATCAGAGGCTCAACTGGCAGGCAAGTAAGCAGCATGGTCTGCTGCAGGTAAGACCACCCAAGCATTATGAGCCCGGCGCTTCCAGCGCTTGGACTGGGCATATTTATGAGCCTGGTGCCACTGGCGCCAGGACTGGGTCCAAAAGGTCCCAATTGGGACTGGTTGGCACTCGGAACCTGGGTTATGGATCTGCTTCCAAGGGTGTTGGGAAAACCCTGACCTTTTGGAAGCAGAGATCATGACAGTACCCCCCCTCAAGGCCCCTCCCAAACCGGGCTTCTCCGGGGGTTTTGGCTTGTCAGGAAATGTTCGGTGAAATCTTTTGATTAGGCGAGGAGCGTGGACATATTCAGCAGGTTCCCAGGATCTCTCTTGGGGGCCGTAGCCTTTCCAGTCAATTAGGTAGAATAGTTTAGATTTGGAGATCTTGGAGTCCAGAATGCTTTTGACTTCAAACTCGAGTTCTCCATCAACTAGGATAGGTTTTGGAGATTTGGTTAGTCGGGTTTGAGGTTGCACGGGTTTTAATAGAGAGACGTGGAAGACCGGATGTATCTTCATGTGCGGGGGCAAGTCCAACTTGACCGCTACTGGGTTTACTATGGTAGTGATGGAATAAGGACCAAGGTATCTTGGGTTGAATGTGCGTGGCCCTTTTAGAGATAGATATTTGGTGGATAACCAGACTTGATCCCCTACTTGATAGTGAGGGGCTTCCTTCCGATGTTGATCTGCTCCTTTCTTGTATTGTTCTTTAGCCCTTTGAAGGTGAGAAACAGCTTCCTTAAAGGCTTGGGTGATTGTAGAATGCAGGTAGTCTACTGCTGGTGTTTCAAGATCTTGGAGGGGATCCAACTCCGAGGTTCGAGGGTGACTGCCGTACAAAAGAAAAAACGGGGTTTTCCCAGTTCCCGAATGGACAGAGTTATTGTAGGCATATTCGGCTATCCAAAGGATATCTTTCCAAGTTTTTTAAGTTTGTTGCAGCATGCAGCGTAAATACTGTTCCAGAGTTTGATTGGTCCTCTCGGTTTGTCCGTCGGTCTGAGGGTGGTGACTGGTCGATAGTCTCACATCAATTTGAGCCGACCGACAGCAACTTCGCCAAAAATGAGAAATAAATTGACTACCTCGATCCGAAATTAGAACCGAAGGAAAACCGTGCAGTCAGACGATGTTTTCGAGAAATTCTCGGGCCAGAGTTGCTGCTGTTGGCAAGCCTTTGAGCGGAATGAAATGCGCCATCTTGGAGAATAAGTCCACGATTACTAGAATCGTATTGTATCCGGAGCATGGAGGTAGATCGGTGATGAAGTCCATAGAAAGCGTATGCCAAGGGCGAGGTGGGATGTCAATAGGGCGTAAGAGGCCTGCTGGTCTTTCCTTTTGACTCTTGTTTTGGGCGCATACACCACAGGACATTATAAAGTCTCTGATATCTTTCTTCCAAGACGGCCACCAGAAGTAGCGCTTGATCTTTTCTGAGGTCTTGGCCATACCGGGATAACCTTCCATTAAAGAGTCGTGATAACAAGAGATTACTTTTTTCTGTAAATCTGTGCTGGGTAGGTATAATCGTTCGTGGAAATACAATAAGTTGTCCTTTACTGCAAAGTCCTTTCCCTGCAGATGCCAATTCTGTATGTCTGCTGGAGTTACAAGTTGCCTGGCTTTATCCTTAACTTCCTCTATGGATTCGGTGGCGATTACACCCAGAATTCTTTGTTCGGGAATGATTGGTACAGGTTTAGGGTTGATCAAGTGTTCTTCCACTCCCATCCGAGAAAGGGCATCAGCTTTACCGTTCTTTGTACCAGGTCGATAGGTAATTATGAAGTCAAACTCGGCAAAGAATAATGCCCAACGGAGTTGTCTAGAGGATTGGGCTTTTGCGGTTTTCAAATATTGCAGGTTTCGGTGATCCGTAATCACAGTAACGGTGTGTCGGGCCCCCAGCAGATAATGCCGCCAAGCCTTAAAGGCAGACTTGATAGCCAGAAGTTCCTTGTCAGTAATCGTGTAATTGATTTCAGGAGGCGAGAATTTGCGGGACCAAAATGCCACGGGATGCAACTGATTGGTTACCGGGTCCTTTTGTGATAGAACTGCGCCCATGGCAAGGCTTGAAGCATCAGTTTCCACGATGTAGGGGAGTTCGGGGCGAGGGTGTTTTAAGATTGGTGCAGAGATAAATTTAGTCTTCAAATCCTGGAAAGCTTGTTCCGCCTCGGTAGACCATTCAAAACGTTTGTTTTTCTTTAACAAGGCAGTGATGGGCTGGACTATTCGAGAGAATTCGGGGATAAACCTGCGGTAAAAGTTAGCAAAGCCTAACATGCTTTGCACACCTTTTACGGAGGATGGTGATGGCCATTTGAGAACTGTATCGACCTTCTTTGAATCCATACGCACTCCGCCAGGTGATAATATGAATCCCAAGAATTCAACTTCAGTCACGTTGAAAACACATTTTTCCAACTTAGCGAAAAGTTTGTGTTGACGCAATCTTTCGAGGACCATTTTCACGTATTTCCGATGTTCAGATTCCGATGAAGAATAAACGAGGATGTCGTCAATGTAAACAACAACACATACATCTATGAGCTCTCTGAGGACATCGTTCATAAAATATTGAAAGGCGGCCGGGGCATTGCAAAGTCCGAAGGGCATGACCTGATATTCAAATAGCCCATACTTGGTGCGGAAGGCCGTTTTCCATTCATCGCCCTCTTTTACTCGTACCAAGTGGTAAGCTCCTCTAAGATCCAGCTTTGTATATATGCATGCTTTTCTGACTTGGTCCAGGAGTTCAGGGATCAAAGGTAACGGATATCTATTCTTAACGGTGATCTGGTTCAGGGAGCGATAATCGATACAAGTTCTAAGGTCTCCTTCCTTTTTTGGAACGAAGAACAAAGCTGAAGAAGCAGGGGACTTGGAAGGACGAATAAACCCATTTGCCAGGTATTGATCCAGGTATTGTCGAAGGTGAAGGTTCTCAGGCTCGGTGAGGGCATAAATTCTACTACAAGGAGGAGTAGATCCAGGTATCAGGTCTATCTGGCAGTCATAAGACCTATGAGGAGGTAGAGAGTTAGCCTGATCCTTCCGGAAAACATCTTGGTATTCTAGGTATTCGGGAGGTAACTGGGGAGTCTCTGAAGAAATTGCGGCCAGTGCAACACCAGGTGGAGGGTGACAGGTAGAGACACATTCTGGAAACTGGACCGTTCTTGCTCGCCAATCGATCAGAGGATTGTGTTTCTCTAACCAAGGTATTCCTAGAATAATCTGAAACTGAGGGGCCTTGATCACATCGAACACGATCTTCTCATGGTGTCCATCTTGACTTACTAGCGTCACCTCTTGAGTGGTATGCGTTACTGGCCCGGAGGCTATCTCCGTACCATCCACCGTAGTAATGACGTCCTTTACAGCCTTGGGACAAAGAGTTAGATTCATCCTCAAAACCATTTCATGATCCACATAATTGCCGATGGCACCGCTGTCGACGTAAGCTTCAATTGCAGGTAATCGATCCGGATTATCAGGGCTAATGAGGACCATCGGTATCACGAAATGCGAGGTCACGGAACTGGTTTTCACGCTCGGCAAGAGGACCTCTATTCTTGTCGGGCGAGGTCGTTTCCCTGCTCAGAGTTTGTAACTTTGGTAACTGCAGCTCCTACTGCCTTCTTGGCAGGTTTCACCGGACAGTCTCGAAGAAAGTGTCCTGAGTTTCCGCAATATAGGCATAATTGCAACTGTTTCCTCCTTTCCCGCTCCCTTTGTGTTAGAGGACCTTTCAGACCCCCTATTTGCATGGGTTCCCCGGAGTCTACTCCTTTGGAAGGAGTTGGCGGTTTGGAAAATACTCGAGCATCAAACTTGGAACGATCGGCCTTCCTGTTCTGCAGCCTGTGATCTATTTGAACGACCAAGTCTATATAATCCGAACAGTCTTGTGGGGGATTCACTACTTGGGCTAAAACGTCTTTGAGCTCTCCACGTAGACCTCTATAAAACAGCGTAATCCTTTTGTCCTCAGGCCATTGAGTTTCCACTATTAGTCTATTGAAAGATGCAATATAAGCCAAAAGGTCTTGATTACCATGTCGCAACGAAAGAAGCTCATTGTCCAAGGCCTGCCCCTGTGAATGTCTTGCGAACAGTTTTTCCAAACTAAGCTGAAAGGCTTGAAAATCATGGAGAACCGGATCATCTTGATTAACTAGAGGGATCGACCAGTCTGCCGCATTGCCACTAAGGTACGAAAGTACAAAAGCTACTTTTGCTTGATCAGTTGGAAAGGCTGCTGGCCGGCATAAGAAGTGCAACCGGCACTGATTGATAAATACTGCAAACCTCTTTGGGTCACCAGAAAATCGTTCGGGCGGAGCCAGAGGTACATTCCCAGGTAGGTTGATCTGCACTGGATTCATAGAGGAGGTTGAAGGAAGATTTGCCCCTGATGCGGGTAACGGGGTCTGTCCGGCTTGTGACTGTAGCACTTGTCTAGCAAGATTGTCTGTTCTCTCCTTGGAAATAATTAGTTCCCTTCTTAGAGCATTCGTTTCCTGACGAGCTGCATGCACTTCTGCCCTTAGTTCCCCAAGTAACCGGGCTAGGGGGTCAGTATCCGAGGTTTCCATAGCGCCTGGGCGAGAGTTTTGCGGTAGGCTTTGCGTTCTGTAACGCTCACCTGATTCTCGCAGAGGCGCCGGTCTTGACTGAGCGACTACCGTATCTTCAAAGGTGATGTGTAGCACCCGGTTGGCTCTTTGGGCTGGACCTCTGTGCACTGTATGCCTGACGTGTAGAGTAAGATGTCTGCAGATAGAAAATAAGGGGTTAATGAACTGGGGTTATTGGGGTGTCCCTATCTCTTTCCTCTTCTCCTCTCCTGTAGACCCCCAAAGGTTAACGCTCTCACCTTAGGTAAGTGAATGCCGAGCTCTCCATCTGCCTCGGGGCAGGGTGCTGTAACCAGTTTCTTCACTGGATAGGTAGCGCAGGCCTCTTGACTTCAGAGGACTGCTGTCCGTCGTTTACTGCACGAACGGTAAGTTTCGAGTCATTCAAATGTCTGTAAAGTCTTTAGTAATGATGTCTCTTGTTTCGCAGGGTTCCGGCGATGGCGGATGACGGGCTGAAGTGAGTTGAAGATGGAGCCCGTGTGATGAATAGAAGCGCCTGGAAGCACGTAAGTAAGCGCTTGTTGCCTGCTTCACGATGCGCTCTAACTGTCTTTTTATTTTGCAGGTACGAGTTCGGAGCGGCTGCAGGGTGCCGGAATACCCACTGGATTAGATGTGGAAAGGAGTAATGGCACGTGAGTATTAAAGTTCCCCAATGTCTTAAACGCACCTTGTTTTGTCTTTCAGATGCGGGATGCAGCGCGGAAGGCCTCCGGAGCGTGCGAAGAGTTGGTAAGCTTTTGTCTTTCAGATGCCGGAATGCAGTGTGAAGACCTCCGGAGCGCACAAAGAGTAGGTAAGCCTTTGCCTTTCAGATGCCGGAATGCTAACCTGTTCTTCCTTGTCTTTATAGGTGTTGCTGAAGACTGGATTCAGGATGGTAAGCCTTTGCCTTTCAGATGCCGGAATGCTAACCTGTTCTTTCTTGTCTTTATAGGTGTTGCTGAAGACTGGATTCAGGATGGTAAGCCTTTTTCCTTAGGCCCAGGACCGGATGCAGAAGACACGATGAGCGTTCTGCTGCAGAGGTTGCAGAATAACGCAAAGCAAGATTCATCCACCGGGTGTGGTTTAAATAGCCTCCTGTAGTGCTTCGGTGTCTCCTTCCACAGCCACGCCTAGGTAAGAAAAGAGTTCCTGCTTTCCAGAAGAGTTCCAGTGTTCTGAATCTAGGGAGTGGCTCCAGCCCCACCCAACAGGAAAAGTAGTTCCAAACAGAAGGGGATCAGAGGCTCAACTGGCAGGCAAGTAAGCAGCATGGTCTGCTGCAGGTAAGTCCACCCAAGCATTATGAGCCCGGCGCTTCCAGCGCTGGGACTGGGCATATTTATGAGCCTGATGCCACTGGCGCCAGGACTGGGTCCAAAAGGTCCCAATTGGGACTGGTTGGCACTCGGAACCTGGGTTATGGATCTGCTTCCAAGGGTGTTGGGAAAACCCTGACCTTTTGGAAGCAGAGATCATGACACCTAGCAATACTATTGCTAGTAGAGCTCCCAGAAACTTGAATATATCTGCCATCCATTGTGGGACCCACAAGAATAGGTCTCCAAACCAGCCGTCATCGTCCACTTCATCACTTTCATCGATCATCTGGTTTTTCAGGCTTGTCAACATGCTTATGGCCTCTGTTAGGGTTCCATTTTCTTCATTGTGTGATGGTACAAATGTGCAACATGATTCTCTTATTTTTGCACAAACGCCTCCATCCATTGCAGTGATCATGTCAAGCACATATCTGTTTTGGAGGGTCATCAGTCTGATTGCTCTTTGCTCTTCTTTGATCGCGTTGAATCCTTTTATAGTGGTATTGATGGTCTGCAATAACTCCCATCTGGTTATCTGCAACCATTTAGCGTTCACTCCAACTTGGATGTGGGGCAGGAGTAGTGTTGTGAATACTGTTGAGGTGAGGCTGAACAGCCTTTGTTCATACAGGATTGCATGGAATGCCTCTTCTGATTTGGGAGAAAAGTAATTTTCCCTCTTCATCCTGGATACCAGTTCCACAGATCTCCTTCTTCTTAGATGAGCATCTGCTTTCGGGAAACTGTGCAACTACAGGTCATTCTTAGGGATCACTAGCACGGGAACGTAGACGTTCACTAGTGTGCATATGCCTCCCCAGTTTTTCGGCAGCCTTATGTATGTCTTGGATCCACACGCCCAGTAATGGTCCATTATAACTGCGGTTCCTTGTGTCATTCCTGGAGCTTCAAAGATTTGTCCGCAGTTTTGATTTTCTCCCATTTTCCTTGTGCCATTGTTTCTGAAACATAGTTTCGGGCTCTCCAGTGGCACTATCTGCAGGGGTCCCCCTCTATCTTCGATCCATGTTAGTAGCTTTACTAGCTTTGGCAACAGAGGTTTGCATAACCTCTGCAAATTCTCTATTGCTTCTTTGCAGGCTTCAAGGACCATCCACGCTCGGCAGATTACTACTCTGTCCTCCAATCCATCTGGGAGACCACTGTTCTCCAGATTTGCATTTGTCCTCTGTTCTTCCAGATTTGTGCCTCTGTTGCAGTTTTTCCGTGAACGTTCAGTCTCGGGTTAACTTCCCATTTTATCCCTGATCCTTTGACGTCAGGATTTTCATACCTGATCACATGATTTCTGGTGTGCACTCGGTTTCTTGTTTTAATGTCCTGGGCGTAGCCATCTTCATCCGGGTAATCCTTTTCGTTGGCCCATATCAATGAGGCGTCTTTTCTCATAAATTGTCCTCTGGTGTTACACATTGCTACATGTGACATATAGTGTGCTGTAGGGACATCAATTTCTACGGCCACGAAGATCTTGGATTTTCCCATGCTGTATGGTAGTAGAGCACAGACAAAGCATTCTCCTTCCGTCTGTCTTCATCCTACTTCCTTCATGTGCTGGTACCATATGTTGTTTCCGAGATGGGCTGTGCTGTCCAGGTAATCGTTAAGTTCATTGTTATCTTCATGTGGGCTTCTCTTGATTCTCAGCGTTCTTCTGTAGTTTGCTATGACTATGTCTCTAAATGCTTCTGTGCTGCTTTTCCTCTCTGGGTGTCTCAGTGGAGCAGGCTACCTCGACTGCATTGCTGTGGTAGGAGAAGGGTTTGTGTTTTTTTTCCTTACTTTTTGTATGTTGCCATAGACTTCCTCTAACCGCCATTGGCTCTCCAACCTCCCAACGCGTGGTCGTTTTGTAGGCCTGAGGCTTGTTCCTTACATTGGAGCAGGTGTGCTTGCCTTTATAGTCTCTATAGTCCTGCCTTTCAGCTCCTCATTCAGTTTCTTTGCTCTGACTATGAAAGGGAACAAATAGTCTATCAGCATTTGTGTTTTCTCTGTGAATTCCTTTGCGGCTACTTCTGTTCTTTTGAGGGATTTTGCTATGCCCTCTCTCTTTAGCGTTTCGCTTGGCTCCTCTTGGGTACTTCCACTGTTTTCTGGAACTGATTGTCTTAGGCAGTCTCCGCTTTTCTGCTGCTTTCGTTGGAGGCCCTGTAGCCACTGACACTTGCCCTTGTCTGTGTGCATTCTGTGTGTGGGTGCCTGCATTGGTCAGTGCAGCGTTTTTATTCATTCCATGGTCTGGGTTCTTTCGTAGGCCCCAGATGTTCATTACTTGGTGGGTGCACTGAGATTGGGGCACTTCTTGCACCCATAAAGAAAGCAGTTCTGATTGTTAATGACAGAAAACCAATAACAATAACTATACATATACACATAATCGTTTGGAATGACAATTTGCAGCATTTTCTTCCAGGGAAGTGGGGCGCCCTTCTGTTGGGGGTAAAACCAAGTTACTGTTCTGGGCCCTTATTTCGAAGGAGTTCATAGTCAGTCATTTATTCCTTCTCTTGCTCTGGTATCGTAGTTCGAGAGTTCTTTACTATTAAAGTGATGAGTACTTCTCCAAATGTCCCCCCTCATGCGAGTGACGACGGTAGTCTCTGGGTACTCAGTACAGTTCCTGTGCTAGACTATGGAAAAGGGTTAGGATAGCAACTTTGGTACATCACATTCATTATGCATATCTATAATAGGTGAGGTCCCAATGCACGCCTCGAATTTGCCTTGATCCTGAGGACATGCTGGAACTTGCTCAATGCGAAAGAATGAAAAGATGGAACTGCTAAAAATCACACAAAAATAAAATGTTGTAAAAATAAAAACAAAAATAAAAATAAAAGTGAACATATGAAAAAATAGGAAAAAATGAGAAAAATGAAGAAAAGGAAAATAAGATGGTGAAGTTCTTGTGTCCGCTCCTTTCGCTCGGTCTCTCGGCGACAAGTTGAAGAACAGTGTCTCTCTCCTCGATCTGCTCCACGGCGGAAGGATGACGAAAAGGATAATAAGAAAAATAGAAGAAAAAATAAAAATAACTAGGATCAAGATGTCATAATCCTCGTTTCTGCTCTTCTCGATCTGTCCTCGGTGGAAAGTTTATTGTGATCTCCTCTTCACAAGGCTCTCCTCAGCACTTGATGAACATAATTAATTCTCAGTTGCGCTATGATGGCTCTCAGGATCTTGTTTAATTGAGCGTTCTTTACTGGGTCTCGGAGGAATGCGGGTACGTCAACATTGTTTGGTCTACCCACTAGTTCTGGAAAGTTCTCAATGAGATGAAAGAAGACATGGTATGCATAACTGCTGTCTTCTGGTGACAACGACATTCGTTCTGATTTTCTGGTCTCTAGATCATAGGCCTTTTTTGTGACATGAACAGTCTTTACACTTTCCTGCTGCATGGATTGTGACCACTTAATTCAGCTTGTACCACACTCGGTTTAGGAATTTGTTGTTTCTTGGATCTCTGATAAAGGATAAGGTATCTGTGGTTCTCCCGACTATTTCTGGGCATTCCTCTATGATGCGAAAGAAAAGCGTGTATGTCATCTCATCAATGATCACTTGTGGTGGAAGCATCTGTACCCTTATCACCGTACTCGGGCAGAACAATGAAGGCTTCCGTGATGACAGTCAGTAGTTGCCAGATTATTTTCTTGTTGGCCGGATCTTGAATAAAGTCTGTGATACTGGTAACTCTCCCTACAAGTGATGGATATGTCTCTAATACTAGCCGGAAACAGGAAAGCACATCCTTTGTGATATTTCTACTGGGGAATACCATAAATTCTATGAACAAAGTCTTGCTACTGGTTGCTTCAGGATATTGCGTTTGGTTCTCAGAAAGTCTTATTTGTAGTTCATCAGAGTCTTAGTTTCATCGTTGTGGCTCTAGATACGATTGTCTTTACCCTTCAACCGTGATGCACAGAGTGTCCGTTATGTCCTTATTCCCCTTTGCTTGGGGAACCTGTCCAGTTTTATTCCACAACTTGCATCCGGGTTCTCTGTCTTGGTTTTATGCTCATTTGTCCTTCTTCCACGCCATGGATCTTGTCTGCACATGCTGAGATTCTTCCCCGTTGTCTGTGGTTACTTTGCCGTTGGACGCAGCACGAAGGCTCTCTCCTATATAGGATTTAATGTCATTTAGGAAGATCCATGCCCTTCTGCCCTGGAGCTTGACGGCGGAGGGGGTGCAATCCTCTACGATGAAAGGGCCATTAAATCTTGGCTCGTCCCACCTCTTCCTGGTAAAGTTCTTCACAAGCACGCTGTCACCAGGGAAGACGAGGGGTGCATGTACACCTAGCTCGGTGTCTGCTCCAGCACTTCCTGATGTTTTTCGTGCTGCGCCCTCCCCTTTTCGCCGTCGCTGCAGCTGGCCTGTAATGACAGAGGCACTGGATGTCATACAGTTAAGGTACTTCTGTATCACTGTTCCCAGAACCTCTCTAGTTAGCTGGGTATCACATCTAGCTCTATCTCGGGGGGTAAGAGGGGTCCTCATCCTTCTGCCCGTGACTATCTCGTGCGGCGTGAGATGATGGTTGGAGCCGGGTTGGTTCTGAAGTGCATACAATGCCAATGGTAGACAGTGCAGCCATCCCTTCTTTAATGTGAGCTTCAACTTGGCTATCCTCTCCTTAAGCAAGCCGTTGATCTGTTCACATATCATATTCCCCTCAGGATGATACTCCGACGAGAACTTGTGCTTTATACCAAGCAACAAGCTAATCTGTTCGAAAACTGAATTTACAAAGTGGGCCCCATTATCTGATTTCATTACCGCACACACCACCCATCTAGGGAACACTTCCCTCACCAGGAACTTGGCAGCACAGGTAGCGTCGGGGTGTGTACAGGGACCTGCTTCTATCCATCTAGAGAATGGACACACCACCACAATTAAATACCTGTACCCGTTGCACACTTGAATCATGTCAACGTAGTCGATATGCAAGTGCTGGAATGGTCCATTCGGTCTGGGAATGATTCCTCTCACTACTTTTAATGTGTGCCCAGAGGTGAATTGCTGGCAGATAATGCAGTTCACCATGAAAAATGCAACAGGCTCTGCTAAATTCGGTGTGAACCAGTCTTCTGCGAGCGTTGCAGCAAGATTTTCTTTTGTCATATGGATGGGGTAGTGTAGTTGTTCTAATGCTACTTTTAGAAGGGCGACAGTGTCATGATGCCTACCTCCAAGGAGCCAGGCCGGGCCCAGCAACCCCAGAGGCAGACATCATTTTCCCCAGGGAAGTCTCAGCGGGCCCAAGTCGGGGCCCTTTGGACTCAGTCCTGGCGCCTTAGGCGCCAGGCTCATAGCGGACCCCAGTCCTGGCGCCTTAGGCGCCAGGCTCATAGAAGAGGATATGTGTTTAAGTGCTTGGGTGCACACTTACCTGATGCAGACCTTGCTGCTTCATCCAGGCCCTCTTGAGGCCTGAATGGGACTACTTTACCTGTAGGACTACTTCACCACCCGGGTGTGGTCGGGGAAGGATACATACCTGATTGGTGGAAGGATACATACCAGGAACTTCTTCCAAGGCTATTTAAACCCCACCCGAACAGCCACACGTGCTTCGCGTTGTTCTGCACCTAGCAGCTGGGCGCTCACCGTGTCAGCTCCTGCATCCTGACTTCAGCCACGCCTGCCAGCACCCTGGAACACCTGCAAGGGGAGAAAGGAAGAGAATAGGAGAAGAAAAGCCCTTACCTGCTAAATCTGCATCCCGGAGTCATTTCTCCAACGGCCCTGAAAAGGAAGACATCATTTTAAAGGCATTTTGTTTCGATCGCTGCAGCGCTGCATTTTACTCACCTTTGCAAGGCGCTTCCATCTTCAGCAGCGATCTTCCGGATTCAGCTACGCCCCGGCGCCTAGAGGAAAAAAGACAAGAACAAAGGTGAGAGGGAGAAAAGGAATAAGGAAAGCTCAGTTTCCTTTTAAGTCTTACCTGTTGGATTATTCCCACTGCATTTCGGGTCCTGCCGCTTCCTGGCATCTCCGGACCCCGGCCCCTATGGGGAAAAAAGACAAAGACATTGAATGAGCGAATGCAAAGACATTACCTGAGCGCTCATCCAGAACTGTTTCACTTCGGGTCGGCGCCATATCTCCGGCACTCCGAACCCCGGCCCCTAAGGGGAAAAAGACATAAGCATTAGCGCTTGCTGCAATTAGACAACAAACATTATTATTAAGCTTGAACTTTTGAACAGAACTTTTACAGCGCCTTACCTGAACAGTCAAGCTTACCTGAACTCCCATCAATCCTCAATCCAGTGAAGTAACTGGGTTTCAACGCGCCCCTGCATCAGAAGCAGGATGGAGAGCTCATCCTTCCAAACCCTAAGGTGAGGCTTCACGGGGAATCGTGGAGGAGGTATCGTGGAGGGTTGGAAGGGAGTGGGAGGCTTGAGCATTGTTCCACGGTTGGTAATACTCCCTTTTCACGCACAGGAGGGTATCCAACGAGCCAGGGAAGCCAGAATAGAGGGGCCCTTCCTGTCCATCTTCAGAGTTCTGCGCCTTCGACGCCGCGCCTCCGTGGGAACCAGGTGAGCGTTACAGAATGCGAAGCCTTACCACAATTTCCCACCTGGACGCTATGGAGACTTCCGAGACAGATCAGCTGGCCCATCTTTTAGGGGAATTACGGGCAGAAGTGCACTCAGCCCACCAGGAGACTAATGCTCTCAAAAGGGAACTAATCCTATCCAAGGAAAGAACTGATGATCTGGCCAAAAGGTTATTGCAGGGCCAGGCAGAGCACACTCCTTTACCTGTTTCCGGAGATATTTCTACAACAATGGGTTCGAATAACCCGGTACAAATCAATCTACCTGGACACATGCCTCTGGCCCCGCCGGAACGTTGCGGGGGATCCAAAGAAATATGCCGTTTTTATGAACCAATGCCGTTTACACTTTTTATGCAGGCCCGGGGCCTTCCCCAACGACCAGACAAAAGTAGCCTTTGTACTATCTTAACTCAGTGGCTGTGCTGCCGATTGGTCTATTCCATTGGTAAATCAGGATGATCCCATTCTCCGGGATTTCCAGGGCTTCCAGGCCAGCATGGAAAGATTGTTCGCTCGACACTCGCAGGGACAGGCCCTTGACAATGAACTGCTATCCTTACGACAAGGTAATCAGGATCTTTTGTCCTATATCGCCACCTTTAATAGACTAGTTGTGGAAACCGGATGGCCTGAAAATAAAAGGATCGCATTGTTTCATCGAGGCCTGTGCGGAGAGCTTAAAGATGTTATAGCTCAGATAGTAGATCCACCCCAGGCCTGCGCAGACTACATAGACTTAGTGGTTCAACTTGATCACAGACTTCAAAATAGAAAAGCAGATCGGCTCAAGTATGAAACCAGAGTACCTATCAAGACCCACGTTAACTCCAAGAG
The DNA here is from genome assembly GCF_040938575.1 of Ambystoma mexicanum. Classification (NCBI taxonomy): domain Eukaryota; kingdom Metazoa; phylum Chordata; class Amphibia; order Caudata; family Ambystomatidae; genus Ambystoma; species Ambystoma mexicanum. The sequence goes on along the minus strand of NC_090936.1, from coordinate 296,302,293 downwards.
TACTGAGGTTTCCGAACCTATGCAAATTGGCAGTGTTAAAGGACCATTAACGCAGAAGGAACGAGAGAGAAGGCGACAAATGCAACTTTGTCTGTATTGCAGAACTTCCGGTCACTTTCTTCAAAGTTGTCCAGTTAAACCACCCAAGAAGGTGGTTGGAGCCACTGATAACGAGTTATTGACACCTGGTTCGGGAAACGACCTAGCCCGACAAGCGTAGGGGTCCGCTTGCCGAGCTTGAAAACAAACTCTTTGACCTCGCATTTTGTCATGCCAATGGTGCTTGTGAACCCAAAACAGCCTCAGCAGTTGCATGCTATAAAAGCATACATAGACAGTGGAGCTATTGGAAATTACATAGACCGTGAATTGGCTTCCAGGATTAAGCTTAGTCTCCGCCCGAAAGTAACCCAAGATGTAATTACTACAGTTGATGGAACCGAAATAGCCTCAGGGCCTGTAACGCATTCCACAGTTGAAATCACTCTGGTGGGTCAGGACGGACATCGGGAAGCAATCGTGTTTGATGTGATCAAGGCCCCACAATTTCAAGTACTTCTTGGTATCCCTTGGTTAGAAACACATAATCCGAGAATAGACTTGCGAGCAAAGAAGATAACTTTTCCTGATTGTGAACCAACCTGTTACCCAAGGAATCCAGCTATGGGTCTAGCCTCTGTAACTTCCACCCCTGTACAGCTACCATCTGAATACCAAGAATTCCAAGACGTTTTTCAGAAAGAGCAGGCTAACACCTTAAATCCCCATCGATCTTACGATTGCCAAATCGACTTGGTACCCAATGCACAACTACCTTGTAGTAGGATTTATGCTCTTACTGAACCTGAGAACCTGCATTTGCGCCAGTATTTGGATCAATACCTGGCAATGGCTTCATTCGCCCATCAAAGTCACCAGTCTCTTCCGCTTTGTTCTTCGTACCTAAAAGGGAAGGAGACCTTAGGGCCTGTATTGACTACCGCGCCCTATATCAGATAACGATTAAGAATCGTTGCCCTTTGCCCCTGATACCTGAGCTTATCGACCAAGTAAAAGATGCTCGTGTGTACACCAAGCTAGATCTCCGAGGAGCTTACCACCTGGTACGTATAAAAGAGGGCGACGAGTGGAAGACTGCATTCCGCACCAAATTTGGGCTCTTCGAATATCAAGTAACGCCCTTCGGTTTGTGCAACGCACCTGCCGCCTTTCAGTACTTCATGAATGATGTTCTTCGGGAACTTATCGATGTTTGTGTCATCGTTTATATTGACGACATTCTGGTGTATTCCTCCTCAGAATCTGATCACAGAAACCATGTTAGGGCAGTTCTTGAGAAATTGCGCCAGCACAAATTATTTGCCAAGCTCGAAAAATGCGTTTTTCATACCACAGAAGTGGAGTTTCTCGGATTCATCCTGACACCTCAAGGAATCCGAATGGACTCGCGGAAAGTGGACGCCATTCTCAAATGGCCATCTCCTAGCTCTGTGAAGGGAGTGCAAAGCATGCTTGGCTTTGCCAATTTCTATCGAAGGTTCATCCCGGAATTTTCTCGAACTGTTCAACCCATCACAGCTCTCCTAAAGAAAAATAAACGCTTTGAATGGACTCTTGAGGCTGAACAAGCCTTTCAGGACCTGAAAACCAAATTCACCTCTGCACCTGTATTGAAGCACCCGCGCCCAGATCTCCCTTACATCGTGGAAACCGATGCATCCAGTTCGGCCATGGGAGCTGTCCTGTCGCAAAGAGACCCAGAAACTAACCAACTACACCCTGTAGCCTTTTGGTCCAGAAAATTCTCTCCACCTGAACTCAATTACGCAATTACCGACAAAGAACTACTGGCTATTAAATCAGCTTTCAAGGCTTGGCGTCACTATCTTTTCGGTGCAAGACACACCATCACCGTAATTACGGACCACAGAAATTTGCAGTATTTAAAGACGGCCAAAGCTCAATCTTCGCGACAACTCCGATGGGCTTTATTCTTTGCGGAATTTGATTTTGTAATTACCTATTGCCCTGGCTGCAAGAATGGTAAGGCAGATGCCTTATCCCGGATAGGCATGGAAGAACCCAATTCGAGTTTAGAACCTGTGCCAATCATACCGGAACAAAGAATTCTGGGCTTGGCTTCATTGCAAACCATTGAGGACATCCAAGCTCAAGTAAAACAGCTTTTTGACTCTTCTGCCTTACTGGAATGGAGTCAAAAGGGTCCTCACTACACCGTTAAGGATGATTTACCCTACTTCCAAGAGCGGTTATTTCTGCCAAGTAAAGAATTGCAGGAACTTGTCATTACCCGTCATCATGAATCATTAATGGAAGGACACCCCGGTATCGCGAAAACAGAAGAAAAGATCAAACGCCACTTCTGGTGGCCTTCTTGGAGAAAAGACATAAAGTCATTTGTGTTGTCTTGCGGAATCTGTGCCCAAAATAAGAGTCAGAAGAAAAGGCCAGCCGGCCTACTTCAACCTTTGGACATTCCACCAGCACCTTGGCACACCTTGTCAATGGACTTTATAACTGACCTGCCTCCTTGTGGTGGTTACAACACGATTCTCGTAATAGTGGATCTATTCTCCAAAATGGCCCATTTTATCCCTTTAAAAGGATTGCCGTCAGCTTCCACCTTGGCCAAGGAATTTATGGAAAATATAGTGCAGTTACATGGTTTCCCTTCCATATTAGTCTCAGACCGTGGAAGTCAATTTATCTCCCACTTTTGGAAGAAATGTTGCCAACTAGCACAAATAGACGTGCGGTTATCCACCAGCCACCACCCCCAGACCGACGGACAAACCGAGAGAACCAATCAGACTCTCGAGCAATATCTGCGGTGCATGTTACACCAATCCGAGTTAAATTGGAAAGACATCCTTTGGATTGCAGAATATGCATACAACAATTCAGTGCATTCTGGAACCGGACAGACTCCTTTTTATACCCTGTATGGTCACCATCCTCGGACCTCTGACCTAGATCCACCTCTGACCCTGGAGATGCCTGCAGTAAATCACCTACATTCCACAATAACCCAAGCCTTCAAAGAAGCTACAACCCACTTACAGCAAGCCAAGAAAAAGTATAAAGAAAACGCTGATTTGCACCGAAGTAAAACTCCTCCTTACCAAGTAGGAGATCAGGTATGGCTAGCAACTAAACATCTACCCCTCAAGGGTCAGCGAACTTTTAATCCCAGATTCATTGGGCCTTACCCCATCAAAGCTATTATCAACCCAGTGGCCTTTAAACTCGATTTACCATCCAACATGCGGATTCATCCCATTTTTCACGCATCTCTTCTAAAACCAGTACAACCTGGAACCAGACTGTCTGAGCCCCCAGGCCTTGTCCAAATTGATGAATAGAATTCGAAGTGAAAGACATTTTAGATTCCAAGATAGTTAAGTCGAAACTCTTCTATCTTGTTGATTGGAAAGGATATGGACCTCAGGAAAGATCTTGGGAACCCAGTAACTATGTTCACGCACCACGATTAATTCAACGATTCCATCGAAGATTCCCTTCACAAACCAAAACCCCCGGAGGAAAAGACCTTGGGAGGGGCCTTGAGGGGGGGTACTGTCATGATGCCTACCTCCAAGGAGTCAGGCCGGGCCCAGCAACCCCAGAGGCAGACATCATTTTCCCCAGGGAAGTCTCAGCGGGCCCAAGTCGGGGCCCTTTGGACTCAGTCCTGGCGCCTTAGGCGCCAGGCTCATAGCGGACCCCAGTCCTGGCACCTTAGGCGCCAGGCTCATAGAAGAGGATATGTGTTTAAGTGCTTGGGTGCACACTTACCTGATGCAGACCTTGCTGCTTCATCCAGGCCCTCTTGAGGCCTGAATGGGACTACTTTACCTGTAGGACTACTTCACCACCCGGGTGTGGTCGGGGAAGGATACATACCTGATTGGTGGAAGGATAAATACCAGGAACTTCTTCCAAGGCTATTTAAACCCCACCCGAACAGCCACACGTGCTTCGCGTTGTTCTGCACCTAGCAGCTGGACGCTCACCGTGTCAGCTCCTGCATCCTGACTTCAGCCACGCCTGCCAGCACCCTGGAACACCTGCAAGGGAAGAAAGGAAGAGAATAGGAGAAGAAAAGCCCTTACCTGCTAAATCTGCATCCCGGAGTCATTTCTCCAACGGCCATGAAAAGGAAGACATCATTTTAAAGGCATTTTGTTTCGATCGCTGCAGCGCTGCATTTTACTCACCTTTGCAAGGCGCTTCCATCTTCAGCAGCGATCTTCCGGATTCAGCTACGCCCCGGCGCCTAGAGGAAAAAAGACAAGAACAAAGGTGAGAGGGAGAAAAGGAATAAGGAAAGCTCAGTTTCCTTTTAAGTCTTACCTGTTGGATTATTCCCACTGCATTTCGGGTCCTGCCGCTTCCTGGCATCTCCGGACCCCGGCCCCTATGGGGAAAAAAGACAAAGACATTGAATGAGCGAATGCAAAGACATTACCTGAGCGCTCATCCAGAACTGTTTCACTTCGGGTCGGCGCCATATCTCCGGCACTCCGAACCCCGGCCCCTAAGGGGAAAAAGACATAAGCATTAGCGCTTGCTGCAATTAGACAACGAACATTATTATTAAGCTTGAACTTTTGAACAGAACTTTTACAGCGCCTTACCTGAACAGTCAAGCTTACCTGAACTCCCATCAATCCTCAATCCAGTGAAGTAACTGGGTTTCAACGCGCCCCTGCATCAGAAGCAGGATGGAGAGCTCATCCTTCCAAACCCTAAGGTGAGGCTTCACGGGGAATCGTGGAGGAGGTATCGTGGAGGGTTGGAAGGGAGTGGGAGGCTTGAGCATTGTTCCACAGCTGGTAATACTCCCTTTTCACGCACAGGAGGGTATCCAACGAGCCAGGGAAGCCAGAATAGAGGGGCCCTTCCTGTCCATCTTCAGAGTTCTGCGCCTTCGACGCCGCGCCTCCGTGGGAACCAGGTGAGCATTACAGACAGGCATTACTGGTTTACCTGTGCTGTCTTGCCTCCACAACCCGTCAGAGGGGTTTAAAGAACACCTTTGACGCTTCCACAAATTTTTCTTTTCCTGAGGTGCCTCCCCCTGGAGCTCCATTAGCTGAGTCTACCCCATATTGCTATAGGCTTCTGGTGTGGCTCGCGCTACCATCATCCGCTCATGGGTTCATGCCACCTCCACGTCCATTATTGTTTCATTCTTGGATGCAATGCATTTGGCTTCCGTGTCTGCTTCATGATTTCCACGTGACACGAAATCCATCCCCTTGGTATGAGCGGCACATTTCACGACCGCTATGCCCATTGGGAGCTGTAGTGCTTATATCAGCCTGTCCAATAAGGCTGCATGTTGCACTGGCGTGCCGTCTGCTTGGAGGTAGCCCCTCCTTTTCCAGTGCGCTAAACCTTCATGTACTGTGGACGTCACACAGGCTGAGTCACTGTACACAGTTACTTCCTGGTCTGCATGATTCTCAATGGCGATTATCAGTGCCAGCAGTTCTGCAGCTTGCGCAGAATAGTGAGAGGGTATTCGCGCACCGATGAGTACTCGAAACTCTCAATTCGCTAGGTGTTTTACCATGGCCACGCCTGTATACCTTTGTCCGTCTTCTTGGTCGATTCTCGAAGAACCGTCAATAAAGACGATCCCTCCACTTGCCAGGGCGTTTTCCTTTACCCTGGGGATCTCATCATAGAGATCCTCATAATTCGCACAGTCGTGTATAGGTTCTCCCTCTGTGACTGGCTCAGCTGTGAACGTAGCAGGGTTTACAGTTTTACATCGCACTATTTTGATCGATGGGTTAGAAATAATCACCTCATAGGCAGATGCTCTCTGAGATGTCAGTGTGCCCTTTGGCTTCTCTAGTATGGCGAACAGCAAATGTTCAACATACAATGTCATGGAGCACCCCATCACAATGGATGACGCCTTCTTGATAGCGAATGCGGCAGCAGCTTGATTATGTTTGCATGGGAAGTGGCCCTTCATAACCGGGTCCAGACTCCCGCTGTAATATGCTAGGGGCTTGTACCCCAGCGAGGTTCGGTGCGCAAGCACTGCTGTCATAAAATTACCATCAGAGTGTGAGAACAAGTAGAATTCCTCTGCATAATTAGGAATCCCGAGAACTGGGGCCTTACTAATTGCCCCCTTAAGTTCTGCAAACCCTTTCTCCATGGCCTCAGTTCATTCAATTTCTCCTTTTGTTGCCTGGGCTTTCTTCAAAGCCTGAAGCAAGGGCTTGGTATACGAGCTGTAGTCAAAGACCCATGCTCTGACATAATTGCACAGGCCTAAGAAGGTCTGCATTTGTTTTATCGTGCGCGGCTTGGCCGTGTTCATGATGGCTTCAGCCCTTTCTGGGGTTACCTTTTTCCCCTCATGAGAGATCAGTTGCCCTATGTACAACACCTCCTGTTGACAGTACTGCAACTTTTCCTTATCAACTTTGTATCCCTTCTCAGCCAGTATAGTCAATAGCTAGACAGATCGCACCTGCATTGCTCTTCAGTGGTGCTGCCGATCAGAATGTCATCTACATACTGCAAAACAACACTGTCCACTGCAATATTGCTTAGGTCCATTTGCAGAACTCTGTTGAAAATAGACAGGGACTCGCAATACCCCTGTGGCAACCTCGTACTTTTCAGGCGCATTTGTCTGAAAGTGAGTGACGTCAGGTCTTGAGAGTCATGGTGCAACGGGATTGAGAAAAACGCATTTTTCAAATCGATCACCGTGAAATATTTTGCCTCAGTGGGTATGTAGACAGTCTTGTGGATGGATTAGGGACTAGAGGGAACTCGGCTTCAACTATATCGTTTAATGCTTGTAAATCTTGGATTAAAGCCAAGACCCTCCCATTGATTTTTTGACAGGTTAAATCACCATATTGCAAGGTGATTCTGATGTTACTAGGATGCCCTGCTCCATCATGGCGGAAATTGTCTTGGCGATCCCTTCATCCGCTACTCTGGACATGCAATATTGTCACGCTCGTGGTAAAATTGCTCCTGGTTTCAGTTTAATTTTCACTTCACCTGCCCCCTTCAGGAGACCAAGTCTTAGGGCCCTGTGGTCCATACTGCGGCAGGCACTTGGGCCATTTCATCATCAAAGTATTCTGGACGTACCAGCGCCAACATAATTCTCTGTGGCACCTCCCGTTTGATTATTTTGACCCAAAATGTGAGACTTACTTCCACTCTTGTCTCCTCTAGGTCAGGGTGCTCTTCGAACAGATCGTCATCGGTGATGTAAGTCACTCGATACCCTTCTTCGATGGCGATAATCGCACACCATTGTCTGCCTTCGTCATCATATCCTTCGACCAATACCATTTTCCCTCACACTGCGGCAGATTGTATCATTAAGGGAAATACTTGTCCCTCCTCTTCGTGCATGGGTATTCTTGGTCTGAACAGAAACTCATCAGAGGTTCTCATAGTTTTGTCAGTGAGGCCTGGCAGTCCTGCCATAAGCACCCGCACGCCATATGCAAAGACTTCTGGCTCTAACGGTACAGCTCTCATGGCTATACGCCCTGAGTATGCTCTGATCATTCTGCACATGTTTGAATAATGCATTCCTGGAGTAGAGCACACTATACCATTCTCGGTAAATGAGATGGTCATGGTTAATTTAGTCATCAGGTCTCGGCCCAGAATATTTACTGTGGTCTGACGTGAATATAATAGGGATACATTCATTTTGCGTTCTCCCACTGAGACTGGGAGTGTGTCTGTAAAGGGAACTCTACTATGAGCTCCGGTGAAACTCTGAGTATCTATAGCCTTGCCGGACAAGGAATATTCTTAACCCCATATGGTGACATTCACCCTTGGTTCCCTGTTAGGGTCTGGTGTCATTGATAGGATAGAGCACATCAGAGTCCCCCGTGAGCTGTCCTATTTCATATATAAGTTTGGCCCACTGTATACTTGCTGATTTCCCTCAGCCCCAGGGTTGATTCCCCCTCCGGAGCTAGCGCCCTGTTACATTTGCGGTGGTGCCTACTGGGATTGTCCCTGTGGCAAGTTCCCCATGTTCGATGGTTGAACCACTTGCTGTGCACCCTGCTGCATGCCTGATGCCTGTGGCTGCACTGTGTAATTTTGTGCACTGCCCTGCTGCGGGACGGCAGGCTGATTCACCATGCCTGCCCCCATCCCTTGGCTGTTTTGCCACATGCCTTGGCTTCTGCACATAAGCGCCACATGTCCTGACATTCCACACAGCCAACACCCTGGCGGTGGTCGTGCCATCTGTCCATCTGGCATAGCTGGACCGCCCATCTGCGCGTTCTGAAAGCCATTTTGATTATTCTGAAATCCTCCCTGGTTACCTCGAAACTCTCCTTGATTACTCTGCCATCCTCTTCCTCCAAAACCCCTTCCTCTTGGGTAAAATCCTGCGTTACCCTGATTATTCTGCGATGGGTTGGCCGCTTGTTGTGCGCTTGGTTCGGCTGGGCTGGTCTGCATGGCTCCCTCGAGAGCATACTTCGAGAGCTTCTTTTGCACCAGCTTCGCCTCCTCGCCCTTACGAGTAGCCTCCTTTTTCCAGTTCTTTTCCTGCAATAATCTACAGTAGTGTGCAATTGTCAACTGTATTTCGGCCCATGGTTTTGCTTCTGCTCCTACCAATTTTTTGAGCTGCTTCTGCACCAGTTCAGGCAACCTCTGGCATAATATGTGGTAGAATACAGGGATAGATTTCGTCCAAGACTCATGCGTTTGGAGCACCCACGCGTCTTGAAAATTCTGGATATAAATCAACGGATCCTCTGACTCTTTCATTTTCCGAGTCATTATAGCCCCCACATCAGAAGTGTCTGGATCTAGCGTTTGCAGCGCTTTCCACACTGCTGCCTTACAGTTATTAAATGGCGCTCCATCATGGGAGGTGTTAGTTAGGGTTACCCTAGGATAGCCTGCCCGTTTCCATACATCAACTGCTCTTTCACCAAGTATGGCAATTAGGAGGCCCTTAATGTCCCCTATAGCTAAGGTGACACCCCCCGTCATTTTCTCTAACTCATGTATCCACTTTCCGGCTCCCGATGTCAGCATTGGAAGCTTATTTTTAAGGTTCTCTCGGTCCATGTGTGGCCATGGAATATATTGTGGTCTTGCTCCCCCCTTTTCTAGCAACGGGAATTGGAATGCACAGTCCTCCTTCTCTTTCTCCGTAGCTCTCCGGCCTATCGCCGGGGTGGCATTCCCACCTTGCCGTCTACCTGGCAATGCCCTTAGTCTGTCTGTATAGGCTGCTGCTGATGCCCCCCTCTAACCGTGGGGTTTGTTCATGTCGGCTGGACTGTCTAGCAGACTTTGGTGTCCTCGTTACGGACCCACTAGCGTCTGACCATCGTACTCCTCGGTCCCCTGCGAGCTGTTTTTCGCACCGTCTCCCTTCTTCATGTGCCACATCCTCAGTTTCCCCCACCGGAGTCAGATCCTGAATACTCCCAGTTTACACAACTCCTTGCATCTTCTTCGTTCTGCCCAATCTCCAGCCTGTCTAGGGACAGTCCCCTGCTCCCACTACTTCGGGTGACATCCTCAGTGTCACATAGCTGAGTGCTCTCTAAGCGCTCATATTCCCTTTCCCCATCGGATATCTGCTCTAGCCCCATCTCATCGTATATTTTATCGATCGTTTCCCTGATGCTTCTGGTGTCGAAGTCATCTTCAATATTTGTCCCGCTTGTACCTGGTACCGCATCGCTTGCAGGAAAGAATTCTTCTACGTCTTCCCATTCTACTGTAGGATTGGGTTTAATGACTTCCCGCTCCAAATATTCAAGATCTCGTGCCCTCTGTTTGCGTTTGCATTCTACTTCCTCGTCTATTTCCTTTCACTTCTTTGCTTCTTCTCTAACCTTATCTACTTCCCTCATCCGTTCATTTCTACGTTCTTTTGCCCTTCTACTTTCCTCATCTTCCCGTTTTTTTACTTTCCTTTCGTGCACTCTCCTTTCTCCCTCTAACCTTAACATGTTCTGCCTGTACTTTTTATAGGCTGCGTATTGTGTGCGACTGAGTGGTATTCCTTGCTCTTCGCGATATAGTTGTTCTCGCCTTAGCCTATCTTTCTTTCTTGTCCTTTCATCCCTTTCTTCCATCCCTTTCTCTCTCTCTCTCCTTTGCGTCTCATCAGACCTCTCCCTTGGCCCCAAATCATCACTTCCTTTTCCATCCAACTTCAGTAATATCTGACCTCCTATCCATTTGTCTTTCGCGAATGCTATCTCATCACCTCTACCTTCATTTCCTTTACTGTTATTTCCCTCTTTCTCCTTATCCGGAGGTGGACAACTCCATGCCCAATCTTTCCCTTCATCTTCGCATCTCTCTTTGTCCCTTGAGACTGCGGAGACGATATTGTTTTCCTGTTCTTTTCCTTTATTATCGTCACTACTGTACGTAAACTACTCATATGCGGGGTTGTTATACCCCGTGGCTGCCTTAAGTTCTCTTAGTGGGTAAAAACCCTCTGACTTACTTCCTTCAATGACTGGTTCAGGCGGGGCTGGTGGCGCGGTAGGAGCCTCACCCCCCTCCACACATACATTTAGTATCCAGTCTGTGGGTGGTTTTTCCACCTTTGTTTCTTCAAACATCTTCCACAATTCTAGAACAGCAAGACGTTTCTCTAGCTTCTTGCCTGTATATGTGTCATGCAGGAAAGTCATCATATGCTGTAGGACAGCTTTAGAGAGTGACCCGTTCTGGGGCCAAGGCATAAACATCTTATTGGCGGTACCCTTAACCCACTCCGTGCTGTATTTCTTTAGTTTTGGTGCATGCTTGGGTAGCTGCTTGCACAAATGCGCAAGCAGGGTAACTTCCTCCATTTTTAATTTCGTCACTAACAATATTTATACAGTTCTTTAACCTTCCAATAGTATGAGTGAGCGCCACATACGCAAGCTCTAATCCAATCTTTTTCTGCCAAAATTTATACTAACAATTTACTCAAAACCCATCAATTCAATGGCGATTCCCTCTTAGTTACAGACTCTCGTAAAGCCAAAATGCATTTCACACAATCATTAATACAATTATTTTACATTTGACATACCACAAGACACGTATTACAGACACTTGACAGACTAGACGAACACCAGCTGGACACACGTATACCTGCCTTCTAATCAATACCCCGACATGGGGTGTAAGCGAACCCCTTTGATGCCGTGTTTAATCGTCACCGTGGCCTAATCGTCCCCCCACTGTGGGCCCTGAGTTCACGTTTCCTCTGACTGCTGTTTTAAAGCGCAGGAATAAGGCGAATCCTTACGTTTTTATCTCAGGTGCCCCCCTGATAATCCGTACGTTTTTATCTCAGGTGCCCCCCTGATAATCCTTACATTTTTATCTCAGGTGCCCCCCTGATAATCCTCCCTTTATTTCTTATGCTCGAGCCATTAACCCCCTATATATATATAGTCTTCTCTACTTCTAACTACTTAATTATTTCTCCGCCACCCTCCGTTACCTTTCCCTTACTTGCTCTAATGCCTACAAGACATTTGCCAAAGTAACGAGTTTACTGTTTCACTCACCGATCGCATCTTTTCCTCTCTGGAACTTCGGGATCACCGCCCCTTCCTCTTCCAGTTTTTAAGGTTTTCGTCCAATTGGCTGCCTGTGGGAATGAGAAGGGTTATGCTTGGAAAGGCGGGTTCCTTCAGACCCAGTGCAGATTTTTGAAATTTTACTCTATCATTGTCCACAGTGAGCTTCTCAGTCTACTCAGCCGGAATGGCGAAAGGACTCATGATCTTGCGGAAGGCCCGGAGTTACTTCGTGCCGTCGGTCTAAGGTGTCTTAGTATTATATAATCACTATTTAATGGCCGAAACCGTCCTCACGCTACCAAGTGTTCCGGAGGAGAGGAATTCACTGACGGGCCCATAGGTCAGCACTCACCCTCTAAAACTTGTAATACAAGATAGCTGCACCATGAGAGGACAGGGGGTGCAGGATTCACTTACTCCAACAGGACTCAAAAATGAGGACTCAGTAAGTTGCCAAAGGGAAGTCCGTTTAATGGTAAGTATATCAAACAGAAGAACAAATTGAAATCAGCAGCATTGCGATCACCTGTCTCGCTCCGACTTCCTCGAACTTCAGTCGAACAGTCATTGTTATAGGCAAAACTCGTCCTCACTGACGTCTAATTCTATAAAAAATCATCATGCAATATAATTGGTTAGGAAAGGTAACTTAACTATAGGTGTTATATCTGTATATGATAATAGGGCATGCGGATTGGATAACTCTTATCGGGTGGGCGTCTACGCCCATCCCTCTACATCATGCGTGATGGACGTCACTACAACTACGATGTCCCATTGGTTACCGTATCTATAGGACTCCAGATAACTTGGTCCATTGTGATTGGGCAGGTTACACCCCTGGACATAAATCTCCACTTTTAATTAGCAGCATGCAGAATGGACACCCCTGTGCCTGGTGTCCCAAGTTTCACCCTGCCTCCCTTCCATCAATCAGTGTTTTAGGGCGATGTGTCAATTAGTTGGCTAAGGATGGCCTCGAAACTGTAGTCTCTTATCGGGAAAAGTTATGGCATCCCCGGGTCCTGGATGACATCAGGCGATGGTACTTCTTTGCGTCTGGCTGGTCACGTGTTAGTTAACCATGAATCTGCTTCAGTTTCCAGCTTTTAGTGCATTTCATTCTGTTTCAGCCTCGCCACCTGCATGGGCCCCCCTTATCTTGACCTTCATGAGGCAGGCTGGAAGGCTCTGAAGTTTGAGTCTTGTTAGCTGACACTTTCCTCCCCTTCTCTGGTTCACCTCGATTTCTTAGGCATGAGCCGCTCTTTGTTGAGTTTCAATTCCGCTCCTTCTCTTGCCTTTGGCTGGGTTACGAAACTTGGCCGCCTAGGTAAATTTCTGCTTTTACAAAATGGAGTCGCACGTGTATAATGTGCCTTATTGAGGTAGATATATGGTTGGCGCTTGCCGTTCTAACTTCTACTAAGCATTGCAAGCAGTATCGATTTCGTAGCATCGTGCGTTTCAAGCCTATTTACACACGTTTAACAGGTCGCTTGCTTCCATCTTGTCTCATAGCACCGTTTACTCACGTTTTAACATTGTCTCTTCTCTGTGTCCATTACATTTATTTTCGCAGTTACTCGAACTGGCGTGCTTGTTTCGATAGCTGCTTTTGTTCATTCATGTTACGCTCACCTGGTATCCACAGGGACGTCACCCAGCCGGGGTACTCGCTGGTATGCTTCTCAGCTTTGCCCTGATGTGGTCTGCGGGGAAGGTTCTGCCTTGTGGTAGAATTAGGCGTGCTCTCCGTCCTGCCTTCTTTGCAGGGGCGTGTTGTCTTTCATGGGCGAGTGCGGTCCAGTTACTTCACTGATGCCGGCCCGTTTGATATTGTTCAGGTAGGTCTTATTGCTGTTCTTTAGTTTTGTTGCTATCCTGCATGCCTTTCTTTGTTTTAAATGTCTCTTTTTTCTCCCTTAGGTATGCGGAGCTTCAGCGCGGCGAACTGGCTTGGTTGAGCCCCGCTGGTAAATGATGGCGCATTAAGAGCGCTATGATACGGTAAGTAAGCGCTATGCGCAGCACTGCGAAGTCTTGCCTTTGCTAACCTGTGTTTTTCCTTCCTTGTAGGTCGCGGTGTTCTTCAGCGCGAGTGGAATGTCCGGAGTGGTGCCAGCCGAGAGGCGACCAGCCAGGTAAGCCTTTTGAGCAGTTCGTAATTTGTAAATGTCTCTACAGCTTTCTTTAATGTTGCCTCTATCTTCCTCTTTCAGGTCGTTCCGTCCAGGGGGCATGCAGATTCGAGGAAGCTGTTCTCAGTAGCTGCGAGTGTTTAAAGATGAAGACTGCAGGTAAGATTCTGCTGCTAATGATGTTCCTTTTGTCTCCTTGCAGGTTCCGCTTCTCTGAGGTTCGAGGGAATAGCTGGACACGGTGAGCGTCACGTTGCAACCTGCAAAGTAACACAAAGCATGTTCTGCAGTCAGGGTGTGGTTTATAAAGCCCAGGTAAAGTAGTACCAGGGAAAGTAGTTCCAGGCCTGCCACACCTAAAACACTAGACCGCATAGCCTGGTTCTTAGGGAACCAAGCTATGTGGATGCCTCCATGCTGGCTGACAATACAATAAAGTAATTCCCAAGCACATTGTTGTTCATGGTGTATGAGCCTGGTGTCATAGGCCCTATGAGGGCTTTTGAAGAGGATGCCAGGCTCTAGAGGCCCGAGTCCTGACTCCACCTAGCCAATGGGTTTGGCAGAGGGGGTTTTGGGCGAGGGCCGTGACAGCACTCCCCCCTATGCCCCTCCCATGGTGTTCCTTCTGTCTGGCCCAGGTTTGTTTGGGAAGTTTCGATGGAATTTCCTGATTAGACGTGGTGTGTGGATATTCTCACTGGGCTCCCAGGATCTATCTTGTGGTCCAAATCCTTTCCAATCAACGAGATAATATAGCTTGGTCCTAGAGTATTTAGAGTCCAAGATATCTTTGACTTCGAATTCTGGTTCTCCGTCAACAAGTATGGGCTTAGGTGGTGTCCCAATCCGTGTGCCGGGTTGCATTGGTTTCAGGAGGGACACATGGAATACCGGGTGGATGTGTAGATTAGGTGGTAAATCCAGTTTCACGGCTGCTGGGTTGATAATTGCCTTAATGGTATAGGGTCCTAAGAATCTAGGATGAAAGGTCCGGGTTCCCTTGATGGGTATGAATTTAGCGGCTAACCAAACGTTGTCTCCTACTTGATAATCAGGGGTCTTTTTCCAGTGTTGGTCGGCGAATCTCTTTTGTTTTTCTTTGGCATGAATAAGGTGTTCCTTTGCCCTTTTGAAAGCCTGAGTAATGCTGTGTGTAGAGTCTTTACCGTTGGCATTTCCAAGCTGGCTGGAAGGTCTAGTTCAGAGGTACGTGGATGTCTGCCATGAAGGGTATAGAAGGGCGTGTGTCCCATGCTTGAATGCAAAGAATTGTTATATGCATATTCGGCTATCCATAGTAGGTCTTTCCAATTCCTTTGTTCGTGGTGCAGCATGCACTGTAAATATTGCTAGAGTGTCTGATTGGTTCTCTCGGTTTGGCCGTCCGTTTGGGGATGGTGACTGGTAGATAGCCGAACGTCGATCTGCGCCATTGCACAGCATTTTTTCCAGAAGTTTGAAACAAACTGGCTGCCTCGATCAGAGACCAGAACCGAAGGGAAGCCATGTAGCTTAACCACACCCTCCAGGAACACTTTTGCTAAAGTGGCTTCGTCTGGGAGGCCTTTGAGAGGAATAAAATGGGCCATGTTCGAGAATAAGTCCACAACTACAACGATGGTGTTGAACCCTTGGCTTAGAGGTAGATCAGTGATGAAGTCAAGGGAAAGAGGTGCCATGGAGCTGGAGGAATGTCCAATGGTTGTAGGAGACCAGATGGTTTTTGTTTCTGTGATTTATTTTGTGCGCAGACACGGCACGACTAAATATACTGAATGATGTCCTTACGCCAGGTAGGCCACCAAAAGTTCTCTTTCACCTTAGCTAGGGTTTTGGCGATCCCAGGATGCCCTTCGATCAGTGGATCGTGATAGTTTGAAATAATATGCTGTTGTAATTTCTTCTTGGGTACATATAGGCGATCCCTAAAAAAGGGTAGGTGGTCCTTGATTGTATATTGTTCTCCTTGAGTTTGCCATGCGAGGTAGGCATCAGGATTCATTGTCCGTTGGATTTCTTTTCGTAGTTCTGCTTGTGTTAAGGCTGTCGTGATACCCAAGAGTTTGTCTTCAGGTATAATAGGTGCTGGGTCTGGAGTTCTATATACTATTTCATCTATGCCCATGCAAGATAAGGCATCCTCCTTTCCGTTTCTGACTCCTGGTCGAAATGTGATTACATAATCATATTCGGCAAAGAAAAGGGCCCATCGTAATTGGCGCGAGGACTGGGCCCTGGCTGTTTTGAGATATTGCAGGTTTTGGTGGTCTGTGATGACTGTAATGGTGTGTCTGGCCCCCAGAACGTTGTGCCTCCAGGCTTTAAAGGCAGATTTGATAGCCAGGAGTTCCTTGTCCGTGATGGTATAATTAATCTCTGGAGGTGAGAACTTTTTCGACCAGAAGGCCACAGGATATAGCTGGCCAGTTTCCGAGTCTCTCTGTGAAAGGACAGCCCCCATTGCAAGACTGGACGCATCAGTTTCAATGACATAAGGGAGGTCTGGACGAGGATGTTGCAGGATTGGAGCGGAGGTAAACCTTTGTTTAAGTTCCTGAAAGGCTTCTTGTGCTTCTTCAGTCCAAGCAAACTTTTTATTGTTATTTCTTAATAGTACTGTGATTGGGTGCACAACCTGAGAGAAGTCTGGGATGAACCGGTGGTAGAAGTTTACAAAGCTCAGCATGCTTTGTACCCCTTTCAGAGACGTCTGTGAAGGCCATTTCAGAATGGCATCTACCTTGTGCACGTCCATTCTGATGCCTCCTGGAGTAAGGATAAAACCAAGAAATTCTACTTCGGTGACGTGAAAAAAGCATTTTTCAAGCTTTGCAAACAAGCGATGTTGACGGAAATTGGTGAGGACTGAACGAACGTGCCTGACATGATCTTGTTCCAAAGCTGAGTATACTAAGATGTCGTCTATGTACACTAAGGCGCACACATCAATTAACTCCCTTAAGACGTCATTCATGAAATATTGGAATGCCGCAGGAGCGTTGCATAACCTGAAGGTCATGACTTGATATTCAAAAAAGCCGTACTTAGTACGGAAAGCGGTTTTCCATTCATCTCCTTTTCTGACTCGGATCAGGTGGTACGCTCCTCGAAGGTCCAATTTGGTATCAATATGGGCATCTTTAACTTACAATCTGACTCTTGTGCAGTTAATGCACTTATATATTGCATTGGGCCAAATCTCCTCTTATTTGCCCTGAATCCAGGCATCTACCAAATGCCACTATCTTCTGCACACAAGGAAGCCTAATCTAAGATGGCCGACGGCTTCCCTGGTGCTTCTGCATGACTCTCCCTGCCTGGCTGAACTGCCCCTCGTGCTTGAGTGGCCCACGGCTGTTCATATTAGCCAACTGATTGCCGGTAGGCGATCGCCGGTCCCACCCACGAACGACCACACACTAAGGACTGCTTCCTGTCCTGAACCTGTCCATGCCTGTCCCTGCCTCCTGCCAGCCACTTTGCATGTCTAAAACCCTGCCAGCTTAAGGTATTGCCGCATCTGCCTTCATACGTCTATTGTACACCCACTAGGCACAAGATTACTCGTCAAGGCATGATCCACTGGTCTGCACGACAGAACCATAAGCCGCACAATACCACCACAATGCGACTTCCGACCCACGCCTGTAACCTACTTTGCATCCGATTGTCCAGCGCTCATTGCGTAATCAACTAACTCACGCCCTGAGTGCACCGTAATTGTGATTTACTGTGATTGTAAAAACTGTGATTTGTAATCCTCACGTTGATGCCCACACCTCCGGACTGCACTACAACAAAGTCTCCATGCCTCCATTGTTTGTTACCTTATGTTACGCTCACCTGGCTCCCAAAGAGGCGTCGATCTGAACTGGACAGCTTCGGTCTCCACCAATGTGACGTGTAGTGCCGAGATGACGGACTGGACTGGCCCACCCAGCTTTGTTTGCTTGGCCCGTAGGAATATTCTTCTGCAAATGGAGAAAGGGAATTAACCACCCGTGGAGTTGAGCGTTAACCCCCTTCCACTCCCGCTGTTCTCCCCACTGATCACCTTTGGTGTCCCCTTTTGTAGTCTCACCTGATGGTTTGGAAAGAGGAGCTCTCCATCCTGCATTGAGCGCAGGGGCGCATAGATAACCAGTTGCTTCACTGGCTCGAAGGAATTGGTGAGTTCCAGAACAATATTGAGTCTGAGATTCCCAGCAAGACGCCGAAAGTATGTAGTTCGTAAGAGTTCAAATGTCTGACTTTCACTCTTGTCCGATTCCTTGCAGGTTGCAGCTTGACCCTAGCGAAGAATTCCTCGTGGCAACCGGTAATATTCAGGTAAGGATTTGTATTATCCAACACAGTTCGATAAAATAATGTCAATATGTAACCTGTTTCTTTCTCCCTCATCCAGGTGCTGAGAGAAAGTATGAAGTCTCGGGGAATAATGCCTCCGGCGGTAAAATCAGGTACGTCTATTATGGTGAGGAGGTTTCCTCTTGTTTGTCCCTTTGTTTCACCTTGCTGTACTTTTGTTTCCCCTTAGGGGCCGGGGTTCGGCGAAGATGCAGTGGAAGCTGCGCCGACCCGTGAAGAGGAATAGTACCCCCGGTGGTAAAATCAGGTAAGTCTATGGGGGGTAACTAATATTGCCTCTGTGTATTCCCTTGGCTCACCTTGCTGTTCTTGTCTTCCCCTTAGGTGCCGGAGTGCGGCGGGAGCATGCAGAAGGATGCGGTGGAATGTGAAGATGCTGCGAAGGCCAGTGAGTTCAGTGTGGCGCTGCTGCAGGTGAGGCGACGCGCATAAAATAACTTCTTTCTTCCAGCTCGAAGGCGCAATGGATCGGGAATTCAGGTAAGGATCAAAGGTATTGCTCTTGTTCTAACCTTTTCTCCTTCTCTCCCCTTTTTCTAGGAGCTCCGGACTCGAGGCGGGCGTGGCAGAAGACTGGATGCAGACTTGTAGGCACGGTGAGCGTTACGCTGCTGGATGCAGAATAACGAGAAGCGTGTGCTGCTCTTCGGGCGTGGTTTAAATAGCCTCCAAAGTAGTCCCAGGTAAGTATTCCTCCCCAGCCCCACCTGAGTAAAAAAAATAGTCCATTAGGTAAAGTAGTCCCTTACAAGCCTCCTTTGGCTTGGAGCTCTTGCAGCATGGTCTGCATCAGGTGAGTTTGCAGCATGGTCTGCATCAGGTAAGTTTTAATCTATGAGCCTGGCACATATGGCGCCAGGACTGACGCTCCATATGAGCCTGGCGCCATAGGCACCAGGACTGCACCCAAATAGCCCCTAGCAGGGGTTGTTGGGTTTGCTTAGTATAACTTGATGCCTGTTTACGGGGTTGCTGGACTTGGTCTGGGTCCCCGGGGGTAGGCATCATGACACCTTAGCACACGTTCGCCTCCTCAACACTGCATTTAGCATTGACTTGCTTACTGCCACTAGTGCTGCACTAGACGTGCTTGCTGCCACCACTGTTGCCTTAGCCCATGTGCGTTTGCCATTGCATTTGCTTTGACTTGTCCACTGCCACCATTGTTACCTTAACCCATGTGCGCCTTCACAACATTGCATTTTGTATTGACTTGATTGCTGCCACTAGTGCTGCTTTAGCCCATATGTGCCTCCTTAAACGTT
This sequence comes from Ambystoma mexicanum, assembly GCF_040938575.1. Lineage (NCBI taxonomy): Eukaryota > Metazoa > Chordata > Amphibia > Caudata > Ambystomatidae > Ambystoma > Ambystoma mexicanum. The sequence continues at coordinate 296,282,910 of NC_090936.1, read as the reverse complement.
GCATCTTGCATTGACTTAACTGCTGCCACCATTGTTGCCTGAGCCCATGTGCACCTCTTCAACGCTGCATTTAGTATTGACTTGCTTACTGCCACTAGTGCTGCACTAGATGTGCCTGCTGCCACCATTGTTACCTTAGCCCATGTGCACCTCTTCAACGTTGCATTTAGTATTGACTTGCCCACTGCCACCATTGTTGCTTTAGCCCATGTGCACCTCTTCAACGTTGCATTTAGCATTGACTTGCCCACTGCCACCATTGTGCTTTAGCCCAGGTGTGCCTCATCAACGTGCATTCTGCACTGAATTGCCTGCTGCCACCCTGTGCTCTGAGGCCTGCTGCCACCTTGTTGCATCAACCCATATGTGCCCACCTTAAATGCGGTACTCCGCACCCCATTGCAGCCATAGCCCACACTGATGACCCTGACGGCCAACCCTAAACCTAAATCACTTATGCCAACCTGTATTATTCTCACCATATCTCAGAATTAGGACTCACCCACCACATCTCTCATCCTACACACAATAAAGGCTGCATCCTTGATTGGATATCAGACCTCAACTGCAACACCACGATCCTCTCCAACACACATTTTGCCTGGACTGACAATCACCTTCACCATCAACAAAGATAACACACACACACACACACCAGCGCCTCCTCCCAACGCTCCACCTACACTCACAAGAAACAGTAAAAATATCACTATTGAGAAGCTCATCCCACTACTCCATCCCATCATTGACTTCACACCCACCATTACCAACCCCACAGAATTAGAAGACCTCTACAACACTACCATTCTCAAAGCCTTGAATACAGTAGCACCTCTGAAACTACGGAAAGCCAAACCTCGCGCGCACCTCAACTCCTGGTTCACTCCTGAACTTAAATCTCTCCGCAAAAACAAAAGACAAGCTGAATCAGCGTGGAAACAGTCCCCATCGGCTAACAATAAAACCTCCTACTCCCTAGCATCCTCTATCTATAAGTCAGCAGTCATCCAAACTAAAAAAAAATATGTTCAATTAGAGAATCTGCAATGCCAAATCCAACACCAAAGAGCTTTTTATCATCCTGAGAGACCTCGAGTCCCCATCCCTTATCCCTGACACATGTACCAAAGACATATCCTGGTGCACCAACATACAGGAAGCACTTCTTGGCAAAATTGCTATGTTACAAACCAAAATTGAATCGAAGAAAGACAGTCTCACCTTCAAAGACAATCCCACCTCTCCGACTCACAACTCACGAATGGACGATATCAACCCTTTTGAATTCTCCACCATCACTACCAAAGAGGTTGAAGACATAATTAACTCTCTGAAACCCTCCAAATGCCAAGGTGACATCTGTCCTGCTCCAGTTATCAAAGATGCGGCCAAACATGTTGCCCCTTTCATCACATCTCTTATAAACTCATCCTTCTCTTCCAGCATAGTACCCGACAACCTAAAGGACTCTTGGGTTCTACCACTACTCAAGAAACCCACACTAGACCGTAGTGTCCCCATCAATTACAGACCCATTACCACTGGGCCCTTCCTTCTAAAATCCTCAATAGAGCTGCCTACCTGGAGATCCACAATCACCTAGAGAAAAATAACTTGCTAGGACTAAGACAATCGGGTTTCCACCCCAAACTCGGCACAGAGACAGCCCTGAATGATCTCAAGACACAAATGGACAACTATAAAGATATCGTCAAACTAGCCCTTCTTGTCCTCCTCGACCTGTCTGACGCCTTTGACCTGGTAAATCACGACATTCTCTGCAAACACCTAGCCGTAGTAGCTAAATAATCCAGACTTAACAAATTAGACAAACTCTACCAGAAATTCACCATTGACGGCAATAACATTTCTGTCTCTAACAGCGTCAAAACTCTTGGGATTTACCTTGACTCCTCCCTTACACTGACAAGACAAATCAATGCAATATCATCAGCCACTGCTTACACATGTAAGCTCAACAATGCCAGCAGACGTTACCTCTCGACCTCCAACTGCATCACCTTAGCTAGAGCTCTAGTACTCTCTAAAGTAGACTACTGTAACGCTCTCTACCTGGGTAGCAGCCAAAAGAACATCAATAAGCTCCAAGTTATCCGAAATTACCCACTAAGAGCAGCTATGGATGTACCAAAACACGAGCACATCTCAGACGTAAAACGCTCCTGTCAATGGCTATCCATACCTCAGAGAATAGAACACAAAATACTCTCTCTCAAACGCAAATGCTTATCCAACCAAGCACCTAGATACCTCTCAGACAACTTCATGAATCACATCCCATCTCGCCTAGCCAGATCAGCCCAAACACATTGTCTAAACAGTCCCAGATTTAAGCTCCAAAAAGCAGGTGGCACAAGCTTCCCTGTGCTTGCCGCTAAACTCTGGGACTCACTACCAGCCGATCCCAGACTCGAACCATCCTTTCAACAATTTAGACATGGTGCCAAAATATGGCTATTGGCCAAAGCAAACTAAAATGTCTACCTATCAACACACACATGTATATACTATCTGTACAGACCTGCCTAACTACAAACCTTTGCAAATATACTATAATGTATATACTATTAGCAAATGTTTATAATGTCTTTATTATCTGTAATGCTTTTCGATTGACTTGTTTGTAATATGTTGGCTATTCTGTAACTTGCCAAGCGCATGGATGCCCCAGGGCCAGGCGGCGCTATATAAATAATAAACTAAACTAAACCTCATGTGACCAAAGTGTAACTGCAGTAACAGTATGGTTGGCTGTTGTTGTGCAGCTGAGTGTGATCCAACGGGGAGCCATGGAAGAGGTGACTCAACGGCACTGCTTCCAATTGATCATGTTGGAGGAGGATGGCTGGTAAGTGTACTTCATGGTAGACACAAGCCAGAGGAATTAAGTGCTCCACATTGAACTGGGCTATGAGTGTCTTTGGTGTCCTGCCTTAAGATAGGAGGTTGAGGTGCAGATTAGTGGGGGTCCTGGGACGACGGTGGGTTTGTGAGTGCTGCCTTAAATTAGGAGGTTGGGGTGCAGATTAGTAGGGGTACTGGGACGGGGGTGGACTTGTGGGTGCTGCCTTAAATGTGTGGGTTGGGGCGTAGATTAGTGAGGTTACTGGGATGAGGGCTGACTTGTGGGTGCTGCCTTAAATTAGGGGATTGGGGCGCTGATTAGTAGAGTTACTGTGATGATGGTGGACTTGTGAGTGCTGCCTTAAGTTATGGGGTTGGAGCGCAGATCAGTGGGGGTACTGAGATGAGGGCGGACTTGTGGGTGCTTTCTTCAATTTGGGGGTTAGGGCACATATTAGTGGGGTTATTGGGACGAGGGCAGACTTGTGGGTGCTGCCTTAAGGTAGGGTGTTGGGGCCCGGGTTAGTGGGGGTACTGGGATGAGGGCAGACTTGTGGGTGCTGCCTTAAGTTAGGTAGTTGGGGCGCAGATTAGTGGGGGAACTGGGACGAGGGTGGACTTGTGGGTGCTGCCTTAAATTAGTGGGGGGTACAAGGAGAAGGACTTGTTGGTCGCAGGAGAGGAGTGAAAATAATGGTGGTTGCTGGTAAGGAATCCTTTATTACTTTTTTAAATGGGCCGGTGCAAAAGCTGTTTGCCAATGCTATGTTCTGTTTGCCATGGGGGCGTGCTGTGTGTTCACTCATTCGTCTTTGCGTTACAGGTTTCTGCACGCATTTAATTCCACGAATCAGCTACCAGAGCTATACATTTAGTCCACACAATGTTCTTCCTCGCGTTAACTGCTATGGCTTTTGTGTTTTGTAAACGAAGAATATGTGTGCAAGTTCTCAGTGTTACTTGGCAACAAAGGAATTTGCTGTGACTAGTGACAGCTCTGCACCTGAGCAAAATGCGACTTGGACTCCAGCAACATGTTGCCTCCCCTTCTGTGCTGTGTCACCATCCATTAGATTTCATGTCATTCGTGATTTCATATGTGAGAAACTTTAATATGCAGTAATGCACGTACTGTTGGACCACAAATGGAGTCCTGTTACGGATGACGGACCAGTGAGGTTTCTATGAACCAAGTCAAGGCTTGTATTCCTCACAAATTATTTTATGAGGATAAAAATATAACTTGGAAAAACTGAGGCGACATTTGAGATATACATAGACATGCGCAAATATGTGTTCACTTAACCTGTCTGTTTACCAAGAGCGTCTCCTTGTTCACAGGGATTACGTTACTAATGCAATGCAGGATACAAAAAACGTATATTTACTTCCTGGTTTTTGTTTGGCATACTATACAGTATCAGAACAGTTTAAAAAAAATTGTAACATGCTGTACGCAATTTCGTTGATGTATTCCTGCTTCAGTAAGGGTGGTGTTGCGTCATAAGGGCCCTAAGGCCCCAGGGTTTCTGAACTATCCCGAGTTACCTTGATCCAACAAGCTGCATCCATTTCCGCAGGGCTGAGGTGGCGCTTCGGGAAAAAGTCAAGCCGCTCTTCACACCCACACACACGCAAAGACGCCACGTCGAGAAAGCCTCGAACAGCGAGCCATGTATAACTGCCCAGGCAACAACGTTTGACCGGATAACAGTTCTGTCTAGGTTACAAAAATCTATCTTTCTGCACATCTTTGACGAAATTACTACATGTTGCAACAGTGTACACACATCACTGCCGGTTGGCAGTCATCAGCAATGCAACCATTTCTCGCAGGGGTTCCTTTGCTGGAACATGTTTTCCAGAGCCGTAATATCAGAGGCTATGTTAATGTGTTAATGCTTAGCAATGTTATATTGTGCTGCTAATGTACACAGTCCCTGCAAATCCTGACATCACAAATCCAACAGGGGGGTGTGCTGCAAGCACACACTGAGATATTGGTAGTTACTCTCTGTGTGAACAGGGGTGATCAATGCTTTTTTCGTGATTGACTATGGATGAGTATTCTGTAATGTGTGACCCTCCCATTGTGTATTACCCCTTTAAGGAGATGTGTCCCTCCCGCGTGTATTGCCCTTTTAAGATGGGCCATGACTGTGTAATCGGCCAAGCTAATAAAGGGAGCCCCATCACTGCGAAGACCTTGTGAAACCAGCCCTACTGTGACAAGACCACACAGACCAAGAAGAATACAAACCCACGACTACATACTCAACCGGAGAAGATGGAGTAATGAGGCTCAAGCCTTGTATCCAAGAATCACTGCTGATGAATAAAAATCTATCAGCAAGAAGAAGAACAAGCGGTCGCACGTGCAACAGAACGGCTGCAGACTCCAACTATGGAACTCCTGTCTCCGTCTCTCATTGTGGGCCTGCAGGCCTACACCGTGTGATCACGGTCCTGCGGCCCTGGCCTGCAGGCCCCAAGCTGTGTGACCACGGCCCTGCAGGTCCTTACTGGTTCAGCCCAGGCACCCACCATCCAGGATGCTCCAGGCATCCACGGTGCTCCGGCACCCAGGGTGTGCCCCACAGCCTCTCAGGACCCTGCCCTGCAACACCTAATAAGTCCCGGAACCCCGGCATCCCAGCAGGGTGCTGGGCCCCAAAGCACCAATGAGGCTGGCCGCATGACCGTCGCAGGCCCCACAACATTGATGACGAGTGAAGAAGAGCCCCTGTGATGCCTCCGCTCCGTCCCTGTCCCTCCATTGTTCTTTTTTTTCTCCCTATCGGTGGGAGGGAAGAGGAGGGAGGAGGTAGGAGGAGTGGCAGGCCACCGCTGCAGAGAAGTGAGGGTTGCACAAGCATGAATTCGCCCCAGCTGCGGCCCTCTGTAAAGAGGGTGCTTGTGAGGCCGGAATCTAAGCATGCCTCCAAACCCCCTTGCCGCGGCATCCCCCTAAAGCTGAAGAATCAAGTTGCCTCCCCAGGAGAGAAGAAACACAGCGGCCGCAGCCGCGATTGATGTTACACCTCCGGCCGAGGGAGAGTTGTGCTGCCAAATGGAGCGGCCGCTGCCGCGACCAGAATAAGTGTGGCGTTGCCGCCCAGAGAAGAGAAGGGGCAGCTGATGAGTGGAGGAGCCCTGCCGGTGATCCTCCATGGCCGCGGCCCTTGGCAACGAGGGTGCTCGTGCGGCCAGCAAGGGATCCAGCCTGCAAACACCTGCAGCATCAGCCGCGCTGATGGAGAGATCAGCTGTGCCCTGACGTTGAGCTGAAGCCGCCGGGGCAAAGAAGAGGGAGAGCGGCATCACTGCTAACATCAGGAGGTGAGTGCCTCGCAAGCGGCAGCACCTTCCCGAGTGGTGCCACACCGCCGCATGAGCCTCAGTGAGATCCCGGGCTGCTGGCGGTGAGTGATACTGTGTGGGCTCTGGTAGGAGTAGAATAAAAAAGATGATTCTCCCTCCCGGAGCTAACCCACATTAAGCAGATGGCTCTCTGAAAAGCCAGGGCCGTGTGTCGGTGAAAGTCTGGAATGTTCCAGTGTCGGAGCTCTTGAAAAGAAACAGATGGCCCTCAAAAAGCTGGGCCATGGGGCGGTTTAAATAAGGACGTGCTCTGGTCTGGAGCAGTGAAAGAAGTCACGCTGCAATATCGGAGCGTAAGTGCCCCCTGCTGTGGGAATCAGCTCTATGTTCTGGTCGTGACGCAATTTTACCCGCACGGTCCCTATCCATCATGTTTTTATTCCTCTCTGCTGCATGGGAATAATGAGGGAGAAAGGAGGAGGAGCGGTTGTTGCCACCTTGCAGAGGTCCCAGACCATTCCCCAGGCGATCTAGAGACTTTTTGCAACCTTTTGAGCCCAGTTTAGGGTTCAAAGTGTTTGCAGAGCGTGCAAATGTTCACTGAGCGCTCCCCAGCACCCCTATAAAAGGCCACACTCCAGTGCTGCTCTTCATTCTGTTTATGGATTTCCTGGACAGAGCACTGCACCAGATTACTGCTTGCGCCAGATTGCTGCTTACTGGTTTCCTGTTTGCAAACTCTGAAGGATGGCCTCCACTACTGCCTCTGCTGCTGCTGCCTCCTCATTCTCACTCCCATCACCACCACCACCACCATCTTCTGGAGGGCCTGGGCAGGGAAACAGGTGTGTTGGTGCAGAGGGGAAACAAGAAGAGGAAGAGGATGAGGTAGTGGAGGTTCCCCACAACCTGCTGCCAACGTGAGTCTTGGGTGTGGAGGCTCTGTACCACCATTGGGAGGAGGAAGGCAAGGCTTGTGCGGCGAAGGTTCACTGCAATGAGTACTCAGCAAATCAAAAAAATATAGGGGTTACCTGTGCTAAATCTCTGGTCCTTCAGGTAAGTAAACACATAATATAACAAAATGAACCAGTAGATAGAGGAAGACAGGATTCGCTAATTCTATTTTGTTTTACACAATTTATTTAATCAACACAAAAATACATCTATGTTCATCACTTTTATTCTACAATACATTTTAGTACCATTAAAACAATTTCTAAACCAATTTTAGGCTTGCAAATCTCTCTTTCATTCATTCACACACATACTTTCATATACACAACAACTCCCCACTTTTCTATATAGATGGAACCTCGTGTTTCAACATCTTTAAGACAAAAACTTCAACCTCAAATTTGGACCCTTCCTTTAATACAGGTGTCACTATCCGTTCATTAATGTTACAAACAGTATTCTAGTCGACACGTGTTTCGGTCATATGTGCTGGGCATTAACAATCTTGCCCATCTGTTGTTTAGACCTTCCTCATGACGTAAAGCGTAGATCTCATTATGTCTTGCCTCTCATGGACTGGAGTGAGCCACATCATCTGCAAAAACATATAATAAAATCTATAAAATCTGTCATGGTCTCTTTTCATACTCATTTATTTAAATACACTTTTATTGTGACATAAGCAACTATCTAAATTGTTACATACATCTTAACTCCATGTATAATATTTGGAGATTAAGAAGATGTTATGGGATCAATCCCTCGCAGGTACCTTAAATATAGACTCTTTAGTCTTGTCCTATGAAATTAAAAGAAATGGGGATCACCCGTTAATGACTAGTCATATTCAACCTCGACCTCAAAACAAAGTGATAAGTTCTAGATACGTAGCTTGAATATTTACTTACAATTATGTGATAGGACACATCCAATTCTCAGATCCAATTGTAATTCTGCTGTGGATCGATACACTTATTCAAATCAGGAAACATGTGTTTTCCTTCAGTTCGTAACTCCTACAGTAAAAGTGGTACAATTGAGGCCCATTACCTATGTCCATATATCACATTCTTATATCCACATATTGGCCACATCTCACTTACCCTCTTCAGGGTGGTAATTTTATCAATTCCTCTTGCCGGACTAGGTTTTAATCCACATCTTCTCTCGGTCCTCTTTTTAATTTGTTTCTTTAAAAAAAAATGTGTTGCTAGCACTCAGTGTGCTTATGAGCTGTAAATGAAAGGAGACTCTCATCAGTGTCCTGTGCGTATGTAGCATGTTGCCCCCAACCGCGGGAACAACATAAACACAAAGTTATCTAAGTCCGAAAAAATGGACACTGCTACAATTATTGGATAATTCTCCACCAATGTGGACGCTGTTACCATTCAGAGGTGACTCACATGTATATCCTATGAATCTATAGCATATTATCGGGATGTAAGCATGGGATGAAAAAACGGACGCTGTTACACTAGGTGCCCCACTCAGTAGAAGGCCCAACTCGTATCCCTGCTGCTCTAATTCCTATCCACAGGAATACATATCTCAAATAATGGATTGCCGTAGACACCAGTGCTCTAGCCTGGAATGTGTATAGCTCCTGCCAGTCGCGTAGATGCACACGGCTCCCAGTTCACATCATTGGTTATTCTGCCACTGTTCTCATCCTGCATAGTATAGAGCAACGCTGGATATACACTCTCGATACAGTCCAGCGAGGATTGAATGCTTCAGTTGAATTGAAAGCCCTCGTCATTAAAGGGTGACTGATTGAAAGAAGTTAATATCCGATGAGACCACATTGTAGTGAGGGACTGGTTGCCTGCCACATGGGGCTGTAATGTATACGGATATAATTTATACGTACATGCCATCTTTGTATGCCACAAAGAGGTAGGTATGACCCGATGCAGGTATAGATACCATATGGGCATCCAGGTACCCTGGACTCTTATATTTGGGAACGAGCTGCAGTAACAGTGTTTTCTATGTCCAGTAGGATCACATAGAGGTCATCTCCCACACATGATGCGGATACATTGACTTATGTGCGGTACGTAGACAGACAAGTTGTTCACATGCGCAAAGTATGATAGCAACGCCATTGCAGCGTGCACATCAGCAAGGGATGTCTATCATATTGACATGCCCTCATATAATTAGGGGCATTAGAGGAAATGAATAAACCAAGGAATGAACTATATATAATAATAATAACAATTATTATTATTATATATATATTTTTACCTAAAATGCTTTTTGACAGTGAAAGAATTGAAACTACCAAAATGGGAATGGATCCATTCGATAAATGAGCGGTAACAGTGACAGCGTAGTGATAGAATTGTAGTGGTGTGAAACTGTGGTTAATGGAGGATGAGTGTATTCCTCTTTCTACGATCACGGCGACAAACTGGAGAAATGGCTGGTTGCAGTCCCTTTTCTTTGTCCATTGGGTGTGATCATAGATGATAACCTCTTGACAGGACAATCACGGAAGTAGTCCAGAGCCAGTGTGATGCACAGGACACGCTGCGAGAAGCCGCGCTATGATGCACTCAGGGTTACTAATACACAAAGGTGAGAATATGCTGTGCGCCGGGTGGTGTATGTTATTTATTCATTCGGGATGTGAACAGTGGCAGAATCACCAATGATGTGAACTGGGAGCCGTGTGTATTTATGAGAGTGGCACGAGTTATACACATTCCAGGCTAGAGCACTTGTGTCTGCGGCAATCCATTATTCGGGATATGTATTCCTGTGGATAGGAATTAGAGCAGCAGGGAATCAAGTTGGGCATTCTACTGAGTGGGGCACCTAGTGTAACAGCATCAATTTTTTCAAACTTGGATGACATCCCATGCTTACTTCCCGGTAATATGCTATAGATTCATAGGCTATACATGTGAGTTACCTCTAAGTGATAACAGTGTCCACATGGGCGTATAATTATCCATTACTTGTAACAGTGTCAATTTTTTCATACTTAGATAACATTGTGTTTATGTTGTTCCCGCGGTTGGTGGTATCATGCTACAGATGCACAAGACACTCATGAAAGTCTCCTTTCATTTACAGCTCATAAGCACACTGAGTGCTAGCAACAAACAAATTGCCACCCACTGCTTCCTGAAACTCTGCCTACCCTCCACATCCGCTGTAATTAAGGAATTATAAAATTTACACAGGGACCCTCTCCTCAATGTGGACTCCACAATGATTTTTTCAAGTGGCGTAAGGGGGCGGGCCAGGTCTTCCACCCATTGGCTATCGGTCAGGATCTCCTTCACCCGTAGATAATCAAAGATCGACATCGGAGTATGCCCATGGCTTCCGCCAGGCTGTCATAGTCGATGAATGCACCCTGTCGAAAGAACTGAGCAGCGCGTTCCAGGCCAATAACCGACCACCCCTGCGTCCCTCGCAAACCCCTTTTGCCCAAATCAAGGAGGGGACCTCACAAAGAGGATAAGGAGGAGGGCCAGGAAGAGAGAGAAGAATTTTCCTTGTCGTCCCTCCATAGCACCCTCCATAGCGCCCTCAAGGTGGAATGATTCCTAATATTACTTTGGAGGTTCTTATTAGGGGCCCATAGATCCCTCACTTTTCTGGGGTGAGCATGGGCGTCTTCGATATAAGACCAATAGGTTCCCATGTCATCCCTCAAATGCTCCAACATTACCCTTAATTGAGCTGCCTTGTGATAGAGCCGGAAGTCATGTAAGCCAAAACCCCCGTAGGATCTTGGGAGCTTCAAAGTCCTGTGTTTAACCCTTGGATTTTTTTTATTCCAAATAAAACGCTGGACAATGGAATGAAGGGATCTGAACAATGACTCTGGAATGGTGACCGGGAGGGAGGAAAAGAGGTAGCGAAACCGAGGTAAAGTATTCATCTTGATTGACATCATGTGACCAAACCAAGAGAAAGTCAAGGGAGCCCACCGAAGCAAATCAGAATTTATTTCGGCAAGGATGGGAGGATAGTTCACTTCAAAGAGGAGGGTAAATTCCCTCGGGAGGAGAACCCCCAGGTAAGACGTAGCATTGTGCTCGATTCTAATACCCACCAACAACTCCCTCCCCTCAACCTCAGCGTCAGGTCTACCCATTGGCATCAAACAAGATTTCGCTAAATTGATTTTCAGCCCAGAAAAAACACCAAAAGAATGGATCAGATCTAGGAGGTTTGGGAGAGAGCTTTGAAGGTTGGTTATATACACCAGGACGTCATCCGCGAAAAGTGAAAGCTTAAAGTTGAGACCCCCACACAGGACCCCCGAATCCCTTGATGATGTCTCATAGCTATTGCCAGGGGCTCCATCGCAAGGGCGTAGAGAAGGGGCAAAATCGGGCAGCCCTATCCGGTCCCCCTGGAGGGAGAGAACGGAGCTAAGACCGCCCCATTCACAGCCACTCTGGCCGTGGGGCCGTTGTACAGGGCTGCTATGCACCGACAAAATCTAACCTCAACCCCATCTTCTGCAAGACCTTGCTCGTGTAAGCCCACTCAGCACGGTTGAAGGCCTTTTCCGAGTCTAATGACAGGAGGTAGGCCCCTCGTTTATAACAGCTACTTCATGCACCAGATCCAGCAATTTCCTAATGTTATCTCCCCCCTACCTCCCATGGATGAAACCCACCTGATCGCCATGCACCAACGAAGGGAGATGCTGGTCCAGTCTATTAGCCCGTAGTTTGGCCAAATCTTCACGTCTGTGTTGAGTAAGGAGATAGGGCGGTAGGATTGGCAATTTTTCAGGTCTTTTCTTCCCTTATGGATGACTGCAATATGGGCCGATAGCATAGATTGCGGGAGGCAACCTGAATGCAAGATTACAGTGAAGAGTTTAGACAGGAATGGGGCAAGGGCGGAGCGAAGGGATTTGTAAATGAGGACTGTGAACCTGCCATCCCGCGGGCTCATGCCTGCCTTCATAGAACTGATAGTGTGAATCACTTCCTGGGGCGTAATGGGTCTCTGCAGGGGAACTGATATCTTGGGGGGGAGGCGGGGGATTGGCACGGAGTCAAGGAAGCTATCTATAACCATTCCATCCCTGTCGTATTCTGTCCTGTACAGGCGTTCATAATATATATGGCATTGCTCCGCTATCCCAGGGTCATCCTTACATCTCGCCCCGCCCGGAAGGACCAACAAATCCACCCTCCTACTATTTCTGAGCTCTTGCAGCCTCCAGGCCAGAGTTTTATCGACTTGTTCCCCCTTCTCCATGTACCTTTGCTTAAGAAAGGATAGTTTCCTCGACTAGAAGAGCGTCAAGTTTTGCCTTTAGTTGCTGGAGCTCAGTCCACTTGCCGGAAACATCTGGGATTTTAGTTTGCCCCCTGGTTGAATGGCCTCGATTTTATCCCTAGGAAGCCTCTCCTCCCTACCCCTCTCCCACTTCCTCGCTGCTCCCATCCACATGAGGACACCCCTGATTGAGGCCTTAAAAGCCTCCCAGACTCCCACCACCCCCACTTGCCCATCATCATTGATTGTGAAGTACTCTTTTATGGTAGCGAGTAGGGACTGGGACAGCTCCTTGTCCTTCAACAGGAGATCATTACAAGTCCACCTCCCGGGCCTCGGGCTCTCAGGAGGATCCCCATTCGAACCTTAACTAGGTCGTGGTCAGATCAAGGAGTCGCTTCCACCCTCACTTCAGAAATCATCTCATAGAGCGACTCGTCAACCAGGATGTATTCAATTCTAGAGAATGATGTATGGGCTCCAGAGAAAAATGTAAATAAATGGTCTTGGCCCTCCCGCGCCGAATGGGAATCCTTGAGCCCTAGCTCACCATTAGTGCTCTGGAAAGAGGCTGCCAATCGCCACTGCGCAAGAGAATCCATGAAGGGCCGATCGGATTTCCTGTCGCGATCAGGGTCCAGGACCATATTGAAATCCCCTCCCCCAAGAGAGCGCCCTCAGTAAAGGTTGTGATTTTGGACTTCACCTCCAGCCAAAAGTAATCCTTGGCTTTGTTAGGGGCCTAGATAGCGACTAGGGTCAGCTTGGAGCCCCTAATTTCCCCCTTGACCATTGTATAGCGACCCTCCTGATCCCTGCATTGTGCTTTCGGGGCAAAGTGTGCATTCGGAGAGACCACTATCGCCACCGCTCTTTTCTTAGCTTGGTACGAAGCATGACCCTTTGTATTGACTTAGCTTTAAGGGACGGTTCACCACCCCTTACACAGTGGGTTTCTTGAAGAAACAGTAAGTCAAGCTTCAACCTATTAAATTCCTTCACAACTAGGGACCTCTTATGGGGAGAGTTGAGACCACGTGCATTCAGAGAGCCCAGAGTAAGCGAGTGACTTAATTCAGCCATTGGGGGAGCGTTTTTCTAAGCTCTGATCCACTAGGAGTGCAAGCTCCTCCGAGGCAGACCCCTGACGTATTCGCCACCGCCCCCGCATTAAATATATCAAGCCCCAGTACACAGAGACTCCAAATGGTTGACGCAAACAATTATAACCTCTATCCAAAAGTAAGAACCCCTTTATCCCCCCTCCGTCCCCTTTCCCGATTACCTGTGACATTGAACCTGCTGCACGACCAGGCCTCTAATGACCGCCTCCACCAGGGCGGCTAACAACAAGAAAACCACAGCATTCTGAACATCCCGCCCCCAACATTTAAAACAAGGACAACTGCTTCCTCCATCCCTATCCCCCTCCCTTCCAGGAATCACATCTGAATGTATAAGCAATACCCCCATAATGGAAACCTTTAAACAGGGGTGCCCCCCAAGCAACCTAGGGGAAACACCCTGGTCTGAGCCCTGCTTCAAATCCCTCCAGAGCAATATGAACACAGGACGAGATCAAGTAGCAGGCTGCTCGGTGGAGGTCAGCGCCACTCTTCTGTATTTTCTGTGGCCATGGACGCAGCGGCTTTCTGCAAATCTGTTAGTATTACGGGGTTCCACCAACTCCTTTCCCCTGCTCTCTTCGCCATTCCCCTGGGGGGGGATCCCCCAGGAGCTCATGAGTCACTCTCTGTATGTTGTCCTCCGTAACCAGGGAGTATTTGTAACCCTCAACCTCAAACGAGAGCGAAAATGAATGACCCACCTATATCTCACTCCTCTGGACTGAAGCCACTTCGTTAGAGGACTGCATAGCCACCTGCGCGCCAATGTAAGGGTGTAGAGGTCTGGGTAGATCGTGAATTTAAAACCTCCCCAGTCAATGGGGCCCTTCCTCCGCACGAACTCCAGAATCTTAGCCTTTTTGGAGTAGTCGTGAAATTTCGCAAGAATCGATCAGGGCCATCTAGCGGAAGCACCTGCTCCGATTGTTGGCTCGTTGGTGTTACCCTCATCAAACAATTTACTTACAACCACATTCACTATTCTTGTGATATCCGCTTGAGTCTCCCCCTCTTGTTCAGGAACGCCCAGAAGTCTCAGGTTACAGCGCCGCTCTCTGTTTTCCAAGTCATCAAGTTTGAGGGTAACATTTCTCGTCTCTCCTCTCCAGTTCTGATAGGCTCAAATTGAATTGTGTCTCCAGGAAGTCGACCGAGTTTTGATTGGCTTCCAGGGCTTGGACTCGGTCATCCACAAAGTCCACTTTTTTGTCTAACGAGTCCAGTCTTTTGCTGATGTCTGCCCTAAATCTACGGATCTCCTCCAACAGGGCCGCCATACCTCTGCTCATTGATTGGGCATCCATAGCTTCTGGCTGGTCAGTAGCAGGCATGATACACCTTTCCCTCGATGCCGCAGGCGAGAGCTGGAACTTTTGCAGGAATTTCAGCCAGTCCATCGGGGTGGGGGGAGACCCTCAAGGCTGCCCCTTTTGAAAAGGTGCAGGCAGTCACCAAGGAGTGGTGCTGTTGAAGGCGCCCCCGGGGGCATCAGGATAGCTTCAAGGGTGACCATGAAAGGGATCTGCTGAAGATCAGGTCACTGTGACGCAGCCGGGGTTCAAAGATCTTGACTGGTCCAGGGTTCTCAAGACTGTTCAGATGGACATCTGCATTGGTAGCCACGTTATGTTTCACTTACTCTCCTTTCCTCTTGATTCCAGCACACGTTAGAGGAACTTGGGTCAGAGTCCAGCCGGGGGCCACTTGTCAGACAGCTCCGAAGGATGATAAGAATGTTAGGTTCAACAAAAGTTAGTTATCAGAGGGGGGGAGCTCTCTGTCGCACTCCGGGAGAGCGATACACAGTTCACTCAGGCTCACCCACAGGTCAGGTTTGCAGGAAGATCAGAGGGCGCAGAGCTCTCCTCCGAGTGCTGAGTTTCGGGACTATTGCTGTGTGTTGCCAGGAGGGTTCCAAACTACCCCCGTTCAGGACTACTGTATCAATCTCTCTAAACCAAAGAGGTCCGGGACATTGGTGACGAGGCCCAGGTATCCCTCCAGAAGCCCCCTCCTATGCTTGGTTAACACTGGATTTGCGGTGCTTGCCCCCAAGCATGTCTCACGCCAACAGGGGGGGCGCTGCACTGAAGGGACCGCTATGAACTTCTCTATTGCTTGAACCCCGCAGCCTTCTCGAGCAGCAAAGCCTGTGCCTGGCGCAGTGGGCAAAAAGCTAAAAATACGGCAATGGAGACCGCCTGCAGGCTTGAGGAGGAACCAAGACTTGCGGTATTTAGTGACCAGGCGCACACTCCACTCAATGTGGGACCAAAAGCGGGCTGACCTGCTGAGTGGTTGCCCACTGGGGATGCAGGGTGAGCAGGTGCAGTTGACTGGGTCAGAAGCTTACCTTGAAAAGTAGAGCCGGAGAGATCACACAGCCCCTCCGTTGTCGCATATGGGATTCTTCAGAGCACTCAGGTGACGGAGGGGGAAACTGTCCAAGACTAATTCTCCCCGGGATGCTGCATGCCACAAAGGTAAGGGGGGCGCTCACTCCTCCAGCCACACCAACTCCTGCTCTGCCCAGAGCTTGCTGCCACCAACCGCTATGACAGGCAGTCAAGATGGCAAAGGCGGAGGCGGCGACAACCAAGATAGCACACACAGGGGTTTACGGATACGCGTCAGCCCATCCTAGACTCTCAAAAGGGGGTTGGCGGATGCAGATAATTCCCTGGCGAGGTACAGGCAGTCCAAATCCACTGATAACCCTGACGCCTCCCCGAGCCACGCTCGGCCCGCCTTTCAGCCAGGAGCGCCACTCCTCAGGCCACCCTTTGTGCTCAGGGGGCTCCAAAGAGTCACCAGGGAAGCCAGGGATCCCAGACGACTCTCCACCAAGACGGGCCCCCACTCCAGCAGGCACCTCAGACGCACGTCCTCCAGTCAGTGCGGCTGCCTGCAGTGTGCTACGCAGAGGGGGTGATCTCTCCCCTCTCCCCCATCACAGGGAGCAACGATTCCACAGGTGGGGGAGCAGTCCTCCAGTCACTATCGTGTTTGGGGGGACCCCCACTGTCAGGCCTCCATTCTGTCTCCCGTAACAGGTCACATCCCCTCGATGACAGCGGGCCTCAGGAGCACCTGGCCCGGGGCGGGAAACAACAACTCTCGCACTCAGTTCGTGGGGCACCAAATTCAGGCTTGTAGGCACCCCGGAACACCGGGTTTTCTCCCAACTGGATCTCTGCTTCTCCCAGATGCTCGTGGGGGGGGCAGAATCTCACTCAAGGGGCTATTAGGGGGGGCTCAAACCATTAAATTCGCCCTTGTGGAGGAGACTGGCTCAGAGACGACTGCACATCTCGGTGCCCCCTGGTGGCTCCCCAAGGATTACATTTTCAGCATACAGCACTTGGTCAACATTCACAGTGAGTACAGACAAAGGTGCACGTTCCTTGGTTACAGTGGAACATTGAATTTGATGCACATGCAGTCGAAAGCAGTTTGAGAAATGTTAATTGAACAGAGTGGTTTTCAACATTTTACGGAAGATAGTATATAATTTTTCATTTCTGAGAGCAGTGGGAAGGGCATTCCAATTCTTAGGGGCTAGGTGTTGGAAGCTGGCACCGCCTGCTTTGGCTCTTTTGAATGGGGGAACACATATCTGGTTGGTGAGATGGGTTCTCTTAGGTCTGTAGGAGGTGCACAGGGTGATCCTTTCGGATAGGTACAGAAGGGCCTTGAGTGACAGGCATTCGTGTGTAATTGCCAGTGTTTTGAATAGAATGCGCTGTTTGACAGGCATCCAGTGAGCGTCTGGTGCCCAGAAAAAGGGCATTGCAGTGGTCAAGTTTGGTGCAGATTGTTTCTCTGGCAATGGATAGGCAGTTTTGTGTCAATAAGAATGCTTTAACTGCATTAATGATTTTGGTGGTGTGTGCAGCGGAGGAGGCTATAGCATTGACCTGACGGGTCATGGAGAAGGAAGAATCGATGTACACACCTGGTGTTTTTACTGCAGAGGATACTTTGATGGTGGTGTTGTCGACGGTTAAGGTGCTGTATTGTGGCAAGAGTTTGTTGAGGGTTTCTTTTGTGCCTACCACGAGCATCTCTGTTTTGTCC
The DNA here is from genome assembly GCF_040938575.1 of Ambystoma mexicanum. Taxonomy (NCBI): domain Eukaryota; kingdom Metazoa; phylum Chordata; class Amphibia; order Caudata; family Ambystomatidae; genus Ambystoma; species Ambystoma mexicanum. Next base: position 296,265,298 of record NC_090936.1, on the reverse strand, counting down.
CCATTGAGACAGAGGCCATTGGCTGCCATCCAGGTTTGGATGGCAGTGTAGATGTTATGAACGGTGGCAGCATCTTGTTCATAGATGCCAGTGAGGGGGATTAAGACTTGTGTTTCGTCAGCGTAGTTTGTATATTCTATGTCATGACGATCGAGGTCATTAAACAGTGGGAGGGTGAAAATGTTGTAGAGGGTGGGGGCAGTGCCTGAGCCTTGGGGCACCCCACAGTGTATGGTGGTGGGTGGGGCACAGTTCGTGTCGGAGAATACTCTCATAAGTCTTCCGCTGAGGAATGAGGCAATCCAGGCAGAAGCTTGTGGAGAGAAATGGGCTGTGTTTTATAGTTATTTTCCGAGGATATCATGGTTGACGAGATCAAAGGCAGCCGACAGATCAAACAGGAGGAGGAGCGCTGGTTTGCCTTTGTCCATAGTATCCCTAAATTGAATTTTTAAGTCGAGGAGAGCTGACTCTGTCCAATGACTAGGGCGGAAGCCGGATTGTCTCTTCCCAAGAATTTTATTCTCTTCTAAGATTTGCCGGATTTGGGTGTAGGCCACCTTGTCCAGGTTTTTCAGCAAGAAAGGTAAGGTGGTAATGGGCCTGTAGTTGTTGGCTACTTTGGGATCAAGTGAGGGTTTCTTTAGTAGAGGATGTACCCAAGCTTCTTTTAAGCTGTCAGGGACTGTGTTGGAGTTGAATGAACTATTAACATTATAATACCCAGGTTGTAAATGGACATCATGAAAACACACAACATACAATATCACCCCCCCCCCATTGTGTAGACATTACAACATACACTAAAGAAAGGAAATACATAATTCATGCAACAATATGCAGCCACCATTATAATGACCCTCACAATATATACACTCACCTCCACTACTTACTGTCAAGGGCTTGATCGCTAGGAATCTGCTTACCAGGTCCTGGCTGCGAAGATCCTTTCCCCTTCCTCTTGGAGGCACTGGATTAAGGGTCATACCAGATGAATCAGGATCTATGCAGGCAGGAGACACAGCCCCCTTCCATCCCAAGCGGATGTTAACCTGGGAAGGGTCGGACACTGGTTCCCCCACAACACAGGCTATGCTGCTTCCCGGATTTTACCTGGTGCAAAGGCAATGGAGCCACAAGGGTCCCACTGGGCCGGGAAACGCTGTTGATGTTGTAATTCGTCAGACGTTTCACTCTCTGGCAGAGGTTTTATAAGCAGGAAAGGATTGGAGAGAGAAGAAACAAGAAAAAGAGCAGGCAGTGCAAGAACTGAATGGCTGGAGAAAAGGTAAGGAACTAGTGGGTGACAAATAGCTGAAGTAGGCAGGCTTGCAGATTACAGAAGAATCCAACAAGACTGTTAGGCAAAAAGGCAAGGTAGAGCCCCACAAGAACCAACGAGAGGCAAAGAAACAGACCTGACCCATGGGAGCGTTAAGACTCACTGAGGAGAGGACACAACAGCCTTTTATACTGGGCACAGTGTTTCTCTAGCATCAGCAGCCTTCTGGAATGGAATCACGTGAGCATAGCATTGAACGCTGCATCATGATGAAAGCACGTCACAGCCCCGGAAGCATCCGCTGAACTGCGACTCCCTCACGGAACATGCCGCCAGTGCCTCCCTATGCCCGCACACATCCCAGGGTTCATTGACGGCAATGTGCCCACCTGCAACACCAGGGATAGAATCACCAAGATCCATCAGGTAGATGGTGCAGGCGGCGCAGAAGTTGATAGCCACGATGCGTAACATTTATACATTCTAACATACACTTAAGCAAGGAAATGCATAATTGGAGCTACAATATGCAGCCAACATTGTCATGACCACATACCACATACACACTCATCCCACTGCACACTGTGAGGAATCAAGGGAATTCATCCCTTCTCCCCAAGGGGGAGCACCTTCCTGTGAGGCTATGGAGGTGAGCCCTCTCCGCATTACCCTCCCTAGTGTTAGAGGCAAGTGGGACCTGACCGGAAGAGACTCCCCCTGTGGGGACAAGAACACCCATTCCCGTGAGGAACTCCCTCAGGCTAAACACATTATGGCCTACATGGGATGTGTTACAACACAAGAAGACATGAACTATCATGACTGGGATGAAGAAATTACTAATGGATATCATTATCCTGGGGAAAAGGGTCATATCCCTTTAAATCAACATGTCCAAGATACTGGGACGGGTATGTTAAAAGACATATGTCCAGAGAATGAAGAGAGAACCACAGGAGAATAGAGAAGGAATCACAGACTTAAGATGGGGGAGGCACTCAACTGCGTGATGGCTGACGAGGACAAGAACCCAGAATCCCATGCGTTTCAAACTCATTTGCAGTGGTAATGTGCGATACCAGACTTGCAGCAATCCCAAGGCTGGAGAAAGCGGCAGGGCAGGAGCCCAACAGGAGCTGGTGGCAAGATCACTGGAACAAATATGTGGTGGACAGTTGATCGAAAGAACATCACCAATACCACCAGAAATGGAAGGTTTCACGGTTTCCAGATGTGCAGTCGTGCACTGGGATTCCCCAAGACAAGGAGAGAGAAGAATCAGCCGACCACCAGAGGGAAGACAGCGGTGGTGGCACATGAAGAAAGAGTGAGCCGCAGAGAGAGAAACATCCCAAAAACACCCACCTTCAGGAAAGAAGGTAACAGATAGACCGGGAGGTAGCGGAAGAGTCAAAGCAATCATTATCCCACACAGTTAACTCGCTACAGTAAAGGAAGTGAAGTAGAGTTAACTCTGAAACCAAACATATAAGAAGGTTGTGAATCAAGATACAATCATACCTTATAGTTAACTCATCAACGTAGAGGATATGAAAAGCAGTTAACTTTGAAACTAAATAGATATGAAGATTGCAAAGCCAGAGACAAAGGTTATATCACCCAGTTAACTTATCACAGTGAAAGACATAAAACAGAGTTATCATTGAAACCAGATAGATATGAAGCTTATGAATCACGAGAAAAGCTGGATAAGAATCTGAGCAAAGAGACAGAGAATCAGTATAATAAAATACCATGGAAAGGGGAAGAATAACTCGCCAGCCTGCACAAGAAGAATGTAATAATACAGAGAGAGAAAGTGATAAGCCTGAATCTAAAAACAGAAGACAATTGAAAAGACAAGTGAAAGACTTACATCAAAAACATATCACCTCAAAAGGGATCCACAGAGAAGACAGAAAGTTGAACAATCCCATTGGGGAATGAAAGAGATTAATACAAAAAATCAGGGGAGAGTATTTACAGATTACCTATTAAAGACCGATACTAGCTGTACCTCAGGAGAACAGAGTCATTCTCCTGACCTAAATTAGTTTATTTTTAGAGGAAGGATCAGTTAGGGTAGTTTTTGGACATTGCACTTATTTCTTTGGACATTCACGGCAGACAAACAAGCGCTTTAGTTAGTAATGTAGGTAGAATTCACCCATAGTCATAAGGAAAGTTAGACCTTATGCCTTTACTTTAATAAAAGCGTGTACATCATGTCCTCTGAGAGTCTGTGTCCTTCTTTTGGCTCACCACAGTACACATTAAAACATATAGTAAAGCAGATAAATGCACAATTCAAGCTACAATATGCAGGCAACATTATCATGACCCAGGGACGTCATTTCACTAAAATGCCAGGGGTAGCGGAAGTGACATCACACAACCCTTGACCCCCTGATGACATCACAGGAAGTGATGTCATTTGACCCCCACCCCGAAGTGATATCGCCGGAAGCGATGGAACACAACCTTTCACCCGTTGCCAAAACAGGAAGTGACTTCACAGCATTGTACACTACGAAAAATATGGTTACGATATCACTATAATGTGATGTACATTTCATGCAAGAATGGATCGCCATATGTAGCGTTAAGATCAGTGTGTATAGGCCCATATTACCAAATTACTGTGAATGCAAGCAGACGTCCATGACCAAATGATAATGATGTGTTATTATATAGCACTTACGCTTAAGCGCTTTATATAGAAAAAATATACACCCAATATCACCCAACCTGTCTTGGTACTCATTTATCGACCTCAGAAGGATGAAAGGCTGAGTTGAGGCGTTTAAGAACAGATTAAATCGGCGACTCACCCCCTGAAGTATGCCTGAAATAAACCTTTAATGAGTCTAGCAATTATTGTACAGAATTCCAGAAAGACACATTGGGCCTCATTCCGAGTACGGCGCTAACCAATGGCGCTATTAACGCCTTGGTTGACGCCGTACCCGGACCGGCAGCGCCTTGGTGGATGGCGGAATCACCGCCCCATTCCAAGGTTGGCGGGGCGGTAATTCCCCATTCACCAAGGCTCTTCCCCATTCCCAAATGAGCCCCCATAGGGCTCACAGGGAATGGGGAAGATGCAAATAATGGTGACCGTTCATTACGGTCACCTTTATTGGCTTGGAGGCCCCTTTGCGCCCTCGACTTTAACACCTGCTCAAAGCAGGCGTTAAGGGCGAGGGCGGAGAGGGAACTCGGAGTATGGCGGTAAGGGATTACCGCCACCGGTCTCGTTACCGGTGGCCGCTATCCCTTACCGCCATACTCGGAATGAGGCCCATTATTTGGTTTCCTATTCTTTCTTATTTAGGGTCAGTGCTGAAAGTGTTAGACTTGAGGCACTCCTGTTGTTATTTTTTTTATTTTTTTTTAAAGGGTCTGAACATGAGAGCCAGCCACTCCAGGACCTTGCATTACAATAAACGGAAGAATAAAATAAATAAATAAATAAAGAAAAACGATTTTTTTAAACATTTTTTTTTTTTACAGAGGTCGCAAGGGAGACCACAGAGGTCGCAAGGGAGACCTCAGAGGTCACAGTTGCGACCTCTGGCGACCCCCAAATGACGTCCCTGTCATGACCACACACAACATCCACACTCACCCCACAGCGTACACATTACAATAAACACTGAAGCGATGGAATAGTAATTCAAGCAACAATATGCAGCCAACATAAGTATGACCGCATATAACATGTGCATTCACCCCTACTGCATAGACATTACAATATCCACCAAAGCAAGGAAATACATGATCATGAAAACACATAAAATATGCACAGTACAACATACAGTAAAGCAGGGAAATACATAACAATTTATTAAAATAAATAACCTAGCTGAATACAATAAAACAAAATAAAGTAAAGCAGCCAACATTACAACAAACAAAAGTAAATCAGCCCATTACTGCAATATATTATGCAGGCCTTCAATACTATTGTCTAAAAATAAACTATTCCCCTTATTGGCTATGGTTAAATGAACTCAAACAACTCTAAAAATATTTAGATTTTCACTTTTTACATTGCGGTGAAAAATATAGTGTTGGCCAGCTTTAACTAAAAATGTATATATACATCTATTTACAGACAAGCATAAAAACACAATTTTGGTTCTTAGAGACATTCCTCTGATCTGAAGACACACACTGGTATGGCCCACACTGTTATGGCACACGCCTCTCGAATACACGCTCCTACAACACACGCTCTTACATAGCACACTCTTAAACACATGCTCCTACAACACACACGACACCCAATCATACAACACATAATCATATGAAATATGCTCTTACAACACATAAAGGTTCAACACACAATTACACCATTTACACCACATGCTGGTATGCATCATGGTGTTATGCCATACACACACTTATTCTACATGCTCTTATTGCACATGCTAGTATTACAACAAGCACTCAGAAACAATAACCAGATAACCGTTAAAAAAGTTTTTAATTATTTGAAACATTTTATTTTTACAAGAGTTAAGGCTAAACTGACAAAAATGTAAAGTCTACCAAATATCAGAAAATAATAACGTTAAGGTATGATATGATATGATAGCAACATAATCAACTTTATTGATACTTTAAAACAAATATTAGATTAGAATCAAATATCATGGTGACGTTAACTCGCCCACATACTTAAAAGCATACACTAGTGCCATAAAATTATAACAATTTCACACATTAAAACAAGCACTTGTATACAATGTAAATTCATTCAAAAGTACATTAAATGTAGACCTATAATAAACGTTAAAAGAAAGTATAAAATATTTTTGTAATACAAAGTTACTGCATAATGTCAAACTCAAAATATAATATACGCACAATGTCTCCAAAAAATTGCAATTAAAAAAATACACAGAATATTGTAAAAAAATAAAATCTACAACAATGAAATATACGTAAGCATTCAAGTGTCATACTTAACATATAAAACAATATCAATTAACAACATAGATGTCATTATAATTACAAAAAAGTGCTAAACAATTACCATAACATTATAAAAAGAAAACATACACTAAACATCTAAAATATTATAATATATACAGTAAAAGCTTAGTAACATTTTCTTCTACATATAACAATATATACAAATGTATATTCATTCCACTGTGCATACAAAATACAAACATGTAATATGTGTGCTAAATAAATTTTTGTAAATAATGAAAAATGTAAATAGTAACAAAAGCAGCACATACACAAAACAAAAATACATAAAAACGTAACATTTGTATTAAAATCAAATATTCACACAACACATTACATTACTTTCACTATAAAGCATTTTACAGCAAAAACAAAATATTGCAAAACAAAAGCAGGGAGAGTTAATGTTACCATGATATTTGATTTTAACACATTACATTTGTATTTATTAATTAAGTTTATTATGTTGTTACCTTAATGTTGTAATGTCTGATGTGTGCAAACGTAAGGTTTTTGTTGGTTTAACCGTAACTAATTTGTAAAAATGTTGTTTTCCAATAATATCTAACAATATAATGGCCAGATGTATGTTTGTCCGATGCAGTAGATTCAACTGTTTTCACTGCTAGAGGGAACTGTTGCCTTAGGATATCTAGTTGTCCTACTGAGTGTGTGTATATATATGTATATATATATATACTGATCCATTATGCTCATTAGGCTAACCAAGTTATTTATTTTGCTCATTTGTGAGCTTTCGTGGAATGTCTCCACTTCCTCAGGGAGAGATGGAATAATGCCTTTGAAAAAAAGCAGAACATTACAGCTTACATAGCCCCTGCTAGAAATACCCTGTTATCTGTTTACACAGACAAGAAGAGATAACAGGGTATTTTCCAAAGGGGCTATGTAAGCTGAAATATTGTGATGTTTTCAAAGGCTTCATTCCATCCATTGGCAGAATTTGCTGTGGCAACACCAAACTATGAAAAACATGTGCCCAGGTCCAGGTTCCTAACACCTTCCAGGATGTAGTGCTGGAGAACTTTGAATAGCACATTGCCTTTCTGACCAAAATGCAAAGAGATTCCTGCTGAAAGGGGGGCATGTGGCGGGATGGGGCGATCCCATCCACAGGGACATTGTGGGAGGAAGGAAAAGGGAAAACGCAATGATGCAAGGCGCTGGCCTGCACTGATTAATTAGCTGGTTGCGTTGTGCAAAACAAAGGAAGGTAACTTCCTTTTACAGAAAAGGTTTGCTGGAGGAGGCTGCAAGGTCGGCACAGGCAGCGGCTCCCTCAGAGGAGGAGATCACGGCTGCCATTAAAATATTAATTGCTCAGGTTGCATGGGGGAAGGGGAGAGGGGGTACAATAGGGAAATGGAAAAGAAAGAGGGGCAGAGGGGAGGCCAGATATAAGAGCAGCATCGGAACGGGTGGCAGCAGCTATTTGGAGTTGTGGTAGCCCCAAGAAGAGGAGAAGTGTGGTGGCTACAGACCCTGTGGGGGAAGAAGAGGGGGGGCAAAATGAAGAGGATAAAAAGGGGGCAAGTAAGAGAACAGAGGTATACCAGATAATAGGGCCAGGTCAGAGCTGACACAAAATTAGAAAAAAGGGAAGGGACACAAGGTGACAGGGTTGAAAGCAGGAAATAAAAAGACAGGAACAAGAGAAGAAAAAGGGGGCGAAGAAAGGTATATGAGTGATGGTGAAGAAAAATGCAAGCATGTGGGAAATGGAAGAAAGAAGTAGGATGGAAGTAAACGTTAAGAGGGCAGAATTTAAGGACACAGGAGTATAGTGCAAAACCAAGGGTGCAAATGTAAAAAGAGGTGCAGGTCCTTAGTGCGGACCAGCCTCCAGCTAGGGGTGTGGCAGTGGGGGAAGAAAATAAAAATGTTAACGAATTTGCCACCATGGACAAAGAAATGGCCTGGTTGGCCAGGAGGACATCCTGACAGTGAGGAGAGTGAGAGCAGGATAAGGGCGAGTGACAAGGCGAGAAAAGGAAGTGAAGAGGAAAATGATAAGTACAAAAAGGATGGAAATGGGGAATAGGGTATGGAAAGTAATGGAAGAAGGATGAAGAGCATGCTGGTAGGAGGAAAGACAGTTATGTAAAAGATTGGGAGGTGGCAGAGAAGAAGGGAGTGGTCAACTGCAGAGTCAGCCGAGAAAGAGGGTGATTGAAGAGATTGCTGGAATACACTGCGGAATGGACAAAGTACGTACAGGAATGGACAGACCAGGGCGAGATCTGCACACAGTGGAGCAATTGAGAGGAAAAGAAGTGATAGTCAAGAGGTAAATAAAAACAGAAGACAGGGCACAGTCATGGTGCGTTCCCAGAATGGAAGGTACTAGCAATGTAATTAGAAAAACAAAAGGGAGTGAGGGTGAAGGGAGTGAGAGTGAAAAAGAAGAATGGTCCTAGCACGGGAAAGGGGTGGATGAAAGGAGCAGAAATAAAGCAAGGAGTGGATAATGGAAGATTCAACAACAGTGGTAGATTTCGTTGCTTACATGCTTGAGAGAAAAAAGAAAAAAGAAAGATGTATAAAAAGAGAAAGGGGAACAAGAGGGTAGTGAGGTGAATGTACAGAGAAGGGAAGACAGTGGGAATAAGGCAGAGACAGTGACGGAAATAACAGGGAAAGAATAGGTCTGGGAGAAAGATACAAAGAAGGACACAAAAGAAAAGACAAAAGTAAAAGAAGATAGGAAAGAAGAAGAAAAGAAGGACAAGTGCAGTGTAAAGGATGGCGAAAAGGGAATAAAAAAGAAAATGAGGAGAGATACTAAGTCCCTTACATGGGGATAGGAAAACCATTGGGGTCACATCGAATAACGACGAAGGAGGTAATTTGAAAATGTGAGTTTGTAGAGATGTTTAAGCTATCACATAGAGAAGTGAGATACAAAGAAGGTTCAAAAGACGATGAATGGAATTAGCCAGGTGGCCCAGGTTGACAACGCCCAAAGAGAATTGGACATCAGCCTTCCTGATATACTGTAGTATATACTGCAAGAGGCTTCCTGAGCAGAGTGTTGCACTTTTGAAGTATATAGATGTGATTAGAAAAGCACAAATTAACTTTGGGGGTTCTGCTTGGCTACAATGCGATGAAGAATTCAGGTCAAGAATGGCAGATGATGGGGGGGAACAGTGAAGGGAAACTGACACAAAGTTTTGGCTACAATGGATGGCTCCAACCAGGCCAGTTGCGGGCATGCATATGACTAGTGGACTACCAGTGCTATTTGTGCCCTTTCAGGCGCGTCCCATCCAGAAAGGGATGGGGGTCATCAACGAGGACGTTTTGAAAATGGAAGAGTATACTGGGCATACAAAAAAGGAAGATTTCACCCGTGTGGCATGTAAATAGAAACACAAATGCACCAAATGCTCGGGCGGCATTGACTTTCACAATGTTGGGGATGTGGAGGTGAAGGGCGGAGAGGAACTAGAGGAACTAGGGGGTTTCTGGGAAAAGGCACATACTCTAGTTAGAGCAGAAAGATTAAAAGAATGGCTAAAAATGCTATGTAGATAGTAGAGAAGCTTGTTTATTTTACAGAGGGCTTAGAAGAAGGTTTCAGGATATCATAAAGGGGCCCAAAGATTGTGAGTTGGGCAGAAACCTTGAAGTTATTACAAGAACACAAAGGCTTTGGAGAGGAAAAGTTGGGGAAAGAAGTGAGAGAATACAGATACAAGACTTAATATCACCAATGGGCGCTGTCCTCATGAAAGAAAAAGGGGAACTTATAATGATACATCAACTGTCATAGCTGGAAGGTGGGTCCATTAATGACTTTAATGACCTGTCAGTTTGTGCCGTGCCATATTCAAATCCAGACGATGCAATTGCACTGATTAGATAATGCGGGACGGGCACAATGATGGCAAAATGTGACATCAAATCATCATTTAGACTGCTGCCAGTACACCCACATTATTTCTAGATAATGGGTATTTAGCTTGAAGGAAAAATATACGTTGACAAGACGCTACCAATGGGATGCTCGGCGGCAAGCACACTCTTTGAATGCTTCAGAACATCCGTGGAATGGGTTTTCAAACAGTGCACATGTTCGCAGCAGATAGCTTTGGACGACTTCTTCATGGTAGGTAGGAATTGAGTTGAAGGTGCCGGGCTGCTGACAGAGTTTGAGGTGCTGGTGGTGGACCAGGGCGTCCCACTGGCTCTGAATAAAACCAAAGGGCCAGAATAAATACTGATGTTCTTGGGCATTGAGCTGGATGCAGAAAAACATGGAATCAAGGTTGCCAAAAGAAAAAATACTGACTTTAGGAGGATTGAAACCAGAAATGTACTCAAGAAAAAATGTGAGGTGAGAAAATTACAGCAGCTACTAGGACATTTGAACTTTGCGTGCAGAGTAGTAGTGCCAGGCAAGGCTTTTTGTAGGCAAATGGCTTTAGCCGTACCGGGTTCAAACAGTACACACCATAGGATCAGGTTGACAGCAATTGTAAAAGGGGACCGGGAAATGTGGCAGTGCTTTATGGACAGTTACAATGGGATATCAACGTGGCTGAAGATAAGGTGATGCAGTGGAATGTGGAGATGTTTCGGATCCAGCAGGAGCACTTGGCTTCGGAGTTGGTGTGCAGCCAAGTGACCAGAAGAGTGGTTGGCAGAGAATCACAGCCTTGCATTCTTGCTATTCATACTGGTCCTGGTGGCACTGGAACTGTGGGGCCAGAGGTGGGAGAGTAAAAAGGTATCGTTAAGAGTGGGTAATGAATGCAATGTGTCAGTAATCGACAAGCAATTCAGCAGAGACGCATGGGTGTTCAGGATACTGAGGAGGTTAGTGCTGTTATGGGCAATGCTTCATGGGCATCCCACAAGCGAGGCAGGGTAACTGCTGTTACCATCGGCAGCTGGGAGAGGGGCAGCCCCAACCCCCTGCGCCTGTTCCTCTCCTTCCCCCCAGCTACAGAGACACGCAGTCTCGGCAGCACAAAAACCACGGAAGGGTAAGGTGCGAACAGTCATCGCACCCTTCCTCCAAACAGCAAGGGGCTAAGCGCCATAAGGAAACAACCATCATGCAGGGCCCAGGTTCAAAGATCTGCCCCCACCAGGGGGTCAGACAGTCGGCTATCCGTCCAGGGGCTGAGACAACAGCGGCCCCCACCACATGCACAACAAAGACCCAGGGCCTCCCGGGGTCCTATAAATGAGAGCAGCATGCTCAGAGTAAACACAATCTCTTTGTGGACCCTGAACGGGGACCCAAGCAAACAGGAGGTTCACTGTTTACTCAGTGTCTTGCAAATTTTCTTGCTTCTTTAGCAATTCTTGAAGTTCACTGTACATCGCAGTGTCTTTTTCCTTCCTGAACATTGTACTTTTCAAACCAATTGCATTGCAGTTTTAACGAAGGAAGAAATGGCAACCGAACGGCCAGCACGGACGCTGTCAGCTTCAACATTTTCGGCATAGACCGAAAAGCGAGCGGCGAGCGTGTCCAATCCACAGCAAACAAAGACGCGTGCTGCGGAATCAGCCACAAAACCAGTGCGAACAAAGGAGAAGCGCCACTCGAACAGCACGGCACGGACGGTTTCCGATTCAACACTTTTCAGGTGAGCCACCGCGCTGGGGATACGAGGGAGGAAAAATAGACATTTATGTCCAGAAAAGATACATTTTATTACAGTGGACCGGAACCCCCGCGTTATAAGGCAGACGGGGCAGGATAACGCAAGCCAATTTTAAACTGGGCAGAGTCACAAACCAGCTTGGGAGCTCGTCTTTGCTTGACATCAACGCCGAGCTGCAAACACATTTTCAAACTTGCCGGGCCCAAAGACTGCAGATTTAAAATAATTTCTGTAATATTGCAGGGCGATTGCACAGCGAAACCAATTATTTAAATCCAGCAAATCAAGCCTGGGGGCTGCCCAAGTTTCTGAAACCCGGGCAAAGAAGGCACCAGTCAACAGTTACCCACCACGGGCAACAAATAGAACAGGCGCAAAGAACTCGCCGATAACAACGGTTTAACTCTGTGATAAAAATCCTTTTTCTTTTTTCCTAAGCAGGCATAGAAAAACATGGGGCCCAAACGGAAAACACGGGCACCCCCAACACCAACGCAGAAGCCCAAATCACCACAATTGCTAGCAGCCATTGAAGCGGCAGAGCACTACGATGGGCATGGGTTAGAGAAAACATGTACGGCCTACCCAGGGAAGGAATCACCAGCCCACCCAGCCAGGAGGAGGTTCCTGCACCATTGAAAAAGAGAAACATATCAGAAGACGCCAGAAAAGGTACCAAAAAATTGTCAAAATTATGCGAGAATATAGCGGAATTGCAGCAACTAATGGTAGAAATAAGGGGGAAACAGACGCCGCCAGCAAGGGAACCTGGGGCCTCAAACCCCCCCATCACAATAGAACCTACTATAACGGTTGTCAATCCACTCGTAACACTACCTATAGCAACTCCGCCAAAACAAGTACAGCAGTTGCCAATAGCGGCCACAGCTATAAATGCAACAGCCTCCACAACTCCAGCAACTGATCCAACAGGTGCCCTAAAAGCATGGACAATGCCAGGCACAGACAACACAGGCGTGACAGGGACACCCGGCAGCAATACAACTGACATTATATCAATCTGTAATGTGCAAGTAGAACAAAAAATGAAATCTTTCCAAACAGAGATATTAAATAGATACAAAAGATGCCTGGCATAGAACATTGATACCACAATCAAAGAAGCCATATGGGCCAAAAGTTTATAGAAATCTTTTCCCTAATAGAAGCACAGCGCAAAGGGAAAAACGCTTTTAGAGATCCCAAAAAAATAGAAGAGAAAGCCATTGCCAGGAACGCCCAGGTCGAAAAAAACTGGGACAACTGGTTACAGGCCTTTGCCATACTAGCAACAATATATGAAGAAAAATTTCCCAGGGATGGTAGGAAGATCTGGGCATACGTTGATAAAATAAGGGAAGTAAAAGTAACACAGAAGGGGAAGACATGGCTTGCATACGACATCAGATTTAGGAGGAGCATGTCAGAAAGACCGGCCATTGAGTGGGATGAAGTCCAGAACGATTTATACACCCTCAACGCCGAACCTTCCCAGGAAGAAGATACCATGCATTCTTCTTCCAAAAATAGCAAAAATTTGCAAGTAAGCAAATCCCATGACAACGATAGATCCAAAAAAGGGGAACAGCCCTTTCGGAGGAACAAGCCTGGGGCGGCTAAAAATAATGCTCACAGACAGAACAAACAGCAGGCTGTCAAATCCAACATCCCATGCAGAAATTTTGGGAAAAACCAGTGTACATGGGGCAAAAAATGCTGGTACAAACACACCTGCAAAAACTGCAATGGCGACCATGAAACAAGCAATTGCACCAGACTACCAGCCAAGAAAGAATGATACCCCAATTTTAGAACCAGGACGAACGTCCATCAACCCGGGCAATTTTAGGGACGCTCTAACCAGCTACCCAGACACAGAAACCAGCAGGATAATATCACAGGGTTTCACGAGAGGGTTTTTTTATCCCATTTAAGGGCACTGGGTCACAAAACATCCTGATGAACCTAAAGTCAGTCAGGGACAACCCCCATATAGTAGAAACCAAAATCAAGAAAGAACTGCAACTGGGCAGGGTAGCAGGTCCCTGGGACGCCATGCCTCTAAAGGACTATTTAATATCTCCACTAGGCCTGGTCCCCAACAAAGAACCCGGAACAATGTGACTAATATCACCTTTCCTACCCAAAAGGCCAGTCTCTAAACGATGGCATCCCAAACACAGAATCCGCTGTAACTTGCACGCATTTCCAAGAAGTGGTAAGGCTCATACAAGAGTGCGGCAGAAACGCCTTGATGGCTAAACTGGACATTGAATCTGCTTTCAGACTCTTGCCCGTCCACCCAGAGTCACAAGTGGCTAGGTTTTACTTTTAACAACAAATTCTACGTAGATAGATGCCTTCCCATGGGGTGCGCAGTATCCTGTGCACTATTTGAGCAATTCAGTTCCTTTTTTCATTGGGCTTTCCTAAACCAGAGACCAGGGACAAAGATAGTGCATGACCTAGACGATTTCATGGTCATAGGGCCACCAAACTCCGAGGAATGCGGCCAGGCTTTAACAAAACTGGAGCACATGGCTGCTCAATGGGGAATTCCCCTAGCGGTGGAAAAAATCACCAAACCAGACACAAACATAACCTTTCTGGGCATCGAAATAGACTCGGCAAAGAGGCTCTGCAGAATCCCCGAAACAAAAATATCAGAACTCCTAGCTAAAATACAAAACCTGATAAAGAGAGAAAAGGGGACTTTAAAGGAAATACAATCCTTAGCAGGCAGCCTCAATTTCGCATCCAAAATAATACCTCAAGGGAGGATATTTTCCAGAAGCCTGGAGTTCAAAATCAAATCACTCACCAAACCACACTTGCATATCCGGCTAGGCAGAGAGGTGAAACAGAACCTGGAAACATGGGGAACATTTCTCAGAGATTTCAACGGGTCTTTACTTTGGCGAACGCCTTTAAATACCCAGTCAAACAGGGTCCTATACACCGACGCAGCTGGGAGCAATGGGTTTGGAGCCATATTAGACTCCGAATGGGTGGCAGGACACTGGCCCAATTCATGGCAAACAGCAGGGTGGACAAGAAACATCACCTTACTAGAAATATTCCCCATCTAGCTAACATTACACATCTGGGGCAGGCGACTAGCGAATACAGAACTTTTGATTTGGTGCGACAACATGGCTGTAGTGGGCTCCATAAACAGGAGGTCTACGAAATGCCCTTTAGTACTTAAAGTATTACGAGCCATTACAACAGTCACATTACAAGTAAACATTGTACTCAAAGCGAATCACATTTCAGGGACAGATAATAACATTGCTGATGCCTTATCTCGCTTCCAGTGGACAAGATTCCAAGAGCTAGCGCCGCATGCCCAAGAACAGATGACGCCAATACCAGCAGAATGCTGGGCAATAATGGGAAGACAAGGATAACGGCATCAACGCCAACGCCAGAGAGCACAGGCCGGGATGCCCAATGAAAACCAGGCACCAATAAAACGGGTGCCAACAACACATTGGCGTCAACGCCAGTACCAGAGAGTGCAGGCCGGGATGACCAAGACAAAGCAGGCACCTCTAAAACGGGTGCCAACAAAACATTGTCATCAACGCCAGCACCAGAGAGTGCAGGCCGAGATGACCAATACAAAGAAGGCACCTCTAAAAAGGGGGCCAGCTACACATTGGCATCAACGCCAGCGCCAGAGAGCCCAGGCCGGGATGCCCAACAAGAATCAGGCACAACAACAAAGGGTGCCAACAACCTCACAGGCTTCCTAACAGAGATGGCAGAGAGGGTGGTGGCAAACACCACAGCAACACAGTACAGTAAGTGTTTGCAAACAGTATTCAAAGCCACAGGTTTAAACCATGTAGAACTAATCACGATTAAAGATTAGAAGTATTCTTAAAATGGGCCCGGGAACAAGGTTTCAAAAGGGATTGGGCTAAAAGACACCTGGTGGCAATCTCATACTTTATGAAAATTCGGGGCGATTCAGACCCCACTCAGAACACACTCATTCCTTATGCAATGAAGGGATGGGGCAGATTGGAGGGGCCGCAAGTGGACACCCGCCGACCCCTTGATTTCACCAAACTAGTACAGATAGCAAGCCATTTGGAAGCCATAAGTTGGCACCCTTACGAGATAATGTTGTTTATAGCCTACTTCGGGGCTTTCCGGGTAGGTGAACTCGTCGCTTCCAGCACCAAGGCCACAAACGGCCTGGGCGTCATGGAAATCAGGGTGAGACAGGAGAGTGTTAATATAGAAATGCAGCAGTCGAAAACGGGTGCAAAAAGAACCATCAATATTTGTTGCATCGATGAGGCAACAAACTGCCCGGTGTGCATCACCAACCTCTATTACGCACAAAGACCTAAAGTGGGGGGGAGATTTTTAATCCACAAGGATGCATCGACCCTAAGCCGCTACCAATTTAAAGGAGTGCTGATGAAAGCAATCAGCAGAGCAGGGTGGGATCCCAAATATTTCGGCACTCATTCCTTCAGGATAGGTGCCGCCACTGCTGCATGGCAAGGAGGTTTAGCACCTCAACTACTAAAAAACATAGAGGGATGGAAGTCAGACTGTTATAAAAGATATATCAGACCGCAATCGATATAGCCATCCGCCCTAATAATTTGTCTTGCTTTTCCCTCCCTCCCACCACCAGAGAAACAACAGGCCAATTGAGGACCACACTCCGATCAGCATGGATAGTTGGCCACTCATTTGTCTTCAGGACAGGCAGATGGGCAGAAGAGACTAAAGATGGGCCACCTTTCATAAACACCATTACTTCATGGTGGGGATACAGAGGCCTACGTTGGGCGGACGTCCACAAAACGTTAGCGTAACTGGTGGCATACAGTACAGGGACCCACCAGAATTCCTGATCATACATCTAGGGGGCAACAACCTAGTCAACACAGCTAGACGCACCCTATGCGAAGAAATGTGCTCCTCCCTAGCAGGCATTTCGCACAACTGGAGGGGTACCAAAATATATTTCTCGGCCATTTTACCAAGAAAAAAATGGCTAGGGGCCAACTGCTACAAATCTATAGACATATCCAGAAGAAAACTGAACAGGTCTATAGAGAGATTCTGTATGACTAGAGGACTGGGTTTCATAAAACACCCAGCCATTACACTAGGCAACCCAGACCTTTTTCTCGATGACGACACCCATCTGTCTAGCCAGGGCATGGAGCATTTCTTTCGGGAAATCAATACAACTCTTGCTCTCAGGGGCTGTCTCTAGGGCATACTCTTGGGGGAACATGCCCGTGTGTGGCGGCACGGGTCAGAGGGGGTAACCTCAGGACCCGGTGCCCAAAAGTATGATACCATCATGATATGTGATATTGTTATTGTCATAACCCATATCTGTACAATAAAATCCTACGGCCTTTTTATTGCCAACACTTGAAACAAGTTGTGAGCCTATCATTATGGGTGAGGGTTTGGGGTTTGGCCATTACTACTGCATGCATATGGGTTCAGCAGTTATGGGCAATGCTGCATGGGCATCCCACAAGCGAGGCAGGGTAACGGCTGTTAACATCGGCAGCTGGGAGAGGGGCAGCCCCAACCCCCCGTGCCTGCTCCTCTCCTTCCCCCCAGCTATGGAGACATGCAGTCTCGGCAGCACAAAAGCCACGGAAGGGTAAGGTGCGAACAGTCATCGCACCCTTCCTCCAAACAGCAAGGTGCTAAGCGCCATAAGGAAACAACCATCAGGCAGGGCCCAGGTTCAAAGATCTGCCCCCACCAGGGGGTCAGACAGTCGGCTATCCGGCCGGGGGCTGCGAAAACAGCAGCCCCCACCACATGCACAACAAAGACCTAGGGCCTCCTGGGGTCCTATAAATGAGAGCAGCATGCTCAGAGTAAACACAATCTGTTTGTGGACCCTGAACGGGGACCAAAGCAAACAGGAGGTTCACTGTTTACTCAGTGTCTTCCAAATCATCTTGCTTCTTTAACACAGAACCCACCCACCCTACAAAAGGGGAGGAGAACAAAAAGAAGTACAAGGCACTGTACGGTGCCCACAACAAGTCGTGGGACACAAGAAGGCGGCACGGGTCCGAGGGGGTAACCTCAGGACACGGTGCCCAAAAGAATGATACCATCATGATATGTGATATTGTTATTGTCATAACCCATATCTGTACAATAAAATCCTACAGCCTTTTTATTGCCAACACTTGAAACAAGTTGTGAGCCTATCATTATGGGTAAGGGTTTGGGGTTCGGCAATTACTAATGCATGCATATGGGTTCAGCAGTTATATCTGAGAGTGAACATTGTTTTTAGAGCACAACATATACAAGGGGTGGACCACTATATTGCTGACAGACTATCTCGTTCACAGTGGTTGAGATACAGTGGCCTGGCTCCACTAGCAGATGCTTTGTCAATGAAAGTACCAAAAGAGTTTGGGCAGATAGGAAGAAAAAGAATGCTGAAATTAGTTGAAAGCTTGTTGGTAGAATCCATGAGAGCATCATATAAGTTGGCATGGGAAGAATGTCAGGAAAGTGGGGCCAGGATGAGAAGGGCAGGGGAATGTGAGACGGGATGGGAAAGGACAGATGATGTAGTGCAATTTATAATGTGGCTAGTAAAGAGAGTTGTCACCTGTGACTATTTCAACTAAGCTGACAGTGATAGCCTTCTATGGAAAGTGGTTTTAGGGGTATGAGCCCACAGTGGGCGTAATGGGCAGGAGAATGTTTGAAGCATGGGCCAGACAAAGAGGAGTGGGTAGAGACAGCCGTAGACCATGTTCAGTAGTTGTGCTGCAAAGTTTTCTGTTTGTATTGTATTGTCTCTTGATTTATAAAGCCCGAACCTCAGTCCAAGGGCATCTGGGTGCTAGAGAATAGACTGCAGAAGAACCCATCCCAGCAAACACTAATGAAACAGAAAAGTCTTTGAAACAGGAATGTCTTTAAAGCTTTACGAAAACGTAGAACGTCAGATATTTCTCGTAAATGACGGGAGGGATTTCCACAGCTTCAGGCAATGACTGAAAAGGAACGACGCCAGCTCGAGCTCTACGGAACCTTCAAATTTCACACAGAATTTGGGAACATGAACCTAGGGCTCTAGAAGGTATGCACCACAGAAGTTTCAGTGGAAGGAAAGATGGCTCAGATTGTTGGACTGCACGTTGCACTATTCTTATCTTGAAATCAATTTGACTTTTATTCGTCTGCAATGGATGAGGTGCGTTGTTCAAGTTAGGACAGTAATTATTCAGGGCCATGTTTTCGTTTTTGTTTTTTGGGGCATTTTGGGTTTCAGAATTGGTTGGGGGAAAGGGTTGGTGTGGGTTGGGGGAGAAGGACATCGGTTGAAAGGGAGAAAGTGTGTTGTGTATTTAGAAGAGTAGAATGGACCAGAGATGCAGTAGAGTGGTGGTGTGTCTGAACAAGTCTGAAATACAAGGGACTTTCCCAGTGGAGGCCCTGAGGGGTTTCGGAAAGAAAAGAACGGAAAAAGAAGGGGAAACTTTCTTTGTGCATGATAATGGCAACTTACTAAAAGGGGAACAGCTGCTAGCAAAATTTGGTACCCACTCCTTTCGCATTGGGGCAGCTTCAGAGGGGCAGACCTAGGTATGCGGGGGGAGACGGATTAAGGCCCTGGGTAGATGGAAGTAATGCAGATTTAAAGGGTATGTTAGAAAAATGGAAAAGGAAATGTAAAAGGAGAACTGGGCATAATGTGTCTTTTTATACCCATAGTGCTGAAAGTGCTGAAAGAAATTTGGATTTTTGGACATTCCAATGTTAAGTGGGCCAGATAGCAGACAGGGACAAGTATGTATGGAAAACAACTGGGTAGACCTTACAGCAATGCATAGCTGGTATAATACGGACTCCGGGGGATGCACCGGGGGCAGTT
This sequence comes from Ambystoma mexicanum, assembly GCF_040938575.1. Taxonomy (NCBI): domain Eukaryota; kingdom Metazoa; phylum Chordata; class Amphibia; order Caudata; family Ambystomatidae; genus Ambystoma; species Ambystoma mexicanum. Next base: position 296,245,491 of record NC_090936.1, on the reverse strand, counting down.
GCTGCCCATGCTATATGATCTAGGTGCCATGCAATGGGTGGCAGACTTCACCATTCATTTGGAGGAAAATGACTTGGTACAATAAACTGGGCTGAAGATGATGAAGAAAGAATTGGGACTCATGAGAAGATTGTAGATGGGAATTTAAATTGCATGGACATAATTTTTTCCAAGGAGGGTTTGGAGGGTTAGAAAACCAGAAGCTATTGATAAAGCTATTAAGGAAATAATTAGGTACGTGTCCAGATTTTGGAGGCTACGGATTTAGGGATAATGGGACATGGGGTAATAAGATTTCAGGATCCAGTGTACTTTAGGCGGCAGGTTGGAGTGCACCAGTCTTATATAAGAACAGAAAAATAACTGAGGAACTTGATGGATGTGGTGGACAATTGTATGAAGGAAATGGGAAGAAATATTGGGGGTAGCAAGACACCATCCGGGGAGGGTCTTGCTGATTGCAGGAACAGAGAATACAGAGCAGAACAACTGGAAAGAAAGATAACAAAGTGGCAGTTTATAAGCTTGCAAAAGATAATGGATGGGCGTAATGCAACAAAGAGAAGAGAACAATGGTACTTGGTCCTAGTGCGGGAAGGTACGAGCGAAAAAAGAAAAAAGAAAGAGGGAAGCACAGAAGCAAAGCTAAGGAATAAAGAAATACAAGGCTGGGGGAAAAAAGCTGTGAAGAAGTACAAGAAAATGGCGGGGCTCAAAAGGGAAGAAAAAGGCGAGGAAAGCTGATTGGCATAAAATGTAAGGTGTTTAGAAGAGGACGTTTTGTTATGTTCAGTTGTAAAGCGGACCTGCCTTGAATAAAGGAGCCCTTCAGCAACAGTAATGAAGCCAGCTAGTTTAATTTGAACCCATCACCCACAATGGTTCTTGTTCCGGAACTATGTGGACTGTTTTTTCTGAATTTTGAGAAAAGTAGATAAGGGAGTTGGGTATATGTGAACACTACATGATAATGAATGATCATAACAGCAACTGATGGCAGCCTCTTCTAGCTCTTCTAATTGTCCGTGTCACAGAGAAGGTCATTTTAACGGTGCATTGGTGATAGAGACTACATTGATAAAAGGAAATATGGCGACTATGTGATGTAGAGGTGCTTTGACAACTCAAACTCTTTCTCTTGACTTAGCACAATTCCAAGAAATCCTTGGTTTGTTTACACATCAGAAAAGTTTAATCTAGGTCAAAACGTGATACAAACATTGTTTACTGTACACACTTACTTGTGGCCCTTCCTGTGTGTGAGAAAGAAACGTTGGGAACAGTGTTCACGGCAAAGGAGAAGTGGAAGGATACTGTTCAGTGCTCTCTTAGGTGATTCCCACTTTCGACATTTTAACAAAAATAGTGTATCAGTGCACACATTAAGCAACTGTGCAGGCTCGTTTATTTCTATGTTGCTGAATTCTGCAGACCTATGGGCCACACTCCCATAGAGACTCTGTGACATTTTCCCCAGACGAAGGGTGCTTACGATGGAAACATCATACCCCCATACAGTAAAAACAAAAAAGGCTAGTTTCACAGAGGGGCCTCGATAAAATACCCATGGGGACGAGAAATACTGGAGCAGAGACAGCTAGTCCATGAATTTAGAATCGCTGTACATTGCCTTAATATCTGTTTTTCCAACATGTGGCATTACTAGTTGGGGTATGACTGCAGGAATAATCACTGCAGTAAATCTGCACCCCTTTTAAACCGATTCCTAAAAATGTTGTTTACTTGTGGCCATCCATACATCAAACACTTTTAAATGGCATTGAGGCATGATTAGACCTGAGAATAGTTATGCGGGATGAAGTACCAAATATGTTTGTACCTAGCAAACCAAATTGTTACTTGGTGCTTAAATTAAACATGTTATGAATGGAATTCATAAATCCCTGGGTGGATTTTTCACGCGACTTGCAGGTGGCTTGCTGACAAGTACAATAGGTGCATTAATCTACTTTGCTAGATTACAGATTTTGCTGTTGTAATGTCGTTTAGTATGCAGCAGCACGTCGCCGTCTTTGGGCCAAGTGAGTGGCCACATTGAGGCGGGCTGTGAGGGGAAGTGACGTAGGGTTAGGGGGGTTCCGGGGTGGATTGAGTTCCGTTCATTTTATGTTGTGCGTCAATAAAGATGATGGCTGACATTGTGCCTGGAGTCCTGCCTCTTAATTTATACCGGAGTGGTCCTTCGCATAGCGAGACTCGCAGAGCCCACATTGGTGATGACGGGTGTGCTGCTGCCCCTTTAAGGGCTTCGGCACATGGCAGAGTGATGTTGAGACCGGGGAGCCCGAACCAAGCTGATGTCTCTATGTGTGAGTCTGTAGGAGGGGTTTGGGGGCTCCCAGAACATCGCATGGGGTATGCAGTGCCCCACAACAGTGGCGACGAGGCTGGTAATACACCCGGGCCGGGCAGTGAATGCAAATATATTTTTTGTGTCAGAAAGAGGGACGAAATCCACTCGTTCCATGCCGAGGAGAGAGTGTACACCACACAGCGGTGGCCATTTTGTCTCTGAGGCACGGGATGATCGCGGCGGCCATTTTGTCTCTGAGGCACAGGATGATCGCGGCGCTTGGGAGGGGCCCACAGATGCCATGCAAGCCTAATTTTTGGATATTTGAATAGCGGGCAACTATCTCTGCTCATACATAACTGGAATTTTGTGTATTATTCCATTTTCAAGGTGATTTTCATCGAGTGAAGGTGAGGTGCTGGGGGGAATACCTGCTGTTCCATGGGTGTGCCCTAGACCTCCCTGGCTCCATTTTTGGACACTCCTTCCTAAATTGTGGGCCAATTTACATCACTGTGGCCAGCTACTCTGTGACTGTACTTCTGATACAAAGCCTACGCCCTGAGTTTGAACTGGTTGTGGACGTCTGAAGATCAAGAAGGCCTGCATTTGTGTGCCTTTGTGTGTGTCCTGGTGTGGAGGTTTTGAAGACCAAAGTGGCCAGTCTGTCTGGGTGAGTTGCGGCCCCTGTGTCATACGAAAGGGGTGCTTGACCCATGAGTAATCTGGCTAATCAGGACGGAGGGCAACCGGCAGTCTAGCAACAGCCTCAAGGTCAGCTGCCACCTGCGCTCCCAGCCATGGCCCAGATGAGGCCCCCAGCATCACTTCAACCCATACCTGAATTCGACGTGTCTGGCCCTCCATCCAGCCTGGGGTCTAGGTGGAGGTGATGGATTGATCGCCTGGACATGTATTTTAGGGCCAGAATGGAAACCAACGATGACAGCAAGTTGGCGACATTATTGTATGCTGCAGGGCCTGCAGTGCACAAGATATTTGACTCCCTCCAGCCTACAGATACATCTTATGGCGCAGCAAAGACAGCTCTCCACAATTATTTTCTTCCCCTGGCCAATGCTGACTATGAGCGGTTTGTAATGCTATCCACCCGCCAGAAGGAGGATGAGACGCTGGACACATTCTATGGCCATCTCAGGCGGCTGTCGGTGGCATGTGCAGGAACCAGCTCATACAAGGGTGTTCATCAGGAAAGCTGCGGAGACAGGTGCTAAGAGAACCTGGAATCACCTTGCCCCGCATCCTGGAGCTGGGTCGCTGTCGAATGGAAGCGGGTGCACGTCCCGTCAAGGTCTGTGCAGTGGAGCATGGCGGCAGAGGTGCCATGAGGCCGGCTGGCTACTTCTGCGACAAGGGCAGAAAGCCAGGGGGAGGCATGCCTAAAGTGAGGGTATGGCTTGCCTCACCCTGCAGAGTGTCCAGCGGCAGGCAGTACATTTGTGGTCGGTGTGGCCTGGCTGACCACTACGCCCGTGTACGCAGAGCGTCCCAGCCGGTGATGGTGTCCAGGGGTCCAGTGCGGTCTGGTTTCTTTACACAGTCGCGCTCACCCAATGTTGCCCAGGTCGATCAGGGTGAGGAGGGCATACAACTGGACAAGGAGGAAGAGGAAGAAGAAGAGAACATCTTCTTCGTATCGAGCGTAGAGGCCCTCAAGTCCAAGAGCAGAAGGCAACCGCAGTGCATTGTGGCTGTTAATGAGTCTCCCATTGCTGTGCTGGTGGACACGGGGGCGTCCGTCAATGTGATGGCCAGAGAACACTATGACGCCATGGAGTGCCCCCCCGAAGCTCACCGCCCCCAGGGCTTGTATATTCACATTCGGGGTTCCCAGCCCATCCCCCTGGTTGGCGACTTTGTAGCGTAGGTGGGGTATGGTGGTTCGAAAATAAAAGCATGCTTTTATGTGATACCTGTCAGTACCAACACCCAGCTGAGCTGTGCGGTAGCAGAAGCCCTGGGGATTGTAAGCTTTGCGTACTCAGTATATGTGGAGGACATCCAAACATTACTGGACAAGTATGCCCAACTATTCCAAGGGATTGGACAGATGGCTGGCGACCCAGTGAGGCTGCACATCGACAAATCGGTGCAGCGCATTGCCCTCAAACACTGCAGGGTGCCCTTCCACCTGAGGGAATTGGTGGACAAAGAGCTGGACAACCTGGTTAACCTCAATATCATCGAGAAAGTGGATGGTCCGACACCGTGGGTGTCCCCCATTGTGGTTGCCAGAAAACCCAAGCAACCTGACTCAGTGAGGATCTGTGTGGTTATGAGACTCCCCAACAAGGCGATCCGGAGAGAGCCACACCTAACACCGACCATCGACGATATCATCACCGAGTTGCAGGGGGTCTGCTTCTTTTCAAAGCTTGATCTCAGGGCCGGGTACCACCAGGTCATGTTACACCTAGAATCCAGGTACATCACAACATTCACGACCCACCGAGGCCTGTACCGGTATAAGAGACTCCGTTTCGGGGTGTCCTCGGCGGCTGAGGTTTTTCAAAACATAATCAGGGGTGCATTGGTGGACCTTGATGGCGTGCTGAACGTCAGCGATGATATTCTTGTGTTTGCTAAATCCGAAGTGGACCATCTACACAAGCTTGCCAAGACTTTCGAACATCTGAAGTCATTGGGCCTGATGCTCCATTGGAAGAAATGTGAATTTCTAAAGACAACCATTGAGTTCTTCGGATAAATGTTTTAGGAGGGAGGAGTGTCTCCCGATCACCGAAAGGTAAAGGACATCAAAGACGCACGCCCACCAGAAAATGTGTCAGAGGTCAGGAGTTTCCTTTTCATGGTGACCTACTGTGGCCGCTTTATCAAGAACTTGGTGTCCAGGTCAGAGCCCCTACGGGCCCTCACCAAGAAATAGACAGTGTGGCAGTGGGGACCACTTGAGCAAGCAGCCTTCGAGGACATTAAGAGCGCCCTCACGGTGGAAGATACAATGGTGTTCTTTGACCCCACCCTCCAGTCGGAGATAATTGTGGATGCTAGCCCATTCGGCCTAGTGTCCGTGCTGACACAGATCGGGCCGACTCCAGTGTCTGCCCAGTGGTATATGCCAGCAAGGCGCTGTCGGAGACGGAGCAGCGCTACTTCCAGATCGAGAGGGAGACCCTGGCTGTTCTGTGGTGGTGCAGGCACTTCCGATTGTACGTGCTGGGCAGACCAGTGACAGTGGTGCCCAATCACAAGCCCCTGCTCCCCATCCTGGCTGGGTCGTCATCAAAACCACTGGCGAGGATCGGAAGGTGGATGCTCGCGCTGCTGGAATATGGGGTCTCGCTGGTCTACCGGCCTGGCTCCAACAATGCGGCCGACTATCTGTCTTGCCATCTGAGGGGAGACATCGAGGGCGAAATGGACGCCTGTGCGGAAGAAGCAGATGACCACATTCAACTGGTGGTGGAGGCGGCGACACCTAACACACTGCCACTGGAGGAACTGGAGACTGCGGCGGCACAGGATGAATGTTTTCGCATCCTAAGAATGGCCATGCACCAAGGGTCCTGGAGGAGCATGCTAGAATCGCTGAAACACAAGAGGCAAAAGTGGCACACAAGCAGCTGTCGAAAGAGAGGGAAGAACTGTCGTTATCTGTAACTGGGATGCTACTGAGGGGGGATTGGATTGTGGTCCCTCAGGCCAAAGCCTAAGAGGTGATCAAGGGGCCGCCAAGATCAGGGCCCACCTACGCCTCAAGGTATGGTTCCCTGAGCTGGAGCGACGAGTTAACGAGTATGTGGCCTCGTGTGTGTGGTGCCAGGCAGTGTCCCCAACACAGAGGGAGCCTGCCATCGAGGCCATGCCATGAGGCACGCGGCCCTGGGAGGTAGTCCATGCAGATCCACCACACAAGGCACTCACTTCCTGGTGGTGGTGGATGAATACTCCAGGTACCCGGAAATCGAATTCATCGAGTCAGTGGCCTTCGAGCACGTGGTGGCTATGGAAAAAGGTCTTCGCTGCTCATGGACTCCCCAGAACCCTGTGCTCGGACAATGGGGCGCCCTTCCAAGGTGAGTGATTTGCAGCCCTGATGAACGATTATGGGGTGCAACACCAGAAAGTCACCCCGCTTTGGCCTCGGGCAGATGGGGAGGCGGAGAGACTGATGCACACCTTCAACAAAGTATTCCACATCACGCAGAGGCAAGGGCGGTGCCTAGAATGGGTGCTATACCAATTCCTGCGGGTCTAACGGACAACTCCACACACCTCCACAGGGGTGGCCCCGGCGGAAGTACTATTCAATCGGTGCCCGAGGGGGCTGCTGCCAGAGGTTGGAGAAAAAGAACCGGGGGTCATCGATGACCAGCAGGTGGAGCAGGGCTGCCTGCTGAGGACTGAGCAGGAGAACTGGAGGAGAGGCCTCCAACCTCAGCACCTCGTGCCTGGGGATGAAGTGCTGATTCGAAACAGGCACCCACATGGGAAGCTATCCCTGACATACGAACCGCAGCCGGTGAAGGGGTCCATGGTGACCGCCTCGGACGGCCAGTCATCAGTCACAAGGAATGTGAGCTTCTTTTAAAGACTGGGGGAGCCCAGGACAATGCACCCCAGGACCAGGACCTGGTGGACGTACCCAACAAGGGTGGGGGTGCCGGACCCGGTACGACGTCCTTTCGTCACTGGATGTTTTTTCACTGGGTTTTTTACCGTGAATTTGTTTTTGTTTTTTTAAACCCATCAAATTTTTTTTTGAAAATGGAGGGATGGGGGGGACCCCCCAAAAGAAATACATTCGATGGGTTTTTTTTAAAAAAAAATTGCAGTAAAAAACCCTGCGAAAAATCATCCGTGATGAAATGACATGGAACCCCAGACCCCTCCCTCGGCCTCCTGTCAGCGTGTTGTCCGTCGGTGGAACTCCTATACTAAAGGTGAGCAGAAGGTACCCCCTGAGGATAGGGCGAGGGAAACCTTTTCACCTCAGTGACAATGTTTTAGAACAATGACTTTGAGCGACCCCAGTGGGGTCTGCCATTCATGGAGAGGGGGGAGGTCCTAGGTGGCTTTGATTAAAGGGTTTTGAAGGGTACAGTTGTGTGGTTTGACGTTATTAAGTTGTTTACCAAGTTATGTGTTGATTGTGATAGTTACAGTGTTTATTGTTTGTCCTCATGGAAAAGGAGGAGTGTGGTGCTGCCCCTTTAAGGGCTTTGGCACGCGGCAGAGTGATGTTGCACTCTGCAGCGTGCCTTTAAATAAAGGGGTCATGCCCGTACAGTCATTGCGACCGGGGAGCCTGAACCGAGCTGACGTCTCTGTGTGTGAGTCTGTAGCTGGGGGCTGGGGGCTCACGGAACATCGAATGGGGTATGCAGTGCCCCACAACAATGAGAAGACCAGTGCTGCCGCTCGGAAGTCTGTGCCTGGAACGGGCAGTGCAGTGGGTTCAGGAAGCCGCCTACGTGCCATGGGTGGCACCTATTCACGGAATTAATAAGGTCGGCATCTCGCTGGTCGGGGCATCCCGCTCCCACTCTTGCAGTAGGGCGGACCAGTGGCACTGGAAAAGGAAGGAGGTGCATGAGCTGTCAGCTCGTGTGGTGTGAGCTGGGAAGGAGCCTCACGTGACCATCAGAGGCACTGGTGCACGCTATACGCCCTCAGTGGCAGTGAAAGCCAGATAATGCAATAAAGAGGAAAAACACAACACCAGAAGGAATACGACCCCAGCAAAAGGCATGGTGCAAACAACTGCACAGCAGTAACAACCCACAAAAATGAAGGTACATAGAGCCACCACAATATGCCACATAAGCATCACTCATTGGAAATAAACTGATAAGGCACCACTAATAGCCCTCAAGTCCCTTTTCTCAACTCATCATGTCTGAAGGGGAGATACCAGCAACAGTGCCCATGAGGTCATCTGGCTCATTCCAGCCACCCCCAAGTGAGTCCCAAACAATACATTTACTGAATTATTTTGACCTCTGTGACGCCGGCAACCAAAGACCCATGTGGGTGAAGTGGCTCAGAGACTTTAAGTTCTATGTCAAAGGCACGGGTATCACTGATGATGGCAGAATAAAGAACACGCACTAACTCGCAGTGGGTCCAGCAGTGGGAGACATTGCAAATAAACTGATTGATACAGATACAGCCTCCTTCAATGATCTACATGAGGCATTGTCAAATTATTTCACTCCCCACAGCAACATGGATTCCGAAAGACACGTTTCATATGACACGCCAGGAAAAGGGTGAGACCCTGGATGACTTTGTCATGAGACTGCACATTAAGATCAAGCATTGTGAATCCCACAGGTATTCTAACAATAGCAGTGTGTGAATCTCAGACATTCTGCAAGAAGGTATTGAAGAAACAGATGTCACTAGAGGAAATACTTGCATTGGCCTGCATGGAATCTGTCATTGACCGATAAATGGATAACATGAACAAAGTGTCCATACAACCAACACTGACAGAGGCGGAGAGCATAAACAAGTGCACCCTAGCAAATAACAGTGCCATTAGGTGGGGTGACTCCACGTGTTTCAAGTGTGGTTACGAATGCCCTCACAAAGGTGCATGCCCTGCGCTTGGACATAAATGCACAGCAAGGGGCGGCGATGACCATTTGATGGTTTTTTCTAAACTTGACCTCACGTAAGGTTACCATCAACTTGAAATCGCCCTAGAATCACAATACATTACCACATTCGAGACACATCTTGGCCTTTTTCGTTCAAGCAGCTTAGTTTCGGAATATCATCGGCAGCTGAGATTTTTCAGGACGAAATTTAGAGTCATAACGCGCATTGCGAACCGTTTGAACTATTCGGATGATGTCCTGGTATTTGGAAAAACCACAGAAGAACACAATGCTGCACTACATCGAGTGTGCTCAGCACTTGAAGCAGCAGACCTGACATTCAATAAAACCAAGTGCGAATTTTGCAAGGGATCATTAAGGTTTATTTAACACATTTTCTTGGAAAGGGGCATGAGACCAGACCCGAATAAATTGGCAGCATTGAATGACACCATGAGAACACAAAACGTGTCAGAACTGTTCTAATTTCTGGGGCTGGCCAGATATTGCTCAAGATACCTGCAAGGATATGCCACCATCAGCTCGCCCCTCAGAGAGCTCACAAAACGTGACCAGGCATTCCAATGGATGACGGCATGCCAAGAAGTGTTTGAGATAATCCACAAAAATATTTTGAAGGCAGAGGACATGGCATATTTTAGACCGGTGAGCCTGGGTGCCATACTGATGAAACATGTCCGGGCAAGCCCAGCCAACCGATTTATTGATAAGCAAGACTTATCCTTGGCCTCAAACCCAGGGACCGCATCTCTCTGGCACTGAAATCCCTTCACTGGCTCCAGGTGGCTGCTACGATCAAGTTCAAGACCCTCTGCATAGTCCACAAGGCTTTCTGGGGCCGGGGCCTGCTCAGGATTCAACGCTTTCTTCCTAAATACTCTCCTTCTAGAGCCCTTCGCACGTCTTCCTCCAACGCTTTGCAGTGAGCCATTTTTCTAAACAGAGATTTGGGTGCAGAGCTTTATCCTCCTCAGGTGCCTCCCTCTGGTATAGCCTCCCTGCCTCTCTCTGCCTTGAGCCGGAGGTCCTCATGTTCCAGAAACTCCTCAAGACCTTCCTCTTCGCTTCCTCCTCTCTCCCTCTCCCCTACGAACCTCCTCTCTTTTTCTCTCCTGATTCATTCATCTTTCCCGTTCTATCACTGTTCAGTTTTTACTGACTGGTCGCTTGGTTCACCTTCAGAGCCTCACAGGTCCCAGGCTCCCCTACCAGTCTATGCACTTGCCTCCAGGACTCTTCACTATGTTTAGACTACTGCACTTGCAGCATACGCACCATGAGAGGTGTAACCTCTCTTAACTTAATCCAGAACCCTGCTGGACAGGGCGCACTTACCCCCCTCCCTTGCACGTCTGTCTGTACACTTGCATAACCCGAATTTACTAGGACTAGTAAGTTCTGTCTTGTCCTCCCTTTGTCTTCCCTCCCTAGTTTGGTTGCACCTGAAACACTGCATGCATTTGCACTAGGAGAAATGCCGTCAGGCCTAGTTCACTAGTTACTTTTTGTTACTTTTTGTTATATCATTCAGAAACTTCAAAGCCTAAGAATGACTACTGTATTCCCCTGCTCCCTTCCCACCTTGAAGCGTTTTGAAGCACATTTCTTGTGTATAAGCGCTGTACAAATAAACAATAAACAATTGTGGCATATGCCAGCTGAAACCTCACACACAAGGAACAAGCATATTCACAGGCTGAGAAGGAGAGCCTGGCCGTTTTGTGGCCTGTGAACACTTCCACTTGTTTTTATATGGCAAGACATTCACAGTAGCCATGAAACATCAGGCCCTCCTAACTACCTTTGGCAACCGAAAGGCGACAATGCCCTTGAGGGTTGCAAGGTGTGTGGCCTACGCCTGCAAGACTATAAGTTTAACATTGTCTACCGTACCAGAAAAAAGCTAATCCGCCTGACTATCGGTCCTGACACCCTACAGGGCCCGCGAAGGTAGGGTCAGATTGGTCCCTCGGCCTTTCAGCCTGATGCTCAGGCTGAAATCGTCGCAGGGAAGTGGGGTCCGGTTTCTGGCCATGCCTGGGCCGGTTTGCAAGAAAAATAAATTGATAAAAAAAATATATATTTTATCCACATTTTTTTTCCTCAAAAAGCATTTCATCCTTCTTAGGTCGATAAATGAGTACCACCACAGCTTGGGTGATATTGTATGCATATTTGTTCTATAAAAAAAGAGCTTAAGCGTAAGTGCTATACAGTAACATATTATCATTTGGCCTTGGACATCTGCTTGGATTCACAGTAATTTAGTGTACTAAGGAACAATGCTATTTGATGCCACTTCCTGTTTTGTCTAGGGGTAAAAGGTCGTGTTTCATCGCTTCCCGGGATTTCACTTTGGGGTGGGGTCAAATGACATCACTTACGGTGATGTCATCAGAGGTCAAGGGTCGTGAGGTGAGGGGTGTGCCGCTTTTTTGAGGTGAGGGGTGGCCCACTTTTTTTGGGTGACCGGGCATATTTCTTGTCCCAGTCCGACCCTGCGCGAGGGCAGGACCTTCCATTGCAGATGCCTACCTTAACTATGTAGTGCACCAACATGCAACCGTTCCGAGTTGCCTGGGCAACCCTCAGAAGTGAGTCAGAGCTGGATCCCGCCTTACAAATCGTCGCTAGCTGCCTGAAGGAAGGGAAGATGAAACATGTAAAATCTCAGGTGAGATGTCTTGATGCATCCATGCAGGAGAATGTGCGCAGCCTGGCACTGGTGTGTGACAAACTCAAGGTGGCGGAGAATCACGTCATCATGAAGGGATGCAGGGTCATACTGCTCAGCACTTTACGACAGTGAATCATCAATCTTGCTCATGAAGCACACCAGAGAGTAGTGTCCACAAAAGGACTATTGAAACAGAAGGTCTGGTTCCCCAAGTTAGACTCCATTGTAGAGGTAACAGTGCAAAACTGTGCCACATGTCAGGTTGTGGGAGCACCTCCTCACCCCAGTCCACTAAACATGTCCCAGTTACCGGAAGGAGTGTAAGAGGAGCTGCAGTGGATTTCTTTGGGCCACTACGAAATGGGACACATGTGCTGGTGCTGATAGATGAACACTCTAATTTCCTGGATGCCCAGGTGAAAGAGTCGACATCAGCCACCTGTGTCATTCATGTGCTAGACTGCATGCTGTCAACCTCCAGAATTCCCAAAATCATCAAGTCTGTCACCAGCCCTCCATTCATGGGCCAGGAATTTGCAAGCTTTGTATAATACATGGGTTTTCAACACAGACATATCATCCCATTATGACCACAAGCCAACGGAATCGTAGAATGATTCATGGCGAACATCAAACAATCTCTACAAAAGGCAAAGTTGACCAACAGTATATTCGAACAAGCACTGAACCAACTGCTGAGATAGTACAGCCATACACCGCACAGCACCAAAGAAATGTGCCCGCTGGTCTCGTGTTTGGGAGGACAGTACGAACACAGTTGCCTGAGGGTCCGACCACAAATTCCAGGAATTTGTTAGAACTGCAGACCAAGGCTCAGGATCAAGAGGAAAAACAGAAGATGAAGGACAGGGCTGATGCCCGTCGAGGAGCAAAGGAAACCACCATTGAAGTAGGGGACCAGGTAATAGTTTGTCAACCACAATCCCGGAAGAATGCACCCACATTCGCCCCTGAACTGTTGACCATCACATGCAAGAAGGGAACAATGCTCACTGCAAAGAACAGCTCTCACCAGCTGATCAACCGCAATGCAAAACATTTCAAGAGGTACACAAAGGAAGGCACCCATCAGTGGTACGCCACTTGTGCTAACAGTAGTGACCCAGAGTCAGATGATTCCTCTCTTGGGGACAGAGAAGCGTCCGAGTAAGAGGCGCTGAGACTGAGTGACAATCCATGAGTCAGAGCACCAGGACAGGAGAGATGCCCTATGAGGTCATGTATAAAACCCTGATGACAGATTGAGGAGATGGGGTGAAAGAATTCATCAATGTTTTCAAAAAGGGGGAGATGTAATGTTGTTTGGCATGCCGCTGCCCATACCGTCTTTGGACCAAGGGAGTGGCCACATTGAGGTGGACTGTGAGGGGAAGTTAAGTGGGTTTGGGAGGGGGTTTCCAGTGGAGGGAGTTCAGTTTGGTTTATGTTGTGTATGAATAAAGATGATGGCTGACATTGCGCCCTGAGTCCTGCCTCTTCATTCATACTGGAGTGGTCCTTCGGCATAGCGGTACTTGCAGAGCCCACAGCAGTGAGTTTTTAGAAGCATGGTAAACCAGATGCAAGGGATGTAAGATTGAAGAGGGTGTGAGCAGGGGGTGTGAGTCTCAGGGTGGAAAAGTGTAGGACCCTCATGTAAAATAGCTCATCTGGGGAAATGAGTCTGCTGCTGGATCTGTGCATTACCAGCAAAAACCAAGAGGTGATGGCTGGAAGGTTTAGAATGAATCTTAACCTCTGGCATTGCTCTGGGCAACCGTACAGACCATCGTTGTTCGCCTGCCAAGCCATTACAGAAGGAGAATGACCATATGCAAATCAGGCTTGGTCCCACCCTAAAAGGGGTAGTCCAGCCCAAACTGGTAGGTCACATCCCTTCTGCACAAGACCACAAGCATCCCCAGACATGTTTCGGCTTTGTTGGGCTCCATCAGTGAGAAGCAGCTTAGGTGTCTAGGCCCAGCAGGCACAGGACCCACGTCTGGGCATAACCGTCCCACTCGGGGGGACAAAGCAAAAACAAAGAGGTGATGGCTGAAACATTTAGAATGAATCTTAACCTTTGGCATTGCTCTGGGCAACCCTCCAGACCATCGTTCTTCGCCTGCCAAGCCATTACAGAATGGAAAGACCATATGCAAATCAGGCTTGGTCTCAGCCCAAAAGGGGCAGTCGAGCCCGAACTGCTTGATCGCATCCCTTCTGCACAAGACCACAAGCATCCCCAGACATGTTTCAGCATTGTGGGCCTGATCAGTGAGAAGCAGCTTGGGTCTCTAGGCCCAGCAGGCACAGGACCCACGTCTGGGCATAACCGTCCCACTCGGGGTGACAAAGCAAAAACAAAGAGGTGATGGCTGAAACATTTAGAATGAATCTTAACCTTTGGCATTGCTCTGAGCAACCTTCCAAACCATCGTTCTTCGCCTGCCAAGCCATTACAGAAGGGGAAAGACCATATGCAAATCAGGCTTGGTCTCACCCCAAATGGGGCAGTCGAGCCCGAACTGCTTGATCACATCCCTTCTGCACAAGGCCACAAGCATCCCAGACATGTTTCGGCTTTGATGGGCCTCATCAGTGAAGAGCAGCTTGGGTCTCTAGGCCCAGCAGGCACGAGACCCACATCTGGGCATACCCGTCACACTCGGGATGACAAAGCAAAAACAAAGGGATGATGGCTGGAAGGTTTAGAATGAATCTTAACCTCTGCCACTACTCTGGGCAACCCTCCAGACCATTTTTCGCCTGCTAAGCCATTACAGAAGGGGAAAGACCATATGCAAATCAGGCTTGGTCTCACCCCAAAAGGGGCAGTCGAGCCCGAACTGCTTGATCACATCCCTTCTGCACAAGACCACAAGCATCCCAGACATGTTTCGGCTTTGTTGGGCCTCATCAGTGAAGAGCAGCTTGGGTCTCTAGGCCCAGCAGGCACGAGACCCACATCTGGGCATACCCGTCGCACTCGGGATGACAAAGCAAAAACAAAGAGGTTATGGCTGGAAGGTTTAGAATGAATCTTAACCTCTGGCATTGCTCTGGGCAACCCTCCAGTACAGAAGGGGAAAGACTATATGCAAATCAGGCTTGGTCTCACCCCAAAAGGGGCAGTCGAGCCTGAACTGTTTGGTCACATCCCTTCTGGTTGAGATGCTAACCCGGGATATAGGCCGGTAAAGAGACACTCCCAGGACCACCCTTGTTTGTGCATATTAATTAGCTTTGGGCTTTCACCCTAAGTTACCAGGGTATTCCAGACGTGGAACCCCTGCTCACTGTTCTTAGAGAGGCACAGCTCCACCTCACTGATAAGGCCCAATCAGGTTGAAACACGTGTCTGGGGTTGCTATTGGTGCTCTTGTTCAGAAGAGGATGGCCTGGCATTTCGGTGCTGGACTGCCCTAGGGCAGGACAAAGACTGATATGTTGTACACATTTCTCTTCTGTGAAAGGATGGTGAGCTAAAGACTCTGGTTGAGACTCTAACCCGGGATATAGGCCGGTAAAGAGACACTCCCAGGAGTGCCCTTGTTTGCGCATATTAAGTAGCCAGAGGCACAGCTCCACCTCACTGATGAGGCCCAACCAGACTGAAACACGTGTCTGGGGTTGCTGTTGGTACTCTTGTTCAGAGGAGAATGCCTGGCATTTCGGTGCTGGACTGCCCCAGGGCAGGACAAAGACTGGTATGTTGTGGACATTTCTCTTCTGTGAAGGGATGGTGAGCTAAAGACTCTGGTTGAGATTCTAACTCTGATATAGGCTTGTAAAGAGACACTCCCAGGACCCACTTGTTTGTGCATTACCTACAGGTAACATGTTGCAAAGTCGGCATTCTTTCAATGTTACGAGGCAAATAAAATTAGCACTTAATTACTGCTCTCTCGAGAACTTTCTAAATTTCTTTCAACACCCCAGATGGAGGATAAAGGACGGCTCGTGTGCCATATGATCGCTTCTCCTATCCAAAACAAGAACATATAAATGTCTAGATGGAGCAGGGGGGATGAGTTTAAGCTTGTGGTGAAGCCCGCCTTTGCAGGTAGTTTATCTAAACTTGTATTATACTTGCGAGGATAATGAAAAAAGATAAACAACGTGCCAATCTATTTTGGGACAGCCATTACTTTAGTAATTATAACTCTCAGCTGCAGCATTACCATGTGTCCGTGACCTCTGTAGTCCTGTTATTTTCCCTTTGCATTGCAGAACTTGTTGCTTTGCATTTTTTATTACAAATCCGTGACTGCAAGGAGCAGAATGCAAACAGAACATACGACTGCTTACTGTGAGACCAACATTCGAAATGGGAAAATACTATACCTTACGTCAGCGCTATTTTTAAATCCTAGCGATGGAAAGCTGAGAAAGGCAGATGAAATTTTGTGGGAGGACAACGGTAGCACTCACACACGCTACAATTGCAGCAACACTGCACGCTAGACCGACGCGTGCTACCATGTGACCGCTAGTATTTCATATTGCTCATACTTAAGGTCTTAGAATGTTATTTCCATACTTGTGCAAATCATATTTTCAAACCTGAATGATTATTTGGCACTTGTTCAGTTCTTGACCAGAAAACATTAAATGCATGTACAACCAGACGTTTACCTTTTACCCATTCCAATTAAAATAAATAATGGGTCACTTTTAAAATTGACACTGAATACACGTCCAGGACTTTGCTATGCCACTACCCATTCACACGGATGCCTTGTTTCTCATGTTTCTCACGAGACGCTCCCCCAGCCTGGGGCATGGGCCCCGCCCGCACTAATTCACAATTCTGCTGACTGGCAAAGTGGCGAGCGCACTGCATAAAGCAACACAGGATTCATTTCGCCACCTACACCTTGGGCGCAATGCAATAGCAAATTAGCCCTGCGGAATCGCGCTCCTCCCTCTTTCTCTCAAATGTTAGAGGGAGGTGTGTGCAGCCCTGAGCAAGTTTCACATCAACACAGACAAAGGAACTTGACAGCTGAATAAGGATTCTAAAAGGTTCCTGTTCACACTCATTGTCAGATAGCTTGCCGCCACTAACTCATAGCACGGCAGGCTCAGAGAGGGGGACGCAGTCCCCTGCTGGCTCTGCGGACCATCGGGAGAGGGGCTCCCCACGCCAGTGGACAGTGGACCAGGGCGCAGGATGCCAAAGATGTCCTGGCCAATTTCCTTGGCTTCCAGTCACGGGACATTCACAGTATTTGCACCAAGGGGCCTTGAGCACCAAGACTGAATACCCACCCGCTCGCCAATCTGAAGTGGTGCACTGGGAACACTGCAGCCCCACCTATGAAGCAACAGCCTTGCTCTTTAAGGGAAAGGCTTCAAAGAGACATATGTACAGTTACATACCCAAACAAATGAGACACCTATAATGAAGGCACGGTCCACCTCGGAGAATGAGTTATAACAGGTCATTTATGATAGGTTATTTATAACGCACCTAATACCCAGAGGTTTCTATGCGCGGGGATCGAACCTGTGTTGCTCCGTGTCGTCTTGCTTCCAAGGCGAGCACGTTGCCCCTGATCTATCCTCCTGAACTATCTCGAGTTCGTGAGCCCTTTGTCTTCCCACACAAACGAGCTGCTGAAACGTTGTTGCTCCCAAGTTCATAGGACCCACGCCAGAAAAACAACCTTCGGGTTCTAGCAGAGCAGAGTGGCTCCAGAGACAAGAAACACTCCATTCCCCAAATCAGGAAATTCACAGCAGCTGGTAGTGGATCTCTTCATTCCCTTTTAGGTTATGCTCGGATACTTCCTTACTCAGCA
This sequence comes from Ambystoma mexicanum, assembly GCF_040938575.1. Taxonomy (NCBI): domain Eukaryota; kingdom Metazoa; phylum Chordata; class Amphibia; order Caudata; family Ambystomatidae; genus Ambystoma; species Ambystoma mexicanum. The sequence goes on along the minus strand of NC_090936.1, from coordinate 296,228,085 downwards.
GAAATAATGGTCTCAAAGGACATCCTGAAACGTAGGTTATTATTTTGGGCCTAGGCAAACCTTCAGGTTCCCTTGGATCAGTGGGTGGTGTGGAAGAGACTTGGGGCCCAATCCCTCCTCTGTGAAATAAGTCAGGGGCTCTCATTACGACCCTGGCGGATTTTTTCCGCCATCGACGGACTTTTCGGCCATGGCGTAAAGTCCGTTTACGCCATGGCGGATGGCGGACTTACCGCCCCATTCCGAGGTTGGCGGGGCGGTAAGTCCCCATTGACCCATTTACCCTTCCCCATTCCCATTTCGGCCCCATAGGGCTCAATGGGAGTGGGGAAGGCGTTAATTACGCCACCGTACATTACGGTGGCGTACTTAACACCAAGGTCCCATAGCGCCATGGATTTTTACGCCCGCAAAAAGCGGGCGGAAAAGTGACCATGGCGCTTTGGGAACTCGTAGTTGGCGGTAAGGGGTCGGCGCAGCTAACGCTGGCGTAAACCCCTTACCGCCAGGGTCGTAATGAGGGCCAGGAAAAATAAAAGGCAATGAAACTGGCTGCTCCCCTATGGGTTGTGCCCACCTCTGGGGTCTCTTCAGTTTTAACAATGGTTTAGGGCAGACAAATTAGCTGTGCAACAGGGCCCCCTTCATTTTCAAAAAGCTCTCAGATTTGCATACGGTTGAAAGGGAGGACTTTAACTTGTCACTGGTAGCACTGGTCAACACTGCAGGCCGCTAGGCCTACCTTGTACCTGAATGGTAGGTCGGAATTGGGGTCATCCATTGGTCCCTCCCGGAAGTGACATTCTCAGTCCAGACGAAATCAGGGCCCATCCCTTGGCAGGTTTACTTTTATACCTATTCCATCCCACAACGCCTGGGGTGGCTCTTGCGAGAACGCAGGCAATGGGTAAACACAGTGTGCACTTTCATTTTAGGGGCAGGATAGAATTCCATCGCAGTCTGTGTATATCCCTCTTTTGACACCATATACCAAGGGATGAGCTTTCAAGTCTTTAATACAGAGCACAAAGGATCCAGACAAAGTCAAAGAGTCCAAGAAAAGGTTTCGGGAATAGCCACGTAACTCGCCCCCTGGGGTGCCCAGTTATCTTGTTACGTTCATGAATAACTAGTTGTGAACTTTACTGGGACCCACACCCAAGACTATCTTGCTTCAGGTTTTTACACAAAGGCCATGCCTATTGGCCCGGCTGTTGTTTCTCATTGAACCAGTCAAAATAAAATATGTCCTTAATACTAAGTCAATCACACTACACATTCAGCTTTCACTCATGCTACGGCACTACCTCTCAGGACTCACTATAACAACAGCACAAATGTCAGGTGCCTGACAATTCACCACGGTGTTGCAGCTGTCATGATGTTTATTCGCTGTTTTGGGTGGTTTCTTTGTAGGACAATAATTCGTTTTGCTGGTAATACATATATGATGATGTTTGTGTACGTATTTGTACTGTGAATCTTTAATCATGTTGTCATTTTCACTAACAATAAATCACCACCCGGTTACTGATGTATTTTTATGATGCTACTTAGTTTCCTGGTTTGGCACAGTTGCTGTTGCATGTTTCATGCGTGGTATTCTTTCTGCAAAGGAATGTACACTATGTATTGTGTGTTGATGAAACACATACACACACACACACACACACCCACATACACACATAAAATGGCCATTTATGTTTGGAATATTGCATGATGGGGACGTTCACTGAGTGTGCTAGTTGCATGGCACGTGTGGAAGTTTGTTGAGACTTGTATGCGATGGTGGTGTGGAGATTGTTTTTATTTACTGTTTACACTGGTGTCATGGCATATGGTGAGTTGTCAGAAATGGGAATACCTTCAGGTGGTGGTTCAAGAGGGAGAGCTAGCGAAGAGGTTTCCGTCTGTGAAAGAATGGCAAGGTTTGTGTAGCTGTTAAATGTTGTTTTAGTTCTGTTAACATTAATTTTTCATGTAATGTGTGCGTGACAGTGTGTTTATGTGACGATATTTAGGATTGTGCAATATGAAGTAATGGGGCTCGCCTGCTCACACACCAAGCTGGAGTAAGGAGGTAAATTTACTGGTGAGTTTATTCCCTGACTGTGAGCACAGTTAAGACCAATGGACAGAGTACTGGAACATCCATCCCAGCCAGCACAGCAACTCTAACTGTCACTGTAAGAACACATAGAAACTAGTCACTCACCAACACTCCAGACTCCATGTGACATCACACCATTCTGAACCCACGCACAGATGCACATTACAACACTTCTGCCTTCCTAATAAACAAAAATGGAAGAATCACAACACTACAAATCAACTCTCACACGATCCACGTGTGGCCAGCACGCAGACCAATTAAGACCACCAACAAAACTACCCCACATGTGCTTGCCAAGCATCAGAAAACAGTGGAGCCATACCAGAGAGGCCCACCACAATACCAACATACTATAAAGTCACACACGCCTTGATGACCCAATGAAAACCATTGCATGCTGGGACTGCCTTAACATGCACACGTTCGAGCAAAGGAAAAACTGGAACATGACTTGATGATAACTGCAAAACATGTAAATACAATGCTGAAGCAACCCTGAAAACACACAAGCTCCAGAGAAATGGGAAAAACTGAAACTGGAATTGGTATGCTTAGATATGAAAACACCAAGTCCAAACTGAAAATGTCCAAAAGCAAATCAAACCCAACTCCAGCTCCAACTTCCAACTGGAAACACGTCCCAAACAATAACAAACCTATTGGAATTGGAACACCAATTGGAACTCCAATACCAACTCCACTCCCTCCTTACACCACAACACTTCGTTGAAACACCATGCATAGTACGGGAACACCAGAACACGTACCCTACCAAAAAAAGGTAGGTCCCTGCACACTGTAACCCACAATGGCACCAACAACTGTAACCAACAACCATCACAACCTACAACAGCCACCACAACCACAGAACCCGCCTGACATCCTGTGACACAACAAGCACTGTAACCAACAGTGAATAACCAAAACACAGAACCCACCCGGCATTCAGTAATACACCACAACACACACACATTCACCATGCACAGAATCCACCCGGCCATTCTGCGAACCCGGCCACAATTGCAGTACCAACGGCTAAGCCAAACTGACCACACACTGTAACCAACAGTGAACAGCACCACATGGCCATAAACAACGGCCACCCAGACATACAGAACCCACCCGGCACTCCATACAACCAAAACAACACCACACCCTGTAACCAACAGTGTCACAAACTCACCAACACCACAGTACATGACCCACCCGGCATCCCGCAATACCCCACGCACTGTAACAAACAGTGTCACAAACCCCCACCAACACCACCACCAAGCACTGTAACCAACAGTGTCACAAAAACTTACCAGAGACCGTACAGGACCATCCGGTCTTGTAATACCACACACTGTAACCAACAGTGAAAAATAAACCACAGCTGTAACCAACAGCCGAGACCAACCTACAGAACCCACCCAGCATTCTGCAATACACCCGAAACCATTCACATATACCAACACGTGGACAAAACGCACAGAAAAGGACAAAACAAACAAATGGCAAAAACCAGATGCATTAAATAGGTTACAAGATACATCATGTAATACAGCTAACCATGAACAGTTCCCTGCACCCACTTGTCCATGGAATGTCCACACCCCCATAAGACAAAAACACATGCAGCAGAAAATGTCAATAGAAACATCAAAAGCAAGGAACAACTCCGCTCAGACATGTCCACGCTGCACAACTTAAAAGAAAAACAGTTGATCATAATAAAAAAAAATTGCACAATCATTTTTACTAACGGAGTACCCAGGGGCCACAACATAAACATTCACCACTTTGTCCAGCAGACCCCAGAACAAACATTTACCCATGAACAACCCACCTAATTGGGCTAACCCAGAGGCCACTACACAAAACACATCATCAAAAATACAGGCCTCCCCTAGCACACTACCAAGATCACTTTACACATCCCCATGTACGCGGACCGGAGCAAGTGGGGCCACGAACCAAGCCCACAACTCGCAGTCCATCACCCTCAGGTCTTTCGATATGCACTCACACCTAGCGCATATGCCAGGGTATACCAGTTCCCCCTCTGTGCACACCCTGCATTACGGGATTCCACATACTCAGAAGAAATGTTCCAGCAATCGTTGCACCTCCCTGAAACACACAGATCACTTTTTGGATATACCCCATCACTTGAGTGCTCAAGTGTGTTAGACAGAAACCTGTGCAGTTCCCTCTGGGACCACTGCAAAAGATTTAAGACTACAGGTTTTTTGGCAGTAAACCCACTTGGTAGCAGTCTGTACTACACAGATTCACTTGGTAGCTGTGGCTGAGCAGTCAGACTTCCCTCAAGAAGAGTTAGGCAGTATACAGAGTATTCACAGTAGGTCAAAGGAACACAGTAGAACAAGCAAACACTGACCAGAGCTTGGTGTAAAAGAGATATAATTATTTATTTAAAACCACATCTAATAAAACACACTGGCACTAATATCAAGCAGTTCAAAAACACGGTCACTAAAAGATATACACTCCCTTAAAAGAATATTAGACAAGTCTTAAGTAAAGCCCCACTTATTTTCAGACAGCGGTGAGCGCTTAACGCAGATGGCACTCTAATAATTCAGTTTAAAAGGGAGAGAAAGGCAGAGCATAAATTGAAACAGATCCCAACACTTTCAAAAGAACACAGCAAGAGAGGAAGGCAGAATCAAACCGTGAAGTTAGAGTTCAGAAAGCCGGATCCACTTTAAGAGGATCAGAACGAAATGTGTCCAAGGTCACACGGTTGAAAAGTGCACAAAAGTCTCGAAAAGGTTCAGAACGAAGTTGGACCAAAAGAAAGGGACCAGTTAGATGGTCAAGGCGGCCAGCCCAGTCCAGAAGGTTAAGGGATTATTATTACCTTGTAGCAATCTTTAGAAAGGGAGGCCTGGCGGACACGGTACCTTAAAGTGGTGAGAATACTCCAGCGGGGGCAGTTGTTCCTGGCAGCGGGTGCAAGTTGGTGCTTCGTCCGGAGGAAGAGAGGATCTCGTCGGGGAGGAAAGCAGGAGTCTGTTGCACTGCCAGGGAAGAAACCAGCCGCGGAGTTCTCAGTTAAAAGGAGCGGTCCTTTTGTTTGCGGTCCAGTGGTAAGTGGCTATCCGGTTGCCGGGGTGCTTGGCACGGGCAATTCGACCACAAGACGTCCTGGGATGCGAGAAAAAGAAGGTAAACTGATTGTGCCCACCAGTCAGGGGAAGAAGACTCTCCAGCCGGGAGATCTTCTCTGTCGTTGGGAAGTGGTGAGTCGGTTCTGCATAGCTCCACTGGTGGTGTCGTCATAGCAGGTCGGCTCAGCTTCTCCCTCGTCGGATTTTCAGGTCCTATGGCGACTTCTAAAGTTCCAATCCCAAAAGCCCTGCTTTTATGCAGCACACCCCCATTCACTCAGCCTAGCTGTCAATCAAACATGCTAAGTGGTGAGCCGGCCGGCTCACCACTTGGGCCAATCACACCAGAGTGCGACGTGAGTTACCAAGGTAACTCAGTCCAGGGTGCCTAAACCCCCTCCCACATCCCCTGTGGTACCCAGACAGAGTGGCACCACTTTTGGAGGCTTCTGTGGAGAAGCCCGCCAAAAAGTGGAACAAAGGGCTCGACTTGGGTTGGAGTCACAGAAGAGAACACAAACGCCATTTTAGAATCGAGTTCTGGCAAAAAATACCAACCGGCAAATTAATATTAGATAAATAAACCAGCGGTATGTTCGAGGCTATAAGAATTAAATAATTAAAGTTCGTAGCCTCGAACAATGGGAAAATCCCATAGAGATATATTCGCGGTCGAATATAAAAAGTAGTATCTACTGCCACCAGCCAAAACCCGATCAGGGGGATGGAGACGTGCCCCCTCGACTAACAGACCCCGGGGCAATCAAATTGCCCCGACCAGTACGTCCACAATACGATGGTTTGTACTGGTTTCTGTTCATAATTTGGGATAAGTAAAGCCAATGGTGATTTTACATGCCCTGGGAGACAGTAGTCATTCCCAGGGTATGGAGTCTATGGTGGGGTGTCAATATGACACACCTGTGTCACTGCACTGAGGGTGCTGTGTAACACACATAGTAAAAACACATGAAACCCTATGGAGTAAAAGACCCCATATCCCATAAAACACATTAAAAGTCAAAGGAACCCCTCAAATCATGTCCAAGAGTGTGAGGAAAAGAGACTCACTCTTGGCAGGAGGAAAAAAAACAAACTCCAGAAATCCAGCAAAGCTGCTGGGGGACTCACTAGGTTAGGAAATTCAGCCTAAACAGAGAATTCTCCCTAACAACGTGCAAAGCACTGTTTTCAGTTTGACCAACAAGTTCACTTTCCCATGCGTGGCCACATTATTTGTATTTTGTATTTATTGTGTTTATATAGCGCTTTAATCCAAAGCACTTTACATTTTAACAAGTTACATAGAAATATATAACAGTAAAAGAAATTTACAAGACATGAATCAAACCAATAAAACAGTAGGAAGAACAATTAACCTGTGAGGGTAAGTAAGGGAAGGGGGGGTGAGAAAGGAAAGGAGGAGGGAAACAGAAATGTCATTAGGGTGAAGATGTAGGGAGGGAGAGGTAAGGGTAAGGGAAAAGGAGCGGGTAGGGAAGGTGAGAAGGGGAAGATGTGAGGGAAGAGAGAGAGAAGTGAGAGGGGGTAAGGGTATCAGGTTGGGAAATGAGAAGGAGAGATTTCAAGGAAGTACGGAAGGAGGAAAAGGTTTGGATGGAGTGGATAGAGAGAGGGGGGAGTCCCAGTGCAGGGGGGCTAGGAGCTGTAAGGTGCGGAAACTGGAAGAGGCACATTGGTAGGGGGAATGGGGAGAAGGAAGAGATCAGCAGATCGAAGGGAACGGGAAGGGGTGTAGAAAGAAAGGTGAGAGGAGGGATAAGGGGGAGCGAGGTCATGAAGAGATTTAAAGACGAGACAGAGGAAATGAAATTTAAGTTCGGAGTGAAAGGGAAGCCAACCAAGGTAAAAAAGCGAGGAGGAAATGGAGTCGTGAGGAGCAAGGAGACATAGGGTACGGATGGTCGAGTGGTAGAGGGATTTGAATGGGGGGAAATGAGATGCAGGGAGTCCAAAGAGGATAGAGGAGCAATGGAAGAGGCGAGAGAAGATGAGGGAGGAGATTAAAAGTTTAGTGGCATGGAAAGTGAGAGATGAGCAAACTTTACGAATGTTGAAGAGGTGGTAGCGCCAGGCGTGAGAGGTAAGAGAAATGTGGTGAGAAAAGGAGAGGGAGGAGTCAAAGTGAATGCCTAGATTGCAAGCGTGGGAAGAGATAGGGAGATTAGAGGGGAGAAAGTGAATTAAAGGTGGAGGACAGGGAGGGGGAGAGTGTTGGAGGTAAAGAATAAGATTTCAGTCTTATCAGTGTTGAGGGAAAGAAAGCGGGATGCCATCCAATTTTTAATGACAGTAAGACAGGAGAGAGTTTAAGGTGAAGGTCAGTAGAGAAGGAAGAGAAGGAAAGGAAGAGTTGGGTGTGATCAGCATAGAAATGGTGAGAGATACCGAAGGACGAGATGATGGGGGCAAGAGGAGAGGTATAAAGTGAGAATATGAAAGGACCAAGAACCAAACCTTGGGGTACGCCGTAATCCAAGGGGAGGGTGGATGAGGTACAACCGCCCCAGGAGACAGCAAAAGTGCAGGAGGAGAGGTAAGAGAAGAGCCAGTTGACAACAGAGCCTTTGAAACCAAAGGAAGAAAGAGTGTTGAGAAGTAAAGGGTGATTGACAGTGTTGAAGGCAGCAGAGAGGTCAAGGATGATGAGGAGAGAGGATTGCTTACAGTACCGAGCAGAAAGGAGGGAGTTGAGAACATAAGTGAAAGCAGTTTCAAGGGAGTGTTTAGGTCAAAAGCAAGATTGAGAGGGAGGACAGAGAGAAAGGTTAGAAACAAAGGCTGAGAGCTGGGAGTAGGCTAGGCGTTCACGTAATTTAGAGAGGAATGGGAGTAGAGAGATTGGACGGAAGTTTGAGGTAAGAAGGGGATCGGCAGAAGGTTTCTTCAGAATAGGTATAATAGTAGCATGCTTGAATGCGGTGGGAATGTAGCTGAGGAGAGACATATGTTGAAAAAGGAGGTTAAGTAAGAAATGAGAAGAGGGTAGATCTTCGGGATAAAAAGGGTGGGGAGAGGGTCCATGGGGGCCAACTTAGGATGGGCTTTGGACAGGAGAAGGGACAAATCAGAAGGGAGGACAGGCGAGAAGTGAGACATGCAAGCTGAAGGGGAGTGGGGGAAGTAGAAGGTAGGGAAGGGGAAGGGAGGAATAGGAAAGAGAGCAGAGAATGTTTTGACGAAGAGCGAGAATCTTAGAGGAGGAGAAGAAGTCAGCAAAGGTAGAAGGAGAGAGGGAGGATGTGGTTTAGGGGTCAGGGGTGGACGGGGAGAAAAGACAAGAGAGGGTTTGAAAGATACGGCGAGGGTGAGAGGCTTGGAAGTGGAGAAGGTTAGAATAGTAGGAACGTTTAGCAGAGCTGAGGCAGGAGTCATAAAGAGAGTGGTAAGAGAAATAGGAGGTTTGATTGGATAGAGAGGGACATTTGAGCCAGTGTCACTCGAGGCGACGGAGGAGACGCTGCATGGTGAGAAGTTGAGGGTAGAGCAACGAATGAGAGGGTTTGCGAGTAGGACGGAAGGAGGAGAGGGGGTAAAGTTGATCAAGGGTGGAGGAGATAGAGGAGGAAAGAGTGGATAGAGCATCATTGGCCGGGAGAGAAGAGAAATCAGGGAGGGGGGAACATAGGAAGATCAAGTGTCGAAAAAAAAGAGAGAAGGACTAAAGTTGCGAAGGTCATATCGAGAGAAAAAGGTAGGGGAGGGTACAGGAGCAGAAGAAGGGAGAAGGGGAGTAAGGGAGAAGGAGAATAAAGCATGGTCAGAAAGATAGTTGGGTAGTGTAGAGACGATGGAGGAGGGCTCGGTAGAGTTAAAGATAAGATGAAGAATGGAGACAGAAGAGTCGGTAGGTGAAGAAGGGAGAGAAGAAAGGAGGTAGGAGTCAAGGATGGAGAGAAGAGGGGAAGATTGAGGATGGGTAGGGAGGTGAAGATTGAAGTCGCCAAGTACAGTGAGAGGGGAGGAGGAGGGAGAGATAAGAGAGTGAAGGTGGTCGAGATTATCGTAGAAGGAGGAAAGGGGGCCAGGAGGTTGGTAGATGATTATAAAGGAGATGGGGTGAGGGGAAGTAAAGGATTTGTATAGGTATTCGAAGGAAGGGAAGGTAGGAAGAGGCAGTGGAGAGGTAGAAGAAAGATATTTAGGGTGGAAGAGGAGTCCAATGCCACCGCCATGACCAGAAGAACGAGAGATATGAGAGAAGGAGGAAGAGCAGGTGGTGAGAGAAGCAGGGACAGTAGAGTTGTGAAGAGGGATCCAAGTTTCGGTTAGACATAGACATCATAGACATCATTCACGGTCAACATCATGCTGCCGACCAGAGGTTCACTGCCCCATTGGCAGCCGCAGCGGGAAACCCCTGCAGGAATTTGTGTCTACTGAGATCAGCAACGCCAAACTTGACACCTCTACGACGTGACGCCTGGTTGCCGGACAATGACTACACGCACACCAGCCACATCACACATGACCTGGAGACGTTCTTCTACCTTGTCCTGATGTCACCATTGCAATAGAAGAAGGGGAGAGAGACAGACCTCTCACTCCCGCCTCCATGGGAACTGTCACCCACAACCCCCTCTCACTCACTGCCACTCGACTCCAATTTGTAGCACAGGACCGCCGCACACGCCGTTCGGTCCATTTTTCACCAGACCTCCTGTAAGGATCGCCCAGCAAGGTTTTCAGCAAGGTTTCCATGACAAGCGTGGCAAACCTCTTCTCCAACTATGGTCTGCCAGCAGACACCTCTGACTTGATGACAGATCCTTTCACTCCTGCGCTGCCAACCCGGGCAACACAAATGGGCCACCTCCTATGCCCAACTCCTGTCCACTCCGCCAGGCCTGCAGACGACATCCACCCTAAGCTCTGGTAACAAGCCAAGAGACACCTTGTCCGCCCTGGACCTGAAGATCCCAGCCGCCTTCCAGGGGCCGGTTGTGCTGCAGCCACCAACAGCACTGCAGATCCTGCACCACCCGGCCTGCAGGATTTCCCAGGAGCAACTCCTTGTGGTCCCAAGTGTAGCTGACACCTTCCTGGATGAATATCACTCCGGAGGGCAGTATCTTGTCCCCTGCAGCCCCCTCCCAGCAGCCAAGACCACCTCGTCGCCAGTGAAGTAATGAGGTTCACCTACTCACAAACCAAGCTAGAGTCAGGAGGTAAGTTTAGCGGTGAGTTTATTCCCTGGCTGTGAGCACAGGTATGACCAATGGACAGAGTACTGGAACATCCATCACAGCCAGCACAGCAACTCTAGCTGTCACTGTAAAAACACATATAAACTAGTCACTCACCAACAATCCAGACTCCATGTGACATCACACCATTCTGAACCCACACACAGATGCGCATTACAACAGAATACTGTGATCAGCCGTTTTATCTGTGATCCATAGGGTTTCATGTTGTCTTTACCAGTGTCGAGCGTGGGTGATGGGTTGTTGGAAATGGTAATTGTTGACACTATGAGATGAATGTAGAGGACAGGTTTCGTACAGAGGTGTGCCACTACACTGGTGCTTATTGAATCTATACATGTGATATGATATGGCATTTATAACGCGCCTGAACACAAGTGTTTCCTGTACATAGAGCTGCTGTATCCAAATGTGTGGCTTGCTTGGTGTGTACATACAATCCCCTTGTACACAATCGCTTCTGATTCGTCTCTACGTGTTTGTGGTTGTTTTCCCATTTGAGTTCCGGTCTAAGTAGTCTTGGGTTTCGCATTGACATGTGAGCAAAAGCATATGCAAATCCGCATTCGCAGAGAGAGAGAGAGAGAGAGAGAGAGAGAGAGAGAGAGAGTGTGTGTGTGTGTGTGTGTGTGTATGTGTGTGTGTGACCCCGAAAGGCCGTCTATTGTCTGGTCTGTGGAAAGGACATTGAAGAGAAAATATTTCTTCATACTTTTTTTAACGTGAAAACGTCCATCAAATTTCACCAAACGTACCTACGGCAAGATCAGTTGCTCGCAATATTTAGCGAACCTTCGTGGATCAGGATCATAAGGTCAACAGTTACAGAGCAAAAAGCTTTCTCTTTTTCCTCTGTGAAGTATATGGGACCCTTGGCTCTAGTGTCGCTTCTGTGACACATATATGTCTGAGTGAAAAAAACACGTTTTAAAAAGAGTTAAGGGAACTACCTACACAAAGATGAAGCATACAAACGTTAGGAGCCAAGTTTAACTAACATACACACACTCAGTTCAAAGGGAAGAGAGCAAACCCCGGTGACTGCAAACATCCGGAATGCAAATTACAAGGTACCAGCTCACAGTCCAAATAAACCAAGTCTCACATATAAAGAAAGTCCATTACAATGCAATTTAAATATACTCTCCCTCTATAGCACTGCTTCACAACACCCTCGTTAGCCATAGGATGGACGCCAGCATCCTACGTTTTAAAGCAAGTTTTGTGAAGTAGTGGTGTAGTGTGATTTAAGGTTTAATCCATGATGTGGTGGACTTGTTTAGTCTTAGGAGTGAGCGTCTGCAAGGTTTGTAGACTTCTGCTTTTGTAGGTAGTAACCTTGGCGCCATTTTGAAAACGTATTTTTTAGACACGTTCCTTGATGTTTTAACTCTGTTTCGCTGTTCGAGCCAAATGCAATGTCTCCATTTAAACATGTGCCTGCATGGCATGTGCGTGTTGTTGGTAAATGTCTGCGGCTATTGTGCTCCCTGTCTTTCCGCTTGCAGTGTGTGTCCACATGCTAGTTTTGTGCTTGCTTCTTTCTTCCTCAGGGTTTTTACTGGGCCGTGTTTTCCGTCGCATTCCACGTGGACACGCCTCGACTCGTGTTTGTATTCGATCTTTCTTAAAATATGAATTTCTCAAGTTTGCCTGAAGTCGTTTTTTGGAATTTGTGTGGTGTAAATTTGGTTAACGTCTCGAAAATAGAAGTAGACAATTTTGGTGTATGTGTCCTGAAAGCATTGTTGTGTCTGTCGAAAAACAAATGTAAGAACCACCTTTTTCCCCAACATTCTTTTTCCACATGAATACATTAAGAAACAGTGGCATACGTGTTTGCCTGTGGCCGTGGCGCATAGCTATTAGTAGCTATTTCCGCATGTGTAGGCAGGGCAGTTTCTAGTCCATTTAGTGCCCAGGGCAGGCACTAGGAATGCACCCCCACCCCCACACCCTATCCTGCGCGCCACTCCCACTGCACTCCGCGCGCTACTCCCACTGCACCCCGCACGCCACTCCCACTGCACCCGCGCACCACTCCCAAACTACACCGTTAAGGAACTCCTACCCAAAGTCAAACAGTCCGTCACACAAAGAATGAATTGCCATTTGCAACGGTTGGCCACTTTTTCATTGGTGACCAAGACAATTTTATGCACCAGTCCCACATAGGCTGTAGATAATGAGGACTGGGCACACCAAGATACCATGAATATGGCATAGGATGCAGTATATACAACCAACAAAAAACACAAGATGCTGAAGGGGGTTTGGATGCAAACTAAGCCAAAAGTGCAATGACAAGGAGACACCTGAACCCAATAAATAATCAATGTTTGAATGGGAATCAAGTGTATGCTTTGATACAGTAAAGTCTGACTGTTGGCTTGTTATAAGGACACATGGACCCGGATTATTTATTTATTCATGCAATGTTTGTCGGGTACCTGTATATTTATTTATGTATGCAATGTTTGTTGGATACAGGTATCCAGTTAAACGTTTTTAAGCGCTTTTTATGCTGCAATCGTGGTGCTTGTATGAATGTGAGTCAGAGAGTGTGAAGTGTTAACTTGCAAAGCTGCCTACAATGCATGCCCACTCCCCAGACTCCACTGCATCTCCCCTCCCATCACAATGCCAGCACAAAACCATTCAGAGACTAATGGCCCATCATTAGCAGTTTCCTGCTGGTATTGTGATGGGAGGGGTTGGTCTTAGCTGCAGAGGGTACTGAGGTTTTCTTATTGTTGTGCTTATGGCCCCACCCTATGTGTCGGGAATGTGCTCAAGGGAACCTCTGACTGTCAGAAGAGGCAGCGCCAGGGACTCTCCCCACAGCAATCACGCCGCCCAACAAACTGGGGAATTTAATCCCCTCAAGCCTGGATGGGCTCCAGGGACCTTGGCAATTGTGCCCTCTGCACAATTGGGCACCAGGCAGCCGCCCGCCTAGCCCGGGCCAAGGAACTGGCCTGTCCAATAAGTCAAATAAGCTATTTCCATCGTATGCACGGCCAGTAAACACTGTAACCCATTTCACACGCCAGTAGTAGATATTGCAGAGTGCCCCCCACACCCTAACCGTTATTGGCATTTTCTTCAGACTCCTGTATGTGCAATCATCAATCTTGGGTGGATGCTGGCAGGCAGATGATTTACCCCAATATAATAATATGGCCATTCCAGTTTAAATGCATTCAAACAGGGGCCCCTGGCTGGCTTTTTGTTGTCTCATGACTCATTATTTCCCCAGTTTAAGTGACAAACTGAATGTTTAAACATTGAATAACTAGGACAAACCCGCTATGGAGGAAGTTGCTGCCTCTCTAGTAGGGTGGCCAGACATCCCGGTTTTGCAGAGCCTGTCTTGGAATTGGGTTCTCTGTCCCTCTTTCTCAAGATTATTTTTCCATTGGAAAATTCAGTGGTCCCGGTTTTTGGTATTAGGTCTTCATAGGTGGTATGCAGAAATGCACAATCTCGCACAGAAAAAATGCAGCTTTTTACGAATGAAGATAGTACATTGTGATACATTAATTATACTATATGTTTTTATTCTACCAGCGACACTTAAACCTCCTTCTCCTCCAACCGCGAATGAAGTGTAGTGCCTTGACAGCCACTTTCAAGGATTAGTCCTACTTTTATGTTAGTTGGCCTATGCTGGTTTTTAACTTTTTTAATCTGGTCACCATATACCTCTGGGCTTCCATACTACTCAAAGGGTCCTGATGGAAGAAACGTGCACAGCTGTGCTGTTCCATCACTGGCAAGGAAAGCTAGAGTAAGATTTCACTGCTGATCTCTTGTAGTACCAACAGCACACTGCTAGAGGAAACTCCTTCTGCAGGGTCCTTTATCTTTGACAGAACCCTGACGAGGACCGTTCAACGTGTGGCTTGGCCTGTTGCCATGAATTTCCTGTTCCACTGGTCTTAATAGAAGCAAATATTTCCTGCTTCCTTGTGCCAAAGCCCTTCAGCACCACACACACACACACACTTCTAGAAACAGAAATATTTAGTTAGACTCATAAGCCATGAAAAAATACCACAACTGCTTGGTTTTAGTGGAAAAATAGGCTACATCCAGCCCGATTTTAGTAACATTGCAGGGTCACATAAATAGGAGCAACCCTCGTCCTCCTTGGAGTGCGTCCGCTTACATGTGCCTCCAAGATGGCGGCCACCTAAGGGATGCCAGAGGGCTTTTTAACATTTCTAGGATGAATCCTACACATGGTGTATGCCCAGAATCCTCCTGCAACCTACCCCAAGTTCAGTATTCATTGAATAGCAGTGTGGTTCACGCGACAGGCCATTTGTGACAAAATAGGAGCTTGCTCGCTCAACTTGTTTCTGCTCGGCTGAAAGGGCAAACCACCTAGGTATGACAGTAGGCGCTTAAATACACAGATAAAAACGTTTATTGACCTCTGCCTTGTTTCAGTAGTTCAACGTGCCTTATTCTGGTGCATGACTAAATAAGAGCTTAACAGTATGCAAGAAGTTGGTGTCACCAGGTGCCTCATCTTTTACGATCAAAGCCACCAAGCTAATAACCCCCTAGCTAAGTGGCTACTAACCAACTACCTGGACCACACTCACTACACTGCTCTGGACAGCGGAGTTCGGGCAGTGTTCAGTCTGCGGCAGTACGTGGTGGAGTGTGGCGAGAGGAGCTGCAGCGACTGTGACTTTGCTGGATTCTAGGATTGTGTTCCGAGAAACTTACACCTTTAAGAAAAAGAAAAGACCAACTTCCTATAAAAACCTGCCTGGAGCGCGGAGCGCGCGCGGAGCTCGGGCAGAGTTCGGGCAGAGTTCAGTCTGCGGCAGTCCGCGGCTGAACGGCGGCTGGTTGAGGCGGGCCACTCGGCTGACGGTCGCGAGAAGGTAAGTGAATCTAATTCACTAATTCCTCACTATTTTCTGGATGGCCGAAACCGGCCCCCTGACGCGTGCAATGGTCAGGCAAACGCTCCTTCCAAGACCGAAGTCCGACCACTTAGCTGCCTCTGTTTCTGCTTGCGAAGCTGCCGCCGTGAGTAGTAATCACAGTAGTGAAGACGTGCTCGGCCTTGTCGAACCAGTGGACCCTGTGGCAATTGCTGTAAACACCAGCCAGAGCTCTTCATCGCCGCATGTGTGCTCACTAGCCGGATATGACTGGGGAAATCAGAGTAGGCAGCGCGGAAAGAGTCCAACGTTGCCCGCAGAGTCCTCAATTAATATAGGATGTATAAACACTTTTGATAAGAGCTTCACTTGCTTCCAGACTTGCACCACACGACTCTGCGTGAGCCTGCGTGCAGAATGTTTTCTGCGTGCTCTGCGTATTCATGGAATTGTTCACGTAAAGTAACCATACATGCAAGTCGCAACTGGAATGCCCACAACACGCCCCGTGCAAACCACGCAACAACCTGTGTACCTACCTTTGCCCGACCATCCATCATCCCTGAGAACTGCGTGCAAACACCCATTAATTTGCGTGCACCTAAGTTACGATCAGCACCACTCAACTTACGATCAGCATCACTCAACTTGCTTGTTCTATGTAAGTTACGATCAGCACCACTCAGCTTGTGTGAACCCAAGTTACGAGGCGCTGATCATAACAGAGGGCATGCAAGTTGTGTGATGCTGATCGTAACTTACAGAGGGCATGTGTTAGGAAAGATTTCATTTATGTGCAATTTTCCCTTCATTTATGGACCCCCGCCCAATCTTTTTGATTTTGTTTGGCTTTCCTATCCTGACTTTTTCCAGTGGAGATCACCCTTCAGCTGAACTCCCCTGGGCCTTTGCTCACTTGTTGTGGGTAAAGTGACACGTCCTTCAGACTGCCAGTACTGGGAAACCATATATCCCTTAGTCTTTGACTATGCTGCCATTTATTGGTAACTTTTTAACAGTGCACAATGTACCTTCCAGTACTGTGCGCAAGGGTTGCTTTTTGTTTTATGGCCCTAGACACTCGAAGGATTTTTAGGTGATTGTGCCTGGGACAGACTGCTGGCAGCAGGTACTTTTCATAATGTTTTATTTCTTTTTACTGGGTCAAACCACGTTTCCCGCATTTACTCAAGACTGTGGTCAGGTCTGAAAATGGTCGAGCCACAATGTCTTTTGTTCTGAACCAAGGCCATTTTGTGCCTTGCCTTCACACAGGCCAAGTAACCAGGGTTTTCCTGTATTTGGGCATGCAGCCTCCCGCGAAAACCAATCTCTTTCACAGGCTTCTGCCTGTCACGTGTGTGTGCCCAGGAAGCAGCCTGGAACTGTCTAGTCCCAATTCACACTACTGGTGCCAGGATGTCTGGAGTGCCTGAATGACTGAGACTACCATGGACCACATCTGGGATGCCTGCAAGAGACCAGATCTTCTATTGGAAGTCCTCGGTTTTGGTATAAAGCTAACCTTGGATAAGAGAAGGGGCTCTGCATCCATTCCAGGTTGATCACTTGTGTTCTCAGCGAACTACAGAAGGAGCCAAGCCTCCTACGTGAAGAAACAGACTTGTGAAACCGACAGAGACATTTTGGAAGGTTTTGGCACCCTTTGCCCTCTGCTGTCCCGTCTGACCCCTGCTTTCTTCTTCGATCAAGAAGGCCTGCCAAGGTGCTTCGCCCCTTTGGAGTAGTGTGAACAGCTACTATCTGCTCCCCGTACTTACCCACCGAATGAGCCCCTTCGGAAGTGTTTGTGTGACAACAAGTGAACTGTCTAGCTCCACCTCAGCACCGCCGCCCCTGCACCACCGCTGTCTCGCGTGCAAAGCCAAAACTTGGGACATTGCTTGTTTGTGGTCCCATGCATTCCTCCAGCCAGATTTCAAAGACCTAGCTCCTCTGGGTCCCGAATTAGGAGAGTGTGTAATGCTGCCCGCATCCACAATCCCTGTGTCACTAACTGGTGGTGATGGTCACTATCGTTCCCTTGCTGTTCTGCTCTCCTGTACCCTGAAGCCTGCTGCACTGGAATTTTCTTCACACCTACTTCGGAAGCTGAGAAAAGTCAACTATCCCAACATCGATTGATCGTTCTCCACCGCAGCCGCTGAGACCCGCAGCGTCGCCAAACTGCAGGACTCGAACCTACTAGCGACCTCGACTAAACTTGCAAAGTTTGGTCCGGAGTGTGCTGAGGGTCGGTGAGTACTTGCATCACTTACCGGTGATCCCCTGGTACAACCAATCCCTTTTACGCATGAGTATCCCTTAAAGGTATTCAAACTTGGCTGGGTTAGCTTGCACTCCCTAGCTATTTTTGCCATTTCAACACTGCTTTGCCAATGGGCAGGGCCTACTTGAATAGTGGGAAACAATTCTTCATCACCTCAAGCGCCTTCCTGACTTCCTACATCCCCTCTAAGAAGACCCGCTTTTTGGTTCACCAGCACCATCGTGCATTTTTAAGCACAACTGTACTGTTGAGCACAAGGCTCCACTCTTCTTAGGGTTGAACTCGGAAGTTAAAAAACGAACTGCAAAGAATTGCCTAATGCCATTTATGTGTTAACTCAACCCCTCTCATTGCAGGTTGTGACTGTTTTTCCACTGCATAGCATTATATTTTAAGGATTTGTGTGATAACTGTTTTCCCATTGCTAAAGTTACTTGTGTCTATCTGGTCCGGCCGACAATAAATGTATTTATATGTTTAATATACACTTGTCTAAGAGTAATTTGTGGTGCGTTGCTGTATGTGCTCATTGTTGGCTTCCGATCACTCTCACCACTCCTGACACTTAGTCCTGACCGCCTGCCAAGCTGCCTAGATTGGTCTGGCTTGTCCAGAAGGTTCCCCTGTTTCACTAAACCAAGGGTGGCCTCCTAAGATTCTGCCCACCAGATCAGAGTTTAGAAATACATCTTAACAGCATGCAAGTTACGAGTGCTCGTAAATTGCATGCACCCCTTCCATTGTACATACCGTCACCCATATGATCAGCGTTTTGCATCCTTGTTGATTCATATGGGCCCTTGGACTTTACGCCTGCTATCATGTGGCATGTGAGTACTGCGGTTTGCGCGTGGTTTTTCACAACACGAGTTCAAATCCATTAACACAGTTGTTTCCGCGTTTGTATGGGCGTGCGATTGCTTGGCCGTGGACCACCCCTCAACACGCCCACATTTTCGTGTGTTCTTCCTCGGTCTGCATGTTCTGCCCTCTATTTGGGTCACTGCCCGGCCACACTCTATTTGGGGTCTTGCAGAAGGCGCTCATCCACTCGCAGAGATGTGCTGGGCCGGCGCAGAATCTACGCAAGTCCCAGAAAAGTCCTGCACAGTTCATTCCATGAATTGACGGACAGGTATTTGCGCACAGAATGGCATGCAAATCTCTGATTATCCATTCAAATAATTCCATGAATATGGCCCTAAGAATAATATAAGTAAATACAGTACAAAAATAGATGGCTATTTCCAGCTCCAAACCTATCATTAGGTGGCCAGATATTGTTAACTAGGGCATCAAGATAGAATCTGTTTCAAGCAGATTCTGCTTCATTCAGACTGATGCTATCCAAGCAATAATGCAAGCAAGACATCCCTCCAGGGAGTGAACATCAGCAGCCAATTAGATCTTTAGATACAGCTCCATATTATCCGATTATTGGTGAGCAGAGATCCCCCACCAGCAGACCTTTCAGTGGCTACTTAAACATATTGAAAATCAATTGTATTGACCCCTGAGGCACCCCACAAGTTACTGGGAGTGTGGGGGACCTTGTGGACTTCATTAGTAAAAATGGAGTACATCCAAACAAAAAAAGGTGCAAAGCAGTCCAGGACCTTACCCTTCGCCCTCATGCGACCCAAGATCACAATTAGGAGTACCCCATGGTCAACCATTTGAAATGCCATGAAGTGGTCCATCAGCACCAGAGCTCATGTCGAGGGTACACGCAGGTGAACTCAGTCCCGCCCAGCAAAAATGAGAAACATTCAGTGCCTTGTTTGAATTTTTGAATAAACACCAACCTGGGGATCGAACCACATTCTTTAGGCGCGCAGAGCAGGGACTTCACCACTGCACTATATAACCTGATAAAAAATAGGAAACAACGAAAGGTGATATGTCGCATTTCGGTACTGCATGTTCCAGGGAAAACATTGATATTGGTTCTTGGAGTTTAAAACATGCACACCTTTAAACGTTTTCAAAAACACTATTAGAAGAAAATATCTTGTCTTGGTTTTGTGTGTGTATGTTGATTTTATGAAAGGCAAATGCCATTGGTCCTGTGCAATTTGCGTGGTTATGCAAAGCCAACAATGAATTGTGCATATTTCACCTTGATATGCTCATTTCTGTTGACGTTGCATCCAATTGCGTTTGTTAATGAGTCTCCCCACTTCTTTTTTTCAGGACTTGACCCAGGCATTGAAGTACTGTGTCTCTTTCACCACCACCTGTTCAATAATTTCACCTCCTTCTCCTCACCCCCTGCCAACTTCCAACATCCTCCACTCCTCCACAATCTCTGCCCAGAAACTGTACTCTCCTATTTCCCCCCTCCTGTCTGGGATTTCTCCTGGGGGTCAGCACCTGTATGAGTAAGGACTGTAGTTGTCTCTTGCATTTAAGCACAAGAATGCCAGATTGAGGCTTGGTGGTTGGGCCAACATTATATGAGGACCAGATGCTATTTTGAAATTTATTTCACTCATTTCAGTATATAATGTCGTTCCCTGGCCTGGTGTGGGGACATAGGAAAAAGCTCAAAATGCAGCACAGGGTAGAAGGTCAACCAGCGAGAGTTAGAAGTTGATCTTAGTGAGTGGTATACTAGAGTTGCTGGGAATTTTATCATAATAATTTATCATTTATATAACGCTAGGAACCCTCAGGTATCTGAGCGCTGCGTATTATTACCCACGGTGTGTGCTGCTCATTTATCGAGCTCGGAAGAATGAAAGGCTAAGTTTTTGACCCCGCCGGGATTCGAACCTGCCTGCATCAGCAAGCTCTGCACAACAATCAAAGCGAGTGCTCCACTCGCTGTGCTATCGGATCGACAGGGAAGTCCCATCCCCAATGAGGGTCCTGCCTGCCAGGGAATAACAACGTCTCAGCACATGTGTTGGTTTTGACAACTCGTCTGCGAAATTTCGGCATTTATCAGGGTAAACTGCATCTTTACTCAAATCGCCTCTGTCTTGTTGGGCAGGTCAGGGATTTGCATGGGGGGCGGCAGGTTTCTGGTATAGCATTAATATTTCACTATCAGAGAGGGGAGAATTAGTGTTGGAGCTTGGGGCACGTTAGTGCAACTACTGTGACTGTCCACTGCCAAGTGGCGGAGACCAAAGAAAAGTGCCCAGGGCAGCTCCCCATTCGACCGCGGGGTCCAGAGAGACACCCGGCCCCCTGAGCCAGCCAGTCTCGCAACGGTCCGAAAGCCAGGCAGGGTACTTCGTCAAAGTGCATATGGATATACCATTTGCATGTGTATTCCAATCCTATATGTGGTTTGCACATGTGTATGCATTTTACTTGAGTAAGAAAATAGTCCTTCCTAATTGGAAGAGGGATCATGAGTTTAAGTCACTTGATCGAAAGTGTTTGATCATAAGTATGATTTCTTAGCTGAAGCGTGTTTCATGCCTAAAGCATTTTAACAGCTTTTTACAGGAGTGCTTTGTTCGAGTCCTGTGTGAAATACAAATAGGTCATTTTTACAATTCGGGAAAATAAAAGAAACTGGTTTAGTGCTTCAGCGTCCAGCGTTCACCAAATGCACCTTGCATCATCTAATCCCAAAAACCATGCTGGCCACTTCCCTAAATGAAAAAAAATGTGTTGTGTGCGCATACTAATAAAGCACCCTTGTGTTTTGACCTGTTGTGTTTCCTATTACACACAGAAAGTATACATTGCAAATTCGATTTTTCAGTGAGTTTTAGAGTTTCAGTAATTTTCATTCTACTAATATGTTTATATATGTACTACCTGCCCAGATGATCTATGTAGCCATTTCAGGCCAACTATATAATGCATTAATTTACAGCCTCTTCTACGAATTATGCCTTTTATATGTTCCTGGGAATTAAAATAATGTCCTGTATGACATGAATAGAAAAGCTACCTAATCTGGTGAAGTTCCCTTCCTTACCTTACTTGTGGATGGATGGTTCACCAAGGGGGCGGGGTGATGCCACAAGCAATGTGATACTGTGCATGGGGATGACGTGGGGAGGACCCACTGGTTACCACACCATGTCACATGCCAGAGACGTGGGCTTGTCACATTGCCGCCATAGATGTTTCTGACGCTTTAAGAGACTCAAGGAGAAGCAATTCAACGGTGTCGGCTGTGCATGCTAGCTCAACTCCACTTGCACAGGGACATACATTCAGAAGTTTCATATGAAATCACAGGGAGAAAGGACCAGGTCTGGACCAGTCGATAGAATTCAAGCAATCCACCAGTCACCTCCCAAGCATTCCACGCTCACACAGCTAACATAGGCTGGGCTAAGAGATGCTGCCTTGAGGGCAGGAACAGGATGTGTCAGGCAAAGAGAGGCCCACCCAAAGAGTTGTGCAAGCCACCCTCAAGGCTAACATCAGAACTAGTTCTACGTGATTTATACGACTTTCTATTGAAAGTCGGCCTTAATGGACACTGAAACCTACTAATTTTCTTATGGCATGTCTCATGTGATGAGCAGGGTGGAGGCGCTTAAATCTGCCAACGAGCGCTAGCAACTGTCTTTAGAGGACCAGGAGAACCATCTAGAAGAAATAACAACAGGCTTTGGGGGATCCCATTGCAGGTCCCAGATGCTGACCTGGTTTCCTATGTAGGTTCTCAGTTTACAGAGCTGTTGCAGTGGCCGGCAGATAAGGAGTTGGAACTGGACCGCACTTGTCGAGTGTATCTGTCCAAATGTGAAACAACTGGACGCCTGATGTATTAACTAGAGTACAGTTTTACAGGATCAAGGAGGAGATTATGAACACTGACCATGCTTGCTCAGATCTTGAGTTCAGGGGCTTCAGGGTCTTATTGCTCCAGGATCTCGCCCATCCACTTTAGCTAAGAGGCGCTCTCCGTGGGATTTCACGCAGTGGCTATGGAGCAAGAATGCAAAGTACCGCTGTGGGTATCCATGCAGAGTGATCTTCACACTGGAGGGGGAGAGGAGAAGGGGCTACTCAATACAAGACGCCTCACCAATTATCAATCCGCCCTCCTACCTGTACTCGCCCTCTGAGCAGCCGGGAGATGGGGTGCCCGCCTCAGACTAGCCGGCACATGCGGCAGCCTGGGCAAAGGTCACGAGATTGCAGAACTGTAGGAGAAACACTGGTCTGAGGGCAGCCTCGGGTTTCAGTTTACCCCAGTTTTCTGATCGGAGGAGCATGCAGCCTTAGGAAGATCATCTCCCATTAAATATTCTCCTACCTGGTCATGTTGGCTTCGATGTCTAACTTCTTCTTAGCCCAGTATGCTCGAGGGCAGTTCTGGCTCACTTACGTTTTGGGGGCAGTTGGACCTGTTAGACTGGGGCTTGGCCTGTGCTGGCCCTGGCGTATGCCTCTCTGTAGCCCTGAGGCAATGGTGTGCTATCTTTGTTGGTGGACAAAGGGGAGTTGGTGGGGTGGGTGGTGGGTTAATGGGTTATGTTGGGGGGGGTTCTTTTCCTATTTAACAGTTCTAGTTGTTGAGTGTTTGGGGGTGTATTTGTATTTTATTGAATTTATATAGTGTTTTAATCCAAAACGCCTTACAAGAGGAACAGTTCATGTTTGTCATATAGGTGTTCTATGTGACAAACATTAGATTGGTGGGTAGAGCCAAGGCTCCATTATCATTAGCTTTATGGCGGGGTGAACGACTTAGGGTAGCGACTCTTAATGTGCAGGGACTGGACTCTGCGGTTAAGAGGAGGTCTATGCTGAGAAGGTTCCAGACGTCTGAGATAGCTACTGCTGTGATTCAGGAAACCCACATGCTCCCGGCATATGAAATTTGCATGAAGTACAGGTCGTTCCTCAGGCAGTATTTTACCTCTTTGTGGGAAAAAAAGCAGGAGGTGGCCATATTGGTTGCTAGAGAGGTCCCTCGCTTCTTCTGGGTGAGGTACTTAGAGACCCGGAAGGGAGATTCCTCCTTGTGAGGGAAACCCCGATGAGTCTTCGAGTGTCTTTAGCCTCAATGTATCTCCCTAATGAAAATCAACACGATTACTTGGTATCCCTGCACCCAGTTTTGGTGGAATTTATCGAGGGTGGATTGATTCTGGGGGTTAACTTCAATCTGGTGCCAGACCCAGAAGTGAAGAGGACGTTACCCCCCTCCCCTCCCAAGTGACCATGGACGCTCTTTGGGCCTGATGAAAGTGGTAGGAGAATTAGATGTGGTGGACGTCTGGTGCCTTCTCCATAAGGGGGAGGCAGAATGTACGTTTTACTTGCATGTCCATAAAGGGTTCTCTTGCCTCAACCTCCAATTGCTATCAGCCTTGTTGATTCTTTACACTTCTAATGCTGTTATAGGCCCTAGATTGTTTTCTGATCATTCTCTGGTTTCACTTGACTTAAGTGTTTTTAGGCCTCAACCCCCAACCAGATGTGGTTGGAGGCTTTACAACCCTCTCCTCCAGGATCCACCGACGTGGGGGGAAATGGCAAAGGCTATAACTGGTTATTTCAGGGAGAATGATACGGTTGGGATATCACGTGGGGTTGTTTGGGACACAATGAAAGCGGTGGAAAGGGGAGGATTTATCAGCCATTTGGAGGCACACTTCACCACTAGGGCTCGCAACATGCCACTATTAGAATCCAAAGTGAGGGAATGGGCAATAGTGTATGCCCATTATAAGTCCCAGGGGGCACTAAGGGAGTCAAGGCTGGCTAGGTCCAGTGTGGAGGCCTTGATGGCCTCCAAGCCTACCAATTCCATGATTCGAACATACAGTCATATTACTCTCAGTCCAATAAAGTCAACAGATTCTTAGCATACAAACTGAAGAAACAGAAAACCAGAAATAGTGTCCAGGCAGTCAGGGTTGGGAGGGGTGCCCTTAGGGTTGCAGATGATATCCTGTTATTAATGTCTCAGAGTCGCAAAACTCTACGGGCCATTCCGGGGGAGTTAAAAGTCTTCCAGTCCGTTTCGGGCTGCGCAGTCAATATGGGGAAGTCCATGGGTTTGAATGTCTTAGAATCGATTGGCAATATGTCTCTCATCAAACAGGAATCTCGGTTTTGGTGAGTGATGGGGAACTTAAATACTTGGGAATAATTTTTACTCCCTCATTTTACGGACTTATGTAGGGCAAATGTTGTGCCCTTGTTTAGACCTGTGGCAGATGACTTGACCAGATGGGATTCCCAGTAGATCTCTTGGTTGGGTTGTGGAGCCACAGCCAGAATGAATCTTGTCCCCAGACTGCTTTACTATGCTTCAGCCCTACTAGTCCTCATACCAAGAGCATTGATACAGATGCTACACCAGAATGTTATGAAATGTATATGGGTGGATTGCAAACCCTGTGTGAGTAGACAGGCTCTTCACATGAATAAACACTGTGGGTGTCTGGGGCTCCTTAGCCTTCAGAACTATATAAATATGGCTAATATGTCCAGGATTATTTCTTGGAGTAAAGAGAGGGGCTGCCCTTCGGATGGCTATGGAACAGGAAGTGACAAGCCTCTCTTTGAGGTATCTCCCACATAAGGGCGTGGTGGAAAGAGCGTTTGTTGGCGCTCTCTTGTCAACCACTAGTGCTTCTTTGTCATAGTCGGACAAGGTGATCAGGTTGAGGAGGGCTCAGGCGGATTGGGGCCGCTATACCTAGTCTTGGGTAATCCTCACTTTGCCCCAGGGGTGGAAGGGAACCCCTTTGCTCAATGGAAGGAGGGAGGCCTGTTTCATCTGCACCAACTTTATCGGGGCGGATCTCCTCTGACATGAGAAGAGTGCAGGGCCTCGTTCTGAATCTCAGAGACTCAACTTTTTCGGTATTGTCAGCCACGTCACTGGATCACTAATCCCGAAAAACAGGCAGCGGGCCTCTTGGCGCTGGAACTCACTCTGCAAGAGGGTAGCCCGCTTAAGAAAATCTCCCGAATGTACAAACTGTCAGACAGATCCGACCCTTCCAATAAGTTTACATATAACAATCAATGGGAGCGGGATGTGGGCCTACCCATTTCTGAAGAAGCCGGGACGGATTTGACAGAGGGCGGCAACCTCGTCTGCCATGTCACTTACAAAGTAAACACTTACAAGGTGTTGTATCACTTTATTTCTATCCCACTCGGCTTCATAAGATTGATGCCTCAATTTCATCGCTCTGTTGGAGGGGCTGTGGCCAGAATGTTAGCTATCTACATATGTGGTGTACATGTGAAAAAGCTCAGAGCTTTGGCGGGAGGTTGTTACCCTCATAGGGGAAATTACTAGAACTGAATTACCCATGGACCCAAACGTGGTGCTCCTCTGTGAGCCTCTGATGTCTGTGTGCCCTGTTGTGGCTCTAGGGCAACCCTACTATGTTATAATATTTGTAGCTGATTTAGAGGCTTCATGTTTATTGCATTGCCCCGAGCTTGGGGGTGGGAGGGTTCTGGTCAATTGGTCGTGTGATGCCCCTACCTGCCGACCTGGCGATGAATTGAGCCCCTGTAGTTTTGCATCACCCCTTTGCACTCTTGGTATTTTAAGACTGTTTTGTATTGTTTTGTTTAAGTGATATTTGTAAAATTAATGAATAAAGCCTTTAACATTTTATTTTACAAAGTTGCCCTTTTGGTCCTGCTCTTTTGATCGACATTAATACAAGTTTTTTTTTTCAAGCTTATTTTTATTGATTTTACATATGGAGGTATAACAACAACCCCAACTGCCCCTCCCCCTTCCCCTTCCTCTTCCCCTTCCCATTCAGTGGGCACACACCATGTCCCCTTGGGTCCGCCAGTTTAGGGTGGCCGGATTATGAGATGTCCAAAATGCGCAACTTGTACGGGCAGTATTGTTCCATGAATTCCCCCTGCAGAGTTTCTAGAATCGGGGCCCATTCTCGTGAACATTTTGCTTGGTCCCCCGTATCGAGTGCGTGACCCACTCCAGCGCCACAATGTTCCAGAGTTTATACAGCCATTCCACTAGCATCAGAGAATCAGCTGATTTCCATTTACAAGCAATGACCAAAATGCTGCCAGGTGAAAGATGTAAAAGGCCTTCCTTTTGTATTTTGGCCAAACCCCTGTTGACCGGGTCCGCCAGCCCCAAGAGAGTTTCTCCCGCGGCTCTATCTCCTTCCCCACCATATACATCCCTAATAATCCTGTTGGTTGCATGCCAGAAGGATTGTAGCGCCAGGCAGTTACGTCAAATGTGGAGCCAGTCCCCTTGATTGCCACACCGTCTACAGCGTCTGTCTAAGATGTCCGGTTTCAACTTGTGGAGCCTCGCTGGGGTGTAGTGCCAGTAGTACATAAGAATCAGACAGAATTCCAGGATCTGAATCAATGTGGTCAAGCAAGGAATATCTGACCAAATCGAAGCCCAGCCCTCGTCTGAGACAGTGCCCCCTAAGGTGTATTCCCTTCTCCTTTGGAATGACAGCTGCTTAGGCGGGGGGCGTCCACAAAAAACCTATATATTTACGAAATGAGATGCCTATCCCCTGTGTTCGAAATGAGAAACCTTTTGAAGGGTGTAAGTGGTCTGACTGCTGCAGCTCGGTTAGGGGGTGCCATGATCCAGTGGCGAACCTGAAAGTATGAAAAGCGCTACAATTCTTGTAGCCCCAGTTCTTTTTTACATTTGGTAAACGATTTGACTTCCTACCCCTGGAACATATCCCTGAGTTTTGTACAGCCATCCGTCCTCCACTGGGGGAACTTGTGTGGCTCCAGGCCTTATGTGAACTGCAGGTTTTCGAAAAGCAGGGTGAAGTGGGGGGGTAGAGGGTTGTGATGTGATGTAAGCTTACTGCTTGATCCCATGTGTCCTCCACAACTTTTGTTATGGCGCTATGATGTATTTTGCGGGGTCAATCTGCTTTCGGGAGCCATAGTTTTTCTCCCATGTGGGGTTCTGCCATTTGCACCCACCTCTTTTCCTTATTCTCCCCAAACCAGTCCTTTAGAGCTCTGAGCTGCGCGAACCGGTAATATTCCCGAAAGTTCGGGAGGCCTAGCCCTCCTCTATTGGGGAGAGAGCATTAGGGTGCTCAGTGAGATCCGAGGGGTTTTGTTCGCCCACATGTATTTGGAGATCAGCTTGTTTAAGGACCGGAAAAAGGTGGTTGGGACGGGAACTGGGAGAACCTGAAATAGGTATAGTATTCTAGAACGTACGACCATCTTAATAGCGTTAACTCTACCCAGACACGACACCGATATCAGGGACCACATTTGTAACTGTGCATGAAGCTGGGCCAGCAATGGGTGGAAGTTAGCATCGTAGAGCCCCTTTAGCGTGAGTGTGATAGTTACCCCCAGGACTCTAATACTATTGGGGACCCACTTGAGTTGCATCACTTCTTCTGCCACTGTCTCCTCCTCCTGATTAACCGATAGATTCAAGATCACAGGCTTTGCAATGTTTAGTTTTAGGCCTGTGACCCTGCCGAACCTCTCAAGTTCCTGCAGTGCCACGGGAAGAGTAGTGACGGGCCCTGTGAGAGTGAGCAGCATATCATCTGCATACGCCATTAGTTTGTGGGCCTTGCCCCCAAAGGTTATGCCCTTGATTACCTCTGAGCGTCACGAGAGCTGCTCCAGGTGCAGCGGATATAGCAGGGGGGATAGGGAACAGCCCTGCCTAGTTCCTCTTCTAAAATGGACCGAGCATGAGAGCGGCCCGTTCACCAAGAGCCACGCCATTGTATGTGCATAGTTTACCTTGATCCTCCTTATAAATTTAGGGCCAAAGCCCATTCTGTGCATGGTATTGAAGAGAAAGGTCCATTTGACTGGGTCAAATACTTTTTCTGCATTCAGGGTTACGAACACCGCCGGCACACCTTTCTTCTCAACCTTTTCTAACAGATGTCAGATCCTCCTGAGATTATCGTCTGTTTGACGTCCCTTTATGAACCCAGTCTGGCCGAGTGGCTCAGTCTGCATCAGCTGCGCCACCCTTTTGGCGAGAATCTTAGAGTAGATCTTCGCATCAGTGTTGGTTTTGATGAGCACAAGTGGGCGGTATGCTCCGCAGCTGGTGGGGTCCATCCCTGCCTTGGGGAAGAGAATCATCTTTGCCTCTACCATAGTGTCTGTGGTCCTTCCTGAGTCTACAACGGAGTTAAAGAGAGCCACCAGCTGAGGAGCCAGGGTCCCCTTGAACTGCTTATAGAACGAGACTGGGAACCCAGTCCGGTCCCGGTGCTTTGTTTGGGGGTTGGTTTGCTATTGCGAGGAGCACTACCTCTATTGTGATTTCCTTCTCTAGGGAGTCAATGTCTGAGGGGGATAGAGTCTGCATGGGAGCTGCTTCAACGTATTCCCGCTGCGATTTCTGGTCGGTGTGATCGGAAACATACAGGGCAGAGTGGTAAGTGTGAAACTGTGTGGTTATTTGATATGTAGAGGTTACCTTATTACTGGGGGTGACTTTGAATTCCTGGATCAATTGGGATGCCTTTTTCTGCCTAAGCTGTCTGGCCAGGAGCTTGTCTGCCTTATTAGCATTAATATAATATTTTTGCTTTAATTGTAGCAAACTTCTTTCGGCTTCTTTGGTATGGAGAAGATCTAATTTCCCCCTAGCACTTTTATATTGCCTAAGCAGGCCCGGGGAGGAGTCTGTCTCCATATTGTGCATGATCCACTTCATTTCTGCCTCAAGATTCTACTCCAGCTTCCTCTTGAGCCGAGTACTATGTGCCTTTCTCGTAATAAGATCCCCCCTCATTGTCGCTTTAAATGCGTCCCATACCACCCCCGCTGAGGTGTTGGCCCCTGAGTTAAAGTGAAAGAATTCTGCCATTTCTGCCTCCAGGGAGTCGTAGGTAGGCTGACCTGTTAATAGGGTACTGGGGAAAGACTACTTCACAGTTTAGATTGTTGTGTAGGTATGTTGAGGGCAAAGGTAATTGGAGCGTGATCAGAGATGGCTAGGGTGTGAGTTTCTATTGTTTTGAATCTCCCAATGAGCGTGGCCGAGGCCCACACATAGTCGATTCTGAAGAACGAGTTATGCACGTGCGAGTAGTGTATGTATGCGACCGCATCTCCCCTAAGGGACATACAGAGAACTTTCAGGGTCAATCTCTGAAACAGCGCATTGAGGGTCCGCAAAGCTGGGGCTGGATGTATCTAGTGATCTTGCTTCTGTCCCTGCCCGGGTCCCATGCAATGTTCAGGTATCCCAGAAGGATTACATCCCCTGCACTAAAATGTTCCAGTTCAGATATGACCTTTTTCAAGAACCCCTCTTGACCGAGGCCACAGTTAGGGCCAGGGGGCCAAGTTGTAAAAGGAGGAACAGGAATCGACCCACAGGATCTACGTGAGTTTTCATGACGGACACTTGTATGGTTCGTTTAAATGCTATGCGTACTCCCGCCTTCTTGGCCTCCACGTTCGCCTGCAATATCTTAGGGTATTGGCTCAGCTTCAGCTTATGTCTGTCTTGCCTTTTGATGTGGGTCTTCTGAATGGCTACTAAATCGGGTTAGAGTTTATATAGGAGACCTTCTAATTTCCACCTTTTGTCAGGGGTGTTTAACCCCCGGATGACAAGCATCAGGCAGTGGATAGTAATTCCAGTGTTGGGTGTAAAAGGGGCTGTGTGGTGTCCTTATGTGTTGGAGTGTGCCTCTCTCTCTCTCTCTCTCTCTCCTCTACCCATCTCCCCTTCCCCCTTTCCCCTCTCCTTGCCGCCCTTGCTCCTCCCCCCGCAAACCTTTCCCTTTCCCAGTGTAGGCCCCCTGTGTTAATCCAACCACGGTTTCCCACCGCTGGGGTGACCTACTAAGGTAACCAGGATCAAGTGCGGGGCATCCTAGAACCCCCATTTGGATCCAACATATTCCCCCCTCCCCAAGACCGGTGAAAATATCTACTTTTCTCGCCCTCCCCAGGCATTGTTTATGGAAATCAGCTCCAGATCTTTTCTAGGGCTCTTCACCTAGTGGGACCCCGTCCGGGGGGTGTATTCCCTCCCAGCCCCCCTACCTCTGGGCCTCTGAGAAGGGGTTGGTACCCACCTTTACAGATTCTCTTTGTGC
The DNA here is from genome assembly GCF_040938575.1 of Ambystoma mexicanum. NCBI lineage: Eukaryota > Metazoa > Chordata > Amphibia > Caudata > Ambystomatidae > Ambystoma > Ambystoma mexicanum. Next base: position 296,197,409 of record NC_090936.1, on the reverse strand, counting down.
GAACCATAGACCGCTCCCAGCTTTTGGGTTTGTTTTGGCTGCTCGCAGCAGCTGTACTCGCAGCCTGTTCGTCTTCCTCTAAGCCCACCAGGTTTGACCCTTCTTCCAGCAAACTGATCCGCCGCTGCTTCCCCTGCCATTCAAACCACATCCCGAATGAGAAGGTCCATTTGTAGCAAATGTCTTTGTCTCAGAGGGCCCTACTTACTGGGGCCATTTGTTGCCTCTTTGCCAGCATTGTCAGGGAGGGATCCTGATAGAGATAGATGTCCATCCCATTGTAGGAGATTTGGTTTGCATTCTTCGCAGCGGCCAGAATCCTCTCCTTAGTAGTGTAATCATGTAGTGCTGTCAGGACTTCCCTTGGGCAGGATCCCGGGTCTGTTTTTCACGGGCCCACTCTGTGTACCCTATCCAGTCTGACCTCTATCGCTTCATCTTCTTCCAAGAGGTCCATAAAGATGTAGCAAATTACCCCCTTCAGGTCCTTGTCAGGGATGTCTTCCGATAGGGATTTTATACAGATGTTAGATCTTCTGGACCTATTTTCGAGGCCTACCATCTGTAGTTCAAGATTATGTGTAGCTACTGCCAGTTGTTACAACAGCATGTCGTCTGATTTCCTGGCGTCGTCTGCTAGTTCCTGGAGTGCTCTTTCATTAATCTCCACCCTCTCTTCAACTTTGCCTATGTCTGTTTTGATCTCCTGTAGTGCTGCGGCCAGGTCCTCTCTCATTTTGCCCATCTGTGTTTGGATGGTGTTGGCAATCTTGTCCCCAAATTCTGTAAGGAACTGCTTGAGACCCGCATGTGTGACTGCCTGGTCTTGCGTTTTGAGTTAAGGGGGGTGTTCGCTATCTGACTGTTCCTGCGGGGGTCCTGAGAGGGGGGAGGCCAATCCATGCCCCTACATTTTTTGAATCCCACCCTCCTGGGCCTTCTTACTGCCCTTTGCCGTGTGTGGGGGGTATTTCCCCCTGGATTTTGACATATCCCCATTAAGGCTGCCTGTTGCGAGCACCCAGAGGGATACAACTCAGTGCCTCAAGGGGGGAGGCCGGATCCTTGAGTGTACCACGGGCTGTTGCCCCCTCCGACTTATGCTCCTTGGTGTCCTTGGTGTCCCCTTACCCCGATGTCCAGGGAGGGGGATTCTAGGGATTTTCGGGGGTCTTGGGGAGGGGATTGAATCTGGGTGTCTTCTCAACAGTTGGGGGCTAGGCGCCCCATGCTGTTTAGTGCTGCGATTAGGAGGGGGCCGGGGGACCACAAGGCTGGGGCCCTGCAGGTTGCGTTTCAGACCCAGTTCCGGTGGGCCGTGCTTCCTCCTTGCAATGGCACTGTGTGCTGTGCTTGGCTCCCCCATCTTCAGTGCGTTTTACCTATAAAGGGCTTTCTTTTAACTGCGCAGAAGTGGCCCGGCCCTGGGAGGAGTTGTGGGGTCGAGGCCCCCAGTGTGCGGATCAGTTTCAGTAGAGAGCTCGGAGGGTCTGGGCACCCCGTTTGCGACAGCCCCTTTGCCTTCTTGTGCTCTGGGGGCTGGGCACTGGTGCTAATGTCTCTGGGGTTTACAATTTCTGCTCTGTTAGCGCTGGTCACTGCAGCGTATGGGAAGGGGCATCTCCTGAAGCTGACTGCACTCCAGATGGGGGACTCTGGGCTAACTGCCCGGGGGGGGGGCACCGCGTGATTTTCTGTGCATTGGTGACCCACGCACCCTCAGCTGCCTCCCTGTTGCCTGTGCTTACTTGAATTGGATGTGCTAAGCGGCCACTGCCTCGCATCTTCAGATTCTTGTTGCGCGGGTTAGGCCACTGCAATCCAATGGGGCATCGCTGTAGTCAGCAGGCCCCCGCTCCAGCCTGTCGCTGCTCCGCTCTGCTTCATCCAGCTGCCAGCCCTGGGTTCTCGCTGTAATGTGGCTCCAACAGACCCTCTCCTCTGTCAATTCCTATTTGCATGCCCCCTCCTGGCCGAACCTCCCCTATTTGCTGAAGGGGACTTCCTTTCGGGCTTCCTGATTATGCCAGGCGGTATGCCCTCTCTGCCGCCACAGGGGCCATTCTCTCCAGGTCGCTTCTCCGAGACCAGGAGCCCGAGTGCCTCAGAACATCTTCTCCGGCCCCCGTTCCGCGGAAAGCCACTCGGTCCCTCTCTCAGTGCACGAGTGTTCACAAAGCTTCACTTTGCCTGTGGAGGGGTCGGGCTGCTATGAGGATACCCTCTGCTAGGTCTCGGGGCTCAGGAGCGCATCAATCACGGTTCATTCCCAGCAGTGGCCATCTTGGATTCCCTCATACAACAAGTCTTTTTAAATTTGTTTATATATATATGGCCACGGTATTGGCCATGTAGTTATGGTTAAGTTGCTGTTTTCATAGGAAGAGCACTTTTGGGCGGCTTATAACTCTGCTCCCTCTGGACGAATCCTCACCAAACTTTGCAAAAAAAGTATATCGGACACTCTGAATTTTTTTGTAAAGTTTGGTGAGAATTTGTCCAGGGGGAGCAGAGTTATAGGGGGGTCCCAAAACGTCTTTTTTTCCCGTAGACTGAATGGGAGAAAAAGTTTGCTCACGGCTACAGGTGAAACCACTGGACGGATTTTGACGAAATCTGCGGCAGGTACAAGGGCTTGGTCCAGAAAGCGTGCTTTTGTAAATTTTGTCACCATACGTGCAGTACGTTTATTTATAATTATGAAAAAGTAGGTCTGAAATAATTAGTGATATCTATGTTCTCTCCGTGGTCACAGTTCCCTGTTCGGTCGACGAACAAGAAACCGATTGGCTAAGGGGCTGCCGTCATGACCACGTACACGCCACGTCTCTGCCCATTGGCTGCTGCGAGACGTGTTCTGCGTCAGATGGTTTAGATGCGCCCGACATCTTGGATCCGCGGAAAGCGGAGCAACAACCAGCGTAGACATGCTTTTTTCATTGCCCTATTTTGCTGTGTCACAGAGCATTGGGAAAGGTTCACACAGTAAGAAATGGGTGATCTATGCATTTCTTCTTCGGCCGTCATGATGTAATTTTTTTATGGACACCTTGTACATACCGTAAATGGGGGGGGTAATAACGACAGCACTTCAGTCCATGTAGCGGGCAGGTAATTTGTAACACTTCAGTCCATGTAGTGGACAGGAAATTTGTAGCTCTTGAAAGCACACGGGTATAGGTAGGCAACATTGAAATTGACAACATGCTGTGAACGTATTATTTTTCCCAATGGCTATTATTATATTCATTAGTACGCTGCCATACGTGGCACATGCTACGGTGGTTGAGGCCAGGGTCTATAGTCTTAACATATGGGTGATTAATGCACTTGTTCTGGGGGTCGGTGGTCATGATGTACTGTGTATGGACATCTTGTACGCACAGTGCACTTATACCTACTTAATGACGTATTTTCTATGGCCTCATTGTACGCACAGAAAAGGAGGGGGTCCAATAAGGCCAGTATTTGAGCCCGTGCACTGCATGGGGGAGTTGTTACATTTGTAAGGACACGTGTGGTGTTAGGGAACATTGAAATTGCCAACATGCTGTGAATACATTACTGTTTCCAATGGCTATTATTATATTCATTAGTACAGTGCCATGGTTGGCACATGCTACGGTGGTTGTGGCCAGGGCCCAGAGTCTTGGTTGCATGGCCATCGGCCGAAGGCCTTACTTCCAAGACTGTAGGCCCTGGCCACAACCACCGCCGCATGTGGCACCCATGCATACACCCCTTGTGTTGTATTTTCATTGGCAAGTTGTGGGGAGTGCGTGCAGTGTTGGGTGCATGGCCGAAGATATGCACCCAAGAAACGAAAGGTGGTTGTGGGGAGATCCTGCACTCTTGGGTGCAGGGCCAAAGGCCTTGCACCCAATAATACACTTATACCTACTTTATGATGTATGTTCTGTGACCTCCTTGTACACACAGAAAATGAGGGATCCAATAAAGCCAGTATTTCAGCCCGTGCAGTGACCGGGGGAGTTGTTAGATTTGTAAGGACACATACATTACTGTTTCCAATGGCTGTTATTATATTCATTAGTACGCCGCCATGGGTGGCACATGCTATGGTGGTTGTGGCCAGGGCCTAGAGTCTTGGATGCATGGCCGTCGGCCGAAGGCCTTACTTACAAGACTGTAGGCCCTGGCCACAACCACTGCCACATGAGCCACCCATGCACACACCCGTAGTGTTGCGTTTTGATTGGCAAGTTGTGGGGAGTGCGTGCAGTCTTGGGTGCATAGCCGAAGGCCATGCAACCAAGAACAAAGTGGTAAGTACTAGACTTGGAAGACACTGCACACCCATCCCATGTAAGATCTACAGACATACACCTAGGTGGGAAGCCTGTGGGCAGAGGTACTGAAGGATAACACACCTATAGAATAACCCCCACTACCACACATCACTGAGGTGGTTGTGGGGAGACCCTGCAGTCTTGGGTGCATGGCTAAAGCCCATGCACACAAGACTGAAGTCATAAGCAGTGCAGTTACAAGTTAATATGGGTGTGGTGGATTTAGTTTGTTGTGTTGATGCCCTAGTTTCTTCACTTCTTGGCTGCAGACGATGGTCCGAAAAGTAAATTTATAAGCAGCTAATTTACAAGGAGCATGTTTTACATATGCAGCGATGGTTGTGGATAGGAACTGTACTCCTTGAAACTTGGTTGTAAGGCGTAGGTGGTAGGTTACTCACCACAGATGAAAGGCCAGCCTACAGGCACTGCAGCATATTACTATCATAGATTAGACGAGTAGATTCCCATGTGTAGAAAATGCCTGCCAATATACTTACTCCTTACTTTGTTCAGAATCCATAAATCCATAAACTTTTTTTAAATTGGTTATCGTACTTGGCAGAAGTATCCCTTTTTCCATTTCTGTGATGAAAGAAAAAGGTGTGTTAATGTTTACCACATTGCATAATAGTTAACTTTTTTTTTTAAACCCTCATATTTAGTTTACAAAACAGTGTACTGTGCATGCACTCAGTTTCTGTGTTTGCTTTTCTAATCCTTGGGTCTGGGGAAAAAAATCCTTGTCAGATTTAAAAAAAACCTTAATTTCTTCATTTTTTCCTTTCAGTGTTTTCTTCATTTTTCTGCTCAATGTTGTGTTTGTTGCCTTCCTGCCCATTTTTAACAACAGTTAGATACCTGTAGGCGTATTCTAACTGTGCATTTGTTCCTACAGATTTTTGATACTCATTCATTTGAGTCATCGTTACATCCTGTTTCCTCCATCTTTCCCATTAATGTTTTCTTTGTTGCCTTCTTGCCGATTTTTAACAACACTTAGATACCTATAGCCATATTCTAACTGTGCATTTGTTTCCAACGATCTGTGATAATCATTTATTTGTGTCATTCTTCCACCCTGTTGGGTAGCTAGATTCCTGTAGGCGTATTCTAACTGTGCATTTGTTCCTACAGATTTGTGATACTCATTCATTTGTGTCATTGACATATCCTGTTTCCTTTATCTTTCCCATTAATGTTTTCTTTGTTGCCTTCCTGCTGATTTTTAACAACAGTTAGACTCGTATAGGCGTATTCTGCCTGTTCATTTGTTTCCAATGATCTGTGATAATCATTTATTTGTGTCATTCTTCCATCCTGTTGGGTAGTTAGATACCTGTGGGCGTATTCTAGCTTTTTGTAGTCTTTCACATACTTTGTTGACAATTTTGAAGTGCACATTATTTTGTAAATTTTGGCTTCAAGAACATTAAATACACATTTGTTAGGTTAGCTGGCAACCTCTGCTTTAGAGTAATGGTGCTATCATTACATTCAAACCATCCAGAATTCTTTTTAATGTATGCAGTGTAGTGACATGCATTGGTTGTAGCTCCTGCATGGTAGATTATTCCTACTGTTGTAAAGGTTTTCTTTCCAAGTGACACTTGACCGTGTGTAAATCCAGTCAGTTTGCAGTTGTTTTTGGTGCCATCTGCATTATAATGTAGAAGCATATGTATTATGTAGGCACTATGTGATTGTATCAGTAAGGTAGAGTGATTGTCTGAATTGCAAATACTACATAATCTGCCATGGTTTGCATTTTGTACAAGTTGCTGAAATGGAATGCTCTCACAATTTGGTATGGAAATATACACAAATCGCTCATTTGGGATTTCTTCCTGTATCACTTTGTTACAGAGATTGCATGTTTCCACATGTACAAAATTTGGAAGATTTCATTTACAGGTATGCTTTTGGTTTCCAATACTAATAGTATGTACATTAGAAATTCTTGTGGATCTTCTTGTGAGTTCATAGTGAATCTCACCATTCCAGCACAGTCGTCCAATTGTTGCCTTACTCCATGAACACTGTATGTGTTGTCAGGATTGCTTGTTGCATTTCTATGCAGCACTAACATTTGCAAACACAATTGGTCTGTGCTGTGCAGGTAAATATTGTTAACAATTGGTGGCAATTTGAAATAGAATATTCATTGCTACATTTGCATAGCAACTTACCCCACTTTCATTTGTAAATTTGAATGGGCCAACAAGTTCTGTATCTGAGTGCATTTTTCTGGTCTTCTGTTGCTTCTTTGCCCACGTGCCTGGTTTTCATTCCCTAATAGGTTCTTCTATGTTTGCGGCAATTGATGAAACTTTAGCTTCTTTTCTTTTTTTTCGGAATTTCCTGTTGCATTCTGTTGCATTTCTGTTTCATTTACGTTTCTTTTACCACATGTCACTTTATCTGGAACAGGGTATTGTTTCAGATGAGGGGTGTACAGTGAATGCAATCCATTGTATTGTAGAATGCAAGGAATATCAGCTTTGACTTTACTTGAATCAAAGTTTATTAGCAATAGACCGTCAAGTGTACGTAAGCGTGATAATGCTACATAGCTAATGCCTTCCTTAAACACTGTCTTTCCTATATCTATCAATGCTTTCTCTAGGGTAAGACCTTGGGATTTATGAATGGTAACTGCATATGCAAGAGTTAGAGAAAATTGCTCTCTACGTACATACATGTCTTTGAGGAGAAGAAATTGAGCCATTGAGCGCCCTATCCTTTTCACTTCTGAAACTTTATCAAAGCAAATATTTACAAACTGAATGATGCTATCACGTGGGTATGATTGAAAGCCATCAACTGTCCCCAGTGCTCCATTAACTAGCCCTTGCTCTACGTCAAGGTTACGTTTAAGCATTACTCTAAAATTTAATGATAATTTCAATATTTTTTCCAACCCCGCTGTGTTGGAGATTTAATTTTCTAAACTATTTAGTCTTGTTGTGGCTTGCTCACACATGGGTACTGTCAAACCATGTACGTCTAGTTTGTCTCTGGCGCTAATTTCTATTATTGCTTGCATTTCTTTCTTTGACATTGTTTCATTGAATTTGAAACAGCTTGCAAGAGTTGGCATTAAGGCCATACAATTGACATGTTTGTGCGCTATTTGTTCCATAACATCAGTTGCACATGCATTATCGCCATAAAGTGCATGTATATGCCGCTTTTTCAATACAGCTTGTGATTCTTGCGATAATACACCAACTTTAATACTTTTTAAGATGTTTGCATAAGTGAGATCTGCAGATTGCCGCATGTTCTCAATTAATTCTCTGTATTGGAAATGTTGCCAAAGGTTAACATTACCTATGCTACCAACAGTTTTCTGGCAGAGTTTGTGGCCTAAGGTTTTAAAAATCGGTTCACCTGTCACTGGTGTCATTGTAGAAGATCTCTGAAAACGATAATGTGTTTCCCTGCAAAGAGTTTTTCGTTATTACTTTTAAGTACTTCTTGCAATCTAAGATGAATCAAAGCCAACATTATATTGGAGACCATGCTCACTTTATCTATTAGTAGCATTTTCATTTGTTTCAATAAGCTACGTAATTCCATTGCAGCTTCTGGAGAAAGTTTGTAGTAGTCTAATTTATTTTGATGCTCTACTGGAAGCAGTAGTAATCGGTGTAAAGTCACACCGCCTATGTTGTAGACAGCTAAACCTGCAGGGGCTGTTACAACAGCTGATAGTTTGTTGTTTGTCAATTGTTGAAGGAACTTTCTGATAATTTTGATTAAGAATGTTTTCCATGATCCAGCTTCACCACTGACGTACAGGAGTATAGGTTTGTAATTTTGGCAGGTACATTCTTTATTTTGTGTTGTACGCCATGCACAATTTCTTTTGTTACGTCTTCAAAAATGGTGCGCTGATCATTGTTAAGTTTTGCTTGTTGTACAGTTAAGTCTTCTGTATCTTCTTGATACATTGTGTTTTCTACTTCTGCCTAGCACCTTCAGCCTCATTTGCTATTAGAGGTTGTCCGAATGGTTCTTGACTTCCTGTTACAGAAGGTTGACTACTGTCGGAAGAGTCTTTATCTAGTTGGGCCTGAATTTATTCTTCCTGTTGCTGCTCATTGTGTAACATTGTTTTGTACTGCATAAAGTTAACATCGGTGGTAGTGCTTTCATTTGCTTTAAAAGCATCTTCATAGCGCTCATAATTATCTAGTATGTCTTCCTCTTTTCTCCATGGTTTGAAAAGTTGTAACAGAGACATGTAATATAGTTCTTTCTGTTGAGGAGTTTTTAATGACAATTTCACAAGATTAATTAAGCTTCATTTTTTAAGTTTCACTAAGCTCCTTTCACAATCGGTCACTGTATTCTACGTTTGCTTTCATCGGGTTTTACATTATTTTTGTATGCAAAGTTTTGAGCTATGTGGAATAGACACATGCTTTACAGAGTGGTACTCCTGTTCGGATAGTATGTGTCCAGTACATTGTTTTTTAGAATGTCTTGGCTGTTGGGATCATTTCTGGCAATTGTTTCTATGTCATCATATGATTTTAGCACTCTTTCTAGATTTTGCAGGACCAAGACTGAGCCATACTATGTTGTCTGATTTTCCATACAAAGCAGTGCCGGTTAAACGATCTGCTGCCTCATAGGCCCCACATTCTCTAGGAGAGAGCATTTTTATGCCTAGGCTGTACAATTTCTGTGATAATGTTTTGTCTGATGCTAGGTCATCCCAGAGGTCTTGAAGCTCTGTTTTTTCTGCTTTTGTTAAGTAGGCTGTAACATATCGTGCAACAGCAGTTGAATTGTCTGCAATGTACTGCACATCTATGTTTGAATTACATAATAGGGCAATGATTGCATTGTAATCATTGATATATTTTGATTCTTCCCTTCTTTTTATGTAATACGTGTTTTTAGGTGATTTACCTTTAACACTATGTCGAACTGAAGACATGAAGTTGTTTACTTCACGTGTTTCTGTAACTGGTCTAGGGAAACCTAAGTGGCATTTGCTGTAGTATTTATCTTTGTTTTTGTATTTACGGCGACAATATTTGCCACATTTGTGTCTTTGAAATTGTAAAATCTGCTCATCCAGCTCACTATGTGTCTGTTGTGAAGGGATTTCACATGTGACATATTTTTGGATAAACTGCAAAACAGTGCTATCACTGTCGTGCCCACATTATGGTGCACCTTTGATCCATAACAGCATGTGAATATGTGGTGCTCCTCTCGCTTGATATTGTTTTCTCCAAAAGAAGTGTTGCACTTCTCCAAGGGGAGGAACAGTTTTATTGCAAATAAAGTGTAGCATTGCAATGAAACGATGATGGAAATATCTTGAGACATTAATTGGATCTAGAGAGCAAAGTTCTCCAGGTGTTAATATATCTATGTTGTTTTTGTTGCTGGTTGCTATGCGTAGGAACTCATGTAAATCTTCCCATGCATATTCTGCACAACTTAGCGTAACAAACCAAGTTGGTGGTCCAAGGTTTCCGATCATGCAACGCACGTCTCCGTGCCGTCGAAACCAGTATTACTTTGTACCACGCATGTTTGCAAACAAACTTGTTATACCTGATTGTAAAACCTCATCTTTTTCTTGTACTTTTTGTATTAACTGCCTAGCTGACATATTTTGAAAGTGCGTTCCAGATTTAAGAATGTGTGCAACTCCATAACATAGTGTTGCTAATTCACTTTCATAGAGTAGGTGGAATATGTATTCCACATTTTGTCTAAATCTGGGATCTTGCGAATACATTCGTAATGAGCGGTATTCTGATGCCCCAATCTGAGTGGGTCTATCATCGTATCTCCCACCTTTGCCAGTAGGAAATAGCAGTGAAAAAGCACGTGCTTGTATACTTTTTTCCTAAATACTCATTGGTGACCCTTTGGTTTGTCGCATTTGGTAAGTTTCTAGTGCATCATCTATGCTTTCATTGGAATGCAATGGATGAATTGTGCAATGGTCCAAAAGAGTAGATACTGTAGCTGGATCCAGAAGTTCGAATTGTCCAGTTTCTGATGGCTCTTGAATTATTTCAGTTGTTTGCCTTAAGCTTTCATCAATATCTATTTCCTTGTAGTACTCATTGTTGGCTTTTAGATATTGCAATGCTTGTCTAACTTTGTGTAAGTCCACTAATTGTTGCCAAATTATTTTGTCCTTTGTTGGTACTCCATTTACCAAGACTATTAAAGAATTCTCTATTGAACGTTCCACTCCTAGAGTGTGCACATTTTCCGTTAGATCTAATGGCAAGTAAAGTACTTTGCCACAAATGCCTTTCACCAATTCAGAGGAAGGTAAATTTGCTATTTTTGGATGAAGGCATATAATTGCTTGAAATGGGTGAACTGTTTGAATTATTATGCTCTCATACAAATTGAGCTGTTGCAGGATATTTGGTAATGGAAACAATTCCAAATTATTTGTAATTGCACGTGAAGGAGTGTGGTTGTTGTCTAATTTTGCAGTACAGTAACTGCAACATATTAGGCGTTCAGTTATTTCATATTTGCTTTCAGCTAAAAGGTACAAAGTTAATTCAAACCATTTAGAGTCTTCATTGTTTCCTATTTTGTATGCTATGTACACATTTTTTGTGTTCCTTTTGTAAAATGTTCTGCGGCAACATACACACACATAGTTTGGTACTTCAGCTGATGATCTTTTAAATTTTACTATTTCTTTTCTGTATGTGTGTAATAGAAGGTTGCTATGTGCAGAATTGTCGCTGCTATGTTCTAAAACTGTTGCATTTTCTACGTGGCTCTCACTTCCAAAATACTTTTTCTGAATACGGTCCATTTCTTCTTGTAAGTATTTGGGTGTACCATGCACAAGAGTGGTATTTAAATTGCCTAATTCTGAGGCTGGACTTTTTGCATAGTATATTTTATACACTAAATGTCTTACTTTGGAATGATGTACTGATATTCTTTTGATATCATGGAAGGTACTTTTGCAAATAGGCCCAGAAATGCAGGCTAATGAATGTCCTTTTAGTCCTGTGTCTTTCCGCACTACACAAATATCCATATTTTGCAGCATTTTCATTTTACTTTTGTCTTTACCTTTTACATATTGATTGAGGAACTGACGTAAAGATTTGAAAGCTTCGTTTGGAATGGCACACATTGATGTGCACATCCATTTGTATAATGGACGGTGTGGTTCTGCTGACTCGAGAGGTAATTCTGAGTTTTCAGAAGATAGTTCTGTAAGCAGTGTTTCTTGTTCCATGATGGTAGTATGGATTTTTTCATACTCTCGTCCACTGCTATCGATGGCAATTGTGTTTGTTTGATTTTGTTTGTATGCTTCTTCATTAAAATATGGCTCTGTGGTTGTTGTGTGACTCCATTCACCACCACAAACATGCAAAACATTATTTTTGTTCACATTCCGTTTATTGCTGAGTTTCATTTGTAGTTTGGTACTTAGTTTTGTTAGTGCTTTCTTCCTATTTAACACTAATATGAACAACTTCCTTTTGAGAAGGATTGCACTGTTCACGAGTGGTTGTAGAATTAACTTTCTACAGTACGTTTTAAGGGGTGAGGATGATTTTGGTCCTCTTTTTGTAGATTCTGAAGAACTCTGTGATGAAACATTCTTGCTAAAATACTTTTTTTAGTATGGGTTCTTCTTACACTATCAGGATTATTAGGAACATTGTTAACTGTACTGGCAGCCATTTTTTGACAACATTTCTGTGTTTTGTGGCACTTTTTGAAGGAGGAGGTACCGTTTTGGCAGTTGAGACTTCTTTTATTATGTTACCCAACTGCATTAGGTGGTTTGTATCAAGATTCTCCACTAACTCTATGTTAAGATGGATTTCTGAACTCTGTCCTGGAGGGGCAGAGGTTCAGAAGGCCAGCCTCGTTTCTTGGAACAGGGTAACCTCTGGACAAGCCAGACCAATCAGGGTAGCAATGGCGGTGGTCAAGACTAGGTTTCAAGAGGGTCGAGGGTGACTGAAAGCCCGCAATGAGCACACAAAGCAAGGACACTTACAAATCACTCCAAGCAGGTGTTATATTAAAAATATAGACACATTTATTACAAGGCCTCTGTAACATTGACCATAGTAAAGAATCATGGTAAAACTCAAGTAAACCAACACATCACAATCAAATACAATATATACACAATTACTGAAGGGTCTAAAGAGTTAGAAGCACGAAATATGCAGACCACCTAGATGGGGAGGAAAACAGGCAGTTCAAGTAATCGTTAGACCCAGTTCGCCTTCAGAGGCCACCTAACTAGAGGGAAGTCCGAGTCCTACGAAGAGTGGAGCCTTGTGCACAAAAGTACCTGCACACGCTGGTGCCAAAGGGCCAAGGGGAGTCTCTTCAAGGAAATCAGGCAGTTCAGAGCGGTGAACAAAGGAGGTTGAACAGATCTCCTCTACTCAAGCGCGGCCTCCACTTGTGGGCAGAAGCAGAGCGCGAGTGCGAAAAAGGCGTGCTCTTTAACAAAGCGAGGAAAAGCTACAGGCTACTTTAGGAGGGCGAAAGGTCCCCGATGCAGGCAGACCCAGGCTTCTCCGCGTCAGTTTCAGTGCTGGCAGGTTCAGATACGAGCAGGGGACGTCTCGGCGTCATGTAGATTCCGCGGCAGCAGCAGTTAGAGTTGAGGATGTCCCAAACGCAGTGAACCCGCACAGATTGTTACCACAGCAGGGCAATGCAGCGGCCATGTGTATTTCAGCCCAATGCACACTTCCCACTTCAGCCCTGGGAATGCCAAGTGTACGAATTGTGTGAGTGTGCTAAGGACTCGAATACAGCAGCAACCTGACGGCGGTGACAGGGCAAGGCTTCTGGGTAGGCTGGTCAGTCCACTGGATGGCCCAGGGACGCTTCCGAAGGCTTACGTGCAGGAGATGATGAAGATGCCGAGAATAGTTGTTCCCACTATTCCAAAGGTCGAAGTACCAGTACAGGCCTTCTCGTTCGATCAGAGGCAGAATGGTCTCACAGGGCGACAGCAGTGCAGAGGAGCAGTCCTTCAGCGGGTCACCAGCGATTCCTCAGTTCAGCCTCTTAGTTGCAGGATACTTGGCTCCTGTATCCGTCGTTCGTGAGAACTCAGGAGATCAACATGGTAGTGGTGTTTCCAGCCTCCTCTTATCCAGGGTTCCCTTTGCACCAAAACGGAGAGGACCCAATGGGAGATCTGCTCACAAAACACTCACATCATACGTGGACCTATCACGAACAACTGTGGTCCCAGGCATTCAAGACACACTAGACTCCCTGGTACCCAGGATGTGTATTGGGACCAGACATCCCAGCCCACATCCTGGAGGCACACACAAGGCCTGTAGAAGCCCGCAAAAGCATCTGTGTTTTGTGGGAAAGTACATGCCCAAATAAGGAAGGCCGCAGGTCGGCTCAACCTGGGGAAGGTGAAGGGGGCAAGACGGTCAGCAGGCAGGACAAAGAGCCTCGTGGTCTGGCCATTTTGGGAGCCAGGCCACTATTTTGGGCCAAGCGCGAGAAACGCGCTTAAACAGCCAAAAGGAGTTCAAAACACAAAGAAAAGATCGCTGCCACCAGTCCCGTCCGTGATTCACTTGCACCGTTCGTTAACAATCCAAAGAGAGTGTCTAGGGCCTGTAGATTGACTAGAGACCCAAGAGAGCAGGAACTTAGCTTACAGTGCCCTCTTGTGTCATGTTGCGCGAAAGCTGCAACATGAGAAAAGAACTACGGAAAACAACGTTTCCCGGTACTGACTGTTTTAAGGGCATGTCAGTTTCCCCGTAAGAATGGATAAGAATGGAGCGAAAGCCCAGAGGAGTGTGGCAGAAGGCTGCGCTTCTCTGGCAAAGTCTAGATCAGGGTGTAAAACAACAGCAAAAAGTTTAGGGATTGCCACATGGAAGGAAAATTACCTATAATTAAGAAATCTTTCCTAACACTCGCCCCTCCCAGACTATGGACAGGGGCAACTAATCCACCCCTGGATGAGTCTCTTGTTCAGGTCGGTTAAACATTCTGGACAACCCATCAGCATTGCTATGTTGGAAACCTGGCCTATGCTCAATAGTGAAGTCAAAGCCTTGTAGACTTATGGACCACCTAAGCAACTTTGGATTCTCTCCCTTCATGTTCATTAGCCACTTTAAGGGCTTATAGTCAGTTTGCACAGTGAAGTGGGTCCCATAGAGGTAGGGCCTCAGCTTCCGTAGGGCCCACATAACGGAGAAACATTCTTTCTCCATTGTGGACCATCTGAGCTCTCTGTCCTTAAACTGGCGACTAATGAAACCAATAGGGTGTTCCTTACCCTTCTCATCTACTTGCGATAGTACAGCTTTAAGCTGATGAAGGCCTTCTCACACTCATCGGTCCAAGTTACCTTCTTGGGTTTCTTCGGAGTGGTGAGGGCAGTCAGGGGGGCAGCTATGGTGCCATAGTCTGCCATGAAGTTGCGGTAATACCCCATGAGTCCTAAGAAGGCTCTCACTTGGGTCTGTGTAGTGGGGGTAGGCCAGTCTTGTACTGCGTGTACTTAACTGGGTAGAGGCTGTATCCTCCCTCCACCTACTTCATGTCCAAGGTAAACCACTGAGCCTTGTCCAATCTGGCATTTACTAGCCTTTATGGTCAAGTGTGCTTTCTGAAGAGCCTGTAGCACAATTCTGAGGTGTTTCACATGGTCTTCCCAGGTGGCACTGAAAACTGCTATATCATCCAGATATGCAAGACAGAATTCATCCAACCCATTCAACACATGAATCACAAGCCTCTGGAAAGTGGCAGGTGCATTCTTCAACCCGAACGGCATTACCCTGAATTGGTAAAGGCCGTCTGGAGTGGAAAACGCTGTCTTCTCCTTGGCATGTTCTGCTAAGGCTATTTGCCAATAGCCCGCAGTGAGGTCAAACGTGCTGAGGTACTTGGAGGCACCCAAGGTATCCACCAGCTCATCTGTTCGAGGCAAAGGGTGTGCATCTGTCTTGGTGACAGCATTCAGAGCCCTGTAATCCACGCAGAACCTCAATTCAGCAATTCAGAAGTGCCTGCTTTTGGAACCAAAACCACAGGGCTTGACCAAGGACTACTAGAGGGTTCAATCACCCCCAAGATCTAACATTTTGTTGACCTCTGTCTTAATGTAAGACCGTACTTTGTCTGACATCCTGTATCCTCTACTTTTGGTAGCCATGCTGTCTTCTGTGTCTATGTTATGTTTGCACCAAGGTGTCAAACCAGGGGACTGTGAAAACAGGGGGGAAAATTGCCTAAGCAAACTTTTAACCTCAGACTGCTGATCAGAAGTCAGGTGAGGGGCCACTCGGACACCCTCAAAGGAGCTATCTGAAGGACCGCTTTGGAACAGGTCGGGGAGAGGTTCAGACTCCTCTTCCTCAACATCTGAAGCCAGTAGCAGGACGAAAGCCTTCAGCCTATTTACGTGGAACACTTTTGGAGCCTGTCCAGGCCTTCCAAGGTCCACTAAATAGTTGACCTCACCCAGGGGCTCCACCACTGTGTAAGGGCCTGACCATTTGTCCTGTAAAGCTCTAGGCCTTATGGGATTCATGATCAGGACTTGCTAGGTGTAAAGTTGATGAGGGAAGCTTTCTGGTCATACCAATGTTTCACCAGCGCTGGTCCTGCCTTCAACTTGTCACTAGCCAGACCCATCAGAAATACCATCCGTTTTCTGAGCCCTAACACATAGTCGACTACGTTGGTAGTAATAGGGGGAGTGGGCATCTCCCACCCCTCCTTGACTATGGCTAAGGGTCCCCGCACAGGGTGACCAAACAGAAGTTCGAAGGGGCTGAATCCAACACCCTCCTGTGGTAACTCTCGGTAGACAAACAGTAAGCATGGTAAAAGAAGATCCTATTTTCTTCTTTGAGGTTCTTCCAGAGCCCCAATCATACTCTTTAACGTTCTGTTGAACCGTTCCACCAGACCATTGGTCTGGGGTGGTATGCGGAAGAGAACTTGTAGGTGACCCCACATTCCTTCCACATAGCCTGCATATACTTTGACATAAAGTTGCTGCCTCTGTCAGACACAACTTCTTTAGGGAAGCCAACCCTAGTAAAGATGCCAAGTAACGCTTTTGCAACTGACTTGGCAGTTACAGTTTTCAATGGGATGGCCTCAGGATACCTGGTGGCATGGTCGACCAGGATAAACCTATTGCCTGAGGATGTTTGCGGGTCAAGGGGACCAACAATGTCGATCCCTACCCTTTCGAATGGTATTCCCACAACTGGGAGTGATACCAATGGAGCTTGGATTGTTGAGCCACTCTTACCAGATAAATGGCAGGAGGCACAACTCCTGCAGTGACTTTCTACTTGCACCCCCATCTTGGGCCAGTAGAAGTGCATGGATAACCTTTGCTTGGTCCTCTTAATACCAAGATGACCAGCAAGGGGCACTTCATGCGCCAGCTGCAGGAGGAAGGGTCTTACAGCAAGGGGAACCACCAACCTCCTATGGTCTCCTTCTGTAGACTCTGTGGGCTCACTGTACAGGAGTCCACCTTCCCAATAAATCCGATGCTTCCCAGGAGGTTCACCCTCAAGCTGGGAGCAGGCCTGTCTCCTTAGGCCTTCCAGAGATGGGCACTCACATTGGCCTCTACTGAATTCTTCCCTGTCAGGACCACCTTCTATTAACAATTCTTTTAGTTCAGGATGGTCATTGGGGTCAAATACATCAGGTATCGCTGCCTCCTCGTCAGGTCCGGGCGATTGACCAACTTCCTCCACCGCAGTGGTAGGTGAGTTCGGGGGAATATTTTCTTTCCCTCGTTTTGATTTTCTTATTCCTTTAGCCTTGGGTTTCCCCTTTGGCTGGGGCAGCGCATTGGTCTTGGCCAATGCTGCCCGTGTTTGAGACCGTGTGCAGGGTCTGTCAGCAGTGTCTCCTACGAGCCCTAAAGCTCTTAGATCGTTGCCCAACAAGAAGACCTTTCCTGGAACGTTCCTCTGAATGCTCACTGGAATCCTGACTGCTGTACCATTTAGAGTAAGATTTACAGGTATTACTGGAAACATGCGAGGTGGGCCGTCAGCCAACTTAGTGGGCATCAGAGTAGCTCTGGCAACTTCCTCTGAGTCTACCAAGGTAGAATCCACTACAGTTCGACTGCACCCACTATCCCTAAGAGCTGGATTATCGACTCCATTGATCAGCACACTGTCTTTAAAGTAGTGCTTGGTGTTATCTGGAATCCTAGCATAAGTCTCTGCGACTTTAGGCTCCCAGGATCCCAGGGAAACTAAAACTACCTCAGCTTCTATCCCACTGGGGAAGGAGTCTGAGGAGAAGGATGCTCCTGTAATCTCTTCTTCCTCATAGTTGGAGAAGGCCAGATTAGCGGAGTGGACCCCCAAAGGTTTAACCTTACACCGGGGCTCCCCCTTCACATGGTCAGTTGCTCCACAAGCAAAACAAGATCCATTGGGTCTGTTTACATAGGGAGGCTTACTATAACCAGAGTTCTGTTTCGGAGGCTGACCTCCACTACCCTGTGAGTTCTCTTGTGTCTTACCCTTATTTTTATTTTTGTGGCCCCTTTGAGAAGAAGATTTATCAGATTCTCCACCCTTCTTATCTTTGGACTTTTTCCCTTCCTCCTGCTTACCAGGATGAGTTTTGTCCTTATGGGACACTCGATGTGACACCCATAAATCTGCTGCAATGGCAGGTTTCTTTGGATCTATCTCCTTAGAATCCGCCAAATGCTGCCTAAACTCAGGGGAAGAAGATGCAAAAATATGTTCCAGCATATGTTCGAAATCGTTTTAAATATTGGGCAGGAGTCTTTCCAAACTTTAAAAGGAGAGTTTGCTTCAACATTGCAAAATCTGCTCGCTCAGCCTTCGACATTTCCATAATGGCACTGCAGCCAGAATGGGTCAGTCTGCTGAGTAACCAGGCAATTTTATCAGCATTGTCAACTTGCTGAACTTCACATGCATACTCAAACGTATTCAGCCAGTCCATAATGTCATTCTTTTCTTCATAGACACTGAGCAGATATTTTGGAAACCTTGGATGAGAGGAGGCCCCAGACCCATGTCCAGGACCCTTGGATCCATTTGCAACGTGAAGCTTGGCCAGTTCCAACTGGTGATCCCTGTCTTTCTGTTTTTCTGCCTGTTTGATTTTTAGTTTGGCCATACTGAAATCAAGCTCCTTCTGCCTAAACAGCAGCTCTTGCTTGTTGAATTCAAGCATGGCCTCCCCATCGACACTGGCCGAGGAAACATTGGACATTTCATCCTCCCGGTCCTCATGGTCGCGGTGGACCAGTGCAGCAGCAGAACTGTCAGTTCTACCAGTGAGAACAGCCCCACCTCCTTCTGCACTGTCCTCGGAAGTTATAGCGTCAAGCTGAGCTTCTTGCCACGCCACGATTCTTTGGATCATATCCAATTTGGTGCCTTGAGAGGAGACACCTCTCTCAGCACACATCTTTTTCAATGTTTTGGATTTAGAAGCATTTAAATTAACAAGGTATTTGTTTCCATGTTGTTAGATAGGACTATGACCTTTTAAGAGCTATACTACGACAATTCACTACGTGTCCTGGGAGGAATAACTTGAAATGCCTTCGCTCGTGCGCAACACTGGATACCTTCAGTCGTATCCCACCGCTGTACACTAATTTGTTAAGATGGATTTCTGAACTCTGTCCTGGAGGGGCAGAGGTTCAGAAGCCCAGCCTAGTTTCTTGGAACAGGATTATCTCTGGACAAGCCAGACCAATCAGGGTAGCGATGGCGGTGGTCAAGACTAGGTCTCAAGAGGGGTGAGGGTGACTGAAAGCCCGCAATGAACACACAAAGCAAGGACACTTACAAATCACTCCAAGCAGGTGTTATATTAAAAATATAGCCACATTTATTACAAGGCCTCTGTAACATTGACCATAGTAAAGAATCACAGTAAAACTCAAGTAAACCAACACATCACAATCAAATACAATATATATACAATTACTGAAGGGTCTAAAGAGTTAGAAGCACGAAATATGCAGACCACCTAAATGGGGAGGAAAACAGGCAGTGCAAGTAATCGTTAGCCCCAGTTCGCCTTCAGAGGCCACCTAACTAGAGGGAAGTCTGAGCCCTACGAAGAGTGGAGCCTTGTGCTCAAAAGTACCTGCACACGCTGGTGCCAACGGGCCAAGGGGAGTCTCTTCAAGGAAATCAGGCAGTTCAGAGCGGTGAACAAAGGAGGACGAACAGATCTCCGCTACTGAAGCGCGGCCTCCACTTGTGGGCAGAAGCAGAGCACGAGTGCAAAAAAGGCGTGCTGTTTAGCACAGCGAGGAAAAGCTACAGGCTACTGCAGGAGGGTGACCGGTTCCTAGCGTTGCTACTCACCAGTCCTCGATGCAGGTAGACCCAGGCTTCTCCGTGTCTGTTTCAGTGCTGGCAGGTTCAGATACGAGCAGGGGATGTCTCGGCGTCGTGTAGATTCCGCGGCAGCAGATGTTAGAGTTGAGGATGTCCCAAACGCAGTGAACCCGCACAGATGGTTACCACAGCAGGGCAATGCAGCGGCCGTGTGTATTTCAGCCCAATGCACACTTCTCACTTCAGACATGGGAATGCCAAGTGTACGAATCGTGTGAGAGTGCTAAGGACTCGGAATACAGCAGCAACCAGACGGCGGTGACAGAGCAAAGCTCCTGGGTAGGCTGGTCAGTCCACTGGATGGCCCAGGGACGCTTCCGAAGGCTTACGTGCAGGAGATGATGAAGATCCCGAGAATAGTTGGTCCCACTATTCCAAAGGGTCGAAGTACCAGTACGGGCCTTCTCGTTCGATAAGAGGCAGAATGGTCTCACAGGGCGACAGCAGTGCAGAGGAGCAGTCCTTCAGTGGGTCATCAGCGATTCCTCGGTTCAGCCTCTTAGTTGCAGGATACTTGGCTGCTGTATCCGTCGTTCGTGAGAACTCAGGAGATCAACATGGTAGTGGTGTTTCCAGCCTCCTCTTATCCAGGGTTCCCTTCGCGGCAAAACGGAGAGGACCCAATGGGAGATCTGCTCACAAAACACTCACACCATACGTGGACCTATCACAGACCACTGTGGTCCCAGGCATTCAAGAGACACTAGGCTCTCTGGCACCCAGGATGTGTATTGGGACCAGACGTCCCAGCCCACATCCTGGAGGCACACACAAGGCCTGTAGAAGCCCGCGAAAGAATCTGTGTTTCGCGGGAAAGTACATGCCCAAATAAGGAAAGCCCCGGGTCGGCTCGACCTGGGGAAGGTGAAGGGGGCAAGACAGTCAGCGGGCAGGACAAAGAGCCTCGTGGTCTGGCCATTTTGGAAGCCAGGCCACCATTTTGGGCCAAGCGCGAGAAACGCGCTTAAACAGCCAAAAGGCGCTCAAAACACAAAGAAACGATTGCTGCCACCAGTCCCATCCGTGATTCACTTGCACCGTTCGTTAACAATCCAAAGAGAGTGTCTAGGGCCTGTAAAGTGACTAGAGACCCAAGAGAGCAGTAACTTAGCTTACAGAGCCCTCTTGTGTCATGTTGCGCGAAAGCTGCAACATGAGAAAAGAACTACGCAAAACAACGTTTCCCGGTACTGACTGTCTTAAGGGCATGTCAGTTTCCCTGTAATAATGGAGCGAAAGCCCAGAGGAGTGCGGCAGAAGGCTGCGCTTCTCTGGCAAAGTCTAGATCAGGGTGTAAAACAACAGCAAAAATGTAGGGGTTGCCACATGGAAGGAAAATTACCTACAATTAAGAAATCTTTCTCTACAACAGGTGGATGCTTACATTGGACACCTTTATTTTTATTTGCTCTAATTCTGTGTTCCTTTCTACGGAGCTTCTTTTTGGTAGGCATTCTTTGGTGTCTGCTGAGAAAAAAAAGTATACTTTGGTCTGTTGTCCAATGTATGTGTGCTGTGTGCATGTGTGCATAAGTGTGATGGGGAAGCTCTTTGGTATGGTGTGTCAACGTACAGTGACCTCTAACTATCATTTGGTAAGGCTACTTTACTGTTTGTATACTACTACAATGTGCTTTAGATGAGAGTACAAAGTGCCCTACTTGTGACGAGAACCACTATTAATAACCGAAATGCCAAAAACTTGCTACCGCTACTTATTTTCACAATCTAACCTTCTAAGGATTTCCTATTTTATTTCAGTACCAGACACACATGGATTTGTCAGCCATTCCACCTGTTATTCTTTGTTCAATAAATGGATATTTGTAGGTAGAATGGTTTTCAAATGAATGCTTGGTTTGGTGCCCAAAACAAACAAATAACCCACGCAGCCTCTTTAAGGAGTAGTTACAATATGAAGGTTGTACTGTACTTACTTTTTTGTGCAAGATGACCAGGTTTCTTCGGATATTTCGTCTGCAGTGTAGATGCTGTTGATTCTCAGGAGAGTAGTCTTCACTGTGAATTAAAAAAACAATATCAATTACTTTGTGTGTTTGCAGCGGTCATGATACTACAGACTTTACTTGTACTTGTTTCGTCAGAGGATTCAACTTTCATATTTCAACCCAGTCCACGTGCACATTTCACTTCTCTCTGTGCAGTCTTTGCATACTACTTTCAATATGGTACTTGAAAGTCCTTCAAAATAACTACATTTGTTAAGGGTTTGCAAATGCCTTGTTCTTTACAAAGTGTAGTATGCATAGGAGAGAGGTTTGTAAGCGATCGGGCAAAGTACTAAATGGGCAAACATTTTGTACTTGTTAATGAAAAGCACAATGTCCAAAAATCAGGAGAACCTCCGAAGGACATGTCAGCACTACAATCGGGAGCGCTTACTATTCTCATACGATCACATTGCAAGCAGCATTACTGTAGGCAGTACAGAGTACAGAACTCCGACATTTTCACATACAAAATTGAGGTCTGCCCTAAATTATACTTCTCAACTCACACGTTTTTGGCGGGTGTCACCCGCCTTGTAAAGGGCAGACTCACCCACCAAGCCTCCTGCACGGCCATTCATTCCAATGGGCGTCCACCCGCCAAAAACAAAATCAGCTGATTTCACCTGCCTTTAAGATAAAAATGGTTGAGAGCTATGCCTAAATAGGCATGCTTGCAACGTATGTACAGGTTATGCAGAAGGCAGTAAGCAGTCCTGCGATTTGTTAATGACAAATCAGCAATCTTGCACTTTAAAAGGGGGAGCGTTGTTATGTGTTCCCTATGGAAATTTACCTGCATTATTTTGTCTATTTTTACTCATAAGGCTTCCACATGTACTCTTATTAAAATGTACATACCTGTACTCTATACTGATGCATTTGTAATCCTTGCACAGTAGCTTGTGAAGTAGGTGCTTTGCAATGGTATGCGATTTCCATTAAGAATCATCGACAGTAATTTTGAAGTGTGCAATGTTGATGACGGAGTTAAAATTAGCGATGTTCTATGTGATTGGTGGATGATTGTGCATCCGCTTAGTTGTGTCCAATGAGGGACTCGCTTTCGTACCGCTGTAGAAACAGTGGAAGGACTGGGTAAGAGTTACGTGCCGCACGTAGGCAACGCTTGTCCGCTGGTAGGGCGTGTCACATACGGGTTTCTACAGCAAATCCTGCATGGAAAGACGACTGTAGGCATCAGCCAATCAGATGTTCACATTACTCTTTTGTGCCGAAAGAGAGTGCGCACACTGAAAATGGCAGAGGTGGAGAGGGTCAGGGTTTTGCTGCTTGGAGACATTTTTGTGCAAGGCTTAAAACACTATGCCGAGAGTAGGCATGTGGCACACCATTTCAATGTGCGAGGAGTGGAGGTGGTGTGGAGCGCTGACACTGATGCCAATGCTGCGGCAATTCTGCAAGTTTGCAAAGACATGCGCAGAATGACCACTCCTCATGTTGTAATTTTGCACTAGGGTGCTTGCCACTTGGGATACCTGACTTCACGTACTTTGTTGGCAGATTTGGCACAGTTGGTTGAAGCACTCATGACCATCTTCCCAACATCAAACGTAATTTTTTCTGCTTTACTCCTGAGACTACAATGGAACAACACTCCTGTTTTCTGCCCAGATCAAAGCATTGGGAGGTGCATCATCAATCGCGGCATGCATGCATTCATGCTACGCGTTGGTATGTTTTTTTGCAGCCACGAAAACATTGCTCCAAGCAATGCGCCTTACTTTGAAGGAGATGGTATTGCGCTATCCTCTTTGGGAAATGGGATGTTCTTTTGGAACATAAGACTTGCTTTAGAGAAAGGTTCTGTAATGTTTGCAAGAGTAAAGCAAGGACAAAAAATACAAAAAAAACACATAAAATACCACATGTCTGTGGCCAAAAATAAAAATAAACGTCTCTTTTCAGAGCCTATCTTAAAGGGAAATAGTACTTTAATGTACCGTCGTCACGCTCTGATCCTGTACATGTCCGCGTACATGGCAGTAGTTAGCAGCCAGCACATATCACCACCGAGGATTGAAGGGTGGAGCCGCATGTAAATGAGAATGAGCGGAGCTAGGGATTGGTCCATAAAGTTTAGTAGGTGTGTTCTGACCAACATACTTTAATAAGACCGTCTTCTTCCTCACAGGACACCAAACAGCCATGGCTTTAAATGCTCGAAAACAGATTATCTGGATTGTGGGAGACTCATGAATACATTGGTTGAAGGTGCATGCAGAAAGCTGCAGTTTATCTACAAATCTCAGATTTCCACATGCGAAAGTGCACTGGCATGGCGTGCGTGGCATGCGATGGCCGGACTTTGTAACTCTTTGTGTTACTTTACAGACAGAGGCGTCCTCCAGATATACTGATCATTCATTGTGGAGGAAACAGTTTAGGCCATGTATCTGGAATGTCTTTGCAATTTGCCATAAAGGAAGGACTCGCAAAGCTCATGGACATGTTTCCAAATTGTCAAATACTTTTTTCCCTTATTGCCCAAAGACAAATATGGTTGCGTTCTTCTGCATTTGGTCCACAAATGGAGAAAGCAAGATGCAATGTGAATAAGGCTGTTTGTGCCTTTTTAAGAGATGTTGGCATGTCCTCTTTCCACAATGAAAACATTTTGTTCCGTAGCAGTTTCATTTTCCGCAGAGATTGAGTCCACCTCAAATATGCTGGCAATCAGATGTTTCTTCACAATTTACAAAATGCATTGCGCCCTCTTTTGCAATCACACTAACCTATCTGACAATCCGTTTTCCCCAATCCACTGTTTTTGACCCACACAACACACCACCAAATGGCTCTTTACAGAGCCACCACATATTCCGAACGTACACTTTATTGCGTTTGCTCCGCTTGCACCCTCCCTTTTTCCCCCTCTACGACTGTCCACAAACTTCTGCTGAACTCTGCGGGGGTCTACGACCTTCACTTCATAGTTCTATTGTTACACTGAGAAAGGCGGCTCTGAAAAGAGCCTTTTCTGTCATTTTTGTTGTTTTTAAGTTCATTGATTAACAGCACTCGACACACTAGGAGAAGAGGCAAAAGGAGGGTAAGGAAGGGACACCAGCCACGGGGATAAGAAATGGTAACTGAACAGATAAATATTAAGGGTGATCTTTATTTAGGTAAGGAGCAAATCTTCTGATGCTTGGTGACTGCAACCTCAAAAGCACTTTGAAAACTCTCCCCCCTGCAGTGTACTGCGTCACAATACGTGCACACTACTGTCACCTTTGAAAGGTAAGGGTCCACAGAATTGCGAATGGCTTGTGACGCAGCTGGAGGGAGGCGCTCCCCCACAGGAGTGTCTCTTGTGGTGGGAGGATCGGATTCCGAGGATGCTGTGGAGGAACTCAAACGACTATGCTCTTCACATGGCACCACCTTGCAAATGTCCGCAGTGTGGAACGAAGTGAGGTGTCGCTTCATGGTTGTCATACCAAAACTGTACGCTCCAAATCTCACGCGACTCAACACCACATCGCACTGGTTACACTTTACCAGCTTTGCACATGCTTTTGGTACGTTCCCATAAACAGAAAACAACCGCCACACCCACGACTCCCGCCGAGTGCTCCTAGTGCGGAGTTCCTCCACTTCATTCTCTTCCTCCTCTTCTTCCTCAATCTCTACATCCTCACCCATATATCTCTCTGCAGGCCCTTGGCGAGGTGGTGATGGTGGCAGGTTTGGGGGTGGTGCAGAGGCTAATAACCCAACAGCAGCCATGGAAGCCATACCGATTAGTTTCCTTTTGGTCAGTACAGCAGTAAAGGCAACACACCTCAATCTGCTATAGCTAGAAGGACTATGAAGATGCGCTCGGGGGTGTGGCCTTTTGTAGGGGTGCAGGGGTGTGCCTCGTGACCATCTTCATCCCTACAAAGCGGTACACACATTTTCCACAGCAACTGCTGAGGTGGCCTATTGTTTGGGATGTGTGAAATTACATTTTTACACTCTACAATACTTTGCCTTGTGTCTACAAGTTCATTTTTATTGTTGCGGAAGCACACAAACCGCAGAAACTAGTCCCCACGGTCAGCGCAGGTGCGGTCACAAGAAGACGTCCTCAACACATCCGCCGCTGTAATGAAAGTCCCTTGGACAGCAAATGCAAAGAATCAAACATGCGCATGCGCACAACTGTGTTCGGGTTCTCAAACTACTTCAAAGTGCGACACAAGTGAGACGGACAGTTAGGAACTGGCGCGATGTTCGCAATACTTACGTTTGTACTGCGCATGTGCATGCATGCTATGTTCACTGTACGGACAGTTCCAGTGTCCTTAGGACAACTCCATTTTGTTTGCCTACGAACTTGCCGGCCACCGTGCCTGTTCTACGGACGGCACCATTTTGACTGCGCCCAATACGGACCGCTATACTGTCCTTCACACACTCCCTTTTTACTCATTTACACCCATTCCGGACAACTTGTGTGTTCTACGACCATGTATTATCTCGTTCCCAAGCGGTACGCTGAGGTAGTATATCCTTTGGACACCCCTTTCTGTTTATGTACGCACATTTTCAAAAGATGGTGCAGTCACACATCACATCCGTCTTACTTCCCATTAGACAGCACCCACATTCCATTGCTTGCGGATAGGTCGAACAGGCTTGCTGTTCGCGAACATTTAACGTCTTTTTAAAAAGAAATTCTACACACACACTCTTTCTCTACAACTACTGCACAAAAACATTTCAAACACACACACACACACACACATCAATCTAAAGAAAGCGGGGGTAGCGGACACAGAAACAAATATGGGGGAATTAGGATTGAACACGGGCTGGTTATGAGGTGAAGATTTGTGAGGGGAAGAAGGGATGGATATTTTGTCAAAATGTCTATTTTCCTGTTCAAGGTTTGGGGATGGTTCACTAGGGAATGGAGAAGCAGGGCAGGTGCAGGTGGGGCAATGATAACAAACTTTTCCTCTCACACAGTCCTCCACAAACTCCCGTAAACTTTGAAAATTTTTGTTCAATGTGTCCATTTTCTGCTCTATGTCATGAGTGATGTCATCAATGATATTTGTGATGTTATCTTTGATGTCCTGGGTGTTAGTGTTAGCAATGCACGTAGATGGTGCGAGTTATGGTTGCTTAGCTTACTATAATGGGGGAATGTGCAGTGGTGTTTCGTTGCACTGTGAAGTATAACATTCCTTTAGTGAAATTATTTTACTGAATGTACATATATATGTATGGCAGGGAAGGAAAAGAAAGGGGCTAAACAAGTGATGTCGTCATTGATGTCATCATTGGCATTTGAGATGACATTTTCAATGGTCTGGGTGTTAGTGTTAGCAGTGCACAGGGGTGGTGGCAGGGTTGGGGGCTTAGTTTACCATAACTGTCGAATTTCAGGGGTTTTTCAGTTTTAATTTGCAGCATAAAGGGGAGGTGGAAAGTGTTTTTTTTAGTGAAGTGTACAGGTTTTTGTTAGGGCAACTTAACCATAACGTCCCCTCAACAAAGTTTTTTTGTAGTGAATATATATATATATATATATATATATATATATATATATATACATACATATATATATATGCATATGTATATGTAATTGGTCAATTCAGCCAAAAGTCAAAAGTGCAAAACCAAAACTGCTGACTTTCAAAAGAATGTCCTTTAAAACACGGAATACCATCAAATCTGCAAAACCCCCAGAGGTCTAGAGCCTTTCAGCCAATCCTCATCCCAGCTAACAAAGGAAAAACACCTCCATTACACCAGAGACAATGCGGAATACAGGGCCAAAGTCCTATGAGTAGAGCTTCTGGAAGAAGGCTGTGAGAAAAAGGGAGCCGTCTGGAGAAGATGAAGAGAAGAAGTTGGAGAAAAATCTGGACCAGAAGACAGGTGTCAGTATCCAAAGGATGTGGGGTAGATGGTGTGATAGTGTGAAAGAAAAAGGATTAAGGAGAAGGTCGAACGTTTAGCCCAAATGTAAGCTGGGCAAAAGGACATAAAGGTTTGTTTAGACCCAGTGTCCTGGATCCAGTGGACAAACAGATCCTGGACCTCGGGTTTTAAGAGCCCCAGAGGCCTTGGAAAAGAACGACCAAGGAGACAAAACCCTTAAGGCTAGTGTAAGAACAAGGCAGGAGGCTGTAGAACAGTCTCGGGAAAGACAGACTGTGGAGCTGCTGATTTAAGAGACCCAGAGGGCTGAGAAAAAAGACCCAGAGGCCCAGTAAGAGAAAGGCCAGTAAGTTGGGAGGAGAGTAAGACAAGGTGCTGGGAGCAGACGGATTCAGATGGGTGGGAGGAAAAATACTCGGAGGGCTGAGAAAAGAGATACTGAGTGGGCTGGGAAGAGAAACACTTAGAAGGTTAAAAGGATAGTGACAGAGTGCTGAGAGGAGAAAGGAAAATAAGGCTTTTAGGAGAAAGACCCAGAAGTCTACGAAGAGAAAGACACAGAGGAATGTTAGAAGAAATACTCAGAGGGCTAGGAGAAGAAAGACATTGAAGTCTTGTAGGGAGAGGACACAGAGGACAGGAAGAAGAACCACCCATAGGGCTGGGAGGTGAAATGCCCAGAGGCCTCAGAAGAGAAAACCTCAGTAGACTCGGAGGAGAAAGACCAAGATGGATGGTATAAACATGCAGGTGCAACGTCACAAACGTAGAAGGAGATACAAACTACGTAAACAATATTGAAGCGGGCATCTCTGCCATTTTGGTTGCATTAGGTCTAGGCGTGTTATTAGTGAATTACAATGCTGACATGTTTTATTGCGTTTTCAGGCTTTATGGTCATCAGATAAAATTGAGGCCCAGTCGCGGCCTACTGCACATTACCGTCTGGCTATGTACTGAATGTGATTTTATTCCTGCAGCAATCCAAGAAAACCTTTACTGGCTGACATGTTCTCCAGGGATGAGGGCAGAGCAAGCATGAGTTATTGTTCAAAGAATTAGGTCACAGTTGCATTTTTCCATGTAAAACCCCTCAACAGAAACCCACACATACAATGGAATAATAGTAGTGCACAATGAGCTGATGGGTTTGTGTCCTTGGAATGAGCAGCCTAATATATGATAGCAGCAAGGGCAAGTGCCCACGAGAGAGTGCACAGCTACAGAATTTGGGAGTAAACCTAAGATAGTAAAGATGTCTGGTCACAAGAGATGGAGCTTTCACTGTATCTAATTTGCTGCCATTGAGGGTAGGTTTCACCCTCTCCAATATTCGCTTAAGTGGACACCTGGTGGGTTGAACATCTGATGTCATGGGTTATTGTACTAACCAATTAGAGTAGGACAATTTATGCTGACTTAGGTTTTATATGAGCAGGAGCCAATAGGGATGATGGAATGTTGGGTACGTCTAATGTCTAGAACATATGATATGATAGGTCGTGTCGTCTTGCTTCCAAGGTGAGCACGTTGCCCCTGAGCTATCCTCTCGAGATATTATAATGTATTCTAATCTTGTGGTTTTTGTCTTTAAATACTGTAGCCCAATGTGGGCATGTCGAAAGCTTCAATCTTCCTGTCTCATGAGACTAACTGACCTCCCGGCCGTTATTAGTCTTTATTAAACTTGTATTTTCTCCCAACTTGTGCGTCTCATTGTGGTTTCCTGGAAATCACTACGGGTCTTCATTTTCAATGGGATGAGTTATCAGACCAAGAATGGTGTGCAAGAAAAGAGTTGTTGAAAGAGGTGGAAGTGTACAAAAAACCTCTGGAATGTGAAGCAGGAAGTGGTAGAGAACAGTAGCCTGAAGGAGGAAGTGGTGGGCCCATTCACAGCCAGATGTACATTCAGTAGGTGTGGAGGAACAAGCTTGTGGCATCCAGGAGGGGCAGGAGAAGCTCTGACTAAAGAGAGAGAGAAAGGGGACTATCCAGGGCACGTGCCTGTAGGAACAAGACTGCTGGAGGAGAGAAGCAGATGGCAAGAAAGAGAGAGAGAGACTGGAGTAGATGGCTAGAGAGACAGGGCCCAGAGAGAGAGGTGGTAAGAGGCAAAAAGAGTACCCTGACAAGACCTTAGGTCACCCGTCATTCTCTCTGTGCCTCTAGGCCTTGGTTAAAGGCCAGCTCTTCTGTGAAACCACCTACACAGCTTGACAATAGGCTCTACTCCTGAGCTGAGACTTTAGAGGAGGCCCCAGCTCCAGCAACAACATAGCAGAAGGGTGCAGGAACTCCTTAAAACTGGAACGGAGAACCAAGGAGAAGAGACTCCCAAAAGACCAGCAAGGGTGCATGGACCCATTAATCATGAGACTATAAGCATGTGAGTTACTGCGTGAACCTCCTGGGTGAGACCCAGTGCCATAATTATAGAGAACTGTGAGAACCTTTTATTAGGACACTCTTTAAGTTCCCTAAGAGCCCCTTTCATTTTACAGCACTGTCCTACAAAATTCCCATCATGACAACTTTGGTTTAGTTAACAGTCTTCAATATTTAGCAGTGTAGACCACTGCCAGGGCTCGAGTTACGCTGCCCACTAAATAGACCTCATCTCCAACTCGGTAGGTCTGCAAACCTTTTCTGTCTTTCTGTGGCTTGAATCAGGTGTTCTGCCGCCTTCTTGAAAGTTTGAGTGATAGTTGTATGTAAGGTTTTTACCGCTGGCATTTCTAAGGTTGTAGGGACGTCCAGTTCTGAAAAACGTGGATTTCTCCCATATATGGTGTAGAACGGACTTTGTCCTGTGCTGGAGTATAACAAATTGTTGTAGGCATATTCGGCTATCCATAGCACATCTTTCCAACCTTCTTCAACCTGATGTAACATGCACCTTAGGTACTGCCGTAGGTCAGGAGACCCACCTTGTCTCATGCTCAAAACGTAGGCAAGGGCGAACCCTGGCAATCACATCCTGACTTATTATTTGTGAACACTTCTTTCTTTATTGAAACCCTGTCTCAAACACTTTCTGCAATTAGTTGTAAGGATTTGGCAATAATTTTGTTTTAGTATAGGCCGTTTACTTTGACAAGATGCCACAAGGACGGTCTTATTTTTGATTTGATGGTAGAAGCTTGTTCCCATTTTAGGTTTAGGTTTAGGCTAGGCATTTTTCCACCCTGAATTTACAGTTTAATAAACACCCTTGAACTATGATCACTTGTGTCTGTCTTTACTGTTGCCACCATGGGTTCCTTATAGTGCGTATTATTATATCTAAGTAAAGAGTTAAATTGGTGGTTTCAAAAAAACAGAAGACTTCTATGATAGATGTGTTACATGTGGAATCTTTCGGGCGTGGTCTCAATTCTGAAATGAAGGCTTTGAGAATAAAATCAGTGACAGTTATTATAAACTTGGATGAACCCCAGACACAATGGGCCTCCTTGGTGGCTTGAGACATTTTTTGTGTAGCTTTGGAATTGTGTTGACGTCTGACATTCTGGGTGTTTTCAAACTAGAAAATCAGCCTCTTTGTGCTGAACACCAGCCTTCTTCTTTAGCTATCATCATTTGTTCTTTTATTACTCTCAACAGGCATTGTCTGTCGCTTCGGGTAAATTATTTTTTAAATGTCTATTTCATTCAGCCACAAAGCACTCTGATTCTGGATGATGAATACACTTCCTTTGTCTGCTTTGTGTATTAGTATCTTAACATTTTGAGTTAGACTTTTGGGAGCCATTTTCCTGCATTGGGCATATTCTGAAAAGAATTATGCTTAGTCTGTTCAATTTTTTCGATTTATTTGAGCACTTTCTTTCAAATCTTAAGGACCTGAAATGTGAAACCATGTAAAAGAGGAACAAAAGTAGATGGATTACACCGGCTTTTGTTATTTTTAGAAACTATGTATTCTCTATTTTCAAATTATTTTAGATAAATGTGTTTAGACAGAGACACTCAAGGATAATCCGGAAAAGGCTAAGAAATTGTTACGCGAGAAGGACTGGATAGATAGTAACACGCATAAGGGGCAAAATATCTACTGCCATAACATTATATGGGAAAGGAAACAACTAAACCATCGCCCGCCGTATCTTACAAGATTTCTATCATCCCAATACAGGAATCTTTTGATGTGGTGCAGACTCAATCTACTGCCGTGAAGAGAAGTGCAGGAATTAAGAAAACAGCTCACGATTCAAGATGCGGGCTGTCGCTTTTGTAGGAAATCAGAAATTTTTGAAACTATGAGGCACCTGACACTTTCCTGTCAGAGATTCCAAAAAATAAGGACCATTTATCTAAATAATTCTACAGGACCTTTGGATGCCAAAGTCGAGGAAGAATGGTGGAAGCGTCTAATGACAGTCGACAAACTTGGACAGACTTTGAATGCCTTAAAATTGGTGGAACGAATTTTCCTTTCTCTCTCGGAGATCAAGAAACAATCCCCTCAAGAAAGGGAGAATCTGGAAGACTTTAAAGAGGCTTAAGGGGCCAGATGATCCTAGAATTTGGAATCTTTTTTATATGTTAAAGGTTGAAAAATGTATTCAACCAAAAAACAAAAAAATAAATAAATAAAATAAATGTGTTTAGAAAATCCAATCTGAAGTCAAAAGCACTGAAGCTTGTAAATGATATATTGTAGGCCATTTTTCCAGTACTTGCCTCTGCAAGCCCCACTGAGACCAAAACATTATGTATTTGGGGAGAGTTGGTTCCTAGCTGCCTAGGAATACACCACCGTGACCAGAATTCCTTGCAGAATGGTTGAATTTAACCCCGCTCTACTAAAATGAACTGCCTCCCTGATTATTGCAAGGGGTATGTGTGATGAAATGGTTTCTGCTCTGCAGGAGCGAAAGGATGAGTAGTGTCTAAACTGCCTCTTCTACTCTCACACTTATACAAACCACCAGTGATCCCAATCATAAGTGTAAAACAGGCACAAGAGATATACCTCCTTCACCTTTTTTGCTATTTTCTTTATTTTCTTTTTTATGACACGGCTAATACCTTACCAGAGTTTGGTTTCTAAGCGCAGATCCGGGGTTTGAACCTCTGTTGCTCTGTGTGGTCTTGCTTCCAAGACCAACGCGTTACCCTGCGCTATCCTCCATTTTCTGTACCGAGGGAAGGCAATACTCTCAGAAGGTGTATCAATGTAATAAAGTCGCAACCCAAACAGCAATAGTACTACAGTTCCAAAATATAGGAATGTCTAATCCTGGTTCTGTAAAAATATATATACTTTAATCAAACAGATCAATTATGTTAATAACTACTAAAAACACTATAAAAACCCACCCCTGTAAAAGAGCACAGAAGATGCAGAACAAGAATGCATAGGCACTCTGGATACTTTATCAGGGCGGAAAACAGGCAAGAGGCAAGTGTCACTTGAAAGGATATGGTTCTTAAGGAAAAGGTGCCAAAGGGATGTAACCACTCTCTAGGGCCCTATAAGTGGGCCAGGGTGACTGGGTCTCTTAACAATGCCTTATTCCAATGCTTAGGCTTCAGGATGCTGTAGTTGCAGATAAAACTGGTTTGGAGTGTGGCGGCTAGAGTGGATCTCAGGCTGCGAGTCAGCTTTGAGTGTGTTCAAGCTGTGCTTGGTTCTGTGCAAAAGCAGCAGTGTGGTATGTAGGCTGATAGATCAGCAGAAGCGGTTTGATGATTGAGTATCTTTTGAAACGATTAATATCACAGGTTCAGGTTGATGAGTGTCGCAGTGATTCAGCTTTTCAGGTCGAGCTGTGATGCAAAGTCCTAGTGATTTGATGCTTGGTTCAATGAAATGGTTTGAAGTCATCTGCACAGTGCGTTGGTGCTCAGACCAAATAGTTGACAGGGCTCTGTTGAGGTAATGAAACACTTGTTTACGAGCACGATACAAAAAAATATCAATATCAATGCACCATTGAGCTGGTTCGATGATTCAGCAACAGCAGTTCAAATTTTGAGGGTGAGTGCCAAAAGCATTAACACACGTCCTGGATGTGCGAAAGCAGTGAACATGGCTCAAATGCAGTTCTAGTTAGCTTGGGCGATGAAAAACAGGTGACCTGGCTGCTTTGGGCCTCAGGGTTGCTGTGAGTCTCACTGCAGGGGGCACTAGGACAAGGTGAATCATTTTCAATCTCTGATATCCGTGAATAATTCTGCAGATCCCTCACTAAAACCCTGCCTTAAGTCTCCTCCCAGGTGGCCAGGGGAGGGCAGATGCTTCATTATCTCAACCCTGGGGTGGTGTACTACGGGAGGATCACCTGGGTGGAGACAAGGGCCAGGGTAATGACGAGATTCCATGGGATAAGACACAGTATTTTTCCTCTGAAAAGGATACTCTGACCACTCTGTCCGAAGAGGTTATGGCTTATTGTCATTTTAGGACATCTCAACCCTCTGGTAAAACTGAGATGGTAAATTCAAAGGTTGTAATCCCACAATATATTATACCAAAAGAACTAATACCCTCCTCAATACTACAGGTATACTACATGGAATGGCAGAAATGCTGCCTTCTCTACACCATCTTTCTCTAGTAAAGTGGAAAACTACAATACCTCTTTTAAGAATACTAATGGAATTAAATCTACCCTTACAATTATAGCAGAAGAAAGAAAATCTAACTTTTCTAATATGAACTACATGTCCCAGAATCCCATATGGACTGAGAAGAAGAAGGGGGCTGAAGAGGCATGTAGAATAAAGGACAGGCAAATAGGCCTAAGAGCTCTTGCCAATGTCAGGCAATTGACAATAATAACCTGCACCTGAAATCAATTGCACGACCTAAGATGCATAAAAGCCTGCAGCGGGAAGGGAGAGATAGATGGAGTTGCGGCAGGAGCTGGAAGGCTGGCAGTCGTAGCAAAAGGAGAAGAGCACGAGGCTGGCAGTTCACAAGGAAGTGTGATCACTTAAGGGATGCCGGAACACAAGGAAAGCATATTTCACCTGCAGGTTCTGGGAGGGTCCTGTGTTCTGGAAGGAAGGCATGATATCAAACAGTAAGACAGACACAAGTGATCACAGTTCAAGGGTGTGTATTGAACTTCAATTGGGTTTGAAAAATGCCTATCTAAAATTAAATCTAAAGATGGGCGCAAGCTACGACCATCAAATTATAAAAACGCAGTCCTGGTGGTATCTTGTCAAAATAAAAGAGCCTACACTAATAAACCTATTGCCAATCCTTAATTCTAAATACAAATAGTGTGGGAAATAATGCTATGCAAAAGAAAAGTGTTCAAGAAATTATATGTCAGGATATTTAAACCATTGGCTTCCCTCCCCACATGTTCCGCACGGGACAAGGCGTCACACTCGAGCTTAGTACTGTCTCTGGCTTCTCTAGCACGCGGGTGCATTTCAAAACATCAACATCATGGCCTTCTGTACAAAGGTCGCTTTGCCATTTGAAGTCTCTTTCTCAGAGGGTCTGATGGAATACGACAAACAACAAAGTTCCTTTTTCCTTAGGGTTTCATACGTACAAATTCTCGGGCGATTTTCTGTTCATCCGGGATCCCCCTCTGCTGGGCTCAGACCCATATTCTTAGGATTTTACACGTACAAAATGTCCGGTGATTCTGTTCACCCCAGGTCACCCTCCTAGGGGCTCAAACCCACTTTAACACAAAACCTTATTGGATGATTTTCGCTTCCCATTGGATCCCCCTCCGTTGGGCTCAGCCCCACTTTAACAGAAAGCTTTCAATTGATCTCCCTCTCCCGGGCTCGGACAAAATTTATCAACTTTGCCAGAAATGTTCTTTACTGTTTCAACATCAAAGACTGTGCGCTGGGTTTAGCTTAACCTGTTGCAGGACCACTTTGATTCACAATTCTCTACCCACGTGGTGCCAGACCACTCTGTCAAAGGTATTGTAACTTTGTTTCAAAGTTCAATCATTCATCAGCAGTTTAACTTGGTTTTGTACGTTTTGACCGGATCTAAACGGTCTCACGTACAAAAAGGTCTAAAAATGCTACCACCAAAGGTTCGAACACCAAAAGTTTGAACCTTTGGTGGTAGCATTGCAGGTAAGTAAAAAAAGAGAAAAGACTGCGGGGGCTGCGGAGGTGTCCCCCGCAACACCCCGCTCACTATAGTGAGCGGGGTGTTGCGGGGGACACCCCCACAGCACACCCGTGAAAAAAAAAGTTTAAAAAAAGACAAAATACAGGGGCTGCGCGGGTGTCCCCCGCAACACCCCACTCACTATACTTCACAGAATAGTGAGCGGGAGTGGTGGGGGAAACCACTGCAGCCCCATAAAAGAAAAAAAGATAAAAAAGAAAAAGGACCCTGCAGCGCCGGTTCCCGATCACGGAAGTAAAAGGGAGCGGGCGCTGCGGAGACTCAGCGTGAACAAAAAGGTAAGTGGGGTTTGTTTATGTTGGTGGTGTGGGTGGGGGTGAATTGAGGGTGTGGGTGGGGAGTGTGTCATGGTTGTATTGTGGGTGTGGGTGGTTTGCACCTTTCTCATGCAAACTTTCCGGCCGCGGGCATATCAGCCGCGGTCGGATCACGTAGATCCGTTTCACTTTACTTGCGTCTTTTATTACAGGTATTTCAAACAATGTTCATTCCAGCGCTTGCCATACAATGTTTCTGCTTGCAACCTTGGCTTAATTCAACACAGACCAGTCTTGTATCAGTCTCCCCAACTCACTGGCTGTGTTGATTTCACTGATGCTACTTTGTTGCTGGAGCCAAGGGCAGTGCCACAACGGCTGGTAATTCTCCCCACCTTGATTCTTGACACAGGAGGGCCCCGGGTATCTCTGACACACAGTGCAGGATTCGTCAGCCTGTTTTCCTTGCCTTACCCTTTCCAATCTCGAGGGCTCATGAAAGCAACGGTTCCTTGTCGAAAAGTTCAAGGGAACGTCCCTCCTTGCAATCCCCTTCTGTTTCGCTGTCTTTCTCCTCTTGTTAAACTGTCATTTTGGCAGTTAGCTGTGTCCTCGTGTGCTTTGCCACGTTCGGCGTGAGCTCTCTTGCTCCGGCTTTTTTCTGTGTGGGGAAGCTTAATGGAAGTCAGGTGTGTGTGGTGGTCAGTAATTGCCAGACCTTTCCGAACCATTGTATTGGGACATGTCAGGTATATGGCTCGGGTGTTAGTCCACTTTCTCTCTTAGTGGGCTCTCCACGAGAAAGTGCCTATGTGGCAAAGGGGTTGGGGGGTCAGATTTCCAAAATATCCTACTTGGCAGGATGGGGCAAAGGTGCCACAAGGAAGGGGACATCACCTCTCATCATCTGGTGTCCCACTCCAACTCCCCAAACACCAGCACCGGTCAACCCCCAGGAACTGCATCCAAAAGCAATGGCCGTGTCCTGGCCACATGGATGACAGACCTATGGGGACAAGTGGGTGAGACACCTTCTGGTTTCTCAGAGTTCACAAACCCTGCCTTGCCATTGCTGTACTGAAAAGACTTTCTGAGATTGAAGGGCTTCCCAGGTGCACCTAGTGGCTGTAATTGCAGAGCTGTGATGGTCCTGCATCCCAAGGCCAGTGTAAAAAAGCAAGATGAGGGACAGGGGAGTGTTACCAGCTCTATATTAACTTGCGTAAGAGTGGGAGTGAGTAGAAACTGTTAGTCATTGTGAAGAGTTCTGCTGACAATGGAAATGTATCATGTGCACTCTAATACAGGTCGGAGTGTTTGCGTATAAAAAACATCTTTTTAATTTCCCATTGTTAAACTGTTTAACATTACTGAAGTGGTTGCGTGTCTTGTAAAGGCATCATGGAATAAGACACAGACAACAGACTTAAAGTTCAAACAAAAGGTGTTTATTAACTTAAATGTCAGGATGATTGAAGGCCTAACTCTCCCTATGGTAAGGTGGGATTTCCCTACATGAACGAAACTATGAGAAGTCAGAGTCAAAAAGTTCAATTTATAAGTCTGTCTCTGTCCAAAACCTATCCTGGCCCTCACAACTAAAGCTAAACAATGTTTTAATCCAAATGTTTACCATCCTATTCAACTAACATCCGGAGTATGGTTTTGAGGGTTTATTACATTTTTCTACAAGACCTTCTGTCTGGGTGTGATACACCGATATTCTAAGGGGGTGATGTGCAACAGTTCTTTAACTTCCCACATGAGTTTGCTCATAAAAGTAGATCCCTGATCAGTAAATATTTCCTTCAGAAACCCCACTTAGAGAAAAAAGGGAACAAGTGTTTCAGGATTTTATGTGTGGTATTGGCTCTCAGGGGGAAGGCCTCTGGATAACGTGTGGCGTAATCAACAATAACTAGAATGTATTTGTTCCCCAGTTTGAAAGGTTTTAAGCGTTTAGGGGGACTGGTGGTGACATGTGTGTGCTAGTTTTCTGGCAGACTACACACGCTTGAATGAGGTTTTTAATGTACGCATGGATTCTGGGCCAGTAAAACCTGTTTGTTCTATGTGCTTGAGTTTTGAACTTCCACAGAGGGCCTCCCATCAGATGTGAATTGGCTATCTCTAGGACTACCGGCTTGTGACTTTCAGGGACCACAAACTGGGTTTTTACCTGACCTTCCAAAGTGGTATCCCATCTATAAAGAAGCCCATGTTTCAAAAAGAAAAAGGGCTCTTCCTCTGTAGGTTTTCTAGGTTCAGAGTTGAGAGGGTCCCCATATGTCTCATCTGCCTCCCCAAAGCCCCTCTGTCTGTCCCTTCCTTCCCAGATTCCTCCTTAAGCCCAGGGACCACTGCTTTCTCAAGCACCCCCCGAGCAATCTTATCCCCTTGGTGAATTTGGAATGGGTCCTTTCCATGGTTTTGTAGCAATACCTTAACATCACCTCTAAAGTCGGGGTCTATCACTCCTGCTAACACATCAATCCCAAATCTCCATGCCAACCCTGACTTGGGTGCTAGTCTAATATATCTATCAGGGGGTGGAATTAGTACCAAGTCCGTGGGTATCAATCTTCTTTCACCTGGAGGAATTGTTGCATAACCTACTACTACAGATAACAAACCCAATAGAGCCCTTAGTAACTACTGAGAGGTCTGATGCTCTGGTACTTTTCTTTTCAAATTTTAGGCTCCCCCAACTTGTATCAGTTTAGCCGCATCCAACTTCTGGCACCATTTGCGAAGGCATCATGAAGTAAGACATAGAAAACAGACTTAAAGTTCATACAAAAGGTGTTTATTAACTTAAATGTCTGGATGGTTGAAGGCCTAACTTGCCCAATGCTAAAGTAGAATTTCACTACCGGAATGAAACTAAGGAAGTCTGAGTCAAAGAGTGCAACTTAAAAGTCTGTCTGTGTCCAAAATCTAGCCTGACCCTCATAACTAAATCTACCAATGTGCAGGCATGTGAATAATGAAAATAATGGTGATAAACATAAAGCTCTGAGCTACTTCTAGTGCTCAGCATCTTCTTCAGCTCCCCCTTCCTCAAGTTCCAAGCAACAAAGTTTAAAACAAAAGGGTCTTGAGGCTTCGTTTTCAAGACAAGATTCACAATTCATTGAGGCGCAGGGTGCCCTTCCCCAAGTCTTTAGTTTACACAATGTCTTTGGTTCTCATTGGTCTAGGCACAGTTGACAGACAGCACAGTCCACCCATCACAGGTTGCGCAACCAGGATCCCTAGGCTCCTCAGCCCACACAAGTCTTCCATACTAGCCCCTGTGTATAGTGTTGTGCTCTTGTAGTCTCTCCTGGTTGACCTCTTGGCTTATGTGCAACATTCACACTCCTTTGGCTTCTTTTGATCAGCCTCTTGGCTCTGCTCCAAATTGTCACACACTTGATTTCAGGTTTTCTTCACTTTGATGGTTAAATATGCCTGCATGCCTGCATTCATTCCCCATTTGCAGCCCGCTTAGGAACTCCCCAGTTATCCAGTGCCTCTCCCCGACACTCACTGGTACTTTGTGTCATTACCAAATGGCTCCTGGTGCTTCTTTCCCCCTTGCAGACCGGGGGAGCAGCTCCGGTGAGTGCCCACCTGTGTACCAGGGCCTGTCTCCTGCACACTGGCAGCTTTGCTACATCGATGGAGAAACGGACGGCATCCTCCTTCCTTCTGCACAGTTCCACAACATGGAGGCTCCCTCTCTGGGCTGCTGGTTGGCATCCTAGCTCCTCAACAGGTCCCACCATGGCTGCCTCCTCCTGGAAAGGGTTCCCTGCTGGTCTCCTTCCCACAGGTTTCCGTGTTTCTCAATGTACCGTTCCCTGGCTCTCATTTTGTATGCTTGCAACCCTCTAACAGGTGGCATGTGTACCCTTCATTAAGTTTGCCTGACTATAATTAAGGGGGCTTGCCTGATTCTCACCATACTCTGCAGGCATCTTCCTCGTGCCTGTACCAGAGTGGTAAAATGTAGGTGTAGCGTTCATTACTCTTACCTGCCTCATCCCAGTACTTTTAAATGTAATATGTGGTGAAATAAAGGGAGGGGTTTTTGCAATACCCGATAAAGGTTGGGGTAGGGTAAGGTTGGTCATCAACAGGGAAAGGGGGATATCATGTCTCACCTGCGGGCACCCCATTCCATACCTCTGAGGAAGGGGAACACTTTTCAAACCATTCAGTAACTTTAAAGCTGATTTTCACAAATTGTTACAAGACTCATAACATCAAAGAGAGGTCGCGTGTGAACAATTGTAGTTCCCGGCTGGAGTCAGAGCATATATACGTGTTTAAAGAGTGAGAATACAATTACTTATGGTTCTTTAAAGTTAAAGATCTTCTTTAAAGAGTAGTCGCGTGTCCCTAAATCTGATTCTCTTTTGAAGATTGAACCTTGTTACATCAAGAACAAATATTCAGTAAATGTAGAAGCTATTGAACTGATGAGAAGAACAAGCATTACCAGATCCAAGTGAAAAACCCTTTCTATAGTGAGACCAGCCTTGTTGAAATCTATCCACCTGAATTTTGAGGTTGTTGAAGTTGATAAAGGTCCAGTGTCCTCTTGTACAAGTGTGACACTGTTATCCCAAGCTGTAAGTGAGGCAATACAGATTCAAGATAGCAACAGGATCCAAGAAGGTATGAATGAAGCTGTGGATGGGAGCTGGGTGATTGTAAGAAGATTAAGTCAACAATCTGTAATGCTGAGACTGTTGAAGCTGAGAGCAGTGGCGGCTGGTGACTTTTAAAGGTGATGGGCGTACATTTCTCGGTCGAAATAGGGAGAGAGCGAGCACATAGAGCGAGCCCAAAGCACTGCATGGAAGGTGCAGGGGGGGGTTCACCCCTGCAAAATCTTTTGAAAAATGGCTTCCAAAATGTGCAAGTTACTGTCCAAGCCCACAGAAATATGACAGAAAGATCATTAGGTTTTACATACTAATGGTGGTATATTGTTCTTACATGTGCAAGTGTGATGGTGTATTTTACAGTAGCTTGTATTGAGAATAGCTGGTGCTATGTTGTATACATGAAGAAATTCATTATATAGTGTTAGGAAAGATTTACATTTAGGGTTAATTTTCCCTCCAGTTCTAAACCCCCCCCCATCTTTTTTCTGTTGTATGGCCATCCTAGCCTGACTTTTGCCAGTGGAACCCAGCCTTCTGCTATACTCCGCTGGGCTTTTGCTCATTTTGTTATGGGGAAACTGATATGCCCTTAAGACTGTCAGTACTGGGAGACTTTGTTTCCCTTAGTCTTTCACTTTGTTGCTATTCTTTAGTAACATGTTATCAGTGCACAAAGTACCTTACACCCCAAATACAGTGCGCTGGGGTCCCTTTTTTATTTTTAAGGCGATAGACACCCTCATAAGATTTTTGGTGAATGTACAAGTGTGCCCGGGACAGAGCTGGTGGCAGCTGTTACTTTTTACGTATTTGTAGCTCTTTTCTATGGTCCATTCTGCGTTTGCCATGCTTGACCCAGGGCAGTGGCCAGTGCCTAAAATGGCCATGCCACGAGTTCCTTTGTTCTGCCTTTTGGCCATCTTGTCCCTTTGCCTTCCCCAGGTCGAGCAGACCAGAAAATTCCTTATTTGATCATGCAGACCCCTGCGCAAACTGAAGCTTTCACGGGCATCTGCATGCCTTGTGTGTGTGCGCCCAGGATGTGGGCTGTAGCTGTCTAGTTCCAATACACATCCTGGATGCCAGGATGTCTGGTGTGCTAGGATGACAGGGCCACTGTGGTCCATGATTGGTCCACGTCTAGGATGGCTCTATGTGAGCAGATCTCTCATTGGTTTCTGTTCATTTTGGTGCGAAGGAGATTTTGGGTATGAGAAGGCATGTTACACCCGTTCTAGGTCGATCTTCTGAGTTCACACCAAACTTAGTAAAGGAGCCAAGTATCCTGAAATGAAGAAGCAGTTCTGTGCAACCATTGGTGATCTGCTGGAAGGTTTGGCACCCTGAGCCCGCTGTTGTCCCATCGGACCCCCTGTTTCTGATCGTACCTAGAAGGCCTGCAAGAGCGCTTCGACCCAGTGGAATAGTGGAACCAACTATTCTCGGTACCTCCTTCTTAACCTGTAAGCAAGCCTTTTCGAAGTGTTCCTGGACCGCCCAGTGAACTGACCAGCTCACAAGGGACCTTTGCCTTGGAACTGCCGCCGTCTCGAGTTTCGACTTGAGCCTTTGGAGACTGTGAGATCTGGGTATAAGGCACTCTCCTGCCGAGTTCCGTGGACCTAGCATTCCTAGGTCTGGAATTGGGAGAGTACGCCTGAACCCGAGCATACACGGTCACTGTGTCACCCAGCTGTCAAACCTCATGGGTGCCTTGCTGCTGGGCCCCCTGTGCCCTCAGACTCACTGCATTGGAACTGGCCTGATCCCTTCACCAGGAGTGAAGAAATCGCCACTGTCCCACCACGGAATCGATTCCGGAACGCAGACCCTGAAAGCCACAGATCCACGCAACTGCAGGATTTGAACCTGTGCCCGATTTGGACTGAACTGGTGAAGTTTCGTCTGGAGTGCACTGAGGGTCGGTAAGTACTTGCATCCCTTACCAGTGGAACCTGGCACATCCATAGACTTTTACACATGAGTGTCCCATGAGGCCACTCTTTTTTATCGAGGTAGCCTGCGCTACCGAGCTATTCCCAATCTTGGATCTTGTTCTGCCCTCTTGGGGAATCCCTCCATGAATAGTGGGAACTTATTCTTCACTGCCTTACCCACCTTCCTGAGTTGCTACAGCCCCTTGAAGAGACCCCGTTTTGAACTTAACAGCAGGACCACGTGCACAGCACCAAATTTACTTTTGAGCTTAAGGCTCCACTCATCTTAAGGACGGGACTGCCTCTTAGCTATGGTTTGAATTGTAAAGGACTGCCTATAAGATATTCACACTGTGTAACCCCTTTCTTTGCAGGTTGTGGATCTGTACTGTGTAATATCCCATTAGGTCATTGGTTAGTGTATTTATGTTTCATAGTTATTGTTGTGTTGCTTTTGTTAATACTGCTGAATATTTACTTTGTGTTTGACTTAAAAGGCCTTTAATAAATGTACATGTATTTTTAACATATACACCTGACTGAGAGTAATTTGTGGTGTCGTTTACTGTGTGTACTCATTGAGGGCTTTCAATCACCCTCACCCTTCCTAAAACCTAGTATTGACTGCTGCCAATGCTACATTGATTTGTCTGGCTTGTTCAGAAGGTTACCCTGTTCCAAAAAACTAGGCTGGCCTTCTGAACCTCTGCCCACCAGGCCAGAGTTCAGAAATCCATCTTAACACATTGGTTTACAGCAGTAGGATAGGATCGAAGGTACCCAGTGTTGCGCACAGGTAAAGGTACTCAGATTACACTTACCA
Source organism: Ambystoma mexicanum (assembly GCF_040938575.1). Taxonomy (NCBI): domain Eukaryota; kingdom Metazoa; phylum Chordata; class Amphibia; order Caudata; family Ambystomatidae; genus Ambystoma; species Ambystoma mexicanum. Next base: position 296,153,961 of record NC_090936.1, on the reverse strand, counting down.
GGGACACATAGTGACCTTATCAGTAACTTAACTGTAAAGGCTAAAAACTTTCTCAAAATATGGAAACAATAACCAACATAACCTTGAATGTTTCCAACTCTGAAACACTGAGAATGTTGTGTGTACCCAGAGGGGCTTATCTGCTCAAGGTACCAAAAGTGAAATGATCCAAAGGATCATAGAATGGCAAAAGGTGCAACTCAATGCCATTATCTCGGATGAGAGTGCAGAAGGTGGTGGGGCTTCTCTCACTGACAGCTCTAGAAGAGCTGTTGCTGTACTCGTCCATCGGGTCCATGAAGACAGGGATGATGTAGAGTCCCACATTGTATCTGTCAGCTCTGATGCTGAAGCCATGCTTGAATTCAAGAAGCTAGAACTGCTGTTTAAGCAGAAGGAGCTTGAGTTCAACATGGCAAAGCTGAGAGTCAAGCAGGTAGAAAAACAAAAGGACAGGGATCACCAGATGGAGCTGGCCAGGATTCAGGCTACAACTGGATCCTTCAAGGTATCTGGACATGGGTCAGGGTCCTCCTCTCATCCAAGATTTCCTAAAGATCTGCTCAGTATATATGATGAGAAGAATGGCATCATGGACTGGTTAACTGCATTTCAGTATGCATGTGAAGTACAAGAGGTTGTGGATGCTGACAAGAGTGCATGGCTGCTCAGTGGACTACCGCATTCTGGCTGAAGTGCCATTATGTAAATGTCTAAGACTGATAGAGTAGATTTTGCAAAATTGAAGCAAACTCTCATCTTAAAGTTTGGGAAGACTCCTACTCAATCCTTAAAGAGATTTAGAGAGTACAAAAAGAAAGAAGGTAACACTTGGGTGTACTATATTATTGAATCCTTGAAAAACTTGACTGGCTGGATTGAAGGCTATAAGGTCACCACCTTTGAGGGTATGATATGTTTAGTCATACTTGAACACATTTTTGCATCTTGTTCCCTGAGTTTAAGCAGCACTTGGCTGATTCATCGGAGATAAATCTTAAGAAACTGGCTAGTGCAACCGATTTGCGGGTGTCACACAGAGTGTCCCATCAGGACAAGACTACTCCTGGTAAGCAGGAGGAGGGGAAAAAGAACAAAGATAAGGAGGGTGGGGGATCTGATAAAACATCCTTCGAAAAGAGTCGCAAAAAGAAAAACAAGGGTAAGTCCCAAGAGAATGTTCAGGATAGTGGGAGTTGTACTCCTAGACAGAACTCTGGTTATAGTAAGCCTCCCAAATCCAAAGGCACAGTGGATCTTATGTGGCTTGTGGAGCCAATGCCCATGTGAAGGGGGAACCCAGATGTAAGGTCAAAACCTTGGAGGCCCACTCTGTGAGTCTGGCCTTCCCCTCCTATGAGGAGCACGAGATCACAGGGTCATCCTTCTCTTCAGACTCCTTCCCCAGTGAGATAGAATCTGAGGTAGTCCTAGTTTCCCTGGGTTCCTGGGAGCCTAAAGTCTCAGAGGCTCATGCTAGCATTCCGGATAATACCAAGCACTACTTTAAAGACAGTGTGCTAATAAATGGAGTAGATACTCCTACCCTTAGGGATAGTGGGGCCAGTAAAGCTGTGGTGGATTCCAATTTGGTAAACCCAGAGGAGCTTGCCAGAGCTCCCCTGATGCCCACCAAGTTAGCTGATGGTCCCCCTCTCATGTTCCCAGTAATGCCTGTCAATCATACTATAGATGGTACAATGGTCATGATTTCAGTGAGCATTCAGAGGCAAGTCCCAGGTAAGGTCCTGCTGGTGAATGATCTGAGAGGTGTAGGCCTTGTGGGAGACACAGCAGAGAGACCATGCGCAAGGTCACAAACAAGGGCTGCCTTAGCCAACACCAAGGCAAAGTCCAAGCCAAGGGGGAAACTGAAGGCCAAAGGAGTGAAAAGAGATGAGAGGGCAAGAAAACATTCCCGCTAACTCACCTACCACTGAGGTGGAGGTAGTTGGCCAAACACCTGAACCTGATGAGGAAGAGGTGTTGCCTGAAATTCTCAATCCCCATGACCACCCTGAATTCCAAAGTTTATTGGTTGAAGGTGGTCCTGACAGGGTTGAGTTTAGAAAGGGCCAACGTGAGTGCCCATCTTTGGAAGGCCTAAGGAGACAGGCCTGATCCCAGCTTGAGAGTGAACCTCCTGGGAAGCATAGGATCTTTTGGGAAGATGGGCTCCTATACAGTGAGCCCACAGAGTCTACAGAAGGAGACCCTAGGCGTTGGCAGTTCCCCATCATGTAAGACCCTTCTTCCTGCAGCTAGTGCATGAAGTCCCCCTTGCTGGTCACCTTGGCATAAAAAGAACCAAGCAAAGGTTAGCCATGCACTTCTACTAGCCCAAGATGGGGGTCCAGGTAGAAAGGCACTGCAGGAGTTGTGCCACCTGCCAGTTAGCTGGAAAGAGTGGAACAATACTCCAGGCTCCAGTGGTACCACTCCCAGTTATGGAGGTACAATTTAAGAGGGTAGGGATTGACATTGTTGGTCCTCTTGACCCTCAAACATGCTCATGCAATAGGTTTATGTTGGTGCTGGTCGACCATGCCATCAGGTATCCTGAGGCCATCCCATTAAAGACTGTAACTGCTAAGTCAGTTACAAAAGCTTTGCTTGGCATATTTCTTAGGGTTGGCTTCCCTAAAGAAGTTGTGTCTGAAAGTGGTAGCAACTTTATGTCCAAATACATGCAAGCCATGTGGAAGGTTTGTGGGGTTACTTACAGGTTTGTTTTCCTCAGCATAACACCCCCAAACCAATGGCTTGGTTGAGAGGTTCAATAGAACCCTCAAAAGCAGAGGAGAAAATTGTATCTCCTTCTTCATGCTTACTTTTTGCCTACAGCACCTTCAAGCTTCTTTTTGGTCACCCTGTCAGGGGCCCCTTGGCTATAGTCAAGGAAGGGTGGGAAATGCCTACTTCCCCTATCACTACCAATTTAGTGGACGGTGTGCTAGACTTAAGGAAGATAATGGTCCTCCTGATGGCTCAGGCTAGTGATACGTTGTGGGCTGGGGAAGCTCTGGTGAACCACTGGTATGACCAGAAGGCATCCCTTGTCAACTTTACACCAGGCCAACAAGTCCAGATAATGAACCCTATAAGGCCTAGAGCTTTACATGATAGATGCCAGGCTCTTACTCAATAGTGGGACCACTGGGTGAGGTACTCTATTTACTGGACCCTGGAAGGGCTGGACAGGCTCCAAACCAAAAGTGTTCCATGTAAATAGACTGAATGCTTTCATCCCTAGGGCTGAAATAACTGCACTTCTGGTGGCCTCATATGTAGAGGAGGAAGAGTCAGAACCTCTTCCTGATCTGCTCCAGGGCAGTCCTTCAAACAGCTCCATTGAGGGTGTCAAAGCGGCCCCTCGCCTGACTTCTGGTCAGCAAGATAAGGTGAGATGTTTGCTGAGGCAATTCTGCCCCTTGTTTTCCCAGGCTCCTGCTTTGACACCCTGGTGCAAACATGATATTGACACAGGAGATAGTGTACCTACTAAAAGTAGGGGATACAGGATGTCAGATAAGGCGAGATCTTACATCAAGACAGAGATCAACAAGATGTTAGATCTTGGGGTAATTGAACCCTCCAATTGGTCCAGTCCTGTAGTTCTGGTGCCAAAGGCAGGTTCCTCTGCACTGAGCTTCTATGTGGACTACAGGGCTCTGAATGCTGTCACCAAGACAGATGCACACCCCTTGCCTAGAACTGATCAGCTGGTGGATACCTTGGGTGCCTCCAAGTACCTCAGCACATTTGACCTCACTGCAGTGTATTGGCAAATAGCCCTAGCCGAACATGCCAAGGAGAAGACAGCATTCTCAACTCCAGAAGGCATTTACCAGTTCAGAGTAATGCCATTTGGGTTAAAGAATGCACCTGCCACTTTTGAGAGGCTTGTGAATCATGGGCAATATGGGTTGGATGAATTTTGACTTGCATATCTGGATGATATAACAGTTTAAAGTGCCACCTGGGAAGATAATGTGAGGCACCTTAGAATTGTGTTGCAGGCTCTTTAGAAGGTCCACTGGAAGGCCAGCAAGTGCCAGATTGGTCAAGGTTCAGTGGTCTACCTTGGGCATGAAGTAGGTGGAGCGAGGATTCAGCCTCTACCCAGTAAAGTACAAGCAGTACACGACTGGCCTACCCCCACTACCAAGACCCAGGTAAGAGACCTTTTAGGTCTCGCTGGGTATTACAGAAACTTAATGGCAGACTATGTAACCATAGCTGCCTCTGTGACCGCTCTCACAACTCCTAAGAAACCCAAGAAGGTCTCTTGGTCTGAGGAGTGTGGGAAGGCCTCCAATGGCTTAAAAGACTCCTTGGGCCTCTGTTCTCTGGGCCCCTGACTACTAAAGCCCTTTTATTGTGCAGATGCCTCTGACACTGGGATAGGTGTTATACTATCACAGGTAGATATGAAAAGCAAGGAACACCCAATTAGATCCATAAGTCGGTGGCTTAAGGACAGAGAGCTCAGGTGGTCCACAGTAGAGAAATAATGTTCTCTGTTGTGTGGGCCCTAAGGAAGCTGAGGCCCTACCTCTATGGGACCCACTTCACTGTACAAACTGAACATAAGCCCTTAAAGTGGCTCATGAACATGAAGGGAAAGAATCCTAAATTGCTCACGTAGAGAAGGAGCCAAGTACCCCCACCCATGGGCGTAATTTTAGGGGGGACAGGGGTGTATGTCCCCCCCCCAACTTTCATGGCACACCATTTTGTCCCCATTCATTTGGCTGGAACACCTTTTCTTCAGATGTCATATCCCCCCAACATTGTCAGCAAAGTTACCCCACTGCCCCCACCTCAACCATCTCACCTATATTGCCTATATGTTGGGAACCAGAGTGTGAGACATGTGCAGTACCACTGAAAATACAGATACTAAGGAGAATCTTGGAAGCAAGGTTCCCATTAAGGAAGCCATACCTGCATACACGACAGTATGATGGCCATTTGAATGAAATTCCAGAAGAAACAGGACAAATGTCTGGAAGAGAAGAATGGTGATGTCACACGCAGCAAGACTGATGTACATAGAAGACATACAGAGACAAGAGGATGAAATATATTCTGTAAGGCATCAAGAAAGTATCAAAGATCAGTGATATCTTGGGTTTAAGATGAAGAAACTTATACTACAGAAATTATGAAGATATTAAGTCTTTTTACATGTGTACATATGCAAAGAAACGCAGGCAGACAAAGTATTCTTGAGGCTAGCTAAGTAGTGAATAGATTGTGGACTTAGGCCACAGACTTGTTTAAAGACAGCCCAAAGAGAACAGTTCAAATCCCAGTTGGGGTATTTGTTAGGGGCAAGGATAATTGAGGATCGTAGACTATCCACACATGCTACAATCCTCCAAGAACGGCGCTGCGAACCCCAGCGCCAGACCCCATTGAGAGAGGGGACAACAGACACCATCCTCAAGTACTAGGTCCGACCCGGCCCTCCCGCGCGGCGCCAGCCCAGCTGGACACCAATTAACAACCAATTAACAACAGGCGGCCAGCGCTCTACTTCGCGCTCGCAATAAAGAAACAACAGCCTCTCTGACAGTCAACACGAAGGGACCACTCACTCTGTTTAAGAACAGCAGACTCTCCAACCCAAAGCTCTCAGATCCACCCTGAAACAGTTCGGTCCCCAACAAAATCAGGAGGCATACTCTACCCAGGCCACCATGGGCAAAACTGACAAGTCTCAGAGGAAACTTAACTTCAATGCAGGCCCCGCGCCCAAAGCTTCCAGATCAGCGAGCCGCCCAGAGTCCCCGTCAAACCTCCCAGAAGAAGAGAATCCTCAACAACCAGACATCTGAGAAAGGCTAATGGACTTTAAGGCTGGAATAGGCGGCCTGGACAGCAAGATAGACACACTATCATCCAAAGTAGACCTGCTCCAACACCGTCTTGACAAACACAGTGAAAGACTGGACAGTGTTCAGCAGAGAGTCTCAGATCTCGACGATGGAGCCTCTTCACTTACCACGAGAATCACCACATTAGAAGGTCAAATGAAAGCAGTCTTGGCTAAAAATGAGGACCTGAAAGGGCGTTCCAGACGGAACAACATAAGGGTGATTGGAATCAGAGAACAGCAGCTACAAACCAAAATGGAGGAACATATCGAAAAAATGTGCTCTGAATTGTTTGGACCCACTGCGCTGTCCCAACTGTTTGTAGTGGAGAGAGCTCACAGGATCCCGTCCACTAGATCCATCCCAGGCGCACCACCTAGACCGATTATAGCCAAGCTATCATACTATAAGGACAGAGATACGATCCGGAGGTGGGCAAGGGAGAAAGGCAAACTCCAGCATGATGGCGATGACATTCAATTCTTTCCCGACTTCTCCCCATTGGTCCAGGCCCAGCGGAAGTCCTTCACCTATGTCAAGCATCGACTCTCCGACAACCAAATTCCCTATTCGATGCTCTTCCCGGCAAAACTTTGCATCCAATTTGATGTGGGGACACAATTCTTCACTACCCCCGAAGAAGCCACACTGTTTCTGGACAGACAAGGGTGCAAACCAGCCAACCAAAACTATGGACTACCGAGAAGAGAAAGAGTGGGTAGAACCCCTACCTGAAAAATAAATGAAACACCTACAAACATCTAAATCAAACCTTGCCGTCAGGGCAATATCAGCATTGGGAATGGGAGCCGACTCTTGGAAGGACACCTGCGCCCCATGCACAGCATGTTTCTAGTTCAAGTTTGGGGGGTTCCCAACGGACAAGTTGGGGGTTGTTCATGCAAAGGCAAAAGTTTTGTTGTTACCATTCAAAACACGCGCCACCCGTCGATGCCGAGCCACCACCCTAGTCCCTCGGCCTCTAAAAGCTTTTCATACTCCCAGAGATTCAGCGAAGGTACCATGCAATGCTGTTATAAAAGCCGAAGAGGCAAGAATCACGAGAAACCAGTCGCCATCCCTCCCAGCGCACACCAAATAACACATCACCATGCAATTCAGGGTAGCATCATGGAATATTAGAGGGGGCAACCACCCGGCCAAGACAAGGAAGGTCCTGCAATTCCTCAGACGCCATAAGATAGAGGTGGCAATGTCACAGGAGACGCATCTCCTCCCCCAGAACGAACACTATTGGGCCCGAAACTGGGGCTGTCATCGCTATTTTTCATCGTACTCGTCCTACGCCAGAGGAGTGTCAATCCTCATCCACTCGTCTTTAAGCTTCCGCTGGATCAAGACTGAAAAGGACGAGGAGGGGAGAGCCTTCCTGGTACAAGGGGTGGTGGCAGGCAAGGAAATAGTTTTTGTCAACTGTTACGGCCCCAACACAGACAGAGCAAATAACTTTGACTGGGTGCAATCTCGACTGGCACAAATGGGCAACGCAACCATAATCTGGGGAGGTGATCTGAACACACACCTCGATCCACAAAAAGACAGGACACAGTCAACAACGGCGAACCCATCCAAGGCCAGCCTACAGGTGCAAGAAATCTGCAAAGCAGTCGACTTAATAGATATATATAGACACCAAAACTGGGAAAACAGAGACTACACATACCACTCGAGCACCCATAACTCGAGCTTGTGCATTGATTATCTACTGGTCTCATCCCACAGCAAGTAGCAATGGGGCCCCTGCCAAATTCTCCCCAAAACCTTCTCCAATCACGCCACCGTAACACTCAAATGCAGTCTATCAGGAGCCAGTCCGAGGCCACCACGCTGGCGCTTTAAGCCAGGAGCACTCGCTGACCAAGTGTTTGCAACAGAGCTACGAGAAGAAATCGAGACCTACCTTGAAATCAATCAGGGCACAGTTAACTCCGCAGGGACGCTGTGGGAATCACTCAAATGCTTTGTAAGGGGGGTGTGCCTAGCCAAGGAAAACGGCATCCTGAAACTAATTCGCCACAAACTAACTACCAGCGAAAATCGTCTAAAATCCTTTGAAAACCAGCAACGCACGACTAACGACGCCCTCACCCGTGCAGAACTGAAGAAAGAACTTCTCAACTTCAGGACCCTAGCTGAGTGTGAAATAAAATTCCTGGGGCACAGACACAAGATCAGGCAGTACGGTGAGGGGCAGAAACCAGGAGCGCTTCTTGCCCATCTGATTGCAGCGGATAGAAATCCCACGAAGGTAGAACATATCCGATTCCCACTAGGAGACCTGGTCTACAGGGAAGACGAAATTGTCGAGGTGTTCCGAGCATTCTATCAAGAACTATATAGCGCCAACCACCCACCTGACACAGAGGCGATCCGCAAATACCTTAATGACACTGAGCTATATTGGGTAGAGAGAGAACTCCGTGAACCCCTAAATCACCCCATTTCACTTGAAGAGATTCAAGAGGCAATAAAGAGCTTACCCTCTTCCAAAGCTCCCGGACCCGATGGATTAACAGGTGAATTCTATACATTTTTTCCCCCACCATAGCCCCACTCCTTTTAAAGGTTTATGAGGAAGCAAGCGAGTCCGGCATTCTCCGCCAAACTCTAAGAGAAGCCAATGTAATTCTGCACAAAAAAGATAAACCCCCCGAGGACTGCAAATCCTATCGCCCAATCTTCTTAATTAATCTCGATAACAAAATCCTGGCAAAAATTCTGGCGAATAGATTACTCCCACTAATGCCTGCACTAATACTCGCAGATCAAGCAGGCTTTGTACCCGGACGTAATACCACGTTCGGGATATGTAGAATGTTTGGGGTGATAGCAGCACTAGATCCCAATCAGCAGGCGATAGCGGTGCTTTTAGACGCGGAAAAGGCCTTCGACTCCGTCGAGTGGCCCTTCATGTTTGCCGTACTACAGCAACATGGGCTCGGGAAACAATATATCAAACTGGTCTCCCTCCTCTATAACCAACCCCAATCTGCGATTACACTGGGGACAACAAAATCTGCATACATAAATCTCCAACGTGGCACTAGACAGGGATGTCCACTATCCGTCCTGATCTTTGCATTAGGAATGGAACCTCTAATAGCCGGCCTTCGAGAATGACAAATTCAAAGAGGGCTAAATATTGGTCCCCATAAACTGGTAATATCCCTGTATGCCGATGATATTGTCCTCTACATACAAAACCCAAGCGAAAATCTCAATCCCATCATGCGCGAAGTCATAAAGTTTGGGTCAGTGGCAGAGCTAAAAATCAATCACTCTAAGTCTATTGTGTTCCCCCTAACCACCAACACCAGTTCTTTCACGGATGATTTTAACTTTAAATGAGAAAACACTCATGTCCGGTACCTGGGGATCCAGTTGTCCGTGAATCACCATGACATATTCAGAGACAATTAAGAAAGCGTTCTCAAAGCACTACGTGAGAAGGTGAATAGGTGGAAAACACTCCCATTGACCCTTTGGGGGAGGGTGTCACTAGTGAAAATGGTAATTCTCCCTAAACTCCTATACTTGTTCTCCAACATTCCCATCCTACTATCCCGATGCTCCCTGGGGACCATGAGGAGCCTAGTGCTAGACCTAGTCTGGGCAGGCAAACCAGCGAGGGTGGCGTACTCATCACTCACACTTCCAGTAACTAAAGGTGGTCTTGCACTCCCAGATGTTGAAAAATATTATTGGGCAGCCCAAGCTCAATATCTCAGCCATTGGTACTCAACTCAGTTCATAAGACCACATGTACAGATCGAACAAGCCCTTGCCTCACCAAACCTGCTGAGAGCCGTGGTTATCAGCAAGCAGGCGGTACCATACACAACGCAGAATATAGTGCAGTCCACATATTCCATTTGGCGGAAAATGGCCGATAAGTACAAAATGCAGACTAGATACTTGCCTCTCCTCCCCATCAAATTTATCCCAGGGATACCCCTTACCGCTGAAAAAGTATTCCTTAATTGGGCAGACAAATGCAAAATAAGCATGCTAGGAGACCTCTCCGAACATGGCACCTTTATAACGCCCCAACAGGCGAATGAAAACGGTAGCACCACTGCCCTAGACATATTCACATACTTTAGGCTTCGATACGCTGTGCAAGAACTCATCGTCTTGTTCCATCAAGAACCACCAACTTGGCAGCTGCTACACGGAGTGATACAGGTACAGTGAGAAGGAAAACTGGTGTCATCAATTTACAGAACTCTTCTAACGGAAACATCACCAACGAACCCCAAGACAAAAGAAAGGTGGGAGGAATCATTGCAAACATCTATCCCGGATGAAGAATGGGATTACATATTATGTCAAACACAAAAAGTGGCACTAAACTCACGATTCAAGCAAATCCACTTCAATTTTCTATACCAAACCTACTACACACCCCAAAAAAGGAACAAGCACCACCCAGAGCTAAATTCCACATGTGACAGATGCGGCACTCCAGCAGCCAACTTCATGCACCTTGCTTGGAGTTCCCCACCGGTAGCCACATTTTGGACTGAAGTACTCTGCGAAACGGAAGCAATAATTGGTGAAAAGATTAGACCAGACCCAATTATAGCACTACTAGGGATGACTAAAACCCTAGCACAACCGATAAGAAAACTAGCAAACATTCTTCTGGTGCTGGCACGAAGAAGAATAGCCATGGCATGGGGACGGGGCCCCGCTCCCACAATAGCAAACTGGAGGAAGGACATCATCTACTGCCAGGAAGTGGAAGCAGAATTCATAAGAACACTGCCACTGCACTCGAGGCCTCCAGACATATGGGGCCCTTACACACTATATCTGCACTCCAACGCCGACTCCCCCACAGCATCGCCAAACCAAACACAAACTGGAACCAGTGGGGTTTAAGGGCCAGTACAAACACACCATCTAAGAGGACTGATGGTCGACAAACTAATGCAACAACGGGCGGGGAGGTTCGAGGGCGGAGGGAGCGGGGGGTAGGGATTGGACAATGGTGCAAGTTGCATAGCCTGCAGTACAGGCTAATTTGTACTGTTGTAATTGGAAAATGCAAAAATAAAGTTTTAAAAGAGATAATGCCAGGAATACTCAAGGTTTCATAGGAGCTACAAGTAGAGTTCCTTTTACTGAAAAGTTGCCAGTCTCTATAGGGGAATGTGACATATCTGTGCCATTATTATATTCGAGACAGACACCTGTCAATGGGCCTCATTACGACCCAGGCGGTAAGTTACCGCCTGGGCCGTACCTTTACCACCATGGCGTAAACTGTGTTTACGCCATGGTGGTTGGCGGACTTACCGTCCCATTCCGAGGTTGGCGGGGCGGTAAGTCCCCAATCCCCATTTACCCTTCCCCATTCCCATTTTTGCCCCATAGGGCATAATGGGAGTGGGGAAGGCGTTAATTACGCCACCGTAAATTACGGTGGCGTAATTAACAACAAGATCCCTTAGCGCCATGGATTTTAACACCTGCTAAAAGCAGGTGTTAAATCCTCCATGGCGCTAAGGGACCTCGGAATCAGGCGGTAAGGGTCGGCGCTGTTTACGCCGCCGTAAACCCCTTACCGCCTGGGTCCTAATGAGGCCCAATATATTGGGCCTCATTATGACCCAGGCGGAGGACCATGGTGCTATTAGCACCATGGTCCATGCCGGTGTCCGCCATGGCGGAATGGGGAATTACCACCCCATTCCGAGGTTGGTGGGGCGGTAATTCCCCATGCTGCCATGGCCCTTCCCCATTTCCATTTTTGCCCCATAGGGCTCAATGGGGATGGGGAAGGCGCTAATAACGTTACCGCAAATTGCGGTACCGTTATTAGCACCAAAGTCCCTTTGCGGGTCCCTACTTTAACGGCTGGAAAAACCAGCCGTTAAGGTCGGGTCCCGCAAAGGGACCTCGTAATCAGGCGTTAAGGGTTTAACGGCGCCGACACCTTTTACGGCGCTGTTAAACCCTTAATGCCAGGGTTGTAATGAGGCCCATTGGGTCGAGATTTAATGACAAAATTGAACATGACGATTTCATTCACTGATGAAGGTATAGTGTGTTCAACAACAGGAATGCATTATTTAAACGTGAGTGAGATTATTATGGCGTTTGTAAGACAAGTGACCATACAAGGTGTACCATTAGAACCAGAAGTTTTTCACCACGGGGTACGCATTCTGCTAACATGGATACCAGGCTTAATGGGAAAAACCATGAGAATACCTGATGAGTTTTTATTCAGGCCAAGGATACCTATGGATGAGGACGAAGGAAAAGTCTTTCCTTTAGAATTTCAAGCAGCCATAGTACGAGGAGAAATGGCTTTGCTTGATGGAACTGATTATGAAGGCAGATGATGGTGCACAGTGAATGCCATTGGCGAAGGTTATAAATTGACTGACGTCACTGATGAGGATATGTTTAGAGACCATCAGTCAGATGACGAAGTGATATTTGAGATGAGTATTACTTATTGGGTACAAGCAATTAAACGTGAGGTTCCTCAGAAAATGATGTTAGCTCAGAAGCATCCTGAGTTTTTTGATGAAGACATGACTCAAGTGCCAGTTTCATTATGGACAACAGGCCCCTATGAAGTAGGCCTATTGAAAGGGGCTGGAGAAGTAAAGATTAAATTAAAACCAGGAGCAATTTTACATCGAACAGGACAGTATCCCATGTCTCGAGAGGCACATGAATGTATTTTTTAAGATGATATCTGCCATGATGGAACAGGGTATCTTAGTGACGTCAGAGTCACTGTGTAATACGTCAGTGTATCTGATTAAAAAAAGTAAAGGGGCATCGTGCCAGATTAACCAGATTGTAGAGGCCGAGTTCCCTCTAGTTCCTAATCCTGTGACAATCTTATGTAGTATCCCTGTTGAAGAGCGTAATTTACTTTCCGCCAAACTCGACTGAAAAGTACACGGCTGTCCCAGGGGTACTGTGAGTCTCCATCGATTTCCAATAGAGTGCTGCAGATGGACTTAAGCAATATTGATTTGGAAAGTGTTGTCTTGCAATACGTAGGTGACATATTGGTCTGTAGCACCTCAGAGGAAGAGTGCAGACGCGATTCAGTTCAAATGATGATTATTCTTGCATAAAAAGGATATAAAGTAGACAAGAAGAAATTGCAGTATTGTCAAGAGGAAGTGTTATACATAGGTCAGTTAATTTAGCATTAAGGAAAAAAGGTTACTACTCAGAGAGCTGAGGCTATTTTGAAAACAGTAATGACGCACACGATAAAGCACATGTAAAGATTGTTGGGACTATGTAATTATGTGAGAGCATGGGTCTTTGACTGCAGTTCATACATAAGGCCCTTATTGCAGGCTCTGAAGAAAGCACAGGAAACTCAGGAAAAAATTGTCTGGACTGAGGAAATGGAAGAAGGGTTTGATGAGTTGAAAAAGGCAATTTGCACAGCTCCAGTTTTAGGGATTCCCAATTATGCAGAGGAATTCTTTTTGTTTTCGCACACAAATGGAACTGTCATGACGGCAGTACTCACGCAGAAAACCATGTTGGGGTACAAGCCCCTTGCATATTACAGTGGGATTTTAGACCCAGTAATGAAGGGTCACTTTCCTTGCGAACAATCTTTGGCAGCCACCGCATTCGCCATTGAGAAGGCTACAAGCATAGTAATGGTATGTTCCATGACGTTATTTGTTGAACATGCATTGTTTGCCATTTTGGAAAAACCTAAAGGCACGTTGACTTCTCAAAGTTGACTTCTGCCTACGAGGTAGTTATATCGAATCCAGCGATTAAAATAGCTCAATGCAGAATAGTGAACCCTGCCATGTTTGTAGCAGAACCACTGGCAGAAGACGAGCATGCACATGATTGCTCGAATTATGAGGAATTCTATGATGAACTCCCGGGGTGAAGGAAAATGTGTTGGCAGCTGGGGAGATTCTTTTTATTGACGGTTCTTTTAGAAACTATCAAAATGATGGACAAAGATATACAGGTGCCGCTGTGGTGCAGCAGACGGCCAATGGCAGTTTGAAGTATTAATAAGTGCGCAACTACCGTCTCACTTTTTTCAGCACAGGCTGCAGAATTAGTGGGATTGATTGTCGTGCTCGAGAATCACACAGACCAGGAAGTAATGGTGTATAGTGACTCCACCTATGTGACGTTGACGGTACACGCAGGGCTAGCACATTGGAAAAGAAGGGGCTACCTCCGAGCGGACGGCACTCCAGTGCAGCATGCTGCCTTATTGGACAGACCTATTTAAGCACTACAACTCCCAGTAATCATTGCAGTCGTTAAGTGCGGAGCACACACTAGAAGGGCAGATTTTATCTCATGTGGAAATCAAGCAGCAGACGAGGAAGGTAATGTGTTGCATGTTCATAGAACATCATGAACTTTGACACGCCTGATGTGACTAAAAGCATGGTGGTGATGATGAGTGTGTCTAATTGTTATAACGATCTGTCTAAGACTCAGTTAGCAGAAATTCATGGGGAAGCGCCTCCGAATGAGAAAGACCTGTGGACACAGAGGGGATGTTCTTTAAGCCCTTTCGAAGCATTGTGGCGACAAGACAGCACTGGTAAACCGGTGATGCCTGTAGCCTTATTAAGGGTGGTATTAGAACAGCTACACTACCCTGTGCATGTCACTAGAGAGAGCCTCGCTGCAACAATTGCAGAGGATTGGTTTGTGCCAAATTTAGTAGAACATGTTGCATTTTATGTAGTAAACTGCATCATATGTCAAATGTTTAATGCTGGGCACACACTGCGTACAGTTAGAGGAGTTATCCTGAGACCTAATGGTCCTTTTCAGCATTTACATAACAACTATGTCGACATTCTGCAAGTCTGTAATGGATACAGATATAGGATTGTAGTGATATGTCCCTTTTCAAGGTGGATTGAGGCTGGTCCATGTACACATCCAGATTCCACCTGTGCAGTGAAATTTCTAGTATAAGAAGTGTTTCCTAGATGGGGGATATGTGAAGTATTGAGATCGGATAATGGCACTCATTTTGTTAATGAAGTCTTTGAACAGATAAGCTTGTTGCTTAGTATAAAGCACAAGTTTTCATCGGCTTATCACTGACAAGTGAACGGAATCTGTGAGAGACTCAATGGGTTGCCTAAAGAAAGAATAGCCAAATTGAAGCTTACTGTGAAGAAAGGATGGTTGCATTGCCTACCACTGGCATTGTATGCATTGAGAAATCAGCCAGGTTCCAACCACCATTTTACACCCCATGAAATAGTGACAGGGAGGTGGATGAGGTCACCCCTCATATCTCCATATAGAACTAGAAGTGATGCCCAGACAACAGCAGAATTGTTAGGAAAGTAGTTATGTGATTATTTAACATGAATGACTACAAGTATCTCTGTCATTTCAGATCAGCTCAAATGGAAGGGGTGTGGGGCAGAGAACACAGAAGGAGATGTTACAACAACCAGAGTTGAAGAATTACACTTCCCAAACTTTTCCCCGGTGATCAGATCTTGATCAGGAATTTTACTAGCAGATGGCACGAGCCACGCTTTAACAGCCCTTTCGTTGTGGAGGACGTTACACTGTCAGCAGTGAAAGTGCAAGGCAAACATGCGTGGATATTTCTTGGAGACGTAACGATCTAGGCTGGAGAACCCCCTTGACCCCCACTCCTGTTGGAAGCATGCACCGGGGAAGACCTCAGCACGTGCAGATTAGGTCTATGATGAGGAAGAAGGACGTAGAAACTGCGAAATAAAGCCAAATAAAGAGTACATTGGACTGCAGCTTGTTTTGGCACACTCTTTACAGCTATTAAAAAGGAGTTAAGAGAAGCTATCTGTTCTTGTGCCACAGGGGTTTGTTGACATTGGACTGAGACATGTTTAAGTCTTGATCAAGAAGGAAAGCATGCCAAATTTGGAGTTACTTTTTGACGACTGGAAGATTCCTTTCTCACTTTTTGGAGGTGCCCATTGTGGTGCCCAATGACAATGTTCATAAGAGCAGCCATAATAGAGCAAGTTGTTCAGTTTCCTGAGCACAGTGGGGAAAACACAAATGCCCCTATCGAATGACACTCGGATGACAATGCACATAGACTGGTTGGCATGGTATTTTAGTACTTGATTGAGGAATGCCTGCATCTTGTTGGAAGACAAACTGATGTTCGCACCTTCTTAAGAGTCCCGAGGAAAACGTGGCACTTAATGAATTGTTACGAGACATAATTGAACAAGTTAACCTGTATTCTGAGAGAACACTGAGGACATCCTGAATGAGACTTTCAGGGGAAGAGATCCAAAAGTCTACTGTTTAAAAGTACTTTATTTCCTGCTGGGGGAGCATCCACATTTCAGCTGGTGAAAGGACGATTCCTTTGTCTTCATTGGGAACTTTGTGAATCGTCCAGCAGCAGCCAGTTGATCGAGAAACTTGTGGAGCAGACTCAGCAGCTTCCAGAATATTTCATGATGTTGCCTGATTAAACATTGTTTTTTCCTTTCTTAAAAAAGCTTAAAAATGGGCAGCGTCAATAGCAATAATGTAATGGCAGACGAGAGACCTTCACCATGTGCAAGAAGCTATTGTTGTAAGAAGTGGGCTAACCTGCACGTCATTAACACATGCATTTTGTTTATAGTGATACCTCTTTCACCTACAGTGCGTACTGCTTACTATTTTGATCCAAATAGAGCAAAGATTCCTGTGTATCTTCCTATGCAGAAGGAGGGTACAGATGTGGCAACTACCAGACATCCAAGACCTTATGTAATTGTCCCTACTCCAGTAATCCATGTAGGAGTGCCTGGGTATATGACAAATGTCATGAGACATCTTTCCTTAGAAAAAGGTATTATAGAGATTGTTCATGAGCACCAGAAACAGGATTGAAAGGAGAGACAAAGAAAGAGATTGTCTATGAGCAAACCTACACAGGCAGCACATGTAAAAACACCAAGTCCACTGACGAATGTTCCTATGATTGGTCCAGTAAGAAGGAATTATGCTGACATACTTCATGAGATGATTATACAAGCTCTTAAGAAAAAAATGAGACCTAAGAGAAGTGCTGGGAGGATGATCAAGAGTTAAATAATCACCTGGATAGTACAGCACACTTGGGGAATAACATATGGTATCAGCATATGAAGGAAGTGGGAAGGAGAGCCTCGAAGGAGGAAGGCTTTGTATGTGCACTCCTCCCCTATAGAGTGGGTAAGTCTAAGATCTTCATAGCTATTGAAATAGACGTCCACACAGCACATTGTCTATCACACATAGCACTCTGCCATACAAGAGGCCAGTTCATGGGGCGACCAGCCTATCTCAAATGGGCAACCCAATGGACAGATCCAGATGAAGATGATATGTCCAAGACACACAGACAAAAAATAGGATGCTTACTAGGAATCATGTGATCAGATATGAAAAACCTGGAGTCAAATGAGCTGAAATCAGATGGGAAGTAAACAGAAGACTTGAAAGTCAAGGAAAATCTGCAGAATAAATGTGTAGATGGAAGAACAGAGGCCAGATGCAGATTTGGGGATCAGTGCTATCACCAGATGGATGGGAAGAAGGAAGAAGGAGTGGTCATCTGCAGAGCCTAGGTGGTCATTGGTTTTTATCAGCCAACTATTGACATAGTGCAGGATGGATGTAAGCCTCTATGGCCAAGACTTGCTAAACTACTGACCTGGGTCAAAGATAAAGGAGGAACTTAGCAGATAGTGCCTTTGGAAAGTGCAAAGCTGTGCTTCAGAAACAATGGCACAAGAAAAGTCGGAAAGAACCAGAACTGTGGTCACATTTTTTATGTACCAGGAATGAAAATTGGAACAGCAGTAATCATGGATCACTACTGGGCTTGTAGATCCAGAGCTTATATGAAGCTACCCAAGGTTTGGGGAGGACAATGCTCACTGGTAAATTTCCATGTTCCAGCATTATTGATTCCTAAAAGTGACTTAATCCTTGACAGCTTTCCTAAAGCAGATGCTCACCTGAGGAAGAAGAGCTCTGTGGAGCTGATAAATTGAATAATGAAAGATAGAGATCTATTTCTCAGTCAAGTCAATAGAAGCCTTTGATTCCATTCCATATGAGGACAGACTGTTCAGCCAGACTTCGTAGATATTCACGATGATCTTCATGCCAAGAATCCAGGTTGGTACAAATACTAAATGGTTGCATATTACCAGATGGGAGTTGCAGCAGACAATCAACACTACCATAAAGGGATTCAATGCTATCAGAGAAGAGACGAGAGCCATACGTCTAATGACTCTTCAGAATAGATATGTCTTGGACATGATTACAGCCATGGATGGAGGCGTGCGTGCAAAAATCAGGCAATCATGTTGCACATTCATACCTTCTCATGATGACGAGAATGGTACCTTAACAGAGTCCATAGAGATGCTGACGAAGCTGCACGTCCAAATGATAGAAGAAATTGAAGACATTGCTGATGATAGCTGGTTTGGAGCGCTCTTTTCTTGGGTTCCACAGTGGATGGCCGACATCTCCAAGTGCCCTGATTGTGATGGTGTTGCTTGGATTCTGTGTGATTAGGATAATAATCTCACAATGCAAGAAGCCTGCAAAGAAAGCCATAGGGATGAAAATCATGATTGATGTTGAATCAGGATGGAAGGCCAGAGATCTGACAGATGAAGACATCAGAGACTTTGTGATGGCCAGCATCCATGCACATGAGGGAACAAAGTTTCTGTATCCAATGAACCATAAGAAGTATGTGCAAAATGGATCTATTGTAGTCCAAGTGGACAGTGCATGCTCATAACTTGGAATAAGGATGAGCATGTGAAATCAGCTGGATGCCTGAAAAGATTCATAAAGATATGGACACCAACGAAGCATTTCCTCAGAAGATGATGTCTGGATATGAAAGATGATGGGAGAGAGGTCGTTGAATCGCCCAGAGGGGGGAGTGTAGAGAAGGAGCCAACTACCCCCACCTCAACCAACTTGCCTATATTGCCTATATGTTGGGAAACAGAGTGTGAGACACGTACAGTACGATTAAAAGTACAGATACCAAGGAGAATCCTGGAAGCAAGATTCCCTTTAGGGAAGCCACACCTGCATACATGACAGTATGACGGCCATTTGAATGAAATTCCAGAAGAACCAGGACAAATGTCTGGAAGAGAAGAATGGTGACATCACACGCAGCAAGCCTGACATACATAGAAGAGATGCAGAAACAAGAGGATGACGATGTTCTATAAGGCATCAAGAAAGTATCAAAGATAAGTGACATCTTGGGCTCAAGATACAGAAACGTATGCTGCAGAAACAATGAAGATATCAAGTCATTTTACACGTGTACATATGCAAAGAAATGCAAGCAGATGAAGTATTCTTGAAGCTAGCTAAGTAGTGAATAGATTGTGGCATGCACCAATGTATGCATATATAGGAGCAAGTAAAGAATGGATGATTTCACTACGTGTTATAGCAGTGCTAGATATGAAAAGGAAGGCCTTTCCAGTGTGTCGCAGTTGAAAAAGCAAGTGAATTACAGATGCAGATCTCAGAAAGGAAAGGCTGGATGAGGCCCAAGAAGCCCAGGTCGTATTGTACTGGGATGAACTGACATTAGTTGCAATCGTGTGGAAGAACGAAACTCCTGTTAAGAAGACATGGACAATAACAAGGAAGACGCCAGAGGTCTATTAAAAATAGTATTTTAAATGCACTATAGCTCAAATTTGTGGTCTTCAGTCACATGGAAGGATGTAGTTGGACAAACATGATGAACCACACCTACACATGAAGGCAGAGCGTGCCTTCACTCCCCTGAATTCTCCAGAGAAAACAACATTTTCAAAGACAAGTTCAAAGCCTTAATTGACAGCAGACCAAAGAGGTGATGATAGATGATATGCTAATTGGTGGGAAGCTATGGTTATTACCATCTCACCAGCACCTGGAAGTCTAGGATGTGTGCTGCAAACATGGGTGGAAAAGTACTGATGGATGTAAGACTGCCAATCAATTGTAGGGGGCTGCATAATTAAGGGCCCTATAGTTTGTGCAACCAATGGGACATTCTGTATTTAGTGATGTTCATAGTGACTTGTTTGAGGGGAGGGCTTAGTTGTCCTACCTGATGTTAAGTAGCCTATCATTTTCTTAGACTAGTATGAAACGTATACTTAGATTTTCCCTTAGATCCAATCACACTCTTTGATACATTTTTGTAGTTTGCCACGTAGTATTGCTACCTTGTCTTAAAGGGCTGGACTCCCCCAGTTCACTCAGGTGGCCAATAAGCCTGCAAGGGTTTGACTTCACCATTGAACATAGACCAGGTTTCCAACATAGCAATGCTGCTGGGTTGTCCAGAATGTTTAACCGACCTGAACAAGACGCTCATCCAGTGGTGCATTAGTTCCCCCTGTCCTTGGTCTGGGAGGTGTGAGTGTTAGGAAATATTTCATTTATGGGTACTATTTCCTCCAGTTGTGAACCGCCCAACATTTTGCTGTTGTCTGACCATTCTAGCCTAACTTTTGCCAGTGGAGCCCAGCCTTCTGCTGTACTCCGTTGGGGTTTTGCTCATTTTGTTATGGGGAAACTGACAAGCCCTTAAGACTGTCAGCACTGGGAGACTTTGTTTTCCTTAGTCTTTCACTTTGTTGATATTCTTTAGTAACATTTTATCAGTGCACAAAGTACCTGACAGTACAGTGCGCTGGGGTCCCTTTTTCATTTTTAAGGCCCTAGACACCCTCGTAGGATTTTTGGTGAATGTACAAGTGTGCCCGGGACAGAGCTGGTGGCAGCTATTACTTTTTACGTATTTGTAACTCTTTTCTATGGTCCATACCGTGTTTACCATGCTTGAACCAGGACAGTGGCCAGTGCCCAAAATGGCCATCCCACGAGATCCTTTGTTCTGTCCTTTGACCATCTTGTCCCTTTGCCTTCCCCAGGCCGAGCAGACCCGGGAAATTCCTTATCTGGTCATTCAGACCCCTGCATAAACTGAAGCTTTTGTGGGCATCTGCATGCCTTGTGTGTGAGCTCCCAGGATGTGGGCTGCAGATATCTAGTTCCAATACACATCCTCTCTGATTGACCCTCCCAGGTCCAACTTGGGTCCTTCTTCTCCTCTATCTCTATATCTACCTGTGGTGTTCCCCAGGGGTCTAACCTCTTTCCCGGCTGTTCCACCAATACCTGGCACTTCTTGCCCACGGCATTGCCGCTCTCTGCCTCAACATTCAGTGCTATGCGGATGACAGTAAGCTAATTTTTCCAAGCTACCTTCAGTCACCTCCTCTCCTTCTCTCTTCGCTGACTGTCTGTCTGCTATCCAGGAATGGTGTGCTGCCAATGATCTCTGCCTTAATGCCAGTAAGACTGAGATTCTCCTCATCTGCACACCTGTTCCCTCCTTTCCTGTCACTCTCTGGCCGGCATCTCTTGGCCCTCCTCCTGCACCCACCTGCAAGACTGTCATGCCTTGGGTTCCTAGGTGGCTACGCCTGGGGATGCCTGTTAACAACTGGAGGCTGCCCTGGAGTCTCTCGCAGCTCCACACGATGCACAGTGGGATTGGACTACAACTCCCAGCAGTCCTGCCTACCGCAGTCACGTGACTCCCACGTAACATGCTTTCACATCCTCAAGCGGCTTGGGTGCTCAATTCCTTCCATCCCGCAAAACGAGTGCTCCTTAACTAACTTGTTAGTTCCGAGTGCGATATCCTTGTTATCTTGGTTTTCCTGATTACTCAACCCAGCCTGCATTTACGGACACCTCTCCTGTTATAGCCCTTGTTGATCTCCTGATGCCGGATTTCCCCCCGCTGCTTCCCCCGGTTACCGAACATCAGCTCCCATAGTTACGGCTTCCTTCTAGTCCTGCCCTTATGCTATGACGCTTCCAGAATCTGGGCTCCGCTTTCCACGTGTCAACGCTTGCTGTTCCTAGCGCTGGACACCTTTGACTAAAGCCCTTTTTGTGCTGCTTTTTCTTTTCCCCTCCGTTTGTTTCCTGTCTCCTCCTCTCCCCAATGAACACTCACTGACTCACTTCACTCAAAGGACGCTCTTGTCATGATCTCTGCTTCCAAAAGGTCAGGGTTTTCCCAACTCCCTTGGAAGCAGATCCATAACCCAGGTTCCGAGTGCCAACCAGTCCCAATTGGGACCTTTTGGACCCAGTCCTGGCGCCAGTGGCACCAGGCTCATAAATATGCCCAGTCCCAGCGCTGGAAGCGCCGGGCTCATAATGCTTGGGTGGACTTACCTGCAGCAGACCATGCTGCTTACTTGCCTGCCAGTTGAGCCTCTGATCCTCTTCTGTTTGGAACTACTTTTCCTGTTGGGTGGGGCAGGAGCCACTCCCTAGATTCAGAACACTGGAACTCTTCTGGAAAGCAGGAACTCTTTTCTTACCTAGGCGTGGCTGTGGAAGGAGACACCTAAGCACTACAGGAGGCTATTTAAACCACACCCGATGGATGAATCTTGCTTTGCGTTATTCTGCATCCTCTGCAGCAGAACTCTCATTGTGTCTTCTGCATCTGATCCTGGGCCTAAGGAAAAAGGCTTACCATCCTGAATCCAGTCTTCAGCAACACCTATAAAGACAAGAAAGAACAGGTTAGCATTACGGTCTTCAGTGACAGCTCTTCACTTACCTGGTCCATCGGCTGTCACCAACGCCTCGCGCTGCATTCCGGCATCTGAAAGACAAAGGCTTACCTACTCTTCGTGCGCTCCGGAGGTCTTCACACTGCATTCCGGCATCTGAAAGACAAAAGCTTACCAACTCTTCGCACGCTCCGGAGGCCTTCGGCGCTGCATCCCGCATCTGAAAGACAAAACAAGGTGCGTTTAAAGACATTGGGGAACTTTAATACTCACGTGCCATTACTCCTTTCCACATCTAACCCAGTGGGTATTCCGGCACCCTGCAGCCGCTCCGAACTTGTACCTGCAAAAAAAAAAGACAGTTAGAGCGCATCGTGAAGCAGGCAACAAGCGCTTACTTACGTGCTTCCAGGCGCTTCTATTCATCACACGGGCTCCATCTTCAACTCACTTCAGCCCGTCATCCGCCATCGCCGGAACCCTGCAAAACAAGAAACATCATTACTAAAGACTTTAAAGACATTAGAATTACTCGAAACTTACCGTTCGTGCAGTAAACGACGGACAGCAGTCCTCTGAAGTCAAGAGGCCTGCTCCCCTTATCCAGTGAAGAAACTGGTTACAGCACCCTGCCCCGAGGCAGATGGAGAGCACGGCGTTCACTTACCTAAGGTGAGAGCGTTAACCTTTGGGGTTCTACAGGAGAAGAGAAAGGGAAGAAGAGAGAGACATTCAATAACCCAGTTCCTTAATCCCATATTATCTATCTGCAGACATCTTACCCTTCGAGTCAGACATACAGTGCACAGAGGTCCAGCCCAAAGAGCCAGCCGTGTGTTACACATCACCTTTGAAGATACGGTATGCGCCCAGTCAAGACCGGCGCCTCTACTGGAATCAGGTGAGCGTTACAGAACGCAAAGCCTACCACAAAACTCCCGTCCAGGCGCTATGGAAACCTCGGATACCGACCAGCTAGCCCAGTTACTTGGGGAACTAAGGGCAGAAGTGCATGCAGCCCGTCAGGAAACGAACGCTCTAAGAAGGGAACTGATTATTTCCAAGGAGCGAACAGATGATCTCGCTAGACAATTGCTACAGTCACAAGCCGGACAGACCCCGTTACCCGCATCTGGGGGAAATCTTCCTTCTACATCCTCTATGAATCCAGTGCAGATCAACCTACCTGGGAATGTACCTCTGGCTCCGCCCGAACGATTTTCTGGTGACCCAAAGAGGTTTGCAGTATTTATCAATCAGTGCCGGTTGCATTTCTTATGCCGGCCAGCAGCCTTTCCAACTGATCAAGCTAAAGTAGCTTTCGTGCTTTCGTACCTTAGTGGCAATGCGGCAGACTAGTCGATCCCGCTAGTAAATCAAGATGATCCGGTCCTCCATGATTTTCAAGCTTTTCAGCTCAGTATGGAAAAACTGTTCGCAAGATATTCACAGGGGCAGGCCTTGGACAATGAGCTTCTTTCGTTGCGACAAGGTAATCAAGACCTTTTGGCTTATATTGCGTCTTTCAACAGACTGATAGTGGAAGCTCAATGGCCTGAGGACAAAAGGATTACGCTGTTTTATAGAGGTCTACGTGGAGAGCTCAAAGATGTGTTAGCCCAAGTAGTGAATCCCCCACAAGATTGTTCGGACTATATAGACTTAGTCGTTCAAATAGATCACAGACTGCAGAACAGGAAGGCCGATCGTTCCAAGTTTGATGCTCGAGTATTTTCCAAACCGCCAACTCCTTCCAAAGGAGTAGACTCCGGGGAACCCATGCAAATAGGGGGTCTGAAAGGTCCTCTAACACAAAAGGAGCGGGAAAGGAGAACACAGTTGCAATTATGCCTCTATTGCGGAAACTCAGGGCACTTTCTTCGAGACTGTCCGGTGAAACCTGCAAGAAGGCAGTAGGAGCTGCAGTTACCAAAGTTACAAAATCTGAGCAGGGAAACGACCTCGCCCGACAAGAATAGAGGTCCTCTTGCCGAGCGTGAAAACCAGTTCCGTGACCTCGTATTTCGTGATACCTATGGTCCTCATTAGCCCTGATAATCCGGATCGATTACATGAAATTGAAGTTTACGTCGACAGCGGTGCCATCGGCAATTATGTGGATCATGAAATGGTTTTGAGGATGAATCTAAATCTTTGTCCCAAGGCTGTAAAGGACGTCATTACTACGGTGGATGGTACGGAGATAGCCTCCGGGCCAGTAACGCATACCACTCAAGAGGTGACGCTAGTAAATCAAGATGGACACCATGAGAAGATCGTGTTCGATGTGATCAAGGCCCCTCGGTTTCAGATTATTCTAGGAATACCTTGGTTAGAGAAACACAATCCTCTGATCGATTGGCGAGCAAGAACGGTCCAGTTTCCAGAATGTGTCTCTACTTGTCACCCTCCACCTGGTGTTGCACTGGCAGCAATTTCTTCAGAAACTCCCCAGTTACCTCCCGAATACCTAGAATAGCAAGATGTTTTCCGGAAGGATCAGGCTAACTCTCTACCTCCTCATAGGTCTTATGACTGCCAGATAGACCTGATACCTGGATCTACTCCTCCTTGTAGTAGAATTTATGCCCTCACCGAGCCTGAGAACCTTCACCTTCGACAATACCTGGATCAATACCTGGCAAATGGGTTTATTCGTCCTTCCAAGTCCCCTGCTTCTTCAGCTTTGTTCTTCGTTCCAAAAAAGGAAGGAGACCTTAGAACTTGTATAGATTATCGCTCCCTGAACCAGATCACCGTTAAGAATAGATATCCGTTACCTTTGATCCCTGAACTCCTGGACCAAGTCAGAAAAGGATGCATATATACAAAGCTGGATCTTAGAGGAGCTTACCACTTGGTACGAGTAAAAGAGGGCGATGAATGGAAGACGGCCTTCCGCACCAAGTATGGGCTATTTGAATATCAGGTCATGCCCTTGGGACTTTGCAATGCCCCGGCCGCCTTTCAATATTTTATGAACGATGTCCTCAGAGAGCTCATAGATGTGTGTGTTGTTGTTTACATTGACGACATCCTCGTTTATTCTTCATCGGAATTTGAACATCGGAAACACGTGAAAATGGTCCTCGAAAGATTGCGTCAACACAAACTTTTCGCTAAGTTGGAAAAATGTGTTTTCAACGTGACTG
Source organism: Ambystoma mexicanum (assembly GCF_040938575.1). Lineage (NCBI taxonomy): Eukaryota > Metazoa > Chordata > Amphibia > Caudata > Ambystomatidae > Ambystoma > Ambystoma mexicanum. The sequence continues at coordinate 296,128,284 of NC_090936.1, read as the reverse complement.
AAGTTGAATTCTTGGGATTCATATTATCACCTGGCGGAGTGCGTATGGATTCAAAGAAGGTCGATGCAGTTCTCAAATGGCCATCACCATCCTCCGTAAAAGGTGTGCAAAGCATGTTAGGCTTCGCTAACTTTTACCGCAGGTTTATCCCCGAATTCTCTCGAATAGTCCTGCCCATCACTGCCTTGTTAAAGAAAAACAAACGTTTTGAATGGTCTACCGAGGCGGAACAAGCTTTCCAGGATTTGAAGACTAAATTTATCTCTGCACCAATCTTAGAACACCCTCGCCCCGAACTCCCCTACATCGTGGAAACTGATGCTTCAAGCCTTGCCATGGGGGCAGTTCTATCACAAAAGGACCCGGTAACCAATCAGTTGCATCCCGTGGCATTTTGGTCCCGCAAATTCTCGCCTCCTGAAATCAATTACACGATTACTGACAAGGAACTTCTGGCTATCAAGTCTGCCTTTAAGGCTTGGCGGCATTATCTGCTGGGGGCCCGACACACCGTTACCGTGATTACGGATCACCGAAACCTGCAATATTTGAAAACCGCAAAAGCCCAATCCTCTAGACAACTCCGTTGTTCATTATTCTTTGCCGAGTTTGACTTCATAATTACCTATCGACCTGGTACAAAGAACGGTAAAGCTGATGCCCTTTCTCGGATGGGAGTGGAAGAACACTTGATCAACCCTAAACCTGTACCAATCATTCCCGAACAAAGAATTCTGGGTGTAATCGCCACAGAATCCATAGAGGAAGTTAAGGATAAAGCCAGGCAACTTGTAACTCCAGCAGACATACAGAATTGGCATCTGCAGGGAAAGGACTTTGCAGTAAAGGACAACTTATTGTATTTCCAAGAACGATTATACCTACCCAGCACAGATTTACAGAAAAAAGTAATCTCTTGTTATCACGATTCTTTAATGGAAGGACATCCCGGTATGGCCAAGACCTCAGAAAAGATCAAGCGCTACTTCTGGTGGCCGTCTTGGAAAAAAGATATCAGAGACTTTATAATGTCCTGTGGAGTATGCGCCCAAAACAAGAGTCAAAAGGAAAGACCAGCAGGCCTCTTACGCCCTATTAACATCCCACCTCGCCCTTGGCATACGCTTTCTATGGACTTCATCACCGATCTACCTCCATGCTCCAGATACAATACGATTATAGTAATCGTGGACTTATTCTCCAAGATGGCGCATTTCATTCCGCTCAAAGGTTTGCCAACAGCAGCAACTCTGGCCCGAGAATTTCTCGAAAACATCGTCCGACTGCACGGTTTTCCTTCGGTTCTAATTTCGGATCGAGGTAGTCAATTTATTTCTCATTTTTGGCGAAGTTGCTGTCGGTCGGCTCAAATTGATGTGAGACTATCGACCAGTCACCACCCTCAGACCGACGGACAAACCGAGAGGACCAATCAAACTCTGGAACAGTATTTACGCTGCATGCTGCAATAAACTGAAAAAACTTGGAAAGACATCCTTTGGATAGCCGAATATGCCTACAATAACTCTGTCCATTCGGGAACTGGGAAAACCCTGTTTTTTCTTTTGTACGGCAGTCACCCTCGAACCTCGGAGTTGGATCCCCTCCAAGATCTTGAAACACCAGCAGTAGACTACCTGCATTCTACAATCACCCAAGCCTTTAAGGAAGCTGTTTCCCACCTTCAAAGGGCTAAAGAACAATACAAGAAAGGAGCAGATCAACATCGGAAGGAAGCCCCTCAATATCAAGTAGGGGATCAAGTCTGGTTATCCACCAAATATCTACCTCTAAAAGGGCCACGCACATTCAACCCAAGATACCTTGGTCCCTATTCCATCACTACCATAGTAAACCCAGTAGCGGTCAAGTTGGACTTGCCCCCGCACATGAAGATACATCCGGTCTTCCACGTCTCTCTATTAAAACCCGTGCAACCTCAAACCCGACTAACTAAATCTCCAAAACCTATCCTAGTTGATGGAGAACTCGAGTTTGAAGTCAAAAGCATTCTGGACTCCAAGATCTCCAAATCTAAACTATTTTACCTAATTGACTGGAAAGGCTACGGCCCCCAAGAGAGATCCTGGGAACCTGCTGAATATGTCCACGCTCCTCGCCTAATCAAAAGATTTCACCGAACATTTCCTGACAAGCCAAAACCCCCGGAGAAGCCTGGTTTGGGAGGGGCCTTGAGGGGGGGGACTGTCATGATCTCTGCTTCCAAAAGGTCAGGGTTTTCCCAACTCCCTTGGAAGCAGATCCATAACCCAGGTTCCGAGTGCCAACCAGTCCCAATTGGGACCTTTTGGACCCAGTCCTGGCGCCAGTGGCACCAGGCTCATAAATATGCCCAGTCCCAGCGCTGGAAGCGCCGGGCTCATAATGCTTGGGTGGACTTACCTGCAGCAGACCATGCTGCTTACTTGCCTGCCAGTTGAGCCTCTGATCCTCTTCTGTTTGGAACTACTTTTCCTGTTGGGTGGGGCAGGAGCCACTCCCTAGATTCAGAACACTGGAACTCTTCTGGAAAGCAGGAACTCTTTTCTTACCTAGGCGTGGCTGTGGAAGGAGACACCTAAGCACTACAGGAGGCTATTTAAACCACACCCGATGGATGAATCTTGCTTTGCGTTGTTCTGCATCCTCTGCAGCAGAACGCTCATCGTGTCTTCTGCATCTGATCCTGGGCCTAAGGAAAAAGGCTTACCATCCTGAATCCAGTCTTCAGCAACACCTATAAAGACAAGAAAGAACAGGTTAGCATTACGGTCTTCAGTGACAGCTCTTCACTTACCTGGTCCATCGGCTGTCACCAACGCCTCGCGCTGCATTCCGGCATCTGAAAGACAAAGGCTTACCTACTCTTCGTGCGCCCCGGAGGTCTTCACACTGCATTCCGGCATCTGAAAGACAAAAGCTTACCAACTCTTCGCACGCTCCGGAGGCCTTCGGCGCTGCATCCCGCATCTGAAAGACAAAACAAGGTGCGTTTAAAGACATTGGGGAACTTTAATACTCACGTGCCATTACTCCTTTCCACATCTAACCCAGTGGGTATTCCGGCACCCTGCAGCCGCTCCGAACTTGTACCTGCAAAAAAAAAAGACAGTTAGAGCGCATCGTGAAGCAGGCAACAAGCGCTTTCTTACGTGCTTCCAGGCGCTTCTATTCATCACACGGGCTCCATCTTCAACTCACTTCAGCCCGTCATCCGCCATCGCCGGAACCCTGCAAAACAAGAAACATCATTACTAAAGACTTTAAAGACATTAGAATTACACGAAACTTACCGTTCGTGCAGTAAACGACGGACAGCAATCCTCTGAAGTCAAGAGGCCTGCTCCCCTTATCCAGTGAAGAAACTGGTTACAGCACCCTGCCCCGAGGCAGATGGAGAGCACGGCGTTCACTTACCTAAGGTGAGAGTGTTAACCTTTAGGGTTCTACAGGAGAAGAGAAAGGGAAGAAGAGAGAGACATTCAATAACCCAGTTCCTAAATCCCATATTTTCTATCTGCAGACATCTTACCCTTCGAGTCAGACATACAGTGCACAGAGGTCCAGCCCAAAGAGCCAGCCGTTACACATCACCTTTGAAGATACGGTATACGCCCAGTCAAGACCGGCGCCTCTACGGGAATCAGGTGAGCGTTACAGCTCTCCTGTATTTTCACAAGGGACTCTACTCATGATATAGGTGACCTCTTGGACGCTCTCCTGATTTACCCCTGGTCACCTTATGGATTGTTGGTGTTTGCTTATTTCTGGGATGCTCTGTTTTTTTCTATTGGTTTGGTTCTGGACTATTGTTTAGCTTGCACCCTCGTGCCGTTTGGGTTAGTTGGCTTGCAAAGACTCCTTCTGGATTTGGGACTTCCTTCTAGAACCAACCATGGTCCTCACCTCCTCCACTAGCAACAAGTAGGTTACTGGCCTTCTTCCTTACAGAGCAGGTAAGAGTGGGTAATTGAGGGTGGTGATTGCTGATCCAGCATACCTGGCTGCTATTCTGAACTGTTGCATTGTTTTTGTTTCCTTATCTCTGTTGTCGCTGCTCCTGCCTTTTCACTCAAGCCCCTAGCCTGTCAGGTGCATTATATTCCTGAAGGCTGCGCACTTGCAGGGGAAAGTCTTTTTTTTACATCGTGTTTGGGACTTCCTCAGAGTGAAGACTCACCTGGACGGAGTGTTACATCTGTATCACTTAAGGTTGTGACAGAGACTAAAAACCTTGGGGTCATCTTCGACTCCACACTCTCCTTCTCTCCTCACACCTCTGACGTCTCCAAGAAGTCACAGAACCAGCTGCACCTCCTCAGGGGTATTCTTCCTTTCCTCTCCCTCCCCCAGAAGCTCACTGTCTCCAGAGCTCTGGTTCTCTCTAGGCTGGACTACTGCAACATCCTCTTTCTAAATCTCCCTGCTTCCACTCTTCGCCCTCTGCAACCCATCGAGAACAGAACTGCAAGACTTGCCCTTGGCCTCAAGCCCAGGGATCGTATCTCTCCAGGACTGAAATCTCTGCACTGGCTCCCAGTGGCTGCAAGGATTAAGTTCAAAACCCTTTGCATTGTCCACAAAGCCTTCTGGGGGCTAGGGGCCTTAATACCTTCAACTCTCTCTTCCTAAATATCTTCCTTCTTGAGCTCTTCGCTGACCCGCCTCCAACTCCCTCAGGGTCAGTCGCTTCTCGAAGCAACGAGTTGGTGGTAGATCTCTTTCTTTGGCTGGGGCCTCCCTCTGGAACAGCCTCCCTGCCTCCGTGAAACTTGAGGAAACCCATCTCCGGTTCCGGAAGCACCTCAAAACCTTCCTCTTTGCTTCTGCTTTCTCTCCTCCTCTCCGCTGATGAACTTCTGGCTGAAACTGCACTGGTCACCTGGCCTCCCTTTGACCTCAGGCCCAGGTCCCCTCCTGCGCAAGTTGTACACCTGAACTGCCTCCCTGGCAACCCCTGGACTTAGGGAGTGTTTTTCTGTATCCCTACAGTCCCTACCAGCACTGAGCACCTAATGTCTGCACGTACCCTTGCACTTGCCACCAGCACTGGCCTCACTTTTTACTTATTGCTTTTATTTATTTTAAGTATTTTTTACTGTTGATCCCATGTACTGCACTGTCCCCTCCCCTTTTCCCCCGCACTTTTCCCCTTCCCCCTTCCCCTGCAATTGCGCGATCTCAATGACACCTGGCCTAGTAAGATCGTTGTCTTTGTCTTCCCTCTGTTCCCCCTCCCTTGCCTTGTCGCGCCTTGAAACACTTGTGTATAGGCGCATTATAAATGCAATATCATATCATATCCTGGGTGCCAGTATGTCTGGTGTGCTGGGATGACTGGGACCACCGTGGTCCATGATTGCTCCACTTCTGGGATGGCTGTATGTGAACAGATCTCTCATTGATTTCCCTTTGTTTTGCGGCAAAGGAGATTTTAGATAAGAGAAGGCATCTTACACTCATTCCAGGTCAATCTTCTGAGTTCACACTAAACTTAGTAAAGGAGCCAAGTATCCTGAAATGAAGAAGCAGCTCTGTGGAACCGCTGGTGACCCGCTGGAAGGTTTGGCACACTGAGCCCGCTGTTGTACAATCGGACCCTCTGTTTCTGATCGAACCTAGAAGAACTGCAAGGCCGCTACGACCCATCGGAATAGTGGGACCAACTATTCCCAGCATCTCCTGCTTAACCTGTAAGCAAGCCTTTTCGGAAGTGTTCCTGGACCAACCAGTAAACTGACCAGCTCGGACAGGACCTTTGCCCTGGAACCACTGCCATCTCCAGTTTTGACTTCAGCCTTTGGAGACTGTATGTTCTGGGTATAAGGCACTCTCCCGCCGAGATTTGCACACCTAGTGTTCCTAGGGCTGGAATTAGGAGAGTCTGCCTGAACCCGAGCATACGCGGTCACTGTGTTGCCCAGCTGTGGTGACAAACTTCGTGGGTGCCTTGCTGCTGTGCCCCCCTGTGCCCTCAGACTCGCTGCATTGGAACTGGCCTGATCCCTTCACCAGGAGCAGAGAAATTGCCACTGTCCCACCATGGAATCGATTCCGGAACGCAGCCCCTGAAAGCCGCAGAGCCACTCAACTGCAGGATTTGAACCTGTGACCGATCTGGACTGGACTGGTGAAGTTTGGCCCTGAGTGCGCAGAGGGTCGGTACTTGCATCCTTTACCGGTGGCCCCTGGCCCATCCATAGACTTTTACCCTTTAGGGCCACTCTTCTTTATCAATGTAGCCTGTGCTACCGAGCTATTCCTAATTCTTGGATCCTGTTCTGCCCTCTTGGGGAGATGCTCCTCGAATAGTGTGAACGTATTCTTCACTGCCTCACCCACCTTCCTGAGTTGCTACAGCCCCTTGGAGAGACCCCATTTTGAACTTAACCGCACAGCGGCATGCGCAAGCATCAAATTTACTTTTGAGCTCAAGACTCCACTCATTTTAGGGACTGGACTGCCTATTAGCTAGGGTTTCAATTGTGAAGGACTGCCTATCAGATATTCACACTGTGCGTCCCCTTTCTTTGCAGGTTGTGGATCTCTACTGTGTAATATCCCACTAGGCCATTGGTTACTGAATATATGTTTCATAGTTAGTGTTGTGTTGGTTTTGTTAATACTGCTGAATATTTACTTTGTGTTTGACTTAAAAGGCCTTTAATAAATGTATAAGTATTTTTAATATATACACCTAACTGAGAGTAATTAGTGGGATTGTTTACTGTGTATGCTCATTGTGGCCTTTCGATCGTCCTCACCCCTTCTGAGACCTAGTCTTGACTGCCGCCAATGCTACCTTGATTGGTCTGGCTTGTCCAGAAGGGTACCCTATTCGAAGAAACTAGGCTGGCCTTCTGAACCTCTGCCCACCAGGTCGAAGTTCAGAAATCCATCTTAACATATAGATATCTAGTAATGATGGAAAAATATAATTTTGTCATGGTGTTACAGGAATTCATATGCTGTGAGTGCAAATTGATTCTAAAGTTTTGTAGCAATTGCACGCCTTACAGAGGACCTTTAATGTTGCAAGAACACCTTGTGTATTTACAGCACTCGCCATCTCCTTGCAGCAGCAAAACCCCTGTTATTTAAGAGCCCTAGTGGGGGCAGAGGAAGGCTCTCCTCGTTGGATGATGATGTTTGGGACTGGGTGCGCCCTGGGAGGAGGGGCTGTTCTTGTATTGTACAGGATGCCCGCATATTACCATGTGCTAATGAGACCCACAAGGGGTTAAGGAGCTCATCAGAAATGTACCTGACGATAAAGCCTGGCCCAGGGCTTGTCAGGGTGTCTTGAAATCTGCCCTGGGTTTGTATATTGGCTGTTTGGAAGAGAGAGGAGGGGGCAGGGTCCTTTAACCACAATACATAGCAAGCTGCTATCTAAGTGTCTATCAATATATTTACAAATATTGTTATCGTAATTGTAATTGTTTATTTGTAAAGCGCTTATACCCAAGTGAAGTGATTCAAATCGCTTCAAGGCAGGAAGGGAACAAGGGGATATTGTTGTTATTCTTAGGCCTTGAAGATTCCGAATGATCTAACAACAATAACTAGCATACTAGGCCAGAGGCATTTCTACTTGTATAAGTGCATGACAAAGTGTGAGGAGTGAAAGCGGATGTGGGGGGAGAAGGACATACAAAGAAAAAAAAGGTTGGTCATCAATGGGTCTATGCATGAGTATTTCAGGCACAACCAAGCTAGGTAGGGGAGACAGAGGAGGACAGGACAGACAAACCTGCTACGCCTAGTACATTCAAAGTCGTGCAAGTGCACAGACAGGAAGTGCGAGGGAGTGGGAGGGGGGCAAGTGCACCCGGTGCAGCAGGGGCCAGTGTTAAGTTCAGAGTGATTGCCCCTCTCATGCAACATATTCCGAGTGCAGTAGTGCAAGGCAGAGTACGGACGCCAGGAGGCAAGTGCAGGACTGTCGGGAGAGGCTGGAACCTGTGAGGCTCTGGAGGTGCACCAGGTGACCAGTCAGCGAACTGAGCAGGTTGGGGAAGAGAACGAAGTAGGGAAGCAGGAGAGAAGAGAAAGCAGGTTAGCAAGGGAGAGGGAGAGGGACAGAGTAAGAGAAGAGAAAGGCCTTGAGGAGTTTCCAGAATTTAAGGAGGTTCGGCTCAAGACAGAGAGTTGCAGGTAAGATGTTCCAGATGGAGGCACCTGCAGAGGATAAGAATCTACCCTAAAATCTCAGTCTGGAAAAATGGCTCACCCGCAGAGAGTTGAAGAGGGCAAAGTGGATGGCTCTGGAAGGAGAGTATTTAGGAAGAGAGCGTTGTAGATAATAAGTGCGCCAGCCCCAGAAAGCCTTGTGGACTACGCAGAGGGACTTGGACTTCATCCTTGCAACACCGGGGAGCCAGTGGAGGGATTTCAGCGCTGTAGAGATGCGGTCGCTGGGCTTGAGGCCAAGGATAAGTCTTGCTGTTCTGTTCTGGATAAGTTCAAGAGGTCGGAGAGTAGAAGTAGGAAGATTGAGGAAGAGGCTGTTGCGGTAGCCCAGTCCTGAGGGAACCAGGGCTCTGGCAACAGTGAGCCTCTGGGGGAAGGTGAGAAATGGTAGAAAACCTCTGAGGAGGTGCTGCTGGTAGTGGGACTTTTTGGACATGTCCGAGATGTGAGAAGAGAAGGAGAGAGTAGAATCGAAGATGACCCCCAGATTTTCTGACTCATTAGTCGGTGAGGTCACAGTACCGAGGGGGGCTGGCCAGAGTGAAAGTTGGAAAGCGGGAGCAGGGGTCCCAATGAGGATGATCTATGTCTTACTGGCATTAAGGGAGAGATTGTTAGCAGCACACCAAGACTAAATTGCGGACAGACAGAGTTCAGCGAAGCAATAGTTTGCCAGAATAGTAGGGTCAGCATAGGGTTTTTTGAGCAGAGGGTGCACAAGAGAATGTTTGAGAGAAGTGGGGAAATCTCCAGTGGCAGAGGAGGGGTTGCAGAGGTCTGCCAAGATTGGAGCTAAAGAGTCAACGTTGTCCTTGATGGTTTTGGAGGGGCATGGGTCCACCTGTTTGGAAAAAACTTTCATAGACCGGACTTGTCTAGAGATCTCCTCAGGTGTGACAGGGGAGAGGGAGGAGAGAAGAGGGAGAGTCGTGGGGGCAGCTGAGGGGGGCCGAGGAGATGATGGTGCATGAGTGGGTGCAGAGGAGAAAGAAGATAGGATGTCCTGTGTTTTGGTGGTGAAGTGTGCAGCCAAGGCCCAGCAAAGGACCTAGGTAGGTGCAATAGAGGATGAGATTGCAGTAGGGTTGTCCAGTTCATTGCAGACTTTGAAAAGTTTGGCCTTGTTGTTAGATGCCGCGGAGATGCAGGCTTGAATATGGACTCTATTCTTGGAGTGGATGCAGAATCTATATTACTCTTGCAGGAGACGGCAGGCCAGCTTGTCAGATGGGGCGCCTGAAGGTCCCCATTTCCTATCCGCTGCGCTGCACTTGCGTTTAAGGTCAGCCAGGTCAGAGTTGTACCAAGAGTTGCATTTTTTGGCAGGCTTCAGTATGACCCTCAACACAGAGGCAAGGATGTCGAGAGTATTGGAGATTGAAAGGTGAAAGTTTGTGAGTCAGCCTCAATAGTAGGAGGAGGAGACTAGGTGGAGGCAAAGGCAGCCACTGACACTTTTTTCATGGGTTGGATGACCTTAAAGGTCGAGGGCAGTGCGGGGTGTGCCAGTGCTAAAGGAGAGGAAAGCTTCATGTGAGAGGAGAGAAGAGAGTGATCAGTCCATGACAGTGTAACGCTCACCTGGTATCCACGGGGACACCACTCAGCCTGTTTGGACCTCCTACAACCTCGAAGCCTTCCTTGGAGTCTGCTTGACTGAAGAATGGGCCTGAAACACAGATTGTCAGAGTTTAACTCTCTATTGTCTCTACTTGCTTCACCCCCCTCTTTCCTGGGGTCCAAACCTTCCCCTCGGTCCACTCCTCACCTTGTTTTCTTGTGTAGCGCGCTCTCCGTCCTGCTTTCAGTGCAGGGTTGCCTTGATTGATGCAAGCTCGTTGCTGCCTAGTTGCTTCACTGGCGTGAGCCCGACAGACTGGACTTGCTGTAACTTCAGCCCAGACGGTAAGTAGAATGAGTCTTTATGAACAGTTCTGTTAACTCTCGTTTGTTCTTATGTGTCTTTCCTTCCTTAGGTAATGGACGGGGTTCGGAGATGGCGGCGTGCTGCTGAGGTGAGTAGCACTAACGGTGAGTGACGCCGCAATGCGGGATGCAGCTCCTTCTTACTTGTATTAATCAGAGTTTGTCTCAATGTCCTTTTAGGTGCCGCAATGTCTCAGCATGGTTGCCAGCTAAGAGGAAGAGACGCGGTGAGTGAGCGCGATGTGCGGCACCTCCAAATGCTTTCCACACTAACCTGGTATGTCTTTTCCTCTTGCAGATTGATGAGAAGCTCCGGAGTTGAAGTTACCCCGAGCGGCAGTTTGAATTCAGGTAAGTGTTGAACCTCGTACATTTTTCGAGTAAGCAGAGATATGAAGAATGCTTATTAATGTCTTCTCCTCTGTTCTTTTCCCTTTTCTTTGGAAACGGTGTGCCGAGATGAAGATGACACCGCCATAGCTGCCCACACAAGTGGACCCCTACAAAGCGTGTTTCTCGGCCTGGGCGTGGCTTAAATAGTCCCTAGGTTTCCCAGGTATCCCTGGGTTGAACCACACCCAAAAGGCTAGACTGTATATGCAGTTCCAGGAACTGGAATATGTGGGGGCATCCATCTTGCCCTCTATGCACTACAAGTCCAATGCCATCCTAGGGAAGCATGTGAGCCTGGCGCCACAGGTGCCACGTCTGACTCCAAGTGGGTCTTTGGAAGGATGGAGAGGCCCTTAGGGGCCATGTAGGTGATCGTGACCTGGCTCCAGCCTGACATCTCAGAGGGCTGGGGGCCAGAATCATGACAGACAGTGGGGTAGTGAAAGGGATAGAGAGAGGGATGTTGTGGAGATAAGAGCATCCAAGGTGTGGCCAGCAGTGTGTGTTGCACCATAGGGTAGAATGGAGAGAGAGAGGGAGGTGCATAGGTTGAGGGAAGCTCCTGAAGAGTCAGGAGAGTCAAGATGAATGTTGAGATCCTCCAGTGGGAGGAGTTGGGAGGAGGAGAAAAGGAGAGGAGATGCCAGGTCAGCCCATTCCGAAAGGAAAAGGGTGGACTGGCCCGGTGGCAGATTGAAGGAGGTCAGAGTAAGAGAGTAGACAGGAGAGAGATAGAGAGCCTGCAGACCAGGGATTCGAAAGAGGAATAGGCTTGAGTTGGAATGGTGGAAACAGGGATCTACTCTGGTCTTTTGAGCTTGGGTTCCGAGAGGATCTTGTAGCCTTGAGGGAGAAGAGTGTCAAAACTTGTGATCAAAATGTCCTTAAACCAGTGCCAGGTCAGCCCATACATATGAATATATATATTCATCTATATAGCAAATAGATGTATGCATCACAATTGTCTGCTTGTGTATCTAACAATAAATACATTGATCTATACAACAGGAGGGCATATTTAATTTGAAGTGTTGATTTTGAACTAGGGGCGGAAGAGGAGACTTGCTGGCAGGGGGAGACAAAAGATAGAGCTGGAAACTGTAGAGGAGTCTGTGGTCCTGATTGAATCAGGCCTGAAATGCGAGACTGTGCATCCAATAGTCCACGGCATTGCCCTTCCGGTGCACTGCAATGTTGATGTTTCAGTGAGCATTAATTCAAATCGATCTTTCACCTGACACACGCCTTCTCTTAGAACGGTTGTATACGAATTGTTCGTATTACAACTGTTCGAATGACAATTGACCTTTTCACAATTGACCGAATTGTGAAGGTCAATTGTAACATAAATGCGGGGGGAAACCCCCCGCAACCACCCACCCAACCCACACCCGCCCAAAACCCCTTATATATATTACCAAAGCGATATTACATGGCCACGGTAGTGGCGATGTAGTTATGGTTAAGTTGCTGTTTCCATAGGAAGAGCACTTTTTGGGCGGCTTATAACTTCGCTCTCCCTGGACGGATCCTCACCAAACTTTGCAAAAAAAAGTATTTGGGTCACTCTGAAATTTTTTGCAAAGTTTGGTGAGGATTCGTCCAGGGGGGGCAAAGTTATAGGGGTGGTCCCAAAACTTTTTTTCCCCATAGACTGAATGGGAAAAAAATGTGCTCGCGTCTACAGCCCAAACCGCTGGACGGATTTTCACCAAATTTGGACCAGGAGCAGCGCTTTTGCAAATTTGGTGAAACTCCGTCCAGTAGTTTTTTTTTAAATGACCAAAAAGTAGGTAAAAAAAAAATAGTGATATCTGTGTTCGGTCCGCGGACACACTTCCCTGTTTGCTCCGCGGACAGTGTCCTGATTGGCCAATCGGCTTGCGTGATGTTCGCGGACATGCAACGTGTTCGCTGATTGGATGGCGTGGAGCGTGAAGCGCGTCAGATTTTCGGTAGCGCCCGCCATCTTGGATTTGCGGTCGTCCGCGGACAGCGCGGTGAAACTTTGTTCAAATTTTGTATTTAGTAGAGTGTGTTGGTGTGTAGGAGTGTTTGGGGAGGGTGGGAGTGTATGAGATAGGATGAAAGTTGTGTTTTTTATCTGTTAGACGTTCTTTTTGTGTTCGATTTGTCTGCGGACATCACAGGTGTTCTGAAATGTTCTAAATAAACTGAATGGGGGGTGTTCTGAGGACTCAATATGTGTCCGTTTTGTTCGCAAGCAAACTGAAACTGTTCTAAGAACACTCGCAGTGTCCTGAAATGTTTGCAAATAAACAAAATGGGGGTGTCCTGAGGACGCTGTCCGTATTGTTCGTTGTCAAGTTGAATATGTTCTAAGAACACTCGCTGTGTCCTGAATTGTTCGCAAATACACAAAATGGGGGTGTTCTGAAGACGTTGTCGAACACTCGCTGTGTCCTGAAATGTTCGCAAATATGAATGGGGGTTGTGGCTGACAAGGTGAATGTGTTCTAAGAACACTCGCGGTGTCCTGAAATGTTTGCAAATAAACAAAATAGGGGTGTCCTGAGGACGCTGTCCGTATTGTTCTCTGTCAAGTTGAATGTGTTCTAAGAACACTCTTGGTGTCCTGAAATGTTCGCAAATAAACAAAATGGGGGTGTTCTGAAGACGCTTCTAAGAACACTCGCGGTGTCCGGGGAATGTTCGTAGGGGGTGTCCTGAAGACGCTGTCCGTATTGTTCTCTGTCAAGTTGAATGTGTTCTAAGAACACTCGCGGTGTCCTGAAATGTTCGCAAATAAACAAAATGGGGGTGTCTTGAGGACGCTGTCCGTATTGTTCTCTGTCAAGTTGAATGTGCTCTTAGAACACTCATGGTGTCCTGAAATGTTCGCAAATAAACGAAATGGGGGTGTTCTGAGGACACTGTCCGTATTGTTCGTTGTCAAGTTGAATGTGTTCTAAGAACACTCGCGGTGTCCTGAAATGTTCGCAAATAAACAAGATGGTGGTGTTCTGAAGATGCTTCTAAGAACACTCGCGGTGTCCAGGGAATGTTCGTAGGGGGTGTCCTGAGGACGCTGTCCGTATTGTTCGCTGGCAAGTTGAATGTGTTCTAAGAACACTCGCGGTGTCCTGAAATGTTCGCAAATAAACAAAATGGGGGTGTCCTGAGGACACTGTCCGTATTGTTCGTTGTCAAGTTGAAAGTGTTCTAAGAACTATCTCGTTGTTCTGAAATGTTCGTAGGGGGTGTCCTGAAAACGCTGTCCATATTGTTCGCTGGCAAGTTGAAAGTGTTCTAAGAACACTCATAATGTCCGCGGACATTAAAAGTTTCTATAGACCATAGTTGAAATGTTTGACTCTATGGATGTGTTATGCTGCGGTGGTTGTTGCCAGGGCATAGAGTCTTGGGTGCATGGCCATTTGGCCATGCACCCAAGACCCTATGCCCTGGCAACAACCACTGCAGCATATCACATTCATATTTGCTTATAACTTTGGGTGAAAAACAAATGTATAAGGAGCAAAGGTATTAGATACTATGGATGTGATATGCTGCTATGGTTCTCCTTATTATTGTATATTTACTGTCTGGTCTAGTAACAGGAGTCCATGTTTTTCTTGTTCATTTCTGTGATAAAAGAAAATAGCATGTTAGTATTAGTATTTTGTAAAGACTTATTACATTGTATAATCAATATACTTTTTTTTTTGGACCCTCATATTTAGTAGATCACAAATCAGAGTACTGTGCAATTTGCTCAGTTTCTGTATTTGTTGCTAAAATCATTGGGTCTGTGGGAGAAAAAAAAATCCACGTTGGATTAAAAAAAAACCTTTTTCTGTTATGCTACAGTTTATTTGTTTGTTTTCAGTGTTCACTTGTTGTTTCTGGCTAATGCTTTATACTTTGGCTTGTTGTATTTTTTTTGGAGCAGTAACATATTATTTATTTGTTTTGATATTATAAAATTTTGGAGCAGTTAGATACCAATTGGTGTATTCTAACTGTCTATTTTTTTGATATATTTTAGTGGTATTTATTTATATATTTGGATATTGTTAAATTTTGGGACAGTTAGATACCAATTGGCGTATTCTAACTGTGTATTTTTTGGTCTAATTTAGTGGTATTCATTTATCTGATTAGTTGTTGTAGAATCTTTGAGCAGTTAGATAGCTTTTGGAGCATTCTAACAGTTTATATTTTTTAACACAAGTTTACTTAGGGTTTAAATACAGTTTAGTTATCAAATTTTGGTTTTAAGAACATCAAATAAGCGTTTGTAAGATTTCCTGGTAATCTCTGCTTTAGAGTAATGGTACTATCATTACATTCAAACCATCCACATTTCTTTTTTATATATACAGTGTAGTGCCCTGAATTGGTTGTGGCTCCTGCGTGGTAGATTATACCTATCGTTGTGAAGGTTTTCTTACCAAGTGATATTTGACCATATGTGAATCCAGTCAGCTTGCAGTTGTTTTTGGTACCATCTGCATTGTAACGTAGAAGCATTAGTATTATGTATTTACTATGTGTTTGTATTACTAACGTGGAGCGATTATCTGAATTGCAGGTAGAGCATAATCTACCATGGTTTGCATTTTGTACAAGTCGCTGAAATGGAATGGATTCACAATTTGGTATTGATATATATATTCAGTAAAAAAAACTTTACTTTGTTAAAGGGACGTTATGGTTAAGTTTCGCTACTAAAAACCTATGAAATTCAGTAAAAAGACATTGTTTAAGGGATGTTATGGTTAAATTGCGCTACCTAAAAACCTATGAAATTCAGTAAAAAAGCTTTGTTAAAGGGACGTTATGGTTAAGTTGCGCTACTAAAAACCTATGAAATTCAGTTAAAAAAAACTTTGTTAAAGGGACGTTATGGTTAAGTTGCGCTACTAAAAACCTATGAAATTCAGTAAAAAAACTTTGTTAAAGGGACGTTATGGTTCCAAGTAAAACCGAAAAAACCCCTTGAAATTCGCCAGTTATGGTAAGCGAAGCAACCATAACTCGCGCCACCACCGTGCACTGCTAAGACTAACTCCCACGACATCAAAGATGACATCACAAATGTCATTGATGACATCACTGTAGATCAAATTCATTGATGTTAAGTAATTTGACAAACTCCAACCATTCAGTGGTGGACCCATCCAAAATAATGAACAGGTCATCTATGTAACGTAACTAACCAAAGTACCACCTTATCAGTGTTTGCAGCGTTAGTAGATGTCCAAACTTCAAACTTCTCCCACCAGCCCATAGTGAGATTAGTGTACGAAGGAGCAAATGTTGTACCCATGGCTGTACCTTGCAACTGAGTGTAGAAGTTATTATTAAACAAAAAGCTGTTATTTGTCAAACATAGGTTAATCATTTCCAGAATCATCTTGCCATGTTCTAAATAGTTAAGTGATCTGGTTTTTAGAAAGTAATCGCATGATTTGAGGCCATCTGTATGCTTGATGGATGTGTATAAAGAGACCACATCGAGTGTGGCTAGTATGTATGTCTTTTCCCAAGGTATCCCATCAATTTTATTGAGGAAGTCTTTAGTGTTGCATAAATATGACGGTAGAGTGGTGACAAATTGAATAAGGGTTTCATCACTAATTTTGATATATTTTCAAGTAGTGCACCACATAGCGTGACTATCGGCCTCCCTGGTGGTCATATTTGTATACATTGTACTCACACTACTTTCAATAGGGTCCAATCACATCAAGTGATACATATACATAGGGTAAATAGCAGCTTTGAAACAGAGCAATAATTTATTTGCATGATTTTATTAGCTACTTATTACATATTTCACAGTACACAAAAATCGATTAAGAAAACAATTATCATTTCATTATTCAACATATTAACATTACGAATATTATACCTTCATCTTGTACGCTGCACACAATGCTATGTTTCTGCATTAGTAGCTTAGTATACTAGATAGAACCCCATAATAGAATGCTATTTATATCAATGCATCGTTCAATGCACTAATTAGGGTATGATATTTATTGCAATGATCCTTGACACTTTTTTCGCAACATTATAATAAGAAACCCTTGTACACATATTTCATGAAAAGTACATACAAATGTGATGTCATCAGTGATGTCATCAATTACATTTGTGATGTCATCTTTGATGTTGTGGGTGTTAGTCTTAGCAGTGCACGGTGGTGGCGTGAGTATGGTTGCTTAGCTTACCATAACTGGCGAATTTCAAGGGTTTTTCGGTTTTACTTGGAACCATAACGTCTATTTAACAAAGTTTTTTCACTGAATATATATATATATATATATACGGTCAATTGTGAAAAGGTCAATTGTGACCCTTTAAATTCGGTCAATTGTTCATTCGAACAATTGTAAACAAACAATTTGGGTAATACCCTTAGAACCACTAAGGGAAGTAGAAGTCCCAGGCTGGGCTCTGGCCACTGCGTTGCTCACACCCTGTGCAACTGTGAATCCTAGGGTTACTGTCACAATACAGACTGGCACATGGGGGAATAGAGATTGCGCTTTCGGCCCATGGACTAGACATACACTTGTTTTTTGTTATTGTGCAGAACACCAGACACCACTGGGCCAAAGCGAGTTCTTGTTACCACCACCGTGTTCTTCCGCGGTGCTGGAAAATAATCACTCTGCTAGTGCTAACACACACAAGCTGAAATGTTATTTTGGCGGCCGTGTTGCTACATAAACAATGCTGATTCATTTTACAGCAATGCCCGACAGCACGCAATAAAGATTACCCCGGCTTTCTGCGCAGGGAGTATTAATTCTATTAAAGACTAGGAGGCGAGCATTATGCTTCAACTGCGTTTATTACTACTCCTCAGCAGTTTCAACAAAACTAACAACAACAAATACTGTAAAAAAAAGGTCCCACAGTGATCTTTCCTTCTTCTGAACTAAAATCCCCATAGTCTCTGTAGTCCATCTTCCTTCTTGCTCAGCTATGACCACATCCTGTCCCTGAGCTCCTCCTCTCTTTTATTTGCTCTCAATTGTCTTTAACTCCACACTATGTCCTGCTAACAGAGCGAAGACTTTAACCTCTGCAAACTGGAACACCAAACTTCCTCTACATCATTGACTATCGCTGCTAGTCTGTCCGTTCAATTGTTCTTTGGTTCTTCCCCTAGGAAACAACGCAAACACAATAATCAGGGTGGCGTTCATGTATTGCCCATAACCTGTGAAAATATCATCATTAGTTAACACCAACAGTCCATTATGCATAATTAATACATGAATGGGAGGGAACTTAATACTCGCCTCCTAGTCTTTAATGGAATTAATACTCCCTGCGCAGAAAACAGGGGTAATATTTATTCTATGGAAAGACTGGAGGCGAGCATTATGCTTGTTCAAAGCTTCCCACTATAGCAGCTGCTAAATTTTCCATTGGCTTAAAGTAAAATTCTTTAAAAGTACGATCATTAGCCCAGTCTTCCGCTAACATAATATCTCTCAAGGACACCCCGACCTTGAATGCTTTGGTGCCATAGCTCCTCGCACTGAATGAGCTCCATACTTTCTCAAGTCTATATTAGCTGCTTGCATAATCTCCTTGACCCATCTCGCGATGGTTGCCTTAGATACTCCTTGGAAAGGCTTCCTACGCGCTATTAGCAATTGTGTAACACCTGCAGTTCTATGCTCTGCTGTCCTGTTTTTGTATTCTTTGATACAGTTCAGTACGCACAACTTAACTCTATTGGGAAAATACGAATAATGGACCGATGAAGTTCCTGTCTTAGTTCTCCTCACTATGGAGAAGGTAACTCCCTCCGACCCGAAGGACCTTCTATTTATCTCCAATGCTCGGACGTCTGACACTCGTTTACAAGAGACTAGACATAGGAGCATTGCTAGCTTCCCTGACAGCTGCTTAGGGGACAGATATATGTCTACTGATCAGCTCTCTAGTAGCTAGAGGACTGCCGATACGTCCCACATCATATGGAAAGGAGTTTCTTGGGGAGTCTTAAATTTTACCCCTCGTATCAATCACACTACTGCTGGATGTTCTCCTGCCGGCACACCTTCAATTGGCAGGTGTCCTGCTGATATTGCTGACCTGTACACCCCTATCGTGCGGAACGCTTTTCCGTCCTGCAGTAGTTGTGCTAGGAAGTTCAGGATCGTCACTACAGGTGCTGAAACGGGATGAACACCTCCCCTTCTACACCAACTAACCCATTTGGCCCAAGCCGCGTCATAGCTCCTCCTAGTGGATGGAGCCCAGGATTCAGCGATAAATTCTGCAGCTTGCGCCGAAATGCCAGGCAACGCCCAACATCTCCTGATATCCTGCACGCAATGAGTGGGAGTCCCTCACACTCTCAGAGGATGATACGACCCAACTGGGTCCGTGAGCAGTTGCTCTCCTTCTGGTAGCACTCTCGGCAGGTCTACTGCTAATTCCATTAGCCTTGGAAACCATACTTGTGATTTCCACAGTGGTGCTACTAGCAGCAGTTCTCCCTCCGACATTTCGCTAGAACTCTGCTCAACATCATGAATGGGGGAAACGCGTAGTGTGGGCCTCCGCTCCATTCTTTTAGAAATGCATCCGTACCTCGAGCGTCCAGGTCTAGCCTCCAGCTGAAGTAATCGGCTGTCTCTGCGTTCAACCGGGACGCAAAAAGGTCTATGTGCAGAGGGACCTACCTCTGATTCATCCTCTGTAATACTGTTGGATCCAACTTCCAATCGATGGAGTCTGTGAGGTATCTCGAGTTCCAGTCTGCCACGACGTTCAGCGCTCCGGGCAGGTATTCTGCCGTCACTGAAGTCTCTGATCGTAGGCAAAAGTGCAAGAAATCCTTTGCTAGCTCTGCTAACATCCTGTAATTGGTACCGCCCAGGTGGTTTATGTAGCCTGCTAACAGCTCTAGACAGTTTATGTGGAGGCGAAGCTCTTCTTCGCTCCATTTCCCTCTTGTCTGTAGGTTCCCGCATCGGGCACCCCAGCCCAGTCGGCTTGCATCGGACTTTATAATCAAGTCCGGTCATTCTCCAAAAATGGCACGTCCATTCCAGGCGTCCATGTTCTTCAGCCACCACTCTAGCTCCGTTATCGACTCTTGATCTAAAGGTACTAATTGATGATACCTTACGCCCTGCTGCAGGTGTCTTATCTTTAGCCTCTGTAGCGCCCGGCAGTTATAAGGAGGAGGAGGAGGACCCGGGAGGATAGCTCAGCGGCAGCGTGCGCGTCTTGGAAGCAAGACGACACAAAGCAACAACAGGTTCGATCCCCGGGTCCGCGCTTAGAAACCTCTGGGTGTTTAAGCGCGTTATAAATACGTAACTAAGACAAAAAAAAAACACACACAATTAAGAAAACAAACAATTCCTGCAACAGCGCCTCGATGCCTGCGGGCTGTGTGAGCGCTTTATAAATGTAAAAATAAATAAATAAATAAATAAAATAAGGGCCCGGAAAATATGGCTTGGATGGATGCCACCAGCAGCCCCACAATCCTTGCCAGCATCCTGAGCGACACTGCTTGTTTCTGTAGGCATCCTCTTAGTTCTCTTTTGATGTCTCGCATCTTCCGAGCTGCGAGTTCTAGTGTGGCTCTCCTGGTGTCTAGGATAAATCCCAGGAAGTCTAGCCACTGTGCCGGTGAGGTATCTGATTTCTCTACATTCATTAGAAACCCAAAGGATAGTAGCAGGCTCTGTACCCATTTCGTCCGGTATTCTAGTGCCTCTCGGTCCTCGGCTAGTAGGAGAAGGTCGTCTAGATATATGATCATTCTGATGCCCTTCTCTCGTATTGCTGCGGCTACTGGCTTCATCAGCTTGGTAAAAGCCCATGGAGCTGATGCAAGCCCGAAGGGTATGGTCTTGAATTGCCAGGACTGCCCTCTCCAGTGAAAAGCTAGGAAGGTTCTGAATTCCTCTGTTACTGGCACCGTCAGGTAAGCGTCCTTCAGGTCCAGCCTTGTCAGCCAGTCTCCTTCTCTGAGGGTGTCTCGGAGCTGATGGATGCCTTCCATCTTGAAATGCCAGTAGACTACTCAACCATTTAGGTCCTTCAGGTTTATTACTGGCCTCACTTTCTCTTTCCTGTGCACTAGGAACATGTTGCTCATGAACATGGGTGCTCTCTGCGCCCAACCTGCTAGGGCGTCGGGGTCCACTTCCTCTCCTGTGTCTCTGGCCCTCTTGGCTAGGTCCATGATCTTTGCCAGTGGCCCTGCTAGGTCTAGTACCTTTTCTTGGCAACTCTTCCAAGACCTGTCGATGCCCTTGCGAGGGTCTTTGCTGGTCTCTGATACAAAGGTAAGCATCTTGGGGTCCAGCTCTGGCGTTTCTGCTACCTTACCCAGTAGGTCTGGTCTTGGGCACTCCGCTCGCAGGCTTTGTCGCACCTCTTTGTCGAGCGCTTTTCTTATGGTCATTTATTGCACAACTCTCAGACATGATTGCCAGTCACATGACCTTGGGTAACGGAGACTGTATGGATCAAACATATCCTCTTCTACCTCCCCTAGGTGTTTCTCTTTGTGGGCTCTCTTGCCTCCACTGGGCTTGACCTCTTCTTCTTCTACTACTTCCTCCTCGTCTTGGGAGGGTAGTTCACCTTGGGAGGGTAGATCACCTTCCGCTGGCTCCTCTTCCGAGGCTGGGTCATCCTCCCTATCTGCTTCTTCCCCGGGAGTAGGGGTTGTGAGGTCTTGCACTGTCTGACGCCGCAAATATGCTTCCCTGAGCTTTGCGAAGGCGTTGACTACCTCCGGGCCTTAGGTTTTGCCTCATCCAAAGGGCCCTGGTGGTCACAAGAGGTCTTCCTCTTACGGGCCTGAGTACTCCCTGTAGTCCCTGAAGAGGGCTCTGTGGGTGTGCGCTCTGTCATGCCGGTGTTATCTTTGGCTGGTGCAGTATTGCTTCCAGGGTTTCCAGCCTTTCTTGCAGGGGCTTTACCCCTTGTGCCACAGCCTCTACTAGTGAATTGCCCAGCACCTCTTTGAAGCTGGCAGCCAAGTCTAGGGATTGCTCCTCTTCACTCATTTTGAATTCTGACATCCTGTGAGGTTGATTTGTGCCTGAGGTACCTGAATCAGGTGTCTTAGCACGCCCCCCTTCACTAGAAGGGTCTTGTAAATATATATGTAGATATATTTTTCTATTTAATTATTGTATGTATTTTGTTTTCTTAGTGGCTGCACCGGATATTTTCTGTTCTGGGTGCCAGGAGAGGCACTTATATGTCCATAGGGCCTTTTAGACCCAGGTGCTCTGCCTTTCTGAGGCACTTCATGCAAAATGGGCCTTAGGGCCTGAAACTCACGAGCTATACAGCTCTCTGGAGCTGTCCGATGTGTTATGGAGGCGCGTGCGTGTTTTAGGCGTGCCGTGTATTGTGGGCGTTGGGCTCACAATACGTTATTATTAATCCAACGTGGGTCACAAAATTCCTGGTCGCGCAAATCGTAGCTCTCACTGTTCACAGAGCTTATTGTGCTCTCTTCACCGCTACGCCGGGTCCGTTTTGCTGCAGATCCGCGTCGCATATGAGATGCAACGTGGCTCCTGAGCTGTGGCCCCGCCTCCTCGAAGGAGGGGGCTCGGAGGGGTTTGGTGGCTCCTGTTCCGCAGGCCCTGCTGGCGTGAGACCTCACCCCCGATGTGCAGGAGATGCGGCACGGGGTGAAACACCACGGGGCCCCTTCTCGCGTCCTCAACAGCTGCAAGCAATTGCACTCGGTACGCGCCGACTCGCGCAGACTTAAACTCGTGCTGGCAATCTTCCCTCAAGGTATTGCTAATAGCTGGTGCGCTTTGTGCATGTCACTCTAATCCTTGCTATAATCGTTCATGATTAGTCAATATCACTATAACAGTTCATATATCAATCCTATATTTACCCCGTTACACCTATTGAAAGGGAGAAGAGTAGAAAGGTACTTATCTGCATGAGGAGCAGTAAATGAAGAGGAGGAGCTCAGGGACAGGATGTGGTCATAGCTGAGCAAGAAGGAAGATGGACTACAGAGACTATGGGGATTGTAGTTCAGAAGAAGGAAAGATCACTGTGGGGCCTTTTTTTACAGTATTTGTTGTTGTTAGTTTTGTTGAAACTGCCGAGGAGTAGTAATAAACGAAGTTGAAGCATAATGCTCACCTCCAGTCTTGCCATAGAATTTAGACAGCACCCAGCACCAACTAATTCCAACTATTACTTTCACAACAAGATAGT
Source organism: Ambystoma mexicanum (assembly GCF_040938575.1). NCBI lineage: Eukaryota > Metazoa > Chordata > Amphibia > Caudata > Ambystomatidae > Ambystoma > Ambystoma mexicanum. Next base: position 296,105,553 of record NC_090936.1, on the reverse strand, counting down.
TTAAAGAGCGTTAGTCCAGAATTTACTAAACGAGCATTAACTCTTTCCGCAGTGCCACAGCCCTCAAAGTCGTTTTTGGTGTTCACAGGCGACCTTTCCACGATCTGCAAGAGTATTAAAACACTTGCAATGCCCCTCCCTACATGCAGGCATCTTTTAACAGGATCTCGGGAGGATAGCTCAGGGGCAACATGCTCACCTTGGAAGCAAGAGACACTGATCAACATAGGTTTGGGGATGCGCTTAGAAACCTCTGGCTATTAAGCGCATTATAAATAACCTATCATATCATATTACCGTTCAGAGATGAGCAGAATGCAATTAAAAGTCCCACCACAGCATTACTGCATAAATGTGTGGTAAGTGTGTTTCAACCTACCTCCCAATGAGGCCTAAAATTCCATGACGTGATGAGAGTAGCATCCTGTGGCTGGGTCAAAGCACTGGTATAGTTTAACCCCCAAATGGTATTTTCCATAGCACGAGTAATGTGGGTAGTTACACTAAACGAAAAAAGACCCTTGAGTCAATTCTAAGTATGACAACAGTAGTGCGTAATCTGGGGCAAATTAACAGTAGTCTAGCTCAATGGTAACGCTCATCTTGGAAGCAAGACGATGCAGAGCAGCACACGTTCCAATCCTGGGCCCCCGCTTAGAAATCTCTTGGGTGTTAAGAGCGTTATAAAATAAACGAAAACAAAGCTCGAGAGTGAAATTGTAGTACACACGATGGTACCGTCTGTCTGGCTTTCTCTGGTCAATTCCAAGTACTGAAAGCCTTGTGCTTAGCCAGACTTGGGGCACGGTTGATATCTCTGGAGAAGCCAGCCACTTACACGGCATTGCACCGGTAAGTAACCGGAGAGAGTAGGCCTAGTAGGCACCCCAGACGCCCTTCCCATGGTCTGCACTGTCCTGGGGAATGAAGGCCGAGTCCAGGCGGGCACACGGTTAAGTCCTCTCCACAGAAACACTCGCTTGCTGCGCTCCGATGCCCCACTCCTTGCACGTCCTGCCTCCACCGGCCCCTTCCCTGTGTAGGTGACCAGAGCCTCGGAACGTTACTCCCCACAGCAGAGTCCAGTAAAATAAAACATTTCTTGTGAGGAATGATCACACTGTAATCGAAGATTCAAAATGCGATCAAAAAGTATTTTGGCTGGTGCATGTGCCATTTAGACTGACCATTTCATTAGCGTTTAATAACTTTATTACTTCTGTGCTACATACACACAGGCTTTGACAATACTGTTACTTACAAATAACCATCTCATATATAATGCTGTACAGAAAATAAAAATAATTTTTGCAGCCTGAGCGTACACAAGTTCCGACTATTCAGACAAAGATAAAACTCTCAGCTTTGTTAACTCGTGTTCGTTTCCCACCATGTAAACACTGTCTTGCCTCATCTGCCTCTCTCATCACACACGGTACACATCGAGAACTATGCCCTGCATTCCCCAGGGCAGGGATCCTGTCCAGGAGGACCAGATCGGTCCTGGGCTGTAAGCACTGCCTTGGGGAGTGAAGGCTGGGCCGGGCTGGCACCAAGTTAAGTCCTCTCACAAATTTACCTGAGGTAAGCCGTGAGACGTTAACCCTGTGATGTTCTTTGGTCTGGCGACTGGGTAGCTTTTTTAGAAGGCTCTTCAGTCTTCGCTAGTGAACAACTCCAGAGTCCACACGAAGTGAGAAGGTGGAACCTGGTTTCCGTCACCACAATCCACGTGTGCCCAGCCACTCATAATGAACGTCATTGGCTGGCAAAAACACAATGACATTCCAGCCAATTGTTGCTATGCCGAACAAAATTAAGGAGGTCCTCAGCGGATGCTCTGTTTGCGCACAGATTAATACTGGTGTGGTCACCCATCTAGTGCCCAGCCAGCCTCTACGCTGCCATGGGGTTACATAGAGTGCGTGGAGCTACGAGTTCCACGCCCTTTACAGTGGAAACAGCTGCATAAAAGGGGACATGCCCCCGGACACGCCCCTCTGCAGCAGGCCCAGCCAGCCATGAAGACGGTAGAGTCTGGGTGGACGGCATTATTTATTTATTGATTTGATTTGCAGGCAGCGCTACTCCAAAATTATGCAGAGCAAACAGAGAACTGTTCTCTGCACACTCTGTGCTCTCTGGAGTGTGGGAGGCACCCCTTCCCCCACCCTATGTAACCAGCCGGCCAATGGCTGAGAGAAAGGAAGTCTGGAATCAAAGGCAGGTTATACTGGTGGCAGTAAGACAGACAGAAGAGGTGAAGAGGCTGCCCTTTTCTTATAGCATAGGAAAGAAGAGTGCCTTGCCTACCTGTGGAGGTCAAATAATCTTGTCTTTTAAATGCCTAACAATCATAAAGTACAACGTTGAAGCAGAAATACCAGAACTTTAACTATGGTTGTGGATAATGCTGTCAGTGGATGTTACATTAAAGGTGGTTGAAGTAGCAGCATACTGTGGAGTCAAAGAGTCTGGTTCCACAGTAACAATAGTAGAAGGGTGGTTGTGAGGAAGAAAGCAACACCCTAAGAGGATGAATCCTGACAATTATACCACAGACACTGCCAAGGTCATAAATACTTGCAAAGATGTTGAAGAAGTATTTTTTCATTTATCCTTTGAACTGTGGCTAAACAATCTTGGAAAGAGGATATCCAGAATTACCATTGGTGTTGTTTTGTTGGCTGGAATTGGAAGGGGAACCTTTCAACAGAAAGCTAAAGAACTGTGCCAAGTGGATTTTTGTATGGTGCATTTTTGTTGCATTTGGAACTTAAAAGGAGTACGGAAATTGACTCAGAACAATCCCGGGGAAGGGATTTACCCAGGGCAGGTGATGGTCATCCGAATTACTGGTTATTTGTTATTCACTTATTTATGTTGGATATGATTTACTGTAATGTTTTGTTGTCTAGTGTGAGGGCCAGTTTTGATTATGTTAGGAGTGACCCCCTTAGTTCTTAGTCTAGGTAGAAAACTCCCTCATAGAGTTAGCTGCACCTTTTTCTTTTTAAAACATGCTCAATTCTGAGAAAAACACAAGCAGTTGTCCGCCTCGCATTACTGACATCTAACATATCCCAGCATAGGGATGTTTGCTAGCAGGGCGTAGGTCTCGTTCCTCAGCAAAGGTCACTCCAATTTACGCTGGGATGAGTAGGGAACAGAGCTTGCCTTGGAACACCTGTCTTCACCTGTGGAAGGGGGCTTTGGTATGCGTGACGGTCCAAAAGTGAATCCTATAAGGAGTATCCCCTTCCCCATTTAAAGGTAAAAGGCGGGGGGACTGGATAAAAGCTAGCCTGCTTTAAAGGGTCCCTCCCTGGCCCCGACACCAGTAGCCCTTACCTCATAATGTCAAACCCAGAGTGCCTTCTTCTGCTGGAAGTGGAGAGGACAGGACGGAAAGAAAAGCCCATAGAAAATCAAGACCCTTCCTGAAATCCACCTGTGCTCCCTGGGTGTTCTCACTCTCCCCATTTCTCAGACTGCAGCTTCACATGCTTTTGTGTGCTGCACCTTAGTTTGAGGCAGGCTTTTGTTATTGAAATGCCGATTTGAAGCCAGACTCTTACAAGATCTCCAGTTGGGAGATCCCGAGCCTGGCAAGGGAGGAGTTACCCTTCCTCCAAGAGAGTCAACAGAGGCATGCATCTTGCCTTTTGTCTCATTTACTGGAATGCAAATAAGCAGGTGCCTGTAATTGATATCAAAGTGGCAGGTTACAAATAAGATGTGGCATTGATAATTGTGAAAACCATCAGCCAACATACCAAAACCTAGGTATGGCCTATATCTGCAGATTATCCTGCCACCAGGCAATTCTTTCTCCAAATTAATTACGCATATCCCACTCAGAGGTCATATGTCAATTAACATATTGATAATGATATATTCTACAATGATTACCAAGCATAAATCCATAACCATTAATTAAAGTTTGGTTTGTATTCTCCACAGAGCTCAGATGACAACTGCAGATGAACCAGCAGTCAAGGCCCAGAAGAAACACCTAGGTTTTGGAACTGGAGAAATTCCAGTAAAATACCCTGAAGAATGTCCACTCAATTACAGCGGTACAATCAAAAACAGGTTGGGTCTTTCGTTGGATAAAAGCACTAGTATTTAATATGCCACCATCCAAGAAGTGTCATTATAACAATGTGTAGTGTGTGTTCTGCATGTAAACCACGGATACATGAGAAAAGACAAGGAAAAACAGTGACACACGTTACATATGGGTGTTTTTGTTTGACTATGTAATATAAACATAGCTGTACAACACTTCATTAATGAAATAGAGAAAGTGAGAATGTCATTTGATGAGAATGATCTCCTTTTAAGTATGAATCTTATTGTGTGCTTGTGTTTACAAATACATTTGCTAGGTATATGAATTACCATGTAATAACAATGTATCAGCCAATTATGAGTATATTCTGAGAGACAACTGTGTCACTTGGAAGCTCCAATAAAAGCATTCCTGGTCAAACTCAGACCATTGGGAAGAGCATGAGTGTCATGTGGTGCTACCAGGTCTGTGACACTGTCCCCTGCCTGGCCCGAAGGGGGTGCATGGGGGAAACTCATAAAACCAGGGCCAACCACTCACTATGCTATGTGGGGATCAGGGGTGGTTTGGTGAGGATCCCTTGGTTCCTCCACAGAACTGTAGGTCTGGAGTATGTTACCACCACATGGGATCTGCTACGGTCCCTTTCAATGATTTCATGCAAGAAGCAAAGGCAACGGTTTGAACATGAGTCTATGCGGTGCTGCTGCAATTATGTATTGAGAATGAGAAAGCGTGGATTGCCAACTTGAGATTCTAAATTGATTTCTCTCTCACAAATGATGCAGCTGGCCAATAGGAAACAGGACATATGCCGGCCCAACCACCCCTCCTTTGTAAACTCTGCTAATGTGTTTTACCACGCATGAGTGTAATTAGGAATTTCTTTGTTTTTATTGAGAAAATTGTTTTAGTTGATAAGTCAACATTTTCAATTTGTTACATTAGATCTCACGTGGCCAAGCATAGTTACGTTACAAACAGCAATTTCTGATGAACATGCATCGACTCTAGTACATTGAAATCAATTCATTAAAAATTTTAGATACAATTACAATCGAAGGGGATCTAAAATCATCAATAAAATCATTTAAAATTAAGTATAGTCATTAAACAATTAGAATCATAGTACAGTATAAAACATACTAAGCAAAAAGAATGGACAGTTATAAGCATATTCAGTTTGTTTCTAATTTCAATTCTCTGAAGAATTTAACAGTGTCAATAATTAGTGAGTTTTTCGATGCATTGAAAACTTCATCCCACATTTGATCTCTACTTAAAAGCACTCTGTTATTAAAATGTATAAGAAAATATGTTTTTCTTGCTTCAAACAATTTGTTGCACTCTGTAATTAGGTGGTAAGTAGACTCATCTTTCTCAGTCAAATTACAAAATCTACATGTGGGCCTTACTAGTTTGTCTTTGGAGTATTGAGAGAGTTTGCTTTTAGTTGGTAATACATTTAATCTAAAACGTAAAAATATATCAGCATATGCTCTATCCGGAAATCTATGGATTTATTTGTGTATATAATTCAGTGCTTTAATTAAGAAGGCACCAGCTTTAAATGCTGAATAATGTAGGCATTTGTCGCTTGTGATGATCCAATCATACCTATAAAGCTTAAGTTTGGCTTTATGGGGAAGTACCAAAAGTTCCTCCAGTGTAATATTCGCCTCTTTCAATAGATTTTCACAACAATCTATCCATTTTTTTTACTTTCTATCATTTCATTTATGACTGGGAATAGATTTCTTGAGGAATCTGAGGCCAGGAAATTAGGAATTTCAAGATGATAGGCCTGCCGATCAATGGCTTGTTCCATTCAGAGAAGTTTAGGGGACACAGGGAACAACCCAAATACAATGTGAGTGCTATGCATTTAGTGTGAAAAAGGACTTCCCAGACACAAGAGTACTTGTAAAATATTTTTATTATGAATTTATGTATTTATGTAAATGCAATGTTTTTTAATGTAATGTACATGTGTATTTATTTGCAATGGAATATGTTTCCTAAAACGTGCTCTAAATTAATTGAATACATTAGCTGTTCTTTTATAGGTGAACTATAAACCTCTGGGGGAAAAATGTGTCGATAAAGCATCCAATTTAAAACATGTTTCATTTACCTGATTGGCCGCTTTTGAGGTGTGGCAGCATGGAGACATGTGTCTTTCAGCTTAAGTAAATGAAAAATGCAGTTGTCCCCCCTCTGGCGACATGTGGAGTGGTACAGCCACGTGGCTACACATAAATAGCCAGCCCACCAAAACATCAGGAGAGAACTCAGGGGATCTTCCACAGAAGAGAGCTGCTGTGCTGAGCGGTCCTCTCAGGGCTGCGATATACATTGCTGGGTCCAACTTCTCCTCAGAACTGGAGACCTTCCTCAGTCCTCTGTGGCTCTACAACTGTGTTCTTCGCTACCTCTAAATAAAATAAATCAAACCCAACAGAGAAGGGTACCATATAGAAAAGACAAGCCTCCTAGGGAGTGCCCTGAGACCTCCTACCTATTAAGTGCTCTGACAGTTTTCAAGGAACATTTTGGAGTGAGAGATAGAGTCCTCTGGTGTCCCTTTCGGGCACTATTTAAATGTTTTTAAAAAGACAATCCATAGTGAGGGTACTCACCGGCTCTGCATACCTGCCTTTCGGTATCCCCCATCAGAGGACAGCCAACTTGCTACTTTTTTGGGTGGTACATTTTACTACCTTTTATTGTGCCACATGGGGCAAGGTAGGTGATAAGGGTAAAAGAGGAGCAGATGGAATAATCCTGCCACTGAAAGACACAGGAGTTCCTTTTCTCCCTTCATATTTTGCCAATGAAGTGTGTCTTGAGTTGAGAGCGGGGGGTGCCGAGTGCATGTAGCCACAGCAAGATATAGGAAATAGACCCACCATTCTTTATTAAAATAAGGTCCAGCACATAAAGCCCTTCCAGACATAATCACAAAAAAGAAGCCTAACTAGGAAGGCCTACCATAAGGAAGAGATGTTACCCATTTATCACAGTCGCTCTGTGCCAATCACGACATCCAGCCCCAGCCACTATCAGCAACCCCTCACCAAAGAAGCAGATTCAGAACAGAAAGCTGTTACAGCTCTTCTGGTCTTCTGGTCATCTGGTCTTAGCAAGCCCACCAGTTCAGCAAAAGCAAGAAGAAATGTATCTGTCTACCTACAGAAGGCTGCCCCAACCAGCTGGCCTTTATCGCTGTCACCCTGCAGAAGCAGTCCAGACATGCTATGTTATGTTAATGTATACTCTGCACTGCTGCCATTTGCATGGTCGGCAGGTGCTCACGGGGCTCTGTAAGAAAAGTGTGTAGGGTTGGTTAGTGAGGCAGAGTGGGATAGGATAGAGTTTGTGCTCATCTCTTGATGCGTGCAGAACCAGGAGAAACTGACGTTAGTGTGTGTGAGCTTTCTAGGTGTGATTTGTTGTGAGCACGGGGCTTGTTGTGTCTGTAAGGATAGCGTGCAGTGTCTGAATTGTTTGTTGTCTGTAGGTATTGGATTTGTAGATTATAGAGGTGTGTGGGGTTTGCAGGATTGTTGGTGGGTTGTTTCACTAGCCCTCTGGGTGTGTGTAGTATGTGAGAGGTGAGAGGGTGTGGAAAAGGGAAGTGTTGGCTAGTTGGTTTTGGGTCATATCTCGGTGTGGTGTAGTTTTATTATGATTATGATTCAGGACCAACGTGGATTTTGGTCATCTCAGTTAATAATTTAAAACCTCTATGGCCTCTCTGATGGCTAGGCATCTCATGGGGATGGAGTTTTCTACTGATAAAAAGAAAAAAAAACGCTGTTACACTCCATTCTGGGTGCAAGAGAGCAATGACTTGAGGGCATTATTTGAAGTGGGTGATGGCATGGGGACTCATTGACATCTGAAAAGTATTCTTACTACTCCCAGTCCATTGGATTTTCATCACTTTAGCTGGTCTGAGAGGTCAGCGAGGATCGTGACGTTTGGAATGACTCGAACGTAGAATCCCGCTCAGCCAAGCAAAGCATATAGTTTCAGCTTTGTCTTGAGAGTCAGTATATTTTGGGTGTGTTCTACCTTCACCTTTTGTGACTGAGCTGTTCCTCTTCCAACCTAGAAACCTACTCCCTTGATGGAGGGCAGGGTGAGCTTGAGTCCTGTTTTCCAGAGACTTTAGGTGACCAGGTGGTCCCTTATGGTCCGCCCAGTACCAAATATACGCAACAATGTCATCTAGGTAGCTGCCTGCAAAAACATAATGCCTTTGAAGGATGGCACGCATTACCTGCTGAAAAGTTGCCAAAGCCCCATGAAGTCCTAAGGGTAGAGTGTTCAACTGGAAGAGGCCCATTGGGTTGGCTGAGACTGTCTTTCCCCACTCTTCTGGAGCCAATTAATTCTGTCAATACCATTTTATTTCAAGGGTTTTGATGTATTTCACTTATGTGACAGGGCCAGTGGCCTGACCTTGTCAAGAGGGGATGGCAACAACTCTCAGCCTGGGGCAGGAGGCCAAACAGGGTGGAAGCCAGAGGCTGTCCTAACCCAGAGTGGGGCGGTGGTATTTTGGAGGGCACCAGTGCCTTCTTTATTTGCCAGTGTGATTGAAAATCTTAGCACACTTAACCACCCCATACCTCCATTACAAGGTGCTAGTCAGTTATTCTCCGTTTATTTTAGAAAACAGCGAATAACAGCAGTCCCAGTAGTGGACCGATACAGAAAACAGCCCCAAGAGGCTCCAGAGGGGGACCGCATAGCAGCACACCTCAACTGGCAGCACAAGGCATAGAATCCATTATGCAACACTGCACAGGCAATCATAACAAGTATAGGCACACACGTGGAACTTCTCCATATAGCAACAGAGCTCACCTGCAACAGAGCCGTGCAGCAGTTCTCAATACAGACTGCAATCTGTTAGAGGTAGAACTACTGCTTACCTGTAATGAAGCCTCGGGGTGGCCCCTTAACAACATGGACTTTGGAAATGCTCACATAAACAGGAACATTTGTTGTATAGAAGCTCACCATTCACAAGCTTCAGCGGGCCTGTGCGAGAGAAAGGGGCAGGCCTTGGACACCCTTATGTGGTTTCTGCTGATTGTAACAACTCACAGGTGTGGAAGACAGGGATTCATTGGCACGGGGCATCAGAAGGGGAAAATCAAAAGAAGAAGGAAGGGGAGGATAAAAGAGGGCACAGGAAACAGGAAGTTTTGGGTTATTACAGTGAGGTCAGAGGATGTGGATGTGAACCAAGAGACCAGAAGGAGGAACAAGGGTGTACAGGAGCATGGATGCAGTTAATAGAAAAGTTGAGGTATTGGCTGTTGATAGGACGCAGTACTGTGGTGTGACTGCTTGTACGGTGTGTGGAGGAGGGGAGAGGAATAGTGGTGAGGAGAGGGAGAGTTGTAGTGGTGTGGAGTGGGAGAGTAGTAGGGATGTAGAGAGAGGAGAGTAGTAGTGGGGTGGGAGGGGGGTGTAGTGGTTACATGGGACAGAGAGAGAGAGAGAGATACCAACAGTGGGAGAAAGGGAAAGCATGAGACGAGATGGAGGACGTGAAGAGAGGAGAGTAGAAAGTAGGGAAAGAGAGAGAGTGTAACATCATAGAAAGGAGTAGAAGGGTTTGGAAGACCAGGAGAGTGCCCGGAGTGATTGAAAGGAATTTTCCAAATGGGGTCCCTGATGGGGGTCACCTAGGTTGTTCCCAGAGGAAGTCTAGATAGATAATGCATTTGTCTTAATGCTTTCACGAGTAGCCAGATTTATTTTGAGATAGTAGGGCTTACTAATCACTAGACCAGCCCAGCCTTGAGGGATGTCTGGGTTAGGGTGAGACTGCCCATTCCTAGGTTAGAGAGAGGGGCGGCCATTAGGCCCTTTGCTGACTTAAAAATAAAAACCCTTTAACCTCATCTGAGACTTGGTGTATTCTTGTGGCCATCTGTGCCCCTTGCAACTCCTTTTGATCATCGAATCTGGGCCTTGTTAGGGGTGAAAGGAAGAGATTTTGTTCACATTTCTGAAATTTATGAAAACTGCTAACCATCCATCAGGTTTAGGCATGAGGTTGATCAGCGGGTGCCAATAGCTCTTGCGGGGTTCAATAACCTTTAGGTGAAACATCTATTTGACTTCATCCTCCACCACTTTCTGATGGGCCTTGTGTGGTCAATCGGCCCATATCCTCATGGATTTTCTTTTTTTTCTTTTTTAAATGTATTTAGTATTATACAGCATTAAAAAAAGTAAACTTTTAATACTGTCCTTCACTTAACATCCATGATTTCATCACTCAAACAATTTCGTTAATAGTTCATTAAAAAGGTTTCAATCTTAATCCACAATTTCGTCATAAAAAAGACGCAACCCTCATTATTACCAGACATAAACATATCCCAGATAACATTTTCATTTTCTTGCTCACATGCTCCCCAAGCTTGCACGTCTGATTTCTTTTAGCACGTTGAAACTTAGCATTAGATGTCTGACCATTTTTATGCATTTTTCCTAACAGAAGCAGCAAAACCTGTGCTCCCTAGGAGTACTGGAGCGTGCTCCCAATATTTCATGTGTGTTGGCACAATTGAACTTATTCTAATGGAAGCCTGTATCATTTGGTTCCCCCAAAAAGTTGGCAACTTAAGTAGGAATTCGCTCTCACCCTTGTTATTAGGCAACAAATAATGCCATAGTAGATTTACCTGCAAGGTCTACTAAGTTTTGTTCACGATCAAGCTCCTCAATTAATTTTCGCATCTCATTCTTATACCTCACAATTGGGAACGAGAGGCTGGCACAAGTAGGTCTGCTGGTCCACACATGTGCATGCCAAATCAGTCTGTGTATGAAGCTACTCTTGCTGTAGCCCCCTTTACTGTGCAAGGCTTCATTAAGAGTCCATATTAGCATGCCCGCACCTGCATTCATTGCCTTCCAATAGAACCTGGTACAACATGATTCAATCTTGGCAGAAATGCTGATGATACCATAATCCAAATAGAGACATTCAACCAGCAAGCATTTTTTAGGTGTATAAGCTTGCACAGCAAGCTTCTCTATAGTTTTGGCAACTCAGGAACCATCTGCATGCCTCAAAACTCTACTCCATGGATAATGAGAGGCACCATTTTGCTGTTGTATAGTTTGAGGACAGTGCCCACAGAGTAGTCTCCCACTTTGTGAGTCAAAGATTTGATAGCGCCAACAACCTGGGCAGACCTTAGCTGAACACTTTGTAGCTGCAACTTACCATCAAATTAATTTGGCATTTATGCGGTTTACATTTCCTGCTAATACCAGATTTAGGTGAGAAGACCATGATTTTACTTTTATTGACGTTAATTTTAAGGGAACTGAGCTGAGCAAAAGCTTGCAGGCGATCCAGTAGTGATTGGAGACCTTTGGGGGTAAGATCCAACAGCACTAAATCATCTGCATACCCCAACCACTGGAAAAAAGTTTCACCCAATTTTTGAGGAATCAAGTTGTTATTCATAATAGCCTCACCCAGGTTGGTTAGATAGAGATTTAACAGTTTGCGTGCCAAGATGCAGCCTTGTTTGAGGCCAGAGCAGGTGTTAATCCATTTACGCTCTTCTCCCAATTGGTTCATCCTCATAGTGTTACTATGTAAGGTGATAAGCATATTGAGCAAGCCTTGCAGTATATTCCATCGAGTCCATTTTGCCCATAGCCTCCCCCGATCCACAGTGTCAAATGCTGCACTGTATTCAATGTAGGTGACATCTACAGGCAGTTTTCTAATTAGCCATTACTGTTAAACAATGGTGACCAAGGACAGACCGTTGTCAATAGTCCCAGAACCCCTCATAAAGCCAGTCCGATCCATGGCGATGCCGCTACTTTCCATGATCCAGTCATGTAGCTCTCTGAGTGGTATCCCAGCAAAGATTTATGAGGGGGCATCGAGCATAGCAAGAATCCTATAGTTACCAGGATCGTGCCTTGCTCCTTTCTTATAAACAGGTACTATTATGGCTTCACACCATGTAGTCGGGATATGCTGGGAATGATCGATTAGGTGGAACAACTGATGCAATTCTCTCACCCAATCCCTCTGATTGTTTTTAATCAACTGATTACACATGTCATCAGAGCCAGGCACTCTAGAGCATTTGAAAGAGTCAATCATTTTCATTACATCTGCACAATCATAACGATACTCCAACCGACCCTGCCTGCCAAGATAATCAGGTGCCGGACAAGTAGTGGGAGTCCCCAAAAGTCCTTCAATATACTTAACCAAGTCTTCTTCAGGCACCCCACATATCTCTGACAGGAAAAGTAGTGCAAAATAATGGCATTCCAAAAGGATTTGGCATAATTAATAGAGCTACAGTATACGAGTTTATTCCAATTGTTACACTCCACTGTATGTTTATCCTGTTTTAACCAGAGTGCATAGTGTGCACAAGTGAAAAAACATACAGCAGGATTCCAGAGATCAAGTGTCTCACTATCAATTTTCCTCAATTCAGCTCTTGATAATCTTTTTCTATCTCTGAGAACAATATCAAAGACATGTCTGTGCGTAGATTGAGCCTGCCTCCATCCAAACTTGGTTAAACCTTTGTTATTAGCTGGTATGCACGTATGCAGTTTTGATATGCGCCAATGCCCATCTCAGCCTTTTCCTTGGTTAGATCTTGCGGTGTTCCGTTAACATGTGCGTTGGCAAAGCAATTTAGTATCTCTCTTGCCCTCTCCCCCACAACAATTAAGTTGTTGGAGGTCCATATAATACGATTGTTCTGCGCATTTATGGCCATTGCACCAGTCTCTTTATTTCTAAGATGGGGAATTTTCCAATTAAGTACACTTAGTATTGGTAGGTGGTCACTCTCTTCCCTAGCTAATACGGTCATGTCTCCCACCAGCGTGGGGAAACCGGGAGTGAAAAACATAATCAATGCAACTAGATTTAGAAGTGAACCATGTGTTATGTGGAGGAGACTCTGGGGCACAATTACCATTTGCCATTATAAAACCAACAGAATACAAGCTATTGGCCCAATCTCTATCGTGCTTGTTGACTGGCTTTCTATCGCTGTTGATCCAAATTGCAGGGCAGGAGGACATGGCATTTTGCTCTTCCACTCCATCTCTAGGTATTCTTCCATTAAAATCACCACATATTTATTTTTTATTTATTTGCATTTTTAAAGCGCTCACACAGCCCGCGGCATCAAGGCGCTGTTACAGGAATTGTTTGTTTTTTTAGCTGTGTTTGGCTTAGTTGCATTTTTATAATGCACTTAAATACCCAGAGGTTTCTAAGCGTGGACCCGGGGATTGAACCTGTGTTGCTTCGTGTCGCACAAGGCGAGCACGTTGCCGCTGAGCCATCCTCCCAGGACATATGATAATAGCCTTAGCATCTGAGTAGACTTGATGCTTGACGAGGGTCTCCAACTCCCTCATGACCTCACAATGGTCTTTTAGAGCTAGAGGATCATAGAAATGACCACCATCTCTTGCACATATGAGTGTGCTTTACCTCCATTTATGTGTATTTTACCCACTAGTTAGTGTCCATCTCTACCAATATGTAAAGGACCCCCAGTGCCAATGCTCCTTTTGGTCTACCTCTTGGTAAACTTCTTTTTATTCATTTAACGTGGCAGCAAGAACAGGCGAACATCGCCAGGCAGGTACAATACAAGTACAATAAATATGCAGTACAGGCAAACAGGAGTTACATCGCAAATGAACACAGCCATTGGGCACTTTTATAACATAAACAAAAAGTCAGAAAGCTATGATGGGGGCGAGAGCCCGGGTCGGTGGGGAGAGGTGGCTAGAGGAGATGTGGACGGTGTCATATTCAGGTCTGACATATAAGATCGGAATCTGAGCCAGATATTCCTGGGCCTAGAGTGGGTAGGTTGTAGGTGAGACCAGGCTTCCTCCGAGTCCGAGGCCCACGTGACCGCTCTTAGCCATTGGGCGTGCGTGGGAGGCAAGGGGCGAAGCCAACACAGTAGGATGGATCGAACAGCGAGAAGCATGCAGAGGCCAGCTAGTTTTTGGAGTTCTGGGGGAGGCCCGGGAGGTCATGAAAGAGGCATACCACTGGGGAGGGACTGATGGGATGGTCGAGCATAGCAGACACCGTCGAGCAGACTGCCTCCCAAAACTGTGAAAGGTGGGGACAGGACCAAATCATATGAATGTAATCAGCCGCATCCAGGCCGCACCTAGGGCAGCTAGAGGGGTGATCACTGGACATGCGGTGCAATCTGATCGGGGTGTAGTGAAACCTATGTAGAACTTTAAACTGTATCAGTTTGAAGCAGGAGTTGAAAGACACCCGGTGTATGCGATCACACAGGTGTGCCCAGCGCTCATCAGACATTTCAACACCAAGGTCCACCTCCCACGCCCGCCTCAGTTTAGTGAATTCTGGAATAGATCTGGATTGCAGCATAGTGTATAGTCTAGATATTTTACCTCTAGTGGGTGAGGGGGAGGTGAGTTCCTCGATGATAGGGTCGTCCGGTGGTAAAGCCGGGAACATCGGATAATTACGCTTAAGGGTCCTGCGAAGGGATGAATATTGGAGCCATACACTCTGGCCTTTCCTTAAGGGCAATGGGAGGTCGGGCCATTCGACAAATATACCCTGATCAAACACATCGCGCAGCAACTCATATCCCGCCTCAGCCCAGCGTCAGACCATGGCCGATGGCACCCGTGGGACCCCCGGTAGGAAGTTCCAGAGAGGGAGGTTACCATGGAAGGTGTGAACAGTACCGGACAATTTCCATGTTTTTGCCAATGCCAGGGATGTGCAGGCGACCGGGCTCTGTGAGTCCAGCACCAGAGGGGTGGGTTGTATCACCAAGGAGCGGATGTCACGGTCACAGACCGCAAATTTTTCGAGTCTGACATGTGGGGGGGTCCGTTGCGTTAAACCAGTAGGATGTATATTGGATTTGGGATACCAGCCAGTATTTAAGGAAGTCAGGGGCACCAAAGCCCCCATAAGCCATAGGGGTAGATAAGGTATCCAGTTTAAGGCGGACCGCACCCGAATGCCAAAGGAAGGAATTGACCGTGCGAGTCAGTTCCCGGAAGAAACCCCCCCCTGGCCACAGGGGGATATTGGCGAACTTGTAGAGTAACTGGGGCAACACCACCATTTTCAGCAGGCCTATCCTGCCTGCGAGGGATATCGGGAGTTTGTCCGAGGCTAGAACCTTAGATGACAAATGTGTGAGATACTTTTGATAGTTCTCGTTGAAAGTCAGCGCTTGATGGCGCGTTATCTCAATCCCCAGGTAGGTGAAAGTAGACTGGGCCCATGTGAACCCCTGGGTATCAGGAGGGGGGGAGTGCATTCTGTAAGAGGGAAAAGTGTAGATTTCGAGCAATTCACCTTAAGGCCAGAGATTCGGCCAAAATGTTTGACGTCTTCCAGTATTGGGGATAAATTGACGGAGGGAGAGCGTTTAAGCAACAAAGCATCATCGGCATATAGAGACACTATGTCCGCCTGGCCCGCCGTGCGGAGTCCTCTATGTGCGTGGAATTGGCAGAGCATGTCAGCGAAGGGCTCTATTGCTATGGTGAAGATCAAGGGAGAGAAGGGGCATCCCTGTCTCGTCCCCCTGGCGAGCCCAAAGAGGGGGGAGCAGCGGTCGCCGGTACGGACCCTAGCCACGGGGTCAGAGTAGAGCAATCTGACCCAGGAGAGAAAAGAGGGACCAAACTTACAGCTCTCGAGGACCCGCCACAAATACCTCCATGAAACCGAATCAAAAGCCTTTTGCATGTCGAGCGTGGCCGCTGCCGCATGTGTCTCGGGGTTTATTCTGTTAATTATATTAAAGAGACGCCTAAGATTCAGAGAGGTAGAGCGACCGGGGATGAAGCCCCCCTGATCCGGATGGATGATAGATGGCAAGAGGGCGCCAACCAGAGTGCTAGTGCCTTAGCGTATATTATGACATCGCAATTTATAAGCGAGAGCGGGTGGTATGAACCGCATTGTGAGGGGGATTTACCAGATTTAAGTAGTACCGTAATTGTGGCTTCACGGAGTGAAGGGGGAAATACACCGGCTTCAACCAACTCCTCCCAGAGAGCCAACAGGTGAGGGAGCAATAGTTGTTTATAGCGCTTATAAAATTCAACTGGGATACCATCCGAGCCAGGGGCCCTCCCCGAGGATAAGGAGTCCACCGCATCAGAGAGCTCCTCAAGCGTAAGTGGGGGATCAAGGGAACCCGCGGACTCAGGAGAGAGAGTCGTCAAAGGAAGGGTATCGAGGAAGGAGTCAATCTCCGCCGCTGGCACCTCATCAGAGTTGGAATATAGGGTTTCATAGAACGTGAAAAATTCCGTATTGATGTCTTGTGAAGTGACAGCTATACAGCCATCCGGTCTCTCAATCCCAAGTATATGCGGGGACCCCATCTCATGACGGATAAGTCTCGCCAGAAATCGGCCAGGGCGCTCGCCCACCCCGTATCTTCTCGCCATGCCAGGGTTATCCAAGAATTTTTGTTCGCGCTCCGCCAGGGATCGGAACGTATCCAGCTCCACCCCGATGTCAGCCAGGGTTCCCGGAGTGGAGTGAAGTGAACATTGAGCCTCAAGGGTCGATAATTTAGATTCGCTCTCTGCGAGGTTTCTGCAGATCGATTTAAGGACACCGTTCTCCTTCGACAGCGCCATCCCTCTAATATAAATCTTGAAGGTCTCCCATAGAATGGCCTGCGATGTTACCGAGCCTGTGTTTGTCTCAAAGAACTCCTCGATGGATAGCTCGAGCTCAGAACAAAACTCAGGGTCCAGCAGGGAAAGAGGCTTCAGCCTCCAACGTCGGGTACAGCCCGGATCCGGGCCCCAATCCATGGTAATGGTCACTGGAGAGTGGTCATACAGGGTCCTGGGGAGAATCTGTAGCTGTATGACATTCTTAACTAGTACGTTGGCGATCACCCATCTGTCAATACGGGAATAAGAATCGTGGACCGAAGAGTAGAAAGAATAGACGCGGGAACCCGGGTAAAAGAACCTCCATGCATCAACCATGGCGAGACGGGGAAGGGACGATAGTACAGCGTAGGCTGCTCTAGAAAGTTGACGAGGTTTGGACCCAGACCTGTCGAGGGCTACATCGAAAATTGTGTTAAAATCCCTCCCCCCAGAGGATGGGGACAAGGGGGAAGCCATCGAGAAGGGACGAGACCTGTACATAAAAATCTGGATCATCTATATTGGGACCATAAATGTTCAGCAGGACTATCTCCTTATTTTGAAGCGTAGCATGAAGCAGTACATATCTGCCCTGAGGGTCTAGGTGTGAGGAGATGAGAGTGAACTTGAGACTCTTATGGATGAGGGTCATGACCCCACGGCTTTGGGAAGAGAAATCAGTGGAGAATCTGTGGGGGCCCCATGATTTGGCAAATCTCATGCACTGTTCCGTGCGGGCATGTGTCTCCTGTAAGAAAAGAACCTTGGATCCATGACGCTCAGCCTGCAGCTGTAGCTGCCTCATCTTTTTGTAGTTACCCAACCCCTGAACATTCCAGCTCATAAAAGTCAGGTCGCTCCCAGACATTGATACGGGGACGAATATATCAGAGAAAATACCAATAGCCAATGGGCCAGTTTAGCGGCCCTGCAGTAACAGTCGTTGACTACCACCTTGCGGTCCGTAATTGCTGCCAACGCCAAGCTTTTTGTAACATAACCCCCAACATGTTCCACCCCCACCCACATTCCTCCCCCAAACAGAGGGATGGCAATCCCAAAACCCCTCAACAAAAACCAAACCAAAGGCATCAGCGCCTGGGGGCCTGTAGGCCGGATTGGCCGTGTCTCTCCGGGCAGCGGCAGTTCAAAGTGAAATGAAAGGTGCCAACAGTGAGAACTTGTACGTAACTTGGGCGGAGATGTTGCACATGTTGACGCGGCACATATTCGTGACAGTGAACATTCTAAACAGGTTACAGAATAGAAAACCAGTGTGACTCCAGTATAGGAAGGTGGCTGGGTGTGGGCCCTCCTTGACCGGGCTAAAGGGTAGCAGTAGGGCCTTGAACAAAGGGAGGGTATCAGCCTGGGAAATGTTTGTCCAGGAACTTAGAGGCCTCTTCTGGGAGAGTGAAGAACACCCGGTTGGCGTGTTCTATGCGGAGTTTGGCAGGGTAGAGCATGGCGTATTTAACTGAGAGATCACGCAGCCTGCGCTTTACCGCCAGGAAAGTCTTGCGTTCCCGCTGGACGGCCAACGAGAAGTCTGGGTAAAGGTGGATCCTCGCACCGCCCAGTAAGAGCTCACCTTTGAGCCTCGCGGCCCTGAGGAGGGCATCGCGGTCACGAAAATTCAGCACACGGGCTATGATGGGCCGAGGATGAGCGCCAGGCCTGGGTTTAGCCGTTAGGGCTCGGTGCGCACGCTCTATGGAAAATTGCGGGGAAAGTTTGGGTGAATCGAGGATTGTCAGCAATGTGTGTTCGATGAAATCTTCAATTGATTCATGAACCTCATTCTCGGGAACGCCGATGATACCAAGGTTATTGCGCCTTGATCGGGATTCCAAGTCCTCGTTCTTCTTTTCCACGTCAAGGACTCGGTTGGAAAGGGCGATGACCTCGGAGCGCAGGGCACCCAATGCATCCTCAGCGGAGCCCACCCTTGTCTCGACCTCCGCCACCCGGCTATCCGTCCTCTCAATATGGGCCTTGATAGAGGATATAGTGCCTTTCATGTCATCTAGTTTTGAGTGGAGTGCGGTGAAGCCCTCCCGAATAAAGTCCATCATGTTTTGAGACTCCGGAGCTATGGCGGATGATGATGCCGTGGGAGCCTGCTCGGTGGTTTCCTCTGGCGATCTCACCGGCGTCTTCGCGAACATATTGATGGAGCTCTGTTTCTTTGAGGTCCCCTTGGTCATCCTGGCGAGGTTGGAGTTCCAATGGAGTGAGGGGGGATCCCAGCGGCTCAAGAAAGGGAGGTATGGGAACCTCGCAGGGCGTGATGTAGAGCAGGTGATTTTCCAGAGGGGGGGTCCGCGACTGTGGACCCATTTATGTGAGGCCTGTGGCGGCCGGTGGAGCCTGCGGAGGTGCAACCTGCCCCCGCAGGTGCAGGAGGTGCAGTCCGGAGAGATCAGGTGTAGATGACAAAGGGGCTAAGAGTGGTGGTGTGCAGTGGCCGCTGTGTTAGCCGTGGTCAAGGTATGGTAGTCCAAGCAAGTCTGTAGGAGGGGTAGGGAAGAGCACCAACCGGCCTTGTGTCCCACCGATGAAATGGACAGGCTGAGGCTCAAGAGCAGCAATGTGGGATGAACCAAACCCCGAGAATCCTCAGGCCAGGAGGCCCCCCAAAGTAGATGTAATGTGGGTGGCTGGCGTGGCCCAGAGCACCCCAAGTCAATTCACAAGCCAGTCTGCGGAGCAGAGGGACACCCGGGTGATGCCGCTTCAGGGCAGAGCCGACTGTGTTGGGTGAGAGCGCCAGCGTACAACAACGTGAGTCCCAAGTTACAGAGGCGGGCACCACCAGCACTCGGGCCACAGAGTGAGGCGGTACCCCCCCTCCATGCCCCACGTACCTTATTGGGCCTGGGGCCCTGCGGTGTATGTCAGCGGGGGAGCGCGGCGCCAGGCGTCTAGGGGAGCGCCGCAGCTCGACCCCTTCACTGAAGTATCCCTGAGGGGGGGGGCCTCCAGCAGTTGGCTCCCCCGGCGAGCAGGATCACGGTCCGAGAAGGGCCGGGCCACAGCGCGCCACGGACACCCGATGAGGCGGTGTCGGATTGCGCCGCGGCCGCAGCCGTATGTGCCGCCCCTCCGCGGGAGAAAGAGGAACGCAGGGTCCGGGCTCCGGGGGAGGCCTCCTCAGTCAGTGAGCCCCGGCAGGAGTGGGTGGGGATCCTCGATGGAACAAGTGGCGGCCCCGGCAATCAAAGAGGCCCGGCACGTCCCGCAGCCGGAGAAGGACACCGGCGCGAAGCCACCTCGCAGGTGGGGGACGGGTGGAGAGATGTCAGGATCTCAGGGTCCCCGGCACTGTTTCACATCGGGGTTCGGTCCAGATGCAGCCCGGATCGTCCGCAATCTAGTCGTGCCCACTGAAGTCAAGAATGAATGCAGGAAGATGCCGCAAAAAGGATCCTGTGACTGCCTGCCGCGGAGAGTCACGTTCAGGCGGCCATCTTGTTCGGCGCTCAACAGCGCCCCCCCCTGCAAGGCCTTTTTTAAATAAAGGTTCAACCATCTATGATGAAAGAGTCAACCAACCAGGTTTCTCGTAGTGCTATGACACTAAACAGGTCAATAGACTCCCACAGCTCTCCTTGCTCAATAAGATGCTTATGGCCCCCAGTATTCATGATAACAACAAGGATAAGTGGTTAGGGCCGAGAAGTCAATTTTTGCCTAAACAATTTATTTAGCCATTCCCAGCCCTCCTCATCATTGTTTACCGGCAATACTTTTCCGGGGGCAAATTCGTTGAAACTGTACTCTCAGATGGAATAGGTACAGAGGTTTTTTGCCCCCCCACCTTGTAACCGTTCCTCCTCCCGTAAATATGCAAGCATGTCCGCTTAGTGGACGTATATGTAAGAGGTGGTATGTGTTCTTCTTCCCTGGTGTCCACTAGTTTGATGTCCTGATTATGTATGCATCGCAGGGGAAACACACCATGGATTTGTTCTGTGAATCTCCATCTGTTGATGTAGTCAGCATCCCCATTCCCAAAGATACACCTCAGTTTGAGTGCCTTACAAAAAGCCTTATTAGGCTGTGCCAATGTCACTTTGTGATGCATGGGGAGATTGAGATTGAGATGAGATTTTATTTCTATCGCGCTCGTACACAAGTGTTTCAGAGCACGACAAGGCAAGGGAGGGGAACAGGGGAGAAAAAAACAGCAATCTTACTAGGCCCAGTGACATTGAGAACGCGCAAGTGCATGGAAGAGGGGGGAGGGGAAAAGTGCATGGAAGGGGGGAGAGGTGGAAAGTGCGAAGCAGAGGACAAACAGATAAATAACAATAAATAAATAATAAAGGCAACAAACAGTGGTAATGCAGCCAGCAATTTGCAAGTGCTATGTTTAAGGCAGCAGACAGGGTAGGTCCGATAAGTGCAGGAAGAAAAAGGGGGGGCTGTATGGGTACAGATACAGACCCCAGTGCAAGGGGTGGCCCGGAGGCAGTGCGGGAGGGTGACAGGATGAGCAGGTACCTGGGCCCAAAAGACAGAAGGTGGCCAGGTGCATGGTGCCAAGAGAGAACAGATCAGCAGGGGAGAGGGGGAGCGAAGGCAGAAGAAAAGAGGAAGGTCTTGAGGTGCTTCCGGAACCGGAGATGGTTCTCCTCAGGTTTTAGAGTGGCAGGGAGGCTGTTCCAGAGGGTGGCCCCAGCTGAAGACAGAGATCTACCCCCAGCTCGTTTGTTAGAAAAACGACTGACCCTGAGTGAGTTGGAGGTAGAGGAGCGAAGAGCTCGAGAGGGGAGGTATTTGCGGAAGGGATAGCTGAAGGTATTTTGGACCCAGGCCCCAGAAAGCCTTGTGGACAATGCAGAGGGTTTTGAATTTAATCCTTGCATCCACTGGGAGCCAGTGAAGAGATTTCAGAGCTGGAGAGATACGATCCCAGGTCTTAAGGCCAAGGACAAGTCTCGCAGTCCTGTTCTGGATTAGTTGCAGAGGGTGGAGAGTAGAGGCAGGTAGATTTAGAAAGAGGCTGTTACAATAGTCCAAGCTAGAGAGAACCAGAGCTTGAGATACCATGAGCTTCTGGCGGAAGGAGAGGAAAGGCAGAGTACCTCTGACAGTCTGGGAATATTGTGTGGCACTATCCATCACTTCATTTGGATGTCCTGATACAAAAGGACACTGATGCAAGCTTACCAAATCAGTTAAGGGTTCTACACTCATCTCTTTGTGTGATGCTATGTTGTTTTTGACATTAGTAAGCCAATATAAATTGCATAGTGAATTTAACCAGCGGTACCGCTACAGGTTTTGGATTACTAATCACGTCTCTTTTGAAGACGTCAGCCTTGCCTAGTGTTTCCTTTCCTTTCATTTCCTCTTGATCGATCTCAACAGCAAATGAGATATTAACAACATTACCACTCCCTTCGGATGTGTCATGCAGCGTAAACACTTACCTCTCACCTTGAGACGGCGTCACATGTGTGGCACGGCTCATTTTCGGCAGAAGTACGGGATGCCTTCGGGGTCCGCAGCGTCGGACCGTGAGGGCCGAGGGTCGCAGGTGGCGTATGCGGCTTGGCGCCACACAGCAGTGTTGACGCCGCGGCACTTGGGGCAGCGTTGTGGATGGAGGCTGCCATGGCGCCTGTGGTCCCGGTGGATATCCCGACGTCCTGGCCGCTCACGTGACCCCACGCGTAGCATCACAAACTACGCATGCGCGCGGGTCACGTGATGTGTGCAGGGCCAATCGGGAGCAGTTCCATGCGATCACATGACCAGGAAACATGCGATCACATGACCAGGAAACACGGAATAAAAGCAACACCCATTTTAAGTCACACTCTTCTCTTTTCACGGCGTGTTGCCAACTACCGCTCCTGAACTACGATCCGGCTACCTGGTGTATTTTGGACCTTGTTTGTGGAATTTTGGACTGATTTGGATTGCCCTTCTCTATTGGATTCTTGGTATTGTTATCAACGGTTTTTTGAACTCTCGATTCGGTTATTGGATTGGTTCTGTTTTTTCCCTTGGATTTGGTGAACTTGGACACTTTGGCTATTGGCCTTCCATGAACCACAGTATCTGCCACCCCTACTTTGTGCTCCTGAATTACAAACCACAGGTGGTTCCTGGTTGAATAGTTCCATCTCTCAGGGAGGGACATCTAGGTTTCCAGCCCACCTCGGTCTTCCCGCAGGTAGGAGATTACAGTCCTTGTAGTGTTACATTGATTGTACTGACAGTATTTCCTTGTCTAACCTTATCCCTTTCTTGCAGCCACCTGGGATCCATGTTCCTGTCCCCACCACCTGTGGTCTCAATAATCGGTCATCGAGTGATTATTTACCTCTCTGACTGGTACTTGGGAACAGAGGTATACATAACTTTGTGGAGCTCAGATCGTGACAGGATGTTTGTGTGCCAATTACATTTCCAGTATTGCACCAAAGGGCCGTAGATGTATTGTCCAATGAAATGGGAACACAACGGTCATCAGAGGCCGAAATATTTAAGTCTCTAATAGATTTGGTTACTTCTAGTAACTTTTTGGGTATCGATTTCATTTTTTTGTCTTTATTATTGGCATCCATAAATGCCTGATTAATGGTGTTTTGTGTTTTATGCTTTTTGTTAACAGCTACTGGGCATGTTCCGTTCTGTGCCACTTGGCATTCTTCGCCAAATTGCATGCTCTCACCATTAACCTCAGTCCCCTTTTGATTTCTTCTTGGCTTGCAGAATGCACCAAATGTTTGACAAGAACAGAAGTGACAGTAGTAACTCTTAAGCATCCTTCCAAAGTCACGGAATGATTCTTACATTTGTCATCAATCAGATCACATCGCAGGCCAAGCATCTGAGCCTGCTTAGTAACATTTTCCAATAAAGAAGCACACTGCACCACTAACGAAGTCAAAAGATTTTCAAAAACTCCAAACATTTCCACTGAGGTACAGCTAATATTGCTCCCAACACTAGTGGTGCTATTATCAAGGCATTCACTCTCTTCAGCAACTTCCCTCGCCTCCCTCACCTGCAGATTGAGATCTGTCTTTGATGAAGTGTCATTAGGTACTAGTTTCAATGAGGAAGCAGCACGCACAGGAGAAGACGATTTAGTTGGTAAGAAGAGTGAGACTAGTGCCAAGGCATCAGTGCTCACAGTCTCGGAAACCCAATCAAGCGTGCAGCAAGTTAGCACTCCCCTCTCCTTAATTGTCAATTCACAAATAGGTTGTGACAGTAATAGAGCAGTGTTAACCCCTGCGTCCTCTGCTTCATCAACAATAGCTGATAGCTCAGATTCCCTTGATTGAAGATTGTCAGACAGCAGCAAATTCTCAATAATTTCCTCTGGAGGAGCGTGAGTTTGAGCATGAATTTGAGTCCTCGTAGTAGAAGGTAATAGTGCTGATACAATGTTCTCTATAGTCTTAGAGACAAGACACTGGATAGTCAATTCCAGCTCAGAAGCAAGTTTGACTCAGTCATATTCGGCAATCAGCTGCAGCAGTTCTTTTGCAATAAAATAGTTTGTAATGACTGCATTATCCTTTTACGGCGAGTTAGCACTGTTAGTCTTGAAAATCCCCTGCGGGCAAGAGTGTGTGACTCTACGGTAGTGTCAGTACTAGTGCCTTCGATAGTGCCTTCAACAAGCACCAATATTCCAGACTCCAACGCACGGTTCAATGAGGATTGACCCCGGCCATGTGGACCACTTTGAGACCCGCTGCCGGCCACTCCGCAGTCCACCATTTTGCCTGGCGGCAACACACTTTGCGCGGCTTCCTGCACGTCGCTAACGTAGTGCTAGTGTGGTGCTTCAGCGTCTTACACAAATTAAATAAGACCAAAAAGCGGTTCAAAGGGCACAGGAAGCAGCACAGCAGTTACTACACTGCTTTCTGGTCGTACAAATCTTGGACAAACTTGCTATGTTGGCCACATTACACAGCGTATCATCGAAAGTTAAGATGCTTTACCACCCACCGAGACAGCACCAGTGACTGGCGCACCCCCACACTGTGCCGTTACTTTGAGTTGTTTCAAGTTGATTTCAAATGGTGGGTAACAATCACAGCGATATAAGTCTCGTTTCAGCGACCAGCTGCAGGCGGCCTCATACAGCCTCAAACAGCCACGTACCTTACAAACTTGCAGCCTTGCAACCTCGTAGCTTGTTGTAACTTCGAGGTTAGAGGAAAGCACCTTGTGGCACACCGTGCAAGCTCGAACAATCAAAGCAGTGAACGTCCGCTTCCGACACCGAAATACATGGATTTTCTTTGAAGGGGTCTTTCCTGTGCACAAAAAGGTTGGCCTGCCGGTCTGCCCTGTGAAGCCATTGACACATTTCTGTCAGCAGCCCTGCAAATCAGGGCACTTGTCTTTGGACAGGTCTTTCGGAATGAAGTTGGCTGATGGTTCAGAGCATTTTTCCCTTTCCCTTGTCTCCAAGTACTGCATCAAGCTTGGTTCTTCATTTCCTTTTTGGCCTTCCAACCCCTCTTTAACAAATACAGAACATCCTTGTACATTGATATCCTGAGAAGGTTCTTTAGGGTCTGGTTTAAGCGCTACACTAGCGTGCAGGTCTGGGGATGATAGAAGGTTGCAGGCTGCTTATTGGTAACAAGGATTTTTAGTTCTTTCAAAATGTTTCAGTCAAAGGAGATTCCCTGATTAGTGAGGATTTTTCTTTTGGGAATCCCACCCATGGACTTCTTAGGGAAAGCCTCTAGATCAGAGGTGGACTGGTCCTCAGGGACTCTTGAGATTTCCACCTGTGCCTCCGAACAATGGTCTTCATTTGTGTCTTGGGACGAGTGAAGGTATGAGTACTGGTTGAAACTCCTACTCAGCCCACACTACTTCTAAACCAGGAGTATTTTCAACCGGAACAGTGAAACAGGCACAACATGGATGGTACACCATCTATACCTTTTAGGGCAGCATGGGCTTAGTCTTCGGGACGGGTGGGAGCTAGCAGAGAAGAATCCAAACAACAATATTACTGTGGTACCAAAACATAGGAAATTTCAAGTCAAAGTTTAATTTTAAAAATGTAGGAGGCTTTAAATACATTAAAAATACAAACACACTATTAAGAACAGTATTAAACCAGCCCCGAAAAGAAAGCCACAGTAGATGCAGACACTTGAAGAAAAAGGAGCCCTCTGGGTTTGATTACAGAGGTAGACAGGCAATAAACTCTGCAGCAGTGTTCAAAGTCAAGGTACATATCTTCAAAGTCATTGAGGGGGTCTTAAAGTATCACTAAGGCCCTTAAGACGAGCTACGAGGACGGTATACATGCATTTCGTTGACCACTTTTTCATCGTGCGACTTTTCATCGCCGACCCTTTCATCTGCAATATTTGTTTTTTAAATGGGGGGGGGGTGTTTGTGCTGGTTGGGGTATGATTATTTAAGTAAGGGGGGTGTTGGCGATGAAAGGGTTGGCGATGAAAAGTCCCACGATGAAAAAGTGGTCGACGAAATAACGTAGAACCGGCAGGACATAGCCAAGCTTGTTGGTGCTTTCCAAAGTGTACATCACAGCAGGTGTCGAGATGTGTGAATCAGATTCTCCCAAAGGATCCAGTTAGTGTTGAGATCCTTGAACTGGTTTGATGCTGTACAGCAATCCGGTGCGGTCCTGCAGCGGTGATGGGCTCAAATTGGCAGAAGAACAGGCAGGCGATGGTCGGGTATGCATCTAGAAGCTGATGAGTCGGTTCAACAACTCCAACTATGTCATGCGATTCTACAGTAGCGATCATCTGGAAGGCAGCTGGAAAGCAGACAGGTGATGGTTGAGTCAGCAGCTTGATGCTCAAAACAAATGAAGCATTGGAAATGCCAACGCTTTGGGCTTTTGTGTAGGCCTGGGAAAAGCACTTGCTAGGCACTACCGTAGTGGTATAAACTGGCCACTGATGGTAGCAGGTGCAAAATAGTTTGAGTGTCTGGATATCTAATAAAAGTGCCTGGCAAATACCTCATACTTATAAATAAACCAAAACTGTTGGCTTTTCAAATGCTTGTTTTAGCATGACCTCAGTGAAGGACACACACAGTGCTTATAAATCGGGTGGCTGAAGGCAGACCTCGGTAGACATTTTTATTACACCAGTAGCGCCTTTACAACTCCAATTATGCAAAGTTTGATGTTAAGGCTTGAACAAAGTGTGCTGAAAGAGTTCCCATGAGGTGGTATTTTGGGGAGGTGCAGGAACTGGGTGGGAATGGCCGTAGGGATTAGCATGGTAATGGCCAGTCAATGGGTGGGTACATGAACAAACAACACCTTCAAGCTTTGTGTCCCTCATTATTTGCCAATTCTCCCTATCTGTATTCTAATACGATAGTTTCACCTTATAGGTGGCCCTGCCTATGGTTGTGTGACCTGTGAAACCTATGGTTGTGTGACCTGCGATGGGTGGACCGTGTGGTCCAACAACTGCGCCTACACCAGGAAGTTTCCAAACAGAGACATTGCCAACATTAAAAGTCAAATCACAGACAAGGTGTGTGGTTGTTGGTTGCATCCCCTGTGATGGGTGGACCGTGGGGACTGACAACTACATCTAGACCAGAAATCACTAAATATTGAAAAAGCAGCAAAGTAGAGTGTGTCCATGGTGAAACTAACCAAAGGACAGGTCAAACACACCCTGTATTCTCCTGGGAGATTGTGAACAGAGCAAACAAGTCAACTTCTCAGTATACATCTTGGGGAAGGGAACCCTTAGAACCAAAGAACTGAAGAGGATTTGTCTTGGGGAAGTGAGCGCCAAGATCACAGTGTTGTATGAACTTGATTACATTCGAACTTGAGGAAGGGAAACCCATGACCCTCTTTTGATGCAAACTGTGATGCCTATGTAGAGGGGCAGCTGCATGCCCCTGCAGAAACTGAGCCATGTTTGACACCAGCAGTTGTGCCAATTCCGCAGCAAGTGTTTGAGAAAAGGTATCCTCTGAGAAACCCCTATCGAATGTATCCCAGAACAGACGACAAACTGAGAGAGGAACTCCCTGAAGGAGTATGAAAATGAGAGAAAGAGAAGTTAGTGGCATCACAAGAGACGAGCGTGACACACTGAGAATACTGGCTGAAGAGAATGTATGGATCTTGCGGAAACTGATGACGAAGTTAAGAATCAAGTAAACTTTCATATGCAGAAAAGAAGATTGCATGCATGTGATGTGCTATAGAAATACAACCGTTCAATGAATGTACAGATGCTGAAACGCAAGTACACTAAGTGATCATAGAAGCTGGCTATACATAGTGAATAGACTACAGGTGAAGCCGCCATTGTATAGAAGCTGGACATTGGTGTCATGAATTTTAGTAAGCTGAAACCCATGGAGAGGAAAGGCAGAGAATTGTGTCGCAGCACAAATAAGCTGAGATTGTAGAAGAGCCTGGCGAGGCTGTCTGGCCTGGCATCGAAACAGAAGCATCCAAGGTTGGTTATCTATTCTTGAAAGCAATAAACGTTAGAAGGAGGAATCATCCCGAAGGGCAAAGAAAGAACACCAAGAGCGTCAAGTTATATTCATTTAAGGCATTTAAATGCTGCAGAAAGGACCAGAATCATGGTCTCCTGTCACGTGAGCCAAGGATGGAAATAGAGTTGAGCTTGGAGTCCTATAACAACGATAGTGAAAGCCTGTACTCCCATATATTCCCACAGACAAGGATACTTTGCAAGGCCAAGTTCAAAGACAATCTGCATAGCAGAAGGCATGGATGATGAGAGATCATGGGCTAATTGGATGGGGAGGTAAAGTCAAGTCCACCTCCTGGCACCTGGGAATGAGCTTACATGCTGCAAAGTGAACCAAATATTCCATACTTTGCACAAGCGTGCCAACCAATTGTAGAGGGCCATATAACGAAGGTCCTTATAGTTTGAGATCCAATGATATACCACGTACTTAATAGTGTTGAAGATGACATGTTTTAGAGGTAGTCATACATTGTCCACCTAACAGTAGACAGCCAATCAAAATCCCAGCCCTTATAGAAAGTATACTTAGATGTTCCCCTTGAACTTATCACAATCCCCCGTAGGTTTTTCTTATTTGTCACGTAGTATGACGTCACTGCTGATGTATGTTTTGCACATAAGGATATTTTTTGTGACATTTGCCGAGAGCTGAGTGAACTTCTGTTGATGTCCATTGTAACCTCCATGTTTTATATAATTGTTAATAAAACAGCAACCTTTGCCATCTTCCTGAGTTGGATCGATTATTTGGACTCAGAGTTATTCTGTAAACCCCATCCATTGCATGCCCAATACTAAAGAACCATAAATTCACCTGTGAACCTACAGAAGGCAACTTCAGAACTTCATCAAACCTTCTTGAAAAAAAGTTACATTGGAACTGTATTGAACTTGAGACAGAGAATTCTAGATGAACTTAAATTGCCAGCAGCTGCACATTTACTTTTGAATAATTATATTTGAACATTTCCCCTCTAGATTTTGTTGTAGTTGTGAGGACATGCATAGGTTTTGACACAGACAGACTTTTGATTTGAACTTGTGGATTCAGACTTTCCTTATATTTCTTTATGTAGGGAAAACCCTACCATAGATTAGGGTTAGTTAGGCGTTACACCATCCTGATTACTAATAAAGCATTGTTTAGAAATATATATCTGTTGTCTGTGTCACCTCTCCTGATACCATGCCTGTCTGACAGTGGCCAAAGAGATTGCAAGATGGTTGAACCCTTCTTTGGACCATAACCTCCCTCCTGGGATACTGTGACTCCTCCCTCCTGCCTGCCAACATCGAAGAAACAGTAATTACAGCCCTGATGTGATTTTTCCATTGTCCTGCTAGGGTTGTTATTTGAAACAACGTTCCCTTCCTTACTCCATGGGGAAACAGCCAATATTCCTGAGAAGGCGACACGCCTTCCCAAAGAGAACAAAGGAGCTTCTAGGAATGAACGCAAATTGTCTGTTTTGTGTATAACTCAGTCCAAGACAACTGATTCACAAAGATCCTGACAGTTGCATGTGTCTCTGGAAACCAGGCTGACAATAAAAAAGGTTTTAGGCTTGTAAACTGGGTAATCCAAAAGGACAACATTTCAAGCCAGACATGGCTTCTATTTATTTATTAGGGTTTCTCATGGCTAAAGGTAGCCCTGGCTGTTGGATCGGGTTTGTACTTTTTTTACTGAATCTAATGGTTCGCATGAACCATTAGATCTAAAAATGCTACCACCAAAGGTTCGAACACCAAAAGTTTGATCCTTTGGTGGTAGCATTGTAAAAAAAATAAACGGGGGCTGCGGGGGTGTCCCCCCATCGCCCCGCTCATTATACTTTATAGTATATTGAGCAAGGGTTGAAGAGGACACCCCTGCAGCCTTCTATAAAAAAGAAATAAGAAAAAAGAAAAGAAAAGGACCCTGCGGCGCCAGTTCCCGATCACAGAAGTGAAAGGGAACTGGCGATGCAGAGACCCAGCGTGAAGAAGAAGGTAAGTGGGGTTTGTTTATGTTGGGGGTGTGGTTGCGATGGGTGTTGAGGGTTTGGGTGGGGGGTGTGTCATGGGTGTGTTGTCGGTGTGGGTGGGGGTGTGGGTATGTACGTGCGTTCGCTCATGCGCTCATGTACGTGCGTTTCTCATGAAAGGTGTAAACTTTTGGTAGTTTGCACCTTTCTCATGAGAACTTTCCGGCGGCGGCAAAATCAGCCACGGTCGGATCACGTAGATCCGTTCGATCTTTGAATTCCATCAGGATGTTTGCAGAAATGCATATATAACTCTGTAACTCTAATGTTGCCAAATTACAAGGCAGCTGCTGGTTGGAGGCTTTGGTAGGGGGGCGGTGGGGTAGGGGGGTTATAGCCCTGTGTCTTTCGGTTTTAACCCTGGCTAGAAGCTCAAGGTCTACAACCAAAAGCCTAGCTAACCCTGAGTCTCGACAGTCTTGCCATTAGCGTAGCCCTAGATCTTTTCCAGACATAGCAACACTCCTGCTGCTGGGGGTTTCAGAAGACAGTTTTAGCAGAGTTACGTGTTTGCATTATACTTTTATCGCATGGAGCATTATGAGAAGCAGAATTATAAACATCATTTTGGGTTACAAAAATGTAAAAAGCGAGATATTTCCTATCCACCCAGATGGCATTTTGTCACAGTCAGTATCCTGTTTTTCTGCTTCTCTTACCCTTTCTTAAGTACTCCAACCACTCCTTTCCATCTTTTCTCACCATCCACATCCCTTTGTGGTAAAGAGTGTGTTATGATGACACCAGTATGTTATTCCCATGCTTAACACATTCCCATTTTTTATTTTGTTTAGCAAATTTTGGATCTCTATACAGGAGCAGATTTGCTTTCAACATCGCCATTTGTTCCTATGGTTTCCAAATTTTCATGTGGGAGAACCAACCAGAGATTACTTAGAAAGCATTTTGGTACTCACCTTGTAATATGGAACGAATTAGAAAAACATATCCAGGGCCACTTTTGGTTCCCAGTGTACCCCTTATGATTAATCCTATGGAGTCCTCACAAAAACCCTGCTAAAGTATACTCTCAGGTGGCCAGGCAAAGGTAGATGCTTCCTGATCCTGAAACAGTAGGACTTCATGGGATGAGACGCAGTACTTGTCTACCTCCAGGAAGGGAATATCATTAATGCCAGTACATGTAATGGTATGTTATCAAAGAGAACGGGTACTCCCTAAAGTTAGTTATAACAATGTGACTGAAGACAATTATAGCCGGTCATGTAGTAAGGGTGAGAACAGCTCTTACATACATTATGACACTCCTAGGAATAGGAAATCCTATGAGTCTTAGGAAAATCCTGCAGAAAGGTCTTTAAAGACTACCAACCTGAAGCTGAAAAAATCTTAATCCTCTGTAAAACCAAATATATCTTTTTATTCTTATGATACACCTTTGAGGAATATGCTTAAGGAGAAAAAGGAACTTGATGGGGAAAATATTATTGAGAAAACTGACTTTTGTGTTCGGGACTTCAAGTCCCAGAATTCCCAGAGTACTTGGACGAAGAAGAGGGCTGGGGAGTCAAAGGGTTGCAGACTGCAGCCCATTAAGATGAATGACCCACACCAGAGGATGGCTGAGAGGCATAAAAGGCCCCCTCAGGTGTAGGACATTAGACCAAGCAGGAAGAAACAGCAGCAGCAGGAGAGTAGTAGTAGTAGTAGTGTGTGGAGGAGTTTTAAACTCTCCACAAAGCAGCAGATAAAATTGTGGAAGAGCCAGGACTCAAGGACCAGATGAGCTGCGAGCAGCATGGCACATGGACACGCACACCACTGGTGAGTTCACTATTATATTGTGAACCCAGAGCGCTCTTTGTTTAATTGCTGCCTGAATCCAGACTCCCTATTGAATACCGAACTGATGTAAAACAAATGACTGATTATGACATATACCAAACTGATCTAAACCAAAGTAATCGGCAGAGACTCCAAAGATCCCACATGAAGGAGGAGATTGTTGCACAGTGGGTGATAATAACAGCCAACCACATGAAGCGGCAATATCTCAAGAAGGGAACCATAACCACCATTGCCAAAGCCAAAAGTGACACACACTAATGCAATTGACAAACAACCAGGGTTGCCTAAGCCAAAGGAAAATAACTGAACATAACAGAGTGTATGAAGAATAATTCCCAGATGTAGAGAATGTCTTAAACCCACATTGCCATAGCTAAAGAAGTGTGGAGAAGAGGAAGAGTTATTATCAGCATTTGGTTAATAATACAAAGGTGGAAAAAGACTGGCAGGAGGGCTGCCCTTCTGACAAAAGAGGTTCAGGAGGAAGGAAGCATTGCCTGTCTTGAGTGTGGGTGGCAAGCACTGAGGTGTAGTAAATAACACCAGTGTTATTCTTATGTCCCCTGAAGAAAAGCCTAAACCTTATTTTATGAAGCAGAAGACATTGTTAAAACCTTCGAAGTTGACCCTTACCACAGATTTACTTAAAGATAGTAGTTGGGCTTGGCAAGAGAGTATACCAGGTCTTAGAACTTTGTGCCAATTGGTTCTGTACGGGCAGGAGAGTATACCCGCATAGTGAACTGCAGTGGTTTATCTTGGCTGGCAGGAGAGTATACCAGAAGAAGAGCATTGGTAACCATTTGTTCTGTTCTGGGAAGAGTACACCGCAGCAAAGTGTTGTAGAAGTGATAAACCTGGCATGAGAGTAAACCAGGTAGAAGCTCATAAAGTACTGTGGTGGGGGTAAAGCTTATGACAAAGTGGTGCCAAAACATCCTGACAAAGACTTTTGTTTTGAAGCTAATGAAGTTTTGAATTATTCTTATTTGATGTTAGTTTTAATGAAGTAGTACTGAAGTTGAAGTGGCCACCAACATGTCCTCACAAAGACATTTGTTTTTAAGTTAATTAAGTTCTGAACTATTCATTGTTGATGACAAGAAGCTGTCTCGAGATCTTTAATACAAGTGGAAGGAGGAAAGCTTTGTTAAACAATTGTGAACTATCCTTGGAATCCAAGTTGGAACTTTGTGTTGTCAAGTTGGATTAGAAAAAGAACTAAAGTGGAACTTTTTGTTATGACACAGGATTTCCTTATCCTTTTTGAACATTTAAAGAAAGACGTGCTTGAATCTGGGGAAGGGGAGTTTGCACAGGTTATTAGAAGAAGCAGCTATTGTGGTGGCGTGACGTATACTGTTCTATTTGTTTTTGTTAAACTGACATATATTTCCTTATTGAATTGGTGTGTATACAAGTGTGAGGGACAGAAACCTGTTATTAGAGTGTTTTCTTTAGTTTATTTTAGGCAGGGAAATTCTTGTCAGGGCAGGGATAGTGAGGAGTTTAACCAACCTTTTGAGTTAATAAAATGGCATTTGTTGAAAGACTTTCACAAAGTTGTTCCGCCTCACATTTCTGACCCCTCACACCCTGCTGGAGATAATGGGCAGATAGGTGTGTTAATGACGTGTACATAGTGATTCCCTGCCCTTGAAGGAGTTAGTTGTTCCATGATGTCCGTCTCCATTTTAGAAAAGGCAGCATGTATGATAAAGAGGGGTAGTGATAAAGAGGGGTGGTAGTACAGCTTTCTTTTTTTTCTTTTATCTGTGTGTCACAGTTAAATATTTCACTTTTCACACAACTAATATTTAACTTTTCACACAACTAAAAATAAATATAAAATCATCATACGGTATAAAACAACATATAAAAGAAATTAAAAACAAATATCAGCAACTTACGTATACATCAATTTACAACAAAAGAGTGGTTAAACCGATTAGCACCCTTCTCGCAGCAGCTTTTCCGCATTAGAATCTGTATCTCAAAGGTTAATACCTTGCAATACCCTGGTTATGGCTATTGTCAGAGACAAGCTACGGGTTGCCACACAACTCAGCCAAAAGTTCTCACTTACGATACAATGTAGAGCCTCAACGTGTTTCTCATAATAATTTACATAGGTACCCCATAGAGGCAGGCAAGCAGTGGAGATATGACTAATTGTTTCTACTTGAGCCATATCACCACACAACCTGCAGAAACGATTCTCCACTGGAATACCTCTCCAGCCACCCGTAATTGACAACACATGCAATTTGGTAAATCTAATTAACATCCATATGCGCCTGATGGTGGGGGAAGGAAATTGATAGATGTAATATTGTGTTTTTTAATAGGGAAAAACATTCTCGCTAAAGATTTCAACATAGCTACATGATCGTGATTCTTGGCCCAGTCCCATTTTTCAGCACATCTCTTAAAGGCGTTACACAGTACCTCCTTACCATAGCTCCATTTAGGGGACCAGGCAATTTTTCAAAAAAGTCTTTGATTCATTGCTTTAAATTCGTAGAGCACAGGGGAACTTTCTTATGAATGAAAGTAATGTGCCTTCCATCGCAGACATAAGTTTTATAAATAACTTGCCTCTGTGTCTCTTAATGATAGTGGTTATAGATGTTAGCTCCAACTCGAGTCTGATGGCTTCCACAGTAGTGGCGTTGGTAAAACCAAGTATCTTAAGCCAAATACGACCCCCACTTTATTTGCCCAGCTGTTATAATTTGCAAAGAGGTCTCCAATACGTATATATTAGAAACCACTAACTTTTGTCTATAGATCATGATCATACCCATTAAAATATAGCTGGTTTCCCCATGCGTCAGACAATGTTGAAATGTTTTCCACTGTTGTTAACTGTAACATTAAGAATAAACTTTTAACTAGTATAATTATTCAATACATTTCAGGATGGCACAGTACTATACTAATAAATAAGGCATTTGCAACCTAGATATTGTACGTATGTGCAATGCCAAAGAAATATATAGAATAGGTCCCAGTAATCAGTTTAACCTAAGATAGGAACTATCATGAGAATCAAGCAATTGATTATCAAATATATGTAAACTCCCATTCTCAGAATACCAGACTTTGGCCATCTGTTGTGCACGTTTAGATATGATTGAGAATTACGTTCCCAAAACATGGCGCCCATGATGTGGGTGTGGAAAGAGAAAACGGTCAGAGCGCTCCTTGGTTGCTATGGGAGCACATCACAACATTTATACAATGGCGCCGGCCCCTCGCGGACATAGCGCGGAGCCGACGCACTGTGGTCAATGATGCAGAGGCACTGGTAAGTGTTCAGATATATTTCGATTTGCAGAAACACACACATTAGGTCAGGTAAGTGTAAGTGAACGGAATAGATATTTGGTTTTAATGAGATCACGCTGCAGCACTGTTATAAGAAGTAACATGTGCATATGCGCGTACATCGCACAAGCGATGCAATGAGAAATGCACTAGATGATCGGCGATAGATGAATGCGCCGCAGCATGACTCTGAAAGGTATAAGTACACGTCTAACTAAAAGAGCGCATAGCTCGACAAAGTCTTTGGGCCTCATTACGACCCAGGCGTTAAACCATGGCGCTGTTAGCGCCATGGTTGACGCCGGATTCCGCCATGGTGAATGGCGGAATTACCGCCCCATTCCAAGGTTGGCGGGGCGGTAATTCCCCATTCACCATTGGCCCTTCCCCATTCCCATTTTTGCCCCATAGGGCTCAATGGGAATGGGGAAGGCTGTAATTACGGTACCGCAAATTGCGGTACCGTAATTACCTCCAAGGTCCCTTTGCGGGTCCCTTCCTTAACGGCTAGTAAAACCAGGGATTACCGGCACCAGTGCCCTTACCGGTACCGGTAATCCCTTACCGCCCGGGTTGTAATGAGGCCCTTTGACCCATGTTTAGTCACCATTGTGGAATTATAGTGAGAAGCAAGGTACACACACTATGGATTAATGAGGAAAGATTACTAGGGAATAATGTTTTCTTTTTTTGTGTTCACCAATTTTGAGAATAGTAATGTTAGTTAAAGACTTACCTCAGTGCCGTAATTCCGATGATTGTAATTAGGCAACCAAAGAAAAATAAGCTTACAGAAGGTGAAATTTCAGAGGCACATACAAGGCTCATCTGATCAACTATTTATCCTTTCAGGGATTTAACCCATTAAATTAAGAGAACATTAGAGAGACCATCGAAGACCGAACTGTAAGATTTATTATAAATCACACAAGTGAAATGGATAGCATTTATCACTGTATACTATAAGTAGGATACTTTTAAGTACTATACTTTTAAGAGTTAAGTATCTGATCACTATTTTTGAGGTACTAGTTAAGGAGCACGTACTGGACGCTAAATAACCGTGCACATGTTTCAAGTCGAATCACTTTTAAGGCAATATAAGGTAATTAACAAATCCCAAAAGTGTGGAATTATTAAGAGAAAATGGTTATAAACCACCTCACCCAAGTGTCATAAAGATGGTTTAATCTGCTCATGTAAACGTTTTCATTGTGTAATCATTGATTATTCTATCATTCTCTCTCTGAACTCCCATCCCTCCTTCCCGGCCCAACCCTAATTGTCTGTC
Organism: Ambystoma mexicanum; assembly: GCF_040938575.1. NCBI lineage: Eukaryota > Metazoa > Chordata > Amphibia > Caudata > Ambystomatidae > Ambystoma > Ambystoma mexicanum. Next base: position 296,068,770 of record NC_090936.1, on the reverse strand, counting down.
ACTCTCATAATTCTATTACTTTTCAAATGTCAACATATCCGCTAGTTACCAATGTTCAATTATCACGATTGTGTTAAAACTTGACTGACTGTTATGCTGTTAATACATTTATTTGTACTTTGAAATAGAAAAACAATGATTTATGCCCGGATTTGATAAAGGCAAAATGCTGTAACACGTGTCATCCTAAGGGCACACACGATTAGACTAATAAACTGTGGTGATGGTGATAAATCTTGGCGTATGGTGTCATTGTGTATAAGTAAACGCGACAAGGAATAAGACTAATTAACAAACAAAAAAAGACACCAAAAGAAAGAAAGAAAGAAACGAGCCCTCGGTGTATTTCAAACCTCTTAATAACCACAATGGTTTCAATGGCTATGATGCACCTTTTTCCATCAGATGAAGGTCACTTCTTCCCTTGATAACCTCATAACCTCATAATCTAGATAACAATAGCTATCAACTTTGTGCTATAGCTATATGCCCTCTTCAGTATAAATACAAGCCCACGTATGTTTTGTCAAAATAGCCAAATCAGCAAAGCCATGCAATTTGGGTCTGACCTAGTATGGCGGGGAAGTTGTTAACCTTTTCAAAGATGTCACCGATGTCAGCCATGAATATATTAAATAGGAGAGGCTCTAACATGCATCCCTGCTTTAACCCCTGCTTTAACCCCTTACCAATTGGGAAGGGGTCAGATAAGTCACCATCCCCATTAAGTCTAACCCTGGTTCCATTGTAGTAGTGCAGCAGTTGACATAAGCGAAGCAGGCCATTAGGAACCCCCATCTTCTCCATTTTTGCCCACAGCCTATTTCGGTCATTAGCGTGAAAGGCAGCAGCAAAATCAACATACAGAATATATAGAGGCAAAGCATTGGGTCTCCTAGCCTGTTGTATCAAAGATATTATATGTAGTTGACAATCACTTAAGGAAAACAGTTTGACAATAACTGATTGTCTTCACTCCACCTGTCCAATTCTCCCAGGATGCATCCCACAAATATTTTACTTGGGAAATCTAGTGGGGAAAGATGTCTATAATTCCCTGTATCAGTTTGATTCTCTTTTTTAAATACAAGGATAACATGGGCCACCTTTCATGAATCAAGGATCCCCCAGAGTGATATTCTTCCCAAATAAAGCATACATGATGTCAGACCAGATTATAGTATTATCACGTATAATGGCATGATACACCCCATCGGGGTCGTGGTGCAGGAGTATTTCAATTGCCTTATTATCATACTAATAGTTTTGCGGTCATAGGAGAGAGAGAGGGAGCCCTTATCTAGCACGGGCTGAGCGTTAGTCTCAAATCTTTCACACAAGTACTGGCCCTGAAGTATCAGCACTAGCACAGCTAACCATTTACCGTTAGAGGTAGCCCATAGATATTTGGTGTCCCCCACATTCAAAGCAGCATACAGGTCCTGCAAAACTTTATTATTCACCTTGGCCTTGAAACATTTTAACCAGTTTTGGTAATGCTCTTTTACTCTCTTCTTCTCAGATTCCTGTGGTGGTAAGACGTTCATCCATCTCCCTTTTTTTCCGCAGCACTTTTGGCCAAAATAATTATCAAAAAATATGGAGGTGGTGTGAGAGCATAGAAGGGGTAGGGTTGGGTGTAGGGAATAAATAATATGGGAGGAGGGGTTTGATGTATTTTTTGGGCAAAAAAAAGCATTAAAAAAAACTGGGGATGAATGAACATAGAACCGCTATGGTTATTATATCTCCATTTTTGATGAAGTTTGTTTTTTACATTTCTAATAGTTATCATCATTATGGTGGGGATGCGACATATCTTGTTTTAGGAAATGACAGCTACCCAGTGTTAAACATCTACTGATGATAGAAGAGATCCAGCCTACGATCTTGTCAAGTGTAGTTAACCAGTGGGGCTCGTATTCCACTACTTTCATATATTTAGCAATGGCATTCAGGTTTCCGGTCAGTCCACCCAAATCTGTTTCGCCCACCATTGAACTGCACCTCACCCACTTTATCCTTTTTTCTAGATATGCAAACATCATATTACAACATTAGTGACAACATTGTGTGATCACTATATTCAGCAAATCTAATGCACATGGTACTGGCTGTCGCTTATTATCCATATAAAGAATCAATTGTGGAAGTCTTCGTACCACTTCTCCATGTTTCCCGACCAGTTGTATTCCCCAGTATTGATCCATTCATCATCACTAAATCTAGATCATTTAGGCATTCTAGCCAGAATCTAGCAGCTTTCCCAGATCACTTCCCCCTACCATTCAAGTTGCTCACAGGGAGGGAGGGCACCACCCTTTGCCAAAAGATTATTCCTACACCTGGTATTCAAATAACCACCAAGCAAAACTCTAATATCCGCTTTCTTTGCAATACTAGCTCATAGTATATCATCTATATACATTTGGGAGGTTTCCGTGGAAACTCATTCAGGAGGTCCATACACATTCACAATCAACAGCCACTTATCTGCGGCTATCTCCATTTCCACTCCTAGCACATTCGGGTTATCATTTTCAGAAGAGGCCTCTCTTATTTTAAATCGATTGGCTCATAGAGCAATTAGTCTGCCATATGGACGTCCAGTTTGGCCTTTTCTGGCAGGTTTATAAAAACAAGAGAAGCCATCAAATACCGCCTCGCCCATTAGCCATGTTTCTTGTAGCATAATTATGTCAGCGGAGGAGATCCATTATTTGCAAATAAATGAGTATGACCCTGCTATTCCAAGATTTAACAGTAAGATACTTATCAGGATGTACTCGTCAGAGGTGGGAGAAAGGATAGCACCCATTCCCAATGGGTTTTAGTAACCACATCCATAAGTGGGTACTTTCCATTGTTGTCTACGTGCCCTTGTCGAGATGGTTCCTTCAGATCAGTGGCCAGAGGGGCTGCCTTCCCAAATAATCCTTTATCTTCTTGAGATCTTTTAGGCAGCTGCTCCATGTAATACCCCAATTTCAGCAATGCTGTTGAGTTTCACAGTATCAGTGCAGCGACCTCGCTTGCTTGACAATATACTTTACCAAATGGAACCTCATAGCCTTCCAGTGGTCCAACGTAATTAAAATCTGAACTTTTGAAGACCGTTAGGCCAGGAAGATGACTAAATAACTGCATTATGCATCCTCAGTTCACTGATGTTTTAACAGAATCAAAAGGTCTAGTAACTGTGAATGATGTTGGCGGTAGTGGGACAACAGCTGGTGTAGATTTGGTATTTTCCGAGGCTGCCACATCTTCAGGCCTCTCTTCTAAATTTGCTGGTACCACTTCATCAATTGATTCTAATCCTATCATAGACATGCTTGCCTCAGAGAACATCGAGTTGTCCTCCGTGGTCCTTTCATTACCTACATTGGGTACTTGCTGCTTGTCAGGTTTATTCTTTCACTCCTTTCCTATGAGCCAACCAGTTAAATTGCTATTTTTGCATGTCACTCTCTTTGCTCTTCTGGCAGCCCTCTTACAGGATGTATTTGCTTTCCTAACTGGTTTGCCATATACCCCTTAAGTTTCCGATGTGTCAATAGTTGGGACGGAGAGGGAGCAGAGTTAGAGTGCTTCTCTGTGTTGATCTTTCCCAGCTCTCTTTAATTTTGGACGTTCTTTATTCAAAAGCACCTAGTCATATGTTGACTCTTCTAACCCACTTTGAGCCACCAGTTCTACATGCTCATCTGGCTGCAGCAGAGACGTGGATTCCAATATATCTACATTCGCTATTTCCAGCTGTTCCTTCTCACCCCCAACTCCGTCCCCAACCTCCTTGTTCTTATCAATTCCACCACCAGACAAGTGGCCATGAGATGCAGAGTGATCATAAACATTTTTACTTAAGTCCTCAAGTAAACTGGAATGTCTTTGCATTTCCTTATAAATATGTTTACACAGTTTTAATAGAACTTTCAATGCAAATGGAGTGACCTTGTCATGTTCTAAGTTACCCCCAGTGGCCATAGAGAGAATACTATCTGTCAGAGATCCGCTTGCTGGGGCCGCCATCTTAACTAGGCTCGTCCTCTCAACCACAGTTATCTCAGATATCAAACCGGTTAAACTGGGTGAACAAAACTGTCTCCAGGTTAACACACTCACTTTTTTTACTCCGAGCGTCTTCTTTAGAGCCTGGGAAATACTGTGGCCTGGGAAATACTGTGGTCGGAGTGGGAGACTGCGCTGCTCCTCTACTTTTTTACTGTTCCTATACTTTTATTTTAACTGTTCCGGAATAGTTTCGTTTTAAAATAAAAGTGTAGGAAGAAGTTGAAACTGCACTTCAGTGCACTGCACTGAACATTCCCTTAAACAGCAGGCGCATTTGTTTAGGGGTTTATATTGAGCGTTGGAGGGGGCGGTGGCGACAGGGTTTATGGGGAGCTGGAACAGGCCAGCAGGGAACATAGTTCCACTACTTCTTTTCCTACTCTTCGACCACTGGAGAAATAACTTGTTATTTTGTCTTTGGGCAGCTGAGGGTTACATTTCTCTATAACTGGTTCACCCACCAGGGCAGGGTGTCTCTTAACATTCCCTCCTTCTTTACCCCTCCCTCTTTACCAAAGATTCCACATCCAACTTCGATTTTCAGATAGTAGGCTTTCTCTATGCCTTTAGTCGGTAGGCTGTGACTGACGGTCAATCTATGTGGAACAAATTATACAGGGGAATGCAGAGTTATAGACACCGTCAGCTACTTTTCTGTTCCCACTCTTGGCGTTCTGCCAAACTGCGTAACTGCGAGTGAATATGAGCACAACAGTTGCCATAAGCACGTGTGCAAAAGCCCACTGTGCACTGTATTTATCACAGCCCACTGGGAGTGGGCAGGCCCAGGTAAGCAGCCAACTGAAATCTTTTAATTTACAATTGCTGATGTTAGTTCAAATGTGGGAAAGGCAGCAGGACCTCCTGTAAAACTGTGAGTGTACTTGACCACAGCACTTACCACAATGCACAGAAGCATGCTCTATTTATCACAGTCCACAGGGAGTGGGCAGGCCAGAGTAAGCAGCCAACAGAAATATTCTAATTTACAATTGCCAGCGTCAGTTCAAATGCAGGAAATGCATCAGGACCTCCTGCAAAACTGCGAGCACACTTGGCCACAACACTTGCCACTAACATGCACACAGAAGCATGCCATGTGCTGTGATTATCACAGCCCACCGGAAGTATGGGGCCCAGGTAAGGAGCCAACAAAAATCTTCAAATTTACAATTGCTGATGCCAGTTCAAATGCAGGAAAGGCAGTCAGTCCTCCTGTGAAACTGCGAGTGCTCTTCACCACAGCACTTGCCACAAGTGCACGCGCAGGAGCATGCTGCCTGCTGTATTTATCACAGCCCACTGGGAGTGGGCAGACCCAGGTAAACATCCACAGAAATCTTCTAGTTTATAATTGAAGATGCAAGTTCAAATGCGGGAAAGGCAGCAGGACCTCCTGCGAAACTATGAGTGCACTTGACCACAGCACTTGCCACAAGCGTGCTATGACAACATCATGCATGGATGTCTTTTGCCAATGGGATATACTTGGCAGTAATCCTGGATTTTCTGATGTTCCCCAGCAAAAAGAACATATTAAGGACATGTTATTGGGTATTATGTACCCTTTTGTGTCCTGCAAATAAATGGGAGTGAGCTAAATCGAAAATAGCCTTACAGACAAATGGCTGCAGCAACAACTGATACATGTTTATCCTGTTCCCCTTTACAAGTTCATGTTTATTTTGGAATGTAAAATTCCATAAAACAAATAAAACACGTAAGAAAAGTTCAATGTATACAGTACATGACAAAAAGAGTAGCCACGCAAACAACAACAAAATATAAGTTCCAATATTAAATAATAGTTCCTAATTGTTAAGGCTTGCCGAAGATACGACAGTAACATCGAACCAATTAGCGGTGAATCACCCCTTACCAAATAACATAAAGCAGGGCAACAATGCAAAAATCCCACCTCCCTTAAAGTAGCGTTTACATTCTTGATCCTACATGCAGTTAAGCAGGGCAAAAAACATAAAATGCAACAGGTCCTCTTGGTGTGCACAACACATTAAGTGGTCTTGTTCCGTCGCAAGGCCTGACTACACTGCAATAACTGCTCTTAAAGGGATGCAATTAAAACATGCTGTAGTAATTAAGCATCTATCACATTATAATTATAGTTGGTTATTTATAATGTGCTTAATACCAAAGAGGTTTCTAAGTCCAACCCGGGATTCAAACCTGTGTTGCTTTGTGCCATCCTGCTTCCAAGTAGAGCGCATTGCCAATGAGCTATACTACCCATGCCAAATAGCTGATTACTCCATAAAAGATAATCCTAAATAGTGTTGGTTGCAAAAACAATGGGTCTATGATTAAAATGTTTTAACAATTCCATACTCGCCTGCCAATCTTGAGTGGAGGACCTCAAACATACTTTGTAGAGGCTGATCTAAAATACGTGGAGTCAAAATGAGATTGCACAATCATTTTCATCGATCCTCTGGCACCAACTCTCTGTGCGTAAAGCATTTTGATAAACAGAGGGCAGGGGGTCGCTCACTTTCCTCTGTGGGCTCCCTCCTCTGGAATAGCTTCCCCCTCCCTCTGCAACTCGAGCAGGATCTCCTCAAATTCCAGAAGCCCCTTAAGACCTTCCTCTTTTCCCCCTTTTTCCCTCCTTCTCTCTTCTGCTAATCCCACAGTTGCTGAATTGGTGTACTTGACCCTTATGCATCCTCAGGGACTTGACCTCCCACACCAATTCTTCCCTGCTCCTGGCTATCCACATCACTTAGCATCTGCACACCCTCCGCTCTGGAGGCTCGCACTTACAAATCCCACGGCCCAGGCCATGTAGCACTCAACATTCCGAGCACTTCGTCTATGGCTCTCCCTCGAGCTCGGACCCACGAACACTTACCACCTTCCCTCTTTCTTTCTGCACTTGCACGTTCTGAATACTCACAAGGCATAGTAGGTTCATCCCTCACCCCTCTGTTCCTAAATATTGTGCTGTAATGTATTTCCCCTGTATAAGCGCCTAAAAAGCAAACAATACACAAACATAAATAATGCCAAAAACATGTTAAACTGATGAATTGGAGGATGCACCTATTTTGCATAAAATCTTAGTGATAATAAATTAGGTGAAATCTGACCTAATGTTTGCGCAAACACTTAACCAATGGGTAGCAAGTTCAAGTGACAGGTTTTCCTCCAAATAACTCAGGCCCCGCTCTGCGAGCACTGCGTAATTGGAGGCTGATCTTGGAAGACACAACCGTTTCTTCAGAAATTCATTCTACACAGTTGATAGAGAAGACACATTAGAAAAAGCCCACTGGACCTGATTCACAAAGTGTTTTCCTATGGGATTGAGCCATTATAAAACACTTCTGTGAATCAGGCCCACTGTGTGGCAATGTATCTTGCTACTGATTTCGTTTTCATTATATAGACCTTCGGAATCATCTTCAGAGGTTGGGCTTTACACATTTTCAAAAAATACATCACACCACCCAAACCCTGTTTCATCCTAGGAACCTGTTTAGTGATGTGAGAACCACAGGGTAAACCTGTGAAAAAAGTATGCTTAGGTAGTCAAATTCTGACACAAGGGGAATGACACTATTGTTACAGAACATCTTAGGAATTTTGATAGACTTTCTATTTATGGAGCAAACCAGGATAGCAGACTTATCAGTATTAACCTGCAAGTCCTGCCAATTCATACATATTGCAAGGCTCGTGGAATCCGTGTTAATTGTGACAAGCATTGTTATCTACATACGCCAAAACCGGTATTGACATGTTTCCAGTCCCAGGGACATCAACATCACTCTCATCAAGAGTATCATAAAGGCCATTGATATATAGGGAGAAAGAAAACAATGCCAGGACTCAGCCTTTTCGTACTCCCGTGGCTATTGAAAAAGATGATGTGCAGTGACCATTAGTATCCCTTCTGACACATGCCTTAATGTCTTGATGTATACTAATAAGGGTATTTATAATATCTTTTGGATAATTCAGCGACCTGAGCACCAATCAAAGGTTAGACCTGTTAACTTTATCAAAGGGTGTGCTCAGGTCCATGAAGGCAAAATAGATTGGCTCTTTTGTAATGTATACAGAGTGTGCGGCTACCAAATGGAGCTCAATAGCTTGTTCACAGGTGCCCAACCAGAATGATAACCAAACTGTATTTTTGTCAAGATGTTATTTTCACACATACATTGATCCAACTTCTTCAGAAGAGTCCTACCAACTATCTTAAAGTTGGAATCAAGGAGAGAGATAGGTCTGTAGGCTTTGGGAATATATCTATTTCCAGGTTTAAATATTGGAAACATTACATCGAGTATGCTGATGTGATGTCAGTTTTTAGAATGCCATTATAACTGATGGCAAATGTACGTGCCTAGACTTCAATCACATCTTGGAAAAAGTCAACAGGAATTCTGTCAGGCCACGGGGAACAGTTATGAGCCTGTTTCATCATGAATTCAATTACCTCTTGTAAGAAGAATTCAAGGGAAGATTAACTACCCTGTTTAACCGGGCTTGAGATTTTCCTTGTGTGCACTTACCATTAAGGATCCATGGACAACTATTGTATCAGCAGCACTATATGGTCCTGAAAAACGGCCTACCAAGCATAATCATCAACAATGGTTTCGATTCCTGATCATGTGTTTCCATATGGTGGCCTGTTAGGTACCTGAATGTATTTGTGTTATTTTTAGAACATGCCTCAACTAGAGGTAACCAAGCAGAATTATCCAACTCTAATTTACAAAGAGCAATTATGTTCTTATAGTTAGACTGAGCAGCAACCACCTCTGCCTTGATTGATTCCAGGTTTTTCAGAAATGAAAGCCAATCTACAGTTTGTATTAATTGAGATCTTCATATTGTGATTGCCTTGAGGGGAAGGACTGGTCTGCAACATTTCTGAAATTGTTAGCATCATTGAATCAAACGTAGTCAGAATCACTGAAGAATGGTCATTATTATCCAATAATGAAGTAAAATAAAAGGGGTAGAAGCAATTATATTTTGGTGAATAGTTGACTTATTGATTGTTGCCCATTTCATTCTAGCTTTTAGAGTCTGTGGTTGCTTGTGCAGGGGCTAAATATGATAATTACTTTCAGCCATACCAAACTGCCATTTAATCTAGGGTGTGATCAGGTGATGGTCACTATACAATTCATCCACCACAGAGAAATGCTCAATAAGTAGCCATTTACTGGCTGAAATGCAAAAGTAATCAATAGTTGAATTCCCCCAATAGCTTCTAAAGGCATATTTACATGAATTGTCATTAGCTACTAGACCATTAATAGATTGGAGCCCCCACCCAAGTAACCAAGTATATAATGTGAGGTCATTTGAGCAAATGTGAGCTTCTAGCATAATAGGCTCAGGGATGCCCAGCACCAGATCGTCTTGGGTGCTGAAAAGATCCTGTGTGGGACCATTGCCCATTTTTTAGGTTACAGTCTGCTCCTAAAATTAGCAATCCCTTGCTATAAAATAATCCATAAAAGGTTTAAAGCTTGGAAGACTACCATTATGAATCTGCTTCTGTGGACTGTTATAACAATCCACTACCATCCCAGATACACTGTTGTCAGAGCCAAGCTTTAAGACTTGTAAAACGTTTAGATTGAGCACAAGGCCATAAAGGAGCACCCTAATGGTATGTTTATGAGAATAGCCAGACATCCATCATGACTCTGTGGTAGGTCAGAAAGAGGAGACAGACTAGGGTTTGCTATTTCAAGAAGTATTTATTTAAACTAAATAAGAAAATGCCTGACTTTCCCTATTCTAAGGGTTTCCCTACCTAACAAAACTGAACTATGGTGAACCAGGTGGCGGTAATGGTAATTCCTTTCAGCGGTATTCCAGTGGATTTACCACAGGAATACCACTAACCTTGTAATGAGGCCCAGGGTGGTCACTGGCTCCCGAGTCGAGTTCCCTCCTTGTCCATTTTGACAGACATCGTTATTAGTTTGTTCTGCCTGCAGTGATGTACAGGATTGCTTTGAACATGATTTGGTGGTAGTCAATGGAACCGACTCTATTGTGTGGTGATACATGTTCGTCAGGAGCGTGATTTGCATTCAGCAGGAACATCCGGCCAGGGCCAAGAGGGGTTTGTTATAGAAAATGTATGAGATAATTGTCTATCAGACTCTACATTTGTGGAGACACATGGAGGCAAATCATGTTTGGTTACTTCAAGAGCTCTTTCTGCCACCAATATTCTTTCTTCCAACTGACCAGTAATTTCTTGGAAATTAGTGTCCAATGAAGTCTGAGTGTTGGTAGATGATTTGGTGACCCCTTTTCTTGGTTTCTTCCCAGAAGCACTATCATGACATTTCACAGAGAAGAGTGGCTCAAAGGCAGTCGCCCACAGTCACCTTCCCCAAAGTAATTAGAATAGGTGGGGCAATAAAGTGCAATGTGCCAAATATCAAATACCAAATATAAAAAAGGTTCTAAAGCGCCAAGAACACGGTACAGAGTGAAAAATGCAAAGTTGTATGTGCTAAAAAATAATTAAAAACCAGGAGGCACCTTGCATACAGTTTTGCATAATTCACTGTAATATTATGCCCTTATGAGGCACTTAGCAATTCATAATGTTCTATACGAGGTACCTTATTTACACCTCAATGTAATAAACCCCTCTTTTCTACAAAGTAGGGCCTGTCACTCTTCTCTTCACTGGATAAAATGGCACCAAAAGAGAGGGATTTCATCTCTGGGCGATAGCAATCTCGGGGGCTAAAGCAGTCTCCTCGGTCTTGGCTGGGTCCAGGCCCTGTAACCCCAAAGTGCCAGACTAGTCTCCAGCTCTTAACTTCTTTAGACTGGGTAGAAAGGTATACATTATAAATCAACTGGGCTATAGGGTTCCCCTCCTGCACTACACAAGTCTGTGAGCCATGTTTAAACAGAAGGGCCTTCACAACCCCACAATAGTCACTATCCAGCACTCCAGCCCCCATATCAATTCCATATCTTACTGGTAGGTCAGATTTGGAGCCATCCTTGCATAACATCCTTCAGAAAAGCCCCATTAGGAGGCCTCGGGAAATGAGAGCTCGGCCCTCAGGTAATATCGATCTGATCTACATATATAGGTACATTTCTGGGGAATTCAGCGTGACACTTGTGAGTACCTGCACCATTCTGGAGGTAATGACCCTGATAATAGGGACTGTTGGTCTTGTGTAGGCTTGAAACAAAGGTTTTGTGGATCCTACTTATGATACCCTCTTTCAAAGGGTTGTGTGGGGTCCACAGGCCAAATACCTATAGAGGGTAAAATTGATTTTATTAACTCACAAATTATCTTCTTAGAAAACACATTTCCAATTAATAAGTCAATCTTCAAGCACAGTTAACCATGATTGGGGAACTCACCACTGCAGTACTCCGAGTCTCCACACAGCGGGCCTCATTACAAATCAGGCGGTCTGGAAATAACGGTGGCGGTAAACCCGCCGCCACCGTTGTTTCCGGACCGCCTGATCCCGACTCCTGCAGGCGGGAGGTGATGTTCCCGCCAGGTTTGACCTGGCAAGTTTAACACCGCCCGCCTGCAGGCAGACGAGGAAACACCGGCAGCATTACGAGATGCTGCCGGTGTTTCCATGATCCCCATTCCCATTGAGTCCCGTAGGACTCAATGGGAATGGGGATTAACACCATTCCGCCTCCGTGATTCCCGGAAAACCGGGGTTGTAATGCCCCGGTAATTCCGGGAATCACGGAGGCGGAATGGTAATACGAGTCCGGCGGTAACCAGGCGGTTTTACCACCGGACTCGTAATGAGGCCCAGCATGTCTGACCCAGAAGGCGCATGCAGTACTCCACCACTCGGAGCAGGTAGCACAAGAGTTTCTACTCAGTTTCCAGAGTTGTGCGAAAGCGATTTCCCAAGTCCTTTAGTTTCTTGGTCTTGGTCCTGGGTGTATGATGTTCCTGCACTATTGTTCCTTACTGTTTGTTGGGTCCTGATAGCCTCTGTCACCTCTCTTGTTTTGGGTCCTGACCCTTTCCCCCTTCACCACCTCACTAATCATGCTTTGTCTGCTCCTCCTTGCCCCTATGCCACATGTTCGTTCCCATTCCTGCTGTGGGCTTCACCTCAGCTAATCAGGGTCCCTTTGGATCAGGTCCTTGGGCCAAGCTTGCCCCTCAGAATTCCTAATCTGTCTGACAAGGTTTTTTCTCTCAAGATGTTCAAGCCCATCCTCCAAATCGCTCTCCACCTCTTTGTGGTTTTCTTTACAGCCTCATCCAAATATCGTTTCACCTCCTTCAGATGTTCCTCTCACCTCCACCAAACCTCTATGCACTCCCTTCCCTTCCCCGACTCTCCTTATTCTTCTCATCCACATTTCTTCCTCCAATCATACCTCTTCAACTTCCAACCTCTTCCAAACGTTCCCTTCACACCCCAAACTCCGCAAAGCTCTTGCCATAGCTCCTACACCAAACACCCCCACTGTCTGCTGGAGACTTTAGTCTTTTATAGCCTGGAAACCTCTCCCCTGGTTCTGACATCCAGTGAGGATCTGCACTGTATGCGCGCGCGCGCACGCACGCACGCACACACACGGGGCTGTCAATGATTGGATCATTTTAATTGAACCACCTGAGTGTACCTTGGGGTTGTATGGTTGGACCAACTTGGTTGGACCAAACTTTCATATAGCTGATTGGACGTTTTGAATTCCATTCCTAACCGCTTGGCGTTAGTTGCTTGTTTCTCTATAGTGGAAGTGTCCTGAGCATGGGAACCTCAGGAATCTGCATTATGGTTGAGTGAAAGGAAAGCATGCTGCACTGGGTGCTTTTTCTACGCCTGTGCCCTGTGTGCCAGTGTCACCATGGAATGAGTGCTGTGTGTCTGAGGTGTGCGGCCTCACTTTTGGCAGACCCTCAGGGGAGTTTCTAGGTCTGGAAAAGACCCGGGGCTACGCTGATGTCAGAACTGTTGGGACTGGGGCTAGCTAGTCTTTTGGCTGTAGCTCCTGAGATTCTATCCGGGGCTACAACCAAAAGATCAGGGGCTATAGCCCCCTTAGCCCCCCTAGCAACGCCCCTGCAGACCATGCAAGACTGTGAGATGCCTCTGGAGCAGCTTGCTTTGCGAGGCCAAAAACAACAACGGACCTCCACTTTGCTTCATTTTCCATGCACAAGCTCGGCAAATGAGCTGTTTTGGAAACTTCACCATGCTTGAGCCCGGCAGGCTCTCTGTCCCCGAATAAAACTCCTCTCAGAGTAGCAGGGATGATAGAACAAGGTGCTTCAACTTTGTCTGGAATGTAAAACTTCAGTTGAGTCAGTATGTCAGCTCTCTGAAGGAATACATGACCTGAGTTTGGATGGTGGGAAAACAGTCTTTCCTTCTTATCACTCAGATTCATGTTCTTCGGTACCAGGGCTGCGTCTTTTAAAGAAATGAGGTTCCAACGGATCTTGTGGGCACACCCGGCGTGAGGCAAGAAGTAGGTAGGGGCGACAAGGGGATCCTACCTATACCGCCCCTGGGACAATCAGCCTCTAGCTTGAGGCGCCGGGCGCACTCTACCCCACAGGATGTCACCCGAGGCAGGCAGAAGATCTGGTCACACTAGCACACAGCAAACGATAAAGTAGGGGCTGCAGGATGCTCGCAGAAAAATTCAGCATGCGCATTACCCAGCTTTCTCTGTGATTTGCTAAAAGCATGGTAAGCCAACACATAATTCCGCGAGAGTGAGGGTGTAAGGCTTGAGTCTTAACGCGGAGAAAAGTGGCACATCTCGCCAAATAGCTCTCCGGGCGAACGATCCTGCTGAGGAGACCTGTGCGGACTGCAGAGTGTACATGATGGTCTCCCTGTGGGGTCGACTCAGCCTTTCACTGTTCCAAGGCTTATTAACTTAGCACTCAGCTCTGCTGGGTAATTATCGCTCTCTTAATACTCTTCGACTATCCAGAGGGAACTGCACCGGCTATTCTTGACAACAACGATAAGTATAGGTTTGGAAGAAACAGGAGGAATGACTAAGCTTGTTGTGAAGCCTCGCTTTCAGAGTAGTTTACCTAATCCAGCACTATGCTTCTGTACAATAAAAACAATTATAAATAAATCGGAGTTCCATTATTCTGTGGTTGTATCACTTTAGTAACCTGAGCTCTCCGTGTCTGGTTTGTGTGTGGCCCCTCTTCTTCTGTGCTTTCCCCCATGTGCAATATAAGAACCATATTTTCTAATGAATGTGTGTTTTTTAAAGTTTCCTATTTTTCGTATGTAACATCTTACAAATCATGTCCATACTTCTACAAAGCATATTTTCATGCCTGTATAAATGTTTGTACATTTGTTCTGTCGTTATGTTATGTTGTCTTATACCGTGCACCGTTACCATGGGCATGGTCTTCTGGCGCTCACGTGACTCTGCAAGGGCTTGGCTTAGTGAGGGAAGAGTGATAGGATAGGTCCAGAACCAGGAGAAACTAGCATCTGTGCGTTTTGGTTTGCTGCTGGTTTGATTGCGCGCACTGGCTCGTTGTATCCGTAAGGGTAAAGCCCAGTGCCTGGGTTGTTTGTTGTTATGTTGGACTGAAGAAAAAGTAGGGCACTAGATTCTGTAGATCACTGTGCTGATCAATAAAGCTTGTGCCGGGACCCTGCTGCCTGTGATGGGGTTCAGGAGAGACTGTGCCCTTTAGTCCTAAATTGGGTTAAGCAGAGACCAAGGTAGAGGAGCTCTGGTCACATCCACACTGGGTGAGTAAATAGTTAAAAAGTGAATTTCATATAGTATCAAAGAATTGACCCTGAAAAAAAAGTTGACCATAAGAGATATTTTAATTCAAATTCAGCCAGCACGTGTTTTGAACCCCCTGGGTCTTTGTCAAGGCGTGTGGTCTTTAGTAGGATTTAATTGGTCAAGGCGGTTGTTATATCAAGTACCAATTCTGTTAAATTTCATATGATGCGCAGAACTGTTTGTGCATAAACCATGCTTTTGAGGCCCTATTATGGCCAGGGATTTTGATGTCCTTGGGCCATGCGATTCTAATCTCGGGACAGTGACATTTTCTAAAACAATCACCGTCCTGAGATTTGACTTGCATAGCAGGCCCAACATGGCCTTCCAGAACAATTGTTCGATCTCCTACATAAGGATCAACTTCCATCCAGGATAAATACTGTGACGCAGGTCTACTCTTCACAATTCTTTCTAAATGTGATGCAAGACTAATCTTCACAGTTCTTCTAAATGTGACGCATGACTAATCTTCACAGTTCTTTCTAAGGGTGACGTCAGGCAATCTTTACAATTATTTCTAATGTGATGCATGGGTAATCTTCACAAGTGTGGTACATTGCTTACCCCCAGAATTCCTCCCAGTGCAACACACCATCCAATCCCAAAATGCACATAGGTACAATACACTGTGCCTCCCAATAATCACCTAAGTGCAACAATGGCTACCTAAGGAGCACAACAGGGTTTATCACAGTGGCTATATAGAACGACCACAGAGTACTGGACAATGAAAGTGGCAGGGTTCTACCCGAGCACAGTAAAGGCTTTGCTCCCCACCTGTACCACCTTACCTGAGTTGTAGCTGTGGGGTGTATTGTCAGGTGTCAATGGGCGAACATGGGCAAATAGGGAATGGGAGCTGCACTAGGGGGCTCCCCTTTGCCTCTGGCCCTTGGCCAGCTGCCCAGTCAAGTCTGCTCTAGGACTCGCAGCTATGAAGGCTTCCTGGGAGTCCCACAAGCCAATAAGGGAGGGTGGGAGGCGGAAACAGGACGGTGAGGGGAGGGAAGAAAACAGAGTGAGGACAGGTGGGAAAGGCAGGGGAAAGCATACTCAGTGCAAGCTAGTAGTTAAACTAAGCCATGCCTGAAATAAATAGTTAAATAATTACGGGACCCAAATAAATAAATATTTAAATAATGCCAGTGGCAAAGCAAATAATTAAATCATGCCACAAAGGCGGCTTCTTGGGGCGGTCTCACCTGGATGGAACATGAGAGCAGCAAAGGGGAGAGGGCCTGCCTCGGCGAAGTGTTGAATCTGCCGGGCTTCCTCAGAGTCCCACAAGCCAATCAGGGAGGGTGGGAGGCGGGAACAGGGTGGTGAGGGGAAGGAAGGAAACGGAGAGGACAGGTGGGAAAAGGCAGGGGAAGGCAAACGCAGCGCAAGCTAGTAGTTAAATTAAGCCAGGACTGAAATAAATAATAAAATAATTCTGGTGCCCAAAGTAATAATTATTAAATAACGTTTGGGACAAAGTATATAATTAAATAATGTTTTGAAGGCGGCTTCTTTGGGCTTCTTACAGCATCACACGAGCAGCAAAGGTGAGTGGGCATGCCTCAGCAAGGTATTGAATCTGCCTGGCTTCCTCGGAGTCCAAAACAAAATAAAATCCCTACAGTACCAGACTTTGGAGGTCCTTGTGAGTTTGGTTGTAATTCGTTTATTAATTCATCTTTTATTATGCGCTTATCACTGGAGACCAGTCTCCAAGCTCGTACCGGGAGGATAGCTCAGCAGCAACGTGCTCGCCTTGGAAACACGATGACACGAAGCAACACAGGTTTGATCCCCGGGTCTGTGCTTAGAAACCTCTGGGTATTAAGCGCGTTATAAATACGCAACTAAGAGGTATTCCTGTGACATCGCCTCGATGCCCCCAGGCTGTATGAGCGCTTTAAAAATGCAAAATATATATTTCTTTTTAAAGTACAAAGCCGTATTTAAATCTGTGTTACTCTGTGTTGTCTTGCTTCCAAGACCAACGTGTTGCCCCTGAGCTATCCTCTGGGTGGCGGTGACAAATGTGCCGGTATTTTACAAATGCCACTGTATTTACCTTTTGTCAAATTCAGGTTTGTGTGAAATACCACTGGTGGCATTCCAGGCAGACTTTCACCTGAGGTAGGTGGAGGTAAACGTTCCAAAGAGGCCCCAAAATAGTTTTTTTAAAACTTGTTTACTGTACAACGCAAAATCATTTAGCTTCCCTTTAATAGAATAAAACAAGTTGGTACTATGGCCATGGTAAAGGGGTGAACATGTAAGCCTCTCTGTTGGCTCTTCTCCCCACGATACCTATGTAATGCATAAAAGGGTCAGAAAGGACCCTTTTCTGCATCAACAAAATGTAAAGTAGTGGTTGAAAGCACTACTAGACATCAATTTTCAGCTTCACATTGAAGGTATTAATGGAAAGGAACCATTTCTTTTCAAAAACACCTTTTAAGGTTAACACTGGCAGAGGTGATATTTGCAGAATACTACCGGAAGTATCCGGAAATACCACCTCTGCCAGTAAAAACCTTCGAATTGGAGATGCTAACTGCGTATGGTTATATTTCACAAGAAAATCCAACCAACTTGTTGTTCATCATCTTTCACTACTAACATTGGCACTATGTAAAACATGACCATCTGTGTCTCACCTGCACTCCATTGCAGACCCACACTGCATAGGAGTGGGCTCCCTTTCCTGCTGTGTACCCCCGTCCCCCATTTGTGCAACTTTCCCTTCCTTGCCTGCTTTCTTTCTTCTACTTTTTGTGAGCTCCTGCGCTCGTCCCCCCTCTCCCCTTCCCGCTTTCTTGTTGGTTTGGATTGGCTTCCCACACCCCTGCTGTATGTTGAAACCCAGGCTTTTGTTCTTTATCCTGGACTCTTGAATCTAGATGGTTGCATTGCTGCTGTGCTGAAATTGCTTCTTGCTCCTCCCTCACCCACTCTCAGGCCTCCCTTTTCCCTCCGCTACCCTTCCCTCCTTCTCTCCCTAATCACATGGTGAGGTCTCTGAATGGCCCCACTCTGTGAGACTCTCATCCAAACAGGGGTTTCCCCTGCTCCTCCAGAACTTTCATGGACAACATTGCCTCTGATACTCCAGCCTTGGGGGATTCTGTGATCACTCCTTGCCAGTGGCTCCTTCCTGCTTCTCCCCAAGTACTCCCTTGTGCATCCTCTCCTCAAAGTGCAAGTGAATCGTTCACTTGCACTTAATGTACCCCTCTCCTCCCTCCCGCCAGAGCTCTACCTTTCCTCCCGTCCTGCACTTCTCCTCATCCCCCTCTCCCCTCACTTTGTTAATGCACTTGAATGCTCTGAATTGTCTCACAACCTAGTAGGAATGTTACTGTTTGTCTTCTGTCCTGTTCACCCCAACCTCTCACTTCCCCTCCTCTCTTTTCTGTTAGTGCACTTGCATGCTCTGAATCGTCTCACGCCCTAGTAGGAATGTTACTGTTTGTCTTCTGCCCTGTTCAACCCAACCTCTCACTTCCCCTCCTCCTCTCCCCTCTTTTCTGTTAGTGCACTTGCATGCTAGTAGGAACTTTATTGTTGTCTTCTCCACTGTTATCGCCCAACCTTTCACTTCCCCTCCTCCACCCTTTTTCTGTTACGGTACTTGCATGTTCTGAATTGTCTCACGACCTAGTAGGAATGTTATTGGTTGTCTTCTATCCTTGTCCCTCCAATCCTCCACGTCCCCACTCCTCTCCTCCTCCCCCCTCCCGAGCATTTGTTTTACTGCACTTGCACAATCTGAATTTCTCAGGACCTAGTAGGAACGTTATTGTTTTTTTGTTCTTTGCTCTGTCCCTCCCCCTCCCTTGTCTTGATGAGCCTTGAAACACCATTGGCTGTATAGGCACATTATAAATACCCAATAAATAAATAAAAAATGTCCAGTGGTTTTGTCATGCCCAATCCTCTCCACAATCACGTCACTTTCCCTCTGAGCCATTTCTCAATCATATGGCAACACACTCATAATTGTTTTGCTTTGCCAATGCTAGTTTAGGACCATCTGTGGACATGTGCCCTGCCTGCACTGATTAACACTGCATAGCTTCCAACCCACTGGCAATAATTACGAGGAAATTACTTTACTGCCTACACACTCATATTCCTGATCAGTCAATCGCTGATAGTAATGGCTGGTGACTTTCTAAAGGGGCAGGCATAAATATTGTGCTGCTGGTGTGAGGGCTGCATATTATTATTATAATTACTATAATTGTTCTTTTATAATCCGCTTAATGACAGAGATTGGTTTCTAAGCGCGTAAAACATTTTGGTGCATAATACCGATGGGAGAGAACGCTGATATGACACAAGACACTGCTTCCCCCATATCTACGGAAAGTAGAGTGGAATTACACGAGCCCACCTTAGAGGAAGTCATACAGACTTCAAATGCACATTAAAGGGCTATGTCCCTTTGAGACCCAGGGACACCCAAAGAGACCAAATGAAACATGACCTACCGGTTGACCAAAAGAAAAAAAAACCTTTCTTTAGAATTTCACACCAACCTCTTTAAGAGACGGCCCACGCACGCAATTCCCCGGTTAACCTGAGTCGAGGTTCCATCAGCTGGACTATCTGTTACGAAATGAACACCATTGAACCAGTAATGAGAGTAAGAGGGGTGTTTGCAAATGACGCCTTGTCACAGCACACTGTCAGGAGAAAATGTCAGATCATTTAGTGCTAGTGGGAGCGTGAGCAAGGTAAGTGGGTTGGCAGGTTTGGGAAAAAGTATGAGGGTGTAAAAAGAGGTGGGGGAAAGGGAAAGAAAAAGGCTCGGGAGTATGCTGCCTACTTAAGGATAAGTACAGACAGCATCATCTTGATCTCTAACCGGAATGTGAGCTTGTAAGAAAAGGGCTTTCTTTATGGTATGTACTCGGTTTGAGGTCTCAACATCGACAATTAGTGTCTCCCCGGCTGGTGGTAAAACAGTAATCAACATGGGGTCTTCAACTTTTATCAGTTGAATCACATCCCACTACTGACACCAAATGTGAGGAAGGCATGGTATCAAAATCAGACACTGACAAAATTGATGCAAGTTTCAAAAACCTTTATTTAACTCAAAGGGATTTGGAAACTGCCTATCTTGCCCTATCTCTATAATGGGAGTAATCTCGACCATGAAAAAAAAATAGTCCATGTCAGTCTCGTCAAAATAAAAAGGCCTATACTAAAGAAAACTAACATTGCCCTCCTTCTCAAAATGCCAAAAATGTGTTAAGGGAATACAAAAGAAAAATAGTGTCTCCAAAAAGAAATGTCAGCTTCATCATTAACTCCCTTCACCAGGTTTAAACCAACAGGGCATAGAGAGTCTCTTAAAAAACAAAGAATAGGTGGATGGCACAATGCTCTCAGTCTTGCACATTTTACCTTACTGGTATAATTCAACAGTTCAATCATAGGCTTCCATTTTCTGGTAGTTCAATCACTTCCTTAAGGCTTCGCCCGCCTTGCCATCAATATTCAGTTTGCATTTACTTTCTCAATTTCTCACAGTTCTGCACAGGCTTCCATCTGCCGGGCTCGAGCCTGTCTCACTTTCACTTTATCACACAGTTCTGCACAGGCTTCCCTCTGCCAGGCTCGAGTCTGTCTCTTCTTCGTGGGGGTTCCCTTTCCCACCTTTGTCTAAAGTATCTTTTTCATTGTCGAAGATTTTCGAATCTGCAAGGACTTA
The DNA here is from genome assembly GCF_040938575.1 of Ambystoma mexicanum. Lineage (NCBI taxonomy): Eukaryota > Metazoa > Chordata > Amphibia > Caudata > Ambystomatidae > Ambystoma > Ambystoma mexicanum. The sequence goes on along the minus strand of NC_090936.1, from coordinate 296,048,174 downwards.
AAATAGACCTCTGCATGACCACTTCGACCTTTCATCAATTCTTCAATTCACAATCAATACTCATCTTTATGGCACCAATAGTTTTTGTGTAACACATACCTCTTGGTATTTCTTTTCCCCCCAATGCCTTTTGGAACTTGTAGTTCGTATTCTCTTTTGGCTGCTTGCTTGGCTTTTTCAAAATTCTTATGCAACACCAATACTTCTTGGTATTTCTTTTCCACCAATGCCTCCTTGTATTTGTAGTTCTTACTCTTTTTAATATGCCCTCTTGGCGTATTCACAGATCATATATTTCACTTTCCTTTTATTCAACTTTCTATCTTTGTTGCGGTTGCTTTCTTTTCTTTGATCTCTGCTGCAACATCCTTCAAAACTCATAAAATTTCACTTTCAAATTTGCGACTTCACCTCAAAGGACCACTCTGTTACTTTGTATCCTTTCCTTTCATCAATTGGTCTCTTAATTTGCATTGTATGGGCACACACGCAACCTTCAACTTTCAAATTACAGTCACTTTCTCTTTAACATCAGCCAGACTTTTGTTTCCTTCGATAACTCTCCGGTTGTGTTAAGGATTTCTTGAACCTTTTTCCTACAGCTCAAGACCGTTACCAATGCCTCCTCTGCTCCTCCCCATCTCTGCTGTTTACCCAGGAGGGTCTCGGCTGCTTTCTTGCAACTTGAAGGTTTCTTTCCTCTGCTCGCTCGGCTTTTCTCGTCAAAAGCTCACGGCTTCCGGAAAGCATTCCCGAAAGCATAGAAATCTTGCCTCGCTTTCTCTTAATCCTTTTAGTGGCTGATCTGCCCATTGGCCTTCCAACTTCCACAGCCTTGTTTGCCTCAGCCTCGGAAGGGCTGTTTCATTCTCGTAACCAACCTCGCTCAAAGTGTGCTTGTGTGCGCCACCTTTTATCTTCACAGGGAGTGTTAATAAGTGTCACGTGTACATTGTTAGAGTTATGTGTCTGAGCCTGCCTGGCTTCATTACAGGTATAGGGCCAATCCAAGTCAGGGCAGGTAATCTTCCTGACCATATTCCTCATCTTCCTCGGTGCAGTACTGTTGTTAAGATAAAGTTGGGAGGAATTGTGGGAGTTGTAGTTTCCCATAAAATAAGCAGTGGTAGGGGTTAGATTGGTTGTGGGAAAATGGGATACCATGTCTCACCACTGGTTGCTTCTCCCCCACTCCCTGATGACCCACTACCCAGGTGATCCTCCCTCGCTTGTCCACCCCCAGGGTCGGGATCCAAAAGCGATGGCCTCTCCCTGGCCACCTGAGTACAGGATACCCGGTGACTAGGTTGTGAAACATGCTCTGGTTTTTCACACTAATCACAAAAAACATAAATATACTAAAAACATGATCATTATAGATTAGAAAAACAATATCACAGGGAGCTATAATATCATATAAATATTAAAAACAAATACAAATACAGTCATAAAACAAAAACGTCCTACAACATACAGAGACTACAAATGAGAACATAAATATGTAAATTCATTAACAATCTCTTAGTCAATCCGTAGATAATTGAGACCACCAGGGCAACATCAACCTGATGGAACTACCTGACATACTGCATCAAATGTATATGTTCTACAATATACAACCCAACATGTTTCTGTCCCCAATACTCTAAATGTTGGACATTGCTCAGGGGCCTAGTGTAATTAGTCTTCTGTTGTGATCTTGTGGCAGGAAGAATGTGTCACATGATACTTTTTTGTTCTGAAATATCTTCAGAATTAATACATGGTGCAACTTCACATTGTTCTCAAATCTCAATCTCTAGTATTCTATATACAGACCCCCTTCCCGGTGTAATAAAAAGAGAAAAAATAAGAGGAAAATAAAGTGACCAATCTGGTCTCTCATATAATTTTCTCATATATTAATTAATTCACCTCAATAGTTCAGTACCTGAGACATTCTGTAGTAGATACTTCCTCAAGAAATGAGTTCTCATTAATGTCATTGTAATGATTTCCAAGGATTGTATCTCCTAATTATTTTGTCAAGACAAGTAGGGAGAGGCAGAGAACAATTGAAGCCTAGTATGAACTGAAAATTAAGACTCTGCAAATATTAAATTAATAGCAACTTTTTGTCACGTGAAGAAGAAAGGACAATGCACAAGCCATTATTGAAAACTCCAAAGAGCATAATGTAATTGTCAAAATCGCTGTTCACATAATTCCCACATGTTTCATATTGTCTGAAAAAGAACTGGAAACCAGTATTTTTGTTTGCGATATCTAGAATAAACAGATATCGATAAATGTGTGGCCAATCCCAATGCCATGAATAATAGATAAAAAACATTTGTTTTCTACTGATTACCTGATATTTAAGGCAAAATCTTGAACCAATTAGCATCTAAGCCTAAATAGTATCACCTTTGTCACATCATTGTGTAACAAAGAAACCCTTGTCTGAGTAACAATTAGACAAGACTATCCCAGCAAAACAGCATTGTTAGTTTGAAAATGTATCACCTTTGATGTGATACGTTTTAGGCTTAGATGTTAATCAGTTCAAGATTCCTCCTAACATATCAGGCAAGCAATACAAAACTAAGCTAACTAGCACCATTGAAATAGCAGAGTCCGCAGAATGGCTGCGCCCAGGAGTCCACATATAAAAACACAGTTGAAAGCCTTAAGGATATGCATAGACCCACGCAGCCTAATTCAACAAGTGGTTACAGATAGTTATCCGCTCCCAAGTATCAATGAACCTATCACAATGATGAAGGGAGCAATTTACTTCTCAAAGCCAGATACAAGAAATGCACACCACATAAACACTCTGAATAAGGAGTTGAGGCCACTGTGATGAGTGGTGTCATCACTGATCCCTCAGCCAGAGATATCTTCCCAGAGATATCCTCCTATGTGACCAGGGTACGGCAGTCACTACCTAACCCTGTCCCTGGGGGTGGTATTATGAGGGAGGATCACATGGAAGGAGATGGCTGTCGGGGGGATTGTGGTGACCCCATCAAAAGAGATGCACTATTCTTCCCTTCCAAATGAAGAAGACCCTACAATTCCTGAATTCCTGATGGCCTGTTGTCACTATACAAATCCCTCCAATTGCAAAACCCTAAAACCCCTTCTTGCCAGACATTCTAGGCAGAATACCATTCACACCTCATATGTACATAACACACAAATAACATCTCCTGTCTCTTATGTTTTTATTCTAAACAGAAATCCTAAACAAAATCACCTTAGAAGTCCTATAAATTCTATGGACTCCAACTCCCATAGTGCCTCAAGTACTGAGACAAGAAAGAGGACAAAGGAGTTCATATGAATTGAAAGAAACACACAGACTAGTTGTTACAATGAAGATCAGCTGAGCAGAACATTTAAAAATGGCTTACGCTTTCAACTGAAAGTCAGAGAAGAGAGTTGCAGAGCCGGCGAAGCGGGAAGCAGAACCGCAAATGAAGGCAGGCACACAGGAATGGACTGTGCAGATGCTTTCAAGCTGCCACTTATAAGCATTCCCTACCGGAGTGGCAGAAGACCCAGGGAAGCGTGGCAGGCACCGGGAGAGAGCAGCTAAGGAACCGGCAGCAGCAGCAAAGCTGTCTACGATGCAGTTTTGCCAAAGAGCAGCAGCTTCACCAGCAAATGAATGAAGAGCCGGCGGGAGAGCTGAAAGCGGGTCTGCAAAGTGGGAGACACCACCACTTTGCCACAGCAACGTGCCACAGATTGGAAATGCTTTCAGACAACGGTGAGTCTGCCTAGTGATCAGGCACCCCAGGGCGTACTGACAGGCACACGAACAATTAAGAATTAATTTTGAATAGCGACCAAGTAAAATAGAAAGACAGAATTTGCACAAATCCTCAAGCATGAGATGTCAATATGAGGAAAGTTGGAACAAGTATTCACACAATCAAATGAAAACTGGTGAAGAAGTTAAAAGACAGAACTTGAAAAAGTCACCACATATGAGATGTCAATATGGCTAAACTTGGAACAAGTAGAATCTAAAGCCAATGAAGTATAGACAGTGCAGGAAACACAATTATAATTGTTCATTTATAACGTGCTTAATACCAGAGATTGGTTTCCAAGCATGGGATTGGGATTCAAACCCATGTTGCGCTGCTTTGTCTTGCTTCTAAGACAAACACATTGCCCCTGAGCTATCCTCTCACACCTAATACAATTGTATTGTATCTGTATGTATCTGTTATGTATCTGTATTGTTGTATACCTCGGTAAAGCACTCTGTTGCTTCTCGAAGCTGGGACCATAGTCAGACCCTCCTGGATTTTGCATCATGAAATGGCAAATTGTGCTCCACAAACCTTTATTTATTGCAACATTTTACTGCACATTTTTTATTGACTTGAGTGTGTAAGATTGGCACATTGCAGGAAAGAGGCAGTGTGCAAGGCTACAAGAGAGCCAGGGTGTCACTAATTGTACCGTTTATATCAAATTGAAAGGGAGAGTCCCAGATGTCTCTGGCTTAGCAGAACAGTGTTTGTTTTGGCTACGTTTTTGGTTTAATGTGCATGCCCATTTAATATTAACTGTATTGATCATTATCAGTGGGAATGCTGAAAATATTCCCTTTCTATGTTCGCCAATCCCCGAAACACCCACACACCTCTCACCAACACACCTCACATGTCTCACAATTCCCCATCACAACTTGCATTGATGAACCTTTCATTCTCAGTGATACACATGCTTGTGTACTTTGTCACACAATTTGTACTCCCCTGTCCCTGCCACACTCCAAATCATACTCCCAACTCACACCTTATGCTTTCCAATTCTTCCCATAGTATATAGTCTTTCATTCGTTTGCTTCTTGCATCCGTTCTCCCATTCTATCATACTCTTCACTCATCCTTTCTCACAATCTGCAGCTTGCTGGCCAACCGCTCCCTCTCTGATACCTGGTCCACCGCCCCACTGCTTCCTCTCTGCTCTCTTGCCCACTGCTTCCCCCTCTGAACCAATGCTCTCCCTCTCTTTCTTGATTATCACTCCACATCAACCCCCTGTTAGGGAGAATTCTCTGTTTAGGCTGAATTTCCTACCCTAGTGAGTCCCCCAGCAGCTTTGCTGGATTTCGGGAGTTTGTTTTTTTCCATCCTGCCAAGAGTGAGACTCTTTTCCTCCCACTCTTGGACATGTATGTGTGTAATTCCTTTGAATGTCAATGTGTTCTATGGGCTATGCGGTCTTTTACTCCATAGGGTCTCATATGTTTTTCTATGTGTGTTACACCGCACCCTATGTGCCGTAGCACTGGGACGTCCTAGCGGACCCCAACCGTAGACTCCATACCCGGGGACTGACTACTGTCTCCCCGGGCATGTAAAGTCTCCATTGGCTTTACTAGACCTAAATTTACTAACAGGACTAGTACAAACCATCTTATTGTGGACGTACTAGTAGGGGTAATTCGATTGCTCCTGGATCTGTTACTCGAGGGGGCACTGTCCCGTCCCCCCTCGTCGAGTTTTGGCTGGTGGCAGTGGAAACTACTTGTTATGTTCGACCCCGAACATAACCCTATGGGATTCGTCCCATTGTTGGAGATTGATACTTTTTCTCGTTAATCTCTAACGTACCACCGATCTACTTATCTTAAATAGGTTTATCGGATGGTATTTTCTGCCAGAACTCGGTTTGTAAAATGGCGTCTGTGTTCGTCTCTGTGACTCCTAAACCAAAGGTTGAGCCCTTTGTTCCACTTTTGGCGGGCTCTGTACAGAGACCCTCCAAAGTGGTGCCATTCTGTCTGGGTTACCACAGGGGTGTGGGAGGGGGTTTAGGCACCCTGGACCGAGTTGCCTTGCCAACTCCGGTCGCACTCTTGAGTGATTGGCCCAAGTGGTGAGCCTTCCCGCTTACCACTTAGCATGTGTTGATTGACAGCTAGGCTGAATGAATGGGGGTTTTCTGCATAAAAGCAGGGCTTTTGGGACTGGATCTTCAGAAGTCGCCACAGGACCTAAGAATCCGACGAGGGTATAGCTGAGCCGACCTGCAACGACGACACCTCCAGTGGAGCCCTGCTGAGCCGACTCACCACTTCCCGACGACAGAGGAGATCTCCCTGCCGGAGAGTCTCTTCCCCTGACTGGTGGGAACAACCAGTCCCCTTTGCTTTTTGTTCGCCTCAGGACGCAGTGGTCGAATTGCCCGTGCAGCGCACCTCGGCAACCGGATAGCCACTACCCCTGTACCGCGACCAAAAGGTGGTGCCTTGTGACGGAGCACTCCGCGGCTGGTCTCTTCCCTGGTGGTGCACCGGACTTCACTTTTCTTCGACGACGAGAACCTCTCTACTCTTGGCAAAGACCCGACGTGCATCCACCACCAGGAACAACTGCCCCCGCCGGAGCTGCCCTCCACAACAAGGTACCGTGTCCGCCTGGCTTCCCTTTCGATCGGTTCGAGTGAGGTGTCTTAATCCTCTCCTTTCCGTTGGGTCGCCTCCAAGCTTTTCTCATTTATTGTTCTCAACTGGTTCAATCTGCCGATAACAATTTGCTACAAAGACTTGAATGCATCCCCACTAGAGACTTTTTGGGACATCGCGCCTTGCCTCTCTCCGAGTGGGCCTGGCCTCTGAACTTTATGATCTATTGTGGTTCTTGCCTTCTTACCGTACATTTTGCCCGTGAAGTATTGAACTGTGTTGATTTCGTAACCTGCCTATCTTTTTCTCTCCCGTCCTAACTAATATTCGAGTGCCATCTAGGTTGAGGTATACACCTCTGTCTGTAAATAAGTGGTGCCGGTAGAACCTAGACTTGTCGAACTATTGCTAGGGGGATTGATCGTTTCTTCTTCGTAGAGTAATTGTGTTTGATTTGTTTGCCGTGAAAGTGCCATAGTGTTTTTCATAGATGTTTCATTATAAATAAATACCGTAATATCTTTACACTAAGCCTCGTTGCGTGTTTGCTTGTCTTGCTGTGAAGGATTGCCCTATTTTGTATACTCCACATACTGCTCAACTCTTCTTGAGGGAAGTCTGACTGCTCAGCCACAGCTACCAAGTGAATCTGTGTGGTACAGACTGCTACCAAGTGGGTTCACCGCCAAACACCTGTAGTCCTAAATCTTTTGCAGTGGTCCCAGAGGGAACTGCACAGGTTTCCACCTAACACCCCCCCCCCTCTCTCCTTTAAAAAAAATGTAGATTTTGGACCAGATCCTCCAAAAATGGAGCATCTAAAAATAGAGCAGTGGATATGCTATTTTTAGTGAAACCATTTTTGGAAATGAGCATTTCCATGGGGCTGAGCTGTTGCGCAAATGGAGCGTTGGCCAGTCACCTTGAACACGTTAGTGTAGGAAGTGCTCTCCCGACAATGCTCTACAGGCTCCCAGTGGATTTTCTCGTGACAGACCCCTAAGGGGACTGCAACTGTAAAATGCAACCCAAAAAACGAATTTCTATCCCATTTGAAGAACAGAAGTGCAAGAGAGACAGCAGCGGTTCATACCTCTGCTGTCACATTTAAAAACAATGCATTACCACTTTCCCCTAATCACAAGTTTGGGTACAAAGTTGGAGATTTACCTCCAGCTCTGAGCTCTGGAGGTAAATCTCCATCATCCTGCCCATTTTCGGTGCTGTTGCCGTTGGCGCTATTACTGCCTGCGGTAATAGCACCAAAAATCAAAATAGGGCCAATAAGCCCCATTGGTCAGATAGCACAGTGAGTAGAGCGCTCACTCTGCCATTCATGCAGAGCCTGGTGATGCAGGTTTGAATCCTGGCAGGGCCAAACTCAGCCTTTCATCCTTCTGAGGTTAAAAACGAGCAGCACACACTGTAGGTAATAATAAGCAGCGCTCCGGTGCATGAGGGTTTGTAGCAGTGTCTAAATGTACATTTTTATTATTATTATAGAGTCCTATGGACTCATAATAAATGGGGACTAACAGTGCCACCTCAACTTGTGACTTGGCAGAAATTGAGCCAGACTGAGTTGCGGTAACATTAATAGCATTGGGCAGTATCCCGGCGCAATTACTACCGGGATACTGCCCAACTCGTGATGAGGCCCAGTCTTAGGAAAGACCCTGTCATGCAGTGGCAACCCCCATGTGCCTATTCAAAGCACGCGCCTAGGGCTGCCTACAATTTCTGCACATTTGAAAGTGCATCTTGTTTGTAAATTTGGGATGCACTTTTAAGTACGCAGAAATGCTCACTTATTTGCACAAATGTGCAAAGGGGTGAAAAGGCCCATTAGAATGGGCGCATGTAAGATGCGCCCATTGAGATGTCCTTTGTGGATTGGACAGCTCTTCTTTTGGCGCAAGTGATGATATGTGCTTTTTTTATAAAAAGTTATTTTTACAAAAACAGCAGTTTTCACGTGTGGTTTTTCAAAAACAGTTGTTTTTGAGCTTTTTAAAAAATATATATGTTTTCGCTTTATTTTACGGGATCGTAAAATCGCTATAAAATGGAGGGTCTGCATCATAATAATAATAATATTAATAATAACTGTGCGACACTGAACGGTAAAGAGAACATTGAAGGATGACCTAGTAAGCAAAGTACATCAGGCAGTGAGCCTTTCAGGGAAAGATACCTGTCAGGAGAGTATACCAGGGGATCTAAAGAATCTATTAAAGGATTCCTAGCAGTGAGTATACCAGGAGGTCATTCATAAGAAGTTGTTGTATAAAAGAGACACTTTGTCATCCTTAAAACAGTTGTTATATCAAAGAGACACTTTTGCCATCTTTAGAAGGTTATTGTGTGGAAGAGACACTTTTGCCATCCTTAGGAAGGTATTGTGTGAAAAAGACACTGTTGCCATCCCTGAAGTAGTTGTTGTATGGAAGAGACATTCCTGCCATCCTTAAGGAAACATTTTTTGAAAAAGACACTTTGCCATCCTTTCTGAAATAATCTAGGGGAAGGTAAGCACCCTCTGGATCCAACGACTTCCTCTAGGAAGAAACAATTTTTGTTGTATTTATCTATTTGCTTTACATATGAACACTGTTTGTTAAACCTAGATCAGAGACATGTTTACTTACACTTCTTGGTTTCATTTCTAGTGTGAGGTTCAGATATGTTTTGGACATAAGGACCGTTTACATAATTTTAACGACACGACACAAAGGGAAACTCTTTATGATATGGACAGGAAGACCTTTATCCAACTTCTTCATTTTAATAAAGATGTCTAATGTTGAAAACATTACAACCTTGTGCCCGTCTCTCATTTGTGAGCCCTCAAACCACGCACGGCAATTATTACTGCAATTGGCACTTACCAATTCACACAGATGCTTGTTGGACTTCAGCTGCCTCTGTATTCCAAAGAATGATAGACTCACTATTATACAAGTTTGGAAATGTATCATACTTTCAAGATGGCACTTCATCTACACAGACGATGAGAAGATGCTGGATATAATGCTGGTAAAAAATATCGCCGGATGGCACCAATCCTAAGAAGTACCTCCAACAACCCATAGTGAATATCCCAGCTCCAACCAACAAAAATTAATTTTGTACCTTCCTAGGACTTGCTGAATATTATGCAAAGTTTGTAACACAGTTCTCTGAGATGACAGGACAAATGAGAGAGCTTCCACAAAAGGGAGCAAGGTATGTCTAGACAGCTGCCCAAAGGAAAGAGTCAAAGAAGTTAAAAGGATGATTGTTGAAGCACTGTGTCTGCAGAACGTTTAGTCCCCATTAGAATACTTGCATCACCACAGATGCCAGTGTGTATGTCATTAAGGCAATACTGACACAAACAAGAGGTGATGTTGAACACGTTGTGGCATTTGCGTCAAAGACACTATCGAAGGCATAGATCATAGAAGAACTATTGCACTATTGAGGAGTTGCTGGCCTGGGCAGTAGAATATTTCCAGACATATGAGTTGGGAATTAAGTTTTAATTAGTGACAGATAACAAAATGCTTTTACACATGTTGATCACCCGGCATGAAAATCTCTACGCCAAGGCTGACACATATAGTAGCGAAATTACAAAAGGACACTTACAAGACACTATACATCCCTGGATAGAGAAACTCCTATGCTGACTGTATGTCTATTCTTCTTGAATCAGGAGGTGAGAGTCACATGTTCCTGCATGATGAGTGTGTGGTTGTGTCTGTGGAAGACTTAGGAAGTGTAGAATGTTTTGAGATGAGTGAACAGCATTGGGCAGCAGAAGCTACCAAGGATGATAGTATACCCAAAATGGTAAGAAGGATAAAGAACATTTTGCCAGTTGAAAGAGCTGTCCTGGAAAGCCTGCAAACATTTTGGAAAGTGGCCGATGAACTGTATGAAGAAAACAGTCTTCTGTTCCAAAGCAATAAGATGATAACCCCAAACAACATTGAGAAAGGCCATAATAGACTGTGCTCATTCAAGCCATTTGGGAATTAACATGACAAAAAGAAGAATACGAGATTCCTATTGGTTGCCAAGCATGGACAATGATATAAAGGATATGCTGGAACAATGCCATGAATGTAAGACAAGCCCCTCCCTTGCCCACAGAAATACACAAAAAAGTGTGTTAATGATAGGATTGGACTTCATCGGACCATTAGAAACTACGAACCTGGAACACAGGTATTGCATCATGCTAGTGGATTACCTTCCAAATCGATTGAGACATTATTTGTTCCTGACATCACCACAAAGACTATGATCAAAGTACTAAGGTCACTGCTCCACAGGGAAGGCTTGCCCAAAGAGTTAATAACCGACAATGTGGTTCAGCTGACGCCAGTAGAGATGACCATGATTCTGGAAAAGAATATTATAAAGCAAACCAAGGCAGCCCTATTTCAGCCACAAGTGAATGGGTTGGTTGTGAGAACAAACAGATTCATAAAGTTCATAAAGTGAGTTATACGGCTTCAGGCATGATCCCAAATGGCACAGTTATGGAAGCAGTATTAGCTCACAGGCTGACTCTGAATGCCACTACCATGATAGCGCCTCTCCATATGCAGAAGAGCAGCATCCATGCTGTTGATATGTGGCTCTCCTGTATAATGATGGATAAAACAATAAGCATGGAAGTCGTCATATGGAGAATCAAGAAAAGTAAGGACTAAATGGAGCTGTGGTATAACAGGCAGAGGACAGTGCAGAGAACCAAAGTAGAAGAGGGGGGATGTCATTAAAATAGAGCTACCATACAAGGACAGAACAACTTTGTCCTTCTACAGTTACCACATGAAGGTAGTGAAGAAAGGCACAAACTATGTGTGCACCCAAGATGGGAAAACGTGGAATCTAGAGAAAGTTGCAGTGTTCATAAAAGGTGCACTCAAAAGTAAAGCCAAGATAATTCCAAGTCAAGAGAGCTGCAGCTGAGGAACATAAGAAGGAGAATATGACAACAGGGGCAGAACGTCATGAACCTGTCAATGATCTAAGTGATGAATTGAACACCTCAAGTGCTCAACTAGTTGTGTCAGAAGATTATGGTTTTCCCTTTGTGCCAAGGCAATCTTGAAGACTTTGCTGAATTGCACATTAATCTGACTGCATAAGGTTCACAGTCTTCAAGTGTTTAACAATGGATTTTAGCAGCGTTTTCTCTTCACGTGAGGAAACGGACTTATCCAATACACACAAATGCTTCTTTTCCGTATTTGGCTTATTAAAGCTCCCACAAACAACTTCTGCTTGCTTCTAACTATACTTGAGTGAATAGAAAACTGAATACTGTTGCTGGCAGTGCTCCCGCAAGGAATTAGGATGCCAGGTTTCACTCACTGGCTTCTGTAATCCTTGTTCAGAGGGTTTCACGACTTCCACGACTTCTGTCACAACCTCTACTGCTTCTAGCTTCGCAGGGACCCACACCCTTCCTAGATGAAGGTGTCTTTGGTCCGGCCACATGTTTAAGGAGCCCCTCTCGCCCCCGAGACCCACAGCTTGACAACAGCTCCTCGCCTCGCTCTCCGACATGTTCTCTGTATGGTGTAAGAGGATTCAATTCAACACTACAGCTAAGTCAACGCCTAGTCTATAATACTGAATGAAAACCCTTATTGATATATCTTTATGTCCAGTTCATGCGTTCTGGATGACTACCCCTATATAACACCCCTCTCTTGGAATCCCCCTGACCCCACTGAGCCAAGAAGTAGTTCTGTTTTGCAAATTAAAAGGTTTATTTGAGAAGTAAAGCAATATATATCTATCACACTTTATAATAAATTAATAATTGAATATCACACTTAATCTGATATGATAAATATTAACAACAGAGAATCTGGCACTAGCACACTTCTTATAATCACTAATGAGTTGACATGAAATGGATAAGGTAGCACACAGGTGAATAGGAACAAAAGAAGAAGGTGGTACAGAATGCTTTATGTAAGCTCAGGTGGATGCAATATTCAATGAATGCAGTACAGAAAATACTCAATATGATTTCAACCAAACAATGTAATCACTTTTCTCTGGCTATTCACTCCCCCCCTCTTTATGCAATGCAAGGAAATGGAAGGAAGCACACAGTTCTCAGAAATGCAATCAACTGTACTTCAGTTCACCCCAGCAAGCTTAGACTACAGAAGTTTGAAAACACAGGCCCAAATTGCTTTGATATGTGCTGGCAATGAATTAAAAACATATGCTAAAATGCTTTTAATTCCCTTTCAGAGGTTCAGGGTGAATGGTATCTAGTTAATATTAGCTCAGGCTCACTCTTGCAATGATTCAGGGATAGTTTTTATGAGGCAAACGATTTTCTGGCAAATAGAAGGCAAGCAAACTGCTGTTTTCACACGTGGAGAATTTTGCAAATCGCGGTAAAATTCGCGGATGCGTGTTCCGCGATTGCGGTAAAACTATAAGGGGTAGGAAGGTGGTTCTTGGTGCGATTCAAAGCTGAGATTCTAAGCTTTCAAATGAAAGTTACTGCAAGTCTCTAGCACAAACGGTCGCGGAGATATGAGCGATTTAGTGAAGGTCGTTTTTCAGATTTGAAATTTTAAAGTTCAAAAAGACAAGTGCAGCTTGCAACTAGAAAATGACAAGTGACAGCTTTACAAATGACAGGTGACAGTTAGGAGACAGTTCTACTTAGATTAAAATAGGATTGAATTATATTATTTTAACTAGGAGATTGGTTCTGCACAGTTTTCTAGGTACTCACACTATATTCTTGAGTGAAATGGGCCTCGCCATGGATCTGGTCAGGTTTTAAACTCGCCTCTGGTCTCTGCACTTCACAGTGATCTGGGTCAGCTCTCTCTGGTTCTCTGGTCTGGGTCTCTAGTTCTGGATAGATTGAAGTCTCTAGTTTGGCTCTCTGGAGGTTTGATGGAGGTAAAGTATGGATTTTTCCGGCAGAGCTTCCAGCGGCAGATGGATTTGAAAGTCCCTATCTGTCCTGTCTGTCTGCTTTTATGTGTTTAGAATGTGGGTGTGTTCTAGCATCATTGACCCTACCTCTCTCTCAGCTTCTAATTGGTCAAACTTCCATTTGTCACTTGATTGGGGAAGGAACTGTGAGTCAGAGTGATGTCATTTTATGGCTTGCAGATAGGACACTCCCCTGTCAGATTGCACATATTCTATATTTGATAACAAAAGACATATTTCACAGTTACACAGTTGCTTGAAATTACATATACATGGTGTGGCTGAATTTAGCCATGTCTCTGTCCAAATCTGTTGTTTCTAAGAGCTTGCATTCAGAAATGGCACATAATTGACTTTTTAACTGATTTTTCAATTTCTGACATTGACCCAACTTTACATACATGTGCGCAGGGAGTATGGACATTAACTGATGAAGTTTCAGATTTTTAACATGCATACATTTAGAGTAATATCCACTTTTCCGCTGACACCCCCCTGAACATACCACCGGTTCTAAAAACCTCTTAAACTATGGGCAGAAAAATCACAAGAATTATGGTATCATTTATAAAATTTTCACATGTCCGCTCTATGAATGATCCATCTTTTTAAAGTTATGTTCTGGCTCCAAAGGGGTGTGGTTTCCTCTCAGCACAAGGTAGAAATACTGGTTTATCCAGTTCTGCCAAGCCAGCTTGCTCTCACAGGTAGTGCTCCTCCCAGCTTCTGCAAAGAGGAAGCTACATTTTACGACCGCTGTAATAAAACCTTTGCCTGAGTCAAGACAGGCTTTGTTCAGAGCTCCTGTAGAGCACAGGTAATTCAATTATCAGGGAAGTGTCATATCCCTTTTGGTGTGAGCAGCAAAAGGGCAGCTAGGCCTGGGAACACAGCTGTGACTCAAGTTTCACTCCTGATGGGGGTAGTTGCCAGGCAGAATTCAGTTCCTTAAGCCAGACTTTCAGCTAACTGTCATGTTTTTGTTGCTTTTTAAATTAACTTGCAATTTTACACATGCAGCTAGAATGCTGATTCTAAGTTTAAACTATGACATTTAAACAATTGCAAAGGCATGTGACACCAAACATAGGTCACTCATTTAATCTAAACATTTTCGATTTTAGTGTCTTTAAATCCAGTGCAACTTAAACTGCTGACTCATAGCAGTTTTGTTATAAGCATTGTTTTGGGCTCTTCATCTCCCAGATTTTGTAGGCACATAACACTCCATTCTACCAAATGTCTGCTGGTGTCCAGTGAGTTTTTAGATGTGTTGCAATGTTTAAAATAGACAGTTTGAGCCTGCCTTCAGAGAAACACAGGGTGGTTTTAAAACGCCGGCTTTTGGATTGTGGTGAGTACTGGTACTGCACCCATTTTTGGGATTTAAGAAATGAATTCCCAACAGTTATGGGTTTGCTTTTGGCAATCAGCATTGCCATTCCCAATGGTTTCAGACTACTGTGTGGGTAGTCCAATGGTGGTTTTAGGCAGTTTCCTTCTGTGCCCATAACATCGGCAAAAATGAATGGCAGCCTATTCTTCATGCATTTCCCTGTGCATTTTCTGGGAAGCTCTGGCCATCATGATGTTTTCATGTCAGTACTGCATAGTTTTGAGGTAGGGCTCGGATGCATGGGTAAATACATCCCACAAGCCCCCCTCTTGCGATGGCCATTCTATTTCACGAATGGGACTCGCAAGACCTGGGATGTTTCCTCATCTTCTTCCAATAGATGGCACAGTTCAGCATCTTTTCCTCCATCCGGTACTGATCGATCGGTTCTCCTCGCCGGTCCTGATGGGAAGATTGGGCGGTACCCCGGGCCCATTGGATCTTCGTTCCCGGTCTCCGGATCGTCCTCCTTGGCCAGTCTCAAGGTCTTCTTTCTCCTAGGACGACAAAGGAAGAGCGGCAATACCTACTCATAGACGTTTTTCCACCACTGTTGAGATAGTGGGGCAGCATATGCATTTCATCATAACGAAACATTACATTCTTATTTTGAAAAAAAAAACAGTATAACTAAGAGACAGTTTCATGCAAATCACAATATTTTAGAGACTAGATGTGGTATGTTTTATGATTGGAACTGAATTAGTCTGAGACAGTACCCGCTAGGATTCCAGAGGATTCCTCCAGTTGTTGCAGAGTGTGCCTGGGATGGCAACATTTCAACTGGTTTATGTGGACCCACTTGTCTTCTCCCTCTGCCAAAGGACCTTTGGGGATGTGGATTTTGTAGGCCACAGGGGAGATCTTGTCGATGATCTCAAATGGTCCCTTCCATGTAGGCAAAAATTTGCGCTGCTTGGCCTGGTTCCTTTGGAAGTTGTATAGATAGACCCGGTCCCCCACCTGATATTCCTTCCTGGAAGTTTTCAGGTCATAGTGGGTCTTCATGCTATCAGCTGATCTTTCTAGATTCCGCTGAGCATAAGCAAAAGCATGTTGGAGGTGTTTCCTTAAATTCTCCACATACTCATGAGTAGTGGAGGCATTTATCAGTGTCTGCTCTTGGGTCCTGTAGAGCAAATGCTGAGGAAGCACCATCTTGCGCCCAGTCATCAACTCAAATGGTGACATTTTGGTTGCAGATCAAGGGGTAGATCTGATAGCCATTAGGACCAGAGGTAATCGGATATCCCAACTTGGCCCAGAATCTGCCACAAACTTCTTTAATATGCTCACAATTGTCCAGTTATATCTCTCTACTGCCCCAGAAGAAGCTGGCCTGTAAGCAATGTGTAGCTTTCTCTTGACCCCCAGTATCTCCCACATCTTTGTCATTACTTCACTGGTGAAGTGGCTACCTCTGTCTGACTCAATCCTTTGAGGTAGACCAAAACGGGAAAAGATGTGGTTAATCATCAAGGCAGCTGCAGTTTCTGCCTTGCAATTTGGGGCTGGGAGACATTCCACCCACTTGGTAAACAAGCATGTCACAGTCAACATGTACTTATTCCCCCTAGCCGAGCGAATCACAGGGCCTACAAAGTCGATTTGTAAATCTGACCATGGGAGTGTCATTCCCCTCTTTTGTAAAGGCGCCCGGTGCGTGAGGGATGATGGCTGAAATTGTGCACACACAAGACACCCCTTCAAGTATTGGTCGAGGTCCTGCCCCATGTGTGGCCAGTATGCAACCTCTCTTAAGATTTCCAATGTTGTGTGAAACCCCCTATGACCGGCGGTGGCCGCATCATGGGCGTGACTTAACATCAGGCTTCGGAATGAGGTAGGAACCACCCACTGATCGTGGCCAGCTTTGGATTTCCTTACCAGCAAACCGTCTTGGATTCGGAACATTTTTGGACATTTCATCAACACTCTTAGGTCCTCTTTCCCATTGTAATCGGTATCCGTCAGGGGAAAGTTCTCAGGGTCCTCAAGGTGCTGGTAAAATTTACCAATTATTGGATCCCCCTTCTGAGCAGTAATCAAATCAGCATCAGGGGTCTCCTTACTCCATTGTGCAATTGACAGGTCGTTGTGAGCATTTGTCTGGGACCTAGTGATAGCAGTGACCTGGATTTCCCCCAACAGGGACTCAATCTCAATTAGATCCCCTTGGATGGCCCCGGTTTTGGCCAGCTGATCAGCTAAGTCATTTCCAGTTTTGTCTGGTCCCTCTACTTTGGAATGACCCTTGATCTTTTTCCAATAGATGGTCATCTCATTCGAGGTGACCAGATCATCAATGTTTTGGATCAACTTCCCATGTTTCAAGGGTTTGTTGTTAGCACATAACATGCCTCTGGTTTTCCAATTAACCAGGTGCTCCACGAACCCGTTCCGTACATAATCCGAATCTGTGATTATGACCAGTTCGCGGAGTTGATGCTGGACAGCAGTGAGGATGGCCTGATGCACAGCCATCAATTCTGCCACCTGACTACTTTGGGGACCAATTTTGTATCCAGCGGAGGGTTCTGGGGACTCATTCACCCATGCATTCCCTACGCCGGCCACCAGTTATTTCTCCCCGTCGTTGTCAACATGGTAAGAGCATCCATCCACATAGACAGTGGGCATTCCCTCACACTTGTCCTCTTCAAAGACTTTGTGTGGGGAATTAAGGTATGCCTCCGTGTTGTCCTTTATTTTTAGACTCTCGTCCTCGAGACGGTTTTCTCTGGCACAATCATGCAAGTCAGCCAGACCTTGCGCGAGGGGACTCTTCTTGTTTTGGCCATATCTGACCTCCACAGGAAAGCCTTGCATTGACAGAATCCAGGAAGTAATTCGGGAATTACTCACATTTCCGGCCCGGATTCTGTCACTTTGGAGATATTGCAGAGGCTGGTGTGGAGTCTCCACTATGATGTGTTCCCCCTGGATAAACGGGCGGTAATTCTTCAATGCCCACACCGTTGCCAGGAGTGCCTTCTCACAATCGTTGAATTTCTCCTCCACAGAGGATAAAGTTTTGCTCGCATAGGAGATTACTTTATTGACCTTGTCATGCTTTTGGTATAATACGGCCGTCAAGCACGTATTAGAGAACCCTGTCTCCAGGAAGAACTCCTTGTTTCTGACAGGGTAAGCTAGGCAAGGCGCTTGTGAGAGGCTTCTTTTGAGTTGTTTTACCGCCTCGGCTTGTTCTGGACCCCATTCCCACTTGACCCCCCCCTTCAGGAGATGAATCAGGGGTCTGGCTATCTCTGCGTAGCACTCAATGAACTTTCTGCTGTAATTAGTCAGTCCAAGGAGGCTCCTTAGTTCCCGCAGAGTTGTGGGGTCTTTCAGTTTCTGAAGTGCTTCCACTTTCTTTTCCTGGGGACAGAGGCCCTGAGGGGTAATCTCATGCCCCAAGAAATTAACACGGGTTCTACACCACTGTGCTTTCTGAAAGGAAAGTTTTGCTCCGGCGGCCCTCAACTGTGTCAGAACATAACGGATCTCCGCTATGTGTTCCTCCACAGATGAACTTTTGATGAGGACATCATCTACATAAGCCAGGTTACCCCTCGCACCCAGGTCGGGCATGGCCTTATGTAGGAAAATGTTGAATTCATTGCCGGAGTTGAGGTATCCGAAGGGAGTCCGGGTCCATGTCTACTGCTGGCCCCCAAAGGTAAAAGCCAGTTTGTATTGGTCTTCCCTACTGACAGGCACGGTCCAGTATCCATTTGTCAGGTCTATTGCAGTGAATACCTGTGACCCCTGAATCTGGGCCAGCCCTTGGTCAATGTAGGGCAGAGGCCATCGGGAAGTATGGACCCGTTTGTTGAGTTCCCTGAGGTCGGCGCAGAGTCTCCACTGGCCGTTTGGCTTTAATATCCCCAGCACCGGATTATTGAAGGTGCTGTGGACTGGACGGATTATTCCCCGGGACTCAAGGTTCTTAATTATTTCCGTAAGGGACTCCATTGATGCGAGAGGCAAGCGATATTGCTTCACAAACACAGGAGTCATGCCAGGGTCCGTGGGGATTGTTGTTGTGTGGATGTCAGTGCGACCACAGTCATATGAGTCTACCGCAAAGAGATCTTGGAAATCCAAGAAAACTTGTTTCAACTTTTGCTTTTGTTCCAGAGTCACACAGGCATCAGCTAGGTTGACTCTCTCTTCCACCATCTGCCTGAAGCCTGGGAAGACTTCTGGTTTGGCTATCTCCGCGGCCTCCTCCAGCTGGGTGGAGAAGTCCCTGGTCAGAGTGCTGATTTGGACCGGAGGCTTCAGGTGGGAAAGGCAGCCCTCATGGACCTGGAAAATCACCTCATCCCTCCTGAAGTCACAAGTCACATCTTCCTTACCATAAGGGCAAGAAGTGTACACCAGGAAGTTCCCCCCATGCCGGGTAAAAATCCTGTCTGGTGTTGTATTGTCATCACTGTCACTGTCAAAGCAGTCCTTGGGGATTGGCCCTAACAGTTCATTACCTAAATCAATGGAAAAATGTCGGTCATCAACCGCCATTCCAATAATGGTGCCTGCGGCTAGAGTAATACTCTTTAAGTCGCTGTTATCCACCTCTATTAGAAAGGTGTCATGTTCTATGTTGACTAATGGTGTTGGGTTTACCCCCAACCCTTGCTGTTGGAGAGAAGCATTTAGATGTATGTAAGCATCAGGGTTTTTCAACTCTTGTCCTCTTTTAACTTTCACTTTCAGGGAGAATTGTCGGGTCCTTTCTGGGATGGTGACTTCCTCTTTAATCTGAATTTCAACTGCATAAGGTAGCAATTGAGCTGACCTAAATGCTTTTTCTGGATCATCAAAGCTCATGGGATTATCCGCTAATCGGGACCAAGCTTTGAAGTTTATTAGGTCCAAACTAATGGCAAAGCGATTGAGAATGTCACTGCCTAAGTAAAAGGCGGCAGGGACGTCTCGCACGACCCAACAATTGTGGACTATGCTCTTGTTGCCCATGGAGATTTTGAGCATACACCTGTTTGGCAGGAGATGTTTGGAATTAGGTGCTTCCAGGTCCATTTCCCATTTGTCTATCAGTTTGAAGGTGGGAATGGCTGGATCTTTTGGGAGTTGGCGGAACATGGCTTCGCTGATGAAGCTCTTACCGTTGTTCACACACACTCGAGCGAGAACAGAGTCCTTCCCATCATTTAACTGAACAGGGATGAACAACTGCTCTCCAATTTGCTGAATCTCAGCCAGGCTCTGAGCTGATTTCACATCTTTCTGGACTATAGGAGTGGGAGTTTCAGATTGTGGATTGGTATAGAATTTCAGAGTGTTTCCTTCCAGCGTGGAATACCACTTTAGACTGGAAGGAAGGTTGATTTTCAGAAATAGAGAGGACCCCCATCACCAGTCTGTTGTCCTACTGCTATTACTGTCACGTCTGGAATCTGGTTATTCTGGAAGTGAAATTCTACTTGGTCAGATTTTTGTTCAACCATGTGGCATGTGCCGTTTAAACTAACATGGTTGACACTCTGTTTTAATTTTATTGGTCGGCTAGTCTGGGTCCAGAGGACCTTGTTTACACAATCTATTAGGGGTGACAACCTTCTCAGGAGGTCATTCCCTAGTAAACAAGGGGTGCCCTCTGGGGTCACAACTATGACCGGGTGTTTCAACTTGTGTCGCCCAGTTTTAATGTCCAAGTCTGCCGTCCCCTCGACGGGAATTTCCTTCCCGTCAAAGTTCTGCAGTTGTCCAGGAAGAGAGGTGAGAGGAATTTGGTAATTCTCTCCCCTTCCTGCATTCAGTTCGTCAAAGGCCCTTCTGGACAGAAGGGTAGCTTGAGATCCCGTGTCCACCAGTGCCAAAATTGTACCCTGCCCCTGTACTTGTCCCGGGGCATAATATCTTCCCTCCTTCTCCTCAAGGGGGCACAGGTAATGTACATTTTTGGACAACTGGTGGGCTAACTTTCTGGTTTTGGACATTGCTAGCGAAGAGATTTGGGCAGAATTCTGTGGAGAGCCTTGGGAATCTGAAAGAAAAAGTTGGCAACTGGAGATCAGAGCCATTGTGGGTTCCCCTGGCTCCGGTTCTGGGCCGCCCCCCCCTTTTTGGAGGCAGTCCCCAGGATGGGTTTGAACCAGGGGGTTTTCTTGCTGTTGGTTCTGGGATGAGATGGTGGGCGGCGGTAGCTCAGTCTCCACATCTCCCCAGTCTGGATTTGCATCCCTAGGGACCCATTTTTCTTTGGGAGGAGTTCCCCCCTCTCTGAAGGAGAAGATCCTTTTCCCAGGATCCTCTGAGGATCCCTCTCCCTCAAATTGGAAGATCTGTACCTCCTCCTCAAACTGAGTCTGTTTGGGTCTTTTGTTTCTCCTACCCCCCCTCTGCTCCTTAGGAGGCAGACTTCCAGGGGCAAGAGATTTTGTTTCCGGTTCCTGGGTTTCCAGGGGCTGTTTACAAGTTAGGAAGGAAGCTTCCTCCAAGGCTTTACACCCCCTTCCCTTTGTGCCTCCTCCCTGGGAACCGGTAAGTTATCGGGGTGCTGCCCCCGTCATTGTTCTGGAGCACCAGGTCCAGAGTTGGGTGCGTTCTGCGCCGGCATGCCGATCTGAGGGTTCTGCTGAGCCCTCAGTATGTGACCCAGATCCCGCGCCATGTTTTGAACCTGGCGCTCTAACTGGGAAACCCGCTCAGGCTGATACGGGGCCCTGTTTTCTCCCCTGGGCTGATCCCGGGAAGGGTAGCTATCCCTCCTCTGGTAATACCCCGGGTTGGGAAGATTTGGGTACCCCTCCACCCTTGGCCTCCCCTCTCCTGGATTAGGTTGTCTGGGCTCAGGGAATTGGGGAAAGAAGGATGGATGATTTTGGGGTTGGAAATGGGGGTGGATACCTGGGGAAAAAGTTCTGCCCAGGATTTGGAGAATTTCTGCCCTCCTGTGGGAAGTTGGGAGGGAAGTTCCCTGGGTTAGGTGCTTGGCTGGATCCCCCCCCTTGGGCTGGAGGAGTCCACACATAACCCAGGATGGGTCGATTTCCCTTGTAACGGGGACTTACATAATCAGGAGAGCGAGGGACCCCATTTGTGGGGCTGCCTCCTTGGCTCCCTGTCTGTGACTGACCCGAGGACCTCCTGGGCCTAGCATTATTAGGTGCAGGTAGGTTTTTAGGCCCCCCATCTCCAAATCCAAAACGGGAGTGACCTTTACCTCTGCCACCTTGGCAGCTGCAGGGGTGCTGTTGGCTTTGGGGTTTTTCTGGGCATTACTTTTGCTATCTATCGGTTTCTGCACCTCATAGATCCGGGTAGCCTGTTCAATGACCCAGTCTAAAGATCTTTTCTCGTGAAAATCCCTCACGAGCTGGGTCATTATGTATTTGGGCAAGGCATGAAAAAACGTATTAATGAACTCTCTACTATCTGTGCGCACCCTTCTGGTGGTCTGCGCAAAAGCACGTTTCAGTTCCTGCACAAATTCTTGTGGGGCCTGATCCTCCCCACATTGTAAATTGTAGGCTGCCTTGCGAGCCTCTTGAGGATTTCTATGAATGGAAAAATGTTTCAGGATGGCCGCCTTATAGGTGGACCATCTTAAATGATTTTGGTCCTCCAGCCCCGCAAAGAAACTGGAGTATTCCGGGGAGAAGGTCCACTTTACATATTGAATACAGCTTTGGCTGTCCTTCAAATGGAAAGTCTCCATCATTTGTTCAAACAACTCTAAGTGCTCCCAAACAGAATACTTAGCGTTCTTATGGTAAGGCGTGATGACGCTCCTAATCGCCTTAATCTGCTTTAAGGGGTCCTTCAGCAAGGCCCTTTTTGCCTTATTGGCCTTTTTGGTTCGGGTAACCCTTGTCCATTCGTCCTCGGACTCAGAGGCACTGCTCCCAGAGGTTCCCGTCTGTTCTTCCAGGTTTTCCCGGATTCTGCGAGCCTGGGAATGGCTGGCAGAATGTGGGGACCTGGTCTCCTGTGTCCTGCGCAGTTTAGAGGAGTCTTCAGATTCCTCCTTGCTGCCAGGATTTGATGGGTACCCCCTCCACTGACCTAACTGGGCAGAGGTTTTCAGGATGCCCTTAATGGGCCTACTCTCCTGGGGTTCCCCATTGAACTGTACTGTACTTGGGTGCCCATACCCGGATGCCCACCCCTCCATTCCTGAGTGGTACTGGCCTATGAGCCCCATGCTTCTGGTTGGATAGTAATCTGCCATCCCTGTGGCCCTGTGCTCGTGTGCGCCAGGGGACATGGGGGTGGCAGAGTCCAGGGACTGAGAGGTATGAGGGCCTCTGGTACTAGGGCTCCTGAGGTTATGCTCCGGAGTTTCCATTTCCCAGCGAACCTCATCTCTATCCGCCCCTGCTCCCTGTTGCAATGCAAGAGCCTGCATTTGTGCCTTCAGTTCCTCTGTTAAGGCCTTACTCGACTCTATCAGTTTCTCCTGCATCGCTACCTGTTGTTGGAGCCTATCATTGTGTTGACAGAGGGCCTCATTTTCCCTCTGTGCTTCCTGGTTGGTTCTGGAGAACTGGGCCAGTCTTTGCTGCAGGAGGTTTACCTCCTGAGCTGTGTCCCTATTGGCCTGCTCCTTTCTTGCTAGAGCATCCTCCACCCTCCTGGTGTGCTCTAACAAGTTCTGGTTTTCTTTTTGGAGGTCACCCAGCCCCTGGAGGGCCAGGTGATTTTCTTCCATTTTCCTTTTTAAATGGCAGACTTCCTGGCCTATGGCGTCTCTTTCCTGACTAAGAGCCTGCATTTGTGCCGCCAGGTCGTCCCTCTGCCTTTGGAAGGCACCAGCTTTCTGGCGCTCCTGATCAAACTCTGCCTGGGTATCCAGGTCTTTCAGAATCAGTTTATTGCTCTCCTCTTTCTCTCTATCTAGCTGGCTTTGCAGGGTGACTACCTGCTCCGCGCATGCCCTGTTGAAATTGATCTGTTGCTCCAACTT
The DNA here is from genome assembly GCF_040938575.1 of Ambystoma mexicanum. Taxonomy (NCBI): domain Eukaryota; kingdom Metazoa; phylum Chordata; class Amphibia; order Caudata; family Ambystomatidae; genus Ambystoma; species Ambystoma mexicanum. The sequence continues at coordinate 296,024,456 of NC_090936.1, read as the reverse complement.
TTTCTGGTTCTGCAGTAAGGAGTCCAAACTGTCTTGGTGCTCCTTCTGCAGGGCCAGAAATCTGGTATCCTGGTCTGTCTTTTCCTGTTGTAGGATGCCCATATCCTCTTTTATTTTAATGATGTACTGCCTGCTGTCATTTTCTGACTCCTGGCTCCCCTGCAGCCTCTGCTCAGAAGAGACCAGGTCAGATTGGACCTTCTCTAACACCACCTGTTGCCTATTTGCCAGATTTTGGCTTTCAGCACATCTATCCTGCATGTCTCCCATATATAGGTACAGGTATGCTGCTATCCTGGCAATCTTATTGTGTTCCTCTTTGGCTTTAGGAGCCATATATAGTTCACTCAGGGCCACATGTAATGGACCCTGATCTCTCCATAAGTCTGACCCTGTTTCAGTGACCTGTCGCGTGATGGCCTGCAACCAGGCATCCTGGCCCTGCTCAGCCCATTCACCTCTCACAAATAGTTTATGTAAGAAGTGCTCTCTGGCTATTTTCATATCTACCAAGGTCGTCATTCTAGAGATTGGTCTCTGTCCTGACTTACAGAAGTTAGTATTTTATTTTTGCAGAACAGAACTTTTCTTGGAGTGTCCCTTTTGAGGAATGCTTCACAGCGTAATGCAGCGTGGTGATCCGACCGGATGTATGTATCCCGTCAGTTAGCACACTGTATTAAGCTGCACAAGTGGTATTCTAACCCAAACGTCCGGCCGAGCCCCCAGTTTGTAAGAGGATTCAATTCAACACTACAGCTAAGTCAACGCCTAGTCTATAATACTGAATGAAAACCCTTATTGATATATCTTTATGTCCAGTTCATGCGTTCTGGATGACTACCCCTATATAACACCCCTCTCTTGGAATCCCCCTGACCCCACTGAGCCAAGAAGTAGTTCTGTTTTGCAAATTAAAAGGTTTATTTGAGAAGTAAAGCAATATATATCTATCACACTTTATAATAAATTAATAATTGAATATCACACTTAATCTGATATGATAAATATTAACAACAGAGAATCTGGCACTAGCACACTTCTTATAATCACTAATGAGTTGACATGAAATGGATAAGGTAGCACACAGGTGAATAGGAACAAAAGAAGAAGGTGGTACAGAATGCTTTATGTAAGCTCAGGTGGATGCAATATTCAATGAATGCAGTACAGAAAATACTCAATATGATTTCAACCAAACAATGTAATCACTTTTCTCTGGCTATTCACTCCCCCCCTCTTTATGCAATGCAAGGAAATGGAAGGAAGCACACAGTTCTCAGAAATGCAATCAACTGTACTTCAGTTCACCCCAGCAAGCTTAGACTACAGAAGTTTGAAAACACAGGCCCAAATTGCTTTGATATGTGCTGGCAATGAATTAAAAACATATGCTAAAATGCTTTTAATTCCCTTTCAGAGGTTCAGGGTGAATGGTATCTAGTTAATATTAGCTCAGGCTCACTCTTGCAATGATTCAGGGATAGTTTTTATGAGGCAAACGATTTTCTGGCAAATAGAAGGCAAGCAAACTGCTGTTTTCACACGTGGAGAATTTTGCAAATCGCGGTAAAATTCGCGGATGCGTGTTCCGCGATTGCGGTAAAACTATAAGGGGTAGGAAGGTGGTTCTTTGTGCGATTCAAAGCTAAGATTCTAAGCTTTCAAATGAAAGTTACTGCAAGTCTCTAGCACAAACGGTCGCGGAGATATGAGCGATTTAGTGAAGGTCGTTTTTCAGATTTGAAATTTTAAAGTTCAAAAAGACAAGTGCAGCTTGCAACTAGAAAATGACAAGTGACAGCTTTACAAATGACAGGTGACAGTTAGGAGACAGTTCTACTTAGATTAAAATAGGATTGAATTATATTATTTTAACTAGGAGATTGGTTCTGCACAGTTTTCTAGGTACTCACACTATATTCTTGAGTGAAATGGGCCTCGCCATGGATCTGGTCAGGTTTTAAACTCGCCTCTGGTCTCTGCACTTCACAGTGATCTGGGTCAGCTCTCTCTGGTTCTCTGGTCTGGGTCTCTAGTTCTGGATAGATTGAAGTCTCTAGTTTGGCTCTCTGGAGGTTTGATGGAGGTAAAGTATGGATTTTTCCGGCAGAGCTTCCAGCGGCAGATGGATTTGAAAGTCCCTATCTGTCCTGTCTGTCTGCTTTTATGTGTTTAGAATGTGGGTGTGTTCTAGCATCACTGACCCTACCTCTCTCTCAGCTTCTAATTGGTCAAACTTCCATTTGTCACTTGATTGGGGAAGGAACTGTGAGTCAGAGTGATGTCATTTTATGGCTTGCAGATAGGACACTCCCCTGTCAGATTGCACATATTCTATATTTGATAACAAAAGACATATTTCACAGTTACACAGTTGCTTGAAATTACATATACATGGTGTGGCTGAATGTAGCCATGTCTCTGTCCAAATCTGTTGTTTCTAAGAGCTTGCATTCAGAAATGGCACATAATTGACTTTTTAACTGATTTTTCAATTTCTGACATTGACCCAACTTTACATACATGTGCGCAGGGAGTATGGACATTAACTGATGAAGTTTCAGATTTTTAACATGCATACATTTAGAGTAATATCCACTTTTCCGCTGACACCCCCCTGAACATACCACCGGTTCTAAAAACCTCTTAAACTGTGGGCAGAAAAATCACAAGAATTATGGTATCATTTATAAAATTTTCACATGTCCGCTCTATGAATGATCCATCTTTTTAAAGTTATGTTCTGGCTCCAAAGGGGTGTGGTTTCCTCTCAGCACAAGGTAGAAATACTGGTTTATCCAGTTCTGCCAAGCCAGCTTGCTCTCACAGGCAGTGCTCCTCCCAGCTTCTGCCAAGAGGAAGCTACATTTTACGACCGCTGTAATAAAACCTTTGCCTGAGTCAAGACAGGCTTTGTTCAGAGCTCCTGTAGAGCACAGGTAATTCAATTATCAGGGAAGTGTCATATCCCTTTTGGTGTGAGCAGCAAAAGGGCAGCTAGGCCTGGGAACACAGCTGTGACTCAAGTTTCACTCCTGATGGGGGTAGTTGCCAGGCAGAATTCAGTTCCTTAAGCCAGACTTTCAGCTAACTGTCATGTTTTTGTTGCTTTTTAAATTAACTTGCAATTTTACACATGCAGCTAGAATGCTGATTCTAAGTTTAAACTATGACATTTAAACAATTGCAAAGGCATGTGACACCAAACATAGGTCACTCATTTAATCTAAACATTTTCGATTTTAGTGTCTTTAAATCCAGTGCAACTTAAACTGCTGACTCCATAGCAGTTTTGTTATAAGCATTGTTTTGGGCTCTTCATTTCCCAGATTTTGTAGGCACACAACACTCCATTCTACCAAATGTCTGCTGGTGTCCAGTGAGTTTTTAGATGTGTTGCAATGTTTAAAATAGACAGTTTGAGCCTGCCTTCAGAGAAACACAGGGTGGTTTTAAAACGCCGGCTTTTGGATTGTGGTGAGTACTGGTACTGCACCCATTTTTGGGATTTAAGAAATGAATTCCCAACAGTTATGGGTTTGCTTTTGGCAATCAGCATTGCCATTCCCAATGGTTTCAGACTACTGTGTGGGTAGTCCAATGGTGGTTTTAGGCAGTTTCCTTCTGTGCCCATAACATCGGCAAAAATGAATGGCAGCCTATTCTTCATGCATTTCCCTGTGCATTTTCTGGGAAGCTCTGGCCATCATGATGTTTTCATGTCAGTACTGCATAGTTTTGAGGTAGGGCTCGGATGCATGGGTAAATACATCCCACAATGGCAACCACAGCAATCAAGCTCACATGGGGAAAGAGAGCTCTTATGCACTCCTCCCGCTGTGCAGCCTAAAATGTAAAATCTGCTGTATCCACTTCTGCTTGGTTTGCCAGCTTTGAGCCTTCTTCTTTCTGCCTCCACTGCTACTGCTCGCTCTCCAGTCACAGTTCCCACTCCTTCTAATTGCCTTCACCTGAAGGAGCCTTTTATGCCTCCCAGGTTCCTTCAGGTGTGGGCTGTGAGGCTCAATTGCCTGACTACTGCTGCTGCATGCGTCTCCAACTCTTCAGCACTCTTCCTTGTCCCAGTACTTGTGGGATTATGGGACTCCTAGTCCCCAACAACAGAGTTAGAATTCTTAAATAACTTCTGATTTTTAAGGGTACATTTAGTTCCATAAAAATTATTTAAGGATAAATCATTAGGATTTGTAGTGACAGAGGAAGACAGTGTATTAAAGGCACTACTTCTAAATTGCTTTCCATTATACCTTTGGGAGTAAGAAGTGTGTTTATTCTGAAATACTTTGAAGGCTGCCACTACAATAAAAAGTCCATGTGACTTCCCCAATATAACCACCCCCTTTTAAGAACTGTCATCATGCTTGCTTAGCCCCTGATGTCAGTAAAACATGCCATGTCACCGGAAGAAACTTCCATAATGACCCCAATGTAGGTCTGGATTCCACTTAAACACATTATTCTCATTGGCTTTGCCCATAATGCAACTAAAAGGGGAAATGCGCCCAAAAGAAAATGTCCATGTTGACTGCCCTAATGTAGCCTGCTCTCCTCAACCTCTCCCTATATAACAACACTGATTAAGTTGACTTTATCGATAATTACAGTAAAATATGCCCTGTCACTGTAAGCAAGCATCCACACTAGCTGCTACGGTGCCCTCCCCCCCACACACACACTTATACCTATTCACACACGCAGCCACATTCTCGTTCAACTTCTCTCTCATTTACACACACACCCATATAGAGCATTCACACTCCATTCTCATTCCCACATGCACACATTCACACCCATACACAACAATCACAATATACTCCCATCCACACACACACTTACAGAGACAGACACAACCCCTCACATGCATGCATACAAAAAGTTTTTTTTTCTCACCTACTCTACCCCAACTTTGGACTCAGTGCTGCCTCTTCAGTGGCTTCAGGGCATCCGGCTCCCGTGCTCCACACAGACAAGAATCAGGAAGTAGGAGGAGGTCCTTCCTTGTTCCTGAGATGCTCAATTGAGCCAGAGCACCAGAAACCACCACACCAGGCACTGTAAATGTGCGGGGAGTTGCAGGGACGTCCCATATGCACATGTGTTCCTGCTGTTCGCGAGCCAGCATGAGCAGTGGGCCATGCAAGGCTTGGGACATAAACATCCCCGGCCATAAAGGCCCATTGGGCATCCTAGCTGGGGAACTGCAAATTGTAAAGGGCAACCACGTTTCCCTTCTATTGCTGACTCAGTGCTGGCTCCTCCATAATGGCTCTCGATAGCACTTCATTTTCTCGGCCGAAATAGTTCATCAGCTGCGCATGTGTGCTGATAATTAGAGGGCTGCAAATGCACAAAAAGCTGACACCTAGTAGAGTCTCAAGGTAATAATTGTGTGCTCCTCTCATAACAATTACTACAGATAAAAATGCAGAGCACAGAGCACTGGTGACAGGATCACACTGCAGCCTCCATTTTAGAAACAGAATTGTTCTACTGATGTGCTGAAATGACTAATTGTAATTAGCGTTATGCAAATGACTTTCTAATAGGCATCCTTCTACTGGCATGTTTTGGTCTCGATTATTTAGGAGTGAATTTAAACGTTTTGTGAACTGAGTAAATAGCCTCACCACAGACCACAAACATTGAATAGGTGACAGTGAGAGGATATACAATAGAGGATGGATGGCGTAGTTCACGTCCGTGAATCTCAAGAACATATATCCGAGCAACAGCAATGGCAGACAAGTGCATAGGATGTGATGACTGACATATTTTAAAAGCAATGCAGTAAACCTTTTCCCAGCTTGTCAGAAAAGGCTCTGCTAGTAAGAGGATAGACAGTTAACTGCGGCGCACATGGGACCACCGGTCATAACGGGTGGGATTCCAAATGTTTTTTCAGCCTTTTATAGCAAGTAAAGTCCTAGTTATGTGCTTCACAGCTATCCTTTGCATAGCTGAATAGAGCACCAGAGTGCACATGTTCAATGGGTGGCCTTTCATCTGTTGGCAACTTTTCAAAACTGGATTGATGGCAAGCCCTTCCGTTCTTTTATGCATCCATATTATTGCACAGGCTGTGCTAGAAGCTGCTATGATGTTTCCGAAAGTCCTGCAGAATTTTGTGATGGTTACAGATAAAACAAATACCCGCCTTGATTCGCCCATTACTAATACACAAATAGCGCTGCCTGGCCAGAAAAGATAAAGCCTGCGCAGAGACTATTGGTGGTCAGCCAAGAGCATGCTTAATATCATTGTTTTGCAGAATGTTGGAAGCTGCGTGTTTCTTTTCTAAAACAATATACAAAGCGCACTGAACACTGTATCATTTCTGCTGGTACGGGAGTAGCCAAGAGCGAGGTTAAATATGTGTGTGGCACGGTAAAATGTTCACAGTACAGCATCATATGTTGGTCTGGGTGTTTCTCATAGAGACTGGATGGCAATAGCTTGTGCTAAAATGCCAACTCGCCCTTTAACTTCAAGTTGAGATTTTGCTGCTGTTATCGTTTTATGTACATTTTAAATTGATTAATCAAGTGTTCTTGTATTTCTCTATTCTCCACTAAGGATGAGTGAGTGAGTGAGTGAGTGAGTGAGACACGCTGTGCCAAAAGGGGTCACTTAGCACTGTTCTGATGGGTTTGTTTTTAACTTCTGGTTTTATAGAATACTAGCAAAAAGTACCCGTTCTCCAGACATGACAACACTCCCATCAATTGTTGAAAACCAATGATCCTGTAGGTCTCCGTCCGATTCGCTTATCGCCTGATGTGTGTTGCACTGTGAAGTAAACTGCACTGAGAATGGGTGCGTGTGGCTGGCTGACATACCCCGGAGCAGACGTTGGGGGGAGGCGAGAGTTGGTGTGCTGCTACATACTCTGGCCTTCTGTGCTGTCTCTGACTCGGACCACTTGTCGCCGCACCCTGGCGTGGTGCAAGTTTGTTGCGGTGCATTGCGAGTAAATATCTTGGAAACCATCGACCTGGTGTTTTGTTCCTCGTAATGAGACTGGTCTTTCTACCACCACATTGATGTGTCGCTGATTTCAGGCAACCGTCTCGTGTGTGAAGGTGTTGAAATCCAAGGAAAGGGTGGGGTGTCCAAATGTCATGTAGCAAGTAATGTCCGGAGGGTCCTAATACGTAATTATGCAAAATGTGGTGCAGATTGGAGAAATGGTGTGGAATTGTATAAGGAACAATGCTTCGCCAAGCCAGAAACCCACACATTTTCACTTTTATAAATATAGAATATATTGCAGAATCTTCTTTAAGATCAAGCGATGTAAATTGGTTTGTTTTCTTTCTTTCTGCAGAATATCATAGAAAGGAACATTGCTATTTTTTAGGAATTTGTGGACTGAACTTTACATATGCATAAGTTCAATACTTATCTTTCAATGAATTGTTAAGAAAACTCTTACTTTCAAAATGGCATTTAAATGTTAAAACGTTGTTATACTATTACACATATGCAAGGCGTAGGGATCTCTATCCTATAGCCCACATTTGCAAACATACTGTCACAAAGCCCCTTCTGACATTCTGTAATTAAGCACTTACGCTAATAATGTTTTGCAATAACTGGAATTCCCAGAATAAAGCTTTTGGTTTATGTGCACCAGCAAAGCAATACTTCAGGGTTGCTCAATTTTCTAAATAGAAAGCACAGTACAGTTGTGTCCACCATGGACACTGATTTTTAAGCTGCCCAGTACTGGCCGGTAGGTGTGGGCAAAATAAAAATGCCTCTTATTTAATTTGGTATGCTGAGCGCATTTTATTGCAATCCACCACCTTTGGCCAATTGCATTTTGCGGCCTGAAGTTTTGAATTTCTTTTAGTGGTTGTACCTGAAATCTTGGCCAATTAGTGGTCTGAATCGTGCCACAAAATCTAATTGGCCAACATTTCAGGTGGGAAAATGGTAAATGACTGAAGACTGAAGACAAAATTGATGAAGCAGGCATACTTTTACCCGGAATTTGCTAAATTCTCAGTTCAGTAAATTTCACCCATTTTGCCCACCTACATACACGGGCTCCTCTGCCCAGCTAAAGTCAGCATGTTAAAAGCAGAAACCTGCCTAAGCAGTTTGTGATTACAGGAACCATTTCACTGATTTTGCCTTTTTTTTTTGAGTACCAAAGGGCAATTCCTGTTTGGACCTGTTCAGACCAGGAGGACACAGGGCACAACCCCCTGTTCAGACAGCAGGTAAGCATGCACCAACCTGTGTTACCCCTCGGTCCCCACAGGCCATCCCCTCCCCCTCTGGTCCCCCTGTGATGTTTCCTTGTGACCCCCCTTCTCGCACACAGGTGTTGCCTGTTTTGCTTGATTCTTCTACCCTGCTCCCCCTCAACCTCCTCCAGCCTATTTCTGCAGGAGTCTGTCCTGATACATTCTGGTTTCAGCATCACCGTCTTGTGGCCAAAGCTGGATTTGACTTTTATGGACTTCATTCACAGTGCGTCACTCTTTCTTAACTCTCATGCTGGGCTTACTTTGCATCTTGTACTCATGGTGGCCCTGAATCATGCTGTTCCCATCTTCATCCTGTATCCTAGCTTGCAACATTATGTGTTACTACTGACTTCTGCAATTGTATTCGCTCACCACTCTTGCTTCTCCACTCTTTTTGACTGCTTACTATCTGTTCTCTCCTCCTTTCCCTTCTCTCTTTTCCTATCTCCTACCCTTACTTTCTGCTATGCACTTACTCTATCAGAATTGTCCCTGGACCTAATATGATAGCAACATCGTCTGTTTCCTCCACCCTCCCATTACTGTTTCTTTCCTCCCCACGCCCTCTCCAGCACTATCTGAAATGTCGCCAGGCCTAGTATCATAGTCGCGTGTTTTGTTCCTCCCCTCCCTTTCTGCACCACTCTCCCCACCTTTTGTTTTTCTCCGGCTCTACCAGACATGTCGTCAGGCCTAGTACAGTAGTCGCCTGTCTGTTACCATTTACTTCCCACTCTCTCCCTCCTTTCCTTATCTATGTCTTAGTTCTTGCACTATTTGAAATGTCGTCAGGCCGAGTACGATAGTTAATTTCACATCCTTACTGTTCATGGCCTGTAAGAATGTCATTGTATTTTCCCTTGTTCCCTCCCTTGCCTTGAAGCGCTTTGAAACACTTTGTGTATAGGCGCTATATAAATAAACTATCATATCATATCATCTCATACCAGAAATGGTCAATAATATCAGCCACGGGTCGGTACCACTGCCCAAGATTGCACATATGCCATTTATTAAATTTTTTATTAAGTGTTATATCGGTTAGACATTTCCAATCTTAAACACTATATAGTTTAAAAAAAATAACGACATTTCGCTATGTGACATCTTAATTTATTTATTTTTTAAAAGGAACAGCTGCTTTGTGGTTTTACCCGATTGTCTGCTGGACTGCCTGTTTCATACCTGTCCTCTGTTAAGAGAGGTGGTCTTCAGCCCTTTGGACCCTGCTCCTCTCCTTGTCCTCTGGTCCTGTTAGTTAGTCCCTTTACTGTCTCCTTTGAATCCTAATGGTAGCCTTTGGTTTCTCTTTGCACCACAACAATATTGTTCCCAGCAAAATGAATCAGCTCATCAGGTCTTGTACATTTTGGGACTTCCATTGGAAACTGGTGCCCAACATTCCGCTTTACATATCTCAACCCACAGAGCTTTCTTCTTTCACCTATTATTGTGTCCAGACTGGACTATGTTACATCACTTCCCTACACATCAACCTCCCTCTGAATTCTACTGCTAAACTTCACTTCAACCAGAACCGCCTACTACATGACACCCCGTGACGACCTCTCAACTGCAGTATCACTCCACTCCCTTCGAGTATTTAAAGAATACTTTGCCTTGCCAACAGGGCCTCCCATGATAAAGATCCTACATAACTACGGAAACACCCCAACTACTACTAGCCTTAAATGCCTTCAGCTCACTGAACACTGCCTTATTGACTAACACATACATCTCTCAGCATTGCTTGGGTGGACTTCAGTTACTGTCCATTCTTCCAGCTTCTGGAACTTCCCTCCAGCACTAACTCTGACACACAGAGAACTTCTTCCACATCTGATGTTCCATCAAGGACCCTTGAGCTTTGATGTCGCTCCTCCCCTGCTTTTCCCTTTCTCTACTTCCCCCTTCCATACCCCTGGTCCCCACTCCTGTCTCCACTTTCACCTTTCCTTCCATGACTTTTGACCCACATACTTCTGCGCTTTCAAGTGACAGCAAGGGCATGATATGAATATCCACAATCGAATAAATGGTGTGTGGCAGAGTAAGGCATCTGACTACCTGAAGCGGGCCTGATGCACAATGCCTGCACTTTAATCTAGCGAGAGAGTCCAACGAGGTTTATTAGAGAGCAGTAGTTCCAAGCTTATGCCACCACAACTGGCCGGCGCTGCAATACAGAATATGCTGCAGAGGATGTGCGCCTGACCTGGAGGAAGTTCCCAGATGGATCTCAGTGGCTTTGACACCGGCTTGTGAGGCGAGCCAAGATGGGAGCAGGGGATGACCCGATCGGCATTGTAGAGGCTGGTAGTGGTGGAAAGTCTAAAGAACTAAACTAAGAGGAGCACGGGGCTGAGCAAGCAACTAATGAGTGTGCATGAGTATGTGACTGTCCAGCTAGCAAAGGAAGATGTGGGTGTTTCGTGAGGATAGCTCAGGAGCAACACGCCCACCTTGGAAACAAGGCTATGCAGAGCAACACAAGTTCGATCCCCGGCAGAGCAACACAGATTCGATGCCCGGGTCTGCGCTTAGAAACCTCTGGGTATTAAGCGCGTTATAAATAACCCACTATAACCTATAACCAATACACGGGATTGGCCAAATGTCTCCAGGCAGATGACACAGTACAACACATGTAAGGAAAAATGCACTGTTGTTCACTCTTGCTCATCTATGTATTTCCAAGGAGAGGGGAAGGAACTATGTGGTGCTTTTTATACGTTTCAAACAGGCAAGTTCATTTTAGTCCTCTGCATCCTTTAACAACAAATGAAAATATCCCTTCTAACTGTCCTTTTGAGTGATTTTGTGAAGGCATTTGACTGGAGCAGGCTATCTGGCCCTGGGCTCCATTCCCTGTGGCTAACTATTGTGCTTCCTTCCAAATGTGTTTTTACTTGATTGTTTCATCCCTGAATGTTTCTTTTTTGAGTTTTCATCAAATTCAGAGAAGTATTTGTGGGGAACCCCCACTACTCACCATTGACCCCCATCCACACGGCCCACACCTTAAAACACAACCCCTTTTCCCAAACGTACTATCTGTACCATTGTTTAATTACATATGGTAGGTGAATTTCTTGCTGGCGAATATATATTTATAGTAGTTATGGTTAAGTTGCTAATCCCATAGGAAGAGCACTTTTTGGGCGGTTTATAACTTCGCTCCCCCTGAACGAATCCTCACCAAACGTTGTAAAGTATATGGCCCACTCTGAATTTTTTTGCAAATTTTAGTGACTTTTGGTCCAGGGGGGGGAAAAGTTATAGGGGGGTCCCAAAATTTCTTTTTTTCCCATAGAAATAATTGGAAAAAACGTTGCTCACGCCTACAGCTCAAACCGCTGGACGGATTTCCACCAAATTTGCGGGAGGAGCGACGGCTTAGTCCCGAAACCGTACTTTTGTTAATTTGGTGTAAATTTGTCCAGTAGTTTCTTTATAAATGGGCAAAACGTAAGGCAAAAAAATTAGTGATATCTATGTCGGCTCCGCGGACACACTTGCCTGTTTGCTCCGTGGACAGGATACCAATTGGCTAATCAGCTTGCGTCATGTCCGCGGACACGCAACGTGTTCTCTGATTGGCTGGGATCAGGCGTGAGGTGTGTCACATTGTTTCGATGCGCCCGCCATCTTGGATCCGCCGACAGCGTGGCGGCGAACAGAGGCAAAATACAATTTTGGGGAGTGTGTTGGTGTGCAGAAGTGCTTGGAGAGGGTTGGGGAGTAAGAGATGGGTAAAATACTGTATTTGTTTAGGTGGCAGGTGCCCGTGATGTGTTCGCCATGTCCGCTGTCAATATCTCCTATAAGCAGCCCACATACCACAGTCAAAATCTTTGGTATTATAGGTGTGTTATGCTGCTACGGTTGGCCACGCACCCAAGACTCTACGCCCTGGACACAACCACTGCAGCATAACACACCCATAGAATCAAACACCCATCAAATATCCAGAACGCAAAAGTTTGTGTACTGTTTCATTTGTAGAGTTTGAATGTGAAGTTTTGGTTAGGTTATGCAGTTAAGATTGTACAGTTTGTAATAGGACTGCGTTATAAGATACCTTTGTAAGTAAATATTTAGGATTGTGGTGCATGATTGTGTACATTTTCTTTGAGATCTAATCGTAAACAAACTACTTTGCCACAAATGCCTTTCACTAATTTGAGGGAGGTAATTTTGCTGTTTTTATTGAAGGTGTACTGACAGTGTGGCGGCGAACAGAGGCAAAATGCAATTTTGTGGAGTGTGTTGGTGTGCAGAAGTGCTTGTGGGGGTTGGGCAGTAAGAGATGGGTCAAATACTGTATTTATTTAGGTGGCCGGTGCCCCTGATGTGTTCACCATGTCCGCGGTCGTAGTGGTTGTCCGTGGATATAATCAATGCACTACTGGCTGTTTCACTTTAGTATGATGTTGGTTTTGAGTTGCTGTGTGAACAGGATATAGGCTGAGCTGGCAGGTGGTGTGGCGTGACGGTGGGTCGCCCGCATTGGTGAATGGTAGCAAATAATTCATATGTTTTTCAAAAATATTTGTAATGCCTCTGTGCTGTGAAGCGCTTTCTGCTCCCATTCTGAGTGAAGGTCAGCGCCGTAGAATTTTTGTTTCCTAGCTGAGCAGACCCACGCATGGTACACAGTATAAGGTTCAATTGGTTTTTGACCTTGAAACACAGGGTGGATTGCGAACGGAATGCATGAAGGGAGGAATGTAAGACTTTCAAATATGATAATGTTCACTATTCAAAATTTGGAGAAAGGAACATGTAATTTCATTTTATGAAAATTCATTGAAGTGGACGGAGTGCTTGTTTTACGTTGATACAATGGAAATGCTGAATATTATGTACGTTTTACTTTGGACGATTTTGTATACGAACTAATCAAATTATAATTCGGTGACAATATTGGTGGGTACATTTTATTGTGTATAGTGTGTGGTATATTGCAATGACACGCAATTAGAACTTGTGTGGGTAGTTTTTTTTGTCGTGGGGATATGGGCAGTGCAGCATCGAGATGGGTGCAGTGCAGTCGTGGGTTCCCCCAGGTTCACAAACGCATAATTAAATGCTAATATTTAATTAAAATTCTGTGTATCTGTTCTTTTTGGTTTCATTTAGCTCTCTGATTGCAGCGTCAGCGTTAGCATCCCATTTCGCGCTCACCATACTCTGTAGCAATAACGTGCACAGCAAACTAAAGAGAAATTTGCACGTTCTTTTGTTTGAGTTATCATTGTTTGACGTCCGTGTTTCCAATACTTGTAACAGGGGCCCAAATTGATGGTTAAAATGATAAACTGTAATAAGATTGGTTACTGAGACACATTTTTGTTATTTTTTTTTTAAACAGCTACATCTTGAATTTCTGCTATTGTCATGGATTCCAGATACCAACTGATGTTTTTTTTAACCGTCAGCTACAGATATATGTCAGTGACACCTTTTTGGGATGATCGACACGGGCCCATATGCCCGCATGCCATACCAGCGATAAGAAGCAACTTCGTATGTTTTGTGGTGGCCTAGCAGAAGTTCATGCAAAGTCTTCACAAGAATATTGCGTGACTCACGATAAACATTTGTGGATCGAGAACGAAGAAAACAATTACCTATTTGCTTGCATATGTAATTCTCCGGATGTTCTCTGAGTGTTTATTGTGAAATAAAAGTACTTTACAAATTGTACACTTTTTTTGGGATGATCGATAGTGCCCATATGCCCATACGCCATACGAGCGATAAGGAGCAACTTCATATGTTTTGTGGTGGTTTAGCTGAAGTTCATACAAAGTCTTCACAGGAATATCGCGTGACTCACAATAAACATTTGTGGATCGAGAACGAAGAAAACAATTACCTATTTGCTTGCATATGTAAGTCTCTGGATGTTCTCGGGGCGTTTATTGTGAAATAAAAGCACTTTACATATTGTACAATTTGGTATGTCCTTTAATGGTATGGTTTCATATTCAAAATTGGGACGCGCTGTGTTGTGAGATGATGTGTGTTGATATTCCGGGTTCTGCGTCAAGTAACGTTATCACGTAGGTGATGATTGGGTGGGTTTTACTACGCTGTATAGTGATGTTCTGGAGATAGGTGGAGCATATCACTAGGTTTGGTGATGTTAGACTCAGGTGCGGGGCATATGCATTGGTGCCGCCAGGGCAGTTCACCCTGGGTGATGCAGGAACGGATAAGATTATCACAAGATGGCCGCACGCTGCTGCCTGATTCCGCAATTGTAAAAAAGAGTAAAAGTACGGTAAGGTGCATAGGAAATGTTTGTACGATCGATCAATGTATGCTTAGAAGTACATGCCCGAACACTTGGGAAAATAATATTTCTGAGTGCACTATTATTTTAATAGATCCATTTTTTACTGCATTCGCTGCAGATGATTTTTCAGGTCTGTTTCTGTATTATTATTAATGTCTGTATGGTGTGTTTAAAAACAAATCTTTTGGAAAGTACACAAAATGATGGGCAATAATTTGTTTATATAGAGAAGTGTGGTGTTTTCCGTTAGGAGAGCCGGTCTTAGAATGTGCAGGCATTTACAAAAGGAACGCCACTGAGTTGTTGGTTGAGGGGGTGCACACTGTGAGCCTACTTAGCACACTTCTGGTAAGAGGTTGTATACAACTGACTATGCTGGCATTTTCAAACACGACAAAGGAGGATTTCTGTGCTATAAAGGAAGTTGTTTCAATGCATAAATACACACGTTTCCAATCACTGTATCAGTAACTAGTCTGCCAAACATTGGTTTCAGTCTGATATGGTTCACGCTACATTTAATGGTCATCTTCCTATCCGCTGTCCAGTCAGTGCACTTTTGAGCCTTGCTTGCATTTCCAAACTCCCTGCCACTACTTGATGTCCAAGTGCATAGTTGCCATGTGAGCCACCAAGAGCCATTGCTGGCTTTTCTCGTTACATGATTGGATTTGTAGTTTCATGTTTCCCGTGCTAAGTATGAGCCTACAAATTCCAGCATGTAAAGTCAAAAGCAAGAACAGGCTTGTGTTATCGGGCATAATATGGGAGCACTTGACAGCTATGCAAGTGTTCATCAAATAGTCAGGCTCCCGGCAGCTTTTGCTACTGCTCTTCACACTCTGCTATGCCCAGTAGTGTGCTTTTAAATGCTCCTGTAGCAGAGGTGTTACCACGTGTGGGTTTTTAGGTATGGTGTTTGTGATGTCATCTTTGATGTCCTGGGTGTTAGCCTTAGCAGTGCACGGTGGTGGCGTGAGTTACGGTTGCTTAGCTTACCATAACTTGCGAATTTCTGGGGTTTTTTGGTTTTACTTTGAACCATAACATCCCTTTAACAACGTTTTTTTCACTGAATTGCATAGGTTTTTAGTAGCGCAACTTAACCATAACGTCCCTTTAACAAAGTTTTTTTCACTGAATATATATATTGCGGTAGTGGCTGTGTAGTTATGGTTAAGTTGCTAATCCCATAGGAAGAGCACTTTTTGGGCGGCTTATAACTTCGCTCCTCCAGGTATATGGCCCACTCTGAATTCTTTTGCAAAGTTTGGTGAGGTTTGGTCCAGGGGGGCAAAGTTATAAGGAGGTCCCAAAATGTCTTTTTTTCCCATAGACACAATTGGAAAAAACGTTTCTCACGCCTACAGCTCAAACCACTGGACAGATTTCCACCAAATTTGCAGCAGGAGCGGTGGCTTATTCCCAAAAGTGTGCTTTTGTTAATTTGGTGTAAATCCGTCCAGTAGTTTTTTTTTTTTATATGACCAAAACATAAGGCAAAAAAAATAGTGATATCTATGTCTGCTCTGCAGACACACTTCCCTGTTCGCTCCGGGGACAGGACACCGATTGGTGTTTGCTGATTGGCTGGAGTGAAGCATGAGGTGCGCCACATTGTTTCGATGCACCCCCCCATCTTGGATCTGCGGCGGCGAACAGAGGCAAAATGCAATTTTGGGGAGTGTGTTGGTGTGCAGAAGTGCTTGGGGAGTGCTGGGGAGTAAGAGATGGGTCAAATACTGCATTTGTTTAGGTGGCAGGTGCCTCTGATGTGTTTGCCATGTCCGCGGTCATTACGGCTGTCCACAGACATAATAAATACTAGCTATTTTACTTTAGTATGATGTTGGTTTATGGTTGTTAGCAGAGCATTGATTGTAATTAATATCCCCTATAAGCAGCCCACAAACCACAGTCAAAATGTTTGGTAGCATAGGTGTGTTATGCTGCGGTGGTTGTGGCCAGGGCCCAGAGTCTTGGGTACATGACCGAAGGCCGTAGGCTGTAAGCCATGCACCCAAGACACTAGGCCTTGGCCTCAACCACCGCAGCATAACACACCCATAGAATCAAACACCCATCAAATATCCACAACCCAAACGTTTGTGTACTGTTTCATTTGTAGAGTTTGTATGTGAAGTTTTGGCTAGGCTATGCAGTTAAGATTGTAGAGTTTGTATCAAGGACTGCGTCATAAGATACCCATGGAAGTAAATATTTTGGATTGTGGTGTATGGTTAGATGTTTGCTTGAATGGGTTATGTTATGCAGCAGTGTTTGTGAGTCCATTTATTTTATACTTACTGGTTAAATTTTTTGTAGTTGTATGCAGTTTTTTCAGGACATGGGTAATTGGACCAGACATACTTTTTTGATCTCTGTGATAAAAGAAAAGATCATATGTTAGAGTAGGTAGTTCATAATGAGCTATTGCATTGCATGATAGACATTTCTGTATTCTTTTTACCCTCATATTTAGTACTTTACAAGCACTATGGTTCAAACCAGTGTACTGCGCAATTTGCTCCGTTTCTGTCTTTGTTTTCTAAATCATTGGGTCTGTGGGAAAAGAAATCCATGCTGGATTAAAAAAAAACCTTCTATGTTGTGGTACAATATATTTCTTTCATTGTTCTACTGTTTATTTCTTGTTTCTTGCTAATCTTCTATCTGTTGGCTTGTTGCAGATTTTTGTTTGCATTTTGTACAAGTTGCTGAAATGGAATGGATTCACAGTCAGGTATGGATACATACACGAAGCGTTCATTAGGGACTTGTTCCTGTGCCACATGGATGCAGAGAGTGCATGTATGTTTCCAAATGTCTGAAATCTGGAAGATTGCATTTATAGGTATGCTTTTGTTTTCCAATACTTGTAGTAAGTACATTAGAAATTCTTGTGGATCTTCTTGCGAGTTTATAGTGAATTTGACCATTTCAGCACAGTAGTACATTTCTTGTCTTATTCCATGAACACTGTAAGTGTTGTCAGGATTGTTAGTTGCATTTCTATGAAGGAGTAACATTTGGAAACCCATTTGGTCTGTACTGTATAAGTAAATGTTGTCAATAATTGGTGGAAATTGGAATAGAATATGTATTGCTACATTTGCGTAGCAATTTACACCAATTGTATTTGACAATTTGAATGGACCTGACAGTTTTGTGTCAAAGTCATTTGTTCGGAGTGTGTGTTGCTTCTTTGAAGAAGTAGTTGAGTTACTTTGAGCAGTAGATTCTTCTTTGGTTGTGGTACTTGATGAAGTATTAGCTTCTTTTACTCTCTTTGGAGGAATTCCAGTGAGATCCTGTATCATTTCAGTTTGAAGTAGTTTTCTTTTACAACGGTTTGCTTTTTTATGAACACGATAGGTTTTTAGATGGGGTGTAGAGCGAACACAGTCTATTGTATTCTAGAATTCAAGGAATATCAGCATTTAATTTACTTACATCAAAGTTGATTAGAAAATAGCCTGTCTAGTTGTAACGCTCACCTGGTATCCACGGGGACGTCACTCAGCCTGTTCTGACCTCTTATGACCTCGAACCCTTCCCTGGAGTCTACTCGACTGGAGACTGGGCCTGAAACACAGGAATGGTAGAGTTTAACTCCCTATTGTCTCTGTGTGCTTGAACCCCTTCTTCCCCGGGGTCCTACCCTTCCCTTTGATCCACAGCTGACCTTGTTTTCTTGGAAAGTGTGCTCTGCGTCCTGCTTTCAGCTCAGGGGCGCGTTGATTGATGCGGGCTCGTTGCTGCCTAGTTACTTCACTGGCAAGAGTCCGACAGGTAAGTATAATGAGTCTTTTGAACAGTTCTCTAACTTCGTTCCTTTCCTTCCTTAGATTATGGCCGGCGTCCGGGGATGGCGACGTGCTGCTGAGATGAGTAGCGCTGAAGGTGAGTGAGAGCGAGATGCGCGATGTGACCCTTTCGTATTTGTATTGAACTGAGTTCTTTTTCTGTGTCTTTTAGGTGCCGTGACGTTTTCAGCGTGGATGCCGGTTATGAAGAAGAAATGCGGTAAGTAAGCACGGTATGCGGCGCCTCTAGATGTTTCCACGCTAACCTGGAGTGTCTTTTCCCTCTTGCAGATGGATGAGAAGTTCCGGAGATAGAGTTTCCCCAGAGTGGCTGGGATTCAGGTAAGCGTTTGAAGCTCGTACATTCTTTAAAAATAAGCGAAGATTTGCTGAATGCTTACTAATGCCTTTTTTCTGTTCTTTTCGCTTTTCCTTAAGAAGCGGCGTGCCGGGATGGGAATGACACCGCCGAAGATGCCCGCAGAACAGAAGAAGCGATGAATGATGGGCAGAAGTGCCGCAAGGTAAGGCTGTTCCTAACGGTGTTCTTGTTCTTGCAGGAGCTGAGCGCAGAAGAAAGATTCAGGCCTACTGGAGACCGATCCGAACACGTTGAGTGTCACGCTGAAGGTGCAGAAAACACAAAGCATGTTTCTCAGCCTGGGCATGACTTAAATAGTCTCTGGGTATCCCAGGAGTCTCTGGGCTGAACCACACCCAAAAGACTAGACTGCACATGCAGTTCTGGGAACCAAAATATGTGGGGGCATCCATTTTGTCCCCATCAATGCACTACAAGTCCAATCCCCAATGTTATCCTATGGGAGTTAGTGAGTCTAGTGCCACAAGCGGGTCTTTGGAGGGATGAAGAGGCCCTTGAGGGCCATGCAGGTGATCGTGGCCTGGCTCCAGCCTGACCTCTTGGAGGGCTAGGGACGTGAGGGGCAGGAATCATGACAGCACTCCCCCCCAAGGCCCCTCTCAAGGTGGCTCTTCTGTCTGGTCCTGGTTTGTTTGGATGGTTTTGATGAAATCGTCTAAGCAAGCGAGGTGCATGGATGTACTCACAAGGCTCTCATGTCCTGTCTTGTGGACCATACCCCTTCCAGTCTACTAAGTAGTATAATTTGAATCTGACGTACTTTGAATCCAGGATGTCCATGACTTTGAATTTTTGCTCCCTGGTGACTACTACTGGCTGCGGTGGCGTTGCTACCCGGGTCCCAGGTGGAACAGGTTTAAGGAGAGACACGTGGAACACAGGATGAATCTGCATGTTTGACGGCAAAGCTAGTCTGACCGCCACAGGATTTATTACGGAGGTGATGGTGAATGGACCCAGGTATCTTGGATGGAAAGTTCGGGTTCCTTTAATGGACACGTGTTTAGACGCCAGCCAGACTTTATCTCCCACTTGGTAGTTGGGGGCCTTTGCTCAAACTTCTTTTGGCGATTCTTAGCTTGAAGTAGGTGTTCAGCTGCCCTTTTAAAGGTTTGAGAAATGGTTGTGTGCAAGGTTTTGACTGCTGGCATTTCCAGGGTTGTAGGAACGTCCAACTCAGAAGTATGTGGGTTCCTGCCATACATGGTATAAAAGGGTGTCTGTCCAGTGCTGGTGTGTAGGGACTTATTATAAGAATATTCAGCTATCCATAATAGGTCAAACCAGCTTCCTTCAGCTTGGTGTACGCAGATACTGCTCGAGCGTCTGATTTGTCCTCTGTTTGACCATCCGTTTGGGAATGGTGACTGGTGGATAGCCGGATGTCGATCTGGGCCATAGAGCAGCATTTTCTCCAGAAGTTAGATACGAATTCAGCACCTCGGTCTGAGACTAAAACTGAAGGAAACCCATGGAGCCGTACGATGACTTCAAGAAATACCTTTGCCAGAGTGGAAGCATTTGGGACCCCCTTAAGAGGAATGAAATGTGCCATTTTTGAAAATAAGTCCACGACCACAAGAATAGTGTTAAACCCTTAACTGGGTGGTAAGTCAGTAATAAAATCGAGGGACAACGTGTGCCAGGGTGCTGGTGGGATTTCCAATGGTTGTAATAGCCCAGCCGGTTTCTGCTTGGATGACTTGCTTTGAGCACACACTCCACAAGATAGGATGAATTGGATAATGTCTTTAAGCCACGTGGGCCACCAATAATTTTGTTTTACCTTGGCTAAGGTTTTAGCGATTCCGGGGTGGCCCTCGATCAAGGAATCATGATAACCGGACATGACTTGTTCTCGTAGTTCTTGGTTTGGTAAGAATAAACAATTGCTGAAGTAGGGCAACTGATCTTTTATCATGTAATGTTCTCCTTGTGCACTCCATGCTTGTAATTGCTCCAGACTCATCAGGTGTTGGATTTCTTCATGTAATTCTTTTTGAGTTATGGTTGCTGTGATTCCTAGGAGCTTGTCACTCGGGATGATTGCTATTGGGTCAAGGGTCTGATACCCTTGCTCTTCCACCCCCATACGGGAAAGGGCATCGGCCTTCCCGTTTTTCACCCCTGGTCGAAATGTAATCACGTAGTCATATTCAGCAAAAGAAAGAGCCCAACTTAATTGTCGTTAGCATTGGGAATTTGCCGTTTTTAGGTACTGGAGGTTCCGGTGGTCAGTTATTACGGTGATTGTGTGTCTGGCGTTCAAGTGGTAGTGCCGCCATGCTTTAAAGGCTGACTTAATGGCCAGGAGTTCTTTGTCTGTGATAGCGTAATTGAGTTCAGGAGGTGTGAATTTACGCGACCAGAAGGAAACAGGGTGTAACTGGCCCGTTTCGGGGTCCTTTTATGAGAGGACGGCTCCCATAGCCATGCTTGAGGCGTCCGTTTCCACCAGGTATGGGAGATCAGGGCGAGGGGGGCGTAAGATTGGGGCAGATGTGAATCTTGCTTTGAGTTACTGGAAAGCTTCCTCGGCTTCTGTTGTCCACTGGAACTTTTTGTTGCTTTTCCTTAGCAATGACGTGATGGGCTGCACGATTTGCGAAAATCCTGGGATGAACCGGCGGTAGAAGTTTGCAAAACCCAGCATACTTTTAACCCCCTTGAATGAATTTGGGAATGGCCAGTTCAGTATAGCATCTACCTTGTGTACATCCATTCGGATTCCATTCGGGCTGAGAATAAAGCCCAGGAATTCCACCTCGGAGATGTGGAATGAGCACTTTTCGAGCTTCACGTAGAGCTGGTGTTGATGGAGTTTCTCCAATATGGATCGGATGTGTTTAACATGGTCCTGCTTTGATGCGGAATATACTAGAATATCTTCGATGTACACTAGAGCACAGACATCAATCAATTCCCGTAGGACATTGTTCATGAAGTATTGAAATGCTGCAGGCGCGTTGCAAAGGCCTAAGAGCATTACTTGATATTCGTACAAGCCGTATTTGGTGCAACAAGCGGTTTTCCTTTCGTCCACCTGTTTTACGCAAACAAGGTTATATGCCCCCTCAGGTCTGGTTTTGTGTAGATTTGGGCATCTTTGACTTGATCAAGCAATTCAGGGATCAGTGGCAGGGGGTAGAGTTTTTTTACAGTAATTTGGTTCAGTGCGCTATTGTCGATGCATGTTCTCAAGTCCCCCTCCTTTTTCGGTACGAAGAATAGAGGACTGGCTGCTGGAGACTTCGAGGGACGGATGAACCCGTTGGCCAGGTATTGGTCAAGATAGACCTTCAGGTGCTGGTTTTCTGGTTCCGTGAGTGCGTAAATTCACGCACAAGGGATTTGTGCGCCGGGTATCAGGTCGATTTGGCAATCGTATGGTCTATGCTGTGGCAGGGTATTAGCCTGTTCTTTCTGAAAGACATCTTGAAAGTCCTGGTATTCACTTGGTAGTGTGCCGATTGCCACAGTTGCAAGCGTGGAGGTTCTGGTGTCTATTGGTTGTTTCTCTTGGTGATAACATGTGTGTGCGCAAGTCTCAGCAAAGGCCAATTCTTTTGCTCGCCAATCGATTCGAGGATTGTGAGCTACCAACCATGGCATTCCCAAAATCAACCGGAACTGTGGTGCCTTAATGAGGTTGAAAACGATAGATTCTTGGTGTCCATCCTGGCCCAGAAGTGTTAAAGCTGCAGTGCATTGGGATACTTGACCAGAAGCTATTTCCGTGCCGTCAACAGTGGTAACAGTGTCGGTGGTTGATCTAGGGCGTAATGGAAGCCCCATCTTTGCTGCAAGATCCTGGTCGATGTAATTCCCAACGGCTCCACTGTCAATGTACGCTCTTACTGCATGCATCCGAGATGGCTGTTGGTGATTGATCAAGACCACAGATAGTGCAAAATGGGAGGTCTGTAGTTCACTTTCTTCGCTCGACAAGTGGACGCCTACACTTGCCGAGCTGGGGAGTTTTCCGATTCCTTGATGGTATCTTCCTTGTCCGTGGCCCCTACTGTCCTACTCGGTGGCTTCACAGGGCACTCTTTAAGGAAATGACCTGACCTTCCACAGTACAGACATAACTGCTGCTGTCTCCTTTTATCCCTTTCCGCTTTAGTCAAGGGGGATCTGACCCCCCCGATTTGCATTGGTTCTCCTGAACCTTCCGTTGTGTGGGCAATATTGTCCTTTGAACGCACATACATAGAGCGAGGGTCCAGTCTGGTTCGATCTGCTCTTCGGTCCTGCAACCTATGATCCAGTTGGACAACAAGGTCAAGGAATTCTGAGCAGTCTTTCGGGGGTTCACTACTTGTGAGAGAACATCCTTGAGCTCCCCCCGCAACCCCTAATGAAATAACGTGGTTCTCTTCTCCACTGGCCATTCTGCTTCAACTACGAGTCTATTGAACGTGGTTATGTATGTTAATAGGTCTTAATTCCCTTGGCGTAGGGACAGAAGTTCGTTGTCTAATGCCTGCCCATGAGTACAACGGGCAAACAGCTTTTCCATCTCCTGCTGAAAGCCCCTGAAGTCATGCAGCAAAGGATTGTCTTGGGCCACAAAGAGTACAGACCAGTCCGCGGCGCTACCACTCAGGTAGGATAGCACAAAAGCGAACCGTGATTGGTCATTCGGAAAGGCCCCTGGTCTACAAAGGAAGTGCAGGCGGCACTGGTTCATGAATGTTGCAAACCTCCTGGGATCCCCCGTAAATCATTCGGGCGGGGCCAAGGGAACTGCCCCAAGAAGGTTATCTGAACGGATTGGCTGATCGTGCTGGCATCGAGGGCACGCTTCCCGGCAATGGTGCATGACCTGCTTGTGACTGGAGAAGTTGGCGGCTTAAATCATCAGTGTGTTCTTTGGCTACTATCAGCTCTCTCCTCAGGGTGTTGGTCTCCTGCCTGGCTGCATGTACTTCGGAACGTAGCTGCCCCAACATGTGGGCTAACTGATCGGTTTCTGACGTTTCCATGACGCCCACGTGGATTTTGATGTGAGGCTTTGTGTTCTGTAACGCTCACCTGGTATCCACGGGGCTGTCACTCAGCCTATTCTGACCTCTTACGACCTCAAACCCTTCCCTGGAGTCTACTCGACTGGAGACTGGGCCTGAAACACAGGATTGGTAGAGTTTAACTCCCTATTGTCTCTGTGTGCTTGAACCCCTTCTTCCCCGGGGTCGAACCCTTCCCTTTGATCCACAGCTCACTTTGTTTTCTTGGAAAGTGTGCTCTCCGTCCTGCTTTCAGTGCAGGGGCGCGTTGATTGATGCGGGCTCGTTGCTGCCTAGTTACTTCACTGGCAAGAGTCCGAAAGGTAAGTATAATGAGTCTTTTGAACACTTCTCTAACTTTGTTCCTTTCCTTCCTTAGATTATGGCCGGCGTCCGGGGATGGCGACGTGCTGCTGAGATGAGTAGCGCTGAAGGTGAGTGAGAGCGAGATGTGCGATGTGACCCTTTCGTATTTGTATTGAACTGAGTTCTTTTTCTGTGTCTTTTAGGTGCCGCAACGTTTTCAGCGTGGATGCCGGTTATGAAGAAGAAATGCGGTGAGTAAGCGTGGTATGCGGTGCCTCTAGATGTTTCCACGCTAACCTGGAGTGTCTTTTCCCTCTTGCAGATGGATGAGAAGTTCCGGAGACAGAGTTCCCCCAGAGCGGCTGGGATTCAGGTAAGCGTTTGAAGCTTGTACAGTCTTTAAAAATAAGCAAAGATTTGCTGAATGCTTACTAATGCCTTTTTTTCTGTTCTTTTCCCTTTTCCTTATGAAGCGGTGTGCCGGGATGGGAATGACACCGCCGAAGATGCCCGCAGAACAGAAGAAGCGATGAATGATGGGCAGAAGCGCTGCAAGGTAAGGCTGTTCCTAACGGTGTTCTTGTTCTTGCAGGACCTGCGCGCAGAAGAAAGATGCAGGCCTACTGGAGACCGATCCGAACACGGTGAGTGTCACGCTGCAGGTGCAGAAAACACAAAGCATGTTTCTCAGCCTGGGCGTGGCTTAAATAGTCTCTGGGTATCCCAGGTGTCTCTGGGCTGAACCACATCCAAAAGACTAGACTGCACATGCAGTTCTGGGAACCGAAATATGTGGGGGCATCCATCTTGTCCCCATCAATGCACTACAAGTCCAATCCCCAATGTTATCCTACGGGAATGAGTGAGTCTGGTGCCACAAGCGCCATGTCTGACTCCAAGTGGGTCTTTGGAGGGATGGAGAGGCCCTTGAGGGCCATGTAGGTGATCGTGGCCTGGCTCCAGCCTGACATCTTAGAGGGCTGGGGACATGAGGAGCAGGAATCATGACACTAGTGTACGTAAGTGTGATAGTGCTACATAGCTCATTCCTTCTTTAAAGACTGTGCTACCAATATCTATCAATGCTTTATCTAGGGTAAGACCTTGTGATTTGTGAATGGTAACTGTGTATGCTAGAGTTAGTGAAAATTGTTCTCTGCGTACATACATGTCTTTGAAAAGAAGGAAGCGGGCTGTTAAGCATCCTATCCTTTTAACTTCTGATAGTTTGTCAAAGAGAATATTGACAAATTGAATGTTGTTGTCACGTGGGCATGTTTGAAAGCCAACAACTGCACTAAGTGCTCCATTAACTAGTCCTTGCTCCATGGCAAGGTTATGTTTAAGCATTACTCTACAGTTTAAAGATAATTTTAATATTTTCTCAAAATCAGCTGTGTTGGAGATAGAGTTTTCTAAGGTATTTAGTCTTGTTGTGGCTTGTTGACACATCGGTAGTGTCATACTATGTACGTCCAGTTCATCTGTGGAGCAATATCAATTATTGGCTGCATTTCTTTTTTCAACATTGTTTCATTGAATTTTGAACAGCTTGCAAGATTTGGCATCAAGGACATACACTTGACATTTGTGTGTGCTAATTGTTCCATGACATCAGTAGCACATGAGCTATGGCCATAGAGTGCATGGATGTGCCTGGATTTTAATATTGATTGTGCTTCTTGAGATAGTACACCAACTCTAATACTTTTTAAAATGTTGGTGCATATGAGGTCTGCAGACTGGCGCATGTTTTCTGTTAATTCTCTGTATTGGAAATGTTGCCAAAGGTTGACATTTTCTATGCTGCCAAGAGTTTTACTGCACAGTTTGTGCCCTAAGGTTTTAAAAAAAGGTTCACCATTCATTGGTATCAATTGAAGAAGATCTCCCAAAACAATAATGTGTTTTCCTCCAAAGAGCTCTTCGTAGTCTGTTTTGAGGACCTCTTGTAATATGAGGTGAATCAAAGCCAACATTAGGTTGGAGACCATGCTCACCTCATCTATTAGCAGTATTTTCATTTGTTTGAAAACTCTGCGTAGTTCCATTCCAGCTTCTGTGGAAAGTTTGTAATAGTCTAATTTGTTTTGGTGTTCTACTGGAAGGAGTAGTAATCGGTGTAAAGTGACACCGCCTATGTTGTAGGCAGCTAAACCTGTGGGGGCAGTTACAACAGCTGACAGTTTGTTGTTTGTCAATTGTTGGAGGAACTTGCTGATGATTTTGATTAAGAATGTTTTGCCTGAACCAGCTTCACCACTCACATAGAGCAGTATAGGTTTGTAGTCTTGGCAGGTACAGTTTTTATTTTCAAATTGCACACCATGTTCAATTTGTTTTGATATTTCTTGGAAAATGCTATGCTGCTCATTGTTCAGCTGTGATTTCAGTACAGCGAAGTCTTCTGTAGCTTGTTCATACTTACACATGGTGTGTTATACTTCTGTCCTGGCTAATTATGCCTCATTTGCTATTAGTGGCTGTCCAAGTGGTTCTTGGCTTCCTGTTACAGAAGATTGACTACTGTCGGGAGTGTCCACTTCTAGTTGGGCCTGGAGTTCTTCTTCTTCGTGTTGCTTTTCATTGTGCAACATTGTTTGGTACTGTGTAAAGTTTACGTCTGTTATAGTGCTTTCATTTGCTTTGAAAGTGTCTTCATAGGAGTCATATGTATCCAGTAACTATTCTTCTTTTCTCCATGGTTTAAAAAGTTGTAGCAGGGACATGTAATACAGTTCTTTATGTTGAGGAGTTTTTAATGACAACTTGATATGATTAATTAAGCTGCGTTTGATAAGTTTCACTAAGCTGCCTTCACAATTTACAACTCTGTATCTACCTTTCTTTTCATCTGGTTTAATATTATTTTTGTATGTGAAGTTTTGGGCTACGTGGTAGAGACACATGTTTTCCAAAGTGGTACTCCTATTTGGGTAGCATGTGTCTATTAAATTGTTTTTCAAAATGTCTTGGCTGTTGGGATCATTTTTGGCTATTGTTTCTATGTCCTCATATGATTTGAGAACACTTTTCCTAGATTTAGCAGGACCAAGACTTAGCCATACCATATTGTCAGATTTTTCATGCAAGGCAGTACCGGTTAAACGGTCTGCAGCTACATAGCAGCCAAATTCTCTATGAGAGAGCATTTTTATGCCTAAGCTGTACAATTTCTGTGATAGTGTTTTGTCAGATGATATGTCATCCCAGAGGTCCCAAAGTTCTGTTTTCTCTGCTTTGGTTAAGTAGGATGTGACATTTCGTGCAACTGTAGTTGAAGTGTCTGCAATGTACTGCACATCTATGTTTGCATTCCATGGGAGGGCAGTGATTGCATTGTAATGGTAATCATTGATGTATTTTGATTCTTCTGTTCTTTTTATGTAATATGTGTTCTTAGGTGATTTACCTTTGACACTATGTCTGACTGAAGACATGAAGTTGTATACTTGACCTGTTGCTGAAACTGGTCTAGGGAAACCAAAGCGGCATTTGGTGTAGTATTTCCCTTTTTTTAAAATATTTGCAACTACAATATTTCCCACATTTGTGTCTTTGAAACTGTAAAATGTGTGCATGAAGGTCACTATGTGCTGTTTGTGAAGGGATTTCACAAGTGACATATTTTTGGATGAACTGCAAAACAGTGGCATCACTGTCTTGACCACATTTAGGAGCATCTTTAATCCATAATAGCATGTGGATGTGTAGTGCTCCTCTGGCTTGGTATTCTTTTCGCCAAAAGAAGTGTTGAACTTCTCCGAGGGGAGGAACAGTCTTATTACAAATAAAGTGTAGCATAGCAATGAAGCGATGATGGAAATATCTTGATACATTCATAGGATCTGTAGAGCAGAGTTCTCCTGGGGTTTTTATATCTATGTTTGTTTTGCTTTTGTTTGCTATGCATAGGAAATCGTGTAAATCTTCCCATGCATATTCTGCACAGCTTAATGTAACAAACCAAGTGGGTGGGCCAAGGTTTTGTATCATACAGCATACATCTCTGTGACGTCGGAACCAGTATTCTTTTGTACCACGCATGTTTGCTAAACGATTTGTAATTCTTGACTGTAAAAACTCATCTTTATATGGGCCAGATTACACAAAAGCTGTCAATGCGTCACGAATAGGGAAGGGATATAAACGCTGCATAGGTACTATGTCACCCAAACTCAAATCCATAAGGCCAACCCAGATATTCCCGGAACCTGCTGGCGGGGTTGCCCAGTCTCCGGAACGCTGTTCCACATGGTATCAACCTGCCCAAAGGCGGAGAAATACTGGAGAGAAATCCTAAAACACATCAAAGAAATCTCCGGGCTCTCCATCCCATGGCACCCGGGAATCATTTTGCTGGGCGAAACAGGAGAGGGAGCGTTTCCAATCTCAGGTCAAATCCCCCGTCTATGCACTCACCTACTCCTGGCAGCGAAAATCGCAATGGCCTGACTGTGGAAAAACGAGGGCGGACCCTCAATAGCTCTATGGTGGTCCAAATGCAGGGGCATAGCAGTAGCCGAAAAAATCAAGGCGATACGAGCTGGCTCCCTGAACAGAACCCTGAACATATGGGACCCATTCATGGACCACGCGGCTAAATTCCCAGCTCTCACCAATAGACCTCCACTCACGAGATGGCTGCAATGTAGCCCACTTTACAGAATAGTAAACCATACTCAAATCTCCCCAGAAACAGAACTTGAGCCTTCTCACCCACCTACGTACAAGAGGATCATGGACAATTAAAAACAAGACCACGGACAATCCCCCCCCACCCTCCAATCACACCAAGAGACACTTTACTGCAATACAACTGAAAAGTAATGCATTGTTGTGATTGTTGTATTAACTTGTAAAATCCAATAAAATGCTGTTATGGAAAAAAAAACTAATCTTTTCCTTGCACTTTTTGTAATAATTGCATAGCTGACATATTTTAAAAATGGGTACCTGATTTGAATGTGTGTGCAACTCCGTAGCATAGAGATGCTAGTTCACTTTCAAAGAGAAGGTGGAATATGTATTCCACGTTTTGTCTGAATCTGGGGTCCTCAGAATACATTCGTAAAGAGCGATATTCTGATACTGTTATCTGTGTGGGTCTATCATCGTACCTTCCTCCTTTTTGCAGCAGGAAAGAGTAGAGTAAAGGCATGTGCTTCTATACTTTTTCCCCATATGCTGATTGGAGATCCTTTGGCTCGTCGCATTTGGTATGTTTCCAGTGCATCACTGAATTGTATAATGGTCTGAAATATTGGATTCTGTAGCAGGATTTATCAGTTCAAATTGACCAGTTTCTGGTGACTCTTGAATTATTTCAATGGTTTCTCTCAGGTTTTCTTCAATATTAATTTCTTTGTAGTATTCATTGTTGTTTTTTAGCTATTGCTGGGCTTGTCTAACTTTATGTAAGTCCACGAGTTGTTGCCAATTTTTTTTGTCTTTTGTAGGTACGCCATTTACTAAGATAATTCAAGATTGATCTTTTGGCCGTTGCACTCCTAGAGTGTGTACATTTTCTTTGAGATCTAATGGTAAATAAACTACTTTGCTACAAATGCCTTTCACTAATTCAGACAGAGGTAATTTTGCTGTTTTTGGTTGAAGGCATATAATTGCTTGAAATTGGTGCACTGTTTGAATTATGATGCTCTCATATAAATTTAGTTGTTGCAGGGGTTCTGGTAGCGGGAATAATTCCAAGTTATTTGTGATAGCGCGGGAAGGTGTTTGGCTGTTGATCAAGTTTTGCAGTGCAGTAATTGCAAAGTATTAAGGGGTTAGAAAGTTCGCATTTGTTTTCTGCTATAAGGTAGAGAGCTAATTGGAAGCATTTGGAATCTTTATTGTCTTCTATTTTGTACGTTATGTCTACAGTTTTTGTGGTACTTTTATAAAAAGTCCTGCGGCAACACACACACACATGGTTTGGTACTTCAGCGGAGATATTTTAGTATTTCTTTTTTCTATGTGTTCAATAGAAGGTTGCTATTTGTACAGTAGTTGCTAGTTTGTTGTAAAGCTATTGCATTTTGTGAGTGGCTTTCACTTCCAAAATATTTTCTCTGAATATGCTCTATTTCTTCGAGTAGTTGTTTGGCTGTACCATGTAGAAGATTGTTATTTAAATTGGCTAGTGCTAAAGCAGGACTTTTAGCATAGTAGAGTTTATGGACCAGATTTCTTATAGTTGAATGATGTGTTCATATCATTTTGATATGATCAAAGGTGCTTTTGCAAACATGTCCAGAAATGCAGGCTAATGAATGTCCTTGTAGTCCTGTGTATTTGCGCACTGGACAGGCATCCATATTTTTGAGTAGTTTCATTGATAATTTGTCTTTGCTTTTTACATACTGATTGAGGAACTGGTGTAAAGATTTGAATTTTTATTGGCAATGCTACACATTGATGTGCACGGCTATTTGTAGACTGGACATTTCGGTTCAGTAAAATGTAGAGGTGATACTGAGTTTTCTGGGGATATTTTTGTGAGCAGAGTTTCTTGTTCCATAATGGTGTTATTAAGTTTTTCATACCCTCGTCCACTGCTGTGTATGGCAATTGGGTTTGTTTGCTTTTGTTTATATGCCTCTTCATTAAAATATGGTTCTGTGCTCGTGGTGTGACTCAATTCACCTCCACAGATGTTTAAGAAGCTGTTTTTGTTGATATTCCGTTTATTGAGAAGTATTTTTTGTAGTTTAGTAGTTAGTTTTGTTAGTGGTTTCATTCTGTTTAAAACTAAAATATATAACTTCCTTTTGAGAAGGATTTCACTGTCTATCAGAGCTTCTAGGATTAATTTTCTACGGTAGATTTTAAGGGTTGTGCATGATTTCTCTCCTGTTTTTATAAGGTTCTGAAGGACTCTGTGGCGGAACATTTTTTCTAAAATGTTTTTTTTGGTATGGTTACTTGCCACTACATCAAGATTTATAGGTGCAGCGTTAGCAGTAGTGGTAGCTGAAGTCTTGTTAATCACTTTCTGTTTCGTTTTACATTTTTATAGAGGAGGCAATGTTTGTGTACTGGAAGCTTGTTTTGTTTCGCTTAATGACTATATTAGCTGATTTGTTTGAACTTTGTGTACAAAATCTGCTAGAGATGGATGCTTATTTTGGACACTTTCCTTTTGATTTGCTCTTCTTCTGCGTTGCTTTCTACGGAGTTGCTTTTTGGTAGGCATTCTTTGGGGTCTGTTGGAGAAAAAAAGAAAGTGTGGGTTGGGCTGTTGTGCAGTGTATGCATGCTTTGTTCATGAGTGTGTGAGTATGATGGTAAGGATGATTGTGGTGGTGTGTGATTATGTAATGGGCAGCTGCCTCAAGTTGGGAAGGCTATTGTTGTATTTGTGTGTTACTATAATGGGCTTCAGATGACAATATAAAGTATGCAGCTGGTAAGGGGAAGCACTAATACTACATCTAATGGTAAAGGGTTAATCCACTTGTTTGTTCTACAATACTAAAATGCTAGTGTGTTTGAGTAACAGTTAGAAAATGATGTTAGTATTGTACTTACTTTTTTGTATGGAAAGATTTAGGTTTCTTCTAAGTTCTTGTTCGTACTTCAGATGCTGCTGCTTTTCAGGAGCGTGGTCTTCACTGCAATTGTAAAAGAAAGAAGTTGGTGAATATGTGTGTTTATAGCACGTTTGTTAATGTAGACATTGTTTTTTTGTTTTTGTAGTAGCAGTGTTTTCATATAACTGAGCATAGTATGCACATGCACTTTCCTTTGCCAATTTTCATCCTGTATATTTTATTTAGAATATGTTAGTTGAATGTGTTTTACAAATGAGTATAATAGTAAACGTATAGAGCACACGTGTTGTTTTAATGTTATGTTATTGGATGATAAGAGATCGAAGAACTGATTATATGCATTTTTTGCTATTTTTACCGGTTTAATGGCAAAGATTGTACAGAAAAGCAAGCAATGTATGCATTTCTGAAGGTGTGGGAAATCAAGCAGCAGGATATATATAGAGGCAATGGTGTTGTTTGAGCTGGGAGCCTTTCTAATGATATTGTCTGTGTGTGTGCTTGAATGAAGATGCATGTACTGGCTGCGTGTAATTGTATAACACACTAGACAGCCTTTTTCATAATTATACTGTTATTTCTCCCATCTTTTAATATGAAATAACATTTTTTTAAATAGCTGTGTGTGTAAACAAAAATCTGGAGAGCAGGCAGGTTTGCAAACTTCATCATAGCAGATGGAATAAATGACAGTAAGTACATTTTACGGTTTATACAGGGTAAGTGGCAGTTACTCTGTTTATATGTATTCCTAGAAGAGCTGTGCATGTACTGTGTAGAAAGTATTCATACCTGTAGCCTGTGCTCATGCATGTGGATGTGCATGAATCTGCAAGTAGAAATCTTGGGGTGATTTTTTAGTAGTTGTTGCTGTAGGTCCTTTGCAGTCACAGCGCAATTGCGCTGAGAGTGATCAATAGTACATCTAAAGTGCTGATCTGTGATGATTGAGTTGGATGTAGAGTTCTTGGATGTGATTGGTGGATGATTGTGTGACTGCTTAACAGTAGCCAATGAGGAAATGGTGCAGAGAGTGAATTGGAAAGGGTAGAATTTGCATTTGGGCTATGTCAGTGCCCCTACTGTTGGCAGATTTGGAACACTTGGTTCAGGCAGTAATGAAAATACTTTCAAATGCCAAGGTTATTTTTTCTGGTTTAGTACCTAGGGCAATATGGGACAATAGTTTTGTTTTTTATCCTCAGCAGGTGGAGCGAGGAAGATGTAGGGTGGGCCTTATTGAAGTAGGTCGCAGACCTTCTCATTCTCTGTTTTACAGTAATGTTAGTATCATTACATTTGACCCATCCACACTTCTTTTTTTATATATGCTGTGTTGTGACCTGCATTGGTTGTGGCTCCTGCGTGGTAGATTATACCTACTGTTGTGAAGGTTTTCTTACCAAGCAATAGTTTACCATGTGTGAATCCAGTTAGGTTGCATTTGTTTTTGGTACCATCTGCATTATAACGTAAAAGCATTACTGTTACATATTTACTATGTGTCTGTATTTGTAAGGTGGCAAGACTCCCACACCGTTCATCTTGCTAGTGTCTGAAAGTGGGACAGTACAGACACACATGTGCAAATTATAGGCCTCTAATATATAATTGCAGTCATGGGGTCACGGGACCGCGGCCTGGCCGTAAGGGTTTGCAGCAGGGTTTGCTCAGACATTCTCATACGAGCACATTTTGTCAGGGCTCGAGACTTTCTCCTTTGAAAAATGTTTACTTGATTTGCCGTGTGAAGAGGAGATGGGTTGAGCAGACAGGTGGTGTGGCCTGGCTGTGGGAGTCGCTGGCAGAGTGCAAAGTTCTCCAGAGGAACAAAGTAAATCCGTAGAAATGTCGCCCGCATTGCTGAATGGTAGCAAACAATTCATACGTTTTTCAAAAATATTTGTAATGCCACTATGGTCTGAAGGGCTATTGGCTCACATTCTGAGTGAAGGTCAGCGCCGTTGAATTTTTGCTTCCGAGCTGAGCAAACCCACGCATAGTACACAGTATAAGGTTCAATTGTTTTTTGACCTTGAAACAAAGGGAGAATTCCCAAAGGAATGCATGAAGAGAGGGATGTAAGAATGTTCACCATTCCAAAACTGGACAAAGGAACATGTAATTTGATTTTATGAAAATTCGTTGACCTGAACGGAGTGTCTGCCTTACCCCGCAGAATGGAAATGCAAAACATTATGTAAGTTTTATTTTCGATGATTTTATAGACCAATGAGTCAACTTATCATTCGCCTACCATTATTGCTGGTTTACATTGTAGTCGGTTGTTGTTTGTGGCATATTGCAACAACACGCAATTACAACCTGTGTGTGTACTTGGCTTTATCCTGGGCACATGGCCAGTCCAGCATCGAGATGCGTGTAGTCCAGTAGTGGGATCCCCCAGGTTCCATAAACGCGTAATTCAACACTAATATTTTATAAAAATTCTGTCTATGAGTTCTTCTTGTCCTTAGCTTGCTCCCTGATTGTAGCATCAGCGTCCGCATCCCATTTCAAGCTGAACATACCCCATAGCACTAACCTCTGAAGCAAATTGTAGACTATTTTCCACTTTGTTTTCTCTGTGTTCTCATTGTTTCACGTCCGTGTTCACCAATAGTTTTAACACGGGGCCAAATTAATGGTTAAAATGATAAACTCTAATAAAGATCGGCTACTGAGACACATTTCTGTTATCTTTTTTAAACAACTACATCCTGCCTTTCTGCGATTGTCATCGATTACAGATTTGTGATGTCATCTTTGATGTCCTGGGTGTTAGTCTTAGCAGTGCACGGTGGTGGTGCGAGTTATGGTTGCTTACCTTACCATAACTGGTGAATTTCAAGGGTTTTCCGGTTTTACTTGGAACCATAACGTCCCTTTAACACATTTTTTTTTTACTTAATTTCATAGGTTTTTAGTAGCGCAACTTAACCATAACATCCCTTTAATAAAGTTTTTTTCACTGAATAATATATATATATATATATATATATATATATATATATACATATAGTTATAAAAACATGAGGGGCAAAAAAGCTTAACTTTCCCCATTATGAAAGAAAGATTGCAGTATTATAATGCAAAGTATTATGAACCTAAACAAATCCTTTGGGTTTTAAAAAATATAATCATTATTTCTCTTTGTTCTGCTCATTTGCATCTACTCAACAGTCCCACTTCATGTTGCACACAAATAGTGGAGACAGACGCTTCTTGGTGATCAGCCCTTGGCTGCGGCATAATCTTCTCCTCCCTCGTTGCTGCCTTGATTATTTGGACATTTTTCACAAACATCTGAACACCTACCTTTTACACTAATCCTCATTAAACAGTTTGGGGAATTATTGTGGGAAAATA
This sequence comes from Ambystoma mexicanum, assembly GCF_040938575.1. Taxonomy (NCBI): domain Eukaryota; kingdom Metazoa; phylum Chordata; class Amphibia; order Caudata; family Ambystomatidae; genus Ambystoma; species Ambystoma mexicanum. The sequence continues at coordinate 295,989,445 of NC_090936.1, read as the reverse complement.
ATGGGGCATTATGCTCCATCTACACTGAGTGCGCCCAGATTCCCTTGGGTTAGGAGCGCTATATAAATAAATAAATAAAATACACCCAGATTTTGTTAACTCTGCCTTGTACTCTGGCTATGCACATGATACATTCCATTCATTCATTCTTCCAAACAGTTTGCCGGATTATTCAGGCTTTTGATTTCTTATCCCCAACATTGGCATCTCTTAAGGCACAACTGACTCCCTTCTGAATGGCCCACTCACTGCTTTATCTGGGCCATTAACCTCTTCATTCCCGCTGTAAGGCTCTTCTTCCACAAAGCAAGGTGTTGCACTGCTTCACAGAACTTAGTGGGGAAAACACACGAAAGTGTTAGCTCAGAGAACTAGGAATGCGTTTTAATCCTGCGAATGGACAAACATAAAGCGGGGGTAAAGCGGCAGTAGTTCTGTTACTGCTGCATTATTGCATCGCGTTACTACAAGTTTGAAGGTAAGGTGAAGGATTTACCTACAGCAAAAATCTGGAGGTAAATTCCCCATTTTACTGCCAAAAACCTGCAATATTTGAGGAATTACCACCGGCATTAATTCTGCCAAAATCCCCATTGAGTCCTATGGACTGCAAAAATGGGGATTAACACCTCCCACCCACCACTTGTAATACAGGGGTAAATCCGTGGGACCAAGTGGTCATGATGGTAATTGAGTTTGCCAGTAATTTGGCAAATTTACTGCCCAATTACCACCAAACTCGTAAAGAGGCCCATAGTCTGGACTTTTAGAGACACACACTGGGCACTGTAGAGAAAAGTGAGGCAGCTCTGTGAAATACGGATTGGTTGGCTACCCTGCATCAGCGCTTGCCTGCCAGTATAATGCGTTCGGGGTTCTTGCGACAGAATGCTATATTAGTTATGGACGTCTCACATCCGGTGCCTTGAGGGAAACTCTGGAGCAACTCAACTTAGTGGACATCTGGAGGGAACACCATCCGACCGACAGGTCCTACTCCCACTACTCAGCTCCACACGGAGTTCACACAAGAATTGACTATCTGTTCATCAATAAGGAACTTACCCCACACATAGCAACCACAGAATACCTGGGGCGGACGATCTCCGACCACTCCCCACTGACCATGTTATGGCAAATGAGAGGCCCCAGACCCCCGATCCCCATGTGGAGGATGCCGACCGCGGCACTTGCGGACCTCGAGTTCAGGGAAACCCTTGCCGAAAAATTGGAAGAATACTTGGAGAACAACATCGGTTCGGTCCCCTCCTGGGGCACATTATGGGAAGCAATGAAGGTGGTGACCAGAGGCGAAATCATATCGAGAGCCGGCGGAACTCGCAGGCAGTTGCGGAGAACCCTGGAAGCACAGGAAGCTGAGATCTCCCGACTGGAGTCCACATGCGACAACTCTATGGAGACAGAGACCAAGCTGAAGGAAGCCCGCACAGAATGTCAGCAGGCATGGGAAAGACTGGAAAAATTTGATTTCGCCACGCACACCGCCAGATCTCATAAAGAATCGGACAAACCGGGAAGACTACTAGCATGGCTCTGCAAACGGGAACACCCCAAACATCTCCCAGTGGAGATACGGGACGCTAATGGGTCATCCCACTCGACTCAGCTAGGGATCAATGAAGCCTTTGCTAAATTCTACACAGAACTGTATACCCACAAGACCCAGATTCCTGCTGCAGACATCATAGACACACTCGAGGAGATAGAACTTCCCCACATTTCGCTCGAGCAGAGAGAGGAGCTGGAAACCGAGATCACTCTTGAGGACGTTCAAGGGGCAATCAGGTCCCTCTCCAACAACAAAGCCCCTGGCAGTGACGGCCTCCCACCTGAGTTCTATAAAGCGTATGAGTCCATCCTTGCCCCAGTTCTCCACGAGGTCTACCAGGAGGCACACACGGATGGGATTCTCCCCAACACCATGAAGGAAACCATAATAGTCCCCATGCTCAAGCCACACAAATCGCCCACCGACTGTGAGTCCTATCGCCCTCTGGCTATGCTAAACTACGATGCCAAGATCCTCACATCCATATTGGCCCGCAAGCTAGCCAGGGTGGTGGGTTCCATCGTTCACGAAGATCAGAACGGATTCGTTCCTGGGCGCAACACCACTGCTAACCTCCGGAGGTTGCAGCATGTAATGGCCGAAACATATGACAGGGACGAGGACCTGGCGGTGTTGTCGCTCGACGTCATCAAGGCCTTCGACTCCATATACTGGGAGTGGATCAGGGAGGTCCTGAGAAGATTTGGCTTTGGAGGGGGCTTCATCAGGTGGGTTGAGGTCCTCTACAATTCCCCGACGGCGAGAGTAAGAACGGGAAGAGTGGTTTCAGCGGCTTGGGATATACAAAGGGGAACAAGGCAGGGCTGCCCGTTATCACCCATGCTGTACATACTGGGCCTGGAACCGATTGCATTATACTTCAGGCAGCAGCTTTTCGATGCTGGCATTAAGGTGGGCAATGCACACCACATAATATCCTTGTATGCAGACGACGTCCTTCTTTACCTAAGCTCCCCCGAAGTTAACGCGCCAACCGCGTTGGAGATACTGGACAACTATGCGAAGTACTCAGGGATCCGCTTTAGTAGGAATAAGTCCTCTGCCTTCCCCTTGGCGGGCTTACGCAACATTCCGGAAAACAATCTCCCAGAGATAGGAATAAGCTGGCAACTGGTCCAGTTCCGTTATTTGGGGATCAACATAAGCCACACCCCGCTACTCATGCATGAACACAACACCGAGGCCGCCATCACGAGTCTCCGAAGTTCTATAAAGTTTTGGTCCAAGCTCCCATTGGCCATGGTGGGCAGGGCAGCGATTGTCAAGATGATCGTACTCCCCCGATTCCTGTATTTCTTCGTAAACATTTGCCATTACATTAGACCGTCCTTCTTCAAGAAGCTGGAGGCCATCATCAGGGACTTCCTTTGGGGCCCACACAGGCATAAACTGTCGCTGTCCGTCCTCTCTCTCCCACACAAAGAAGGCGGAATAAAGTTACCGGATCTCCAGTTGTACTACCTGGCTGCCCAGCTGAGTCACATAACGAGATGGCTCTCGGATGAGCCTTCAGCAGAGACCGAACTGCTGAGGCAACCCTTGGACAATGTGATCCCCAAGGAGATCCTATGGCACCCTACATGGCAACCCCCGGTCCCCTCCATGGTGATTGACCTGGGAAGAAAGATATGGGCCAGGTCCTGCTGCATCAGGCGAATACGACACCCATACTCTCCGGACAATCCCATCCTAGCAGACACCTGTCGAACGGCTGCAGACATCTCTACGGCAAGGAGGTGGGAAGAGGCCGGCATTTACACATGGAGCGACATGTATGAGGAGGGAGAATTCAGGGATTTCGAATCTCTTAAGGCTGCCGATGGAATTCCCCCGGGCCAGTTCCTCTGGTACCATCGCCTCAAACAAACTGCTAAGAAACAATGGACCGGATGGCCGGAGGAGCCCTCCCCTGACCCTCTGCTACAAGAGATGCATGACCTCTCGGACGGCTGGAGACCTGTCTCCAGGCTTTACAGCAGACTATGTGATAAAACCAACCCTAAATGCGAAGATCTGAGGACAAAATGGGAGGCGGACCTTGAGACCCCGATTTCAGATAAAGAATGGGAAAGAGCGCTGATATTTCCCAAAAAAGTATCCAGGAACACCAGGTTTGGCCAGATCCAATTGAACGTTCTTTACAGGACATACATGACCCCACATAGGGTTGCCTCCTTCAATAAGACATCCTCCCCTGCATGCCCCTGGTGCGGGAATGATAAAGCAGATGTGATTCACATGTTCTGGACCTGCACCAAGGCGATGGCACTGTGGTCCAAGGCCAAACAGACCTGCATGGACGCCGGAATGACAAGATACGAATGGACTCCTGGCGAGTGCCTCCTGGGGACCTACCCCAGACCTAGCAAATCCAAGCACGCTGTTAAATTAATGGACATCTCATGTATCCTGGCTAAAAGAACAATAGCGATGGCCTGGAAGACGCCGTCGGGCCCCAGGCAAGAGAGATGGCTCAAAGAACTCGAGAGATGGACAACAGCTGAAACCAGGGCCTGGCAGGAAGGAATCACGAACAGTGGCGAAACCGAAGGTGGCACTTTGGAATCATGGAAGGCCCTCCTCAGAGACATACGCTTCAGCGCTGACTACAAACCCCCCTGAAGTCCCACACCACTGCATTGACACTGCTCGGATGCCGGCATTGGTGGAACCACCCCTGTGTTTGACCCCTCTTGCTTCCTGAAACTCTGGGTCATTGCCCCTAACCCACCCGTCCACTGTAAGTTTGCTACAACATGAAGACTGTTGTTGATTTGTTTGTTCCCCCCCCCTTGTTTCCCCCTCACCGTCTCCTCCCCAGTTCAAACCAATGTTGATTTCTTGTTGTATTGCACGTTTTCTTTTTCTTTTTTCTATCAAAACCAATAAAATACGTTTTAAAAAAATAAAAAAATATTAGTTATGGACGTCTCCATCTTGGAATACATCACACATGCCAGGCGAGTACAGTCTTCCCTACGACCATACGCGGTTCCCCAGGCTTCCCTAATTTCCATGGAAACACTGAATGAGTGCTTGGTAGGGCTTTAAGTGTGTCGGGGCTAGCCGGGGCTGAGCCCCGGGCAGGCTTGCAAATATGTTTCTGAGGCGCGGCCCTGCCGGGGCTCACTAATGTCCCCTGACACTAGCCCCGGGTGCTAGAGGACAAGGCTTTTTTACTAAAGCCTGAAGCCCGAGGGTGATCGATGCATCTCTTAGGTAAAGGAATGCCTGGCGAAGGGCAGCACCACCATTAAGGCTGAAAACGTGTGGCCCTGTCCCCGCCAGGTATCTCTTTAGGTACGTGGGGAGCTCAGCACCCTTTCCCCAGTGTGGAGAGGGTGCTGAGCTCTACAAAGGGCTGCCTGGCGGGGGTGCCTTTAGCCCATCAAGCTGGGGCTTGTCAAGGGGCGTGGCCTACTGAGCTGGCAGGCGAACCCACACCATTAGGCAATGCTCCCTTGAGGAACCACAGCTCATATTCCAGTGCCACTTAAGGCGCTAGCGCTTGGCCTAGTTCTGAACCATGTAAACATTTCATCTTCTGTAGGGTCCTCGTGACCGCTGTCTGTCAAAGCTCTTGAGAGGTACACCGTGGCGAGCATGTTATTAGCGCCCTGATCCCTTAACAGGTCCCGTCCAGAACGGCTGGTCAGACCTGCCGTTCCTGGTGGGACCTGCTAAGGGACCTTGTAGTAGGGCGGTAAGGGATTACCAGCACCCTTACCGCCCACCTTGGATTGACCCCCTATATCTAGGAATATAGGTGCAGATCAACCCACTGGAGCACAAAAAGATGGTTGCTGGGAGGCAGAGTTAAGTCACACTGCTGAATGTGAAGTATGTGTCGACCATCAAAGAAATATGAAACTTTCATACCAGCCAACATTCTGTGACCAAAAAGATGTAGGATTTTTCAAGTTTCAAAAATAATAATTCGTATAGCAATGACATCACAGGAAAATACAAAACATACATTGTCGGCCCCATTGAAGCATTCTAAAATACACAACCCATCAAACAGCACAACACGGAAAGATGTTCAAATGTTAAAAATGTATAATTCTGAATGATAAGTTAACACAAACACAACATTCAATTGCACAGAAGGTAAATCACACAGAGCTGGTAGGGAACGTTTGCCACTGCTCTGTAGCAGCAGCCTGGGCAATACATATGTATTCCTGCAGTGCAAGGTGAACACTGAATGACATGGCGACTGATACCCCCTCAGTCTGATAGGCAGATGTTGTGTGATGGTTTTATGCTCTGCCACTTGCCTTCACTGGTGGTTCAACCAAGGTCTGTCCCAGCAAGATTGCAGGGCAGAGTCATGTAGCTGTCAGGTCAGTGAATTGATCTGAGCCCATCATTCACATTTATCACTTACCCATCCACCGCACAGACATTAATTGCCTTAGAGTCACATAAATGACCTGCCACTGTAAAAAGCAGTAGGATCTGTCACCCAAATATGTAGCCGGTAGGACTGCTTAAAAAGCAGTAGCCTACTGTCTAAGGGCCTCATTACGACCCAGGTGCTAATGGGTTAATGGCGCCATAAAAAGGCTGCGGTGCCGTTAACCTATTAGCGCCTAATTACGAGGTCCCTTTGCGGGACCCGACCTTAACGGCTGGTGTAGACCAGCCGTTAAAGTAGGGACCCGCAAAGGGACCTTGGTGCTAATTAAGGTGCCGCAATTTGCGGCACCGTACTTAGCGCCTTCCCCATTCCCATTGAGCCCTATGGGGCAAAAATGGGAATGGGGAAGGGCCATGGAGGAAGGGGGAATTACTGCCCCGCCAACCTTGTAATGGGGTGGTAATTCCCCCTTTCTCCATGGCGGAGCCGGTAACTTACCGGCATGGACCATGGTGCTAAAAGCACCATGGTCTTCCGCCAGGGTCGTAATGAGGCCCTAAATCTGTATGGTTGGCAAGTATGCACTTTAATGTTCTTTTCTGTCACGCCATCACTTCTGATGATGTCACTACCGATGCAAATTGAGAGATGTGCATGTCTGTTGATGCACAGGGAATCAGAAATCGTGAAAAAGAACAGGCCAGTCCCTGTATGCTTAATGGTCCTACAGATTTTTTGTATATTTATTGTGCTGCGTGTGTTATAAAATGCCATTTTTTACGAATATTATCAAAAAAGTGGATACGGGAGAAGAGAGTGTGCGCACACCTAAGACTGCTTCTGATGCATCTGATGCATCTCCGCCTCTAAAGTGTCCTTCCTACAAAACCGTTTTGTAAAGTTGCCCGCTCTGCGCCAGCAGGTATAAAGGTGCCAGGCCCTCGGCGCACGCAGCTGGTAGGGGATTATGGCACAGTGGCATCTGGCTTGGGTGCTGTTTCTCCACTTGTAGAGTTGTATCCTAAAAAGGTCTTAACTCTGTACTTCTTTCTGGCTAGGTGGTTGTCAACCTTTACGCTCCTTCTTAAAGACTCGTCATTGGGCCTCATTACGACCCAGGCGGTAAGGGGTTAACGGCGCCATAAAAGGTGGCGGCGACGTTAACCCCTTGCCGCCTAATTACGAGGTCCCTTTGCGGGTCCCCACCTTAACGGCTGGTTTTACCAGCCGTTAAGGAAGGAACCCGCAAAGGGACTTTCGAGGTAATTACAGTACTGCAATTTGCGGTACCGTAATTACCGCCTTCCCCATTCCCATTGAGCCCTATGGGGGCAAAAATGGGAATGGGCAAGGGCCAATGGTGAATGGGGAATAAACGCCCCGCCAACCTTGGAATGGGGCGGTAATTCCGCCATCCACCATGGCGCAATCGGTAAAATACCAGCGTCAACCATGGCGCTAATAGCGCCATGGTTAATGCCTGGGTCGTAATGACCCCCATGGCCTTACACTCGGGCTGCTATGTAAATTACACCAAGGCTTGTCAAGTGCTCTTCCCCTATGGCGATTGCTCTGTGACTCCGGTGTCACTTTCAGGTTCTTCCTGATCTGGGATTGCTTTCCTCAGCTTTTCATTTACAGTTTTCTGTTTGGTCAGTTCATCTCCACCTTACTGATAGAGATGTGCGGTAGAGGGTTTATGCATTTCACTAAATGCTCTACAAATTGGTGACAGTTTGTTTGACTGACTGACTGCCTGAGTCAGAGGCCATTGTTTCTTGAATGCCCTATTCTGCCGGTTCTAGTGGTTCTTAAGGTCTGAGTCAGCATGGAACGCCATTAATCGTTCAGGCTTCTAACTCTGCACTCGTGTATTCCATCTACCCCATAGGACAAACTGACACATAGAACAATAATTATAAGGACTAAGAGACATAACCCACTAACCCAAAAGCTCACATTTCTGCATAGTTAACTTACACAAAAATCCACACAACCACCTTCTCGCACAGCAAACTGCATGCACTTCACCACACCGCAACAACAAACAGTTGCATCAACAGCACACGAGGACTCACATCGATCCGATATTCACATCCAACCTCAGCACACAGTGAAAACCGAACTGAAGCTGCCAACATGACACCACCTTTCTAACTTTCCTACTCACTCTTCACCCTACTAACCCCACCCCGCCTTCTTGTTTGTAGATACGCCTGAGTGCCTGGGGACCAATTCCATTGGTGACAGTGCGCGGTACAATTACCTTTAACATTAACATCTCAGGAGCCACCAGGGGGCGCCAAGATGTTCTGACGCTCCTGTGCCAGTCTACTCCGAGGGCTGCAAGTTTAAGGAACTGAGCCCACCCAAAACCCCCCAGGAGTGAGGTGCGGTCCCCGAGGCGATCCCCAGGGGGTGGAGCGCTTTGGATGAGCCTTCTCCCGACTCGAATCAATGCGGCAGAGCCCTGGATCGGGCATCCAGCATGCAGCAGCGAGAGGACGCCTGCTCTATTGGCCGCCCTGGGGCTCCAGCACCACAGGAGCCGCAGAACGCTGCTCTTGAGCATTACGGCATGGGACGAGTTGTGGCCTGCTCCCCCCTATGCAGGAGGATTACGGTGGTCCAGGTCTGACGGCTGCGGGAGGAGGTGAGATGAATTTTGCGGTGCGAGGGGGCCGCAATCTGGACCTGGTGGCCCTGGCCCTCTGCCTCGCTCTAGCCTCGTGGGCGGGCACTCCGGGCCACTGGGCCTGACAGAGCGGGCTGGTGCAGTTGCCCCCAGGCTAGTTGCGGGTTCGGCCCACCCCCCCGTGGGGCTCTGGAGTTGGTCGGGTGGAGGGTCCGCCCCCCCACGGAGGCTGGTGGTTGAGCGGGCGTGAGGCACGGACCGGTGAGCCCTCCCCGTGGGACCCTTCCCTGGCTCACCTCCTCTCCGAAGAGGCCCCTTCTGGAGCTGCAGCGGCTTCGGGGGTGGAGGGAGGCACCCCCCACCCCTCGCATCGAGTGGAGCTGGTGAGCGGTCTTGTGTTTATCACCCTCCTGATCCCGCTCTTCGTTTGGCACTGAGCGGGCACCTGTGGTGGGGGTGAGGGGAGCGTGTTGTTCTATATGCCTGTTTGCTTAATGCCTCCATCTCCCCCTAACTTTCCCCCTCCTGCCGCATTTTCTTTTTTTCTCTCATTTCTCTGGGGAGACAGTCCTAGGAGTGGGTTGGACTCTGTCCCTTTTCCCGCAACCAGAGGAACTGAGGGATTGAGGGACTCGAGTGTGAGAGACTGCCCCCGGGTGCCTCCCTGTTGCCCCACCTTGTGTTTTAGTCTGGGGCTTCTCAAGAGGCCTCGCTGGGTCCGGTGTTGGATCTCACTTGGAAGACTTGGGGGCACTCATAGTTGTTCCAGAGCCTCCTCAAGTTTGAGCTTCGTCCCGCAGGGGGCCATATTTGCTACGGATTCCCCCTGTCACCCCTCTTGAAGACGCCTGGAAGATTCCTGGATGAGCTGGGCCCGGGCCCTCCAAAAGTATCGATACGCCCCTCCTTTAGCCCTGGTCGCTCCCAGCATGGCACCCAATGCGCAAGCTGAGACCCTGGACGCCCAGGAGGTCAATAAGAACATGGTTGCCTTACTGGAAGAAATTTGCGGTTCCGGGCTGACATTGGCAAAAGACTGGACTGTCTGGATAAGAAAGTGGATTCTGTGGATGAACGTGTTCAGTCCCTGGAAGCGAACCAGTCCTCAGTTCACCTTTTGGAAACCCAGATCGACATGCGCCTCTCGGAACTGGAAAGGAGGAATGAAAAGTGCGCCCTTAATTTGCACGATTTGGAAAATAGGGAGCGCCGGAGCAACCTGCGATTTCTAGGGGCGCCGGAACGAGAGGGGGAAACCCAGGCAGATATCCTCAGGACCGTCAATTCAGTGATAAGTAAATTGTTTGATGGGGGCAACACCGACGAACCAACGATCGACAGGGCTCACACAGCGGGCAATCCCAACAGGGGGCCCAGGTCAATCCTTGTTAAATTTCATTATTATGCAGAGAAGTCTAAGATTCTTGACCTGGCAAGGAAAAAGAGCCCAGTCACTTGAGAGGATACTAAGGTGACTATTTATCAAGACCTTTCGGCCTTTACTCTGGCCCGCCGGTGTGGTGCCTTGACTAGATGGCTCCAGTCGAAAGGAGTGAGATACAGATGGGGCCACCCCATTTTTCTTTCATTTGAATATGATGGCTTTAAATACTCTTTGGTCACGGAAGATTACATCCAGAGGGTCACCGATGAGATTCTGGGTGATCCCAAGCAGGGGGGATAGCCAGGAGGGTGAGAGAAATGACGTGTCTCAGACCCGCACCCCCAGCAGGTCCTCTGAAAGGCGTCGGGTGCAGGGACATAGGAAGTATAGGAAGGTGTCCCCAACCTTGCCGGGCACATTTAAAGTCTGAATATGTTAAGCTTTCTGTATGCTCTCAGATCTGTTTGGTGAGGGCTTTGGTTTCTTGAAGGTTCTTGGGGATTATGAAACTGTATTGGATCTCTTTGTTCGAAGTGAAGGGGTTATTGAGTCAATAAGTTCTGCATTGCTGGGGAGTCTGGGTGGGGGCAGAGGGAGGACAATCCCTTGGTTTGTTGTCATGGAGTGTGGGGGGTGCTCAACGTAGTTCATGTGCTTCATGTGTATTTCATCATAAAAGTGTATTCGGAAACAAATTATCGATAAACCATTAACAGAATAAAAAATGCATACATTACAAAAGTCAATTCAACGTATTAAAAAATATCTAGAGTATAAATTTACAAACAATACATGCAGATTTAAAATGCGCATGTGTGTAAATCAGGTAATATCCACAGAGAGCAGCCAAACAATTCATTACGATTAAAATTTCAGAGCTCAATCAAATTCTGTGCCACGGTTTTGGATCTCCGATACCAGGCTCGTCTCAAATAATCCACCATACCCCAGGCCACTGGAATCGTAGCTGCGGACAGCAAATAACATAAGGCAGGCTTAGCCTGAAACATGCCGGCCGATCTGAGTAGTGGCAAAAGTGTTCTCCGTCTTAAGTCTATATAATGTGGGCAGAACAATACAAAGTGTAGGAGATCCTCTGCCGGCCACTGACAAAAGGGGCAAGCTGTAGGTTGCACACTATCTGTCCAGCTTTTAGTTTGTGCACCTAACTATAAGAAATCAAACCGTGCTCTAGTCAAAGCCCAGCGGTCAACAGGATTATCACTATGGAGTAGATATGGCTGAATAGCATCTGTTGTTGCATACACGATATGCCTTCTGTTTGCAACAATGCGTAAGGCAGCAGACTCCCTATTTGCCACCAAAATGGTTTTGAACAGTTGCTTTTGTGCCCTGACCATACATGGGGTAAAAATGTTTTGTGGGCAAACTAGGTTGACGCCGTTTAACTTTCTGATGCATTTCTGAATATACCTAAGCCATGAGATTTTCTTTACTGCTGAGCTGCTTAGGAGGGCTCTTAAAATCTTATGTGAGAGAATTGCTTTCTGATTTGCCCATAATGCCAACCAATGCGAGACCAGAGCCAATAACCACTCAACAGCAATATGGGGGCATCCTAGTTCCAAATGTGTCCCATAGTTTGAGGCAGACTGCTGCAATCCAAGAAGTTTTTGAAGGAAGGCATTCTCCACGTTTTCAATTTTTTGGATCCTTTCCATGCCCCACAGTGCAGCCCCGTAGTTAGTAGCAGTTTTTGTTTGAGCCCTGTATATTTCTGAGATAAGTTTAATTGGGCGCCCCACACAGTTATGTTGAAAGTGTGACAGACCCCCAAGTATGCATTTACCCTTTGGAGGTAGACACTGTTGGCCTGGTTTTGGTGACACATATAAGGTCACGTGGAATCCAGGCGCTCGGGTGGGAGGGAGGTTTGTTGGGGTTTTGTCATCTGTTGCCTTGGGAGTTGAAGCTTATGTCTGTACCGAGTTGGGACCTGTCCCCTGGGGAATATCTTGGTTCTTTTCGAGATCGAACTGTAGGGAGTCACCTGGGGAGTTCAGCCATTGGGCGCCTTCAGGGGGAAATATTGAGAAACAAACGCCTCCCTAATGGCTGACTCCAACCAAGCACTGACCCTGGGTTCTCTGAGTGTCCGAGGTTTGAATTCTCCTCATAAGAGATCCTTGGTGGTTAGGGAATTTAAGAGGTTGAAACTTCATGTGTTGTTCCTTCAGGAAACTCATTGGACAAGGGGTAAGCAATGGCCTCTTAGAGCTAACTTTGTCCAGGGTGTTTTCCATGCATCTTTTCGGACCAAAAAATGGGGGGTGGCAATAGTAGTTTCCCCGAAAGCCCACTTAATCCCACATTCGCAGCGAAAGGACACAGAGGGTGGTTTTGTGATGGTTAAGGGGGAAATCAGAGGTAATAAAGTGACGCTGGTGTCAGTCTACGCCCCGAACGAAGCCAAAGACCAGTTTTGGGAAGGGACTAAGTAAAAAATCATGGAGTTCACAGAGGAGGTCCTCTTGGTGAGAGGTGATTTTAACATGGTTCTCGACCCCGATGAAGATCAAAAATCTGAGCTTCCGTACACGGTCTCTTGCAGGCTGAGGAAGATTTCAGCCTCTTTTCATAACACTAACTGGCCCGCACTCTTCCTTTTCCTGTATCGATCACATCTTGGTGGACGGCTCACTGAGGGAGAGGGTATCTAGCTTTGGGGTGGAGTTGATCCCATGCTCGGATCATGACCTAGTATGTGTCCAGATAGGGATGTTCTCGGAACGTCTCCAGAACGTGAGGTGGTCATGTAACAACCTGTTGTTGTGGGATAAAGTCCTGTCTCAGGAACTTATGGTAGTGATAAAAGACTACTTCGCCTCAAATGACAATGGGGAGGTGGGGGATGCTGGTGTATGGGAAGCATTTAAGGCCATGATTAGAGGGGTGCTCATTGGCATGGGAGCGAGAAGGAAACGGGAGAGAGGTAGGGAGGAGAAAATTCCTAGAGACAAAATAGAGGCTATCCAGCCGGGGGGCAAACTCAGGTCCCAAATGTTCCCGGGTAAATGGTCAGAACTTGAACGACTTAAGGCCCAACTAGCAGCACTTTTGGTGGGCCAAACCGAGAGAAAACTAGCTTTTCTTAAACAACAATACATGGAGAAGGGGGAAAAAGCTGATAGGATCCTTGCCTGGAGACTAAGGGAACTCAGAAATAGCAAGAGAGTCCATGTGCTGCAATCCCCGGGGGGAGGTAGATATACAGAGGATTCAGGTATAGCTGAGCTCTTCCGACTATATTACGAACGCCTCTACACCTCGGAATGTGCTGGAGAGGGCTCTGAAGCGGGCGTCTTCCTAGACTCCCTGCCAATTCCCTGCCTTTCCCGGGAGCAGGCAACAAAATCCTGCTTAATGCCGGTGGGGTCGGGCTCCCGGGGCAGCGAGGGAGGAAATACAGTGGAGGGCATCAAAATAGTTAGTTCCGACATTCTATTTCTTGGGATCCATCTCCCTAGAGACCTGGGATCCCTCTTTGAATTGAATTTTCCCCCAATTCTCTCCAAGATAAAGTCGGACCTTGCTAGGTGGATGCCCCTGACCCTCTCGTGGTTTGGCCGAATGGTGTCCGTTAAAATGAATGTCCTCCCCTGCCTTCTCTATCTCTTCTCTTCTCTCCCCACGAAGATTCCAGAGTCTTACTTTAAGTCTCCGCACCTTATGATTCAGCGTTTCATTTGGAATGGCAAGAAACCGAGGATCAGGTATGACACTCTGACTCTCCCGAGGTCCTTTGGGGGGTTTGGACTCCCAGATTTTCAAGCTTAGGGTCTTGTTGGAACATATGCGAGATGAAATGCGCACCTATTGGACATACATCGAGGATACATATACGCACCCCAGAAAAGTTAGAGACTTGTTGTGGGCCCCAGGAAGTGAGCTTCCCAGTCGAGTGAAAGCCCATCCTACGCTTGCGGTACTTTGGGAACTCTGGCGGCCATCCAAGGAGAATCTTTCACTCTCCTCCTGGCCTTCACCTCTCTCTTCACTTTAGGGTCCGCCCATCGACCTGGGTAAAAGGGGCCTAAGAAATACTCAGATATGGTCAGACATGGGCCTGGAAAAGGCTGTCCAACTGGTCTGACAGAATTCCTTCATAGAGTATGACTCTGTGGTGGAAGCGATGGGTGATAGCCCGATGTCAATTTTTGAGTTTCTCTGCATAAAAGGTATCGTCACAGCTCCCTCCCCCCCCCCCCGACTCAAGGTGTTAGCGCGATCTCTCACGCCCTTCGAGAAGGTGATTGTAGAGTCATGTTTATGCAGCCCAGCCCAGCTGCAGGGTAGGCAGGGGTTTAATCACTTCTGGGATGAAAAACTTAGGTTTGTAATAGAGGACTACACCTGGTCTAGAATTTACGAGGCTCTCTTCTCAGGCTCCTTGTACACTGCAGATATGGAACATAACTTTAAGATTCTCCATGCTTGGCATCTCTGCCCAGACAGGCTGTCAAAGATGTTTTGGGGACTCTCCCCCTTGTGCCCTAGGGATTGTGGCCAGAGGGGTACATGGTTTCACTTGTGGTGGGAGTGCCCGTCTGCTCAAATCTACTGGGTGGAGCTTCTGAGTTGGATGAAAGATATAGTGGGTTTGGCCGTGCCCAAAGGTCCCCGGGAAATATTTTTCGGTGTTTCAACCTCAGAGGAAGATGCGGGGGGCTTACCGCAGGTAATAAGGGTATGTTGAGAGCAGGGAGGTTGGCTCTGGCGCAGGCTTGGAAAGGTAACTCCATCCAAATCATAACTGCTGAACCCATATGAATGCATCATTGTACTTTGCCGAAACCATACCCTTACCCAGAATAATTTGGCTCACACATTGTTTGTCAAGTGTTGGCAATAAAAGGCCGTAGGTCCCGTGCCCGCCTTCTTATGTCCCACGACTTGTTGTGCACACCGTACAGTGTCCTTCCTTCTTTTCCTTTGTTCTTCTCCCTTATTTGTAGGGTGGGAGGATTTTGTGGTAAAGAAGCAAAGTTTTGGAAGGCACTGAGTAAACAGTGCACCTCCTGTGTGTTTGGGTCCCCGTTCAGGGTCCACAAACTAATTGCGTTTTCTCAGAGCATGCCGCTCTGTATTTATAAGACCCAGGGGAGCCCTGGGTCTTTGATATGTGTAGTAGTGGGGGCTGTTATGTGTCAGCCCCCGGCCGGATAGCCGACTGTCTGGCCCCCTGGAGGGGGCAGGTCTTTGAACCTGATCCCTGCCTGCCTGTTGGTTTCCTTAGGTGCTTAGCACCTAGTTGCATGAAGGAAGGGTGAGGTGATTGCTCACACCTCACCCTTCCTCAGCATTGAGCTGGACAGACTGCGTGTCTCTTCGACTGGAGGGGGTAGAGAGGAGCAGAGGAGGGGGAGGGTTGTGCTGTCCCTCTCCAGGCCTGCTGATGGTAACAGCAGTTACCCTGCCTCGCTTTGTGAGGCACTGCAGCATTGCCCATAACTGCTGAACCCATATGTATGCATCATTGTACTTTGCCGAAACCATACCCTTACCCAGAATAATTTGGCTCACACATTGTTTGTCAAGTGTTGGCAATAAAAGGCGTAGGTTTTTATTGTACAGATATGGTTATGCCAATAACAATAATCACATATCATAAGGTAATAAGCCTTACTTTTGGGCACCGGGTCTTGGGGTTACCCTCTCTGGCCCGTGCCACCACACGTGGGCAGGTTGACGGCTGACTGCGTTCCCCCGAAAGTATCTCCTATTTACAACCCCTGGAGGCTAGAGTTGCTGTAATTTCTCGAAAGAAATGTTCCATGCCCTTGGTTGATAAGTGGAAGCCGTCCTTGTGAAAAAGGTCCGGATCACCCAGTGTAATGGCTGGGTGCTTTATGAAGCCCAGTCCTCTTGCTGTGCAGAATTTCTCTAGCCCCCTGTTGATTTTCCGTCTGGAAATGTCTACAAATTTGTAACAGTTGGCCCCTTGCCATTTCTTCCTAGTTAGGATGGCTAAAAAGTATATTTTCGTTCCTCTCCAATTGTGTGCGATGCCTGCAAGGGAGGCACACATGTCCTCGAGTAACTGCCTCCTCCCCACTGATACTAGGTCATTGCCACCTAAGTGTATGATCAGAAATTCTGGCGGGTCTCTGTATGCGACCCGCTCTGCTAATATTTCATGGATTTCTGCCCACCGCAGGCCTCTGTAGCCCCACCATGATGAAATGGTGTTCGTGAATGGTGGCCTTTCTTTGGTCTCCTCTGCCCATCGCCCCGTCCTGAAGATGAAAGAGTGGCCGACTATCCATGCTGACTGAAGCATGGTTCTCCCTTCACCTGGTGGTTCTGTATGGGGGGGAGAAAGAAAAGGAGGTGAGGGTGGCAGGCTAGATAAATTGCGGTCTGATGTATCTTTTGTAACAATCTGATTTCCAGCCCCCTATGTTTTTCAGTTGTTGTGGGGCTAAACCTCCCTGCCATGCTGAGGTGGCGGCACCTATTCTGAAGGAATGGGTGCCGAAACCCCTGGGGTCCCACCCAGCATTGTTGATTGCTTTCATCAGCACCCCTTTAAATTGGTAGCGGCTTAGTGCCGAGGCATCCTTATGGATCAAGAACCTCCCCCCAACCTTGGGTCTTTGCGCATAGTAGAGGTTGGTGATACATACCGGGCAGTTTACTGCCTCATCGATACAACAAATGTTGGTGTTTTTTTCTGCCCCGGTTTTTGATTGTTGTATTTCTATGCTGATGCTCTCCTGTCGGACCCTGACTTCCATGACGCCCAGCCCGTTGCTGGCCTTGGTGCTGGAAGCAATGAGTTCACTCACCCGGAAAGCCCCGAAGTATGCCAGGAAAAAGGCTGTTCTGAACAGTAAGATCTCATATGGATGCCAACATATGGATTCCAGCTGGTTTGTAATTTGTACCAGTTTGCAGAAATCAAGGGGGCGGCGGGTGTCTACCTGTGGGCCCTCTAATCTGCCCCAACCTTTTAATGCATAGGTAATGCGGGGACTTTGGGTGGGGTCTGAATCACCCCGAATTTTGGAAAAATATGAGACTGCGACTAAATGTCTTTTAGCCCAGTCCCTCTTGAAGCCTTGTTCATGTGCCCATTTTAAAAATGTTTTTATGTCTCTCATCGTTATTAACTCTACGGCCCTCATTACGACCCTGGCGGAAAGGGTTTACGCCAGCGTAAATCATGGCGTACCCTTCCGCCTTACTACGAGTTCCCGTAGCGCCATGGAGCCTTTATCGCCTGCTTTTTCCGGGCGGAAAAATCCATGGCGCTACGGGACCTTGATGTTAATTACGCCACCGTAATCTACGGTGGCGTAATTAACGCCTTCCCCACTCCCATTATACCCTATGGGGCAAAAATGGGAATGGGGAAGGGTAAAATGGGGATTGGGGACTTACCGCCCCGCCAAGGTCGGAATGGGGCGGTAAGTCCGCCAACCCCCATGGCGGAGTTGGCAGCTTTGCGCCATGGTCCATGGTGCAAATTGCACCATGGATCTCCGCCAGGGTCGTAATGAGGCCCTACGTGTTTTATGCCTGTGGCTTTAAAAACTATTTGTAAGCACTTACTGTACTGCGCTGCGGTGGTGCTTTCCAGTGCTTTCCCTGCCATTTCCGTGAGGAAGCCTAGGCACTGGCGTTGATGCCGTTATATTATTGGCACCTGTATTTGAGGTGCCTGGTTCTTGTTGGACATCCCGGCCTTGGCTCTCTGGCACTGGCGTTGATGCCGTCATATTATTGGCGCCCGTTTTTGAGGTGCCTGATTCATGTTGTGCATCCCGGCCTGAGCTCTCTGGCGCTGGCGTTGATGCCGTTATTTTTGTTTTCCCATTATTTCCCAGTATTCTGCCGGTATTAGGGCGTCATCTGTTCCTGGGCGTGAGGCGCTAGCTCCCGGAATCTTGGCCAATGAAAGCGAGATAAGGCATCTGCAATGTTATTATCTGCCCCAGCAATGTGCTTGGCTTTGATCACAATGTTTTCTTGTAATGTGACTGCTATGATGGCTCGTAGGACTTTTAGCACTAAAAGGCATTTGATAGACCTTCTGTTTATGGAGCCTACTACTGCCATGTAGTCACACCACACCAAGAGTTCCGTGTTAGCGAGCTGCCTGCCCCAGATGTGTAATGTTAGCCAGATGGGAAATATTTCTAGGAGGGTGATGTTTTTTGTCCACCCAGCCTGTTGCCATGAGTCGGGCCAGTGTCCTGCCACCCACTCTGTGTCTAATATGGCTCCAAACCCCTTGCTCCCGGCTGCATCGGTGAAAAGGACTCTTTTTGTCCATGCATTCAAAGATGTTCGCCAAAGCGAGGTCCCGTTGACATTTTTTAAGAAATTCCTCCAAATTTCCAGGTCTTGTTTCACCTCTCTGCCTAGTCAGATGTGTAGGTGGGGTTTGGTAAATTATTTGATTTTCAGTTCCAGGCTTCTGGAAAATATACTCCCTTGAGGGATAATTCTGGCAGCAAAATTGAGACTGCCTGCTAAGGATTGAATTTCTTTGACTGTGCCCTTGTCTTTAGTTATCAGGGCTTGAGTCTTCTCTAAGAGTTCTGCGATTTCTATTTTGGGGATCCTGCATAGCCCTTGTGCAGGGTCAATTTCAATGCCCAGGAATATTATGTTGGTGGCTCGTTTGGTCGTTTTTTCTTTTGCTAGGGGTATGCCCCAGTGAGCGGCCATTTCTTCCAGTTTTGCCAGGGCCCTGTTGCATTCTACTGAATTTGCTGGGCCCATAACCATAAAATCATCTCTAAGTAGTGAACTACTTTGGTCCCTGGTCTCTGCTTTTGAAAGGCCCATTGAAAAAAGGAGCTGAATTGCTCAAATAGGGCGCAGGATACCGCGCACCCCATCAGGAGGCATCTGTCTACATAGATTCTGTTGTTAAAAGTGAAACCTAACCGTTGCTGGGAGTCTGGGTGGACAGGCAATAATCTGAAAGCGGATTCAATGTCTAGTTTGGCCATCAGGGCGTTCCTGCCACATTCCTGTATGAGTCTTACCGCCTCTTGGAAGTGTGTGTAGGATACTGCAGATTCCGTGTGTGGAATGCTGTTGTTTCGAGATAGGCCTTCGGGGTAAGATAGGTGGTGGACTAGTCTCATTTTTCCTGGCTCTTTTTTGGGGACCAGTCCTAGTGGTGATATTATGAACTCTTTGAGGGGCATGTGGTCCCAGGGTCCGGCGATCCTGCCTAAAAGCAGCTCTTTCTTGATTTTGCTTTCCACTATTTGGGGATTATCCGTGGCTGATTTTAGGTTCAGTGGGATGTTCTGTGACCCTGTGCCCTGAAATGGTATGTAAAAACCTTCGGCGAAACCCTGCCAAATGTTTTCGCTGGTTTCCCTGTCTGGGTAGTTCAATAGCGCATCTCTAAAATTGTTTGGCTTGATTGGTGTATTACCTGGGATCAGGGGGGTGGTCAAACCAAAGTGGTTGGCACTAGTCTTTTGTGTTTTTGGCTGGCAGTCTGGTGCAGTTGCTTGCTGCGTGATCACGGTTGCAGTTTGTGCAAGTGTGTTTGTACCAGCATTCCTTACTCCAAGAGCATCGGTTTTTTCCAAAATTCCTGCACGGAGTGTTGGCTTTTGAATTATGGTTTTTGTTTTGCCTTTGGATATTGGACTTAGCCGCCCACGGCTGTTTTTTACGAAAAGGCTGTTCTCCCTTTTTGTGCTTTTCATTATTGCTATTTCTGGGACCTGTGTTTTTGGTATTTTTGGAGGGGTTCGGGGAGGCCTCATCCTCCGCTGGGGGTTCAGCATTTAACATGTACAAATCGTTTTGGACCTCGTCCCATTTTATGGCTGGCCTCTCTGACATGCTTCTCCGAAATCTGATGTCGTATGCTAGCCAGGTCTTCCCTTTCTGTGCGACTTTCACCTCTCTTATTTTATCCATGTAGGCCCATATTTTTCTCCCATCATGGGGAAATTTCTCCTCATAGATTGTTGCCAAAATGCCGAATGCTTGGAGCCAGTTGTCCCAGTTCTGTGTTACCTGTGCGTTTCTGGCTATGGCTTTCTCTTCTATCTTTTTGGGGTCTCTGAAAGCATCTTTTCCTTTGTGTTGGGCTTCTATTAATGAAAAGATTTCTATGAATTCTTTGGCCCATATGGCTTCTTTAATTGTGATATCGATATTCCATGCAAGGCATCTTTTATATCTGTTCAGTATTTCATTATGAAAAGATTTTATTTTTAAATTTATTTGGGCATTGCATATCATTGCTATGTCTGTTGGATTGTTGTTGCTCTCTCCCGTTTGCTCTACTGCAACTGTATTGGGAGTTGACCATGCCTTCAGAGCCCCAGTTGGGTCTGCCGTGATTGCTGTTGGTGCAACTGTAAGGGCAGTTGTTGTAGCAGCTGGCACTTGTGGCTGTGCTGTGGCTGGTGTTGGGATAGCTTGGCTTGTTGCTGGGGCGGGGGGAGAGGGGTCACCACTATGTTAGGTTCTAAAGTTATGTTGGTGTTTGCTGCCCCTTGCTCCCCTGTTTGAGATAATTGTTTCTCCCTCATTTCCTGTAATAACTGCTGCATTTCAGACATGGGCCTTCATTCCGAGTTAGGACTACACCATGGAGTAAATAGCTCCATGGTTGGCAACCATGGAGCTATTTACTCCATGGAATACCGGCATGGTGAATGGAGTAATTTCCGGTCCATTCCAAGGTTGGATGGACCGGTAATTCCCCATTCACCATAGCCCTTCCCCATCCCCATTTCCGCCCCCACAGGGCTCAATGGGAATGGGGAAGGTGGTAATTACGGCACCGTAAATTACGGTGCCGTAATTTACTCCAAGGTCACTTTGCGGGTCCCGTAATTTACTCCTACTAAAAGCAGGAGGTAAAGAGGGACCCGCAAAGGGAACTCGGAGTACGGAGGTAAGGGATTACCGCCATCGGTGCCCTTACAGGCGCCGGTAATCCCTTACCTCCAACCTCGGAATGACCCCCATGTTCTCGCACAATTTTGCCAGTTTTTTGTTACCTTTTTTGGGGCCCTCCGTCACTTTCTGTCTCTTTGACGATGTAGTGACGTCATCTTGGATGAGTGGCATGGTTATCCCATCCCTTGGCAGGCTGTAAATATTCTCCCTCACCCAAGGCCAACCGTAATGCTCTGTTGCTTCTATGGCTGCCGACAGGTGTGGGGACTTGGGTTTTTGTGCTGGTGTGTTGGCATCCCGTGATTTTCGTTTGGGACCCATGTCTTCTTTTTCCCTGTTTAGGTTGGAAAGATAAAAATGAGTGATCTTTGCTGTGACCGCAAATTCTGCACCGTTATCAAAATATTGAGCTTCCTGTTCTTGTCTGTCTGTATAGATGTCTTTAAGCTAATTTGGCCTTTATATAGCGCTACAAAAATTCTGGTATCTGAGCGCTGCTTATTATTAAAGCAACACAGTCTGTGGTGCTTATTTTATCGACTTTGGAAGGATAAAAAAGCTGAGTTTGGCCCTGCCGAGATTTCGAAACTGCGTTAGCAGATTCTGTACCAATGTCAAAGAAAGAGCGCTCTCTCGCTGTGCTACTTGCCGCCCTCTTTCTGTTGCATTGCCCCAAATTGCTGTCTCCTGTGCTGGGAAAGTGTCTGGTGATGTCTAAAACAAACAATTTGTAACCACCCCTTCAGAACTGTTGGAGCTGGAGGTTTGTCGAAAAAAGTCCCCCCCTTTCACATATGAGTCCTGACACTTACTTAACTGTGTCACTGCGAAAGGCTATCCTACTAGAAATGTGATTTCCCGGGCCGGGCTCTCCCCCTTATGCTCCTGTGCTTACTTTGTGTAAGAATAGCCGGGTAGCGCGTGTCCCGCGTCTTGCCGGGGGGAGCGGCTGACTGCGGATGTTTATTTTGACCTACTCGCATAGGAAAACAAAGTATCTAATGTGCTCGAACGGGGCCCGGCGTGGCCACTTATCCTGTAAAGAAGACGTATGCTTGGAAACGCTGCCACCTCGCCGATCCGCGCTGCAGGATTTCTTTTGCTCTGTTCAGGTAATTGTTGTTGCTGCTTTCCGTGATTCCTCCCGGGAGACTTTGTTTTCTTAAAGTCAATATTCGTTTCACGCTCTCTTTGGGTTGAACAGGTCAATTTTCAAAGAGGGAAAAAAGACGCAGCAAAATGCAATTAACTTTTAAGAGGCTTAAAGAAGCAAAGGTTTGGAAGGCACTGAGTAAACAGTGCACCTCCTGTGTGTTTGGGTCCCCGTTCAGGGTCCACAAACTAATTGCGTTTTCTCAGAGCATGCCGCTCTGTATTTATAAGACCCAGGGGAGCCCTGGGTCTTTGATATGTGTAGTAGTGGGGGCTGTTATGTGTCAGCACCCGGCCGGATAGCCGACTGTCTGGCCCCCTGGAGGGGGCAGGTCTTTGAACCTGATCCCTGCCTGCCTGTTGGTTTCCTTAGGTGCTTAGCACCTAGTTGCATGAAGGAAGGGTGAGGTGATTGCTCACACCTCACCCTTCCTCAGCATTGTGCTGGACAGACTGCGTGTCTCTTCGACTGGAGGGGGAGGAGAGAAAAAGAGGAGGGGGAGGGTTGTGCTGCCCCTCTCCGGGCCTGCTGATGGTAACAGCAGTTACCCTGCCTCGCTTTGTGAGGCACTGCAGCATTGGCCAGATTGGTTGTCTAAATTGTGGGTGATTTTTACCTATGAGAAACTGTCAGCACTGGCCCACGATAAAATGGAAGCCTTTCTGCGGGACTGGACTCCGGTGCTCCGGCATGAAGACTGTGAGTCACTGAGACTTTGAGACTTTATCTGATGCATGGTTTATTATCTTCTTTTCTGTGGTCTTCGGAACCAAGCCTTCGGCTTCCCTCTGTATTTGTTTGTTGGATGAGTGGAACCCATTTTTGTCATCTAATAGTTGAATCATGATCTTGTGCTTATGTTCTCTTTTTTTTCCTTCAGGATTTGTGGTCCCATTTTGTACTCGGCAATTATTGGGGTCGGGGAGGCTGGGGGGAGTTGGGATTTGCCAGATCCTTTCGTTGTTGATAATCTGCTGTGCAAAAGTATCTGTTTTTTTGGTTATTGTAAAACGCTCAATAAAAGCTAAATGGAAAAACATTAACATCTCAGAAAATAAGACACAACTCCAGGCATACAACACGTTGGGTTCACCCGACTTCCAATGGGCCCAGCCTCCATCGTTAAACATGATATTGGGGCACTGTAGCCAATAAATGTGCTTCACATATTATGGAAAAGTTTAGTGCATGAAATTGATCTCAAACTGGGCTTATATTACAGAAACCTTTCCCTGAATCAGGTGCAATTTTGCACTGCATTAGCACTAGGCCAAACATTTCCCAGCAACAAAAACATTATTTCAATGCGTTGTTGTACCAGGCAAATATTTGCCTTAGTGCTATCAGGGCATGGTATGATTAGCACCACAGCAGCCATTACCCTGGTGCAAACATTATTTGAAAAAGATAGGTTTTACTCTATGTCAATATTTATCCTAATGCTAATACTGTGCATTAGTGCCCGGAATGCAGACATATAGCTCACTTTGGTTGTGGACGGAATCCAGTGATTTTGGCCCACGTTCGGAGTGAGGTGATGGCCGTTCCACCCCTCATCCCAATTTGCTCACTTAGGTTGTAGACGGAAACCAGTGATTTTGGCCCACATTCTCAGTGAGGTGATGGTCGTTCCACCCCTCATCCCAATTTGCTCACTTACGTTGTGGATGGAATCCAGTGATTTTGGCCCACGTTCTGGGTGAGGTGATGGCCGTTCCAGCCCTCATCCCAATTGGCTCAGTTTGGTTGGGGACAGAAACCAGTGATTTTGGCCCACGTTCTGAGTGAGGTGATGGCCGTCCACTACTCATCCCAATTAGCTCATTTAGGTTGTGGACGGAAACCAGTGATTTTGGCCCATGTTCTGAGTGAGATGATGGCCGCTCCACCCCTCATCCCAATTTGCTCACTTAGGTTGGGGACAGAAACCAGTGATTTTAGGCCACGTTCTGAGTGAGGTGAGACAGAAAGCAGTGATTTGCACGTTCTTAGCAAGGTGATGGCTGTTTCACTGCCTGTTCCCCTCATTCCTGTTCCTTCGTTCATGCTCATCAGTCTGTCCCCTTCAATTCTACCTAATAAAACATTTTAAAGCCTCCAACTACCGGCTGCTTCCACTAAGGAACTTACACCCCTGTCGCTTGCGAGAAGAAAAGGGGACTCATCCCTTGGGCCTATTAGCTTTATCTAGCGGGCCACCATTATCTGGGCCAGTCCCCTACACTGGGCATTACAGGTAATTCATTGCACTTCCGCTAGGCCAAGGGTGCATTAAAACGACCCTGATGATTGTGTGGTCGCCTCCAGGTTCTGCTCGGATGGATTGCTCAGATGACCCATTGGTACACTCTCCACTCGCGAAGGGAGATTCTGTTGGCATTGAGTGAGGCAAACTGCTTTAAGATCCTCTACATTAAGATAGTTTCATTTCTTCTTCCAGGGTGACTTCCAAAGGAGGTGTACACAAGCTCTAGTATACATCATGGGGTAAACCTCTGGAACACCTCTGTCTGGCCCACAGGAGTATTTCCAGTCCTTGATTATGATGGCATTCTGTGTACCAGAAGTAAGTCTTATGTCTCCCTTGTTCTCTGATGAGGCTAGCTTTTTGAAAATGGATCTTTGAGTGAGTTGTGTTCTTGTCTCCAATGATCTATTGAAGTGAATGGAAATGTGGAAGGAGTGGTCTGTTGCAGCAACTGCTTCATTTTTGGGAGCAATTTTGATAACGATGACACACAACCCACTGGTTATAAAACTAGAGAACACATGTATACACTGAGTCACATAATATATATAATATACACATAGCTTTGAATTGAGAACATAATATCATTCTTTTTAATAATGTACTAATAAAAAGAATCGCTGGTGGCACGGACCACTAACGTGCACTTTTTTTTAGAATAGGTGGTGCTAAGTCAAGGTCGTCATAGTGTATGTGAAGAGATGGTTTTTAATGCATGTTCAAATTTTTCTTGCCGTTCATTTCCTGTCTTTTAAGAAAACTAGCATCCAGGACACTTTAGTAATTGTTTTAATCCAATAAATCTAACTATATTTTAATTTGGCTTACATCATTTTCTCCTCCAGTTTGTCCTTTGCCCAATTGTTTGGGATATTGAATGGTGGTGACTGGGAAATTGCCACTCAGCCTGAGAAGGTTCTGCTTGTGTCCTTCTTTTGTTTCTAATTCCCTCTTAATTTCTAGCTATTTAGCACACATTGCTCTACAAGGATTCACTCTTGCGATGCAGCCAGATTTGGATTGATTTAATGATATTGAAGAGAGGGTCCCTGGACTGCCCCTCGTGACCCCTATACTAAGAAACGAGAGATGCCAGTCACTGTTTTTCCAGTCCCCAGGAGGGCCAGTAACTTCTATTTATGTGAGCAGATATTCTCTTAGACAACCGTTCAAACCTTATCCAACTGACGTCTTCGCGGATACAGGTGCCTCAACACTGGATCTAGTTGACTATAATGATAAATATCCAGCTGTGATGACGTTATTAGAGATACCACAACATAGTAACATTAGCCACAAACCAAACTTGCATCCCTGCACGAAGTTAGATGGACACACACATGCACACACTAAGAACATGCACACACAGTTCCATAGATAGAGGACAGATACATGCACATACTGTCGAAAGTCTTTCTAATGTTCTTTCATTAGCCAAACACAGGAACGCAAGAAAGCAAGAGATGCAGAGCAAGCTTGCAGCCGCTTATTGCAACTAACCAAATGGAGCTACAGGATCGTTTAAGGACCCTGGAAGAGCCAACCACCACTAACCCATAAGGTAAATAGTACAGAATAGACATATAGAAATCATAGCATAACTATAGTGGGGTTTCATGAAGCCACAGGCCTCATAATAAAGGACAAAGGGAAACAGGTTTTATAGCATGCTGCTCAGAACTGGTGCTCGCAGTCAGGTCAGAGGCGAACAAAACATTCCCGGCTCTAGGGAGAGGGAGCCACCTGCAAAATATCAGAATAAATTCTCGCTAATTGCAGACCAAAAAGCTCAGTTTTTCAGTCCTCACCTATGTAGGGCAGCCAAACCACACAATAGCTATTTCCCTGCGGCGGAAGAGGAGCGGTTCTCAGCGAAGAAGACAAGAATTGATACATGTGTTATCTAACAACGTTGCAATCTGCAGGCACTCTCTCAGGCTTGGTGGATATACCAGTGGCAACAATGGGGGCACACAGGGCCCAATTAATGGAATAATCTGCGTGGAAAACACTGCACTTGTGCGCGAAATTACGCGCAAGTCCCTGTACGTCGATTCATGGAACACAATGTGCAGGGCTTACCCGGGACTTGCAAGGAATCTGCCCGGTCCACCAAGTCACTGCGACCAGACGAACAACTTGCACAAGACTCCAAGAGAAGGGCCGGCCGGGTATGCACAGCCACCTAAAGGGGCCAGAACATGTGGAATGAGGAAGAACAAGCAAACAATCGCACTGCCCATACACGCTCAAAACAATCATATTCATGGAATTGAACAGGGAACACCAGCATGAAAAAAGGAAGCGCAAATCCAGAAACACCCACGCCACGCGATAGCAGGCGTAACCGTCAATGCGCACACTAACAAATGCATGGAAAGCATGCACGATCAACAAACACACAGAGACAGCTGCGATGAATCCACCATTTGTTGCAGCAGTCTTCCTGGGACATCGCAGGAGGAGGAGTATGGACAGGGCCCGGATCTTCCACCCAAGGACCACCCTTTTCGGTTGCCTCATGACCAGGTCAATGGCAGGTATAGGTTCCCCCCCATATCATCCTCGACCTGGTCACGAAGAGGGAAGATGACCTCACATCACCCACCATGTGCTCCCAAGCAATGAGCCCCTTGCAAAAAGTGCTCACAGTTCTCATTCCAGCAGACCAGCGCCATTGTAGGTGGCATCTCCCAGGCCATGCAGTCACACTGCTTACACCAGGTGTTGGCAACCATAACTGCACATCCTTCCGTCCGCCGGCATATCTATATGCCCAGAACATCGACAGAAAGGCAAGCAGTGGTCGAGGATTTTTATGTGGTGGCACACTTTTCAAAAGTGCTAGGTGCCTTTGATTCCACTCATGTTGCTCTACATCCACCTCGAGCAATAGAGCAGATCTACCGCAACCGCAATGGCACTCCATCAATGTTCAGGTTGCATGTGATGCCAAGGGCATCATTACTGAAGTATATGCCAACTATCCTGGCAGCACACATGATAGTTAAACCTTCAGGATGTCCCTGGCCCTGGAAGACGGGAAGCATGGCAACACATGGCTCATTGGTGAGTATGAATGGCCATGTACATGCACGCATGTTCCACACAGACCAATAGACACTGTCAACAAATGACAATGACAACCATTCTCACCACTACAGGGGACAGTGCCTACCCTCTGAGCACATACATGATGATGCCCATACGCAAACCCAACACACCTGTTGAGGTAAGGTGCAACGCTGCACATATTGCAACTCGGGGCATAGTGGAGTGCACATTCGGAGTGCTCAAGTCACGTTTCCACTCCCTTGACCACTCTAGTGGTGTGTTGCTGTATGCACCACCAGTAGTCTGCAGGATCATTGTGGCAGCATGTGTCCTGCACAATGTGGCAACACAGCGTGGTGTCCTGGTGGACATGGTGGTGGCACCCCATCCACACCCACAGGCACACAGCCTGCATATGGCTGGGCAAAGGGCTCGTGGAGAGGCTGCATGTACCCAGCGTGTGAAATCTTATTTCACCTAAAATCATTCCCCTGTAGAGTGCACACGATCCAGCCAAATCCCAGGTGCCATGCAATGATGACATTGGGCCAATCCACTGTGCCCACAAAACCACCCTGAGAAAGTGCCCTTGGAAGTGCACATTTTTTTGCATCCCTTAGAACTAAAAAGACATTTATTTTTGTGTTTCCAAAAGAAACACATTCAAGAGGGAGGACACCACTACCACCATGCCAACCATTGATTGAATTCACCCCTTTGGAACCAAAAACATCCCATATCACTAACTAACATACCTGTCAAATGTGTAAGCAGCGATAAATCCAGAAACATCGGGCCTCATTACACGGTAGGTGGTAAGGGTTAGCGGTCACCGGTAATGGTACCGGTGACCGTTAACCCTTACCGCCTTACTACGAGGTCCCTTAGCGGCTTGGTACTTTAACGCCTGCTTTTAGCAGGTGTTAAAAACCAACCCGCTAAGGGACCTTGGTGCTAATTACGGCATCGCAAATTTGCGGTACCGTAATTAGCACCTTCCCCATTCCCATTATGCCCTATGGGGCAAAAATGGGAATGGGGAAGGGCAATGGTGGAAGCGGGAATTACCACCCCGCCAACCTTGGAATAGGGCGGTAATTCCCCTTTCCACCAAGGCGGTGCCGGTATTTTACCGGCATGGACCAAGGTGCTAATAGCACCTTGGTCCACCGCCTACCGTGTAATGAGGCCCATCATGTCAGAGCTGCAAGCCATACATGGCCCAAAAATTAACTTGGACACAAAATACAACAAGCACCATGGCATATAGCTGCACAAATGTCCTAGAATGTGCATGATGCGCACAAATATATCCCTATTCTGGGGCATAGAAAAGCAGTGCAGTATCGATCAACAGGTTACTCAATTATGAAACATTACCACAATAAACCCCATACAAAAAATCTTTTTACAAGAGGTAATTTACAGTTGTGACAAAGAGGGTGACACACCAGAATTGCCACATCCAGACATGTAGCAACTAAAGTACCCATTCCATAACGATAAAAGCACACCTTACCTGCAGTCGACAGTAACATTTCATCCCATGAAATAGTCATCATTCCCTGACGGAACGATCTGCAGACAATGAACACTATGAAACGGAGTGCAGCTAACACATCCATGCACCCAACAAGTCAAGACCCACACCCAGCCCCCGCAGTGACATACAAGACGTTCAAACAACAACTCACAGGACAACCATCAACATGTGTCCCACCACATATGCAGCAACACCTGCACATTGCATGCAGATGAAACACACAAAACACCCACACTGACAAACAACAACAACCCCCACACTGCCTGTCCCCCTCAATGAAATGCAGCAAATGTGCATGTCACATATTCCCATTCACAAATGATGGCACATACACAACGAACGCATTAGTCAACATGCTGCATGAAAATGAGAAGACTTCACATATGCAGATAATTGAGCCCACAAAAAAGCAGGGACACCCCTGGAAGACTACCAATGACATGACAAGGCATTCCATCAGCTGTGTAGTATTGGTACAGTGCACTGAAAACAGTCATGGGAACCCATTTATTAATTAAATTTTCAGCCACTTGTTAAGCACTTATACAATTAGCAAAACTGTTTCAAAGCACCCACAAGGCAACGGGGTGGGGACAGGGGAAGGTAGACAATGAATCACAACTGAGAAAAGTTAATGAATTAATAGTACTAACAAATCATGAGAATAACAGTGAGAGGGGACAAACCTACTATTCCTTGTGAGTGTTCAGAATGTGCAAGTGCAGAAGGGAGCGGTGTAAGGGAAAAGGTGCGGAGGTGCTCATGGAGAAGTGCTTGGGGTAAAGTGCTAAGAAAAGAAAAGAAAAACTTAAGTGCAACCTCCCGTGGGGAGACTGAGCCTGAGCAAGTGGAGTATAGAGACAGCGGCTTAGATGAGAGCTGTGGAGGGTCAGGGACCCGAGGATACATAAGGTCTCTGCACATCAGTCACACTAGTGTATGATTAGCAGGGAAGAGAGGAGGAGAAGGAAGAGGAGAAGAGAAAGGTCTTGAGGCTATTTCAGAATTTAAGGAGGTCCTGCTCAAGACACAGAGGGAAGGGAGCCCGCAGAGGAAAGTGATCGACCACCAGCTCTCTGTTTAGCAAACCTCTTCACACGCAGGGAGTTTGTGTTAGAGGAATGCAGTAGTCTAGAAGGGGAGCATTTGATCAGGAAGCTTTGAAGATAGAGTGGTCCCCGGTCCCAGATAGCCTTACAGATGATACAGAGGGATTTTAATTTAATCAGTGCTGAGCCGGGAGCCAGTGAAGGCTTTGTAGGGCTGGAGAGATGCAGTCCCTGGGCTTGAGGCCAAGGATAAGTCTTGGTGCCCTATTCAGGGTAAGCTGAAGGGGACGCAGGGTGGATG
Organism: Ambystoma mexicanum; assembly: GCF_040938575.1. Taxonomy (NCBI): domain Eukaryota; kingdom Metazoa; phylum Chordata; class Amphibia; order Caudata; family Ambystomatidae; genus Ambystoma; species Ambystoma mexicanum. The sequence goes on along the minus strand of NC_090936.1, from coordinate 295,959,213 downwards.
AACGAAGATTAAGGAGGAGGCTGTTGCACTAGTCTAGCCTGGAGATAACCAGAGCACCGGTAATATTGAGTCTCTGGGGGAAGGCTAGGAAGGGTAGAGTTTCTTTGAGAAGGAAAAGCTGCAAGTGGGACTTCTTGACAATGTCCTGAATATGAAGGATGATAGAAACAGAGGAGTCGAAGATGACTCCAAGGTTCCTGGCTTCAGAAGAGAGGGTGGGGAGGGAGCCCATGGAGGAAGGCCAGAGTGAAGGGAAGAAGTAGGGTGGAGGGGATCCAATAGGGAGAATCTCTGTTTTGCTGGTGTTGAGGTAGAGGTAATTAGCAGTGCGCCAGGCCTGGATGGCAGAGAGGGCGTGATTCGGAAGGTTGAAGAAGAGTTGTGTGTCATCAGCGTAGTACTGGGAGTTGGGGGACAAGGCGGCAATGAGACGTGCCAGATGGGAAAGATATATGTTAAAGAGCCAGGGTGAAAGAATGGAGCTTGGGGGACACCACAGGTGGAGGGGGAAGCAGGGGAGGAGGAGAAGGGGCCCAGAATGGTTTTGGAGGAACAGTCGGTTAGAAAAGAGGTAAGCCAGTCCAGTGCCTGCTCCGAGATACCAAGGGTCTCATGGAGCCTTTGTATGAGGATGGAATTGTTGACTGTGTCAAATGCAGAAGACAGATGAAGGAGGATGAGGACAGATGCAAGCAGTTATTCATGGGTGTTCAGGAGAGCAGTTTCCGTGCCTCTGGAAGCTCGGAATCCAGACTGGTGGTCATGTAGACTGCCAACAGGTTTGGTATGGGCGCGGAGTTGGGGCAGCGGCAAATTCTCGAGCAGTTTCCCCAAGAAGGGGGTGATGGAAATGGAGCGGTAGTTGGCCAGGCAGGAAGAGTCTGCAGATATTTATTTTAAGGAGGGGGCACAAAAGGGAGTGCTTGAGGGGTGATGGAAAAGAACCAGTAGCAAAGGAGCGGTTGCAGAGATCAGCAAGAGCAGGGGCATGAGAGGAGATGCTGACCTTGATGGTCCTGGAGGAGCATTGGCCAACCTGTCTGGAAGAGACCTTCATGCAGTTGACAACTCTGGTGACTTCTTCAGGGGAGACAGGAGCGAAGGATGAGAAGGAGAAAGGAGGAGGGTGAGTGGTGGGGGGCAGAGTTATGGAAGAGTGCATGACAAGGCTGTTCAGTATGTGCTGGGTTTTGTAAAAGAAGTGAGAGGCTACTGAATTACAAAGGGCCTATGAAGGAGTAGGGACAGAAGAAACTGCAGACGGGTTGGGAAGTTCCCTGCAGATTTTGAAGAGTTCAGCTGTGATACAAAGCACAAGAATGCAAGTACAGAAAATACTCACCTCTTGCACTCCATGCAGAATCATGCCTGATGCATCAATTCACACAGGCCGATGACAGACTGGAAGGCTGGCCACCGAGGCAACTGCCTTGGAAGACATAAGCAGACAAGACAAAGCAATATGATACTGCAAGCAAGGATAAATGCATGCTAAACGTAGGATGCAAACTAAAAGTGCAAGGTCAATGTAGACTTAATTTTGACAGCATACAATTGAAGCAATCATGCATACAACTGAATCCAGCAGTACCATGCACCCAGCTGCGGTCAACTTGAAGCTGCAAACACCATGGTGCAGCATGCATGAGACATGCATGTGAAAACACCAACACAGCTAAACGTAATGTGCTGGTACACAACATAGCATCCCAAAAATGTGCATCAATATTCCCATGGTTTTAGCTTGTAACTGGGGCTGCACATCATAATTGGGGAACCCTAAGCAAGAGAGGCCAAATGTGCTGTCGAACCATTACCCCGCTAACATTGGAAGGGATGTGAAGTGTCCCTCAGTGCACATGGTCAAAGTGCAATGAGACGCACACCAGCACAACCATCAACACCTGGCACAGGCCACAAACAGCCGCCCTGACCTGCCACCCACTCCCAAACACCCAAGAACACATTTGGAATTCCCACAATTTTGAATATGAAACCAGTAGCCCCACCAATCCATAGAAACAACAAAAAGGCCAGACATATCACCAGAATCACACCCTGTGAAATATGCACCCATGAAGTAGTACTACTGCGCCACAAGACAAGTCAATCCCAAATGATCACACATCACACACAGTGCAAGACTCCCAGCCAAACACCACACAAGTGTCTGCAAATGCCCTTCACTTACCTGCACGGAGTACCCACCTGCCTTACATATGATGAAACACATCAGGAGATGAATCCCCTAAATGCGATGACATGCGTAGTAACAATAGAAAGAACGTGCACATTCATGACAATACAAGAATTGATTCTGAAAATATGCAGAGCGCACCCACTGCAGAAGCACCACCAGGTGTAAGAGGGTGACAGGGCATAGATTGTGATCTGCCCATGAGTGTAGCATACCACCACAGAGAGAAGGGGACATAGTGACACTGAGAGGGTAGGCCAAGTTAAAAACACATGAAGGAGTGCAATGCCTGGATTGGAGATGGCCAATGACATGCACTACACCACAGTGGGTGCGGCCATAGATGAATTGACCGAGGGAGGCAACACAGTGACATGAGTACCACTTAAATAACCATCCCGGCATGGTAGCATGCAAAGCACACATAAGTGAAGTTGCACATGCAGCAAACTTGGTGACCAATGACGCATGCTCAACATGCAAGGCAGTGACTACACCGGTATGGTATGCTTTCTGCATCACCTTCACCATGAACTGTGTCTCCAAATGAGTGACAGGAGAGACAGTGCCTGGTGAAGGGCATGGGGATCATGGATGTCAAAGGGTGCAGGGTGTCTCCTCCGGGACAGCAGTCACCAGATCACGGATTACTGAAACAATATCGGAGAAGACATTACAACAGGCATAGTGAAGTACCATTCACACAGCACACATGTGCAAGGAAACACTCAACCCATCGTTACCTACACATGCTATCCTGTGCACCACCATGCAAACATGCAAGTTGACCTCACTATGCATGCCTGCATATCCACCTCTGCAAACGTCATGGCCTTGAGAGGTTAACTGCACAACTCAAGGAAAAAATCAAATTAAATAATAAAAATAAAACCTGGAAAGGGCAACTAAAAAATGAAATGCTGCCAAAATCCAGACCTGGGGGTCAACTAAACTATCAAAAAATTAACAAAAAAAATGGCCAACATGGACCGGGGGTTCCGGGAGGGGTCCACCCAGGGGGGGGGTCCAGTCTGGAGGGGGCAGTCTTTCCTTGCGAGGGAGGGCCCACATTTTTGCTGGGGTGCGGCCTTGGCTTGCGAGGTGATGCACGCGATTACGCTGGAGTGCAGCCTGGCCTTGCGAGGGAGGGCACGCATTTTCTCTCGGGTGCGGTATGGGCTTGCGAGGAAGGGCACACGTTTTCTCTGGTGTGCGGCCTGGGCTTGCGAGGGAGGGCACACGTTTTTTGGGGTGGGGGCTTGGCTTGTGAGGGAGAGCACATGTTTTCTTTGGGGTGCACCTGTGAGCGATTTCACTGGGGTGCAGCCTAGCCTTGAGAGGGAGGGCACACGTTTTCTCTGGGGCGCGGCCTGGGCTTGCGAGGTGAGGCATGCGATTTTGATGGGGTGCAGCCAGGGCTTGCAAGGTGAGACGCACAATTTCACTGGGGTGTAGCATGGGCTTGCGAGGTAAGGTGCACCTTCTCACAGGGGTACTGGATGGTGGGCCAGGGGTGGCGCGGAGGCTTTCACAGTGTTAGTCCTTTTGTTTGCTTTTTTCTGTGCTTGAGGGCGTGTTGTGGGCGTTCCTTGCGCAGCTTGTTATTACTTGCGCAGCGGCTAGTAATGCGTCTTTAAATCCATGAATACGCATGGTGCGCAACATTTTTTGTGCCCAAGGCTCGCACAGGGTCCTTCACGGCATGCAGACCTTGCGCCATTTCTGCGCCCCATTCCATGAAGCGGGCCAATAGTCTTTCTCATCACCTTGAGAAGGTACACAGAGTTCTCAGAACAGAGCGTGGTCCCAGGCCTGAGGAGACCGGCTCCAGACAATCAGGGAACACAAATCCAGGGGTGGATGGCAAAGGACAAGGGCCAATGGTAGTCCTGCAACCCTGCAATAATGTAATAGATCGTTTATGCAGAAGTCTCAGCCGAGACCACCTGACATGCAAGGACCAGTCAACTAACCTCTATAGGTGCCTTCTATTGGTGCTACCACCCCAGCCACCCAATAGTATGGGCTCATAGGTTTTTGGGGGCTCGTTCTAAGTTGTGATGACATTTACTAACAAAAATGCCTGGCACAGGCTCAGGAGCTGTGATTGCTGGAGAATTGTTTTCCCGTATGATCGCCGTCTGTTATGGAAAATAAAGGACAGTTCTAATTCATCGTCATTTACCGGGGGAGGGTTCATTGGGCCCTGGGTACTCTGCTGAACAGTGATTGTGTAGCACGAACCTTAGTTCTCTGGTATTCCATAGTTTACAAATTGGTATCAGAGGACGGCTCAATACGCCCGTTCTGCATAGAGCTGCCTCTTCCGTCGCAACGCCTGGAGGGTTGCAAGGTGACCCACAGAGCACAAGTCAAACAAAGGTGCACCCCATGCAGAGGCCGTCAGGAGCCGCCTTGGAAAATATCCTGCCTGCGTTCTGTGAAGAGCCCAGCAGACCAGAAGTGCCGTGGGACAGTTTTGGGGAGAGCCGGAGGAGGGCGAGTAGCGTCAGTGGATTACAGAGTGTAAGTATTGACTCTGTGACTTACAACATCCTTTTACCGGCTGTGGTAAAAGGATGTTGGGTGTGGTGGAGGCTTGTGGAGGCTGCCGATGATGTGTGCAAAAGGGGCGGATACCCAGGAGTAACCACGCAGAACATGGCGCATGATGGTTCACCATTTAACAACTGCCAAGCAGCTATATGGCAAGCTCTACGGATGCAGTGCCAGACACATCAGACATTAGCGCGATCATGGCACGCAAAATGGGGGAAGACGAAGACCCCCTGCAACATATTCAGGCTATTCAAGTGTGATGGAGACTTGAAATGCGAGAACTGTGGGACAAAACAGTGGCATTATTTTATCATATACTATGTCAACGGTTACCAGAGCAGGTGCAAAGGCAACTGAAGAAGTTGGTGGGGATGGAGGAAAAACCATGCTCATAAATTCAATATACAATAGTACATTACTGCAGGTTATGCAAGAAAGTGCAAGGAAAAAGGCGAAGTAAGTGCAAAGAAATTGTCTAACTACGCTATGGAAGGGGCTGTGTTAACAAGCACGGGAGGACAAGGTGCACCACAGACACAGAATGCACCGCTGCTCGCAGGAGGAGGGTTCATGGGGGGGATGCACAGCATGGTTTCTGAGGAAGAGTGAGGCCACCTAGGGTTTGCGGGTATGGGCATCAAATGCAACAGAGCCAAGAGGGGTTTTCGGGAGGGCATCACGGATACGGGCAACGAATGCAGCAGGGCCCAGAGGGGTACTCCGGGGGGTACCAGAGGGAAATGAGGGAACCGCCCCAGTGCTGGGTGTGTGTACAGGTAAGGCACACCTCCAGAGTGTGCAGCAGCAGAGGGGGGATGCAGCAGACTGAGGGAATGCAATATCAGCCAACATATCAGGGGGAGCAGACTGAATACTATGCCCAAGAGCAGACGCGACAACAAGGACAGACACCAAACACATACTTGCAGACACACCAGTCCAAGACACAGACACCACAAATGCAGGTGCCAGCACAGCAGTATCTGAAGACACCACAAATACCACAGATACAGAGTAACACGCAACCATCATACATGGCAAAGCAAAGCGGCGGGACAATGACACGCACGGACTCTATGCCAGTGACTCCCATTTCGAAATTGGGGGGGCTACCGTGGTGGGGGGTTAACCCATTTGCAAGGAATAGCATGTCATTATATCCTCACTAGGACAGCCACAGACAGACCTGATGTGTTGCATCCTATCGATTACACCCAGGCCATCAGAGGAACCATGCATAGGTGGGACGATAGGTGACAAGACTTTCTCCTTTCTTGTAGACATAGGGGCCACTAGATCCTGCATCTGGGAGGGGAGGTATAGAATGTCAGGTAATGCCATGAATGCTCAGGGATTTTCTGGGGTGATGGAGTTGGTTCCTTTTACAGACGATCTTACACTTTCTATAGGGGAGCATGAACTAGCTCTAGCCTTACTGTATTCCCAAAAGACATCTGTGAACATAATGGGAAGGGACATTGAGGGTCATTCCGAGGTTGGAGGTAAGGAATTACCGGCACCGGTAAGGGTGCCGATGCCGGCAATCCCTTACCTCCGTATTCCGAGGTCCCTTTGCGGGTCCTTCCTTACCTCCTGCTTTTAGCAGGAGTAAAGTACGGGACCCACAAAGGTACTTCGGAGGTAATTATGGTACCGTAATTTACGGTGCCATAATTACCTCCTTCCCCATTCCCATTGAGCCCTATGGGGCAGAAATGGGAATGGGAAGGGCAAAAGGTGAATGGGGAATTACCGGTCCCTCCAACCCTGGAATGGACCGGTAATTACTCCATTCACCATGCCGGATTTGGAGCGGTTTCGGAGGCAACCATGGAGCTAATTACTCCATGGTTAGCTCCAAACCCGGAATGAGGCCCATTATGTGTAAACTTAACATGACCATCTCATTGACTGACAAAGGGATAGTGTGTTCCACACCTGGGTTCCACCTGTTAAACGCGAGAGAATTTATTCAAGCTTATTGTGGATGCACAGAACAGAGGGGGGTGCCAGCAGATAAAGAGCTATTTCGATATGGGGCAGAATAATTGCATGGTTCCCAGGAATTCAGGGGAAATTGTGGCGCCTTCCAAATGAATATATGTTTAGACCAGAACTACTACTTGACGGTAAGGAAGGGATGACAATACCACTAGAAATAGAGGCGGTAAGAGATGACAGAATAACAGTACATGGGACAGATGACACTGGACAGCATGGAGGTCAGTGATCGCGGTGGCAGAAGGGTATAGAATAACTACCGCGACAGAGATGAAGAACTGTTCAAAGACAACCGATCAGATCACAGGGTAGTGTTTGACATTTGCATTACATACTGGGTGAAGGTATACTACAGGGAAGTACCACAGAGGATGCGATGATGCTACAAGCACTGACGACATTTCTCGAGGAAGACTTGGCAAAGGTCCACAGTGTCTTATGGACCACAAGTACCTATGACTTGGGACTTCTGAAAGTAATAGGAGCAGTGAAAAAAAAAATGAAGTCAGGAGAAATTTTACCATGAGCTAGGCAATATCCCCTGTTGAGGCAGGCAGAAGAAGGTATTTATGAGACTATAGCAACACCGGTAACACAAGGTATCCTGCCACCATCAGAAACACTGTGCAACACAGCTGTGTACCCTGTCAAAAAGGCAACATGGGGGTCATGGCATTGGCTTACGCCCTCTGAACAATATTGTCAAAGCAAAATTCCCTTAAGTTCCAAATCCAGTGACAATTCTATGTAGCATTCCTACGGAAGCTACCCACTTCACGGTTATAGATTTGAAGAATGCTTTCTTCTCTATACCACTACACACAGACTCACAAGACTTAACTTTGTTTCTATTGAAAAATAAGAAGTGGAAACACACTAGACTTCCTCTAGGGTACTGTGAATCACCTTCCATATTCAACAGAGTACTCTAAATTGACTTAGGCAACATACAGATGGAAAGCATGGTTATACAGTATGTAGATGACATATTGATTTGCAGCAAGACAGAGGAACAGTGTAGAAATGACTAAGTACACATGTTGACAGTACTAGCAGAAAAAGGGTACAAAGTAGACAAAGCAAAACTACAATATTTCCAGAAAGAGGTGTTGAATAATGGACAGCTGATATCACAAGACAGTAAGGGTGACACTGGAAAGAACAGAGGCAATAAGAAAGACAGCGTAGCCCAAGACCATAAGACAAATGCAGCCATTCCTAGGATTATGTAATTACTGCAGAGCATAGGTATTCGACTACAGAACTTACACTAGACCCTTGTTTAGCGCACTGAAAGAAGCACAAAGAGGGAAGGATACTTTACTGTGGACAAAAGAAATGACAGAAGCATTTGAGGAGCTTTAGGACGCCAAATGCACAGCTCCTGTGTTAGGGATCCCAGACTATCAAAACAAATTCTTCTTATTCTCGCACTCCAATGTTATGTTATGTTATGTTAAAACTTCTACAGCGCACAGCCACCCGAAGGTATCATGGCGCTAGAGAGACAAGACAAACAACCATAACCATAGGATCCCTGTGATTAAAACAGATACTGACAGCCTTACTAAAACCCAGATGGGTAGATAGACCTTTTTATGGAAAAAGGGAGCTCATTCCATAGCTGAGCCGCTGCTATGGAGAAGGCTCGACCCCCGGTCCGCACACTGCGGAAGGAAGCGACACAGAGCAGGTTGGCCAAAGCAGAACGCAAACAGCATTTAGGGAAATACCGAATAGACTTTATGCAGAGATATTCCGCATAAAGGTCATGCAGTGCCCGATGAACGATGCATAAAGCCTTGAACCTAATGCGTTGGGCCACCAGGAGCCAATGCAGGGCCAGCAACACCAGTGAAATATGGGCTCAATAAGGAATACCTATAGCGACCCACGCTGCTAAATTTTGAAGGCGCTGAAGTCGCAAGATCAGCGCCTTAGGCTGGGCCAGATAGAGGGAGTTGCAGTAGTCAAGCCGACTAAGGAACATAGCGGCCACCACTGGGGGACGGAGGGCGGCAGTATACATAGGAAGTGATTTTTTCAGAAGTTTAAGCTGAAAATTACCTGTTTGGCAGACGGAGGTTACTTGGGCTTCCATAGACAAAGATGCCGATAGGACAATGCCCAGATTTTTCACCTTCACCGCCGGAGCAGGAAGAGGGCCATGAGAAGAAGGCCAAAAGGAAGACACCCAGAGTGAAGGATCAGGGGACAGCCCACCACGAGAACCTCTGTCTTGTCTCCGTTCAATTTTAGACAGTTGTGGTCCATCCACTCACCCACTGCTGCCAGGCACCTCTGAAGGCACAACCACACCTCAGCCGGATCAGGATCTGGGTGTCGTCGGCATAAGTGTAGCACCTGGCACCAAAGGAACAGCTGAGACACACAAGTGCCCAGATGTATTTGTTAAAAAGAATCAGAAAAAGTAGGAACCCTGCGGCACCCCACAGCTCAGATTGCAGGGGGTGGATAGAAAAGGGGGCATAGAGAGAGAGGCTGAGTACGATCTGCCAGGAATGTGGAGAACCAGGCCAGTACCTGCCCAGATATACCCATCTGGGCAAGACGGGACAGCAGATGGGGTGGTCGAGAGTTTCAAAAGCCACTGACAGGTCTAACAAGATCAGGGCACCCACCCACCAGTGTCCACCAGCCTGACCATATTGTCCTGTACAGAGACCAAGACACTCTCTTTGCCCCTGCCAGGCCTAAATCCCGACTGGGCATGGTCAAAGAGGAGAGAAGATTCAAGATAGGTGGAGAGTAATGGGGATACAAGGGACTCCAAGAGCTTAGTGAGAAAAGGAAGCAGAGAGATGGGATGAAAATTAGACAAGACGGAAGGGTCCAGTGATGGCTTTTTCAGAAGAGGGATAACCAAAGCAGATTTGAGCTCCGGCAGAATCTGCCCAATCTAGCAAGAATGATTAATAGCAGCTGTGATCTCCATCAAAAGGAGTGGTTATGACTGCAGTAATGACACAAAAGACAAGCATTAGGCACAAACCTCGAGCATATTTCAGTGGGAAGCTAGATTCAGTGATGAGAGGACATCTGCATGCAGACAGGCACTGGCTGCTGCCGCATTTGCAGTAGACAAGTCAGCAAGTATTACTATGGGATGCACAGTGGCGGCTGGTGAGTTTTAAAGCTGGTGGGGCGTAAATTTGCAAGGGTGAATTTAGTAGCGAGCGTGCAAAGTGCCCAAGCCCACCCCCCCCAAGGAGGGAGCAGGGGGGGGCTCTCCCGCCACGAAATTTTTGGAAAAATGGCCTACAAAATGTTCAATTTACTGTCCAAAAAACCCACCGAAATATGAAAAAAGCATTCGGTTTTACATATTAATGGTGGTACACTATTCTTACGTGTGCAAGTGTGATGGTGTATTTTACAGCAGCTTGTATTGAGAATAACTGGTACTATGGTGTAATGCATAACTTTTGCTGGCTGCTGGGATTATTATTACCTATTTTATGTGTATCAAGAAGCAAATGTAGTATTCCGACGAATATCTAACAGTGTGTCAATCATACGGCTGAAGCCAAACAAAGCCGAATGCTTGCTTCATTTATTAAATCCACGTTTAAAATTGAAATGTCACACTTCCTTAAAAAAAAAACACTGTTTTAAATGTGTTCCTATGATTTTTATTTCTTTACATTTTCATCAAACTATCATCCTGATTTAAAGTATATAAGCCATAGAAGAAAATAGTAACATACACACAGGGTCCACCTGTCTAAAAGCATGTTCATGTGCAAACCCAATGCTATTTAAAGTAGCAGGCTTCACAGACGCAAATTGCCAGATTGCAATAAACAGCACGGCAGTCGGGCATTGATATTTTCAATTGCCCTTGAGTATCACACACATACCAATAGCGGCAAAATGAGTTTCCCTCCTTCCTTTGAGCTCACATAACAGTGCAAATGGTTTCTCTGGGTGCCCTGTTGGTAAGAACTAGCCGTTTCGTTGCGTGGCTATCAGGCCAGTTCAGTTCTGAAAATGATGGGTCTTGAACATTAGAGTTTGAGCACAGATTGAGCACTCTCAGTGGATATGATCATACGAGCAATATGATTTTAAATGATTAGTGTCCATTCACCTCCTGATAATAATAATAAAATAAAAAGCCCGGCCGTGTGGATTTGTGTACAACCACAACACCCTGCCGTATCTTAAGATTTCAGTGAATGCTGTTTCAGCAGCCATACCCCAGCGACATGCGCATGGGTTTACGGAGTAGCACACTCACCCTTGCCCTCTGTTCATTATAATATTTTTGGGAATTTATAAACACGTGGTTTTGCTGTGATCCCAGTGTCTGTTGCAGGTGGGCCCAGGCCTTGCTTTAACTACCACTGCTAAGCAGTAGTTTTCACCCCACTGCTTGAAGGTTAACTTGTAATTAGCCCACTTCTCAAGTTGGTTGAGAGTTTATGCAGAAATACTGCTGCTACTTGGTGAACATGCTCTGTTTAATGATTAGCCGCTCCCCGTCACATGCAGGTGAACTTAGTAGTTGGAGCGAGCGAAGGGGTTTGTAATGGGGTTGGTTTGATTGAACAATCGCTATGACTGTTTTCTGTCCCATAATGTGCTGGTCCCGTTTTTAAGAGCAGATCGCCATCGCGCTCTTTGCCAGGAGTTTTTTTTTCCCCCCATTTCAAATCCAACGCATGATGTGGTATGTGCGCTAGTAAGTTAAGCCAGCAATTGTACTGCACCAACAACAACCTTCGACTCGCACAGAGGGCGAGCAAGCCAAATCTGTACCAGGCAGTGCTGTCACCAGTGAATTCCAGTATCAGGCGAAGCGAACAACTTGATGGAAAATGGTGCACTGCACTCAGATCCATTTACGAAGGAACACAATTGTCATGAAGGCAATCGACTCAACAGCCCATCCTCACGCCTGCTGTCAGACCCTGCCTATTGCCTTTTCAGAAGTTACTTGTGAATCACAAGCTCCTGGAGCACCGGTCTGGCTGCAGCCCCCACCCCTGCTTGTGACATCTACAGGCTCGGCGTGCCGCTGAAAGAGCTGCAGTCGCACACTGACTCTGCGCCTTCACAGAAATCTCGAGGCGGCGAGTGCACGCGAACTATCGCACAGCTGCAATATGCCTTCACTTGAAGCCTGGCCATAGCGCTAAGAGGTGAGCGGAAGGAAGGAAGCGGCGCTGTATGCATCTGTAACTCTGCATCAGGGCTGAGTTTACACACACACATCACGCTGCCAGTTAAGCTCTCCCAATACATCGTGCCAAATTCTTGCCCATTGCACACACTGTTGTCATCACTAGACTGACTAGAGTCATAACATGCCATTCTGAGAACCTGGGTTACACGTGACATAACCAAGAAGCCCCTTTTAACTGTCAAACACTTGTAGCCAAATTATTATTTTTTTTTCTTTTCTTTTTTTCTTTTTTCTACACTGTTTGTGTGGGACTGGATGCGGGATTGCGGGAATACTGATTCCCGCAATCACACCGCAGAAGCCCGGACTAGTTGGGCGTGTGCCTCATTAAAGCCCTGCCCGCTCTCGTTGCGTCACCTGAGGCAGCAGCAGCCCAGGGCTCTACTTGTGCCGTTTTATATTTTCAGCATTTTTGTCGAAAAATGCCGAAAATATAAAACGGCACATTGGATGTTGAAGATTCTACACGGGCACTGCCCGGCAGCAGCAGCACGCCTGCCTGGGCCTTGCCTTGCTGTCCGTGGCCCAAGGCTCTAGGGCCTTGATCCACGGACCGGGGGAAAGAAAGGCCCAGGCCAGGCAGCCCCTGCCTTGGCCCCCACCTTGGGGGTAGGCAGGCCCGGGCCCGCTACCACCAAGGCCGGGCCCAGTCACAGTCAGTCAGCAACACTGAAAGCCGTAGGCCCTGGCCTACACGTCTTTCAGTGTTGCTGACTGTGGCCGTGGACCACGTCCCCGACCCCAGGCCCAAAAGAAAACAGAACAACATCTGGGACAGGACCACCTGGTACTTACCCACCGGCAACTCGTCGCGTCGTGGTCCAGGCTGTCTCTGGTGGTCTTCAGGGGTCAGGGGCAGCTGAGCTCGCATCGTTACTCGTCTGACTCCAAAGAATCCAGGGGAGAGTGTGAAGGTGGCGCAAGCGCACCCACACGCCCTGCACCAGCACGAGATCTGCATAGATACAGTAATGTCATTGGCTGTTTGCCAGCCAATGCAAGGGTTGTCATTGGCTGGCAAACAGCCAATGACATTACTGTGTCCATGCAGGGGAGGGACTGACCTAGTGCGCTGTTTGCGCACATTTTAGACTGGCGGCGGGGCCACCCCTGAAGCGCCCCGCCAGCCTTCTAATTAAAGGGGTTTACGAAGAGTGCGTGGAGCTACGAGCTCCACGCATTCTACTATTAAAGAAATTAGAGTAAAACGGGACGCGCCCTGCTGTGTAAGCAGCCGGGCCCAGCCCTTCAGGTGTTGCCTTGCCACAGCGCCCCCGGCTGTTGGCAAAGGAAATGCAAGCTAAAAAAGAGATTCAATCAGAGAAGTTCTCTGATTGAATCTCTTTTAGCTTCCTCTTTCTTTTCTCTTTCTTTTCTGGGGGGGCGGCGCCCGGCCGCCCTATAATAGCAGCCGCCACTGGGGATGCAGCACCACTCTTTATGTGGAGTATGCCCTCTTCGCAATACTGGAAAGACCAAAAAGTACATTGACAACACAGAGAGCCTAAAGGTGTGAGGTGATGCTGTCAAACCCAGCCCTTAAGATAGTGAGGTGCCTACTTGTCAACCCAGCGACTTTTGTCGCCGAGCCCCTAGAGGACAAAGACTATATACACGACTGCACCGCCAAAGCCACAGCGATATCCCCAAAGTACAGGAGAACGCACTTGAGGGGGGAGACGTACTTTATATTGACGGGTCGTCAACAATTGACCATGCAACAAGGGAAAGACATACTGGGACAGCAGTAGTGAGATTTAAAGAGGATGGGACGAGCGAGGTGGTGACAAGCGCACATTTACCATCACATTTTTCAGCACAGGCTGCAGAGCTAGTAACTTTAATATTGGCACTTGAAGACAGCAAAAACAAGGAAGTGACAGTGTATTCAGATTATATATGTGTAAGCCGTTGTCTGTGAACTCTACTAATGAATGGCATTAAATATGTAATACATCTCTTTGAGCTTGAAAGACAGATAAGGAAGCCAAAAAGAAAGGAAAAGGCGTCATAGGCTTTTGACCAGGGGCTAGTGCTGCAGTGTTGGCTCTGTGCCTGTTCTGCTACCTGTGAGCATCTAGTGGGGTGTTTGGAGGTTAGTGTCTGTCTAACGTGAACTCACTCCCCTTTGCACAAGTAAACCAGTGCAAAATTAAATCAATGAAGGAGGAACGTTATGTGGTAAAGTGAAAAATGTTCAACCCTTTGTGACAAATCCAGGGAATTAGTACCTTGTCCCCAAGGGGGCCCCAACCACATTTGGGATTAGGGAGGTACACCCACTAATCTTAACATCCGTAGGAGACAGGGCAAGTAGGATTCCACTGGGGGAATGCCACCTCGGTGGCAAGGAATCCCCAGAAAGAAATGTTATTAACCCTCCCTCATGTGAAAAGTCCAATGCATGTGCTGGCTAAATAGGGATTGACCTGTATAATTGTATATATGACACTGTAGAAATGGCCGATGTGGTTTATGACTCTTTTATCAAACCCTCTTTACGAGAAACACACAATCAACGTGTCACCTAATCTAATCTCGTTTCAGCCTGAAGCATAAGTACACCGCAGAGGCAACACCAGGTAAGAGAGAAATGGCAGAGGAAGTCCCACAGAGTGAGCCGCTAGAGGGAACACCTTTGTAGAAAGCACAGTCAGGAAGCAGCTTGACGCAAAAGGCATCTTACGCAGAGGTGCCAAGGAACCTGCAGAACGTTGCTCTCACCAAGAATGTCTATTGCAAGCCATGCTCAGCTGAACAAGTAGAGAAGTACTGTCCAAGCCAGACTTGTTCCACCAATGCCTGCAGTCCACAGTGCCAATAAACCAGCAAGCATCAACTCGATGAAGAAACTGATGGGACAGACTGATGCAGGGCGCCCAGGAAAGGGCTGCACCATGGTTCCACGACAGCCGAGAAAACCGCCTCCTCTCAGGAGCACTGCCATGACAGACAAGGTACATGGCTATTCCAGGGAGCAGGGTGCATGGCAGAGAGAGACCCAGCAAAACTCCACGGCAGAGATAAAGACCAGCGAGCTCTAGGCAGAGTGAAAGCCAAACAACCCCAAGGTGGTTAGAAAGATACAAAAAGCCAAGGTCAGGTAAAGAAACCCAACAGCAGAATGAGAAGCCAGGAAGCCCTAGGTTGGGTGAAAGCCAAACAACCACAAGAAGGAGTAAGAGATACACAACCCCATGGTAGAGCAAGAGTGTCCAGACTCCAAGACAGTTTGGAGAAAACAAAAACCCAAGAAGGGTAAGAGAAGCAACATCCAAAAGGTGGGAGAGAGTTATATGAATCCAAGGTCATTAAGAGGAGCTATACTTCAGGGAGTAGTGATTATTATTTGATTGCATGAGTCAAAGACTGTTATACCAGGTGACATAGAAGACTTAAAAGACATTCTTACTGGAACTTTGAACTGTACAACCAGACACAGTGCTGGAAACATCCAGAGAGACATTTGGGTGGGGGCAGAAGCCAGCCACCTTTTCATACATTGCGAAGGGAACCCTTTAAAAACCTGTTCTGGTCGAATTTATGTTCATTCTTTTTTATTAGTGGTAGAGTCGACACTTAAGTTAGACTAGGCTTTTGGGATGGAGGACTGTGTTAGGTGTTGTAAGACTTACTAAAAAGCATCATGTCTTCTTTTATTTTACATACGGCTAAGATCTACGTTAGAGATACGGAAAGAATAGGCCTTTTTTCTCTTTGCTTTAATAAAACACAATTTCTGACTTGACCTGTTGATTGCCTCCTGAGTCTGATTTACCACACCTTCCAATTCACCAAGAGTCTATAAATAGCACAACCCAAAATAGTTTCTGTGTTCCCTACTCAAGCTATTGATACTTTGTTGTTACTTTGCACTGATGGGAATGTGGAAATGTAAAAAGGACAAAGAATAGTAATGTCAAGCGGTACTGTTTCTCTTTGATGGTCTGGTATGTAAGCAGGGATCTTTTCAGACACGTCTTGGATTGTGCATTCCCCTGCACCTGGCATCCGACAGATGAGACCAGTAGAACAGGAAAGAGCGGCAGATGTGTCTCATGTAAACATGCATCCCTTAGTGAATGAGGAATGCGCTTCGG
Organism: Ambystoma mexicanum; assembly: GCF_040938575.1. Lineage (NCBI taxonomy): Eukaryota > Metazoa > Chordata > Amphibia > Caudata > Ambystomatidae > Ambystoma > Ambystoma mexicanum. Next base: position 295,943,147 of record NC_090936.1, on the reverse strand, counting down.
TCTGCTTCAGTCCCTCCTGTGGTAGCAGAAACTCTGCAAGGGGCCTGCTTCACATGGGTGAATTAGCCAGAGAAGAGAATTCTATGTCAAGACAGGAGGCGAGCATTATGCTGTACTTTCTTTACTACTGCAACTCACAGCATTTCAAAATTTGAACATTTAAACTCAACTTTTTTGTTTTGTTACTTAGATGAAACGAAAAATCTAAGAGCTTAATGAGTTCAAGTGAAAAACTACTAGTCCCCATGAGCCTCTAGTGTTCCGTAGTCCAAAGGCCCCCATAGTCCACCTATCAGATCCTGTGACCCAGTAGAAGTAGACTTAGGCCCGGGTCCTTTCCTCTTTCTTTTGGCATCTAAACTCGCCCGAACTTGAAACATAACACCTCTTGCGTCATCCCAACACCTCTGTGATCTGAGGATTCCAACTCTCGTCTGAGGCTAAGGTCGATCTGACAAACCTGAGCGTGGACACCTGCTCCATAAACAGAAACCAAAACTTGCTCTCTTTCACTCTATACATCTCAGGCTGACTTGTGTTCATCTCCTATGAGAAATCGAGAGCAAAATTGTAAGGGTGGGAATACGACAGAGAGTCTGTACATCATGCATATACATGTCAACTTGAAACTTCTAGCCGTATTCTGGGTGGGATATAATGCTCGCCTCCGTGTCTTTAATAGAATCAAGACTACCCTGCGCTGTAAACATGGGCAATCTTCATTCTATCTCAAGACAGGAGGCAAGCATAATGCTTGTTCAAAGCTCCACACAACACTATCTGATATTTCAGAGACAGGTTTAAAATAAAAAGAGTCAGAAGACCAATCAGCCGATTTCATAATGTCTTGTAATGACACCCCTGCTGTGAAGGCTCTAGATGCCATTGCTCCTCTCGAAGAATGCGCGCCAAACATGGATAAGTCTATGCTTGCCCACTGCATAACTTCTCTGACCCATCTGGCTATTGTGGCTGTGGCTGCGGCATGGCATGGCTTCCTACACACTATAAGCAGCTGGGTCACCCCTGACGGCCTAATGCTGGCTGTTGCTAGCTCCTAATCTTTTACACATTGTGTTACGCACATTTTCTTGTCTGGAAAGTAGGGGTAGAAGATAATCTTAGAACAACATTTTGTTCTTTTTGCTATGCTGAAGGCAACGCCCTCAGGGTAAAAAATCTTCCTATCTATTTCCAATGCCTTAACGTGCGATACTCTTCTATACGCTATCAAGCAGAGCAGCATTGCTAGCTTCCCTGATAATTGTGACCGCAAGAGATTGTTATTCTCCGGCCAGTTGAGAAATAACTTAAATCATTCTTTGATGTCCCAGAGGGCTGCGTATTTGGGATGTGGCGGCTTCCTTAGCTTAAGTCCTTTAAGCAGGCAAATGACTGCTGGGTGTTCTCCCAAGGGTTTACCTTCCAATCTGTCATCCTGCCGATACCGCTGACCTATAAACTCTGAGTGTCCTGTAGGCGCATCCGTCATTAAATCTGTCGGCACAGGAAGTTAAGAACTGTGCTCTGTGCACCAGTTGGACCGGCAGTCCCAAGCAGCGCCATAGCTCCAGATGGTGGAAGGTGCCAATGATTCTCTAATGCAGTCAGCCGCGAGCTGCGAAATGCCTGGCCCAATGCCCAATGGAGGGAAGGCATAGTGGACTGCTCCGGTCCACTGGTGTAAAAAGGCGTCTGTCCCTACTGCACCCGGGTTTATTCTCCAGCTGAAGTGCTTGAGAGTCTGAGCGTTCAATGTTGAAGTACTTGTTTCATTCACATCTGAAAGTATTTATGGCAACTATTACATACAGAAAAATATAGCTGTGGGTTCCTCTCTTCGAACCCTTTTAGAGAGATGACAACCTTGGCCTTGACTTTGATATTTTGGACAATGCTGGCCCAGCAAGATAAGCATCATAATGTATCATTCGTTCTGCTTGGACTGGGGTGGGAACCACTTATTTCACATAATAATCGAACACTTTGGGCATTCTTACAGGATTTTAGCGGTGTGAAAATGAACGACAGCCAGGAATGTACGAAATAGAGTTGAAGTAAACCATTTAATCGCAAAGTAGAATGAGTTCAAACAGCAAATTTCCAGAATGTGAACTCTTAAATGTTCACCAAATGTCGTTCCGCGGGTGCTGATTACCTTATAGGCCCCAGGAACATTTGCAGACTGCAGTGGAGCATGAATGAGGGAGGAAGTGTTGGCATGTGCCCCAAACAGGTGAAAGGCTAAGGCCGGAAGAGCAGTCAGTTTATAGTGTGAAATTGCTACAAGAAAAATCTAGTGATAAACCACGAGGAAGAGATTCACTAAGAATGAATACTAATCCAGATGTCTCCAGTCTAAAATGTTATATCTAAATTAAGGTATGCAATTATCCATTTTTAGTTTTGGCTATTAGGTGGCGCTAAAAGCGCTATCTTTAAAGCCGAAACTATTGTCATTAAAATAAGAGCTTTAACATAAGAGCTTGAAATAAGGGATTTGAATGTAGGTTTGTAATGCTTTTCAAAGCAGATGACATATGAGGATGGATTTCTGTAGTTTGGCAATATGTCCCACCCATTTAACGCCCATTGCTAAGTGAAATCTATAGGATTGTCCCTCCCATTCCCACCCATTTTCACTCCAACCACACCTCATTTGCACTCTTTATGTGTATTTGTGTTGTGGCAGCCATTTTTACTTCCAAAATGGTGGCTGCCATGTGTTAATGTTATTGAAAAGTTATTTAACTAGATTGATGCGTTAAAAAAATATGTACTGCATCTTTTCAGTTATGTTACATATTGTAATTTATTTTGTATTAAAAATAAACAAATTACTGTTAGAGTTACGTTTGGTTTTAAGATGGCTATGAAAATGTTCATGGCTTTCCTTATGGGTGTTTGGTCTAGCGTTTCCTGGTGGAAGCAGTGCCTGATTGGATGCACAGTATGCTACTGATGCGATTGGCTCTGGAGTACATGTTTGTTTCCCAAGACAGTCATGAGCCATTTTATTTCAGCATTGGAAGAGAAACTTAAGGCTGTTTATTGTGTATTTATTTATAAAATGTGCAATGCAAACGGTTACCAAGTCAGATTCTGGAAATTATGATTTGTGGAGAGAACTTAAGAAGTGCCCAGGGGCAGTGAAAAGGTTAATCCTAGTGTGCATTGTTAATGGGCCGGGCTCCTTTGTTCATTCAGTGCTGCCTTTCAGCTGATAGGTCAGGACAGGCCCTGAAGCGCTCTACCAGCTGCTGTGGGAGGTAGGCCGTGGTAGGTACGGGGTAGTGTTTGTGATTCAAACATGCGCCACGGGGGCCAGGGTGGCTCTCAACCGGATGCCCTGCGCTGCCTGACAGACTGTACAGATACCCCTGCATGAGTTGTGCCAGACAAGCAATATTGTGAGGCTGGAGGAAGCAGTGCTTCAGAGTAGCAGGCCCAAGCGGCCTGCTGCCCCTGCCGACTTCCAGCCACTGTTAGAACACGATGAGCAGTAGGAGCGGCATCACCTGGAGCTGGTGGAAAGCTGCCTGAAGTGTCGCTCATGCTGCCCAAGCCAGCCAGTGTGGACTTGCGAAATGTGGTTTGTGATGGAGCAATGCGACGGTGTCTCCCTGAACGACCACCTGTTGTGCCCCAGCGCTGCCGCCTTTCTGCAGTGAAGTCAGATAGTTCACCGTCACCTGAAGGCCGACAATGTACTAGTGTCCAGTGGACTACAGGGGCCGCAACTCAAGGTAGTGTGAGCGGGAAGCCACTGCATTGTCATGCTTCAGGCGCACATGTCGAAGAGCTGCTGTTTCAACACCAGCATTATCCTAGATAGAGCTGCTTTCATCCTTTGACAGAGGGAAATATTGCCAAAAATATTTGTAGCAATCCCACATCACAATGTGACACAGCTAATGCATACATGCAGTGCTTTTAATGATCTGGCCCTCAGTACCAGCACATCTAATTGCTTCCAGTATTTAGGGCGGGACTTCTCCAAGCTTGAAGAAGAGTACCAGTTATGTTATGTTATGTTATTTTGCATTTATATAGCGCCTTATGTACCATTGTGTACCATTGGTATGATCTCAAGACGCTGGTAGGTTGAACGCCCTCGGGAACCGAAGATCAAGTCAGTAGAGAGAGAGAGAGAGTCATAAGGTGCGTGTGAGCACCGGATATGTGTGCAGCAGGTGTGGCATTCGTGTGATAGCTGCTTCTTAGCAGTAGGTGTGGTGGTTGGGAGATCAAGAGTATGTGTTCGTTCTGTATCCAGACCGATTCTGGCTGTGTTGGGCCAGAGGAGAACGCCTAGGCTGGAGGGTGCGTAACCAGCTGTGTTTAGTTAGGATGATGGGCAGTATGAGGCAAGTAATGGTATGAGAACAGCTATACCGAATGGTCTCATAGTATGGCTGTGTTCTAGTTGAGTGGTGGTGTAAAGAAGAGAGTAAGCGTGGAGATGTGATATGGTGGTTTACCTTAGGTGCTTGAGATCGAGCACACTCCAATAGTTGATACTTGACTTGTTCCATCCACATAATTGACCCGTTACATCCTCCCATTTTCTCCATTCCTTTCTCCCATTTTCTGCATTCCTTCCACATAATTCATCCGCTCCTTCCACATACTTCACCTGTTCCATTCACCCACTTCCCCCGATTCCATCCACCCATTTCGCCCGATCCATCCACATACTTCATCCTTTTCATCCACATACTTCACTCGTTCAATCCAATAGTCCTTTTCATCCACATACTTCACTCGTTTACTCCAATAGTTCCACGCACTCCAATCGTTCCATGCATTCCGACCGTTCCATGCACTCCGACCGATCCATGCACTCCGACCGTTTCATGCACTCCAAACCGTTCCATTCACTCCGTTTTATGTACTCCAACCATTCTATGCACTCCAACCATTCTATGCACTCCAACCATTTTATGCACTTTGATCGGTTTATGCACTTCGATCGTTCCATGCACTCGAATCATTTGGTAAGTGTCTATTCCGTGCCCTCTATCTGTTCTGTGCATTCCATCCGTTGCATGTACTCACTCAGTTCTATTCACACTATCAGTTCGATCAGTTCTATGTGTTCCTTCTGATCATTGCACTTCATCCGATCTATACATCTATACATTTTATCCCTTCATCATCCGTTCTGCTCATTTCTACGTTATCCATTCTCCATGCATCATCCATCCACATACTTGACACGTTCCATACACCCTGTTTCACCCGTTCCATCCACATACGTCATCCGTTCATCCACCTAATTCACCCATTCCACCCACTTCACCCATTTCATCCACTTCACCCGTTTCATCCACACACTCCCACCCACTTCACACGTTCCATCCACTTCACCCGTTCCACCCATTTCACCCGTTCCACCCACTTCACCCGTTCCATCCACATACTTCATCTGTACATCCACCTACTTCATCTGTTCTACCCACTTCACCCGTTTCGTCCACACACTTCTTTTGTTTCATCCACTCCACCAGTTCCACCCACTCCACCCGTTCCACCCACTCACTTCCCTGTTCCAACCCAATACTTCACCCGTTCCATCCACATACTTCACCCGTTTCATCCATCCATTTCTCCGATTCATCCACATTTCACCCGTCCTTCCACATACTTCATCCGTTCCATCCATCCACTTCATCGGTTCCATCAATTCACTTCACCCGTTCCATCCACCTACTTGACCCGTTCCATCCACATACTTGACTTGTTCCATCCACATAATTGACCCGTTACATCCTCCCATTTTCTCCATTCCTTTCTCCCATTTTCTGCATTCCTTCCACATAATTCATCCGCTCCTTCCACATACTTCACCTGTTCCATTCACCCACTTCCCCCGATTCCATCCACCCATTTCGCCCGATCCATCCACATACTTCATCCTTTTCATCCACATACTTCACTCGTTCAATCCTCCCATTTTCTCTGTTCCTTCCACATATTTCACCTGTTCTTTCCACATACTTCATCCATTCCATCCATCTACATACTTCATCCGTTCTCTCCACATACTTCACCCATTCCATCCATATACTTCACCCGTTCCATACACCCACTTTCTCCATTCCATCTACCTACTTCACCCGTTCCTTTCACATACATCACCTATTCCATTCACAAACATCACCTGTTCCATTCACCCATTTCGCCTGATCCATCCACATACTTCATCCTTTTCGTCCACATAATTCACCCGTTCCACCCAGTTCATCCGTTCCTCCCAGTTCATCCGTTCCACCCAGTTCATTTGTTCCACAGTCATACTTCACCCGTTCCAACCCCATACTTCGTCCGCTCCAACCACATACTTCACTTGATCCATCCACTTGACCCGTTCCATCCACATACTTCACCCGTTCCATTCAACATACTTGACGCGTTCCGTCCACATACATCACCCGTTCCTTCCAGATACATCTCCTGTTCCTTCCACCTACTTCACCCGTTCCTTCCACCTACTTCACCCGTTCCTTCCACCTACTTCACCCGTTCCATCCACATACATCACCCGTTCCATCCACATACATCACCCGTTCGCTCCACACTCTACACCCGCTCCACACGCTACATCCGTTCCATTCAACATACTTGACCCGTTCCTTCCACCTACATTACCCGTTCCTTCCACCTACTTCACCCGTTCCTTCCACCTACTTCACCCGTTCCATCCACATACATCACCCGTTCCATCCACATACATCACCCGTTCGGTCCACACTCTACACCCGCTCCACACGCTACATCTGTTCCATTCAACATACTTGACCCGTTCCTTCCACCTACATCACGCGTTCCTTCCACCTACATCACCCGTTCCTTCCACCTACATCACCCGTTCGCTCCACACTCTACGCCCGCTCCATACTCTACGCCTGCTCTGCACTCTACACCCGCTCCACACTCTACACCCGCACTCTACACCCGCTCCACACTCTACACCCGCTCAACATCTGCTACACACTCTACACCCGCTCCAGACCCTACATCTGCTCCACACCTTACATCCAGTCAAAACCCTACATCTGCTCAACACCCCACACCCTACATCCGCTCAACACCCCACATCTGTTCAACACCCTAAATCCACTCCATGCTGTCATCCACTCCACACCCTACATCCGCATCACACCCTACATCTGCTCCACGCTCTCATCTGCTCCACGCTCTCATCCACTCCATGCTCTCATTCATTCTGCGCTCTCATCCGCTCTACGCTCTCATCCACTCTACGCACATCATCCTCTCCACTGACATTCATCCGCTCCACCGACTTCATACGCTCCACCGACTTCAACTGCTCCACTCACTTCGTCCATTCGTCATGCATTATCGGTTAAACTCCTGTCACTTGTTGCACGCACTCGATCTGTCCCATGTTCTGCATCTGTCCCAGTACTCAATACATTACAGCTGCCCCATATTTCCAGCCTTCCCAGCTTGGGGTCCACAATTTTTGTTGGGCAACTTCCAAGAGCAGGGATGCACAGCTGCTCCCCTGAGGTTTAACTTTGCGTCAAACCATAACAATAACGGAGATTATTAATAAATAAATAGGTTGGTGGCCGAAAGTCTGGGCACAGGGGTCCATGGGGAAGGACTATTTGTGAAGGGGGGTGATAATAAATCAGAGGGGAGCATAACGCTGTATGCTGTGTGAAATTAAACTCTAGCGCATGGTCTTTCATGCAAATCTGCTGAAACCACTCAATTGCCTCTGGTGACTGAAGGTGACTCTGATGATGAGACAGACCCCCCCCCTCCCAGACCTTTTACCCACTGGGCCAAGGAGGAATCCTCGTGGAGTGTTGCATAAATGTTGTTACTTTGCACAATTGTAAAACAGGTTCGTGGGCAAAAAAGTCTCTGTTGGTAAGCACGATGGGTAAATGGCACCTATTTGAAACAATTTTACCACTTGAATTTGTTGCATATTAGAACCCCTATCACCCCCAAAGCAACACTGCAACATCATGTGACATGCACCTAGATGTGTAAACTAGTAGTACAGATTTTGGAAGTGGGAATCCTTGTTGGAGCTTGTGCGTGAGCTCCAATCACAGGAGGTTCACGGACAGATTTTATGTGGCTGTTAGCATAGGTGCTGATTAGCCACCCATGGGGGTCCAGAAGTTTCTGACTGGGATTCCACCCCACCCCCCCTCTTCCCACCCCCCCTCTTCCTGCTAGAAACATCTTTCGTGGGAATGCCTCCTCGCCCGCCTCCTGTAAAGTGCACAACTTATCATGAAATATGGTAGTCTGAACTTCCTACGATTATTTATTTTATGATTTCACCAACTTTGTATGTTTCAGGCAGTTATTTATTAAGATTTTTAGCTGTCCCACAAGGTCATCTTTACCCAATGAGCAGTGACCATAATAAGAAACAAGAGTTGCCAATGCCAACAGTTTGGGCATTTGTGTAGGCATGGCAAGGGCTCTTGCCAAGCACAGCCGTAGTGGTATTACTGATTTTAGGATGTTCACACCGATCAATACAGTGAAATGGTGTGTACTAATAAATAGTACATCACACAGTGTTCCCCTGTAAAAAAAAAAAAAGGAACAGAGGAAAACAACGGTAAACAATGCAATGTGATGGAACTATATATCAAGGTTAAGCCACATATAAGCCACATATAGTAGTCTAAATCAGCACAGCCATGCCGAATTAGTCCAGTGGATGAATACTCTTGTGAAATTGCATTGCTAAACACAAATCATTTCAGGTAACTACTTATGGTGCAAACATTGCTTTTAAAGGTTTTCCATATTTTATATAAAGACCAAAAATAACCCTGCTAAGTAAGGGAACGTTGGTATTCACATTTTGATGAACTCCTGGAATCCCATAAAGAAAACTCGAGAAAGGCGTTCTTTAAAATGTTCCTGTCCTAGATTGATAATGCCAGATGCCATTAAACACAAGTCCATTCTTATTTATGGTACGCATGTGAAACAGCTGGAGGTTTTGGGGACTAATCATGATGGCGTGCCTCAATACATTTAGTCATGGGGAAAGCGATGCATGGGTTACCTGTGATCCCCTACCTGAGTTCTTGACAACATAGGGAAGGCCAGCATTGCATAGAAAGACAGGGAAATAGGAAGCCGATCCTAAATGGCAGGATTGCTGGTCCGAATGCACATGCCAGGCACATGCCAGGCACATCGGAATGAATCCACAAATGAATACGGGACTCCAGAAAGAACACACATGGCACTTGAATGGAAATCAGCACATCTTTTTGTGACAGGTTTACACAAAACAGCACTGAAGAGAGTGGGCAGATTTGCATCTATATCAACAGCAGGGATATCAAATAGTAATAGGTCGTTAGTCACGAGTATTTTACAATGCAATATCTATTTTATAATACAAAATAAACCATCAATGATGTTTTACTTTAAACCATCGTAGCCATAAAATTTTTTAACCATTTTCTCTTTCCTTTAATTATGAACACTTATTACAAGTATGACTTAAATTGAACATAGAGTTTCCTTTTAGACACAGATTAATGGCAGAGTAAACCTAATTACAGCATATTTCACACCTGAACGGGCCACCCAATGCTTAAATACAGACTGAACAATTCGAAACCCCCAGGGAATTGTCTAAAAGACCCAAACAGTGACCAGACTATCAGAAACACAGGCATGCTGACATTCACTGGCAAAAGGGCTGGACCTCTCGAAATGGCCATAGGTATTGCACTTCAACTTGATCCCAGAATTGCAGTCAATGGAAAAGTGAGCACATCTCCACCTATGAACGGTGGAAGCTACTGCTCCAGGGTTGAGCAAATGGCATACAGCAAAGCAAAGGCTTACATACATGAAGAGGGGAAATTCAGCTTTAACCGACACAATCGCGCCGCCTTGAGAGATGAGAAATAACAGTTGCAATGATCACCCTGAACTCCAACACACAGGGGCAGACCAGTGAAAGGCAGGGGGAAGACCAGGCTGGGCAGCAGACAGCCCATGGGATACTCACAAGCTTAGATTGCTGGATGTTGAGATTCAGCTCCCACATAAAGCAGAGTGCCCACATGAAGTTAGGCACTGCAGCACCTGCAGAGGTCCCAGCAATGCCACCAGGGGCAACAGCAAGGCAGCACAACCGAGTGCTCAAAACAAGTGGATGTGTTGGCGGAGACCACCTGGGCAGCACCACTGCCTATAGAGGGGTAGCAACACTATACATTGCTAACTGAACAACACACGTTGAAAGAACACTCGCAAGGTTAAAATGACACAATTAATGAAATTAACCAACATTTTCTGTGTCCACAATATGAAATAAATAAATGCAGGTTCCAGAAGGCGTCTGACATCCAGCAGTTAAGCATAGGTAGGCTGTCTCCTCCTGATGAAGGAGGTGCACTGAAACCTGCATCCATTATAAAGATTGGCAGAGTGGGGAGGAAACTCAGTTTAACATTTTACAACGGTTACAAATGATAAGTCTGGGAAAAAGGAAATGGGGAATGGGCTGAGCGCCAAAGCTGGTGCACTGGAAAATTCCAGCCCATTGAAATCAAGTTCGAACAGAATGAATCAAGTTCGAACAGAATGAGGGCACATAGAGGATAATGGCTGTGCCTCGAAATCAATGCACATTTTACAAACAAAGTTTCCTTTCAGCCCAAATCAGTGTCATAGTCCATATTCTATCAGTCAATTCTGTTCTATGGTCCACCTGCACCTGGGGCAGGCCTGATCTATCCATAAATCACGCAGTGTAAATGGGCAACTTTCCAAAAATCCAATTCCTCAGGGTGTGGGCGCCCATAGACGGCTTCCATGGAGACCTGGTATCATTCTTAGTACTGCGTCTTTTTGGGGGGCGTTACATGTGTATAGTGTGAGGACGCATCAACGTATTATGTCATCACACGTAACACTACGCGTCGAAAAACTGCAATATAGATGATGTCATACTTATACATATAACCATTTACTATAGCATAACTGCTGAACAATACCATTCCACTTAACTTGCCCCAGTCCATCTTATTCATGACATACATGTATTGCATGACGACACCTCAATGTAATAAGCCATCACATGATGCTACAATCTAATACGTCATCACATGATACTAACAGACGTGATGCTGCCCATCTAAAAGTGGTTGCCATATTTACAGAAATATCCTCTACTAAAAGAATAAAGATGCATTTAGGACAATCTCTTAATTGCAACATGTGTGTTATGGATATGCGTAGACCTAACTACCATTCCTTAACGACTGACCAGTTCCATTGCAGTTTTCTTACATAATCTATGACCTTAATTGAACAATTTATTTGCTATTGTGCCATTCGATTGCCTCATTTAATTCAATCACGTTGCTTTTGATCTGAAATATACATTTCAGTTCTTGCGTAATTAGTTTACGCATCACTGTCTAATTGAAATAGACCCTTAAACTTTTGTAGAACAATCCACTTAAACTCATTACATTTATGGCTGCGCATACAAAAATGCCTACCCAGCGGAGCGGTTTTCGATGTATTTTTAAGGAAACTTATATGTTCAATAACTCTAGTCTTAGCTTTACGAGATGCTTTGCCAAAGATCTCAGCCCACATGGGCATGTAATTATATATATGACATTTGCACTATTACAGTTTATTAAGGGTCCAATTAGCAGCCAATCTTTGTATATTTTTTTTTCACAAGAACACATGCAGAGCATTTTCCACATGCAAAATGGCCTTTTATGCTCGGCATTCTCCATTATTTTGTCAAGGTAGAATTGATATCAGCAAGAAGTGCACGTGTGCGTGTGTGGGCATGTCTGTAACTGATGCGACAAGGTCAGTAAAATGTCGGCCTGTCACTGTTTTCAGATAAATGAGTCCAAACATAACAAAGAAGTTTATTAAACAACTGCTCCAAACATAGAAAATGCTGTCCAAAACCCCCGGATCGGAAAAAATGTCTAAAGACAGGTGAACACATTAACACCTGTCTTTACATCTTTTGGCGATACAAGAGATGTGTTTTGTTTTGAAGTGGAGTGGGCGCACGGAACAACTAGCCATGTCGGTCATTCTTCCCTGCTCTGCTGCAAACCCACACATGGTTTAACACCAGCTTATATTTTAATGCTGCCATTAGACTAAAGGATTTCTATGGACTCCACCTGACTTTGGCACCTGGTGAAAGCAGGGGGATTCCACAGGAATTCATTGTTAAATGTTCATGGCAGTCGTTCATTGTGAGAGGCATTTACACTTTTCCACATAGTGGAAAAATGGAAGCATAAAAGGCGATTTTGCCAATGTTTTACTCTTTACCTTTCATCATAGTGGTGAAAATGTTAAAAATTACACAGAGGGGACCTCATGCACTTAAATGCAAATGGAAGTGCCCCCCTCTGTGCACTATGAGATACAAATGTAAGGTGTCAGGATGCTTTCAAAGCTCAATAAAATAAGGTGTCAGGATGATATGTCAGGATGTAACTTGTGGGAGGGGCCAGTTGGGTTCTCAAACAAGAGTTTAAAAGAACAGGAACTCCCCATATTGCCTAAAGGGGGGTTGCAACAAAGGGCTAGTTATTCCAAGTTCTAACAATTCAATATTCCATTATCAGGTGCATACAAAATGTTCTTCCCAGCTCCCAAAACATACAAGGTGCCAACAAAGTCTTCTATCTATCTATTATGTTCTTATATAGCACCATTCACCCATAGGCCTAAATGCGCTCACATGATTGAGACAAAACAGAAAACAAAGAGATCAATGTCAGAAAGAGGAGTGTCAATACCAAGAAATGAGAAGGTTACATTAGCCCAGCTCAAATAGATGTGTTTTTAACAGTTTCTTGAATAGGGTGGAAGACACACAACCCTTGGGAGAAGACGGGAGCCCAGGCTTGAAAACCTGAGCTATCAATCCTCTTCAATAGGATTTGAGGGTGCTTCAGGAGGAAATCTTTGTTGGAGCAGAGAGTTTGTCGATAGGGAACTCTAGAAATTCTGGCTGACAGATATTTCGGGGCTTTACCTGATAAGCAATTGTGGACCAGCATAGTGCCTTTGAATCTAATTCTTTGTTTGACGGGCAGCCAATGTAATTTTCTGCAAACCTCTGTGACGTGAGATGTCTTCACCAAAAGAAACTCCAGAATAATGTAGGCAAAAGTCTTCTGTCTTCAAGGAGGGTTCCTCTCCCCTTCCATGGATCGGTTGGAGAAGGGATGCCTTCTCCACAGACTCAGTGTTTGAGCTGCAAGATTCCCTGGGGTTCGGCGCCACAGCTCTCAGGCAGATAAGTGTTTTGGGGGTCCAACATACCCCCAGCGTCAACCTTTCAGCACAGATGGGTGAGAAGCACTCACCATGCTACTAGGAGGGAAACCCAACAAGAAGACCTAAAAGGCAGGGGTTATGAGAACAGTAGTAAGGTAATTCTTAATGTGGTGGTACCATATCCTCGTCTCGCAGTGTTGTGGAGGAGGTAAAGGGATCCTGCCCATACCACCACCGTGCCCCACTTAGTGTCTCTTTGAGAGAAGCCAAAAAGACCAAAATGGGAGAATCCATTGACCAGGCGTTTGTGGGCTCACTGTACATGTCAATATCAAGTTACACCCAGTTTACTGGAGAAGTTCAGGGTACTTCCACATTAGGAGAGTAACGGGACATTGGAAACATTCAAGCCCTGTCCACTCTGAACACGGTGCTCCATGTGTGCGCCCATTCTTTTTTTTCTTTTTTTTTTTTGGAGTGGCACTCCGAGCCTTGGCTATATGAGCACTCGACAGCGTGCACGTGTTGGAGTAGCAAATCCAAGATCGTGGACCCACCTGTTGAAGCCTTGGTCCACTGATGAAGCACAAGCCCTGACAAGCACATATGCCCACATGTGAGTTCAAAGCAGAAGCTGCTACACCTATCCTGAAGGTAGGGGCACATTGTGCACAGGCTGGTGTCTTAACTACCCCGAACAAATTGTGTTGTGTATCATGTATATAAAGTTTCATTTCAGTTAAGTAATTACTCCTATGAAGCAAATGAGAACAGAATTAAAAGAACTATGCTTCAGAACAGTTTCCTATCTACAAAAAAGAAAAACAGACCTGAAATGAATTCAGGAAGTCAGTGAATGTTGTGACTCTTCTGCAACCTCGTCGTTTCTCCATTCTAAACTGTGTCAGACCAGTGTACATAGCAATCATGTCTGCAGAGATTAGAACAATTTTATGTAGAGAAGGCTATTGTGCAAGATGTAATTTAAGAGGAGTGATCCATTGTTGTTGCGAAATACCTACACGGTATGTTATACTGACAGACAGGTGCAACAGAGAGCAAACGAGCAATGGCCTGCTCAGACTCAGTACATGTGGGGATGAGATGTCGATGGGAATGACTATCTCTCCTGGGCAGTAGTTTGGCAGCGTATCCAAGAGAAAGTGTGGACTTTGGACATGGTGAGTCTGGTCGGATTAATTCAGCAGGATCTAAATTTGATTCTTGAACTGGTTGCTTGTGTCCATAGAGTAGGGGTGTTGTGGTCTAGTTTACTAAGCCTCATAAGCAGTCTCAACCAAATTTGAAACTCCAGTCACCTCAGTACTTCAACCCCCCACCCAAAAAGAAAACAGAACCTTATCCATGAATGTGATTTCTTTAAATAAAACGTTGGAGTTGGGCTAGAAGAGACATTCCAGTAACTTTGCTGGAAAAGGATTGATGATTGGTATCCAGCAGATGTAATTTTGGTTTAATTGGCCAGTTGGTGACTGAAACTTGAGTAAATGACCAATAAACAGATCCTAAAATTAGAGATGTAGTTACGTATTAATTGCAAGTTCTTTGTAAATCATCATAAGGCAAATATATGAGAGTCCCAGAGTGTTCGTTGTGCGATGAAGTTCCATGCCTTCTCTGGAGACATCAAGTGGGGGTGACCAAGGAGACCAGGTACCCCTCTGAGCAAGTGAATGATGGTCCAGGGACAGTATGAGGAGGATCCCCAGTCACCCTAAGTTTGCCCCTGTTACTTGGTAGGGAGATTCACATGCCAGATCAAACTGTTTATGGCCCTTTAAGGGTATTGACAAAGACCCACAACCTTGCATGGGACAGTGCACAACCACTCCCCAACACCAGCTCAGCAGGGGACAAAGGCAGACTCTCCCCACAGTTATGATAAGAACCTGAAGGCCCCTACACTGCTCATATTGGGTCCCTCTGCCAACTCTGCTCCCTTAAAAAGGGCAGAGAACGTTGCTCACATGCACACAAGCGCACAAACAAGAAATCCAATATGGCAGACCAGCTTCTTAAAGAAGCAGTCCAGCCTCAGCACACATCTCATACAGGCATGTATGCTACACACGAGGGGGAAAAGAAGTTGCACAGCAAACAATCTCCCAGCACCAACCATAATGATTCCTGAGTGCAGATGGTTCCAACAAGTCAATAAGTATAAAAAAGTGTGTCTCAGGAAGGAGAGGTGTGGGTGTTTGGAGAAGACTGTGACAGGGTTTGGAGTGTGTTGACAGTTCTGGAAGGGATCTGTGAGAGGAGTTTGGAAAAGGACAAAAAGGCGCAGAAGAAGGCATCAGAAGGGGACAGAGCGAGATATCAGAAGAGGAAAGAGGGAGACATCAGAAGAGGATATAAGTAGATTTTGTGAGGTGGCAGGATCAGGACATGAGAAAATAGTTAGTGGAAGGTGGTAGAAGGAAGAGCCACGGGAGGTGGAAGCAGGAAACCAGCAGGAGGTGGGCCAAATGTGAGACCTGATCATAAGGGGTTAAACACGCAGTGGGAGAAGGAATGAGCAGATGTCATAGTATTGAGGAGGAGCAGGCTCAGAGGAGGAATAGAGTGATGCTGAAGAGGGAGTCAATCAGGACTCTAGGGAAGGCATGTGATAAGGTCATCAACTTCGTCTGTGGAAGCTGGGCCTGGCAAGGCCAACTTTCTCAGTCTCAGAGTGGAAAAGAAACATTTAAGGCTGAGGCACAGTAATGTCTACAAGCTCTATAACACCAGGAAGCTAACCAGAGGATTGTCAGAGAGAAAACCCAAGAGACTGTGTAATGGGTAGACACCAGAATTTAGTGAACTTTGTAAGGAGACCCTTGAACTGTTGACTACAGACTGTCTTGACACTTTGCTTTTGAGTTTGATTCATGGGGAGGATATTTTCTGTATTAAATAAAACCCGTGTTTACCTTAGTTTGTGTTTGGACTCTTTATGAACTGTACTTGGCTATGTGGCAGCTGGTCGAGGCGAACCTGAAGTATTTTTCTCTGTGGAGAGCAGTGAAGGTTATATAACCTTGCAGAGCCTCTGAGGTGCATTATGGACTCTTTGACTAATAACTTCTCCAACAGACAATCATGTTATTGTTTGTGAGAAATAAGAAATTGACTCACTCCAATGCGGATCCAGTAAATCCCATATCTGACTTCCAGAAGTTTATCAGAGCTGGTTAAACTTTTTAAAAAGAATCAGACAGCTGCATTTCATGTAATTCAATGTTTTAATTAGATTCCTGATATTTATATAGCACGGATATGGGACTGAGGGGCATATGATCATTTTATATAGACAAATAATGATTTCAGGGCAAAATAGACAGTAAACACGCTTGGGCTATTAGTAACAATTGTACTTCATTTAGATTACTGGGATGGCTGCAACCAGTCGAAAGTAGAGATTTTGCCCCTAAATCGCTGAACATGTAAAAGGTATAAGCACTTTCTTGGTGTTGTGGCTTTCCCAACAAACATATTGCTTCATATATTGGTTAATAGTCATTAACATATACACATGATCTCCATATTGGATTTTTAATGGTAAATTAATTCTTGATGCATATCGAAATTTGTCTACCGCCATGTGTTTATACCCTTGGTCGTCTTTAAGGCATTACATTACATTAGCTCATCAAAATTGTGTGTCCCTTATGAGTCCCTGTGTTCAAATTCTCAAATCCCCTAAAGGTGTGTCAAAACTTCTCCATATTTGGACCTTGTCTTTGTAAACTCTTCAATTGCCATACGAAAGGCCTCCTTCAGGTCGCTAGGCTTCGTTGTCTTCTACGCAACTGTTTGCAAGACTCTGAGCTATGTGAGGCATCAGCTTAGTGTGTGGGTTACTTTCCAGGACTACAAGAGCCAGAAGCCCCAGCTTGGCTTAAGAAGATACATCAGGCGCTTCAGCGCCGGCACTTCAACAGCCAAGCCGGTCTTCACCGGTCTTCGCCGGTCCCGCCGGGAGCTTCTTAATCCCCCGCTCTTCCCCACCCTTCAGAAGGGTTTTTTGCGAGGTTACCATGACAACAGCAGGTAACGCGCTGGTCGCGCCGTTACGCTCTGTCATTTTAGGTGTACATAATTACTGCATTTGTAACACTTCTTCATTATTTGGTACCATACTGATTTATTGCATGCAGGTTGTATTGTGACTGCTGACTGCTAATAGTTACTGAAAGCGGAAAACACACACACCGTAAATTTTTAAAGCGGTCGAGTAACTTTGTATGTGTACCGCACATTGACTTGTAAATACTTGAAATTGGCTAAGTGGGGAGTACGCACATAACTACGGAAATGAGCGAAAGCCACACTTCAGCGCGCTAGGCTGCATTGTCCTCTACGCAGCTGTTTGCAGGACTCTGAGCTGTGGGAGGCACCAGCTTAGTGTGTGGGTTACTTTCCAGGACTACAAGACCCAGAAGCCCTGGCTTGGCTTAAGAAGATACATCAAGAGCTTCAGTGCCAGCGCTTCAACAGCCAAGCCGGTCTTCGGCGGTCAACGCCGGTCAACGCCGGTCAACGTCGTCGCTTGAACAGCCAAGACAGTCTTCGCCAGTCCTCGCCATCCGCAGTGTACCTGGCCTAGATTCTTTGCCCTTTTCTCCCCCCAGCAGTATCCCTCGGCAGCTATGAAAGAATGGGTTTTGACAATGTAGGGGATCTCTTGTTCAGACTCCAAAGCCTCCAGCGCCTTGAAACAGTACAACAAATTGCGTTGCAGGCCATGCAGGGTGGTAGGCTACAGCCACATGAAGCTACTCACTGCATCACATACAGGGAAGGGCACTCAAGAATTCAGACCACAGAGTGTAGCAATTTTCCAGAAAAAGTAAAAGTCAATATACTGTAAAAAAACATTTAGACCTGCTACATCTCCCAAAAAAAACCTTGCAAAGGATCTTAAGATTTGTTTACTGAATACTCGTTCACTAAAAAAACAAGCAGTGTGCATTCATGATCTTATTTTTGAAGAAAAACTGGACATTATATGCATCACAGAAACCTGGCTGCAGGAGCCCATTTAACTGACCTGTGCCATCGCAGTCCCAGAAGGGTACACTATCCACTATACTAATAGAGAGTCTGGGCTAGAGGTGGTGTTGCCATGATAATAAGGGACTCCATCCACATGTTTCCATCCAAAACGGTAGGCAAGGGGTGTGAAGTCCTTAATTTGAAACACTCAACCTCAGACAACAGCTGCATCAATATAATTCTAATCTATAGACCCCCATCTCTTACATCTGATTTTAACGAGGAACTTACACAGCTACTCAACCTGTTGAAGGGCCCTAACACATCCACCTTATTGTTAGGTGACTTCAATCGAGGGAATCCTAAGGATAAGGAAGCCATTGGCCTTGAGAAGGCACTGAACAACATCAATTTCCAAGTCATGAATTCCGACCCTACCATGGCTAACGGCAAGTAAGTGGACTGGGTAGTAACACACAACCAGAGACAAGTAGTTATTAGACAATGCTGTGTATCTGAACCGATCATTGCAGAGTATCATTTTCTATGATCATGCTATATACTAAACAGAAATGTGCCAATGAGTCGAAGAGTGTGCAATGCCAGAACTTTAAGAAAATCGAAAGCGTTCACTTAGAACAGTGTATAAACGAAATTCTGAGGGAACATAAGGAAAAGGACTCATGCAAGGCCATTATTGCAAACTACTCGCATCATGTTATGGAGTTGGTGGATTGGAAAGGCACCATTATTGCCTAAACTGGTCCGACCCAACAGTAGACACCAAAAGTGGTTTAATTCCGATTTATCAGCACTGAAAAAGGAAAAAAGGAGAAGAGAAACCAGAAGGTAAAAGAATTATTCACCTACCAACAAGGAAAGTTGGGGGGAAATTGAGAAAGTCTATAAAAAGAGCATCATTGAGGCAAAGAACAACTACTTCAATGACCAAATCAGGTCAGCTGCTAATGCGACTAGTAAACTATTCGACATACTTAAATTAATTGAAAAACCCATCGCATTAGCGACTACATTTGTACCATTCCAGGAAGACTATGATAAGGTCCAAGCATTAAGATCATTAAGACGAGGGAATTGATAACAAGTGCCCAAATAAATAAGGCCAAATTTGACCAGCCACTCATAAGAACAACCAAAGATCACATGGAGAGTTTCAGCTTCAAGGAGATTGCAACAGAAAATATGTTAATAATGTTGGCCTCAATGAAGCCCACACCGTGTGCTGGGAATAAAATGCCACCTAAAATAATTCTGGAAAATGCAGATATCTTTGCCCCACTACTCACGAAAATAGTTAATGCATCCTTTTTGTGACAAAGTGGTGCCAAATACCATTAAAATGGTAATCATCACCCCCTTGGTGAAGAACCCTAACCTGGACCAAAGAGACCCAGGTAACCTTAGGCCTATAACCAACCATAACTTCATTCTCAAGGTAATGGACAATTTAGCTACAGAGCAATTGCAGTCGTATGTTGAGGCAAACGAGATTTTCCATCATCAAGAATCTGGCTTCCATGCTGTACATAACACAGAGACGGCTATGCTCGATTTGCAGACACACATGTTAAGCATAATGGACAAGGGCAATACAGGACTTATTATCCTCCTTGATCTAAGTGCCGCATTTGACCTCCTGGATCACAAATTACTCCAGCGAGCACTGGAGAAGGTAGCTAACTGCTTAAAGAAGGCAATTAGCTGGTTAGCCTTTTTCCTAAAGGATAGGAAACCCAAGGTACATTGGGGAGATACATTCTCCCACAAATCTGACATCTTCTGCGGCGTGCCGCAAGGAGCAAGCTGATCAAGGCTACTCTTTAATCTATATAGGAGGTTTCTCTGTGAAGTTCTAGACAATATCAACACCTACTTCACTAACTATGCTGACGATACCCAGCTTATGGTGGAGTTAAGCAGTGATTATGTGAAGGACAGCACACAGTAAAGGCACTATACAACACCATCGAATCCTGGATGGATCATAATTGTATGTGCCTGCACGGTAACAAAACCGAGTTAATGGTCTTCGGGTACCCACCAACCCAAGGCCAAACTATCATCCCAATATGAATCTTTCTTGATTAAAGTAAGGCCCATCCAGGTAGTGGGTAAGGTAAAGACACTGGGGATGATACTGGAAGCCTCTATGCGTGCGGATGGCCAGGCCCTGTATGCGAGCAAAAATTGCTCATATTACCTCAGGCTCCTTAGGGCTATTAAAGCCTTTCTCAGCAAAAAAGACTGTGCTACTATAGCAAGAGCAACTATCCAATCGTGTTTGGATTAAGGGAATGCACTTATGATAGGCGCAAACAAACAGTGCACTGCAAAATATCAGCTAATTCAAAATAATGCTGTCAGGATAGTTAAACAGAAATCCAGGACTAAGCATATAAACAATGCTAGCAGGGAGCTACATTAGTTGACGGTGGAAGACAGAGTACTATTCAAGTCCATGACACTAGTCCACAAGTGTCTGTATGGGAAAGCACCAGCGTACCTTAAATCTAAGATCACCCGTTATCATGGTCGCACCACATAAGACATCCAATGGTCTAGGTAGAGCTTTCCAAACATGTGCGGCATCTAAATTGAACAATCTATCATTAAATCTGAGACTAGAGTGCAAATATCTCAAATTCAGAAAAAAGCTGAAACTCTATCTGTTTAAATAAATCCAGTACTGATCTACTAGTTAGCTAGGCAGCTTTTTCTTGTTTGGCTATGCCAATCCTCTGGTCTCCACGTTTGTTTTATGTGTTTTAGCATCTCTTTGTCGTGCCCGATGCCCGCGGGCTTTCGTGGCGGTATAAATAAACAAATAAAAATAAATTAAATAATACATTGTTATATGATTGTTATCAGCATCTGTGTCATTTATAAATCTCCTGAGTGGTGAGCTAATGTAATGTAATGCCTTGAAGACGTCTAAGGGTCGAAACAGGTTTTGGCAGGCAAATTTCGATATGCATCAAAAATTGATTCATTTTATATAGACCATGGCAAGTTTCAGAGACCAGTGAAGAAATGTACATAATTCAGGCATCATGTGCAAGTCAGCATCTACAATATAACTTTAATGAGGAAGACATAGATGGCAGAATAAAGAGATGCAAGTGAAATTGTGAAAGGCAGATCTTAGATGAAGAGGTAGGTTTTTAGTTCCTTCCTGGAAGTCTAGAGAGAAGTGGAGAGTTTGAGTAAAAGTGGGCATTTGCTCCATGGGATAGTTGAAGGAGGACAATTTTCTGTGGTTTTCGTTGCAAGCTTTTCATCTTGACCCAAACAACCAGAGCTGAAGAGAGGACACAGATGGATATAGGGCATTGATTGGCTGTGAGGGAGTCTTGCTTCTTATTATTGATGATTTTCTATAGTAAATAGTATGTTGTGATTTAGTAGGAGGCCAGTCAGTGTACTGCTTTAGCACAGGGTTGAATCTGTTGAATTTGCATTAGTTAGCGATCAATCAAAAGGCTCTGTTTAGAACAACTTTAGGATTTATTAGGGAGCCAGTTAGTAGCTCCATCATTTGACAAATGAGTAGAAGATATGCACAAACTTGCTAAGGTGGAAAGGGTGATCTATAGGCTGAAAAACAAACTGACCTCTTATGACAAGATCTGGAGAAAATGTATTAATTTTTAATGTTTTGAATATAACATGTAAATAAATAAAACGTTTTGCCCACTTATGCAAAATGGAAAGAGCACTTGAACTATGGTGCACTATTGAGTGGGAAGTATGGTTTGAATCTGCAGAGAAGGGTGAGTTAGAACCATGCTGTTGGAGATTTCCTTTAGTGTAAGTCAAGGTAGAAGGACAAAGACTGGAACCAAAGGAGAAGGCAGTGCTAAAGCAGTCAAGTTTAATGTTGGCAAGCAATGACTGACTCGCGCTGGAGTTTGCCCCAGTTCGTGAGAACAAATCCAATTCAAGTTGGGTTAACTTTCTTGTACACTGCAGACATCCAGGTTTGGATGTTGTCAAGGCAGGCTCAGAGGCTTTGGATGTCTTTGAACCTCTAAAACACAACTGAGCATCCTTTGTGGTTTGGCAATATTAGGTTGGATGTTCAATTGTCTTTATGCATTGATTCAAAATTATTTCAGACTGTGTGCAACTTTGGAGGACAGCTGATTCACTTGAGGAATCCATCTAAATAAACGGTTGCCTGTTAAAAAACAAAGACATGGATTGCTCAAGAAGGAGATCAGGGAGGCAGGGAGTACTTGAGGAGCAATTGTGTTGAATGTTGATGGCAGGTCTAGGAACAACAGAAAGCAATGCTAGCTTCTGAATGGAATCCTGAAAGCCCTGTCGAAAACACCTGTTTATAGTTTGGCCCTGCAAAGAGGGTGGGCAGTAGTTGGTTTCCATAAGGTCATCGCAGAGGTTAATCACTGCAACTTTCAGGACCTTTCAAATAAATGGAAGGTTGATGATGAACCAGTAGCTAGAGAGATCTGCAGGAATTTGTGATATGTTCTGTAACGTGTGATGCCAACTACATTTAGGAACACTGGTACAATATATCTATGAGGAGGAGTTGAATTTGTTTAGTATAGGTATACATTATTCAAGGGAGAGGGTTTGGATGTGACAAGTGGTTATAATGTCTTTGTCATGGGGATTGCTTTTAAAGATGTTGATGTTGAATATAGTGTTAATGGTTAGTGTTTGCAAGGTTTTCCAGCTAAAAATGGAAATGTAACATCTGTGTGAGGATAAGTTGTGTCAATATTGTGTCTTAGAGTGTTGATTTAGTTTAGTGGTTTATGTTTGTAAATCATGGTATTGAGTGTGGAATGTGACGCAGAGAGATGCTATATATAGGGCTTGACTCGCAGGAGTGTTTTATAATGGTGCAATCCCATAGGAAAACATTCTGTGAATCCAGCCCATAGCGTTTAATTCTCTTTTTTGGCTTAAATAATGGTTTTGAGGTAGTAGTATGAATTGGCAGTACAACAACTGAGGGTACAGGCTCTGCAGAATGCTTTGAGAGGTGTGCATGCAGATGTGTCTTTCGTTGGAATTGCTCTCTTGTATGTGGCATAGTGTGTAGAAGGCGGCTAGAGTTTGAGCTTTCAATTCCAGAGGGATGCATCAGCATCTGCAATGGTGTGTAGTATATAGTTCACGATATCTAGAAGAACGCTGGTAACTTCTGTTGGGTTGTGATACAGAGAGACACTGCTTGAATGATCCTGTGGTTATTTGGGAAAATTAAGGCTTTCCTTTTGTGGGTTGTTTTCTGGTGTTAGGTGGAAAGGGAGTTGGTCAATAATCACAGAAACATTGCTCACCATCTACTTTGTCTTCAATTAGCTGATCACAATGGTTATATAACTGGTGCACAGTTGACACTGCAGTGCAACCAAACGCCCACCTGTGGCAATCTGCACAAGTGCAATGGGTGTGTTTGCAAAGTTCCTCCGACTTACCTTCAAGCAGGAACAGCGCTTGCACATGCCACTCACCATTGTGGCTCTACCTGTCGCTGGGCTGTCTAATGCCTGACCATGGCGACTGACAGTGGTGTGGTCATAGCGTTTAGTGCCATCCCGAGCTAGGTGATGCTGATAGGCAGATTTCCAGACCACCCCAACTGAGTATCTTGGTGGGCCAGGGAATGAACCCATGGAACACTACCAAGATCCCATCTATGGTGGGGCTCAAGTACCAGAACTTTGAAGATTGTTTCATCTGCCTTAGCCTGACCCATGGAAAGAGGCTCCTCCCTGACAACCAAAGCCTATAACCTAAAATAGTAATGGGTGCCTACCACTTTAAAAGATCCAAGCTGCAGGGCTCAAAGGTCAGTAGAAGCTTTAGCAATTCATTGTCACCTTCGGCAGCTGTGTCAAGGTAAATTAAACCTCATGAAGGATATTTTGATGCAACTTTTTCTCCAACAGTGATTTTAATGAATGGTATTTATTTTGTTATTTATTTATTGGACATTTGTATGGCACCTATATACAAGTATTTTCAGGTACCACAAGAGAAGTTGATGGGGGGTATGGGAACAACAAAAGTAGAACAACAAAAACGGTTATATTGGCCTTGTGAAAATGCTACTATGCAAGTGCATGACAAGGTGATGAGTGTAGGGGTGGGGTGCCCAAAGGGAAGGGGTGGGCAAGTGCTGGGGGGAAAAGGCAGCAAGTGCCATGGGAAAGAGGGGGAAGGGAGGATGAGTGCAGTGGACAGGGAGGACCAGGTTGGGCTAATCTGGGAAAAGGAGCCCGAGGGCAAGTGCTGGCAAAGGATGCTGGGGGGATTGGTAGGGGGTGGTCTGGCCCCGGTATTACAATGAAGGGACAGGCCCCAGTCACAGCGGCAGAGGGAAAGTTAGCATGGAAGGGGAGAGGGAAGGAAGAGGAGAAAAAGAAAGTCTAGAGAACTTTCCGGAACTTAAGAAGATCCGGCTGAAGTCTGAGGGGGGCAGGGAGGCTGTGACAGAGGGAGGAACCAGTCGAGGAAAGGGATCTACCTCCCACTCTCTGCTTGGAGAAACGTTTGACCCGCAGAGAGTTGGAGCCAGAGGGCCGAAGGACTCTGGCCGGGAGGTATTTAGGAAGGGAAAACTGGATCTAGAGAGGTCCCAGACAGCATTGTGGCTGATGCAAAGGGTCTTGAATTCGATCCTTGCGGTCACTGGGATCCAGTGGAGAGATTTTAGGGCTAGAGAGGTGAGGATCCTGGGCTTGAGGCCAAGGACAAGTCTTGCAGTCCTGTTCTGGATTAGTTGCAGATGGAGGAGAGTAGAGGCAGGTAGATTTAGAAAGAGGCTGTTGCAATAGTCCAACCTTGAGAGAACCAGGGCTCGGTGGACATTGAGCTCATTGAGAGGAAAGGTAGAGTACCTCTGAGGAGGTGCAGTAGGAAGTTTGACTTTGTAGAGACATTTCAGAGATATGGGCAGAGAAGGAAAGTGTGGAATCAAAGATGACCCCGAGGTTCATGGCCTTGCAGGTGGGGGTAGGAGGAGGGTCAAGTGAAGCCAGCTAGAGAGTGAGGGGAAAGGAGGGTGAAGGTGTGCCGATGAGGAGGATCTCCATCTTGCTGGCGTTCAGGCAAAGATTGTTGGCGTCACACCAATCCTGAATGGTAGTTAGGCAATCAGAAATGAGTGAAGGAGAGGAGGTGGCTGAAGGAAGCCTGAAAATGAGTTGAGTGCCGTCAGCATAGAATTGGAAATTGGAGCAGAAAATGGCCATGCAGTGGGTGAGAGTTGCCAGGTATTGTTTGAAAAGCCAGGGTGAGAGGGTAGACCCCTGGGGAACAACACAGGTAGAAAGGGAGATAGATGTTAGGAAGGACCCAATTTGTATCAGAGAGGAAAGAGGTCAGGCAGGCCAGAGCCTGATCGGTGATACCCAGGTTGTCATGCAGAAGGTTGAGCAGGATGGTATGGTTGACTGTGTCGAAGGCAGAAGAGAGATTGAGTAGAATGAGAACAGAGGGAATGTTAGAATGAAGGTTGGAGAGCAGATCTTCATGTATGTTCAGGAGAGCAGTGTCTGTACTTCTGGCTGCTCTGAAGCCATACTGATGATCATGGAGACAGCCAACAGAATCAGAATGAAGGTTAAGCTGAGAGATGGCTGTTACATTCTGGCTCCGCGCTGTGGCGCCTGGTGTTAGGAAGGATTTCGTAATTGTAGGTAATTTTCCTTCCATGTGGCAACCCCTAAACTTTTTGCTGTTGTTTTACACCTTGTTCTTGACTTTGCCAGAGAAGTGCAGCCTTCTGCCGCACTCCTCTGGGCTTTCGCTCTTTTCTTACGGGGAAACTGACATGCCCTTAAGACAGTCAGTACCGGGGAACACTGTTTCCCGTAGTTTCTTTTATCGTGTTGCGGCTTTAGTGCAACATGACACAAGAGGGCACTGTAAGCTAAGTTACAGCTCTCTTGGGTCTCTAGCCTTCTACAGGCCCTAGATACTCTTTTAGGATGGTATTTGATCGGTGCAAGTCATTCAGGGACTGGAATGGTGGCAGCGATCGTTTTGTTTATTTTGAGCTCCTTTTGGCGTTCTGAGCACGTTTTTCGCACTGAACCCAAAATGGTGGCCTGGCTCCCAAAATGGCCAGACCACGAGGCTCCTTTGTCTTGTCCAATGACCGTCTTGCTCCCTTCACCTTCCCCAGGTCGAGCGACCCGGGGCCTTCCTTATTTGGGCATGTACTTTCCCGCGAAACGTGGTTGCTTTCGCGGGCTTCTACATGTCGTTTGTGTGCCTCCAGGGTGTGGGCTGGGATGTCTGGTCCCAATACGCATCCTGGGTGCCAGAGAGTCTAGGGTGGTGTGAATGCCTGGGACCACCGTGGTCCGTGATTGGTCCACGTATGGTATGTGTGTTGATGAGCGGATCTCCCATTGGCTCCCCTCCGTTTTGGCGCGAAGGGAACCGTGGATAAGAGGGGGCTGGAAACACCACTACCATGTCGATCTCCTGAGTTCTCACGAACGAAGGAATACAGGAGCCAAGTATCCTGCAACCAAGAGGCTGGACCAAGGAATCGCTGGTGACCCGCTGAAGGAATCCTCCTTTGCACTGCTGTCGTCCTGTGAAACCCTTTCCTCCTTGGATCGAACCAGAAGGCCTGTACTGGTGCTTCGACCTTTGGAATAGCAGGAACAGCTATTCCCGGCGACTTCATCATCTCCTGCCAAGTAAGCCTTCGGAAAGTGTCTCTGGGCCATCCAGTTGACTGACCAGCTTACAAGGGAGTCCTGCTCTGTAACCGCCGCCAGGTTGTGTTGTATTTCGAGTCCTTGTCACTCTCCCACGCTTCGTACACTTGGCGTTCCCAAGTCTGAAGGGAGGAGTGTACATTTGGCTCGGATACACACGGCCACTCCGTTGCCCTGCGGTGGTGACAAAACTGTGCAGGTTTCTTCGATTCGGACGTCTTTTTGCTCTACAAGACGACGAGGCATTCCCGGCTCTTCTGAACCTGCCAGCTGCTGAAACTAACGTGGAGAAGCCTGGGTCTGCTTGCTTCTGGGACCGGTGAGTAGTTTAGCTAGGATCTGGTCGCCCTCCTGCAGTATCCCATTGCTTTTCCCTGCTGTGTAAAAACAGCACCCTTTTGGCCGTACTCGTGCTCTGCTTCTGCCCGCTGTGGAGGCTGCGCTTGAGTTGCGGAACCTGTTCTCCTTCTGCTGTGCACTAACCCGAACTGCCCGACTTCCTCCGAAGAGCTTCCCCTTTTGCCCGTTGGCACCGGCGTGGCAGGTACTTTGAGCACAAGGCTCCACTCTTCGCAGGGCTCGGACTTCCATCTAGTTAGGTGCCTCTGAAGGCGAACTGAGTCTAAAGCGTTATCGCACTGCCTGTTTTTCTTCCCTTTCAGGTGGACTACATATTTCGTGCTTATAACGCTAGCGACTGTTGTATTTGTATATATATTGTGTTGATATGGTATGTGTTGGTTTAGTATTGTGATATTGTGATTTTCTCGCTACGGTCATTGTTTTAAAGGCCTTAAAATAAATGTGTATATATTTTTGATATAACAACTGTTTGGAGTAGTTTGTAAGCGCTCTTGCTTTGTGTGCTCATTGTGGGCTTTCAGTCACCCTCACCCCTCTTGAGACCTAGTCTTGACCGCCGCGATCGCTACCTTGATTGGTCTGGCTCGTCCAGAGGTTACCCTGTTCCAAGTAATTAGGTTGGCCTTCTGAACTTCTGCGCCACCAGGACAGAGTTCAGAAATCCGTCTTAACAAATTGGTGTACAGCGGTGGGATACGACTGAGGGTATCCAGTGTTGCGCTCGAACTAAGGCATTTCAGGTTATTCCAACCAGTACACGTAGTGAATTGTTGAAGTACAACTTTAAAAAGGCCATAGTCCTATCAAACAGTATGGAAACAAATACCTTGTTAACTTTAAATGCTTCCAAATCAGAAACGCTGAAAAAGATGTGTGCGGAGAGAGGTGTTTCCTCTCAAGGCACGAAATTGGAAATGATCCAAAGAATCGTGGCGTGGCAAGAAGTGCAGCTTGACGCTATAACTTCTGAGGACAGTGTAGAAGGTGGTGGGGCTGCTCTCACTGATAGAACCGACGGTTCTGCCGCTGCACTGATCCATCGCGACCACGAGGACAGGGAGGACGAGATGTCTAATGTTTCCTCTGCCAGTGTTGATGGGGATGCTATGCTTGAATTCAAGAAGCAAGAGCTGCGGTTTAGGCAGCAGGAGCTTGAATTCAGCATAGCCAAACTAAAAATCGAACAGGCAGAAAAACAGAAAGACAGGGATCACCAGTTGGAACTGGCCAAGCTTCAGGTTGCAAATGGGTCCAAGGGTCCTGGACATGGGTCTGGGGCTTCCTCTCATCCACGGTTTCCGAAAGAACTGCTCAGTGTGTATGAAGAAAGGAATGACATTATGGACTGGCTGAATGCGTTTGAGTATGCATGCGAGGTTCAAGAAGTTGACAATGCTGATAAGATTGCGTGGTTGCTCAGTAGACTGCCCCATTCTGGCTGTAGTGCCATTATGGAAATGTCGAAGGCTGAGCGAGCTGATTTCGCAATGTTAAAGCAAACTCTCATTTTAAAGTTTGGGAAGACTCCGGCCCAATATTTAAAGCGTTTTCGAGAGTATAAGAAAAAGGAAGGTGGTACTTGGGTATCTTATGTCGCTGAATCTTTGAAAAACTTAACTGGCTGGGTCGAAGGTTATAAGGTTTCTACCTTCGAAGGCATGATAAATCTTGTCATGCTGGAACATATTTTTGCTTCTTCTTCCCCGGAGCTTAAGCAGCATTTGGCCGATTCGAAGGAGATAGATCCTAAGAAGCTGGCCATTGCAGCAGACTTATGGGTGTCACATCGAGTGTCCCATAAGGACAAAACTCATCCTGGTAAGCAGGAGGAAGGGAAAAAGTCCAAAGATATGGAGGGTGGGGAATCTGCTAAATCTTCTTCCCATAAGGGCCACAAAAAGAAAAACAAGGGTAAGACACAAGAGAACTCACAGGGTAGTGGAGGTCAGCCTCCGAAACAGAACTCTGGTTACAATAAGCCTCCCTACGTAAACAGACCCACTGGGGCTTGTTTTTCTTGTGGAGCAACTGACCATGTGAAGGGGGATCCCCGGTGTAAGGTTAGACCTTTGGGGGTCCACTCCGCTAATCTGGCCTTCTCCTCCTACGAGGAAGAAGAGATTACAAGAGCATCCTTCTCCTCAGACTCATTTCCCAGCGGAATAGAGGCTGAGGTAGTTTTAGTGTCCCTGGGTTCCTGGGAGCCTAAAGTCGCAGAGGCTTATGCTAGGATTCCGGATAATACCAAGCACTACTTTAAAGACAGTGTGCTGATCAATGGAGTGGATACTCCAGCTCTTAGGGATAGTGGGTGCAGTCACACTGTAGTGGATTCTACCTTGGTAGACTCAGAGGAAGTTGCCAGAGCTACTCTGATGCCCACTAAGTTGGCTGACGGCCCCCTCCGTATGTTTCCAGTAATACCTGTAAATCTTACTTTAAATGGTACAGCAGTCAGGATTCCAGTGAGCATTCAGAGAAACGTCCCGGGAAAGGTCTTGTTGGGTAATGATCTCAGAGCTTTAGGGCTCGTAGGAGACACTGCCGAAAGACCCTACACACGGTCTCAAGCACGGGCAGCATTGGCCAAGCCCAATACGCCGCCCCAGCCGAAGGGGAAACCCAAGGCGAAAGGAGTCTACAAGTCAAAACGAGGGAAAGAGAATATTCCCCCGAGCTCGCCTACCACTGCGGTGGAGGAAGTTGGTCAATCGCCCGGGCCTGACGAGGAGGTGGCGATGCCTGAAGTATTCGACCCCAACGATCATCCTGAACTAAAAGACTTGTTAGTTGAAGGAGGTCCTGATAGGGACGAATTCAGTAAAGGCCAACGTGAGTGCCCATCTCTGGAAGGCCTAAGGAGACAGGCCTGCTCCCAGCTTGAGGGTGAACCTCCTGGGATGCATAGGATTTACCAGGAAGGTGGACTCCTGTATAGTGAGCCCACAGAGTCTACAGAAGGAGACCATAGGAGGTTGGTGGTTCCCCTTGCTGTTAGGCCCTTCCTCCTGCAGTTGGCGCATGAAGTTCCCCTTGCTGGTCACTTCGGTATGAGGAAGACCAAGCAAAGGTTATCCATGCACTTCTACTGGCCCAAGATGGGGGAGCAAGTAGAAAGTCACTGCAGGAGTTGTGCCACCTGCCAGTTGTCTGGTAAGGTTGGCGCGACAATCCAAGCTCCGTTGGTACCGCTCCCAGTTGTGGGGGTACCATTTGAAAGGGTAGGGATCGACATCGTTGGTCCCCTTGACCCGCAAACATCCTCAGGCAATAGGTTTATCCTGGTGCTGGTCGACCATGCAACCCGGTATCCTGAGGCCGTCCCATTTACAACTGTAACTGCCAAGCCAGTTGCAGAAGCTTCACTCGGCATGTTTACTAGGGTTGGCTTCCCTAAAGAAGTTGTGCCGGATGATGGCAGCAACTTTATGTCGAAGTATAGGCAGGCTATGTGGATAGAATGTAGGGTCACCTACAGGTTCTCTTCTGCATACCACCCCCAGACCAATGGTCTGGGGGGGCGTTTTAACAGGACGTTAAAGAGCATGATTGGGGCTCTGGAGGAGCCTCAGAGAAGAAAATGGGATCTTCTTGTTTCATGCTTACTGTTTGCCTACCGAGAGGTACCACAGGAGGGTGTTGGCTTCAGCCCCTTCGAACTTCTGTTCGGTCATCCCGTACGGGGACCCTTAGCCATCGTCAAGGAGGGATGGGAGATGCCCACTCCCCCTGTTACTACCAATGTAGTTGATTATGTGCTAGGGCTCAGAAAACGGATGGTACTTCTGATGGGCTTGGCTAGTGATAAATTGAAGGCAGGGCAAGCGCTGGTGAAACATTGGTACGACCAGAAAGCTTCCCTCATCAACTTTACACTTGGTCAGCAAGTCCTGATCATGAATCCCATAAGGCCTCGAGCTTTACAGGACAAATGGTCAGGCCCTTACCCAGTCGTGGAGCCCCTGGGTGAGGTTAACTATTCAGTGGACCTTGGAAGGCCTGGACAGGCTCCAAAAGTGCTTCACGTGAATAGGCTGAAGGCTTTCGGCCCAAGCGTCGAAATCGCAGCACTGCTACTGGCTTCAGATGTTGAGGAAGAGGAGTCTGAACCTCTCCCCGACCTGTTCCCAAGCAGTCCTTCAGATAGCTCTTTTGAGGGTGTCCGAGTGGCCCCTCACCAAAATGGACAAGGCTCAGTGGTTTACCTTGGACATGAAGTAGGTGGAGGGAGGATACATCCTCTACCCAGTAAAGTACAAGCAGTACGAGACTGGCCTACCCCCACTACACAAACCCAAGTGAGAGCCTTCTTAGGACTCACGGGGTATTACCGCAATTTTGTGGCAGACTATGGCACCATAGCTGCTCCTCTGACTGCCCTCACAACTCCGAAGAAACCCAAGAAGGTAACTTGGACCGACGAGTGTGAGAAGGCCTTCAATGGCTTAAAAGACTCCTTGTGCCAGGCCCCTGTCCTTAGGGCCCCGGATTATCAAAGACCTTTTATCGTGCAGACGGATGCCTCTGACACTGGGATAGGAGCTGTACTATCACAAGTAGATGAGAAGGGTAAGGAACACCCTATCGGTTTTATTAGTCGCCAGCTTAAGGACAGAGAGCTCAGATGGTCCACGGTAGAGAAAGAATGTTTCTCTGTTGTGTGGGCCCTAAGGAAGCTGAGGCCCTACCTCTATGGGACCCACTTCACTGTGCAAACTGACCATAAGCCGTTAAAGTGGCTAATGAACATGAAGGGGGAGAATCCAAAGTTGCTTAGGTGGTCCATAAGTCTACAAGGCTTCGACTTCACTATTGAGCATAGGCCAGGTGTCCAACATAGCAATGCTGATGGGTTGTCCAGAATGTTTAACCGACCTGAACAAGAGACTCATCCAGGGGTGGATTAGTTCCCCCTGTCCATAGTCTGGGAGGGGCGAGTGTTAGGAAAGATTTCGTAATTGTAGGTAATTTTCCTTCCATGTGGCAACCCCTAAACTTTTTGCTGTTGTTTTACACCTTGTTCTTGACTTTGCCAGAGAAGTGCAGCCTTCTGCCGCACTCCTCTGGGCTTTCGCTCTTTTCTTACGGGGAAACTGACATGCCCTTAAGACAGTCAGTACCGGGGAACGCTGTTTCCCGTAGTTTCTTCCGCCAAGTTGTGTTGTATTTCGAGTCCTTGTCACTCTCCCATGCTTCGTACACTTGGCGTTCCCAAGTCTGAAGGGAGGAGTGTACATTTGGCTCGGATACACACGGCCGCTCCGTTGCCCTGCGGTGGTGACAAAACTGTGCAGGTTTCTTCGATTCGGACGTCTTTTTGCTTTACACGACGACGAGGCATTCCCGGCTCTTCTGAACCTGCCAGCTGCTGAAACTAACGTGGAGAAGCCTGGGTCTGCTTGCTTCGGGGACCGGTGAGTAGTTTAGCTAGGATCTGGTCGCCCTCCTGCAGTATCCCATTGCTTTTCCCTGCTGTGTAAAAACAGCACCCTTTTGGCCGTACTCGTGCTCTGCTTCTGCCCGCTGTGGAGGCTGCGCTTGAGTTGCGGAACCTGTTCTCCTTCTGCTGTGCACTAACCCGAACTGCCTGACTTCCTCCGAAGAGCTTCCCCTTTTGCCCGTTGGCACCGGCGTGGCAGGTACTTTGAGCACAAGGCTCCACTCTTCGCAGGGCTCGGACTTCCATCTAGTTAGGTGCCTCTGAAGGCGAACTGAGTCTAAAGCGTTATCGCACTGCCTATTTTTCTTCCCTTTCAGGTGGACTACATATTTCGTGCTTATAACGCTAGCGACTGTTGTATTTGTATATATATTGTGTTGATATGGTATGTGTTGGTTTAGTATTGTGATATTGTGATTTTCTCGCCACGGTCATTGTTTTAAAGGCCTTAAAATAAATGTGTATATATTTTTGATATAACAACTGTTTGGAGTAGTTTGTAAGCGCTCTTGCTTTGTGTGCTCATTGTGGGCTTTCAGTCACCCTCACCCCTCTTGAGACCTAGTCTTGACCGCCGCGATCGCTACCTTGATTGGTCTGGCTCGTCCAGAGGTTACCCTGTTCCAAGTAATTAGGTTGGCCTTCTGAACTTCTGCGCCACCAGGACAGAGTTCAGAAATCCGTCTTAACACCTGGGAGACAGAACGTCGGAGGCCTCGGAAGTAGGCCGCAGTGGCGCAGCTCCGGCAGGAGCGAAAAAAGACACGCCACACCTCGTTAGTATCTCGGCCCAGAACTGCCTCCCATCTGCGCGGGCAGGGCTTTTATTTAGACGCCCTGCGTCACCGCGTTGCAGGACGCAGAGCGAATACAACATTCCTCCTTTATTTTAACTTAACTCAACATCAAACAAAACATGTCATACATCTCTGCAAATACTTCAACTACAAATAAGGGGCCTCCCCGTCTCATAGTTCTCATGGGGCTGGCTACCACACATAGTCTTTGAGCCGAGCTGGCATCTTGGTGGCGGTTCTCAAACCATATCTCCTACCCCTGGAGGTGGGCCCCACTGTCTCATTGGGTGTCTCACCTTCCATGTCCGGCTCACCCATGTCAGGTTCGCTCCACTGCTCCAACGTTCTGACACTCACTTCATCTTCTTCCTGAGGGTGATCGGGTTCTCCTTCGTTCGGCTGTGGGTCTTCATCTTCTTGGAGACATTCTCCATCAGTCCATAGGTTGCTTGGCACAGCCTTGAACCACGACGCATTTTGTGTCACCTGTCGGTGTCCTCTTTGGACAGTTATCATGGTCCCCTGTTTCTCACTGACAGTCCATGGGAGAGACTCATAGCGGGAGTCCAGTTTGGACTTTGTCGGGTCTCGCAGCATGACCACCTGGTCTCCCACCTGGTGGTCGGATGGTTTCGACCTCCTCTTGGCGCTCATGTGTGCATTGGCTCCCGTTCTCCTGCTTTCGGTGCGCCCATTGTCAATCCTGTCCGAGCTTCTGCTGGGGTGATGTGGAATGGAAGACTTTATGGCTGTGCCAAACATCAGGTCGGCTGGCGGGACGCCAGTCGTGCTGTGAGGGGTAACCCTATAGTTTCACAGAAAGCAATAGAGGTCGACTTTCCATGGGCTGGCATTTGCTCTCGATAACCTTAGCACTTTGTTGAGTGTCCTCATAAATCGTTCCACATCCCTATTTGCCTGGGGCCACCTTGGCATGATGTGATGGTAACGTATGTTTAGTTCTTGCAGATATTGTTTGAACTCCTCCCCTTGGAATGGTGGGCCATTATCACTCTTTATTCTTGTGGGCAGTCCATGCGTTGCAAACATCTTCTCCATGGCAGGGATGACCACTTCCGCTGCCGTGGATTCAACGATCTCGACTTCGGGGTATCTGGAGTGGTCGTCAATGGCCACCGGGAGGTGCAGGCCTTCTTGCAGTTTGCAAAAATCGATGCTGATTGCGTCCCATCTGCCAAGTCCACGTTCTGCTGACTGGATGGGTTCAGGGTCAGGTGGTGCTCCAGTTATCTGGCATGGTAGACAG
This sequence comes from Ambystoma mexicanum, assembly GCF_040938575.1. Lineage (NCBI taxonomy): Eukaryota > Metazoa > Chordata > Amphibia > Caudata > Ambystomatidae > Ambystoma > Ambystoma mexicanum. The sequence continues at coordinate 295,908,242 of NC_090936.1, read as the reverse complement.
GTGTTGATTAGTCTTTCGACCTTCTCATCTATCTGTGAAACCACACTCTGTGCCGGATTCGAGCTTTCGTTCGGGCCATCCCTTGGTGGCCTTCGTGGGCTAACGCCACTATTCTGTCCTGAAGGCTCGGCGGGATGATGATGAGATTTCCCCTGAGTAGTAACCCTTGTTCCGTAATAGATAGGTCCTGCCGTATGGTGAACACCCCCGTGAGAAACGCCTTTTCTTCCGCTGTCCTGTTGTGGGTGTTCTTCATGAAGGACTTCCAATCGCCTGAGATAACGGTGTCTTTTACTAGGTCACAACACGGGTCTTTGTGTGTTTCCTCTGCAATGTCATCGATGCTGACGGCCTTTGGTCTCATGGCATGCACCACCTGGCAGATATGTTCCTCAGTCTCTTCGGCTACTTGAACTTCTTGTGGAATCGCCGCTCGAGGGTGTCTTGAGAGGAAGTCTGCCGGGTTCCCACTTCCTGGCTGATAGGCCAACTCGAAATTGTACTGTTGGAGATGTAGCAGCCATTTGGCTATTCTGGCTGGCGGGTGGGAGGATGTGCCCATGAAAATTGGCAGCAGGGGTTTATGGTCCGTAAATGTTGTGAATCTTCTGCCATACAGATAGAGGTGGAAATGACGACACCCCCAAAGTACGGCAATTGCCTCCTTCTCAATGTGGGAGTATCGTTGTTCCGTCATTGTGAGAGCTCTTGACGCGTATGCAATTGGCCTCTTCTCACCCTCTTTGGTGACCTGCATGAGGATGGCCCCTAGGCCTACGGGGCTGGCATCTACATATAGTTCAGTTGGGAGCACGGTGTCATAGTACGCCATTTTCGTGTCTGCCGTCAGCGACTCTTTGAGTTGGTGGTGTTGGTACTTGTGGGAGCTGCATGGGGTTAGTGGTGGAGGTCAGGGGTATGTGGAGAGTAAGGTGTACTGTCAGGGGGCTGCCTGGGGTAGGGGTAACCCTATAGTTTCACAGAAAGCAATAGAGGTCGACTTTCCATGGGCTGGCATTTGCTCTCGATAACCTTAGCACTTTGTTGAGTGTCCTCATAAATCGTTCCACATCCCTATTTGCCTGGGGCCACCTTGGCATGATGTGATGGTAACGTATGTTTAGTTCTTGCAGATATTGTTTGAACTCCTCCCCTTGGAATGGTGGGCCATTATCACTCTTTATTCTTGTGGGCAGTCCATGCGTTGCAAACATCTTCTCCATGGCAGGGATGACCACTTCCGCTGCCGTGGATTCAACGATCTCGACTTCGGGGTATCTGGAGTGGTCGTCAATGGCCACCGGGAGGTGCAGGCCTTCTTGCAGTTTGCAAAAATCGATGCTGATTGCGTCCCATATGCCAAGTCTACGTTCTGCTGACTGGATGGGTTCAGGGTCAGGTGGTGCTCCAGTTATCTGGCATGGTAGACAGGTGTTGATTAGTCTTTCGACCTTCTCATCTATCTGTGAAACCACACTCTGTGCCAGATTCGAGCTTTCGTTCGGGCCATCCCTTGGTGGCCTTCGTGGGCTAACGCCACTATTCTGTCCTGAAGGCTCGGCGGGATGATGATGAGATTTCCCCTGAGTAGTAACCCTTGTTCCGTAATAGATAGGTCCTGCCGTATGGTGAACACCCCCGTGAGAAACGCCTTTTCTTCCGCTGTCCTGTTGTGGGTGTTCTTCATGAAGGACTTCCAATCGCCTGAGATAACGGTGTCTTTTACTAGGTCACAACACAGGTCTTTGTGTGTTTCCTCTGCAATGTCATCGATGCTGACGGCCTTTGGTCTCATGGCATGCACCACCTGGCAGATATGTTCCTCAGTCTCTTCGGCTACTTGAACTTCTTGTGGAATCGCCGCTCGAGGGTGTCTTGAGAGGAAGTCTGCCGGGTTCCCACTTCCTGGCTGATAGGCCAACTCGAAATTGTACTGTTGGAGATGTAGCAGCCATTTGGCTATTCTGGCTGGCGGGTGGGAGGATGTGCCCATGAAAATTGGCAGCAGGGGTTTAGGGTCCGTAAATGTTGTGAATCTTCTGCCATACAGATAGAGGTGGAAATGACGACACCCCCAAAGTACGGCAATTGCCTCCTTCTCAATGTGGGAGTATCGTTGTTCCGTCATTGTGAGAGCTCTTGACGCGTATGCAATTGGCCTCTTCTCACCCTCTTTGGTGACCTGCATGAGGATGGCCCCTAGGCCTACGGGGCTGGCATCTACATATAGTTCAATTGGGAGCACGGTGTCATAGTACGCCATTTTCGTGTCTGCCGTCAGCGACTCTTTGATGTTTTCAAAAGCTTCCTGACATGCTTGTCCCCATTCCCACTTTGTGTTGAGTTTGGTAAGTTCTCGAAGGGGTTCCGAGAGTGTGCCCAAATTCCGAATGAATCTCCCACAGTATGTGGCCATCCCCAAGATACTGCGCACTTCAGTGGGTGTCATGGGGGGACTCGCAGGCTGGATGTCTGCAACTTTCTGGGGATCCGGTGATATGCCAGTGCTGCTGAACTTGTAGCCAAAGAATGATATTTCCGTTTTGAAGAATTCACATTTTTCTTTGTGAATAGTTAGTCCAGCTCCTTCTAGTATGCCCAGGAGCATCTGTAGCCTCCTCAAGTGTTCTTCACTGTCCTGAGCATGGATCAGGATGTCGTCACTCACATTTAGGACACCTGGTATGCCCCGGATGACCTCCTGAATTGTCTGTTGAAAAACTTCTGCAGCTGAGGAGATCCCAAAACTCAAACGCTTATGTCTTCGCAAACCCATGTGTGTCGAAAAAGTGGTTATGTAACGAGATTCCCTATGCAGTTTTAGCTGGTGGTATCCTGCTTTCAAATCAACTTTGGAGAAAACTTTTGACCCTGTGAGATCAGCCACAATTTCGTCCTTTTTGCAGGTTGGGATACTGTGCTAGGATCTTCTCGACTTCTTGTGCCTCCTTTACTTGACAGATGAACTTCACTATCCCCAGGTCTTCAGCCGCATCACCACTTAGAAGGCATTCGATGCCCGCATTTACCACGTAGATTTTTGATGGTAAAATGTTTTCACCATGGCTGAAGGTAGTGCGGAATCTGCCAACCACCGGTAGGGGTTTCCTGAACCCATATGCGAACAGCAAAGTGTCTGTGCCCTTCAGGTCCGGTTGTGGCTGCAGTGTTTGAAATGTGCTTATGGGCATAACATTTACGGATGCTCCCGTGTCTATGGTCATCCATACCTGTTGGTTTTGGAGTGTGACCTGGCACTTGCGCCTCCTGGCCCTTTTTTTGGCGTGGCATGTCCATGATTCAGGGCTGATACCAGGTAGACCTTTCTCCCTTTCTTCCACTGTTCCCTGCTAGGCTCCTGTTGCGTCCCGGTCGTGTCATCTCCTTCCTCCTCATTCGAGGAGTTTGTTGTTTCCACTTGCCGGGCACTTGCTTGCTTCTTTTTCTTGGTCCCACTCTTCTCCTGAGGATTTTGTGGTGGTGGTTGTGGGGTGCTCGATGACCGGCACCCCTTAGCATAGTGGTCCTTCCTGCCACATGCACCGCTTGTTGTCCCTTGCACCAGGCAGTTCCGCCATCCATGTCGCGGTCCACCACACCATCCGCACTCCGTAGGTCCGGGGATTTGTGGCTGCCATCTGGCATGTGTGTAATTTCCACCAGTCTCATCCCTTGTCGACTGCCGATTGGTGACTTGGGCTACCATGGCTGTCGTGAGGGTAGGCTGTAGTTTTTGAAGAGTAGTGCCCATGTGAGCGGTCCTAGCGTGTGCCAGTTCTCTTTGACGACCAAATTCCAGAATGCATTTTGGGGAGATGCCTCTTTCACTCAGTATCATTCTTCTCAGTTTCTCAGATTGGATGCCGTTGATGAGCTGTCTTCGGATTTCTTTCTCAACGTTCGTGAGCTTGCACGATATTGCTAGCTTCCTGAGTCAGGTGTGGTAGGCATCTAAGGTCTCCCCTTATGCTTGAATTGTGGTGCAGAATATAAAGGTTTCGTAATAAGGGTTGAGTTGTGGGAGAAAATGAGGCCGTCAGAGCATCCTTCGCTTGCTGGTAGATGTCCTGGCCATCATCAATGATTAGCGAGTTAAAAATACGTAGCACTTCGTCCCCCACAATTAGCAACAGGTGTGATCTCATTTTTCTGTCGGTGGTTATGTGCTTACATTCCATTGCCATTTCAAATTTTTGAATCCATAGCTGCCAACTGATGATGGATCCGTTAATGGGTCAAATGGCTGTATCATTACAGAGGAGCCCCCTTGTGGGCGAGCTTGCGGTGATGACATCGATAGATTAGCCGCAAGTCTCGAAGGCGTGCCGGGCCTGGGGGTGGACGCGCCGGTCACCATAGCAGGGCCTCACTGTCCCCTGATGGGGTTTGTTTGCCTCACCTTGGTGCGTAGCTTCAGGCGTCTGTGGTCCCCTCAGTGGCTAAATTCTCGAGCTTTCGTGGACGGGTCTGCTGCCTTGATCCAGGTGCTTACCACATCTGGTGCATGCCGCGTGTGTGGCGTCTTCCTGCGTTGTGCCGTGGTGCATTTGACCCCTGGATGTCAGTGGGTGGATACTGCAGTTCCTTATGGCCATGTGTAGAGACTGTATCTCCTCCATCAACTGGGGCTCGTGTAGAGAATGAGATGATAGAGAGGAGAAAAAAAAATTCCTTCTGAAAAGAATTTTTTTTTTTGGGCGGGGGTTTTGTGTTTCCCCCTCCCCACCGGGTGTTAAAAAATGTTGCGTGTCACTGCTATTGTGAACAGCTGACAGGGCGTTGCACGCATGTGCTGGGTCACGTTTCCCTCATCGCCAGTGTTACGTTCTGGCTCCGCGCTGCGGCGCCTGGGAGACAGAACGTCAGAGGCCTCGGAAGTAGGCCGCAGCGGCACAGCTCCGGCAGGAGCGAAATAAGACACGCCACACCTCGTTAGTATCTCGCCCCGGAACTGCCTCCCATCCGCGGGGGCGGGGCTTTTATTTAGACACCCTGCGTCACCGCGTTGCGGGACGCAGGGCGGATACAACAATGGCCAGCTTTTCCAGGAGTTTGCCCAGAAAAGGAGTAATGGAAATTGGGTGATAGTTAGCTGGGCAAGAAGGATCAGCTGTGGGTTTCTGGAGAAGAGGATGCACAAGGGAGTGCTTTGGAGGGGGGGGGAAGATTCCTGAGGCAAAGGAGAGGTTGCAGAAATCGGCAAGGGCCAGGGCGAGGGTATCAATGTGGTCCTTGATGGTTTTAGAGGAACAGGGAAGAACCTGTTTTGACAAGGCTTTCATAGATCGGACTTGTCTAGCGACCTCATCAGGGTAGAAAAGAGGAAAGGATGAGAAAGAGGGTGGGTGGTGGCTGAAGAAGGGTCAGTGTGCACAGATGGAGAAGGGAGAGGAGGGGGAAACAGAAAACTGCTTATGACAAGAAATTCAGATCTTTCTCAATTGGACAGAATGTTTTAGTGTTATTACCCACATCAGATAACAAGATGGTGTCCAAATGGCATGGGCCTTATGATGTGCTAGAACAAACCAGACCCTGCAATTACAAAATTGTCCAACCAGGTCATCGACTCAAGACCCAAGTGCATCACATAGATTTACTTAAGGAATGGAAAGAGATCCCTACTGAGTCTGCCGCAACGATTCTATAATGTATGTTGCCGGATGACTCCAAAAACAAGGTGTGAATTCCCCCAGAGCTTGATAATGACCAGAAACAAGACCGATATGAGTTGCTTCAGCAATTTCTTGATGTCTTTAATTCCTTTACTTCCAGGCTATTATGTAAGTCTATGCAAAAAGGATTATCATGCTCGTGCTTGGCACATAACGGGTTACAGAAGAAAAACGGAGGGAAAAAGGAATCTACCACCATATCTGCTTTCTACCTTTCCTCACCTTCCCCCAGAAGCTCAACATCTCCAGAGCCCTGGTTCTCTCTAGGCTGGACTCCTTCAACAGCCTCTTCCTTAATTTGCCTCTTTCCTCCCTTCACCCCCCTTCAACTAATCCAGAATAGGACTCCAAGAATTATACTTGGCCTCAAGCCTAGGTACTGCATCTCATCAGCCCTAAATACTCTCCACTGGCTCCTGGTGTCCGCAAGGATCAAATTCAAGAACCTTTGCATCACCCACAAGGCGGTCTGGGGCCTGGGACCTCTCTACATCCAGCTTTCCCTCCCTAACTATTTTCTTGCCAGAGTCTTTCGGTCCTCTAGCTCCAACTCTCTGCAGTTCAAACGTTTCTCCAAGCAGTGAGTGGGAAGTAGATCCCTTTACTCTGCAGGTTCCTCCCTCTGGAACAGCCACCCTCCATCCCTAAGACTTGAGCTGGAACTTCTTAAGTTGCAGAAACTTCTCAAGACTTTCCTTTTCTCCTCTTCCTTCCCTCTCTGGTGCTTCAGAGAGAGTCTTACTGGGGCCAGACCACCCCTACCAATCCCCCCAGCATCCCTTGCCAGCACTTGCCCTCGGCCTCCCTTTCATAGACCTGCCCAACCTCGTCATCCTGGCCACTGCACTCATTCTCCCTTGCCCCCTCTTCCCCTGGGACGTGCCACCTTGGCCCACCTAGCATTTGTCCACCCCCTGCCTTGGGGCACCCCACTCCTGCACCTCTCCCTCTACCCCACCCTGCACTTACCTTCTTGTCATGCACTTGCATGGTAGAATTGTTCAATATAACAATTTTTACTGTTCTTTCTTTATGGTTCCCATACCTCCCCCTCTCATCTTGTCTTGTGGCACTTGGAAACACTTGTTTATAGGTGCCATACAAATGTCCAATAAATAAAATAAATAAATGTTTATTACCCGACAATTCTGAGAGAAAGGTACTAATCCCTCCTCAACTTAGTAATAATGAGAAACAAGATCTATATTCAGGAAAGTCAATGCCATATCTGCCTTTGATGCCTCCCCGATGCCCCGTATTGACGATCTCATTGATCGGCTTGGCAACACTGTCTATCTCTCTACCATAGGCCTTATAAAAAGGCTATTGGCAGGTTCCATTGTACAGTTGTTACTCACCACACCAAGGGTCGGAAAATTGGAACCGTACCTTGAAGACAGAAGTGGTGGAATTCTCGGAGCAACCAGTCTCAACCTCAGCACCCTGATTTCAGTGAATCAGGCTTCCTCAAGAAGAGGGGCTCTTTTCTATGATGTATCCCTCTGCTGTGTTGATATGACAGACAGAGGTATCAATCAAATAAAAGAGCGGGGTAAACACACAGCGCTAGACCAACAGCTGAAAAGAAACCACAGAAAGGGTTATAAACGGTACAGATGTGAATAGCAATTGAAAGTACAATCCAAAATTAATGAATACCTGAATAACAAGTTGGTTGGAGTAGCAGAATATGTACAGAGCCTAGAAGGACAATGCAAAAGACAATAAGGAACTAACAGACTTAAAGGACTCCCCTTAAACCCTAGAGAATGCACAACTAACCTGGAAGGACATGGATAAGGAGCAAAAAGGAAATCCTGCCGGAAAGGACACAACGACAGGAGAAAATAATAAACAGGGATGTTAGTGAGGTAGGATACACCCGAACGGCACGAGGGACACGCTAGGTACAGGTTGGTACATGTAACTGGAAAGCTTCCTGAACTGCACTTGTAAGATAAGAGTACAAATCCAGCACAATGTCCAAGGTAATGTGTAGTTTTCTTCACAGCGTGGGCAGGCAGTGTTTATCCAAGAACAAACAATCACAAGAAGCAATGAGCACAGTTTGAAATGAAGGAACACTTACTGAAGGAAGTAAACCCTAAATTGCCAGGGTTGACTACTCCGTTGCAGCCCTTGAGGAAGGAACCAAAAAGGCTACAGAGTGTAGGAAAACGACTTCTGACAGGAACCCGCCAACAATCCAAGAAGCGTTCCCGGTCGTAACTGCGTGTAGGACCAAAGACAACAGGTCAATCCGTAAGCAGTCCGAGTGGAAGGCAATGTCGAAGAACCAGGGAAAACACGTTGGAAGGTAGAAGCAAATTCACAAGGTTGAAGAAGGAAAATAGCACAGAGGCTACACACGTAGGGATACGTGTAAACTACAATTAGCAGCACCGAGCCCGAGAAGAACCAAGTTAAGAAGGCAAGGGGCAGAGCATCGGTGTACGCGTTGTGCGTAATGAACGTGTCAGCTGACACGGCCGATACCAATGCCGGCGTCCATACAGTCTCTATGGACACCGATAACGCTGCCACACCAATGTTTTTCCCCGGGCTGTGTGACCCGGTGTAAATGCAGAGGGAGATTGGCGAGAGTGGCGCTGCTGCAGCGTAACAACAGTCCTGATAAAGAAGAAACTGCCTTTGCCGCACCTCTAGGTTTGTTCCACTTTAAAGTCCTCCCATTTGCACTAGAAGGGGCCCCTGCAACATTCCAACGGTTGATGGATAAGATTTTACAACCCTGCTCTGATTTCTGTGGGGCCTACGTAGACGACATTGTGATACACAGTAGGGCTTGGGAAGATCATGTCTATCACCTCTATACAGTCATGAGAGTCTTGAGAGCAGCAGAGTTAACATCTAATCCTAAGAAATGAAATTAAATGAAATTATATTTTATTTATATCGCGTTCGTACACAAGTGTTTCAAAGCGCGACCAGGCAAAGGGAGGGGAACAGGGGAGAACAAAAACAACAATCTTACTAGGCCCAGTGACATTGAAAACGTGCAAGTGCATGGAAGGGGAAGAGGAAAGGCAGAGTACCTCTGAGGAGGTGTAGTAAGAAGTTGGCTTTTTTAGAGATGTCAGGGATGTGTGCAGAGAAGGAGAGTGTGGAGTCAAAGATGACACCAAGGTTCTTGGCCTCGCAAGTCGTGGTAGGAGGTGTAAATTGTCTCACTCTGCAGTAAAATACTTAGGATTCTTTGTGGAGAATTGCACGGTACATCCCCAACAGGAAAAGGTGAAAGCAGTCCTAGACACCCCTACATCAAGGACAAAGAAAGAACTAGGGCTTTCTTAGGACTGATTTGCTATTATCGCTGAATCATCCTCAATATTTTGAGTAAAACCACTAGATTCACTGGCAAGTTGAAAAATGCAGAACCCCAGAAGATCAGGTGAAATGAAGAAGATGAGAAATGTTATACAACTTTGAATGAAACCCTCTGTCAGACCCCATCTTAAAAGTAGCCTTCAAATAGATTCATCTTTAGCAGGACTAGGAACTGTCCTTTCTAAAGACCATGAAGGCCTGGAACATCCAATACTCTACATAAGTAGAAAGGTATTCCCCAGAGAGAAAAATGACTCAGTTATAGAACTCGAAGCCCTTGCGATCAAATGGGCCATTATCCACCTCAGATACTATCTATTAGGGCGGAAAATTCAGGCTAATCACAGACCATTACCTCTAGCATGGATTACATGGAAGGAGATAAATCCAAGAGTTATGCAGTGGCTTCTGAATCTTCAACCATATTGTTTCATTGTGGAACACAGGAAGGGTCGAGATCAAGGACATGTTGACTTCCTTTCTTGGTTCCCCTGTGAAACATCCAGATCCAACCTGCATGAGAGAAGCGTATGTGAGGAATCTGAGGGCGTCCTCACTTCTTTCCCCTCTATATCCTCCCCCAGGTGGCCAGGGAAAGGCTGTTACTATTGGATCCTGACCCTGGGGATGGAGGATCACCTGGGTGGAGGAGACTTGGGGAGCCGGGATGAGGCACCCTTAAGTGAGACATGGTATCCCCCATTCCCCTTTCATCATTAGTCCAATGTCCCCCAAGCCTTCATAGGCTATTGTCAATCCCTTCCCTGTTTACACCACTTTGGTACTAGGATGAGGAAGAGACCAACTATAGAAATATTTCCTCTCTTTATTGACACACACACACATATAAACACCAATTAGGTACTCGGACGAGGAGGAGGCCAGCAAGAGCAATGCAGGCCTCCTGAGTTAGTAGTGAGCCGTCTAGTGTTTTTTGGACCAATCAGCTTGGCAGGAGATTTAAAAGCATGAAGTACGGCAAGAATTGAGTCAGCTGTGTCCGCTGTGGAAGCAGGTCCACGGACTGCAGTGTGAGAGAAAACCTCCCCTGGAAGGCAGCATAGCAGACGCAGTGCTCAAGACCTCTTGGAAGTTGCACAGTGAATGCAGTAGGAAGCAAGGCGAAAGCAAGCTGGATGCCAGTGGAGAAAGTGGAAAGAGAACCGGTGTGGCTAGGCAAAGCAGCAGTGTGAGACCCGAGCTGTGAGAGAAGCATCGATGGTGCGAGCAAAGCCACAGAGAGCTGCTGGGGAGACAGAGCGGGCCGCCGCATGAGCGAGAAAGAGCTTGTGGTGGCTGGAAGCCTTATTGGAACGTAGTAAGCTCTGACCATTGAGTCAGCCTGGGAAGGGGGAAATAGGGATGGCAGGCGAACACGCAAAGCATTTAATGAATGCCGATGTGAATGAAAGAACTGTTTTTTGAATATTGAACTGAATAGAAGCACTTTTTGAATACCAATCTGTTTGAAAAGAAGTTTGTGGAACTGATATAAGGAACTGTATATTTTGAGAAAGCATACATTAGCAATCAAGTATTGGCAAGAGCCATGCAAATATAAGGAACTGTGTATTTTGGAAAAAACAAGCATCAGCAAACAAATATTGGCAGGAGCCACAAGATTATAAGGAACTGTTAACCTGAATGAACAAGCATTGGCAAGGGCCACAAGAGTATAAGAAACTATGTAAGTTGAATGAACAAGCATTGGCAAGAGCCAGGAGAGTATGGGAAAGTGCAACAAGTGAATGGTAGCCAAAAAAGTAATGATAAAGCATCATGAGGATGTGAAATAAGAATGAACCAAACAACACTGTAAAGCTGAAGCAGTGGCAACGTGTATATGAAGAGGAAGCAAGTAAGGTGTGTCAGTTGCGTGACCTGTAATGAGTGGACCGTGGACCTATCTATGGAAAAGCCACTGAAAGCACCCACGAAGAAGCTTGTATTTGAATAGAAAGGACATCTTGTATGATCTGAAATTAAGGAACTGAACTATATGAAATTGGTGAAGTGTAACCAGACCAGAAGAGCTGGGAAGTGTCCCAAGGAATTGTGTTGTTTTCAAAAGGTGAAAGAATTGAAAGCTTAGGGAAGGGAACACCTTTGCATTGGGAACTATTTTGAACTTGTGGAAGGGAAACCCTAACAAACCAACAGCTGGAAGAAGCTCTGCACATGTATTTGAACACTACTTATTTTGAAGCTTGCATCCCTACACATTGTATTTAATTAGATGTGAGGGCAAGTATAGGTTTTGGACACAGATAGATATTCGTTTCGGACTTCCTGACACAGACCATCCTTCATTTTATTAAGGTAGGGAAATCCCACCTTCACATAGGGCAAGTTAGGCCTTTTAGCAACCCTTCTTTTGACTTTACAAAGTTGTTAGTCCAAACTTTATTCAGTTGTCTGCATCTACTTCATGATGCCTTCACAAAAGAGAAGGCTTGTTTTCTGGTCCTTTCCTTTTTGCAGTGACAGATTTAAAGTCTGCACGTGTCCTGGTTTCTGGTGGTGTTCTGTCTGCCGGAGATGCTGAGTTTGTCAGTGAAGTAGCTGTGCGACTTGAGGGTGTCTGTCTTATAGATGATGCTGCAAGACTTGAAGGTGATTCGTACATGCAGTGGGAGCCAGTGAAGGTTGAGGACCGGGTTGATGTGGCTGTATCTGTGCCAACCCTTGATGAGGCATGTAGCCGCTTCTAGGACACTTCTCAGGGGCAAAAGGGAGGACGATGGGAGACCTTCGAGGGGGGCATTGCCCCCATCCAGGTGGGATAGGACCAGTGCTTCAATGGCAGATCTCAAGATCTCCGGAGGGAGGAAGGGCTTGACTTTTCACAGGAAGGAGAGCTGATACAAATCTGTCTCAGTTTTCTTAGCTATGTGTGTCTTCAAGGAGAGGTGTTTGTCATGTGGAACATGAGGGAATTGGCGTAGGAGGTGAGCTCCGGTGTGAAGCCCTCAGGTTTCATGGTTGATAGCCAGTTCTGTATGTATGGGTGTTCGGTGTTGTTGGAAAGGAGTAGGAATTTGGTCATTGAGGGGTTGAGCTTCAAATATGCATTTGACATCCAAGACTGGATCAGCGAGAGGCAGGTTTTGAGCCTTTGGCTGTCCTTGATGGTGTCCATCCTGATGTATAACTGTGTGTCATCAGTGTATTACTGCATGTGGATGTTGTGTGTGACTAGGAGGGCTTCCAGTGTCTCCATTTATAGAAGATCACTGGGGAGAGGATGGAACCCTGCAGGACTCCACAGGTGATGGATAGCAGTGTCGATCTAGTAGAGTCTATCAGAACAAACTACTGGCAGTTGGTGAGGTGGGACTTGAACCAGCACAGGAAAAGGTTGCTGATCCCCATGCGCTGATGTCGGGTGTCCGTGAGCACCTGGTGGTCTACTGTGTCGAAAGCGGCCAAGATGTCAAATAGAACCGGGAGGCCAGGGTGGCCATCGTTAAGGATGTTGAGGGTGTTGTCGACCAACTGTATGGTTGCAGTCTACATGCTGCATCTGGGTCTGAACCCAGATTGGTAGGTTTGGAGGAGATTGTTGGTGTCGATGTGTTGCTGCAGTTGCGTGGCTAACACTTTCTCGATGGATGATCTTAACTAGGAAGGGAAGATGGGTGATTGGGTGATAGTTACATAGGCTGTCGGGATCTATAGTGGGTTTCTTTAGTAGAGGGAGTATTTGTCCTCTCTTTAGAGTTGATGGCAAAGTGCCTAAGTAAGGGAGTTTTTGATGATCTCCAGGTAGGGAAGGAGAGCTTCTGCAGGGAGCGTCTTGAAGTTGGATTCTGAGAGGATGTCGTCTGTATCTGATGTGGCTTTGAGGGCGGCCATGGTTTCTACCAGGTCCTCTGTGGAGAGTGTCTTGAATGTTTTCCAGGGTGTGGAGATTTCGCAATGAGGGATGTGAAGTGGGACTGTGGATGCAGAGCTGGTTTCTATGCAATGGCAAATGTTGCTGATTTTGTAAATGAAAAAGGTGTTAATGGTGGTGGATTTTTCGATGGATTGTTGTATGGCAGGGTTGGATAGTAGGTTGATGCAGTGCTTGACCAATTTGAAGAGGGCTGACCTTTTGTTGTCGGCTTCTGCTATGGTGTTCTCATAGTATGATATGATATGATATGATATGATATGATATGATATGGCATGTGTAACGCCCCTATACACAAGTGTTTCAATGAACGACCAGGCAACGATTGGGGAACAGAGGGAGGACAGAGACAACAATCTTACTAGGCCAAGTGACATTGAGATCACGCAAGTGCAGGGGAGGGGGCAGGGGAAAAGTGCCATGGGAAAGGGGAGGAGGACAGTTCTGTACATGGGATCAAAACAATAACAAGAAGTGTGGCCATCAGGTGGCAGGTGCAAGGGTAAGATCAGGCAGCGGGTGTCCAACTGTAACACAATAAAAAACAAAAACAAAAAAGTACAGGTAGGAGGACTGTAGGGTTACAGATACAGACCCAAGTGCAAGGGGTACCGGGAGACAGTGCAGGTGTGCAACTGGGTGGCAGGGACCTGGGCCTGAATCAGAGGGTAGCCGGGTGACCAGTGCAGTATTAGACAGGAAATCAGCAGGGGAGAGGAAAAGAGAAGGAAGAAGCACAGAAGTGCTTCCGGAACCGGAGATGGTTCTCCTCAAGTTACAGAGAGGCGGGGGTCTGTTCCAGAGGTAGAGAAGATCTACCACCAACTCGTTGCTTGGAGAAGCGACTGACCCCGAGGGATATGGAGGTGATGGAGCAAAGATCTTGAGTAGGAAGGTATTTGCCAATAGAGAGTTGGAAGTATTGAAGACTCAGGCCCCAGAAGGCCTTGTGGACAATGCAAAGGGTCTTGAACTTAATCCTTGCAGCCGCTGGGAGCCAACGCAGAGATTTCAGTTCTGGAGAGATACAATCCCTGGGCTTGAGGCCAAGGACAAGTCTTGCAGTCCTGTTCTGGATGAGTTGCAGAGGGCGGAGAGTAGAACCAGGCAGATTTAGAAAGAGGCTGTTGCAGTAGTCCAGCCTAGAGAGAACCAGAGCTCTAGAGACAGTGAGCTTCTGGGGGAAGGAGAGGAAATGAAGTATACCTCTGAGGAGGTGCAGTTGGTAGTTTAACTTCTTAGAGACATCAGAGATGTGAGGAAAAAAGGAGAGTGTGGAGTCGAAGATGACCCAGAGGTTCGTAGCCTCACAGGTGGGAGCAGGAAGACGGCCAAAGGAGGCCGGCCTGAGAGTGACAGGAAAGGAGGGTGCAGGTATGCTGATGAGGAGAATCTCTGTCTTACTGGCATTAAGGCAGAGATAGATGGTGGCACTCTACTCCTGGATAGCAGACAGACAGTCAGAGATGAGAGAAGGAGAAGAGGTGACAGAGGGGAGGCCTTGGCTGTGTTGATTAGTTGTCAGCGGGTTGCTCGGAGTTCCTTGAGGAGCACCAGGTCGGATGCGGTTCTGGAGCAGCACCAGGTTTTCTCTTGTTTTCTGATGACTCTTTTGCTGAGGTTGAGTTCTTGGATGAACCAGGTTGCTACCGGTTTCGGTTTGCAGGTGCATTGTTTCTGTTTCAGAGGCATGTGTCAGTCAATGGAAGCTGAGAGTGTGGTGTGCTTCTGGTAGAGAGTTGCAGTTCGGTTGGGGGTGTTGGGTCCATGTGAGGTGAGGTTGGCAAAGTCTTCCATCAGGGCTCCCAATGGGAAGTTCTTAAAGGACCCGAAGGTTTGTCTGATGGATATCTGCTGGGAGTACTTGAGTGGGGTAGTGTGCAGGCAGTTCAAAGGCATGGCCAGGTGGTCAAACCAGTCAAGCGGGAGAGGAGAGCTGTAGTAGAGGGAAGTGTGACGAATCCTGCTGAATCCTCACAGAATCCCAGCCTAAAGTCTCCTCGCATGTGACCTGGGGAAGGCAGCCGCTACCTGATCCTAGCCCTGGGGGAAGTATTAGCTGGGTGGATCACATGGGAGGATAAGGCCATCAAGGGAACAGGAGAGATACAGTATTCATCCTCTTATGAGGGTGAGGGTTCCCAAATGCCGAAATATATGATGGCATGCTGTCATAGTAAGGCTTCCTCTCCCAGGCTTACCCAAGATACAAATCATATGATTCCTTTTGGTAAACAGGAAAACACTATATGCAGGAAACATGGAGATAATGCAACTACTTTTAGTAGTTGTGATTCTTTATTAGGTTTTAACAAGCCAAAAGGAAAAATATGAACTCCTTTTAAAGCTCCCCATGAAAATATATCCTGTCAACCTCTTAAACAAAGTTGATTAATTGAAGTTAAAATACCTAGGAACATTATGGATTTCAACTTAGACGAGGAAGAGGGATACAGAGTTACTAGAGCGTAGTGAGAGGCCTAGTTGTTGTAACCACCCACACCTAAGGGGACCTTTAAACATTTAAAAGGGGAAGCAGTGGAAACAGTGTGAGGTATGGGAGCAGTGGAAGTTGTGTGAGCAGTGTAAGGGAGGCAAGGTATCAAAGAAAGACAGACAGAAGGGATCACAGTTCAAGGATGTTTATTAAACTGTATAAACGTGTAATGTAAACGCCTAATCTAAACCTAAATCTAAGATGGGACCAAGCTACGACCATCAAATGATAATAATATCATCCAAGTGGAGTCCAGTCAAATAAAAAGGGCCTATACTAAAAAAAACTATTGCCAATCCTTACCGCTATACTACAAAAGGGTGTGGAATAGTGTTCATAAGAAAAGAAAGAAGTGTTCACAAAATGATAAGTCAGGATGTTATGGATGTGGTCTCCCTTACCCAAATTTTTAGCAAGGGGCAAGATGGGACCCTTGAGCACAGCACACTCCTGGGCTTCTCTGGCACGAGTTCACAGTTCCTTCTATTATATCAGGGCCTTCTATGGCCAAGTCTCTTCTCATGCAAAGTCTCTTGCTTCAGATGGCCTGATATGCCAAAACAACAAAAGAAAAGTTCCTTCTGTTAACTTTCACATAGGGTGATTACCCTTCACCCTTGGATCCTCTTCAGTCAGATATTTCTGAACAAGTGCCCATGTGGCGCCGGACCACTCTATCTCTGGTACCTAGTTCTTCCACAAACGACCGTTTGTATCTTCATTTTCTTAATGTTGCCACTACAACCTTCAGCATAACACAGTCCGGTCCACTATCAGGTTCTTCCGACTCACTGACTGTGCTGAACTAGGTGCCGTTTCTTTTGCTGCTGGAGTCAGGGGCGGTACCACAATGGCAACCGAGTCTCTCTGCCCTGGCTATCAATATGGGAGGGTTCCATGTACCGCTGACATCCATCACACCATTTGCCACCGGCGATTCCCGGTCTCATGTTTCTTTTGTCAGAGGCTTTGCGTGTCTGGGTTAAAAAAGGGCATGGGTAACTCCCTCCTTGACATCCTTTGTCTCGCCGCCTTTCTCCTCCGTTTGAACTGCTGTCCAGGAATAGCTGCTTCCTTGTGCATCCGACCTTGCTCAGAGTGTGCTCTTGTGCTCTGACTTTCAGCCCTATCGGGAAGGGAAAGGGCTGCCAGGTGTGTGTAGTTGTTGGCAATTGCCTGACCATTGTGTTGGGACATGTCAGATAAACGGCTCTGGTATTAGTCCGTTGTCATTCATGGTGTGAGAAAGTGTTCGTGTTGGAAAAGGGAGGGTAGAGTTTCCAAATATCCTACTGGGCAGGATGGGGAAAAGGTATCATAAGGAAGGGGATGCTGCATCTCACCCTTCAGTGTCCCACTTCCACTCCCTGAAGACCCCCAATCCAGGTGATCCACCCCCCAGGAACTGGGTCCAATAGCGATGGACGTGTCCTAGCCACCTGGATAACAGATCCCTCAGGAGTAGTGGGTGAGACACATTCAGGTTTCTCACAGCAGCAGCAGGAGAAAGTAGAAGCGGGGACCAACATGTTGCAAGCTGCGGGACATGGTGCAGAGTAAGCATAAAAGGTCAGAGCCCCAGTTAGATGCAGAGGACACGCATCAGAAAGTGGTCTGGAGGATGACTATCCCGGAGGAGAGAGAGACTGTCTGTGTCCTGCATCCTGCTTGGTGAACTGTTTTCACCGAAGCATGTGTGGAGAAGCTGGTTCTCCAGTGACAGCCAGCTTAAGCAGAGGAAGGTGAGCCTGAGTTGCCAGACCTCAGTGAAGGCCTGACATGTAAGGAAGCAGAAGCAGCAAGTCTACCGGAGCCACCATGACAAACCAGTGAGTTGGCCTATGAAAGTTAACCCCGAGGCACTCCAGAATAGACCCCTGGGAACAAGTGAACACTTTTAATACTGAACCATTTAATTAAAGAGAACAGGAGAATATCGTAACCCACATTGTCAAAGCCAAGAGGGAACAATACCTAAACAAAGTGAATATACTCTCCCACGAGGGAGACAGCAAAAAAGCCAAAAGTAATCAATTAAAGAGCAAAAGGGATATGACTTATTTAAAGAGGGATATCCAAAAAAGGGACACTGTAACCTATATTGTCAACTGTCAAGATGTCTGATCAAAAAGAAAGCAGAAACAGCACGATAAAGGCCTTCCTTGTAAAAGGATCAAGGGGGAGAGGAGTATAAACTGCATTGCCTGTAGCAAACTGATACATATAAGAAGAATTGTCCTTTTTGTACTGTAAAATAAGTTGTGACCCAATTGTACTCAAAGTAAAGAGATTGAATCAAGAAGCAGGTAGAAGTTGTGAATCAAATGTGTTGAAAGATAAGAGAAATCTAGAAGAATTGTTGATTTCTTTCTCCATTTGGGATTTAAATGTGGAAAGACTGGAACAAACCTCACGACAAAGTACAAAAAGGAGTGGTGGGAGTTATATCCTGGCAGGTGAGTACACCAGGAAAGGGACCATTAGAGGTAAGTCCTGGCAGGTGAGTGGACCAGGAAGAAGATGATTTAAAACACTATAAAGTGGTGGAAGGTTGTGGTTGAAAAGAAGTGATAAATTCACCAATGTGTTTTTGATTAACTGTTATGTAAACTATACTGGCAAAGCGACGTTGCACATGAAGAAGAAATGTGAATTGATAATAGATTATTTGCTTTCAAAGTGGAGAATATTTACATTGACCATTGGTTTGGCATCTTAAGAGAGAACCCCTTTTGGTTTAACAAGCCCAGATTGTGGAAGATGTGATAACCTTTGTTGGAAATAAATGAGTAAACTTGGACAAAGGACATTTTGGAATCGTGCATTTTACTTGGCTAATGAAACTGAGGTTTGGGTTTGAAACATCCTGTATTGATCCAGGGGAAGGGGCTCCAACCTGGATCACAAGGATCCTTGTTTATTGTGTTTCTGAATGTTTGAGTTTTTGTTTAGAGCTCACATTGCCAGACATTTCCTTTTTGTTTTGATGTATGTTTATTGGTGTGAGGGACAGATACTTTTTGACATTAGGTCATTTTCCTTTAGCCTTATTGTTTTAACAAGGGAAATCCTTGTTAGGCTAGTTATATATAGTAATTTCCTTTTATTTAATAAAATGGCTTCTTATGAGAAAACTCTTCTTGTCCGTCTCGCATTTCTGACCTCTCACAGAAGGCAGTGCGGTGATGATTAGGTCGAGGATGTTACCTTTCTCGTGCATTGGATCTTTTGTGTGCTGTGTGAGGCTGAGGGTGTAGAGAATGCAGAGGAGAGCTTCCTTAATTGGTTTGGTGGCCTTGTTGCATGGGAGGTTGAGGAAGATGCTTTTGGCGTGTGACATCGCAGTGACCAGGTCAGTGAAGTCTCTGATAAAGGTGGTGTTGGATTTAGGTCGTCCGTAGATGAGATGGAAGGTAACTGTCAGTTGTTGAGAGTGGGAAGTGGCAGAAGAGGACTTTGAAGGAGCCAATGTTGTCGACATCAAGTCTGGTGCAGGGCCACAAGGTCTTGTGGATGACTGCGAGGCCTCTGCCAGTCTTGATCGGCTTGTCTCTGTGTTGAATGCTGTAGCCATCGGGGGCAAGGACTTCTTGGATGTGGGTGGAGGTTGGTTTCAGCCAGGTCTCTGTAATGAAGATGGCATCATGTTTGTGTGTAGTGATGAGGTCAGCGATGTCGGCTGCTTGGGTGATAGCTGGGCGGATGTTGGCGAGCAGCAACTTCCATGTTATGGATGGTGAGGGAGTGCTGATGGGCTTGAGGCTGATGTGGGTGATGTTGCTGCATTGCGGAGTCCATGCCTTAGAGGAGGGGTGATGTCGTTGACGTTGGCATTTCCTGGTGATGGTGGGGATGGTCTGTGGGGATGAAGGGGGAAAATATATATCAGCGCATGCTTACCTGTTGTCTGAGTAGGGGTTCAGGACCTGGGTCCTCCAGGCCCAAACAGGTCCAAACAGGAATTTCCCTTTTCTTGGTCTGCCCTTCACTTAGACGCCCTTGATCTAAGAGTTAAGTGCAGAAAGGAAGAGGCAGGGCTCAGAAGGTGAGTGGGGCTTAGGCTCCGTGATCTAGATCCATTTTCACCTGCTCACAAATGGTAAAGGAAAAGAGGCTGTAGGGCTGATTAAGTAGGGACAAAGGGTGTTAAAACAGGAAGGCACCAACAGTTTAGCAGTAATTGACAGGTGGGTTGGCTTAGGCCATGTGACCTAGATCCACTTGAACCTGCACACCAACTACAAAGGAAAAGAGGCTTGAGGGAGGATAAAGTATTGAAAAAGGGCAGAAAAAAAGGAACCAACAGTTTAGCTGTGATGGATAGGTGGGGGGGGGGGCATAGGCCATGTGACCTAGATCCACTTGCATCTGCTCACCAACTGCTTGGGAGTCTGACTGAAGTGCTGGACCAGGCTGGGGCGATAATTGCATTAAAGGTGACATTTACAAATTATATTTGAGCCAATTTTATGAAAGTGTGTGCACACTGTTCACTACTTTCAATTTTACACATATTTTGTATCAATCTCAGTTTATGTTTCTTTTTCTCATTTTTTATGTAGCAATCATTGTATAATAATGAATCTTGGGCCAGTTCCCATGTTTGCCCTGCAAGTGTCATCCTCCCTTGTGATACTTTACTACACCCACTCAATTTAACCACTCCAGTCCACAAATGTACCCATAACATTTACAAAAATAATTAGTTCATGAAAAATACCAAAGTGACAAACAATATTGATCAAAAATAATAGTCAAGGAGAAACGAAAACATTATTAAAAATACTGTAGTAAAAAATTGAATATTGATAAAAAAATAATAAAAATCAAGGTGATAAAAACCTTGTAGTAATTCTTGAAAAATACCACAGTGGCAAACAATAATATAGCAAGAAAATTATAAAAACAAAGTTGAATCAAAAAAGTATAGTAATTTGCACAACATATCATAGTTACACAATTAATATTGAACGAAGATAATAATAATCAAGCTAAATAATTTAAAAAATATATAAATAAGGCAAAATAGAAGAACAAAATTCGCAATTATAATTAATAATACATTAAAAAAACTCCAGAGACAACAATGTGCTCTCATATTCCAAAAACAAAATCCTCAGTATTCAATGCCACGGTGACTCAAAAGGATGAGCGGTATGCCTAGTCAATGCTTAACAAATGCCTTTCATTTTGGCTAGGAATGGCCCAGCCTATTCAGAGAACGTGCGCGCTATACTGCATTTGGTAGCAGCTTCGTGAGCTTCAAGGCAGGGCTGATGATATACACAAATCTGCTAAGGCCGGACAGAGCACTATTAATATGACAATCGATACCTATTAGGAAGTTGCTCCCAGACCTGAACACATAACACTGCAGGGCCAATACTGGAACACATCAATTATTTTGACCCTGAATTCAATGTGTTTGGGCCAAATGACTGCCTGGTGCCCTTCTGCTGTTGGGGACATTAGCAGGTGACAGGCAGCAGGGTAGACGAACATGAGATACGTATGTGTGCATAGTATTGCACCTGGAACCGTCTGTGTTGCTGTGATAAGTTCCGACCTGCAAAGATCCGGAAAGAGATGGGCATCCATGTCAGAAGTGCACGTTTCTGTGTGAAATAGTCAACGCTGGACTGCAGTCCGTTCCCCTAGTAACCTTGGACATGTCTCTGAATCCGCGGCAATCAAAGTGGTTGTTAATGCTGACCTGCTTCAGAACAGTGCGTGCATTGAACATCTTAAAACAACCTGGAATGCTTTTATGGAGAGTGAAACTCCCAGGCTATTTCAAGCACAAAAAGAGATGACTAGCCCATTTTGTTTGCGCCATACATTCTAAATGACCCCTTTTGTGTTACGCTTTCCAAAGCCCACTAATTGAAGGAAAGCAGGATACAAAGCGTCCCTACAGTGACACCGAGTCATTATCGAGTTACAACATGAACCTTTTTGGCAGGATAAGTAGTATGAGTAACAAGCATTGGTAATCCCAACTGTTTTGGCTTTTGTGTAGGCATGGGAAAGGCCTTTGCCAGGCACAGCCATAGTGAACTGGACATCGATGGTAGTATCTGCAAAATGGTGCGAGTGCCTGGGCATTTTATAGCAGTGCCTGGCAAATGATTAAAACTCATGCACAAGCCAACACTGTTGCCTTTGCCACTGCTTGTCTTTAACAGGACTTTAGTGAAGGACAAGCATAGTTTATGAATCGAGTGGCTGAAGCCAAACCTGGTTTAAAATGTTTGTATTACACCCGTAGTACTTTTACAGCTCCAATTTAATCATTAACTCTCGGAAGACTGTTTCGAAAACATTCTGGCAGGCCTTGCGAGCACAAAGCTTGATGATAAGGCTTGATAAAGCTAGATCAAAGAGATCCCAGTAGGTTGTGTTTTGGGCAGGATGGTTAGGAAGAGGGTGGGAATGGGATTAGTATGGCCACGGGCAATCAATGGGTGGATATGTTACCAAAAACACCTCCAATTATTATTACAAGTTTATTTCGAATTATTACAGCCATAAAACATCACAGGAACAATCACAATACACATAGTAAAAACAAGTTTATAAAAATTACAAGATTGAGGGTGAAACAAGCAATATATGCAAATTGAAAAATACCGACCACATATAAAACCAATTTAACAAAAAAAAACATAAAGCCCTCCACACATATCCACTGAGAAGGATACAATCACCAATGAAACAGCAACCAATATAATGAAAACAGCATAGTAAGATGACATCAGATAATCATGAATATAGTGTCAAAACGAGTGATTGGCTCTCCACAGCTTTAATTGCCCTTGTTCTATGCAACCAAGCCTGGTTCAGGTAAGAGCCCATGGCAAATGCGACTTTCACCTCAGTGCACATCAATACAAATATAAAAGCAGGTCTATGATTTCCAAAACGACTGTCCCTAAGTATGCTTATCGGCCAGATAGTCCCGAGAGCTGCATTGATAGGGCAGAACAAGATAAAGTGAACCAGAACCTCTGCCTCCCCACATGAACACATACGGCTGCCTCCCACCCTCCATCTGCTGGTCCCTGCTGCTTGGGGAAAACGACTATATTTGCTCTAGTGGGCATAGCCCTGTGGGGTTGGTGACTCGCGAGGTTGAGATTGGACTATTGCAACTCCCTTTTTGCTGATTCCTCTGTGAGTAAAATCAAACAACTCCAAATAATTCAGAATAACTCCCTTAGGGAAGAACTGAACCGGTAGGAGCCGGTACCCAGTCATTGCAGCCAAACCGTGGAATTCACTACCCCTTTCACTGAGATCTGAGCAATCCCATTGGAAATAACTTAAAACTTTACTTTTCTCACCGAATGAGCAAATGATTTTGCACCTTGAAATATCTTTTGCTGTATAGGCGCATTATAAATACACAATGAATAAAATTAAAATAAATAAACTGTAACTGTATACTCATCTATCTTGTTCCCTACCGCTATACTTCTATTTGTAACCAGAGCATTTATGCCTCTGGGCTTTGTGCGCTTAACAAATGCATAAATTAATTAAATTAATTAATTAATTAATTAAAATCCCCATTGTAAAGCATGATGTCAGGGTTACCTAATGATGCGACTTCTTTGGTGTGAAAAGCCATAATTCTTTCCTCTTTCCCCTGGGGTATTATTTTCCTATAATGGGCATACATAATCTTGGCATAGGATAACCCAGTGTTCGATTAGTCTCTCCACTTTAATTTCTGCTCTGATGGAAGGGTAGAGCTTTCCGGTTTATTGAGTGGACAATGTTTTATGGGATGACCCATTTTCCCACAAGAAAACCGCTCCTGTTCTGGGGGGTTGGTATCCATCAGGGAAACCAAACTCTTCCCATGAGGGATCAGGTTCATCCTCACTTTCTTCTTCTAACCAGAGGGTTTCTACAGCATCTCCGCCTACTTTAAAGGTCTCCTCTTTGTCAGTGAGAGTATTGGCTGGAGTGGTGACTATAATATTTAGTGGCTGAGAGACTTCACAGTACTCTGTCTCTGAGGGACAAGACATTTTTCTAGGGGATACATGATCAGGAAAGCTGTTATCTTCCCTGTCATGTATCCCGACTAAGGAGTCCTCTACTAACTGTTCAGGTTTTCTAACCTTCTGTCGAGAATATAATGGATGGACTGTAGGTTTAGGAGTGTTACAAATTCCTATTTTCCCGGGAGAAGGTGTCTTCCATATTATTGGGGTTTCCAGAACTTTACTCTCTTCCCTTGGTAATCTTGACCTTTTTTGGTCATATATGTTGGTCCCACTTCCCATCTGGTTGCCTTTCTGGGTTCCCTCCATCTCTCTCCCGAACGTCGGACTGGGACAGTAATTGCCATGGGGTTTCATATACCAAAGGTCTAGCCAGCTCGCCCTCTTAATTTGTACTGGCTTGTGCAACAAATTTAAAAGGACAAGTTTTATTTCTTCTCCATTGAACAGAAGAGGTAGCACCCTTAACCTCCCCCTTCGTCTATTTCCACCCAATGGGCATAGGATAGACAACTGAGCCTGTTGGAACTTCTACCTTAAGCTCTAGGGAGATGATTATTTTGTCCCTACTGGGTATTTGGTAAAGCTGGGGAAAGAAAAGGTTATATGTGTTACCCTCCATAGGTTTCCTATTGGGGAGAATGGCTCGGTTGGTTAGTGGTTAAAAAATGACCCCCATCCTAGAATGTGAATAAGTAAGGGTCACATGATTTCTCTCTAGCGGTCCCAGCCCACTGGTAGAAAATGTGACTTGTCTAAGTCTCTCCTCGGGTACAAATGTTATGGGACTGGACCCTCCTCTGGGAGAGTTGATGCTATCTACCTCCTTCCCAAAGTCACAACTGTGGGGCTAGTATCTACCATACGTATGTGGGATCTGTGAAGGCATCATGAAGTAAGACACAGACAACAGATTAACTTTTCTAAACAACTAAATATTTATTTATCTTAAATGTCAGGATGTAATAAGGCCTAACTTGCCCTGAGCTAAGGTTTCCCTACCTAAACAAACTAAGGATAGTCTGTGTCATTAAGTTCAACTCAAATGTCTGTCTGTGTCAAAAACCTATATTTTGCCCTCACAACTAAAGATATAAAATGTGTAGGAATGTCAGCAACAAAACAAACAGTGTTCCAAAATAATGTTCCAGAGCTTCTTCCAGCTCCTGGTTTGCTTTTCAGCTTCCCCTTACCCAAGTTCAAAACAGTTCCAAAAGGCCTCAGGGTTCCCTTCCCCAACTTCAACACATGCATCGGGGTTCCCTTCCCCAAGTTCAACACAGTTCCAAAATACCTTGTGGTTCCCTTCCCCAATTTCAACACAGTTCACAAAGTCTCAGGGTTCCATTCCCCAAGGAGGCAGATCTTCCAGCTTCAAAACCCTAATCAAATCAGTTCAAATCCCTAGGCTTTCAATAATAATTCCAGTTCAACTGTGTAACCATTCAGGCTTTTAGATAGTTCAAACAGATTGTTCCTTTTCTTCAATTACTTTAGCACTTATTATACAAAACAGCTTCTGTATCTTGACTTTCCTTGGTTCTTTCAAAGTATGGGCTACTCAGTCTAGGTGCAGTTGCCAGACCACCCGGTCCACCCACTGCAGGTCACGCAACCGATAACCCTTGGCACATTGTGATGCTCTTGGCTTTTCTTGGTTATTTCCAAAAAGGGTCACTCGGTCTAGGCGCAGTTGTCGAACCACATGTTCCACCCATTAGAGGTCATGCAACCGATGACCCTTGGTACTTGAATTCCAACTTATGTTTTCTCTCTTTGAGTCTGTCTCATTAGTCAATACTCATTGTGGCTCCCTTTAACAGTCTCTTGTCTTTGCCGCAACATGTTTTCCTTACATTGGGTATCTTTGGGCTCGCACTTATTTCAGATTCGTCTTGACAAAACTTATATGTCATACATTCCAAATGGCCTTCTTGCCAACACATGTTTTCTCTCTGAACCTGTGTCATTAATTAACATTCACTTCAGTTTCTCCTTGGCAGTCTCTTGTCTTTGCTAGAACATGTATTTCACACAATTCACTCCATGGTGTTCATCCTTTTCCATCACCTTGCTTTCACATTCTAATCCCCTTCTTGCATCCAACTTCCATCCAATTTCACTGCTTACTTTTCTCTCTAAAATACTTGAACGCCTAGCCTATTCTCAGCTCTCATCTTTTGTCACTAACCTCAGTCTCCTCCCCCCCTCTCAATCTGGTTTCCACCCTAAACACTCCTCTGAGACCACTCTCACTTACGTTCTTAACTCCCTTCTCACCGCTCGCTACTCAAAGCAATCCTCAGTCCTCATCCTCCTCGACCTCTCTGCTGACTTTGACACTGTCGATCACCCCTTACTTCTCAATACTCTTTCCTACTTTGGTTTCAAGTGCTCTGTCCTCAACTGGCTCTCCTCTTACCTCTCTCACCGCTCTTTTGCTGTCTCTTGGGGCGGTTGAACATCCCTGTCAGGATTCGTCCATGGAAGCTGTGGAGCTCGTGGCGTCTCCAATAATAGTATACTTCGGTCTAGTCCTCACCCAACATGGCGTCGCTGGGCTATAAGACGCAACCACGCCCCCTTTCCGGCGCGTTGTATCTGTGTTTCCTTCAGACTCTTCAACGCTGCGAGCTACGGATCGTCCTTCCACAGTTCTTCTTAGAGTTCCCCGCTAAATCCTTGACTTCCGTTCACTCGGTCCTTTATATCTTGTTTTCTTTCCCTTCTCGCCTGTGTTCCAGTTTCTACCTTCCCCTGTTATTTTCTTCCTGTCCTGTCCGCTAGTTTCGCACTTACCCGGTGTTTTCAGCGGTATTGTTTCTGTTTTCCTTCCTTGACCGCGGTACTGTTTTTCCCTTTTCATTTCGCAGCGCCGCGGCACTCCCGTTTTGTTTGCGGTCGCGGAGTTGTTTATTTTGGCATCCGCGATCACGACTTGGGTACCTTCACTCTCTGGGTGCTGCCAGAGCTCTCGGTAAGTGGGAACTGTTCTATTTATATATATTCCCTTCTTCATTCTCCCATCTAAGTCCAAGCTTCCTTATACTGTTATTCCGCATCTACACCGGAAGTTGCTCAGAAAAGACTCCGAAATCTCTACAGTCTTTGACTATTCATCTCAAGGAAGAAATACATCCTACCAGGGTTTTTTGTGCCTTTTTGGCTTTTTCCCTGCCATTGGAGGTTTGGCTCCTCGGGGTTCCCCTTGGGCAGGTGTTCCTTCCCTGTCAAGGTGGCCTCTGAGGGAGCCAGGCCTTATTTACGCGATAAGAAGAAGAAGACATCCCAAAGACAGTTGCCTGCCGAAGACAAGAAAGCTAGGAGAAGACCCACCACAGAAACCAAGGACAACATCTCAGAAGGGTCAGGTGAGGAGGAGGTTGGGAAAGGAGGTTACTCACCTGGTGAATCTGACAGAATACAACGCCTAAAGTCCCCCATGGCGTCCTTGGAGCAGTATCAGGAGTTGGTGGTGGCGATGCAGAACCTTACGGTTGAAGTACAGGCATTGAAAGCAGAGAATGTAGCTTTAAGACAGCAGGTAGTCCTGCACAGAGATGACCGGGGAGATCTACCCCCTATGGCCCTGTCGTTTGGGAAGTATGATGGGCTTCCTGGAGGTCTTAAGGAGTTCTTGGATGCCTGCCAGGTGTATTTCGCATTCCGTCCATATGCCTACCAGACAGCCCGGACCAGAGTGGGATTCATCATAGCTAACCTAACTGGTAACGCCCTGGCTTGGGCCACTCCGTTGGTCACAAATAATGACCTTGCGCTACAGGATTACGACCG
Source organism: Ambystoma mexicanum (assembly GCF_040938575.1). Taxonomy (NCBI): domain Eukaryota; kingdom Metazoa; phylum Chordata; class Amphibia; order Caudata; family Ambystomatidae; genus Ambystoma; species Ambystoma mexicanum. Next base: position 295,881,020 of record NC_090936.1, on the reverse strand, counting down.
CTTCATACAACTGTTCAAGGAGAGATTTGATCGCCCGGAGGTCCTGTACACTTCTTTTTAGGCCATTTTGGATGTGATACAGGGCACTACAGATGTCCAAACCTACTTATCCCGTTTTATCCGGCTTGCCACAAAGGCAGACTGGCCGGACTCTGCCAAACAGACAATATTCCGAAGAGGTCTTCATGAGGATATTAAGGACGAGCTGGCTCGGATTGCTCGCCCTTCGTCTTTCCAGGAACTCACTACTATAGCCTTACAGATTGAATTCCGTCTTAACGAACGACGAAAGGAAAGGAGAAGACCTCGTCAACTGACTACCCCACCTCTTTTCCAACCTTCCCGAGAAAACACCGAAAGGGATGAACCCATGCAGATCGGAACAACCAGGGGGCCTTTAACTCCAGAAGAACGAAGAAGACGTCGCGAAGCAGGACTGTGTATGTACTGTGGCTCTTCTAAACATCTACTTCGCAACTGTCCAGAAGTACCACCTCGTCGAAAGGAAAACTCCAGCCCCCGAACCTATGCAAGGGAGGTGTCGGGGATACCAGCTACAGCCCTTGCTTCATTACAAGACCAATAACAGGGGACGAAGACAATAGACTCATGGTATTCAAGGTCCAACTCTGGATAACGAGTCCTGAGCCCATCGAGGTGTTGGCCATGCTGGACTGCGGGGCCGCAGGGAATTTTATTGACATAGACTGGGCCAGGAAAAACAAGGTGCCCGAGCGCCTCAAGAACAAACCTATTCCAGTGGAAGGAGTGGACGGTACTCCTCTGTCCTCAGGGCCCATAGTCAAGGAGTCCGTTCCCTTACGGATGAAGATGGAACAGCATACCGAAGACATGGTATTTGATATGATTAAGGCGGCACACTTTCCGTTGGTCATCGGAATTCCCTGGCTTCGAAGGCACAACCCTTCAATTGACTGGTACACTAACAAGGTATGTTTTGATTCGGATTATTGTCAGGTACATTGCATAGAGGTCATCTCCATGCTCCTAGGCTCATTCAACGTTTCCACCGCCTCCACCCGGGGAAACCCGGAGGGCCCCCGAAAGGAAAGGGGTATACTGTCAGGATTCGTCCATGGAAGCTGTGGAGCTCGTGGCGTCTCCAATAATAGTATACTTCGGTCTAGTCCTCACCCAACATGGCGTCGCTGGGCTATAAGACGCAACCACGCCCCCTTTCCGGCGCGTTGTATCTGTGTTTCCTTCAGACTCTTCAACGCTGCGAGCTACGGATCGTCCTTCCACAGTTCTTCTTAGAGTTCCCCGCTAAACCCTTGACTTCCGTTCACTCGGTCCTTTATATCTTGTTTTCTTTCCCTTCTCGCCTGTGTTCCAGTTTCTACCTTCCCCTGTTATTTTCTTCCTGTCCTGTCCGCTAGTTTCGCACTTACCCGGTGTTTTCAGCGGTATTGTTTCTGTTTTCCTTCCTTGACCGCGGTACTGTTTTTCCCTTTTCATTTCGCAGCGCCGCGGCACTCCCGTTTTGTTTGCGGTCGCGGAGTTGTTTATTTTGGCATCCGCGATCACGACTTGGGTACCTTCACTCTCTGGGTGCTGCCAGAGCTCTCGGTAAGTGGGAACTGTTCTATTTATATATATTCCCTTCTTCATTCTCCCATCTAAGTCCAAGCTTCCTTATACTGTTATTCCGCATCTACACCGGAAGTTGCTCAGAAAAGACTCCGAAATCTCTACAGTCTTTGACTATTCATCTCAAGGAAGAAATACATCCTACCAGGGTTTTTTGTGCCTTTTTGGCTTTTTCCCTGCCATTGGAGGTTTGGCTCCTCGGGGTTCCCCTTGGGCAGGTGTTCCTTCCCTGTCAAGGTGGCCTCTGAGGGAGCCAGGCCTTATTTACGCGATAAGAAGAAGAAGACATCCCAAAGACAGTTGCCTGCCGAAGACAAGAAAGCTAGGAGAAGACCCACCACAGAAACCAAGGACAACATCTCAGAAGGGTCAGGTGAGGAGGAGGTTGGGAAAGGAGGTTACTCACCTGGTGAATCTGACAATCCCCTACTCTCCCCCTGGACTATGGTTTTCCCCAAGGCTCTGTTCTCGGACCCTTCTTATTCTCTCTTTACACCTCCATCCTTGCCCCATCATCTCTTCCTTTAGGATTTCTCACCATTTCTACACCGATGACACCCAGCTTTTCCTCTCCTTTTCCTCCTTCACCCCTGACTTACATCTATATCTCTCTTCCTGTTTTACCGCCATTAAAAACTGGATGTCATCCACTATCTCTCTCTCAACACTGACAAGACTGAAGTCTTATTCTTTCCCTCCAACATGCTTCCTCCTCCCTCTCCCCTCCTTCTATTCATTTTCCCCCTTCTAATCTTCCCATCTCTACCCATGCTCGAAATCTAGGCATTCCCTTTGACTCTTCCGTCTCCTTTACCCACCATATTTCCCTCATCTCTCGTACATGTCACTACCACCTTTTCAATATTCGTAAAGTCTGCTCTTTTCTCACCTTCCATGCTACCAAACTTTTAATCTCCTCCCTCATCTTGTCTCGTCTCTTCTATTGTTCTTATCTCCTCTTCGGACTCCCTGCTTCCCATCTCGCCCCCCTGAAATCCCTCTACCACTCTGCTATCCGTACTCTCTGTCTTCTCTCTCCTCACGGCTCCATCTCCAACTCACTCTCTTACCTTGGCTGGCTTCCTTTCCACTCCCAACTTAAATTTCACTTCCTCTGTCTTGTCTTTAAATCTCTTCATGCCCTTGCCCCCCGTATCTCTCCTCTCTTCTTTCATTCTAAACCCCCTCTCGCTCCCTCCGATCTGCCAATCTCTTCCTACTTTCTGTTCCCCCGCCCCCATGTGCCTCTTGCCGTTTCCGCTCCTTTCAGCTCCCTGCCCCCCTGCATTGGAACTCCCTACCTTCTTTTATCCGCTCCATCCAAACCTATTCCTGCTTCCGCGTCTCCTTGAAATCACTCCTTCTCCATTCCCCACCCTGACACCCTTATCCCCTCTAACCTTTCTCTCTCTACTCTGTAGTACCCCTTCATACTTCTCTTTACCTGCCCCTTTCTCTCCTACATCCTCCCCTCTTCTTACTTCCTCACTCTATTCCCCATTCTCTCTCCTTTTTCCTTCCACTTCCCACCCCCTCCTTTCTTCTTTATCCTCATAGGCAAATTGTTCTACATACTGTTTTACTGGTTTGATTCATATTTTGTAATTTGCTTCTACTGTTTTCATGTTCTATGTATTCTTGTTGTTAAATTGTAAAGCGCTTTGGAGTAAAGCGCTTTATAAAAACAATAAATACAACACAATAAATTGTCCATTAATGCTTATCACTTGCTTTTCACTTGGTTCATAAATGCTCATTACTGGCTTTTACTTTGTTCATAAATGCTCATTAATTGTTTTCTCTGCCTTCAAAAATGCACATCACTTGCTTTCCACTCGTGCTGTATTTTCATATACTTTTCATATCTTCTCCTCAGTTCGGTATTCAATAATACTTGTCCCATTTCAAAAGTACTTTGCAGCTTGTTCAGTATTCAAAATTCTTCAATTCGATCTCCAAACCCAACTACTATAAGTTTCAGTTAAATCAACATTTTCACATGCCCAATTCCAGCCCTTGGAGCTCCCCGATATTTGTGTCCCGGCCCTTTCTCACACTCCCCAGTGTACGACTGCTCCTCTGGGTGTCTTCCTTCTTCTCTCCAGCTTCCTCTCGCTCCCCTTGTGCTGGTCGGGAGCTTTGGTGAGCAGCGCTCGCCAACTTCAAACCTTGCTGCAGTGGCCTACAGCCATCTGGAGTCTTCTGTGTCCACAGCTCCGGCTGTGGATACCTAGCACAGGGGACTGCAGGTGTCTCAACCCTCTTGGGGCACGTTCGGGCCCTGGCATCTCTCTCGCCCCTCTGCATCAAACAGCATCCTTCCCACTGGCCCCTCTCCAGCCTGTTCCACGTCTCGCAGCCTCGTCCTCCTCACAGGGTGGTTTCCTCCTCTCCTTCTGCCGGTCTTTATGCACCTACGGCCTCTTAATTGATTGCAGGTGCAAAACGTTTCCTGACCACAGTTGAATCTATTAGTGGGACATGTCTGGCCATTGCAATGGTATTCCTCCATAGTTCTCTTCCTCGTCTCAGTACCAAAGTGGTGTGAATGAATGGAAGTGTGCATAACTGCCAGTTGCTTCTTCCTTGTTACAGTCTTACAGTCTTAAAGGAAAGTGATTGTGGGACATTATGTGTGTGTGAAAAAGGTAAATACTGAATGGAAGGGTGCATAGTTCCCAGTTGTTTCTTCCTTGTCTTGTTATGGTTCTGATATTTCTCTGTATTAACAAGATGAGCTTGATGTATGTTCATATAGGGAGGTGTCCCCCTAGTTGATCTCTTCGAATGTCCCTCCATAAGGATGGTATTTTCCGAGGGTCATTTTGAACGGAAGGAAAGGGGAGGGTTGACAGTATCCTTTAAAGGCTTCTGGGACTGAAGGTTCATTGTGAAAAGGGAATGGGGGATACTGTTTCTCACCTAAAGACATCCTCTCTCCATTCCCCATATCTTTTCTACCCAGGTGATTCTCCCTCTCATAGACACCCCCTGTCGTAAATCTCCCCCTGTCTCACCTGTGATCGGGATCTCACTTGTTCGGCCGCAGGACTCTTCCTGTGGATGGTTTGAGTCTTGAATAGGCTCGCCCGAGCCTCGTCAGGTTGCAGGACGCGTTCAGAGTTCCGGGAAGTTTGTGGTTCCAGGGTATCCAGGATTAGCAAAGAACGAGTAAGTAGGGGGGGAAATCCGGGAACAGGATAAAGGCAAGGAAGGAAGCAAGAGGATCAAAGGAAATCAATGTAGAGAGTAAGCACACGTCGGGTCACTACCGAAGATAGCGTTGAGACGCGCGGACCCGCAGGGGCGTGACCAATTTATAGTACGTGCCACGACGTGAAAGCTAGTGCGTAGCACGGAGCTTGGTACGGCCATGTTGGGAGAAAGAAGGAGTACAAGCCCTTCGTGACAATGACCATGAGGTCCAGAAGGGGCAATTTCGCCGGGTCATGACACCCCCAGGGTCGGGATCCACAAGCGATAGCCTTTCCCTGGCCACCTGAGCAGAGGATGTTGGGGAAAAGTGAGAACACCCTCAGGTTTCTCACAGATCTCCAGTTTGTAACAACTGATTCGGATCCCACGCCTGACACCATATGTGACGGGTCAGAAATGTGAGGCGGACAACTTGATAAAGGTTTTTCACAAGAAGCCATTGTATTAACTTATAAGGGTGTGATAAACACCTCACTTTCCCTAACCTAACATGGGTTTCCCTGCCAATGAAACTAAGACTAGAGGAAAACACTCTAATATAAAAAGGTATCTGTCCCTGACACTTATACATACAACAAAACAACATTTAGGTAATTATATGGCTGTTCAAACTCAACAAGATAATAATTAGAACCAAATACTCTTGTAAGCAGGGTTGATCCCCTTCCCCAGGATTGAGGTATAATTTCCAAATAAATGTTCCAATGGATAAATGGATAATGTTCACTCCAATAATCAGGTTCAACTTCAAAAGGTAACACAATAAGGTTCCTCCCAATAGCTAGTTCTGGTTCCAACACAAGGTTCCTTCACTCCTGGAGGGTTTCACTTGGCGTTCGGACTGTCTTATAGTTAATAAAGTTCAAAATTCTTCAGCATAACGTTCCCACAGGCTTTTGTTTGTCAAACCCAAAAGTTTTTGTCTTCACACTTCCAGTGAATATTTCAATATGGCTTATCTTCTCTGAGAAGGACAACTATTACACACGTCTTCTTTATACACAACAATATTTCCATCAGGATGATTTTACCACAGTTCATTAAACACATTAGTGGTCTTGCCACTTTCTTTCCACCACAACCTTTCCCCACAATGCAGTATTTCAATATCTTCTTCCTGGTTCACTAACCTGCTAGGACTACCACTAACAATCCCTTTCCTGCCAGGATAAATCTACTAATACTACTGCAAGTACTCTGAGGTGTGGTTTACTTCAAGCATCAGTACAGTCTTTGGCTTTCAACAGCAGTAAGATTCCCAACTTCTTTCAGAAGGATACAACACCCATTGATGCTGTTTGTTCCACTGATTGATTGGCCATATACATGTTGTGTTCCTCTCCCCCTTGACACTCTCCACAATAAGGGCCACTTTCCTGCCACCTATGGGTTTACACTATCACACCAGGTAGTTGTTGGTAATGTGTTTCATTCAAGTTTCTAAGAAAGCTGTTTCTATTTTTCTTCCAATGTGTCAGGCTCCAATCTTCAAGCACAGGAGTGATACGAACCAACCACCCCCACCGCAGTCTGGGTGCCTGCAAGTCACAGCTTACACAGACCTCCAAGACCCCGGCGGGGAAAGAGGGTTAGGGAATCGTTGGTTGGATAGGAACAGGTTTTCAGGATAACCGGAAAGAGGGGGAGGAGAGGGAAGGTGAATAGGACTGGGGGAGTATGGTTAAATACAATACTAACAAATAAACATGCGCACCAAAACCAGTATACACATTACATGCCCACATTACAGTCTGTCATCAATGAGGCAACGAGAGCAAAAAGGACTTATCTCTGGTTTCGAATGCTGGCCTCCTGCCTGCGCACTCTCAGATAAATGCTGCAAAGAGAGTTTTGAGTTATTACCTTGTGGGTGTTTCCTCACACACAGAACATGGTGCATTCAGTGGGTAAATGACATTTCCTCATGCAACCCCCACTCGTCTCCGAGTTGTCACGTACTAACTCGTATGCCCCCTTGAATGGGTTTAGCCCTGATATGCGGTTAAGCCGCACGTGGCTCCGCAGTAAACACGACTCCACGTGTTAATAAACACACGTAGACTAAATGGAAACATGCAGCTAGCCGCACGTGGCGCAGTGCGACTTCAGTACAAGCCACGCTGCCTTCCCAGTTGCGGTTCTCTTAGGTGGCGCACATGGCTAATTATGCATGTTAATGATATGCACTGCTCGCGGGATCGCTGCGCTTCAGAGTGGCCCTTGCGCGGTCTTTAGGTATGGGTTTAAACGCTGCTGCGTGCTGCACTTATCTTTACAGAGCAAGGGGACTCAAGAGTATGGGCGGTGCCCCCTTGCGTGTGCCCCGCTTCGGGTGGGAGATTCCTGGCTGATCGTCTTCTGAACGCGGCTTTGCTGGAGAAGACGCGTGTTTCCCAGCATATGCTTAAGCTCCCCTGCGCTTGCGGTACTTATCTCAGGCGTATGAGGGGCCCGGTTGAAGGCTGGCTGGGGTGTGGCCCCTCGCGTGCGTCCCCTTCCTCGGAGCTCCGGAATACACACCCTCTTCACTCGGGAGTGTAAGCACAAGCCCCGTGCTGTTGTGCATGCGTGCATGCGCAAGCGTGCTCCACCCAACGTGGGTGGGGTTTTGTAGTTTCTGGCCCAGGGCCTGCTGGGTAGTGTAGTTTGCAGGTCCTTATTCCTGCAGAGGGGGCACAAAAGCCTTCTATAAGGCCAAATTCATTTTTGTAGGGTTTTTTTATGAATCCCCATGTGTGGACCACGTCCACAACTCACTCCGGGCTCCTGACCACACAACCCCAATGCCTGCAACCTGACAGTACTCCCCCCCGCACAGAAGGCTCTAGGTTTAGGTTTGTTTGGGTAGTTTTGATGAAACGCTTTAATCAATCTAGGTGCATGTACATTGCATGCCGGCTCCCAAGACCGGTCCTCAGGGCCATATCCCACCCAATCAATAAAATAATACAAACCATTTTTTCTGTGCTGAGAATTTAGGATTGCTCTAACCTCGTATTCTGGGTGTCCCTGGACTAGTATTGGAGGTGGCTTTTCAGTAGGGACAGTGGAGGGTGCTGGTTTTAATAAAGACACATGAAAGGTGGGGTGGATCTTCATTTGTTTTGGCAAGGCTAGCTTTACTGCCACCGGATTAATCACCGCAGAGATGGTAAAGGGACCCAGATATCGCGGTTGCAACTTACGTGGACCGGACATTCGAATATTGCGTGTGGATAGCCAAACGCGATCCCCTTGTTTATATGGAGGACTTTGCCTTCTTTTCGAATCGGCTTAATGTTTGTATGATTGCTTTGCAGCATCCAAATTCTTTTGTATACTAGACCAGACTTGTTGCGCATAAACATGATGCCCCCTGAGTGTGGGTATATCTTCCAGGGACGGACTGGGAGCTGTGGGCAAAACCCTAGGGTGGAAACCATAGACCCCAAAAAATGGGGTATGTTTTGTGGAACTATGAAGAGCATTATTGTATGTGATTTTTGCTAACCATACATACTGCACCCATGAAGTTTCGGTGTCTGCAGTATAGCAGCGCAGATACTGCTCCAGGCCCTGTTTTAACCTCTCGGTTTGTCCATCGGTTTCTGGGTGGTATCCCGAGGATAAATTTACTTCCATACCGATTAACTGGCAAAAAGCACGCCAGAAGCAGTGAGAGGTGAATTGTGGGCCGCGATCAGTAATTACTCGTGTTGGAAGGTCATGCAGCCGCACTACGTTTTGTAAGAACAGTTCTGCTAATTCCCTAGCTGTGGGTACACCTTTACATGGAACAACGTGACCCATTTTTGTGAGTGAGTCAACCACTACCAGAATGGAAGTGAATTTTTGGACAGGTGGTAGGTCCACAATTAAATCCATGGTAACGGTGTGCCACGGGGTAGGAGGAGTTGGTAAGGGTTGTAGTAACCCTGCCGGTTTTTGATGGCTGGACTTTTTCCTCCCACAAACGTTGCATTCTGTCACGTATTTGCGCACATCCCGAAACAATGTAGGCCACCAAAAATGCCGAGCCACATTCCGTTGCGTTTTGGCTACACCTGGGTGGCCTGCGGTGGTGGCATCATAGCACCATTGCATAACTTTCTTTCGAAGCACTTCTGTGGGCAGATATAATGCTTTAGCATAATAAGGGAGACCATTCACCAAAGAATGTTGCAATCCCTTCCCACACCAATCTTGCAACTCTTGTGTAGTCATGGCTGCTTGTACATCTTCAAATATATTAGGGCGTCCGACTACCCCAATAATTTGCGGAGGGGGCACAATCGGCCGACTTTCTATAGTTTCCTTTTCGTCAGAATCAGGGTATCGAGACAAGATATCTGCTTTCTTATTATCTGCACATGGCCGATAGGTAATAAGAAAATCATAATCGGCAAAGAATAACGCCCACCGTAATTGGTGTGGACTGAGTGTCTTAGCAGTTTTGATGAACTGTAGGTTCCGATGATCGGTGATCACAGTCACGGTATGATGAGCCCCCATGAGGTAATGTCTCCATTCCTCAAAGGCCGCCTTCACTGCTAATAATTCCTGATCAGCTATGGTGTAATTAGCTTCGGCAGGGAGTAATTTGCGGAAATAGTAAGCCACGGGATGGAGCATTCCTGTCTGCACATCTCGTTGTGAAAGAGCTGCACCGATGGCGTAGCTGGAGGCATCTGTCTCGACCACAAAAGGCTGAGCAAGATCGGGATGCTTTAGCACCGGGGCAGACGTAAAGGCCTGTTTTAACTGCTGAAAGCCTTGTTCGGCGGCTTCGTTCCATAGATATGAGCGTCCTTTTTTGAGTAAGGAAGTGATGGGGGTCACCAACTCCAAGAAGTTTCGGATAAACCGCCGATAGAAATTAGCAAAGCCTAGGAAGGATTGCACTTCCTTCACTGACTTGGGCGCTGGCCAATCTAGGATTGTTTGTACTTTTCGTTGGTCCATTTGTACCCCAGACGGAGTTAAAAAGTACCCCAGAAATTCCACAGTAGTACAGTGAAATTCACACTTTTCCAGTTTAGCAAACAAACCGTGTTCTCGCAAACGTTGGAGTACTGCCTTGACGTGTTTGACATGTTCGTGTTTGTCTTGCGAGTAAATCAAGATATCGTCGATGTATACGACCACGAAGATATCTAGATATTCACGTAGCACTTCATCCAAAAAGTGCTAAAAGGCAGCTGGGGCTTTGCTCAGGCCAAACCGCATCACCTGATACTCGTACAGGCCAAACTTAGTCCGGAACGCTGTTTTCCATTCGTCCCCAGCCTGTACTCGTACCAGATGATATGCCCCCCAGAGATCCAATTTGGTGTAAATGGTCGCCTTCTGCACTTGATCTAGTAAGACCGGGATTAACGGTAAAGGGTACCGATTTTTGATCGTAATACGATTAACTCCGCGATACTCGATACACGTTCTCAGATCTCTGGTCTTCTTTGGTATGAAGAATAGAGGCGAGGAGACTGGGGAATAAGAGTGTCTGATAAACCCGCTTCACAGATTGTCGATATGTTCTTTTAGATGCTTTGTTTCATCTTCAGTGAGCGCATACACCCTACTGCAGGGTAAGACTACTCCAAGCTCTAGGTCACTTCGGCAATCGAATGGCCGGTGAGGTGGCAGGGTTTCTGCAGCTTGTTTGCTAAACACATCAGCATATTCCGCATACTCGGCGGGCAAGGCACTCATGTCTAAGGGTTCTACTGAGGCTATACATGGTCTTATTTCAGGTTTTATACAATGTGCGAGACAGAATTCTGACAGAAAACCCACCTTGCTTTCTGACCACACTATTTCAGGATTGCGTTTGTATAACCAAGGGAGGCCCAAGATAATCCTGAATTGTGGTGCAGCAATCAAATCGAACTGGATATCTTCCAGATGATTTTGCTGACAGTGTAATATTACTACCTGTGTACTTTGGATGACGGGCCCAAAACATAATGTGGTGCCATCGACCGCCCTGACGGATCCGGAGTAGATTTACTACACAAAGGTAGTCCCAGCTTGATAGCATACGCAATATCAATAAAATTGCTGGTGGCTCCCGAATCCAAAAGTAACGTAACTTTGACCTCTTGACCCAGAAAACTCAACAAACCGGACAATGTGACATGCGGAGCATAATTGCTGAAACCAACAGCTGGGGTAATCTCCACCGCCTGGCTCGACTGTACCACCCATACTACTGCCGAGCCAAGGCGTTTCCCTGCGGCTTAAGCTTATTAGGGCACTCTTTAACAAAGTGACCCGAGGTACCACAGTATAAACATAGCCCTTCTTTACGTCTGTGCTCTCTCTCCTGTTTAGTAAGGGGACCGCAAACTGATCCTATCTGCATTGGCTCGTCTCCTGTCGCTTTTTCCACAGATGTGGGAGGATGGGAAGTCCCAAAGCGGTCCAATCTAGCTATGGGACGCGGATCCCCACGCTTTTTGTCTCCACGACGTTCAGCCTGCCTAGGATCCAGTCTTAACGCCAGATCAATCATTGAGGGGCAATTCTGGGGCTGTGGGTCTACCTGGGCTATGAGATCTTTTAGTTCATCACGTAACCCCTGGTAAAAGAGAGACATTTGCTTTTCGCTTGGCCACTCGGCTTCTGCTAACAACCTATTAAACTGAGTGACATAGGTCATTAGCTCCTTGCTACCTTGAAGTAAGGTAAGCAACTCTCTGTCCCTAGACGTGGTGGCTGCCTTCCGGTTGAATATTTTGCCGAACTCTAACTGGAATTCGTCCCAGTCGTACAACACTCTGTCATCTCTATGCACTAAAGGATTTGCCCAAGCCGCAGCGTCCCCAGTAAGATAGGAAATTACAAAAGCAGTCCGGGCTTGAATGGTTCGGAATGCTGCTGGTTTAGTAAGAAAGTGAAGCTGGCATTGGGTCATAAAGGCCTGGTATTTATGGGGGACGCCCGCATACCTTTCTGGTGGAGCTAAGGGCACTACAGGCTCATGAGTAACCGGGACTTGTACGGGCGTAGGGAGTGTGGGCTCCGCAGGGAGGGGGGCTGCTTGTGCAGCTAACCTGCGCACTTGTGTGGCTAACACAGCGTAATCCTGTCTGGTGGCAGCAAGCTCAGCCTGGAGGCCCTGCAGGACCTTAGTAAGCTCCTCCATGACTGGCTGGCTCGCACCACTCGGGCGCCTGTTACGCTTGGGCTTGTGCTTCTGTCAGGCTCCAATCTTCAAGCACAGGAGTGGTACGAACCAACCACCCCCTCCGTGGTCTGGGTGCCTGCAAGTCACAGCTTACACAGACCTCCAATACCCCGGCGGGGAAAGAGGGTTAGGGAATCGTTGGTTGGATAGGAACAGGTTTTCAGGATAACCGGAAAGAGGGTGAGGAGAGGGAAGGTGGATAGGACTGGGGGAGTATGGTTAAATACAATACTAACAAATAAACATGCACACCAAAACCACTATACACATTACATGCCCACATTACAGTCTGTCATCAATGAGGCAACGAGAGCAAAAAGGACTTATCTCTGGTTTTGAGTGCTGGCCTCCTGCCTGCGCACTCTCAGGTCCGGTCTCAGGAGCAGATAAATGCTGCAAAGAGAGTTTTGAGTTATTACCTTGTGGGTGTTTCCTCACACACACAACATGGTGCATTCAGTGGGTAAATGACATTTCCTCATGCAACCCCCACTCGTCTCCGAGTTGTCATGTACTAACTCGTATGCCCCCTTGAATGGGTTTAGCCCTGATATGCGGTTAAGCCGCACGTGGCTCCGCAGTAAACACGACTCCACGTGTTAATAAACACACGGAGACTAAATGGAAACGTGCAGCTAGCCGCACGTGGCGCAGTGCGACTTCAGTACAAGTCACGCCGCCTTCCCAGTTGCGATTCTCTTAGGTGGCGGACATGGCTAATTATGCATGTTAATGATATGCACTGCTCGCTTTACAGAGCAAGGGGACTCAAGAGTATGGGCGGTGCCCCCTTGCGTGTGCCCCGCTTCGCATGGGAGATTCCTGGCTGATCGTCTTCTGAACGCGGCTTTGCTGGCGAAGACGCGTGTTTCCCAGCATATGCTTAAACTCCCCTGCGCTTGCGGTACTTATCTCAGGCGTATGAGGGGCCCGGTTGAAGGCTGGCTGGGGTGTGGCCCCTCGCGTGCGTCCCCTTCCTCGGAGCTCCGGAATACATGTCCTCTTCGCTCGGGAGTGTAAGCACAAGCCCTGTGCTGTTGTACGCGCGCACATGCGCGAGCGTGCTCCACCCAATGTGGGTGGGGTTTTGTAGTTTCTGGCCCAGAGCTTGCTGGGTAGTGTAGTTTGCAGGTCCTTATTCCTGCAGAGGGGACACAAAAGCCTTCTATAAGGCCAAATTCGTTTTTGTAGGGGGTTTTTGTGGATCCCCATGTGTGGACCACGTCCACAACTCACTCCGGGCTCCTGACCACACAACCCCAATGCCTGCACCCTGACACAATGGCCTTTCTTTGGCTTGGGCAATGCTGGTTGTTTTCTGGCTCAAATATTGTCTTCTCTTTACTTTGGCAATGCTGGTTACAATTTTGTTTTATTATTACCCGGTCTTTAGTTTGCCTATCATGGTTACGCTTTGGGTTCAATACTGCCCCCTCTTTCCTTTGGGCAACGGTAGTTACAGCCTTTCTTAAATATCATCCTCTCGTTACTTGGATAGAAATAGTTATAAACATTCTCTTCTTGTTTCCACTCAAGATGAATATTGGGCCAGAAACACTTTCTCTCATTAGTTCGGTATTCAAAATATTTATATGCAGCCAATGGTTTACTATAGAGCACCCCGGGGTCACCTGTCAAAGGCCAACTCACTGGTCTCTCTCTCTGCGCATCCCGCTGCTGTTGCAACTTCTTCTTTGCTCGTTGGATTCAGAGCTTCTGACAGCTTTGGTCACAGTCCTGTGACTCGTGCTTTCTCCAACAGGAGCCCACGTTGCTCCACTCGTCCCCCGGTGATCGTCAGTCATTACAGACATGGCGATGGTCCCGGCATCCTCTCTTCTCTGTTCCTGCTGCATAACTGATAATGCTGATAATGCTGATAACTTCTCCTACTACATCTACTGCGACTACTCACCTGAGGGGGATTTAAATAATCAGAATTCCATCTCAGGTGTAGATTGGCAGAAACACTAGACTGCATACTGCAGTACTGTGCCTGCGAGCCTCTCTTCCTCGTCCCAGTATCTATGGCATTATGGAACTGGAAGTCCCCAACATTCTTATTCTTCTTTTCATCACAGGTTTCGGTTTTAACTTTACCTACCTCATTCTTTTTACCATGGTGGCTGCTGTCGTGGTGAGTGTACTATTGTGTGGCAAGATATCAGGTAAGAAGAGTGAGGGCGGTACATCAGTATAATTAGGTAATGAGAGCGACATTGTCAAAGAAATTGGGCAATTTGGGTTACCTGCGTGGTGTTTGACATAACTTGTGAAGATGGCTGGTAGCTGGTATCCAGGGGCCGGGCAAGGCCATGCCGTAATATTGGGAGACGAATATTGAGGAACAAACTGGAGTTAGGAGAGCACAGCTGATATTTTGGAGGACTGACTCCAAGCAGATTAGAGACCAGTTAATTGAAAGAAGGTAGACCCGTCTATGTTTGGAATTTTGATTCCAGACAGCCACCTGAAGAGAGGGTTTGCTGAAAGAATCATTCCCAGATGATTGAGTCCCCAGCTGACTCTCCAAAATCAGAAGCCACATTCAAAAGGTAAATGGAAACCCAATAAACACATATAGATTAACCAGGGTAAATCTGGGACGGTAAAGGTCAGGGAACTCAGGTGGGATGCAGTTTGAGAACAGGAACACAGGTCCATGGGACACCAAGTGAGTTACTTCTTTAAAGCCCAATGTACTTTGTATTGAGAAACAGAAATTAAAACCGAACACAATTTGATGCCACTTTAATGTGGAATTGCCTTTATAAAATGAAGTACTATTTCAAATATCATTAGTAGTTTATGGCAATCTAGAGTCATTTTGGCTATAGTATCATTGCAAAATATTATTGCCTTGCGGGATATTGTGCGTTAATGCAGCAGGGGAGGCCATAGTTATAGATTTGATGTTTGCACAACAAAAATATGCATAGGAAATTCATTCTATTAAATAAGAATTGTGCAAAGTACAAACCCCTGCAATCCCTTATCTTTCAATTCACAGATGCATGTGTAATGTGAAAGGGAGGTTTTAAAAAATAAAAATGTTAATGTTATTGGGGAGTAATATATCTACAGCCCAAAAAAACATGTTGGTTAAAAACGACATGCTCACATTAAAGCTGTGCAGGAATCCGGACATTGAAAGTCACCCTACAAATAGACCGTACGCACAGAAGTGAATTTAGAGCTGAATACTTAGCTGTATTCAAAGCCAGGCCACTACACATGACCATTGCAAGTACCACACTCCTGTTTAGTGAAAGTCACACATGCATGTTTTAAGAAAGCTGCACTCACATATTTTGAGAACCCAGTATACATTTGAGTTTCCAAAAAAGGTAGCAGGTGCCCCTCTCTAGCAAGAACATGGCATGATAACATGTTCATTGGTTTTTACCCACTTCGAGAGTCTGCAGCCATAGATTTTTGCTCACTGTGCTTTTCACAAAGGAGGAATACCCATTGCATATAAGTCTTTGTCCCGCCCACAAGGGCAGTCCAGCTCCAAAATGCCAGGCAAACCTTCTTTGAACAAGCGATGGCTGTGGACTCTCAAAGTGGGTAAAACCACTGAACAGGTTATCATGCCATGTTCTTTCTACAGAGGGGCGCCTGCTACCTTTTTTGTATTTTTGCAAGGAACTTGGGGTTGGTCACCCTAAGTTACCTAGGGTAACCCAGACGTGCACCCATTGCTCACTGTGCTCAGAGAGGCACAGCTCCACCTCACTGATGAGGCCTAACTAGACCGAAACATGTGGCGGGGGTTGCTGTTGGTACTCTTGTTCAAAGGAGGTTTGCCTGGCATTTCGGTGCTGGGCTGCCCTTGTGGGTACAGTAAACAAAATGCGATGGCTGCAGACTCTCAAAGTTGATAAAAAAACACTGAACAGGTTATCATGCAATGTTCTTTCGAGAGAGGGATGCCTGCCACCTTGTTTGTACATTTGAGTTTAGATTAGAGCAAGCAGATCTCTGAGAGCATTACCTTGAATTCAAACCTACAGGAGAGAAATGCAAGCTGTCCATTATCTACAGTTAAGTGGCTTATACATAGCCTACATATTCACTATCTCACACCTGTATAGGGAAGTCACATTTACAGTAAATGCATTCTAAATACATTTTTCACGTAACTTTCTCTGATACCATACGTGTCTTGATTCTTGAGAAAATCAAATGTATTAAACAAACCTGCATTGTGTTGAAACACTATAATAGAAGTATTTGATGTTGTTTAGACTGATGTAAACGTAAAATACAAATGTTAAAGTGCCTAGTACCTTGCAGAATACAATATATCTATGTGGAGACTGTTTTAATGAATGCTTGTATAGGCTGGTAATAGTGAGAGTCATATAGGTAGATTGACACTGTTTTGATCTCCATGATGTAAAACTGGAAACCAACTTAGTTGAAGTTATGTTATTCCTTTAAATGCATTTCAATGTGTGCATACCACACTCTATATTCCTTGCCCAGGATTATGGGGTGGGCCTGTATAAATGGGGATGTGAGACCAGTATGCCACGCCCGCATGAGTCAAGTATTTAAATTCATAAAAACACGAAATATTCCTACATCGGTCTGTGTTGTGGTACTTACATGAGTCGTTCAGGTAAGCAGTACCCAAGATTGGGCATGATGCCCTCTAGGTAAGCAGAGAATCTTGTTCAGGGTGAGGCATCAAAGCCCTTCAGGTAAGTGAAATCGTCTTGGAGGTTTCAAAGTTTCTGACAGGAACTGGTGACAACTTTAGGTTTCTGAAATGCTGAGCACCTGCTTGCTGGTGGGTGGAGTTTACAAAGCACTACTGACAAGACAGTGGCGAAAAATTCCACAAGATTTTGAGATCTTGCAGGATTTTGTTCTGAAATCTTTTTCTGGCGTGATTTTCTTCCTCTGGGCACACGGTTGCCGTGGACACTGTGTGAGTGGGCCCGCCTCCAATTCCTCATCAGAGTGGACTGAGGGGCCTCGTATTCTAGGCCTATGATTTTAAAAAAAATGTATTTATTATTTATAATGCACCTATACATAATGTGTTTCAAGGCACAACAAGACAAAAGAGTGGGGGAATAGGCAGGACAAAACAAAATTATCCTACTAGGCCTTGTGATATTCGGATCGTGCAAGTGCAGTAAGAGAAGTGCAGAGGTGAGCGGAGGGGGGCAAAGTACTGCACAGGGTGGAAGGGTGTGTGAGAAAAAGTGAGTGCCAAAGGAAGGTCCATGAGCTAAGTGCGAGGTAAGGGGCTGTAAGGGCTACAAGGGCGCAGGGCCAGCCAGACAAGTGCAGAGGGGACCCGGAAGGGCAATTGCAGGTTGAGGGTGAGGGGGCGGGGTCAGGGGAGACCAAGTGCTGGAGTAGACTGTATTAGAGGGGCCTGGTAACCTGTAAGTCTCTGATGCAACCAGGCAGCCAGTCAAGAGGCAGGCAGGGACATTAACAAGGGAGGGGGAGAGGGAAGGAAGAAAAGAAAAGGAAGGTCTTGAGAAGCTTCCGGAACTTAAGGAGATCCGGCTGAAGTCTGAGAGGGGCAGGCAGGCCAGTCCACTCCCCCACCCCCCACTCTCTGCTTGTAAAAGCGTTTTATCTGCAGAGAGCTAGAGCTAGAGGACCAAATGGCTCTAGCAGGGAGGTATTTAGGGAGAGAGAGTTGGATGTAGAGGAGTCACAAGCCCCAGAAAGCCTTGTGGGTGATGCAGAGGGTCTTGAACGCGATCCTCGCAGTAAACGGGAGCCAGTTGAGAGATTATAGGGCTGAGAGATGCAGTCCCTGGGCTTGAGGGCATGGATAAGTCTTGCAGTCCTGTTCTGGATTTGTTGAAGGAACTGAAAGGAGGACTTAGGCAGATTACTGGTGGTGTGTGTTGTGTGTGTGTTGTGGATTCCCCAAAAGCCTCAGAGTGTCATGACAAGCCTCAAGTGAAAGGAGCATAAATCATCTAATTGTAGATCTAGTAGACTTTGCAAATGATGGCCACCATTTTCATTCCCAATTACCTTCTAGTGACACCTGGTGAGTTATTTTAATTGGAGGAGCATTAACATTTCCCATGAATGTACAAAGAGGCTCCCTAAGCAACCAAGGAAGAATGCTTTGAGGGAGATCCTGTTTTGATCTTTTTCTTAAAATAATGTGTTAAAATTGTGCATCGTACACTGCCGTTTCTGTGAAATATTGGGTAAAAAAACACACAAGATTGCATTCGATTTTGAAGTAAACAAATGAAAAAATCCAATAGATGTCAGTTCATGAACAGTACACAGGAACATTTTCCAAAGCTTTTTTATGAAGCTTTTTCCCACGATGTATGACAGTATTCAGACAGTGGAAAGAAACATTTTCATGCTGGCTTTTTCGAAACATGTCCAAGCTAGCTGCAACAATATATGCCAGCATCCCAATGTAAGGCCACTCACCATGTTGGCTTTCCCCATAATGACAGTAAACATTCCATGCCACTTTAAAAAAAAATGTGTACTGGCTACACAATTGTAGGCCAGTAGCCCCACGTAAAAGCAAACTTGTATTTGCTTTACCTATAATGCCAGTAGAAAATGCCATGTCACAGATAGAAAATAAGTCTTTGCTGCCTGCACCAATATAGGTTAGTACACTCATGTAAGAACACTCAAAATGTTGTCTATTCCCCCAATGCCAGTGATAATGAAATGCCACTGTACGGAAACATGCCCATACTGATTGCACACATTTAGGCCTGTGCACCCACCGAAGAACACCCATCATATGGGCTTTGTTGATAAATCCAGTAAGAAAGCATGTCTCTACTAGCTGCAGCAACATAGGCAAGTATCACTGATTATGCACACTCATGTTGGATTTGCCCATCATGCCAGTTAAAATGCTATGCAACCACAGGAAAACATATCTGTTCAGTTTTTGAGACCTAGAGACCTTCCATCACCACACCACAAACAGAGGCATTCCAACGTGGCGGCCTGTTCACACATTGACACATACACTAAACGTTCATTCGCTGACACACCCATACGTACCAACATTCACACTGCAATGTCATGCTCTTATTCACAAGTGCGCCCATACTCTGCAATATATCAGCTGCACTCTCATTCACACGTACATTCAAATATCATGGTATACATGATGCACTCTCCTTTACACGCACACTTACAGAGGTAACCCTTCTGATGCACGGAGGTGACTATATGAATTAAGGTGTGTTTCTTTCCTTACCTGCATGGCTCTGATGTCACAGGACTCCCACCGCTGCTATGGCCAGCAAAAACGCTGCCTGCTTGGCTTTTGTGGTCCCGTGCACTCCACACACAGGAACTAGTGGAAAGTGTCAAACAACTCTCCCTTTCTGGTTCCTGACAAACTCTGTGCAGCCAGGCAACCTTCCCAGTCCCTCACAATGCTCGAGGAGGAGGAGGAGGATTACCCCCAACTCATTACTGGGCCTGTATTTATCCAGCATGCATGCCCAATGGAACATGCAAGCGTGGGGAAGCAAAATGCCCCAGGCTTTGCATGGCTGTTGAGCATGTGCGGCTGCGTGAAGGCTGGAAAAAGATGGCCTGAAGAAGGAAGGGCAGGAGCAAGGCAGAGAACAAGGAAGAGGTGATAATTAAAAACAACAGAAGGAGGGAGGTGGCAGAGGAAAGGTAGGAGAAGAGAACATTGAAGATGTGGCTGGAGTGGGTATTGGGAGAAGGTGGAACACATTATGGTGGTCTTGGGAGAAGAAAAAAAACAGGATGAAGAAGGAGGAGGAACTGATTGAGGAGGTAAGGGTGCTGAAAGAACAGGGAGGATGTTGGAGGAGTGAAGAAGAAGCAACAGCAATGATACCCGTCTGAAATGATAGAGTTACGTAGGATTGGAGATACAGCATGTTCCAAGGCATTGAAGACACACAGGAAGACGTGAAGGAATGAAAGAGTAGAGAGGAGATGATATGAGGTTTGGGATGGAATCACTTATGTTATAGCTAGGACCCTCAGCCAAGGCAGTAGAGGACAAATTAACCATACCTGCAGAGCCACCTACTTGGCTAGCTGGCTTCACAAACATTCATTGAATTGGAGGTAAACAAACTAGCCGCTAATTCCACTTGTTATCCTACCTTTTTTTTCAGTCACGCGCATTGGCGGGCTGAAGGGTTGGTTGCAGAAACACTGAAGCAGGGCAGAGGTAAATGTACTAATGACAAATGAGGGACTGTGCCATAGTGGCATGGGTAAGAAGGGTCATGGGAGCGGCAAGTGACTTAGAGTTTATTTCATTATTCACATGCTGTTTTGTTAGATCCGCATTTGACTTTCCCACAAGCCCCCGCAGTGCCCCGGTTCAATGGATTATCTCCCTTCACTCACCAGACCCTGGCGCTCCCTCCGGGCAGCTCCTCTGTTCGGTTTCGGCTCCGCCTACTCACTTTCCTTTAACTGCAAGCCCCACTCGCACTTCTGATGCTCTTCTGGGCTCTGAGGCAGCTCTGCTTCCCTTCTGCGGATGCTGGTGGCAAATTCTTTTCTTCACCCGCAGCTCTGGCTGCGAATCTCCGACCACGGAGGTTCCCACGTTTGTGGTTTCCTTGCAGCCCGCCTGCTCCTGGGCCCCACAGTGCCTTGGGATCGTCTGCCGGCATCCTGGCTTCTCTGCAGGATCCACCACGGCTGCCTCCTCATAAACAGGACTCCCTGCTGGTCTGAGTGTTGCAGGTTTCCTCCCTACTTATACACCTGCAACCTCTTGACAGGTTGCAGGTGTAAGTTCCCAATTGGCCATGCCTGACTGCAATTAGAGGGACATGTCTGACCTGTACAGTACTCTGCTGGCATCTTCCTTGTCTCAGTACTAGAGTGGTGAAATTAATTACTGGTGTTAACTACTTCTAGTCACCTCTTCCTTGTCCCAGTACTATAGTAGGTTGAATGAGGAAAAATGAGGGGAGCTGTTTTACAGTAGCCCATATAGGCCGGGGGAGGGTTAGGTTGGTTCTAACAATGGAAAGGGGGATACCATGTGTCACCTGTCTCACCCTTAAACCTTCTCTTCTTCACCCTCTTTGTGGTACTTCTATACTGGTAATATCTCCTGGCGTTTTCTTGGTCAGTGGGACAGGGGTAGCAATACCCCATAACTGCGTCTGGGATTGAGGGTTCCTCCTAAAATAGAAATGAGGGGTACCGCATCCCACCTTAGGACATCTCATCTACAATCCCCAAGGACCCTCTACCCTTGTGATCCTCTCTCGCTTTACCACCCCCAGGGTCAGGATCCAAAGGTGATGGCCTTTCCCTGGCCACCTGAGAAGAGGACCCAAGGGGTGTAGATGTGTGGACGCCCTCAGGTTTCTCACAATACACACACACACATTACATAACTCTCTCTCTTTCTCTCTCTCTCTCTCTCTCTCTCTCACACACACACACACACACATTTAAAACATATCCTTGCCTTTCAGAATCCGTTGCTGCAGCTCCTCCTCTGCAGGCATAACTCTGGCTCCCATGCTCCAGCACACAGGAAAGGAATCAGCACTGGTTCCTGTCATGTGCAGCAAAGCACAGAAGCCAGAGTTAACCATGTCCTGGGGGTGGTGCTTGGATTGAATTTCAAAATGAAATCATTTCCATTTTGCAACACCGAAACGGAAATCACTTCTTTTTTAAGTCAGAGTGATTTCAAAAAGAAATTATTTATTTTCGCAATCTGAGCCGCCTCCCCCACCCGCAGGGGTAGCAAAGTCAAGGCCAGGGGTTGCTTGGGGGATGCCAGGGGTTGCAATTGCGACCCCTAGCTACACCCAAATAACATCCCTGCGTAAAAGCCTTAGTCAAGGCTTTTACGTCTTTCATCCACGTTACCCCACATTTGAAAATGACCTCCATGGTATTTCAGAAATACTCACTGAACCTTTGGCCTGAATTTACTATCCTAGTGATGATAAATTCATAGTCTTGCCAGGCTGCTCAGATTACTGAATGCAATGGTGTTAACTGCTACATGCAGTAATCTGCTGGATGCCGGCAAACTCCTTAGTAAAGCCAGTGTACATGGCCATCAGCAGAGTGTTCTGTACGTTCATCCCTGATAAAGAAACCTCTGCCATTTCACGCCAACAGTCCTGCTACAGCACATTCCTACTCCTGATTTATTCCATTTTTTCGACTTTTCTTATTATGCAAGCAATGGAATTTTTTAAGTGTAGGTGATAATGCGAGGCAAGGAACTGGGTACTAGACGTGTCTGAGCAGGTGCAGTGCTAGGTTAGAAATCCATAATCGTATATTAATCCTTTGTATTCCTTGTGGCAACCAGACAGCCCTATCTACCGAGAACTACTAGTCGCATTAAAAGAAATGAAGGGTAAGAGGTTGCACTCTGGAATTAATAGGTACAGAGGCCAACAATAAGTTCCCTCAGTCACTATGAGGGATATTGAAAGTGCATGCGGAGGATGGAGTCCTGTACAGCCCTAGTCTGACCTCCTACATGGGGTAATTGAAGCATGGGGTGACAAGACGTAGCACTGAGCTATATTTTAGCATTCGCAATAGTTCAATATTTTGTTATTCTTTGCAGAACGGTTAGGTAGTCATGAAAAAAGCGCTAGGGGGCTGAATACAGTGAAATAACTATGAACACGTTTAGTGATCCCACAAATAAAATGTGAGTGTAGGATCCAAGGGGGAATGGTAAGACATTATGCCTATTGAAAAACATGTTATATGCAACTGGAAGAATCCAGGGCTTTAAGAAAATGAACAACCTGCAGAACGCTCTCAGCCAATCAGGTTGCTTGTTTTTTTTAGATTTTACCTAATAGTACATGCCCATTTTTGGCATAGCATTTTGGCCTCTCCAGCTCGCACCCCTCCTTCCTGTCTCCAGCCTTTGCCTTCAGTCCTACTATGTTATCCACTTATATTGTAATTTAAATATTTTTTAAAGAAATCTGTGTCCCATCCTCTTCAAGGCTCCTGTTTTCTCACAAAGGACCATGTGCCAGGGTGCTAATGGCTATAATGATCCGTTTGATGGGGCAGACGGGGTGGTATTTCCTGCCACCCACGATATTAACTTAGACGGAAGGCTTCTACCATACTGTACGGCCTGCCAAATGCTCATTATGTTCTAAATAACAGGAATCAGTCAGCAGAGGAGAAGTAAAAAAACAATTGACAAGAGGTAGGGTTACCTTATTTACACAGTAAATTGTTGCTGTTGCTGAGCAATAGGAATATTGTGCAAGTTTGTTGCAGTTCATTAACAAGTAACCTAATGGTTTAAGGAAAACTGGATTGTTGGAAAGCGCTAGTCAATTGAACTAAATTCCTGTCATTGTGGACATGAGACTTTGTGAAACGCAAAGATAGGAATTCTATGTCAAGACCGGAGGCTCCCATTATGCTTCTCTTTCTTTATTCAAACCATAAACAGAAAGCTCAGCACCACGATTTATGCACTAGATTGAGATAATATCACATAAAAGATGAAGAAGGTGCAGAAATCCCATGAAACAAAACCACTTAAACATGTGAAACAAACTAGTCCATGAAAAACAAAGTCACTGGAGAGTAGAAACTCAATTTCCCAGGAGGCTTAGCCATGTTCATAACTGGTCCCAGAACACGTAACCAAAGTATCCAGTAAGGTGAAGACAGTCCCTCCAAATAGTAGCTATTCCTGGACCACTTCCTCTTTCTTTGCTGCTCACAGCAAGAGATAAGTGGGAATTTCATTATATTCTAATTTCATTATGCAGTTGCAGAACGTATTTCCTTTGAATTCAAAGGAATTAACGCGCGCGAGCGCCAGAGACATCATTATTGCAGTCTTCTAGTCCTGTTTCTGCCAATATTAAGGGATTAACATTTTTTTTAAATGTGGGACTGAGGGAGAAGGCCATAATTATTTGCCCACTGACAAATTCTTTAAAAAAAAAAGAGAGAGATATTACCTCACCTCTAACAGAACATGGCAGCCCAATACTCTGCCCAAGCTGATCAGGAATGGTCTGAGAAGGAAGAGGGAGTATATGAGGTAGACAACATGGCTATGGCAGACAGCTTCAAAAGAGTGCTGGGATCCTCAGTAGAGACCACTATCAAGAAAGCTGTGTCAGACAGGCTGATGCCCATCCAACAACTCTTGGATAACATGGAGGCACATCTGAACGCACCGCCCCCACAGGGGAAAAGGAACACTCTGAAGAGAAAACACACTTGTGATGGGGGAAGCACACATGCTTGCAAGAGTATAGAGGACTCTTTGACTCCCCCAGCCCCCTGAGCCAGCCAGAATAGGCCACTGCAGCCATCACAGATGCCTTCTCCAGGCTCAAGAAAGCCTTTTTGACTAGGAAGGAGACTCCTTCCGACCCTAGACCTTCTCACCCCGAGGAGGATAATGCGGGTGCTAGACCCTCGAGCCCGAGGAGTATCATCAAGGCACGGATGACAAGTATGAGAATAAGGGGGAAGACCACAATGATGACCAAAGCCCCCAATCCTCAGAAGAAGAGGATGAACAAGGGGTAGGGTCAATACCCTCTACCTCTGGGAATGTGGCAGCCCCCATTTCCAAGCAGCCATGTGGCGAACATTCAGCACTTGAGGGAATGTTTGTTCTGTAGAATTTGATTCATCCCAGGTCATCTGACTGGGCACCGTCATCAAGGGCTACAGAATATATTAATGCAAGGCTCTATCGACACTTAGAGGAGGTCAGGGCCAAGCTCAAAGCTGAATGACCCCGCCCGGAGATTCCAGGAAAGGTAGCCCTAACACCCGAGCTGGATGCAAAGGGTGATCACATTCCTCGGAAAGAACACCAAGGACCACGAGAAAGGCATCGACAGACCCTGGAGGTCTTGCCAGGATGAAGTCCTGGATGTCACAGGGCCCCAGGCAAAAATAATGGATTTAGCCAAAAAGGCCATTGACACAGGGAAACCAATCGACCCATTTGTCCTATCAGGATGGTCCCAAAGATCCCTCTGCTTACTCGGAAATGCCAACTGCGCCATCTCAACAGAGCGCAGGAAGGGTATCCTCTTGAAGATTGACCCCAAACTTGGAGAACTCGTCAACACCGAATCAGGCACAGCCGCCATGGGACTGCTGTGCGGTGACCCCTTTGTGAAGGAAATGTCCAAATTCGTGGGCACATTTACCGTCTTGGATAAGGCGCAAGCATCGATTAAAAGAGTTTTCACCACAAACATTTTTTCTTGGGCCAGACGAGGTAGGGATCGCTCCTCCGGCCATTACTCCTTCGACAGAAGGCCCAGCAATCGAGGGACCAGCATGCCTTCTGGCAAGACCGAACAAACACCTTTTTCCCCTCTAGAGCAAGAGGAAGGGGCCGTGGATGGAGAAGAGCGGCTAGATACCCAGCTCAACAACCGTCAGGTCAGTGCATGCATGGAGTACCATCTCCGCAAACCCCGATAGGATGGGGGATAGCCCTCTTCACCCAAGCTTGGGACTCCTTATCAGGAGATGCCTGGATCAGGGACACTGCAATGGGGTTTCATCTAGAATTCTTTACCCAACCCTTTCAAGCGCATCATCCAGCACAAATAGTTATGTCACATGCATATGCCTTAGCCCTAGACAGCTAGGTGCGCAGTCTACACCTGAAACACGCCTTACGCCCTTGCTCGGATCAGGGCCGATTTTTCAGCCTGATATTTCTGGTCTGCAGGAAACAGAAGGTTCGACCGGTAATAAACCTCAGAGCATTGAAGAACTTTAATTGTTTACCACCATTTCAAAATGGAGGGAATTTACATGCTCAGAGACATCCTAATGTCACGGTTTATTGCACGGCACATGCCCATCAGGGAACTCCTTCCCCTACAATGAGTGTGGCACACAATAAAATGTTTTTTATTTTTAATCTACTATGGATTCTTTTGAGTATGCCTCCAACCCGTCTCGCACCCAACCTCCACAAACACCCTGTGTCACAATGGACTAGGAACCAGGCCGCTGTGTATCAATAATATATTTATTAATATATTGTTCAATGTAAGGCAGTATAATCAAAATACAACAGCCACCAAAGTTGTGGCAACACAAATGCAACATCCTATCTAGAGCAAACAAGGTGAAATGGGCTCTTACACTCACTTTTGTTTTAATGACAAAACAAGAAAATAACAATTCCACACAAAGGGCTAGCACCTACAGTCCAGCACTCCCACCCACACCCCCTGCAACACACACCCCAAACATCAATTTGGACTTGATTCCTTTGAATGGAAGGCAGTGGCAAGGAGTAGGAATATAGAGGGAAAATCAATTTTTGGGGTAGAGCCCACCTCAACAAGATGGGAAGCCAGCAAAGAAAGGGAAACCCCATTTTTTTGGGGAGCAAAATGGAAGAATGGGATTTTGGCTATTTCTCACAAATGCTAGGAGACAGAATAGAAGAACATTTGTATTGCTTACACTTAGGAGGTAGGCTAAGTTTAGAGAATACTGATCAGTACACCAGGGTAAAATAGGAATGAAGTTGGAAAATCGGTTTTGGGAAAAAGCAAATGCAAAAGAAAAATACAGAGGCAAATGGAATGTCGTTTACACTGAGGCTTACAATGACAGGCAGCTAACGGAGGGGTCTAGCTTACATAGGAAAATCGTTTTTCAGTGACAAGGTCAAATGCACATAAAAGGTAGACTTCTAGACAAAAGGGATTGTTCTATTAAACAATGGTTTGGGTTTAATAGAACAGATGCAAATAGGAATTTGTTTGGTAATGCACACAATACAATGACAAATTTGGTTTTTAGTTACAAGGAGAATATTTCTTTTGAGGCAACACTTTAATGACTATAACAATTAAATATAAACACCAGGAACAAGATGGTTGATTTCGAATTGTCGAATTGCAACAATCTTGAACCGTGAATTTCAATCGGGGAATTAATTGATTTACTTGAAAATAAATACTAAGGATTTACACAGACAACTGATAGGATTTTCAAAGGAGATATACCAACATACACAGGCAAACAAGAGATTATTCTATGGGAAGATGACTGAATTACACTGGCAATTTGGGGTTTTCAATGGGAAATATTGGATGTACTACTACAAAAATGAAGGGCTAATGCGATTTAGGGCTGGGGTTATATGCTACTTACAAAGCAATCCTTGGTTTCGGATTAAGGAAAGCCAGCTGGATCTCAGGACACTCTGGACAGAGGGGGCAATGGGTCTGGTCACTGCACTCTCAAAGATGGTAAGGTTTCAGCAGCCTTCTCTCGGCCCTCCTTCGTCTGTCTCCCTGGGTTTTTGTGTATGTCTGTGTGTCCTAGTACAGTCCCACTTATATGGTAGAAATGACATCACTAATTTTACAATCTAGGGGGAGTACCCTGTAATTATCCCTGCCGCTCGTAATGGACAGTTACCATCCCTCTCTCCACCCCTGTCAGGATTGGTTCAGGGGAAGAGAGCACCATCTGTCTGCATTTATTACCATTCTTTGTTCTCAATACAACCTTTTCGAAAAAACTAAGTATGTATCATAACATCATAATTATACTAGCCGCTGCCATATGAAACATATATTCGGTTTTAGCTGGTCATAGGGAATTAGGTAAGCCGATCGCCAGCTCTGTATGATGTAGCATGGCCCTTTGGCACATTTTTGTCTTTTTCATAAAATGCACAACAGTTATGAATATGTAAATCATCAAGCATATTCCTAATTTCAATGTCCAACTTTTCATCAAATCTCATAGATCAGCCAGAAAACTAGTCTAACTGGCCATTACAGTCCCCAAAGTCCCAGGTAAATGCAGTTTATATCCCCAAAATCACCTGGAAATTTCATGAACAATCGCATAAAATTGAGATAAATCCTATGTCTGATGGCTGCGCAAACAGCTAAAAATGAAAACAGTCTATTAATATGAATGATGAGTGTGTCTGTCAGCAAATGGGCTGGCCGCTTCATCCCCCATAGCCATCTGTTCCCCAGGGTCAGCCTGTGACCAGAGGGTTTTTATGAGTCTCTTTGAAATGGACAGTTTGCTCTTCGAAGTGGTTGCAACAAGAACTTGCATCTTTTCGTCATGCTTTAGCCAAGGATTGCCTTCTTTGAAATCCCTACATTCCTGCCATCATGTCTACAGAACAGGGAATTATGACGCCTCCCGCAGCATCACATTTTAATACAGGATTGTTAGAGGATAGGTGTGAAATCCAGTTGGATGTGGGGCTTGTCATGGTGAAGTTCCTGCCTCTGCCAAAACCGGATTTTCCTGAAGTAGTGTTGCTTCACAGGTTACAAGGGTTTTGTGGGTGAAACCTTATATACATTTGCTTTGGACCCCCCGCACATCATGTTTCCCTGACATTTTTCTGTGAGCAGCGGTATACATTTCCATTGTGGCATTTTAAAGTCGTTTTTATTTGCAACATATGTGCAGGCTGTTTTTGCTTTTTTTGGTTGCAGTGTTTAAATTCTTGCCACTCATATGAAACAAAACTAAAGCAAGCTCGTTTTTAGTTGCAGTGTTTAAATGCTGCTGTTCAGGTGAAAGGGACTTCTGTTTGTGTCCTTTAAATGTACCCCACAATAAGGCCAGGCGACTGGATTATTCGCCTAGACTTGAAAGACGCATATCTAGCGGTGCCCATCAATCAGGCACATATAAATTACCTGAGGTTCACATGGAGGAATCAGGATTGGGAGTGCACGCGCTTGCCCTTCGGGCTCTCTTTGGCTCCCTGGGCATGTACCAAACTCCTAAGGTCAGTAGTGGCGCAGCTCAGGGAGAAAGGTGTCAGGCTTATCATATACTTGGACGACATCATTCTCATGGCTCAGTCCGAGGACCTGGCAAAACAGCAAGCCCGGCTCACCATAGACCTATTGCACAACCTAGGATTCCTCATCAATTAGAAGAAGTCAATTCTCTCGCCATCCAGGAACCTGGAATTTCTGGGTTTTATAGTGGACACTCCGAACTCGCAGCTCCGCCTGCCAGCTCTCAAGATACACTCTATTCGTCGAAAGATCCGCAGGCTTCTGCTGAACAACGTCATCTCCCTTCGGGAGCTAGCAAGAGTAATATGCCTCCTGTCATCATCTATTCAGGCAATATTTCCCGGCCCGCTACACCCCCGAGAATTACAGAGACTAAAAGGTCAACAACTGAGGCTCAACCTCTCTTACTCACAGTGGCTAGCCCTCTCACCTCAGGAAAGAACGCAGCTCATATGGTGGCTCACACACATGGAGGCCTGAAACGGCAGAGCGATCTTCAGATCCACCCCCAACATAGTGATAGAGTCGGACGCCAGTCATTCCGGCTGGGGGGCAAGATGCGGCCCTGCAGCCACAGGCAGAACTTGGTCTCCCCAAGAGCTAGGGATGCACATAAACTGCCTGGAGCTTCTAACAGGTTCCTTCGCAGTGCAATCTTTTGCCAGAGGCAGAGTGACTTGTTGTATCTTACTCAAAATGGACAACATTTCTGCAGTGAGATATATCAATCATCTGGCTGGCACCAGAGCAAGACCTCTAGCAGAGCTATCCAAGGATTGTTTGGCATTTTTGCCTAGAACATCAGAAATCCGTTACAGCGGAATACCTTCCAGGACTCAGAAACAAGGTGGCGGACTGGCACTCTCGACACTCCACCGACTACAGTGACTGGAGACACGACAGAGGGATCTTCGAGCGCTTACAGCAGATTTGGGGCCCTTTGTCCAGGGACCTGTTTGCTTCTCGTCTCAACTCCCAGCTTCCAAAATTCTACCGCTGGACACCGGATCCAGCGGCCACAGCGACAGATGCCTTTCTGCAACGGTGGACCAGAGCGAGGACCCTGGCGAAGGCATGTCAGGAATAAACAGAGCTGGTTCTCATAGCCCCGGTTTGGACCTCTCAGACAGTGTATATCCAGTTCTTCAGGAACTTTCCTCGGATTCACCAATCCCGCTACCCCAAGTTCCAGATCTGCTGCCGGGTCCGAGAGGTTAATGCCACCTACTTCTCCTGAGCGGTTTGTTGACCCTAGCAGCCTGGAGGATTTCAGGGCAAGATGGAGGGTCCTAGGCATTTCAAGCAAGGCAATCAGCCTTATTGAGGAGTGCTGGGCCCCCTCAACCTCTAAAAGTTACTCTAACTCCTGGGGTGCCTGGACTCGCTGGTGCTTGAAGCGAGAACTCCATCCAGTTTCAGCACCTAAAGAAGAGATTTTAAACTTACTAGCCTCATTGGTAGAGCGTGGTCTGGCTTACAGGACAGTGAATGCCTACTGCTCTGCAATTTCAGCTGGCCACGATCTTGTCGAGAGTTGCCCAGCAGGGGAACATCATCTCGTATGCAGGCTGCTTAAGGGCATTCGCCTAACAGTAACTCCTCCGGCATGCTACAACAGACTCTGGGACGTAAACAGAGTACTCAACTTCTTTCTTTCCTGGCCTCGCAACAAGGAACTATCTCATACAGCCCTTATTAGCGAGCTCACCACCTTACTATGCTTAGTCTCCTGCAGAAGAGTCTCGGACGTCAGAGCTCTCGACCTAGCAGGCAGGGCTTTTTCTCCAGATGGGATAGTTGTCCACATATATAGAAGAACTAAGTGCCACTCAAGAGTGATATCATATCCAGCTATAGCGAACAACTTATGCTATGTCTAGTGAGGTACCTGAAGGTCTACGAAGAGGTGACTGCATCTCTTAGGAACAACACCACCGGGCAGTTATTGATAGCGCTTCGTAAGTCACATAAAGCGGTTTCTGCCCCTACGCTGGGTGCGCTGGACCTTCGCCCAGGCGGGAATTGATACCAGTCACTTTGGCGCACACTCAGTAAGAGGCGCCATGGCTTCCAAGGCTTTCCAGGTAGGAGTTTGATTAAAAGATATTATGAGAATGGCCGACTGGGCAGGCGAGTTTGTTCTTCAAACAATTCTACCTGAAACCGGTAGAGCAACCCGAGACTGTAGTGGTAAGTAAGCTTTAAACTAGCATAATGCGAGCCTCCGGTCTTGACATAGAATAAAGATTTTCCAGAATAACTTTTGAGAAAGTCTTCATTCTATTAAAGACACAGAGGCGAGCATTATCCCGCCCGATTAAAGAAAAAAACAGCACAATAACGGGAGGGCGCGCAGTTATTGAAGATGCTATTTGGAAGCTTATAATTGAGTATCATCGTATGCAATGTAAAGTTATATAACAACTTGTCTAATTTCTTTCCCTCATATTCACATTTAATAGGGTTATTGTACGCATCTAGTAACCCATTGATTTTTCTCTCGTTCCCGATAGGCATTTTCGGACATGCCCTCTTGACCTGACCAGGGTTCATCGACATCAGTTTTTCCTTTACCATGGTTCACAGCATCGAAAGAGGAAGTGTTCCAGGGATAGCTACTATTTGGAGGGACTGTCTTCACCTTATTGGATACTTTGGTCACGTGTTCCGTGACCAGTTATGAACATGACTAAGCCTCCTGGGAAATTGAGTTTCTACTCCCCAGTGAGTTTGTTTTTCATGACTAGTTTGTTTCACATGTTTAAATGGTTTTGTTTCATGAGATTTCTCCACCTTCGTCATCTTTTATATGATATTATCTAAATCTAGTGCATCCATCTTTCTGCTGAGCTTTCTCTTTATGTTTTTAATAAAGAAAGAGAAGCATAATGCTCACCTCCGTGTCTTTAATAGAATGAAGACTTTCTTAAAAGTTATTCTGGAAAATCTTTATTCTTCTTGAGACTCATACTCAGGAATTGGAAGCATCAATATCTCAGGCGGTCTTTTAACTATTTTGAACTATACTTTTCAGATAAGCGAAATAACTTCTTACATTTCAGCTCCAAAATGTTATAAATATGAGAAATATGGGAACCGTTTAGGTTGTGATGATTTTTAGGTTTATGTGTTTGTCTTAATTAATTAATTAATTAATTAATCTTTTATAATGTGGGACCAAGATTCGAACCTGTGTTGCTCTGTGTAAACGCGTTGCCTCCCAGCTATTCTTTTAGACCGCTCTGCAACCTTTGATACAATTACCATGCCATTCTATCACAAACTCATGAAAGAGAAATGATTAGCATCCTGTAGGGATGTGATTTATTCTTACTCTGTCTTCCCTGCGTGCATGCTGCAATGTCATGAATGTTCTGAGTAGGAAAGCTGTGTATATGTGACCTGCAGAATGTTCCTAAAGTGACAGTCAGAGAGAGGGTGATGGATGGAGAGGGTGTGCCGGTAGATGTCCATTGCCTGTGTATGTCTTGTGGTACTCCTGGGGCCTATACTATCCTGTAACTTAAGAATAAAGAAGCTTTCCTTTTTGTGCCTATGGCTCCTGATTATCTTCTGAAAAGACATACCACACACATGCCTCCTCCAAGATCCACCACAATAACTAAGAACAGTTCTATCATTTCAGCCTCTATTGATGGGTAGAATTTTCCAGGGAGTTCACCTTGCTTTACCATTATGGTTGTGGTTGTTAAACCATCCAATGGTCTCCTTGATCAACCATTTTGAGGTGCCAATGCCGATATAAGCAAGAGCATGGACTCACAACCGAACATCATGGTGGCCTCATCCAGGTCCAACAATAGGTAAAATCAATAATTCTATCAGGGACATCATTTGGGGGTCACCAGTGTTCGAGTTGCGACCCCTGTGGTCTCCCTTGCTACCCCAACAAAAAAGGATATATATATATATATTTTTTTTTAAAAAAAAAATATATATATATATAAGCTCCTGGGCTGTGGCCAGCACTAGGTGGCTCTTTGTTTCTGGAGTGGCTGGCTTTCTTGTTCAGGCTTCTTAAAAAACAGGGGGCTCCACAAGTGTAACACTTTGAGCAGTGACCCTAAATAACAAAGAATAGGCATGACACATAATTTGTCTTTCTGCAATTCTATACAATAATTGATAGACTCATAAAAGGTTTATTTCAGGCACACTTCAGGGGGTGAGTCAGTAATTAAGTCTGTTTTTAAACACCTGAACTCAGCCTTTCTTACTCCTGAGGTCGATAAATGAGTACCAACACACGTTGGGTGATATTGTATGCATATTTGTTCTATATAAAGCACTTGAGCACTATATAATAACACATCATTATCATTTGGCCTTGGACGTCTGCTTGCATTCACAGTAATTTGGTAATATGGGCCTATACACACTGATATTAAAAATACATATAGTAATCCATTCTTGTATGAAAGGTATATCACATTATAGTGATATCGTAACCATATTTTTTGTAGTGTACTTAGGAACAATGCTATGTGAGGCTACTTCCTGTTTTGCCAAGGGGTGAAAGGTCCTGTTCATCACTTACCGTGATGTCACTTCAGGGTGTGGTCAGATGACATCACGTCCAGTGATGTCATGAGAGGTCAAGGGCCGTGTGATGTCACTTCCGCTACCCCTGGCATTTTGGTGAAATGAAGCCCCTGAATTCTATGCCTCAAGGGTTCAACATTTGTGAACCTTTTTTCCTTTCTTTCTCCCACAATGGCTCTCTTTTCGATGCAAGCTAATTGAGGACTAAGTTATACTGCTTTCTTTTCTGACTGTATCCCCCCAACCCCAGGTGTTAAGAAGGACTCACATGTATGTAAGGGTGGTGCCCACATTAGAATGAGCTGAAATGTATTCCCCTACTGTCCCTTGACAGCTCTGTACTTAAATGTGTGCACTGCTGTTTCGCTTCCTGAACTGCACACACTTTGCTGGTCCCTGCACTGCTTCTGTACTAAGTAAGGTACTTGCTGAGTGACACTAGAGCTTTCTTCAGTACATCAACTTTGTGATGTTCCTCAACTCTCCTTCACTGTGCATTGCCCCTGTACCCCGTGCAGTCATCGGGGGGTTCTCTGTACAATGTTGTGGTTTTGGGGATAGTCACCTGAGTGATGCTGTAGGTTTGGGGTGGGAGGCTCCTAATAGCTGCCACTGCAGGGATCAGTGCAGAAGACGCACAGTGCAGTGCTGAATAAATGAATCTCCTCACTGGTCTGGTTACTCTCTCTTCCTTGATAATGCGTGGGAAAATACTTGCCCTTCATTTCCACTGTAATGTTTCATGCTGTCAACACGTGCTTGCGGGCATGCGTGTATCGACGCACCCAACATTTAACAATGCCAGCCATGTAACGTCATGTTCCTTTTGCAGTGTCACTACATTTCTCCCATTCAACATGATGACAAATGCCTCTGGGTCTATTGTTCATGTATTGGCCACCCCATAACAAAGTCTTTAAACTTGCCTGATGCGTGCCTCTGACCTCTCATCAGATATCTGCCCTCTTGGGATTCTGATGAGAGTAGGGTTTCTCAAGGACTTCTCTGTCTTTGGGTGCATCTGGTGGTATTTGCTCTTCCTGGACGGTTCTTCAATATCCCTGCCCCTTATCCTGCCCCCACACTTGTTCTTAATCAGACACTGCATTGAAGGATGACCTTTCCTCTGGGTGTTCATTCAGGGCTTTAAAGTGAGATGAGATGCCTATGACTTGCGACGAGCCTCTGCTCATGATAAACATTCTGCCATTCTTTGGCCACCACCTCGAAGGGGTGAGAGTCAACGGGTAAATGGAATTTCCTTTCTGGTTTGAGTTCTTCAGGAAGAAGGTGCCTCCTGCCCTCAGGTCAGAGTCACAGGCCCTGGAACGCTGGCTTTCTGCCTCTTGGTGGCCTTCTCAGTGTGCAGCATTCTTCTGGGCATCATGCTCTGGCTGTGTCCAGCCTGAGGTAGTCTGAATAGTAGTGGGAGAGGATCTCCACATGAGGAGGCAGGCTGGGAATACTTCTGTGGATGAGCGAGGTGTCAACCTATATTCCTGCAGAAACCCGAATAATGCTCCTTCAAGATCTACTTCCTGATAGACAGCTGTCCTTAGAATGATGTCGTACATGAAGTGCTCAGCATCGCCATTTGCTTGCATACAGAATGGTGTAATTCACCTTTGGCAGGTGTTGAGATTTGCTAGGAATTGCTCGACTTCACCTCCCTGGAACGAAAGTTCATTCTCTGTTTTTTCATGGATAACATATGGCAGCTCATGCGTTGCCAAGATCTTCTCCAGCTTGAGTATTACTATCTCTGTCACTGTAAAACTCACTGTCTTCACTTCTGCATAACATGAGAAGTCATTGATGACAACTAATGTATATTAGCCAGAGGCATTGCCGCTTCCCATGGAGTGGATGAGTAGTGGGTGTAGAGAGGGATATGTGGCCTGGCATGGGATGCTTCTCAATATAATTGCTTGACAGCCTGTTCTAATTCCGCAACACCTTTTCCCAGAGTCGATTATTGATTTTTCTCTGCCCTTGGTCTCCTAAATGTGCTAGCTGGACTACTCTTGGAGGCAGGCCACGCGGTATTGTGATCCAGGAACCTCTCTACAGCATTCCCTGCTTTCATAGGAAAAGCATTTTAGGCGCTGTTGCGCTGCTTCTGTGTGGTGTTGTTGCGCTTGGAGGAATCCCGTCCTTTTGCTTGTGGCAAGACCCCTTTGTATTGCTTACATTAATTTGTTGCCTGTGGTGGAGTCCTGGACTTCCTTCAGGAATATTGTTTTCGAGATGTTGCCTATAGCCAAAATTGTCATATGTTGCTCCAGGCGCATGGCTGCTTCAGTTCACAGGATGTTGCTTCGCGCTGGTGGCGTGACAGGAAATCTGCCGGGTTCCCAGTGGAAGGGTGATACTTTATGCTATAGTCGAAGGCTTGTAATATCAGGATCCACTGCTCAATTCCAGGTGAAGGATGGAGCGCTGATCTGTTAAATATTGGAATAAAGGGCTTGTGAACCTTGAAGGGCCTTCCATAAAGATACAGATTAAAGTGGTGGCATCCTCACACCGCTGTGGGGGCTTAACTTTTGATCTGTGAATCACTTGTTTCTGGTTACAAAGCCCTTCTCTCAAAGGCAACAGGGACCATATCGCTGGCTTGTGTGCTTTGGAGGAGCTCTTCAACGTGGACATGGGGACTGGCAGCGATGATCAATTATGTCTGCTGTCTCAGGTTAAAGTAGCAAGGAATACTTAGGAGGACCTAATTCTAGGTACTGTGACAAGTCTGCCAAATGTACATCATATAACAACCAACAGGGACAGACCAATCTACACAACAGTCAGTAGTTACACAGACTTAGTACACTCATAACTCATTTAGCCCTGTTTCCAAGCAGACTCTGCTGCAAAATTTGGTACCCCACGTGGACACGGGGCCTGGCAACAGTTGCCCACTGTGCAGCTAAAGCACTTTGCCTCATCCATTGTAATGAAGATGGCAGCATGCAATTACCCAGTTATTGAGTTAATACGATTGGATTTGCCCCTAGTGATACATTAACACTAGCAGCCTAGAAGACTGTCCTGATGAAGATGGCCATTATGTTGATAGGCCGTTGAAACCGGTCAACACATACAGTCTGGGGAACCAGTTCTTAAGCAATATTAACTAGACTGCCTTTGTTGGAGAGAAAGTGATCCCTCCTCCTTTTATGTCCTATTGAAAGATTGTGCCTTCGATCTAATACAAATTGGGTGGCATGATCCAGGGGGAATAAAATTGTTGAATAAGAGTCCTAAGACATTCACACACGTGGTGTTCCACTTTTTAAAATTGTTTCTGTTTGTTCTAAGGCCCTTACTCTAAGGCCAAGGTGGTTATAGATTACGACACCCTGAATTTCAGGAATGTGTGACCTCTTGGTATATGGACCAGGACATGTTAACAACTCTCTGTGACCTCATTGACAGCCAAGACCGTTAACCTCCTTATTCTATCCTTTCATAGATAAGTGGTGCACCACAATCTCCTAGGATTAGGGGAGGGGTGTAGGGACATTGAGAGGTGTGTTCTGTCCCTTTTTTGGTTAATCCCTCACTTTGGAATCGGCTGTCCTGGTCCAGTATATGAGTTATGAGTGTACTAAGTCTGTGTAACTACTGATTGATGTGTAGATTGGTTTGCCCTTGTTGGTTGTTATATCAGGTTAAAGTAGGCCATTGTAGTGTCTGCCTCCAAGATATCTTTCATTGCTTGGGAGGCTGGGGCTTGATGCGCACCCCACTCACATTATTCAGTCATTCGTGTTAAGTATCTTAGTGGTGAGGGGGGCAATGTTCGGGAAGAATTTCCTACAGTAGTTAATCATGGCCAGATCACGCATTATTTCTGACTGGTTTCGAGGACCTTGGGAAGCTTTTATGTCCTTGTCATTTTGTGGGTCTGCTAAAATCCCATCTTTCTGGAGTGTGAATTCAAAGAATTCCAACTTATTCCTGTTAAATTCACATTTGCTTCAATTAAGGCTTTGGTGATGCTCAACATGGGTCTTCCCAAAATCATGATGTCATTACTGAAATTGATTGCCCCAAGGATGCCAGCAATTATCCCTATAATTTTATTTTGGAAGAGTTCTGCTGTGGAGGCCACTCCAAAGCTCAATCCGTTGTATCAGTGGAGGCATAAATGTGATGAGAATGTGGTAATGTAGCAGGAGTCTTTGTGCAACGGGATTTGATCATACCCAGTGTTATGGTCCAGATCCAACTTGAAGAAGTGTCTGCCCTTTTTGGTATCCACTAACAAGTCTTCAAAGGGTGTAGTGTGGTGACCTTCCCTCTTCAGCCTTCAGTTCAGTAGGTGCGTGTTGATGCATATGCACACTTGGTCTAGTCGCTTGGATGTGCGATTTACCACAATTGGCGACACCCAAAGTGTTGTTTTATCAACTTTCTCTATGACATATGCATGCTTCCTCCAGCTTTTGCATTTCCTCCTCCACATTGTGCCACAAATCAAGGGAATGCGCTGGTGCTTGGCAGCTATCAGCTGCACAGTCTCATCAAAATCTAGGTGTGCCTAGTGCGATAAAAGGCATCGGATCACCATGGAAGAGTTAATCAAATTCATGTAGGATGTCTTCCAACTCCTCTCCGTGGAATCATAGGCAAACTGAATTAGCTGCAAGTCTTTCACTGTATCCCAGTGGAGGAGTGTTGCAGCATTTGCAGGCATTACATATAGTTTCCTATGTTCCTGTATGTTCACATAGTAAAAGTGCTTTCACGCCATCCCTGCTAGGGGATTAACTCTCCTCTGCATTATGCAAAGAGTCTCACTTTCTTTGGTTGGAGTTTGGCCTTGGGTCTCAGCAATACGAATTGGGACCTGCCTGGTCATTACGTTTTATTGGGTTTTTAGAACACGCCAAATACTGTACCTGAGTTGAGTTTCTAAGTGTAGATCCGGGATTCGAACCTCTGCTCCTCTGCATGGTCTTGCTTCGAAGACCAGCGTGTTGACCCTGTGCTATCCTACATTGACAGAGTCTCCTGTGTTAATGAGGGTGGCTTTGAAATTAATATTCTACACCTGAGCTGGTTCTGTTTGCCTGGTTTGCGCTGAAGAGCCAAGATTAGGAAGACGTGGTCTTCATCTGAGTCGCTAAACTCTTTCAGGCACCAATGCTACCTGGCGCACATTTTTGCCAGTGAGGACCACTGGTTCTTGCTTGACTTGTGTATGTAGCAGCTTGACATACTTTGCTAAAGTGGTTGAGCCAACCACAATTGTAGCATTCGTTGCCTCTGGTGGGCAGCTGCTATTGTGTAGTTATGGTCCCCCACAGGAGTTTATTTTGCTGGACATCACTATGTTGAGGCCTATCCTCATTGCTCCATTGCTTCTTCCAGGGTTAACTAAGCACTGATGCAACTAGGGGAATAGTTGTGACGTGCTGGCTTCCTGGCTGTGTTATGTTTTGAAGGGGATCGACTGTGGGAACAGTGGTTCGGATTGCCTAACGGCATGGCATGCGTGCTAGATGTGGGCACCATTTTGAATTGGGTGGCCATGGTAACTGTGGTCCTCCATCTTGGACGGGCAGCATCTGTCTCCACCTAGCCCATAATGACCAATAATGCAGTATTCTGACAGCAGCCTAGCTCCAGAGTCCACTGGAGGAAGAGACCTGATTTGCATAGGATTGGTTGTAGTAGTTGTAGCTTGTTCGAGTAGCAGTCCGGGATCAAGTCGAGGGTAGACGTGGGTGGACCGAGTCAACCCACTTTTTTCAGAGGGTGGACTTAGTTCCCCCCAGCTAAAATGAGAAACATTGAATGTCCTCTTTGAATTTATGAATTAAAGCCGATCTCGTCGAATGACCTCGGGAATGAACCACACCTGTCAGGTTTGCAGGGTGGAGACTTCACCAATGCTCTATATAAGCTGATAAAAAATAACAAAACAACTAAAGAGGACATTTCCAATTTCGGTACTGCAAGTTCAAGTGAAAACATTTGTATTGGTTCTTGGAGTTAAAACACAGACACATTTTAACGTTTTCAAAAACACTATTAGAAGAAAATATCCCATCTCTTGGTTTTGTGTTCGGGTTGATTTTATGAAAGGCAAATGCTGTTCGTCCTATGCAATTTGGGTGGTTATGCAGAGCCAGTTTAATGAAATGTGCATATTTCACCTTATATGCTAATTTATGGCGATGTCAACAACCCATTGCGTTTGTTGATGAGTCCCCCCACTTTCATTTTTAGGACTTGACCTCTGGTAGCAGGCTAGTATTAGCTGCAAATGTACCTCGTCGTCTAACGTGATGAGTTCATTGGCTGCTTGCTGTGCTTGGTTGAGCTCGAATCTTTAAAAAAACTGCATCGACCTGGGGGTTAAAATATTCCGCCAGAGCGCACTTGCCGTGCTATATGAATTATCGATTGGGGTGAATGCTTTGAACACTGAGCACATTTATCCTGTATAGAATAACATCGCTGATCGTTTGGCCTCATCAATGGTTTCTTTGATATTAGCAAAGTAGAGTTCTATGCATTATGCCGGGAATTTTCATTTGAGGCCTAGTGATGATGCGGCTCCCAACCACCCAATTACTGATATTGGGGCTGCGGCTTGTGGCATTCTGCCAAACAGTAAAGGGTAAAGGTCGCTCCTTGGGAGCAAGAGGGATGTTTGTATTTTCCATGTGCCCCATCCCCCTTTCGTTTGCCAGTTGTTATGGCCTCAGGAATGGTCACCTGAGTGATGTTGTTGATTTAGGGGGAAGCTCCCAAAGGCTGCCACTGCAGGGATCAGTGCAGGGGGCGCGCGGCACAGTGCAGAATACATGAATCTCCTTACTGTGATGTGGCGTGATAGCTCTCTCTTCTTTGCTCGTACGCAGGAAGGGTTCTGCCCTTAACATCTGTGGTTACATGCCATGACATCATGGCGTGCAGACATGCGTGTATAGACGCAGCCCGGCATTTAGCAGTGCCGGCTGCATAACGTCATGTTCCCTTTTCTGCGTTACCACATGCTGCACTTCGCGCATGGTTCCTGCACAGTGTCAGTCAATGACCACTATTTGTAATGCTGGCAAAGACAAAACAACAGCACTGTGCACCACCCACTTGTACGTCTCACTCCCTGTTAGGCGCCTTCCCACACATAGTCTTCCTTCATCTTGTGCACCTTCTCTTCAGTCGTTGTACTCCTGAACGTATTCCTCCTTCTGCACTTGACCCGTGCACACCTGACCTGACCCCTGCTGCACACCTGACCGTCCCCTACCCATGTGCACCTTCTCCCTCTTCCAGACATTATCACCTTAGCAAGGGCCGCTTAAGCACCTCTCAAGTCCATCACGCAACCGCTCATCTGCCCTAGCACCATGCTTCGATAGTTCTAGATATTGCCATCACAAGAAAACTCTTCTCTAATTCAGCTGTACTCTCCTGAGTTCTACACTGGTGCTTACCAATAATTTATTACATTTGTGAAACATGCATCCCTCCTTCAACAACCCATTTCCCCTCCCACTCATCCCAGTTGGTTTTCCTCTCGTTATTGTCTAATTTCTTTTTCCTGTCACCTCAAACCTCTCCTTTCTTCTGGTGACACCTGCCAGGGTCACAAAATGGCACCTTTCGGGCAGACCACTACAGCGATGATGGCCAGGCGCAGAATAAATATTGGGTACGATAACTGTGTCCACCTGTGCACCATCAGTGCTGCTTCTCCCTTCTTGATCTTCCTCCACTCACCCTCCCCAGCACCCTAACATACATATACCCTTTCAGACCTATCAGCTTTTCAAAAATGCGTCTTTATTAACTCAGAGTGTGAATTATTTGGATGCTAAACCATTCCACAGGTTTCTAGAGTGTTATTATTATTATAATTTTTCTTTTATAACACGCTTAATACCAGTGTAGGGATTTGTTGCGCTGCTTTGTCCTGCTTCCAAGACAAACACGTTGACCATGGGCTATCCATCCTCACCTTGTTGTGCTCGGCAGGATAAATAATACTGGGTGTGAACGCAGTCGTTCTCCAGCAGGCGCCATAGCAAAATGGACACATTTAGAGCCCTTAACACCACTGTCTAATTTTACAGCAGGTGTGACTGAAATACATATGTGGAACGGCGCATTCCACGACCAGCAGATTTCCATCTCAAGTGGGCATTTGTATTCGCGAGCTGTCGGCTCTGGCAATGAGCAACACAAATATTTTACTGAATAACTGCAAAGCAGAACTCGCCCAGGGGTGGACTGGGAACCACAAGAGGGCCTGGAAATAATTTTTCAGGAACCCCATATTACAAAATTTCAACAAGGCCCACCCTTTTCCTTTCATTTGGAAATAGAATAGATTACCAAAGAGGCCCAGGGTGCAGCAGGGACGTCATTTGGGGGTCGCCAGAAGTCGCAAGTGCGACCTCTGAGGTCTCCCTTGCGAACTCTAAAAAAAAAAAAAAGTTTTTTTTTTTTGTGCAATGCAAGCTCCTGTTCTGTGGTCAGCACCATGTGGCTCTTTACTTCTGGGGTGGCTGGCTTTCTTGTTCAGGCCCCTTTAAAAAAGAAGAAAAATAAGAACAGGCGTGCCACAAGTCTAACACTTTCAGCACTTTCCCTAAATAAGAAAGAATACGAATGCCAAAAAATGTGTCTTTTTGGAATTCTATACAATAATTGCTAAAGTGAGTCACTGATTTAGTTTGTTCTTAAACACCTCAACTCAGCCTTTCATCCTTCTGAAGTCGATAAATGGGTACCAGCACAGGTAGGGTAATATTGGGTGTATATTTCTTCTTTGTAAAGCACTTAGTGGAAATGCTATAAAATAACACATCATTATCATTAGGTCATGGATGTCTACTTGCATTCACAATAATTTGGTAATATGGGCCTATACACACTGATCTTAACGATACATTTGGCGATCCATTCTTGTATGAAATGTACATCACATTATAGTGATATCGTAACCATATTTGTCGTAGTGTACTATGCTATGTGATGCCACTGTCAATGGGTGAAAGGTCGTGTTCCAGCGCTTCACGTGATATCACTTCGGGGTGGGGTCAAATGACATCACTTCCTGTGAAGTCATCAGGGGTCAAGGGTCGTGTGATGTCACGTCCGCTACCCCCGGCATTTTGGTGAAATGACGTCCCTGGGGTGCAGGGGCATAACAGGAAATCTCCAGATTTCTGGACTCCGCCCACTTCCTCGGAAACAATCAGCCTTCACCTCCCTCCATCAAACCCGGAACTACTAGTTGAAAATTAATAGCAAAACTACTGCGTAGTAGGAAACAAAAACTCGGTTCGCCACAGAGTTAACATTAGTGTTTCCGGCTCTTAATCTCAATGCATAAAAAAACTGCTGGGGTTATTTGAAATACTATACATTGCGATTTCAAATTCTGTTTTTGTCAGGAAAGTGTTTTCACTTTTTAGCTCTTTTTTATAGTGGTCACCGGAATTTTGTTTTAAAAGTGGGAGATCCGTGTACAAATGAGTCCGATTTATAATTCTCTTTTGTTAAGGGTGATGAAAAACTCAATACAAGCTTTATTTGTGCTCAGTGGAACGGTGATATCAGCATGTTGAACTAAAGCCATCTTGCATTTTGAGTATCTCAGTTCCTTTCACGATGAAGGGGGGAGAGGGATGTGGGGAGGGGTCGGTTCCCACTGATCCCAAGGGCGTGTATGTGCCATGAATGTCTGTAAGGGAACAAGGGGGATGGCCCATGTTGATCACCAGCCAAACCCCCACTGTCTCTGAATTCTGACGAGTGTGAGGAGAGAGCTTATACACCTGAGATTATGAACAAGCCAGCACTGGTAGCCAGGTCAAGGGAGGGGAACCACACTTCCAGCTACATGGCTGCTACAGGGGTCATGTCGACTCAGACCTGTCAGGGAGGAGAGATGGATAGATACGAGTGCAGAGAGTAAGTAGGTAGGCTGGAGACTGTTAGGCAAGATTGTATGCAGTACCCTTTGGGTGCACTACAACAACCCTGACCACCTGGCAATAGGAATCCAACCTTTGGTATAAGTCTGTACTACACAGGTTGGTAGCGTGTTGAGCAGCCAGGCTTATCTCAAGAGGGGTCAATGTGAGCTGTAGGGGAGTTGCACAGAGATTCACAGTGACTAGTATTCAAATAAACTCTTACACACAAGGTTTCTTGATTAAACAATTATTAATTTATTTAACAGTGAATTAGAGTAAGCCTTCTTCAGAAGGGAGCAATATAAAACAACACACAAATATACTTCAAAATACACACTCTTAGTTTTTTAAATCAGTAAGTACCCTTTTGGGATGGCCCACAGACACTACCTACACCCTCAGGTGACTTCAATAGTTAGGGTGCTGGGGCCAACAATATATCACTATTGCATTTAGAATATTTGAGAGGAGTATCAAAGAAAAGAGGTTTCAGAATAAGGCAAGTATTCACACAATTACTCTTAAGCAGGTAAGTACTTTCAAAATAACCCCCAATGCAAAATCAGTTAACCCTTTCCTGGAAGGAAGGCAAAACACATAAGCAGAAGAGAGAAGAGT
Organism: Ambystoma mexicanum; assembly: GCF_040938575.1. Classification (NCBI taxonomy): domain Eukaryota; kingdom Metazoa; phylum Chordata; class Amphibia; order Caudata; family Ambystomatidae; genus Ambystoma; species Ambystoma mexicanum. Next base: position 295,837,119 of record NC_090936.1, on the reverse strand, counting down.
CATTCAGGGAGCCAGGCCAGCCAATGTTAAGTTAGCAAAAGTTAAGGTGAACTGAAGCACTTCTTGCCGGTAAGTAGAACGTCTGTCACAGTGTTTTAGAAGTCTATTTAGAAAAGAAGAAATCAAAGTATGGCCCCAAGCTGGTTAGGCTTGTGAGGTAAAGAAGCTGTTAGCAACTCTACAGATGCAACCAAGACCAGTATCCAACGAGGACAAGTGAGGTTACACAACAACAGGTAAGTTCTCTTAGACTGTACAGTACCTTTAGGTTGAAGAAAAGTGCAGCAGATGGCTTCTGTTCCTATGCGGCTCTGCAGATCATGGTGTTCCTGGGCCTCAGTTGTGGGGATGAGAGGGAGGACGTCTGCGGACTCCTGCACTGCAATGGGATGGTCACCGACAACAACCGGCAATCTTCAAACAAGTGGCACTTCAGTGTTTCAGCTCCTTGCGTCTACCGCAAATAGCAACACTGCGGTTCCTGGCTGTCGGAATGGACTTTCCTTGCATCTGGGGTCCAGCACTCTGTTGAGGTGGCTCAGGCTCGGTCAGTCCTGCTTCCTGGGAGTCCGGAAGATCTTCCTGGAGCTCTTGGCCAGCTTAAAAGCAGCGCACACAATCTGGTGTTCCTCTCCCTGGCTATTCGGTTCCAGCAGCAACTGCAGTGGAATTTCAACCAGCTCCGAGACGATGTCCGGGTGGCTTACTTTGGAGTTGATTGGTCCCACCAACTCAAGGGGAGAAGTCATCCTTGCAGAGCTTCTCTAGTCGAAACGAAATTAAAGTTTCAGCACAGCAGCAGGGCTTCACCGGGCAAAGCAACCGCCCAGGAGTTGCACCAGGCGTCCTCTTCAAGTTCCTCTTCAGATTCCTTCGTCCAGTGGTCGACTTTGCCTTCCAAGCCAAAAAGCCCTGCCTTTTATGCAGGTTTCTGCCATCTATTCCAGCCTAGCTGTCAGTCACCCAGCAGAGTGGCTGTCCTTGCCAGACAGCCAGCCACCCAATCAACTAAGAGTGCATTCCTGTCTCCTAGGAGACCAAGCACAGGGAGTTTCGGGCACCTCCCTTGCTTCCTGCCCCCACCAGACACCCTGGAGCCAGAGGCGGGCTTCACTTGTGAATCCCGTCAAAGACAAAAGGAACAAAGGGACCAAACCTGGTTTGGCGTGCAGAGTAAACCTCAAGAAGGACCTTTCCATAAAGAAATGGTGGAAAAAGAAGACCAGGGCCATTTTGACAAAAATGCCACCATTGGGTGCTTTACTGCAGATGCGAACGCAGCCCGCGGTAAATGCACATCACGGTAGTTAAAAGTAAACCACGGCCACCAGCCATTCATTGAGGAAAGGGTAACATAAAAATGTTGCATGAGAAGCTAGACAAAGGGGATACTAAGTAACCCCTCCAGCACTCTATTGTAAGATAGTGGCCATCATTTCAACTTTGGCGGTAGCCATGTCGCTATTGGCGGCATGGCTGCCGCCAAAATCGGGTCCAGGTTCCCAGAATGGGGAATTACCAGGCCATTCCGAGATCGGAGGGCCCGGTAATTCCTCCCTTCAGGAACCCGGGCCCGGACATTCCCCATTCCCCTTTCAGCCCCCATAGGGCTGAATGGGAATGGGAGAGGGAGCAAACAACGGGCCGATTACGAGTGGCCCGTTGTTTGCTCCCTCTTCCCCTCGCGGGACCCGCTTTGTACGTCTGGTAAAACCAGACGTGCAGAGCGGGTCCCGCGATGGGACCTTGTAATCAGGCAGTGCGGGGTTGACGGTGCCGGCACCTTTACCGGCGCTGTTAACCCCTTACCGCTTGACTTATAATGAGGCCCAGTGTGTGCTGGGACTAGAAAGTTACAAGTGTAAGTAAAGTCAATTTCACTTCACTGCTCTTGGAAAAAGTAGTTTATCCAAGAGAAGGTATTTAAACCTTGGGGAAATCTAAAAGATTTCCCTGTTCCACTGCACTGAAGGTGCTGTGTGACACAATGTAAAGGATGATGCCTATGGAGTTTGTCAGACTCCACAATCAAAAGAAACACAGAGTTCAAAATCACATTAAAATATATGAGAGGGTGGGAAAAAAGGATCTCACTCTCTCCAGGTTAAAAATTAAAAGTCCTAAAATCCAGCAAAGTTGCTGGGGGTCTCTAAGTTAGAGAGGAATTAGCACATTTCTGAGAATTCTCCCTAACAGGGACCATGCAAGTGGCTAGGTAGAAATCTCAGTAACCTAACATAATATGTACATTTGCAGGAGCGCTCACCATTATGCGTGATGGATGGTATGCTATCCAGTCCTGCATGAGAAGAGCAATACATACTGGTTCAGGGGAATGTGTGAGAGTGTAGCAGGCAAGCAATACAATGCATGGCCTGTGCAACCATATCCCTCTGTGTGTACAATTAAACTGGCTGCATACCCACTTGTAGACTATGGCAACAGTCTTGGTGGCTGCAGGGAAGTGTGACGTAGGTTTTGTGGGTTGTCTGGGATACCATATAATAATATTTTGCTCGGCAATCCTGGGCCAAGGTTTCAAAGGCTTTATTGACATTAAGGGTGTTATTTTTGGCAAACGTTTGTGGCAACCATTATTACAGAAGAGAGAGGGGCAATGGGGTTCTGAACTGAGAATATCTTTCGGTCATAGCAACCGGCAAGGCCATGGCATGAAACTGTCAAATCACTAAAATCTCTTTTTCCAAACTCCTCCGCCATACTACCCAGTGAGAAGTTCCCTAACAAAAGTTGTTCCAATAATTAGCTTTGTAAGAAACATGTTGGATGCCTCTCGGCTGCACTGTGATTTCATAATGGGCTATTTAGTGGAAAATTGGGAAATTTTTGGCTACTTTTGATGGCAGATGTGTTTTTTTTGACCTCCTGAAACTGCTTTTCTACACCCACCCTATTTCGTCATTCGAATACTACATTATTGTATTGTTGTATTGTGATTTCAAGAATCCCAGATCTCTGCTGCTGCCATCTGAAAATACATGTTCAGCCTCCCACCAGGCATCATGCTCCATAAAACTCAACGGGGATTTTTGTCAGATTTACAGTGAGCAGTAATTTCATGCATTACCTCTAATATTGTTTGGCCTTAAAGTGGAGGATTTACCTGCAGCTGGGGTAAAAAGTCAAACTCAGAATCTATCTGTGCAGTGAGAATGGTGGTAATTCCATTACCAAAGAAGACCTCTTTGACTAATTCTTGTAGGGGTTGAGTATCAGAAAGAGCCAGCTGAAGATTAAAACTCCACATGGATGGTTGTCGTTTATGCCTGAAACATAGAAGAAGGGTATACCCCTTTGCTGTAACATATGTGTATTTCATCTGTTTGATAAAGCTGCCACTCAGATTTATGAGATAGATGCCAGTTTTGTTCTGCGGTATGCTTTGGTTGTACACACTGTTCTTTTGAAGAGAGTAAATATCTTCAGAGTGTCCAGATTTCAATAGATTTACATAGAAATAATGTCGGTTGCAATAAACACCCTGAATAGATTACAAAAGGTATTTATGGTTTTCTTGTATGCTTCGCTGTAACAGATGATTTGATTTTTATTGATATTGATATTGATATTTTATTTCTATCGCACTTGTACACAAGTGGAACAGGGGAGAACAAAACAGCGATCTTACTAGACCCATTGACATTGAGAACGCGCAAGTGCATGGGAGAGGGGGAGGTGAAAAGTGCATGGAATGGGGGAGAAGTGGAAAGTCCGAAGCAGAGGAGAAACAGATAAATAATAATAAATAAACAAAAAATAAAGGCAACAAACAGTGGTAGTGCAGCTCTAACAGGTATACATTTCCCAAAAAGTATTGACACAATTGCTTGTATGTGTCACTCTTCCCCTGAAGAAGTCCTATGACTATGCATCTTTACCAAATGTAGGATGAAACATGGCAGGCATTTTTTGACATTATACTATAATTATAAATTTGTCAGATATTAATTGTCAAACCCAAACTGGGTAGTTGGGTAAACAGTGTTGTGAGTCTGACATTAAATACACCACATGGACGCTGTTTTGCAGTGATGGTATAATACACTTTTGTTACTTTGGATGATGTTGATCATTATATATAGTTCGGACGAGTGCCACATGAAATGAGAGTGGAGGGAAGACTCAGAGGGAGAGTTAATGGCTGAATACAGCATTGAACAGAAGGCCACTCCCATTCCTAGAGAGTCAGTGCCTGCAATCTTAGAGAGCATATTGGTGAAACTGGTCAGGAGTCAACTGACTGTCCTGGAGCAGCTAAATCAACCTGTTCATTCTCCAATCCAACCCGTGTCCTAACCCCAAAGGTTTGTGGCCAACAAAGATCCAAAAGTGTTTTTTATGCCGAACATTCCAATGGATTGCTAAACTCACTAAATGGATTAAAAAGACATTATGCACCAATACACCAAATCCACACCACGGTTGAACAAACTCAGTTTGAGGCACTGAGTGATGGGAACCAACCAACCACAGGTTTCCAACAATTCCATTAATGGAGAGCTGTCCCAAGCAACGTGGCACCAAAAAAAAAACACACGAGCACGACCAAAAAAGGAACAACTATGACATGGTGGAGTACGAAGAGGGCTTTCAGCAGACCAAAAGACATTTGGGGAACGTATAGACAATACTTAATAGACAAATATGGAGAAACAAACCATGTACATAGTGATGAAAGCACTGCATGACGTTGGTAAGCATAATGTGGCATTGTCATAACTAATTGTATATGAAAGTGTTTTATCTGTGTAAAGTTAAATAAAGTTTAAAAAAAGGGGGGGTTAGTTCCAACCCACTGTTTCAAGGCCTTGCGGGGCTTGAAATTAAGAAAAACGGGTACTGACCTCAGAAACCTCAGCACAAGGTTTCAGCGGAGCCGGAAAAGAGTACTGTGCAAGCAAGCTGAACCAGCAAGTCCAGTACAACGATATGAAGAAGAGAAAGAGGATGATGGTTATCCTGGAGCATCTGAGTGATGTTGGGATAGTCCCAGAGATGTCATTAATGCAACAGACCCTAAGACCAGCCTCTCCGAGAATCCCACAAACCCCCATAGAATGGGGTTGAAAGTAAGAAGTATTTGGCAAAGGCCCCTGCCTACCATTAAAGTGTGTGGTGGGGTGGCAAGGAGGTCGGGTACTGCCACCAGCTGCATACTTCTGGGCTCAGGCGTGGCATGAGAAGGATCCCCTGGCTACCCTCATTCTCCAATACAAGAGGGGGCTTGTCACACTGAACCAGTAATGCACGCTGATCCTTTAAGAGAGCCAATGAGGATAGAAATATTAGATAGGAACCAAGTGCCCTGCAGCCCCCGAGATTCAGAAGAATCCCACTGCCCACTGTAGCAATAGAAATGTCAGTTGCATCCATGTGTTAACCTCATGAGCACGCAGCAGGAGGAATGCTGCACTGCCACGCTCAGATGGAGAAAGCGAGGACCTGCATACATGGATCTCCACATGCAGCAAACATTTAACTTACAACTTGTAAGGCAAATATCAGGAGTGCGGTTCATGTGAGAGGATGCTTCTGTCCTCCAGACTTCATTGTGTGCACGCAGTTACACATCCAAGATGGCAGACGGTCTTTAGAAAGTCTCTGCCCACGATGAAAAAGGGTGGATGAGAGCCCTGGTAGCAATTGGACAACTGCCCATAGGGGAGCATTATCCAATCAAAAGTCCACACCAAGATCCCTTAAACCGAAAGCACATAAAGCAAGGACCATCTCCAGAGGCAGAGCTAGTGCCACATAAAGGAAGGTTGGAATAGGTGTGGGCATTTGGGGAATGAGCAGCGATACAGGAGACTGGAGGAGATACTTGGGAGGCTAGTGAGGAGACAGTATGCTGGAGGAAAGACTTTTAAGGCTGCAGCGAGAGGGAGATGGGAGGCTGGAAGGGAGACCTGTGAGGCTGGAGGGTGCGGTAGACATGAGGCTGGAGGCCTAAGATTGGAGTAATAGAGAGATTGTGGGGTGGAGAGAAGACGGGGGTCAGGTACAAGTGGAAACTAATGAGGGTTCAAGGATCAAGCAGCAAGGAGTACAGAGGAGAGAAGCCACAGAAAGACGTGTAAAGAGAAGGCAAGGAGTATTAGTAAGAGGGGAGGAGGTGACTGATCAAGTAGTTGAAGAGGAGGAGTGGAGAGAGAGCATAAAGAGGAGAAACAAAAAAATAGACAAAAAGGAGAGTAAGAGAGGTAGAAACCTAAGAGGAGCAAAGAGGAGAAGGGAAGTAATGGGATGATGAAAAAGGAAGAGCAGCCGGTGAAAGGGGGAAAGATCCATTTAGGTGGCCAGAGGTCGGTCCTCTGGAGGGAAGAGAAGTGAGACTAAGAGAGGAGAGTGGAGGAAAGTGAGTTCTAGGCCTGATATAATTGAGTTAGTAGGGAATAGTAAGGCAAACCTCGGAATTTGGCAAGGGTGAGCCTGGGAAGGGTGGAGGAATGAGCACATAGTGTGGTGTCGGGGAAGTGACGGTCAAATCAGCCTGTAAAGGAAAGAAAGAGAACAGAGTGAATGGTGGCGTCATATGTACAAGCAGAGTGTGAGTTGTGACAAAGGAGAGAAAAAGCAGCTTGGCCAGAGAATCAGGTCCCTGGAAACGGGGTTTGGAAATACCCTAGAAGGAGGCTGGAGCCATTTAGAGTTCAGTTGTGGCTTCCTGCCTAGCTAAGTCTTTGGCTGCTTATGAGATGCACCCCTGGTCCCAGGAGTTTGCCACAGGTCCAGCGAACGAAAACACTTAGAACCCGAGAGAGCCCTCGGAGGGATAAACACTTCCCAATGTACTCAAGCTTTCCTGTGGCGAGCCAAGAAAGACAAGATACGGCGACAAATATTTCAAATATTTCTCCCATAGACCGGGTGTGATGGGGGGTGCCCCAAGAATCAAGAAGACAATTGTGAGAAACTGTACAATTGGAGAAAATGTACGTTAATTTTCTGTCTAGTGGGTCCAACTACCAGATGGGAAGCCAGACCCAGGTTTGACAAATACCTAAGAGAGGCTTCATTTTGATCTTTTGGGGCCGATTCAAGGAACAAACGTGCGCCGAAAATCCATGCGCAAGCAGGCGCGTGTTTCCCGCTGTCTGTGCGCCCAATCCAGCCATGGCGCACGCAGGCATACACAGCGTGCGCTACGCGCACAGCAAAAGCGCACATAGCGCGGCGCACACAACCAAAGTGGGCGGAACAGTGGGCGTAACACGCGGAATGGGGAACAAAGCATGAAAAAGAAGGCGTAACTGGGGAAGTACTGCAGGGAACTACACGGAACGCCCACACGCACGCGAACAACCTGTATTCATAGATCCGAATACGGGAAACCCGCACATGGCAAAAGACGCACACAGGCGTCAACGCGTCCGCCACACGAAGGCAGGTGGAAGCGTCCCCGCGCACAGTACAAAAGTGCGCGCAAACAACAAACACGTATATACAGCTACATTGAATGCCCCATTTGTCGCAGCACTGATCGTGGGACACCGCAGGAGGAGGAGAATAGCCAGGGCACGCATTTTCGAACCACGGACAAGCCTTTTTGGGATGCCTGATGACCAGGTCTATGGCAGATATAGGTTTCCACCCCACATCATCCTAGACCTGGTCAGGGAGTGGGAAGATGACCTTACATCCCCCACCCTTTGCTCCCAAGCATTGAGCCCCTTGGAGAAGGTGCTCAATGTCCTGCATTTTTTGGCCACTGGGTCATTTCAGCGGACTACTGCCATAGTGGGGGGGGTCTCACAGGCCACGCAGTCACGCTGCCTACACCAGGTACTGGCAATCATGACAGCGCGCCCCTCAGTCCGCAGGCACATATACATGCCCAGAACACCCGCAGAAAGGCAGGCCGTTGTCCTGGATTTTTTCAGGGTGGCACACTTCCCCAAAGTGCTCGGTGCCATAGATTGCACCCATGTGGCCCTACGTCCACCTAGGGCCACTGAGCACATCTACCGAAACCGCAAGCACTGGCATTCCATCAATGTACAGGTGGTATGCGATGCAAAGGGAATCATCACCTCTGTCTATGCAAACTACCCTGGCTCCACCCATGACAGTTTCATATACAGAATGTCCGCCCTGAGCCGGGCCCTGGAAGCTGGGCAACATGGCGACACATGGCTCCTAGGTGAGTACAAATGCCCTTGCACATGCATGCAAGTCACACACAGACAAATACCCAAACCCTAATAATCTCAACTATTATCACCTCCCCAGGGGACAGTGCCTACCCTCTGAGCAACCACATGATGACGCCAATCCGGAACCCCACCACACCACCCCAGGTAAGATACAACGCCGCCCATATTGCAACCAGGGCCATAGTGGAGCGCACATTCAGAGTGCTCAAGTCACGTTTCCGCTCCCTTGACCGCTCTGGCGGGCAACTACTCTATGCACCACCAGTAGTGTGCAGGATCATTGTGGCAGCATGTGTCCTGCACAATGTTGCAACACGGCAGGTCGTCCCGGTCGACATGGTGGTGCCCCCACATCCCCAACCACAGGCACATGCGCTGCCCATAGGAGGGGACAGGGCACGTGACGAGGAAGCCCGGACCCAGCTTGTGGCCACATTTTTCACCTAAACTCCCACCCCTGCGGAGTGCACACAGGCCTGGCACATACCAGGTGACAATCGATGATGACAAAGAGACAGTCAACTGTCACAACCCTACCACCCTGAGATAGTTGCCATGGAAGTGCCACATCGTCTGCATCCCTAGCTACTTAAACACAAGCTATCCTGTGTGACCAAAAGGCACACATATGACATATGACATGATATGGCCTATACACAAGTATTTCAAGGTGCGATGAGGCAGGGAGGGGGGAACAAGGGAAGACAGACAACGGTACTACTAGGCCAGGTGTCATTTAGATTGTGCAAGTGCAGGGGTAGGGGGAAGGGAAAAGTGCAAGGGGAAGGGGTGGGGGGGGTGCAGTACAGGGGAAGTAGACCAAAAAACAAATACATAGGTCAGCTGGTGGCAACTGCAAAGGTAAGTGCAGACAAGTGCTGGGAAGGGGGGGCTGTAGGGATAGAGAGACAGTACCGCAGTGCAGGGGTTGCCAGGGAGGCAGTGCAAGTGGAGAGTGGCTGGGCCAGGGGCCGAGGTCGGTGAGAGTGGCCCAGTTGCAGATCCATTGCAGTTCCAGTGAAGAATTCCGCAAGGGAGAGGCAGAGAGAAAGCAGAAGCAAAGAGGAAGGTCTTGAGGTGCTTCCCGAACCAGAGATGGTTCCCCTCAAGTTCAAGTGAGGCAGGAAGGCTGTTCCAGAGGGAGGGCCTTGCCGCGGAGAGAGATCTACCCCAGCTAGTTGCTCTGAGAAGCGGATGACCCTGACATGCAAGGTGTGCATCACAAACACCTGCAAAACAGGCCATGGCCATCACTGTTATGTCACTCAAACCCTCCCAAACCACAACATGACATGGCAAGCAATACCCATACACCAACACAGTAACAATAAGGTACACATTGCCATGTCCAAAATGTACAGTGGCGTCAGACAATGAAGCCTGACCTGGAATCAGATGAAATGACAGACCAACAACCTCCCACCCAAAATAAGTCATTTCCAAATGCATTACAAGAGTTGTAGAAGTAACATAACAATGAATGCCTCTCTACATGCACATTGTGCATTGCAAAATCAACACTGCAGCTTCTGTGTGCTGTGTCCTACTCCTGCAACACACTGCTCAGCGCACAGCACAGTGAACAGCCATTGTGTGTGATGCACACCCTGAGCATCACATCTAAGCGACAGACCACATCAAAAAGCAAATTAGGCATGTACAGGATCCATAATTGGTCACAGAACACGTGCTGCAGGGACACAATGGCCACCAGAAGGCAAACAGTGTACACATGGATATGCAAGGGTGGGAGTACATGTAGTGCATCAGAATGCAAGTGTGTGGGTCTGCAAGGACATGCACTCAACATATGCATGTGCACTCAAGTGACCATCAGTGTTCTCTACACATCACATGTGAACATTCACCATGTGTACACCCCAGCATGTCAAACCACAACTATCCCCTCGCACCTGAAAGGTAAACACAACACATGAACAGGCATTGATCAGCAGAACACAACATGTACATAGGATACCACCATTACAATGTCAGAGTTCCCATCACACTGTAGGGCAAGGCAACTATCAACAACAACCCCCCCTCCCTCACAAATGACCATGACCCACTGAACAACTGCACCTGGGTCATGGAGCCTTCAACCCTCAATTCCACCTGGCCACAGGATCACCTTTTCCCCTTCGTCACCATCTCCCACCTTGTGTGTAAAAAGGTGCCTGCACCCTCAGAATCCACACTCATTTCCAAAATCACAAAATCCTAGGCATAAAAACGAACTAGAACACCCTCCAGTAGATGACTTGACGTAGCAGTACCTCACAAACGCCAAGTACTATCACAATGATGCAACAACCAAGTTAGCACAGTAAAACAATGTCACAACAGGATGTGAACCATGTGTGGTACATAACATAGGATGATGCACCATGAACGGATGTGTACTGTCACAGGTCCCGTGTACAGGCGCGGGAGTGTCACGAAACAACCACCCCCACCGTGTCCCGGGTGCCTGCAAGGTCAAACTCACACAGGCCCCTGAGACCCTGGTGGGGAAGGAGGTTCAGGGATATGCAGTCGGGACAGGTGTTGGCACACTGGATAACTGGAATGAGTGGCAGGAGAGGGGAGGAGGAATGACACATGAAAGTAGGGAATGCACGAAAATGTACTACCTGCATGAACACATACACAATCCAAACAAACTTGGACATCATTGTCATGGCCTTCTGTAGTCCAGGCTTAGGAGTGGTACGAACCAACCACCCCCTCTAGGGTTTTGGCGCCTGCAAGTTCGGGGCTTACACAGGCATCCGCAACCCCAGCGGGGAAAGAGGGTTAGGGAATGTTGCTTGATAGGTACGGGAAGCAGGAACACCGGGTAGAGGGTACAGGGTTCAAAATTGCATAGGATTCCGGGTGATTAGGGGAAAAAAACATACCAAATTGAATCACACATACATCCATGCATTAGTGCACCCCACAGCAAGCCTATGCAGAGCAGTTTGAAAGAAAAACAACAAGACACTTAGCTCTGGTTTTGAGTGCTGGCCTCCTGCCTGCGCACTCTCAGGTCTGGTTACAGGAGCACTGCAATGCTGCAAAGAGAGCCACAGTCAACAACCTGTACGTGCCAATTACACAAAAACACACCACCAAACATGCCCCATAGCAACAAACTACTCTACAAACAGACAATCCGGTGTAGATGCTTCGTACCCATATATAACATTACCCCTGGGACGGGTCATACACAGTCAATGCAGTAAGTCAGCCGCCGGTGGGTGCGTGGCAAATGGAACACCAATGTGTCACAATTCACACAACATGCAATGTTCCTTGGGTAAGCAGACAGACCCATATAGCAAGCCATGACTTCAGAGCAAGTTGCGTACCACCATGACCGAAACAAAGTTGGCAGTGCATTTATCATAAAGTACATGGAAATGAAATGCACTGCACCCGAGTATGTCCCTTGCTATATGTCCCTGAGAGCTGCCCCTTTCCATGTCTCAGAAGACTACATGGTTGATGCAAGTGCCTCAATGGACCTTGGTGTACCGGAGGGTATGTGCCACTGCCCCTGCAGGTGTCCCAGACAACCTTACAACCAACAGCCATCAGTCCACCAACACATCTGAGCTGCATGTGTGCTTCAACACCAATATTCGTCCAAGCTCACCCTCAGTGCTGTGACTTAGCCTGCATGTGCAACTCGCTGGTGCAAGCTTTGCTGTGTTGTGGCCCCCCTGTGCTGCTCACCTTGCCTGGAGTTCCTTGGAACACGTCAGCAGTTCTAGGATGTAGGTCTGCAATCCCTGTGCCTCTGCATGTGCACACATGTGCATGTGGGCACCAACAAACGTGTTCTGAATTCCGTCATCCAATGGGCCATGTCTGCTGGCAAAGGTGCACTGGAGGCTCATCCCCCTGCAGAAAGGGCATGAAACACATGATTAATGCATCAAAGTCATCTGTGTGTGTCTCTTCAGGCATCTCATTACTTGACCATGTCAGAGAGTCACATCATAAATCACACCATCAGTCCGTCTTTCACATCCAAAGTGTGGAACACTATCTACAGCATGAATTGCAACAAGCACGTGTCGAGTAAAGATAAGAAACATACTACACAATGCATAGCAATTAATGTACACATTACTCATGAAACACCCCATCTAGCAAAAGCTGAACAGTGGACAATAACACCAAAATCATCCCCACTAGGGGTGTAAACACAAGTCACACAGCACCAGACATGCCACAGATATGACAGTCCAAAGCCCTTGTGTAAAAGTTTGTGACACCGAACCATCCTTGCGAGCCCATGGATAAGGGAGGCAGGAGTGGCATATGTGAGTCAAGGACCCCAAGCAGCAAACACATACACAAGACAAGCCTGAAGGGCCCAGCTGGAACAGACAGTGGATGCCTTCAAAAGCCACAAAGCACTGCACCGTCACATGAAAGCACAATAGACAAGCAATTTTAAACTATATTAACTATTAACTAATTACACTAACTATGGAAAACCTACATTACCTAATTAAACTAACTATCAAACAGAAACTTAACTAACTAAACTAAAAGAAAAATCAAAAATGACCACATACGACCCGGGGGGGGGAGGGGAGGCACCCAGGAGGGGGGAGGTACAGGGTGCTGCTCAACATCCACATGCGATGATGCTGAGCCAAAAAAAAAACCTCCATGGGCTCATCGCCTGCACAGCCCGACTTATGTGGGAGATAGATGGTCGTCCGAGTCTGGCTCATCCTGGAAAGGAGGACGTGGCACAGTAGCCTGGCCACGCCTAGCCGCAGCTTGCCCCTCGTCGGCAGCAAGTCTGCCAGACGGGTGAGCCTGGTTCTGTGTGTCGATGTGACGTAGGTCTGCATGCAGAACCTCACGTGATACACGTGCTTCCTCTTGCAAGGTAGCACGTGTAACACGGAGTTCCTCCTGCAAGGCCTGGCTGGACAACCGCTGCACCTCCCGGCAAGCCTGTAGCTCAGCCGAGATGGTACGCTCAAGCTGTGCAAACCTCTCCTCTGCCTGCTGCCTCTGGGACATCATAAGGACACCCAGAGTGGATCTGAGGGAAGCATACTCCTCCCTCAGGGCATCCATGTGCGCCTCTGCGTGAGCAGCAATTGCTTGACGCAGAGATGGCATTTCAGCCTGGCGTGCCCTGTCTGAGGCCGCCATGCCCAGCCTGAGCGAGCGGGCCGTGGACCGTGCCGCCTGCTGCTGGAGAAGCACCTGCCTAGCAGGGGGGAGCACAGATCGGGCCACACGCTCCATGCTCTCAGCGATGTTCTCCATTGCTGCCCCCTGCCGTTCTGAATTGGCAGTCATGTCTTGCTCCCACTCAGTATACTGCGGTTGCGCGTGGCGACCACGTTGCCGGGCTTGACCCCTGCGGGACCCAAGGACCGGGGGTCCTCGCTGTGTTGGCACCGCCCGCGGCTGCCCGACTACATGCCCCCGTCGACGTGATGTCCCAGGCACATCAGTGACTTGTGTGGAGGGTGACCCTGCGTCCCGATCCACCACGGGCGGAGGAACCAAGACTGTCTGATCCCTCAGTGCAGGTGTCGCAGACAGAGGAGTGTCCACATCAGAATCACTCACTCCTGACACATGGACTTGATGCTCATCCAACTCAACATGGACGTCAGAGTCGTCATCAAGGCTGGTGTAACGCTCACCTGATTCCCACGGAGGCGCAGGTCTGGCTTCGAGTGCTGATGCTTCTTCAATGGTGTAGCGCAGGACTCTGAAGATCGACAGGAAGGGCCCTCTACTCTGGCTTTTCCGGCTCGCAGGAATATTCCCCTGTGCGTGAAAAGGGAGTTTTACCTACTGACTGAGTTATGCTCAAGCCTCCCACTCTCTTCCAACCCTCGACGATTCCCTTCCACGATTCCCCGTGAAGTCTCACCTTAGGGTCTGAAAGGATGAGCTCTCCATCCTGCTTCTGACACAGGGGCGCGTTGAACCCAGTTACTTCACTGGATTGAGGTTGGATGGGAGTTCAGGTAAGCTTGATTATACTGGTAAGGCGCTGTAAAAGTTCTGTTGCAAGTTCAAAAGTTCAAGCTTTAAATAATAATGTTCATTGTCTTTTTTCAGGTGATGAATGAAGATTCCTTTGGAGACTTCTTGCAACAAAGCGCTGATGTTGATGTCTTTTCCCCATAGGGGCCGGGGTTCGGAATGCCGGAGATATGGCGCCGACCCGAAGTGAAATGTGCAGTTCCAGTAAAGATCTGGTAAGTCCTAGATGAGCGCTCAGGTAATGTTTTTGCATTCGCTCATCTAATGTCTTTGTCTTTTTCCCCATAGGGGCTGGGGTCCTGCTTGGAAGCAGCAAGACCCGAAATGAAATGGGAATGTCCCAACAGGTAAGTCTTAGAAGGAAACTGAGCTTTTACTATTCCCTTCCTTCTCTCACCTCTTATTCTTGTCTTTTTCTCTAGGCTCTGGGAAGTGGCTGTGTATCCGGATGATCGCTGCTGAAGATGGAGGAACCCAGGAAAGGTGAGTGAAATGCAGCGCTGCAGCGATCGTAACGAAATGCTTTTAAAAATGATGTCTTCCCTTTCAGGATCGTCGGTGATGTCTCCGTGGTGCAGATTAGCTGGTAGGTCTCTTGTCTCCCTTTGCAGGTGACCCAGGATGCTGACAGGCGTGGCTGAAGTCCAGATGCAGGAGCTGACACAGTGAGCGTCCAGCTGCGAGGAGCAGAACAACGCGAAGTGTGAGTTGCTGATCGGGTGTGGTTTAAATAGCTTTGGAAGAAGTTCCAAGTGTGTATCCTTCCTCCGATCAGGTATGTATCCTTCCCCGACCACACCCGGGTGGAAAGTAGTCCCACAGGTAAAGTAGTTCCTATTCAGGCCTCAAGAGGGCCTGGATGTGGCAGCATGGTCTGCATCAGGTAAGTGCACATTAAAACACTTGAACACATGTCTAGCTTTATGAGCCTGGCGCCTAAGGCGCCAGGACAGAGGTCCAACATGAGCCTGGCGCCTAAGGCACCAGGTCTGCGTCCAAAGGGCCCCAGCTTGGGCCCGCTGGCACTCCCCTGGGGGAAATGATGCCTGCCTCTGGGGTTGCTGGGTCAGACCTGGCTCCTTGGAGGTAGGCATCATGACAGCTGGACTCATAGGCAGCCAGAGACAAACTGTAGCACTTGGGGTTTTTCGTGGCCTACCACCCCATGACCTCCACTAGTGCCGGGTTGATGTAGTGGTAACAACCCTGTGTCTGGCATGACAACACCATCCTCCGCCTCCATTGCGTCATCACCTGAAAAATAGAGAGTAAAAAGGTCACTACACATGTCAGAAGCACACAACACAAACACACACCGACAGCAAACGCATCAGGCAGACATGTGACACACATCATATAACCTGGCATGCATGCTGGGTCAACTTTGAATTGCTTCTGTGATCAGACCTGTTGAAAGGTGGCAGTTTCCATGGAAGTGGGTCTATGCAGTGCAGAAAATGTGTATGCCACTCACTACCTACATGTACCAGGACTCCATGGTGTGTGCCAGGAAATGTGAAGGCAGTGCAATGTCAAATTCAGACATCACATGCATTGTGCATTCAATGTGTACCATATCTAGAAGCCAAGCACCCCTCCACCCCAGTACCAAAGCAGGGATGCCTAGCATGGTATCAAAAGGCTGACCATACACCTGTGTATTGACAGACAGTCTTGACTGGCATCAACAGCTTAATGTGATTCAAGTGACAACACTGCAAATGATGCTGGGACAGTAAGCAGGACATATGATGAAAACTCTGGATTCTGCCATGTGTGAAGAAGACACAAAAACAGTTGGACAGAGTCATTGGCCATTGAACAGGCTGAGGCCTGTGAGCCACACAGATTGTCAGACCCTAAACATGTGTGCAACGCAGGACTGAGCCACAGTTGACATGGGAAGGCTGATGAGATGGCAGGCAATGTATGTAACCAAGGACTTGTATTACAGTGATCATCCAGTCAAGGACACATAAAGGCATGCGTGCAATGCACATGGAGCATGAATGGGCACTCATGTCCCTGCGGGACATCTGACCTATGCACAGTACAAGTGAGATACCCTGCATCAAGTACTAAGGCTGTACCACACAGCATGTGTTTGGCAGATTCTACGCTGGAAGTTAGCATCTACACAGGACGCATGAACAAGAAAGTACACATTGGCAAGATTGAAGAACACCAGTGCAAAGGTGGAACTGGGGTGCAGAGTGGCGGAGGTGGGGCAAGGGAGCATGCCTACATGGAGTCCCCGCATGCAGGCAGAGGAGACATGCATGACGGAAGAATTGCATTACTTACACATCAGAACCATGTACACGTCACGTAGCGGCAATCATGCACAACACATCCCACAAGTGAAACACACACGTCCTCAACAAACACGCATCAACACTCACTGGACTGGGCATCAAAGTCCAGCATCTCTCCCACTCCTTCGACCAATTCAGGTGGTATGAACTCCACAACGAGTGCCTCACGCGGAGTGAGCTCTTCCTCCTCTGGTGCAGGCCCACCGCCAGTCACCAGAGTCAAGTTGTAATTAGAGGCACGCTTAGCGTTAGTGCTGCGTTTGATGTCATTCCAACGCTTTTTGCACTCTTGCACCGTGCGCACCTCATGGCCGAATGAACTGACATGTTCCGCAACATGCTTCCAGTGGGTGTCACGTTGGGCAGCCGTAGTCTGACTATTGGCACCCACTAGAATGTCACGGCTGTGGCCCCGCACGTAGTCCACGAGGAAGTCCAGTTCCTGCTTACAGAAAGGCTTCTTCCTCGACGTGCAGGAGGTCGTGGCTGTGTGTGGGATCCCAGCCTGTGCTGCAGGTGCAACCTTCCTCCTCTTGGACTGTGGCGCAGACCCTGGCTGGCTAATGCCGCCCTGACCAGTATGGCCAGTGGGTTCGGTGGATTGAGCCAAGGGAGTGGCAGGTGGAAGGATGACCAAAGGCCTGACTTGTGTCGGTGGCAGCTGGGTGCCCACTAATGGACCCTGCGCAGCAACATCAGCTGTGGCAGGGTCATTGACCGCAACGGTCCTGGTTGGCAGACTCACAACCGGGGTGCTGTTGGGTGCATCTGCCCCTGCACTTGGCAACACCCGGCTGTTCGGGGCAGCAGATGACATGACTGCCCCAGGGACACGTATCTTGGTCTGAGCATCCCGGCATGCCCCTATGGTTTCCCCCCTGGCCTGTTGGAGATCTACCAAGGGCTCTTCAAGTGCCAACGCAGCCTGCGCTGGCAGACCCCGAGCCTGGGTGGCGGTGTCCACAGCTGCACCTGCAGCTACCACTACCCTTCGGCCCGTGGCAGTCGATGGAACGGACTGTCAGGTCACACGGGCGCCAGTGCCAGATGCAGAAGCTGCATCCCCCGGAACCACAGGGGGTGGTGGCATGACTGCACCGACACATGGCACAACATTGTGCTCAAGTGGCGCACCCCTGCCTCTTCCCCCTCTGTGGCCGCCATGGACACTCTGGATTCCCCCTACTCCCTGGTCACCACGGCCACGTCCCCGACCACGCCCGCCACGAGGAGTACACCCAGCTGAGGCGCCCCTCACCTTTGGTGTCCTCCCAACCATGGCACAGATGTAGTAGTGCCGGCACAGATGGAGTGGTGCCAATGGGAGGTGTACACCACAATTGACCTGGGCAATTGGGGTGAAGGGGGTGGGAAGCAAGATGTTAACAGCCCCCCTGCACCTGCAAGGCTGTATGTGACCCCGGTGATGTAGTGACGGGTCACGCAACGCTCAGGCACCCCAAAACTGCAGTAAAACCGTGCACGCAACCCTGCAGCCTACGTGCGTGGATTCAACCTCCCGCAGTACGCGGTGGCACCCAGTAACACGAATAACGCGTACGCGTGGGACACGCAGGCTACTATGACATCGAAAATGGGTGCGATACACAGGGGCACCCGCAGTGGGAAAAAGAGCGTGTGCGACTCACCGTCTGACTAGCGCGATGCAGAAAAACACGCGTAGCCAATACCCCCGCCAAAAGAAGAGATACGTCCTTGATAGCTGTGAAGTTGTGATGGCGCGTGAAACAACAGGAAGCAGCAACATACGTCGGTCTCCACGAAAGGCACGTACAGCGAACTGCTGGGCCCGCTCACCTTTAACCCGTGCTGAGGGAAACGCACGTGCGCGTCACGTCACTTACGCGCATGGGCCCTTTCCTCGTATTACACGCGGACGTGCAGTTTTTCGCGCGCGCTGAAATGCCCAAGCACGCCTGTGCGCGTCACGTCACAGGGGCGCTTGCGCTTGAGGGGCCTTCTGTCCAATGAAATTGCGTATGCGTGCAGACGCGCTTACGCGCTAAGGGCCTTTCCTCGAATTACACGCTGACGTGCTGAATTTTCACGTGCCAAATCACTCCGCATCAAGCTGGCCACGCGTAAGCACACGGAAGACCACTCTCCTGCCCAGAAGGCCGAACTACTGCCCCCCAGAGCCCCGAGCACGCTCACACCTGCCATCTGCTGCTGCCTGACAGCCTGCTGCCCACGTGCCCTGCCATTTGCTGCCTGCACATCAGCCAGGGGTGCTGTTGCTGTGACCACCCCTGCTGGAACCGAAGACTCCCGACTGGGATTCCATCGCTCCACAGCCCAGCCCCAGGACCCAGTTGCCCACCCACTCCTGCCTCTGGGGTTGTCATGTCGGGCACTGCAACATCTGGCACCACTGACAACCCCCGGCCAGAGAGGCAGAGGGGCACCAGCTTCAGTGCCACCGAAGTTGGTGTCCTGGTGGAGCAAGTCCTGGGGCAGTATGATGCCCTCTTCGGAAGTTCCCGCGCCGACAAGGAAGGACGGACTCAGATCTGGACTGACATCGTGACTGCCATCAACGCGGATGGGGTGGCAGTCTGCGACTTCCAACATGTCAAGAAGCGCTGGGAGGACTTCAGGTCCAGGACCCTGAACAAGGCCTGGCGCCTCTTGAAGGGAGCAGATGCCAAGGGGCGCCGGGGCCACTTGTCGGAAGATCAGATGAGGGTCCTGGAACGCATATCCCCAGCGCTCCACGTCCAGGTCCTTGAGAGGCAGACCCGTCTGGAGTCGAGCGGTAAGTGTACATGCATCCTGATTGTGAGCTGTGCGTGTGGTGATGTTTCAGTAGTGTGCAGGTTGCACATGTGTTTGTATGGGGTCGAGTATGGGTGGGGGTGTACAGGGCCGTGGGGCTAACACATGCGAGGGCTGTAATGTGTGAGACATGGATGATGCTTGTGTGTGTAGGCTTGCATGCCAAATGCAGTTGTGTGGACACACATGTTTGGATGAATGTGTATGTAAGTAGACATGTCCGTGATGTCACACATGTATGTTGTTTTCAGCTGCATGTATCAGCACTGTGTACATGTGCATTTGTGTGTATTTGACAAGGGTGCAACAGTGATGCAACATGGATGCATGTGACAGCGGGATGTGGAAGCCTGATTGGCAGATGTGACATGGATGCCCATCTGAACACTGCAACACTTGGCAGAGGTGTACACATGCATGCAAGTGTGGTGGTGTGTGTACATGTGTGGTGCACTTATTGTGTTGCATGTGATGTCTGGCTCAGCTTTGCCTGCTCATGCTGTTGTATGGGTATGGATGGTGCTGGCAGTTGCGATATGGCTGTGGTATGGCTCATGTGTGCGAGTTGAAATGACATGTGTGTTGGGGATTGTGATGGCATGTCTGAGGTTTGCCAATGCCACTCATGTACAACTGTCATGTGTGTATGTGTCCATTGTACAGTGCCCTGATGCCTGTGTTTTATTTCTCCCTGTCTGCAGCGTCAACTGATGAAGAGGGCGGAGAAGGTGCTGTGGAGCACAGCGGCGGGGATCCCACCGCCAGCCGGAGACGCAAGGCCCGGCTCCCCTCCCATGTTGTCATCTCGTCGGGGAGTGAGGAGTCCGGTGCCGCGTCCCAGGCCGGAGCTGCTGGGGGGAGGTCCAAGAGGCGGAGGTTGGAGTTGGACTCCTCGGCAGCAGAAGGGGCAGCTGGGACCGCACAGGGCCCAACGGGGGAAGATGGCACAGAGTCATCCAGGTTGGTGGGGGTTTGGTGGAGGAGGAGGCCGTGCAAGCAACAGAGACGGGGTCTGGAGGTGGGGATCCCACTGGTGCTAGTGGTGCAGTGCAGGACCAGGGACAGGAGGCAGCACAGGCCGCCGCAGAGGTGCCTGTGTGCAATCCTGTCCCTGATCCTGTCCCTGCATCATCTTGCACCAGCAGGGATGCCTACGTCCAGACCCGTTTTTAGGCAGGGGATGAGCAAACGACAACTGGCCTTCCTCTGCCTGCGGACGTGGCTATCCGGGTCCGGGTTGAGCCTGTCCTGACTGGTGTGGCGTTGCGTCAACGGGCCATGCGAGGTGACCTGCAGTCTTTTCATGAGGAGACTGCACGTCATCTCGAATGGCTCGTTGACCACGTCAGCCTGCTGGGACAGGTCACCCAGGCCGGATTCCTCCGTTTGATGGGGCTTGCTACGACCCCCTCCTCAACTGAACCCCCTACGCGCCAGTCGTCCTCCGTGCCATCTTCCCACCCATCAGTCACCTAGGTGCTGTAACGCTCACCTGATTCCCACGGAGGCGCAGGTCTGGCTTCGAGTGCTGATGCTTCTTCAATGGTGAAGCACAGGACTCTGAAGATGGACAAGAAGGGCCCTCTACTCTGGCTTCTCCGGCTTGCAGGAATATTCCCCTGTGCGTGAAAAGGGAGTATTACCTTCTCACTGAGTTTTGCTCAAGCCTCCCACTCTCTTCCAACCCTCCACGATACCCTTCCACGATTCCCCGTGAAGTCTCACCTTAGGAAGGATGAGCTCTCCATCCTGCTTCTGATGCAGGGGCGCGTTGAAACCCAGTTACTTCACTGGATAGGGGATTGATGGGAGTTCAGGTAAGCTTGACTATTCAGGTAAGGCTCTGTAAAAGTTCAGTTGCAAGTTCAAAAGTCCAAGCTTAATAATAATGTTCATTGTCTTTTTGCAGCAAGCGCTAATGCTTATGTCTTTTTTCCCCTTAGGGGCCGGGGTTCGGAATGCCGGAGATATGGCACCGACCCGAAGTGAAACGTGCAGTTCCAGTTCCAGTTCCAGTAAATGGCAGGTTAGTTCTGGATGAGCGCTCGGGAACTGTCTTTGCATATGCTCATTCAATGTCTTTGTCTTTTTTCCCCATAGGGGCCGGGGTCCGGAAAATGCCTGGAAGCGGCAAGACCCGTAATGAAATGGGAATGACCCAACAGGTAAGTCTTATTCCCTTCCTTCTCTCACCTCTTAGTCTTGTCTTTTTCTCTAGGCTCTGGGAAGTGGCTGTGTATCCGGATGATCGCTGCTGAAGATGGAGGAACCCAGGAAAGGTGAGTGAAATGCAGCGCTGCAGCGATCGTAACGAAATGCTTTTAAAAATAATGTCTTCCCTTTCAGAATCGTCGGTGATGTCTCCGTGGTGCAGATTTAGCTGGTAAGGTCTCTTGTCTCCCTTTGCAGGTGACCCAGGATGCTGACAGGCGTGGCTGAAGTCCAGCTGCAGGAGCTGACACGGTGAGCGTCCAGCTGCAAGGAGCAGAACAACGCGAAGCGTGAATTGCTGATCGGGTGTGGTTTAAATAGCTTTGGAAGAAGTTCCAAAAGTGTATCCTTTCTCCGATCAGGTATGTATCCTTCCCCGACCACACCCGAGTGGAAAGTAATCCCACAGGTAAAGTAGTTCCATTCAGGCCTCAAGAGGGCCTGGATGTGGCAGCATGGTCTGCATCAGGTAAGTGCACATTAAAACACTTGAACACATGTCTAGCTTTATGAGCCTGGCGTCTAAGGCGCCAGGACAGGGGTCCAACATGAGCCTGGCGCCTAAAGCGCCAGGACTGCGTCCAAAGGGCCCCAGCTTGGGCCCGCTGGTGCTCCCCTGGGGGAAATGATGCCTGCCTCTGGGGTTGCTGGGTCAGACCTGGCTCCTTGGAGGTAGGCATCATGACAGTACCCCCCCTCAAGGCCCCTCCCAAGGTTCTTCCCTCCGGGGGTTTTGGCTTGTTCGGAAATCTCTGGTGAAACCTTTGTACTAATCGAGGTGCGTGGACATGGTTACTAAGCTCCCACGATCTCTCCTGAGGTCCATATCCCTTCCAATCAACAAGATAGAAGAGTTTCGACTTAACTACCTTGGAGTCTAAAATGTCTTTAACTTCGAATTCTAATTCCCCTTCAATTTGAACTGGATCTGGAGGCTTGGACAATTGGGTTCCTGGTTGTACGGGCTTCAAAAGTGATGCATGAAAAACTGGATGTATACGCATGTTGGACGGTAGATCCAGTTTAAAGGCCACTGGGTTGATTATAGCCTTGATGGGATAAGGTCCTATGAATCTGGGATTGAAGGTTCGCGGGCCCTTGAGGGATAAGTGTTTAGTTGCTAGCCATACCTGGTCTCCTACTTGGTAAGGCGGAGTTTTACTCCGGTGCAAATCTGCGTTTTCTTTATACTTTTTCTTGGCTTGCTGTAAATCAGTTGCAGCTTCTTTGAAGGCTCGGGTTATTGTGGAATGCAGATGATTTACTGCAGGCATTTCCAGGGTCAGAGGTGGTTCTAGGTCAGAGGTCCGAGGATGGTGACCATACAAAGTATAAAAGGGGGTTTGTCCGGTTCCAGAATGCACTGAATTGTTGTATGCATATTCTGCGATCCAAAGGATGTCTTTCCAATTTAACTCGGATTGGTGTAACATGCACCGAAGATATTGCTCGAGAGTCTGATTGGTTCTCTCTGTTTGTCCATCGATCTGGGGGTGGTGGCTGGTGGATAACCGCACATCTATTTGTGCTAGTTGGCAACACTTGTTCCAAAAATGGGAGATAAATTGACTTCCACGATCCGAGACTAATATGGAAGGGAAACCATGTATGCGAACTACATTCTCCAGGAATTCCTTGGCCAAGGTGGAAGCAGAAGGCAAACCCTTTAAAGGGATAAAGTGGGCCATTTTGGTGAATAGGTCCACAATTACAAGGATTGTGTTGTAACCAGCACAAGGAGGCAGGTCGGTTATAAAGTCCATTGACAGGGTGTGCCATGGCGCCAGTGGAATATCCAAGGGTTGAAGTAGGCCGGCTGGCCTTTTCTTTTGAGCCTTGTTTTGGGCGCAAATTCCGCAAGACAGAACAAAAGACTTTATGTCTTTTGTCCAAGAAGGCCACCAGAAGTGACGTTTAATTTTTTCCTCCGTTTTAGCGATACCAGGATGTCCTTCCATTAAAGATTCATGATGATGGGCAATAACAAGTTCTTGCAATTCTTTACTTGGCAGAAACAACCGCTCCTGGAAGTAGGGTAAGTCATCCTTAACGGTGTAATGAGGACCCTTCTGACTCCATTCCAGTAAGGTTGAAGAGTCTAGAAGTTGTTTTACTTGCGTTTGGATGTCCTCAATAGTGTGCAAAGAGGTTAAGCCTAAGATTCTTTGCTCAGGTATGATGGGCACAGGTTCTAAGCTCGAATTAGGTTCTTCCATGCCAATCCGGGATAAGGCGTCCGCTTTTCCATTCTTGCAGCCAGGGCGATAGGTAATTACAAAATCAAATTCGCCAAGAATAGAGCCCAGCGGAGTTGTCGTGAAGATTGAGCTTTGGCCGTTTTTATATACTGTAAGTTTCTGTGGTCCGTAATTACGGTGATGGTGTGTCTTGCCCCGAGAAGGTAGTGACGCCAAGCCTTGAAAGCAGATTTGATGGCCAGTAACTCTTTATAGGTAATTGCGTAGTTGATTTCAGGAGGAGAACATTTTCTGGACCAAAAGGCCACTGGGTGTAGTTGGTTAGTTTTTTGGGTCTCTTTGCGACAGGACAGCTCCCATGGCCGAACTGGATGCATCGGTTTCCACTATGTACGGGAGATCTGGGTGCGGGTGCTTCAATACAGGTGCAGAGGTGAATTTGGTTTTCAGGTCCTGGAAGGCTTGTTCGGCCTCAAGAGTCCATTCGAAGCGTTTGTTTTTCTTTAGGAGAGCGGTGATGGGTTGGACTGTTCGGGAAAATTCCGGGATGAATCTTCGATAGAAATTGGCAAAGCCGAGCATGCTCTGAACTCCCTTCACCAAGCTTGGAGAAGGCCATTTGGGGATGGCGTCCACCTTTCGCGAGTCCATTCAGACTCCTTGAGGTGTCAGGATGAATCCGAGAAACTCAACTTCTGTGGTATGAAAAACGCATTTTTCGAGTTTTGCAAATAGTCTGTGCTGGCGCAGTTTCTCAAGAACTGCCCTAACATGTTTTCTGTGATCAGATTCTGAAGAAGAGTACACCAGGATGTCGTCAATGTAAACAATGACACAGACATCGATAAGTTCCCGAAGAACATCATTCATAAAGTACTGAAAGGCGGCAGGTGCATTGCACAAACCAAAGGGCATCACCTGATATTCGAAGAGCCCAAACTTGGTGCGGAATGCAGTCTTCCATTCGTCGCCTTCTTTTATGCGCACCAGGTGATAAGCTCCTCGGAGATCTAACTTGGTGTACACACAAGCGTCTTTCACCTGGTCGATAAGCTCAGGGATCAAGGGCAGAGGATAACGATTCTTAATCGTTATTTGATTTAGGGCGCGATAATCTATACACGTTCTAAGGTTGCCTTCTTTTTTCGGCACGAAGAACAGAGCTGAAGAGACAGGAGAATTGGACGGGCGAATAAAACCATTGGCTAGGTACTGATCTAAATACTGACGCAAATGCAGGTTCTCAGGTTCCGTAAGAGCATAAATCCTACTACAAGGTAGTTGAGCATTGGTACCAGATCGATTTGGCAATCATAAGACCGATGGGGAGGTAACGTGTTAGCCTGTTCTTTCTGAAAAACGTCTTGGAATTCTTGATATTCTGACGGTAGCTGTACAGGGGTGGAAGTTGCTGAGGCTAGACCCATAGCTGGATTTCTTGGATAACAAGTTGGTTCACAATCAGGAAAACTTATCTTCTTTGCTCGCCATTCAATTCTGGGATTATGTGTTTCTAACCAAGGAATTCCAAGAATTACTTGAAATTGTGGGGCCTTGATCACATCAAACACGATTGCTTCCCGATGTCCATCCTGACCCACCATTGTCACTTCAACAGTGGAATGCGTTACAGGCCCTGAGGCTATTTCGGTTCCATCTACTGTAGTAATGACATCTTGGGTTACTTTCGGGCGGAGAGGAAGCTTAATCCTGGAAGCCAATTCACGGTCTATGTAATTTCCAATAGCTCCACTGTCGATGTATGCTTTTATAGCATGCAACTGCTGAGGCTGTTTTGGGTCCACGAGCACCATTGGCATGACAAAATGCGAGGTCAAAGAGTTAGTTTTCAAGCTCGGCAAGCGGACCCCTACGCTTGCCGGGCTAGGTCGTTTCCCGAATCAGGTGTCACTAATTCATTATCAGTAGCTCCAACCACCTTCTTAAGTGGTTTAACTGGATAATTTCGAAGAAAGTGACCGGAAGTCCCGCAATACAGACAGAGTTGCATTTGCCGCCTTCTCTCTCGTTCTTTCTGCGTTAATGGTCCTTTAACACCACCGATTTGCATAGGTTCAGATACGTCGATACTCTTGGAGTTAGCGTGGGTTTTGATCGGTGCTCGGTTTTCATACTTGAACCGATCTGCTTTTCTATTTTGAAGTCTGTGATCAAGTTGAACCACCAAGTCAATGTAGTCTGCGCAGACCTGGGGTGGGTTTACTATCTGAGCTAGAACATCCTTAAGCTCTCCGCGCAGGCCTCGATGAAACAATGTGATCCTTTTGCTTTCTGGCCATCCAGTTTCCACAACCAGTCTGTTAAAGGTGGCTATGTAGGACAGACAATCCTGATTACCTTGTCGTACGGATAGCAGTTCGTTATCAAGGGCCTGTCCTTGAGAGTGTCGAGCGAACAATCTTTCCATGCTGGCCTGGAAGCCCTGAAAATTCTGGAGAATGGGATCATCCTGATTTACCAATGGAATAGACCAATCGGCAGCACTGCCACTGAGGTAAGATAGTATAAAGGCTACCATGGTCTGGTCATTAGGGAAGGCTCCGGGTCTGCAGAGAAAGTGTAAATGACATTGGTTCATAAAGACGGCATATTTCTTGGGATCCCCCGCAAAACGTTCAGGCGGGGCCAAAGGCATGTGTCCAGGTAGATTAATTTGTACCGAGTTACTCAAACCCACTGATGTGGAAATGTCCCCGGAATTAGGTAAAGGAGTGTGCCCTGCCTGGGCCTGTAATAACCTTTTGTCTAGGTCATCTGTTCTTTCATTGGATAAGATCAGTTCTCTTTTGAGAGCGTTAGTTTCCTGGCGGGCTGAGTGCACCTCCGCCCGTAATTCCCCCAAAAGCTGGGCCAGCTGGTCAGTCTCGGAAGTCTCCATAGCGCCCGGGTGGGAAAATGTGGGTAGGCTTCGCGTTCTGTAACGCTCACCTGATTCCCACGGAGGCGCAGGTCTGGCTTCGAGTGCTGATGCTTCTTCAATGGTGAAGCGCAGGACCCTGAAGATGGACAAGAAGGGCCCTCTACTCTGGCTTCTCCGGCTTGCAGGAATATTCCCCTGTGCGTGAAAAGGGAGTATTACCTTCTCACTGAGTTTTGCTCAAGCCTCCCACTCTCTTCCAACCCTCCACGATACCCTTCCACGATTCCCCGTGAAGTCTCACCTTAGGAAGGATGAGCTCTCCATCCTGCTTCTGATGCAGAGGCGCGTTGAAACCCAGTTACTTCACTGGATTGAGGATTGATGGGAGTTCAGGTAAGCTTGACTATTCAGGTAAGGCTCTGTAAAAGTTCAGTTGCAAGTTCAAAAGTCCAAGCTTAATAATAATGTTCATTGTCTTTTTGCAGCAAGCGCTAATGCTTATGTCTTTTTTCCCCTCCGGGGTTCGGAATGCCGGAGATATGGCGCCGACCCGAAGTGAAACGTGCAGTTCCAGTTCCAGTAAATGGCAGGTTAGTTCTGGATGAGCGCTCGGGAACTGTCTTTGCATATGCTCATTCAATGTCTTTGTCTTTTTTCCCCATAGGGGCCGGGGTCCGGAAAATGCCTGGAAGCGGCAAGACCCGAAATGAAATGGGAATGACCCAACAGGTAAGTCTTATTCCCTTCCTTCTCTCACCTCTTATTCTTGTCTTTTTCTCTAGGCTCTGGGAAGAGGCTGTGTATCCGGATGATCGCTGCTGAAGATGGAGGAACCCAGGAAAGGTGAGTGAAATGCAGCGCTGCAGCGATCGTAACGAAATGCTTTTAAAAATAATGTCTTCCCTTTCAGGATCGTCGGTGATGTCTCCGTGGTGCAGATTTAGCTGGTAAGGTCTCTTGTCTCCCTTTGCAGGTGACCCAGGATGCTGACAGGCGTGGCTGAAGTCCAGATGCAGGAGCTGACATGGTGAGCGTCCAGCTGCAAGGAGCAGAACAACGCGAAGCGTGAGTTGCTGATCGGGTGTGGTTTAAATAGCTTTGGAAGAAGTTCCAAAAGTGTATCCTTCCTCCGATCAGGTATGTATCCTTCCCCGACCACACCCGGGTGGAAAGTGATCCCACAGGTAAAGTAGTTCCATTCAGGCCTCAAGAGGGCCTGGATGTGGCAGCATGGTCTGCATCAGGTAAGTGCACATTAAAACACTTGAACACATGTCTAGCTTTATGAGCCTGGCGCCTAAGACGCCAGGACAGGGGTCCAACATGAGCCTGGCGCCTAAGGCGCCAGGACTGCGTGCAAAGGGCCCCAGCTTGGGCCCGCTGGCGCTCCCCTGGGGGAAATGATGCCTGCCTCTGGGGTTGCTGGGTCGGACCTGGCTCCTTGGAGGTAGGCATCATGACAGGTGCCCTGTGGAGCTGCCTCTGACGGTGCGGCCAGGCTGGTGGAGGAGGCATCCCTGCCACAGTCGGGAGTTGGACGTCCAGCAGGGGTGGCCATATCAACGACTGCACCCCAGCCGGCGGAGGATGTGCAGGCAGCAGGAGGCAGTGCACGGGCAGAGGCACAGCAGCAGCAGCAACGTGGTGGGAGCCATGAAGGCTCGGGCCTTCAACATCGGAGGGGCAGGCATCGGCCGGAGGGCAGGAGGACCCAGGACACAGAGTGTCTTCTGTGTGTCAGCGGTTGGGCCACGCCATAGATGCGGAGCGGCAGCGGGCGGAAGAGGCACGGCTCACAATGGTCAGGGCGGAGAACTCCATGCGGAGGGCCCTGAGGCGGGCCGAGTGCCTCTAGGCAATCTGCAGGGGGTTGGAGGTGGACACGTCGACGGCCCTGCGGACCCTCGGGGCCATGGAGGAGGACCGCCTCCAGGACATTGAGCAGGAGTTCGATGATGCCCTGGCCCGGGACATCCAAAAGTGAGCCGTCAGACTAGCCCGCTGCCCTTGTACATAGTTATGTAGGTAGTGTTAGGTTTCCTTTGTTTTTTGATTTATTTTGGACCTTTTGGACATTGGCCACATTTTTGTATATAGTTTATTTTATTAGTTAGTGTTGTTAGGTTTCATTTCTTTTGTTGGGATAATGGACCCTGGCTTGTTCGTCTGTACATAGTTCACTGTTGGATTTTATTTTTCTTTCACAATTTACCCATGGAGCAATGACTTTCAATTATTATTTCCCATTGGATTTGCTTTTGTGGACAGTGACTTTGGACACCATTACTTTGGATTATGATTTTTGGTTTTGCTTTTTTTCACTGACATGCTTCTTTTCATTTTTGTACATTCCCATTTCTGTTTCTTTATTTTTTAATCTATTTATGTTTCCTTTAATACATATTTTTTTATCAAACTTCAATGTGTAGTATCATCACATTGGTTTCATGCATATCATGATATGGGTTTTGAGATTCACTGACACTCATTGGGTGTATGTGAGGGACATGTGTTTGTTTCGAAACTTGCAATTGGTGTTCTGTCATGTAATTGCCATTTCTGAGTGGGTGGATGCAATACTCGGGCGGGTGCTTTGCATTTGGAGGCTGACCATAGGGACCAGGGATCTAGATTGTGATGACATGTTGGCTGGGGAACATGAGTTGGGGCCTGCTGGCAGGTGCCCCACAGTGCTGGGGGGTGGGGGTGGTGGGGACATGAGTTGGACATGGGTGGGGGCCTGCTGGCAGGTGCCCCACAGTGCTGGGGGGTGGGGGTGGTGGGAGACATGGGTGGGGGCCTGCTGGAGGGTGCCCCTGCACTGCTGGGGGGTGGGGGTGGTGGGAGACATGGGTGGGGGCCTGGTGGAGGGTGCCCCTGCACTGCTGGGGGTTGGGGGTGGTGGGGACATGGGTGGGGGCCTGCTGGCAGGTGCCCCACAGTGCTGGGGGGTGGGGGTGGTGGGGACATGAGTTGGACATGGGTGGGGGCCTGCTGGCAGGTGCCCCACAGTGCTGGGGGGGGGGTGATGGGGAACATGAGTTGGACATGGGTGGGGGCCTGCTGGCAGGTGCCCCACAGAGATGGGGGGTGGAAGTGGTGGGGAACATGAGTTGGACATGGGTGGGGGCCTGCTGGCAGGTGCCCCACAGTGGTGGGGGGTGGGGGTGGTGGGGACATGAGTTGGACATGGGTGGGGGCCTGCTGGCAGGTGCCCCACAGTGCTGGGGGGTGGGGGCGGTGGGAGACATGGGTGGGGGCCTGCTGGAGGGTGCCCCTGCACTGCTGGGGGGTGGGGGTGGTGGGAGACATGGGTGGGGGCCTGGTGGAGGGTGCCCCTGCACTGCTGGGGGGTGGGGGTGGTGGGGACATGGGTGGGAGCCTGATGGCAGGTGCCCCTGCATTGCTGGGGGGTGGGGGTGGTGGGGACATGAGTTGGACATGGGTGGGGGCCTGCTGGCAGGTGCCCCACAGTGCTGGGGGGTGGGGGTGGTGGGGAACATGAGTTGGGCATGGGTGGGGGCCTGCTGGCAGGTGCCCCACAGTGCTGGGGGGTGGGGGTGGTGGGGAACATGAGTTGGACATGGGTGGGGGCCTGCTGGCAGGTGCCCCACAGTGCTGGGGGGTGGTGGGGACATGAGTTGGACATGGGTGGGGGCCTGCTGGCAGGTGCCCCACAGTGCTGGGGGCTGGGGGTGGTGGGGAACATGAGTTGGACATGGGTGGGGGCCTGCTGGCAGGTGCCCCACAGTGCTGGGGGGTGGGTGTGGTGGGGACATGAGTTGGACCTGGGTGGGGACCTGCTGGCAGGTGCCCCACAGTGCTGGGGGGTGGGGGTGGTGGGAGACATGGGTGGGGGCCTGGTGGAGGGTGCCCCTGCACTGCTGGGGGTGTGGGTGGTGGGAGACATGGGTGGGGCCTGGTGGAGGGTGCCCCTGCACTGCTGGGGGTGGGGGTGGTGGGGACATGGGTGGGGGCCTGCTGGCAGGTGCCCCACAATGCTGGGGGGTGGGGGTGGTGGGAGACATGGGTGGGGGCCTGCTGGCAGGTGCCCCACAGTGCTGGGGGGTGGAGGTGGTGGGGAACATGTGTTGGACATGGGTGAGGGCCTGCTGAATTCACGTGTGAAAATTCCCACGCACCCCTGATGTACACGTACCCTGATGGAATTGCGTGTGGAACTTCAAGCGCACCCCTGTAATACACATACCCTGCTGAGATCGTGTGTGGAACTTCCCGCGCACCCCTGGAATACACGTACCCTGCTGATATTGCGTGTGAAACTTCCCGCGCACCCCGAAATACACATAGCCTGGACATTCGCGTGTGGAACTTCCTGCGCACCCCTGTAATACACGTACCCTGCTGATATTGCATGTGAAACTTCCCGCGCACCCCGAAATACACGTAGCCAGGACATTCGCGTGTGGAACTTCCCACACACCCCTGAAATGCACGTACCCAGCTGAAATGACGTGAGGTACTTCCCGCGCACCCCAGTGATACACGTAGCCAGCTTGCCGTGCTGGTACAGGGTTAGCGCAGCCCTTTGAGCTGCATTGGGGATTTTGATGGCTTTTCCCTGCGCGAGAGGCGTTCTTGGGGGCGTAACTGGCGCTGCTGCAGGGTCGCTGTGCCACTGTGCGCCACGGCTGGTTTTGGTAGCTGGAATCCATGAATACGCTGTGCGCGGAAATGGGTTTTGGCGCACGCGGCTGGCGCAGGGATTCGCACGCGCACACTGTGCGCCAGCCACGTGCGCCACTTGTGCACTGAATTCTATGAATTAACCCCTTTGTCTTTCTGTTTTAATGTGTCCAACCTCAGCGTCACTGTTGCTTTATGCATACTGAACTATTCAAAGAAAAAGAAAAAGAGTGAGAAAGAAGAATTAGGGAGAGGAAGAACCGAGAAATTCCTTTAAATGAGTCATCTCGCCCTTTGAATTAATCCTGTTTTTGTTTCTGTTATACCCCCATCCCTACACTGAGAATGGATACAGCACTAGGAAAGTTTTGCAGAATAACCCAAGTGCTTCTACTAAACAAATTGTACAGTGGTTCAGGTAACCAAGAGGGAGGTGTATAATTATACCAGATAGGGGTGGGAATTGTTAAATATGAGTAGGCTTGTCCCCAGCAGTGTCCACGTCCTATTGGGTGTTCACAGTTTCACGCCCAG
The DNA here is from genome assembly GCF_040938575.1 of Ambystoma mexicanum. Taxonomy (NCBI): domain Eukaryota; kingdom Metazoa; phylum Chordata; class Amphibia; order Caudata; family Ambystomatidae; genus Ambystoma; species Ambystoma mexicanum. The sequence goes on along the minus strand of NC_090936.1, from coordinate 295,805,342 downwards.
ACAGAAGATGGTCAAATAGTGCAGTGATTGAGCTCAGAAACAGTGTCAATCAATATGGTTTTATTGCAAAAAGACAAAAAATTCAAAATCGAACATGAACTCTAAAATATTGTTCATAGCTGCAGAGGAAAGGTTTCGAGCATAGTGTTCAGATTGTGCGCCTTCTAACCCCACTCCCATGTCCAGAGAAACCCAGGGTCTTTGTTTTCAGGTTGGGCTTTCAGGGGTAGCCGCCCCCACTTCTTCAGAGCTCTGGTAAGGCCCTCAAAAGTCAACCCTTCAAAGGTTTGGCGGCGTCAGAAGCTATCTTCCAGGATTCAGAGGCACCTGTGGATCGATCCCAGGAGTGGTCCAATCTCCCAGAGTTTCAGGGCCATGCTTGGAGAATTCCCAGTCATCTGACCCCCTTCCTGAATTAAACAAAAGTGAAATGTGGCCCAAAAGAATAAAGATAACAGGATTCTGCTTCAGTTTTCAAAATCTTAGCAAAATATAATATTTATTTCACATAACATAAGCAGTAAATACTTACTAATGAATAATTTACATACTAAAAAATGGCTCAACCTTTAAACAACGTCTCGCTTCCTGATCTTACAGTTATGGTCCCCAGGAGACAGTCCCTCCTTGCTATCACTGTTGTAGAGTCCCTCCCACCTCTGAAATCTGCACCACACCTCCCTGATCTGTCATGGCAGTGGTCGAAGTGAGCGGGAACGGTCAGGAGTGGAGTTATTTTTTACTGTTAACAGCTCCACTACTTTTTGCAACCATATTCACGATTACGGAACTGTTCTTTGTGAAGTTAAAGCAAACTTCTCCATTTTACCACGGAATATCAGTTACAGCTAAACTGAAATCTGTTTCAACTCACTTGGCTGTCAACCAGCATAGCTGCAACCCTTGAAAAATGTGTTGCACGTTGCTCCCTTCCTTCCTACTCTGTCCCCCACCGGAGTCACAGTTCCACTACTTTTTTGGTACACTTCTATCACTGTTTCTTGGACTAAGGGGGGGGTACTTTTTCCCTCGTCCTCGGGGTTTGCAGTGTCATCCCTCCTCTAGATTCTCTCCATCCTTATACCAGATATATGGATAGGCAAGGGTATTTGAGTCAGAAATACATTGGTGGAATTTTCCATCGGCTGAGCAATAAAGAGGCAGGTTTAACAACACGTCAGCAAATCAATATTATGTGGGAAGAACTCAACAAAAACGTTTCATACACTGCAATGCGAGAAGTGGAAAGAATATCAAGGCAGCTACTATGATCAACAAATAAGAATGACTCAATGGGATGTTTTTAATGGTTTTGTTAATGAAAACAGGGGATAGAACCCTGGATTTCAGGGGTATAAAGGAAGGCCCAATATATGTATCTTCTTGGGTTGAGACTTGTGGCAACTGACTCTATGAGGTTGTACTGGTGCATGATTGCAGAGCCCCTGGCCTATGCTGGCTCTGGTGGGTGTGCACGTGGCATTTCATGGCCGTGCCCCTTTTTGATCAGTACAGAGTCTCGTTTATGATTGATTCGCAACTAAAATAGCCTTTTGTCTGTTTTAGAAACGTGTAAATTGTCTTAAGGATCAACAATAGTGCAATAGTGTGACATCATTTCCCCAGATATGTTTGGGGTCAGAGGTCATCTGAAGGCACTTCTTGTGATTTCACTTCAGTTACTCCTGGAATTCTGGAGAATTTACATTCCTGCTCCCTGTAAAATGACAGAAACCAAGGAAAACCAAGGGTCGGTAAACAGAGGATCGCCCACACGCCTTCAGTTGAACCATATTAGCATGCGGTCATTGGATGGGCACCTTGTACAATCTATGGCTTAACAGCACTTATTTGTTCCCTCCCCCACACTGTGACAACTCCCTTTGCATATCAAGTGGAGGCAAGAGTTGATCAGCAGCCTCAAAAGACGCATTAAGCCATGAAGGGGTGGCCTAACATGAGGGAGACCCTTGCACATAAGTATTACTGGCGCTTTAGTGGTCCAGAGGTTTGAACCCTCTCCAGAGAACCCCCAGCAGCTGTATGTTCAGTCCTCCACACCAATGTGTTCTTCCTAGTATAAGCACCACCATGTGCATACAGGTGGTATTTTCAATTTTATTTTACTTTATGCACTGTTTATTTATTTATTTGCATTTGTAAAGCACCTAAGCCCAAGGGCATCAAGACGTTGTTGTGAACCAGTTAAATGGTACATATGCTTGGGGGAAATAAACAGCAATCAGAAAAAGAAAAAGAAAACAGGTGAGTGTCAAGCAAGTATCAGTCTCTTCACTTCCAATGTCTGTGCTCAGCCAAGGCAATGATTAGGCAAAGAGCTATGTTTTAAGGGCTTTCCTGAAGGCCCAGTTTTCTGCTCTTAGCATGAGCGGGAGGGAGTTCCAATGAGGCGCCGCTACTACAGGAAAACTGGCGCCTCCTCCTCCAGTACGTTTGAACTTCAGCTGTGCGCTACGGTGGATATGGGTAGACCTTACCGGCCTAATATTGTTGGTTCTGGCGATTGTTTGGGCCAGATACTCGGGTGCTGTTTTCAGGAGGCCTTTGTGAGGGATAGTAAGGATTTTGAAATGAATCCTTTCCTGGATTGGCAGCCAGTGCCCCTCCTTTCTTGCTGCCGAGATATGATCTCTTTTGGAAATGTTCAGTGGCGATCAAAGCACATTGTTTTGGTTTCCTTGCATCTTAAAAATGCTTAGATGTGACTGCAAAAAGGGCATTACAATAGTCGAGTCTTGCTCCAGTTATTGAGCGTGCCATGGTGAGTGTTAGGCAGAAACCTGTGCAGTTCCCTCTGGGACCACTGCAAAAGATTTAGGACTACAGGTGTTTGGCAGTAAACCCACTTGGTAGCAGTCTGTACCACACAGATTCACTTGGTAGCTGTGGCTGAGCAGTCAGACTTCCCTCAAGAAGAGTTAGGCAGTATACAGAGTATTCACAATAGGTCAAGAGAACACAATAGAACAAGTAAACACTGACCAGGGCTTGGTGTAAAAGAGATATAATTATTTATTTAAAACCACATCTAGAAAAACACACAGGCACTAATAGTAAGCAATTCAAAAATACGGTCCCTAAAAGATATACACTCCCTCAAAAGAATATTAGACAAGTCTTAAGTAAAGCCCCACTTATTTTCAGACAGCGGTGAGCGCTTAACGTAGATGGCACTCTAATAGTTCGTTTTAAAAAGGGAGAGAAAAGCAGAGAATAAATTGAAACAGATCCCAACACTTTTTCATGAACACAACAAGAGAGGAAGGCAAAGTAACACCGTGAGTTTTAGAGTCAGTAGGCCGGATCCGCTTTAAGAGGATCCAAACGAAATGTGTCCAAGGTCACACGGTGCAGTGCACAAAGTCTTGAAAAGGTTCAAAAAGAGTTGGACCAAAGAAAGAGACCAGTTAGAGGGTCAAGGCGGCCAGCCCAGTCCAGAAGGTTAAGGGGTTATTATTACCTTGTAGCAATCTTTGGAAAGGGAGGCCTGGCGGACACGGTACCTTAAAGTGGTGAGAATACTCCAGTGGGGGCAGTTGTTCCTGGCAGTGGATGCAAGATGGTACTTCGTCCGGGGGAAGAGAGGATCTCGTCAGGGAGGAAGACAGGAGTCTGTTGCACTGCCAGGGAAGAAACCAGCCGCAGAGTTTCTCAAGTACAAGGAGCGGTCCGTGGATTCGCGGTCCAGTGGTAAGTGGCTATCCGGCCGCCGGGGTGCTTGGTACGGGCAGTTCGACCACAAACCGGTCTGGGGTGTGAAGAAGGAAGGTAAACTGGTTGTGCACACCAGTCAGGGGAAGAAGCCTCTCCAGCCGGGAGATCTTCTCTGTCGTCGGGAAGTGGTGAGTCGGTTCCGCAGGGCTCCACCGGTGGTGTCGTCGTGGTAGGTCGGCTCAGCTTCTCCTCGTCGGATTCTCAGGTCCTGTGGCGACTTCTCAAGTTCCAGTCCCCAAAGCCCTGCTTTTATGCAGTATACCCCCATTCACTCAGCCTAGCTGTTAATCAAACATGCTAAGTGGTGAGCCGGCCGGCTCACCACTTGGGCCAATCACACAAGAGTGTGACTTGAGTTACCAAGGTAACTCAGTCCAGGGTGCCTAAACCCCCTCCCACGCCCCCTGTGGTACCCAGACAGAGTGGCACCACTTTTGGCGGCTTCTGTGGAGAAGCCTGCCAAAAAGTGGAACAAAGGGCTCAACTTGGGTTGGAGTCACAGAAGAGAACACAAACGCCATTTTAGAATCGAGTCCTGGCAAAAAATACCAACCGGCGAATTAATATTAAATAAATAAACTGGCGGTATGTTCGAGGCTATGAGAATTAAATAATTAAAGTTGGTAGCCTCGAACAATGGGAAAATCCCATAGGGAAATATTCGCGGGCGAATATAAAAAGTAGTTTCCACTGCCACCAGCCAAAACTCGATCAGGGGGGGCGGAGACGTGCCCCCTCGACTAACAGACCCCGGGGCAATCGAATTGCCCCGACCAGTACTCCACAATATGATGGTTTGTACTGGTTTCTGTTAATAATTTGGGACTAGTAAAGCCAATGGTGACTTTACATGCCCTGGGAGACAGTAGTCAGTCCCAGGGTATGGAGTCTATGGTGGGGTGTCACTATGACACCCCTGTGTTACTGCACGGAGGGTGCTGGTAACACACATCGTAAAAACACATGAGACCCTATGGAGTAAAGGACCCCATAGCCCATAAAACACATTAACAGTCAAAGGAACACCATAAATCATGTCCAAGAGTGGGAGAAAAAGAGTCTCACTCTTGGCAGGAGAAAAAAACAAACTCCAGAAATCCAGCAAAGCTGCTGGGGGACTCACTAGGTTAGGAAATTCAGCCTAAAGAGAGAATTCTCACTAACACTGAGGCAGCTAGTCGGTGTAAGGAATTGTCTGGCTGCGTTAAGAAGTTTGGCCGCGTAGGCTGCTGAAGAGGCGATTGCATTGACTTGTTTTGTGAAGGGGGTTTGGCATCTAAGTGGACTCCCAGGGTTTTCACAGAAACTGAGACCGGGTTTTTAATGCCATCGATCAAGAACAAAGAGTTTAGGGGGGAGAGTTTCTTTAGCATAGCTGGAGACCCCACCACTAGGATCTCCGTCTTAATCCATTTCAAGGTTTTTCCCACATATGGTTGTGCCATCATCAATAACACATTCTTCTATTGCTAGTTGCTGCTACTCTTCCCACACAATCACTCATGCAGTCTATGGTATTGCTAGTTGCTGCTACTCTTCCCACACAATCACTCATGCAGTCTATGGTATTGCTAGCTGCTGCTACTCTTCCCACACAATCACTCATGCAGTCTATGGTATTGCTAGCTGCTGCTACTCTTCCCACACAATCACTAATGCAGTCTGTGGTATTGCTAGCTGCTAATACTCTTCCCACACAATCACTCATGCAGTCTATGGTATTGCTAGCTGCTTCTACTCTTCCCACACAATCACTAATGCAGTCTGTGGTATTGCTAGCTGCTTCTACTCTTCCCACACAATCACTAATGCAGTCTATGGTATTGCTAGCTGCTGCTACTCTTCCCACTCAATCACTAATGCAGTCTGTGGTATTTCTAGCTGCTTCTACTCTTCCCACACAATCACTAATGCAGTCTATGGTATTGCTTGCTGCTTCTACTCTTCCCACACAATCACAGTCTATGGTATTGCTAGCTGCTGCTACTCTTCCGACTCAATCACTAATGCAGTCTATGGTATTGCTAGCTGCTGCTACTCTTCCCATACAATCACTCATGCAGTCTATGGTATTGCTAGCTGCTGCTACTCTTCCCATACAATCACTCATGCAGTCTATGGTATTGCTAGCTGCTGCTACTCTTCCCATACAATCACTCATGCAGTCTGGCCATTCATCTCTTCCCCAAATGCAGTAATAGACTTATTGTCTTGGGGCACTTAGATATAATGCAGTGAAGAACATAGACCCCAACAATGGTCTCCAGTGCCCTGGCTTTCCGGGAAGGCTTTAATCCAGGCCATGCCTTGAAGGTCCATCCATCACCCCATTGTGTCCCGACTCTGTATGGGCATCTTGAATAATCCCTGCTTAACAGCCCACTTAATGCCTCTCCACACCTTCCATACATCTAATGCCTAAGAATCTAACCGTTTTTGGGGAGGCATATGGCCTCCACTACACTGTGTCATCCTCATTATTAAGTCTCATGTGGAGGCAGGTGTTGAACATCAGTCTCTCTAGAAATCCTGTGTTTTCATTGTAAGCAACTGTAGAGGATGTAGCTAATCGTAATTTGCATATTTTGTTCAATTTTGTACTTTTTTGTACTCGCCCACTAAAGGCCATTTTAGAACGTTTTCATTAATTTAAAAACAGCATACAAGAGAGATTCAAAACCGGATCCCACTCTATTGTCTTTTGAAGTCCAGTGATCCAACGTTTCCACTACCAGTGATGTGCTCAGGAAATGCATCCAAGCGCCTTTAACCTCAAGCTGATGCTCCCAGGGGCAGCACCGATGAATGACAGAAGGACACAGGAAGCAGCGAGTGCCAGAAAATTCAGGGGGCGACAAGGTGGTGATTGTGATTGTGACAGAAGGGTCTGGGGGTCCACTAGCAGGATACTTTGGGGGAAAAAGAAAGGAGGAGAGCTGATGCCAGGGCCCGAAATCTCTACCTTTGAAAATATGTACCGCAGTAATCAGACTTGGTAATATGACCCTGAACCATTTAATCTACTCACTCCTACTTCCACATAAAATCACAATAGTTCACTCAAAATACACTAAACCCTGATGAAGCTGGAATAGACTACCCTTTGGGTGTTTCAACAGTATTGTAAAATGGGTACCCATGTCTACTCCTAGGTCTCTGGCCAACCTCTTCCTATGCCAAGCATACATTTTGACTAGATTTTCTATAATGCAGGCCTTGCAGAAGTTGCCCGTCAAGTTAGAATTTCTATCGGTGACATCTCCAACTCGGTCAACCTCGGCAGTTGTACTTTAAAGGGCCTGGACAAAACATCCCCACTCATGCTGACCAGCACAGTGCTTTCAGTGGACTGTGCTTCCCACACGAACGACAGGTTAGGCCATCTTTTTAAGGTCCTCCTAAGCGTGATTCAGCAGGCGAATGGCCTGGTGCCCGCGCCCCACTGGCGCTCAGAGATACAGACTAGGGTGACCACCGAATTCGGTTAACTTCCAACGAGAAAACCTTGACATATGATGTTTCATGTAAACTCTACTTTGCTTCTTGGTCAATCGCATTTTATAGTCACAGTTCAGCACATTTAAGTGATCACTACTGTATCTGTTTTGTATCAACTTTAGAATTGAATTGATCAATTTCGGGACCATGGTTCTCTCCATGGCACTGAAATATATTTCTATGTTTGTGTAAATGAATAGGCAGACACTATAATGATCACAAGATTGCAGCAGCAGGATCAAGCCACAGCAAGTCCCCTCCTGTTTGGCTGGCGATACCAACCCGCCTCGGCCTCCACACACTGTTGCACTGTAGAAAGGAATCCACATTCCTTTTAGAGCAAATGGCAACGTTAGGGTGTGGGACGCACTGACATTGTGTTTCAGAAACGGCTTTATCAGCACTTCCTGCGTGCCAGCGGCATGCACGGATTAGCTTTCTTTTCGTGCACACGGCCCCATTCTGCCTTGGTTTAGATATGGGAGGCGATGAAGACCTTTTGTCAACACAGAGGCTTCTTTGTATGCGCGATAACTTAGGTTAGGCGAGTTTATGGCTTGAATCTTTGCCCTAACGTCAGTTCACATTTATTAAATGGGATGCACTGATATTCATAACATGGCAGAATATAATCTAAAATATGTCCGCAGCATCGAGGAAATGCTCACCGGCACAATTTAGAGAACCAATTGCTAGGCTTTAATTTGGAAACCTAAGGCGCCTGAAGAAAGTGCATTTCAATTACTTGTAAAACAAGGTTGTGGCTTCTGTCAAGGCATGGGATGCAAGGCACTACCATTATGGTACTACCTGGCAATACGATGGCAACAGCTGAACAATTATGTGGGAAGGGTACCAGGGCATCGGATTGAAGTGCTTGGTAGATAGCGACATAATACCTACACACAAGTCAATACTGATGGCTTTGCTAGTGCTTGTTCTTGAGAAGACTTCCGTGCAAGTGGCAGATGCGAGGACACCCCACCCATATTGCGTATAAATCAAGTGGCTGAAGGCACACTTGGTTTTCTTACGCATGTAGCGCATTTACAGCTGCAATGAAATCATGATCTCACAAAAAGCTTATAGAATAACACTGGCCTGCCCTAAACACCACACATTTTAATGTGACTATTTGATAGAGCTAGCTCAAAGAGAAACACTGGATGTGTTCTCTGCAGGCAGGCACAGGTGGTGGAAGCAAATGGCAGGAGGGATAAGCTGTTTGTTTCTCCTCACCTCCAATCACCCTCCTAGTTGTACTCCAAGGCAGTTTTTTTGGCATATGCATAGTCTGAATCGTCACCAAATTGATAAAACTAAAAAGATGAGTTCAATCTGAAACCAGTCTTGCAACATTTTTTAAACGCATGAAACAACCATACTACAGAATAAACAGAATGTTTATAATAACCCTCATGCAGAGAATTGTCTCCTTAGTAATCATTTCAATAAACGCGTGCAACGCTATGCACTTATGTCACATGCTTTACTTTGTAACCTCAGTGTGCTTGCCTAAAGAACTTATCAGGAGGGATTGTTTACACACAGATACACATTCTTTTCTTTTGAGTTTCGAGTTCAGCTTGAAAACCTACTGCGATATTTTGCAGCACTTGAACTGTAACCTTCCACTGCAGAATTAAATGAACGTTGGGGTTTGAGATCGAGCCCTTTGAAACGCTCTAACGTTCTAAAATGGCGTCATTTCTTCTGATGCTTTCGCCAGTGTGCTCGAGTCATCTGTATCAAGCCCTGCTTCCTTGATAACATAGCAGACATGGATGTGTCTACTGCGCATCCATTGTTTCTGTGGGGCGCCCAATTTTATGATGGCCATGTCACTGGTTTGCTATAGTAAAATGCTTCTGTGCACTATTGGTAATCTGACACCTATTGGGTGCGTTTCCCTACAGAATCCTTTTATGTTTCTATGTTTTTATACAATTTCTCATGGAATTTGTAATGTAAAGTGCACCATTTGAAAGCATTTTTGTAGAGGGAAATACCTTGTGAACCTTCCTGAACGGCCTCAGGCTGGCTGGCTCATTTCACTCGCTCATGTGCACTAATCGCTTGCACTATGGCTTTAAAAATCCACGAGTTGCCAGGGCGCATTATGTTTTTAATTATTGCAGGTTCAATGGTGCAGCCGGCGAGAGGCACATTTGAATCCAAAACGGACTCCCGCTAGGATTGACATCTGTTCTCTGATACCTCCGCCACGTGACAGGATTCCCGAAGCCGCCTCGCCCCCACCAAACCAACATACTCACCTTAAAATCTCATGCTAACTTTACACTACTTACAAGAACTCGTGCAAGGACGCCCACCACCATATTAACCACCTGTGGTGATGTGTTCTCTTCCTGCCTTGTCTTCTATGTGTGCCTGCGATGTCATGAGTGTTCTGAGTGTAGAATGGGGTGCGAGTGCTGACTGCTGAGTGTTCCATGTATGGCGGTTGGAGAGAAGCTGGCCGAGACAGGGCGTGTGCCCAGGGATGTCTTCCCTACATTACCTCCGTCTCCTGTCCAGTGTACCGTAGACATGGGGCATCTATGTACTGTAACCATCAGATTGTTTATGCGATTTAAAACCATGAAACAGAAGCACGATTGACTTCCAGGCCCCCTTGTGCCGTGTGCAAAGTCAATATATGAACAGGGGGGTGACAGGCCTATAGGGAACTCTGGAGATTTCCCGTTAGGCCCCTGCAACCTAGGCCTCTTTTGTGTGGTAACATATTTAATTTCCAAACGCTCTCACAGGAAAAGGGTTGGGCTTGCTCAAACTGTGTAATATGAGGCCACTTTGAAAATCGTTTCCAGGGTGTCTTTTGGTTCCCAGTCCACCCCTGTACAAGAACTACATCCTTATAAAGCACTTGCTGTCCGACATCTGGAATGTCATTCACGCGTGCTGCCCATCTCGGTGGTATTTTATCGACCTCGCATGGAAGAGGTCACCTCGAAACTATTTAGAGGCAGGTTTTGAAATTCTTCATCCTCTTGGCTCCAGGCCCAAGGAGAGGATGCTTAGTTATTAGCGAGGCCGGCCTTGGCGGGAAGCAGACTGGAGAGACAAGAGCAACAGCCACTTGTCTCAAAAAGCATTTGTTGCAGCAAGGTTGGTAACAGTGTGGACGCACATTGACACAAACGGAACATTGTTCCTCTGGTACTGCATGTAAATAATTAAGTAGACCTGTACTGCTCCTTAGCAGTCGCCTGATGACGAGGCGAGTCCAGAGTGCGTACTGGGCCCTCGATCTCCTCGGGTAACCAGAGCGGGATGGGTCCACGGCAGTGAAAAGGGTGCACGCAGGTGTGTCTGAAGAGAGAAGTGCGCGTCACATCCGATCATATTTCTAGATAGCACGTGTTTTCTTTCAGTGATCGCTGCTGGGTGAACATGGACTGTGCTGCTTGGTTGTCACGTCACTTAGTTCATTAGTTACTCATTGCACGGAGAGCTAGGCCACGCACGCTGATAAAAGTTCAAAGCAGGCCGTTAAGACTTTATTGCTCTCGCTGCTGACGTCGTATCAGGTTTCCTTCCCGCATTTCCTCACCAAGGTAGTGAAGGAACTGGATTGCACAGTGCAGAAGGAATGAATACAGGGGGGAACTCTACTAGAAGCATTTAAAATGCAACGGGTCTTAGCAACATGTAAAAGTTGTGCTTTTGTAAAGTTGGCTGAGAAGCCCCAACACAAGCAGAGCAAACAGGCTGAGAAATACCGCACCCAATAACGGAAATAGTCAAAGTAAATGGCAAAGCCCGCTTTATTAACAAACTACAAATAAAGCAGGGACAGCAAATAAGCACGCAGGTCTCAAGAGCTCTCAAAGGTTTCACTACAGAACAACAGATTATAAATGAGAAACACGTCATAATTTCATAATTGAGGTAATAGTACAATTGCGGTTACAAAAACCTATGGGTCAGGGGATAGGTTACGGGAATTGTATACATATATGAGATATATAGTCTTTTCATTGGTTATAGCTATTTGATGGCCCGAACTTAGACATCCCTAAATTGATAAAGGTAAAAAAGACACCATCTCAGCAATAGGTAATTGGTTAATGCAATGTGTCCTGGGCGGTATCACATCGAGATTGTTGATTGGTTGGCATCTTTCTTACCAACCTTGAACACTTAGCAGGTCATCAGCACACAAGCAAAATGGGAGTAGGGGGAAGAGACACCCAGGAACTGCTTTCAATTGAATAAGACACCTTCACTGATTTCCTAGGCCACGAGCCAGGCCATCTAGCTTTCTACTTGGCCTTGTCAGGTGCCTCTATTCTGTGAATTTGTGGGGAGTCGAGGCAGGTGTCTATCTGTGTCTGGAGTTAATGAATAGACAGTGTCCTCCAATTGTAGGTCACTGTCATGATCTCTGCTTCCAAAAGGTCAGGGTTTTCCCAACTCCCTTGGAAGCAGATCCATAACCCAGGTTCCGAGTGCCAACCAGTCCCAATTGGGACCTTTTGGACCCAGTCCTGGCGCCAGTGGCACCAGGCTCATAAATATGCCCAGTCCCAGCGCTGGAAGCGCCGGGCTCATAATGCTTGGGTGGACTTACCTGCAGCAGACCATGCTGCTTACTTGCCTGCCAGTTGAGCCTCTGATCCTCTTCTGTTTGGAACTACTTTTCCTGTTGGGTGGGGCAGGAGCCACTCCCTAGATCCAGAACACTGGAACTCTTCTGGAAAGCAGGAACTCTTTTCTTACCTAGGCGTGCTGTGGAAGGAGACACCTAAGCACTACAGGAGGCTATTTAAACCACACCCGATGGATGAATCTTGCTTTGCGTTATTCTGCATCCTCTGCAGCAGAACGCTCATCGTGTCTTCTGCATCTGATCCTGGGCCTAAGGAAAAAGGCTTACCATCCTGAATCCAGTCTTCAGCAACACCTATAAAGACAAGAAAGAACAGGTTAGCATTACGGTCTTCAGTGACAGCTCTTCACTTACCTGGTCCATCGGCTGTCACCAACGCCTCGCGCTGCATTCCGGCATCTGAAAGACAAAGGCTTACCTACTCTTCGTGCGCTCCGGAAGTCTTCACACTGCATTCTGGCATCTGAAAGACAAAAGCTTACCAACTCTTCGCACGCTCCGGAGGCCTTCGGCGCTGCATCCCGCATCTGAAAGACAAAACAAGGTGCGTTTAAAGACATTGGGGAACTTTAATACTCACGTGCCATTACTCCTTTCCACATCTAACCCAGTGGGTATTCCGGCACCCTGCAGCCGCTCCGAACTTGTACCTGCAAAATAAAAAGACAGTTAGAGCGCATCGTGAAGCAGGCAACAAGCGCTTACTTACGTGCTTCCAGGTGCTTCTATTCATCACACGGGCTCCACCTTCAACTCACTTCAGCCCGTCATCCGCCATCGCCGGAACCCTGCAAAACAAGAAACATCATTACTAAAGACTTTAAAGACATTAGAATTACTCGAAACTTACAGTTCGTGCAGTAAACGACGGACAGCAGTCCTCTGAAGTCAAGAGGCCTGCTCCCCTTATCCAGTGAAGAAACTGGTTACAGCACCCTGCCCTGAGGCAGATGGAGAGCACGGCGTTCACTTACCTATGGTGAGAGCGTTAACCTTTGGGGTTCTACAGGAGAAGAGAAAGGGAAGAAGAGAGAGACATTCATTAACCCAGTTCCTTAATCCCATATTTTCTATCTGCAGACATCTTACCCTTCGAGTCAGACATACAGTGCACAGAGGTCCAGCCCAAAGAGCCAGCCGTGTGTTACACATCACCTTTGAAGATACGGTATACGCCCAGTCAAAACCGGCGCCTCTACGGGAATCAGGTGAGCGTTACAGAACGCAAAGCCTACCACAAAACTCCTGTCCAGGAGCTATGGAAACCTCGGATACCGACCAGCTAGCCCAGTTACTTGGGGAACTAAGGGCAGAAGTGCATGCAGCCCGTCAGGAAACGAACGCTCTAAGAAGGGAACTGATTATTTCCAAGGAGCGAACAGATGATCTCGCTAGACAATTGCTACAGTCACAAGCCGGACAGACCCCGTTACCCGCATTTGGGGGAAATCTTCCTTCTACATCCTCTATGAATCCAGTGCAGATCAACCTACCTGGGAATGTACCTCTGGCTCCGCCCGAACGATTTTCTGGTGACCCAAAGAGGTTTGCAGTATTTATCAATCAGTGCCGGTTGCATTTCTTATGTCGGCCAGCAGCCTTTCCAACTGATCAAGCTAAAGTAGCTTTCGTGCTTTCGTACCTTAGTGGCAATGCGGCAGACTGGTCGATCCCTCTAGTAAATCAAGATGATCCGGTCCTCCATGATTTTCAAGCTTTTCAGCTCAGTATGGAAAAACTGTTCGCAAGACATTCACAGGGGCAGGCCTTGGACAATGAGCTTCTTTCGTTGCGACAAGGTAATCAAGACCTTTTGGCTTATATTGCGTCTTTCAACAGACTGATAGTGGAAACTCAATGGCCTGAGGACAAAAGGATTACGGTGTTTTATAGAGTTCTATGTGGAGAGCTCAAAGATGTGTTAGCCCAAGTAGTGAATCCCCCACAAGATTGTTCGGACTATATAGACTTAGTCGTTCAAATAGATCACAGACTGCAGAACAGGAAGGCCGATGGTTCCAAGTTTGATGCTCGAGTATTTTCCAAACGCCAACTCCTTCCAAAGGAGTAGACTCCGGGGAACCCATGCAAATAGGGGGTCTGAAAGGTCCTCTAACACAAAAGGAGCGGGAAAGGAGAAAACAGTTGCAATTATGCCTCTATTGCGGAAACTCAGGGCACTTTTTTCGAGACTATCCGGTGAAACCTGCCAAGAAGGCAGTAGGAGCTGCAGTTACCAAAGTTACAAACTCTGAGCAGGGAAACAACCTCGCCCGACAAGAATAGAGGTCCTCTTGCCGAGCGTGAAAACCAGTTCCGTGACCTCGCATTTCGTGATACCTATGGTCCTCATTAGCCCTGATAATCCGGATCGATTACATGCAATTGAAGCTTACGTCGACAGCGGTGCCATCGGCAATTATGTGGATCATGAAATGGTTTTGAGGATGAATCTAACTCTTTGTCCCAAGGCTGTAAACGACGTCATTACTACGGTGGATGGTACGGAGATAGCCTCCGGGCCAGTAACGCATACCACTCAAGAGGTGACGCTAGTAAGTCAAGATGGACACCATGAGAAGATCGTGTTCGATGTGATCAAGGCCCCTCAGTTTCAGATTATTCTAGGAATACCTTGGTTAGAGAAACCCAATCCTCTGATCGATTGGCGAGCAAGAACGGTCCAGTTTCCAGAATGTGTCTCTACTTGTCACCCTCCACCTGGTGTTGCACTGGCAGCAATTTCTTCAGAGACTCCCCAGTTACCTCCCGAATACCTAGAATACCAAGATGTTTTCCGGAAGGATCAGGCTAACTCTCTACCTCCTCATAGGTCTTATGACTGCCAGATAGACCTGATACCTGGATCTACTCCTCCTTGTAGTAGAATTTATGCCCTCACCGAGCCTGAGAACCTTCACCTTCGACAATACCTGGATCAATACCTGGCAAATGGGTTTATTCGTCCTTCCAAGTCCCCTGCTTCTTCAGCTTTGTTCTTCGTTCCAAAAAAGGAAGGAGACCTTAGAACTTGTATAGATTATCGCTCCCTGAACCAGATCACCGTTAAGAATAGATATCCGTTACCTTTGATCCCTGAACTCCTGGACCAAGTCAGAAAAGCATGCACATATACAAAGCTGGATCTTAGAGGAGCTTACCACTTGGTACGAGTAAAAGAGGGCGATGAATGGAAGACGGCCTTCCGCACCAAGTATGGGCTATTTGAATATCAGGTCATGCCCTTGGGACTTTGCAATGCCCCGGCCACCTTTCAATATTTTATGAACGATGTCCTCAGAGAGCTCATAGATGTGTGTGTTGTTGTTTACATTGACGACATCCTCGTTTATTCTTCATCGGAATCTGAACATCGGAAACACGTGAAAATGGTCCTCGAAAGATTGCGTCAACACAAACTTTTCGCTAAGTTGGAAAAATGTGTTTTCAACGTGACTGAAGTTGAATTCTTGGGATTCATATTATCACCTGGCGGAGTGCGTATGGATTTAAAGAAGGTCGATGCAGTTCTCAAATGGCCATCACCATCCTCCGTAAAAGGTGTGCAAAGCATGTTAGGCTTCGCTAACTTTTACCGCAGGTTTATCCCTGAATTCTCTCGAATAGTCCAGCCCATCACTGCCTTGTTAAAGAAACACAAACGTTTTGAATGGTCTACCGAGGCGGAACAAGCTTTCCAGGATTTGAAGACTAAATTTATCTCTGCACCAATCTTAAAACACCCTCGCCCCGAACTCCCCTACATCGTGGAAACTGATGCTTCAAGCCTTGCCATGGGGGCAGTTCTATCACAAAAGGACCCAGTAACCAATCAGTTGCATCCCGTGGCATTTTGGTCCCGCAAATTCTCACCTCCTGAAATCAATTACACGATTACTGACAAGGAACTTCTGGCTATCAAGTCTGCCTTTAAGGCTTAGCGGCATTATCTGCTGGGGGCCCGACACACCGTTACTGTGATTACGGATCACCGAAACCTGCAATATTTGAAAACCGCAAAAGCCCAATCCTCTAGACAACTCCGTTGGGCATTATTCTTTGCCGAGTTTGACTTCATAATTACCTATCGACCTGGTACAAAGAACGGTAAAGCTGATGCCCTTTCTCGGATGGGAGTGGAAGAACACTTGATCAACCCTAAACCTGTACCAATCATTCCCGAACAAAGAATTCTGGGTGTAATCGCCACAGAATCCATAGAGGAAGTTAAGGATAAAGCCAGGCAACTTGTAACTCCAGCAGACATACAGAATTGGCATCTGCAGGAAAAGGACTTTGCAGTAAAGGACAACTTATTGTATTTCCAAGAACGATTATACCTACCCAGAACAGATTTACAGAAAGAAGTAATCTCTTGTTATCACGATTCTTTAATGGAAGGACATCCCGGTATGGCCAAGACCTCAGAAAAGATCAAGCACTACTTCTGGTGGCCGTCTTGTAAAAAAGATATCAGAGACTTTATAATGTCCTGTGGAGTATGCGCCCAAAACAAGAGTCAAAAGGAAAGACCAGCAGGCCTCTTACGGCCTATTGACATCCCACCTCGCCCTTGGCATACGCTTTCTATGGACTTCATCACCGATCTACCTCCATGCTCCGGATACAATACGATTCTAGTAATCGTGGACTTATTCTCCAAGATGGCGCATTTCATTCCGCTCAAAGGCTTGCCAACAGCAGCAACTCTGGCCCGAGAATTTCTCGAAAACATCGTCCGACTGCACGGTTTTCCTTCGGTTCTAATTTCGGATCGAGGTAGTCAATTTATTTCTCATTTTTGGCGAAGTTGCTGTCGGTCGGCTCAAATTGATGTGAGACTATCGACCAGTCACCACCCTCAGACCGACGGACAAACCGAGAGGACCAATCAAACTCTGGAACAGTATTTACGCTGCATGCTGCAACAAACTGAAAAAACTTGGAAAGACATCCTTTGGATAGCCGAATATGCCTACAATAACTCTGTCTATTCGGGAACTGGGAAAACCCCGTTTTTTCTTTTGTACGGCAGTCACCCTCGAACCTCGGAGTTGGATCCCCTCCAAGATCTTGAAACACCAGCAGTAGACTACCTGCATTCTACAATCACCCAAGCCTTTAAGGAAGCTGTTTCTCACCTTCAAAGGGCTAAAGAACAATACAAGAAAGGAGCAGATCAACATCGGAAGGAAGCCCCTCAATACCAAGTAGGGGATCAAGTCTGGTTATCCACCAAATATCTACCTCTAAAAGGGCCACACACATTCAACCCAAGATACCTTGGTCCCTATTCCATCACTACCATAGTAAACCCAGTAGCGGTCAAGTTGGACTTGCCCCCGCACATGAAGATACATCCGGTCTTCCACGTCTCTCTATTAAAACCCGTGCAACCTCAAACCCGACTAACTAAATCTCCAAAACCTATCCTAGTTGATGGAGAACTCGAGTTTGAAGTCAAAAGCATTCTGGACTCCAAGATCTCCAAATCTAAACTATTTTACCTAATTGACTGGAAAGGCTACGGCCCCCAAGAGAGATCCTGGGAACCTGCTGAATATGTCCACGCTCCTCGCCTAATCAAAAGATTTCACCGAACATTTCCTGACAAGCCAAAACCCCCGGAGAAGCCCGGTTTGGGAGGGGCCTTGAGGGGGGCTACTGTCATGATCTCTGCTTCCAAAAGGTCAGGGTTTTCCCAACTCCCTTGGAAGCAGATCCATAACCCAGGTTCCGAGTGCCAACCAGTCCCAATTGGGACCTTTTGGACCCAGTCCTGGCGCCAGTGGCACCAGGCTCATAAATATGCCCAGTCCCAGCGCTGGAAGCGCCGGGCTCATAATGCTTGGGTGGACTTACCTGCAGCAGACCATGCTGCTTACTTGCCTGCCAGTTGAGCCTCTGATCCTCTTCTGTTTGGAACTACTTTGACTGTTGGGTGGGGCAGGAGCCACTCCCTAGATTCAGAACACTGGAACTCTTCTGGAAAGCAGGAACTCTTTTCTTACCTAGGCGTGCTGTGGAAGGAGACAACTAAGCACTACAGGAGGCTATTTAAACCACACCCGATGGATGAATCTTGCTTTGCGTTATTCTGCATCCTCTGCAGCAGAACGCTCATCGTGTCTTCTGCATCTGATCCTGGGCCTAAGGAAAAAGGCTTACCATCCTGAATCCAGTCTTCAGCAACACCTATAAAGACAAGAAAGAACAGGTTAGCATTACGGTCTTCAGTGACAGCTCTTCACTTACCTGGTCCATCGGCTGTCACCAACGCCTCGCGCTGCATTCCGGCATCTGAAAGACAAAGGCTTACCTACTCTTCGTGCGCTCCGGAGGTCTTCACACTGCATTCCGGCATCTGAAAGACAAAAGCTTACCAACTCTTCGCACGCTCCGGAGGCCTTCGGCGCTGCATCCCGCATCTGAAAGACAAAACAAGGTGCGTTTAAAGACATTGGGGAACTTTAATACTCACGTGCCATTACTCCTTTCCACATCTAACCCAGTGGGTATTCCGGCACCCCGCAGCCGCTCCGAACTTGTACCTGCAAAATAAAAAGACAGTTAGAGCGCATCGTGAAGCAGGCAACAAGCGCTTACTTACGTGCTTCCAGGCGCTTCTATTCATCACACGGGCTCCATCTTCAACTCACTTCAGCCCGTCATCCGCCATCGCCGGAACCCTGCAAAACAAGAAACATCATTACTAAAGACTTTAAAGACATTAGAATTACTCGAAACTTACCGTTCGTGCAGTAAACGACGGACAGCAGTCCTCTGAAGTCAAGAGGCCTGCTCCCCTTATCCAGTGAAGAAACTGGTTACAGCACCCTGCCCTGAGGCAGATGGAGAGCACGGCGTTCACTTACCTATGGTGAGAGCGTTAACCTTTGGGGTTCTACAGGAGAAGAGAAAGGGAAGAAGAGAGAGACATTCATTAACCCAGTTCCTTAATCCCATATTTTCTATCTGCAGACATCTTACCCTTCGAGTCAGACATACAGTGCACAGAGGTCCAGCCCAAAGAGCCAGCCGTGTGTTACACATCACCTTTGAAGATACGGTATACGCCCAGTCAAGACCGGCGCCTCTACGGGAATCAGGTGAGCGTTACAGTCACATGTGTTTTGAATTAGTTTACTGTGATTATAGCCAATATTATTGCAAGTGTTACTACCCTCTCTGGCCACTGGAGACTTAGTCGATCCATCCCTTGTCCCTATGCTTCTAATTACTTGGCACCTGGCATTCAAAGGCTGTTTTTTCTTTACTTAATCTAAAAGAAATGTGTCTTGCGCTTGGGAATAATTATTCTCTGTTCTGTTCGGAGCCATCCAAACCTCCCTTATTTCACAGCAATCTTGGAAAGGGGTCGCGCAGCTACAGTCTGTCCTGCACGGATCTGTATTTTCATTGAATTCAGCAAGTCAAACTTCCCTGCAGCCTCAAGGCTTCCCATTCACTGTAAAGCGGCTCCACTGTCCATTTTATAAAAGTTGGCTGCTCATTACTGTTGCATTTCTACTTTAGCAAGCTTTCTGTGTATATTGTTTGTGTTGCATTTCAGTGTATACATTGTTATATTATAGTCTTCATGGCTACATGGTGCAAGCAATATGCTTTGTGTCTAAATGCACGTTTGACCTAGTGTTTTTGTTTCTTCATGGTGAGTGCATATCTGCTTCATGTCATTTGTACTCGTGCATCCGTTGGCAGTGAGTTCACTGGTTCTCATCATCTTTAATTACATCAGGTTAATTTCTTCTTGTATTTGTCTGGGATAAGGCCGACATGGTTGCCTTAGTGCATAGCGTTTCTCACCTTTACGATATTGAGGCAGGGGAGGGGCAGTCACCATTAATGACATATTCGTCTGCCTCTCAATACTTTCATAGGTCTTTTCTGCATAGATGCACAGATTTTGTGATTTTTGTCAGGACCGATAAGAACCATGTTTTCAGGCGTCATCCATGATATTACCACCCTGTTTACTAAATTGCTTTTGTCTTTTTTTGTAGGTCTGATTAGACAGAGCTTTGGCTCTCTCCACAACCTATTGCACATACATCCTACAAGAGCCTAGGTGTTATTCTGCAGATCTCATTTAGTCCAATATATCTTGGCTTGCTCTGTGGTTTATGCACTGTCTTGTCCCTAGCCAGCACGCGCACAATGCCATTACCATATCCCCACGCTGTGCCCATACATAGATATGAGAAATGTCCCCTGATGTAGAGCAGGGGTCTGCTGTTAGGCTTACCTTGTCTCTGCAGGGGCGTTGGGGCACGGTTGTAGCCCTTCCAGGGGTGAAATGCGTCCTGGGGCTACGCTCGCCTTCGGCACCGGTGACTGTGGTAGATGCTTCTCAGGGTCATGCACCTGCGTGAATACAAAGGGTGTTGAGTGATGCTAGCTGTGACCTTGCGCCCTTCCGTCCCTTCCCAGGAGCGTACTCCCTGTATGCACTTGTCCAGGAAAGGCTCACCTGATTATTAATGTCTGTGGGCACTCCGTCCTGCTACTTCTGGCAGGGGCGCTTAATTGCCATGGACCAAGTTCCTTCACTGGTCTTTTGCGGGCGGCAGTCCAGTCCAGCTGCGACTATCCACTTCTTCTGGTAAGTAGTGTTCTTGTTCTTGTCTGTCTTCCTTTGTGTGGTTATTTCCAACCTTCCCTTGTTTGTCTTTTGTATTGTTTGTCTCCTGTTCCCATTCGTTTTCGTTCGTTCCTCAATACATTGTACATTCTGTGTGTTATTGTCCGTTCCTTCTTTAATCTTGTTCTTTTGCTCTTTCCCTGTGAAGCTGGCGGAAGCGTGGCACTGGAGCTGTTAAGCGCGACTGCTGCAACCAGAGCGGTGAAGAACTGGATCCGCGGCTGCATGTAACAGGTATGCTGTATTGTAGAGGTCCGCACGCGCTCTTGAATGCGGCGCAGCTTTTCAGTTGGTGAGATGCTCTAACCTTGTCTTCCTCTTTTGCAGTGACCGGGCTCATGGAAGAAGACTGCTGTGGAGAGATGACTGAGCGGAATAGTCGGATTCCAAGGTGAGTATTCTATTCCATCTGCAGGTTCATGCATCGGTAAGCGTCACGTTGCTTTTAAGTGCAAGATAATGTGAAGCACTGGCTTCAAGGATGAAACGGCTTATATAGCTGGGCTCCATGGCCACGCCCATTAGCCTGGTCTGTCTGCCACGCCCAGCCACACCCATTAGCTGGCACGTGAAGTTGGGCCAAGAAGGCCACACCCAGCAGTTTGTATGTAAAAGAGGCCTGGAAATAAAGCGGCCCAATGGAATTAATGCAACCCAATGTTAATTCTCTACCCCTGTGTCTGTGTCCTGAAAGTGCATAAATGAGTCATTCCTCGGCATGGTCCTATGGCACCTACCATCTGGGGCATTTGTGCATGTGATCCTGAGTGTGTGGTCATGACATCTGCAACCTGTGGTTCACCAGATGTTTTGGGCTACAAGTTCCATGATTCCTCACCACTGACTGTGTTGGCTAGTGCTGAGGCAAGTTGTAGTCCAAAACATCTGGAGAGTCAAAGGTTGTAGACCCTGCTGTAGGAAAAGAGATGAGTTCCACGGGCTAGCCAGACAGCTCATGGTGTATTCAGTATGTATATCACTGTTTCATCAGCAACATCAAGAATTACAACATGGTAAATTACTTCCCGGGGATAAAATAGGTCTATGTAGAGGGGTAATGGGCATAGAGAGGTGGCATAGGGGCGAGGGCCAGCGGTGTTGGAGATCCTCATTTTAAGAAAAAAGGCACATAGTAAGTAACCTACCACGAGGTGCCTTAGCATGTTGTACTTTTTTGATAAAACCACATTGGCTCATTCTTTAACAGAGAAGACATATACAGGTGTCTCCCGGCACCTTTATCCCTGATCATTGTCTCTTTCCTGAATAGAACACATTGTATCTTGCTTATTATTGGTGGGTGCTCATGCAGCAAGATGATCACTTTCACCAGAAAAATTTGGTGGGGAAGCCATTTTTGGGTCACATGAACTCCAACACTCCAGCTGCAATTCCGTTTTCCTGATCCTAACTTGCTTGCCGCAGCACTGGACAAGAGGTAAGCTTTGACAGTGTGTTTTACATGTTTTGATGTTGAGAATGTGCAGGGAATGTGCAGGAAGGCACTGTTATGTTGCATATTTATGCCTTGAGAAGGTACATATTCCAGTGACTCAATGCCTGCAGGTATATGCTGATCATTGGTGGATATACCTGAAAAAGAGCAAATCCCTAATACCTCTCTTTCACTGAGAGAACAAGCCCAAAGAACTATCAGCGGTGTAAATTAAGTTAGACACTAAGAACCTCTGCCGTCCCTTCATTTCACTTAAAAATAGGCAGATGAAATCAGGTGGCCATCTTGAATAGGTGAGATTTTTAACCTACAGTATTTACTTCATCTACAAAGAAACAGTGTGGTAGTGTGCAGTCCCCAGACTACCCAAATAAATTAATAATAAAGATGTGAATAACGGTGCCGCTGCAGGAGGGGTGGGGGGTTACAGTTCAGGAATATTTCCTATTGCCTATACTGCTCTCTTTCCCCTAGGATATCAGACATGTCCCAGTTCCTAGCATTTAAAAAAAATGTTTTCCTCTCTTTTAGCAAACTTTGGATTGGCAAAAGCTGTTTCCCCTGTTTGCGATGGACAAGTACAGCCCTATATGAAATCGACTGTGCATGAGCACCAGAACTGCTGACTATGAGCCTTTCCTACTGTCCTGAGTCACTGCGACAAGGCCGTTGGACTAAGGCCAGTGGATCACACCGGCATAGGCTGATTTGAATAATGGACTGTTCAGTAAGACCGGAAATAGTCATAGGGGTGGATGCCCTAAGCCCTTTGCCTGAGGAGAGAGACCGTAACTCTTCAAGGTGGCCATGCTGAAACAAAAGCACTATGATCGTACATGATTTTCCGCCACTAGTAATGAAGTAGGACTAATGCTTTTCATAAATGGTCCCATTGTGTAAATTGGTAGGCGGGAATAGGGTGCTGGAAGGCCTAATCTACAAACATTTGATGGTCAGGTGGAGGTCCCATATAGACAGTACGGGTCTGGACGGTGGATCAGGTTAGTCAGGGGACAATGATTTCATGGGTCTGATGCTGTCTGTTTGTCTTGCAAGCAAACAAATGCATCTCCTTAGTTTTACCATCACCGAAATTCCAAATGAGAGTCCGATTACCTCCGATATTGCCTCTGAAATAGTAACTTCAAAACGTTTCCAAAAAGCTATAAAAGACTTCAGGTAACTCATCAAAATGAGTGAATGATTACAATTGATAAAATATTGTAATATTAAAAAAATAAATTCAGTATTTAACAGATTCAGTGAAAAGGGACCATTGTTGGCCTCAAGAATATGTAGGGCACTTAAACACATCACTATCTGTGGTTCCCTCTTTAACACTGGTGAATCACTATTTGTATTTAAATATATATTCAGTGAAAAAAAACGTAGTTAAAGGGACATGGTTATGGTTACAAGTAAAACCAAAGAACTCCAGAAATTATTTATTTATTTATTTTGTTTATTTATTTGTAACGCGCTGGGGACCCGCAGGCATCTGGGCACACAAAAACATAAGTGGACGAACATATAGAACATAGTTCGCGAATCCAACATGACATCCGTTTCAAAAGTAATGACGCACCTCCTGTTTTTAATGACCAATCAGCGGGCGCGTATGATGTTCGCAAACATCATGCTGCTCTCTGATTGGTCCAGTGGTGTCCGCGGACTCCGAATCCGGAAATGAGTCTGCTGACTGGACCCAGATACCACAAATGTGTTTTTAACCTACATTCTGGCTATTTGTTTAAAAACTACTGGACGGATATACAACTAATTTACAAATTTGGTGAAAAACCGTCCAGCAGTTTGGGCTGTAGCATCAAGCAAAATTTTTTTTCATTGCTTCTCTGAGGATTTTCACACATTTGGGGACCCCACCATATGACTCCCCCCCCCCCCCCCGAACCTCCCTGGAGGAAACCGCAACCATATACTTTTTTGCAAAGTTTGGTGAGGATTTTTCCAGGGTGAGCAAAGTAATAAACTGCCCAAAAAGTGCTCTTTCTAAGAGATGAGCAACTTAACCATACCTACAGGGCCGCTACTGCAGGCCCTGTAATATATTCAATGAAAAAACGTTGCTAGAAACCGACAATGACCCTTTAGTAGCTAATCTTTCATTCATAAATGAAAAAGGGAGGCTGCCACTGGTTGTTACCAGTCCATTAATTTAAACAATTATAGTAATGGTAGAGCAGTTGGCTGGCCAATTGTCAACAAACCAGAGACACTAGCATTCATTTGTTTGAATTTTTTACTGGAATTTTTTACTGGAAAGATATCCAGAGGATGATCTCAGCATATGTCATATTAAATTCTATAATGAATTGGTACATTTGGCCGTCCTTATGTGTTAAAAATGGGATCCTCTAAAGTGAAATCTGGACAAAAGAAGGGAGTGAGGTTTGATAGAGAATGCAGGAACGCTAAGCAAGATCAATTTAATGAATTAAAAATCCACCGGGAAGGGGGCACTAGTTCTATATCTGATAAAAGAAAGAAATACAGGGACCTTATTGCCAGGAGAAAAGCAGATTTTTCCTTGGCATTATGGGAATCTCTTAGTAGAGAAGCTAGGGGGAAAATATGAAGCAGCTCTGGCTGATTATCAGAAGAGATAGCAACCCATCTAGGGAGTTTGTCGCCGAACATAATACTGGCCAGACATGGTCTGACCACGTCCGGGCACTGTATTCCTTAGATGATGGGGAGGAACTAGAGCAAGCTGGTCCAAAGTGAGATATGTGGTTTTTATCCAAAGAACTATGCACTCTGATAATACAACCTTGGGGTTCTCTTATGGGGAGGTTTGGGAAGCTCTGGGATCACTACATAGCAATAAGGCAGCAGGACCGGATTACCTCCCTGTCAACCTATTCAACAATGATCCGGTCATTTGGGTACCTATTCTGACCAAATATTTTAATCAACTTAATAGTACACAAACTGTGCCTAGATGCTGGAGAGAGGCTACTATTATTACTATATTAGAGAAGGTAGACCACAATCTGCCGTTGAACTACCATCTTATTTTGCTCTTGGAGAGCCTATCTAAGACCTACTCTAAGGGTGTCCTAAACAAACTGGAAAGATGGATGAGGGAACAGAACTTGATTAATAAAGCACAGGCAGGACTCAGGACGGTGTCTCAACTGTGGACCAAGTGTTTAGATTATTCCTGATCATACAACCATTTGTAACAATAAAAAGTCAGACTATATACTTGGCTTTTATGTATCTCCAGACAGCATTCAACGCTGTCCTATGCTCTTCACTCTTCATTGAGGCACTCTCCTGTCAATCTACACAGTCCCATCAATTTAAAAAGAGCTATTTTTACTCTTTATTCAAACAACTTTGCAGTGATTCTCTCGGTACCATAGGTGAATCCACTGACTCAATTCCTGTAAGTAAAGATGTGAGGAAAGAGTGTCCTTGCACCCCTCTTATTTTGGTCATGCATAAATGAGGTTGCAGGGGCCATTGATAAAAACAAACTTGGATTCACAATGTTTGGTGGTAGAAAATGACCTCTATTATTATTTGCGGACAACGCTGTCCTTATTTCTAAGAGCCCATTTGGTCTTCAACAGCAACTCTATTTCCTTGCTCACAAATGCAAGGTGAAACACTTGTTTATAAACCCTGTAAAATCTAAAACTATGGTCTGCCGACCAAGTGGCCAACATCGCACCCATTCTTCAAGTTTATATCCAACAACAAGACCATGCAAAATGTAGAGTCTTATGACTACCTCGGTGTACGCTTTCAAAATAGATCAAATTGGTCTTCCCAAATTCAAAAAAACAAAATTGCCATAGCAAGGAATGGTGGACAGTTGGTAACTTCGCTGCACATTTGGAGGAAAAACGTTCTTCCATGCACTACAAATATATAAGGTTCAAGCTATACCAGCTGGTAGCAATGGTGCAGAAATATAGGTTAATTGTAAATCCTCTAGTCTACAAATAAGAGATAACAACATTTTGAAATGACTTATGGGTCTTCCATATAGTGCCCCTTCCATCCCTTTATTATTGGAATTGGGCATTCTAGGTGTCAAGTACAAGGTCATGCTCCAACCACTATTATATTGAGTAAGGTTGTGAAACAATTATGAGCTACATTCCATTCTCATTGGGTTCTGTGATTGTGATGCTGGAAATGCCTTATGAAGGGACAGGGCCTCTGTCCTCCTTGTTCTACCACTTCTCTTTGTGTGTTTTCTCTATGTTTTCTGGCACTGAGGTCCCGCCTGGTCCTCTAGCAGTGCAGCTCTTAATTCATATCTTTTGGTGAACATCACCCAAGGGATACCCTTATGGCACCCATGGGTGGGGGTACACCCTTGAACCCCTTATGTGTTTTTTTGGGCACCTATGTGTTGCCCACAGAGCAGGGTTTGGGCTGGTAACAGCTACATGCTGGCTCGACAGTGGCTCTGGGTATCCTCCATTTTGGGATAACCAGGCCCTACCGTAGGAATCAGTGTATTCCTGACAGAGGGAAGATGGCCCCAGTGGCCTCTTGGGTGGTTTCTATGGCCTTTTACCTTGTTTCCAAAAGGCCTGGGAAGCCCTGACTCTGCCTCTTCCTCCTGAATGGCTGTTGGGTGGAAACACCATATATGTTTCTGTTGTTCCCTTTCCCCCTGACTGGCTGTTGGGTGGAAATAACATATATGGCTCTGGGACTGCCTTCTGTCGGACTAACTGGGGCCTTCCTAGGTGTTGTGTGTTGTGGGTACACCCTAGGGGTGAGACCTGTGTGAATGAAGTCTGAAGTGAACTCACATTCTCTATTGTGGGTGTCTGGTTTCTGTGTGTGTGTGTGGCACAATGAATGAGACAGCCCAGCCTGAAACTGACATGAATGCAGTGTAGTGTGCTGAAAGGCTGGGTGCTTGCTCCAATCCACATCTTTTGTTATGGGTGTCTTGGTGGAGCGAATGGCTTGAATGCCTGTGAGACTGATTGGCTGCCTGCCTGCATGAATGCCCTATTGTGTGATTGGCTGACTGAGCCAAGCTCAGGCAGAGTGAGTGAGGGACAGATGTGTATATCTGGGGACCACCCACTTACCAATGTGTTCATTAGCTGAAGACAAAGCTTAGCAAGAATAAGCTGCTCCTTGATGCCCTGCTGGAAGAGAAGTCTGCTGCTGCATTGCATCAACAATCCAAAAGCTATTGTGTCTCCCAAGGACTGATCCAGAGAAGACCTACAAAGGTGACCTCTCCCCAAGCTATGAGGGACCATCGTGCAAAATAGCTACTTTTCATCAAAGTATCCTGGAAGCCAGTCCTGTGTAGTTGCCGTCCGGAGAAGGGGTCTTTGAATTCCAGAGGAGGAGTGCCGGACATCTTGAGTCAGAGAAGCCATTGGTGTCACCCAGGGTCTGGAGGTGCTTTTCGCGACCGCTGAAAGCGGTTGCTCTCTACCGCCAAGAAGAGGCGGTACTCTGGCATAGTGCTGCTGGATAATCAGAGCTCTGAAAGTTCGAAACTGCCTAAGAACATTTAAAAGGATATCCTTGCAGTCACCACTGACCACTTTTTCCCGCCGGAGAGACTCCAGAGTTGTTGGGTGCCATGGAAGGTCCGTCGGTCGGTTTTGCACCACCACAAGCTATTGAAGTTGTCCCGAGGGTCCAGATTTGATGGGAGCCTGAGGTCCACTCCTGTGGTCGTGTCCAGGTTGCCAGAAGCCGTCCAGAGGTCTGTGTTGTGGCTTCAGCATCGAAGAACTGAAAGTCAGAAAATTGCGATATTCCAAAACCTGACACCAAAAAGTGGCCTATGCACCTGTTGCCACTAGAAGTCATTGAAGGGTTGCAGGGGTCTTATCTTCATCCTCCAAGCCTTTAGGGAGACCACAGCAAGCCTCTTTGTCACAGGACATCTACAGTCTGAGAAATCGACAACCAAAGGAGAGCACTGTGAAGAGCCCAACTGCTGCCATTCCGAAAGACTTTGGTTCCTTTTCATTCTTGGACTCAGCATCCCAGTACCTCCTTCTTTCAAAGGGGGTCAATCCTCAGAGGCAATCGTCGAGTAAAGTGGAGAAACTCTGTCACTTTGCCTGCCAAGGCACCAAAGGTACTGTGACGAGGAAGAGCATCTTCTAGCCTCAGGAGTTGTCCAGGGGTCTGAGATTCATCTTGGATCCTGTTCTCCTGTGGCCTCTGAGGTACATTGAGGTTGAATTACCTTTTAAAAGAAAGTACAAAGTTATTGAAAAATATTGGACTGAGCTGTAAGAGACAACAAAAGTTCCTCCCTAACCTTTCTAGTAAAGGTTTCCCAGGTGGGGGGATCCTCACTCAGAATTACTTGTCTAGCCTAAAGAAAGCATTCTCCCACTGTTGATAACTGCTGGTTACACCTTATTTAAGAATACGCCTTTCATATAAAACTATCTGCAATTAGCACAGTTCCTCCTGAATTTAAGTAGTGTGTGGTAGCGCATAGAGTGTATATATTTACCATTCTTTGAATAACTATTCCATGATAAGTATTCCATGTACAAAGTGTTATCATTTATATGTATACTTGCTATAGGGAGCAACCTTATTTTATAGAAAGAAGCTGTATTATTACCTAACATAGTGTGTGGGCATTCCTTTGAGGGGGCTTTAGGTAAACACTGTACTTGAGAACCTGCCTGCATCACCTCCTGAAAGCTTAAGCCTGGCTGCTCGCCATATTTACCAAATTGAGAGCCTTGCTTGATTTGTTCTGTACCTTCATCATATCATATAGGTGGCAGAAGTACATATACCCCCTCCAGTCTTTGCAGTGATATTCTCGAAAAGCCAGGGTGGTACATCCTTATTATGGTTGTTTTTTTATGTTGACTACCTTAGGCATTCTGACTCTTTGGGATCATCCTAGAAAATATAGGAGTAAGTCAAAACCTTTCTTAATTGCTTCTTTCAAAAAATGGTTGCTGAAGGACCAATTGGATAATTGTGTCCATCGTCATTTGACCCTAAACTATCTGGCAATCAATCACGCCCTGGGTCCCAAAAAGTACATTGATTACCCACGTGAGAAATTCTGCAAAGTACTTTTCGTGAAGTTAGGTATGGGCATATTGTCTACTGCAAAGTTTACCAGTCGTTGGGATCATGAACAAACCTCAAAATGTCCCCTTTTTACTAATGATGATGTTGAGGTTAATTTGTTTTTATGCATGAATTATGCTTGAGCTGCCTGTTTTACGTGATCTTATTGCACTGCTGACACAATTAATTACTTGTTACTACTGCTGCTAATGTATGAATTCCTTCTATTTATTGTGATTATTTGTAAAGTATGAATTGTTTGCTTAAGACATTTGTCGAATAAAGCATTTGTTGATGATGATGAAAATGTCCCTATTGTAAAATCTGGACCGAGGATGAATGTCATCTGTTATGCACTTGTCCATTGTACTTCGATATCCGATCAAAATTGATCAAGCCAATAGTTAACTCACTTAGCATTAAGATGAGAGATGAAGCCTGTAAGTTCCTTAAGACTGCTGATTCGATTCCTGTATTTGATATGGTCACATCGTTTTTAATGATAGCATTTGCTTGCAGAGCAAAACATTTAAATAGAAATCTTCAATTTACTTGAACTCTGAGCTTATGTATACAGGTCTAAGAGCCTATGCTTTAATATATGATGCTAAATATCTAAATATAGTTTGATTATTTCTTTTAACTGTTATTTTTGCATAATATTGTTGACCTATGCTTCTTTTATCTGAAATGTCTTTTGTATGCTTTATACACTTTGAAGTCTTTTCGCCTAGAAATACATTTGATTGTTCGATTGGTTGATTGAAATAACTTTGGTAAAGGGACATTGTGGTTAAGTTACTCTAATAAAAACCTTTGAAATTCAGATGTCATTTTGATGTCATAGGTGTTAGTCTGAGCAGTGCATGGTCGGGTATGGTTGCATGGCTGTTGCAAGTTCCTTGAAACCCCTGGGCTAGACTCAGGAATGCTAACCTTTAAAGGGAAGAAAGTACCCCCAACCTGTAGCTCAGCTAACAGGAAAGGTCTAGCACCCGTCTACGCGGCACGGTTGCACATGGTCATTGGCTCAGATTCAAGATGACGTCTATCCTTGGACTGAATACAACACCATTATATGCTTTGCTACTTATGGGATTATTGATTGATTAGTTGGGTTTGTTTGTCTCATAGGAACTCAAGGCAGGTGCTCTCCTTCAACCCTTTCACGTGAGCATATTTTACACAACCCTTGCACCTTATTAAATAAAGTGTTACCGCAAAAGCATATTAGAAAGGGATAGAGAAGAACAAACCGGATGCCATAACATATAAGCACAATAAACATCTCTACTGTTTTATAAAAGAATACAGATTATTTACAAAATATCCCACAGTTCTATCTTTAATGAATCACCAACAAATCAAATCAAATCAAACCCCTTGCAGGTTCCAGGTCCCATTACTTATCAAACCATATACATGAGCAGGGGCTGCAAGAAACCACATTTCAAAACCCCCAACGCTGCTCTGTTCTTACCCATATGGACAAATCACAGTTCTCCTTAAACCAACTAGTCAAAAGAAAACCTGACAATGCTAGCTATTCAAACTCAAACTAAACAAGAGCTTATATCATAACATCTCTTTGCAAGAATGAAATGCAATAATGAAAGCACAATGTTAAATAAACCAATCATCTATCACAATATCGCAAAAACCCAAAAGCAAAATGCAGTAATGAAAGCACTGTTAAATGATGGATGAATCAATCATCTATCACCTCAAAAATGTAATAACCAGCAAGAGCACAACTTTAAAACAAGCTATTCCCTAGCTAAGTAACTTATAGTATGCCTGCTTTATAAGTCAAACAGGACAGTCCCTGTGCCTCTGGCCTGTCAGCTGTGACAGGACCCTCTGACAGCATCTCCTCCGCTTGTGTCATCCGTTCAACCAGCCCCTGTTCAGGTTTGCATGGCATCTTATATAAATTCTGTATGGAAACACCCTAATTATTATAATTTGATGGACAGTCTCCCTGGGTCTAATGCAGATCTATGTTGCAGGGATGTTAAGGTTCTGCCCCTAAGGTGTGATGTGTATCAACAATCTAATTAGTACTTTCCGTTCAGCTTAATACTGGTGTAAACAATTTTCAATGCCCATCGACATATTGTTGCATGCAAAAAGCTTGCATTGTCTATTTGGTTATTAATCTGCAGCACAAAGAGCCCAACGTGTCTAAGGCCATGTTTATCCGTGTCCAGTATAATGTTTCTGGGGCAGGGTGCTCCAAAGCAACTATCTCTTTGCTATATCAGTCACCAGCTCTGTGCCCCTGGTGATTAGTGCCATCTTCCTGTTATCATAGCACAGCTGAATGCTTGTATGTACAAAGTGCAAGGCCCTTTGCACAGTGCATCCATAGAAGACTGTCATTCTAATCCTTTTTATGAGGAATAACAACGAGATTGCTGGTGCTCTTTGCTGGTTTCATCTACAAGCTATAGAATTATATGCAGAACTAAATATGTATGCAGAACTCAGTCATTCATAAATGTAAAGGTACCATAAAACACACCCAACTCAGAGGTTGTTTTGCAAAATAAAAGCAAATATAGGTTAACTCAGGCATCTAGCACTTTCAGTGTTTCTTGTTTTTCAAGGCACTATAATGCTATTCTAAATACATCTTGTTTCAAGGCTCTTTAAGTGCAAAGTACATTACTTATTTAATAGCGTCAAGGCACTCTATTCTAACAGTGCCATGTCAGACCTATGCTAGTTAACTTATATGAGGGGAATTATAGCATATCATGGTATCTTCATATGTTTCTTCCCTACCCTGGGGGGGCGGAATGGGTGCTAGCACATATCATAGCTTTCCATAACTTGTGATTTTCTATGTTTTTTTGATTTTGTGTTACAACTGTAAAATGCCTTTAACAACGATGTTTATTACAATTTAACCATAACGTTTTTTCATGACTTTCAAAGTTTTTTATTGGAGCAACCTAACCATAACATCCCTTTAACAAAGGTTTTTCTCTCTATTTGAATTTTTTAAGAGCTACTTAACCATAATGTCCTTTAATGTTTTTCACTTAATTGTAACAATTTTAATAACTGAACATGTTTCAAGATGTTCCTTTATTGTATGTAAGTTATTAATAACACCACCTTTAACATATACTAAATATTAAAATGCTCCTTTAACGCACATATTTTTTGCTGTGCATACTTATTCGTGTACCTTTCAGCAGCACATTTTGGGGATGTAAGTCATGGTTGAATTACCTAGGGCACGAGGCTCTACCATAACCCATCGCCACCAAAGCACCCTCAATATGCACTGGACGTAGCCTACTGCCTGGTCCAAAATCCACTATACCCTCATAATGGCATCAGGGGTCACTGTCCATGGTTTGCAGTAGAAATCGGGTAGGGCAACTTAACAATTGTATGCTTTTTACACAATTATTTCTGTGAATTTCAACTGTTTTTTAACAGAAGATGTTTCATTTGGTTCCATCACTGTATCTAAGCTATTAAAAATACATGAAACAACTATAAAGTCCCTTTAACATTTATTTTGCAGCAGAAATTGATTTGTGTGACTTTGAGCAACACATGCTGGGAATGCACGTTATGGCTGATATGCCTGGGGCATGTGGTGCAGCCCGGCTTCAGCCCCTACTAAGCCACCCACAATAGCCACTGGACCTAGCCTGCAGCGGTGTGCAGTTCCCAATATACCATAACGGTCCTGTGAGTCAATGTCCATGGCTTGTGGAGATGGCCTATGGCCACAAACCCTTGAGCATGGTCTTCATAGATGTTACTGTTAGGAAAGATTTAGTAATTGTAGGTAATTTTCCTTCCATGTGGCAACCCCTAAACTTTTTGCTGTTGTTTTTCACCTTGTTCTCGACTTTGCCAGAGAAGTGCAGCCTTCTGCCGCACTCCTCTGGGCTTTCGCTCCTTTCTTACGGGGAAACTGACATGCCCTTAAGACAGTCAGAACCGGGAAACGCTGTTTTCCGTAGTTTCTTTTATCATGTTGCAGCTTTCGTGCAACATGACACAAGAGGGCACTGTAAGCTAAGTTACTGCTTTCTTGGGTCTCTAGCCTTCTACAGGCCCTAGATACTCGTGTAGGATTGTAACTGATCGGTGCAAGTGATTCACGGACGGGAATGGTGGCAGCGATCATTTCTTGTGTTTTGAGCTCCTTTTGGCGTTTTAAGCGCGTTTCTCGCACTTAACCCAAAATGGTGGCCTGGCTCCCAAAATGGCCAGACCACGAGGCTCCTTTGTCCTGTCCGCTGACCGTCTTGCTCCCTTCACCTTCCCCAGGTCGAGCCGACCCGGGGCCTTCCTTATTTGGGCATGTACTTTCCCGCGAAACACGGATGCTTTCGCGGGCTTCTACATGCCTGGTGTGCGCCTCCAGGATGTGGGCTGGGATGTCTGGTCCCAATACACATCCTGGGTGCCAGAGAGTCTAGGGTGGTGTGAATGCCTGGGACCACCGTGGTCCGTGATAGGTCCACGTATGGTTTGAGTGTTGATGAGCGGATCTCCCATTGGGTCCCCTCTGTTTTGGCGCGAAGGGAACCGTGGATAAGAGGGGGCGGGAAACACCACTACCAGGTCGATCTCCTGAGTTCTTACAAACGAAGGAATACAGGAGCCAAGTATCCTGCAACCAAGAGGCTGAACCGAGGAATCGCTGGTGACCCGCTGAAGGACTGCTCCTCTGCACTGCTGTCGCCTTGTGAAACCCTTTTCACCTTTGATCGAACCAGAAGGCCTGTACTGGTACTTCGACCCTTGGAATAGCGGGGACAGCTATTCTCGGCATCTTCACCATCTCCTGCTAGTAAGCCTTCGGAAGCGTCTCTGGGCCATCCAGCAGACTGACCAGCCTACACAGGAGTCTTGCTCTGTAACCGCCGCCAGGTTGTGTAGTATTTCGAGTCCTTGTCACTCTCACACGCTTCGTACACTTGGCGTTCCCAGGTCTGAAGTGAGTAGTGTACATTTGGCTCAAATACACACGGCCGCTCCGTTGCCCTGCTGTGGTAACAAACTGTGCGGGTTCCTTCGTTTGGGACGTCTTTTACTCAACTCTGCTGCTGCAGACTCAACACGACGACGAGACGTCCCCTGCTCTTCTGAACCTGCCAGCGACTGAAACTGACGCGGAGAAGCCTGGGTCTGCTTGCATTGGGGACCGGTGAGTAGCATAGCTAGGAACTGGTCGCCCTCCTGCAGGAGCCCATAGCTTTTCCCCGCTGTGTCAAAACAGCACGCCTTTCCGTACTCGCGCTCTGCTTCTGCCCACAGTGGAGGCTGCGCTTGAGTCGCGGAACTCTGTTCTTCTTCATTTGTGCACTAAACTGAACTTCCTGATTTCCCTCGAAGAGGCTCCCCTTTGCCCGTTGGCACCAGCGTGTGCAGGAACTTTTGAGCACAAGGCTCCACTCTTCGTAAGGCTCGGACTTCCTTTTAGTTAGGTACCTCTGAAGGCGGACTGGGTCTAAGCATTATTTCGCACTGCCTGTTTTCCTTCCCTTTTAGGTGGACTACACATTTCATGCATCTAACGCTTGAGACTTGTTTGTATTTGTATATATATTGTATTGGTATGGTATGTGTTGGTTTACTAGAGTTGTATTGTGATTTCTTGCTACGGTCATTGTTTTAAAGGCCTTGGAATAAATGTGTATATATTTTTAATATAACACCTGTTTGGAGTAGTTTGTAAGTGTCCTTGCTTTGTGTGCTCATTGCGGGCTTTCAGTCACCCTCACCCCTCTTGAGACCTAGTCTTGACCGCCGCGATCGCTACCCTGATTGGTCTGGCTTGTCCAGAGGTTACTCTGTTCCAAGTAATTAGGTTGGCCTTCTGAACTTCTGCGCCGCCAGGACAGAGTTCAGAAATCCGTCTTAACAGTTACCAGTCCTGCGAAGCAAACCACAGCAGAGATGGTGCCTGGCCTGCATCCTGGTGCAGTGGCCCCTATATCCCAATTGTGGGGCCCTGGGCCACTGCCCATGACTTGCGTTTATGGCCACTGGCCATACTCCCTGTGCCATGAGATTGAGCCATGTTGCCTGCCTCACAAACCAACCCTCAGTAAACATTGGCCATGGCTAATAGCCACCCCAGTGGCCATACATCCCCCATAATGGGACAGTGGGTCACTGTTCATGACTTGCGTTCGTGGCCACTGGCCACACTCCCGGTACCATGAGATTTAGCCATGCTGCCTGCCCCACACACCAACCCACTGTAAACATTGGCAATGACCTATAGTCTGTCCCAGTGGCCATTGCATCCCCTATAATGGGAGCGTGGTCCACTGTTCATGGCATGCAGCCATGGCCAGTGGCCACAATCTCTGAGGCATGGGCTTCAGCAATGTTGCAGGCACCCTAAGGATCTCAGAGTAGACATTCGGCATTGCCACAGGCCAGGCACAGTGCCCACCTTAACGCCATAGCTGACCCCTGGTGGCCAGGGGTTGCCAGATACACCAGTTAGGGGACCGTGGAACACTGTCCATGACTTGTATTCATGGCCGCTGGTCACACTCCCTGGGCCATGAAATTCAGTCATGTGGCCTGCCCCACAAACCAACCCACTGTAAACTTAGGGCAAGGCCTGTGGTTAGGCCCAGTGGCCACTATACCCCCATAATTGAACTGTGGGCAACTCTTCATGGCTTGCGCCATGGCCAGTGGCCACAATTCATGGGGCATGGGCTTCAGCCTTGTTGCAGGCCCTTATAAGCATCTCAGTGTAGACATTGGACATTTCCACAGACCATGCCTCAGGCATCAAAGTAATATCACTATTTTTCTGTACCTACATTTTGGCACTTTTGAAAAAAATAAAACATGAACGGATTAACACCAAATTTTCAAAAGCATGCTTTTCGGACCAAACCCCTGCTCTTCGCAAAGGCTTGGTGCAAATCCATTCAATATAAGGATTGAAGATCACAGGGACATGATGGATCCTTACGGGACTCCACAGGTGATGGGTAGAGTTGGTGATCTGGAGGAATTAATTTGTACAATTTGTATTGGCGGATGTGGATGTTGTGTGGAGCGAAGAGGGTTCTAAGCAGTTGCATTTAAAGATTGAAGATCACGGGGGACAGGATGGAACCTTGTGGGACTCTACAGGTGAAGGGTAGCGTTGGTGATCTGAAGGAATCCATGTGTACAAATTGTTGGCGATTAGGAAGGTAGAATTTGAACCAGCTGAAGACGATTCACTGATCTTCATGCAGCAATATAGATTGTCGGTGAGTGTCTGGTGGACTACTTCTGCTGAGAGGTCAAGGAGAACTAGGAGGCAAGGATGGCAGACCATCATCAAGGATTTTAAGGGCATCGTCAATCACCTTGATGGTAGCCATTTCTGTGCTGCATGTGAGTCTGAAGCAAGATTGGTAGGACTAAAGGAGGTTATTGGCTTCAATGTGTTGGAGGAGTTGAATGGCTACTGCTTTCTCAAGGATCTTACCAGGGAGGGAAGATGGGTGATGGGTCGATAGTTGCTGAGTTCATCAGCATCCAGTGTTGTCTTCTTAAGAAGTGGGATACTTTGCGGGTCTCAGGGTCAAGGGGAAGGTGCCTTGAGTTAGGGATAACTCTTGATGATTGTCAGTTAAGGGAGGATTGCTTCAGCTGGAAGGGTCTTGAGTATGGTAGCAGGGAGGATGTCGTCCACATACGATGTGGCCTTGAGGGATGCTAGGGTGGCAGTGAGGTATTCCATAGTTAGTTTCTTGAAAGTTGTCCAGGTAGTTGTGGTTATGTAGGATGGGAAGTGTAGTATGCTGACAGTTGTGGCATTGGTGGCTATGTGTTGGTGGATCATGCTGATTTTGTTGACGAAGAAAGAGTTGATGGCAGTGGATTTTTGAATGTGGTGTACTATGGGTGGATCGGGCAGAGGGTTGATGCAGTGCTTAATGGCTTTGAAGAGGGCCCTGCTTTCACTGTTGGCCTTGGCTATGGTATTTTGGTAGGAGTTGGCCTTGGCAGTGTTGATCATTCGTCTGCACGTAGCAAAGAGTTCCTTGAGCAGGGGGAGGTTGAATGCACTGGAGGGTTCATATGAATTCTTTTGTTGTTTTCTGATGGTTTGTTTGTTCAAGTCGAGTTCTTGAGTGTACTGGGGTGTGGAAGGTTTCTGGTTGACGGCGCACCCTTTCAGTGGGGCATGGCAGTCATGTTGTTTGTGAGGGTGGTGCTGAGTTCTTGGTTGCTTCCTTGTTCGACAGAGGTAGACCAGCCCATGTGAGGTGGTGTTTGGTGAGGTCTCCTGTGAGAGCCTACCCTGGGAAGTTTTTGAAGGAAGTGAAGGCTTGCTTTCTGGGTTTCCGATGGGTGGGCTTGAGATGTGTATATGTGTGTGAAACATGTCAAAAGGATGAGACTAATTTTGGGAGATCAGATTCTAAACATTCAATTTCCCTTTGGAGATGTACATTTTAACAAAATGAAAAAAGTCCTTTTTGTTTGGGTGCACAGATTCTTACCAATGTTGGCATGCTCAATTGGATCTGTCAGTTTTGGTAGCTTGCCAAATTTGGTGAATCTCCATCCACATTTTCAGAAGTTATTGGGAGAAGTATCTTTCCATTTTAACATTGGACATGCAATATAACCTTATTTATAGAGCCACGACCTTGACCTTATATATTGAAGACCTTAATGAACGTGGGTTGAGCAAGGCATTTGCCCAGCAACCTGCCATTTCAGCTCCGAAACCAAACTGAGCCATTAGCCTAGCAAGAATTAAAACATTGGGATATTGGTGTGTGGTCAGTTTACATTTTAGCTATGGGATGCCTCACCCAGTACCTTTTTCTAAAGATGTACCTGAAAAGATAAGGTAGGATTCATACCGATTATAAATATGTCTAGCTAATATCTTTATCATGGAGGGGGTACCTGTTATCAACACACTAGAGAAATCTATGAGCATTGTTTGCAAGGATAACACACATCTTGTCTTGTGCTTAAATAAACATCTAAAAGGTGCAGAGTGTATTTGTTTGGCAAAAAGACAGTTAAAGCTTAAATATCTAGATATCTGTAGACCCTGTCTCTAACACCTCAACCTTGCCATTTAAATCAATTGCAATCCATGTTAACACCACTCCCCACACATAGTAGCCCCACCGTCCTCTTGTGGTATCATAATAAACATTGATGATATATAACTGCAGACACATCATCTGGGCATCCCTCGCAAACTCATGGCAATCTTTATTTTCACCCTTGTTCACAAGGCCTGCAACATTAGTAATTAAGTCCTACATATACATGTCACAATGGGGTACCTTGCTCAATGACCACAGATGGCACAGTGAGATCCAGCGTGATCAGACCAATTTCAGGTGTTAAGTCTTGGAGCCCAATCGTCTGTAATTCCCTTAGGTCTTGCTGGGCTTTCTGGACCCATTTTGTTGCCACAGCCCAAAAGGCAACACCTGATTAAAAGGCACACCTTTGGTGGCAGGGATATGAACTTGATGGATAATTAACCCTCCACCAAACACTGATTTGAGAGAATCAATTTGATTACACTCAGGTTGGTAATGACCGGATTTAGCAAAGAAGTTGTCTCCTTAATGTCACATCGAATCTCCAAGAGGCAGCCTTTGACACGCCTCAATTAATGGGTGCATTTCTGTGTTAAGGAATCCTCCCTGTCGATTGAATCTTTAGATAATGGAGGTAACCTAGGTAAAAATATAGTGGAACAACTGTATGTCGATTCCTTGGGTACACCATAACCCAGAAGGGGGCAGTTTCAACCAGAATTATAACCTGCCTACTTTGATCTTTGCGGAATGAACCAAATTGAGAGTGAATGAAGTTCTTGGGTTTAGCCACTTGGCTAATGTTCCGGACGTCGATTAGACTGAATGCATTTGACAGTACTTGAGAACCATAACATTGTACAGGATTGCTGGTGCTAGGCTAAAGTCCCAGGTGCAGCCATATTTATATACTTACTGGACTGGGATACCTGTTGGGTGCTTTGGAGCCAGCATTCAAGTCACTATTACCAGCAAGAAGGGGAGAATGAGGCACAGAAGACTCTTATTAAAAGAGTGTCTATTACTCAAAACCCTCAACCACAGTGGTTACAAGTACATTGTGATAACGAATACTCATCTGGAGAATGGTTAAAAGCTGTTTTATTTGTACACACCCCACACAATGTGATGACTTTTGAGAAAGAATGTTTAGTATGTGCGCCAGTGGAACCCCCTAATGAAAAGCAGGAGTTGTTATCGTTAATGTGTCCATCTGGAGCTGAGCCAAGGCCTGACTCAACTGGCAGCCCCATACAGGCATTAAGTGGCAGAGTATTCTGAGTGGTTAGATTTGTCCATGCTGATCCAACTGGGTCCATCAGATCTAGTAATAATGTCCATAAGTGGAGGGCAATGATCTTCACTAATTTGAAGATGGGTTCCTGTTCGTGTGGATGTCGTGGGATGTGAAATCCACAGCGGGCTCAGTAGAATCGCATCCACATGGTCACTGGGTACGGTTCCTACTACATTCACCCCTGGATTAGTACACATGAGCGACCTCATTATAAAAGACAGCAAATTGATTTGTGCAAACAACATCTACAGCACCTTGTGCCCTTGATCAAAAGCCGTGGAAACCTGAGATGCCAAAACCCTACTTCCACCTCAGTCAGTGGCTTGTGTGTTTCAACTGTGGTTGTAAATGTGGTGTCGGAAAAGAGGCTGTGTCCAAGAGTCAATAACGGTTCAGGGTTGG
This sequence comes from Ambystoma mexicanum, assembly GCF_040938575.1. Lineage (NCBI taxonomy): Eukaryota > Metazoa > Chordata > Amphibia > Caudata > Ambystomatidae > Ambystoma > Ambystoma mexicanum. Next base: position 295,765,514 of record NC_090936.1, on the reverse strand, counting down.
AATTAAACTTGGATCATTTTTTGGGACAGAATTTGAAGTTATTCTTTGCCTTACCCAACTATGATCCCACAGTCTTGCCACCTTTGGCATCTTGATACAAAGGTAGTGTGAGGCCTCCAGTTAAGTCTGTGGGCTGATTTTCAATTTTGTGTATTGAATCATTAGCCTCCTTAATTAGAGCAGCACTTACAAGGGCCTTCTATGAACTGTGATCAGTGACAGGAAATACTGATTTGGTAGCCTTTGGTTTCCACATTGTGCGCAACTTGAGTATTTTACCAGCGTTTGTCTTTTTTCATGAGATGACCAAGAAAGAAGCATTTCTGCACTGTCTTATGTTAATTTATTGATTTCCCTTTGCACAGATTCAATGATTATAGAGTGCACAGATAAGACCCATGCAAAGCGCAACATCAATATATTTTCACATTTGCAGTTTTACATTTCGCTAAATTCTCTGTTAGTTAACATTTAATTTAGGGGAAAGTCCATATTTGAAACACTGATCTTTTGAAAACTTTGTCTGGCTGTGGGATTGTTTTCGTATGTTGCAAACTGTGACCCTGCCAAGCAAGGGTTTAAGAAAAGTGAGATTTATAATAAAAGCAATGGACTTCTGGGACTTGCCTGCCCACTCTTGTTGTTGGAACTCTTCCTAAACACATAGCAAAGAAGAACAGCGTCAACTGAATACAACTGGTATGCTCCCTGTCCTTGCACCCATGGCCCAATGTGCCCATCTTGCAAATAAAGGGACGCTAGATAACCGCACTGAAGTGGTCCGACACTCTGAGCACCAATGGATGTCTGTCAGACACCCGAGCTCTCCATATTTACCTATCAATGATAATATTGTGTTCCCATGAAAGTGTCAGGATTCAACCCTTCGATGGGGACAAATCTTAAGTAGATTTGGCAGTAAAAGCTTCATGGGACATTGTCCAGTAGTTTGCATGCAGTTTACAGCGAGTGGCAAAGTTGTTTTGTGACCCTCCTCCTCTATGACTATTGATGGACCAAAAGGTTTGAATGGTGTTTCCCATGATCAGTGGTCGAAGTTTATGAAAAGAAGTAGTGGAACTATGTTCCCTACTGGTCTGCACCGCTCCCCACAATCCCCATCGCCACGGTCCTCCCCATGCACAATACAAACCCCAAAACACATGTGCCTGCTGTTTAAGGGAACGTACAGTGCAGGGCACTGAAAGTGCAAGTTTGTACTACTTCATACACTTTTATTTTAAAACGAAACCGTTCCGGAACGGTTTCTTTTTAAAATAAAAGTATAGGAACGGTAAAACTTAATTAAAAGAAGTAGAGGAGCACCGCTCCCGACCGCTCCTGCCCACTTCGACCACTGCCCATGATAGCTTATGGGGCGGTGGTGTTGCTTTCCGGACTGCTGGTTGCTGGATTTCTCCACTGGTGCCCCCCCCTCCCCCCGCTGAAAAATCCATCTGTGGCTTTGCTGAACAGTCTTTGGTAGAGCTGAGGATGCTTTAGTAGTTTTTTTGTCGAGTGTCTCTATTAGTCTGCCATTGTTCTTTGCCTTCTCTGACATGAAATGTTAAGAAACAAGCGTCGGCAAAGCTAGTAGTTTGGGCTTTTGCGTAGGCATAGAAAGGCATTTACCTGGCAGTGCCAAAACGGTTCACCTGGCTATAAGATGGCAACAGCTGGAAAATGGCGTGATTATTTGGGCATTAGATAGCATTGCCTTGCAAATATCTATTTAATACCTATTACACGCCAAAACCATTGGCTTTGACAAAGTTTGTTTTTAAAAGGACTTCTTGCATGGAACAGATACAAATCAAGTGGATGAAGACCTTTTTATTACAGCAGTTGTGCCTTTACAGCAGAAATTAAGTCATTACCTTAACCGACTGCTTAGAAATTGCGCTGGTGGGCTAAGGTTTGATCTTACTGCTTCATAAAGCTGGCTCAATGGGATCACAATATGATGTGTTTTGAGCAGATAGGGGCAGCTAGTGAATGGGAATGGCCATCAGGATTAGCATGGCTGTGGGCTGTCAATGGGTGGATTACCAAACAACACCCATCAGCTGGGTGTCCCTCCTCACATGTCATCTCCCTCCTAGCTGTACTCTAATGCAGTAGTTTCCGTTTCTAGGTGGGTTTTGTTTAGCGCCACCTAATAGCAAATCTAAAAAGAGGGATTCAGAGTTAAGGTCTTATTGTCCCCAGTACCAGTTTTTAGTGTGCCCTACTTATCAGATGCAAGAAGCAGTTATGCTTTTGAGGGTAGTTGGTCCTTGTCTTTTGATTGGCTATTTTAAATCAAGTCATGTACCACTGATATGGTGAGCAAGACCATATTATGTCACATGCCAGTTACATTGCAGGAATTGATATTGAAATTGATATTTTATTTCTATCGCGCTCATACACATGTGTTTCAGAGCGTGACAAGAAAAGGGTGGGGAACAGGGGAGAAACAAAACAACGATCTTACTAGGACCAGTGATATTGAGAATGCGCAAGTGTATGGTAGAGGGGGAATAAGTGCAAGGGAGGGGGGAGAAGTAGAAAGTGTAGAGCAAAAGGAGAGCAGGAATAAATACTGATAAATACATAAATAATAACAGCAAACCAAAGTAGTAGTGCAGCCAGCAAGTGGCAAGTGCTAAGTTGAGGGAAGCAGACAGGGTAGGTTAAGGAAGGAAGAGGGAGGACTGTATGGGTACAGATACAGATCCCAATGCAAAGGGTGGCCTGGAGGCAGATGCTGGAGGGTGGAATGATAAGCAGGAGCCTGGGCCCGGAGGACAGAGGGTGGCCAGGTGCACGGTGCCAAGAGAGACCAGATCAGCAGAGGAGAGGGGGGCCAAAGGCAGAAGCAAAGAGGATGGTCTTAAGGTGCTTCCGGAACCGGAGATGGTTCTCCTCAAGTTTTAGAGTTGTAGGGAGGCTGTTCCAGAGGGAGATCCCAGTGGAAGAAAGAGATCCACCCCCAGCTCATTTCTTAGAAAAACGACTGACCCTGAGGGAGCTAGAGGTAGAGGAGCGGAGAGCTCGAGAGGGGAGGTATTTGCAGAGGGATAGCTGAACGTATTTTGCACCCAGGCCCCTGAAAAGCCTTGTGGACAATGCAGAGGGTTTATTTAATCCTTACATCCACTGGGAGCCAATGAAGATATTTCAGGGCTGGAGAGATGCGATCGCAGGGCTTGAGGCCAAGGACAAGTCTCGCAGTCCTGTTCTGGATGAGTTGCAGAGGGCGGAGAATAGAGGCAGGTAGATTTAGAAAGAGGCTGTTACAATAGTCCAGCCTAAAGAGAACCAGAGCTTGGTAGACCATTAACTTCTGTCGGAAGGAGAGGAAAGGGAGAGTACCTCAGAGGAGGTACAGAAGGAAGTTAGACTTTTTAGAGACATCAGAGATGTGGGTGAAGAAGGAAAGTGTGGAATCAAGGATGACCCCGAGGTTCTTAACCTTGCAAGTGGGAGTAGGATGAGGGCCACGGGAGACTGAGCAGATAGTGAGGGGAAAGGATGGTCAGGGTGTGCCAATGAGGAGGATCTCAGCCTTGCTGGCATTCAGACAAAGATCATTGGCGGAACACCAGTCTTGAATGGCAGTAAGGCACTCAGAGATGAGGGAGGGAGAGGAGGTGGCCGAGGGCAACCTCAAAATGAGTTGAGTGTCATCAGCGTAGCACTGGAAATTTGAGCAGATAATGGCAATGCAGTGGCCGAGAGATGGCAGGTATTGGTTGAACAAGCAGGGCGAGAGGTTAGTCCCCTGGGGAACACCACAGGTAGAGAGGAAGATAGATGATAGGAAGGACCCCAGTTGGACCTGGGAGGGTCGATCAGAGAGGAAAGAGGTCATCCAGGACAGAGCCTGATCAGTGATTCCCAGGTTATCACAGAGACGGGTGAGCAGGATGGTATGGTTGACCGTGTCAAAGGCAGAAGAGAGATCAAGTAGGATGAGGACAGAGGGAGTGTTAGAGTCAAGGTTGGAGAGCAGATCTTTTCGGATGTTCAGGAGAGAAGCTTCCGTGCTTCTGGCTGCTCTGAAGCCAAACTGGTGGTTGTGGAGACAGCCAACAGAATCGGAATGAAGGTTAAACTGGGAGATGGCCAGCTTTTCCAAGAAGGGATACAGCATGGTATTTGCCCTCAATGACATCACAAAAAGTGATGTGACATGGGTTGTAAACCTGATCCCAAATGAATTGGCATTAATGTTAAAAGAAACCTACAATAAATGAAATTAAAAACATATACCAACTTAATCAGACAAAATGCTATTTTAGTTACCAACCACATTTTAACTAGTGTGCTATTAATCCTTGGATGCAGTCGTGATATGTCAGGGGTGCACCCAGCAGAACCAGCATATGCCAGGAAAAGTGGCTTCACATGCCAGTTGTCAAGGTGCAACAAATTGACGTAACAATAATCTTTGATCAAGAGGAGCAGGCTTTTATTTGAGATAATGTAGAATTCTCTTTGGCTGGTACTGACATTCCATATTCCCAGACTGTGGAAAGTAAAGAAATACGCCTTCTATGTGTACTTGTCCTGGCTGAAGGCAGCAGTCTGGGGAGAGCATCATTTTCTGTAAGGAAGAAAATCTGAGGACCAGACAACATCAGCAGGTGCGCAACATCATTCAGCTGACCGGGCTAAAGCCCACCCCTGAAATGTTAGCTGAGGAGAGGGGCTTCTGTGCCCTTTAACATCTCTAAGGATCAGGAGCATGCTTCTGGGCACATTTTGTTTCTTCAGAGGCAAATCTACTCGGCTCGGATGATCAAGCACTGCCCGTTTCTCTGTCACAGCCCCGCTGAGGCTGAGACACACATGCTGCGTCCCTGGCTGTGCAGCCTGTGCCATAATGAACTCGAAAACACGTTTCTTTTGTCATCAGCAGCATAGCCTTTCTTATGCATGATGGTGAATTTCCAACTTCCAACAATAAAACACCCTTTGAAAATGTTCACACCCATAACAGCTAAGCTTGATATGCTAAAAAGTAAAGTTTGCTGTGATGTCCTTAGTTGAATGTTCTTAAAACCATACACAACAAAACGCTGGTGACGAATCTCCAAACCTAAGTAAGTTTATGACACAACTTATTTTATTGACTTACAGCGCTGAAAATAAACTGGGTAAATAGATATTATTATTAGATGCATGGTTTGCTAATGCCTGGATAGAATGTTGTAGGCCTATTGGAGTTTGGTCCAATAGAATAGTGACTTCGGCATATGCCAACCAAGGGACCGCTAACTCTCGCACATGGGGTGGAAAGTTTTGGGCTGCTCTTACTGCCATATCCATGTCCATTGTGTAAAGATTGTATAGCAGGGGAAATAGAACACATCCCTGCTTCAGGCCCAGCTTATTTTAATGGGCTGAGTAAGAAGACCTTCTGAGTCTAGTCGAACAGACACTATGTAATTAGTACATAGCAATCTGATGAAATGGAGCAGATGTGGGTCAATGTTCCAACTAGTGAGCTTCTCCCATAATTTTGGACGGGAGACTCTATCAAACGCGCAAGGGTAGTCAATGTAACATAGATAGAGTTTCCTTCCAAGGTGGCGTATAGTATCTGCCATTATGTAATTCAGTGTCTAAATATTATGGGAGGTACTGAAGCCACTTCTAAATCCAGTCTGTAAGTTAGACAAAAGTCTTTGTTTTTTTACCCAAAGATTTCAAGATTAACCCGGCAAAGATTTTATAACTCGAGTCAATCATTGCTAAGAGTCTGTAGGTTGACAGATCTGCCATAAATCCTTTGTTAAATACAGGGATGATTATTGATTCTTTCCAGCTGGAGGAAGTGGTTCCCATTTCTAAAATTCTGGCAAAGACTGCTGCTGATATCCGAACACAGTCTATTGAATTGTTTTTAAAGACAACATTAGCAAGGCGATCAGGACCAGGTACATGAGATCCTTTAATTTTTCTGATAGCCCAAAAAATATCTATTTCCTCTGTGCTTAGTTTACCTTGATAGGTGAATTTAGCTGTCTCATTGTTACAAAGAGGGACAAAACAGTTGTTGGCGATATATTTTACCCACGCAGAGTGATGATGTTTCTTAATTTCCCCTCTGCTGTCAACTGGTGGCTACGCTGTGTGATACGTATTGCTTTGCAGAGTACTCTTTTCCTTTTAGCTATAAGGACACTGTATAGGCGCAGTCCCTGTTCTTTTTGCTGGAGTCTGTTATTACCCAAACGGATTCGAGAAATTGCTGCTTTTGCTAAATTACAAATATCCCAGTCATATTTTTCCAATTGTCTGACAATGAAGATTGCCCAAGCTTACAGCTCAGCGAAGTCTAGATTCTATTAGAGACCGGAGGCATTGTGCTTAATATTCCTTAATTCCGCTCATCAGCCGCTTTTCAAAACTTAAACAAACACTCAAGGGACTACAAATCCTCATAGGTCCCTTGATCACTGTAGTTTAATATCCACTAAAGTCCAGCAATCATGGCTCATCTCCTTGTATGACCCACTTCCTGCTCGGGTCCCTTCCTCTTTCTTTTGACCACGAACAAACGCCCCACTCCTGGCAAAAACAGTCCAAACGCATACAAGACAACTCCAAGGAACATACACAGAACAACAGTTCCTCAAACACCGGATAGTCCATGACATAACACTCCAAACAAATCCAGATTAAATGCAGATGCCAGTTACCCGACTGTACATGAAGGCTCAAGAATTCTACTGGTCATCCCCTATGAGACAAGAAGAAAAATAACAGTATTAGGGCAGCTTCTCAATACATGACACTGCGACCAAAGCAAAAATTGCACCCACCAGCGGATCAGGGTCGGATAATGCTCATCTCCATTTCTCTAATAGAATCAATACTTCCCTGAGCTGTAAGCTTGTGCAATCTTCATCCTATGTTAAGACCGGAGGCGAGCATTATGCTTGTTCAAAGCTATTTATAACTGTTGCAGCAATCTCTGACACATGATTAAAATAAAACATTTAAAAAGTGGTATCTGAAGACCAGTCAGCAGATTTCATAATATCCTGCAAAGACACGCCTGCAGCAAACACCCTAGATGCCATTGCGCCTCTAGCTGAATGCGCACCAAACACGCTCAAATCAATGCTTGCCAAATGCATAAGTTCTTTGACTCACCTAGCTATGGTAGCTGAAGCCACTGCATGATAAGGCCTCCTATGCGCTATTAGCAACTGTGTCACTCCTGTCGGCCGGACGGTAGCCACCGCTTTCTCATAGTCTTTTATGCATTGTTCTACTCAAAGCTTAGGGCTATCAGGAAAAAAATGCTAAGATATCACTCTGTAAGCAGTCTTTGTTCGTTTGGCTATACTAAACGTTACCCTATCCGGATAGAAAATCTTTCTTCTAGCTCTAACACTTTCACATCCGACCCTCTTCTACAGGCCACTAAGCATAGCAACATAGCTAACTTCCCTGCTAACCGAGAGACTGACAGTTGACTATTGTCTGGCCAGCTGATAAACAATCGAAACATTTCCTCCACGTTTCAGTGCACAGCGTGTCTGGATGCGAGAGGTACTTCCAATTTTGAACCTCGCATCAGATGCACTACAGCTGGATGCCTCCCTATTGGCAATCCATCCACCTTCTCATGACCGGCTGATATGGCTGACCTGTAGACCCTGAGGATCCTGAAGGCTCGCCCTTCCCGAGACAGGCCTGCTAGGAAATTGAGGACTTGCACTACAGGTGCTGAAAGGCGATGAAAACCCTGTTGACCGCACCAGCTTTCCCATTTGTCACATGTGGTGCAGTAGCTCCTAAGCGTAGATGGGGCCCATGAGTCTCTGATGAACTCAGCAGCAATCTGCCAAATTCCTGCCAACTCCCATATCTGCCTGAAACCCTGCACTCTAGCAATTGCAGGTTCCCCGCATCCACTAATGAGTGTGTCTGACCGGTGGGGTTGCACAGTAGATGCAGTCTGTGCGGAATCATCTGCGGAAAATCTGAGGAAAGTTCCATTATTACTGGAAACCACAGCTGGGTTTTCCACAACGGCACTACTAACACTACTTCTGCCGCTTCCCTTCGAACCTTCGTTAAGACTCTCATCAGCATGATGATTGGGGGAAAGGAGTAATGAACTGCACCTGACCAACTGTGGAGAAAGGCGTCTGCTCCCGGAGCTCCCGGATCTAGTCTCCAACTGAAAAACCTGGGAATCTGCGCTTTCTATCTGGACGTGAAGAGATTGATGTCGAACGGACCCCTCCTGTCCTGCAGCTTTGTAAAGACTGCTGGATGCAACGGACAGTCGCTGGAATCTGCCAGGTAACGCAAGTTCCAGTCTGCTACCACATTTTGTTCCACTGGCAGGTACTCTTGCTGTCACTACTATGTTCCTTTCCAGACAGTGGTGCCAGAAGTCTTTTGCTAACTCGGCCCACATCTTGGACTTTGTACCCCGTAGCCCGTTTATGTACGGAACTGCCGAAATGGTGTCCATCTTCAGCAGAATACAACAGTTCACTTTGTCCCTGGAAAACCTTTTTACTGCAAAGGAGCCTGCCAGCAATTCTAGACAATTTATGTGCCACTTGAGCTCTTTCTTGGACCATCTGCCTCCGGTCTGTATCTCTCTGCACCTGGTGCCCCAACCAACCCTGCTGGCGTCCAACTCTATGGGCCTCATTCCGAGATTGGAGTTAGTCATGGCGCTATTTGCGCCATGACTGCCTCCAATAACGGTACCAGCACTGGTCTCGTTCAATGGGGACTTAGCGGTGTAGTCCGAACTTTGCAGGACCGGTAAGTCCCCATTGAAAAAGCCATTCCCCATTCTCATTTGAGCCCCCATAGGGCTCAATGGGAATGGGGAAGGCGCTAATAACGGTATCACAAATTGCAGTACCGTTATTAGCTCTGAAGTCCCTTAACGGGTCCCGTCCATAACGCCTGGTCAGACCAGGCGTTAAAGGAGGGAGCTGCTAAGGGACCTCGTAGTAGGGCGGAAAGGGATTACCGGCACCGGTCTCCTTACCAGTGCCCGGTATCCCTTACCGCCCTACTCGGAATGAGGCCCTATGACTAGTTCCATAACATCGCCAAAGATAGCTCGGCTGTTCCACGCTTCCATGTTTTGCAACCACCAAGTGAGTTCCGACCTTGCTTCGTTGTCCAATGGGACTGTCTGGAGAGAACCTACACCCCTGCAAACATATTTTATATTTAATCTTTGCAGGGCTCTATAATGCAAGGGCCATGGAAAAATCGCTTGGATGGATGCTGCCAGGAGACCCACTACTCTGGCTAAATTGCAAAGCAAAAGATTCTGCTTCTCGATCACAGATATCAGTTCCTTCTTGATGGCCTTCATCTTCAGAGAGGGCAGCTGGAGGGAAGCTTTCTTGGTGTCAATCATAAATCCTAACAATTCAAATCTTTGCATGGGCTTTAGCTCTGACTTCTCTAGGTTTAATAGAAATCCCATGGAGGTAATCAGAGCGCATAGCCAGCGCACCTCATCTTGGAGTGCTGCACAGTCTTGCGCTACAATGAGAATGTCGTCTAGGTACATGACAATGTGGAGACCTCTGTCCCTGACGTCTGTTGCTACTGGTTTTCTCACTTTTATGAAAGCCCACAGTGCTGAGGCCAAACCGAAGGGCAGGCAACTGAATTGCCAACTCTCTTCGTTCCAGCGGAAGTGGAGGAACCTTTGATGTTCTGCCGCTATTGGAATGTTGAGGTATGCGTCCTTTAAATCTAAATTGCTAACCAATCTCCCTTTCAGTGAAAATCTTGGAGGAGATGAATCCCCTCCATCTTGAAATGTCTGCAAGTGAGCCATCCGTTCAACTCTTTCAAATGTATAACTGGTCTTTACTTTCCTTTTCTGTGCACCAGAAACTAATTGCTGTAAAAACCTGGCTCTTCCAGCGCACCACACTCTACAGCTCCCTTGCTTGCTAGACTGCATAATTCTGCTTGCAGCAGAGCATTTCTTCTCGAGCCATGTGGATGAGGAGGGGCACCCCTCTCTGCGTGGGCACCCCAAAGAACTCTAGACGTAAACCCACTACTGCTTGTAATACCCAGGAGTTGCTTCACAATTCTTGCCATTTGCTTAAAAACAATCTCGTCCTGTCCCCCACTGCCGGAAGGTCCTCCCTCAGCGCACTTACCGCCTGAGATGCTGTCTATAGGAACCTCTCCCTCTGCGACCTCTGGAGTGGTGATTTCTCATAGGGAAGAATGTGTTGTGCTGTCTACTTTTCCAATACTGTGCTTCTGGACCTTGAGGTCTTCTCTGCATTCAGAAACGACTGCTCGATCAGCCCCAATGTCAACCAGTCCCTGCAAAAACTTGTCCCGTGAAAATCTTCCCAATTGAAGACTGGGCTTTCTCCAAGGCAGTCTAGGTACTGACAAATCGTGACATTTCTTTTGCGAAAGCATCCCCAAAAGGCATGCCTTGTGCACCCTCACCTGCTTCGTAAGTGGTTAAGACACTAAGCTTAATGTCCACTTTCAATAGAAGGCTTCTCCTTCTCTCTGAAGATAGTGCGCAGTTAGAGTTACCTAAAAGGCAAACTGCATGTTGCGCCCAATTGGCGAGGGTTTGCGCATCTATAGGTTCTCCCGTATATTTGGCTCTTTCAGCTAGGTCCATAATTTTTTCTAAAGGCCCTTCTAAGTCTAGGACCTTATCTTGGCATCCCTTCAGTCTCTATCAATGTCCTTCCTTATGTCTCTGGATGTGTTTGTGACGAAAAGTCACCATTTTAGGATCCTGCTCTGGGGGATCAGTGACCTTACCTGGCAGGTGTGGGCATTCTGCTCTCATACGGAATTGTACCTCTCGTTCCAGTGGCTTTCTAATCCGCTACGCTATGTACAAAGCCACTTTGGATGAAGCCACCCACTCTGTTGACTTGGTGTTCCTGATGGCCTCTGGGTCGAACATACCAACCATATTTTCTTCCTCGTCCCCCTGATCTGGGGTCACTAGCTGCGAGAACCGGCCAATGGGATGCCCATCATCCTCGTCTTCCTCAGCATCCTCATTATCAGGCGATTAACCGCTGTTGCCCTCCCCTGTAATAACCACGCCTGGGTTAGGGGGTAAGTCTGGTCTCTTCCAAGCCCTTTTACTCCCCCCAGACTTAGTGTGTCCGACAGATGATAACGCAAAAAATTGGAACTCTAGCCCAAATTAATAAATATTAGTAACAAAGTGACATAAAGATGTGGGGGTGCTCAGGGGGAGAAACACCACGTACGGGTGAGGGGAGGGATCCTAATTTGCAAAGTGCATACAAAGAAGACAAATGGATAGAGGTGAATTCTATCTAGCACTGCCTATATCCCCTCTAAATCCTAGGAGGCGCTGGTGAGCTACTTATCTAAAAGATAATAGAATCCGGAAAGGAAAAATATACCCATTTTTAGTATGTACTTGCCTATTATAGTAATTAGGGAGAAGCAAGAGAATCTCCTGTAGCCCAATGGAAGTCAGGCCCACTGCATGTGCAGTGCAGGGTGCTGGGTGAGGAATGACTTAGCGATAAAACAAGCCAACAGGCTTGAGCACACAACAATACAGTCTACATATGGTAAAGAACAAGTTTTAATGACCTGTAGAATTGAGTCGATGTGTGGAGGTGTTGATAAAAGTTAAAAAAGTTATCTGGATTGTAACACCGGGTTATCTATTAACCCAAACTGTACATGTGAACCCATGAATTGTGCACATGTCTTGTCTCAATAGTGAAACAGTGTAATACAAAGAGGCTTGCACACAAGGAGGAGTGTGAAAGCAAGAACAAGTAATGTTCCGGGTCTACCAGTTTCAGTGGTGTTTAATTGGATTTATCTACTTTCTTCAGGACAGTCTTCTCATTTTACCGGTTACATCCGGGATATGGCAGTGGGTAGTAGGTTGCTTACACCCTCCTTATGAGTACTTCTTTACAGCCTGTGAAGTGAATTTATGGCCCTACAGTTGTTACGTGCATATGCTGGAGCGGAATAGTTCAATGCGAACAAACGTGTGGTCTATCAGCCGGCGATGTTGCTACTTGTATCAGCTGTGCACATGTGGTAATTAGCGGTAGCTCGCCCTGTATCTTCGGTAAGAATGCTGTATGCGGTAGTCGTATCAAAATGAAGTTCCTCGGCTCTGAGGAGGTGCTCAACTCTTGCCTGTGGTGTAAAGGTCGTATCTCAGGACGTGTCACTGGAAACCGTGGTCGGAAATGTCCGACAGATGAACCATCTCCAGGGCTGTTTGCCCTTCTTTTCCTGTGCACTCCCTCTACTCCTGAACCTTTTGTGGTTAGAATGGACTCCAAAACCTCCAGGCGGTCCTTAATGGGCTTCACCCCCTAGGAAACTGCCATAATGAGGGAATCCCCTAATACTTACTTGAAACTGAGGGACAAGTCTCTGTCTGAATCAAGGCTATCCTCAGCCCACTGCTCCGCATTCCATTCTGGGCAGGGGCTCTAGGATGACATAAATAATATGGGAAATAGCTCTTAAAGGTCCTTGGGCTTGAACTCAGTAAACTGCAACTATATTCAGAGGCGATACTGGGAGTGATAGTCACTGTTTTACTGATGAAATCTGTTAATGTGCCAGATCCTGAGCTTGGACAGGGCAAGCTGAACAAAACAGGTACTGTCTGATTGATACTTGACCTGTGCCTCGAGGGAACTTTCCACCAACTGACCTTATTTTTCGTTCCTTCCCTACTACTCCAAGTAAGAACCTTCTCTACTTGCACTGTCTCCTCCTGCTTTCCTATAAATAGTCTATCCAATCTTCCCTTGCTTTCTCCTTCTACCACTTCCACTCTCAATGGTTATTTCATGTTCTTCCATCTCCACTGGACTGTCCCTCCTCCTTGCTTCTTTCCTTCTCGGAGCCTATATGTATTCACATTTTATTCTCCTCTGACCTGTTCTGTTCTCCCACACCTCCTTATTGTTCTTATTTTATTTTATGTATAGTATAGTCATGCAACCAAGTCTTTTTATACAGAATAACTCATTCAAAAATAATTCATATTTCAGATCACAAAGTGTATATCATTTCAATACAGAAATAAAACATTGATCTATAATATAATTAGTGTACAATAATAAAGAATTCACAGGATATAGTGGTGTCTTTATCTCACACCAGAATTTCATTAAATGGTTAATTAAACATATGTCATTTCCTTCCATGAAACTATCCCAAATAAAATCATACCCATCATTAAGATAATCAAGGTAGGCATATGCTAATAAATATTTCCTCCATGCAGATGAACGCTTCACAGTGAATTAATAAATGCTTGATCATTTAAAGTTGCATGGTGTCGTGCCACATAAATGGCAAGATCTACTGTTCATGGGTTTTTAGCCCAGGCACCCAGGATCTCAAGAGTTTTAACCATATTGAAGTTACAATGCATATATTCATGCCATATGCTGCAAAGCAGATAATCTGCAAGGTATTTGGGCATCAGATGCAGCCTAGGTAGCTGCAAAATGTACTCATAGGAGGGGGCCTTTGTGGAAAGGTCAGTCATATTTTGTTCCCAATCCAAGTTAATTTGGTTCTTAAAAGGAAGTAACTGTGGATCTTAGCAGGTCAATGTTGAAGCGCCTAGTTAAATTCAGTCCCCCACACATTAAATTGTTGATAGTGATTCCCGTAAAACAGGTGGCTGCAGAGCCATGATCTGCATCAGTGTATTGGGCAAAGAATTCACAAATTTCCAATGCAGGGTTAGTCTACATTTTAAATAGTGTTTTTTACTGAGGAAATCCCCAATTCTGCCTGCAAATATTCAACGGGAAGGCTAACAGATAGTATCATCAACCTCCTTTCAAGCTTCTTGAGTTCCATTTTTAAAGGAGCGCCCCATACTTCAGCCCCATACATCATGTTAGAGACAATCTTTAGATTATATACCATTTTCAATGTGCTGATCGAATCGCCACTACGAGCAACCGCAAATACTCTGGTAGCACTAGTAAGTGTAATAACAGAACTTTTAACCTTTTCCAAATTTGTGAGCCAATTTATCTTAAAATCTATCACTGCACCCAAATAATTGTGATGGGATACTATTTCCAATGTTTTAGGATTAAGATTCCAGATTAAGGAAGTTGTGTATTACTAACTTCAGGGGCAAAGAGCTTGTCATTGCAGAAATCCAAATGTAAGTCAGCTAGATAAAGGTTAAACATGGTACATGCTAAGACGCATGCCTGTTTTAATCCAACAAAGGTAGTTATGTTATCACTGAAGTCACCAGATCTGTTTAACCTAATATTTCCAGAAGTGTTGCTATATATGGCCATAAACATTTTCAGTAGTCCTTGAGGGATCGCCCATTTGTTCAGGTTATACCACAAGAGATTCTGTATAACAGTATCAAAAACTGAGATGAAATCGATATAGGAAACACATACCATTTTTGATAGGTACGCCATGCAGTCTCAATAACCATTACTAATCTCAAAATGTTAGTTAGTGTAGATGACCCCTTATGGAAACCAGTCTGTTTAAGTGGGAGGATGTTAAATTGCATAATCCATTAATTAAGATTGTTTAATAATATTCTGCCAAATACCTTCGCAGGAGCAATCAGCATAGCTGATAATATGTACCTCTTGGACTCCTCACAGGCCCTCACTTGCATGCTGGTCCTATTATACGTTTTGTAAAGCTATGCAGCATAATTCCGGTTTTACTGATAGAAAGAAATAGTTTGTGGAGAATGATACCAACAGCAAAATACTTTTTTTTATTTTTTAACAGAGAGTTACAAACCACATCTGCCCCCGGAGCTCTGGAGTCCTTGATCTTATTAATGATATGTTTGACAAACCCTGCCGTGTGTACATCCTACTTGGCACAACACAGATTCCACAGTGGGAATCAAAAATCAATCATTGTTCTCCATCTCTCTTCCTGTCTACTCTCCTCCTCCTTGTCTTCCTCCTCAAAACTCTCCTGTCCTCCTTCATGTCCTCTCCTCCAATCTCTACAGTAGTTTTCTCTGTCACGTTTAACCTCTTTTGTACTTCCTCCTGCTTGTTGATGTTGTTCTTCAACCTCTCTTATAATCTCCCCTTCTTGCTGTTCTTCTCCAACCTCTCCACTGCTCCCCTCTTCGCTCCTTTACCAACAACTCTTACTATATCGCCAACTCTTCCTAAACGTTCAGCACTCCCTCCATCTCCATACCCCCTTGGACCTTCAACTCTCTGAACACTTCCTGCTCCTCCGGCACCTTTACATCTCGCTGAACCTCCACCTTCTATTACAGCTTCAGCTCTCTCACCACCTTCACTCCTCTTCTCCTTGCCACTCTCCTACTCCAAATACCCATATCTGTGTAGATCTATGTATGTGAGCTTTTATTCGGCCGGACTGTCATCTTGGAGCTCCCCGGTGAACTGATGCATGGTGAGACGCACATGCAGAGCTTGCGAAGGGGGCTGTAAGTGCTGGTAATTGTCCTACATCTTGCATCTGGGCCACAGACCCCACTGAAGAGAAACCAGGCTGGGAACTTGAATTGGTAAAACACTCTTTTTCATTATCCTGCAATCATTTCTGCAGACCACAGATATGCGGGTCACTCTGCCAGTAGTAGGATTAAGTCCAATGTGTTGCGGCACCAGGAGATGCTCGCCATAACGTTGTGCCCGCAGGCTTCTTCATCACTTACGAGACAGTGGCCTCCAACCCTCTGAACACCCTCTCAAACACACAGAAAGTGCCAGGAAGGGGACATTGTCACAGACCATAGACTATCAGTCCATCAGAACATCCCTCTTTCCCTTGGGCTCTGACTCCTGATGGTCAAATAAAGGTTATGTGGGGTTTCAAGGTTCCCTCCACTATTGTCTTGGCTGACTAGTCGCTCTGTTGTCTCCTGGTCAGGATGTTGTATTCAACATTGGTCAGTTCCTGCCCAAAAAAAAAAAACATTGGTCAGTTCCACTCTGAGGACTGAGGAGTCCTGGTTTTACCGATAGGGATGTCAAGCTCAGGCGAGATACACCAGATATCCATAGGCCTAAGAATGATAAGGGGACAGCAGCTACAAGAAAGTCTGGTAGACTCTACCATAGTCTCCACAAGAAGAGCAATGATAGGTATTCTACCATGGGGTGCCTCCTGTCCAGGATCCCTTTTCCCTATCCTGGCTTCTCTTCAGCAGCACCCCATCCTCAACTGGTAATCTTCATTCTTCCACTTCCTTGAGGCCCTGCAATGGTCAGGATCTCCTCAACTCCCCAGTTTGACAGCAGGCCTTTCTTTATCATACCCTTCTTTCCTCTCTCTTGGCGTCCTTCAAACTCACAAGGTATTCCTGGTCCAACAGCTTTTTCCCAGTCTTCTTTTGGTCTCCTCCTTTCCTCCTCCTTCACAGATGTTATTCCTCTCTGACCTTTCTCCACTCCTTCTGTTTCACTTCTCTCTTCTCCTTCCTTCCACCTCAATAGTCTTCTTCCAGACTGTTTCTTTTCTGATGCTACTTCTCTTTGGTCCTCTTCCAACCCTCCAGTGTCTCTTCTCTCTTTCTCTCACTTTCTTCCTCTGCTGCAAAACATCTTTCCACTTTTCTTTGTTATCTGTCTCTTTCCATCTTCACTTCTACCTTTCTTTTATCCCTTGCACTCTCCCCTTCCCTCTCCTCTGCACTTGCACGTTCTCAATGTCACTGGGCCTAGTAAGATCGTTGTTTTTGTCCTCCCTTGTTTCCCTCCCTTGCCTCGTTACGCTCTGAAACGCTTGTGTATTGGCTTGATATAAATAAAATATCATATCCTTTCTTTCACTTCAATGCTTTCCTCGCCCCTTCCTTCTTTCCCTCCTACTCTCCAACCTATACTTTACCTCCCTCCTCCACTATTGGCCTCGTCCTTTGTTCTGAATCCTCCTCTCCCTAAACCTCTCTCTTCAGGAATTTCCAGTCTCCTCTTTGACCTTTCTTTTCTCTTATATCTCACACTGCTACTGCTCTTCTACCTCTACTACTTTCCTGCATGCTCTCTCTTTCTCTCTCTCTCCCCCTTTCGCTCCATCTCTCTCTGCTTTCCCTTCCTCACTGTTCTGAAAGGCCAGTTCTACCCTCTCAGTCCACAAACACCCTCACTCGGTGTGGAATGTTGTATGTCTTTATACCAGTGCAGAGCTGTCCCCCCTGAGGGCCTGTGAGCACTGAACCATGCCCAGTTGTTCAACTCCATGCAGGGACCGCGTCGGGGACTTTAAACCTTTTCAGTTAAAATGGGCCATAGTCTCAGTCCCCCCATCCAGTCTCCCTAGCAGCTGCTTCTATGTTGGCAGTGTTACTGGACGACAGCATATCTCATTAATTGATTACATTAAATGTGTGCCTCAGTCTGTATTCAAGGGCTGTAGGCAAGGGGGACCCCAAACATCATATTGTAATAGACCCCGCTGGTGTGAGGCTTAACAGCCTTGCAGGATGGCAGCTCCCGGCCCGCATAGAGACACAAAAACACGTGCATTCCATCCAGGCTCCTCCTGCACTCTGGCATATGGGGAAACCCCTTTATTCACTGCAACGGAGTTGCAGCACTCCGTTGCGGGCATCACAAGACTTCCGTCACCACATCCTACCTTTTTCATAACAATGAAAACATTATCACACAACCAAACAGGATGGTGCAGCAACACATCGAAACTTAAAATAATTGCAGTTAAACTTGAAAACGTCATACTTGTAACAGTCTGTTCCTTACTCCAGTTCAATGTTACTCATCAAGCACATAGTCCTTCAGGTGTGATGGGGAGCATAGGGACTCCCTCTGTGGATATCTCCTACCTGCACATCCTTGGAACACATCCTCCGCACCTCGGCTCTGATCTGGCAGTCCATCAGGGCTCTATGGGCCTTCAGGTTGCAGGTCAATCTCACCCCGCACTGAACTATGGTCGACCGGTTGATTGCCCCCGAGCCTCTTGAAGAAGCTGGAGTTGCGGGTCACTGTGAGTTGTGGGTCACTGTCTTAGTTCTGTCGAATGCCGACACCATGGACCCTTTCACTCCTACCACATCCAGCGGCTGAGGGCCATAGGGAAACAATATCCTTCCTTCTGGGTGCCGGTTCCTAACTAGCACCTCATCCCCCAGCGATATGTTGAATGCTGCAGCTTCCTCTGGATGTTCTCCCTCTCGTTCCACCTATGCCGGTCATCGGCTACCTGATCCTTATCGATCACTCCCGGTTCTCTGGCTGTGCCATCTGGTAGGAGGCCGTGTGGGCATCTCTGGAACATGACCTCTGCGGGGGCCACACCAGTTGACCTGTGCAGAGTCGCCCTGTACTCCCACAGAAATTGGTAGAGGGCTCGATGCAAAGATTGCCCCTGTCCGTGAGCTATCCTGAGCACTTTGTTCAGCATCCGCAAGAAGCGCTCAGCTACCCCATTAGCTGTGGGTCAAACAGGAGAGACCTTCGGTGTCTGACTCCACACTCGCTTAAGAAGGTTGCCAAACTCTCTGCTTGGAAAGGCGGGCCGTTGTCGGTGCATACCTCCTCCGGGAAGTCATGGGACACAAACATCTTTTCCACCGCTGGTACTATGTTCACGAACGATGTTGACTCAAACTCCACTTCCGGATATCGGCTCCATTCATCAATCACCACGAGGATGTGTGTCTCTCTTCCTATCGAGCCAAAGCCCATATGCACCACCTCCCATGGCTTGGTCCCTCTTGGCATTGACTCAATCTGGGGTTCCTTTTTCACAGGGGCTGCAGCCTGGCACCATACACAGTTCTTCACAAACTGGTCAATAAGCAGTTCCAGATTGGGGAACCACACTTTTAACCTGAGCCGTGACTTGGTTTTAGCGGACCCCTGATGCCTATGATGTGCCAGAGCTATGACCTTGTCCACCAGCACTGACAGTACCATCATCTTCTGGCCCCTCAACAGAAGACCTGACTCAGAGAAGGACAACTCATTCCTCACCCTCCAGAGTTGTTCTAGAGCGACCTTTGCCTCTTGCGTGCGCCTGTCCAACCCTGCACTGACATGAAGAATGGTACATTAGACTCCTTCACCATCTTGACATGCTCCTCGACATCCATGTATGCGTCCTCCGCATTGGACTTCCCAGGGTGCCTAGACAGATAATCCACAGCATTGTTTGCCCCTGGCCGACATACCAGAGATGAGAAACAATGGAGGCAACACTCTTTTTTGTGAGGGGGCCTGACCCTAGAGGGTTACACTGACGTAGCAAGAAAGGGGGGGTTAGAGTCAAAGGCTACCCTAGTCATGGGCGTTAAGGGCAGGTCACCCCACTAACTTCCGTGGAGCTAGGTGTTAACTAGCTCGGAGAAATGGTAAAAAAGGTCACCAAACCTTAAAAAGAAGGCTGATTCAATTTATCAACACAAATAAGGTTTTAATTCAACATAACATGAAAAACATGAATTCGTAGATAGGCAAGTGCCTTTAGATAGCGCGTTCCGTATGCATATAGAAATACATTGTGGCATGCATAAGGGTGAGTTAGTAACATAGGTGACAATTATTTCTTGTACTGCTGGACATCAATTATGTAGCAATACACTAACATTGTCGACACATTTGTTAATGGTGTTTCTAGTTCGGTGCTTGATAGAGAAGGGCAGTGACTGTTAGGATGGAGCAGCGCTGCTGATGGGCATCGAACTGTCTTCAGGACAGAGATTATTGTCAAGGCGCTGTTGCAGAGGAAGCACGTGTGCCTAAAGGTTAAGAAGCTGGAATTAGAAGACTTGGTGACCTACAAAGTACCAGCAAAATAAGAAATGTAAAAAATGTGAAAGGAGGGTGACCTACCAAGGTCAATCAGTGAACGCCACGCAAAGAACTTTAGTAAAGGACAAGCTGCTGGTAAGTAAGTGCGGCTGGAAAGCGGTCTGTGTGGTCAGACAGCCAAATCTGGAAGAAAATGTCCAATAGATGTTTTTAGATACGTGACATTTTTGGATGGATATGGTGATGGTGCCTAGTTATTTCGGCTGGTGGTCTGATAAGTGATCGTGTCATGGAGTCATTACTCCTGAGGTGAATAAGATGATTAAAGAGGTGGCAGCAGTGTTGCCAACAAGTTCTGGTGGATTGTGCGGTGACATCCGTAGTGAATGGAACAAGTGCATGATAATTTGTGAAAGTTTGTGAGATATTAGCATTTATTTAAAAAAAAACAATGAGCATTGTTAGAAACAATGGTGTCGTCCATTTTGCGTGGTAAATGTCTCACGCATCAAAAATGGATGGGGACAAATATGTGGGCAAGTTGAGAGAGAGGCAGGTCGTGTGAGCGTTTGCTGTGCCTATTTAAAAAAGAAGCTCAACAGAAGACTATTGAAAATGTGCACGCGTGGGTGCATCGTGACCAGGCACCAAGGAGGGAAGCTTGTCTTGGTCGTGGCCACTGGTGCTGTAGTGCGCATAGCTAGATCTTAACAGAGAAAGCTATTACAAGGCCTGGAGCCGGCGAAAGAACGCTTACCTCTTGCGGGAAGCTGCAGCAAACAAGTGTTCGTGCGGATCGGATGTGCGCATGCGTGTTGGAGAAGTGCTTCTTTATTGTGAAAGAGCATCTAATGTGCATGTGCTACTGGGTAGTGCTTTTTCTTGTATGTGCTGGAATTTCTGCAAGAGAGCTACTACACTATGTCCGATGCCAAGGGTTCTGGGGCAGTGGATGCCAGACAGTAAATGAAAAGGAGAATTTTATTCAAACACAGCCACGCAAGAGAGTGCCGTAGCAGCACTAGTTTGAGCTTAGTTGCAAAAGTGGCATGAATGGACATAGTGGAAATCTACAGTATCATTTAGATGACATAATGTAGTGTACATGGACATTCAGTGTGGAGAGCTCAGAAGTGTCATTTTTCTATATATTTTTATAAATAAACACAATTTGTGTGGGGCACAGTGCACGGTCAAGCAGGTAATGCATTGTCAATGGTCCCAATAAATCACGCATAGAGTTCAGCGGGGGCGCAATAAAAAAATGGAACAAGTGATACATTTGCATCGGTCGCCATAATTTTCGCATTTTGTTGTGACTCGGTGTTATCTGAAAAACATAATGCGACCGATGCGAGCATTCAATATCGTAGCTTCTGAGGTGTCATTTTGAACATTTTTTACGACAATGGAGCTAGGGGCACAGTAGTGGATCCAACAAACAATACATTGTCAATGGTAAAATTGATATTACAATCGGTGCTAAAACATTGTTGGGAATGGCTAGACAAAAGGGGGCTGGGACTGTAGAAACCCAAGGGTGCAAAGGCAATGTCAGAGTTCAGGTTAATGTTGTATGATCCTTACTGGGTAAAGAAAAGATTCCACTTGATGGAAATGTTTAGGCCGTGGTTTACGGAATCTAGGCGGTAAATCCACCTTTGCTCTAGTTTACGTAGAGCCGTGTCTCGATTGCCTCCTCGAAATGGGTTTCTTGCTGTTTATATAACTGCCCAGAAGATGTCGTTATGGGTGTGGTTTTTTGCCTTGAAATGGGCCACCAAAGGTTTGCCGTCTATCTGGTTCTTTACGCATGATCGTTGTTCACAGATGCGTTGTCTTATCTCTCTTTTGCATTTACCCACATGTATAAGATTGCAAGGGCATCTTATAATGTAGACAGACCATTTGGTCTTGCAGTTCGTGAAGGAATTCAACGTCCATGGATTGCCTTTTAGATCAATTGTTTTTATATTTTCTGTTAGTGAGCAAACAGAACAATTACCACATTTAAAATGGCCTTTCGCCGGAGGGAGGTGTCATAGTGTGGTCTGATGGTTTTTTTGCAAGTCGATTTCCACATAAATGTGCACCAAACAGTCTTTCAAGTTTCAACTACGTTTGAATGCAAATCTGCCTTTTTTAGGTTTAAAGGAGTCAGTGTGGAGCTTGTCCCAGTGTTTGAGGACCACTTTCTTGATTGAATTGCTAATTGATGTGAAAGTGGTGACGCAGGTCATCTTAGAAGTGTGTTGTTCTCTCGGTGTTGGTGTCAGGTATGAGTCTCTGTTTGTGTGCTTGGCTCTTTTCCGCGCTTCACGTACAATATGGCTGGGGTATCCTTGTTCTTTTAGTCGGGTGGCTAGTTCTTTGCTCTTGAAATCATAATCACTCATGGTTGAACTGTTTCGCCTTACTCTTAAAAATTGTCCGTAGGGTAAGTTCATTTTCATGCCCGAAGGAAGAACGCTTGAAAATTTGAGCATAGTATATTTCGATGTCGGTTTGCGGTATAAGGTTGTGCTCAATGAGTTGTCCAAGTTTTTGCATATTTCTAGGTCGAGGAATGGTATCCAATCATGGTTGTGATCAATTGTGAATTAGATGCAGTTGTTGCGTGTGTTCAGCCAATTTAGAAATTCGAGGAGAGTGTTTTCCGTCCCCTTCCAGATCATGAAAACGTCGTCTATATAGCAAAGCCAGCAACCGATGGAGTCCTTGAAAGTGTTTGGTTCATGGTATACTGGTTTTTTTTCAAAAGAATCCATGAAAAGATTTGCTATGTCTAGGGCAAAACTGGCCCCCATGCTGGTTCCATGGCATTGTTGGTAAAAGGTCTGCTTAAAGATGAAGTCATTTTCCATGTGGGCAATTCTTGTGCACTCAAGTAGAAATGCTGTTGGTGGTTCGAGAGAAGTTCTGCGATCTAGGTAGGATTTGCAGACATGTAAACATTCCATTTGTGGGATACTGGCGTATAGCGACTCAACATCGAGGGTGACTAGTAAATCTCCTTGATTGATTGACATGGTACTTCATTTCTTAATCATGGCCGTTTTGCGTTGTATGTAGGAGGGCATCTGGCAGATAAATGGCCGGAGAAAATGATCAATATAAATTGACAAAGGTTCCAGAACAGATCCAATACCAGCCACAATCGGTCTGCTGAGCGGATTCTCATTGTTTTTGTGAACTTTCGGGAGTAGGTAGAATTCTGGGATAATCGGATGATGGTTGACTAGGAATGCCTTTTCGTCTTCGTCTATCCTGCATTCTTCGCATGTGTGGCACATAAGACTTTCAATTTCCGAAAGTATTCTGGATGTCGGATTTGTCGTTATCTGTCTGTAGAATTTTGTATTTGATAGTTGTCTGGTAACTTCTTTGTCGTATAGATCATTACTCTAGAGAACGATTCCCCCGCCCTTGTCTACTGGTTTGATTAAGAACTCATGGTCACCTTCTAGTGATTTTAGTGCAATCCTTTGAGACTCTGATAAGTTGTTATTCGAGTGTTTTTTCTTGTCATTGAACATGTTGCGCATTTCCAGGAGAATGCGGTTTTCAAAAGACAAAATTTCCGGGCACACCATCGATGATAGGGGTGTGAAAGTCGATGGGGGTTTTAAGCCGGTAGATTTAGGTGGTTCCTTTTCCGGGCTATCTCTGAAAAATAACGTAGTCGGATGGTACGGAAGAATTTTCATAGTTCTACTTCTGTATTAAATAGGTCAACATGTGTACCTGGGATGAAGCTGAGTCCTTTGCTTAGAACGCTCACTTCATCAGAGGACAAAACATGGTTGCTTAAGTTGAAAATAGGGATCACCATGTCTGTTGCGCTCGTGGGACCCATTGGCGTGTGTGCATTGGGTGTTGGCCTTGGTATCGTGGTCGGCCGCGTTGTCCTCGCCCTTGAAAAAATTGTTGTTGGTTTGGGGCTTGTTGTGGGTTGGATTGTCCACTAGTTGTTGAATCTGAGTCGCTGCTGTTAGAGCTGTTTGAAAACGTAACAAATTTCTTCCTCTGTTGCCTTTGTGGATTTTGTCTGTTGGTGGATGTGTTGAAATTCAGCTGGTTGTAGAAACCAGGGACGAGGTAGGAATATGTTTTTTCCTCCTTGTAGTTCTTAATGTCGTTCTGTAATTTCCACAGTTTTTTTATCAATTGTGAACTTTTGAAATTTCTTTATTTCTTCTTCGATTTTATCCGGGTGGGTTTTTATTTCCGGTATCACAGAATCTTTTTTGATTTGGTCTTCAAGAATTTGGAGTTCTTCTTTCTGGGTTTTCGTTTCCTCCTCAGCTGTTTCCATTACCAGAATAACCCAGTCGCGCGAACATTTATTGCCGACTCCGTTAAATTTTTTCATGAACCTTGGATTGTCTAGAAATACGCGAGGTATATTCTTGACTTGTAGGCCTTCCGGTATCAAGCCGGCCTTCAGATATTCCAACATTAATTGGCCATGGGATTCTGTGCAGATTATTTTTTTCTTCTTCTGTAGTAGGGAGTCTAATTCGTTTTGTGCCGGATCTTTCATCGGTGCCGCTGGTGCTGTAGTTCCACCAAGAAGCGATGGGGTGTCTAGAACCTTTTTGTAGAGATCGTCTGAGAAGCTGACGATGTTGACATTCTCCATTTATTTTAACAAGTAAATGGTGCCCAACAACTGGAGGGTTGTCCTAAGGGATGAGAAACAATGGGGGCAAACCCTCTTTTTTGTGAGGGGGCCTGACTCTAGAGGGTTACGCTAGCGTAGCAAGAAAGGGGGGGTTAGAGTCAAAGGCTACCCTAGTCATGGGCGTTAAGGGGAGGTCACCCCACTAATTGCCATGGAGCTAGGTGTTGACTAGTCGGAGCAATGGTAAAAAAGGTCACCAAACGTTAAAAAGAAGGCTGATTCAATTTATCAACACAAATAAGGTTTTAATTCAACATAACAGGAAAAACATGAATTCGTACATAGGCAAGTGCCTTTAGGTAGCACGTTCCGTATGCATATAGAAATACATTGTGGTATGCATAAGGGTGAGTTAGTAACATAGGTGACAATTATTTCTTGTATTGCTGGACATCAATCGTGTAGCAATAAACTAACATTGTCGACACATTTGTTAATGGTATTTCTATCTCGGTGCTTGATAGAGAAGGGCAGTGGCTGTTAGGATGGAGCAATGCTGCTGATGGGCATCGAACTGTCTTCAGGACAGAGATTATTGTCAAGTATTTTTCAATGTCGGTTTGCGGTATAAGGTTGTGCTCAATGAGTTGTCTAAGTTTTTGCATATTTCTAGGTCGAGGAATGGTATCCGATCATGGTTGTGATCAATTGTGAATTTGATGCAGTTGTTGCGTGTGTTCAGCCAATTTAGGAATTCGAGGAGAGTGTTTTCCGTCCCCTTCCAGATCATAAAAACGTCATCTATATAGCAAAGCCAGCAACCGATGGAGTCTTTGAAAGTGTTTGATTCATGGTATACTGAGTTTTTTTCAAAAGAATCCATGAAAAGATTTGCTACGTCCGGGGCAAAAGTGGCCCCCATGCTGGTTCCGTGGCAACTCTATGCGTGATTTATTGTGACCATTGACAATGCATTACCTGCTTGATCATGCACTGTGCCCCACACAAATGGCGTTTATATATAAAAATATATAGAAAAATGACACTTCTGAGCTCTCCACACTGAATGTCCTTGTACACTACATTATGTCATCTGACAGCCATAATTGATACTGTAGATTTCCACTACGTCCACTCATGCCACTTTTGCAACTAAGCTCAAACTAGTGCTGCTATGGCACTCTCTTGCATGGTTGTGTTTGAATAAAATTCTCCTATTAATTTATTGTCTGGCATCCACGGCCCCAGAACCCTTGGCATCCGACATAGTATAGTAGCTCTCTTTCCGAAATTCCAGCATGTACAACAAAAAGCACTACCCAGTAGCACATGCGCATTAGATGCTCTTTCACAATAAAGAAGCACTTCTCCAACACACATGCGCACATCCGATCCGCACAAACACTTGTTTGCTGCAGCTCTCCGCAAGAGGTAAGCGTTCTTTCGCCGGCTCCAGGCCTTGTAATAGCTTTCTCTGTTAAGATCTAGCTATGCGCACTATGGCACCACTGACCAAGACAAGCTTCCCTCCTTGGTGCCTGGTCACGATGCACACACGCATGCACATTTTCAATAGTCTTCTGTTGAGCTTCCTTTTTAAATAGGCACAGCATACGGCTAACAAGACCAGCCATTCTCTCTACTTGCCCACGTATTTGTCCCCATCCATTTTGGATGTGTGAGACATTTACCATGCAAAATGGACAACACCATTGTTTCTAATAATGCTCATTGTTTTTTTAAATAAATGCTCATTTCTCACAAACTTTCACAAATTATCATGCACTTGTTTCATCCACTACGGATGTCACAGCGCAATCCACCAGAACTTGTTGGCAACACTTGTGCCACCTCTTTAATCATCTTATTCACCTCAGGAGTAATGACTCCATGACACGGTCACTTATCAGCCCACCAGCCGAAATAACTAGGCGCCATCACCATATCCATCCAAAAATGTCACGTATCTAAAAATACCTATTGGACATTTTCTTCCAGATTTGGCTGTCTGACCACCCAGACCGCTTTCCAGCCTCACTTACTTACCAGCAGCTGGTCCTTTACTAAAGTTGTTTGCCATGGCGTTCACTGATTAACCTTGGTAGGTCACCCCCCTTTCACATTTTTTACATTTCTTATTTTACTGGTACTTTGTAGGTCACCAAGTCTTCTAATTCCAGCTTTTTAACCTTTAGGCACACATGCTTCCTCTGCAACAGCGTCTTGGCAATAATCTCTGTCCTGAAGACAGTTCAATGCCCATCAGCAGCGCTGCTCCATCCTAACAGCCACTGCCCTTCTCTATCAAGCACCGAACTAGAAACACCATTACCAAATGTGTCGACAATGTTAGCGTATTGCTACACGATTGATGTCCAGCAATACAAGAAATAATTGTCACCTATGTTACTAACTCACCCTTATGCATACCACAATGTATTTCTATATGCATACGGAACGTGCTACCTAAAGGCACTTGCCTATCTACAAATTCATGTTTTTCCTGTTATGTTGAATGAAAACCTTATTTGTGTTGATAAATTGAATCAGCCTTCTTTTTAAGGTTTGGTGACCTTTTTTACCATTGCTCCAAGCTAGTTAACACCTAGCTCCACGGCAATTAATGAGGTGACCTCCCCTTAGCGCCCATGACTAGGGTAGCCTTAGACTCTAACCCCCCCTTTCTTGCTACCATATACCAGAGAGACATCATAATCGAGGAGAGCCAGCATCCATCGCTTGATTCGTGTTGGGGGCTTCGATGATGACCCTGCTAGTATATGTAGCAGCACTTTGTGATCGGTCACCACCATCTGTAGGCCTTCCAAGTATGTAGAGCTGGAAGTGCATGCATCCCTAGTACCGCCAGGGCCTCCTGCTCTATTTAGGAGTACCGTTGCTCAGTGTTCATCAGTGTCCTACTTGCAAACGCTACTGGCAGGATATCTCCTCTTGAGTTCTGCTGGGTCAGTACAGCTCCCAGTCCAAACAGGCTTGTATCAACTACGATCTCAGATGCCATGTCTGGATTGAAGAATGCCATGGTGCGTTCAGCTGTCAGGGCTGCCTTGATCTCTTTGAATGAATTCTGGTCGAGCGGGCTCCACTGCCATGTGCATTCCTTCTTGGTCAGGTTTCGCTGTGGCTCTGACAGTGTCGCTAGGTTCTGTATAAAGCACCCACAGTATATTACCATACAGAGGAAGCTTCTAACCTCTGTGACTAACTCTGGAGGTATTGCTTCCTTGATGTCCTTGACTTTCTTGGGGTCCGGTGACACTCCCCCTTGCTGGAATACAAAGCCAAATAACTCGATCTTCTCTTGGAAGAACTCACACTTCTCCTTATGGAGAGTCAGTCACAGTGACCGGATCCTTTCAAGTGTCATCTCCTGTCTCTCCATATGCTCAGTTTTGGACACAGTGAACACCAGAATGTCATCACTAATGTTAATCACTCCGGCCAGGGCAGCCAGTACTCCCCGCATACTGTTTTGGAAGACTTCCTCAGCCAACGATACACCAAAACTAAGCCTCTTGTATCTATACAGGCCTCTCTGGGTTGTAAATGTCATGATGTATCGCAACTGGGGTACAAGACCACCTGATGATAGCTGGCTCTTAAATCCAACTTAGAGAAGAGCCTTGCCCCTTGTAATTCCGCAATGATGTCATCCAGGGTGGGCGTGTTATGTTCTCGCTTGATGGCCTTGTTGGGAAGACGCATGTCCACACAAATCTGGACTGAATCCAGTTGTTTTGGCTTGTGGGCCACCACGATTGGTGACACCCACAGCGTTGGCCACTCCACTGTCTCAATGATGTCCATATCGACTTAAAACCACCTTAGAGAAGAGCCTTGCCCCTTGTAATTCCGCAATGATGTCATCCAGGGTGGGCGTGTTATGTTCTCGCTTGATGGCCTTGTTGGGAAGACGCATGTCCACACAAATCTGGACTGAATCCAGTTGTTTTGGCTTGTGGGCCACCACGATTGGTGACACCGACAGCGTTGGCCACTCCACTGTCTCAATGATGTCCATATCGACTAGCCATTCAATTTCCTTGTCCATTTGGTCCCTGAGATTGAATGGGACCCTCCTGTGTTTGAGCGCCACAGGGCAGATGGATTCATCTATGTTTAGCTTGACGGGGTCCCGTTTTAACTTACCCACACCAACAAATACTTCCTCAAATCTCTGCAGCAGCTCGTGGATGTCTTCTACTTAGACCCCATAAGAAAATCTGACAATCTTCTGGGCCTCAGCTGCGGCACAACTTAACAGAGTGTCTTTGCTGACATTGGTTACAAAGAAACTCACATTGATGGTGTTTTGCCCATGCCCCACTCTCGACACGAAGGCCCCTTTTAGGGGAAGCGGTTGTTTGCCACCAAAAGTAAAGATCCTTACTTTTGCCTGTGCTAGGGGCAGTGGACTTGGTAGTCCCTCGTAATGTTCCACTGCCATTGCACTCGCCGATGCACCAGTGTCTATCAACACAGGGATTTCGTAGCCATCCACTAATACTGCACATCTCGGCTGTCTCTTTTTCTTATTTCTCAAGACACTGAGGCTGGAAATAAAGAAAACGTCTTCCTCCTCATCCCCGGGGTCTGCGTCATGCACTTGCTGATCCTCATTCTGGTCCACCTGTGCAAGTCTTGAGAAACGTCTCTGAGCAAAGGTGCTCATTTTGGCGGGACCTCGTGGTGTGGCAACAGGTCCCGGGGCTTTACACATGTGCACAAAGTGGTCCACTGACTCACGTCTCCCACACACACACCCTTTTGCCGGGCACTCATTTGCATGCGGGAGGTGGTAACCGCACAACGTGCATTGAGCCATTGTTTCTGGCCCCCTGTCTCTCCTGGGACCCATTCCTCACCAACCCCCTCTGGCGCCTTGCTGGCGTCCAATGGCGGACACATCCTCCAACTTCCCCATCTTCATGGCTTTGTCCATTTTGGATGCTCTTATATCCGCCAACTCATAGGACCGTCGCATTTCAAGTATCCTCACCAGGGTGAGTCCCGGCTCCCTCAGGATCTGTCTCAGTTTCTCTGAGGCACATCCTTGTATCAGCTGGTTGCGCACCATCTCTTCCTCCCTAGTCCATGTGCACATGGTTGCTAGGTGTTTTAGCATGCTATGGAATGAGTCCGGCGACTCATTGTCCCACTGATTGGCCGCACACATCATGAACCTCTCGTAGTACAAGTTTAACAATGGGATGAAATGATCCCTCAGAGAGTTCTTTGCAGCATTGTAGATTCCATCTGCCGGCCTCAAGGTCTCAAATAGCTTCAGCACCGCTGGCCCAGCCACATACAGTAGTGTTGACTTCTTCGCCTAGTCGTCCACCTCCCCATCCACCGAGAAGTACATCTCCAGGCATTTCAGCCACAGATTGCATCTGAGGCCCAGGGCTGCCGGTGCCCCTGAAACATCAAATTCTGGCATAGGAGCCAGTGCCCCTTGTTGGTGATGTGCCAGTGCCACCACTGGGGCAACTACAGCTGCTGCAGTTCATCTCCCATGCTGGCATAAAACTGTGCACCGTGATGTCACGCTGTGCGCACAGGCACCCTCCTTCAAGCAAGGGCAGCAACACAGCGTGACTGTGAGGCAAGACATGACCAGTAACACAGTCAAACAAATTAAGGATAAAGGTGTAAAGAAAAACTCTCAAAACTCCTCTTCCACTAGGAGAAAAAGAGGAAAGAAAACACTATTTCCTTTCTTTTTTTTTCAAAATGCTCCCTCAGGTGCTCCAAAAATTGTGCTGGAGGCGCACGTGCACTTCCTTAACTGGGAAGGCGCAACCTTCCTTCACATGGCATTATAGGGACTGTCTCACCTTCCCTCTGTGTGCCTTTACAGCTACGAACAAAGCAAGCTTTCCAAACCCTCCAACAGCACAGTTGATTGCACTGCACACACAGGTTCAAGAGAGTGACCTCCTCGTCGCCATAGTTGTGAGGGCCAACTGCCTTGAAGGATGGTAGCCCACACAGAGACACAAACACACGTGCGTTCCGTCTGGAGCGTATGCGTGGGGAAACCCCTTTAATCACTGCGATAGAGTTGCGTCACTCTGTCGCGAGCATCACGTGACTCACGTCACCACACCCACTAGCCCTGACAAAGGTTCAGTTGGCCATGGCTCCATGAGCTGAGTTCAGGGATTGCTTGTCCCATTTAAAATCTTTTTCTTCACCTGCTCTTAATTGGTCTGCGTGGCTGTGCGCGGAGCTACGGACTGAGCCATCATATGGGCCATCAATCATCTTGCTATTCACACCTCAGTGGGTCTTGCTTCTGCCAGTCCACCATGCCACCATACCACTGCTCTTCGTGCCCTGTTTAGTATCACCTTCATGTACAGAAGCTTTTCTGCTCCAAGCACTCAGGCTCATTGTGATGCAATTGGTAACTTCCCTGTGACCGTTCTGCACATCAAACCATGGTTGAATCTAGCAATCACCCTCACTCAAGGGGGCGTACATGGCGAGTAATGTCCTGCCAGCCTGAGCCTGCCCTATAAGTACCCCTAAGCAGGGGAGATTGCTAATATTTTTAAGGGAGATGGTCTCTGCACGTATTGCACAAGATGGCCACCGCCATAGTTAACAGAAAAGGGACTTAGTCCCTTTTCTATTTCTGTGGTAGTGGCTGCAGCCGCATGGATGGATTGCCGAGTCAGGGGCACATGGCTCAGGTCCAGCAGGTAAGTGGGGAGGGAAGGGAATGGCGGAAGGGTGCAGAATCTCTCAGAGGGGTGGGGGCATGTGAAGGCGACAGAGACAGGCTGCCTGTTGCTTCCCCAGAGACAAGATGGTGCCACCTGGGGAAGGGCTTCGGGTGGCTGGAAAATGCTGAAGATACACTGTGTGTTCTCGCCTGCATTTCCAGCCACCTGATTGGCTGAGCGCCCTTCTCCGAGTGCAAATGTTTGGTTGTTCCATGCTGTAGGACACAACTTTCCCTTGCTCCTGCTTGGGTCCCACTGCCATCATATGCAGATCTCTAGTATTGTCAAATACCCGAGAGGCAGTTCTGTGCATCAAGCCTTTAAAGCAAAGTTGCTGGTTGAAAGCACACCTTTCTTTCATGATTGCCACTGTCCCAGTTGAGTCTGATGACCTATAGGCCTTTTAGGGAAAGTGGGTCACCGGTCTGTATTTGAAATGTGGGATTTCTATGGTGGGACAACAGGACAGAGTTTTTGTGCTGTTTGAGGAAAGCTTCAGTAACAGGTTAGGGAGTCTATAGGAAGAAGGGGGCATACCCATGTCACTGTAGTGGTTATAGTGTTCAAGAGTTATGCTCGGGGTTGGGGGTTTATCATGGTGTTTTCCCACCCTCCCTCTCCCTTGTAAGCTGGACTGAGCCTCTCTTTTTTTTCCCCATCAGGCAGCTGCCCTCAAACAAAAGTTCTGCCGAACTTTTGTGGCGCTTGCGCACCGATTGGTACAGAAGAGAGAGAGGGAAGGGGTGTGCTGAACTGAGAATATCTGGTTGGCATAGCATCTACCAATGGTGCAGCATGAAAATGCAAAATCACTTAAGTGTAATTTTCCAAACTCCTCCACCGTACTCCCTAACAATATTTGCTCCAATCAGAAGCTTTGTAAGAAGAAAGTCATGTGCCGGGCTTTCCATTTCCTAGCCCACCCTGGCCTTACTCTCTCTACTCCCACCCTCCTACCCCGACTCTCCATACCCCCCTCCTACCACCACTCTCTGTACCCCCACTTTCCCACCCCCACTCTCTCTACCCTGACCCACTCACCCAACCTCCACTCTCTCTACCATACGCACCCACCCTACCACCACTATCTCTGTCCATATACTCTCTACTCTCACCCTCCCAGCCTACCCCCACCCTCTCTACACCCACTCCCACCCTAACCCCACTCTCTCTGCCTCCAACAATCCACACTACCCCCTCTATCTATATAAACACATCCTCTCTCCAATCCCACCCAGCTACCCTACCCCCGCTCTCTCTAACCCCACCCACCATACCCTCACTCTAAACCCCATCCACCCTACCCCATTCTCTCTATCCCCACCCTCAATCTACCCCCACCCACCCTATGACAACTCTCTCTACCCCCACCCACATGACCGCTAATTTCTACCCCTACCCACCCCCACCCACTCACCCTACCTTCACTCCCTCTACCCTACCCCCGCTTTCTATAACCCTACCCACCCTACCACCACTCTCTCAACTCTCTCTACCCCCAATGACCCTGCCCGCACACTCTCTGCCCTCAGCCTCCAACCCTACCACAACACTCTCTACACCCCCACCCACCTCTGTACCCCCACCATCCCTAAACCCACTCTCTCTACCCCACCCATCCACCCTACCCCTACTCTCTCTACCCCACCCACCCTACCCCTACTCTCTCTACCTCCATCCAACCTCCCCCTACTCTCTCTACCCCCATCCACCCACCCAACCTCCAATCTCTATACCCCCACCCACCCCCACCCTCACTGCACCTGCCCTCCCACCCTAACCCACCCTATCCCCAATCACCCACCCTATCCCCACTCTCTCTACCCCCACCCACCATACCCTCACCCTCTCTATCCCACCCCCTACCTTTACTCTCTCTCTACCCCACCCTCCCACCCCCCCAAACTCTCTACCTCTGCTCGCTCACTCTACCCCCACCCACCCTACGCCTTCTCTCTCTAGTCTCACCCTCCCATCTTACCCCCACCCACTCTACACCCATCCTCCCACCCTTCCCCCACTCTCTCTTCCCCCAACAACCCCCACTAACCCCACTTGTTCCACACCCACCCACCCCACTATCTCCACATACACACCCTCTCTCTCCACCTCCACCCACATGCCCTACCCCCACTCTCTCTACCCCTCTCTCTCTCTATCCCCACCCAACCTATGCCTACTCTCGCTACTCCCACCCACTCATCCTACCTCCAATCACCACCCCTAACCATCCTACCCATATTCTCTCTACTCCCACCCTCCCACCCCACTCTCTACACTCACTCACCCTACCCCCACACTCTCTACCCTCACCCTCCCTCGATCCTCTCTACACCCACCCTCACACCCTTCCTCCACTCTCTCTGCCTACAACAATCCACCCACCCTACCCCCACTCTCTCTACCTCCACCCACCCACTGCACTCTCTACATACCCACCCTCTATCTACCCGCAACCACCCACCGTACCTCCACTATCTCTTCCACTGCCCACTGACCCTACCCCAACTCTCTTTTTACACCACCCACCCTACCTCCACACTCTCTACCCTCACCCTCCCACCATACCCCCACCCTCTCTACCCTCATCCTCCCACCCTAATTCCACTCTTTAGCCCAACAACCCTCCCTTTCTCTACATTCTGTCCCTGCCTGCCCGCAACCCCCACCCTACCCCAACTCTCTCTTCCCCCACCCACTGACCCTACCCCCACTCTCTTTATACACCCACCCACCCTACCCCCACACTTTCTACCCTTACATTCTCACCCTACTCCCACCCTCTCTCTACCCCCACCTACCCCACTCTCTCTAGATACCACCGTCTCTCTACCCCAACCACCCACACTACCTCCACTCTCTGCCCCCACTCACCAACCCCATCCTCACTCTATAATACCCACACACACCCTAACCCCACACTCTCTACACCCGCCTTCCCACCCTATCCCACTTGCTCTACTCCTAACTCACACTACCCCCACTCTCTCTACCTCCACTCACCTGCCCCACTCTCTCTACATACCCACCCTCTCTCTACCCCCAATCACCCACCCTAACCCCACTCTCGACACTCACACCGACCCACCCTACCCTCACTCTCTCTAGCCCACCCACCCAAGCCCCTCGCTCTATCCTAACCCACCCACCCTACCACCATCCTCTTTACCCCACCCACTCAACCCCCACCCACCCTATGCCTATTCTCTCTACCCCAGCCACCCACCCTACCCTCATTATCTCTACCGCCACCCACCCTCCCGCTACTCTCTCTACCCCATCCCACACCCAACCCCCAATCTCTCTACCTCCACCCAGACCCACCCTCACTACCCTCAACTGCCCCCACCCTGATTCTCTCTACCCCCATGCACCCCACCCCACGTTCTCTAGCCCACACAGCCCACCCACCCTTCCCCCACTATCTCTATACCCCCATCCACCCACCCTACCCCCACTCTCCCTACCCCAACCCAACCACCACTCTCTCTCTAAACCCAACTGCTCCTCCACTCTCGCTACCCCCGTGCACCCCCCACTCTCTCTATCCCAACCCACCATACTCCCTCTCTCTCTACCCCATCCACCTCTCTCTACCCGCACCCACCCTACTCCTATCTCTAACCCACCCACATACCCTACCCCCTCTCAATCTACTCAACATTACCCACCTCTTTACTCCCACTCACGCACTGTACCCTCTCTTTCTAGCCCCACTAACCCTACCCCCTTCATCCCCCACTCATTCTACCCCTCTCATCCTTCCTCTCACACTCCCAATCTCACCCTTTCTCGCTCATATGTCCTCTTGCTCACCATCAATGACACCCTCTCTCATTGGCCTCCTCCCTTGCTTTGCTATCCTCTCATTCTCTCATTCACACCTGCACACCGTATCGCATCCTCCTTTGAACCTTTACACGCTCCTCCTTGCACCCCTGAGCGTATTGAAAAATAGAAAGAACAGCAGTAAACTGTAAACACCAAAAGTATTGGCTTTGCCCATGCTTGTTCATAAATTCAATGGGTTCAGTTAGACTGTTCTCTGTACACAAAATGTAGTTAATTGGATTAGCCTCTGGCCAGGGTACGACAGCTGTAGAGGTGAAAAAGCCAGCAGCGGGTTTGACCTCAAGTTCAGTTAACAGGGAGACTGCTAGTGGGGTGGAGTTGCTACATGGTGTAAAGATGACAGAACACTGGGAGTGGATTCTAGTGTCAATCATATTTACTATGTGTAGCTTTCTCTGCTTCTTGGAGCTGGTATTTGTTTTCTGTCTCGTTCACCTTCCCGCAGCCGGTGCCATGCTCCAGTCATGTATTCTTTAGCGGGGTAGAGTGGATCAGTGATCATGGGGGAAGGACACTAAAGGAGCAAATTCAGAGCACAGGCGATGGGGAAGAGTAAAGGCGATAAAGGAGGGGGCAAAAGAGGGCCACAATGAGAGAGAGAGAGTGAGAGAGAGAGAGAGAGAGAGAGAGAGAGAGAGAGAGAGAGAGAGAGAGAACAGAAAACAAAGTGATTGAGAGAGGAATGGGGAGAGAGCCAGACAGAGAGGTGGGGTGGCAACATTGGGGAGGCAGGGGACAACTGTAGAAAGAAATATAGATGTGGGTCAGTGGTAAACAGAGAGCGAGGCAAAATAAGTCAAAAAGAAAAAGAGAGGGGATGCAGAGAGAGCCAGAGAGATGGGATGAGATGTCCACTACATTGCAGTGATAGAGAAAAACAGGGGAACAGAGCGAGACAGCAAATAAGAGGGGGGCGTAGGATGCAGAAAAGGTGAGGAGGGCTGTGGAATGAAGTGGAATGGTAAAGAGAGAGAGGTGGAGACCAAGTTAGAAACAAAAAGGATATAATACACATAAAAGGAGAACGAGACGTGCTTTTGGGGCGAGAGACCGGCAGATACAGCTACAGAAGCAGTTCCGGGGCAGTGAGACCAGTTACGTGTGTGTGTGTTATTAGCTCCCGCTGGAGCTGCGCAACTGAGGCCTACCTCCGTGGCCTCAAACACTCTGTCCCCGGCTGCCGCAGTGCCGGGACAGAACATAACACTGGCGACGAGGGACGCGAGACCCAAGGCACGTACACTACGCACCATCAGATGTTTGCTGCAGTAGCGACACCCACAATTTTTGGAAACCCAGTGGGGGGGGGGCACACAAAACCCCGCCCACCCAAAATATTTTTTTTTTCTTTTTCCATACGCTCGTTTCGCTGAACGAAGGTGCCACCTCCACTGCATGGCCATAGGGAACTGCCAACATTGACTCTTGACATCAAGGGGTCAGAAGTAACACGCAGCACGATGCTGGAAGGCCCCACACGCGGTAAGCCCGGATGATCGCAGCAACCAGGCATTTTCAAGCACCTGGGGAAAGGAAGCAGACCCATCCACACCCAGCACGTGAATTCACACGAAAAGGGGAATACAGACCCCTGCAGCTACGCACCAAGGTGAGGCAGAAGACCCTGTTAGGGAAAAGTGGGGCCCTGCCATGGCGACCGGCACATCCACCCCCAGGCCCGGCACGCCATCTAGACTTGCTGCAAATTTATCGGTATCCACACCGCAAGCCCGCCCACAAGGTGGCTCCTCTGTAATGATACAGCCGTTTGACCCATTTACTGATCCATCGTCAGTTGGCCCCCGGTGGCAACTATGGATCCAAAAATTTGAAATGGCAATGGAATGTAAGGACATCACTACTGCCAGGAAAATGAGATTGCATGTGTTGCTAAATGTGGGGGATGAAGTGCTACGTATTTTTAACTCGCTAACCATTGATGATGGCTAGGACATTTACCAGCAAGCGAAGGATGCCTTGACGGCCCATTTTCTCCCACAACTCAATCCTGATTACGAAACATTTATATTTGGTACCACTATTCAAGCAGAAGAGGAGACCTTAGATGCCTACCATACCCGACTCAGAAAACTGGCAATATCC
Source organism: Ambystoma mexicanum (assembly GCF_040938575.1). NCBI lineage: Eukaryota > Metazoa > Chordata > Amphibia > Caudata > Ambystomatidae > Ambystoma > Ambystoma mexicanum. The sequence continues at coordinate 295,728,411 of NC_090936.1, read as the reverse complement.
TGCGAGTTCACGGACATTGAGAAAGAAATTCGGAGACAGCTCATTAACGGCATCCAATCAGAGAAACTGAGGAGGATGGTACTGAGTGAAAGAGGCATTTCGTTAACACGCATTCTTGAATTGGGTCGTCAGAGAGAGCTAGCACACGCCAGAGCAGCTCACATGGGCACTACACTTCAAAAACTACAGCCTGCCCTCACGACGGCCATGGTAGCCCAAGTCACCAATCGACAATCAACGAGGGATGAGACTGGTGGAAACTACACGCATGCCAGATGGCAGCCACGAATCCCCGGGCCCATGGAGTGCAGCTGGTGTGGTGGACCGCGACATGGACGGCGAAACTGCCTGGCACAAGGGACCACATGCGGCGCATGTGGCAGGAAGGACCACTATGTCAAAGTGTGCCGGTCGTCAGGTGCCCAACAACTAACACCACAAAATGCCCAAGAGAAAGGTGGGGGCAAGAAAAAGAAACAGGCTAGTGCCCGACGAGTGGAGACAACAAATTCCTCGACCGAGGAAGAAGGGGATGACACGACTGGGGCCCAACAGGAGTATGTCAAGGAACAATGGAAAAAAGGGAGAAAAGTCTATGTGGTGTCAGCCCTTAATCATGGACATGCCACGCCAAGGAAAGGACCCAGGTCACAATCCAAAACCAGCAAATTTGGATGACCATAGACATGGGGGCATCCGTAAATGTCATGCCCATGCGCACATTTCAGATGCTGCAGCCACAACCGAACCTGAAGGATACGGACACTTTGCTGTTTGCATATGGGTGCAAGAAACCCTTATCCGTGGTCGGCAGGTTCCGCACTACCCTCAGCCATGGCGAAACCATGTTACCGTCCAAGATCTACGTGGTGAACGCGGGCATCGAATGTCTCCTGAGTGGTGATGCAGCGGAAGACTTAGGACTGGTAAGCTTCATCTGCGAAGTAAAGGACTCAAAAGAAGTTGAGAAGCTCCTAGGAAAATATCCCAACTTGCTAAAAGGGGTCGGATGTTTAAAGGGAAAATCGATCAGACTCCACATTGACGAGTCGGTCCAGCCAAAAGCCATAAGACACAGGAGGACCCCATTCCACATGCGAGAACAAGTGGAAAAAGAACTCAGAGCGCTGGAGAAGGCTGGCATAATAGAAGAAGTAACAGGACCCACGCCATGGGTTTCCCCGATGGTGGTAAAAAAAAAAAATAACAGCCTGGAAAAGTTCGAATCTGTATAGATATGAGTCTACCAAACGCCGCCATCAAGCGGGAATGCCACATTACGCCAACACTTGACGAAATCGTGGCCGACCTCACAGGGTCAAAGATATTCTCTAAAGTGGACCCCAAAGCAGGCCATCATCAGCTGAAGTTACACTGGGAATCCCGATACATAACCACTTTTTCAACACACATTGGCTTGCGAAGATACAAGCGCCTGAGTTTTGGGATCTCCTCAGCTACCGAGGTATTTCAACAGACGATTCGAGAGGTCATCCGGGGCATACCAGGTGTCCTAAATGTGAGTGACGACATCCTGATCCATGCCAACGACAGAGAAGAACACATGAAGAGGCTGCACAAGCTCCTTGGCAGACTAGAAGGAGCAGGACTAACCATTCACAAAGAGAAATGTGAATTCCTCAAAACCGAGATATCCTTTTTTGGCTACACGTTCAGCAGTACCAGCATTTCACCGGACCCCCAGAAGGTCGCAGACATCAAGGCCGCAAGTCCACACACCACGCCGACCGAAGTGTGCAGTTTCTTGGGGATGGCCACGTACTGTGGGAGGTTCATCCGAAATTTGGCCACACTGTCGGAACCCCTTCGAGAACTTACCAAGGTCAACGCAAAGTGGGAATGGGGGCAAGTGTGCCAGGAAGCCTTTGAAAACATCAAAGAGTCACTGTCAACAGACACCAAAATGGCATACTATGACACCACGCTCCCAACGGAACTATATGTGGATGCCAGCCCAGTAGGCCTAGGGGCCATCCTCACACAGGTGACAAAAGAGGGTGAGCAAAGGCCAATTGCATACGCATCCAGAGCTCTCACGATGACAGAGCAACGGTATTCCCACATTGAGAAGGAGGCGATAGCCGTACTATGGGGGTGTCGCCATTTCCATCTTTACCTGTATGGCAGAAGGTTCACAACATATACAGACCACAAACCATTACTGCCCATTTTCATGGGCACATCCTCCCAACCGCCAGCCAGAATTGCCAAATGGCTATTACACCTCCAACAATACAATTTTGAACTGGCCTATCAGCCGGGAAGCGAAAATCCGGCAGATTTTCTCTCAAGGCACCCTCGAGCGGCGACTCAACAGGAAGTGCAGGTAGCAGAGGAGACAGAGGAACATATCTGCCAGGTGGTGCACACCATGAGACCAAAGGCCGTCAGCATTGACGACATCGCAGAAGAAGCACACAAAGACCCATGCTGCAACCTGATAAAGGACACTATTATGTCAGGGGGATGGAAGTCATTCATGAAGAACACCCATAATAGGACAACGGAAGCAAAGGCGTTCCTCACAGGGATGTTCACCATACGGCAGGACCTATCCATCACGGAACAGGGGCTACTACTCAGGGGAAATCGAATCATCATCCCACCAAGCCTCCAGGACAGAATAGTGGCACTAGCCCATGAGGGCCACCAAGGAATGGCACGGACAAAAGCTTGCATCCGGCATCGAGTGTGGTTTCCGCAGATAGACGAGAAAGTCGAGAGACTGATTAACACCTGTCTACCATGCCAAATAACCGGAGCTCCACCTGACCCAGAGCCGATTCAATCAGCGGTGCGAGGACTTGGCAGATGGGACGCAATAAGCATCGATTTTTGCAAGCTGCAAGAAGGCATTCACCTCCTAGTGGCCATTGATGACCACTCCCGATACCCCGAAGTCGAGATTGTAAACTCCATGGCAGCGGAGGTGGTTATCCCTGCGATTGAGAAGATGTTTGCGACGCATGGACTGCCCACAAGAATCAAGAGTGACAATGGCCCACCATTCCAAGGGGAGGAGTTCAAACAATATCTGCAAGAACTAAACATACGTTACCATCACATCATGCCAAGATGGCCAAAAGCGAATGGGGACGTGGAACGATTTATGAGGACACTCAACAAGGTCCTGAGGCTATCAAGAGCAAATGCTAGTCCTTGGCAAGTTGACTATATCGATTTTTGCGAAACTATAGGGTCACACCTCACAGCACGACTGGCGTCCCGCCGGCAGACCTGATGTTTGGCACAGTCATAAAGTCTTCCATACCGCACCACACAAGCAGAAGCCCAGACAGGATTGACCATGAGCGAACAGAAGAAAGGAGAACGGGAGCCAATGCGCACATGAGTGCCAAGAGAAGGGCAAAACAATCCAACCACCGGGTGGGTGACCAGATGGTCATGCTGCGGAATCCGACGAAATCCAAGTTGGACTCTTGCTATGAGGCCGTCCCATGGACCGTCAGTAAGAGACAAGGAACCATGATAACCGACAAGTGACACGAAACGCATCGTGGTTTAAGGCCGTACCAAGAAATCTATGGACCGATGGGGACTGTCCCCAAGAAGACAACAACCACCTGCCGAATGATGGAGAACCCGAGCACCCGCATGGTGGAGAAGAAGCAGATGACAGAACTTGGGAGCTGTGGAATGGACCAGAAATGGGTGAGCTGGACACTGAAGGTGAGACACCCAGTGAGACAGTGGGGCCCAGCTCCAGGGGTGGGGGATATGGTTTGAGAAGTGCCACCAAGCCGCCAGCTCGGCTCAAAGACTATGGGCCTCATTACAGGTCAGGCGGTCCGGAATTAACAGTGGCGGTAAACCCACCGCCACTGTTAATTCTGGACCGCCCGATCCCGATTCCTGCAGGCGGGGGGTGATCTTCCCGCCAGGTCTGACCTGGCGGGTTGAACACCTCCCACCTGCAGGCGGACATGGAAACACCAGCACCATCACGAGATGGTGCCGGTGTTTCCACTTCCCCATTCCCATTGAGTCCTATGGGGCTCAATGGGAATGGGGATTTACCCCATTCCGCCTCCGGGATTCCCAGGACACCAGGGTCGTAATGCCCTGGTATTTCCGGGAGTCACAGAGGCGGAATGGTAATACGAGTCCGGCGCTAACCAGGCGGTTTTACCACCGCGGTTACCGCCAGACTCGTAATGAGGCCCTATGTGTGGTAATCAGCCCCATGAGGACTCTAATAAGGGGAGGCACCCTATTTGTAGTTTGAGTATTCGCAAATGTATGTGACGTGTTTTGTTAATTTGATTTGGGTTAAAATAAAGAAGGGATGTTGTATCCGCCCTGCGTCCCGCTACGCGGTGAGGCAGGGCGTCTAAATAAAAGCCCCGCCCCCGCAGAGAGGAGGAAGTTCCGGGGCAGTGAGACCAGCTACGTGTGTATGTGTGTTATTAGCTGCCGCTGGAGCTGCGCAACTGAGGCCTATCTCCGTGGCCTCGAACACTCTGTCCCCGGCCGCCGCAGTGCCGGGACAGAACATAACAGTGGAGACCAAGTTGGAAACAAAAAGGATATAATACACATAAAAGGAGAACGAGACGCGCTTTTGGGGCGAGAGACTGGCAGATACAGCTACAATCACTCGGCATGTGTACAGCTCTAAGTTAGTTATGGCCTCATAGGGTCATTTTGGAGTGCACTGCTACATGGATCTGAGTTTCCAATAAACGATATTATGCACATTACGGTATTACAGTGTAATATATGTTCAGTCACAAACTAGAATACTATTCGGGCAAGCCCATGCATTAAACAATCACACAACATGTCATTAGCAGGGATGACTATAGTATGTAAGTGGGTATTGGGTTCTTAGCTGGAATGCAGCGGTGCACAATAAAATAAAGTTGAGGCAGTAATATGATACACTTAAAGTCAAAACATTCAGTGGGCTAGAATGTAAACGGTGTATTTAGAGACCATGGACGGACTGGATAGAAAAGCGCTATAGGCTGGGGATGCAGCAGGTTCGGGAGGGATAGGTGACTGAAATAATGTCCATGAGTCGGGGTTAACGCTCAAGGTAAGTTAATGAGTTACTTGCAAGAGCCCCGCACAGGCGTACTCTCCCTTCCTCCCAGCTCCCCGTAACCAAACTTTTGGCGAACCCTCCTCAGTCACACAAAATCCGATGACCCCGAGTTCTAATCAGAATATATGAACTTTTCACATTTATTAGCAATGGAACAAGCAAACAGTATAACATTTTGCAATAAAATTAAATAGGATAATAATACGTTTGATAACAAGTTAAAGCTTAGAATAAAATGGCCAATAACGAACTTGATTATGTACACATATATCAATGAATTTTACAACGACATTAAAGTGACTGACGCCCAAGAACCAATGAACATACCCCAGCCCCCTTAAGCTTCATTCCATCACACAGTGTTTCCATCTGCTAGAAGACACCTTGGAACTACACCGACTGTTATACCTTCCATCATACAGACTCGGACTGGCCTACAGGGCAATATGCCCATGACCGAATCAAAAACACAAAATGCTGGTATGGGACAGTTTTGTTGGTCAAAGTGGGCCACTTTTTTGGCCAATTTCGGACAGTTTGATGAGTTAATTCACTCTGCGGCTATTAGTTTTGAGTAGTGTTGCTGAATAAATATTTTTTTTAATGCACAATTTGCATCACACTTTATCAACAAAAAACCTATTCAAACAGTGTCACAGAAGGAATGAATAGGCATTTGCAACAGTCAGCCACTTTTTAATTGGTGCCCGAGACAATTTCATGGCCCAGTCCGACCCAGCCATCATACATACTCCCATCTCCACTCATTTTGCCACTTTTCCCTCCATCTTGTCTTGAAGCTTTACCAATGGTTCCACTTGGAACCTCACATCTTAAGGCATTACTCATTGTCTTTCCTCTTTCCTGTGCACTCTATGTTCATCTCCGTCCATCCTCCAACACTACAAGGTGGGAACCACTCTGTAATACCTTTCTCGGTTCATAAAACACAGACTCACCCTTGCACACCTTGATTGGTTTTTTAATCTTTGCCAGTCCCCTTCACTCACGGGTTCCAGGGTGTAAAAAAGACATCTTCCATCATACTTGCTTTTGTACTCTATCTGATATTGTTGCACCCTCTATATTATCAGTCCCCATCATCCAATGCACTTTTGCATCCTCCCCTAACCATGGGGGACAAAGGCCATATTTCACGTTTCTCCTTCTCATCATCACAAAAGGTGAATGACCAGCCAATGGGTGTGGCGTATCTCTGTATGCTGTTATGATCTCCCACAACACTGGCTTTCATGGCAAACCACTTGCTAATGCCAGCTGTACTTTCCCCCTGATTTTCCGATGTATTCTTTCTACCAACCTGTTCCCTTGTGGATGATACAAGGATGTCCTAAAATGTGCGATACCATGTGCTTCCAAAAATCTTTTCATTTCATTAGACACAAATTGCACCCCATTATCATTTACATGTACACGGGGAATCCCTTGCGTGCACACACCTCCAATAGCAAATCTATCACCACCTTGGTAGTCACTGCATTTGCAAATGTAACTTCGAACCACCTTGATGTATAATTACCCAACACGATCAGGTATCAACATTCTTCATCTACACATTCAATCAGACACATCACATCAATCCCTACCTGTTCCCACCCTCCAAGGGACCTCCAACCGGCTTCAATGGTACAGAATCTTCTCTTCTAGTCTTATCACTCTCTGCACATACCTGACAAACCTTCATTGCACTCTCCACCATCTCATCCATTCCAGGCCATCAGTAACGTTCCCTAAACCTTCTCTTGGTGAGACTAAGACCTAGGGGTCCTTGATGGGTACCCATCACAATCCTCTGCCTCACTGCTAGCGGAGCAACTGGCTTCTCCTTTCTTACCAGACCCCACTCACCTGGTGCCAATTCAGCCCCTACTATGCTATATGCTGTTTCACATTCTGGCCTTTCCGGCCACCCCACTTGTGTATACTCCATAACACAATTCAGCTTTTCATCTCCTTGTACTGCCATTCGCCACTCCTCTTCAGAAACTACCGCTCCTACCAAATCACGTAAACTTGCCACCCACTTGTCCATTTGTTCTTCCTCTTCATCCTTAGGCGATCCTAGAGGAGCGCATCTCAATAGACAATCTGCCACCACATTGTCCGTCTCTTGAACATGCTCAATCATGAAATGGAATTCTTTTGTATTTGACAACCATCTGGCAATCAGAGGTATCGCCATATCTGATCCTCGGGATGGAAAACGGTTCAGTTCATAAAAGCTTTATTCAACTTTACTTGTCAGCATAGTATACAAGTAAAATCCATCCAATAAAATCCAACTAAATCTTCAGAAGAAGAAAGAAAAGAAATGCGCTAAAGGCTCATGGTCACTCCTTACTGCAAAATTAATTCTCCATGAGTATGACCGGAAATATCTTGCTGCCCAACAACAGCCCCACTACTCCTTCTCTATCACAGAGTACTTCCTTTCACACTCACTCAAAGCCCCCAAGGAAAATGCAATTGGTGCTTCATCTTGCCCTTGTCTCTGACTCAACACTGCCCCTATTCCCTACTAACTGGCATCCACTGTCAACAATGTCCTTCCACCCATCTCAAATCTGTATCAAGTGAGTGCCTTCGCAATCGCCTCCTTGATGTCCGCGAAAGCTTCTCTCATCTCATCTGACCATTTGAAAAATACCCCTTCTTGGGCACTTCTCTCAATTAGGCCGTCCTTTCTGAATAACTTGTAATAAACTTTGCATAAAACTCAACTAACCCTAAGATGATCTCAACTGTTCGTTATCCTCTGGTTCACCCCTGTCTTTGATTACTCCCACTATCTCAGGCTTGAGCTTTAGCCCTGCTCCCATTACCACATGTCCCAAACATGTGACTTCAGTCACCTTAATCTTAAATTTTTCCTTTTTCACAGTCAGACCCACCTCTCTCAAAGTCTCCAGCACATGTACCAATAACCAGTCATGCTCCTCTTTCCATGTACAATATAAAATGTTGCCTTGAAAACAATGTATGTCTTTATCATCCTTAAATAGATTCTCAATAAATACCAAAATAATAATTCTCCATAACCCTCTGGAAGACTGCACTCCCAGAGGCTAATACGAAAGGCATGGGTTTGTACTGGTAAAGCTCCCATTGAAGTGATAAACATCGTGATATGTCTTGACTGTAGGTGTAACTCCATCTGGTGATAAGCTGAGGACAAGTCAATGGTTGAAAACCATCTCACTTTTCCCATCGTAGACAGCATGCTGCTTATATTCGGAAGTGGATACTTGAGTACCCATATAGCTTTGTTCAAACAATTCATTAACATAGCATGCTTGCATTCATCAGCATATTGCCTCTACCAATGGCTAACAAATAGAACTTGAACAAGTCCTTCCATTCTTTCCACTCGGAGATGGGCTTTCTTGGAGTTTCCCAAGACTGGAAGCCATTTTCCTTATCTGTCACTCACAGCGTCAAACCCACTTGTGCTCTTTAAGTGCTTCCAAGTCTTATCTCCTGCCTGGTGATCTGCACAGATTAGAATAGATTAGATTAGAGATTTATAGTATGAACATCCTTTCAGAACCAAACAGTAAACTGCATCTAGGCGCAGGTGTTAAGATCCTTTGGTCTCATCGAGGCACAGCCACAGAACCCAAAAGATCACTGAAACAGGTATGTTTTAAATGTATTTCAAAAGAGAATGATAGATGAAATATTCTGCAATTCTGCACAGCTCACCATATCCACTTAAAACATCTTGTGGAGGTGGCTGCACTTCTCCCCACACACCGTGTGTTTCACCTCACCTGCGACACTGGCTGTGCACACTCAAATCTTCCTGGCAAGATTGCGTATAGCTGGCTGCGACCCTATCGTGCACTCAAATCTCCCTGAGGGTTCTCCTGGAGCTGGCTGTGCGTCTCTGCCTTCACTACGTTTATGGCACGCATCATGCCCCACCTCCTCCTCCCTTCAATTTTGTTCTGTGTCTTCAGCTGAGGCCAGCCTTATCACGTTGTAATTGTAATTGTTTATGTGTATAGCGCTTATACACAAGTGAAGTGCTTCAAAAAGCTTCAAAGGCAGGAAGGGAACAGGGGAATACAAAGTCATTTTTAGGCCTTGAAATTTCCAAATGATGTAACAAAAAAATGACTAGCATAGTAGGCCTGACAGCATTGCTACTAGTGAAGTGCATGACAAGAAGGAAGGCGAACGGCGGAGGAGAGGGAGAAGATGTACAATCCACAGACTACCATACTAGGCCAGCGACGTTTCAGATAGTGCAAGTGCATGGAAAAAAGTGAGGGGATAGGGGAGGGGAGGAGGAGGAGAAGAACATGCAGAAACAAAACTACTGTACCAGGCCAGGCGAACTAGGCCTGGTGCATTGTAGGTCATTTAAGTGTACAGACAGGAAGTGAAAGGAAGGGGGGGGCAAAAACGGCTCACCCACAGAGAGTTGGAAGAGGATGAGCGGAGGGCTTTAGAAGGAGAGTATTTAGGGAGAGAGAGTTGTAGATAGTGTGGACAAGGCCCCAGAAGGCCTTGTGGACTATGCAAAGGGTCTTGAACTTGATCCTAGCAGGCCCGGAGAGCCAGTGGAGGGATTTCAGAGCCGGAGAGATACAGTCCCTGGCCTTGAGGCAAAGGATAAGTCTTGCGGTTTTGTTCTGGATGAGTTGTAGAGGTCAGAGGTTAGAAGTAGGCAGCTTGAGCAGGAAACTGTTGCAGTAGTCCAGTCTAGAGAGTATCAGGGGTCTGGAGACGGTAAGCCTCTGGAGGAAATTGAGAAAAGGTAGTATACCTCTGAGGAGGTGCAGCTGGTAGTGGGACTTTTTAGAGATGTCCGAGAGTGAAGTCAAAGATGACACCCAGAATTTTTGCCTCACTAGTGGGTGAGGACAGAGGGCCAATCGAGGTCGGCCAGAGTGAGAGTGGGAAGTCAGGAGCAGGGGTCCCAATGAGGACAATCTCTGCCTTGCTGGCATTAAGACAGAGATCGTTCGGAGCACACCAAGACTGAATTGCAGACAGTCAGTAATGAGCCAGGAGGAGGAGGCCAAGGGTAGTCTGAAAGAGAGCTGGGTGCCATCCGCATAACACTGAAAGTTATGATATGATATGATAGGTTATTTATAACGCGCTTAGTAACCAGAGGTTTCTAAGCGCGGACCCGGGGATCGAACCTGTGTTGCTCCGTCTCGTCTTGCTTCCAAGTCGAGCACGTTACCGCTGAGCTATCCTCCCGAGCCTGTTTATGAATATGTTTATAAGGGTGTCTTGAGTACAGAAGGGGTGCTACAATGTGTTGTGTACCTATTGTTAATGCTAAATCTTTTGTTACTGAAACCGTGACAATTGCCCCAGAGAAGCCTTTCATGTCCATGACTTTGTTTGACAGTGGAAATCCACACTACCTTATACATAACTTGGTGGCCCCTGTACCTATCAGGAAAGAGAACTCTCTCTGTCCTATCTTCACTAATACCTTGCGTTCCTCTTCAGGGTCTTCAGTTACTGCTAGGACTGGACACACACGCACTCCCTGTAGGCTCTCCTATTGGAGTGGAGGTGAAGGCAGCGATTCTGCGGGCCAGTGGTGCCATGTAACAAGTGAAGAACCAGGTGGATAGGTTAGAACCCTGGGGGACACACATAGAGTGATAGCAGAGAGAAAAGACCTAAGTTCCACCTGGGTAGGACAGTCAGAGAGAAAGAAGGCGCCGATGGGAGATCAGGATGTTGTGTTTTAATGTATCGAAAGCAGAAGAGAGGTCAAAAGGAATGAGGACAGAGGGAGAGTTAGTGTCAAGATTTGAGAGCAGGTGTTCACGGATGTTCAGAAGAGCACTTTACGTGCCTTTGGATGCTCTTGTCATGCATGTTGGACGTGGTTCTACCTCTTACGCTCATAGAACAGCTAGACCGTTCTATTCCAAATGGCGGTTGTTCGATACGTTGCCGGGAAAACGACGTCTGCACTTTTCACGTCGCTAACTTCACTTGTATTCTGCTTCAACGACGTCTGCACTTTTCACGTCGCTAACTTCACGTGTATTCTGCTTCGTCACGTGAACTACGGCATTACGTATATAAGCAGCGTGGAAACTTCACTCGCTGCTTCTGATCGAATCATTTGGCGTTGTGTAGCTGAACCTCCGATCTGCGTCCTTGTGGTTTTCCTTAGCTGTTTCTTGGGCCTTCTATAGCGTGTATTCCGCAACACGCTGATTCCTGGAGCTGTTTGTTCGCGTGTACTTCCACACGCGCACGTTGTCTTCAAACGCGGCTGTCCTGGGCTGCGTGAATCCTGTTCGCGTGCAAATCCACAAGCGCACGCTAACTTCAAGCGCGGCTGGCCTGGACTGCGTGAATCCTGTTCGCGTGTAAATCCACACGCGCACGTTGTCTTCAAACGCGGCTGGCCTGGACTGCGTGAATCCTGTTCGCGTGTAAATCCACACGCGCACGTTGTCTTCAAACGCGGCTGGCCTGGGCTGCGTGAATCCTATTCGCGTGCAAATCCACAAGCGCACGCTATCTTCAAGCGCGGCTGGCCTGGACTGCGTGAATCCTGTTCGCGTGTAAATCCACACGCACACGTTGTCTTCAAGCGCTGCTGGCCTGGGCTGCGTGAATCCTGTTCGCGTGCAAATCCACAAGCGCACGCTATCTTCAAACGCGGCTGGCTGGACTGCGTGAATCCTGTTCGCGTGTAAATCCACACGCACACGTTGTCTTCAAGCGCTGCTGGCCTGGGCTGCGTGAACCCTGTTCGCGTGCAAATCCACAAGCGCACGCTATCTTCAAGCGCGGCTGGCCTGGACTGCGTGAATCCTGTTCGCGTGTAATTCCACACGCACACGTTGTCTTCAAGCGTGGCTTCAAGACTGCCTGAATCCTATTCGCGTGTAATTCCACACGCGCACACTATTTTCTTCGCGGCTATTCAGAACCGCGTGTACTTTGTTTATACCATAAAAGGGCGCTATTTCCACCTCCTGCACCTGTGATATTAACAGGGGGATTTATTCATTTCTATACTTTTCTCTACGTGGGAAGGAAGCTTTTCAAGGATTATTGGAAGGTGACAGTGAACAGTACTTTGGACGCTATCCTGTGGTGCATCAACCCGGTATCTAGCGTGAGCCTCGTTCCGTTCGGGATAAGTCTCCCTTACTAATCTTCCCTTCCTTGTCGTTTGTTCTACTTTTGGATTTTCCTCAAGAGACTTCTGCTGGATTCTTCTGCCCTAGACATAAGGTCAGTGTGTGCATTAATGTCAAATACTATCATAGAGAGTCAATTTGGGGCAGTTTCTTATGATACTTTATTTTGTTCTAGGCTTACTTCCTATACCTTACCCACGCCCTTTCCAGTGATCCATCTCTCTGCCTGTTTTATCAGTCAGAGAGTTGTATCATTTGGAAGGTCTAAACTTGACTTCACAACTATCAAATCGTGTGAACAGGGATCCGGAAGACCCTACCATCTGTATCCTTTTGAGTACCGTATCCTTTTCAGTCAATACTTTGGTACTTTATGACAGCTCTAAAGCCAGACTGATGGTCACAGAGACAACCAACAGATTCAGTGTAGAGGGTGAACTGAGAGATAGACAACTTTTCCAGGAGTTTTTCCATGAAAGGGGGGAGTGATAGAGATTGGACAGTAGTTTGCCAGAATAGAAGGGTGGGCAGAAGGTATTTTGAGTAGAGGTTGTACAAGAGAGTGCTTTAGAGAAATGGGGAAAACACCATTGGTGAATGGAAGGTTACATAGGTCTGCCAAGGCTCGGGCGAGACTGTCAATGTTGTCCGTGATGGTTTTTGAGGGGCATGGGACAACCTGTTTGGAAGAGGCTTTCATAAACCGGACTTGTCTAGAGACCTCCTCAGGTGTGACACAGGAGATGGAGGAGAGAAGAGGGGGAGTGGTGGAGGTTCCCTAGGGGGGGCCCAAGAGATGTTGGTGCATTAGAGGGTGCGGAGGCGAGAGAGGTCAGGGTGTGCTGTGTTTTGGTAGTTAAGTGTACAGCCAGGGCCGAGCAAAAGGCCTGTTTGGGTGCAGTGGAGGATGCTGCTGCAGAGGGGTTGGCCAGTTCCTTGCAGACTTTGAAAAGTTCAGCCGTGTTGTTAGATGCCACAGAGATGCAGGCTTCAATATGGACTCTCTTTTTGGACCTGATGAGGAGTCTTTATTGCCTTTGAAGAATGCTGAAGGCCAGCTTGTCAGAGGGTGCACCTGCGGATCCTTGTGTGTCCGCTGTGCTGCTCTGCACTTGCATTTTGCGTTTAAGGGCAGCCAGATCAGAGTCGTACCAAGAGTTGCACTTTTTTGGCAGGCTTAACTCTGACCCTCATGACTGGGGCAAGAATGTTGAGTGTGTCAGAGATGGAAAGGTGAAAGTTAGAGAGGGCTGTGTCAGGGTGGGAGTCAGCCCCAGGAGTCGAAGTAGGAGAGAAGGTGGAGGCAAAGGCAGCAACTGACCCACTTTTCATGGGTCGGAAGATCTTGAAGGCGGTTGGTGGTGCAGGTTGAGCCAGTGCTAAAGGAGAAGAGAGTTTCAAGTGTGAAGAGAGAAGAGAGTGATCAGTCCAAGAGAGTGAGGTATTGAAAGGGATAGAGAGAGGGATGTCTGTGGAAATGAGAACATCCAAGGTATGGCCTGCAGTGTGCGTCGGGCCAGAAGGTAGAATGGAGAGAGAAAGAGAGTCAAATATGTTGCGGAAAGGTCCTGAAGAGTCTGGAGAGTGAAGGTATATGTTAAGATCATCAGCAGGAGGATTTGGGGAGAGGAGGAAAGGAGAGCAGAGGCCAGGTACGCCCATTCTGAGGGGAAGAGGGTAGACTGGCCAGGCAGCTGATAGAAGGTGGTCAAAGTAAGAGAGGAGTCAGGAGAGTGAGAGAGAGCCTGCAGACCAGGCATTCAAAGGAGGAGTAGGCCTAAGTGGGAATAACGGAAACAGGGCTCCACTCAGGAAAGATGGGGGCTACTCCACCTCCTGGCCTGTTGAGCCTGGGCTTCGAGAGGATCTTGTAGCCTTCAGGGAGAAGTGTGTCAAAACCTGTGACAGAGCTGTCCTTAAACCATGTCTCAGTGAGAGCAACAACATCAAGGAGTTCAATAAGGTGACAGATGTCAGAGGAGTGCTTGACAGCAGAGAGAGAGTTAAGCGTGGCAACATGGAGCAGGTTGCCATTTTTTAGAGACTTACAGGTGGGTACAGGAAACAGAGGTCATCCCCGTAAGTGGCGAGAATGCCTGAGAGATAAAGGTAGGAGGAGGTGGGGGACAGGAAGATGACAAGGATGTCAGCGAGGCGAGTTCAGGCAAGGGAGCCAGGCGTGTTGCAGGCAGCAAGGGAGCAGTGGTGTGAGAGGCCACATGGTCAGGAGGAGGTGAGTGAGCCAGTGAGGCAGTGGAAGCAGATGGCAAGGGAGCTTGTGAGGAGGAAGGTGGAAAGTTGATAAGGCGAGGGAGGAGCCTATCAAAAAGTAGGAGGTTGGATTGAGGCCCTTGTACCAGTATGGGACCATTCCAATAGACATTTATGATGACCCTGGAGGTGGAGAAGACGGCAAGAAGGATCTCCCAGTGGGTGCCACCATTAATGTGCGAGAAAGAGTAAGGAGAGAGCAGAGTAACCATATGAAGAGCCCATAGATCGGGTGAAGGAACGACAAGAGGATGTCGGTGAGAGTCTCTCTGGTGGAGGCATCGACGTAGGTGTCAGTGATAGGCAGACCTTGGTTGGAGCCCAGTGTGTCCATCTTGAGTTTCTTCCTGCCTGACTTAGTGAGAGGTGAAGGACAGGAGATAGAGAAACAGTTAGAGAAGATAGGAGGGATAGAAAGCGCCATAGAGAGGGCACAGGATGTGGTACAAATAACCAGGCAGAGCAGTTGAGGTATGTGGGGGGGAAGTAGGCAGGAGGCGTACAAAGGAAATTACAACAGGACTGGGGAAAAACTATGGGAACTGAAAAGGTAAGGGAGCAGAAAAACAGACAAAGCAGAGGGAGTAACCAGTCAGCGCAGTCACAAGCAAAGTAGATGAGAGTACAACCTACATTTGATTTTCAGCTTCAGGCATACAAACAATGCCGGATAAAAACACATCTAAATTAGATTTTAAACTATACAGTCACAACAGTGCAGGAGGAAAGCACACCTACATTCGGTTTTAAACTAAACAGTCACAGACAGTGCAATGCAGGATGAAAACAAACTTAAATTAAATTTTAAATTATTCAGTCACAACAGTGAAGGATGAAAACACACCTAAATTTGAATAATGTGACACAGGTATTGCAGCACAGCAGTACAAACGTGGTGGCAGTGGAGGTGATGGCGCAAAGAGTGAAATGCAATATAAACAGTTTGACCATGAAGTACAGGGGACACTTGCCAGAAGAGATAGAACAGTAAGCATGGCTTGAAGAGCTGAGGGTAGGATGCAAGGCAGGCAATACAGCATCCATCAGCACTCACGTGATGGCAAAAGGGGGGATACCATAGTCCAGAGGTGCAAGGATGAGTTATCCAGTCCTAGGCAGCATGACTGATTATGCCCACAGTAACAAAAACAGAGACTGCAATTCTGGCAAGGCCCGAACAGGCACATACACGGCCTTCGATGTGGGCCTTTGTTGAATGGGCCGGCTACTGCCTCCAATTGGCCCTGATTGGCTGTTAAGGTGGTGAGGCAGTCAATCGCAGGGGCCCAGACTCACATCAGGAGCATGGCTTCAGTGCCACAGACCAGGGCGGTGCTCTTGGAGAGTGGCCTCAAGCTGCAGGCCAAAGCAGGATTCAGAAGAAGCACAACCTTTATAGAAGCCTTCTTGGTCACACAATGTAAAAAGTGGCTAACTATTGATATCCATACTTCATTAGCAGTTCATTTATCTATTTTAGAAGCATATCGCTCTAACAAGGATTTATTTTTGTAAAAGTCCGTAATTGCACCAGATGATAAAAAGTTTAGTGCCCGGACAATCATCGTCACCCAAATGGGCTTACCTCTAAGGTTTGCTGCTCCGGTGGATTGCTGGGGTGAGGGATAAGAAGAAATGCTGGAAGGAGCTGGATCAGCTGTTGCTCCCCAGCTGGGAGATAAGAAAGTGACCTCCTCCTGGGCCTTACCAGTGCACCTCTGGACTATGGTATCCCATGGGGGATACCATAGTCCAGAGGTGCAAGGATGAGTTATCCAGTCCTAGGCAGCATGACTGATTATGCCCACAGTAACAAAAACAGAGACTGCAATTCTGGCAAGGCCCGGACAGGCACATACACGGCCTTCGATGTGGGCCTTTGTTGAATGGGCCGGCTCCTGCCTCCCGTTGGCCCTGATTGGCTGTTAAGGTGGTGAGGCAGCCAATCACAGGGGCTCAGACTCACATCAGGAGTATGGCTTCAGTGCCACAGACCAGGGTGGCTCTGCCACGCAACAGGCCTCATAGTCCCACCTCCATACAGCCGCACCAAAGCTTCTCTGGTCAGGGCTCCCAGACTTTGTAGGTTCCCGCTCATACCCATTGAAATTATGCCCATGAGTGTTAACGATCAAGGTAAGTTTATTAGTTAATTACAAGAGCCCCAAAATGGCGTACTCCCTTCATCCTGGCTCCCCGCAACCCTCCTTTCCCCAAATCCATTGCCATGCCACACAGAAACCGGTGACCCTCAGTTCTCATCATAACAGTGACCCAGTCTGGGTTAGGAAGTTCTGCTGCTGTGCTGCCTGCCATAGAAGCCATATTTGTTTGTGTTTCCAACAATCTGTTCTTTCTAACTGTACTATTAACTCCCTGGTTCTGAATCAGCAATTCCCTTCCTTGTCTTTGTGACGGGGTGTCACAAATAACCAGGCACTTTAGTAAAGTTCCAAGGGCCTTTATTTGGAATTTACAAACTGGTTCAGTTGAGGGATTCTTGAGTATTCTTAGGCACTAACGAGTTCTTTGGGAATTTTGGCGCTAGGCCGTCCCTCTCTAACCCAAATTCCCCCGCCTCTACCTACACCTTAGTCCAGCTGCCACTAACAGGGATGTTAGTGTTATCACAGGTGACACTGTCTGCATTTCTGACTTGTGCTGTGGTGTTTGCACTAAATTGGTGGCTAACTTGCTCACTAGGGAGCCTTCTAACTTTCCCTACCCTAGCCCGCATAGTATTCTAGGGAGTTAGGGATAGTGCCTCCTTCCACACAGTGCCACTCTCGATACTCGCACGCACAGTCTCACCTGACTCTCTATTGCACTTGGTCCCAATGTTGTTCTCCTCCCACCACTCTATAATCCCTTGCATCTCACAATCCAATTTCCTACCTCCACCCTTTGATATTACCTCTCCTGCTGCTTCTCATTTCCTCCACTCACTACTGTCACTACCACCTACTATCTCAGATTGAATCTTCTGCTCCCTCCTAAACCACCTCCTTGCCTCTACTACTCCACTGTTACAACTTTCACCTCTATGCTCTTACAACTACTCCTATTCCCGTACTTCCTCTCGCTACTACCGCCTCTCTACTACTACCACCTCTCACTACTACTGCTCCCACCCTAGAGCTAGTGTTGCTCCTCTACTATGACTACTACTCTATTGCCTCTTCTCTCTCTAGTCTCACTCTTCGTGGCCGCTAATGCTTCTACTACTTACTACCACAACTACCTATCCTTCCCACTACCACTCTGCTACTCCTACCACTAACTTCCAACTAACACTGCCTCCTCTCTACTCCTACCACTACTCCCAATACAAAGACTACTATCGACCCAACTCCTAGTCTACTTCTACTAAACTCACTCCTTTCTCTCATGCACAGTCACTCTACAGATCACTCTTTCCCATAGCCTCCACACTCCTGTAGCACTCTCTTCCTTTGGTCTCTCATATGTCCTACTTCTGTCCTCCCAACTAACCCACACCTAACAACTCCCAGGCATATCTTTAAATAGCCCTTGCCAGGACTCATTAACTGCCCTTAACCAGTTACTTACCTGGCTTGAAAGAGGGGTGAAGAGGGAAAATCGAGATCAAACTGCTGCCCCCCTCAACCGAGGCACATCAACAGAAAGAAGAATAATGAGCGCACTCATCATTTTGCACCAGGCCCCAGTGTGCCCATGGGTGACAAATATGCTGAAAGACACCCACTTCACCAACACTGCAACCTACATGCTACATAAGCCTCAAATGCAGCAGTAACGCCATGCAGAATTTACAAAACACAAGAATTTCTGTTTAAAGGCTTGCAGATGCTCACATGAATTAACCTAACAGCATTATAACTCATCAATTCATGCATTATCAAACGGCACAGTGTAAAGCCATGCTTCAGGAAAATTACAGCCAAGTACACTTGTCTCACTGAACACCAGCCGCAGTGGGTATTTGTGCTGGCTTCACGAATGCGCTTCCCAAACACAGGAGCAGCTCAAGGCCTTGCAGTAAGATAAGATTATTTTCTTTGAATGACAGTGAACTCTGGAGGACAAGCATTTTTAATTCTTCATAAATACAAGTAATTCAGAGCAGAACACCCAGGGCCCAGTGTTTTTTCACTGGGAATGAAAGACATTTTCGCAAAATCCAGACATCATTTGAAACATAATTGTAACAAGAAATGCTCAGCACTGGCAAATGAACGCTGAGTGCCAGGGTCGACAAGTCTGCTCAGCTAAAACTAATGGGAACAAATTCACAATGCAACCATTTTAGAATTAGGTAATGGGGAAGATCAGCCAAGCTAGCCCCCTGACACGAAGGTCCAATGGTCAGGGTTCCTATAAAGGCCCTACATGTGACCAATCACTCAGCAGCCAATCTCAGGATGAGATAGGTTTCTGGGAGCTGGTCCAATTGTGTGATGTCAGCCTGCAGTGTGTTACAAAGCTGGCTTGCAAGCCAGTCTCTCAGAGAGTGTGCCTGGATTTTCTTTGTGCACGAATCCCTGTGTTTTTGTTTGCTGCCCAGAAATAAAACACAGTTTGGAACATGCTGCTTGCTTGGAACTCTGCTGCATTTCTTTGGGCAAAATGGGAGGTGTTGGGCCTCCCATACCCCGACAGAGGATGGCTTATAAGGGCTTGTAAACCTGCCACTTCTTTGCGTGGTCTGACTGCATTTCTAACCTGGAGCCTGTAGTGGCTCACAGGGACTAGGTGTTCTTTCAGGCCTCTCTGGAGACTTTGCCCCTTGAAGGTCTCCATGGTGGGCTAGTGGTGTTGCCAATCCCCTGGCCTTGCTAGAACCCTTCATTAATTATTAAAATCACTTGTGTGTTAGTGGGTTTGCCCCAATGGCATTTATGGGGGACTTTCTTCTGCTTCACTCCATGCAGTTGCGTATCTTTCACTGCCATGCCCCGGCAGTCGTACTGGTGCTGCCTCTGCTCTCCATGTGCAGGCTCCAGCAGACTATCTCTGATGGAGCAGTGCTCCTCATGGCTCAATGGTTGCGTGGCCCTCCGTAGTGGCATCCTTTTGGGCGTTGCTACCACCTTCCTAGGTCCAGCCAGTGTAGCAGTTGTGTCCCGCGAGGCAGCCTCGGTCTCTCATCGGCTTCCCTGGTGTGGCATCCTGGCTCCGGAGTAGCTTCTGATCGTGGCAGGGCCTGCCTTAGCCTCCCCACCAGCATTTCCAGGTAAGGAGGCAGCCTGCCCGCACACCAGCACTTTGGAGGGGTTGGGCTTCCTCACTCCCCTGACAGGACAGTGAAACCAGTCCTGTCACACCTTATTCCACTATCAGAGGAGAATCCAAGGTGTGTCCTCCTCTTTGATGAAGTGACCTATTTTTCATTGAACAAGGGGAAAAGCTACATGCTGGGACTTGGAGTCACAGTTTCGCATGCACTTACGCACACAATATACTGAGAAAGTTAACATGCATGCTGCAACTTGGAGGCATAGTACCTAGAGCACCATGTGAGAATAAAAAAAAGCCAATAATTGATATGCAAATAACTGAAACTTTGCGTCTGTAGTTCCCACAAGCTCAATGAGTATCCCCACAAGCTCATTGAGCAAGGACACCCCAGAGAACAGTTGTATATCGAAACTTGGAGTTGGCTTTGATGATGGTCAGGAACACAATGAAAAAAATTGGAAGCACATAGAGTTTAAATGAATATTACTTGGATAGGGTTGGGCTATTAATAGATCTTCTACAAGTGCTAATTAATGTTGGGTGCAGACTTATGGTGATAGGATTACAAAGTTCTTTGAAACTCGAAGAAATGTCCAGGCGCTGGTGGGGACACCCCCATGAACTATAAGAAAGAATCCTATAATTCAATGGCACTTTTCGTGATATTTATTATAACCAATTAAATAGTGTGTACAATAAAAAATCTATCTATTAAGGACTGGTAATGTCCTTCAAAAGATGTTTTTAAATGAGTGATACAATGTTTACACCATACATTATATTTCTTATTATAATCAACAAAAGCATTTGTACAAATTGAACCAATTTATATGTGCATCTCAAATATTCCAATTGCAACTTTACATTGCTTCAAGTTTGAATGATTTAAACAGTGTACACCTGGCAAGAGTATTCATTGAATGAGAGAAGATGTGTCTTTAAAAAAACTCTTTCAACTACTACGTGTTTCGGGATGAAAGTTTCCCTTCAGGTAAGTAAACACTGTCCTTCCTGTATTTCAGAAATATATACAACATAACCAGTAGATTTTCTCATGTGTTTATTGAAGCTAGACTCTTGGGGATACATTTACCTTTCACAACTGGTAGTTGTGCATAACGACTTTGGATTATAAAGCTGCCTGAAAACAGAAAAATAAATCCTATTGAGTATCTCCCCTATATTGTTCATTGCGTCTGCCTGTATCAACAATGTCTACTGTCAGCTACCAGACCAGGAAAGAAGGTACAGCAAGCAACCCACTGTTGTGTGGCCTCTGCCGCAGCAGTGAAGAACTCCTGCCGTGTTAATTGGACTCAGCCACTGCTGCAGTGTAGTGCTGAGAACTGCCGCATTAGAAAGAACGGGCGGCCTTGGGACACTGCCTGTGGCGTTGCCCGCAGTGACAGGCTTACGCGGCGGCGTGACGTAGCACGCCGCCGCCTAATGTATAAATAAAGGGGCGTTCCCGACCGCGAGCAGAGCGACCGGGAAGCCCGAACCGAAAGGCTGTGTCAGTGTCTCCTTTCGGGGCTGGGGCTTACGGGAACGCAGCGGGGGGGCTCAGGACCGCCCCCCAACAGTGGCGACGACCAAGTGCGGATGCCCGGGCCCGGCGGTGCAGGCTTCCGAATTTTTCTGCATACACGGAGCGCCTGGATGCTCCGTGTTACGCCGTGGCTGCGGCTCGTACACGCGGCCGACGGCCATTTTGTGTGACAGGCCGCGGATGTTCTCCGAGCTCCGGTTGAAAAGGGGAAGTGAATCTGGGCCTAATTTTTGGCAATTCTGCTTGCAGGCAGCTTGATCTGCACACCCATGTTTGGATTGTGGATTTTTATGTAGTTTTGGTGTAACTACGTCGTGTGAAAGCCAGGAGAAGGGTTAATATGGCTGGACCTGCTTAGCCTACTCCATGCTTATGGCTTAATTTTTGGAACTACCAAGATATTGGTGGATGCCAGTGGATGGAGACTGCAATCTTCTTCATCCCTTTCATCATCAAGTCGCTGTGGCTTCTTCTTCATCCTCTTCATCATCGGGGAAGGCTGGATTGGGAGCCATTCACACCTGTATGCTGTGGTAGCGGTCTTGGGAGCTGGTGCCCGTCCCAGGTGTGTACTTGACATCGGATGTGACTGTTGAAGGCACTCATACTGTGGGTGGTGAAGCGTGGCTGAGTTGCGGCCCCCAGGGTAACTGGTGGGGGTGCCTGTGCGCTCAGACCTATGAGTGACTCTGGAGACTCGGATGACGGGGCAGGGGCTGCGCCAACTCCTCAATTTCTTGGGCAGCCTCCAGTGAGTCCAATGCAACAGCCGTCACCGGCTCCACAGTTGCCCCTGCCAGGACCTCCCGCAGTGCTGCCAGCTGCCCAACCTGGAATCCCCATCATGGCTCAGGCGAGAGCTCATACGGCCCACGCTGCTCTGCAGCCCATTCCCGAGTATGATGCATCAGGGCCACCTTCGAGCATGGGCCCCCGGTGGAGAAGGTGGATGAGTCGCCTGGACATGTATTTCAGAGCCTCTCAGGTGACGGATGATGACAGCAGAGTGGCCACCATGCTGTATTCCGCAGGATCTGTGGTCCAGGAGATATTTGAATCCCTCGCACCTGCTAATGCCTCCTATGATGCGGCTAAGGCGGCGCTCCTTGCACATTTCCTCCCCCTTGCTAATGTGGACTATGAGAGATTTGTCATGCTGTCGGCCAAACAGAAGGACGATGAGACACTGGACACCTTCTATGGCCGTTTGCGCCGCCTCTCCCTTGGATGTGCATGGACGGACGCAGAAGACATGATGTGCACAATGCTTATCCAGGCATGCTCATCCGGCAAACTCAGAAGGCAGGTCCTCAGAGAACCAGGCATCACTCTGCCCCGCATACTGGAGCTCGGCCGGTGCCATGAGGTGGCAGAGGCTCGGGCCAACAAGATGGAGGCAGGGTCCCGGTCAGTGCGATCGGAGGAGGTGTGTGCTGTGTGGCGAGGCGGCAGAGGCATGAGACGTCCTGGTGGAGGACCCTGTGACAGGGCAGGCAGAGCCGCGGAGTCGTGCCAGAAGTGCGGATACGACCTCCCTCGCCTGACAGAGTGTCCGGCGGTTGGAAAAACCTGTGGTAGATGTGGATTGGCCGACCACTTTTCGAGGGTATGCCGTGCAGCCCTGCCCGTGATGGTGCCGAGAGGCCAGCCAAGGACGTGGACTCCACGCCAGAACCCGCCGCCAAATGTGGCCCAGGTGGATCAGGGAGAGGTGGATCCCCAGGTGGAGGGTGCCGAGGAGGAGGACGAGGAGAACATCTTCTTCGTCTCGAGTGTGGAGGTTCTGAAAAGGAAGAGCCGGAGACAGCCCAGATGTGTGGTGGAGGTCAACCACTCCCCAGTCCCGGTGCTCGTGGATAGGGGGGCCTCCGTGAATGTAATGGCCAGAGGACATTATGACAAGCTTGATCCCCTCCCGGGTCTGGACGCACCGAAAGCTCGCATCTTTGCGTTTGGAGGGCTGGAACCGATACCACTGGATGGTGCCTTTGTAGCCCGTGTGGAGCATGACGGCGCACAGATTAAGGCTCGCTTCTATGTTACCCCGGTGAGTGACAACACCCTGCTCAGCTGTGCGGCCGCCGAGGCCCTGGGGATCGTCAGCTTCGCCTATTCAGTATACTTGGAAGACATCAATGATCTCCTGGACAAGTACGCAGCACTCTTCAGTGGGATCGGGAAGATGACCGGCAAACCGGTTAGGCTTCACATTGATGAGTCGGTCCAACCGATCGCCCTGAAACATCGCAGGGTACCGTTTCATCTGAGAGAGCAAGTGGACAAGGAGTTGGACAGTTTGGTAAACCTAGACATTATCGAAAAGGTGGAGGGCCCAACCCCCTGGGTGTCTCCGATCGTGGTGGCCAGAAAGCCGAAGCAGCCTGATTCGGTCCGCATCTGTGTCGACATGAGGCTCCCCAACAAGGCAATAAAGAGGGAGCGGCATCTCACCCCCACGATCGACGACATAATTGCGGAAGTGCAGGGGGCGAGGTTCTTCTCGAAACTGGACCTCCGAGCTGGTTACCACCAGGTCGTTCTTCACCCGGAGTCCAGGTACATAACGACGTTTACCACCCACCGGGGGTTGTACCGGTACAAAAGGTTGAGTTTTGGAGTGTCATCTGCAGCGGAGGTGTTCCAGAATATCATCAGGGGCGCCCTGGCAGATCTCGAGGGCGTCCTCAACATCAGCGATGACATCCTGGTGTTCGCTAAAACGGAAGTTGCTCACATGAGGAGGCTGGGCAAGACACTGGAACGACTCCAATCTGTGGGCCTTACCCTGCATAAGGAAAAATGCGAGTTCATGCGTACTTCCATCGAATTCTTCGGGTTCGTGTTTAAGGAAGGAGGGGTATCGCCTGATCCAAGAAAGGTCCAGGACATCAAGTCGGCACAGCCCCCAGAGTCAGTGTCAGATGTGAGGAGTTTTCTGGGGATGGTGACCTACTGTGGACGTTTCATCCAAAACCTCGCCTCCAGGTCGGAACCACTCCGGGCACTGACAAAGAAGGAGTCAGCGTGGCACTGGGGCCCACTTGAGCAGGCCGCTTTCGAGGACATTAAAGCAGCCCTCACAACGGAAGACACCATGGCGTTCTTCGACCCAGCCCTGGAGTCGGAGATCGTTGTTGACGCCAGTCCTTTTGGCCTGGGGGCCGTGCTGACTCAGGTGGACAGCAACGGGGGAGTTCGACCAGTGGCATATGCCAGTAAAGCACTATCAGAGACTGAGCAGAGGTACTCCCAGATCGAGCGGGAGGCCCTGGCGGTGCTGTGGGGCTGCAGACATTTTCGACTCTATGTCCTGGGTCGTCCGGTGACGGTGGTAACCGATCACAAGCCGTTGCTCCCGATTCTGGTGGGGTCTTCGTCAAAGCCGCCGGCAAGGATTGAGAGATGGATGCTTGCCCTCCTTGAATATTCTGTCACCCTGGTGTACCGGCCTGGGGCCAATAATGCGGCAGACTACCTGTCCCGCCACCCGGGGGTGCGCGGGGGAGAGGGGCACGATGCCTGTGAGGATGAGGCTGATAGCCATGTGCAGATGGTGGTGGAGGCAGCCACACCAAACGCGATGCCGCTGGCGGAGCTGGAGGCCGCGGCGGCCCAGGATGAGTGCTTTCAAGTATTAAGGCACTCGATGCAGCACGGCTCCTGGAAGTCCGTCCTTGAGGCGGTGGCCGGGCGGACACATGAGGCCAAAACAACGCTTGAGCAGCTGTGGAAGGTCAAAGATGAGTTGTCGTTTTCGGAGTCGGGCCTTCTGCTCCGCGGTGACCGGATTGTCGTCCCCCTGTCAAAAGTGAGGGAGGTAATCATGCTGGCACACCATGGACACCAAGGCGCGGCCAAGACCAAGGCACGACTCCGGCTGAAGGTCTGGTTTCCCGAACTAGAAAGGAAGGTTGATGACTTTGTAGCGGCATGCGTGTGGTGCCAGGCAGCCTCTCCTCTGCAACGGGAGCCCGAAATAGAAGTGATGCCTCGAGGTACCCGGCCCTGGGAGGTCGTCCACGCGGATTTTAGATCGACGTCGGTGGGCACCCACTTCCTGGCCATTGTCGACGAATACTCTAGATATCCAGAGGTGGAGTTCGTCGAATCTGTGGCGTTTGAGCATGTGGTGGTGGCGGTGGAGAAGATCTTTGCAGCCCACGGGTTTCCCCACACCCTGTGCTCAGACAATGGGGCTCCTTTTCAAAGTGAGCGGTTCTCCGAGCTAATGGAGAGCTGCGGGGTGCAGCACAGGAAGGTGTCCCCGCTGTGGCCCCAAGCCAATGGCGACCAGAGAGACTCATGCTGACTCTTAATAAGACATTCCGGATCGCCCAGGGACAGGGTCAACCCCTCCAACGGGCCCTGTACCAATTCCTGCGGGTGTATCGAACCACCCCGCATGCTTCAACCGGAGTGGCTCCCGCGGAAGCGCTGTTCAAAAGATGTCCCCGAGGTCTGCTCCCTGAGGTTGGGGAGAAGGAACCGGGAGTGATTGACGATCAGCGGGTTGCGACGGAGAGGAGAATAAGGATTGACCAGGAAAACCTACGACGGGGTCTCCGGCCTCAACGGCTGGAGCCGGGAGACGAAGTTCTGGTCCGCAACCGACACCCCCACGGGAAGCTCTCGCTCCCCTATGAACCCGAGCCCTTGGATGTGGTGGCTGTCAAGGGGTCCATGGTGACGGCCTCGGATGGGCGGTCTGCCGTCACCCGGAATGTGAGTTTTTTCAAGAAACTGGGTGATCCCCGGACTGACACTCCGCCGGAACCTGACCCACCAGAGGACCCCGGCGCCGGAGACTTCCGGGACGAGGTCCCGGACTCCCCAATCCGGGGAGCCGCAGCTGAGGGACACCACGGGCCGGAGGTAGGCAGGAGGTACCCCCAGAGGGCTGGGCAAGGGAAACCTGCTTACCTCAACGAGTATGTTCTTGGACACTTAGCGTGTAAATTGTGAAGCAGGGATCCGGGTGGTTGACAATAAAGGGGCGTTGGGTGTGCAGTGGAGTTTTATAGCATAGTTGTGTGTCGAAACATAATGATCATTAAAAGGACTGTTTTGTGGTTCCTCCCGAAAAAGGAGGAGTGTGGCGTTGCCCGCAGTGACAGGCTTACGCGGCGGCGTGACGTAGCACGTTGCCGCCTAATGTATAAATAAAGGGGCGTTCCCGGCCGCGAGCGGAGCGACCGGGAAGCCCGAACCGAAAGGCTGTGTCAGTGTCTCCTTTCGGGGCTGGGGCTTACGGGAACGCAGCGGGGGGGCTCAGGACCCCCCCCCCAACACTGCCTGAGGCATTGCTCTGGCCACGGCCCTCATTTCAGAGGGTGCTTGTGCGGCTGAGCAGTGCGGATGTGGCACTGCTAGAAGAAGACTCCCCACCCGAGGTGGAATTGGAGCAGTGCAGCCAGCCATGAGCCCCTGCCTGAGGGGTGAACAGAAGCGGCGCGCTGCCGTGCCAATGAAAGCGGCGCATGGCCGTCATGAATAGCAGAAAGTGGCCCCCTCTGCCTGCTGCAACCATTCCCCAACCAGGGGTTGTATAGACGCGGCCTGTGACCACAACCCACCATCCGTCCACTGTCATGTCCCTCAGGAACTGGCAACAGCAGCCGATGTGGGCGCCGGAGTCCCCGGTGCGGTTTTCCCAGTTCACTATCAGTGTGCAAGACTTTCTCTGGCTGCAAAGTAAAAGTGCTATTGCCCAAGTCTGCATCTGCCCCAAATGGACCCATTCCTAATGTACGCGTGGCCCCATGACTGAACACAGATCTGAGGGCTAGACAGGTGCCGGGGGTACACAACGTAGCAGCTGATGGACTCTCTCGTTCACAGATGGCATAGTTCAGACAAGTGTGGCCTCAAGCAGTGAGGGGATGACGAAATTCGACAGAATGTGGGGATTGGTGACGTGGACACAAGATTGAGGAAGTTGGCAGAAGATACTCTGACAGGTGGGACAAGAGGGAGATGCAAAAGGTGCATGTGACTGTTCGAGAGAGTGACACCTGAGTTGGAGGAGCAAGCAGTGGAAGAAAGGGTAAAAACCTTCACGCTTTGGGCAAAGGACAACGGGAAATCAGAGTCCTGGATTAAAAACCACTTGTCAGCAATAGCATTTCATGCACAACTGGGTGAGGAAGGGAGATCTGACCAAAAGTTTTCAAATTTGTACGGCAGTGCGGGAATGAGATAATGAAAGCACTAGAAAGGAAGACGATAGGTTACCTATCACAGTGGGGACCTTGCAAAAATTGATAGATAAACTACGGGAAGTGTGCAGTTCAGTTTTTAAGGTTGTCCTATTGAAAGTGTGTTTTACTCCAGCTTTTTTTGCTTTTTGCAGCATTAAGAATAAGCAAAGTCGTACCCAGATCAAGGCAGGACGTCAGCAACAAGGCTTTAGGCTGGGAAGACGTAACAGTGGAAGGGGACAAGATCAAGATGATGATAAGGAAATCCAAGACCGACCAGGCAGGGTGTGGGAAGGAGTTGACGTTGCACAAACTGGGTTTGGGCAACTACTGCCCTGTGACACTAACAAGGGATTATCTAGAGATAAGACCAACAGTGAAGGGTTACTTGGACAGGAGGCCACTGACTCAATGCCAGTTTAGAATATTATTAGACATGACATTAAGGAAAACTGCCTGATGGGAAATATACATCCCACTCATTCAGAATTGGGGCGGCAACGACTTCGCATGACGAAGGGCTAAAGGAGGTGGAAATAAGGGACATCGGGAGGTGGAAATCTGATAGTTTTCGACTGTATATCTGGTATAACATGGGCCAAAAATAAAGTGGAGTCAAAGGGGTAGGTAGCACAAAATAAAAGGGGAGAAGGGGCACAAGGTAGGGGTAGGGAAGGAGGGCATGACACCAAGGTTGGCGGGCTATGGGGAAGGCAGTGTTGGGAGAGACAAAAGGAATCGCAGGAATGCAAAGCAGGTTGGCTCCGGGGTGGGGGCAGCAGGTAGCATAGCTAGTGGAGTGAATACTAGAGGAATGCGTTAACTGGATTCTTTGATTTTCTCCTCAGGGAAAAGAGTGGCATGGGTAATGGGCCACTCTTATTACAAGAGCGGCACAAGGATCAGGTGAAAGAGTGTGGAGGTGCAACTTGGGCCTTGTCGGTGCGGACTTGCTCTGGTTTGGGAGAGGGGGATGCTATGGGGGCAGTTGAAAATGATGGTGAGGGAGAAAGTAAAACTACACAGCAACCAAGACATACTGGTAATACATCTTGGGGGAACGGCTTATCCAGGAAAGGCAGGAAAGGGTTTCTGCAACAGATGCACGAACAATGAAAAGACTAGGCAATATGTTACGATCTACCAAGTTAATATGGTTGGAGATTGTGCTGTGCCAGCACTGGAAAAGGGCTCATAGCCAGACAGGTTTGGAAGAATCCAGGAGGAGGTTGAACACAGAATTTAAGAAATTATTGAAAGGGCTGGGTTATATAAAACACACATTGATAACACTGAGAACACTCGGCTACAAACAACAGGGTGCATCTATCAGAAGTTGGGATGGCAATAATGAGAATGGGCATTAGGAAAGTATTTGAATAGTTGGGGTGCAAATACAAAAGTGCGGGAAAAAATGAAACAGCAGACTTTGAAGGGATGGAGGAAGCAGTCGGTGACGTTGCTAAATGAGTAGCCGGCTAGGGGAAAAGGAAATAAAATAAATAGTAATAAATAAATGAATGGAAAAGGGAATGAGAACTGCTGGGGACGCCACTACGGGATAGTCGCCAAGGGGTAAGAGGAGATCAAGTGAAGGAGGAGGGAGTCGCAGGCGCCGCTACACAAGTAGTCGGCTAAGGGGAAAGAAAAAAACAATGAAAAGGGATTGAGAACTGCTTTGGGACACCACTACATTATAGTCGGAATGGGGAAAGAAAAAAATGTATTTCAAGTGAAATAACAGGACCGGAACAAGGGCAGCTACTAATGGGTAAGGCGCAAAGGACAGAACATTTATATGGCTGGGGTACTAAGGATTATGCGATGCGGAGGCTGGGGGAACTCTTCAGCGGCGGCAGCCACCAAAGAGTCATAGTGGAGGTAGGTCAGGGGGCAGAAGGGGCTAGAAAGCAAAAGGTAGAAGTGTGCAAGGAAACAAGTTAGGTTGGGAAGGGGAAGGGGTCCAAAAGGCACGGCAAAAGGGTACCACAGCTTGGGGGAGGTTGTAGAGGACATAAAGGTTGGAAACTAAGGAAACAGGGAAAGGGGGAAGAGAGGGAGGAGACCAAGGGAAACCCAGGGAGGCGGCAGGAAGAGGGATGAAAGGATAGCACCCAAGGATCAGGGGAGGGGTACAGATACCCTGGGAAGCAAGGAAAGCAGGGATGAGAACAACACAACAGTTTGGGGGGCACGAGGGGGATGAAGGCAACACCATGAGGGGTGGGGAACCAAGCAAGAAGGAAGATTATAAACCACCTGAGAACAGACAAGAGGCAAAGGCAGGATACATGTGGAACATCAGGGCAGGAGGAACTGAGGATGATGACAAGATTCTCGGGGCAATGGGCACTGGGTAGGGGAACAAAGTGCCTAGGTAACGGGGAAGGGGGGAAGGGCGGAAGAGGTCCAGAAACAGGGAATGAGTAACTGGTCGAATCACCTGGGGGATAGGAACAAGAAGAAAGAGCACAGCACCTGGGATCAGGGAATGGGTGTGAGGTCAGAGCCTGGGGAACGAGGAAGAGGTTAGGCACCTGGGGAGATGAGTAGGTGGTGTAAGCGTGCAAGACACTGGGCAATGGGGAAATTGGGTTGGTAAACAGGGGACTGGGGAAAGGAAGATCCAAGGAAGAGGACAAAGTATCCTCATGCTGTACTGCCAAAACTGAACACCTGTAAGTCACCTCCTGTCTAATAAAGCAGCTGATGCCTTTTCCACCCATAATACAAGTCCTGTTGACATTAATGAAGGGGGTAGGGGTGAAAGGGGGGCCAGAACTGTCTTCTTCATGAAGAACTAACAACAATTCTAGGATAGCGATAAAACATGTTTGTTTGTTTGTTTGGTTGGTTATTTGTTTATTGATTTGTATTGCGCGCCACACCCGAGGGTATCAGGGAGCATTTGTACAAGGTTACAAGAATATATTAGGCTTAGGTTACAGGCATTACAATTGAAAGAGTTTACAATAGTTACAAGTGAATTATGCATAGAAAGAACAGAGAATATCTACAAAGTAGTGCAGAGTAGTAACACAGTGAGATCATTTAGGTCAGTGTTAGCTGGTCAAGTTTGCTATAAGGCATGGACAGGCCATATATCTCAAATGTCCTGGGATACAAGCCAGTTAATAGTGTTACGCCTAAATTGAGGGAAAGGTTGATCCTCTCTTAGTGAGAGGGGGTGGGCGTTCCAGAGCTGCACCGCCATGACCGGGAAACTGCTTCCCCCTGCCTTTTTCAGTTTGAATCTGGGAACAACCAGACAGAATGATTTAGTTGTCCAGGTCGGGCGTGATGACGATTTCCTGAGAATTTTTTCTGAGAGGTAGCGTGGGGCAGGTGTGGATCTGAAGAGCATGACCACTTTGTAATGTCATATAATAACTTGGCTCTTACTGGTTTACGATGATACATTGAATGGAATGTGATTTATTGTATTAGTGGTGACTAGAATATAACGACTTGTTCATTTTTAGAATGGAAATAGGCAGGGTATAAACTAAGATATATCCATAATACATTGTATGCAAATGTGTTGAGGAATAAAATAATACGATATGGTGTTCAGGAAATGAGTGAGAAGATCAATATAGCAGGAGTAACAGTGACATTGAGTAGTAACGCATTCATCTATCATTATGTTTGTGGGTGATGTCCAGTAAAGCTTCTGATGGTTATTACCAGATCTCGCATGTCTCCCTGCGTGTGATTGGTTATGCACCTTTCCTATTGGTTCCCTTTCAGATGGTTTCCCTGTTTTACTCAATGTTCCCAGGTGTGTCTGATGAATGACCCCCGTTGGTTATATTCAATAATTGGTGCTACACAGCAGTGCACATATGCTTAAAAGACAAATCCACAATTAGCATCAGTCGAAAGTGGCATTTCTGCTTCATGGTTATGAAATGTAGGCCAGTGTCTACCTAGTTCCTCCGATTTGGCTGACATCGGCATGAGAATAGGGTGCATGAGCTTCTTTCGCTCTCGCAGGCCAGCACCAGAGAAAATGCTGTATTTATTCCAGCTAATACTGTCTTCAGGAACAGCCTTAACAAATAATTTCTTCTCCTTTGACAAGGTGTTTTACCTACAAGTGAGCGGGACCGAGATGGGAGCTGCCTTCGCCCCAAGCATGCCTGTCATATTCATGTCCAAATATGAACAACAAAACATTCTCAACACCAGCAACCACTTCAGAGATAAGATTTCCCGGTGGCTCTGATACATCAACAATATCATATTTATATGGCAGGATAACGACACCTCCTTGGACAACTTCCTCAATTGGGTGAATGAGCAAACAACTGAAATTAAATTCACCCTGAACAAAAGCAACCAAGCCATCAACTTCCTAGACCTGGAAATTACTGTCAAGGAAAATAAACTAACTTGCACTCTGTACAGGAAGGAGACAGATAGAAATACCCTCCTCCACTACAGGAGCAACCACCCGAGTAACTTAAGGAACAATCTGCCCTTTGGACAATTTCTGCGGGTCAGGCGTAACTGCACTGATCTCGAACAATTCAAGAAGCATGCTACCATACTTCAGAATAAACTACAAACAGAGGATACCCGAAGAAAACTGGTTAGAAACACCAAAAAGAGAGCACAGTAAACACCACCGGAAACCCTACTCACACCAAGAATACAAAATACACATATGGAACAACTGATGACCTGTGTCACTATCTTTGGACCCAGTACCACAAGACTCAAGGCAACAATTAAGAAGTTCTGGCCTCTAGTACAGCTCAGTTTACCGAATGAACCCATTCCAAGAATGGCATTAAAACGGGGAAAGAACCTCAAAGATATGTTAACCCACGCCAGGCTTAATAAAAAGTCTCAAACGTCAGAACTGTGGAGCATGCGGGAAATTGTGGGGCACAACTCCTGCGGTACCTGCAATGTCTGCAAATTGACCAAGAAGACAACGTCCTTCATGATCGAGGAAAAAGAGTGGAAAATTAAACACTTTTCCAATTGTAAGACCACCAACATAATCTACATAATCGAATCCCCAATGCGGGCTGAGATATGTAGGCCAAACCAAGAGACAAGTAAACAAATGGGTTGGTGAACACAAATCACGGATTCGCTGTAGAGTTCACACAGCACCCTTGGTATCACACTACCTCGAACATCAGCACAGTGCAGATGACATGCACAGGTGGGTCGCGAACACAGTCCTGAACACTACGAATGCCACCAATGCCTTAAACCACAAGGAATCCTGGTGGATTTTTAAATTAAAATCTACCACCAGGGGCCTCAACAAAGCTACGTCCACCACCTTCACATTAGCTGGCTTACTTGTACAACTCTGCAGCTCTTTCCTATACTGCACAACACCAAATGAGTTTGGCGCTTCTAAATACCAATCCTAATCAGCTATTACCCGACCTTCCTATTCCATCAGGGTCAGATAAGGGAACCCATTCCAGCCGCCCTCCATTATGAACCCCCTGATCCACCACATTAGGCACACCACGCCACCCAACATAGAGGCACATCTGTTACCTGTTTCCTGACTTTGTTATCGACCCCCACTAGGAGGGCATTTTTTACCTCCAGTACGCTGAGTAATTTAGGTGCCCATACCCACCAACATAGGGCTACCAACTCTGTTCTAACCACAGCCACAGCCTGGTCACTTTTTTTATCCTTGCCATTTTTTCTACATTTATCAGGACCTTATAGGTTGCCAGTGAGATACCGTATGCACCCGACCTACTCCGCATACACAGCTCCATATAACAGTGGGGGTGGACAGCAGCCGCTTGAATGCTGTTTTTTCTCCTACCGCTCCTTCTTCTCCACAGTGACCGGGGTTTCCATGACAACAACCAAACCAACAAGAGAAAACAGCTCAGTGGCACTTCCACTGAGCTTTGGAGACGCCTGTTTATGTAGTAAACACTACTTCACTTGTATTATAGTTTTAGATTTGATTTTAGGTGTATAATACTTCTTTGGTGGTCAATCATCCATGTGAGGACCCCTGTTGTATGCTTGCTATTAAATCACTTATGCATTGTTGTTTTGCAATTTTTCTTTATTGTATTTATTGTGGCAGAAGCCCTTGCCAATGCATTTCGGACAAAGTCCTTCCTCAGGGCGAGTTTCTGCCCAGCTTCAGTAGTTACAGAGGGGCCATTCTGGAATATCATGCCAAAGGCCAAGTATATAATCCCAAACTCATGGTCGTTAGATGGCTCCCATTTCTTCTCGCATATCCGAGTACTGAAACTGGAAAGAGCCTCGGTTCACGGAACCACACACTGGTCTACTCAACACCTACTGCGGTCAAGGTGAACGACCGCAGGCCATGGATCCACCTTTCAGACGTCGGCAGAGACAACAGCGCTGGATCCCCTGCAGAGCAGCAGCCACTTTCCGAAAAAATCCTGGCCTGGAGTCTGGCTTACAGAGAGCCCAGGAGACCCGGCGCAGCCTATTTTTACTGCACCGAAACCAACGCCAGCGCGCATGCGTCCTGCACGGTGATACTAATCACTTACGCATGCGCGCACCCCAACACAGACACAGCACATCTTCTGATTGCTGCTGAGTGAGCTGCACAACTCCTACTACAGCGTACGCTATGGTGCGAAAACCTCCCGCACCTGCTCACAGACCCCAGGTAAGCCTGGCCAACTCCCTCTGTGGAATTTCCAACCGAGAGCGCCCCTGCCCTACTGGGTCCACACGCCCAGACATCCCTGATCTGGCAGAATCACGCGGCTCCTTACCCTGTTCCCTGTCCTTTTCCCCGCAGATACAGGTCTTCCAAGCTTTGACGAACGGACCCATCCCGTTCACCTTGACCTGCAAAACGACTGGGCATGTCGCACCAAACCCTAGTGGATCTCTAACATCCTGATACTATAAATCAGGTACGGTTTCATGCCCTCTCTCTCCTTTCCATAACAGAGTCTACGTACCTTTATTGTCTCACGTACCTACCTTCACATGGGGGACTAAGCTTCCATTTTCTGTCTTTACTTCTTCCCATGCAGGCACTAGCCTTCAGGCACCAGCCACCCGAGCCCTGCCCAGTCCATCCACTTGCTCACAAATGGCTGCTCAGGTACTTTACATTTCTTGCCATTTGCCAATAGAAGCACTGTCTCTTAGCAAGACAACGACAGGCTCCTATGCCTCTCCCTCACCAGTAGACGTGCCACACTTCACCTCGTGCAGGTAAGTAACTGGCTCTCACAAGCTATCAGAAAGTGTATGTTCCTTACACTCTCTAACCTTACAGGTTTTTTATTAAAATTGAATACATGCTAGTAGTGGAGCCACTTGGCCCCATCCTAGGAGAGCCCAACACTAATTGAGTTTTCCCTGCTCTGTTCCCCCATTTAGGGAGACCCGGTCTAGGCCCATGAAGAAGGCTTCCTTGCCGAATCGTCACGGACATTCCAGTTTAAGGGCATGCCACCCCCGTTCCGCACCATCACTTGATCTACATCCAGACGTAGACCAACGACTAGGTCACTCCCCAACACTCAGTGCACCTCAAAAATACCAAGAAGGATGTACTAGTGACGACTCTTTGAACTAGATTTCTACAGTTTGAACCTTACTGTTACTATATTACTTATTGGTTGTCCTATAAAACATTTAAAGTATTTAAATGTGCTGTCCATAGAGGCCAACCTCTACAGTTTTCACTGTTCTACAAAACTGTTTAGCATGTTTGTGTTCATATTTAAATGTCAATGTTTACTTATTTGTGTTTTGAATATACCTTTGCTCTTTTCTTTATAATATGATTGTAAATGACATGCAGATCCTGTTGTTTCCCTCATATAGGAATCACTTTAACAGGAAAATAAAAACATAATGCAGAATTGAGCCTGCACCTTTCTGATATTGGCTAAATAAAAAAGCTAAGTTCACTCAACATGTGTTTTTTGCTCCCCTCTCTCTTAATGAAAGCGAGCCAAACCATACAGTTCTACATATACTAAGCATGTAAAATGTTGTAATCTTTACAGTAAATGTGTATGTAAAGAAACTAAAATATACGTGGTGGGACGCCACCCCTTTGTTTCCATAGTTAATAGCTCTCAAGTCCTCCCACAATTCTTGAGCAGTCCCTTACATTACCCAGACTTCAGGAATAGCAGGTGCAGTTTCCCAAGGCTCTTATTATTAGGGAATGGGAGCTGTCATCTAGCTAGGCGGGGCATGCAAAAATACCACATTTGGATCTTGGGATTAAACAGTCTTTGTTTTATCATCAGTAGAATTGAAGATTAGCAGTTTCTTCTTGGAACCAATACACACCTGTGATATAGGCAAGTCTTTTCCAGTCTCTTTTTGCCTCTCTACATTTCGTGTTGCAGGTTTCAAGGGGTTCCCACACCCTTTCACTGTGTGTCTTTCACTGTACTTGGGTTATCCCTCCATTGCATCCAGATAGAGTTGCGATGTATCCTTTACCACAACAAGTGGCGCTCGAGAGTTTTGCGGCCTTACTGTCCAGGAGCTTGTGTGCGCAAACAGCAGCTTTAGACCACTCTCTGTCGGCATTGAGCGCAATGGGGTCAGAAGTCTCTGTCGACTTCTTCAAAGGGGTCGGAGCTGCTGTCTTCGCAAATATCTCCAACATTTGAAGTCGGAATTTCTCCAACTCGGCTTTGCAAGCCCTTATACTCAGAAAACATACCCGTTTTCCCTTGGGCGAGGAATCCGAACATGCCAATCTGGAGCGATGACATCTCTTCCTAGAACACCTCGATGAAGATGACTAAGAGCATTGAGATCTCGACCTGGAGCGCTTTGCATGTTTGCTGCATCTTTTGGATCAGTGGGGAGAAACCTCACTCAAGACTCATGTCCCAGATCTACCATATTAACATCTTGAAGGATTACCTGGTAAGTCTTCTTCTTTGTTGATGGCCAGTCTGTTAGCCAATGAAGGGGAGAGACATAATGTAGAACCACCAGACTTCCCGAAAGCACAACAACATAACATTGAAGATCTATTGTCCCAATGTCCAGCTGTCTTCAATGAAGAACCAGGGAGGGTTAAGAGCCTTTATCACCACATCCGTACACCGCTGGGAAAAATTATGAACCTAAAACCATATAGAATCCCTGAGGTTAGAAGAGAGATAATCATCCAGGAGGTGGAGAAAATGCTTCTAGCTGATATAATTGAGCCCTCTCAGAGTCCATGGTCCATGCCAATAGTCCTGGTGGCAAAACCGGATCAGTCGTGGAGAATTTGTATTGATTTTCGGATACTAAACACTGTGTCACAGTTTGACAATTAAACTCTGCCCAGAATAGAGGATGTGATCGATCTACTGGGCGCAGCTGTTTACATTTCCACAATCAATCTTATCAAGGGCATTTGGCAAGTCCCACTGAACCGTGAAGATTAGAAAAAAATGGCATTTTCCAACTCTGGAGTACTGTTTCAGTTCAAGGTCCTTTCCATTGGCCTCCTTGGTGCACCTGCAACCTTCCAAAGACTAATGGATAGAGTATTAAACCCATATTATAGTTCCTATGGGGCCTACATACATTACATCATTATCCATAGTAAAACCTGGTAGGAGCATTTGAGCCATCTGTATAAAGTCACAAAAGCCTTACAACAAGCCAGATTGACCGGCAACCCAAATAAGTGTCACCTGGCCCAATCTGCAGTGGTAATGGGTTGGTCCAGCCCCAGATAGAAAAAGGCAGAGCTGTTAAAGACGCCCCTGTATCCAGGACTAAATGGGAATTTCTACGATTGGTAGGATATTACCAACGCTTTAGACCTTATTTATCATGCATCACAGCCTGTTTAACTGACAAACTGAGGAACGCAGAGCAGCAGAAAATAAAGTGGGGAAAAGAAGATCAGAGCTGTTTTGAAACCCTCAAGAGTATATTGTGCAGTGAACCCATTCAGAAAGTCCCTAACTTTAACAAAGATGGTTCTGCTTCAGACTGATGAATCCAGAGTGGGCCTACGAGCAGTTCTTTCTGAGACATATCAGGGGGTAGAACATCCTGTCATGTATACCAGCCGGGTGCTGTTCCCCAGGGAGCAGAATTATGCTACAATAGAGCTTGAGGGCCTGGTGATAAAGTGGACAGTGGGACACTTAAACATTTACCTCACTGGAAGAAAATTTACTTTAATTACGGACCACGCACCCCTCAAATGGTTAAGTTTACGCAAGGACACAAATCCCTGGATCATGCGCTGGTTTCCTGATCTGCAGCCTTTTTGTTTTAGTGTACAACACTGCAAGGGTAAGGAACAGGGAAACGTTGATTGCTAGGCCTGATTCCCATTGTCAGATGGAGAAGCCAGCTGCATGAAGGAGAAGGTATGTGACGAATCCCAGGGTATTGTCACTTCTTCCATGGGGAGGCCCCTTTCCATGCAGCCAGGCTGCTACCCGATAGTCCCCCTGGGGCTGGTAAACAGCAGGTGGATGTCATGGGAAGGGAAACCCTTCATGGGATTGGTGAAAATGGTCCTGGGAAAGCACAGTATTCTTCACCCCTTTGGTGTCCCCACCCTCCTTAACCCTCACTAAAGCCCCTCTGATCCCCCACACCACTATTTGTTATGGTTAAGCAGAGGGCATCCTTAATATGACTGGGATGAGGAAGAGGGAGACTCACCCAACCTTAATGCAAAATTTCACTGTGACGAGGAAGATGAAGCAAGGAGGGGAAAGCTCATCGTGGAACCAACACACACGGTGCAGCTGCCCAAAGGCCAGCATGATTGTAAAAAGGAAACAAGGACTCATTCCGAGGGTGCGAAGCGAGCCCTGGAGGAACAGGAAGAGAGACACTGGTCCCATAATGTGAAGTCTGAAGACCGGAGACCGGGATGCGAACAGTCACAGCTACCCAATAGCTCCTAACGAGGTGGACCTGACCAGTGGCAGAGACACAGGAAGCCAGACTGGCGAAAACCATCCAGGAACAAAGATGCGGGCAGCTGAGAATGAGACAAAGAGACTGTCAAGTGTGACAGGAATGGAGAAGCTTCGTTCCACCTCCAGAAGAGACCAGAGACCGCCCGACACTTCCCAAAGGTAGGAAAAGGGCCAGACCGGTCAGGGGGGCATTGAGAGGGCTGAGAAACCTCATGAAAACGTCTGAAAGACCCCAAGGGCGTGAAGGGAATCCTATACTATATAATAATAATAATAATAATAATAATAATAATAATAATAATAATAATAATAATAATAATAATAATATACAATTTAAAACAAACTTTGCCAACCTTATAAAAACACCCCAATGATTACAATGGGATGAAAAAGGAAGCATACAAACAAATACAAACTTTATAAATCCAACAAGAACATCCAGAAGATCACAAGGGGGTGAGGAAGATAATATACAATATAATACAAACTGTTTGAAGCAGATAAATACGCCCGAGAAGCACAAGGAAATAACAGAAGAGGCATACAGTCAGATAGGAATATTGAGAGTACATCTAGGTTAGAGAGTACCTGGCAGGGGAGTATACTGAGTCTGTCCAAGTAGACACTAGGTAATGAAGGGACAAGGATCCTGCCAAGAAAAAGGAACATGGTCTAGGACCTTGATGAAAACAGGCAACACCCACCAGTGGAAAGTATAAGGGTCGAGGACCCACCACAATACAGGAAGAATTACAACCAGTGGTCCGGAGCCCAAAAATACAAATCAGTCTTATACAAACATTGAGAGTGCCCCAAGGTAGGACAGCACCTGGAGGGGAGTATACTGTGTCTTTCCAAGAGGACACTAGGTAACAAAGGCACAAGGATCCCGCCAAGACACAGGAACAGCGTCTGGGACCCAGATGAAAATGGGCAAGGCCAACCAGTGGAAAGTATAAGGGTCCAGGACCCACTGCAATAGAGGAAGAATTATAACCAGTGGACTGAAGCCCAAAAATACAAATATCTTTTGAACTGAAAGTTGTGGAAATCAAGTCTGGCAGGCAAGTAGACCAGATTTAGGGCCTCATCACGACTTGGGCGGTAAATGTGGCAGATTATCCGCCGGACCTAATTAGCGCTAATGCCAAGCCCCCAGCGGATAATCCGGCAGATCACGAGTCATCGTGCACGCGCCCCGGTCCATGACGTTAGCACGAATAGCGCAAAGCCTTAAATCTGGCGCACCGTGCGCTACCGCCATGTCGCGCTCATAGCGTACTATGAGCACGCGCTTTTAGCGCGCGGGAAACGTGTCGCCGCCGGAACAGGAAATAAAGCGGCGGCCATCTTGGAAATCACAATCCGTCGGATATCACAGCTACTGGAAGCCATCCACGCGATCCAAGGCCGGAAAATGTCTCAGGAGCACACTAGGGGCAAGTCTGCACTGGACATGGTGAGGAAACCCAAGTTCAGTGATCAGGAGCTCGAGGTACTTGTTGAGGAGGCACTCATATACCATGATGAGCTGCAGCAACGGAAAATCAGTGCCCAGCGCAGAGGCCAAATATGGCGATCCATCGCCCAAAGGGTCAATGCTGCGGGGCGTGTGCCCCGGGATGGTGAGGACTGCCGCAAGCGGCTG
The DNA here is from genome assembly GCF_040938575.1 of Ambystoma mexicanum. Lineage (NCBI taxonomy): Eukaryota > Metazoa > Chordata > Amphibia > Caudata > Ambystomatidae > Ambystoma > Ambystoma mexicanum. The sequence continues at coordinate 295,688,364 of NC_090936.1, read as the reverse complement.
AATGACCTGCGCGTGCGAGTCCGTGGCATCCTGTCACAGCACAGGAGTGCAAGCAGGGGCACTGGAGGAGGCCGACCACCACCCCCACCCGACCTCACACCATGGGAGGAGAAATTGACGGCCCTGATCGACGTGGGAACCATCAAGGGCATTGGTGGAGTGGAGACAGGGACTGGCATCAACCCAATGGCAGGTGAGTCCCATCCCCAAATACATGCAGCTGAATGAAAGTGAAGACATGTGTCTGAGGCGCTGCATACACCATAAGTGAGGCCCACATCCCTAGAACGGTAGTGCTGCCTAGATGACCCTGTACGTGCAGTGCATGAATGACAGGGGCAGGGGATAGACTTCCATAGCCATAGGACAGCTACGTAGAGTTGTAGTGTGCATCAACACACCCACAAAAGCCTGAGCGCAGTCCACCCCAACCACGCATTCCAATGCAGTGTACCTCCATGCACCTCCACAAAAAGCACCACATGGCGACTGAACAGAATGCAAGTTGAATGCGTCATTGTTACTGTCTTCAATCACACTTGTTGGCATGACCTGCATCACATAAATGTATGTAGCATTGAACTCAAACCACCGCCTATGTACTCCACAGGCACACGTCGATCCCAACGGCCCAAAGATGATGGGGAGGAGGCCACACCGACACCGCGCCCACAACACCGGGCCTCCACCAGCACCCCACAAAGACGCCGCACACAAGGGACACAACCCAGGCCAACACCCACCTCACCCCAACGCAGCCCCGCCAGATAGCAGCGGCAGCCACATGGCCGCAGGGAGGCGACCGCCAGCTCACCCCAAGCCACCATCCACAGCCCCGATGCTGAGGGAGAGAGGTCTGCATCGGAGCCCGACGTGGGAGCAACACCTCCACGTGGCCATCATGCCGCAGGACAACACTCTCCCAGTAGTAGTGATGGTGAAGGGGTGTCAACACCCCAGGGAAGCCCAAGCCCAGACAGACAGCATGCAGGGAGTCGTCATGTGCCTGTGCGTCATTGCAGCACACCGCAGCCGGATGTGGACACACCATCCTATGGGAGCCCAGAGGGGCAGCACTCTGAGCCAGGCAGCACAGTCCAGGCTGGCGGCATGTCGCCATGCAGCACCCCCCACCGACAGCACACAAGTCGTTGTCCACCACAGACGCACCAGGGGAGCCCTTTGTCACTGGGGCAGCAGTCATGGGCCGACTGGACATCATTGAGGTCAAACAGGCCCATGTGGAAGTGATGCCAAAGGTGCAGAGCAGGCACATAAAGGCCATCAGTCAATCCATCAGGCATGGGTGCAAGTACGTAGCGCGGACAATGCGCGTACACGTCAAGTTGTCCAACAATGCACCACTGCCCTGACAGGCATTGGCCAACGAGTCCGGGAGTTCACGGAGGCAGTCTCAGCACTTGCTGAACAGACACGCGAATCGAACAACCTCATGCGACAGCACATGATGGCCACCGCTTCTGTCCCCTCCACTTCGACCACACCCACAGAGGGTTCCCTAGAGCCATCTCCGAGGCGCCGGTCCATGCGCCACCTAAGGGCACGCACACCGGAGGGGCCTGGGAGAGGGAAGCGCCCACGCCCATCCTAGTGGTGCATGGCATCGTTGTTTTTGGCCTGATGAGACAACTGCACAGTTGGGGGTTGTTCACTGGGGGGAGGAGGGATTGTGTGCTGGGTGTTCACTGGGGGGAGAGGGGATTGTGTGCTGGGTGTTCACTGGGGGGAGAGGGGATTGTGTGCTGGGTGTTCACTGGAGGGAGGGGGGATTGTGTGCTGGGTGTTCACTGGGGGGAGGGGGGATTGTGTGATGGGTGTTCACTGGGGGGAGGGGGGATTGTGTGCTGGGTGTTAACTGGGGGGAGGGGGGATTGTTGGATGTTAAATAAATCACGTTAGAAAAATCAAAATGCATGGACAGTAGTGATTTTCACTGATGCAATTCAATGTGGAAGTGACTTATTTCCGACTTACCCATTATCCATTTCTAATATAATCCATCAATCAATCCCTGTCTGGCCAACCTCCTCTCCCCCAGCCCAATCCTTTGTGCATGTACAACGCATTACGGCACTTCCTCGCCCTCACTACCATCCTCAGGTGGATGCACATGAGCATCAGGGGGCAGTGGCACATTTCTGCAACAGCAGATGTTGTGCAGCATGGCACATGTCAGTTCAATTTAGCCAACTCATTCTGGTGCATACATCATTGCCCCTCCCGTACGGTCGAGGCACCGGAAGTGTGCCTACGCCAGTCAAAATGCACTCTCCACGCAGATACCTGTACGGGCATGGGCAAGGTTGTATGCCCGCTCCACCACCATGTGTGGGTGACACACAGGGGTCATGTGCCTTGTGTACTGGGCATATGCAGAATCACCTGCAGGGGAGAGGGAGACGGTATGGGGACAAGGTAAGTCCAATGGGTGTACAGGGCTCTGTCATCAGTGTCATTTTGCCTTTCATATCATTTGGACTATAACATTGTGGAGTGTGCTGCCCTACGGGCACGATTGAATCAATGGGGTACTCTCCACTTGGTACGCCTATGTATCTGTATGCAAGAGTACTCATTCAGTTGGCGCAGGATAAGGGGGCACTTCCATCTACTTCTGCATGACAGAAGTGGCTGCCTCATGTGTCATTGCAAATCCATTTGGCTACAGTTGCATTTGCTGGTTGTCACTAATCTGTATTGTTCTCCATGCATTTCCCTGCACATTTTGGGGACAGTGTTAGTGGGATGAACATCGTCATTACTCGGCCTACTTATGTGTGGTGCGTTTGTGGTTGTGCCAGCTTATGGTTTGAAAAAGAATCATTGTCGGGTGGCCAGGTTGGGAATTCTGTACTGTAACAGTGTTCAGAGCCATGGTGTAACGCACACAGGTGGGTTTATTGTGGTGGGTTTTGCAAATGTCAATGTGCCACCACATGTCTTCCATCCTGCATGGGTGTGTTCTGCTGTGTGGCACGTGTCTGTGGTTTATCGTGCAAGGTGCTTGATTGTGTATGCTGCAGTAATCCTGCTGACTTTTGGGTATGATGGATTCTGTGACAGGCACCATCTGTTGTCGATTGACATGCTTCATGGTATACATTTGTACCCACCCAGTAGCCATGTGTTTTGCACTCAATGCATTTTCATGTACGCCAGCAGGGTACTGTTGCGCAGGGCCATGGAGTCGTGGGTGGATCCTGGGTAGCGGCCAGAGCAGTGGATGAAGGTATGGTCGGATATCATCTGCACGTTGAGGGAATGGTATTGATTCAGGTTTCTGTAGGCAGCCTCATGTGCCTGGGGTGGTACGTGTGCCACATGTGTGCAGTACAGGGCTGCTGTAACATTTGTGACTTGGCCAATGGCATTGTATTGACACTTCAGCTGGTGCAACTGTGCCTGTGTGGCTGGCAATGCAATGTCTACTTTCACATGATTCAACAGTGCATCAGGCACCTGTCCAAGCATGGCACTGAATGTGGACTGGGCCATTCCATGCATCATGTCAACGGTATGTTGGTAGCTGCCAGTCCCAAGTAATTGTGGCACAGACACGAGCTTCACTAGGGGAGATACTGCCGTCCTGGTGCCTATGCGGCTGCCAATGTCAGCCTGGATTGTGTCCAGCTACTGGGTGATGGTCACCCTGTCCAGCCGATGATCTGTCACCAACTGGCCATCAGTCAGGGCCCAGGGTGTTGGCCTGACCCTGGGGATGGCTGGCTGCCTTGCTGGTGCTGCTCCAGGCGCAGCAGCTGGTAGTCAACCTCAAGGCTCCCAGCTCAATATGGCAGCTTGGTGTTGGGGAGGGTGTGTTGTGCATGGGTGGCTCCTTTGTAGGCCTCTGATTTGCAGTGGGTCCACCTGGGTCCTTATTGCTGTCTCCTCCCCGCTCCTGCTGGTGTTATGGTGTTGCGGAGGGTGTGTTGTGCATGGGTGGCTCCTTTGTAGGACTCTGATTTGCAGTGTGTCCACCTGGGTCCTTATTGCTGTCTCCTCCCTGCTCCTGCTGGTGTTATGGTGTTGGGGAGGGTGTGTTGTGCATGGGTGGCTCCTTTGTAGGCCTCTGATTTGCAGTGGGTCCACCTGGGTCCTTATTGCTGTCTCCTCCCTGCTCCTGCTGGTGTTATGGTGTTGGGGAGGGTGGGTTGTGCATGGGTGGCTCCTTCGTAGGCCTCTGATTTGCACTGGGTCCACCTGGGTCCTTATTGCTGTGGCCTGTGTTCTGTTATACATTCTCAACACCAGCAACCCCTTCAGAGATAAGATTTCCTGGTGGCTCTGATACATCAACAATATCATATTTATATGGCAGGATAACGACACCTCCTTGGACAACTTCCTCAATTGGGTGAATGAGCAAACAACTGAAATTAAATTCACCCTGAACAAAAGCAACCAAGCCATCAACTTCCTAGATCTGGAAATTACTGTCAAGGAAAATAAACTAACTTGCACTCTGTACAGGAAGGAGACAGATAGAAATACCCTCCTCCACTACAGGAGCAACCACCCGAGTAACTTAAGGAACAATCTGCCCTTTGGACAATTTCTGCGGCTCAGGCGTAACTGCACTGATCTCGAACAATTCAAGAAGCATGCTACCATACTTCAGAATAAACTACAAAACAGAGGATACCCGAAGAAAACTGGTTAGAAACACCAAAAAAAGAGCACAGTAAACACCACCGGAAACCCTACTCACACCAAGAATACAAAATACACATATGGAACAACTGATGACCTGTGTCACTATCTTTGGACCCAGTACCACAAGACTCAAGGCAACAATTAAGAAGTTCTGGCCTCTCATACAGCTCAGTTTACCGAATGAACCCATTCCAAGAATGGCATTAAAACGGGGAAAGAACCTCAAAGATATATTAACCCACGCCAGGCTTAATAAAAAGTCTCAAACGTCAGAACTGTGGAGCATGCGAGCAATTGTGGGGCACCACCCCTGCGGTACCTGCAATGTCTGCAAATTGACCAAGAAGACAACGTCCTTCATGATCGAGGAAAAAGAGTGGAAACTTAAAGGATAGTTCCGGGACTTTTTTTTTTATTGTCCCTACGGTTTGGCCATGTGTTTTTAAGCATAAATCGGTAGATCGTAGAAAACTTTCCCATGGACCTTACCCGACTTTTCGTCCATTAACGCACTCGAAATCAGCCGCCATTTTGTGATAGTCCTATCATTTCCCCCCATCGACCTGGCTCACCTGCGTTTGCGGCACTAAATTATATCCCCCGCCCCTGAAACAGACTTTATCAAAACATTCATATTCCCCGCCTCTATCCATGACGTGACTGTGCTGCGTAGGCAAACGCGCCCAGGCGTCTTCTACGCGACTCCACACAGAACCCGGAAACCAACACAGATCAGCTCACAACACAGCGCGCCACAATTCGGAATATGAAACTGTACTTTTAAATCAAACCGCAAGATTGTACATTTGGCAAAGTACATTTATTGGACATCAAATGTTTAGAGAATATTCAGCGATTTGCATTTTTCTTTGCTCTCGATCCAAAATAGTTCGTCTTGAGGCACGCGATGTTCGTGTGCAGTACACAGGGTGTTGGCTTACGATAAAATAAGCTCTTCGGTCGCACTGATAATCGCATGGCTGTTCCAACAACGAGGCACTAGGCCACCACAACGGCATGTATGTTGCATCTAGCCATTAGTACCGCGTAAGGGCATACTTGTACTTGGCGATCGTCCCATAAAATGGTCAGGGTGGTAACGTTGTTCACGCGGAGAAGCAACTGGCGGTTGTAAAAGCCATCCGCCGGTGTCTGGTACTCGTGACACAGACAATAATGAAGGATGTACCTGTTTTAAAAACATAAAAAATGAAATTAGTCTCACCATCAGATCTTTATTAAAATTATGCAGTTCTCCTCCTCAGTTGGCATTAGCTCGCACCGATTGCACGTGCACCAGGTGGAGACGCCGTCCATGCGACATGGTCCAGGCTCTTCATCCGTTGACTGGTCCTCCCAACTGCCGTCCGAATCCCCATCGTTTTCGCGTGCTTGCCTTTCCAGTAGTTCCTCCTCTGTGTACTCGGGCTCATACATATACGGCATTATTGTAGCCATTGTGTGGTAAAGAAAGTAAAATAATTTACAGAGATGGTACAGGTGTTCACAAGGCCTAGAAGCGGCGAAGGTAGCTGACCAGAGCACAGAAACGAGTCACAGAATACTCAAAGTAACACAGAGAGAGGAATGGAATCGAAAATCTGCTGCTGTGTGTTGTGAAACGGTGTGTTTATACTTATTGAGGAAAGAGGCGTCCTGCCATTTCCATGGCGACATTAGCTGAGGCGCAGCGATTGTTGACACGAAACGTGCTTTGGCGTTGGGAAATGGGCGGTACGCGTCTGCTGATGTCAGGCTCAGGGGCGGGGGATTTGATTTAGTGCCGCAAACGCAGGTGAGCCAGGTCGATGGGGGGAAATGATAGGATTATCACAAAATGGCGGCTGATTTCGAGTGCGTTAATGGACGAAAAGTCGGGTAAGGTCCATAGGAAAGTTTTCTACGATCTACCGATTTATGCTTAAAAACACATGGCCGAACCGTAGGGACAATAAAAAAAAAAGTCCCGGAACTATCCTTTAAACACTTTTCCAATTGTAAGACTACCAACGTAATCTACATAATCAAATCCCCAATGCGGGCTGAGATATGTAGGCCAAACCAAGAGACAAGTAAACAAATGGTTTGGTGAACACAAGTCACGGATTCGCTGTAGAGTTCACATAGCACCCTTGGTATCACATTACCTCGAACATCAGCACAGTGCAGATGACATGCACAGGTGGGTCGCGAACACAGTCCTGAACACTACGAATGCCACCAATGCCTTAAACCACAAGGAATCCTGGTGGATTTTTAAATTAAAATCTACCACCAGGGGCCTCAACAAAGCTACGCCCACCACCTTCACATGAGCCGGCTTACTTGTACAACTCTGCAGCTCTTTCCTATACTGCACAACACCACCAAATGAGTTTGGCGCTTCTAAATACCAATCCTAATCAGCTATTACCCGACCTTCCTATTCCATCAGGGTCAGATAAGGGAACCCATTCCAGCCGCCCTCCATTATGAACCCCCTGATCCACCACATTAGGCACACCACGCCTCCCAACATAGAGGCACATCTGTTACCTGTTTCCTGACTTTGTTATCGACCCCCACTAGGAGGGCATTTTTTACCTCCAGTACGCTGAGTAATTTAGGTGCCCATACCCACCAACATAGGGCTGCCAACTCTGTTCTAACCACAGCTACAGCCTGGTCACTTTTTTTATCCTTGCCATTTTTTCTACATTTATCAGGACCTTATAGGTTGCCAGTGAGATACCGTATGCACCCGACCTACTCCGCATACACAGCTCCATATAACAGTGGGGGTGGACAGCAGCCGCTTGAATGCTGTTTTTTCTCCTACCGCTCCTTCTTCTCCACAGTGACCGGGGTTTCCATGACAACACCCAAACCAACAAGAGAAAACAGCTCAGTGGCACTTCCACTGAGCTTTGGAGACGCCTGTTTATGTAGTAAACACTACTTCACTTGTATTATAGTTTTAGATTTGATTTTAGGTATATAATACTTCTTTGGTGGTCAATCATCCATGTGAGGACCCCTGTTGTATGCTTGCTATTAAATCACTTATGCATTGTTGTTTTGCAATTTTTCTTTATTGTATTTATTGTGGCAGAAGTCCTTGCCGATGCATTTCGGACAAAGTCCTTCCTCAGGGCGAGTTTCTGCCCAGCTTCAGTAGTTACAGATGGGCCATTCTGGAATATCATGCCAAAGGCCAAGTATATAATCCCAAACTCATGGTCGTTAGATGGCTCCCATTTCTTCTCGCATATCCGAGTACTGAAACTGGAAAGAGCCTCGGTTCACTGAACCACACACTGGTCTATTCAACACCTACAGCGGTCAAGGTGAACGACCGCAGGCCATGGATCCACCTTTCAGACGTCGGCAGAGACAACAGCGCTGGATCCCCTGCAGAGCAGTAGCCACTTTCCGAAAAAATCCTGGCCTGGAGTCTGGCTTACAGAGAGCCCAGGAGACCCGGCGCAGCCTATTTTTACTGCACCCAAACCAACGCCAGCGCGCATGCGTCCTGCACGGTGATACTAATCACTTACGCATGCGCGCACCCCAACACAGACACAGCACATCTTCTGATTGCTGCTGAGTGAGCTGCACAACTCCTACTACAGCGTACGCTATGGTTTCGAAAACCTCCCACACCTGCTCACAGACCCCAGGTAAGCCTGGCCAACTCCCTCCGTGGCACTTCCAACCGAGAGCGCCCCTGCCCTACTGGGTCCACACGCCCAGACATCCCTGATCTGGCAGAATCACACGGCTCCTTACCCTGTTCCCTGTCCTTTTCCCCGCAGATACAGGTCTTCCAAGCTTTGACGAACGGACCCATCCCGTTCACCTTGACCTGCAAAACGACTGGGCATGCCGCACCAAACCCTAGTGGATCGCTAACATTCTGATACTATAAATCAGGCCCGGTTTCATGCCCTCTCTCTCCTTTCCATAACAGAGTCTATGTACCTTTATTGTCTCACGTACCTACCTTCACATGGGGGACTAAACTTCCATTTTCTGTCTTTACCTCTTCCCATGCAGGCACTAGCCTTCAGGCACCAGCCACCCGAGCCCTGCCCAGTCCATCCACTTGCTCACAAATGGCTGCTCAGGTACTTTACATTTCTTGCCATTTGCCATGTTTGGGAATAGAAGCACCGTCTCTTAGCAAGACAACGACAGGCTCCTACGCCTCTCCCTCACCAGTAGACGTGCCACCCTTCACCTCGTGCAGGTAAGTAACTGGCTCTCACAAGCTATCAGAAAGTGTATTTTCCTTACACTCTCTAACCTTACAGGTTTTTTATTAAATTTGAATACATGCTAGTAGTGGAGCCACTTGGCCCCATCCTAGGAGAGCCCAATACTAATTGAGTTTTCCCTGCTCTGTTCCCCCATTTAGGGAGACCCGGTCTAGGCCCATGAAGAAGGCTTCCTTGCCGAATCGTCACGGACATTCCAGTTTAAGGGCATGCCACCCCCGTTCCGTACCATCACTTGATCTACATCCAGACGTAGACCAACGACTAGGTCACTCCCCAACACTCAGTGCACCTCAAAAATACCAAGAAGGATGTACTAGTGACGACTCTTTGAACTAGATTTCTACAGTTTGAACCTTACTGTTACTATATTACTTATTGGTTGCCCTATAAAACATTTAAAGTATTTAAATGTGCTGTACATAGGGGCCAACCACTACAGTTTTCACTGTTCTACAAAACTTTTTAGCATGTGTGTGTTCATATTTAAATGTCAATGTTTACTTATTTGTGTTTTGAATATACCTTTGCTCTTTTCTTTATAATATGATTGTAAATGACATGCAGATCCTGTTGTTTCCCTCATATAGGAATCACTTTAACAGGGAAATAAAAACATAATGCGGAATTGAGCCTGCACCTTTCTGATATTGGCTAAATAAAAAAGCTAAGTTCACTCAACATGTGTTTTTTGCTCCCCTCTCTCTTAATGAAAGCGAGCCAAACCATACAGTTCTACATATACTAAGCATGTAAAATGTTGTAATCTTTACAGTAAATGTGTATGTAAAGAAACTAAAATATACGTGGTGGGACGCCACCCCTTTGTTCCCATAGTTAATAGCTCTCAAGTCCTCCCACAATTCTTGAGCAGTCCTTTCCATTAGCCAGACTTCAGGAATAGCAGGTGCAGTTTCCCAAGGCTCTTATTATTAGGGAATGGGAGCTGTCATCTAGCTAGGCGGGGCATGCAAAAATACCACACTTGGATCTTGGGATTAAACAGTTTTTGTTTTATCATCAGTAGAATTGAAGATTAGCAGTTTCTTCTTGAGACCAATACACACCTGTGATATAGGCAAGTCTTTTCCAGTCTCTTTTTGCCTCTCTACATTTCGTGTTGCAGGTTGCAAGGGGATCCCACACCCTTTCACTGTGTGTCTTTCACTGTACTTGGGTTATCCCTCCATTGCATCCAGATAGAGTTGCGATGTATCCTTTACCACAACAAGTGGCGCTCGAGAGTTTCACGGCCTTACTGTCCAGGAGCTTGTGTGCGCAAACAGCAGCTTTTGACCACTCCCTGTCGACATTGAGCGCGATGGGGTCAGAAGTCTCTGTCGACTTCTTCAAAGGGGTCGGAGCTGCTGTCTTCGCAAATATCTCCAACATTTGAAGTCGGAATTTCTCCAACTCGGCTTTGCAAGCCCTTATACTCGGAAAACGTACCCGTTTTCCCTTGGGCGAGGAATCCGAACATGCCAATCTGGAGCAATGACATCTCTTCCTAGAACACCTCGATGAAGATGACTAAGAGCATTGAGATCTCGACCTGGAGCGCTTTACATGTTTGCTGCATCTTTTGGATCAGTGAGGAGAAACCTCAATCAAGACTCATGTCCCAGATCTACCTTATTAACATCTTGAAGGATTACCTGGTAAGTCTTCTTCTTTGTTGATGGCCAGTCTGTTAGCCAATGAAGGGGAGAGACATAATGTAGAACCACCAGACTTCCCGATAGCACAACAACATAACATTGAAGATCTATTGTTCCAATGTCCAGCTGTCTTCAATGAAGAACCAGGGAGGGTTAAGAGCCTTTATCACCACATCCGTACACCGCTGGGAAAAATGATGAACCTAAAACCATGTAGAATCCCTGAGGTTAGAAGAGAGATAATCATCCAGGAGGTGGAGAAAATGCTTCTAGCTGATATAATTGAGCCCTCTCAGAGTCCATGGTCCATGCCAATAGTCTTGGTGGCAAAACCGGATCAGTCGTGGAGAATTTGTATTGATTTTCGGATACTAAACACTATGTCACAGTTTGACAATTAAACTCTGCCCAGAATAGAGGATTTGATCGATCTACTGGGCGCAGCTGTTTACATTTCCACAATCAATCTTATCAAGGGCTATTGGCAAGTCCCACTGAACCGTGAAGATAAGAAAAAAATGGCATTTTCCAACTCTGGAGTACTGTTTCAGTTCAAGGTCCTTTCCATTGGCCTACTTGGTGCACCTGCAACCTTCCAAAGACTAATGGATAGAGTATTAAACCCATATTATAGTTTCTATGGGGCCTACATAGATTACATCATTATTCATAGTAAAACCTGGTAGGAGCATTTGAGCCATCTGTATAAAGTCACAAAAGCCTTACAACAAGCCAGATTGACCGGCAACCCAAATAAGTGTCACCTGGCCCAATCTGCAGTGGTAATGGGTTGGTCCAGCCCCAGATAGAAAAAGGCAGAGCTGTTAAAGACGCCCCTGTATCAAGGACTAAATGGGAATTTCTACGAATGGTAGGATATTACCAACGCTTTAGACCTTATTTATCATGCATCACAGCCTGTTTAACTGACAAACTGAGGAACACAGAGCAGCAGAAAATAAAGTGGGGAAAAGAAGATCAGAGCTGTTTTGAAACCCTCAAGAGTATATTGTGCAGTGAACCCATTCAGAAAGTCCCTAACTAACAAAGATGGTTCTGCTTCAGACTGATGAATCCAGAGTGGGTCTACGAGCAGTTCTTTCTGAGACATATCAGGGGGTAGAACATCCTGTCATGTATACCAGCCGGGTTCTGTTCCCCAGGGAGCAGAATTATGCTACAATAGAGCTTGAGGGCCTGGTGATAAAGTGGACAGTGGGACACTTAAACATTTACCTCACTGGAAGAAAATTTACTTTAATTACGGACCACGCACCCCTCAAATGGTTAAGTTTACGCAAGGACACAAATCCCTGGATCATGCGCTGGTTTCCTGATCTGCAGCCTTTTTGTTTTAGTGTACAACACTGCAAGGGTAAGGAACAGGGAAACGTTGATTGCTAGGCCTGATTCCCATTGTCAGATGGAGAAGCCAGCTGCATGAAGGAGAAGGTATGTGACGAATCCCAGGGTATTGTCACTTCTTCCATGGGAGGCCCCTTTCCATGCAGCCAGGCTGCTACCCGATAGTCCCCCTGGGCTGGTAAACAGCAGGTGGATGTCATGGGAAGGGAAACCCTTCATGGGATTGGTGAAAATGGTCCTGGGAAAGCACAGTATTCTTCACCCCTTTGGTGTCCCCACCCTCCTCAACCCTCACTCAAGTCCCTCTGATCCCCCACACCACTATTTGTTATGGTTAAGCAGAGGGCATCTTTAATATGACTGGGATGAGGAAGAGGGAGACTCACCCAACCTTAATGCAAAATTTCACTGTGACAAGGAAGATGAAGCAAGGAGGGGAAAGCTCATTGTGGAACCAACACACACAGTGCAGCTGCCCAAAGGCCAGCATGATTGTAAAAAGGAAACAAGGACTCATTCCGAGGGTGCGAAGCGAGCCCTGGAGGAACAGGAAGAGAGACACTGGTCCCATAATGTGACGTCTGAAGACCGGAGACCGGGATGCGAACAGTCACAGCTACCCAATAGCTCCTAACGAGGTGGACCTGACCAGTGGCAGAGACACAGGAAGCCAGACTGGCGAAAACCATCCAGGAACAAAGATGCGGGCAGCTGAGAATGAGACAAAGAGACTGTCAAGTGCGGCAGGAATGGAGAAGCTTCGTTCCACCTCCAGAAGAGACCGGAGACCGCCCGACACTTCCGAAAGGTAGGAAAAGGGCCAGATCGGTCAGGGGGGCATTGAGAGGGCTGAGAAACCTCATGAAAACGTCTGAAAGACCCCAAGGGCGTGAAGGGAATCCTATACTATATAATAATAATAATAATAATAATAATAATAATAATAATAATAATAATAATATACAATTTAAAACAAACTTTGCCAACCTTATAAAAACACCCCAATGATTACAATGGGATGAAAAAGGAAGCATACAAACAAATACAAACTTTATAAATCCAACAAGAACATCCAGAAGATCACAAGGGGGTGAGGAAGATAATATACAATATAATACAAACTGTTTGAAGCAGATAAATACGCCCGAGAAGCACAAGGAAATAACAGAAGAGGCATACAGTCAGATAGGAATATTGAGAGTACATCTAGGTTAGAGAGTACCTGGCAGGGGAGTATACTGAGTCTGTCCAAGTAGACACTAGGTAATGAAGGGACAAGGATCCTGCCAAGAAAAAGGAACATGGTCTAGGACCTTGATGAAAACAGGCAACACCCACCAGTGGAAAGTATAAGGGTCGAGGACCCACCACAATACAGGAAGAATTCCAACCAGTGGTCCAGAGCCCAAAAATACAAATCAGTCTTATACAAACATTGAGAGTGCCCCAAGATAGGACAGCACCTGGAGGGGAGTATACTGTGTCTTTCCAAGAGGACACTAGGTAACAAAGGCACAAGGATCCCGCCAAGACACAGGAACAGCGTCTGGGACCCAGATGAAAATGGGCAAGGCCAACCAGTGGAAAGTATAAGGGTCCAGGACCCACTGCAATAGAGGAAGAATTATAACCAGTGGACTGAAGCCCAAAAATACAAATATCTTTTGAACTGAAAGTTGTGGAAATCAAGTCTGGCAGGCAAGTAGACCAGATTTAGGGCCTCATCACGACTTGGGCGGTAAATGTGGCAGATTATCCGCCGGACCTAATTAGCGCTAATGCCAAGCCCCCAGCGGATAATCCGGCAGATCACGAGTCATCGTGCACGCGCCCCGGTCCATGACGTTAGCACGAATAGCGCAAAGCCTTAAATCTGGCGCACTGTGCGCTACCGCCATGTCGCGCTCATAGCGTACTATGAGCGCACGCGGGAAACGTATCGCCGCCGGAACGGGAAATAAAGCGGCGGCCATCTTGGAAATCACAATCCGTCGGATATCACAGCTACTGGAAGCCATCCACGCAATCCAAGGCCGGAAAATGTCTCAGGAGCGCACTAGGGGCAAGTCTGCACTGGACAGGGTGAGGAAACCCAAGTTCAGTGATCAGGAGCTCGAGGTACTTGTTGAGGAGGCACTCATATACCATGATGAGCTGCAGCAATGGAAAACCAGTGCCCAGCGCAGAGGCCAAATATGGCGATCCATCGCCCAAAGGGTCAGTGCTGTGGGGCGTGTGCCCCGGGATGGTGAGGACTGCCGCAAGCGGCTGAATGGCCTGCTCGTGCGAGTCCGTGGCATCCTGTCACAGCACAGGAGTGCAAGCAGGGGCACTGGAGGAGGCCCACCACCACTCCCACCCGACCTCACACCATGGGAGGAGAAATTGACGGCCCTGATCGACGTGGGAACCATCGAGGGCATTGGTGGAGCGGAGACAGGGACTGGCATCAACCCAATGGCAGGTGAGTCCCATCCCCAAATACAGGCAGCTGAATGAAAGTGAAGACATGTGTCTGAGGCACTGCATACACCGTAAGTGAGGCCCACATCCCTAGAACGATAGTGCTGCCTAGATGACCCTGTACGTGCAGTGCATAAATGACAGGGGCAGGGGATAGACTTCCATAGCCATAGGACAGCTACGTAGAGTTGTAGTGTGCATCAACACACCCACAAAAGCCTGAGCACAGTCCAACCCAACCACGCATTCCCATGCAGTGTACCTCCATGCACCTCCACAACAAGCACCACATGGCGACTGAACAGAATGCAAGTTGAATGCGTCATTGTTACTGTCTTCAATCACACTTGTTGGCATGACCTGCATCACATAAATGTATGTAGCATTGGACTCAAACCACCCCCTATGTACTCCACAGGCACACGTCGATCCCAACGGCCCAAAGATGATGGGGAGGAGGCCACACCGACACCGCGCCCACAACACCGGGCCTCCACCAGCACCAGCACCCCACAAAGACGCCGCACACAACGGACACAACCCAGGCCAACACCCACCTCACCCCAACGCAGCCCCGCCAGACAGCAGCGGCAGCCACATGGCCGCAGGGAGGCGACCAACAGCTCACCCCAAGCTACCATCCACAGCCCCGATGCTGAGGGAGAGAGGTCTGCATCGGAGCCCGACGTGAGAGCAACACCTCCACGTGGCCATCATGCCGCAGGACAACACTCTCCCAGTAGTAGTGATGGTGAAGGGGTGTCAACACCCCAGGGAAGCCCAAGCCCAGACAGACAGCATGCAGGGAGTCGTCATGTGCCTGTGCGTCATTGCAGCACACCGCAGCCGGATGTGGACACACCATCCTATGGGAGCCCAGAGGGGCAGCACTCTGAGCCAGGCAGCCCAGTGCAGGCTGGCGGCATGTCGCCATGCAGCACCCCCCACCGACAGCACACAAGTCGTTGTCCACCACGGACGCACCAGGGGAGCCCTTTGTCACTGGGGCAGCATTCATGGGCCGACTGGACATCATTGAGGTCAAACAGGCCCATGTGGAAGCGATGGCAAAGGTGCAGAGCAGGCACATAAAGGCCGTCAGTCAATCCATCAGGCATGGATGCAAGTGCGTAGCGCGGACAATGCGCGTACACGTCAAGTTGTCCAACAATGCACCACTGCCCTGACAGGCATTGGCCAACGAGTCCGGGAGTTCACGGAGGCAGTCTCAGCACTTGCTGAACAGACACGCGAATCGAACAACCTCATGCGACAGCACATGATGGCCACCGCTTCTGTCCCCTCCATTTCGACCACACCCACAGAGGGTTCCCTAGAGCCATCTCCGAGGCGCCGGTCCATGCGCCACCTAAGGGCACGCACACCGGAGGGGCCTGGGAGAGGGAAGCGCCCACGCCCATCCTAGTGGTGAATGGCATCGTTGTTTTTGGCCTGATGAGACAACTGCACAGTTGGAGGTTGTTCACTGGGGGGAGGAGGGATTGTGTGCTGGGTGTACACTGGGGGGAGAGGGGATTGTGTGCTGGGTGTTCACTGGGGGGAGAGGGGATTGTGTGCTGGGTGTTCACTGGAGGGAGGGGGGATTGTGTGCTGGGTGTTCACTGGGGGGAGGGGGGATTGTGTGATGGGTGTTCACTGGGGGGAGGGGGGATTGTGTGCTGGGTGTTAACTGGGGGGAGGGGGGATTGTTGGATGTTAAATAAATCACGTTAGAAAAATCAAAATGCATGGACAGTAGTGATTTTCACTGATGCAATTCAATGTGGAAGTGACTTATTTCCGACTTACCCATTACCCATTTCTAATATAATCCATCAATCAATCCCTGTCTGGCCAACCTCCCCTCCCCCAGCCCAATCCTTTGTGTATGTGCAACACATTACGGCACTTCCTCGCCCTCACTACCATCCTCAGGTGGATGCACATGAGCATCAGGGGGCAGTGGCACATTTCTGCAACAGCAGATGTTGTGCAGCATGGCACATGTCAGTTCAATTTAGCCAACTCATTCTGGTGCATACATCATTGCCCCTCCCGTACGGTCGAGGCACCAGAAGTGTGCCTACGCCAGTCAAAATGCACTCTCCACGCAGATACCTGTACGGGCATGGGCAATGTTGTATGCCCGCTCCACCGCCATGTGTGGGTGACACACAGGGGTCATGTGCCTTGTGTACTGGGCATATGCAGAATCACCTGCAGGGGAGAGGGAGACGGTATGGGGACATGGTAAGTCCAGTGGGTGTACAGGGCTCTGTCATCAGTGTCATTTTGCCTTCATATCATTTGGACTATAACATTGTGGAGTGTGCTGCCCTACGGGCACGATTGAATCAATGGGGTACTCTCCACTTGGTACGCCTATGTATCTGCATGCAAGAGTACTCATTCAGTTGGCGCAGGATAAGGGGGCACTTCCATCTACTTCTGCATGACAGAAGTGGCTGCCTCATGTGTCATTGCAAATCCATTTGGCTACAGTTGCATTTGCTGGTTGTCACTGCTCTGTATTGTTCTCCATGCATTTCCCTGCACATTTTGGGGACAGTGTTAGTGGGATGAACATCGTCATTACTCGGCCTACTTATGTGTGGTGCGTTTGTGGTTGTGCCAGCTTATGGTTTGAAAAACAATCATTGTCGGGTGGCCAGGTTGGGAATTCTGTACTGTAACAGTGTTCAGAGCCATGGTGTAACGCACACAGGTGGGTTTATTGTGGTGGGTTTTGCAAATGTCAATGTGCCACCACATGTCTTCCATCCTGCATGGGTGTGTTCTGCTGTGTGGCACGTGTCTGTGGTTTATCGTGCAAGGTGCTTGATTGTGTATGCTGCAGTAATCCTGCTGACTTTTGGGTATGATGGATTCTGTGACAGGCACCATCTGTTGTCGATTGACATGCTTCATGGTATACATTTGTACCCACCCAGTAGCCATGTGTTTTGCACTCGATGCATTTTCATGTACGCCAGCAGGGTACTGTTGCGCAGGGCCATGGAGTCGTGGGTGGATCCTGGGTAGCGGCCAGAGCAGTGGATGAAGGTATGGTCGGATATCATCTGCACGTTGAGGGAATGGTATTGATTCAGGTTTCTGTAGGCAGCCTCATGTGCCTGGGGTGGTACGTGTGCCACATGTGTGAAGTACAGGGTTGCTGTAACATTTGTGACTTGGCCAATGGCATTGTATTGACACTTCAGCTGGTGCAACTGTGCCTGTGTGGCTGGCAATGCAATGTCTACGTTCACATAGCTCTCAACTCACACGCTTTTGGCGGGTGTCACCCGCCTTGTAAACAGCTGACTCACCCGCCAAGCCTCCAGCACGCCCATTCATTTCAATGGGCCTCTCACCCGCCAAAAACAAAATCGGGTGTTTTCACCCGCCTTTGTGATACGAATGGTTGAGAGTTATGCGTTCACATGATTCAACAGTGCATCAGGCACCTGTCCAAGCATGGCACTGAATGTGGACTGGGCCATTCCATGCATCATGTCAACGGTATGTTGGTAGCTGCCAGTCCCAAGTAATTGTGGCACAGACACGAGCTTCACTAGGGGAGGTACTGCCGTCCTGGTGCCTATGCGGCTGCCAATGTCAGCCTGGATTGTGTCCAGCTACTGGGTGATGGTCGCCCTGTCCAGCCGATGATCTGTCACCAACTGGCCATCAGTCAGGGCCCAGGGTTTTGGCCTGACCCTGGGGATGGCTGGCTGCCTTGCTGGTGTTGCTCCAGGCGCAGCAGCTAGTAGTCAACCTCAAGGCTCCCAGCTCAATATGACAGCTTGGTGTTGGGGAGGGTGTATTGTGCATGGGTGGCTCCTTTGTAGGCCTCTGATTTGCAGTGGGTCCACCTGGGTCCTTATTGCTGTCTCCTCCCTGCTCCTGCTGGTGTTATGGTGTTGCAGAGGGTGTGTTGTGCATGGGTGGCTCCTTTGTAAGACTCTGATTTGCAGTGTGTCCACCTGGGTCCTTATTGCTGTCTCCTCCCTGCTCCTGCTGGTGTTATGGTGTTGGGGAGGGTGTGTTGTGCATGGGTGGCTCCTTTGTAGGCCTCTGATTTGCAGTGGGTCCACCTGGGTCCTTACTGCTGTCTCCTCCCTGCTCCTGCTGGTGTTATGGTGTTGGGGAGGGTGTGTTGTGCATGGGTGGCTCCTTTGTAGGCCTATGATTTGCAGTGGGCCCACCTGGGTCCTTATTGCTGTGGCCTGTGTTCTGTTACCTCCAGCTTTTTGCTGGAGGTATTTTCGGCGGATTGTCTGCCGCTTTTATGGCGCTAATAGCGTCAACGCCGTACTCGTGATTGGTGATGTTTTAGCGCGAACGGTTCCTGGCGCTGTTATCGCCGGCGCTTGTACATCCGGCTGTACTTGCGCCGGCTGTAATGGCGCCGGCGGTATTTGGAGTCGTGATCCAACGGACCCTTAAAATCGGCGCTAAGAGCGTAACCGCCGATTTTAATGGTTACCGCCCAAGTTGTGATGAGGCCCTTAGTGTACCATTGAAAAAGTCTATGGTGAGGTCTGTAAGGTTAGTGAACCAGATAAGAGACTAAAAACGATCATTTTGTGCTACTGACTGGGGAAGAAGAGTTCCCCACAAGATATTGAGAATTTTTTGTTGTTGCAGATAAGTGGAAACAGGAACCCAGGAAGAGGTCTCCGGGTTATCCTCAAGTTTGGCTGAACTTGTGAACAGTGAACATTGACCTATAAATATTCTTTTGCATAAGAACTTCGCTTTGGGTGTTAGCATCCAGATTGGGAGAGGCCTCCTTCTGGAACTAAGAAGACATCCACATTTTCTTTAGGTAGGTTGAAAGTGTAAGGAACTGAAATAGGTTTAGACACCGGATGGAGGACATTTTTGTTTGACAGACATTCTGACCGAGTCTGTAGTATTCCTTTTGTTGAGGCAGGGCAACCCTTCATACTAAATAGGGCAAGATAGGCTTTTCTTTTCCTTTCTTTTGGTATAACTAAAAGTCTTTAGCCCAAACAAATATGCCACCTGTGACTCGTCTCTCTCCTTCTGCACCCTTACAAATCATACAGAAATTCAACCAGCCACCAGGTGCTACCTCACTGTTCCTCTCTGAATGGGCTGAGTTCTGTTTCTCCTTACTTTGAACCTCCTCCAACCTGCTCCTCCTGGGTGACTTTAACATCCAATTGGACTCCCCTGGTACAGCATCCACTCTTTTTATTGACCTCTGCACCTCTCTATCCCTCCATTCACCCTTCTGGTCCAAACACTCTGCTGGACACACTCTAGATGCCCTCATCCACTCCGACCTCCCTCTCTCATCTCCCATGATCACCCCTCTCTCTTGGTCTGACCACTCTCTTCTCCCCTCCCACCTGGGTACCTATGGCCTTTTGACCACTCCTCCAAAAGCCCTGCCAACCTTGTTTATGAACATCCACTTGATGAAAGGAGTGTCAGCTGCTGCCTTCACTTCCACCTTTATCCCCCCTTGCCCTCCCAACTCAGACTCTACCACTGACACTGCTCTCAGCAACTTCCACCTGTCCATCACCAACACCCTTGACATTCTTGCCCCAGTCATGATGATCCGCTTGAACCCCGCGTCTAAGCGCAACCCTTGGTACGACTCCGAACTTGCAGCCCTGAAACAAAAGTACGGAGCTGTGGAACGGAAGTGGCAAACCTGAAGGCTCACCCTCGGACAAACTGGCCTGCCACCTGCTTCAAAGGCAATACAGACTCTCTATCCGTGCCACAAAAAGGGCCCACATTCAGGCATGGGTATCTGGCACATCCAACAACACGGCTGAACTTTTCAAAATCTGCAGGGAACTAGCCAACCCTTCTGCATTATCCTCCT
Organism: Ambystoma mexicanum; assembly: GCF_040938575.1. NCBI lineage: Eukaryota > Metazoa > Chordata > Amphibia > Caudata > Ambystomatidae > Ambystoma > Ambystoma mexicanum. Next base: position 295,668,079 of record NC_090936.1, on the reverse strand, counting down.
CACCTATTCCTTCTCGACCCTCTGCAATGCACTCGACACTCACTTCACCACCAAAACTCAGGGCATCTTGAACAGCCTTGTCACTCACTCTCCTAAGCAATCCCTCACACCCTTGACTCCCTTGGCCACTCACCCTCCTCCTTCCTACTTCTCCTCCTTCGCCCTTGTCTCACAGAGTTGTCCGCTCCATGAAGGTCACTTCCAAACAGGTTTCCCCTTGCTCATCAAGAACATTAGCTCTCTTGCCCCTGCACTCACTAGTCTCTGGAACCACTCCTTTGCTACTGGTTCTTTCCTCTCCTCCCTCAAGCACTCCCTTGTGCACCCTCTCCAAAAATAAATGTCAGCAGACCCTTCCTGTCCAGCAAACTAGCGCCATCACCCCCTTCCTGGGGACTCTGCTGGAGAAGTTGGCCCTCTCCTAACTCAACTCTCCCACTGAACTTGCTGGTGGTCTCCACGACCATCAATCTGGATTCTGAGCATCCAGAGGCACATAATCTGCTCGCATCCCTGGATTCCAACTCCCCTGCTGTCCACATCCTTCTTGGTCTCTCCTCTGCATTTGACACGGTCAACCACTCCATTCTCATACAAAGGCTCTGCAACATCCTTGGTATCTCGGAGCAGGCACTGGACTGACTGACCTTCCTACCTGACCGCTCCTCCCAAGGTCATCCTGGGCACCTTCTCCTCTCCTACTTCCTGCTCCACCTCTGGGGTCCACCAGGGCTCTATTCTCTCACCTTGGCTCTTTAACATCTTCCTTACTCAGCTGGCACTCCTCATCTCCTCCTTCTCCCCCAACTTCAAGTTATGCTGACGACACACAACTTCTCCGAATCTGTGGGTGAACCGTCGGTATCTATGCAAATCTCCTCCTCAGTGTCCTCACCTGGTTCTTCTGCGGATTCATCTGTTGACTCAGCCTTCTTCTTTCATCTGCGTGAAACTGTCTTCTTACCCTTCTTCTGGAAGAGATAAGGGCAAGCTCCTGCAGAGGCCACTTTGCCTTAAAAGCAATTGGCCAGGCAGCAGGGACTCGGGGAGCCGACCCCAGCCCATGAAAAAGCAGTTAGGCAGAAAAACCCTGTTTTGCTTAAGCGGTCTATGTAAGTCCAGGTAGGTAGATCTTGGCATCCACAGAAGACAGGGCTCCAAATACATCCAAAGATGGACTGGTTGAGATTTCCAGAAGACAAGAGCCCAGGGAGTGAGCGAGTCCCAGAGAATGTAATGGAGAATGGATATAGGACTACAGGTACCAGAATGCACCTCCACTGACAGCAACAGAAAACAGGGGAATGGAGGCAAGGAAAATGGTAATGAAAGCGGTCAGCGACCATAGGAACAAACAAAGAGGACTCCCTGCCACAAGGCAGCCTCTGGAAGGCAGAACAAGAAGGGCTGCACCAGAAACAGTAGAAGGTACAGCGTTGACTCGGGGGGGACACAACAATACAGGGAGAAAGCAGCAGACAGCAGCAAGGAGCCACGTGAAGGGAAGCGACAAGGCGAGAGCGCCACGGTGAGATGCGGAGCGAAATGCACTGAAAGGCAGAGCAGACAACAGAGACAAAAGAGAACTACGGAGCGTCTAACCATGCACGGAGCAAGGGTTGCAATGCTTCGACACTTGTGCTGAAGCCGGTAATATCCAGAAGGCGGCCATGTTGGATCTGAACACTGGACCACTGAGCATGTTCGAAGGAGAACCTGATGGAGCAATCAATGGAGTTTCCAGTGACTCCAGCACTTTCACAGCTGCATCATGACACAACTCTTCTTCAAACTCCCTGCTGACCCTCTTGCACCTTCCATCATCCCTGACTGCCTTTCTGCCATTCAGGCCTAGTGCACTTCCAATGATCTCTGCCTCAATGCCAGCAAAATGGAGATCTTTCCCATTGGGACCCCTGCTCCCAACTTCTTCCCTTCACTCTGGCCTTCTTCCATGGGCTCTCCCCTGGGACCCTCTTCTGAATCCAGAAACCTTGGAGTCATCTTCGACTCCTCTCTCTCCTTCCTCCCTCACACCCAGGACATTGCCAAGAAGTCTCACTTTCAGCTCTTCCTTCTCAAAGGAATTCTATCTTTTCTCACTTTCCGCCAGAAGCTCAATGTTACCCGTACCCTGGTTCTCTCTAGGCCTGACTATTGCAATAGCCTCCTCCTGTATCTACCATCTTCCACTCTGCGACCCCTCCAGCTAATCCAGAATAGGGCAGCAAGACTTATCCTTGGCCTCAAGCCTAGGGACTGCATCTCTCCTGCCCTAAAACGTCTTCCCTGGCTCCACAGTTTAAATTCAAATCCCTCTGTATCATCCACAAGGCTGTCTGTCTAGTGCCAGGCACCAGGCTATCTGCAGCTCTCTCTTACTAAATAGTCCCCCTCTAGACCTCTGTGCTCCTCTGGCACCAACTCTTTGTGTGTAAAGCGTTTTGCTAAACAGAGGGCAGGAGGTTGATTGCTTTCCTCAGCTGCCTCCCTTCTTTGGAACAGCCTCCCTTTTCGTCTTGAGCAGGACTTTCGTAAATTCAGGAAGCGCCTCAAGACTTTCCTCTTTACCTCCTCCTTCCCTCCCTCTCTCCTCTGCTAATCTCACAGTTGCTTGTTTAGTGTTCAGGGCCCTTACGCATCCTCTGGGCCCTGACCTCCCACACCGAATTGCCCCCAGCTTATGTCTATCCTCAGCACTTGTCTTGACTCACCCTCCACCCTTGGAGGCTCAGATTTACCTTACATTGCACTTCACCTGTTGCTCACCCACGAGCACCTCAGCACCTATCCCATTACCCCTCCCTTCTGCACTTGCACGTTCTGAACACTCACAAGGCATAGTAGGTAAGTCCTCCCTGCCCACAATATTTCATATTTTTTATGTTTAATTGTTTCTACGCCATTTGTCCCCTCCCTGTTGCCCTGTGGGTGCTTTGAAACAGTATTTACTTCCTGTATAAGCACCTAACAAGCGAACAATAAATACATAAAATAAAAAACCTCGATTTGAGGGTAGAGTGATAGAGGCTGCTTGACCAACCTTGTGATGGCAACAAGTCTTCCATTTTGCCTTCCCACCAGGCTTGATAGTTCTTAGAATAGAGACAATGTGCACCATGCGTTGCACCCTTTGGCAGCAAAATCACCCTAACAGAGCTGCCTTCAGCTAAAGTGTCCTCACCAACATTGTGATTCCCATCCCGATTTTGCAATGTTGGCCCCTGATTAGCAGGCATCGGCACAGCATTACACTAGAAGACAAACACGGGTTTGTATATTGGAGCACAACATAACTGGTACAGCAACAAAATAGGGCACTATCATGCGAGACATCACCAGTTATTTTGGAGTTCTCTAAGTGCCTTGTAGAGGGCCCCACTAAAGAACCTCATAACGCAGTGGTGAATGCTGTTCATTCTCCAGAGTCATATTAAGTTGATTTGATGATGCCAATTACATCAGCACATGTGTGCTCTGAGAGTGACCGTCTGCTGAGAGAGCGTCCTAAGTCACAATTTACCTCAATGTTTTGGCCAGTTTTAGGCTCCTTAGTAATCTCCTAGGCCTCTGTGAATTAATGGATAAAGTAATGGAACAACTACAGGCCTTTTTAGATGATCATCATTACCTTTCTCGTTTGCACTGACGGTGTTGGCCCAGGCAAGGTACCAAAAGAAGCTCAGGTTCTGGGATGTTGCCATGACTAAGGCTGACACAGTTTGTGTGGTTCTGTAAGCTGTGTAGGAGCTCTCTCCGGTATCTGACACAGTCAGACATGACCTATCATCAGACATTGTAGCCAGTGATCCAAATCACACATGCCTTCTAGAGCTAAACAAGTACAGATGAGCGTATTCCACTGTAGCACAAAAGTATTCTTCTTTGGGCTCCCAAGGATCTCCACCCTATTGGTGGTGTTGTTGAAAATCTATTTTAGGCCCATTATTTAACTTTTAAAGAGGCTTTCCAGTGCCTATTCAATCTAACATGGATGAGGCACTCAGATTTACATCAGGATAATAGGAGAAAGATATAAATGTCAGGACCTTCAAGCTTTCATGACTGCCCCGCTTTGAAGGATGAACAACCGCTTCCACCAATTCAACCCTGCCAGAACTGAGTTTATTCTTTTTGGATCTAAGACACGTTTTCAATCCCTCCTCAGGACATACTCTTCCCCTGAGCTGAGCCCAAAAAAGACAATAAATGGCGGGCCATCGTTGATCCTGAGAAGGGCCTGCACCTCAAGTTCATGCAAGGGTTAGCAGCTGCTTTCACCAACTCGGTAATCTGAAGATAATACCTTTGTTATATTTCAAACAGAGAGCTGTGGCTATGTGAGCATCCATCAACTCAAAGTTGGAATACGCAAATGCTCCCTCTCTAGGAAGACCTTTCATTTCACCTGTTTGGCAAGCTAACTAAAGTTCACAATACTGCCACAAGTTCTTGCTTTCTGTCCACCACTAATACTACCCTACTGTACAGCAGCAATCGCATTGAATGATGCAAAGCTTAGGCAATCCATTGCTAACCCATAGCACGATATAGTGTATTCAATGCCATGCTTTTCAGCAAACATGTGAGCACACATTTAAAAACACATACCGTTAATAGTTTACCAATGTTTACCAGATGCTGATTAACACCCCCACCTCCTGCCCCAAGCATAAAAAGCTTGTCTATTCACTGCACCACCACCTGTAAATACTCCAACTTCATAGAGGTTATGTATTATTTCAGATAACATTATGACATTCCAGAAGCAATACCCAGGTGACCCACTTGTTGCTTCACTAGTCTAGAGTCTAAGCCCATAGAAACTGTTGCATCCAAATAACTTTGGATGGGCCACCTTTGTAGCTTAATATTTACCTAAACCAGTTCAAAGAACGTCCATCACCGTTTTAGTTACACAGCGTGCACATACTCCTCCTTGGAGTAACAGCCAGACTTACATAGTAATCAGCCATTTTTAGCCAAAAGGCCAACCCTGGTGCAAATTCAGTCATGTGACATTGCGATTACCTCATTAATCATTGAACATGCTCATGTTTCTGTTTCTTGTCCACATGAAGACCTGTCCGTTTTTCTTGTGACAACATATACCTCTGTAATAACCCATTTCATTACCCCAGAAACATGGAAAAGGTAAGGGAGATCAGAAGTGAGGACAACAATGCTCAGATTTAAAGGTACCAACAAAACAAATACAACAGTAGAGTGAACAAGAATAAAGTATAGGTAAGGAACATAATAAGAGCAAAGACACAGAAAAAAAAGCCAATCTGAGAAAGCGGGTAGGCAGGGATGAGGACCATGTATAAAGCAATCAGTGTGGGGTGTACACAGGTTAGACTTGAAACTACCCTGGGAAACAAAGGGAAGCTTAAGCAGGTCAATATTGCAGGTTCCCAAGGGAAAGCTCTAACAAGAGAGACTTCCATGTCTGGATCCTAAGGTACAAACAAGGAGCTAACAAACGTACAGTAGACAGACCTATATGGCTCCAAATTAACTACACAGTGGATTTCCTGGTGGAAACTGCAATCAACAGGCTGCTGCATTCAATACACTATGGACTACAAGTAAGTCAAAACAAAGGATGGGGTAGAGATTCCAATCTGCCATAAAGAAGAATCTCTGAACAAAGGAATAGATAAGGGCACAGATTACAGCACAGCAGTAAGCTTACCAAACGCTAAGAGCCCAGGGCAATACAAGGTAGTGTAGGGAAGGCATGGTATCATAAGTATGTTTAAAGAAGGCATGGTATCAAACAGTAAGAAGGACACAAGTGACCACAGTTCAAATAATAACACAGTCCTAGTCGAGTCTGTCACAATAAAAGGGCCTATACTGATAAACGCATTCCCAATCCTTACTTCTAAATACAAATAGTGTGGGAAACAATGTTATGCAAAAGAAAGGTGTTCAAGAAATGATATGTCGGGATACTCAAGCCGTTGGCTTCCCTTCCCCACGTTTTCAGCTCAGGACAAGGTGACACACTCGAGCTTAGCACAGTCTCTGGCTTCTCTAGTACAAGGATGCAGTTCAAAACTTTAACATCATGGCCTTCTCTGCCAAAGTCTCTTTGCCATTCAAAGTCTCTTATTTCAGGGGGCCAGATGCAATGCGGCACACATCAAAGTTCCTTTCTTCTTAGGATTTCACATGTACAAAATCTGAGGTGATTTTCTGTTCACCACGGGTCCCCCTCCACAGGGCTCACACCCACTTTAAAACAATGTCTTCAGGACTTTCACGTATCCAATTTCTCTGCTGGTTTACTGTTCCCCCTGGATCTCCCTATGCCGGGCTCAGACCCTCTTTAACACATAACCTTCAATCAGTCTCCCTCCGCCGGGGTCAGACCAATTTATCTACTTTAACACAAACTTTCTTTACTGTATCAACATCAAAGACTTCGATTGTGCACAGGATTTTGCCTGACCCGTTGAAGGACCACATTGATTCAAAATTCTTTACAACTCTTTTATTTTTGCCACTTCTCAGCAGGATACCTTACAGAGACCTTCGATTGAGCACACAGGCGGTCCCGGACCACTCTGTCAAAGGAATCGTATCTTGGTTTCAAAGTTCAATCACTCATCAGAAGTTCAACTTTACTTGTGTCTGTTATTAAACGCGTTTCAAACAATGTTTGTTCCAGCACTCACTATACACTTTTGCTGCTTGCAACCTTGGGTTCAACAAAGACCGGTCTTGTTTCAGTCTCCCCAACTCACTGGCTGTGTTGATTTCACGGGCACTGCTTTGTTCTTGGAGCCAAGGTCGGTAACACGCGCCTGGTGTTTCTCCTCGCCTTGACACGGAAGTGCCCTGGATATATTACCCTCCTTGCGATCTCCTTCTGTTTTGCCGTCTTTCTTCTCGATTTCTGCTGCCGTCCCAAAACTTCTATTTCCTTGTTTGCTCTGCCTCCCTCAGAGTGTGCTCTTGTGCTCTACCTTTTAATCCGTGTGAGGAAGCTTAATGGAAGTCAGGTCTGTGTGATGGTCAGTATGCGCCTGAACCTCGCCTGACCATTGTGTTGGGACACGTCAGGGATACAGCTCGGGTGTTAGTCCATTTTCTCGCATATCGGGCTGTCTGTGAGAAAGTGTTTGTGTTGTAAAAGGGGGTAGAGTTCCTAAATATCATAGCTGGTAGGATAGGGTAAAGGTGTTACAGAAAAGGGGATACCATGTCTCACTATCCAGTGTCCCACTCCCACTCCCTGAAGACCCCTCACCCAGGGGATTCTCCCGCACTAGTCCACCCCCAGGACCTGGAGGCTTTAGTGTCTTGCAGGGCTTTGATAACCTTTTCTAATGTTTCTTGAATACTGGTATGTAGTGATGTTACAGCAGGCATTTCCGAGGGGGTAGGTGGATCGAAGGCTGTGGTGCGCGGGTCTCTTCCATGTAGAAAAAAAGGGTGAGAAATCTGTGGAACTGTGGACCTGTTGTTGTATGTATACTCAGCTGCCCAAAGAAGATGGACCCAACTGTCTGCCTGTACAAACATGCAATGCAGGTACTGCTCTAGACTCTGGTTGGTTCTTTCAGTCTGGCCATCAGTTTGCGGGTGCTGACTGTTGGATAACCTGATTTCAATTTACGCTTTGTCACAGCAGTTCTTCTAAAACCTGGATGCAATTTGGCTCCCATGGTCCGAGATGATCACAGATGGGAACCCATATAACCGTACAATGTTTGTTAGGAAGGTTTGTGCAAGAGATCCAGCATTCAGTAGGCCCTTTAGATCAATGAAGTGTGCCATCTTGGTTAGAAGGTCCACAACTACCAGAATGGTATTGTACCCATTACACAGAGTGATTTATATAATGAAGTCCAAAGATAATGTATGCCATGGGGCTGGTGGTATAGACAACAGGCAAAGTAATCCTGGTGGTTTAGTCTTTGATGCTTTATTGCGGGCGCACACATCACAGGTTTTTATGTATTGTATAACGTCTGCTCACCAAGTGGGCCACCAGAAGTGTTGTCGGATTTTCGCCAGGGTTTTGGTAATCCCCGTATGGCCTGCTGTTAGAGTGTGGTGGTAGGTATGTAAAATCTTGCATTGCATGGAATGCTCCGGTAGATACAGGTGCTTTTGGTAGTAGGGTAGGCCGTCTGCTATGGTCCATTGTGAGTCCTAGGAAACCCAGGCCTGCAATTGCTCTGGTTCAAAGATTGACGGACTTCCTTCCATAGCTGGTCCAATGGTTGTAGAGTGGGACTCATCAAGCCCAGCAATTTATTCCCAGGTATTATTGCGACTGGTTCTGGGGCTGCATATGCATCTCTCCCTTCTACGTCCCATCCTATGCGGGACAGGGCATCAGCTTTCCGTTCTTGACTCCAGGGCGGAATGTTACTGTAAAATCATATTCTGTGAAGAACTGGGCCCATCTCAGACGATGCAGTGATTGTGCTTGTGCCGTCTGTAAGTATTGCAGATTGCGATGGTCTGTGTAGACAGTAATTGTGTGTCGTGCGCCCAGTAAGTGGTGACGCCATTCTTTGAAAGCCTCTCTGATGGAAAGTAACTCCTTATCGGCTGTTGCGTAGTTCAGGTCAGCTGGGGAGAATTTCTTAGACCAGAACGCCAATGGATGCAATTGACTGGTTGCAGGATCTCGTTGAGACGGCACGGCCCCCATTGCCACACTTGATGCATCGGTTTCAACCAGGAATGGGAGTTCAGGATCCGGGTGCTTTAGTATTGGCGCTGAGGTAAATTGCCTTTTCAGCTGTTTGAAAGCCAGCTCAGCTTCTGCGGTACACACAAAGTTTTTGTTTTTCCTGAGTAATGAGGTGATTGGATGTGCGATATTCAATATTCGAGTTGGGTATAAATCGCCTATAAAAGTTAGCGAACCCCAAAAAACTCTGTACTGTTTTAATGGATGTGGGTGAAGTCAATTTCAGGATTGCTTCCACTTTTCGGTTGTCCACTTGGATACCTTGCGGAGTCAGAATAAAACCTTAGAATTCCACGGTGGTCACATGAAAGTGACATTTCTCCAATACAGCTGGTCTTGTCTCAGCTTGTCCAGGACAACTGTCACGTGGCGCACATGTTCTTCTAAGGTGGTTGAATGGATCAGGAGGTTGTCAATGTAGACCATAGCGCAGACATCCTAGAGTTCTCGCAGGACGTCCTTCATAGAGAACTGGAAAGCCGTGGGGGTGTTGCACAGGCCAAAGGGCATAATAGTATACTCACATAATCCCAACTTGGTGCGAAAGGCTGTCTTCCACTTGTCGCCTTCTTTTACGCGGACTAGATGGTATGCCCCATGGAGGCCTAATTTGGTATATATTTTGCCATTTTTCACTTGGTTTAAAAGTACCAGAATCAAGAGTAAGGGGTACCTGTTCTTTATGGTGAGCTTTTTGAGCCATCTATAATCGATACAGGTTCAGAGGTCTCCTTCCTTCTGGGTATGAAAAAGAGAGCTGAGGAGGCTGGAGACTTTGAGGGTGGGATAAATCCTTTTGCTAAGTATTTATCCAGATATTCGCATAAGTGCTGATTTTCCTTTTTGGTGAGTGCATAAATGCGGCTGCATGGAACCTGAGACCCTGGCATTAAGTCGATTTGGCAATCATATGGCCTATGAGGGGGAAAAGTATTGGCCTGCTCCTTTTGGAACACATCTTGGTAGTCTTCGTACAGGACGGACAATTGTCCAACTAGGCCGAGCAGCAGTGCTGCTCCCGGCTTTTGAGTATTAGACGCTGATGACCTGGCTATGGGAGGCACGAACGGGTAACAGGTATGGAGCCAGTCCGAAGGGAAGACCGCTGTGTGCATTCTCCAGTTGATAACCAGGGTGTGGCACTCTAACCAGGATATGCCAAGTATGAGCTGGAACTGAGGCCCCTTTATCATGTCGAATACTATGCGTTCCAGGTGCCCATCCCGGCACAACAGCTCAACCTCTTCAGTACATTGAGTTACAGGTCCAGACGATACCATCTACTGAGACTATGTTGTCTACCTTCTCCTTCTGTTGCCCTGGTATGCCAGTTTGTTGGGCCACCTTCAGGGCCATGTAGTTTCCGATTGCCCCACAGTCGATATAGGCTTCCATGGCATACATCTTCTGAGGTTGCCCTGGATTGATGAGGATTACGGGTATGGTAAGGTGTGAGACTGTTGATGATTTTTCTTCCCTCGACAAGCCGATCCCTGCTCTTCTCGAGTCATGGATTTTTCTGACACCTGCTTGGGATCCGTTGAGTTCGCTGAGTTCACATCAACTGTTCCTAATGGCCTGTTACCTGGCTTACTGGAACAGTCCTTTAAGAAATGGCCTGCTTTGTCACAATATAGACACAACTGTTGCTGTCGACGCCTTTCCCTCTCCTCCTTGGACAATGGCATTCTCACACTAGCCAACTGCATGGGTTCCATCGGACTCTCTTGCGAGCACAATAGTACCTTTCGTGGATGTACGTACAAGGGATGCCCTTCCGAGCGGGATGGATCCATCTTTCTTTCCTACAATCGTTGGTTCAGTTGTACAACCCGGTCTATATATTCCGAGCAGCGCTCAGGTGGGTCGACCACTTAGGCTAGGACATCCTTGAGTTCACCATGAAGACCTCGGTAGAAGAGGGTAGTTATCTTTTCTTCTGGTCAATTTGTTTCAGCAATGAGTCGATTAAAGGCAGTGATATAACCAGAAAGTCGTGTGGCCCCTACCAGAGAGCCAATAACTCCCTGCTCGCTGTGGGTCTTGATCAGCTACGATTCCCAGTGAGTATTCGGGCAAAAACTCGAAGCAGGACTCTTGCGATGAAGCTCTCGGGTACGTATGGCTGCAGGCGAATCTGGGCTACGATTCCTGGTATCAGAGCAGAAGCTTGAAGCGGAACTCCTACAGTGAAGTCTTTGGCTAATTATAGCTGCAGATAAGTCCGGGTGTGCACCGCACACAGAAGAACAGGAGTGGTAAGCATTACACTGCTCTGGTAGGTAGCAGACAAAACGCTAAGCACAGGGTGTGGCCCGTGGAGTGGTTTTATAGCCTCAGGCCGTGCCCTGTTAACTCTAGACCACCAGGGAAGCCAGATCTTCGGGTCTGCCGGGGGCCATCTTTAGTTCCAAGATGGGTTCAGTCTTGGCAGCCGTGTGGGTCAAAGTAGCTCCTGTCAAATGCCTGCGCCAAGGCAACATTGACGGTAAGTAGGTACCTGGCCCCAGAAAGCCTTGTGGACAATGCAGAGGGTCTTGAATTTGATCCTTGCAGCCACGGGAGCCAGTGAAGGGATTTCAGCGCCGGAGAGATGCGGCTCCTGAGCTTGAGGGCAAGGATAAGTCTCGCGATTCTGTTCTGGATGAGTTGCAGAGGGCGCAGAGCAGAAGCAGGGAGGTTGAGGAGGCTGTTGTAGTAGTCAAGCATAGAGAGAACCAGGACTCTGGAGACAGTCAGCCGTTGGAGGGAAGTGAGAAAAGGTAGAGTGCCTCTGAGGAGGTGTAGTTGATAGACTTTTTTGAGATGTCAGAAATGTGATAGGAGAAGTTTACATGACACTGAGATGGAGGCAAGGTCTGGCCCAGCGCCCTTTAAAGAATTAGGCTGGGAGCTGCGCTTAAACACAGTTTAAAGAACAGTAGGGGGCTCAGTTCTGTTGTTCAGCTGACTATCAGCCGAGCAACAGAACTGAGACCCCTGCTGTTCTACATTTCACACAGGGTGCTGGCAGACCTGGGGCCGGCACTGGAGCAGAGTAATGGATTAGCTGAGAGGGGGCCTATAATCGAAACCGTGTGTTAATATATGTAAATCAAGATGTCTGTGGGTTGTGCCATTTACTTTAGAGACAGATGTGGTGATATCGCTGTAAGGTGACTGCACTTTACCTCATTCAGGTTCGTATTGCACTGTGATTGGTCTTCATTGTTCCACACTGTGAGTTCAGGTTGGAAGAAGGAGAGCACTTCCCAGTGCTGTTGTTTTAAGTGTTTGGTTGGCGTGATTGTTTTGTAGCATACCAACAACAAACAGTATGATGCGGTGCAGTGGCTGATCTTTACTGTGTGAGGAATGCCAGTAATATGTCAAATGCCTACACAATGCCTTGGTTTGTTCCCTTTATGTCTCAATATCATCTGCGCAAACACTGTGCTTATTGGAAGCTCTGATGAGAGGTTGTGTGTTAAGATACGTCAGTGCTTTCATGAAAACAAATCTGAAAACCATTTCCAACAAAAGGGAATTTGCGTGAAGGCAGTAGCTACGCTCCTGGGTGGGCAAGGCGACGTCACCTATTGGCACTGCTGCATGTTCGTCACTCAGCACTCTGTACACATTACCATCTGTTCGTGTTTTGTGGGCTTTCATTGTGATTTTTACTTGGCTGTGATGATGCCAGGAGGGGATGGCGGGAAAGGCGGGGTCTTACCCACACCCTTCTCAGACCCTTGCATGCAAGAAGTGTAGCCCTGCCTCTCAGTATGATCAAATGCATTACTCTGGCATTAGGATCTGATGAAAAGCCAGCCTGTAGCGGTTTCCTTCCGTTGTTCATGTAAAGAAAGCAATATGCAAGGGAGATGGTTTGGAGAAAGCATTTTGTAGAGCCATATCCCGGGCTCAGGCCATGGTGGGCTCTTAGAGCCTACCTGACCCCCAGGCTCGGCCCTACCCATGAAATCTCTGGCTCCCCACCTCTACAGATTGTGATTCTGTGTCAGACCGAAAGCAGTTTCCAAAACACAGTTGGTCTACACACAAAGCATCCCAGTGGCAGAGATGCAGAGTGGTGACAGAACGGGCCCTCGGCGTGTATTGAGGGGTGTCAATTCCCTCAGTGTGTTGAAGGAAGTGAATTGGCCAAAGGCTCAAGGATCAAAGCTTGACACTGGCAGAGCTGATTCGCTTGAGGCTAGAACCTCAACCATTTATTACCTTTGGAATACTTGATGTATTATTGGTTTATTATGTTATATAAATGTATTGCTGATCACCCGTTTCTTAAAGTACTCATAAAGCCCCATCCTGGGTCCCCATATTGGAATGTAAAGCAATGTGAGGAATGGCTAATAAAAATATACTTGTGAAAGGCAACTATAAAGGAGAATTTCCTTAAGGCCCGTAGTCAGGTTCTTGAGGTACATCTTCCTGACTCAGGTGTTATTAGTGATTTCCTCAAGCTCATCAGGCTTTCGCAAGTGGTAGTTGTGGTAGAGCAGTCCAGGCCTAATTCAAAGGAGATGGAGTGGGGTGGTTCCTCAGTACAGTACAAACGTTATGTTCTACACTAAATAAGAGCGCTACTACACACTTTATTCATATAAAAAATCTTTATCAAGAAAAGGGAATGAGAAAAAAAAAACACTACCGGTAAGTAAGACTTAATAATACAGAGAGAACACTACGTAGCAAGTAGGTGTCACTTTTAAGTACAGTTTCTTTCAGATATAATAAAAATTTCTTTCTTGAAAGAGAAACAACAAACAGGCAAATACATGCTTTGAGATTCAGGTAGACAAGTTCTAAGAGACCAAGAACGACCAATTTTATGAATAGGGGCAGTCTTTGGCGGGAGAGTGCTACGTCAATGCAAAAGTGCCCCCAAGGATCAGTTCCTGAAGTTCCATTGGCGGGAGACACTCAAGAGTCAGAGGACACGAAGAAGAGGTCCAGGGATGTAGAAAGAACAAAGGAGGGTTAGGAGGGTAATGCTTTTGGACCAGACAAGAAGTTCTGCATGATGTGGTTGGTGATTTCCAGAAGCAGTTGATGTGCATGTTGTTCAGTGACAAATGAGGGCTCCAGCTATGGAACGCCATAGCAGATGGGACCCCCAAATCCTTTGGAATATTCAAGACTTGACAATTTCCATGTCATGGGTCGGAGCCAGAGGAGCAGACTTGAGGGGAGGCTGCAATCAGCAGTTGTCAGTGATGCAGATCTCTCATGTCATCCTCAAGCACAGGGTATGGGTTCAGAGGATGGATTCGGCTTGGCGAGACCCAAAAGAAGAGCAGAGAATGAAGAAAAGCTAAAGAAAGTACACTGGAGAGGAGCCAGCCAGGGGGGGTGAACTGGGGAGGTGAGTCTGATGGTGGGGGTCACAGGAATGAAGTCAAAACAGCCTCTGCAGCTTCACAGATGAGGGGAGACAAAACCAGAGTGTTTGCCGGGGGTTCTGTGCCAAAGGTTTTCTGGTAGGTTCAGCTCAGAGAGTTTGCAGGGTCCTGGCAGTGAAGGGGCACTTGCTTCTGGGTTTGGTGATGCAAACACGATCAGGAGCTTCAGTGAGACAAGGCCTTCGAGCAGGAGCTTTGATCCAGTTTCTCCCAACCAGATCAGCGCAAAGGAGCGCCACTGTGGCTTCTTTCTGGTTTTCTTTGGAGAGGCAGAACTTCGCTGTTGGATTGTTCGGGATGTCAAAGGGTGCTGGTGCAAAGATTCCATACTTCCTTAAGCAGCAGACCTTTCAGAGTGCAGGTTCAAAGATTCAGATGTAGACAAGGTGAGAGGGCAGAGGGGGCTCTGCTTTCATCCCCTTCGGGAACCAGTGAGTGAGTACTGTATCCAATCACACACCAAGCATAATTCTAACTGAGAGGTGACCATCCCTCCAAGCAGACCCAGGTAATCTGGAGGGGTCTGCTTGGACAAAGCAAGGAATCCACACTGTTCCAGAAAGGCATCTCCATATACCAGGCAGAACTGATTTCAGTCTGACTACAGCCCCCAATCCTGGGACGCACGCATCCAGTGGCCAAAGAAGTCCACAACCTCGCATAGACACAAAGAGGGACAAGGGATAGTCATGTGGCCCCTCAGGACTTCAAGACAATAGCTGCAACCTCCCTTTTGAATAATGTGATGGGAAAGGGGTTAAAAAAGACACAGCCAGTTAAAATGGAGTCCACCCAGTGGAACCATTTTACCTACGTGAAAAAGCCACCACCAGTCAAGCCACACCACTAACAGAGGGAGGGCACCTATCTGGGAGACTAAGGTGTACCTTTGGGGTACCCTTACCTTAGGAGTCACAAAGACACTTAAAGCAGTGTACAAAAACAGAGCCACACTCTCGGTCAGGCGTTCGATTAATCCTGGCTGGGAGAAAACATGTCACAAAACCCAAAAGGTCAGCCGAAAATACAGCGGGCTAAAACTTGTTGTAAAAAGAGAACGTTTTGCCCAACAGCAGCCTAGCATTAAATAAGCAGGAGTATAGAAACATCTTAAAAAAAAACTTTCATCAAGATCCAACCAGGGCCAATATTAAACCCTCTGTAATAAAATACGTACAAGATTATTTATTTATTTATTCCCATTTGTAGAGCGCGCCAAACCCGGGGGTATCTGGGCGTTAGTTACAGTACATAGATGAATGAGTCACAGTGCATGGTATGGAAGAGTAGGCGTAGTCAGATCTATCAATGACAGAGGTGGTGCAGCAAGATGGAATGAGGCTATGGGTTATAATCCTAAATCTCTGTTCAGGTAAGAATAGTGATAGAAATCTTTTAAAATTAAAGTAAGTAGAGTTTCACCTAGCTTAGAAATTTCCACCATTAAGTAGCCGATATAGAAGTTCCATGAATTGCGATTCTGTGGGGTGAGAGGCAGTACAGGCTGTGCCTTGGCCATGCTGAATCTGCATCACATATACTGTTTGACATCGTAAAGTTAGAGACACTGTTCAAATAAGAACCAAAGACCTTTCATGGAAAATTTAAATCACTATTAAAATGACAGCTCTCAGTTGTAAATTAGCCATCCATCTAGCAATGTCTTGTACTTTAGGAGTGATTGAATCTTAGAAAACTTGTCTTTCCGATTCCAAACAAACTTGGTAGAGTCAAACCCATCCATCGATTCTTGGAATCTTGCCAGGCACATAGTTGTCATTTTGGCAGTTGATTCAAACAAAACATCAAAAAGGATCTTCTCTTCACTCTGGCAGGTGTTTCAACCAAATATTGCTGTGGAAAAATGCTGTCCATAAGAATGTTTCCATCAAAAACAGGCAGATCTTTGCAATCCCTTCAGCTCTCGATAACCTCAAGGAAACATTATTTTGTTTTCCCATGGAAAATCTTAGGACCCCAAGGCAAGGGAACGATAATTCTCTTGTACAGTTTTAGGACAAACCAGTGGGCATCGCTTCAAGGAGCCCAAAGAGAACCTATTTTAACTCAACAAAATATGAGCCTTCCTGTTCAAGCTGGTAGATACCTTAAAAGAATCCTACCAGAGCAAGTAGGGAAGTCTAATTCTTGGCCCTCAACAAAACCCATCCCTATAAATGCCACGTTGACTTGCACAGAAGGGAACAACCCTCATAGCCAAAACGTTACTCCCAGGGAACTGCCCCCTTTTTAAAGTCTTAATTCGGGGTAAGGCCCCCTTATTTACAGTCAAAGACAGATACGCCCTCATTCAATTGAACAACCTTTTCAAGACAGCTGAAGGGGGCAGGCACATTTTGGAATGAACAAAAAAAAAGACACCAAGAGCAGGGTATTCCGAACCCATGTCCAATTTACACCCATTAATTGACCATGACAATGTATTATTTGAGGACCCGAAACTTGTGATTAACTGTAGGGTTATTTTCCTTGCAATACCAATCCAAGGTAATCATGAGAGCTGAAGATTGACTGGAGTTTTATTGTTCAAGATTGTGTTGTCTGTGTATGACAATGTAGGGATGGGTTCCAGCCCAGCCTATCACTGCTTAATCCTTTCACTGACAGGTTTTTATGATATATGTAAACGTTTTACAGGCAGTTAAAATTATATTATTATATATTACATGCTTATTGATATGTTTGCATGAGGGCTAAACAAATGCTTTTTATTCACCCATTTGTCATGGTATCCAGTTATTTTATAAGAGTCCCCTATTCACAGAAATGAGACTAGGAAGTTCATTGCAGATATGTAAAAAAAAAAAAACCTGATCATCATTTTTTCCATATAACACTTAATGGAAACTTGTTTTTTATATAATAATATATAAACGTGAGATCTTTATATTCTGTCAAACTGGGCTGTGTTCCCTCAGATTTCGGTACCAGCACACTGTGACAATTTGCATTAATCTTTAAGCCAATTGTGTAGGTGTGTCACACTTAAAACACAATATTATCTAACATGATTCAACTGACTGTTTTCAAAGGACAAGCCCAACTCAGTTATCACAAGCGTACTGATTAGTATGCGCCAGCAGGGGAGGAGAGAAACAAACAAAATGGAATCTGTCGAAAACCCAGATAAGCTCTTCCCCACAGGTACACACTGGTACTGACTGTTAGCACAAACACGAGTTTCTCATGTCGCTTTACTGTTCATGCCTGAATATAGTTGCCTGCCTCTACCGTCTTCCGCAGCTAATTTACAGCTGTGCTTTCGCATCCATCCTCAGCCCTTCCTTATAACTTCACATTTAGGGCAGGCAAGACAATACTAGGCAGCTACCTAGGCCACTTCCAGCATGAAGACACCAGGGGCGGGGAGCTATAATGCCTTTAAACTGAAAGTCTGTGACCCTTTCAATGGAGAAGCATGAGAAGCCAGGGTCAAAGGACTAAAATATCACATCCTCTGAGATAATATAAATCCTTGCACCAGACTTGTTAAAGCTGTTTCCTCAACAGACTGAAAATGAGTATTTTCAGTTAGGGCAATAGACTTCAAGAAAAGGCCACACAACCAGAGTTATTCGAATGCTGTTAGAATCCCAATGTCATGAATGACATCACTGATGACATCACATTTCATTACTACTCTATAACAATCGTGATGTAAAGCCTTATAAGGGTTTCTGTATAAAGTATTGCTAGCAACATATGAAGAGTGATAGGCACGTCTTTCATGAACTATTCCATGTTCACAAAATGTACTTATTGAAACAGAACCTTTCTACTGAAGTTTTGTTGATAATAGAGTGACATAAGAATACATAAACATAGGCAATGGCTGCAGCATGGACCATAGAAGTAGAGTATTGTTAATGTGGAACATTTGGTTAGTGAAATTATACATTCAATTAGCACCTTTGGTGGGGGAGCCAACCAATCAGGAGGCATCGAACACAGCCTGAAACTGCTAATCCAAGCCTGCGTAACAGGCCACCTGATGGTCAGTTACCCTGCCCAACATTTTCCCCCCACCGAGCCAGCAGTAATTCCCCCCACCCGAATTCCCACTTACTCAATTGCTGCAGCGTCTGTCCCCACTCCATTTGGCTGCTATGGAATCGGAAGAGGGGCTCCGAACGGAGTCGCTCCTTCCTATTCTACGGCGGCCATGTTTGCGTAGTATTTTCTTTCCATGAACAGGATGTCACGAGGCGACCCGTTTGTGGAAAGAAAATACTTTCCAGTTAGCCCCACCCCAGCCCACAGGACGGTTGCTAATAGTGTTAAGCACCCGTCTCAAGGGTTGGAAATGGTGTTAACAACCCGGGCCCTTGTTAAACACCATTTCTTCGCTCGGGCCTTTAATCCAAGCCCCGGGCCGTTAACTTCCGTTCCAGCCCTTGGAATGGGTGATTAAAGCTTAAGTTTATCGGGACCTTGAATAATGTTTAACTTGGAACCAAGGGCTAAGTATATAATAATTACTAGACACGGGTGGATATAGAGAGTATACTTAGAGTAGAGCATCAAGGAATATAAATGGGATGCAGACAGATAACATATAGTAAGGGGGGAAAATACCATGACCAGAGAATTAAACTAAGATTAGAGACCCTCATCATATGTATAAAGGACACAAATTGTATTATCTGACTGGGGCCTGCATATTTTCCAATGTATGTGCACCATGAGCTGAGGGCAAACCCTAAGGAAACTAACTTAAGAACATTCTGATAGGTGAAGGCCTATATACGTAGCATCTTTGCAGCATGATAATCATACTTCCAAAGCAATACTTCCATGTCTGGCACTGTGCTTAAACTGCTTTCTGTCACTAAACAAAAACAACTTATCAGGATATTTGATGTCATCAGTGATATCATTTGTGATGTCATTTGTGATGTCACCTTTGATGTACTGGGAGTTAGTCTGCGCAATGTCTGATAGGGTGCAAGTTATGGTTGCATAGCTTACCATAGCTGGTGAATTTCTTAGGTTTTTAGCTATTGCGCTGCAACCATAACCTTCCTTTAGCAACGTTTTTTCAATGAATTTCACAGGTTTTTATTAGAGCAATTCAGCCATAACATCCCTTTAACAAAGTTGTTTCACTGAATTTCATAGGTTATTATGGCAGCTTATTTTACCATCAATTTCACAACTTCTTTTGACTACCAATATCTTTTTTTTTTTAAATATTTTTTATTGGGTTTTCAAGTGTACATAACATAAATCATAATCAAAATAAACACAAGTCCCCTTACCCTCCTACCCAACACCCTCTAACCCCTCTCCCCCATTACACTTACCCTCCCCTCCGCCCCATGTACACAGGATTACAAGATTATGCCTAAATTAGAGTGTATTCAGTATTGGTAAATTATGTGGGCAATGTTGCTCCATAAAATCCCCATGGAGGAAGTTCAAAATCGACACCCATTCCCTTGAGAATGTATGCTGTTCCCCTTGAATCGCATGGGCGACCCACTACAAAGACACAAAGTTCTATATTTTATGATACCAGTCTTTTATGTGTGGCGGGTCCGTAGATTTCCATTTCTGAGCTATTACCAAGAGAGCTGCCAATTGAAGAATGTACAATGCCTTCCTATTGTATTTTGGCCACAGTTGCTTATCTTGTTGTGCGAGTCCCAGAAGACTTTCTCCAAGAGATCTCTCTTTCTTAAAAGCAAACATTAACTTCATATTTTCTTGCACTTCCTCCCAGAATTGAGAAAATTGAGGACATGACCACCATACATGTAACCAATGTCCTTTCCCTCCACACCCTCTCCAACTGGAGTCTGAAACTGATAGATCAATTCTGTGTAACTGTTCAGGGGTATGGTGCCACTGGTACATTAATTTAAACCAAAATTCCCTGATCTATATGGATCTTGACAATCTCAGGATATCTACCCATAAACTGGACCATGATTCCTCTGTAAGCTTGAACTCCAGAGTCTTTGCCCAAGCTAGTTGAAACGTAGGGACATTTGGCGGAGGCTCATCAGTTAAGAACTTGTGTAGTCTAGAGGTCAAGTTTTTGTCCCTCAAGCTAGAAGTCATAAATTGCTCAAATGGTGTAAGTGACCTAATAGCCGCTGACTTATTGGGTGTGGCAATCAAACGAGGGTGAACTTGAAAGTACTGGAAGTGGTGACTCTCCTGGAGAGCCAACTTCTCCTTACATAAAGCAAAGGACTTGATCTCGTGTCTCAGAAACATGTCACAGAACTTTGTACATCCCTCCTTTTTCCATTCAGGGAAGGAACCGGCAGGGACTCCTTGGGTGAACTGTGGATTCACAAACAGAAGGGTGAGGGGGGAGGGAAATGATGTAAAACAGTGTTGACAGATAGACTGATCCTATATATCCTCCACCACCCCAGTGATCGCACTATGATGTTCCGAGGTCTATCTGAGCTAGGTAGCCATCATTTCTCTCCCCTTCTAGGACGCACTATGGACCTTTCCATCTGTTTCCACCTTTTATTTCTATCTTCCCTAAGTGATTCCATTATGACTCGCAGCTGTGCAGCTCGATAATAATCTTTAAAGTTAGGAAGGCCAACTCCCCCTCTCTTCGAGGGAAGCATTAGTATTTTCAGTACCATGGGCGGGGGGTATTTTTTCATATAAACTTTGATATTATTTTATGCAGCGTACGGAAGAAGGAGATGGGGATTCGAATCGGGAGGGCCTGAAACAAGTATAACACCTTAGGTAGGATCACCATTTTAATTGAATTAATCCGTCCGAGCCAAGAAACCATTAAAGAGCTCCAAGTCTGGAGAACCTTCTGAATTTCGGTTAGTAAAAGGTGGAAGTTGGCAGCATATAGTTTATTTATGTTATTTTATTTATTTGTTTGTAACGCACCGGAGCCCGCAGGTATCAAGGCGCACACAGACACACAGGACGACAGGAAGAGGAGAAGACGGGACAATGCCGGAGGGTACCAAGCCAGATTGATCAAGGCAAAGACAACAGTTTTCAGTGATTACTTAAAGGAAGATTGGTTGGAGACAGAATGCAGGGTTGAAGGGAGGTCACTGCAGATCCTGGAGGCGCAATTGGCAAATGATCTACCCAGCTCTTTCGATTTCTTAAAGAGGGGGTGGGAAACAAGATTGGTATTGGTTGATATTAGTGGCGGTAGCGATGACTACCATGAGGCTGTTGACTTCAGGTAGCTGGGTGCCTTCCCATAAAGACACTTATGAAGCCGAGTCGCTTCTTTGAATTGACATCTAGCCATGACCAGTAGCCAGTGGAGTTCCTGTCGATAGTTTGAAATATGACACCTTCTCAGGACTTTCTTGATGTTTGTTTGTTTGTTTGTTTTATTATTTGTAATGCGCAAACATACCCTAGGGTAACAGGGCGCAGCAGTTACATGTATATGCAAAGCTTAGTTGCAGCAAAGAAAATATATACATACACACAAAGAAAACATAGCAGGCTTAAATACATATGTACAAATAAGCACAAAAACACATGTGGATACAATATGTACAAAGGAAAGGGTGTGCAGGACTTAACACCTGGGCGTGTTTGAAGACTTACGTTTTCAGCCATGTCACAACCTTAGAGCAGAAGTTTTGATAGGGCAAGTCCATTCTGAGAGTTGGCAGTAGGGAATTCCACAGTTTAGCTGCTTTCACTGGGAATCTGTTTCTCCCTATGGTTGAGCATTTAAAGTTAGGGACAGAGAGGCAGTCTTTATAGACTGTTCTTGTAGGTCTCAGGGAAGTCTGTCTGTGAAATCTGTCAATCAAGTAAGTCGGAGCAGCATTATTGAGGGATTTATGAGTAAGTGACACAGTTTTTAGCAGAATTTTGTCTTTGACAGAAAGCCAGTTGTTCTGTTGGCTATGTGTAGTGATATGATCTCTTCTGGAGATACCCGATGCCGCTCTAAGAGCATTGTTTTGGAGAGTTTGTAATTTACTGGTGGTAGCTTTGGCAGCCCTGAGATAAAGAGCATTGCAATAGTCCAGGCGGGACAAAATGAGGGCTCTCGCGAGGGTCAGGCAGCTGGTGTCGGACAAAAAAGGGTTTGGCTCCACTGATCCGTTTACACGTGCAAGCCATAGATGAAGCTAGGGAATTCACCTGTCTGTTGAAAGAGATGTTAGAGTCCAGGTAAAAACCTAACGTTTTGACCTCTTGTCCTACTTTGATGCTATTGCCATCAATTGTGAAAGATGAGTAGACAGGGCCCAGTTTTTTTAGACTAAAGGTGGTGCCCAGGATGATGAGTTCATTTTTATCATCATTCAGGCATAGTCCATGTGTGGCCATCCATGCCTGGATGATGATGTACACTCTATTCACCAAGGCCAAATCCTTGCCATAATCCCCAGAAAGTGGAAGGAGGATCTGGGTATCATCTGCATAATTGGTGTAGGTGATACCGAGATGATCCAGATCATCGAAAAGGGGCTTGGTATATATATTGTACAGTGTGGGCGAAACACAAGAACCCTGTGGCACACCACAAGTGATGGGTATGGGGTCTGCTGCTGCAATGGGTGAAAAAACCCTCATGGTTCTACCGTTAAGGTATGATCTGATCCAGGTGATAGCCTCTACGGAGAAGTGAGCTGATGTGTTGAGGTGAGTACATAGGACAGAGTGGTCGACCAGGTCAAAAGCTGCAGAGAGGTCTAGGAGGAGGAGTAAGGCAGCTTGGCCATTGTCTCTGAGCTCATCAATTTGTGTTTTAAGGTCAATAAGGGCAGTCTCAGTCCCGTGTTGAGGACAGAAGCCTGATTGTCTAGCTCCTAGTATGTGGTGTTCTTCCAAGTACTTCTGTATTTGTACGTAGGCAACCTTATCCAGGATTTTTAGAAGAAAGGGTACGGTCGTGATAGATCTGTAGTTGGTTGGCGTGGCTGGGTCAAGTGTGGGTTTTTTTAGTAACGGAAGTACCCAGGATTGTTTTAGGTTAGTAGGGATAGAGCCGGTGGAGAAGGAGGCATTCATTAACTTCGTGATGAAAGGGGAGAGGTCTCGGGCAGCATCCTTAATGATTTGTGCCGGGCACAAGTCTCCCTGACAGTTGGAAGGTTTCAGTGACAAAATATTTTTTTCTACTTAAAGTGTGGTGACTTTGGAGAAGTTAAAGCGGGTGGTTTCCAATAAAGTAGGCTTCTCAGTCGGTTTGGAGGTGGAGGGGTCAATCAAAGAGGCTTTTTTACAGGAGATTTTGTTTTGTAGGGTGGCAATATTGTTGGCTAGAGCATTTTGGATCTCTGAGCACCAAGTTTTATCTTTAGTGCAAGTATCAAGTGGTGCTAAAGGGGTCTCTAATTCTTTGAAGACTGAGAATAATTCCTTTATGTTTGATTTAGCTTGGGTTATACGGGCGTCAAAGGAGGTATGTTTTGCTAGGCAAATTTATTTTTTGTAGAGGGCTGCGAGTTTGGTGAGTTTGAGTTTATTAGCTGCTGAAGGGAGTTTTCTCCAAGTGGCCTCGCAATTTCTTTTTTGCTGCCTTAAGTTTTTAAGAAATGGAGTATACCATTTGTTCAAGTGCTTTTTAGGCTTACTTGGTCTGAGTTTGAGGGGGGCGATTAGGTCTAACGAGGAGGACATCATTTTATTGTGTTCTTCGACCAAGGTCTCGGGATCAGAGTTGTCAGGGAGTGTGTAAAGTGTGGGGAGTAGGTTCGGGATAAGTCTCTCCACAGTGTTACTCTTTTTATTTCTTGTGAGTGTAGGTGGAGCCCTGCTAATTGGCAAGGGTAAGGGTCGGCAGCTGGACAACATGTGTGAAACCAAGTGGTGGTCAGTCCAGGCTAAGGGTGAGACGGCAGTAATGTTAGCTAGGCAATTGTAGTCAGCCACCCAATCAAGTATTCTGCCTTTGGCATGTGTGGGTTCCATAAATCTTTGGGTAAGTCCTAGATCAAAAAGGGTATTAAACGTGTTAATGGCATGTTGGTCTGTCGGGTCGTTAAAGCCCATATTAAAGTCCCCAAGGGTGAGTACTTGAGTCGAGCTTTAAAGGTTACTGGCTAAAATGATCTGGACCGCATCATTTTGGATGATTTGTAGGCGTTGGATGCTTTTTTTATCCACCCTTACTAGGAGCGCATTACAGTAGTCTATTCTTGACAGAATAGTTTCCCTAGCAGTAGTGGCTGAATTTTTATCGTTAAGATAAGGGTGAATATTCCTAAGGAGCTTTAGGTGGTACGAGCAATTTTTGGTAGCCAAGTTCACATGGGCTTCAGCACTCGGTTTGCACACCGAGTGTTTTGACTTTTTCCTTAACTGAAAGGCAACAGTCTTGGATGGAGAATGACTGATTGCAGTAAGGGAGTTTGGCGCTGGTTTGGGGAAAGGCAAAGATAAGAAGCTCAGTCTTGCCCTTGTTGAGGCACATCCAGTTGTCCACCATCCAGGTGTCTATTTGGGTGTAGATATTTTGGAGGAGTAGGCTATCAGCAGCATAATCCCCAGAGAGCTCCAACATCATCTGGGTGTCATCAGTGTAACTGGTCCTAAAAACTCTGGATTATTCTAGGAGACTGCAGAGAGAGAGGATGTATACATTGAACAGTATGGGAGACATACATACTCCCTGAGGGACCCCACAGCTGGAACGAATGGAGTCTGAAGTAGCGTTTTCACAGCAAACTTCGGATTTTCTACCAGTCAGGAAGGATAGTATCCATATGCAAGTTAAGACAGATAAATGACAGGTGTCCCTAAGGATCCCTACAAGTCGTTTGTGCTCTAGTAAGTCAAACGCAGCTGATAGGTCCAATAGCACCAAAAGACTCTGAAGACCCACAAGGGCAGTCTCAGTGCTATTGGCGGCACGAAAACCTGATTGCATAGGTTCAAGAATATCCATAGTCTCTATATAGGATTGGATCTGACGAGTTGCTTCTTTATCTAGTATTTTCAGAAAAAAGTTGCAGGTAGTGATGGGTCTTAAGTTGGCTGGGTCTGTGAAACTTTTAATGCCAACTGGAACTACATGTATCAGAAAAAAGGCATTGACAAATCGGGCCAAAAATGGAGCAAAGGTATCCTTGTTATCTGAGATCAGTTTTGGAGAAATTATATTATCAGGTCCAGCTGTCAGGTGCATAGTACCCAGAGTGGCTAACAAATCTGGGCTGGACACATGCGTACAGCTAAAGGAAGTGCAGTCATGTGGGGGCACTGAGAGTTGGAGAGAGAAAGTCAGCAGTCCCTGGAGGGGTGTGCTTGATTTAGCCGAAATCAGACTTTGGATTTTGTCCCTAGTTTTGAGTGTTTTGTCTTGAAATGCGCCCTGTATTCTGGTGCAGTCTACGTTAGAGGGTGTAAACGGTGTCAGCTGGCCTTTGGGTTTTTCGAGGAGCTTTAATATGTCAAGCAATTTTTTAGGTTTGTTATTTGCTTCTGAAATTTGTTGGTTAAAGAAGTTATTTTTGGCCCCTGTGATTCCATCTTTATAAGCTTTGTCCACAGACTTCAAGATGTTTTTATTATCAGTCCAGGGGCATTTAAGCACCTCTCTGCCTTCCTCTTTATTAATTTTTAAGGATCTACGTTCTGGTGAGAACCAATTTTGATGGTTAGGGCTGTCCCGAACGGCTCTAGACTTGAGAGGGGCAAGAGCAGGGTGAATTTTTCATTGAAGATCTCGATCAGTGTGTCAGGAGAGTCTGTCTCCGAGGTTAACAGCATAGTATCAGTGATGCATTCCCTAAGGACGTGGGTTGAGATTTTCTTCAGGTTTCGATTCATGATAATTTTGGGGGAATTGGGCAATTTAAGATTGAAGATCATTGTCAAAATGTATCAGTGAATGATCCGACCAGATACAGAGGGCGGTATTATTAATTCAGACCTTAAGATTTCGTGTGACAATCCAATCTAAGATGTTGACTTTAACAGTAGTGGGGTCGGAGTTCCAAACATGATGGTCGATGTTATTAAGGCTAGACTCAAGCAGAATGGCCTTGTTGTCCAATGGGTCCCCTCTCCAGCGATTTAGATCTCCCAGAAATAAAGTTGCACTATTCGCCCCTTTGAGGTCTGCTAGGAAATGCAAAATTTCATCACTGAAGGAGTGCATGGTGGTAGGAGGACGATAAATTAGGATGAAATTAATACAGCTTCACGGAGTTGGGGTGAGTTTGAGATGCAAAATCTCACACCCATCGCAATGGCTGGGAGTGTTAAATAGAGAGAGGTGATTTCTAGCAATAATTGCAACTCCCACCAAAGTCTAGCTTCACGTTTTTTTCAGTTAATGGTGTAGCAATCTTGAAATGCAAGGCTTACCATAGGTCCGCTGGTATCCAATATCCAAGTTTCAGTCAGGAATAATACATCTAATTCATGATCAACAACGAGGTCATGGATATTAGAAGCATGCTTGTTTAATGATTGCGTGTTGAGCAAAGCTGCTTTATGTGTTTGACCTTCGGCCTTCAAACTCGTCGAAGCATCGCTGTTGAGGGCCACTTGGCGGTTAGACGCTAAAATTGGCAGAGTATGTGAAAATGGGGTGTTGTAATTACTCCGAACTAATGTGTTCTGTGACAAGGAGTGGTTCATTTGAGGGGCCTTAGCAAGCAAGAGGTTGAGATTGCCTTTAGTCTTGTTCCCCAAGTGAAGGTGTAATGTTTACTCCCAATACCAGAATGCTCTTTAGCATCCAGCAAAGCTGTGTCTCTTGCATTGCTTTAGATATTTCGACATGTTTAAACCCCAAATTCCAAATTTCAGACTTTGTAATATTAATTGTAAGGCCGGCCACTTTGCCGAACCACTCCATTTGGGCAAATGTTGTAGTTATTGAGATACTCGGGTTAGTGATCGTGAGAAGCATATCATCTGCGTATGGCATCAGCTTATGGGTATCTCCTTCAAAGGATATGCCTTCTATTTGATCAAATTGTCAAAGTCGTGTTAGTGGTCGTTCTAAAAGTAATGCATAAAGAAGAGGAGACAAGGGCACCCCTGTTTCGTACCTCTACAAAGGGAAGCCTGTGGGGATAGCTGTCCATTAATAAGCAATCTGGCAGAGTGATGCACATAATTAGCCTTTACCATCGCTAATTATTTGGGACCAAAACCCATAGCTCGTAAAGTATGGAATAAGAAAGACCACTCCACATGATCGAATGCTTTTTCAGCATCTATTGATACTAAAACTGCAGCACCCTCCTTTTTGTAACATTTTCAAGTAGATGACAGATTCATCGTATGTTGTCATGGATTTGTCGCTTCTTTATAAATCCCATTTGGTCAGGGTGGATAAGGCTGGGCATAAGACCTTCAAGGTGGTTTGCAAGAATTTTTGCATATATTTTTGCATCAATGTTGATGAGCGCAATTGGGTGATACGATCCACATTTAGCTGGATCTTTTCCTGGCATCGGAATCAGGATTGTTTTACCCTCTTCCATTGAAGCTCTTATTTTGCCACTTCTAATAAAAGAGTTAAAGAGATCAGTTAACTTCGGAGCTAACATTTCTCGACTTTTTTTTATAAAAGGAGGCAATGCACCCATCTGATCCCAGCGCTTAATTTATAGGAAGGTTAGTTATGACCGATAGGACCTCTTCTCGAGTAATATCGTTGTCTAAATTTGCCCTATCCTCTTCCGAGATTTCCCTAACTGGATTGTTTACAAATATCTTTCTTGTGCTTACTGATCTGGAGTATCTGATTTATATAGAGCAGAGTAAAATGCATGAAACTGGGCTATAATTTCTTCTGTTGTCGTTACTTTGTTCCTCAATGTGTCTTCCAGCCCTTGAATTATTTGGGATGCTATTTTCTGTTTTTAATTGTCTAGCTAACATTCTATCTGTTTTCTTTGCCTTCTCATATATCCTCTGCTTTAAATACAGTAGACTTTTTTCTCCCTTTTTACTTTGTATTAGATCTAGTTTACCCTTTGCATTCGATATTGCTTTTGAAGGCTCTGGGATGAGTCTAGTTCCATTTGGTTTAGACTATCCTTTACTTCAGCCTCTAAATCTATTTCTATCTTACGCCCAATCTTTTCCCTATGTGCCTGTGTCGCGATAAGGTCCCCCCGAAGGGTCGCTTTAAATGCATCCCAAACTACATCTAAGATCACTTTCCCATTCAGATTAGAATTAAAATATTCCTCAATTTCCCCTCTATTTCATCGCAAAGAACCAGGCCTGACAATAGTTATTTTGGGAATTTCCAGCTCCAGAGCGTGGGGAGGACTTTGGGGAAGTTAAGGTCAATGGTCAAAGGGGCATGATATGAAATGGTAATAGTATGACTTTCAATTTGTGTCACATTTCCGATCAGTCTGGTCGAGGCCCAAAAGTAATCTATCCTGGAAAAGGATTTGTGCACATGGGAATAATAATAATAATAATAATAATAATAATAATAATAATAATAATAATAATAATAATAATTTAGCATTTATAAAGTGCTACGAACCCTGAGGCATCTGAGCGCTGCCTATTATTACCCACGGTGTGTGGTACTCATTTATCGACCTCGGAAGGATGAAAGGCTGAGTTTGGCCCTGCCGGGATTCGAACCTGCGTCAGCAGGCTCTGCACAGATGTCAAAGCGAGCGCTCTACTTGCTGTGCTATCGGACCAGCTATAGAATGTTCATGCCCTTTCCTCTCCTTTCAAAGTAGGCCAAACATCTTTAGGTGTCAATTAATCGAATTTCTGTCTAAGAGCTAATGAAGGTAAGGGACAAGCATATATGGCGTTAGACCTTCTATCTCGTGAAGGGTCCCATACAATGGTCATATCCCCCATCAAAATAATTTTGCCCTGACCAAACTGTTCCAATTTGGATAATGCGGACTTCAAAAAGCCCTCCTAGCCAGTATTTGGGGCATAGATAGAAGCCAAGGTTAAGGTCATCGATCCCATCTGCACTATAATATAGAGAAATTGGCCCACTTTGTCAGCCCGTACCTTTGTAATGGAAGCCTGAATATTTGTCTTGAAAGCGATGAGTACCCCAGCTGTCTTCCCCTTTGCATTCGCCTCCTTAATTATCGGGGATTGTTTCAATTTCAGCTTATGTCGATCCTGGTATTTAATATGTGTTTCCTGTAAAGCTATAAAATCAGGCTGATGTTTGTTAAGTAATCGTTCTAGTTTCCTCCTTTTTACGGGGGTATTAAGCCCCCTTATATTAATTGTCAGACAAATCCACTTTACAAAACCTCTACTAAAATATACTATTCCAAACACCTCTTTTTAGCCTTCTGTCTTCGATCATGTGTGCAAACACCTTAACCCCCACAACTTTTCCCCTCCTCCCCCTATCTATACCCTCACCCTTCCCTCCCCAACATTTCCCCAACAAGTTCCCCTTCTCCCTGGTGTAGACATCCTAGCTAGTTTCTCTTTGGACTCCGTCCTCAGAGATCGCCTACCACTTAAACCAGAGATAAGTGCGGGGTATCCTAAAACCCCTGTTTTTGTCTTTAGTAAGTTCCAAGATGAGCTTCTGCTGTGCCCCGACTGTACACCATAGCATTTTTATCCTGCGGAAAAGTACCTTATTTCACCATGACGTCGTTATCCAGGTATAATCTCGATCCTTCATGATTCCGGGGGTTTCTCCGCTGGTAGAGTGCCTTTTTGATTTCTTGAGCGGGTCCGTTGTACAGTTGTCCATTCCAAGTGTCTCGGTCCCAAGGGAGCATACGGTCGCATACCCGTACTAGGGCTCGGTTGGTCCTCCTGCTTTATCTGCAAGATTCGAGCCCCTTCCACCACTGTTGTAACTCAATGCTGTTTACCTTTCCATGTAAATAAAAGACCAAAAGGGAAAGTCCATCTGTATGGTATCTTCTGGTTTTGTAAATATTTCAGGATCTCACGCATATCCCTCCTTTTTTCTAGCGTTTTTGGGCTGATATCCTGATATAGTTGTATTTAATTCCCGTTAAGTGTGATCCGGGTCGCTTTACTGGCTTGCCTAAGAATTTGTTCCTTCTGGGGGTAACTTGCCATTGCCACCAATGCGTCTCTGGAACAGGCGTCTGGATCCTGACGTTTTGGACCAACTATATGAATCCTATCTATGGGAATTGTTACTTCTTGTCCGTCTTTAGTAGACCTTTAAAGACTCATGTGACTTCTTCTCTCAAGGCTGAGTCAGATTACAGGTTATTGCAAATGCAAATGTTATACCTCCGCAAATAATTTTCCAGGTCTTTATATTGTTGCTCCACATTATATGTTGTCCTTGCTAACTGTTCAAGGAGCACCTCCAATTTCGTATATTCCTGTGCCAGATCTTGTAGAGCCTGCTCATTAGTATCAGTTCTTTCCTCAAGAGAGGCAATAAATATCCTTTCGTCTGTCTGATAGGGCGGATTTGAATTCTGTAGTAAAATTGTCAAATTGTATTTGCAATGAGGCAGCAAGTTTGTCATGGAAAACTTGAAAGCAACGCTCAACATACAATTTCAAGGCCATATTAGTATCTGCACTGCCCTGCTGCACCTCAACCGGCTCTCTCATATTCTCTGGGTCCTTTTGGACCCCACCAGACCTTAGCTAACAGCTTCTTATTGGATTCTCTCTAGAACTAGGCGGGAGCGAGGAGGTGCGTTTTTTTCTTTTCCCCCCTGGGTCCTGACATTAACCGAGTGCTGCACTGATTGTTCCCTACTATTAATACTAGTTACAATCTTTCCTTTTCGTTTCCGAGTTCACTGTGATTTTGAAGCTTTGGAAATGTCCATAGTGAGTGAAACTGCAGTCAAATCTCCCATCTGGCAAGTAGCCAGATGGGAGATGTGTCCCTCCACCGCCACATGCCCAGCTGGAAGCTGTGTTACTCATATTCCAGAAATTGCTGGAGCAAGTATGTGTCCCCTGGGAACGTTTGAAGAGTTTAGGCTAATGCTGTGCAAGGATTGTTCTGATCTTTTTCAATCCCCTGTATTCCAAACAGCTTAGACTATGTCTGTTCTAAAATCTCTATTATCACTCTGGGGGTCCAGAAATCTTTTCCTTCTGCAATTCTCAAACGCAAAATTTCCCAGGGATGCAGTCTTATCCCTTGTTGCCACCTAATGCGCTTCAGATTGACAACGCTGAGAGCATGCAACC
The DNA here is from genome assembly GCF_040938575.1 of Ambystoma mexicanum. NCBI lineage: Eukaryota > Metazoa > Chordata > Amphibia > Caudata > Ambystomatidae > Ambystoma > Ambystoma mexicanum. The sequence continues at coordinate 295,636,843 of NC_090936.1, read as the reverse complement.
TCACCAATAGACAGAAAGGAGTGGGGTCTGTCAAAAAGCGTGTAAGGTTGAAGCACAGCTGGTGTCGCTGTAGCCTGTCAGGTACTCAGGGAGTGGGGTGCGCAGTGTTCCAGATAATATATTAATGGGGTTAAGGATCACTCACTCAGTACATTTACATGCCTCTGGGCCTCACCGTGATCCATCAGTGCCTGCGGGGCTCCCTGAAAGCTATCTGACGCATTGGGCGGTGTCTTGGACGTTGTCCCTGCGAGATACCTCGTCGAATGCACCAGAGTTTCCCCTCACTCCACGAGACTCCGCCCAGCAATGGCGGCAATGTGAGGCCAGTCCCTGTACCTCTGACCGCCCTCTGTAGACACCCGCCAAGCTCCATGTGTCGTCCTCCCGGAGTCCTGCTCCCCTTTTCAATCTTCCAGCGCTCCCGACATACGGCTTCTCGATGAAGCTCCGGAGTCAAAGTTGACACAAAAATCTACTTCACTGCATGTCGCCCACACACACACTGGGTAGTTAGATCATTTGTTATGCTTTTAAGGAATATTCTGCAGTTCAAGCTTACGACGGAGCACAGAGCTCGAACAAGGCGTGTCCTCCATGCATAGCGTCCATCTTAGACGAACAGACTACCAATATCTTTAATAGGCACTATTAAAAAATCGTACTCTCCTCCTTATAATATATAAAATGTCCACAAACAGTTGCATACATCCGCAGACATCCTTCAGGACAAGTGAAATCAATAGTACTGATAAACATAGGGGATACAGTGGTGCATATTTTTATACAAAATAATATTTCACTAAAACAAAAGTAATGCAAATTGCACATTTTTAAGCATCATGTCTATTATCTATCTTTGAATTTTATAAATGAAAATAATGTTTTAAAATTACAACAGTATGTTTAGAATTACACCCATTATTTAGGTCAACTGTAAAACATTTTGAAACAATTCACTTCAACACCTGGCAGGTAGTGGAATATAGCATTTTTAAGTGGACGAGACAACTTCAGAAATGGCAGTAAGTAGTACTCCGTTAAACAAACCAAAGAATGTTCCATATAATTTATGAACATGCATGTAAATTCAATTCTTCTACATAATCATAATCGAAAGTACCTACCATTTTCTGTTTTCAAATCATTTTTTGAAAATACCTCATGTTATTGTTTTCAATAATGCACTACATATCTTTTACAAAAATGTTGTTGAAAAGTATTTTACCATAAAATTCTTTGCTCAAAACATTAAGGTGCATTATTTCAAATATACACATGAATAAGTGTTTTATAAAATAATAATACTGTTTAGAAAGAAAGGTGGCATGCATTTATATTATGTGAAATGTATATTTTTTAAATGAACATATATATTACACTCTTTTCTATAATAGATATGGCAGAGCGGATCAGAGTGGCAGTCTGGGCAGTCATGCTGTGTGTAGAGGTCTGTTTTCACATTCTACTGTTTGGAGGTTGAGCTGAAACCACAACAACCCCTTGATGCCGCACAGCAGAGTGGACTGGATCAGTGTGGCAGTCACGCTGTGAGCAGAGGTCTGTTTTCCCATTCTACTGTTTGGAGGTGGAGCTGAAACCACAACAACCCCTTGACGCCGCGGAGCACAGTGGATCAGAGTGGCAGTCTGGGCAGTCCGAGCGGAAGAGCTGATACTGCGGGACAATTAACATCGCTCTGAACGACTGCTTTCTCCGGTAAGATCAGAGCGCAAAACTGTTGTATTCCATCTTGGGTTTAAAGTTTTATTTTATATAGCAAACATCATGGAATTCAACAAAGTTGTCTAAGAACCTTTAAAACAGCATAACCATTGCAGTAATACAAATGAACATACATATAATTGTAAAACAGAGGGGGGTCTGGGAAACTCTCTACCAGCACGAACACAGCCCATTGACTTGTTCTTGGGTGGATGGCCCCTGGGAGAGTCTCAACCAAGTCTTTTGCTCATTGTTCTTTTCACAGAGAAGAAATTTCCCCGCATATCAGTCTTTGTCCTGCCCAGGGGCAGTCCAGCAGCGAAATTCTAGGCAATTCTCCTCTGAACAAAAGTACCACAGCAACCCCATGCACGTGTTTCAGCCTAGTTGGGTATCATCAGTGAGGTGAAGCTGTGCCTCTCTAAGAGCAGTGAGCAAGGGGTCCACGTCTGGATTTCCCTGGTAACTTAGGGTGAGACCCAAATTTACTTGGTATGCAAAACCGAGGGGGGTCTGGGAAACTCTCTACCAGCACAAACACAGCCCATTGACTTGTTCTTGGGTGGATGGGCCCTGGTAGAGTCTCAACCAAGTCTTTAGCTCACTGTTCTTTTCACAGAGAAGAAATTTCCCGCATATCAGTCTTTGTCCTGCCCAGGGGCAGTCCAGCACCGAAATGCTAGGCGATTCTCCTCTGAAAAAAGAGTACCACAGCAACCCCATACACGTGTTTCAGCCTAATGGACCCCTTGCTCACTGTTCTTAGAGAGGCACAGCTTCACCTCACTAATAATGCCCAACAAGGCTGAAACACATGTATGGGGTTGCTGTTGGTACTCTTGTTCAGAAGAGAATTGCCTAGCATTTCGGTGCTGGACTGCCCCTAGGCAGGACAAAGACTGATATGCGGGGACATTTCTTCTCTGTGAAAGGGACAGTGAGCTAAAGACTTGGTAGAGTCTCTCCCAGGGGTTATTCACCCAAGAACAGGTCATTGGGCTGTGTTCGTGCTGGTAGAGAGATTCCCAGACCCCCCTTTGTTTTACGTATAATTGTAGTCTCATTGTGTAAACATCATGGTGAACAATTAATAGTGAGAGAAAGGTAGAAGAAAGAAAAGAAGTGGTTCACTAGATGAAGCCCACAATAAAGAACATGCATTCTATAGGAAACACATTAGCCATAAGCATCAAGAAAACATCCCCATATGTCTAAATATTTTTCAGTGTCTCCTGATTGCTTATAAATTGCCCTCTCATAGGTGGATACAGTTAACAACTCCTCCACCCAGTCGTCAATGCAGAAGGAAGCAGACGACTTCCAGGATCTTAAAATCATTTTTTTGCAACCATGCAAGCCCAGAGTAGCCAGACTTTTCTACAGAATTGTATGTCATCCAGTCAAGACACATCACCAAGCACTAAAATTGAGGCATTCATCCTGATAGTGTAGCTGAAGACCAAACCCAGACTTTCACAGACCCCTTCCCAAAAGTTTAAAGTTTTTTGACAGGTCCAGGGTAGATGACTTAAAGTGCCCCTTGGCTGATTACATTTCCAGCATAGATCACTCTCCAAAAGGCATTGCTTGAACATACGCTCTGGAATCCAATATGTTCCAAAAAAGAGGTTAGTCTGAGATGCTTTTAGGTCCCAATCCATGCTGACCAATCGAACATTGCCACAGCGTCTCAGCCAGCAGCCATGATCAATTGCTTTGCCCAGCTCCCCAGCCCAGATATTGGCTAACTCCGGATCTCTTTTACGGTAGGATCTCAAAATTCCGTACATAGTGGCGGCTGGGTGCAGAGCACGTTTGCAGAGCTCCAGTGCTGACCATGTTGCGCTCTTTGATGCTAAGCACAAAGGGTCTATCTTGCCAGCGATGAAACCCCTCCATTTTCTATACTCAGCATAAGTGCATTCGCTCAAATCAAAACTACTGCGTAGTCGTGCAAAGGGGATCCATTCCCCATGTTCAGCCAGATTATTTATGTATTTAATTCCTCCTAAAAAACAAGATTGGCAGAATAGAACTTTCCCTTGGGCAGTTAATGTTGGATTAAGCCAAATTGATGCATCCTGGAACAGAAATGGATCGTTTCCCATACGATTGGATATGCAGCAAAAGCATTCTCGCATAAAGGCTGTCAGTGGGTTCTGCCTTCTAGATGATTTTGTCATCGTCGACAGCAAGGCTTTGGCGATTTAGCTGGGGTAAGCTGTTACTCTCCGCTGCAATTTCATCCATTTTGATCTCCCTCTGTGCCTATAGTCCTGCACATATGCAGCACCAGCATTCTCGCATAAAGGCTGTCAGTGGGTTCTGCCTTCTAGGTGGTTTTGTCGTCGGCAAGACTTTGGCGAGTTTGCTGGGGTAAGCTATTACTCTCCACTGCAATTTCATCCATGTTGATCTTCCTCTGTGCCTATAGTCCTGCACAGATGTCTAACCATGAATACAATATGGTATTCAAAGAAGTTAGGCATATTCATACCTCCTTGTTTTAGAGGGAGTTTCATTTTCCATAAAGCTAGCCTTGGTGGTTTGCCATCCCATATGAACTTTTGCATGACTGAGTCGAGAACTTTGAAAATATTTGTATACACCTTGATCGGAAGCATTGAGAGGATATAATTGACTCGTGGTGCCAAGTTCATTTTGATGCAATTCATTTTGCCCCACAGAGACCGTTTTAGGAGTGCCCATCAGTCCAGATCTGGTTTAAGTTTAGGCATTACTTGGTCAAAGTTCATCTTAGGTAATTTCCCCACCTCCGGACCAATCCAGACACCCGGGTATTTCATTTTTCTTGGACACCAAGTAAAGGTGAATTGACTGCTTGTGTGCCTCATGCATGTGTTGTTGATTGGAAGAATCTCAGACTTTGTCCAGTTCACCTTGTAATCAGACACTTTTGAGAAACGCTGGAGTTCACGCATCAAATGTGAGATGCTAGAGCCGTAGGAAAATGCATAGCAAACCCCTGTTGCCCCAAATGCCGACAGGAAGGAAAGGAGGAGGGGCCAGATGACAACATTATGGTCAGGGAGAATCCTGACCCCACAGGTTTCTGGGAGGTGTGGGAAAGCCCTGCCCAATGCAAAAATCCAGGGTGGGAGGGCAGAGCAGAGCGGCCACTACACACAAACCTAAATCAACACTGACTAGTAGTGCCCCACGATCTAAAGCCCCCAAGTTGACTGCAACAAACAAAGTGGACAATAACTCAGAAAAGACTCCACGCTCCACTGAAATCACAGGCTATTTCCAGCCCATGAGCAAACAAACAAACATCAAGTCAAGCTATAAACACGGTGGAGCCAGGAAAACATAATCTCAACGACACCCTCCACACAGACAATAAGAACTTAGTGCTGAAACTACACATGAATTTAAATCCAAGGGCACCTGATACCCACCAACAGGAGGAGTTTATGCAAGGGAGCACTGCAATGACAAATCTCTCATTAACCCCTAACTTGGAAGGACTAGCTTCTTCCTCATCTGATGATTCCTTCTCAAGTGAGTTTTAAAATCCTCCCAGAGATAGTACTGCGATCAACACAGAGGAACAACACCTGAGCATTGCTAAATGGACGGCATTGATAGCAACTATTGACGCAGTGCATGCCACATGCAACCTCTTTTTGCAAGAATAAAGAGACATGAAGCTTATTCTGGCACGAAAAGTGGATATCATCCTGGCTAACAGCCGGGGATTGGAACCATAGAAGCAAAGAAATGAGCAGCCAAACCAAAATATATCTCTAAGTGACTATGGCACACCTCCTTCCTTTTCTTCTGGCTCGATTCAAGATAATTCCTATGGAAGCACAGTAAGCATGATAGTGGACCAGAATCCCTCATACAGGCAGAGAAATAGACCTCTGAAGAAGGATGCATTGAAAAATACCAAGCACAAGGGGCCCACAAAGGGAGTGAGAAATAGGAAAAAGAGCAAGACAAGAGCAAATAGCCAGTCGTTGGCGGTTGCCAGACATTTAGTGGAAAAAAATTTGTCGACAGGTCATTTGGTCGAAACCATTTGGTCGAAAACCAAATGGTCGAATCTTTTTTTTTTATTTTCACTATTTTCTTTTTTTTTTTGGGTGGGGGTCCCCCCCAACCCCCTTTTTTTTCTAAAAAAACCCTTTTTTCCCCTAAACTACAACCTAAAAAATATATATATAATTTAAAACAAAATTCGACCATTTGGTTTTTGACCAAATTACGTCGACCAAATGACTTTCGACAAAATGTCCGGACACCGTTGTTGGCTACTAAACAAATCAAGATCTATAGTGCGTAGAAGACAGGGATTGCTACATATTAACACAAGCAAAGAAGAGGAAAGGGGTATTGATCACTAGCAAGAGAAGAAACACAAACACTAGACAAGTGGTGTAAACCAGGCGAGCCAGAAAAAAGATCTGCTCACACAAGAAATTAACTGGCTAAGCAACCAACTGGGGATCTGATTTCAGCCCCAACATTTATAAAAGGGACACACCCCAACAGGGGACTGCCTGACAATAAAATGAATGAAGGCTTGATACGGGATGCCACAGTCATCAGTAAAAACCCTATTGGAGCACCACTACCATCTGCGACCCAACGGGAACATGAGAATGCGAGTGAACCCTGGTACTCAAGAATAGGAGTTAAGGGGCAAAAGGCGATCTCACAGCCTCAACAAAATGCTTAGCACCCGCGAGAGACATTACTTGTTGCAGAAGTTGTAACTTCTAATAGTAGCCCTTTCCTATGTCGCTCTAATCTACTCCAAATGATGCACCTGATTCCCAATCTGAGGACAATCACGTCGAGTGACATCAAAAAAGTGGAACTACCAAGAATGGGAAACAGCTCAAATTGGGCAGTTCTATCTGTCATATCACCTAATATTGTACAGACTATGTCCTATACTCTGATTGTTTGGCACAAATGGGATTCTAGATGCAGGTGAAGAGAGAGATCTATGATAACTACGGAACATTGAAGAACACGCAATACCAAAGACAAGGAAGTTGGGAAGAGAATACCAATGACTGCCAAGGAGGGCTGGCACAGAGTATCTATAATTGACTGAAGGAAATTTAGATTGAGGGGTTTACATTCCTATCCTGGAACACACAGCGTTTCAACTCTCTCATGGCAAATCCCGAAGGGCAAAAAAATCGGGAGCGCTGCAGGCATCTTCGTACTACAAGAAACATGGGTGCGCCAAGTACTATTGTTAAGTGGTTTTTCTCTCCTCACCCAACCGGCAAAAAAAGGAAGAGAAGGTCACCCATATGGCGGCTTGCGTATAGGAGCGCAAGTGCAGTTTGAGATCACTCCCTATACGAGTACCATCCATTCAGAATATCTCATGGCAGCTGTGATCAGCAGATGTCCGACAAAAAACAGTAAGACGTTGATCATCACATTATATCATCCCCTGAGAATTGCACCAACTTGGAGTGCTTGGAAAAGTAAATAAGATACTCAAACCATGGTGTAGAAAGAATAAGGGGGAGAACGAGCTGCAATAATAGCAGGAGATGTCAATGCCCACTGTGCTCCACTCGAAGCAATGGAGCTCTGTGCTGGATGAGACGGTAAGACATCCAGGGCAATGAGTGCCTTTGAAGTGCACCTGATAGAGCCTTGTGACGTATCTGATATCTGGAACTGCACCACATGGAGGGCTAGAGGTCAATCCTCATGCTTAGATGTGATCTTCATGTCTACTCACCTTGAGGCACGGAGCTCTGGATGTGAGATCAAATGTAATGATCTAAGTCACCACGCTACACTCTCAGACGTGATGAAACACAAGAGGGTGGAGAACAAAAAGCCCTTGGCCATGGTGAATCCACAGGAAATAGAATCCAATGGACAGCCACAAACATGGCATTTGAAAATAAAATCCTGCTCGAAGCGACTGAGAGAGGCTTGCCACAAAATAGTGATCGCCCACAGTTACTACTCATGGTGGTGCAGAAAATCATTGACACAGTTCAAATGGATAAAAGAACACACTCTATGCAGACATCAATGGCAAGGACTATGATGCGACAGTGCAAAAAATAAAAAAGGAACTCCTTAGAGAGTGCAGATTGATACATACAGAGAAATCATTAGCGAATGAGGAAAAAATCATAGCCCTAAAAAAAATAGGAATGAAATATGAAGCAAGCATTTGACAAAATAAATTTAACAAAACTGAAATAATTGGAAAATGAATTACACATTAATAAGAGCAAAGGTCTCCAAATCCTTCTGGCAACTATATCGCACCCACATAGCAATGAAAAAACCTCAAGAACTGGTGAACATCTTCAACGAATCCTGGGTTCAACACATTAAAGAGACTTTCCAAAAAGAGCTCAAGAAGGTTGAACAAAACAACAGCCCAAAAGTGGAAAGAGGATTGGGGAGCCTGGACTTTGATGTAGATGACATCCAACAGATAATATAGCGATCCAACCCCTCTAGAGCACCAGCCCCTGATAATTTTCCCAACATCATAATTAAAAAGGAGCCTTGGATGTGGGCACAACTTCTCTTCAATGCTTTTAAAATCACAGAGAAAAGTGTGGTAATTCTGGAGAGTTGGAAATCGTCTGTCCTTGTACCGATACATTAGAAGGGACCCCGAGAAGACCCAAGGAACTACAGGATGTTGGCAATATTTTACTTTATTAGAGAACTATATACGGACATAAATGTAGTGGTGAGAACTTCTCGGGAGGGGACCATGACAAAACAGACGGATACAAATCTAGGGCTAAAACAAGGCTGTGTTCTAGCTCCAACTCCTTTATAATTTGTATGTGAGCAATCTGTGTGAATACTTTAAGTAATGATTGAATTTTCCACCTAAATTAGCGGTCAAACCTATTCCCTAGTTGCGTTATGCAGATGACACAATCCTCATGGACCAGGCCCCAATAAGGCTCCATATGGCTTTGAATTGCCTAGAAAACACTCCAACATCAATGGGTTAAAGAACAATGAAAGCAAATCTAAAATCATGATTTCGGGAGGGAAACTAAAAAATAACAAAAACAATTGGTTTCTGGGTGGAAAAAAATTGGAAGTGATAGAATGATACATTTACTTAGGCAGCCTAATACTCGCGATGCCCAATACGCATATACACAGGGAGCTAGTTCAGACGAAGATTATGGGAAGGTGGCAAACTATCCAAAGCTACTTCTCAAAAAAGTGCGGTGGCAGTGTGGAAGCATTGTGCGAAGCATGCGTGAAAAGTGTAATGCCTGCAATAATGTATGCTTTAGAAACCCTGCCATTCCAGCACATACATTGGCTGGATCAATTGGAGGGGACACTCCTATGGTCAATATTAGATGTCCAACAAGCAGTGCCAGTTGAGGCCTTGCGCTTGGAATTAGGATTAACTTCTCTATTAATGTGTTGTAAAACTTCTAGAACTTCATTATATATTATCTCCACATATAAAATGGAAGAAGGCCAAATGCTAAGAAACTCCTTGGTGGAGCATACTAACTGGTTAACAAACAGAACTGACAAAACCAGGGCAAACCAGGGGAAACCAGGCTCACGTAGAATTAAATAACACTGCATTGAACCATCTATGCAGGCTGAATATTGCGCTGCCCACTGAGGGGGAAATAGAACAATTCAAAGCTAAATTCAGAGCAAAATCAGTGTATAATGATAAGGTTGAAAATGTAGACCAACTTAATACAAAACAAAGATATGTGGCATACATAAAACAGGGATTCCCTCTCAAAGAACCCCGGCCCTATTTGGTTAAATGGATAAGCACGTAACTACGCAGATTTGTTACATACATGCGATTAAACATACTGCCTATCTATAAATATACAGAAGCTTGGGGGGGAGATCCTGTGGGAAAAGTGCAGGTGCAGATTATGCACCACGTAGGTAGAGATGGCACGTCATGTCATGTTGGGATGTGAAGTTCTTGACACGGAATATGGGAAAAGTTATAATCACTATTTGGCAGAAAGGCTTGGCTATAACACAGGCCAATTTTGGTCCGAGATATATATGGCCAATTCCCTGGTAATAACCACGGCTGCATACCATGTCTGGAAAGAATACTTGGAGAAACTACCCATGGGAAGTGAAAACCATGTATACTCCCAATAAGACAGGTCCTTCTAAAATCAACAGCTGTATAAGTGTGAGAGGAAGTTAAGATTTCTCCCTCCTTTCCCTTGTTTGTGTCCTGTTATGAGTGGATCTGAGGCACTTCTATTTGGTATCAGATTGTATTATTGCAGCTTACAATGTTTATACCGTTTCTTTTTAGGAATGTACTCTATATCTGTTAATTTAACACATGCTGTTACATGTACAAATTATATTTATTTTTTATTTTTATTTATTGCATTTGTTGAACGCCCAGACCCTCGGGTATCACGACGTTGTTACAGACATCTTATAAAAAATTCACAAAGATCCAGTTGCGTTACCTAACGAGTTAATACAAAAGATTACATAAGTTAATACATTTCTTAATAACTAACATCGGTTACAGATACTGAAAACAGACTACCCTAGGGAGGCATGTGATAGTCCTATGGGTGGGTATATCAGATGACATTGGTTAGTATTGGTTAAAAAGCCAGGTTTTTAAATATTTTTTGAAGCAAGAAAAAGAATCTTCACTTTTAATGTTGAATGGGAGCTCGTTCCACAGTTTCGGGGCCTTGACTAGGAAGCTGCTGCCTCCCACTCTGGAATTTTTGAAACGAGGGATAGTAATGAGCGACTTATTGTTCGATCTGAGCATTCTCTTGGAGTCTTTTTTGCTGATTGAATTGTTTAAGTAGATGGGAGCTTTATTTGCAAGACATTTGTGGGTGATACACAATGATTTGAAGATGATTCTAGCCTCCAGGGGTAACCAATGATTTTCCCTCCTAGTATTAGAGATGTGATCAGACTTCTTGATACCTAATGCTGCTTGTAATGCTTTATTTTGCATTAACTGTAGTTTTCCTAGGTTGGAGTTGGGTGTTCCTAAAAGGAGTATGTTACAATAGTCCAACTTGGATAGTAATAGGGCTCTGGCTAGGGTGACACAGTTGGAGGGTGTGAGGTATTGGCGACTCATGGCAATCAATTTAGAGGTGTAGGATGTGGATGAAGAGAGGGCACTTACATGTCTGGACATTATTAGGTTGGCATCAAGATAAACTCCTAGTGTTTTGACCTGTTTTGGGATCGGAGAGCCATCGATGTTGATACTGGAGTAGTCAGAATGTCAGAATGGAGGGTGCTGATTTTTGGTTGGGAGCCCACGATGAGAATCTCTATTTCCTCATCGTTGAGGAGGCTAATAAGTGCCATCCAATTTTTGATTATTGCCTAAACCTTACTGATGATTATTGTGTCTTGAATATAGTCCCCTGAGATTGGTATGAGGATATGGGTATCATTTGTGAAATTTGTGTAGATGACACACATATCATCCAATGCCGAAAATAGGAGCTTTGTGTATGCATTATACAAAGTGGGCGAGAGACAGGATCGTTGGGGTACCCCGATGAGCACTGGTATGAGATCGGCAGCCTCTTTAACAATGCTTACTCTGGATGGGCGTTCGGCTAGAAAAGATTTCACCCAGAAGGTGGCATCTTTGGAGAAACGGAAGTCATTAGCTAAAGTATTACATAGTTTATCATGATCCACGCAAGTCAAATGCTGCAGATAGATCTAACAGCAATAGTATGCAAAGTTTACCTCTCTGATGGTATCTACCTGTATTTACAGGTCTAAGAGAGCCATTTCTGTGCTATGGTTGGGCCTGAAACCGGATTGTCTTGCTCCAAGGAGGTGATTTTGTTCAAGATGCATTTGGATTTGGTTATAATCTATTTTGTCAATAATCTTGAGCAAGAACGTTACCGTGGTTATTGGTCTGTAGTTAGTTGGAATAGTAGCATCAAGGGACGTTTTTTTCAGTAAGGGTTCACCCATGCTTCTTTTTTACTTGCCGGGACTGTATTTGTATTAAAGGAAGCGTTCACGAAATTAGTGATGGTAGGGGTGAAGAGAGGGGCGCAGAGTTTAACTAAGTGGGCTGGGAAGTTGTCCCATTTGCAATTTGAGGCCTTTAGTTTGGCGATAGTGTCTGCCACAATGTCTTGGGTCACTGGGGTAAACTGGAATTGCGGATTCACATTTTCCTTGATTTTATTGACGGCGCGTCGTGTTTTGGTTGATACAGGTGCTGCCATGTCGATAGTGGCTGTAAGGCTCTTGTGGTAGGCCTCTTCCAGAAGGCTGGGGTTGTTGCTCATGACCATATTAGTGGACAGGGCATTGGTTATAATGGGGGCTAGGTTCTCGGCTTTTAGTTTCCGAATATTTCTTGTTTCATAAGTATCTGTTGCTTTAGTCATTGAAGGGCTTGTTTCATTTCTAGTAAGGGAAAAGATTATACTATGGTGGTCAGTCCAATCAAGGGGTACAATCGAGTCAATGATATTTTGGAATTAAGTATAAGAATCCAATCCAGAGTTCGGCCTTTGATATGGGTGGGGGCATTCACCAATTCTAAAAAATTCATATCTTTGAGAGCGTTGTATAACGCTCTGCTTTAGTATCCTGCTGATCATTAAAACCTAGATTAATGTCTCCGAGGATAATACATTTGGTATTAGGTTTGATGTAAGGAGTTAGCGACAGAGGTATATCTAGGTCCAGATGGGTATTGCTATTGGGTTATCTGTATATGATTAGAAAGTTCAGTGTAGTTTTCGGGTCAGTGGCGAGTTTGGCTAGGAGGATTTCATAGCCTGTTATTTCTTTGATGGGGCATGGTCTAATTTGCAAAGTAAATTTGGCTATTATGGCTACGCCGTCTCCTTGTGCATTAGTTCTGTGGGTCCTGATGATGTTATAGTCTGGTGGGATGGCCAGAGCAAGTAAGGGTCCAGAAGCTTGATGTAGCCAAGTTTCTGTAACTACTAGCATGTCCAATTGTTCGATAATGAGGTTGTGGATTTCAATGGCGTGGGCTCCTAGTGAGCGGGCATTGATACGGCACCTTTGATGTTAAATGCTGACTCTATTGGTGGCTTTAGGGCGATGTAAAGAGTCGGCTTGTTGATGGCGCTGCTGGGGTGTTTGGAGGTGGCTCCAAAGGATTTATTAAATTGTTTATTGTTGGGCAGGGGGTAAGGCTTGGGCTGTTTGGAGCGCACAGGCTGAGTTGTGATTAAAGTGGGTCACAGTGCGTGATCTTAGTCGAAATAGTCTGGTGTTGCCCAGAATCAGGTGTGTACCCATATCGACTAAGTAATTTGAGGCATAATTCAGATCTGTCAAAGATGTAGGTTTAGTGGGTGGTGCTAGCTTTGGGTTTTCAATGGTACTTGGGGTGTTGATATTGACCTGGACAGGCAAGATTGGGGGATCAGTGGGTAAGAACGGTGTAGAGCAGGGGATAGGGTGATGCCGGTGGCAGGCTATTCTCGAGAGCCCGTTTCCGTATGTGATGTAGGGACTACCTGAGCAGGGTAAACTATCTGGTACTACGCTGAATGGACACATGGTAACAAGTAGCAACCCAAGCATGGCTGTGTGCTCAGTGAGAGGGCAACTACAGTGATACTGTAATCTGTGGCTTAATTCTAGCAGCAAAGCGAGAGTACTCGATGGTGAGTAGGGTGGCAGGTAGTCTAACATGAAGTATACATTTTGAGAGGAGGCAGAGGGAATCTCCACCACTTTATCACCAATTGTTTGGTAGTGGCAGCGAACAGTACAAGTTAAACAGTGTGAGGCATAATAGCTGTGGGTGAGTTAAATAAAAATATTGCAGATTACAGTCGGCCTGTAAACATGGTCAGATTAGCACAGAGCAGGCCATTACAGCAGTAATACGTAATAATCAGTAACGCAATAATAACAATATACCATGTCAATGGAGCATGGCCAGTAATGGTGCTAGAAAGTGTTTGGCATCCTGAGGAAGACAGGTGGTGAACGATAGCGTAGGCTGATAAATATAGTCAAGTCTTAAGCACAGACAAAGCGAAGTGATAGATTACATATGATGGTACAGATATGCATGCTCGATAGGGTTACACTTGTGTACAATAGACTAGTGCGGATATTGGGTAAAGGCTAAGTGGTGTGAACAGGCCTTTTAGACTATTTAGGGTAGTGCTTAAAGGGCAGTTCTTATAATATGGTCAAGGGCTAACCCAATCCGGAGTGTAGGTAGGATTAATGAGGCGGATCGGGCACAACTACGCAGGGGACACAAAAGGGCTACGATAGCGAATCACAGATAATAACGTTAGGTCAAGCAGTGAGAGTTTACAATGGTGGGGTAAATCTGACTACCAACGGCCACAAGGAGGTAAGACAGTGGTGGTGGCAAGGTTATTTAATGTTCTTTTGTTTTTCTTATTTTAAAATGTGTTTGATGTGCAAAGGATACAATGAGTTTGTCATAAGCACCTAATAACATTTTATTAAAAATAAATAAATAATAGATTTCGACAAGTACACTGAAATGGCTTCAGTTACACTTTCCTAAAGATGACTTCAGAGAAGAAAACTAAGAAGAAGAAGAAACTGGAAATGGTAAATAATTCTGTATTTTAGCATGAATTAATACTCCTATTCCTATTTACAAACAAACAGTACATTTTAATGTATTTCATGTATTATACATATTGTGTCCTTCACAATTTAGAAAACCAACAGAATCTAGAGGAACATATACAAAATAATCAAGTGAATATAGTATCCAGGCATTTTGTACAAAGATTACAGAATATTGAAAACACTATGGGGGTCATTCTGAGTTTGGAGGTAAGTAACGTCCCTTACCGGCATGGCGCAAATAGCGTGTCTGTGCTGGCATCATTCCGCTAATAAAGTACTATTACTACTTTGAAGGCACAAGCTTTGCGCCATGCCGGTAAGGTACCTAGCGCCATGCCGCAATAGGCTCCCAAAAAGCCCTTACCAGCATCAAGCTAATCACAGATTACACTACCGACATAGTCCAATGCATCATTAGCAGTGACCGTAAATAGCAGTGACCGTAATTAGCGGACCCCGCTATTTACAGTCACCGTTAATAAACGGAACCGGAAATAGCGTCATCGCACAGGAACGGGAAGGAGCACGGCGGCCATCTTTAAAAACACAATCCATTGCCATCCTCAGCACACAGGACCCCTGGGACACTGCTGATCGACTGAAAAGTACCTCCTACAAGACAAAAATGCCGAAAGCTCTGAAGAAGGGATCTGCCCACGTCACAAAGGAAAGATTTAAATAGGATGAGCTCCAGGTGCTTGTGGACACTTTGCATGAGCATGCAGGCACAGTCTTCAGCAGCAACATGAGGAGAGAGGCAGTGCTGCGTAAAAAAGAGATCTGGGCACTTGTTGCCCAGAAAGTTAGTGCAGTGGGCAACACACCCCGCACAGTGAAAGACTGCCGTAAGCGGTGGGACGATCTGAGCTTAAGGGTGCGCAACATATTATCGGTCAATCGCAACCAGGCCATGGAAACTGGAGGAGGACTAGTTCACCCATAAAGCTCACCCTGTGGGAGGACACATGTGCAAGCATGATTGGGGCGGGATCCATTGAAGGCGTAGGCGAGATGGAGTGTGGCGCCATGACATCTGCTGATGGAGGTGAGTGTCCAAAGTAAACTGCTAAGCCAAATCTGATAAGTCAATGCCAATGTCTGTCCAAAGAGTCATGCCACGGTCGGCCACACACACACTCCCTGTTAAGTAGGCCGAAGCAACTGAGACACATGCTGATGCCTGCTGCAAGGCAATATCGTACATGACACATACCACACAAAGTAGGAAATTCCACAGGGCACACAGCGTGCATGACCAAAATAGTGAGCATGTCAGACAGTACTGTTCCTGGCCAACATGAGTGACACCGACATATGGCTGCATTAACCACCCATGTATGAAATGACGTGCCCTTCCCAACACAAATGCCTATTACCCACAGTTGTGTGGATGAGCAATTGTCCCAATGTATGTATGAGGCATATCCAAAAATCACTCATGCCGTCCCTCTCTTCGACCCCCACAGGCAGTGAGCATGACAGCAAAGAGCAGGACACCACCTCTGCACAGGCTACACCCAGTAAGAGGTCCCAGGAAGACAGCAACCGTCCGTCAACCTCCAGGGGACAAGCCAGGGGGCGCCTTGTCCCAGCAACCAAGCCACCGCAGGCACACATTGCACCTGTACCACCAAGGTCTGTGGAGGGCACAGCACCACCCCCCCCACTGTTCTGCCTGGAGACACCTGTGAGACACCCCATTCGGAGGAGTCCATTGTGGCTGGGGAGGTAGCAGCCACGGCACCCCTCACAGTGGATGACAGCCAGGAGGACATCTGGGGCACCATGGAGGATGATATAATGGATGTGGCCCATACCCCAACCCAAATTGCATCCCCCCAGGTATCTACAAGCGATACCGTGAACACCAACACCACAGAGCAGTTTGCCCATGACCACACCCCGGGACATCTCAGTCCAGTATTCAGTGTTGGGGAGAATGAGCAGGCTGGGCATGCCAGCCAGATTCCCAGCACACCCACAGGTGCAGCCGTAGGGCCACAGCGGGCTGACCTGCTCACTGCACTCATCCATGAATTTGTACAGGACAACCGTCAGGCCAGAGAGGAGTGGCATACAGAGTTGTCAGCACTGGGCCGGTCCTTTACGGACAACACCAACCGCCTCTGCGAGGAGGTCTCGGCCCTCCGGCAGATGCTAGGGCGCATCGCTGATGCCTTGGAGGCAGGTCATCCCGCCCCACAACCCCAGCAGGAGGCCACACCATCCTCCTGCAGTTCCACCCAAACCAGCCTGCTCCGCAGGTCGGTTTGTGCACTGCGCCAACGAGGCATGCCACCCCCTGGCTCTGGGAGTACAGAGTGAATGTCATGGCAGACTCATGTAGGCTTCATGGACTCAATGGGACTTGTGTGGGAAAGTTGAGGGGGGTCAGGGTGTGTGGGGGAGTTGTGGGGGAGGGTGAGGGGGTGTGTGGGGGTTGGGGGGGAGGGTGAGGCGGGTGAGGGTGTGTGGGGGAGTTGTGGGGGGGAGTTGTGGGGGGAGGCTGAGGGGGGTGAGGGTGTGTGGGGGAGTTGTAGGGGAAGGGCAGGGGGAGGGTGTGTGGGGGACTTGTGGGGGGAGGGGGAAGGGGGTGAGGGTGTTGGAGGGTCTTGTCACTTACATTGTTACATACATATTGTTACATTTAATACACCAGTTGTTTGAAAAAGAAGACCTGAGCGGACATTCATCAATGTGCATGTGTCATTTATTCATATACTGTGCATAGTGTACATGTACCCCCACACCCAGTGCCCTCTGTCCAACTATCATGTCGCCCTCTGCAGACATGTGTGTCAGAAATATTGTCCAATCACTGACTGGCGCACAGCACGTCCCTCCTGTGCATCGGCACCGTGATGATGTCTTGCCACATCTTCATCTTCCCCTTCATCTTCATCAGGTGGTAGCAGTTCAATGTCAGGGGGCAGGGGCACGTTCCAGCGGATGCACATATTGTGCAGCATTACACATGCCATGATGATCTTGGCCACCTTCTCATGCTGTAGAGGAGTGCCCCATCCGACCAGCTGAGGCAGCGAAATCGTGCCTTCAACAGGCCAAAGGTCTGCTCAATGACCACACGGGTACAGGTATGGGAACGATTCTAGTCCTCCTCATGACTGTTCTATGGCTTTCGGACAGGGGTGAGGAGCCACAACTTCAAGGGATAGCCACTATCACCTGTATGAGAGGAAAATGAAGGTAAATGTCAGGGGAATCATGAAGGACAGCTGTACTAGTCACACATGCCTGCAGGTTATCGTTGCCCACATGCACATGTCTTTGGATGCATTGCCACCATTTTCTGTCCATCCATGTGTCCTGCGCCATGGTCTAATGGTGTGGGTTTCATCTTCAAGATGATGGTGTGCACTGACGTCTAGTTGCACATGCACGGTGTATGGATACAGCTGTGTTAGTGTCAAAATAGTGAGGTGTTGTATCCTGTGAGATTTGGCAGTAGTCTGTGCAATATTGGGCAATCAGCAGTGGCATTCCCATGGTGACATGCAGCACTCCTGTGATTGTGCCGGCCCTGTGCCAGACAGTGGATTCCCTAGTAGGTTCAGTATGATGCACTCCCAGGGATGCGTGTCCTGTGTGGTGATATGCTGGAGAGAGCAACATGGTGCATATGCACTGCATGGTGCAGGATGGCGTTACGGAGGGTGAGGGTCGCTGATGGGTGGTGCACGTGTCGCGGCATGTGGGGTGGTTTCCTGTTAGTCATTTTGTGATAGGTGTGGACCTTACTTCATTCATATGGGATTTGTGTGTCTTGTACGGTATGTGATGGTTTGGGGCACAATGTTTGGTGATGTGCACATCGTGCAGTCACATCAACATTGGCAGCATGGTGGTGTGTGCATCTCTCCCCCCTTTTCAATGCCATGTGCCAGTCCTGCTACTCATCAAGCAGCCAGGCACGTCGTCCAGCATGTCCCTCCATGAAGCGTGGTAGCGTGGAGTTCCGCAGGACCAAAGAGTCATGAGTTGATCCGGGATATCGGGCACAACAATGTGTGATGATCTTGCTGGCGTCGTATACCATCTGCACATTGATGGAGTGGTATTGCTTGCGGTTGCGGTACACCACCTCCATGGCATGGGGGACCACCAACTCCAAGTGGGTGCAGTCGAGGGCACCTACACAATTTGGCATGCCTGCCAGTGCATGGAAGGCAACCATTGTGCCAAATATCTCCTGGGGAGTCCGTGGTAGGGATATGTAGTACCTTGTGTGCTTGAGGAGGGCATCCAGCACTTGGTTCAGAATCCAGGAAAATAAGGGTTGTGATATGCCATGCCTGTGCCCCACTGTGTGCTGGTAGGTGCCTGTGGCAAGGAAGTGGAGCACAGACACTACCTTCAGTAGAGGGGGGATGGCGGTGCGTATTTTAATGAGGCTCACTATGTCGTCGTGTATCAAGTCCACTATGGTGGTGATGGTGTCCCAGTCCAGATGGTACAGGGTGTGGATCTGCTCAGGGGTTAGGTTGAAGGGAGTGGCTCTGATGCGAGGGATTGGGGGCTGCCGGCGTGGTAACGGTGGCTGCACTGGTGGGGCATGCTGGGCCTGTCTCACCCTCCTTCTCCTTCTCAGTCTCCTCTGTGGTGGCGACTATTGTTGTTGTTGATGTTGTGGCAATGCAAGCAAGTCTCCAGCTCCAGTAATGCTGCTACTATTGGAATCATCTTGGTGTGGGAGGAGGTGTGGTGTGTGGGTGTGCTCCTTTTGTACTGGGCCTGACTCCATTGCCTCCACCTGTGCTGACTGTGCGCACCTGTGGCAGTTGGGAACAGTGCTCAGGGCTCTTTACGGCAGGTCGGCGATGCCGGTATTTACGGCCTGCCGGTAGGCACTTTTTCCTCCTTCATGAGGCCGTTATTTGCATGTCCACTTCACTTGTGATCTACTCCGGTTTACGGCATGCCGCTAATGGCAGCATGGTGGGTCGCGTGCACGCGCCCAGACCGCTATTAACGGCATCGTACTTTACGATGCTATTAATAGCGGTCTGGTTGGTCAGAATAGCTTGTAGCGGTAAGCGATGCCGGTAATCCTTTACTGACATCGTTTTTCCCTTACCTCCAAACTCGGAATGAGGGCCTATGAATCAATTATGTGAGGAAGCATAATAAATGAAAAATCAGCAAACACAATTATGCACAGGTGTAAAGAAATATTTTATAAGAAAAGCCGATTATCATTGCCACACTTGTACATGTGATCATTGCCCCCAACAATCCCCTCAATCAAGAACAGAGGACATTACTGATCAATGATTTGGTGAAGCTTGTATCCCTCCTTCCCCAAATCATGAACCTGTATTGCTTCCCCATTCTCCCATTTGTGTTAGCCATAGTGATTCTCCTTCCTTATGTTAATTATAAATAATGTAAGTAAATATTTTCTTTTTATAACATTTTATAACATTTTTATAGTTTATTAAATGCAAAGAAATGACACATACCTATACATTTGACTCCCATTTAGTATTCTCCAGCACATTGTATAAAATGTCCGGAAAAAATGGACTTATGATGATTTCAAGTATTTTGCAAAAATATTAATAACAAACAATTGTATTAATCCCTAAATATTGTATTAATCCCTAAATATAAATACACATCAACACATACACGTTAAAACCATTGGATGTGCAATTCAGCAAACATTGTACCTGCCTAGCCTAACAGAAATCACGCCCAATTGGATATAGAGGCGTTCTGCAGTTAATTCTTGGTCACACTTTAATACATACAGATACATACAGTGGTGTATATATATATATATATATATATATATATATATATATATATATATATATATATATATATATATATAATATATATATTCAGTGAAAAAACGTTGTTAAAGGGACGTTATGGTTCAAAGTAAAACCGAAAACCCCCTGAAATTCGGCAGTTATGGTAAGATAAGCAACCATAACTCGCGCCACCATGCACTGCTAACACTAACACCCAGGACATCAAAGACGACATCACAAATGTCATTGATGACATCACTGATGACATCACATGTCTGGCTCTCCCTTTTTTCCCTTTACTGACATATCTAGGCCACATAGTTTTCTTCAGTAACAGTCAGGAAGTAAAAATTGAAAAGGTACTATATTTGTAGACTTAGGGTCAAGTCACATCATATGAAACATATACATAGCGGAAGACACAGGCTTGAAAGAGAGCAGTCCTTTCTGTGCATGAAGATAATCATTAGGGTTATCAGCACTTTCTCATAGTTTTATTTGTATTACTCTACCTTCCCTGTATATGCTCATATTTGTATACATTACACTCACTCTCCTTTCCTTTGGGTGCAGTCACATCTTGTGATACACATACATATGGTAAGTAGCAGCTTATGAACTCTTTCTGCTACTACTTCTGCTTTTTTGTTTACTTCACTGTCCCTGTATATACTCATATTTGTATGTGTTGTTGTCTCTTTGTGTTTTATCTGTAATAATGATGTATTAAGTGGGTTTTATTATCTACTTATTACATGTTTCACAGTACGCAAAACTCTAATAAGAAAGCAGTTATCATTTCACTATTCAACATGGCAAGATTATGAATATGGCACCTTCATCATGTATGCTGCACACACTGCCTATGTTTCTGCATGAGTAGCTTAGTATACTGGATAGAACTTCATAATAGAATGCTATTTATATAAATGCATTGCTTAATGCACTAATTAGCTCATGATATTTATCCCAATGATCCTTGACAGTTTTTGGTCAGCATTATAAGAATCCCTTGTGCAGAGTTTTTATGAAAAGTAAATGCACATGTGGTGTCATCAGTGATGTCATCAATGACATTTGTGATGTCATCTTTGATGTCCTGGGTGTTAGTGTTAGCAGTGCACGGTGGCGCGAGTTATGGTTGCTTATCTTACCATAACTGCCAAATTTCAGGGGTTTTTCGGTTTTACTTTGAACCATAACATCCCTTTAACAAAGTTTTTTCACTGAATTTCATAGGTTTTTAGTAGCGCAACTTAACCATAACGTCCCTTTAACAAAGTTTTTTTACTGAATTTCATAGGTTTTTAGTAGCGAAACTTAACCATAATATCCCTGACTTCATATACATGTAACATAGAACATACTAACCCCCTCGTAGTGATTTTCATGTCCGTGGACTACCGCCATGTCCGCGGACATATCGAAAATCTGAGCATGGTGAATGTAAATTTAAATAGTGTGCCCCATTTCCCCTTTGAAGCTGGCTCTGAAAAGAGCTGTTTTTTTTTTACAGATGCTTGACAGACACCTGTTATTTTGTATTTTTTTTCTTGTTTTTTTCTTACTTTACTCCTAAAATCTTCACATAACCTTCTCCAAAGCAACCCTTACATTCCAAAATAGAAAGGCATTTCCCGTAAAAGATAAAGAAATGCCATCTTCTTTAAAATTAACAGCATTACTGGCATCAATATTCTCTTTGTTACAGAAGAACATACCAGCTCTAAGCATGAAGGCACACATGCCTCGGTTGATGACACACCTAGCAATGTTTTGCTGAGGACAAAAAACTGAACTATTGTCCCATATTGCCCTAGGTAGTAATTCAGAAAAAATTACTTTCGCAATTGGAAGGATCTTCAGTATGGCTTGAATCAAGCGTTCCAAATCAGCCAACAAAGTAGGGGCACTGACGTTGCCCAAATGGAAAGCACCACAGTGCAAAACTACCACATGCGGACTGTTCATCGTGGCCATATCCTCACAAACTGGTACAATTCCCTGTACATTGCAATCAGGCACAGTGCTCCACACCACCTCCACTCCTTTCACATCAAAGTTCTTTGCAACATGCCTGCATTCAGCGTACTGCTGTAAACCATGCACAAACATATCTCCGAGCACCAACACCCTGACTTTCTTCACTTCTGCCATCTTCACTACACACAGTCTCTTTCAACACAAATCCACAACCTCGACATCTGATTGGCTGATCCGTACAGTCTTCTTTCCATGTTGGATTTCCTGGAAAAACCCGGATGTAGCACGCCCTGCCCACGAACACCGCGGTGTCCGCGGACGGCGTCCACTTTACTCTCTGTGCCATTCCCTCATTGCATACAGCTAGGCAATCACACAATACGAATAACGTCCTCAGAACACCCCCATTTTGTGAATTTTCGAACATTTCAGGACAGTTATCATTTCATTATTCAACATATTAACATTACAAATATTATACTTTCATCTTGTACTCTGCACACAATGCTATGTTTCTCCATTAGTAGCTCAGTATACTAGATAGAATCCCATAATACAATGTTATTTATATCAATGCATCGTTCAAAGCACTAATAACGGTATGATATTTATTGCAATATCCTTGACACTTTTTTCGCAACATTATAATAAAAATCCCTAGTACACAAATTCCATGAAAAGTACATACACATGTGATGTCATCAGTGATTTCATCAATGACATTTGCGATGTCATCTTTGATGTCCTGGGTGTTAGTCTTAGCAGTGCACGGTGGTGGCGCGAGTTATTTTTCATAGCTCACCATAACTTGCGATTTTCAGGGGTCTTTCGGCTGTACTTAGAACCATAACGTCCCTTAAACAAACTTTTTTTAATATCACGCAAACAATATACAAACATGGCGTGCAAAAACCAACTTCTCACAGATGGCTTTACACAGAATGTTGCAAAGTAAGAATTTATCCTCGTTCACAATGAAGGTCAGCTGCTTCCATTTTTTTCTCGGGCCCCGGAGAGGCTCACGAAGCGGACTATAAGGTTGTATTATGTTTTGACCTTGACAGACAGAGATTGTGATGAAAGACTTCTCTTGAAGGAGTGTTGCTAAAACGTAAGAGAAGATAAGGATGAAATTTCTGAAACGAAACCACTTTTATATATTATATCACTATGCGAAAGATCGTTCGCACACTACTCGTAGACAATGGAAATTGCAATTGTACTGTAAGTAACCCTTTAGATTATTTTATACCAAATAAAATTACAATAGCGTAGCATTAAAGACCGCTCAAGTTGAACTTGTTCGTTGAAAGTGGCATAATGTTTTCTACCGCGCACTATCACCGCCGAATTGATCCCCTGTCGTTTAGAGGGCTCTGAAAAAGGCATACGACACAGGGTGTGTTAATAGAAATAATTTAACCGGTCTATAGGCGGTCAAGCGCTCTACTCGCTGTGCCACTTCACTGTAGCCTGTCAAGTGGCACAGCGAGTACAACGCTTGCTTTGACATCCGTGCACACCTTGCTAACGCAAGTTCGAATCCCGGCAAGGCCAAACTCAGCCTTTCATCCTTCCGTAGTCGATAAATGAGCACCACACACCGTGGTTAATAATAAGCACCGCTTAGATACCTCACGGTTCTTAGCGCTATATGAATGGGAAAATATTATTATTTTATTATTAACATACTCCGTTGCACTATCTTCGATAGCAAATAGTTTCACGCCCTAATAAATAAAATGATGATTTTTAATGAAGATCGGCTGGTGAGACTAATTTATGTTTTTTAAAACAGGTACGTGGCCCCATTTTGCCTATGTCACGATTTACAGACTCCAGCTGATGGGGTCTTCAACTGCCAGGTGCAGGTCCAAATATGCAACTTCATGACCCTCACCATTTTATGGGACAATGGCCAAGGACCAATATGCCCTTACGCAGTACTAGCAGCTACAAACAACATACCAACCAATAGGGTGGTCTAATGGCTCGTTGTTGGAGCAACCTTCCGATTATCAGAGCGACCATTTACTGCTTTTATCATAAACCAACAGCCTATCTACCGCAAAGGAACAACGCGTGGCTCAAAATAAACTTTTGCTGATCGACAGCAGAGACAATAGAAAATCGCTGAATATTCACTAAACATTTGATGTCAAATAAATGTACTTTACCAAATGTACAATCCTGCTGTTTACTTTTAAACCACAGTTTCATATTCCGAATTGTGGCGCACTGAGTTGTAAGCTGATCTAACACCCTCTGTACCGCAAAGGAACATCGCGTGCCTCAACATGAACTTTTGCGGATCGACAACAAAGACAAATGCAAATTGCTGAATATTCTCTAAACATTTGATGTCAAATAAATGTACTTTACAAAATTTACAATCTTGCTGTTTGCTTTTAAATCACTGTTTCATATTCCGAATTGTGGCGCGCTGTGTTGTGACATAATAAGTGTTGTCTTCTGGGTTCTGTGTAAAGTCACTTAGCATTGGAGAGGACTGGGCGCGTTTGATGACGCACCCTGTAACGTCACGGAGAGAGGCGGGGAATATGAATGCTTTGATAATATCAGGTTTAGGGGCGGGAGATAGGATTTAGTGTTGCAAAAGCAGGTCAGCCAGGTCAAAAGCGCCAGTCATAGGATTATCACATAATATCGGCGCACACCAGCCGAAATAATCGTTTCTTTAGTGGAAAAAAAGTCGGTTGACGCCCATAGGAAATTGTACTATTAGCGGACAAAAGGAATGGTCTTAAAACACTTTCACCCTGACAACGAACAATACAAACAACGTTCTCAGAACACCCCCATTTTGTGTAATTGCAACCATTTCGGGACACCGCGAGTGTACTTAGAACACATTCAACTAGACATATTACAATACGCACAGCGCCCTTAGGACACCCCCAGTTTGTGTATTTACGAACAATTAAGTACACCGCGAGTGTTCATATCTCATTTTTACCTTCCTTGTGAACAAAAATGACACATACTCCGTCCTCTAAACACCCCACCATTTAGTTTATTTACAAAATGTCAGAACAGCCGTGTTCTCCGCGGACAAATCGAACGCAACAAAAACGTCTAGCACATAAAAAAAAAAACATTGAACCTAGCTCATACTACCCCACCCTTCCCAAACACTCTTACACACCAACACACGGCACTAAATACAATTTTTTATCCACGTTTCACCGCGCTGTACGCGGTCGACGGCGAATACAAGATGGCGGGCGCCACAGAAAATCTGACGCGCTCCACGCCCCTCACCGTCCAATCAGTGAACACGTTGCATGTCCACGGACATGACGCAGGCCATGGGCCAATCGGGGTGCTGTCCGCGGAGCGAACAGGGAAGTCCGTCCGCGAAGCGAACACAGGTATCATTCATTTTGTTGCCTTACGTTTTGGTCATTTTATAAAAAACTACTGGACGGATTTACACCAAATTTGCAAAAGCACGCTTTCGGGACCAAGCCTCTGCTCCTGCTGCAAATTTGGTATAAATCCGTCCAGCGGTTTGGCCTGTGGCCGTGCGCAAATTTTTTTCCCATTCAGTCTATGGGAAAAAAAAAAGGTTTTGGGACCCCCCCTATAACTTTGCCCCCCCCGGACGAATCCTCACCAAACTTTGCAAAGAAATTCAGAGTGAGGCATATACATTTTTTGCAAAGTTAGGTGAGGATCCGTCCAGGGAGAGCGAAGTTATAAGCCGCCCAAAAAGTGCTCTTCCTATGGAAACAGCAACTTAACCATAACTACATGGCCACTACCGTGGCCATGTAATTATATATATATATATATATATATATATATATATATATATATATATATATATATATATATATACATACACCATTCCATATATATATGGCTCAACATGTTTCTGTCCCTGATGCTACTAAATGCTGTAGATTCCTCAGGAGCTGCAGTACTGTGGGATGCATGATCTTCCCAATTATAAACCCGTCCATTGGGTAATCCTTTTCCATGGGTTTTCATACAGCAAATGTTCCTATAGCATTACCACTAAAACATCCCAATATATCCACCACCTAAAAAAAGAAGATGGAGAAGAACACTTACTTAGTCCTCAAAGGTTAATAACTACCACCACAATAATCTCTGATGACAAATAAAGTTGGTGTATCACCTCGTGTATCTCACACTACAGTTATTGATGGGTACCAGGACAGTGAATCATGGTAACCGATTAAAGAATATTCAATATCCTTGTCACTGTGAATCTGCCATCGTGTTTAAGGTACAACCTCAACTGGCTAGTCTGCAAAAAAAAACACAAATAAAAAGCCCATCAGACACCCATAAGTACTGGGCATCATAATTTGATAATTACTGTTCTCAAAATATGTGCATATATCTCCAAGTACTTAGTGTGCTTATCAATGGAAGGTGCAGCGTGCGTTTCTACATGGGCATACAACCCCAGTCCACCTAATCCTATTCCTTTAGTCTCTGTAGATGGTTGGAACCTTCATCCCTAGGGAACTGACAAATTAATGATGTGTCGCTACCTTCAATTATCCCCAGTCCACACAGCGCCTTATGCCAAAACAAGGGACCAAAGTTACCTGAACTCGCCTGATTCATAACCCAAAAAGAAAGGCTTCCAGCCGGCATGGTATGCCGGATACACTTAAAATTGCTTCCGTGGAAGGCTGTCATGTTATGCACCATCTAAACGTAATTTCCTGTGGCCTACTGCCAGAACTATTACTTGCATGTATCCCTCTCTACTACCCTAGCGGATCAAGGGTCGGCCATATTGTAACATCTCATCTACAACTTGGCACATTAAGTCCATTCTTAGACCACACGAGGCATAGAAGATAAAATCACATTTGACATAAATTCCATATAGGGATAACGGCTAAAAGATCAACGATTATTAATACATACTCGCTAATCCTAAACTATCACCAAAGAGAACAATTTTACGAAGTTTAGTCACATTTAACAATACATATAGGTTCCATGCTGTAAAATCAAAAACAATAATTCTTTTACAGTTTCCCTTTCAGGTTTGTTAAGCATAGCACAAAGCCTACTCGATATATTAATATATCTATATCGCTACAGTCTGCTATATCGTAGAACCCGCAAACATGGTACATAATAACGCACCCAATCTGAATGTTACATCAAGCAGAAACAATCAAATTATGTTTTTTCTGGTTTCACTCAACCATAACAGTGAGGAAACCGTATCCTAGATATATTCACCTCAAAGTTCACCCAAACATAATCATTCATGAACATTTTGTTTGCCCCAAACAAGATTTTGAGAAAATGATTAATTAAAGTCCTGGCATTTGAAAGTAAAAACTTCCCTTGAACATAGTGCTACACACTCCTTCACTTCATCTCCTTCCCAAGATATTTACAACACACAGACAGTGAGGGGAGTATGGAGCCCCTAACAAAGTATCCATGAGCATCGACAACTGAACACTCAAAGCAAAGTAACAGTGTGCCACTCCACACTATCATTTAAACCATGGATGTGGCTCCCTGTCCTGGATATTAATTTTTGTTCCAAATTCAATAACTTCTTTTTTGATCAGCTCCTGACTCCCACCTCTGATTTTTTTTAGGATGGCCCAATGCATGTCAGAAAAAGAGTTTGAACTCTCCATATAGTGTTTCACAAAAGGAGCTGGTTCGATCTTATTTATATCCAATTGGGCGTGATTTCTGTTGGGCTAGGCAGGTACAATGTTTGCTGAATTGCACATACAATGGTTTTAACGTGTATGTGTTGATGTGTATTTATATTTAGGGATTCATAAAATAGTTTTTTATTCATATTTTTGCAATATACTTGAAAACATTGCATGTCCATTTTTTCAGGATAGTTTGTATAATATGTTAGAGAAGTACACAGAATGGGAGTCAAATGTATAGGTATGTGGCCTTCCTTTGCATTTACTACTGTGTATTGAGTACCCAGATATTAAGGAGGTACGTAGGTCTTTGTAGGCCAGTAGCTGGGTTGTACCAATTATATGAACTACACATTTTTGTATACAATCCTGTAAATATATATATATATCTCAGTGTACGTGTAGAAACCTATATATATATATATATATATATATATATATATATATATATATATATATATATATATATATATTTTCTTTTTTTAAAACACCAATTGGTGTCCAATGACAAAAATATCTAGTACGCTGATCCAAGACAAAAGAGAGAAAAGGCACCAAGGCAAGGTTATATAACATTCATATCAATGAAACATTAAAATTGACTATTAGTAATAAGTAACTAAAAACTGAAATCTTGGGCATCTTTCTCATAAATAACTAACATTTCCATAACCCACTCCTGGTACAATATTGTGATGTTGCGGTCTACGAACGGCCATGATACGGACAATCTGGCCACTGGCCGTGACCACAGGCTAACGTAATCTGACCACTATCAATACCCACAGACCAGCACTCCTTGACAGAACAATGACCCACAATCACTTCTCCCTATTTCTAACATAATAAAACCCAGCCCAACATTCATACAATCAATATACATTAAATAAACCACCAAAGGTTTGGCATCAGACTCCCACCATAGCTAATACGGTGGTCTGCAGTGTGATGAATCCTACAGAGGTCTCACAAAACCCCTACCTAAAGTCACCAGCCAGGTGGCCAGGGAAAGGCAGACGTTTCTTGATCCTGATCTTGGGGGGCAGTATTAGCTGGGAGGATCACCTGGGAAGAGAAGGGTACTAGGGGAACAGGAGGACTTTGTGGGATGAGACACAGTATTTATCTTCCTCAAGACTAGAAATATCCATGATACCAGAATGTGTGATGGCTTGCTGTCAGAGAGAGGCTTTTGTTTCTCAAAATAACTGTCAGAATGGGGGGTGAGGACAATTATAATCCATCATGTATTAAAAGTAAGAAAAACCATTTTAAAGTTTCTGACAGACAAATAAATGAAAACCCCTATGCGTCCCAGAGTAGTGAATTTAAAAAGCTGAATTTGATGTGGACTTGTCCCATAATTCCCAAGGTATTGGGATGAAGTAGAGGACTTGAGAGGCAGAAGACTGCAAGTTGCAGTCAATCAGGAAAAATGGCCCACACCTGCGGAGGACTGGGAGGCATAAAAAGCTCCCCTCAGGTGCAGGCCATAGAGAAGAAGGGAAGAGAAAGCAGTAGTAGAAGGTGGAGTCCTTTTCCTACCTCCACGTGGCAGCAGAGGTCAGAAGTGAGCAGAGAAGCCAGGACCACCATGGGTGTGAATTGGATGCCGTTCCTGAGAGGGTCTTGTGTGCTCAAGACTGCTTCTGCAGAGGTTGTGTAGTGGATAGCTCACCATTTACATGTTTTCCCCATGACCAGACAAGCAGTGGTGGCAGGCGAACACCAGAGTATTGGGGGAACCAGGAGAGCCCTACTGGTGACGGACACGGGTCGCAGGAAGCCATGAGAGAGAGGCTGCCGAAGCGTGAGAGGAAAAACAAGCAGAGGACCTGGAGGCAGCAAGGAGAACCGATGCGCATTGCAGACCCGGTGAGTACACCGTTAGATTGTGATCCTGGAGCGCTACGTGACGGTCCGCTGGCCAAGTCCAGGGGACTTGATCACAGATAACGTGATAAACATAGAGAGATTGAATACCAAACCAAAGGAGCTGATTTAAGAGAGATAAAAAGGCAGAACCTGATTATCATACCAGAGGAGTGTCATTATGACATTATGGGGCATAATAAGAGCCAGCAACAAAAAGGGGCAATATCCTGAAGAGAAAAGATAAACCATCATTGCTAAAGCCAAAAGAGAAACATACTCGGGCAATTAAGACAGAACCAGAATTGCCCAAGCCAAAAGATGGTAGTTAAGACTTTCCTTGGTGGTAAAAACTATTGTACATATGAAAAGGAAGTCCTAAGAGAGACTGGTTTGAACCCACATTGCCAAAGCCTAAGAAGTGTGAAAGGGAAGCAGAATCCTTATCTGCAGTTGGTTAATGCTGAAGGGGGAAAGCAATAATGGCAAGAAGGCTGCCTTTCTGATGGATTAGATTCAGAGGGAGTGGAGCATAACGTGCAGAGAGTGTGGCAATCACATGAGTGTAACAAACAGCACCAGTGTGGTTCTTTTTTCCATTGAAGAGTTTCTTATATTTGATGTTGTGGAGCAAAAGGCATTGCTAATCTGTTTGAGTATGACCTTTACCACAGACGTACTTGCAAGTAGTAGTTTATACTGGCCTGGCAGGAGAGTACACCAGGTCAGAGAACATTGTAGTGTTCTGATCTGTTTTGGCAATAGAGTTCCTCAAAACAGAAAACGTTGTTATAGTAACCCTGGAAGGTGAGTAGACCAGGTGGAAGTCATTGAAGTATGGTCGTATGGTTAAATTACTGAGGAAGAAGTTGAAGAACCACTAAAGTACTATTTGTGGATTAACACAGAATCATCATGATAAATTAATCTCATTGAAATAAATGTAGTATGAACTGCTGCAGAAATCATTAATATTTTCATCATGATTTTGTGAACTGGTTCAGAAATATTCTAGCAAAGACCTTTTTGTTGAAACTTATGAAGTAAGGACATATTCTGAGTTGCTGAACAGATGTTGTTTCAAGAACTCTGTCTGGATATTTCTGTCTCTTTTTACTTGCAACAAAGACGTTTTTGTTGAAACCAACTAAGTAAGGAAATACTCTACGGTGCTGAACAGAAGTTATGTCAAGAACATTGTAGTAATTGAGAAGAGGAAACCTTTGTTGAACACTTGTGAATTATGGGTTGAAAACAAGTTGGGACTTTGTGTTATCAAGTTGGAACTTTTAGTATCATCGAGTTGGAATCAATAGAGAACCGAAATCGAACTTTGTTTTAATATAGGATTTCCTTAACCTTGAATTGTTGAACAAAATCCTGATTGAATCTGGGGAAAGGGAATTCACCCAGATTGGACAGAGAACCAATTGGTATGATGTGAATTTAACTGTTATGTTTGTTTCTTTTGAACTGCCATATTTTACCTTGTCAAGTTGCTATATGTTATGTGAGGAACAGAATCATTTTTTTAGAGTGTTTCCTTTAGTTTGGTATAGGAAGGGAAATCCTCATCAGGGTAGGGATAGTGAGGTGTTTATCCAACCTTTTGAGTTAATGAAATGTGATTTTTGAAAAATCTTCACAAGGTTGTCTGCCTGACATTTCTGACCCCTCACAGCGGACAGCAAAATAGTCCTCAGACATATTCTGATGTCCGTGACCATCAAACTGAGACATCAAACACTGCACAAAACATAATGCAATTTTTTTGGACCAAAACGCAGATATTGTGTGCCATCCTACCCAGCCCTAACCACCCTAGGGATGCTTTCGTGGCCAACACAAGAGCTTTTTCCCAAATGTTTCCACCACAGAGTCTGTGGACAAATCACATGGACCGTGAACCCACCATGGCGCCCGTTTGAAACTATATTTTGGCCCACCTCATGTTCCTTGGTTGACCATCGGCACCCTTGTATGTTGTCCACAGATGTTACAGGGCCCTTTGATTGGTCCAGCGGCACCCATTATGTTTTTGGAATTCATGGCTGCAAGCCATTTCTGCCTCTTTGCGCATCGTCAGTGAGCTGCATCTGCTTTTCTAGGCACAGAACTCAAGGTGTCTTCATCTGGATTACCCTAGTGTGAAATTAAAAATACAGGTAAAATACGCAATAACTTTCACCATCTCTGTGAGCTGCAAACATTTGCATTTATTTATCATTCCTTCCTCCCCCTCAGAGTAGATGGGTGGAGGAAGGGAAGTGATGACAATGGAGGGGAAGGGATTCAGTACGTGAAGAAGAAATAATGAGTAGAGTTAACCTCCCTGTGTGTCTCTGTAGCATTCATCATCCATGGAATCATGCACAGCTCTCTATTCTTCTGTGGCCAGGAGCGTGGCTTGGAACCCAGATACATCAGGGGGAATCTGGAATGCTATTCGAGGAATAACAGCTTTGAGCTACAGCAGCTGTTGACACTGCTCCCTCCTATTTCATATGTATATATATTTAACTGGTATAAATAAATAGTAGAACTTATGCCACATAGAAGTCCTGTAATCTTTTACATTCCGTTGTGCCCCGATATTACAATTGGCGACTAGGATTCACTTAACCACGTACGTGTCCAACGTTATCTGAGGCTGAGGCCGCTCCGCTCATGCCCGAGCTTTGTAGCGGCCCCATGGACTACGAATTTTGCTGAATGCATGTGGGGTTGCTAGATCGCTCCGCTCTTGTCCGAGCGTTGCAGCGGCCCCGGACATCCAAAATCCGGGATTGAGACTTCCTTCTACTGCCGTACTGACCGCCGCTGTCGTACACGGCTGTTTTCCATTTGTTTTCATTGTACGTGCATGCGCGTTACTTTATAATTTGCTGAGCAATTGCTTGCGCGTTTGAAGCCGTATTCCCTGGTATAGAAGCACACGCTCAAATGCTGATCGTGGCCCCAATCTGCCTTCACTTCTCAGTACAAAACTTGGACCAAGTGCCTCCAGTAGTGGGTTCGCCCCTTGCCCTTATGCGATGTTAACTTTGGGTTACATTTGCGTAGATGGGACCACTGAGCAGGACACAGGGCATCCATTTTTGTACCCCCTTTCGACTCCATCTTGGTGACCAGGCCTCACTGCGATAGTACAAAATGCTTCTCTCCCTTTCCTCGCAGCAGCTCGGAGCACATGGCCCCCACCTTTGTTCCCACTCTGACTGGAAAAATCTGCAGCTCCATTCTCACGCTGAAGCCGGAGGTGCTTGCAACAAATAATAAATGTAACACATCTCTTTTCCTCTGAGATCACTGTCCTGCATGTGAACCAACATGAGCTAAGCACATAGCCCGTCCATCTCCACAAAAGTGCCCTTGCCCTCTTACCCTCGCCAGTGGAAACTTATTGCCATTCCGACCCTGTGTCCCTGCAAGGTATTCTTTTCATGTGCCAGATTATTGACCATGCCATGATGCCCACCCAGCAGACCCCCTATTAACACTAGACCTCTGCTGCAGTATATCGTGCCCAATACTAACAAATGCCACATACCTGAGATTCTTGTAAGCATGAACCTACACTCTGGTCATTGTATTCGAGTGGTCAAGACCCCTAACCTATGACTTGTATAATCTAAGATTATAGATGATATAAGTGCCTGTGTGATGTGACTTTTATAGAGACATGACAAACTATTGAGAGCCTTTGAATCGTCATTATTTAGTGCATGCATTATTTGGAAATGTATTTTCTTAGCTTAGACAGTGACCACCATGTTTCACAGCGACCTGACCTTGACCCATCCAGAGCACAGATGTCTGACGTCAATCCTCCCGCCAACCAAGCAACCAACCCTGAGGAAGAGATGCCACCCACACCTAAGACAGCGTGCAACTGACCAATCCGGGATCGACATAATATCCTATGTGAATTGCGTCATACTACTGTATAAAAATGTAATGTAACGATAATTTGTCAGAGCGCTCTCAGAGATCTAGATAAACTTTTCCTTGAACTCTCGCAGCCTGCTCTCTTTTGCCTTATTCCCTGTCCAGGGAGTGTCTGTTTTATTTTCTTGCAAGTGTGAGACAGGGAGGGCACAAACATTTGGTGACCCCCTGAGACGTGATTCGGAGAGGTGCCTCGAGGCCGGCGCCGTGCGTCGAGATCCAGGACGCCCCCCAGCAAAACCATTCCCTCCGTGGCCGACCAGCCTGTGCACACTATGAGGAAGGGTCAAGGGTTCCCGGTTGACGAATACCCGACTGAAAAGCTGCTCGCCGAGGCGGGCCATGGCTTGGTTGGGGTGCGGACCTGACTGGGGTCGGACCGCGAACGGCGACTCTCGGATTACCTGACTGAACACGTGAGTGCCGGTTGCGAAGGTTCCCAAGGAAAGGTAAGGGGGAATATAGGGGAAGAAGGGAACAAGTGATAGTGGGGTTTATCCAAGAATAGGGTCTGTGTGAGTGATGACAAGGCTTTTCTGATCTATCCTTTATATGGCCATTAGGTTTTGTGAAAAGTGAGAAGAAGAAGAGAAGTGGTATCCTAGCCCGAACAGGGTAGAAGGCGGCTCCGCGTAGCATTGTCTCGTCCAGTGCAGAATAAATAAGTGAAGATAAAGAGAAAATAGTAGGAGTCTCGTATATTGAGTAGACTCGGAGTAGTTATTTAGAATATTCTTTTTCTGGGTACGAAAGAATTCTTGGAAAGGGTGTAAGAGGTGGGGAGTGAATGAGAAGAGTAGGTGAAACGGGGAAGGGGTGGTAACAAGAACAAACGGAAAGTAAAAGCGCGCAGGTAGTGCATGTGCATGATATGTGGTATATGTTCTTTTGTGTTCTGTCTATTTTTGTCAAGTATATCCAAGTGTTGTAATTGCTTTGTTGGTAAAGTGGAAAAATTTGCAAAAGTGAACGGTTGAATTTGAAAATGCAACAATCATAAGAATAACATTGAAAATTGATCCATATCTAGATTGACATATATATGTACTTATAACTACAAGTAATTGAGAAGTTTGTGGTATATTGTTGAACTAGAAGAAAGGAAGAGTGGGTGGGGAGGTGATTAGAGGGAAATAGAGATTGAAGCGCAAATACAGGCAAGGGGAAAAACATCGTCATGGGGGAGTAACGCCATTAGCTCATATTTGTTAACACCTTCCACTATACAGTGAAAAGATACAAAAATACCACCACCAGTGGTTGACAGAGATAGAAGGAGACAGTGTGACGCCAATTTGGCCAGAAGGTGGGTCATTTGATAAAAGGGTGTTAGATTTAGTGTCCACACACTTGTTGGCAAGGTATAAGGGGAAACAGTTACAGAATAGAAGAGAAGTACTAGACCGTGGCGAATGTTTGAAGAAGTTATGCCCACAGCAGAGGTAGGTAAAGAAAGAGCGAACGAAAACCAGAAAACGCAGGAAGAGGTAAGCGGGATGCCAAAGGGCGAGTGCACGACCACTACAGCTGAGGGTTATACAACTAAAATATATCTCTTGATGTCAAGACCAGCAGTGGGATACAGCAAGCCCCTGTATATACCAGCATGTCCCACCCCCACACCCTCAAACGAAGCAGTCGCTACAGCACCAGCGCCCTATGATAAAGGAGGTTTGTATGGCCCGACAAGTGCACCCCCCGTGAATTTGGCACACTTAACCAGAGAATTAGACCGCCAACTAGCGCATGCACAGATGGAAATAACACGGCTAAGAGCATTGTGCAATAGAGGCCAAATGCTGCAAGGGGGAGGAGAGGTACCACCTTTGTCCGTGGCAGATCTCACACCATCAGTAAGCACAGCAGGGGAAGTAGCGGCAGCAATCTCAGAGCCAGCGCAATCAATATCATCCCAAGAAACACGCACACTACAAGGGCGAGAGAAAGAGTGGCAGTCAGGGGAGTTCCTGTTCCATCTAAATGACAAGCTTTTGAGCATTATATGCCCACCCACCCCGGAAAGTGAGAAAGGGGAAGGACACGAAGAAAACAATGAGCAAGAATCAGAAATAGAAGTAGTATGGAGTGACTTAGACGAATATGAAGAGGCAGCTGCTGTGGAAGGGTCCCCACTGCGAAACCGCCGTTACCCAGATACACCATCACCGCCACTATGGCAGGGTAGATTTAGACAGCGAGGAGGGAATATGATGGGAAAATCAAATCAAAGATGGTAAGTAAAATAAAGAAAGGTGCAGTAAGTAAAGTAGGAAAGAAACACAAGTTACAAATGCCATTAATACATAAAGGAGCAGGTAGGCCACACTACATCCCGTGGGCACAGATGGATAAAAACAACTTGCTGAAGGTCCTCCCCCCACTATCGGGAGGGGCTGGTAAATGGATACATGCTTTTGGGAAGAACAAGGCAGGAGTGCCACTAGCAATAGGGGATGTGAAAAGTTTATTAGTGTCAGCAATTGGTGACCAAGCAGACGCAGTGTG
The DNA here is from genome assembly GCF_040938575.1 of Ambystoma mexicanum. NCBI lineage: Eukaryota > Metazoa > Chordata > Amphibia > Caudata > Ambystomatidae > Ambystoma > Ambystoma mexicanum. The sequence goes on along the minus strand of NC_090936.1, from coordinate 295,600,710 downwards.
GGAAAAGGCCGGATTCCCCAGAGTAACAGTGAGTTGTGACCGCCATGATGGGTCAGCGTTCAACAACGTTCGAGCACAAGTGTGGGATGCATTGCAGCGCACGTTTCCAGATACTCCAGATTTACATTTAGTGATGCAGTGTAAAATGGAGGAGAACGAGGAACCTACGCAGTTCATACTACGGGTGCAGGGTTTGTGGAGAAGCGAAACTGGCACGGCGTGGAACCAGTCCACCGCCTTGTTCTATTTTATCATCAAAAAAGGGCTCCCGAAGGAGGTACAGAAGGCCTTGGATAAAATAGCTGGGATAGATGCCAAGAGTTGGCCTGAAATTCAGAGTATAATTGTTCACCACTGCAGGGGGATCAAAGAGAGAGAAAAGGAGATAGCACAAAAAAGGCTGGCAGATGAGGCAAAGCTGGTACAGAACATATTAGTGAAGGTCGCCGCCATCAACGCCAGCGTAGCCACAGATAGAGAAAACAAGGGGGATGAAGGAATGGGAAACAGACCAGTTACAATAGCAGCACTGCGGGCAACAGGAGGACAAGAGCCGTGGAACGGAGAAGAGCAATACGGCGGAAAACAGTGGCAAGACAGACCGGCAAGAGGAAGAGGTGGGTACCGTGGCCAGAGAGGGGGGTTTAGAGGTATGGGGAGTAGAGGATTTGGTGGGCAAGGAATGAGAGGCAGACTACAAGGGTCTTGTTGGAACTGTGGGAGATGGGGACACTATTCAAGAGATTGCAGAATGCGGCCTTCAGGGTATTTCCAAGGGCAGCAGCCCATAGAGAACGAACAAGGATGGGGGTGCCCACACCCAGGTAGCCCTTATGGACTACCAATGGGAGGAGGAAACAGCAGGATCAGTGCTATAACGAACCTCCAATGCAGCAAAGACAACAGCCACCCCCACAACCTATGGCAAGACAAAACGCGGTAGGAAACCAAGCCATAATTGTTTCGCAACGGCTACTAAAGGTGCACCTGCACCATTCCGCGGCGTGACAGTACTTGGAGACAATGTCTTTTCAGTACCAGGACAAGAAAGGCATTCAGATTAGGACAGCCCACAGGGAACACTTGCGTGTCCAGTCCTATCCACCACCCTACGTGCAGAAGAGGAACCACTAGTGGGGGCAGAGATAGGAAACAAGCAGTTTATCTTTATGGTAGACTCAGGAGCAGAGAAATCATGTCTCATGGAAGGGCAGTTTCCGCTCTCAGGCAGGAATTTGGAAACGCAGGGGTTCTCTGGGGCTATTTTAAAAGTTCCTTACACTAAAGATCTTGATATAACGGTAGGGGGAAAAACCGTGCGCGCACCCATACTGTACCACGAAGACACGCCGATCAATTTTCTGGGGAGAGATTTGTTAAGCAAATTGAATATGACCATCTCATTTACAGAACGAGGAATAGTATGTTCAACCCCCGGGAGTTTGCCCAGTACGAGCCATGTTGATGATCGGCATAGTGATGAATGAAGTTGTGGTGCGAGGAATACCCATTGACATAGACATGTTTATTTATGGCATCACAGTATTAGCTCGAGTGGTACCAGAGATAACGAGAAAAGAATGGAGAACACCATCAGATTTTATATTCCACCCAATTGCACACACAGATGTTGTGCCAGGTACGATCATGTCCATAGACATCGAGGCAGTTCAGGTATCAAGCAGACGCATTGTGGTCATAGGATTGGAGGCGCATGGGTGTGAGTCGAGAACTGTGTTATGCATAGACCCAAACGTAATGCTAAGAGACATAACAGACGAGGAATTATTCACTGATAATGAAGATGACGGAGAAATAATAAGGGAAATAAGCATACCATGCGACATCATGATCCAGTACAGAGAGGTACACAACCCACTCATGGCTAGTGTCAATGCCCCACCGACTATATTTGAGGAAGACATGGCAAAGGTAGCACCTGTAATTTGGACTACAGGGCCCGACGATGTAGGGTTACTACATGAAGTGACACCAATAAAAATAAAACTCAAACCAGGTGCCATACCACCGATAGTAAAATAATATCCCATATCCAGAGAAGCAGAGGAGGGAATTAGGGAAACAATAAATGCACTCCTAAAACAAGGTATCATAGTGCCATCGAACTCCCTGTGTAACACAGCAATTTCCCCGATCAAAAAAGCAAAAGGAGGGGCGTGGAGGATGATCCAAGATCTCCGCCCACTCAATGACATCATTCAAAAAGAGTTCCCATTAGTGCCTAACCCGGCACCAAATTGTGCAGCATACCGAAAGAATAAACATGTTTTACTGTAATTGATTTGAAGAATGCTTTCTTCTCAATACCACTCGACCCAGGATCTCAATACCTGACAGCGTTCACATTATGGAACAACAGGTATGAACATCGCAGACTCCCACAAGGGTATTGCGAGAGCCCCACCATTTTTAACAGAATACTACATGAAAACATTGGAAATATAGATGTAGAGAGCACCATTATTCAATATGTAGGGGATTTTCTCGTCTGCAGCCATACAGAATAAAAATGCAGAGAAGATTCAATAGCACTGCTAAATGTGTTAGCTACCAAGGGGTACAAGGTGGGCAAAGGAAAACTGCAATACTGCCTCGCCGAGGTTGTATACCTCGGACAGATAATATCAAAAGATGGGAAACAAATACTCCCAGACAGAGCAGCTGTCATACGCAACATAATCATCCCAAACACAGTGAAGGACATGCAAAAGTTTCTTGACATCTGTAACTATTGTCGAGCATGGATCCTCGATTACGTAGCATACACACGTCCATTGCTACAAGCATTAAAAGAAGCACAGAAAAATAGAACTGCAATAAAATGGACACATGAAATTATGACACAGTATTTTAAACCAAAAGACCTCATTGCTGATCCCCCAGTTCTCGCGAACCCAGATTATGAGAGGGAATTTTTCTTGTTTTCACACTGTAATGGAACACTGATGACGGCAGTACTGACACAAAAAACATCATTAGGTCACAAATGATTGGCTTACTACAGCGGGGCACTAGATCCCGTAATGCAAGGTCACTTCGCGTGTGAACTGGCTCTCGCAGCTGCGGCCTTCGCAATTGAAAAAAGCGCCATCATTGTGATGGGTTGTTCAGTAACGCTATATGCAGAACATTCCTTATTTGCTATTCTTGAGCGATCAAAATCAACATTAACAACACAGAGAGCAACAGCATATGAGATAATAATTTCGAGCCCCAACGTACACGTTCTCAGGTGCAAAACAGTAAACCCAGCAACATTCATCACAGAGCTATGCACGACAGAGGACATACAGGAACACGATTGTGCCACCTATGAGGGGGAAAGTGATGACATCCCAAAAGCAAGTGAAAATGCCCTGAAGGAGGGAGAAATATATTTCATAGATGGGTCAGCATCAATAAACCCAGAAACAGGGGAAAAACCCGTAGGGATGGCGGTAGTACGCATGGAAGAAGATGGCTATGAAACGATTGTCCAAAAGCGCCTCCCGTCCCATTACTCAGCACAGGCAGCTGAACTAATTGCATTGATTGAGGCATTGCACACAGCTAAAGGATGCATAGTAACCATATACTCAGATTCAGCATATGCAACTACGACAGTCCATTCAGGGCTGTCCCGGTGGCGTAGAAGGGGGTTCAGACGAGCGGATGGCTGTCCAGAACAGCACGCCAACCTATTGAATGAGCTGATAGACGCACTAGCAGTACCGTCGGTAGTGGCGGTGGTGAAATGCCAAGCCCATACAACAACACAGATGCAATCTCATTGGGAAACGCGGCAGTCGACGCAGCAGCGAAGGAGGCCTCGTATTTCAATGTAACACAAACACTCAAATGCGTTGTAAAGGCAACCATTACAGAACCACTAGAAGAAGCCTACAGTAATACACCAATAGCTCAGATAATAGAGTTACAAAGAAGAGCACCACAGGAGGAGCAAGAATTGTGGAACAAACGGGGATGTAAACAATCAGCCACAGACCTCATTTGGAGGCAGGAGACAACAGGAAAGGTAGTAACGCCCCTAGAATTACTAGAAATAGCATTCCAACAGCTGCATTTCCCCGGCCATGTAGCAAAACAACACATTGCCGCAAGACATCCATGGAACATTGGTTCGTCTTCAATTTACAGAAGCACCTGTCAAAATTCATTGTGGGATGCATAACATGCCAAACATATAATTCAGGGATGACATTGAGAACACTGCGCGGTACCCTGCCCCGGCCAACAGGACCATTTAGAGAGCTCCATATAGACTATGCTGACATGGGAGAGCGATGCAATGGAGCAAGATATTTAATTGTAGTGGTATGCCCCTTTTCAAGATGGGTGGAAGCGGGCCCATGTCCCCACCCAGACGCGAAGTGTGCGGCGAAATTCCTTGTTCGGGAAGTGTTCTCCCGATGGGGAATATGCGATGTGATAAGATCAGACAACGGTACGCACTTCGTGAATGACCTCTTTAAGGAAGTGACATCACTCTTGGGGGTAAAACACAAACTATGTTCCATTTATCATCCGATGGCGAATGGAGTGGTAGAAAAGATCAACGGATTACTGAAGAGTAAGCTATCGAAATTGTGTAATACACTGAAAAAAAACTGGGTATATTGCTTACCCCTAGCACTGTTCCAGCTAGGCGCAGCCATGTAAGGACCACCATCTGAGCCCCCATGAAATTGTAACTGGGAGGCAAATAAACACGCCAGCATCTCCGATTAGGAGAGCATCGGATGCGCACAGGGCTGCCACAGTGCTGGGGGAAGAGTTCAAGGAATACCTAACCCAGTTGATGCCCGCAGTGCGAAGCGACAAATAGCACCGCCTTTTACTGAAAATGAGCAACTGATACTACCACACCAGCCACAGACAGCGCAAGTGGGCCACTGATGCCAGGAGCACAAGTGTACATTCATAGCTTTGTAAGGAGGTGGAATTCACCTAGGTTCCATGGCCCTTACGAGGTCACATATAGTACACCCACTGCAGTGAAGGTGAAGGAATTGAAGTATTGGGTGCACTTATCAGATGTGAGGAGGGCACGCAATAGTACAATCCCCCAGGATGAGCAAGATGGTGCTACTAGCACCACAAATGAGGTTGAAAAGGGATAACAAAATTGTCAGCAATCAAAACCTGCAGAGATAAAAGTTAAGATATGCGTCTTGTTCTGCATGACATATCTCCTACTTTCTTCTTTTCCGTTCTTCCTTTTTTATTGTTTAATATCCTCTCTGCATCTCTCTATTTTCTCTCTCTCTCTCTCTCGATTATTGTTCCTCGCTTTTCTCCATCACTCTTTCACTCTCCTTCTCTCCATAATGAAATAAATGTGTAACGGAGAAATGAGCAAACATGAATAAAACTGATGATTAAATATGAAGTTGAAACAGAAATGTAAATACATGTATATATTGTGGTAACTTAATGAATTTATATCGCCCTTCCAGGTGACAAATGGCCCAACGAACCACAATCGCGGAGAACCGATTAATGCTAGATAGTGATAGGGATGCCATTAGGGCTAATAGGTCCAGTAATGTTGAATGTGTTTTAAAATGTGCTGCAGTTTTGTTGTCAGTAATGTTGTTCTTTATGGCTTGGTATTATACCCTTCTATCTTTGGATAATGACATGCACAAGGGGGGGGAGCGGGGCTAACTTGATACGAGAAGGGTCGCACTTGATATGGACTGGGGTAAAGACGATGTGAAAAGAAACATATGACATTAATGGCAATGGTACAATTGTAATACAACCTTCAGAACACGCCACCGCAGGCCCAACAAGTGTTACGCTCACTGGCTCCCACAGGGGCGTCGATCTGAACTGGACAGCTGCGGCCTCCACCAATGTGCCGCGTAGTGCCGAGATGACGGACTGGACTGGCCCACCTAGCTTCGTTTGCTTGGCCCGTAGTGTTTATTCTTCAGCAAATGGAGAAAGGGAATTAACCACCCGTGGAGTTGAGCGCTAAACCCTCCCCCACTCCCGCTGTTCTCCCCACTGATCATCTTTGATGTCCCCTCTTATAGTCTCACCTGATGGTTTGGAAAGATGAGCTCTCCATCTTGCATTGAGCGCAGGGGCGCGTTGATTACCAGTTGCTTCACTGGCTCCAAGGAATTGGTGAGTTCCAGAACAATATTGACTCTGAGATTCCCGGCAAGACGCCTTAAGTATGTAGTTCATAAGAGTTCAAATGTCTGACTTTCACTCTTGTCCGATTCCTTGCAGGTTGCAGCTTGACCCTAGCGAAGAGTTCCTCGTGGCAACCGGTAATATTCAGGTAAAGATTTGTATTATCCAACACAGTTCGATAAAATAATGTCAATATGTAACCTGTTGCTTTCTCCCTTATTCAGGCGCTGAGAGAAAATATGAAGTCTCGGGGAATGATGCCTCCGGCGGTAAAATCAGGTAAATCTATTGTGGTGAGGAGGTTTCCCCTTGTTTGTCCCTTTGTTTCACCTTGCTGTCCTTTTGTTTCCCCTTAGGGGCCGGGGTTCGGCGAGGATGCAGTGGAAGCTGCGCCGACCCGTGAAGAGGAATAGTACCCCCGGTGGTAAAAACAGGTAAGTCTATGGGGTGTAACTAATATTACCTCTGTGTATTCCCTTGGCTCACCTTGCTGTTCTTGTCTTCCCCTTAGGTGCCGGAGTTCGGCGGGAGCATGCAGAAGGATGCAGTGGAATGTGAAGATGCTGCCAAGGCCGGTGAGTTCAGCGCGGCGCTGCTGTAGGCGAGGCGACGCGCATAAAATAACTTCTTTCTTCCAGCTCGAAGTCGCGATGGATCGGGAATTCAGGTAAGGATCAAAGGTATTGCTCTTGTTCTAACCTTTTCTCCTAGTCTCCCTTTTTTCTAGGAGCTCCGGACTCGAGGCGGGCGTAGCAGAAGACTGGATGCAGACTTGCAGGCACGGTGAGCGTTACGCTGCTGGATGCAGAATAACGCAAAGCGTGTGCTGCTCTTCGGGCGTGGTTTAAATAACCTCCAAAGTAGTCCCAGGTAAGTATTCCTCCCCAGCCCCACCCGAGTAAAAAATAGTCCCTTAGGTAAAGTAGTCCCTTCCAAGCCTCCTTTGGCTAGGAGCTCTTGCAGCATGGTCTGCATCAGGTAAGTTTTAATCTGTGAGCCTGGCGCCTAGGGCGCCAGTACTGACTCTCCATATGAGCCTGGCGCCATAGGCGCCAGGACTGCACCCAAATAGCCCCTATCCAATGACACCTTCCAATGGATAAAGGAGGTATGTGGCCCCATATGGTTGCAGCATGTCACAAAGCTAACGTGGGTCACAGCGTTGGTCACAGCGTTGGAAAAACCTATCAAAATACAGAAAGGAGTGCCACATGAACTGTGTTTCCATGGGGAAGGAAGAGTGAACATGGGGGAAACAAAGAAATGCAACAAGACGGTAATAATACCTGACATGAAGAAAGGCACCGCTGCACTCATGGACATGTACTGGATTTGCGGCAAACAAGCCTATCTACACCTCCCAACAGCATGGAAAGGTACATGTGCCTTAGCCACCCTCCACACAGCCCTGATGGTAATACCTGAAAGTCATATCCAAGGGACAATGGGAAAATCGGCTGGCATATCGGCAGTAGGGCAATGGGCTGGCATATCGGCAGCAGGGCAATGGGCTGGCACATCGGCAGCAGGGCAATCGGCTGAACAATCGACAGCGCCCCAACAAATGATAACAGAAGCTCCAACTTACTAACTATTGTCAGAATATGAACTGAAGAAAAAACTCGTACTAAGTAAAAGGTCCTCAAATTACATCTCATCCGAATCATCGAAGCTCCTTGCTGAGATCCCGCAGAAATACAAGCTCTTTTCATCAGCAGAGACATTTTTCGCCTCACTTCTTGTCCCGGGACTACAAGCATGAACAAACGCCAAATGGTTGCAGATAGTGCGCTGGGAGGTCATCCAACTGGCTAACGACAAAGAAGAAGGGTTCAATGTTATAAAAATAGAGCTCCGCGCACTGCGCCTGATAACGATGCAAAATAGATATGTCCTGGATCTCCTCATGGCGATGGACGGTGGTGTTTGATGAAAAATTGGGGGGGCATGTTGCACATTCGTGCCAACTGACGATGCTGATAACGGGACACTCTCACATGTGATAACAGCAGTACACAATCTAGGAGAGAGGATGAGAATAGAAGGAGGCGCAGAGGAAAGCACGTGGTTCGACAATATGTTCAGTTGGATACCGTCATGGGTAAACGTGGCAATGAAAATACTCATCCCCATCATCGTCTTTGTGCTCTTATTCTTCTGTGTGTGCCAAATGGGACTGCGGTGTTGTGAAAAAAGCATGCCTACCTCAGCTATGATGATGGTAACAATGGGCCAACCGACAACGGTAGCTACCATGAAAGATGCAAATACAAACAAGGGAATACACCACACCGCAGTACAGGATGACAGCCGTTTACAGGCAATATGGGCACAGGGTTGATAATTTACACCACGCAACAATAAAAGAACCAACGGAGCTGCAATGGTACAGAGAAGTATGGGTGGACTTAGATGGAGATGGTGGGATTTACTTAATGTGTACACCAGACAAATATGCCAGAAGAGGGAATAGCTTAAGAAGTGTGTGCAGGACGTAGATGCCAATAAAAGGTACCCCCGCGTGGGACGAGGCTGTGGCGGAGGCTGAGTACTACGGAAGGGAGAATGAAAAGAATAAAAAATAAAAATATTTGTTACTTTAGATGTAATGAAAGGGGGGAATGTGTGGGAGCGAGGGGCCAACAGGCCCCTCTCTGCCTTCACTTCTCAGTACAAAACTTGGACCAAGTGCCTCCAGTAGTGGGTTCGCACCTTGCCCTTATGCAATGTTAACTTTGGGTTACATTCACGTAGATGGGACCACTGAGCAGGACACAGGGCATCCATTTTTGTACCCCCTTTCGACTCCATCTTGGTGACCAGGCCTCACTGCGATAGTACAAAATGCTTCTCTCCCTTTCCTCGCAGCAGCTCGGAGCACATGGCCCCCACCTTTGTTCCCACTCTGACTGGAAAACTCTGCAGCTCCATTCTCACGCTGAAGCCGGAGGTGCTTGCAACAAATAATAAATGTAACACATCTCTTTTCCTCTGAGATCACTGTCCTGCATGTGAAGCAACATGAGCTAAGCACATAGCTCGTCCATCTCCACAAAAGTGTCCTTGCCCTCTTACCCTCGCCAGTGGAAACTTATTGCCATTCCGACCCTGTGTCCCTGCAAGGTATTTCTTTCATGTGCCACATTATTGACCATGCCATGATGCCCACCCAGCAGACCCCATATTAACACTAGACCGCTGCTGCAGTATATCGTGCCCAATACTAAAAAATGCCACATACCTGAGATTCTTGTAAGCATGAACCTACACTCCGTTCATTGTATTCAAGTGGTCGAGACCCCTAACCTATGACTTGTATAATCCAAGATTATAGATGATATAAGTGCCTGTGTGATGTGACTTTTATAGAGACATGACAAACTATTGAGACCCTTTGAATCGTCATTATTTAGTGCATGCATTATTTAGAAATGTATTTTCTTAGCTTAGACAGTGACCACCATGTTTCGCAGCGACCTGACCTTCACCCATCCGGAGCACAGATGTCTGACGTCAATCCTCCCGCCAACCAAGCAACCAACCCGGAGGAAGAGATGCCACCCACACCTGAGACAGCGTGCAACTGACCAATCCGGGATCGACATAATATCCTATGTTAATTGCGTCATACTACTGTATAAAAATGTAATGTAACGATAATTTGTCAGAGCGCTCTCAGAGATCTAGATAAACTTTTCCTTGAACTCTCGCAGCCTGCTCTCTTTTGCCTTATTCCCTGTCCAGGGAGTGTCTGTTTTATTTTCTTGCACGTGTGAGACAGGGAGGGCACAAACAGTAGTCCCAATGCAGTAAAGTGTGACACTAATGATGTCATGGAAGCAGTGTTTCGTGAGGGTGTTGGATATCTTCGTGGTTATGTGCATGAAATACAATTAAAATCCAATCATACCCCAGTAGCACAGAAATTAAGGAATATACCCTTATCCATGCGAGATGAAGTCAGGAAAGAGATCAAAATGATGGAAGATCAAGGAATTATTGAAGGTATAGATGCCAGTGAATGGGTTTCGCCATTAGTAGTTCTCAAGAAGAGGTCAGGCAAACTCTGGATATGTGTGGATATGCGGGAGCTTAACAAGTGTGTTGTTCCCGACAGACATCCTCTCCCCAACATACAGGAGTTAATTTCTACAATTGGACCATCAAGTTTCTTTTCTACTCTGGATATGACATCGGCGTACCACCAAGTGACATTTCACAGATATTCCAGACATCTTACTGCTTTTATTACGTCAGATGGTTTATATCAATTCAAGAGGATGCCATTTGGACTGGTTTCCGCTGCATCAGTGTTTCAAAAGATAATGCACAATTTATTCGAGAGAGTTCCTGGAGTGATATGTTTTCAAGACGATATCTTAATATATGATGACAGCCAAAAACACCATGATGAGAAATTGAGATATGTGTGTGAGAAATTATACAAAGCGGGAATGACTTTGAGCAAGGACAAATGCAAAATTAATTGCTCAGAGATTGAATACCTTGGACACAAGATTTCTGCAGATGGCATATCACTAAAGGCACAATTAGTGAACACCATAAAGAGAATGCCTAGACCATGTAATAAAGAAGAAGTGCGCACATTCATCAGAATGTCTGAATATTATTCAAAATGTGTTTGTGACTTTGCTGTACACACTGTCCCCTTGCGAGAATTACTCAAGAAGAACATCTTTGAATGGAATGAGGATTGTGAGGAAGAATTCAAATTTATTAAATCTGCAATAGACAAGGCTCCAGCGTTGAAGAATTTCAGTAGTGGTAAGAAAATCATCATTACTACTGATGCCAGCAATATAGGTCTTGGAGCTGTTATCACGCAAGAAAATAAGGGACGAGAAGTATTAATTGCATTTGCATTGAGATTACTCAAAGGGGTGGAAAGATCGTATGCTGCCATTGAGAAAGAGGCATTGGCAATAAAATGGGTGGCGGAAAAGTTCAGGAGCTTCATTTGGGGTAGTGAAGTGGAATTCCGCTTGGATCACAAGCCCCTGGTAAATGTCATCATGTCTAACTGTCAAGGAGTTCTCCCCTTCTCACCTGAATCCGTTTTTTTCTGGTGTCTTTGGATGCTGCCTTCTTTCGGATGGATCGGGTTTTGAGGAAGGCGGCCCGGGTCTCTGCCGAATCCAGAATGCGTTCAGTTTTCCAGGAAGCCGAATCCGGGAATCCAGGAGGCAAGGTAAGTTCGCTAGAACTAGAATCCAGGAGGAAGAAGAAAGGGGGGGTTCGGGGAAGGGAAGCGGAGTGGAAAGGAGAAGAACCGCGAGCTACGGAGCACACGTCTGGTCGCTACTTCGCAATAGCATTGAGACGCGCAGAGCCGTGGAAGGCGTGGTCTAGAAATAGAGAAAGGTTACGTCCAACGCTTGGAGCGAGAAGGGAATGCGTTGGACGGCCATATTGGAGGCATTAATGGGTATAAGTCTGTTGTGACAGGGACCATGAGGCCCAAAAGGGGCGCACCCTGCGATTCATGACAGCATGCCTCCTCCGAAGACCCTTCCCTCCTGGTTTGCCCGGGTGGATGAGGTGGAACCTTCTGAGCAGCCGTGGGGCCTTGATGTTTGAGAGAGGTTCTCAGGTTCTTTCGCTAGGAGGATATCCTTTCCATTCAACCAGATATTGAAGCTGGCCCCTTCTATACCTGGAATCACAAATCCGAGATACCTCATATTCCAATTGGTCATCAACCAGTATAGGAGGAGGTCTGGAGGGTTTTTGGGAGGATGGATAGTAGGGTTTCAATAAAGATGTGTGAAAGACTGGGTGCATCTTCTTCCAGGATTCAGGCAACTCGATCCGATAAGAAACAGGATTTATAATTTCTTTAATGGGAAATGGACCATAGTACCGAGGGGCCAGTTTACTAGACCGTAGATGTCGGGGTAGTAATTTTGAGGACAACCAGATCTGATCACCGACTGCATAAGAAGGGCCAGGTCTTCTTCTGGAATCTGCATATTTCTTGGTCTGTTTCCTGGCCTTCTCCAAAAATTCCTTGGCTTCTTTATGTATGTTGACAAGGGTTTCGATCCAGGAGTCAACTGTAGGTACTGGTGTAGATTGGGGAAGAACAGAAGGTAGGACCGACGGATGAAATCCTTGACTGCAATAAAAGGGGCTGCTCTTAAGTGCCGAATGGTCAGAATTATTGTAAGCAAATTCAGCCACTGGTATCAGGAGCGACCAGTCATCCTGGACCTTGGTGGCAAAGCATCGAAGATACTGTTCCAGGGTTTAATTGACACGTTCTGTGATTCCGTTGGTTTGAGGGTGGTAACCTGACGAAAGGGCACGTTGGATCCCTAAGCATTGACAGAGATGTTTCCAAAATTGTGAGATGTATTGAGGTCTGCGATCCGAAATGATCTTGGAAGGGAGTCCATGCAAACGGAATATGTGTTCCAGGAAGATTCCTGCTAGTTCAGAAGAGGATGGTAATTTACGCAGGGGCGTAAAATTAGCCATATGAGTGAACAAGTCTATGGTAACCATGATGGTGGTATACCCACGGGAGGGTGGCAGTTCCACAATAAAGTCCGTAGCGATAATCTCCCAAGGCCTAATTGGCAATGTAGGTTGTAGTAGAAGGCCTGCTGGGTTTTTGTTATTGTGTTTATTTTGGCTGCAGACAACACAGGAATGAATGTACTGCCGTACGTCAGGTCTCATCCTAGGCCACCAGAATTGCCTTTGTATCAGATGGAGGGTATTGGTGACACCACAATGTCCGGAGTGTAGGGTATTGTGACAGAGATTCATTATTCGCTGTTGTAGTCTTTTTGTAGGGATGACCAAAGATTGTCTTTGAACAAATAACCTTCCCGGACCTTTACATTCCAAGGATTTCTTTTGGATTTGTCCTTCCACAGATCAGAGGATTGGGTTTGGTCTTGGATCTCTTCGAGGAGGTTGACTGCCTGGGCCACAAAGATCGTGGGGGAAAACATCTGAGGATATGCCTTGTCTTCAGAGGGCTCGTAGTCAGGTCTTCGAGATAAGGCGTCAGCGATCAGGTTTTGTGATCCAGGAATGTGAGTGATATGGAACTGGTACTGGGCAAAGAAATATGCCCAACGCGCCTGACGACTGTTCCTACACTCCAAAGACTGTAGAACCTGGAGGTTCCGGTGGTCAGTACGGACCTAAACTGGATGTTTAGCTCCCAAAAGTAGATGTCGCCATTAAGTGAAGGCTTGGCGGATGGCTAACAATTCTTTTTCCAGGACTGAATAATGTGTTTCACTAGGAGTCAGAGTTTGTGAGAGGTAAGCAATTGGTGTTCCAGTTTATCTCCTAATTCTTGTTTCAGGACTGTGCCAATGGCATAATTTGAAGCGTCCGTTTCTACCAGGAAAGGACGGCTAGTATCGGGTTGAGCCAAGATAGGAGCTTGCGTAAACTCGGTCTTTAAACGCTGGAACGCCAAATCTTGTGGTGTTGACCAGAGGAAAGGAGTGTCTTTCTTCAGGAGAGCAACAATCGGTTGAACTATCTCGGAGAAATTAGATATGAATTTCGGGTAGAAATTGGCAAGCCCCAGGAAAGATTGAATTTGTTTCACGGAAGTAGGAGCAGGCCTGGTCAATATGGCTTTTACCTTTGAAGGGTCCATACCTATTCTTTCTGGGGTAAGAATAAACCCTAGGTAGTGAACGGAGGTCACATGAAACAAACATTTTTCAGGTTTTGCCAGGAGTTTATGATCTCGGAATCTCTGCAAAACTGCCTTCACGTGCTCTTCATGTTGTTTAGGAACCCTTGGAAAAGATCAGTATGTCGTCCAGATATACAATAACAAAGAGAAACAGCATGTCAGAGAACACCCTATCCATAAAGCGTTGGAATATTGCCAGGGCGTTAGCCAATCCGAAGGGCATGACTAGGTACTCAAAATGGCCAAAGGGTGTTCTGAAGGCGGTCTTCCATTCGTCTCCTTCCCTAACACGGATCAAATGATAGGCGCCCCTGAGATCCAACTTGGTGAATATCACTGCGCCTCTCACGGCTTCCAGGATATCCGAAATCAGGGGTAACGGGTACCGATCCTTGAGGGTACATTGATTTAGCCCGCGATAATCAAGGCAGGGTCTGAGTTCCTTGGTATCCTTCTTGGGAACAAAGAATAGAGAAGTACCAGCAGGAGATTTCGAAGGTCTTATGGTGCCATTTTGAAAGTTGGTATCCAGGTATTCTCTTAGGGCCTTCTTCTCGGGTTCGGAAAGAATGAACATCCTGCCGAAGGTAATCACTGCAGAGGGTTCTGTATCTATTGCGCAGTCTTCAGGTCTGTGTGGGGGTAAGGCCTGGACAATGGCAGTCGAAAACACATCAGCATAAGCTTGGTAGACTTCAGGAACTTGCATGACATTGGATACCATTAGTGGTGTCTGTTGTTCCTTTGTTGGTTCCTTTGGGTGTGTTAATGGAGGTTCTAGGGATAGACAATGAGTCATGCAAAACTCTGAGCCAAGGAATAGGGAACCGGCAGACCAGTTGATATATGGGTTGTGTTTCTATAGCCAGGGCATGCCCAATACCAAGGGGTACTGAGCTGACTTAATAATGTCAAACCTTATCAGCTCTCGATGGTGGTTTATTGAAAGCTGGATCTCCTTGGTCTGAAGGCTTAGGGGTCCTGATGTGAGGGGTCTTCCGTCGATAGCCTCCACAGGCTGCATGGTGCTTCGTGTTTCGTAGGGAATCTGATGTTTATCAACCCACTCATGATCGATGAATATTCCCATAGCTCTGCAGTCTACCAGGGCCAAAATGGAATAGTTCGTATTCTTGGATGGTGATAAAAAGGCCTGTAGTACCACCAGATTGTTTTGTCCAGGAGAGTTCAAGGATGGAATGGATGTGGAGCAAACATCTCTCTCCCGAAGGGGCGTGGCTTGGAAGCCATGTGAAAAGACGTGCCTGTACGGGGGCTCCCGCCGATCCGTACATTATCCGACTGATACCGCGCAAGGACCGCTGCGATTTGGCGAAGATTGTGAAGACTGTGTACATGAAGTTCGGCTGCACGCGAGGATACATTTTTACACGGGTTCGCATTGCGCACGTGTACTTAGGAGCCGAGTGAAGCGCTGGTGGCGAGACCTCGACGGACGACAAAATGGCCGCCGCCGCTTGATGTGGGGACAAAGGAGCGGTGGATCGGGACCACAGCATACGTGCGCCCTCTCGGCGTTACGAAGGGGGCAGCGCGACCCGGCCCATCTGGGGGGAGCGCCGGACAACAGCGGTGCCTGAGATTATTGGGCGAGCTGGGACTCTCAAACTGAGTTGTGGTGTATGGGCATAGTGCCTCCCTGCCTTGGACCTGAGCGCGGCCAGAAGGACGCTCCTGACTGGAGATATGTCGAACAAGCTTCTGAGAGCGAAGAATAAACAGCCCACGCTCGACGAATACGCCAAGACGCCGCCCGGCCCGGAAGGAGCAAGGATAAGGCTCAGACCAAGGAGATGGCCGCCGGTGGTGCGAACCAGGAGGTCCTCGCTGCGATCGCGGACCTGAAGGCGACGTGGGAGACCAAGCTCCAACTTGCTGTGGCCGAATTGAAAACTGCGATGGAACTACAGGTTGGGGCGGTGCAGGAGGACGTGAACCTCCTGAGGCAGGATGTGCGAGCCCTGGCTGAGCGCACGGAAACTTTGGAAAAGGAGATGGGCCCTACTGTGGCGGAATGCACCACACATAAGCGTGATATCCATGCCCTGGTACAACGGGTGGGCAACTTGGAAAGTAGGGCTGAAGAGGCGGAAGGACGTGCCCGGAGAAACAACGTTCGCATCGTGGGCCTGCCGGAGGGGGCTGAAGGCCAGAATCCCACGGAGTTTATTGAGAACTTGCTGCTGCAGGAGATCACTGGGGGAGCCCTGTCGCAGGGGTTTGCGGTGGAGAGGGCGCACAGGGCCTTGATCAGGAGACCACCGCCGGGGAACCCGCCCAGGCCTGTGATCGCCAAGATCCTCAATTATCGGGATCGGGAAAGGATCCTCGAACACTTTCGTAAGGGGGGCACCATACGGCGAGGAGAGGCGACCATTACTGCTTACCCCGATTACACCTTGCAAGTGCAGCGCAGTCGCATGAACTTTGGGGCGGTTAAGAGGCGATTGCGGGCAGCTGGGTACAAGTATATGTTGCTCTACCCGGCCAGACTGAAGGTTTTCTTCAAGACTAAGATGCTGTTCTTTGACACTCCGGAGGAGGCCATGGAATGGCTCGATGCACAAAACTGTCCTCAGGAGCCAGATGAGCGGACGGCGGATGGAACGGGAAGAGATAAGTGACGCTGCGGGCCCGGTTGGGCTATGAACATTGGGACTGGAATATAGTCTTTGTGACTTTGTTATGGAAGTGTATGCGTTAGGAGTTTGGAACATGGTCCGTGTGTGCGGATACGGATGCGAGGGAGGGGAGCCTCCAGGGGCTGTTCTTTGTACCTGAGTTTGAGTTTAGGTTAGTCACTGTGTGTGGGGTGACACCCTGTCGGGTTCTCTACTTGGGTTCCAGAGAGAACCGAACACGGGGATGCCTGAGATCCAGGGATGGAGCTGGGCAGTTGGTTGGGTTAGGGGGGTGGGGGGTGTCAGTTTTTATATGAGCCTGGGAGAAAAACTGGAAATGGGGGTCGTTGAGGTGGGGGGGAGGCGAGCAGACCTGGGAGGGAGGAGGGAGCTACTGATAAATCATGGGGGACCTTAGGATACTAACGTGGAACGTTAGAGGGCTTAACAGCTACCTTAAGCGTAACAAGGTCATGTTGTACCTAAAAAGGCAAAAGATAGATGTCGCCTTGTTACAGGAGACGCATCTGACACGGGATAAACTGGATCTGGTGGGGAGGAAGTGGAGAGGGACAGTAGTTGGATCTACATATTCTGCCTATGCTAGAGGTGTGCTGGTTTAGGTTGCACCACATGTCCCGTTTAAGCTACTCGGGGAGGTTGTGGAGTCTGATGGGAGGCTGGTCATGGTAAGGGGGCTTGTGGAAAATAAAGTAGTGTGTATTATAAATACTTATGCTCCCAACCGGGACACGGCGACATACTTTAGGACACTGATCACTAGACTTGGTGAAGGGATGGGTGGTCCGGTGATTTGGGGTGGGGACTTTAATTGTGTACTAAACCCCAGGGAGGACAGGTCGGATGACAGGGTGGTCAGGCCCAGCCCGGCGGCTAGGGTACTGCAGGCGCTGCTGGTAGACCTTGGCCTGGCAGACGTGTGGAGGACGAGACACCCTGGCGTGAGGCAATATTCGCATTACTCGGCCCCGTACCAGCTACACACAAGGCTGGATTACTTTTTCGCCACTCCGGACGTTGTCGCGGAGTGTGACCAGATAGACTACAGGGCGAGAGTCCTTTCGGACCACTCGCCCCTGGTCATGCGATGGCAGCTTTGTCCCCCACGTGCGCAAATTCCAACATGGCGCCTTAGGGCGGAAGCGCTCAAGGATCCAGTCATTAGGGAGGACATTAGGGAGGAGATAGTTGCTTACTTTGAGGCGAATACAGGTAGTGTCAAGTCGGCTGGTACTTTGTGGGAGGCCTTTAAGGTTGTAATGAGGGGGGTTGCCATTGCGAAGTCCAAGGGATTAATGGGTGGAGTCCTGGCTGATCTGCGTAAAGCCGAGATTGAGTTGGAGAAAGAGCTGGGGGAGGGTGGGATTGATACGGAGGAGGTCACTAATCTGCAGCAGAGGTGCGCAGAATACTGGGACAGGCTCTGTAATCTGAATTACAGGAAGTACATTGAGAGGTTGCATGCGGGGGGGGACAAGACGGGCAGGCTTCTTGCTTGGCTGTATAAGAGCGAGACCCCGAGATCCCCGATCCGATCAGTTATCACTGGAAAGGGCGTGGAGGAGGACGCCCAGGAAGGGGTGAATGGGGCATTCGCGGAATATTATCAAGCATTATATGAGGATCGAGAAGGGGGAAGCCGGGAGGAGATAGAGGTAGTACTTGAAGACATAGGCCTGCCCAGGATAAGTAACGAAGAGCGAGAGGAGATGGATGCTCCGATCACTCTGGAGGAGCTGCAGGAGATTGTGCGGCAGCTACCCACTTGCAAGGCCCCAGGAGCGGATGGCTTCCCCAGTGAATTTTATAAAGCGTATGGAGAGGAGGTGCTCCCGCCCATGCTGGAGATGCTTAATGAAGCGTTCGAGGTGGGGCGGCTGCCGGAATCGCTCAGGGAGGCGATTATAGTACCGCTCCCCAAACCCAATAAACCGGGACATGATTGTGGCTCCTACCGGCCCCTGTCGATGCTGAACCAGGACAGCAAGATCCTAACAGCTGTCCTGGCGGCCAGAATGCGTAGGGTGATAGGCAAGCTGATCCATCCTGACCAGACGGGCTATGTCCCGAATCGGAATATTACTCAGAATCATAGACGCCTTCACAGGGTGGTTGAATGGGGGTGCAATGAGAACAGCGAAATGGCGATAGTGGCGTTGGACGCGGTTAAAGCGTTCGACTCTGTGCGATGGCCGTGGCTGCTGGCGGCTTTGGGGCGGTTTGGTCTGGGACCAGGCTACATGAGGTGGGCCGAGCTATTATATAGTGCGCCTCTGGCTAGGGTCCGTACGGGCGCAGTGTTGTCAGATAGATGGCAGTTAGGTAGAGGCACTAGGCAGGGGTGTCCTTGGTCCCCAATGTTGTACATACTGGCCCTCGAGCCCTTAGCGATATGATCCGGTGGGCATAGAGGTGGGAGGGGAGTGCCATCTTATATCCCTGTATGCAGACAATGTGCTGTTATACCTGAAACATCCGGAAGAGAATTTGCAGTATATCTTGGAGGTATTGCAGAGGTACGCCTGGTTGTCCGGCATAGCGGTCAACCCTCAGAAATCCGCACTATTCCCGCTAGGCAGTTATGTGGGGATACCGGTGGAGAGGTTGCCAGTGCTGCGGATCCCGTGGGTGACGAGCTCCTTCCGGTACCTGGGCATTGACGTGTATCACACGACCGAGGAAGAACACAGGCATAATACCGAGCTAGCTGTGGGAAAGATTGAGAAGTGCATGAGGTTCTGGGAAAGATTGCCTTTAGCGATGATGGGTCGTGGAGCTATGCTTAAAATGGTGGTGCTGCCCAGGCTCCTGCATTACTTTAATAACATCCCGTATATGATACCTAGGAAGTTTTTTGCTAGGTTACATAGTGTATGTAGGAATTTCCTATGGCACGGCACGCGCAACAGGGTCGCATTGTGGAAATTGCAGAACTCTTATGAGAAAGGTGGCGCGAAGCTGCCGAACTTTGAGGCCTATTATATGGCGGCGCAACTGCAATATGTGGCCAGGTGGCTCTCGGATGAAGAGACCTCCGAACACAGGCTGCTAGGGAAAGACTGTTCCCCCTTTTATCTGCGGGAGGTGATCTGGGTGACCGGTTCATGGATGAGAGAGCGTCCTAAGATGCTAGCCCTTGGCAGGAACATATGGCGGCGTGCCTGTCGGATGATGGGTGACCCCTTGCCGTGTATGCCGCAGTTACCTCTGGTCGCCCTGGCGAAGGAAGACGGACAGCTGAGAGCTATTCTCCGGACATACTGGGAGTCAGTGGGGTTGATCACTATGGGCGACATCTGGCAGGATGGGACCCTGATGGAGTTCGATGAATTGGGGCTACACAGGGGTCAATATGTGACATATCATAGGGTGGAACGGGAGGTCCGGAGCACGTGGCCCGAAACTACTTTGGCCGATGAACCGGATGCCACGCTGGAAATAATGTATGACGCATCAGAGGGTGGGCACGAGGTCTCTAGGTTGTACGAGATGTTGATGACAAAGGTTGGGAAGGATTTGGGGCACCTGAGACTGGAATGGGAAGCGGAGATGGGGGCCTCGATGGCGGATGGGATGTGGGAGCGCGCCCTGGGGTACCACAAAAAGGTATCGAGGAACGCCAGGTTTAAGCAGATACAGCTCTATATTACGCACAGGGCATATATGACCCCCCTTAGAATTTCCAAATTTCTGGATAATGGGCGCCAGGCGTGCCCCAAGTGTAACGAAGAGAATGCTGACATGATACACATGTTCTGGGCGTGCCCAGTGATTGCAACCTACTGGGGTGAAGTGGCGCGGAGGCTGGCAGTGAGGGGTATCACACTTAAGGTGGATTCGGCTTGGGTCTGTCTGCTGGGAGGGTATCCCAGGGCGCGTAAGCTTCGACATGTTGAGAAACTTAAAGATCTGGCCTACGTGCTTGCCAAACGTAGGATAGCCATGGGGTGGAAGAAATGTCATAAGCCGCGAGTGGAGGTCTGGTGGCGAGATCTCCAAAAATGGGCTGATGCCGAAACGGCAGTGTGGCAGGATGGCAGTATGGCAGGGGAAGAGGAAGAAACAGGCTCTCTCACGGCATGGAAGTTATTGTTAGCTGAGCTGTTTGGTATGGGGTCGGCCTCGGCTGGACTTGAGAGCGATAAGGCCCCACCGCATGGAACGGACACAGGCTCACAGGGGGGAGGGATGGGGACTGCAGTGCCTTATTTTTTGTTCGTTTGGTTTTGTTGTTTGAGGTGTTTTATTTATGTTTCGTTGTAATGTTGTTTGGTTGAGATAAAATAAAAATATATTAAAAAAAAAAAACATCTCTCTCCCGAAGCTCTGCTCCATCTAGGATCAGGAGCTGGCGTTTCCCGAACGCCGAGGGGGTGCTAAAGGACACTCCCTAACCAAATGCTTATCTGAGGCGCAGTACATGCACAAGCCCGTATGAATTCTCCTCATACTCTCTTGTGGAGATATGGGTCCACGAAAGGCCCCAATCTGCATGGGCTTGGATTCTGAAACTGGGCTTGTGTTGATTTCCGGTCTGGGGGTACCCTCAAATGATACCTTGGAAGGAGTTTCCCTGGATTTCTTCTTTTCTGACTTCCTTTACTGGATACAGAAGTCAATCTGCATGGCAAGATCCATTAATGCCTGGAATGAGCTTGGTCGTGCCACTCTGGCCAGCTCATCCTTAATTTCTTCGTTCAATCCTCTCCTGAACAGGGTAAAACTTGCCTCAGTGGACCAGTCAGCTTCCTTTGCCAGTTGTTTAAATCGGGTCACATACGTGAGCATATCCTGGGCCCCTTGCTGAAAGTCTAACAAGCGTTCTTGTGCGCTGTAGACCTGCTGAAGGTGGTCAAACATGTCTTTTAGGGCCCGTATAAACCCATCATAATCGTCCAGGAGGGCATCACTAGAGTTAACGAGGGGAGTGGCCCAAGTCAAGGCATTCCCGGAAAGGTGAGAGATTATAAAACCCACCTTGGCCCTGGGGGTCGCAAAATAGTAAGGCTTGAAGGTAAAGTGAACCAAGCACGAATCATGGAATGCACGAAGGGTCTTTGCTGAGCCGTCGTATTTATCCAAGACTCCGCCCAGTATAACACTCTCTTTTGTAGCAGAATCCCGGGATAGGACCAATTGTTTGAGAGCGGCGTTCTCCGCTTTCAGATTCTGTACCTCGGTTGATAGTTCCTGCATACCACGGATCAAGTCCTGCACGGCAGCCTCCATGTCGATATCGCCTTCGATTGGGTGGCGTCTCAAACTGTCAAGGAGTTCCCCCCTTCCCACCTGAATCCGTTCTTTTCCGGTGTGTTTGGATGCTGCCTTCTTTCGGATGGATCGGGTTTTGAGGAAGGCGGCCCGCGTCTCTGCCGAATCCAGAATGCTTTCAGTTTTCCAGGAGGCCGAATCCAGGAATTCAGAAGGCAAGGTAAGTTTGCTAGAACTAGAATCCAGGAGGAAGAAGAAAGGGGGGGGTTCGAGGAAGGGAAGCAGAGTGGAAAGGAGAAGAACCGGGAGCTATGGAGCACACGTCTGGTCGCTACTTCGCAATAGCATTGAGACGCGCGGAGCCGCGGAAGGCGTGGTCTAGAAATAGAGAAAGGTTACGTCCAACGCATGGAGCGAGAAGGGAATGCGTTCGACGGCCATATTGGAGGTATTAATGGGTATAAGTCCGTTGTGACAGGGACCATGAGGCCCAAAAAGGGCGCACCCTGCGATTCATGACACTAACGGTTAGACAAGGTATCTAATCAAATTAGGAGATGGGTGATGCTTCTTTAAGAATATAATTGCACTGTGTGTCATGTACCTGGTGTTAAGAACATCACTGCCGACTGTTTGTCCCGCCTTACTAATATATCTGAAATTGCAGATGATGATGATGATATGGAAGTTGTTTTGAACACAGAGGCAGCATCCATCTCAAGGATGGAATGGAACAATGCCGAAAAGGATGACAAAGTGTTAGAACGGTTGAAGGAACTGGTCAATAGTCAAGGTCCATGGAACAAAGCGAAATTTGAAGAAACTAATCTCACGGACTATTGGTTCATCGCTGATGAATTACATGTACACAACAATATCATCATGAGGGAGATAAAATAATTCCACCTTCGAGTTTACGCCGAAGAGTGATTGAACTTGGTCATGAAGGTCACCAGGAAATAATAAAGACCAAGCAGAGAATAAGAAATTACTTTTGGTGGCCTGGATGCGATCTGCAAATAGAACACTACATTCCAGATTGTATCCTTTGCCGTAGCAGTGAAAAGAGTTGTGTGGGTGTGAAACAATCTATGGTGGTTACTGAAATTCTGAGTAAGGCATGGAAGGATTTGGGCATGGATGTGTTAGGCCCTGTAAACAGCAATGGTGCACAGAAATTCTGCCTAGTGGTAAGTGATCTCCTCACTAGATGGGTAGAAGTGTTAATAGCTTCAAGTATCACTGGTAAGACAGTGGTTGAATTTTTGTCTGACATTTGTGAGAGAGAAAGATACCCAGGGAGTATCATGACCGACAATGGTACTCAATTCAGATCTAAAGAGATGGAGGAATTTTGCAGTAAGTATTCTATTGTACACAAAAAAATGCCATATACCACCCCCAGACTAATGGGACAGTAGAACTCTTTAACAAAGTGTTGAAAGAGACCATTAGGTGGGCATGGTCCAATGGGATAAATTGGGAGGAGGCTGTTAAGGAGAAAATTGTGGCGCATCGTTTTACGCCACATTCCACAACTGGTATTTCTCCTTTTGAGCTAAGCAGAGGGAGGAAGGCTAACACAAAACTAGCACCGTTGTGGTTGGAGAATAAAGATAATGGAGTGGAGAAAGATTTCGGAATTGTATGTGACAAGATCAGAAATATTCAAGTAAAAAACAAATCTGTGTATGATAAGAAAAGGCCTGTGAATAAGTATGACAGAGATACTGTTGTGGGAAAAATGGTCAGAGTCAATCTTCCCCCTGATCTTTGAGTAGGCCTGTGTAAATGGTCTAGACCAATCAGAGTTGTGGAGGCATTCAAACATGCTGTCAGAACGGAAGATGGAAGGATATGGAATGTCGAGAGAGTATAGGTCTGTGATGACAGTAAATATTTGAATGCTGGAAATGGGAGAGCAAGTTGTCGAAGGAAAGTATCGAGGGCGAATATTGTGAAAAAAGATCATTCTAACAAATCAGAGGTAATTTCCTTGCCAGCTTTCATCAGAGACACGACTTGCAAGTCCAGGTGGGGAAGAGCCTATCGCAAGCCAAGGCGGATGGAGGACTATGTGTGAACTTTCTTTCTTATCCACATTCAGCATTTTAGTCAATTGTTTTGTGTCCTTATAAAGGAAGGGAGATGTGTAGCATTCATCATCCATGGAATCATGCACAGCTCTCTATTCTTCTGTAGCCAGGAGCGTGCTTTGGAACCCAGCTACATCAGGGGGAATCTGGAATGCTATTCGAGGAATAACAGCTTTGAGCTACAGCAGCTGTTGACACTGCTCCCCCTTATTTCATATGAATATATATTTAACTGGTATAAATAGGTAGTAGAACTTATGCCACATAGAAGTTCTGTAATCTTTTACATTCCACTGTGCCCTGATATTACAGTCTCCTGTGTAATCGTTGCTTAGGGTTCCCCACTTGAGAGCGGGACATGCCACAGAGTCATGTTGGAATCCCTGAGAACGACTCTTAAATCACTGCTTTTTGTTTTCCTTTGCACAAATGCCAACCACTGTGTGCAATAGTATACTCTACATATTGCTTCAGATCTGAGGAAATAAATGCACACTTTCTCCTCTTAACACACGTTCACATCACTCCAACCCATTCTCATTACAAAAAACAGTATGATATACGAGTCATTTACAACACGCCCATACACAAGTATTTCTAGGCTCGACAAGACAAGGGAGGGAAGACAGACGGAGGACAAAGCAAACAATCTTACTAGGCCTTGTGTCATTCAGATCGTAGTTGCTGTCATTAAAGTGGTGGCTAGATACCTGTGCAAACATATTGATGGCATACGACCATGTGCACGTTGAGCAATAAACAGAAGGCAATAATTGGAGGAGCTAGTATAACAAACTCTGAAGGGGAACTCAAATAATAGATTTGGAAATATATGAAGGGAACTTCAACCTTAACCTTCAACCTCATTTGAGGTGTGCATGTTGATCACTATCAGATCAACACACAGCTTACATGGAGATGCATGCACCGCATTTCTGCAACAATTAAAGCAACATAGTTGTTTTGCACAACTTGGAGCTTGCTGATATTTCTGCTATTGGTTCCTACGAAGAGTGAATTTCAGTAATCAATCCTAGATATGATCAATGCTCTGGCCAGCGTGATGCACTTGTCTGAGGAGAGAAATGGTCTGCTGGCTCTAATAGGTTTAGATGTATATGCTGCAGACGAGACAATGGCATTGACCTGTCTAGCTAGGGTGAGTGTGGAGTCGATGTAGCCCCCAGAGTTTTTATCTCCTTGACAACATTAATGGTATTGTCAGCAAGGTAAAGGATTTGTAGGGGTATGGTAGGATATTTTGTTTGGCCTTGTACCCAATGATGATTAACTCTGTTTTCTCAACATTAAGGCAGGGCTCGTTTTGTGCCATCCAGGCCTGGATGGTAAGGTATACTTGGTTGAGAATCATGCAGTCAGTATCATAACATCCTGTGATGGGTAAGAATATTTGAGTGTCATCCGCATAATTGGTATTCGTGACACCCAGTTTGTCTAACTTGTCGAAGAGGAGCTTTGTGAATGCATTGTATAGTGTGGGAGATACACAAGAGCCTTGGGGTACGCAATAGGATATTGGGGCTGGAAGGGCAGCTGACGACTCAGAGAAGACTCTCATAGTGGGATTGGAGAGAAATTATTTGATCCATTCGATTGCTTCGGATGAGAAGTGGGCAGCTGTTTCTAAATGGTTGCACAATATATTGTGATTGACCAAATCAAATGCAGCAGATAAGTCAAGCAAGAGGAGGATGCAGAGATCACCTTTGTCAATGAACTGGTCCATTTGTGTTTTCAGATCCAGGAGTGCCATTTCCGTACCATGGCCTGGACGGAATCTGGACTGTCTTAGACCTAGGAGATTGTTAGATTCCATTAGTTTTTGGATCTGTAGATAGGATACACGGTCAATGATTTTTAGTAAGAATGGCACTGTGGTGATGGGTCTGAAATTGGTAGGAATATTAGCGTCCAACGTAGGTTTTTTTTAGTAATGGCAGTACCCAGGCTTTTTTGAAGTCGTCTGGTACTTTGCTAGTGGCAAATGAACTATTGATGAGTGTGGTAATGAAGGGTGCTTGCTCATTGCCACATTCCTTGATAAAGGTAGCAGGGCATGTGTCTCCTTTGCATCTTGAGGGTTTTAAGCCTTTGATAACTTTGATAGTTTCAAGAGTGATCAGGGGAGTGAATGCAAAGTTGTGAGCGACTGGTGCCTCAGTAGAGGAGGCTGTTGCTGAGGAAGGGGAGTCATGGTTAAGTTTTGTTTTCTTCGTTTCAATTATGTTCTGGAGGAGTGTGATTTTGTCGGCTCAGGCCTTTTGAATATTGGAGCACCGTTACTGATCCTTAATAGAGTGGTCCGGGGTGGGGGCTGGGGATTCTGACTCACGTAATATTGCGAATAGTTCTCTAGAATTGGATTGGGCATCCTGGACTCTCTGGTTATAGGAGTCGCCTTTAATTTTCATAATTGCTTCCTTGTATTTATTAGCAGAGGTAAGGAAGTTGGCTTTATTTGCTATGGAAAGTGATTTCGACCAGTTACTTTCGGCTGACCTTTTGGCCGCATGTAGGATTTGCAGGTCCTAGTGACCAGGAGTTTGCATGTGCTATTGGTTTAGCTTTTTTAGATGTCATTGGAGCTACTTTGTTGATGGCTGCTAACATGGTTTTGTTGTATAGCGTGACTAATAAGTTGGGATCGGCATACGGATCAGTCGTGTTAGTTATTGGCAACAGGAGGGGTAGCATGTTATCTTTGTTGATATTTTTTTGGTTCTTGAAGGTAAGGTTGAGGTGAGATGGGTGGATTTGGCAGGTTTGGTAATTATTGTGGTGGAGAAGAGGATAGTGTTATGGTCCGACCATAGACACAGGGTGTTGGCTAGAATGTCGGTGGCACAATTATTATCAGCAAGCCAATTTAGGGTACGCCCTTTTTCGTGAGTAGAAATGGAGATGCCATGTGTGAATCCTTGGGCTTTCATTGAATTGGCCAGGAGGAGGGCCTGGGTGTTAAGAGGATTGTTCAGGCCAAGGTTAAAGTCACCTAGGATGATAATTTTAGAGAGGGGTTTCATGTTGGAGGCTAAGAGTGAGGTAATGTCATCTTCGAAGGAAGATAGCGGTTGTGGGGGTCTGTAAACTATGTGGATGGTGAGGGTGCAAGGAACAAGTGAGGGCAATTTTCAAAGTGATTACTTCACCTGATGTGAATGGGTGTTCTGCTGCTACTCTCAAGTCGTAAGTATTTTTGACCAGGAGAGCCACTCCACCTCCTTTGGTATCAATTCTGTCTTTCCTGTAAATCAAGTAACCGTCTGGGATAGCTAAGGAGAGGGTAGGACCTGGGGTTGTGTGGAGCCAGGTTTCTGTAACAGCAAGGATGCCCATGTCGTTAGCAGTAATGAGGTCTGCGATGTCAAGGGCATGGGCTGTGAGGGATCGAGCATTGATGAGGGCTCCTTTCAAAATATAGTGGTGTCCTTGTGGTTGGTGTCCTTGACGTTAGAGTTCAGGTTTTTCATACTATTTTGCTAGCCTATTGTACGTAGCAGTTGGTGTGTTACTTTAGGTTGGTAAGGCCTCGTGAGTAGTGGACGAGTTTGTTGTGGTGAGGTAATGGCAGTGGCTTTAGTGTTGGGCGTTAAGGATTCCTGTAGGTTCTGCAGAGTAGGGGAGGACAGTATATGAGATGGTACTCTAGTATGACCTCGGCGGAGTGGGCTAGTCCGTGAGGAGAGTCTAGATTTTCTTTTGGACCCTAGGATAGGGCATGTCGAGGGTGGTGGTGTAGCTAGTGGAGTGTGAGTTACCTGCTGAGCAGTGGCATGAGGTAGTGTTGGTGGTCTCACTGGTAATACAAGTCTACGAGGAGTTGAACGAAAGGCTAGCTGTAAGAGTAGTGTATCTACTCTCTCTGGGCTGCATCGTGGGTAACGGGCAAATGTGAGGTTGAAACGTGAGGGTAGAGAATGGGGGCACTTTGAGGTGGAAGGGTGTTAGACAGGGGAGGGGATGGTGTCGGCTGTACCAGAGTCGGGCAAGGCCATTACCCACTTGGGTGAATGTGCCTTCTGTACAGGGCAGGGTCTATGACCCGGTGTGGTCCATGAGGAAACAACTGCTCAAATAGGTCAGTTTGGACGGACTGGAGTTGGTAAAGGCAGGTCTTGTTCTAAGAGTGTGACTACAAGTGCTAGTAATACCCACAATATCAAACAGGCAACGTCTAATGCAATTGATTCCGTTAGGTTAGAGTAAGGTAACAATGGTAGAACGTGTCTGTCTAATTTTTAGAGCAATAGGTGCCGTTAGGTTACAGTAAGGTAACAATGGTAGAAAGCATCTGTCTAATTTTTAGCAGCAATAGGTACTAGGCACGGATAGAGGCGATATGAGAGCAAAGGCTATATATACTTCCGGCAACAGAGTAAAACAACAGCAGGCACATGAGAGATGGCGCGGCAGTACAAATGCAATGTTCAAAACATCAGAAAGGTTGGAATATGTTAGCAGATTGTATAATAGTCTGGCTGATTAAACTCGGTAGCAGTTGCTAGGCTGGGAGGTGGGCAGTAAGAGAGCACACGCACATATTAGATTTCGGCGGCAAGCAGCAGCGGGTACATGATAGGTGGCACAGCAGTATATGCGCAGTATTCAATACATCAGTCAGGTTAGAAAACACTAACAGATTGCGAAGTATGTTAGGCTACTTTTTCGCAAGAGCAGTTGCTGGGCTGGGAGAGGGCATTAATCCGGGTGCAACAAAAGCGGGCAAGTGAGAAGTGGCGCAGCAATACTTGTGCCATTTGATGACCTCAGTCAGGTGCAGGGTCGGTTGGGATCCAGTTAGTGGGTCAAGCTAGGCACTGTAATAGTTTTATATTGTCAGAGTTACAGGATAGCATGAGGTGAACCATGTTAGAGTCGGAGCACACTCTATAAAGTGTACTTGCGAGGGCAGAGCATGCCGCACAGCAAGACATGTGCATCAGATTGGATCGTGCTGCATTAGATAGGTTCCGAAGACAAGGGCTCGGTGCTTGGTGGCGATGAGCCATGTAGCACGTGGGCCATCGGTGGGATCATACAATTGGACACATACGTTGATGAGGAAGAAAGTAAGGCACCTGTGGGTCGATTAGTAAGAGGGTGTGCTTTGTATGAGGCACCTAATAGCATGCTGTGTGACTGCATGACAGACAGTGTTACAAGTTGATCGCGGCCTTGCGTGTTGCCATGAGCCCCCTCCCGCCACAGACTGACACAGAGATCAGTGCATGCTGTTCAGGCTCCCCGGTCACTCTGCGCGGCCCAGAACACCCCTTTTATTTATAGGCACGCAGCGGAGTGCAGCAACACTCTGCCGCGTGCTGAACCCTTAAAGGGGCAGCACTACACTCCTTTCCAACTCGAGAACCCGGACCTTCTAGCGCAGCTGGGCCTTTGTTTTGGCTGCGCCCTGGTGTCCATGGTGGGCCAGCTCAATGACCTGCTGTATTTTCACCAGCGGACCACGGTCTGGTCGCCCCTGAGTAGAAAGCCGGCCCCAGAGAATGTCAGCTCATCTCTCACCTTCCACACCTGTTCCAGGGTGACTTTGGCCTCCTGCGTCCGTAGTGCAAGAGTGTCCAGCACAGCCTTCCACAATCCTTGCTGAATGGCTGACTTCAGGATGAGGAAGCATTCATCTTGGGCCAACGCCAGCTCTAGATCGTCCAGCGGCACTGAGTTGGGCGTCACCACCTCCACCACCAGTTGAACGTTCAAACCGCCTCCTCTGCATAGGTGTCTGCCCGATCCACCGGGATCCCTCTTGGGTGACGAGATAGATAATCAGCCGCATTGTTGCTCCCAGGCCGGTATACAAGTGAGACCTCATACTCCAGTAACGCTAACATCCACCGCTCAATCCTCGCAGGTGGCTTTGAGGACGAGCCTGCTAAAATGGGCATCAGGGTCTTATGGTCAGTGACCACAATTACTGGCCACCCCAGGACATATAGCCTGAAGTGCCGACAGCCCCACAAGACTGCCAGGGCCTCCCGCTCGATCTGGGAGCATCGTTGTTCAGTCTCTGAGAGGGTCCTACTAGCGTACGCCACCGGCCAGATGCTTAGATCAGCCTCCACTTGGGTTAGCACCGCCCCCAGGGCAAACGGGCTGGTGTCTACCACAATTTTCAACTGTAGGGCTGGGTCGAAGAAGTGCATGGTATCTTCAGTTTTAGGGCACTTTTGATGTCTTCAAATGCCGCCTGCTCCAGGGGCCCCCCATTGCCACGTGACGTCCTTCTTTGTGAGGGCTCGCAAGGGCTCCGACCGAGAGGCCAAGTTCTTGATGAAGCAGCCACAGTAAGTGACCATGCCGAGAAAGTCATACCCACACTTCAGGCACGAGTCCCCTGACCTGCCACCACGGTCGCAGAAGTTCCCCCTGACCTCCTGGCATCCCTGCCACCTGTGCCACAGCCTACGGCGCACACCTCTTCTGCTTTGCCAGGACGCACCGCTGCTCCCATCCGGGATGCCCTCAGTTCAGAGACCTCCTGGCACCGACTCAGCTCAAGAATGCAGGGCAAGGTGATGCCGGGCTCCCACAGTAGCTGTCTGCGTAGCTTGCCAGATGCACACCCCTGGATCAGCTGGTCTCTGACCATCGTGTCAGGGTGGTACCAGGCGCATGATACTGACAGCTGGCGCAGGCGACCATAGAAGTCCAGTGTTTTATCTTCCTTTTGGTGGGTAGACCTCATCACAAAGCGCTTGTAGTCCACATTCTCCAGGGGCAAGAAGTAATTGTGAAGAGCAGCCTTCACTGCATCATATGAGTTGTCCGCAGTCTGAAGGGATTGAAAAACTTAATGTACCGCAGGCCCGGCAGAGTACAACAGGGTTGCCAGCTTACTGTCATCATTTGTTTCCATGGTAGCTCGAAATTACATGTCCAGCCGATCTATCCACCTTTTCCATCGGGGCCGCTGGCTGTACGGGGCACCCGAGATGTCAAACTCAGGAATTGGTTGTAGCGCCCCTGGTGGTCTCATTGCGGCCAGCAGCTCGGGCACTGGGGGTGGAGGCACAGGCGCAGCTTGTTTGGTCTGATCATTCATGGCTGTGAGCGCAGATGCACCCCACCCAAGTTACAGACGGGGCCGCAACTCACCCGGACAGTCTTCTTCCAGATGGAATAGCAGGCTCCTTTTCTGCTTCACCCCCACCAAAACCAAGAAAATAAACCCTCAGGGGCATGTACAGCATGTCAGTCCAAAAGCTCAGGCAGGATATAGCAGAAAAACCAACAGGAAATGTCTGAGGCACCACAGTGACTCCAAAAATTGAGCTGGGTGGGCCTATGGGACCAACAAAGAAAACAGCAGGCCTCCCCCAGCGCCTCACCTCAACCCGACAAATTTCTGCACTCCAAAGTCCAAAAAAGCAACTCCAGACGTGCAGTGCGAGCAGAAACAGCTGCCCACTGCTGAAATATCCCAAAATTGAGGCTGGATGGCGCACAGGCACCCTTTTAAAAGTCTGTGACCATCCCAGGCCTAGTCATCAAAATGGCCACCGAGCCGCATGGTCCTTCCCCTCTCTGCGGCATGAAAACAGTGAAAATTGACCTTGGACGACGAAAAATCTTCCCTGCCTTGTCACCTCCATGCCCGGGTATGGGTGCAACCTCGTCGCCACTGTTACAAGTTGGTAGCGGCCTTGCATGTTGCCGTGAGCCCCCTCCTGCCACAGACTCACACGGAGATTAGTGCGCGCTGTTCGGGCTCGCTGATCGCTCTGCGCGACTGGGAATGACCCTTATATTTATAGGCACGCGGCAGAGTGCAACGTCACTGACAGTAGTTCAGTAACGCAGGGGATTGTAATATCCGGACTGTGTACTTGCCGCATGGAGTGATGAAAAGTGGTTCTTCTCGAGGCGGGAAGTCTTAGGGTGAGAATCAGATTGGCGTAGAGTGAAAGTTGATTGTTCGAGGTGATGTGGGTTTGCACGGGGTTAAGGGTTAGGACGTCCACTCTGTCCTCTCGGCTCTGACAGGCTCAGACAGGACAAGAACTGATTACTATTGCTCAACCTTTATTGCTATATTATATATTTTAAGTCTCAGTCTCCCTGCATTTTCACCAGTCTCCCGTCTCACTTCAGTTCTATACACCTCATTCCGAGACCAGCTTAGATAGACGCCTTTTCTTGGATCTCAGGGGGTTTCTCTTTTACAGGTGCCTCTGTCAGCACCAGCCAGGAATTCCCCCCTTGTTACGTCTCCACAGAGTGTTCTATGTTGTGAGGTCACTGTTGTGATTCCCTGAAAGGTTATAGTGGGGCACACGATTGCCTGTCAAAAGGGTTGGTGTCCTTGAACAGTGAGCTGCTCAGAGCCCTGTGTGTACCATACAGCAGGGACAATAATAGTCCCGCATGTTCGTGAGTATTTACCTCGATTTTCTATTTGGTATCGTCTATGTGCTTGATAGAGAAGGGCAACTTGGGTACTCTTCAACAGCGGTGTTGAAATGCTAGGCCTGTACTAAATAGATTAAATGCTGTGGAACTACTATAAAGCCCCCCCTGGCGGTACTCATTGGCACCCACAGATCCAATCTAGTTTGGTATAAATCTGTGTTGTGGTGCCTAATTAAAAGGGTTTTTGAGTCGGTGAGTCAAATGCAGCCTTACTTTAATGTACATTTATTTGTATTCATGTTTTTATTTTTTGTTTTTCGGAACGTTATTTCAAATACTACTATGTTCTATGTATTGTGTTTGGCGTAATACACTTGAAATATAGACTTGTTAATGACAGGATCAAGAACATGTTTTTATAATGTTATAATGAGATTCCATTGCATGCGTGTTAGTTACAGATTAGGCTAAAACGTGTTTCACTCTACATTTTGGCCCCCTCCTTTAATATGAAAATAATTGTGATTTATTTCTAATACTAGTGCAGAGACACAACCTATAATATACCCCATTTGCCATACTTCATTATAAACTTAGTTTTCCAATGAGAAGGATATCAACCGAATACCTTCAGCCTGTGTTTAGCAATCTGTCCAGGTCATAACAGATGGTTGCAGTCTGAAACCAGGGGTCAAGGAATCCCTGTGTGCATTTGGTGGCTTGAGGGCTATGGTACTAACACCAGCTACGTCCATGGTAGGCGTTTATGGTTATTTTAGGGTAAAGGTTTAGGGCTATGCATGTCTGGTGCCCTCCTTTCTGGCTAATCTGGCTTTATGTGAATCTAACGACCCCGCCCTTGTGTAAGCCATAGGCAGACTATCTGGCAAGTGGCACTGAGTCCTTAATATACTTCGCTGAATGTCTCGGACCTTTTTTGTGGAAGATTAGGGCAGTGGAGCTGAAATCTGGAGTAAAGTCTCTATGAACAGAATGTTTTACATAAATAAAAAGACAAAGAACTACATAGAATCTGGCACCCCTTCTACAGCAGTACAATGCGAGTGGGGAGGGTCGAGGTGAAGTCCTTCCATAGGGCGACACACCTTTAAAAGGGCCAGACACCACTCCTTTTCCGGGGGCAGTGATGGTTCTATTAATAATGATTTGGTGATTTATAAAGCATTTCATGCCGAA
Source organism: Ambystoma mexicanum (assembly GCF_040938575.1). Lineage (NCBI taxonomy): Eukaryota > Metazoa > Chordata > Amphibia > Caudata > Ambystomatidae > Ambystoma > Ambystoma mexicanum. Next base: position 295,567,300 of record NC_090936.1, on the reverse strand, counting down.
TCCCTCGAAAAGCACAGTAATAACAAGTGTCACTGTTATTACCCACTTTTGGTATACAATTTAACCTCTGAGTAACGGGGTGGTGAAGGGTCGAGTCAGTCAATGTCAGTATCAAACCCATGGCACATAATATTGCCTTGTTCCCAGAGCAAGTATGCTGCGCTTGAGCTATTCTTTGGGCTTTTTCCAGTGGGCAGTTGATGGGAGCAGCACATTGGTGGAAAGTGGTTTACTGGTGACTACTAGCCATTAACTGTGCAATCGCCTCCAGAGAGGCCCCTGTAGGGCTGGTGGGCCACCTTATTAGCAGATCCCCTGCTGGGCATGCTTTACACATGTGCCTAGTGGTCCTGGGATGACAATATTCTTAAGTGATATTTTAGGCTGAATCTTCCTGATTTCCATTCCTTCTTGTGTTGGGTTCATATCCTCCTCCAGATTATGATATGATATGATATGGTATTTATAACGCGCCTATACACAAGTGTTACAAGGCGCGATGAGGCTAGGGAGGGGGAACAGAGGGAAGACAGAGACAACGATCTTACTAGGCCAGGTGTCATTGAGATTGCACAAGTGCAGGGGAAGGGAAAGGGGAAAAGTGTGGCGGGGTGAGGAGGGTACAGTGCGGTACATGGGTTCGACAGTAGAAACAAATAAATATAATAAATAAAAGCAATAAGTAAAAGGTGCGACCAGCTGGTGGCAAGAGCAAGGTTAAGTGCAGACGTCAGATGTCAAGTGCTGGTAGGGGACTGTAGGGATACAGAAAACAGTCCCCAAGTGCGTGGTTTACCAGGGAGGCAGTGCAGGTGTGCAACTGGTGAGCGAGGGGACCTGGGCCCGAAATCAGAGAGTGGCCAGGTAACCAGTGCAGTTTCAGATTCAGCCAGGAGTTCAGCAGGGGAGAGGAAGAGAGAAAACAATACAAAGAGGAAGGTTTTGAGGTGCTTCCGGAGCTGGAGATGGTTCTCCTCATGTTTCAGGGAGGCAGGGAGGCTGTTGCAGAGGGAGGCCCAGCCGAAGAAAGAGATCTACCACCAACTCGTTGCTTGAAGAAGCGACTGACCTTGAGGGAGTTGGAGGCGGATGAGCGAAGAGCTCGAGAAGGAAGATATTTAGGAAGAGAGAGTTCAAGGTATTGAGGCCCCAGGCCCCAGAAGGCTTTGTGGACAATGCAGAGGGTTTTGAACTTAATCCTCGCAGCCACTGGGATCCAACGCAGATATTTCAGTCCTGGAGAGATACGATCCCTGGGTTTGAGTACAAGGGCAAGTCGCGCAGTCCTGTGATGAGATGCAGAGGGCGGAGAGTAGAAGCAGGCATATTTAGAAAGAAGCTGTTGCAGTAGTCCAGCCTAGAGAGGAACAGAACTCTGGAGACAGTGAGCTTCTGGGGGAAGGAGAGGAAAAGAAGAATACCTCTGAGGAGGTGCAGCTGGTAGTGTGACTTCTTAGAGACGTCAGAGATGTGGGAAGAGAAGGCGAGTGTTTGAATCGAAGATGACCGCAAGGTTTTTAGCCTCACAGTGCGGAGCAGGAAGAGGGCCAAGAGAGGCAGACCAGAGAGTGGCAGGAAAGGAGGGAGCGGGTGTGCCGATGAGGAGAATCTCAGTCTTACTGGCATTAAGGGAAAGATCATTGGAGGCAGACCACTCCTGGATAGCAGACAGACAGTCAGAGATAAGAGAGGGAGAGGAGGTCGCTGAAGGAAGCCTGAAATTGAGCTGAGTGTCATCTGCATAGCACTGAAAGTTGCAGCAGAGAGCGGAAATGCAGTGGGCAACAAGTGCCAGGTATTGGTTGAACAGCCAGGGAGAGAGGTTAGACCCCTGGGAAACACCACAGGTACAGAGAGAGATAGAGGAGAGGAAGGACCCAAGTTGGACCTGACAGGGTCGATCAGAGAAGAAAGAAATCAGGCAAGCCAGGCCTAAGCGATGATACCCAGGTTATCATGGAGATGGTTGAGCAGGATGGCATGGTTGACCGTGTCAAAGGCAGAAGAGAGATTAAGTAAGATGAGGACACGGGGTGTTGGAATCAAGGTTGGAGAGCAGGCCCTCACGGATGTTCAAGAGGGCAGTTTCCATGCTTCTGGCAGCTCTGAAGCCAGACTGCTGGTCATGAAGACAACCAACAGATTCAGTGTAAAGATTAAGCTGGGAGATGGCCAGCTTTTCAAGGAGCTTGCCCAGGAAAGGAGTGATGGAGATTGGGCGGTAGTTAGCCGGGCACAAAGGGTCAGCAGAGGGTTTCTTTTTTTTTTTTATTTTTTTATTATTAAGTTTATTGAATTTTATAGAAAACATACAAGCAACAAACTTATCAGCATTGTAATCGTAGAACTCATTGCATAGAATCCACACCCCATATCCATCCCCAACCTTCACAGAATCTAAAAAGCAAAACAGGCCAACTTATTATCACATGTCATCCAAAAAACCACCCCACATATCAAACAATTTCAACTTTTTGTTCCTGCGAAGGATAACCTTCTCAATTCTGGCCACTTGCCTCAAGTCCTCCACCCATTCTGAACAGGTCGGTCTCTCATCACATTTCCATTTTCTCAAAACAATTTTTTTCGCAGAATTTGTAGCCCTAAAAAACCAGCATTTCTGTGGATAAGTGAGATCTTCCACTTTATCATCCTCACGCAAGATGATAGTGTTATAATCAAAATCCTCTTGCAGTAATAGAACCTCATTAATCTTTTCAGTGACACTCCTCCAAAATGTCCTCAGTTCATAACAGTCCCAGATCAAGTGTTCAAAGGAGCCGACATCATGCTTACACCTCCAACAGGACTCTGAGTCAATCATCCCTCTCGCATAAAGTCTCTGGGGAGTCCAAAACACTCTATTAAGAGTTTTGATTTGGCGGCATTGTTCTCCAAGATTAATGGATGTCAGAGTTACGTTTTTACAAAGAAACCTCCACCTCTCCACAGTCATATCAGAGCCAAGGACCTCAGACCACTTAGTTAACAACCCCTCTGCTGGCGTGTACTGTTGGCTCAGATTTCTATATACTTTGGACGCCATACCACCTAATGTCTTATATTCAGGTAGCCATAACTGCCAACCACCGCCATCAACAGTTCTCTGGTTCCGCAGCAAACCTCTCAATTTTCTGTATTCACCCACTATACAGTCTCTGAGATCTTTAATTTGTGAAAGTCTTCTATAGCTGATCCATTTGCCGTCTTCCATCAGATCACTCAACCATAGTACACCACTCAGGAGCCAGTTCAACCACAATAGCGGCCTCCCATTCAGCAAAATACCTGGATTCAACCAGATAGGGATGTAATCATTATTACATACCTTACGCTTACTTTTCTTCCATAGTTCCCTCCAACAAGTTCTCAGGAATCTTGTCGGCGGAAATGAGCGATAACCAGATCCATCCACCGTGGACAGTATGGCCCTAGGCGGCAACGGAGAAGAACTACTTGATTCCGCCAGCGTCCAGACATCCTCCGAATCTTCAATAAATGGAACCAGATGCCTGGCTCCAAAGGCCAAATGATAATTCTCAAAGTCAGGAACCCCCAAACCTCCACAGTCTTGGGGCAGCTGCAATTTCCACAAGCTGAGGCGTGGCTGTTTGTTCTCCCAGAGAAAAGACTGGATTAAACTCTCAATTTTCCGCCAATGGCCCTTCTTTACGTCCAGGGGAAGCACACTGAGCACATAGTTGATTCGCGGTGTTGATGTCATTTTGATGGCATTCACTCTCCCCCAGAGACTCAATTTAAGTGCATTCCATCTCTTCAGGTCCACCTCCAAAGATTGAATCACATGTGTAATATTGACATCCATTATTTTCGAGACATCATTCGTTAGCCAAATCCCAAGGTATCTCATCTTATTCGGACACCACTTAAAGGGAAAACCCTGCATCTTCAAAACAGTGCAAGTGGTTGATGCCGGCAGCGCTTCCGACTTGGTCCAATTGATCTTGTATCCAGAAACCTTGTTGAACACATCGATCAACTCCATCAGCACAGGAATGGAGCTCTCCACATTCTGAACCACCACCAGCATGTCATCCGTATACAACCAAACTGTCTGGGAGGCTGCACCAAAGCGTACGCCCTCAATTCTATCCTCTTCTCTTATCCTCACAGCCAGCAATTCCATGGCGATCACAAACAGAATTGGCGACAGTGGACAGCCTTGCCTCGTCCCTCTCCCAAGTTCAAAAATGCCCGAGTCCATGCCATTAGTCCGAACACAAGCAGTAGGCCGGTAATGCAGCAGTCTTATCCATCCGATCATGGTATCTCCAAAACCAAAGCCTTTCAATGTACTTAAAAGATATGTCCATTCAATACGGTCGAAAGCCTTCTCAGCATCCAAGGACAACGTCACCACATCATTATGGTGTTCTTTGCTTTCATACAGTGTCAGCAACAATCTTCTCACATTTTCTGAAACAAGTCTGCCTTTTACAAATCCAGATTGGCCTACATCTATGATATCCATCAGCGCATTCTCAATCCTCAAAGCTAACGCCTTGGCGAAAATCTTGTTGTCCGTGTTCAATAAACTGATCGGCCTATAGCTGCCAGTTTTCACTGGTGATCGTCCCTCCTTCAGAAAAACGGAGATTGAAGCATGTCTTGTTGAACTTGGAAGGCACCCATTCCTCAAAGAGGCGCGCAGCATCTCTAGCATCAAAGCAAACACCTCTTCTGGGAAAATTTTGAAAAGTTCAGCTGGTAGCCCATCCAGGCCTGGACACTTCCCAGAATTCAGCGCATAAGCAGCCAACCTGAGATCCTCCACGTTCAAATCTCTTTCCATACACTCCAAGGATTCCAAACTCACTTTCTTCAGATGGCAGTCATCAATGAATTGACCAATTGTACGCTCAGATAAGTTGATCTCTGAAGAGTACAGGGTTTTATAATACGACAGAAATGCTGCATTAATCTCCACAGGATCAAAAGTCACCAACCCATCCTGTCTTTCCACTGCATTGACAGATCTGCCACTGTCCATAACCCTCAACCGATGTGCCAGAAGTCGATCACATTTTTCTCCTTTTTCATAGTAGTTGCTTTTGGTTCTAAAAAGCAACCACTCAGCCTTCGAAGAATACAAATCTTCCAATCGTCTCCTTTTCTGCTTCAATATTTTAATAGTCTCATCTGAAAAGTTTTGCATATTATTTCTCTCAAGATCCTGAATGTCCACAATAAGCTTTTTCACTTCTGCATCTCTCATTTTTTTCTTTTTGCTGGACAAACCAATCAACAATCCTCGCATATATGATTTGAAGGCTTCCCACACAAACTCCACCCTGACTTCACCAGTCCAATTCACAGATATAAAGAATCTCGCTTCTTGAACAATTTTGTCCACAATTTCATCGTCGTCCAAGAGGGAGACATTCATCCGCCAGGTGTTAGACCTAGGAACCGGGAAGGTCAATCGCAAGTCTATGGAGTTTGGAGCATGGTCCGAAACAAGTAGTGATCCGATGTTACCCCTTTGGAATGATTGTGTACAGAGGCCAGAGGTCATAAAGAGGTAAATTCTCGAATAAGCATTATGCCTTGCAGAGAAAAAAGTATATTGTCTCGTAGAAGGGTTTTGCAATCTCCAAACATCTGTGAGGTTCCATTCATCAATTAGTCTCTTTAATGCTGTTCTTTTCAGAGCGTTGGCATTGTCCACACCCCCCACACTTTTATCAAGTCCAGGTTCTAAAACCACATTGAAGTCCCCTCCCAAAATCACATTAATCGCAATTACATTCTGCAACATTTGCGTTAAAGCTACAAAAAAACTACCATCACCCCCATTCGGAGCATATATATTGCAGAAACAATACTGAGCATCCTGAATATGTGCAGTGACACATACTATCCTTCCATCCCCATCCTTCACACACTTCACCCCAGTGATCTGGAGATTCTTCCTAAAAAGAATACACACACCCCTAGAACCAGTAGTGAACGATGAACCATAAACATCACCAACCCACTCCTTTTTCCACTTATCTATATCCGCATCTAACAAATGAGTCTCCTGAAGCATCGCGACATCCACCCCCATCTCCCCTAGTTTACTCAAAATCACCTTCCTCTTGACAGCACAATGTGCACCATTCACATTCGAAGATACCACTCTGAAATTCCTCTGATAAGTGTAAGACATTGCTAGATCCCGTTTCCCAATCCTTGCAATGAATTCACAAGACACAATACTACCTAAACCTATAGTCAAGTAAAGAAATAAAATAAAAAATTAAAAAAAAACACACTCCTGGGCTTGAACCACCCAACCATCCAGAACATCCCTTCCAGCTACACGCTGAAAGGGACTACCCCCCTCCCTCCCTTAGGTCAGCCTATAGAAAGCCCATAAAGGGTGTCACAGACCACATTTGGTCAAATTCAAATGAAGTTGAAAATACAATTTGGTCTAAAGGAATTCCCACAACTCTCCAGCAAATGAAAGCACAAATAAGAGCATTCCTGAATAGATGCAACATCCCCTACTCAAAAACGCTAAATACCACACCATGTGTCAATCACATGCCTAGACAAAACCTGAATTCTCTTATTATAACCATCAACGAATCACACTAATCCACCTACCGTCACAACCATCAGTGTAAACATCACAAATCCCAACTACTGCGGGCATGCTGAGCAATTGAGCGTGAATCATCACTAGAAAGTGTGAGCAAGTGTACAGAGAGTTGCAAAATACCTGTGTCCCTGCACCCTACCAAATGAGATTAGAAGCCAGATACAGCATTAAACTTTTCCATGGCATTCACACACCAATCCATGACTATCCCGGTGGCCTTACCACTCACCTTGCCAAGCATAAAAATCAGAATCTCCGGTATTTCCTGGACACTACATTCCCCCATGTGACTTCCATGGCACAAAACTGCAACCCCCACCGTGTTAATCCAAATGTACTGTATAACTGGGCACTCCAGATATAACGTGTTGGCACATCACTCATTGCGCTTTGAGAATGGAATCAAACCCTCTCCAACGTAAGCATTACTGCAAAAAAAACCTAATAGAAAATTCTGTCTGTGATTTGGTAAGTAGACAGAGGTGCACAATCATATCTTAACCATAGGCCTCGTCAGTGTTCACATTAGATGACAGCACTATTACATTCTCACAGCTGATTTCGTTACTGCACGAAAGGAAACGTACCCATGCAAAGTAAAAGGTGTAGACTACAGTGGAACCCCAGGTACCCAATAGTGACAACTCTCACCTTCTTTATGCAGTGATGGTAATGGCATACAGTTGGCTTCGTTATTACAAGTACATGTCAAATATACCCCAGTCAGCATGTCAGGGGTGTGCAACCAGGACAAGAACAACTGTTACATATGCAGGGGATTAGCATTGGGCAGCATACTCGCAAACGTGGCATTCCTTCATCTAATTCTGGCTATGGAAACACATTACAATGTGATCAACGTACCACAGCAGTCCGGGATAAAGCCGTGCAAAGAGCATTCCCCTCCCCTCAGCCACAACACATGCACCCCAGCCTCTACACCCACTGTGCCCCCCAAACACCTGAGCATGCAGCAAGGCACATTGCCCGGAACACGCGTGCTGCGGCCCCAAAGGAGAACGCGCCACTACGCCTTACCTCAAATGTGCGTCAACAGTGGCCGGTCACACGCATCCACCAATCCAATACACCACTGCCGGCAAGACTCCGAAGGGTGTCGCACGGCCGACATTTCCGGACAGCACGACACCTCCCGCACTCCGTCCAAACAAAAACAAGCACCATCACCTATAAAAAATCTATAGAGCGCGTACTGCCGTAGAGTAAAGCACCCATTATCCGAGCCCACATCAAGCCTACGCTCGAGCGAAAAACCGTTACAGCATATTTGAAACATTAATAACGCTCTGATACCTAAACAAACCAATTCCCATCTAACAAATTCAGGAAAAAATGAATCAATAAAGAAAAGTAACCTTACATCTTCACAGCTTCATACATCATGCATCACATCAATCTGCAATACTATTATCCAAGTTTAAGCCCCCAGCCCTCAGCCACTTTTCAGCTTCAACTGGATCCTCTGTGGTTTTGACACCTGATCCAAAAAATATCTTCAGTGTCGCTGGTTTCACCAGCAGAGTTTTAATCCCCTTTTCTTGTGCCAAAGCTTTTGCACTTTTGAACGCCTTCCTCATTTCCACTATTTCCTTAGGGAAATCTGGATAGATCGCCAATTGATCTCCATTTAGCAGAAGTTTTCCTTTTTCTCTCGCAGCCTTTAAAATCCTTTCCTTTGCACTCACTCTGGACATCACCATGATGATCTGTCTTGGTTTTCCGGCCTGGACCAGCTTACCAGCTCTAAAAGAGTAATCCATGTCCATTTCTTTTAGGATGTTGTTACCCAAAGTTGCCTCCAGTACTCCTCTGACTCTGTGATCGAGGTTTTTGTCCAAAGCAGGGTCTTCACTCACACCCAGCAAGCGCAAGTTCAAGTTCCTTTGATCAGCCTCCAACATCAGGTTCCTCCTCTTCAAATCAGAAACTTCATATCTCAACTCCTTGTAGGCCCTATAACTCCCTGCAACCTCCGTGGCCAAGGTTGTATTTTCTGCTTCCACTTTGGTGACTCTATTCTCCAGGTGACCGACTTGAGAGGACAATTCACTGAGGGTAAACTTAATTTCCTTCACATCCTGGGCAATCTGGAGAAGCAGTGCATACATGTCACCATTCTCTGAACTCTCACCCATCTTCTCCCCTTGTTTAGCTTTTTTGGAGTTGGGGTTGTCAGGGATCTCAATCTTCTTCTTTGATATCAGCGCAGGATTCATTTTCCTCAATTTCCAATATTATTATTATCCATAGGCTGGGAGGGAGCAGGAGCAGTTGGTTTAAGCTGCTGCCTTGTTCACCAACATTCCAGAATCAGCAGAGGGTTTCTTAAGAAGAGGGTGCACAAGGGAGTGCTTCAGGGGGCTTCAGGGGGGGGAGGGAAGACTCCAGTTGCGAAGGAGTGGTTGCAGAAGTCAGCCAGAGCAGGAGCCAGGCAGTCAATGTGGTCCTTGATGGTCTTGGAGAAACAGGGATGAACCTGTTTTGATGAGACTTTCATAGATTGAACTTGTCTAGAAACCTTGTCTGGGGAGAACAGTGGAAAGGCAGAGAAGGAGGGAGGAGATGTGGCAGAAGAAGGCCGGAGGAAGAGCAGGGAGTAGAGGTAGGAGCAGAGGAAGAGAGAGAGGACAGGATGTTCTGGGTTTTAGAGATGAAATGAGAAGCCAGAGCCGTGCAAAGGGCCTGGGAGGGGACAGGAGAGGTAGAGACTGTGGCAGGATTGGCCAGTTCCTTGCAGATTTTAAAGAGTTCTGCTGAGTTGTTAGATGCCACAGAGACGCAGGCTTGGATGTGAGCTCTCTTCTTGGTGCGGACAGAGAGCCGGTATTGCCTTTGGAGCAGGCGACAGGCCAGTTTGTCAGAGGATGAACCAGAAGCACGCCATTTCTGAGTCTTACCAGGAGTTGCACTTGGCTTTGGGCTTCAAGCGGATCCTCATGACAGGGGCAAGAACATCGAGAGTATCAGAGTGCAGCATGGAGAGGGATGTGTCAGGGTGTGAGTTAGCCGAAGGGGAGGTGAGAAGGTGGTGGCGAAAGCCTCAAATGACACACGCTTCATGGGTCGGATAATCAAGGAGGTGGGTGGCAGTGCTGGAGTTGGCTTGGCCTGAGGGGTACAGAGGGTGAGCTGGGAGAAGAGAACATGATCACTCCAGGAGAGAGAAGTGGTGAGAGGGATAGAAAGGGGAAGAGATTAGAACATCCAGAGTGTGCCCTGCAGAGTGAGTCAGGCCAGAGGGGAGGATAGAGAGTTTGTGAAAGAGTCCAGAGGAAGAACAGGAAGCATCCAGGTGGATGTTGAAGTCTCCAAGAAGGAGGAGTTGAGTGGTCGAGACCAGGACGGAAGAGGACAGGTCAGCCCACTCAGAGAGGAAGGAGGTGATCTGACCAGGTGGCCGATAAATGGTAGCCACAGTAAGGGAATGGCGAGGAGAGAGAGAGCCTGCAGACGAGGCATTCGAAAGAGGAGTAGGCCTGCGTAGGAAAGACAGAGGCAGGGATCCACTCTGGGAAGATCAGGGCTACACCCCCTCTGGATCGATTGGATGGTTTATAGTGAATAAGTCGAATTCAAAAAAGTCGAATGCAAAAATGTTGAAAAAAAAAATTGTGTTTTAAAAAAAAAAAAAATGTATTACTAGCTAAAGCCAAAAAAACATACAGATAAAAAAAAGACACATTCACATTTTTTTTTGACTTTTTTTTTCCGACATTTTTGGATTCGACTTTTTGCAATCGACATTATGACTGGCCACCCCGATTGGATGTGGGTGCAGAGAGGATCTTGTAGCCATCAGGGAGGAGAGTGTCAAAGCTCATGACAGAACTAGCCGTGAACCATGTCTCGGTGAGACCGAAGACATCAAGGTCATGTTCTTCCAGGTGACGGCAGATGTCAGAGGAGTGTTTGACAGCAGAGCGAGAGTTGAGAGTGGCAATATGGAGAAGGTTGCCATCCTTGAAAGACTTGAAAGACTTCCGGGGAGGGGTCAAATCAGAGGTATGCCCTGCGGAGGTGTAGAAGAAGCCTGAGGGGGGCAGAAGAGGAAGGGGGAGAGGTCAAGGTAGCCAAGGAGGAGACATTAGGGGGAGGCAAGGAAGTTCTAGGGGGGGGAAGAGAGGGGACAGCACGAAAGGAAAGGAAATTGATGAGACGCGGGAAGCGTCTGTCAAAGAGGAGAAGGTTGGCCTGAGGGCCTTGGACCAAGACGGTACCATTCAGGTAAACATTAATGATGACCATAGAGGAGTGGAAGGGGGCCAGGAGGGCCTCCCACCGGGTGCAATCATTAATGAGAGAAGAGAAAGGAAAGGAGAAAACACAGAGACCATATGAAGAGTCCATAGGTCTGGCGAGGGAACTACAAAATGGATGTCGGTGAGGGTTTGCCTGGAGGCAGCGCTGGTATAGGTGTCAGAGATAGGGAGGCCTGGGTTGGAGACCAGGATGTCCTTTTTAAACTTCTTCCTCCCAGGTTTAGTGATTAGAGCAAGATAGTCGATAGAGAAGCATTTTGAAAAGATAGGAGAAACAGAGAGCACCATAGAGTAGGTGGGGAGAGGAGAGAAGAAGAGGGGCCAGGGGAGAAAAATTGGGAAGGACATAGGGAGGAGCAGACGAGACAGAGAGAAACGAGACAATAGGACAAGACGACAGGAGCTCAGATAATGGTAGAAAAGTTTACTGGATGAGTGCTTTGCTAAGACGGCAAGACCACAGAATGGCACTCCTTTCACAATATAATGTTAAATAACCGAGAAAACACACCTAAGTCTGAGAGTCCTGTATAGCGAGAAAAGGCCTAGACTTCACAATGCAATTTTAAATACCGGAGAAAACACACCTAAGTTTGAGATTCCTGTATAGCGGGAAAATACAGAAGGGAAAGAAGGCAACTGGGAGAAAGCAAGCGAGGGTACCGAGTCCACAAGGGGCATAATAGTGGAAATGGAGAGTTCACACGGCCTAGGAGGGTCATGGCAAAGAGCTGCTCACCTCTTCACCTCCGGGTGGAAATGGCTTTTGAATCGGGTACCAGCGACTAGGCCAATGCACTGTAGTGCAAGTAGCCTATCAGGGGAGGAGCGCGGGCTGGGAGGCGGACGGGAGGGAGAGGGAATACGGAAGGGAAAGAAGGCAACGGGGAGAGAGCAAGCGAGGGTGCCAGGTCCACATGGGGCACAACAATGAAAAGGGAGAGTACACACAGCCCAGAAGGGTTGTGGCAAGGGGGGAGAAAAAGAGGCCTTATAGAGGCCTTAATGGACCCTGTGACGAGGGTGACTGGGGTCAGAAAGCAAAAAAGACTAGTCCTCTGAGAACTAACACTCTTTATTAAGCGACATAGCCCAGGATGGCATAAGTAACCAAAAGTTAGTAGAAAGTTCAGTTAAGGATATCCAACTCAAGACTTAGGTTCCAACACTTACTGAAGTATCACTGTCTTTGGGTGAAGAGGGTTTTTGACATTTTTTTCTGTTTTCTTGGTATTCTATGTGAACTGAAGTTGGGTTTTTTCTTCTTATCTCTGATTTCAAGAATCCTCCTTCCTTCGCCGCTCTCCTTCTCAGTCTTCTTGAGGATTTCCTACATCCTTTACTCTCTCCAAGTCTTTTGGGCTTAAGGAGTTAAAACAACCTTGTTGCCTCTGCTAGCCTCAGCCAGAAGGGGTTCCAGCACTCTTTTTCTTTCTCTTTTAGCCCCGGGTTGAAAGGAATAATGGTTGCTCACAACCTTTCCTTCTATCTGCTAATCCTGGGTTTACGGGTTTCCGATACCCTTTTCTTCTATTTCCTAGTCTCAGGCTTAATTGTTTCCTACACAATGTTCTCTCCCTATCCACGCCTCTTGCTTCAATTTCCGGTTTGGTCTTCAGGGCTTAAATGTTCTCATAGGTGGGTGATTTTTTCCTTCAATCTCAGCGAAACCTGGAAGATCTTCTGCAGCAGTGTCAGGCAGAGAAAAGGAATGGACTAGCCTTACCTTTCCCAAGGACCTTAGAAATGTTCTCTGATTCCCCAGACATTGAGAGTCTCCCATCCTGGATGTCTATCTATTCTGGCCCTTGCCCTCCTTGACAGTATGACATGCTGTTGTGCCACTTCCCAGCGTGGATCCAAAATGTATGGATCAGGATTTCCATGCCTCTTGCCTTGGACCCAACCAGCCTCCTCAAACCTTCCCATACTTTTGGTCTATTTGCTCCTTCTGTTCTTTTCCACACCCCTCCTGGCTTTCACAAATGTTTTCTATATCTCCTCTGTCCACCTTCTCTGATTTTTACAAACTTCTGACTTCTGTTTCGCTACCACCTTCTCCTGTCATTCACAACCTCTTCCTTGCTTGCCATTACCTCCTTATCTATTTCTTTAACCACCTGATGTTCATCAACCTCGTCTTTGATTATCTTTACCACTTTCTGCTGATGTTGAACACGCTCACCTGACTTTTGCTCTTCCACCTCCCTCTAATATCCAGTGAAAACCTCCTTATTTTCATCTAAAATCTCCTCCCATGATTATAATTATAATTGTTGTTTTATAAGGTGCTTAATACCAGCGAGTGGTTTCTAAGCGTGGGATCGGGATTCGAACCAGTGGTGCGCTGCATGGTCTTGCTCCCAAGACAAACGCGTTGCCCCTGAGCTATCCTTCCTCCCCCAGGAAGGAGGATGCTCCAACCTCCTCCTCAATTTCTTTTTCCACAAACTCTTTTTTAATTTCTCCTTCCTCAAACGTTTTCTCAATTTATTCATGCACCTTCGTCTGATGTTTAGAAACCTCCTTGTGATGTTAGCAAAAATACTCATATATTGCTTCTTTTACCTCCTTCTCCCCCTGTAGCCTCCAAACTCCTTTCCCAATTTATTTGAGCCAATTTCCTCCTACTCTCCAACATCCTCCTTCCCCTGTCCAGGCTCCCCTCTCCAACTCTCCCCAAACGCTTCTTCTTCACACTGGCAGTCTCAGAGTCAGGGCTAATAGTCCACTGTAGCTTCCTCCCATGAGGATGTGGGAATCTGCACCTATGATGGAAAATCTGCGAGGGACCTGGATTGGCTGAGGGCAATATGTTCATATTGACTCACTAATTGACTGGGAAGAGAGCATTTGAGTGGCTAGTCCACCATCCTGATTTCACAAGTGTTCTTGTCGATATCTGCCAAGAGCCGTGGGAGTTGTGGGATGCAGCCCCACTCAGGCTGGCATTTGAGAACATTTGTAAGTGCTCTGTAACTTGTTTAAGTGCTTCTGCTTCTGTTGAGGTGACACCCAATTAAACAATGGGCAGGTTTATATTACAAGCAACTGAGCCAGCCCTGTCCATGTTTAGGAATCCCTTATAAATGGCCCAATATCAGATGCTGTTCTCATCTGACCAATTTTCTCTTCCCTTTCTTCGAAGGTCGGAGCACCAAAAGTGGTGGTCACTTAGACTGGTCATTTTGTCCCAAAGGTGTAATATGAGAGAAGCCGTGTTCCCTCTAGAAAGTTTGAGAATTAGAATTTCACTGTTGCTATTTTTTCATATGATATTGAAGGAGGAAGCCACTGATGTTCCACAGACTTCTTACATTTGGCTAATCAATTGTACTCCTTATCAAGAGGTTGAGTTGTCTCCGCAAAGGATCAGGACAAACTTCAAGGTTCCATGAAAAGGTTTTATTAAATATTGAGCATGCAGTTGGGCTGTATTCAAATTTAAATAGTATGGCAGTTTCTGCATTCAAGACTTTCTTTTCAAAACCAATGGAAGTGGCTCTCAAAAAGTCTCTGGGTCCCTCCCCAGTATCACTTACAGTCCTTGGTGTCTTGTCCTGGGCTTCTCCTCAATGGTGAACTTAATCTCTAGTGTTCGCTGGTTGGCATCATAAGGGTCTCAGCTATTAACTGCATGAGTAGACCAGGCAATACAAATGGCCAACCACTTTTACCACTGTTGAGGCAAGCTGTGAGGTTTGTCAGACTTTTCTTTGGGCATTTGGGCACTTTGAAACACAATTTACTTGTTGTATAAGCACCTTACAAATGCACAATAAATCAATATTTGGCAACTACCATGCCCAAGTGTCTTGGCTCTATAGCCAACCTGCCCCACTCTCACCCTCCTCCTCAATGCGTGTATGTAAGTTTGTTCCTAAAGGGCCTATCTGTGTTTACCCTCTGCTGATATCCCTATATACTGACTCCTTGTCTGCCTGCTCGACACTACAACATTTGCATACCACCCATAGCTCTCTCACACACCCTGTAGACTTGGGACGAGTGTGTCTCTCTCTATTCTCCCTCCAACCTCCTTGTACTTGCTCATCCTCCTTAAATCTTGCTCTATAATCCAACTCCTTCGCTTCTTTTTTCTGACCACCTCCTGTCTAGTTCTCGCTCCCTTTTATGACCTCAGAACTCCTTTGGTCACCACCCTTCTCAGATCTTATTCCCACTTCCAGCTACTTTGTTCCTACTTTCACCACCTCCACCTCAAATACAATTCCCTCCTTCTGCTCCCCATTTTACCAACTTGCTTCTCCTTTCACAAACTCCTCCTTCGGCTTGCCTGCTCCACCTTTTACTACCTCCTCCTCAGGTCTTATTTTCCCCTCCTGCTCCCATAGATGTGCTTACAACATCGTCGACTGGGCGGAAGATTTCCGGAGGAGCTGCATTTTAATGCAGTTTATTTTCAATTTACTGGTTGGAATTATTTTAAATATAAAGTCTATTTTGTTTCTCAGATCAACAACACTGCAGGTAATTCTGAGCTGTTGGGAGTCATTCCACTCTGACAGTTAAAGTCTTTGATGGCCATACTTGTACATATGCTTCATATTTACAAAAGCTTTATTGTTAGGGGGACTTTTGTTCTTTAAAAAAAAAAAGGAAATGCGTACCAAACCCTGTGTACTTTAGGTATATAGTGATTCAGTTATACAACTCTCACGGACAAATATAACAGATGTAAAGCTCTTTTGTCATTCTTATGTCCCCAAAATGCTCTTTGATATGCAAAACCGCCAAACCCTCATTGGTTCCTTCTAATCAATACACACATACACTGGGTTAAGCAATCACTTTAATATTCAAATACACAACATGCATTTTTTAAACCATTGCAAAAATTAGGATTTTCCCTTCAGAAAAGTAAATGTTAAAAATGATGCATCATTTTACAATATTAAACGCATGTCTATGCTTACGTCAAGCACAGAGTTCCCACAGGTGGCACTAAAATGATGTTCAGAAGCAAGCACTCATTTCCCTCCCAGGCCCCACATTTCAGAGGTATGTAGCTGCCCAAAAGGTACAAACATGAAATAGATCATAGAGAAGTTAAAATGACAAAGGGGAAGTCTAAATGTGCAAGTGCATCAAGAAACCTTGGATACCCAAAGCCATTGAAGAGTGAGAACAAAAACTGTGTGCCAAAGGTACACACTGTTTTACAGCTGTAAAGGTGTCCCATAAAGATATCCATTTAGCCATCTTTACAGAAGCTGCTTAGTGCTAAGCCGGCAAATGGCACCTATGTTGGGTTTATCATGCATCTTTGGTGAAATTCTGCTGCATGCTCAGTACTGCCAGAAGAACCAACTGCAAAGTATGTCACACAATTTAGAACTCTGATGTTTATAAGTAACCTTTACAGTAATTATATTTTAAAAACAAGCTGGGACTTTTACTGTGAAACAGTACTTCAAACGACAGCAGGACATCTATATACCCACAAGTCTCCAAATGTTCCGATGTAATGTACAGTCCAACCAACTCTACAGAGTTAATAAACATTTTAAATTACCTTAAATGCAAGCTGGCAAGACCCATAGACTAAACCACACCCACAAAGGTAATATTGTGCTTGAACACCCGATCCATTGCTCAATTTTACTCTTGCAGTGTTGGGTATTTTGAATAATTGCACAAACAGCAGTGATGTAAACAGTATGTACCATTTCATTTGTTATAACATTATCTTGCGTTGTGCAGATACGAGGAATGCTGTTGTTTCCTGCACATGAATGTTCAGGGTTGCCCTTATCCATTATTTCACTGTGAGAATGCACAGCCAAAGATTCCAAGAACCTTCTCCAACTGTCATTACTCTACCGACTTGTTCATTCCCAGGCAGAGTTTGCAAACTTAGCTTGTGATTTTGCCAGATTTAAATGGTGTTCCAGCCCAAGGGATTGGAGGTACAATGGATGCAGCACGTAACGTGCTTTATTTCCATTTTGCCCCCTGCAAACACCAGAGCTGTAACCATGAGAAGGGGGTTGAGTTATTTTTATTCAGCATTTTTATAAGATGTGCCTTTACCACTTGCATATATTTGATATGTAAACTTTACCGTTTGAAAAGACCGGATGTAGACATTTAGTAATGTTGCATTAATAGTAAAGATCAGTGAAGGTGCTTCTGATAGAGTGACAGCAGGCAATTTGGGAGAGAAATCCGATATTAGCATTGAAACCAAAATTCCTCATTCCAACCTTCTCACACTTGTGTCCAGTTGGCAGACAGCTTACGTTCTTATCAATGCCTCTAAAATATTGTTTTCGGACCTAACTGAAATTAGACAATTAGCCATAACAATTACCTCTAATGCACTTGACTGTAGAACACACTTCCTTCTCAAAATCTTGGGCAGCAGAGATATGAAAACACTCTTTCAACTAACATATCATAGAAGATGACAGGCTTAGCAATAACTTTCTAATCCCGGCAACCTTAAAAACCTGCTCATAATTTTATGGAGCCAACATGGGGGACAAAATGGGGGTCAAGGAGCGTAGTTTGGGCAGCTGGACAGAATTTGTTGAAGGGGCAGAATCTGGTGAAGGTGCAGAGTCTGGTAGAGGTAGAGTAAAATGGAGGGTGCATGCACTTATTTGGGCCTAGGGCAGCAGAAAGCCTTAACACGCACTGCCTGCTCCTCCGCTCCTTCTTTCACAACCTGCCTCCTCGGCTCCACCAGCCTCTGCTTTTTCCAACCACTGCCAAATTTACATCATGTCCCTCTCCAGGCTCCTACACCAGTGGTTCATTTGTGCTTCCTTGATTACCCCCTCTCCCCTACCCCGAGGTCGATCTTCTGGTGAGGATCTGTATATGCGAGTAATTTTTTTTAATGGGATCGGTTCGGCCTTAACAAACATTTTATTTCAGGTGTGTTCATTTGAGACGTGTTGGTCTCCCATGTCCTTTGGACTGACATTATAAGAAACAGGTCTGCCATGCTAAATTCTCATTGATACTTACACATGCTCAGACTTTTTTGAGCTCCGTACTAAGCAGGCAGAGCCAGTGTTGCTCTAGTGGAGACTCCGCCTGGTAACAACTTGTCTCTTGGTAAGCAATGAAGAACAAGTTACTTTCTTACCTGGTAACGTTCTTTCGATGGGATGATCCGACGACGTATTCCATATCTATGACAGGTAATGTCCACAGCTGTGCTGCTTCGGAAAATCTTTGGCGTCTGCGTCGATGACGTGGATGCGCCTTCCCCAAGGACCTCCTCCGACGGCCGACGTCACCCGATGTGATAAGTAGAACGCACGACGCCCATAGCCTCAGTTATAGTTTTTTCCCAGAACGTGTGCCACCAGTTTTCTGCCAGTCAGACACACAAGGCCTTGTGGAACGCAAGCTGCAATCGCAAAAGAAATTCTGCAGCGGGGAAGGCAGGGAGGGAGCGATATGGAATACGTCGTCGGACCATCCCATCGAAAGAACGTTACCAGGTAAGAAAGTAACTTGTTCTTCGAGGGGATTGGGTCCTCCGACGTATTCCATATCTATGACAGACTCCCAAAGCAGTACCAAGCAAGGAGGTGGGAAAGAATTTAGAATACAAATTTAGCATGCCCAATCAAATTGCGGAATAGAGAACTGCCTTGCCAAAGGCCAGATCTTGCCCTCTGATGGAATCAAGGGAATCGTGACGTACAAAAGTATGTACTGAAGCCCAGGTGGCTGCATCACAGATGTGACGAATAGGAACTCCCCTCTGCAGGGCAGTAGACACAGCCACTCCTCTGGTAGAATGGGCCCGCAAGCCAGCCGGAGGGTCCTTACCCGCCAAGCGGTAACACTCGGAGATAGCTAAAATAATCCAACGAGACAAAGTCTGTTTCGTCACAGCTTGTTCCGACCGCTTTCCAGCGTAGCCAATGAAAAGTTGATCGTCCATTCTAACCCGGGACATGCGCGAAATATAAAAGCTCAACGCTCTCCGAGGATCAAGCTTATGGAGCCTCTCCTCTTCCTTACCAGGATGTGGAGGAGGATAGAACGCCGGAAGAACAACCTTCTGGCTCAAATGAAATTCCGAAACAACCTTCGGAAGAAAAGAAGGACGAACTCTAAGGACAACCCTGTCCTTGTGAAACACAGTGAAGGGTGGCTTAACTGAAAGTGCCTGTAACTCACTCACTCTGCGAGCGGAAGTCACCGCAACCAAAAACACAGTTTTCAGAGTTAACAGCCTCAAGGGGCAAGAATGTAAAGGCTCAAACGGAGCACCCATGAGAAACTTAAGAACAAGGTTCAAATCCCAACCTGGCACCAGAAAAGGTGACGGAGGGAACACATTAGTGAGCCCCTTCAGAAACTGCGAAATTAAAGGAATTTTAAAATAGGAACACTCTTCAGACAAGCGCTTAAATATGGACAGCGCCGCCAGGTAACCTTTAATGGTCCCCACTTGCAAGCCCCTGTGGGCCAAAGAAAGCAAAAAAGACAGAACCATGGGAATGTCACATTCAAAAGGATCCACATTCTGAACTCTGCACCAGTCGCAGAACTTTCTCCAACGGCAACGGTACAGAGACTTTGTTGCCGGCCGCCTGGCCGAGAGCAACACCTCCATCACGTCTTCAGGGAGGTCCCAATCCTTATACCTCAACCTTTCAGAAGCCAAGCGTGAAGATTGAGGGATCTGACCTCTGGATGGAGAACCTGACCCCCCTCCCGTGAGAGCAGATCGTCTCGGTAGGGAAGACAACGTGGAGGGCAGATGGACAAGTCTAGAAGTTCCGGGTACCACGTCCTCCGGGCCCACGCTGGAGCAATGAGGATCATCCGGGAACCGAACCTCCGTAACCTCCGCAGCACTTGCGGGATGACGGGGACTGGAGGAAACGCGTACAGCAGTGGGAATGACCACTCCACCATGAACGCGTCGCCTAAGGCTCCTTTTGGAGGAAATTCCCGCGAGCAAAACCTTTCGCACTTCCGGTTGACACTGGAGGCGAAGAGATCCACTTGAGGGGTCCCCCAAAGGGCGAAGATGTCCAGGAGAATCTCTTGAGCCAGCTCCCACTCGTGAAAGATCGTGCTCTGCCTGCTCAGAGCGTCCGCCGTTTCGTTGTCGTCTCCGGCCAGATGAACCGCCGAGATCGAAACTTCCTGCTGGATGGCCCAGAACTGGAGCTGCATCGCCTCCCTGCACAGCGGAACTGACCCTGCCCCCGCTTTTTGTTGAAGTAGTGCATGGCCACCGGGTAGTCCGTTAGAATCAGGACACTCTTTCCGCGCACAGTCGGCAGAAAAGCCTTCAGGGCTAGCCTGACGGCCCTCAGCTCCAACAGATTGATATGGAGTCTGGATTCCGACGGAGACCAACGACCACTGAGTGTCAACTCGTTAGCATGAGCTCCCCATCCCGTGAGGGATGCGTCCGTCACGATCGTCACCTCCGGCCAGGGCAGCCAAAATGGGGCCCCCTTCATCAGATTGCCCTCGATGGCCCACCACAGAAGGTCCCGGGCTACCGAGGACGGCACCTGAACAGGGTCCGTCAGCCTGCCGGAGGACTGAGACCACTGGAGCTTGAGTGCCCACTGCAAAGATCTCATCCGCAGACGAGACTCTGGCACCAGAAGAATGCAGGATGCCATGAGGCCGAGCAGTCTCAAGAACTCGGACGCTGGGAGATTCTGGGCAAGTTGAAACTTGTGCACCATCTGCTGAATGTGAAGAGCCCTCACCTGAGGAGGAAACACTGCCCCAGGGACGTGTTGAGCACTGCTCCGATGTACTGGAGCCGCTGCGTTGGTGTCAAATGGGACTTCTTTAAATTGAGGGAGAAGCCCAGCCTGTGAAGGGAGTGGCAGGTGACGGACAGATGATCCAGAACTTGCTCGGGAGAGCCCCCCCTGATCAACCAATCGTCCAGGTAGGGGAAGACGTGTATCCCCCCCTTTCCTGAGATGCGCTGCCACCACCACCATGAGCTTGGTGAAAACCCTCGGGGCGGAGGTCAATCCGAACGGCAGGACCCGAAACTGAAAGTGCGAGTCGCCAACCGCGAACCTCAGATACTTCTTGTGCTTGGGATGGATCGGCACATGGAAGTAAGCATCCTTGAGGTCGAGAGACACCAACCAGTCCTGAAGTTGAAGGGCCTGGAGGACTTGAGAAAGAGTCACCATCTTGAACTTGTCCTTCCTGAGGAGGTTGTTCAAACCACGCAAGTCCATGATGGGTCTCAATCCCCCGTCTTTCTTCGAAATAAAAAAATAAGGGGAATACCATCCCTTGTTCCTCTCCGCTACAGGCACTAGTTCTATGGCGCCTTTCTCCAGCAGGGCTTGAATTTCCTGCGCAAGGAGCGGATCCGGACACTTCAAAGAGAGGTTCCCTGGTGGATTGTCGTGAGGCCTCTGCCGAAAAGGAAGACAGTAGCGGTGGGTTATGATCTCCAGAACCCACACATCCGAAGTGATGGCTTGCCACTCTACAAGATGCTGCGCCAGCCTTCCCCCAACCGGCGAACCATGGGACCTGGCCTCATGACTGAGTGGTAGCGGATGCTGCGTTGCCTGAGGGCAAAGAGGCAACTGCCCGAGCGGCCTTGGCACCTCGAGTACCTTTGCTTCCACCTCTGGCATTCTTACGATGGCCTCTTTGACTGCTAGCTCTCCTCGCTTTACTGAAGGACGAGTAATAGCGAAAGGAACCTCCCCTCCATTGTTGTCCCCTAGGACGAAAAGGCGGAGGTTGGCGAACTGCAGCGCCCAACGACTTCGCTGCAGCTTTGGAGGTCTGCAACCTCTCAAGGCTCTCGTCAGCCTTGCTGCCAAAAAGGTGTTCACCGTCAAAAGGCATGTTGAGGAGCCGGGACTGCACATCAGGAGCGAACCCAGTCTTCCGCAACCACGCAAACCTGCGCATTAAGGTGCTCGCCGCCATGGACCGGCTGACACAATCCGCCAAGTCCAAACCCGACTGACCGGCCTCACACATGGCATCATTGCTATCCTGAACCATAGCAAGGAAACCATCCTGAAGTGGGAGAATGGAAGACCAGGCTCCCGTCCTTCACCTCTCGAGCTTGGCCTAGAGGGTCACGGCCCAGACACCCGCCGCGAGAAGAGTTCGTCCAGTTACCAGACGACCAGGTACCATGGTACAGGAACATACGGATGTGTCCACCTGCCTGCCCAGCAGCCCGCACTGACCGTGCCGACACCTGCGGCTCGGATCAGCTAGACTAAAAACCACACGTCGTTAGAGATGCCATGACGACCTAGACAACGGGAAGCACATCTGTATAAATATACACACTTAACATTCCCACACCAATCTACACGAAGAATATACTCAGTGCTCTGACGTAGGCGACAGGCATATTCACGGACGTGCATCTTTATTATTTTTACATAGGCTTTCAGAGTACAGAAACGCAAGACGCATCATGAACTCATCTATAACGCTTGCTCATGCTTCCCTTGAAACCCGTTACCACCGTGAGAGGTATAATGGAAACACGATATTGGTCATGGAAATATATGCCACTATAATCTAAAGCACCCATGCACGAAATGGATCACTTATGCACCAGGCCCAAGTAGGCCTCAAGCAAGAGTTCCGTGGACATTAACAAAGCAAAAGTCAGGTTGCTGATCCTGCAGAATGAGCCTGGTGGAGCACCCAGGCAAGGTCGCAATGTTGCAAACCCACATCCAAGAACAAATCATCAAAGGCACGATGTTGCAACCTTGCACTCCGCGCACCAACGTTAGAATCATATCTACAAATTAAACCAGACACACAGTGGAAAAACAATATTAATTGTGCAGAATTCTGCCTCAAACACGGTCCCGCCTCACGTGACCAAGCCGAACCTGACGAGATGCCAAAACCCAGGAGAGACAGGGCGTCTGGGTCCCGCACTACGAGACACAGGCCGGGACACTTGAAAGGCTCCACGGACACCTGCTACAGTGGGAACGGTCAGCTCCCACCTATGAATAAATCCTCACATTGTCTGCATGAAACCATATTGAAACATTGTTGCAAACACGGGTACACCGAGAGCTGGGAACAACGGTGGTCCCAGGCTGGGGAGCTCACGGATGCACCAATCAGAACATGGGGCTCTTATCTCACACGTCATTAACATTAGCCAATCCTCAGGGGTCTTCATGTAACAATTCTTATGTATCTAATTGAAGGGACAACCCAGATATACCACCTGACTACACCTTGACCACTAATATCATTCTCTATATGTGTACTATACTAACCCTACCACTCGAGCAACCAATTATGAGTGGCGGTAGGTTTTTGTTAACTTTTTGAAGTGACGCAAGTAGCGCGTCATATTACAGTAAAAAGGGCCTGCGAGCCCCACGATTGTGTGTGTGTCAGGACGAACGCGTACGCTCCTTGACCCATCCCTGCCGTTTGCATAATAAACAGCAGAAGTTGCCTTGCTCCTTGTGTGTGCCTCATACTCTGTCTCGATCCGAGATATACACGGGAGGAGTTGGGGCCTCCCTGCCCGGAGGTCTGCGGGCGGCCCGGCCGACCCCGGCAGAATTTCCCCCCGACAAGTTGGAGGCACTGCTGAGATCTGTTTAAGATCGACTTTTATTTTTAATTTTTCCAGGCACTCCCGTTGCGAGGAGGCCCGGCGGCGCGGCCCCCTCTGCCGTTGCCCCCTTCTGAGGACTACAGGACCATCGCGGAGCTGCGAGAGGACCGGACAGCGCAATCCGGATATTGGCCCTCGGGAGCCGGTTGAGAAGTATCCCGCCCGCGGTCGGCGAGTGTCCAGACGTGGTCCAGACGAGGGGAGGTGGCGAGCCGCTTGGAGGGGTGCACGCAGTCGAGCGGCCCTGCATCGAGAGAACTTGGTGAGCATGACACGCACAACAAGCAATGCGAAATTGTGAGGGAGGGGGAGGAAGTAAATAAGGGAGGAGGGAGGAATTGTAAAGTGGCGAGGGTTTAGTTGAGTGTTGCTAATGGAATGAATGGTAGCGAAGCGAGTGCGAAAGCAGGCGGCTAACGTTACGCGAAAGAGGGGGGCGGGGCACGAAAACATCACGTGAAGCCGCTCGTAACAGTGAGCTAACGTTACGCGAAAGAGGAGGGCGGGGCACGAAAACATCACGTGCAGCAGCTCGTAAGACACTGATTGGCCTAAATCGCGACTACGTGTGAGGATGGGTGTGTGGTTTCCTACGATTTGATATTTATTATTGAATGAGTAGATGAGGTTCCCTATTGTTCGAGCAAGAAACTCGATAGGTAGATGACGTTTCCCTGTGGGCGGTGGCTAGTTACGTAGTTGCCCAAAACAGAAGATAATTGGCTGGTTAAGCCCTCCTGTTGAGGGGCGTATCACACGCGAGGCGACGCAGCGTGCGCAGTCCGGTTATAATATTGATGAGATTACCTTGTTCCAGGAGAGACAGGAAGACAGCTGTGGGGTTAGCGGGGTAGATTACAAGTGTATTTTGAATTTAAAGAACATAACACGAATATACCAGTAGCTCGAAGAAATCGGTGACGTCACCAGTAGGGATTTAATAGGATATCGTGAGCACAAGGAACTTTGGGTTCGAGAGTGGTGGGGAGGAGAAGTATGATAAAGGAGCTGATACGGAGATAAACTATAAACCAGTGGATCGAAAGAAGAAGGGGAAAAGGGGCGTGGCTGCGCACGGAGAACGCCGGCCACGGCAAGTGTAAAAGGGGGAGGAGAACGGAGAAACAGGACAACTGTATAAGATCGTCGTAAGGGGTACGCAGCCGCAGGGGGCTGCGTGCGCTTCGGCCGCAGGGGGCCGTAGGGGAAGGAATATAATATAACATCACATTTATTACTATTGCATAATTTGTCAAAGGATTGTCGTAAGTCCCCACACTTGCGGGGCGAGGTAAGAAATACAAGGTTGTATATTGTAAATTGGTAGTAAGGGGAAGGGTAACAAGGAGAGTAAAACCATGTCATCCGGGAGAGGGTCATCGGGGAGAGGGTCGGGAGGGTGGGGGAACACCCTCACTACCCCACTACAGCACATATGCACCACACTGCCACCACACAGGGAGAAGTTAATTAAGTACAGCATAGAGTGGACCCAGGGGACAGACAACAAAATGTTAACACCATGGCCGCCTAATGGTAGTTTCGATCCATATGCCCAACACTCACTACTGAACCATCTGCACAATACATACAAGGGGAAGAAGTTGGCAAACCACGTGGAGGTGTTTAACTTATGGAGGATGTTCCAGGGGTCTCGACCAGGACCAAATGGAATGTTCACTATGGGGGAGACACCGGAAGAAAAGGAGATTAAGAAAGAAGGAACGGGTGGGGAAAAGGAGTGCGAAAGAACAAAGAATACGGGGAACGAAAGACAGGGAGGAGAAAAGATTGATAAATTAGACGACATAAAAAAGGGACCTAGCAATGAGATACCCATAACACCGGGAGTGAAAACAGAGGGAGGAGGGTTGTACCCTTTAAGAGAATTAGGAGAAATAGAAGGACGGTTAAGGGCGGCTGAAGGATACTCAAACCCGGCATACAGCCCTCCACCATATGTAGCTCATGGGAAGATACCAATGGGGGAAGGGAGGATTAGAGAAGAGCAGACTGTGGAGATAGGAGAGGATGAGTGGGTAGCTGCACAGATATTGTTGAAATTACGAGGCTCACTAACTGGAGAAGAAAGGGAGGCGGTGAGGAGAACAAACGAGGATAGTGCCAGAGAGAGCGAAATGAGGGGAGAAGAGCTACTACGGCAGAAGGAAGAGATTTTGGAGGAAAGATTAGCAAAACTAAGGGAAGAGCAGAATGAACTGATCAAACAACTTGAGAGGGAGGAAAGAGAGAGAGTGAGGAAAAGGAAAGAAGGTAAGAACGAATTGGAAAGATTAAGGGAACGAAGCGAGGAACAAAAGAGAGAAGCTGAAAGGGTAAAAGCAGCAGCAGATAGGGTATCAAGAGTAGTGCTGAGAGAGAAGAAGAAGGAAGAAGAAGAAAAGGAAAAAGAAATGGAAGTATGGAGGAGGAGGATAATATCTGAGACAGCTAAAAAATATGAAGAGGGGAAGGTAATAGAGAGTATAGTAGAAAGAGAAAGGGTGAAATGGGAAAGGAAGAGGGAGGATGAAAGGATATTGGAACAGATGAGCAACGAAGTAATGGAGGAATTAAAAAGGAAAAGAGAGGAAAATAGTAGGGAATTGGAGGAAAGAAGTGAAGAAGGAAGAGAAGGGAGGGGTAAAGAGAGTGAAAGATGGGGAGATGTATATAAAAGTAGGGAGGTAGCAACGACATCAGCACTAGGGGGGACAGTTGGTAAAAACGAAAGGGGAGAAGGAGACTTAATAGATTTAAAAACAGTAACAATAAAAGGGAAAAAGGCAGAATGGGGGGTGGAATTTATAAATGATTTTTGCAGTGAGGAGGAAGAAGGAGTGGAGAAGGATGGAAGAGGGAGTGAAAGGGAAAGCTTAGATAAACTGTACCTCACTAGAACAAACATAGATTCGCCCTGGATAAGTAGAAGAGGGGAGGAGCTGGAGAGAAGTAAGGAGGAAACGAAAAGAATAGAGGAAATACAAACCAATGAAACCACGCCACCAACATCTCCATCACGCCGCCCTCCCACGTCACTACCTACGTGTTCAACCACCGCACGCTCTCTGCACAGAATAAAGCTCGCGCCCTTCATGAACGAACTTACACCGTATGCATGTCGGCTTAGGGACCTCCCTAGTCGCAGGCAAGACAGACAAATAAACATACCCTTATTGAACACAGGAAATGATGAAAGAAGGGGAAAGGAAGAAGAGGGAGGTAGGGGCAGAGGTAGTAAGGAAGAATTTGAAGTAGTAAAAGAAATGGGGGAAGAGGAGGGGTGTGAAGACTCAATATCATGGAGCGTAAAGGGTGACACAAGACAGAATTTAATGCCACTGCTGGAGAGAGGAGGGGTTAGACCACAATATGTACCTTGGAAACATACGGATAAGGAAAATATAAAATGTAGGCTCCCATCACTAAGTGGAGGTGCGGGTAAGTGGATATATGAAATGGAAAAACACACCGCAGGACAGAAACTAGCAGTAGGAGATGTGAAGGGCCTGTTAATATCAATATTAGGGGATAGAGCGGATGATATTTGGAAAAGAGCGGGATTCCATGGGGTAACAATAACAAACACATCGCATGATGGGGCACCATTTGCAAACTGCAGACATGCGCTATGGCAGGCACTGAGAGTGCAGTACCCAGACACCTCAGACATAGGAGCCATTACTTCCCGTAAGATGGGTGAAAATGAGGATCCTGTTGATTATATCCAGGACATTCAAGAGAAGTGGCGCATGGAGACTAGAGAACAATGGGACAAGACACCAGCCATATTTTATCATATACTAGTACAAGGGCTCCCAGAAGGAGTTCAGAAACAGCTAAAGAAAGTAGTAGGAATGGAAGCAAAACCATGGCCAGAAATACAACTGACTATAGTACATCACTGCAGGACATGGCAAGGAAAGATGAAACAAAAGGAGGAGGACAGGAAAACAGAAGAGGCCAAATTAGTACAGAAAAAACTTACCAAATACACAATGGAAGGGGCACTAATAACTACGCCCACACCAATGACCCAAAGCCCAACGCAAGTAGTGGCTGCACAAGATCCAGCTCAAATAGCGCCCCCACAAGGTGTAATACAGCAAGTGCCGCCTCTGCAATTACACACACCGAACATGGGAGGAGGGTACCCAATGCAAGGAACTGGGTATTATAGTTATAACAGAGGTAGAGGAGGGTTTATGAGAGGGAGAGGATATGGATATAATACCCAACAACAAGCTGGGGGACTCAGGAATAACTACTCCACAGGGCAACCCGTATACCAAGACAACGCAGGGAGCTTCCCATGGCAAAACAGGGAACCACCCGTGTGTTGGAGCTGCGGAATATTAGGACACATGTCACGTACATGTAGGGTCAGGCCAGGAACACCAGCATGGAATGAGCAAGCACAACCTAGAACATCACAAGAACAGCAGGGCATACAACAGCAGCAGATGTCACAACAAGGGAGTGGCCAACCACAACAACCACAACAACCACAACAACAAATAACACAGTATCTGCCACCGCCACAACAACAAGTAGCGTTAATACAACCACCACCACAAAATGAACGAACACAATTGGGTGGGGTGACGGTGTTGGGACACAACCCTTACACAGGGAATGGCCAATCATTGTACCCCCAATAGGACAGCCCACAGACGGCCTTGGTGTGTCCCATCCTGTCAGTAACACCTAATAGTGCGGAGGAGCCACGCATAGAGGTAACGATAGGTGACAAAAAATTATCATTTCTTGTTGACACCGGGGCGACCCGGTCTTGCATAAGGGAAGGTAAATTTAAGATGTCAGGCGAAGCCATGAACACCCAAGGATTTTCTGGGGCTAAAGGGTTGGTTCCATTTACTGATAACGTTCCGTTATCTATTGGAGATTATGATCTGTCAGTTCCACTTTTGTATTATAGTGCCTCGCCAGTAAATATACTGGGGAGGGACATAATGAACAGGTTGAACATGACGATCTCGTTTACAGAGGATGGCATAATTTGCTCTACCCCAGGGATTAACATGCTCGCAGCACGACAGATTTTGCAAGCATACTGTGGACAGACAGCGATTAGGGCGGAGCCAGTAGATGGCGAGATATTTCAATATGGCACTGACATGGCATTTGCATGGATGCCAGGGATAGAAGGGAAAATATGGAGGAGACCAGCAGCCTATCTATTCCGACCAGAAACACCAGGTAATGAACTAGAAGGGAAGGTGTTTGCAGTGGACATTGAGAGCATTATTGCAACAGCTGATTATGTTGCTGTGCACGCCCAAGATAACGAAGGGAGAGCTTGGAGGGCGGTGATAGCACTAGCAGAAGGGTGTAGGCTGACCCAGGTGTCAGATGAAGAGCTGTTCTCAGAAGAAAAGGAAGAAAATGAAATGGTGTTCATGATGAGCGTAGAAATATGGCTAAGAGTGGCTCACAAACAAGTAGCACAGAAAATTGCAATGGCACTTGAGGCACCCGCAGGCACCCCAGTCCCATTTTTTAAGGAGGATATGTCAAAGGTGCCCAAATCATTATGGACTATTAGCCCTTATGACGTAGGATGCATAAAAAGCATAGGGGGTGTAAGGATAAAGTTGAAAAAGGGTGCCATATTACCAAGAGTGAAACAGTACCCATTGTCAAAAGAGGCAGATGAGGGCATATATGAAACCATAACGGCCCTTATAAACAATGGCATATTGGTCCCCTCAGAATCACCATGTAACACAGCTGTGTACCCGGTTCGCAAGGCTAAAGGGGGGTCTTGGCGCTTCATACAGGACCTCAGACCCTTGAACAACATAGTAGAAGCAGAGTATCCAGTAACAGCAAACCCGGCCAATATATTGTGTGGCATTCCGGCAGAAGCATCACGTTTTACAGTGATTGACCTTAAAAATGCTTTTTTCTCAATACCATTACACCCAGACTCACAAGATTTGACAAGCTTTACTTACCGAAATACAAAGTGGAAACATACCAGACTACCACAGGGGTATTGTGAATCACCCTCAATTTTCAATAGAGTAATACAGATGGATTTGGGTAACGTTGAGGTGGAAAGCACAGTGTTACAGTATGTGGATGACATAATAATTTGTAGTACAAACGAAAGCAAATGTAGACAGGACTCCTTAAAAATGTTGACAATATTGGCTGAGAAGGGGTATAAGGTAGACATGGAAAAGATACAATACTGTCAGGAACAGGTACTTTACATTGGCCAACTGATATCTCAACATGGAAGAAGGATTGCACCACAAAGAGCACAGGCCATCTCAAGCACTCCCGTGCCACAGACTGTGAGAGAACTACAGCAATTTTTGGGGCTGTGCAACTACTGTAGAGCATGGGTATTTGATTACAGCTCATACATAGGACCCCTGCTTGAGGGTTTGAAGGAAGCAAATAAAGGGGAGAAAAAGTTGGGATGGACTATGGAAATGAGGGAGGCATTTGACGAATTAAAAGACGCAATATCAACTGCTCCAGTACTGGCATCCCCAGACTATGAGCGGCGCTTCTTTATTTTCTCACATTGCGACTCAGCAGTGATGAAAGCAGTATTGGCCCAAAAAACTAGCATGGGCTATAAACCAGTAGCATTTTACAGCGGTCACTTAGACCCTATAATGTTAGGCCAATTCTCTTGTGAACAAGGTCTCGCTGCAGCTGCTTTTGCAGTAGAAAAAGCATCAGCAATAACTATGGGGTGTCCAACTACACTATTTGTGGAACATGCACTATTTGCGATATTGAATAAACCTAAGTCCACACTAACAACACAGAGGGCATCAGGTTATGAGATTATTTTGTCTAAAGCTGAATTAGCAATTGTTAGATGTAGCACGGTTAACCCTGCAAGGTTCCTAGCAGAAGTAATTGAAGAAGGAGATTACGCCCACGATTGCACCCAAGTAACTGAACTATACTCATGTACTAGGAAAGTTGAAGAAAACGCACTAGAGGGAGGTGAGCTTTTGTTTATTGATGGGTCATCAACTATTGATCAAGGAGATGGGATTAGAAGGACTGGGGCAGCTGTAGTAAAAATGATGGAGGCGCCGGTGTGTGTGGCTATGAAGTGTGTACAATTACCACAGCATTACTCTGCTCAAGCGGCGGAACTCGTTGCACTCATATTGGCATTAAAGGAAAGTTTTAATAAAAGAGTGACCATATACTCCGACAGTGCATATGTTACATCCACTGTCCACTCAGGGCTATCAAAATGGAGAAGAAGAGGGTTTAGGAGAGCTGATGGCACTCCAGTACAACATGCCCTCTTGTTGGCTGAACTAATTGAAGTAATAAACGATCCCCAAGAACTAGCCCTAGTAAAATGCACCGCACACACCAATGGAGAAGACTATGTATCAAAAGGAAATGCAGCAGCAGACGCACATGCGAAATATGCTGCATATTTTGGTGAGATATGGAACCCCACCGACTCACAGAGAGGGAGAGGGAGGGGAATAGCGAGGGAGATGTTAATAAGAGAAGGGTACACCCATCTCCCAGCCACACAGATTATGGAGCTACAAGCGGCTGCACCAATGGCCGAAAAAGAAGTATGGGTGAAAAGAGGATGCACAATGTCACCAACTGACGCACTATGGCGACAGGGTGGCACTGGGAAAGTTGTAATACCGTTGGCACTGTTAAATACCGCCCTGAGCCAATTACATCACCCTGCCCATACAGGCAAGGAAATAATTGCAGCACGAATTAGAGAAGATTGGTTTTGTCCCGAGTTAACCTCTCACGTGTCAAATTTTATCAGCAATTGCCTCACATGTCAACAGTTTACGGCCGGCCATACTTTAAAAGTGATAAGAGGTACAATACCCCGGCCAGAAGGGCCTTTTCGGCACCTTCACATTGACTATGTTGATATGATCAACATCTGTCAAGGCAATAGGTATATGATTGTAGTAGTATGCCCATTTTCTAGGTGGATTGAAGCAGGGCCCTGTTCACACCCTGATGCGTTTAGAGCAGCCAAATTCATAGTAAGGGAGGTCTTCCCCAGATGGGGAGTGTGCGAGGTGTTAAGATCAGACAATGGGCCCCATTTCGCAAACGAAATGTTCCAGCATATCACATCCCTGCTGAACATTAAACACAAATTTGCATGTGCATACCACCCACAGGCTAATGGTGTATGTGAACGCCTAAATGGCTTATTGAAGGAGGCAATTGCTAAAATACAACAAACAACAAAGAAAAGTTGGTTGTATTGCCTCCCGTTAGCATTGTTTGAACTTAGAAACAGGCCAGGGTCCGACCACCACCTCACCCCACACGAAGTGGTTACTGGACGCCAAATGCGCCTTCCCCTAACACCAACGTCAAGGGCATTCACCGACCACGAAAGTTCAGCGAATGTGTTAGGTGATGAAATGTATCAATATGTGTCTTCTTTGATTACTAGTGTCGTGTTTGTGTCTCAACAGCTCGAGCGCATACGGGGCGGGTCCACCAGCAATCAAGAAAAAGACGAAAGTACGGAATTGGGAAAGGAGAACTCCTGCAAACTTGCCAAAGGTGACCACGTACTACTTCGCAATTTCAATAGAAGGTGGCATGAGAAGAGGTTCACTGGCCCCCATCTGGTAGAGGACGTATCAACAAGAGCAGTAAAACTAAAGGATAAGCGTGCATGGAATCACCTACATGATGTAAAGATCTACAAACTGCAGACCCGCCCCAGCGCCAACGACAGAGCAATTGGAAGAACAGCAACCACATCCCCTACAGCGGAAGAAAGTTCAACCACAGACAACGACCCAATTGTTCCCTCGGAGACAATAACTGACGAAGAAGGGAGTGATCCCCATACTGCCCACCCCATGATCACTCGCTCAAAGAGTAAAAATACTTCCGCCATTTAAGCACAAACCCCCCCCCCATTGACTGCTAAGTACAGTTGTAACTAAAACTGAAGGACATGATTGCACTAATACACATGTAAACACGTGAATGTTCTCTTTTTTCTCTCGCACATACAGGAACTGCGTAATATTGTATTGTTAAGAAAACTAATTAACAAATTCAGTGTGCAGGTGTAAATGGTGCTGCCAGACGATAACTACCCAGAAGAATTGTCACACCAATTTGTATACGAAATAAAGAGGCCAACATACTTAAAAAGGAGAAGGGTACGTGTGTACTACACAGCCTTCCTCCTGGCCATAGAATATCACATGCCCCACCTCCGCCCATACTTGCCAGTCCTAAAAGACCCATCACTTAGAGTAGCGTGGGAGCAGCTCTTCGCCTGGGCACTGAATGACTACTTGATAGGGAGAGCTTAAAAGTAACAAAACTAACATCTAATAACCAGCACTTTTGAGAATTTTCAGGCGGGCAACTGTAACGTCGCAAGAATAAGCTGCCAGGACCGCAGCAAGGTAAGAGCAAAATGCCGGTGAAATTAGCATATGTAATAAAAATAATAGGGATTTTTATGATCACCGGGTTCTTGGCTGCTTCTGTCTGGCAGTACAGCTATGCTATTGATTTTATTGCTGCACCCAAACTTAATATACCCCCGTCCCCTGCTGCAACAGGTGATACGTCAGGTGGTAATAGTAATTTTGCACCCAAGCAAAATAGAGTTAAACGCAGCACATACTCAGACAATAAAGGTATTGATAATTATGTACAAGACTCAGCACACGTCACAAACAACATATGGTACCAACACATGACCCGCATTGGTAAACAGACAACTGAGGATAGCTGTTACGTTTGCTCATTAATACCATACGCCATGAGCGCTTCACGAACATTTGTTGCCACAGAAATAGATGAAAAAACAGCACAGTGCGTAATATATTTGGCCCTGTTCCAAACAAAAGGAAGATTTCAAGGAACAGTAGTGCACATGACATGGAAAACACGAGACTCATACCCATATGAAAACAACTTCCTCAAGACCTATCTAAGTTATCACAAGACCAGTTTACATGCTGAAGCATTCAGGTACATAACAAGTGGCCCTGCAAAAGGAGAAACAAAGAAGGTAACACTGCAGTACCTACCATGTGATTGGTACGCCACTGAAGTTCCGGGTAAACAAGGATGCTGGGAAAGGCCGCTACTGACGATAACAGGAAAGGTGTTCCTGGGCAACAGCTGGGAGATAGGAGTGATTGGCAGCAACATGGTAACAAAAGAAACTATCTCAACTATCGAGACACACAATCATCGATGTTGGACGACGTGGATCAAGTATGTACCAATGCTCACATGGGTAGAAGAAGATGAAGACCCGATAACTATACTACCATTGACTGCACCCAAAGTATGCTATCAGCATAAAGGAGAGGTGGACGTAGGATATAACACCAATTGTGCAAACGTGATGGAGTTACCTGAGGGGGGAGCGGGAACAGCAGTAATAATGGACCATTATTGGGCCTGTGGGGAAAAGGCATATCATACATTGCCTCCCCTGTGGAATGGTGTGTGCACAATGGTACACGTCAATGTGCCATCACTAGTGGTACCTAAGAAGCATGTCGATGTGGCGAAATTTCCTAAAATGGATGAAGGGGATAAGAGAAGAAAGAGATCTGCACCACTCCAGAAGGAGCAAGGAAACAGGACCAACAGCAATGATACTGTCCTAAACAGGAGAAAAAGACAAGGAGAGCCATTGACAGGAAATTACCTGTGGGGAAGATCGGAAACGGAACTAACATCAATACCGCCAGAACATAGACTATTCAGCAGAGCAGCAATGTTCTTCTCCTCAATAATACATCCGGGACTGCAGGCATACGCAAACGCAAAATGGCTCCAAATAACAAGGTGGGAACTAATGATGACCATCAATTCAACAGTAAATGGGTTCAACGCAATTAAAGAGGAGCTGCGAGCTGTAAGGATGGTTGCACTCCAGAACAGATATGTATTGGACCTCCTCACAGCAATGGAAGGAGGAGTTTGTGCAAAGATAGGACAATCTTGCTGCACGTTCATACCTGCCAACGATGCTGACAATGGTACGCTGACAGAAGCAGTTTCACAATTGGCCCAGATGCACTCCAAAATGATGGACGAAAGTAACGGTGTGAACAAGGATAAGAGCTGGTTTTCACTATTATGGTCATGGATGCCATCTTGGCTGTCAGATGGACTGAAAATAATAGTGGGATGTGCTATTTTGGCTGGAGCTGCCCTGATAATAATTAGGTTTTGGAAGGCCCGGAAGGCACGCACGACTGACGAGTTGCTGGAAATGGTGGGAATGCACCCCTTAATGCCAGCAGATGACGGCCAGCATACAGGTGTGATAATACAAGAAAGGGAGAAGTTGCGCACCCAAATTATCACCAATCATCTAGACCCACCATCAGTGAAGATCGAAAACCCAAGGAACCCCCGGAGCTACATAGGAAGATGGGTATACTGTACTCCTGGAGGGACATGTGAATACATGTATTGGTCATTTGAAGATCATGTAAACCATTATGGACATCTCGGCGGGATAACTAAGATATGGAGGGTAAGAGGAGATAACGAGAAGGATATGTTTGTGGTCGACAAGTCGACCAGAGGGGGGACTGAAGTGGGAGAATGGAAGACCAGGCTCCCGTCCTTCACCTCTCGAGCTTGGCCTAGAGGGTCACGGCCCAGACACCCGCCGCGAGAAGAGTTCGTCCAGTTACCAGACGACCAGGTACCATGGTACAGGAACATACGGATGTGTCCACCTGCCTGCCCAGCAGCCCGCACTGACCGTGCCGACACCTGCGGCTCGGATCAGCTAGACTAAAAACCACACGTCGTTAGAGATGCCATGACGACCTAGACAACGGGAAGCACATCTGTATAAATATACACACTTAACATTCCCACACCAATCTACACGAAGAATATACTCAGTGCTCTGACGTAGGCGACAGGCATATTCACGGACGTGCATCTTTATTATTTTTACATAGGCTTTCAGAGTACAGAAACGCAAGACGCATCATGAACTCATCTATAACGCTTGCTCATGCTTCCCTTGAAACCCGTTACCACCGTGAGAGGTATAATGGAAACACGATATTGGTCATGGAAATATATGCCACTATAATCTAAAGCACCCATGCACGAAATGGATCACTTATGCACCAGGCCCAAGTAGGCCTCAAGCAAGAGTTCCGTGGACATTAACAAAGCAAAAGTCAGGTTGCTGATCCTGCAGAATGAGCCTGGTGGAGCACCCAGGCAAGGTCGCAATGTTGCAAACCCACATCCAAGAACAAATCATCAAAGGCACGATGTTGCAACCTTGCACTCCGCGCACCAACGTTAGAATCATATCTACAAATTAAACCAGACACACAGTGGAAAAACAATATTAATTGTGCAGAATTCTGCCTCAAACACGGTCCCGCCTCACGTGACCAAGCCGAACCTGACGAGATGCCAAAACCCAGGAGAGACAGGGCGTCTGGGTCCCGCACTACGAGACACAGGCCGGGACACTTGAAAGGCTCCACGGACACCTGCTACAGTGGGAACGGTCAGCTCCCACCTATGAATAAATCCTCACATTGTCTGCATGAAACCATATTGAAACATTGTTGCAAACACGGGTACACCGAGAGCTGGGAACAACGGTGGTCCCAGGCTGGGGAGCTCACGGATGCACCAATCAGAACATGGGGCTCTTATCTCACACGTCATTAACATTAGCCAATCCTCAGGGGTCTTCATGTAACAATTCTTATGTATCTAATTGAAGGGACAACCCAGATATACCACCTGACTACACCTTGACCACTAATATCATTCTCTATATGTGTACTATACTAACCCTACCACTCGAGCAACCAATTATGAGTGGCGGTAGGTTTTTGTTAACTTTTTGAAGTGACGCAAGTAGCGCGTCATATTACAGTAAAAAGGGCCTGCGAGCCCCACGATTGTGTGTGTGTCAGGACGAACGCGTACGCTCCTTGACCCATCCCTGCCGTTTGCATAATAAACAGCAGAAGTTGCCTTGCTCCTTGTGTGTGCCTCATACTCTGTCTCGATCCGAGATATACACGGGAGGAGTTGGGGCCTCCCTGCCCGGAGGTCTGCGGGCGGCCCGGCCGACCCCGGCAGAATTTCCCCCCGACAATCCCGTTCGTCCTCTTCGGTAATATGATCAGCCGCTAATGCAGCACAGTTCCACAGAGTGTGTGTGAAACGAGACAAGGCACATATGGAGTTGGCCGCCTGAAGCGCCATACCCCCCGAAGAAAACACTTTCCTCGCCCAGCCGTCAAAACGTTTGTCATCCCTATCCGGAGGGATGGTAGGATACGACGCCTGCTTTGCCGGGGCCGGAGCCGCCTGCACCACCAAACTCTCCGGGATGGGGTGCCTAGACAAGTAGCAGGGGTCGCTACTGGCTGGACGGTATTTTCGCGACAAAGACTTGCCCACTGCCGGGAGACTCTCCGGAGCAGTCCAAGCCGCCGCCACCCTTCTCTGCAGAGCCATATGAAAAGGCAAAACCGGGTCAGTGGGTGGACCGAGATCAAGGATGTCCGTGAGATCATCCTGAACAAACTCCCATGGGGGAGCCGACCAACCCAAGTACTCGGTAACCCGAGACATAAGGCGCCGATATGAAGAATCGGCATGAGTGCCAGGCTCCGGCCGACAAAACTCCACCTCCGGAGAGGTGTCCAGTCCACTGGCATCATGCAGCGACTGCCTCAGGTCATCAAACTGGCTATGGCCCGAGATAAATTCATCTGGAACCGTAACCTGAACCAGGCCGCCATCAGAGCCTTCATCACCCTCTGAAATGTACTCCAGGCGGGGAGAGGAAGACCTCTGTGGACCAAAGCAGTGCCAGACCTTAGCC
Source organism: Ambystoma mexicanum (assembly GCF_040938575.1). Taxonomy (NCBI): domain Eukaryota; kingdom Metazoa; phylum Chordata; class Amphibia; order Caudata; family Ambystomatidae; genus Ambystoma; species Ambystoma mexicanum. Next base: position 295,529,912 of record NC_090936.1, on the reverse strand, counting down.
ATAGCCTTTCTAGGGGCAAACCCCGTGCCATGGGGCCCCTGCGACACCACCGCCTCGAAAGGCGCTGAGGGCGTCGAGCGAATCGGCGTCGACGTCAGCTGCAGCGCTGCCAGCATCGGCGGCATCGACACAGGCCTCGAAGCCGGAGCTCCGAGCGTGTCTCTCGACGACCTAGGCGCCGACGGGGTCGACGACCCCCTCGGAGGCGGAGCCTCGAGAGAAATCGGCAACGACCTCGGCGCCATAGGCGTCGACGTCTTCTTCGAAGACGGCACAGGATCATGCGGTCTCGAGCGTGTCGAGGACCGGGACCTGGAACGGGCATGGCGAGAACGGCTACCCTTGTCCAAGCGGGACCTCTCCCGCGAGCCGTGCCGACCACCTGAGCCCGAAGGCGTACGGGCGGTGTCTCTCGACCGGTGCCGACCGACCCCACTCGGAGGCGTGGACCGACCGGTGCTCTGCGATTCAAGAATCGCTAGCATCTGCTTCCCGAAGGAAGCCCATTCCTCCGGTGTCGCTTGCATGGAGGGATAAGCGACCCGCCGACGGGCGGAGTCCTCGGAAGAGGACGGGGAAGGCGACCTATGCCGGCGCTTCCGGGAATGCCTCGAAGAGGCGGAGGAGTGGCGAGACCGACTCCGGGAAGGAGACCCACCAGACTTCCGACGATGACGCAGAGAGTCGCCCCTCGAGTCATCCGTCGAAAGCCCCGCAGACCTCGACTTCCGGGGCTTAGACACCCGCCTACCGACAGCTTCTTCTTGCGTTCCCGCAAGGCCTTTGCCGTGAGCGACTGGCAGTCAACACAGTCGTCTGTATCGTGGGCCTCCCCGAGGCACCAGAGGCAGGCATCGTGCGAGTCCGTGACCGACATCTTGGACCCACAGTCCTCGCAGTTCTTGAAGCCCGGACGCGGGGTTGAAGATGAGAAAGACATCGCCACAAACAGGTCTTCACAACAAACCGAACAGGTTCAACGAACCGAGAATTGAAAACAGCAAACTCCAACGAGTCGCGGCGTACCGAGATTCACGAAGCGAACACATTCGCGGAAAAAACGGAACTGAGGCTATGGGCGTTGTGCGTCCTACTTATCACATTGGGTGCAGTCGGCCGTCGGAGGAGGTCCTCGGGGACGGCGCATCGACGTCATCGATGCAGGATGCAGACGCCAAAGATTTTCCGAAGCAGCACAGCTGTGGACATTACCTGTCATAGATATGGAATACGTCGGAGGACCCAATCCCCTCGAAGTTACCATTTGGGAATCACACTTTGCTTGAGAAAAATGAAAAATACTCCTCCACAGCAGCGTCTGAGTTAAAGGGCCTGAGGATCTTGTATTACCAGCAACCTTTCCTTCTTGACTTTGAGCTTTCAATAAATGGCCAGATGTCTTTTGTAGGGTGTCTGGTCAAAGGATCGGATCCAAAGGGTCGAATGGTCAAAGGATCGAAAACCAAAGGATCGAATTTTTTTAAAATTATATATATTTTTTGAGGTTTTCGTTTAGTGAAATAAAGTGGTTTTTACCACAAAAACGGGGGGTGGGGGACCCCCCCCCCCAAAAAAAAAAAAATGTAAAAAAAAAAAAATTCGATCCTTTGGTTCTCGGTCCTTTGGTGTTGATCCTTTGACCATTCCACCCTTTGGTTGTCGATCCTTTGACCTACAACCCTTTTGTAGCTAATGTCACAAGCCGCTGCTCCAGACACATCTGTATCAGGGGTCCTCCGATAGCTGGTAACGCAATCCAAAAAGGAGTGTATACCAGGCAAGAAGTAACGCTCTTCATTGCAGGCCCAGACACAGCTGCAAGAGCACAATTCAATCAGCACAGTGGAACAGAACTGATGGAAGGGAGCTGTCAGAGCCGCCCACTGCCGTTAAACTTTCTATACGTTTTCACATCATTAGCATAGAAAAAAGGGTGCAACACTGTTAATTCATCCTACAAAGCTTATTGGCAGGACTACATCAGTCACCGATGGCACCCTATATGTTATTCATGATTGATGAAAGTAATCTTGACCCCCTCTGCCCAACACCTCCCTTCGTGATGTCACAAACCTTCCCACACCACCCCACAATGATAGACATTATATTACGTTTGCGCAAGGGGTGCGCATTGGGCACCACTTCTTTCCATCTCGTAACCTGCACGTAGTGTACTTGTTTGTTTATCAGACTATTATGGATACAATGTGTGAGCTCAAAGTCTGCGCACAAGATCCTCATCCTGTCCAGGCCATAACATGGGCTTGTACCATGCTATGCAAGCCAGCATTTTGCAACAATATCTTAGCGACTCAGAACAATATGTTCTACCCCTTACAACATGTACCAATACTTCCCAAGTGACCACGACCTCAACAATGGTGTGTTCGACCTGCTCATGCGAGGGTTGCACATGCTCTCACTCTCTAACTCCGCCTGATGCCATTACTCTCATGGCTCACCCTATTGCCCCTTGCCATCAGGATTAGGTACCTTTCATTCAGGAACATACACTGTCCCTCGCAGCGGGTCTTTGTGAAATGAACACTGTGCAAACGGCCTACGGGGTCACCGCCTCATTTCCCCTCAAAATACCAGGGAAGACTGCCGCATACAGGTCTTTATGAGGATAGGCCAAACACCTCTCAGTTAAAGTCCAGCACTGCTCCTGTATTCACTCCTATTGCAAAGAACTCAATCTGTCAATGGTCCCCTCGGCTCCTGGCAGAGCTAGTGATCCAACAACTATGATGTCCTTCACCCTTCTCAGTTTGCACTCTGTGTTAAAACAGGGTGTGGAGATTGCGGACCACCTTTCTGAATGTGCCCCGAATGTGATGGCACTTCCAGAAACATGGCTCAATGGTTCAACACCTATTGATGCCACACTATCCTTGCCATGAGATTACTGTCTCTTTCGGACCGATCGTCCCGTGCAAAAAGGTGGAGTAGTAGCACTCATGTTAAAAAACACCTTGATTGCCACATAGTAACCCACTCTAGCCCTGATGAGTGTGAAACACTTCTCATAGAGATCAAAATCAATGCTAATATGTTTCCCTGAGTGTTCTGGTCATATACAGACCATCAAGGGTGATGCCTGTGTTTCGAATAACCGTTCCTTGACCTCCTCAATGCCATTACAAAAGATAAGACTCCAGTAATTATGGGCAGAAGATCCTATTGATTAACAAGCCCCCTCTCTACTTAATACTCTTGATATAATTGGATACTCCCAATGGGTCAATAGTCCTAAATATAGTGGGGGTCACACATTGGATTGGGTCACAACACATCTTCTCTCCCTCTCTGACATTGAAGACACCCCATGTGCTTGGTCCGACCATTACTTGGTGATTCTCCATGTCCTCCTAGCAGCTTCACCCACCAGACTCGACTATTTGCCCAGCTCTGCTAAGAAATCCAGGCAATTTAAAAATGTTACACCCTCCAAATTTTCTGCATTGCTGGCCTCAAGGGTACAGCCTATTGATAGCTTCACCAACTCGGCCAACCTGGCGACACATCTTACAGTCACCATTAACTCTGCGATCGACTCTCTGGCTCCCATGAAAGCTAAAAAGATCAAAAGTGAGACTCGCAACACATGGTATAATGATGGTATCACGCTCAGACGTAATAAAAGGTCCCTTGAAAGAGAGTGGCGGAAGAATCCTTGCCCTCAGACTCTCCTTCGGGGTAAACAGTCGTGAAAGAATTTAAAATAGCTGTCACCGAAGCTAAGTCAGCCTACATTAACACCCGTATTGCAAATGCACGTTCACGCTCAAGCAAACTTTTAAAAATTCTTTCTGAATTTGAGGAATTTGGTACCAAGCCATTCATAATGAATTCTTCTCCAAAAAATTGGCCCATAGGCAAACCATCATGACCTACAAGAGCATTCTGCTGGGCATAGAGTGCCTTCATCCTTATGTCAGGATAACACTCACTCCCAGACCAAGAATATTACCTTTAACTTTGTCCACTGCTCTGAGATGGAAATCCACAAAATCATCCTTGCCATGAAATCTATATCTTGTCTTGGAGATATCATCCCAGTTGATATACTAAAAGGCTCCCTTGAGCTACTCGTCCCCTGAATAACCAGACTCATTAATCTCTCCTTTAGCGAGAGTGCGTTTCCCTTGCCTCTTAAAGAGGCCTGAATCATGCAACTGCTCAAGAAGAGTGGTCTGGATCACGCAACTGCTCAAGAAGAGTAGTCTGGATCCAGCAGTGGCCACAAATTATCATCCCATCACAAATGTGCCCTTTCTTCTCAAGATCTTGGACAAGGTAGCCTAGCTACAGCTGCAGGGTCACATTGAAAAACATGGTATCCTTGGGGCACGCCAGTCAGGCTTTAGAGCTCAGCATGGGACAAAACAAAACTATGCTGGATCTTAAATCCACCTTGGCCAGCATAGAGGATCGTGGACACCCAGCCCTCCTGATGTTGTTAGACCTCTCAGCGGCCTTTGACCTGGTTGACCACTCCCTGTTGGTCACTAGACTCAGGGACCTGGCACGTTGTTCTCCCCAGGCGGCTCAATGGGTCTCTTCTTTTCTCGGGCCACGTATCGCTAGAGTGGCAGTTGGTGAGGCCAGCTCGTCTTCTTCCACTCTGACCTCTGGTGTTCAGCAGCGGTTATGCATTGCCCTCCACGCTCTTCAATATCTACATCAGACCCCTGCTCAGCCTCTTGAACCACCTGTGTGTGCAGTTTGCCAACTACACAGATGATAGGGGAGGAAGGGTAGCTCAGGGTAAATGCGTTTGTCTTGGAAGCAAGAGAATGCAGCGCAACACAGGTTTGAATCCCAATCCCGCAACTCAGAAACCACTCTTGGTATTAAGCACGTTATAAATGAACATTTATCATTACAATTATACTGGGGTCATCCTCTAGCTCACAGGAAATTACACCCAGTACTCAGATACTATCAGCAAGGTTTATAATGCTATAGATGTGGATGGCCGACAATTCTTTAGCCCTCAATAGAGACAAAACTAAGCTTCTTATTGTAGCCTCATGCCCGTGTCTGAAGAAATTCGATCCTGCCTATAATATCTTCAATATAGCTGGCAATTGCATCGATGTCTCCAAGAGTGTGAAGACTCTTGGCATCGTTTTAGACACTGAACTCACTATTAAAATACATCTCACACAACCGCTCTTCATGCGGCTATACTACAAAGCTCTCGAGTCATATTCAAACTTTCATCTCAACCACCAACTGCTCTTTGTTAGCCACTGCTCTAGTTAACTCAAGGCTGGACTACTGTAACAGTCTGTTGGCTAGCACCTCGTAAGCTAATCTTCACTCGCTTACGGTCTCGCAGAACTGCGCTGTTCACGCCATCCATGGTCTGTTGAGCCGGAATCACGCCTCCGATGCCAGAAGGGATTTGCACTGGCTTCCTATAGGGCACCGGATCACTCACAAGATCTTGACACTGCCCTATAAATGCTACAATGACAAGCCCAAAAATACCTAAAGCATCAGATTAAGGCAAATAAACCGGGACCCCTTTTGCGCTCCCATGCCACTCGTAAACTGTCCCAACCCAGATACAAGCTTGTTCAGTTTGGAGGCACAACCTTTGATGTTCAGGCTCCTCTGGCATGGAATGATGCCCTACCAGGTCAGATAAGATCTGTAGGCAAACTTAGTCTCTACAAAAAAAATGGTGAAGCACCACCTCTTCAATCTTCAAACTGGTAGAACAGCCAGCCTGCTTTAGTGCCTCCCTCCTTGGCCCTGCCTTTTGTATGTGTTTGTAACTGTTTTTACGCTCTCTGTACGCTCTGAGGCCTATGGCGCTCAATAAAACATTAGCAACATGTTTTTAAAAATTGCACAATTGTGCTGACCACCGGAATTTTATTCAGCTACTGGTGGCCAGTTCTCATAGGATACATAACCCGGCCTGAGTTTGGCAATGAAAAGACATTCACATGGCATCTAACCAATGAGGTGCCCTTCTGACATCGGCAAGGACACAAAACATTGTTGCACCCTCGGGACACAGAAACTCTCCACCTGATTGGTCCCGTCCCGCCTCACGGTCTCGTACCACAACCCTCTTCCCCAGCCCATTTGCCAAGGGGTGATTTAAAACTTCTTACCATACCGCAATGTTCTGTCCATTTACCAATATTTTTTATTTGACGGTCTTCCTGGGAACGGTTGGCTTGCAATATTTCTCTAGCCCGCTGCCATGACTGAGAACTCAAGAAATTCATATTTGCCCCAGAACACACGGTCTGTCAGTATGAAAACCCAAAGTAGCTTACTTACCTGTGGCCTATGTCAGCATGGCTATGGTATGGGTCATATTATACTGGGAATCCGTCTAATTGTTTGAATTTATTAAACCGAATGGGAGATTATTGAATTTTGACTATACAGAAATTTTGAATAGCCGAAAATGTCAGTGAAGTCTCCCATTTGGAGCCATTACAGTGAACAAGGGAAGCAGGGGTGTCCCCCTTGTTCACTGTAATGGGTTTGCGGGTTGCAGGGGTGTCCTCCCTAAATGTACATGCCAAGATGGCGGCCGGCAGAGGAGGACGTGCGTGAGCATCTCCCTGCGCAGCGGGCCAAAACAGCAGCTGGTAATAAAACTATGTGGCAAAGGAGTAAAGCTATTCCCCTGCACATTAAACCGAGGGATCGATATGGAGTAGCGCAATCGTGCGAAGAGATAACAAGATCCATCAACCGGGAGTAACAGGCAGGCCCTACCATAAGGAACGCGCACCAAGACGCAGCGCCCCGACAGAGGAAAAGCGGAGACAACCCCTGGTCGGGGTGAGGTGAGGGATCCCTACGAGTAGGAAGAGGGCACTCGAGACAACGAACCGGGCGCAGGGGATACGGGCAATCGCCCTGGGGGAACATTGGAGGAGCCCTCCCATGTACAAAGCACTCTGTGGTGGAAGAGAAGGAGAACCCGGAGTGAAACTCTAACAACAAGGCCCGGGTGATCACAAGTACAAGGAGGCTGAGCGGTAGCAGACGGGAACCCAGCCCTATAGCATGGCGGCACAACAGGGAGGACAAGGCCACACAGAAGAAAGGAATCGTGGACCATGCTAAGGGAACAAGGCCATGAAACAAAAGGGCCAGGGAAACCAGGAAGGGGTCGAAGTAACAGAGAGGAGGCCTCCCTCAAAGGAGCAGGTTGAAGAAACTGGGAAGCAGATAAAAAAGATTGACCTGAAGGACCATGATCCGGAAAGTGTCTAGTGCCTCCTAGAAACGGAAATAAGGAAGGGGAGTGGAACGGTAAGAGGGGGAAGCCGCGGGGAGAGACCCCAGCACCAGTGCAGAATTGAGACACGAAATCAAACAGCAGAGGAAAGGGGGATACCACCGCTGTCCATATGTCCAAAACAAGAGGGAGGGTGGCGTCGGCAATCCAACAGACCCCACAAGTAAAACGAGCAACGCGCATTAAACAGTTGTGGAGCTCAGAGAAAACATTGCACTCCGGAAGTGGGGGGAAGAGTCAGAACCCACAAACGCTGGTGACCAGAGAAGAAGGAACAATGACGCTATGTAAAGAGGACATGCAGAGCTGGTTTAAAGAATTCCAGGACCAATTTTTTGGCCTTCTTCCAATCACAATTCGAGACTCTGAAAGGAGAAATGAAGCAGTCACCACAGGAGCTGAGAATTGATGTAGCTAAGCTGGAAGAAAAAATGGACACACTGGAAAAGGTGGTGCAAAACATGGAGGACACAAAAAAAACGGCGAAACCTTGGAGCACCTATCGCGCAAATCACATAATCTTGAGATCCAGTGTGAGGACCTGGAAAACTGCTCACGTAGATCGAACATGCGGATAAAAAACCTCTCAGAAACAGTGGAGGACAAGGATCGGAAAGGTACAGCCGAGCAGCTCTTTGCAGAAATTCTGGCACTGGACACGGAAGACCTAGTCCAGGTGGACCGAGTACCTCGAGTGGGCCCGCGGAGAACAGGCGAACCGGACTCACGCCCAAGAGACGTATTGGTAGCAATAGCATCATATCACCAGAAAGAACAGATTCTGCGGAAAGTGAGGATGGCAGGGCAGGAGAAGAAATACAGCTATATCAAAACCTTACGCAATCCACGCTTCAAAAAAGGAGGCGGATGGGCCAGTGGTTAAATTCTTGGCGATGAAGCAAATAAGGTATAAATGGACGTTTCCCTTTGGTTTACTCTTTTCATGGGAAGGACGACAGCAAAGGATTACAACCTGTGAAGAGGGAGAACAGATTCTAAATCTACAAGGAGAACCCAAGCAGGGCAGCGAGGAACAACAGAGAGGAGACAGAGGATGCAGAAAACCGTGGGACTGGAAAACAGTGATGAACAAGACATGAAGGAGAGGCGAGGAGCCCAGATCGAGAACATCAGATGTAAGGTGGACAAGAGCAGGAGGGAAAGCGGACATATGATACACCCCAGTTAAGGGGGGAAGAATATAACAGAGTCCTTGGTGTCTGGTGTTTGGGAAGCGAGTTCCCCTGCAAGAGTCCCTGCAAGGGGTTAACTATTCAGTTTGGCGAGGAGGAGGCGGGCTCACTACCTTAAAAACTCCCGGAAGCACGGAGCGCGCGGAGTCCGCAGAGTCCTTGGTGTCTGGTGTTTGGGAAGCGAGTTCCCCTGCAAGAGTCCCTGCAAGGGGTTAACTATTCAGTTTGGCGAGGAGGAGGCAGGCTCACTACCTTAAAAACTCCCGGAAGCGCGGAGCGCGCGGAGTCCGCAGAGTCCTTGGTGTCTGGTGTTTGGGAAGCGAGTTCCCCTGCAAGAGTCCCTGCAAGGGGTTAACTATTCAGTTTGGCGAGGAGGAGGCGGGCTCACTACCTTAAAAACTCCCGGAAGCGCGGAGCGCGCGGAGTCCGCAGAGTCCTAGGTGTCCTTTGTGGCGCTTTGTGGGGACCAGTTCACTACTGCCGCTTTTCCTGCCTGCCCTGCGCGGACCAGGTCCAGCCTGCTGACCCCAGCCCTCTGCCCTCGGATTTACCACATCTAACTACATCTTGCCTGCCTGCACGTAAGGTATGGTGTCTGCTGTCGGTGTGTGCTGCCAACCTCTTGACCCTGCTCGTCCTTAATTTAATCTTAATCTAATCCAAGGCTTGCTGGAGGGGCGGGGGAGGAGAGACGGACTACGGCAGCTCCTCAAGCTGTCGGGCGTTCCCCGCCCCCCAGCCCTTGTGTCTTCTGCCTTCTGCCCGGTGCACCTGGGGACCTTTGGCCCTTGGATTTGTTTACCCATTGTTCAGGAAACATCGTTTACCGTTGTCTGAGACTTGGAAAGGCAGAAACAGTTGGGTTTTAACCGCCTGCCATTGACTTTTGTTAGAGTGGTCCTTACCTGCCCCCACCCGTTTATGGTTTTTTTATTATCACCTCCCTTATAGTTACTAATCATATATATCGGTTTGGGGATTGTGCAGCCTCATGCTCTAGCCAGAATTGTTATAACGATCCCTATCCTTATTCTATGGTTTTATTATTGTATTTGCTGCTTTTAATCTATCATCATACCCACTTTATTTTTATAGCACTGCACTGTTTTATACTGTATAGTATTTAGTGCCTAATTCTTGAAGAGAGCGTGAGGGGGCTGCGAGTTTTCTTTTTTTCTCTCCCCCTCATCTCCATCCGTGGCCTTATTTTTGGCCCTTACTGGCTTGTCCGGTTTTTTGTCTCCCACCTAATACTAATTTTACCTATTTAAGTATTTATTTAACCTTATGGGGAAGAGAAAAGCCGGAGAGGGTGGGGCTGGGGTCGGGGTTGGAGCTGTTAGTAAAAAGGCGAAAAAACCTAAAAATGAAACTTCTTCCCGAATTACTTAACCCCCCAATACAGCATACAAAGCTAAAACCCTACCGAAAATTGGTGTAACCCCTTCCCAGAGATCGTTGGACTTCTATCTGGATGCCATGGCAAATAAAATAGTTAATTGTATGAATGCGGTTGATCCTGCCCCCAGAGAGGTTGTCCCCCGGGGCGAGGGTTCGGGCTTGGCGGATATGCAGGGACAGGGGGTTGCTGATAGGGGTGATTTGTCGAGGGGAGATATAACTGTCTTTGGTACGGTGACGCCGCTTCAGCTATTGCCACAACCTACGTACCCCGTGGAGTGGGCACCTAGTACCAATGGCAGGATTTTGGCAGAAAGGGAACCGGGGTTGCTTGATTGTTCCACCTCCAGTGAGAGTGATAAAGTATGGTTGCAGGCCTTATTGGATGAGAAGCTTAAGCCACTACAGTTGATGCTAAATTCTATAAAGGGGCTTAAAGCTGGGGTTCTAACCACCTTGGCTATTATGGATGATTCTATCAGGGCCATTTCTCTTAAACTGTCTGATTTGGCCGCTACTGTTGCGGAAAGGGGCACAGAGGACTGGCGGTGTAAGTGTCTTCCAACCACCCCTATATCAAGGGAACCCACCTCCAAGGGTAAGAAGGACATTCCTCCTCAAGGGAGCCTTCAAGAGGTGGTGATTATCGAAGATCAGCACGATTTATCTGGGGTTAAAAAGAGGCCAACTGGGCCTGTGAGGGATAGGGAGAGTGATGAACGCGACAAATTATCAAGTCAAAAGGGGCTGGGGAGTGGGTTAGGGTCTAATATTACCCTGAACCAACCCCCGGCTGCGGTCCCTTATGTGGGGATCATCACGGGCCTGCCAGGGTTGACCACGGGTAGTTTTGAATCCACTGTAACCCTGATTAACAAGGCCTCGCACTGGGTAAACTCGAATCTAATCGGACCCAAGATCGATCCCAACATGATTCGTATGGCCAGGCGTGTGGGATGGGTGGGAAACAGACCTAAAAATCTGAGGGGAGATTGTTTGGTAATCACCTTTTCTGATGCTCAGATCACGGATTATCTCCTGAATTCAAATCTAGCCAGGGGCCTTAAGCCCAACGGTACCAAACTGCCCAGTCAATTACTCCCTCTGGATTATTTCTATATCACTGGTGGGGGTAGGAAGTTACCGACCCTAATGTCTGGAAATAGGCAAGTTGGAGGCTCCGGAAATCCTATTATTAATCAGGTCAGAATGTCATCAATCAATAGTCCCCTGGCCGGGTGGAATACGATCGTCTCCAACAAGGGTCAGCGTAATGTCCCGGTAAACAACGTTCCAGCTCCTTTGCCTCTGGAAAACCATTTTGAGATTCTGACGTCCTGTGAGGATGTGGACTGACAAAAGGCAGTAACTGAGGCCGGGGCAATGGTGCCGATCCCTCTAGTATCCCACGGGAACTTAGCCATAGACAACCTGCAATTACGCTTGCTTTCCTGGAATATTGCAGGCGCATCAAGGAAATTAAAGCTGGGTCCTGTGAGGGAACGTCTTCAAGACAATTCTATAATCCTACTCCAAGAAACTTGGGCTCTAGAACCCCCTCACTTAGATGGTTTTATTACTTTTGACATTCCTGCCAACAAAAAACCGAGAGGAAGACTCTTTGGTGGCCTGTGTATTATGATTAAAGACGCTCTGGATTGTGGGATTGAGCTGATTCCAACAGGGCTGGATTTTTTGCAGGTTGCGTCTCTTTCAACTAGGCGGGGGAAGGTAATCTGCATTATCAACTTTTATAATAGCCCTCACCTCTCTGATTTGGAGCGACTGTCCAAGGTCAAAAGGTTCATTGAGAACATATTGTCCAAGGAAGGTAGGAAGTTCTCCTCCTGTATTTGGGGCGGGGATTTCAATTTAAAAATGGGGGGGGGGGTGGACCTGGGCGCTCTTGAGCCCCTTGAGGATCAGGTAGAGAATATCCCGCCTAGATGTATGAGAGATGCGAGAGTTTGCCCAAAGGGTCTTCAGTTTGACTCCTGGTTGCTGGAATGGGGGTTCCGTATCGTTAACGGCCGAAAGGCCCCAGACATCCCAGGGGAGGGAACGTTTAAGAATCACTTGGGCTGTTCAACAATTGATTACTTCTGCATTTCAGTAGACCTTTGGGAACGTGTTGCGAGCTTTGAGGTGCAGGCGGATACCCATAGTGACCATTTGCCCATTTGTCTTACTCTCAATGGTTTGTTGGGGGAACGGGAGTCTCCGGCCATAGCCCCTAGCCCTCGGCAGGGAGTACCCTCGGGCTCCAGAAGAATTAAATGGGGTACCATTTTAGAGGAGGGGCTACATTATTCTTCCTTAAAGGAGAATAATTTGCTTGTGCTGGACATTTTGGGCAATCATCATCAATCCGCACATGTTATTGTAGAGAAATTTGTAGATTTATTGACTGCACTAACTTCAAAATTCTCTAAAACCACTAAGTCCAATGGTAATGCATCCAAGAAAGGTTGGTTTGATGAGGCCTGCAAAACCGCCAAGAAATCGCTGCTGAGAACCCTTAAGGATCCAACTAGTTGTAGACTGAAGATTGCACATGATAGGAAAATCTACCAACGGGAGATAAAGAGAAGGAAACTGGAGATAGAACTGGCAGCCTGGGAAGGTTTTATGAATGCTGCCATGAAGAGGGACCAGAAGGCCTTTTGGGCATTTGTAAAAAGTGGTCCGGAGGGATGTTGGTCCAACGTGGGGAGTGGCACTCATGTGGAAGAAGAGGCTTGGCTGGTGCATTTTGGCAGCCTATTTGGCTCTGCACATTCAGAGATAGAGTTAGACTTTAGTGGTCCCTGCCTGAAGTTTGAGGTGGAGGAGATTACTAAGGCAATCAGGCTTCAAGCACATAACCGCGCCCCCGGCCCGGATATGATAGCCTCTGATTTGTTTCAGGACCCAGTTGATTTGTGGGCCCCACTTCTGACGGTGGCGTTTAATGCTTGTCTTAAATCGAGGAAATACCCTCCCTCGTGGAAGAGGGCAATAATATTCCCTATCTTTAAAAAGGGAGATTTGTCTAGTCCCGGTGCATACAGGCCAATATCCCTTCTAGACTCCTCGTTTAAAATTTTTGGGAGAATTCTGCTGGCCTGAATAGAAACTTGGCTTGGGGAACAGTCAGTTCTGTCTGATATCCAATTTGGGTTTCGCCCTGGAGTGGGCACCATAGAACAGAGTCTCAATTTGTATTTGCTGGTGGCTAACTCTGTGTTTTGCCGTGGCGAGGCTGTCTATCTAGCCTTTATGGACCTAAGCACTGCCTTTGATAAAGTGGATAGAGCTAAGCTCTGGGAAGTGCTTGGGTCCATGGGGTGCCCAGGGGAAATTTTGCGGGCCTTGGTTGACATCCATTCGAATAATGAGGTTTGTGTTCGCAGTGGCCCTGGTGGGCACTGCACGGCTTGTTTTCAGGTGGGGTGTGGTGTGAGGCAGGGCTGTGTACTGGCCCCCATCTGCTTCTGCCTCTACATTAATGGCCTTTCACAGGACTTGTCTGGAGTACTGGCGGATTTCTTAGTTTTGGGAGGAAGGGGGTTCCCAGTATTGGCCTATGCTGATGACACAGTCCTTCTTGCAGGAACACCCAGGGCCCTACAGACATTGATTAACGCTTACTCAAGGTTCATGGTCAATTTGGGGTTAAAAATTAATTCCAAGAAATCTGCAGTAATGGCGTGCGTTGGTAGAAAACGTTCTGTGCCCATGAAACCGATGCTATGTGCAGATGAAATCATTCCCAGAGTTAAGTCGTTTGATTACCTTGGAATATGTTTTTCAGAGGCCTTAAATGGTAAAGCTCATGTGGCCAAACAATCCGTTAAGTTGAGTCAACAGATTGGTGGAATCTTCCGATTTATGTCAAAGTGCAGGGGCCGGCCTTTGGATGTGATCCTTAAGATTTATGGCACCCAAACTGCGGCTTCGACATTGTACGGCGCAGCTATCTGGGGTTTCCAGAATGTAGTGGAAATCCAGCGTAAGGAGAGCACATTTTTTAAAAATCTGCTTGGGCTCCCGTCCAGTGCATCCGGAATAGCTGTCCATAGGGAGTTGGGTATGGAGCATTGGGAAGACCTGTGGGCATTGGCCCCTCTTCTTTTTTGGGTCAGGCTGTGGGCTAATGAGCATGCTTCCTTGTGCCATACTATTATACGTACTGTACTAGGTAAATGTGGCTGGAAAAAAAATCCTTGGCTAGCATATGTCCATTCAACCCTGGGTGAAATAAATTTAGGCACCCTTTTTCCGCCTGTTTCTTTTTTGTCCAAAAACGAGGGGTCCGCTTATAAATCTATACTGGGCGAATTTATAGCAAGGAAAAGAATATTGCTAGAACGTGGCCATAGTAATGGTGAATTTCACTCAAACATTAGCTGTCTAACTGGAATCCAACCTTACTTGCTTTATAGTTCGCTAAAAAAGGACAGATGGCTGATTACGAGGGCACGGTTTGATTGTCTTCGGCTGCAAGGCAACACCTATAAATGGAAGGGTTTTCCCGACTCAGCGGGTTGCCCGATCTGTGGACACGGCAGAGAGGATCTCGCTCATTTGTTATTCTTTTGTATAGGGTATGCAGGGATACGTAAAGTGTCCCTTATCCCTGTTCTCAAGAAATCGATGATCCGCACACACAGGGCTGCCCTTGTGTTTCTTCTGAGCGCCGAAACAGTTCACACCGCGTGGGCTCTTTTGACGTTCCTGAAAAGAGCGATGTATTTTAGAAACTGTATTCTGAAACTGCAAGGTGATGAGGGTTTGTAAGGATAAATCTCATAGTACTCGCAATGGGTTAAAGTTCTTTGTACTGTTTATGTATGAATTATTACTAAAATATTTTTAACGTAGTTTATAACGAGGCTAATCGTCCAGGTGCTAATTGTTCATTGCTGTTGGCAATGCTTTACGACTCTATTTTTATGGTACTTTAATTTTAAGATTTTGTAATATGAATCTGTGTAACAATTGTGTTTATCTGTCGTTTAATGGTTGCTTTATACAACCGAATAAACTTGTTTGACTGACTGAATATAACACGTTATAAGTTTGCAGCCCAAGGAGCTGGGAAGGGAGGGTGCAACTTGGAATCCTTAGTGGGGTTTAGCAATCCCCACAACAACTTCTCTGGGATGTTACGAGGGCCACGAGCGGCAGACACATCGTCCGAGCGGTCATAGGAACCTGGGCCCTCCACAGGGGAAGGGAGGGGTGCAAAGGGGGCTTCCAAGTTAGGGGTTTATGTTGACAGTTGGGGATTAAGGGGAGGGTAATGGGGAGGGGTGGGAAGGGGGCAGAAGTGGAAATACATGGGGTAAGGAACAGAGAGTTGCGGGGAGCGGGAGAGCTGTATATCCAGATGAAGTTTCTTAAAGTGCTAACGTATAATGTAAGGGGACACAATACCCCCGTTAAGAGGGAAAAAGTGGCAAATTTCCTGCGGGGGAAAATATAGACATTCTTATGTATCAAGAGACACATATACGCAAACAAGACAAATGGAACTCCACCGAATTAGAGGGTTTACTCAAATATATCAGGTGAATGTGGGGGAGAAGAGGGTGGAAGTGTTGATAACACTACACGATAGGCTGGAAGCACAAGTGAAGGACACCATGTTGGACAAGGAGGGGAGGTACTTGCTTCTGAATGCAGCCATTCAAGGCCAAACAATCACGCTGGCCTCGGTATATGCCCCAAATATGGGACAGGATTGGTTCTTGAGGGGAGTCCTATCGAAGATAGAGAGCTTTGCCAAAGGGGATATCATATTAGCAGGGGATCTCAACATGGCTTGGGTTCCCACACATGATAGGAGTTGGAGTACAGTACATGGAGTGCAGGCCCCATCTAAGGTACTATGGCGGAAGATGGCTACACTTGCCCTCCATGATATCTGAAGGGTAGTAAGAGGGCAGGAGCAGGGATTTACCTACTATTCGCATGAACCCTCCTCCTTGTCTTGGATAGATTACATCTGGACTTCCACAGGGTTTCTGTCAGACCATGCACCGTTGTTCATGAGCATCTCGGTGGGAAATATGAAGGGGGGCTATGGAAATGAAAGTTCCCCACAGATCTCATACATGACCCGGTCCAGGTTGAATCCGTTAGAGAGGAGATCGAACAACATTTTAGAGATAACAGAGGATGCACCACAGGAAATGGTATGGGATGCATTCAAGGCGTTAACGAGGGGGCACTTGATAGCGCTTAAGGCAGGGAGGGAAAAACAGAGACAGCAGTGGGAAGAGGAACTAGTGGGGAAGCTAAAAGACATGCAGGGGGAAATGTCAAAAACCTGAACAACAAATTAAGGAGGGCGCTGAGACATGCCCAGGGTCAATTAGAGACACTCAGAACAAAGCGGGCTGAGAAGGCGCTATTGTATTTGAAGCAAGGGCTCTATGTGAAAGTCAACAAAGCAGATAGGCATCTGGCTAGAAAGTAAAAGGAAAAGAGGAGTAGTCAGACAATTATAAAACATTGAAATAGCAAAGGGCAGGATAAGACGACAAATGAGGACATGGGGGAAATTATTAGGGGATATTTCCAGGCCCTATATAATTGGGAACGCCCTGTCTTTTGAAATCGGGGGGTCAAAACTGTACAATTAGGGAGAAGGTTTCAGGATACACAGGAAAAAGACAGATTGACTACCCCTCTCTATAGTCCCATAATGGGCATCTGGTAAGTGATTCGTACAACTACTTTTTTGTTTAGTAGAGTCTACCTCTATTACCACATAGACCTTATTTTCACCAAATATATTTTTATTTATTTACTTCATTCTTATTTAAAAAAAACATAGAAAAATGAATCACTTTTCAACATCAACACAATTCATACACAGGAAAAATGTTCACCCACATATCATAACAATTCATCCGAATATGTAGCCAAAGTACATTGTTAATGATCTCTTGAAAACAAACAAATATTTTTTGGATGCTTTTTCCTTTTCTATAAAACTGTGGGGGGTATATATAATCTTTGGCATTACATCCATAACAAGACATTATTTTGTGTTGCCTTAGAGAATAGGAAACAAATTGGTGTTTCCTGGCTGGTCGACATATGTTTAGGCCTCTATTATATGTACTGCACCATCTCGAGTGCTGTCAATCAGTTCAGTGTGAGGGCCGTCTGCAGGCCAAAATAATTTGCTGAAAGGAATCAATACGAAACCCCATGCGATAGATCGTCTGATCTTATGTCCACGTGTTGTAATTTTGTGACGTCTGAGAAAAAGACTTTGCATGTTTTAAGTCTTAACTTCAGGGACTGGCTACTTATTGAAAGTCCAGTTGGTGACTTCAATTTGGAAAACACCCTGAACCTGGTTCGATAATTAATTCAACTTTGGGCTCATCCTTTCGGTCACAGATGCTTCGTGATAGCAAAAGCGCTGGCGGAAATCTTTTCCTGTGTATGAATTGTGTTGATGTTGAAAAGTGATTCATTTTTCTATGTTTTTTTAAAATAAGAAGGAAGTAAATAAACAAAAATATATGTGTTGAAAATTAGGTGTATGTGGTAATAGAGGTAGACTCTACTAAACCAAAAAGTAGTTGTACGATTCACTTGCCAAATGCCCATGATGGGATTATAGAGAGGGGTAGCCTATATACATCAGACAACCTATCGGAAGACAAACAAGAGGAATATCTAGCGAAACTCTCGCTCCTGCAGATATCGGAAGAAGAAAGGGAATGTCTAGAAGAGGAAATAAGGGAGGAAGAGGTAAAGAAGGCCATAAAAAAATTACCAGAAAATAAGGCCCTGGGCCCGGATGGATACCCGGCGAGCTTTTATAAACAAATTCGGGAAATCCTGGCCCCCACCGTAATGAAACTATTTAACACATTTAAGATAAAGGGTGCCATCATGCCATCAATGAATGAAGCTAAACTGGTGGTGTTCCATAAGCAGGGCAAGGACCCAATACTACCAGGATCATATCATCCAATAGAGCTTATAAACCTGGCTGCGAAATTATATACAAAGGTCTTGGCAGATAGGATAACACACTTGCTGCCGAAATTAATAGGGCAGAACCAATCGGGTTTTATACCATCCAGGCAAACGTTTGACAATACTCGCAGAATTTGCCACGTAATAGAGAAGACAAGAATAACCCAAAATCCTGCAATACTAATGGCCTTAGACGCGTAAAAAGCATTCGATGGTCACTGCTGTTCAACATATTGAAACACATGGAGTTCGGCACAAGATTCCTTCAAATGGTGCAAGCTAATTATAACTCAAACAATTTGCATAGCCCACAAAGCAGTAGTCTCAGGAAAAGTAATACTTGGCGGGGCACTAAACAAGGGTGCCCACTATCCCTGCTGCTATATGCTATCTACCTGGAACCCCTATTGAGTAGTATTTGGTAAATGCATCGGCTGACGGGAATAGAAATGGCGGGAGAGGCACTTAAGGCAATAGCATTTGCAGACGATATGTTGGTGGCCCTGTCAGACCCGGAACGTTAGTTTCCGGTGCTAATGAAGGAACTGGAAACATTTGGGGCAATATCAGGGTTAGCCAGTCAAGTGGCACAGCGAGTGGAGCGCTCACTTTGACATCCGTGCAGAGCTTGCTAACGCAGGTTCGAATACCGGCAGGGCCAAACTCAGCCTTTCATCCTTCCAAGGTCGATAAATGAGCACCACACACCGTGGGTAATAATAAGCAGCGCTCAGATATCCGATGGTTTGTAGCGCTATATAAATGCGAAATTATTATTATTATTAAAAATAATTAAATGGACAAAAATCGGAAATACTGAACCTATCAGTGGACCCGGAAGTGATGGACAGGCTGGGGGCGAAAATGCAGCTACATAATGCGGAAAAAGGTAGAGCATACTTAGGCGTAACGCTCACAAAAAAGATAGGGCAAATGTACGGAGCAAATTACCTGCAGTTGCTGGGAAAAATTAGTGCCGATCTTATGAGATGGAACCCCGTCACAAATAACATGGTGGGGGAGAATGACATCAGTAAAGATGGTGCTACCGCCAAAATATTTATATTACTTTCAGGCACTACCCACGTTTAAATGCCAGTCGTAAAAATGACTGGCAATGAAACAACGTTATACCACCAGGGACAGACCCTTAGGTCTTTTGAGGAATGTATTCAGGATTTAGGCCTGAAAGAGAGTGACCGGTTGGGGGTGTGGCCTGGAGCGCCAGCAATGAGGCAGCTCCATTAATGGCCTCCGCATGGGTCCGCAGCTAAAAGCTGTTTTCTACCGGTTCCTGCTATGCCCGCCATGAACGCCGCTATATTGAGGCAGCAGAACATCCCCAGCACCATTGCCTGCAATCTGGGAGCTTAACGCCCCTGGGTTTGCCATAAACGCGGTGAAAGAAACGCTCCTCTGGCGGCCGACGCCGTATCCAAGATGGCGGCCGCTCCTCTGAACCCACGCCTCTACACCTCGCCAACTCTTCCTCCCCGATGCGCGACTGGCACTGCCCGGAGCCTTCCTGGCGCATATTAGGGGGGCGCTGATGGTGCCTGCCAGCTACACTTCATTCTGGAGCAGCTAGTAGGATCCTAGCCTGTGCCCCGCCATTGGACCGCGCCCGACGCCTCGGTGAGCCCGCCATCAGCGTGATCTGCGTGCCGGTCCCTCGGGAGCCTGAAGGCCTGAGGTGAGCAGCTGGGGGTGGCCTAGCCTTCTGAGGCTCGCAACATCTGCCTCCCCCCGACCCACACAAACCCACGCTGTTCCCTGCTTTCCTTGGGCGCCCCTGCCCACCTCCCCTCTTCGCCAGCCGGGGAGAGCCTGCTCCCACCAGCCGCATCCTGGACCCTGCCGCAGAGGGCCGCCTGGAGCCCCGTGGTCATTACGGCGACCCGGACCGCTTCCTGAAGGCCTGAAATTCTTTCCACTTCCTGGGGCACTCCGGCCCATTCCACCCCCAATCGCTCTCACCATTTTGGACCCTGCGCCATGTGGATTTGGGGCCGGACCCCGGAAGGTGCCCCTCATCCCGGAGCCATGTCCCGAGTGCCGAAGTCCTCCAAATCGGCTGACATTTACACCATGCTACAGGCCGCGGATAAAGGAAAGAAACCAGATTCCTCCAAGCTTACACCCCAGAAAGCGACCGACGACAAGGGGACACTCGCAACAAAAGAAGACCTCCAAGCCTTCATGTCGGACATCAAGTCAGAATTTAGAACCTACATGACGGAACTCACTGCTAAACTGGAACAAACTGACCAAAGGGTCGGGAGCATAGAGCAGAGGATGGGGGAGGCCGAGGACCTGGCCACAGATCACTCGAACTCGCTATCGGCTCTACAACGTACCGTCCAGATGCTAACGGAGAGGACCGAAATTCTTGAGTTCAAGCAGGAAGACATGGAAAACCACTCCTGCCGCAACAACCTGCGCATCCGAGGGGTACCTACCTCAGTTTCTGATAAGGAACTCCCTGGCTATGTAAGCACTTTCTTCCAGTCCCTCCTGCTGGATCTGGACGAGGCCCAACTCCTCCTTGATTGGACCCATAGGTTGTGTCCTCGCCGGGGAGTGGTTTCCGACTCCCCTCCAGACGTAATTACAAGGATCCATTTGTACACCTCTAAGGAGGCCATCGCAGCAATAGGCCGATCAAAGGAGGAGCTCTCCTTCAGGGCGTCCCACTACAGATCTTCCAGGACCTCTCCCCTCTGACTCTCCAGAAACGCAAGATGCTTCGCCCACTTTCGCTATTCCTCCGAGACCAGCAGATTCGCTACCGGTGGCTCTTCCCCATGGCGCTACAATTCTCCTACAAAGGCACTACCCGCACCATCAGCCACCTCGATGATGCAGCATCCATTCTCCGTCCGGACTCCCCCGGGTCCTCAAACCCATCCCTCCCGGGCCGAACCAGCCCGGCCCCGAACTCCAGCTCCCCAAGGCCGAATCGGGCCCCTTGGTCAAGGGTGCAGAGAAACCGCAAACCCAAATGACGTGCGTGAATGCCCGCACAGGACACATAGCATTGGAACCACTGAAGCCGCTCAAGCTCGCCGCGGATCCTAGCCGGTCCATACCCTCCTCCAAGGCGGATGCCACCTCTTTACCCTTGGAGAAATTCCCAACCATGTTGGTTCTGTCGGATGACAGTTTGGACCTCCCGTTGGAGGGAGTTGTTGTACGCTCATGTCTCCCGTTGGAGACCAGTCTTAAAACCCTCAACCACAGGAGAACGAGGAATAGCTATGCTCTCACAGCCATGGCTGATTTAACCCCCCCCAGCCCTCCCACCCCCCAGCAAGCAAACTCTTTGACCCAGCCGCCACATCTGAAACTCGATTTCACCACGCTGAACGTTAGGGGCTTGAACTCCCCCCCAAAGAGGAAATCCATTCTACAGAGGCTACAGGACGATGGGACTTCAATCGCTTTTCTGCAAGAAACACACTTAATCCCAGCAGACTTCTCTCATTTGCAAAGCAGACTCTTTCCACTACAATTCTTTGCTTCCAGTGGAACTAAGAAGGGAGGCACCGCTATTCTATTCACGAAGGACCTGAAGCCCCAGATCCTGGACTTGCTACGATGTCAGGATGGTCGCTTTATCGCAATAAAATTCATCGTCCTGGGCCAGCTCTACACCCTCATCTCGGCCTACGCCCTGAACTAACACCAGGAAGGCTTCTACCAAGACCTAAAAGACTCCCTCCTCCCATTCATCGAGGGACAAGTCATCATGGGTTTCTGCAGTCGGCCGCGTCCCCACGGGATGGGGAAGACTTCAGGAAAAGATGGAAAGACATGTGTGTTCGGGTCTGGGGCTGCTGTCCCAGTACAGGAAGGACACCATGACCACAGGGGGAGGACCACTGCCGAAACTACCACTCATGCCGTGGGAGGAAAAGTGCAGCTCAGTGTTCAACATGGAGGGAATCAAAGGTGTTGGAAGTGCAGAGGTCCCGGACCCCTCAAGCACACCCCCCCCCGGACATACAGAGATTCGAAGTTGGCCACTGGCCTGCTCCATCTGTTCCGCACGCTGAACATTGTGGACTCCTGGAGGGTATTGTCCCCAGACGGGAAAGATTTCACTTTCTACTTGTACGTGCACCGCCCCTTCTCCAGGATCGACCTACTCCTGACCTCCCCTCAGATCCTGACCTTCACAGACGATGTGGTGATTGGCCCCCGGATCCTCTCGGACCACAATCCAATCACCCTGACCCTGCGGTCTCATGACCCGGATCCCCCTCCTCGCCGCCAGTGGAGTCTATATGATCCTATTCTGGGAGACATGGCAGTGAGAGACTCAATCGCCAGGGCAATAAAACCGGGAGGAGGATAATTCCCCGGCCAACACCTGGGATGCCATGAAGGTAGTGCTCAGAAGGGAACTGGTCACCCAAGGCGCCGCATTCCACAAAAGAAGGCAGGCGACCCGTGCCGCCCTGGAAGCGAGGTCCGTGAAGCTGAAGCTACTCACAAAAGAAAGGGCTGGGCCCCAAAATCTTATAGGGTCCTGCAAATGGCAAGGAAGAAGCTCGAAGCACTTTACGCTGATGCTACTGCAAACCTATTAACTAGAACCAAGCAATGGTATTATGTTCATAACAATAAGGCCGACAAACTGCTTAATAAGCTGGCCAGGGAGAAGAGCAGGAACTCCATCCTGAGCCTCTGCGACCCGCGGGGGGCGATCCACTACGCGGACCACGAGAAATTACGCCTAGCGGCCGCCCACCACTCAAAGTTAATGACGGCAGCCCCGAGGGATCTGGCCGAGCAGCGTATGTACATCCAAGAGGCGGCACCCCCGCACCCGACTTCGGCAGCCAGGGAAGAGCTTGAAGCGCCTATTACAACCGAGGAAGTGGAGGCTGCCATCAAAAGCCTGAAATCTAGAGCCCCAGGTCCGGACGGTTTTTCCACCCATTTCTACAAACTCTTCCGGCCCCAACTGGTGGCCCCCCTGGCTCGTCTCTTCAATTCATTCGCGGCTTCTGGAACGGTCACTCCAACGATGCAGGAATCCATCACAGTCCTCATCCTTAAGCCTGGAAAGGACCCCCAAGAAATCAGTTCGTATTGACCCATCTCTCTGCTGAATCTGGATGCCAATATATATTCTAAGATTCTGGCCAATCGTCTCGCACCTATCCTCCCGAGCATCATAGACCCAGACCAGACAGGGTTTATAAGTCACAGGTCAACGAAAGATAACATTCGCAGAGCACTGAACCTAATAGAGATCGCCAATCGGGACTCTCAGCAATTGGCCCAACTGGCGCTGGACGCAACCAAGGCCTTCGACAAGGTGGACTGATCTTACCTACGCTTCACTCTGGAGGCCTTTGGCTTTGGTCCGACCTTCGGGAAAATGGTCTTCGCGAACTACCAAGCCCCTAAGACTAGGCTTAGGGTCAACGGCCGCCTATCGGATCCAATCCACCTCTCATGCAGGGTGAGGCAGGGATGCCCATTGTCCCCGCTGCTCTTTGCTCTAGCCATGGAGCCGCTGGCCCTACGGATCCACAAAAGCCCCCGGATTAGTGGCCCAAAGATCGGCTCTGAGCAACATAAAGTGGCCCTCTACGCAGACGACGTCCTGTTGACCATCACGAACATTGAAAGCTCCATAAGGGCAGCCCTGACTGAAATCCACGACTTTGGGAGGGTATTGGGGTTTGCCATTAATTTTCAAAAGTCAGCGGCGCTCGGAGTGGACCTGACCCCAGCACTCACTCGATCCCATACCTGGGGGTCCAGATCCCCTCACTCCCATCGAAAGTCTATCAGGCTAACTTTCTGACGCTCTTCGAGGAATTGGAGAAGGACTTGGCCCGCTGGCAATCGCAAGAAATCTCCCTGTTGGGCCGCATCATGACATGTAAAATGAACCATCTCCCCCGCTTCCTCTATGCCTGCGCCTCCCTCCCAGCAGTATTCCGCTTCCCCCCTACAGCGGCTCCAAAGGAAGATGGTCGCCTTCATCTGGAAGAGGAAGAAAGCATACATCCCGCGAAGATCGATGATGGCCAGCATGAGACTGGGTGGATTGGGGGTGCCCGACCTCCGAAAATACCAAATGGCAGCGCAGCTGGCCCACCTTCAGGCATGGGGGCTTGCCACAGGGTGGCCGAAATGGGTGGACATTGAGCAATCTTGCCTCCCTCTCTTCCTCCCGTTTCTCCCCACCGCCCTACGCCGGAGCTGGCCGGGAGTCCTGACGGCCACAAAACAGTCAATAAAGGCCTGGGAATGGGCCTGCAGGCATCGTGGCGTCCCTGGAGACCTGAGTGCACTCTCTCCAATCTTCCTCAATCCAGCGTTCTCCCGCACAGCCTGTCCAAGGAACTTTAAGAATTGGGTCGCAGGAGGCCTTGAAACCCTGGGGCAACTCTTCGATGGGGACTCCCCCCTAACCTTTGAACGCTGTAAATCGGCATTTCAGCTAGCGGAGACGGATAGATACTCCTATGCCCAACTCAGGCAGTGGTGCTCCCACCCCCAGACCCGGGCAGCGGCCACAAGACCCCTTACTCCGCTAGAGCTAACAGTGGGCGACCTGCCGGCCTGGGGAAAGATCTCAACTCTCTATAAGCTGCTACAAGAGGACCCCTTTCGTTCCAGGCCCTCCTATATGTCTCAATGGGAGACGGACCTTGGACACGCCATAGAAGACCACACGTGGGTGGACATTTGGTCCAGAACACGCACAGCATCCCGCTGCATCACCAACCGAGAGCGCGCCCATAAACTGCTCCTGCTGTGGTATTACCCCCCCTTCCGCCTCCATCACTTCCAACAGGCCCTGGATCCTCACTGCTGGCATCTCTGCGGCCTCCCAGGATCATACTTTCATATGTGGTGGACCTGCCCCAGAGTAAAGGAATTCTGGACTCACTGCCTAGCCACTATAAAGGACGTCACCCAGGTGGCCATTCCACTCACACCTGAGCAAGTCCTCCTGGGGATCCCGCTACCAGACGTATACTCGAGATCAGAGAGAAGAGCGGCCCTGGTATCCCAGTTCTTGCTGGCAGCCAAAATCACGGTGGCCCGCACTTGGAAATCCGCGGATGGTCCCTTGGTGACCCTCTGCTGGGTCAAACTCTGGGACATCCTGATCGCTGAGAAGGTCACGGCAGCTAAAGCTGGACTGCTCCACCGATTCATGGACATTTGGGCTCCGGTGCCAGACCAGAACTTTCCGGCTCTGACATTTAAGCCACGCGTGATTGCGAGAGCCCTTCATCCTATGAACGATCCGTCGCCACTACCGGACCAGGCCGACTAGGCCCGGGTACAGTGCCCAACGAGGGACTTAAAGGGGAGGGGAAGTGGGGTCTTATGCCTTATATGTCTTGAGATGCTATAAGTACTGTGAATGTATATGTTCCTGTGTGTTGAGTTATAAATAAACACATTTTTTCAAAAAGAGTGACTGGTTGAAATATAACCAATTGAAACCCTTGTTAACTACCCCTGCTATCAAGTAGGCAGCTACAAGACAGTTGCCATCTTTTGAAAAATATATAACGACTCACAGAGGTTCAAAAGGTTTGGTGTCAAATCTCTATACATATTTGAATGATCAAGAAGGGCTATTTCAATGCAACTACATGAGGAAATGGGAGAAAAACTCTAGAGGAGACCATCCTAAGAACACAGTAGGAGTGCCTGTGGGGAGCAATCCCAAAACTAACTTGCTCCATTCAGGTAAGGCAAATGTGGATTAAAGTGCTCCTACAAAAGCACTACACGCCAGAAAGGATCCATGTAATGTTCCCCCAAGCATCAGATCAATATTGGAGGGATGCAAGGTGGTAGGGGACTTGATCCATATTTGGTGGCACTGCCCAGTGTTGCAACCGTTCTGGGTGGGGGAGAAGAACCAAATGTGAGTGCTGTACCAGGAGGTGGAGCAGATGGGCGATAAGATCTGGATGTGTGGGATCCGGGGTTGAAAACACTCACAAAGATGCAAAACAGGGATTCATGAGCCTCCTGATAGTGGCATGGTTGGTGTAAGCACAAAGGTGGAAACAGCAGTCAGCACCCACAATCCAGGACTGGCTGCAAAAAGTCTGTAGTTTTATAACACTGGAATGGGTAACATATAGGATCCAGGGGGATCAGGATGCATTCATACAGGAATGGGGCTCAGTATCGACTTATCTACAAAGGGACTATATGGCACAATGGTGCCCATATAAGATCAGAATTTTGTACATATTGTGAACCTAACGTAACTCAAACCAATAAAGAGACAGATTTCACTTCTGGCGGGAGCAGGGGGAGACCAGGGGAGGGGGCAGAGTTGACGTTGGGATGTTTTAATTGTTTCTTCCTTGTATTGCGTAGTATAACAATGGGCCTCATTACACGGATGGCGCTAAGGGAATACCGGCACCGTTAAGGGCACCGGTGCTGATAATCCCTTAGCACCATACTACGAGGTCCCTCAGCTGGTCCCGTCCTTAACGTGTGGCCAGACCACACTTTAAGGAAGGGACCCACTGAGGGACTTCAGGGCAAATAACGGTACCGCTAATAGCGGTACTGTTATTTGCTCCTTCCCCATTCCCATTGAGCCCTATGGGGGCTCAAATGGGAATGGGGAAGGGCCTTGGTGAATGGGGAATTACCGTCCCGCCAACCTTGGAATGGGGCGGTAATTCCCCCATTCACCAAGGCGGAATCGGTAAAATACCGGCGGCAACCATGGCGCTAATAGCACTATGGTTACCGCCGTCTGTGTAATGAGGCCCAATGAAACTAATAAAAACACGTAAAAAAACATTTAAAAAAGAGGCCCCTGTGGTGCTGGGTCCTGATCACGGAAGTGAAGGGAACGAGCGTTGCAAGGACACAGGGAGTTGGCAGCACACAGCGAAGTGTGCTGTCGAAGGGGAAGTAAGGGTGTGGGTGCGAGCAGGTTGTCAGAAATGTCCAGGGGAGAGAAACCCGATAGTCATTTTTGGTAAAATAACTTTCGTTTTTTTTTCTCCTTCAGACATTTCTGATTAGTTTAATTTATGGCAAGCCATTATACTGCACTACCCTTGCTGCCCTTTGCCTCTGCCCGGGGTCTCTATACCTCCTTTTCCCCCCTGGGTGCCCCAGCCCCTATTCCACCTCGTGAACCTCTCTAGCTGCACCTGCGCACACAGCACATAAATCATCAGGAGCAGCTGTCAACAATGTTCCCCCGTCTAGGGATGCCCCCTCCCGTTACCATCATTCTGCAACGGATAAGTGAACCCCCCTTGGCAGCAATGTATTTGCACCTTTACCGCACAACTCCAGGGGGGATGGCCACGGATCCTCCACACACCACCCAGGCCCTGAATAACTGAGCAGATGGCAGCACCCAGCTCCCATGGTCACCTTTCCGCACACCCCTGCGGTAAGGCAGGAGACATCATTACATAGCCCTATAGAATGTGTAATTGCAATGTCTATCATTAGGTAAAAGGGAGTAGTGCTTTGCTGATAAAGCCTGATACTTAATTTATATCATGCTTGATGCTTATTCACAAAGAGAGGCTGCCTCGGCTTCTGCCTCGATTCATTATATTTTTGCTAGATCATTTAATTTAATGGAAGAGAACTGGGTAGGTTATAAAGTCCTGTGTGACAGGCACAGCATTGTGGCCCTGTCAGGTGGAGTGAGGGAGTCCAGCTCAACCCAACCACAGTACCCGAATGCGAGCAGGCCCACACCCTACCTTACCTGCGCAGATGTAAGCATCCAGGCTGCAACAGGACCCAGGAAGACCGTCAGCAACGCTGCCAGCCTAGCGCAGCCAACCAGGGGTGCTGTGACACCCACAACACCGTCCATCAAAGGAGTGCATCTCCAGCTGACAGTGCCGGCTGGAGGCCAGCAGGGACAAGCCTCCACTAACCCCCCAGGGATTCATTTGTTACAAACAAAGGCCTCTCAAGGCCTTATACTCCACTAGCTCACCAGGGATCGTTGATAAAAAACAAACAAAAGTCCTTAAGAATATCCCACTATGCCACTAGGGATATAATTATTATATTAAAAGGTCTCATGGAGGTCTTACATATCCAACGTCTCGAGACCCCATCAGGGTCCATGTTGGACAGGGGCAAGGCATACAAGCCCTTTTAAGTCCTCCCATGGCCCTCCCCTGTCACACCGTCTGGAGCCAGGTAAGTCATTGGAAATGGTAAGTTGCCAATCCTGAGAGGGTGTGGGGTACGTAAGGAGGTGTGTGTGAGTGTGCAAGTGTGGGTTACCAGGATGAGGACAGGAGGTGGTGAAGGAAGCGTCTGAGGGATTAGAGGAGGCAGGAGCAATTGGAATGCAGAGGCTATTGTTAAGAGGGGTCTGTGGAGTGTTTGAGTGTTTGTTTGTTTGTTTGTTTATTATTTGTAATGCGCCGAAATACCCTGGGGTAACAGGGCGCAACAGATACAGGAATTTGCAAAACTTAGTTACAGATAATAAAATGTATACAAGGCATAAACACAATAATAATGAAAGTAAACAGGAATATATACATATATACAGTTAACAGTAGTGTATCCAGTATGTCCAAGTGACAAGTGAGGCGCAGCAGCTTGGCTCAGTATGTTTAGACAGTGGCTGTCTTCAGCCAAGACATCATCTTGGAGCGGAAGTTTTGGTAGGGTAAGTCCATTCTAAGAGTGGGTGGCAGGGAGTTCCACAGTTTAGCCGCTTTCACTGGGAAGCTATTACCTCCTATGGCAGTCTCTGTATGCTGTCCTTGTCGGTCTCAAGGATGTCAGTCTGTGAAATCTGGGAATATGAGAGAGTGTGAGAGTGGAAAGTGTGAGTAAAGGTAGAGTAGGAGTAGCAGAGTGTTTGTGGCAGTATTAGGAGAGATGGTAGGTGGGAGCTGCAATAGACGGAGGAAGTAGTAGTGGGGAGTGGATATGGTGGTAGTGGGAGTAGTGGACTAGCAAGTGAGTAGTAGTATTAGTGAGGTAACAGATAATATTGGAAGTGGAGTAGGTAGTAGAGCGTGTTAGTGAGTAGAAGAAGCTGTAGAGCGGTAGTAGATAGTAGAGGAAGATAGCGAGGGTTAAGTACAGAGTAGAAATAGTAGGAGAGACAGAGATGGGCCATAAGTGGGCGCTTTTGCCGTTGAGCGGAAATAGCGTTAGTGCCGGGACCCGTGGCGCAAATAGCACTGCATCACAAGTATGCAAGCACTTGCACTCTGTGGTAACGCTAATTGCATCCGGCGGAAACCACGGCTTACTGCCCAAAAACGCAGTGCAATTAGCGCTACCGCCGCCAGTGCTATTAATAGCGCCGGCGGGAAATGCATCACCGCCGGAATGGGAAGCTCTGAGGCAGCCATTTTGGAAATCACAATCCATCAAAAATCAGAGCCTCCCCCCCAGCCTCCCGGCAGCCATCCACACTCCCCAAATAGCAGAAATGTCTCAGGAGAGGGTCAGGGGCAAGGCAGCGCAAGATCACTGCGAAAGCCAAAATGTACAGATGGTGAGCTTGTTGTGCTGGTGGATGAGGTTGTGGCCCACCATGATGAGCTCCATGGTGCAAGGCAGCACAAAACCTGGGAGGTGGTGAGCCGGAAGGTTTCTGCAGTCGGCTGCGTCCCCACGGGATGGGGAAGACTTCAGGAAAAGATGGAAAGACATGTGTGTTCGGGTCTGGGGCTGCTGTCCCAGTACAGGAAGGACACCATGACCACAGGGGGAGGACCACTGCCGAAACTACCACTCATGCCGTGGGAGGAAAAGTGCAGCTCAGTGTTCAACATGGAGGGAATCAAAGGTGTTGGAAGTGCAGAGGCGGGCGCCGGCAGCCAGGAGGCAGACGGTGAATCCAATCCCCCCGCCCCCAATATGTGCATGCAACAACAGCAGCCTAATACAGTATCCCCCAGTGGGACGACTCATGAGCTGGGCATTGCGATTTAGGGCAGAGTGTGGGAGCCACTACAGGCACCTACCGCAGCACATATGTGCCAGTGCACCAAGGCCACCCCTGTAAATCAGAGCAGTTGGGAGGGCAGCCAATGGACACATCCAAGCACCATGCACCACACACCAATGGCGGGTGCACAGCAGTGACCCATAGAGACCTGACAGTGACAAGTACCACTCCAATCATGTGTGTTGGCAACGTCGAGGCATCGGGATCAGATGCATGCAAGCCAAGCAACAGCTAGCCCAGCAGGGTATCCTTGCCATCCTCCCACGGCCAAATGCAAACCCCCTATGTGGCCCCCCCTACTTCGTGCACCTGTTCCCATCATTGCCAATCCAACAGCAAACACAACCAGGCCAGGTCCATGCCTAATTCCAACTGCCCAGCGCCACACACACCACCTTGTATTCATCATTATGCATGCCAATATATGTGGGAGATTGTGTCCCAACGCCATCCCCTATGTCCCCTACAGGCACACAAGCTTCGCCAGAGGTGTCGGAGGATGAGGACACATCCAACCCATCTAGAAGTGCGCTCTCCCGCGCCGCCACCACCACCCTGCAAAGGGGCCGACATACGACCCATAGGCGCAAGACCCATCCCTCCACACCCCACCGGACCAGGGGCACACCTACCCCCCCCAGCCCAGCCCACCAGGAGCACACCAGGATTGCATGATGGGGTGTTCTTGGAGGGCAAGGGGTGGGAGATTGTTGATAAAACAAGTTACATAAAGATCTGTTGAACTTCCATTATGCAAGGACATTCATGTTTGTGTTTGTGTGCACTTCATTCACACTGTGATGGTAGTGGACTGGGTCAGTTCATCGTACTAGAAGTAATTGTCTATTAGTGCCTGCTGGGCCTGTCTCCCTACCCTCACGTCATCCCTGTGAGTATCTGTTCTGGCTCCTGCCACATACGCATCTTCCTCTGGGTGTGGCCTGTCTGCGTCTGGGGTTTGTGGCACATTCCTACTCAGGCAAATGTTGTATAGTATTGCACACACCAATATTATTTTCCCAACTTTATCACGGGTATATATCAGGGCTCCACCAGTGCGATCTGGGCACCGGAATTGGTCCTTGAGGAGCCCAAAGGTGCGCTCAATGCATACGCAGGTACGCCTGTAGGCATTGTTGTAGGTGGTCTCGTGTGGTGTTCGTGGGTCATGCATAGGGATCACCAGCCACACCAGTTGCGGATATCCAGAGTCACCTGCATGGTGTGGAATACAGACATCAGTCAATTGTCTCATGCATGGGTCTGTCTCAATGTATCTGGGCATTGTTCGCCCTGAGCATTCATGTGTACATCCCGCCCATGCAATGCGTAAGTGTGATGGGTGTGCAGCCTTCCTTAATGATGCCATGCATTCCTTGTCCTGTACATGCACCATGTGCCATTGTGGAAGGTGTTCTGTGGTGTGTTCCAGGTGACTGCACATGGGCCAGCGGCTGTGGCATGGGTGGGCATGCTGTGTGGTGCTGTGTGGATCTGCACCATGCCACATTCAAGGTGCTGTCATGATGCCTACCTCCGGGCATCCGGATCGTGTCCATCAGCCCCGGGAGCAGGCATCCAGATACTCATTAAAACCCAAACAGCCCCGGCTGGGGGCTGTTTGGATTCTGTCCTAGTGCCTAAGGTGCCAGGCTCATCATAGAAAACAGTCCTGGCGCCATAGGCGCCAGGCTCATAGACTTTACTTACCTTATGCAGACCATGCTGCAAATGAGTCCAAGCCAACGTGAGGCCTGGTTGGGACTATTTTATTACAGGGACTATTTTTCACTCGGGTGTGGTTCTGGGGAACTTCTTACCTGGGACTATTTTGCAGGCTATTTAAACCACGCCCGAACAGCAGCCCATGCTTCGCGTTATTCTGCATCCAGCAGCGTGACGCTCACCGTGTCTGCAAGTCAGCATCTAGTCTTCTGCCACGCCTGCCTCGAATCCGGAGCTCCTAGACAAAAGGAAAAGAAAGGAGAAGAGGTTAGATCACGGCACATCTCCGAGCCTGGAAAGGACATTATTTCAGCACGCGTCGCTTTGCCAGCAGCAGCACCGCGTTATACTCACAAGTCCACCGCATCTTTCGGCTCGGCGCTGCCTCCATCATTTTCTTCGTTGAAATCCAGCACCTGGGGGGAAAACAAAAGGAATAACAAGGTGAGCCGAGAAAACCGACAAAGACAATCTCTTTGCCACCATAGGCTTACCTGCTTTTCCACCAGAGGTATTATTCTTTAATTTGCTGCATCTTCCTATGCCGCACCTATAAAGGGAGAGAAAACAGCAAGTTAAACTCATGCAACTTTTACCGGACAGTGTTTGGTAATACAGACTCTTACCTGAACGCCATCAGCTGCCTCCAGGCAATATTCTTTTGGGCCCAGCTGCAACCTAACGAGGGAATGGAACAAGAGAGAACATCGGACATATTGATTTCTTTGAACTTTATAGACACTGGAGTTAAAATTCCTCCGGAACTCCTCCAGTACCTTCAACTCAGTGAAGTAACTGGTATCTACGCGCCCCTGCATGCCATGCAGGATGGAGAGCTCATCATTTAAAAACATAAGGTGAGATTACCAAAAGGGGATATAAGAGGTGATAAGTGGGGAAAACGAGAACTGTTGGGGGATCATCACTAAGGTCCACGGGTGGCTAAATCCCTTTCTCCACTTGCAGGAGAATACTTCTACGAGTCCAGCAGACAAGATTAGGTGGGCCAGTCCAGACTGTCATCTCTTCACTACGCATCACGTTGGTGGAGACCGCAGCTGTCCGGGTCCGATCGACGCCCCTGTGGGAACCAGGTGAGCGTAACAGGTGCATTGTGGTTCATGTGGTCTGATTGGTTATTGGGATGGCAGCGGTGTGTGTCCATAAATATGTGTGTGTCCAGGAGTGCCCATTGTGTGCATGCTTCCTTGGATGCCCCCTCCCTCGTTGGTGCAGGTGCTGCCAAGGTGCTGACAGTACATACTCTCCACATGCAATGCTTCCTTTCAGTGTTGCTACTCCTGGCCCCTTTTTTCTTGTGCTACCCGTGCATATGTGGCAGGGTTTGTACTTACCCACTATCCAGGTCCGTTGTACTCTGCCAGGATACACGGAGAAGCACAGTGTGTTGTTGCGTAGGACCATGGAGTCGTAGGTGGAACCAGGGTATCAGGCACAGCAGTGGGTAATGATGAGGTCAGGGACACAAGTCACCTGCATGGTGAGGGAGTGGTAGTTCTTCTGGTTCCTGTATACAGCCTCATTGTCCTTGGGGGCCACCAACGTAACATTGGTGCAGTCGATGGCTGCTATCACATTGGGCAGTTGTGGAGAGGCATACAACCGTGCCTTCATGTCGTTGACCTGGGCCTGGGTGGTGGGCAGTGCAATTTGTTGGTTGACATGGAACAGGAGGGCATCCAGCACCTAGCCCAGGACTGTGCTGAATGTTGACTGTGCCATGCCATGCATCATGGCCACGCAGTGCTAGAAGGTGCCGGTACCTAGGAATTGCAGGACTACCACAAGCTCTAGCAGTGGGGGCACAGCTGTGCGGATACTGATCCTGCTCCCGATGTTATCCTGGATTGCGGCCAGCAGGTTCTGGTGGTCTCCCTGTTCAGGCGTAACTCAGTAACCAACTGGGTGTGGCTGAGGGCTCTGGATGAGGGCCTGGGGATGGGTGCTCACCTTGCTGGTGCCGTTCTTCTCCTTCTCATCTTCATTCTCCTCATTCCTCCCCCTCCACCCTGTACACCCTGTGCCCTGGTCTGGTCTGATTGGTCTGCATCTCAAGCTCCCGGCGCAGCATGGGCAGCTGTCTGTTCGAGCCTACAGCATTGAATGGCAGCATGGTGTTGGAATCAGTGTTTGGGGCATGGGTGTGTCTTATATGCCGCCCTGGTGAGCATTGTGTACACCTGTGGCTTGATTCCTGGCACCTGGGATCATTTACCGCCAGCTGGAGGTAATTCTTCGCTTTATTACCGTCATACATGTACTTGGGATACAGCTGTAATTGCGCTTTGTTTTGTCAGTGCTATACGGGAGGATAGCTCAGGGACAACACGCTCGCCTTGGAAGCAAGACGGCACAGGGCAACACAGGTTCGATCCCCGGGTCTGTACTTAGAAACCTCTGGGTATTAAGCGCGTTATAAATAACCAATTACAATTAGCGCCGGCTGTGTTTGGCCGGCTGTAATAGTGCCGGCTGTAATAGTGCTGGTTCCTTCTGGGTCTGACAGTATTTGCGCGACTCGTAATACGGTGGAGCGGTATTGGCAGCGCTAATACCGTTACTGCCAGATTTAAGAGCTACCGCCCAACTCGTAATGAGGCCCACAGAATAGTAAGAGCGACAGTCAGTGAGAGAATAGGAGTAACTAGAGAAAAAGGAACAAGACTGGAAAGCCGTCAGTGAGGGCTGCACACCCTAAATACTATTACATTATTAAATCATAATTCGATCAGTTAGTATTGTATTTGTACTGTATTGGATTCAATAAATACCATAAGAACATACAATATGATCAATTTAATGTCTCTGAAGAATTAGCAGATGCCTCTTGGCCAATGCATTTCGGACCAAAAGGTCCTTCATCAGAGTAAACTCTTCAATTCAAACCAAACAGGAAAGTCACAAGACAATAGGGTATAACAAAAATGTCCATCAGTATCCAAATGCCAATATTGTCCTCATGTGCATCACCATTGTCAATCCAATATTGATGTCCAAAAGAAATGTACACAAGGAGGAACATAAAAGAACCACAAGTGTGTTAATCACAATGTTGAGGCAGTAGGTACCAAGAGAATTAGTAAAAATCATAATAAAAGCACACTGGGAAAACACGTGTTTGGGACACAGACAAAAAAAACAAAGACAAATACATATAAACAAAAACAAAAGAGCATCATCAGTAAAGTTTCTGAACAGCATTAATCATGTCTGCCCAGACTTTAAAAAAAGAAACATGTACATGCTCTAAGGATGGATTTGGGGTCAATGCATGATAAGTGTAAAGCACACATAGTATTGTTAATGTGACGCACGCGGTGCGACTAGGTTAAAACATTTGAGAATACTAAAGTGAATCGAACCTGCTTGAATTGGACCATGGCATACACAATCACTGCCACCTACTTATTATATTCATAAGACTGTAAGGATAAACAATAAAATCTGTCAACTCGGATTTATAAAACAATAATCTTATGTTGTTCAAAGTACTAATCAGAGAGTATATTGGTAACCTGCTCCTACCTGCTCCCTGTCGTCCCTTTGCCTTTGGGTCAATTTTCACCAGCCTCCCAAATGGTGGCACGATCCAAACAGGAGTGTTGATTCAAGTTCTGAGAAAATGACAAAACCGTTTCACCCAATTATTCAACTTCTAAATAGCAACATGAATCTTTGATGTACAACTAAATGTACACCTGCTGACCGCTCAACATGAACTGCTTCTCTGGTATATTATTTCCTCGAACTAGAATGTTAAGAATTGAGGAACAAACTGCCTTTTTGATTAAAGTCCTAACAAAAGCGATAGAATCATCTCAACAAATAGTTCCACTTAGCTAACATCAAGTTCATCCATAAACTAACAACAAACGTGCAACTGCTTATCGATTGGTATGCACTGTATCTCCAGTGTGTAGTGTCCTCACTCGAGAATGACTGAGTTTTGTAATCTTTTATTCGGCTATTAAGCCATAAAAGAACATCCTCCCATTACATCGCGTTAATTTAAATACAAATTCATATATCAAATAGAAATAATATTCAGTTCATCCTAATTCTAAAACAAATCAGTTATGAAAACCTAATAAAACAATGTCTTGAGGGGTGAGAGATTCCACTTACATATCATAAATTTTCATAAACTTGCAGCCCCCGAAAGAACAGATAAAAATCATCAGTAATCCTAAAAGAGATCAGACAATCTTCAAATTGCCCCCCGAAGCCGGCCAGTCAGAAGGCCAGGACAAAAGGCTCCACGGGGAGCTCTCTGCAGCTCCTCTTTGCGAACGGAATCTACATGGGAGACTGAGCCCTACCAGCAAGGAAGGAATCATTACATCCATCAACACGATTCCCCCTGCTAAGATGGCCGACCTGCGCGTGATGCAATCCCAGCCTGCAACTGGCTCATCCATCCTGCCTGCTGATTGGATGGCTGCAACAGGAAACATACAATCTTCGAATTGCCCCCCCCCCAGCGGATGGCAAAGCCAGCCAGTCCAGAAGGCCAGGACCAAAGGCTCCACAAGCAGGTCTCTACAGCTCTTTGCTGCTTCACTGCAATACCCGAAAGGAAAGCCACCTGCTAATGTGCACAGTCCCAGCTCATCAACTACCAAAATGAAAATGTATGTCAGACTGTATTGTAATGTAGAGCCCGCTACACCAAACCCAACCTGGTTTCTACCCGTCGCCAGCCCACTTCGAGGACAAGCACAGCTATGCTACCGTCGCCCCAACCCACTCCCTTACGCCAACTTTCCCTATTCAACCAAAACTCAGCACACAACACCATCCCCCCTTTATTCCGAAAAGCAATGCACATCTGCTCCACTTAAACACTTCCTCACTTCCCGGTTAGCCACGTGCAGCATTTCCACACACATTGGGCCTCATTACAAGTCAGGCAGAATGGGGTAACGGGGTCCGCTAATGGATGCAGATCCGTTATTCCCATTCTGCCTGATTACAAGGTCCCCTCGCGGGACCCGGTAAGGACGCCTGGTAGAACCAGGCGTCCTTACCGGGTCCCGCGAGGGGTTTAGGTGAGCTAACAACAGGCCGGTCGTAATCGGCCCGTTGTTAGCTCCCTGCACCCATTCCCATTGCGCCCTACGCGAATGGGCAAGGTCCGGGCCAGGGTTCCCTAAGGGAGGAATTACCGGGTCCTCCCAACTCGTAATGGCCCGGTAATTCCCCATTCAGGGAACCCGGACCCGGTTTTGGAGGCAGCCATGCCGCCAATAGCGGCATGGCTACCGCCAAAGCCGTAATGAGGCCCATTGTCTCCTGTGTGCCTCTGCAACTCTACTAACAAGATCTTTCCGCAAGAGCCATCACCCTTCAATCCACCCTCACTAACACCCTCGCACCTACTCACCTAGCTGTTCACTGCTGCGCCCCCTTGCCTGCACATAAAACTCAAAAATGCAGACCGGCAATGCTGCCGGCGCTTACTAAACCCATTCTCCACCCCTCACGGCCAAGAATCACATCTTTCAGAAACCGCCTACTCAGCCTGCACACTCACGCCTCAGCCCCCAATAATACCTGTGCTAGTCTCACCAAGCCTGCCAAAACCAAGCCACACACTTGTGCTTCCCCTGACCATGCCACAGATACAAGCGCCACTCACCCCCTTCGCCACCAAGCTCCCCCGCAAAACACAGGCACATCACGCACACCACATGCAATGAAACACTCACTCTATTGTGCACCAACTCAGTACGCCACATCCTACTATCATTGTACCAGCATCCGGTAAGCAGCCCTCCACCTTTACTCAGTCAAGCCGGTGCTCCACCCCAGCCACTTACGCCCACACTCACCTAAAAAGCATTGTCTCCTTGCCTAAATAAAAACAAAAGGTTACAGAACCGCCACATCCAAGAACCCAGGCACCCCAATATTCTCTTTTGCAGGAAACCCCAAGCATTCATCACACCCGCACCTCAAATGGCCACCTCTTCTACTCCTGACCCAGGATCACCAACGCGGGACACAGCACCGTCGCTTTCCATTGTTCCATCTGCCTGTCATCCGTTCCTAAATGGTATCAGTCATGTTAATCCTGATATGAGCAAACGTTACGTTGCTAACCTCAATTCCACTGCCGAGGACCCAACCTTAAATTTAGCTGTTGTAAAGGATACCCCACCTAACTTGAGTGTCACACCGGTAAATACTCTGCACCTTAATGTTGTTAAAAATTCTAAAGCCGCTTTGCCAAACCTCGCCATTGCCAACATCAACCACGTTATCTCCAAGCCAAATAGAGCCAACTCTGCTAGCCTTCCCGCCACAACTACCCCGGCTGTGACTAATAGGCTGGATGGCGCTCCACCTATTAGCCACACCTCAAAAAACCCTCACAAACCCTAGGCCTCATTTCAATGTGACCTCATTAATGCTGGCTCCCTTCCAGGACATGCCTTGGAAATCTGCGACCTACTCGCAGTCTACAACTTGGACTTCTTAGCCATCTCGGAACCCTGGCTCCAAGAAGCCTTTGGCCCCGCCACCTCCCTAGACCTTCCCAAAAGCTACACCATCTACCGTCAGGACTGCCAGCTCACCAAAGGAGGTGGAGTAGCCCTCATAGCTAAAGAATCCCTTATGCTCAGACAGATTAGCACATCTCTCGAAGGTAACAGTGACATTCTGTCCCTCAAGCTCACTATATCTCCTAACGGCACCATCACAATACACACTGTCTACCGCCCCAAAAACCCCACAGCAGACTTCCATGAAAACCTCCTCCATATCCTATCCGACAACTTAAAAATCTCCACCAAGTCCATCCTGCTAGGAGACCTCAATTTAGGATTCAACGCTCCTAAGGACCCACAAGCTAAATCCCTAATCAAAGCACTAGACACATTGGGTTTCAGACAATTGATCACAAACCCCATTCACACCAAAGGCTGCATCCTGGATTGGCTAGCTGACCACAATTGCTCCCCTCCATCAGTACCATGTCATCCTCTTCTCCATCCCCAAGCCGACAAAACTAAAACCTCTTACCACTCCCTACCTGCCGCTCTAGCTCAGAGCACATACAAGCTACCGAGAAACCCCTGTCTTCAGACCTCCCTTCTCCAATGACCCTAAAGCTCTAGCTCAGATCTACAACTCTACACTAAAAAAGGCTGGCGATATCATAGCCCCACTATCAGCAAGGAAAACAAAATTCGTAACACATGCTAACTCATGGTTCAATCCAGAACTACTTGAACACCCTTCCATGAAGCACACTGCCCTCTCCACGTGGCAAACCAACACCCTAGAATCTACTAAATGAGAATTTAATAAGCTAGCTGCCCAATACAAAAAGGCTATTATGCTAGCCAAAACTGCCTCCTTTAACATTCGGATTGCCAATGCAAAATCTGGATTGAAGGAGATTTTCGCCATTTTTAGGGAATTAGAAATACTGGCTCCCACTACGCAGGTTGTCGCCAAAGGCAAAGCGTGGTGCTCAAACATCCAAACTGCCATGCTTAATAAATTAGACCTACTGCATAACCGAATCCTAACCAACCAGAACGCAATAACTACACCCCACCACCCTATGCCTCCAACCACTAACTGCTCCACCCAGGACTTCCGACTCTTCTCCTTCAAGGATGTCACTGAATCCGAAGTTCTCACCCACCTAAAACATCTCAAAACATCTAACTGCAAAGGGGATGTATGTCCAGCCATCATCATCAAGGAATGTGTGGTCACCTTGGCTACATTCCTCTATGCATTTATAAACGCCACCTTTGCCTCAGGACTGGTTCCCACATGCCTTAAGGAACACTACTAAAAAAAAAAACTCACTTGACCCTGCCTCCCCCAACAACTACAGGCCCAGAACAACGGTCCCCTTGCTTCTAAAAATCCTTGACAAAGCAGCATACTTACAGGTCCAACACTTCCTAGAAACGAATTACATCCTTGGTCTACGACAGGGGTGCACAACTGATTTTGACAGAGGGCCGAAAGTACCTTACATGATGGCTATAGTGGGCCAAAAAGAAAATGTGGGTGGGCGGTAGGCGCCATGGGGCGTGGCGTGGCAGGAGGCTTTTTCAACTCCCAATTTTTATTAAACACATGGAAAAAGAATCTTTTTTTGAGGTGTAATGATTTTTATTTGTATTTCAAACTTATATTTTGTACTACACATTTTCCATTGTTATTTATTTCGATTTAGTTATTGCATATCGTCTGTTTAATTAAATTATATATATTTTATTGACACTTGATTGGACATTCCATTATTTTGGACTGCTATACTTTGCTGGTTGGATTGCCCAAGAGGAGTATGGCCTTCGTTGAGTCAGGTTTCCACAAAAAGCAAAGAATGTACATCTCCTAACCGTGCCTGTTTACGCATTGGATGGCAGATGAAACCACTTCTGACACCCGACTCCTCCAACCAGCTCTGCCTCGTCGGTTGCTCCGAGACTTACTATGGGTTGACAAGGGGGCCCTGAGACATTACCCATACCTGGTTAGTATTGGATCCCAGCTCTGGAGGCGGGCATGTAAATCAGTGGGGACGACAGACCCATATTCCCCGCAGATCCCCATTGCGGCAGTCATGGCTAAACTCTCATGGGGACACACAGAAATACGCACTCAGTGGGAACCCTATGGGGTGGCAGTATTAGGAGACCTCATGTACGAACAGGAGCTCATGACATTTAGTGACATCAGCGAGTCCACAGGCCTGCCCACAGGCCAGTTTCTGCTCCACAGAGCAGTGACACAGGCCATGAAGGACAGATGGCCAGAGGCCACCGACCAAATCATGGAGAACGATACCATTGAGTCGATGTTGAACAATGCTGAGGGGAGCCACGCAACCTCCAGACTATACGAAGCCCTACTGCAGGGCACCACCAAAAAAGAACTTAAATGCAGAGAGAGGTGGGAGAGGGAATTGGGCCTTGAATTTGAGGACAAAGCATAGGAGAGAGTAACCAACTACCATAAGAACATTTCTAGAAATGCTCGCCTCCAACTCATCCAACTGTACATTACCAACAGAGCCTACCTCACACCTGATGCCATATCAAGGTTCAAAGGAGCCACAACCCAGATATGCCCCAAATGCAATGAGCCAAGGGCGGGAATGACCCACATGTTCTGGGGCTGCCCGACGGTCCAGAGGTTCTGGGCCCAGGTGAAGGAGAGGGTTGCAAACGCAGAGATTGAATTGGAAATTCACGAACCAGCAGCCTGTATTCTGGGAAGGTATAAACGAGACTGTAAGAATAAGCCCCTAAATAAACTCAAAGACTTGATATACATCACTGCGAAAAGACGCATAGCCATGGGATGGAAAAGCGCCGGAGGCCTAAGCGAGGCCCTTTGGTGGGGTGATCTCAAAAGATGGATTGCCGCTGAGACCGCAGCTTGGGAGACAGCGATTCAGGTACAGAGGCTGGACTCCAGTGATGAACTACTCTGTTGGGTGGCGTTGACAGTGCCACTGCTCCACCCTGTGGCTCCAGATAGCACATCGGTCAGTATGGACAGTCCCGGCCCAAAGCGAGGTCCAGAAGGATAAAACTGATGTACCTGAGGTCTTGGAGGGAGGGGGGTGGGGCGGGAAAGTTGGGAATGTTATGTTGGGTTTTTTTTGGATTGTGCATATTGCATTGATTTATCTATGACCCTTGTCGGTCGCTAATTGTTAGTAAAAGATATTTTTTAAAAAAAACCGCCTGTTTTAGCTTTATTTTTGGGTTCACTCTTGGAGTGCGACACTATGCCCCACAGCCCCCACCCCTCAACCAAACACTATGCCCCACGGCTACCACCCCTCAACCAAACACTGTGCCCCAAGACACCCACCCCTCATGCAAACAATGTGCCCCAAGACACCCACCCCTCATGCAAACACTATGCCCTAAGACACCGACCCCTCAAGCAAACACTATGCCCCATGGCCCCCACCCCTCATGCAAACACTATGCCCCAAGACACCCACCCCTCATGCAAACACTATGCCCCAAGACACCCACCCCTCATGCAAACACAATGCCCCAAGACACCCACCCCTCAAGCAAACACTATGCCCCAAGACACCCACCCCTCAAGCAAACACTATGCCCCATGGCCCCCACCCCTCATGCAAACACTATGCCCCAGGACACCCACCCCTCATGCAAACACTATGCCCCAAGACACCCACTCGTCATGCAAACACTATGCCCCAAGACAACCAACCCTCAAGCAAACACAATGCCCCAAGACACCCACCCCTCAAGCAAACACTATGCCCCAAGACACCCACCCCTCAAGCAAACACTATGCCCCATGGCCCCCACCCCTCATGCAAACACTATGCCCCAGGACACCCACCCCTCATGCAAACACTATGCCCCAAGACACCCACCCCTCAAGCAAACACTATGCCCCAAGACACCCATCCCCCTAGCAAACACTATGCCCCAAGACACCCACCCCTCAAGTAAACACTATGCCCCAAGACACCCACCCCTCAAGCAAACACTATGCCCCAAGACACCCATCCCTCAAGCAAACACTATGCCCCATGGCCCCCACCCCCAACCAAACACTATGCCACATGCCACCAAGCATGCACCATGCATACATACTCATACGGACCCCAACCACCCGACCCCCAACTCAACACACAAACTCACAAGCATACACCATGCACCCATACAGACCCGAACCCCCACCCCCAACTCAGCACACAAACTCACAAGCATACACCATGCACCCATACAGACCCGAACCCCCCACCCCCAACTCAGCACACAAACTCACAAGCATACATCAATACATCCTTTACAGACCCGAACCCCCAACTCAGCACACAAATTCACAAGCATACACCATGCACCCATACAGACCTGAACCCCCAACTCGGCACACAAACTCACAAGCATACACCAATACACCCTTATAGACCCGAACCCCCAACTCAGCACACAAATTCACAAGCATACACCATGCACCCATACAGACCTGAACCCCCAACTCGGCACACAAACTCACAAGCATACACCATGCACCCATACAGACCCCCACCTCACCATACAAACTCACAAGCATACACCATGCATCCATACAGACCTGAACCCCCACCCCCAACTCACCAAACAAGCTCACAAGCATGCACGCATACAGACCCAGACCCCCCACCCCCACATCTCAACATACACTGAACGTGCACACAACAACAACAAACATTCAGGCAGACCCCACTCCCCCATCCCCCCAGCATCTCGACATACACTGCACTTGCACACAAACACATTCAGGCAGACCCGACACACACACACCCCCTCCGCA
This sequence comes from Ambystoma mexicanum, assembly GCF_040938575.1. Lineage (NCBI taxonomy): Eukaryota > Metazoa > Chordata > Amphibia > Caudata > Ambystomatidae > Ambystoma > Ambystoma mexicanum. The sequence continues at coordinate 295,487,008 of NC_090936.1, read as the reverse complement.
TCTCAACACACACTGCACTTGCACACAAACACATTCAGGCAGACCCGACACACAACCCCTTCCGCATCTCAACACACACTGCACTTGCACACAAACACATTCAGGCAGACCCGACACCCCCCTGCCCCCAGCATCTCAACATACACTGCACTTGCACACAAACACATTCAGGCAGACCCGACACACACACCCCACCCCCGCATCTCAACATACACTGAATTTGCACACAAACACATTCAGGCAGACCCGACACACACTCCACCCCCGCATCTCAACATACATTGAACTTGCACACAAACACATTCAGGCAGACCCGACACACACCCCACCCCTGCATCTCAACATACACTGAACTTGCACACAAACACATTCAGGCAGACCCGACACACACTCCCCCTCCGCATCTCAACACACACTGCACTTGCACACAAACACATTCAGGCAGACCCGACACACATCCCCCTCCGCATCTCAACACACACTGCACCTGCACACAAACACATTCAGGCAGACCTGACACACACACACACACACACCCTCCGCATCTCAACACACACTGAACTTGCACACAAACACATTCAGGCAGACCCGACACACCCCCCCCCTCCGCATCTCAACATGCACTGCTGACATACAAATACAAACACCCATACACACCTGACACACTACCCCACCCCTGCATCTCAACATACATACAAAAACAAAAAACACAGTCAGAACGAACCCGAGAAAGACACAAACATACAGCCCCCCCACCATGTACTTACCAGACATGCTGGAATGCTGGCGAGGCTTCTGGCACTCCATTGGTGCAGCACACATGCACTATGTGGCTCGTAGGAGCTGCATGGTTCGTGTGCAGTGTTTTGTCCGGCCCGGAAGACAACAAAGACTTTCCTAATGGAGGGGTCGGCCGATGCTGCTTGCGGGCCACCCTCCTTTAGGAAAGTCGTTGTTCCAGGCGGGCCGGACAAAACGGCATGACGGGCCGCAACTGGCCCGCGGGCCGTAAGTTGTGCACCCATGGTCTACGACAATCCGGCTTTTGCCCTGGTCATGTCATCGAATCAGCTCTGGTTGATCTAAAAGATCAATTAGATGAGATTAGGGCTGCAGGTAAGCCTGCACTACCCCTCCTCCTTAACCTATCAGCTGCATTTGACTTACCAGACCACAACATTCTATGTCATCGCCTCACCTCTTCAGCTCACGTCTCCCCCAAAGCTACAGCTTAGATCACATCATTCCTGGAAGGAAGAGCCATGAGAGTGTTCTCAGACCAGGCTAGCGCATTCCCCGCCACCATCCACTGTGGAGTCCCGCAGAAATCCTGTATTTCTCCCACACTCTATTACATTTTTGCGAAACCTCTATTTGACATCTTGGACTCCATCAGCATAGCCTACATAAACTATGCTGATGACACCCAAGTCCTCCTCCCGCTTTCTGGTAACTATGAAACAGACACAAAGGCCCTTAACACAGTCTATTCTATCATTCAGGCCTGGATAGGGGCCAATTGGCTCTGCCTGAATGGTGTAAGGGATTTCAATCAGGCACACACGCAGGTCTCGCCTAGCATGTAGTGCACAATGAAACCCTAATTTATTTTTGTCTATAAGTTCAATATTCTGACTGATATATCATTCATATCACACCCATCTCAAAATACACCCTAGGTCACACTGAACCAGGAATCAGGCTAGTTTGTAAAGGTAAATATTTATTTTATTTATTTAATATTCAAATCACACAAGTTTAATATATATAGATATGGGGCAGCAATCACCTAACGGTGACAATACCATTAAAAAAATAAGCAAAGCAATTGAATTCACTTATAATGATGCAGAGTAGAAAACACAGGAAAAATAACAGTTTTGTTTTGTGCACAGATAGCGTTTAGGTTAATAGTTCCCACTGCAAAGTACTGAAGTACAAATGAGCAAACCTACACAAATGTGAGTAATCAGCAGGTATTCAGGAATGAAAGACAATGGACCTCATTACAAATCGCCCGGTATGGAAACAACGGTGGCGGTAAACCCACCGCCACCGTTGTTTCCATGCCAAGTGATCACAACTCCTGCAGACGGGAGGTGATGTTCCTGCCAGGTCTGACCTGGCGGGTTTATCACCGCCTGCCTGCAGGCGGACGAGGAAACACCGGCAGCATTACGAGATGCTGCCGGTTTTCCATGATCCCCATTCCCATTGAGTCCGATAGGACTCAATGGGAATGGGGATTAACACCATTCCGCCTCCGTGATTCCCGGGAAACCGGGGTTGTAATGCCCCGGTAATTCCGGGAATCACGGAGGCGGAATGGTAATACGAGTCTGGCGGTAACCAGGCGGTTTTACCGCCTCGGTTACCACTGGACTCGTAATGAGGCCCAATGTCTAGAGTTAGATGCATTCTTCCCTCCCCCAACAAGAGAGAAAACCGTTTTTGGCAAATGACACTTTTAAATTGACATGTGACATTTGCTGTGTAAAATAATTATTTTTTTTTTTTTTTTTTTTTTGCAATTTCTAGTTTCTTACAAACTTTTATTACAACTTTCTTCCTCAGTCGCTTCGCTTCTGCAATAGAGCGGACAAGTCGTTGGTTCATGAGTTTATAGTTTGCTCCAGAAAGTTTATGACTGCACAAGTCAAGTGAACTGAGGTCCCGCTTAAAATTTTGAGCCACAGTTCTTCCATGCAATCCGTTTGAGGGGCGAACTTGCGTAGGTGGAGAGACCTTGTGTCCTTCAATGCGTGACAATCAGTCAGAAGATGTTTTAGTGACTCTGAGTGATTTCAACAAAACCTGCATGAGGGGTCTTTTACGTTGTCGATGTGTCGGAGAAAGCACATTTGTCTGGTTTTATGGAGGTTTGTTCTTAGGCGCAAAAAGGCATCTCTATGATGGCGAGACGGGAATGTGCTCAGGTATTTCGGTAAGCAGTCTAATTTGTTCGGAGTCATACTCAGATCTATTACAGTCTTTAGTTCATTGAGTTTTTCCGTGTTGTCGATCCAGAGCTGACGTCTCAGTTTTTTTTTTGCGTTTTGGGGTCGTTCTATCAGCATCTCCATGTTGATGTTTGCGGCTTGCATAATTGATTTGACTTTTTTGGCCCATACTTCCTGTAGGGTGTTTGAATTTAAGTTTTTTTGTGAGTTGAACAGTTTGAATGCTGGCTCAACCTTCTCTAACGACATCTTTCGTAGTAAAGTCATTGATTTCCAAATGACAGCTCCATACATTGGTTCGAGTCCCAATTCATGGCGAATTACTGATACTGGCAGGTATTTGGGTAATCTCAACACCCGACGCCAGAATAGGCCTTCAAGTTTAGACCAGATCTTAAAGTCGATGTTCCAACCTGTCTCAGCACCAAACGTCACGGATGGTATCACTTTTTGTTGGTAGAAGGTGCGTACTGGAATCAGGGAGAATTTTCCGAATTGCGAGTGTATCTTTGCACCTTGTAGGGACAAGGTTTTTATTCTTTTTTCGAGTTCGGACACCCAGCTCCATTCTCTTATAGACATAGAGAATGGAATGCCCAAGTATCGGATTGAGGTCACTTCCTCAATCGGAACGTTGTTTAGAATCCATTTGAATTTCTTGTTTTTCTGGCCCTCGCCATGTCCTAATTTCAGAATTTTTGTTTTATCAACATTAATTTTTAGGTCGTTGTCCGTCATATAGATGTTCAATGCATTTAGTAGCCTCTGTAGCCCTATTTGCGTTTTGTCAACTAGGACAAAGTCATCGGCGTAGATCAAGTAGCTCACGGGAGTGCCATTGAGTTTGGGAGGGAAGCAGTGAGTATTTGTTAGCGCATCTGACACATCTGCAATGTATAATTTGAAGAGTTCCGCAGCAAGAGGGCATCCTTGCTTCACTCCCTTTTTCGTTGGAATTGCTTCAGAAAGAACACCACCTTCGTTCAACCTTATTCTTACTGATGTTGATTCGTGTAAGGCTTTTATGGGATTTAGTATGTTTGGAGGACAATTCCATTTATTCAATTTTCCCCAGAGTTTTTCTCGGTTGATTCCGTCGAAAGCTTGTTGCAGGTCTATAAATGCAAAAAACAATTTTCCCTTACTTCTCAGGGCTTCCAACTTTAGTAGATTAAGTATAGCAAGGTTGTTTTCAGTGCCCACTCCCTTTGTAAAGCCAGTTTGACGTACATCGTTTAAACCGCAGCGGCGTGCCCAAGCTGAGATCTTTTCTTGTAGAAGCGAGGCAAAGACTTTCCCGATGGTATCCAATAACGCGATAGGGCGATAATTTGCAGGTACGTCTCTGTTGCCCTTTTTGTAGATCGGGACAATGATGGCCTCCAACCAGGATGATGGAATTGTCCTGGAGGAGGTTATTGTCACGAATAGATCGGCTATGAACTTTGCCCATTCTTGGGGATGTTGTTTAAGCATGATGTTCGATATACCATCCGGGCCAGCTGCTCGGGAATTTTTTAACTTTGATATGGCGCCATGTATGGTCTCTGCGGTCTCTGCAGTATCCCAGGGCACCTTTTCACCGTTTTTCTCGTCCACCAACATATTGCTAGTGGACGAGAAGACGTTTCTAAAATGCGCTGCCCAAGCCGTCTTGGGTATGCCGTTTGCCATGACTACAGCTTGATTTGGCTGGTCCATATTTAAAATTCTCCAAATGTCTCTGGTGTTCTGAGATCTTATCAAGGACAACATTTCCTCGCCACGTTCTTGGTCACGTTGGAGGGCAAAAGCTTTTGTCCAGTTTCGATATAATTGTTTTCGATGTTTGATTTTTGCTACTCTATTAACGCTACTCTCTGCTCTTAGTTCTTTCAGATCTTTTCTCAGTTTCTTCTTCTCATTATTCTGAGATACGCTCCATGTGTGTTTATGTTTAGACATTGACGTGTTCTTGCTTGGTTGGGAGCTGGCCACAGTTAGGAGAATGGCAGGATAATCGGTGAAGACTGACGATGCCTCATTTCTTGATTGAAAGTCGGCAGTGAGGTATTGTATCTGTTTTGAGGGCATCCGAAGTCTATTGCGGCTGGCGTTCACCTCTAAGTGGGTGCATGCCGTGCCGCTTAGATGCTTACAGTGGGGTTGCCAGTGCATTTTCAACGGAAAATGGTCGCTGTTCTTCGTTGGCGTGATCTGCAAATTGGTGATTGTCGGCATCAGGTTATTTGAAACCCAGATGTAATCCAGTGTTTTCTTTATTCCCATGTTCATCCACGTAATTTGTGGCGGAGTGTCACCCGGGACATTGCCGTTTAACATGGTACAATCTCTGGCTTCCATAGCCTCCTGCCATCTTGTTCTTTTAGAAGAATCCTTTAGATCCTTATTGCAGCGATGATTGAAGTCCAAATGGTTGCTATTAAACCAAGATGTATTTAAATCACCGCACACAATTATCCACAGATTGTCACAATTCCTTAGATTTGTGTCGATTGTTGTTGTTATTGAGTGGATAAAAGCCCCAGCCGAGATCTTTGCAGGGTTCCAATATACATTAACTAGTAAAAGATGTTGAGGTGAGCTGAGGTCTTTTCTAGAATCGCTGGTTTTTCTTACGAGTAAAGTTGCCTGTACATGGCCGTTTGGATTCGATGTATCTGCCACTTCCCAACCTGTTCCTATTTTTATCAGTGTCAATAATCCTGAAGACGGATGACCTCTCGCATTTTTGCTTGCAGGGTTTATTAGTATGTGGTAGCCGTCTTTTACAGGAAGCTGTCGCATCCAGGTCTCTTGAAGGCATATTATGAAGTTGTCCTCGAGGCCCACTGGAAAGTTGTTGTATAAGTGGCCGAATCCTCTGGTATTCCATGAGATCAGGGTATTTACGGCCTCTGACCCACCATTATCTAGTTAGTATTTTTTCGTGTCATGTTGTGAGGTCTTGTTGGTCTTAGCAGGTATCAGGTTTGAGTTTAGATGCCTTCGAATCTGCTCACGCCGACGACTCAGGATGGTTTTTTTGTTCATGTTCCTCAGATAGGTTATCTCTGTACTGTTTGGCTGATTCAAGATATTCAAGAATTTCAAAGCCAAGCCGTAATATGTCTTCTCTTGCCCCCATCATAGATCTTCTAACTGCATGTGAGTTGACATGTAGTAATACGCAGTCGAGTCTTTCTTCGGAGTAGTATTCGACAATCTGGATGTCGTCGGATGAAATTGTCCTTAGAGAAGGGACTGAATGCAAAAGGCGCATGACATTGCCACGATTCAAATTTACATCGGAGTCGTCAGCCAATACGTTGGTCAGTTTGATTTTCTTTTCTGTTATGACACGATGTTGCTCCACAGTGGTGTGTTTTCTTCTTGTATCCATGAATTTATGATTCTGAGCAATTGTACGCTTTGGATTTAGAACTGTGACTAACTTTTCCGCACTGATGTTTAAGTTAAGACGTTTTCCCCCGAACATTTTACTGTCAGACTTTCTTGCAACTGGTGTGCATTTCTCACTCAGTTTTGTTGGCAAACGTGTTTGGTTTTCTTTCGTTTTCCAAGGATTGTTGTATGGTTGGATGTGAGGCTCAAGGGGGGTCTTATCAATGTTCGACGTGTTGTCATCAAGGATATGGCCGCCTTCCCCACTCACATCGTGTGAGTAAGTGGACAGGTTACAAAGTTCCTCAAGGTCATTTATGGATGAGTCACTGCCAGAATCCGAGACAACCCTCCTGCGCTTGTTTGGATTTGGTTTTGATGACTTAGTCACATGATTTTGCGCAATTTTCTTCAGGGAAGGAGGGTTGGCTGCTTTTTCTTCTTCTTTTTTTTTTGCAGTTTTCTCTGCTAGAGACCGGGGTCCGGAATAGAGATTGACTCTTTAGCAATTTTCCTGACGTGTTGTCACGGACAAAGATTTTAGATTTTGGAGGCGTTGTTAGATTTCTAATGAATTTCTTTGAGATTGGAAATTGTTTTGCGACCGTTATAAATCTTGTCTTTTCTTTCTTTTTGTTGTGTGGATCACTACTTGGAGGACCTCCTGGTTTTCTATTTTGTGTGGAGCTTGGAGTCTTAACAGTTTGGAGGGTTTTTGCGCCCCCGTGAAAAATCCCAAAAGAAGCCTTTAGATTTGAGCAACTAGGAGCTGCTGGGGGGAGATCCCAGATGCTAGGAGGGACTTTTCCTTTTAGATTTTGCGGTGCTTCGCTTTCATTTGGCAATTGAGAGCCCTCCACTAAGCAGGATTGAGGTTTCGCAGGAATGTCAGGTTTAGAGCTTGTTTCTTCCTTTTTTGACACCTGCTTTAGTGCATTTGCTTCAGCTTTTGCTTGGGGATAAGTAACACCTTGCACGTTCACCTGGACTGTTTTCCCAGGGAGTGTTATTGGCAGTACAGCTGTGTCGCCCGAGTTTATGTGTTGACAAATTCCACTTTCCGGAGTAAACAATTTTGTTGGGGCTGGACTTGGGTGCAGAAGAGATTTTTGCATGAATGTCGACAGGTCATCCATTTGTGTCTTTGCTTCAATTGAATTTTTTCCGATCAGCAGGACTATTTTTCTGAGGCCGTCTTCCATTTCCGATTGATCTTTTGTTCGTTGTTCCAACTGCAGATTAAAGTTATGTTCCAGCAGAGATACTTTTTCTGTCAGGTGACCAATGATAGCACCGTTATTATGAAGTAGTTCATTCATGCTTTCGTATAACTTTATGAAGGGTATTAAAGCCTGAGACGTTGCTGCTAGCACGTTGTTATGTATTTGTATTGCTGCAGCGACCGAAAGATTTGCTTTTGCTTCGGAGAATGAGTCCATTGGATTAGGCAATTTTGGCTTGTAGTGACCATTATATTCGGAGTCGTCCGCTTGGAATGGTAGGCGTTGTTTCTCTCGACCTGCATCGGCGGATACAAGTTTATGAGCGTAACAGGGGGTCGAGCACTTTGGTGCGTTGTCACCACTTTTGTTTGTCGCAAGCTTTGGTCTGGGCATAGTCTCACTCACTTTCTCAGCTCAAACGTTTTTCTGTACATGGGGCTGATGTGGACTAGCGACACCTCTCTCCCGTTTCGGTGAGATGACCAGTGTATGTTTTTCGTTTTCTTGAGGACTAGATTTTTGTTGGTAGTTTGTAGTTCCTGATTCAACATTGGGAGGTGACCCCAAAACTGACTTTGTCTGATTTTTTGTCCCATTATCGTGTTTTCCTTCAGGGTAACTTTCAGACAGTTTTGCTTTCATTAAATCGAAGTCGGCTTGTAGCCTTTGTGTAAGTCGGGCCTCCCGACCAGATGAATCAGTTGCAGTGTTTAATGGTCTTGTAGAGGGAGTAAAATGAATGGAGTTTGCTGGCGTGTTCTCTTTATTGCTGTACGCTGGTTTAAAGCTGTTTCCTGTACTTAAATTAACTGGTATATTGTTTGTAAGTTGATTAATCAGAGGATGACTGTTCTGAGACATACTGCGGGGAGTTGTAATGGCAGCAGATTGAGCCCCATCCTTATTGCGAAAATGAAATCGTAACATTTTAGGATTTTGTTGGGTGCGTGAAGGATCCGAGTTTAAGAGCTCGGCATCTGACACCTCAAAAGGGGAATAAAACAACTCTTCGCCATCCTCGTTACTCTCTACTGGTGGACAGCGTGGATGTAATATCTTGCATGCAGCATCGAAATGTGTTTTGCAAGTGTGTTCCACGCAATCGGTATTTAAAACAGGTGCAAGTTCTGTATTTGAGTGGGTGGATTCAGGTAAGTTTGCGGTTCTCTCAAGGAGACCCGCATTTGGCTGGTCTCGTTGGACATCTGGACAACCGTTTCGATCACCGCTTGCCGCCTCTCTGGCGTGAGGCTGTTCCAATACGTTTCTCACAATTACTTGGGAGTCAAAGGCTAAGATGGCCTCATCCATGGACGCAGCAGGTGAGGGGCGACTCTCCACAGGGCACAATCCATTTTGTGCAGCATCACAGCCCGGAGTTGAGGGAGAAGGCGCTGATGCTAGTGGAGGCACAATGATGGTGAGTTCAAGGGGAGCATTTGGCAAGAGGGATGAGGCCATTCGGCAATCCTGGTTTGAACTCAAAGTGCTGATCGCGTTTCCCACTAGTTTTCCTCCTGGGTTGTTGGACTTATTATTGTCCCCGAGGGCAGCTGTTGGGGGAGTGGAGTCTGAATCAATAGACATCTGATTCGAGGGTGAGTCACACCCAATTTCGCTCAGGGTCTGTTTTGTTTTGAGGCGAGTTAATGAACGGGTATCCATGGGCAGGAGTCTTCTTGGTAGCTGGCTGCCTACCACTGACTGCGGCTCAGCACGATACTCTGTATGTTCTGCTCGTGTACCGTGATGTATTGGATTTGCAGATTTTGTGGGACTTTGCAGGGTTTTCTGGGGGGATCGAAGATGAGTTTGTCTCCACAGCCGCCCTCCAGCGCCTAACAGCCGTACAACAGCCAATGTGCTTTACTCCCTCGGGCTTAACGCCGCGAGGGTGGCAGCCTCGATCTTATGAAGGCGGCCTGTGTCACGTGATAGGTCACGTGTACCGCTGTAGCCCCGCCTCCTCCAGGAAGCCGGGAAAGGCGACAGGAGCTTCGAACCAGCTCGCAATGTCAGGTAAGTGAGGATGAAGTTTCCACAAGCGAAATTAGCACCTTCAGCACGCCGGGAACACAGCGCTCGGGCGGCAGCCTCGATCTTATGAAGGCGGCCTGTGTCACGTGATAGGTCACGTGTACCGCTGTAGCCCCGCCTCCTCCAGGAAGCCGGGAAAGGCGACAGGAGCTTCGAACCAGCTCGCAATGTCAGGTAAGTGAGGATGAAGTTTCCACAAGCGAAATTAGCACCTTCAGCACGCCGGGAACACAGCGCTCGGGCGGCAGCCTCGATCTTATGAAGGCGGCCTGTGTCACGTGATAGGTCACGTGTACCGCTGTAGCCCCGCCTCCTCCAGGAAGCCGGGAAAGGTGACAGGAGCTTCGAACCAGCTCGCAATGTCAGGTAAGTGAGGATGAAGTTTCCACAAGCGAAATTAGCACCTTCAGCACGCCGGGAACACAGCGCTCGGGCGGCAGCCTCGATCTTATGAAGGCGGCCTGTGTCACGTGATAGGTCACGTGTACCGCTGTAGCCCCGCCTCCTCCAGGAAGCCGGGAAAGGCGACAGGAGCTTCGAACCAGCTCGCAATGTCAGGTAAGTGAGGATGAAGTTTCCACAAGCGAAATTAGCACCTTCAGCACGCCGGGAACACAGCGCTCGGGCGGCAGCCTCGATCTTATGAAGGCGGCCTGTGTCACGTGATAGGTCACGTGTACCGCTGTAGCCCCGCCTCCTCCAGGAAGCCGGGAAAGGCGACAGGAGCTTCGAACCAGCTCGCAATGTCAGGTAAGTGAGGATGAAGTTTCCACAAGCGAAATTAGCACCTTCAGCACGCCGGTAAAATAATGCAAAAGGGTGCAAAAATGCTTAAGTGGAGAAAAATTCTAAGGAAAGCAACACTAAACTGGTCCTAACACACATGAGCTGTAATATAAACAACAGTACACACCACTTTAGATCAGAATGGGGTGGAAGAAGCACTTTGAAATGGGGAAAAAACATGTGTAAACTTTTGAACTTTTTAAATTCACGGCAAACTTTTACTAAGCGATATTGGAGAAAAACGGGTCAAATACACGGTTCCGTGGTTTTTGGTTGTGGATGTAGCTAAGGGTCTTAGGTATCAGTGAGAGCTGAAATTTTGTTTCTATCTATACATTTGAAGACATTATAGAGGTTTTAGTGAGAGGTGTTTTTGCAAAATAGGTGCGAAAATGAAAACAGCAATTCGGTTTTAAAAATGACAGATTGGGTTCATTACACTATATTAATGGCTATGGAAAAGAGGATGCCACCCGGGAATCTTCACAGTTACGTGGACAGCGCAACCAGTCCGTGGTGGGTACTTGATTTCTGGGATTTACTTTAGTTATTCAAAATCACTAAGGAGTTATGGTTTTGTAACACAGATGAACAAAATCAGCACAAGAAGGATTCTAACAATACTAGGGTTCTGAATTTAAAGATGGGATGGGTTGAGATTGGGATAATACAATGCAGATATACTGTGGGTCACGGTTCTTCCTGTTAATACTTACAGTCCTTTGTAATTAAATTGTACCATCAGTTCTGGTCATTGGATTGGATCAGGTCTACCGGCAGCAGGGCACCTCGGGAGGGATTAGATCAGCGACGTGGTTCTGGTCAATTTTGGACTGCGCCTCAGGCTGGATTAGGATGGGCCCCTTCTGGTCACTGGACACGGCAGATGACAGGATGCAAGTTTCAGCGGGCAAGCCTTAATGGTAGCAAGCCAAGCTGAATCAGAATTATTCTTTTAAGTTTTGGATGTTTTGAAATTGGGTCAAGCTAGCAATAGTTCAGCAATACTAGAGTCTGGATTCTGCAAAGAAATCTGGATCTTCAAAGAGTTCTGGAGTCAGCTACAAGATGAAGAGTTCTGGACCAAGGTGCTGCACGTAAATCTGGATGGGTTCTGGAAGCAGTGTGTCCTATGTGTTGCGTAGTTCCTATATTTATACTACCAAATTACATCACCAAGTTTATGGTGTGGGCAGAATTTCAAAAAGACACCCCCACGGCTGTGAGTGGCCACAAGCACTTGCCTTGTTTTGGTTGGCAGTCAGAACAGAGCTGTCATCTTTACGATGGGATTTAGGAACTCCCACATTGATTTTGAACATAATTTAGCTTTCCCATAAATACACATTTTTACAATTATGCCCTCTACTAAAATCAGACACATGCATCACATTTTTTATGGTTTATCCTGGCATCCAATTCCCATCTCTGTGAGAGCTGTCTTTCTCATTCTATGGGATTTCATCAATTTTAATCATAACAATTTGGATTAATAATTTCTAATTTGGTACATCTCAGGGTTCTTATCAGTGGATCATGTACATACAATCTTAAGCTTGCAACATTAATAGTTCTGCTACAATGAGAGTTTTTTTTGCATCTTTGGTTCCTTAAGTGATACAGGTTTCATCAATGTCTTCAAAGCAAAAGCCTAAAATTAGGTTAACATCTACCAATTTTCATACTTATCCTTCTTTAGGTTGCACAGTTAAAGAGTTTCAAACTTACCCACAAATACAGATTTAAACAGCAAGAAGTTCAGAGTTTTTTTCTCTCCTTTCAACAAACCACAGCTGTCAGTTCCCTTTGATCAGGGTGGGGTGTAGAGGGAAGCATCCTGTCCCTCCCCAGCAGAGCCTGTCCTTTGTTCTTGGCTCAGCCACAAGACAAATGTCTAATGAAGTCGCATTGTGCTCCTTGTTGTCAATATGCGGGAACCATTAAGCAGCCATTAGCCTTCCAGTAGCAAGGGAGTGTCAAACTGAGATGTCAAACTTTCCCAGACTGGTCACTGCCCAATCAGAATTAAGCAGTTACTTAACTCCAATACTGGGTTGCTTTTAAAATTCACAATAGAGTCTTTTCTTTGACACATATAAATATAAGCATGGTTTATAAGGAATTTGGACATTTAAAAGAATTAAGCCCTTCACAAACATGCTTTAAATAGGCGCATTTTGCAATCTCTTCAGGAAAAGAAACACGTTTAAACTGAGTTTGTCAGCTAATTTACTTATGCAGCTGTCAGTCAGTGAGGACTGGATTCCTCCGACTGCCTGGAGAATCTATGATTTCAGCACACTTTTCCTTTCAATAATTCACTCGGAAAATTACTGAATTTAGCACCAAAACAGCACTTGCCATTGATTAGGAAGCTGTATTTAAGGACATTTTCGGATTTTAGCCCACTTCTGGGGCCTTGATTCATGTGACGAGTAACAACACCCACTGGCATTCTTTCGCACGGTGTTCTTGCTTCGACATCAACTTTGCCTGTGTATGGCAGGGTATGCAGCTCTTTTGTGGTTTATGAACCATGCACAGTTTTGCAGATTTGGCGCACACAGGGGTTATTCTATCCATTTTTGGCACTTTTCTTTCCCCATTGGCAAAGGGGTATAATAGAGTGCATTGGCATGGGTTGAAATATCCCACAAATCACCCCCATGACTTCAGCGTGACGTCCAGTTGTGGGGGAGTCAGGCAAGTGGGATTATTTTTTTTCCTTCGGTCCATGTGAAGAGATCCAGTTGCTTCTCCCGTCAGCGATGGATGCGACACAATCTCCTGGCTGGTTCTGGTTGGAAGTGTGGAACGACACTCCGGGTCTCTTGTTTTTTTTTTTTTCTCCCGGTCCACGAGGAGGTCCTCCTTGGTGATTAGGTGGATTTAGTTTCAGTACTAGAAAACTGAGAATATCATGGTTATGGAAATTTCCCCACTACTGTTCCCTGAGGGGTGTAGTGGGGCCGATGCATGCATTTAATCACAATTGACAATATTCCCCGCCTATATTTAGTGATAGTCTTAACACTTTCTTCGCACGTAATTAATGAACCTTTAATACATTTTTTAGATCTCCAGATTTTCCCCCTCTCGGTTTCTGGTAGGCTCTTCTATTTGCCGCAAAGTATGCCTGGGATGGCAACTCTTTAGCTGGTTTATGTGGACCCACTTGTCTTCCCCTTCTGTCAAATTTCCCTTGGGGATGCGGATTTTGTAGGTGAGGTCTAGGATGGTGACCCCTCCTCCATTTCTGAAATTCCATTTCCTACCGTAGCACTAGTGCTGACCGGAAGGCTTTCCTTAGGACTGCCAAAACCCTGAGATTTACTCTCCAGTTGGGAACGGGCTTTGCAATAACTGGGGTCCAAATTAATTTCAAGTTGGTTGAGGAGGTGACTGCTCATATAAAAGGCGGAAGGAACACCTCACACGATCCAACAATTATGTACTATGCTTTTTTTATTCCTAGAAATTTTGATCATGCAAATGCTAAGCAGAGGATATTTGGAGCGGGGCGTTTCCAGGTCCCATACCCATTGCTGCAACGACTCTACGGTGGGTAAGGTCTGGTCTTTTGGGAGTTTCTTGAATAATGCTTCGCTGATGAATCTTTCTTCGCTATTCAAGTCAACTCGGGTGAGGACAGACTCCTTACCGTCATTTAACTGAATCGGGAGGAAGAGCTGTTCACCCTTCTTCGGCATACCAGCTTAGTTTTGTGCTGGTTTGATATAGATTTTGGCTATGGAATTGGGATGTTCTGATTGTGAATTAGTATAACATTTCAAAGTATCTCCTTCCAGTGTGGAATGCCACTTGAGACTGGAAGGGAGGTTGAGTTGCAGAAATGGACAGGAGTTCCCATCTCCAGTTTGATGTCCCACAGCTATGATGGTAACGTCGGGTATGTCATTGTTTTGAAGGTAGAACTTAATTTGGTCTGGTTTATGTTCAACCATGTGGCATATGCCATTTAGACTAACATGGTTGACACTTTGTTTTAATTTGATTGGCCTGTGAGTCTGGGTCCAAAGTACCTTATTCACACAATCTATTAGGGGAGACAGCCTACGGGGGCTGTCATTCCCTAATAGACAGGGGGTTCCCTCTGGCACCATGACTAGGACCTGTTGCTTCATTTTGTGTCACCCAATTTTAATTTCCAGCTCTGCAGACCCCTCAACAGGAATTTACTTCCCGTCAAAGTTCTGGAGCTGTCCAGGAAGAGGAGTGAGAGGGATCTGGTATCTCTCCCCTTCCTGAATTCAGCTGATCAAAGGCCCTCTTTGACAGAAGGGTGGCTTGGGATCCAGTGTCCACCAGTGCCAAAAATGTACATTGCCTCTGTATTTGGACTGGGGCATAAGATCTTCCCTCCTTCTCCTCAAGGGGGCAAAGATAATGTGCATTTTGGGCCAATTGGTGGGTTAACTTCTTTACTCTTGATTCTGACACAGGGGTGGTTTGGACAGGATTTGGTGTGGGAGCTTGGGAATCTGTAAAACAAATGTGGCAGTTGGATATTGGGGGTGTTCTGGCTTCCCCTGGTTCTTATTCTGAGCTGCCCCCCCCCTTTTTGGAGGCAGTCCCCTGAATATATCTGGGCAAGGTGATTTTCTGGCTTGTCATTCTGGGGTTCAATGATGGACGGTTTTAACTCACTCCCCACATTTACCCAGTCTGGATTAGGATCTCTTGGGACCCATTTTTCTTTGGGAGGAGTTCCCCCATCCCTGAAGGAGAAGATCCTTTTCTCAGAGTCCTATGGGGACCCCTCTCTTTCAAATTGGAAGACTCTAACCTCCTCCACAAAATGGGTCTTTTTATGCCCTTTATTTCTCCTACCTGCCCTCTGTTCCTTAGGTTGCAGACTTTCAGGGGCATGAGATTTTGGTTCTGGTTCCTGGGTTTCCAGGGGCTTTTCACAAGTGGGGAAGGAAGCTTCCTCTAAGGCTTTACACCCACCTTCCCCTGTGCCTCCTCCTTTGGAACTGGTGGGTTGTCGGGGTTCTCTGCCAGTCATTACTCTGGAGTGCCAGACCCTTGATTTGTGGAGTTCTGAGACAGCATGCTCATCTGAGGGTTCTGCTGAGCCCTCAACATGCGACCCAGATCATGTGACAAGTTCTGGACCTGGCGCTCCAGTTGGGACACCCACTCTTGCTGGTACGGGGGTCTCTGGTCCACCCTAGGTGGATCACGGGAAGGGTAACTGTCCCTTCTCCCATAATACCCTTGGTTGGGATAGTTCTGGTAACCCTCCACCCTTGGCCTCCCCTCTCCCGGATTGGGCTGTCTGGGCTCAGGAAAGTGGGGGTTGAAGTTTGGCGGGTACCGGGGAAAAAAGCTCAACCCGACATTTGGGGGTTACTGCCATCCTGGGGAAAATTAGGAGGGAAGTTTCCTGGGATGGTTGCTACCTGGTTGGATCCCCCCCTTCGGCTGGGGGAGTCCACACATACAGAAAACAAAGAAATCCAAATTATGGAAAACTACGTCCCCTTCACACTTTCTAGAAGGCAGAAGCCTAAAGGATATTGGGCCTCATTACACGGTAGGCGGTAGGGGATTACTGGCACCGGTAAGGGCACCGGTGCCGGTAATCCCCTACCACCCTACTACGAGGTCCCTCAGCGGGTCCCGTCCTTAACGTGTGGTTAGACCACACGTTAAGGAAGGGACCCGCTGAGGGACTTCAGAGCTAATAACGGTACCGCAAATACCGTTATTGGCTCTTTCCCCATTCCCATTGAGCCCTATGGGGGCTCGAATGGGAATGGGGAATGGTAATTGGCATGGGGGCTTACCGGGTCCTCCAGGGTTGGAATGACCCGGTAAGTCCCCATACCGCCTACCCGGACCCAGAAGGTGGTAAGGGGTAGCCATGGCGCTACCTCCTACCGTGTAATGAGGCCCATTGTGTAGAGTTTCACAAAGCATTCAATTCACAGTAGTGATTTTTATGACATGAATATTCTGATAAAAATATGTCAATTGAAAAGAATTCAGTGACTCCTTTTCATTAGAGGAAACAATCTTCTCTTTTTTATTTCTGGTTTGCCCAACGCGTTTCGAGTTCCATATACTCTTCATCAGGGGCACCAATGTCAACAAAATTGTACAAATATCTATAAAAAATGGAAATGAGGCAAGATTATACCAATTTAGTTTTTGAAAAATACAACAACTGCAATATATTTCGATTTTTATCATAATTGAAAAAATTCATTGTAACAAATACAAAGGTCGCTTAGCGGAACATCCTTCCACAAGTGCCAATAGGATCGTAGTGATGCCCAGTTATGTACATCTTGTTCAAAAAGTGATCTTTAGAGACATTGATTGAAGAGGTTTATATGTATTGGGTACCCTAAATTGTCTAATCAAGACATTTAAGAAGTAGGTAACCTGTATTAGCAAGGTGCCATGAGTATAATTCTGAATAGGCATCATGTGTTCTTCCAACTCCACAAAATACTCATGCTTAATAATTAAAAAACTAAAATGCCAATATGAAACATGTGGGTCATGTATCCCTTTACAAATATGAGGAGAAATAATTTTAAACCCAAATCACCCTTCTTCTTTGGGATTGAAGAAGAGGACTGTGCAGAGTGGGATGCCAACTCAGCTAGTCTTAAATATGCGGAAGCATATAGCCGGATGCAGAGTCCATCCTGCTGTCAGGTCAAAAAAGCTGTCTCTGTTCACCTAAGGTGTAGAGAACCAGAGCGTAGTGTAAGGGGATATACTATTAAATGCTAAACAACAGCTAAAAATGCTGGGTAATGGCCCCTCCAGGACTTACTTGAAGATGACCAAATCCTCACTCAGGGTTACAGGTTCCCACAGAGATGCGGTCAGGAAGCACAGCTTTCAGACCGCATCTCCGTGTATTTGTATTTTTATAGTCGCCGAGTGTTATGGACGCTTCAAGAGAATGACGTTATTCACACATGCGCGAGTGACGTAGTAGGCTCGAAGCGTGTCGAGAAAATCTAAAGTATGTTATTTTTAGAGAAGCATCAACATGAAATCTAATAGTAATAATCAGGGTGTGGGATGCTAAATATTGGTCCCAACTGCTTATCCATAAATGTTAAAAGTATCTTTAAGAAGTAATGACGTCACTCGAGCATGTCACTGGCGCATGCGCAGGTGACGTGGTTGATCAGGTAAGTGAGGCAAGAAATGATCGCCCAATATTAGCCAATGTTAGTATTAAAGAAATGGGATAAATGGAGTCAGCCAAGTTACCGTAACCACTGAGTCTAAAAAAGGGAGGTGATGAAGATAACGTCACCCGTGCTACTGAAGCATGGCGGACTATTGTATTACGGCACCAGTAATTGCACTACTGATATCCCAAGGGAAATAGTGGTGGCCTGAAGGCAAGGGCCGTAGCTAATGTCATCCCTCTAATCTTATAAAAATAGATGAAACAATGGATCTTATACAGAAGTAAGTTGCTGCATAAAAATAAAATGTAGTGAATGAATATTATGACAAGGTGGCCCTATTAGGATACTGACCGTCCTATTCGCAAATCTATTATTTAAGTATGTAATGTGTATTTTGCTGTAAGGGACCATAAATGCCTTGGTAAAGATAAACTACCTCTGATCTATGTAAAGATGAAGGAGCCTCAAAGGTATGTGCGGTATAAATAGTAATGAGGTGGTTTACACCACGATTAGTATTGTTGAGTTGGATTAGCACATTAAGTCAGGAGCACCGTAATATATGGATAAATGAAAAATGCAGAAACATATATATAATGTACTCATGTCGAGAAGATTCTATGAATCAATGAAAAATGCAGAAACATGCATATAATATGCTTGTGTTAAGAAATGTCTACCCCAATGGATATGGTTGTACAATCTAATGTTAGAATCTATGACTGCAAGTGCTTACACATCTGTCAACCAAGCTGTGGATCTACATAACACCACGAAAATCTTACGATAGTTAGGGTTTTTTTTTTGGTTACTTATACACATGTCTACCTAGCTGTTGAATTCAAGAACAATAGGTGAACAAATGGTAAAGAACCCTTTACATCCTAATGGTATGTTTGAGTGGGACTCTAAGAATGGACCCAGGTAATAGTCTTCATTGAGACCTAAAGGGGTCATGGTATCCAGTTTGTTAATCCAGAATAGTTCCCTTTGTGCAAAGAGTTTGGGTAGATTTCCTCCCCATCTTAACGGACGTAGGACTTCCAATATCACCAGTCTCATTTGAGAGACATTGTGTGTCATATCTCAGAAATGTCTGAAAACTGGGGATTCACAATTTTGTGTCCTGATACATGATTTGTGTTCTGTCCACCTGTCTTTAGCTTTTCTGTTTGTTTTTCCGACATAATATTTGCTGCAAGGACAGCGTATAGCGTAAATGACATTTTTTGTGTCACAAGTTGCCAAGTTTTTGAGCATTATCTTCTTGCCTGTATGTGGATGGCGAATGTGGTTGCCTTTTATTAGATTATTACAATGTTGGCAATGTAGGCAAGCAAAGGTTCCAACTTTTGGTTTACTTAAAAAGTCATCTGAGCTGTCGTTTTGGGTTTTTCAGCCCTAATTAGTTTGTCTCTGAAGTTCCTCCCCCTCTTGTAAGCCATCATAGGCGGATCAGGGAATAAATGTGATAGGGTGTCGTCAGATTTAATCAAATCCCAGTTCTTATGTATGATTCTTTTAATTTGAAAACTCTGGCTCGAGTATTTGAGCATGTGTATCAGGTTTTTCTCCTCTTTTTTGGATGACCTTGAAGTAGTACATTTCTGTCCTGAACTTCTGTACGTGTGATGGCTTTATCAATAGTTTCGGGAGGATATCCTTTATCCAAAAACCTTTTTTTCATGGATTAATATTCATCCTGTAGCGTGTTAGTTTCTGAAGTAATTCTTTTAAGTCGCAGCAGCTGACTATAAGGTAGGTTGTCCTTCAGATGTTTTGGGTGATGGCTTGCATGGTGTAGGCAACTGTTAACATCTGTGGATTTTCGATAGATTTTGGTTTAAATTGTTGTACTTGTTCGTTCCACTGTAACATCTAAGAGGTTCACAGAAGGTTTCCCGATTTCGATAGTGAAGCTGATTCTTGAGTTGCAGCTGTTCAAATAGTTCCAAAATTCCAGTAGTTCTGTTTCCGTACGCATCCATATTCCGAATATATCGTCGATATATCTCAGCCAGCTTTTTATTTTGTTCTTCTAAAGTGGGTTGTCTAATACATGAGTTTTTTCGTAATGGTACATAAAGATGTTGTCATAGGAGGATGCCACAGAGGACCCCATGGAAGTACCTGCAATTTGAAGATAGTAATGCCCATTATGCCTGAAATAGTTGTTATAGAGTATGATGTTCAGTAGTTCCAAAGCAAAGACGTTTTGGATGTTCACTTGACTGTGTATTAACAAGAACCACTCCAGTGCTTCAATACCTTCAGAGTGGGGAATGGAGGTATAAAAACTGTTGCAGTCCATTGTAAAGAGTAACAAGTGTTCCTCAGTAAACTGTAGTGACTGTAGGATTCTCAAAAAAATGGGTTGTATCTTTGAGGTATGTACTGGTTGATTGTACCAATGGTTGAAGGGCGGTGTCAAGGTAAATGGCAAGAGGTTGAAAGATGCTATCTGTCCCTGCAACTATTGGGCGGAATGAAGGATCATTCAAGTTTTTATGAATTTTAGGAAGTCCGTAAAATACTGGGGTTACAGGATGTTTCTGAATAAGGTAATCTGCTGTTTTCTCAGATGTCCAATTCATTGCCAAAGCTTTGTCTACAGATGTTTGAATAATATTAATGATACCCAAGGCTGGGTCACTGTCTTCAAGGAGTTTGGAGCATCCCCTGTCGTAAAGTGAAGTGTCCATCAAGACCAGGGCTTCGCCTTTGTCTGCTTGTTTAAGAGTTAGGCTGTTGTCCCCAGCTAGTTGTTTAATGAGTTTCAATTGATGTTTCCTGATGTTGCTTTTTTTGGGGGGAGCATATTTGAGGCGTTTCAGATCTTTCGTAGTTTTCTGCTTGAAAAGATTTGTGGGTGATTAACCTGAGGATGAAAGTTGCTCTTATTCTTCAACTCCAAGTATCTTGGTCTGGCTTTTGGCTGTATTTTGTCTTTGATGTTGTGGAAGAACACTTTAAGCTCCATTTTCCTTATTAGCTTAAATAATGCCCTTCTAATGGGGGCTAATATAATCAGGGGAGTTAGGGGTCCCATTTGTGGGGTTACCTCCCCGACTTCCTGTTTGGGATTGGCCCGAGGGCCTTCTGGTTCTTTGGTTAGAAGATGGATTCTGTACAGGAATATTTTTAGACCCCTCATCTCCAGATCTAAAATGGGGGCAATGTTCACCTCTGCCACCTTAGCAGCAGCAGGGGTGTTGGCTGGTTTGGGGTTTTTATTTGTATTTTTATTCTCTACCGGTTTCTGCACTTCATAAATACGAGTCGCCTGTTCAATGACCCAGTCTAGTGATCTCTTCTCGTGAAAGTCCCTCACCAGCTGGGTCATGATGTATTTAGGGAGTGCATGAAAGAAGGTATTAATGAACTCCCTACTGTCTGTGCGCACCCTCCTGGTGGTTTGCGCAAAGGCACATTTTAATTCTTGCACAAATTCTTGTGGGGCCTGGTCTTCCCCACACTGCAGGTTGTAGGCCACCTTGCGGGCCTCTTGGGGGTTCCTATGTACGGAAAAATGTTTTAAGATGGCCGCCCTGTAGGTGGACCTTCTTGAGTGATTTTGATCGTCCAGCCCCGCAAAGAAGCTGGAGTATTCAGGGGAAAATGTCCACTTGACATATTGGATACAATTCTGGATATCTTTCAGGTGGAAAGTATCCATCATTTGCTCGAATAACTCAAGGTGCTCCCAGACTGAATACTTGGCATTTTTGTGATAGGGAGTTATGATGCTCCTAATTGCCCTGATCTGTTTCAGGGGATCTTTTAGTAGAGCCCTCTTAATTTTGTTGGCCTTTTTAGTTTCAGTCACCCATGTCCACTCATCCTCTGACTCAGAGGCACTCCTACAGGAGGTGGCTATCTGATCCTTTAGGCTCTCCCTAATTCTGCGAGCTTGGGAATGGCTTGCAGAATGTGGGGACCTAGTTTCTTGAGACCTGTGGCGCTCAGAAGAGTCTTCTGACTCTCCCTTGCTCCCAGGATTGGCTGAGTACCCCCCCCCCCCACCACTGCCCTGGCTGGGAAGAGGTTTTTAAGATACTCTTTGTGGGCCTACTTTCATGGAGTTCCCCACCAAATTTTACAGACTGATCCTTTGGTAGGCGGTATTTTTGAGGATCCTGTTCCCTGATTCTCCCCTCACTGGAGTCTTCCGGATCAGAGAGGCTAGCCCTAACATTTTGGAATCTGTACAGAGGTACCTGCCCATCCATTTCTGGGAGGCGCTCCTCTGTCAGTCCCATGTTGCTAATTCTACTAAAGTCTACCATCTCCGTAGCCCTTGGTTCATATGAGCCAGTGGACATGAAGGCGGCAGAGTCCATGGTACTGAAGGAGTTAGAGTCCCTGATGACAGGGGTCCTGATGTTATGCTCAGGGGTTTCTCTGTCCCTTCATACCTCATCTCCTTCAGCCCCTATTCCCTGGTGACATGCCATCTGACTCTTTTGCTCCTCTATTAAGGCCTTACTGGTCTCAATGATTTGCTCTTGCGCGGCTATCTGTTTGTGGAGCCTGCCATTCTTTTCACAGAGAGCCTCATGGTCGCTCTGTGCATCCTGCCTGGATTGGAAATACTGGGCCAATTTTCTGCTGCAGGAGACTCACCTCCTGAGTTTTGTCTTTATTGATCTGAGTGTTCTTTTCCAGAGCATCCTCCACCCGCCTGGTGTGCTCTAGTAGTTTTTCATAATCAGTTTTAACTTCACTAAACTCATGAAGGGCCAGCTTTCTTTCCTCTAACTTAGTTTTTGATTATCTGACTTCCTGGCCTAAGGTGTCCCTCTCCTGACTTAGAGTGCCCCTCTGTTCAGCCAAGTCATCCCTCTGTTTCTTAAATGTACTAGATTTCTGGCGCTTCTCATCAAATTCCTCTTGAGAGTGGATGTCTTTAATAATTAATTTATTATTTTCCTTTTTCAAGGATTCTAGGCGGTTTTGTAGGGTGACTACCTGCTCTGCACAGGCTCTGTTAAAAGTTAATTACTGCTCCAGTTTCTGTTAACTCTGTTGTAAAGAGTCAACCCTTTCCTCACATTCTTTCTGCAGTGTCTGTACTTGGGTATTTTGCTCCGCCTTCTCTTTCTGTAAGAGAGCCAGATCTTCCTTTAATTTGGTAATATACTGCCTAGCCTCTGTTTCAGATTATTGGCTCTTCTGGAGCCTTTGCTCTGCGGAGTCCAGATTAGTTTGGATTTTCTGCAGTGTTTCCCCTGGCTTCTTTGCCAGATCTATGTTTTCTGCATGCTTTTCCTGTATTATTCCTATGTAGAGGTACAGGTAGGCTGCTATTTTGGCAATTTTATACTGCTCCTCTTTTATTTTTGGGGCCATGTACAGTTTGCTAAGCGCTTGGTATAATGGACCTTTGTCCGGCCATGTATCTAGGTCTATTGCAGTGACTTGTTGTTTTATTTCCTGTAGCCATACCTGTTCATCCTGTTCGGGTCACTCACCCCTGACAGTTTGTGGAGGAAGTGTTCCCTAGCAATATTAATTTTCACTGGGGTCGCCATTTCAGAAATATCAATTTCCTTATGGCTTAACTCAGGGTTAATTTACTTTTGCAAACAGGCCTGATTTTTTTTGATGGTGTATTTATTTTGAGAGGTGCTTTTACAGTGTAGAACAGTACGCCAAACCGGCAAGGTGTCTGTACTCTGCAGGCTAGTATGCTGTGTTAGACTGTCACGAGTGGTATTTCAAATTCAGAATCCCGGACGAGCCCCGAAGCTGTAAGGGATTTCAATCAGGCACACACCCACGCCTCGCCTAGCATGTAGTGCGCAATGAAACCCTTATTTATTTTTGTCTAGAAGTTCAATATTCTGAATGATATACCACTCATATCACTGTAGCCTCAAAATACCCCCTAGGTCACACTGAACCAGGAATCAGGCTAGTTTGTGAAGGTAAATATTTATTTTATTTATTTAATATTCAAATCACACATAAGTTTAATATATATAGATGTGGGGCAGCAATCACCTAACGGTGACAATACAATTCAGAAAATAAGCAAAGCAATTGAATTCACCTATAATGATGCAGAGTAGAAAACACAGGAAAAAAAACAGTTTGGTTTCATGCACAGATAGTGTTTAGGTTAATAGTTCCCCCTGCAAAGTACTGAAGTACAAATGAGCAAACCTACACAAATATGAGTAATTAGCAGGTATTCAGGAATGAAAGACTATGTCTAGATTTAGATGCAATCTTCCCTAACCCAACAAGAGAGAAAACCGTTTTTGGCAAATGACACTTTTAAACTGACAGGTGACAATTCCTTTGTAAAAAAATGCAAAAGGGTGCAAAAATGCTTAAATGGAGAAAAATTAATTCTAAGGAAAGCAACACTAAACAGGTCCTAACAAACATGAGGAATAATATAAACAACAGTACACACTTTAGATAAGAATGGGATGGAAGAAGCACTTTGAAATGGGGAAAAACACGTGTAACTTTTGAACTTTGCAAATTTGCAGCATACTTTTACTATGCGATATTGGAGAAAAACGGGTCAAATACACTGTTCCACGATTTGTTGTGGATGTAGCTAAGGGTCTTAGAAACAAAATATCAACTCTCACTGATACCTATCTATAAATCTGAAGAAGTTATAGAGGTTTTAGTGAGAGGTTTTAGTGAGAGGCGTTTTTGCAAAATAGGCACGAAAAAGAAAACAGCAATTCGATTTTAAAAATGACATTAATTACACTATATTAATGACTATGGAAAAGAGGATGCCACCGGAGAATCTTCACAGTAACGTGGCCAGCGCAACCAGTCCGTGGTGGGTATTCGATTTCTGGGATTTACTTTAGTTATTCAAAATCACTAAGGAGTTATGGTTTTGTAACACAGATGAGAAAAATCAGCGCAAGAAGGATTCTAACAATACTAGGGTTCTGAATTTAAAGATGGGTTGAGATTGGGATAATACAATGCAGATATACTGTGGGTCACGGTTCTTCCTGTTAATACTTACAATCCTTTGTAATTCACCATCAGTTCTGGTCATTGGATTGGATCAGGTCCACCGGCAGCAGGGCACACCTTGGGAGGGATTAGATCAGCGGCCCGGTTCTGGTCAATTTTGGACTGCGCCTCAGGCTGGATTAGGATGGGCCCTTCTGGTCAATGGACACGGCAGATGACAGGATGCAAGTTTCAGCGGGAAAGCCTTAATGGTAGCAAGCCAAGCTGAATCAGAATTATTCTTTTAAGTTTTGGATGTTTTGAAATTGGGAAATCTGGATCTCCAAAGAGTTCTGGAGTCAGCTACAAGATGAAGAGTTCTGCTGCGCGTAAATCTGGATGGGTTCTGGAAGCAGTGTGTCCTATGTGTTGTGTAGTTCCTATATTTATACTACCAAATTACATCACCAAGTTTATGGTGTGGGGAAATTTCAAAAACACACCCCGATGGCTGTGAGTGGCCACAGGCACTTGCCTTGTTTTGGTTGGCAGTCAGAACAGAGCTGTCATCTTTTCGATGGGATTTAGGAACTCCCGCATTGATTTTGACCACAATGTAGCTTTCCCATAAATACACATTTTTACAATTATGCCCTCTACTAAAATCAGACACATGCATTACATTTTTTATGGTTTATCCTGGCGTCCAATTCCCATCTTTGTGAGAGGCTGTCTTTCTCATTCTATTGGATTTCATCAATTTTAATCATAACAGTTTGGATTAATAATGTTTTAATTCGGTACATCTTTGGGCACTTATCAGTGGATCATGGACATACAATCTTAAACTTGTAACATTAATAGTTGTGCTACAATGAGATTTTTTTCGTAACTTTGGTTCCTTAAGTGATACAGGTTTCATTAATGTCTTCAAAGCAAAGCCTAAAATTGGGTTAACATCTACCATTTTTCAGACTTATCCTTCTTTAGGTTGTGCAGCTAAAGAGTTTCAAACTTAACCACAAATACAGATTTAAACACCAAGAAGTTCAGAGGTTTTTTTTTTCTCTCCTTTCAACAAACCACAGCTGTCAGATCCCTTTGATCAGGGTGGGGTGTAGAGGGAAGCATCATGTCCCTCCCCAGCAGAGCCTATCCTTTGTTCTTGGCTGAGCCACAAGACGAATGTCTAATGAAGTCTCATTGTGCTCCTTGTTGTCAATATGCGGGAACCATTAAGCAGCCATTAGCCTTCCGGTAGCAAGGGAGTGTCAAACTCAACTTTCCCAGGCTGGTCACTGCCCAAACAGAATTAAGCAGTTATTTAACACCAATAGTGGGTTGCTTTTAAAATTCACAATAGAGTCTTTTCTTTGACACATATAAAAATAAGCACAGTTTATAAGGGATTTGGACATTTAAAAGAATTAAGCCCTTCACAAACATGCTTTAAATAGGCACATTTTGCAATCTCTTCAGGAAAAGAAACATTTAAACTGGGTTTGACAGCTAATTTTCTTATGCAGCTGTCAGTCAGTGAGGCCTGGATTCCTCTGACTGCCTGGAGAATCTATGATTTCAGCACACTTTTCCTTTCAATAATTCACTGGGAAAATGACTGAATATAGCACCAAAACAGCACTTTGAAGGTTGCCATTGATTAGGAAGCTGTATTTAAGGTCATTTTCGGATTTTAGCCCACTTCTGGGGCCTTGATTCATGTGACAGGTAACAACACACACTGGCATTCTCTCGCAGGGAGTTGTTGCTTCGACATCAACTTTGCCTGTGTGTGGCAGGGTGCAGCTCTTTTTTGGTTTATGAACCCTGCACAGTTTTGCAGATTTGGCGCACACAGGGGTTAGTGCATCCATTTTTGGCAGTTTTCTTTCCCCATTGACAAAGGGGTGTAATATGGCGCATTGGCATGGGTTGAAATATCCCACAATGGGGACAAAGCCGAAATCCTACTAGTAGGTCCCCAAGAAACACAAAAAACTCAATAGTTAGTGCACTACTTTCACAATTGACAACATACAGATCCCTGTCTCCTCCTCCATCAAGACCCTAGGAGTCTACCTGTATGCCACCCTCTCTATGGCATGTCAAGGCAACGCTATTGCTTCTTCATCAGCTTATTCCACCAAGCTGATTAATGCAGCCAAATCATTCCTATACGCCGAGAACTTCCTATCTATTGCCAGAGCGACAATAGGCTCAAGACTGGACTACTGTAACATCCTTTTTGGTGGCATATCATCAAAAAATTGTAAGAAACGCCAAATAATCCAAAATAGCGCTCTCTGAGCTGCCCTCAACATTCCCAAAAGAGAACACATCACTGCAGCAAGACGTGAAGCTCCCTGTCAAAGAACAGGTCTTATTCAAAACCATTCCCATTACTCACAAGTGCATCACTCACATTGCCAACCCTCCACCTCTCCTCGAAAGTAGTCAGAGCGGGCTCGTCCAGACCCACCAGAACACCATACTCCCACCAACTCATTATCCCCATAGTGAAACGTGCCAAAGCAGGCAGTGCGTGCTTCCCCTTCATTGCTGCCAGGCAATGGAATTCGTTGCCACTCACCCTCAGAAATGAACCGTCACACTTGCATTCCACAAAGCCCTCAAAACTCAGCTGTTTGACTAACCTTCGCACACCCGCCTTTTCCCTATTCTTGTGTACTTCTGTTCTCTGTAACCGAACAAACTACGTACATCCTCTATATTCTGTTGTGCCAGTGTTTTCTCCTTATTCATGTGTATTCATGTTCTCTGTAACCGAACGAACGGTGTACATCTTCCGTGTTATGTTTTACCCTGTAAAAAAGTTATTTACCTACCTATGTAACAGTGCTGCAATGCCCACGTGCTGTTGTGTGCTATACAAATAAAAACAAATATAATAAATAAAAATAACAATAAATAAATGGGAGCAACATCTGACATTTTAAGCCTCAGCAAACAGGCCCTATGAATGAATTTTGATACCTTATAAACCCTTCGTGGGTCATTGGCTGTCTTTCATAACTCCAAGGCTTCAGTGACTGTGTGTATGTCAGCTGGTCTGAATAGGGGAATTAAGTATAACTTTCTCAATCGCTGGGTAGCAGAGCAGAAAAACATGAAATGTATAACTGTTTCCTCACTTGTGTTACACTGGGGCACTCACACGTATTTCCTGGCTTCCAGGAGGCAGTGCATTTTGCCACCTTCAATGAGCCCAATCTAAAATGAATAAAAAGAGCACGGACAAGCAGAGGAATGATCCAGTCCAAATATTTTTCAAACCCAAAATTGAGTAATACATAGTCTGGTGCAGACTTTAGGTTCCTACATGCTGTAACCATACGTCCTCTATAGGATTCCTCACATATCTTTGCCTTTATACATTTGGACTTTATTATTCAACTGTGGTTGGGTCCATACTTCCTGCTCATTCAGGTCATAGAGGCTTTTCCTGACATGCGCCAACAATGGCAATTTCATTGCTCCCTCTAGACTCAGCAGGTGGATCATGTCCGCCCTATAAGAATCAAGTTCAAGCCAACAGAGAATTGGTTTGGCTGCAGCAATTACATAAATTGGGTTTAAGTCAAGAACGAGATGCAACAACGCATTGGAATAGAAAAAGGGAGACACAATAGTCTCTTCAGAAACTTATTTTCCACCGTTCTCAGTGGCTTCAGGTTTACAAACACCCATAGTTCTGCCCCGAAAAGGGCAGCTAGCGTGGCATGCTTTTCTTATATAAATCCAAGGCAGGGGAAACAGCACCTCTGCCATGATTGTTGAAAAAAGCATGGGTATCACCACTATACTTTTCTAACGTGACAGTGGCTCTGGCAGTATGACTTGACCAGTGGCCACTCTCACTGAAGTTGTACCCAAGTAATCATAATGCCTTACTTGTTCTAGTGGCAAACCCCCTGCACTAATGCCAAGGTTCACTCTTTTCCCAAAGCTGGGCCTAAAGACCATTGCTTTTGTCTTCTCTGTATTCAAAGACAGTTTTAGCTCTTCACATTTTTCTAAGAAAGCTGACAATGACTGCTTTAATCCCTGGGGGGTGGTTGACAAAATCACAGCATCATCTGCAAAGAACAGACCAGGATATCTCAAGTTGCCCAGCTTTGGTGGGTCCTTGCCATCGGCCAACAACAGTTTCACCACTTCCTCTACAAAACAAAAGAGGAGCCAGGGAGCAGCCCTGCTTTACTTCTTTGTTGACATCAAATTTGTCAGTGACTTCGCCCGAATGGCCCACTCTGTCTGCAACCTCAGTTTCTTTATAGAGGGATTTGATAGCCCTTAACAAATCCTGCGGGCATACGATTCTTTCGTAGAACTTCCCATAGCAGGAGTCGTGGGACGCAGTCAAAAGCTGTCCTAAGGTCCACAAAGGTGGCATAGAGTCTCATCTTCCTAAGGACGGTGTATTTATGAATGATATTGTATAAGTGGAAGCTCTGTTCTACTGTACCCTTCCCTCTCTGGAAACCTGCCTGAAGCATGCCTATAATCTGATTTTCTGAGGCCCATGCCTGTACTTGACCTAACAGTACCTTGTCAAAAATGGTACCCGCACTATCTAACAAGGAGATTGGGCGATAGTTTGCGGGGCACTCCTTCTCCCCTTTTTTATAAATAGGCACAATTTCTGCCATCTGCCACGAATCGGGGCCAGAATCAGTAATAACGCATGCTTCACTCAAGAATGGTAGTAACAATGGGGTCCACAGTGTGGGAGTCAAATGATCAAAGTGGCATGTTGCAGCTAACGTGTGCAATGTAACGCAGAAATATAAACAGATTGCGTGTCCTCGCAATGGCATTGTCGGTGCCTCTGGATGCCAATATTTTTTACTTAAAAAGTGTATATTGCTGCTGTCGTCCACAACTAAACTGTTCCACATAGAGCAAAGCAATATAAAAATAAAACAAGTGAGCGTGTCATGAACATAATGGACTCCATGGCCAACACGATCATGAAACTTTGGATAAGCTAAATGGGTCTTAATGCAAATATTGCGCTGTGTGGCGAGCAGGTGAGCCGGGAGGGGACCAATCACTGAGAGTTTCAGTGTCCCTAGGGTGCAACAGTGTTTTGTGTCATTGATGATATCCACATGGCACCTCATTGGTCGGATGCCATGTGAATGTCTCCCCAAGCTCAGGTTGTCTCGTGTGTTCTGTGAGAGCTGACCAATGGCAGATGAATAAAGTTCCATTGGTCAGCACAATCAAGTAATGCTACTAAACGTCATTGTGGATTGGTGTGAAAAGGTTTGTGAATTCACGAGTGGTGGTGTTGGAAACGGGGGTCAGGATGACCTGCACCAGTCGTAAATCCTCAATGTATGCTTAGATATAGGGGACTGACGTAGTCCCACCAATCAGCTTCGTAGGGATCTTTTTAAATGTTTCAACTGTGCTCATGCAATTTATTTTGATTATGTATTAAAAGTTTGCCCACAGTGGACGGCATTGACAACTCTCTTCACACAGTTCTGATCAACATTCTGTTTGAACCATGCTCTCCCAGCTGTGTCTGGGTCTATAATAAACTGTGTTTCTTCCTTCTTGGGGCATGCTCCTTTTTGGATTATTTTGGTGTCCTGGCGTAACCAGTCTTGGAGGACCCCTGATACATATGGAGGCCCCAGCAAGATCGTCAGTTCTATCAGACAGCTGAGGGTTTCCAGCAACCCTGTTGGGGGGCCTGGCTAGCGCAGACCAATCTCACGTGCACAACCGAAAAGGCCCAGCAGACGCCGAGTTCATGAAGGTCTGCCTGGTCCCGAGCACTGTCCGTGCTCAGGTGGAGGGGCGTGCCATAGGGAAGGCTTGCTGCGCGGAGGACTCAAGGATCTCTAGGACACGTACGTGTGCCCTCGCATTAACGCGATATACTTGTGGTGGCATGCCCATGATATATGATATATGATGTGGCATTTATAACGTACCTGTACACAAGTGTTTCTAGGGGTGACCAGATAAGGAGAGGGAAACAAGGGAGGACAAAAAAACGATCTTACTAGGCCTTGTGTCATTCAGATCATGTAAGTGTGGGGAAGAGGGAAGGGGAGAAGTGGCAGGCGGGAGGGGAAGGGGGAAGCGCAGTTAACCCACAAGGCAGCCAGCGGGTGGCTCG
This sequence comes from Ambystoma mexicanum, assembly GCF_040938575.1. Classification (NCBI taxonomy): domain Eukaryota; kingdom Metazoa; phylum Chordata; class Amphibia; order Caudata; family Ambystomatidae; genus Ambystoma; species Ambystoma mexicanum. The sequence goes on along the minus strand of NC_090936.1, from coordinate 295,456,341 downwards.
TAAGTGCAGAGAAACGGGTCTGTAGGGTTGCAGATAAAGACCCTTGAGTGCTGGGGAGCCCAGAGGCAGTGTGAAAGTGGAAACCAACAGGAAGGTATTGAGTTGCTTCCGGACCCAGAGGTGGTTCTGCTCAAGTTTGAGAGAGGTGGGGAGGCTGTTCTAGAGGGAGGCCCCACCCAAGGAGATAGATCTGCCCCAACTCTCTGCTTGGAGAAGCGTCTGACCCTCAGAGAGTTGGATGTGGATGAGCGGAGAGCTCGAGAAGGAAGATGTTTTGGAAGAGAAAGTTGGAGGTAGAGCGGTCCCAGGTCCCAGAAAGCCTTGTGGACAATGCAGAGGGTCTTGAAGTTGATCCTTGCAGCCACGGGGAGCCAGTGAAGAGATTTCAGAGCTGGATAGATACAATCCCTAGGCTTGAGGCCAAGGACAAGTCTTGCAGTCCTGTTCTGGATAAGTTGTAACGGTCGAAGAGTAGAGGCAGGAAGATTTAGAAAGAGGCTGTTGCAATAGTCCAGCCTAGAGAGGTCTGGAGACAGTGAGATTCTGGGGGAAAGTGAGAAAGGGAAGAATACCTCTGAAGAGGTGCAGCTGATGGTTTGACTTCTTAGAGACAGCAGAGATGTGAGGAGAGAAGGAGAGGGTGGAGTCAAAGATGGAGGGTCAAGAGTGGGCTCCCATAGAGAGAGAGGAAAGGAGGGAAGAGGGTGACCGATAAGGAGGATCTCAGTCTTACTGGCATTAAGCCAGAGATCATTGGCGGCAGACCATTCCTGAATTGTGGCCAGACAGTCTTCTATGAGAGAAGAAGCAGAGGTGGCTGAGGGGAGCCTAAAAGAGAGCTGAGTGTCATCTGCATAACATTGAGAATTGGAGCAGAAGGTAGCGATGCAGTGGGCAAGAGGTGCCAGGTAGTGGTTGAAGAGCCAGATAGAGAGATTAGACCCCTGAGGAACCATGGAGGAGGGAGGGATTTTGTATGCGGTTTAGGACGCATCCTACAGGGGGGAGGACAATCGGCCATAGTAGTATTACATTTTAGTTCCACTCCTCTGATAGGGAACGGTTGTGTGGTGGCCATATCTGCGTTCGAGCAGAAGAGTACATAGAAGGTGGCGGACCCCATTAGATGGGAGTTGCGCGTAGTGCAGGCAATCGTATAGTTGTGTCATTTTTGGGTCTGAGGTGTTCATGATTTGTTGATTTGCTAAAGGAGGGTGGGCAATAGGATAGTATATGTTGGGTACGTCCGTTGTTTTGATTTTTGGTGTTTTGTTGGTTTAATAGTGGTTGGAGTATTTGCTGGTTTATGTGGAGTCGGTCAAGGTGGAAGGGTCAGCACCAGAGATACATATTTACGCGTGTCATAGTAGTGGCAGACACAGGGCCAGAGAAGGGATGTGGCCAGGCATGTGCATCCTAAAATAGAGTAGTTAGGAAAAAAGTGGGCCTGTGGAGAGGGCCATCATTGTACTAACACAGAGTGAGTGTGCGAGTAGTTGCCAGCAACCATGCAGTGAGGCTGCTTTCCCTTAGAGCTTTCGCATGATCCTGAAATTGATTGCTACAAGAGGATCTGTACAGCGCTAAACGCCTTCTCTGATGCCATAAATGAAGTGAAGCACTGCAGGAACTTGGTGGCGGTGTGCAGTAGTGGAAGAAAGGCTGGGAGGTGAGGAAACCAGCTTGTAGACGCAGAGACCGAAGGACCCAAGATGGCAGCCGCAAGTCTGAAGTGGGCGGTGTGAACCACATCAGAGCTGCTGATGCAGGGGGCCTGCCAGTAAGGAAGAGGTGGCAGCAGAAGGTGGCTGCGGTGAGTGCCTGGCGGTACCCAGGACATCAGGGGCTCCACGGATCACCTAAAGGTAAGTGTGCAGAGCTAGTGGCGTGCTGGGAGAGGACTGGATGTGCTGGAGTGAGGACAGAGAGCACCTTCCCCCCACAGATTTGCAGCAAGCAACTCCTGGGGGGCTCTTAGGCGTCCAGGGAGCCGAACAGTGGCTGCAGAACCCCCTCGGGTGGGAGGCAGAACATTCCTGTGCAGCTGGAGGGGAGGTTGTGCAAGCGGGCCATCTCTGGGCTGCGTTGCAGTGCCAGATGGCAGAGGAATGGTGATGGATTGGGATAGGTGCCATGGGACTGGGCCTGCATGTTGGAAGCCAGGGGATGCTGGCTCCACCACAGCTGGGACACGGGACTGCTGAACCTGCCTTGAGAGGAGCCCCTGAACATGTCAATGAGATGGCACTGGCCTGCAATAGTGACAAAAAAGAACGCAAACGAACAGTGGATGGCAGGTGCCAAATCTGCCACCAAGAGGTGCTGAAGAGGCTCCACTCTGGACTGAATAGACTTGAAAGTGTTGCGGTGGACTGGGGCATCTCAAGCCAATGCAGTGAGTAAAGAAACAGCTGTCGACCATACAGCAGCCCTACCGCTGACCCTTGGGGGAAGCAGATTTTTGCAGGCACACTTACGGTGGCACACGGGCCTAGTGGAGGAGCAACTCAAGGCCTGGCCAGTTGGGACTAGAAGCGGGGGAAGTTTATTTCAGAGACATGGCTCATAGGTGATCCCTGACCCCCGCACTATAAGCACAGAATTTGGCAGCTGGCGAGGGTTATGAACTTTAAGGATCGAGAGCGGATCCTGGCATTTTCCAGGGCAGGTGGGAGCATTGTTCCAGTGACAGCGAAACTCCCCATCTATACGGACTTCACCATATTAGTGCAGAGAACTCAGGTACGATACATGTTAGTATATCCATCAGAACCTAAAGTGATCCACAATGGGAAGTCACTCTTTTTTGAGGATACAGAAGCTGCACATGCCTGGATGGACTCTAAAGGAATTGCACAGCTCCCGTAGAGGAGAAAGAGAGCTCTGTGAAGATGAGGGAGAGAAGACGGCACTACTGAATCAGCATTAAGATAGTTTAAGCATCAATTTAGATGCTATATGCGGGAGCAGACACTAAGACGGTCAGAACAATGGTGGGAAGGTGGACGGCAGCCCTTGCAGGCTGCTGCGACACCCCGCTTGACAATATGTTCCTGATACCCGTTTTATGGCTTTGTGCTGCTCTGTGACTCGCAAGTGGGGAGGGAGGAGAGTCTGGAAAGCAGTGGAGCCTGTGCATGTGTTCTGATGCAGGGCAGTTGACCTTTTTGGTTGTATGTTTGGTTTGGGGAAGGGAGGAGGTGAACACGGAAGGTTGCTCCTCATTGGAAGGTATAGGGGCAATTTTGCTGTGGGTGGGCACATGTTTGAGGTTTATTCTATTGGCATTGGAGGAGATCAGGTTAAAGAGGGAGAGGGCAGGATGGAGCTGGGAGGGAGGCGGGGGGACACAAGGTTAAATGGCACGTGATTTGACTATTGCCTCGTGGAATGTACAAGGCTTAAATGACTTTGTGAAAAGACTCAGAGTGCATACTTATCTTACATGGAAGAAAGTGCAGATAGCCTTGCTGCAGGAGACACACTTGACCTTGGATAAGCAAATGACGCTTTGTAGGAAATGGGGGGGACACTGTATGACTCTACTTACGCAAGGTATGCCAGGGGTGTACTCATATGGATAGCATCAGGGGTCCCCTTCAGACTGGTAAAACTTAATCATGATGATGAAGGCAGAATAGTCCTGGCAAACGGATTTATAGAACAATTGGAAATATGCATTATCAATACTTATGCACCCAACAGTGACGCCACAGCCTTCTTCCGGTCCCTTTACCATAGGCTTGTAGAGTTCCAGAGCACCACATGGGTGTGGGGAGGAGACTTCAACTGTATGCTTAACCCCACATAGGACAGGTCGGGCAATAAATACAGTAGACCTTCCCCCCATGCTAGAGCACTGGGTGGGGTGCTAAGAGACCTAGGGCAGGTAGACATATAGAGAGTTTTGCACAGCCAGGACAGGGGCTACTCGCACTATGCAGCGCCTTCTGGAGTATATGCACAACTGGATTACCTCTTCACTAGGTAAGACACCTCAGGAGAAATTGTCAGGGCAGATTACATGGCTAGGGTCCTCTCATACCACGCTCCATTGCTGGTAGTCTGGTGGAGACGATCCCCTAGTCCCCCGGACCCTACATCGCGCCTTCAGGCCGAGGCATTGCTGGACGATGAGTTCAGGGAATACCTTGGAGAGAGGATAGGGGAGTATTTTGAATTAAACACGGGAAGCGTGGGAGAGAGAGGCACATTGTGGGACGAATTTGAATCAGTAATGCATGGGGCGGCAATTGGGAAGACGGGTGTGCTTAGGAAGGGGCTCCTAGAGTCATTGGAGAAAGTGGAGGCCGAAATAGAATGGCTTGAAGCAAATGTTGACAGATGGAAAATGCTGAGGGACGCCTACTGGTGTTGAGGCAGCTTTGCATTAAAGATTGGGACAGGCTAGGGCAGCTCAAAGAATACATGCTGAGGGGGACAAGCCAGCCAGACTGCTGGCATGGTTGTGCAAAAGGGAGGAACCCAGGATCACGATTAGTGCTATAAAGGATGAGGAAAGACGTCTCGTGACCACCCAACAGGAAATTAATGAAGTATTCTCTGGGTATTACGAAGCATTATACTCTGAAGGACCAGAAATCTGTGGGTCCAGAAGTGAGGAGACCCTGGACGAGATAGAACTGCCCTGATTAGATGGAATAGAGGTGCAAAGGCTAGAAGCCCCACTCACTGTGGAAGAGGTGCAGGAGGTTTTGAGATCATGGCCAACTGGCAACACGGCAAGACTCCTGAGCCTGCCAGCCTGCCGGGAGACTTCTACAAAATGTATGCAGCAGAACTTGCTCCAAAGCTCCTAGAACTATTCTAGGAGGCATGGGAAAAGGGCACACTCCCCAAGAGCATAAGGGAATCCATGATAGTACCAATTTTAAAGCCAGGTAAACCTCCTCAGGACTCTGCCTCTTACAGACCATTGTCAATGATTCACCAAGATTACAAGATACTCATGACCCTCCTTGCGTACAGGCTAAAGGGAGTCATCAGCTGCCTGGAGCACACTGACTAGACGGGATATGTCCCAAACAGAAGCACGGCCTGGAACCTGCGCTGCTTGCACCACGTAATAAATGACGCCAGTTGTCTTCAGATGGAATGCGCCGTGGCGTCCTTGGACGCAATCAAAGAGTTTGATTCAGTGAGGTGGGACTGGATGCATACAATGCTGCAGAGGTTCGGAATATGGGCAGGGTTTCACAGATGAGTGAAATTGCTATACACTGTGCCAGAGCCCAAGTATGCACTGGACGCCAAATATCCCAGTAGTAGAGGCTACAGAGAGCCACAAAACAGGACTACCCCTTATCCCTGAGGATATTCATTTTGGCCTTGAAGCCGCTTGCAGCCTTTTTGCGTAAACATTACAAGGCAGCACTGATAATGGTGGATGGGGTTCGTCACCTGATGTCCATGTACGCAGATGAAATGCTGATTCATTTGCACTCACTGGCAGACAACTTACAGCACATATTAGATGTGATTGAATTTGGCAAGATCTCTGGCATCTGAGTGAGAAAGGAGAAGTCCTGCCTGTTTCCGCTCTCGGGCCTGCCCAAGTTGGTACTAAAGTGGATTCCTTCAGGTATTGGGGATCACCGTCAAACATGACAGGGTCGCAGAGCATAAGCAGAACACATTCAAGGCCCTAGAGAGCGTATACAGATCAATGGACTTTTGGCAATGCCTGCCTCTGTCGATGACGGGCAGAGCAGCCTTGTTGAAGATGGTGGTGCTGCCCCGCCTGCTCTACCACTTCATTAACATCCCATAAAACATCCACAAAATGTTTTTTACAGAGTGAAGATTCAAAAGTGCGTGGATTCATATGTGGGGGGGTACGCACATAGCCCTGCTGGTGTTACAAGGGGAATATGATCAGGGTGAAATAAGACTGTCTAATTTTGAACTGTACTACCTAGCAGCACAATTACAGTCCATGACAGGGTGACTATCGGATGAGGAAACATTGGATATAGGGTTATTACAGCTCTCAATGGCTGCATTTTTCTGAGGGATGCCCCGTGGGTGCTAGACTCACACACTGCAGAAACGCCATGGCTTCTGCAACTGGGCGTGACTATATGGTGACGAATGTGGAATCTAGTGGGGACTGGGGAGCCGTTCTCCCCAAATATTCTGCTGGTTGGTTTCATGGGGCAGGATGCGCCTTTATGCAGCTGATCAGGTGCAGATGGCTGGCCACAATGGGGGATCTGCTAGAGGGAAGGAAAGTAGCAGACTTTAATACACTGAGTGAATGTACAGGCTTACATAAGGGACAGGTTTTGATGTTTCAAACACTGATTAAGAATATTCAAAAGGAAATGGCTGGGCTTTAGAGAGGGAGCCGAGGAGAAGTAGGTGCTGGGCACATTGTATGATATTGCTGAGGGAGGACATGTTGTCTCAAGATTGTACGAATTGTTGCCTACACGGGATGCGGGAGGGCATAGACTGAAGGAGAAATGGGAGGCTATTGTAGGGCGAGAGCTCACGGAAGCTGAATGGCGGCAAGCACTGACATATGCTAAAGCAGTGTTGAGGAATGCCAGATTTAAAACCACACAACTCTAGGTGCTGCACAGAGTGTACATGATGCCTCATAGGATGCCAAGGCTTGGCGGTGTGGGTGTCTCTAACTGCCCCACATGCGGACACGCAGACGCAGACCTCTTCTACATGTTCTGGTCATGCCCGATTATTGGCAGGTTCTGGGGAAGTGTGGTGGCCTGTGCGGCGACGGGGTGATCGAGATGCATGAGTGTCTACCAGAGGTTTTCCTGTTGGGTCTATATGCAGGGAGGGACAACCAGGAATGTTACATCCTACTTATGAAAGACCTCATCTGCATACTTGCCAAACGACATATAGCAATGTCTTGAAAGATGCCTGGGGGACCCAGTATTAAGGCCTGGAGGGCGGATTTGAAGAGGTGGGCTTTAGCAGAATCGGCAGTTTGGCGCAGAGCAGCACGAAAAGGACCTGGAGAGGGCTGTGAGAATGTGAACTCCTGGGTCACAATGGTACTGGCTTTGTTTTCCCCCATCAGAAGAACTACCCCCGCAGAACTTTAGTTGCTACTGAATATCATAATTCAACCAAAGCAATCATCTCTGCACACCTGAAGAACATGAGAATTAACAGGGGGGAGCAATGAGCCTGGCATTTAGCAGGGGGCTTGGAAGATAATCGTAGGCGACTATCACTAATTTGTTTGTAAAATACCAATAAAAATGTTTAAAGTAAATAAAAAAACACAAAGTGAGTGGGCGGGCCTGTCGAGAGGGCTAGTGAATGTGGATAAGGTGTGAGCAGCAAGAGTGGTAAATATGAATGTGTGAGGAAACGGTGGGGGTGCGTTAAAGGGGAGAGTGAGAAGCAGGGATTTGTGGGAGGTGTGAAAGGCATAATGGTAATTTGGACAGTGGCAAGGTTTAAAGTGAACAGAAGTGAGGGAACTCCAGACGATAGTACAGGTGGTGTGCATTTGGGGTGGGAATGGCTTTTAGGATGGACACGCCTCTCGACCATTTATGTAATAAGTTGCCCCAGTATCGTGATATAATATTAAAATACCACTTCCAGTGGGTTCTGGACACTGCAGGACAGTGTTTTCGTGAATGGCCAGACGAGGGAACGATCGATAGAGGAATAATAGAACATATGTTCTCGTATTTGTTAGCAACATATAAAGGATGAAGAGCAGGCAAAATATTCTATGGCTTTGGAAGCTCTACGAGGAGGAAAGGGAGGAGCCTGAGAAAGGGGGCGGGCAGGATAGTGATGCGACAGGGCCACCTAGTGCTCTGCCCCCTCCCTACGGGTTGTATCCAGCGCTGAAACCTGCCGCGGGATACACAAACTCACTGCATGTGTCCCCAAGCAGAGGGGCAGGGGGAGAAAAGGGAAGCCCGAGGAGGACAGCGCTAGGGCACAAAAAGAAAAGAGCAACAGAAAGTACCTGGCTGACAAGAGCATGCAGCTAGAGTTGGACACTATGTTCAAGGAGGCCGAGAGGGTGATAGAAAAGGAGGTGTAGAGACAAGAGAAGGAGCAAAGGGGGTGCGGCGGTAGAAATGGGTGGATGTCAGAGAAGATAACATTTAAATTGGACAGCGAGGCCTCTAATGAGGGGGAGGAAGGACTGGATAGGTCTGAAAAGAACTGTATCACTTCGGACAAGAAGGAGGAGGCAGGCATGATGAGTACTGTGGACAACAACCCCAGGGAAGCAGATAGGGAGAAGGAGAGGGGACAGAAACAAAAGAAAAAGGAGAGAGGAACGAGCAAGGACTTGTCTAAGAGCCTCTGCAGTAGAAAGTCAAAGATATCAGTGGCAAAGGTCCCAAGGTGTGGGGCGGAGCCGGTCCTGGATCACGGACCTACGCATTTCTGTTGCAGAAAGGAAAGGGAGACACGCATTATGTGCCATGGCAGATGATGGACAGAGACAACTTTGTTTACAGCTTTCCCTCCCTCATGGCAGGGGCGAGTAAGTGGATATGCGCTTTTGAGAAAGAGACAGCAGGGTTCACCCTAGCGTTTGGGGATATGAAGAGTTTGTTCGCAGCAGTAATAGGGGAGCGAGGAGACAAAATATGGGAACAACCGTGATACAACAGGGTGAAATTGAGTAGCAATGTATACTATGGGGCACCCTTTAATAACTGTTGTGCCCATGTGTGGAAAATGCTCACAAGTATACTTCAGTCCTGGGGGTAGTATTGGCCTGTAAGTTGAAACCAGACCAAGACCCTGCAGAATATATACATAAGCTTTGGATACTAGAGACATGAAAATCATGGGATGAATATACACCAATCTTTTACCATATACTGGTCCGAGGACCCCCCCCCGATGTACAGGCCCCCCTAGATAAAATAGTGGGGATAGAGGCAGAGCGGTGGCCAGAGATACAATCTATTATCATACATTATTGTAAAAGGAAGCAAGAAAGGGAGAGGGTGTCAGCAGATAATGTCATAAAGGCAGAGAACAAGTGAGTACAGAAGAAGCTAGCGAAAATCTCCATGGAAGGGGTGGTGTTCACCCTAGGCAATGGTGTAGTGGCCCTCACCCAACAGAGGGGGGGTTCCAGTGGGGGATACGGCACAGCAAGGAAGGTACCTACATTCACAGTACATCCCTAAGTGGGGGACCCAACTGCCGGTTTCTACCCCACAAAGGGGGACTTATCAGTAAATGGGGTACTACCAACAAGGGAGAGGGTACCTGCAGAGGGGCTGGCGGTTTGGGTAGAGAGACAGGGCCTAGGTTTTGAGGGCAATGTTTTATTTGTGTTCAACCGGGACATTTTGCACAAATGTGCCCTTATGGGCAATAGCTCTATAACAGTCCTGGGGGACCACAAGCAGGGGGCCAACCGACACAGCAGCAGGCACCAACACAGCAGCAGGTGCCGCCCACAAACCTGCGGCCCCAGCAACCCCCACCACATCAAGTGTAGATGCTTGCCCAAGCAGGACCGGTAGGGATCCCAGGGCCACCCGCAAACTAATTGCAAGCATCCACACAGACACACCCACAAGGGGACAGTACACAGCTGGACCAGAACGTAGTACCCTACTACGCAGGAGTAATGGTTCTGGGAGGAACCCATTCCTGTTCCCACAGACTATGATGCCCCAATAGGAGTGCCTACAGAAAATGTGTGTGTGTCCAGTCCTTGCAGTAACTGACCCCAAAGAGGAATCCGAGGTACAAGTGAAGAAAGGACAGAAAGATGTCTCCTTCTTGATAGATATAGGGGCCACCATATCCTACTGTCAAATAAAGTGATGGACACACATGGCTTCTCTGGGGCAATAGTCATGGTACCAGTTACACAGGATGTACCACTAAAAATAGGCCCACTAACAATAGGTACACAGCAACTTGTAGCGCCTCTATTCTACAAAAAAAAAAATACTCCCATAAACATACTGGGGAGGAACTTGTTAAGTAAGCTAGTTGCAACTATTTCCTTCTCGAAAAAGGGCATGGTGTTCTCTGCACCTAGCATGCATCCAGCAAGGGTGGCAGCCATCATACAGGCCTACTGTGCACACAGCACATTACGAGGTCAACCCATGTACCCCAGGTGTTCCTGTATTGGGTCTAAATACTAATGGGATGGGTACCAGGGATTAAAGGGAAGACATTACGACTAGCCACAGAGTTTCTGTTCAGGCCTGCGTGGCACAAGGAAATTGCCCCAGGTTCATAGATACAGTTGTACCTACAGAGGTCGTAACATGAAAAGACATGGGGCCTCATTAGGAGTTTGGAGGTAACCATGGCGCCATTAGCGCCATGGCTGCCTCCAAATCCTTACCGACTCCGCCCTGGTGAATGGAGCTATTACCGCACCATTCCAAGGTTGGCGGGGGCGGTAATTCCCCATTCACCAGGGCCCTTCCCCATTCCCATTTGAGCCCACATATGGCTCAATGGGAATGGGGAAGGCGCTAATAACTGTACCGCAAATTGCGGTACCGTTATTAGCACCAAAGTCCCTTTGCGGGTCCCGTCCTTAACAACTGGTAAAACCAGGCGTTAAGGGAGGACCCGCAAAGGGAACTCGTAATAGGGCGTTAAGGGATTACCGGTACCGGTGCCCTTACCGGTACCAGTAATCCCTTACCGCCCACCTCGTAATGAGGCCCATGGTGTTATTATGTGGGACAGATGAGGACACATTGGCCCTCATTACAACACCGGCGCTAAACCATGGCGCAATTAGCACCATGGTTGCTGCCAGTATTGTAACGAGTCCGCCATGGTGAAATGGGGAAGTACCACCCCATTCCAAGGTTGGCAGGGCGGTACTTCCCCATTTCACCATGGCCCTTCCCCATTCCCATTTTGGCCCCATAGGGCATAATGGGAATGGGGAAGGCGGTAATTACGGTACCGCAAATTGCGGTACCGTAATTAGCACCAAGGTCCCTTTGCGGGTCCATTCCTTAACGGCTGGTAAAACCAGCTGTTAAGGTGGGAACCCGCAAAGGGACCTCGTAATCAGGCACTAAGGGATTACCGGTACCGGTACCCTTACCGGTACCGGTAATCCCTTAGCGCCAGAGTCGTAATGGGGCCCATTGAATGGTGTACAGTTCTCTGTATTGACCCCTTGTTGACACTGACACAGACTCAAACACAACCTCAACCCTTATTCTGCTCGACCTCTCCTCAGCCTTCGACACAGTTAGCCATGACACCCTAACCAAAAGACTAGAAGACATAGGCATAACAGACAAAGCACTACTCTGGACTAAATCATTCCTAGCAGACAGAACAGAAACCATATGGATTAAACCCTTCAAATCCACCCCACGAGTTAACGACTGTGGAGTGCCACAATGATCCTCACTATCACCACTGTACTTCAACATCTACCAGACCCCAGTTATCAGAATCTTTAAAAAATACAACATCACATGCTACAACTACGCAGATGATACTCAAATCATCAACAAAATCAAATACACCCAAGCCGATCATTCAACCCTAATCAACTGTCTAAAAGAAGTCTTCAACTGGATGAATGCCAACAAACTGAAAATCAACCCAGGAAAACCAGAAATCATGATCATATCCAAAGACCAAGAGAATGAAACCGCCATCCCATGGCCAACGGAAATGGGAACCGCACCATCACCATCTAAGGTAGTAAAAAATCTGTCCTGATGGACAACACCCTAACCTTAGAACCACAAATAAATGCAACAGTCAAGAAATGTTTCTTCCTCCTCCAAACGGCAAGAAGAATTCTACCTTTCCTCTCCTTCACGCACAAAACAATCACTATCGTTGCCCTCATCATGTCAAGAATCGACTATGCAAACAGCCTCTACCTCGGAATACCAGAATACCTCCTGAAGAAACTACAACAGATCCAAAATACAGCAGCCAGACTACTGCTCAAACTATCCAGAAGAGACCACATCACTCCTACCCTAAAAACACTACACTTGCTCCCAGTAAAACATTGCATCACCTTCAAAACAATGTGATAACGCACAGGGCAATCTGTGGACAAGGAGCAGAATTCCTACAAAAGAAAATAACAATCTACAAGCCAACGAGACTCCTCAGGTCAAGCAACGAAATCCGCCTGGAACTAAAACCATATCTTAAGAAAAAACTTGGAGGTACCTCCTTCTACCACTTAGCCGCAAAAACCTGGAACAACATCCCAAAAGAAATAAGAAACACCAAAGATCACCTAAAATTCAGAAAATTACTAAAAACCTAGCTCTTCAACACCACAGACTGAAACTGAAAACCGAAACAGAAAAGAAAAGAATGACTAACCCGGAAAGGACACTGTCAAGCTTCCAGAACCGACTGAGGAGCACCAGCGGCACCTGGACGGGTGACGCCAGGTAGAGTGGAACACGGGCGACACCCATGGAGACGGAGTCAACAACCCCAGCCAATCCCATCCAACATCTTCACTCGCCCCTTAGTTACTACCAGGTACCACAGTGTTGTGGAATCGTTGCGATATTGCCAATCACCACACTAACTGAGTTGTGGACACTGGCAGGTGCACTGGCCATATAAGTGGGAAAGGAGGACAGGTGGGGTTGTGAGGGAGGCTGGTGGAAGTGGGAGCGAGATGTGAAGGGACCTTGAATGCCAGACGGGCCCAGATCAGGACAGAGGCGCACGGGGCCCCCGCACCCAATCTGAAGAGATTACGCAAGCCCAACATGTCAACTCAGGATAGAGATGCCAACTAACCAATTCCACTAACAATTTTCCCCTCTGCTTACACCTCTCAAACTCCAAACCAAACAAAACCACAAACCTTCAGCACAACAAACCACACAAACTTCACTACACTGCAACAACAAAACAAAAAACACACACAGACTCGCACAACAGTACACAACGACTACCGGCAGCAAACACCCCAGGCCTAGCCAAAGAACCCACCGGGCTGAGGCCGGCAACAGCACATCACTGCTCTCTTGCACTTTTCCAGCTTCCTCCCGCTAACACACCCTCTCTTCCTCTTTCAGAGCTGCCAGAGCGCCAGGGGACCACTCTGGTGGTGATAGTGCATTGTACAAATGTCCTTTAACATTAACATTGACATTGACTGATGTGACTGATGTGTAACTTTTTACAGAGGGAGAGGAAGAGTTGACTGATGTGACTGATGTGTAGCTTTTTACAGAGGGAGAGGAAGTGGGAGAAGTAGTGTTCCAACTCCACATCGAATACCCAATATGAGTGATAGAAAGGTTAGTGCCTCAACTGACACCGATAGTGAAGAAGCAGGCCATCTACACTCGGGAAGACTTGAAGAAGGTCCAAGACATTTTATGGACCTAAGAGCGCCATGATGTGGGGGTACTCAAAGCAGGGACAGTTGCTGCCTCGGCTGAAACAATACTGCCTATCCCGCGAGGCTGATGAGAGCATTTATGACACACTCCTCGCGTTATGGCTGCAGAGCATAATACAGACCTCTATCCCCATCCAACACAGACATCTGCCCGATCAAAAAAAAGAAATGGAGGGGCCTGGAGATTCATACTGGATCTCCACCCTCTGACCAATGTGGTAGAGGAGGAGTTCCCTCTTGTGCCAAATCCTGCAACAATATTGTGCAGTATCCCAGCAAATGCGAAACACTTCACAGTGATTGATTTGAAAAATGCTTTCTTCTCCAATCCATTGCATCCAGACTCCAGATATCTCACTGCGTTCACATATGTATCGCAGCGTCTGATTTGAACACACCAGATTGCCTCAGGGCTATTGTGAATCCCCTAGTGTATTCAACAGGGTGATCCAGATGGATCTAAGCAATTTGCAAGTTCCCAGCACAGTGATACAGTGTGTGGGCTACCTAGTTTGCAGTGTGACAGAGGAACAGTGCAGGAAATATTCAATACTTATTTTGACCCTGCTAGCAGACAAAGGGTACAAGGTAGACAAGAAGAAGCTACAGTATTGTCAGACAGAGGTAGTGTATCTGCTGCAGATAATATCTGAAGAGGGGCGAAAGATAACACCAGAGAGCCTGGAAGCAATACACAGAACACCACGCTGTGCACAGTAAAAGAAATGCAGCAGTGCTTGGGATTATGCAACTATTGCAAAGCCTGGGTATTTCACTATTCAACATTCACAAGGCCCCTACAGGCACTCAAAGAAGCCCAAAAGGTTAAAGTCACCATTCAATGGAACTCAGAGATGAACAAAAACTTTGCCAAACTCAAAGAGGCACTGGCACATGCCCCAGTGTTGGCAACCCCAAATTATAAAGAGAAATTCTATCTGTTTTCACATTCTGATGGCACGATATTGATGGCTGTCCTCACCCAGAAGAAACCACTGGGGCACAAGCCCCTGGCATATTACAGCGGGCTGTTAGACACGATAATACAGTGTCATTTTCCATGTGAACAACTGCTTGTAGCTGCAATCTGTGCAATAGAGAAGGCAGCAACAATAACAATGGGATGTCCCGTGATTTTATACGTGAATCACTACTTTTTTGCGATACTTGAAAAAGCAAAGTCCATGTTAACTACTCAGAGGGCCTCCAGATGCAAGGTGATACTGACAAACCCAGCAATTGAGGTTGTGGTTCCGAGCTTCAATCGGCTCGCCATCTGCTTACATCATGCCACTTCTTAAGACCCTGCGACATGATGAACTATGGCAGGCTTGTCACTGATATCAGCTCCATTGAAGGTGATCAATTTTGGAGCTCGCTCTATGGGGCTCAATCCACTGTCTATACTGTAGCTGCCTGTCATGTATGGAAGGAAGTGTTACAGTTTATCTCCCTTAATAAGGATACCTAATGTTTACAAATGGATGTCTATGCATTTGCACTTTTGATCACCGCTTTCTGCAGTTCTCTGCAATGTATGTATTGATTGCTTTTAGTATATGAGTTTTTATTTTGTGTCTCAGTATGAATAATTGTATATTCTGTAATGTCTTTTCTCTTTTAAATCTCACTGTGCAAAAGGTTTGTATTAACTATATGCACGCAAAAACAAAAAATCTTTAAAAAGAATTGTGGTTGTTAGATGTCGTGTAGTGAACCCAGCAACGTTCATAGCACAGCCAGCTCCGCTGGAAGGATATGTTCTCAACTGCGAATCTTACAGGGACAGAATGGAAGAGAACCCCCAGGTGAAGGAGGAGGTGATAGAGGTGTTATAGACATGCTCTTTCTTGATGGGTGATCAATTATAGAATCCAGCACATGATGCAGGCATACTCGTGATGCAGTGGTGTGCCACAAGGAGGGAGAATTTCGCATTTGGTCTCAAGTGTGGTTGCCAACTCATTATTCAGCAAGGTGGCAGAATTAGTGGCTCTAATAACAGCATTAGACATGTCAGAAGGGCACTTGGCATATATTTGTTCAGACTCAGCCTACGTCACCTCTACAGTGCACTCAGTGTTGGCTCAGTTGGTAAGGAGGGGGTTGAAAAGGAGTGTTACACAGTTACTGGCAATGCTAATTGAGGTGTTGACGCTAACAGTAGAGGTAGCAATAATAAGATACGCTGCCCACACACCCGGCCTGGATTTTAATTCCCAGGGCAATGATATGGCCAACAGAGCAGTCAAAGAAGCAGCCTATTTGCCCGAAGGAACTGACAAACTATTCCCAGGTAAAGAAGGAAAAGTACCCATGATGGCGTTCGGATCCAGGAGACTCGTGAGCTCTAACACTACTGAGCCCTTTAATGCACTACCCATTGTTCAGATTATTGAATTGCAAGGAGAAGTACTACAGGAGGAGAAAGGGCTATGGATAAAGGGAGGGTGTTCCCTCTCCCCCACAGACTTAATGTGGAGGCAGAACAGCACAGGGAAAACAGGTATGCCAAGAAACTACTTAGGGCCTCATTCCAAGTGTGGCGGTAAGGGGTTAACGGCACCGGTAAGGATGCCAGTGCCATTAACCCGCTACCACCACATTCCGAGGTCCCTTAGCGGGTCCCACTCGGGCCGGCTGGTTTTACAAGATGCCCTTAGCGGGACTCGTTAAGGGACCAGGGAGCTAATAACGGGCCCGCTACTTGGGGAATGGTTTTCGGAATGGGGACTTACCGGGTCTGCAAAGGTTGGAATGTCCCGGTAAGTCCCCATGCCGACACCACAGACCCGGACACGAGTTTGGAGGCATCCAAACTCGAAATTACCCCATTAATGTAGCATTAGAGCAGTTACATTATCCGTGTCAAAGGAATATGTGGCTGCAGACAAAAGTGAGAGTTGGTTCATGCCCAACCTCTATGAATTAGTGGCGGTGAGACAAGCGTGAATTGTGGGGCTGACAAGTTAGCCGCTGGGGACGGCTGTGCCAAACCCAACTTCCATAAACATGGACCAGCCAGACTTGTCCAACCAAGTTTGTACCCTGAAAAGGTCAAGAATGCTAGCAAGGGGGGGTTGGGGTTGCTCTTGGATAAAATGCCCAAATTTCCCCAAAACCACTACGAAACCAGAGAGGCCCTCACCAACAAATGCATCCACTGGCTTTGTGCAGTACATGGCTGCACATCTGTAATACAAGATGACATTGCAAGCTGCACTAGGTTGGAACATCAGGGAGTAACCAACACTGATTCATTACAAATTGAATTTAGGGAGTCGAGAGTGGTCAACAGCATACCGGGGATCAGAGACATCTTTATGGGAGGGCAAAAGGGGCACTTGCCCCAGGCCCCCGCCTTGGAGGGGGCCCACAAGGCTGCTGTATCTAAAGAAGTAACTTGCATTGTTCACCAAACTTAAAAGGCACCTTTTATGGCATGCTGCTGAGACCCTGTTAGGAGAGTGAGTACTGAGTGCATGGGTGTTGTGCTATTGTTACAGTATTTAGAGGCTTGTCATGCTGGCTTGGAATTGTTACATGTCATTTAACTACTGTTGCTATGTTATGTTGAGAGTAAGTTCTTAACTCTAGAATGTGATCTGTGTTACTGGCCAGAGGAGTACAGTTAGAGGTGTCCCCTGGCTGGGGGTTGTCACGGACTATACTTGAATAAACCAACTCTCCTTTTTATACATGCAAGTTGTCCAACCTCATATTTAACATTGGCGATGAGGATCTACTGCTTGACAACCTCCAGTGGCGCTTCGGAGTCTGAGGGAATCCTCAGGTGAAGCGTGAGAGTGGAGGAAGGGAACTCAACTTTGCTTGTTGCTGCCAGAGTCGCTGATCACTCAGCTGGGCTGGATTAGAAGGAGCAGAGGAAGACTAGTGGAGCCCGTCTGTACTTGCACCAGGATTCCTTGAGGGTGCATCTCCAGGCGGTGTTGATGGGTAATCTTGTGTATTTTTGGAAGTATTCCGTCGCTCAGCAACGTGTTGGCTCACGCCAGTCTGGAGCGAAGACGCCATGGAAGGTTGCTTCGCGCAGATACACGCAAAGGTTCAGAGCAAAGGACCTTTGAACGTTGGGCGTGCGTGGCGGCTATCTTGGTCGTCAAGGCAACGCAGTCCCGTTGCTTCAGAGGAAAGGACCACAGAACTTGGGTGTGCGTGGCAGCCATCTTGGTCGTCAAGGCAACGCTGTCCCGTTGCTTTGAGAAGGGCGCACGGCGCACATTGTTTGAAGACATTTCACCTCACAAGGAGCTTTAGGGACTGGTGCAGGAGAGGCAGCATTTCAGCAGAGAGGCAGCATTTAGGCGATTGGCAAGGAGGCATTGGGGTGAGTGCCCAGAGCAAATTGGAAGTGATGTGAACTTTTGTGGCATTGTGACATTGCTTTGGCTCTGTCAGTGGGTGGATTGATGTTACTGTGCTGAAGGAGGACACGCAGTGCAGAAGGAGAACCATATTTTTCGGAGTGGTGACACAAATGATTGCCGGAGGTGCTCTGCAGGACTGCGTACTCTGTTCCGAGGTGTGTGTAGCAGAGTACAGGTAGTCCCGTGTTACAGCCATGGTGAATGTACCTGCCCCCGTGTTTTTCCTGGTGAATTCTGGGGAGCCCAGAGTGATACGGGCAGAATGGAGAGAGGGTTTTGTGAAATATGCACTTGCCATGTTTGGGGCTAATTACTCTAATGAGAGAAAAGAAGCATTACTTGTTCATTGTCTGGGCAGGTTATTTTGAGGAAATTGCCTGATCCCGCTGACGTGGGGAAGTGGGTCCATATGAAAGGACTTTGGCCAAACTTGATAGACATTATCAGGTTCAGGAGAATATTATTCTTGAGAGGTACACATTTGCAACTAGGGAGAAGAAGGCAGGTGAGAGCATAGAGGATTTTGTTACTGCTCTCAGGGGTCTTGCGGTTAAGTGTAAATTCACGCACTGTCATGACGAGAACTTGAGGGACCAACTCATGATTAAGTGCTCTAATGACAACATAAGGAAGGAGTTATGGAAAGAATGCAATCCATCATTGTAAAGGGCCATAGTAATCGCAAAGACTGTGGAACACACAGAGAAGTGCATTATATTGCTTCAGGTGGATAGACCAAGTGAGCTCAGCCCAGACAAGGTGATATCGGAGGAACGGGCAGTTCACAAGGTGGTCAAGACTTCTTCTGGACAAGGGTCGAGTGGTGTAGTGAAGAAAAATGATAAGAAGGTCGAGGACCGCAGTGTTTACAGTTCATCTGCTAGCAAGATGGCGAGCAGACAGTGGGCTCCTTCAAGGCTCTCTCCGAAGGTTTATGGACCTGGGAGGGACAGTTGTGGGTCATATATTCAGAGATGTTACAGATGTGGTAGCTCTTCACATCTGGCCTTCGATAAGGATTGTTTGGCTATACATATTGTGTGAAGAGAGTGTGGCAAGAAAGGGTACCTTGCAAGGTGTTGTAGTAATTTTGGTGGTGGTCAAGCGCAAGCTAATGAAGTTAGTGCCAGTTATGATTATGGTGACTAAACTGAGTTGGAGAGAGAGGTGGTGAACTCGGTATATGCTGTGGCTGGGAGAATAAAAAAAGCAAAACCATATGCACAGATAATGATTGGAGGGATACCAGTGTCAATGCTGATCGATAGCGGAGCAGATTATACGCTCATTGGTGTGCAGGTGTGGAAGGAGAGGTTTAAGTGTTGTATAAGGAGGACGGGGTAAGAGCAAATGCTTATGGGAATGTGCCCATAGACATTCTAGGTCGTTTTGAGGCAGAGTTGCAATTTAAAAAGGAGGAAGGCATTTGGCACGGTGTATGTAGAGATTGGTGGAGGAGAACTTCTCTCCTGGGACGATCAGACTGATTTGAGAATTAGATTGGAGGCAGGTCATCCTGATCAAGTTCAGGCAGTACACTTGGTTAAAGATAAAGGGAAGGATAAATTAGGATGCCTGAAGCGTTTTGTTCATAAAATTCGTTTGAGGAAGGGTTTAGAACCCAAGATTGCAAAGTGACACACTGTGCCACTGGCTCTTAGAAAGGATGTAGAGAATGAATTATTGAGCATGGAGAGCGATGGGGTGATTGAAAGGATACAGTCTTCATAGTGGATGAGTCCCATAGTAATTGTTAGGAAATCCAATGGTAAAATCAGGTTGTGTATTGATCTACGTCATCTCAACAGCATGATCATTTGCCTCGTATAGATGACTTACTGGCTGGTGTGGTGGGTGCCAAATTGATCTCAATCTTAGACTTAAAATCAGCATATCACCAAATACAATTACATAAAGATTCAAGGGATCTTACTGCATTTATCACTCCAATAGGTTTGTTTCGCTGTAGGAGAATGCCTTTCGGGTTGGTGTCTGCTGCTAGTGTCTTTCAGAGTATCATGCACAGGTTATTGGTTAGAGAAGATGGTGTAATGTTTTACCAAGATGATGTTTTTGTATGTGAACACAATGAGAGTGAGCATAATGAGAGGTTGGAAAGAGTGATGAGAATTTTACGGGAGCTGGCTTAACGGTGGCTATGGAGAAGTGTACGTTCAAGGTGGACAAGGTGACATATTTGGGCCATGAAATCTCAGGTGAAGGGGTCAAACCAAAGGAGGATGCGGTGGAAGTGATCAGATCTATGTCCAGTCCCAGATGCAAAGGCGAGGTGTTGTCGTTCTTAGGTTTGAGTTTTATGGGGAATTTGTGAGAGGTCTGTCGGATAGGACGAGAAGGATGAGGAATCTGACTCGCAAGGGAACAGTGTTCAAGTGGGATGAGCTTTGTGAGAAAGAATTTAGTGATGTCAAGGGGGCGATTTTGGAGGCTCCCATTTTAAAGATGTTTGAGGAAGGCAAGGATACATTGTATTTCGTGGACCCCAGTGAGTATGGTTTGGGAGCAGCTTTGATGCAGGAGGACAATGGGACTTTACAGACGGTGGCATTTGCTTCCAGGACTTTGAAATATGTGGAGTATAGGTATTAATTTGTGGAGAAAGAGGCGTTGGCATGTGTGTGGGCGGTAGAGAAGTTTAGGAGGTATTTATGGGGTATGCAGTTCACTATTTTTATGGATCACAAACCTCAAGTGAGTATCTTTTCCAAGGGAGGTTTGGAAGGTGTATCAAAAAGAATTATGAAGTGGGTGACATTGTTACAAGGTTTGCAGTTTTCTATTAGGCATGTACAAGGTAAGAGTAATGTAGTGGTAGATGCCCTTTCTAGGTCAGTGGGGCAAGAGTTGGGGAGTGTGGTACAGAGTGAAGAGAATTTTGATGAGGTTGGTGAAATTTTTCAAGTGTACAGTAGCTTGAGCAAGGAGGATTGGGATATGGCTTGTGGGGTAGATGCTGTGTATCAGAAGGCTTTGATGTTAGTAAGTGGTGGCAAAGCCAGATATTTGGAAGAGCAGGTCATCGAAGGATATGGAAAAGTAAAGAATGAATTATGTTTGCAAGGAGATTATCTGTGCAGGGGTCACCAGTTAGTGGTACCCAGTAATATGAGGAAGAAGGTAGTAGAGCTTGCGTATGTGGGTCACTTGGGTGTGGCCAGGACGAAAAGAGTTGGTCAGGTCAGAATTTTGGTGGTCTAGTGTGGATAAAGATGTTGAGGAACAGGTGTCAGCGTGTAATGAATGCATAGAAGGTGATAAGGGTTTAGTGGTGGAAAAGGTTCCGATGGTGGTAAGGAGTGTTCCCAAAATTCCATGGGATGAAGTAGCTTTGGATCTCTTGGGTCCGTTTAATATGAGGGGGTCTAGAGACACCTATTTGCTGGCAGTGGTGGATTTGTTGTCCAAATGGCCGGAGGTATGCATGTTGAAGGATATCTCCATTAGCAAAATAATCAATTTTCTGGAACATTTGTTTTGGAGAGAGGGGTTTCCCAAGAAATGCTTATCCGCCAATGGCTCACAGTTAGTTTCTAAGGAGTTTAGGGGGTTATAAGATAAGTATGGAATTGAACAGGTTACCACTGCACTTTATCACCCTCAAACCAATGGTTGCATGGAGCGTTTTAATAAAACATTGATGGAAGTGATTAGGATAGCTGTGGCCACGGGTGGTGACTGGGTTTGGTCCGTTATGGAGAGAACATTTCAATATCGGTTGGCTCCGCACAGTGTCACCGGTGTCTCGCCATTTGAGGTTTTGAGAGGCATGAAACCAAATTCACATTTGTGTCCTGGTTGGATGGGGAAGTCCAGGATGGTGGAGATTGATGTTGGATGTATAAGGGAGAGAGTGAGAGGGAAATTCTGTCAGAGCCAAAGAATGGTGTGACATGGATTATTTTAGTTTATGGTAAGAACTGGAAAAGAAAATGGCAAAGTGCAGACATTGCAGAGTGGGTGCAAATCCCAGCTTTGCCTCTTAACCAATGTGTGATCCTGGTCATCTCATTTAATCTCATATTGCCAAAACCTGTCAAAATGACCAGTCGCTAAAACTTTGGAAATTGTCGCTCTTCAGAGGGATTTTCTTCTCAGTGTGTCATCTTCAAAAAAGCCCTGCTCATGGTTTCACTGGCTCTAGTGTTCGTTCCACTATAATAATAGTGAGTTTTGATATATTGCACACCAGAACTACTTTGCTCTCTAATGGCAACACCTATTGATATCCATGTCCCTCTTCTAATCTCAGTATGCTGAATACAGACTTTTTCCTGGTAGTTTCTAATCTCCATCCACTAGTTATGCTATGGTATCTGTATCTTTCTCCTTGCTTTCAATTGGTTTCCCGTATGCGTGCGCGAGCACTTTTACATTCTTTTAGGCACGTAATCAGAGTCATCTGTCTATTCTGGATTATGTGCACCTTTTTGATACAATCTGTGTTCTGCATTTAGACTATGGATGCTCTACCTTCCTCGTGCCTGCTATTGATGAAAAGTTTGCTCTACCTATACTAGAACACAAGTACCCTTGTCATTGACTTCTAATGTTGGCCTTGAAATGCTACTTGTTTATCATTCAGATGACAGCAATAATTAAGAGGGTAGTGGGGCAGTACCATGATTATTTTGATAGCTGCAAAGCAGCACATCAAGCTATGGGTTGTGAGTACGATGATGGGGGCACAATCAGATATTTTGGATCTTTTAATTCCTTTGGTTCAGTGGAGGGGGGCCCCAAAGGTGTCAGTGCCCCATGGCCCCAAAAGTGTTTAAAATGGCCCTGCTAGGGATGGGCATGAGATCTAAGCAACCACAAAGTTGCTGAATTGAAATCAAGGCGCAATTGCCAAATCACATAAAAAACTGCCTGAAAGACAACCGACACTGCCCTGTACTCTCTGGCCCAAACATACGCCCCATGGGAAATAGGACAGTGGGTAAGTCTACCTGGTTCATGACACTATGGAGAAGACCTGTGCAGGAGGAATGGGGCTATGGATGAGACTGCCTCTAGGGCATCACCTTTACCTAAGACTATGTAGGCTGCCTCACCAGACTATGGCCCATAATGTATAGTGTGTCATACACCATGTACCTTATACAGAAGCTGACATGTGAACTGTTAATATGTTGTAGCCACTGTACAGGCATCTATCTGTATTGTAAGAGACTCTAACTGAGTAGCAAGTCCATTGGCTAATATTTGCCTTGAGGAGCACCAGTGGTTGTTTTATTAATCAATGTGGATGGGCAGGATGTTTGATATATTTGTTTTATTGTTACTATATCTGAGATGTTGTACTTTAATGTCCTTAAAGCCAAATAAAGTTATTATGATGATCATCATCATCATCAATTAGTGGCTGAATTTACAGGCAATTGCATGACCTGACAGAAGTTCTTGGCAGGGCACACATTGAAAACTGCCAGGGAAACATAACCGGGACTGGAGAGGCCCTTCCGGCACTTGCATATTGACTTTGTCGCTATGCAAGATAGATGTGCCTCTCATAGGTACATGCTTGTTGTAACATGTCCTTTTTCAAGTTGCCTTGAGGTGGGACCCTGTGCCCATAATGATGCAAAATCAGCAGCCACATTCTTGATACGGAAGTATTCCCGAGGTGGGGAATATGTGATGAATTGAAGTCAGACAATGGGCACCACTTTGCCAACGACCTCTTCAAGGAGATTACCTCCCTCCTGGGGATAAAGCACCATTTATGCCCAGTGTACCACCCACAAGTCAACGGTTTGGTTTAGCCTTTGAATGGCTTGCTTAAAGAGCACTTGGCCAAGATGACGGCAACACTTAGCAAAAGGTGGCTGTATTGCTTACTGCTCGCTTTATTTGCATTACGCAACTCACCTGGCGTAGATCATCACAAAGTCTGCACTAAATTGTTACTGGCAGGAGAATACATGCGCCTCTCACTCCTGCAAGTACAATTTAGGACGCTAGCAGTTCAGCACAGCTACTTGGTGAAGAGTCCAATACACACTTTTCTTTAAATCTCTTTATTAGAATGTTCTCTTTACTATAATAATAATAAACTAATAATAATAATTTAGCATTTATATAGCGCTACAAACCCTCAGGTATATGAGCGCTGCTTATTACCCAGAGTGTGTGGTGCTCATTTATCGGCCTCGGAAGGATGAAAGGCTGAGTTTGGCCTTGCCGGGATCGAACCTGCATCAACAGGCTCTGCACAGATGTCAAAATGAGCGCTCTACTCACTGTGCTATTGGACTGGCTAGCTAGTTAATAACATTAAACAAGCAGGCATAGTAAACATCTGACATAATGTAGTTAACAAAACATGTACATTCCTTTTGTTCTGTTTTTTGTTCCCTGCTGCTTTTCCTTACTTCCAAGAACATCCCTTTATTCAACTTACTTCCCTCCCTTGTCCCCCCACACAAAAGCATAATCCAAGGTTGACGGTTATAAAACACTGCTCTGAGTTCAAGGGCACAGGAGTCTGGTTGGAGCACAACCATGCACATTAACCATCCCAGTTCCTTTACAGTCTTTTTTGTCCCCTTTGTCCCTTTGTCCGCTCATGTACCTCTGTTCTCTCTGCCTTTAAACACATCCCCTCTCCAGTTCAATTAGCATCCCCTCCTGTACTCAGGGGGGTTTCAGGTCTGCCGAGGAGTGCAATTAATTTAACAATTGGAGTTCAATACGTACTTCAATAATACCTCATTACGAGTTTGGCGATAAATGGTAAAGTTGGCGGCAACTTTGTTACTGCCAACTTTACCACATTGCCAAATTGCGAGTTTTGGCTTAGAGTGGAGGATTTGCCTGCAGGAAAATTGTTGTATAAATACAAGCATGCAAGGTGTTTGTATGCTTATTATTGTGTGAGGTAAGCTCATTCTAGATTGTATCTGTGATGTATATTCTCTCTCTGGAATTTAGAGTGTTTGACTATGTTATTGCTCAAGGTTTGTCAGTTGAGCCTGGGTCATTAGATGTGTTGGGGGTCTTTAATGTATGCTCTTACTTTTACCCAATAAAGTCACACAGTAAACATAACTGGCGTGTTTACTTTGCAACAATGGCGACAAGGATGGGATGAGGTTCCTGTGAAGCAAGGTGACCTCCTGCTTTTGTCTCATCCACCACGTTAAGACCCCCAGCACAGGCAAGCTGGAGGAGACGCCTCTCCGCCTTCAGAGTCTGCCAGAAGAAGAAGCCGACGTCCGACTGCAGAGGTGTCAATGAGGGTATGCATCTCACCGTCCAGCTGATCTAAAGCAAAGGAGCGGAACGACTGGAGGCAGCGCATCCATGTGGCTAGCAACAGAGCTGCACCGCCTCGTCGTCCTGTGTCGGGTAAGCCGGTGAGTGTCTCAATCCACAGTCAGAGGATGAACCCTCCCGGGAAGCAGAGTCTCCCGATTTTGGTTTAACATAGGCACACGAAGGGCCACGCGTATACCACGTGACCGCGTCACGCGGGCCTGACCCAGGCAGCCGCTTTCATCCAGCTGTGCCCCGTGCTGCGAGCGCCGGCAATCTGTGACGCGGTATGCGTCCGCCACATGATCGTATCACGTGTCTTGGCGAAATGAGGAAGTAAGCGCTGCGGGAGTCGGAGACACCGTTTGGCCTGTGAGCGCAGCGGTTCGCATCACCTTACTGATTAGATCGCGAAAAGCAAGCAAAGGCATTGACCCACCCAGGGTCCTACTGGGAAGGCGGGTTGAAAGTACTTTCTGAGGATTGCTACAGGTGAGCGTGTCAGTGGCCAAGAACAAGTTTCTGAATTTTTGTGTTTTGGGCAAGTAATTACAAATTGGTGCGGAGCTGGGTGGCATCCATGGGAGAAGGTGAATTCTTTTGTCAGTGTCTCAACTGAGGACGCGTTGCAGTGGTGACGGGAATCAGGGGAGAAGGGACTCCTTTCTGAAACGCTGAACAGTTCCTTCCTTTCTGGAGTGTTGCTGGATTTACCCAGTTTTGAAACGTTTAGTATTACTTTTCTTGAGTGCTGTTTTGGTGATGGCTCTGTCTGGTGTCCCTGGTCGGCAGGTATTCATGCCCGCTCCGGGTCTGCCCAGAATCAAGTGGACTCCCTGGAAAAAGGGTTTCTTGCACTATGTTAAAGCCACTTGTGGGAATGGGATGTCAGTGGACCGCAAAGTGGCAATGTTAATGCACTTTATTGGCTATGAAGGTCAAAGGATATATGACACTCTCCCTGATTTGCCCGAACTAGATTCGGAAGGGGGATCCAATGACTTTGATGAAGCTCTGGCTAAGTTAGATAGACATTTTGAATCCAAGCGAGTACGGTACTGGAATGGTATCATTTTGGTATGCGGTTTCAGCATGATGGAGAATCGGTTGAAGATTATGTTACAGCTCTGAGACATTTGTCTCTAAACTGTAAATTTGGGGATGGTCTAGATGAACACATAAGGGACCAGTTTATGCTACATTGTTCTAATGATAAAATTCGCGAAGAGATTTGGTTAAAAGATGATCCCAATCTAGAAGAGGTTACAAGTATTGCCAAAAGGATTGAGCATAGCTTACAGTGTGTAGCCAAATTGTCAGTGAAAGAGAATAAGCCATCTCAAACTACTGAAGTTCTAAGGGTGGGTGATAAAAAAGCCCCTAATACAAAAGAAAAAAAGAAAAAGAAAACCAGACCTAGTAAACGCTATGAAAGTAATCAAAACAAAACAGGGGGTGGTGAACAAGGAGGTAGATGTTTCCAGAAGGACAATTTGCAGGTTAATATAAAAAGAGATGACAGGTTGTGTTATCGATGTGATAGTGCATGCCATTTATCCACGTCTCCCATATGTCCCGTTAGGCATGTGAACTGCAGTATTTGTAAGAAATTGGGTCATTTCGAAAATTGTTGTAAAAATGATCGCATTGGTGGTGGTAAAGGGACACTTCTGGTTGAAGAAAATGAAGGTGCTTCATCCGAGGAAGGGGATATGTCAGAGAATGAAATTGTCACTGTGAATATGGTACGATGCACTGGGTATGATGAATGTGAACACCCCTCTGCTTGGATAGAAGTGAATGGGCCCTTAGTAAAAATGCTAGCGGACTCTTGTTCAAAAATCACCTTGATGTCCAGAATGGTATTCGAAAATGTGATTGGTGGATCTATGAAAAACCTGTTTCCTTCAGACAAAATTCCTGGTGGGTACAATGGAGACAAGATAGACATTTTGGGATGTTGTAATGCTGAGTTCAAGTTTAAAGGCAGAGTGACATGTGGCAAGATATATGTTACTAGAAACGGAGAAACTTTGCTTGGATGGAGGGAGCAGAGGGGGTTGTATATTAAATTAGACCCCAATAGTAAGGAACAAGTACTCAATGTGGCAAATGTACCTGGGTCTAATAGAAATGCCGCTAAAAGTCATGAGATGCTAGCAAAGTTTCCAGAGGTTTTTAGTAAAAGTGTGGAATGTCTTAAAGGGATGGTGCATAAAATTGTTGTAAAAGAAGGAAGTAGACCAATTGCGGCGAAACGTAGGCCATTACCCCTATCAATGCGTAAGGCTGTGCGTGAGGAACTTGTGAAATTAGAAAAGGAAGACATCATTGAGCCTGCCAAGGCAGTGGAGTGGAGTGGATCTCTTCAGTGGTAGTGGTGAAAAAGAGTACTGGAGATTTGAGAGTATGTATTGATTTGAGGGAGCTGAATAGATGTGTTGTAGCTGACCGCCACCCACTTCCCAATATGGGGGAACTGTTAAGTAGAATTGGGAATGCAAAATTCTTCGCTAAACTCGATATGGCAAGTGCTTACCATCAGATCAGTTTGGATGCTGAGTCTTGAAAATTGACTGCCTTTATTACATATGAAGGGATATATCAATTTCGGCTCATGCCATTTGGATTGATATCTGCATCGTCCGTGTTTCAAAAAGTCATGGACAAACTGCTAGGAGATGTTTGTGGCGTATGGTGTTTCCAAGACGATGTTCTCATTTGTGGGAAGGATGAGTTAGAATTGAAAGAAAGGCTCGATGTGGACCTAGAAATATTTAAGGCAAGAGGGATAACACTGAGAGCAGAAAAATGTGTCTTCACGACTCAGGTTGTTGAGTATCTGGGTCATGAGATATCAGAGCAAGGACTCAAACCAAAAAGGAATCTAGTGGAGTCCATTATGAAAACACAAGCCCCAACGACTAAAGCAGAATTAAGGTCATTTTTGGGTACCATTGAGTTTTACCATCTGTTTGTGGAGAACTATGCCGATTGTGTAACCAATTTGAGGGCGTTGTTAAAAAAAGGTGTTGATTTTGCTTGGAGCAAAGAGTGTGAGAGAGAATTTGAAGCAATTAAACAGAAGATTGATATGGCAAGACCTTTGGCGATGTTTGACACGAGAAAGAAGACTATTCTGTCTGTTGACGCCAGTGATACGGGCATAGGTGATGCTACAGCCTGAAAGTGATGGCACGGAGGTGGTTGTGATACACGCTTCTCGAATGTTGAGAGGTGCAGAACTTAACTATTCGGTTCTGGAAAAGGAAGCCTTAGCGTGTCATTGGGGTGTAGAGAAATTGAAGAATTTTGTATGGGGGCAGGATTTTACATTAAGGACAGACCATAAGCCTCTCAAGTCTATATTTGAAAGTAAAGGTCTTGACAAAGTCTCGAGGAGAGTTGCCTGTTGGGTAACAAGACTACAGTGCCATAAGTTTAATATTGAAGTGGTTGCAGGGAAAGAGAATGTACAAGCCGATCATGCTTCTGGAGTAAAGTTGGAAAACTGTGAAAATGGGGAAAGTGACAAAGTGTGTGGCGAGAGTGATATGGTTTTTGCCACTGTAGAAGGCATTATACAAAGGCAAGAACGGATTTGAGGGTTGGAATCCAAGGAAATGTGGAAAAGTGTGATCACTTTTGTAACAGGGGAATGGCCTGAGAAGAGATTATTATCTGGCGAGGAAAGATCACTATGGGAAGTGAGGAGCAAATTGTCTGTGAAGGATGGGTTATATCGGTGGGACAAATTGGTTGTTCCTGGATGTCTAAGGGAAAGACTGATAAGATCTGCTCTTCAAGGGCATATAGGAGTGAGCAAAACCAAAGAAGTAATAAAAGCAGATTATTGGTGGCCTAGGTAATGATAGGGAAATTGAGAAAGTGATTGGTGCTTGTACTGATTGTGTTAAGTCAGGAAAAAATGTGTTGGCAGTGTCCCAACCAATGGAGAAGACGATAGTACCTGAGGGAGTGTGGCAAGATTTGGCAATGGATGTTTTGGGACCAGTTGACATGGGTGTGGGTCGAGGAAGGTTTATTCTCGCTGTAGTTGACACTTTCTCGAGGTGGACTGAGTTCAAGATCATGAGAGAAGTGACATGTCAGTGCATTATAGAATTTCTGGAGGGGGTATTTGAGAGGGAAGTTTACCCAAGAGTATTCTCACCGATAATGGTCCGCAATTTATGGGGAAGTTGTTCCAAGAGTATCTGGGTAGGCGTGGGATTGGACATAAGAGGACTCCTTTATATTATCCCCAGGGAAATGGTATGGTTGAAAGAGTCAATCGATGTATCATGGAAGCTATCCGTGGAGCGTCTGCATGCGGTTTGGATAAGAGAGTGGCTGTGAGGGAAAGATTATATGCATTGAGGATGGCTCCTTGTCTCAAAACAGGTGTGAGTCCCTTTGAACTTATGAGGGGCCGCAAAGCAAATACATTGGTGTCACCAGCCTGGTTAGGCAGAGCAAGACAGACGGATGTAGTTGTGGATGCTGTGAGAAGGAGAATGAATTCTCGCAAGGACAAATGGGTAAGAAAAATGAATGAAAAACATCCAAGGAAAAGAACAGTGGTGGAAGATGGAGAATGGGTTTGGATAAGAAGAGCTGTGATTTCAAAGAAAGGCGAGCCTCTGTATTCTGAACCTGTTAGGGTTGTGCGAGTTTTCAAAAATGCTGTGAGGTTGGAAAATGGGCAATTCTGGAATATGTCTAGAGTTGCGAAGATAAAGAAATAGATATACTTGGAGGTTTGGAGAATTGTATATCATAAATGTTGTTTTTATTTTTCTTTTTCTTTCTTGCTTGTATTCTTCTCTCTGCTTTGGTTAAAAGAAATGAAGACGCCAATTTTTTTTTATTTAAGGGAAGGGGGATGTGTAGTATAAATACAAGCATGCAAGGTGTTTGTATGCTTATTATTGTGTGAGGTAAGCTCATTCTAGGTTGTATCTGTGATGTATATTCTCTCTCTGGAATTTAGAGTGTTTGACTATGTTATTGCTCAAGGTTTGTCAGTTGAGCGTGGGTCATTAGATGTGTTGGGGGTCTTTAATGTATGCTCTTACTTTTACCCAATAAAGTCACATTAAATGGAGGTAAATCCTCCAGCTCACCACTGAAAAATCAGCAGAATTGGTGGAATTACCGCAGCGGACATTCTGCTGCGGTTGTTATGCCAAAAAGGCCCATTGAGTCCAAGGGACTCAAATTGAATGGGGAATTACACAGTCACCACCACTTGTAATCTGGCAGAAATTCCGCTGGACCAAGTGGCAGTAACAGTAATTCACTTTGGTGGTATCAGAGAGGATTTACTGCCCATATACCACCAAATTTGTAATGAGGCCCAAAATCTTTAAAATATATATCTCATCAGGTGCACCCACGCTCAAGCTGGCCCGCCACATAGACATCAACAGGCACACAAGAAGAAGGCAGTTCTCCACCAGCCACACTGCCTCCCTACCCAAGTGACAAGTTATTCTTCAGGAACTTTTTCAGGAAGTGGAAAGAGCCTTGCTTCATGGAACCACACACTGTCGTCTGCTCAACGTCTGCTGCAGTCAAGGTGACTGACCGCAGGCCATGGATTCACCTTTCACATGTCCACAGAAACAGCTGCACAGTGAAAACTATGTACCATGTGTGCAGGTGCAACTAGAGAAATCTGTGTGGAAGAGCGGTGTTGGGGAAACCAAGTCGGTCAAAGGGTCACTCTGAGAGATAGAAATGAGGGGCAGGGGTAGAAGTAGTGGTACAGCATCAAATAAACAACAAAGCAACCATATTGTAGCATGGGCCATAGGTTAGTAAAGCAATTGTCTTTCCAAAGCCCCACAGCCCGGAGCAAACATTCTGAAGCGCTCAGCTGCTGCAGTGTGCTGGGGAAATTTTACAAGTTGACTGTTCACAGGAGAACGTGGCTACAAGGGAATTGGACCAACAGATATATTCGGGGACAGCGAGACAGGCATCTGGGTGCTCGCATTGAAATGTAGAGAATTAACAAAGAAATACAGGCACATAAAAGTTAAATCACGGTGGGGTAAGCAGTTTCAAATTGCACCTTGGCAGATGGGCCTAGGAAGAGGACTATGGGGCAAGGGGGTGAGCCGTGGGGGGACCAATCACCGGGAGAGTTTCAGTGTCCCTAGGGTGCAACAGTGTTTTGTGTCATTGGTGATGTCCATGGGGCACCTCACTGGTCGGATGCCATGTGATTGTCTTCCCTATGCTAATCTCACGTTGTCTTGTGCATCCATGAGAGCTGACCAATGGCAGATGAATAAAGTCAGCACAATCAGTTAATGCTACTAAAAGTCTTTGTGGGGTGCTGTGGGATGACTCATGACATCACAAGGGGTGGTGTTGAACAACGGGGGTCAGGATGGGCTGCACTAATCATTAGTGCTCAATGTATGCTTAGCTAGAGGGGACTGAGGTAGTCCCACTAATCAGCTTTAGAGTAATTTTTTTTAAATGTTTCAACCGTGCTCATGCAAATTATGTTGATTATGTAAAAACAGTTTGTCTACAGTGGGCGGTGTTGACAGCTCTCTTCACACAGTTCTGATCCACTGCGCTGTTTGAACCGTGTTCTACCAACTGGGTCCAGGCCTATAATAAACTGTGTTACTTCCTGCTTGGTATATGCTCCTTTTTGGATTAATTTGGTTTTCCTGTCATTACCAGCCTTGGAGGACCCCTGATGCATGATCCTCCCTCATAAGCTGCCCCAGGATCAGGCTCAGGTAGTGGTTTCTGTCCCCTGGCCACATGGGAGGAGGTCACCAAAGGGGAATACGTGATGGCTCCATTGGATTCATCACATCACTATCATGGACATAGATACTGCCTTTCTCCTAGGAGGTCCTGCTGTGATCTTCTCTCATTCAACCCGTTGCAAAATGATTTGTGAACTCTGTAGTATGAGCACAAACTCCCAATGTTCTGAGGCAGGTCACGATCACAGGCAATGTTCAGGTACCAAACCCGTGCAGCACGCACACACAGATTGTCAGAAATGCCCGGTTCACAGAGTCCCACAGTGACAGACATGCATGCTGCACTGTCTGTTCTCTTCAAATTCCACCTTTCCGAATATTTTTCATAATGCTGAGGCGATAATGGGGCAATCAGGTAAGTTTGGGCCACCTGACTCCTAGTCCCTGGTAGGGACTTTGGTGCAGAGTGGGATATCTTACTCATGAGGCTGGGGATCAAGCAAGCAGAGGCCTCCCAGAATCCTCTTATACCACCCTAGGGTAAGCATCCTGGATTTTAAGAGTAACACAGCCTTTTGGTTAGACCTTCTGATCACCATGAACGTAAGTAATGGGCACTGTCTGGTTTGTCATGTGTTTTTTTTCGGTTAGGACCAGTTCTGGATTTGAGCAGGGCAGTGATGGCTTACCCATTCAGGTCCACCAGTAGATAACAGTCCTTCTCTGTAGCTCATTGGATAGCAGATAATCTCTTGGGAACTCTATAGTTAATTTCAGCTTTGCCCATTATTATTTCTGTTTTGTCTGGACCAGGTTTAGGATAATACTAATACATATCCATAGGCTCATTTGCAGCTTTTTCCAGGAAGGCCAAGCAACAAGTCTTGCTTTCCTGTACATTCAACTCTTAAAGATCAGTCTCTCCATAACTCCGACTGGGGGTTGGAGACTTCTATTCTTTGTGTTCCCTTTGTGTTCCCTCCTGGTTGTGGGCAGGATTCACAGACACCACTGTCAACTCCAGTCCATCTCCCTGCATCAGGATGCAGTTGTGCTCCATAATGTGGCTGTCCTGTCTGCCTTCTATTCCCCAGGCTTGATCTCCTTGTAATAGGTATTTGTATTGGGCAGAGCATGATTGGTATGCCGTCTGGTGATTGTTATCCAGCAGAATAGCCTAATCCAGTGTAGGTTGGTTACATTTCTGCACAGCTCTTTGGAACTAAACAGGTAGGATGTTTCCCATTTGTTCCAGGATTAGAATGTCCTTCCCCTTTTGAATGGTCAAGCCACCAACCCACTTATTCAACATGATTTAGATCCAGTTAGAAAGTTGTCAGGCATTTCTGGAGGCTGAAGATGAAGCTCTCGTATGTTCCTATGGTGGAACTCAGTATCCTCACCAAGCATTTTGAGGAGTCTGCTTTTGAAGTCATTGTCCTCAGTATCATCATCTGAATACATGATTTGAAAGACTGCTTGCAGCTAGGCAGTCAACAGAGACTTGTAGTGTAGGCTTGCATTACATAAAGCAGTGCAAGCCATGGAATGTTGGTCAGCCTGGAACCTTGTGTTCCCTAAGGGATACACAAACTACAGTGGCGAATTCAGGATGGCAGATTTTTGAATTTTAGTTATAACTTACAACCTTTTCAAATTTAGATCAGTAGTATACATTTCATGCATTCAAATACATGAGAGAATTAACGTTGGATGTTATATATCAGTGTTGTATAAAGATTTTAAGATCGATAGTTAATAATGCATTCATGCTCAATAAAATGTAATTCGATAAAAGATATTTGGATAAAAGAAATAGTGATTTGCACAGATATTTTCAGTTCAAGTCATGAGAAAGATGATATTTGTACTATTTGGGTAAAGCGAGATGATACATATGTCATGGTATTGTTAAGGATTTCAATTGGGCGACACACACCTAGGTCTCGGCCTAGTATGTAGCGCACAATTGAGATGTTTTTCTCCTTATTTTATGCAGATTCAATTTGAGATGGTATCACAACTCCTTTTCAAATACCCCGGGTCACTATGGACCATGAATCAGGCTTATGGTAAAATGCAATATTTATTTATTTATTTATTTTAAAATTCAAAAGAAATCATGCAATTTTTAATATGGGGCAGCAATCACCAATGGGGTAATAATTACAATGAGGATGTAAGCAATACACTTGGTTTAACCTTCTAGTGGAACCTATACAAAACACCAGGGAATAGGAGCACATTTTGATTTAGGAAAGATAGCACCAAAGTTAGGATTTCCCCCTGCAATATTCCCTCAACCCACAAATAATTGAATGCTGAATGGATAGAAAGACACAGCAGGTAATCAGGAATAAGAGGCAAGAAACGGAATCCAAATCCGACCTTCCCTCACCAAATAAGAGTGGAAAACGGATTTTAAACCCCTTGCAATGTTATGAAATGACACTCAGAAATGGACAAATAAATAATTAATGTGCGGTTAAAACTCTAAGGTAAATACAATTTCTCACTAAAGCAACAATGCATAAACACTAACAATCACAAGCAATGGATTACCAAGAGCATACAATTGAAAACTGAGTGTAAAGTTTAAAACATGTTGCAGCAAAATGACACGTTTAAAAGGTGCATTTCTTTTCAATTCCCGCTTTAAATTACCCAAACGGTTTTTAATAAAAATGGGTGAAATACTCTGATTTTGAGTGTTTCTGGGTTGGGAGATAGATATATATATATATATCACAGGGACACTCTAGAGTTGAAAATAGGTCTCTAGCTATGAAACTGGATGAGTTATGCAAGATATCAAAAGGTGCACTTTGAGTAAAATGAAGCCGTGAAATAGGAAAGGAAATCAGTTGTGACAAGAGCAGTTTTACTCTAAACTAGATTATTCAGACTAGACCACCAAAAATGGACAAATTAAAATCCAAGATTGATTCGCGAATTTAGCCGGTGACCCCAGCGCCTAACCCTGGCGGAAACCAGTCCGACCACTCGAACTATGACTAATGGTTTAGGATTACACAAGACAAAAATTGAAAGGAAATGGTGCTAGCACTTTAGAAAGTCACGGCAGGGTGCACAGATAATTCTAACAGTTGTAACAAGTTATCAGGAAAAGGATAGGATAGCTTAGAGAGTGGGATAAGGACAAAGGCAAGACAGGACAGGTTATGGGTTTCTATGGTGTAGGGATTATACTCACAGTCCACTTTTAGTTAGGGGATTTTTGGACCATCAACGGGTTCTGGTTACCACACAGCTGCGCGCCTGTTAAAGGAAAACAGCTGGGCCATTCTGGTCACTGGATGGCAAGGACAGCGGAATGGCAATTCTGGTCACTGGATACTAAAGGTTAGCTGGATGGCAGGATTGCAGCGGGCATGCAATTAGTGGACAGCAAGCCAGTCTGATTTCAGGATGCAAAAGGTACCACAGCTTTTCCCTTTGGTTATTTGCGATTTTAGTGGATTTTTCTGGATCAATAATCTTTCTGGAGTAGGAATCAGCTATGCTTGGGTTTTGCAGTGGGCTCTGGAGTAGGGTCAGCAATGCTTTGGCCTTCTGGTGGGGTCTGGGATCTGGATGGAGCAGATGAGGAACGCAGCGCAGGAACTTCAGGAAGAGTGTGTGTAGAGTCCCGTCAGGGACTCTTTATATAATGCATAGTGACATCAACTATATGGCTGGGCCGGTTAGCTAAGCACGCCTCTAAACAACTGAATGGGACAATCAATGTTGGCTGCCTCCCCTAGGAGGTACTCAGTTTAGGAGGTTGCATTTTATGATGTAAAAGGACTTCCTACAGACCTTTTTGCCAAAAATCTATCATAACAGAATTTACACATTTGTACATTTGTGGCATATTAATAAATTACATAATCAGGTCACATATTTTATGTAGAGCACAGCCGTCAAATCCTGAAATCCGTAAGACATTGTTTCGGCCATCTAATCATTTTTGGTCATTTTGAGTATGAAAGATTTGGCCTAAAATTCCATAACTGTATACACAGGTGTGGATTATCATAAGGGATGTAAGTATAAAAATTTGCATTGGTAACATGGATATTTTTCTTATAATCCGCAATACTTTGCCATTTCAATTCCCAAGGTGACTGTATGACTTGTACAAGGTCTCAAATTATAAAACACAAAATCACACTTAAACTGCGAACATTTTACATTTTTAGTCTTGCTGCAGAGATAAAAGTCTTTAAAGTTTATTTATAAAATAGTCTTTGGAAGCAAATGGCAATACTTTGTCCATCACTGGACCATTTTTTTTCTCTTCAGCTACCACCAACGGTCATTTCCTTCAGAGCAAGGTGGGGGTTTTCCAACTTGATCGAAGGTTTATTGCCCCTTCCCCACTTCAAACTTCCTTGCCATGGGAGGTCCATTGTCAGGGGTTTCAGCTCAGACTAGGTTCTATCCAACCTGGTAATTATCATTGGGGTGTTAATATCTGCTGAGAGTTGTTATGGTGGTTCACTTCCTCTGGGGGGCGGGGGGGGAGTCTTGGATCTGCCAACTGGCATAACCTGTTTTTTTTTTCATAACATTATATTGATTTTACCAAAGCAATATAGCAATTACAACAATGCAATAATTATGAGTTATTTCACGGTGGAGTGTCTCTCAGAATGTTTGTGGGTTGTGGGGGGGACTGATGCTGGCCTTCTTGCCACTCTTGATGGTCCATTTTTCTCGTAAACGGGTGTGCCCCTTGTCTTTGGCATGTTTTGAGTGAGATCCGTCGATCAACAGAGTGGGCTACATTGCAGCCATCTGGTGAGTGGAGGTTTCTTTATGAGCGCTGGGTATTTCGTCGCATAGTCCATGAATGGGTCCCATATGTTCAAGGTTCTGTTCAGGGAACCTATTCGGATTGCGGTGATTTTCTCGGCTACAGCTATGTCCCAACATTTGGACTACCATAGGGATATTGAGGGGCCCCTCTCGTCCTTCCACAATCAGGCCATCGTGATTTTTGCTGCTAGCAGTAGGTGCGTGCATACACGAGGTATTTGTCCTGAGATCGGGAACGCCCCGTTCCCAGTTTTGCTCAGCAGAACAATTCCTGGGTCCCAGGGTATGGAGAGACCGGGGATCTCTTTAATATGTTTCAAAATTTCTTTCCAGTATGTCTCTGCCTTTGGACAAGACCAAAGCAAGTGAAATAATGATCCGGGGACTGGGCAGCCGCGCCAGCAGGTACTAGGGAAATCCGGGTTTGCCTTGTGAATTTGGGTCGGGGTGATATAGTATCTATAGCAGAGTTTGTAACCCCCTTCCCTGTTCGTGATGCATTGCGAGCTTCTGTGTAGTCTGTCCAATATTTTCCCCCATTCTTCCACCACTATTTCTCGCCCAAGGTCCTTTTCCCATTCTAGAATATCTCTTTCTTTTTTTGAGGGGTCTGACCTGTCTAGGAGACGATAGATGATAGAGGTCCTGCCCCTACTGGTTGGTGTTGTTAAGGAGTGCTCCATCGCTGTTAGTTCTCTAGAGCATTTTTCTCGGGTGATCCTGTGGGAGATCCAGTGCCTGATTTGGGTGTAGCAGAATCTTTCCCACTCTCCCACTCCAAATTTTATTTTGCACCTCTTGAACGTGATGGGTGAGCCTTCTTCTAAAAAGTTGCTGGTTTTACTTAGCCCCCCCCACCCATCTATCCAGGCTTGGAAATCCCACGGGGGACTTCCAGGTGAGAAGTTGGGGTTATTGCAGACGGGGGTCAGGGGTTCCATGGTTCTCCGTACACCCCATTTCCGAGCTGCAGCTTTCCAACAATTGACTGTTACATTAGAGGCTGATAGGGGACCACTATTTGCCTGTGGCTTTATTTTTGGTAGGTGTGGGAGATCAGGTAGTGGGACTGGACACCAGAATTCTTCAATTTGCCTCCATTTTGGGGGATCTGTTTCTTGCACCCAGGAGAATGCGTGTGATAGTTGGGCAGCTAGGGTGTATCTAGCTATGTCTGGCACTCCCAACCCCCCCTGTGCTTTCCCCCTCATCATAATACTTTTATTAATTCTGGGTCCCCCCCATACAAATTCTAGCATAACCTGTTTTTCTAGAGCTTGTAAACTCCAGCCCAGGTGGTTTAAAACCTTGATTTTCTTATTTTGGGTCCTGAATTAAAACAAAACCGTGGAATAAAATAGCCCATGTGTGTATTATCACTAGCAACAAAGCCCCTTCACATTGTTAAATAAGGCAAGCCTTCATTCAACCATTTATTTTTAAACAGGCATTTTTCTCCTTCAGTTTGCAAAACCCATTTTTCTTTTTACACGTGTTGTGAAAAGCAGGCATTTCATTTTAAATTCGGTTTTGCATCTCCCTCAGATTCTCACACTGTCTTGCAGCTATAGTTATTTTCTTTAATGCAGGAGTTTTGTCTGAAGCACAGATGCATTGAAACTGGCATGGCTCAGATAGCTGGAGTTCCTTTGAACCACTGAGGTTTGATACTTTTGTAAAGAAATACACATGTTTTCGCATGCACGAAAAGTGAAGCTCCTTGGGCCTTTTTTCAGATTTGCCTTGCCTCATTCAGGGGTCATGCTTGGTTTTGCTGAAGCACAATGGGGATATGAATGGGCATGGTCCGGCCCTTACTAATCACAGTGGTTTAAGGAAGAACAGATGAAAATAGCGTCAGAACAGCATTTTTTAAAGGTGAAAAAGTTTCTCTTTTTAATGGAGACTTTGGTCTGGCAGCAAAACACCGCTGCTTTTTCACTCTCTTTCTTATGTATATGTAAGAACACACTGGAAAGTTTCCTTAGTGTGCCCCCTTGTTCCATCTTGCCCAATATGTGCTTGGCAAGATGGTGCAGGCATCTTTTTGTTGCTGCAAAATGAAGTTTTGAGGCCATGGTGCTCACTGGAACCAGCACAACATTTCACTGTTTCTGTTGAAGCACAGCTTGGATTTGGAGAAATGCTGTTCAGTGGGTCAATGTAGTGCACAGATTCCCTCCCCCCGAATCTTCCGAGATCCTTGTCGAGGGAGAGTAGGGCAAGGTGGGCTTCATCGGTTAGGAGTCCTTCTTCCATCAGAGAGCGGAATCTACGATGCTCTCGCTGTCTCTCGTTGGAGCATGGAACACACCCACAGCTTTCTATTGGATCTTCCTTTATGCTGTTGAGCGACGCCCCCAGATTTTCTTTGATTTTTCCCTTCCAGGTCACCGGGGAGGTCCTCCTTGGTCTTTGCATAGGCACAACCAGTACAAATCTATTAAATAAATAAGAACTGGTTACTTCATTTTCCCACTAACTGCCTTCCAATAGGGTTGACAGAAGTGGGACATGCATACATTCAATAATAACAATTGATAGTGAAGAAAAATACTCTCTGTTACATCATTATATTTATAAATCCCTTGTTCCCTTCTGATTCTTCTTTTTCTTATCCTCGTGCTTCAGATGTCTCCTGTATTTGATTCTCTCTCGGCTCCTCAATTTGCTGCATAGTGTGCCTAGGGTGACAACTCTTAGCTGATTAATATGGACCCATTTCTCTTCTGTCAGTTCTCATTTGGGGATGCGGATTCTTTAGGCAACAGGTGAAATTTTATCTACAATTTCAAAAGAACCGCGCCAACTGGGCAAACATTTGCGCTCTTTGGTCTGGTTCCTTTGGAAATTGTACAAGTAGACCCTGTCTCCTACTTGGTATTCCTTTTTGGTTGTTTTTAGATCATATTGGTCTTCGTCCCCTCTGCAGATCTTTCTAGATTTCGCTGAGCGTACGTAAGCATGTTGAAGGTGTTTTCTTAGACTCTCAACATACTCATGAGTTGTGGAGGCGTTTACCAGGGTCTGCTCCTGTGTTCTATAGAGCAAATGCTGAGATAGCACTATCCTTCGTCCAGTCATCAGGTCAAATGGAGACATCTTAGTTGCAGAAGAAGGTGCCGATCTGATGGCCATCAGGACAAGCGGTAATCGGATGTTCCAACTTGGCCCAGAGTCTGCCACAAACTTTTTTAGAATGCTCACAATCATTTTATTGTACCTCTCAACTCCACCACTAGAGGACTGCCGTTATGCAATGTGAAGTTTCCTTTGTATCCCAACTATCTCCACATCTTTATCATCACTTCGCTGGTGAAGTGACTACCTCGGTCTTACTCAATCCTTTGGGGTAGGCCAAACCGCGAGAAGATGTGGTTGATCATCAGGGCAGCTGCTGTTTCTGCAATTTTGGGCCGGGAGATATTCCACCCAATTTGGTAAGCAAGCATGTTACGGTTAACATGTACTTGTTCCCCCTACGGGAGCAAATCACGGGCCCGATGAAATCTACTTGTAAATCTGACCAAGGCAGTGTCATCCCCCTCTTCTGGAGGGGAGCTTGGTGTGTGAGTGATGTTGGCTGAAATTGTGCACACACAAGACACCCCTTCAAGTATTGGTCAAGGTCCTGCCCCATGTGTGGCCAGTATACAACCTCTCATTAGATTTCTAAAGTAGTGTGAAACCCCGATGACCGGCTGTGGCTGCATCATGGGCGTGGATTAGCATCAGGCTTCGGAATAAGGTAGGGACCACCCACTGGTCACAGCCAGATATGGATCTCCTTACCAACAAACCGTCTTGGAATCGGAACATTTTTGAACATTTCATCAACACCCTGAGGTCCTCTTTCCCAATGTAATCGGTATCCATCAGGGGAAAGTTCTCAGGGTCCTCAATATGTTGATAAAATTTACCGATAATTGGATCCCCTTTTTGTGCCGTGATTAAATCAGCATCTGGGGTCTCCTTACTCCACTGGGCCGTTGAGAGTTAATTGTGAGCATTTGTCTGGGACCTAGTGATAGCAGTGACCTGGATTTACCCCAGCATGGACTCCATCTCCAGGAGATCCCCCGGGATGGCTCCAGTTTTGGCCAACTGATCAGCTAGGTCATTTCCAGTTTTATCTGATCCCTCTATTCTGGAATGATCCTTGATTTTCTTCCAATAGATGTCATCCCACTAGAGGCGACCAGATCATCAACATTTTGGATTAGCTTGCTATGTTTAAGCGGTTTGTTGTTAGCACATAGCATGCCTCTGGTTTTCCAATTAACCAGGTGCTCCATGAACCCGTTCCGGACATAATCTGAGTCAGTGATTATGACCAGTTGGTGAAGTTGGTGTTGCATGGCAGTAAGGATGGCCTGATGAACTGCCATCAATTCTGCCACCTGACTACTGCGGGGACCAATTTTGTATCCAGCGGAGGGTTGCGGGGCATCATATACCCAGGCATTCCCAACGTCGGCCACCAGTTCCTTTTCCCTGTTGTTATCAACATGGTAGAAGCACCCGTCCATATAAACTGTGTGCATTCCCTCACACTTTTCTTCATAGACCTTGTGCGGGGAATTCAGGTATGCCGTTACGCTCACCTGGTTCCCACAGGGGCGTCGATCGGACTCAGACAGCTGCGGTCTCCACCAATGTGATGCGTAGTGCTGAGATGACTGTCTGGACTGGTCCGCCTAATCTCGTCTGCTTGATCCGTAGAATTATTCTGGAGAAAGGGATTTAGCCACCCGTGGATTTTAGTGATGGCACCCTCCCACTGTTCTCTTTCTCCCCACTTGTCACCTCCGATATCCCCTTTTAGTAACCTCACCTTATGTTTTTAAATGATGAGCTCTCCATCCTGCATGGCATGCAGGGGCGCGTAGATACCATTTACTTCACTGGTTTGAAGGTACTGGAGGAGTTCCGGAGGAATATTGACTCTGGGGGTTTATAAAGTTCAAAGAGTTCAATATGTCTGATGTTCACTCTTGTTCCATTCCCTTGTTGATTTGCAGCTGGTTCAAAAGAATATTGCCTGGAGGTAGCTGATGGCGTTCAGGTAAGAGTCTGTATTACCCAACACTGTCCGGTAAAAAGTTGCATGAGTTAACTTGTTGTTTTTCTCTCCCTTTATAGGTGCGGCATATGAAGATGAGGCGTATTAAAGGGTAATACCTCCGGTGGTAAATCAGGTAAGCCTATGGTGGTAAGAGATTGCATTTGTCGGCTCTCTTGGCTCACCTTGTTGTTTCTTTTGTTTTCCCCCAGGTGCTGGAGTTCAGTGAAGAAAATGATGGAGGCAGCGCCGAGTCGAAAGATGCTGAGGACTGGTGAGTATGACGCGGCGCTGCTGCTGGCGATGCGACGCGTGCTGGCATAATGTCCTTTCCAGGCTCGGAGACGTGCTGGATCCGGAATCAGGTAAGGAATTAAAATAATGTCCATGATCTAACCCTTTCTCCCTTTTTCCCCTTTTTCTAGGAGCTCCGGATTCGAGGCGGGCGTGGCAGAAGGCTGGATGCTGTCTTGCAGGCACGGTGAGCGTTACGCTGCAGGATGCAGAATAACGCGAAGCGTGTGCTGCTGTTCGGGCGTGGTTTAAATAGCCTCCAAAGTAGTTCCAAGTAAGATGTTCCCCAGAACCACACCCGAGAAAAAAAAATAGTCCCTGTAATAAAATAGTCCCATCCAGGCCTCACGTTGGCTTGGATTCATTTGCAGCATGGTCTGCATGAGGTAAGTAATGTTTATAAGTCTGGCGCCTATGGCGCCAGGACTGGTTTCTAAGATGAGCCTGGCGCCTAAGGCGCCAGGACTGAACCCAAACAGACCCAGCTGGGGCTGCTGGGGTTTTAACAAGTATCTGGATGCCTGCTCCCGGGGCTGATGGACTCGATCCGGATGCCCGGGGGTAGGCATCATGACATATGCTTACATGTTGTCCTGGGTTTTAGGACTTTCGTCCTTGAGACAGTTTTCTCTGGCACAATCATGCAAGTTAGCCAGACCTTGCGCGAGGGGTCTCTTCTTGTTTTGGCCATATCTGACCTCCACAGGAAAGCCTTGCATTGACAGATTCCAGGAAGTAATTCTGGAATTACTCACATTTCCAGCTCGGATTCTGTCACTTTGAAGGTATTGCAAAGGCTGGTGGGAGTCTCCACTATGATGTGTTCCCCCTGGATGAACGGGCGGTAATTCTTCAATGCCCACACCATTGCCAGGAGTGCCTTCTCAAATTCATTGAATTTTTTCTCAACAGAGGATAAAGTCTTGCTTGCATAGGAGATGACTTTATTGACCTTGTCATGCTTTTGATATAACACTGCTGTCAAGCATGTATTCGAGAACTCTGTCTCCAAGAAGAACTCCTTTTTTTGACAGGGTAAGCTAGACAAGGCGCTTGTGAGAGGCTTCTTTTGAGTTGCGTTACTGCCTCTGCTTGTTCTGGACCCCACTCCCACTTGACCCCCCTTCAACAGATGGATCAGGGGTCTTGTGATCTCTACGTAATCCTCAATGAACTCAGTCCAAGGAGGCTTCTTAGCTCACACAGAGTTGTGGGGTCTTTAAGTTTTAGGAGCGCTTCCACTTTCTTCTCCTGGGGACAGAGACCCTCAGGAGTTATCTCATGCGCCAAGAAGTTGACACGGGTTCTGCACCACTGCGCCTTTTGGAAGGATAGTTGTGCTCCACCAACCCTCAACTGTGTCAGAACATAACGGATTTCCGCTATGTGTTCCTCCACAGTTGAGCTTTTCATCAAGACATCATCCACATAGGCCAAGTTACCCCTTTTACCCAAGTCGGGCATGGCCTTAT
This sequence comes from Ambystoma mexicanum, assembly GCF_040938575.1. Lineage (NCBI taxonomy): Eukaryota > Metazoa > Chordata > Amphibia > Caudata > Ambystomatidae > Ambystoma > Ambystoma mexicanum. Next base: position 295,412,911 of record NC_090936.1, on the reverse strand, counting down.
GTAAGATGTTGAATTTGTTGCCAGAGCTGATGTATCCGAAGGGAGTCCGGGTCCACGCGTACTGTTGCCCCCGAATGTAAAGGCCAGCTTGTATTGGTCCTCACTACTGACAGGCATGGTCCAGTACCCATTGGTCAGGTCAATGGCAGTGTATACCTTTGACCCCTGGATCTGGGCCAGTCGCTGGTCAATGTAGGGGAGAGGCCCTCGGGACGTGTGGACCCGTTCATTCAGCTCCCTCAGGTCAGCACAGAGTCTCCACTGGCCGTTCGGTTTTAAAATTCACAGCACCTGTGGACTGGACAAATTATCCCACAGGACTCAAGATTTTTGATTATTTCCGTCAGGGACTCCATGGATGCGAGAGGCAAGCGGTATTGCTTCACAAACACTGGAGTCATTCCAGGGTCAGTGGGAATTGTTGTTGTATGGATTCCGGAGCGACCACAGTCATATGAGTCCACCGCAAAGAGATCTTGAAAATCTAGGAACAACTGTTTCAACTTTTGCTTTTGCTCCGGAGTCTCACAGGAATCAGCTAGGTTGACTCTCTCCTCAACCATTTGCCTTAAGCCTGGAAAGACTTCCAATTTTGGTATCTCAGTGGCCTCCTCCAGCTGGATGGAGAGGTCCCTGGTTAGAGTATTGACCTGGACAGAGGGTTTCAGGTAGGAGAGGCTGTCACTGTGGGCCTGGAAGATCACCTCATCCTGGCTGATGTCACAAGTCACCTCTTCCTCACCGTAAGGGCAAGAAGAGTACACCAGGAAATTCCCCCCTTGCCGGGTGAAGATCCTGTCTGGTGGCAAGTCATTGTCACTATCACTGTCAAAACAGTCACTGGGGATTGGTCCCATCAGTTCATTACCTAGATCCATGGCAAAATGTTGGTCATCAACCGGCATTCCAATAATGGTGCCTGCGCCCAGAGCTGTTATCCATCAATATTGGAATGGTGGTGTGTTCTAAATTGACTAATGGTGTCGGGTTTAACCCCAAACCCTGCTGTTGGAGATGGGCATTGAGGTGTACATATGCATCAGGATTTTGCAGTTTCTGTCCTTTTTTAATTTTTAATTCAAGTGGGAATAGTCGGATCCATCCTGGGATGGTAACCTACTCTCCAATTTAAACTTCAACTGTATACGGCAGCAATTGGGCTGACCAAAATGCTTTTTCTGAATCATCAAAGTCCATGGGATTACCCCCTAGTCGGGACCAGTCTTTGTAATTTATCAGGTCTAAATTAATGGCAAAACGATTGAGAATGTCACTGCCTAAATAGAACGCAGCAGGGACATCTCGCACAACCCAACAATTATGTACTATGCTTTTGTTTCCTATAGAAATTTTGAGCATACACCTGCTAGGCAGGAGATGTTTGTAATTGGGATTTTCCAGACCCATTTCCCACTTATCGATCAATTTAAATGTGGGAATGGCTGGATCTTTTGGGAGCTGCCTCAACGTGGCTTCTCTGATGAAGCTCTTACCGTTGTTCACGCACACTCAGGTGAGGACAGATTCCTTCCCCTCATTTAACTGAATAGGGACGAATAACTGTTCTCTAATTTTCTGAATATCAGATAAACTTTGAGCTGGTTTCTCATTACTTTTGACTATGGAATTGGGATTTTCAGATTGGGAATTGGTATAGAATGTCAAAGTATTTCCTTCCAGTGTGGAATGCCACATGAAACTGGAAGGAAGGTTGATTTTCAGGAATGGAGAGGGGATCCCATCACCAGTTTGTTGTCCTACAGCAATTACTGTCACGTCAGGTATTTGATTGTTCTGGAAATAAAACTCAATATGATCAGGTTTTTGTTCAACCATGTGGCATGTGCCATTTAAACTAACATGGTTGATATTCTGTTTTAATTTTATTGGCCTTTTAGTCTGAGTCCAGGGGACCTTGTTCACACAATCTATTAGGGGGGACAACCTGCACAGGATGTCATTCCCTAGTAGACAGGGTGTGCCCTCTGGAGTCACGACTATGACCGGGTGCTTCACTTTGTGTCGCCCATTTTTTATTTCCAAATCTGCAGTCCCCACAACAGGAATTTCATTCCCATAGAAGTGCTGGAGTTGTCCAGGAATAGGGGTGAAAGGGATCTGGTATCTCTCCCCCTTCCTGAATTTAGATGCTCAAAGGCCCTTTTTCACAGAAGAGTGGCTGGGGATCCAGTGTCCACCAGTGCCAAAAATGTACATTGCCCTTGCAGCTGGACCAGGGCATAATATCTACCCTCTTTCTCCTCCAATGGGCAAAGATAATGTGAATTTTGGGCCAGCTGGGTGGTCAATTTTGTTATTTCTGACTCTGACACAGGGGTAGTTTGGGCATAATTCTGTGTGGGAGTTTGGGGATCTGAAAGAACAATTTGACATTCAGATATTTGGGGAGTTTTGGGCTCCCCTTTTTCTGATTCTGGGCTCCCCCCCTTTTTTGAGGCAGTCGCTATAATTGATTTGGGGAGTTTGGGAATTCTCTTTTAATACTTGATTCCCTGGATGCTCATTCTGGGGTTCAAGGATGGGCGATACTGAATCTGTCCCCACACCCACCGCGTCTTCATTTAGATCTCGTGGGACCCATTTTTCTTTGGGAGGAGTCCCCCCGTCCCTGAAAGAGAAGATATTTTTTTCCAGAATCCTCTGAGGATTCTTCCCCTTCAAATTGGAGGACACTAAATTCCTCCACAAAATGGGCCTTTTTGAGTTCTTTATTTCTCCTACCCACCCTCTGTTCCTTGGGTTGCAGATTTTCGGGGGCAGAAGATTTTGGTTCTGGTTCCTGGGTGTCCAGGGGCTTTTCACAAGTGAGGAAGGAAGCTTCCTCTAGGGCTTTACACCACCGTACCCTCGTGCCTCCTCCTCTGGAACTGGTGAGTTGTCAGGGTTCTTCCCCATCATTGTTCTGCGGTACCAGACCCTTGGTTTGTGAGGTTCTGAGCCGCCATGTTCATCTGAGGGTTCTGTTGAGCCCTCAACATGTGACCCAGAACATGTGTTAGGTTCGGACCTGGGGCTCCAGTTGGGGCACGAGTTCCGGCTGGTACGGGGGGTCACTATTCCAGTCTAGGTGGATCATGGGAAGGGTAACTATCCCTTATCCCATAGTACCCTGGATATTGTGAATTTTGGTAACCCTCCACCCTTGGCCTCCCCTCTCCCGGATTCAGTTGTCTGGGTTCCTGAAATCGGGGAATGAATGGAGGGTTGTCCTGCAAGTGGGGGTTTTGTGAGTATCGGGGGAAGAAACTTAACCCAGAATTTGGTGAATTACTGCCCTCCTGGGGGAAGTTAGGAGGTTAGTTTCCCAGAACGGTACTTAAATGATTGGATCCCCCCCAGGGGCTGGGGAGTCCATACATACCCCAAGATTGGCTGGTTGCCCTTGTATCGGGGGCTGATATAATCAGGTGAGTAAGGGGTCTGATTTGTGGGATTACCTCCTTGACTGCAACCTGTTTATGATTGGCCTGAAGGCCTTCTAGGTCTCTGATTTTGCTGATCTTGTGTAGGTACATTTTTAGGCCCTCCCATCTCTAGATCTAAAATGGGGGCAACCTTCACCTCTGCCACCTTAGCAGCAGCAGGGGTGTTGGCTGGTTTGGGGTTCTTGGCCAGATTTTTATTTTCTGCAGGTTTTTGGACCTCATAAATGCGGGTCGTCTGCTCTATGACCCAGTACAGAGATCTTTTGTCATGGAAATCCCTCACCAGCTGGATCATGATATACTTGGGGAGTGCATGAAAAAAGGTGTACCCTCCTGGTGGTTTGTGCAAAGGCGCGTTTGAGCTCCTGCACAAATTCTCGTGGGGCCTGATCTTCCTCACACTGCAGATTGTAGGCCGCTTTGCAAACCTCTTCGGGGTTTCTGTGGGCTGAAAAGTGTTTTAGGATGGCCACCCTATAGGTGGACCATCTTGAATGGTTCTGTTCCTCCAGTCAAGAAGATGGAGTACTCAGGGGAGAAGGTCCATTTTACATACTCTATGCAGTTCTGGTTGTCTTTCAGATGAAAAGTGTCCATCATCTGCTCAGAGAGTTCCAAGTGTTCCCAAACAGAATATTCTGCGTTTTTATGGTATGGGGTTATGACACTCCTAATGGCCTTAATCTGACTAATGGGGTCTTTTGTCATAACTCTCTTGAGTTTGTTTGCCTTCTTTGGCTTAGTCGCCCAAGTCCACTCGCCCTCAGACTCAGAGGTGCTACTACTTGAGGTCCCCTCTTGATCACCTAGGCACTCCCTGATTCCGTGAGCTTGAGAGGGGCTCGCAGAATGGTGGGGCCTAGTTTCTCCACTCCTGTGGTGCTCAGGAGAGTAGTCTTCTGACTCTTCCCTGCTCACAGGGTTGGCAGAGTATCTCCCCCACTGCCCTAATTCAGTAGAGGTATTCAGGATGCTCTTTTTGGGCCTCATTTCATTTGTTTTCTTTATCAAATTGAACCAACTGGCCCCTTGGAAGGTAGTATTTCTGTGGATCTAATTCCCTGACTCTCCCCTCATAGGAGACTTCCTTGTCAGAGACATCAGCCTTAATGTTTGAATATCTATACAGGGACGCCCGTCCATCAATTTCTCGGGGGCGCTGACCTGTCAGTGCCATCATGCTTGGACTATTAAATTATGATGGCCTCATGATTTCTGGCTCATGTGAACCGGTAGCCATGAAGTCAGCAATGCCCAAGTGTTAAATGGGTTTGAGTCCCTTAGTACAGAGGCCCTTATGCTATGATCAGGGGTTGCCCTGTTCCTCTCCACCTATTCAGGGTCCCTCCAGTTCGGACTAAATCTAGCACCCTCTTACTCCAACCTCACTAGTTTCTACTTCTCAGCCCCTACTTCTTGATGATAAGCAAAGATCTGAGCCTTTTGCTCAGCTATCAAGGCTTTACTGGCATCTATGACACGCTCTTGCGCTGCCACTTGCTTGTGGAGCTCATCATTCTTTTCACAGAAGGCCTCATTGTCTCTCTGCGCTTCCTGTATGGTTTGAGAATAATGAGACAATTTCTGTTGCAGGAGTCTCACCTCCTGAGTTTGTGCATCTTTGGTTTGGGTGTTCTCTTCCAGAGCACCTTCTACCCATCTGGCGCAATCCAGTGGATTCCCATATTCTGTTTTGAGTTCATTTAGTTTCTGGAGGGCTAACTCACTTCCCTGTAATTCTGTTTTTAAATTGCTTACTTCCTGGCCTACGGCATCTCTCTTGATTTAGGGTGCCTCTCTGTTCAGCCAGGTCATCCCTTCTTTTCTTGATGGTATTTAATTTTTGGCACTCTTGATCGAATTCTGCTTGGGAGTGGAGTTCTTTAATAATGCATTTGCTATTCTCCTCTTCCAACCTCTTGACCTGATCTTGTAGCATGGTTATTTGTCCTGAACAGACCACATTATATATTAATTGTTTAGTCAGCTTCTGTTGGCCCTCTTCCAGGTAGTCAACCTTTTCCTGACACTCTAGTCTCAATGTGTCTAATTGGGCCTCCTGGTCTACATTATTCTGTTGTTGAAGGACCAAGTCTCTTTTAATTTTTGTATGTAATCTCCAGATTCTGCCTCAAACTCTTGGCTCTTTTGTAATTTTAGTTCTGCTTATTTTAGTTCAGCCTGTATCTGAACTAAAAGTTTGGATTGATTCAAGTCAATTTTCCTTGTATTTTCCTCATGCTTTTGCTGTATCACTCCCATGTGGAGATACATGTAGGCCGTGATTCTAACAATTTTGATTTGCTCCTCTTTAATTTTTGGGGTCATATATAACTCACTCAATGCTTGGTGTAATAGGTCACCGTCCTGCCATGTATCCATGTCTATGGTGGTGGGTACCTGTTGTGTTATTGCTTCTGGCCAGACTTTTTCATCTTGTTCTGGCCATTCCCCTTGACAAATAGTTTATGCAGAAGGTGCACCCTAGCTATGTTGATCTCTACTGTGGCCATTTTAGGAAGTGTTCTTTCTTTATTAATGTATTTATGTACGGGTAACCTGTTTTCTGTTGCTTTCTGTCTATTTTGGGGATGATTTAGCTTTAATTTTTAGACACAGGACTGGTATCCAGAGTATTTTTTTTTCTTTCCGGGAGGCGCTTGTACAGTGTAACCCAGTATTCCAACCACACAAAGTATCACTACCTTGCAGGTTAGTCTGCTGTGCTAGACTGTCACGGGTGGCAACCAAATTCAAATCCCGGACGAGCCCCCAAATTTGTTAAGGATTTCAATCGTGCGACACACACCTTGGTCTCGGCCTAGTATGTAGCACACAATTTAGATGCTTTTCTCCGTATTTTATGCAGATTCAATGTGAGATGGTACACAACTCGTATCACAGCCCCTTTTCAAATACCCTGGGTCACTATGGACCATGAACCAGGCTGGTTGGTAAAATGCAATATTTATTTATTTATTTATTTTAAAATCCAAAAGAAATCATGCAATTTTCAATATGGGGCAGCAATCACCAATGGGGTGATAATTACTATGAGGATGTAAGTAATACACTTTGTTTAACTTCCTAGTGGAACCCATACAAAACACCAGGGAATAGGAGCACTTTTTGATTTAGGAAAGATAGCACCCAAGTTACGATTTCCTCCTGCAATGTTCCGTCAACCCACAAATAATTGAATTCCAAATGGATAGAAAGACACAGCAGGTAATCAGGAATAAGAGGCGAGAAACAGAATCCAAATCCGACCTTCCCTCACCAAATAAGAGTGGAAAATGGATTTTAAACCCCTTGCAATGTTATGAAATGACACTCGGAAATGGACAAATAAATAATTAATGTGCGGGTGAAACTCTAAGGTAAATACAATTTCTCACTAAAGCAACAATGCATAGACACTAACAATCACAAGCAATGGATTACCAAGAGCATACAATCAAAAACTGAGCAGAAAGTTTAAAACATGTTGCAGCAAAATGACACGTGTAAAAGTAGCATTTCTTTTCAATTCCCGCTTTAAGTTACCCAAACGGTTTTTAATAAAAACGGGTGAAATACTCAGATTTGGAGTGCAGTCTTTGGGTTGGGGAATAGATATATATATATCACAGGGACACTCTAGAGTTGAAAATAGGTCTCTAGCTATGAAACTCGATGGGTTATGCAAGATATAAAATGGTGCACTTTGAGTAAAATGAAGCCGTGAAATAGGAAAGGAAATCAGTTGTGACAAGATCAGTTTTACTCTAAACTAGAGTATTCAGACTAGACCACCAAAGATGGACACAGTAAGATCCAAAGCCGATTTGTGAATTCAACCCTGTCACCCCAGCGCCCAAGCCTGGCGGAAACCAGTCCGACCACTTTAAATATGACTAATGGCTTAGAATTACACAAGACAAAAATTGAAATGAGATGGCGCTAGCACTTTAGAAAGTCACGGGCAGGGTGCACAGATAATTCGAACAGTTGTAACAAGTTATCACAATAAGGAAAGGATATCTTAGAGAGTGAGGACAAAGGCAAGACAAGACAGGTTATGGGTTTCTACAGGGTAGGGATTATACTCACAGTCCACTTTTAGTTTTGGGATTTTTGGACCGTCAACAGGTTCTGGCCACTACACAGCTGCACACCTGGCAAAGGAAAACAGCTGTGCCGTTCTTGTCACCGGATGGCAAGGACAGCGGAATGGCAATTCTGGTCACTGGATACTAAAGGTCAGCTGGATGGCAGGATTGCAGCAGGCATGCAGTTAGTGGGCAGCAAGCAAGTCTGATTTCAGGATGCAAAAGGTACCACAGCTTTCCCCTTTGGTTATTTGGGATCAATAATCTTGCTGGAGTAGGAATTGGATATGCTTGGGTTTTGCAGTGGGCTCTGGAGTAGGGTCAGCAATCTTTTGGACTTCTGGTGGGGTCTGGAATGTGGAGAGAGAGAGAGAGAGAGAGAGAGAGAGAGAGAGAGAGAGAGAGAGAGAGAGAGAGAGAATATATATATATATATATATATATATATATATATATATATATATATATATATATATATATATATATGCGCAGCCCTGTCAGGGACTCTTTATATAATGCATAGTGACATCATCAACTATATGGCTTGGCCGGCTTAGCTAGGCACACCTCTAAACAGCTGGATTGGGCAATCAATGTTGGCTGCCTCCCCTAGAAGGTACTCAGTTTAGGAGGTTGCATTTTATGATGTAAAAGGACTTCCCACAGACCTTTTTGCCAAAAATCAGACATAACAGAATTTAGACATTTGTACAGTTGTGGCATATAAATAAATTACATAATCAGGTCACATATTTTATGTAGAGCACAGCCGTCCAATCCTGAAATCGGTGAGACATTGTTTCGTTCTTCTAATCATTTTTGGTCATTTTGAGTATGAAAGATTCGGCCTAAAATTCCATAACTTTATATACATGTGTGGATTATCATAAGGGATGCAAGTCTAAAAATGTGTATTGGTAACATGGATAGTTTTCTTATAATCCGCAATACTTTGCCATTTCTATTCCCAAGGTGTCAGTGACTTCTACAAGGTCTCAAATTATAAAACACAAAATCACTTTTAAACTGCGAAATGTCTACATTTTTACAAAGGCTTGCTACAGAGCTAAAAGTCTTTAAAGTTTATTTATAAAATAGTCTTTGGGTGCAAATGGCAATCCTTTGTCCATCACTGGACCATTTTTTTCTCTTCAGCTGCCACCAACTGTCATTTCCTTCAGAGCAAGGTGGGGGTTTCCAACTTGATTGAAAGTGTATTGCCCCTTCTCCACTTCAAACTTCCTTGCCATGGGAGGTCCATTGTCAGGGGTTTCAGCCCAGACTAGATTCTATCCAACCTGGTAATTCTCATTGGGGTGTTAGTATCTGCTGAGAGTTTTTATGGTGGTTCCCCTGCTCTGGGGGGAAGTCTTGGCTCTGCCAACAGGCATAACCTGTTTTTTTAAATCTTGGAACCTCCAGCACAAGTGGTTTAAAACCTTTATTTTCTTATTTTGGCTCCTGAATTAAAACAAAACTGTGAAATAAAATAGCCCATGTGTGTTTTATCACCAGCAACAAAGACCCTTCACATTGCTAAATAAGGCAAGCCTTCATTCAACAGTTTACTTTTAAACAGGCATTTGTCTCCTTTAGTTTGCAAAACCCATTTTTATACAGGTGTGGTGAAAAGCAGGCATTTCATTTTAAATTTGGTTTTGCATCTCCCTCATATTCCCACACTGTCTTGCAATTATAGTTATTTTCTTGAATGCAGGAGTTTTGTCTGAAGCACAGATGCATTGAAACTGACATGGCTCAGATAGCTGGAGTTCCATTGAACCACTGAGCTTTGATACTTTTGTAAAGAAATGAACGCTTTTTCCCGTGCAGGAAAAGTGAAGTTCCTTGGGCCTTTTTTTCCGATTTGGCTTAACAGAGCCTGTCATTCAGGGGTCATGCTTGGTTTTTCTGAAGCACAATGGGGATATGAAGGGGCATTGTCAGGGCCTTATTAATCACAGTGGTTTAAGGAAGAACAGAGGGAAATAGCGTCAGAACAGCATTTTATAAAGGTGAAAAAGTTTCCTTTTTAATTGGGACTTTGGTCTGGCAGCAAAACAGCACTGCTTTTTCACTCTCTTTCTTATGTATATGTAAGAACACACTGGCAAGTTTCCTTAGTGTGCCCCCTTGTTCCATCTTGCCCAATATGTGCTTGGCAAGATGGTGAAAGCATCTTTTTGTTGCTGCAATACGCAGTTTTGAGGCCATGGTGCGCACTGGAATCAGCGCAACATTTCGCTGTTTCTGTTGAAACGCAGCTTGGTTTTGGAGAAATTCTGTTCAGTGGGTCAATGTAGCCCACAGTATCTTAAAAACAAGGTTAAAACACATAAAATCACTAATCACTTAAGTGTAATAAAGGTACGTTAGATGAATAAATAATAATGTCCTAAAAACTCAATAAAACATGTCCATATAATAAATAATTCTAATCATTTGTTAGTGATTTAAGCAAGGTAGTAAATCGCTGCAAAAAGTAAAGTGTGTCGCTAAGGCACAACCACTGGATCAATGGCAGTATTCTCTTGTAGATTTAGTGCTAGCAAAAACTTTACAGTCGCAATGTTTAGTGACACATGAGTTGTGTTGAAGATTTTTAGCCACAGCTCTTCCTTACACAAGATTCTGTAGTCACCAAGGTATTTGAAACACCTATCTTTCCTCAGTTGGGTTAAGGCAACACATTATGTTATGAGATGTTGTAATGTCTCCTGATGTTTGGATATTTTACAAAATCTGCATGTTATATCTAATTTCAATGCTTTATTATAGCAAGATAATGGAGCTCTAGTGGGCCACAAATGTTGCTGAAGCCTTAGAAAAGATAGGGAATATTTAGAATCAGGGAATTTCTTTAGATATGGTGGGATTTGATGAAGATAATTCGGCTGAAAAGCACCTAATCGAAATATCAAGTATGTATTACAGATCTCCCAGATTTTGCACCAGTCCCATTGCCATAATTTTAGTTTGGCTTTATCTGGGATGTCTCATAATAGTTGAGTTGTAATGTCAGCATCTTGCAATATGGTTAGACAATTTGACTTCCATTGGTCTAATGGGGTTTTTCTCTGGTCTTTCAGGGTCTTCATTAATATTGGTAAAATATTATTAGGGAGGCCGCCAGGGGACACACAGGCAATGGCAGCCTGAGTGTAGTGCTCTCGCTAAGCTAGGGCATTAAGGGACCTGAGCCCCCCCCTTAAAGTGCCCCTTCGGGATTCAGAAGTAGGAGTCTGTGGTGGGGAGACTCCAGGGCACCCCCGGGAGTAATCCTGATGTGCGGGGGGCCCGGACTCCTGGAGAGTGAGGTGCCCCCGTGCTGGGCTGCCAGTATCGGAGACCGCGCCTTGGAGACGCAAAAGCACGGGCCGCAGCTGGAGAGCGGCAAGAAGAGCGGCAGAAAACGAGGAGACTCAGTGCGGGGGCGATTGGGGTCCGGATGGATGTCTTTGGGGTGCTCGGTTCCATCGGGCCCCTCCCCCGGCGGAGAGGACATCAGCGGAAGTTCGGCCGTGGGCAGAGCGCCCAGAGGCCAACAAACAGAGGCGGGCAGTAGGACCCATAGGGGGCCCCGTCAGGGCTGCGTGATTGCACCCGGGGAAGACCACCCACCCACCCCCAACTCGGCAGAAAAGGACACCAGCAGGCGAGGGAGGCGGGCGGACAGCCCCTCAGAAGTTGTGTGGCAGCGCTGGGGCTGACCTGCTCCCCTCCCCAGCACTGAGGGAAGAACTGAAGGTGAGCGGGGCGGGGAGAGGGTGCCAGTGTTCCCCCTGGGGAGGTGCTGAGGGGCCCCCTGACACGGGGTTAGCAGAGACTGGAGGAAGCAGCCTCAAAGAGGTAGGTCGAGTGCCCACTAGTGACTGGCCCTTGGGTCCTGCACAGAGCAAAGGGGCCTCCACGTCCATAATCATTTATGAGGTCTGGGACAGGAAAGGAGGGGCCGCCAAGGAAGAAAAACCCTCAGAACTCTCTGGAAGGGTTGGTGGGCCGAGGAAAGAGGTGGGCCTACACTGTCTCCTCCTCTGGAAGCAGAGCAACATAGTGGTCACTGGTCTGGATGGTGGCGAGGTGGCTCGGGACATTGGAGCCCCCCTGCGGACATAAACAGTAGTAGAGAGTACAGCACAATGGTTGCCACTGTCCCTTCCGGTCCCACTGCAAAACTACAGGCTGATTTTGGCAGATTCTCACCGAGGCGGTTCAGCAAGACACCCTGTGGGGCCCGACTTAGGGGTTGGTGGGAGACCGGCTGAGAGGGGGCCCTGAAATCGTGGGTGAGGAAGAGCCCTGGGACCAGCCCCGGGAGAGGGAACAGAGCATGCGGACGCTCCCGAAGGAACGCATTGGTAAAAAGTGACCAAAGGGGGTGGGCACCTCGACTTAGGTCTCCAGAGGCAACCTAACTTGAACCTCCCATGATCCCTAACCCCAGAGGTGTGAATTAGGGGCCAGCTGGATAGTGACCAACCTCCATCACAAAGCTAAATGAGTTGGAAGGCCACTCTACAGGGCTATCGCTTTGAGAAGACAGGAAACACCCAGAATAACCTGAACTGCAAGGAGGGATCAGCCCAACAGGAAGTTATCCTGATGGAGCCCTCAACAATGGAGAAGGGATTCACCACCGTCCTCCAAGAAATAAGGGACATGCAATCACACACGGCCCAGAAGCTGGAAAAAATTGACCAGAGGGTCGAAAAGGTTGAGGACAGACTTCTCCAGCTTGAGACCAATCAATCATCTTCTACAGCTCTGGAAGGTTAAATAGAAGTGAGGTTGGCGGCACTGGAAGAGAAAGATGAGGAGAGAGCCAGACAGATGGACGATTTTGAAAATAGGGAAAGGAGGAACAATTTAAGGTTTTTCGGGGTTCTGGAAGCAGAGGGTGAAACGGAAAGGGACATATGCCGAGCAGTGAGGGACATAATTAACCTCCTCTTCGGGAATGAACTTACCACGGAGCCTATGATCAATAGGGCGCACAGGGCAGGGGGCAGGTCAGGGGGGCCCCCGATCTATCCTGGTGCGCTTCCACTACTTTACCGAAAAGACAAAGGTGCTCGAAGAGGCCAGAACAGCCCGGGAGATCACATATAACGATTCTAGAGCAACAATCTTCCAGGACCTCTCAGCGTATACTTTGGCCAGACAGAGATTGTGTCGCCCCTTGACCCAGTTCCTGAGGGAGAGGGGTGTGCGCTATAGATGGGGATACCCCTTCTCCTTGTCTTTTGAATATATGGTGCAGAAAGCAACCCTGGTCACGGAAGAAGACATCAGAGGAGCAATTCAAGACTATGTGGAGGACCCGAACGCTCAGAGGGGCCCCACGGGGGTGTCAGTGGTGGGGGCAAGAGGATTGGAGGGCATGAAAAGCAGAAAGAAGGTGTTGGGGGCCAGGAAATACAAGAAGCTGAATACGCTCTCACCAGCAAGGGATCGGGGGCAGAGTAGCCCCGAAGGATGAGGTCAAGGATATCCCGGCTTTATGCAGGACGTGGAAGGAGGGTACGAGGAAAGCCTAACAGCCCTCGGTCCCCGAGATCAACTAGTAGGAAGAATGCCGAGGGGGTTTGCTGGTGGAAGGAGGGGGGCTCAATGACAAGTGTGTACTTTGATGTATCCTAGAGATGGGTGGGCACTCTGGTGGTCCAGCCACATACCAGCAATGGTGGAACTAATTGGCTGGGCGCCGGGGAAGGGGGGAGGGAGGTCAAAGGGATTTAGAGGTTATATCATTGGAGGGTGGTGGGGGAATGGGGACTGGCAAGTTGTGGCCATTGAGGGAGGCCAGTTGGGGAGTTTGTTATGTTCTATACCGGGGGAGGGAGGGGTTCTGGTGATGATCTTGGAAACAATGGTTTGGTTGAGATTCTGAGGACTCAGGCCTGGTGGAGTGCTGGCTTGGATAATGGTTGATTTCCCAATGTCGCTTGAGGTGGGCTCTCTAAATGTTAGAGGACTGAACACCCCCACTAAAAGATCCTTGTTACTGAGAGAATTCCGTAGAGCAAAACTTGACCTCCTTTTTTTGCAGGAACTCATTGGGCAAGGGAGGCAGAACCTAAGTGGAGGGGGGACACATAGGTGAGGTCATAAGTAGATCATATAAATCCAAAAAGAGAGGTGTGGCAATACTTTTGTCTAAGAAAGTAGGCTTTAACACAACGGCTAAGTCGATGGACCCAGAGGGGAGATACTTGATGGTGAGGGGTACCCTTCAGGGTGCCCCATTGACGCTGGTTGCGGTGTATGGACCCAATGTAAACCAAGCACAATTCTGGGAAGGGGTGAAGGAGAAACTCCAATTATGTGTGCAAGGCACAGTAATTGTGGGGGGGACTTTAACATGGTTCTGGACCTTGCGACAGATAGCAGGAGACTGGGGACCCAACTTACCCGGTTGTCTGATGACCTCATGGCACAAAGATTTCGTAAAACCAACCAATAATTGGGCTTAGAGGACCCCCTCCTGAAACCGGGGGTGGGCGACCCCCCGTTTACTTACCACTCCAAATTGCACGGTTCCTATTCAAGGATCGACTTTATCCTCCTTGACGTTTCTCTGCGCCCTTATGTGTTGGACCATAAAGTAGAACCTGTCCCATGGTCGGACCACGATCTGGTCCGGGTTTCGGTAAAAGGGGAATGGAATCCCAACAGGAGGGGCTGCTGGATGTGTAACGACTCCCTGCTGAAAGACCAGGTGGTTGCACAAGAAGTAGTGGACAAGATAGTAGAGTTCTTTGATCTAAATGACAATGGGGAAGTTAGCGCACATATATTGTGGGATGCGTTCAAGGTGACCATCGGGGGGCCCTCATTAACATAGGGGCCCGAAAGAAAAGAGAGGGGGAATCCCAGGAGACGACCCTAAGAGAAAAAATAGCCCAGCTTCAGGCGTGTGGGTCTCGTCGGCGGCCTCTGGACTCTGACCGGATCTCCACCTTAGATGGCTACAGGCTCGAGCTGCAAGACCTCCTATTGGCCAAAACGGAGAAGAGCTTCCTGATGCTCAAACAGAAATATTACAAGAAAGGGGACAGAGCTGATAAAATACTAGCGTGGAAGTTGAGGGAGGTACAGAAAAGCAGGATGGTTAAAGCAGTTACTACGGAGCCAGGGGAACTCAAGTATGAGTGGTAGCATTGGAGAGGCATTCAGACAGTACTACAAAAGGCTGTACCAGTCAGAATATAAAAGGGAGGACACCCAAATAGATTAGTTCCTACAGTCTATCCCGGTTCCGCCTCTGAAGAGGGTGGTAGCAGAGGGCATGGAGACCTCAATAATGGAGGAGGAGGGTGGAGCAGGTGATTAAGGAGATGAAGTCTGGGACGTCCCCGGGGGAGGATGGTTTCTCCGTAAAATTCTACAAAAAGTACCGGTCCACTCACTCGCCATACTTGGTGAAAGTGTTTAATGGGGTCCTCGACTGGAACATTCTCCCGGAAACGATGACGAGGGCCATAATAGTAGTCCTGCCTAAAGAAGGAAAGGACCCGACCAAATGCTCCTCTTACCGGCCGATATCGCTCCTTAATATTGATGTCAAAATTCTAGCGTAGGTAATAGGGAATGGGATGGAGGGGATTATGCCCATGATGACCAAGTCGGGTTCATCAGGGGACGGACAATATACGAAAAACACTTGATTTGATGCACCATGCTCAAGAAGCGGACCTGGACTCAACTTTGCTTTCAACAGACTCTGAGAAAGCATTTGACAGGGTCGAATGGAGGTCCATGACACATCTTCTCCAAAAGATGGGCTTCGGGTCCCATATTAGAAGATGGGTAGCAGCCTTGTATAGGTCCCCAACAGCCAGGGTTCAGGTGAACGGCGAGCTGTCGGCCAGTTTCCCCTTTCATGGGGCTCGTGCCCTGCCTCATCCCCTTATCTCCCCTAGTGTATGCACTAACAATGGAGCCCCTCGCAATAGCAGTGAGGAATCATACGGGCATAAAGGGAATAAAAAGGGGGGGGAGTTGAATTTAAACTCTCATTTGCTGATGACATTCTAGCCTACCTGGTGGACCCGCGCAAATCACTCCCTCCTCTCTTAACTTTAATAACCTCCTTTGGGCAAATCTCAGGGCTAAAAATAAATAAATCAAAATCCAAGCTACTCCCTATGCGGGCTCATGACTCTTGGCTGGACTCCCTAGAAGTGTTCGAGGGGATTAGCGTGGAGCGAGAATCCATCCGTTATCTGGGAATCTCCCTCACTAGGGAGCTCTCGAGGCTCACCCCCATCCAATTATGACCCTGTCTTGGCAGAAATTAAATTGGACATGCTAAGGTGGAAAACCCTAATTCTTTCATGGTATGGCCGTATGACGGCTGGGAAAATGAATGTCCTGCCGAGACTGCTTTACCTCTTCACGGCCCTTCCAATAATGGTCCCTGAGCGAATTTTCCACGACCTTCAGAAAACAGTATTTGACTTTATTTGGCAGGGCAAAACACAGAGAATTAGGAGAACTGTCCTCACTTTGCCCAGGGCGGAAGGGGTTTTGGACTACCAGATTTTCGGTTATACTTTAAAGCGGCTCAGTTAAGGGTTCTCCTAGAACACATAAAGGAGGGGTGGGGGACTTACTAGAGCTATCTGGAAGATATGGATGCCCACCCTCTGAAGGTGAGGGACCTCCTCAGGGCCCCACGAAGGGCGATCCCAAATAAGTTATTGAACCATCCAACATTGCGTGTACTCTGGTCCATATGGAGGGAGGGGCCCCAGACAAACCACTTGTCCACATGGCCATCACCATTTACGTCACTGTGGGGCCCGGCAATTGGGTTAGGTGGCAGGGGCTTCAAAAATACCCAGCTGTGGTCAGACAGAGGGCTGGAATGGGCGGGTCAACTGTTCCGAGAGGGGGTATTTCTATTATATGAGGAAATGGGGGAAATTCTAGGAATACAATGTCAGTATTCGAATACCATAGGCTGAAAGGCCTAATGTGTGACCAGATCTGGGGCAAAAACTTAATAGACCCCTGACGCCCTTTAAGAAAATGCTGGACACGGCAGATTCAAGACGTGGGATGGTTTCTAAAATATACAAATTCTTAAATGCCAACGACTTATCAGGGAGGAGAGGGTTCTGAAATTATTGGAACAACTTGGCGGGGGAGGTCCTCTTGGAAGAAGTGTGGAGCAAGATCTTTAAGATAGCCTTCCATGGGAATCTTTTTACAGTAGACATGGAGCATAACTTAAAGATCTTAGTGGGATGGCAGAGGGACCCTCTGAAGCTGTCAAAAATGTACCCGGGAGTTTCGTCCAAGTGCCCAAGGGGATGCGGTTTGGCAGGATCGCTGGAACATATGTGGTGGGGTGCCCAAAAGTCCGAAATTACTGGGAAAGCATTGCGGGCTGGATGGCAGAGGTAATCGGGGAACTGATCCCGCAGGACCCACTAACAATTCTGCTGGGCCTCTCTCAGAGAGACTCAGACGTACACAGATACCCTAGAATGTGGGAAACGATGCTGAGGGCGGGAAGGGTAGCCCTGGCGCAGAAATGGAGGTCCCCGGTGCTTCCGTCCAGGGAGGACTGGATGACAAAACCATGTTCCTCATGGACAAATGAACAGCTATCATCAGTGATGACTCCAGCACATTTGTATTGAACTGGGGAGGCTTCACGCAAGCATGGGGATGGGAGGTACATTGAAACCCTAGGACCGAGCAGGCTAGGGTGTTAAGGTGGAGCTCTACGTGATACGGCAGAAAGGATGAAAAATAACTGATGACAGTGTTGAAAAGGGGCCCTAGGCCCAGCGCACGGGGATAGGCATTTCAACCAATTATTGCTCAGTATGTGGTCAAGTCCTCAGTCACAGAAGAAGAAATGTGTTTGATTGTTCTTGCCATTGTACACTAGGGAGTTGTAGTCGTTACGGGTTTCAGTTGGAGGAAACCTTATTGGGGGGAATCGGGTGAGGGAGGGGGGGAAAGGTTCATAGGGGCTATAAGAGTGATTGAAGAATATTATACTGGACCTGGTGGGCCTTTTGGTTGTTGTTTCACTAAAATGTCAATAAAACTTAAATAAAAAAAAAAAAGATTATTAGAATTGTTCACGCAGGATATGGACTTCCTGTAGGAAGCTAGAGTTTGCCAGGCGACTACTGCCAACAATGATGTGAGGCTTAGTTCATACCTCATAATTGCTATGGGCACGCTCTGTGGAAGGGACAAGATTTTCTTCCAATAAAGACCTTCAAGTAGATTCCTGTTCAGTTGATTAATGGTAGTTTTGTATGGGTTCCACAAGTGATCACAGGCATCACCTTTTGGTTATAAAACATTCTTGATGGAGTGCAGGAAAATTTCCCAAAGTTATTTTGGATAGCTTTGCCCTGAGTGGTCAAACGTTTCATTTTTGCTCTTAGCACCAAATTTATACGGGTAGTCTGAGATGTGTGTGTTGACATTTTGACCAAGATATTTGTAGTGTGTAACTTGTGTAAGTGAAGCTTCGCAAGAGTCCAATTAAATCTATAGTTGGATATACTAGGCTTGTGATGGAAGACCATGGTGTTTGATTTGCGGGCATTTATAGTTAAATGGTTATCATTTGCGTAATTCTCCAAGGCTAAGAGCCTTGTTGATATCTTTGATATAAAAGTTGAATGAAATCGAGGCTAGAATACAACCTTGTTTTAATCCTGAATTGGTCAAAATTGAACTTGTAAGTAGACCATTGTTAGGCAGAATCATATGCAGTACCCTTTGGGAACACCACACACAACAAGCCTGTACTACACAGTAAAGTGGTAGCGATGGTTGAGCAGCCAGACTTATCTCAAGAGTAAAATGAGCAGTATCAGAAGTTACACAAAGGACAGTAATTACTACGGTTCAAACAAACACTGACTCAAGATTTCTGAGTAAAAGAATATACATTTATTTACACATTCATTTGTAAAACAGTTCACTAAATAAAGCAGCAGAAAATCACCCTCTTAATATACTACACAACACCCAATCAATTCTGGAAAAGTTAAGCTCAAAATGAAGTGTGAGCAAAATGGCACTCCAGCAATTGAAAAAGGGAGGGAAGACAAGGTTATACAAAATTAAGCAGCACCAACAAGTAAGTAGGCAGGGCAATCTAGAAAAGGCTTGCTACAATGAGGATTGAAATCAATAGGCCTGGGCCAATGTTAATGGTTCAGAGTCTTTGCAGAGGATCACACAGTTCAGAGTAGTTTGCGGTTAAGTCTTTGCCGAAGTTGGTCGGAAGAAAAGTTACAAAAGAGTAGAGAAGGACAAGCGCTCGGATTGAAGAAAGTTTTAAAACACTTTCACCGCGGTCGGACGGCACAACCGGGTTTGAACAGTACCTTAGTAGAAGAATGCTGTAGCTGAGGCAAAAGTTCCCGGCAGATCCTGCAGGCTCACGCTTCCTGAAGCGACTGTCGGACTGACATGAAGAAGGAAGACTGGAGGGTCCTGCACTGCCCAGGGAAGAAACTAGCAGCAGAGCAAAGCGACGAATAAAAGGCGCGCTCCTTAAAACCCAAATCAGGGTCCGGTCCTCCTGGCTATCCGGTTCACTGCAGATGTGCACAGCAAATTCGACCAGGGGGGAGGCCTTGCTTGATGTTTGGCCCCACTAACTCAAGGGAAGAAGATTCCTTGCAGATCTTCTCTGTCATCGAAGTTTGGAGATTCTGACCCGCTGAAGGGATTCACCGGGAGGTTCTTTCGTGGTAGTGGTCCTCTTCTTTCAACTTCTCTTCGGTTCTCTCGATCCAGTGGTGTCTCTGCCTTCCAAGTCCCAAAGACCTGCTTTTTATGCAGTTTTCCCCCATTCACACAGCCTGGCTGTCAATCACACAGCAGGGTGGCTGTCCTGGAAGGACAGTCACCTAGCCAATCAAACATGAGTGTGACTTGGGTTTCCAACGGAACCCTGTGCAGAGGTCCTAAAACCCCTCCCTCACATCCTGTCTACCCAGCCTCTCAGGCGCCTAAGGAGAGCTTCTGTGCAGAAGCCCGCCAAAAGACAGTGAACAAAGGAACCAAACCTGGTTTGCCGCGCAGAGTAAAACACAAGAAAGACCTTTACAAAAAGAAATGGCGAATAAACCAAGCCGGAACCAAATAAAAGTAAATGGGGTCCAGCGGATTAAAGTTCGAGGCTACTAACTTGGCCTAAAACAGTACCAAGGATATTTGCATAGAGCGCGGTAGGAAAAATATTGTACAAACCACTGCCACCAGCCAAATCTTAAAGAAAGGGGAACAAAATAATGTTCCATGAGAGACAGACAAAAAAGGGAAAACTATTAACCCCTTCCAGTACTCTATGTAAGATAGGTTGTACTGGGTCTGTGAATTTAAAAAGACTAATAAAGTCAATGGCAACTTTACATGTTCTGGGAGACAGTAGTCAGTCCCATAAAATGGAGTTTAAAGTGGCAAGTCTAAAAAAGACAACCCTGTGTTACTGCACTAAAGGTGCTGTGTGACTCACAGTAAAAAAGATGATGCCTATGGAGTAGGTGAGGCTCCACAATCTATGAACACAAAAATGTTAAACACACAGCAAAACACATGTAAGAGTGGGAAAAAAGGCTCACACTCTTACCAGGTGAAAAAAAAAGCTGCTGAGGGACTCAGTAGGTAAGGGAAATTAGCCATTCTGGAGAATTCTCTCTAACAACCATTTTTTGAAAGTTTTATTTTGATAGAAGTGTCAGTATTACATTGGTGAATTAGAGAAAAGATATAGGTCGGACATTCTGCTTTTTATAGTTTCTCCCACAGCACATTATGTGACACTGAATCGAGTGCCTGGTTGAAAGCAATAAATGCTAAAATAACAGGTTGCTTAGACATGATTGCTAGTTTTTTGATTGCCGACAGAAGGGTGAGATTCAGAAAGGTCCCAATTCCTAACGAAACCCGATTGGTGATCATTTAAAAGATTGACCAGGTTCATCCACACAATTAGATCTCTTAGGATAAGTCTCGCAAAGATCTTGTCAGGGATGTCAAAAAGGGCTATTGGTCTATAGTTTTCGGGATCGGTACGATTTCCTTTTTTAAAGATGGGGATTATAATCGATTATTTCCATGATGTTGGAATCTGGCCTGTTTTAACCACATTTCTATAAATGATTTCTAGAATAGTGGCCCATTAAGTAGGGTGGGCTTTAATCGTAGCACTTGTTAGGCCATCTGATCCCGGCGCTCAAGATGAGCCAAGTTTCTTTATGAGTAGAGTGATGTCTAATTGATCGAAGATCAACTGATTGAGAACGAGAGTTGGGAGAAATTGTAATGAAATCGAGTTAGTAGGAGTGAAGAGGAGGTAGGAGAAATTACTTTTCCAAGTTTGTTCACTTACCGAGTTTAATAGTAAGGTGGAGATAGCACATCCCTTATTTCTTTTAATGGATTCCAGATTTGAGAGGATGATTTGCTAGCAGTGGTTGTAATCATCTTTTCTGCATGATCTTGTGTTTTATTACAATTAATTTGTTTGACAGTGTTCCTATAGGTTGTTTTTAATTTGCAACTTTCTTGAGCTTGTGATGTTGGTGAGAGTTTTCTCAGGGTTTGTCGCAAATTTGTTTTTAAGATTTGAATTTGCATGTCAAAGGTGTACTTGTGCATAAAAACTGGATGTTTCATATAGGATTTGTGTTCAGTAATCAAGTTTAAACAGTCAGTATATTATAGACTGTTTGAAGAAGATTTGATTTGTAGCTCTGATGAGAGATTTGTCAGAAGAATCTTTAGTTTGTAAGGAGCCCAAATTCAATGATTCCTTCCTTGATTAAGCGTTATTGGGATGGAAAAAAGATAGTCTTTCACTCTCATACAGGGTAACCATCCAACTTCTAGAAAATTGTAATCGCTTACATTTGAAGGGATGACTTTGCATGATATAATTCGATTAAAAGAGTTAGAGGAGATGAATACACAGTCAAGAGTCGCGAACGCAGTTCCTCTTGTCCACGTTGCTGCAGGAGGGTTATCTTGTTGAATTGTGCCATTGAGCATCATGAAATTGCGCATTTCCATGAAGGATATCCATTTAACAGCTCTAGTTGAGCTCTGTTTCGTGTTGTCTGAGATACAATTAATATTAAAATCTCCCGCTATCAAAGTTGTTTGAATTGCAGGGTCTAATAGGATTAGATCAAGCATAATTTCTTTTTTTTTTTTTAACTTTTCTTTATTGGCAAGAAGTAGTAGCTGGCACATTACAAGTTGCAACAACAACACACATTACATATTTAAAGCATGGATGATAAAGGACAGATTTGACAGGAGGCCACACAGAGTCCTGATAGAGGTTAAAAGCAATAAAGGCATTACTGTGCAGAATGATCCGTCCCCGGATCTGGAGACGGAGGCGATGATGGAAGCTCCAGGTCCACCTTACAGTTCAAATAGCTACAAAACCCTGTCCATATGTTTGTAGGTCGAGCTGTACTAGGCAACATGTTAATGTAGTCTTCTTCACAGGATTGTGTCCAGGTGAGGGCTTTCAGCCACATTTCTAGGGAGGTGGCGGTGGGATCTACGCTTCCAACACTGCAGGATGCATTTCTTGGCCACAATCGTCGCCACATTCAGAAATTTAGCCTCCCGTTTCGCTTCAGTTTCCTCCCACAGGCCAAACAGAAGAGACAGGGGGTCAGGGGAGACAGAAAACCCCACAATCTCGGAGAGGGTCTCAAGCACACACAGGACCAGAACATGTGAGCATGGTCAGCATCGTTAGATCTGCATCTTTGACAGGGGTGGGATTGATCTCAGGCAAACTTCCCAATCGCATAGGGAATGTAGTACAGGCGATTGAGCAGCTTGCATTGAACACATCTAACTCTGGAATTAAGAGACACCTTGCGAGTGTGTATGCACATTTTAGTCCACATCTCATCCGTGATGCCTAATCCCAGATCACGACTCCAAGCATCTCGAACAGCATGGGGGGGTTCGACAGCTCGCGCCCCCGACATTTTATACAGGGCGGACACAATGCCCTTACCCCCAGCGGAATTGGCAATATAGCAGACCTCGGGAGACTGAGGGGGTTCGTCAGGATACGAAGGCCACATATCTTGGACTGCCGCCCTAAGTCTGAAGTATTGCAGCAACCCCAGCGAGGACTTAGAGTGCCCCGGTTTCCAGGTATCAGGGGTAATGAATTTCCCATCGGGGAATAGGTCGGAGAGAGATCTGTATCCCAGGTCTGACCAGTGACGGATAAGAAGCCTATCCTGTGTGGGGGAGAGGCCAGGGAACGACCAGAGGGGAAGCCATTTGTAGTACGGGGGGAGACAGACCCGGGCATCAGAATCTGCCGCCACGCTCTTATGGTACAGGTGACTCGGTCAGCAGGGGACTCCGAGCGATAAGAGTGAAAAAGGATCAAGGACATGACATTAATCTCCTCAGTCGCCAGGATTTCAAGCTTAACGTCCGGGGGCGGGGGGTCCTGGTGATGGTACCAATATGTAGCATGCTGAGCCTGAGCGGCTGTCCAATACTGGGCGAGATCAGGTGCACTGAATCCACCCTTCTCATAAGGCAGGGCCATATGTTGCCACTTTCTGCGCACAGCACCAGCATGCCACAAGAAACGGGCGCATCCCGCATGCAGGTCCGCAAAATACTGTTTCCCCGGCCAAAGTGGGACGTTAGCAAATATGTATAGGAGCTTCGGGACTATAATCATTTTTATCAGGGACAGTCTCCCTGATAGTGAGAGGGGGAGGTTCTGCCACTTCTCCATCCTGGCCTCAGCATATTGCTCGGCAGCCCTGTAATTGTCAGACAGTTAGGAGGATTTTGAGAGGGACACCTGAACCCCCAGGTACCTGATGCCCTCAGGCGCCCATTTGAGCGGAAATTCGCATGCAGGTTGGGTCGTTCCGGGAGTGAGGGGAAAGATTTCTGATTTGGTGTAGTTTATGGTGAACCCCGAGAATGTGCCAATTTTGATAATTTCGCGCATGATCGGGTCAAGGTGAACTGAGGGGTCTCTGATGTATAAAAGCACATCATCAGCGTACAAGAATATAATTTCAGGGGTATCCCGCAGGCGAATCCCTTTGCACACGTGGTTGCTACGCACACTATCTGCCATGGGCTCAATGGCCATAGCGAATAACAAGGGAGAAAACAGGCACCCCTGCCGCGTCCCCCTGTGGAGGGAAAAGGGATCCGACAGGTGGGAGTTAACCAGGACCCTGGCCACTGGGTCAGTGTATAATAGTTTAATGCAGGACAACATGTAAGGGCCGATCCCCATCCTCTCCAGAACCGCCCAGAGGTATTGCCACAAGACCATGTTGAACGCCTTTTGGGCATCAAGCGTCACGGCCACCGCATTGGCTTGAGGGTCGATTCTAGAGATAACGTTAAACAGTCGCCGAATGTTTAATGCCGTGGAACGGGCAGGGACAAAACCACTTTGGTCTGGGTGAATGAGGTATTTCATGATGGGGAGGAACCTATTTGCTATGATTTTGGCAAAAATGTTAGTATCGGTGTTGATGAGGGACAGAGGTCTATAGGAGCCACATTCATCGAGGGGCTTGCCCAGCTTGGGAAGCACGGTGATAACAGCCTCACGGAGGGATCGGGGGAGGGTAGAAAGACGCAGCGACTCTTCCCAAACCTCGTAAAGCCGTGGAGCAAGTAGGCCAACATGTTCCTAATAGAACTCAGCAGTTAGGCCGTCTGGGCCGGGGGCTTTACTCTTAGGGAGGGCCGAAATTACTGCGGTGATCTCATCAAGGGTGAAGGGGGAATCTAATTGTTCTTTAGTGGCTTCGGAAATAAGGGACATAGGGATACGGTCTAGGAGGTCGTCCAGATCCTGCGGGCTGTGCTCTGGTTGCTGGCCGTAAAGGGCAGCATAGAAATCTGCAAAGGTCTCAAGGATGGGGCGGTCAGACCAATGCCGCACTCCATCATTGTCGATGATACTATCAATCCGAGCTCTGCCACCTTCGGCGCGGGCGAGGCGGGCAAGGGTGCGGCCCGGCCTCTCTCCCTCACCATACTTCCGAGCTGCAATGGGCCGGGCAAGGTATCTTATCTCGCTGAGGGCAAAGGACTCGAACGCATCTAGTTCAGTTCTTATCTGTGCAAGCTTGGGTGGAGAAGGGGCGGACGCATACTCGCACTCCAGCTCCTTGAGTCTGGACTCGGAACGGCGCAGAGAGTTTCTAATGTCCTTCAGGACCCCAGCCTCCCTAGAGATACACATGCCCCTGATGTAAACCTTAAAGGCCTCCCACCTCACCCCATCTGTAGTGTCGTGGCGTTTGTTATTATCGAAAAACGAGGAGATATCTGCGAGGATGTCAGCCTTGAAGACAATATCGTGCAGTGCGTATGCCTTGAATCGCCAGTTGGAGTGCTGGGGGAGGGCCTGGTGTAAGGCAATGTCTAGTGTGAGCGGGGAGTGATCGAATAATGTGCGCGGCAGAATCTGTGTGGTAAGCGTTTTGCCCATGAGCCCTGCGGAGAGCAGGAAAAGGTCAATCCTGGAGTGGCTGTCATGGACAGAGGAATAGAATGTGAACTCTTTCGACAATGGGTGAAGTACTCTCCAGGCATCAACCAGTCCGGCAGTGAGCATGTGTGCACGGAGGCGACGAGCGGCTCTGGACAATGTTCTAGGTGCAGTACCGGATCTGTCCAAGTCGGTGTCCAGGATGAGATTCATGTCCCCACCCCCAAATAACAGGGACCCCAACATATCCTAAGAGAATGTCAAGGATGTGGTCAAAAAACTCGGGTGCATCAATGCATGGGGCATAGGTGTTGACCAGGAGGCATTCAGTATTAGCAAGGAAGCAATGGAGGATCACGTATCTACCCTGGCCATCTATATGGCTGGTGCGAAGAGAAAACTCCAAGGACTTGTGAATCAAGGTGAGGACACCTCTGGACTGTGAGGAGAACGCTGTGTAGTATTTGTTGGAGCCCCATGCAGGGACAAAGGAGGAAGAGAGACGGGCGAGAGCGTGGGTTTCCTGCAAGAGAAGTATTTTGACCCTGTGCCTCTGCGCATAGGCCGTGATCCTGCGTGCCTTCGTGAAGTTGCTGAGCCCTCTAATATTCCAAGCCATTAGCCTAATAGCCATTCAGTAGCCCTTTAGGGGGGGATCAGAGTAATGTGTGAGAAAGTGTGTTGAACAAGTGCCGGCCGCCACTACAGCGTCCCATTGCATAGTACCAAAAGCTACCACTGCCGTACCATTTTTGCCATAGTAACCCCAAAATCACACCCACCCCCTCCCTCACTGCCTCCCCAAACACAGCAGTGCCCAAAAGCCCACCCAAAATTCCAGGGCACTTGTGCCAAACCCAACGGGGCAAGGCCAGCCCCGGCACCCAACAGGGGCACATCCAGTGAACATAACCAGCCAAACTCGGCATTGCAACTGCAGCGGGGGTCACTGCTGCCGTGGGCCTGATTATGGCCGTTGAACGGTGGACTGCACAAAGTATCGTGCAGCAGTAACTATAATGAATTGTGGAGGGAGCACCATGGTAGAGTACAATAAACAGAGGATATTGAAATAGAGGATCCCAGACGAGGTGCCGCATTCAACAGATCACACACTCGTGACCCATTCTGCGTTTCATGAGACTTCACTGTGGGTTAAAACAATCGATGAATACACAAATGAAAGAATAAATGAGATTGCAAGGAAAATGCATATGACAAGCGCGGCAATGACAGCATAAGTGATTCAGGTAAGGGGTGAAGGGCAGGCCGACCCAGCCCTCATCAACAGGGTCGTCCGCCGGACCATGGACAGGAATATGGGACTCAATAAATTTCACCGCCTCCTCAGGGACCGTGAAAAAGTACAGTTTATTATGGTGGGTGAGCTTCAGCCTTGCAGGGAACAACATGGCGTATTCCGCTTTCCTTTGTCTAAGCAATTTCTTCACACCATTAAATTGTCTGCGCTCCATTTGGACATTGACCGAGAAGTCAGGAAAGATACGAATAGTTTGAGACTCAAATTTCAGCTCCCCTTTTTCGCAGGCTAGGCGTAGGATGTGGTCTCTATCCCTGAAGCTGAGAACCTTGGCTATAATTGGTCTAGGGAAGTCACCCGGCTTGGGGTGCGGGGCCAGTGAACGATGGGCACGCTCAAATGGTGAAGAACGGGGAGAGTTGTGGATCCCCTAGTAGGTCTCTCAGAAGGGTCTCGACTGTGAGTTCCATCTTGCCCTTGAGGGCCATCTCCGGAACCCCCACAATGTGAATATTGTTCCTGCGGGATCTGGACTCTAAGTCATCGCACTTCGCTTTGACCAGCTTCATATCTCGCACCAGGTCAGAGACCGTGCCCTGGAGCACATGTACTTCATCTTCAGTGGTCCCAATCCTGGTCTCGGCCTCGACCAGTCTAGCGCCATGTTGGTCGAGTTTGGTGCGTAATGAGGCTACATTTGCGTTTATATCATCCAATTTTTCATGAAAGGACGCAAGGTTTTGGCCATAGACTCCATGAGTGTCGCGAGGTCAGGCTGTGAGGAACATGGGGGTACATCTGGGTCTTCTTGTGAAGGGGCAGCCCCACCCTGATCCTGTTTAGCCAGCGATTTAGCAAACTTGTCCATCGCTCCAGCCTAGTTAGCGCCACGCGCCTTGCCGGACATCCCTAGAGGCACACTCAGAAACAGCAGGGCAGGTATTGCAGTAGGTTATCTCAGCAGGTGTGCTCCAGGGCCCCAGGCTACCCCGGGGAACAGGTAAAGTGTCCCGAGCGACAGTGTATACTGGGAAGCCAAGGGGCAGGCGGCGCTCGCCCCGGGCAAGTACAGGCAGCCAGAGCCAGCAGTGAGGGGCAGCACAGACAGGGGGCACCTAGCGAACTCCGGGCGCAGCAAGTAATTGCACAGCGTGGGGAGAGGAGGGTGTAGAGGCGCTTGGTCAGACCAGCGCAATGCAGATGGTGGGGGGCAAGCCGGCTAGAGGTGCCGCAGGGCCAGGGGGGCCTCAAGGCTCTAGTGCAGCAGGAACCGGGAGCGCAATCCCAGGCAGCAGTTGAAGGATTCCGGCGTGTAGGTGCGTAGTTCAGAGAAGCCTCAGAGGTGGTCAGGCGGTGGGACAAGTAAAGCAAAGTAAAGGCGAGGCACAGTCACGCTGGCGTAGTTGTTTAAGGGCCTGTATGCCGTTTAACATATGAAGAGTCCACTGTGCCCACGAATTTGGATTAACAGGGGA
Source organism: Ambystoma mexicanum (assembly GCF_040938575.1). Taxonomy (NCBI): domain Eukaryota; kingdom Metazoa; phylum Chordata; class Amphibia; order Caudata; family Ambystomatidae; genus Ambystoma; species Ambystoma mexicanum. The sequence continues at coordinate 295,385,126 of NC_090936.1, read as the reverse complement.
GTATGGCCGGTGGTCCCCGGGGAGTACAATAGGATGGAGTCCAGGTCCCCAAGCTCTCACCTGCGGATGTAGTGTCCAGGTCAAGCCTCCGTATGGGTCCCAGCAGACCCCGGCCGTCAGGTGGAGTGCGCAAGCAGGTGGGAGCTCCGGCGGTGTGCGGGTCAGCGTCACGGCCCCAGCCCGAAGGGGCCTGAAGGGGCAGGGGGCACGTCGCCCTCAGAACAGAAGGATCAGCAAACGGCCCCTCCGGGGGCGCGTAGTCCAGCGGAGCTGTCGCCAGATGGATTAGGCCCAGAGACAACCAAAGGGCAGGGGGGCGCCCCCGCAGCCCCCCAGCGTGGCGCACGCTGATCCGGCGGACAAGAGAGGCGACGCCGACCTCACCCAGGCACCCCTCCAGGGGCGGGCCGAAAAGGACGGGCCGCGCGGATCGGCAGCAGGCAGCGGCGCACCCGGCCGCCAGGAAGGCAGGGGCGAAGAGGAGGCGCCGGCCCGGAGACGCGCCGAGGAGCGGGCGCACTGATGGCCAAGCAGGGAGGAGATTGGGCCCAGCGCTCCGGAGAGCAGGACACACCGCTGCTGGGTGAAGGAAGCCCGCCGGAGGGCAGCGCAGGATGGCGAACCGCCAGGCCAGCAAGACACAGGGGGCGGGCCCCGCAGCAGTCGCCCGCGGCCGAGCAAGCCTCAGCTGTCGGGTGGCGGGCTCCAGAGGAGAAGGGGGTTTCCCACAGCCCCGGAGGTCCGATTTTCACCCAGACACGGATCAGTGTGTTGGGCAGGTGTTATCCAGCCAATATGCTCGTAACCAGCGCAGGATAGTGGAGGAAACCGCTGATTCTGACGGATTTGCAGCCGTCGGGTCACAGAGCTGAGAAGCTAGGCAGCCATCTTGTCTGCCCCTGCCGTGCGCCTGGCTGGGGAGGTGCAGGCTGTCATGGGCAACGTTTCACAAAGTACAGTTCCAGGTTCATCCAGCTTTACTTAAATGTTGATCTCCAGCACTGTTGATGACACTTCTTTTCAGCTCATGGTAGTGTTTAGTAATTTAGTGCATGTTTATAACAGCGTGCTTACTGCAGTATGTGTGACCTGCGTGTATTACTGTGAGTCTGTTAAAGAAATTTTACAATTGAGGGCTAATCCTATTTTATTTCAGATGGACACTTATTACAAGTTAGTTTTTATTGGAATTTAGTTAAATGTGGTAATATGTTTTTTTACAGGTGTGCCATTCAAATAAGATGATATATTGCTGAAGTCAGGCCCTACATATTTGTGATGTGCTATGTTGACGGTGATGATTTTAATTGAATTATAAATTAAATAATGCACAGATTTGGTGCGGCGCTGTGAAATTGTGTTAAGAGTATTTTATGTCATACTGAAAGCAGGCTAAAGTGAGCCATTGCTTGCCTTTTCTGTAAGTGGTGCCTGATCACCACCACTTGCAGGGAAGTGTAGTATAGCGCACAGCAACACACAGACACGTACTTTAATGTGCTTAACTTTAAATGCATGCGATTCACTGCATTGTTTGTTTATTGATATGGTTATGAAAATTACATGTTTCATTGATGATATTATACAACTACTGGCGTCAGTAGGTGTGACCTGTTCGGGAATAGGTATCCTATTTGTGCTACCACATTTGTTGGTGATGCAATGACTTAAAAATATGTTTTTAAACTTGACTTATTGGTGAAGAGTATGATAGCATGTTCTCATGGGAAGAATAAATGAGTATATTGAGGAATAAATGAGTATATTGAAATGCCATGGGACAAATAAATGACTATGTGAGAGCGCTATATTTCTGCACCAGAAATGAAATAGTTAAACGTTTATTTGAATGCAAATGTTTTATTTGATTTTGTTTTGGGTTTCTTCTTACACTTCACAGGCGTAATTAATCTCGGTCTATGTTTCTAGATGCTCTGTTTCTTGAACACCGTCACCTGTTTCTATGTGCACTTTGTTTTGTTTGTAACTTTTTTGTCCTTTCTCGTCTTTTCTGTCTGCTCTCTGGGGAAGCATTGTGGTGATGTAAGTCTAATTTCGATTTTCATCCTGGTGCTGACAGAACATGGTGTGGGTGTTTAGGTTAGTGTGCTGTGTTTGGTTTGATAAGGTTGCGATTATTTCTGTTTTTTAGTATGGAGTTGATTTTGTGCGTGATGCGAGTGTGTCTCGCGAATGCGCTTGGGTGTGGCAGACCTGAGACCCTGTGTGGCAGACGGGGTAAGAGGAGAATACTCTTTGATGGTTCTGAGTGTGGTATGGTGTGGAATGTGCTCATAGGTGGCAGCTTTGAGATTTCGGAGTGGCAGGATGGGAGATGCTGCTGAAAAGATGCCTATACTTTGACTCTGGCCAATACTTCTGGCCTATACTCTGTAACCATAATAAAGTACTCACCTTTTGTACTTTCCGGCTCCTGCGTCATCACTGTGTCCTGTCTATCATTCATGGACCAAGACACCACAAGGCTCAATACATCTTCTGCAGTGTTCTTTCACCCACCTTGCAGTTTACGGTTTGAAATTAGTAAAATAGGCACCTGGATCTTTACATTTGCTGGGTTTCAGCAGGTGTTTTGGGAAGTCTATAAGGTTTTCTGTTTTTTGACTGTAAAGCACCAGGTTTAGGTGTTGTAGTCATCCCACCTGCAGCATACGATTGCTCAGCGACGTACAGGTACACATTTGCACCCATACAATAGTTTCTTTGATTTAGTGATCTTTTTGTTCAAATTACTTTCCTTAAATTCTTTTAAGGATATTTTAACTTCCTTGAAAGCATACCACCATACAGCATCACACGAGAATCTGGCCTGTGCTCAAGTCATGTGATCTTTTAAGAACTTCTTATCCCTTACTGAGCATGACAAACAGGCACAGCATTGATGAACAGCTTACAGGAAAGAGGTTACCCCAAAGGTCTAGCCATTGTGCCTGCAAATTGACCTGGATTGCTGGTGACTGAAATCATACTCACGAATGGAAAAGATATTATTTACGAAAGGGCTCAACTACCCCTCGAGGGTAACTTAAGTCTAGACCCATTGTGGATCATATGTATGTTTGTATAGCAGTGGAGGGTCTGGGCAGTGAAAATGTGCCCCTGCTAACTGTTGCTATACTCCTAGGATCTAAGCAAGGGCCTAAATATCTCCTAACTCCTAGCAATTTCAATTACTGGGGAATGTCATGAATTGATTGAGCCCATATTTGAAACATTGTTTTCTCTTTTTAATGTGTTACCGCTGGTATGTTGACTGTGATCCTGACCTCCTTTGTATCAATGATAGTGAAGCTTTAGGATTGCGAAATATGATGGCATGCTTGGTAGTTGTCTATTCACTGATAAGGCCAATTTTAAGGCAGATACTGGGCATCTTTTGAGTGAGGGTATGTTGGGTATCCCAGGGGCCAGGGGTTGTGCTACACAGAGACAAAGGCGGGAGCAGTTATGCTCTGTGCTCTGTGACACTCAAAAGGGTGAACTACCTAGAATACCAGGATTTCATCAGCATACTCATTCCAAGAGGCATCATCTACAGGTGGTGGGAACCACAAACAAATAGTAACTGACAAAATCCAAGACTGCAACCTAATTTATATCACCAGACCTCCCCACCAAGAAAGGACAGAGAGAGCACAGTGTGATGAGAAAAGTAGCAGAGATAAATTGTCTAGAGCCAATTGGATTCAATAGAAAGGGGAGAGAAGCTCCCTACCAACTAGGGCTTCACGGTAGGGGGTGGGGTAAAAAGCAAGATTTCAAGAAAGCAGTGAGTTGTTGTGTGGAGCTGGAGAACTAAGCACTGGAGAGGCTGAAGAAGACAGCCTCTGATTGCAAGTCCCTGGCTGCTATGCAAAAAGGCTAACGATTGGAGAAACTCCTAAAAACCTTGAAAAGCACCTAGAATCTGAGGAGCACCGAGAACCCTAAAAAGTCCCTACCCGAGAGGTGCTGAGAGCCCTGATATGTATTTGTATTTTATTGAATTTATATAGCGTTTTAATCCAAAACGATTTACAAGAGGAACAAGCAAAATACAACAAGCATAAGTAACAATTGAATTAAACCAGAAAACAGTACAACAAGCAAGTTACATTATGGAAGAGGATTGGAGAGTAGAGAGGGACCAAGGTGTGAGAGGAAGTAGGAGGAGGTATGAGCAGTGGTGAAAGCAGAAGTAAGAGGAAGCAGAGTGTGTAAGAGAGAAGAATGGAAGAGATGGTGCTGCAAGAAGCCCTACAAAGGACTTAAATACTGAGAGAAGTTTTGGAAAGTGTGAAAGATGACAAGAACATGAGAGGAGCTTTGAGAGGTTTTAGAACGTAGCTAGAATCTGCGAGTGACATTAAGTAACCTGAAGATGCGTTGAATCTAAGAGCGTCAATGAGATGTTTCAGAAACCACTTGGAGCCTGAGAGGGGGATTGAGAAGCCTAACAAGCATCTGCCTATTTTGTTGCACCTGCGCTTCGATGAAGTTCATTCTGTCTGGTCCCATGGGGATGTGCGCATTATAAAGGAAAAAAGTAAATAAAAAAATAAAGCCTGAACGTGGCCCAGAGAGGTCTGAAAGACACCATGAAAAAGAGAAAAGGCTGGGGGAAAGATGAGACTCTGGGAGGTGTTACGGTTTGGAGATTGACAGACAGCGCCAGGATAAAGTATCAGAAAATAATATTTTTTTTATACCAAAGAGTTTGGGAATGTGAACACAATGGAGTAGGTTTTCTTATGAATGCGGTCCTTAGTCCTTACCTTTCTCCCCATGAACAACCATGTTTCTAGTGGCAAAGAGTCATTCAGGTTTGCTATGTTTTTGAGTACAGAGCACTTCTTTATTTTTTTACCTTGTGGGTCTTTCTTGTTTTGAGTTGCATTGGTTCACCTGGACTTCTGAGATATCTGGCAACACCATCCATGGTGCCATGGGTGGGTCTTTTTGACGGGGTAAGGTGTCAGACTCTTTCATTGATGTTGGACACCGGGAATAAGAAGCTTCTCTCAATCACTTTGCAGTGCGGGCCTGCTCAGCTGCCTTTTTTTTTTGTTTTTTTTTTTATTGGTTTATTTCAAACCTTTAAAAATGTAGAAAGAATACAAGGCAAGTCATCAAACAAAACAAGTACGTCTTATTGCATCCTGTTCCATATTAGTCACCACATTCGTCATTAGGTCACTGGTCAGCCTTTCTCCTCTATTGAGTAGCCGAGTTAGTGTGTAAACGGTCTTTAACGGCTTGGAGAAAGGAGACCAGGGCATATAGCACAGATCTGTTCGACCCATCGAACAGGGCTTTCCACCAGTCCTCCCGGGATGCGAACTGAAATCTCTTTGTGACTGGGCCAAAGATTCTGTTTCTTTCTTGTTCTAGCCCAGAGCATGTCATTGTCAGGTGTTTGAGGGTCTCATTTGTGGTGTTACAAAAACGACACGTTAGATCTAAGTCAGTTGATTGTGACCAGAAACAGAGACGCTCTTTAGTTGGCAGAACGTTGAGCCTGAATTTCAGGTAAAGAGATCTCGACCACTGGTCTGGAAAACAGGACAGGTAACCCGGAAGGTGGCCATAAGCTTGTGCCTCAGTCGGAAGTCTTGCGCTGTTCTTGATGCCGATCTTAAATTGCAAGTATGGATCCAGTCAAGTCTCCAAAGCTTCAGTTTTGCAGCGTCAGGGTTTTCAGTCAGCATTTGAGTTTTGATGTTATGTTCTTTCAGAACCTCATGACATAACACATTCCATTGATACAGGATTGTGTCAGGTTGTTCAGACTCTAGGTTGTGAAGAATTGCGATTTGAGGCACCTGGTTTGTTAATAAAGTTTTCCTGAAAAGGCTTATAAGGTTCCAAGTAACCCTTGCGTGAATGGAGATGTAGCCAAGTTCATATCTTACGCAAGCTGTAGGAGTCCCCTTGGGGAGGTGTAAGACTTTGGTCCAAAAGATGTTTTCAAACGAGTTCCATACTTCATTCCCACAACCAAACACATTTTCTCCAGCATAAATCAGAGATGGAACCACTTTTTTCTGAAAGAAATTAAGCGTAGGTTTTAGGGAAAATTTCCCAAATTTTTTGTTAATTAAGGAAGCCTGACATGCCAGCTGACGGCATTTCATCCTTGCGGATTCTACCCAGGGTGCGTCGTTCCTGCTAGCACTTATACGCATCCCTAAGTAGGTGGTGTTTTTTACAAGGCAGATGGGTTCTTTGGCCAAATACCATTTGAATTTCTGGCCATTTTTTTGGGTGCCTTGGACTTTTTCAAAGACAATGATTTCACATTTCCCCCTGTTGATGTTCAGGCCGTTCTCTGTTAGGTATTTTTCCACAGCAGTAAGTTTGCGTTGCAGACCTATTGGTGTGGAATCCAACAGGATGATGTCATCCGCATAGGCTAAGTAATCAATATGCGTGCCATGTATTTTCGGTGGAAACGTATGTAGCCCAACAAAGACCTCTTTAATGTCCGATATAAACGGGTTGAAGATGCTCGCTGCTAGCAGGCAGCCTTGTTTAACTCCTCTAAATGTTTCAATGGGGGCTGATAGATTGCCCTTAAGATCTAGTCTGACTCTAATGGAGGTGTTTGTGTGCAGTTCACGAATTGCAGCCAACAAGCTAGATGGACAATTCCATTTGCTCATTTTGCGCCATAATAGATCTCCGTTTATACTGTCAAATGCCTGAGATAGATCGATTAGGGCTAGATAGGTCTTAGAATTTTTGCGGTGGGCTTCCATCTTCAGTAGGTTTAACAGAAGGAGGTTAACGCAGCAGCCCACACCCTTGACAAAGCCTGTCTGTCTCGGATCCACAAGATTGCTTTTAGTGGACCACTCCAGAAGTTGTTGTTGGAGAAGGGTAGCATACACTTTCCCTAATACATCGAGAAGTGCAATTCGTCTATAGTTCTTGGGGTTTCTGCGGTCTCCTTTTTTAAAGATCGGTATGATCACTGCAGATTTCCATGAGTTAGGGGTCTTACAACACTTGAGAATCCTGTTGAACAAATGCTCGCAAAATTCAGACCATTATTCTGGATGTCTTTTGATCACGAAGTTCGTGAGCCCGTCAGGGCCCGGTGCTCTCGATTCATGCACATTCTTAATGACTCGCAGGATGTCTTCATACTCAAAGACAAGCTCCCAGTGTCTTAAGTTTGGGGGTTCCTATTCTGTAGTGATTTTGTCTTTTTGAAAGAGAGCAGAATAGAACGCTAGCCACTCAGTTTCTAGGACCAAGTTAGCTTGAAGGGCATGTTGTGGTGCAAAGGTGTCATTTATAAGTCTCCAGTAGTCCGCTGAGTTAGAACTCGCCATTTTTGCCAACATGAGCTCTGCGTCATTTTGTAGCATAATGGCCCTGTGAGATTTTAACCAATTCTTATAGCCCTGTTTTAGCTTGCATGAAGAGATGCTTGGATCTAAGGATGGTGATTTGCATGCTTGTCTCAGTTTCTGACGGAGAAGTCTTTTCCGTTGGGAAATCTCAAGGTCAAATTTATGTTTACGTTTGAATTCAGTACTTCTTAGAGATTTGTTCTGTTCCTGATAAAGACTCAGAAGATGATCGTATTCCAGTGTTCTAGAAGACTGAAAAACCGTCAAGATGCTTGCTACCTCGCTAGAATCGAGGTTTAGACGAATACGACCAGTTCCTGTTCTGACTGTGTGTGCAAAAAGATCTTGAGTACTGCTGGTATATGCAGAAAATTTTAAAATCACCATATCATGGTCACTATAAGTCGTTTTTCTGATCACAAGACTGATGGTTCTCATGTGGATCTTTACAGATACCAGGATGTAATCAAGTGTTGAGCTTTGGTCACCTCTTCTCCAAGTGGGAGCCGCCGGAATGTCTCCTGGTGTTTGTCCGTTCAGCATCGTTAGCTCACGTAAGTCAATTTCTTGACACCACTTGGTTGTCAGTTGTTGTTGCAATTTGTTGACCCTTTTCTTGTTGTCAATTAGCTTTAAGTGGCAAATACAGTCGATGTTGAGGTCACCACAGATAATCAGGTCATGTAGGTTTCCTGTTTCCATAAGGTCGTCAATTGCCATTGTGACTTCATCAATGAAAAGATTGGCTCCAGTAGCCCCATGATTCCAATAAAGATTGATAATACAGAGATTTGAGGCATGGGCGTTCGCTACGCCTGCAAAACTGACCGTTACCACCTGGATGAAAGGAGAAATGTTATCACAGTTTATAATCCTAAGGCCTGAGTCTTTCCGGACTGCCACGAGAAGGCCAGCCATAGGTCTTCCTTTAGACTGTCTAATGGCTGGATTGAGGGCGTTTTCAAAGCCCTCCAGGATTGGATTTTCACATAGCCACGTCTCCTGCAGACAAATGAGGTCCAAGTCAGCAGACCAGTCAGTGTTAAACAAGTGACTGAAGCCCCTAGTGTTCCAAGATCCCAGGTTGTAATTTTTGCGTGGAGCAGGGGCTTGGCGTTAACACGACTGATCGTTATTTAGGGTGCCAGTGATCCAAGACCAATCGTTTTTGTTCGCGACCTCTGATGAATGGTCTTTGGCGTAGTCCGCATTAGGTGACGTACTGTCGCCTCCTTGGATTGTTATCTTTATGCAGTCGAACGTTCTTTTCTCAGACGGTAATTTTTGATCAGCAGTGTCGGTGCTTTGTAGAGATGTAAAAGAATTTGGTTTTGCAGGTTCGCTCGTCGTCATCTTGTATGTTTGGTTACTTTGATCGCCCACTGGCGTATTGTGCACATCTTTCGTTAGCTTGTCTGCATCACGTGACGGTGCTAAACAAATGTCAAACCCCAGAGACATCAGCACCGGGCCAGCCTCAAGAAGTGTGTCAACTATGAGTTTGGACTGAAGGTGCAGAATGACCGCGTCGTTTCTGGTGTCATTGAAAAATTCCACAATTTTTAGGTCTCCGGATTCAATAGCTCTAAGACTAGGTACTAGATGGCATAGCCATAGGACATTATGGCGATTAAGAATTAGGTCATCTGCAGAGTCAATGCGTTCTAAGAGAACTTGATGGAACATAGAATCTTTCCTTGCTTGAATGACCTGTTTTGGACCGTTTGATACGTTTTTCCCTGTGGTAGATCTTGAAAAGGTGCTCCCACTGGTTTTAGATTGCAAAGAGGTGTTAACGTTGAGGCCTTTAGTAAGCTCATTAGTACGGTCAGAGGCGGCAGACCCAGTCAGTGACAATTGCTTACAGCTGTCTAATGGTGTGTGAGTACCGATGACTTTGGACTGGTCAACTGGGTTGCTTGCCGTTTTCAAGCTCTTACAGCGTTTTTCGTCCAACGTCATGAACTTCTTCTTCTGAGAGACCGGGCCATTAGATACAGATGCAGGTGGCAGAGAAACTTCACACAGCCTTACTGTTCTGTTGGATTTTTGAAAAAGAGAACTTGCAAGCGTGTTGACACGACATGGAGACCTAGCGACAGGAGAGACAGTTACCGCGTGTTGTGAGGGTGGTGGCTCCGCGGTCATCAGTGGGAAATTTGTAGGGTTGGTTGGGGTGGGATCGAGAGCGTTTTCAGCGGTCTTGGCTCCTTTGGTGGAACTTACGGCCAAGGAGTTGACCTGGTCCACCCCACCCGATCCCTCCATCACAGTGTCCTCATAAACTGACATGTTCATCAGGTCTTCGGATATATCACACGAGTTGTTTTTAGGTTCGATAGATTGATCTGGCACAGGTCTGGCGTCAGTTATTTGAGTTGCTGTTTCTCCACTTTTTTCTTTTAAGATTGTTCTGTTGACAGTAACGTTGATGTTTCTCAGGAACTTCCATGAGTCATTGCCTCGTTTCATTTTTGTTGCGGGTAGATTTTTAGATTTTTTTCCCCCTTTGCCTCTCAGATTCTTTGCGATGACTCCAGTTGTCAAAACGTTCTTCGAGGGCTTAAATATATCGAAGACTTCTGTGAAGTTGCCACTCACATCAAAGTGGTCAGGAACTGTCACGACGTCTGTTGGTTCCATGTGTTGGGCTGAAGCAGAGGTGGTAGCAATTTGGGGGTCTAAGAGGGCCAAGTTACCTGGGGCTAGGCTCGCCATGAGAATATCGTTGAAGTCCGTTGAAGTTCTCTTGTCCAAGCCGACTGTAGTTGAATTTTCGGCCGGATTTTGGGCCCCTGATTTGTTCATAAGGTTCGGTGGTACCGGTGTTAAAGAATCTTGTGCATAGTTGGTTAAGAGTTTGTCGGATTTGTTCAACTGGACGTCGATGTTTTTATCGAGGGTTGAGCTGGAACATTCTTGGGGTCTTAGTGTTAAGTTCAGTGAGTCACTGGGAGCATCGACGACCAGGGGCAGATCACGTGTAACATTGAAGAGCCAAGTGAAGGTCGGTCATGGCAATGGGGATCGTCAGGCCCTCTTTCGACCAAACCCCTCTTTCGGGGGCTCAGCTCTGACTTTTGTTGGAACAAGTTGAGCGCTTGTTTTGCCACTTCTGCGAGTAATTTCCTGTCCAGATTGGCGTTCTTATTACTGTCCATGAGGGACCGCATAGCCAGCTCCGACTTGTTATTTGTGTTCAGGGCTGCATCCATGTGTTGCGTGTGCATATTTTCAAAGGTCACAAGCTTGGAGTGCATGGTGGAGACTACTGTTGTTAAGTCTTTAAGACTCTCGTTTAGGTGCTCGTACATTTTTAGAAAAGGCGCAAGGGACAGCCTCATTGAGGATATAATGGTGGACTGAAGGTCTTTCGTTTTTGCAGTTTGACACGCGTTACCATTAACCTCAGTGTCAAGGCCTGTGTGACAGTTTCTGCCCAGAGGGAATCGTCTGATCTTTGGAAATGGGCGCTCCATTAGAGATGAATCGGAGGCCGATGAATCAGACGTGGACTCAGAGCAGTCGTGATCAGCAGGACACCCAGCCCCGGCGTGCCACGATTCATTCAGTGAGTGAGATTGAGGCTGTTTAGGAGCAGCAACACCCATTTTAGGGATCTTCCTCCGTGAGCATTGAATGCTGGGTGAAGTGCTCGTGTTAGCTCTTCTTCTTTTCGCCATGCCACTTGGCTGAGAAGACTGCAATTTGTTATTTTTAATTGAGGCGCTCGAGTTTGAGGTGACAGGCAGGACAGGACTGTCCTCACTTGTTTTTAGAACACTGTTTTGTTTTTCTTTTGATGTTAAATTATTGTGTCTGCCTTTGTTGATCTGTTTGAGGTCTGATAGTAATTTGTTGACAACGTCCAAGGAGTTTCTGCGGTTGTTGTCATGTTTGCTTTCCAGGTTCGTTGGCGTTTCGAGGGCTACTCTCGCAGAGAGGGGATGATTAAACACCTCCAAACGAGGATCAGGACTAGGCTGTCACAATTTCGCCCACGTCCTTATGCATAATGAATGTACTGTGATTGGTCTCATCGTGAGACATATTAATTAACTTCACTGGTGATGGCATCAATTTTTCAAGAGCGCTATAAAACCTTGGACGGGAAAGATCACTGCTTAATTGGTCGTTTCTTGTGAAGCATGTAGCGTCCAGATCAATTACATCCAAGTTAAGGACTTGGGCATTGCAGTCAGAGTGAATTTGAGCTGACATCAGATTGTTGCAGGTTCGCAGTTTACTTTGTTTGCTTATTGATGTTTCAGAGGGAAGCAAGCTGGAACCAAGTCCTGTCATTTCTGACGCATCCATGTTTAAAATGTGTTTGTGAAGTTCGTTGTTACTGGCATTGATTTTCAGGGAGGCAGACACGACTACACTCGGCGCGTTGATCGGGCAGTAATGACTGAGGGGGAGAAACAGAAGAAACGGATAGAGCGGAGGGGGCGGTTCGGAACACTTGCTGGTCTGGTGCTGGCTCTTTTACTATTTCTACTGTTTCGTGTTCCAGAACCCCCTCCGATACAAGCAGCCCATGAATGAGAGACGCATCGGCACTTACTTGATCGTCCTGTGCGGCCGTCTCGGTTAGGCGGTCCGTTTCCGAGGCTGTGTTGTCCGAGGACGAGGTCGGAGCCGGGGCCGGGCCAGGTGCGCTCCCGGGGCCTGCCCGCCGGGGAGACTCGGGAGACTTCGCTAGGCGCCAAGAGCGCTCAGATTCTAGACACGGCGAGTTCGGCCCCTGCCTCCTTTGGGCACGAGTCTTCATCATTGAACTGGCGGTCTTTCCTTTGTCTGCGACGCGCATCCCGTAAACAGTAGCAGTGGTAGTGGCAGAGACACGCCGCGGTGAGCGGAGGGGAGGAAGGGGGAGTAACGAGGAGTCCAGGATTCCTCAGACTCTGCCAGACTCTGCCAGACTCTGCCAGACTCTGCCAGACTCTGCCAGACTCTGCCAGACTCTGCCAGACTCCGCGCCCGCTCTGCGGGGAGATTAGGTTTATGTAGTAAAGGCACTCCAGCAGCAAGGCACTCCCCCAGTAGACACAGAAGAGTTACTGGCAACAGGCAACTCCTCAGACTCTGCCAGATTCCGCGCCCGCTCCGCGGGGATATTAGGTTTATGTAGTAAAGGCACTCCAGCAGCAAGGCACTCCCCCAGTAGACACAGAAGAGTTACTGGCAACAGGCAACTCCTCAGACTCTGCCAGACTCCGCGCCCGCTCCGTGGGGAGATTAGGTTTATGTAGTAAAGGCACTCCAGCAGCAAGGCACTCCCCAGTAGACACAGAAGAGTTACTGGCAACAGGCAACTCCTCAGACTCTGCCAGACTCTGCTGCCTTTTATTCTAGGCCCCTCACCAACACTGTATGATTCTGCTTAGGGTTAAACTTCTGGGGACTGTGACGTAGCCTCATGCTTGAGGCTAGAGAATGGGACTGGTGAGACCACGGGGAGGAGTGTCACAACCTGCTTGCTATGAAGTCCCTAGAACAGGTATATGGTTGATCCCCCAATCTTCCCAGTTCACGCCTAGCCACATCTTCTTCCACATCACTCTTTCCCTGAGCTCTGTTGGCAAGATAATATGATATCCTACTGTGGGCAGTCCAAGAGAATAGTGTCTAGAAATCAAATAATTGTCCATGGAGCCAGGATTGCAGCATTCAGCGTAAAGTACAGTACTAATTAAGAGAACTGATTTCCACATCAGTTAAGCAAGTAAACACGACAGGCTCTCGCGAGTCCAAGAACCCTACGTTGTTATCTTGAGATCTAATAGAAGAGCCAGTGTAACTATTCTAAAGTCTGTTATCTAGAATAAAAATCGCGGACAAGTCTAAAGTGAGTTCAGCAAGTCGCCCGAGAGGCTAATTGTCGGCCTATTGACAGCAGCTGTGCAAGTTGTAGTTCACAAACCCTGCTCCAATCACAGACAACATTTGCATGTCATGCAGTAGTGAGATCTCTAAATCAATTATATATCCCACAGCCCACATGAGAGGTAAAAGGTGGTGGATAATTGGTTAACTTGCAAGAGTGAGGAGTGCAGTGGGCAAGTCGGAGAGTGTTCTGTGGCTGTGTGGCAAGAAGGAGAGATGGAAGGAGATGACACTAGAGCTGTAGAAGGGTGGAAAGAGAGCAGAGCTGTAGCAAGGTGAAGTTAGAGTAAAGGCAGAGGATGGTGAAGAGAGCATGGGAGGGAAAGGGAGTACAGAAGTAGAGGAGGGAGAGGAGGAGGGAGAAGTGGAAATAAAGGTGAAGCGGGGGAAGTAACAGCAGGTGCAGCGATAAAGAGGTTGAACGTAGAAATGTAGGGAAAAGTGGAACAGGCCAAACCACAGAAAGGGACAAATGAGACAATAACAGTACACGATAGGTGGAGGAATCCAAAGTGTGGGGAGGAACTTGAAGGAGAGGAGAATGGGAGCTGATAGAAACCCAAAGGTGTTCTCCCAAGCAGACCCCAAGAATCTCTTATTCAGGTGGACAGATCCCAACCCCGAGGGCAGACGAGCGAGGGAGGATCGCCTGGGTTGGGGAGCATGGCGTGATGCTCGGGGGAATGCCCCAGATGAGGAGGACGAAGTCCCTGAGGCTTTTATAGGCTGTTCCAACTCAACCTCCCCTCTACCCAATGAATCCCCCTTACCAGAATCAAATAACCCCTCCGCGTCTAGTAAACCTATTAGGAACCCAAACAAAGTTGCAGTGGGAAACTATCTCCCAGAATCCCTGTTTTTCGGTTGCCTACCCGAGTAATCCCAGTCCTTCCCTCGACAAACCATCAAACTATTATTTTAAGGATTTTTTGCATTCATTACACAAACCCTACAAATCTCACCCTTCCGAGTTTACCAACCTCCATAGGACGAGGGTTAATGAACTAGGAGGTAGAAAGATTCCCCAGGGGAATACAAGGGATATATTTCCTCATGAAAGCTCACCAGGGGGCCCCAGTTTTGAAGCAAGACAGACTAACACCAGGCCTGTATACCTGATGTGTCCCAACACAAGGGTCAGGCAGAGTCATGCAATTGCCGATAACTACACACACCTGACTGCCCTTTCTCTTTCCCATAGGGATAAAAGGTAAAGCACAAGAGCACACTGTGAGCAAGGCTGAATAAACGAGAAAACAGCAATTCTGGGATGGCAGTTCAAAAAGAGGAGAAAGGCGTTGAAACCTGAAAGGACAACAAGGAGGGAATTGCCCTTGTCCTTTTCAACCCAGACCAACCAAGCCTCCGATAAAGGGAACGTAAGTCCAGGAATCGCATCTGGCAGATGGTGTGACGGATGTCAACGGTACATGGGACCCTCCCACACTGATAGCCAGGGCGGTGAGAAGCGGTTGCCATCGTGGTACCATCCTTGACTCCAGTGGAAGAACAGCCAACGAGTTCAGCACAGCCAGTGAGCTGGAAGAAACTAATAGTGGAACAGACTGTGTTAAGCTCAAGGTTGCAGTGGCAACATTTGCGTAAAGAAGAGAACACAATAGACAAAGGTCTTTTGTGAACAAACGAGGTATCAGGGTTAGAGTGGTCCGGCGCCACGTGGGCGCTCAGCCAAAAGACTCTAACCGATGCCCCGCTCCTGAACAAGGAGAATGTGATGAACTCAGAAAACTACAAGAACCAAGAGGCCCTAGGGGAGGCTGGCGTAAACTGTCAAAGTGGTCATACAAGGGTCAAGCCAAACCCGTTGTACTGTCGAAAGTCTTTCACACATTGTGGAGGTAAAGTGAACTATGTTACTGGGATGAATGAACTGTACGAAGCCTGACTGGCTGGGGGGTTTAGAGAGAGCCTGATTGGGGGCTTAAGAGAAAGCGTGAGTGGGGGCTGAGACCCGGACTAAGGTAGAAGGAAGAACCTAAGGGGTCTACAATGACTTTCTGTTAAACTGTGAACCGTGGTAAATGTGAACCCGATTGAGAGATGGCGAGATAAAAGCTAGGGGAAGGAAAGCCCAGCTTTCTGATGAGATTGTGAAATAGTTAACTGTGTCATTTAGGCAAGTGTGAACCTGACTGAGGGATGCTGAGAATTGGGGTGGACAGTAATACACCCCTGAACATTGTTTCAACAAACGTGAACCCGAATGAGGGATGTCCACAGTGAATTGTTGGTCTGAGCCCAACTAAGGGAGGCTATTGCTGAGAGAAGGATCAGAGCCCGGCTGAGTGGGATTCAAGGGCAAAGAGTAATCACCCAACATGAAGATTAACTGAAGGAACATTTGTTTGTTGTTTACGATACATCAGGCCCTCTGAAGCCAGAGAATTTGCATGAAAGAGATTTGGGTACCGAAGGCCCTGATATTGATAAAAGGAACTGTAATCTTGTGCTGGAGAAGCCCAGGAGTGTGCTGTGCTCTAGAGTCCTGCCTTGTCCTGTGCTTCAAACGTGGGGAAAGGAGACCCCGGCCATAACATCCTGACTTATTGTTTTGTAAACACTTCTTTCCTTTCTTGTGAACATTACCCCACACTATTTTGTAGCATACCAGTAAGGATTGGCAATATGTTTTCTTAGTATAGGCCCTTTTTATTTGACTAGACTCTATTAGGACTGTATTATTATTATTTGATGGTCGTAGCTTGCTCCCATCTTAGATTTAGAATAGGCATTTATCTCATCCATTCTTACAGTTTAATAAACACACTTGAACTGTGATCACTTATGTCTGTCTTACTTTGATACCATGCCTTCCTTACAGAGGAGAGAAGAAAATGAACCGGGGGAAGAAGAGTGGGTGAAAGTTAGAATAGACAAGAAGCAAGAGCAGAGGAACAGGGGCAGATGGAGAAAAGCTGTCCATGGGTCCCATCCTTGAGGTGACTCCTAGAATGGCAGAGGAGTATATACAGGGAATGCCCTGACAGCTTCAGGTAGTAGGTTAAGCATAAGAACCACAGGGTTCAGTGTAAATCTAGAACCTGATAAAAAATACAGATGACCCCAGGCATCAGGTGTGATGGTTCCGGGCAATTTACAAGGTGGCAACGCCTTTCACAACATCCTTACAAGGGCAACAAAGACCAAAACGAATCTAGGAAGTCGGGGGACACTTAAAACCCTAAGGATTCTATTGACATTTACCTTTCTGCAGTCAGGGAAGAGCTGGGAATCATAGATCTGAGAAAGATTTGACAAGTTGACATTTTGGTTTGAAGACCAAAATCATGGCCTCAGTGACCCTAATCCCCTTCTTTTTGTTGTCTCTTCTTCCCCCACCTCTGCTCTTGACTCTCTCCTTCACATATTTTCCTCTTTCTTTCCACCTCTGTGCTACTTTCTCCCAACTCCATGTTCCTCTCTTCCACCTCTGTTAATTTCTCTTCTTCCCTTTGCTTGTTTTTGGCCCCTTCTTCTCTCCTTAACCTCCTAGCCATTTAGTCCCCTTCCAGCTGTGGGATATTTTATCCCACTCAGATGTGCCTCACTACATTACTTTGCTGCAATGGTGAAAGAAACAGCCCAAAATGACCGGGCTGACTCCTGTGCGTGCCAAGATCTTTAAAACAGCGTTTTTATCACAACCAGAAAAAGGCTGCACACCCCTGCCACACACGTTTTAGGTGGGGTGAAAACAGAGTACTCACTGCAGGAGCATGCCAGTGGGCTCTGCTACATTTTACATGGAGCAAAAGGAAGAGGCAGCATCATTGTGCTGAAAACCCAAAATGCCTCTATTAAAATGTCATCCTTTCAACCTTCAAAGTGCTGTTTTGGTGCTAAATCCATTCATTTCTCATAAACCAATGTGATCAAAAAGGCCCTGCAATGGTCAGGATCATCCATTGTGGCTCTGAGGAACTGGGCCTCATTTGAATGACAGCTCCTGGCAACAGTATATTTGGAAAAGCAAACCAGGGACTGTGTTTTCATTTTTCCATGGGGACACGCGGCTATTTCTTTGCAACAAGTATCAAGAATCAGCTGTGCAGAGAAAGACTATAAACCAATGTCTGATACATGTATCCATACTGCAAACAACTACAGCACGCAAGGAAATGACTAGAGCTGACTAAAGGGTGTATTTGCTGCAGAGGAAAACCGAATTTAAAAGAAATAAGTTAAATGTGCTTTTTCCTGAATGAAGAGGAAAATCACCTGTTTTAAACGTATATTATTGTGTAAATGCTTGATTATTTAAAAATGTAAAAGGAGATTTGCCAGTGTTAGAAATACACCTATAAACTATTTTGATTCCTAGGTTTGTCAAGTTTTGAAATTAGAAAATAAAAGCTCAACCCAGCATAAGTTGATGAACTTTATATAAGAAAAAAACCTTCTCTACAAATTGCTAACCCTGAGAAAAGGCGACACCTCATCAACTGCTGACACAGGAAAGGCTAATTGCCGGCTTGGAGGCTTTTGAATCCCCAGGACAATGGGGCCTTTCAAGTTACATTAGACATTCGTCTTTGCCCCAGGCCAAGACAATAGCAGGCTAAGACACTCACCCTTCCAGTGGGAGGGGCAGGAAGCTTCACTCTCAAGGGAGAGGCCCCTCATTCTACTTAAAAGGAATTGACAGTTGCTTACACTTGAAGAAAAGAAAAAAAACCTGCTAACGACATTTGGTGTTAAAATGCCTATTTGTGACAGAACTTAAGACATTTAACTTTGCCGCAAGAATGAGGAAAAATCTGAAAGTTGGTAGTTTTAAATCTAATTGTATGCTCTTTCTTTGGAGACATGATTGAACCCAGTACTGCATACGGAACCGAAGTTGTGAAGAATAACCGTTTGTGGAGAAAGGTTTGAATTTGCGCACATGACAGTTTGTACACATATCCCAGTGGAAAATGTGCATCTATGTACAAAATTGGGAACTTGTAGGCCAAATCGTTTATGGTTAAAATTTCAAAATGTCGCAGAAAGCCTAAACCAGGTCCCACAGACTGGGGATTTGGATTGCAATGTGACCCATGAAATATGTAACCTGTGCATCTGATTTTCTCAGAGGTCATCACTGTATAAAAATGTATTTGTGGGAAAAATTGATTTTGGTTCTAGGAGCTAGGGGAGGTTCCTAGACATTGTAAAAGTAACACCATAATACATGACAGCCTTTTCTGTTATCCACCCTGCAAAGAGCAAGGCGGAAACTATGCTCTTGCCCAATCATAGCATCATGGGTGTGGGTTGGAAGCCTGCCCCTGCCATATAATTTAGTGATGTCATTTGGCATGATAAATAAGGGACCTCACAATACACAAACACACTAATTCCTGATTTCTGCGTGGCGCCCTGTTCCTGAATTCTCCATCCTTGTTCCCGATTCCTGATTTTCCTCAAATTATAGCTCCTGATTGTTAGCATCTTGTCAATGTTGCTCCCATAGAAATGTGTATTGATTTAAGAACTTTTGCACACATTCATGGTTTCACACAGCCATTTTTGAATGCCATTTTAAAAGTGTACGATTTCCAACCCGTATTTCTCTCTTGTTTGGAGAGGGAAGGTTGTATCTAAATTCTGTTTATTGTTCTTTATTCTTGAATACTTGCTGCATCCTTATATCTATTTAGAATTGCTTATTTGTGAGTTGAGGAAAATTGCAGGGGGAAGTCTTAACATAAGTGCTATCATTCTAAACAAGCCAAAAGTGTTATTTTCTCTGGTGTTTTCCTTCCGTGTGCTAAAGAGTGAATTTAAGTGCCTTACATACCTTTTTTATTTGTTATTGTCACCACATTGGTGATTGCTGTTCCCTATTACAAAGTATATGTTTAATTTGAATTTTAAATAAATAAGTATTACCTTTACCAACCAGCCCGATTCCTGGTCCATTGTGACCTGGGGTATTTTGAGAAGGGGTGTCATATGAGTGCTATATCACTCGGAATATTGAACCTATTGACATAATAAAATAAGTATTTCATTTGTGGGCTGCATACTAGGCTGAGACCAGGGTGTATCGCCTGATTGAAATACTTAACACAGCCTCTTATCCTTTGCTTCTGCTCCTCTTTCTCTCTATCCCATCTCAGCTCTGCTCTCTACTATCTTTGCTCCCAGAACTCACTCCCCCTCTCTCCCTCCTCCACCTTTGTCTGGCTCTCTCTCTTTGCCTTCTGTGGTGAGTCAGAGGTACTCACCACCCTTTACATGGAGAAGTTGAGTCTTGGGGCACTGGGGTGGTCTTCCTTCTACTGATATATCACCCAGACGGTGGATGTGGGGGGATAATCC
Organism: Ambystoma mexicanum; assembly: GCF_040938575.1. Lineage (NCBI taxonomy): Eukaryota > Metazoa > Chordata > Amphibia > Caudata > Ambystomatidae > Ambystoma > Ambystoma mexicanum. The sequence continues at coordinate 295,365,552 of NC_090936.1, read as the reverse complement.
CAGTTCACTAGCCACACAGAAAAGTGGTAACTTGGCCTCAAGGACAGCCCTGTGCAATCTCACACCTGGATACTCCATTTACAAGCATACAGTGCAAAGAATCAGACTAGCCCAGGGTCTGAAATACAGGAAAAAGCAGTGGGGCACTCCTCGGTGAGGTACTCCAGCGCCATACTACAGAAGATGCTGCACCCTGCAGAAAAGACTGTGTAATTCGCAGAGCCTCCAAACACAAGGAAGAGAATTGTAATGTGACACTGCAAGCCGTGGATGCTTATGAAACCTTGTGGTTCCTATTAAAGCCTAATCAAAACCATTACCCATAAACGACTCATTGACCTTAACCAATAATCACAAAGGAGAATTAAGACGCTTGAAAGATAGAACCATTCCTATGCAGGGATATAAGAGCAATTAGGGAATAACCAGAGTCAACCTTACAAAATACCCCACAGCCTCCTGTTCTGTAATATGATGTTGATAATTCTTCACTGGTGCTAAAATGCAAGGGTATAGAAGTGGTAGGTGTTAAACAAAATCATTAAGATATTGGCCTTAAAATTAACACTATTCACGATGGCAAATTGGAGAGGAACAAACATGTTTGCAATTGCTTTTTAAATCTTACATATCAGATATTGCAGTGCAAGGACCCTGGTAGTGGATTAGTGATTTTCACCCATTGGACTGAAAATGTTTTCCACTGGATGAAGGTAAATTAAAAAATAAGGTGTGTGTCACAAATCAAGGGAATGTGTCCCTTTTCACCAAGGGGGAGCCTCCTGCATGAGGCTAGGGAGGGGAGCCCGCTTCGCAAAATCCTCCCAAGGGGTCTGGGCAAGGACTCACGTTCCGCAGAGTAACTCCCTAAACCATTTCCCATAGTGGTATATATGGGACTGTTAGATATGAAGAACATTATAGAAGCCAAGGACTTCATGGAAGACAAAACTAAAATATGCATTTGCAAACAAGAATTAGGATCTGTCTCATTAATAAGAGACATCCATAAAACTGTGATGAGTAAACTGAAGAGAGAGCAAGATTCAAACAATTGGGCTCCTGGAATGGAACCTATTCTACCCAGGAGGGTTAACTGAAGAACAAAGCACACAAGTGAATAGGTTCAAGAACGCTATTGCTCATACACACGAAATCCCACAATTTTTTGTAAACTATGCCGTTTCTTCAATGAGACAATACTCATAGAGGTTATATCGTAGAGAAAAATCTCTCAGACACGATTATTTTATATATTGGAACTGTGTGAGTGGTATACATAAAAGGCCATTTTAGAGTCAGGCTGGGATCGAGTGCCCCCAGGAATTGGTGTATAGCACTTGATCCAGATTAGTATGATTGCACTAAAACAAATACGAGTGTGCCTAATGTTCAAGTGATTATGAAAAAGCAATTTAGGCATGGCAACCATCGACCACAAATAAATTCAAGAACGGGTGGAAAGGAGTCAATGCATTGCGGCAGTGGTGCATGTCATGAACACATAGTATACATAGTATGCTGAATATAATGGGCAAAAATAAGAAGTGCTTACAAATGCATAGAAAAATGAATGCATGCTTCATATGGTCCTCAAAAACACAACAAACACCAGGCTATATTTGTTGGTGCAGTGCATTTATCATATAGTGAGAGAAAACCATATGTTAGGCCAATTCAGACAGTTACTCACACAGGTGGAGCAGGGTGAATTAATGCTCTGAAACAAGTAGAAACAACATTGCACTGGGGAAAAAACCAACAACACATGAATAAGTGGTTACAGAAAGGATTTCCATTCTACTGAAACATTTAAACCAGCATGTACGGTGTTCAGTCTGTGTACCCACCGCTGTTCTAACTGGGTGAGCTTTTTTTTACAAATCCCCCCCCTCTTGGCTGGTTTAACTTTTTGGAGGACGAACCACCTTAAATCCGTGTCCCTGTGGTTCTTAGCAGTGAAATGATCTACTAAGGGCTTGTCTGCTACCTTATTTCTAATGCAGGAACGGTGCTCCGAGATCCGCATTTTAATTGCACGTGTGGTCTTGCCTACATACAGGAGCTTGCATGGGCATGGGCATTGTATTATATATATGACACCCTTGGTATTACAGTTGGTGAAATCATTCATTGTCCATTGTACTTTGTCATGTTCAAAGGATTTCTTTTGCAGAGTCAGTGGGCAGGCCACGCAATGGCCTCATTTATGGTGTCCAGAAATCGGGGGTAGGTCCCAGAGTGTATGCTGTGGTTGCGAGGGTGGCTCTATGAAAGTGTAAACAAGAGCATCTCTAAGATTCCTGTTTTTTTTTTAAAGCGAAACAAGGAACCTTTTGCAAAGTTCCGGGATGGGTTACAAAAGTGCCAGTTCTTCTTGATGGTTTTCTGGATTAGGACACTCAGGGGCCCAAACGTGGTAACGCACACGAGTCTTCCCAAATCCTTCTTTGGTTTGTTACCCAGACAGATCTCTCTCGCAGTGTATCTTGCTCTTTTCTTGGCCTGACTAACAGCTTTTCTTGGGTAGCCTCTTTCAGCAAGTCGTTGGGTCAATCCTGCCGCATGGAGATGGAACTTCTCCAAGTCGGAACAGTTTCTACGAATGCGCAAAAACTGTCCATATGGTAGATTGTACTTGAGGCCCATCGGGTGATAGCTTGTGAAGTGCAATAGGGTGTTGCGGTCTGTTGGTTTGCGTAAAAAGCTCAGTTTTTAGTCGGTCTCCCATCTTGTAGATATGGAGATCAAGGAAATCTATTTGATGGTGGTCCCAATGTATCGTGAACTTAATGTGGGTGTTTCTCAAATTGATCCACGTATGAAAATCTTGTAGTTCCAAAGGTGTTCCCTTCCAGACAATGATTACATTGTCAATATACCTTTTCCATAGAGCGATGTTACATAGGAAAGGGTTCTCTGGTGTGAAAACATAATTCTCTTCGTATTTAGACATATATAAATTGGCAATGTCTGGGGCGAAGGATGCACCCATGCTCACACCCTTTACTTGCTTGTAGATCTGGTTCTGGAACAGAAAGAAATTTTCTGACATAGCCAATCTCGTACACTCAAGGATGAAATCATTTGGGGTGGAATCTTGGTCTGTTCTGGAATTCAAAAAATCACGTATTGCTTCGAGGCCTTCTTGTTGGGGTATAGATGTATATAACGCCTCAACGTCCATTGTGACAAGCAGGCTATCGATGGTAAGGACGAGATCATCAAGCAGATTGATTGTACTGGTGGTGTCTTTGAGATAGGAAGGCATTTTTATGACAAAAGGTTTCAGAAAAAAAAAGAAAATCTGTGTAAAGGGACAAGGGTTCAAGGAGGGGTTCACAAGCTGAAACAATCGGTCTTCCAGGTGGTTTTTTGGAGTCTTTATGCATCTTGGGAAGAATGTAGAAAGCCGGAATGCGAGGATTGGTTTTGTTCAGGAACATTTTTTCATCTTCACAAATCCAACCTTGGGTGAGAGCATGTTGCGTAAGGCTTCTGATTTCATCTTGGAGATCCTTCGTGGGATTATGTTCCAAAGGTATGTACGCTTCTCAGTCGCTCAATAAACGTAGGCACTCTGTGTTGTAGTCCGAAGTGTCCCAGACGACTGCCACCCCTGTCATGATGCCTGCCTCCAAGGAGCCAAACCAGGCCCGGCACCCTCAGAGACAGACACCATGCATTCAAGGGAAGTCCCAGCAGCCCCAGAAGGGGGCCCTTTGGACTCAGTCCTGACGCCGTTGGCGTCAGGCTCATAGGGGACATCAGTCCTGGCGCCGTTGGCGTCAGGCTCATACAGAAGTAGGTTGGGAGTAGTGCTTGGTGTAAACTTACCTGTGCAGACCATGCTGCAACTTCCAAGACTGGAAGGAACTATTTTTCTAGGGACTACTTGATCTCTAGGGTGTGACCGGTGGAGGAATACATATTCCTGGGGGAAGAATACATACCTGGAAATACTTGAAAGGCTATTTAAGCCACACCCAAGCAGCAGACCACGCTTCGCGTTGTTCTGCACTTAGCAGCTGGACGCTCACCGTGCCTGCTCCTGCCTTGGTCCTCCATCACGCCTGCCAGCATCCTGGAAACACCTAAAGAAGAAAAGGTAAGAGAACAGGTGAAAACAAGAACCTTACCTGATACATCTGCACTCCGGATTCTGCACGCCGACGATCCTGCAAAGAAGGCAAACATTTTAAACGCGCATCGCGTCGCGCGCAGCACGCTGCATTTCACTCACCTGCACGTGGCGTTTTCGAGTCCTGCGACGTCCATCCGGAGCTTCCACCGCCATCCAGCACCTATTGGAAGGAAGGAGAAAGAGGTGAGAAGAGAAACATGAATCTAAGTAGAACTTACCTGTGGTTCAATTCCCTCTCCGCCTTCGGGTTTGTGCCATACCTTCGGCATCTCAGCACCCCGGCCCCTAAGGGGAAAAGAAACAGACATTGTATTAGTGAGAGCGTGTGAGAACATTAGCAATACCTCACTCAAGACTTACCCATTTGCAAGAGAGACACAGCAGCTCTTTTCGGGTCGGCGCCTTACCTCCGGCATTGCCGTACCGCAGCCCCTATGGGGAAAAAGACATTGGACATTAAAGGAGATACTTAAAACTGCAAAGGAATCTCTCATCGGAATTCTTACCAGAATTTGGCTTCTTCAAATCGCCTGCAGCCCGGAATCTTCTCCAGCACCTGCGAAAGAAAAGAACAGATGAGTGAATATAAACCCAAACTTGCCATAAACATTTGCGGTACGACGGGAATGGACAAACTAGTTTAAACTCATCAATCCAGTGAAGTAACTGGAATCACAACGCGCCCCTGCATCAGAAGCAGGATGGAGAGCTTGTCATTTTGGTCCCTAAGGTGAGTCTTCGCAGGGAATCCCAAAAGGGTTTCACGGAGGGAGAGAAGGGAAGTGGGAGGTCGGAACATCACCCGCAAACTATTAACCCTTCCTTTTCACACACAGTGGGATATTCCTCCGAGCCAGAAAAGCCAGGTTAGGGAATCCAGTCCAGTCCATCTTCCGGGTCTTACGCATCTCTGGAGAAGAGGTCACAGTAGTCCCAGCCACGCCCGCGCCTCCGTGGGAGCCAGGTGAGCGTTACAACCCCCTTTATCTGCAGGCTTGATGGTTATAGATCTGTCCATTTCCAGGCTTCACATAGCACTCCTTTCTTCTCTATCGAGATTGTCCTGGTAGAAGATTTCTTTTTTGAATCCGGCCATTACTGTCTTGATGACAATCTTTTCAAAAGTAATAATCCCACCCGGGGGTAGAGCCCGGTGGAGGGTAGAATTTGGATTGTTCCTTCAGCCCGGTGGTATTCTCTGCGTTGGTGCGTGAAAGTAGTGCAGACTTTCTAAGAGAGGGTAAATGGATTTAAAAAAAAATGCTCCAAACGAATATTCCTAAAGAATTTTCGTAGCTCTAATTCGATTTCAAAAGGTCGTGCCCTTTGGGCAGGGACGAAGGATAAACCCTTGCCAAGGAGCCGTAACTCTGGTGTTGTCATGGTCCGGGTGGATAAGATGAAGACTGGTATCCCTGATTCTGTCCTTGGTTCTGATACCATTGGCGCGTTCTCATGAGCTGTCCTGGCTGAGTTGGGCGTCTCCTGGGTCGTCCTTGTTGTCCGCCCCTGGGGAAAAAAAGGTTGTGGTAGCTGTTGTCCTGTTGCGCCAGGTAGGCTTGAAGTACTTCCACTTCCACTAGAGGAGGTTCCAGCAAAATGTACTGATTTGTTCCTTCTGCTATAGGTTTGACTCGCTTGCAGATCGGTGTAGTATGTCGGCCTGGGAAAAGGATAGGTTTTTCCTCTGAATAATTAGCCAGATCCTTTTTGAACTTATTGACCTTCCTATCAAGGGTTAGATTTTTAAACTGGATGATTTCTAGTTCAAGTTTGTCTAATTTATCCTTTGCATCCTGGATAGATTTATCATCAAGGAACTTTTTCTCTAGGTCTAGCAATTCTGCACCCTGTTTGTCACATTCCTCTTTGGCGGTGTCTATGACTAGAATCAGCCAGTCCTGGCTACATTTGTTCTCCACCCCACTGAAGTTCTTTGTGAACTTCGGGTTATCTGTGAAAACCCTGGGGATGTTGCGTACCTCGAGGCCTTCAGGGATTATCCCAGCTCTCAGGTATTCTAGCATGAACTTGCCATGTAGTTCTGTTCGGATTATCCTTTTTTTCTTTTGGTTAAGGATTTCTAATTGATCTTCTGTCAGACCTCTTGTGAGCACACCGTCCTCGTTACATAGTGTGGAAGAGGCCCCTAGGAGTTGTTTAAAATAGTCATCCGTATAGGAGACTACATTCACGTTATCCATAGATGAATTAGGACAAAAAGAAAGATGTAGTGAACAAAGTTATTGACCAGAGTGGTGGTCTGTCAAATGCCCACAGCCACGGGCTGTACTAGTTAGATTCAAACAATTGGGCTCCTGGAATGGAACCTATTCTACCCAGGAGGGTTAACTGAAGAACAAAGCACACAAGTGAATAGGTTCAAGAACACTATTGCTCATACACGCGAAATCCCACAATGTTTTGTAAACTCTGCCGTTTCTTCAATGAGACAATACTCATAGATGTTATATCTTAGAGAAAAATCTCTCAGACACAATTATTTTATATATTGGAACTGTGTGAGTGGTATACATAAAAGCACAATTCCAGGGAGAAACAGACATCAAAATGGTTTCTTGGACCACAACAGAACAAACAAGAATATGTTTTTAACACACTGTATCAAGGCGTTTTTCAGGCAAAAATAAAGACAGTGTGTGTATAACAAACCCAATCTGTGTGGGGGTTTGTCAAAAATGCACAATTCAATGGTGTCAAGTTACAAAACAAGGTTCTTAAAACAATATAAAACATTTGCAAGGATGCAAAAGAGAAATTTGCATGTATGGACAGCAATATATGTGCTGTAGTTTCAGGGAAATAGTTCGTCTACACCAGGTGTTTCAGCCATTTGGAGTTGAGCTAGATGAGCCTCATCATTCATATGGCCATCATCAGGACGGGTTCTGTGTGAAATGATGTCTGTGCTGCAGGGGAGGGAGACCACAATCAGACGGGTGTATGAGCAAAATAATTTAAAAAGAATAAATCAGAGGTATTGTGTAATCAATGTGATTCGAAAACACACAGCTTACCTATGGGGTAAATTCACAGGCACTGTATAAGAGATCCGCTAGCCGCGTTGGCTGGTCTCTAGGTAATCCTGTTATACAAAACAGACCAAGTACTATTGGCGGGGAGTTGAAAAACCCTCCAGTGTCACGTACATAATAGTTATAAAAGTACATGCTTTGTTGAATATAAATGAGTCTTACCTCTCACCGGCAAAATCCAGGTAAGATAGTCAAAGAGTGTTCTCTCTAAAAACAGCAATCCGCCGTTTGGTGCACGGATAAAAGATAAATATAAAGTAACAATGAGAGTCCAGAACTACAGGATCCTCGTTTTAGTCTAAGCTGGGGACTGCAGAAGTAGAATTACCTTGGATCGTGTATCAGGCAGAACTGGTAGTCTGCAGGAAAAGACAGTGGGCAGCGTATCCTCAAGCTGCTGAGTCACTGGGGAGAGCCGGCAGCAAAGTGTTTTTCTGAAACCTTTTGTCATAAAAATGCCTTCCTATCTCAAAGACACCTGCTTGTCACAATGGACGTTGAGGCGTTATATACATCTATACCCCAACAAGAAGGCCTCGAAGCAATATGTGATTTTTTGAATTCCAGAACAGACCAAGATTCCACCCCAACTGATTTCATCCTTGAGTGTACGAGATTGGCTATGTCAGAAAATGTCTTTCTGTTCCAGAACCAGATCTACAAGCAAGTAAAGGGTGTGAGCATGGGCGCCACCTTCCCCCCAGACATTGCCAATTTATATATGTCTAAATACGAAGAGAATTATGTTTTCACACCAGAGAACACTTTCCTATGTAACATCGCTCTATGGAAAAGGTATATTGACGATGTAATCATTGTCTGGAAGGGAACACCTTTGGAACTACAAGATTTTCATACGTGGATCAATTTGAGAAACACCCACATTAAGTTCACGATACATTGGGAACCATCAAATAGATTTCCTTGATCTCCATATCTACAAGACGCGAGACCGACTAAAAACTGAGCTTTTTCGAAAACCAACAGACCACAACACCCTATTGCACTTCACAAGCTATCACCCGATGGGCCTCAAGTACAATCTACCGTATGGACAGTTTTTGCGCATTCGTAGAAACTGTTCCGACTTGGAGAAGTTCCATCTCCATGCGGCAGGATTGACCCAACAACTTGCTAAAAGAGGCTACCCAAGAAAAGCTGTTAGGCCAAGAAAAGAGCAAGATACACTCCGAGAGAGATCTGTCTGGGTAACAAACCAAAGAAAGATTTGGGAAGACTTGTGTGCGTTACCACTTTTGGGCCTCTGAGTGTCCTAATCCAGAAAACCATCAAGAAGAACTGGCACTTGGTAACCCATCCCGGAAATTTGCAAAAGGTGCCTTGTTTCGCTTTGAAAAAAAAACAGGAATCTTAGAGATGCTCTTGTTCACACTTTCATAGAGCCACCCTCGCAACCACAGCATACACTCTGGGACCTACTCCCGATTTCTGGACACCATAAATGCGGCCATTGCGTGGCCTGCCCACTGACTCTGCAAAAGAAATCCTTTGAACATGACAAAGTACAATGGACAATGAATGATTTCACCAACTGTAATACCAAGGGTGTCATATACATAATACAATGCCCATGCAAGCTCCTGTATGTAGGCAAGACCACACGTGCAATTACAATGCGGATCTCAGAGCACCGTTCCTGCATTAGAAATAAGGTAGCAGACAAGCCCTTAGTAGATCATTTCACTGCTAAGATCCACAGGGACACGGATTTAAGGTGGTTTGTCCTCCAAAAAGTTAAACCAGCCAAGGGGGGGGGGGGGATTTGAATAAAACACTCACCCAGTTAGAACAGCGGTGGGTACACAGACTGAACACTGTACATGCTGGTTTAAATGTTTCAGTAGAATGGAAATCCTTTCTGCAACCACTTATTCATGTGTTGTTGGTTTTTTCCCCAGTGCAATGTTGTTTCTACTTGTTTCAGAGCATTAATTCACCCTGCTCCACCTGTGTGAGTAACTGTCTGAATTGGCCTAACATATGGTTTTCTCTCACTATATGATATATGCACTGCACCAACAATTATAGCCAGGTGTTTGTTGTGTTTTTGAGGACCATATGAAGCATGCATTCATTTTTCTATGCATTTGTAAGCACTTCTTATTTTTGCCCATTATATTCAGCATACTATGTATACTATGTGTTCATGACATGCACCACTGCCGCAATGCATTGACTCCTTTCCACCCGTTCTTGAATTCATTTGTGGTCGATGGTTGCCATGGCAACCTTTAGATTGAAAATAGCCCCTAAATTGCTTTTTCATAATCACTTGAACATTAGGCACACTCGTATTTGTTTTAGTGCAATCATACTAATCTGGATCAAGTGCTATACACCAATTCCTGGGGGCACTCGATCCCAGCCTGACTCTAAGATGGCCTCCATATAAAACAGCCTCTTTGTCCTGGCAACAGCGTTACTAACACTTTGCTGCCGGCTCTCCCCAGTGACTCAGCAGCTTGAGGAGACACTGCCCGCTGTCTTTTCCTGCAGACTACCAGTTCTGCCTGATACACGATCCAAGGTAATTCTACTTCTGCGGTCCCCAGCTTAGACTAAAACGAGGATCCTGTAGTTCTGGACTCTCATTGTTACTTTATATTTATCTTTTAGCCGTGCACCAAACGGCGGATTGCTGTTTTTAGAGAGAGCACTCCTTGACCTTCTTACCTGGATTTTGCCGGTGAGAGGTAAGGCTCATTTACATTCAACAAAGCATGTACTTTTATAACTATTATGTACGTGACACTGGAGGGTTTTTCAACTCCCCGCCAATAGTACTTGTTCTGTTTTGTATAACCGGATTACCTAGAGACCAGCCAACGCGGCTAGCGGATCTCTTATACAGTGCCTGTGAATTTACCTCATAGGGAAGCTGTGTGTTTTCTAATCACATTGATTACACAATACCTCTGATTTATTCTTTTTACATTATTTTGCTCATACACCCGTCTGATTGTGGTCTCCCTCCCCTGCAGCACAGACATCATTTCACACAGAACCCGTCCTGATGATGGCCATATGAATGATGAGGCTCATCTAGCTCAACTCCAAATGGCCAAAACACCTGGTGTAGACACACTATTTCCCTGAAACTACAGCACATATATTGCTGTCCATACATGCAAATTTCTATTTTGTGTCCTTGCAAATGTTTTATGTTGTTTTAAGAACCTTGTTTTGTAACTTCACACCATAGAATTGTGCATTTTTGACAAACCCCCACACAGATTGGGTTTGTTATACACACACTGTCTTTATTTTTGCCTGAAAAACGCCTTGATACAGTGTGTTGAAAACATATTCTTGTTTGTTCTGTTGTGGTCCAAGAAACCATTTTGATGTCTGTTTCTCCCTGGAATTGTGCTTTTATGTATACCATTCACACAGTTCCAATATATAAAATAATTGTGTCTGAGAGATTTTTCTCTACGATATAACCTCTATGAGTATTGTCTCATTGAAGAAACGGCAGAGTTTACAAAAAATTGTGGGATTTCGCGTGTATGAGCAATAGTGTTCTTGAACCTATTCACTTGTATGCTTTGTTCTGAAGAGAGAGCAGGACACACGTGAGCTCGAGAGAGAGTGTTGAACGTAAGCAAGGAAAGCCTCCCCTTATGGCATGACATATGTGAGAGGTGGAGGTGAGAAGAGCCGCAGAGCCCACGACTTTCAGAAGTGGCATGAACACGAGAACAAAACGCTGGAGGCCCAGCATTTAAATGCAGTGAGGAGATGGGAATCGAAATACTGTGGGTAGAGGGGCAAATAGCCCATAAGTCAAGAAGTAAAGAGTGGAGAATATCAGAGAGAGGATTCAGTGAATGGAAAGAAAAGCTAAGTGAACTACTTAAGGGAAGAGATACTCAGAGTAAACCACCAAAGAATGCATTTCACAGCCAAGAAGGTACATGGTACCAAACTCAAAAGGTTATAGCAACCTGAATCAGCAAAGCATAAAGATACGAAAAAGGGAGCATTGGAGAAATATCCCAAAATGGAGGTGACGGGAATCCGAATCCTGGTGGTGGCATGACCACAAGCCTTTCATGGTGGGCAGAGTACCTGTCCAACGACGCCAAAACCACAATAAGGACAAAACAGCGAGACGTCGGCTTACCCGCATCCATACCTGATCCCAGTGAAAGAGAGGACAGAGAGCGGGATGCTGGTGGAGTCGAGAAGGCAGAGAAGCGGAGAAAGCAAAGAGAACCAGAGCCAGTACAAGCCCAAATGAAATTCCCCTGCAGAATGAAAAGAAATGGGGAGAACCCAATCGTTGTGACGCAAGAGAAACTCGCCCCAGTAGAATTTATAAGATATTGGGCCTCATTACAAGTATGCCGGTCAGTATTCCCAGTTACTGTCATGCCAGTGCCCCTGTTTCCTGCAACCCCTGATGCCGGTATCACAGTATGATTACGTTTTGTTGGCACAGGCATTCTGCCCTGCCGGAAAAGGTGGCACCAGCATCACGGAAACGCCATCAAAATACCCAAAAACTGACAACACAGTCAATTACTGTGACCGGAAACAAAGTGATTGCCGGAACAGGAAATTGGCCGGCAGCCATTATAAAAACACAATCCATTGCAATCCTCAAAGCACAGGAGAGGGAGTGTGATAGAGTGTCTGGTGTGCTGGATACTACGTTTTTAGACACTTTTGTCTCACTGCTTTCTGTGCCGTTGCATACGGCTGCGGACTTCATTGCAGCGTAATTAGACTTGCTCAGTCTTTTCTTTCCTGAAAAACCCTGGCGTTGCTGTAGACTTGCTGAGTCTTTCCTTGTTGCCTGTTTCCAGACACTCCCCCTCCAGCCAACACTCGCACACATATACAGCAAAAGTAGCAAAGCTTGGCGGACTGTGATAGAGTGTCTGATGGAGATGGATATGCAACTCAGAAGTGGCAAAAACCGAGCTCCGTTAGATCAAGCACGCACGCCACTCAGGTAAACAACCTGTCAATTCAACCTCTACATGCCGAATGTCGGAGGCTGCAGAACAGACGGTGAGTGCACCAAATCTAAAATCCAGTCTAGCAGTTCATCTGCTTGTAACACCTTTAGCACACAATGCACAGCGTGCCTCAATCTCCAGGGCGTTGCCACCCACAGCCATCGGCCGTGCATTCGAGCTTTCAATGTGCGACGATGCAGCACACGTCGTCTCACAATCTTTGTTAAAGCCAACGAGCACAGAATAGGTGTTTTTTTCGCCACCTCGGTCGCTGCCGCTTCCTAAAGAGTTGCACGGGAAAACATTGCTCTGCTTGGCATGTCTGACATGGAACACGTGCCAACCCAAACGTACAACTTGTTCCATCTTCCACTGGTGCCCTTTTATGCCTGGAGACCCTTACTGGTCTTCTACAATACGATCATCCAACATTGGCGGACTCTAACACACAATTTGTAACAGCTGCCGTACCCCGTGAATTACTGTAAGGTGAACCTGGGTCTGGAGATCTAGTGGGCCGAAATCTGTGCAATGGGGGTGATGTAGATGCAAGATGCACATCCTAGACCTCTGCTTGTGGAAGCCTTGGTTCATAACATCTTACCATCTAGAGAAGCAGCAACCAGTCTAGGCCCCATTTTAGCAGTTAACTTTCTGAGCAAGGCACTGATGGAAAATGAACACATCAATACCTTTTTGACCAAGAACTCCACATTTGAGCCAAGAGCAAACAACTGTGTACTACGCAACACTGATTTGCATGAAGAGAGCAAGTTGAGTCAAGCTACGACCCTTTGTAGTACCATCTCTGCCCAGTCATGCAACAGTTCTGTCTGTTCCAACTGTAATCATGCTCTTACCTGCATTGATTCACAAACTTCATTAAAATCTGTATCATTAGTGCCTTCCTTGCCTAATGCATCGCAAGGAGGCCCAACATTGAAGAAACCAATCGCTACTGCCTCAAAGAAGGCAGGGAATCGGAGGATTCATAGACTTCATAAGCGAGGACTCAGTTCAAGTTCCTCATTTTCCTCAATGTTTACAAAGAAATCAACGGTACCTTTACTGGATTTAAATCCAGGCGATCTGTCAGATGCAGACTTGCTTGAAGGGGTTGATGCTTGGAGCTGGCAGATCAAAACGCTGCAGAGCTCCCTGACGACTGGTTCCTTCAATCATTTGGTTGCGTCGATACGAGTACCCTCAAATTCATTGGACAGAAAACGAAACATTAAGTCTATTACAGAGCTATCATGTGGTACGAGGCGAGATCAGTGTGGGTTGCTTGACCTGGCTCAAATCTTTCAGCCTAAAGCAAATTGTCAAGGCACAATGCCATTCAATCTAAACATACCATCAAGACCAGCTTAAATTTGTGTAAAAGCAAACTCGACCACAATGGATGCTCAAGAAAATGTGCCCGAGTCAAATTTTGTTGAAATCGTTCCAACGAAAGTAGATGCTTACAGTCTTAAGATAGTGGAAGAACTTGTAAGCGATCATCAACAAAACCAGGTGCTCCCGCTTTCTGAAACCCAAGAGGTGCGCCTGGGCAACTTTAGGAATGGTCAAGCCAGTATTCAATTCTCCACATTGGATCAGATTAGTCAGACTGACCCTCCTGAGGAGCAAGCATTATCTTCTGAAAACAACAACTCTGTAAAGAAGCATGACAAAGTTGATTTATTCTCAATCATGTCAACGATCACTATCACCCTTGCTCCCTTCACCAAACTATGAATAGCTGAACGATACCTTAAAAGACCATACAACGCTTCTAGCAATGACTCATTCAAAACTTGTTTTTTTGGAAGGTTGTTACTGCACATAAAAACCAGACGGAACCAGAATCTGGCTTGAGACACACAGGACACAACTTTAATGACTTGCACAAGATTCTGCCACCCAACCTGAGTGTGCTTAAATCACACAGACTGAAAATCTGCAACCACCAGTCGACTTAACGAGCGAAGAAGAGGGCGTTCCTGAAGCTCCTAAGCAAATTGCGAAGGACGCCATTGCTGCCAGAAAGACCGTTCACACTTCGACCCTTGAGCCAGATCTTCCAGCTGTAGGCCTAGCAATAGCAGAAAGTCATGGAAGCAGGCCTCCAGATAAGGTGCGTACCAGGCCTTTTTACGCATGAAAATGTTGTTAATACGACAGCGTTATTATTTTCCTGTATACATTTACACACAAGTTTAGAGCAGAGGTCAGTGCAAAGGTCAGGTTACTTGACAGACACCAGAAGGCTTCTTTTGATGTTTATTTACATGGATGTAATTGCAAGCCATGGAAACAGAATGTATGTCTTTGAGGCATTTCAAAAAAAGAAACTGCAGACTGTGATAAAAGCAATGGTTTCTTTCCAGTTTTACACAACTGTGCTGGGTCAATTTTTACACTTTTAATTTACACTCTAATTATAAAAACGACTATACACAATCTAGTTTACATCCATTCAACCTTGGAGTCAATGGGGTACATTACTATAAATGGTCAGTGGCATTAGAGTCTTTCCTCAAGGGCCAGTGATTGTCATTACACCAATCACAGGTGTTCCAGCCTCTCAAATCTTCAAGGCTACAATTAAAACATCCAAAACCTGACTCGCCAGGAAGAGCTGTTCTAAAACAAACAAATGAAAGTTACATTGGTAATAGAAAAAGAAACTCAGCAAAACCTGTCCATGTGATAATCCAGATAGGTATTTAACTTTATGTAGCGCCTCATACATGTTTCGACTAACATCTAGACACTGTGATTATTATACCTCAGTCGATATTCAGTTAACCCACCTCTGAAAGATGTTAGCCAATAAGATAGCTGAGATGGTTGAGCACTCATTGCTGCAACATGTGCGTGATCTGTAGGTTGCAAGTTTGAATCCCGGCAAGGCCATCTCAGCCTTTCATCCTTTCAAGGTCGATAAAGGAGTACCGACTTTGGTTTGCTGATAATAGTGATAAATATGTTCCATGTACAGCGCTTTGCCTAAGGTGCTATACAAATGACCATTTGACCAGGATATTAGATATCGAATTTTGCATGCCATCCTTGCTTCTCTGCAATGTTGTATTATAACATTGGCATACCATTAGGTAGTAATAGCTCCAGGAAATGAGGACTTTCATTAAACATCAAATTAAACAAAATCAAAACACCTAATACAATTCAAGCTAGCATTACTATGTAATTGGCTAGGTGTTTGTGTTTTCAACATTTAAATATATGCAGGAGAGATCAAATGGTCAGATAAATAAATGAAAGGTGTATTATGTCAATGCCGAAAGCTGCCGCATAGTAATGATTTCCATACAGTTTTTGCACGCGTCGGCTGGATGTCACATACTTTTTACTCTCTTGCAAAGGAGAAAAGTCATTTTTACTCTCTTAAAATAACATTTACTCTCCAAGTTTAAAAATAGGGAGTAAAATACTCCCACCTCAAAATCTTATCTGGAACCCTGCATGGAAGCATTGCTGATAACCCAGCCTACTCCATCTTTAATCAACAGCAAACTTTAGGTACCACGAATAAAGACAAGAAAACAAATAAAGTGCCAAAACAGCCTGGTTCGCAGAGTTTAAGTGGCAGTGAGGTGCGTGTAGTGAATGTGCCAAAACCTGCCCAGCGAAAACTCATATTAAAATGTACTGGTAGAATAGCTTTTTCGAAGCCTGCTATAGTGTGCAGTGACCCCATCACGCTGACCCATGGTTCTATGGTTCCCTCGAGTCCAATTTCGCAAATCCTATTAGATCTCTCTACTAATTCAATTGACGAAGAGGAAAATACTCATTCACCTGGAAAGGTGGCTAACACCGAGGATATTGGCCCGTGTGTAGACTTAGCTCAACCGGCAGCGGTGTTGGCTCCACCCGTTTCTCCTGTTTTTGTGTCAATGGCCGAAAAAGACAGCAAATAAATGCCATCAACAGGTTGGTGCCTTTAAAAGGTAAAAGATACAGCAAATTCACTGCCACAAGAGCCATGTGATACCAATCAAGGTAGCACAGAGTCATCAAGCTTTAAAGATAGTAGGTGGCCCAACAACAGCTCTAACAAAAAAAGAAAAGGGTCCAAAAACTCTTACAAGCTCATTCAGACTCTAAAGAATTACGACCTGTAATGATAACCTTGTGCTTAAAGGATAGTTCCGGGACTTTTTTTTTTATTGTCCCTACGGTTCAGCCATGTGTTTTTAAGCATAAATCGGTAGATCGTAGAAAACTTTCCTATGGACCTTACCCGACTTTTCGTCCATTAACGCACTCGAAATCAGCCGCCATTTTGTGATAATCCTATCATTTCCCCCCATCGACCTGGCTCACCTGCGTTTGCGGCACTAAATCATATCCCCCGCCCCTGAAACAGACTTTATCAAAACATTCATATTCCCCGCCTCTATCCGTGACGTGACTGTGCTGCGTAGGCAAACGCGCCCAGGCGTCTTCTACGCGACTCCACACAGAACCCGGAAACCAACACAGATCAGCTCACAACACAGCGCGCCACAATTCGGAATATGAAACTGTACTTTTAAATCAAACCGCAAGATTGTAAATTTGGTAAAGTACATTTATTTGACATCAAATGTTTAGAGAATATTCAGCGATTTGCATTTTTATTTGCTCACGTTCCAAAAAGTTCATTTTGAGGCACGCGATGTTCCTTTGCTGTACACAGGGTCTTAGATCATCTCACAATACAGCCCCTGAGCCTGACATCAGCAGACGTGTACCGCCCATTTCCCAACGCCAAAGCACGTTTCGTGTCAACAATCGCTGCGCCTCAGCTAATGAAGTGTCGCCATGGAAATGGCAGGACGCCTCTTTCCTCAATAAGTATAAACACACCGTTTCACAACACACAGCAGCAGATTTCCGATTCCATTACTCTCTCTGTGTTACTTTGAGTATTCTGTGACTCGTTTCTGTGCTCTGGTCAGCTACCTTCGCCGCTTCTAGGCCTTGTGAACACCTGTACCATCTCTGTAAATTATTTTACTTTCTTTACCACACAATGGCTACAATAATGCCGTATATGTACGAGCCCGAGTACACCGAGGAGGAACTACTGGAAAGGCAAGCACACGAAAACGATGGGGATTCGGACGGCAGTTGGGAGGACCAGTCAACGGATGAAGAGCCTGGACCAGGTCGCATGGACGGCGTCTCCACCTGGTGCACGTGCAATCGGTGCGAGCTAATGCCAACTGAGGAGGAGAACTGCTGCTGCCGTGAAAATTCCGGGTGCTTGGCCTACATTTCGGAAGGCGAGCCAAGTCCGCAGTGCATCACCGAGCTGCCAGAGTTCAGGGAAGCCTGCCTCTCACGGACCGTGTTGAGGATGATGATGGTGCTTATGCACGAACTTCGCGGCACTGTTCGTCCGCGTAATCCGAGTAACGAGTAAGTATACTCTGGTTGTGATGTCAGTGATGTCAGTGATGCCACTACCATTTCATGGTCGTCTCCCACATATAAAATTACATCTACATATCATTCGAACGCATGTAAATTGGTTCCATATTGTGCATTTTCTAGATAGAATTTTTTTCAAAGCAGAATGACATTTTTTACCTGAATCGACAGTGATAAGAAAGTTTTGTCATTTTAATACAGTTTGCATCTTTCTTTTTCACAGGTGGTACAGGCTGGTGGCCTATCGTTGCTTCACTTGGTGGCTTCACGGGAGGCTCGGACACCGCGTTCGGAGAGTAATACCTGCCTGTGCGGTACTTGCCATTAGACAACATTTCCCCAGCGACAGTGGACAATACCGCGGATTTTCCCTGGATGTGCTGCAACCGGAACTTTACAATGTGTAATGTTTATTATTTATGTTCAATTGAAATTAAGATCTAAAATAAAACCCAACATATATTTTAACAATGGTTGTTTTGATTTTTTAAATGAATCTAGTGTGTCTCCATTGAATAGTCTTCCTGTGCCTTGTCTTGTCACACCACATGTCTCCGGCCAGCATCCTCCCTCACGCTGGCCGCCCACCTTCAATCCACATAACCGTTGAACCCATATGCAGCAGACATACATATGTTATTTTGCGGGTTGGCATCAAGCCTCCCGGCCTTGCCTCCTCCCCAAAAAATACTTACCACACCACTTTGTTCAAGCGTTGGCAATAAAAGGCCGTTGGATTTTATTGATACAAAACATGGTTATAGGTAAATAATCAATATGGTTGATCATAATAAATCATCCTTTTGGGCACCGGGTACAGAGATTACCCCCTCTGGCCCGTGCCGCCTTGCCACCACAGGCCAGCCTGCTGCTGACTAACTGCCTAGGCATCCAGGGTCTCCAGGGTGAACTGCACCCATATATTCTCCTGGGAGGGTGAGGTATTTATAAACTCACCCCCCTGCCTTCCATGTACTAGATCCTGCAGCCTGCCTCTTACATGCAGTTAGATGGCCTCTCCTTGGTGAGGCCCTGCGGCAAACGAGTCTTGTCTGCACGACCACCGCCCCAATCCACCCCCCGCCCTATCAAAGGCAGTTCGCACCGGGGTACTTGCGCTGGCAAGTGGAACTGTCAGGGAGCGATAAAGGCCAAGAGGTGCCAAAGACCATGTACACTTCAAAGTGGTCTATAGAGCATGGGTTGTTGTTCCCATGTCTACCTCCAGACCCCGTGTCTCCTGCCAAGCATCCCCCTCACGCTGGACGCCCCCCTGCAAACCGCATAATGCCACGACATATACACGTCATTCATTCACAAACACACCCCTGTTTCGAATTCTTTATAACCCACTTCATATTTCTAATGAGAACTTCTTCGCGCTTTGCTAGTCAACCCGTGAAGGTGCTGGTTATCTGCTCTTCGTCTCTGTGAACTTCCGTGACCACTTTGAGCAAACTCGTCAGTTTGCAACCTGTGAACTGCTCCCTGTTCTACGACAAGAAACTACTCTGATCCCTGCATCTAACTGTTTGTTCGTCAAGGTAAGTCCATGTACCATAATCATTTTGCGTCCAATTTTTTAATTTATATCTATTTGCTAGTAGTCATCAAATTGCATCCATGTTTTCTTTTCGTTCAAGACAGTACATGCAAGGAACTAGTCACATGTTCTGAGTTTAGTCAAATTATTTTTCTATTTTTTTAAAGTTATTCAAATACTTATCCGCATGTGAATAACGTGTATAGTTCCAAGAACCAAAACGAACCTTGCATTGAACCTTTTATGTGTCATTTAATTTTTTAACACATTGGTATTCATAGAGAATTGTTGATCTTTACTTTTCAGAACTTTCCACAATGCCTGCCTGTTCCATTGGCGGTTGCCCTTCGAAGACCCATAATAAATCTGAAGGTACTATAATGCATGTTTTCCCTAAGACAATAGATCAGATAAGAGAATGGGTCCGATATTGCAGATATCCACCGTCTGAGCTTGAAAGTAGAGTCCTAGAAGTCTTTGCGGACAAGAGGGGTGATCGATACCGCATCTGCAGCAGGCACTTTAGCTCAGACATGTACTCCACATCATTACTAATAAAGAAGAACACACCGCGAGCGACGCGAAAATTGCTCTCAACCGCTATTCCCACTCTATTCGTCCACATCCCTCCACTGGTGAGTCAAGTTTACGGATTTAGCTCTCGGCCTTGCGGTAGTGTGTAGCATTAGCTAACAATAATTTCCCCATTTATGTATCCACTCAATATGAAGGCGGAAGATTCTCCATCCGTGTCGTTATTGCAGTCATCAGCCACTTCAAGCGCCTATCGGGTAATCTTACTTAGCTATTCTGCCACTGACTTGTTTTAGGCATGTAAATCAATAGTTTTAATTTATCGTGTAATTATTTTACCTAATGGTACACCCTAGTACTCGTCCTCTAGTCTTTGTTTTCAGTTATAATTATTGTTATCCAAAATAATGCAAGTACTGTCTTTCAGGGAGATGCTGAGGAGTCCAACGCATTGACGACAACCTTTGATGTCACTCAGATGCTCGAGGTACGTTTCTGGACAGTTCCATCGATGGAGATCATCAGATCTTGCATTCTTGTAGCGTGATTGTTACACACGTTTCTTTCGTTTTTAGCCATTGATATGTCCTTCTGTCGTCGCCCTCCTATGTGTCTTCTTTTTTCAATATTGTGTTCATTACTAATGAAAGTCCTATGTTTCAGGGAGTCGATGGAGCATTAGTCCAAGAAGAAGGGGGAGCATGCAGTTACGGGTCGGCGCAACAGCTTGCAGAAGTGTGCACCGCAGTTACAGCGTTCCTTGATGTTCTTATGCATTTCGAGGTATGGATACTGAGAGTTCGATCAAGCGAGATCATATGACGTGATTACATCCGCTATACTTCCTTCTTTATTAACGCAAGTACTATGTTTCAGGGAGATGACGGAGCTTCTTCTACAAGAACATCACCCCTAGTAGTTGATGCAGATCTCTGGGTGGTGACACTTCCAACGATCGAGCAAATCGAATCATATTTAGATATCCATTATTTATTTTAGACAACTGATCATTTGTGCAGGTCTATTTTGATGAGCCGTTGACGCCTGCACAAAGTTTATGTTCTTTTCAACAAAATAGAAAACCATACTAATGCAATTACTGTGTTTCAGGGAGTTGCTGAAGCGTCATCTTCAATAATATCATCAATGGAAGTCTATGCGGAGCCCGAGGTATGGATCTTGACAGTTCCATCTAACTAGATCAACAATGCGTGAATAATTGTCGTTTGAATGTTCTACACAATGCGTTCATTCGTGTTTTGCTATTGAGATGTACGTGGGTATTGGTCCCCAAGTACATTTTGTGTTTTCAATATTATTATACATACTAATGAAAGTTCGATGTTTCAGGGAGTCGATGGAGCGTCAGTGCGTGATGGATGTGCTTATCATGAAAATATAGTCATTGCAGCGCAAGAGGAAGTGGAGACATGCACACACGAGTCGGAGCAACAGCCTCCAGATGTTGAAGTTCGAGGCAAGAAAGTTTCAAAGAAAAGAAAGCAAAAGAAGGTTAGTGTCCTGGTCACTATATTATGTTGTTTTTCACTGTTAATAGTTCAATACTGTAAGTTGTGTTTAAACTGAACATCCCTTTTCCAATCTGTCCTCTAGTTGCGAGTGGGTGTACGAACTAGATCTACACAGACAGTGAAGCGAACGAGAGATGTTGCTTGTCAAACCTTTTGGCAGGGACTCGAGACTGGAGATGCATCGTGCCAATGGGAAGAATATGAAGTGATTGACAACGGAGCTATACCACCACCAGCCATTGATAGTGAATGTCCTCCTAGTAGTTCGGATGCAGTCGGAGATCAATTCACAGAATCCACACCCGCAAAAACTAAGACCGCGAGAAAGTTGAAGAAATTGTTTTATTCTCCCATCGCCGGAGAAGGAACAGATGTTGCAATGGAAGAGAATGAAATGGACAACAATGAAACACCATCAATATCACTGAACATAGCGGAAGATGATATCAGAGATTGTACCTTTAATGTGAGTGACATGTCCTCAACGTTACAGGCTGAACCAGCTGGGATGCAGAGTGACAGTATAAGGAAAGAGGCCAAATTCATTGTATTCGATAGTTGTTTGATTGATATTATTATTAAGATGAAATGTGGGCATTCGGTTGGTGGGGAAGTATGTGGGGAGCCATTGATTAATGTGACTCGTGCAATTCGAGGCACTAACCTTAAAATACATGCCACCTGTACACAATATCATCCGTTCTCATGGTCTGCACAACCCATGCTGGGGCAACTGCCAGCAGGCAATCTACTTTGTGCAGCGGCCGCACTTTTTAGTGGTTCAAGTTTTAAAAAATTAGAGTCTTTCTTTCAGTTTGTGGGAATCCATTTCATTGCGAAAACTCAGTTCTACAAATACCAAACCGATTATCTATTTCCAGCCATTAGCGAAGCTTGGAGAATGGAAAAAATGTCTATTGAAAGTACATTCGCGGGCAAACGGTTCAGGCTAGCCGGTGATGGACAGTGCGACAGCCCAGGATTTTCAGCCAAGTACTGCACCTACCACTTTCAGGACATGGAAAGTAAGAAAATTGTGAGTTTGGTGGTCGTGCAGGTGTCACAAAGTACATCCTCAGTGGCCATGGAGAAAGTTGGCTTTGTAGCATCATTGCAAGAACTACAATCGCGGGGAATGGTGATCGACCTGATAGCCACGGACAGACACGTTTCAATTGCCAAGACAATGAGAGAAGAGTACAAAAATATAAATCACCAATTTGACGTATGGCATCTTGCAAAAACAATCAATAAAAAAATGTCGGCTGCAGGTAAAAAAAAAGATATGCAAGGTATTTCACAGTGGTCCAAGTCAATCAGCAACCATCTTTGGTGGAGCTCAAAAACATGTGAAGGGTCGTTGGAAATTCTACTGGAAAAATGGCGGTCAGTAATGCTACACTGTAGCAACGTTCACCGCTGGACCACAAACCAACATTTCCACAATTGTGAACATGGCCATTTGTCCACAGAGGAGGCACGGAAGAAGAAGTGGTTGATTCCTTCATCACCCACTCACAAAGCCATTGAAAAGATTGTATTTGATAAAACTATAACAAGAGATTTGAGGGGACTCACGGAATTCTGCCACACAGGAGATTTGGAGGTGTTCCACAATATGTGCCTAAAGTACAGGCCAAAACGATTGCATTTTGGCATCGAGGGCATGATAAATCGGACTCTTCTAGCGGTCTTGGCACATAACCATAATGTTGGCCGTCAACAAAGTAGGACGACCGGAACTTTAGGGACGCTTCGCTACAATAAGGCCTTCACTAAAAGAAGTAAACAATGGGTGATCAAACCAGTGTTTGAGGATATGCAATATGAGTTTATTGAGAGACTTATTGTTGATGTCCTAGATAGGCACATACATGGAGTTGTGAACAAACCTGTGCAGGGGACAACTGCATTGCCACCCAACATTGCCTCTGTTCCATGTCCACCTAAAGCAGAGCTCATTGAGAAATACACATCACGGTTTAAATGATTGTAATTTGATTGTCTGTTCTCTCGAGTCTCCTCATGTTGCAGGCCCATTGAATATGTGTATCTATGTAATGTGTAAATAAAAGTGATTGCTCAGTGTACATGCAATGTGTCTCTCCACCCTTGCCCCTCCCTTCACCGTGCAGTAGTGCGAACCACCCGGGTGTCACCTGTGACTTTGCTCTCGAGTCTCCTCATGTCGCAGGCCCATTGAATATGTGTAGCTATGTATTGTGTAAATAAAAGTGATTGCTCAGTGTACATGCAATGTGTCTATCCAACCTTGTTCATTTGCGCATTAAATTAAACCAAACAGTAATATAAATCATTTTTCAAAAAATATAGAATGTCTCCGTATTTATGGTTCTCTGGGGCTGCAAAGCACGCAGACAAAATGCAAAGATGGAGTGTAAATTTCAAGTTCTGTGAGATGGCCTTACACTGAATGTAGCTAACTAGGAATGTGTGCTCGTTCAAAGTGAAGGTCAGCTGCTTTGATTTTTTTGCTCGGGTGCCGGAATGGCCCACAACTCAGTATAAGGTTCTATTGTTATTTGACCTTGACAGGCCGGGACCATCCCGAAAGACTTCTTTTTGGGGGTGTGGTGCAATAACGTAAGAAACGATAATGAATAAAATTTCAGAAACGATAGCCATTTAATGTTCGTTCATTAGAAGAAATAACGTCGGCATAGAAGGAGTGGTATTTCGGGGCTGCCCTACGCACAGACACAATGGAAAATGCAAATATAATGTAAGTAACTCTTTAGATGAGTTTATACCGCAATTTAATTACCATACAGTAGCTTTAAAGACGGGTTAAGTTGTACTTGTTCGTTCTATGTGGCATATTGTTTTGTACCGCGCACTATCTTGAGGAGAACCATCTCCTTTTACGGAAGCACCTCAAAACCTTCCTCTTTGCTTCTGCTTTCTCTCTCCCTCTCCCCTGCTACAACTGGTCCACTGTCTGCGACCACGGTCCTGGGCCCTTCCACTCTCCACCTGCACTGCCTCCCTGTCAACCCCTGCACTGGGGGACTGTCTCAGTATCCTACAGCCCCCCCTTCCCAGCACTTGTTCTGCACTTACCTTGCACTCGCCACCAGCTGGCCCTATGTATTTATTATTTTATGCTACTTACCTTGTACTCCACTTCCCCCCTCCCCTTCCCCTTGCACTTTTACCTTCCCCCTACCCCTGCACTTGCGCGATCTGAATGACACCTGGCCTAGTAGGATCGTTGTCCGTCTTCTCCTTGTTCCCCCCCCCCTCCCTGCCTCGCCACGCCTTGAAACACTTGTGTATAGGCGCGTTGCAAATGCCATATTATATCATATCAGTGACAAAGTGGTCCACTGGCGCTCAGGAGGCTCTGAAAAAGGCGGAGGAGAGGGGGTGGGTTACTGGAAATGACGTATAATACCCAGTTGCACTGTCCTAGCTATGAAATAATTTCCCGACCTAATATATAAAATGAATAATTTTAATAAAGATCTGATGGTGAGACTAATTTCATTTTTTATGTTTTTAAAACAGGTACATCCTTCATTATTGTCTGTGTCACGAGAACCAGACACCGGCGGATGGCTTTTACAACCGCCAGTTGCTTCTCCGCGTGAACAACGTTACCACCCTGACCATTTTATGGGACGATCGCCAAGTACAAGTATGCCCTTACGCGGTACTAATGGCTAGATGCAACATACATACCGTTGTGGTGGCCTAGTGCCTCGTTGTTGGAACAGCCATGCGATTATCAGTGCGACCGAAGAGCTTATTTTATCGTAAACCAACACGCTGTGTACTGCACACGAACATCGCTTGCCTGACGAACTATTTTGGATCGAGAGCAAATAAAAATGCAAATCGCTGAATATTCTCTAAACATTTGATGTCAAATAAATGTACTTTACCAAATTTACAATCTTGCGGTTTGATTTAAAAGTACAGTTTCATATTCCGAATGGTGGCGCGCTGTGTTGTGAGCTGATCTGTGTTGGTTTCCGGGTTCTGTGTGGAGTCGCGTAGAAGACGCCTGGGCGCGTTTGCCTACGCAGCACAGTCACGTCACGGATAGAGGCGGGGAATATGAATGTTTTGATAAAGTCTGTTTCAGGGGCGGGGGATATGATTTAGTGCCGCAAACGCAGGTGAGCCAGGTCGATGGGGGGAAATGATAGGATTATCACAAAATGGCGGCTGATTTCGAGTGCGTTAATGGACGAAAAGTCGGGTAAGGTCCATAGGAAAGTTTTCTACGATCTACCGATTTATGCTTAAAAACACATGGCCGAACCGTAGGGACAATAAAAAAAAAGTCCTGGAACTATCCTTTAATAGAAGATCTGTCTTTGAGTTACTTCACTCGGTTCCTAACCTGAGACAATTATGTTCAGAGGATCTGAAACTAATTGAATTAATCGACGAAGGAAGAACAGACTCCATTTGTTGATTGAAGCTACAGAGAGTTTGTTGATGTTTGGTTATGAGCTGGTTGAAGGTAACTTTATTGATAAGATATTAGCCAGTCACATAGATCTCCGGACCAAAAATCCACCTAACACCTTAAATCAGACAAAGACAAATAATGTATTACTGTTACTGATAGAGAAAAACAACTACAAAGACCCTCTTGGAATAGGGAGGGTCCCGGCTGGTCCAGTACTGAAGATAAATGTCACTATTCAAGCTGCAATGTTTACGAGAAACATCAAGTGTGTCAAACCAGTTGAACCGTCTAAATTTTCAAATTTTGACAAGGTAGACTGGTCTTGGCTGTCCAGCGATCTAGCAACAACAAATAGTCTTTAGCCCAACCTTATTAAATCTTCAAACACAAAGGAAGAACTTGAAACCAGTCCAATGCAAGATGACTCCTGCTATTTTAAAATTAGCTTGTTGGAACACTCTGGGGTTTTCCCATTTGACTAAACCCAGTAATTTGAATCTTGGTAACTTTGACCTGATCTGCTTACAAGAGACCTGGCTACAGAAAAATCCTGTGTTAGACGGCTTAGATATTTCTATCAGTCCAGCCGTTAAAGGAAAAGTCGGGCGTCCATCCGCTGGTCTGTTGACTGCCATGAAAACTGGTGGTGTCTTAGCCCTTCACAAACCAGCATCAGCACTTTTGCTCTGCCAAGAATCGATAATTGCGTGGGAGACCAGAGATTCTTTGAACACTATTCAATCATTAAATATGATTACAATTATTAATGTGTACTGGAACACAGCGCTGACCACAAATGAAGTATTCATTAATCAAATCTCTGACCAATTGGATGGGGCCCTTATGAATCATCATTCAAAACATGTAATTATTTGTGGAGACTTAAACATAGCAGACTTAGCCAATTATCAGCATGGCTGCTCTCAGAATCTTGAAGATTCACGAAATGTTAGATGTCTCCTGTGGAGCGACTTAATGCAGTCTACAGACATGCATATGCTTAACAGAAACTTCAAAGACGATATTCCACCTAAAGCAACGTGGGAAGCCTCTGGTCACTGCTCAGTAATAGACTATATCTATATCTCTGACCGTTTCTTGCCACTGGTTAACAGCTTTGAAGTGATTAAAACCACACAGAGTGACCATAATCTCCTTCTAATGACATGGAGAGCTCCTGAATGCATTGTCAGAGAATATATGATACCAGTTTACTCAAAATGTAATGCGGGCCCGAGTCTTAAATTCATGTAGTCTAAAAATCAAAACCTAACGACAGATCTGGATACAATTGACCAATTCGTGGAGTATGTTACCTTACTTGAATGATGTTGGACATATTGGACTAAAAGTTTTGCCTCAACTAATGTCAATCTTCACACCTTTAATAAAGAACTGGTAGAAAGAAGAAAAAAAGTCTGTAAGTTGGCAAAAGTAGAAAAGATCTCGGGCTTACAAAAAGAGGTCAAGACAGCCTCGTCTGAGAAATCGTCCTACAAAAACTGGCTGTGCTCATCCAGCCATCAACGATACCAAAACGATTCGGAGGCCATGCTCAGAGCACTGGCTGGTAAAGACCTGCAAATATTTTGGTCACTGATCAGGCCTGCAGAAATAACATCAAACGAAAATCAATCTAATCCAATACCTGAAGAAATCTGGTGTAATCACTTTAAAAACCTTTACGCTGCATCGTCAGACCTCAGACCAAGAGAGAATGACTCGAGCAGTCAGATTCTGTGGGTAACTGCAGAGAGTGTCGATGAAATATCTAAAAGTTGAAAAGTTCGAGGGCCCCTGGACCCCACGGTTTGACAAACTGTTTATTGCAGGAACACCCAGAAGAGTGGGCGTCGTTCATCTTTGCATTGTTTAAACAAATCGTTCACTCTCAACATATGCCGAGTTCATGGAAGAGGGCGATAGTGGTACCAATTCATAAAAAAGGAGACCAAAGCGACCCTAAGAACTATCGCCCTATCGCCCACTTAGACGTGATCGGTAAGCTTTACAGTACTGTCATACTGGACCACTTTAATAGCTGATGTGGTCAAAACAACTGTATTGATCCACTTCAAGTCGGATTTGTAAAGAGCCTACGGACCTCAATAAAAGATTTTACTTTTGCAGGCTCTGAAAAATAAACATTGTCGACCTCGAGCTAAAACTTTCATGGCATTTGTGGACTTGGTCCAAGCATTCGACCAAATAGAAAGAGACAAACTATGGACAAAATTGAAGAAAAAAAACTGCCCTTCGTCCATAATAAATCCAATCATGGCATGTCATTCTAAAACTTTGTTAAGAGTGAGACTAAATAAAGTAGGTCTCCTCTCAAAAGGAAGTTGTAACCCGGAGAGGGGTAAAGCAGGGCTGTTCAATGGCAGCTGCACTCCAATTTTTTATTAGAAGATTTGAAAGATGGATTTTCGTTAACTAGATCTTTCTCACATAAAATTGGAGGAGTTTTCTTGTCCCAATTACTGTACGGGGACAACGTAGTACTAATCAATCAGACCCCAGTGGGTCTTCAAAGACAACTGGACTCCCTACAACAGTATAATCGAATGGCTTGGAAATTAATAAAGAAAAAATGAAAATTTCGACAACTCAAACTCAAGAAAAAACGTCCCTCTTGGTTCCTTGATGGCAAAGAAATTGAACATGTCCAGGCCTTTAAGTATCTAGGCGTCTGGTTGAGTGACTTAAGATCCGACGACAATGCATTTACATGCAAAAACAAAAGGCACTCACCAGTCAAGGATGAGCTTTGAACCGCAGGTTTGGACGTTTTTTGATTTTACCAGTTCTTAAACTCCATTGATCGAATGTTATACCAGTAATCACACATGGGATGTCAACCCCAATTGCTATTATCCGTAGAGAATTGGGTCTCAATTCATTGCAGTTTACAGTTGACTGGAGCAGTCTTGCATTGTTTCGAAAGTGTCATGTTTTGCCGCGTCCACAGATTCTGGAAATGGCCTTCAAAGTATTAAACTCCAACAAAAACTGTATTTTGACAAAATGGAGTAAAAAAACGTACTGAACATAAATTGGCAGTTCCGTAGAACAACTAATATCCAATCGAGAACGAGTAATGAAAAAAGCTAAAGAGTATGACTGTATTCCCACCCTAGAAGCTGCTTGCAGCTA
Source organism: Ambystoma mexicanum (assembly GCF_040938575.1). Lineage (NCBI taxonomy): Eukaryota > Metazoa > Chordata > Amphibia > Caudata > Ambystomatidae > Ambystoma > Ambystoma mexicanum. Next base: position 295,336,728 of record NC_090936.1, on the reverse strand, counting down.
TCAAGCAGTTGCCCATCTACCGGTTGAAAGCTGGAAACTTAATACAGTATGTGCTTATTTAAATAGTTTCCTGTCAAAACTATAATTCTTACGAGTTCGTATGAATCTCTATCCGACAAACGAAATTAGAGCAACCTGGTATTTGACTAAGACCAAGTGTTGTCGTTTCTGTAATGACGAATCTTCGATTGAAATGCTGGTTCACTGAATAGCAGCATGCCAGGCACTCAAAATAATCAGAACCAAACACTTTTGACCACTCTTTTCTGATCTTGTAAGATCTGATACAGATGCATGGTGGAGCTCGCTTATTGATGGTCGAATAGTGAAACATGTAATCGCCACTGTAAACTTTTTAGCTGAAGTCTTACTGGACCGGGCTATATTATTTTTATTTTTTTATTGTTGTTTTGGTCAGAGGTTAATCTAACCTTTCAACATATACATACAAAAAGAAGAAAGGGTTAGTTTAAAACATTTACAGGAATAAAAATACCACATATTTACTGAACTATATCATATGCGTTCTTCACATTCAAGTTATTTCTATTTACATTTGAAACATAATGAACATATAATGACTTAAATAGAATTTTTGAATATTTCATTATATACAGAAAAAAAGGTATTAATTAATACTTGATGCGGCCTTGATATTTCATCTGCTCCAAGTTTACTAGTTGGCTTAGGCATCAATTGATTAAGATATTTTACAATAGCATATCTTAGGGATTTAAAATTTCCCACGAACAATCTTATCCATAGTTCATCCATATCTAGTGTACGGTTAATATCAAATAAATGTTTAAAATAGAATATTCGTGCAGGCAATAGGGCTTCACATTCCACTACTAAATGTTTCAAAGTCTCATTACCCTTCATACAAAAGCGACATTCAATACTTTCCTTTGAGATTTTACCCCATTTTACCATTATTTCCTTCGAAGGCCATATGTTTAACCTGAATCTCAAAGAATCCGAGCGCTGATACGGGCTCGGGGATTGAATCAAATATTTTCAATTTGACCGAGACATTTATGATCAAATGGATTTTGGGTGAATTTTTTCAATGTCAAACAAGCCGTTCTTGTTTTAATCCAATCGTTCTTCCAAAGTTTGGATTTGGCTTTATCAGGGTTCTCAACTAATAATTCATAAGATATATTAGCATCATTCAGAATTTTATAAGCAAAAGTATGCCAGCTCTTTGGAAATTTATCATTAGAGTATAGCAAATAATTAGACAGCATGAAGAGTAAACCATTCCCGTTCTCTTTCATTATGCATTTCCTGAACAGCTGACAAACTTTCCACGTATATATTGCATAAATTGAGAGCAATCCCAACTCATGCCTGATGACACACATGGATTCAGACATGGGCAACATCAGAGATTTTTTCCAGTAGATGCTTTCGAATTTTAACCAATAAGAATAAGTTTGACATTTTTTAGTCTCTGATCCATACAATATAGTGGGTATATATTTTTGTTTGAAGTAAACAATTAAGGGATTAATTGAAAATTTACAATACTTTTTGCGAATCAAGGACATCTGAGACAAGGCTGTTTTTTGTTATATCAGGAGATGTTCCTCATATGGTTTGTCTGTGATGTCGTCGTTGACGCAAATACCCAGATATATGTAAGAATGTACAACCTTCAATGGAACTTTTTGCAGGCACCATTGTTTACTTTTTTGCCTCTTTCTTTCCCCAAATTGGATGACTTGAGTCTTCACAAGATTAATGCTAATACAATTTTTGCTAGCATAAATATCTAGCACGTTTAGCATATTGCGCAGACCAATTGGTGTTTGAGAAATAAGAACCATGTCATACGCATAAAGGAGCCAGTTAATTCTAGATCCTTGAAGTTTTACTGGTTCGGTGATGACATTAGAAAACCCAATTCCAATATCCCAGATGAAGAAGTTGAACAAGGCAGATGCCAAGAGGCACCCCTGCTTCAAGCCGCGAGCCATTCTTATTGGTATGGACAGTAGGCCAAGATTGTTTAGCCTAATTTGTATGGTTGTGTTGGAGTGAAACTCCACAATCCATTTTAATATGTACCAAGGACATTTTAGGTCTAATAACTTCTTAAAAAGCAATTCTCTTGGAACCAGGTCGAAAGCAGACTTGAAGTCAACAAAAGCGGCATACGTTGGTTTTTTCATTTCTTTTCCATGCATAATAATGGCATGCAAAGTCGTTAGATTAATGGCAGTGCCTAGCCCCGGAATGAAGCCTGTCTGACAAGGATCACAGTAATTTAAACTGTCTAGCCATTTGTTAAATTCTTTCAGAACTAACCGAGCAAAACATTTTCCTGGACAATCTAATAAGGTGATTGGTCTATAGGATGAAGGGGTTGTTCGATCTCCTTTTTTAAATATGGGGAGAATCACGGATGTTTGCCAGGATAAAGGCAATTTCCCCGATCTCATGATCTCTTTAAAAATAAGATGTAATATTTCAGACCATATTTTCTTGTCCTGTTTGATTTGTACGTTATGTAGGCCTTCTGGCCCTGCTGCTCTAGACGTACTTAATTTGGCTATACAATGTAAAATATCTTCTTGATCAAATTGTATTTCATGATCACTAACAATTTTATTCCACTCCAAACCAACACCAATCAAAGGGGAGTTGTAAATATTAGAGAAGTACTCTTCCCAGTTGCTTTCAGAAATGGAATTAATTTGAAGTGTGATTTGATTTTGGTGACATGCAGAATTCAGGAGTGCCCATATGCCCCTTGAGGATTTTAAAATAATTTGCCTCAACATAGTGTAACGCTCACCTGATTCCCGCAGAGGCGCCGGTCTTGACTGGGTGAATGCCGTATCTCCAAAGGTGATGTGTAACACCCATTGGCTCTTTGGGCTGGACCTCTGTGCACTGTATGTCTGACTCGAAGAGTAAGATGTCTGCAGATAGAAAATATGGGATTTATGAACTGGGGTTATTGGATGCCTCTCTCCTCTTCCCTTTCTCTTCTCCTGTAGAACCCCAAAGGTTAACACCCTCACCTTAGGTAAGTGAACGCCGAGCTCTCCATCTGCCTCGGGGCAGGGTGCTGTAACCAGTTTCTTCACTGGATAAGGGTGCAGGCCTCTTGACCTCAGAGGACTGCTGTCCGTCGTTAACTGCACGAACGGTAAGTTCTGGGCACTTCAAATGTCTTAAAAGTCTTTTGTAATGATATCTCTTGTTTTGCAGGGTTCCGGCGATGGCGGATGGCGGGCTGATGAGAGTTGAGGATCGAACCCGCGTGAGGAATAGAAGCGCCTGGAAGCACGTAAGTAAGCGCTTGTAGCCTGCTTCACGATGCGCACTAACTGTCCCTTTTAGCTTGCAGGTACAAGTTCGGAGCTTTAGAGAAGCTGAAGGGTGCTGGAATACCCACTGGATTCGGCGTGGGAAGGAGTAATGGCACGCGAGTAATAAAGTTGCCCAATGTCTTTAAACGCACCTTCTTTTGTCTTTCAGATGCGGGATGCAGCGCCGAAGGCCTCCGGAGCGTGCGAAGAGCTGGTAAGCTTTTGTCTTTCAGATGCCGGAATGCAGTGCGAAGACCTCCGGAGCATGCGAAGAGTAGGTAAGCCTTTGTCTTTCAGATGCCGGAATGCAGCGCGAGGCGTTGGTGACAGCCGATGGACCAGGTAAGAGATGCGCTGCCACTGAAGACCGTAGTGCTAACCTGTTCTTTCTTTGTCTTTACAGGTGCTGCTGAAGACTGGATTCCAGGATGGTAAGCCTTTGTTCCCTTAGGCCCAGGATCAGAAGCAGAAGACACGATGAGCGTTCTGCTGCAGAGAATGCAGAATAACGCAAAGCAAGATTCATCCATCGGGTGTGGTTTAAATAGCCTCCTGTAGTGCTTAGGTGTCTCCTTCCACAGCCACGCCTAAGAAAAGAGTTCCTGCTTTCCAGAAGAGTTCCAGTGTTCTGAACCTAGGGAGTGGCTCCTGCCCCACCCAACAGGAAAAGTAGTCCCAAACAGAAGAGTATCAGGGGTTCAACTGGCAGGTAAGTAAGCAGCATGGTCTGCTGCAGGTAAGTCCACCCAAGCATTATGAGCCCGGCGCTTCCAGCGCTGGGACTGGGCATCTTTATGAGCCTGGTGCCACTGGCGCCAGGACAGGGTCCAAAAGGTCCCAATTGGGACTGGCTGGCACTCGGAACCGGGGTTATGGGTCTGCTTCCAAGGGAGTCGGGCAAGTCCTGATCTTTTGGAAGCAGAGATCATGACACATAGCTTCGCCGTCACGCTGATATTGAAGCGCTCGCCGATTAAGTAACCATCTTTTATAACGAGATTTTAATCGTTTTATTTCTTCATAGTTAGTTACAAGAAGTTCTACCGAGCCTTTTAATAGACTTTTCACTTGCCTTCTTAATTCACATTCTTATCTTTTACCTCAATGTCAAAGGTATGAAGATGTTTTGTGCGAAAACCCTGGACATTTGAGGACCCAGATGCGAAAAGTTGCATAGCACGTATATAACAAGGGTTGTCTTCTCCTGTGGAAACACTATATGCATTATGCAGCTCCCTCTTAAGACCAAGCAATTTGGTTTTAGACCACTTCATGCGATTTCCCGAGGTGTTAACGTGAGGGTTCGTGAGATTTGAGTTATGAGTTCTAGAAATCAAAGTCGGCCATCTACAAGTTACAACTGACTATGATCGCTCATTTTTGTTTGTCTGATTTCTAGAGAGATGATGTTAGAGAGAAGTTGATCGTTGACATATATATAATCCGGTATACATGCATTTCACCGCAGTATTTTTCATCGCCGTTTTTATTTTTAAAAAAAACTCATCTTTTTTTTTTGGGGGGTTAAAAAATTTAATATATGGTTGTGGGTGTAAGGGAATAAAAAACAAAAAAGGGGGATTTGGGGGGAACCCCCCCCAAAAAAAAAAACGAAAAACCGATGAAAAAACCCGTGATGAAAAATACTGCGGCGAAATAACGTGGAACCATATAATCCAAGGTGGAATAACTACCCTCATTATGCCAGGTGGCTCTGTGAGGCACATCACCTGGAATTGTACCATTTAACATTGAACAATTCCTATTTTGCATTAGCATTAACCAATGATGTTCATCAGTTGTCTGAGTAGATACATATGTTGAGCCAGACAGTAAGTGCATATTTAAGTCACCCATAATAAACATTTCCAGAATAGATGCATCTTGTGAAAGTTGGTCTAAAATATTATTGAGATTGTTAAAGAATTCATCCGATGTTAGATGTTTTTTTCCCCAGTAGATGTTAATAATTGCACAAATAATTGCATTCCTTTTGAATTTTATAATTTGGAAACAAGGTGACGGAGACTGGTGCGAAATAATTGCAAAGTCTCAATCTTTTCGAAAAGCAGTTACGAGGCCCACCATAGGTCTACCAACAAGGGTGATAATCGCAGGTACTTGATATACTTCATATAAGTCCCATGTTGGAATGAGGCTTAGCCAAGTTTCCTGTAGGACTATTATGTCATATTTTAGAATATCAAGATTACTGCTATTGATAAGATGTTTAAAAACCCTGGTATTCCAGGAAAGCAGGCTAATATGTTTGTCTGACTGGAATTGTTACGATGATTGATTAAAATCTTGGTTCACTCTTGCTTCATAAGAATTTAATTCTGAATTCACTTGAGCAGAGGTTTTATCACCATATATTCTTGACTGCGGCATGGTGGATGTAGTCATAGTCTGGGTCTTGATCGAAGAGTCCTGACTGAGGATGAAACCTAAGTTGCAAAAAGCTGCTCGGGCTAGCCATAGAGTGTTAAGTATGACACCCGACCGAATGTACAGTTGTGCCTCAAAAAGGTCTGGAGGGTTAGTAAACTCAACAAGGTCAATGTCAGTAGAGGTTAAATCTTCCAAAGCTGTAATCTCTGCACAAATGTTCAAAAAGCTTGCACGATTCAAATCGTACTTATTAAAGGGAGCACCTCTGCATTTGATTAGCAAACAATGATGTTTTTTAAATTGCGCTTGGTTCTTAGATATAATAGTGGAGGGTCTAGACTCATTATGAAAAGATGAGTCCAGACCTTCAACTAGTGGTTTCTGTAGGCTAGCAAACGCAGTTTTTTGATCTCGGCCTTGCAAGATTGGACCCTTCAAAAGTTGTTTAACATTTGGATATTTACTTTGCATCGAATTTGGGGAATCATAAACCACACCAGAACATGATTGCAGCATCAGCTGCTTGATGTTTTCATTTTCTCTTTTATAGTTTGCAAATGATGTTCGTATTTCATTGTGGAGTTCCGGGAGGGTACACTCTGTGTCAGAAGGTGTGGCAACTTGCACTGGGCCACTACCCACAGGCAAATCAAGTCCTTGGCATTGAGTGCTATTTGCAATATCAGTTAATGGGGGTAGTCCTGCAAGACTCATGGGATGAATTATATTCATCATTGATTTAGACAACACTATATTTTTCAAAGTTTGATTGTGAATAAGGTTTGCGGCTTTTGCCGATGCCATTGAGGCAGAGGCCACCAAGAGATCATCCAAGGGCTTATAAGGTGTAGGTTCTTTTATTTGACGCTCCCCTACTTGTTTAAGTTGGAGTCGTCTCTTTTTCTTTGCTGCCTTGATTAGTCTTGCAACCTTTTTATGTTTGATGTTAGAAGATAGCCTATCAAGAGATTGAGCTGATTTCGATAACAAGGTGTCATTTGCAAGGTTCGAGATTGTATGTTTAGAGCTGAGAAACATAGGAGCTATGTTGGTTGGCAATTTTTGCTCCAAGCAAACATCCACGTTTGACCTAGGCGCTTGTTGAGAATCAAAAACAACAACCTCAGAAGCAAGAGCGGATGATGTAGGTTTTACAAAAGCATCAAATACAGCATTCACAGATTGCCTAGAGGCTTGCTGAGAATCATAAACAATAGCTTCAGAAACATGGGCAGAAAAGGCAGATTTTCCAGGAGCATCAACAATCACATTAGCAGAGCGCGATGTAAGAGTCGCAGGCACGGTTGGTACCAGGGGCTTTAAATGGGCTTTATCTATGGCAATAGTTTGAGTACCTTGATCATCATAAGTCGTATGGTGCTTAACATCTATTTGTGTCTTTAAACCAATCTCACGGATTATGTAATCATGTGATTGTAACAGACGGTCAGTGTGGTGTTGTATTTTGCCATCTAAAGATTCATAAAGCTTGGCCAGTGATAATAAAGCTGTGTTCATAGCAATTAAGGTATTATTGAGTGCTGGGGCTTCGGGGAAAGTAAATCTGTTATTTCTATTCAAGGTTTGTGGATGTTGTATAAAATATGGATGACCACCAGCATTTTCCTGAATTTGTGAACTTCTAGGGGTAGGGGCTACAAAGGATGAAGATCGATTAGAAGCACTGAAGGATTTATCAAACATAGCTGGAGAATTATACAATTCCTGTTTGTCACTGTCCTACGGCTTATTTTGAAAAACAGAAGCTGATGGAATGGTCGGAGAAGCAGGAACCGCTAAGACAGTCGGAGGACTAGATCTATCTGATCTGTCAATTAATTGTATTAAGTCGCCAGTGTTTGAGCAGATGTATTGCACGTCAGTGTTACTAGTATCATGAGGAGGAGAGGAATTAAAAAATTCAAGACTCTCAACATCTGTTTCACCTGCAGAAGTATATTTTTCGTATTCCTTTCTTACCAAGTGTTGGGCCTGAACTGAACATAGTGGTGGGTTTATCGGTAATAAATCCACTGATGTTTGGAAATTAGTTCTAGGTACTTGGAACACATGTATTTCACCAGATTTGCATGCTAAAACAATAGAGGTGTCAGCAATTTCCGTGTTCATCACAGTTTTAGAAGATGTGTATGGCACATTAATTTCACTCTGCACTATTACTTCACTCTGTATTACAGCAGCAGACGGTGGACATGGTGAGTTTATTATTGGCGTGTTGGTTGCGGTGTTGAAGAGTGATTTCTGAAACCTTGCACCGTCGTTTTGACAGAAGGAGCGAATGTCAACGGTCAAAGATATCGACCTTTTTTTCTTTTCCTGGTTCTCTTTGAGTATTTTAGCTAAGAAGGTTTTTCAAGATTCCAAAGGAGGTATGTCATATGGACCATTTCCAATCTTAGGCATTCCTGACATTAAAGACATTTTTGATTTAAGTGTGTCTCGAGCAGAGGCCATAAATATAAATCAAAAATCACGTACCTGATGGACTAAAAATTGGGTGACTATTGGATATTTATCAAAACAAGGTTTCAGGTGATGAACAGTATCCCTTGGAGCTTTTAGACAGCAGTGGATAAGTCGCTCCAGACAAAATCCTTTCTGGTAAAAAAAAAGCAAATCAAAATAGTAGCAAAAATCAAATTATAATGGCCCACAACTCGCGCTGCGCACCGCAAGCAGCAAACAGTACTTAGTGGTACTTCGCGGTGAGCGTGCGCCAAGACAACAGTATTTGTAGAAATGAAAGAGGGACCACCAGGATGCGTGTCACGCAATCGGCGGGACCTCCTTCGGGAAGTGCTTGTTGGTAGGAAGTCAGGCGAAGTCGGTGCCGCCTATATAGACGTCCTCCTGGACGAATTAGTCTATGTTTGCATGGCAAAGCAGCAGACTCAGTGGAAGTCTTGTGGCAGTTTTCTCCTGCAAATGCAGCGGATCCAGCAAAACAGCAAACAGTACTTAGTGGTACTTCGCAGTGCTATATTATGTTAGACAAAGACATTCATATCCCCCTCAGAGTTGTATTTGCTTGTTTACAGAGTTTACTTTACAGTTGTTTTTTAGCTTTATTAGAAAGTAAGATGGTGATAGGATTTATTTGAATTGATTTCATCAAGTAATGTGGTTGTTGCAAAAAAATTGATTAAATGCAATCAAATAAATAAAAACAACAAAAAGCACAGGAGACAGCCACCCCTCCTGACCAGACAAACTCCACTGTCAGCATGTCATCCAGAGTCAGTGAGACATGCAAGCGGAAGCTACACTTCTCTGAGCCCAAGCTCAACATGCTAGCGGACACCATTGTCCACCATGCCGCAGAGCTCTTCAGCAACGACCACAGCAGGCAAACCCAGCTGCGCCAGACGAGCATCTGAGAGGAGGTGGCCCAGAAGGTGTCAGCAGTTGTCACCACCCCCGCACAGTGTGAGACTGCCACTAGCGATGGGAGGGCCTGAGCCTCAGGGTACACAACCTCCTCTCGGCCCAGTGGAGGCAGGGCATGGCCACAGGTGGCGGTAGCGCATCCTCAATATGCCTGTAACCCTGGGAGGAGACGTGCAGCAGTGTGCTGCACCTAGAGTCCTTTGAAAGGGTCGGTGCTGTGGAGGCCAGAGCTGGGACACCCGAAGAGGCCGGTGAGTACACGTAACCACAATGCAATATCAACCTCCCTGCACCCACCACTGTACCAACATATCACAGAAATTGTAATTGCATCGTCCACAACCCCAAAAACACCCTGCATGCACCCCCCCCCCCAATTAAACAACAACCTGGGTGCATACATATACATACACACTGGCCACCAATATATGACCGATCCCAGTAATACATGTAGAATCCAGTTACGGCACCCCTGTACTGCTAACCGAACATGCATATGCTCCCACACAGAAGACACACATCACCCTGCCACAGCGTACTGTGTGTGTGCCTGCCGTGCCTTCCCTGGCACAAAATCACAGCAGTGCTAAGCCCCATCTCCACCCACAAATGACCACTGTTGCACACAAATGCAACCTGTGAACCCCTTGTCCCAGCGAGCCCAACCCCTGAGCATAAATGCACAAGTGTCCCCGTAACTGGTACAGGCAGCAAGCCCCATGCTGACTCCATCCATACCACACCCCTCGCCACCCCAACATCCCAACATCCCACAGCATGAACGTCGCCCCCTAACACTGTACCCAGCAATTGGCAGTACACCACAACAGTATCCCCAGCGCACCACTCTACCATGTACAAACATCACACATCCTGCCGCTCAGTACGCATAACACAAGCATGTGTGCACCATGCCATGTACCACGCCATGTCCCCGACACAGCACAGCCACGACCAATATAATGCATGTATATCTGCTTCATCAATCCACACTGTTCTCTGACACATGCCTTTCTGACTCCCTCAGGCACATCATCTGACAATGAACTGGCCCAGGCAAGCATCTCAAGAGATACCAGCCACCACTGGACACCACGAATCACCACCACCACCACCACCACCACCACCCAGGACACTGCAGCCTCCACTAGAACAACTGGCACAGTCAGCCCAGCTTCGGCCATCCCGTCAGCCCCTACCATCACTGTCAGCACAGCTGCGTCCATCCCGCCAGCCCCTTCCAATCACTGTCATCACAGCTGTGTCCATCCCGCCAGCCCCTACCATCGCTGTCAGCACAGCTACGGCCATGGCCATTGCGCTAGCCCCAACTGCTGTAGTACCACCACCACTACCAGAGCAGCCACATGCACAAGCCCATCGATCCCTATCCATTGCAGAGGACATAGCTGTCAGTGGTGGAGTCGACACAGGGGAGACCAGCGACCACAGCAGCTATGAGCCTTTAGTATTCAGCCCGATGGACCCAAAGAACCCACAACGCTCACCCTTGCCCAGTGTCAGGGAAATGAATGGCAGACTCCGGCGCATCAAGGAACGTCAGGATGCCTTAACTGCCCTAGTGAAGCAGCACCTCCAGGAGGCGGAGTTGATGCGGGTGAGTGTCCAGGCCAGTGGGGGGCAAAATGCACGTGCCCTTGGACGTTGCACAACTGCCATCGTCCAGAAGGCCAAGAGGGTACGCAAGGGCAATAGTGGCTTGTCCTCCATTGCCGAGACAATGGCAATGTGCCTTCAGGCCTTCCTCGACAGACGGCCCACTGAGCAGGCCAAAACACCATCCACAAGTTCCACGCCTGCAGGTTCTGTGCCCAGCGACCCAAGGCAACGTTCAATGCACCTGTCCACATCTGCACACAGTCACACGCCAGATAGCAAGCATGGATGCAAATAGGCCCACAACAGACATGTGCCCTGTATGTGTCTTCTGCAAGGACTACTTGCACAACATGCCAGAGGTTTTGGAGAGATAGTGGGGTAGGGGGAGTGTGGAGGGATAGTTGGGGAGGTATAGTTTGGGTAGTTGGTGTAGTTCCACATTTGTCAATCATTCAGGTATATACATTACACTTAGTGTTGCATTGAAATCATGACTGGACATTCATTTTTAGTGCGACTGAGTGATTTATTTTCTTGTACAGTGCTGAGTGCGTTAGCTGTCCTAAACCATGTGCTTGTGTGATGTGGTCAGAAATAGTGGGTAATCAGTGCATTGCATGCCTCGCGGCCATCCATGGCATCCCTCTGATGTGCCAATGGCAGTTCCTCATCACTGTCATTCTCATCCTCTGCATCAGGTGGGTGTATGTAGTATGTGCAGTAGTATGTTGCACCTGACACACATTTTGTGCAACATGGCACAGGCCAGGACTATCTTACCCACCTTCACAGGGCTGTACATCAGTGCCCCCCCGATCTGCTCAGGCAGAGGAACCTTGCCTTTAACATACCAAATGTCTACTCAATCGTACAACGTGTCCTGATGTGAGCACGGTTGTATCCCTGTTTGTGCTAGTTCTGTGGTTGCCTAATGGGGGTCATCAGCCATGGCATCAAGGGGAATCCAGTATCACCTCCATGGGAGGGACAGAAAGGGGGGAAAATCATTGTGGGGTCTGCATCATATTGGTACAGTCTGTATATTGTTCACTCACTAATGCAAGTTATTACATGCGATTTGCAGAAAATGTAGCATATGTCATAGATGAGCATGGTAACATGCGCACTGTCAATGGAAATTGATGTCTATGCATTGTATGGACAGTTTGGCATAGAATCAGGGTGATCTGACGGATTTCTGTCTGCATTCCTCAATGTCAATGTAATGACTCTGGCAAACAGCAAATTTGGCTTGTCCGGGTGTAAGTGTGCCGGTGGCATTACCAGGTGGCTTGTTTCTGGGCCTGTAAATAGAAATCTGCCTGACGCAACCGGTGTGACCGACAGGTCAGACCCTGCCTGGGCCCGCAGACATGGTAGGCAGAGCTGTCACAGGTGATAATGTTTTGTTACATGCAAAAAAGATTTGCTATTATTTAGAGATTGAGTACATGCTTGAAGGCATACTTGCATTTTGATATACGTGATGTGCGGCATTGGGAGTTGTTGACGAGCATCTATGAATCTGGCAAAATGATGGATGTGGATCTATATACGGAGGGGTACCATAGAAGGAATTGATTAGGTTGGGAAGGCAATGAGAGGCTAATGATTGACAAGCAGCCAATATGCTTTGTCACTATGTGTGGTGGAAGGGTGGTTTGCTGTCACTTTTCCATGGCCCATTCAAATGCACCTTGCCCTACAACACAAACAAATAAGACTAATGTGTGTTCGGATTTGGTTTTCGCTTTTCATGTCCTATGATGGTCATATCACCCATCCATTGATATGTCCAGCTTTTTTTTATTGCAGTTCTGGTCGCATGCATATGTGTATGTGCACTTGGAACAGGCAGGGGACCTGGCTACATGCTGTTGGGTATGCTACTGGTTTGAAGGTGGGGTGTTGTGCTGCATTTGTATGATTAGTCTGTGCTACAGGTGGTGTGAGTTGTGCCCAGTGTGTTTTTGCAGGGATTTTGGACATTGATGTGATGCATTCTGGAACATGTAGTGCATTTCATGTTGCAGTCCAGTATTGATGTTATTATGCGTGTGCATGCCCCATCTGTCCATTTGATACAGAAAAGTCATGCCCTTCAACTCAGGCATGATATTCATGTGTCGGACAATGCTTTGCACACATGCACTGCAGATAGTTGTATCCCCCGCCCCCATTACACAGTGCATATGCTTTGATCATTACACTCACCCAACTGCTCGGTACGCTCGGTTGTGTTATGCCCCCCCAATTCCACAGTGCACATGCTTTGATCATACGCTCTCTGCTGTGACGTTCCATGTACCCAGGCAGCATGGAGTTCCTCAGCACCATGGAATCGTGGGTCGATCCTGGAAATCTTGTTCAGCAATGGGTGATGAGGTGGTGTGCAACACACACCATCTGCACATTGAGTGAGTGGTATAGTTTATGGTTCCTGTACACTGCCTCAACGGCATGCCTGGCCACCAGCTCCACACATGTGAAGTCCAATGCACCAATCACATTGGGCACACCGGCAAGGGCATGGAATGCTATTTTCATGGCATTAACCGGGGTAGGTGTTCTGGGTATGACTATGTGATCGCACATGCTGCAGGAGGGCATCAATGACCAGCAAAAAACATGGTTGGGATACCCTATGCAATTCACCCACAGTGTGTTGTTAGCTGCCAGTGGCAAGGAAGTGTAGCACAGACACTACATTGAGCAAGAGGGGGGTGGCAGTAGGGATCTGGATGAGGCCGACAAGGTCATTGTGGATCATGTCCACTGTGCATGTGATATGTCCCTGTCTAGCCAGTACAGTGTGTGGTTCTGGGTTTGGCTGAGGTTGAAGGGTGTGGCCCTTATGCGTGTTATGGGTGGCTGCCTGCAGGGAGCAAACTGCTGGCCATTGGTATTTTGCATGGTCATGATGGCCCTCAATCTCCTCAGGCGCCTCTGCCACCTCCTCTGCATCTCTGCCTCTTCAAGTTGTATCCCTGCATGCTGGGCCTCCAGCTGTATCACGGCTACTGCTGCTGCAAGCATGGTAGTGTTGGGAGGGGTGTGGGGTATGGAAGTGGTCCTTTGTGCTTTTGCACTGATCATGGTGGCCACCTGGGCTGATTTGGGCCACCTGTAGCCTGTTTCTGCACACCTAACAGTGTTTAACGCCTGGTCCTGTGGGATATATTGACCCACTCAACAGCATTGCCCCACATCACTAAGCTGCATTTGCGCAGAAACAACCACAAAAGGGTTGTGCTGGCTCCTGTGAGCACCATGGCTCAAACCTGCGTTTTGCAACAACAAAAATGGCTGCACCGTCCTGCCAACCACAGATCGGGCAGGATGGAACCAGAGGGCACATTAAAGGGGATTGTCAGTTGGTTCCCACATAAACAGAAGGAAGAAAGTGGAAAAAGCAGCGGTGCTGTGCTGCAAAAAGCCAAAATCTATTGAAAAGAAATCCTTTTTCACTTTAAAAAAAAAAATGCGGTTTTGACGCTAATTCCCCTGGTTCATGAAAGTCACTGTGATTAATAAGCACTACCAAGCCCTGTGTGTTTCACTGTGCCTCAGCAAAACCAGGCATGATTCTGAATGGACAAGCCCAGTCAAGCCAATTTAAAAAAAAAAAATAAAAAATAAAAAAAAAAAAAACCATCCAGGAACCTTAATTTTACTCACACGGGAAACAGTCATTTTCTCTGCAAAAGTATCCAATACTCAGCTGTTCAGAGAGAGACTCTAACTAGCTGAGCCATGCCTACTTCAATGTATCCGTGTTTCAGACCAACTCCAGCATTTCAAGAGAATAACTATAGCTGTAGACAGTGTGTGAATCTGCTGGAGATGAAAAGTTGAATTTAAGAAGGAAAGGCCGGCTGCACAAAAAATTGGCTTTTGCAAAATTAAAGAAAAACAAATGCCTGTGTTTTGGAACAGTACACTGGTGAATTAAGGCCAGCCAGTATTCAGCAATATGAAGGGGTTTGTTGCTGGGGTGACTGTTTAACATGGATTTAATGTACCTTGCCCTATGACCCTTTCACTACTGCTTTAATTCTGAACCTAAGATCAGAAATTAAATATTAAAACTATGGTGGCTGGAGCTGCAACTTGAAAATCAGGTTCTCTGCTTGGAGTGGTGGCACCAAAAGGAGGGCTCTCTCTCAGCAGATACTGACAACCCCATGATAATTACGGGGTTGAACAGACTTTTGTCTCTGCTGGGACCCAAACAAGGAAGCTCCCAGGAAAGGAAGCCTGGGGTGTGAAGGGGGCAAAAAAAACTTCATTTCACTTCTATAATATATAGCTACCTCCCTACCAAAAAACCGCATTGCGATTTG
The DNA here is from genome assembly GCF_040938575.1 of Ambystoma mexicanum. Lineage (NCBI taxonomy): Eukaryota > Metazoa > Chordata > Amphibia > Caudata > Ambystomatidae > Ambystoma > Ambystoma mexicanum. Next base: position 295,321,643 of record NC_090936.1, on the reverse strand, counting down.
CAATATTTTACCAGTTTTTCAAAGAAACCGTTTTAGTAAATTTACACAGAAAACTGAAATATTTTCCCAACGTGTCATTTTAATTTCAAACTGTTTTAAATCTTCCACTCATTTTTCGAACTGTATGCTCTGGCTAATCCATTCCTTGTGATTGTTTGTACCTTTATATTGTTGCTTTAGTGAAGAATTGTATCTGCTTCAAGGTTTTTACACACATTCATTATTTTATTCATCCATTTCCTAGTGTCGTTTTGAACATTGCAAGGGTTTAAACTCTGTTTTTCACTCTTATTTGGGGAAGGACGGTCAGATTTAAATTCCGTTTTCAGCTTCTTATTCCCGATTACCTGCTATTTCTTCATATCCATTCAGAATTTATTATTTGTGGGTTGAGGGAACCTTGCAGGGGGAAATCCTAATTTGAGTGCTATATTTCCTAAAATAAAAAAGTGCTTTTATTCCTTGGTGTTTTGTATATGTGTCACTAGAAGGTTAAACTACGTGCATTGCTTACATTCCTATTGTTATTATCACCCTATTGGTGATTGCTGCCCCATATTAAAAATTGTATGATTTGTTTTGAATTTTAAAATAAATAAATAAATATTGTATTTTACCAACCAACCCGGTTCATGGTCCATTGTGACCCGGAATATTTGAAAAGGGGGTGTGATATGAGTGGTGTACCATCTCAATATTGAATCAATATCAAAAGATAAGCATTTCAGTCGTGCGCTGCATACTGGGCCGAGACCAAGGTGTGTGTCGCCTGATTGAAATCCTTAACAGTCCGCAATGCCAGTGTTTTCGACACGGTCATCACAGTGCTATTGCCACTTTCATGCTGGTGTTTCTGTGTACGTGGTACTCGTAATGTGCACATACTACCGACATGCCGGTGTCTCAGGCACAGCCGACACGTTATTCCGCAGATTCTGTTCACGGTGCTGCCGGATACGGTAGGTCACTTGCGGTGACAGTGTTAGCGGCATTGCGACTCAGATTATGCCGGTCTGTGAAAAAGTGCCAGTACGGAGCGACCAGAACTGCTATTTCTGGACTGGCATACTTGTAATGAGGTCCATTGAGTTTAAACTCGATAAAGTGGAACTCTATTAATATGGATCTCTACCCCCAGGGTACAAATGCCCTGGGAAGAGGGGCAAATAGCCCATAAGTCAAGAAGTAAAGAGTGGAGAATATCAGAGAGAGGATTTGGTGAATGGGGAGAAAAGCTAGGTGAACCACTTAAGGGAAGAGATACGCAGAGTAAACCACCCAAGGAGAGGGGGAACCCTATGAGCCAAGAAAGCATTTCACAGATAAGACGGTACATGGTACCAAACTCAGAAGGGTATAGCAATCTGAATCAGTGAAGAAGAAATATACCAAAAAGGGAGCATTGGGGAACTATCCCAAAAGGGAGCAAAAGACCCAAAGACATTGTGAAAGAGTGGCAAGAACTGATACAGGATATTACAAGAGACTATTTAAGAATGGCCTACTGAACAGGAATCATGAAGAGAAGAATAGACATTGCCATAACACAATCTGTTGAAGGAAGATATTCTCCTGATCTTATTTAAGTTGGTTAGAATAGTGGTAGGGTAAGTTTGAATTATTTTTTGGACAGCGAACGGATTGAATTGAGACTCTTTTACAACTAACAAGCACCTTAGTTATTTACATGAGAGGGGAACACCCACAAAGCAATAGGGAAAGGTCCGCCTAATCCTTACTATTTTAATAAACACCAATCAAAATGTCCTCACAGTGCCCACGTCCTCCTTCTGACCCGCTACAGGTGGCAGTAGTAAAAAATGCTGAGTGAAGCAACCTTGTGGGTTTATGAAATTGAATCCCTGACATTAAAAAGCTGGGTGCCAGTTGGTGCAAACATTTATAAACCTGGGTAGCCACGTTAAATTTCATTCTTGCTTGAACCGGAAGCCAGTGAAAAGGGCTGAAGTATGGGGAGAGCTTCACTCTAGAGGTGGCTCCACTAACTATTTTACTACATAATTTTGAAGATGTTGTAGTGCCTTTTGTGCGAGACCTAGGGGTATTCTCCCATTTGGACCCCACAAATTCTCTATTCGGGGGGCCAGGGACTGGCCATCACCTTTAGAGCCAGACCCTGGTGGTGGACCAGTGCGGGAGGATCACCCGGGTAGGACAGTCCACGGTCATTCTCATGGGCATACCCTAGGCGAGACAGTATCCACCTCTCACCCATGATCACACAACCCCTGTGTGTTTTCTGGGGTATTTTCCAACACACATCTGCCCCTCCACCCCCTATTTTTGCATACTACTGGGAAGAATAAGAGGCGATGTGGAGGGGTGAATATTACCAATGAAAAACCCACTAAGACACAGAAAACAGACTACAACACTCTGACAGCAGGCTGTCCCCTTAATGAAGTCAGAGAGGGTCAGGCACACCCAACCCTAAATACACACCTGCTACCCATTAACATCAGGTGTATAAAGGTAAGCTGCTGGTGAGGAAAGGTCAGGTGCAGTTGGGAGAGCAAGAGGGAGGCTGCAAGGCTGAGACCAACAGAGGATCCCTCTTCAAATCCCAAACACCAAAAGAAAGCTGGGAAGATTGTCTGGAGCTGAGAAACCAAGAGACTGGGAGCTGTCAGGTGAATCCAGAAGATGACAGTGTGCAGCAACACTGGCCCAGTGAGAAGGAAGGGCTGCAATATGTCACAGGAGCCGTGCCTCCTATGTGTTGGACTCAAGTAGCCAGGACCTTGCTGTTGAGGTCCGGACAATTGATTGTTCCCTTGGGGCCAGTGCCGACCCCAAGGATGTAGAGGGGCAGGTGGTGAGAACCTGACCGCATCTCCATGCCAAAAGACAGAGCTGCTGACCTTGCAACACTGTCTGATGAGTCTGATCAACAGAGAGAGTGAGAGAGACACGGGTGAGCAGGTGAGAAGCAGAGCACGTGAGGGAAGGCACCAAGCAAAGCGGGCAAGTGGCCGAACCCAAAAGGGAAGGTGAAAGTTCATGAAAAGTGCATTATGGGACATGAAGTCCAAAGACTTAATTCTTGTAACCGAAGTTTGGCCGAGCCCGGCAGAGGGAGATCATCTGAGAGCTTGTGTTAAAGCAAACTGTGAAAAGGGAATTTTGAGATCGAAGTGGTCCTGCAACGGGTCAAGCTAAACCGTGTGCAGATTCGAAAGTCTTAGATAGTTTGATGCAAACTGAAATTGGTCCGAGCCAGGCTGAGGGAGACTCATTGTATAAGAGGAAGGATCTGAGCCCAGCTGTGGGGGATCCGTGGTGCACCGGGAGTCACCGAGAGATTATTTTCTAAACATTGTAAAAGGGGATCTGAGCCTGGAAGAGGGGGATCCGGGGTGAACCGCGAGTCACCCGAAAAAAAATATTATCTGAACATTGTAAAGGGGGATCTGAGCCTGGAAGAGGGGGATCCAAAGTAACGAGAATTGCAAAAAGGGATCTGAGCCCGGCTGAGGGGGATCCAGGGCGAAGAGTGAATCATCCGAATTGAATACTTGTGAGAGGAAAATAACTTTGTGTTTTGTTTTTGATACATCAGGTGCTCTGAATCAATAGACTAATCGTTTTTTTTTTAGTATAGGACCTTTTATTTTGACGAGACTCCACTAGGACTGCATTATTATTATTTGATGGTTGTAGCTTGCTCCCATCTGTAGATTTAGGATTAGATAAGGGTTTATCATACCCTTTTTGAAGTTCAACACACACCCTTGAACTGTGGTCACTTCTGTCTGTCTTACTATTGATACAATGCCTTTCTTACACTGGGCCTTTTCACAAGTTGGGCGGTAGCCCTTAAATGCGGCAGTAACAGGCTTACTGCTGCATTTACTGCTGTGCCCAATCTCGAGCCTGCAGGTTTACTCCAAGCTCAGAGCTGGGGGTAAACACACAGAGAAAATGCCCATTTTCTGCACAATTACCACCGGCGGTAAAGGGAGCGAAAGACCCAAAGGCATTGTGATGCCTAGAATAAGTCCAAACTGCGGGCCTGCTATTAGATCAAACACTATTTCCTCCACATGCCCTGACCCACACTTCATTCGTAACGGTTGTGTTTGTTGTCTAATCGGGCCTGAAACTAATGGTGACCCATACACGGATTGCACTCCCTCCACCTGTGCCTTATCCTGCAAGAGTAACCCCAATTGTCTGGCCAGAGTGATATCAATAAAATTCCCTGTAGCCCCAGAGTCATCATTGCTGCCACCACCTCTTTAGATACTGCAAAGATCAGTGTCACCAAAATATACAAATATGAATTCTTATTTCCAACGGTATTGGCTACCCAACCCGGGAACTGTCCTTCAGACTGGCCTGACACCTGAGTTTCCCCTAAGGCCGGCCCACCCCTTTTCCTGTCTCCTCCTTGTTTCAGACCCCTCCTGATCCCTTCTTCGGGGTATTAGGGCATGTTTGAATATAATGTCCTCATTGCCCACAATACAGGCACAAATGATAGCTCTTACACAATTCCTTCTCTGCCACCGACAAAGGCCCTTTCACACTCCCTCCGAATCTGCATGGGTTCACTTTCTCCAATCCTACTCCCTCTCCCCTTATCCAACCTTACAAAAGGTACACCTTCCAGTTTCTTTTTGTCTCCTTTCCTTTCAATCATGCAGTGGTCTAACCGTAAAGCCAAATCTATCATAGCTGTGCAACTATTAGGCCGGGGATTCACTTGCGCAATGGCATCTTTCAATTCCTCCCTCAAACCCTGATAAAACAACACTGTTTGTTCTCTGGCCAGTCTGTCTCAATCACCAGCCTATTGAACTGAGTCACATAGGACACCAAATCGCGTGTCGCCTGTCTTAATGCCAACAATTCCTTGTCCTGCGCTAAAGATAGCTCGCGACGATGAAATACCCTCCCAAACTCCACCAGAAATCCTTCCCAATTGTACAGTAAAGGATCGTCCTTTTGAACCAATGGCATAGCCCACGCTGCCGTATCCCCGGTCCGATAAGAAATCACGAATGCCGTCCTGGCCTGAATGGTCTCAAAAACCGCTGGTTGTATTGCAAGATGGCGGCCGTAGAGTGAGGACGCGTCCACCCGTCTCTCCGCCTAAGGCCGAGACAATCAGCTCATCAAGAAAGCATATTGGGCGATTCTGGAGGGGACAATCAAGACATATATTCCCTAGGAGAGGGGGATTAAAAGGAAAAGTGCAGCGAAGTGCCGACTGCATGTGCTGACCGAGCCATGAGCCCAGCCTGCATCACACGCGGCGCCGCAACGAGAGCTGGTTCCCCCGTCCGCCGGGGATCGTGCGCCCAGTAAATAGCGCAGGCGGGGCCCGCCGGAGGGGTAGACCACCACAGCGGGCGCCAGCACAACACCCAAAGTGAAGGCAGCGATCCGGCTCCCCCGCCCACAGAGGATCGAGCTCCCAGCCCGCTTCATATGCGGCGCCCGCCTGAGAGAGAGGCCATCGTAGCGGGAGCCGACACAGCAGACCCCCCCCCCACCCACCGAAGATCCTGCAGAGAGGATCGGCCAGGACCTACAAGGGGGAAGATCTTGCAGGTGAGCGGCCGCGCACCCCACGCCGGAGTAAGTAGTGTGCTCACGGCATACGCTGCACCCACCCAGGGAAGAGGAGTGGAGGTGACGGGCGGCGGGCCACGCAATCGGACATTGTAGTGGGAGGAGGGACATGGGTCCACCCGTGTAAGGAGTGGACCCGTGGTTGGGTGGACCCCCCCTTCCCTCATCGGCATCGGAGCCCCTCGGGGCCCCAAAGAACAACTCTCCAGAGTGGCCCGCCAAGAGCCGGCTTGCTCACAAGCGGCATTGAGGAAACACAGGGCGTGAGTTCCCCCCCCTAGACTCTGGCAACCCCTGGGCACTGCGGGACCTGAGTAGAGGCCCGTGGGGAAGACTGGCCCCGGGGGAGAACTCCGAGGGTGCACGGATACCTACATCAGCAAGCCTTGTGCGACATAACCTCCCTCTCAGACCGCTTTGCAATGCGGTGATCACGCAAACAGACCCATGCAGTTCTGAGCCAGTCTATCCCTCCCCAAGTAACACACACACAGCGGGCTACAGAGTAGGGAGGAGGGCCATAAGAAAGACAAGCGGTCTGGGGACTGTTGGTACGGCGGATTCCAGAGCTTAGTCTGCACCCAGAGGCCGGCTCCCCCACTACAACACATGCGCAACAGCCCCAGAACTGCAATCAGGGACTCTCCTTGGATGCCTGGAGCAGGCTCACAGAACCCCCCACAGAGGAACTCTAAATGTCCAAATCGCGGGCGAAGGCCGCGGCGCACTCCCCCCGCAGAGAAACCAGGGCAGGAACTTAAAGCAACTTTGGGGGACGCAAGATGACCCCACACCCTCCCAGGAAGATTTCCCCCCGCTTGGCTCCGACTCAACCCGAGGAAGGATGGAGGAAGCTCTAATAAACAAAGAGGACATGCAAACGTGTTTTAAAGAACTTCAATCGCAGCTTCTCAACTCTGTCCAGGAACAATTTAAACTTCTGAGGGGCGAGATGGTATAATCAATTCAAGAAATCAGACAGGATGTGACCAAGTTGGGGGAGAGAACCGACTCAGTGGAAAGAAAACTCCAACAGCTAGAGGATGACTCCCTAAAATCAGAAGAGACACTAGATAGGGTAGCCCAGACAACCATGTACCTTGAACAGCAATGTGAGGACCTGGAAAACAGATCGAGGAGGTCCAATGTGAGAATCAAAAATCTGCCGGAAACCGTAAGTGACCCGGATCTGAAGTAGACAGTAACGCAACTGCTCGCCGAGATCCTGGCCGAAGAGGAGGGCCCGGGGGTCAAGATCGACCGCATCCATAGAGTGGGGCCAAAAAGAGGAGCCGAGCCAGGAATGAGGCCTAGAGACGTGCTGGTGGCCATAACTTCTTACGCCCAGAAAGAACAGATACTGAGAAAAGCAAGACAAGCCCCCCCAATAAGAGTGAACGGTCAGGAAGTGCAACTATACCAGGACTTAGCTCAGTCCACCCTTCTCAAAAGACGGCTGATGGGCCCGGTTGTTCGCCACCTGTCAGCGGCCCAGGTGAAATACAAATGGACCTTTCCGTTGGGCCTCCTGTTCACATGGGAGGGGTCCCAGCACAGGATCACCTACTGCGAAGAAGGGGAAAGGATACTGGGCATATCGAGTGGAGGGGTGGAGGTGCGCTCGAAACCTCAGAGGAGGCTCAGGGGACCGAACCTGCGGGAAGGGTGGGAGACGGTTTGCAAGAAAGGAAGAGACAAGAAAACCAAATCAACCACTGGGCACATCAACGCCAATCAGGACCTCAATACACATTAAAGACCGCTGCAGCACACACCAACGGGAAAAGAAGGAAGTGAATGAATCGCCCGAAAGTCTATTAGCGGGCCGAGGAGAGGAAGAGGAAGAATACCAATGGAATCTCCAGTGGGGTTTAGGACTCCCCATGATGTGTTTATGAGGGGAAATACGAGCCTGGGGCTCTGGACACTTCGTCTCAGGGAATGTAGCAACCTGGCTCTGACCTCTAGGGTTCTTTTAGGGGGGGAGGGAATAAGGGGAGTTAACAAGTTGAGACAGCAAGATGACTTTTATTGGCAACACTCAGAGTGCAACTGGAATACGGGACTACCACGAAGAACTCACTCATCAACCATCCTATGAACACAATAAATAAAATCCTCTCGCAGAATGTAAGGGGCATGAACAATCCCACAAAGAGGGCCAAACTAGATAGGCAAGCATGGAAGCAGAAAGCGAACATCCTACTTTATCAAGAAACCCATATTAAGAAAAGTGAAAAAGCTTGTTTGAAGGTAAAAGGGATGCAACATATTTTCCAGTCAAATGCGGAGGGAAAAAGGGCGGGAGTCCTGGTAGCCATCAAGGACACTTTGAAGGGACAGATCCAAGGCCACAGAACTGGCAAGGAGGGGATATACGTCATCTTGAACGTCACAGTGGAGGGGAGGAGGATCACCCTGGCGTCGGTCTACACCCCTAATGTAGGTCAAAAGGCATTCCTAAAAGAGTTTCTGGGTACGCTTGAAGAATTTGCGACGGGAGATATTATACTGGGAGGAGACCTGAATTTAGCCTGGCACCCCACTCAGGATAGGACAGGTAGAGCAAGTGAAAGCTCCAAGGCCCCATCGGAGGCATTGAAGAGAGCATTCGACTCCCTCTCCCTCCAAGACACCTGGCGAACATTGAATGGGGGACGGCAGGGCTTCACGCACTTTTCTCATGTCCACAACTCGCTATCGAGGATTGACTATATATGGGTCTCCACGAACCTACTAGGCACAATCAGGGAGGTGGAAACGGGCCCCATTGCTCTCTCGGCCCACGCCCCAATAACATTGTCTCTAGGCTTTAAAACTAGGGGGGGGTAGAGTGTGGGCCTGGCGATTTCCATCGGAACTCCTACAAGACGCATTGCTGACGGAGGAAATCCAAGAGAAGATTGATACGTACTTTGAGGAAAACGACACGGGGGAGACCCAGCAGGACATGGTGTGGGATGCTTTTAAGGCGGTTCTGAGGGGGGAATTAATAGCCATGAAATCCAAAAGAGATAAACAGCTAGCTCAGTGGGAAAGGGACCTTGAATCACAATTGCGAGATGCACAGAAGGAGGCAGCGGCTAACCCAAGCAGAGCCAAGAGCCGGGCTATGCAGCATATCCAGGGCCAATTGGAACTCCTCCATACTCGGAAGGTGGGCCTCTCACTTATGAGGATGAAGCAAAAATACTACATTCTTGCCAACAAGCGCGGATGCCCTACTCGCCCGACAGCTTCGGGAAATGACCAGAGAAAGATCCATTTTGGCATTGGTGGATTCATCGGGCTCCAGGAAAACAACCAATGATGGAATGGGCGAGATCATGAGGACTTTCTATAGGGACCTGTACACCACCAGCAATCCAAAAGAGGAGGATCAAGAAATATATCTCCAGACAGTGCCGCTGCCAAAGCTTACCGAGGAAGCCCGCGAGGCACTAGATCAAGATATCTCATTGGAGGAAGTGCTTCAGGCCATCAGGCAACTACCCAAGAATAAAGCACCGGGACTGGATGGGTATACAGACACATTCTATAAGAAATTCTGACATGTATTGGCCCCAAGACTTACTAAATTGTTTAATACCTTCAAGACCCGGGGTAATAGTACCCCATCAATGAACAAGGCAAAACTAGTGCTCTTTCCGAAGCCGGATAAAGATCCCACCCTTCCAGGGTCGTATAGACCGATAGCCCTGATAAACCTTGATGCAAAGCTCTTTACCAAGGTCTTAGCTAATAGGCTGACAATACACCTGTCCTCCTTGGTGGATGCGGATCAGTCGGGCTTTGTCCCCACAAGGCAAACACCAGGAGAGTGTGCCATATAATAGAAGAGGCTGAGCGCACGGGTATAGAGGCTATATTAGTAGGTTTAGATGCTGAAAAAGCGTTCGACCGAGTTGAATGGTCGCAACTCTTTCGCACAATGTCACACATGGGCTTTGGAGACTCCTACTTGACAATTATCAAGGCAAACTAGAAGAGTCCCTCTTTAAGAATAGCAGTTAACAGCTTTCTGTCTGAATCTGTTGCCCAGACGAGGGGCACCAAACAAGGGTGCCCACTGCCCCCCCTTCTGTATGCCCTGTTCCTTGAGCCCCTCCTGGCAAGGATACGACAGCAAGACCCAATTAAGGGAGTGCTGATGGGCAGGCTGGAACACAAAACCATGGCCTTCACGGACGACATGATGATGGCTCTGACGGACCCCGCCAGATCCCTGCCTTCACTTATGTACGAGTTGGAGGCATTCGGGGCCATCTCAGGCCTCAAAATTAATAAAAGCAAATCTGAAATTCTGAACCTGTCGGCTGGCCCTGCGACAATATCGAGCCTGGCCCAAGAGCAAGGAGTGAAATTGGCACGGGACAGTATAACCTACCTCGGAATCAAACTTACCTCTAAGATCCAGCAACTGTACACAGCAAATTACCCAGAATTGCTTGCACACCTCCAGCAACTACTGACTAGATGGACACCACTATCCACCCCGAGGTGGGGACGCATTGCTGCAGTCAAGATGTCGATCCTCCCTAAAGTTCTGTATTACTTCCAAGCCCTCCCAATCAGGCTCCCCAAGTCATTCTTTCACTCGCTCAACAAGATGACATCTGCATATGTGTGGCAGCGCAAGAGACCAAGGGTGGCAATGGCTACCTTAACAGCAGCAGTGAGGGAGGGAGGCCCAGCTTTCCCACATTTCAAAAGGTATTACCGAGCGGCACAACTGCGAGTCATTAAAGAATGGGTGGCAGACTCCCCACAGGCCAAATGGACAAAACAGGACATAGCTGTCGCTGGGGGCCCACTTTCGAACCTCCTGTGGTCTCACAAAAAATATAGGCACGCTAATACCAGTCTGAGTGAGATATTAAGTGCCTCCCTCGAGGCGTGGGACTCGGCAGTGAAGAGAGGGAACTTGACGACACACTCATCCCTATTTACGCCGCTCTTCCACAATCCAGATTTTCCACCGGGGATGGACCCGAGGGCCTTCACGCCATGGAAACAGGCAGGCTGCACAAGGGTGGGCAATATGTACATAGACAGGTCCCTTAGGTCATTTGAGAACTGTGTTCAAGAACTGGGAGTAACGATGACGGAAAGGTACCAATATATCCAGCTGAGCCACTGGCTTTCCTCCCCAATCAATGAAGAAGCGGGGATGAGAGACCTCACAAGGTTCGAGACCTACATGATAACAGATCCAGGCATGCGCAAATTTATATCCAATTTGTACTCCCACCTGAACTCTCAGGGGGAAGAGGTTAGGTGGCTATACATGAGGAAATGGGAGGAGACACTGGGGAAGGAAATCCCGCAATCCCATTGGGAAGAGGTCTGGCGAAGTATCGCTTCATTTACAAGATCCATCCACCTGAGGGAAATGTAGCAAAAAGTCCTGCTGCAGTGGCATTTAACACCAAAGAGGCTGAAAGAAATGTATCCCAACACGGATGGCCTCTGCTGGCTTGGATGTCGTCAGGTGCGTGACTGGAGACATATTTGGGGGACCTGCCCGAACATTACACGCTTCTGGAACGAGGTCAGGGACCAAGCCGGGAAAATGGTTCAAGGATCGGAAAATCTTGGAGACGAAGTCTGGCTGGCGGGCATATGGGACCCCACGGTAAAAACACACACCAGGCACCAGCGGAATGTGATCAGGGTCCTGGTGATAGCCGCCTGGCTGGTGATAGACCAAGGGTGGAAGCAACAGCCACCCCCGACACAACTGCAGTGGCTCAGGAAGGTTTGGCACTTTGTAATAATGGAGTGGATGACATGCAAGATACAAGGAGCCACCGAGAACTTTCAACTGGCTTGGGGCCCAGTTCTCCAATACTTGCAGAGCGACTATATGCTCCAATGGTGTCCCCATAACATCCATATCCTTAATCTATTTTAAATATGTAACTCTGTGTTGATCTCAAAAGACTGGTAGTCATGTTTTAGTCGTCTCGAGTCTCAGGGAATAAGAGGGAGTGGGAGTTGTTGATGTTGACTTATGTTGTATCTTAAAACCAATAAAAAGTGTTAAAAAAAAAAGCTGCTAGTTTACATAAAAAATGTAATCTGCATTTGGTCAAGATCATCATGAATTATTGTAGGTCTCCTGCGAACCTTTCTGGCGCTGCTAAGGGCACTCTACTAGGTGGTTGTACAATGACGGTAGAGGTTCTGCCTGTCGTTACTGTGCCCGAAGAGCTGGCAGTGGCTGTTTCTAAAGGGGTACCTTGTGCCACCAACCCCTGTACCGGAGCTTTCAATGTACTAGATTCCTGTCTTGCATGAGCCAATTCCACCTGAATTTCCTGCAAGGCTTTTAGCACTTCGCCTAAAGGGAGAGGATTCAAATCCATTTGGCATGGGTGGTTCAAATTTCCCAAAATCAAGGGTGGCTTATTCTGTCAAGGATCAAACAAAAGGGTGAGGGTTCAGCACCCTCTCCCGAACCACAGAAGCAGAATAGATCGACCCCTCCCGCCGTGGATGGCACGAGTTCCTGGTGTTAGAAATACAGGTGACCACGTGGCAGCCAATGGGCGGGAAGAGGGATTAGGGAGAGGAGGGGTATAGGAACACTGGAAAGAGGGTAAGGAAAACATAGCTTTGATGGGTATCGGGGAATCTCAGGGAAAAAATTGAGCATGCATAGTATATAATATCCTAACGCAATCCTGCCTGCCAACCTCTTTATTCTAGCACCTGACCTGCTCATAATCTCCTATCTCACCTGCGTCCTACCTTGTGGGGGAGTTCTCATATAACTTGTGGCAGAATGGTACTCAACCAAAGACATAGCGTAATTTGCATCCATAACATGAAGCCTGCCACCAGCACATACAGCACATGACAACACTTAATAGCTGCACCTCTGTTGACTTGCATATACATCAGAGATTGAATTGTAGCACATGGAACACATATTGCACAAGAGCAAGCAGAATGAAACACACATGGGAATTAACCCTTTCATGAAAGACATAAACACATGGCCCGTTGGGCACGCAAAAGCAAACTTGACAAGCATAACATGGAAAGGACAACCTTTGAATTCATGTCATACTGCCTAACTGAACGTGGAACTTGGAGTCTTTTCTATGGGAGCTGATGTCCATGAGCCTTGCAATCGTGGCGAGCATATGCATGAGCTACTTGTGAGCAATAATGCCTCTTATGCACTCCCAATCGTAAGTTACATGTGTAAGTAGAGTTTTGCTTCACCCAGTAATTGCCCCATCATTCTCCCAGGGCTACTGTGCGAGTAACGCTATGCAGAGAAAAGCCCCATGTATCACTGTACAGTTTTTAACCCAAGCGCTTAACTGAGGGCCTGAGCATCCCGAGGGATGACCTGGACCAGATGCTTCAAACTGCTCCCGTGATCACCGCCGTGGCCCGGAATGAAAGAGGGGAACATTCCTCTGGTGTCCCTGAGCTGCTGAGTACTCTTTCATGCAAACCACTGTGACCGCCGGTGCCTCATAATCATTAATAAGCCACACCTGAGCGCGGACGGCCTATGGTTAAATAGTCCCCTAATAATGAGACTCAGCTGTACGTGCACGAGAAGCGCAATGACTACAGATTAGCCCAAGGGCTACTGGGAACTGTAGTTTCCTTACCCCGCCCGCTTTAACAATGCACAGTATGCTTTTTTGTACTCCAGGCCCTATTCCTGACACATAGCCTGCATCAGCATTGAAGGATATGGTTCTGCTCAGAAACTCATCAATGGTTTCTTGGCCAGAGTTTCTACTTTAACTAAATGAGGAATTGACTGTCTGAGATATTATGTTATTTAATATACGCAATTTCCTAAATTGTTTCACTCTGTATAATTGGTTTAACATATCACAATCCCTTTCCTCCCCAAGCCGAATCTAATGTCTATCTACACAACTAAAGATTTCTAGTTTACTTTTCAGAAACCCTTTTGAGTCACAGGTAGTCCCCATTTGCCTGCTTGCATTGTTTCCTTACTGATATTACTGACGTGAGCATAACAAATGTGAGTATCCTATTTTTAGATTTTTGGCTCCCTCTAACAAGCAATCAAGTGGAAATGTTCCTGCACCTTTTTGTACCATTCAGCTGTTCTTGGATAAATCCCCTTTCTTGCTGTTCCGCTACATGGGATGCTACAGCTCATGATCATACCTTCTAGCACATGTGATATTTGCAGGACTGCAAACCCGGTTCTTTCCTGCCTTGCTTTGGGAAGGAGTGTGCCTCATTGCACACTTGCAGCCAGCAGCAACAACCAGGGTTCCAGATAAGATTTTGAGGTGGGAGTATTTTACTCCCTATTTTTAAACTTGAGAGTAAATGTGATTTTCAGAGAGTAAAAATTACTTTTCTCCTTTGCAAGAGAGTAAAAAGTATGTGAAATGCAGACGATGCATGCAAAAACTGTATGGAAATCATTACTATGCGGCAGCTTTCACCATGGACATAATACACCTTTCATTTATTTATCTGGCCATTTGATCTCTCCTGTATACATTTAAATGTTGAAAACACAAAAACCTAGCCAATTACATAGTAAAGCAAGCTTGAATTGTATTGGGTGTTTTGAGTTTGTTTAAGTTGATGTTAAATAAAAGTCCTCATTTCCTGGAGCTATTACTACCTAATGGTATGCCAATGTTATGATACAACATTGCAGAGAAGCAAGGATGCCATGCAAAATTCGATATCTAATATCCTGGTCAAATGGTCATTTATATAGCACCTTTGGCAAAGTGCTGTACATAGAACATATTTATCACTATTATCAGCACACCGGAGTCGGTAATCCTTTATCGACCTTGAAAGGATGAAAGGCTGAGATGGCCTTGCCGGGATTCAAACCTGCAACCTACAGATCACGCACATATTGCAGCAATGAGTGCTCAACCATCTCAGCTATCTTATTGGCTAACATCTTTCAGAGGTCGGTTAACTGAATATCGACTGAGGTATAATAATCACAGTGCCTAGATGTTAGTCGAAACATGTATGAGGCGCTACATAAAGTTAAATACCTATCTGGATTATCACATGGACAGGTTTTGCTGAGTTTCTTTTTCTATTACCAATGTAACTTTCATTTGTTTGTTTTAGAACAGCTCTTCCTGGCGAGTCAGGTTTTGGATGTTTTAATTGTAGCCTTGAAGATTTGAGAGGCTAGAACACCTGTGATTGGTGTAATGACAATCACTGGCCCTTGAGGAAAGACTCTAATGCCACTGACCATTTATAGTAATGTACCCCATTCACTCCTAGGTTGAATGGATGTAAACTAGATTGTGTATAGTCATCATTTTACACACAGTTTTTATAATAAGAGTGTAAATTAAAAGTGTAAAAATTGACACAGCACAGTTGGGTAAGACTGGAAAGAAACCATTCCTTTTATCACAGTGTGCAGTTTCTTTTTTTGAAAGGCTTCAGAGACATACATTCTGTTTCCCTGGCTTGCAATTACATCCATGTAAATAAACATCAAAAGAAGCCTTCTGGTGTCTGTCAAGTAACCTGACCTTTACACTGACCTCTGCTCTAAACTTGTGTGTAAAAGTACACAGGAAAATAATAAAGCTGTCATATTACCAACATTTTCATGCGTAAAAAGGCCAAGTACGCACCTTATCTGGAGGCCTGGCAACAACCCTTGCTTGCTTCCTGCTGGTTGTGGGGCTCAGCTGAAGGAGATCCCATCACTTGGATCACTATTTTGCCTGGACTTTGCCGTAAGTAATTTTGGAAGCATGCAGCTTCCGGATTGGTCCTTAAAGCCCATGTGAATATAAGACTGCAAATCTGTTCTTTTCCGGTGCTGCCCTGGGAAGGAGAGCCCTCCTCATTGTTCACTTGCTGCCAGCAGCAACAAGCCCTGCTCGCTCCCTGCTGGAGCTTAGCTGAAGAAGGCACCAGCAATTAGACCACCATTTTGCCTGGACTTTGTCCCTGAGCAACCATTCTGGAAGCAGGTAGCAGCTACCCGATTGGCCCGTCCAGCCCTTGTGCACTTTGAAGGCATCATGAAGCAAGACACAGATAACAGATTCAATATTTAAACAAAACACTTTTATTAACTTAAATGTTAGCATGGTGTGAAGCCTAACTTGCCCTATGCGAAGGTGGGATTTCCCTACCTAAATAAAACTAAGGAAATTCTGAGTCAAAGAGTTCAACTGAAGAATCTGTCTTTGTCCAAAAGCTATACGTACCCTCACATCTAATCTCTACAAAGTGTAGGGATGTCAGCAATAAAAAAGAAACAGTGTCCAACATAAAGTTCTGATCCTTTTCCAGCTCAGCGCTTTCTTTCAGCTTCCTTACCCAAGTATAAAACAGTTCCAGCCAAAAAGTCTCAAATTTACCTCTCTTGAGTTCAGGGTGATATAGTTTTAACCAATACTCAGGATTCCTGTCCCCAAGTTCCAACTAACATAGTTACAAGTAACAAAGAACCTTGTAACTCCACTCTCAAGTCAATACATTTCTCAAGTCTCATGGTTCCGTTCCCCAAGACTTAATCTCAGCAACACAAAAGTATTCCTTATTCTTTTAGAGTTCTTTGCCACTCTTGTACCTTCTGTTTATGGTGGATGGTGGATTTGGCCGACCATTCCTTTAAGAACCGCAGCTGTGATGCTACATAGTATCTATGGAAATGATGGAATCCCAGTCCTCCCTGGTGTTTCGGGG
Source organism: Ambystoma mexicanum (assembly GCF_040938575.1). Taxonomy (NCBI): domain Eukaryota; kingdom Metazoa; phylum Chordata; class Amphibia; order Caudata; family Ambystomatidae; genus Ambystoma; species Ambystoma mexicanum. The sequence continues at coordinate 295,305,341 of NC_090936.1, read as the reverse complement.
TGTCAATGTGGTCATCACAATTCTGGGGGGTTTATTTTGCCAGATATATGTCGATATGAGTTTCATAAGGGAACTAAAGAAGCTACTGCCTGTGATTGACATCCATTTTTTTTTTGTGTGTTACTTTTGGTCTATTAACTGTGTAATTAATCTATGAGAATGTAAAAATGAAAAGCTTTGTAACCGAAACGATACCATTTTAATAAAAAATAAAAAAAGGACTTGGGTATATGCAGTTGGAGCACCTGAAATCTTCAAAGCTTTAATAACTTCTGCTCTCAATGTAATCTTCTGTTAGGTGTAGTTTTCACGTAGTCTCGTAGTTAATATGCCTTCCTTTATTTCAAAATTTAAAGTTGCATTTACTTTTGGATATAGCATATGTTTCTTTCACTTGGATGTAAAGTATCATTCATTTTAGTATGCAGGATCTAATTGGTTTACTTGCATTTTAAGCTCTGATTTACTTCTGAACCTAGTATGTAACAGTTTTGCTGTTATGTGAGGTTTTCACCCAGTTCAGTATTCAAGAAACACGATTTGTATTCAACCCGTGGTGTAATATTTCCCCACTTCACTTCAAATGGAATGTACAACCTTCGAAGCCTTTCCAAAACGTCTTTTCTCCCACACACGACCATGCCGATACAAAGTATTCCTTGTCATTCAATATTGGACAATAGATTGAACCGCAGACCTTCAAAACCGTGTTTCCTCAAACACACCACCACTCTGATACAAAGTGTTCCTCGAACAACCAAGTTTAACCGCTTGTGGACCGGGTTTCTGACTGGCTAGAAACTCACTGGTCGCATTCAATGGCTTCACAGCAGCATAGATCATACGGCTGTCGACTCCTCACATGAGGGGTCCCACTCCTATCCCTCAGGCACACCTGTGGCAATGCCCCAACACAGGGATACAAGCATCTTTAAAGCATATAAAAGGGACACAGCCTCTCCACACGACTCCCTTCTTAACATTCGGGTTGCTCCACAGAGCCCAAGCTCGCACGACACACTTAGACTGGTCTCCCTGCTGCTGCTTCAGTCGTCCTTTCACCCACAGGTTTCCCTGTTGTCTTCTATGCTACTGGGCTAGTCTCCTTTAATACACCTGCAGCCCTGTGACAGGCTGCAGGTGTAGATGTACAACAAGCCCTGCCTGACCACAATCAACGGGACATGCCTGACCATTACAGCTCTTAGCAGGCATCTTCCTCATCCCAGTACCACGGTGGTAAAAGTGTGTGGTCTTCATTGTTCTTAGTTGCCTCTTCTACGTCCAAGTGTCAAATGGGGAGCAATGAGGGTAACTGGCTTATAACAGCCCATAATGATAAGGTAAGGGTTGGGTTGGTCACTATCAGGAAAAGGAGGACACCATGTCTCGCCCAAGGGCACCCCAATTCCAGACCCCAGGGATCCTCCACCCAGGTGATCCTCCCTCACTTCTCCACCCCCAGGGTGAGGATCCAATGGCGATGGCCTTTCCCTGGCCTCCTGCGCAGAGGATTCAAGGGGTTTAGGAGTGAGAATACCCTCAAGTTTCTCACAGCACCCAATAAATTCCTGTCTAGACGTGTCCCACTGTCTAGCATCCACATCAAAGAGCAGGTTTCTGACTGACCCTTTTAGATCTTGGTGAGGTATTGAAGCCCTCCGTCATTCTGACCAATTCAGCTACACTGAAGTGACCATCACCAAAGACTGCAAACTGGTCCTTTCTATCCATTACAGACTGATTTGCTTTCTTCTGATTACATAGCCCTGATGTACGGTAAGGACCGATTGTTCCTAGAATACTTAACTAATATGTTCTGACCCGTATTTCTAATCCATTTTAAAGTAGCACCTGGCACTAAGACCATGTATCTTTTTGTGCATCTGAAGAATATTTCTATTTGCATTTAAAAAGTCCATCAGGCCCTAGGGTCCTGTATTATCACTGGTATATTTCATTTGCATGTTTTCTGAATTTAATACAAAAAAGGTAGCTGGTGCCCCGTTCTAGAAAGAACATGGCACGATAACCTGTTCTGTTTTTTTTCCCACTTTGAGAGTCCGTGTCATCGCTTTTTGCCCACTGTACTTTGCACAAAGGAGGAATATCCACTTGCATATCAGTCTTTGTCACGACCACAAAGGCAGTCCAGCACCGAAATGCCAGGAAAATCTCCTGCGAATAAGAGCACCAACAGCAACCCCAGACACGTGTTTCAGCCTTGGCCTCATTGGTAAGGTGGAGCAGTCCCTCTCTGAGCACAGTGAGCAAGGGGCGCCTGCTACCTTTTTTGTAGTCTCTGAATTTGAAGCAAGCATTGGCAAAGCCAACAGTTTAGGCTTTTGTGTAGGCATGGGATAGGAATTTGCCAGGCACTTGGGTAATGGTACTACCTAGGTTACAACAGCTGGAAAATGGTGCGAGTACCCGAGCATATGGAAGCAGTGCATGACTAATCCTATAAACAAGCCAAAACATTTGGCTTTGCTAATGCTTATTGTTAAAATGACTTCAGAACGGGAGCGTGGTCAAGAGGTGAGCCGAGTGGATGTGGCTCCCCTGAGCTCCCATGCAGTGGGAGCGAGTGGGCCTCCCCCAGTGGTGTTCGTCCTCCCCAGACTGGCTCGGAGGGTGGCAGAAGACCAGTGGTGGTGCCTGAAATTCACCCAGGTCGGATCGATGGTGAAATTATAAGGATCTGACCCAGGGGAGAAGAGCACTGAGCAGGGCGGCCTCTCAAGATGGCAGCCATCAGCTAACAGGCTGAATAATATTGTGAAGACAGAGTGACAGAGCATCCCCCACTCGCCCATCGACAGCCGGATGCACCTACAATTCTGCTGGGTCGGAGACAAAGTAATCAAGATCCGACCCCAGAGAGAAATGTACCGAGCAGCCTGGCACCACAAGATGGCGGGCACCGCCACTGAGCCTTCCTCAATTAACCCCTGACAGTGACGATAGGTGCGGCCGGTCCCGCGACATAACAAAGTTAGGACCTTGTACCGAGGGTGAACGGGGCGGCGATCCATGATGGCGACTGCCAACCAGCAGCAATGGTGAGCTAGGCAGCTGGAGGTGGACTGTTGAGGAGGCCTAGGATCCTTGTAGACACGGCTGGTCTCTTTTGTGGGGTACTCGCCTCTGGTGTGGTTGGAGGGTGCAGTGATGGACCCCAGTTCGGGCCCTGGGAGGAGCAAGATATTGCCCTGCTTTAGCTAATATCACTTGGCCTATTGTGGATCACCAAGGCAGTCTAACCTGAAGCACAAACAAGGACAAGACCCACAAAGTGACTGAGACGGATCCGGAGTGACGCGCTGGTGGTATCCCCAGGGAACCTTGCTGTTTGTCAAGGGCCTTTGACATGGAGGTAACCTCCATAAGGCAATCAGGACCCGGAGACTGCACTGAGACTCATGCTGCCAGAAGCTCAATAATGGCAGTACCTGCGGCAAATGTCAAAGCCCCAAGCTTGGGGGAAGATCAAGCAGATGCTACAGACACAGGAACAGATGGGGAAAAGACAACCTGACCTAGTATGTGCACAGGTTCACACTGAAGCGTCTCCCCAGACCCCATCGGACTCGTTGGACGTCCCTTCTATAAAGGAAGACTTGAGAGCTATGCTCCTCGAGCTGAAGAAAGAAATTCTGGGCAGCACAGACAAGCTTGCCGTCTCAATAGCAGAACTTAACTCCCATATCAAAGCAGCTGAGACGCAACTGGAGGAAATGGAGACCACATTAAGGGAACAAGCTCATGAACCGGCCCTCCTCACAGAGAGAATTGTCTGCATGGAGCAACAGATGGAAGCACTCATGACAAAACAAGAGGATGCAGAGAACCCTGCACAGCGGAGTGACATTAGAATATAGAGGATCCCCAAACAGGTGCTGGACCAGGAGTTGAGGGGATTTGTTGAGGACCTGTTCCAGCAGATCCCGCTTCTCTCCACAATTGAGGAGATTACGCTAGACCATACCCATAGTGTGTACACTTCGTTCCAGATGTAAAGTAGCCTATCCACTGATGTACTAACTAGGGTACACTTCCGTCACCAAAAGGATGAGATAATGTAGGAGGTAAGGAAGCAAAGCAGTACCCGACAGAAGGATTCTAATCTCATGCTGTTCCAGAATTTTTCACCAACCACTCTGTCCAAACGGAGGCGCCTCAATATGGCCTCCTCATGGCTTCGTGAAAGAAAGATTATGTACAGATAGGGTATCCCTTGTTAATTGTTATTCGAGTTTGGAGGAAAGAAATACAACATCACGAAGGAGGCAGAGGCCTCGTCCCTGAGGGCAACTGAGGGGACATCTCCTGCAAGGGCCAACAATGAACAACAACAAGAACTGGAGGAACCCACGAGAAAATAAGACAAATTGATGGGTCTGCCGAAGAGAAACAAACTGCAGCTAGGTAGAGACCATTCTCGTATTCACATCCACTGTAGCGAGACTTGATATGGGTTCGGCCAGCAGAGTTGGATTATCACGTGTCTAACAAAGGACCATATCTGGCTGATAAAGTAGGCCCAGAGAGACTCTCTGGACTGTGAAACCTGTTTGAGTTGAGAGGGCGGGCTCCAAGGGTGGTCTGAATGATACTTAAGATGAGTGGCGGAGTGCTGCAATACCTCCAGAGATGTTTAAGTTTGTTATACCTTATACTTGGTTGTGTTGTTATTCTCTGGTTACAGATCACCAGTTGAACATGGGGGGGGCCTGCCCGCCCGACCCTCTCTCCCTTCTGTGTAGTCCATCATCTGTGCCCGATGATAGAGAATTAGCCCTTAACGCTAATGGCTGATCTAAGGTTAGGGACATGGAATGTGCGGGAGCTCAACTCTCCCGTGAAATGCAATATATTCTTAGGAGAATGAAGGAGCTCCAGTGGGCCACAGGGTTCCTCCAGTTAACACACGTATTGCCCTAAGATGAGAGATGGTTGAAGGATAGGGAGCACTGCGAGAACCCAGAAGGTATCTCACCTACTAGTCCCTGGGGTCTGTCATCCAGTGGCAAGGACACGGCCATTGCTTTTGGATCCAGTTCCTGGGGGTGGGCCAGTGCGGGAGGATCACCTGGCTGAGGGGTCTTTAGGGAGTGGGACGCCGGATGGTGAGACGCAGTATCCCCTTCCCTGTAACACCTTTTCCCCATCCTAACAGGTAGGATACCTAGGAACTCAACCCCTTCGGCCCCTTTCCCGACACAAACACTTTCTCACGGACAGGCAAGCTGTGAGAGAAAATGGACTAACACCTGAGCCGTATACCTGACATTTCCGAACACAAGGGTCAGGCAGAGTCAGGCAAATACTGATAATTACACACAAACCTGATTTCCACCACACTTCCCCACATGGATAAAAGGCGGAGCACGAAAGCACATTCTAAGATGGCAGTTTAATATGAAGAGAAAGACGGCAAGACCAGATAGGATTGCAAGGAGGGAATTGCCCTTTGCCTTTTCAAAGGAAAACTGCTACTTTCATGAGCCCTCGAGAATTTGAAACATAAGACCCGGAATTAAAGCTGAAGAAAGGTGCATTGTGTGTCAAAGATACCCGAGGCGCTCCTGCATCGATAGCCAAGGCAGGGAGGAGCGATAGCCGCTGTGCTACTGTCCTCGGCTCCTACAACAAAGCAGCGCCAGTAAAGTCAGCACAGCCGGTAAGTCAGGGAGACTGATAGCAGACTGGTGTATGTTAGAACCAAGGTTGCAAGCGGCAACATTGTATGAAGAAATCTGCAAAGAACAGAGTGTGAGGCGTATGTGATGAGCGACGAGCGACGCAAATATAATTGAACATTCAAGAAGTGACTGAACTTTTGAAGCCAAGATAGATACCATATACAGAGGGGTCCGGCACCACGTGGGTGCTAATTCAAAGGTCTGTTAGGTATCCAATTGTGAGTGCAAAATTGTGAATTGTGAAATCGAAGTGGTCCTGCAACGGGTCAAGCTAAACCCTGTGCACATTCGAAAGTCTTTGATAACTGTTACGAACTGCAATTGGTCCCAGCCTGGCTGAGGGAGACTAATTGTGTAAAAGGAAGGATCTGAGGGGGTGAACTGTGAATCACCCGAGAAAAGGTATTCTATAAGCATTGGAGAAGAAGATCTGAGCCTGGAAGAGGGGCATCCAAAGTAAAGATTGTGGTATAAAAGGGATCTGAGCCTGGCTGAGGGTGATCCAGCATGAAGAGTGAATCGCCCGACTTGAATACTTGTAAAGGAACTTTTTGTTTGTTTTGGTACATCAGCCCCTCTGAATCAAGACACTTTGATAACTTAAGAGACTTAGGCACAAAAGGCCATGATGTTGGTAATGGAAATGTATCCTCGTGCCGAAGAAGCCAGAGTGTGCTATGCTCGAGTGATTATTAATGGGCAAGAGGGCAAACTCTACAAAGTTAACAGGATATTACCCTTAGTAGATTATGTTCACACAATAGATGGGCAATATACATCTGTGTTATTAGCAGCCAAGTAAGAAGCCAAGGGAGGTCCAGTCGGCACAACCCAAACAACTGTGGTAAGGACTACAATTTCAACTGATATCTAGCTCAATATCAAGAAAGATGTAAAGACAAGGCTGTGGCAGAAGACAGAAGGATAGAACAAGAAATATACTATCCCTGCCTAAAGTGCGCTCTCAACTAGGTTGCAGTATTACAACGCCTGTCTAAAAGTGACAGAATAAGAGTCAAATTACCAACTTCTATAGTGTGTAATACATCCAGCCTTGTAGGTCCTATACCACTTTCTTCCAGATCTAGTACAAATTGAAAGAAACTGTAATTTAAAAGAAAAAGCGCACCAGGGGTATTGAAGAGGATATATATCCCTCCAAAAACTCGTGTGGCAGCTAATGGGGTAAACAGTCCTTTAATAGCCCACAGATTTGTCACACTGACCCTGGATTGCTAGGGTTAAAAAGACACAAAAACAATTGAAAAAGAGAGAAAATCCTTTTTCTTTAAGCACAAAGACAATACAGTCACAACTTCCCTTCCAAGGCTCGTTTTAATTAGAGGGGAGTCGGACAATGTAAAAAGGTTTGCTCAAACAATCACAAATAGGCTAACTGCTGCCTTTTATAGATGTAGCAAACACCGTCGACCGGTTTCAGTGGCATGACTTCATTACAACAACATTCATCAGGACAGTCTTAGCTTCCTCAGAACTGGTGTATTTTGTAATTTAACAACCAGTTTATGAGGAGCAAAAATCCGGAAGATGGAATTGTACTTTACCACCTTGCCGTAGGTGTCAATGGACTGGAACAGTCTAGGAGGGAGCCTGTGGGATCCAAACAAAATAATCCACAGTCACAACGCGGCTGCTAGGTTCCATGCATTGGATAATGAATAGACCCCGAATTATGTGTCATTCATCTATGCAGACAGAGTCTGTTAGGACCACACTACATCATTCAATCTCAGTGTATATCTCTCAATCTCCTTCGTATGTAGCCATCATGGCATCTAGAGCCAGAGTGTGGGCTGCAGTATTTTAGGTCTTAAATCAATAATCATAGGTACATGTGAATCATTCATAAACACGTCTTAAACAAATTTGCTCTTGGGTCAATGGAGATCAAACGTTGTAAATACATGCACATATAAAGTATTTTAAATACGCTTCAAGGTGTGTCTTTTGATCCAGCTACTCAATTTTTGGTGACATTGGACATAGAAGCCCTTTACACCAATATTCCTCAGGCGGCGACCCTTGAGATAGTGGAAAAAGTCTTGAGAGACCTAGTGACTCCCCCAAGGGTTCCCATAGGGCTTATTCTACAACTGGCGGAGCTAGCACTTACCAAGAATTTCTTTCTGTATAAAGAATCCTTCTATGAGCAATGCTCAGGCACCGCAATGGGTGCTACATTTGCGCCATCTCTGGCAAATTTATATGTTGCCGAATTTGAGGAGACTCACATATACCAGCCATCTAATCCTTTCAGAACACAGGTCACTCTATGGACGGGGTATATAGGTGATGTTTTGGTCATCTTCACGGGAACAGAAACAAGATTTAAAGAATTTATGACTTGGCTCAACTCAAGAGATAGATATCTCAAATTTACACACAACATTTCAAAAGAAATCATCTATTTTCTTGACGTGGAAATCACACCAAAATAAGGCTGTCTGGTCACGACAGTCTTTCGGAAACCGAACCCGTTCGACAGTGTTTGCTACATCTATAAAAGGCAGCAGTTAGCCTATTTGTGATTGTTTGAGCAAACCTTTTTACATTGTCCGACTCCCCTCTAATTAAAACGAGCCTTGGAAGGGAAGTTGTGACTGTATTGTCTTTGTGCTTAAAGAAAAAGGATTTTCTCCCTTTTCAATTGTTTTTGTGTTTTTTAACCCTAGCAATCCAGGGTCAGTGTGACAAATCTGTGGGCTATTAAAGGACTGTTTACCCCATTAGCTGCCACACGAGTTTTTGGAGGGATATATATCCTCTTCAATACCCCTGGTGCGCTTTTTCTTTTAAATTACAGTTTCTTCCAATTTGTACTAGATCTGGAAGAAAGTGGTATAGGACCTACAAGGCTGGATGTATTAACACACTATAGAAGTTGGTAATTTGACTCTTATTCTCTCACTTTTAGACAGGCGTTGTAACACCGCAACCTAGTTGAGAGCGCACTTTAGGCAGGGATAGTATATTTCTTGTTCTATCCTTCTGTCTTCTGCCACAGCCTTGTCTTTACATCTTTCTTGATATCGAGCTAGAGATCAGTTGAAATTGTAGTCCTTACCACAGTTGTTTGGGTTGTGCCGACTGGACCTCCCTTGGTTCTTACTTGGCTGCTAATAACACAGATGTATATTGCCCATCTATTGTGTGAACCTATGCTCGAGTGAACCGCCTTGTCCTGTGCTGAAAATGTGGGGAAGGGAGGCCAATGGCCTGAACATCCTGACTTATCATTTTGTGAACACTTCTCTCTTTTTTATGAACATTACCCCAACACTATTCATATTTAGCTGTAAGGATCGTCAATAGGTTTTTTAGTATAGGCCCTTTTATTTTGACGTGACTCAACTAGGACAGCATTATTATTTGGTGGTCGTAGCTTGCTCCCATCTGTAGATTTAGGATTAGATAGGTGTTTATCACACCCTTGTTAAAGTTCAATAAACACCCTTGAAATGTGGTCACTTGTGCCTGTCTTACATTGATACTATGCCTTCATTACAGTACCCGCAGGGGTTCTTTGTCTCTTCGGGAAAGAAGGTGGGAAGAGTGGCTATCATTCTTGCTCGCAATACTCCATTCTCAATTAGAGACAAGCTTGGTGACCTGGAGGATAGATACTTGGCCATAAAGGGCATGTTCTCTGGGTGTCCAATGACTTATATGGTGGTATACCGCCCGAAAGAGAATCAGAGCAAATATTTACTGCAATTAATCCTTCTGATCCATGCCTTTGTCAAAGGTGAACTTATTATCGAGGGGAATTTAACTGTGTAGTTGACCCGCACGTGGATGGGACCTCCCTGGCCCTACCCACGGATCTACGGGACTTTAGGGCATTAACAAAACTACTGAGCGCTAGATCTGTTAGAAGCCTGGCTGTTTCACCATCAGGGGGAATGAGACTACACATTTTTTTCAGCAGTTCATAAAAGATACTCAAGATTGGATATGATCTTGGTTGCATCTTCACTGATCGCCTAAATCCTCCACTATAGAAATAGAGCCAATGGCGATTACTGATCACGCAGTAGTCACTCTGAACATGTTAGATCTTATGCCCCCTGCCTCGGAGTGTGTGCCATGGCAACTGAACGGCACAGCACTGTGGGACCAGGTGACAAGACAACACATAGCCGAGGTTATAGACAATTATTTCTGAGAGAATGACCTGGGGTCTATTTTGCTGGGATTGGTCTGGGATGCCGGTAAGGCCGTTTTCAGAGGGGAATTGAGTGCAAAGACGGCTAAGTTAATGAGGATTCAAGGGAAAGCATGGCTAGGGCTTCAACAGCAGATTCGAGACACAGAGAGGGAACATAAAGCAAAATGTTCAATGAAAACACTTTGTGCCCTACAGATGACTAGAGCAAAGCTGGACAGGACACACTATATGCAAGCCATTCTGCCCAAGCTGTCCTACACATCAGGCATTTCTATTACACTAAGGGGGACAAAGCAAACAAAATCTTAGTAGCAAAGTTGAAACATATAAAATCACATAATTGGAGCGGGGCACTTTGGCACTTTTGGGATTCCAGTGGGACTATACACTATGCGGAGTCGGAAACAAACAGAATTATTGAAGCTGTTTATACAGAGCTACTAAAGGGGGAGAGGGAGGCTTTGTGAGACCTCACCGAGTTCCTCAACCCAGCACACATTTCTGCACTCTCCGATGCTGACAGGGCATACTTGGGAGAGCGCGATCACACCCCAGGAGGTGGATAGCATCATGAGGTATCTTCTGCTCAACAAGGCACCGGGACCTAATGGTTCCCTAATTTATTTTACAAACATTTCGACCTAACTTCACCCTTCACCGGTTAAAAGTGTTTAATTCTTTTGCGGCCTCCGGTGCCATCTCAGAGTCTATGGCAGAATATAGAACCACACTCATACTGAAGCCAGGGAATGACCCATTAGACTGCTACTCATACAGGCCCATTGCATTACTTAATAGTGATGTGTACATTTTCACTAAACTCCTTGCCAATTGTTTGATGGTCATCCCTAAATTGGTTGATAGCGAACAAATGGGCTTTATTAAGGGGCATTCAGCATTTGATAACTTCCGGCGTACAATCAATCTTATCAATGGGTGCACTCGCTCCCAGCAGAAAGCGCTCTTCACTTCACTCGACGCGCACAAAAGCGCTTAACAATCTAAACTGGGCGTATATTGGAAAAGTGCTAGCACTATATGGGTTTGGCCCAGCTTTTACAAGGATGATATTGTTTAACTTTCAGTCCCTTTTCACGAAAATCAGGGTCAACCAGGAACATACCAGGCCAGTCCGAATAGGGAGAAGCACACAACAGGGCTGCCCCCTTTCCCCGCTAATATTTGCGCTAGCGCTTGAACCCCTGGCCTGCAAGATTAGAAATGATCGGACCATCATGGACATTTTACACAGGGACACACAATTTAGGATTGCACTTTACGTAGATTATATTATTCTGTTTCTTGGCGATGTTAAAGAATCAGTACCTAGAGCCATAACAACAATAGAACACTTCTGAGAAGTCTCAGGCCTCACAATCAATTATGACAAATCAGTGGGGCTGAACATTAGTGAGGCTGAACACACACTACGAACAATTAATTCCGCCTCACAGGTTAAATGGTCTAAGGATTGAGTGGACTACTTAGGAGTGTCCCTGGCTACGTCATATAATGCTCTGTTTAAGGCCAATTTCTCTGCCCTTTTTAGAGAATGTGAGGATGCATTGGCCAGGTGGGATGATAATCGCATCTCATGGATGGGTAGGATAACAGCAATAAAAATGTTGCTAATTCCCAAGTTATTTTGTGAGAAACCTGTAGGTGTCTACCCGTCTAGCCCCCGGAGATCTGTCATCCAGGTGGCCAGGACACGGCCATCGCTTTTGGATCCAGTTCCTGGGGGTAGACCAGTGCGGGAGGATCACCTGGATGGAGGGGGGTTCCCTGGGGAGTGGGACACTGATTGGTGAGACACGATATCCCCCTCCTTCAAAACATTTTCCCGATCCTAACACGTAAGATATTCTAAAACACTGCCCCCCCTTTTCCTACACGAACAATAAGCCTGCGAACAAAAGCCAACGTGTGTTGCAGCAGAGGTCTACGGTACATGAGACCCTCCTCTGCTGATTGCCAAGCCGACGGGCGATGCCCATCTCGATGGTACCAACCTTGACTCCAAGGAGAAGGAAAGCCAAACGGTTCATCATAGCCTGTTGAGTCGAGGGGAGAACCAATAAGAAACGGAACTGTGTTGAACGAAAAATAGCAAAGTGGCAGGAACTGTTAATATTGTGTAATGGGGAAAATCGGCAGTAGAGGAATCCAGCACCACGTGGGTGCGCACTCAGGACTCTCTGGATGATTACCAAACGGTAAAAAGACTACGGTAAGCAGAAGGCCTTGAGAAGTGGTCATACAGGGGTCTTGCAAAATCCTCTGTACCGTTGAAAGTCTTTGACCTACAGAGAACTGTGAAAGCTAAGGGAAGTGAATCCTGCAGGTTGAAAACTAAGGGAAGTGAATCCCGCATGGTGTGAAAATATCACATGAACTGTGTTTTGTAAAGTTGGTGAGAGTGAACCCGGAAGAGGGTTGCCGACAACCAGTGGCAAAGCCTAAAGATTTGTTTAGAATTGTGAAAGCAAAGAGCATTGCAAGACAAAGGAAAGGAAGTGCCCCACTTTGTCATTTTGGGTCCGAGCCCGGCTGAGGGAGATCCAGGGGTAGAAAGTAACCACCCGAAGTTCACTAAAAAAGGAACTGTTTTTGTTACGATGACTTGTGAGGAGTCAGCGCCCAGAAGAGGGGGACCCAGGGGTGAAGCCATCACGCAACGCGTTCGTTGAACAAGAACTTTGTGTTTGTTTGTTAAAAACATCAGGCCTCGAAGGCAAGAAACTTTTTAACCAATGAAGAACCTGATAGTTGCTATGGAACTATTAGCTTGTGCTGGGAAGGCTTGAGCTGTGCTGTGCTCCAAAGTCCCACCTTGTCCCATGCAGAAAATGTGGGGAAGGGAGACCGCGAGGCAATCACATCCTGACCTATTATTTGGGAACACTTTTCCATTATTTGAATACCCTATCCCACACTCTTTTGTATTTAGCGTAAGGAATTTGCAATAGATTTTTCATAGTATAGGCCCTTTATTTTGACACAACGCCACAAAGACTGCCTTATTTTCATTTGATGGTCGACGCTTGCTTCCATCTTAGATTTAGGTTCAGTTCAGGCGTTTTTCCACCCTGTATTAACAGTTTAATAAACACCCTTTAACTGTGATCACTTGTGTCTGTCTTTACTGTTGCCACCATAAGGTCCTTACAGGAGGGATGGCGGCCCCGCTGGGGTACCCTGGGAAAGCTGCTGGGCTTGTGGACGGTCGACTCACATGGTAGACAGGCGTCCAAGGTTGGGGACCTCACCTTTGACTGTCCTGTAGCTCTGGCCTGGCTGCATTACAGCTTTTCCCTTCAGGGAGGGATGGTGACCCTGCTGGGGCTCCCTGGTCCCGCTGATGGATTTAGGGGCTGTCGAGTCACATGGGAGACGAGCGCTCAAGGACAGGAACATCATCCCTAACCATCCTGAGTTCTGGCTGCGCTGCGTTACAGCTTTTCCCTTCAGGAAGGGATGGTGACCCTGTCGGGGCCCCCTGGGACTGCTGCTGGACTTGTGGATGGTCAACCCACATTGGAGATAGGCGCCCAAGGCCAAGAGGAGCATCCTCGGCCATCCTGGAGCTCTGGCTGGGCTGTGTTACAGCTTTTCTCTCTGGGGAGCGATGGAGACGCTGCAGGGGCTCCCCGTTGGACTTGTAGATGGTCGGCACACAGACACAGGCGCCCGAGGCCAGGGGCAACACTGACAGCCGTCCTGGAGCTCTGGCTGGGCTGCATTACAGCTTTCCCTCTGGGAAGGGACGGTGACCCTGCCGGGGCTTACTGGGACCGCTGGTGGACTTGTGGACGGTCGACCCACATTGGAGACGGGCACCCAAGGCAGGGGACATCACCCCCGACCATCCTGGAGCTCTAGCTGGCCTTTGTTGCAGATTCTCCCTCCGGGAAAGGAGGGGGCTCCCTGGAACTGCAGCTGGGTTTGAGGACTGTCAACCCACATGGCACACAGCCGCCCAAGGCCAGGGAAGTCAGCCCAGACCATAAGAATTTCCTCTTCCTAGGCCCTTTGGTGTACTAGTGGTTTCATGTTTTTTCTTTGAGCCCAGGTAAGTGTATAGACACATGTGAGGTACTGTTTTCGTTGGGACACCTGTGGAAATGTGGGAACGTATGACATGTGTTGTTGCTGGCATGTTTCGGTGGTTTCCTGGTGGCAAAAGTCTGAAAATTGAGTTTCATTCTTGACTTCTTGGAGTTTGCTGGGTCTTGTGGCTAATAAATTCTAGGGCGATTGGCGAAAGTCAGACCTCTTTGGATTCCCCCGTGTGTCTTCTTTTAAAAAAATGTATGGGGTTTTCCGTTTTCCTTGGTGGCTGCGACACCCCAGCCCCAAATCTGTGGGTTGTCCACAACACCAAATACCATAAGTATTTCCTCTTCCTAGGCCCTTTGGTGTACCAGTGGTTTAGCCTTTTCCCTTCGCACCCAGGTAAGTGCACCAACACATGTGAGGTACTGTTTTCGTCAGGACACCGGAGGGGGAACGTGGGAAGGTAGGACATGTGTTGTTGCCGGCGTGTTTCAGTGGTTTGCTGGTGACCAATGTCTGGAAATTGTGGTTTTATTTACCACTTTTTGGAGTTTGCCAGGCCTTCTAGGTAATACATTCTAGGGTGATTGGCAAACGCGCGACCCCTTTGTATTCCCCTGGGTGTATTCTTTTCAGAAATGTATGGGGTTCCCAGTTTTCCTTGGTGGCTACGACAACCTAGGCGCAAATCTGTGGGTTGCCCAGATGACAAAATCCAGTCTTCCCCAAGGCGTTTGACATACCAGTGGTTTAGCCTTTTCCCTTTGTGCCCAGGCAAGTGCACCCACAAGGGAGGTACCATTTTTGTCGGGACACCTGTGGGAACGTGGGAAGGTAGGACATTTTATGTTTTCTCTTGGTTTTCAGAAAGTTTTCACACATTTCCTACTGCACTTTGTTAAACAGCGCTTTAATTTCCCAAATGCAACCTACATTTAGTCGCTGCTTTAGGCACAGTGCGCTTTTGTAACCTGCACAAGTCAACTATCCTTCCAAAGGTCTGCCTGTGCTCATTCAAAAAATGTATGCTTGCCATTCTTAACCACATTCATTTTCTTATTTTGAAATGCTAAGTCTGTCAGCATAAAAATCCTGTGCATCATGGCTCTGTTTTTGGCTCGTGGTATGGCTTGTTTTGTGAAACATTACCAAAAATGTGTGATTTCCTGACTAGATGAGTCGGGGGAATGCAGCCGTACATTGCTGTTCTCAATATTGACAGAAGTCATTACGTTACCAATCCAAACATGTCCAGCAAATACTTTTTTTTAACTCAATTTGTTCCCAAATTATAGAAAAGTTAGGTACATAGTTGTTGCCCAACCTGCGCAAATCACCCCTTTTCTGAACTTCAAATTGTATCTATTTTTCAGAAATGTATGCCTTTCTGGGTTCCCATCGAGCTTTCCTACCTTCCCCCACCATTCCTTCAAAGCAGAACACATTTATAAAAAAGAAAAAAAAGAAAAGAAAAACAGAGGAAAATGTGTCTCCCTGGCACAAAAATGATGGTAGCAAAACAAAAGAATTGATGGCTGGAAGGTTTAGAATGAATCTTGACCTCTGGCATTGCTCTGGGCAACCCTCCAGACCATCGTTCTTCGCCTGCCAAGCCATTACAAAAGGGGAAAAACCATATGCAAAAATGATGGTAACCTTTCTTGTTTCCACTTGTTACACTTCAGGCTTCCCCGCGGGCCTCCTTGCAGAGTACGACTTCTTTACAAGCTCCTCTATGGACCAGATACAGGCTACCATGGCGTTTGTACAAACTTCGACGGACGCCGGGTCAACTGACACGTCTTGTACGTGGAAGACGTACGGCAAGACACGCCCCTCTTACGACTATAAAACCACTTTCTTCCAAGGGGCTCGTTGCTGCTAATTAGCGTTACAAGCTACACGCGGTTTCGTCCGTTACTTCTTCGTGTCTTCCTACACGATTCCTCATCTGAACTCCTGGTTTTGACCTTTGCCTGACTACTGGATTGCCTCGTCTCCTCCTTTATTCCTGTCGTGCTCGTCTGGTTGTTTGACTCGGAACGTTACTGGATCTGGCTCCCTTCTGTCTCTTGCGGTACTTCATTCCAGGTTGCCGCTTCTGTACTCGGAACCAAATTGCTGTTGACTATCTGGAACTTTTCTACAGCTACTCTGGATACATGTGTGCTCAGGTACATACTTAATTGGCTATCCCCATCTCTGCTACTATTTATCTCCACAACTTGTTTGGATATTTGTCTTCTGTTGGATTCTGGGACATTGAGTGACTTTCCTGTGAGATTGTCCTTTAGTGCATATAAACACTTTCCTGAAAACTGCACCAACCCGGCACTAGTGCGACCCTCGTGCCGTCCGGGGCTACTTCCCTATACGAACATCCCTGTTTGTTATTTTCTCCTGTTGTTGTCTTCTGTTTCCTGGATTCCTTTCCTCAATATATCCTTATTCAGGTTAGTTGTTATCAATTCTATATATAGTTGGGACCAATATTGAATTAGACCATTTCCACTCATTTTGTGTTATTCCTTGTAGATCCACCCCGGGGAAGCTCCACTCCAATACCTATCTAGGTAGTTGCCCATTTAATTCAACTGTTCTAATCACTTGCATTAACCTCAACACTGTCTAATATCTTTGTATTCCTTTTCAGCATTGGTATTGGCGGTGTGTGTTCTCCCCGCTCTTTTATTCAATTGACACCTCTGCCTGTCCCAACTGAAACAGCAGAGAGGTACATTATGGAAAAGAGCCCCTCTTTGAGGAAGCCTGAGTCTTGTACTCAGGGAAGCTGGGATGGAAGGCTGAATATCGATTCTTGTACCACCATCATCTCCAAGGTCACTTCTCTGCATCTTCGGCCTATTTCGGAGTGGTGAGTAACACCACTCCACCTGTTCTTGAAAGCTTGGAAAATGGCAAATTCGGAACTACAAATCATTTGTTCCTAGCTCTAACAAGAAAGAAAAAAACACAGGCTTTTTTGTTCATCATTTTATTGGCATTTCTGAAGAAAAAAAAACACAAAATGTATTCTTTTTTGCTATTTTCTCTCACTCCCCTAGAGCAAACTATTCCTTGGTGGCGTTATGACCACCTACATGTGGGAAGAAAAGGGGCCAAATGTGGCAGAGATATCTCTTGTAACGAAAAGGTTACAAGGCATTGAATGTGACATATCGAAATCTCCAAAAAAGGGCTCAGCACTGGGAGGGGAAACCCTCAGCAGTTAAGGGGTTAAATTTCCACCGTTCAAGCCCACACGTGCACCGTCCCCTATCGACTGGGGAGGGTCTAAGTGCTCTTCCAAACTAGCAATAAAAATATATGTGAACATAGAACGGTGCCCGCAAGAGAGTAATTAGGTTTTGTGCCTTTAAAAAAATAATAATCATGTTCTTTTTAACAAGATAGTCACTCTACAGTATGGCTAGTTTTCAGGCGAAATACTTAATTGTTATCTTGCTGGCAAGACTAGGTAGGTGTATGCATTTTCACTGTATAATAGCATAGTATACACGAACATGCAGGCATCTAGTCAGTGAGACAACACAGGGAAATGAATGAACTTGTCCTATACAGACAGCGCAAGAAATGCCGGGGGGTGGGGGAGGATGGGAATCTATAAAGACACATGTGGTACAGACAGCCTCTGGTCGGTACAGTTCAATGCACTGCCTGGCAGCACTGAGCATTAAAGTTAGGCACATCTACCTGTAATCTTCAAGCCAGAACCCCTCACCTTGTAAAGGCAGTAAAGTTACAGAAATCATGGCAAGGCAACTTCATACCATAGCAGTCGCGCCCCCACAGTCCCCATCGCGGTCGCTTCTCTTCATCCAGAGCCCCGGGCGGCCACGGTGCTCGTCCACCGCTCCAGTGGCAGCATATATCACCACTGGCACAGGAGAACTGGGCAGCCCAAGAGGCATCCAAGCCCACGTGTACAGCAGTGCAGAAAAAGAATCAAGCATGTGCATGCGGCTGTGGTAAACATGGGATCAACATGGGGCTTAATATACAACTGTGTGTGTTAATTGCTATTCAGACAGTGAAAGCCTTGTTGCACAGAGAAAGGCGAAGAAAGATGGCATATACACTATACAGTTTTGTAGAAAGCCTGTGAGTACAGCAAAAAGCCACTGCCCTTTGGAGATGGAAAACATGCAAGTACGCTTACACAAACAATAAATCTGACTTGCTGGTAGCTGAATTTGCAAAAAACATTTGCCCTTAAATTCCCTCTGCGTACTCTGCACGGCCATACATCAATTCTGCTTGGGGG
This sequence comes from Ambystoma mexicanum, assembly GCF_040938575.1. Classification (NCBI taxonomy): domain Eukaryota; kingdom Metazoa; phylum Chordata; class Amphibia; order Caudata; family Ambystomatidae; genus Ambystoma; species Ambystoma mexicanum. Next base: position 295,287,106 of record NC_090936.1, on the reverse strand, counting down.
GATACTACTTACCAGCTAAGAAGACACACAAGGACCTGCTGTTGCTGCAACCAAAATTAAAATAAGAACAAAGCCATCAGCAGATAAATTTACCTGCCCGTGCATGGCATGGAGTCATCCTTCCTCTATGAATCTTTTCCTAAGCACGTAGACGTCCTACGTGAAAAACGGCCATACGTCATGAAGCCTTAAAGGCATTTCATAAAGTGTCGGCAAACTTTTAAACAAACACACAATGCAATCGGATCTCATAGGGACTTGAAATGAAAGATTCAATTGATAACAAAAGCAATTAAGTGAGGGTTGGTAATTGGTCCATCTGAGAAACTGACCTTTGGTTGCTATGGCCATTTCTCAGATGGGAAATAGCTGCTTCATTGCGAGTAGGCTAGTTCCCCATTAGAGAATTGGCCGTTTTTGTCCCCCATTGGTCAAGTCCTGCATAATAATGTTTTTTAGATTATTCTCACTGAGAACAGTAGTTCCCATTAGAGAAAGGGCCAATTGTGCTCCCCTAGTGGTCAAGTCCTGCATAATAATGGGTTTTAGATTATTCACACTGGGAACTCTAGCTCCCATTTGGCAAGAGGACCTTTCTACTTCTCCAGGTTGGAGGTCCGTTTCTCATCTTGGGAAATAGATGCTTCATTGTGAATAAGCTAGTTTCCATTAGACGAGAGGACTTTCCCGCTTCTACGGGTTGGAGGTCCGTTTCTCTAATGAGAAATAGATACTTAATTGTGAATAAGCTACTTCCCCTTTAGACGAGATGACCTTTGTGTCTCCTTTCATTAGAAGTCAGTTTCTCTAATGGGAAATGGATGCATCATTGTGAATAGGCTAATTTCCATTTGACAAGAGGACCTTTCTGCTTCGCCAGTTTGGAGGTCCGTTTCTCTAATGGGAAATAGATGCTTCATTGATAATAGGCTAGTTCCCATCGCGCCTTGAAACACTTGTGTATAGGCGCGTTATAAATGCCATATCATTAGACAAGGGGACCTCTTGCTCTCCTGTTGATGATCATCAACTTGTCACAAATGTACTCTTTCTGACAATGTTCAAAACAACACTTTATAACCCACCCTCTCAGTGATGTAACAAACTCCTAAATGGTCTCGCAATATTTCTGTTGCCTGATGGCAAAGTTATAACAAGCCAAAATGTTATTTCTCTTCACTGTGTAATGCTTGTCCATCTTGGCTGTGTATATATCAAACTGAGTCGGTTTCCCATCTCAATGCATTCAGGTAGTTTTAAGAAATTATTGTCCAGCCCAACCTCAACAATTCAACAGTGCCTCTTTCTTGTTACTCGAATAATTAGGATCATATACTGCCAACCTATACTTCTGGAATCTTTCTTTTGATTTAATAACCTAGAAATAATGGTGTGTTTGCCATAATCGTTGAATTAATTTGTTGCTTCCCTATTTCCGAGTCCTTGGTATTTGTCACCTTGTTCACAGGGACAAATGTCTGTAATCTCCCTTTTAAGGTCCAATGAAAAATATCCTCTCAGAGTAATAGCCGATTGTGCTACAGCATGCTCCATTCTTTATGGGGCAAGTGTCCTTTTCCGTCACTACATTGCATGTGGGAGGGGCACACCACAGAGCACAGTGCCTGCCCGCAGTGAAGGTCTTCAGCTCGTTTTACGAAGCTAAGCTACAGACATGCCAACTCCTTATCGTGTCTCAAATTGCCAGGAAACAACTAGCAACACAGGACGATGCATCCTTGTTCTGTCGCATGCATGCATGGCTAAGCAGCTAGGGGTCTTCCTGTGTCCTCGTAGGGCCATGCACAGCCCTGATACTGCCCAACACAGGCCGGGAGAGTACCAATGAGCCACCATTCGACTCATCAACCACCCCGTACCTGCACAACCAGGGCAAAGTCACCTCCATGGGCGGCCACAATCAATGGCAAGTGCAGGCTCTCTATCATTGCATCAACTCTATCACCAGTTCTTAAAGAAGTGACCCAGGACACAGCCAGTATGAGTGACTTCTTTATTTCCTTTTAATTCATCTTTATGCAGTAACAACTCTCTCTGTCCTCACCATTGCACCAACCACTGTACTACTCTCATTGCTTCTCTTGTAGCATTCTCCGTTTTCATTCCACACCCATAACATTCCCTCTGCTGACATTTCTTACACTCATGAGAATGCACCCTTCCTTCTAGAAGACTTTATTCCTGTGCCCACTTTCTGTATTCTAATAGTTAACTCAGGTTGTATTGCCCAGTGTGAATGGTACAGTTAGTCCCTATCTAGTGCTCCAGGACACACTTTTTTGGGCTCCTCTTGGCACTCATATATAAGCATGGGTTGGCCCTACTAGGCACGAAGATGTGCTTGCTCTCCTTGACAGAAATACCATTTGTCCATCCTGGGCTCGACAACGTGCTGGCACTCCTGGGCTTGAAGACAGAGAAAGGCCATTTCAAGGGCCAGAAACTGATGATGTGATGCATCGGCAAGACCAGAAACCGAAGAGAGGCACCACACACCTTGGTGTTGAGAGTCAAACTGCAGTCAAGTTGGTTTACCCAGGGTACTGCGCTCCTCCGCCTTTCCACTGCCTCTCTCTACTTTTGACTTCTCCTATGGGTTAGTTATTGGGTTCAGATGTACAACCAGGCACCAGCTAGCATACTTAATGGACACAGGCCTTCTTCCACAGTATTTACCTTATTTTCAGGGTCCATCTTCTGCACTTCTTCCTTCCTCCAACTCCCTTTTCTTCCTCCAACGGTGGCCCGGGTCTTCCTAAACCGATTTTGTCTGTACATTTCAAACTGCTTTCCAAGTAATTTCCTCCTTTCTCGTGTCTCACCATGTCTCTCCTTTTCCACCCACGCTGCTCTCCCCCTTTCCCTTCTTTTCACCTTCCTCTCCCATCACCTTTCTACCATCCACCTCTCTAAGTCTTAGTCTTCTTTCACTCCCTTCGGCTTCCTTCTTCCTCTTCAGCTTTTACTCCGCTCTTTAGTGCAACGCTTATCTCCAAACTCCCATACTAGGCCTTCGACCTAAGCCTCCCTTTATAGTCCTGTCCCTTTTGAAACTGAAAAAGGAAGGGTGCTAATGAATGCACCCAAGTGCTTGTGTGGACGCGACAAAGGGATTGGTTCTTCCGAGTAACTCATCACCTTCAGATCTAGTGGATTGTATCAGTTATAAATTGTCAGCTGCCAAGTTGAAGTCAAGCAGCGATGTCATGGTAGTTGCCTGACTCCACCATGGTTCCTCCTTCAAGCAGCTGCACAATAACTCTGCCAACCTTGAACCCCTTCTTCTACCACTTTCATTGCTTTCCTTCAAGCTCAAGTATGTCTTTTTACACATTACATCCTGCAGACTGTGTAGTCAAAAGTACTATTAGTTGGATCAAAGACGATACCCACAGACCTTTTGGCTTTCTAATGCAGAGTTGTTCATTCTTCAAAACTCTACCAGTTCTTGAATGAAAGACTGGTACCTGGCAAAGGAGAAAGTGGATATGGTAGACAACTCAGGAATACCTTATATACTGGCTATTATCTTTCTGAAGGTACGCCCCCCATAGAGTCTCTTAGCTCCATTCCCATGTGTCAACCTAGAGACATAGTCACAGTTCTCTCCGTTTTTTATGCTTTCACTCAGTTCATTGTTGTACTCAATATGTAATTCTTTTCATTGACAATTTCCTATTTTCAGTCATTTATACTCCATGAAATTATGTTATTGTTAAAGAAGAACTTACTTGTGTTAGGAGTTCATGGTTCTTACATTTTTATCATATTCAAGATTTATTATAACCATTTAATTGGATGAAAGTGTAAGATGTATCCATTGGCATAATTATGGATCTATCTGTCCAATTGAACTAGTTGTATTTTTTCCCAAATGGCTTGTAACTAATTCTTTTGATGTCAGAATGTGGGTAGGTCACCCCACCACCAGCCACCCTCGTCCCCACCACTTACCCAACCCAATACTGCCTGACCCCAGCCCACCATCTACCTTTTGGTGGTTTAAAAAATAAAAACTATTGGGGGGTGTATTTCAACCAGTTTGGGTTAAACCAAAATACATAAACCCATAATAATACTGTTAACTGGTGTTATGTTCACTAATATTCTTAATAATAATCTACACAACTTTAAAAAAGAATAACAAACAGTAACTTAAAAGAAATAAATAGACAATTGGGTAATTGAATTGTTTTTATTATGACAAGCGCTTACACTGTAAAGCAACAAATAGTACAAATACATTTGTAGACTGGATCCATACTATACATTACACAGTACATTTGGCAATTGCCCTTTTAAAACCAAAGATCAAATTAGTGGGCCATTTGGACTGCACCTGCTTTACCTGTGGGATTGGAAGAAAAAGAAGCATAAGAGTGAAACTTTTGCGGACAAACGGTTTTCATAACTGCACATGAAAAGCTGCAAGAATTTGATAACAGAAAAAGTAAACTTTATTATTCAAATGTTCACAATCTTTTGTCACAATATTTCCTTCAGGGGATCAACAGATATCACGACTTCACACCTTCAGCAGGGGCATGCCAATACACAGTGCCTGAAGTTGGTGACGCAATTATCGATCTATACATTATTTGCTTTGAATAATGGTGCTCTAATGTGAGCAAGTACGGGTAAACTATAGACAACTAAAGATCCCAGAAAGAAAATTTCCACGTTAAAAATTTCACTCAAAATATAGATTTAGAACAGCGAGTTCAAAATAACATGAAAAACAACTCACACTGCCTAAAATTGAAAACGTGATTAGAGAGAAAGGAACTCAAACAAAACCTTACTCTTTCACCACTTCTGATGTTAAAGACTACAACTCCCATCAGACGTACACAGCATAGTGAATAATTGGGCATAAGGTTTTTCACTGTAGTGACACCTTCACTCTTAGTCCAAAGGCCCTTTCCTCCATAATCTTGGGATGTTCCACGGAATGGGATCAGACGCTGTTGCCATATTCATTAGTCTCATACACCACTTAATAGAGAGTAATTGCCATAAGCTAATATTTTCCCAAAACCAATCTTTTAGATTGAATTGTCTGCCCTGAGGAAGACGAGGTCCTGTGCTCTTGGTCGAAACTAGCCAGTCCCTTGTCTATATGATGAATAGAAAGGGCATGTAGCCAGAGTGAACACTACAACAAGATTTAATATAGTTTTAGCTAGTTGGAACGCAACACTTTTTTTGAATGGCACCTTTTCAAACATGTAGCACTCAACACTTTTCTGAAGGGCACCTGGCACTTTTTGAATCGGTTATACTCTTTGCACTTTAGTCAGGCATTTCCAATATTTCCGATTTGCCTTGGTGAAGCAATATGGTTCTGCATTCACTTTTTTATGACTCATGTTGCACTCAGCACTTTTATGTGGATGTATAATGTATTTGTATGTACAAGGCAGTTTTGTCAGTATTTAACATGCATTTATGTATTTTTTTTACGATGAGTTCTGAATGTTAGGTTGCGGTTAGTGCTTAGGAATAAGTCATTGTGAGCAGGGGAAAATGAGCGGTATGTATTTCTACATCACCTCTTGTGGAAGAAGAAAGCAGAAGATCAAACCCACGACCCCTAGCGAAACCAGTGAAGAATTCCCTGACAGAAGCTCAATGGAACAGTGATAAGTCCAGGAGGGTTGACGGGTCAACTTATGAACTGGAAACAGAGACAAAAAAAGTAAACCATTTTGTGAAGCAATGCCCTGGTCAGTTCCATAAGACTGTGGTATTGAGTAGTTGAGAAAGACTCGAGGAGCCTCTCACTCGTCCCAGTGGGGCCAAGTTGAAAGACAGGTTCAAGTAAAGAGAACACCAAGCCCTTAGAAGGAATTAAATATGTTGATCAAGGATTTAATGCTGAAGTATACTTAGGAGGAATCTGCGTAAGCTGGACATTAGATAGAAGGGAGCCATTCTCCTAGTATTGTTACAAGTGTGGAACTTTGTGAATTCAGAACATTACAAAACGTTTACTCGCCTGGGGCTAAGAACTCTTTGTTTAGCTTAGTGGCTGGTGTTGTAGTCACAGGGATAGTTTAAGAGTTTGACTAGGATGGAATACTTTCTTTTTGACACCAGATTTTCAGGCCAAAGATTTAGTATTGTTGAGGTAGGGAACCACCTCTAGTTAGCCGCAAGATAGGTTTTGCATACTTTTATCCATAAAAAAATGATTATAACCAAAACCATTTTTAAATATACAGAAAGGTAGGAGAATGGATAGATGTCAACAGCTATTTGCTCATCACAAAACTACATTCGTTTTTAACCAGAAATATACATTTTATTCAAAGTGAAAAAAATCTTGTAGAAGTAGAGAGACACTATGCATATAAAATACATTATCAAACACTCTAAAAAAATACATGAATGTAACAATGACAAAGATCATACAAAAAAATTCTAAAAAATAGAGATATATGCTAATACACAATTCTATATTCAAACCTTTGCTATGAATCCTTTTTGATTGGGTATCTGATCCTTGTGGATCACTAAATACTTTCACACAATCTAGTATTTCTAAATTGGAAACTCAACATGTGTCAGTCCTCTTGGCAATTAATGGGACTTTCTTCAGGAGTGGTCAAACAATATTAGAGTAGATAAGCAATTGGTCTGTAATCTTCTTAATGTGAAGATTCGTTCATTAGAATTGCAGTAGCTGTTGACAAGAACCAAAAAATAAGAATCAGTAATTTTATTTATATTCGTAAGACACATAATCGGGTGTCGGGAGAGGTTCAGGATAAATAAATTACGTGGACTTCCCAGTGTAGGTGCTCTCTTGGCAGTCAAGGAGAAAAGTCCGCCAATGTTGGACGTTTTCCTATGGGAGGATGATTTCCTTCCTCTTAATCCTGGAATACATTAATAATGCAAGGGAGTCACAAGATCAGCCTTTCTTCTCTCTCTTTAGAGCTATATAGAGTAATAATCGTCATGTATATACGGTTAGGACCTGTGTGTACATGCTATTATAATAAACCCGTCGATAGAAGGGGGCCCCAATAAGTAAGTAGTTTTGCGATGATTTTCATGCCTATAACTTGTGGTAGTGTGCCAAAATTAGAATAGCTATAGTGGGTATAAATTACTTGCCTTGAAAAATGAGTAGAAATCGAGTGTCTACAGTGAGGCGGGTTTGTTTAAGAGTGCAGCTTGCATCCGCGTGGGACTGCAACGTGGAAGTCGTCACTGTGGAAAAGATAGGCGATGTCGGGATCAAGGCGAGTAAATAAACCAAAACGAAGCCAGATTAGATTTCTGTGGAATTACTGTTCTCATCCTAGTCAAGAAACTAGTACTAAAGAACTTCTTGACATGTTACATTCTGTCCACGTTTTTTACTTTCTCACTCGATCAGTTTGAATCTCAAGTTTCTATATTATTCCGCCTAGCGGTGTGGTGGTTCACTTACCTGATTAATTCACCGGGATTTGCGTGGGACGGTACCCTTCGCGGGTGACAACCTCCATGTAGACATTAGTCTTGGCTCGCGTCTCTGTCAAGGTGTAAAACCTAGTTACTGGTGAAAGCGGAATCACTGATTCCGCATCGGTGGATGTGTGTAATCCTTCCGAAAACACCAAAAAAACGTAGTTGCTAAACGCCATCTTAAAGGTGGGTCATCCAATGAATCCCTAGTCCATTTTAGTGTCAATGGCAATTAAAGTGATACACAGCAATATGTACAGTTCTAAGCGTTATGTATGAACTAATAGTAGCTTGAAGCAAGCTATTGATGTGGTTTAGCTTTCTCCAATTATGAAAATTGAAGCAAATATATTCAAACTTTCAGCCATTCAATAGATTCCATTTAGACCCTTTTTGTCACTCTCGGTTAAGTAAAGGAGTCTTCGTTCTTTTTCGAATAGGATTAAGAGGAAGGAAATCATCCTCCCATAGGAAAACGTCCAACATTGGTGGACTTTTCTCCTTGACTGCCAAGAGAGCACCTACACTAGGAAGTCCAGGTAATTTATTTATCCTGAACCTCTCCCGACACCCGATTATGTGTCTTAAGAATATAAATAAAATTACTGATTCTTATTTTTTGGTTCTTGTCAACTGCTACTGCAATTCTAATGAACAAATCTTCACATTAAGAAGATTACAGACCAATTGCTTATCTACTCTAATATCGTTCTTTGACCACTCCTGAAGACAGTCCCGTTAATTGCCAAGAAGACTGAAACATGTTGAGTTTCCAATTTAGAAATACTAGATTGTGTGAAAGTATTTAGTGATCCACAAGGATCAGAAGCCCAATCAAAAAGGATTCATAGCAAAGGTTTGAATAAAGAATGGTGCATTAGCATATATCTCTATTTTCTAGAATGTTTTGTGTGATCTTTGTCATTGTTACATTAATGTATTATTTTTAGAGTGTTTGATAATGTATTTTATATGTATAGTGTCTCTCTACTTCTATGAGATTTTTTTAACTTTGAATAAAATGTATATTTCTGGTTAAAAACTAATGTAGTTTTGGGATTAGCAAATAGCTGTTGACATCTATCCATTCTCCGACCTTTCTGTATATTTAAAAATTCCTCTTTCCCAAAATCAAGGTAGGAGTCCACCTCGTTTTGATAAGTGGATTAATGGGATCTCCTTACTGTTTTTATACCTATAACCAAAACCATGCCTGCTTTTGGTCATACTGCGCATTCCAGGTCACCACAGTCCTCCGGGGACCATGCGATCAAGGAAAGATTTGTGCTTGGGTACAAGACCACCCAACACCCTCCCCCCCCTTACTGTTTGAGAAGATCCAACCTCAATGGTAAGATCCACGGGGCTTCCGAACTCAGGATCTTCTAATTGGAATACCACAACCTCTAGGGCCAGTTCGGTGAAATCAGGATTAGATATTAGTTGCTGGTGTGTTTCAATTTGTGCAGAGTACTAGAGGGACTGGTGGAAAGAGGTTTCCATCTGAAGTGAGGAGAAAGGCATCCCCATGAGAATTCTCGCCCTCCCCTTTCCAAGATGCATACAGAGTACACTTTTTTCTTCCGAGTTGCAAAGAGGTCGAGAATCAGCATACCCAAGCTCAGAAGATTGGCTGTAATGTTTTCACATGATGTTCCCACTTTTGAAAGTAAGCGTCCCCCAGAAAGGCAGTAATCCCCCTTTAATGAGAGGCAGTAAAGGGCACACCCCAGGAGGGAATGAGACCAGGACCAAGTGCGGGTGAAGGTAAAAGGGTTTTTATAAAGCAATCTAGGGCATGCAAAGGTCTCTGCAAACTCCGAGAGCGCTCTGTCTGACAATAGCAAAGACAGTCATATTTATTACAAAAATACATCACGCGTCCTGTAAGCTATAGGGGGCACATAGTCTCAGGGATTGGGTGGCGTTGACTAGACTATAACAATTTGTAGAAGAGCATGCTCCAGGATTGGTGAACGTCTGCGTGGTGCCAACGTAGGGTGGACAGGTCAGCTGGGCTCGTCGGGGTCGAGCTGCCAGGCCGGACGCAGTCTGTATCGATGATCGAAGGCTGCACTAACACTTTGCCCTTGTGGCTACACACATACACACAAACACACACTCATGTTATAGAATTCCAGTTGTGCTGCAAATCCTATAATACATTAATCTAGGGTGAAGCGGGAGACAGAAAAAGACAGTATTCATTGTGAAGCTTCGCCAATACATCAGTATACATTTACTCTTGAACTAAGAGCCTGGTTTAATGAGTCCAGGTGTCTTGTCAGGGGGCACGAGGTGAGCCGTCTTGTCACTCTATTCTGTTAGATGTGGTGAGGGATTGTTTTATGATATGTTAGTACAGGAGTGACTAACTATTTCTATGGCTCGTTAAACTTGGGGTGAACTGGAATACCATAGGATCAGAAAGGGCCCATAGCTGGCCTTTCAAAAGGTGGCGGGATTTAGGACCAGGTAGCACGTAATTCACTTGGCCAGGCCATGGCGGCCTCTGACATGGGGGAGGTAAATACTTGAAGCGGGTCCAGCAGAAATGGTGGGCGGTGAGGCTGTGCTGTTCGAGCACCAGCAAGCCCTGGTGGGCCTTGGCGGGAGGAGGGGGAGATGGCCTTGTAACTTCGAGCAATTCTCTATCCACTTGGGCTGTACAATATACCATTAGAGGGGACAGATACTAAAGCTAGTAGCATCAGGATGATTACACATTTCTGTCGTTTACATATGAACAATGGAGGTTTCCAGTGGCACATGCAATACATAATGTTAGTCGAGCACATACTTGTAATTCATGAGACAGACGAATAATCAACGTGAGGTAGTGTCAGGTTGGATCGTGTACTCGGGAGCGTGGAAGCAATATGTTCATTTAATATTTTCGTTTACAGCACAGTTAATACCCTAGGGGACCTACATACTATTCAAAACCATGTTTCACTACATCATACACAAGCACTTTATGTATTGCTTTTCGCTCTATCTCTTGTACACTAGCAGCAAACATTGGTTGGCACACGGTAGATTTTTCGGACATCTTGCATTAAACATTATAACACATAGTCCTGAGGAACAATGGAGGTCATCTTGCTTTAGTGACATTCGCATGTTTTAACCTTTTCCAGAATAAGACTGCAAAATGTGGGGATTTAGTAAGTATGGTTAACGCTTCATCTGGGTTATCTGGGCGGGGGGTCATGGGCACCATATATCTTGAATGCTGGGGATTAGATGCAGGATCCGGGCATACTTGATTGAGATGGTTCTTGTTATTTTCCAGACTCCGGCTACGAGTCAGGTCACTTCTAGGGCAGTGATGTACTGCGGAAGGTAAATTATACTGTGTTTGTTCTGTTACTTGTTCGTGTCTAGTTGCTCGGGTGGAGGCGAGGGGGAAGTGCGCTGTCCGCGGGGGCCAAGCTGCAGCTTTTGCATGCAGGCTACTTCACATGGGCACAGGTCAGCATACTTAAAATGGAGTCTAGGCGTTTACAAATGGTTTCTATGTTGTGTTATTCTACGGATTGTGTGGCCCCACGCGTCGATCAGCAGCCATCCTGCCTCCCGGGCCCAGGTGCACGTGGGCTGCCGACGATTCATGGGCCTCACGAGAGGTGGGCAATGTGGGGGGTGTCCTACAGACCTATCCTCCCATACATTTCCCCCCTTTCGTTACTTAAGTAATGAATCCTGCAACTCGCCCAACCTCTGGCGTTCTCTCATTGGCAACCGCATCATCCCAGGCCGGCGTTCCTTTTATTGGCATCCAAGCTCTGCACACCCCTCGGAGACTTTCCCCCCTCCTAGCGTATTAATCCGGTGTGCATGTCATGTATATACATCCCCCATCTCCTTCAATATCTACCCATAACTCTTTGTACCATTCTTGTTCCCGGGGCTCTTTTATCGTGGTATAATATAACCTGTCCACTATGTCTCCGTCATAGCATAATGGCACCATTCTATAATTGGGTTCAGGATCCTCAGCTGTTTGTACTTGCGCCTCTTGCATGATCTGTGCTGCTCCTCTAGTGTTGCCCATTGTCACCATCATTGCACCATTAGGTACTGAATTTGTGCAGCATCGAAGACCCAACTGGCACACACAAAAAACCAGGAGTAAAAATACGATGGGCATCAACATTTTGATTGCCAGCCCCAGCCAGGATGGTACCCAGGAAAAAATGTTGTCAAACCAAGTGCTTACGTCTGCTCCACCTTCGTCTTCATTCGTTCCCCCAGATTGTGCACCGCTGCAATAACGTGTGATAGTGTCCCATTATCCACATCTTCAGAAGGCACGAATGTGCAGAACGCGCTCCCGATTTTTCGGCCAACACCTCCATCCATCGCTGTTAACAGGTCTAGGACATACCTGTTCTGCATGGTCATTAGCCTTAGGGGCCCTTAACGCCACCTTGATCACGTTGAACCCTTCTTCGGTGTCGTTGGCCAGTTGGATCAATTCCCAGCGCGTGATCTGGAGCCATTTTGCATTGGCTCGTGCTTGGACACTCGGGACGAGGGAGGCAAAGAATGTTTCAGCGGAATTAAACAGCTGGTACTTGTCAGGAATCTGTGGCAACAGGTCTGAGGAAGCATTGGATCTGTAGTTGGACGATCTGCGCTTCCTTGATATCCCATCTTGCGCGATGCCCGAGGACAGGGCATACAGAGACGGCTCTTCCGTTGGTTGTGAATTTTCTTGACGATGGGCGACCGGCACTCCTTTCCCTCCATCAATATGGCTCTCCGGGATCACCATCAAGGTGGCAAGGTGGGGACGAAGGGGGTTCCACAGGGCCGACAGATCGTCTGTACAACACGCAGAGCTCTTGAAGGAACTTATTGAGGCATTGAAAGACCCTACCATGGTAGCTATAGTGAAATGCCAGGCCCACACGACCAACACAGATGTTATCTCTTTGGGAAACGCGGCAGCGGACGCTGCTGCCAAGGAAGCATCTTACTTAGTGAAAGAAAGGACAGGTGAGTACTTGATACATAAACAAGTAGAAGATCTTCCGGATCGCTATAATGCCATGCCCGTGTCACAAATACTAGAGTTGCAAGAAGAAGCAACAAAAGAAGAACAAAAGTTGGGGGAGAAAAGGGGATGTAGCCAGTCGGCAACAGATCTCTTATGGCGTCAAAACAACACAGGAAAGGTGGTGATGCCAGTCAAGTAACTGGGAATAGCCTTCCAGCAATTACACTTTCCAGCACACAATGCGAAGGAACATATCGCCGCAGAAATACAAGAAGACTGGTTCGTTCTAGGGTTACAGGAGCCATATTGATGGGACCACCCGTGCCAATGTTTTTAGCCCTTGAACAAACATGTCAGGGTCCACCGGTATGCCGCGCACTTCTGGTGCTGTTGCTCGTGCATGCACCACCAGCATCACACGCATAGGGCAGATCCCCGGTGTCGAGCAAACTATACCTCTTTCCGTGAAGGATATGGTCATATTAGGTTTGCTGAGTAGGTCCCTTCCCAATAAGTTAATCAGCGACTGTTCGTAATACAATAAGGGTGCCCTTACTGTCTTTCCCCCTACGGTAACATCTAAATCTTCTGTGTAAGGAACTTCGACAACCGCCCCAGAGAACCCCTGCGTCTCCAATTTACGATTAGATAGCGGAACTATCCTTCCCGCAAACATGATTTTTCAGCTCCCGAATCAACCATAAAAATAAATTGTGTGTTCCCTATCTGCACCCCTATCAATGGTTCCTCTGCTGCATTGAAGGTCGTAGATAGTACTGGACACGCAAGTGCTCTCGGTGGGCTGTCCTATGCTGGGTGTCTCGTGGTCCCCCCTTGGCTAAAGACATGACCCAATGTCACTGCCGCTCCTCCGTACGGTGCAGGTGCACCGTTTGCAGTTGTGGCGAAAGGGTTGCCCTGTGTGCATGGCAGATGTTTGCGGCTTTGTGGGGGCTGTTGCGAATTATGTGGTTCGTCCCCTTGTTGTTCTGGGTATCTTTGCTCTTGTTGCCCTTGTGTCCCTCCCATGGGCACCCCGTATGGGCTCCCCGAGTGTGGGTGACCATAAGGTTGATCCTCTTGGTAATTATTGCTCGGCCTGCTTCTGCATTCTCGTGAGAAGTGTCCCCACCTACCACAGTTCCAACAGTTCCCTTGTCCACCCAGGTCCTCGCCCCCATATCCACCATTTCCCCCATACACTTGACCACCTGCGTCCTCTGTACCGCTACCAGTCCCTCCTCCTCCTCCTCTGCATCCCTATCTAGGGGGAGTGCTGCTACAGCTGCAGTGACCTTCACCAGTTTCATTTGTACCAGCTTCGCCTCGTCTGCCAACCTTTTTTGTGCAATTTCCTTCTCTCTTTCTTTTATTCTTTTGCAGTGGTGAACTATTATGTTTTGAATTTCTGGCCACCCCTTCGCTTCAATCGCTGCTATTTTGTCGAGTGCTTCCTGCACTTCTTTTGGGAGCCCGCTCTTTATTATAAAGTAGAATAGGGACGTTGTTTGGTCCCAGGCCGTACCTTTCTCCGCTCTCCACATATCCTGCACTCGAAAAATGAAATCTATAGCATCTTCCCCATCATTCATGGTACATTGCATCACTGACTGTAAATCTGGTGTGTCTGGGAATGTTTCTCTCAAAGCATCCCATACTCTCGCACGTACTGTATTGAAAGAGGCTCCATCATGGCGGTCACAATCCAGTGTTACTCCCGGGAACCCAGCTTTTGCCCAAACCCCATCTGCTTGGTCACCCACTGCCGATACCAATAAACTTTTAACATCACCCACTGCTAATGGCACCCCCGCGGTATGCTTCTCGAATGCATATATCCACTTACTGGCTCCTCCCGATAGCGGGGGCAACGATTTTAATAAGTTTGCCTTGTCCATCTGAGCCCAGGGTATGTAGTTAGGCCTCCCACCTCCAATATGTATTAAGGGGGGCTGTAGTTTACTCTTGCTTCCTTTTCCACTACTCACCTTTGACCCTTTCGTCCCTAATCTGGCCATTCTTCCCATCCTGTTCTTTAACCTACCGGTCCACTCCTCTTGCATGGCTCTCCATATGGGGTGTCATCCACCCTTTCTAACCTCCCTCCTACCGCTGCCTCAAGTCTTCTATTTTCTTGCCCCTCGTCCTCTATATCACACCACAGCTCTTCCATTCCCCCAGTGGCCATCCCTTCTTCTCCTGTGTTTTCTCCGAGATCATGTGATTCCAACTCTATTATCCTTTTTGGTTCTTCCTGTATTCTGAATAGTATTTCTCCCTTCTTCCACCCTTCCTCTGAGGACCTGTCGAGTGTTGGTGCCTTAGGCGTTTGTTCTGTTCTCGGCATGCATGTTCCACTCTGTTCACATATGTTTTGTATTTTAGATAGCTCATCCCTGGCCATTGAGAGCCTGGAATCTAAGTCTTCTGTTAATTTTTCAATGTCTACCACAAGGATACCTACCTGTCCACTAGATCTGGGGCACTCATAGGGTGGCGGTGCAGTTGGTCGTGGGGCAGCTGTGGGTGTTACGCTCACCTGGTTCCCACGGGGACGTCGATCTGGACCGGCCTGGTGCCACGTAGAGCCGAGATGACTGACTGGACACCCCCACTTACTTCGTTTGTCGGCTCGTATGAATATCTTTCTGCAAAGGAGAAAGGGAATTAACCTCCCGTAATTCGAGCGTTAACCCACCTTCCACTCCCGTTGTCTGCCCACTGACCACTACCGATGTTCCCTCTTGTTCTCACCTGATGGTTTAGAAAGGTGGGCTCTCCATCCTGCATCGAGCGCACGGGCGCGTAGACGACCAGTTACGTCACTGGCGTGGAGGAATTGGTGAGTTCCAGTATTGACTCTAGGATCCAATAGTTTGTAAGAGTTCAAATGTCTGATCTTCACTCTTTCCGATTCCTTGTAGGTTGCCGACTTAACCACCACGAAGAGTCCAAAGGGCAGTTGGTGAGAGTCAGGTAAGTCTATAGTGGTTTTCCCCTTAGGGGCCGGGGTACGGCGATGATGCAGAGTTAACTGCGCCGACCCGATATGAGGTGAGTACCCCCTGCGGTAAATCAGGTAACTCTTTGGGGGGGTTGCTTGTAATGTCCAGTGGTTTCCCCTTAGGGGCCGGGGTGCCGCGGTGATGCAGAGTTAACTGCGCCGACCCGAGATGAGGTGAGTACCCCCCGTGGTAATCCGGTAAGTCTTTGGGGGTAGTTTGTATTGCCCTTTTGCATTCCCGTGCTCACCTGGCTTTTCTTGTACCCTTAGATATCGGAGAGCGGTGTGGAAATGCAGAGTCTGCGATGGAGTGAGGAAAAGCTGCACTGGATGGTGAGTGCAGCGCGGCGCTGCGAGGTGCGTGACGATGCGCGTGCGATGACTCCTTCTTCAAGATCGACGGCGCAATGGATCAAGAATTCAGGTAAGGTTTCAAGTTTGAACCTCTTCTCCTTCTTTCTTTTCGTTTCCAGGTGGTCCAGGACTGAAGCGGGCGTGGCTGAAGACTGGAAGATGCTGGAGGCACGGTGAGCGTTACGCTGCTGAATGCAGAATAACGCGAAGCACATGTGGCTGTCCGGGCGTGGTTTAAATAGCCTAGGAAGAAGTCCCAGGTAAGTATTCTTCCACAGCCCCCACCCGAGAAAAAAGTAGTCCCTTAGGTAAAATAGTCCCTCCTAAGCCCCATTTGGCTTGTGGCTTCGTGCAGCATGGTCTGCACCAGGCGAGTATGCAGCATGGTCTGCATTAGGTACGTTTTCTGTAATGAGCCTGGCGCCCATGGCGCCAGGACTGACTTTATCCTTATGAGCCTGGCGCCATAGGCGCCAGGATTGCACCCAAAACAGCCCCTAACTGGGGTTTTTGGGCATGCTTCAAATGGCATGATGCCTGCTTCCGGGGTTGCTGCGCCTGGTCTGGCTTCCCGGGGGCAGGCATCATGACAGTGGGGGCTGTGGTGGGCACATATGCAGGATCACTATACCCTTCAGCAGGAACTGGTTTGTTTAGGAGGGGGTATATCCGTGTTACCTCTACGGACCCTTCTGTTCTCCCCCCTCACCGTCACTGTTATTCGCCATCATGGGGGTGGCGGGCTGGTCAAGCACTATATCTTTCCTTTTGAGTGGGGGCACCTCTTCAAACAGTCTCCACAGATCCAATATTTCTCTTCTATTATGAAACTGTTTTCCCTTGTATTTTATGAATATACATGTGGCTACCATGTCCAAGAAACTTTTATCAAATGACCCTCCTTGTGGCCATACCTGGGGCAGCCCCTCTCCTTTTAGTTCCGTGAACCACTGGTCATGGTACTTGTTTATACATTCGGCATAACCCGGTAGATTTTTACAGATATGAGCCAGGGGTGTTTCCACCTCCATGTTATGCTTTCGTCGCCCCCCTTCCTGCGTTGTCTGAGACTATTACTACGACTCACGTGTATATTTCTTATCACTATCAAGTCTAGAATGTTAAACAAAACAAAAAAAAATAATGCTTGTTTACAATATTAATGCCTTAACTTTTACTGGGTCACACTTCCAATGACCATATCACAAAAACCCTCTAGTACCATGAATTCAAAATCATTTCTTTATAATCCAATTTTGGAACACAAATAGCATAGCATAAGACATTCAACAAACCTTTGACATACTACACATAACAATGACCCTCGCTTTCTTGTTCTATAATCTCTTTACAAGGCTTTTAGACCCTCCCCAATTCTCCCCCTTAGCCCTTAGAGGTTATATCGTTTCCCCTAGTATTTATTCACCCAGAATAGAGCAGAAGAGAAAGCAGTTTCTAATGTATACACCGTGTCTCCCTTTTTTCAGACACCCTCGCTTTTATTTTCCAGTATTCAACTTATTCCCAGTACTAGTCAAGATAGCACTATGCGGCGCCGCCGCCTTCTACCCCCTCGCAGAGCTAGGTTCCCGTCTTATCTTCCCCTTTTTTTCCACCTTTTTATCCTAATGGCCATATGCAGAAAAAGAGAATATCATTGATCTTTGAAAGTACCCGTTAATTTACCTCTACCCAACCTTGTATAATCTGGCTCCCCTCTTCTCCTTTTATTGTCACTCGCACTTAATACTCACGTGCCCACCTTAATCCGAGAGTCTCCGGACTGGGTCCGTCCAGGCGGCGCTGCCTCACACTCAATGGCCGCCCCCGGCGAGCGGTACTAAAGGGTTTTTTGGAGCGGGACCCATACCCTTTGGCCTACTGCGTGCGCACGTCTAAGCGTACAAGTTGCCGTAGGCGGGCAGCTCTCTTGAGCGGGCGCACCGTGCGTCTCCACTGCTGCCCGGAACGTCTCGTGCCAAAAGGGGACAATAAAAACAAATCACACCTTCGGGGTCACCACTGAAAGTAAGCGTCCACCAGAAAGGCAGTAACCCCCCTTTAATGAGAGGCAGTAAAGGACACACCCCAGGAGGGAATGAGACCAGGACCAAGTGTGGTGAAGTTAAAAGGGTCTTTATAAGGCAATATAGGGCATGCAAAGGACTCTGCAAACTCCGAGAGTTTGCTGTCTGACAATAGCAAAGACAGTCATATTTATTCCAAAACTATGTCCCGTGTCCTGTAAGGATAAGGGGGCACATAGTCTCAGGGATTGGGTGGCGTTGACTAGACTAACGATTTGAAGAAGAGCTGCTCCATGATTGGTGAACGTCTGCGTGGTGCCAACGTGGGGTGGACGGGTCAGCTGGGCTCGTCGGGGTGGAGCTGCCAGGCCGGACGCGGTCTGTATCGATGACTGAAGGCTGCACTAACACTTTGCCCTTGTGGCCACACACACACACACACACACACATCATATTATAGAATTCCAGTTGTCCTGCAAATCCCATAATACATTAATCTAGGGTGAAGTGGGAGACAGAAAAAGACAGTATGCACTGTGAAGCTTTGCCAATACATCAGTGTACATTTACTCTTGAACTAAGAGCCTGGTTTCATGAGTCCACGTGTCTTGTCAGGGGGCACGAGGTGAGCCGTCTTGTCACTCTATTCTGTTAGATGTGGTGAGGGATTGTTTTACGATATGTTAGTACAGGAGTGACTAAATATTTCTATGGCTCGTTAAACTTGGGGTGAACTGGAATACCATAGGATCAGAAAGGGCACATAGCTGGCCTTTCAAAAGGCGGTGGGATTTAGGACCAGGTAGTACGTAATTCAATTGGCCAGGCCATGGCGGCCTCTGACACGGGGGAGGTAAATACTTGAAGCGGGTCCAGCAGAAATGTGGGGAGGTGAGGCTGTGCTGTTGGGCCTTGGCGGGAGGAGGGGGAGATGGCCTTGTAACTTCGAGCAATTCTCTATCCACTTGGGCTGTACAATATACCACTAGAGGGGACAGATACTAAAGCTAGTAGCATCAGGATGATTACACATTTCTGTCGTTTACATATGAACAATGGAGGTTTCCAGTGGCACATGCAATACATAATGTTAGTCGAGCACATACTTGTAATTCATGAGACAGACGAATAATCAACGTGAGGTAGTGTCAGGTTGGATCGTGTACTCGGGAGCGTGGAAGCAATATGTTCATTTAATATTTTCGTTTACAGCACAGTTAATACCCTAGGGGACCTACATACTATTCAAAACCATGTTTCACTACATCATACACAAGCATTTTATGTATTGCTTTTCGCTCTATCCCTTGTACACTAGCAGCAAACATTGGTTGGTACACGGTAGATTTTTTGGACATCTTGCATTAAACATTATAACACATAGTGTTGAGGAACAATGGAGGTCATCTTGCTTTAGTAACATTCGCATGTTTTAACCTTTTCCAGAATAAGACTGCAAAATGTGGGGATTTAGTAAGTATGGTTAACGCTTCATCTGGGTGATCTGGGCCGGGGGTCATGGGCACCATATATCTTGAATGCTGGGGATTAGATGCGGGATCCGGGCATACTTGATTGAGATGGTTCTTGTTATTTTCCAGACTCCGGCTACGAGTCAGATCACTTCTAGGGCAGTGAAGTACTGCGGAAGGTAAATGATACTGTGTTTGTTCTGTTACTTGTTCGTGTCTAGTTGCTCGTGAGAACGGGCCTTCAGCGGATCTGCCATGGGGTGGAGGCGAGGGGGAAGTGCGCGTTCCATGGGGGCCAAGCTGCAGCTTTTGCATGCAGGCTATTTCACTTGGGCACAGGTCAGCATACTTAAAATGGAGTCTTGGCGTTTACAAAATGGTGTCTATGTTGTGTTATACTACGGATTGTGTGGCCCCAAGAGTCGATCAGCAGCCATCCTGCCTCCCGGGCCCAGGTGCACAGGGGCTGCCGACGAGTCATGGGCCTCACGAGAGGTGGGAAATGTGTGTGGGGGGGTCCTACAAACCTATCCTCCCATACACTTTCAACTCAGAAAATCCGCCCATACATTCTCCTCTTTTGCCATGTGGGACACAATTGGGAAAACATGGCACCACCCCGACAACTTGAGTGCGTACATGCAGACCTCATGCTGACATAAAACTGGGTTGTTGTGTTGTCAGTGTAGAATAACACACGGTGGTGACCTGCCAGATGGTGCAAAAAACGCAGTGAATGTCAGATTGCTCAGCGTGCTAGTCAATTTATATGGTGTGCCGGTTCCTCCAAGCTATAAAGGTCATGGACCTCCTATTGCCCCATTAGGTTCCCCAAACTGAAAGACTGGAGTGTGTCAGATGGGTCCTGCTCAGGAATGGGTGAAAGGCATTCACAAAGTCTGGTTGCTTCCCTCCATTCACCCTGCAATTTCTGACAACCTATTTGCTCTGTCTGTGCCCGTGAACACAGGCTCCCAAGGTTTAAATGTATATCCTTCTTGTGCTACGTTATGTTACCAATACTTGTAAACTGCAGCGTACACCCAGAGGTATTTTAGCGCTAGCAAGCAGAATGAGGATGGAAAGAGCTAGAAAAGATACGTTTTAGTATCAGAGATGGCCTTGAATCCGGGGACAGAAACAAGGCAGGCATTCGCCAAGCGTAGTGTTCAAGCAGGAATGTACAGACAGAATTTGGCTTCTAGATAGTCTGCCTCAATTTCATAAAAGACATGATGAACTAGATATAAGGCCTTGAACTGAATGAGCTTGGCCATGGGTAGCCAATGAAGATGGTGCAGAGCAGGAGTAATGTGAGCACATCTAGGTCTGTAAGTGGCTACTCCGGCTGCAGAGTTCTGCAGGACTTGAAGGTGCCATAAGAGGTACACAGGTTGTGCCAGAAATAGAGCATTGCAGTAGTCCACTGAGGACATAAGTGAGGACACCACGGGCATGTAACTGAGAAAGGAGAACAGGAAGAACCTAACTAAGGGTTTCCAGTTGAAGATAGCCCCTTTGACATACTGCACTTAAGAATTTGCAGAGAGGCTGATCAGCTTTACCCCTAAATCCTTCACTAGCAAAACAGGAGAAGGAAAAGGGACCAAGGAAGACGGACAAAAAGAGGGGTTCCAAAAGGCAGTAGCAGGCCCACCACCATTCTGTCCCCATTCAACTTGAGCCATTTATTACACATCCATGGACCCACAGCTTCGAGGCAGGCCCTGAATCTGTTTGCTGTCTCGACAAGAGAGAGATCTAAACGGACCAGAAAATATGTCATCTGTTAAGAGTAACATTGGAGGCCGTGAGAGCAGATAAGCCTGGTAAAAGGTTGAATGTACATGTTGAACAAAACCAGGAAGATGAGGAACCCTGAGGGACTCCACGTGTCAAGGCAGTGGGCACAGAGTGAAAAGGAGGGGAGGGGAGGGGGGGGGACTGTTTGACCGAGAGAAACGAAGAAAGCCAGGAAACAAGGGCACCAGAAAGGCTGGCTCGTTGAGCAAGACAGCATGGTCAAGGGTATCAATGGCGGCAGATAAGCAAGTAACAAAGCACTGTCGCCGCTCGAGTCGTGCAGCTGAGTCAGATCATCAACTGAGACCAGCAGACCTTCAGTGCTGCGTTGTGGACGAAAACCAGATTGCAAAGCATGGAAGAAGAAAGATTACCCAAGAAAGGAACTCAGGAGAGGGCAGACTAAGGCTTCAAGAGCTTCATAGGAAATGGAACAAGCAAAATGGGATGTAAATTTGCCAGGACAAGATGGTATAAAGAAGGCTTTTTCAAAAGTGGAACAACCAATACATGTTTAAGAGAAGCTGGGATCTGACCTGTGAGAAAGTATTAACAGCATGTGTGACCAGAGGACCAATCAGGGGAAGACAGTCCTTCAAGATGGAGACATAGGATCTAAAGTGAATGCTGATTTAATGTATGCGTAGCGACTGTGATTTTCTCTAAAGGTAACAGACCAGCAATGACCAGAAGGAGGGATAGTGGCCACCACCTGAGAGGCCATATAACCGAGTCTAGAGGAACAGATGTTTTCTCGAATTTTGATTATCTTCTCCGTGAAATACGAGGAAAGAGTCACAGAGAGATGGATAATCTTAAAAAGGTCTTTGGGCTAGTTAATAGTTATCCACGCGATAGGAGCAGTGGGGTCATAACTTCAGCACCATTTGCATTCGCCTGCGTTTGAGAAAGTGCACAAAGGTAATAAGTAAACCAGGGCCCTGTAAACCTGAGCTTTAAGTGTGTGTGTTTTGAGAGGGGCAAGGCGGTCAGCGGTCACAGTCATTGCTCGAGCAATGGTATTCAAATCTGTAGTCACAGAGCAACAAGCTTCCAGCTGAGTAGAGATATCATCACAGGATAGAAGGCACCAATTCCCTGCAAGGAGTAAGGCCAGGCTTAGAAGGGACCAGTTTCCAAAAGAATGGAATAATGGAGTGGTCTGAACAGGGGATAGGGAGTGCAGAGTAAACATTAACATCAGATTTAGAAGCAAATAAAAGATCCAGTGTGTTACCCAATCGACGAGTAGGGCCGCTAACAAGCTGTGAAAAGGCTAGTTCATTTATGGCACAATTAAATCTGACAGACTTAATGTCAGCAGGACCATTAACTTTAAGATTAAAAATCACCAGAAAACAAGAGGTGGGCATGCCGAAATTGTAAATCTGCTGCTAATTCTAGAAAGGAGTCACAAAGTAGAGTCTGGCCCTGGAGGAGGATAAAACAATAGAAAAAAATGAATGGACTGGGTTGAGGAAATATTAAAGTGGGAAAACAGTGCCCCAGTTTGAATATAATGATTAAGAGTCAGAGACCCAGGAAAATGAGAATTAAAAAGAATAGCTACTCTGCCACGAGGGCGGGGTGAACTACTGTCCACATGCAGAATGCCAACGTTTGTGGGCAAGAACTGAACAATGGCAAGACCAGGAGACTCTTAATCCCCCCCCTTTTTTTTATGATAATGCAGTCCTAGTGGAGTCTCGTCAAAATAAAAAGGGCCTATACTAAAAAACCAATAGCCAATCCTTACTGCTAAGCTACAAATAATGTGGGGTAATGTTCATGAAAAAGAAAGAAGTGTTCACAAAATTACAAGTCAAAATGTTCAGGCCATTGGCCTCCCTTCCCCATGTTATCAGAACAGAACAAGGCGGTTCACTCAAGCATAGCACACTCTTGGGCTTCTTCGGCACGAGGACACAGCTCCATTACAAACATCAAGGCCTTCTATGCCCAAGTCTCTCAAGTTACCAAAAGTCTCTTGCTTCAGAGGGCCTGATGAATTAAACAAAAACAAAAAGTTCCTTTCCAAGTATTCAAGTAGGGTGATTCACTCTTCACCCTGGATACCCCTTAGCCAGGTTCAGATCCCTTTTTCTTCCACAATTCCTTCTCAGGTGACTCGCGGTTCATCACAAATCCCCCTTAGTCGGGCTCAGATCCCCTTTTCACAATTAGTCTCAATCAGCCGGGCTCGGACCAATTACACTTCGTATTAGCTATCTAAGGCTTTCGAATGTGCACAGGGTTTGGCTTGACCCGTTTCAGAACCACTTCAATGTTACAGTTCACTAATTCTCACACGCTCAGTTGGATACCAAACAGAGACCTTTGAATGAGCACCCACGTGTTGCCGGACTACTCTGATTATGGTATCTATTTCGGTTTCATAAAGTTCAATCACATACAAGTCATCTTTCCTCATACACTGTTGCTGGTGCAACCTTGATCGTAACACAGTCTGGTCTGCCATCAGTCACTCCAACTCACCGGCTGTGCCGAATTCACTGGCTGCTTTGTTGTTGGAGCCAAGGACAGTACCAGAGCAGCAATTGCATCTCCCCGCCTTGGCTATCAATGCGGGAGGGCCTGTGTACCTTCGACACACACTGCACCGGTTTGCAGCTGTAATTCCCGGTCTTATATTTCTTTCCCTCAAGGCCTCTTGAAAGATGTGGTTCCTCTCCAAAAAGGTCAAGGGTAGTTCCCTCCTTGCAGCCCTCTCTGGTCTCACCGACTTTCTCCTCGGTTTAAACTGTCACCTGGGAACTGCTGCTTCTTCATGTGTTTGTCCTTGCTCAGTGTCCTTTCGTGCTCCACCTTTTATCCGTGAGGGGGAAGTGTGATGGAAGTCAGGTGTGTGTAATTATCAGTAATTGCCAGACTCTGGCTGACCCTTGTGTTGGGACACGTCAGGTATACAGCTCGAGTGTTAGTCTTTTCTCTCATAGTTAGCTGACTATGAATCAATGTTCGTGTCGGGAAAAGGGGGGTTTGGGGGAGGTCGAGTTCCTAGGTATCCTACCTGGTGGAATGGGGAAAAGGTTACAAGGAAGGGGAATACCACGTTTAATACTCCAGTGTCCCACTTTTACTCCCCGAGGACCCCTCATCCAGGTGATCCACCCTCACTGGTCCACCCCTAGAAACTGGATCCAAAAGTGATGGCTGTGTCCTGGCCAAATGGATGACAGATCCCTGGGGACTAGCGGGTGAGACACCTTCAGATTTCTCACAGCAGTCAGGAGTTTTATTCCTACCATCTTGGTGACTCCCAGGTGCATTGAGCAAAGATATGCTGCAAGCCACTTCCAGGACCATAGTCCAGTATATTGGTGCCAGGAGTGTAGGCAATATAAAACCCTTCCCACACAAGTGAAACCCCAGCAAAGTGTCCCCTACATGAGGTACCCTTGTGAAGAAGTTTCCTTACCTTTCCTTGGATTTTTATGTGACAGTCTTCAACGTCTCACAGAAGTGGCTCGCCAACTCCTCCCACCGTGAAAGCCTCTGAATGAGAGTGAGTCCTGAGAGTGCACCACACATGTCACAGGAGTGCCAGGCGTGCAACCACTCTAAATGTGCGGGTCAGCAGAGGAAAAGCTCCACGGACAACCCACAGTGCTTGCACCCGTTGTGCATACATTCTTTTTCCCTTTGTCACATGCCCAACTTGGCATTGCTGTAGCGGTTGGTTCCACCTGACATAGAGAAAGGGACTGATGGATGAGTGCCAGTCAGGGTGCGCCGTGCGTAGGGACGTAGTCAGGGCCCACTGTGCTGTTGCTAGCAGTAAATTGTCAGTATGGGCTGTGCAGAAACAGGCTCTAGCCCAAACCCCGTTCTATGCGACGTCTGAAGAAAGTGAAGGAAAGGCAACAGGACTAGAGTATGGGAGTCAGTCAAAAAGTGAAGAGCTGCAGGCTGCAAACCACTGCCCTGAGCAAAATCGCTTTAGTCAAGACCTAGCGAAATAAAAAATAAAATGAAGACTGTTCTGAGAAGTATAATATGTCAGTGCAAAACAAATATGTAATCTCAAACATCAAAACACCAAACTTTAAAAATACCACTGACTTTAATTTGTATTTATTTGAAGAACAGGGATGTCAACGATCAGAAATGACTTACCATAACACATTAACAGATGGCGGAGGTATTCCAACAAAGGGTGCCTGTGCAATAAGGGTGTCATGGTATTGTTTTCCTGACGGTATGACAACCTTCTTGACAAATGATGGTATACCCATGGTTATTGCGATATATTGTGCACATTTGACCGT
Source organism: Ambystoma mexicanum (assembly GCF_040938575.1). Taxonomy (NCBI): domain Eukaryota; kingdom Metazoa; phylum Chordata; class Amphibia; order Caudata; family Ambystomatidae; genus Ambystoma; species Ambystoma mexicanum. The sequence goes on along the minus strand of NC_090936.1, from coordinate 295,261,673 downwards.
AATTTTAAATAATAATATTGTGCTAAGAAAGATGACAAATTATAAGAAAGACTTGCGCCACAAACAAGACCACACCAAGATGCTGTCTTTTTACATCAGTTTTTTATACTTCAACAAAGCTGAGCCAAATATGGTGGTCCAGTTTGACCTACAAAATACAAACTTTTTTGATTTTTAGCGGACCTTGCTGTGATGCAGTGAGCACCCTTGGGGGTGAATGATAGACTGATTGCTGTGTGTATGTGTGTGTGTGAGTGTGTGAGTGTGTGTGTGGGTGGGGGGGTGTTTTTGTCAGTTGAGGTGATTTTGGCAAGTGGGTATTAGCGGGGGGAAGGAGGGTTGTACAACAAAGGCATTTTGCACAATCCCCAAACCCACCTGCCAAAATCGCTCTCCTTCTGAGGCGCTGTGGAGCCCAGGGAACAGGGCTGGTATTTTTTTTTTTTTTACTGGATAGCCATCATAGATGTCCAGTCAAAAATACCATGCTTTCCGCCTTGGCCTCCCAGCGCCAATTGCAAACTGTTTGGCTTTTTACCCGTTTTCTTTTTTAAAGTTTGCTCTAAAAATCAAACATTTTGGCCCATTATTTTTAAAAAATTCACAGTTTAAAGACCACTGCTCTAAAGGGAGAAAGGGGGGATGAGGGGGCTAGTGATTTGGAGAAGCAGGGCATTCTTTGAGTGGAGGACACATATTACATGCCAATACAGTAGTCTCCATTCCCTGAAAGGTTCAGTGGTATGCAACAGCACGGTATTCTGAGTGGAGGCTACACACAATTGTTGGTTTAGTTTCCAAGCATTAACTGCAAGGGGGTCTGGTCCAGGTAGGAAATACACTACAGAGGACAAAAAGGAAACATACTAAGAAGAACAGAAAAATGTATCACCCAATAGTAGTTGAACTATTGTAAACAGACTTCCTTCTATCATTTATTTCAACGTGGAAAGCAAAGTGTGTAACAACTGATTGCTATTATGAATTGAAACAATTAGATTTCTGCCCAGCACAAACGTGCCTGTCAGTCAAAATTGTGCATTGTCTACTAAACACAATATTCTTCAAAACATTAATGGTGTGTGGGTAGGCCCCATCACTGCCCCATCTTACCTGAACAGATGGCGGCGTCCCTGCCACCAGGATCCGGAGCCCTGACACTGCCGAAGAGGAGCACCATCGGGCGTGCCGCGACGACCTCGGTGGGGACTGCAAAGGATCCTGGAAACAGAGGGAGGCGTTGCGTGACGCAAAGTATCTGGCAAAGGGTCGGTCTTCGCTGCGGCAAGCGCAACCGCACACCGACGGGAAAAGGAAAGAGCGGCCCAAGCTGACAGTGTCAGCTGGAGCTCAAGCAGGTCAAGCAAACCACTAACCAACCAAGGATTAATTTTTATGGATCAAATGCGTATTAGATCCCACTAAACCAACAGGGATTTACAAATAAAGGCCTTTAAAACAGACTCATAGAAACCTCCAGTACCACACCAGGGAATCTCCTCCATACAGGCAATGATGACCCACTATGCCAGCAGCAGTGATATAGGGGTGCCCAAAGGACTAGTACATGATCCAGGTTGAAATGCTGCAAGACTGCCTGGAGAAAGGGGGGCGCGGCTTACAAGCCCTCATCAGCCCTTACCAAGCCTTTCCCCTAACACACACCCGGCAGCAAGGTAGGTGATTCACCAGGGGGAGTAACCAGTCATGTGAGAGGGTGGGGCATTTACAATAGTGTGTGAATGGCTTAGTGTGGGTAAACAGGAATCCCAGTGCACTAAACCCCGATCAAAGGTCAATCTACGTGCCAGCTAGCTGCACGTCTAGTACAGTGGTTCTACCCTTCACCACAGGAGATAGAGCTAACAGATGTAAATACTAGTCACATGCGCTTAGCAAAAAAAAATGTATTCTTTTTTGAGCAGTCCGTTGGACATGCCAGTCATGGGCACCCAACACGTGTCGACACATCGTCTTTATCAAGGCTGCTAGTTGATACAAATTATACCATAAAACAATTATCATTAAGCAGTACATTAATCACATGACATGAATTGGTTAACATTGAGAAATATAAACATGTGCATTGCATTCAGTAAATAAATTGATGACACATACCAGAGAAGATGGGTATGCAGGTGAGTTAACAGACGGAACATGAAAAAATAAAGTTCAAAAGTATGGAAAATCATATCCTGTTTCTAGTGACACATTACACAAAACACACAATCCGTATCATCAAGTTGGTGCAGTCATTGTACTACATAGCAATTAGGGTGATCACTGTTACACTGTCTCTTTAAGAGACAGAAGTCGAGTCACGTGGGCCGGCCACGTGAAGCGGGACGTTGCGTGGGAGGACTGCCCCACGGCAGTCAGTTAGAAGTTGTATTGAAATAAAGGAAGACGTGTTTTCTAACCTCGGTGTGCCTGTCCTTATTGCAGAGGCCTCCAGGGCCTAACAACTGGCGACGAGGCGTTTTCCAGGGCCGCCGAGTCCTCCTCCTCCTCCTCCTCCTCCTCCTCCTCGCCGCCCACGGCGCCATCCGAGCTCTGCAGTGCGCGTCGGGTGCCGACAAGCCCAGCCTGCGAGCGCCCGCCTCCTCCTCCACTCCGGATCTCACGAGACGCCGATCCCGGCTCACCAGCAACCCACCCCGAGGTGCCCACGACACAGGAAGGGCGCGGGTGCGGTCCACAGAAAAAAAAAAAAAAAAAAAAAAAAAAATTTTTTTTTTTTGTGTGTGTTGTAAATTCAAAACGAACTCTCCACGTGCGCCACAGAGACAAGCCTGACCCCAGGCCCAACTCCATGGGGGCTCCAGCGGCTAACCTGATCCCAGGCCCAGCCCAGCAGCAGACCCAGGCCCAGGCACCCACCAGCACGCCTAACCCAGGCCCGGCCCCCACAGCCGGAGACCGACGTCGAGGATACGTCCACCTGCCCGCCAAGCCAGACAGACTCCGGAGACCGCCGCCAGGACCCCGGTGAAAGGTGGGTGTCACCCTGCGCTGCTCGCCAGCCCTCAGCACCGTCACCAGGGCAACAGTCCCCCTCAGGGACAGACACACACAAGTGTACGGCACTGCTCGCTGCTACTATGAGCGCTCCCCAAGATCAGCAGGCCCCGGGCCCCCCCGCCCCAGCGGGGAACACAGCAACCACAGCATGGCGCATGCCACCCCCCTTCTCCATGATGCCACAGGCGGACAAAGGCCCAAGGTGGGTCGAGTGGCTGGAAGATTTCAACACTTTCATTGACGCCGCGGGCGAAGAGAAATCCCCGAGACTACGCAGCATGTTTCTGAACCTCGCAGGGAATGACATTAAAATACTTCTGAAAACCATCCCGCAGGCAGAGCAAGCTGACTTCCCAGCCCTCATTGCAGCTCTGAACAAAAGACTGGTGATCGAACCCAACAGGGACTATGAAAGATACATTTTCAATCAGTGCAAACAGAGGGCAGATGAAACGGTCGACGAGTTCATCACCCGCCTACGGATAAAAGGTGCGAACTGCCAGTTCCACGCATTCTCCCTAGATGAGGCCATTAGATTGCGAGTGACTGAAGGGTGCGTATCCCAAACGCTAAAGAAGCAACTCTTAAAAGCCCCCGTCACGATTGACGAAGTCAGCCACATGGCAAGGATCCTCGAGAGAGTCGAAAAGCAAGTGACGCAAATAACTGGCACCGCCCCCTCCAAGCATGATAACAACGAGGTGATCGCGGCCATGCAGGCCAATAATGCCAGGACAACAGAGAGAGGACCCAACCTCACCTACTCAACTGTTCCGAGAATGCAACGCCAGTGCTACCGTTGTGGAATGCCGTATCCCCATGCAGGGACATGCCCCGCATTGTCCCAGAAATGCGGCAACTGCGGGAGAGAGGGACACTTCCAATCGGTCTGCAGAGAGGGCAAACCGTTCCCAACCCAAAGACCACCGGTCGCCCCACAGTTCAAAATACCTTACAGGAATACACAAAGCCAAGGCTATTCGTCGCGTCCGTTCCAACAAAGCCCAAGAAGGTATGTCAGGGTAGTTGAAGACGTCTACCCCTCGGAAGAACCCCAAGGCGACGGACAGTATGAACAAATATCCCACATTAGAGATGAATACGACGGGCCCCCAGCGCCCGTATCTCATTATGAGGTGGACCAACACCTACAGCACCCTGAAGTGGAAGAGTATCAGTTTGATCACTATCGACAAGATGAATATGTCAACCTCATCATGGACGAAGGACAAGCACGCGAGGCACCCAAGATACCAATGGAAATAGGAGGCCACCAATTCTGCTTCCTGATCGACTCAGGAGCAACGGTCAACATAATGGGAGAAAAGGAGTTTCACCAGATTCCCAAGAAACCTCCCTTAGTACCATCTGAGTCCAAGATATATCAGTGGGGCGCCGACACTCCACTACAATCAATTGGCTTCTTCACCCGCCACCTCATTCACGGCAACCATGCCACGATGACAAGCATACACGTAATTCGCAGCCCAACTAAAGGAAGGTGCCTCCTCAGCTACAGGACGGCCTCCTCCCTGGGACTCATAGACATACACGTCCAAGACGGGGACATGATCCACTCATCAGAACCAACTCAAGTAACGACAGAAAGCGTGTCAAACGTCCAAGCGGAAACCAGAGAGATGGACGTGATATCAAAAGACGCCATCGTGAAGGAATTCCCCCTCATATGCAAAGGCCTAGGAAAACTGAAAGGACCCTCAATTAAACTGCACATTGATCCCGCAGTCTGCCCAGTTCCCCAACACCCGAGGAGAGTCGGGTTCCACCTCCAAGCCGCCGTGTCAGCTGAGCTCCAACAGCTCCTAGAAAATGACATTATTGAACCAGCAGTGGGCCCGACCCCGTGGGTCTCCCCACTAGTCATAGTGCCAAAAGAAGGGGGACAGCTCAGACTCTGCGTCGACATGCGCGTCGCCAACACCGCAATCCAGCGAGAGCGACACCCCGGCCCCCGCATCGAGGACATGATCGTCCAGATAAACAAGTCCACCCTCTTCTCGAAACTGGACCTTAACCAGGGTTACCACCAACTGGTACTTCATCCAGAATCCAGAGGCATAACAACATTCGCCACGCACGACGGCTTATTCCGGTACAAACGCCTCAACTTCGGCATTTCATCTGCCGCAGAGATCTTCCACGAAACCATCAGGCAAATCATTCGCCCAATCAAAGGAGCACTTAACTACAGCGATGACATCCTAGTATTTGGCAAGTCGAAGGAGGAACACGATGTAGCTCTCCGCGCCACCTGCAGAGCCATTCAAGACGCTGGACTCACACTCAACGTCGACAAATGTCGATTCAGCAAATCCAAGCTGAAGTTCTTTGGCCACATATTCTCCGCAGATGGAATGACACCGGACCCCGACAAAGTGGCGACGATCTTCGGCCTACAGGAACCAAGGCAAATAGCGGACGTGCGATCATTTCTGGGGATGGCAGGTTACTGCGCGAGATACATACCCCATTATGCCACAATCACGGAACCACTCAGGAAACTCCTTCAAAAAGAGATGCTCTTCGCCTGGACGGCCGATTGCCAAGATGCGTTCGACTCAATCAAGCAACACCTAGCAGAAGCCAGAAAACTTGCCTACTTCGACCCCACCTGGCACACGGAAATCGTGGTCGATGCAAGTCCAGTCGGTCTGGGTGCCATCCTCGCTCAAACAAACGGGACAGACACCTACCCGAGACATGTGGTGGCCTACGCCAGCAGAGCCCTCTCGAAACCCGAGTCCGCATATTCGCAGGCAGAAAAGGAAAGCCTGGCGGCAGTCTGGGCATGCGAACATTTCCACAACTTTGTCATAGGAAAAAAGTTTACCCTAATAACGGACCATCAAGCCCTCCTATCACTGTTCGGCAACCCTCGAACGAAGATGCCGCCACGTATTGAACGGTGGGGTATCCGCCTGCAAGAATATGACTATCACATCATTCATCGTCCGGGTGGGGAACACAACCCAGCAGACTACTTGTCGAGACACCCCACAGGAAAAGCCACACAGCGAAAGGGAGATGTAGAATACATCAGCTACGTCACCACAAACGCTCTTCCCCCGGCAATTTCACTCGAGACAGTTGCCGAGGCGTCAGCTGCTGACCCATCCATAGCACTGGCTATCAAACTCACAGAACACAACAGATGGAAATCATACAAGAAACTCCTAACGGAACACCCGGAAGCGAATCGAGATGAACTGGAAAGGTTGGCAAAAGTTCATACCGAACTAGCCGTCAAGGACAAGTCCATACTCCTTCGAGGGTGCAGAATAATAATCCCAGCGGCCCTACGATCGGACATCATAAAGACAGCCCATGAAGGCCATCGCGGGGCAGACAATACCAAACGGCAACTGCGGTGCCATGTATGGTTCCCATTTCTTGACGCTCTAGTAGATCGATGGGTACGAAACTGCATGGCATGTCAATGCACAGCCAGGGCCGAAGCCCCCGCAACACTACAGTCACTGCAGATCCCCGATCACCCATGGGAAAGAGTGGCAATAGACTTCTACGGGCCCCTTGAGTCTGGCGAATACCTACTACTGTTCATTGATGAGCACTCTCGCTTCCCAATAGTGAAAAAGTCACCGTCTACAGCCTTCGCCCACATAGCAGCCGTCTTCGACGAGGTCGTGAGCGAGTGGGGCATACCAGAAGTCATCAAGTCGGATAACGGCCCGCCGTTCTGTGGTCACGACTTCGCAACCTTCGCCAAGCATCTAGGCTTCAGACACCAGAAAATAACACCAAGGTGGCCACAAGCCAACGGGATGGCCGAAAGATTCATGTCGTCGATCAAGAAGACCCTACAAAGAGCCAGGCTAGAAAATGTTGACCCTCACCAGGCTCTGTGCAGAATGCTTCGGGACTATCGAAACACGCCGCACGAGGCCACAAACAGGACGCCGGCCGAGATGATGGTAAAATACCAAGTTCGCACTCGCATCATAAGACACCCCAACAACAAGCCGGAAGCAGATCCGGAAGTTCTAACGCGAGATGCGGAACGGAAGGAACGGGCCCGCATTCGAACCGATGAAAAAAGAGGCGCTCGCCCGAAAGAGATCCAAGTGGGAGACGAAGTACTGGTCCAACAGACGATGATCAGAAAGACCGACCCAAGGTTCTCCCCACAGCCGCTTCTCGTGACGGCTACCAAAGGAACCATGGTAACAGCTGAAAATGAAGAACGAGAAATAACTCGGAACTGCTCGCAGTTCAAACTCACCGCCGGTCAGGGCCTGCAGGAGCGAGATCCCCCAGATCCGGAACCATTACCAACGGACCCGAGAGACTCGCTGTGGTCACCCCCGAGATTCTTGGCTCGCCCAGGAGGGAGGATAGTGCAAGAGCTGGAAGATGATCCAGGAGAAGCCGCAAACGGTCGACCCCATCGGGTCGTGAAGAAACCGATGCGCCTAGTTGAAGAATGTTAATGTTGTTGTTGTTGTAAGGACATTTGTCCGGGGGTGTTGTTACACTGTCTCTTTAAGAGACAGAAGTCGAGTCACGTGGGCCGGCCACGTGAAGCGGGACGTTGCGTGGGAGGACTGCCCCACGGCAGTCAGTTAGAAGTTGTATTGAAATAAAGGAAGACGTGTTTTCTAACCTCGGTGTGCCTGTCCTTATTGCAGAGGCCTCCAGGGCCTAACAATCACTGTTGCTAGAGTGCATATAAGATGTACCAAATGCCAGAACATGCAAGGATTTCAATTCACCTTGGTGAATATTGCAACCCATAAATCTGCGACTAAATCAAACCCCTTCCTGAAGTGTTATGTGGGCGAGTTTCCCATAGCCAATGATCTTATGCGTGCAAAAAAGGGGGGAGGGACTAATATGTAGCAGAAACATGAAAAGAAAAAAACTCACCATTGGACGAAACTTTGTCAATCTGTAATGCAGGTTCAATCAATTGGAGGTTGTGTTATTGGTAACACGGAAATTGGTCAGAAAATTCAATAAGAGGCGAGGGCTTAAAATTAGTATTAAGCTATCGTACTTACCCCATGTAGTGGGTGAATTTAGTGTGCTGCACTCCGTTTTAATATTAGGATGCTGTTGGGACAATTAATATTCAAGAAAGTTTTTATAATGTTAAATTGGGTATACCCAATTCTCCAGCTATTGATTAATAATAGCATGCGCTTACCTGGTGTAAATATACACTGCGGTATCGTGGCAAATGAACCTTTCAGAAATTGTAATTAGGCCGTAATATTCAACACCAATATGATGGACTGCGAGTAGATCTCCTGAAAGTGACATAAGTAAACTAAATATGTAACATAACCAACCCTTGAAATTGATAAAGAAATAACATGTGGATGTGAAAAAGTAATTCCCCTACTGTGAACAGGTGTCGTGTCAGGAATCATCTGATGCGGCATCCGCGGTCAATACGCGCGCATGCGCCTTACTGCCGCTGTATTATTGGGTTTCTGGGTGTACGCGGCCATGTCCGTCTGTGCGTGGGCAACTAGACCATTCACTTAGTTAGGCAATGATGTGCACAGAACCTCCCTTGTATTAGAGCCTAAGATACCTAGGAATAAAGGTTGCCAGATCGACAGAAGAACTATATGACGCAAACCTCCCGCCACTTATTTTCGAAATAGCAAAAGATCTGGATAGATGGGCCAAGTTGACAATATCTTGGCTTGGCTGTCTGAATGCCATAAAAATGGTAATACTCCCCAAACTTTTATATCAGTATCAGATGCTCCCTATTGCCATCCCGAGATCCCACTTTTCAGGCATGAAAATCATGCTCCTCAAATTTCTTTTGCAAGGGAAAAAGCAACGATTAGCATACAATGTCCTAATCAATCGAAGGAGGAAAGTGAAACAGGTCTCTCCGACCTATACACGTACTACTGAGCATCCCAGCTGAGATCCCTCGTTCCTCATCTAAGAGTAGACACACAAAAACAGTGGGTCGCTACTGAAAACCATCTAATGCACCCTGTAACTCTAGGAGAATTGCTCTGGGCGCCAAAGAAGGCCTTTCCCAACAGTGCAATTAAACATCTTGCGATGTGATCTCTTCTACAGCTGTGGTGGAACAAAGGGCAAATGAGAGGACACACGAAATGGCCATCTCCCCTGAGCCACATATGGGCACCCCCCATAAGAGATGGAATCCAGAGTCCAAGATGGCCACGTAGAGGAGGACGTTGTGCCCTGCGCGCCCGTCCAGCACATAATTGACAGCCTGTCTGCCGCACTAGCAGCCCTCCCCGGCACTCGGAAAGGGCGCCGGGGGGTCCTTGGTGCGGGAGGCGACATCTGAGGCAGGAGACGAGCCCCTGGAGGAGACACGGCCGGAGGTGCCGGGGCTGCGGCAGCTTGGAGGCCGAGGGCTGGGGCCGCGTTTGCCAAGTGAGGTGGAGAGGGAGACTGCGGTCCGCGGGGCGGACCTGGGGGGCTTCGGCCGGCGGCCCGCCGAGTTGTTGCTGCCCCCCCTTGTGCCCCGAAACATCGATTATCTGGACTGCTTCCGCCCGTCGGGGGTTGTGGTGGCGAGAGTGCCTGCGGTCCGCGAGGCGGACCTGGGGGGCTTCGGCCGGCAGCCCGCCGAGTTGTTGCTGCCCCCCCTTGGGCCCCGAAACATCGATTATCCAGACTGCTTTCGCCCATCGGGGGGTTGTGGTGGAGAGAGTGCCTGCGGTCCGCGGGGCGGACCTGGTGGCCTTCGGCCGGCGCCCCGCAGAGTTGCTGCAGCCCCACCTCCCCTTGCGGCCCGCAAAGACAACCAAGCGGACTGTTTCCGCCCGCGGGAGGTCCAGTGCCGAGCACGCCAAGAGGGGTGGACTGGCGGCCCGAGGTGATAGGACTCGAACCTGTGACCTGGGGGGGGCTGAAGCGAACTTTCACTGCCCGCTTGTGGATCACGAGGTTTGAAGGTGCGGAGAGGGGCCGAGGGGGAGCTGGGGAGTCGTTGCGAGAAGCGCGGGAGGAGACTGAGTGGCACTTCCCCCTGGGACTCATGAGCAGCGGGAGCATGGAGGCTCCGGAGGCCTGAGGTTGGATTCGCTTTCCCAAATGCAGAGCGCAGGCGGGCCGGGCTGTTCCCTGGATAGGGAGCAGTCACCCGGGGTTTGCCGAGTCAGGGAGTGACGGAGGCCATTGGTGGTGCTCTGGAGTGGGGCAACCCCACTAGATTAATTGGGCATCGCAGGCAAGAATTCGAATATCCTGGAGTACGGGGATACATCCTGTCCCCGGGTGGAACCGGCGCCTTTGCTCTGTGCCGTGTCCTGGCCGAGCTAGCAAACGGCCCTGCCATTTAGGTGCACCAGAGGAGGGAGTGTACAGTTAAGTGCCAGAGAGTGAGGCCCGGCCGGGGCACGGTAGGACTCTTCCATACGATCCGGGGCACGGCAGGATCCCTTTGCAAGCAGTGCGGCCCCCCTCAGCCCCCCGCATCGCCTTTGCCCGGAAGGTATCCTCAATGTCAAACCAGCTCCCTGCTTTTTGGCGATTGGTGGGTGCAGTCACTTCGGTCAGACATGTCAGGGAACAAGGGAAAAGACTGCCCACCCCAGGGGAAACCCCCCAAAAAAGTTACAGAAGGCCCTCTCACGAAATTCTGGACTAAAGATATGGAGACGGCTGAGGCTCAAGAGTCGGCCTACGAGTTAGCCGTGACCGTCTCCGGGCTATCCCAGGAAGTCCAAGACAAGCCGATAACTCGTGATGCTTTCACAGTTCATGGGTGAATCGGTGGAGAAGATCACGGCGGCGGGGCAACAGCAAATGGACAAGTTGCGAGAGGATTTGGCCGAAAGCCTAACGAATCTTAAAAGGGTTGTGAATAAAGTCGAGGAGAGAGTGGACACCAATGAGCGGGCCATTCAAGAACTGACAGAGGATGCAAGAAAAGTGGACAACTTGTTGGAGACCCTTGCTGTAGCCACACAAAACCTGGAGTTACAAGCAGAAGATCTGGAGAACAGGTCAAGAAGGGCGAACATCAGAGTTAAATCGCTGCCTGAAGATATCCAGGACCAGGAGCTGGCCCCAGTGCTGAAAGTAATATTTGTTGATCTGCTGGAATCTAATTCTGACTCAGAAATGCAGTTCGACAGAGTCCACAGGGTGGGTCTGCGTACTTCAGAGCCTGGATCCAGGCCGTGAGATGTGTTGGTGGCCTTCCATAGTTATGCAATGAAGGAGAAGGTTATGGAGAAGGTGAGAAGGGCCGCTCACATCACGTACAATGGCCAGGAAATCTCGCTGCATCAAGATCTGTCGAGGATTACGTTAATTAAGAGGCGACGGATGGGTCCTGTGTCCTTCCTTAGATCCCAACAAATTCGCTACAGATGGGCCCACCCATTTGGTTTGTCTTTCATCTGGCAAGGTTCCCATCACAAGATCACGACTTGCGACCAGGAGTTGGCCTTGCTGGGCCTGGAGGAGCAGGCCTCGCCCCTACCGGCGGGAGCGGAGGTGCACCAGTCTACACGCAAGGCATGGTAATGGTCAACAGCCAAGCATAGGAGAGGAAGGAAGAGAGCTACGGACTCAGCTCCCAGGAAACCTGTCAATAACGGAGCCCAGGATTGTTTGTCGGGGCAGAGTAGTCCCCCAACTGCCATATAAATCCTCCTTTGGTTATGTCAAGTCTTAGATTAGAGTCCGGGGAGGGCGCTAGCGAAAGCTGTTCAGTTGATGTTGATGGGTTGTTCTTTTCTGCTGTAATGGGTTGCAGGTTTGGGGAAGGGGGGTGGTAGGGGTCTTGGAATGGGAAGGGGTTTTCCTGCGTTGGAAGTTTCTGGGTTTGATATTGTGATCGGCTCTCGTGGAAATCTCACGAGGGGGGCTGAGGGCCAGTCGATCTCGCCTAGAAGGGGGGGTAGTGGGGTTGGGGGTGTTGGGCCGGGGGAGGTTTTAGATCCAGGGTTCAGGGCTGGGTGGCTGCAAACAACAAATGGGAAACAGCTTAGAAGGTCCATTAAGGGACTTCCAAGATGTCCGCCGGCACAGTGTAGACGTGCCGACGGCGCTCTCAGAACCTAGCTGACAAAAGGTGCCCACCACCCCGGCTGCGATCCCCTTGGGAGTGCTGCGTAGCCCCCCGCGAGGCCACTGAAACTAGCTGCGAGCAGAAAGCGTGTAGCGGACACTAATCCAGAGCACACAGCATCGGAGGTGCCCCGGACCCGAGGGCCCTCTGCGGTGAGACTGCAGCTATAGCTCCCGGAGCGGATTGAGGAGGGAGCGGAGCGGCGGGCTCGGAAGAGACGGAGTGCGCCGGCCCAGAGATCTCCCCATGGGCTTGCTCCCCGGTCGCAGAGTTATTTGTGGAAGGGGGGCCATTGGTGCGACGGCGCCCGGAGACCCGGCTCCTCATAAGCGACACTGGCGAGCGCGCCCTCGGGTACAGCTTGGAGCAGGGCCCGCGAGGGAGTGGATTCGTTTGAGGCGCTCGTCGCCGGCTCTCCCCGTCCGCCCTGTGACGGCGGTCCCTGGATGGACGGGAGAGCCGCGGGGGGAGCTGGTCCTGGCGGATGCTTCGTGGCCGGGAGCTTCATTGAGCGTTTCCCTCCCTGGTGACTGAGAAGGTACACGGGCAGGGGCGAGGGGAGGCGGCGCTGGATCACGGATCACCCCCGGGGAGCCTTTAAGCCACGGTATCGTGTAGCGCACATGCACCTGCTCCAGAGAACCCTGAATCTTCGTTAGTGTGGCTGAAAGCTACAACTCAGGCTGCTGGGGGCCCATTTGGAGAGGAGGGGCACAAGGAGGACAGCAGAGCGGGCCGGCCCGCGGCCTGGGGAGTCCACAGAGAGACGGTGCGGGCGCCCTTGCTTCTTGAGGGGGCTCCACTCCGGAGCTGGCAGGGGCAGCATTGATCCAATATAGTGAACCCTTGGAGCAGTATTATACGCTGGCTCAGGCGGAGTGACTGCGGGGTTCACAGGGGAGTGGAAAGCCGCAACCCCTCAGGAAAAGTGAATGCCGCCGGTAGCAGGGGGGATCTGGAACAAGGAGAGCGGCGTAGGTCCCCCCTGCGGAAGAGAAGAACACAGTATGGCCACGAAACCCAAAGGGAAAGGGGGGAGGGCTCCCCACTCTTCGGGCGAAGCCCTGGGCACCCTTCAGGCGATGTGGCCGCCCCAGGTTTAGAGAGAAGGCTCCGGGACCACCCGTGAGAAGGCAGGAGGTGCCGTCATTCAAGGGGAAGGGGGAGATCTGGCACCTCTTCCCAGACAGGAACTTTTAGGGGAGTTGCACGCCCTACAGGCAAATCTTGCAAAGACCTTTCAAGAACAATTCCAGCTGATGCGCAACGATCTAAATGAAGCTATTGGGGAGATGAAGCAAGAGATGCGTCAGCTAGGGGAAGAGGACGGAAGCGCTGGAGGAAGGTCTGCAGGAGGTGGGCAACGATACTTCAGCTAACAGTGAGGCTATAGAGAGGCTGGATGTTGCCACGAGAAACCTGGAGATTCAATTGGAGGATTTGGAGAACAGATCCCGCAGGATCAACATAAGAGTGAGGTCGCTGCCGGAATCGGTACCTGACAACTCTCTGAAGGCGGTGCTCCAGGGCATCTTCGCTGAAATCCTGGGGGAGGAGAACCCGGGAAGGGTGGAGCTAGAACAGGTGCACAGAACTGGCCTATTGGTCAAGGGCCAGTCGGCGATGCCGAGAGAAGTGTTGGCGGCGTTTGCCAGATACGCCCAGAAGGAGGCGGTACTTAGGGCAGCAAGACCAAAAGAATCTATAATGTATGAGGGCCAACAGATTGCTCTTTTCAAGGATTTGGCGGGCACTACACTCTCAAAACGGAAACAAATGGGCCCATTGCTGAAGGTTCTCAGGGAAAAGACAATTCGATATAAATGGACCTTTCCATTTGGCTTGATCTTCGAGTGGGAGGGCGCCCAGCGGCGGATTACCTCCCTGCAGGAGGGGGCAGATCTCTTAGGTCTGGACATAGAGGAAGGCCCTCCCAACGCGGGCCAGAAAAGTGTGAATGCCCGCCCTAGGCCCCGACCATGGGAATGGACGACAGTTGGCGACAAACGGCGAAGAGGAGCAAAGCACGGTGTACAGCAGAGTAAAGGAATGTCGGGTTCGTCGTGCGGCGAGAAGATATCGAAGCCCTAATCAGTATTGGGAATGTTAGTGGTGGTGGGCCACAAAAAGGAGGATGTAAGCCGGCGGGTTGTGGGGAGATCAAACATGTTGGAAGCCGTAAGGGCGTTGATGCCCGTATTAGGATTGGGGAGAGAGCTGGAAGGTGGTTTCCTTCAGAGGGATGGGGGGAGGCAGGGGAGGAGGGAAGGGGGGGTGGTAGGGAGGGAGGTTGGGGGAGAAGGTCAGGGTCTGCAACTAACGGTGGGATGAAGTGACGGGCAGGGGAGCACCTCCATGTAGCGCTAACTCCTTCTGTTGGTAACGCTTCAAGTGGCTAACACATAATGTGAGGGGGTTGAACACCCCCCTTAAAAGGAAAAAGCTAGAGCAGTTCACACGGAAAGAAAAAACAGATATTACGGGGCTCCAGGAGACTCACTTGAAGCGTATTGATCAAGGTAGATTAAAATTGCGCGGCTTCGACCAGATTCTCCACGCCTCCGGGTAAAACAAAACAAAGGGGGTGGCCTTGGCTATCAGGAACACGGTGGATTTCAGGGTGTGCGATGTGACCAGAGACAAGGAAGGGAGATATTTAGTGGTTAGGGGGAAATTCCAGGAGGCCCCCTATACATTGGCCGTGGTGTACGTTCCTAACTCCGGTCAAGAACTATTTTTGCAGCGATTCCTGAAGGTGTTGGAAGAGCAAAGTTGGGGTCAGATTGTGGTGATGGGGGACCTTAACATCGCATGGGATGGGGAGTGGGATAGATCTGGGAAGCGGAATGGAGGGGCGGGGGAGGGAGCGGTAATGTCGACAGAGTTAAAGGAAAGGATTGGCAGGATGGGGTTGCGCGATGCCTGGAGGGAACTGAAAGGGGAGGAGGAGGGCCACACCTTCCTGTGAGGCGTCCATGGGTCTCAATCGAGGATCGACTACACATGGGTGTCAGTGAGATGGTTCGGGAGGTCTCTACCGGGCCGATTGGTATTGCGGATCATAAAACAGTCTCCCTGGTGATGAGATTGGGTCGTAGCTCAAAGGGATTGTGGGGCTGGAAATTACCGGAAGCTATACTGAGAGACCCGGAGGTGCGGGGGAGTGTCGAAGAGAAAATTAAGGTATTTTTCTAAAGTAATAGACACGAGGATACTGACGAGGGTATAAGGTGGGATGCATTTAAGGCTACTCTTAGGGGGGAACTTATCGCCCTGTCTGCCCACCGAGTGAAGCAGAGGCAGCCCTGGAAGCCCAGTTGGAAGCGGAGGTAGAGGCGGCGAGGCAGGCGGCGGGTGACACCCCGTCTCGAAAAGCTATGCGGGAATATAGGAAGGCACTGGGTCAACTGAATCTCCTGCGCACAAAAAAAGCGGAGGGAGCCCTGTTAGCCGTCAGGCAAAGGTACTATGCTAAGGCCAATAAGGCGGACGCACTCCTGACGCGTCTACTAAGGGGCTCTAAGGCGAGAAATGCGATTACAGCATTGAAGTCAGGCGCTGGGACCCAGGTCACAAGACAGGAGGATTTGCAAGAGACTCTAGCAGAGTACTATGGTTCTCTTTATGCTTCGCAACATCCTGACAGTGACCTGCAAGAGCGGTTCCTGCGAAGGGTGCATCTGGGGGAAATTAGCAGGGAAACGCGGGATGCCCTGAACCGGGACATTTCGGAGGATGAAGTGAGGGCTGTAATAAGAGGTCTCCCAGCACATAAAGCCCCAGGTCCGGACGGCTATACTGCAGTCTTTCACAAGCTATTTATTTCTCAGTTGGCACCGCTTTTGACTTACTTATACAACTCTTTCCGACGCTCAGGCAGCATTGCCCCGTCTATGGAAGAGGCCAAGGTCACCCTCATCCTTAAGCCAAATAAAAACCCTGAAGAGAGAACGTCATACCGGCCCATTGCCTTGATCAACATCGATGCCAAGGTCTACACTAACATCCTGGCGAATAGGCTTGATTCCATTCTCCCACATCTGATACACCCCGACCAGGCCGGATTCATTAGGGGGAGGCAAACTGCTGATAACATCAGGCGGGTCGCCCATATAATTGAAAAGGTCCAGAAAACGAGCACTCCCGCGGTCTTGGTGGCACTAGATGCGGAAAAGGCTTTTGACCGCGTGGAGTGGACTTTTCTATTTCGGGTAATGGAAAAGATGGGATTTGGGGAGGAGTTTATGACGATGGTCAGGGCCAATTACCAAACCCCTTCAATTAGAGTGATGGTGAACGGGGCGGCCTCCAGGTCAATCCAATTGCAGCAGGGAACAAAGCAGGGGTGCCCGCTTTCCCCGATACTTTATGCGATTTATTTAGAGCCTTTATTGCAAGCAATCAGGGACTCTTCCGAGATCCTGGGCATTCCGTTTGGGGGGGAGCAGCAGAAAGTTGCGGCTTTTGCAGATGACATGTTGCTTATGCTGTCAGCACCTAGGGATTCTCTACGGGCGAGCGTGACCCTTTTGGAAACCTTTGGGGAAGCCTCGGGATTAAAAATTAATACCAACAAATCAGAGATTCTGACCTTAACGAGGGGGGCAGCTGATCGAGATAGCTTGGGGGAGAATACATATTTCCAGTGGAGCCCGGGAGGAATTCGTTATCTGGGGGTGATAATCACGGCGACCTTGGGGGGGTGGTACGCAGCAAACTTCCCCCCGCTCCTCAAGGCAATCCAGAGGGACTTCCTGAGATGGAGGAATCTGAGGGTGTCATGGTTGGGACGGATAGCCGCGGTTAAATTGATCACGCTCCCACGGTTGTTATATCTCTTTCAGGCGATCCCCCAACCAGTTCCGGCAAACTTTTTCAAAGAGCTGGAGAAGCTGACGAGAGGCTTCATCTGGGAGGGGAAAAGAGCCAGGCTGGGGGCTAGACTCCTGAGGGCACCTAGAGATGAGGGGGTCTGGCCGTGCTGGATTTTTGGCAATATTACGAAGCAGCACAATTGCGCGTCATTAGGGAGTGGATGAAAGATGACGAAGGAACACAAGATAAACTATGGGTGAGGATGGATAGGGCGGTAGCGCACCGGAACCTAGCTGAAGTGTTATGGCTACCTAAGGGGCATAGACCTAGGCATCTCTACCAGAGCTCTATTACCAAATTGATGGCAGACACATGGGACAGGCTGTCAGGGTCCAGGGGGATCATTACTTTCCCCTCCCCATTTACCCTCAGCTTTGGGAATGGGGACTTTACTCCGGGTCTGGAGAGAGGGGCCTTTGCAAAGTGGTGGGAAGGAGGCTGTAGGAAATTGTGTGACATGTTCCGGGGTGGGGAAGTGTTATCCTTTAACGATTGTAAAAGGGAATTTGCTATACAGGAGGGCGCCAGGTTCCGTTATGCGCAGATACGTCATTGGGTCTTACACCCGGAGGTTAGAATAGCGGCTACGCGTGACCCAACCCAATTTGAGAAATTCCTCCTCACTAATAATGGCACAAAAGGGCTTATCTACAAAATAGTGCATGCAACAAACGCTGGGACCCCTTGGGCCTATATGCAGGAATGGGACTGTGTTTTGGGACGAGAGATAAGCAGATTGGAATGGGAAAGATTGTGGAGGAGAATACCTAAATTGGCCAAAGCTTCCCAACTACAAGAGGCATGGTACAAGATATTAATGGGGTGGCATTACACCCCTGCCCAGCTTCATAGAATATACCTCACAGTTTCGGGTACGTGCTGGAGGGGATGCGGGATGGCAGGCACGGCAGAGCATATTTGGTGGAACTGCCCAAAGATTCAAGCTTTCTGGAAAGAAATTCGGGAGGCACAGGAACAAGCTTTTGGTCGGGAGGAAGTGGGAACTCTGGTCCAGATTCTTTTGGGCATCCGGGGAGCTGTAGGGGGAGGGGAAACTAGAGGAAGGGAAAAGGTGAAAGCAATTTTGATCTTGGCAGCGATGATGTTAATAGCGCAAAGATGGAAAGGGCCGGAGGTCTCCAGATGCCAAGAATGGCTTCGGAAGGTTTGGGAGATTGTAGCCCTGGAGTGGGCATCCTATGCCATGATTGACAAGGTTCAGTCCTTTGCGGCGGACTGGGGTGATGTGTTGAATGTGCTCAAGGACGATTTTAGGGCGATGTGGTGCCCTCAACGTTTGAGGCTGTTGGACCTTCAATGAACACTGAGTTGCAGCCCGAGCTGAGGGTAAACCAAGACGGTTATGCTAGTTGTTGAAGGGGGGGGGTGGGAGAGGGAGGGAAGTGGGGGGTGGAGGGCTTGTTTTGCTTACGATTTGACTGTTATCCTGCAAAATATAATAAAAAGTTTTCAAAAAAAATAAAAAAAAATAAAAAAAAGGTCCATTAAGGGTAATGAGGTCCACATGAAACTGAGATATGACTAGCGTTGATGTCTTAAAGTTTCTTTCCCTAAATGTGAATGTCTCAATTCCCAGGTTAACAGGAGGAAGGTGGAGCACTTTCTCAAGCGGGAACAACCCCAGGTAGTGGCACTGTAAGAGACCCACGTGCATACAAAGGATTCCCACAGGATTAGATTCTGGGGATACTCCGACTGGTACAGGCCACACAGGCATGCAGGAAGGGGGGGAGGGGGTCTTAATTGCACTACAGGACCGGTCAGGTCTGACCATTAGGGACATGCAGAAGGATAACCAAGGACGGTATCTCGCGGTGATACTAGAGGGTAAGGGGGAGTTCTTCACGGTAGCAACCCTTTATGTGCCCAATCAGGCTCAATACGCCTTTATACAAAAATCCCTCACACATTTAGGGAAATTTGCTGGGGAGCGGGGGGACATCCTCCTAATGGGGGACTTCAACTTAGCTTGGGACCCTTCCAAAGACAGGAGCTCCTCATCATGGGAGAACCAGGGGGGCCGTCAGGGGATCTGGTGAGGAAAATGCGTGACTTGGCCCTAGTGGATACTTGGCGTGAACTCTACGGGCAGGCGGAGGGTTACACCTTCTATTCGCATGCGCATAGGTCACATTCGCGGATAGATTATGTGTGGATCTCGAAACCACTGTTGGGAAGGACGACAGCATTGGAGGTGGGAGCGATCACCCTGGGTGACCACGCTCCAGTCACCCTGTTACTGCCGGTGCCTAGGGGTTCCCGGCCATTTGGAAATGGAGATACCCAGCCTCGCGTTTAGGGATCCTCTCCTGGTTAGGGAGATAGAGGAGGAGGTAGGTGAATACTCTATTCATAATAAGTTGGAGGACTCAACCCCTCAGATATGGTGGTACGCCCTTAAGGCCACAATTAGGGGCAGGATCATTGCAATCAAGGCCAGAAGGGAAAGGGAACTAAGGCTGGAGGAACTACAACTGGAAGCAAGGCTTAAGGAGGTTATGACTCGCATGGGCTCTAGGATGTCGGCTGCCACCAAAAAGGAATACAGCGCAGTGCGAGGTCAGCTGAACCTCTTACAAACTAGAGCAGCCAAACGAAATCTTCTCCGCCAGCAACAGAGGTTCTATATCAAGGGCAACAAAGCTGACCGCTTACTGGCCAGAGAGTTGCGAAAGGAGGCAGGCGATAACACTATACTAAAAATAAAGGGTGAGGGAGGGTCTTGCTCACGTCGCACACCGACATTGAGGGTGAATTTACCAAATTTTACGCTGCCCTTTATAGTTCAGGCTACCCCAAAAGCTCAGACCAGGAAGCATATCTACGCGATATTGGCGTTCAAGGAATATCACAAGACGATATGGGACGCGCTGAAAGTTGAGATAACGGCGGATGAAGTGCGGAGAGTCATTAACAACCTTCCATCCGGTAAAGCCCCAGGCCCTGATGGGTATGTCTCTGAATTCTACAAGACCCATAAAGAAGTGTTCATTCCCATCCTCACTAAACTATCTAACTGCATAGGGTCCACGGGACATCTCCCAACTCCATGAATGAAGCCAAAGTAATCTTGATACACAAACAGGGCAAAGATCCGACTGACTGCGCGTCCTACCGTCCAATTGCATTAATAAATGTGGACGCCAAAATCCATGCTAAAGTCCTGGCCAATCGCCTAGAATCCATCCTCCCCAAACTAATTCATAGCGACCAGTCGGGTTTCATAAAGGGCATAATGTCAGACGTCTGGCATACCTGGTTGAAAAGTCCCAGAAAAAGAATATCCCGGCCCTTCTTCTGGCGATTGACGCCGAGAAGGCTTTCGATCGGGTTGACTGGGGGTTCCCGTTTGCGGTCTTGGGTCGAATGGGATTTGGCCCGGGTTTTATTGCACGGGTAAGGGCAAACTATCAAAACCCAGTTATACGTCTGGCAATAAATGGCCAAGTCTCTGTACCGATACGGTTGGGAAGAGTTACCAAGCAGGGCTACTCAATGTCGCCGCTCCTTTACGCCCTTCACCTGGAACCGTTTTTGGAGATGGTGCGAGCGGCTGAAGATATCAAAAGGAATCCTATTTGGGGGCGAGGTCCATAAGATCGCAGCTTTTGCTGATGATATGATCCTCTCATTGACCTACCCGATCACCTCATTGCAGGCGGTGGGAAGAGAGCTGAACAGATTTGGTCAAGTAGCTGGCCTAAAAATCAATGTCCACAAGTCTGAAGCGCTTCCCCTTACCCTGTCATCTTCCGCAACCCAAAAACTCAGGAAGGATTACAATTTTAGATGGGTTGACTCCTCGCTGAAGTATCTGGGGATCCATTTGACCAAAACTGTGGAGCAATTATATACAGCAAATTAACCCCCGCTCCTTCAGAAGGTGAAATCTAAGCTGGTGGACTGGGGCCCCCTGGAGATTTCGTGGTTGGGTAGAATTAACACACTAAAGATGTCAATCCTTCCTCTGCTCCTGTATCATTACGTAGTCCTACCGATCCGAGTCCCTGCATCTTTCTTCAGAGCTCTGCAAAAATTAACCAGCCGATTTGTATGGAACCAAAAGCGCCCGAGGGTGGCGGCATCCATTATGAAAGCTTTGCTTGACAGAGGGGGAGTAGGGGAACCAGACTTCCGAGTGTACTATTTAGCAGCACATATTAGGGTCATTAGGGACTGGCAAAGGAACGACAGGGGCAAGGTATGGAGGCCGATGGACAGAGCAGTAGTGGGTAAAGACTTGGAGGGGGTTCTGTGGTTGCCGAGGCACAATAGGCCGGCCAGAATGTATTGTAGTGCAATAACATCGGCGACAGGGGATGCATGGGACCAAGCCATTGTGAGAGCCTGGATCACCTCCTTCCCTTCCCCGTACTCACCGCTGCATGGTAACCCGCAATTCACTCCAGCGGCCACATACGAGCCGAGCTTTGATCCATGGTTTTCTGGGGGCTGCAGGATGCTGCGGGATATGCTAGCGGGGGGCGAGGTGAAAAAGTTTGAGCAGTGTAAGAAGGACTTCGGCGTGGGGTAGAAGCAGAGGTTTTCGTATCTCCAGTTCAGGCACTGGATTTCCCATCCATCAGTAAGGCAGGCGGGCTCTCGCTCCCTTACCCCATTTGAAAAATATCTAGACACAGACACGGGAGACAGAGGGATGGTCTCGTCCATTTACAAACTCATAAAACGGGAAGCGGCATTACACTCCAGGACCTACATGAGCAAATCGGAGCAGGATCTAGGGTCGGGCATAGAGGAGCAGGAATGGGTAAGGCTGTGGTCCGAAATGCCAAAACTTACAAGATCTATTCAAATCCGGGAGATTTGGTTGAAGCTTTTGCTGAGATGGCACCATACCCCGCTTAGGTTAAATAAAATGTACCTCACGACTTCAGTGTATTGTTGCAGGGAGTGTGGCGATGTGGGCTCCTGGGCTCACATTTGGTGGGAGTGCCCAAAACTGGATCTATTTTAGTCACTAGTCCAGCAGGCGATCGCCCAGGTGTTGGGTCTCCAGTAGGGCGGCGGCAGGGGGCGGGAATTACTGGGCCTTAATGTGATGCTCGCAACACTGCCCACCAAAGCGGACCGCAAACTGTATGCGATAATGATGTCTGCTGCATTGGTCGTGGCTAGAAAGTGGAATTCAAAGGACCCTCCACAGGAACAGGAGTGGGTCGCGAAACTGTGGGCACAGGTGGCAATGGAGTGGCTCACCTACTCGATTCAGGGGTCTCACATGTGGTTCTATTCGGACTGGGCCAGCCTGTTGTCATTTCTAACGGCGGGTGCCCGCCGAGCCTGGTACCCCAAGACGATGGAACTATTGGGCATAGTTCGCCCTCAGGACGAATCGGACCTGTGAACTCACGTGAGCTGGTACTAATCTATCTATTCCATCTGTTGAACTTGAGTGGTCAGCGAACCTGTAGCATCTGGGAGGGGATGGGAGGAGGGGAGGGGACGTGGGAGTTTCTATTGGTTTCTAATTCATACTCGTTTCAATGAAAAATTGCTAATAAAAACGTATTGAAAAAAAAAATAATAATAAAGAGATGGAATCCAGGATCCCCAACGCTACCAGAGATGGTATGAAGCGGGTCTAGAAAGATTGGGACAATTTGTCAAGGCTAATGGATGTATATCCTTTCAAGACCCGGAAGCAGGACTTCAAATCAGACCTCTGGAAGTCTTCAGGTACCTGCACCTAAAAGGAGTGTTATCGGCCTCGAAATGGAAGAACAACATTCAGAGGGACCTCACTCCGGAGAAAACCTTAAGTGAATCCCTCAAAACCCAAGGGCCTCATCACGCATATAAATCCCTATTGAGCTCAAAAGGAAACAATAGTGTCATGATTCCTGCCTCTCATGTCTCCAGTCCTCCAAGATGTCAGGCTGGAGCCAGGCCACGATCACCTACATGGCCCTCAAGGGCCTCTCCATCCCTCCAAAGACCCACTTGGAGTCAGACTTGGCGCTTGTGGCACCAGACTCACTCACTCCCATAGGATAACATTGGGGATTGGACTTGTAGTGCATTGATGGGGACAAGATGGATGCCCCCACATATTTCGGTTCCCAGGACTGCATGTGCAGTCTAGTCTTTTGGGTGTGGTTCAGCCCAGAGACACCTGGGATACCCAGAGACTATTTAAGCCACGCCCAGGCTGAGAAACATGCTTTGCGTTTTCTGCACCTGCAGCGCGACACTCACCGTGTTCGGATCGGTCTCCAGTAGGCCTGCATCTTTCTTCTGCGCTCAGCTCCTGCAAGAACAAGAACACTGTTAGGAACAGCCTTACTTTGCGGTGCTTCTGCCCATCATTCATCGCTCCTTCTGTTCTGCGGGCATCTTCCGCAGTGTCATTCCCATCCCGGAACGCCGCTTCCTAAGGAAAAGGGAAAAGAACAGAAAATTAGTAAGCATTCAGCAAATCTTTGCTTATTTTTAAAGACTGTACGAGCTTCAAACGCTTACCTGAATCCCAGCTGCTCTGGGGGAACTCTGTCTCCGGAACTTCTCATCCATCTGCAAGAGGGAAAAGACACTGCAGGTTAGCGTGGAAACATCTAGAGGTGCCGCATACCGTGCTTACTCACTGCATTTCTTCTTCATAACCGGCATACACGCTGAAAGCGTCGTGGCACCTAAAAGACACAGAAAAAGAACTCAGTTCAATACAAATACGAAAGGGTCGCATTGCGCTCTCACTCACCTTCAGCGCTACAAATCTCAGCAGCACGTCGCCATCCGCGGACACCGGCCATCATCTAAGGAAGGAAAGGAACGAAGTTAGAGAACTGTTCAAAAGACTCATTATACTTACCTGTCGGACTCTTGACAGTGAAGTAACTAGGCAGCAACGAGCCTACATCAATCAACGCGCCCCTGCGCCGAAGGCAGGACAGAGAGCACACTTTTCAAGAAAACAAGGTGAGCTGTGGATCAAAGGGAAGGGTTGGACCCCGGGGAAAAAGGGGTTCAAGCACACAGAGTCAATAGGGAGTTAAACTCTAACAATCCTGTGTTTCAGGCCCAGTCTCCAGTCGAGTAGACTCCAGGGAACGGTTCGAGGTCGTAAGAGGTCAGAACAGGCTGAGTGACGTCCCCGTGGATACCAGGTGAGCGTTACAAATAGTGTCGCCCTAAGAAACAGATGGGAGAAGGACTTGGGATCAATGATGACTGATGGGTTGTGGTCTCAAATGTGCAAATCCGCATACAAAACCTCCATCTCGCCCCAGTATAAACTCCATCGAATAAAACTGCTGCATAGATGGCAGTACGATCCCAAAAGACTATCCAAGATGTTCGAGGAAGCAAGTCCCCAATGTTGGAGAGGATGCAGTGCCCAGGTGGACTACTGGCATATGTGGTGGTCCTGCCCGAAAACTCAAGACATACTGGAAAGAGGTATTGACTTGGATTCATAACGTGGAAGGGATCACCCGAGAATGTGACCCCAAGGCTTGTGCTATTCGGCTTGGAGGACAATCGGTGTAGGCATGTCCCCCATATGGCACACTTCCTGCCCCTAGCCGTGAGAGCCTGCAACACCATCAGCTGGAAATCACAGACTATCCCATCAGAATCGACCTGGGCCAGGAAAGCTCGAAAGCTATACGAGATGGAGAGCATCACCGGGGCCCTACACGAAATCACCCCAAGCAGATAAATGGAGTGGGCACCCTTCCTCCATGCCTACAAGTGAAATGAAAGGACGCCGGGGAAATGATACCCCATAGGAATACACGCAATTGCCTATGTGAACTGGGGTAAAGACTTGTTTTGTCCCAAGGGGGTGGGGGTATTGGAGTTTAACCAAAATGTTCATTGAAAACCATTTTCTTTATAATGCTTGAACAAACATGCTCATGTGTATGAGACATGCGAAATTGTGACAAAGAAAATGCTTAAATGATCGGGCACAGAAGATGACAAGTAACTATCTAGAAATAGTCTATTAAAAGAACTTTGTTGTGAAGAAGAAAGTCTTTGAGATGAGACAGTCAGGAGAAGGGAGTCATTCTCCTGGTTTCATTTCCTTTGGTTAGAATAGTGGTAGGGTCAGATAGAATTATTTTTTTTGGACAGCAGACTATTAGCGGACGAGTACCTTATCTATGTAGGCAGGGAAGACCCGCATAGGCATAGGGATAGATGGGCATTATTCTGATAGTTTAATTAAACTTTCTCTGGAAAGATCAATATCGTGCCTGCATCCTTTTGGCCCACCACAGAGTATAGAGTGTGTGGAATAGCGATAGCGTAAAAGATATTGGTAGTGAGAGTTAGTAGTTGGAAGTGGAGATAGTTGTAGCAGTAGCAGTCGCGAAGAATAAGATTAGAGGGAAGACAGCTAGTAGAGTGATAGTGCAAATAACAGAGTAGGAATAATAGAAGAGGAAGAATAGTAACAGAGACTGAGTGGGAAAATAGAAGTGGTGGTAGGAGCAGGGAGAGAGATAACAGAAAAATAGCAAGAGGCAAGGAAGTAGAGCGAGAGGAAGGCTGAAAGAGAAGATCACAGCGGAGGTAGACGTAGAGGGGAAGTTTGAAGTAAGATCGACAGAACAGGAATACGAAGATAATTAAGATCACAAAGGTTGACGGTGGAAAGTGGGAGAGAAGGGAGGGATTGGAACATGGTGGGAGGAGGAAATCATGACACTGAGTGATGTTGGGGTCAGGTGAGACTGTGCGTGCAAGGAGAGCATGTGGCACTGAGCAGAAGAAGGCACCATCCCCATTTTTCCATAAGGGTAGCAGGATAGGCCAGGGGAAGACGCAAAGTAACCTAGGGAAGCGGTGAGCCATCAAATTAGGGAAACCGCCATCAGCCTTAATCAGACAGAAAGGGGCCATCTTTGACCAGCAAAGCAAATCCTTTTAATGACGCCTGGGTCACGAAGGTGTGTAGAATGCCGGGGAAGCAATAGCAGAAAGGGATAGCCCTAGCCCCAAATATACCCTTAGAACACAGTAGACCTTAAAGACCATTTTTAAGAACCCACGTATTCGTTGTACAAATCACCAATAAATACCATTAGACTGCGACAGCGTTGGAGTAATTAGTAATATTGTGGCAGGCTGCCACGCCGCATCTACTAAATGGCAATGGAGCCATTTAGCAACCAGCCAACACATAGATCACTACTTAATAGAATGGATGCGCCATGATAAACTCTGGATGTAATGCCCATCTGTACATCGGGAAGAGATGTTATTTATTATTTTATGACATGCTTATGTAACTTTTCTTTACGTAGCATTCAATAAACGTCCTAAAGTCATAGGAGCTGATTCACAAATACATAGTGACGCGACTGACAATGAAGTTACCAGGAGTGGTGGCGGAGTCAAACGTGCTGCAAGGTAGCCACTGGGTCCCAAAGCTCTGTATACGATTATCATGTGATGTAGAGAGATAGCTGAAGGTCAGTACTGTCACACACTCCCACAGAACACCCTTCAGATCTACCCGCAGTGTTACAGGCATGCACGCATCTACTTTCAATCTAGCTCTCTCGCACAGTTGCCCACGAGGCGACTCAAAGCAAAAGCTGCTGCAGTCATAAATACAACATTGTTGTATTTATAAATGCTGTGGTTTTATTTTATTAATACAACAACGTTGTATTTATGATTGAGGTGACTTCAGCTTTAAGTTTCCTGAGCTCCCCTGGGTCGGGGGAGCCCAGGAGACTCAAAGCGAAAGCCGATGCAGTCATAATTACAACTTTGTTGTATTTATAATGCTGTGGTTTTCTTTCTAAGTTTCCCGGGCTCCCCCGGCTCGGAGGAGGCCAGGAAACTTCAAAAGAAAACCACAGCAATTATAAATACAAATAAGTTATATTTATGATTGCAGTGGTTTTAAGAAATAATGAAATTAAAAGCACTTACCGGCAGCAGCCCTCCTGCCTGCCTTCTCTGCTCTCCGGCACTAATGAAGCAAAAGCTGCTGTAATAAAAGCTACCAGCTTCATTAGTGCCGCAAGGGCAGAGATTAATACAAGCACAGGAGGCTCATCCATTTCACAAAATGGATGCCTCCTAGTGCTTGAAATGTTTGACTTTGAGCCTCATTTGCTCAAAGGTTTACATAGGAACGGTCTTAAAAAAAATATATTTTTTTATATATTTTTGATCATGGCGCATCTTAAGTGCAGTTCGTTCTGACGTATCGGGAGCCTGAGCCT
Organism: Ambystoma mexicanum; assembly: GCF_040938575.1. NCBI lineage: Eukaryota > Metazoa > Chordata > Amphibia > Caudata > Ambystomatidae > Ambystoma > Ambystoma mexicanum. The sequence goes on along the minus strand of NC_090936.1, from coordinate 295,234,487 downwards.
GACACATCATTGTGGCAGCAGGCACGTACGCTGAGTGATGGCAGGCCACCGCATGGGCTTAGACCTAGCATCAAAAGCACAGAGAAAGGATAAGGGCCATCCATGAGTGGAGTAGAAGGGGGAGAACTTCAACTATTTTTGGTTTCCCACACCCAGAGGCCCCACTCCGTCGCTCTAGACCCACAGCACCATACCTCCAGACTGACTCTTCATATCCACATGCATGCCAGATCCTTCCTTTCCGACCCACATGCAACCAACCTTCCCTCTAGGCTCACATGCCCCACCATTCCATTCACACCTAGATGCCCCATTGCTCCCTCCAGACCTACATGCCCCATCACACCATTCACTCATAGATGCCCCACCCTTCCCTCCAGACCAATGCACAGGTGCTCCAGTCCTTTCTCCACACCCCGTGTATCCCGCCCTCCCCCACATGCAGATGATCCCATCCCTACATGCCCAATCCCTCCATTCACACCCAGATGCTGCCTCCTTTCCTCCAGACATACATGCCACCATGCTTCCATTAACACAGGTACCCTAATGCAAATGCCTCCATCCCTCGCTCCAGAGGTACTCGATTCACGTGCACCATCCCTCCAGATATTCATGTCTCCCTCCCTCGCTTGCACATGCAGAAGTCCCAATCCCCCTCTCTGGACCTACATGTCCGATCCCTCCATTCACATAGATGCCCCATCCCTACATGTTCCCATCTACACCCAGATGCCCCTTCACACATTCAGAAGTGCATGCCGCAAACTTCGCCCCCCCGTCAATCCATACCCGGATGCCCCATCCCTTAATTGAAACCCAGATACCGATCCCCCACTTTCCCCTTTAAACACATGCTTTACATTCACCTGCCACCAGGCCCAAGTACCAAATCTGTCCCTCCAAACCCAGCCACCACATTTCCTCCCTCCAGACGTGCATGCCCTGCCCCTCCATGCCCCCACTCACAAGCAGATACCCCAGCACTGCATAGCCACATTCACACTCGGATGACCGATCTCTCCTTCCAAACACGTTTCCGATTCAAAGGCCACCACCACCCCCCCGGACTCACAAGCCACCATCCCTCCATCCAAACCAACACAAGGAAGCCAACATCCGTCCCTCCATAACTACACCAAGATGCTCCATTCCTTTCTACAGAGCCACACCCAGATGCTTCACCTGTACCTCCAAACTCACACAGATGGCGACATCCACCCTGTCCCTAGACCCACACCCGGATTACCCCATCCCTTCCTCAACAACCGAATGCTCCCACCCCTCCCGTAGACCAACATCCTTCTCTCCAGACATACATACCCCATCTCTCCATTAATTCATACCCAGATGCCCCCATCCTTCCCACCAGAGGGATCCAGACCTCACTCAGACCCACATGCTCCATCATTCCCTGACATTATATGCTGTCCCTCCATTCCAGATCCACGCTTCCCCCCTCAGATCTGGACCACACCAAGATGCCCAATCCCTAACTCCAGACCCATACCATAATGCCCCATCTTCCCTCCACACAGCAAGATGCCCCCATCCCTCCTTCCAGACACAGACCAATGTGCCCCGATACCTCCCTCCAGACCCACACCAAGATGCCCCCATCCCTCTGGTCCAGACCGCCAGATGCATCCTCCCTACAGGCCCATACTATGATGCCTCCCTCCACACTAAGGTGCCCCCATACCACTCCCCGGACCCCACCAGGATGGCACCATTCCTCCAATCCAGACCCCACGAAGATGCCCCCATCATTCCTCTAGACCCATAACATGGGGTCCCCATTCCTCATCCCAGACCCACACCACGATGCCCCATCCCAGATCTCAAGATGCCTTACTCCCTCCATTAGAGACCCCACTAACATGCCCCTCCCTCCATTCCAGACACCAAGATGGCCCATCTCTCCCTCTAGATCAGGAGGTATTCAAACTGTGGGGCGCCCCCAGGGTAATTATTGTTATTTTTTTTAATGGAGGAAAGCAAGGCATGGGGATCCCTCGGCAGGGGCGGATCGTCCATAATAAGCAAGGGGCCGTCAACCCAGTGGCCCCCTAACCCATTATGGAGGAGCCAGCTGTGAAAATCCAGAGGGTGTTTCACTGTCTAGACCCTGGGGGGTCCCTTACCCAGGTGGCCAGGGCACGGCCATCACCTTTAGATCAAGATCCTGGGGGTGGACAAGTGCGGGAGGATCATCCTGGTGAGGGGTCCTCTGGGAGTGGAACGACTGATGGTGAGGCCTGGTTTATACTGCTGGCTCTCTGAACATCAATAACATTTTCATGGCGATTCAAACATGGATGGCAACGAACTCACTAGCTCTGAATGATTCAAAAACGGAGCTTCTCATCCTCGGACTCCAGCACAAGTTTAAAGAGCTTGACTCAAATTATGATAACTTTACCATTGCTGAACATGTTATCCTGTGTCTAAAACAGTGAAGACAATGGGAGTCTTTTTCGACTCCAACTATCCTTCAATCGTCAGGTCAGCTATCTCAAATCCTCATGTTGCTACTATACCCAACTATTATGGCACATTCGGCCACTCTTATCGGACGCTAATCGAGCAATGATAGCAACTGCTATTATCAATTGTAAACTAGATTACTGCCAACAGTTTACTGATAGGTACATCGCAGACCAATCTCAAAATACTCCAGGTAATTCAAAACGGCGCTGTGCGCGCCGTCTGTGGCTTGAAATGCAAAGCACACGTTACTGAAGCCCGCAGGAGCCTACACTGGCTGCCCATCCAACAAAGAATACAATTCAAGGGCCAAGTCACAATCTTTAAATGCCTTCACGATGATGCCCCATCTTACCAGAAAACAATAATAAAGAAGAAGCCCACTGGATGCTCTTTGCGCTCCAATGACTCAATCCGCTTGAGTCAACCAGGTATCCTTTTGAATAAAATTGGGGGACGGGCAGTTTTAATTCTTGGGCTCCTGCCCTATGGAATGCTCTCCCCAAACATTTGGCTGACAGTGGCTCAACTATGCTTTTCAAGAAACATTTAAAAACCGTCCTTTTCGACGCTGAACGTTAAGCTCTTATCATTAACTCCCCTCTCTCCGACTCTCAGCTTGTTTTTCTGGTATCCCTTTCTTCCTGTGTTGCTGTATTTCTCTATATGAGCGCCCTGAGGCCTGTGTGTTAGTGGCGCTATAGAAAAAGGCAGATAGACCGTATCACCCCTTTCCAAATACCCCTGTCCCATCCTATTTTATAGGATATTCCAACTTCCCAGATCCGCCCCCCTCGCTTTTTCTACACAAACACTGAGCTGAGGAAGAGGAGGTCTGAGGCTAAAAAGGAGGACCACCCATGCAATACATTGGACATGTCCCACTAATAAGATCAGGCAGGGTCAGGCACTTGATCTTAATTACACACATCTGGTATCTATTAGCTCTCCCCTCATGGTTAAAAAGTGTAAAACAGATCACACTCTGAGCAAGGCGATGTACGAGAAGGAGCAGTAGTTCTTCCAGGGTGATGGTGAACCAGGCGGAGCAGAACGACAGGCCGAGCAACGGAACCGAGGTACGGAGAAACATTGGACACTCCAGCGAGTGATTGTTACCTCTGAAGGGTCTTCAAGGTTGCGCAAGGAAACCCAGCCAGAGAAAAGAGACAAACCTCTTGTGTGCTCATGGATAGCAGCCACCCTCTGGATTAACAGCAGAGTTGGGGAGGTGCAGCGGGAGTTGTGGTATCAGCCTTGACTTCAGGATCAAAGTTGCGAAAGATGGAAAAGAATTAACACAGCCGGTAAGTTGATGAAAGCAATGAAAGTCTGTTCTGTGTTAAATGAAAGTTGATGGCAACAGTATCCGACGAATGAAGGTTGTGCGTGTGCCGATAAAACGCGAGAAAGCAAAGCATGTAAAGCACTTGTGGGATATTTCAACCCAAGCCAATGCGCCCTACTACATCCCTTTACCAATGGGGGAAAGAAACTGCCAAAAATGGATGCGCTAACCCCTGTGCGTGCCAAATCTGCAAAACTGTGCATGGTTCATAAAAATCACAAGAAGGCTGCACCACCTTGCCACACATAGGCAAAGTTGATGTCAAAACAAGAAATCCCTGCTGGAGAATGCCAGTGGGTGCTGTTACCTGTCACGTGAATCAAGGCCACAAAAGTGGGCTAAAATCCAAAAATGCCTTTAAATACAGCTTCCCAATCAATGGCAATCTTCAAATTGCTGTTTTGGCGCTAAATTCAGTCATTTTCCCAGTGAATTATTGAAAGGAAAAGTGTACTGAAATCATAGATTCTCCAGGCAGTCAGAGGAATCCAGGCCTCACTGACCGACAGCTGCATAAGAAAATTAGATGTCGAACCCAGTTTAAGTGTGTTTCTGTTCCTGAAGAAATTGCAAAATTTGCCTATTTAAACATGTTTGTGAAAGGCTTAATTATTTTAAATGTCCAAATCCCTTACAAACTTTGCTCATTTGTATATGTTTTAAAGCAAATACTTTACTGTGAGTTTTAAAGCAACCCAGTGTTGGAGTTAAATAACTGCTTAATTCTGATTGGACAGGGCCAGCCTGGGAAAGTTTGACACTTCAGTTTGACAGCCCCTTGCTACAGGAAGGCTAATGGCTGAGGGAGGTTCCCGCATATTGACAACAAGGAGCACAATGAGACCTCATTAGACATTCGTCTGGGGCTGAGCCAAGAACAATGGCAAGCTGCCCAACTGATCTCTACAGGGGAGCTTCCCTCTCCAGGAAGGGGACATACCTCCCTGATCAAAGGACTGTGACAGCTGCTGCCTGGGAAGGGGAAGTTACAAAGGAGTACTTTGAGGTTTAAATCCTTATTTGTGGTTAAGTTTAAAACTCTTTAACTGTGCAACCGAAAGGATACATCTGAAAATTGGTAGATGTTAATCTAATGTCAGGCTTTTCCTGTGAAGACATTGATGAAGCCTGTACCACTTAAAGAACCAAAGTTATGAAAAAACTCTCATTGTAGCAGAACTATTAATGTTGCAAGTCTAAGATTGTATGTGCACGATCCACTGATAAGCGCCCAGAGATGTACCAAATTCGAAATTTATAATCCAAACTGTTATGATTAAAATTGAGAAAATTCTATAGAATGAGAAAGACAGCTCAAACAGAGATGGGGATTGAAGGTGAATGTAGCCCATCAAATATGAAATGTATATGTCCGATTTTATTAGGGTAAAGAAAAGAGGGGGCTAGGTGCCTTCTTTTTTGTTAAAGAGGAGCTTGACTCAAAAAGGCGTTAATTACAGGGAGAAGAGAGAGTCATAAGCTACCCCTATTTCACCGTGTTAACTACGGTAGGTTTCCAAAAAGCAGGAAGCTAGTTTGTAATTTATAGCTGTCGAAAGTCACAAAAAATATATATATATAAGAATGGAAAGAAATTTTGGTTTATTCAGACATACATATAGAGTATAGAATTCATAGTAAAGAAAAAACAGTTTAAAATGAAAGATCACATGCAAGCCTGATTTGGCTTGTAACAAAAGCACACGAAAAAGTAATAAGTACAAAACTGTTGTTACATCACAGTTTGGTAGGTGAGGGTTAGTAACATATATTGTGGATTTCAAATACTACAGTCATATTGGTAGTATATCATAGTGGTCGACACATTGTTATAGGTGTTTCTGGTTTGGGGGGTATTCAACCTTCAATGAGTGGATAATGTTCACAGATGAAGGATCCGAACTTTCATCAGGACTTTGTTGGGAACGCCTATTGGGAGGGAGGGAAAGGAGAGTATGTCAAGAGGAAAAAGTGTGACCACACAGAGGAATCCGTATGTCATGATGCCTACCCCCGGAGCACCAGGCCAGCCCCAGCACCCCCGGAAGCAGGCATCATGCCCTCGGGTAAAAGCCCAGCGGCCCCTTATAGGGGCTCTTTGGACTCAGTCCTGGCGCCTTTGGCGCCAGGCTCATGTTGGACATCAGTCCTGGCACCATAGGCGCCAGGCTCATAAAGGGAGGTGTTTTGTGCACTTACCTGATGCAGACCATGCTGCACGCTTCAGGCCTCCCTGAGACCTGAAAGGGACTATTTTTTCATAGGGACTATTTTTTCACTCAGGCGTGGCCAGGGAAGGATACATACCTAGTTGGGGAAGGATACATACCTGGGACTTCTTTGGAGGCTATTTAAGCCACGCCCAGACAGCAGCTCATGCGTCGCGTTGTTCTGCTTCCTGCAGCTTAACGCTCACCGTGTCTGCTCCTGCTCCTGGACTCCAGCCACGCCCGCCTCGAACCTGGAAGACCTGCAAGGAAGGAAGAGAAGAGAAAGGTGAAAACCAAGGACTATTTCAAACTTCTTACCTGCATCCGGAATCTTCTCGCCAGCATCCCTGAAGAAAGACTTCCATTTAAAAGCATCGGACGCCACATCTCTGCACCTAGGGGAGAGAGGAAGAAACAAAAGGTGAGCAGAAGGAACCCAGAAGGAAAGCCTGATTAACAGCCATAATACTTACCAGCTTTTCTTCCACATTTCGGGTCAGCACCGCCCCGTTGGCAGGTACCGTACCCCGGCCCCTATGGGGAAAGGACAAGAGACATTTCTGGGGAATGATAAGGACATTTAGAGGGATCGCCCTCATCACTACTCACCTCGGCAGTTTAACCCCTCGACGCATCGCCTTCATTCTGCACCTGAAATAAAGGACAGATCACAGGTTAGAAAGACAACATAAAGGGGGCCTCACTTGAACTTTGAACTTTCATACTTACGGCGCATCGCTCAGGAAAGTCAAGTGGATTTTGCCAGCGCCATTCTGAAAACCAGTGAAATAACTGGATGAACACGCGCCCCTGCACCAGAAGCAGGATGGAGAGTTCATCCTTCCAAACCATAAGGTGAGCTTAAACCGGGGTTTGGAGGAAGTTAGAGAGGAACGAAGGGGGAAGGGGGAAAGGGGGGCGCTAGCACACTATTCTGCAGACTGTTAATCCCCTTTCTCATCTGCAGAAGGATATTCCTACGGGCCAGGCAAGCACGATTTGGAGGTCCTGTCCAATCGGTGTTCCGGGTCCTGCGCATCACGCTAGAAGAGGCCACAGCAATCCAGACTAGACCAGCGCCCCCGTGGGAACCAGGTGAGCGTTACACCGTATGAAAAGAGTGCTGGACTATAGAAAACCTACCTATGTTCTGTCAACGGTTGAACTGAATTCAGGGAGATAAATAAATTGATCTGGTGTCCGTGGTGGTAATCTACAATAGGAAAAAAGGGGGGCAATGAATGCGCCTGGATGGTATGAAGGATCATACATAATGGATCGAATAACGAGAGTTTAGCATACCTTAATTGATGGTATGCGGTCCAGTTTAGAATTGTTTTGTAACACGGGTGCAATTTCCGTGTACTTGGAGGCTTTTTCAGGTTAGAAACATAGCCTATGCCGCTGTGTAGGTTGGAAAAGGATATTGTTTAGTGGCTAAAAAGGTGTTTTGACCTAGTGCTTAAAAACGATTTGGAGAAAAGTGACCTTATTGCTAAAATGGAGAACCACGAATGGTTGAGCTAAGTAACGACCGCCGGCAAAGTGTCTATGATAATTATTATTGCAGTGAACTACCGGGTGCCTGAGCGGGCTCGAAAGTGTGGTATAGTGTTAAATTGTGATTTCCGTGGCCATTGTCAATATAGAACCGTCATGACCGTTCATCGAGTATAGAACGCAATTTAATGGTGCAAAACCTGAAAATATCCAGTAAAGCGTGAAGCAAGGTCACGTCTGTACTGTCTATTGTTGGTTGTACGTTTTTGTCGTAGTCGTTTGGGCTAGGGCCTGCCATCCGATTAGGTATGTGCTTGCGGTGCGGCGGTGGTTTGGGCTAAAGTGTGCCAAACAGAAGGGTAGTTTTTTGGTTTAAGCGAAATAATCGCGGTGCAGTTCTGTATTAGCGATAGACAGTCTAGTATAATAAAGTGGTTGCAGGGTCATGGCGAGCTCGATTTCTTACCTGAAAAAGGAGCGTGAGGCAGCTGAATGAACGTCTGCCTTGCGAGTCCGGAAACCAAATGATACTTTGGGAGAGGCGCGTAGTGTAAATACACATTATGGCCGGTCTGGCGCATGCGTAATGACGACATTACTAGGGACGCTATGTTTGAAAAGGGCGCGCGCATGCGTCGTAAGGTGGTTTGCACGCATGTGCGATGGGGCTGGGATAAGGACACTAATAGGTGTTAGTGTAGAAAGCAATTGACAGCCGTGGTGGAAAAACAAGGTTGACTTGATGTATTAATGTTGAACAACATGGACAATCTCTTTTGGAGCAAAAAGCATAGATAGTTAGTTCGACAGATTATTCTGGTTAAACATACATTCGAGAGAGTGGTATATGTTAAATAATCAAGCTTTGGTCTCATCATGCAGAAGGAAGGCAAGAGACATCTTTGTTCAAGATAAACGATTAAGGCATTACAATAGGAAATATTGTTTGAAAGGACAAAAAAACGTTCTTTCATGACTCATAATTTGTAATGAGGGTGTTCAGTCTGGTGAGGAGACGGGTGGCAGAAGGCACGTGGCCTGTTGAAATATTTCACAAGGCATGAAGTAAGAAACATATGACATGTAGGGCTAAAATAGAGATTTATTTGAAGAATAGATTCCATTCAATGGCTATATTAAGGCCCTGTTTGACAGAATCGAGGCAGAAAATCCGTTTCTGCTCTAGTTTTCGAAGTGAGAGGTCTCTATCGCCACCTCTGAAAGGGTTTCTGGCTATTTCTAGAACAAACCAGAAAATGTCAATGTGGGTGTGGTGTTTCTCTTGGAAGTGTGCCACCATTGGTTTGTATGGAACAGCATTTTTGATGCATGAACGATGTTCACATATGCGTTGTCTAACTTCTCTCTTACATTTGCCGATGTGTAACAAATTGCAGGGGCATTGAATTGCATATACTGTCCATTTGCTTTTACAGTTGGTGAAGGAATCGAAATTCCAGTTCTTTCTGTTTAGATCAATAGATTTCATATTTTTTGTCAAAGAACAAACTGAGCATGAGCCGCATTTAAAATGTCCTTGGACAGCAGATAGATTCCACAGGGTGAGTTGTTCTTTTAGCTTGGTGGGTTCCGTATAGGTATTCACAAAACGATCTTTGAGATTTCTGCTCCATTTGAATGCGAAAGGGGGTTTGGTAGGTTTAAATGAATCAGTTTGAAGAATGTTCCAATGTTTGAGTATGGTTTTCTTTATTTGATTACTGAGTGGTGAAAAGGTAGTGACACAGGTGATTTTGATTTTGTCAGGTGAAATAGGGGTAGCTTATGACTCTCTCTTCTCCCCGATTTTATTAGGGAACATAATTTTAGACATGTACATTTGGGCAAAAGTTATCAAAACAAGGCAAGTGCTTGTGGCCACTCACCGCCGTGGTGGTGTGTTTTTGAAATTCTGCCCACACCATAAACTGGGTGATGTCATTTGACAGTATAAATATAGGAACTTCACAACACAAAGGACACACTGCTTCCATAACACTTCCAGATTTCCACAGAGAATCTTGTGCCTGACTTCTTCATCTTGTCCAGAACTCTTCACCTTGCACCCGACTCCAGATTTCTTTGCAGAATCCAGACTTTAGCATTGCTGAACTCTTTCTAGCTAGACCCAATTTCAAACATCCCAAACTTGAAGGGATTAAATACTGATCCAGTTTGGCTTGCTACCATTAAGACTTGCCCGTTGAAACTTTCATCCTGTAATCTGCTGTGTCTAGTGACCAGAAGGGCCCATCCAAAATCCGGTCTGAGGTGCAGTCCAAATTGACCAGAACCGCACAGCTGACCGATCCCTCCAGAAGTGCCCTGCTGCCGGTAGACCTGAGCCAATCCGATGACCAGAACTTTAATGGTCCATTTTAATTACAAGGAACTGTAAGTATCAACAGGAATAACAGTGACCCATAGTATAGTTGCCTTATCCCAATCTCAACCCATCTTTAACTCCAGAACCCCAATATTGTTAGAACCATTCTTGCACTGATTTTTCCCATCTGTTTCATTAAACCATAAACTATTAGTGATTTGGAATTAAGTAAAGTAATTCCCATACAAAACGGAAACTAGAGTATCATGCGTGGAGGGTTACGATTGGCCGTGAGTAACTAATTCATGCATGGCATTCTCTTTTTCATAGTCATTAATATAGTGTAATGAAATCCATCTGTCATTTTTAAAACCGCAATTCGGTTTTCATTTTTGCACATATTTTTCAAAAACGCCTCTTACTACAACTTCTATAACTTCTTCAATTTTATAGATAGGTATCAGTGAGAGTTGAAATTCGGTTTCTAAGACCCTTAGCCACATCCACAACCAAAAACCGCATCTCGGAACAGTGTATTTGACCCATTTTTCTCCAATATCACACAGTGAAATTTTGCCGCAAATTGTTTACACGTGTCTTTTTCCCATGCAAAGTGTTCTTCAAATCCCATACTGATCTAAAGTGTGTACTGTTGTTTATATTGTAGCTCATGTGTGTAAGGACCCGTTTAGTGTTGCTTTCCGAAGAATTTTTATCCATTTAAGCATTTTTGACCATTTTGCAGTACTTTACAAAGCCATTTTCACCTGTCATTTCAAGTGTCAAGTTCCAAAAATGGTTTTCTCTCTTGTTTGGGGAGGGAAGATTGCATTCAACACTAAACATTATCTTTCATTCCTGAATACCTGCCGATTCCTGACATCTGTGTAGGATTGCTCATTTGTGCCTTAAAGAACTGTGCAGGGGGAAATATTAACCTAAACGCTATCTGCTTACAACCTAAAACTGTTCTTTTCCCTGTGTTTTACCGTCTGCATTAGTATCAGTGAATTCAATTGCTTTGCTTATTTTCTGAATTGTATTGTCACTGTTAGGTGATTGCTGCCCCTATATATATATATATATATATATATATATATATATATATATATATATATATATTACACGGCCACGGTAGTGGCCGTGTAGTTATGGTTAAGTTGCTGTTTCCATAGGAAGAGCACTTGAGCACTTTTGGGCGACCCATAACTCGGCTCCCCCTGGACAAATCCTCACCAAAGTTTGCAAAAAAAGTATATGGGCCACTCTTTACAAAGTTTGGTGATGTTTGGTCCAGGCAGGGAAAAGTTATAGGGCGGGGTCCCAAAACGTCTTTTTTTCCCATAGACTGAATGGGGGGGGAAAGACTTGCGCACGGCTACAGGCCAAACCGTTGGACGGATTTTCACCAAATCTGCGGCAGGGGCTTGGACCTGAAAGCGTGCTTTAGTAAATTTGGTGACAATCCGTCCAGTGCTTTCCTTCAAAACAACCAAAAAAAATATGTCTCAATAAATGAGTGATAACTATGTCTGCTTCGCGGTCACATTTCCCTGTTCGTCCGCGGACATGATACCGATTGACATGGGGGGGTGGCGTCATCACCGCGGACACGCAACGTCTTCGTTGATTGGCTACAGCGAGCCGTGATGTACGTCAGAATGTGTGGATGCACCCGAGATCTTGGATCCGAAGACAGCGCGCTACCTACCAGAGGCGAAATGCTGTTTTGGAAACTGTCTTCCTCTCCTACAGTGCGTGGGGAGGATCACAGAGTAACAGATGGGTTAAATTCTGTACTTGTCTGGCCGGTAGATGTTAATGATGTATTAGCTATGGGAAATGACGTTTGGGAAATTTTGATTTCCTACAATGCATGGGGAGGTTTAAAGAGTAAGAGACGGATGAAATACTGTATTTGTTTGGGCGGCAATTGTCTATTACATATTCTGCATTGGCGCCTTCTTCAGGATGTTTCTACGTGCAGAAAATAATGGATCTAATAAGGATACTATTTGAGTCCGTGCTGTGTACAGGCACCTTAAAAATGTTCGCAGAACACGTGTGGCGTTAGTGACCATTGCTTTTGGGTGTATTTCCCTATTAAATAAAAATTTTCCTATGGGTGTGTTATTGCTTACTACGCCACCCTGATCGAGACATGCTGCGGTGGTTGTGGGTAGGGCCTAGAGTCTTGGATGCATGGCCGTAGGCCGTGGACTGTAGGCCCTGCCCACAACCACAACAGCATGTCACGACCATGGCTACACGTGTAGTATTGATTATCGCTTACATGGTTAAGGGGAGAGTGTACAGTGTTGGGTGCATGGCCTTTGGCCATGCACCCAACAACAAAGTTATAAGCACTGGAGTTACAAGCCAGTGCACATGAACACATTGCAATAATATTTATGGACACACAGCTAGGAGTGCAGTCTCTGGCCAGAATAAGTGAAGCATACCACACCCATCAATACACCCGTACTACAGGACATCACTGAGGTGGATGTGGGCAGGATGTAGACTTTTACTTCATTGGCTGCAGCCCGTGGCCCATACATCATACTCCTAAAACCCTAGGCCCTGGCCAGAAACACCACATCATACTACTGCAGTGCATACACTCGTCCTATAGGTTAGCATGTCAGATGGTTTTGGGGAGGGTGTACAGTCTTGGCTGCATGGCCGAAGCCCATGCACCCAGACACAACCTTGTTGGCGGTGGAGGTATAAGCCAATGTACACCTATACATTTAAAAGTACGTGGACATATATCTTAACCTCTAGGTCCTGCCGTCACCCACTGCAGCACATTAGACAGGCACGTTAGTGACTGTGTTGCTTTGGTGGAGTGGCCGTTTCCATAGAAAGAACTGTTTTTGGCTGCCTTATAACTGTCCTACCCTTGGACGAATCATCGCCAAACTTTGGAAAAAAAAAATATCGGGCACTCTGATTTGGGTTGGCAAATTTGGTGATGTTTGGTGCAGGGGGGCGAAAGTTATAAGGGAGAGGGGTTCTCAAAACCTCTCTTTTCCCCTTACACTGAACGGGGAAAAAGGTCGTGCTCACGACCATGTGGCTCTTTCCCAGATTGTTTGAAGAACAGCGTAAAGTAAGGCAGGTTTCTTCGGTGGCCCCCCTATCTTTTACTAATGTTTTCGTGTGCGCGGATACCGCCAGAAACACTTCCAAAACAAGAGAGCATTAGACTTCTCAAACTCATGTAATAGTATGACATTATGGTTTGCGGTAAAACCCAAAAAAAACCTGAAATTCACAACTTATGGTAGCCTAAGCAACCATAACTGCCTGCACCACTGTGCACTGCTAACACTAACACCAGCTAAGCAACCATAACTCGCGCCACGACCGTGCACTGCTTAGACTAACACCCAGGACATCAAAGATAACATCACAAATATCATTCATGACATCACTGATGATATGACATATCTGGTCCACTTGTTTTTATTTATTGACAGAAATAGGCGAGGTGGGTTTATTTACCGACAGTCAGAAACTTAAATTTCAAAAGGTATTACATTTATAGATATTGCTATTCTCACATGTTCTTACACTACTTTCCTTAGAATGTAATCGCATCTTATGCTGTACATATATAGGGGGAAGAAGTAGGCCTGCAACACAGCCATCATTTTTGTACGTGAATACAATCATGTACATTATACACAGTTGGTATTGATACTGCCTCTTGTTTGCTTACTTTACTCTCCATATATAAGCCTCATATGTTTATGCATTGTAGTCTATTTATGTTTTGGGTGTATTAGTAGAAATATGTAGCAAGTGATGCGTTATTAGCTATTTAGTACATGTTTCACAGTACGGAAAACTGTTATGCAGAGATATACACCGTTTCATTATATAACTTTGGAAAATTACAAATTTAGCTCCTCTGTGGTGTATGCTGCAGCCAATATCTACATTTATGTACGAGTAGGTTCCTGCACTAGAATGAACACTGCACTGGAATGTTCTTTAGAACACTACGTTGCGTGATGAAGTATGTAGTTTATTACACATATTCCGATAATCCCTGATATGTTTTTGCCAACATTACATTCACCACCCCTTGTATGAAAAGGTAAAAGCGCATGTGATGTCATCAGTGATGTCATGAATTATATTTGTGATGTTATCTTTGATGTCCCGGGTGTTAGTCTTAGCAGTGCACGGTGGTGGCGCGAGTTATGGTTGCTTAGCTGGTGTTAGTGTTAGCAGTGCACAGTGGTGCAGGCAGTTATGGTTGCTTAGGCTACCATAACTAATTTCAGGGGTTTTTGGGTTTTACCGCGAACCATAATGTCATGATTATAACGTTTTTTTTTTTAGGGAATTTCACAGGTTTTTAGTAGCGCAACTTAACCATAACATCCCCTTAAAGTTTTTTTAGCGATACATTATATATTAAAATGTATGTGCGATTCAAATATTAAATAAATAAATATTTACCTTTACAAACTAGCCTGATTCCTGATCCAGTGTGACCTAGGGGGTATTTCGAGATGGGTGTGATATGAGTGGTATATCATTCAGAATATTGAACTTATAGACACAAATAAACAAGGGTTTCATTGCGCACTACATGCTAGACAAGACCTGGGTGTGTGCCTGATTGAAATCCTTAACACACTGTAAATTAAAGATATAAAGTAACATAGTGGTCCGGTGAAAGAAGATTGCCCAATCAAAAGTTTCGCTGAAATTTCTGATGCCGTAGAAGCAGCGGGAAGAGAAAAAAACTGAGAGATTTGAACTGTTGTTACGTTTGATCTCGGCAGAGGGAAACCTGGATGTGAGAGAGGTCTTTGAAATAAGTACCATGCTCGAAACTACATTTACTAAGTGGCCTTAGTGTAGGAGAGAAAAAGTGACGCTAGAGAGTGGTCATGCTAAATTAAGAGCAAAAGCCTTGAAGTTTCGAAAGTGTTTGACGGCGGAAGGAAAGTGAAAGGAGGCTTGAGCCCGTGGAGGGAAGTCTATGAAGGTGTGATTGAAGCCTGGGGAAGGGAACCGCCACAAATTGTGATTGAAAGGTTCGAGCCTGGCGGAGGGAAACTTGTACTGAATTGTGGTAACCAGAAGGAAACAAACTTCTGTTGAACTGTATTACAAGCTAAAAGGTAACCCGGGCTGGAGTGAGAGAAAGCCAAGTGGTTCAGCGGATAAACTAGTGACTTTTTGTGGAATGCCAAGTGGGCCCTGATCCACGAAAAAAACTGCATCCTTGTGTCTGAAGCCAGAGCAAGTGTTCCACCTTACCCCATGCTACAAAAGGTGGGGAAGGGAGTTTACTCAGCCATGCTGACATTTCTTTTGAACACTGATTTTCCTTTTTGCATTACACATTCTCTTTACACATTTATTGTATTAGAACAGGGGTGCAAAACTGATTTTGCCAGAGGGCCGAAAGTACCTTACATGATGGCTATAGTGGGCCGAAAAGTAAATGTGGGTGCGGCAGTAGGCTTTTTCAACCCCCAAGTTTTATTAAACACATGGAAAAAGAATACATTTTTGAGGTGTAACGATTTTTATTTGTATTTCAAACTTACATTTTGTACTACACATTTTCCATTGTTATAATTTGTTTCCATTTAGTTATCACATATCGTCTGTTTAATTAAATTATGTATATTTTATTGACCCTTGATTGGACATTCCGTTATTTTGGACTGCTATACTTTGCTGTTTGGGTTGCCCAAGAGTATGGCCTTCGTTGAGTAAGGTTTCCACAAAAAGCAAAGCATGTACATCTCCCAACTGTGCCTGTTTTAGCTTTATTATTGGGTTCACTCTTGGAGTGCAACACTATGCCCCATGGCCCCCAGCCCCAACCAAACACTATGCCCCATGGCCGCCAACCAAACACTATTCCCCATGGCTCCCACCCCTCAACCAAACACTATGCCCCATGGCTCCCACCCCTCAAGCAAACTCTATGCCCCATGGCACCCACCCCTCAACCAAACACTATGCCCCATGACACCCACCCCTCAAGAAAACCCTATGCCCCATGGTCCACACCCCTCAATCAAACATTATGCCCCATGGCCCACACCCCCAACCAAACACTATGCCCCATGGCTCCCAGCCCAACCAAACACTATGCCCCATGAACCCCACCCCTCCAACAAAACATTATGCCCCATGGCCCCCACACCTGAACCAAACACTATGCCCCATGGCCCCCACCCCCAACCAAAGACTATGCCACCAAGCATGCACCTTGCACACATACCCATACAGACTCCAACCCCCCACCTCCACCCCTGCATACAGACTAACAAGCATACACCCATACAGACCCGAACCCCTCACCCCCAACTCTGCATACAAACTCACAAGCATACACCATGCACCCATACAAACCCGAGCCCCCCAACCCCAACTCAGCATACAAACTCACAAGCATACACCAATACACTATGCACCCATACAGACCCCCACCCCCAACTCACCATACAAACTCACAAGCATACACCAGGCACCCATACAGACCCCCACCCCCAACTCACCATACAAACTCACAAGCATACACCATGCACCCATCCAGACCAGAACCCCCACCCCGCATCTCAACATTAACTGCACTTTCACACACTCAGGCAGACCCGACACCCCCCCCCCGCCCCGACTCCCGCATCTCAACATACACAAGCATACAGGCAGGACAAAGACCCGACACACACAAGCAAGCAAACAAACAGCTGCCACCCCCCCAATATGTACTTACCAGATGTGCTGGAAGGCAGGCTAACTGGAACGCTGGCTAGGTCTCTGATACTACGGCTTGCGTGGCAAGGCTGAAATGCCTTCCGGCATCAAGCCTTACTAACCACGCCAGCCGTATTGCTGGACCTCCATTGGTGCAGCACACACGCACTACGTGACTCGTAGGAGTCACGTGGTGCATGTGTCCTGCGCCAATGAGGGCCAGTGTTTTGTCTGGCCCGGAAGACCAACAAAGACTTTTACTAATGGAGGGCAGCAGGGTGGGCCGCCCTCCTTCAGTAAAGTCTTGGTTGCTGGCGGGCAGGACAAAACAGCAGGGCGGGCCGCAACTGGCCCGCGGCCCGTAAATTGTGCACCTGTGTATTAGAAAGAGGGCAGGCATTAGGTGCATTAGTAAAGGCCATTTTATTTTGACTAAGGACTGTATTGTCTTTTTGTTTGATGGTCAAGAATACTCCCATCTGTTATAAGGCAAGATAGTTTTCCAACCACTTTTAAACGATCAATAAAGGTTTTGTAACTTGCAGCTCTTGTGTCAGTGTCTACTTATGATATCATGCCTCCCTCACTCAGCCCAGTGGAACACCGAGCACTCCCTCAGCTGATTTTTTCCAGCTGAGTGAGCGCCCCTGGGCTGGCTGAATGTTTCCCTTTGACAGTTCCCCAGCCGCACATGCTCAATGAGCCATGCAAGGCTGGGGGCATTTTACTTCGCCAGCCATGCATAGATCATTATTTTTATTTTATTTATTTATTCAGATTTTTAAAGCGCGCATTAGCCCAGAGGCATTGTGGCGTATCTGGTTACAATGGAGTAAAGGTGCGGTTATATACATAAGTAACAACTGTAGGTACAGAACAGGCAATAGTCATAGTTACATTTGTCAGCGGGCATAAGTGAGTCAGTTGAATAGAGTTGTCTTGAGTGTTTTGCAGAATGTCGAGAGGGAAGTTTCGGCACGAAGGGCAGTGGGGAGGGCATTCCAGAGTTTGGGGGCTTGTTAGGGGAAACCTATATCTCCATATTTAGTTATTTTGAATGAGGGTATGTGCATTGGAAATGCTGGCTGGGGAACGGCATGCCTGTATGTGTGGGGGGGAGCTCCTGCGTCTCCTCACACATACAAACAGAGCAGGCTGGAGCGGGGCATTTCAGCACCCTCGTGCAGGCCCCTGCACACATGTGCAGGAAACCAGAAGCTAATTCTTCCAGATTCATCTTCATAATGCCGGAGTGGAAACTTCAGGACCAGGGCAGGCAGTACATTTATATGCATTTATTTTGTATTTAAATGTGTGTATGGATGTGTGTATTCTTGTGTTAAGAGTGGGTGTTTGTGTGTATGATAAATGATAATGGGGTGGGTGTGTGTGTGTCTGATTTTGCCGAGGGGGTAATGGGGGTTGTACAACAAAGGCAATCCCCCTACACGTCATAAAATAAGCTGTATCCCATCGCAATTCGCCATATAATAATTATGTTTTGCTGTTTATTTTAACAATCATGTCGCACCAACTGCGATATGATTTCCACAGCAAAAAAAGAAGAAAAAAAAAACATTCTGCCTTTAAAAGTTCTGCCTCTGTGCACAAAGTGCACTGCAGGCAAGGCAGAAGCACCGGGCTGGGCTGAAAACATTGCATCAATGTTTTGTCAGCCCAGCCCGGATGTGGCGTAATCACGTGGTGAGAGGAGGTTCTCAGCCCCTCTCTCACACTCTGGCTCAATGTCCTCAGGTAAGGAGGACGAGGCAGTGCTAGGGGAGGTTTGGGTGGGGGAGCCAGGCCCTTTTCATAATGTTGTGGGTGCTGGGTGTAAGTGTCTGATGATAATATTTCTCCCGCCTGTTCGAGCAGCAGGCTGCGTTATTACTGCAGGTGCTGGTGTAAGAAAGTGGCTGAGAATAATATTTGTCCCGCCCGAACGGGCGGGAGAAATATTATCATCAGACACTTACACCCAGCACTTGCTGCCGTAATAACACAGCCTGCTGCCTTCTACAAGCAGGCTGCGTTATTACAGTGGGTGCTGGTGTTAGAGAGCACCTCTAACACCCAGCACCTGCCATAATAACGCAGCCTGCTGCTCTTAGAAGAGGCCTCTTCTATGAGCAGCATACTTCCTTGGTATCATATTCCTTTTTAGTTTGGGCTATATAATTAAGTGGTGCTTTAGTGCTACCTAAAAGGCAAAACTATTGCATTAAAATGCAGATGGGGAGAAATGCAATGCTTGTAGGTGTTGGCTATTTGCCTACCCATTGACTGCCAATGATAATCCCTATGGCCATTTCCACCCAATTTCTGGCCAACACATCTCGTGTGAGCTCTTTCAGCTCCTTTAATCAAACCTTACCATCAAACATTTCACTCTGTTTTTTCAAAGCAAACTTCTGTGAGTTAATGAACAAAGAAAAGAAATAAAGAACAGGGGTCTGGTGGGGGTAGGAGGGAGTTAGGGGATGGAGGAAGAAAGGAAGGAGCGGGCCGGGCGGCAAGGTGAAATAATAAATAATAAATATGAGGACTCCCCTACGAGCAGCAGGCTGCGTTATTACGGCAAGTGCTGGGTAGAGAGCGGCTGCTCTCCAACACCCAGCACCCGCCGTAATACGTAGCCTGCTGCTCATAGAAGAGGCAGGGGTGCTGAATACGCAGTAACCTGTGGGTGGAGAAGGCCCTGGCCGCACTGTGGTCGCTGTAGAGTGCACATTTCAAAATAAGCCCTCTCCCCTAGGCCTCATATTGGTGTGCCTAGAGGGCAGGGCTTAGTCCTTCCTGCCTGGCCTGAGAAGTCGAGGAGCAGGTAAGTGTGTTATTTTATTATTTTTTTCATTCCGCCTTGCCGCTCGGCCCGCTCCTTCCTTTCTTCCTCCCTCCCCTACCATCTCCCTGCAAACTCCCCCTACCAGCCAATGATTCTGCAGTTTTATGCAGGAAACCTAAGAGCTCTGTACAGGCGCTCTGGGGCAAAATACATGCAAACCTCCTAATGTGCATAAAGGTGAAAGGCCCCAACGATGTCCCCAATTGCTGGGCTGGGTGTTGACAAGTGGCTGCACTGGCATTTGTTCAGCTGTCGATTCTCGAGGCCCCCCCCCAGAGTGAGTGTGCATTGTTGTGAGTAGGTAATGAGTTGCTTTTTGCCTATTTTGTAGGAATTGGTCTGCAGTGTACAGGAAGATTGGGCAGAGAGGACCTTCCCACTGTGATTTAGCAGCGTGCCTTAAGAGGTAAGCAAAGCATAGCCCAACTTTTATTCTAAAAATATCTTTTTAATGTAATTCAAAGGCCTTCTGCAAGCAGGATGTTTTATTGGTGCAGGTGGCCGTGCTGGGAATTCATTTTCTCTTGCCCGTTTCAGTGGGAGAAATATCAGCCACGCATCCTTGAACTGAAAAATGTTTTTAGAGCTTTGTTTGACCATTCATGCGGCGAACCTTTACATTTTTTTTTTTAACATTTTTTTTATTGCGTTTTTAAAAACAGTTAATTCAACAATAACAAGCAAAGGGAATAAACACATATCAATTCATCAGTAGAAATTCAATCCAATCCCCTTCTCCTAAATCCCTCCCCGCTCCACAATACATAGCAACATAGTATCAATTCAATTTCAGCTAGAACACGAATAATATTCATTTGTCAACAATTCATTGGGGAACAATGCAAGTGTAAACATGACGTGAGGGAGAGGAAAAGAAAACAGGAAAAGAAAGAAAAATAAAAGAAAGAAAAGAGAAAAAAAAGAAAAAAAAAAGACTAAAAAAATTACAGTTGTTGAGATTGGAGCCTGTGCAAACCTTAGCAGTGTCCTTCTGTGCAAAGTAGGCAATTTCAAGCCTGTCAGGAGTTCATAAAGTGTCTGAGCAAGTTCGGCCGGAAAAACATCTGCTCTCTATCCGACACATAGTCCAGGAAAGGGTTCCAGATCCGCCTGAACTTCGAGAGCTTCCCCTCTAGCATGGCAGTGAGCTTTTCGAGACCCATCAATTCCCACACCTTCACCCACCAATACGCCACATGTGGCCCTTCCACCGATTTCCAAAATCGAGCTCTTTTGATTCGAGCCGCCTTGAGTAGTTGAGCAGTTAGAGTCGCTCTAGAACCCGACATCGGGAAAGACCCATCTTCAGGCACATCACCTAAGATTAGTATATGCGGGTCCATATGGTGCAGCCTGCCGGTAACATACTTGATCTTGGAACGGATCTCCAGCCAATAGGCCTGGATAACCGAGCAATGCCACCACATGTGACCAAGATCACCCTTTTCTCCACACCCATGCCAGCACGTATCCGGATAATCTAAATTCATTGCATGCAACCTAGTCGGGGGGGAAGGGAGGAGGAGGGGTGTGGAGTACCAGCGGAAGCAAATCTTAACCGCGTTCTCTTTTACCAGTGTACACCTAGAGGTCTTATGGGCCCTGAGCCATATTCGCTGCCATGATTCCTCTGGGATTTCAACTCCAAGCTCCCTTTCCCACGCCATCATACAGGGGAGCTTCTCGCCCTCTGAGGCATTTTCCAGGAGGTTATAACAGGCGGCCAACCTATGGGAACTGTGTCCCTCCAGAATTCTAAGCTCTATACCAAAAGGCGCCCTATTGGCCGCTTGGCGTGTTTCCCTGTTAGTTAACCAGTGTCGTAGCTGCATATATCTAAACCGTTCCACCTCTGACAGCCCAAACTTCTCCTTACATTCCTGTAATGTCAAGGGTTCATGATCCACATATAAATCTCTAAGCCTTACCGGGCCATTCGATTCCCATCCTTGGAATGAGCTAGGGTTTAGTCCCGGCGTAAACGCTGGGTTTTGAGCCACCGGGGACAGCGGACCCAGCCCCAGCGAGATCCCTCTTTGCGCCCTTGCCTTGTCCCAACTTTGCAACGTGGCCAATGTCGTGGGCAACAGTCCCACCTGATAACTTTGCGCCTCTTTGGGCAGGAAAGGGAGGTGCTCCAACGGGAAGGGGGAAGCTTCCTGCTCTATTTCTTGCCATTTAGGAGTTTCGGCAGGGCTTCCCCAGGCTAACATAAGAGCCACCTGTGACGCTCTATAGTATCGCTGTACCGAAGGCAAACCTATACCTCCATGGACCGCCTTTCTCGTCAAGAGTTTGTAGCGGATCCTAGGCTTCTTATTTCCTCACACAAAGCGACCTATCTCCTTCTGCATCTCGATGAGATCCCTCTCAGGGATCTGTATTGGCAAGGAATAGAAGGCATACAGCAACTTCGGAACAAGAGACATCTTCACCGCGCTCACCCTGCCCAGCCAGGATATTTCCTGTGAATCCCAACGACTAGCCCTCTGGGGGCTCAGTTAACGCCATACCCACCGATTTATTCGCATTCACCTCAAAGCCAGAAATCTTTTCAAAGCGGGATAATAAGTTCATTAAAGGCGGGATGGACTTAGGCGCGTCCCGTAGGAAGCACAAGTCATCCGCATATAGCGCTATCTGATGGCATTGCCCTGCAAACTCAAAGCCCACAATATCTCTACTTAATCTGACCTGCTGTGCCAGAGGTTCTAGCGCTAATGCAAAGACCAAAGGGGACAGGGGGCAACCCTGCCTAGTTCCCCTATACAAGCGAATAGCTGGGGTCAAGTCCGCGTTCACTTTAACTTTAGTAGAGGGGAACTGATAATTTGAGAGAACCACCCTCAGGAATCTGAGGCCAAACCCAAACCCCTCCAGCACCAGCTGTAAGTAACTCCACGACAAACTATCAAAAGCTCGATGAGCATCTAATGACAACAGGGACAGTTTACCCGGCAGTCTAGGGGCCAAAGCTATTAGATCTATCGTCCGACGTATATTATCATGTGTCGAACGGTTACGGACAAACCCTGTTTGATCCTTCTCCACTAACTTCGGAAGGACCTCCCCCAGGCGCCCCGCTTTCAACCTACTCGAAATGTTTGCATCCGTGTTTAGCAAAGTAATCGGTCGGTAGGATGCACATTCCAATGGAGTCCTTCCAGGTTTCAAAACCAGCGTTGTAATAGACTCCGCCATCGTCGCCGAAACCGCCCCTGTTTCCCAGATGTCATTAAAGAGTCTTCCTAAATAGGGGGAGAGCTCAGCCCTGAAGGCCTTATAAAATGTATTCGTGAACCCGCCGTCAGGCCCTGGGGCCTTACCCAAAGGAAGGGATCGTATCACCGCCTCGATCTCCTCCCTTGTAATTGGCTCCTCCAGGAGTTCACAAATTGCCTGAGACAGCTGTGGCAAGCACGCATCTCTTATAAACCCATCTGCCATGTCCCTGTCCGTTGGGTGTGGGGCGGAGTGAGCCCTAAAATATTCTTCCACTACCCGAAGTTTATCTCTCTCTGAGGTGACCCTCCTCCCTTCCCCATCCACCAAAGCCTCAATCCTATTGCGATTCGCCCACATTTTCAGGTTAGCTACAAATTGTCGGTTGGCCTTGTTACCTTTAGAATAGTAATATTGTTTAGCTCTCATCATGCTGTACGCTGCGCGACTCATATGATGAGCTACGAGGGACCTCTGGGCTATCCTAACCTTGCGCTTCAATCTCTGGGTGGGCCTACATCGATGCGCCTCCTCCCGCTTTCGGAGCTCCGTCTCCAACTGGGACTGTATTTGTTTCCTTGCCCTCCCATTTTCTACCGAGTAAGCAATTATCTGACCCCGAAGTACAGCTTTCGCTGCATCCCATACCTTAGTATATGGCAATTCATCTGTCTCATTCTCATTAAAATAATGATTAATAGCCTCAGAGATACATGAGCGGAACCGGGGATCCTCCAGGAGGAATTCATTCAACTTCCAGGTTCTTGTTGGGTTTGGAGAGTCCCTAAAGGGAGACAACTTGAGAAGTACCGGGGCATGATCCGACAAGGCTTTGGGCAATATATCTACATCAATTGTTTGTGCTAGAAGCTTGTCAGATACTAAGAACATATCCAACCTGGAGAATCCCCTATGCAACGCAGAATAGAAAGTATATTCACGCTCCTCTGGGTGGCAAAATCTCCAAACCTCTGTCAAAGAGTGCTCTCGCAGAAGCGTAGTCAACGCCAGATAATTCTTTTTATCCGTGCTCGTTGGAGGGAGAGACTTGTTCATCCGAGGGTTAACTACAACATTAAAATCGCCCCCGATTATTATTTCACCTTCCGCATGCTCAAACAGGAGTTTGGAGACAGACTAAAAAAATACATCCTGCTGTACATTAGGTGCATATAAAGAGACCAGTGTCACTGTCCTCCCCTGCAGTCTAGCTACAACCAAGACATATCTACACCCCCCGTCCTTCAGCACCTTGCGACTCACAAATTATATTCCCCTGCGTACCAGGATGGCCACCCCACCTCTCTTACTCCCTGAAGAAGCGCACAATTTCGTGGGATATAATTTATTATTCAGCCTGAATTCATTAGCTGGGAGCAAGTGAGTCTCCTGAAGAAACAGGATCGAAGAGTCTAAGGTGGCCATGCGGTGCATCAATGCCCTTCGTTTAATCGGAGAGTTCAACCCCTGCACATTCAGGGAGAGGCAACAACAATTCGGGTTAGTCATAATTTTCCCATTGTCTCCATCAAGCCAGCGGCCCTCCTCATCACCCATTCGAAATGGCTAGAAGTGGGTGCCTCTTCTCCATCCCGCTCCCCAGTCTCGCCTCCCCAGTGGGCCCAGGTGAATTAAACATATACTGAAGCTGGTTCCTCCTAATCACCATCCCAACCTTTGTATTTCATCATTGTATCTTTCAAGCACACTTCAGAGATCACAAGACGCCTCCAACCCAACAGGCCAGTTCGGACCCCGCAGCCACCCTTAAAGACCAGGCTCCTTAAAAGACATAACAATACAGTCAAAAAAGGAAAACCAAAAAGGAAAAAGAAAAAATAACAGGAGTGAATAAAGTACACATCACAAAATGCTTGCCAAACTCGAAATGCAACTGATACGAACAATAACCCTTCCAGGGAAAACAATAGTGGGCGTAATCCGTGTGACGGGCACCCAACTTCAAATTTCTCAAATTCATCCCCCAATACCCCCCCATGGTAATCCCGCAACTGATAACCATATACCAGGCCTTATTGCATTTCTGCATGCTCTGTCGCCCCAGCACAGGGACCCAGCCAAACCACCCTCCAATCTGTTTACGTGTGCGACTATTCCAGTTAATCAGATCACGAGCAACTCATAGCTACATTTCATCAGCTGAGCAGTAACCAGAACAGGGCACATACAAATCAGTTGTATCTCAGTTCATTATAATGACCGCCTCCATTTGCTTCTCATCAGTCACCCTGCTGACGCCCGTCACATATTCAGGCAAATACTGAGAAGAGGACCGGTCCGTCAATCTCCGGCCACCTGTACTGCCACTGGCCTGCCAAGCTTCCTGCTTAGGCATGTGGGTTCATCATATCAACTTTCGCCACCCACCCCAGGGGGGGTGGTGCTTCTCTGTACCGCATCCTCTGGTCCCTTAGGTGTTCTGGCTAAAGCCCAACCTCTGGGCCTTCGCCTCTTGTCCTTCGGCGTGAAGCTAACATCCGATTCAATCTCCGCTCCAACACTTGCGCCGCTTGACTCCCCCACAACGCCTCGCAACCACTCCTCTGCCTCTCCCTCGGAGCCGATGATGCAGGAACGGTTCTGATATTCAAACAATAGACTGCACGGGTATCCCCATCTGTAGCAGATCTTTTTTTCGCTTGCAGCCAGGAGGTGACTTTCTGGAGGCGCCTCCGATTTGCCAAGGTATATGGCGAAAGGTCCTGGAACAAAGATATGGCAGATCTGCGAAATTCCACCTTTTCTACTCTTCTAGCTGCCGCCATGATTTCCTCTCTCTGCCGGAAAAAATGGACCCTAGTCAGGACATCCGGGAGAAGATTGCGCTTTTGCTGAATGGAGGAATACACCCGATGAGTCCTGTCCAGGGTCAGCTCGTCAGAGTCCCCCATTTTCAATAGGGTTTTGAACAGGCCACACACATATTCGGCAAGATCCTGGTCCTGAACCTGTCTCGGCACTCCCCGAATCCTAATATTATTTCTCCTTGAGCGGTTTTCCAAGTCCGCCTGTTTTGCCGCCATCTCCTCCAGTCTCTCTTCCACATTCTGCATTCTCTTGGCGAGGTCCTCATTGTCCCGCTCATGCTCACATGCCATGTTCTCCAGATCATCAACCCTGGTTTCAAGGCCAGTCAAGTTGGAGCTTATGTCTGCGATAGACCGTGCCAACGAGGCTTTTGAAGACTGAATCTCTGACGTTATTGCCGCAATGATGTCCTGTTTAAGAGTCTTCAGCATTCCCTCCAGTTCGTGCCTGGATATGGTCAGATCAAGATTCAGGACAGACCCCTGTGAGGCATGGATCTCCGCCACGGCCGCCTCCATCTTCTGCGGGGTCGGTGCTGATGTCGTCAGGAAAGTTGTGGTTTTGCTCCCTTTGTTCTTATTCCTGATTTTGGGCATCGTCGGGGGGAGGCTGCACGACTCCGTAACGCGTCCACAGGGCTACACCCAAGAGCTATATCTACAAACCCCAGCACGTGGGAGACCAGTACCCCTATGATGCAACATTCAGAAGTATTAGGGACTCATCTTTAGTAACTATTCATACCGGGATCCTCTGTCTCCCTTCAGCTGGCTTTCCAATGTTGCTCCGCCAATTCCCAGCTCTCAGACCAGGTGTGGGTGCACCACTCATCCGTTGTGCTGTCGCTTCACCTTGCTGCCCCTCGGTGTTATAAATGCTCCACGACCCCGTGAAGTCTGCCTCGAACCACGCGGGACCCTTCCCCCAGCCTTTCCTCTCCAAGCCAGTAGATCGCAGATGGAGGGGAGCATGCTCCAAGTCCACTCACCAAGCTTCCAAGCCCGCTCCCCAGGCTTCCCTGGGCAGCTCGTCCCAGCGTCCCTCCGCCCGCCGCCAGTGCACCAGCCCTCCTCGGGCTCGCCGTCCCAAGCTTCGTTCCTCCTCTCGCGGCTCCGTTGTATCTCCCCTCCACCGCCTAGGTGTCTTGTCCGCTCCAGCGCCAAATGTCCCGAGCCCGCGGACCGCTAAAGGAGCGCTGTGCCTCGGTCTCCGCCTCTCCCCCAGCGCGCCAGGCAGCACGGCGAAGGGGCTCAGCGTCGCGGTCTCCGCCTCTCCCTCGACACACCAGGCAGCTCGCCTCCCCTCCCTGTGGCACTCTTCGCTCCTCCGCCACTGCCTCAAAAGGCATCGCCGGACCGCAGGGCACGGCTCAACTGGCACAGCCTGGCATCCACACACCACGACCCGCAGCTGCACTCCTCTTCCGTAGTCCTATCACCATTTCCAGCCTCAGGCACTCACTCTGACCGTGCAGCCGGGTCCATGTCCCGCAGCTCCCACGCGTCCGCCATCTTACGGGCCTTCAGCTTCACTTCTCGTAGCTCGAGCCTTCATGTAAACAGCTTGCAGGTAATCACCAGCGCCACATTTACTCTCTGCCGTATTCCTAAACACACTCGGCGGCTTCCATATGGCCGATAAGGGGGATTAAGGGCATCTAGCAGCCTTTAAATTGGGGCCAGTCTCGGAGCTTACAGCAGGCACGTCTGCATGGCGCCCTGCCTGGCCATGCCCCAGCGAACCTTTACATTTTACAGACATTGCACTGATGTTATACTTCAGAGGTACATAGAAATAATTTCTGCATTCTTGCTAATTCTATATCTTGGGGTACAACTAATTTTGGTGACATTCAATATTAGTACAAAATTGCTAATCAAATTAGTTCATTTGCTAATCAAAAAAAATGTTATTACCAAAATCTGCTAATCAATTTTTGAAAACTAATTTATGCCTTGCCCCTACCCACCCGCCAAAATAAGCTCTCCTTCTGAGTCGCTGTGGAGCCCACGGGACTGGGGTGGGATATTTTAACTGGACACTTAACATAGATGTGCAGTAAAAAATACCATACCTTCCACCTGGGCCGCCCAGCGCCAATTGCAAACGGTTGGGCTTTTTACTTTTTTTAAATATACTCTAAAATGCAACATTTGAACCCATTATTAAAAAAAAAAAATCCCGGGGTGAGAGAACCCACCCCAGATTGGTTCGGCTCCCTCACTACGCTTGCTTGCTTGCTATGGCATATCTGGGGAAAATATTGTTGTCCCGCCACTTAAATTCCCCAGCTGCCACTGGCCCTGTGCTGGGAACAGGGAGGGAGCCCAGGGACTTTGGTGGGAGCAGGATGGGGAGAGCCCAGGGTCTGTGGTGGGAGCAGGATGGGGAGAACCCAGGGACCGGGTAGGAGTGGGATGAGGGAGTCCAGAGACTGTGATGGGAACAGGTGGGGAAGCCCAGGAACTATACTTGGAGTAGGGAGCAGTGACAGCGCGCAATAGTTCACACCCATTTGGACTTGCTGTCAATTTAGCATTGGGGGTGGGGTGTGGGGGCCCGGCCTGTCCACATTTTGCTAAGGGGGAGCCTGGGCCTAAGAAGTTTGAAGACCACTGCTCTAGACCCACATCATGATGTCCCCATTTCTTGAGACCCACACCAATGTTACCCCAGCCCTCCATTCCAGACCCCACCATCCCATATATTCCTAAAATGCCCCCCCCTCCCTCTAATCAAGACCCCACCAAGATGCTCCATACGGTTTATAGTGTCATTTTCGAACGCCATATTTTCGAAATGCCATTTTGTCGACACAAAATTGCTGGAAAAAAATGTCGAAATTTTTTTTTTTACTGGGGTGGTTCCCCCCCAACCCCCCCTCATTTTTTACTTACGGCACTCACTCTGACCGTGCAGCCGGGTCCATGTCCCGCAGCTCCCACGCGTCCGCCATCTTACGGGCCTTCAGCTTCACTTCTCGTAGCTCGAGCCTTCATGTAAACAGCTTGCAGGTAATCACCAGCGCCACATTTACTCTCTGCCGTATTCCTAAACACACTCGGCGGCTTCCATACGGCCGATAAGGGGGATTAAGGGCATCTAGCAGCCTTTAAATTGGGGCCAGTCTCGGAGCTTACAGCAGGCACGTCTGCATGGCGCCCTGCCTGGCCATGCCCCAGCGAACCTTTACATTTTACAGACATTGCACTGATGTTATACTTCAGAGGTACATAGAAATAATTTCTGCATTCTTGCTAATTCTATATCTTGGGGTACAACTAATTTTGGTGACATTCAATATTAGTACAAAATTGCTAATCAAATTAGTTCATTTGCTAATCAAAAAAAATGTTATTACCAAAATCTGCTAATCAATTTTTGAAAACTAATTTATGCCTTGCCCCTACCCACCCGCCAAAATAAGCTCTCCTTCTGAGTCGCTGTGGAGCCCACGGGACTGGGGTGGGATATTTTAACTGGACACTTAACATAGATGTGCAGTAAAAAATACCATACCTTCCACCTGGGCCGCCCAGCGCCAATTGCAAACGGTTGGGCTTTTTACTTTTTTTAAATATACTCTAAAATGCAACATTTGAACCCATTATTAAAAAAAAAAAATCCCGGGGTGAGAGAACCCACCCCAGATTGGTTCGGCTCCCTCACCACGCTTGCTTGCTATGGCATATCTGGGGAAAATATTGTTGTCCCGCCACTTAAATTCCCCAGCTGCCACTGGCCCTGTGCTGGGAACAGGGAGGGAGCCCAGGGACTTTGGTGGGAGCAGGATGGGGAGAGCCCAGGGTCTGTGGTGGGAGCAGGATGGGGAGAACCCAGGGACCGGGTAGGAGTGGGATGAGGGAGTCCAGAGACTGTGATGGGAACAGGTGGGGAAGCCCAGGAACTATACTTGGAGTAGGGAGCAGTGACAGCGCGCAATAGTTCACACCCATTTGGACTTGCTGTCAATTTAGCATTGGGGGTGGGGTGTGGGGGCTCGGCCTGTCCACATTTTGCTAAGGGGGAGCCTGGGCCTAAGAAGTTTGAAGACCACTGCTCTAGACCCATATCATGATGTCCCCATTTCTTGAGACCCACACCAATGTTACCCCAGCCCTCCATTCCAGACCCCACCATCCCATATATTCCTAAAATGCCCCCCCCCCCTCTAATCAAGACCCCACCAAGATGCTCCATACGGTTTATAGTGTCATTTTCGAACGCCATATTTTCGAAATGCCATTTTGTCGACACAAAATTGCTGGAAAAAAATTTCGAATTTTTTTTTTTTTACTGGGGTGGTTCCCCCCCAAACCCCCCCTCATTTTTTACTTACGAAACAAAAAAAACATAAAATAAAAAAATACATTTGGAGAAAATGGAGAAAAAAAAATTGCCATTTTTGTCTCGACAAAATGGCATTTCAAAAATGTTTCAGAATTTAACCGGATACCGCTCCATACCACCTTCTAGACCACCCATACCACAATTCCCCATCCCTCCCTCCACACCCATCCCTGCCCCCCACTCACCCATAGATGCCCCAACACTCTCCACACACCAAGCCCCATGCCACCCTTCATACCCACACCAAGATGCCCCATCTCTTCGTTTAGACACTTCCTATGATGTTCCCTCCCGCCACAAACCCAGATGCCCCCATCCTGCCCTCAAGACGCACACCAAGATAACCCATCATCCCTCCATTCAGAGCCCACCAAGATGCTCCGTCCCTTCAATCCACACCCCACCTAGATGCCCCACCCCTTTACACACACTAAGAAGCCCTATGCCACCCTTCATAACCACACCAAGATGCCCCCATTCCAGATCCCACCACGATGCCCCCATGCCAACCCAGACCCATACCATGCTTCCCCATCCCTTCCTCCACACACCATCCTGCCCTCCACTCACACCTAGATGACCCACACCAATGTGCCCCCAGTCCTCCCTCCAGACCAACAGATGCTCCATATCTGTTCCAGACTGACATCAATCTGCCCCATCCATTGTAGACCCCACCAAGATGTCCCCATCCTGCCCTCCACTCACACTTCGATGACGCATCCCGCCCTCCAGACCCACACTGTGCCCCATACCTTCCTCTAGACCCACACCAATATGCCCCCATAACTCCTTCCAGACCAATGTGCTCCATCCCTCCCATACCCACAGATGCCCCCATCCCTCCCTCCAGTCCTAGATCAATGTGCCCCATCCCTCTAAAAGCCAAAGCAATGTGCCCCATTGCACCCTCCCAACCCACACCTAGGTGACCCATGCCACCCCCCAGACCAACAGAGGTCCCATACCTGTTCCAGACCAACACCAATGTGCCCCCATCTATTGCAGACCCCACCAGGATGCCCAATCCTGCCCACCAGACCTACACTTAGATGATCCACCCCTCCCTCCAGACCCACACCAATGTGCCCCCATCCCTCCCTCCAGACCCACACCAATGTGCCCCCATCCCTCCCTCCAGACCCACACCAATGTGCCCAATCCCTCCCAAACCCACACCAATGTGCCCCATCCCCTCCCTCCAGCCTCACCTCAAGATGCCCCATCCCACCAACACAGATGCCCTGACCCACCGTCTCATCCCACGCCTAGATGACCCATGCCACCCTTCAGATGAGATGCCCCATACCTGTTCCAGACCAAAAGCAATGTGCCCCCATCCATTGCAGACCCGACCAAGATGCCACCATCCCTCCCTCTGCACAGCAAGATGCCCCCATCCTGCCCTCAATACTCACATCTAGATAACCCATCCTTCCCCCCAGACACACACCAATATGCCCCCATCCCTCCCCAGACACAAACCAATGTACCCCATCCCACACTCCAGATGCCAACAGATGTCCCCACCCCATGCACACAAAGATGCTCCATCCAACCATCCCAACCCATACCTAGATGATCCATGCCACCCTCCAGACCAACAGATGCACCATCCCTCCCTCCAGACCCACACCAATGTGCCCCCATCCCTCGCTCCAGACCCAAACCAATTTGCCCCATCCCTCCCTCCAGGCCCACACGGGCCCCCGTCCCTCCCACCAGATCCACACCAATAGGCCCCCATCGCTCCCCCAGACCCACATAAACGTGCCCCAGACCCACACCAACGTGCTGTTGGGTATTTTGTGGATATTTGGGGCTTTGCGGTATTTTCTTACCGCCAAAATACCTTTACCAATAATCACTCTCTGTATTCATATTGGATCACACATAACAATAATACATTGCATTATTTCAGAATTCAGACCTATTTAGATAATGTGCGCGATAATTTGCGTGGTTGGTTTATTTGTGGCCCCAATATCCAACATCCCTTGTTTTTTTATCTAGATTGTTCTTGATCACTAGAGAGACCTCAGGCCTACATTTTAGGGATACCACATTTTCAGTGTTAGTGTTGTGTGCCACCATGGGCTATTGTGGTATTTTTCTGGTAATTTCCACTACCTTATATACGGTATCGAACTATGTCCAGAGAGTCTCTCTTCCCGTTGGCTCACGTACCTCCAACAAGCTATGCTACAAACAGTCACTCACAACTGTCCATACTGAATATAATCATGCACACATCTGTTTTAAAATGACAATTGCACTGTTTAAAAATCTACCCACGTTTAAACCTTGTCCCATGCAAAATGAAAGAGAGAAATAATACACACTAGCTATCTGTTTTCAGATATTTTTGTATTATAGAAATTTCCTTTAAACACAGTTTAACCCTTTTTTACAGAAATAAATGAAATGGTACAACATTATTTGTGATAAAATGAACAGAGAACTGCGAGAATATATTCAATTGGTAACATTACATATGCTGATAAGGGACTGGGACTCCCTCGAATACACTGACTGAACAGTTTCGCACACTTTCGCACAGCTCCCACACTTCTGTAATTACCTTATCTGTTCAGCATGAGTTTTCTCCGGCTATTCTCTTTCTGAATTTGGCTCCCTTATAGATTAACCCCAGTGAAAACAAGCGTCTGTCGTTCTCAAACCGGGGTTATTGCCTGGAATTCTCAGCTTTTGCAGCAGGAATGCTTCAGCCAGGAAACAGGTCCTTCTCCCAGCTCTGCCAGATCTCGATTGTTCTCCCCCTCTCCTCAAGCTTCCCCAGCAAAACTCTAATCACAGCCTCTAGCATGATACTTGCTATGACGCTGCTCCAATCAGAATCAATCATGTCATCTCCTCCCTCACTACACAATGGCTCATTTCTACAGTAAAAGTTTGTAACCAACTGATTTCCTGTTCCTTCGAGCTCTTTGTTTCCTGTAGTTATGTGGACAGAGCAGCAGAGAAAAAAAAATGAATGTGCGTTTAAAAGTTCACTTTCAGAGTAGGCCTAATTCTGCAGTGGAGACACATTTTTATTAGTGGGTTATGTTAAATGCAGTTTTATTAGTCAGGTTAGTTATTAATAAGGTTAGTTATTAATTTTCAAATGTGTCTCTTGCACCATAGGCATTTCAGGTGAAAAATAGTGTGCATTTTTGAATGTGCACATGTGCTTTTAACTGTAAAAATAGATTTGCATCTTATATGTAAAAATCGTTTCTGACTGAATAGCCTGTCTTTACTTATATGTCCATGTTACTCTGGCAACACATATAGCAATGCACCACACCCATGTGGTGGTGCTGCATCAAAAAAAAATTGCTACCTGTGCAGTAGTGCTGTACTCTGTGCTGTAACACGCCAAATATCCTTGCATACCCTCCTTTTGTTTTTAGAACTTGGCTACGATCCAAGCCAATTCCTAAAAACAACTTGTTCTTTTTTTTCTTTTAAAATGCATGTGTATTGGGATATCTTTCTCTTCCTGACGCAGCTACTAAAATCAGTAACATTTTCATTTTTACTGATAGCACAATCAACCATCCACCCATGATTAGTACCAGGACAGCCAAACCCACTATTGAGCGTTCCCCCCAGGTTCCCCAATTAAATCTTTCCACTTCTATTATCCCCAGATTACTAATTGTAATATTGTTTTTTCTCAAATTCATTTTAATAACATGTCTTTCTTTGTGATTCAATAAATATTCCACATCCGGATCTATTGGAAAAGTATCCCTTTGAAAGAAATCGATATTTTCCACTTGGCTTTCCAAAACATCATTTGTTACATGAAACAATGTTAACCCCCAATTGACACAATTGTATCCTTTGGAACCTGTAAATAAAAAACATTATATTTCACCTGTTTAACCACATATGTTCCATGGTTTAAATGTACTACCGTCATGTTCTTTAAACAGGTGCTGACCAACCATTTACCTCTGACCATCTTAGCCTGTGCCATTTCTTCACTCCCCATATTGCCAATAATCACTTCACATCCTTCTGATATACTTGGGTCAGATTTCAAACCACAAATAGCATCTGTGGCATCAGGAACAAACGGTTTACCTGGACACATATAATTTTGTTCTTTAAATTTGACACATGTTTCCAGGTTTGGTATTAAATAAACTTCAGGTTCCCATGACTGAAATGCCACCACTTCTGGAGTCTTAATCTTAATAAATTTGTCCTCTTGCCAAAATCCCACGTTGTGTACCCACTTCGTTTGATAAATAAGTTCAGGGGCTACATATGGGATGCATAGCAAAAATCCGATCTCTAGTCTTTCCAAGTCCACATACAATGGCATTGCATTACCCATTTCGAATGCAATTTTTACCTGTATTATATCAATTTCCCTCCTGGTCAATCTTTCTATCATTTGACGAATAATATCCTGTGAAACAAAATACAAGGGGATATGTCCTTGAATCAATTGTGAAACTGCAGTTTGAACTTCTCTCATATAATTCGTTAATAGTCTATCAACAGGACTCATTATGTTCAATATTTCATTTAAAGTTCTGTCATGCTTAAGTATTATTTTAGTCGCCCGTTGCATTACATCCGCTTGTTCATTTAGGATGATTGCAGTTTCATTTATGAATCTTACTTGTTCATCCAGTCCCCCTCTAATTCCATTTAATGTTTTTTGTATTATTTCGAGGTCAATACTCAGTTGTTGCGCTTTAGTACTCAGTGTTCCTACCGAAATAGAATTGGCTGTTGATATTGTGGTACCTATTATGGCTCCAACTATAGATATTACCAATGATATCGCGAGCATCACCGCACCTCTCTTTCCTCTCCTCTTCTTAATGTCTGCTGAATTCACGAATGTTTTTTCCAACTGCATTAATATATCTCTTATTGACTGCTTAGTGTCCTCTTTTCTTATTTCCAGCCACTCTTTAGTCTGTTCAATCTTAATTCCGGTATTGTTCAAATGTTTTTCAATCAAAATCTCAGGATTCAATGGTATGTATATATTTTGGAAAATCATCCTTCTATCACTCATGATGAATCCTGGTGCCTCTTCCACCGCGATACCAGATGCTGGTCCAGGTTCAATGACAACCTGTGCTTCTGAATTCTTGAAGATCCCTCCAAATATCATCATCATTAACCATATCATCGGTATCATCTTCAATGCTGATCGCTTTGCAGCCTTGGTCTCCACCCCTCTTTGGGGCTTTCCCGGAATCCGTCCACGTGGGCTCCGGGACTCCATCGTCTCCCGTGGGCTCTGATCCCGGAACCTCCGACCAAATAATGTTAATTTTCTAAATCAAATAGAAAAGAAACAAATTAAGTACATAGCACAATACTAACGTCACCCTTTTGCCAAAAATAAAACATGCTTGGTAAAAACATTTTTTTTTTTTCTGAAATTAAACACAAGTTAAAAAGAAAACAAGCACATATAAAACAGCATTCAATATTCAATACATTTTCTCTCTGCACACCAACCATGAGCTTCCATTATATATATTTATTTATTTATTTTATATTATATATTTTTACATATATTACAGTGTTTATGTGCCATTATAACAATCAACTTTTTAACTTCTTTGTCACTGCCTCCTGATTGTACCCATTTATTTTCTCTTTTTGTGTTCAAGGGACTTTATCTGTTTCTACATGCTCAAGCTGCCTGATCTCATGTCTGGGATGGCATGGTTTGATTTGATTTACATGGACGAACTGCTCTATTGCCGTTTCACCTTCATTTTTCAAAATTTTATAAACTACAGGAGAGACCTTATCTATAATTCGAAATGGCCCCTGCCAGGCTGCTAGAAATTTAGAATTTTTCTGTTTACTTTTTCCAAAATGAAACTTGTACACCTGATCCCCTACACTGTATTCCTTTACTGATGTCTTTTTGTCATAATAAGACTTTGCACTGTCAACAGCTCTTTCCAGATTTCTCTGCACAAAAGCAAATGCATGTTGCAAATGCCTCCTCAGTTCATCAATATATTCATGAACTGTGGATGCACTCACAAGTGTTTGCTCATGTGTTCTGTATAGTAGGTGTTGTGGTAACACCATTTTCCTACCTATCAAGACCTCATGGGGGCTAACACCTGTTGCTTTGGCAGGAGTTGATCTGATTGCCATCAAAACCAACGGTAAACGTAAATCCCAGCTGGAACCTGCTTCTGCCACAAATTTCTTTAAAATATCCACAACAGACCTATTGCTCCTTTCAACTGTACCTGAAGACGCTGCCCGATATGCGGTATGTAGTTTCCTTTTCACACCTAGTATTTGCCATACCTTACTCATTAGAGTACTTGTGAAATTACTTCCTCTGTCTGACTCAATTCTTTGTGGCAACCCAAACCTTGAGAACACATGGTTCACCAGCAATGTGGCTGCTGTTTGCGCACTACAATCTGGTGCAGGAATGCATTCAATCCACTTCGACATCGAACATACCACACTTAAAATATAACGGTTTCCCCTGCTCGACCTTTTTAAAGAACCTACATAGTCTATTTGCAAATCTGACCATGGGAGAGTTAGGCCTCTTTTCATCAATGGTGCTCTATGCATTGGTGAAGCAGGTTTAAATTGGGCGCATACTAGACATCCTCTAGTATATAATTCCACATCTTGGGACATATGTGGCCAGTAAGCATAATCTTTTAGTATTTCTGATGTTTTTTGTGAACCTCTATGGCCTGCAGTTATGGCATCATGTGCATGGTGTAGCATTAGCCCTCTGAATGAAAGGGGTACTACGCACTGTATTTGTCCTGTTATGGACTCTCTAATCATGAGTCCATCCTGTAATCTAATTCGTGTTTTGTTCTTTAATAGCACCCTCAACTCTTCTTTTCCCATACAATCATGTTCTGTTAAAGAATTTTGTTCAGGATCTATCAAATGATTATAATAGATTCCCAAAATTCGATCATTCTTTTGTGCCTCAATCAAATCTTGGTCTGGCGTGTCATGACTCCACTGCACCACCGGTTGATCTACCTCCTTTGGTGCTTTAGAACGTGTCACTGCATCAATTTGTATTTCACCCATTAAATAATCAATAGGTAGCAATTCTCCCATCCCAGCCCCAATCTTAGTCAGGTGGTCTGCCTTATCATTTCCCTCCTTATCCTCTCCTGGTGTTTTTAAATGCCCACAAATTTTTCTCCAGTATATTGTTAAATTATTCTCTGACACCAATTTGTCTATGGCTTGTATAGTTTTTCCATGTTTAAGTGGCTTTTTGTTGTATGTAACCATGCCTCTTGCTTTCCAACCAGGCAAATACTCCACAAAGCTATTCCGTGCATAGTCAGAATCAGTCACCAGGACAATTTCACTGAACTTTTTATCAACTGCATTAGCAATTGCTTTATAAATGGCTGCCAATTCTGCCACCTGACTGCTCCTATCTCCAATCCTCATCCCTATACTGGGGACGCCTTCACATTTCAACCAGACATTTCCTATTCCTGCCACTAATTGTTTATTACTGTCATTTTCAATGTGAAAAGCACAACCATCCACATATTCAGTTAGCAAATCCTTGCATGTTTTTTCATCAAAAGCTTTGTGTGGTGATTGTTCAAATTCCTGCAAACTAGTTTCCACTTCCATTTCATTTGGTATTTGTTCAGCTGCACAGTCATGTAAGTCAGCTAACCCTTGAGCAATTGGGTTCTTTTTATTTTGTCCATATCTCACTTCTACGGGAAAACCTTGTAATGCCAGTGTCCATGAAGTGATTCTGGACTGCGCTAGATTACCTGATCTAATTCTTTTACTCTCTAAAAATTGCAAAGGTTGATGATTTCTTTCAATAATCACCTTTTCTCCCTGAACAATGGGGCGGAAATGTTGTAGCGCCCACACAGTGGTTAATAGGGCCTTTTCACATTTATTAAATTTCATTTCAACTTGGGAAAATGCCTTACTTGCATAGGCAATGGTTTTGTGATTCAAATCGTGTTTTTGTGATAACACTGCTGACATACAATGTTCAGAAAAACCTATTTCTACAAAGAAATCCCTATCCTTTATGGGGTATGCTAAACATGGTGCCTTTACAAGACATTCCTTTAATTTAGCCACTGCATCAGACTGCTCTTTTTCCCATTTCCAGGGAGTATTCAGTTTAAGCAGTTTAGTCAATGGTTGAGTGATTTCTGCATAATTTTCAATGAACTTTCTGTTATAGCCTGTCATCCCTAATAAACTTTTTACTCCTTTCACATTTTTAGGATCTTTTATCCTTTGTATGGCCTCTATTTTCTTCTTTTGTGGATTTAGCCCATGTTCAGTCACTTCATGCCCTAGAAAGTTCACTTTTTTCTTGCACCATTGTGCTTTTTGCAAAGATACTTTGGCGCCTGCTTTCTGCAATTGGCCAAGTACATGTCTTATTTCATCAAAATGGCTTTTCAGGCTTTCATTTTTTATCAGGACATCGTCCACATAAACTATTGTTCCTCTTTCCGCCGCATCCGGCATGGCCTTTCTCAAAAATATGCCAAATTCACTCCCACTATTGATGTACCCGAACAGAGCTCTAAGCCAGGCATATTGAGTCCTGTCAAATGTAAAGGAAAATAAATGTTGTATCTCCTCTGCCAATGGCACGCACCAATATCCAGAGGTGAGATCTAATGTGGTAAATACATTTGAACCATGTACCTGAGCTAGGCCCTGATCAATGAATGGCAGTGGCCATCTAGATACTGGTACTCTTTTATTTAACTCTCTCAAGTCTGCACATAGCCACCATTGACCATTTGGCTTTAACACATCTAAAATAGGTGTATTGGATGTGCTATGAATGGGCCTGATGATTCCCCGCGATTCCAAATTTTTAATAATCTCTGCCAATGATTCTAAACATGCCAGCGGTAGTCTATACTGGCGTACAAACACTGGATTTCTGCTACACCCTTCTGGTAGTGTGGCCACATGTAAATCAGTTAAACCACAATCATAAGCATCTTTTGCAAATACATCCTTAAACTCCATAAATATCTCCCTCAGATTGTCCATATCCTCATTGCTTTCACACGCATCCGCTAAGGAGATCTGCTCTTCTACCATTTTGGAAAATTCTGGAAAATCTTCTGGTAAGGGAATCTCGGCGCTTTCCTCGAACTGTGTGGCTGTGTCTTTTTGTAAAGCTGCCACTTTTAAATATTTTGGCATATCAGCTTCCACTTCAATGGGCAGATTTTCTGTTTCATTTTCATTTAAATTAAATATTATGCAATCCTCTTGATGGCAGTACACTGTCTCATTTGAATCATAAGGATACACAGAATGAATTTTAAATATTCCTTTGGGCTGAGAGTCCAGGTGTTCTGGCAACTCACCCTTGGCATCTACATACTTTTCAGGGATATTTCCAATCACCATGTTATTTAAATCTGCCGTATAATGTCATTTTTGTATGGCCATTCCTAATGGGGAGTTTTCCTCTAAATGAATATCCTGACTACCTTTATTATTTACCATAATTTTTACAGATCCTTCACCAATGTCTACCAATGGAATGTATTCATAATACAGGCCTTGCTGTTTTATGGATTCATTCAGGCATACAAATGCATCAGAGCCTTTCATCTGCTGTCCATTTTTGCATTTCAGTGTTATTGCAAACTGTTTTGTAAATGCAGGAATAATAGTATCTTTCCTTATTTGTAATTCGATTGCATAAGGAACCAGTTGTGCACAATGATAAGCCCTTCTTTTGTCTTCAAATTCAGGTGCCGGACCACCTAGGCGTGACCATATTTTTTGATTAAGGAAATCTAACACCATACACATTCTGTGCATGATGTCATTGCCCATGTAAAATTCATTTTGTGCTCCACTCACTATCCATACATTATGGTAAATTATTTTCTGCCCAATGCTAATTTTAAGCATGCATCTGCCTGCAATTCGGTTTTCAAAGTCTGGACTGTCCAACCCAGAAACATATTGGTTTTTAATACTAAATTTCGGGATTTCTTCCCTCTCCATTATTTTTTGCAACAATTTCTCATTAATGAAACTCCTTTCATGTCCAAGCGCTAAAGTGGCTTTTATTGTTTTAAAATAGTCATTTATACCAACATGAACCCATGGTTGCTCATCTTCCATGTGTATTTCTGCCAGAGTGGTAATGTGTTTTTCTGAATCTGTTTTAGGAGCAATATTCTGTTTGCACGTTTTCTCTTTTAAATAAAAACGTAATGTGTGCTCATCTATGGCAGTCTGCCAATTTTTCCTTGGGTCCAAGTATATTTGTACAGGTAGTTTTTCATTGTCGCTCTGCATTTTGTCTTGACACATTAATATAACAGTGACACTAGGTATGCAGCTATTCTGGAGATATACCTCCACAGTATCATTTGTTTTGGCAACGGTGTGACATTCATTTATATTGCTGTTTTGTGATTTTAGTTTCTTAGGCCTCAATGGTTTTTTGGTTAAGGACCACAGCACTCCATTCACCCCATCTATGAGAGGAGACAATCTTTTCAGGCAATCTGTCCCCATCAGAAATGGAATTTCACAAATAGATGTGATCAATACCTCTTGTTTCATTCTGTGCTTTCCTATTTTTATGTCAACCTCAGTTACACCTATGATGGGCACCTCCTCCCCATTAAAGTTATGCACTGCACCTTGATTTTCCTTCACTGTGATCTGACTCTGTGGGGGTCTCCCTTTATTGATACTCTTTACCAGCTCCTTGGACATAATTGTGGCCTGTGCGCCAGTGTCAATCATAGCAAAGGTGTGGCATTTTTCTTCTACAGTGATGGGTGCATAATATCTGTCCTCAACTTCCTCTAATACACATAAGAAGTGTGAATTCTTACTGATTTCAGGGCTCACCTTTCTCAGGTCTTTTTCACTTTTGGCTAAGCACATTGGTAAATGGAAAGACATTTTTCCCTCCTTTTTACCCATTTCTGCGCGAGAGACTTTATTCATTTCTCCATGATCAGAGGTTTTTTGGAGTGTGGCCACTGTTCGCCCATCCATCTGGGTAACATCAGAGACCACATTACAACCTTCCAACTGAACATGTGTAACAACATCATTCAGCAATTTGTCATTTTTTAATTCTGTGCATTTGTGATCATTTAGTGTGATACCAGCCCTTTCAGCCTCTTCAAAAATATGTGGCTCAAAGAATTCTTCAGGTGATTGACTTGTACCCTCCTTTTGAGTATTTCCTTTTTCTGTCTGTGTTTGGTCATTGTTTTGCTTGCCCAGGGAAGGAGCTATAGCATCCCCACTTACTCCCTGTTCACTGGTATTCCCCATGCATGAGTCATTTTTCTTAAATCTGTCCCTTTGTTCTTTTGGAATTCCTAATGTTTCTTTTTCATTTGTACAAATCTTTACTGTTTTATTTAGCTCCAGGTTAAACCGTACCTCTTTTTTAGAAGTATTTGCACTTTCTGTCACAAGTTAATTTACTGGCACTTTCATTTTTAATCCATTAGGCATCTCAGAGTCGTTATGCAAAATTATATCAAAACAATCTGTCATTTTGGCACTGCAGTTATCATGAGTACTTAGTCACTTTTCGGAAGCCCCCCCGGTCATTGCTATGGCCATCAGTCCCCTCTTTGGAAGGTTGTTTTTGCGCTGTATAGAGCTTTCCTATTTGCTCAGCTAACATTTTCACTTGGGCCTCAAGGCACTGGAACCTTTCCATCTCTCTGGGATCCTCTTTCTGTGGCCTAGGTCGATATTGGTTGTTTTCCCCCTGATTGTATCTATTCTGATACCTCTCAGGTGATTGATGTCGGTTGGGATGGTTTCTGAACTCTTGATTCATTTGTGGAGGGGAGCGGGTTGCACCATCCTTTGATTATAGTCCCCTGGTGGGGAATCATTGTACTGACGTGGATTGTAGTTCACGTTTTGCCTCATGTCGTGTCTCTCAGATTGTGGGTACTGGCCCCTATGTTGATTTCCATTATCAGTAAATCGATCCACATATCGGGGTCTATCCTGATTACCATATATCATGGTGTTGGGATCAAATCTGCTCTGTGTCCCCAATGACTGGTAGGGACCATCATTTCTTTGATCTTGATTTTGTCTCTGGTTATTGTTCATACCTGCCATATCAGGCCGATATCCTACCAGGGGTCTGTCCCCTAAATACCTAGGGCTGATGTAGCTCTCTCTATTACTAGGATCATGTGATTGGAACATTGGTACAGGAAATGGCGATCTTTGTTGATTACCCCTTTGTTCAGGTGTCACATTATTTTTACCTTGGCTTTGAGCAGACTCAAGGGACATTTTGGCTGACCTGATTTCCATTACTGTGGCTGAGGGTTCTTTAGATTTAGGTCTAGTATCTTTCATTTTATCACTTTCTCTACCCTGACAATAGAGTACCTCATATAGTTTTGTGCTTTGATGGACAATCCATTCAAGGGACTTGTCACGGTCAAATTCACGGACCAATTGGGATATGATGTCTTTCTGTAGCCCATAGAAGTATGCAGTTTTAAACTCATTGGAATTTGAGTCAAAAGATACATCAAAGCGATAAAATGCTCTTTTTAAGTCTTGTAAAAATTGGCGAGGGGATGTATTAGGTCCAGCAGTAATTGTGTAAGCGACTTTCTTTGCCTCCTGCAATGACTGAAAAGGAGAAAAATGACGCCTAATTTCTTTTTCAAACTCCAACCAGGTCATATTCTGCTGTTCATTTAATCCCCTTATGATGCTGGCCGTCGGGGCATCTAAAGTTAAATGAAAATATTGTCTGTACTGTTCCTTAGGTATCTGGAGTGCTTTAAAAATGTCATGCACCGCTTCTAAGTGATCCTCAATGCAGCATTCACCTCCCTTTTTAAATGGTTTGATCAGGGCTTTAATGGATTTCATTATTTTTATGGGGCTACTTGTTGCAATGCATGGAATTGCACTATTTCGTGATTCAATCCTGTTTTCAGGTGTATGAGATTGGTGGCTGCCCCCAATGGGAGTATCAAATCCCCCAAGGGCGCTGCAACCAAGTTCAGTCACCGGCCCAGTCACTGGAGCACTAGCTCTTTGGGCAGAGCTAGAATTCACCTCCACTCCATTGAATGTGGTGCCCTGCCGCCTCTCCTGGGACCTGGGAATGCACATTTGCTGTTCT
Organism: Ambystoma mexicanum; assembly: GCF_040938575.1. Classification (NCBI taxonomy): domain Eukaryota; kingdom Metazoa; phylum Chordata; class Amphibia; order Caudata; family Ambystomatidae; genus Ambystoma; species Ambystoma mexicanum. Next base: position 295,191,458 of record NC_090936.1, on the reverse strand, counting down.
AAGTCCTTACACTTTTTAAGGAGTCTGTTTGCTTCATTTTGCAAATAGTTGTTTTCATCACTCATCTTATTAATCACCTCCTGCATGTCGCACATTTGCATTTGGCATTCATTGAACTCTTTATTTCTCTTGTCTCTTTCTTGAATCATTTTAATCATTTCTTGTTCTGCACTCTGGAGATCACATTCTTTTTCACAATGTTATTTTTGTAAAATCTGCATTTCTGAAACAACCTCATCTTTATCCTGTCTAATGTGGTCCACTAAGGCTTTTAAGTGTACCAATTCTTGCTCACTATCCTCAAATTGTTTCTTGCGTTTGGATAACTGAGCATCAAAGTCTCTGCATTTTAATTGCATGTCTTTTTGGCATACATCCAATTCTGCTCTTAACATTTCCTGATTTTTACTTGCCCCATCTAAGTCAGTCTTTAACCTGTTAATTAGCTGGGTATCATTCTCCTGCATTCGCAGGGACTTATTCAAAATAAACCATATTTTGCCGCATAGCCGTATTAAACAGTCTTTCTCTGCACTTTTATCGGCTGCATTCAATAATCTTGTAAGGCAGACCTGAATTATGCTGCCTTCTGCAAAAATATTGTCTAGTTTTTCTTTCTGCACCTCACCCTGAATGCGGTCACGCCATTCTAAGGTGCTGTTCGACGACCACGTCCCATGTGCAAACAACTTTGCCTCTAAATATTGCACTAGGTCTGAAAATGTGGTTTCCCTTTGTGACATTCTGAAATTTGTTTTTAGTGGCACACTGCTATTATAAAATGGGTTCCCTTTAATGTGCAAATGGCAGTGTGAGACACGCTTGCCACGCCCAGTAGGTACTCTATGATCACTTTCCCGGCCTGCAACGCACCATAAATATGTTGGGTATTTTGTGGATATTTGAGGCTTTGCAGCATTTTCTTACTGCCAAAATACCTTTAGCAATAATCACTCTCTGTATTCATATTGGATCCCACATAACAATAATACATTGCATTATTTCAGAATTCAGACCTATTTAGATAATGTGCGCGATAATTTGCGTGGTTGGTTTATTTGTGGCCCCAATATCCAACATCCCTTGTTTTTTTATCTAGATTGTTCTTGATCACTAGAGAGACCTCAGGCTTACATTTTAGGGATACCACATTTTCAGTGTTAGTGTTGTGTGCCACCATGGGCTATTGTGGTATTTTTCTGGTAATTTCCACTACCTTATATACGGTATGGAACTATGTCCAGAGAGTCTCTCTTCCCGTTGGCTCATGTACCTCCAACAAGCTATGCTACAAACAGTCACTCACAACTGTCCACACTGAATATAATCATGCACACATCTGTTTTAAAATGACAATTGCACTGTTTAAAAATCTACCCACGTTTAAACATTTTCCCATGCAAAATGAAAGAGAGAAATAATACACACTAGCTATCCGTTTTCAGATATTTTTGTATTATAGAAATTTCCTTTAAACACAGTTTAACCCTTTTTTACAGAAACTAATGAAATGGTACAACATTATTTGTGATAAAATGAACAGAGAACTGCGAGAATATATTCAATTGGTAACATTACATATGCTGATATGGGACTCGGACTCCCTCGAATACACTGACTGAACAGTTTCGCACACTTTCGCACAGCTCCCACACTTCTGTAATTACCTTATCTGTTCAGCATGAGTTTTCTCCGGCTATTCTCTTTCTGAATTTGGCTCTCTTGAAGATTAACCCCAGTGAAAACAAGCGTCTGTCGTTCTCAAACCGGGGTTATTGACTGGAATTCTCAGCTTTTGCAGCAGGAATGCTTCAGCCAGGAAACAGGTCCTTCTCCCAGCTCTGCCAGATCTCGATTGTTCTCCCCATCTCCAAAAGCTTCCCCAGCAAAACTCTAATCACAGCCTCTAGCATGATACTTGCTATGACGCTGCTCCAATCAGAATCAATCATGTCATCTCCTCCCTCACTACACAATGGCTCATTTCTACAGTAAAAGTTTGTAACCAACTGATTTCCTGTTCCTTCGAGCTCTTTGTTTCCTGTAGTTATGTGGACAGAGCAGCAGAGAAAAAAAAATGAATGTGCGTTTAAAAGTTCACTTTCAGAGTAGGCCTAATTCTGCAGTGGAGACACATTTTTATTAGTGGGTTATGTTAAATGCAGTTTTATTAGTCATGTTAGTTATTAATAAGGTTAGTTATTAATTTTCAAATGTGTCTCTTGCACCATAGGCATTTCAGGTGAAAAATAGTGTGCATTTTTGAATGTGCACATGTGCTTTTAACTGTAAAAATAGATTTGCATCTTATATGTAAAAATCGTTTTTGACTGAATAGCCTGTCTTTACTTATATGTCCATGTTACTCTGGCAACACATATAGCAATGCACCACACCCATGTGGTGGTGCTGCATCAAAAAAAAAATTGCTACCTGTGCAGTAGTGCTGTATTCTGTGCTGTAACACGCCAAATATCCTTACAGTGCCCCCAGCCCTCCAGACCCACATCAACCTGCCTCCAGACCAACACCAACGTGCCCCAGACCCACACCAACGTGCCCCAGACCCACACCAACGTGCCCCTATCCCTCCAGACCCACACCAATGTGCTCCTATCCAACCATTCAGACCCCACGGAGATGTCCCATCCCTCTCTAGACCAATTCCATAATGCCCCATCTTCCCTCCACATAGCACGATAACTCCATCCCCCCTTGCAGACCCAAACCAAGATTCCCATGTGCCTCTCCCGAACCACAAGCAGATAGCCCCAGCCGACTCCCTCTGGAACCACCCATCGTACCCATTCCAAACATACTCATCCATACATGCCAACCCTCCCGATTTAGGCGGGAGACTCACGATTTTTTCATTAAAAACAGTACTATTTTTTACTGTCTGCTGCCTAAAATAACAATATCTCCAATGCATTCCTATTGGGAAAACGCTTTCTCCCGATTTCAGTGCTGAAATCTCCCTCTCAGGGGCTTCAGAATGTTGGCATGTCTGCTCATCAAACATTAAATTCCCCTATTAGCCCACTTTGATCAGTTAAACACCTCCCTGCACTGTTCCTTTTCTTAGCCCTCCATACGTTTCCCATTGAATAGATGAACATGCTTTTTAAAATAAATGTAATTTTTTTCTGCTTGCCCATCTCCATCTGGTGTCTTGCAGGAACTTTCACGGTATCCCTAAGAAAATGGAAACCGCAATCTCAGCCAAGCAAGAGCACACAGATTCCTACTCACACAAATCATAGGAGACAAGACGAAGTCAGACACTGCATCTGGTATCTATCTTGCAGAAACCGTCCTGGTATCTAGAAGAAAATGCCCACCTTACCCTCAGCCAACCAAGAGCACGTAATCCTGCTCACGAAAAGCACAATGGTGACATCAGACGCTACGTGAATGGTAGGGAACGTGCCAAAAGTCACGTGAAGAAGAGTAGGCGGGGCTTTGCTAGGGTCCGTTCCGTTCCTCGAATGGGAACTAGTAGCCAATACTATCAGGTGAGTGCATGCGATCCAGCTCTTGTAATTCATTTTATAAGCATTTCTTTTAGCGTCCGTTAGCTCAGTTCATTCTCACTCCTTTGTTGTTATATTGGTAAGAGGAGCCCTTTGCAACCCCGGGAAATGCACGTTGGAGTAAGAGGCAGAAGCTGTAATTCGTTGTATTGTACTCATCACATGTTGAAATTAAACATTGTAAGTACGTGATTTACCAAACATCTGGTTTTGAAATTAGCCTGTTGTTGGCATTGTAGACACAGTAGCTGATCCGAGCTTCATTTACGGTAGGTACAGTTCAGGCTCTGGAATGCTCGCAGGCGCAGTAACTGCTTTGCTGCTAGTATACAGACCATGCTCTGGTGTACGTAGCTATATATAAAATAATACCTGCGCGGGCTAATGATTGCAGACGTGCTACTGTCTCCAGTTCCAGCGCCTACTCTGAAAGTAACGTTTCCCAGGGCTATTGGCTGCAGATCCGGTACTTTCCCCGGGTCTGATGAACCTTCTGTGGATAATAACTGCAGGCACAGTGTCTTTTCTAGGTCTAATGGCTGCAGACACAGAACACGCCGATGGATAGCAGCAGACACTACCTTCTCTCGCGCAATGTTAAAGGCTCATCACATCCTCTGCTCTAGCTGGAGCGAATGAGTGCAGATACACGACCTGCTCTGGAGCTAATTACTTACATAGAGTACGTACCTGCATATCAGATACATCTGACAATATCTGCCATGGAGCAATTAATTACAGACACAGAACTGGATCTTGGATACCGATTCCAGACACAGTACCTGCCCTGGATATAATGACGTTGGATACAGTACCTGCTAATCCGTTACATGTGACATAATACCTGCCTTGGGGCTTATAACTACAGACACAATACCTGCTCTGCGACAATAATGGCATGCACAGTACGTACTCTGGGGGGGTAACGATTCCAGTCACAGTATGTGCTCTGGAGCTAATGATATTCAACACAAAACCTGCTCATGAGCAAATCCGGGGTTAATGACTGCAGAAACAGTAAAACACCCATGCACCTTTTCCTTCCCATATGTCCTTTCCAATGGCTATTTCCCCTCTGACACCTCGAACCACACTCTGAAATTAACATACAGCTTAACGAAGTGATCAGTAGGAATAAACCATCGTGCCACGATTTTCAAAACGTGTTTTGTGCAACTAATGGGATGCTCATTCATTTAACTTGCTCCAAAAAGGTGGTGAACCGTGCACACAAGACATTTAAATGTGTGCATCATAGTTGTGCACATTGAGGGGCTCTTTTCCCACCAAATGCACAACTTTGCAAGGCAGAGGGTGGGAAGGGGTTTCTGGGCATTTTCAAGTAAATCCCGATTTTCAAAAGAGGTGCACTTTTCAAAGCACGGGGGAAAAAACATGTTCCTGTGACTATTTGGAACCGGTGCAGGGGGATATAAAATGTATGGGAAGGTCTCATCTGACCCTCTTATGCAATGGGTTAGTGAATACTGTGTGTGAATAAGCGAATGTTGAGTCAAAGAATGCATGTGTGTGTTTGTGCTGGGCCAGGGAGATGGGTTTGGCTGGTGAGCGCTGTACAGTAACGATGCACTTCTTATTTTTATTTTTTTGATCAAAGATTTTATTAGTTTTCAAGGTTAAAACAACATTACAAACATCTCTCAACATTCCAGGGGGGACATGGGAGAGGGGGGAGACAAGGGGGGGCAGAGAGGGAGAAGGGAGGGAGGGGGAAGTGCCAAGGAAGGGGTGTGGTGGGAAGAGAGCAAAGTAATCAAAAGAAACAACAATAACAGTTACGAACACAGATTCAGGGACCTTGGTCCAACATACCGTCGAATTTAACATAGGATGACTTCCTGACACAGGGTGCTCTTAACAGAGTCAATATTTCCCTTTCGGTGGGTCTCACACAGCCTCAGTGGCTACAGGGTCGCCCTTGGCCTTCAGCCATCCTCTTCCCATCCTCTCCATATTTTCCCTGCCTTTTGGGGGCACCCTCTTGCCTTATACACCCGGTGCTCCATTACCGCACATATGTCCACGTCCGTGACCCACTGGTCACAGCTGGGTGGGCGCTCCGAGCCCCACAGTTGTGCAATGTTCCGCCTGAGGACTGCAAACGCGGTTGACCATAGCAGTTTCTCATAGCGAGATAAGTCAGTTTCCCCGGAGACCCCCAGGAGCAATTGTTTTGGGCACCTCTGTATCGTTTTTCCCAGAACGTTGGACAGTTTATCGCAGCATTTCTGCCAGAGCAACTGAATATTACTACACTCCCACAGGATATGAAAAGTTACCTTCCTCTCGCTTGCAGCGTAGGCACGTTGTGTCCGCGGCCCTGCCCCATCGGAAGAGTGCTACTCTCGGGTAGTAAGTGCGATGCAGGATCTTCAACTTGACGAGTCGGAGTCTCGAAGAGATGGTGGTTTCACGCGGGTACATCAGGGCCTCCGTCCAGTCTTCCGGGAGGAGTGGGCCCACGTCTCGTTCCCATTTTGATTTCAGCCTGAATAGTTCTGATGTTGCGAAGGAAGTTATTACAGTGTACATGGTGGAGGTGACCTTCCGCTCTACCCGATCCAGGACTACGTTTCGTTCAAGCGGAGATCTTTCGGGCAGGTCTTGTATGGTCCGTCGGTGGGTCGTCCAGGCGTGATTTAGCTGCATGTGGTGGAACCTTTCTGTGTTCGGCAGGGAGAACCTCCCTTGCATTATCTCGAATGTTGCCAGGTTGTCTTCCTGTACCACATCTCCAACGGTAGAGATTCCACGCAGGGTCCACTCGGGCCATTTCGGCAGTTTTCGTACTTCGGGAAGGTTGCAATTGTTCCACAACGGTTGGGCCAATGTTATTTTCCCGCCCCACCCCAAGAACCGAAGCTCTTCCTTCCAAATTCTCGTTATGTGGGATGCCATGTCAGATTTCGGAGGGCGGTCCAAGTCTCTGTAGAGGTGCTCTATTGGCTTATTTGTAGTGTTACAGTGGAGGCCCTTGATGTGCGGGAGGCTCCCGTCACCGTGAAGCATGTCGTTTACCACCTCCATCTGGCTGGCCCAGTAGTATGATTGCATCCTGGGCAGCCCGATTTCCCCCCCTCCCCAGACGGACCTCTGAAGGGTGGCAAGAGCAATTCTCGGGTGGCCTCCTTTCCAGAGCAGTTTCCGGAGGGTGCATTCGATTTTGTGGAAGTCCCGTTGGTCGATATACAATGGCGCGTTTTGCAGGATGTATAGAAATTTAGGGAGGGCGATCATTTTAAACAATGCTGCCCTACCCATCAGTGTCAGTGGCAAGGAGATCCAATGGCGAGTGTCGTCCGCAAATTTTGCCACCAAGGGGGAAAGGTTCAGGGCAGTATATTCATTGAGGTGAACAATGCACTTTTTAAATGGGTATCCATCTTAGATGCCAGTCCAAAATGCTGTTGATTCTTTAGAAAGGATTTGTGCTTTTATGTGTCTGCACTGGCATTTTGGGGTATATCCATTCTTTGCTGTGGCATGACAATTTAATTTTGACTGGGATTCTATGACGAAGCAAGCAAAATAAGTGTTATTATGTGTCTAGACTAGCATTTAGGTCAGCCAGTCAAGCCATGCCTTACTGTGGCGTGGCTTATTTCACTGGGAAACAAGGGTAAAGCAAACATGATTAGCATTACTATGGGCCTCATTACGAGTCCGACGGTAACTGTGCCTGAAATTCTGGCAGGTTACCGCCGGACTCGTATTATCATTCCACCTCCGTGATTCCCGGAATGACCGAAGCATTACGACCCCGGTGACCCGGGAATTCCAGAGGCGGATTTCGGTAAATCCCCATTCCCATTGAATCCCATAGGACTCAATGGGAAAGGGGAAGTGGAAACACCGGCACATCTCTTGATGGTGCCGGTGTTTCCACGTCCGCCTGCAGGCGGGTGGTGTTAAACCCGCCAGGTCAGACCTGGCGGGAATGACACCTCTGCCTGCAGGACTCGAGATCACCCGGTATGGAAACAACGGTGGCGGCGGGTTTACCGCCACCGTTATTTCCATACCGGGTGACTCATAATGAGGCCCTATGTTTGTAGACTCGTCTGCATTGTGCAGCCAGTTTAGACATGTTTTCTTGTTGTGTTAAGGAGTGGGTGGCACTGCCATGCTGGGCATGTTTTCTTAGAGTATTGTTACTGCCATTATGCGCAAAGAAAATGTGCATACTGTGTGAATGAATATATGTGAATACTGGTATATATTGGTACAGTCAGCATGGACATTTATTGATTGTGAGACTGCTGGGTTCCTGCTTTTGACTGGGATGGCAAAGAATTCCGTGCATGCTATGTTTAGGCCTCTGGCTTCCACTTTGGCTCAACATAGTCTCAAGCTTTACCCTTGCCACGTGGGGATTGTGAGGGTGCTGGTGCCTGTTTTTGATTGGGATGGCAAAGGATTGTCATCCAAGGGGTGCATGCTATGTATAGGCCTTTGGCTTCTCTCTTTAGCCCAACATAGTCTCAAGCTTTACCTTTGCCACATTGGGGATCATTCAGCACAAGTGCAACTAAGCAGAAGCTGAATGACAATCAGTATTAGTCCGCAAATCATCCTACAAACTCTGATGCTCTGAAGTAATCATTAAGCCATCCCCAAATAATCAAGAACAAACATGTCTTCTGGAGATGCTCTTGAAGTAATCAGCAGGTCACCCCAGAATCCTCCCCAAATCATCAGGGACAAACATGCAATCGCTTGAAGTGATCAGCAAGTCATCCTAAAATCATCAGGAACAAAGAGTGTTCTTAAATAGGGATGATGTTAGCATAATCATGAAGTCATCTTAAACTCATCCCCAAATCATCACCTACCATTCTAAGGCATTTGCTGATGACTATAACAGCGTGAGGACATCTGATGATGTGGGAATGACTTCTAGTGTAGTTCAATGATCATCAGATGACTCCAGGGTGATCTCTGAAGTCATCCTTTTAGACCAGGGATGGCCACTTGCATGGGGAATAATATTAGTGCCTGCCTTGTATTAAAGTTAAAGGTTTTTATACCGATCACCGCTGCAACCTGCGTGGTCTCCAGGCGAATATGTAATGCAGGGAGGGAGGGTGGGTGGTTAGAAGGGTTGAGCGAGAAAAGAGCAAGAGAGCTGTGATGTTGTATTGCTCGCCAATAGTGCACGGACAGTAATTTGTCACCAGTACAGCTGCAGAGCCAATACTTTGAACGCAGGTAGACGACGCAATGACTTACAACCACAGGCACACTTAGTGAGTAAGTAGCACCTATACGGCTATTTATTCATAGTTAGGCATATATACAATACAAGCATAGATCAGATAAATCATAGGAAAGACAGTAAATTAGCAGGAATACATCACCATGGGCGTAACTTGATGAAACCTCATCTCGCCAGAAGCGGCTGAAAGACCCAGATAACAGCCAGGCCGAGAGCACAACAGCCCACAGGTATGTCGGACCGGAGCGTCCCCCCTCCGACTGAGGTTTTTGTGCTTATCCCGTCTGACCGTTGAGGGGTTCCGCATATATGCCCTCCTCAACAAGGGGTGGCAACTTCTCGAACCTTCTGGCAATGCGCTTGCGCATTGATGGGTGACCGTTGGTTGCCAGCTGGGTCAACCGACAGTAACCTCAAGGAGCAAAGCGCTTCCCTCTCCTAAACGCCCCGGAAAACAATTCCATAACTCATCTCAAAACCTTGGCGCAAGCATAGCAAACCAAAACAAACCTCGTTATCGGGTACCAGCCGGCACCTGCGGATCTTAGCTTTCCCAGCGCGGTGTCCTTGGTTGAGAAGGCCTGGCCTGCATTCCAAACCCATCAGCGAATAACGTTGAAAACATGTTGTTTCGCAAAGCAAGTGCAGCTTTCCACTGAGGCATGGATAAATATCCATTATGGCTCTTAGTGCCCCCAGAATGCACCGCGCACCAGCGCCATGTTTTAGCTCAAACACCACAATCCACCCTTGGATATTTACCTTCCATAGCCCAGTAGCAAAGGAGGCGGTCTTTGAAACCGACGAAATATTAGAACCAAGTTGGGAATACATTGAATACAACAACAACAAGCTATTATGATAGCTAATATAATACAAATGCAAGCAAAGGCATAACGCAGTGTACCTCCAATATCAGGAATCCATGAAAATAACCAATCCCACCAATTTCCAGTATGATCCTGGGATACTTGAGAGATGAGATCTCTCAAAACTCGAATATGACTTTCAATGGATCGTGAATGGTCACTTAAATTAAAGCAACACATCCCTTCAACTGCGTTACAACCTAAATTATGTTTCAGCAATAGATAATCAACGGCAGCCCTGTTTTGCAAAGTCGCTTTTCTAATAACTTTGCTGTCAAGGAGTAACTCTTCTAAAGCTTGAGAAGTATGATTGAGTCCTTTTACTACTAAACATGCTAATTTGATCAAAGACTTATACCCCCCAGCAGCTAAACCCCAAACTCCCACTAATGAAAGGGTTAATGCTAGAACCTCAGCTTCTGATAGCAAATGCACATGTGAATCACAATCGGGGGATAGACCCACAGATTCGAAAGTTGATCTTTTGCTTCGAGATATTGCTGGGTGTAAAGGGAACATCATTAGTCCTAATCGAGTTAAGGCACATGGACCTCCAGAGGGGTTAGCTGGAATGTAGGTGTATGTGATGTTGCCACATGAAAAGAGCCATCCTGTTGGAAGTTTCACATGATTCAGATGACTGGCAGCTATCACGGTATGATTGCAAGACATAGTATTATTCACACTGGTACATGTGCTTGGAACTCATGAACACAATCGTTTCTCGAACACAGTTTGATTTTTCTGTTTGGTTAAATTTAGCTGTTGGCATTTGCCAATTTCTTTAGCATTGCAGGTCATAAAGTAGCACACATCATCTTGAGTTACATTGTAGGTTATAATACGTGTCAAGTTTCTCCATTTGCGATCCATTTCCTGGCAAAACCGGCAGTACTCATAGATGGAAAAGGATTGTCTGATATCGGAATCTTGAACTAACGAATCATTGTGCGTGATGCCAAAAATGTGCTTTAGAACCGGAACTGGCATCGGCACTGCAACTAAACACGTAGTCAGTAAAGCTTCAGCATTGGGCACATCGGTTAAGCAAAAGTGCGTAATGTTGAGTACCTGTTGTGCCAGGTATGTCCACATATTCTCAGTTTGGGTAATCATCGGGGAATATTTTCGCCGTCCTAAAGACGCCTCTTGCATAGCTGGCATCAATGTTGTTTGCACTTGCACCTGACGTGTTCGTCGCCTTCCATGAATCCATGTCGTTGGTCTGGCTGGCTTTTCGGCATCGGTATCGAGCTGCTTTCGGACATCATTGCTCCTCATCATCGGTCTCACATGGATCGTTGGCACAGATATGACATTTTTCATCCAGAGCATCATGCCGTTTGACTCTCCCAAATGGAGTCCATTTAGTTCCACAATCACACCAGCCAGACACAGGATCTACAAGGCAAACCCAGAAAAGAGAATCAGTGTTGAAAATCACTCTTTTAGGTAACATTTGTCTGCGGGCACATCCCGCCATTTGTCTTTACCAGGTTCCATTACTAAGACTACCTGGTCTTTGCCTGATGCAATAACATCTGCGGGCACTGGTGGACCACTTGGCCTTTCGACCCACACCTTTGCACCCGGTATCATGCTGTCTGAAGAGCCAAAACCACGATTCCCACGGGTAGTTAACACTGTGGGAGGCTCCCCCTTTTTAATCATGGACAACTTAACAGGGATGATAATTAACTGGGCTACCCTATCGCCCTTATGAATCGGTAACACTTGGTCCCCACTATTCATCAAGATGACTTTGATCTCGCCTTGGTAATCAGCGTCAATGACCCCTCCTAACACTTGGACTCCCTTCAATGCTAGTCCAGATCTAGGGGCAATCCATCCCATATGCTCTGGAGGAATTTGTACCCCAATCCCTGTTTCAATCACAACAATCCCTCTCGGGTCTAATCTGATTTCTTCATGAGAATGCAAGTCTACCCCTGCTGACTCGGGAGTCGCCCGATAGGGAACTAAAGAGCCCGGGGTAATTTCCCAGTACAATAGAGTCTCTCTAACTAGGTTAGGTTGAATCTGTAAAGCAGGAGTCATCAGTCGCAACAATGGAGTCTCATGATTGTTCACCGGTCTATTATTCAACACTTGCACCGCATCAAACACACAATCACGCCAAACTGCCATCTCCAGATTTGCGTAGCTGTTCTTTCAACAACCCATTCATTCTTTCAATTAACCCTGACGCTTCCGGGTGATAGGGCACGTGGTAGAGCCACTCTATACTCTTCTCCTGGCAATAGTCCTGAATTAATTTGCCTTTGAAGTTTGACCCATTGTCACTTTGAATTTGCAAAGGCACTCCGTAATGCAACGTGATTTGATCTAGCAACTTAATGGTATTCAGTTGTGTGGCACGCTTGCATGGCAAAACCATCATGTATCCAGAGTAGGTATCCACAATGGTGCATGCATACTGACAACCTTTGCTGATTGGCAGAGGACCGATATAATCGATCTGCCAAATTTGACCTGGTAACTTTCCTCTTCTCTGCCAAATTTGACCTGGTAACTTTCCTCTTCGCAACGTGCCGTGAATAATCTGAGGGATAGGCCTATGCTGTTGGTGTTGGCACACCGGACATTGCAAGATGACTGTTTTCACTACCTCTAAAGGAATACTAATTCCTCGAGCTTGTGCCCACCTGATAGTAGCCTTTTCTCCAAGGTGCCCACATTTCTGGTGAGCCCACTTGGCCAAACCCTCCAAATCGTATTCCTGAGCCTCCACATCCACAGATGAAATCTTGGTGTGTTCATCTGCAACAGAATTAAACCAACGTTCTAATGAATCTGTAGCACAATGCGCATCCACATGATACACCGTGACTTCACTTTGTGATAACATTTCCGCAATATCTTGCCACAGTTCTTTTCCCCACAACTCTTTTGAATGAATCTTCCACCCATTCTTTTTCCAGGTTGGCAGCCACACCGCCAACCCATTCACCACTTACCATGAATCCGTGTACAAATGACATCGACCAGGGGTCTCTTGTTTTACTGTTTGGTAAACTGCGTAAAGCTCTGCAAACTGACTGCTCTTCCCTTTCCCTGACGTTGTCAAAATCTTTTTTGTCTTGGGATTATATGACACCGCTTTCCAGTATCGCTCTGTTCCCACATATTGGGCTGAGCCATCTGTAAACCAGGCATGCTCTGTCTGCTCCACGGTTAAGTCGGCATACGGTACTCCCCATTTCACAGGAGACTCACGTTTCTCGGACACTTCCGGTGGTATGTAATCTGAGGGCGGTATGTTGGCTACTTGCTCATGTAATTTTGCAACCCCACCCTTTCCTGATTTGGCTCTGTCTTGAATGTACCATTTCCATTTAATTATGCTGGCTTCTTGGGCATGTCCTATTCTGTGTGTTTTAGGAGAACTCGACACCCCATAGCATGATCGGTATTTCTGGCCTCATCAAAACATCATGGCCCACCGTCATTTGCTCAGTATCAACCAGGGCCCAGTAACATGCCAGCAACTGCTTTTCGAACGGAGTGTATGAGTTACCAGCATCGGGCAACTTACGACTCCAAAACCCCAATGGCACACGTTTCCTGTCCTGTTTCTGCCACACACTCCAGTTAGCGTAATTTTCTTGTACAGACACATTCAATTCCACTTCGCCTTCCTTTAATGGCCATAGATCGAGCACCTGCTGCACGGTGTCTTTCGCCAACTCAAATGCTTTCTGCTGCTCTTCCCCCCACTGAAACTCATATTTCTTTCGTGTCACTTTGTAAAGGGGGGCCAGTATCTGCCCTAAATGGGGAATGTGCTGTCTCCAGAACCCAAACAGCCCTATGAACTGCTGAGCTTGCTTTTTGTTCATCGGAGTGGTAAACTCAAGTATTTTCTGTCGGGCCTTCGGCACCATTTGTCGATGCCCATTATGCCACTGAATTCCTATAAATATCACTGTCTCAGCTGGGCCTTGAATTTTGTTCGGGTTAATCTCCCACCCTTCCTTCTTCAATCCCTCCATAATGACTTCTAACTGGTTTTGCACACTGCGCTCATCCTTGCCCTGAATCAAAATATCATCAATGTAGTGAGAGATTTGTATGTCAGGTTTACACGGTATCTTGTCTAAGTGCTCTGCCACCAGCCGGTGACACATAGTCGGGCTATGTATGTACCCCATAGGTAACCTTGTGAAGGTGTACTGACGCCCGCTCCAAGAAAATGCAAACTGCTCTTGACACTCTTCAGCAATTGGCACAGAGAAAAATGCATTGGCTAAATCTACCACTGCATACCAAGTCCCCTCAAACTTTTGGACATTTTCAATCAAGGTAATGGCATCTGGGCCTGCGGGCACCAAGGGAGGAGTGTGTTTATTCAACTCACGGTAATCCACCATCATCCTCCAAGACCCATCCCCTTTTTTGACAGGCCAGAGGGGGTTGTTCCATGCGGTAGTGATAGGTCGTAACACACCCGCCTCTACATACTCTTTGATGGTGTCTGAAATGTCCTTGTGCCCCCCAGGAATGCGGTATTGCTTCATTTCTACCCGCTTGGTCGCCACAGGCACCCGTACTGGGGGCATCTTCAATTTGCCTATGGTAATGGGTGTGCAGGTCAATGCACTCACCCCAAACTGGTATGTTTTACCTCCAAGTCCCAAAGTCAACCCTTCCAGAATGTCAAAGCCAATTATGTACTCAGGTATCGGGACAATCAACACTTGGTATTTTTGCCTAGCCAAACTGCCTATTTTCATTTCCACTTCAGTTTGTACTGCAGTGGTCTTCTTCCCCCCCTAGACCTGTAATAGTAAAGTGTCTGCCTTTGAATCGTGTCGGATTTCCGTGAATCAGAGAGGCCTCCGCCCCGGTGTCTATCAATGCTTGCACCCCTTGCGTATTTCCTGGTCCCCAAAAAATCTTAACATTAACATGGGGCCGCCTATCCACTTTTATGCGAGCAGACGCTGCCGGAGCTTGGCCATAACCCTAGTCAAATTTTGAATGAGTGTAACCCGACTCTGCCTCTAGCATCGCACTCACCACCTTCCTCAAATCAGCATATGTCGGTTGGTACGGGGAAGGTGTCCCCATAGACCCCTCTTCCTGTTCTTCCTCAGGAGGGGCAGAAGGTGAGGTGTCCCTCTGTGGCTTAGTCACCACCTGTTTCTTAACCTGTTTGTAGCGCTCCTTGGCTGCAAGCCCTCTCTTTTTGTATAGTTCGTACATGACCCTGGTTTCAATGCCATCAATTTCTTCCCGTGGCACACCATCTTTTAACAGGGCCAAAAACATGTCTTTTCTGGACACTCGGGAGTCTCTACTGTCTTGCCTCCTGCCTTCAATTCTTCTCTCACTACGCCCCTCTCTCTCCCGTGGCTTGTTATCACTCTTGTCCCACTCCCCTAAATCTGCCAGTTGCCGAATGGCATCCACTACTTCATCTGTGGGTTTGCCCGTCATACCTACGAGCAAAGTCATAATGACACTTTTGTATGCGGGCGGTGCAGTCCTGATCACCATGTTTCTAGTTGAAACTGTGAGCGACACGGCCCCCATGTGTCCTGGAGCATCTACATGAATTGCCTCTTTCATAGCATGCTCTCTGACCTTTTGAATCTCCTCTTTCAAAGTATACCACTTTGTTTCCTCGCTAGGCCAATCTGTGGTAATGGGGTACTTGCGGTTACATGCTTGGGCTGCTAAATTCAACAAAGACATTTGTGAAAGTTGGCCATTCTCATCAGGGGGCGGCCCTGCCCTTAAGACCTCCTGTACATTAGTGTCATTGGACAAAGGCAAAAAGCGCGGTGAGTCTGCAGCATCTACGAACAACCCTGCGGCTCCCCCGTCTAGCAATCTCACCATCCATGTCAATAAAGGTTCCCCTGACTTTTGCCTCAAACGAGTAATGATTTCTCCAACCTCCTGTTGAGTATAATCTTCCAGCGTGGTTAAATCCACAACCCCGCCTTCAGGGTCCTGCGGGTGGGGCCCAGCACGGCGTCTTCTGACCGGCTTGGCTGCCACTGCCTTTTGATTAATTTCTGCTTTGGAATCTGACTCATTTGCCGAGCTACTCTCTGGGCTTGTTAAGTCAAAGATGTCTCCATCCCATTTATCGGGATCCCAATTTACATCTGTGGTAGCGATTACCGCTGCCACTTTTCTTTGGTTGACCCCTCCCTGTCTTTTTCTATACTTATATCGGGCTACTCTGACTGCTGCCCTTTCAGCCACAGCCTGATATTTGTTAGCTTTATCTTTGAAAAGTTTCATCTGAATCTGCTGCATTAACGCAATCTGTTTCTCAGCAGCTAACTCTTTTTCCAGTCGCAAAATATTATACTTCATTTCCACATTTTTCTGATGTATCTTTCGGTAGGCATGCAGGAGAACCCAACCGCGCCTGCCTAGCGCGGCGCAATTCTTTCCCCTCTCTACTGAAATCTGTTGTAAACAAGACATTACTTCTGACGGATCAGCGTCTCCCAATCCATCATCCCATGTTTCACACAGCCCCGCACCGCATGCCCATAACTGAGCCAACTTATCATATGGGCTCTTCGCCCACCCTGGAATCATCACATCGGGACATTCACCGCCAGCGGGAACTCCCTTTTTCCTGAACAAACTATTCATCATTGCAATAATGTACAAAACCTCTGTGTATGTATATATATATATTTCTTCCTACACCGCAGTCACTTGCGCAGACACGCACACACACACAGAACAGATTAACACAGTCCAGCACTCTCTGCCAAATGAAAACAACCTTTCGCTCTCAATGTAAGCAAAACCTATCTGCGTTCAAACGGATTCTTTAATATTTGGAACAATTCATCACAAATATCCCATCCTCGTCGCCAAAAATGTATTGCTCGCCAATAGTGCACGGACAGTAATTTATCACCAGTACAGCTGCAGAGCCAATACTTTGAACGCAGGTAGACGACGCAATGACTTACAACCACACGCACACTTAGAGAGTAAGTAGCACTTATACGGCTATTTATTCATAGTTAGGCATATATACCATACAAGAATAGATCAGATAAATCATAGGAAAGACAGTAACTTAGCAGGAATACATCACCATGGGCGTAACTTGACGAAACCTCATCTCGCCAGAAGCGGCTGAAAGACCCCGATAACAGCCAGGCCGAGAGCACAACAGCCCACAGGTATGTCGGACCGGAGCGTCCCCTCTCTGACTGAGGTCTTTGTGCTTATCCCGTCTGACCGTTGAGGGGTTCCGCATATATGCCCTCCTCAACAAGGGGTGGCAACTTCTCGAACCTTCTGGCAATGCGCTTGCGCATTGATGGGTGACCGTTGGTTGCCAGCTGGGTCAACCGACAGTAACCTCAAGGAGCAAAGCGCTTCCCTCTCCCTAAACGCCCCGGAAAACAATTCCATAACTCGTCTCAAAACCTTGGCGCAAGCATAGCAAACCAAAACAAACCTCGTTATCAGGTACCAGCCGGCACCTGCGGATCTTAGCTTTCCCAGCGCTGTGTCCTTGGCTGAGAAGGCCTGCATTCCAAACCCAACAACTAGATGAGGACTGGGTTTTTTTTTAGATTGAGGTCAGGACCGTGCCCCTAACACACTAGAAAAGTTTTTTTACTAAAGGGATCCTGCACCTCACGCATTCCAAACCCATCAGCGAATAACGTTGAAAACATGTTGTTTCGCAAAGCAAGTGCAGCTTTCCACTGAGGCATGGATAAATATCCATTATGGCTCTTAGTGCCCCCAGAATGCACTGCGCACCAGCGCCATGTTTTAGCTCGAACACCACAGATGTGCCGTTGGACGTTTCGGCTTCGGAAACACTGTTCACAGAGCATGAAGGCAATTTTCGGAAGTTGGCTGCCATTTGCTGTTGTGCGAGATTGTGTGCTTTGTTTTGTTGTTTCAGTGTTGTGAAGTATGTGCGGATTGTAGTGCTGTTGAGGTCTGGTTGTGTTAAGTCCAGAGTTTGAGAGATGTATGCAGAAGAGTGAGTTTTTTGTACTTATTGTTGCTGAAAGTCCTGTAAACACATCTAAGTGCTTCACACCTCCCAACCCTGAAACACATCCATGTGCATCTCACATCCCACCCTTGAAAATCCATCTAAGTGCTTCACATTTCCTACCCCTAAAATCCATTCAAGAATGTCACACCTCCCACCTCTAAAGTCCAACTTAGGTATATGATATTAGGTAGTAACACATTTGGCCTAACATGAGATCTGGCTAACACAACTGGCCTAGATGTGAAATATGCTTACCATACCGCTGTGGGTTACATGTATCGACTGTAAGCTATTAGGTAATAAAGTGGTGGGTCAGTTTAGTGGGGTGCAGTAATGGCTGTTCCCCCTGTCCGAGCCATACTTACCTTGTCAGTGTCAGTCGCTGCTGGTTGACGGCTTCACACTTCACAGGCTAACGCGGGCAAACACAGTGTGGAGCTGCTTCTTCAGGAGTTGCCCTTTGCCATGGGACCATTAGCCGATGGGGCTACAACAGGCAGTGGGCTGCCCTAGTTAGATGGTCTTTAGTGGGTCTCTTGGGCCAATCAAAGTATAGGGGAGGGACGGGAGGTGGAAGCTGTGCGCGATGGAGGAAATGGGGGTTGGAGGAAGCAGGCAAGATGCATGGAGCAGTTTACACACGGTATGACACTGCATTGACGGTTGTAATGGAATAGTAGCACTAAGGTATGAACCACGTGATCTTTGTCATGTGAGGTCGGAGGGAGCGGGCGGAAAGGGAGGGGATTAACGGTTTGCATGTGAAGGAGTAAAGACGTGTTCCAACTCCTCTGACTTGTTTGTGCTTTATTTATATTGATGCTGTGTGGGAGGCGAGGAAAGTAACACCGAATGGTGTATCTGGTATGGCACCCGACAATGGCGATGAAGGAGCAGAGGACTCGCTCGTCGGGTACCAGCAGTTGTCGTAGCGACACAACGCTGAAGCTCGCAGCTGTGCTGCGGGCAGTCATGATCGCAAGAGACTGCGCACACACGCTCGAGAAGTTGATGTGCCGGGAGCGGCAGGGGAAGAAGAGAAAAAATAAATGGAAGGTACTGAGCTGCGGAGGGCTGCCCACAGACACCAGTAATGCTTACAGTTGCCCTGGGGAGCCGCTGGAACTATTGAGGGCACCAACCATATGTATACATATACATACATATATTTATGTGAAGAAAGGAGAGGCTGAGACTCTACTCAATACTGTATCCAGCTGCTGGGCACTGCAACAGTTAAGCCAGGCCAAGGCTGCGAACTCAGCAGCTTTCAAGCAAAAGGTCATAGAGCTTGTATCTACACAGACATCAGAGAACACACGCAGCATAAGGTCAGATCATGCCAAAATTATGGTACTGTCCGCTGGGTGGCCTGCCATCGAGTATGCAGGACAACTTGGCCATGCAGCTACCTGGCCACTTTGATGTCATGGGGACCAGCAATCTAGGACCCAGGTGGGCTAGAGACTTTAACCTATACATTAGGGCCAAAGGCCCTTTGGATGATGACAAGAAGCATATTATACTGTCACTGGCCATAGTGCCCCACGTGAGACATTGTCAATGAGCTCCCTGCGGATGCCACAAACTCGCATGTTGGTCTAAGAACAGCACTCACAGAATATTTTACTACGCACACTAAAATGGAATATGAGCACCATGTGTTCGACACAACAAAGCAGAATAAGGGTGAGTCCGTGGACGCATTTGTGATGTGGTTGCATGTCCGGATGAAGAATACAAGGAATTATACAAACGCACTACGCAAATACAATTAATGACATTTTGATCAGATTTAATGGGATTGAATAGCCGTCACGTGTTTCGACTACAGGTCTTCTTCCAGACTGATATCCACATATTAAAATAACCCAAAAGAATGTGAGTAGTCAAAAACATGCATTAATCGAAAGTAACAAGATTTTGCATTTTTGAAAATTCAAATAAAATCTAACAAAAACAGAGGCATAAGGGGAGGGAGAAGCAAGTCAGAGAATTTTTGTATGTTTACAGAATCCAGTGAAATAAAATGTTTGTGACTACTCACATTATTTTGGGTTGTTTTAATATCAGTCAGTCCGCAAACTTTTATTCGCCATTGCACCTTCAAGTCAAACATACAACATTTAAAAAGAGAAAATAGTACCTAGTGGGTACAGATATATATAAAAGTACAGAGATGATACACAATTGGTACAGGGAAAATATAAAATTCAGAGAAGTGTTAAAATCTAAAATACAAGTATATTCAATCAAGGTGGTTAAAAACAATGAGAGCCCTGCTTCCAACCTCAATATACAGTTTTACCATGATTTTATACAACTCCTTTGATTTGTTTATACCTTGAGGAGTAGTTAGAAGTTCAATCCACCATCCTACTTGCTAACATGTGGGCTTTTAACACTTAAACATACTCGGGTAGACTTCAGACTCAGCAATTTCTTCCTTGGGAACCAAGATCTATGAATGTAACATGCTGTCACGCCTTCTGCAACAGCAATACACCGGGACACTCCTCACCCTCAGCTTATTGTCTCCAACGTTCTTCACAGCAGCGGCATGATAGCCAAGTTTCAAAGCGCAGCGGTGTCCCCGCAGCAAAGGGAGCACCGTTTCCTCATTGGCGGTGTTCATGACGCTATGGCTGCATTGGCGATAGAGGTTGCCATGGAACTGGAGGAAAACGCACATGACGCATCAGACCTGCTCACGTGACCTAGCGGCAGAAACAACGCGCTCCCGCTCTCTTGATCTTGCTGTTAGGACTCCAGGATAAATGAATGCTTGTCGGGAAGCACATCACTTCTCAGTTGTGTTCCTTACCAGCTAGCGACTCGCTTCGTTTCCAGTCTTGCTTCTTGGAATCACGACCTCGTTTTGTAGTCCGCACTTCTGTTGCTTGATCCCTTTGGCTACGATGATTAGGCGGCCTGATTTACACAGACTCCCCAACTTGGTTACTTCTGCTCAGACTGCCTTCCTCTTAACGTTTTGTCACGGCGCAATTCCATATTGATATTACGGACCTTCTT
Source organism: Ambystoma mexicanum (assembly GCF_040938575.1). Taxonomy (NCBI): domain Eukaryota; kingdom Metazoa; phylum Chordata; class Amphibia; order Caudata; family Ambystomatidae; genus Ambystoma; species Ambystoma mexicanum. Next base: position 295,170,764 of record NC_090936.1, on the reverse strand, counting down.
TGACCTCGGACTTGCACCTGGATTGATCTTGGATATCCCTTGATGTGATTCAGTCCGCGCTGATTACGTTTTCATTTGGGGCTTTCATCAGTTCTGAACTGACTACCAAGTAAGTCCTGATTTTGGGACTTCACGGTTTCTGGTCTTTTTGTTTTCATCCTTGTGCTAACTTGCAGCTGCTGGATACTACTATTCACCACCTTCGGGGGAACAATCAGGGATCCTGGTTCATCTCCACCATTACATCACCCCAGCTAAATCATTGGTAGGTGCCCTGTTTCTTTACACATCTAGTGTTTTACTTGTATTGTACCACACTCGGGTTTAACGCTTACTTGCCTGTTTTCATTCTACAGCTACCCGAGGTTCCGGTGCTCTCGTTCCAGCCACCTGTGGCCCCAATAACCGGTTAGTGAGTGGATTTCATTCCTCTCTGACTGGTGCTTGGGGACGGAGGTATACATAGTCTACGCAGAGTTGCATTCCTGACAGACTGAGAAGCCTGCCTGCCTAGACTATGGATGCCTCTGCTGGGGACCCAGTAGCCGCTCTGGTCCAGGCAATCCCTGTTCTACAAGCTGACATGACGGCTGCCATACACCAGTGACTAGATACAATCCAGAGTGAATGTATTTGTATTTGTATTTGTATTTTATTTATAAAGCGCAAAGAACCAGGCCCATGGGCAACCGGGCCCATACTCTTGAAGACATGTTACAGCAAGTAATTACATTACATTAAGTACATAATTACAGAATTAATTAATTACAAAGAAATTACACACAATATACAGTAATATACCGAGATGTACAGAAAGAGTGCCATAGCAGATTGTAGTGTAAGTACAGTGAGGTGTATAAGCATGGCCTAAAACACACAAGAGTACTAGATAGAGTGAGGGTCTCATAAATCATGGGAGAACAGCCAAGTTTTGGCGTTGTTCTTGAAGGCTTGGAACAATGGTTCAGTTCTGATAGGAGTGGGAAGCTTGTTCCAAGGTTTGGAGGCTAGAACAGGGAAGCTCACCCCACCCGCTTTTTGGAGTTTAAATCTAGGCAACGTGAGGCTGTGAGTTTGAGCTGCTCTAATTGGACGTGATGATGTGTGTAGTGTGAGGCGGGCAGACAGGTAAGGTGGGGCTTTGTTATTAAGACATTTGTGAGTCAAGGCTAGCGTTTTCAGGGCAATTCTTTGTTTTACCGGGAGCCAGCGTAGGTCCGATCTGACAGAGGAGATATGGGAACGTCTCGGGATGTTTAAGGCTGCCCTTAAGGCATTGTTTTGTACAGTTTGCAGTTTATTGAGGTTAGACTGGTTAGTCCCTAAGTAAAGGGCACTGCAGTAGTCAATTTTGGCCATGATGAGAGTTCTGGCGATGGTGATGCAATTGGTCGAGTTAAGGAAGGGTCTACAAGCGGTGATAAGTTTGCAAGTATAGGCAGATGCTGACCTAACTGCGTGCGTTTGTCTGTTCAAGGAAAGCGTGGCGTCAAGATAGACGCCTAGGGTCTTGGTGTCTTTGGAGACCTTAATGTCGTTGCCGTCGATGGTGAATGAATTGTAGGTCTGATCTAGTTTGTTAAGCCGATGGTTGGAACCTAGAAGTAGAAGCTCGGTCTTGTCATCGTTAAGGCAGAGTTCATGATGTGCCATCCAAGCCTGAATGATAGAGTAGACATCATTGAGGGCTTTGGTGTCAGCTGTGTAGCCTCCAGTGATAGGAATGAGTATCTGGGTGTCGTCCGCGTAGTTGGTGTAGGCGACACCCAGATAGTCGAGCACATCGAAGAGGGGCTTAGTGAATACGTTATACAACGTAGGGGATACACATGATCCTTGAGGAACGCCACAGTGAATGGGGGGTGGGGTCAGCTGAAGCCATAGGAGAGAAGACTCTCATAGATCTATTGCTCAGGAATTAGTGGATCCAAGCATTGGCAGAGTTAGAGAAATGGGCTGCGGATTTAATATGTTGGCATAGTATTTGGTGGTTGACCAAATCAAAAGCCGCAGAAAGATCGAGGAGGAGGAGAAGGGCTAACTTCCCATTGTCCTTTAGTGTATCCATCTGCGTTTTTAAATCAATCAAAGCTGATTCCGTGCCATGTTTAGGGCGGAATCCTGATTGTCTCAAGCCTAGAAGATTGTTTAGTTTGAGGTAATCCTGAATCTGCAGGTAAGCTGCACGGTCCAAGATCTTAAGCAAGAATGGGACTGTTGTGATTGGTCTGAAGTTAGTAGGGATGTTAGGGTCAAGGGTGGGTTTTTTGAGGAGTGGGATAACTCAGGCATCCTTTAGGTTATCCGGGACAATACCTGTCTTGAAAGAAGCATTTATGAAGGCTGTAATGAAAGGGGCTAATTCATGAGATGCTTCCTTGATAATGGGTGCTGGGCAGGGGTCACCTTGGCAATTGGATGGTTTGAGGTTGTTTATGATTCCCTCTACTTCAACGATGGTGAGAGGGGAGAAAGAGAAAGGTTTATGAGAAAGATTAACTTGGTGAGTACTGAGTGCGGGTGTGGTCAATGGTTGGTCAGACTGTAGGGCATTCTGTTTATCTCTAATTTTAGATTGGAGGGTGGCAATTTTGCCCAGGAGTGCTGACTGAATATTTGAGCACTAAGAGCTATCTTTAGTACAGGAATCGGGGGGGGGGGGGGGCTGCAGGTGTCTCAAGTTCCTTGAGAATATTAAAGAGTTCCTTGGTGTTAGACTGGGCAGACATAATGCGGTTGTTGTAGGAATCTTTTTTTGCCTGAAGTAGGGCTACTTTGTAGTTAAGGGTAGCTATCAGGAGACCGTCCTTGTTGGGGAGTGAACCATGAATTGAGGTGAGCTCGTTGTTTGGGTTTCCTCAGTTTCAGTGGGGCAATAGAGTTGATGGCTGCAAGCACTGACTGGTTGTACATGTCGGCTAAGATGGTAGGGTCTGTACAAGTGTCATGAGCATTGTTTAGGGTGGGAAGGATGAGGGGGAGTAGTTTTTCCGCAGTAATGTTATTTTTATTTCTAGTGAGGGTGGCTGGGGCGACCGGAGGCGTAGGTAGTAAGGCTGCTTCAATGCTGAAGGTGATGACGTGGTGGTCAGACCAGATGCAAGGGGCGTTGGACAGTACGCTAATATTGCAATTGGTGTCACTGAGCCAGTCAAGGGACCGCCCTTTAATGTGGGTAGGTTCTTGTATGTGGTGTGAGAATCCTAAATCTGATAAGGTATTAGCAAGGTCGAGGGCCACAGTATCATTAGGGTCTTGGTGTCCTAGGTTGAGGTCGCCAAGAATGATGGTTTTCGAGTTAGATTTTGCATTGTCGAGTGCTAAAGCAGCGATGTCATCCACAAAGGATGTGGGTGGACCAGGGGGTCTGTATATGAGGTGGATGGTAACCGTTTGGTTGGCTGACAGTCCGAGTTTGACAGAGAGTACCTGTGCGGATTCCACCTTAGTGCTTGGGATGGTTCTGAGTCCTAATGAGTTTCTAGAGATAAATGCGATTCCTCCACCTCTCGAGGTGCAATCACATCTTATAATGGAGTAGTCAGTGGGGATGGCTAGAGAGAGTGCAGGGCCAGATGCCGCGTGTAACCAAGTCTCAGAAATGGCGATGAAGTCAAGTTCCTGAGTCTTGATGAGATCAGCGATGTCCAGAGCATGGGCAGCTAAGGACCTTGCGTTGATCAATGCAGCTTTGATTAAACCAGCGTTGCTTTTAGGCGCTGTGTTGGTCTGAGGGTGAGAGGGCATAGGTGAAGTGGGTGTTTGTAAGGGCAGGCTATGCGTCATTGTTTTCGAGTGTAAGTTCGGGTACATAGGGTGACCCTTCTTGCCCATGAGTCTGGAGCCTAGTCTTTCGTTCCTGAGAGCGATGGAGCACGGTAGGTTAGGAGAGGGCTTTTTGGCGAAATGGGCAAGCCATAAGGCCGGATCGTTAAGGTAGATGTTGCTGTTTTGCGGTGCAATACTTAGGTAGGAATCAGCAAGTCTAAGTGAGGAGTCCATGGGTGTAGTGTGCAAGGCGCTGGGTGCATCTAAGAGTGGTACTTGTAGTAAGGGAAGCAGTGACTGTAGGGAGGCCAGGTGTAGTAACATGTTACCGAGATTGGAGAGGGGGAGGGCACAACGTTAGTAGTGCGGTCACAAGTTAGAGTTGCAGGCACTTATTAGCTAGGCAGAGCGAGCACAGAGCGAGCAATGCGAGCTCAGGGATAGAATGCAAGGCAGTTGAGTTAAAACTACTTATTCAAATGTAGTCGTGCGGCAGCCTAGGTAATGGGGGTGCATCAAATCTAAAGTACAAAAGGCAGAGCAGCTACCAGGGTTGCGCAACATTGCATATCAAGCAGGGAGCACTACCGAGTGCCAGATGCAAAGACAATTGTAAGGTGCAACAACATGGGCAAATACAGAGGCCCTAATACTAGCACAAGTGTTTGCAAATCAAATGAGTGTTAGTTAAAGTACAAGTCAAAAGGTGCAAAAGGGCAGTTTCAGATATGCATAGTTTTAGATAGGCATAGGCTGACATGTGATATGGCCAAGTCAAAGTGGGGCAGATAATAGCACATTAGCAATCAGTGAGGACCTATATATAGTCAATATGCAGTGCAAATAGACAGGCTTGAGTACAGATTGCATTAGCAGGCAAAGTTATAAATGGCATGTGTAAGTGATACAGTTAACCAGTAATGGTCATGCTTTGCCCGCAGACACTGAATTCGGGGATCCACCACCCCAACCTGGTACATCTGGAAACACTACACCACAACCACCTGTGTACATTCCCACTCCATTTCCTCTAGCAGCCCCCGAGAAATTCCAGGGTGACCCTCGGAAATTCCGTACTTTTCTAAACCAATGCAAACTCCATTTCCTGTGCTGCCCTTGGGCTTTCCCCGACTCCACCACTAAGGCCGCTTTCACCTCATCTCATTTAAGCGACATAGCCGCTGCTTGGGCCAATCCATTACTGGAAGGCAATAGTACGGTGCTGTATGATTTTGATCTATTGATAGGCGAGATGACTAGAGTATTTGATACTCGCCACAAAGCACAAGCCCCAGACCTAGAACTACTGGATCTAAACCAAGATAAATCATCTTTGGTTGATTACATTACCCGATTCAACCAGTTATCTGTAGAAACAGCCTGGCCTGAGAACAAGAAAGCGGTGGTCTTCTATAGAGGGCTCAGTGACCCCATGAAGGACGCTTTGGCCGTGGTGTCCTCTAGACCCGCTCAATACCCCGAATTGGTGGATCTGGCGCTTCAAGAGGACACCCGGAGGGCTGCGCGTTAAATGGAAACCGGAAGGAGTCCTGGTGTGACCTTTACTTCCGGCCAGGCATCTGGCGATACCTCTGGGGAACCAATGCAAATCGGGGGGAATACAAAGCCCAATTACCGCTGCAGAAAGAGAGCGACGCAGGACTTCCAATGCCTGCTTCTACTGTGGCCTGAATGGTCACTTTGTTAAAGAATGCCCCAGACGCCCTAGACCTAAACCTTTGGGTTTTCAGGAAGCTCGTCTCTAGAACGGGGGGTACGGACAGGCTTACACTGGATCCCCTTAGGACCTCCTCTCAGGCTCATGAAATCCATGTTGATTCATGCACTTCTCTTGCCCACAGACAACAGCAAACATCACTTCCAATTGGTAATTGACTCAGGGGCTACACGCAACTAGATAGACATCTCTTTGGCCGCGTCCCTTGCAGAACAAGAAACGGCCTGAACCAGTACAGGCGGTTGATGGATCATCACTCGTTTCGGGTCCTATCAAACAACAGACATCCCCTCTAACCCTAATCATCCTCGATACTCATATTGAGACCATGTCTTTTGATCTCATCACCACCCCTCAGTTTGGTCTCATTCTAGGTATACCTTGGTTACAAACCCGCAACCCTGTAATCGACTGGTCTCTGGGCCAGGTGTACTTTGAGTATTCCCATTGTCAGGAACACTGTATAACCCCTTCTGATGGCACTACATTACCATACCAAGCATTGGGCGCCCTCGCCCAACTGACACTGGATGACCACCAGGCTATGGAACTCGATTCCCCGGGCCATGTTGTGGGAGCAACCATCTCCGGTGTCCCTGCAGACTATCATGACTTCTTGGAGGTATTTGACAAGGGATGTGCGGAAAACCTCCCACTCCATCGATCCTGTGATTGCCCCACTGATCTGGTCCCTGGGGCTCTTGTGCCATGCAGACAAATTTACTTGCTTTCTCCCTCAGAAGATCAGGCACTGAAAGAATACATCCAACACTCCCTCTGAGTGGGGCATATCGGACCCTGTCAGTCCCCCGCGGCCAGTCACATCTTTTTTGTACCTAAGTAGGAGGGTGACCTGTGCCGCTGTGTGGATTATAGGTGGTTAAACCACATCACAGTAAAAAAACAGTATCCTATTCTGTTCATTAACCCACTGCTTGACCGGCTAACCCATGCTATGGTATTCACCAAACTCGATCTTAGGGGGGCCTACAATCTCTTCCGTATAAGGAAGGGGGATGAGTGGAAAACAGCCTTCTGCACCCGGCATGTTATGTTATGTTATATTCACTTCTAAAGCGCACAGTCACCCGAAGGTATCAAGGTGCTAGAGAGGGAGATCAAGTATTGAGCCACAGAAATAAGCCTAGAAGAGTGTGGTTTTAAGCGTTCTTCTGAAGGCCAAATGATTAGAAATGTTCCTCATCACAGGAGATGAGCCATTCCATAGGTTGCCCGCAACTATGGAAAAGGCGCGACCGCCTATCCTAGTATGGCGAAACCTCGGGACAACAAGATCATCAGCGGTAGAAGAGCGCAGACACCTTTCAGGCTGATAGCGGAGAAATTTAGCTTGAAGGAACTCCGCCCCTTCACAATGGCCGGTGAACTATACACATAGCCTTAAATCTAATATGTTGGCTGACCGGCAACCAGTGGAGGGAGCGCAGCACTGGAGTAATATGAGCTCCATACAGGGTGCCCATTGCCAACCTAGCAGCCAAGTTTTGTATGCGTTGCAACCACTGTATGAGGCCAGTCGGCTGTGCCAAATAAGAGTTACAGTAGTCTAGGCGGGATAACACCAACGCCGCAACCACCGGATGACGAATCGGTTTAGGAATCATAGGAAGAACTTTCCTTAAATTGGTAGTGACCCGCTTGACACACAGCCGCAAATTGGTTCACCATAGATAGAGAAGCAGAAAGAATAACCCGAAGTTTTTTCACATTGCCAACTGGGCAAGGAAGAGAACCAAGAGTGGAGGGCCAAAAGGCAGTGACCTAGAGTGAGGGGCCAGGGGGACACCCAACCACCAGGACCTCCGTCTTGTCTCCGTTAAGTTTGAGCCAATTGTGGTCCATCCATTCACCAACAGCCATCAAGCATCTCCAAAGGCACGACGACACCTCCGTGTGATCCCGATCTAACCGGATCAGAATCTGGGTGTTGTCTGCATAGGAGTAGAAATTGAGAAAAAGACGAGCCCTGGGGGACACCACAAGTGAGGTAGCAGGAGGAAGAAAGAAAAGGAGGCATGGCAAGAGTTTGTGTACGGTCCGCCAGGAATGAGGTAAATCAGGCTAGTACCTGGCCAGATATTCCTGTCTGAGCCAGGCGTGATAACCGAATGGGATGGTTGACAGTGTCAAATGCTGCTGATAGAGCTAGTAAAATCAGGGTCCCAACCCCACCTGAATCGACCAGCCTGGACATATCATCCTGTACTGACACTAACACGCTCTCTGTGCCCCTGCCAGGTCTAAACCCTGCCTGTGCTGGGTTAAAGACATTAGTAGATTCGAGAAAAGCGGAAAGTAAGGGTGCAACTAGTGATTCCAGAAGTTTAGAGAGAAAGGGAAGCAGAGAGATAGGGCGGAAATTGTTGAAAACTGTTGGAGTGTGGGTTTCTAAGAGGAACGACCCTGGCTGATTCAACTCTGGAGGCAAAGAGGCAAAATTCCTGATTGACAAGAGTCATTGGCAGCCGCAGTTAGGGCTACCAATAGATCTGGTGCAATCTTTTTCATGATCTCCATAGGTATAGCATTGGCCGGAGAGGAAGATTACATTTTTTTAATAGCCCTTAATACTTCGCCCTCTGTGAAATAGGGAAAGTCGACCAATTGGCAGAGTTTTCAGGAAGAGTAACATGTGGCATCTTACTTGTTTTAGAGGCAGGTATAACTAAAGATTTGGCAATGTTGGTCCGGATGACATCTGTTTTATTAATGAAAAAAAGAGAGAGGTCATCACACAGGTTTTGAGCAGGCTTTACCTTAGAGGTAAGAGATTCCGAAGACGCCAACGATTTAACAATTAGAAAACAGAGTTTTGGGTTGACATAAAGCTGTTTCGATCCTATGAGAGAAAAAAGCTGCTTTGGCAGTTTTAATATCTGCCAGATAGATAGAAAGGCAAGCTTTATAAGATTCTCTAAGTTGTGGGTCATATGCTTTACGCCATTTACGCTCAGTCTGTCTCAGCTTCAAGCGGGCAGCTTTAAGTTGGTTTGAGAACCAAGGTTGAGATGGCAATCTACGACCTTATACCAATTTCAGAGGGTCAAAAATGTCTGCTGAGTCTTGAAATATATGAGACAGCGATAGCAAAGATAGTGGTCTTAGGGAGTCACACTTAGTAGCTATCTGGGCGCTAAGATCTTTAGTATCAACAGAGCGCCATGAGCGCAACAGCATTTGAATACACAAGTTATCGGATAATGATCAGACCATACCACTGGTTCTATGGTATTAAGACTCAACACAAATTATTTTGAAAAGATCAAATCAAGGGTATTACCCTGGATGTGAGTAAGGCCATGAACTAATTGGTGCAGTTCAAGGTCAGATAAACTAACGAACAAAGAGCTCATCTCAGCAGGTCTGGGGGGAATTAAAACGCAAGTTAAGGTCTCCCAACACTATGAGGTTGGTATAACGCAGATGCATATCAGCTAGTAAATCTAAGGAGTCATCCCCAAATCCTCCTACAGGTCCAGGGGGACAATAAATAAGCAAAAAGTGACAAATACAGGTGGATGAAATAGCGCATCTAAAAAAAGAGAGCTTCCATATTTAGCTGATGAGGGCAAGGAATTTGGGTAATGTCACGTCTGGCATGTATGAATGTACAGTCAAGCCTTTTGGTTTATGTAACGCTCCCGCGACCTTTCAAAGTTTTTTGAATGACGTGTTTCATGATATCATCGATAACTATGTAGTCATTTACCTTGATGCCATTTTGATATACTCCCCTTCCATACAGACACATGTCACACACGTACAAGAGGTACTAGCCCGACTTGGGGCTAATGCCCTTTTTGCAAAACCCCAAAAATTTCTGTTTCGTGCCACAGAAGTGGATTTGCTGGGGTTCCACATAACATCCGGTGGTCTCTCCATGCACACTTCCAAGGTGAGCACAGTCCTCGCTTTGGCCTGTCCCCATGACCGTTAAGTAATTGCAGTCATTTCTTGGATTTGCAAATTTTATGGGCGGTTTATCCCAGGGTTTTCTTCCTTTGCTACCCCTTTGACCAAACTCACTAATCCACAAAACCCTTTCATTTGGACCCCTTTACAACGGGAGGCATTTATGTCTTTGAAGTCTGCATTAACCACCGCACCCGTTCTGCAACACCCCAACGAGGACCAACCATTCATTGTGGAAGCAGATGCATCCTCCTACGCTTAAGGCGCAGTTCTCTCTCAGACATGTCCAGCCACTGGGCTCCTACACCCCGTGGTTTTCCACTCCCGCCAAATCACACCTACAGAATCAAACTATGCAGTCACGGAACAGGATCTTCTTGCTGTAAAGGACGCATTCCAGGGCTGGAGACCTCATCTCCTAGGGGCCAAACACCAGGTCACTGTCTACATGGACCACTGGAACTTGGAAGACCTTGCAGCCCTAAAATACGTCAAAATCCGGCAGGTCGGTTGGCACTTATTCTTCTCCGCCTATGATTTTGTCATACGCTATCGCCCCGGTGCCATCCATGGTAAGGCGGATGCCTTATCGCGTCTACCGGACGGTGAATCCCTCCCGGTTTTCCCTGAAACCCTGTTGGACAAGAAACACGTCATTTGCCTGTGTACCCCATCGGCCTGTTTACGTCCATCCGGCAGTTGGTTTCCCATCACTCTGAACAGGCCCAAGATTGGAATCCACTGTTTTATGACGGGTTGCCATGTGTGCAAAATAGTCTATACCTTCACACCCAAGACACACGCATCCGTGCTCTGGAATGGTCCCATGATGCACTGATCAACGGGCATTGCGGTCAGAAACGTACTTTGGCTTTACTTCAGCAATGGTGTTGGTGGGCCACCATGCGCTGGGACGTTTGTAACTATGTCCAGTGTCCTTTGTACTCTGTTGCACCCAGTTACCTAAGGGTTCGGTGAACCCTACAAATTAATAAACAAACAGCTGCTCAATATGTGCCCAATGCAAGAACTGTAAGGGACGACTCCTGGGCTTGCTCCAAACACTGCCCCTTCCGCTTCATCCATGGCACACAGTTACCATGGATTTTGTTACGGACATGCCAAAAATCCAGGGTTATGAAGCGATCTGGGTCATAGTAGACTCTTTTTTACAAAGATGGCACAATTCATTCCTTGTACTGATATGCTGTCACGATTCCTGCCCCCAGCCCCCCGGCATATCAGGCTGGAGCCAGGTCACGGCCACCTAGTCGGCCCCTAAGGGCCTCTCCATCTCCCCAGACACCTACTTGGACTCAGACTTGGCGCCTTTGGCATCAAGCTCACACACTGTCCTGAGATCCACTTAGTATTGGACTTGCAATGTATTATGGGGCAATGGATGCCCCCATGTAATTCAGTTCCTTGAACTGGATGAGCGGTCTAGTCTTTCGGGTGTGGCTCAGCCCAGGGATACCTGGGATACTACAGACTATTTAAACCACACCCGGCCTGAGAAACATGCTTTGCGTTTCTCTGCACCTGAGCGTGACACTCACTGTGCTCGGATCTCCTGAAGAGGCCCACTTCTTTCTTCAGAGCCAGCGCACCTGCAAGAATAAGAACTTTGTTGCCAATACTCACCTCGAAGAGCAGCCAACTTCTGTCCAGCTCTTCCCAGTCTTGCGGATTCCTACGGCAGAGTCATCTCCATCTCGGCACGCCGCGCCCTACCAAAGGGGAGAAGAATAGAAGAAAAGATGTTAGTAAGCATTCTGCAATACTTATCTCTCTAAAATTTGCAAATAGAGTTTAATCCTTACCTGAACTCCTGTCGATTTGATAACTTCTGCTCTGGAGCATCCCGCCGATCTGAAAAAGGGGAAAAGAAACATCAGGTTAGCGCAAAACATTTAAGAGGCGCCGCACATCGCGCTTTCTCACCGCAGCTCATCTCCTCTGCTCGCTTCCATGCTGGGTTACTGCGGCACCTGAAAGGACACAGAAAAGACGAACATTGGTTAGTGCTAAGGAAGCCAATAAGCATCACGCTGCGTATTCCTACTCCCATCCTCAAGACCTTCATCACCTAAGGAAAGAAAGACACAATATTAAAGGGACTAGAGCCATCAGAACTTTTGTAAGACTCATTCCAATTACCGATCGGGCTGAAGCCGCAGCAAGCCCCATCCGCCGGGCCCATGCCAGTGAAGCAACTAGGCACCCTCCAGCCCGCATCACCCAACGCACCCTTGCATCGAAGGCAGGACGGAGAGCGCCCCACATCAAACAACAAGGTGAGGAGAGGTCCGGGGGAAGGTTGGGAACCAGGGAAGAAAAGGGGGGCCAGACAAGCAAGACCAATAGGGAATTGCCCTCTGATAATACTGTGTTTCAGGCCCAGTGCTTGGTTGAGCAAGTCCAGGGAAGTGTTCGAAGTGGACGGAAGTCCGGACCGGCTGAGTGGCGTCCCCGGGGATATCAGGTGAGCGTTACATATACCCTCAGCTCCACCATGGCCAATCTGTTTTTTCGTTCTGGTTTCTGACAGGGGTTCCCAGTTCACCTCCAGATTCTGGCGAGCACTCACAAAACTCTTGGGTATTGATGAACTGTTCTCGTCCTCTTACCATACAGAGACCGACGGCTAGACCGAATGTGTCAATCAGACGCTTTAACAATACCTGCACTGTCTGTCATTACAGTACCAACACTCCTGGCATCAGGTCCTACACATCGCTGAATTTGCTTACAAGAACGCCCCTCGCTCTTCTACTGATTTCTCGCCGTTTTACACCCTGTATGGCCAGCATCCTTGTGTCTTGCCTTTTCCCGACCTACCTACATCATGTACCCCTGCTGCTGATGCATGCCTCTGGAACTTTTCGGCTATTCAGGGTCAAGCTCTCACCCATCTTCGGGAAGCGCAAGGGGTTATGTGTCGCACAGCTGACAGGAGATGCGCACAAGTCCCTGCATATGCTGTAGGTGACAGGGCTTGGCTGTTAGCTAGGCATTTTCACATCCCCAGGTGCCGGAAACTGTTTTCTCGTTTTGTGGGTCACTACAGGATCACCGTGGTCGTCAATCCTGTTGCTTACCGCCTATCCTTGCCTGTCACCTGGCGCATTCACCTTGTTTTTCATACCTCCCTCCCTCCACTCGGGCGGTATTGCCTCCTACTCCTGCCCTGCAAGGTTCCCCGGATGAGTTTGAAGTATGTAGCATCCTTGGATCCCGTTTTTCGTAATTATTACCTGGTTGACTAGGTTGGGTATGGTCCTGAGGATAGGTCCTGGGTGCTCGCATCTGATTTCCACACCCCACTCTTGGTGTCCCGTTTTCATAGGGATAACCCTTCCTGCCAACTGGGTTGTGGGCCTTTGGGGGACGGGGGGGGGGAGTTCTGTCATGCCTTCTGCAACAACAAAAGGTTAAAGGTGGGCACTACGTGGTTTCTCGGTTCCTTAATCAGTCTCGGTTAACTTATACTGATTGGTGAAGTTTTATCCTGGGGCCACCAGTCATGAGAAGGTCCTATGGCATAGGGACCAAATAATTATGAACAAAGAAAAAATACAGTGGGTCCACCCTATTAAAACTGGTGCTCTCAGTTGGCCCTAAAACAGGGCTGTACACTTTAATTCTATTTGTTCTGAGCGTGCGTTAAAGTTCAAATGATGAGTAATCCCAACCAAATATAATGGATAGTTTTCTTGAAAGAAATGTTTATTCACATCTCTTAATTAATCCTTTTATTGAATATTTTACTTCATATTCAATGAGGACAGGCATAAAATACTGGCTAGAATTTCTTGTACAATTGCCAATGCATTTCGGTTATCAAAATCTTCATCAGGGCTGTACATTAATTTTCATATGCCCAACAATTAGCTATGTTAAATAGTTTCTAAAACATATGGTGAGCCAAATAATTCAACAGTAATTAAGGATTGAAATGCACAAAAAAACACACATACCGGTTCCATGTATCATCAAAGTGTTCCAACAATAACGTAGTGGTGAAAAATAGAAAGAAAAAGGAAAACGATTTTTCAAAGTCAATGGTGTGGCTAGCATCAACATTTTCATATGAACATTAAGGTAATTGAATGTACCTTGTGATTCAAAGGACTCTTCAACTCACAAATGAAGAATCCAGTCTGAGTAAATGCTCCTGTTAACATCACGTAAAAGCTCATCAGAATTCAATAATCTTTTCAACACCCAGTAAATGGAACGTAGAAAGGATGCTTACCATTACTCAGCAGTAAAATGCTGTGTTCATGTCAAACGCGTTCGCAGAGGCGCGAGCGCGAATGCAAGCGGCAGTATTTAAATGTTGCCATGGAGACCCAAAGGCATCACGCTTGCAAACATACGCCTTGGGTCCCACCTCCGTGCGAGCACGGGAGGCGGGAATGTCGCCATCACAACGCCGTACCAAGTTAAAGTGAAACTAAACCATGCAGCTGCAAACGAGTGCGGAAAGGTTACTGAAAAGTGAGCAAATGCACCTCGGCACTGTTCGAAGTCCTGATGACTAATAATTGTTTTGAAAACACGACTTGTATGCTCGTGTTGGAACAATATGAGATGAAACACTGAATGGTGTGGAGCTATGGGTGTAATATGGTAATCATGACGCAAGTGAAAGCCAATTAGCGGTGGGTGCAGGAATGTAAATGTGAGGGTTGATCTGACCCACATAATTATCACAAGGTGAAAAGCCGGTAAAGGACAGATGTCGATCTTAGGAGATGAAATTAAATAAAACTATAAGGGACCAGTATAGGGTTGGAATCTATCAATAGAGATTCTAAACACATGGTGCTGGTTATCCAGAATATGCATCAAAGTTGCAAAGGATATACGTACAATAGATAATTCGCAAAAACATATATCAATTGTTAATAATGGTGAACCCATAGAGGGGGGAGGAGGGGTATTCCATCGCGACCATGGTCTCGGTCATGATTGTGTCACTAGATACAAAAATAACGAAACTGGATACAAAAGGGGTCAAACTGTAGTGTCTATTTGTCAACAAAACTAGTAAGGTGTGTTTATGTTCATAGATAACACATATAGTTTATTTCTTCATTGATCCCCTTGGGTGTCAGAGAGCTTAGCCGGTCAATCCAAAATGTTTCTCGTTGATCGAGTCTCTTTTGGAAATTCTCGTATTTTTTGGACCACTTCTAAAATCACAAATCTTATCTGTGCCAAATTGTGATGTTTTTCTTGCCAATGTCTAGCTACCGCTGAAGTAGCTGTATGATTCCTTATGCATGATCGATGTTCGTTCCATCGGATTTTAGTGATACGTTGTGTCTGACCAACATAGAACAGCCCACAAGGGCATTTAATTCCATAAACAATGTTCTGTGGGTCGCAAGTGGCATAGTTCTTCAGTTTAATTTTTGTTCCGGAGTGTGGGTGGTTAATGGTTGACCCTTTCATGATATAATTCCAATTACTGCAATTTAGGAACGGAAATGTGCCTGTCCGATCTGTTAGCTTCTTTTTGCGTGGAGGTTTGGTGTTGACTAACTTGTCCTTCAAATTCTGGCTGCGTTGATAAGCAAAAATGGGAGGTTCCTTGAAAAGATGTTCTATTCTCTGGTCACAGGTTATAGACTAGTGTTCCAATTTTTCTTGATTATGGATTTGATACGGCTGCTTTGCCTGGAATATTTTGATACAAAGACCAACGGAGGCGTATGTTCTGTTTTAGTTTTTGGTTTCAATAGTTGTTCTCTGTTTTGTTTGTTTTGTTTGTTTGTTTTTATTACTTATATTGCGCACCAGACCCAGGGGTAACCGGGCGCATTTTATAAGACAACTCAAAGCTTAGTGTAGCCGTACGTGCAGTGGCCGCCTCTATTTCATCTTTAGAGTATCCTCTTTCCAGAAATGTATCTCCCATCTCTTTCACCGACTCTTGGTAATCTGTGGGCTCGCTGACTATTCTCTTCACCCTTAGCATTTGACTGTAGGGGAGATTTTTAATAAGACTTGGTGGAAACTCAGTCTTTCTAGGTGGTTGTTGCAGTCTGTGCTCTTAAAGAAGATTGTGGTGCGATATTCACAGTCCGTGATCTTTATTTCCACATCCAAGAAATGTATGACTTTATTCGAGTATTCATGTGTAAACTGAATTCTAGGATCTATACTGTTAAGGTAATCAAAAAAAGCTAAGAGTTCAGATTCTGTATTTGTCCAAATGCCAAAAATACCATCTATGCATCTGATCCATATTGCCATATTGCCAGGTTATTGTGCCAGTGGGGATTCTTGAGTACATGTTCCAATTCAAACATATACATGAATGCATTGGCATATGATGGTGCCATAGTGGCCCCCATCGCTGTGGCTGCGACTTGTAGAACATATGAGCTTTTGTATTGGAAGTAGGAGTTGTTACTGATGAATTCAAGGAGTGCCATTATAAATTCTTTCTGTGCCGGTATCTCACCTTCTTGTAGAAGTAACCATTCCACTGCTTCTCTATCCAAGTAATGCGGAATAGAGGTATAAAGACTCTTGACGTCTATGGTGAAACAGATATGGTTGAAATTGAATGGTATGCTTCTAAGCTGTTGTAAAAAATGAGTAGAATCCTTAATGTATGTGCTGGTCTTTTGGATAATAGGTTGTAAAAAATAGTCTATGTATTTTCCCAATGGTTCCAGAATACTGTCCATGCCTGCCACTATGGGCCTCCCTGGTGGTTTGAGTGGATCTTTGTGGACTTACGGCAAAGTGTCAAAGTGAGGTTTGCAGGGATGTGGGTTTGTCAGAAACTTCTTGGTGTTATGTGAAATCCATTCCAATTCTTCCGCTTTTACTAGTAGCATCTCCAGGTTCTTTCTTATCTCCTCCGTGGGGTCAGTGTCCAATGGGGCATAAGTGTTAGTGTCATTCAGTTTCGTACACATTCTTGGTCGTAATCTTGACTGTTCAATAGCACTACACTGCCTCCTTTGTCCGCAGATCTTATCGTTAGTGATTAGTCCCCATATAAATCTCTAATCAATTTGAATTCATGAGGTTTCATATTGCTGTTCTTAGAGTAACCATACTTAATTTTCTCTAGGTCTCTTGTAACTTGCTTTTGGAATATATCAACAGATGGTACGCTGATGGGAGGAATAAAGTTGCTTTTTCCCTTGAACTCTTTGAGGTCTAGTGGATTATCTTGTTCTAACTCTCTGAAGAACACCTTTAGCTTCATTTTGCAGATCAGTTTATACAGTTCGATCTTAGATTCAAAGAGGGTACTGTTGTGTGTAGGAACAAAGCTCAGTCCTTTCTGTAAGGTTTGGATCTCTTTAGATGTAAGGACTCTGGAAGATAAATTAATGACCAAGTTTTCTTTTGTTGTAATCTTGTGTTTGGTTTTCCCTTTTGTTTTTCTTTGCCCCCTTCTTGTTCTCTTCTTCCTCTGTCTAAAAAAGGAATCCTATCGTTTCTTGGGGCTTCCGTTGTGCCTGTGGCTCCTGAGGTACTTGCAGTTGATTCTTCTTCCTGGTTGGTACTCTCTCTTTCTGTATTTGTCCCTGAGCTTGATGTTTCGCTTCTGTTGTTTGACTTGGGTTTCCTCAATGGTGTTCCGTATTTCTCCATCCAACGCATTTCTCCATGCCAACTGAGAGCACCAGTTTTAATAGGGTGGACCCACTGTATTTTTTCTTTGTTCATGCCTTCTGCAACAGAAACACACCGGGGCACTCCTCACCTTCAGCTTATTATAACACACCGGGGCACTCCTCACCTTCAGCTTATTATATCCAACGTTCTACCCAGCAATGGCATGATAGCCAAGTGTCAAAGCGTTGCGTGTCCTCGCAGCAAAGGGAGCACCGTTTCCTCATTGGCACGTTCATTGCGGCTATGGCTGCATTGGCGATGTAGGTTGCCATGGAACTGGAGGAAAACACACATGACCTGTCAGACCCGCTCACGTGACCTAGTGGCAGCAACGACGTGCTCCTGCTCACGTGATCTTGCTGTTATGACTCTAGGCTAAATGAACGCCGGTCGGGACGCACAACGCTTCTCAGCGGTGTTCCTTACCTGCTAGCGACGCGCTTCGTTTCCAGTCTTGCTTCTTGGAGTCACGACCTCGTTTTGTACTTCCTTTTGTTTGATCCTTTTGGCTATGATTACTAGGCGTCCTGATTTACACAGACTCCACAACGCGGTTACTTCTACTCAGACTGCCTTCCTCCTAACGTTTTGTCACAGCGCATTTCCATATTGATATTACGGACCTTCTTTGACCTCGGACTTGCAACTGGATTGATCTTGGATTTCCCTTGATGTGATTCGTTGTGCCCTGATTAAGTTATCATTTGGGGCTTTCATCAGTTCTGAACGGACTACCAAGTAACTCCTGATTTTGGGACTTCACGGATTCTGGTCCTTTGTTGTTTTTATCCTTGTGCTAACTTGCAACTGCTGGATACTACTATTCACCATCTTGCACCACCTTGGGGGGGAACAATCGGGGATCCTCGTTCATCTCCACCATTACAACATCACCCCAGCTAAATCATTGGAGTTGCCCTGTTTCTTTACACATGTAGTGCTTTACTTGTGTTGTACCACACTCAAGTTTAACGCTTACGTACCTGGTTTCATTATACAGCTTCCTGGGGTTCTGGTGCTTTCATTCCAGCCACCTGTGGCCCCAATAGCCGGTTAGCGAGTGGATTTCCTTCCTCTCTGACTGGTGCTTGGGGACGGAGGTATACATAGTCTACGCGGAATTGCATCCCTGACACATACACACCCCAACACCACAAAGGTATCTAGGCTCTTCCTTAGTACTTTCATTGCCGATTTGGTGTCCCTTCACCCATCCTTCTGCAGAGCTGGTCTTAGATACATTCTCCTTTAAATGTTTGGATTTTTCACATAGTAACGTAAAATGTAGAACTTTTTTGTGTTCCCACACATCGGACACTGAGCTATGTTAGCTGAGACCCATGATTTGGTAAAAACAGCCACTGGTAGCGTGCCTAGTCTTAGGCGTAGGTATGGAGACCTTTCAAATGATGGCCAGATATAGACCAGATATGGTTTATGGCCAAAGGGGGTTGACTCGAGGTAGGTCAAGCCCGTTTTGAGTTTCATTGCCTCATACAAAAGATCATCACGGGCATTGTTGGCCTGAGCCCCTTTGATTCTTTTCTTTAAGCCCAGGTACTGGCTCTCGGGGTTACTCCACAAGTTGGCTTCACCCACTTCGTGGAGGTTTTTTTTAAATCTGGTGAAGCTATAGATCTCACACCATCTAATGACATGTGATGACTCAATGCTGACCAGGAGTTTTGCAACCCCTCTTGGGTCCAAAACTTTAGCCAAAATAAAACTGGCCTAAGCTTAAACTGGACAGCCACAGGGACAACATTAGATTCCATAAGAACCAAGGCTGAGGGAGAACTCTTAGTCAATGATATCAATTTTCTTAAAGAACTTGTGTTTGCTCAAGAGAATGTCTTTTACATTAGCATGACCCCATAGTTCAGTCCCATATAGGGCTGCAGGTAAGGCTTGCTTTCCATACGGGTTCAATGCAGGGGAAATAGCACCACTTCCATTCTAATATGGAAGGACTTGATGGACCCGCTGATTTTCTCCATAGTGGTAACTAAGCGCCTCACCTGCTCTACCCAACCTCCTGTATCTTGGAACCTCACAAGGAGGTATTCGAAACATTTAACTTGGGCGAGCTGTACTCCCTCCACCTTGAGCACCAAGGATGAGTATTTTGAGAAACGAGGCCTAAATGCCATGACCTTAGATTTTTCTATATTCAGTTCCAACTGTAATTCCGTAAATTTGGAAGTGAAAATCGACACAGCTTTTTCCAGGTCCTGTGGGGTGGTGTCCAAAAGAACTGCATTGTCTGCATAAAACAGTCCAGTCCAGGGTATTTGTTTGGGGTCATTTTAGGGCAATCTTGGCACCCCTTCAATAAAGCATCAATAGCCTCTTGTATGTATGAATTGAATAATGGGTGGGGGCAGGGTGCAACCATTCCTTACCCCCTGTTGACCGGGAAGGACTTTGTAGTTTCCCCACTCAGCCCATAGCGGACAGAGGCGCTATTTCCAGAATACAATAAACATATGATTTTTATCAGATTGAAAGGGGCTTTACGATGGATGAGAATATTCCAAAATATTTCACAGGAAACTGAGTCAAAAGCAGTTTTGAGAACCAGAAATACTGCAGACAGTTTCATTTTCCTTAGAACTACGTATTTCTGGATCAACAGTTATAATATAAAACATTGATCTAGCGTACCCCTTTTCTTCCTAAAGCCATCTTGTAGATCAGTAATTATATTATTGTTGTCAGCCCAGTCCTGGAGTTGAGCAATGATTATATCACACTCGGATTCGAGTTACATTTATTCTGTTATTGCTTCTCTTTTGGGTTTTTGCTCCATTGTTAAAGATTCCTGAGTTTTGCCTTCAGGGTTCCACACAATTTGGGGTTTATTTTCAATGTTGTTTTCCAAATAAACAATTACTTTTTTATTCGCGTTTTCTGGATTTTACAACTAATTAAAATTTGAGTGTTAAACCTCGACTATAGCTAGTCAGAGCTGGCTAGTAGACAGAGGTAACTCCTATTTGTTTAGGGGGAAGATTTCGGAGATCTGCTTTTTTAAAATATTATATATACGTGAACTCTGTTCCCCTATCGGTAAAAGTCAGAGATCCCTTCTTGGTGATGGGATCAGAAGAGGAGATCTGATGTAGGGATCTTCCTGGTCTGTGTTGATCTACTCAGATCACACGAAAAGCCTGGATTACCTTGCCAAAAAGTTTGCCTGCGCTGTCCAGAAGGGAAATCGGTAGATAGTTTGCCGGGAGATTCCTCCCGCACTTTTTATACAGCGGGATTATTACAGCCTTCCTCCAGGACTCTGGTATTTAGCCTTTCCTAATAATAGAGTTCAAAATTCTACAAAGGATTGGAGCCCAGATATCTACCTCATCCCTGAACAAATCTCCTGGGATTAGATCTGGGCCTGCAGCTTTGCCATGTTTTCAAATATAATAGGGCACGTTCAACTTCCTCTATGGTTATGCATAGGTAATCAGTGGAATCTGGAACTCTGTGGTACAAGGCAGGGGAAATAGCGCTGCAGAGTCTTGGTGGCCATAAAGAGTTGAAAAATGCTGCCCACCCGTCCTCTGCATTAATACAATACTCTAATTTTTGGTCATTTTTCAGTTCTTTATCCGTTACCAGTTTCCAAAATAGAACATTATTTTTGGTTTGTAGGGCATCTTCCAGGACCTCCATTTGTCTAACACAAATTCCTTTTTCTTCCTGTGCGTTGACTTTTTATAATCTGAGTGGGCTTGGTGCAGTTTCTTTTTGTCAACCCCTTCTGTTACTGCTGCACAATCAATAATTGTCCTTTTGGCCTCTCTGCAATCTTCGTCGAACCACTCCTCTTTGAGGATTGCCTTCTCTCTTACCTTCCCCGCTGGAACAGAGATGTAAGACAGTGTTCTCTCATTTAACTTCTTCCAAAATAGCCAGGTCATTGGCATTGCTACCACATATTACCTCAATATCACCAATTATTGCAGCATAAGTGCTGGCTGGACTCGTTTTCTAGCACTTTCACCCATGTTACAGAATACGTGCTTGCCCAACTATTTCTAAAACTTTATTTGGTTTTGGCCCTGGGCCTCTAGACAGGGAGGACCCCCCAACCCCTAAGGCTTAATGCTGTCGGATAGTGGTCTGTTATTTACTTCAAAGTCAATCGCCCTTGTCCAATCTGCCACTGAGACCAATGTATAGCCTATATGGGTCGACCCATTATGCCCACTAAATGTTTTCTTTGCTGGTCGATCCTTAGTGGTTCTCATGTTACAGGCCCTTAAGTTTAAGTTATATAATAAGCAGGCTGATTCTATTGCAAAGTGATGTATTCGCACTGGAGCAGCTAATACTACTTCAGGGATATCCCAGGCTGTATCCTGGACCTCCCAAAAGCCAGCAAGAACTCCAATAGGTTTGATCTGAATATTTAAGTCGCCAACCACCAGGGTCAGCTTATCTATACAACCATGCTCATATTCTTGGTCTAAGTAGTTCTTGAGGAGGGTAAATGTCTCCATTCCCTTAGTTCTGTGCAGGAACAGCAGGTTTTTCTGTCAGGAACGTCCGAGGCGGCGGCAACCCTGTGTAGCCGTGCAGCTTGACGTCAAAGTAGATTTGTTAGGTCCTTTCTTCTAACCTCCCTGCTCCGTGTGCCTGCTGGATGCAGTTCCAGTGGCTCCAGTGGTGTTTGGCATGGCGCTCCGCGTCAGAAATCTACCTGCACTTCGGGGGGGGGGGGGTGTCTACTGCTGCCTACAGCCTATGAACGGATGGAAGTCTGCAAGGCAAGGTCTATCCGGCCTCAGGTTCTGGAATTCTGGAAACTGCTGGTAAGATAAGAAGTTGGCAAGCGGCCACGTAATTTGGTGCAGTGAGCATTTTCCCAAGTAGCTCTGACTATGGCTACCTCAGTGAAAACCTTTCTGCCGCAGCCACAGCACTTTCTCGGGTGACTCCACGGTCACCTCGATGTGTATAGTGTTCCCTTCTTTCCGGTTCTTCACACAAGCCTTTTTACTCAATGTGCTGGACATAAGTGAGAAGGTTGGCATAACTGATCTAATGTCTGGGAATTTGGTCCTCACGGGTCTGCACGGCGGCGCACGGATAACTGGTGTTGTGGACACTGTGGATTTGCTGGAGTCAACTCCTCACCTGGTTGTGGCCTCTCAATTAGAACAATGGCCCCTTGTTATGGCTAGTATTGCCAAAGAGCTTCTCCTCTGCTCTAGCCCTTTTGATCTTTGATTATTGGTAGATTCTTTGAACAATTGGGTAGTGGACATACGTCAGTCTAGTGTGAGCGCTATCCCTCAGACAGATGCAGCTGCCTTGCTACAGCCTTTTAAATTGGACTTTACCTGTCAAGTCAACTTGCCTAAACAATCGACAGATTATGCTTCACAAACTGGATCTCATGAAGTGGAGCCTATTATGGACAAGGGAACAACACTGGTTATTAATGAAAGAGATAAGCGACCTAATGTATGTTCCAAAGGTTCAACACAGAACATAACCCCACTTCCTCTGGTACTTGTATCTGGTCTACAAGCCGCTATACGATCTTTAGTGGTGTTTGACAAATGTAAGTCGGTTTCTCTTGGGAATGTGTAATCTTGAAAGTCACAACTGCCTAAAATAAATGACCATAACACCCATGATTTCATTATGGATAAAATAAACTTTATAATTGCTAACATCCCGAAGCCGGAAGGTAAAGAGTCTAAACAAGCGCTACGTAATAAAGTACTCGCCTGGTTATGGCAGAGAACAGGGCCAGGTGTAGTCTGATGGTCAGATTTGCTGATTTTGCGCAGGATGGACCTTAATGACTGGTACACTCAACCCAATACTAACTGTCTCTTAGAGGGTTACGGGGATAGCACCTTACCTGCTTTTCTATGCCGCTGTAAATATCTTCGTAAAGGGTCATCGAATTGTGATTTGATATTGTAAGGTGTTTTGTGTTCTGCGCTCCTTTTTTTACTCTAACTGGTCCTTCCCTGCTACTGCCATGTGATGTGGTTACATACCTTGCTTATGTCTCATTTATCCATGTAATCCCCTACCTTGGCATATGTCATTATTGGCGTGCATTTGGTGGAAGTGCTTTGGGAAGTGCTGTCGGCTCTGGAGGCTCCTACATGTTTGCTTGGTCATAAAACAAAGGATCTCTGAATTTACTGCTACGGACTTCAGTAAAGGCCGAGAAGACCACTGGTGACCTTATAATACTCATGGACGCTTTAAATGTGACATAAGTATAATATATATCCTATTTCCATCTACTTTTCAGCTACGAGCGTAAGCTCTGCCCCCTTTTACCCACAATTCCTTAAAATTACTGGCCGCGCATGCATTTGGTGGAAGTGCTGGCAGCGGGTGGAGGGTGAAGGGCCAACATATTTTCAAATAAGGTATCCGGGGTGTGTCCTTATTTTATATTAGCAATTCAAAAGTGGGCTTTGTGCCTGGAACACTGAAAACGGGCATGCCTTCTAGGTGTGAAATTTCGGCCCGCACATTGGAAGCTGTGCTTACGCCAAAATCCTCCTTGTGTACTATTCATTTAGCCCGTTCTAGTAAATCAGCTTCAAATGTTCGAGCCTGTTCTTTAATGGCTGACATTCATTCATTTTGTGCTCCGGGGGGGGGGGAGTGGGATGTGGCCCCAATGGACAACAGCTCCCCCTTTTGCCACCAAATATGTCAAAACAAAGTAAGATGAGAGAGCAGGCTACTGACGATATAGTGAACATAACGGATACTCCTCCTGACTCTTTGGTACTAGTAGGAGCTCTATCATAATTAATCAACAAACAGAGCCCATTTGTAGGCGGGGGCGTGGCCAGGCAGCCATGGACTAGGCTGCACTACCTGAGAGCTCCATGATCTGACGGACTGATCGGAGCAAGGCGCGAGTTGCAGCTGCATATTCTGACTTCAAAATACATCGACAAGTGTGGGAGCAGCCAGTGCACAAAGTGAGCGGAGCGGTGGATTGCGGGAGACAAAGTGGCAGGAGCAGCGTTACTTTGTATCTGCATGTCGCAATGACCAGCAAAATGGCGGCATGTTAGAACAAAGGGCTCTTCGGCTGCACCAGAGACGAGGAGCGAACGGGTGTCACTGCCCGAGCTGCAATCGTCTTGCGGCCTGCATACAGCTGATCGAGGAGCCCCAAGGAGAAATAAAGAGCGGGCGGCCCTGCTGTGGACGTGAGTGTTCGGAAACTGGCAGCGCCGGGGCTCTGAGGAAGCGCTGAGCCCGGCGGTGCGCGGACCGGGTGCCCTGCCAAGGCAGTCGGCCGTGGGGAACTCCCTCCCCTGCGGTGAAGAGCGGTGGGCACAGGAGCGCAGAAAAACCGAGGACCAGTCCGCGGGACTGCCGCGGCTGGGAGCGGGCAGGTTTGCATGAACAGGCCCGAATTCGGAACGAGTGAGCGAGCGTTCCATGCCAAGCGGCCACCCAGAAAACGCGCTGAGATCCCCGTGGGACAGCACGAATGAAAAGCGGGCAAAGGCGGAAAGGAACCACAAGCAGAAGCCGCGTCATATGATCGGACGGTTATAACTCCCTGCATCACAACATGGGAGGGCAAACTGTGCCACTAAAGCACCACAGACACATGCAGGTCACACAAGCAAATAACCCTGGGAAGTAAGAGTATCAGGTGCAAATCACATGGTGCAACATACTAATTGCAGGACAATGACCCATAACCATCACGCAGGAGAGTGCAATTAAGAGGCCTGCACAGTCTGCACACCCCCGGGCACCCGGATCAGGTGGGGAGAAGGGTGGAAGGAGAGTGCCAAAGAGGCCCACTTACTATATAACACTTGGGCGTCCAGGGGTCCAGCTGAGTACTCGTGAGTGCATACCAGCAGACTTCTGAAACACGTTGGGGGACACAACCCATTCGGTGCGTGGCACAGCACAGACTAACGCCTCCTGTACCCCACAGAGATGACGCCTTTAAACATCATCCACCCCGTTGACGCCAAGGGGGTCCTTGGAAATTGAATTTGGGTGCTACTGAGCAACTGGAGTGTGGGGCACTGGCAGAGTGGCACAATGTTGGCAAGAGCGGCCAAAGCCAAGGGCAAACAACCCACAATGGACGCCTTTGCCAAGACGCAGCAGACCCCTACCGCCCCGGCACAAGACGCGAGAGTAGCGTCCGAGGAAGGTACACCAGCGAAGGACCACCACTTGGTCCTTGCAGCCATTTCAGAGCTGAGTGCCTCATGGGGGACAGCGATGGCGGACTTAAGAACGGCCCTAGAAGCCAAAATAGATGCTGTGGGTATAGAAGTCGCTCTGCTGCGACAGGATGTTAGATCGCTAGCTGAAAGAACGAGCGGGCTGGAAAGCGCAGTGAAAACAAACACAGAAAACAGTGCGAGCAACGCAAAAGAGGTACATATACTAAAGCAACAAGTGGCCAACCTAGAGAGCCGAGCAGAGGAGGCCGAGGGGAGAGCGAGACGGAACAACATACGTCGGCCTGCCGGAAGGAAAAGAGGGCCAGGGCCCCACGGACTATGTGGAAAATATGATCCTGCAGGAGATGGGGGCGAGCAGCTTTCACAAGGTTTTACAGTTGAGTGAGCGCACAGGGCCTTGACGAGGAAACCACGACCTGGGGCCCCCCTGCGTGCAATAATAGCAAAAATTTTGAAATACAAAGACCGAGAGAGGATCCTGGAGTACTTTTGGAAAGGGGGAACGATTAAAAGGGCGGCTGCCACGATCACAGCGTACCCGGATTACACCATGCAGGTGCAAAAACAGCGTTACACCTATGTGGCCGTCAAGAGGAGGCTACGCACAGCTGGGATCAAGTATATGCTACTATATCCTGCAAAGCTGAAGGTCTTGCATAAAAGTAGGGCTTTTTTCTTTGATACCCCAGAGGATGTGACGGCGTGGCTGGACATGCAGGGTTGCTCGGACCAGGAACAGGGACAAGACCGCGAGAAGCACGATAAGTGATGGGGACAAAGCATGCATGAGGGAATGGGGGGAGGGGAGAGATCTGGAATTGACTGTAATGAAGCGGAGTGGTGAAGAACTGCAATAGAGGT
The DNA here is from genome assembly GCF_040938575.1 of Ambystoma mexicanum. Lineage (NCBI taxonomy): Eukaryota > Metazoa > Chordata > Amphibia > Caudata > Ambystomatidae > Ambystoma > Ambystoma mexicanum. The sequence goes on along the minus strand of NC_090936.1, from coordinate 295,144,595 downwards.
CGCCACGGCCTGTTGAATCTGATGGACTGGAATATAGTGTATATAATGTATAAGCAAACTAGGCTGCACTCAGCAGCACGGCAAATTTGAAGCAGATAGGAGCAACAGGATGTAGACAGCCTATCCCCCGGAAGTAGTAGTAGAACAGCCATTAGGGTGGTTCACCCTGCGGAGCCGCGAGTACAGGCCATTGCCAGAAAGGGCTAGATGCGGGGGTGCCTGAGATCCAGCGTTGGGGAGGGTATTGTTGGGAGGGGGCAGGGAGGTGGGGGGGGCGGGAGGTTTGGGAGAAGTTGGGAGATGTTTATATTGGGGAACAAGCCTATGCAATAAAGGAAGTTTGAATTGGGGAACGAGCCAAGATGGATTGAGACGGAAGTGGGATCTGGACTGCACCGGTGGGAGGGGAAGGGGAACCCTAATGAGCCATGGGGGATCTTAAAATAATCACGTGGAATGTCAGGGGACTTAATAGTTATCTAAAAAGGAACAAGGTCATGCTGTACCTGCGCAGGCAAAAGATAGACATTGCACTGTTGCAGGAGACTCACCTGACACTTGAAAAGATGGAGATGGTGGTGAAGAAATGGAAAGGGGTCGTGGTGGGCTCAACATACTCTGCTTATGCTAGAGTAGTACTCATCTGGGTGGCGCCGCATGTCCCGTTTCAACTGTTGCAGGAAGTGGCAGAAACAGATGGGAGGATGGTCAGTTAGTGGAGAATAAGGAGATGAGCATTGTAAATACATATTCCCCCAATCAGAATACGGCAGCGTATTTCAGAACTCTGTGCACCAACCTCAGCATGTGTATGGGTGGTGCGGTGATCTGAGGTGGGGATTTTAACTGTGTATTAAACCCCAGGGTAGATAGATCAGATGGCAAGATTGATAGACCCGCCCCAGCGGCTAAAGCACTGCAGACACTGCTAGACGACTTCGGTCTGGCAGATGTGTGGAGAACGAAACACCCCCAAGAAAGGCTATACTCGCATTACTCCGCCCCGCAGCAGTTACATACAAGGCTGGACTATGTCTTTGCCACGCCAGAGGTAATAACAGAGATTACTTAGGCAGAATATAAAGCGAGGGTCCTCTCGGACCACTCGCCCCTGGTTCTCGGGTGGCAATACTGCCCCCTGAGAGCAAGGTTTCCAACATGGTGCCTCCGGGCAGAGGCGCTTAAGGATCCCGTTTTTAGGGAGGACATAAGGGAGGAGATTACAAACTACTTTGAGAATACGGGTAGTGTCGACTCGGCGAGAACATTATGGGAAGCCTTCAAGCTAGTGATGCAAGGGGTAGCCATAGCAAAATCAAAAGGACTGCAAGGTGGGATTTTGGCTGACCTACAAGGAACAGAAAGGGAACTATAAAAGGCATTAAAGGGAGGAGGTGAAGACATGGAGCTGATATTTAAACTGCAGCAGAAATGTGCGGAACAATGGGAAAGACTGTGCAACCTCAACTATAAAAAATATATAGAGAGACAGCATGCGGGAGGGGATAAAACAGGAAAGCTTTTGGCATGGTTATATAAGAGCGAAACTCCCAGACCCACGATCAGAACGATAATTAGAGAAGATGGTAGTGTAGTGGACACCCAAGAGGGAGTTAACCAGGAGTTTGCAGATTATTATAAGTTGCTATATGGGGATGAGGAGGGAAGTAGTCATGGGGAGATAGCGGAAATACTAGAAGACATAGGACTGCCTATGATAAGTGTTGAGGAAAGAGAGGAGCTGGATGCACCGATTACTTTGGAGGAGTTAGAATAAGTGGTGAGGCAGCTGCCTACTAGTAAGACTCTGGGGGCGGACGGGTTCCCAAGTGAATTTGATAAAGTATATAGGGAGTAAGTGCTCCCCCCAATGTTAGAAATGTTAAATGAAGCATTTGAGGTGGGACAGTTGCCGGAGTCACTTAGAGAAGTGATCATAATACCGCTTCCTAAACCCAACAAGCCTGGGCATAGCTGTGGCTCTTACAGACCTTTGTCGATGTTGAACCAAGACAGCAAGATATTGACGGCTGTCTTGGCAAACAGATTGCAGAGAGTTATTGGCAAACTCATACACCCCGACCAGACGGGCTATGTCCCAAATAGAAATATAACTCGTAATCATAGACGACTCCAACGGGTTGTCGAATGGGGAAGTAAGGAAGAGGGCGAAATGGCGATTGTGTCCTTGGACGCGGTAAAGGCTTTCGATTCGGTCAAGTGGCCATGGCTGCTGGCAACCCTGGCGGTCTACGGAATGGGGCCTGGATACATAAGGTGGGCGAAGATGCTATATAGTGAACCGCTGGCTAGAGTTAGAACAGGATCAGTGATATCCGACAGATGGCCACTCAGTAGAGGCACCAGACAGGGGTGCCCATGGTCCCCAATGCTCTATATACTAGCCCTGGAGCCCCTAGCAATATACCTTCGACAATAATACTATAGGTATCGAGGTGGGAGGGGAACAACACTTGATCTCCTTATATGCGGATGACTTGTTGCTGTACTTGAGGCACCCGGAGGAAAATCTCCAGTACATCCTGGAGGTGATGGAGAGATATGTGTCACTGTCTGGGATAGCGGTGAATCCTCAAAAATCTAGTATTTTCCCGTTAGGCAGTTATAAGGGAACCCCTGTGGGACGGTTACCGGTGTTACAAATACCATGGGCGGTTAGTACGTTCCGGTACCTGGGGATAGACGTGTACCATATGGTTGAAGAGGAACATAGGCACAACACCGAGGTAGCCATAGTGAAAATTGAGAAGTGTATGAAATTCTGGGTGAAGTTACCCCTAGCAATGGTGGGACGAGGGGCAATGCTGAAGATGGTGGTCCTACCTAGGCTCCTGTATTATTTTGGGAACATACCATACCTGATACCCAAGAAGTTTTTCACTAAACTAAACAGCATGTGTAGGGATTTCCTGTGGCATGGTACCCGGAATAGGGTGGTGCTATGGTAGCTGCAGAACTTTTATGAAAAACGAGGGATAAAACTGCCTAATTATGAGGCTTATTATGCAGGGAGCCAGCTGCAATATATTGCCAAATGGCTCTCAGATGAAGTGACCCCCGAATCTAGGTTGTTTGGACAAGATTGTGCCCCATTTTATTTGAGATGATTTGGCTGCCCAAGACAGAAATGGAAGGGCGCCCTAAGATGATGATGATTGGGTGGAAGATGTGGCGCCGGGCATGCCGGATGATGGCAAACCCATTCCCATGCTCCCCGCAGGTACCGCTAGCTACACTGGCAGGGGGAGATAAGCAGCTAAGGATGATAATTAGGAACCACTGGGAATCGGTGGGGTTGTTAACGATGGGAGATATCTGGCGAGAGGGGACTATTATAGATTTTGAAGTGCTGGGGGAGGAAACGGGGTTACACACGGGCCAGTACATCACATATCACAGAATAATGCAGAGAATTAGGAACACATGGCCCGAAACAGTACTGTAAGAAGAACCAGATGCCATCATAGACACAATATATGATATAACGGAGGGGGTGCATGAGATCTCCAGACTGTACAAGATGATGATGTCTAAGGTTGGGAAGGAATTAACAAAATTGAGACTAGACTGGGAAGCGGAAGTAGGAGCCCCGATAGAGGATGGGATGTGGGAACGTGCCCTGGGATACTACAAGAAGGTGTCAAGGAATGCGAGACTAAAGCAGATACAACTGTATATTACGCACAGGGCATATATGACACCTCAGAAGATATCTAGGTTTGAAAATGCTGGACGACAGGCATGTTCCAAATGCGACAAAGAAAAGGCTGACATGGTACAAAGCGTTTCTGGGGTGAAGTAGCACAGAAACTAGCGCAAAAGGGGGTCACGATCATCATAGATACAGCCTGGGCCTGCTTGCTGGGGGGGTTCCCGAGATCCAGAAACTGAAGCATGTTAGTAAATGAAGGATCTAGCATATGTGCTTGCAAAAAGAAGGATTGACATGGGATGGAAGACATGTCACAGGCCACGGGTGGAGGTGTGGTGGAAAGAGTTGCAGAGATGGGCGGAGGCAGAAACCATGGTATGGCAAGAGGCAAGCGATGTAGGGGGAGAGGAGGAGGCGGGAACCCTGATGGCATGGAAATCATTAATAGCGTAATTGTTTGGAACAACACAAGATCTGACAGAATCCACGGAAAGTGCGACCCCACCACGTGAGGCAGATGCAGAGTGTGTGGAATAAATAGTCTCGTGAGGGGGGGGTGGGATAAAGGGAGCGGTGACCGGAATTAAGCGATGAACAATTGAACTGTTGCTATATGCACTGCGTGTTTGGTTTGTATTGTTGTTTGGTTTGAATAAACTCATTTTAAAAAAAATAAAAAAATAAACAGAGCCCATTTGTAATAAAATGCAAAACGATGTCTTGAGTAATAAAGAGGCTACGAAGCCTGTAATCGCAAAAGTAATTATTTATAGCGAAAAGGTGCTGGAGATAATTCTGCAGCAAGCAAAAACATCAGACAATATCAATCCAAATAAAGATGTTATAGTGAATATTCATGAAATAAGTCAAAATCGTATTTTGTTAACATCAGTTGTTGAAGATCAAGAGCAACATCAAAAATCTAATAATCAAGATCTATCTCAGTCCCCAATAATGTTCTCTCCAACAGCCCACAATTCATCAGTTTTGTCGTGTTCTTATTCCCAGCCGACACCTCGAAGGAAGCTGGCCACTCCCATGAAGAAACCTCAAGGTGCACCAGAGAATTTTGTGATAGGTTTAGAAACCTTGTTACAAACAATGTATCCTGCTTTATTGTCTCTTACCCGTCTGTATGACATGCTTGACACAAAAATGAATGACCAACTAAAACTTTTGGCACAATTGTCCCAAACTAAAGAATTCAACCAGACACAATGTCGGTGTTGCGAAAATCGAGCCACCAACGTAACTAATGTCAAAGGTGTCGTAGTAAATTTAAATAAAACCAAAGATTTCCAAGAAGACATATTGTTGATAGACTCGACTTTGGATCAGCAGGCATTATTGCAACTTGATGCGAAAAAATAAAATAAAATGTCTGACGCCAAAGTTGAAAGCAAACCTAGTGAATTGATGAACCAAAAGGTTGCAGGGTCGTTTCAAACCACAACGCCAAAAGATAATGGTTTTGAGTCTCACCCTGCACAGCCATGTTTAAAAAATAAAAAAGGCTAAAACAAAGAATGTCACCAATATGGCTTACACATTAGCGGAGAACACAAGCAGTACATCTAGTAAAGAGACATCAATTGAAGTCAAGGGGATGGACAATACAGCTGCATCAAATTATACAATTTTTGATGCAAAAATAAAGCCCTGAAGGGTTCTACCTTGAACATGGAGAAAAAAACAAAGAATTTTAAAATCACTGCTAATGCAAAGCCGACTGGCTCTCGCCAATTTATTCAATCTTTAACTATGCCAAAATCAGCAGCAGCAGTGGCGAGAACTGCCATAGCTAACAAATACCGGAAGGTACTCACACAAAAAGTTGGGGTGATTAGACAGAAGCAGGAGATCTGTTTGCCGTATGAGCCCTTGGATGACCTGGTCATGATGTCTGAGCAACAAAAGTCCATCATGGCTGGACCATATAGGGGTGTCCCAACAGAAATGATGGCTGCCACTGAGGCTATAGCCATACCTGTCAAACAGATTGGCTTGCAGAATGAGAGATTGAATGCTGAAACTGTGATGAATCATCCCATTGAGCTGAATGAAGAGAGGGGAATAATTATTGATGAATGGAGAGGTGAGATAGACCAATCCTTGAAACAATTCTTTTCAAAGGCAAATAATGTGGAATTGTTAACACAACGTGAAGGTATGGGAAATCCTCAAGCTCCAGTAGGGAATAAAAACGAACAGCCGAGAGATGGCCCACGTTCTAAAGATCAAAATATACTTGGACAAGTCTCTAATAATCCAAGGAGAAACCAGAGTTTAAATTGTTTGACCCTGCAGTGTCGTTCACATCCTTACCAAACCTTTGTACTGAATAGGCAGTCAGTGTTTAACATTTTGGCCGATGTCCCAGCTTTGGAGGGGTTGTGTTCTGGAGATATAGACCAAATAGAATTTGTTCATCAACATGACTTAGTAGCGAAATTATGGATGAAATCGGGTTTGGTAAAAAATGCACTGTGGCAGGCTAGATTAGAATTGTGTGAATTAGAATTTGTCCTAAAAAAACAATCGGCTCCAGAGCCTCATTCTATGGCAGTAATGGGGAATTAGTATCAATCTAGACCTTACACTTGTCAAAAGGCACAGATGACGAGACCAAATGTGGAAATGACAACAGTAAATAATCAAATGAATGTAAACAGTGACACAAGGGTGAATCAATGCTAACTAGACCAGACATTGTGTACTTTAGCCTCTTGGAATACAAGAGGTTTTAAACATCTAACCAACTAGAGTCATCATATGTTACAAAATGATGATATTATTGCATTCCAGGAGTTATGGCTTTCAGTCCCCCCAGTGTGGGACAATCATACTGTATCTCTTGTGCCTGCAATTATGCCGGTAAAGGGTACGCCGATGGCTGGCCTCATGGTAGCAGTGAAGACTTCCTCCATTGTAAAACCTGAACCATGGTTTTCTCCAAATAGCTATTTACAGATGGTTAATATTACCACCAGGTTTAACACAATTGGTCTTATCAACATCTTTGGAACCATGTGGCTATTACAGATGATGCCTTTTTTGATGCACTAGAGAATCTGTTAAATTTGACTGTCTTGGACTCAAATTGTAAACATGTAATAATAACTGGAGATTTGAATATAAATTGTATGGAAATGTTTGGGGTAAACTCATCTATTGTCTTAAGAAGATGGAACAGGTTGATGAAGGAGAGGATGTTATACCTGCTTAATGGAATCAAGTCGGGAGATATTCCTCCGCCCGTTACATGGCACCGAGGAAAACAGGAGGCCTTAATTGACTATGTCTATGTAGCTGCTGAACTGTTTAATCCAGTGCTGCGTTTTGAGATTGCACCACCACAGACTGTGAGCGATCATGATATTTTATCTGCGCATTGGGTGTGGTCTTCTGATGGTAATGAGCAAGACTCTTCACTAACTTGCGGCATGACCTTAAATATGGCTTGCAACAGATTCAGTTGGTCCCCACGAGTGTTAGAGAACTTACGTGATAGATTAACACGGAGTTATAATAGTTTGAATGATTTGAGCACTGAGAAATCAGTCATATGTAGACGTCATGCAAATCTTCAAGGTAAAATCGAAAATAACAAAAAACTGCTCTAATAACAAATTCCATACCTATGATCATGCTCTTGCAATACGGAAAGCTGAATTTAGAGCTGATAAAAGAAAGACACAATTTTTGAGTGCTCCAGAAAGAACATAACGACTTAAATCCTTAAAGTGTGCGCCTATAAGAACTGGATAAGAGCAAGACATGCTCAATTATATCAGAGAGATGCAGAGACCATGCTAATAGCACTGAAATCTAGAAACTCTGTGAAAATGTGGCCCTTATTAAAAAATGCTCAAAGTAAGATCTTGAAGGTTTTTCAAATGAACCCTATTCCAGAAGCAGTGTGGGCAACATTCTACAAAACCCTATACGCTGATTTAAATATCATCATGAAGAAGGTGGTGGGAACGGTCAAACTGTGAACATCCAATTTGAAATAGATGATATTCTTTATTATATCTCAAAGTTGTCAACATCCAGAGCTCTGGGTCCTGATGGACTCTCAAATTATGTAATTAAACAACACCCTATGGCGTGGGCGCAAATCTTCATGATAATCTTCAAGCAGATTGTGAAGACTCGGTGTTTGCCCCCATCGTGGAGAAAGGCTATAACAATCCCCATATATAAGAAGGGGGATAATACTGACCCGTCTAACTACAGGCCCATATCTTTACTCAATATTCCGAGTAAACTCTTTGCGAGGCTGCTCCTAAGAGATTTGAACAAATGGCTAGATAAAATGGGCTTGAGAGATCCAAATCAAACAGGCTTTATGCCTGTGATGGGCACAGCTATTAATCTTCATGTTCTGCAAGTCATCAAAAGGCAGGAACAACCGAGGAACCAACTTGGTGTACCTTGCCTTTATAGATTTCCAGGCAGCCTTCGATTCTGTCTGTAGGAAACTTCTGATTGAAAAGCTGATCAGAGCTAATTGCTCAAATAATCTTGTGTTTTGGATAAAGCAACTTCACTCAAACACGACTGTCCAAATTAGATTATCCATGGACGGCACATTGTCAGAACCAATCGAGACATTGAGAGGGTTGAAACAGGGCTGTATCTTGCCTAGTACCCTGTTTAACTTCTTCATTTTTTTAAATATGCCATGATTTTATGAAGACTATCAGATGCTCTTCGCTTGGGAGGTCAGGCAGTCCCCTGGTTGTTCTATGCCGATGACCTTGAGTTGCTGGCGAGAACTCGCAGGGGACTACGTGCCCTTCTTTCATGTCTAAGCAGGTTTGCTGATGCGAACTTATTGAACATAAATCAATCAAAATGTAAAATAATTATCTTGGGCGTGAATAAGGAGGAGGACAAGAAATCAAGACCCTGGGATCTGCAGGATGTAAAGCTCGAAGTGGTTTCTGAATATAAATATTTGGGTCTCACTATTAGCAACAGTCTGAGTGACAAGCCATACTATCAGGAGCTTTATGATAAAATGCAAACAGGAATTTCGCAAGCAAGAATTGTGCAGGCGAAATATGGGATATTTTCATTGATACCTGCAATCACATTTTACCAACAAAAGGTTGTACCAATCCTGATGTATGGTGCAGAGACAAGAGACTACATACCGGAATCAGTGTGGTCTAAAATGAAGGTAACATTTTGGAAATCAGTTATTGGCCTACCCCAAACTGTGTTCATCTGCCGATTACTCCAGGAATTGGGTTTATTGTCTCTTTACGCCACTTATGTGTGGAAACTTTTATCACTTTATCGAAAATATCTGATGGTGGTCCAAAAAAAACTCTCTCATGTTTACTGTGGGCCAGTACATCCTAGAGGCTAAATGTCTTGATATAACGATCTGGTGTGGAGGTGGAGGCATGGTGGAGGCAGATATTGATGATGATCTCCTTATTACCAATTCAGTGAAAGCTAAAACAAAACTGTGGTGGACAGATTGGATTACAACAGGAGAATCATGTGTGAAATTTAAATCCTTTAATCATTTTCCCTCCAGAACTAAGAAACTTCATTGTGTAGAACATTATTTAACAACATTTCTGGAATTCAAAAAGTAGGATGAGTTTTATGCAAATCGGACTGAATTTGTGCTACACGAATGAGGTTCTTTTCATGAGAAAACAAAGTCCAAATGGTAGATGCAGATTTTGTACTAAGCCGAACCAAAGTGAGAGTTTAAAACATCGAGTTGCTGAATGCCAGTCTTTAATTGACGAGAGAGTGCGTTTTTTTAAACATCTTTTTGGGGGGCATGGTGTAATTGATTCTGATGCACTATGGTCGATTTTGTACAGTAGTCAGTTGACAAAAATGAATTTACCATTGATCATGTTTGTAAAATATTTGAATTTAACTGAAAAATTACATTGAAAGACAGGCAATTTGAAAATTGTGCTGCTAATTTGAATGTAGAGTAGTAGAAATTCTATGTATTAGAAATGTTTAGTTTATCCACAAATGAATTGATAATCATGAGGAATTTGATTTAATTATGTGTTAACGATTTTTGATATGAATGTATTATGTTATATTTTGTTAATATTTGAAAGGTTGTGTTTCGCAGCCATGACAAATAATAAATAAAAAAAAAATATATATGTCATTATGTATGTTCTATGTTGTTTGTATTGTTGCGCCTTCACACCTCTGGGTTTATTGGTGCGCGTTATAAGTGAAATAAAGTAAAGTAAAAGTAAAGTACAGCCTATTGTATATGTTCCTTAGAAGAATTACCTCCCCTTCCCGTGTAATGATAGATAGGGATTGAAGATCTCAGGAGCCTGTTTCGGTGTCCGCGACCCTCCTTCCTAGGGTAACGTCCACCCAAACCAGTAGCCCTCTGCTAGGCCTGCCCTTCGTTTTTCTTTTTTTCTTTTGGTAGATACACAGTAGGATTGAAACCCTTGGAAAGAGACAGGTTCAATAGCCCAAGTCTCCTGGAGCACTATAACATTGAAACTTCTGATAAAAGTGTTCCATGACGCATTTGCCAGTACTCTATTTAGTCCGGCTATGTTCCATGACATGTCCCCTCTCTCTACTTTGCTACACTGGGTCTTAATGCCAAGTCAATCAACATTATCAAGATCACACACATCAGAATTATGGGATACATAATACTCTTTTGTTCTAGGCGTCCAACCCATGGTAACTGGCCTCTCCACTATGCAGGGGATTTACTTGCGCCCTTAAGGTGCAAGAATTCCAGTGATCTAAGTACAATTTTAGTTCTATTGGTGGGGTATATTCTACGATCGATACTCGGTAGACCCTCTACCAGGTCCCAGGATCAGAGATGAATTCAAATATAGTCTCAATGTGAGTTCGGGATATTTCCCTTCTGACAAGCTAGAATATCCCCTTGGATAACCGATAAGCACCCTTTTATATACCTGATCCAGTGTATGCATTTGTTTTTTAGACTCTCGTAGTCTTCGTGATATCCAACAGCTAATCGTGGAATATTAGTCATTACTACAGAAGGGCGATTGTCCCTAACCTAGGTGTTCACCTCCATTGCATTTAAATTGGAAATAGGGGGCTTCCTTATTGCAATGAGATTTGGGCCTGCCAAAGGAGAAGCCACCCTATGCAGAGGGTATCTAGTTGCATTTGTACAGTTCCCGTGTTCCTCAAGCTGGGTGCAGGGAGTCTACCACTGAGGTACGTCTGAGACCCTTCCGGTTCTTGGCAAATTACCCAGGGTATAGTCAGAGGTTTGTTGGGACTCTCCTTATTCCTCCCAATGGGGCCCTTCATTACATTGTTATGTACCGTATTTGAGGCCTGAGATTTGCCCAATTCTCTGAGATTGTTTGTTTATTTTCCTTAATTTACCCGGTCAGAATGGTTAATAGTTTCGCTTATTTGCTACTCCCTATATCGACAGTTGGAACGTTTTGAGGGAAGGAAGTATGTGATTCGTTATATAGTTCCACTGTCTGAGGCAACTCAGTCTAAGGCATAAAATATGCAGTGTTGCATAGCATTTGCTACGCAATTCTGTAGATTTGCTAATTAAATGGACCCTTGTGTAGCAAAGTTAGCTATAAGTACATAGCTCATAGAAATCCCCATTTTTTTACATTGTATTTAGTGGAGAATGTAAGGGTCAGTTTAGGATTTTGGAAACAGGACTGAAGACGTTTTGTTTGTTTAACCTCATGACACAGACATTGTTTAGTTTTGTTGCTGCTGAAGAGTTCAGTTCTCCTCGCAAGTCTGGTTTAGTGACAACCTCTTTATCCAGTGTTTCTGGATGATCTTTTAAGCAAAATATGTTCCTATTCACTGATTGGCCATGTTTATGTTTCTATACATAACCCTGTAATGGATACCTTAAACACCTCCTTTAGAGTAGACTAGTTAGCCCCTACCAGTCCTTTAGTTCAAAAAGTGATTGCTTTACAAAACTGATATGTAACGGTAGTGTCAGATAAAGCTTCCACAGCGAACCCCCAGCTCTGAGTCAGAAACTCACATTGTTATCCATTGAGAATGAAACAGTTATCTTTTGTTGTCATAAGGAACCTATCAAGGTACTCGGCTGATTCAAACAAATGCACCCATTCAAATGATGTAATGGTTAATTGTAGGATTTGTGGACCACAGAGTAAAATAAATCACCATCCTCCCATAAATGCCATTGTTGGCGACCACTCCAAATCCAGTTTTACTACCATTTGTAATTAATTTTTTGAAGGCCCGAAACAATGGTCTTCCTGGAGAACGTGGTGTCCATCTGCCTGTCAAGCACTCTTCTAAAATACTCTACTCAAATTAGCCTATACTCCATACAGGTTTGGAGTATTATTGCTAGGTAAGAGGAAATACTAAGTTGCTAGGTTGGGCGCATACGTACTGAGAAGTGTTATGTTATCCGTATTTGTAGAGCGCACGTTCGACATAAGGCATCATAGCGCTAGCAGCAATAGCAGATCATTGAGGGCTCAGAACAAATATGTCTTCAAAAGGCGACGGCAGACAAGATGACCCACAGTAGTCCTCAGAGCGGAAGGAAGAGTATTCGATGCTTTGGCCGCGGCTACAGAAAAGGCACGACCGCCAATGCGGAAGAGTCTCACACAGGGAACTGCCACCCCAGAAGCGGACAATGATCGAAGGCAGCGGGATGGAACATACTGTGAGAATTTCAGCTGAAGATATTCAGCCCCTAAGCCAAAATATGCACGGTGAACAATGCATAGAGATTTAAAGGTATGGTTTGTAATTTGCCCACCGCACCCACATAAGCATTAGTATGACGTACAATTTTTTCAATTTGCAGAGAAACGCAAGTACCGGCCCAAATCAGTAGCCCTCTGGATGGTAAGAAAAGCAAAAGAGTTCTCTCCCTGCTGTAAGGGGTTAAGAGCAAGACTCGGACACAGTGGCATGTGCCGTTTTGGTTATAAACCTTTATTGTCAAAATAATAAGAGTTGGAGAAATCCTGTCTATCCCTAACTCTGAGGGATTTCCCTACCTCAACAAAACTAAATGATATCTGTTATGATGTTAAACAAACAAAATGTCTTTAGTCCTGTTTCCAAAATCCTAAACTGATCCTTTACATTCTACACTAAATACAATGTGAAAATGCGTATTTCTCTGAGCTATATACTTAGAACTTTGTGTTTGGAACTTCAATAATAAGCTATAAGGTGCACAAAATAAAATAAGGTTCCTCTAGGAAAGGGGCTTCCCTTCACCTACATTTTTTCCAGTGGTCTTGATAATATTTTATCACAGTTCATAAATCAAGACACCGTTCTTTTTTATAATTCTCTTGAATTCTTAAAGGGGCACAAGTCTTCCTTTTTCTGTTGCACACTTTGACATATAGGGGTTCTGACTGTGAGAAACCTGAGGGATCACCTCGGTAGGGGAACCCACAGGTATGCTCAGGGGAATGCCCCAGGTGAGACACGGTATTATAGCAGGGAAGAAGGTGAAGAGGACTAAATCTCTGAAGCTTTTGTAGGCTGTTCCAAATCTATCTCCCTTCCTCCCAATGAATCTCCCATATCAGAATTCATCAAAGCCTCCACCTATGGTAAACCCATTAGGAACCCAAACGCCAGTGCCGTGGGAAACTACATCTCCCAGGATCCCTGTTTTCCTGTTACCTACCTGAAAACTCCCAGTCATTCCTCTCCCTCTGATGATTTTTCTTTTAACGATTTCCCAGTCTGATTTAACCAAACACTGCCCACCACTATTCATCTCACCTGTCTAAATTCATCAACCCCCCTAGCACGGAAAATATAATTCCTCATGACACCTTTTCCCCATCCTACCCCATAGGATTTTTAGAAGCTCTACCCCTCCTCTTTTCCAGCATAAACAGGTTTGCACACCGTAAAAAACAATGAACAAACACCAGAGCCGTTTACCTGACATGTCCCAACACTAGGGTCAGGCAGAGTCAGACAATTGACAATAACCACACACACCTGACAGCCCTTTCCCTTCCCCACAGGGATAAAATGCAGAGCACAAGAGCACACTTGAAGCAAGGAGAAAGGCATGAGGAAGCAGCTATTCCAGGACGGCAGTTCAAACGGAGAAGAAAGGCGGAGAGACCGTAAAGGACAACAAGAAGGGAAGTGCCCTTGCCCTTTTCGAGCCAAGCCTGCAAAGCCTCCATGAAAGGAATCGTGAGACCGGGAATTACAGCTGACGTGTGGTGTAACAGATGCCAATGGTGCACAGGACCATCCCGCACTGATAACCGAGGAGGGGAGACATTCTTGCTACCGTGGTACCGTCCTTGACTCCAGAGACCAGAAACAACAAGGTCAGCCTGTTGGGAAAGATTTTATACTTGAATGTAATTTTCCCTCCCTGTGTCAACCCCCAAACTTTTTGCTGCTGTTTTACCCCCTGATCTAAACTTTGCCAGAGAAGCACAGTCCTCAGCTGCACTCCGCTGGGCTTTGCCGCAATTCTTATGGGGAAACTGACATGCCCTTAAGACAGTCAGTACTGGGAGACTTCATTTCCCTTAGTCTTTTCCTCATGTTGCAGCTTTTGTGCAACATGTATCAAGAGTGCAATGTAACTTACTTTACCACACTCTTGGGTCTCTAGTCATACCAAAGGCCCTAGAAACTCTCACTGGACTTATTATGAACTGTGCAGGTGTGTCACGGACGGGACTGGTGGCAGCTATCGTTTATCTTATGTTTTGAACCCTTTTTTGCCATGTTATCTGCACTTACCGCATTTTGTACGAATAGGTGGCCTGGCTCCAAAATGGCCATGCCACGTGGTTCTTTGTCCTGTCCTTTGGCCATCTTGCCCCTTCACCTTCCCTAGGTCGAGTAGACCCGGGTCAGTCCTTATTTGGTCATGCACTTTCTCGCAAAACCCAAAGCTTTCGCGGGCTTCTGCATGCCTTGTGTGTGTGCCTCCAGGATGTGGGCTGGGATGTCTGTTCCCAATACACATCCTGGGTGCCAGAGAGTCTGGAGTGTCCTGAATGCCTGGGACCACAGTGGTCCGTGATTGATCTATGTATGGAGTGAGTGTTTGTGAGCAGATCTCCCATTGGGTCCTCTCCGTTTTGGCACGAAGGGAACTTTGGATAAGAGGAGGCTGAAAACACCACTACCATGTCTATCTCCTGAATTCACACTGAACAAGAGGTAAGGAGCCAAGTATCCTACAACAAGAAGTCGAGTCGAGGAACCGCTGGTGATCCGCTGGAAGGTGTGGAACCCTGAGCACGCTGTCGTAGTGTGAGACCCCTCTACATCTGATCGTCCTTGAAGGTCTGCGAAGGCGCTTAGACCCATTGGAATAGTAGGACCAACTATTCTCGGCACCGTCATCAAACCCTGCAAGTAAGCCTCTTCGGAAGTGTCCCTGGGCCAACCAGTGGGCTGACCAGCTTACGCAAGACGTTTTGCTCTGTCACCACCGCCGTTTCGGGAAGCCCTCGAAACTTGGCCTACTGCTAGCTCTGTGTCCACGGCACCCTCACACTGAATTTCGTACACTTGGCATTCCCAGGTCTGAAGTGAGACGAGTGCGCCCGGACCAGAGTAACTGTGGTTGCCGTGTTGCCCTGCTGTGGCAACGACCTGTGCACGTTCGCTGCCTTTGTGACCCCCTCGACCGTGCATCCTGCTACTGCGGAACTACACTGTGTCGAGACGTCCTGCTTGTCGCATCCGAACCTGCCAGCAACGTGAACTGAACTGGCGAAGTCTGGGTCTGCCTGCGTTGGGGACCGGTGAGTAGTCCATACCCCAACCGGTGGCCCCTCGCCCAGGAGCCCATTTCTTTTCTACCGCTGTTGCAAAATAGCGACTCTATCCCGCACTCTCAACCTGCCTCCGCCCGCAAGTGGAGGTCTTGCTTGAGTAGTGGGGACTTGTTCTTCATCGCTTCATTCACCTTCCTGAACTGTCAGAGACCCTTGAAGAGACGCTATTTTGTCGATTGGCACAAGCACATGCATGTACTATTGAGCATAAGGCTCCTCTCTTCGTAGGACTTGGACTGCCTCCTAGTTAGGTGTATTTCTGATGTCGAACTGGGTCTAACGATTACTTGCACTGTCTGTTTTCCTCCCCATCTAGGTTGTCTACATATTCCGTGCTCCTTAGACCCCTCGGTCTTGTATATATATTGTATTGATTGTGATGTGTTGGTTTACTTTAGTATTATTGTGATTCTTTGCTATGGTCGATGTCACAAAGTCCTTGTAATAAATGTGTCTATATTTTTAATATAACACCTGTCTGGAGTAATTTGTAAGTGCCCTTGCTTTGTTTGCTCATTGAGGGCTTACAGTCACCCTCACCCCTCTTGAGACTTAGTCTTGACCGCCTCCATCGCTACCCTGATTGGTCTGGCTTGTCCAGAGGTTACCCTGTTCCAAGAAACTAGGCTGGCCTTCTGAACCTCTGCCCCTCCAGGTCAGAGTTCAGAAATCCAACTTAACAAATTGGTGTACAGCGGTGGGATAGGACTGAAGGTATCCAGTGTTACATACGAGTGAAGGCATTTCAAGTTATTTCTAACAGGACACATAGTGAACTGTTGTAGTATAACTTTTTAAAGGCCATAGTCGTATCTAACAGTATGGAAACAAGTACCTTGTTAACCTTAAATGCTTCGAAATCTGAAACATTGAAAAAGATGTGTGCTGAGAGGTGTCTCCTCTCAGGGCACAAAAATGGAAATGATCCAAAGAATCATGGCCTGGCAAGACGTGCAGCTTAGTGCCATAGCTTCAGAGGACAGTACAGAAGGAGGTGGGGCTGCTCTCACTGGTAGAACTGATAGTTCTGCCGCTGCACTGGTCCACATTAACCATGAAGACATGGAGGATGTAATGTCTAATTTTTCCTCTGCCAGTGCTGATGGGGAGGCCATACTTGAAATCAAGAAGCAAGAACTGATGTTTAGGCAGAAGGAGCTTGAGTTCAATATGGCCAAACTAAAAATAGAGCAGGCAGAAAAACAGAAAGACAGGGATCACCAGTTGGAACTGGCCAAGCTTCAAGTTGCCAATGGATCCAAGGGTCCTGGACATGGGTATGGGGACTCCTCTCATCCAAGGTTTCCAAAAGATCTGCTCAGTGTGTATGAGGAAAAGAATGACATTATGGACTGGCTGAATACATTTGAGTATGCATGTGAAGTTCAACAAGTTGACAATGCTGATAAAATTGCCTGGTTACTTAGCAGACTGCCCCATTCTGGCTGCAGTGCCATTATGGAAATGTCGAAAACTGAGAGAGCAGATTTTGCGATGTTGAAGCAAACTCTTATCTTAAAGTTTGGAAAGACTCCTCCCCAATACTTAAAAAGATTCAGAGAGTATAAGAAAAAAGAAGGTGGTACTTGGGTATCTTATGTAACTGAATCCTTAAAAAACTTGACTGGCTGGGTCGAAGGTTATAAGGTTTCTACCTTTGAAGATATGATAAGTCTTGTCATGCTGGAACATATTTTTGCATCTTCTTCCCCTGAGCTTAAGCAGCATTTGGCAGATTCAAAGGAGATAGATCCTAAGAAGCTTGCCATTGCAGCAGATTTATGGGTGTCACATCGAGTGTCCCATAAGGACAAGACTCATCCTGGTAAGCAGGAGGAAGGGAAAAAGTCCACAGATAAGGAGGGTGGGGAAACTGATAAATCTTCTTTCCAAAAGGGCCACAAAAAGAAAAATAAGGGTAAGACACAAGAGAACTCACCGGGTAGTGGAGGTCAGCCTCCGAAACAGAACTCTGGTTCTAATAAGCCTCCCTATGTGAACAGACCCAATGGATCTTGTTTTGCTTGTGGAGCAACTGACCACGTGAAGGGGGATCCCAGATGTAAGGTCAAAACCTTGGGGGTCCATTCTGCTAATCTGGCCTTCTCCTCCTACGAGGAAGAAGAGATTACCGGAGCATCCTTCGCCTCAGACTCCTTCCCCAGTGGGATAGAAGCTGAGGTAGTTTTAGTTTCCCTGGGTTCCTGGGAGCCTAAAGTCTCAGAGGCCTATGCTAGGATTCCAGATAACACCAAGCACTACTTTAAGGACAGTGTGCTGATCAATGCAGTAGATACTCCAGCCCTTAGGGATAGTGGATGCAGTCGAACTGCAGTGGATTCTACCTTGGTAGACACAGAGGAAGTTGCCAGAGCTACTGTGATGCCCACTAAGTTGGCTGACGGCCCACCACTCATGTTCCCAGTAATACCTGTAAATCTTACTATCAATGGTACAGCAGTCAGGATTCCAGTGAACATTCAGAGGAGTGTCCCAGGAAAGGTCTTGTTGGGCAATGATCTCAGAGATTTAGGGTTTGTGGGAGATACTGCTGACAGACCCTGCACAAGGTCTCAAACGAGGGCAGCACTGGCCAAGACCAATGTCCTGCCCCAGCCAAAGGGGAAACCCAAGGCTAAATGAGTCAAAAAACCAAAAAGAGGGAAAGAAAATATTCCCCCTAACTCGCCTACCACTGAGGTGGAGGTAGTTGGTCAATCACCCGGACCTGACGAGGAGGTGGTGATGCCTGAAGTGTTTGACCCCAATGACCATCCTGAACTAAACGATTTGTTAGTAGAAGGTGGTCCTGACAGGGAAGAATTCAGTAAAGGTCAACGTGAGTGCCCATCTCTGGAAGGCCTAAGGAGACAGGCCTGCTCCCAGCTTGAGGGTGAACCTCCTGGGAAGCATCGGATTTATTGGGAATGTGGGCTCCTGTACAGAAGGAGACCATAGGAGGTTGGTGGTTCCCCTTGCTGTAAGACCCTTCCTCCTGCAGCTGGCGCATGAAGTGCCCCTTGCTGGTCACCTTGGTATTAAGAGGACCAAGCAAAGGTTATCCATGCACTTCTACTGACCCAAGATGGGGGTGCAAGTAGAAAGTCACTGCAGGAGTTGTGCCTCCTGCCAGTTATCTGGTAAGAGTGGTTCAACAATCCAAGCTGCATTGGTACCACTCCCAGTTGTGGGAGTACCATTTGAGAGGGTAGGGATCGACATTGTTGGTCCCCTTGACCCCCAAACATCCTCAGGCAATAGGTTTATCCTGGTCGACCATGCCACCAGGTATCCTGAGGCCATCCCATTGAAAACAGTGACTGCCAAGTCCGTTGCAAAAGCTTTACTTGGCATCTTTGCTAGGGTTGGCTTCCCTAAAGAAGTTGTGTCTGACAGAGGCAGCACCTTTATGTCTAAGTATATGCAGGCTATGTGAAAAGAATGTGGGGTCACCTATAAGTTTTCTTCCGCATACCACCCCCAGACCAATGGTCTGGTGAATCGGTTTAACAAGACCTCGAAAAGTATAATTGGGGCTCTGGAAGAACCTCAAAGAAGAAAATGGGATCTTCTTTTACCATGCTTACTGTTTGCCTACAGAGAGGTACCACAGGAGGGTGTTGGCTTCAGCCCCTTTGAACTTCTGTTTGGTCACCCTGTGCGGGGACCCTTAGCTATAGTCAAAGAGGGATGGGAGATGCCCACTCCCCCTATTACTACCAACATAGTAGACTATGTGTTAGGGCTCAGAAAAAGGATGGTACTCCTGATTGGTCTGGCTAGTGACAAGTTGAAGGCAGGACAAGCTCTGGTGAAACATTGGTATGACCAGAACGCTTCCCTCATCAACTTCACGCCTGGTCAGCAAGTCCTGATCATGAATCCCATAAGGCCTAGAGCTTTACAGGATAAGTGGTCAGGCCCTTACACAGTGGTGGAGCCCCTGGGTGAGGTCAACTATTTAGTGGACCTTGGAAGGCCTGGACAGGCCCCAGAAGTGTTCCATGTAAATAGGCTGAAGGCTTTCATCCCAAGAGTTGAAATCGCAGCACTGCTATTGGCTTCAGATGTTGAGGAAGAGGAGTCTGAACCTCTCCCTGACATTTTTCAAAGCAGTCCTTCAGATAGCTCCTTTGAGGGTGTCCGAGTGGCCCCTCACCTGACTTCTGATCAGCAGGCTGAGGTGAAAAGTTTGCTTAGGCAATTTACCCCCCTGTTTTCACAGTCCCCTGTTTTGACACCTTGGTGCAAACATAACATAGACACAGGAGACAGTGTACCTACCAAAAGTAGGGGATACAGAATGTCAGACAAAGTACGGTTTTACATTAAGACAGAGGTCAACAAAATGTTGGATCTTGGGGTGATTGAACCCTCTAGTAGTCCTTGGTCCAGCCCTGTCGTTTTGGTTCCAAAAGCAGGTACTTCTGAATTGCGCTTCTGTGTGGATTACAGGGCTCTGAATGCTGTCACCAAGACAGATGCACACCCCTTGCCTCGAACAGATGAGCTGGTGGATACCTTGGGTGCCTCCAAGTACCTCAGCACGTTTGACCTCACTGCAGGCTATTGGCAAATAGCCCTTGCAGAACATGCTAGGGAGAAGACAGCGTTCTCAACTCCATAGGGTCTTTACCAGTTCAGGGTAATGCTTTTTGGGTTGAAGAATGCCACTGCCACTTTCCGGAGGCTTGTGAATCATGTGTTGAATGGGTTGGATGAATTCTGTCTTGCATATCTGGATGCAAGACAGATATGCTTAACACAGCGCAGCCGGTGAGTCGGAGGGAGAACCGATAAATAACCGGACTGTGTTGAGCGAAAGTTGCAAACGGCAACTTGTTATGAACAAAGAACTTGTGTACTACTGAACTTTTAAAATCAAGGGAAAGACCAGCTGCAGAGTGGTCCGGGTCCACGTGGGCACCCATTCTAAAGACTCTGGCAGGTCCCTTTTTTTCTTCTGAATAATATAGTAACAAGAGGCCGTAGGGAAGGCCGACATGCAGAGTTAAGGTGGTCCTACGAGGGTTGAGCCAAAATCCTTTGTACAATCGAGAGTCCTTAACCCATTACCAAAGTTGTGCCAGTGTGAAACTGGCATGTGTGCCCAGCTGAGGTAAAACGCTGTATGAACGATAAATGTGGAAAGCCTGACTGGGAGCTAGAAAAGCTAAGGAAAGTGAGTCCTGCAAGGTATTACGAATAAGTGAACTGTGTGAAACTGGCAAATGTGAACCCGGCTGAGGGATGCCTGAAAATGAGAGCAAAACGTAACCCTGTTTGTTTGTTTATTATTTATACAGCGCGCCACACCCTAGGGTATCTGGGCGCTTTACAAGACAACTTAGGATACATAAGTACGTATGAAAAGACATTGATACAGAGTAGGATGTCGACAGGTAGTGAGAACAATTGAAGTAACAGTTAAATACAGTGAATACAGGAACAGAAACTAGGTGTGCTTAGATGCATTTGTCAGTGAGAGGGTGATACATAAAAGCAATTACAGGTGTAATTGTGCTGGTAAGGGGCAAGTGGCATCTCAATTATAAACTCAAGCAGTTTACTGTCCTTGGTGAGGAGCCATTTTGTGGTGTTGGATCTGAAACCGTGTAGGTTGAGGTCAGTATGTAGGTTGAATGGGAGGGCATTCCATGCCAAAGCTGCTTGTAGCGGTACCCGTAAACATTGTATCGACAAGTGTGAACCCGGCTGAGGGATCTCCACAATGAATGGTTGTTTAAAAAGACATAAAGACCTTTGAATGTTACCAGTTGCTGAGATCTTGAACAGAAGGCTGTAGTGAACCCGACTGAGGGAGGCCAAGGTTACAAAAGGATCGAAGCCCGGTTGAGGAGGATCCACGGGTGAAAGGAAATCACTCCCTGGAAATATTACTGAAAGGAACATTTTGTTTGTTGTTAAAAATAAATCGGGCCCTCTGAGGCAAGAGACTTGGTATAAAAGAGACTTGGCCATTGTAGACCTTGATATTTTGAAAATGAATTTAAGCTTGTGCTGGAGAAGCCAAGGAGTGTGCTGTGCTCGAGAGTCCCGCCTTGTCCTGTGCAAAAAAATGTGAGAAAGTGAGACCCCAGTTGTCCCATCCTGATATATCATTTTCTTGAACACTTTTGTTTATGATGAACTTTATCCCATACTATTTTGTAATTTAGCAGTAAGGATTGGCAATTTATTTTTTAGCATAGGCCTTTTTTATTTGACAAGACGCAAATAGGAATGCCTTATTATTTGATGGTCGTAGCTTGCACCCATCTTAGATTTAGGTTTAGATTAGGCGTTTTTCTCACCCATTTATACATTTTAATAAACTCCCTTGAACTGTGACCACTTGTGTCTTTCTTTCTTTACTGTTGCCATCATGAGTTTCTTACGTGACCCTTGAGCTTTCTCAATTCTTCTTTCTTCCTTTCCCTGGTATACACTCCTGCCAGGGTATTGTTCCTTGATCCTGAAAAAGTGGTATGAACCATCCCTTTTTATCATTTATCTTCTTACCTCTGGTTTACTTACCTGCCAGGGTATTGTCACATTCTTGCTTGGTTGTGAGTCCCAGACTCACTGGTTGCCTGGTTCACTGACCTGCCATGGCTTCTCCACTCCTTGTTCAGTTTCGCTTTTATCCAGCTCACAAGAATCAGCAACTCTTTCTCAATTTCACTGCCTTTTTTTAGGCTTTTGCTCTCCACACTGTTCGTACTTTCAATACATGCACTGCCTTTGCCATATCCGTAATAATTGCACTGCCTTGACTTAGGCTCTCTCTTTCAACAATGTTTGTAATAATTGCACGGTCTTTGCTCAGGCTCTTTTGCATAGTATGCGGACACGGTTTATGCCCAGAAGCGCCCCAGTAACCCGCTCATTCAACCTGGGCTTACCGGTTGTGTATGGTGCCTTCAGTCATGTTTCCCCAGCATCTGCACTCTGGCCCATTGACTGGCAGCGCACCAGTGAGTTGTTCACTTCCTACTTTGCCTTTCTCTGTCCTCGGCAGCTCCGGCTACAGGTAACCAAAAAACGGAAAACTTCTCCCGACCTGGCTCCTCTGTACACCGTGCCCGTTGGCCTCTGCAGTACGCTCTGCAGCCTGCTCGCCTTTACAGTCCTCCACAGTGTCCGCAGAGCAGAAGTCGGCTGTCTCTCCAATCTCTGCCTCTCTCATTCTCCTTGATTTGGCTCACCTGCGCACTTTTTAAATGTGCCGGTCTTTCTCTGCAGTTTCCAATGACTAGAACGCAGCATTGGTTTCCCTATCTAGTCCTCCTTATTACTCCATCCCTCTTCCTTGTCTCAGTACCAAAAAGTGGGGTGGCGGGGCGGTAAAGGAGGTTTTGGGCTACAAAAACCTGGGTTGTCAGTATCTATACTACAGTAGGTCATGTATGAATGTTGCAAAAGTACCTGGTTGTCACTAAAAGGTACGACTGAGGGGTTATCTTGTTTCAGTCTCTTTCTATCTTCCTGGAGCGTGTTCTCTCCCACGTGGTCCTCCCGCAGATTGCCACCCCCCCGTCCCCTCGCCCCAGGGTCAGAGTAAGGTAGCTTCTTCCTTTCTCTGGCCATGTAAGAGAGTCTTCCTTCCAGGAAGGTGTCAGATTGGCACAACCCCCACTTGTCACACAATTTGTCTTGCAACTGTTGGGTTTACTGGAGCAAAAACAAATGTTGCTGGAAGGTTTTGTATAAATCATAACCATGGGCACAGGTCTGGGCAACCCTCTAGACCTTTGTTTTTCAGACTGCTAAGCCACTACAGAAGGGTGAAAGACCATATGCAAATCAGGCTTGGTCCCACTTGAAAAGGGGCAGTCCAGCCTGAACTGCTAGGTCACATCCCTTCTGCACGGTACTACAAGCATCCCCAGCCTTGTTTCAGCCTTGTTGGGCCTCATCAGTGAGGCTAGCTTGTGTGTCTAGGCTTAGCAGGCTCTGGACCCATGTCTGGGCATACCCGTCCCACTCGGGGTGACTAAAGCAAAACCAAAGGTTGATAGCTGGAAGGTTCTGAATAAATCGTAACCACGGGCACAGCTCTGGGCAACCCCCCAGGCCCTCGCTTTTTAGCCTGCCAAGGATTATCTGAAGGGGAAAGACCACATGAAAATTAGGCATGTTCCCACCTCAGAAGGGGCAGTCCAGCCTGTACTGCTAGGTCGCATCCCTGCTGCACAAGACCACAAGCATCCCCAAACATGTTTGAGCTTTGTTGGGCGTCATCAGTGAGGTGTAGCATGGGTGTCTAGCCGCGGGTCCCGTTCCTGCTGGACCTAGAGACTCAGGCTACTACTCACTGATGAGGGTGGGTATGCCCAGATGTGTGTCCCATGCCTGCTGGTCCTAGAGACTCAAACCGCTCTTCACTGATGAGACCTAATGAGGACAAAACTTGTCTGGGGATGCTTGTGGTCTCAGGCAGAAGGGATGTGACCAAGCAGTTTGGGCTGGGCTGCCCCTTTTGGGGTGGGACATAGCCTGATTTGCATTTGGTCTTCCCCTTTTGTAATGGCTTGGCAGTCTGAAAACCGATTGTCTAGAGGGTTGCCCAGACCTGTGCCCATGGTTATGATTTATACAAAACCTTCCAGCCATCAACTTTTGTTTTTGCTCCAGTAAACCCAACAGTTGGAGAGCAAGACAAATTGTGTAACAAGTGGAACTAAATGGGGTCTGAGCCCGGATGAGGGAGATCCGAGGGGAAGCTTATACTCACAACACTGGCAGTCGGTGGAGATCCGAGCACGAGCAAGAGAGATCCAGGGGCAAAGCTCTCATCCAACCTTTACGTGGAAAATGATACGTGAAGGGTCAGCCCAGAAGAGAGGAAACCGGGGGTGAAGCTGTCACCCTAACAGAATTGTGAAGTACGATACAAAAAGGGACAGCCCAGAAGAGGGGGACCCAGAGGTGAAAACATCACCCATATTGAACTTAGGTTACAAACTTTTATTTGTTAAAGGAACTTTTGTTTTATTGTTTAAACACATCAGGCCCCGAAGGCAAGAGACTTTCAGAGGAAACGAAACTTGGTCATCGACGGTCCTGAGAACTGCCATTGGAACTGTTGTCTCGTGCTGTAGAATCCCGAGACCATACTGTGCTTCAAGCTCCAAGCTCCAACCTTACCCGTGCTCTAACTGTGGAGAAGGGAGACTCAGTCTACCGCCTCCCGAATTATCATTTGAGAACACTTCTTTCTTTCTTGAAACTTAACCTTACACTCTTTGTATTTAGCGTAAGGATTGGCAATAGGTTATTTTTTTAAGTATAGGCCTTTTTATTTAATTTGACGCCACTAGGACTATCTTTTTATCATTTGATGGTCGATACTCGTCCCCATCTTAGATTTAGGTTTAGGTTAAGCGTTTTTCCAACCTGCCTACCACTTTCATTGTTCAATAAACACCCTTGAACTGTGATCACTTGTGTCTGTCTTACTTGTTGTCCCCATGAGTTTCTCACAATGCACAGTGCCAAAGGTGCAACCACAGCAAGATCCATCCACTCTTTCCCTACCCCAATAGCTGTAACCCCCCTGAGCAACCCAATTGTGCAGTAAACAAATATGAGTAATAGTAAATGTGCACTCTAAGGCCTTTTTCTGTACCTGGTTCTCATCAAAATCCTTTAAGGCTTTGCACTCTACAATTACATGCAGATGTCTATTTCAGGCACATGTAGTGCATGCTTTACACAGATAGATTTGGAATATTGATATTTTTTTATAAATGAGTTTTTACTGGATTTTAATACAAGAAGGTCACAAAAATGTTAAAAAACAAGGCGAGAAAAATAAACATTTCTTCACATTACATCGTTGAGAATGTTATACTCAAAGGTCAGTTTTCAACATGTACCTCATATGCTTTCAAATCTCAGTCTCTAAGCGTTTGAAGTGACTATGTACATTTCCAATTCCCTCACCACCCCCCCTCCTGTCTTCCCTCCCTCTCCCACCAAGACTAGGTTTATCTCTCATGGGGGTTGCATTGTGCTGCGTTTGTTTGGTTGCGTTCTATGTTTTTGGGGACTTCTTTGAAGGGGAACATCCTTCTATGTCTTCACCTTAGGTAGGGTCGCTTGTCTGACAATGCCAGACCCCAATATGGTTTGCTCTTTTGGTCATTGACCGACACAGTCCTCGGACACATTGTTCCCTATTACTGTCTCGCTCATGACATTTATTTATTGAGAAACTCCATCCACAGAATATCACATTGCGTGGACTTCCCGTGCAGTGAAGATGTTATCTTTTCCATGATGCATATATTAGATGCTACGTTGACCCACTCTTTCTCGGTAGGGATTGCAGGGGATTTCCACTTTGTGGCTAATAAGGCCTGTGCGGCTAGCAAGAGTTACATTGCCAAGCCTTTGACCCTCCTCCACTCGTCTTCAGTCTTTTCAAAACCAAACAAGATGAGGAAGGGTTCTGCTGTTCTCTGAATCCCATCCAGGTTCCTAATCCACCCCAGTACCTCATCCCAGTATATTTTGATTTGGGGGCAACCCCACCACATATGCCAGTAATCTGCCATGCTTCCACATCCTCTCCAACATAGTGGGCTAGATGATTGGTACATTTTGGAGAGTCTGTGCGGATCATATTGCCACCGATGTAGTAGTTTAATGGAGTGTAGCTTATATTGGCATGAGATCGAAGTTCTGGGCGCCGCTTGGCACATCTTTCCCCACATTTCAGGGTCAATATCTTCCCCCAAGTCTCTTTCCCATTTTATTTTGAGAGATTCTGTGGATCCCTTTCCCGCCTCTATCAGTGTTTTGTATAGGGTTGATATCGGTCCCTTCATTTCTATCCTGGAGTTCAATAATGTTTCAAAGGGGGTGAGTTCTCTTCTCAGTTTGTCTTTCGACTCTGTTCTCATCAGGACACCCTTGATCTGCAAAAAGTGAAATACAGACATTACCCCTATTCCTAAGGCCCCCTCTAGCTCTGGGAGCGTGATGTAGGAGTCTTTTTTTCAGGAGCTGTCCTACTCTTTCCATTCCCGCCTCGTACCATGATTGGAATCTTTCCAGATTGGGGATGTGATCATTAATACCTGGGCACCACAGGTGGCTCAATGGCGAATGCCATGTGGTAATGTTTCTCATCTCCGCACCTTCTTTCTATATTTCCCATATAGTTTCCAATATCGTGTGTGCTTTTGACCTCCTGAGTACTCTTCTCCTTGATGCCCACAGCCATTCATTGAGGCGTCTTAGCCATGATATGGTCAATTTGTCCCACCGAGCAAGGTCAGCGTGGAAATTTCGAAGGAGAGTCGGGAAGTTGGCTTCATACAAATCTCCTAGTTTTTCCTAAGCTGTATTCCTAGATATTTCAGCTTATTATGTTCAATCGTAAGGCCTAATGGGGAGTATCTATCATTATTTGTTTCTGTGGACCCCCCATAGGGGAAACGGAATCGACTTAGCTTTATTGACTTTAAACCCTGGTATGTGGCCATATTGTTCCAGGAGGGACAACACTCTGGGGATGGACGAGTTCGGATTTGTCATGTGGAGGAGCATATTGTCTGCATATAGTGCCACCTTGTACTCCGTCTGTCCCATTCGCATTCCCTCTACCAGGGTGTCCTCATCTTCTGAGCCAATGGTTCCAACGAGAGAGCGAAGAGGATAGCTGAGAGAGGGCATCCTTGCCTGGTGCCTCGTTTTAGCTTAAACCATCTTGAGTATTCCCTATTTACATATACAGAGACCTTGGGCGCTGTGTAAACCGCCTCAATCCCCCCTTCTAAATTTCGGGCCTATCCCCACTGTGCGCAGAACAGCTGCTAGGGATTCCCATTCCACTCTGTCAAAGGTCTTCTCTGCGTCTGTAGAAAGTAGGGTGGGTTCATTATTCATGTCTTGGGAGACTGCGATCAGGTGGAGGGTTTTCCGCATGGTGTCGGCTCCCTGTCTCCTTATTATGAATCCCACCTGGTCAGAAAGAATGAGGTGGGGCATGAGTGTTTCCAGTCTAGCAGCTAGAACTCTTGTATAGATTTTCGCATCTACGTTGAGTAGAGATATAGGGCATTACGACCCACATTGCTTGGAGTCTCTGCCTTCTTTGGGAATTACTGTTATGAGCGCTCTGATGAGAGTCTGGGGTCTTTCCTGATTCAAGGATCTCTTTGAATAGCTCAACCAGGAATGGTGTGAGATGAGTACTGAAGGTTTTATAGAAGCCGGCTGTGTATCCGTCTTCTCCTGGAGATTTGCCTAATGTCAACCTTTTGATTGCCTTCTGTATTTCTCTTCCGTTATGGGAGATTCTAAGTAGCGCGAGTCTAGGTCTCCGACCCTGGGGATATTGATATCTGCAAGGTAATTCTCTATTGTACTCAGGTCTGGGTCTGCCTCTGGGGTATACAGTGTTTCATAGAAATCAGCGAAAGCTTCGGGAATAGTGGATTTGCTTGTTACCTGGTCTGGCCTTACATCAGTAATCTCTATCACCCTGCGCTCTGCTCATTACGTCCTGAGACTGGCAGATAACAATGTGTCGGCTTTGTCCCCTTTTTCGTAAAGTTTTTGTTTTAGGAGGTGCAGCTTACGCACTATCTGGTCATGTTCTAATAGGCGGAGTTCCTCTCTTTTCTTTTTCGCCTCCCGAATCTTGTGGGGGTCTATTTTTTTTTTTTACTATTTTTTTTTTATTTGTTTGGATCTAGTAGATCTTTACAAAATATAAAAATCAACATTTTGTCGAATTACCACAGTGATAATACAATTATCTAACAAAACATTTCAATAAAAAACAAGCCTAAAAAAGATTCCCCAAAAACCTGCACCCCATATTACATTGTTAGTTTCTACTGCTATATTAAGTCGTAATGACTGGAGAGGCATTGATCTCGGACTGCCCACCGCTTGGTTGTGTCATGCCAAGTTTTAAAAGGACCTGACCCACTGCAATCGTCAGGGCCGTGTTGTGTCCCGAGATCAAGCGATTCCAAAAGTTCTCTGAGTGCAGGCAGTCCATTTTATGCACACATTTCCCACAATAGAGGACTCTGGTCTCCCAAATTCCTTTGCATTCTATGAGTAAGTGACACAAATTTTGCTTATTTTGAGTTACACAGATTTCACAAAATGATATGATATTCTGGCTTTGCCCTCTAATACTTAGGATCTCGCCTGCATGAATTAGGTTAAGGCGGGCCCCAAGAAAACGTATATCTTGATTCACTGCTAGGATGTTTTAGCAGATAATTGCAACTCTCCTAGTTTTTTTTCCACTACTAGGAAGCTATTCTTCGGTTTTACCAGCCTTTCCTGTTTTAATCCAGTCCATTATTTCCAGTTCTTTGTTTGCTTTTAGAGGATTCTGTATCAGGGTTGTTACCGTTGAGTCGGCTCCTTCTAGATTTCTTTTAGCTTTTATGGCCAGCTGATGGAGGATCTTAGAGCTGTCCTTTTGGAAATAATGATTAACATCTTCATAAAGAGAGTCTTTTTGTGAAGTTATTATTAACCTGTAGAGAGATAGCAATCTCCAAGTTACCTGTTGCTGCAATGATTTCAAGCCGAGCTCAAACCTTAAGACCTGAATCGGAAGACAGCTGGGCAGGCCCAACAAGCTCTTCCAAATGTGACCCTCCACCTGTTGCCAGTCTATGTCCCAGAGCTTTGGTTGGGCCTCCAACCCATACAATATCACAGGGATTACTTTGGCGTTATCAAACTTTATTAATGGTTTAATTGAAAATTTACAAAGCTCAAAGAAGATCTTTTTCATCTAAGGTATTGTTTTGTCAGCTTTGGATCTGATTTCAAGTTCCACTTTACACACTGAGGTATAGGCAAACATCGTATAACCCAGATAGACTAATTTGTCTACCCTTGTAATTGCTTCTCCTTCAAAAAACCATTTACCAAAGTTTATTTGCTTTTTTGGGTGTTTCAGCACCAGAATTTTCTCTTTCTTGGATTTACTTGTAGTCCATTTAGTTTAGTATATTCACTTAGCCCATTGAGTAAGTGCTGCAGGCCTATTGCTGTCCTGTCAATCAAGACGATGTCATCTGCATAGGCGAGCCAAAAAAACCTTAATGGAAATAAGTTTGGGACTTGCCATTGTCCATTTTTGAAGAAAGTCTCCCAGATCTGACAAGTATAGGTTGAAGATAAAGGGGGCTCCCATACACCCCTGTCGCACACCTTGCTCCACGCTGATTGTATTGGAGAGATGACCAGCCTCATCTAGTCTTACCATGAGCGAGGTGTTTTTGTGGAGCTCAATTAATATTGCCAGTCGGGGTCTATCGTATTACCCTCCCTGGCTTCAGTATCTAGGCGGGTTATTTCCCCTCTGAGTCTATTTTCAATCAGAAATCTTTTTCTTTTCTTTTGTGCCCTCTCCCTTATGAGAACTCCTCTCCAGGTAGCTTTGCCCGCCTCCCCTATCCCCTGTTTAGCGACCTCCCCTGTATTGTTGGTTTTGAAATATTCGGTGATCTCTGTTTCCATTTCAGTCTTAAAGACTGAATCTTTCCATAGGGCCTCATTGCATCTCCATTTTCCTCCCCTGACTGGTAGATGTTCCCACTGTGTATCGGCTATGACCATGTCATGATCCGACCATGTAATTGGGGTGATCTGTGTGTGTGTCGTGACGTGATATAGCTCGTCTGAAAAGTAAATATAGTCAATTCGAGTAAAGGTGTTGTGTGGGGCTGAGTGGAAGGTATAGCCTTTTACATATGGGTGCATCATCCTCCATACATCATCCGTCCCATATATTTGCATCATCTTTGCAAGTTCATTACGTTTGCTACTTATCATATCATCAGAGGCTGGATTGCCAGGTTTTCGGTCTAGGTCATGATCTGCCCATAGGTTGAAGTCTCCCCCTAGGATAATGTGCCCTGTGGCTTCGAGCATTATTTTGGGGATGGTTTTGGAGAGGAATCTAATCTGACCTACATTAGGAGAGTAGATCGTGGCTATCATACCCTTCACGCCCCCAATGGATCTGACCACTAGCAGAGCCCGACCTTCTGAATCAGACCAAGTTTTGGTGACTTGGAAGTCTATCCCTTTCTTAATGAGGATTCCCACTCCCCCCTTACGCAGTGGTCCAGAGCCCCAGAATTCTATGCCAGAGCGTTTCCCCAGGACTGGTCTGATCTTCCTTCATGAATTTGGTCTCCTGTAAAAGGAGAACATCAATTTTGGCTCTACGGAATTCCCTCAGTATAGGCGATCTCTTGGTTGGTGAGTTTTTTACATTAAGTGTCCCCACCCTCAAGAGGTCCCGCTTGCCTGATTCAGCGATGGTCAAGTTTATGCAGTATCGGAGTATACAAAATGTTAAGCTGCAAGCACATGTATGCCATCTCTTCGGCACACTTCAGTACATTCACCCCATCTTTTATCGTGGATAATCTTGTCTTGGTATTCTTCCTAACCTTGGCCTGCGCCCATTTCTCCCTCCCTCTCCCCCCCCCCTCTCATTTGGCAGCATCCGGTCGAGTCCAGTTTAAAGTACTGGCCCAACTACGAACCACCAACAGGGACCGTTACCTCACAGTCCCTTGCAAAAATGACATCAAGATAACATTAAGCCCCCACTTCCTCCCCCCGTTCCATCTCCATATCTCAATAAAAGTCGTGGATCGCCATATAAGTCCATGAGCCTTTGGTGTTCATGTAGATCTAGTTCTAGTACGTTGCATCTGTTCCGATTTACCTGTCTCCTTCGGGGGTAAGTTGCCTCTTCGATGTTGTCTCGATCCTTTCTCCTGCTGTCTCTTTGGGCACAATCTGTCATCAGACTCATTGTTAGTCTACCAGCTGTTAGTTGGATTTTGAGACATTGCAATGTTTTTCGCTAATATGCAGCAAGGCTCCTGAGATCTAATTGCCCCCGTCTGTGGAGATATTGCCCCTGCGATATTTTCTTGATCCCTTCACCCGTCTTCAGCTTGGACCTTGTATACGCCATTCTCTCCCCTTCTTTGGTGGGTCTACTCAATCATTTTTTGGTCCGTTTGGGTCGACCAGCTCCAATATGCATGCTTTGATCTCCTTCTCATTTCTCAGTCTAACCTTTGTACCTCCATGTTCAAAGGAAACGGAGAAGGGGTATCCTCCCTCATCTGTAACAAGTGTTTTGTTCCTTTAACCATTTTGTGAGGGGCTCCACACATTCTTCTGAGTGCCAGCTTTCGGGGAGGAAAGGTCCTGGTATATCATTATTTGCGCCCCTCCCAGGGTGATCGCACCTCCACTCCTTGCCTTCTCCAACACCCATGCCTTGTCCTGATAACTGTGAAACCGAGCGAAGACCGACCTTGGGCCTCCTGGGGGGCCACCGGCTCTGTGAATGCGCTCCGTTCCTGGCTCATCAATGGCATCATCAGCGACTAGCAGCTTAATGATGTCGTGGAGCGTTTTCTTGAGGTCCCCTTCCGTCTCACTGTCCTGTTTTGGAATTACAAAAATGTGCAGGTTGTTCCGCCTTTTGTGGTTTTCAAGATAGTTGCGTTATCTTGTTGATTTTGCCGCTTATGCTAGCCCCCATGTTCTTTATCTCGGTCAGTAGGGCGGCAATGTCACTCTTTGCAGCTGCAGTTTCCACATTCATGGACGTCGTGGTTGCCATACTGGAGTCAGTGTTGCAGTGGGGTGTCGGGGCGTAAGCAAAAATGGCCAGTGTTTGTTGTGCGTTCATATAACCCCAATGCCTCCTTTTGGTGAGCCAGGGGGGGTCCGCGAGCTACTGGGTGGGAGGATGGGATGTCCAAGTGGTTAGGTGGGGGTAGCTTCTGTTCACAGTAGTCCCCCCATACAGGTTTTATTGAGTCTCTGTGACATCTGATTTATGTCTTTATCCTGGTAAATTGTACCTTCCAATCGCATGATAGTTAGAGTTGCGGTGACTTGGTCTGTGGGTTCCCCACTTCGTGTTTAGCGCTTGGCAGCTGGACGCTTTCAGGTCCTATGTTGCTTTCACTTGCTTTCTTTTGCACAACCGTGTCAATTGGGTGAGTGTCCCACAGGTGTAGTCTCATTTATCGCTGACCCCATTGTGCTTCCTGGAAGTATGTACCTGCATTTGATGGTTCAGACCAAAGGTGTTGCGACCCTTCTCCCTGGGTTTATGGTGGTGTTTCTCTTATTCCGATGCTCTATCCGGCAGCTGCACTCATTTTCCCTTGATATGGTGCTTATATTGAGGGGAGAGCCGTTCCCAGTTACTTCAGGAAGAGAGGTGCCTGGTTGCCCGTTCTGGAGCACTGGGGTGTTGTGGCCCTTCTGTTTAGTGCAGCAGTTTGGTGGAGCTGGGTCTCCTTCCTGGTCCACTGTCCCCTGGGTTCTCTATTGGAGGTAGCCCTCTTAGCTGCTCGTGATATTGATATGGTTACATAACAAAGCCGACGTCTTGATTTTAAGGAATGGGTGGTTTGTATAGGATGTTTTAATTGGGCAACATCTAATTCAGTGGAACTTTCCACCCACCCCAAACCAGGTGTTCACAATTTTCCTTTATTTGATTCTTTTTATGAAACTGGGACCCCCAATTTAACAGTATTGGTTCCTTACAGCCTCCCTCCCCTTTCGGGACAAGAAACGCACAGGGTTGCACAGAAGGTCTATTTATTAAACAAATAGAAATAAGTAAGTGTGTTTCCTGTTACTCGCTGAGCAGTCTGTTGCCCATTGCTGCTACTGAGGAAGGAGGAGTTATTCCACAAAAAACCCCTGGCTATGCGAAGTGTGCAGGAGTGTGTTTCCTGTGTTCCCTGGGGTCTGTGTGGTCCGTGGAGATCTGCATGATCTGTACCTCCCTGGGAGCACTTTGTGAGAGCCTCGTGAGAACTGCCGTGTGAACTGCCGGCAACCCCGGGCTCAACAGCTCGGCTCGACGACAAACATGAGGACCGGAGTCCCGGCAAAGACTCGCGCCCAAGTGAAACGAGGGATGAACGCTGTGCTTCATAATCAAATGTCAAGTGGACGAGTAGCCGGAGGAAAATTGCAAGGAGAAGTTAGATTGGAAACGCCATACGTTGCTCACCCCACCTCGCCACGCCTCCTCTCGGAGAGGCTGTTGTCCCTCGGAACTCGATGAGGGACCCCGTATCATTTGCGCGAGAACTCATGGAAAGCATTGAGGAAGGAGACGAAGGTGAGAGTGTGAATGAGAATGAGCGTGAGGAGGAAGAGGAAGCTGGAGGGAAAGAGTCGTACCCACCTGAGCCTATAGCCGTGCCCGCAGAAGAGGTAGCAGTGATGACTGGACTGGGGGGGATTGGTTATCAATCTGAAGTATCGTGTTCTGCACTAATACATTGCGCCCCGACGTTTGGCGGTCTCCTGACCTCCCCTACTTCTCCAACCAGGAACGAAAGAACTCCGGTAAACAAGGTGGCTATGCCAGAGGGGCGCGAGAGCACTGTGTTGGAGTTAGCAAAACTCCACGTTTTTCCCGAAAACCAAAGGAAGCAAACTGAAAAAGTGCTTATATGCAGCAATGGAGTGCTGAATACAGAGCCGGAGGACCTCCCTCGAGGCGCAAGGAACATTAACCCCCAAAAGGGTGTGATGGCTACCACCGATAATCACCCAGAGAGGGGTTAGTCATCTGTAGAACAGCAAATATCACATCTCCCACTCCCAAGGAGTGCGATAACAATCACGGGATCTCCCTCTCAATCGAAGAACACTGAAAAGTTGACGCAGCCAGGATTTTCATTAAAACTACTGGCGTGGATAAGAATTGCTGAGATGCACAAGCCAGATCTGAAGAAAAAAAAAAAAATTGACTAGGAGTTTAAGGATGGATGATCAAATCCCTAAGGCGAGATGGATGACCGCCAAACACAGATGCTGGGGAAGGAGAGCTCCAGAACTGATTGCACGACGGAAGGAATAGATGACGACTGGGCGCATTCTGATGTCTGGAAAGCCAGAATTGCTGCACAAAATTCCACGCAGCCCTCCCCCCCCCCCCCCCGTCGTAGAGATTCATTAGGGATTGCTGATCAAATGCTAAAAGATCTGGTGGAGCTCAACTCTAAATTAATACAACCTCTGAGAGCCTCTCAGTCAAGTTCCTGTGGATGAACAATGCCCCAATCCGAGTGGATGCAATATAAGGATAGGGGCATTTGTGAAGTGATGAGCCTAGAACTTAACACACCGTCCTTTGAGGCTCGAAACAACGAGAACTTGGCATCCCAAAAAAGGACTAGATGTGCAGTAAGCTCAGATAAAGAAACTGGAGGTCCTAGCAAAAATGAGCAAAAAGGGGAGCAAAAAGGTGGACGACGTTCCAACGCCCAAAAAAATTTGAGAGTTTGCCGATCAATCGGTATCCTCTGAGTCAGAGGATAAAGATAGTTCTCCAACTACAAGAAATAGAAGTCATCAGGGGACAAAATCCATACGCTGGAGAGAATCAAGGAGCCCCAAAGATACATATGTCCTTTTAGAGAAGATAATCTCAAAATTAAGTCCAATCTTGATGTCAGCTACCACGATAGCTGTGGCTCCACTGATGAAACTATATGAGAACTTAAATGAGGACTTTCGAGACCAAACCACTCTTGATTGCTCTTCTCAACCCCAAAATTGTAAAATTGGAAGTTGACTTGATGGAAATGATGTCGCAGGTCGCGACGACAAGAAGAGGTAATGACATCTCATTAATAGCCTTGAAGGAATCTTTTAAAAAACAACTCTGAAGATAAGAGACTATTAGCAGAAGTTACGAGACAAGCTCTCCTTATATTGCAAAAAGAACGTGATGGCATGGGAGAAATGGACCAAAAACGACCTTATCCTAAAAACCGGCCACTCACGGAATCAGTGATTGCTTTAGAAGCACCTGAAGATCCACAAAGTTCTAAAATAAAAAGGCAATTGGCCAAGGAAATGACAGAGATTTCTAAGACAAATTTACATCAGAATTGCTGTTATGAGAAAGATCTAATAATTACCTCTGAGGACATGACTAGTCCAATGAAAGAGAATGACCAAGGGGTTAGGTCTAAGCAAGCATGTATGATTGAGCCTACTACCCTGAAGACGTTGCCAGTAAATGTGGAGTTATCGGATGACTCTTCAATCGTAAAAGAAAAATAAGTAAATAAACATTCATTAACTACCCCTACTGTCGGACAAGGAGACAGCGATTCTAAAACAGCGACACCAGAAAGCAAACCTGTATCCCCTGCGACAAAGAACAATGATGGGGAGTGGTTCGATATATTTGAAAAACCAAAATCGCAGTTGAGTTGCAAAAACCAATAAGGGCCTGAATGGTGAACTGAAGTAAAGTGAATGCAAAAACACCACGAAAAATCAGAAAATACAAAAGAACAAAAACCCTCGAAGTTCAGCAAATTTTTCCAGAAACATTAAAGCTCTGAATATCACAGTAAACAACACAGAGCAAACGAAAAAAAAATAGTGAGGAGATTGCTAAATTGGCTGTAAATGATCAATCTGGAACTCAAACTAAGGTAGCACGAATGATGAGGGATAATACTGACCCCCTGGTGATCGAAGATGACGACGATGGGTCAGGGGAGCTATTGAACATGTCAACATATAGCACCCCCGTGGAAGATGAAACAGATGATGATAATTTGACCACTGCAGAACAGATAATTGACAGAAAAAACAGTCAGCGTGATCACGATGTCGATCAGAACTCCCCTCGGTCGTCTTCACAAAAAATGCGAGAAGGAGAGAGAGGAGAAATCGACAGGAAAATAGTATTTTTGTGGCCAACAACACCAAAAAAAGTTCAATCTCCAAATACGAGTAAAAAAGAGAAGGCTGAAGAAACTCAAATCATCCGTACTTTAAAGGAGAAATGTGAGATAAGTCTGCAGAAAATGGAAACCAAGTTCAGCAAAGCCAAAGAAATACAGAAAAAGTCAGGCGAAGAATCTATGCAAAGTAATTCTAGCGCCGAACCTCGAAAAGATGAGTTGAATGCCTCGCAAAAAACAGAATAGGCTCTCATTGAAAAACCAAATGAGAGCGACTATCAGCAGTTCAAGACTTCGCCTTCATCCTTGAACGCCTTGTCAACACTCCAACCAAATAAAATATTGGTTGAAAGAATTGAGCATAGAAGAAATGACGCTCCATTGAATAGATATACCATACTGCAGTTATTTCAAACAATTCCTGTGTTGAGACCCATAAAGAGCTTGCGAATTGATCGTGTCGATCATCGCTGATATGAATCAAAAATTTGTGTTGCTGCACATCAACGATAAGAAGGACGTTCAATCAGTGATGATGTGTGAGAGACAGTTGCTGGACGCTGGATACCAAGTTTATGAGGTAGATAATGCCTTGGCGTCGAAAGAGCCCGAAAAATTAATGGACACAAAATCTCTAACAAAAAGGGTAAAGGAAACCTCACTGAATAAGTTACCAACAATGAAAAAGAGATTAGATGCCTTGTTGACCACCAAACTAATTCCTGAGGAAGCAGACGTCAAAACATCATTTTCAAATGAGGAGATAAGACAAAAGAAAATCAAAATAACAGTAGAGAATATTTTGTCTAGAAAACCAAATTTAACAACGAACGAAGAAATGGAAAGCAAAGAGGATGAGAGCAATAACTGGGCATGCATAGCAAAATTTCTAAATGCACCAATGAAGAGCTAATGCCAAGATCAAATGATACATTTGGTGCTAGCCACTTGGAATATGAGAGGCTTTTCACATCTGTTGAGATCAACGCCAGAAATTCTAGCAACGGCCGATTTGATATGCATGCAAGAAACTTGGCTAATAAAAAATCCATGTGTTGAGGGTTTCGAAGTCGCAATAAATCCAGCCATCGGTTAAAAAAAAAAAAGGTCGCCCAATGTCGGGCCTATTGATCCTCGTTAAAAGAAACTGTGGATTAAGAATTAAGACTGCAGAGATTATATCTCCCTATCTCCAGGCAGCTTGTATTGAACCAGTTGATCGAATAGCGATGACCATGCCAACCTTCCATCTGCTAAACGTATATTGGAATACAACGCGGAAAACCCACCAAAAATTTGAGGATGATCTCCTAGATGCCATCGACAACATCTTAATAGGGGATCCAAATGCTCTAATCATATTATGTGGCGATTTCAATATGAAATTGATTGAAATTGAACAATCCAAGGCACTGATAAACCATAAAGAGAGGTGCAAAAGCGAAAGCTGGTTGGAAGAAATGGCAAATAGAAACTTAGTAATGCTGAATGGATTAACAAGGGGAGACATCCCTGCGAAGCCGACCTGGGAAAGAGGCTCCCAAAAATCTATACTGGATTACATCTTTGCCTCGGAAGCATTATCACAAGAAATTGAATCTCTGAGTCACTAAGACCAATCAAAGCGACCACAATGTTGTGTCAGTAGAATGGCACAAGACAAAAGTAGTACAGTGCGAACAATGGAATCAACAAATCGCGGTGGAACCTGGTCGTAATAGATTACGATTAAGAAATGCTGATATTATGGCAGTAACAGATTTACTGAGATCGAGTCAGGAGGATAGACAGATCCAATTGAATACCAACAGTTATTCGAAATTTACAAAATCAAAAAGAAGAATGCTCAAAATTGACCAAGCTATCAAAAGCAGCAATACGATCCCAAGGTCGCACGAAAAAAAAGAGAGCTAAGGAAGGGTATACACGTATTTCACCGCAGTATTTTTCATCGCGTGTTTTTTCATCGCCGTTTTTATTTCGAAAAAAAACTCCGTTTTTTTTTTGGGGGGGGGTTAAAAAATGAAATATATGGTTGTGGGTGTAAGGGAATAAAAAATAAAATAAAAGGTGGGCTTGGGTGGGATACCCCCCCCAAAAAAAAGATTAGTTTTTCGAAGAAAAAAAAGGCAATGAAAAAACCCGCGATTAAAAATACTGCGCCGAAATAACGTAGAACCCTAAGGAAGACCTTAAAAGGAATCCTTGCATCTAAAGAGCCGGATGGTAAGAGTCTGTCAAGGAAAGTGAAAAACCGATATAACAACTGGCGTAAAGGGCGCAGAGCCACGATGGAGCAGCGAGATTGAGATAATGTTGACGGCCCTAAACCAAAGGAACTCTAGAGGATTTTGGACTATAATAAACAAGTCTATGAATCCAGAAAAGACAATACTATCAAACATGGTAACTGAAAAAGAGTGGGAAAGTCACTACAAAAAGTTATTCAAAAAAGTGAAAAACTCAAGCTGCCCGAACCTACACACAAGACAACCATGGGAAATTAAGATAGATTGAGAGGACATTCGGTCATCCATCAAAAAAAGTAGTGCCTCAAGAGTAGCGGGGCCGGAC
This sequence comes from Ambystoma mexicanum, assembly GCF_040938575.1. Classification (NCBI taxonomy): domain Eukaryota; kingdom Metazoa; phylum Chordata; class Amphibia; order Caudata; family Ambystomatidae; genus Ambystoma; species Ambystoma mexicanum. The sequence continues at coordinate 295,105,755 of NC_090936.1, read as the reverse complement.
GGCCTTTCCAACGCCGACCTGAAAGAGAATATTGATGAGTGGATGATTTCTGTGATAGCCTGTTTCAACGAATAATCAAAGAAGGACGGATTCCATCGACCTGGAAATCGGGTATCATCGTGCCAATATTCAAGAAGGGAATTCGTACCGACCCTGCAAACTATCGACCAATAGCCTTACTTGATGTGGTGGGGAAAGTTTTTGCAAGCTTGCTGCTTGCACAACTCCCAGCATGGATTAGACAACAGAAGATCTACGATGAACGCCAGTCCGGCTTTATCAAAGGAGTAGGTTGCAGTTTAAATCTCCTCATCCTGAATTTGTTGAAAATCGAAGCCAATAGAACAGGGAAAAAGTATACTTAGCGTTTATCGATATGGCAAACGCATTTGATGGCGTAGATAGCGAAATGCTGTGGTCAAAACTTAAGGAAAGGGGGTGCAATGAGAGCCTAATCCAAGCCATTAAAGAACTATATATTAAAGTACGACTGGACAGTGAAGGAAACCTAACAAACCCCATACCAACAGAAAGGGGGGTGAAGCAGGGTTGCCCACTTGGAGCCACTCTCTTTAACTTCTATATATTAGAAGTCGGAACAGCTCTAGCAAATGTGGCTTAATTTTCACCATTGGTGAATGGAGTTCAGCTACATCACATCTTGTATGCTGACGATATGGTCATCTTAGATCGCACACCCATCGGCCTACAAAGAAATTTGACAGCTCTAAAAACCTTCACAGAAGAACTGGGATTGGAGATCAATGTGGCAAAATCTGAAATTCTAGTTTTTGAAAACAAAAGAGGAAGGATGTCAAGTAAGTTAAGATCAAGCTGGGCCCTTGGGATGAAGAAATTGAACAAAGTGCCATACACAAGATATCTAAGAACATTCATCAATTCCAGCATAAATAATGAACCTATGAAGAAAAAACTTCTAAATAATTGCAAACAACTAACATGACAGGGCATCATAATACAAAAATATATGGAAAATGTTCCTATGTGCCGGTAAGAAAATTTTACCAAAGCAAAGTCACTCCGATCTTAACATATGGAGCCAAAAATATGTTCGGATGTGACTCTAAGATCTGGTCACGATGTGAAGGTTTTTTTTGGAAGAAAATCCTCCAGATTCCCCAAAGCACCCCGACTGCCTGCGTTTTGTATGAAGTGGGGATTTCCTCACTAAACGCTAGAATAATATGGAACAAACTAGCGTTATTTAAAAAGACCAATGAAGAAGCGGACCTACCACCTCTTAAAATTCTGATGGAGAAGAAACTGCAAAGGAAATCGGCTCTAATTGAATGGAAACAACAATGCAAAGATATTTTGAACCAGTTGGGGACAGATGAAGCAACACTATGGTATAACCCGGAGGTGGCAAAAAGAAAGTTGCTGGATCTTGACTGGATTGAAATTGGCAAGCGAAGAATAACTCAAAAATCAATGCAAAATTTACCCACAGAAGTAAAAAAACACAATATTCTTTCAAAATATTTGATCATCGCACCTTGTAAACGCTTAAGAAGACTTTACTTAAAATTCCGTCTAAACATTTTTGAAACCAAAGAAGTTTTGAGAAATCGACGGTTGATTCCATCATGAAATATAACTTTCAGATTTTGTGCAACTGAGGAAGAAAATTTAAAACATCTAGTTCTTTTTTGTAGTTCTTTTTTGTACTAAATTGAGAGATCATCGTGAGAATTGCCTAAGGAGGGAGATGGACCGATACCAGACTTACAACGCAGAAGAATAGTGGAGGTACTTGCATATCGGCGAGAGCAAATCATTGATGATAGCAATGATGAGATTTCTAGATCAATTGCAAACTATGCTTGAGTCGGTGTCAGCCAACATTAATTGAAAGGGCATTTAACAAAGCGGCGAAGGAGTCCTGATGAGTAAAGTACTGGTCTTTCGTGGTACCCCTACTTCTACACTGTCCAAAGCTTCCTCTGATGTTGTTATAGATAAAAATGTAATTTTAAGTTTAGTAGTAGTGCAAATAATTGTTACGAGCTTTATATTTAAAAAAGTTTGTATAAACTAAATGAAATAAAAAAATAGAAATAAGTAAATCAGTTTAAAGTTCAACAAGTTATGCTTCTGTGAAATTCCAATGCCAATGATGAAAAATAATCAACACACTGTTCACCTCAGTTTTCAATGCTACAGTTATATAAATAGAGACGTTTGTAACAGACACATCACGGCACAGCATACATTGAATTCACCTTGAGCGCGGATGCACCGTAGATTGAAAATGCACAAGTGTTGAGGATTAATCTTTTAATTTGTTAATGAGCAAATTTTGCTCCAAAAATTCCTGCTTTTTCAATTCTCCCTACTTCAACTTTATTTAAAATAGACATGTCCGAATTTCAGCAGCGTTCTAAAAACTCAATTGCAACAAATGACTTGACCTTCCTGTATGTAGATGGCTTGTAGAAAGGAAAATGTATGTTTAACATGTATGTAGGCTTGATTCCCTTCAGTGATGTTTCTCTTTAATTAAGTGTGCCTTTCTCCCTTTCAATGGGCAATGTGGTAAGTCAAAAGAAGGACTGGAAATCTCCGAGGACATTGCCATGCGTTTATTAAAGAATAAAAAGAAAGCCTATCTTTCCCTATCACTATTGGGTGTTCCCTGCCTACTTAACTAACTAAGGTGCTCATCAGTCGTGAATAAATGACCAAAAGCATCAGTGCGCTGTGCAAAACTAACCTAACGGGCCATACCACTATTTTGATCAACTAAAGTCGGCACAATGACTCGCTTCTCCTGGTTGTTGTGCTTTTGCACTTATGTTCTCTTATTTCCAGAGATCTGATCAAGGTACAATCCTTAGTATATTGGTATTCTCTGTATAGTTCCTTCAACTCCCTGAGGGGATTTAGTATCTTTTTTCTCCTCTTTGTTAGGGTTCTTCCTTGCTCTTCTTAGAATCCTTTTCTCTTTGTTATTAGATTCTAAATGTACTGCTATTGTCCCTTTTCTCTGGCTTTCTTTTTTGTCCAAATGCTTATGGTTCCTCTTTTCCAAAAGTGGTCTTTTTTGTATAATGTTTATCTTGGAGGCGGGCGTGGCTACAGAGCCATGAGATAGGATGTGATTCTGTGAGCTTTTGCCGATCCTGAAGGAAAGCCGTGACCACAGATGGCGGCGACGTGTGATATTGAATATACAAGCGTATGAAGAAGCAAGGGACAGTGTGTTCACAAATTAGAAGTGATTCAATGTACACTCTGGGGAATGGGAACAGGAGAAGTGTCTGATCAACATGGAAGCAAGATGGAGGCCAGACTGTAACAAAGGATCGAGCCGACAGGCTATAACAAAGCAAGACAAGAGGGAGCAGAAGCGCCATGACAGGGATGAGGGTTGGATTAGACCTCGGCTGGCTTGCAAGACGAGATTTTGCGGTTGCAAAGGGAAGACCTGCAAATCTGTACAGAGACGACGGGCGCGAGTGCCCCTGCAGTGACAATGGTACGGACAGCTATATCGGAGCAGGAAGATTGGGACAGACACCATTGGTCGGAAGTGGCACGACCGTGTGCCGGAGCGCCCGACAATAAATGATGACGCACCCTGTAAGAAAATCACAAGAAAGAGCAACAGTGGTAGACCGGAAGCCCCGAGGTGACATTATAGTTAAGAAGATACTTTCAAGATCACACTGATGGCCCCAGCGCACCAGGACATCTCGTGGACGCAGTTACATTGTAACAATAGGCGGAAGGAAGGATCTGCAAACAAGCGAAGCACGAAGAAAGAGTCTGCACGCTGCTACGCGTTAGGGGCTTACACACAACGGCGAAATAGCCGCACTGGATACTTTGTTTTATAAGGCTGGAGCAGGCACTGGTGGTGCACGAACTGCGCTTCTAAGAAATGTGTAACTGATCAAACGAAAGGCGTGCAGCGGATTCTCATACTCACCGGAGGCACAAAAAGCACAGAACACCGAGTGGGATCGCCGTAGGGGGGAAAAGATCACGCGAGATACAAAAGCACTATCCACAGGTCAATTTGAACAGCAGCTTGTTTGCAAAAACCTGCTCACACACAGTGTGGACACTTAAGCTGTAGAGCGGTTAACATCACAAACCGACCCGAACAAAAGAACTGCGACAACTTCGGCTGCAACCTTATGAAATTCATCGCAGCCCGACCCATGAACTAGAAGAGGGCCTAAAGAACCACAATCAAAGTAAGCTGCGATATTCCCTAGTGACGGACCAGCACAGCCTCGCATGTGAGAAGATAGGATCACAAGCAGGTGAACCGTGAAGGCCGAAGGAGAGGGGGAGCAGGCAATTTCAGAACAATCGGGCCGGCACTGGAAAGGGACCAAACACCAGCTACAAGGCTGCAGTGGAGCAAATTGCAGCCACGGATATACACGCTGCGGCGGCACAGTGTCCTTGAGGTCGTGCAGCAGCATTGGTTTTGCAAATACCCACAGTGCCTCTAGCACCTGAAAGAAGGCCTGCGGTGCCCAGACAACAAGGTGAGCACAAGTATTGGTGGATGAGTGGTGGTGGATGGACTAGACAGTACAGAGGCCCCTGGTTAGAGGCGCAGGCCCTGCAGGCAGGGACAGAGAAAGCACAGCCCATGGAAGACAAGCTCCACCAGAAGTGAGATTGCCCCGAACAATGAGGAGTATATATTAAGATCCACAGGAGCTCAGTCATGGTGAGATTAGCGAGGGAAGCACCAGAGACAAAGTGGTGGCATTCTCTAAGATATTTTACAACTGCCAGCAGACACTGTTACAAAACTAACGGAGGGCCCTGGGGGAGTGAGTGAAAGAGTGTGCATCAGCAGATTAATAAGACAGGAACACTGCCTCCACACACCGGGGGTGCACCCACCAAAGCTCATGCAAGGCATGGATGTGGCACTGAGAGCGTCAGTGACCTAAGGCAGAAGAGTGGCTCCCAGTCACTGCGTGAACTTGGTGGAGACTCCAGAAGAAAACAGTGGGGTTAATAATGAGTAGTGGGCCTCTGAAGGACATATGCAAATCAATTACTGTGAAGTGCAACGAAAACAAGAGACAACCAGACAATAGTACCACAACATACAAGGAACGGTACCATGTTGGACCGGATAGAAGAAAGCCCCACGCTGCAGGTTGGCGCAACAATGGCATCCAAGTCATACAAGGGCAAGGGGAAACAGTCCTCGATTGACACATTTACCAAACCTGCACAAAAGCAGTGCAATGGCAACAGTACGGAGTGCACAAGGTGAGGAGGCTTCTGGTAGGGGGGACACCAGATTCTAGAGGCAATAGCTGCACTGAAGTAGGCACTGGAATTTAAAATCGATGCAATCAACATTTATGTGAACCTTTTGAGACAGGATCTCAGGGCATTAGCAAAGCGCACAGGGGTGCTGGAGAAGGAGGGGCAGGCTAACACAAGCAGTTGTAATGAGAACTACCAAGAAGTCTTCATACTACAACAGCAAGTACAGAATCTCGAAAGCCAAGCGAAGGAGGTGGAAAGACCAGCACGGAGAAACAATGTACGAATTGTCGGGCTCCCGGAAGGGGAAGAAGGTCCAAGCCTGACAGACTTCATTGAAAATATGCTGTTGCAGGAAATGGGTACTGGGGAACTCACCCAAGGGCTCACAGTTGAGAGAGCGCATAGGGCCCTGACAAGAAAACCACCACCTGGAGCCCCACCACGGCTGATAAAAGCACGGATCCTAAATTACAAAGATAGGGAGAAAATTCTAGAACACTTTCGCAAAGGAAGAACGATCCGCCGAGCGACCATCACGGCATACCCTGACTATAGTTGCCTAGTGCAAAAACAGAGGATGAACTACGTAGCAGTCAAAAGGAGATTACGAGCAGCTAATCTCAAATACGTGCAGTTATATCCTGCGAAACTGAAGGTCCTATATAAAGACTGCGCTGTCTTCTTCGAGACTCCGGAAGACGCAAATAAGTGGATGGATACAGTGAATATGCCGACGGGATGGAAGACCAGGCGGGAGCAACACATGAACCTGTATTGACTAGATGACGCATGCTTAGGCCGCACAGTAGCTATCACGGAATCATCCGATCATTATACATTAGGCAGACCTCATAATCGGCTAAATGCAGGAACACCGGTGCCGTGCCGACAAGGGCGGTGCCGAAAGGAATCGCACTATAACTCATACTAGTTTAGATAGGCTAGGATACTAGTATTTATGGATCCTCCTGCTGCACTCCGAATACCAGCATGAGAGCCTGGGATAGGAGTGAGATGTGAGGATGCCTGAGCTCTGGATCTGGAGCTGGACAAAAGTTGGGAATTGTTGAGAAGGGGGGGCGGGAAGGGAGTTGGGGTAGTTAACAGGGGTGTTGGCCTACAGATACCCACAGGGGTGGGATAGCGAATGCAACATGGGAAAAATTAGAGCGAGAACCTCTAGAGGGGTTAGGGGAACTTAATAGCAACCTGGAATGTCAGGAGCCTGAACATCTACATTAAGAGAAACTGGCTAATGGCATATTTGAGACGCCAGAAAATAGATATAGCTATCCCTTAAGAAACTCATCTTACTAAAGACAGGCAAGATACCTTGGCATGGAAGTGAGGGGGGTGACCTTGGTTTCAACATATTTTATCCCAGAGGAGTCCTAATATGGGTGGCACTGACAGTTCCATTCGAGGTCCTCCAGACCTTCCTGGACACGGATGATAGAATTACAGAGAATGGTGGAAAATAGATACATTTGTCTTATTAATACATATGCTTCAAATCATGACACAGCAGTCTACCTTAGATCCCTATACCCTAAAATAGTCCTGTATAGGGATTGTGCGTTGATATGGGGAGGTGATTTTAACTGTATGCTGGACCTGGCAATGGATAGATTGTGTGGCAAATTCACTCATCCAGCCCCTTCAGCTTAAGCTTTAAACATGCTGTTACATGCATTTAAGTTTGCTGATGTATGGAGAACAATGTTCCCCGCAGAGCAGAAAATATACTCTCCCTATATGGCTCCCAAGAACCTCTACACGAGGCTAGATTACGTGTTTGTGGGGGAAGAAACTCTGGGAGAGTTCATAAGGGCTGAATATAAAGCAAGAGTCTTCTCGGACCATGCCCCTCTGTTAGTTACGTGGCAGTTCCTCCAAGGCCCCTGACCCCCACCCTCCCCCGAGCTAGGATCCCAACATGGAAACTTAGGGTCGAGGCACTTAGGGATACAGGGTTTCAAGAACATCTGAGGAAAGAGGTGAAGGAATATTTTGAGTACAATACAGGCAGTGTGGAATCTGCAGGTGCACTGTGGGAGGCCTTTAAAGTAGTGGTGAGAGACGACATGCAGAAGAAGACGAGCTTGGGCGCTTGCTGTGAGGCTAGGGAGGTGAACCCGCTCCGCAACAACCTCCCCAGGGGTCAAGGCAAGCAGGATCTCCCCAGGAGAGACTCCTGCTTTGGGTACAAGGACTCCCGTTCGCGTGAGGCACTCCCTGGTGGCATCCAAGTGATGGCTATATGGACTTGTATAATACACCAGAATATTATCAGTTTCCTGAAGATAAAATGAACCTATATTATCAACAACTAGAAACTGATAGTGCCCCTTTAAATCCAAGTCTCCAACGGATAGTGCTGAGGAGACTGAAAGGGGATGAGATCCCAAAGAACCACAGAGAGGGTGCAAAGAGCCGAGAGAGGGCAAAGAGCCGAGCGAGGGCACAGACCCGAGAAAGTGCAGAAAGTCGAGAGAGAACAAGAGACTGCGTAGCAGAGCGGAAGGAGGCTGGGCTGTCGCAGAAGGCAGAGTCTGTATAAGCCTGAGCAGCTCCGATGCGGAGCGAGAAACGCTGGAGGAGCGGTGTATGAGAGTGGAGGAAATCCGAGGAAGGAGGAACAGATTTTGGTGGTGACGTGACTACAAAGCAATTGTGGTGGGCAGCCAGCCAATGCAATGACGCTGATACCAACAGTGGAAGGAACCAGCCCCGATCCGAGTCATGGCACCAGGGATATCCCGAAGGCAAGAATAAAATGCAGATGAGAGAGATGCTGCAGAGCCCTGAAGAACGCAAAAGAGAGTCTAATGTCCTACAAGTACTGGCACCGTTGCCCCTGAACACTGAAGGTAATATGGGAATACCAGAAAGATAAGTGGGACTCATAATAAAGTAAACAAAACATGTTCCAGTACTAATGCTAAAAGAGGTAGAATTAATTTGATGAACAAGAACTGTGTTAATGAGGTCAGAAGAAATACGAGAATCATAGTGTGAGAGAAATAGAGGTGAAATCGTACTGCCTCAGAACTATATTGAGCTGTATTAAGAACTAGAAAGCCATAGGGGTTGAAAGAGATAAAGCTGGAAGGCAGCTACCCTGGGAAAAGGGAAAGGTTAGCCCACTTTCTGAAGCACACACGTGGGGTCAGATAAGACAACCCATATCCCAGAAATGAGAAAGCAAGTATATCAAAGAAAGATACTTGGGGAATACAAACCCGTGGGGACAGAAGGACCAATACAAAGAAAGACATTATAAACTAGAAAGATACTTGGGGAGTGCAGACCCGTGAGCTCAGAAAGCTAAGACTTTTAATTGAAACAGCACTCTGAGAAGCGGATGAAGTGTAATGGTAAATTGAGCCAATATCCGAGAGGAGAACAATATAACCCAGGGCCTCAAACCCTACAAGAGAGAGAGAAAGAGCCTGGAGAGAACTAAAATAATCTGTAAGAAAGAGGACATAGAGACGACCAGTCCTCTAAAAGAACTGCAGAACTTAATCCAGGGGATAATGAAAGACTATTTACACTTGGTCTATTGAGCGGAACAAGAAAGCCAAGAAAACCCTGTGATAACAGTAACTAGGAGAAAGGGAGTCATTCTCCTGGCCTTAGTTATACTAGTGGTATGGTCAGATAGTTTGGATTTGGACAGCGGACGGACTTGTTTTGGACCTTCACACTGACAAACCAGCACCTTAGTTAGTAGAATAGGTAGGGAACACCCCATAGTTATAGCGAAAAAAAGGGCTTATTTTACGTTTAAATAAACCACACAGTAAAATCTCTTTACAGTGTCTGCCTACTTCTTCTGATTATCCACAATTCCCACCCATCGATACTGATAAATAACAGGTGCCAGGCATTAATCTGGTTCCCTTCGTGGTGTCGCTCCCCTCAGGATTACTTGCCTTTAGATCATACTCACAAATTTTAATTTTTTCGGCTGTCTCACAGGCATGTGGGCACCCTTTTAAGTACTCTTTCAATTCTCCTCTTCTAGGAACAGGTGGCATCAGTCAGCAAGATGGGATCAGCTTTCCTCCATAGCCTGTCTGCTTTCTCTTTCATTAAAGAAGGCTTGGGCCTTTAACTCCTTGAGGGCCTCACTTACAGTGTGCTCTGGTAGTAAACGAAAATGGGTCCAAAAGGAGAACAATCTATCGCTTCTCCTTCCTGTTGTTATCAGTTCTCCTTCTTTCTCTCCATCAGTCAGTGAGCGAGTCCCTGAGTCATTGTGTGTATTTGACCTTTTATAGAATAGAAAACAATCACTTTTGAGGTGTGTATAATGTATCCAATCTAATTGGTCAATGTATGTGATTTGATGGGACAGAGTTTCAAGAGCGACATTACGATGGATCTACCCTTCGTAGCCATTGGGCATCTTAATGAAGATGGCAGTCTGATGGGAGTAACTTCTCAATCCAGTTTCCCTCCCATTTGATGTGATGTCATCATAGAGATTTCTTGCATTAAACATTGTACCATTCTGAAATAGTAAAGTCTATACATGTACTCATGTAACTAATAGATTCACCAGATTTAACTCTCTGGCGTGGATTAAATGATGCAATTTTCATCTTGGCAGGACAAATGTTGAATGACTTACACAAATTGGCAATTTATTGATACTTTTCTGTACAACTTATTTTTATATTTCAATGTAACAGGCTTGCCAATCCGGACACTAAAACAGATGACTCCATGGCATGCGCCATTTCTTCGTGCCAAAATGCAAATTTGCCTAATTTGCATATTTAAAAATCACTTTCAATCGTTTTGTGGCCCTCTAATAGATATCTTCAAGCTGAACCGTTAAAAACAAAAAGAAAATGATTTCTGTACGACATTTCAATTGGAAAATATCACCAGAAATATGAATCCACTGTTTCCCTAATGTTTTTTTTATTATACAAAATATTACATGGCATCTGCAGTTTGGTCTGTCGATAAAACAGCATCTTGTGTCTGCGCTGTTAGTTCAGCGCTAATGTTATTTATGACTTCAGATGCCCGGGAGTAATAAAGTCTTTTGTAGTTTGGATTTCCAGAGGGTTTATGGGGTCAATCCTGCCCCATTTGGATTAGTTTCCAATGCCTGGCAGTTCCTCAAAAAACATTCTTTCGAATGGATTGTGTCCTCCCACGTATTCCTCATCTTGGATATTCCATATCCAGCTTTAGCTGCTTCAGATTTTGTTTTTTTTCAGCAGAGGGAGCTGTGCGTCTGTGGTGTCGACTCGTTGTCCCTCAAGGGCCTCCATCTCGAGCATGTCATCGAAGGTATATATAGCACACGCATCGCCCGTTGGCGTCACTTCCGTTTTTCCGCTAATGCTATTGCTTCGAGAAATACAGACCGCTTCTTTACTTCATATATCAAGTTTGTCTTCTTTGTGAAAACCGACAACCCCGAAGACCGGGTTCAAGAAGTTTTGAGACTGTAGGTTGAAGATGTCATTAACCGATCCACATCGCATTTGTTTATGGTGCCTCGGGGTGGAGCATAACACCTCGGACTGCCTGACTTAAGCGCCATATTGAGGATTTAGCTTGGAGCCAGTTTGTGAGAACCCACCAGGTAATCCTATTTCAGAAAACCTGGGCCCTCGACCTGATTGCTTGCCAGGGGTATGTGTCACACATGGTCCCTGCTACTAGGGGCCTTAAGGGGAGACCGTGGGGGGTATTAGCGATCTGGATAGATATTAATCTGGCTTGGGAGTTGGTACCAATTGCCATAGGGAACCCCGATTTACAAGTTTTGGGGGTTTCCACTCCATCAGGCAACAGGCTCTTGCTGGCTAACTTATACAATAGACCCAGCGTGGGGGCAGGCCTGGATTCACTGTTGAGCCTGCAGGATTTGTGTGGGTCTGATCATCCATCCATTGTGGCGAGCCAATTCCTATTGTTAGCTGGAGATCTTAATCTACAGATGGAACCACTAACCATGTTGGAAGACATCTGGGACGATTCTGCCTGGTCTATACCTCCCTTGAGGACTAGCCACATTAGGAGAGTACATAAGGCTGCCGTGGAGATAGCTTGTATCATTGCAAGTCTGCAATTAAGGGCCTGTAACGGTAGACTTTCTGGTGATCTCCCAGTGCAACCCACTTTTAGGAGACCCCAAGGACAGTCCCATATAGATTTCTTTTTTATTACAGCAAGTAATTGGGCTAGGGTTCTTGAATTGGCTCTAATTGTCGGGTGTGATAGTGACCATAGGCCTCTTTCGCTTTCTGGTGAAGTTGAGGTAGATGGGTTTGGAGGGGAGTTTTTTTCGTGATGAGCCCAATGTCGACGTGAATTTTGAACGCAGGTATTCGGTCCGGTTTGGTTCTCTCTGCCTGGTCTGAGGCTATAATTGTTCTAGTTTATAAAAAGGGAGGCAAGGAGCGGCCTTAGAACTACCGTCCAATCTCCCCATTGGACAGTGTTGGCAAGATATTCGGCAAGGTATTGCAAATCAAACTTCAAAAGTGGGCAGATGAGAGAAATGTTATTTCTAATGCTCAGGCGGGGTTTAGAGCAGGCAGAGGGACAGTGGACCATTGTTTTTTTTTACTGTTCCTGCTCATAGAGAAATATACTAACCTCCTTAGAATGAAGCTGTACGTCATCTTTATTGATTGAAGGATGGAATTTGATTCGGTTTATACAGGCAAAAAATGTGGCAGGTTTTGGAGAGCGGGAATGTTCCCAAGCTGCTACTAGATGCTATTAAGCTTGTTTATGCTAATTCCACCGCAACAGTTGGGTATGGGACAGGAGGCAAACGCACAAATGCATCAATTGTCAAAAGAGGGGTTTGCCAAATCTTTGTCCTGGCGCCCGTTCTTTTTCTTTTATTTATCCAAGAAATTGTTAATTCATTACAAGTAGGTGACCTCCCTAGAATTGGTGCAATGCAATGGCCATGATGATTCTTTGTGGATGATGCTGCAATCCTTGCTACCACCCCAAAGGGTCTTGCTGTAGCATTGGATATATTTGTGGAGAACTGTGATACTCTTGGCCTGGCAGTTAATGTCTCAAAGACAAAGGTAATGGTATATAAACCACCTTTTACTAAGTCACATAATTTGAGGGTTTCAGTTAATAGCCGAGTTCTAGAACAGGGAAACTAATTTGATTATATGGGGTTAAGGTTTAATGAGGTATCAAGTTGGACAGACCAAGCGGTAAAAGCTAGGGTAATCTTATCTAAATACGGGGGTGGAATATTTTCCTTATTTCAGAGTAGGGGAAGTGGGTTGATTGTTCACGGGGGACAGTGGGGACTGTTCAGTAGTCAGGCCCTTCCTGCCGCAATGTATGGTGCAGAGGTTTGGGGGTATGATGTTACCAAGGGGCTGTCTCTGAGTGAGAACATGTTTTTAAAGAACGTATTGCTGTTACCAAAGAATGCTCCTAACTCCTTGCTCCTTTTGGACTTTCAAGCCTGGCCTGTGGTTCCAGTTGTGGGTATCTCCTGGTTTGTTGCCCTATAGGGAGGCAGTATTGGAATTCTTGAAATTAAATGGGGCTGGAAACTGTGGATGGGTGCAGCATGTCAGATGTTGTTGAGGTTGAATGCTAGCAAAATGTGGTCTTCTCCAGGGGAGTGCTGTGCATCTTGGAAACACGCTCTGAAATTATTGGCCAAGGCCACTTCCAAAGAAAAGTTGGAGTCCTTGGCAATTGAACTAAAGAATGAGCCGTCATCTGCCGCATCAAATTGCTGGGTAAATGCCGTAATGTCTTTGATATGATCCACCCCCCCAAACCCCCCATACGAACGCTCCCTCGTTGGACGGTTTAGACTTGGCTTTTTGCCTGTTGCAAGCTATACTTGTTCTTGGTCTCGCCTTCATTTTGGGGTTTGTCCGCTCTGTAATCTAGTCGGCGAATCCCTGGTGCATTTTACCTTAGTATGTCCAGTTCTACTGCAGCAGCGAAAAATATACTTACGACCTCTCCTGCTACAGATGTATATAAGAACCACTGGTGAGGCAATGCACATTTCTTTTCACTCTGTGGATTGGAAGGTGGTGTATTTGATTGCTAAATTTGTCCACCGTGTGTGGCTCCTGCGCTTGGGATTACTGAATAGTGGAAGTCACAGTAATAGTGTTCCGTGAGGGGCTGCAAGTATTCTCTCCCCTTGTGTGCTCTATGATTGTCAAGCTATATTGAACAATCGGGGCTGCGAGTATACTCTCCCTTTGACGTTTTTGCAATTGGAAAACACAATTTATGAGTAATACATGATTTAAGGGATTTCCTGAATCGTATGAATTTATGTATTTTACGTTTTTTTTATGGGTAGCCACTATCGTTCCTTTTGCATCATGCTGATTTTATGTTTGTGATTTCTCCTTGTATCTTATGGTGATGCTTTGGTGATGTGTGTTAATATAGACTGAATAAAGCACTTAAAAATTGAATTGATTGACCTCGGACTGCTCCAAGTGCCAGTCGCTGACTGGAAAGGCCTTGAAGGAACGAAAGGGGAAGTTGACGGCAGTTCAAAACCCGGTCCAAGAAAAGGCACCATAGGTTGCCTTCTTCGACTTCATCATCGGACTCTTCCCCTGAGAGGGTATCATGCCCCACAAAGAAATCCACTCTTTCAGAGCAGGGATGCTAAAAATATTTGAGAAACCAAAGCCTCCAAGCCATGCTCCTAGAGCGCCTTCCAAAGAAGCCTGGAAGGAAAGGGCCTGATTTAAATCCCTGCGCCCTCGGGCCCGGGGCGAAGGCCTGATCCTCACAGAGAGCTGTCGAGGTCTCGAGTCGATGATGTGTCATCGAAGGATCCGTCGAGCCGAAAGCGCAAGCATAAGTCGGCACAGAATGAGAAAGCATGAATTTAACCAGATGTTGCAACCACAAGCAGACCCCTTGAGGGAAGGCAGAAAAATACCACACAGGGATTGGTTACAAACAGGAGGTGGAGCAAGGTCCCACACATCTAACAAACGAAACATATAACCAATAAAGTTCCTTCCCATGTTCTCATAAACTAACTAACACAAGGCCTCTATTCGGTGGGAACGAAGCAATGTACCGAGCCGAGCACAAGACCAAGTCAATTAGGCAGAAGGCAAACACTGCCCCCTGTAGGAAAATATCCATCTAGGATAAGAAACCAAGCCCCAGACAAATTAGCACTGTGTGCCCCAAAACGCACAGAAAGAGGCTAACAAGATTGTAAAAGCCAAAGAATACATTAATTAATGAAGGAATACAACCCACATAATGTCCTGGCAATTATTAGAGCACACCTGTACTTGGGTATACAGATCCGGCACACACTTGCATTAATTATTTAGTCGTGCACATGGTCCCAGAGCAAGAGGCCAAGAAGCACATTCCATGAGGCCATGCAGGCACATTATGGGAAAGGAAGCAGAAGGGTACCATGTTTCCAACAAGAAGTCGCAATATTATTTGTCCACTGGACATGGATGAGAACGCCGAGTTGGTGCCAACCTTTTAGCTCTGATGGGAAAGGATGCAAAGTCTTCATATGTTGTTGCCACACTGTTTACACCTCACAATTCTATTGGTAACCAATGATTGAAGCGGCCCACCCCAGGATGACCAAAGGGGCTAAACCAATCTGCTGTCAAGTTGTACATGAAAAAAATGTTAACATGTCAACTGTCCAATTAGATTTGTGTAAAACTAGATGGCCCCACCATGAGATCACTGCCATTAGAATGGTCACAAGTGATAGGATAGGCCAATAAGGCTAGGCAATGTATAGAATCACCTATAAAGCAACCACAACTGTCCATCGGCAAACATGAATTAGAAATTATTCTGAACCCAGTCCTTGCACCCACCCCAATGTGCCACCAATGTACCACTGGTTACCACTCGTCTCCCAAAATCTCCTAGTATATCTTCTGGCCTCTTCTCTCTCTTCTGTTGCAGGACTCCATCTCTTACAATGCAACAACAAGCGACTAAGAATATCTGGGCCAGAACCAGGAGAGCTAAATAGCAGCAGAAAATGAACTGAGAATCGCCATACCAAACAGAAATTAAACATCCAACACCCGATCTGACAAACCCACTCAAAAGAGTGGGGGCAAAAGCAAATTAACTGGAAGTGAGGAGAGTATGCAGGGGGGCAAGAGAGACACAGAGACCTCCCCCCAACCAAATTGACACCACAACTCACTAACACCTGAGAATAGATACAAGAAGAACGAACTGTCTGGGCCGCCGGCTGCTACCACACTAGCGGCTGTTGCAAAAGCTGTGTAACACACATGGGGAAAAGACAGGCACCAATAGGTGCAGAGAGTCATGTGAGTGCTACAGCCAATGGAAGGGGGAGGAGGACAGAGAACGACCAGCAGGACAGTAAAAATGGCGACAGAAGGGAGAGGCACAGTGTGGGTTGTTTGGTAAGGTCACAGGAGAAGGTGAAGGTAGACCGAGCGACCAGATGGATGATGGACGGAGGAGCAGAGAGTTGGAGAGTTGGGGACAGAGTTTAGTACAGGTGAGTTATTTGTGAGAGTGTTGTATCAGGTGTGTGTAGTGTAGTGTAGTTTAGGAAGTGGGGAGGGGGAGTGTAGTAGTAGTGCAGAGAGGTAGTAGTACAGAGCAGGTACAGAGCAGGGAGAATAGTAGTGAAAGTGGGGAGAGTAGTAGTTTTGCAGAGAGAGGACTAGTGTAAAGGAGGGGAGTAGCACTGTGAAGGTGGGATTGGTAAGATTGTGAGGAAGTAGTACATCAGAGAGGTTGGTGGTAGGTGATGGGAGCGAGAGACTAGACACAGGCAATACATCTGAGAAAGAGAAGATATTTATTTATTTATTGCATCTATAATACGCCCAAACCCTTGGGTGTCACAGCGTAGTTGGACATCTTTGCATGAATGAACTTAATTCCATTCAGTGCATGAAACAATAGATGCAGTGTGAATAATTACAGTTTCAAACCAACAGGTAAGTACTATGTGCAATATGCAGATATATACAAAATAGTGCAATATACAATTTACAATATACTTGTTTACAGAGAAACTTCATAGTGCGTGGGGTACGAAGATACACAGATTGGTACGAAGGTGACCATGGGAGTGGCGGTTGGTAGGTTAGTATTTATTAAATAATCAAGTTTTTAGTGATTTCTTGAAACTGTGGTGAGGAGGCTCCAGCCTGGTTTGTAGCAGGAGTGTGTTCCAAATTTTGGGTGCCATCACTGGAAAGCTACTTCCCCCTACTCTAGCGCATTTGAAGCGTGGGGTGGAGAGATGCGCTTGTTAGCTGGACCTCAGTGTTCTGGAAGTCTTATTTGGTGTTACGGTATTGTTGGAGTAACTGGGTGCTTCTTTTGCTAGGCATTTGTGGGTGACACATAATGTTTTGTAAATGATTCTAGGTTTTATGGGTAGCCAGTGAACGTCTATCCTGATGGTGGGAATTTGGTCTGTTTTCTTTTTTTTTCTTTTTGTTTTTTTTAGTCCAAGGGCTGCTTGCAGCGCTTTATCTTTCAACAGTTGCAGTTTGTCGAGGTTGGCGTTAGAGGTACCTAACATGAGTATGTTGCAATAGTCTAGCTTTGTTAGGATGAGAGCCCTAGCTAGTGTGGTACAGTTGTTAGGCGTGAGAAATTGTCTACTTAAGGCAATTAATTTGGCAGTGTAGGAAGTGGCTAAGGATAGGGCATTCACATGTTTGGACAATGTGGGGTTGGCAGCTAGGTATTCTAGCGTTTTGACTTGTTTTAGCACGGGATGGGGGTACCATCTATATTGATTGCCGAGTAGTCCGGGTGTAAGGATTTGATTTTGGCTGGGGAGCCCACAATGAGTATCTCCGTTTTCTCATAGTTGAGGCAGAGACTTTTGATTGCCATCCAATTTTGAATCATGGCATTGATTTTATTAATCAAAATTGTGTCAAGGTCGTAATGGGAATTAGTATCTGGGTGTCATCTGCAAAGTTTGTGTAGATGACACCCAAGGCAGCGACTAGAAGCTTTGTGAATGCATTGTATTGCGTTGGCGAGAGGCAGGAGCCTTGTAGGACTCCTAGTGGTACTGGGATAGGGTCTGCTGCTTCCTTGCCAATAGAGACTTGGGAGGTTCGCTCCGCTAGGAAGGACTTAATTCAGGAAGTAGCTTCTTGTGAGAATTGAAAGTCGTGGGCTAGGGTGTCGCATAGTTTGTCATGGTCGACTAGGTCAAATCGAATGCTGCAGACAAAGCTAATAAAAGCAGGATACATAGTTTTCCAGCGTCTCTTATGGCGTCGATCTGGATTTTTAAGTCCATGAGTGCCGTTTCGGTACTGTGGTTGGGCCTGAATCCGGATTGTCTGGCTCTGAGTAGGTGTTTTTGTTCAAAGTTTGATGGAATTTGTGAATAGGCAATTTTGTCGATTTTATTTTCAATAAGAATGGTACTGTGGTTGTGGGGCCGTAATTGGTAGGGACTGTGGCGTGCAGTGATGTTTTTTTAAGAAGAGGGGGTAACCGAGGCTTCCTTGATACTGGTGGCGACGGTATTAGTACTAAAGGAGGCGTTAACAAATTTGGTGATAATCGGAGTTAGCGTAAGGGCACATAGTTTAACTAGGAGCGCTGGGAAGCTGACGCCTTTGCAATTTGATGGTTTAAGTTTAGATATTGTGTACTTGGTTTTGGCTTACTGGGGAGAATTTTAATTGGCTATTGGTGGTGTTGGTGGTTCTATCGATGATTGGGGTGGGTGCAGTTTTGTTAGCCATTACCTTTCTTTTGGATGTGATTTTAGTTTGAAGAATTTGGATTTTATCAGCGAGAGCATTTTGTATGGTGGTGCACCAAGCTTTGCTCGAGTTGACTGGTGTGGTGGAGGGGATAGGGTTCTCCAGTTCTTTGAGTATTATGAAGAGCTATTTGGTGTTTGATGCATCATTATTGATACGCGTGTTCAGGGCATTGGCTTTATGGGCTATGACGGCTGCTTTGTAGATTTGGTTAGCTTTTAGGAATGGATTGGTGGTGTCTACCATGGGATTCTTTATGTAGATGTATTCCTATGATCTTTTGTTTTTCCTGAGTAGGGCTAAATCACCATTGAACCAGAAGTTAGAGAGCTTGTCTGGTCGCCGCGTTTTAATTGTGAGCGGGGCTAGAGAGTCGATAGTAGTTGATGAGCAGCTATGATATAGGTCTGCGATATCAATTGCGTTGTCACTCGTGAGTTAGGAGGTGGCGAAAGCTTCCTCCAGAATGGGGGCGAGGCTCTCTAGTGTCTGAAGATTCCACTGTGTCCCAAGGGATAGGTGAGTGTTGCACTTTTTCGTTGCTAATTAGAGTGAAACTAACAAGGTGGTGGTCTGTCCAGTCGTTTGGAACAATAGAGTCTATGGAGATGTGAGGATTTAGGGTGAGTATCCAATCAAATATCTTAACTTTGTTGTGAGTGGGTGCATTGACTAGCTGAGAGAAGTTAATATCTTTGAGTGAGGTGTGGAAGGCATTGGCTTTTTTGTCTTGTTTATCATTGAATCCTAGATTTATATCTTCAAGGATTATAAATTTGGTATTAGATTTCAGGAGTGTGGTAAGGAGGAGTGCAATATCTAGTTCCGGATGGGTGCTGCTATTAGGAGCTCTATAAATGACTAGGATGTTAGTAGTTGTTTTAGGACTAGTCGTAAGTTTGGCTAGGAGCAGTTTGTAACCTTCTAACGTTCAATTGGGCACGTTCTGAGTTGCAAATTAGATTTCGCTATTATGGCAACTCCACCTCCCTGTGCATTGGGTCTGTCGGCCCTTAGGATATTAAATTCTGTTGGTATGGCTAAGTCTAGTAAGGGACCTGAGGCTTGGTGAAGCCAAGTTTCCGTAACTACTAGAATGTCAAGATTGTGATTGATTATAAGGTAATGGATCTCAATGGCATGGGCACTAAGACAGCGAACATTTAGGAGTGCACCTGAGAGGCTTTGACCTAGATCTGAGCAAGGCTGGTTGGGTTTACTAAGCTGTGTGGACAGTGCATCTTCTACTGGTGCCATGTTTGGTATGTTTGGTTGAAGAGTTAGATCGCTTAGTAGTGATGGAATGGGTGTTGTAGTATGTTGATTTGTGGCACTGGGAGAGTGTTTCAATTGCAGGTGGGTATAGCTGGAGGCTTTTAGGGGGGTACTGGCATTATCTAGGTAGCGAGTGCATACTCGTAACCTGCTTAGCCTGGTAGGTCCTAGACTGGGTTGCTTAGTGATGGGGGTTGGCTTGGGTGCTTTGACCTTTAATAAAAGATGAGATTCTGTAAGTTTGTCAGGAGTGTGGTAGTGGACTGCCTTATCTGCAATCTTCACTACGGTGGCGGTGGCTGCGGTAGGCTTCTGCCTCCAGTGTTTGTAGTCGCTTGGGCAGATTTCGAGAGGAATGGTGGGGAGGTGGGGAGGAACGGGGTGGGGCAGGGGATGGGATGGTGTCTAGGGCATCCCAGTCTGGCCAAATCTATGCCCATTCTTATAAAAGTGCTTCCTGAGCAGGGAGTGACAGCATTTATAAGTCTAATCGGATACATATTGGTGCAGATGAAGGGATTCAGAACTAGTGGGTTCGGTGTAAGTGTGCTTCCAGGTACTTGAAGGTATGCTTGAGGAAGTTTATGTGATGTATAACACTGGTCGCTTCTAATTGCCTATAGTGTGGGTTTGCATACAGTGCGCCCCGGGAGGTGGGATAATGTATAAAACAATACACTTATCGGTTAAGGAAAGGTGGTTGTAATGGGGAGGAGGACAGTAGGAAGGAGAAGAGTGGGGCTTGAGACTAACGGGATACCCATACCCCCCACCCTTTAGAACTAACCATCAGTGGCAATTCCAAGTGGGCCACCGGAGTGGAAACACTAAGTGTGGTGTTCCGCTTTCCCGGGGACAAACTGCAGCTATACAATGTTGGTCGTCCTTAACAATGCGGCAACAAGTTGAACAGAAACTGGCACGAACACCAGGGGACTTACTGTCCAGCATAGTCAGCAACCAGAGAAAGAGTGGAGCCCTACAATGTGCGACGGTCTCCAGTGCGGCGTTCGGGAGTGGGTGTGAGAGCGGAGCTCAACGGCTGCATTCTGCTCTGGGCACAGGTGAGCGGCTTCGGTGGTCAGCATGACGCCAGGGCGAGCAGGGGGCTGTGCCCATATCACTGGCGGCCAGGAGAAGGGGGCCCACTGAACCCGCAAGAAAGTGTGGAGCGGGTCCTCTTCATCGCAGAAGTGATCGGAAGCGGACGCCCCGCGAGGACAGGGGCCTGCGCACAGGTCACGGACATAAACATCCCCTCACAGGGTCTGGAGAAACAGAAAAGTCCACAGTCAACAGGATCTCTGGCAGACGGAGCTCCCCCGCAGGCTGCAACAGAGGACGGGTGGGGATAGCAGAGGGGATATCCTTTGGTCCCAGACAGAGATGAGAACACCCGTGCCTGCCCAGCATTGTGCCCCACCGGTGGGGGGCTTGTGGGGAAGGAGGAGCCGGGAGTCACCTTGGTGGAGGAGGTCAGGCGGGGGGGTATTTTGCCTGCCAGCCCCCCCATCCTCCACAAAGAAAACAAAGAAGGAAAATAAAACTAAAAAAGAAAGAACAAAGCATGTGCAATAGTGGAAGACAGATTCAGCAAGAGTTGGCCAGGCATTAAAGAGACAGCAACCTGCAGCCATGCAGGAAGGGCCAACAGGAGCTGAGTGATCAAGTAAGGAGGCATAACCCTGGTGAGGGGCCCCTGTCTCGTTACCGGGCCCCAACAGGCGAGGGGTCCCCATTAGAGTTGGAGGAGCAGGAGGGTTGGCAGTGGAGGAGGCCCACAAGCATAGTCCCCCACCTGGCAGCAGGAGAGAGAAGCCCAGGGGATACGCCGACAAACAGAGGTGGCTAAACAGGAGAACAGGCCTACAGTCAGTCTCCACAAATCTTAAATGCCCAGAAATAAGGCCATGAGGGTCCTGGCAGGCGCGAAATTAACGAGGAAATAACGGGACAGGCCCCTACAAAGGTGCTGGGGCGAAAAGGCATAGGAGACCTCAGTGCCGCCCCAGGGGGGGGGTCTTGGGAAGACCGGTGTGCATCACAGACATGGCGTTGGGCAGGGAGGAGATGCGGCAATGCTTTTAAGAACTCCCGACTAAACTGACGGAATCTATGCACACATAAATTGCAGAGTTGAAGGCTGACCGAAAACAAACCATGCATGAAATGAAAGAAGAGATAGTCTTTGGGCTCACGCACAGAGATCCCAGAAACCGCAATACAGGAGCTGGCAGACGACTCAAGGAGAAACGACAAATTGCTTGAAAGCCTCGCACGGTTAGCACAAAATATAGAAATTCAGTGCAAAGACTTGGAGAACCGTTCCTGAAAGCCTACTATTTGACTCAAGAACATCCCTGAGAACCTTGAGGACAAAGACCTAAAGGAGACGCTGAAGGAAGTCTTCAGAGACAACCTGGGAGAGGGGCTGGACTCAGGTATTCCTATCGATAGGACCCATAGAGTGGGTCCCAAGAGGGGAGAAACAGGTGCCACAGCGTGAGACGTGTTGGCTGTGATGTCCATTTATCCCCAGAAAAAAAGAATCCTCCAGGCAGCTAGACGGGCCGGGCCCCTTCTCTTTCAGGACATTGCCCTGTCAACGTTAATCAAGAGACGGGGGATGGGTCCCATCACCAGGGCCCTCATGTAAAAGACAAGAAAATACAAGTAGACCTTCCTGTTTGAACTTTTGTTCATGTGGGAGGGCAAGCAACATTGTGTAATGACCTGTGAGGAGGGGGTGTCGGTGCTAAACTTGGAGGAGGCGGCCCTGGGACTGGCAGCCGTGGGCAGCGGACCGGGTCCACCGGTGAGGAAGCACTTACAATGGTCGAAGGTAGCCAGGAAAGATAGGGGCCTGTGCCGGGCAGGACACGAAAACTCAGATATAGAGAGGCCTCAATTTAGAAAGGCATGTAACCTCAACAGGCTGGAGGGCCAGGAATGACATTCGCTGCACATCCAAAGCATTAAGCTGCGTCTTGCGGGAAAGGCTTCAGAACACTAGGCGCTGCAAAACTAAGCTACATCTTGAGCAGCTGGGCCTTGTGGTCTCGAACATAAGATGTGTTGTTTGAGCAATTGGCCCATGGGGGGGTCGGATACCGAGGTCACTGGAATCGGGGTAGGGTAAAGAACCTCACTCTACCCTGCAAACCTGCCCATGCAGCAGACTCTCAAACTTAGGTGTGTTTTCTCCTGTATTAAAAATTGGATTGTGAAACCTAGGCCTTTTTCCCCACTATTCAGGACTCTTAAACTTAGGTGTGTTTTCTCCTGTATTTAAAAGAAATTGCATTGTGAATGTAGTGCTGCTCTGTGGCTTGCCTCCTAGCAGAGCACTCATCTAACAAACCTTTTACCACTATCTAAGCGCCTGTCGTCTTGTCCAATTGTTAACGTGTCTGGTCTCTCTCTCTCTCGTCTGCTTGCACCTTGCCCTGTGTCCTTTTCTAGTGTTCTCCCCTTCCCGTGGGCTGCTTCTACACCTCTGCAGGGCGTTGCACTGATTTGTACCCGTCCCCGGAAGTCTTTCAAGGACAGCAACCTTCTGCATATTGCAACTCAAAACTCTCGCTCAGCTGTCAAACACTCCTCTGACATCAACCGCCTCCTGGAGGAACTTGACCTCGATGTCCTCGGTCTCACCGAGACATGGTTCATGGCCAGCTATGTCACAAGCTTTGACACTCTCCTCCCTGACGGCTGCAAGAGCCTCTCTGCGCCAAGGTCCAACTGTTCCAGAGGGTGTGTAGCCCTGATCTTCCCTGAGTGGATTCCTGCCTCTGTTATTCCTACGCAGGCCTACTCCTCTTTCGATTGCCTCGTCTGCAGGCTCTCTCTCTCTCCTGGCCATTCCCTTACTGTGGCTACCATCTATCGGCCACCTGGTCAGATCTCTTCCTTCGTCTCTGAGTGGGCGGATCTCTCCTCTTCCCTCCTGGTCTCAACCACTCAACTCCTCCTTCTTGGAGACTTCAACATCCACCTGGATGCTTCCTGTCCTTCCACTGGACTCTTTCATGACATCTGCAACTCTTTTATTCTCTATTCTCCCCTCTGGCCCGACTCGCTCTGCAGGGCACACTCTGGATGTTCTGATCTCTTCAGACCTTCCGCTTTCGATGCCTCTCACCACTCCTCTCTCCTGGAGTGATCACTTTCTCCTGTCCCCCCAGCTCACCCTCTATACCCCTCAGGCCAAGCCAACTCCAGCACTGCCAGCTACCTTCTCGGTTATCCGACCCATGCAGCGTGTGTCAGTCGCTGCCACTTTCTCACCCCTCCTCTCCACTCTGCGAAATCTGATACTCTCGATGTTCTTGCCCCTGTCATGAGGATCCACTTGAAGCCCAAGGCCAAGTGCAATTGTTGGTATGGCTCGGATCTCGTCACCCTTAAACGCAGGTGAGGGGTGGCTGAGAGGAAATGGCGTGCATCTGGTACATCCTCTGATAAACTGTCCTGCCGCCTGCACAAAGGCAATACCAGCTCTCTGTCCGCACCAAGAAGAGAGCCCACTTCCAAGTCTGCATCTCCGCAGCATCTAACAACTCGGCGGAACTCTTTAAAATCTGCAAGGAGCTGGCCAATCCTGCTGCAGACCCTACATCTCTTGTCCCCTCTCAGGCCCTCTGCACTGCCCTGGTCTCTCATTTCATCTCTAAAACTCAGGACATCCGGTTCTCGCTTCCTCTGCCCCTCATCCCCCTACTCGCTTCTTTTTCTCTGGCCCTTCTTCAGCTTCCTCTGCTCCCTCCTTCTCTGCCTTTCCCCTGTTCTCCTCAGACTAGGTTTCTAGACAATTCCCATCTATGAAAGTCTCGTCAAAACAGAACCCCTGTTCCTCCAAAACCAAGTCCATCAAGGACTACATTGACACCCTGGTTCCTGCTCTCGCTGATTTCTGCAACCACTCCTCTGCCACTGGAGTCTTCCCCTCCCGCTGAAGCACTCCCTTGTGCACCCTCTTCTTAAGAATCAATCTGCCGACCCTTCCTGCCCGGCTAACTATCGCCCGATCTCCATCACTCCTTTCCTGGGCAAACTCCTGGAAAAGCTGCCCATCTCCCAGCTTAATCTTCACACTGAATCTGTTGGTTATCTCCATGACCATCAGTCTGGCTTCAGAGCTGCCAGAAGCACGGAAACTGCTCTCCTGAATATCTGTGAAGACCTGCTCTCCAACCTCGATTCCAACACCCTGTGTCCTCATCTTACTTGATCTCTCCTCTGCCTTTGACACGGTCAACAATGCCAACCGTCTCCGTAATAATCTGGGTATCACCGATCAGGTCCTGGCTTGGCTGACCTCCTTCCTCGCCGATCGACCCTCCCAGGTGCAACTTGGGTCCTTGCTCTCCTCTATATCTATCTCTACCTGAGGTGTTCCCCAGGGGTCTAATCTCTCTCCGTGGCTGTTTAACCAATGTCTGGCACTTCTTGCCCACCACATTGCCGCTTTCTGCCCCAACTTTCAGTGCTATGCGGATGACACTCAGCTAATTTTCAGGCTCCCTTCCGCCAGCTCTTCTCCTACTCTCATCTCTGACTGTCTATCTGCCATCCAGGAGTGGTGTGCTGCCAATGATCTCTGCCTCAATGCCAGTAAGACCAAGATTCTCCTCTTCGGCACACCGGCTCCCTCCTTTCCTGTCACTCTCTGGCCGGGCCTCTCTTGGCTCTCTTCCTGTTCCCACCTGTGAGGCTAAAAACCTCGGGGTCATCTTCGACTCCACACTTTACTTCTGTCCTCACACCTCTGATGTCTCTAAGAAGTCACACTACCAGCTGCACCTCCTCGGAGGTATTCTTACTTTCCTCTCCTTCACTCAGCTCACTGTCTTCAGAGCTCTGGATCTCTCTAGGCTGGACTACTGCAACAGCCTCTTTCTAAATCTGCCTGCCTCTACTCTCCGCCTTCTGC
Source organism: Ambystoma mexicanum (assembly GCF_040938575.1). Lineage (NCBI taxonomy): Eukaryota > Metazoa > Chordata > Amphibia > Caudata > Ambystomatidae > Ambystoma > Ambystoma mexicanum. The sequence continues at coordinate 295,080,489 of NC_090936.1, read as the reverse complement.
AACTCATCCAAAACAGGACTGCAAGACTTGTCCTTGGCCTCAAGCCCAGGGATTGTATTTCTCCAGGACTGAAATCTCTTCACTGGCTCCCAGTGGTGGCAAGGATTAAGTTCAAAACCCCCTGCATTGCCCACCTGGCCTTCTGGAGCCTGGGACCTCAATACTTTCAACTCTCTCTTCCTAAATATCTTCCTTCTCGAGCTCTTCGCTTGTCCGCCTCCAACTCCCTCAGGGTCAGTAGCTTCTCCAAGCAGCGAGTTGATGGCAGTTTCTTCTACTGTGGCCTCCCTCTGGAACAGCCTCCCTGCCTCTCTGAAACTTGAGGAGAACCATCTCCGGTTCCGGAAGCTCCTCAAGACCTTCCTCTTTGCTTCTGCTTTCTCTCCTCTTCTCCTCTGCTGATCTGCTGGGTGAATGTGAAATTGCACTGGTTACCTATCTACCCTCTGATCTCGGGCCCAGGTCCCCTCCCCACTAGTTACACACCTGCACTGCCCCCCTGGCAACCCTTTTACCTACCAGCACTTGACACCCGATGTCTACACATACCCTTGCACTTTTTCATTGTCTTATTCATGTTACTGTTATCCTATGTACTGCACTGCCCCCTCACTGCTCCCCTGCACTTTTTCCCCTTCCCCACCTGCCCTGCACTTGCGCAATCTCAAATGTCACCTGGCCTAGTAGGATCGTTGTCTGTCTTCCCTCTGTTTTCACTCCCTTGCCTTGTCGCGCCTTGAAACACTTGTGTATACGTGCGTTATAAATGCCATATCATATCATAGAGGTATCCCTACACCACATCTCTGGAATTGCGTGGTGAACTGGAGCCGGGAAGATGGTACTCCCAGGCTCCATAGAATCTTCGGCTCGCACAAAAGGGGGAGAGTCGAGAGTGGTCGCTTGTTTATGGGAGGTTAGGGGTGGGTGGTGAGGGGGTAGGCGTAAACAAAGGGGAGTTTTGGGTAAGGTGGAGACCAGGATCCTTTGGGGTGAGGAGGGAGTTCGTTTCAATGGGGGCAGGATGCCACCAGACCCTATAAGGTCAAAAACATATACACCCACAGGAGGGAATTGACTTAGGGTACAATGGGATCACATTTTAAGCTCCTGACATTCAATGTGCAGGGCTTAAATTCCCCCAAGATATTTGGCTAAGGAACGCCCAGACATAATAGCCCTTCAAGAAACTAATTTCTGTAAGAGGGACAAACTTAGGTTAAAAATAGGGGGTTAGCCCAATTTGTACCAAGCCAACACGGAGGGGAAAACAGGAGGTACCCTTATAGCATTTAGAGGCAGGGATACTAGAACTGAAACTGACAAGGGAGGCAGGTTTGTGTTTGTTAAATGTAATGTGGGTCCGCAAACTGTGAACCATACCTTCAGTTTATGCACCAACTCAGGTCAGGATGGTTTCCTAAGGGCCACACTGGCTACGCTAGAGGCATTCGCATCAGGGGAGATTATCCTCATGGGGGACCTGAACATGACGTGGGACCCACAAAAAGATTGTAATGCGCAGATCTATCATACCCAAGTGTCTCCATCTAAAACATTGAAGTGCAAATTCGAACTCCTGACCATAAAGGATGTCTGGAGGATGATTCAGAAGGAACTAGCGGAGTACATGCACTACTCGCACATCCATCGATCCTTTTCAAGAATCGACTACGTTTGGGAGTCGGCTACACTTATGGGCAGGATCTCAAGCATAGAATTGGGCCCCATCCTCCTCTTGGACAGTCTTGGTACGGGGTCAGGGGTGACTGGATGGCCTTTGGAGGTGGTCATTCCCACATGAGCTATTCAAAGATAGGGTCCTCACCAGTGAACTGGGTGAAAGAATGAGAGAATATTTTATCCATTTACAGCACCCCAGACATGGATGGGGCGATGGTGTGGGACGCCCTTAAGGCAGTTACTAGGGGGCATCTCATAGCGATAGCAGCCACGAGGAACAAAAAATTGAGGACTGCAGAGGAGGAGCTAGAAACTAAACTATGAGAGATTCAGGCACGTATGGTGCGGGACCAAAGTGGTAAGCTCAAAAGGGAGTATAGAAACGTGAGAGGCCAGTTAGACCTGCTACACACCAAGAAGGATGAAAGAGCACTTCATCGTGCAAAACAATTATGTAATATAAAAGCAAACAAAGCCTCCTGGCAAGATATCTCAGGAGGAAAAGGGCAGATCCGACTATTATCCAGATCCAAGATCCACATGGAGAGCTAATCACCTCGACCCCGGACATTATAAAGCAGTTTGAAGGCTTGTACTCCGGTCTATAGTCCTCCGACAATCTCAGGAGGCATATCTCCACAAGTTACCCCTAAATAACATCACTCTGCAAACGAGCGAACGCTTGGAGATGGATATCACGGAGGAAGAGATGTCCCAAGTGATTGTGTCCTTCCTGATAAACTAGGCACCGGGCCCGGACGGGTTTTCGGTGGTCTTCTACAAGATATTTCGGGTGATCCTGGACCCCAAACGGACGGCCCTGTGTAACCAACTAAGGGAGCAGGGACAAATTTCCCAAACAATAGAAGTGGCAAACATTTTGTTTTTCCCAAAGCCGAATAAGGATCCAATGCAGTGTGTGTCATATAGATCTATTGCGTTGTTTAACATAGATGCAAAAATATACAATAAAATCTTAGCGAATGCGTTAGACTCCCTACTCCTTGATCTGATTGAGCCTGATCAGTAGGGATTTATTAAAAATAGATTGACCCATGACAGTATTAGGCATCTTTGCCACCGGGTAGAAAAGGTCTCCAAGAAACATTGCCCGGCAGTTCTGTTAGCTCTAGACGCGGAGAAAGCGGTCAATAGAGTGGAGTGGTCCTTGCTCTTTCGGGCAACGGAACATATGGGCTTCGGATCAGGGTTTTTGCTTAGGATCAGGGCAAATTATGTAAACCCAACGATACGGTTGCATATCAATGGGTCCCTATCAAGACCGATTCAAATTAGTAGGGGACGAAGCAGGGCTGCCCTTTGTCCCAGCTGCTCTGCGCCATATATCTAGAACCCCTCCTGACCACAATTAGATTAGCGGACGACATTAAGGGATTCCCGTTCGGGGGGAGGAGCATAAGGTAATGGCTTTTATGGACGACCTGATTCTCACTGTAATGGACCCGGAAGCATTCTTCCATGGGATTACCCGGGAATTAGATGGGGTCGACAGGGCGGCGGTACTGAAAATTAACTCGAAGAAATCCTAGTGGCTGAACCTGTCGGTGAACAACTTGCAGGTAACCGCACTACAAAATAGGGTCGCTTTTACGATGGTTAAGGACAGTTAACATACTTGGGCATCCAGCTCACCACTTCCATACAGGCGCTGTACACAGCTAACTTTGTCCCTCTTTTGGAGAGGGTGAAACAGCTATTGGCCAAGTGGAGTCCCCTGACGGTGTCATGGTTGGGTAGAGTTGCCACCATAAAGATGATGATTCTGCCAAAGGTACTCTTATTTTTTCCAAGCGCTCCCAGTTAGGAGCCCGGTTTTTTCAAAACACTCCAGGAAATAATACAGCCATTGATATGACGAATACAAAAACCAAGTGTCTCCATTAAGGCAATAATTGTGGCTAGGGATGGGTGGGTATGTCCCTCCCAAACATTCACACCTACTATGTGGCGGCCGAGCTCAGGGTAATTAAGGATTGGTTAGGGAACAACAATGACAAAATATGGTGCAGAATGGAAAGGGAGGTAGTGTGGAAACCATTGGACGAAGTCCTAGGGCTCCCGCACGCAGATAGACTAGTAAATATACACAACCCTGCTATCACCGCCCTGGTGGAGTCGCTTTGGGATGTAGAGGTCAGGAAGAAGGGCATAACCCTTATGTCCATCTCTCTTTACCCCGATCTTCATGAAACCGCAGGTTTCCACTGGGGTAGAGCCTGGGACATTTAGACAATGGGAGGGAAAGGGGTGCCTACGATTGTGGGATATGATCAGCAGACAGGAAGTAAGTTAGATTTCAGGGTACAGGAGTCTGAGAGAGAACGATACTGTCAACTGAGACATTGATTGGTGCAAGCTGGGGTGAGACAAGCTGCAACAAGGCAACTGACTCCTTTCAAAAAATATATCGCTACTAACCCGGGGAAAAGAATCTGATATCAGTCTTGTGCAAGCTGCTCTCCTAAGACCCTTAGATCCCGTCTCTGGACTTGCATGCGGAAGTGGGAAATGGTCTTGGACCATACAATTACATCACCGCAATGGGAGCGTCTGTGGGCAGATTTCCCATAACTGACCAGGTCAATTCAAATTCGGGAGATGTGGATGAAAATGATGGTGATGTAGCACTATACCCCGGCCAATTTGCATACATTCTACCCAAACACATCCAATGTCTGCTGCAGGGGGTGTGGAGGGATAGGGGACTGGGTGCAGTTTCAGAGGCCCGGAGCAGAAAGACTGGGCAGACACCAGAGGAGGGCCTATGCAGTACTGTCCCTAGCAGCTATATTGGTGATTGCCCAGAGATGGACGCAGCCAGACCCCTGGGGGAACATGACTGAATTACAAAAATTTGCCATTTGTTTCCATGGAATGGATGACTTACTCCCTGCAGGAAATCAGTCAAAGTTTAGCATGGACTGGATGTTGATACTTTATTTTTTACAGGAGGATTACAGACTATCTATGTGCCCACAAAGAATGCGCATCCTTGTCATCTCTTAAACAAAATGACATGTTCATATGGTTGGTTTGTCTAGCTTAGAATCTTGGGAAGGAGGCGAGGGGGGGCATCAAGGGAGGGATGGGGTTGGGAAAGGTTGGTTGTAAAATGTTAAAATTCAATAAAAATAAGTTGAAGAAGAACTAACCGTCGGTAGCGTAGGGCCAGTTAGGAAGTCCCTGAGGGAGATCAGATAGCATGGTTTTAGGGAGACCTCTTTGGCTGAAGACCGCGGTTAGGCAGTAGGTATTACGGACATTGTGGTTAGGGGAAGTGGTTGCCAAAGGAGACGAGGGAGAGGGGGAACAGCCCTAGCACCTCTCCCCAAAACCTTTTTTCCATCCCAGTGCACTATATTGAACCAGTTTATGGTGAATCCGTCGAAAAAAAGCATCTACAAACCAAACCATCTAATGCAAAGTATAGTGTGCGAAAGCATTGACAGGCGTTAACGTTTTAAAGTTACAAAAAAAAGCATTGAAATGCTATTTTTTACATGTAAAAGTGCATTTCCATCTAAACCAGTCCATTGAAAATATAAATGGACTGGTTTCAATGGAAATCCACTTTTACATGTAAAAAAATAGCATTTCAATGCTTTTTTTGTAATTTTAAAACGTTACATGGAGCTGTCCAGTGCCGAAATGTTGGCACTGGCCAGCTCCTTGTAACATTTTTATGTATATTGGGGGGTGAGGGGGAGGGGTTCTCCCCAAGCCCCACCCCCTAACCCTGACTCTAACGTAATCCTTAATCTAACCCTAGCCCCAACCCAAACCCCTAACCCTAATCTAACCCTAGCCCCAACCCTAAACCTAACCCTAATATAACCCTAGCCCCAACCCTAACCCTAAATCTAACCCTAGCCTCAACCCTAACCCTTAATCCTACCCTAGCCCCAACCCTAACCCAATATAACACATTTCGATGGATCCATCGAATTATAGACAACAAAATGGTAATTCAATGGAATGGCATTTCGATGCTTATAATTCGATGGATTGGTGTTAGATACAATAGCATTCAACCATCTGCATGTCTATATTGTAGATAATCTATACCCTCAGAAGAGAACAGTCGGTACAGCTTTTGTTGTAATTTCCAATAAACGTTTCTGGAGACTCCTGCAAGTTGTTAAGGCCATCTGTGACAGCACATTAGAGCCTATCACTTACTTCTGCACACACAATTCTACTATTATGTTTGGACACATGGTACCTGCATTGGTGTGGCACTGGAAGGAGCTCTATATAGATGTTTGGATGACAAAACGTATGTGATCTAGTGGTAAACAATTTTCCTATTCACCTCAAATGTTGTTCCATTGCAAATTACTTTTTGACTCCATGAAAAATCATTTGACTCCAAATTTCCCCAAACATTAAGTATAATTGTATCGAAGCCATGCCTATAACCGTCTCATAGGAAGTAAAATGAATAGGCACTGAATATAGCATATATTTCTTTTGTCCATCATTTCTCGCTCCAGCCGAAACAAAATTAAACAAATAAGATCCTCATTGGTGTTTTTTTACATAGCCCCTTAAACACTTAGGTTTGCCTTATATGTTAATAGCAGCATAGAGGAGGTCTGTCTACAGATGCGGTGCCTTCTCATGTAAGATGTAACTAGGAGTCATTTCCTTGTAGTTCGCTGTTCAGAAGAGTTAAACAAGATGTGCAGGGGAGGCTAGATTTTCTAAACACAGAATACTTGATTATGATGACAAACCCTCATGAGCTAAGCACAGAAAAAAGGAGGTGTTGTTTCCTAAACTGTTAATAGAAAATTCTTGTCAAAACTCTGAGCACCTTCCCCGGACCCACTGCCTTCCACTTCCTCCTCACCTGAATCACTGGTCTCGGAGGCGTTAAGGTCCAGGCAACGTCTGTAGCTGTAATCCTTCTCTTTTGTAGGAGGCACTGGCTTACCTCGGAAGGAAGCCACAGTGGCCGCCTGTGAGCTTCAACCCTGTGGCCCCTCTTCCGAAGCAGACTGAAAAATGGGGAAAAAGCCAGAGGCAGTAAAAACCCCCAAAAAGTCCAAGCAGGGTGGCAGCAAAGGTTGCCTTGATATCGTCAATGGGTCGACATGTTAAGTCCTGATTAGCAGATGATAGCTCTGGTCCGTGAGAAGAGTATTTCCAGAACAGATCCCTGGAGGGAGAACCCGGACCAACTGCAAAGTGGCAGGAAACAGGTAAAGGTGGTAACATCTGTGGAAGCCAGCAGAATCTCCCTGGGGTAGGCGGCAAAATAGAAGAATCGCTACAGGAGAGAGAAGGGAGCTTCCGTGAAGAAAGAGACAGGCGAGGCAAAAATAGAAAGCGGACTGCCGTGGATCGGCGAGTAAAAAGAAAGGCAAAGGGGAGCGGGAGAGACCGCGGGGAAAGCTTCCTTGCAAGACCGCGGAAGAGAGAGAGAGAGAAAGAGCGACCACACAGGGACAGAGACCCGCGTGCGCGGAGCCGGGGTGAGACCGGCAAAGGCAGAGAGAAGCGTTCCGGAAAAACAAAGGAACAAGAAAGATGAAAGGGAAAACTAGCGTATTAACCAAGCAGGAGGAAAAACTGACCTAGAGGTTGCAACGCAGCGGCTCCTGGGAGTTCGGGGATTAAGAACCTCACAGCAGCCGCCATGATAGAAAAAAGACTAGAACACTGCCAGAACATGTGGAGAAATGTGGTGGGGCCGTCAATGGCTGCCCAGTCTCCACTGTCGCCATACACGCCGGCGCCTGGGCGCATGACACTTCTGTTGTTCATTGCAATGAAACTGCAGGTTGCCTTCATTGTACTCTACTGCTGAAATTGCCAACTTTTATATTTTAAAGTGGCTCATGTGTCCTTCAGCACAAAGGCATTTTCTCATGTGCCCACCTTGGCCTTCAGTACTAGTTAATTGGGCTCAGTAGACCGCAGGATAGGATCCTATGGAAATTATAGTAGTAAAACACTCACTTGCATAACCACAATACTTTGCATTAAAAGAACTGATATTGTGGGCAATTTAAGAAAATGCCTTGAGTCTTCATATACTCAATTATTTTGCAATGCAAACAAGATTGCTTGAAACATCCCCTCCCCTAAATATAATTGGGTAAGGTTATACAATTGCTCAGTAAAACCATGAATTTATAGGAGAGCGTTACCATAGCATTCAATAAAGTCTATGCCCAATGGAACTCTGAAAGCATCCAGAATGCCTGAAACGCATTGTAGATCTTGGCCTCTATAGCCCTAATGTGCATAATTAGTGTCTGCAATATTTTAAATACTCCCATTCTTCTGCACATCATGCAAATGATATTTCAATGTTGCTATCGCCTTATGGGGAAATTTTGGCATTGCTCAAATAGGAGATGCTGGGGATGAAATGTACCTATCCAAAATCCTTAAAAGGGCAATTTGATAGGTTTGTAAGGTCACCCTAGTGTAGTGGGGGGAATGTACACAGAAATATGCCAGAATATTGAGAGTAGGCAGTATAACCTAGCTTTTTCAATGTAATAAAATGGCAGGCAACTGCTGTGGCTTGTGCCTTTTTGAATGCTTGAGAAGGTGTGTGCACCACGCTGCTCATTAACTTCTAACTGGCCAACAGAGGGAAATAGGGCAAGCGCACAACTTGGAGGGAAAATAGCTCTCAAGAGTAAGCAGGGTGGAGAGAAGGTACAGGGCTACATATAGTAACTTGCAGTAAGGGAAGGTTCACATGTTAATAGTATCAAAATATACTATTTATCATTTTAGCAGAAATACTAATGCAGTAAGGTACAGATGAATAGCTTATTAGCAAATTGTCTTAAACAGTAGGTAGCGCGTTCAGTAAAAGTCATCAGTACTTTAGAATTCATTTTGCAGTGTTTTTTGGTAAGGGTTTTTGAACCTGGTGAACGCCCATTGTTATTTAAAGGCTAGAACAAAGCTTGCTCAAAGAAGTTGTCAAGCTGGTCAGAGCCAACACAAGTTGTGATTGTGCTCTTTGGTGTGTCATATTTTTCTATCAACAATTCCCATAGGAAAGAAATCCGGATGCAGTGGAAAAGAGCTGTCAAACTTGTGGTCCAACTGTAAGTTGCACTGGCAGCAGCCCCTGGCCAAGAAGGATAGTGCCAAGGACCCTGAACAATGTTGCTGAACCTTGGAGAGATGAACCGGGTACTGGGTTTGTTTGGTGCAGCCTCTCCCGTAGCTGAGGTTCCCGCCTCTGCAAATTGATGCCAGCAGAGGACAAGCAGTTCAAGACCACATATGATGTTTCTTTTGCAGAGGTTTCAGACACTACCCTCTGCTTGTCCTTTGAAGGCGATTAGAGTTCCCAGTCACAAATTGAGTCTGTTAGTTTGATAAAAGTATTCTGTTGAGATCCGTGGTCTAGAGATCAGTGACGTGACTGCCAGTGAAGGCGAAGGGAGCAGCAGTGTGGTTCCCATGGGTCCTGGAGAGAGGTCTGGAGCATTCAGCGTCCAGCAGTACTTCATCAGATTGTAGATTTCAGGACCATGGCCTTTTTCTGCCTTAGCAAGTCCTTCTTCTAGCTGCTTTGGGAGGAGTCCCAGCGTTTGCCAAAAATGTATGGTGCAAATAACTCTTTTCTTATACAGATCTTGGAGGCTGGATACCCACCCATCCTCCAGTGCAACAAACTTCTCCATTCTAACATTTGGCAACACGCCAATCATGCTTGAGCACCGTATTTATATGTTACTGGGCAAACCAACAGAATATTGCTTCAAGTGTGAATCCCAGACACCCATTTATACATCCAGATATGGCCATAGATGCCCCAAGCACCCAACCTTGTGTCTAAGAAAGTCCAGGCCCATATATCGCACACACGTTTCCATGATTACCAGGTAAACATAGCTTTGTTGAAGAGTATCACTGGGCCTCTAAATCTATGTGGCCATTGGGACTCGTAGGTAATCAGCTGTTTTTCTCTGATCAGAAAATAGCTGCATCATCATGCAGCATTATGAAAACAAAAAAAGATGCCACCAGTGAGTTAACACAAGGAGCCGAGCAAAACGACCTTCTTTGGGAAAAAGACTATAGGTAGCTATGGATACCCAGGGGGAAACATGGACTATATTACATTGCCATTAAGTCCCTTGATGGGGACTCACTGGGAATAAAGAGGTTCATGAATCATGAAGAGGAAAAGCAATAATGACATGGGGCTCGCTGTGAGCCAGAGTAGTTTCTGAAGTGTGGTCCTCATGTTTGAAACTAGTGTTTCCTCTTGGGAAATGTTTTTAACTCATTTATAATCTTGTCTCACTCTTCTATGGCCTCGGATAATCTTGTCAAAAGTTTTACTGGCTCTTCCATTTCATAATTCCCTGTAAATGAGAATTTGTTTTATTACTTTCTATTATATCTGTCCATATTGCCAATTCTCCCTTAGTGCCCCAGAGTGAAGGCTGTCAAAAGAAAGCCAACTGATTAGAAAGTGTTTTTTGTATAAAAAGAATAAACCACTTTAATTGATTTAATGATTTGCCCCATTACGTGGTCAAAAAAATTGAATACTGGGTTGATACTTTGGGTCATTTTATGAACCAATGTGGTTAACTTTATGAAAACACTGACCTACTTATTTCCATCTCTTCAATCAAATATGTTTGGGGAACCAGAGGCAGCCCACCCTATCTAGTCTTAACGCTCTTATGTCTAGAGATTGCTTCCACTCTGCATCCCAACAATTCATGCAATTGCTACATTTTAAGTATCATGTATTCTGTGTTTTAAGCAACCAGGGCGTTAGAGTTTTTGGGTGCTTCTTGTTTCTCTCTCCCATGTGATTTGATATGGGAAGAAACTGAGCCAATCAATCCCATCTTAGAAGATGAGATCTGCAGAGCACCATAGTTTTGTATTTGTATTTTGGAATTTGTATCACACATACTTCGAACCGAAGACCTCAAACAAAACCTGTAACTGGGCGCTCAGGTAACCCTAAATGACTCAAGAAAAAAACTCACTGAAAAATAAAGGTTTTTAGCTGCTTTCTAACCTAACCTAAGAGATAATTCATATTATGAAGGGCCTGCGCAAGCTGATTCTGGAGTTTTGGGCCTGCCACTGCAAAATATCTGTCTCCTCAAGAGTGAATTTGGGAACCGGGCACCACAAAAGATTCTTGTCCTCTGATTAAATGGATCACGCCAGATAATATCGCAAAAAGTTCTTGCTTTGATGTAAGGGTACATGGTCATGCAAGCTCTTAAATGTAAGGCAAGCAATTTGAATTTGATCCTCTTCTGGACCATCAACCAATGAAGTGGTTCTCTGATAAGTATAAACATTATAATTTGATTTAATTTTCATTTCTAGATTATTAATGAACTTTAACACACATAACTCATTAAAAGAAGCAATTCATATATATTCCAATACACAATTGTTCTTTATACACAGTCATTAAAATAGTTTCATCATTCAAGTAGACATAAGACTCCCAACAGCTCCTCCTTGATGCATGTAAACTGTTTCATCCAATAATTTATGTACGACAGCTAAAACCTTTGTCAAAGCTATGATTAATATTGTTGTTTGTCTTCCCATCAGCCTATTCCAAAACCATTCACTTTCTAGACCCTCTTAAGGGTTTCTAAACAGTCCACGTTTTTGCATAACCTACAAAATCGGTCCTTTCGCTCTATTCTTCTCATCAGACCCCATCTTTGCAGAGTATCCAATAAGTTCAGCCTAAAATGCAGAAAAGCCAAACAATATTTAGGGTTAGGGAATTTCAAGACATACCCTGGTAGACTATTGTAACGCCTATGTTGTTTGGCCAGTTCACTACATAGTTTGTACCATGCCAATGTATCGCTATCTCTATACCATTGAGCAAGTATTTTTTTAAACACCCTACCAGGGTTTTCTAGAAGATGACCTTTAGTTTAGCGTAATTCCATACAAAATACTGACAAAGTAAATACAACCTAAATGTACAAAATTTCATAAAAAAGTTCCTACTTACGACATACAATGGTATCAATTTTGTCCTTAATCTGTTAGTTAATCGACCGCTACTTTCTTTGTTGCATATCGGGAATCCCAAATACTTAATTTCAGTTATTTTCAATGTAACTCATTAACAAATTTAGTAAGCTTAAACATGAGGCGCACCACAGCATTTGGAACAGTCTGCAATTTATATAACCGGTTATTAGCAATACCCACGTAACGACTATTGGCATAATCTAAATGTGGGTTGATGAGTACTCCCACACATGAGCATGTAGATCTACTGAGACAAATGTAAGTCTTCTTCAGTAGCCATAGCCGATAAAAAGATGCTCTGGCAACTTCCTTGATCTGTACAACAAGTTGCAGATCATTGTCCCATATGAATCCAACAGTCTTGACTTTCTTGGCATACAAGATGGGTACATCCAGGAGGGTAGGGGAAGGTGAGATACTTTATCAGTCTTTAAGGAGGTAGGGGGGAGCCTAACAACAATACCCCGGTTTTCGAAGGTTTAATTTGAAGCCAGTTTATTGTCATCCCTTGCCGTGTCACTCTTAGACACTTGTCTAAGGCCTCGAAGGTGTCAGAGGAACCATATCCTTTCACATACAGCTGCATATCATCTGTGTGCGAATGAAATTTCATCTTAAAATGTCTGCAAGATGGCGATCAAAGGCTGTGCATAAACATTGAACAACAGAAGTTAAAGTGGTGAAACTTGTGTGTCTTGCCAGCGCGTATATTAATGCACAGAGGGGATGCCAACCATGGAATGACGGACCGTGTAGTTCTAAACACACACAGGCTCTGTGCTGGAAGGAAGCTCAAGTACCAGAGTCAAAGACCTGTGGGGCAAAGCGGTGGGAGAAGATGTAGTGAATAAAGTCCTTAATGTAATAATCGGCGTGGCATGAAAAGGAAATTCTTCAACTTTAATTTCAATTAAAATTATTCAATTTAAAAGAAAATTCATCATTTTTAATATAGTTAATACAGCAATATTTCAATGTGTCTCATCTAAAAAATGTCTAGCATATCCTAATAGCAAGTTGCATGGACGGGAGAAACCTTGGCTTTGGTGAATCGGCAGGAAGATTGCCTTTATCACATCAGTCTAAATATTGTCCATAATGAGTTGGTTATTTTATTCTGTGCTCCAAGAGGTTATGGCTCTGATTAGGTGTTGCCCAACACTTGGTTATAGGAAATGCAATGTTGAACCTAGGTGGTTCTTGTCTTTTGGATAACCTTTACACTGGATGGCATGGGGTCCGTGTATGTTTTTTTTTTTTTTTGTGAAAGTTACCTTTCTAATGGATTATGTCTTCCCACGGATAGCTCATCTTGGATAAATTAATACCCTGCTTTGCAGTCTCGGAAATGTTTCGACAGCTGAGGGGACTGTGCTGCATCAAGTCGATGTCCCGTTGATGATAGTATACATTTCACACACTGTACCCGTTGCCTCAGTTCCATTTTTCTGCATTCACAGAATGCTCTTGAAACGGTTCAACTCACCTCAGCGAATCTCTCGACTAACGTCTTCACCATTTATTAGTAAAATCTCCACAATTACACCGAAGATGGGCTTCAGGAGATGTGCGGAGTGTGAATTGAAGATGTCAATCACTGATGCGCACAGGATTTGTCTCTGGTGCTTTGGCGAAGAATATGAAGTCATTTATTGCAAATCCTGCCAATCGTTGACCAGCAAGGCCTTGAAAGAGCGAAGATTTACGCTCACCCTAGGTTGGTCGGATTCCAAGTCTCCATCTTCCACTGGGGACAAATCTCAAGAAAGGCCCAAGAAACAATCTCACATTCTAAATGGTCAAGATCCAGGAGCGATTCCTGTCATTTTTCCTCTTTATCGTGTAAGGAACTCGTGGTGGTAACAGTAAAGACAGACACAAGTGATCACAGATCAAGGGTGTTTATTAAACTGTATGACTGGGTGAGAGAAATGCTTAATCTAAAGCTAAGAGGGGAGCAAGTTAAAACCATCAAATAATAATAATAAGACAGTCCTAGTCGCGTCTTGTCAAATAAAAAGGACCTATACTAAAAAAAACTATTGCCATTCCTTACCACAAAAGACTGTGGGATAATGTTCACCAGAAAAGAAAGATGTGCTCTTAAAATCATAAGTCAGGATGGTATGGCTGGGTCTCCCTTCCCCACATTTTAAGCATGGGACAAGGCAGAATGACTGAGCACAGCATATTCCTGGGCCTCTCCAGCACAAGGTTCACAATTCCATTCAACAATACCAGACCCTTTAGGGGCCAAGTCTCTTTTCTACAAAGTCTCTTTCCTTAGAAGACCTGCTGGATACAAAACAACAAACAAACAAAAGTTCCTTCTGTGATCCTGCACATTGGGCGATTGCTTTTCGCCCCTTGTATCTCCCTCTGCCGGGCTCGGATCCTTCTTGCAACGTGGGCCTCCCTCTGCCGGGTTCACTACGGTCTTTCTCTCTGAATATCAATACTATCACGATGCAGGATTTACTTCTCTTAGCTTTTCCCTTGGCATCCCTCTGTCTGGTTCACATAGTCATCTACAGTTCATGAACTTCTAACACAGTTCATGATTTGTTTCATCTCATCAGAAAGCATGGTTTCCCTTCTACTAGGTTTCTCTTGGCATTGAGTCAGAGACTTTCAATAGTACAGGGGATTTGACGTGACCCTTGTAGGATGGCTCTGACACCTCACGCCGCCCTTTCCTAGGGCCTTCTGGTACTTGCAGTTTCAACACAAAAGGGGTAAGCGAGAGTCCTTTGAATGAGCACTCCTGCGGCTCCTGACCATCTGCAGCTAGCCCTTCTCTGGGCTTTTCCAAAAGTTCAAACACACACAAGTTATTTGTTCCCAAGTTCCTTGTGTTCATATAATGTTGCCACTTGCAACCTTGGGCTCAACACAGTCTGTTTGCTATCAGCTTCCTACGACTCCCCGGCTGTGCTGAACCCGTTGGCTTGTATTGCTTCTGGAGCCAAAGACGGTACCACGTAGCCAGCATGCCTCCCTGCCTTTGCTATCAATGAGGGAGGCCACTGTGCACAGTTGACATCTGTTACTCCACACGCCAGCTGTAAATCCCGGTCTTTTGATATCCCTTTCTGAGTCTTTGCAGGTCGGAGTTGGAAAGGGCAAGGGCAGTTCCCCCTTTGTCGTCCCTCCAGGTCTTGCCACTTTTATCCTCTGTTTGGACTGCCGGTCCGGTGTAGCTGTTTCCTTGTGCATTCGGCCCTGCTCGTAGTGTGCTCTCGTGCTCCGCCTTTTATCCCTGTGCGGAAGGTAAAGGGCCGTCGGGTATGTGTGGTTATTGTCTATTGCCTGACCCGTGTGTTGGGACATGTCAGGTAAACGGCTCTGGTGTTAGTCAGTTGTCTGTCATGATGTAAGAAAGTGTTTGTGTGGGGGGAAAAAAGGGGGTTTGGGGATAGAGCTTCTAAATATCCTACAGGGTAGGATGTGGAAAAGGTGTTACAAGGAAGGGGGGTACCGCGTCTCAACCTTCGGTTTCCCTCTTCCACACCCCTCATTCAGGTGATCCTCCCCCACTGGTCCACCCCCGGGAACTGGATCCATAGCGATGGCCGTGTCCTGGCCGCCTGGATGACAAATCTGCGGGGACTAGCGGGTGAGACACCTTCATGTTTCTCATTTACCCTTCCTCCATGCAATGTAGCCTCATCTGTTTCACAGGGGAACCGGGACAGGAAATCTACATTCCCATGGTGTTTACCTTTCCGGTGTTCCACTGTGAAGCAATAGGGCCGCAGGTCTAGAAACCATTGCATGAGACGTGGGTTTGAGTCTTTGCGCTGGCTAATCCAAACTAGGTGAGAATGGTCGGCGACTAATGTAAACTTTCTGCCTGAGAGGTAGTATCTAAGGTGGATAATAGCCCACTTGGTGACAGGGTCTCTAATTCCAGCACAGAGTCATTTTTTTTTTTTTTACCTTGGGAAGAGTTTGCGACTTGTAAACAAGATGGGATGTTCTAATCTGTCGCAGACTTGAGATAGGACTGCTCCTAACCCGGTAAGGGAGGCGTCCGTCTGCAATACAAAGTCTTTGGAGAAGTCTACTACCTTCAGGATTGGATTCTGGCACAGTTTGCTTTAAGGTGTTATAACATATATCATCCTCTTCAGACCAATGAAGTTTCTGGGGTTCTGCGTTTTTGAGTTGATCTGTTAGCCTATCTGTTTCATCTGAAAAATTTGGGATAAACCTACGGTAATACCTTATTAACCCTAGAAAGGCTCCAAGATCCCTTTTAGTCTTGTGTAGGTGTATCTAGGATGGCTCTCACTTTCTCATTTTGGGGCTGTACATTCCCGTTCCCTACAAAAAACCTGATATATTTTATGGCTCACTATGCCAATTTGCATTTAGATGGATTAGCAGTTAGGCAGTTAGGCCAGCCTGTCTGAGTACTCTCCTAATAGTATGTATGAAGATGGAAAAGGTGGTCTTGCCCTACGCATGTATCGTCAATATAAGCTCCACAGAAATCGGAATAGGGACGTTTGCTTTTATCCATTAGGCGTTGGAAAGTGACTGGTGCGCTGCGTAAGCCAAAAGGGAGGACTTTGAATTGAAACAGTCTTAAGGGTGTTGAAAACACTCTTCTGGCCCATACACTGGTACCTGCCAGTACCCTTTGGTTAAGTCTAGGATGGATATAAAGGTGGCTGCTCCGAGTTAATCAATTAGGTCATCGATGCGTGGCATGGGGTAGGCATCGAAGTCGGAAATCGCATTAACATGACAGAAGTCTATACAGAACCTCCAGGAATGGTCAGGTTTAGTGACCAACACGATAGGGGAGGACCATGGGCTCAAAGAAGGCTTGATAATATTTACATGCAGCATTTTGTTTACTTCCTCAACCACTATTGGTTTACGGCCCTCCGGGAGTCTATACAGTTTTAAATGAACCACTTTCCCCATGGCTATTCTAATATAGTGGGAAGTACACTTGATTCTTTCTGGTTTGTCTGAAAAGGAGAAGTTGAAGAAACAACGCCATTGTTCCTCATTCTCCAATTCCTCGCTCGACAAGCGCCAAGTACGTTTTCCTGATGAGCCGCTTCTGCAGCCGAATGGGAAAAGTTCAGAGAAAAGATGATGGAGGACTTTCCGAAAGCGGACACTTCGGTTCCCTCGAAAGAGTCGAAAAAGGTTGTTGAATTCCAAGACCGGCAGAGAATCCAGCAAAGCTTTGACCAGCATGCCCAAAAATCTGAGTATGAAGATATTGTTGATGTTGTCTCGTCTAGCGTTGACCATGGAGACTTCAACTAAGCAAAAAGCATCTGTGATTTCCTCCGCAAAGGAGTCGGAGGGCCCTTCGACATCAACCTCAGAGACCACTTTCAGTGTTACCTTTGGGTATGAACGATTTGTAACTCCCAGAGTTCCAGAAGAGTTGGTTTCGGACCAGGCCTGGCTTGAAGACCTAGCCTCTTGTCTGAAAGAAGCCAGGGGTCTGGATACTGCACATGAGGTGGAATTTGACACACCAGGCATACACTTGCACGCTAATGTGGCCTATGGTACGGTCATGTATAGGGTGATTTAGTATATGTGTTGGGGACGTCCTGCTAAAGACATTACCCAGTATGACCTTGCAGATATTTTGGGTAAGGAGCCTCTGCTGCCTTTCCATACAGCTCTAAGGAACCCTATTTGGGAAAATTGGCAAAATGGACACCACTCCTGCTGTGAGCAAGGAGTTGGTGAAGAAGTACAGACCACCTTCTTCTGTTGATCCTGAATTCCTTTCCAGACACCCTTCAACAGAGAGTTTGGTGGTGCAGGTGGCTTCTTCCACCTCAAAGGCCACAGTTTATCTTACTATCCCCCCCAGATAGGAACAATAAGAAATAAAACGCACTGGCTAAGAGGCTATTGTCTGCTGGAAGTATGGCATTGAAGCCATCAATGCATCTTGTGCTCTGGTAAAATAAAATGACACACTATGGAATGTCATTTCCCAGGAGGCAGAAAACTTTTCCGAAGGCGAGATGAGAGATGGCTTAAAGAATCTCATCAGTGATGGTAAGGAGGCATCCTGCTAGTCCCTTCAGTCAGGCCTTGATGGGTCAGACTCTTTGGGGCAGTGTATGGGCTTGAGTGCCATGATCAGGAGTTTTGTGTGGTTACGCACGTCTTGAGGTTGCCACCTATATCCAATCAAGGCTCCTGGACATGCCCTTTGATGGGTCCAACCTTTTTGGACCAAAGGCAGATGACGGCCTATGATTGGCTGATCAGAGCTTGTTCTCTTGAACAGGCTCTAGAACATCTCAAGAGCACCTGCCATTCTCTCCACAAACTGGGCATCTTCCTCACTTTCAAGAATTCCCGAGTGACACCTTCTCAAAAGCTGCAATTCATTGGCGTGGTCCTGGACTCTTCCCCGGGAAAGGCTTTGCCTCCTGAGTTGAGGACTCAGCATATTTTGCAGATGGTAAGGAGATTTCAGAACGCCCAATATCTGACCGCATTCGACTTTGAGGTTGCTGGTCCTCATGGCATCCTGCATTTTCCGGGTACCAGAAGCTCACCAATGGATGAGGTCCATCCAGTGGGCCCTCAAATCCAAATGTCACAATTCTCAGGCAGGATTAACAGACCTTCTTCAGGTCCCAAGCAAGGTCACTGGATCTCCTGTGGTAGGCCTGCAAGGAGAATGTGATGATAGGGAAACCTTTTTTACAAACTGGCCGGAGATAATTGTAGTCACGGATGCTTCCCTCACAGGATGATGTCCTTTTTGCCATCTATACAGGGGAAGAATGTCCTGTTAATGGCTGGGAACAGTGTGGCCATGCGTTACCTCAAAAGAGGAGGTCTAGGGTCACGACCACTGTGCAGGGAAGCAATGCATTGCTGGTTTTGGGCGCTACAAAACAGGTTCTATCAGCTGTTCTATCGGCTGTTCACTTAGCTGGAGAAGAGAATTCGACAGCTGGCACTCTGTGCAGGCAGAGCATGATCTCCCACGTGTGGGAGTTGGCTCAGCAAGTCCTTCCAAAGAGCTTCACAATTTGGGGAACCCCTCAAGTAGTTCTGTTTGTGTACACTTTCAACAGGAAATGAGACCTGTTCTGCTCCAGGGAATTTTCTCAGAGAGGAGCTCTGGGGGACGTGCTCGTAGTGGACTGCTAATTTTCACTCCTGTACGCATTCCACCAGTCCCCATCATTCCTCATGTCATCAGGAAGTTTGGGATATCCGTGAGCTTGATTACATTGGATTGGGCCAGCAGGCCGTGGTACCTGATCCTTCTAGACATGTCAATCTGCCCTCCATTCTGTCTTCCCCAGAGAGTGGACCTACGCTCACAGGAGGGATGCCGTCTTCTTCACCCAGCAATCAGAACTCTGAACCTTCATGGCTGATTTGTGAGAGGTAAAAATATGAAGATTGGGACATCAAGGAAGATGTGATGGTGGTGTTGCTTTCTGCCAGAAGGCCTGCAATAAAAGCACTATAATGCTGCTATTGCAACAAGTTTTGCAGATGGCGTCGAGTTTAAGATTTAGATGCTTTCTCTTTCAGTACACCTGCAGTTGTTTCTTTTTTGATATGCATAGCCGTTCAGGGGCTGCAGGTGGCTACCGTCAAGAGATACCTGACAGCGTTATCAATTTTAAAACACAAGCAAGAACCCTGCTCTTTCTTTAAGAGCCCGATTGTCATACAATGCCTCAAAGGACTGACATACTTTCCCACTCGTACCTTTTCTGGTTCCGTCCTGGGATTTGAACTTCGTAATAACATATTTTTTATGGGAGCTCCATTTGAACCTCTCCATGTTTATCCCCTCAGGTTATTAACCCTGAACACCATCTTTGTGGTAGCCATCACTTCTGCTCACTGAGTGGGTGAGCTCCAGGTTTTGTAATGCAAACCACCTTTTACTAAATTCTCCAAGGAGAAGGTAGTCCTGTGGGTTCGTCCCTCCTTCCCAAGGTGGTATCTGAATTCCATCAGACGCAGACTGTACCAGCTTTATATCCACCTGCTTACCCTTCTAAGATTGAAGAGAGGTTACACAGATTTGGACCCGAAAAGGGCTCTTAGTTTCTACATTTCCAGGATGGCAAATGTTAGGCAAGATGGCCAACTATTTGTTGGTTAAATCGGACGTAGGCTAACCCAAGGCGTGACCAAACAAACTGCATCACCTTGAATCATTGTATGCATTTTGGAGTGCTACTTCATTGCAGGGAAATATATCCTTGGGAGCCCATTCCACCAGAAGAGCGACAACCACTTTGGTACTCCAAAGAGGTGTTCCAGTGCAGGACATTTGCAATGCTGCAACTTGGTCCTCACTCCAGTGTTCTTATGGGGTTCCCAGATAAAATATCAGAAGACTCCAGAGGGCCCAGAATGGGGGTGTTCGTCTGATATTTAGAGTATCTAAATCAACCCATGTCTCATCTCTGTAACGCTCTATGTACTGGCTTCCGATGAAACAAATATGATGAAACAAATACCAGACATAGAACTTTAAACTTAATTCTCGTAGAGTCGGTTACGTTCCCTGGATAAACATTTACTGGTGGAGCCACCCTAAAAGTTTGTCTATAGAGGTGACGGGTGTTTCTCAACAAACAATCTGAGATTGTAGACCCTGCTGCTGTTTCATATTCGAAGCATGACTTCTCTCACACCATTTCAAAAAGCTCTAAAGACTTACCTGTTTAAATAATCACTGTCTTTACAATTGCTATTGATGAGTACTATTAAGCTGGTTCTATTCACATGAAGTATTGAACATCTGAGATGCAGTTCCGTCTGTCAGTAGCACGTTTTAAATACCAAATACAAATACTTTCTCAAAGCATTACTGCTTGGATGCTCTGTTGGGCCAGGGCACTCGATTTGGAAAAGCGGTTCTGCACAATATCAATCAGTAATCCGAATATTATACAAAAATCCACTTGTCCCACCTCCATCTAAGCTGAGAAATTTGTGGAGGTCACAATCCATTAGAAGAACAAATTATTTACCCCTGGTAATGTTCCTACTGATGGGTGTTCCTCCCACAAATTCCTCATCGGCCTACCCCTCTGACTGTGTGTGCATTTTTCAATATACTTCTCTCTTTCAGCACCCATGCAGGCTAGTTAATCCTCAAGTCAGCTGTGCAGAAAGAGGGAAAAACTAAGAACAGAGGCAAAGGGCTCAGCACGTGCTATTTATACTATCAATGAAGTCCCGTCCGGACAGGGGAACATTAACCATCGAGGGTCATCGACTCAATGCCGCACAGCACCAACTGCTGTCGAAAAACTTCAGAGACTGCAAAACAGGATATCGATATATTTAAGGTGAGGAATCTGAGGTCGGAACATCCATCAGAAAGAACATTACCAGGGGTAAGTAATTTGTTCTTCTTAAATTGGGGAATGCTTATTTTTTGGACAAGATTTCTAATATTAGAGTTGATACAACATTATTGACCCAAATAAGTCTTATGTTTCAGTGCCGGATTTGGCCAAAGTAGATGAGAAGGAAGCAATTCGGTAGTTTATTAATACTGTGTTTCGACATTGGCGTGAGAGCAAAGAGAAGACAAGAACTGATATGGCTTCTAAGGAGGGGAGTTCCTTTGTGCGGCAATATGGCAATTTTTTGATCTGGTAAAGGAGAAGACTGTCTGTGGTGCCATTGTTTATTTTTTTTGGTAAAAATGTCGCTGGTCTTAAGTATTTACCAATTCAGGACCATTATTTTATTGCGGTCTAGTTCGATACAGCTGGAGTTTGCTTTATGATAACTGCCTTCTTCTGGTGCTTGTGTAGTTCCTCCATTGAAGGCTAGTTTGGCTAACCATGTTTGTAGTATGGTGAATTGTATTAATTTCCTTTATCAACTTGTTAGAGTCCTAGTGGGGACTTCAGTGAATTTGGTAATACATTTGATGGAACATTGATGTTGAATAGAATGAGGTGGTGTAGTTTATCATGCAGCTATCTGTGTTTTGGGAGATGCGATAGGCACCAAACGGTGATTGAAAGAAATCTGTAAATAACTCCTTTAATTGTACTTGGTTGGTCTGCACTGCACCCAGTTCCCATTTGTTGAAAATCAAGTCTGATATGTATATGGCGGATTTCCTTATGTAATGGCGCATGCAGGCTATACCGACGGGATGGAAACTGACAAAATGCAGTGCCAATGTTTACGGTGAATTCAAAGCTTTTTATCAATCGCTATTTGGCGTCTTTTGTTAGAAAGGTAATGCCATGGCAGCTATAGGACATCAATGAAAATCATACACTCTTCCCCTCATGGTGAGGGTCTTTGACCTTTGAATCCCAATTAAAATCTTTGCAAAGATTGTATTAAAAAAGTTAAAATTCCCACCCTCCTCAACTCCAGGCAAATGTCTGGCGATTGTCAATGAGATGCTTCATATAATGAAAATGATCTACCACTCTGAGTAATTATGAGAATAAATGTTTTTTTTAATTAAAAGCTGCTTACACTGTATTGTTTCTGCACCTGACACTCGTAAATGGAAGTAAGACCTCAGATTACAAAATCAGGCCAAGCGAAAATGGAGAGAAGCTTCTTATTTGGGAGCAGTGATCAGAATGTATCTTAATAATGCTGTTTGCTAAACATACTACTGTAAGATTTCTATAGAACAATGTGTGCATGTGTCCATGCTTATATGTACAGGGAGATGCATGGTTAACATGTAGGCCAAGAAAATGTTTTGCTGGTTTCTGTTGAGTGAATTGATGGATCTCTTCCACAAACTCACCCTGTCATATTTTAAGGTATTGATTATTTTGTTCTATAGATTATGTACAAACTCCTGTACCTTTTACCTTGACTCCACCTGCTACCACTTGATGAATAACATGTAGTTTTGGCTTTTTTGTAGGTAAATGAACAAACCTAATCATGCCAGGGAAGCTGAAAGTCAAAATTGTGGCAGGTCGCCATTTACCTGTGATGGACAGAGCAAGCGATTTGACAGATGCCTTTGTGGAGGTTAGTTTTGATCAAAAAAATCAAGATTGTGATGTTTTGCTGGAGAAAAACACTTCCTGCAATGTTGGTGGATCAAATGTTAGAATGCCTATGCACTGTGTGTATTATATCAAACAAGGGAACCTTTTCTCTGTATTAAAGGGTTCGAAGACATATACTATTATTCTTCTCTGACTACTGTTGAAGCAGAATGCATGACACAGTAGACTTAATCGTGCCACTTTTTTCTTCCTTGTTTCGGTAATATTACTCAATTGAAGGGCGTATTTTAATTTATTTCATTTTAGATCATTTAGGACATTTCAATGTATGAATATTTCCAGAATACTCAATTATCACCTGAAGTTACTTGGAAGAAGCTTCTTCTCAAGCACATTAAATGGCATGGTCCATTGGCGAATGTCATGAATACTGTATTAAGAGCAGCGTTTGTTTACTTGCCAGAATATCCTGTGATAGTGGTTTAATGTTAAAGGAGCAGAAATATTAGAACAAGGTTTAGTAGCATAGCTACACTGAAGAGTAATAGATGGAAAAGCTTTAAATGAAACATTCCAACATTGAGGCAATTGCCAGTGGCTAAGTGGCATGAGTATAACCACATGTGGATTCCAGGATTGGTGTAGTTATTGTCCTGGGCTACAACTCACTCATAATGCCTGGACATGTTGGGGGTTGTTTGTGGTCTTGTGCAGAGGGATATGGCCTAACTGTTGATACCAGTCCGCCACTTTAGGAGGGGAAGCAATCCTGAAATATGATTTTCCTGGCTGTATTGGCATACAAGGCACAAAAAACATTGGAAAAGGCTTTGCAGCGCAGTTTATAGTGGTTATGATATATTCAAAGCTTTTCCATCCATTAGCTTTGCGTACTTGTAGTGTGTTGGAGCCGGCTGCATTTTATTTCTGATGAGCTTTGCACGTACATAAACCACGGACAGAGCATAACTGCAGCCATACCTGGGAGGGGATGCTGTGACCGGAGCCATGTTTTTGGAAGTACTATGCCAAGGGTTCTGATTAGTTGGTACGCACATAACAACCCATAGGGCAGAGTGAGCATGATGTTGGCTTCTGACGCAGGTGCTCCCCATAATGCAGGCTATGTATATTAATGAGGGCGAGTTGAGCTGCTTGAGAACCGGAATAGGGTGACATGGTCTCTAGGCACTGGTTCACTTCTAACCATGTGTTGGAAATAACTGCTGAAGATGGTGGTCTGTATCACATGGGGTAGGCCAAGCAGAATTGTACAGGCCTGAAATAGTGTTGAACAGCCATGCCATCCAAGGTCGGAGGATGATATGTTAGGAAGTTTATTGTTAATGTAAACAACTAATTGTTTCTTTCTGACTTTAATTTAGAAGGCTAATTTGTGTAAAACCCTATAACAAAACTGCGCTTGGGAAGCCGATGATATAACAAGTTTCCTTTTATTTTTGCACAGCTATATGGACATAAATCCTGCCCCTACCTTTGCTGCCTGTGGTTTCTTATTTGATTATATGGTGATGGATTTGGGTTTCTAAACTAGTGACACAGAAATGTCTGTCTTTTCTGACATTAACACATAAAGTTAGTTTGTCACACCTGCAGTGGCACCATCTGAAATAATATAATTTCTCTGCAAACCAAATTCCTATGTATTAGAAAGTGTTAGAATCCTCTAGTCTTGCCACCAGTAGATGGTCTGTACAGCCCTCCCAAGTCTTTTTATCTGCCTGTTATGTACTTCAAAGATTAGGGCAAGTGCCCCAAGTAACCGAGAAAAAGAACATCAGTGTGATTACGGGGGTCGGCAGGGAAAGGATAATAAAGGAAATTCACTAGGATTAACTGATGTCATAAGTTGTACACAACACGTATGAACGCTCTGTTATTATGCTGAAGTTATGCATCAGGCATGAACACTGATTTAAATGTTATTTATTAAAATGTACAATAGTCACCATTAGTGTATACAACAAATCTCAACAATGATATAATATAACCATCAATTATTTTGTTTTCACAGCCATACAGAATTAGAGAAATCATTTGATCCAAGCCTAATTCAGTCAGTCCATTCAATCAACATTCAAACCTAATTTATCACATTCAGTCATTATGCAAAAAGATACTACAGCCTATGCACATTTCTGCTGTATGTGTATTGGTCATAAATATAGTTTATATTACATTACTTTCCCTATTTGTCTGTTTGACTAATTTCGATCTTTTATAAAGAAAATCTGAAAATACAATGTAATGGTAATCTGCTGGCCTGCATGTTTTGGTTGAGGACTTATCTGAAACGGCCTTCTTTAGTGCCAATTTTAGTTACAATGGACTGTAATGTAGAAGACTTTCCTTGCTTAGTATAATCTCATTACCTTTTATGTCTCAAGGGCAGGATTCCATAGTCCATGAGGCATGACCATACCCAACTTGCCTGCTCTTTTTAGGTTGCATACCCACTATTTCAATGTCTCGCAAACATGGTTTGTGTCCAAAGATCGATCGATCTATATATATCTATATATCTATCTATATATCTATCTATATATATATATATATATATATATATATATATATATATATATAGAGAGAGAGGGAGAGAGAAGAAGAAACACACTGTAGTGCTGTCATGAGTTGTGTGTGTTTTTGGCACCATTCTCTGTTTAGTCTTACATCAAATTATTTAAAACACAGAGAGCCGCTGAATGTCTCTTACTGAAAAGATGTACTCTTCAAAGTTGTCCGAGGCCCTGTGGAGAGTGGTTAACGTTTGGCGTGGCATCTAGAGAGGGGACATCTACTTTTTCTGAGTCCGTAGCTACTAATCTTGACCTTATTATCTCCTTACAAATGCTGACATAAAAGGATTCATGATGTAAAGAGTAGGATTTCAGAGTAAAACGTTAAGCAATGGAATCGCTCATTCACTAAGCCTAATTTTGTATCAAACTAAATTTCCCATAATGCAATTTTCATCACTATCACCCATGTATATACTTTCTGTAAAGGTGGCTTTTAAAGTATACCAGATTGCTAATTATAATGTATGCAATTAGAGCACCCAAACTGTGGAAACAAATGGAAAGTCTATTTGAGAAAAACACAAATGTCAACAAATGGTACTCTCCATGTAGTAGCTACATTTGGAAAGACTATTGTTCAGGAATTTAATAAAGAGGAATGTATTAGGTAAGACAGACATTTTAATAACGAGGACCAATGGATATATTAGATGTCATCAGTTCAATTTTTAAATATTGGCATGTAATTTCCATTTGAACAGAATTAGTTTACTTTGAACTTAATGCAGCTGAAATTGTAAGATGGCCGCTTCTGGGAACTAGACCATTGGAAGGGTGCCTGAGCTTTTGCTTGTCTGATTAAAGTGAAAGAAGTACTCTTATGAAGATCACATTCAATGCCAGCCACGGGAGCGAACTACAATACCCCAGGTGAGGACGCTCTCAAGCCCCTGCCTGCATCTAGTCTTTGACTTTGATCTTGTCTTCAGTAATACTCTGCACAACATCAGACATTTAATTTAATGTAAACATTAAAAGTAAACCTCTTAGTGCATTTCAAAGCTTTGCCACTGATTTGTATCTAGTTTCCTCCCTATCCCATGCTCTCCCCAGCATCAACGCTGATATAAAGAGCAGCCTAATGACACTAGATTCATCAGGATTAATCCACTTGAATTATGATTTTTAAATTAGTTCTCACTGAATTGTATCTATCAATGTAATCGTTTATTTGTAGACAGCTGTTTAAACGTGTGCATTTTAGTCAAAATAGACCAGTTACATATTCAGAAGGCAACATGAAGTAGACACAGAAAACTGAACATAAGTTTTGAACTATACACCTTTATTCAACAAAAAGAAGGTGGGAAAAAGGCCTAACTTGCCCTAGGCTAATGTGGGATTTCCCTACCCAAATGAAACTACGGATAGTCTGTCAGGAAGTCCAAAGTAAATGTCGGTCTGTGTCCAAAACCTATACTTGCCCTCACATCTATTTGTATACCACTGTTTCCATCTGCTGCCTTTATTGTACATTCAGCTGCGCCCAGTGACCCCTGTGCTTCTACCTGCTGTGCTCTTCCCAGTCAAGTGCTGTCTCTTCTGCTTGCACCCCTCGGTGTCTCCTCCCCCTCCTCTGCTGTTCTCTCACTCCCCACTCACCCCCCTCCACTACACCCATGGCGCTCTCTGTTTCTCCTATCTTTTCCAACTGTTTCTCTATCTACTTTCCTACCCTTCTCGCTAAGTCTGGTAGGAAGAAGTTCAAAAAGGATATCCTGGTCTCCAACCCAGGCCTCCCTATCGCTGATGCATACACCAGCACTTCCTCCAGACAAACCCTCACTGACATCCTCTTTTGTCGTTCCTTCGCCAGACCTATGGACTCTTCATATAGTCTCTGTGCTCTTTCCTTACTCCTCCTCTCCCATTAATGGTGTCATCCAGTGGGAGGTCCTCCTTTCTGCCTTCCACTCCTCTAAGGTCATCTTAAATGTTTACCTCAATGGCACCGTCTTGGTCCTAGGCCCCAGGGGCAACCACCTCGTCATTGACAGACGCTTCCTGCTGTAATTCCTTTCATCTCCTGCTGTTCCTTCTCTCCCTTCTCCAGCATCCTTGCCCCACCCTCTGTCACTTCTCTGGCGCCCTCTTCCTCGGCTATCTTGACCTCTCCTCCTTCCTCCTCTGCCCTCCCTCGGGCCCCTTCTACACCTGCGCATGGAGTACCTCTGATTTGTACCCCCTCCCCGGAAATCTTTCAAGGATGGCAACCTTCTCCACTTAGCCACTCTTAACTCTCGCTCTGCTGTCAAACACTCCTCTGACATTGGCCGTCTCCTGGAAGAACATGACCTTGATGTCCTTGGTCTCACCGAGACATGGTTCATGGCCAGCTCTGTCATTCATGGCCAGCTCTGTCATGAGCTTTGACACTCTCCTTCCTGATGGCTACAAGATCCTCTCTGCTCCCAGATCCAACCGCTCTTGTGGGGGTGTTGACTTGATCTTCCCCGACTGGCTCCCTGCCTCTATCATTCCTATGCAGGCCTACTCTTACTTTGAATTCCTGGTCTGTAGGAGTTCTCTCTCTCCTGGCCACTCTCTCACAGTGGCTACTATCTACCGGCCATGTGGTCAGATCGCCTCCTTCCTCTCCGAGTGGTCTGACCTCTCCACCTTCCTCTTGGCCTCGACCACTCAACTCCTCCTCCTTGGAGACTTAAACATCCACCTGGATGCTTTCTGTCTCGCCACAAGACTCTTTTGCGACCTCTGTAACTCTCTCTCTCTCTCTCTGTCTCTCTCTGTCTCTCTCTGTCTCTCTCTGTCTCTCTCTCTCTCTCTCTCTCTCTCTCTCTCTCTCTCTCTCTGTCTCTCTCTCTCTCCTTCTCTCTCTCTCCTTCTCTCTCTCTCTCTCTCTCTCTCTCTCTCTCTTCTTACCTCTCTCTCTCTCTCTCTCTCCCCTTCTCTCTCTTCTTCCCGCTGGCCAGACTCACCTTGCAGGGCACACTCTTGTTGCTCTCATCTCTCCGACCTCCCCCTCTCTAACCTTCTCACCACTCCTCTCTCCTGGAGTGACCACTTTCTCCTTTCTTCTCATCTCTCTCTCTCTGTCTACCCCTCAGTCCAAGCCTACCCCCACACTGCCACCCACCTTCTCAGTCATTCGACACATGAAGCGTGTGTCAGTTAAGGCTTTCGCCGCCTCTTTCTCTCACCCTCCTGCACCTCTGGCTGACTCACACCCTGACACAGCCCTTTCCCTGCTCCACTCTCCTATCTCTGATATTCTCGACATACTTGCCTATGCCATGAGGATTCGCATGAAGCCTAAAATCAAGTGCAACTTCTGGTACAACTCAGACCTCGTCACCCTTAAACGCAAGTGTAGGGTGGCTGAGAGGAAATGGTTGGCATCCTGTACATCCTCTGACAAACAGGCCTGCCGCCTGCTCCAAAGTCAATGCCGACTCTGTCCTCCCCAAGAAGAGAGCTCACATCCAAGCCTGCGTTTCTGCGCCCTCTAACAATGCAACAAACTCTTTAAAATCTGCAAGGAGCTGACCTTTTCTGTTGCAGTCTCTACCTCTCCTGTGCCTTCCCAGGCCCTCTTTACAGCCCTGGCTTCTCACTACATCTCTAAAACTCAGGACATCCTGTCAACCCTCTCGGCTTCTCCTGCCCCTCCTTCTACTCTCTCCTCTTCCTCCGGCCATTCCCCTCCTTTCTCTGCCTTTCCTCTCTTCTCCCCTGATAAAGTTTCAAGAAAAGTCTGATCTATGAAAACTTCTTCTAAACAGGTTCTTCCCTGTTCTTCCAAAACCATCAAGGACCACATTGATGCCCTCGCCCCAGCCTTGGCTGACTTCTGCAACCACTCTTTCACCTCCAGATCCTTCCTCTCCCCCTGAAGCACTGCCTTCTGTACCCCCTTCTCAAGAAACCCTCAGCCGATCCATCCCTTCCCGCTAACTATCACCCGATCTCTATTACTCTTTTCCTGGGCAAACTCCTGGAGAAGCTGGCCATCTACCAGCTTAATCTTCACACTGAATCTGTTGGTTGTCTCCATGACCATCAGTCTGGCTTTAGAGCAGCCAGAAGCACGGAAACTGCTCTCCTGCACATCTGTGAAGACCTGCCCTCTAACCTTGATTCTAATCTCCCCTCTGTCCTCATCCTACTTGATCTCTCTTCTACCTTTGACATGGTCAACCATGCCTGCCTGCTCAACCGGCTTTGTGATAACCTTGGTATCACTGTTCAGGCGCTGGCCTGACTGACTTCTTTCCTCTCTGACTCACCCTCCCAGTTCCAACTTGCGTCCTTCCTCTCCTCTATCTCTTTCTCCACCTGCAGTGTTCCCAGGGGTCTAACCTTTCTTCCTGGCTGTTCAACCAATACCTGGCACCTCCTGCCTACCGCATTGCCGCTCTCTACCCCAATTTCCAGTGCTATACGGATGACACCCAGCTTGCCTTCAGGCTCTCCTCTGCCGCCTCTTCTCCCTGTCTCATCCCGGATTGCCTGACTGCAATCCAGGAGTGGTGCGCCGCCAATGATCTCTGCCTGAATGCAAGCAAGACGGAGGTCCTCCTCATCGGCCCATCCGCACCCCTCTTTCCCGCCACTCTCTGGCCGGCCTCCCTTGGCTCTCATCCTGCTCCCACCTACGAGGCTGAAAACCTCAGGGTTATCTTTGACTCCTCTCTCTCCTTCTTTCCTCATATTTCCGACGTCCCTAAGAAGTCGAACTGCCAACTGCACCTCCTCAGAGATACTCTTCCTTTCCTCTCCTTCCCGCAGAAGCTCATTGTATCTAGAGCGCAGGTTCTCTCGATGCTTGACTACTGTAATAGCCTCCTTTTAAATCTACCTGCCTCTACTCTCCATCCTCTCCAACTCATCCAGAACATGACTACGAGACTTGTCCTTGGCCTCAAGCACAGGGATCTTGTCTCTCCAGCACTGAAATCTCTCCATTGGCTCCCAGTGGCTGCAAGGATCAAGTTCAAGACCCTCTGCATTGTCCACAAGGCCTACTGGGGCCTGGCACCAAAATATCTCCAGCTTTCTCTTCTGAAGTATCGTCCTACTCGAGCACTTTGCTCCTCCATCTCCAACTCCTTGAGGGTCAGACGCTTTTCCAAGCAACGAGTTGGGGGCAGATCTCTCTCTTCGGCTAGCGCCTCTGTCTGGAACAGCCTCCCTGCCTCTCTGAAACCATCTCGGGTTCCGGAAGCAGCTCAAGACTTTCCTCTTTGTTTCTGCCTTCTCACTTCCGCTACCTTGCTGATCTCCTGTCTGATACTGCATTGGTTACCTGGCTACCCTATGTACCACGGGCCCAGGTTCCTGCCCTCCCAGTTGCACACCTGCACTGTCCCCCTGGCAACCCTGTACTTGGGGCTGTATCTGCAACCCTACAACCCCCCATACTTGCACTTATCTATCACCTATTTCTTCTGCACTTAACCCTTGCACTGCCAGCTGCTGGCTGCACTTCATGTTTTCAGTGTTTGATTCTATGTCTTGCACTTGCTCCTCCTCCCCCTCCGCTGGCACTTCTCCCCTTCCCTCTCCCCTGCACTTGCACGTTCTCAGTGCCACTGGGCCTAATATGATTGTTGTCTTGTTCCCTCTTGTTCCCCTCCCTCGCCTCATTGCGCCTTCAAACACTTGTGTGTAGGCGCAATATAAATAAAATATCATATCATATTCACAATGTGTATGGATGTTAGCCTCAAAAGAATAAGTGTTCAAATAACAAACAGTTCAGAGCTTCTTCCAGCTTTTGGCTTGTAAAAGGTTTTCCTTCCCCAAGCTTTCAAATCTTTCAACAGTTACAAAAACACAATTCCTTCTGGTTTGGTTGTCTCCCACCAATGTCACAAAGTACAGATAATATCAGTTCACACAAGATTTCCTTTATATTCAATCACAAGCTTCTTTGCAAGTATTTTAAGTGGCCTTTTCATAGGTAGGTGTCCTCGGTCTGGTCGCAGTTGTCAGACCACACGGTCAACCAATTGCAGGTCACGCAACCGACACACCTTAATTGCTTCTTCCTCATATGCACGTTGCCACCGTTTCAGCTCCACAGTGGTGCTTGATTTATTCTCAACTCACATTCTTGTGATGCTTTACCATTGCTTGTTTGCCACTATTCACTTGTTGCACTCTCATATATTCTTATGACTCTTGCCACTACTTGTTCTCTCAATTTACAGTTTCTTTATGGCTCTCTCAAGTTACACAGTTCCTTTATATCGTGTGATTCCACAAAACTGCTTTCATACATAACGATATTCAACCGTACTTGCTTTCTTTTGCATCGTGTGATTCCACAAAACTGCTTTAATTCATAACGGTATTCAACCGTGGTTGCTTTCATCATATCAATATTCAAAATGCTTTCTTTCATTTAGATCGATGTTAACTTTCTTCTAAGTCATACATGTTTGCCTGCTGACCCAGTATCCCTCTTCCTAGGTTGACTCACCGGTTGGTGCTTCCGGCGTTCCACTGAGGCTTCGTGCAGCGCCTCGCTCCGCCTCTCCAACGGCTCTCCGTGGCTTCGCTCCCACCACCAATGCGTCTCTTGCAGCTCGAGCCTTCGCCTGCTCACGCCGGTTCCTTTTCCTTATTCTGCCACAGGCCTCATGCTTCCTTTAGCCTCACTTCCCGCTGCAATAATTCTGCACCTTCCAAGGGTTCTCAAGCAGTCTGTCTGCCGCACCGCCTTCGTGGAGATGGCTGCTCTCATCCAGCAATCTGTAGACCCACTTCCACAGCTGCCACCATTTTCTACATTCTGGCTGCTTTTAAACCTCCCACCAGGTTGATTGGTCCAAAAAGAACTAGACCGCTCATTGCTGGTTTGGGAGTTCTGCACTGCTCTTGGTTTCCTCTTCTTCGTCCCAGTACCAGGGTGTTGGTGTGTGTGTGTGTGTCAATGAAAGGAGAATGTAGGTCTCTGGATTGTATCTTCTCATCCCAGTACTCGACTTGTGTCTACTGGGGAACGAACTATGGTGAAAATAGGGAAGGCCTGGGGGATGTCAGACTTGTGGGAAAAGGGAAATGGGGGGGATACTGCGTCTCCCCAGGTCTTCTCCGCCCAGGTAGTCCTCCCTCGCATATCCACCCCCAGGGTCAGGATCCAATAGCGACAGCCTTTCCCTGACCACCTCGGAGGAGGATATCGGGAGGTGGGAGAAGTGAGGTCGCCCTCCGATTCTTCACAATATACATTTATGGGTATATGTGAATTTGTATTTGGGATGATGGGGGAGGGAAAGGTGGGGGGCTGGGGGTGAGGACTAGAAGAGGGGAATGGATGGAAGTTCTTGTAAAAAAAAAAAAAAAATACTAAAGAAACGGTCCAAATCATATCAACCAAAAGTGCACAAAGTGTGCACATTTAAAAAGGTGTCTACAAATAAACTCGGAACCCTTAATTGGCAGTACCTATTGTATCATATGCCTTTCTAATGGATTTTTTTCCTGTCACGGATTTGTCATCTATGATATCCCTATCCCAGCGCAGCTGTTATCCAGAAACATTTCTGCCGTCAGGAGGCACATCACGGCTCTATTTCGGGTTCGTCCGATGCGTCTGTGCCCCGGGCCAGCACATATTTATAGGGGGGGCAGCGCTCCATGACCTAATTTCCTTTTTTCTGCACACTTCTGACTGCTAATCTGGGAACATGCTTGTCGAGCTTCTAGTTTTTGAAAACATCATGCCGAATCTGTCGAAGGCCTCCGGTTTCAAAGCGTGTGCAGATTGTGGCCTGCACGTGTCGGTCTCGGGTTTGCACCGGATATGCTTGGACTTCTTTGGTGAGGACCACGACACCCAGGATTGCGGGTCGTGTCAGTCCATGCACCCAAAGGCCCTATGCGAACAGGCGGCAAAGTTCTTCACTTTTGTCCACAAGGCGAAGGGTGAGTTTCTGTGGTCCTGGTCGAGATTACACAGCACAGATCGACACTCTGAAGATTGGGTGGCTCCGCGAGTGGAGAACAAGCGTCTGAAGAGGTCACGCTCCAAGAGTGTGTCCTGTCATCGCCACTCTTCTTCAAAGAAAAAGAGTCACCGCTCTGCAGCGCCGAAGGGTACCACTGTGTCTTCCGCGACCAGTAGCGTACCCTCAGAAGACAACTCTTGCATGCCTAAGGGCTCGGCCTTGGTCCTGAAGGAGAACAAGGTCTCTCTGCGGTTCCATGCCCCACCCTCGGGCGTCGTCATCAGTGCCGATCAGCATCGTGGGATCCGCTGGAATATGTCCCATGCCCCAGGGATGCCTTTATGTCTAAGGTGTACGGCATCTAGGATGAGGAAGGCAACCAGGTCCCTTTCTGGCTTTGAACCCATGGGTTCTAGGTAGGCGAGAGAATTCCCAGAGGAATTTTACAGGGGAGATGAGGGCGTGCTGGACTTGGCAGAGGACCTTCAAGGGGCCAGCGGCTTAGACATTTTCCGTGAGTTGTACATTTTACCAGCTCCCACCCCAGGTAAGCCTCAGGCCACCTCCCACAGCCTGATGGCTAAGGTGGCCGATACTCTGGCGCACTCTGCTCTATCGAGGTCCAGAGTTCAATACAAGCTCTGTTACATTCTGGACAGTACCCCAAAGAAGGAAATGCTCCTGCCCTTTAATATGGTGGTGGAGGACCCGTCATTTGAAGTGTGAGAAAACATGCATCTGTTTTGGCAGTGGACGGGGACTTGGCGAGGAAGCACCGTCCCGCTCCGTCACACCCAGTTTTCCTTTCCGCCCATGCTTAACCTGAAAGCCTGATGGTTGAGGCCGCGACACAGAGCCTGAAGACCTTTACCTTTCGTCCCTTCCACAGGACAGGGAGAGTAAGAGGTTTGACTTGTGGGATAAGGTGTTAGCGTCAGGCAGTCTAGCACTTCGGTCTATGAACGCCTCTTGTGATATGGCAAAATATTCCTTCTGGTCATCAGTAGCCAATGCAGTGGAGTACGCCCCAGGGGGGAAAGATGTGTGATGTGTTTTTGTCCTTGGTCTCGGATGGCAAGGAGGCGGCACGGCAGAAGCTGAAATCTGATCTGGACACAGCGTATTGCGTGGGTAGGTCCATGGCCACTAGCATGCTGGTCAGGTTAATTCTCGGCTATGAATGACAAGGTTTGCGGCAAACGTACAGACAGGGCTTTTAGACATGCTGTTTGACGGGCAGAACCTTTTTGGTGCCTAGTCTGCTGATGCCCTCCAGAAGATCCAGTTGTCTAAGGTGACTGCAAAGTCTTTAGGGCTTGCAGTCCAACAGCCTTCTACTCCTTCCTCTTCTTGTGCCCCTTTCCGGCCTTTGCCCAGTGGGGCTGCCGAAAACCTGCCCCAGGAAGAAGGGCCAAGGTAGGCACTTCCCGAGAGGTAGAGGAAGGGGGGTACCCAGCAGAGAGTTGTTGCAGCAACCGCTGTTTCCTCCGATCTCTAGGGCGCCAAACCGCAGTGGCTGGTTTCTTCACTCGTCACCGGTGGGAGGGAGGCTTTCCTTGTTCAGCATGGCAAGGCCGGAGACCACGTCTGACGCTTGTGCCTTACAGGTCATCCGTCAGGGTTATTGCCTCCCGTTTCTCCAATGGTCACTGAACCACGATCCTCTGACCATCCCCTTGTCTCTGTCCTAGAATGGCTTGGCAGGCGAAGAACGATGGTCTCGAGGGTTGCCCAGAGCAATGCCAGTGGTTAAGATTCATTCTAAACCTTCCAGCCATCACCTCTTTGTTTTTGCTTTGTCACCCTGAGTGGGACGGGTATGCCCAGACGCGGGTCCGTGCCTGCTGGGCTTAGAGACCCAAGCTACTCCTCACTGATGAGGCCCAACAAGGCTGAAACATGTCTGGGGATGCTTGTGGTCTCGTGCAGAAGGGATGTGACCTAGCAGTTCGGGCTGGACTGCCACTTTTGGGGTGGGGCTAAGCCTGATTTGCATATGGTCTTTCCCCATCTGTCATGGCTTGGCAGGTGAAGAACGATGGTCTGGAGGGTTGTCCTGGAGGGTTGTCCAGAGCAATGCGAGTGGTTAAGATTCATTCGAAACCTTCCAGCCATCACCTCTTTCTTTTTGCTCCGTCCTAGAGGATGTCTGTCAGCTTCTGGGGAAAAGCACAATCAAACTGCTTTCATGTTCATAACGAGGAAGAGGGTGGTACTCCACCTATTTTCTGGTGCCGAAGAATGACGGAGGCTTGTGCCCTATTCTGGATATGCAGCTCCTGAACTTGTTTTTACACAAGCACAAGTTCAAGATGGTTATTCTAGCCCAAATACGGCAAGTCCTTGATCTGCAGGACTGGTTGGCTTCCCTGGATTTTTAGGACGCTTGCTTCCATGTGCTGATAAATCTAAAGCACAGATAGTACCTGAGGTTCTTAATGGGCCGACAGCATTACCAGTTCAAGGTCCTACCATTCTATCTTTCGTCAGCACCCAGGGTTTTCACCAAACTACTGGCACTGGTAGCGGCTCCCCTCATGAGGGAAGGCATACATTTCTTTCAGTAGCTGAACAACTGGCTCGTCCGAACTCGCTCGCCAGAGCTAGTTTCCGAGCATCTGCTCCACACATGCACTCTTTTGCACAGTTTAAGCTTTTCCAATTTATCGCGGTAGTCGTGGACAATCGCCTGGGCAGGGCTTTCTCGCCGGAGGATCGAGTGGTAAACAGCTTTCCAATGGTCAGTGTCCTCCAATCACAAGAAAGTCTGTACCTTGCAGGGTTCGACATTGAGATTCAATGAGCAGGAGCTAAAACCAGCTCCTGGATTTCGGACATCACCCTGTAGGCAGGAGCTAGATCAGGGGAACCAGGGGCTACCAGAGTTGTTCCTTTTAACTCTTTGTCCATTTTGGATGAACCATTTTGTTTAAATGTGTATTGGAGCTGTTCTAATTCTTCTTTTATTAACATTCTCAAATATTCAAAGTTAATGTCACATTTACATGTTTGAAAGGCACCAGTTGGCCCTAGGAGCCAAACGTGGCTCCTAGTAGCTGTTGGTTTCAACCTAACCAGGCTCTACTCTGTTAGAAGCTAAATAGCTCCCAGCTCCTGTCAATTTCAAACCCTGCCATGGTTTTCCAGTGCCTTCTGTGCCTCTTGGCCTCCTGCATCCTAGTTATGCCGGAGGCGAAGCTGCACATGAGATCGCTTCAGTGGCTTCTGCATTGCCAATGGTCGCAGTTCCAGGGCCACATGTCGGACCTTCTACAGATCTCGAGCCAGATGGCCAAGATCTCGCGTGGTGGGACAACTTACTGAGAGGCGCCTTGTTTCGTCAGCCTTTGCTCCAGGTATCAGTGGTCACAGATGTATCTCTGACTGGCTGGGGTGCTCACCTGTCAGAACTGACATGGAGGGAACTGTGGCCTCCCGCGCAGACTCAGGAACACATCAACTTGCTGGAGTAGAGGGTGATCAGGCTGGCCCTGGTCCCGGTCCCTTTCCTCCCCTCTGTGAAACACAAGACTGTGCTGATCCTGGCGGACAATACAGTGGACATGCACTACCTCAACAAACAAGGTGGCTTGGGGTCCTTGCCTTTGTGTAGAGGAGCAATGAGACTGTGGTTCTGGGCTCTAGAGAACAGTGTCTCCCTGACAGCGGCTCATCTGGCCGGACAGGAGAATGTTACAGCGGATGGCTTAACCAGACTTTGGCCTCCCATGAGTGGGAACTCAGTCGGAAATTTCTGGAGGAGATCTTCTCCTTTCAGGGAACTCCTCAAGTAGAACTCATCGCTTCCAGTTCCAAAAGGGAGTGCGAGTTGTTCTGCTCAAGTGAATTTCCACGTCCGGGAGCCTTGGGGGATGCACTGACGGGCAAGTGGACTTTCAACCTCTTTTATATGCTTCCGTTCCGCCTATCCTCATCATTCCAATGGTTTTCAGGAGACTGCGCCTGTTTGTAACCATGATGATCCTGATTGCCTGAGACTGGTTTGGAGAATGTGGTCTTTGTAGTTGCTGGACATGTCCACCTGCCCTCCTTGGCACCTTCTGAGGAGAGTGGACTTGCTCTCCCAATCGGAGGAGCGGGTCTTCCATTTTAACCTCCGCAGCCTGAATCTTCATCCTTGGCTACGGAGAGGCTGAGATACAAGGAGTGGGATTTGTCAGACAACGTCCTTGATGTGTTCCTTTCAGCTCGAAGGCCTGCTACAAAATCAATGTATGCCTGCAGGTGGTGTACATTTTCCTGCCTGGAGAGGGACCTGGATCCTTTATCCTGTTCCCTGTGTAGGATATTATGTTTGCCTTGGCCCAAGCAGGCCTGCAGATTTGCATTTTAAAGAGTTACCTCACTGCTATTTTTAAATGAAACCCCTGCCTTCCCCCTGGTACTGCTTACTCCTTGTTTGTTCCAGTTCTGAGACCCCTGTCGGGTAAGCAAACTACTTTTAGCCCCCCACCCTTCCCACCTACTGTGAAGACACACTCTGGACATCACAAACCCACCTCTTAGACCCCCCCATAATTCTCTGACTCTTTTCTAGACCCCTTCCCTAGGGAGTTCCACCTCAATCTCCTCTGCCTACAGTTCTGGGTTCATATATGTTACAATAAAGGGGTACCATTCCATTTGTAATGGCCCTGTTCTTCCCTGAAGCCTAGCCGTGATTCTTTCCATGGTGTAACTACACTTGGCCACGTTGGACCACTCACTCCTACTGTGTGGGTGTTCATTTTTCCATTTAGTGGCAATGCATGCCCTGGCGGCCAGCAGTAAAGATGCTGCCATTTCTGAAGCCTGGAATACTCTCCATCCACCGCCTCTATCCCAAACAGAGCCATTAGGGGTTTCTTATTTCTAACTATACCTTCTAGGTCTCTGATCCACCCGAGGACCTCATCCCAAAAGACCTGTACCCTGGGGCAGCCCCACCACATATACCAATAATCGTCTCTCTCTTCGCAGCCCCTCCAACACCTGGCACTCATATTGGGAAACATTTTTGACAGTCTGACCGGATCAAATTGCCACCTGTGAAGGAGCTTGATGGAAAGCTGTCTATACTGGCAGGATAGTGAAGTCTTAGTAACCCCCACTGCAGTCTGCTCCAGGGGATCTCATCCATCTATACCTCCATATCGCTTGCCCACCCACCACCTGCTCCGACCAGGGCCCCATACATGGCTGATCTCAAACTTCTCATTTCAGTGCCCTTGTCCAGTAATGTTTCAAAAGGGGTGAGATCTCTCCTTGTCTTGTCCCTGATGTTTGGTTCAGTGAGTGCCCCTTTTAACTTCAAATACAAAAATGCTGAAAGTTTGCCTATGCCCAGAACCTCCTCTAGGTCTGTTATATTGATGAAGGTGCCCTCCCTGAAGAGCTTTCCTTTCCTCTCAAGATCGGCCTCAAACCATCCCTGAAATCTTTTTGGGTTAGGTATGGTGTCTCTAACTCCCGGTACCCAGAGATGGCCCAGGGGTGAAGGCCATGTGGTAACCCCCTTCATTTCTGCCCCTTGTCTCCAAATATCCCATATTGTCCCTAGGATGGGGTACTCCCGGATTCTTCGCAGC
Organism: Ambystoma mexicanum; assembly: GCF_040938575.1. Lineage (NCBI taxonomy): Eukaryota > Metazoa > Chordata > Amphibia > Caudata > Ambystomatidae > Ambystoma > Ambystoma mexicanum. Next base: position 295,041,676 of record NC_090936.1, on the reverse strand, counting down.
AATTTATTTCTAGGCACCTGCAACCATTCTCTGGCCGTGGCAGGGTGCAAGTGCAAGTTATCCAGGGCCAGCAATTGTGGGTCCGCATAGGCCCTGAGGTGGGGAATTAAGTTGGGTGGCCTTATAGTAGAGTCGTACATCAGGAAGGCCCACCCCCCCCCCCCCTTCTCCGTTGGTAAAATCAGTGTAGCTCTGGGAATTCTGGCCTTATTCCCCTGCCAGAGAAACCTGTGAAGAGCCCCCTGTATCTCATAAAAAAACACCTCTAGAATCCCAATGGGGAGCCTTTGAGATAGGTACAAAACCCTCGGAAGAACCACCATTTTTATTGCGTTTAGATGACCCAACCATGAGATTGTTAGCTTCTGTCATTTTGCGAAGTCTGCATGTATTTTCAGCATCAGTGGGGGGAATTTGGCTTCAAAAAACCTCTTGAGATCCCTTGTCAGATTAACACCTAGGTATCGCAGTGAGGTATAAACCTCTCGATATCCCCATCTCTCCCCCTGTCCAAGGGGAAAGGAACTGACTTGGATCTGTTAATTTTTAGCACAGCCATGGTACCATAGTGTTAAATCAGTCGGGGTGTTGCCGGTATGGCGACCAGGGGCTCACTCAAATGTAGCAGCATATCGTCTGCGTATAGAGTGACCTTATAGTTCACCCGCCCATTGAAATACCCACCACCCCCAGGTTGTCCCTGATCCTCTGGGCCAGGGGCTCTATTCACAAGGCATACAATGTGGGAGAAAGAGGACACCCCTGTCTGGTTCCCCTCCCAAGCGTGATCCACTGTGATTAGCCCCATTCACCATGACGAGGCTGTTGGGGACATGTACACTGCCATGATCCCTCAAAGAAGCCTTTCCCCCACACCAAACTTAACTGGGACCGCCTCGAGGAAACCCCACTCCACCGATCGAAGTCCCTCTCTGCGTCTATTCAGATAAGGGATGGATCCCCTCCCATATCTTGGGATGCGTGTATCAGATGTGAAGTCTTCCTCATTGTGTCCGCCCCCTGCCGCCCCTTAATGAACCCTATTGGTCTGAGTGAATCAATCTAGGCATTGTTGCTATTAAACTGGTATAGAGCTTGGCATCAGTGTTAAGAAGGGAGATCGGCTGATATGCCCTACACCCAAGATGGTCTCTACCATCTTTGTGTATGACTATAATAGGAGCCCGGGAGAAGGATTCTTGAGCCCGGCCTGTGTCAAGTGTATGATTGAACAACTTGGTTATAAAGGGAAGTAGGGCGGAGAGAAATGTTTTATAAAATCCTGCAGTGTATCCATCTTCTCCCAGGGCCTTCCCCAGGGGTAACCCTGCCACCGCCTTTCTAACTTCCTCTTCGGTAATGGGGGTATCTAGCATGGAGGTTTCTTCTGGAAAGAGTTTGGGCTGCTTAGTGGATCCTAAATAGGAATCTATGTTGTGTGCCTCAGGGTTTACTTCAGAGGCGTACAACGCCTCATAAAAAGCTGCAAAGGCCTCTGAAACCCCTTTACCCATGGGATCCGTAGCCCCGTCCTTTCCTTCAATTTCCTCAACCCACCCATCTGCGTGCTGGCCCCTCAACCACGCGGCCAACAGGGAGTCTGCTTTGTCCCCTTTCTCGTAAAACTTTTGTTTAAAAAATTGGAGATTGGAGATTTCTGATAATTTTCCCCTCCTCCAAGAATCTCAGTTCCTCCCTCTTACACCTTGCCTTCTGTATGTAATTCTCCTGATACCCGGAAGGGTCGTGTGCTTTCGCGTCCAGGTGTCTTATCTCTTCCTTCAATCTCCGCTCAACTAATGCCCTTTGGCTCTTCTTTCTGGCTCTTCTTTCTGGCTTCTTCCCGAATTAGGATCCCACGCCAAGTCGTCTTCCCTGCCTCCCAGACAGTACTCTTATCCACCTCACCATTGTCATTCCTCTTAAAATATTCCACTATTTCCTTATTCATCTCTGAGCAGAACATGGGGTCCACCCAGAGGGATTCATTACACCTCCATTTCGACCCATCCACTGTATGTCCACCTTCACCATGTCATGGTCGGACCAGGAAATCGGAATGATCTCCGAGCCCCGAGCTTCTTCCCATATATCTCTGGAAATGTAGAGGTAATCAATCCTTGTGTATGTCCTATGTGGCGGGGAGTAGAACGTGTACCCCCGTGTCTGTGGGTGAAGGTGGCACCATATATCCTTCAACCCACAATCCCCTAATGAGTTGTGGAACTTCCGTTGTCCAGGGACCCCGGGCTCTGGTGCTCTGTCCCCGTGCCTAAGCCTGTCCATGTCCGGGTCCACCCATGTGTTAAAATCCCCCCCTCTGATCAAATGCCAGAGCTTTCAACCAAGATTTTTACCATTGTGGCTTTTAGAAATCTGAACTGTCCCTGATTAGGGGCGTATACAGTGGCAAACGTGAACCTTGTCCTAATATCTCCCAAGACCACTAGGGCCCTCCGCTCAACATCCAACCAAACCTTAGTGACTTCAATTCTAAGTCCCTTCTTTACCAAGATACCCACCCCTGCCTTTCTCAAGGGGCCAGAGTCCCAGCCGACATGGGACCCTTTTTTCCTCTCCCTTTGGAGTACCTGGTTTCCTGGAGGAACCCGACATCTAGTTCTGACCTCCGAAATTCCCTTGCCACCATGGATCGTCTGGTGGGTGAGTTCAAACCTTAAACGTCCAGGGTGCCTATTCGTTGGTGTCCCCCTCTGGGCCTATTTCCCACTGATGTCATCATGGTATCCCTATCCAGGCGATCGTTTCATTCCACCTGTGGGGCCTCATTATGTCTACATGAATCCTGCCCATAGATGTCTCTAGAACTGTCAAAGCCCGTACCAGGTAAGTTTCCCCCCCTCCCTCATCTCCCCTTTCCTCCCATCCCCAAACTCCCAATCCCCCTCCCCCCTCGGCGTTTGGCCCCTACTTGGTGACATCACCGGGTGAAAACCAAACCACATACAGGATCCCCCCCTGGATTAGGCCCCTTCTCATTACACCAATTGCTCTTGAGCCCCCCTACTTCCTCCACTTTGCACCTATTACCCCTATGTCACTTATTGGCACTCCCCCCACACCCCCTTTGCCCTCCCAACCCATAAACCTAAACACCCCCACAACTAACCGTGGGGTGGGACAAACCCACCCCGGTTGGGGAACACAAACTAGCCCAGGCCCGCAGGTCTGGGTTCCTCATACAACTCTTTACCCCTGCTCAATCACCACCTGGGTGCATGCGTTCTCTTATCATTTTAGGTCACATCTGCTGGAGGGGTGTTCAGCTTTCTGAACTTCTGTGAACCCAAAATGCACCTTCTCCGTGATCCCTGTGTTTGCCACTGTCCTCCGCCAGGTTTTGGCTCCCTTGAGATGTGCGGGGTCTCTGCTTCTCCTGTTAGTTCGCTCATGGCCCTCTTGATCTCCTCTTCCATGGTAAGTCTATATTTACACCCCTCTGTTTCGAAGGAGATGTAGAACAGGAACCCCCACCTGCATCAGATTCATTTTCCATTTAGCCGTCTAGTGAGGGGCGAGCAGAGCCTTCTTTCCGAGAGGGTGAGGGAGGACAGGTCCTGGAAGACCGTCACCCTTGCCACCCCATACATCACTGGACCCTTTCCTGTGCTTTTTCCAGAATGTGGAGTCTGCCGCCATAATTGTGAAAGCGGACAAGAACAGATCTGGGGCCACCCGCCGCTCCACCAGCCTTGTGAATCCTCTCAATCTTGACCTTGTCAATAGCGTCATTTTCGAAAATGAGTTTGGTGATGGCATATAAGGCACTTCACAAGTCTTTCTCGGTCTCCCCTTCTTTCTTAGGAATCCCAAATATCCAGAAGTTATTGCCCCTCTCACGATTCTCCAGGTCGTCCATCTTCATGAGAATTTCCTCCTCCCTCCTTTCTACCTCCATCAGGCGCACCTCGATTTGGGTCTCCATTGTGTCCAGGGAGGACTGGTTATGTTCCACCTCCTCCAGTCTTTCTTCCATCTAATCAATTATGTGGGTGATTTTATCAACTCTGCCTAGAATGTCTGCCCTCATGCGCCTAATCTCCTTCAGGAGGGCCGCTACAAACTTTTTGGTGGCTCCGGCGTCTTCTCCCATCATTGACCTGCTGCCTTGACCAGGTGTTCTTTCATCTGTGATATTTGGGCATGTATTCTAAGGGGGCCAGTCTCGCCCTTGCGTCCATGTACCACAGCCTCTCTCCCTGCCTGCCTGTGTTAATAATAATAATAATTTGCATTTATATAGCGCTACGAACCCTCAGGCATCTGAGCGCTGCTTATTATTACCCACGGTGTGTCGTGCTCAATTATCGACCGCAGAAGGATGAAAGGCTGAGTTTAGCGCTGCCAGAATTCAAACCTGCATTAGCAGGCTCTGCACGGATGTCAAAGCGGGCGTTCTACTCGCTGTGCTATCTCCCTAGGGGTAGAGGCAAGTGGAACCTCACCGGGAGAGACTCCCCCTTTGGGGACAAGGACTCCCGTTCCCATGAGAAACTCCCTCAGGTTGGACATGCCATGGCCTACATGGGATGTGTTAAAACACAAAGTAAATACGAATTGTCAAGCCTGCGATGAAGAAACGCCAAAGGGATATCATGATCTTGGGAGAAAAGTTTGGGAAAATCACTAATTGATTGGTCAGTTTTCAGTGTTGAGTTCATTCGATTGTAGCGACATCAAGTAAATGCGGAAAGGAGGGCATATATTGTTGGTTTGCAGGTTGCAGTGAGAACCATCACTCGTCTTTAACAGAGGCCCATGTCACAGCCAGTGCTTCACAGACGGACTGATGGGGTTCAACCGCTATAACAATATGCATTGGACTGCCAGTAGCATACTGAGGCTTGCCAATCTGTGAAAACCACGTTGCAGTGATTCAAATTTATGGAACAGACAGTCCAAAGGGTTGGGCTCAATGGTGCAATCTAATATCGCAGACCTGTCCCATATCTCATCCCAGAAGTCTCTCTCTCTGTGTGTGATTGTGTGTGTGATTGTGTGTGTGATTGTGTGTGTGATTGTGTGTGTGATTGTGTGTGATTGATTTGTAGAGCGCTCCGGACCCGTGGGTAGAAGGGCGCTTAAGAACACGTTTACAGGCAAAAGATATGCATTTACAAGTACATCAATTTACAACAAAGAAATTTTTTTGCATATTACAACAATTTACATATAGTGCAGGTAAAGTTGCGGCTGTTAGATATTCGGGATGATGGTGGATGCTACTCTTTGTTCAGTAACCAGCCAATAACAAGTTTCCTAAAGATCGGGAAGGACTCAGTGGTTTTAATTTTGAGTGGTATGGTGTTCCAAAGTTGTGAGGCTAGTACAGTGAAACTCACGCCTCCTGCTCTTTTTAAGGCATATCTGGGCACTAGCAGGCATAGGGAGTTGGATGATGTAGTGGTTCTGGATGTGGATTTTAGAGTGAATTTGTTGGAGAGGTACGGTGGGGCTAGGTTGTTTAAGGCCTTGTAGGTGAGACAGATAGTTTTGAGGTCAATTCTTTGCTGTATGGAGAGCCATTTGCACGCTTTCCTGGTTGTGGAAATACACTCGCGCCTTGGGATGTTGAGTGCTGCGCGTAGAGCATTATTCTGGAGAACCTGGAGTTTGTTAGTTACAGATTGGTTGGCTCCTAGGTACAGGCTGTTGCAATAGTCTAGTTTGGATTGAATGAGTGCTCTGGCCAGAATGAGGCAGCTGTCGGGGGATAGGAAGGGTCTGCTTGCCCTGATTAGCTTACCCGTATAGGCAGTGGCTGAGGCGGTTGAATTGAGTTGTTTGGAGAGGTTGGAGTTGGCATCAAGGTGGAAACCTAAGGTTTTCACGCTTTTAGCGATAGGGATGGTGTTACCGTCTATGATAATGTTCTTGTAGATGGGACTGAGTTTAGACAGGTTGTTATGAGAGCCTACCAGCAGAAGCTCCGTCTTCTCATCATTCAGGCAGAGGCCGTGGGTGGCCATCCATGCCTGAATGATTGAGAAGATTTCGTTGATCCGGGTGACGTCTGCATTGTAGTTGCCTGAGATGGTGAGGAGAATCTGGGTGTCATCTGCATAGTTAGTGTAGGTGACACCCAGACGGTCCAATTTGTCGAATAGGGGCTTCGTAAATATATTATACAAGGTGGGGGATACACAGGAGCCTTGTGGGACTCCGCAGGTGATGGGGATGGGGTCAGCAGCAGCTGTAGTGGAGAAGACTCGCATGGTTCTATTCGCCAGGAAGGATTGTATCCATGCGGAGGCAGAGGAGGAGAAGTGGGCTGCGATGGAGAGGTGGTTGCATAAGATTTCGTGGTCGACTAAGTCGAAGGCCGCTGAGAGGTCTAAGAGAAGTAGGATGGCTGCATTTCCTTGGTCTTTGATTTCATCAATCTGGCTTTTGAGGTCAACCAGGGCAGTTTCAGTTCCGTGTTGAGGTCGGAAGCCAGATTGACGAATACCTAGCAGTTGGTTAGATTCCAGGTACTCCTGAATCTGGATGTAGGCGACTCTGTCCACGATTTTTAACAGAAAAGGGACAGTAGTGATGGGTCTATAATTTGTTGGTATGGCTGGGTCCAGGGATTGTTTTTTTAGGAGAGGGAGCACCCAGGATTGTTTTAGGTTGTTGGGGACAGAATTGCTGGCAAATGAGAGGTTAATTAACTCAGTGATAAAGGGGGCGAGGTCTCTGGCAGCGTCTTTTATTATTTGGGCAGGGCAGCTGTCGCCTTTGCAATTAGAGGGTTTTAGGGAAGTGATGATTTTTTCGACTTCTAGGACGGTCACTTTCTTTCTTGCTTAAGTTAGGGTTGGCGGTTTTGTTGCTGGGGAGTTGTTGACGTTTGTTCTCGATTTTGGTCTGGAGTCCTGTGATTTTATTGTTGAGGGCATTCTGGATGCTGGTGCACCAGGGTTTATCTTTTGAGCAGTTGTCTGGAGGGGGATTGGGGTTTTCTAGCTCCTTTAAGATTTTAAATAATTCTTTGGTGGAAGAACCTGCCTGGTCAATCCTGGCGTTATAGGTTTCTTTTTTGGTGCGAATTATCTCACTTTTGTATAGCGCAGAGATGTTTTTAAGATTGGATTTGTTTTCAGGAGATGGGTGAGTTTTCCATAAAAGTTCTAGTTTGGCTTTCTTTTTCCTGAGTAGTTTGAGCTCTGGGGTGTACCACAAATTGAGGTGGTTTATTGGTTTACTTTTACGTAGTTTCAAAGGGGCAATGGTATCAATGGCGGTAGCCATGGAGTTGTTAAAGGAGTCGACTAGTAGGTTAAGGTCAGCATTGTCCGGTAGAGCGTTGAGGGTGGGTAGGACCAGAGGTAGTAGGGCTTCGGCCGTGATGTTGCGCTTGTTCTGGTTGGGCAGGCTGGTGCCAAGGGGCGTTTCTTGCGCGTGGCCTGGTTGGTATGAATTTCGAGTGGGATAAGGTAGTGATCTGTCCATGTAAGAGGTTGGGGGTCCTTGCAGGTGGTGTTGCAGTTAAGGGTTGCTACCCAGTGGAGAATTCTGCCTTTGTGGTGAGTTGGTGAAATGCTAAGTTGAGCGAATCCGTACTCAGTTAGGGCGTTTGCTAAGGATGCGGCTGGTGCGTCCTTGGGGTCATTGTAGCCTAGGTTGAAGTCGCCGAGGATGATAGTTTGTGCTAGTGGCTTGGAATTTTCAGTAATGAGCGCTGTAATGTCTTCCTCGAAGGTTCCCGGAGGGCCTGGAGGTCTATATATAAGGTGTAGTGTGATCGTACTAGTGGGGGAGGTTTGTAACTTGATTGTGAGTAACTCACAGGATTTAGGAGATGGGGTGGAGACTAGTCTGCAGCCTAGTGTAGATCTGGAGATGATAGCTACGCCTCCTCCCTTACCGTTAGGTCTGTCGGCTCTAAGGATGGAGTAGTTGGCTGGAATGGCTAACGATAAGTGTGGTCCTGAGGCCTCATGTAGTCATGTTTCCGTTAGGGCAAGGAAGTCAAGATCATATGTTAGAATAGTGTCAGCAACTTCTGTGGGGTGGGCGGCCAGGGATCTGGCATTGAGTAAAGCTCCTTTTAGGGGGAGTGGGCCAGGTGCATTAGGGGTCTTTGATTTCTTCTTAGTTTTGGTGTTGAGTTTGGTTAGGTGGATGCTGTTTGTAAGGGGCAGCCTGGTGCCTAGTCTGATGTTGCGGATAGTGAGGTTGGGGTTGGTAGAATGTAGGGGTTCTGGAGATTTCAATGTGGGGGCCCCGTGCGACAAAGAGCGCTAAGTGTGCTATGATTGGGCGTCTTGTTAGAGGTCACATTGGCAGGGGAGCTGTTGACTACGGAGGAAGTAGGGTGGGAGTGGTGGTTGGGTGGAAAAGGCGGCTGGGAGGGTAGGAAGGGCGTGGGGCAGGGGATCGGGTAGTGCCTAGGGCAGCCTAGCTTGGCTAAACCGTTGTTGACGGTTATGAAGGTGTTGCCGGTACAGTGTACATTGTCCGGCATGATGCAGAAAGGGAACATGGTGAGAGTGAACCCAGGTGATCATGGTCTGGGCGCGCAGCTACGCAATGCAAGTCTGGTGCTCACTCGGACTAGGTTACAATGGGACAGTACCTAGATTTGAAAATGCGCTCTGCGGATAAATGCTGTGCGTTAATAGCTAGGGTCCATGCTAGGCCTAGAAGTGGAGCAGTGAGTACAATGACAAAAGATGGTGGGAGCAGAGATGGGCTGGTGGGGGCTTTACCTATCAGCATGAGTCATGTGTACAGCAGTGTATGTGCTGTAAACACAAGATAGGCTAGTTTCAAATTGCACAGAGCAGATCAGCAGATCTATGTTTAACAATCCCGGCAAGGACTAAGATGCATACAGCAGAATATACCTGGACTTGGCAGTCTCAGCAGCTACAAAAATGCATACATCAGAGGGCACCCAGATATGACAGTTCCCATCAACGACTAAAATGCATGCATCAGCGGGCGCTTAGGTTTGATAATTCGCGTCAATTAAAGCCTATATGTGGGCTCAGAACATGTGGATGGGGCAGCGCTGGCAGGTATAGACAGACTTTCCTCAGTGAGGTGAAGAGCGAGGTCAGAAAGTTACAAGCAATTAATGGCAGCACTTCAGAATAGCAGCAGGTAGAGAGGTTCAATTAATTCAATCAATACTCTTATCAAGAAAGGGAAACAGTTCTATGCTAGGTTACCAAAACGTTGTCAAGACAGTGAAATACGAGGTCAGATCATGTAAATCTGGCGCTACAGAGCAGTATTGACCAGATAATAAATGGTAGCACTTTAGAAAGACAGCAGACAATTGTAGTTCAGTTGGTTCAAGCAATACAGATGGCAACAAGCAGAAATAGTTACATATTAGTTCACCAGTATATTATCAAGCAAGCAATGCAAATCGCCTCGGGAGGCTCAGCGAAAGAGAAGTGTTAAATGAATTCAGTAGTGTGCGCATGTGTGAAACATATAATTCTATAAGCATGGTTGAGTGCGCAGTGCTGTGAGGGCCTGCACCAGGCACATTCGACGTGGGCAAGGCCAGCAAGAGACGTTCTTAATGGCATTTAAATTTGTCAATAGTCTTTCAGGCATGTGTAAGCACACAGGCATGCACAGTGGCAGTGGATAGACGTAAGATGCAAAATCAAGGTGTGGCCTGAAAGGCGCGGGCAGTTTTTAGGCCAGTGCCGTCAGCAAGTGCATTATGTTCCGGCTTTAAAATGCAGTGCTGTGACCGGACAGACCTAGATATGCTGTAGAGTTGAGGCGGGCATGTAGTGCCGCAAGTGACATTACAGGTGTCTTTTCATACGGTGCTTAAGCACAGCATTGTGGGGCTTCAAAGCTTTGTGAATAATGGGCAATTCAATACGGACAAAAATGAAGGGGGAGGAGTAGATGAAAGGATTTAAGGTGCTGGGTTCGGTCAGTATACAGAGCTTACCTCCGATAATGTACGGTCAGCTATGAGGTAGCACTGCTGAGAGACAGTGAAGGTCCATAAGTCCAACTTCAGTGGGAGGGGGGAGAGGTGCGAAGCCGGCAGGATTTCTGGCGTGGGTTTCTGGCAGTTCTGGGCAGGCTCAGGGCAAGGGGGAGCCTTGTTAGTCGTGCCTTAGTAGGCGGGCCGGCTCCTCGCCAGCCGGCGAATCGGCAGGCAGTGAAGTAGGCGGCCTGGCCAATCGGGAGTGGCCTTGCAGGGGTAGGCTTCAGGCACAGGTGAGGGGCACTTTACCACAGCGGAGCGACCATTTTGGAATGTAGGCCCTCGTGGTTATGTGGACACAAATCGTGCAGAAAGTGGCCAAAGGACAATAAAACAGCCCGATTTCCTTCGTTGGGTGCATGGAATATAGGGCGGATGCAGTAAATGGAAATTAGGTGGATGGAAACCAGATTTCCTGCAATTTTCCGCGCTGGCATGTAAAAGGTGTCGGTAGCCCACGGGCTTACCGTAATGCAGGGGGATCCATCAGAGATCGGTGCACTGCTTCTGCAGTGTGTTGGGAGCTCCTGCTCCTTTGGCTGCTGCTGGGTGGCTGGGAGGCAGCCTATATAGGTGCAATTTAGCCGGAGTGCAGTGGAATCTGTGTAACACTTTAAATTGTATTAGACGAAATCTGGAGTTAAGACACATGGGTTTGCAGGCACATGGCCTCCCAGATCTCATCCCAGGTCTTGCAGAGCCTGACCAGAGGTTTGTTACAGCGGCTCTGCGATAGGTTGTATAGTCTAGCCACCCTACCACGGGCTGAGGCTCACTCCATGATAACTCCCAACAGTGGTTCGACATGTGGCAGTCCAGGGAACTCCGTCCATGCGTCCTTAGTAGCACAGCGCAGCACAGCATATTCTTGCCACAGTGAGGACTACCTCTGTTAAGACCCTGGTAGATCTTGTAATGTGATAAAGGACCCCATGACATAAACATCTCTTGCAGTGCATATCCATCTTTCCCTCAGTGCCGCTCAGCAGTTTTGCTAACTTTAGGGAATGACTGGAAGAAGTTCCATAGTGGGGTCACTGACTTCTGGGTCTCTGCAGAATGGTGACAGTACCAGTGAATGCACATCGCGAGGGCCAGTTGCATGTCGTTCATATTTTATTATGTGTGGATGGTGAGTATCCCTGTCAAACCAATTGGCTACATCATGTGCCTGGGCAGCATTACAGTATTACTCGAAGTCAGGGGCAGCAAGGCCTCCTTGCACATAAGGTCTGGTCAACGTGTCCCATTTTAGTTCGACCACACCTGCATGCCACATAAAGTTATTAACTACCACTTTCAATGTGTCAAAAGACACAGTTCCTGGCCATAGCAGTATATTTAAAAAGTAGTATAGTAGTTTTGGGAGAATAATCATTTTGAGAAGTGTCACATTACCCATTATCGTGAGTGGGAGTTTCGCCCGAGTGCAAAGCTTGCCCATGAGTTTGGGTAAATAAACACAATAGTTGCAGTTTTTCTGAGTGGGGATGGGCGTTACCTCACAACAACCCCCAGGTATTTAATTTCCAGGGGGACCAGGTGAATCCCATGAGGTCCAATGGCTCGATAATCGCATCAGTAAGTGGAAATAACTCAGACTTGGCACAGTTGACACAAACCCCGGACAGGGCACCGAAGGAGAGGACATTGTGCATGATTGGTGCCAGATGCAGCAGCGGATCTCGCACAAATAAAAGTCCATCATCTGTGTACAGTGAGATGTTCTCTGGCTCGCCCGAGAGTCTGACCCCTCTCTGCATGTACCTTTATCAGATCGCACCAGCCAAGGGCTCCATCACGATGGTGAACAACAGGGGCGATAGAGGGACAACCCTGTCAGGTCCCCGTTCAGATGTCGATGGGAGTCAAGAGTAGTCCATTCACCCCCACTCAGGCAGTTGGTGACATGTAAAGTAACAGCACACTAATCCTCACACTTTCCAGCTCATGAATTGCATTGCCTCAAACACCATCGGGCAAATATATAGCATATATCCTAGGCCCACATCGGGCAGATTTTGTGCATTGCAATTGGAGTGTTGTCAAACATCGCTGCATGCTATCAACAGAAACGTACATGTCAAACACATTTTGTGTAACCACCCAGAAACTCCCAACCCCCATTCCTCTCCCAATCGGAGGAATGAACATCCAGCACCCAACAACTCTTGCAACTTCGTATGGGAGGGGGTGTTCGCCGACTTCAGCTCGGCATCAATGCAGCCATAACATTACTTCTTCAAAACTAGTACGGGTGCATATATCATTGTGAACGGTATCAAGGTAGAGATACCAGCCTTGCCAGGAAAACTGTTAGCACACGGGTACATTCGCTTACTGTTAGAGTCACATCAAGAATCAATTGGCAAGGACTTCTAGGCAACAGAACCATACAGTTAATGTTCACCCAGGGAAATGGTCATCCAGGATCGTCATGGCCTCCTCGCGTATAGTGAAGAAGTACGCCCTGTTGCCATGTTCAATTCTCAATTTGGCCGGGTACAACATTACGTATTTCACATTAAGATCGCAGAGTCTCTTTTTCGTGGCCAGGAAGGACTTGCGCTCCTGTTGCATAGCAATCGAAAAAAATTGGGGTACAAGTGAATTCTGTTGGAGCCCAGCAGTAGTTCGCCCTTGGCCCTTGCAGCTCGCAGCAGCCTTTCTCTAGTTGAGCAGATGGGGAGGATCCCCGGGCTTGGGGGAAAGCGCACGATGAGCACACACTATTGCGAATTGCAGTGATAGTTTGGGGGCATCCAGTAAGGTCATTAGAGTACGTTTCCACAAAGTCCTCCATTGATCTCTGCTATACCTATTATTCTCAGGTTGTTGCGTCTTGATCGGGACTCCATCATCCATTCCTGCTGATGGATAGCACTTGTTTCGAGAGCAAGGTGACATCAGCTCTGAGGGCCGGGACCTCCTCAACAGTTGTTCCCATAGTGTCCACCTCCGTAATGCGGGCATAAGCTTTCTTTATCCAGGATTTTATTGAGCTAATTGTACCGCTCATGTCGTCCAATTTAGTGTGTATGGCAGTAAACCCCTCCCGCATATACTCCATCCCACTGCGATGGAGCTCTCTGGGTTCTCCCAGGTTTAGGTGCACCACCTGCAGAGCTGTCTGCCCCCTCCACAGTCATAGGTGTAGCTTTAGCATACATGTTAATTGAGCTCTGTATCTTCCCTGCCCCCTTAGTCATTTCGATCTTGCAGTACAGCTGATGAAGTGTGGAAGGGCAATGGGGAGGAGAAGTGGGCTGTGGAGTACCGTCAGCGCCACCCACTCCTATGGCCAGCGAGCACAACGGCAGCTCCACAGAAAGCAGGAGTATTAGACAGGAACAAGGATTGGTATAGGCCCTGGGTTTTAGTGTCTACGGCTCTCTATGTCTAGGGCCACAGTCGGAGGGCACAAGAGCGGGTATCGAGGATTCCCATGGGGGCAGACACATAGGCGTGTTGACGGGGGCGGGGGACATGTCTCAATATGAATCGTAGCGGGGGTGCAGAGCATCCTGCTGCAGTCTAGTTGCTTACTGCAGTGCAGGGTTTTAGTGTCTAGGGCTCTCTATGTCTTGGGCCACAGTCGGAGAGCACAAGAGCGGGTATCGAGGATTCCCATGGGGGCAGGCACATAGGCGTGTTGACGGGGGCGGGGGGCATGTCTCAAAATGAATCATAGCGGGGGTGGAGAGCATCCCGCTGCAGTCTAGTTGCTTACTGCAGTGCAGGGTCATAGAGGCTGCACGATTTCTGCAGCGGGTGTCCCGCGGGACAGTAGCTCAGGAAAAGGCAGCCAGGATTCCCAAGCAGCCAAGGGACAAGGGTATTGGGCGCAATAAGGGAGGGGGAGGGCAACGCCCCGGTATGGACTGTGGTGGGGGTGTAGAGCATCCCACAGCCGCCCAGCCACCAACTGTAGTGGAGAGTCGATGGTGGATGTAGGCAATTTGGTGTAGTCCGTGCTCTGGAGTAGCAGAAGGCAGCATAGCCTGCCGCCACAGGAAACCGCCAGCACACCCGGCCGGCAAAAGGGCAGCGCCACCAATGGCCCATGGGGTCCAGCCGCTGGGGCCGCGCAGTCCAGCTCACGGACAGAGCGAGCGGAGCCAGAGAAACTGCAAGCAGTCGAGGATCAGCTTCCAGGGGGGCAAAGCGGGTGCTGCACGAATTCCTCAGTGAGTGTCCAGTGGCGCAGAGGAATGGAGGTCCGGAGCTCGCAGGCAGCGAGCGTGCAGTGTCTGTCAGCCCGGACGATGGAGCGTTGTGGAGGAGGGGCAGGAAGCACGGCCGGCCTACCACAACAAAGCGCCCCTAGAGCAACAGGAGCCCAGAAGCGACCCAGTAGGTTCAACTGGGGCAGAACCTCGCAGGTCAGCAGTGCGGGTGTATCGTAGGAAGGGTGGCCAAGTTATTCGGTGTTATGCACCCTGAATCTCAGGATTTAGCCGTGCAGAGATGCCGGGCTGCGAAGCTGCACGCAGCGGCGGCCATCTTTAGTCGTGCGCAACAGCGTCCTCTCGGTTGTTTCCCTTTAAATCAGGATGCCCAATTTACTGGCACAAGGAGTTAAAAGGAGGTGCTGCTGAGGAGGGAGAGAGAAGCAGGCGACCAGAGCGAGGAACGTAAGCGTAGGCTGTGGAAGGCCCCAAGCTACTCCACACCGGACGAGAGTGTAGAGCAAGAAACTAACAAAGTTTCAAACTCGCTTGCAGGAGCTGTTCGGGACGCCAGAGTCACGGCAATTCCGAGACATGGGAAATCAACAGGACAGGAGCCCAAGCTGAAACAAAGGTGTTAACGAGACCACAGGAGAAAATCTGTGGTGGACCCTTGGTCTGAGGAACATCGCTGAGAAGAACAATGTGTCTGTGAGTGCAGTCCAGGACGGCGGCGCCATGAAAAAAAGCTAGAGAACAAGATTGCGAACACCGGAGAGACGATGGCACCCACCGCACCCCGCAACAAGGAGAGACCCCAAGAGCAAAACCCTTTCGATGACGTTCCCCACCAGGAAGGTAAACGGGCGAATGGGAGTTACAGGTAGACTCCAGTGTATCAATGTCATACAGCCAACTCGTCCCAGTATAAGACACGGAAGAGAGTTAGCTTTGAACCTAAATGGATACAAAGACTACATCAAGAAAGAGTTATTAAACACCAAGACTGTAAATCAAGAGAAACTAATTATCAGCCAGAGTTAACTCGCCACATTAGAAGATACGAAACTGAGTTAACCTCTGAAATAAGTAGAAACGAATATCACAAGTCAATAGAAAACCTTGATGAGGAACTGGACAGTAAGTGAGAGAACCTCTGGGACAAAATATCCTTGTAAAGGGTGAAAACAAAGTGATATCCTGAACCAGAACAAAATACTATTAAGAGAGAGAGGGCTCAGAGCTTACAGACATTTACCAGATACAAAACAGAGGGATCCTGCAAAACTATATTCCCTCAGAAACGGTACAAGCAGGTTTATGACCAAAAGCCTAAACCAACTAACAGAGAGCCAAAAGGGAACCAAGGCGAAGAAAGGAAGAGCACCATCCCGGTAGGGGAATTAAAGAGACTAATACAAGAAGTCACAAGAGACTATTTGCGAATTGTATTCTTAAGACTGGTACTAGGGAGTCATTCTCCTGACCTAAGTTAGTTGTTCTTAGTGGTAGGGTCAGTTAGCCTAGTTTTGGACAGCAGCTTTGTTTCTTTGGACATTCACAACTGACAGACAAGCACTTGAGTTATTAAAATAGGCAGGGACCACCCATTAACATAGGGAAAGTTAGGCCTTCTACTTTATTTTTATTAAATACAAGTATGTCATGTGTTCTGAGTCTGTGTCCTACTCCTGACTCACCACAGTACCATGGAATCAGCAGGAGGAGCAACCTCTAGAACCCAGATACCCTGGGGTGTCTGGGTGATCCCTGTGTACCTCGCTTGGGTCCGACATCACAGAGCTGTCAGTGGCACCCAGCCCCTGGGTCACCTGATTACCCCGCCTAAACGATGGGACTCTATCACAATGTTCAGGGGCTTAATGAGTAAGTGGATGCGCATACTGGGAAGAGCTGCGGTGTGACAGATGTAAGTTTCAGATGCTGAATGCAGTGGTTAGAGAGTATAAGCAAAGATATCCGACTTACAGGAACACCATTGGTCAAAATAAAGGGTCTGAAAGATGTCCATGCAGTCGATTTTGAGCACAGGATTGGTCTCATTTTCTACATCAAAGATAGACAGTAAGTTGTTGAGCTAAAGGAATGATTATACCTAGTATATGATGGTGTTTATTTACTTCCAAAACGTGTTCATGATGAAGAAATATGATTTATTTTCTAAGAAATTTAAAACACTTTCCAAAAGGTATTCATGACAAACACACATTTCAATTTTTGTTTAGCTCTGCTTAGCTGTAGAAAAACATGTCAATCTCAATTGCCATTATAGCTCAAGGCTATCCACATAAGTCTTTGGAGAAAGGTCCTGTAATGCCGCAAGCACCTTTCGGGTTATTTACTACCCTAAATCACACAGTTTTGCCCAGGATATTGTCCTCGCATAGCAATTCCTTCATAGGCAAAATAAACAGATGTTTTTAATTATTACTAGCTACAATTAAGGCTTCCTGTTTTCTGTTTTTGCTGACACATTAATACAGAAGTAAATAACTTTTTTTCCTTTCATGCATTGCAGGTCAGTAGCTGTGCAAAGTAAAATAACAAAGATGAAAAAAATAATTCTATTCCTTTTTAAGTAGTTTCTAAATGGCTGCAATTATGCAGCCTGTGACTTTTTGTGCAGGAGCGCAGCACTAGGGGCTTCCTCTTACAGGAATCCAAATGCTAATGTGCTTTTTCCATGTAAATAAACATGGAAAATACTAGTTACGACTTATTTTTGTGCATATCCAAAAATAAATGTGCTTAAATATAGAATTACCAACAAATAAATAAGGATAAATACAGACGGAAATGGTGCAAAATAAATACCATAAAACCGGGAGACATAGTTAAAACCGGGTTCATGGAATCAATATGAGTTTTGGTTGCATGAGTTTTGACTCTGTTTATAAGTCAGGTAGGTTTTAAGTAACAATTAACTGAATTGCAATATTTATCTAACATGCAATATGTAAACGTATCCTAAGCATTTTGTATAGTTTGTTTTTAGGTGCTTTTAACTTAATATAATATTGTTTTGTTCCAGGTAAAATTTGCTAACACCACATTTAAGACTGAAGTATACCCCAAGTCCCTCAATCCCCAGTGGAACTCTGAATGGTTTAAATTTGAGGTAAGATGTGTATTTTAGCTGATTTGTGCCTAAAATATTGTGAAGACTTTGGAGTTCAGTCACTTTCTTAACAATAAATGCATGTTAAAATGAATCAGTGGATATTAACAAAAATACTATTAATGCCATTAAAACAAATTGCTCCCATTAAGATTTGCCCCAAATCATATCATATGTTCATTATAATTTGTAATGGTTTTTTAGAAGTCTTATTAATTGGTAATATATGTATTTTTAAAATTATATGTCATGTATTTTTTACCAATTGCCAAAGAAATCTCTTGTGTGTTTTTATGGCCTGGAGCTGAAATAAAGCTATTTTGATGATGATCATGTTTAAATCATTGGTTGTTTCATTAACCATGTTACCCAACTCTTGAAGTACTAGAGCATTTCCATTTTCTAGGCTATGTATTTTGCTGAGTACCATACAGTATCCATACTAAAACAGGCCAACCTAAATGTGGCAAAGCCTTCCTTTTGTAATGTGTGATCTACATGGACAAATCTTCCCTTCATCACCTACAAGCTGCTCAGTCGATCTAGTCAAATAGCGGGCGATTTCAGGCACATTTTTCTCTGTTTGGTGCTCAGCAGAGTAATAATGCTCAAGTGGCAACAAGGGGCAAACAGTCAAGTTAATATGATATACACAATACATGGGGAAAAGATCTACTGTAATTACATGAAAAAAGAAAATGGGATCCCTTGCCTGCTAAAAAAAAAGGGTGAAATATGCCTATAATTGCTGAACATGTTTGTATTAAACTGACTATGCCAAGTTTAATAAAACTCTGATCGCCTATATTTATCTGAGGTTTTATTATCACCTATATTATTGCCTACATTATCTGATGTATCATGAATGTGCTGATACAGTGCTGTACGGGGGGGGCACACTTACCAGCTGCAGGAATAATGTGATCAGGAGGGAGCCGCCGATACGCGGGACAGGTCATCATTGATGGCTGTAATACAGGTTCCTAGGGCACACACGCAGCACGACAAGCTAGGGTACAGGATTGGGGTACGGGTAATCAAGGGGGTAAATGAGGGGCACGTAATAAATATTGTGGCATGACCACGTGGGGTGTTGCAGCACCGTCCGAATTAGGTAAAAACCACTGGTAAGCAGATCACATGGGGGTAACACAGACGTAGGCTCATAGAAAATTGCGCGGACACTCTACGGCAGTGGGGTGTTTAGAAGCATCATTCAGGCTGACCGTTCCCAGGAGACAGCAGTTGCTGGGAACAGAACCAGCCGATAAATACAAGATCGGCGCGCCAGGCTCACCGGCACTCGCTGAGAGCAGGGGAATTGAATTCATGAAACTATGTCCGGGGAGGCACACTCAGAGCACAATTGGCAGTTTCAAATCGCGCTCTCGCAGGTGGGTCTGGGAAGAAGGATGTGGGATAAAGAGGCGTTCCAGGAAGAGACAATCAGAAGGTGAGTTTTGTTGACCCCGAAAGGCAACAAGTATACTGTGTCGTCGATGATGTCTGTGAGGCCACTCATTGATTGGATGCCATGTGAATGTCTCTCTTCCCACCAGATCAGGATGTCTTGTGTTTTTTCAATGTGTGCTGCCCAATGGCAGAAAAATAAGGTTCTGGAGGTCAGCACGATTATGTATTGCATATTAACAATTCATGGGGTGGTGCGGGAAGGAATGTGGCGCCACAAGGGTAGGTGATGAACCAGGTGATGGCAGTACTGTTTGATCCAATCAAACTCCTATGTCCCGTTCCCTCCCCTCCATACTGAATGGGCATCCTTTGCTAGGGATGGGAAACAGAACCTTTTTCACCAGAAAAAAATTGTATTACCCTTTAAATTTAGATGCGGGTGGGGGCGTGGCTCCAGGAACATGCCCACCGCCGCCACTCCTTGGTCCTCTTTTCCGCTTTGACGGGAACGGACCGCTTTCACCAGCGCTCCTGGGTTAGACCTCCGGCCTTGTAATTCCACACGCTGTTCCCCAGGAGAGTTTCTTTTCCCTTCTTTTTTCATAGAAATTATCAGTGAAAATACTCTGCCCTCTGGTGCCACCCTGCACCCCGGTGCATGTCGACGATGGCGGGTCTCAGCAGGTGTCCGGCCTGTGAGGGTGCCTTCCCCACGTCAGATCCTAGCGGACTCAGCCTCCGGTGCCTTGGCCCCCGACCACGGCTGGGACGGCTGTTCTGCGTGTCACATTGGCCCTGTGTGCACTGAAGAATCATTTAGCCAGGTGGAGGGAGCTGTTCGAAAGATCACCTCCAGAGGACATCAAGAAATATGTGAGGAGGAAGTCCAGATCCAAGGTAGGTGCCCTGTTTTCCTCTGCACCCTGCAAGGGTGACTCTTTCCCTGGTAAGTGTCCTAGTGGGAGGAGCCTTCCAGGTCCTAGGACCAGCAAGGGCACTGCGGCTCCGAGAGCTACCGGCCAACAGGCCGAGTGGTCCCAGGATCCTGCCGATCCTACTGTTGAGGGGCTGCAAGTCTCTAGTACCGGGGTTCTCCCCTAGGAGCTCTGCTCTAACACCAGATTCGCTCCTGAGGGGGGCGCCTATACGCAGCAGTAGCACTACCGGCCTAATGGCTGAGGGCACTCCGCTTCCCACGTCTCTACCTGAGGTGCAGGAAAGGGCCAAGCCTTCCCTTCTAAGCATGCAGGTGGAGACTGGACCCAGTTCGTCAGGCACCACACAGCAGGCACGTGGCATGGGGCGGGTTAAAATGGCCACCAGGCCAGACAAGATGGCGGCGCACCCGGAGCCTTCTCAATTGCGAGAGCAGGCATGAGTACGCACATCGAGATGGGACTGGACAACTCCGGCTACCTGATCCACGTCCATATACAGACCCCATCTTAGTGCAACATGGACCGGCAAGAGCACAGTTGCTTCTATAAATTGCCTCAGATGGGCACCATCCTCCGGGGGGTCATCAAGGACATGCTCCCTCCTGTACCACCTCAGACTCTGACCGTGGTCCAGACCCCAGTCCCAGTTCAGGCACTGGTTCCCGCGCTCCCACCAGTCACAGTGGCCCCGCCCCCAGCGCAGCCCCCGGCACTGCCAGTCAGCACCCCCAGCTGCCCGTTCCCAACACACCACCAGCAGCTACCGACCTGAGGACACATCGGGCGACACGCAGGAGGAGGATCATGATACTCTGTCCTCAGCGAAGGCTTTCCACGAAAGGCTGGCGGGCGTGGCTAAGTACTTGGGTATCCCCCAACCACATATTGAACAACCTGAGGTGGGGGTCTTGGCTGAGGTGTTCACCATCCGCCCGTCCACAAGAAATGGTATCCCTCCACAAAAGGATGTAGAATCCCTGTCCAAAAAGGGCTGGCTAAAGCCGCATTCCACGCAACCTACGAATAAGTATTTTGATGCCAAGGACAGGCAGACGGAAGGGGACTCACTCATACTATCAGTGCACCCGCAACCTCCCTCCTCTGTTATATATTGGGAAGGAGGAATAGCTGTTGGATTCATAGGACAAAAAGATGTACTCTAATGCCACGCTCCACATGTGCCAGGCCAAGGCGGACGCTATGTTGGCAGCAGTGAACTAAAAACTTTGGAGGGAGATTGCAAACTTACCTCCGGAGCTGCCTGCACATAGTCAGACGTGATTCATGGCAGGGTTGGCAGTGGTGAAAATAGTGGCCCAGGATTTCATGGAGTCCACAGTGGTACACATTGACACCGTGGGTAGAACGATCTGTGTCACCACCGATATGAGAAGAACGGCTTGGCTAAGGCGACCAAGTTTAACCCTGATGTGCAGCAGCACATTCTCGACTTTCCATTTGGTGGGAGGGGGGCTTGTTTCACTTCACCACTGTTAAGACAGATTTCTGAACTCTGTCCTGGCGGCGCAGAAGTTCAGAAGGCCAACCTAATTACTTGGAACAGGGTAACCTCTGGACAAGCCAGACCAATCAGGGTAGCGATCGCGGCGGTCAAGACTAGGTCTCAAGAGGGGTGAGGGTGACTGAAAGCCCGCAATGAGCACACAAAGCAAGGACACTTACAAACTACTCCAAACAGGTGTTATATTAAAAATATATACACATTTATTCCAAGGCCTTTGCAATAATGACCGTAGCGAGAAATCACAATACAACTCTAGTAAACCAACACATACCAAACCAGTACAATATATATACAAATACAAACGAGTCTAAAGCGTTAGATGCACGAAATGTGTAGTCCACCTAGAAGGGAAGGAAAACAGGCAGTGCGAAATAATGCTTAGACCCAGTCCGCCTTCAGAGGCACCTAACTAAAAGGAAGTCCGAGCCCCACGAAGAGTGGAGCCTTGTGCTCAAAAGTACCTGCACACGCTGGTGCCAACGGGCAAAAAAGGGAGTCTCTTCGAGGGAATCAGGCAGTTCAGTTTAGTGCACAAATGAAGAACAGAGTTCCGCGACTCAAGCGCAGCCTCCACTGTGGGCAGAAGCAGAGCGCGAGTACGGAAAGGCGTGCTGTTTTGACACAGCGGGGAAAAGCTATGGGCTCCTGCAGGAGGGCGACCAGTTCCTAGCTATTCTACTCACCGGTCCCCAATGCAAGCAGACCCAGGCTTCTCCGCGTCAGTTTCAGTGCTGGCAGGTTCAGGAGAGCAGGGGACGTCTCGTCGTCGTGTAGATTCTGCAGCAGCAGCGTTGAGTTAAAGATGTCCCAAACGAAGTGAACCCGCACAGATTGTTACCACAGCAGGGCAACGGAGCGGCCGTGTGTATCTCAGCCAAATGTACACTACTCACTTCAGACCTGGGAACGCCAAGTGTACGAATCGTGTGAGAGTGACAAGGACTAGAAATACAACACAACCTGGAGGCGGTTACAGAGCAAGACTCCTGTGTAGGCTGGTCAGTCTGCTGGATGGCCCAGAGACACTTCCGAAGGCTTACATGCAGGAGATGGTGAAGATGCCGAGAATAGCTGTCCCCGCTATTCCAAGGGTCGAAGTACCAGTACAGGCCTTTTGGTTCGATCAGAGGTAAAAAGGGCTTCACAAGGCGACAGCAGTGCAGAGGAGCAGTCCTTCAGCGGGTCACCAGCGATTCCTCGGTTCAGCCTCTTGGTTGCAGGATACTTGGCTCCTGTATTCCTTTGTTCGTGAGAACTCAGGAGATCGACCTGGTAGTGGCGTTTCCAGCCCCCTCTTATCCACGGTTCCCTTTGCGCCAAAACGGAGGGGACCCAATGGGAGATCCGCTCATCAACACTCACACCATACGTGGACCTATCACGGACCACGGTGGTCCCAGGCATTCACACCACCCTAGACTCTCTGGCACCCAGGATGTGTATTGGGACCAGACATCCCAGCCCACATCCTGGAGGCACACACAAGGCCTGTAGAAGCCCGCGAAAGCATCCGTGTTTCGCGGGAAAGTACATGCCCAAATAAGGAAGGCCCCGGGTCGGCTCGACCTGGGGAAGGTGAAGGGAGCAAGACGGTCAGCGGACAGGACAAAGGAGCCTCGTGGTCTGGCCATTTTGGGAGCCAGGCCACCATTTTGGGCGAAGCGCGAGAAACGCGCTTAAAACGCCAAAAGGAGCTCAAAACACAAGAAACGATCGCTGCCACCATTCCCGTCCGTGATTCACTTGCACCGATCAGTTACAATCCAAAAAGAGTATCTAGGGCCTGTAGAAGGCTAGAGACCCAAGAGAGCAGTAACTTAGCTTACAGTGCCCTCTTGTGTCATGTTGCACGAAAGCCGCAACATGATAAAGAAACTACGGAAAACAGCGTTTCCCGATACTGACTGTCTTAAGGGCATGTCAGTTTCCCCGTAAGAATGGAGCGAAAGCCCAGAGGAGTGCAGCAGAAGGCTGCACTTCTCTGGCAAAGTCTAGATCATGGTGAAAAACAACAGCAAAAAGTTTAGGGGTTGCCACATGGAAGGAAAATTACCCACAATTACGAAATCTTTCCTAACAACCATGGATGAGGAACTTGACAAAAAAAAAAATAGCTCGCAAACAGCTAAGTCCTTGTCAGTCTTGACAAAATCTGCACCCACGGCCTATAGCCAAAGTCACCAACGCTCTGCCAGAGGTCGTACCTTCGGTGGCTTCGGGGGCTTTCAGGAGCAACACTCGACAGCCCGACAGGCCCCCTAGCCAGCACAGGCACAAGCAGCACAAATCTTCTCACAAGAGGTTTTTCCAGTCGCCCTCCCAGGCACCAGCCTCGGAGGCAAAAAAACTGACACGTGCCTTCCAGATCCACAAGTCTCCGGTGGCGGGCAGGCTTGCCCTTCACATCCATTCCTGGCAGGCAAGGTCCACAGACCCCTGGATCCTCTCTGTAGTTTCCTCAGTTGTCCATCTACCAATACGCGCCAGACTTCGATGGATGAGTTCATCCAACTTTCTTTTGCACAGTCCATCTACCAATACCTCCGTTTACACTTTTCTCCCCTCCACTCCCACAGATCAGGACGGCAACTCTTCTGGTGGGTCAGGCTGTGGAGGAGGTTCCAGCTTCACAGTGAGGCATGGGCCTCTATTCCTGCACATTTTCCATACAGAAAAATAACCAGGCTGGCCTGAGAGTTGTTCTAGATCTTTCTTCCTTGAAACTTTCCATATCCCTTCAGAAATTCAAGATGGTTAACCGAACACTCATTGTGGAGACACTGGATGGGGGAGACTGGGTGTGCTCCCTGGATCTGAAGGATGCATACCTGCACGTCCCGATTTGGGAGCCCCATCGTTCCTTCCTAAGGTTCAGGATCATGGGCTTTCACTTTCAATATAAGGTCCTCCCACTTGGCCTCGACTTGGCCCCAAGGGTCTTTACAAGGCTAATGAACTCGGTAGCAGCCCTGCTCGGGGCGGAGGGCCACCACCTTTATCCATACCTCGACGACTGGCTAGTTCAAGCAGAGTCGACGAGGCAGTACATCGCACAGCTTCAGCACTTATGCACATGCTATACGATCTGGGGTTCTCTATTAAGATCAAGAAGTCGCAGTTATTACCCATTCAGTCCTTGACATTCCTCAGGCTAATTTGGGATACAAATCTCCTCGGCAGACAAGATCACAGCAATCAAGAAGGCCACAAGGCGTTTTCTCAGCAGACCAGTGACCTCAGCATAGTGGTACCAGCACCTGCTCGGACTAATGGCGGCTTGTCTCCTGGCTGTGCCACACACAAGACTGAAAATGTGGAGGCTGCAGCTATATTTCTCAGCTACTTGAAATCAGGAGACGGGCTCCCAGGCAGCTCTAGTCAATATACCGCAGCACCTGCTGTGGTGGAGTGCAGAGACCAACCTGTTAGCGGGCAGGCCGTTCAGGCAGCCTGTTACAGAGATCACCATTACCAAAGATTTGTCCCAAAAGGGATGGGGGGCTACACTGGACAACAACAGTGTCCATGGAATATGCTCCACTTGCTTGTATTACATCAACAGGCAGGGAGGGACCAGGTGCCTTCCGCTGTGCAGGCTGTCCATCGACATCTGGGAGTGGGCAATGTCAAACAACATTCACTTGTCAGCAGTCCACCTTCCGGGGTAAGCCAACTTGGAGGCAGACAGGCTCAGCAGGCTGGGTATCGACAACTACGAGTGGCAGTTGAACGAAGAGGTCCTGAGGGGGCTCTTCGACGGGTGGGGTCACCCTTCGGTAGACCTATTCACCACCATAAGCAACAGAAGATGCCACCAGTTTTTTTTTTTTTAATTTTTATTTTATTTTGAAGCCAAACAAACACACTACAACTGTTTCAATACATAAAAAACATCATTAGACCAACACATTTTCATTAGAACTCCCCAACTCCCCCCCCACCCTTGAACTAGAGGCGGTTCTCACGTGTCATTTACAGGAGCATCATCGGGTGGCACAATACTTAAGCAGGCATCATCCAAGTCCTCTGTTCCGTTGTTACCCTGGTGAGGGTTTTCCATAGAGGCCACCAATTGCCGCCAGGCCAGCAAGGGCCCTACTTCCTCCTCGCACCCCCTAGTGACTGCTTCAAACCAGACTACAGATTCAGCTTCCGCCCACCATAGCTCCACCCTAGGTCTGTGGGCCGCCTTCCAGCCCATGGCAATCCTGCGCTTAGCCAAAACACAAGCCAAGTCCTTCATCTTGCTTATGTGTTTTGAATGTCGGGGTCTAGGAAAAAACCCCAGCATGCATGACCAGGCCGATTCCACATCCAGCACCACTCCCCCCACCAGCCAGTTTCGTCTTAACCTCATCCCAAAATCTGTGCACTTCCGGGCAAGCCCAAAACATGTGTAGCAGCCCCGCATCCACCTCCCCACACCTGGGGCATTGCTGCATAGCTGGTCCCCCAAACTTTGCAATTTTCCCGGGAGTCAGATACGCCCTGTGGGTAACGTACAATTGAAGTTGTTGAAATCTCGCATTCTGGGACACCTTTTTATGGTACCTCTGGGCCCACTCCTATTGCCCGTCTGTCATGGGTCCTCCCACCTCCTCTTCCCAATCTTGTCTCAATTGAAGCAGCTCCTTCCCTGCCCGTACTCGCAGGAGCTCGTATATCCTCAATATTTCGTGCCCGCCCTCCGATACATCCTACATAGTTTCCAGGGAGGCATCAGGGTCTTCCGCTAGCACTGTCTCGGGCCATCTTTCCCTAGTCTTTTTCACAAGCCTAGCGTAGGTTATATATTGGCCACCACGCAACCCCGTCTCTTCCTGCAACCTCTGAAAGTCCAATGCCTCCCCTTCCTGCCATATGTCCCCGAGGGTGGCCAGGCCTACCTGTTGCCAGTATCTACGGACCGATTCAAGTAGTTGAGAGTCGCTCCCGCACAGCGCCGCCAAAGGGGTCTGCTAGGAGTATGGCTCCGAATCCCCCCAATCTTCCATGTCCTGTGCCAGATCTCGCAGCCCAGCCTCAGTAACCGTCCCCTGCCCACCAGTTTGTCTCTGCGCAACCACACCACTTCCATCAGAAAGTATGGGGCTGAGTCTCCACGCAGAAGCCTAGCTTCCGCCGAGTCTTCAGCCGAAAGCCACCTGGACACATACAGCAGCTGCCCCGCCAGGTAGTAGAGTTCAAAATTAGGCAGGCCTATCCCCCCCCTTGTCACATGGGTTCTGGAGCTTCCACAGAGCAACCCTATTCCTAGAGTTACCCCACACGAAACGCCTACACCCGCTGTGAAGTTTCGCGAATAGGCTCCTAGGTATCAAAAACGGGACATTCACGAAAAAGTGCAAGAGTCTAGGCAGGACCACCATCTTGAGCAAGGCCGCCCTCCCCATCATGGTCAGGGGCAATCTAGACCAAAACACCATGCTGTTCTTGATCCCCTCTATCGCTTTTTCCGTGTTATGCTTGTGTTCTGCCTCGACCCTGTGGTAAATATTTATTCCCAAATACCTAAATGTCACAGGCTGCCATGGTATTGGCAGGGCAGGCAGCCTCTGTACCGGGACCTTCCTATATCTGCCCAAAGGAAATAGACTAGACTTTCTAGGGTTCACCGATATGCCCGAAAGGGTGGCATACCGTTCCATTACCTCCAGCACATACTGCAGATTCTCTTCTGGATAACGCAAATAAAGGAGCATGTCATCCGCATATAATGATATCAGGTGCCCTCCGCTGACAGTGATTATGCCCACCTCCCTATATTGTTGTCGCAGGCATATTGCCAGCGGCTCTAATGCCAGTATATATAGCATGGGTGACCAGAGGCATCCCTGTCTGGTCCCCCTGCTAAGTTGCCAGGTAACTGAGACTGTGGACCCCGTTTTGACTCTCGCCATCGGGGTGCTGTAAAACAACTGGACCCATCTGAGGTATCCAGGTCCCATTCCGTACCCCTTCAGGACCGCTTTCAGCCAGGGCCATCGTACCGAGTCGAAGGCCTTGACCGCGTCTAACGACACTATGGCCAACTCAGCCGTGTCCTCCTCAGTTTGGTCAATGATATGGTGTAGCCTCCTGTGGTTATCAGTGATGTTCCTGCCTGGAACATATCCCGTCTGATCTGGGTGTATCGGTTTCCCAATCACCTTCTTCAGTCTATTGGCCAGCACTGCCTTAAGTATTTTGCTGTCCTGGTTAAGCATGGACAACGGTCTGTAAGACATGCACTCCACGGCCGGCTTGCCTGGTCTCAAGAGTGGGATGATCACAGCTGTCATGATGCCTACCCCCGGAGCACCAGGCCAGGCCCAGCACCCCCGGGAGCAGGCATCATGCCCCCCGGTAAAAGCCCAGCGGCCCCTTAAAGGGGCTCTTTGGACTCTGTCCTGGCGCCGTTGGCGCCAGGCTCATGTTGGACATCAGTCCTGGCGCCATAGGTGCCAGGCTCATAAAGGAAGGTGTTTTGTGCACTTACCTGATGCAGACCATGCTGCAAGATTCAGGCCTCCCTGAGACCTGAAAGGGACTATTTTTTAATTGGGACTATTTTGCTACTCGGGCGTGGCCAGGGAAGGATACTTACCTGGAACTACTTTGGGGGCTATTTAAGCCACGCCCAGACAGTAGCTCACGCTTCGCGTTGTTCTGCATCCAAGCAGCTGAACGCTTACCGTGTCTGCTCCTGCATCTGGTCTCCAGCCACGCCCGCCTCGATCCTGGAACACCTGTAAGGAGAGAAGAGAAAGGTGAAAACCAAGAATTTTATCAAACTTCTTACCTGCATCCGGAACCTTCACGCCAGCGTTCCTGAGAAAAGACTTTCATTTCAAAGCACCGCGTTGCTCGCTGCAGCGCCGCGCTTCACTCACCTGTCCTCGGGAGTTCTTCTGGCTCCACTGCGACTGTCTGCACCGGTCGCCACATCTCTGCGCCTAGGGGAGAGAAGAAGAGACAAAAGGTGAGCAGAAGGAACATATGAGGAAAGCTTATTTTTCCGCCATAACATTTACCGGTCTTCTGTTGGTGGACCATTCCTCATTTCGGGTCGGCGCCGCTTCGTTGGCAGGTACCGCCCCCCGGCCCCTATGGGGAAAGGACAAAAGACATTACTGGAGGAATATAAAGACATTAAGAGGGATCGCCCCGATCGCTAACTCACCTGACTTTACCATCGGCAATTCACTCCCTCAACGCATCGCCTTCATTCTGCACCTGAAATAAAGGACAGATCACAGGTTAGGAAGGCAACAGAAAAGGAGGCTCTACACTTGAACTTTTGTAATCTTCATACTTACGGCGTTCCGCTCGGAAAAGTCAAGTGGATTTTGCCAGCGCCATTCTGAAAACCAGTGAAGTAACTGGACAAACACGCGCCCCTGCACCAGAAGCAGGATGGAGAGTTCATCCTTTCAAACCATAAGGTGAGCTTCAACCGGGGATTTCGGAGAAAGTTAGAGAAGAAGGAAGGGGGGAAGGGGGGAGCAAGCACACTATTCTGCAGACTGTTAATCCCCTTTCTCATCTGCAGAAGGATATTCCTACGGGCCAGACGAGCAAGATTTGAGGGTCCTGTTCAGTCGGTGTTCCGAGTTCTGCGCATCACGCTCGAAGGGGCCACAGCAACCCAGACTAGACCAGCGCCTCCGTGGGAGTCAGGTGAGCGTTACAACAGCCTCGCGGAGGGACAATGGGAGTTCCCCCTGCTCATAGGCCTCGTTGAAAGTGGCAAGCAGTGGCTGAAGCAGCTCTTGCTTGTATGTTTTGTAGAACTCACTAGGCAGCCTATCCGAACCAGGCGCCTTGCAAGTGGGCAGATTCTGAATCACCACCTCCAGCTCATTCGAGGTGACAGGTGCGTCTAACTCCGCGCGTTCTAGGTCATCCAGGGTGGGCAGCTCTATGTCCTCCAATGTGTCCAGTATGTCTTGACACATATCTCCCCCGTGTCCTCATACAAGTGTCTGTAAAACTTAAGGAACTCCTCATTTACCCCTTCTTGGGTGTTGCAGATGCAGCCTCTCTCATCCTTAATCTCACTGATCACCGAGCGGGGGGGTCTCACTCTTATACAGCCAGGCCAGCAGTCTGCCCGGCTTGTCGCCCCCTGCGTTTATTTCCTGTGATTGAGTCTGCACAGCCTATCCCAGAGTGCACTGCAGGACAACTGTAGCTCCTTTACTTTGGTTCTGTTATCATGAGCGGTGTTCTCACAACGTGTGAGATCCTATAGCTTCCTTTCCGCTTCTTGGAGTTCCCTTTCGATACCCCCCTGGAGTCCCTTAGCTTTGGAAATGGCTACCCCACGCATCACCACCTTAAACGCTTCCCACAATGTGCCCACAGAGTGTACGCTTCCCGTATTTATATCAAAGTATTCTTCGATGGCCTCCCTCAGACCCTCCTGGAACCCTTCGTCTTGTAGAGCCTCGGTCCTGAGTCTCCATGTAGGGATCCGCGGTCTTGGGGGCTGGTGTCTCCAGTCTACCACCAAGGGCGAGTGGTCAGATAGTACTCGGGCCTTGTATTCCGCTCCCACTATGTCTCTCACTATCTCAGCAGTTACCAACATGTAGTCTAGCCTTGTGTGCAAGTCATGTGGCGCTGCGTAGTGTGAATACTGCCTATCCGTAGGATGCAGCCTCCTCCACACATCCTCTAGGCCTAGGTCTTTCAGTAAAGTACCCAGCGCTTTGGCCGTCGGTGCCATTTTCCCTGCCCTGTCCTTGGACCTATCCATTCTGGGATTCATGGTACAATTAAAGTCCCCCCCCACACTACCGTACCCACTGCCAGGGGGCCAAGTTTACTGTAGAGGGTCGTAAAGCAAGCCGCTGTGTCGTTGTTGGGGGCGTACAAATTTATGATATGCACTTCCCTGTTTTCCAGGAGACCCGTTACCACCACCATTCTACCCTCCGGGTCCACCGTAGAGTCAAGCACCCGAAACGGCACATGCGGCGCAACCCAAGTAATAACCCCTCTAGCGTACACCGAGTATGCCGCACCCACAACATTGCCCTTCCATTTTCTCCTGACCACCTCCAGCCTTTCCCTAGTGAGGTGAGTCTCCTGCAGCAGGGCTAGATCTACACGCATCCTCTTTAAGTACAGCATCACTTTATTACGTTTCAGGTAGCTGTTAAGGCCCCGTACATTCCAGGTCACAATTCTGAGATTACCCGATGCCATCTGGTCGGACTATCCCCATTCCATCCTTTCTCATAATGCTCCCCGTACTAATTCGTTTTCTGGCTCTCTCCCTTCTATTCACAGACAATACCCCCCTCCCAACTTCACACCACTGCACACAACCCCAACCCCTCCCCCCCCTCCCCTCTCCCCTCTCCCTACCAACCCCCAACAATAGCCCAGCTCCATCCCTGGATCTCAGGCCTACCCACGTCTGGACCTTTCTCGTATCCAAGGACAAGGACCCCGCGGGGCGTCACCTATCTAAGGGTGACCTAACTAAGTATACTACTATTGGGTTCAGAGGGTGCTTCCTAGGATCTCCCAGTCATCTATTTAGGAGAAGTGCATTCAACGGGACCCACCGGCGGATACCATGACTTCCTCCCCACAAGCACAATGTTGTTCTATATTCCAGTCCCAATGTCATAACTATGGCCCCACGGG
Organism: Ambystoma mexicanum; assembly: GCF_040938575.1. Lineage (NCBI taxonomy): Eukaryota > Metazoa > Chordata > Amphibia > Caudata > Ambystomatidae > Ambystoma > Ambystoma mexicanum. The sequence goes on along the minus strand of NC_090936.1, from coordinate 295,010,880 downwards.
TGCCTCTGCAACGTGCTACTTATCTCCAGCCGCTTCTGTCTGGACATCCGGTTCTTGAGGTCGACCCTGCATATCCTGCCACTCCATCGCTTCAGTCGGCGTCTCAAAGAAGAGGGATCTATTCTTATAAAACACCTTTAACCTGGCGGGGTAGAGCAACATGTAGTGATGGTTCAAGATCTTCTCGATCAACGGCTGCGGGGGGGCTCCTGTGGCCGGTCTCCTGGTCAGGGCCCTATGCGCCCTTTCAACTGCGAACCCCTGGGTCAGCTCCCCGCCTGTAATCTCCTGCAAGAGCATGGTTTCAACGTATTCCGTGGGGTTCGGTCCTTCCATTCCTTCCGGAACACCCACTATGCGTATGTTGTTGCGTCTGGCGCGCCCCTCTGCCTGCTCTGCTCTGTCCTCCAGATTGCCCACTCGTTGCACGAGGGCATGAAGCTCCTTAGCATGTGCATTGCACGCCTCCGTGGTCGGGGCCAACTCTTTCTCCAGTTCCCCAGTGCGCTCCGCGATCGTTCGCACGTCCTGTCGCAACAGGTTCACTTCTTCTTGGACCGCTCCGATCTTGAGGTCCAGGCCCTCCTACAGCTCTTTCATGGCCAGGCCCAACTTCGTTTCCCAGTCCACTTTCAAGTCAGCAATTGCTGCTAGCACCTCCTGGATAGTACCCGGTGGGTCCGTCGCCGCCGCAGGGGTCTCTTTGCTCTTGCCCCCTTCCGCGCCTGGGGGCGACCTGGCATAGGCCTCCATCGTGGGCTGCTTGATCTGGGGTCGCACCACCTTGGAAGACATCCTGCCGCGTTGGTTGGGCAAGATCCCGCCGTGCTCCTCTGCACAGCACTGTCCGCGTGGTCACAGACCACCCACTGCCGTCCCAACCTGCGCCCGTCTGCCACACGCGCCCAGCTGTGTCTTCAGCGCTGCGGAGCGCCTCGCGGGGTCCGCTCGCCGGCCCCTCCTCAGCAAGGCTCTGCTGAACTCTGGTTCGCTCTACTGGCACGCCACAATCCAGGGCCTCCTCAGTGGGGGCCCGCACTTATGTCCTTGCCACCAGCCAGAAATGCGTGCAATGCGTCTCTCTAGTTGGGCTCGCCCCGCTCCGGCCGGCTCTGTCTTCCTCAGCTCCACGGACCATTTATGGCCCTTTGTCCACGAGCGGCCATCTTGGGTGCTGCCCTTCCACTGCGCGACCGCCACCTTCTTCGAAGTCCAGTTCTGAGTATATGCAATCTCGCTGGTGGGGAGGGCACTCACCATGTGCCCCCCACTTTCATGCACCCTTGGATGCACCGTGGACTCGAAAGTCTGCCGAAAACCATCACTTCTTCCCAGGATCAAAATCGGATCGTCGGGAGCTCCTCCAAGGAACGTCCCCTCACGTAGCCATCAAGCCACGCCCCACCAAGATGCCACCAGTTTGCTTCCTAGCTGGGGCAAGGCAGGGGATCTCAGGGGGACGTGTTGCAGATTCTGTGGAACGACTTGAATGCATATGCCTTTCCCCCCACTCTGTTGATTCACAGGGTCATCTGCAAGGTCAGGAAGTCACGGAGTCTTCGACTCATCTTGATAGCGCCATGGTGGCCAGCAAGACCTTGGTTTTCAGAACTCCTCCGACTGTTGGATCAGCCTCTGGTACACCTCCCGTTGGGTCCAGCCCACTTACTCTCCCAGCAGGGGGGCACTGTGGTTCACCCCACTCCTCAGAAGTTAGCTCTGGGAGCATGTTTCCTGAATAGGTCACCTGAAGCACCTACACTTGTCACAGGGCAACCTGGCTATCGTACAAGGGGCCTGAAGCGACTCCACCAGGAGTCAATACAGGAGCAAGTGGACGAGGTACTGTCACTGGGCCAAGACAAACAAGATCGATTCGCTAGCATGCTGACTGGATGATGTTATCCTTCTCTGCGCATTTGGCTCACTCTGCTGTGCAGGTAGACACCTGCCATATGTATCTGCCGACCATAGGGGCATACAAGAACTCCAAAGACGACATCTCTCCTCCTCCAATCCAGTGGTTAAAAGGCACTTGGCGGGTTTGGCAGATTATATCCTCCTGTCAAACATCCACACCCGATCTGGGACCTTAACGTGGTGCTGGGCACCATGGCACACAAACCCTTCGAACCCATGGCATCAGCAGACATCAGGCTGGTTACTATTAAGGCTGCCCTACTGGTTGGCTTTACATCAGCATGCCGGATCAGCGGAATTCAGGCGCTGGTGGCTTCAGAGCCCTATACCACATTCCACCGAGACAAGGTGGTGCTTAGGACGCATCCTGCCTTTCTCCCGAAAGTCGTTTCCTCCTTTCACATTAATGAGGAGATAGTACTCCCAACATCCTTTGCGGTCCCAAAATATGAGGCTCAGAGGGCACTGCACTGTCTGGATGTTGGGCGTGCTCTAAGATTTTATCTGGATAGGACAAAGAGCTTCCGTAAATCGGATTCCTTGTTCATCACTTTTGGCGGGTCAAAACCAGGCTGTCAAGCCGCCATGGCTTCCATAGCAAGGTGGATGGGTATGGCCATCAAGACGGCATATGAGGGGCAGCACAGGGCTTTGCCAGAAAACATGTACGCCCATGCCATCAGAGCCAAGGCCACGGCTGTGGCTTTCCAAAGACACGTCCCGTCAGACAGACAGAAAGGCGGCTACTTGGGCTTCCCCCTTGTCCTTTTGCAAACACTACTGCTTGGATGCCAGGACAGATGCAGCATTTGGCCAGGCAGTTTTGAAAAACGTGTTTTTCTTAAAATAATATACAAGGTCGCCTACTTACAAATTCAAAAATTCTTGGAATCTAACCACCTACTAGGAGTGCGACAATCAGGCTTCCATCCCCAACATGGAACATAAATGGCATTAATAGACCTCATGGCTCAAATAGATTAACTCAGGGATAAGGGGAAATCGCCTCTCCTTCTCCTCCTAGATCGCTCCACTGCATTCGACTTGGTTGATCACAAGGCCCTTTGCGGCCACCTAAAATCAGCTGTGCACTTCTCCAAAGAGGCCATTACGTGGATCAAATAATTTCTTAGTAATAGGACCATGAGTCTTCTCGCCCTCAGCTGCCGCAGACCCTACCCCTACCCCTATCACCTTTGGAGTACCCCAGGGATCTTGTGTTTCGCCCACCTTGTACAATATTTTCACCAAGCCCCTTTTCGATGATCTGGACCATCTTGGTATCACCTACACTTACTATGCAGATGATACCAAGATTCTCCTTCCACTTTCAGGGGATTATGACAAGGATTTGGCCTTGGTGAACAGGTTCTACCTCGTCATCCAGGCATGGATGGTAACACATGGTTTATGCCTGAATGACTGCAAGACTGAACTCATCATCTTGGGCACTACACCCAACCTAAAAAAACTAGGACCTAAGTACACCTCCTTCATAATAGACAGTAACTCTATCAAGGTCGCCACCGAGGTAAAAACTTTAGGTTTCTACCCTCTCATTCACCAGGCAAGTCAACTCTATGGCATCCACGACTGCATATACTTGCAAACTTATTAGAGCAGTCAAAGCCTTTCTTTCTAAAGATAGCTGCATTACCCTCGCCAGACCCCTTATATTGTCTAGACTAGACTATAGTAACGCCCTCTACATTGGCTCTAATAAACACATCACAAAGAGAATCCAAACCCTCCAAAACAATGCCCTGAGAGCGGCCTTGTGTATCTTTAGGAGAGATCACATCTCTGAATTTAGAAGACAAAACAACTGGCTCTTCACAAGCAACACAATTCAGCTCAAAACAGCCTCCCTGACACATAACTGTCTCAATAATGCAGCCCCACTCTACCTCAGTGAAAGATTCTGCAGAAAATCATCGACTAGGCCCATTAGATCCGCGAACACCAACTGCCTCATTGTCCCAAGAACTAAACTCTCCAAAGTGGGGGGCTACAGCTTTCCTGTTAAAGCTGCTGAGCTATGGAATTCCCTACCCCATCCTATACGAGCAAACCAGCCATACCTTCACTTCAGACAAAACCTATCAACCACCTCAAAGCACATTATCAGTAAGGCCCCACACTGACCTGGCAAGGCCCCACAGCCTACTCATACTGACTTCCCCCTACTATCATTACTCTCCACTGTATTTCTTTTTCACTTGCTCTACACTCATTCCCAATATCCTGTATTGATCTCTGTTTGTCTCTATTGCATTTTGCCCTGTAATCAAGCTGTGAATATTCCTTTAACTGTTTCATTCACTTAATTTACCCTCTAATCTTACCTTCTTGTATCAATCTCACTATGTATTTTTGTTCTACATTTTACCTCTGTAAACAAGCTATGAAAATTCATGCAATTTGTTCGCGCCCTGATACCCTCGGGTCTGGTGCGCATTATAATTTAATAAACAAACAAACAAAGTTAGAGGGGCAACTATCCTTGCCAGGGCTGCATTTAGTTGTAATCCTCCATACAGTATGGGGGAAAGGGGACAGGACATAGGAGTAATTATAAGTTGCACAACATAGTGACTAACATACTCCTCGTCCATAGTCCTCTTTCCTCCATACATCCCACCATCCTCCCCTGTAAGATCTCAGTGTCATTAGGCAATCATAATACTGTGACGCGTCAAAGGGGACTGAGGAGTGGCACAAGTGGGCTGAGTCAGGGCAGCGCATGCTCCCAGGGCTGCACCCCCATGCACATCTAAATTTAAAGGGGAAGACAATTGTTTCTGGTGAAAAAGGTTCTGTTTCCCGTCCCTTGCGAGGGACGCCCATACACTGTGGAGGAAAGGGGACTATGGACTAGGAGTGCATCAGTCACTACGGTGAGTAACATCATTTTTTAACTAACATATGTCTAGCTATAGGGGACCGACGTGGCCCCACCAATCAGTTTCGTAGGACACTCAATAACTCGAAACACTAATTGTAACTGTTTCTCACTATGCAAATAATGTACTCGCTGTGTAAAAGATCTGACCACAGTTGAGCGCTTTTGCCAGCTATCATCAATCACTTCTTTTACACTGTGCTGTTTCATTTGCTCTTGCCCAGCTGCAACAAACAGTCTCACTTCTTGCCTAGTGTATGCTCCTTTTTGGATTATGTCTGGTAACTTACTGATTACATATTCGTAGAGGACCCCTGATACATTTTTGCAGGCCCCAACAAGCTCCTCAGTTCCCTCGGCCAACTGGGGGTATTCCGGCCAGTTCTACGTTCACAACCGAGGATGCCCTGCAGATGAGCACCACACACCGTGGGTAATAATAAACAGCGCTCAGATACCTGAGGGTTCGTAGCGCTATATATATGCTAAGTTATTAATTAAATTATTATGTGTTCATGAGGAGGCGCAAGCCAGCAAAGAAGGCTCGGTGCCAAGAGGGCTCGAGGATCCCATGCATGAACGCGCTATATTGTGGTTGCATGCCCACAAAGGGGATCCCTTTTTAAAAACATTTTTAATGGTGTTTAGGACGCATCCTCAAGGTGGGAAGATGATCGGCCGTAGTAATTGTAGATTTTACTACACTCTACTCCATAGGGAGTGGATGTGTGTGGGCCATGCCTGCGTTAGAGTGTAGAGGTGCGTAGCAGGAGGCGGAACCCATTCAACGGGAGTTGCGCGTAGTACAGGCAATTGTATAGTTTCGTCTTTTGGGGAGAAGTGTTATTTATTTCATTCATTTGTTGAAGCAGTGTTTGTTAGTTGGAGAAACGATGGAAGAGCGCTAGTCAGCAAGTAGTGTTCGTTCATGTTGTGCCGTAGACAAAGGTGGAAGGTGGAAGGGTTAATGGCAAAAGGTACTTGGTGTATAATATTGCATTTGGCATAGTAGCGTTGGACGCCAACGTAGAGGAAGGGCACGGCTTCCCATCTGCTTACACTAATATAGGTAAAGGTGAGCCTGTGAAGAGGGCCAGTGACATACTAACACAAAGTGAGTGGACGGGCCTGTAGAGAGGGCCAGAGAAAGTGTCCATAGGTCGTACATGGAAGAACGGTAAGTATGTGTGCTTGAGAAGTGAATGAATACAAGGATGTGAAAATAAGAAAGGGGGAGGAAGGGGGACGGGGGTGAATAGAAAAAGCTAGATGGGACTATTAGGACACAGTAAGGGGGAGATGAGAAAGGGTGAATAATGGCTTTCCGGGATAGCCCCCTCGACCAGATGTGTGAAAAGCTACCCCAATATCACGATAAAATAATGAAATCTAATTTTCAATGGGTTCAGGAAACTTCGGGACAGTGTTTCTATGTATGGCCAGGGGAGGGAACGTTCAATAGTAGAATAATAGAACATATGTTCTCGTATCTACTAAGTACAAAGGCTCCAAGTTGGAGTATGCACAATATCTTGGTGCGCTGGAAACAATATGAAGAAAAAAAGATTGAGCCCACGAAACCACATTCAAAAAGACATTGTGAAAGACCAACCAAGTGCCCCGCCTCCAACATACAGAGCATACCCAGCACGAAGACCTGCAACAGGGTATGCAAACCCGCAGCGGGTGCCCCCACACAGAGAGGAAGGGGGTGGAAAGGAAAAGAGAAAAGCAGGGAAACGCAAATGGTGGAGGAACACGACGGAAGAGAGAAGTATTTGGCAGATATAGAGAAGAGCACAGGACAACAGGTGGACGTGATGTTCAGTGAAGCAGAGAGAGTTATCAAGAAGTAGGTATGAAGAAAGAGAGGGGAGACACGGGCTGGACAAGGGCGGACATCAGGGAGGATACAATTTAAACTGGACAATGAGGAAAATGAGGCGGGAGGAGGAGATGGAAATACTAGACGAGGACAGTATTGTGTCAGACGAAGGAGGAGAAGAAGAAGAAGAGGAGGAGGAGGAGGAGGAGGAGATAAGTGAAGGGGAGGTTGAACAGTGGACACTAGATAGAGAGAGGAGAAGAGGATGAAAGCAAAGGAGGAGGGGAGAACATGTGGAGCAAAGTAGGGACTGGTCAACTGTCCTCTGCAACCAGAGAGAGAAAGTGAAGATAGGACTGGCATAGGCGACAAGGTGGGGACCAGAGACAGGGCCTGTGCAACTCTGATGCTGTTACTACATAAGGGGAGAGGGGATGCACACTACATACAATGGCAGACAATGGACAGAGATTACCTTATTTGTAGTCTGCCCTCCCTTGTGGCAGGGGCAAGCAAATTGATATACGCACTTGAAAACGAAACAGCAGGAGTGACGCTAGCAATAGTGGACATGAAAGGTTTATTCGCAGGAATCGTAGGAGAGTGAGGCGATAAGATATGGGAGCAAGCAGGATACAAGGGGGTGAAATTAAGTACGTTGCCGAGCTCACGTGTGGAAGATATTAATGAGAATGTATCCGGACAGCTCAGAGTTGGGAGCTAGCATGTATCTGGACAGCTCAGACACGAAAACCGTGGGACGAATACATACCTGTATTCTGCCATATATTGGTCAAAGGACTCCCATCGGATGTCCAGGCTTCTTTAGATAAAATAGTGCGACTAGAGGCAAAGGGATGGCCAGAGATGCAAGCAACGCTAGTACACTACTGTAAGAAGAAGCAGGAGAGCAAGAGACAGACTGCAAAAAACGCCACAAAGGCAGAGAATAAACTGGTACAGAAAAAGCATGCGGGATACACAATGGAAGGGGCCATGCTCCTACCCGGTGCTGCAGTGACTACCACCCAACAGGCAGAGTTTCTTGTAAGGAACGTGCCCCTGCACAGGGTATACATGCCACCGCAGTACGCTCCACAATGGGGGACGCAACCGCAGGGGCGTCATCCACAAGAGGGGATGTATCCACCCACAGGGTATTTTCCACAAGGGAGAGAATACCCGCAGCGAGGGAGAAGAGGAGGAGGAGGAGGAGGAGGATATAGAGGTACAGTATACCGGTTCTTTGGACCGTGTTTCATATGCAAGAACCAATGGCACTTCACGCGCACCTGTCCCTTTGGGCAGCAAGCGCAAGCACAGGCATATCAAGTGGCGCAACAGCAAGGCTCATTATACAGCAATTCCAGATGCAGCCCCCACAAGCACAAACGCAGCAGGGAGAGCCACAGGCACAGCCACAAACCTCAGCAGGGCGAGTTGGGAGTGGGCAGACACACCCAGGTATGCCACCAGCACAGGCACCAGGAAATACAGTGGTACTGTGACAGAATGTGGTACCCCGCTACACCAGGGTCAGTGATTTGAGAGGTAATAGCTTCCCGTTCCCGCCGAACATAATACCCCAATAGGAGAGCCTACAGGGAGTGCGTGTGTGTCCAGTCCTAGCAGTAACTGAAGACCCTGAAGAGGAACGCGAGGAAGTAGTGAAGATAGGACAGAGAGTGTTCTCTTTCCTGATAGATACAGGGACCACCAAGTTATGTATAAGGTAGTGTAGATTTCCACTGTCAAACAAAGTCATGGACACGAAAGTCTTCTCTGGGGCAATTGTCACGGTTTCAGTAACAAAAGATTTAGCATTAACAATAGGTACACAACATATTGTAGCACCCCTTCTGTACTCAAGACACCCTCATAAACATATTCATAAACAGGCTCGGGAGGATAGCTCAGCGGTAACGTGCTCGCCTTGGAAGCAGGACGAGATGGAGCAACACAGGTTCAATCCCTGGGTCCGCGCTTAGAAACTTCTGGGTATTAAGCGCGTTATAAATGGCCTATCATATCATACTGGGGAGGGATTTAATGAGCAAACTGAATGCAACAATATTTTTAATAGAAAAGGGGATGCTGTGCTCAACACCGGGGCGTGTATTATGCCAGAGTGGCACCCCTGCTTCTAGCAGCATATGCTCACAGCACACTGCGAGGATAGCCCATCTATTCAGAGTTATTCCTTTATGGGGTCCGGATACTGCTGGAATGGTTACCAGGGATTAAGGGAAGATAATTAGACTAGCATCAGAATTTCTATTTCGGCCTCAATGGCAGAAGGAAGATGCTAGGGGAACCATAGTAGTATTACAGCTCGAAGAAGTGGTGATTCGCAAAGACATGGTGAACTTATGCGGGACAGATGTCGATGACATGGGTAGCGTACAGTGCTATGCATTGACCCAACACTGACAAACACAGGTGTAACTGACGAACAGCTCTTCTCAAATGGGAAGAAGAGGGACAGATGGTGTTTCAACTACAGATACCCTGCCCGAGTATAGAGAAGCTAGTACCACAACTCACACAACTAGTGAAAAAAGGAGAGCAGGCACACGCAGGAAGATCTAAAGAAGGTCCCTGAAAAATTGTGGATAGCAGGGCCCCATGATGTAGGGATGCCAAAAGGGACAGGGGCTGTTAGAATAAAATTGAAAGAGGGAACATTATTACCGCAAGCAAAACAGTACCCAATGTCCTGTGAAGCAGACAAATGAATGTACTCAACCCTTATTGCATTATGGCAGCAGGGTATAATGCAGACATCAACGTCTCAGTGCAACACGGCCATATACCCAATAAAGAAATCAAAAGGGGGATTATGGAGATTAATACAGGATTTAAGCCCCCCTGAACAATGTTGTAGAAGCAGATTTCCCACTCGTGCCGAATCCTGCCACCATATTATTTAACATCCTGACAAAGGCAAAATACTTCATGGTCATCGACCTGAAGAACGCGCACTTCTCCATCCCACTACACCCAGATTCCCGGTACCTGACAGCATTGAAGTATCAGGGAACCAGATTTCAACACACTAGGTTACCACACAGGCACTGTGAATCCCCAACTATCTTTAATAGGGTGTTCCAAATGGACCCAAGTAAATTGCAGATGCCAAGCACAGTGATACAATTCTTAGATGATCTATTGGTGTGCAGTGAGGCAGAAGAGCAGTGCAGGGCAGACTCGGGGCGCCCCTTAACATTGCTAGCAGACAAGGGGTACAAGGTGGACAAGGAGAAATTACAGAACTGATAGGAGGAAGTAGTGTACTTTGGGCAAATGCTATCCTTTGAGGGGCACAGGAGAACTCCAGAGAGAGTAGAGGGAATACACAAGACCCGACGTCCCGCATGCTGGAAGAGATGCAGCAGTTTATGGAATTATGCAACTATCGCAGGGCATGGGTTTTCGGCTACTGCACCTTCACAAAATCTCTTTTCAGGCACTCAAGGAGGTGCAGAAGGAGAAAAGGGCAATATAGTGGACTTCAGAAATGAACAAGAATGTTGCCAAACTCTGAGGCATAGGGCCATGCGCCAGTGTTGGCTACCCGGCTTAGTGATGACGGCGGTCCTCACACAGAAGCCACCGGGACACAAGCCTCTGGCCTACTAAAGTGGTCTCTTAGACCCAGTGATATAGGGACACTTCCCCTGTAAACAAGCGCTTGTGGCTGCAGAGTTTGCAATATAAAAGGCAGCGACTATTACCATGGGTTGACCGGTGGTTCTGTACTTGGACCACTCTCTTTTTGCCATCCTGGAGGAGTCCAAAAGTACACTCCCCATGCAGAGGGTTCCAGGTTATGAGATTATACTGATAAATCCAGCGATTGAGGTAGTGAGGTGTTGTGTGGTTAACCCAGCAATATTCATAGCAGAGCCAGCAGAGAAAGTGGATTACATGCATGACTGCGCAGCATATATGGACCGAAGGGAAGGGAAGGGAACGTCCAGGCAAAGGAAGTAGTGATAGAGGGAGGGGACATAGTCTTCATTGACGGGCCATCAAGCATAGACCCGAATACAGGAAGAAGACACAATGTTGCTGTAGTAGTGTATCACAGGGATGGGACATTTCAGATTGCCTCCCAAGTGAGGCTACCATTGCATTATTTAGCAAAGGCAGCTGAATTAGTGGCCATGATAAGGGCATTGCTAATGACAGAGGGACATGTAGGGAATATCTTTTCGGACTCTGCTTATGTTACATCCACCATACATTCAGGATTAGTCCGCTGGGAACAAAGGGGGTTCAGGAGGAGCAGGTTCAGGAGGAGCAACGGGCCCCGGTACAACACGCAGAATTACGGAGTGTAATAATTGAAGCATTAAAGATGCCAGTAGAAATGGCAATAATAAAGTGTGCCGCCCAAACAGGTGGGCAGGACTTGGTCTCCCAAGGGTAATGACGTGGCCGACAGTGCAGCAAAACAAACAGGCTATTTACCTGAAGGGACCACCAGGTTTTTTCCAGGTGTGGAGGGGGGTGGAGGGAGGCAACGATGGTTGCCGGGGAAAAAAGAAAGGGTCAGAAAATGCCGAACCCTTCTGCTCAATACCTATTGTGCAGATAATTGACCTACAGCACGAAGCTCCCCAGGAAGAAAAAGATGTATGGCTACTGAGAGGGTGCTCACTCTCACCAACTGACTTAGTGTGGAGGCAAAATAGCACCGGGAGACCAGGAATTCTTTTAAAAAAATGTGTTTTATTTGCATTCAATTTAAAATTATTTTTTTGCTAACAGAATCATGTTCCTGCATAAAATACAAACGTTAAAGCTAAAACTCCATTACTATTTAATCCTTTTAAAGGGAAAAAAGGGGGAGTGGGGAGTTCTTTTATATTTCCTCATGTAATAAACAAGGGCTCAAAAATGTAATCATTGAGATCACATAACACGTCTTATTCCCTGCAATCATCAATGACCACCATACGTCCATCTCTTGAGTTTGAAAGTCAGAAAGTAAATGTCTGAAATATTTGGTATGCCTCTCCACAAGAGCTGGGCAAGAAGTGACCAGGTGCTTCAGTGATTCGACGGCAAGGGCGTCGTTACAAAACCGACACTTGTTGCTTTCTGACAGCCTGCAGATTGCTTGGATCTCATTCGTAGGCTAGAGATTAAGACGAATATACAGGAATTGTTCTCTAGGTTTTCGATCCAGGGATTGTTTTAGATTTTCACAGACCACGTCCAGTTTTCGTAACTCTGATGGATTGTGGGCAACCGATTTATATCTCCCAGCTCAATCCAAGGTGTTAATCCAGTCTATCCACGTAGGGTTAGTGAGTAAGACCTTAAATGAGCCTCCAATTTCTTTCAAAAAGGAGCACATTTTCCGTCTCCAATTTTGCAACATGGGGATTTGGGATGCCACAATTTCCAGGATTTCAGCTCGTGCAGATGTAAAACATTTCCTGAAAAGGGCAAGGCTTTTGCAGTCAACACTTGATTTTAATGAAGAGAGGCCCAGCTCCTGCCGTATGATTTGAATTGGAATAGATGGCGGGAGTCCCAGAACTTTTTGTTCCAGAAAAGGCCTTCCAATTGTGCCCAGACCGTTTCTGGTGAGTTGGGCTTAGCCTCTGATCCATAAGTTATTGTTGGAACAACTTGGACTTGTAGAAGGTAAGAACCAGTAAGATTGAAAAACACCCATACTTTCGGTTCAGAGCACGTGCTTGACTGGACAGAGCACGTCCAGCTGGACAAAGCCTTGGTTTTAGCTCTTCAGTGGGACACCGTTGGAGCCTCTGATGATGTATCACTGAGCCAAACTCCCAAGTACTTGATCGCACTCACTTGCTCAATGTCCTGGCCATCCAGAGACCAAGAGTAGTGATTCTTTCCTCTATTGGAATCCCCAAAACTCAAGATCTTGGTTTTTGACTTATTGATCTCCAAGCCATTGGACTTGATGAAGGTTGATAAGCTGTGCCGTTGGAATCCTATAGGCGTTTGATCTATCAGCACTATATCACCAGAGCATGCAAAGTAACTGGACTCCATCAATCATCGGTGGGAAAGTCCTTAGCTTGAAATCTGTGTCCTTTATATTGGCCAAGAAGAAGTTGAACAGGGCAAGAGCCATTGGGTATCCCTGCTTAACTCCCCTGGCTGTGGGAATTTCTTTAGAAAGAAGGCCGGATTTATCCAGTCACTCTCTTGAGGTAGTAGCTCGATGCACGGCTTTTATAGGCTCCAAGACAGACTTCAGGTAGTTCTTTGCCTGAAGTTTATCCCACAGCTTCTGACGGTTGATCTGGTCAAATGCTTGTCCATGATCGACAAAAGCCAGGTAGAGTTTCGGTTTCCCATTTTGGACACCACCCTTTAGCATGTTGAGAATGAAAATGTTCACAGGGGTCCCAACACCCTTGACTGTTTGCAGTGGGCCGTTGGCTCCTGAGCCCCAGCGCCAGGTATGAAAGTGGTCTAGGATGATATGGCCGTAGAGCTTTCCAATTACATCCAGGAGGGCGATGTAACAATAATTTTGTGGATTTTCACAGTCCCAATTTTTAAAAATAAGGACCACAATTACCCGCCTCCAAGAACTCGTAAATCTATGAGAATTGAAAATCTGCAATAGCAACGCATGAATGAATGAAGGTTGCCCACTTTTCCTGGTGTTCCTTCAACATGAGATTTGTTAATTTTTTGGGTCCAGGTGCCCGTGAGTTAACTGGGCAATTTGGCTTTGAATATCAGTAATGGTAGATGGATAAAACCCAGGGATCTGCCCCATCAAAGGAGCAGTCATTTATGATGGCATTTTGTTCCACTGCATATAGTTTTTTAAAGTGTTGGATCTAAGTGAGTTCACTAATAGGATTCGACTGGTCATCATTCAATTGTGGCCCCACTAGTTTTTATAAGCGCCCAAAAGTCCCTTGTTTTTTTACCTACAAGACCCTTGAGCATTGTTTCCGAGTCATGCTGGAATAACGACCTCCTAAATGAGTAAAGCCAGTTCCTGAAGCTCTTTTTCCCCAATAGGAAATTTTCTTGATCAGTTGCTACTACTGATTTCTTAGCCACTCTGGCGAGCCTTCTCACCACCTTTCTGCGTGTGACCAATTCCAAATTAAAGGTGTGAAGATGTTTCAGAGATGCTCGCCATCTCTTGTTGGATTTCCAAAGGTAAGGTTCCAAAAATGGGGTTTACTCCACCGGTGCACCCCCTGATCTAAAGTCTGCAGCTAGATTCTGCATACTGTGGTTAGTTAGCTTCAATCGGAGACTACCACCAGTAACAGACAGTTCAAAAGGCATCCTTTGAAGGATGTTAGGCACAAGGCCTTCCCATTCCATGCGTAACATTTGGTGGTCACTGTTCTTTGTTTTTATTACTTTAAACGAAGTCACTAATAGTAAAATAAATGTCCGGAAACAAAGATCTAGTCTATCACGGATGAGCAGCCCATGCTTTCCCATGTCGCATGAGGCGGCTGGTCTTCTGTGTTTCCACTAAGCATATGCATGTCTTTTGTGACCATCCATGCATTCCACATGGTAGCTCTGGTGTTTCGAGAGGACGTATGCACCATATTTTGAACATGGGAATTGCTGCTAAGGCATGAGGTGTTTAAATCGCTGCATGCAATCACATTCCTTCCGCGTTTGCTGAGTTATGTACGCTTCATCTATCAGATCAGATATGTGGTCGATAAAAACTTTGTTTGATGTTAATGCTGGATTCCAAGAGGCGTTAATTACGACCAATTTAGATGAGGTTGCAGAGACTTGTCTGTTGTTCCCAGTCTCCCAGCCAGTCAGCAGTTCCTGTGACAGTGGGCTCACCGAGACAGATTTGATTAAAGTCAAAGGGCTTTCAGATTTAATAGCCGTTAACAGGCCAGAGGAAAGGCGCCCCTTCTTACCCTTTATGGCGGCACTCATTGGCATCCCAAAGCCATGCAAGGTGGGGTTCTCAAGTAGCCAGGTCTCTTGGAGGCATATTAAGTCCTAGTGTCCCAAATCTATCTCACTGGCTTTTGTGAGGTGACTAAAACCTCGGGTTTTCCATGAAGCCTTTGTTAATCATGGATACTGCCAGCTGGTCTTACAGGTTAGTTGGCTCTCAGTGGACATCAAAGGTGTGGGTTACTAGAGCGCATCCTGTGATGTCAATGCTCTTAGCAAACAGGACCATTCCTGTTTTTTGGTAACGACTGGCGAAACAGATGGCAATTGGCTAATACTTCTAATTTGTTGTGAGGCAGGCTTCGTTTGAAACTGACATTTAACTTTGGCCCAAAGCCGATTGGGATTGGGACCCGACCTGTATGAAGAGGGTCCAGGTTCCTTGTCCCCTGGTTGCCAACCTGGACCTCTTTAGGGGCTATTCCAACCGATCGACCTTCATGCTTGGAGTTTAAGCAAGACGACTCTGCACAAGGCGTTGGCTTATTCTCCCTCTCTGAGTGCTTCAGTGTCGTCAAATCAAAACCCAGCATCAGAAAACGTTGACCAACATATTCTTGATCACTGGGGAGGTGCAAATAAATTTGGTCAGTTCTTCGCTCGTCTGCAAACTCAATTATTCTCAAATCTTTTGATGAAAGTTGTCTCAGATTGGGCACACAATGAAAGAGTTCTAACACTGTTCTCCGTTTGAGAATTAAATGGTCGTCATTATCCAGGTTTCTTTAGAGTTTGAGCGAGCAGTATTTCGGATTTTGAAGTAGAGACCCCCAGCCTTTTTGTTCGGTACATCCACGGCAGTTGGACTACTCTCTCTGTTTTTTATCGGGCCTTCAGGTCTGTTTACTTGTTGGTGATGTGTGTCAGCGTCTGCACTTGCAGTCTGATTACTGAGCAGCTTGGGTACTCCTAAGTTAGTTGAAAAATATCACTCCATAAGAACTTGGGTTGCTTCCACTTCCCAGTTTTCTTTTCCAATAGATGATTCTGTTTTTAAAATTGACCCACTGGAGCCACTCAAGTCGGTTTGCCCTTTATGGGTTTGGCCAAAAAGGAATCATCATCTTTTTTGTCGACATGGTGGGGAAGGGGGGGGGAGTAGAATTAATCATCAATGGAGATCCTTTTTGATAGTCTACCTCAACCTGCGCAGAAAGGAGCCCCAATGATCCTCGTGCTTCCTGATGGATGATCAGCATGTCTTCTGTGGAGTATATTGAAAGGTCTTACATGTTCTGAAGTGTCGGACTCGGTACACTATTGGTGATCTCACCCGGATCTGGGACCTCCTTGGTTAGTATACACAGGGGAGGGCTGTTGTTTGTCCGGTTTCTTGCCTTTGTTCAGGTTTTCCTAAGTGCCGGTCTGGGAGTACCTCTCTTGGGCTTCTGCTGATTAGTAGGAGGGGCAGAGTCTCTTGTATATTGAGGGTCTTGAAACAAGACCTTAGTTAGCCAGGGAGACCTTATGGGTCGCGCTTTGTTTTTTCAGAGCAAAGTCGCGAAGCTGGATTCACTGGGTCCACTGAACAAGCCATATCAGTCAGGATGTCCTCATTGTCATGATCAGAAAAAACACAGAGCCCTTGTCTTTGCCCACATTGTACAGAAGATGGTACTTGTGCACAGGTGCTTAACTGACTCTCAGCATTGCTAGTTAGATCCACCTGCTGGATGACAATAGTTGTCTGTGTCCCTTGAGAACATCTTGTTTGGTGGCCGGAGGCGGGTTGCAAGTTCTCTTTCTCCTCCAAGTCAAATTGCAGTTGTTCCGATACTCCTCTGTGCTTGTTAGCTGTAACAAACCCCTCAAGGAAAACCAATTCGGAGTGTGTCATTGCCAACAGAGTAGTATGGTCTTTGAGGGTGTTGTTCAAATGCTCATAGAGCTTTGTAAATGGAGCGATAGCGATGGTAATTATCGACATCATATTAAGGAGATAGGGTTTGTTTTTCTTAGCTGATGTGTTCTTTTGTGCTAAACTTGGCTCCTGTTCAAAATCATTTGGGAGGGTGATACTTGAAATTTGCAGCGTTGGATTAGCGCCGGCGGCTCGTGCCTTTCCTGTACACATTTTATCGGGAGCCCGCATCTCTGGTTCTGACACCGGGCCCCGAGGTCCTGGGTAGAGCAGTTCCTCTGCGCTAGTAGCTGTAGTAAATGCCTTTAACAAGGGTGCTGAGAGATCCTCTGATGCTGCTTTTTGCAGAGGAGCCGCTAGGGGATCCGGGGGATCTGAATGACCTGAGGAGCCGTGAAAGCAGGACCTGTTAAAGGAGCCAACTTCAGGTAGCCCATCAACTGTTCCTTTTCCTGCATCTCGGAAGCCAGATCAATTGGCTCCTCCAGTGAACTTGTAGAGCATCGCATACCCTCCTCTGCTGTGATTCCCTTACATGGAGGAGGCAGTTTTTTCTGGACTCCCCAGTATAATGAAAGTGTCAAGATGTTTTGTCATTATCTGACCTGTTAAAAGGTAAAATGTTAAAGGGGGTTGTCAATTCCCGTGGTACTGTTGTGGCCTCCTGGGTAGCAAGGTTTCCCATGGGTTGTAAGCCACAGGCTTCAATACCTTCTAACAGTTCTGCGTCAGATAAAAACACATTTTCGGTTGGAAAAGTTATACCCGGCCCATAGCCCCTCATTAGTGCCTTCTTATAAATCCTGGGCTGTGTTCCCACTTTGCTTGTTTCCTTTATGGAGCGTAGAGGCATTTTTGTGCCCCGGCTTAACGTGAAGCAAGGGAATTGTCTAGATGGATTTGCATTTCGTAGGTGTGTGTTGTGCATTGTTTTTGCAATAATATTGTGTTCCTTTGAGGAAGACTGACGTTTATACGAGTCACTCTCTTTAGAGGCCGGCAAAATCCTCCTTACTACTTGGGCTTTATTCCCTAGATGCATTCTCAGCAATCCTGGTGATGCTGGGACAAAACTCCTGACATTGACTTTAAGCGGGTTATTAGCCATATTTGCCACATTGGGGTATACGTGCACCTGGGCCTTTACCACCAAATCCTTGACACCCACAAATGGGCCTATTTTGAGGGGATTGTGTCCTCTGACGTATTCCACATCTTTGACATTGATTACCACAGCTGTGCTGCTTCGGAAAACTTTTTTCGGCATAGGCATCCTGTGTCGATGACGTCGATGCACTCCCTCGAGGACCTCCTTCGACTGCCGACGTCACCAGATGTTATATGTATGACGCACAACGCCCGTAGCCTCAGTTCCATTTTTGTCCGCGAATGTGTTCACTTCGAAATCTTGGCGCGCCTCTGTTCTCTTGTGAATCGGTTCTTCGAATATCGTTGTGTTAAACGAAAATATGTCTTTGTCTTCTGCTACCCCGAAGTCGGGCTTCAAGAAGTGTCAGGACTGCGGTTCCAAGATGTCTCTTACGGACCCGCACAATGTCGGCCTCTGGTGCCTCGGTGAGAGCCACGCCACTGATGACTGCGACGAATGCCAGTCTTTGACGTCAAAGGCCTTGCGGGAGCGGAAGGGTTTTCAAACCCCGTAAGTCGAAGTCCGCTGAACTTTCGACCGACGATTTGAGGGGCGACTCTCCGCGTAGGCGTAAGTCCAGGGGATCTCGTTCCAGGAGTGGGTCCCGCCATTCCTCATCCACTTCAAGGCATGCACGGAAGCACCTTCATCGGTAGCCTTCCCCGTCCTCGACTGGGGACTCCGCCAGACGGCGGGTTGCTTGTCCCACCAAGCATTAATCTTCGGCGGAATGGGACGCCTTCCGCAAGGAGATGATGGCGATTTTTGAGTCGCAGGGCACCGTTCCGTCTGTGCCTTCGAGAGAAGCTGTCAAGGAACGCTCTAGAGCCACCGCTCGCTGCCTTCGGGCTCGGGCGGTCGGCGCCATCACCGGGAACCTTCAAGGTCTCGGTCAGACAAGGAGGCTCACCACCGTGCCCGCTCCAGGTCCCGGTCCTCAACGCCGTTGGAGCCTGTGAGGCCTTCAAAGAAGGCATCGATGCCGTCAGCGCCATGTCCGTCGAGGGAATTTCTCGAAGCTCCGACTCCGAGGAAGCCATCGGCACCGCGGCTGTCAAAGGAGCGCTTGGGGCTCCGGCCTCGAAGCTGCTGTCGAAGTCATCAGCGCCTCGGTCGACGCCACTCCCATCGGCGCCCTCGAAGCCTTTTGAAGAATTTTTGCCGGAGGTAGCCCGGATAGCTGTGGAAGCTCCTAGGAAGGTGCTCAGCAAGTCTGTGCGGCCTATACTCGACCCATACTCTCCCAGGGTGGACTTGTTCCAACCCTTGGAGTACATTTCAGAGGTTGAGGAAGAGGTGCCTTCTGAGGTTCCTGATGACCGGTTGTCAGGGCATAGCCAGCTGGAAGACCTGCGTCAGTCTTTGCATGACGCCAGTGGTCTTGATACCTCCCCAGACCCAGAGGTAGAGTTTGGCAGGCCTGAACCTGGTACGCATGCTGACTCATCGTACAGGCGCCTCATGTCGAGGGTGATGGAATATCTGGGTTGGTCGGCTCCACCTGTGGATTTTCTGCAGGATGACCTGACTGATATTTTGAACCAAGGTCCACCCACTGACCTGATGTTGCCTTTTCACATGTCCTTTCAAAGAAGGGTGGCGGCGGCTTGGACTGCTCCGGAGAGTCTCCTGGCAGTGAATAAGTTGTTGCCGAAAAAATACCGCCCAGCCAGTGGTGACCCTTGCTACTTGTCTACGCACCCTACTCCAGAGAGTTTGGTGGTGCAGGCAGCTACAGCCCTAGCAAAGCAGGCTGCGTACCCTACAATCCCTCCTGATAGGGACGACAAACGCTTTGATAGCTAGGCGAAGAAGGTATTTTATTCTGGGGGTATGGCTTTAAAGGCAGCCAACTCCGTTTGTGCCCTTGCAAGATTCACGCACACTCTGTGGAATTGTGTCGTTGGCGGCTGAACATATTCCCGAAGGGGAGGAACAGGATGGTTTTCTTGCCTTCGTTCAGGATGGCAAGGATGCCATGTGTGAATCCGTTCAGTCGGGACTGGACGTGGCAGACTGGGTCAGCCGGTCCATGGCGGCGAGCACCGTGATGCGCAGGTTTGCGTGGTTGCGGAAGTCGGGATTTGCTCCTGATGTACAGTCCCGGCTTCTCAACATGCCCTTTGATGGTGTCCATCTGTTTGGCAGCAAGGCTGACGAGAGCCTTGAGAGGTTGCAGACCTCCAAAGCTGCAGCAAAGTCGTTGAGCACTGCAGTACGTCAACCTCTGCCTTTTCATCCTAGGGGACAGCAATGGAGGGGAGGTTTCGATACTACTCTTCCTTTGGTAGATCGAGGGAGGCTGCCAGTCAAAGGGGCCAACGTAGGAGTACCAGAGTGGAAAACAAGGTACTCGAGGTGCCAAAAACATTATAATGTTGACTTTTATGTTTTGATGTTTTGTATTATATGCCACATTGTACTTTTTTATTACTCCAGTGTTGCATTTTCCCCTGGAGAGCACACGTGTATGTGTCAATATTGGGTCATCAATGATTTAACATGTGCACTGTTGTTGAGTTTAATCCTTTGGAATGAATTGGATGATACACAGTGGTATCACCACATTGTCAATATTGTAAGAAAGGTCCGTACGTTTTGGGTTTGTTTTGCAAATTGCATAAAGAATGAAGTAATCAATATACACAATAAATAAACTAAGTGACCACTATCTGGTCGTTTCAACAGATCCAGTACAGTTGTTATTTAGTCTAGAAATGTGTGATATCAGAATATAGAACCACATGTGTGATCTCTCACCCTGATTATTTGTGAAATATGTTGTATAGGATAAAGCAGTCCAGGTAGTTAAAAGGAAAAGTCTTTGCCAAAGTTCTCAGAAGTAGTTTGTAAAAGAAAGATTCATATGTGGGTCACAAGCTGACTAGGCCTGCAAGTTACCAAAGTTCCAAGCACTTTCGCAGTCAAAGATAAGTTCTCTCGGTCAGGTTTTGACAGTACCTTACAATGAAGAAAAAGATACAGCTGAAGACTTCTGTTCCTGGCAGTTCCTGCAGATCTCGCTGTTCCTGATCCTCAGTCGTGGGGACAAGAGGGAGGACGTCGGGGGACTCCTGCACTGCACTGGGACTGGTCAAAGCTGGCACTTGGCAAATCTTCAATTCCGGTAGCTGTAGTCAAGCACACAAACTGGTGTCCCTCTCCCTGGTTATTCGGTTTCCACTAGCACAACCAGCTCAGAGAATGGTATCCAGGTCGCTTACGAGTTGATTGGTTCCACCAACTCAAATGGAGAAGTCATCCTTGCAGGGCTTCTCTGTTCAGAGGAACTTAGTGATTCGGACCTGCAGCGGGGCTTCACCGGGCAAACCCAACAGTCCAGGAGTTGCAGCAGCCGTCCTCTTCAAGCTCGTCTTTGGTTCTTTCGTTCCAGTGGTCAACTCTGCCTTCCAAGCCAAGAAACTTGCCTTTTATCCAGTTTCCTCCCATTCATTCCAGCCTAGCTGCCACTCACCCAGCAAGGTGGCTGTCCAGGCTGGACAGTCAGCCAGCCAATCACGCCAGAGTGCATTCGGGTCTCCTAGGAGACTAAGCACAGGGAGTTTCGGGCACCTCCCTCGCTTCCTGTCCACCCCAGACACTCGGGTGCCAGAGGCGGTCTTCAGTCCTGGAGCCCGTTAAAAGCGATGAAACAAAGGTAACAAACCTGGTTTGGCGCGCAAAGCAAAACTCTAGAAGGACTTTCCACAAAGAAATGGCGAAAAAAGAAGACCGGGTCCTGTTTAAACAAGGCGAGCTCAGATGCCATCTTGAAAAACATGGCTCCGGCGATTTAACGCTACCAGTGTTCGTGGTGGGGAGAAATCATGGTAGTTTGTTGTAAAACCACTGCCACTAGCCATTTCGATAGGAAAGGGTAGCATTTAACTGCTACATGAGTATCTAGACACAGGGAATGCTAGGTAACCCCTACAGCACCCTATTGTAAGATTGGGTGTGCTGGGTCTAGGAATTTGAAAAGACTAGTAAAGTCAATGTCCCTTTACTTTCTCTGGGAAACAGTAGTTTATCCCAGAGAAGTTATTTAAACCTTGGGAAAGCCTGAAAGGCTTCCCTGTGCCACTGCACTGAGGGTGCTGTGTGAAACAAATGAAAAGATGATGCCTATGGAGTTGTTTAATGTCAAAACCACAGAAATAAACATAGAAAACAAACAGAATAAAAAAGTTCAAAGTCCCAAAGTTTAGCAAAAGAGCTGGAGGCCTATAAGGAGGAAGGAATTGGCACATTTATGAGAATTCTTCCTAACAGTGAGCACCTTACAAGTTCCAAGAGCACAGTCTTGCCAATTTGGACTATTTAGACTGCAGAGAAGTATAAAGATGGAAGAAGGACATGAGAAGGAGGAACGTCCTCCTCAGAGGAATCTGCCGAGCTGTTGCCGTGCTGTTCGCAAACAGGAGGAAGAACGTGATGCCGAAGGAAGAACCGAGAAGTCCAGATCCTGTCAGAAGTCGTAGAGAGAGAAGGCAAAATGGTGGGAGAACTCAGAAGGCGGTCCTGAGTCCTGGCAAGCGAGGATGCTCCCCAGCAGAAGAACGGTCTGGCAGAGCCACCACAGAGCCAGGGACTTGCAGTAGAGCTCTGCGAGCCCCAAGGGTGCAGAGCAAAGTGAAGCTGGAAAGGAGCAGGAGCCCTCGCCGACCCAAGAACAAGGTACGTGATTGGGCAGAAAAGCTCTGGACTCTAGAAGAAATGGTGGCTGAAGGAGAGGGGCACAGAATACCCTGAAGACAGGGTCTGGGACTCTGATAATGAAACGTGGTCACATTTTGTTATGAACGGTAGTGCTTGGCAGGTTGGTGCACTAAGCCTACCGAGAAGCAGATACACAGAAAGCAGGCAAGTCTGGGACTCGCACCCAAAGAGAAACAGCTAAAATCAATAGCCAGAAGATTTTAGAGAAAGCAGATTGTGCGAACATTAATCCCTCTGGACACAGTACCTGGCATTATAGTATACCAGGCTTACTGTGAGCACAAGCATAAGAAAGAGGAAGGAAAACCATACCTTTTGAGATTGAAGCGGAGAATAAGAAACCTGAGAAAGTGAGTCTGGGACTCGCACCCATGTGAAGAGGACAACCCTGCTTCATGTTCCCAGTACCTGGCCGAATAATATACCAGGGATGCTGGGAAGGCAAACAAAGGAAAGGGGAAAGAAACCACAGTACCCTTAAGAAAAAAGTGTTAATAACAAATATCCCCATACCTACCCTGGAGGAGAATAGGGCGCATGGGGGATTACGGGAGAGACTGGAATGATACAAGGAGAATGGAAGCATATCCCTTGAGTTGTGTGTGATAGAGATATTTGGCTGAGGAAAAGACAGTGGAGAAGGCAGTAGAAGGGAGACAAATGCCTTTGACTCAACTGGGAACATTGCAGAAAGCCAAGAGAAGAGAATGCCCCTCTTGGTGTTGTAAGAACCTGACAACCTGTCTGACTAAAGTTGTGCATCTGATTTGGTCTGACATGTCTAGAACAAATCACAAACTCACATCATTAGTGCTAAGCAATGTATTGTTAAAACCTGGACTAGCCCCTCAGTGCCATCGGTTCAAACCTGGTTGACACACTCAACATGGGCAAGAACATGGATTAAGCATATCAGGACATGGCAGCGGAGACTGCCTGCTCAATTGACTTTTGGGGCCCCTTCAGACAGTACCTTCTTACCCTACCAGATGATTCGGAAGCTCCAGGACTTGCTTTGAGGGGGCACACTGTAGGTATGGGAGTGTGATGGCGAAAGGTATCCTGTATTAAAGTGCTTCATAATTTGCTTAAATTGGAATATGCTGGGCCATGTGGTTGTGGTTTTTGTTATGTAAACACCTGTGTACACTGTGTTGGTTAGTAAAGTAAGTTAGTTCTATAGTCTCCCCCTGGCTCTTAAACATCTTCCTTGCTCTCCTTGCACCCCTCATCTCCTCCTTCTCTTCAAACTTCCAGTGTTACACAGACACACAGCTCTTTTTAAACTCCCTGCCGACCCTCTTTCACCCTCCATCATCCCAGACTGCCTATCTGCCATCCAGTTCTGGTGCACCACCAATGATCTCTGCCTCAACGCCTGTAGAACTGAGATCCTTCGCATCGAGACCCCTGCTCCCTCCTTCTTCCCGTCACTCTGGCCTTCCTCTTTGGGCTCTCACCCTGCACCCTCTTCTGAAGCCAGAAACCTTGGAGTCAGTTTTGACTCCTCTCACTCCTTCCTCCCTCACACTCAGGACATTGCCAAGAAGTCCCACTTCCAACTCTTCCTTCTCAAAGGAATTCTCCCTTCTGCAGCATGGGGTCTGGCATGGATTAACATGCTCATGAATATTCCCAGTCGTTAGGCTGGGAATCCTCGGTAAAAGAAAAAACAGTTTCACTTTCACTTACAAACTGTATTTCTCCTCTAAACCAATCGCTGTACTCGGGGTCATACTGTCCCCAGCCAATGACTACCCTCTCCCTAAGCCCCTCCTCTGGCAGCCATCTTCAGATTTTTACTGCACGTTCAAGTGTTGGTAGTTCTAGTGTTTTGCTCTGTGAGCTATTCTATGTGTTTCATGCTTTTTCAATAAAGTCTTATTTTTGTCAAACAGAGCCCATGTGCTCTTTGCCTCCATCTGCCGACAAGCGGGGATTCGTTTGCCAGTGAATTTCAACGCACGACAAGGGCAAGAATTGCTGAAGTTTAATCGAAGGCTCCAGAAGGCCATCAGCCTAATCCGCACTCCGCATCATGTCGAAAGAGAAGAAAGAGGGAAGCATCTATTTCAAGCTCTGCTCCAGCTGCGGACTACGGAACGTGTTTGTAGAGGACAAACACCTTCAGTGCCTCTACTGTCTCCATCTGGACCACCGTGAAGCAGATTGTGAAATCTGCCTCGGTTTCTCCAAGCGAACCATGAAGGATTGTCACAGTAGACTGGCGGTGTGGCTCAGCGCCATGGCCTCTAGCCTGTGCCCCAAGGGGCATGCCTCATCCAGGACCGGCCGGTCCGAGGGGCGGGCTTCTTAGTCCTTTGAGGGCGACCCATCCGTGGGGGCCCCAGACAAGGCAAAGTATTGCAAGTCCGTTTCCGTTGGGGTCGCCACGCAAGTGTGTCCCACGATGGGCAGGGTGTGCTCAACTTCACCATCTGCCTCCATCTCTAGCCATCGATCCAGCTCCTCCTCAAAGAGGAAACCGCCAACCTGGCTAAGCTGCGGGACAATCCTGAGAAGCTGAGGGTGCAGGAAAAGACTACTGACTTGCCCAAGAAGGCTCATGCGGCCCAGGAGTAGTCGTTGTCGACGACCGAGATGTGGCGGCCGCTCTCATGAAGGCCAAAGGGGTTGACCCAGTCAAGGTAGCCACGTCTGCGCCCCAGAGTATCCCTACCCCTGAGGCGGATGCCTCGGCCAGGGCGGTGGAGAAGACACCTGAAAAGAGGATGCTGTTGCTAAGCCCAAACCGGACCCCTCAGGATGCAAAAAAAGGGGGGGAGCAAGGAGGCCTCTGGACAGGCCGTACTCCAGGGCATGGATATTTCTTCCTCGAACGAGGAGGACCAGGAGTCCATTCACATAATCCAGGAGTACATGGGGGACGACGACGGCGGAAATGCTGACAGCGACAATGGCGCAGGGCCTAGTGGGCCCACCACTCCAACTCCACCGAGAGATGTATTGCTGGACATCATTTCCACCCTGCACATGCTGTTGTCGGAAATTCAGAAAAGCATGCCGATGGCCCCAGAGGCCCCGGATCAACCTCCAGCGAAAAAGAGGAAGAAGCACCCTATGCCGCCGCATCAACCTCCACAAAAGAGCCACGTGCCTTCCCCCCCGAGGGACCCGGACACAGGGACGGACACAGCGACTACGGACGATGACGACATTGCCACGGATGAGGTGGGGTATTTCATGCCATGGTCGTCGGAGCGTCTGAACTCTTCTAACTGACGCCAGAAGAGTCCAATAAAGAAGGTTTCCTATACCAGAGGTGCAAGTCCAAACGGAACGCCATCATGGCGATGCTCCTCCTGGATGAAATTTGGGAGGGGGGGCCTAGCCTTGTTGAAAAATCCAGCCACGGCCCCAGCCAAGGAAGATAGGCTGGAGAAAAAGTACTGGGTGCCAGAGGCCGCACCCAGGTGTCTACGATCGCAGCCGGCGCCAGACTCTGTGGTTTTGGCTGCCGCAAGGAAGAGCTCTAACCCCTCGTCTTCATCCTCCGTACAGTGAGGGCAAGAAGCTTGATGCCGTGGGGAGAAGGTCATCTACTGCGCAGCATCGACACTTAAGGCGGCCAATGCACTTGCAATTCTGGCCAGGTAGGAGAGGGAACTGTGGTAAAAGATTACCCCAATTCTGGAGTTCCTGCCGGACGACAAGCGGGTGGAGGCGATCTCCATCCTCCAGGAAAGAGAAGTGGCATTCAACCATGCCATCACAGTGGCCCTGAACATCGCTGACGTGGGTTTCCGGCAGATGGGGAATGGTGTCTGCCTTCGTCGGGGCTGACTGTGAGCCACCCATTTCCGCCAGGATGTCCAGACGAGGGTGCTGGTAATGCCTTCGACTGAGACAACATCTTTGTGAAGGCCGTCGATGAGTCTCTGCAGGCCATTAAGACTGACACATAGATGGCTCGTGCCCTGGGCACTCATCAGCAACACCGCTCTTAATTTCAAGCCACCGACAGGAAGTCCGGCAGATCTTTGAAGGGTTTTGGCAGAGGGTCCTCGTCGTACCGTCAACCCTACCGTTCCACGACCCAGGAAGCCTACAGAGACCGTTCCAAGGCTTTTGGTCAAAGTGGTCAGTGCTGTTGCCGCCCCTAAGGCAGAAAGCAGGCCAAGAAGCAGGACTGAACTGGCCAGGATGTCAGGCCCCCAACACATGCACCCCAGTGGGAGGCTGGCTGGCAGGCTTTGTCTGTGAGTGGAAGAAGATCTCCACTGACCGATGGGTGCTGGATGCTCTTGCCCACGGCCATACCCTCGAGTTTCAGGAGAAGTATCAGCGGAATCTCCGGTGGCCTGGCAGGAGCAGCACATCCCTCGGCTCCTGCAGGAAGTACAGGCCATGCTAAGAAAAGGGGTGATGGAGCTGGCTCCAAGACGACTCTAGGGTTCTGGAGTCTACTCCAGATACTTCTTGGTAAAAAAGACCGGGGGCTGGAGGGCCATTCTAGACCTGCAGCGTTTCAACAAGTTCCTCACGTGCAAAGAATTCAGGATGTTCATGTTGCAGCATGTGCATGGCCAATTTGAGGAAGGAGACTTCTTGACATCGCTGGACCTGGAAGACCCTTCCACGTCTTCATCCACAATAAGCCTCAGAAGTTCCTGTGCTTCGTGGTGCAGGGAAAACACTGCCAATTCAAGGCCCTCCCTTTCTGACTGAAGTCGGCGCACACGGTCTTTACGAAGTGCCTGGCGCCAATGACGGCCCATCTACATCTCCAAGGGATACAGGTGTGTACCCTTAATTTGACAATTGGCTCATCCGAGCCAAGTCAAGAGAGGTAGCCGTTGACCACACGGAGGACCATTCATCTACTGACGTCTCTGGGATTCTCCGTAAAATATCCATAGTCCTGCTTGACACCATTGCAGAACGCTCTGTTCTTGAGGACCAGGCTCAACACGGTCTCCTGCCTAGCATGGCCCTCGGAGGAGAGGGCTGCGGCCATGCTGAGGAAGGTGCAACGGCTGTTGTCACTGAAGACTGTCATGGTGCGGACCATCAAGTCACTGCTCGGCATGATGTCGTCGTGCATCTATCTGAATGGTGTCTGCCTTCGTCGGGGCTGACTGCAAGCCACCCATTTCCACCAGGATGTCCAGACGAGGGTGCTGGTAATGCCCTTCGACTGAGACAACCTCTTTGGGAAGGCCGTCGATGAGTCTTTGCAGGCCATTAAGACTGACACGGAGATGGCTCGTGCCCTGGGCACTCAACAGCAACACCGCTCTTAATTTCAAGCCACCGACAGGAAGTCCGGCAGATCTTTGAAGGGTTTTGGCAGAGGGTCCTCGTCGTACCGTAAACCCTACCGTTCCACGACCCAGGAAGCCTACAGAGGCCGTTCCAAGGCTTTCGGTCAAAGTGGTCAGTGCTGTTGTCGCCCCCAAGGCAGAAAGCAGGCCAAGAAGCAGGACTGAACCGGCCAGGACGTCCACTCCAACATCGCCTGGGGCACGGGGTTCCAAACCCCCCCCCCCCCCCCCCCCCCCCCCATCAGGAGACGGTCACCATGGACGCTTCCCTGGAGGGCTGGGGAAACCACACCGGACGTCTGCACGCCAGAGGCCAGTGGCTGCCGGAGGAGAAGGATCTCCACATCAATATCCTGGAGCTGCAGGCAGTGTGCTGGGCTCTCAAGTCATTCCTTCCGGGCAAGGTGGTGAGGATCTTTACGGACAACACCACCACAATGTTCTACATCAGGAAGCAGGGTGGCACCCGATCCCCAGCACTCTTCAAAGAGGCGCAGGACTTGTGGCACTGGGCTGTCGACCAAGATATGTTCCTCATCGCCTTTCACATGGCGGGAATGAAGAATACCATTGCCGACACCCTCAGCAGGGAGTTGCGCTCCTGCCACGAGTGGGAACTTCGGCAGGACCAGGTGGTCCGCATCTTCCTCAAGTGGGGCAGACCCCACATCAATCTCTTTGTGACAGCGGCAAACTCAAAATGCCAAAAATTCACCACCAGGTTCCACCAGCCGAGGAGCATGGGGGACATGTTCTCCTTCCCGTGGGAGGGCCTGTTCCTGTACGCGTTCACTTTGTTGCCTCTCCCACTACGAGTCATCAATCAACTCAAACAGTGCTGATGCATGATGCATACTTGTCGCCCCGGCGTGGCTGAGGTAGATTTGGTACCCGGACCTTCTCAGCCTGTCACCGTCACCTCCGATCAAACTGCCAGTGTTTGTGGATCTGCTCGCCAGAGAAAGAGGCGCAATCCTGCATCATGACCCAGGATCGCTGAACCTGAGGGCGTGGCTACTGCAGCCGTAGTGTTCGGAGGATATGAGTTGCCGGAGGACTTCAGAGAGGTCCTTGCCAAGGCCCGGGCTTCATTGGCTCTTAAGTGCTACGTGCACAAGTGGAAGCGTTTCGCTATGTGGTGCTGGTCATGGAAGATCAACCCTCTGAGGGTCACAGCCCTGCAGATTCTTCCGTACTTGTTGTCCGTGGCCAAGGCAGGACTGGTGCACGCCTCTATCAAGGTGCATCTGGCGTCCATCTTCTGCTACACCAAGTCTCCAAGACGATCTTCTCTTTGGTCCCATCGTCTCGTCAAGGAGTTCCTCAAAGGACTGTTTCGAGCTTTCCTGTCGGTGAAGGCTCTTGCCCAAGCGTGGGAACTCAATGTGGTGCTGACGAGGCTCATGGGGGGACCCCCTTAGAGCCTATGCATCAAGCCCCTCTAAAGTTCCTCTCATGGAAAATGTCTTTCCTCGTGGCCATCACCTCTGCCAGGAGGGTGAGATCGATCCAGGCCCTTTCCTGCAAACAGCAGTATCTGACTTTTGACGAATTGAGGGTGGTGCTGAGGAGGCACCCCTTCTTCATGCCAAAGGTTGTCGGAATTCCACCTCAACGCACCGGCTCAAAGGACTTTGCACTTGCTGTAAGTTGCTCATGCTCTGAAGTTCTATGTGGCATGCACAAAGAGTTTTTCAGAAGACGTCTCAACTGTTTGTAAACTTTGGTCCTCTGAACCATGGGAAGGCCTTGTCCAAGGCTTCCATCTCAAGGTGGCTCTCTGGCAGCATCACGCACTGTCATCGGTTGGCGAACCGACCACTGCCCGGCTGTCCGAGAGCCCATTCCACCAGAGCGATTGCTGCGACGACAGCGTTCTTGTCTGGTGTGCCCCTGCTGGGCATCTGTAGGGCTGCTATGTGGAGGTCCACGCACACCTTAACGAGATTCTACTGCATCGACAGGGATTTCATATAGGAGTCCAGGGTCAGCCTAGCAGTGCTACGTAACCTGTTTGCTTGAAGGTGAGCATGTTCAAGAGGTAAGAGTAATTGCTTCTGTTAAGCCTTGCCACCTTTCATGGTTGTGGAATGTACTGCTATGTATTCTTTATTCATGAGCATGTGAATCCATGTCGGACCCCATGCTGGAGAAGGAACACATTACTTACCTGTAACTATTGTTCTGATGTTTGTTAATCTGCTTAGAATCACATGCTGTGCATAGGTCCGACATCCAGTGGTCACTGCGGAGTATTGCATTTTGTTTTTCGTAGTCGAAAAAGGGGACGTCGACAAGGCGTGTCTGTAACACTATCCCTATAGTGACGTGCGTTGTACCCACAATCCATCACGCGTCGAGGTCCCTCAGATTGTTTTTTTCCGCCCAGCTTATGGTCGCCTTACGCGGAGCTCCTAGAGAGACATTGCAAAACAATTACTACGGACCTCGGTCCTTAATATATACTTATTGTAAAGATCCCTCCCCTCGACGTTAGCTGTGAAGCTGTTTCTCCGCCGTGCAAGTTTTCGACGGAGGGGAAGAGACGGAGGAGATCCCTCGGCGCTGCCGAACACGTGGCCAGGCCTCGCCGGCCAACATACAGTAGGGAGAGTGGGGGTTCGAACTTTTTTCTTCTCGTCGAGAATGTCTTTCTTTCTCCCCTATCTTTCCCTTGGGGTTGTTATCACCAGTTTTTATTGCCTCAGCTATGGAGAGGACACCTTTTAAGTTTTGCCCACGCTGTAGGGGCAAATACACTTGGAAGGACAAACACAAGCTCTGTAATCGTTGCTTGCCCCTCGATCATAAAGAGGACAGCTGTGCGGCCTGTAAGCTCTTGAAACCAAGAACACTTAAAGAACGGAAAGTTAAAAGGTGGGCGGACTACGCTATGTCGAAGTCAGTTTCCTCACCCGCTGCCGCTGTTAGAGAAAGTGACGAGGAGGGTTATAACTCGACGTCCGTTACGGAAGTCATTAACCCCCAGAAGGAGCGCTCGCGCTCCTCGACGTCCGTCCCCGGCCCCGACGGGCTCGGCTCACGCCCTGCTTATGGGGATGAACACCCCGGCGACAAGGACGCACACAGACCCCATAGGCCTAAGCACACAACCCACGGCTCTTCTTCGTCGAGGACGAAGGATCCACCAGCGCCGAAGGGGACGCAGGGCATTCCGGCGTCGACCTCAGACCGCAAGGGTCTCAAGCCCCACCCGCAAACGCAGCCGCGACCAGCGATTGGGCTTTCATCTAACACGGGCGCTACCTCAAAAACATCCGACGTAACGCTCCATAGAGCGGCCGTCGAAAAACAACGCGCAGCGCAGGCAACGCCGACTCCAGAACCCTCGACTGACGAACTCGTCGTCGAGAGTCTGGCGAGAATTGTTTCCGAGGATAAACGTAAGCGGACGACGAAACAGACGTCGAATACCGCACCCAAGGAAATAGAAACGCCGAAAAAGCACAAAAGTAGCCAGGAACTGCCCCATTCATCTAAAGGCACTTCTGAACTACCGGAGGGCTTTTCTGAGGGCGACGGAAACCTTTCGTCGACGTTGTGGGAGCGTTCAAAGCTTTTTGAAGGTGATAACACTGATTTCCCCCCTCTAGACTATTCAGGGGTTCCCCATGAGACCATGGAAAGACTCCATTCTTGTATGGAAAAGATGGAGAGGTTTTTGGGTAGCCAAAACCCACCCACACCCAAATGAAGGGAATGGACCCAGGATGACCCTAGGGTCAAGATTCCTAGGCTGTTTCCCCCTTCTACAGATGCATATGACCTCACTGAAGAGGAGCAATACCTCCAGGAAGATGAGGAGTGTTTAGGTGGAGAGGAAGAACATGAGGAGGAGAGGTTTGAGGAAGACCCTTACACTAGCGCAGGAGCTTTTGAGGAAGATACAGCTACCTCACAGCCCTGGCACTCCCCATCAGTGCAGCCTTGGCAGTCCCCATCAGTGCACTCAGACCCTGATGTCTTTCACCCTTCTCCTCCCAAGGACTCACCTATTGGGAACACCTCCCCAATAGATGACCAGCCTTCACTTAATGCACTATTGCGCAAGGCAGCAGCGCATTTTGAAATAGAAACAGGGGAGACTCTTCCGGACATAGACTTTGTAGAAAAGGTTATCAAAGAAAAAGCCCCAGTCAGTCAGTCCATTCCACTCCTGGCTTCTATAAAGAGAAGAATAACTCCTTCCCTTTCCAATCCGGCCTTAGTCAGAGGGGTCAACCCTCGGATAGAAAAGCCCTTCGTCTTCGGACCCTCTGTACATCAGGGGACATTCTATTCCGGACTCTCTGGTAGTTACTAACGCAAGAAAGAGAGCGGGGGTACCACTATCTACTAGTGAGGCACCACCTGACAAAGAGGGCAAGAAGCTCTATGCACTTGGGAAGAGAATCACGACCTCCGCCGCCTTCTCAACTAGGATTGCGACTAACAATTCCCTATTAGCTAGCTACGCAGATGCACAGTGGAGCAAGCTGCGCAGCGAAGCAGAGGATGCACCTGAACCCCTGCGTTCACGCCTGTTGGCTACTATATCAGAGGGAACTCTTGTAAACCAGGGCATCGTAAAGAACTCCTTGGATGCCGCAGAGACAGCTGGACGTTCCCTGGTTCAGGGAATACTTCTCAAACGCCATGTCTGGCTGCGCAATTCGGGATTTAAGCCAGAAACCCAGGCTTCCCTAATAAATAAGCCCATAGAGCAAACACATCTGTTTGGAAAAGCAGTTGATGAGGCCCTAGAACATGCGAAGAAGGAGTTTGATACCATCAAGACTCTTGACCAAATTTCTAGGCCACCTAACAGACGCAGCTATGGCAATAGACGCTCCTTTCGTGGCCAACGCCAGCAGCAAAGCCAACAACAATTTTACTCTGCTACCAACTGGCCCTCTAACCAAAGCACCCAGTTCAGTCAAAGAGGCCAACGTCGTGGCAAAGGAAGAGGGCGCGGCTCCAGTCCAAAAGGCCCCACGCCCAATACCAACAAATGACCCAAAGGTTCGGGTCCCCTCCCATGCATCACCGGTCGGGGGCCGGCTAACATCGTTCCTTTCAGCATGGGAGGGAATAACGTCAGACCGCTGGGTATTATCCACCATCCACCATAGCCCACGGATACTGCATCGAATTCAACGGTTCCCCAAAATACAGACCCCCACGGAACCGGCGCATGACACCGGAACACCTCACTATTCTTCTTCAAGAAGTAGAAGAGCTACTGAAAAAAGAAGCTATAGAGGCTGTCCCCCTATCGCAGGTAACAGAAGGTATTTATTCAGTGTACTTCCTTGTACCCAAAAAGGATTTAACCATGCGCCCTGTATTAGATCTGCGTCCAGCGAACAATTTTGTCAAACCCCAAAAGTTTCGTATGGTAACCTTGCAGGATGTAATCCCACTGTTATCACAGGGGGATTACATGACAACACTAGACATGAAAGATGCATACTTTCATATTTTAATGTTGCCAGCGCACAGAAAATACCTCAGGTTCAAGATAGAGAACAAACACTACCAGTTCAGAGTACTACCCTTCGGGATAGCATCTGCACCAAGGGTATTCACGAAAGTACTGGCAGTGGCAGCGGCCCACCTGCGCAGATTATCCATCCCGGTTTACCCGTACCTCGACGACTGGCTCATAACAGGGGATTCTTACGAAACATGCTTCTCCAATACCCAAAGGACCGTAGACCTTTTGTCCCAACTGGGCTTCTCCATCAACGAAAAGAAGTCCAGCTTAGACCCCAGCCAAATCAAACAATTCCTAGGGGCTCTAATTCGAACAAAGGACGGCCTCGTCTTCCCATCCAACGAGAGGGTCCAAAACATGCTGTTTCAGATCCCCCATTATGTGGCAGGTCGAGAGGTTACGGTAGGCAAAGCAATGCGTATGCTAGGGATGATGGCGTCATGTATTTATTTGGTACCTCACGCGCGCCTGCGCATGCGCCCAATGCAAGAGTGGCTCTACAGCCAGTGGTGTCAGGCCAGCGGACAATGGGACGATCTAGTGGTGGTCTCGCAGGCCTTGGTTCTCTCGCTACGGTGGTGGACAAAGGAAAACCTGTTATTAGGGAAAACTTTTGCCACACCCGCAGTGGAAGCCACTCTAACCACAGACGCATCCCTTACAGGATGGGGAGCTCACCTATCCCATCAGACTGCTCACGGAGTGTGGACTCCGAGCTTAGCATCCAAACATATAAACCTGCTGGAACTATTAGCAGTGTTCAAAGCACTGAAAGCCTTTCAGGAACACTTACAAGGAAAGACAGTGATGGTCCTCACAGACAGCACCACAGCCATGTACTACCTCAACAAGCAAGGGGGCACTCACTCTCCAGGACTGTCCAAGCTGTCCCAGAATATATGGAAGTGGGCTCTCAAACACAACATGTTCCTACTATCACAACATGTACCAGGGGAACTCAATCTGCTAGCAGACAAACTCAGCAGAGACTTCCCCCTACCCAAAGAGTACGAATGGCAATTGCAAGAAGACATCGTCTTAAACGTCTTCACGCAATGGGGTTTCCCGGAAATAGACCTGTTCGCAACCCTGGAGAACTCACAATGCCAAAGTTACGCCTCCAGGTACCCCCAGAACCAGTCCAAGGGGAACGGTCTGTTGATTCAATGGTCAGGGAGATTTGTTTACGCCTTTCCCCCGACTCCCCTCCTCAACAAGGTGGTGCACAAGATGCACCAAGAGCAGGTGACCATGATACTAGTGGCCCCAATGTGGGCCCGGCAGCCATGGTTCGCTCACTTGATGGAGATGTCCCTATCTCCCCCAATGAAACTTCCTTGCCCGTACAACATGCTGTCACAAAACAAGGGCAGGACACTGCATCCATGCCCTCAGACCATGAACTTAGCAGCCTGGCTCCTGAGATCATAGAATTAGGACATTTACATCTCCCTCAGAGATGTATGGACAACCTCAGGGAAGCCAGAAAACCTAATACTCGCCACTGCTATTCTAGCAAGTGGAAAAGGTTTGTCATCTGGTGTAGAAGTAAAAACATCAACCCGGTTGACTGCTCTGCCACTAACATTATTCTGTACTTGACCCATTTACTGGATTCAGGTCTAGTGTTTAATTCCATTAAAGTCCACCTAGCGGCACTTTCTGCATACACCACTTCCCAACTTAAAGTGTCGTGGTGGAAGATACCAGTTATAAAGGCCTTCATGGAAGGGCTAAAGAGAATACACCCACCGATAGCTAACCCAGCTCCCGGATGGGACTTAAACGTGGTACTTTCTAGACTCATGGGCACTCCTTTCGAACCCATGCACAAGGCAACTCTTAAATACCTCACTTTTAAGACTGCTTTCCTAATAGCTATCACCTCCATTAGGAGAGTAAGTGAACTACAGGCTCTTTCTGTATTAGACCCCTTCGTATCAGTTCACAAGGATAAGGTGGTTCTGCGCACACACCCAAGGTTTGCACCAAAATTCATCTCTAAATTTCATGTAAACCAATCTATAGAACTACCAACGTTCTTTCAAAACCCTTCCAACTTGGGAGAAAAAAGTCTGCATACACTAGATGTACGCAGAGCTGTCATGTTCTACATGGAAAGAACCAGATCACTGAGAAAGACTAATCAGTTCTTTGTCTCGGTGGCAGCAGGAAGAGAAGGAGATGCAGTCTCAAAGTCCACTATATCTAGATGGATTGTACAATGCATCACTCTCTGTCACACTCTTGCTAAGAGAGAACTACCCTTCAAGCCAAGAGCACATTCCACTCGAGGCACTGGGGCATCCATAGCATTCATTGCAAATGTTCCCCTTGAGTCCATCTGCAAAGCGGCTACCTGGAGTTCTGTGCACACCTTTACAAAACACTACTGTCTAGATGCACACTTAAGATCTGACTCCCAGGTGGGACAGGGAGTATTAAGACATCTTTTCTCTACTGTTCCTTCTCATAACCCACCGCCAACTCCGGGTACTGCTCGCTAGTCTATGCACAGCATGTGATTCTAAGCAGATTAACAAACATCAGAAGACAATGCATTACTTACCGTAAAAGCATTTCTGATGGTTGTATCTGCTTAGATTCACATGCGCCCACCCTTCCTCCCCGCTCGGATGGAAGGAACATAGACTTCCTTTTATATCTCTCTCTTCTGTACTCACTCACGTCTAGAAGGCTCCCTCAGGGCAGAAAAATACAAACAGAGGGACCTCGACGCGTGAGGGATTGTGGGTACAACGCACGTCACTATAGGGATAGTGTTACAGACACGCCTTGTCGACGTCCCCTTTTTCGACTACGAAAAACAAAATGCATTACTCCGCAGTGACCACTGGATGTCGGACCTATGCACAGCATGTGAATCTAAGCAGATACAACCATCAGAAATACTTTTACGGTAAGTAATGCATTGTCTTCTCCAGCGTGGGGCTGGCATGGATTCACATGCAAACCCTCCCTCCTGCCCCTCTGCGGCTCTTCTTAGTCATACTGCCTCTTTACGTGCTTACCAAATCTGAAGATGGCTCCCAGAGGAGGGGCTTAGGGAGATGGCAGTCATTGGCTAGGGGCAGTATGACCCAGAGTACAGTGCTTGATTTAGAGGAGAAATACAGTTTGTGAATGG
The DNA here is from genome assembly GCF_040938575.1 of Ambystoma mexicanum. NCBI lineage: Eukaryota > Metazoa > Chordata > Amphibia > Caudata > Ambystomatidae > Ambystoma > Ambystoma mexicanum. Next base: position 294,974,617 of record NC_090936.1, on the reverse strand, counting down.
AAGTGAAACAGTTTTTTCTTTTACCGAGAATTCCAGGCCGAAAGACGGGGAATATTCATGAGCATGTGAATCCATGCCAGACCCATGCTGGAGAACAATAGTTACAGGTAAGTAACATGTTCCTTTTCTCACTTTCCCCAGAGGCTCAATGTGATCCAAGCCCTGGTTCTCTCTAGGTTTGACTATTAAAATAGCCTCCTCTTGAATCTGTCATCTTCCACTCTGCGACCCCTCAAGCTAATCCAAAATAGGGCAGCAAGATTTATCTTTGGCTTTATGCCCAGGGACTGCATCTCTCCTGCACTAAAACGTTTTCACTGGCTCTCGGTTGCTGCACGGATTAAATTCAAATCCCACTGCGTCATCCACAAGGCTGTCTGGGCCCGGGGGCCACACTATCTTCAACTTGACCTTACTAAATACTCCCCTTCTAGACCACTACGCTGCTCTGGCTCTAACTCTGTGTGTAAAGCATTTTGCTAAACAGAAGGCAGGTGGTTGTTCACTTTCCTCAGCTGGCTCCCTCCTATGGAACAGCCTCCCCCTCCCATTGCGCCTTGAGCAGGATCTTCTTAAATTCCGGAAGCTCCTCAAGACTCTTCTCTTTATCTCCTCCTTCCCTTCTTCTCTCCCCTGCTAATCCCACAGTTGCTGCCATTGGTCTCCTGGGCTCTCATGCATCCTTGAGGCCCTGCCACCCACCACCCAATCAGCCCAGCTCCCATCTACCTGCACTTACACCCTTTGCCCTGGTGGCTCGCACTTACCCTGGCTGTGTAGCACTCAACATTCCTAGCGCTTCACCTGTGGCTCACTCATGAGCTCAGACTCCACAGCACTGACCCCTGCCTTCTTCCTTGCTGCACTTGCACGTTCTGAATACTCACAAGGCATAGTAGGTTTGTCCTGTTTTCCTCTTCCCCCTCTGCTCTTATATAACGTGTTTTTAATGTATTTTTTGTATTTCCCACTTCTGCTCCTTCTCTTGCCCTGTGGGTGCTTTGAAACAATATTTCTTTTTGTATAAGCACCTAACAAGCAAACAATAAAATAAAAAAAGGTTTACAAAAATCGAAGTGTGAAAAAGGAAAGTTTTCCATGGTAAGCATTTCAGAAGTACACTTCTGTTTAACATCCTTAAGATATAAACTGCTTTAATCAAAGCTACTACTGACCAATGAAGTATGGTCTCTATTTTCTACTAGGTAGATGACGAAGACTTGCAAGATGAGCCGCTGCAAATCACAGTTCTTGACCATGACACCTACAGTGCTAATGATGCCATTGGCAAAGTGTACATAGACATTGACCCATTGTTGTACAGTGAGGCAGCAACTGTTATCTCTGGATGGTTTCCAATTTATGACACGATACACGGTAAGCTTCAATCTTTACAACATAATGAATGGTTTACAACATAATGCAATTTGGTCTTGCATACATAAAGTTGGTGACTGATACATAAAGTAATGTTTTGCAACACAAATCTACCCTTTTAGTCGAGTGTTTTTGACGTACATGCTCATATTACACATTCACTTTTTATTGAGATGCACAAAGACAGGTTTGATGCTGTGCAAGTTAAGTTTTAAAATCACAAATCCAGGTTTTATATCTTTTCTTGAACTAAATGAAACTTTTATGCCGAGATGGTAATAGTACATTGTACCATGGTACCATAATATTTTAGTTAGTCCAAAATGCTATGTTTATGACTTTTTAATGAAAAATTTGGAATGTGTAAAAATTAAGATCAAGGGCATTGTTAAGAGAGATCTTGTCACAGGCCTCTGATGTGAGATGTAAAAACATGTAACCCAAAGGCAAATCTGGGTTTCCAACCAAAAGAAAGAAGCTATGGCAACGCAGTCAGGTTTTACTCAAGGCAGTAGGTGGATTGGTAGTAAAGTACAGTTATTCCCAATAGTTTCCCCAAGAGAATACACCACACTCATATACTGAAAAATATACATTTTATTATAAAATCACACTTGGAATATTTTGTTTAAACGTAACACATAGTAAGACAGTGTATTTATAAAAACCGGAAAGGTCCATAGAAAGACCATATCCACCCTTAAGATAAATATATGCCCAGTACCTGGCAGTAGGCGTGATACATGCAGGGCTAAGCAGTGAGTTGACCCTTGGACAACAGGTAAAGACATTTACAGAGACATGTTAAGAACCCAAAATGCCACACATGGATATCCACTATAATTCAATGTGCCTCTAGTACATAGCCTTAATAATACATATGTACAACACATATTACGTATAGCACCTAGAGTTAGGAAGAGTTAGGAAAAGTGGTTAACACTTAAACAACAATACTCAGAGGTCCACCACAAGTTAGGATAAAATTGCTCTTACTATACCAAACCCATGAAGTCTCTTTACACTCACCGAAATCTAGTGATACAAAAAACAGTAACATATTTTCATTGGCAGCCGTGTGTAAAGCAGAGCTTTACAATGAACACTAAATTAGTGGTGTAGACTAACATTCCAGTCTCTTGTAGACAACTCCAGAGTCCCAGTGGTGACCCAGTTCAAATGTCATTGTACAGTGTGAATAACTGAAAGAATTCATCCCTTCTACCCAAGGGAAATCCCCTTCCTGTGAAGCTAGGGAAGTGAGCCTGCTACGCAATACCCTTCCTAGGGGGAGAGGCAAGTGGGATCTCACCAGGACAGACCCCTCTGATGATTCACTGGTTCTCATCACTTCTCCCCAGAGGTGTGAGCCCTTCCCTATGAGGCTAGGGAGGTGAGGCTCCTACCCAATAGTCCCTCTAAGGCTGGTAAAAAGTGGGAGGACCTCATAGGGAGAGACTTCCCTCATGGGGATAAGGGCTCCCATCCTGTGAAATACCTCCCAAAAACCTTGTTCCCAGAAGCCATGATCCTCTTAACTCCTTCTCCTTCCCAACCTGAAACTACTACTATGTGTTACTGTGAAGTCTTTTTTTATGGAATAGGCAAGACCACATAGGACTGAGACGAAGAATAACCAAAGAGACATACAGAGCAACAGTGGAAGGGATTATCTAAGAACTGGGACGCGGTGGCCAATAGGGGGCGTGAAAATAACCTCAAAGACTTGTATAACAAACATTAACGCTACACTGGGACGAGCCCAGCAGTATAAAGTAAAAATAGAGGAGGGACTAGGTGTGTTCGGGAGCAGGAAGAGCAGTAAGGGAAGTTGGCGTCCGTCCTGCAGGGCCTAGGTAACTCAAACCTGTGCTGCCCGAAGTACCAAGAGACAGTCGGCCATAATGCAGACGCTGGGAGGAATTACGCGAGCCGGAGGGAACCCGACCCGCTGCAGAAGCAGGAAGGAACCAGCGGTGGCATGGCCTCTTGGAGCTGGACCGTGTGGTCCAAAAACCACTCTTGAGACTGCTGCAGCAACAGCTCTGCGGAGCTGCACAGACCTTAGAGGAAGAAAGTAGGAAGACACTGAACGCATACAGAGGCAACAGAAACGTGAGACCCTGGGAAGAACTGGCCACACTCCCCAGTGAAGATACAGGTAATAGGAGTTGCAGGAAAGCCGGATGGGCTCCAGGGAGCCCAAAGAGTCACGTGTTCCTCAGGAATGATCGCCATCGTCACAGAAGTGATACCCAAAGAACCAAGAGTTCAGTATTCTTCAGGAGTGATCTCCCTCATCACAGTAGTGGTACACAGAGCTTCAAGAGTCAAATATTGCTCTGGAGTAATCTCCCTCGTCACAGTAGTGACACGAGAAACCATAAATCTCAAAGAGTGCCTCGGGAGTGAACTCCCTCGTTGCAGTGGGAAATCCATCATATGTGAGGGATACCAAAAGAACCAGGATCTGTCAGGTAGTAATCTACCTAATAGTCCAGATATAAGAAGTGCTGATAAAGCTACAGCAAGAAGGAGAAGATTTGATACAGTCTTATAGTTCACAAACCTGTATGAGGATCTAAAGAGACTTCTAAAGACTTGTCCAAAGGACTATAATGTAAAAGTCGCCAGAGCTCTTCCAGATAGACCAGGAGAAGGGAGTCATTCTCCTGGTACAAGCATTTCTGGTAAACCATACCCTACAGCAAGACACTGTTGTTAAGTCACCCCAAGACTGGATTGTTTCACCAGGAGAAGGGAACCATTCTCTTGGTGCTTGGATTAGAAATTCATTGAGCCCTTTTCTTCTTGGTTTATTTGTTAGTGGTAGGGATAGAGTAGTTGGTTTGGACAGTGGACTGTATTTTGGTTTCTTTTGACTTACATCTTGAGGAGCACCCAAGTTATCCTGTGTTGAGGCAGGGAAACCCCCTCTAGAACTAGGGATATGTCGTTTTTTTCTCTTAATTTGAATAAAAGTCTATAGCCAAAAATATACCACCTTATCAGCCTCTTTACTCCATCACTCCACACTCCCCCCTTAGTGGACGAGGACATTTTACTACTTGCTACTTTCTCACACAATACCTCACCTGCATGTCTATCCATTTTCTCCACAGACTCTTCAGCACTCTGCTCCATCTTCCGTCCTTTGCCTTATCTCTGCCCACACCTCCTGAGCTCACCCAAACACCTTTCAATGGGTCTTGCTCTTACTGGTCTTTTTTCCCATGATTTCCTATTCCAGCTCCTCCAAAGGTCCCCATTGGTTTGCGTTCCTCCTGGGGCCCAATCTCCTGCTATCTTTTCCCCAGAGTTAGGTTATAGTTGTGCAACATTACATAAGACTCCCTTTTTGATACGCAATGATTTGAGAAGTCTTATTAGTTTCACCATTGGATCTGGGTTCGGTGTTACTCTTTTCCTGAGCTCCGGTAGGTAACGCTTCTCTCTCTACTTTTTTTGGGGCATCAGTCTGTCTGAAAGTCTTAATTTTTCCCCAGTGGTTTGAGGGGCTCTCCAGACATTGCATGTCATGAGGGTCTTTGTAGTTACGAAATAAAACAAAGAAAACTCAGTCCACAATTAAGAGTGCAAGGCATTGGGTGATTGTCAGTGATACATAATCAACAGTCAAGACACATATTTAGGGTACATGAATGGGGCCCACCCAACCCTTTCACCTCGCCTCTGGGATAGAATTAGCTCTGGTATAAGTCCTGGAAGGCATCTTACACCAGTTCAGCAGTGCTCCCTATTCCCCCCTGACTGGGACACGCCCTTGATCCTGTCACACCATAGACATAAAATATTTGATGTAATTAAATAGGAATACAGTTCTTCGAGATTACTGTTCTTCTCAACCTTTCATATATAAATATATTTCTGATGTTTGTTAATCTGCTTAGAATCACATGCTATGCATAGTCCGACATCCAGTGGTTACTGCAGAGTATTGCATTTTGTTTTTCGTAGTCGAAAAGGGGACGTCGACAAGGAGTGTCTGTAACACTATCCCTGTAGTGACGTGCAGTGTACCCACAACCCCTCACGCGTCGCGGTCCCTCAGATTGTTTTTTTCCGCCCAGTTATTGGTCGCCTTTATGCAGAGCTCCTCGAGAGACATTGCGAAATCATTTCCTCGACCCTTGGTCGTTTATTATTATTAACTATCACATAGATCCCTCCCTCGACGTAGCTGCCAAGCTGTTCTCCGCCGAGCAAGATCTTCGACTGAGGGATGAGCGGAGGAGATCCTTCGGCCCTGCCGAACACGTGGCCGGGCCTCGCCGGCCTAACACAGTAGGGAGAGTGGGGTTGTTGGTCATTTCTTTGTTAACACTCTGAGAATGCCTTTCTCTTTCCCCTCCCTCTCTTTCGAGGTCGTAATCACATTTCATGCCCTCAGCTATGGAGAGGACGCCCTTTAGGTTTTGCCCGCGTTGCAAGGGGAAGTTTACCTGGAAGGACAAGCACAAACGGTGTAACCGTTGCTTGCCCCTCGATCACAAAGAGGACGGCTGTGCGGCCTGTAAGTTACTTAAACCCAAAACTTTAAAGGACTGCAGGGTCAAAAGGTGGGCAGCCTATGCGATGTCTAGGTCTGACATCTCGCCAGCTGCTGCCGCCGCCAAATGTGACGAGGACAGTGATTACACGGCCTCCGCAACGGAGGTTGTAGACCTCTCGAAGGAGCGTTCCCGCTCCTCGTCGTCCGTCACCATCCCCGACAAGCCCGGTTTACGCCCCGCTTATGGGGATGAACACCCCGGCGACAAGGACGAACACAGGAAAACACATAAGCACATACCCCACGGCACGCATTCGTCGAAGACGAAGGCAGCCATAGCGTCAACGGAGGCGTCGGGTCCACCGGCGTCTTCCGCCGACCGTAAGGGTCGCAAGCCCTCCCCGCCACCGCTTCCGTGACCGGCGACTGGGCTTTCTGTAAAGAAGGGCGCTAACCCCAAATCCTCAGGCGACGCGCCTCGTAAGAGTGCGTACGTTGCCAGTAAAGACTCGGCACTGCCTAGCGTGACGGCGAGCGATCCCTTGACGGAGAAGCTGATCGCCAAAAGCCTCGCGCATATAGCTTCTAAAGACGGCCAGAGACAGACGGCGGGTTACACGTCGAAAACCGCTCACAAGGCCAAAGAAAAGCCAAGGACGCCGGAGGGCAGGCTGGGACAGCTCCCACCGTCGACAGAAGACCCTAGCCAGCGAGAAGGTTTCTCAGAAGGCGAAGGGACTCTATCTTCGACGTTATGTGACAGAACTAAGCAACTACAGGGAGAGGAAAATCCCTTTTCACTCCCAGACCGCTCTGGCCTACCTTACTGGACTGTAGAGAGGTTCCAGTCATGTATGGACAAGCTAGACAGGTTCATGGCCATCCCAGAAAATAGGACACCCAAGAGGCCAAGGGAGGTACTCCAGGAGGGGACATGGGCTAAATACCCAAAGCTCTTTAACCCCCTACAGGAAGACATGAACTCTTACGACCTCACTGAAGAGGACTCTCACTTCCAGGAAGAGGATGAGTTTGTGAATAATGAAGACCAACAAGAGGGAGAAGGTTTTCATGATGACACTAACATAGGTGAGGAGGACCCAGGTGAAGGTGGCTTACAGCCCTGGCAGTCGCCATCAGGGTCTACAGACCCCGACATTATAGACATTTCTCTCCTCAGACCACACCGGTCAGGAACCCATCTCCAGTAGACGATCAGCCCACCTTCAATGCGCTACTGAGGAAGGCAGCAGCGCATTTTGAAGTTGAAACTGGGGAGGTCACCCCAGATACTGATTTCGTCGAAAGGATTATTAAAGAAAAACCTCCCACTAGTCAATCCTCGCCTCGGTTAAGAGACGACTCACCCCATCGCTGTCCACCCCCGCGCTGGTAAGAGGGGTACATCCAAGAATCGAGAAATTGTTCTCACCCTCTCAGTCAGACCCATTATATATCAGGGGTCACTCAGTCCCGGACTCCTTAGTGGTGACTAACACAAGGAAGAGGGCTGGGGTTCCACTGTCAACCAGCGAGGCACTCCCAGATAAAGAAGGGAAAAAGCTTTATGCCTTGGGCAAAAGAATTTCCACCTCGGCAGCGTTTTCAATTAGGATTGCCAATAATAATACATTGTTGGCAAGTTATGCTGATGCTCAATGGGGAAAGCTTAAGCAGGACATTAAAGAAGCCCCTGAACCTCTAAGGATTTGATTATTGGCTACAGTTACAGAAGGAGCTCTGGTCAACCAGAGCATCATTAAGAACACTCTTGATGCGGCAGAAACTGCTGGCCGTTCTTTGGTGCAGGGAATTCTGCTGAAGCGTCACGTCTGGCTTCGCAATTCCGGTTTCAAGGCAGAAACGCAGGCGTCACTCATTAATAAGCCAATAGAAGAGTCAAATCTCTTTGGAAGGGCAGTGGACGATGCACTGGAAAATGCGAAGAAAGAATTCGACACCATAAAGACCTTAGACCAAATCTCAAAGCCTCCAAACAGGCGGGGATTCGGGAACAAGCGCTTTTTTCGTGGCCAACGGCAACAGCAGCAGCAGCAACAGCATTACACTGCGGGCAACTGGCCCTCTAATCAGGGTACCAGTAACCAGTATAACCAAAGAGGACAACGCTGTGGCAAGGGCCGAGGCTGGGGCTCCAGCCCCAGAGGCACCCCGGCAAGTAACACCAAATGACCTAAAGGTTCGGGTCCCCTCCCATGCGTCTCCGGTTGGGGGCCGGATAACATTGTTCCTTTCAGCATGGGAGGGAATAACATCAGACCGGTGGGTATTGTCAACCGTAGCCCACGGGTACTGCATAGAGTTCAATCGGTCCCCCACCTACAGACCTCCAAGGGGACGACGCCTGTCACCAGAACACCTCGTCATCCTCCTGCAAGAAGTAGAACAGCTTCTACAGAAAGGAGCAATAGAGGTCGTGCCCCTAGCTCAGGTAATGGAAGGTATTTATTCAGTGTACTTCCTTGTACCCAAAAAAGGACCTAACCATGCGCTCTGTTCTAGATCTGCGCCCAGCGAACAAATTTGTAAAACCACAAAAATTTCGTATGGTAACATTACAGGAGGTAATTCCCCTGTTATCTCAGGGGGACTACATGACAACACTACACATGAAAGATGCATACTTTCATATTTTGATGTTGCCAGCGCACAGGCAAACACTACCAGTTCAGAGTGCTACCCTTCGGCATAGCGTCTGCACCGAGAGTATTCACGAAGGTACTGGCAGTGGCAGCGGCCCACCTGCGCAGGTTGTCCATACCGGTATACCCTTAGCTCGACAATTGGCTTGTAACAGGGGAGTCCTACGAGACATGCTTCTCCAACTGGGCTTCTCCATCAACGAGAAGAAGTCCAGCTTAGCCCCCAGACAAATCAAACAATTCCTAGGGGCTCTAATTCGAGCAAAGGACGGCCTCATATTCCCCTCCAACGAGAGGGTCCAAAATATGCTGTTTCAGATCCCTCAATATGTGGCCGGTCGAGAGGTGACGGTACGCAAAGCAATGCGCTTGCTAGGAATGATGGCGTCATGTATTTATTTGGTACCTCACGCGCGCCTGCGCATGCGCCCATTGCAAGAGTGGCTCAACAGCCAGTGGTGTCGGGCCAGCGGACAATGGGACGATCTAGTGGTGGTCTTGCAGGCCTTGGTTCTCTCGCTACGGTGGTGGTCGAAGGAAAACCTGGTAATAGGGAAACCATTCGCCACCCCCGCAGTGGAAGCCACTCTAACCACAGACGCATCCCTCACAGGATGGGGGGCTCACCTATCCCATCAGACTGCTCACGGAGTCTGGACTCCGAGCGTAGCTTCCAAGCACATAAAATTATTAGAGCTACTTGCGGTGTTCAAGGCACTAAAAGCCTTCCAGACACACCTACAAGGGAAGACAGTGATGGTCCTCACGGACAGCACCACAGCCATGTACTACCTCAACAAGCAAGGGAGCACTCACTCTCCAGGACTGTCCAAGCTGTCCCAGAACATCTGGAAGTGGGCTCTCGGACACAACATGTTCCTATTGACACAAAATGTACCAGGGGAACTCAATCTGCTAGCAGACGAACTCAGCAGAGACTTCCCGCTGCCCTCAGAGTACGAATGGCGGTTACACGAAGACATTGTCTTCGACGTCTTCACACAATGGGGCTTCCCAGAAATAGATCTGTTCGCAACTCTGGAGAACTCACAATGCCTAGATTACGCCTTCAGATACCCACAGAACCGCTCCAAAGGGAACGGTCTCTGGATACCATGGTCAGGGAAATTTGTTTACGCTTTTCCCCCGACTCCTCTGCTGAACAAGATAGTGCACAAGATGCACCAGGAACCAGTCACCATGATACTGATAGCCCCGATGTGGGCCCGCCAACCATGGTTTGCGCACCTGATGGAGATGTCCCTGTCCCCACCAGTGAAACTGCCCTGCCCGTACAACTTGCTGTCACAGGACAAGGGCAAGACACTACACCCAGGCCCACAGAACATGAACTTAGCAGCCTGGCTCCTGAGGTCATAGAATTTGGCCATTTACAACTCCCTCAGAGATGCATGGACATTCTCAAAGAAGCTAGAAAACCCAAAACTCGCCAGTACTATTCTAGCAAGTGGAAGAGATTTGTCATATGGTGTAGAGGTAAGAGCATCAGCCCAGTCCACTGCTCTCCCACACAAATTGTCCTTTACCTGACCCATTTACTGGACTCAGGGCTAGTGTTCAATTCTATTAAAGTCCATCTAGCGGCACTTTCTGCATACATCACCTCTCAACTTAAAGTGTCATGGTGGAAAGTCCCAGTTATCAAAGCCTTCATGGAGGGGGTAAAGACAATACACCCTCCGATAGCAAACCCAGCTCCCGGCTGGGACCTTAATGTGGTACTTACCAGGCTCATGGGCTCACCCTTTGAACCCATGCCCAAGGCAACTCTTAAGGACCTCACCCTTAAGACTGCTTTCCTTATAGCTATCACCTCCATTAGGAGAGTAAGTGAACTACAGGCTCTTTCTATTCTAGACCCCTTCGTAACAGTTCACAAAGATAAGGTGGTTCTACGCACACACCCAAGGTTTGCACCGAAATTCATATCGAAATTCCATGTCAACCAGTCAATAGAACTACCAATGTTCTTTCAAATCCCTTCCAATTTGGGAGAAAAGAGCCTGCATACGCTCGATGTGCGCAGAGCTGTTATGTTTTATATGGAAAGAACTAGGCCACTGAGAAAGATTAATCAGTTCTTTGTCTCGGTGGCAGCAGGAAGAGAAGGAGATGCAGTCTCAAAGTCCACTATATCTAGATGGATTGTTCAATGCATCACTCTCTGTTACACTCTTGCTAAGAGAGAACTACCCTTCAAGCCAAGAGCACACTCTACTCGAGGCACTGGGGCATCCATAGCATTCATTGCAAACGTTCCCCTTGAGTCCATTTGCAAAGCGGCAACCTGGAGTTCTGTACACACCTTTACAAAACACTACTGTCTAGATGCTCACTCTAGATCTGATTCCCAGGTGGGACAAGCAGTATTAAGACATCTTTTCTCTACTGTTCCTTCTCACAAACCACCTCCAACTCCGGGTACTGCTCGCTAGTCTATGCATAGCATGTGATTCTAAGCAGATTAACAAACATCAGAAGACAATGCATTACTTACCGTAAAAGCATTTCGAAGGGATTGTGTCCTCTGACGTATTCCTTATCTATGATATTTGTATCTCCAGCTTGCTGGCCTCGGAACATTTTTTTTCCCAGTAGAGGGTGCTGTGCGTCGACGTCCGTCGAGTAGGTGTTCCTCGAAAGCCACCGTATCGACGCCGACGTCATCATGCCTATAAATGGCCACGCGCAGCGTCCGTTGCTCAGTTCCGTTTTTCCGCGCTTCGTGTGCCTCGGAATACCGTTGCTCAGTTCGTCAGTCGAAATATATTGATATTTCCTCGAGAAAACCGACTCGTACTCGATGGCTTCCTCCTCCGACCCGACGAATCCTCGGTCCGGTTTAAAAAAATGCTGAGACTGTGGGAAGAAAATGTTGTTGACGGATCCTCGCAGGATCTGTTTGTGGTGTCTGGGAATCGAACACCGGTGTTCGGAGTGTGAGGAATGCCTATCCATGACGGCGAAAGCCTTGAAGGAGCGTAAGGGGAAGCTCGAGAGAGGTAAGTCAGTTTTAACTTCCTCGAAAGTTTCCGCGGTAGAGTCGAGACATTCGTCTCCTCACCGTCGAAAGCATTCTCGGTCTAGGTCTCGAAGTGGCTCCCACCACTCGTTGAGGTCTAGACACTCGAAAAAGAGACGTAGAAGATCTCCTTCGTCGTCGTCTTCTAGTTCCCCTGAAAGAGTACATTGCCCCATAAAACACAGCTCTCAGGCTGATTGTGAGGAATTCAGAAAAAAGATGCTAAGCGTCTTCGAGAAAGTGGCCTCGACCCCCTCAAAGTCAGCTGAGGGTGATACCCCGGGTGAAAAGCCCAAAAAATCTAAACGCCGCGAGTCGAAGCACCCGGCGAAAGAGTCGACCCGAAAGCGCCATGAGCCATCAGGAAGTAAAGCATCTTCGACGCCATCGTCGAAAGCCCCTTCGAAGCATAGATCGGCGCCATCAACGCCGTTATCGAAGGCTTCTTCGACGCATCCGTCGATTGAGTCGACACCGGCGCCGACGCCGATAAAAGAAAAAACCACGGCTACTCCACAGCCAACGGTTAGGCCAAGAGCCTCTGACACGAAGCCGAGAGCGTCGTCGACATCCTGGACCAGGGTTCCAATCCTTTCGAGTTCTACGGGTACTCTTCCAGTTTTCTCGACGCCTTTGATGGCGCCTTCGAGGATTTTTACATCGGTGTCGACGACATCGACCTTTTCAAGGCCAGTGATGATGGCACCTTCTGCTTTAGAAATGAGTTTTGTCCCTTTTCACTCAGAACACCCCCCTTTAAGCTCAATTTATGAGGAAAGGGAAGAATTAGATCAGGAAAGGCCTTTTGACCTGCAGAGGACCACATCACCTGAACCAGAGACTTTTGACTCTGAGGAAAGAAGGTTGAAAGACCTTCAGGATCTATTAAAGGAAGCACGTGGTTTAGACACTTCCCCTGAAGTGGAATTTGTCAAATTAGACCCAGGGGAACATGCTGAAACCCCTTATAGAACCCTAATGTCAAGAATCATAGAATTCATGGGTTGGTCTGCACCTTCACCTGTTTTTCAGCAGGATGACCTCACTGACATTTTGGATAAAGGTCCACAGGAGGATCCTGTGGTTCCATTTCACTCTGCTTACAGAGAAAGATTTTAACTAACTGGGAAACTCCTGAAGTTATCCCTGCGGTTAACAAGAAGTTGTCAGCGAAATATAGGGTATCTGCTTCTGACCCTGAATACCTATCTAAACACCCTACTCCAGAGAGTCTGGTGGTCCAGGCTGCAACTTCATCAGGCAGTACATCTGCATACCCCACTGCTCCACAGGATAGGGATGATAAAAAATATGATTCCATGGCTAAGAAAGTCTTCTCGGCCTGTAGCATGGCTTTAAAATCTATTAATGCGACTTGTACGCTCGCTAGGTTCAGCCACACTCTTTGGGAGTGTGCTTCATCAGTGGCTGACTGCCTCCAGGAAGGAGAAGAAAGGGACGCATTTTTAAATATCATCAGAGATGGTAAAGATGCAATGTCTTCAAATGCCTTCAAACTGGCATTGATTCTGCTGACAGTATCAGCAGGGCCATGGCGGCAAGTACCACAATCCGCAGGCATGCGTGGTTGAGAAAGTCCGGCTTTGCTTCTGACGTACAGGCCAAACTTTTAAATATGCCCTTTGACGGCTCTTCCCTGTTTGGTAAAAAGGCGGATGACAGTTTGGAAAAACTACAAACATCTAAAGCAGCAGCCAAGTCACTAGGAGCTGCAATCCGCCAAACTAATTTTCGGCCCTCAGGATCCTCTTGGAGAGGAAGGTCCTTTCGCTATTATTCCTCATATGGAAGAGGCAGAGGACAGCCGGCTCAAGGAGGCCAAGGAAAATGTACCCGTGTTGGACGGGGTAGAGGAAAGAAAGCCGCATCAGCAGGAGCAGGAGCCGCTTTACCTTCGGCAACTGCATCAGCCGCTCCCAAACCACTCTGAGGTCTCCCATCACAAGACACCTGTAGGGGGCAGGTTAACTCACCATCTGACGGAATGGCAGGCTATTACGTCAGATGCTTGGGCATTGGAGACAGTTGCCCAAGGTTACTGCCTGCCTTTTCTACACATCCCTCAGAGCCATCCACCGGGGAACAGCTCTCTGAAAGTGCCGGATCCACTCCTCTTGCAGGAAATTGTAGACCTGCTAGAGAAAGGTGCCATAGAACCGGTACCTGTAGCGGACAGGAACAAGGGCTGGTACTCCCCCTACTTTCTCATACCAAAGAAAGACGGAGGACTGAGACCCATCCTGGACTTACGAGAATTGAACAAGTTCCTCAGGAAGGACAAGTTCAAGATGGTAACTCTCTCTCAGATCCTTCAGGCCCTCCATCTTCAGGACTGGTTGGTATCTCTGGACCTTCAGGATGCTTATTTCCATGTGCCAATCCATCCCAAGCACAGGAAGTACCTGAGGTTCGCAATTGGCAACTCTCATTATCAATTTCGAGTTCTGCCATTTGGGCTGACCACCGCCCCGAGGGTCTTCACCAAGCTAATGTCGGTTGTGGCTGCAAGTCTAAGGAGGGAAGGGATTCACATCTACCCCTACCTGGACGATTGGTTGATCAGAGCAGTTTCTTCGGAACAATCTCGGATCCAACTAGATTATGTCTGCCACTTCCTTCACAAGCTGGGCTTCTCCCTCAATTTAAAGAAGTTATAGATGATACCATCACAGAGACTCCAAATCATTGGAGCAGTCCTGGACACGTCCCTGGGAAAAGCCTCGCCACCAGAGGTGAGGGCTCAAGATATTCTGCAGATGGTCACCAAGTTTCAAAATGCCCAGCGTCTCCCAGCCTACGACTTTTTGAGGTTGCTAGGCCTCATGGCATCCTGCATATCCCTTGTGCCAGAGGCTCGCCTGAGAATGAGATCCCTTCAGTGGGCACTGAGGACTCAGTGGGCACAATTCTCAGGGAGGATGACAGATCTCCTCTGGATTCCGGACAAGGTAGCCCACCACCTTCAATGGTGGGCCTATCCAGAGAACATCTTGAAAGGAGAACTGTTTTGGCAACCATGGCCGGAGATAACAGTAGTCACAGACGCCTCACTCACAGGGTGGGGGGCCCATGCCAACGACTTGACCATCAGCGGTCGTTGGTCTCCATCGGAGTCCAGACTACACATCAACCTGTTGGAGCTGAGAGCCATCAGACTGGCACTGAAGGCTTTTCTGCCGTCTGTACGGGGGAGAAACGTCCTGATAATGACGGACAATACAGTGGCCATGCACTACCTCAACAAAAGAGGAGGCGTAGGGCCACTGCCACTGTGCAGAGAGGCGATGCAGCTCTGGTTTTGAGCAATTCAGGAAGGAATCTCTCTATCGGCAATTCACCTAGCCGGAGAGAAGAACTTGACAGCGGACGCTCTGAGCAGGCAGAACACAGTCTCCCACGAGTGGGAGATAGCTCAGGAAGTCCTTCTAGAGATCTTCACCCTTTGGGGAACCCCTCAAGTGGATCTGTTCGCCACCAGTATCAACAGGAAGTGCGACAGATTTTGCTCAAGGGAATTTCCCCCCGAGAGGAGCTCTAGGAGACGCGTTCCTAGTGGACTGGGAGTTCCCACCTCTGTACGCGTTTCCTCCGGTCCCTGTCATTCCTCAAATGATCAGGAGGTTGAGAAGGTTTCCGAAGACCATGATCCTAATTGCCCCGGATTGGGCTAGGAGAACGTGGTACCCGGACCTTCTGGACATGTCCATCCACCCTCCAATTCGTCTCCCGTACAGAGAGGATCTTCTCTCGCAGAAGGGAGGTCAGGTTCTCCATCCAGCCATCAAGACCCTCAACCTTCACTCTTGGTATCTGAAAGGTTGAGGTACAAGGGTTGGGACCTTCCAGATGACGTCATGGAGGTGTTGCTTTCGGCCAGAAGGCCAGCAACTAAAACTCTATACCGCTGCCGTTGGAATAAATTTTGCAGCTGGTGCAGAGAAAAGAATATCGAACCCTTTTCATGTGGTACACCTGCGGTGTTATCCTTCTTACTTTATTTGGCAAATTCAGGCCTTCAAGTTGGCACTATTAAGGGCTATCTCGCAGAGCTATCAATCTTTAAGCGCACTGCAGAGGAGCCTTCATATTTCAAAATTCCATTTGTAATACAATACCTGAAAGGTCTAACTAATGTTTACCCTCCAAGACCATTCCAATTCCCCTTATGGGACTTGAATCTAGTTTTAAACTTCCTAAAGGGTGCTCCATTTGAACCACTCCACTCTTTTTCATTGAAGTTTCTCACCCTCAAAACTGTTTTATTGGTAGCATTAACATCTGCTAGAAGGGTTAGCGAGATACAAGCCCTATCTTGTAAACCTCCTCATACAATTTTTCACAAGGACAAAGTCGTTCTACAGGTGAAGCCTAACTTCCTCCCAAAGGTAGTTTCTGAATTTCACATTACTCAGAAGATTACTTTACCTTCATTCTATCCTCCTCCCCATCCGGGGAAAGAGGAAAAGAAACTACACAGGCTGGACCCTAAGCGAGCCTTCAGTTTTTATATCAGTAGACTTGCTAAAATTAGGCAAGCAGACCAACTCTTTGTAGGTTACGCAGGACATAAGTTGGGATTACCAATAACCAAACAAACCATCTCAAGATGGCTTATTTTAGCCATTCTGGAATGCTACAAACTGGCAGGGAAAGAGCCCCCTCAAAATCTAAGGGCTCATTCGACCAGGGGTATCGCAGCCTCCTCAGTTCTTCAAAGAGGGGTACCAATTCGAGACATATGTGCGGCTGCCACATGGTCGTCCGCACATACCTTTACCAAATTTTATAGCCTGGATTCCTCCTCTAGTCAAGAGACTAGATTTGGCAAAGCTGTGTTACACTCTGTTCATTCTTAAAGAGTAATATGGCATCTCTTACTCCCGCCTCCAATCACATACCACTGCTATGGGAGTCTATCATAGATAAGGAATATGTCGGAGGACACAATCCCTTCGAAGAACAAGTTACTCCTTACCTGGTAACGTTCTTTCGATGGGATGTTCCTCTGACGTGTTCCTTATCACCCCTCCCATCCATCCCAGCAGTAACATTTCCCTAGTGGTTGCAGCTTACGCTCCTTCAAGGGTAGTAACCATTCATGCAATAACTACCTTACTCTACAAAACGGAACTGAGCAGCGGACGCTACGCGTGGCCATTTATAGGCATGATGACGTCGGCGTCGATACTGTGGCTGTCGAGGAACACCTACTCGACCGACGTCGATGCACAGCGCCCTCTACTGGGAAAAAATGTTTTCCGAGGCCAGCAAGCTGGAGATACAAATATCATAGATAAGGAATACGTCGGAGGAACATCCCATCGAAAGAACGTTACCAGGTAAGGAGTAACTTGTTCTTCTGATGGTTGTATCTGCTTAGATTCACATGCGCCCACCCTTCCTCCCCGCTCGGACGGAAGGAACAAAGACATCTTTCTACATCTCTCTCTCTTTTCTGTACTCAATCATGTATAGAAGGCTTCCTCAGGGCAGAAAAAATACAAACGGGGGGACCTCGACGCGTGAGGGGTTGTAGGTACACTGCACGTCACTATAGGGATAGTGTTACAGACACGCCTTGTCGACGTCCCCTTTTCGACTACGAAAAACAAAATGCAATACTCTGCAGTAACCACTGGATGTCGCACTATGCACAGCATGTGAATCTAAGCAGATACAACCATCAGAAATGCTTTTACGGTAAGTAATGCATTGTCATAACATTGAAGTGGGGGCAAAACATCGTGCTCAAATGTTATATTTCAATAAAGTCCCCAAACAGTCTCTTATTTTACCCAGTTCTTTTGTCCTTAGTTCCCTTTTTTGTACTGTGACCTTTAGAATGAAGTTCCATGGCAATGCCACTTCTATTATTGCAGCCATTTTTTTTTTATTTGAGAATGTTATGTCAGTTTTCTGAGTTCACTCTCATTTTAAGAGTTACTTCTATCTAATAGTAGCTGCTGACTACCTAAATACAAAAAAAATCAATAATAAAAATATACCACAAAATTGCAGGAATAAATAAAACAATAGGACACCCAAATATAAATATAGAGGAAAAAAACATAAGCAGGCTTGCGTGTCTGGTTCACAATACCTATTCCTAGAAGCTTTGAACATCTGCTCGTGGCCAATTACCTGGCAGGGAGACTGGCCGATCAGGTTAGCGCAGCTTCTAGGCAATAGAACTTCCTTCCTTTTTTGCTTGTATTGGCTGTCACTGTGCAACTGGGCAACTATCGGTGCGCCAAATGGCTGGTGCTGGAGACTGGTAGTCAAATGTCCTCAAGGGGCTGAACTTGCTCTGGTGGGGATGTAAGCTTCACTATTGTATGAAGGGCTGACGTCTTCCATTCTCTGTTACTGAAGTAAAAGTTACAAAGAGCACCAAACTCCCTTTTGTGGAGCAGTCGCTTTTTCCCTTTACCATGTGAAATCGCCATAGGGGTCTGCTGATTTGTGGTACGCCATTCCTTTATTACAGGGGCACAATAATGGCAACAATGTCTGGCAATAAGGGGTGCCGCCCTCTACTTTTGTATGAGGAGTAACCCTGGATGGCTCTGCTGCTCGATAAAAACTGAAACCAGAAAGGATCAGTACGCTGCTTATTGCTGTTCTTGGCCCCACTCACAGGTAGCATAGGCTATAAGAAGTTAGCTTTCGGTAGTGTGACAAATTCCGAGATGTCGCCAGTTCTCCAGAGAGGAAGCCCCTTCCCATGAGGCCAGGGTGGTGAGGCCGCTACCCGATAGTCCCCCTGGGAGGATCAGCGGGAGGATCTCATGGGAAAAGACCTCTCGCCTGGGGACACAGGAGAACATCTCGGAAGAACGCTGGATACCCACCCTCCACCCATGCCGTATACACCCTTACAGACCTTAGACCCCTCTTCCAACACAGATTTCCATCGAGAGAGTAGACCCATGTACCTCTGTAACATCTGTGAGGCTAACCTAACTAAAAATACTCGGACGAAGATCATTGAGAGCCCTAAGGTTTTGCCTGACCCAAATACTGAGAGCAGGTGGCATATAGAAGGAATAAGGACTGACATGACAGCCACTTCTGCAGATGAGGACATTGCACCAGGGTGGAGCCTGCATAACAAAAGGGAACAGAAGGAGGACTTGGTGTCTTCAGAACGGGACGAACCCAGGATTTTCAAATCTCATCCAGAGTTGAACCAGGCACTGCGGCGGACAGAGGCGAGCGGCCGTGTAAGTCCTGAGGAGGCTGAGCAAGATGCAACCCCCCCTACTAGTCCTGAAGAACCGTGTGGTGGCGAGGCTGTGAGAAGAGGATCTCAGACCCGAGCAGCCAACAAGTCAAGGGAGAAGGAAAGCTGGTGCTGCCGCAAGGATGCCCTATCCCAGGAAGAACCAGAGAGCTACCCGATACCAACAGCAGGTAAAGGGAAGTTCGGGAGGCCTGGTAGGGACGCAGGGCAGGCGGCGAAGTGGTCCTGCATCAGACAAACACTTCCTCTGCACAGTGGCCTAACAAAAACCATTGACCACCAGAGTGAGAGACGCAGGTCGGGACCCACATCAACGAGCGAGGCATCTTTCTCGTATCAGTACTTGGCGAGAGTGTGAGCTTAGAGAGCTGAACCGAAGAGCGAGAGAAACAAGGGTGGGTACCCAAACCAGGAAGCAAGGTGTCTCCCTCAGGGTCATACTTGGCAGCAGAGTGAACCAAGTGGACCCAACCGAACAGAGAGAAGCCAGGGTCAGGAGACCCTCCAAACATTTGAAAACGGTGTCATTCTTCTGGTAACCAAAACCACGGGAAGGGAGTTGTTCCCCGTGGTTGTGTGGAACTGTCAGGATACTAGGGAAAGGGAGGCATTCACTTAGTAACCAAAGTTGTACGCCCTTTAAAGCCAAGATACCAGGGGAAGAAAGTCATTCCCCCTGGTGTTGTGAGAACTGTACTAACAAGGGAAAGGATACCAGGAGAAATGAGTCATTCTTCTGTTAACCAAGACCAGGGGAAGGGAGTCATTCCCCCTGGTGTTGCGAACTGTGAACTAAAGCCAAGGAAAGACAGGGGATGGGAGTAATACCTGGCTTTGTGAAATCATGGAACCAAGTGAAAAGAGAGTTCAGGGGAAGGGAGTCATTCCCCCTGGCTTTGTGTCAAGACACCTGGAGAAGGGTGGCATTCTCCAGGAACCCAATAGTGAACAAGCAGCTATGGGCAATAGGGAATGTTGTTTGAACTGGAACTTTACCTTTTGAATTTTAATTGCCAACTATACTACTTTTGGCGTTACAAACTGGAACTTTGTTTTGTGCCTCGGAAAGGGATTGAGACCTGGGGAAGGGAGTCATTCCTTCAGGTAAATATCCCAACTAACAACTGGAACTGTGATCCGCTGTCCAGATGAAGGGAGTCATTCTTCTGGACATACAAGATCCACTACGTTTTTAGTTTAGTTGTGTAAGTGTGAGGGACAGAAGTAGGCTTTTTGACACAGGACGATGGACTATTTATTTACACTAACATTCTGACTGAACGCTTAGTCTTTTATTTGGGGCAGGATAACCCCTCTTAAGGGAAAGTTAGGATTTCTATTTTTTTTCACTGCTAATAAGTCTTTAGAAATCACTATGCCACCTGTGTCAGTCTCCTCCTTCTGCACCCTTACAGTAGGCATACTATATGCTGGCGATGGTGATATGGGTCTGTGGGCTGGTGGTTAAAAGATACTGTCTCCTTCCTTTTGTGTCGGTTTATTTTACATAGTCTAGATGGTGCAGGCATTGAATCCTTTAACTTAGACACAGAAATGCTTTCTGAGAGGCACAGCTGGTTGCGGATCAGTCCGACTGTTTACTTGCTTTCCTTTATTGGCTCACTCTGCCTCTGTGGTATGCCATCAAAACCACATTTCCCTCCTCCCCTAGCAACATCTAGGGCAAAACCAGAAGATCCGGTGGGGGACAATGTACTGTAATAAGCATTAAGCCCCTCTTTCAGACATGGTATCTCACCTTTCATATTCACATTGACACTTGTGGCGCTGGTCAAATTCCCTCTTTTCCATGGTGCACTGAAATACTTGTGGGCAGACCTGGGACATGTGGCAGAACCTTGTCACTCTCTTGGGCACCCAATGCCTGGGCAACAGCAATGGCTCAATGGGCAGCACAGCTGAAGGCACAATGGCCCTAAGAAGTAATTCTCTCACCCAGTCGAGGACATTTGGACGAGAAGCTACTCCTCATCGATATCTGTCACTAACCGAGAATGTACCCTCAAACTTCTCTTCCGATGGTACTACCCCCCAGAACGACTCCATTGCATCCAGAACTCACTGGACCCAAAATGTGGAGCACGAGGCACCTACATGCACATGTAGTGGGAGTGCCCCATGGTCCAGGCCTTCTGGGATAAAGTCCTCTCCACAATCAAAGCCATCACGTCCGTTAAATTCCCGAAAGACCCAGAGGTGATCCTCTTGGGGATTCCAATTCAGAATGTTTATCCGAGGACATGGGTGACCGCCAAACTCATTACTCAACTACTGACAGGACAGATCATGATTGCTCGCACCTGGAAAGCCCCAGAGGGCTCACCGACGGCGTTATGGTGGGTCAAAATTAGGGACATCCTGGTAACGGAAAAGGTTACTGCGACGAAGGAGGGATCCCTTTACAGATTCACGGATATTTGGACTCCACTAGTGGACTATGACCGCTCCTACCCAGCACTAACCCGCAAACCCTGGCTACCAGGACTAACTCTGAGAGATGTCACCTGAAGATTCCACCCTAAACTTTCCTCATCTCATAAGTACCATGGGTCGGGGGACTTGAAAGCAAGAGCGGGGTACCTCTATGGGAGGGGAAACGGGGAATAACTCTGCACAAGTGACTTACTTTTGTTTCTGTTCAGTGCTACATGTAAACATGCTGTATGTTTGACCCCATTTCTGGGACCAAATAAAATACATTGATCAAAAAAAAAAAAGTAATTCTCTGCTTGGGACACAGCGCTGGGGGAACAGACAGAGTTATTTTTCACTTCTTTTGCTCTGAGGTGGCAGTGGAGATGGGGTTTGGGGCACTAGACTTACCTAGGTCGCTGTCCTCTTTTAGGTGGCAGAGCTTTGCCGACGCACTGGGGTGCTGTTGGGGAAACAGTGCTTCTTCCTTCCTGGTTCTTTTCCTTCCACAACCTCGCAGCACAGTACAAGGGTCAGGAGGGCTCCTTCGCTATTTCCAGGCTAAGTAGGACATATACATGTCCAGACAAAGCCTTTAAGGGGCTGGCTGGACTGCTGTAGGGCTATCCGGAATGAATCCTTTCCAATCTGGCTGTTCTCCCCATCAAAAACCCAGCTTTGGACTTCTCAAAGCAGCCAGTGGGCTACACCTTGAACACTGTCCCCAGAGGGTTGAAAGTTCATGTGACCTACATTTTACCTCAAGACATGTACTCTGCAGGGGCACAGTAAGGCCAACCAACCAGGTGGATTGCCAATCAGGAAAATAAGGTGAATTCTCAAAATGGTGTCTGTTTACATGTTTTTCTCCTGACAGCATTGCTTTACACATAGAGGCAAGTAATTAAAGTATAAAATGAAATGTGGTAATGTATTACAATTAAAAACACTATTTTTAGGTCAGACTACACTTTAAAAACATTGCAAATGTAGGTGCATTAGAATGCTTTTCTATTTTTTTAAATGCAATAAACTATTTTTGTGTGTCTGTCCTTTATGTAAACCTGGATATGGGAAGAAAATGCTGTCAAATAATTAATTGAAGGGCATAGTTTTTTACAATTAGTAACGCCTGATTTTATAAGGAGCTTCACAATCCTACCCTGAAATACCCAGATGGGGGGTGGGGGGAGAATTCTTACCTGCTATGACCAAGGGAAACCAATTGGGCAAAGGGTGGAGAGATAAACAGGACTTTCCCTGATAAAGCGCTAGAGAAAGCCTTAATGCAACAAGGGCATGATACAAGGCTTGGCCTGGTTTTAGATTCATGGCCAAGAGGGAAGGCCAGAGACGAAGATCAATGCAATGACAAAGAAGTGTTCTGCAGCACTTAACTCTCTCTGAGTGACTTGAGACTCTAATGTCCTGGGTGGACTCCCAGGAGATGGAAATTTAGAATAGAGATTGAAGTCGGTGTGGTGGGTCTTTTCATATAGGCTTTCACAAAATGTTCTTAATCCATCCATCCTAACAGTTTGCGTAGACTTTACTATTTAAGTTGAATTCCTGTCCTCCGGGCCTTCACCTAACCTTTTCATCCCAGCATCCAATAAGGCGTTAAATTCTAAATAGTTTCTATGTGTTTTTTGTGATGTCTAACCGTGATATCTGGTTTATGTATTTATTGGAATATTACCTTAAAAGTTTTTTGTTCTATTACTGATACTAATTGCCTTAATCATTACAATATTTATTGTAAATGATTTACCTTCATGTATTTATGTGCATTTTATTTTGGAGGGTCATTTGAGGCGAAAAACACTAATTCTAGTTTGTCACTCAGTGGGTGGAGGAGGTGTTTCACCTATAGTTTTACACATTGTTTTAAACGACGAAAAATTCCTTCACAATTTTTTAGCCAGGTGGATTCATATTTACAATGCAATGACATTTGAGGGCTCTCCTATATTTGTACATCGCTTGTTTACGTGCCACTTTCATTCACAGTAGGTTCACGACGTGTAGAGACACACGCACACGCGCAAAATGTTAAGTCCATTTACTTTTCAGGATTATTCCTTTGATGTTCTTAAGGGGTTCTGCAGCCCATCCCGTCTTTTATCGATCATCACTATTACAGGTGGCACCACTAACCCTTCATAAGCATTTCAGGTTGCAGCAGCCCCCAGCTTAATTGCAGCTAGCCTAGTGCACCTCTGCCATCACCCTACCTACAGCACACACAGTGAATAACCAAACTAAAGTGAAAGAGTTTACAATGAAAATCATGGTATATTGTTAAATCAATGAGAACTGGTAGCATTGTGTTTTTCTCTCCCTATTTTTCACTAGGAGGACTTCTGTACACCAGTTACATTTAAAGGTCTATGTGAGCTGCCCTATCCGATGTGTGCGTTTAATCAGTGTTTAGTATACTTAAATGTCTTGCCCCTTTCCGACCCTTGTGTGCAACAAGCAAGGTGGTAACACTGCACTTAGAACAATGTGTGGCCTGTCGAATAAAGGGGCATGGGAAGGCATGGCCTGGGAACCGCCTACGCTGTGGAGGCCGAATAACAGACACACACGCCCCACAGAACTCAGGCTATATGTTCTAAGAGCTAGTGACATCGTTATTAATTCCTTCTTCTGACTGGTACAGTGGCATAAAGGAATTTTGAGGTGCATGGCGTTATTTTGAATAAAAGAATCTATGGAAAAGGGACGCTAATCGGGTCACCCATAGTTGTTGACCATGATGAAGCTGGCCTTATATGCAGATGATTGGGGTCATAAAGGAAAGCCTGATCCAACAAACATTCTACCACTACCCAGGCAACAGAAGACACTGTAGAACAAGCAGGATGTTAGCCTCCCTACACCATCATTTTTTTTTTTTTACCATTTTATTTTTATTTATTTTTTTAAACAACAAACAACTTCTCACCCACATTAGGGTGGAATTAGCCTAGCCTTGTCCCCCCAACCTCTCCCCCCACTTCCACCCTCGCCCCCCGACCCCTATATTGTGTATACTCCACCAAGTCTATGAGTATGTAACCGAATCAGCGGTCGGTATGAGAAGAGAAACTTCACCCGCTGTCAATGACGAGAAGGTACTACCTTTACTGAGTAATGGCCGGTGAGGCAAGAGCACTCACACTCATTCATCAAAAAAGTTACTAGTGGTCCCCAGATGTCAGGTGGGCGTGCATGTTGTGGCAGCAGCTTAATGAAATCGGTTTCAACATCTTGGCAGTAAAGAATGTCTCTGCGCCATGCGGTGACAGTTGGGGGGGGGGGGGGGGGGACCGCGGCTCCAGGCCAAGGCGACTCTTCTGCGAGCCAGTGTCAGCAGAATACCTGCTAGCTTTCTCGTAGGGGTCTTCAACAGTCTGGTCATGCCCAACAGAGCTGCAGTGTTGGCTGGGAGAATCGGCTCACCGATTATCTTACTCGTGATTTCCAGCACCTGGGGCCAAAATGCGGCCAGCTTAGGGCAGTCCCATGCCAGATGTAAGAAGTTTGCTGAGGTCAACCCACACCTCTCACATCCGAAAGACGATTCTGGATGCTGCATTTTTGCTTTGGCTGGTGTAAAGTATGTTTGATGCAGGTAGTTGAAGTGGATTAACTTGAGGCGGGTATTGAGGGCAATCTTCTGGGTCTGTCTAAGGATAAAGGACCAATCGGTGTCGGAGAAGGTTATATTTAGGGCCCTTTCCCATCTAATCTTGGCTCGGGACACTGTGGGAGATGTGTCTGAAATGATGGTTCTGTAGATCTGAGAGAGTGGTCTCCCTTCACCCTGAGACTGAATTACTGAGTGTAAGAGCTGCCATGTTTGGGGTTGCTGTGGAAAGGTAGGAAGGATTGCTCGCAGAGTGTGGCGTACCCTGAAATAAATAAAGATGTCTAACGGGGTAGTGCCACCTTTTCTCCTTGCTTGATCGGGAGTCAGGAAACCGTCATCTGTGAATAGGTCCCCAAGGTTCTTGATTTGAAGTTTCTCTAGCCATTGGAGATATACTTTTTCGGACGTCAACGGGATCCCCGGTATGAATTTTGCTGGGAGGAGTGGAGAATATCGAGTGTCGATGTTGTATTTCTGCGCCAAGAGCTTCCATATCTTGTACGTTGTTAAGATTATATTCATAGTGTCGTTGGGGACCGGGATTTTCCCGAAGATGACTGCTTTCAGTAGGTTCGGTGAGGCCAGGGCCCTCTCTATTTGCACGTGTGGTCTGACAGGGTTTGTGGTGTACCAGTGGCTATGAAATTGTGCCTGGGCCGCCCAGTAGTATCTCTCCAGATCGGGGAGCGCCAAGCCACCTTTTATTACTGGGAGGGTTAGCGTGGAATGAGCCACTCTGGCGGGTTTACCGACCCACAGTAGTTCCAGGACCAGACTCTTTAGTTTCTTCAGGAAGGGTTGTGGAAGTAGGATGGGAATGTTGGTGAAGAGATATAGAAGTTTCGGTAGAATCACCATCTTGACAAGAGAGGCTCTTCCCCATAGTGTTAGGGGTAGGGTTTTCCATCGGGCCACTTTTTCTGTTAAGGACTTGAAGACCACTTCATAGTTGTCCTGGAATACTTCTTGGTGATTTAGTGACATTTGGATGCCTAGGTATCTCACCTTGGATGACTTCCAGGTGAGATGGAAGTCATCATGGAATGGCCGAGTCGCCGGGGTGAGCGGGAAGATAATTGATTTTGTTTGATTAATTTTGAGGCCAGATGCAGCTCCGAATCTGATCACTTCGCTCATGATAGGGTTTAAATTGTCGACTGGGTCCCTTATATAGAGAACCACGTCATCAGCGTACAATGAGATGATGAGTTTATGCGGGCCTATGACCAGACCTCTGTGTTGCCTGTGCTCGCGTAGATTGGAGGCAAGGGGTTCCATTACTAGGGCAAATAGTAGAGCTGACAGTGGGCAGCCTTGCCTGGTACCACGTTGTAAGTTGATGATGGATGATCTAGCTGTGCCGACTATTATGTTGGCTGTGGGTTTAGAGTATAGCAGGGAAACTAGTCTAATGAAGCGAGCCCCCAGGCCCATTCTGGTAAGTACTGAGAATAGGAATGGCCACTCCACCGAGTCGAATGCTTTTTCAGCATCAAGAAGAAGAGCAATGGCTTGTTGGGATGGGTTCAGTGCTCCCATCACTCCAAATAGTCTCCTAATGCCGAATGTGGTATTGCGGCCCGGTATGAACCCCGCCTGGTCAGCAAGGACTAGAGCAGGCATTAGTGGCATCAGTCTATTCGTTAGGATTTTTGCTAGAATCTTGTTGTCTAGATTTAGGAGGGAAATGGGGCGGTAGGAAGCACATTTATCCGGTGGCTTGTCTGCTTTGTGCAGGAGAATCACATTGGCTTCACGCATTGTCTGTGGTAGGGTACCTTCCTCCACTCCCTACACCATCATACTCATCAATTGATTTATATAGCGAACAGGGGTTAGCAGACTAGCCAGTATGGATACAGCATACCTTTGGAGCAGGAATTTAATCTGCAGCTTCGTAGATTCTCGGGTAAATTGCCCCAAGAATCTGGTAATTTGTTCATTTCATATTCATGTACTGAGATATAAAGTGAAGATGCATGAGGTTTTTGGTTTGGTAGTTAAATAGCTGTGAATGTGGTAGGCATTTAATAGCTTTAGTGGAATTGGTCCTATGTTTGAATACCGCAACAATCTTGTTGACCCAAATTATTGATATGCAAACATAGAATATTCTTCCCAAAGAGAACCTTTCATGGACATAAACCTGACACAATGTCCTTTCTTGTGCTCTGAAGCAGACATTTAATGCTGGTCATCATCTCTTGCGTTCCCTCGAGGTTACTAAACTGAGGTTTGTGTGTGGTGCTCATTTATCGACCTTGGAAGGATGAAAGGCTGACTTTGGCCCCTCTGGGATTCGAACCTGCTCTACTCACTGTGCTATCGGACCGGCTTGTCACATTTCAAATGTTAGCCCAGCAACCAGCGGTGAATGTGTATACCTGTTACAACCATATTAATACATGAGGAAGTACATTCATTAACTGGGACCACCATGGAGCTTAAAAGTCTTGTATTTGGGAGCACAAGTCCTGGAAAAAAGTGCATTACTTTGCACTAAATTGAGTACCGTCACACGGTCCATCACCTGTCAACCAAAGCTTTTTTCCTGCAAGAGCATTGTGCAGTGCTGCCTCCTCTTTTAGCCAGATATATTCTGTTCAGGGAAGATGTACTTTCTCTGGTGTTTGTAGTGGGAGTTATTTGACGGGGGCTGAAGAAAAACTTGAGATTTCTGAGAATGTCATTCCACTAAATAAAAGTACTTTTATCTGTATTTTGTGTTTATTTTTGTTTCTATATCGCTTAACGCCTAGGCACTTCATAAATGTAATCAACAGTACAATAAAATGAGTACGAAATAATCAAACCAAAAAATCATGTAGAAAGAAGATTATTATTTTTTAAAAGAGGAAAGGATGAGATCGGACGCAAAGTAAAGAGGAGGGCATTCCAGTGGTTTGGTGCAAGTAAAGAAAAGAACCAAACACGGAAGGGGCACAAGCGGGGCGTGGAACTGTTGGAAGAAAGAGGGATTGCGAATGGAGGGAGTGATTGGGGGAATAGAAAGAAATAAGATGAGAAATAAGGAGGAGATAGGCCATAGAGGCATTTAAAGATGATACAGAGGAAATTAGACAAGATTTTAAAACAAACATTGAAAATAGTGCAGTGCACAAAAGATAGTCTTATGTTATTGTGCATTTGTATAGCGCCTTTTATACCATTGGTATGATCTCAAAGTGCTGTGGGTTGAATGCCCTAGGGGACCGTAGACCCGGTCAGTGGAGAGAGTAGGGTAGTATATAGTGCTTGGGTGCACTCAGTATGTGTGCAGAGAGTGCGGTTTGCACGGTGTATAGCTGCATTCTAATGCTAGGTGTGGTGCAGTGGTTGTGTGAGATCAGTAGAATGTGTGCAGCAAGGCCATTGACCTCGTATTCTACATTCTGGTGGTGGTGGAGTTTGTGTATGAGATTGTGTGCAACTAGGCTGATTTTTCTCGTGGGGAATAGCTGCATTCAAAAGACTGTTGAGGTGTTCATGGACATGTGTAGGTATGCTAGGCCGAATTGATCGAGGGGTGTAGCTGCATTTTATTGTTTGTTGGTGTTGAGGAGAGAGTGAGCAGATCAGTATGTGCGAGTGTGTCTGTGCGGATTGGTGGGAGACCCCTATTCCTGTTTACCTTCTAGTGTCTGCTGAGCTGACCATATCTGTTATAGAGGTTCGGAGCATTGGTTCTCTGAGAGAAATGCTCTGTCTAGTGCAGAGTTTGTTCTGATTACCAGGCTTGAGGTTGTCTTTCGCCTCTTGGCAGAGTCATCGCCCTATTCCTAATCTTTATTGGGTTAAGCGAATTGCAGGTCTATAGCCGTCCCTGTGTCTTGTCTGCCTTTGTTTATTGGATGATACCTTCTGGTTGTGCTGTTGCATCCAGTTCTCTTCTATCTGACTTACGAATACTAACTAGATTCGATGACTGGTGTTCAGTGGACCCAAGGACCAACAACAGCTACTATGGTCATCCCTGGGTAGACCATAGAGAAGGGAAGAACAGTAGAAAAGTTGGCAGAGGATATGAGAAGAAATAACAAGTTTGGAAGCAGAAAAGGGCGTTGCTAAAGAGCCATGTAGGTGTACGTGTCCTCGCAGAGGCTCCTGCTGATCCGAACACTATCCTGGCAAGAACCACGTGGAAACTGACGCATTTGTTCCACAAATATAGGATTGTCTAGCTGATGCCCCATGGCACAACTGGAGGCAGTACAGCAGCGAAATCCGAAGAGATCACAATATTAGGAACCTGGAAAGGTCTGGAGACACGACCACCACGAAAAGGAAGATGGCCACCGTCTAACAACAAAGGGAAGAGCCGAGTGAAGGCCGATTAGGTGCCACGCGGCAGACTGTATCTTATCCTGGGACAGGGTGCGGCGTCAGCCCCGTGGACATGAGACTTGCCCGGGGATAATCACAGGAGTGCAGGGGATTTCACTGGATGCAGCGGACTAAAGGTCACATGGGAAATGAAACTGGAAGCAGCCATGGCAAATCTCAAAACCTCACTTGAATTTAAGATAGACGCAGTACAGGTGGACGTCAACCTATTGCGACAAGAAGTCAGAGCGGTAGCCGAACGCACAAGTGAGTTGGAAAAAGAAGTCCAGTCCAATACCACCACCTCCAAGGCGAACGCCTCCGAGATTCATATATTGCGCGAACAAGTGGGTAACTTGGAAAGTAGGGCAGAGGAGGCCGAAGGCTGGGTCCGAAGGAACAATGTACGCATTGTAGGGCTCCCGGAAGGGGAAGAAGGCTCAAACCCCACAGACTATGTAGAGACCATGTTGCTGCAAGAAATTGAAAGAGGAGTGCTCTCCCAAGGGTTCGCGGTGGAAAGAGCCCACCGTGCACTGTCAAGAAGACCGGTCCCAGGCTCACTTCCGAGGCCGATCATTGCCAAAATATTGAATTACTGTGACCGGGAACGAATCCTGGAATATTTCCGCAAAGGGGGCACCATAAGGAGGGCATCTGCGGCATATTAGGCAGACTACACATTCCAGGTACAAAGACGCCGACTAAACTTTGGAGTAGCCAAGAGGAGGCTGCGGGATGCAGGCCTCATATACATGCCGATGTACCCTGCGAAACAAAGTCTTTCATACAAACAAGGCATTGTTCTTCGAGACCCCTGAGGAAGCTATGGACTGGCTGGATGCACAGAATGGCCCGCAGGCGGCGGAGGAACAACGCGAGAGCCGAGATGAGAAGTGAAGAATCAGCCTGGAACACTGAGGTGCTGTATACATAAGGACAATGGGACTTGAATATAGCTTTGTATAGACTTGGGAGAAGGTACGATGTATACGCGGCGGGCAGGAATACTGAAGCTACTTGCAGGAGGCACAGAGGACCTGCCTCATACCCCACTAGACAGACTAGTTAGGTTGCCAGTAGTGCGGCAACCACCTGCTGGGTTCCTGGCACCGATATACAGGGCAGGACCAGATGCGGGCAGGCCTGAGATCCAGGGATGGAGCTGGGCTACAGTTGGGGAATGGGAGGGAGGCGGGAGGGGGGGTTGTTGGGGGGGTTTGTAGTGTGTATGGTTATAGTAGTAGGGGTAGTTGTTAGGGAACGAGCTTGCACCCAAGGGTCCCTGCGCATGGTTTACTCCAAGTACAACTGGAGGAAAGGTCGAGGGAGGAGGGACGGGACTTGGACGATGATGGGATACCTTAGAATAGTAACCTGGAACATCAGAGGTCTCAATAGCTACCTGAAGAGAAACAAAGTCATGATGTACCTTAGAAGGCAAAGGGTAGATATAGCCCTTTTGCAAGAAACCCACCTCACTAGAGAGAAGCAGGAGGCGGTGAAGAAAAAGTGGAGAGGGACTACCAGTCAAAACCACTCTGATTTCCCAGAATCATTATTCCCGCTCTCCTCACCTGTGTTGGATGAGTCAGTGGAGAAGACGTTCTGTGGGTCCTTACGCCAAGTGTGGGGATCTTCCAGGTTTTTTTTTTAGGACCAGTGGCTTGCCACGGAAAGAAGCCGCAAACACAATTTTCAAGTTGTGATGGAGACCCCCTTCCGGGACAGCCGGAAGGGAAAAAAAAGCCGAGGCAAAAAAAAACCTGAAGTAGAATTGGAGTCCAGTCCGGTGGTTGCCTTATGGAAAAGAACGTAGAGCAGAAGATAATGGAATCTCCACGATGTTCGTATGCAAGGTCCTGCGGAAGGAAGGCAGGAGCAAACAGGGGTCCCCAACGGTAAGTGAAAAGAAGCCGAAGGCGGAGGACAAAGAAAGCCTTAGCAAAAGCGGGGAAGGAGCCAAAAGGGAACAGGCGGAGAAAGTAAACGGAGGCAACTAAAGTAGGAAAAAAGGGAAAGCCTAACAGAACGGAAAAAAGAAAGAGGAGAGAAAAAGCAGCAACAACAAGGCCGTGTTGTAAGAGAAAGTTCGTGTTAGCGAATGAAGGAAAGCACTTCAAAGAGTAGGCACTAAGCGTTGAGGTGGCAGTCTGAAAGACACTGCAGTTGCAACGCACCGGGGCTGCTGGAAGGAAGTGTATAAATCCGGCGGCTCTGATCACTGAGAAGCAAACACTAGACCGTTGCCATATACAACGTGCACAACGTAAAGGCAGGCTCAATGGCGGCGGCCCTTCGTCCATTTCGCCCAAAGTTTCCACGCTCCGGGGTACATGACAGTATGCCCCCTTCTATTCTTTGGGCAACCTGGTTTTCCTGGATGATTCCTATGGAATTTCTGAACGAGTCTTGCTGCATGTACGTGGTTTACAGGTTCCCAGGAGTCTTCAGAACTGGGATAACCCTTCCAGCTAACCAGATATTCAAGCCTGCCCTTGCATTAACGGAGTCATTAATTCCTGAGACCCCGTATTCCTCCGACTGACAGGGTGGTGAGAATCTTGTCTTCAATAGTTTTCGGTGGTTAGGATCCACCAGATAGGTCTTCAAGAGAGAAGTGTGAAACACAGGATGTACTCGTCTTAGACTCTTTGGCAGACGTAAATGAAAGGCAACTGGGTTTATCACTTTCTGAATGGGGAATGGCCCGATATACCTGGGTGATAACTTAGAAGGCCTTACCCAGCAAGGTAGGTATTTCGTAGAGAGCCAGACCATATCCCCGGTTGACCATTCTGGGTTCATCCGCCGATGACGGTTCTCCTGGGTAACAAAAGTCTGTTGCATGACCTTCAGTTGTTCTGATGCTTGTTTATGTGCCTCTGTAAGAGTGGTTAATAATGCGTCTAATCCCGGAAGGTTGGTTGCATGGAGATCTGAAGGTAATATGTCTCTTGGGTGGAACCCGTAGGAACAGAAGAAAGGAGAAAGGCTGGTTGCAGTGTGCCGGGTATTATTGTAGGCATATTCTGCGGTACTAAGACGTTCAGCCCAGTTGTCTTGTTGCTGGTTGGTGTAATACCTCATATAGTGTTCTAGAGTGTTATTTAGTCTTTCTGTCTGACCGTTTGTTTGTGGATGAAAACCTGAGGATAGAGCCCTTTCGATTCCCAGTTTGTCACATAGAGTCTTCCAGAACTTAGAGGTGTATTGACTGCCGTGGTCAGATATGATTTTATCAGGCAGTCCGTGAAGACGAAATATATCCTGTAGGAATACTTGGGCCATTTCACATGCCGTGGGTAATTTAGGCAATGGGGGAAAAATGAGCCATCTTTGTGAACGAGTCCACGGTCACCATGATACAGGAACATGAGTTAGAGACGGGCAGGTCCACGATAAAATTTGTGGATATTACACCCCATGGACGTGTTGAAACAGGTTCCTGTTGTAAGAAGCCTAAAGGTTTGAACGTGTTGGTTTTCCTAGTAGCGCATATAGGGCAAGCTTTGACATATGCCTGTACTTCTTGTTTCATCCAAGGCCAAAAGAAAGAACGTTGTATCCACTCGAGAGTGTTGGTACTTCCCCGATGTCCTGCAGTCTTGTTATTGTGACACCATTTCAGGATCTTTTCCCGGATCTCTTTAGTGGGTATGAATAAGCGATGATCCGAATACAACAGACTCTTGTTCTCTTACAAGTGATTGTGAAACCCCTTCAATTCTGGACATGGAGTACAGATAGTCGCCTCTCTGACTTCTTGTAGAAACGAGGATACTTGAGGCACTATACGGTTCGATGGTATCAACCTTTCTGGTAGTATCTGTCTAGTAGCGTCTTCGGACGATTTACGGGAAAGAGCATCCACCACCGTGTTGAGCCTTCCCAGTAGGTATGTTATCTGAAAATTGTACTGTGCGAAGAAATGGGCCCATCTGGCTTGGCGTGAATTAACGCAATCCATTGTCTGAAGTTCTCTGAGGTTTCTGTGGTCTGTGCGTATGAGAAAAGGAAACGGACCCCCTTGTAGTAGATGTGCGCCAAACAGAACAGATCCTTAAGTTTCACAAAACTATCTTGGGCCTGTGGCGACCATGAGAAGGGTCTACTAGACTTTTTCAATAGTGAGGTGATGGGTAACACTAGCTCCGAAAATCTAGGTATAAACCGGCGATAAAGATTTGCCAAGCCTAAGAATCGTTGTACTTCTTTTAGTGAGGAAGGTGCAGGCCAGTCGAGGATGGCAGTAACCTTCCTGGTGTCCATTTGAACACCCTCTGTTGAGAGGATGTATCCGAGGTAGGCTACCGATGTCACACAGAACTTTTCCGGTTTGGCTAGCAATTTTTGTCTTAGAGTCTTTGCATGACTTAGTGTAAGTGTTTCTTATGTTCTTGAGGAGTGGATGAGAAGACCAGAATGTCATCTAGATATACAATGACTGAGAAAAACAAAATGACTGAAAAAACACGATCTATGAATCTCTGGAAGATAGCTGGGGCCTTTACCAGCCCAAAGTGCATAACCCGATATTCAAATAGACCGGAGGGAGTCCGAAAGGCTGTCTTCCATTTGTCTCCTGACCGAATTCGCAAGAGATGGTATGCGCTGCGGAGGTCTAACTTGGAGAAGATGGTAGCTCCTCTTAGGCCCTCATTGATATCTGCGATTAAAGGCATGGGATAACAATCCCGGACAGTCACTTTGCCGGACAGTCACTTTGTTAAGGCCCCCATATTCGATACAAGGCCTAAGTTCTGCTGTATCTCTCTTTGGTATGAAGAAGAGAGGGGCTCCTGCTGGAGATCTAGATGGTTTTATGAGGCCATTGGCCAAGTTGGTATTCAAATAGGTTCTGAGGACCTTCTTTTCAGAGGTAGAAAAGAAAACATCCTACCAAAAGGCACAAGAGCTCCAGGTGGTAGATAGATAACACAATCCTCGGGCCACTGGGGAGGCAGTTCTTGAGGGATCTGTTCAACAAACACCTGTCTGTAGGACGTCAATTCTTTGGGAATGTTATGTATACCTAGAATGTTCTCTGATTCCGAAGAGAGAGTTTGGATCACAGTAAATGCAGCATGCTTAAGACACTGTTTCTTACAGAATTCTGACTGAAGGTCCATCTGATTATGTTGCCAATCAATGTGAAAGTTGTTTTTTCTCAACCATGTTATGCCCAATATCATGGGAAAATGTGCTGCTCGAATTATGTCAAAAGTAATAAGTTCAGTGTGTTGCATTATTGTTATTCATAATTCTTTGGTGGTATGGGTGATAGGACCTGAGCTGAGGGGGGAGCCATCAACCCCTTCCACCTTTTGTCCTTCTTTTCTGGGCAGACGGCGGTGACCCACCTTATCCGCCAAAAAAGTATCCACAAAGGATACTGCCACCCCGCAGTCTAAAAGGAGCAGGGTTTCAATCTGCTGGTTTCCACATTTCACTCCTACTGAAATGACCATAAGTCTAGCATCATCTGGGGTAGGCGAAGAGTTAACTGAAAGAGTAACATAGGGACCTGTTGACTCACCTCGGTATCTCGTCCCTACTAAGACTGAGGTTTTTCGTTTCCCGATCTTTTGGAGAGTAACTCTGAACAATCCTTCAACAGGTGTTTATCTGAACCACAGTAGGCACATAATCCTAATTCTCGGCGGTGTCTTCTTTCTTCTGACGAGAGGGGGACGCGTGTCAACCCGATTTGCATAGGTTCTTCCTTAGAGGATACAGGCGAGGAGTGAGTGGGGAATCCAGGATTTGAGAGAGGCGACCGATGACGCTGTTTCTCCGAATGTCGTTCCGATATCCTGTGTTCAATTTGTAATGCTGAAGACAATAACTCAGATAAATTAGCGGGTCTTGGCGTCCTGGCTAGCTTATCGTTAATCTCTTCTTTGAGGCCTCGTCTGAAGATGGTAAACAGTGCCTGGTCCGGCCATCCAGCTTCTGTGGCTAGTTTTTTGAATGAAGTAATATAGGTCAAAAGATCCGCAGTTCCCTGTCTTATGTCCAAAAGGTCTTCACAAGCCGTGTAGATCATCTCAGGGCGCTCAAAGGCTTGTCTAAGCTGTGCAATGATATTTCCATAATTCTCTAGTAATGGGCTGGCCCCGGTTACTAAAGGAGTGGCCCAAGCCAAGGCGTTCCGGTTAGGTTTGAGATGATGAACCCTACTCGTGCGTGATCAGAGGTATCCGTGTTGGTTCTGAAAGTGAAATAGATGGTACAGGCATCCCGGAACTCCTTCAGTCTTTGGGGAGTACCATCGTATTTCCCTGATGACAGACCCATGGGTGGTAGTTCTGCCAGAGGGCGCTCTCTGTTGGACACCAATTGGCAGAGGACGGTATTTTCAGTTTTGAGTTGTTGCATTTCTACTGAAAGCGTTTGTACCGCTGCTACGAGCTCCTGTATCTGCTCTGCTGTAGTCATCTTTCTTTTCAGGCGTTGCAATCTGTCACAACCACTCTCTGATTTCCCAGAATCACTATTCCTGCTCTCCTCACCTGTGTCGGCTGAGTCTGTGAAGAAGACGTTCTGTAGGTCCTTACGCCAAGTGTGGGGATCTTCCAGGGTTTTTTTCAGGAGCAGTGGCTTACCACAGAAAGAAGCCCCAATCACAATTTCCAAGTTGTGATGGAGACCCCCTTCCGGGACAGCCGGAAGGGGAAAAAAAACCAAAGTAGAATTGGAGTCCAGTCCGGTGGTTGCCTTATGGAAAAGAACGTAGTGCAGAAGATAATGGAATCTCCACGATGTTCGTATGCAAGGTCCAGCGGAAGGAAGGAAGGAGCAAACAGGGTCCCCAATGGTAAGTGAAAAGAAGGCGGAGGACAAAGGAAGCCTTAGCAAAAGCGGGGAAGGAGCCAAAAGGGAACAGGCGGAGAAAGTAAACGGAGGCAACGAAAGTAAGAAAAAAGGGAAAGCCTAACAGAACGGAAAAAAGAAAGAGGAGAGAAAAAGCAGCAACAGCAAGGCGGTGCTGTAAGAGAAAGTTCGCTTTAGCGAATGAAGGAAAGCACTTCAAAGAGTAGGCGTTAAGCGTTGAGGTGGCAGTCTGAAAGACACTGCAGTTGCAACGCACCGGGGCCGCCGGAAGGAAGTGTATAAATCTGGCGGCTCTGATCACTGAGAAGCAAACACTAGACCGTTGCCATATACAACGTGCACAGCGTAAAGGCACGTTCAATGGCGGCTTCCACGCTCCGGGGTACATGACACTACCGTGGGAGCAGCGTACTCAGCATACGCCAAGGGAGTAATCATCTGGGTGGCGCCACATGTGCCCTTCCAGGTGCTACAGGCCACTGCGGAGCTGGATGGGAGGATGGTAGCGATCCGGGGACTGCTAGAGAATTGTGCATCATAAACACATATGCACCTAACCAGGATACAGTGGCCTACTTTAAGACACTATATAGTAAGATCAGCCCCCACATAGGAGGATCGGTTATATGGGGGGGGGATTTTAATTGTACGCTAAACCCCCAAATCGACAGATAAGACACAAAACTAGATAAGCCCACCCCCGCAGTGAAGAAGTTACAAGCCCTATTGGGAGACTTCGGGCTTGAAGACATATGGAGGCAGCAACACCCGAATGACGGGCAATACTCGCACTATTCCGCCCCACACAACCTGTACACGAGGCTGGACTCCATGTTCGCCACTCCGGAACTGGTGGGGGAAATGATGAGTTCGGAAGCCGAGAATACTATCTGATCATTCCCTCCTGGTTCTGACGTGGCGGCACCAACCCCCTAGAGCCAGGACCCAAACATGGAGGCTTGGAGCCGAGGCACTGAAGGATAGCACTTTCCGGGAGTATTTGAGGGAGGAGATACTTGGCTATTTCGAAAATAATACGGGGAGTGTGGATTCTGAGGGTACCCTGTGGGAGGCCTTTAAGGTGGTGGTGAGGGGAGCGGCCATATCCAAATCCAGAGGGCTTCAAGGGGGGATAGTGCGAGAGCTACAGGAAACAGAAAAGACACTAGAAGCTTTTATAAAAAAAAGAGGCACCTCACAGTAGGACGCCAAAAGGGTAATCCAGCTACAACAGGCATGCGCTGGGCTCTGGGAGAGACTATGCAACCTAAACTATAAAAAATACATTGAGAGACAACATGCGGGGGGAGACAAACCAGGGAGGCTGCTTGCTTGGCTATACAATAATGAGACACCAAGGACAGCAATTAGAGAGATAACGGGAGAAGAGGGCCAGGTCTGGAACACGCAGGAAGGCGTGAACAAGGGATTCCTTAGATTCTATAAACACCTATATGAAGATACAGGGGAGAAGGCAGAGCAGGAAACTCGGGAGATGCTAGAAGACATTGGACTTCCCCAATTGAGTGAGGAAGATAGGGAGAACCTTGATGCCCCTATTACAATAGAGGAATTAGAAACAGTAGTAATACAACTGCCCACGAGCAAAGTCCCTGGAGCGGACGGGCTTCCCAGCGAATCTTATAAAACATATAGACAGGAAGGAAGTGCTCCCCCCGCTTTTAGCAATGTTAAACAAGGCCTTTGGTAAGGGGAAACTTCCGGAATCTCTGAGGGAAGCGGTAATTGTACCTCTCCTTAAGCCCAACAAGCCAAGCACGGACTGTGGATCGTACAGACCACTGTCCATGCTAAATCAGGACAGCAATATTCTCACGTCATTGCTGGCGAATAAACTTAAACGGGTAATAAAGAAACTCATACACCCTGATCAAACCTGATATGTCCCAGGTAGAAGCATATCTGATAACCACTGAATGTTACACCATATAATAGAACAGGTAGAGGGAGACCCAAGTGAAATAGCAGTAGTTTCGCTAAACGCAGTGAAAGCCTTCGATTCTGTAAGATGGCCTTGGATGATAGTGGCCCTGAAAGAATACGGGATGGGACCAGAATACCTGAGGTGGGTGAAAATGGTGTATAGCGCCCCAACAGCCAGGGTCAAAACAAGAGCGATTAATATCAGACAAATGGCAACTCCGTAGAGGCACGAGACAGGGATGTCAATGGTCCCCGATGCTGTACATCCTTGCCTTAGAACCACTAGCAATCTGTCTGAGACAGCAGTATGAAGAAATAGGGGTCCACACCAAGGGGGGACCGCACTTGATATCATTGCACGCAAATCATATGCTGTTATACCTGCATTACCCAGAGGAAAATTTGCAATATGTCTTGAAGGTGGTGGAGCGCTACGTGACCCTCTCGGGCATAGCGGTAAACCCCAAAAAATCATGCATGTTCCCTCTAGGGAGGTACAGAGGAGTCCCGCAAGAGAAGCTACCTGTTTTGCAGATAGCCTGGCAGACCCGAACATTTAGATACCTGGGGATTAACATATACCATACGATGGAAGATGAGTACAAATATAACACGGAAAGAGCAGTGGAAGGTAGTAAGAACAGTATGGGATTCTGGGCTAAGCTCCCCCTGGCCGTGGTGGGAAGGGCTGCTCTACTCAAGATGGTAGTCCTGCATAGGCTACGACACTCTTTTGTGAATATCCATACATGCCGCCCAGGCGATTCTTCACTAAACTACAGAGCTTATGTAGAGGCTTCCTGTGACACAAATCCATAAACACGGTGGCCCTATGGAAACTACAAAACGTGTATGACAGAGGTGGTATAAACCTGCCGAACTTTGAAATGTACCATATGGCGGCACAGCTGCAATATATCGCCAGGTGGCTGTCGGAAGACGAGAAAGCAGAGTCTAGATTGCTGAGGGCCGAATGCGACCCTTATTTCCTAAAAGAGCTGATATGGCTACCCAAATCAGAGATGCAGGGGCGATCGAGATTGTTGGAAATGGGATGGAAGACGTGGCAAAAGATGTGTCTAGCTATAGGAAACCCGACCCCATGCTCCCTGCAGGCGCCACTTGTGGCGCTACACGGGGTGGAAGAGCAACTGAGGAAAGGGATCCGCAAATACTGGGAGCCGGTAGGCCTAGCGACTTTGGGCGACTTATGGGGAGAAGGGGAGGCACTGGACTTCCAAGCGCTATTTGACGAAACCGGTATACACACGGGGCAATACATCACACCAGAATAATTAGACGGGTGAAGGAAATGTGGCCCGGAATAGCATTAGCAGAGGAACCGGATACCGCCATAGAAACTATGTATGATATTTCGGAGGGAGGGAATGAGACATCCCGGATCTACGAACTGGTAATGTCCAGAGTGGGGAGGGAGCTGCTCTAATTGAGACAGAAATGGGAGGAGGCGGCGGGAGAATATATGCACAACGGATAGCGGGAAAAAGCTCAAAGATACCATAAAAAGGTGTCTAGGAACGCAAGGCTGCAGAGATTCATTTATACGTCACCCATAGGGCGTACATGACCTCCCAAAAGATCACTGGGTTTGGAAGTGCAGAAGTACAAAAATGTCCTAAGTGCGGGGAGTTGGATGCTGGGATGATCCATATGTTCTGGGCGTGCCCGGAGGTGGGAAGATTTTGGGATGAGATCAAGGTACGACTCTCTGAAAAGGGGATCAACCTAGATGTGGAATCCATGTGGGCTTGCATGTTAGGGGGATTTACTAGACCACGCAATCTGAAACATGTATGCAAACTTAAAGACCTGGCTTACATCCTGGCCAAAAGAAGAATAGCTACGAGCTGGAAAGAAGCCGGCAGACCCAGATTAGAGGTATGGTAGAATGATCTCCTGAAATGAGCAGACACCGAGACAGTGGCATTGTATGATGCAGCTACCAAGGGGGAGGATGATGAAGTAGGACCTCTGATAGCATGGAGACAAATGGTAGCCACGTTGTCAGGAACCTCCCAGACCAAATCCAGCAAATGTGATACGCCCGAGAGTGGCGAAGGGGAATTAACCCCAAGAGAAGGGAAGCCCGGAGAATGAGGTGGAAGCTTGAGTTAAAAGAGGGGAGGGGGGAAGACATTAATAAATAACATGCAATTGTATGCCAAAAAACTTGTAACTGAAGATGTCGGGCGTGATGGTTATGTTTTGTCTTTGTTGAAACCAATACAAATTGTTTAAAAAAAAAAAAAAGTTTGGAAGCAGAAAATGTACGGAACCGACGAGCCTTCCGGATGTTATGTAATTGGAATTGGCATGAGTGTGAAGTAATAGAAATGTGAGTAAAGAAAGAAAGTGAAGAATCGAAGACCATACCCAAGTTACGTAAAGTTGGGGAAATGGATAAGGAAGATAGAGGAAAAGAGAATAATATGGGACAGAGCAGAAGGGATAGTATTAGTAGGAAAGAAAAGAACCTCTGTTTTGGAGGAGTTGAGATGTAGATAATGAGAGGTGTGACAATTCACCAGGTAGCGTCACTTCTCCCCAAGGGGGAGCCCTTTTCCAAGAGGCTAGGGAGATATGGCCGCTACCTAAGGGTGGTTTAATGCGAGAGGACCTCGTGGGGAGATACTCACCCTCTGGGAACAAGGATGATCACCTAGGGTACAGCCCATTGAGCAATGCCACTCCCCAACATTCACTAGTCCCCCTCTCCATTGGGAGACATTTCATTGAGAGTAAACCCATGTATGTTTGTAACAAATAGAATATAGCTAAAGCAGAAAGTACTAGTATGAAGAAGAGCACAGAAGACATGAACATTACTGACTGTGCTCGTACTGGAATGAGATGGCCCAGAGGAGGCAGAAAGATCAATTTGTCAACAGAAACAAAGGACAATCCTGCAGGGCGCGACTGGCAACATTGTATAGGAAGAGACGATGTACTAACAAACCTATCGAGCCCAGCCAGGCATCTAAACCAGCAGGAGTTACAAACACTGTTGGCAGACTGGAGTCTCAGAAGAATGGAGGACGCTGCAAAGCGGTGAGGAAGTTCTCTGTGAGTCCAGCTGGAGTGGACCGCGCACGCAAAGCAGGAGAGAAGAGCCAAGCAGCACAGCAGAGCGCGTAGCCACCTTGGTGCTGTTGAAGCTGGAGAGGGAAGTCCAAAGAATCGAAGAGACAAGCTCCCATCCCAGGAAGTCCCGGTAGGCATACCGCAGTCCCTTAGAAGGTGACAGGAGGTACGAGAGACCTGGAGTGGACACAGGGCTGGAAGAGAGATGGGTCAGGGACCCTAACAATTGTGTACCTAGCATCCGAGGGGAGCTTCCTTGTCGCAGTGGCAACAATAAGCCCACTGACTACCAGAGATGGGTTGAGGACTCTAACAAATGCAACACTGAGCATCCGAGGAGAACTGTTACGCTCACCTGGTATCCACGGGGGCGCCACCCAGCCGTAGGGACTCTGGTATCCTTCTCTGCGGTTCCCAGGTGTGATCAGCGAGGGAGTTTTGCCTGGAATACAAGCGAGCAATGTTCAAGACGGGCAACTGGGGTAATCGGCCCCTCACCACCCCGTATGCCCACAGCCCCTCTGGGGCCTCTCCTCACCTTGTTGTTAGTTCAGGTGTGTTCTCCGTCCTGCCTTATTAGCAGGGGCGTGTTGTCCTTTGTGGGCGAATGCTATCGAGTTAATTCCATGATGCTGGCCTGTTTTGAGTCTTTCAGGTATTTCTTATTGCTGTTGTATATTGTTGTTATTTTTGCATGTCTTTCTTGGTTTAATAAATGTCTCTTTCTCTTCCTTAGGTGTGCGGAAGTCCAGTGTGATGCATTGGCTGAATTGGGTCTCGCCGGTAAATGATGGCGTGTAAAGAGCGCTATGATGCGGTAAGTAGGCGCTATGCGCTGCGCTATGATGCCTTGCCTTTGTTAACCTGGTGTTTTATCTTTCCCATAGTTCGCGATGCTCGCACGGTGTGTGGAATCCCAAGGCGGTGCTGGTTGAGGGGAGACTTGCGAGGTAAGCTTTTCTGCACAATTCGTTATGTTGTAAAGTTTCTAACATCTTGTTTCTTCCTTTTTTGCAGATCCGTCGGTCCGGGAGACGCGCTGATCCTATGAAGCTGTTTGCAGGAGCTGTGGGCAGATAACGATGAAAATTAGGGGTAAGCTGCTGCTTCTAACGATGTCCTTTTGTCTCCTTACAGATGCTGTTCTTCCGAGTTTCGCGGGTACGGCTTAACAAGATGATCATCACGTTGCAGGATTGCAAAGTAACGCGAAGCGTGTTATCCAAGTCGGGGGTGGTTTAAATTGCTTCAAGAAAGTAGTTCAGGTAAAGTAGTTCCTAGGCTACCAGACCCAAAATACTATACCGCATAGCTTGGTTCCATGGAACCAAGCTATGTGGATGCCTCCACGTTGGCTGACACTTAAAATTAAGTAGTTCCCTAAACACAGGTCTTTATTAAGTATGAGCGGCGCCAGGACCGGCTCAAAAGGGCCTAGGCAATGGATGCCTAAGTTAGTTGGAGACCCGAGCCAAGACCCCTCCTGGCCCTTGGGTTTGCCAGAGGCGTTTTTGGATGTGGGTCGTGACAAGAACTTCCTCGTTTCAGTGGAAGCAATATGCCCACTGACCAACAGAGAATGGTCTGGGACCCCAACATAAGTGAACTGGGCCTCAGAGAAGAATTTCCTCGCCGGAGTGGCCCAGATAACGCCTTTTGAACACCAAAGAAGGATTTGGGACTTTGCTAATACCAAGACAGAGTGACAAAGTGTACATCAAGCTGAAGGCTGCGAAAGAGAGCTTTTTAGACACCAGTAGAATGGAGTCGTTCTCCTGAATGTGAAAAACCTGAGGGGTTTTCCCTCATTAATCCCGGGGGATCTTCTGAACAGGTGGCCAGGGGAGGGCCATCCCTTTTGGATCCCAGACAAGCGAGTGAGGATCACCTAGGTAGAGGATCCTTTGGGATTGGTGAGGGATTACCCAAGGGCGAGACATGGTGTCCCCTTTTCAAATACCCCACTACCTGACATTCCCTCAGCCTATATGGCATCTGACTGTCCCTTTTCCCCATATGCAGTAGATACAAAACACTGTATATTTAACACACAGAAACTGCATTCAGAGGCACTTTTTCTATTAATGTCCCATTAACAGGTACAGGTGAAGTCGGGCATTGAGCAAAGCTTGTGTTCGCCTAAGACCTATTAGTACTCCACAGGTGTACAAAAGGCATAACCTCCAGAGACATTCAGAACGCGTTGGAGCCCGAGGAGAGTCATGAGTCAGAGAGCGAATGTACAGGCAAGCTGGGACGCCTGAGAAACCCGAGACCTGCTGGCGGAGAATGGAGAGCTGAGAAGCTAAAGCCCTCTGGTGTGGAAAGGCTAAAGAAAGCGTGGCGAGGGAGCCAGAAGGGGGTTACATGCAAAGCTGTTCTCCAGTGAGAAGTCCTTGAAAGAGTGCTTGTTCCCCTGGGCCAAAGGGACAGCCCAGGAGAGTCTGAGGGGCAGTCAAGGAACCCCTGACCTTATACTGACCGCCACAGCTATGCTAAAGAAATCACAACAGATGAGTTCAAAGTGAGATGGGAGCCCGGTTGCTGAAAGACGCGAAGCGCGAGAGATAATTTGTTGCAAGGATTTGTTTACTGATATTACAATCGTAGGATGAAAGACGGGTTGAAGAAAAAGCTTGAATTGTCCAATGTTAACTTTAAAGTGAAGACGATAAATGTAATGTGAAATAAACAAAATAACGAAGCGTTCGCATGCACGTTAACACGCTATGAAAAACAAAGACTCTAAAGAACAGAGGCAGTCTCCGAAAGCGCAACAGAGTCATGCGTGGTTCAAAGAGAGGGCAAAATGGAGAACAAGTGAAGGGGAGCCGCGATGGAGAGGAAAGGCGAGCTGAGACCCTCAGAAAACTTGTTTCTGAACTGTGATAGTAAAGAGTGCCTGGGGTACATATTTGTTTGTGAACTGTAATAAAGTGCCATGTGCACAATCTCGAGAAAACCTGGGTGTCAGAGTGGTCTCGCTCAGGGCTGAGATATACTGGGTATTGTTGAAAGTCTCTGATACATAAAGTTGCTGAGAGTTGTTGAACGATTGGGAAAAGCCAATATATCGGAGTGGTCCTGCACAGGGCTGAAAAATACTTTGCGTTTGTCGAAAGTCTCTGATACGAAGATTTGTTACAAGTGGTTGAAATGTTGGGGAAAGGAACCCCATTGCTGAACAAGTGATAAAGAATTGTGAACTGTGAACTTCCTCAGAAAAGGTGACAGGACAGGCTTTTGAGACTGTGGAGAAAGAAAGCCCATTTTTACCTGAAGGAACTTTTGTGTACATTTGTACAAACTATTTTTGAATCAAAGAACTTTATGAAATCCCGAGTAGCTCAAGCTTGGGGAAGAGAGCTGTTAGAAACAGCTCCAGTGCCATCCTGATATTACTTTGAGTCACCCTTTTACTTTTATCCTATCCCATACACATTATTGTTCTAGATAAAGTGGGGACAAGCATAGGTTTGACACAGAAATCTTTATTATTTTGACTGACAGACTTTGGACTACTTTAGTTTAATGGTCAAGACTACTCCCATTTTAGAGATAAGGAAAGTTAGGCAGTCTCCAACCCCATTTCAAGTTGTTAAAGGTTTTACAAACTG
Organism: Ambystoma mexicanum; assembly: GCF_040938575.1. Classification (NCBI taxonomy): domain Eukaryota; kingdom Metazoa; phylum Chordata; class Amphibia; order Caudata; family Ambystomatidae; genus Ambystoma; species Ambystoma mexicanum. The sequence goes on along the minus strand of NC_090936.1, from coordinate 294,929,864 downwards.
GATTCCTTGTGTCTTTGTCTATCTCATGATACCATATCTGTCTCACATGGAGAAGAGGCTAAAACAATTGGAACATATTCTAGAAACGCTAGAGGGAAGGGAGTCATTCCCCCATGTCTTATTGTGAACCGTACAAACCAATAGGTAGTCATTCTCCTGGTCCAGAACTGCGAGTTTTACTAAGCACCCCAGGGGAAGGGAGTTATTCCCCCTGGCTTTGTTTTAAACTGTATAGACCAGTACCAACTAAAAGGAGGCATTCTCCTGGCTCTCCTGGCCTAGAACGTGGAGTTGTGTAAAGGCTGTCCGGAACCCGCAAGCCAGGGGAAGGGAATCATTCCCCCTGGAATTCCTGTTATAAGAGAACATTCTTTTAAACACTATCTAAGTACCAAGAGAAAGGAGACACTCTCCTGCAGAAGGAACTTTCTATTGGATTATTCTTTAGTTGTAGTATAAGGGACAGAAGAACGTTATGATACAGGATGGTGGAGTTTGATTTTGATGGACATTCTGATGGATCCTTTAGTATTAGTTCTGAGGCAGGGAAAACCTTCTTGGAAGATGGGGATAGTGGGGACCATTTTTCTGCACTAATAAGTGTATAGCCGCCACCATGCCACCTTTGCGTCAGCTTCTTTCTTGACACCCTTACAGAGGTCATCCATGCTTGTGTTGTGAGAAGACAGGCTGATAAAGAAGAATGAATGGAATCAGTAAAGGGAGAGAAAGACAGAAAGATTTGATAATCATCAGAATATGAGTGGTTGAGTGGTAGGAAAACCCAATGGAAGAAATAAAAGTCCCAAGAGAAGACGTGGAGAGGGAGAATATAAGGGGAACAAGAACATAGCCTTGGGTAACACTGTCAGACAGGGGAAGAATAGAAGAAGAGTGACCATCCCAAGAAACTGAGACAGCGCCGCCAGAAAGATAAGAGTCAGCTAAGAACAGAGCCTGGAAAACCAAGGTCGATGAGTGTACAGAGAATAATAGAATGATCGACTGTGTCAAAGGCAGCTGACGGGTATAACAGAACAAGAAGAGAGGAGAGTTTAGAATAATGTGTGTTAAGGAGCTAGTTGGTGAACACCAAGAGAGCAGATTCAGTAGAGTGACCGGACCTAAATCCAGATTGAAAAGGTGGTAGGAGAGAGTGCAGAGTAATGAAGGAGGAAACCTGGGCATATATTATGTGCTCAAGAAGCTTGGGGACAAAAGGTAGAAGGGAAATAGGATGATAGTTGGTAAAGAGGGGGCCAGTGATGCTTTGTTTAGAATAAGGAGAATAAAGGCATGTTTGAAAGAAGATAGAACAGTAGCAGAGGAGAGAGAGAAATTAAAAAGAGTAGCGAGATAATCAAGAAGTAGTAGACAGGTAGAATTAAAGAAGTAAGAGGATCCTCCAGAGACGAAGTAGGGTAAGCTCTTGCAAGAGCAAAAGAAACCTCCAAATCAGAAAGTAGAGAAAAAGGGGACATCACAGTGGGAGGATAAGAAGATGATGTAAGAGTAGAAGAAGAGGGAGGAATAGATGTATGAAGAGGAGACATTTTTGAAGAGGAATAATTAGCAAAATCGGAAGATGCACGATTTGCTCCTAGCAGCGCGTTATTCGCAAAAGCGGACCTTCACAGAGCAAAAATACACCATAACAGAAAGGGAACTCCTGGCCATCAAAGCTGCATTCATTGAATGGAGGCACTATTTATTGGGAGCCAAACATCCCACAACAGTGTATACTGATCACAGAAACCTAACCGTGATGACATCCTCTGTGTGTGCTAACGCCCCTCTGTTCTGATGGCACCACTTTTTTGCTATATGATCTCATATTTAATTTCTGTCCTGGGGTGAAACTGATTCTCCCTCGCACCAGTTTTGCCATTAGGCAGACCCAATAACACCACAACCCATAGTGTTGCCCGCTCATGCAATCTGTTTCTGTACCCTGTCTACCAACATGACAGCAGACCCTCAAGTCTTGGGTGAGGAAGCCCACCCAACGATAGTATGAGGAAGGATATACCATTGTCGGGGGGCGTGGCTAAATGGCCGCGAGCTAGGACGTGATCTCCGTGAGCTCCTTCTGATCCATCCGTGATCTGAAAAAAAAAAAAAGAATATCCAGAACCGACTGAGAGATGTATAAATACATGAGAGGCCACATGAAGATGTCGGGTATGCAGTGGTGCTGAGCTTCGTACGAACAACGAAGTGAGAGATTAGCAGTACGACAGCGAAAGTCAGAATAGGCAGCCCGATCAGGAAAGAAGATGGCGCCCTGCCGAGAACAAAGGGGGTAGAGGAGCGCGGCTGGAACACACAATTGCGAGATGAAGACGTTGCCTGACACAGCAGACTCGTGAAACGGAAACGACATAGGCGGAGGGGACTTGGCTGTGGAACTGAAGGTTGCAGCAGGCGCGGGCATAATAGTAGCCAACAAAGCGGAGCGCAGCTGAGCAGTAGATACATTGTTGCGCTGGCCAAAACACATTGCAAGCGGGAGCTGGCACACATCAGACAACGCGGTGCAGGAGACATTGTAACGGAGAGGAATGGGGTGCATGTGACCACTGGCAATGAAAGTGTGTAAATGATAGCATACAGCTTACAGAGGCGAGCAGACAAGTGCCGTAATAACAGAGTATTACAAATGAATGTGCCACGAGAAACCCTGCAGAGAGGCCGGTGACGACGGGGTGCCACAGCCAGAGCGAGGAACACAATTGAAACCCGACCTGAGGGTTGAGCATTGGAGTCAGCTGAACGAAAGCACCAATAAAATGGACACTGTTATCCTCCCACTACGCGTTGGCAAAGATAATGCGAAAAAGTGAGCAATGGTGACAAAACACGGCTGAGAACTTGCAGGCACCCAGAGCCTGAGAGATCCCGACTTGTATAGGCGGAATGGAGAGCACACCACGAATGTAACACGTACTGTGGGGAAAAGGGGCGGCAGTGGTGGTAATAGCAGTGCACAGCAGAGCAGATATACTGCATAGGAGACACTGGAGTACACCGAAGGGCTGGCTGTGGATGGCTGTGTGTTTCCCTGGACCGAATGTTTTGAAAAGCACCATCTGGCCCTACGTGGCCGGAATGCACATAAAATAATTCTTATAAATAAATACAGTGCTGGAGCGGCCGGACTGAGGCAACTGGGAAAGAGTACCCCGTGGACACCAGCGAGCTCAATGTTAACATAAGCACGAACACAAGCTGCGCTGCGCACTCCGGAACCCCTAAAGACACGGACGCCAGGGGCCCGGAGGGAAGGCTGACACGGCCGGTGCAGAAGCCATATTAAATAAAGAGGACCTAAAGACAGAGGGACAGCCGCGTACTACGCCCAGAGCAGGCACACAGCAAGATGAACATGTGACCGCGTTGCTGAAAAGGCGCACTGCGCAGAAGGCGTGGATGCGTAATTAAGGGCTGGCTGAAGCAACGTGTAGTCAATCCAACACAACACTGCACACAAACCCCACAGAGCCTGGGTGCGGAGTATCGACATAAAGCTGATTTAAATGGAATTTCTGTAGCCCATCCCAACCACAGTGCCGGAAAGTGGGGGTGCTAACATTGCCACACAGCGCAATGATAAGAGCAGGAAAGTGACCCGCAAGCTGATGGCAACAGCATTGGGATCTCGGGCTATTAATGAAAATAATAGCGATGGGCACAGGCAAGCAAGCACCCGGCATAGTGGGGAGATGAGCCCCAGAGGATAACACGGAAACAGAGGTGAGACACACCATGCAAAACTCTCAGCCAGGTGAAAGACTGCGAAAGAAAACAGACCGGATCACGGTTTGTGCACCAGACCTGAGAGTTAATAATAAGAGGGAAATGTCAGTGAGAGGGGGCAAGGCCAAGGGCAAACAGCCCACAATGGATATTTTTGCAAAACCGCAGCAGTCCCCCACCACCCCAATGCAAAGTGTGGCTATTGCAGCAGCGGCAACGTCAAGCGAAAACCAAATGATTCTAACAGCCATAACGGAACTGAAAGCCTCGTGGGGGACGACGATGGCAGAATTAAGGACTGCACTGGAAACGAAAATAGATGCGGTTGGAGTGGAGGTCAATCGATTGAGGCAAGATGTAAGAGCACTGGCGGAGAGGACCAGTGGCCTGGAGAGTGCGGTGAAAATCAACACAGACACTAGCAAGGACAACGCCAAGGCAGTCCACATACGGGAGCAGCATGTAGCCATCCTGGAAAATCGAGCAGAGAGGAGGCAGAAGGAAGAGCGAGACACAACAATATACGGGTGGTCGGTCTGCCGGAAGGGGAAGAAGGCCAAGACCCCACGAACTATGTGGAAAATATGATCATACAAGAGATGGGTGAAAATAAGCTCTCCCAAGAATTTGCGGTTGAACGTGCGCACAGGGCCTTGATGAGGAAGCCACAACCTTGAGCCCCTCCGAGAGCAATTATAGAGAAGATCCCGAATTATAGAGACAGGGAAAACATCTTGGAGTTCTTCAGGAAAGGGGTAACGATAAAAAGAGCGTCTGCGACCATTACCGCATATCCTGATTACACTATGCTAGTCCAGAGACAACGCTATAGCTATGTAGCGATCAAGAGGAGACTGCGCACAGCTGGATTTAAATATATGCTGCTGTACCCTGCAAAACTCAAGATTCTCCACAAAGATAAAACACACTTTTTTGATACCCCGGAAGACGCAGCGACGTGGCTGGACGCACATGGCTGTCCGGAGCAGGAAGAGGAGCAGGGTCGAGAGAGATAGGATGAGTGACCTAGCAGCTATGCATGTTAAGAGAAAGGCGTGGGGTGATGGGTTGCTGTAATATGAGACATTTGAACACGTTGGACTGGAATATAGAATGTGTAATGTGAGAAGAATAGCGGAAAGTGCGATTAGCCTGATTTCTGAATAAGGAGCAAGAGACGGAGACAGCCTACCCCTGAGAGTTAGATTAGGAGGACCGCCACTAGGGCGACATCTCCTTGCTGAGCCGCAAGTAAGGCAACTGCCAGAAAGGGCTAGATGCGGGGGTGCCTGAGGTCCAGGGATGGAGCTGGGCAACAGTTGGGGAGGCAGGGTGAGTTGGGGCAGGGGAGGGAGGGAGGGTGGACGAGGGGAAGTTGGGGAAGAGTTGGGGAGTGTGATGGGGTTGGGAAGGGAGGAGGGAGGGAGTTGGGGAAGAGTTAGTAGTTGGGAGAAGTTTGTATTGGGGAACAAGCCTATATAAAAAAGGGGAAGAACTGAGACTTGATGGACCTGGTGGGCACTTGTGGAGGGTGGGGAGAGACCCGGATATGCTATGGGAGACCTTAAAGTAGTTACCTGGAATGTGAGAGGGCTCGATAGCTATTTAAAAAGAAATAAGGTTATGATGTATTTGCGCAGGCAGAAAATAGACATAGCCTTGCTGCAAGAGACTCACCTAACAAAAGAAAAACTGGAAGTAGTCCGGAAGAAGTGGAGAAGAACTGTTGAGGGTGCAACGTACTCGGCTTATGCTAGAGGGGTAATCATCTGGGTGGCACTGCATGTACTGTTTCAGCTTCTACACTCTATAGTTGAATCAGATGGGAGGATGGTAATAGTAAAGGGATTGGTGGAAAACAAGGAGATATGTGTTATAAATACATATGCCCCGAATCGGGATACAGCGGCATACTTCAGAACCCTATATAGTAAACTCAGCGTGAGTCTGGGAGAGACAGTGATCTGGAAGGAGGTTTTAATTGCGTACTAAACCCAAAAATGGATAGATCAGACTCCAAAATAGATAGGCTGACTCCAGCAGCCAGGATACTGCAGTCTCTGTTAACAAACTTCGGGTTAGAGGACTCATGGAGATCACACTATCCGCAAGATCGACAATATTCACATTATTCAGCCGCCCAGAATCTACACACCAGATTGGATTACGTGTTTGTCACGCATGAAATAACAACAGAAATAGTACAGATAGAATACAAGGCGAGGGTCCTATCGGACCATTCGCCGCTGATATTGACATGGCATTATCGACCTCCGAGAGCGAAAATACTGACATGGCGTCTCCGAGCGGAAGCGCTGAAGGACATCTTCTTCAGGGAGGACATGAGAGAGGAAATAACAAGCTATTTTGAGACCAATACAGGCAGTGTGGAGTCGGCGGGTGTTCTCTGGGAAGCCTTTAAAGTAGTGGTGAGGGGGATAGCAATTGCCAAGTCCAAAGGGCTACAAGGAGGGATCTTGGCGGAACTACAAGAAGCGGAAAAAGAGTTAGAAAAGACATTGAAAGGGGGAGGTAGCACCAGAGACGATAATGAAGTAATACTTAGGTTGCAGCAGAAATGCGCGGGATACTGGGAAAGGCTGTGCAACTTGAACTATAAAAAATACATAGAGAGACAGCATGCAGGGGGAGTTAAACCAGGGAGAGTTCTGGCATGGTTATACAAAAGCGAGACTCCTAGACCAGTAATCAGGACGATAGTGAAAGAGGATGGGAATATAGCAGACACCCAGGAGGAAGTGAATCAAGAATTTGCAAACTGTTACCACATCCTGTATGGGGATGTGGAGGAAAGTGATAGCAAGGAAATAAGTGAAATTTTAGAGGATATAGGATTGCTGCAGATCAGCGTTTAAGAGCGAGAGGAGCTAGACGCACCAATCACACAAGAATTGGTGAGGCAGCTACCGACTAGTAAGATCCCGGGGGCCGATGGACTCCCTAGTGAATTTTAGAAGATGTATAAAAACGAGGTACTCCCACCACTCTTAGAAATGCTCAACGAAACATACGAAGTTGGAAGGCTACCAGAGTCCTTTAGAGAAGCGATAATCATACCGCTGCCCAAACCTAATAAGCCTGGCTGGGAGTGCGGCTCCTACAGACCCCTGTCGATGCTGAACCAGGACAGTAAAATACTGACGGCGGTCTTGGCAAATAGAATGAAGAGAGTCATTACTAAATGAATACACCCCGACCAAACTGGATATGTCCCTAACAGGAATATATCCAACAATCTTAGGCTATTTTACCGAGTCATTGAATATGCTAATGAAGAGACAAATGGCCATGGTTGATTACTACTCTGACAAATTATGGAATAGGGCCGGGGTATCTAAAATGGGCCAAATTACCATATAGTGAACCGCTGGCCAGAGTGAAGACAGGGGCAGTTATATCAGAGAGGTGGCAGCTTAGTAGAGGCACCAGACGGGGATGCCCGTAGTCCCCCATGTTGTACATCCTGGCCTTAGAGCCTTTGGCAATATATCTGAGGCAGCAATTTGACACAATAGGTATCGTCATTAAAGGGGAACCGCATTTCATTTCCTTGTATCCTTGTATGCTGATGATATGTTGTTGTATCTAAGCTACCTGGAGGAAAACCTCCAGTATGTCCTTGAAGTGCTGGACCGATTTGCAGGGCTCTCAGGCATAGCAGTGAACCCCAAAAAGTCCTGTGTATTTTCATTGGGGAGGTATAAAGGGATCCGGCTAGAGCAATTACCGATCCTCCAGATACCATGGGAGGTCAGCACATTTCGATATCTTGAGCTAGATATATACCATACGGTAAAAGCAGAGCACCAACACAATGCTGAGAAAGCCGTACGGAATATTGAAAACAGTATGAGGTTTTGGGTGAAACTTCCCTTGGCGATGATGGGAAGAGGGGCAATGCTTAAAATGGTGGTCCTGCCAAGACTGTTGCATTACTTTGGGAATATCCCATACTTGATACCTAAGCGATTCTTCGCTAAGTTGAGTAGTATATGCAGGGAATTCCTTTGGCAGGGGACAAGGAACAGGATGGCCCTTTGGAAGCTGCAAAACTCATACGAGAAAGGGGGCAAAAAACTACCAAATTATGAGATCTATTATATAGCAAGCCAACTTCAGTATGTAGCTAAATGGCTTTCTGAGGAGCCGACCTCAGAATCCAGGTTGTTCTAACAGGATAGTTCCTCATTTTTCCTTAGAGAGATGATGATGTTGCCTAAATCGGACATGGAAGGGCGCCCGCGAATGATGGCACTTGGGTGGGAAATATGGCGGAGAGCTTGCAAGATGGTGGATGGCCCGCACACATGCGCCTCGCAGGTGCCATTGGTAGCTCTGGCGGGAAAAGAAAAACAGCTAAGATTAATGATTAGGAAGCATTAGGAGCCTGTGGGGATAGCGACTTTGGGAGACATACGGCAAGAAGGGAATATAAGGGATTTCGAGGGGCTGGTGGCAGAAACAGGGCTACATGTAGGACAGTATATTACATATCATAGGGTGGTGCAGCGGATTAAAGAGACATGGCCTGAAGAAATATTATCGAGTGAACCGGATACCACTATAGACACAATATACGACATAGCATAGGGGGTGGGCACGAAATATCAAGAATATATGAGCTGATGATGACCAGGGCGGGAAGGGAAGTGGTACAACTTAGACAAGACTGGGAAGAAGAAGTGGAGGCCCCAATGAGTGATGGGATGTGGGAGCGCGCTCAGGGATATCACAAAAAAGTGTTGGGAAATGCCAGGGTACAGCAGATACAATTATATATCACCCACAAGGCGTATATGACGCCACAAAGGATAGCTAAATTTAAAAACACAGGGCGACAATCATGCCCCAAATGTAATGAACACAATGCTGGAATGGTACACATGTTTTGGTCATGCCCAATAATAGAACGCTTTTGGGGAGAAGTCGCACACAGGATGGAAGACAAAGGGATCAAAATAGAGGTAGATACAGTATGGGCTTGCCTATTGGGAGGGTTCCCTAGACCACATAAGCTAAAGCATGTGAGTAAACTGAAAGATCTGGTGTATGTACTAGCAAAGAGGAAAATTGCAATGGGATGGAAAGCATGTCACAAACCAAGAATAGAAGCGTGGTGGAAGGATCTACAAAAATGGACAGAGGCGGAAACAGCAGTATGGCAAGAGGCGGGTAATGTTGGGGGGGGGGGGGAGAAGGCAGGAACCTTTATGGCCTGGAAACAACTAATTACTGAATTATTTGGGCCCATACATGACTGGGCTAGTGACCAGGACCCACCGGAAACGATTGATATGGAAACCCTGTTACACGATGAAGAAACAGAACAGGAAGGAAAGTAGGCTTGAGGGGGGGCGGGGGGGCGGGAAGGGGTGAAACATAGTGGACCGAGATAAGATGATGTGTATTAATATTGGTATGTGCATTGTAAGTTTGGTTTGTGTTGGTTGTTGAAATAAAATCAATAAAAATAAAAAGGATATACCATTGTCGACAGATTACCAGTGCATCAGGAGAGGTTACTGTTTCCCAAGCCACACTTCCAGGAACATGCACTCTGTTGGTGTCACAATGCCAAGACCGCCACACACTGTAGCATAATTTATACCAGGCTGCACACTTGCACAAGACTACATTTGTTGCTCTATGTCTACGATTACTACTGTCTAAAATAATAGTACGTAACAAGGCTGAGGCAGTCACTGCCCTTTCTGTCTAGACATGCAGCCTGATTGAATATTCAGCGTACCAAAAAGATAGGAAGTAAGCCTGGGCTGCAAGATAGTACTTCTCCAAATCTGGAAGAGCCTAATCCTCCTTTTGGCTAAAGTCTGCGATAGTATCTCCCATTTAACCCTATATTGTTTACCCGCCCAGAGAAAATCTCTCATAATCCTTCATAATCTAGTGAAAAGAATTCATGGAAGAAGTAGCGGAATGTTCAAAAAGAGATACAGTAACCTCTGTAATACCACCATCTTAATCACCCCAAAACGACCCAGTAGTGACAATTGGAGGCCTCTCTATCTCCTTACATGCTCGTTGAGTTTATCGACTGCTCTGCTGTAAATTTCCTGGAAAAGGATGTCCGCACCCCACAAAACTTCAATCCCCAAGTGTCTGGCGCATTCCCATTCCCATTTAAACCCAAAGTAACTTACCGAAGGTTGTATTCTCAGACCACTCTCTCTCCTACCAGAATGCTACTCTCTCCCACGCAAGAATCAGGTGCCCCTTCAACTTATCTTTTCTTTCCTGAAGGGTCTCTGTAGCCCTGCACTGAAATACCTCTAATGACAGTTCTTGATTGTGATGCTGGAAATGTATTGGAGGGACAGGGCCTCCGTATCCTTGTCTTTATTGCATTATCATGTGTTCTGTCTTATTTTCCGCGCAGGAGTTCATGTGGGACTCCTGGCGATGCGGCTCTTCCTGTATTTGGTTTGGTAAATAGACCCTTGGGATACCCTTATGACACCCATTGGTGGGAGTACGACCCTGTACTCGTAGTGTGTTTTTGGGCACCTGTGTGTGGCCCACAGAGCAGGGTACTGGCTCGTGGCAGCTCTGTGCTGAATTGACAGGTGCCCTGCGCATCCTCCATTTTGGGATGCCCAAGCCCTGTCATTGGAATCAGTGGATTCCTGATAGGAAACAAGATGGCTCCTGTTACCTTACTTTTCCTGAAGTCCCGGGAAGCCCTGACTCTGTCCCTTCCCCCTGACTGGCTGTTGGGTGGAAATTCCATATATAGGGTTGTGGGGAAGTCCAGGCCAGACTGGTTGGAGCCTTCCCAATGACTTTATGTTCTGGGTACGTCCGTGGGGTGGGACCTGGGTGAATGGAGTGCGTGACAAATATGCATTTCATGTTATAGGTGCCTAGTACCTGGTGTTTGACACAACGACTGAGACAACCCTGCCCGAAACTGGTATGACTGCAGTGTGTAGTGCTGAATGGCAGAGTACTTCTCCGAATCCACATTCTGTGTTGTAAGTGTCTGGATGGAGAAGAATGGCCTGAATGCACTGTGAGCCGATTGGCTGCCTGACTGCCGAATGTCCTTGTGAATGATTGGTTGTCGGAGTGTGACCCAGCAGAGTAAATGGGAGATCAACAGTATATCTGGGGGCCTCTCACTGCTAGAAATCGTTCAGAAGCTGAAGTTGATGCTTACTCTCGAAGCCGAGCCAGAAGAACTGATCCAAGAGAGGACCTGGCTAGGAGACCTCATCCCGGGCTATGAGAGACCATCGTGCACCAGCTGATCTTTTCCAAAGCTCCCTTGTAGACAGACCTACGAAAGGCTGCCGACTGTAGAAGGGGACCGCCGTCGCCGACCGGAGACGAAGTGCTCCCTTTGCCTTTGAACATTTTCATACAAGGACTCCCTTGCTCATCCTCATCGACCGCTTTCGTCCTGCCGGAGAAAACCAATGCAGTCAACGACCGAGGAGAATCTGCCGGTGGGTTTCCCGCCACCCGAAGACCTCAGAGATGCTGACGAAGCTACTGACGCCAGCCGCGGTCACGGCCCAGGCCCTGTCATTGGAATCAGTGGATTCCTGATAGGAAACAAGATGGCCCCTGGGGCCTCTTGCTTTCTATCTCCTGTTACCTTACTTTTCCTGAAGTCCTGTGAAGCCCTGACTCTGTCCCTTCCCCCTGACTGGCTGTTGAGTGGAAGTTCCATGTGTGTGGTTGTGGGGAAGTCCAGGCCAGACTGGCTGGAGCCTTCCCAATGACTTTATGTTGTGGGTACGCCCGTGAGGTGGGACGTGGGTGAATGGAGTGTGTGACGAATATGCATTACATGTTATAGGTGCCTAGTACCTGGTGTTTGACACAACGGCTGAGAAAGCCGTGCCCAAAACTGGTATGAATGCAGTGTGTAGTGCTGAATGGCAGAGTGCCTGTCCGAATCCACATTTTGTGTTGTGAGTGACTGGAGAAGAATGGCCTAAATGCACTGTGAGGCGCTAGGCTGCCTGACTGCCTGAATGCCCTTGTGAATGATTGGTTGCCTGAGTGTGACCCAGCAGAATAAATGGGAGATCAACAGTATATCTGGGGGCCTCTCACTGCTAGAAATCGTTCAGAAGCTGAAGTTGATACTTGATGCTTACTCTCGAAGCCAAGCCAGAAGAAGGTGAACCGCTGTTCCCTTCGTTGCAATCTGAAAGCTGCTAAGCCTTCAAGAACTGATCCAAGAGAGGACCTGGCTAGGAGATCTCTTCCCGAGCTATGAGGGACCATCGTGCACCAGCTGATCTTTTCCAAAGGTCCCTTGTAGACAGACCTACGAAAGGCTGCCGACCGGAGAAGGGGACCGCTGAGGAGAACGGAGAGAAGCACCGGACAGCTGTCCACCATTGCCGACCGGAGCCGCAGTGCTCCCTTTGCCTAAGAACATTTTGATACAAGGACTCCCTTGCTCATCCTCATCGATCGCTTTCGTCCTGCCAGAGAAAGCCAAGGCCGCCAGCGACTGAGGAGAATCTGCCGGTGGGTTTCCCGCCACCCGAAGACCTCAGAGATGCCGACGAAGCTACTGAAGCCAGCCGTGGTCACGTACCATTCGCCGACGAGCCGACGCCCCTGCTGGGCCTAAGTTCTTCATTTACTCTTTGCGGCAATGAACACTCGTCGTTGAGGTGCACCGCACGCCTCTTCGTCACAGGACGTTCACAAGCTTTCGTCAACGAGCACCACGAAGATCGAAGCTGCTCCCTCCACAATACCGTTCGCCTCTTTCTTCACCGAATCTCGACCACCCGCAGCTCCTGTCTTAAAGGGAGTGTGCTCAAGAAGGGTCTGTCGACGACTCACTGAACAACTCTACGAAACCAGGTACTTTGAGGCAGTAGAACTTGTATAGAAGAAGATAAGACTCTAATAGACAATACTTGGACTGGGCCTGTAGTGCATCTTCATTTACAGGTTGCCCAGGTGGGGGGATCCTCATACAGACTGTGCCTAGCGGTAGGGGCCCAGTATTCTGACGATTGTCTAACCAACTTGTTTTCCTCCTAAGTCTATGGTTGATACTGTTTTGCTGTGTTGATTTGTATGCTATTTGAACTGAGTACAGTTTTTTTTCTTTTTTTAAAAACAATTTTTATTATTTTATAACACACAAAACATTACAATAATTAGGACTTCCATGTTCAAGTTTAACAACATAACATTACAGTCCCGCTCCCTCCCACCCCCTTAACTTGAGCCACTGTGTCCGTGTCATCAGCCTGTTCTTCTTCAGGCGGGTCTATCGTCATCATGTTATCCGTATCATCATCACTGTGATCGGGCTGTGGGGGCCCACCATGGTCGCCACCAATTGCCTCCATTCAATTAGGGGTCCTACCTCCTCCTCCCTTCCCCTGCAGACCGCTTGAAACCAAGCAGCCTTTTCTGCCTCTGCCCATTTCATTAGGTCAGCCCACCACAACTCTATCCTCGGCCTATGGGCTGCATTCCAGCACATTGCAATCCTCCGTTTGGCCAGGATGTATGCCAGGTCTTTCATTTTGCTATGTGCTCAGGTTACGTGGCCTAGGGAAACCCTCCAGCATGCATGCCCCGGCTGACTCCACCTCCAGCGTAATGCCTTTTCCTGCTAAGCGTGTCTCCAGTTCTGACCAAAATCTTCCCACCTCCGGACAGGCCCAGAACATATGTAACATCCCGGCTTCCTCCTCCCCACACCTGGAGCATCTCTGAGTCGTCTGGCCACCAAACCTGGCGATCTTACTGGGGGTCAGATATGCTCTATGTGTGACATATAATTGGATCTGCCGGAGCCTTGCGTTCTGGGACACTTTTTTATCATATCTTTGGGCTCTATCCCAAAGCCCATCCGACATGGGCTCACCCACCTCTTCTTCCCAGAGTTGTCTCAATTGGAACAATTCCTTCCCCACCTTAGATCCCAGCAGCTCATATATACGGGATATCTCATGCCCGCCCTCCGAGATGTCATATATCATCTCCATGGTGGAATCCGGTTGTTCGGTAAGCACCACCGCCGGCCACTTTTCTCGCACTCGTTTAACAATTCTGGAGTAGGTTATAGACTGCCCCTTATGCACCCCGGTGTCCTCTATTAATTTCTGGAATTCCAGTGCCTCCCCTTCCTGCCATATGTCTCCCAGGGTGGCCAGGCCCATCGGTTCCCAGTATCTACGGACCCCTTCTATCAATTGGGGGTCCTCTCTGCATAGGGCCGCCAGTGACACCTGCATAGAAAATGGAGCCGGGTATCCCACCATCTGCCATGCCCTATGCCACATCTCCCAGCCAAGCACCAACAGCCTCGCCATCTCTAGTACCTTTGGCTTGGACAACCACACTACTTCTCTAAGGAAGTAGGGAGCCGGTTCCATGCACAACAGCCTGGTTTCAGTGGTTTCTTCTTCAGACAGCCATCTCGCCACTTATTGCAGCTGTCCTGCCAAATAATATAACTCAAAATTCAGCAGGTTTATTCCTCCCCTATCGCACGAATTATGTAATTCCCAAAGAGCCACCCTGTTCCTGGAGCTGTGCCATATAAAGCCCCTGCACAAACTGTGGAGACTAGCGAAGAAGCGCCTAGGGATCACGTGCAGGATATTTACAAAGAAGTGTAACAGTCTGGGCAAGACTACCATCTTAAGTAGAGCAGCTCTACCCCATCATGGTCAGGGGTAGTCTGGACCAAAATCCCATGCTATTTTTAATGCCGTCTACTGCCTTTTCCGTGTTGTGTTTATGTTCTTCTCCTGTCGTGTGGTATATGTCAATTCCGAGATATCGGAACGACTTGGTACGCCAGGGTATTGGCAATGTCGGCAAACCCCTAGGTAGGACAAAGCTATATCTCCCCAGGGGGAACATGCTATATTTCTTGGGGTTTACCGCTATGCCGGAGAGGGCAGCATATCGTTCCATCACCTCCAGAATGTATTGTATGTTCTCTTCTGGGAAGCGCAGATACAAGAGTATATCGTCCGCATATAATGAAATAAGATGCAAACCACTTGCAGTGCGGATCCCTATTTCCCCGTATTGTTGTCCAAGACAGACGGCCAGTGGTTCCAACGCTAATATATAGAACATGGGCGACCAAGGGCAGCCCTGTCTAGTACCCCTGCTAAGTTGCCATTTGTCCGAGATAGTAGCACCCGTTTTAACCCTCGCAATTAGAGAGCTGTATAACATTTGAACCCACCTGAGATACCCTGGCCCCATTCCATAGCCTCCCAAAGTCGCTAACAGCCAGGGCCATCTTTCTGAATCGAAAGCCTTAACCGCGTCCAGCGAAACGATTGCCAGTTCACCCGGGTCCTCCTTTGTTTGATCAATAATATGATGCAATCTTCTATGGTTATCAGTTATGTACCTACCAGGGACATAGCCTGTTTGGTCAGGATGTATCAGTTTACCAATGACTCGCTTAAGCCTATTTGCCAGCGCAGCCATAAGGATTTTGCTATCCTGGTTAAGCATCGATAGGGGTCTGTATGACCCGCAGTCTGTGCTAGGCTTACCCGACTTCAAAAGCGGAATGATCACTGCTTCTCGTAGGGACTACCATGCTCATACGCCTCATTAAGCATAGCCAGCAACGGGGGAAAGAAGCTCTTGTTTGTAGGTTTTGTAGAATTCACTTGGGAGCCCATCTGACCCCGGAGCCTTACAAATGGGCAGGTGTTGAATCACTAGCTCAAGTTCTTCTAATGTAATTGGGGCATCCAGGTCTGCCCGTTCTAAATCATCTAAGGTGGGCAGTCCTATACCCTCAAGCGTTTCCTGGATTTCTTGGTCCCTCGATCCACTTGGGACCTCATAGAGACATGTATAGTATCCCAGGAACTCTTCATTCACTCCCTCCTGGGTATTCAGGATCCGGCCTCCCTCCCCTTTAATTTCCCTGATCACCAGCCGTGGTGCCTCGCTCTTATATAGCCAGGCCAGCAACCTGCCCGGCTTGTCTTCCCCCGCATGCTGTCTCTCCACATATTTCTTATAGCTTATTTTACATAACCTGTCCCTGTGTTCACTACTAGCTTGTTGTAGCTGTCTCATCCTGACCCCATCTTCCCTAGAGGTGCCTCCCCTACGCATAATGTCCTCCAACTCTTCCTCTGTTCCCCGCAGCTCCCGCTCTATGCCCCCCTGGAGCCCTCTAGATTTCGATATAGCAACCCCCCGCAATACCACTTTAAATGCCTCCCACACAGTTCCCATAGATCGGACACTGCCAGTATTGATCTCGAAGTACTCCGTGATCGCCTCCCTTAAATCCTCCCGGAATCCCGAGTCCTGCAGAGCCTCGGCTCTGAGCTTCCAAGTCGGAATCTGCGGTGTAGGGGGTTGGTGAAGCCACTCCAGGACCAGGGGGGAGTGGTCTGAGAGCACCCTGGCCTTATATTCTGCGCTTCTCATCTCTTCCGCCAGCTCTGCAGCGGCGAACACATAGTCCAGCCTCGTGTGCAGGTCTTGTGGTGCCACATAGTGTGAGTATTGCCTATCTGCTGGGTGCAGCTGCCTCCAGACATCAACTAGGTCGAAATCTCTCAGGAGGGCCTGTAACACCTTTGCAGCCGGGGTAGGTTTGCCTAGCTTACCTTACCCTGATGCCATAGATAAAATATCCTGCCCTCCCTCTCCGCCCCCCATCCCACCTACTAAGATTCACATTTTGGCTCGTTACCCCCTCACTCCCACCAAACTCCCCCTCCCCCCTTTTCCCAACAACAAACCCCCACACTCCACCCCATCCCTCCCCCCACCCTTCCCAACCCCAACAAATGCCCAGCTCCATCCCTGGATCTCAGGTGACCCCACGTTTGGTTCTGCCTCGGTATGCCGAGGACAGAGGCCCGGCAGGGTGTCACCGGACTACCGGTGACCTAACTAAACTACTCTAAATGGGGTTATGAGAACTAGCTCTGCGAGGCTCCCTTACTGTGTTAGAAGTTTCAGTGCTCACGGATCATATCCAATTATAACCTGGTCATGCCCGCCCATAAGCTACATCTTTTACAATAATCAATTCCCATAGTCTTAGGCTGCGACCCCCCCCTTTGTGCCGCATACACAGATTACTTATCGCTTCCATCTCCTTCTCCTGTCAGGATGCCTGATTCCTGGGGGCAGCTCTGCGTGTCGAGCCACCCCATAGCTTCTTCCGGGGATTCGAAAAACAAGGTTCTGTTTTTGTGGAACACCTTCTGCTTCGCCGGGTAGAGCAACATATACTTGTGGCCTGCTTCACGCAATCTTCTCTTCACAGTCCCAAAGTTCATGCGGCTACGCTGAACCAACAGGGTATAGTCTGGGTATGTGGTTATATTTGCTGTTCCCCTTTGTATTGTTCCGCCTTTCCGGAAGTGTTCAAGGATTCTTTCCCGATCTCGATAGTTCAGGATCTTGGCAATCGCCGGCCTAGGGGGGATTCCCAGGGGCGGCCTCCTCATCAGGGCCCTGTGCGCTCTTTCCACCGCAAACCCCTGGGACAACACTCCTCCAGTTATCTCCTGCAGTAGATTAGATTCAATGAACTCTGTAGAGTTGGGTCCCTCAGCCCCCTCCGGCAAACCAACAATGCAGATGATGTTCCTTCGGGCGCGTCCCTCCGCCTCTTCCGCCCTGAATTCTAGGTTGCCCACGCGTTGCGCTAGGGCGTGAAGGTCTGCTTTATGTGTTGTACAGTCCGCTGTGTTCAAGCTCACCTCTTTTTCCAAATTCTCTGTGCGTTCCGCCAGCGACCTGACATCTTGCCGGAGAAGGTTCACGTCCTCTTGCACTGTACCGACTTTAAGCTCCAATGCTGCTTTCAATTCAGTCATAGCCAGTCCCAGTTTGGTCTCCCAAGCCACTTTCAGGTCCGCAATCGCAGCAAGGATCTCCTGGTTAGTGCCCATGGTGACTGCGCTTCCAGTGGGGGTTTTGTCTTTACTCTTGGCTCCTTCTGGGCCCGGCATTGTTCTGGCGTATTTGTCTAGTGTGGGTTGCTTGCTTTTCGTTCTCAGAGGTTTGCTGGACATGGCGTCATGCCACAGACTTGTGGGCGAGCCTCGACACTAGCCAGCCCCAGCGGGATTAGACTGCTATTAGCGCCTGGGCCCGGACAGGCCACACCAGGGGTATCTTGGAACAACTTATGAGCTACAGGAGTGGGTTGTGTCCTCCCAAGTAGGAATGTAAGTCTGCACTCTGATCCAGCATCCGCCCATACTGTGGGCCATCTGAACCAGGCACCGTGTGTCCAGGCTGGCTATGGGCCGGAACAGGTCCTCCAGCTCTCCTTATGTGACCCACATGTGTCCCACTCTTTATACCCGCTCTCTCCGCTTGGTGCATGCTGGGTGGTCGTGGCTGCTTGGGGTACTTGTCTCTGAGTATCAATCTGTGCCTATAATACCCACAGCACTCCTCTTCGTTCAGAACCTGCCACCATTTTGTGTCCATCCGCTGGCCATGATACTCTCACTTCCACCGTGGGGGTGGGGGGAGTGTTAGGAGCACTTTGTTAAAGATCCAACAGACTAGTTTAGGTGAGGGGAACACCAGCGGATCAGTTTTATGAGCTCTCCTCTCTGACCTCCTGGAATCCAGTTTTAGTTGTTCGTCTGGCCTCCCGCTTCATTTCTCGTTTTACTAATCGTATGCCGGGTCCGCTGTGCCTCTGTTCGGCGCTCCTCAGCAGGCTACTGTCTCCGCAGCCCCGGACGTAAACTATCAATCAGGTCGCTCCACCCGCCTTATCCCGCTATGGGATGCCAAGGCCGCTGCACCGTTCGGGCTGTGGGGTCCAGCTGCCCGTTCCCCACTTCCCATGCAGTCCCAGCGCCAGTTGTCAGGCCTTCCGTGTGCTCCGGTGCGCGGCGCACCCGAGCGCTTTCTTGTGTGGCTGCCGGGCTCCTCGCCGAATAAACGTGTCCCCAGAGCAGCAATGCTCGTTGGCAGGCACTTCACGGTGCGGCACCACAGTCCCTGGTTCCCGAAGATCAGCTGTCGGGGTTGGGTCTATTGTTCGCCCCCTCCAGCCCCAGGATGTCTGGAGCGCCACCTCGCTCGGGCCGCGAGGTCCAGCCGCTCCAGCCGCACCGCTGATGTGGTGTTAGCGCCGGCTGCTCATCCTCCTCGCGCGGTCTCCGGCTTCTTATGTCACTGAAATTGAGGCCATCCGGAGCATAATATGCTCATCCGTGTCGCGCCGAGGATATATCTTCTCTTTACTCAGCCTGCACTACAGCCGTTCATACAAAGGGTGCCGCTTCCACTCTACATGTTATTCCTTTGTGCTGGAACGTCCGCCATTTTTCTTTTTTCGGGTCTCCGTCTCAGGAACTTCACTCACTTCTTACTGATGTTTCTTTGGTTGTGTGGGCTCCAGACTTTCAGCATCTGTGCACTAAGTCTTCATAAGCTTGCGCCTATATTTCCTTCTTCCAAGGGCTAGTGCATCTGCACATTTTAAACGGATTACTTCAGGATCGACAGGAGCTCCTCCAAGAGCACGTCTGCTCATGTGGCCTTCTAGCCACGCCCCCAACTGATTACAGTTGATGCATTTTAATGGTATCAGAGTAATAGTGGTACCACTTAGAACTGTATATATTTACCATTTTAGAATTGTTGGAGCACAAAGTGAGTTATTGTGATTGTGTATATAACCTTGAACCTTAAATTATATAAAGACTGCGTTTTCACTAATACAATGTGTGGACATTCATTTGTGGGTGCTTGGGGACTCAACTGTACTTAAGAACCAGCCTGCATCACTTCCTGAGAGCTTAAGCCTTGGTTGCTCGTCCACGATACCGTAATATAGAATCTTGGCTGGGGTCCTCTGTGCCCATCCTCTGCCATATAGAGAAGCAGGAGTACAGACACCCCTCTGCAGTCTTTACACTGGTGGCAGCAGTGGGATGCTTATGGTTTTAAGAATCGGTTTGTAACCTTGCCACTTACAAAATGTCTCCACTTTGTTAAATTGAGGTTTAGTTGTGTACAAGATAACTACATTACAAGCAATGGAATCTGTTGCAAATGGTAAATTGACTAGGATGATCTTAGAGGCTCTCCAGAGTGCTTGTGAAGCTAGGGAGTTAGACTTTGTAGATAAGTCTAGGGCTGAGCTGATAGCTGCCCTGGTGGACTATCAGACCGATTGTAAAGCTCTTGAAGGGAGGAATGCAACCAATGAGGACTCTGCCTCTGGGGTTGTTACCGAATCTGATTCTGGGAATGCCACCATTCTCCAGCATGGGGTCTTGCATGGATTCACATGCTCATGAATATTCCCTGTCGTCAGGCTGGGATTCCTCGGTAAAGAAAAAAATCAGTTTCAGTTTCGTTTCTGAACGGTCTTTCTACTAATAACCAATATGACTCTGGGTCAAACTGCCCCCCAACCAATGATTGCCCTATACCTAAGCCCCTCCTCTGGCAGCCGTCTTCAGATTTTTACAGCACGTTCAAGTGTTGGTAGTCCTCGCGTGTAGCTCTTGCGCTTTTACTGCGTGTTGCGTTTTTCGAAAGAGTTTACTCTTTATTTTTCGGTCAAATCGAGCCCGTTTCGGAAATTTCTACACCCTCAAGGGTGAATTTTGGTCAAAGTTAACTTCTTGGAGGATTCCGGAAGACCTTTGAGGCCTACCCCGCGTGGACATGGCCCAGGACAAAGGAGACTTGATGCCCGTTGGATCCAAGCTGTTTAGGATCTGCCCAGGATGTGGACTTCAGAATATCTTCAAGGAAGATGAGCACTCCGGGTGCCTCTACTGCCTTTACACCGACAAGTTGCACGTGGAGGAGAACTGTGCGTTCTGCAAGAACAGGTCCTCCCGGACCATGAAGGACCGTCGTACACGACTTGCTAACTGGCTGGAGGCAAAAAGTCCAGCAGCAGGTGAGAAGAAGTCTTAGCGGTCTTCTAAGACCTTTGAGGGCACTCCAGCGACAGGGGCCCAACATAAGGCAAAGCACCGCGAGTCCACGGCCACCGGGAGTGCCGTTGGTTCGGGCTCCTCGTCTGCCAGGCAGGGCGCATGTCACCGGTGTCATCATCCACGAGCCAACACTCCGGCTCAGTGACGAGAAGTCGGACAACTCGGGTAAGGTTCGCGAGAAGTCCCTGCAGGCACGGACGGAGAAAGCTAAGGGGGAGCGAGGCAGTGACCCTCCCCACGATGAAGGCCTCAGACGCGCCCAAGGTCGTGAAGGCAGGCCCTCATTCACCCGGCTAAGGCCTCGATTGAGGGAGTTGTGGCGGCCCTGGCGAAGCCTACAGAGGCGACCCCAGTGTAGGCGACTTCCAGGCCTAGAGTTTCCCTGTCATCCCCGAGGGAATCATCCAGCCTATCAAAAGAACCCCTGTGAAACCCTGGGATGAGAAAGAGGGGGGGTGAGGGCGAGGTAGTCCGAACTGACTCAGATACCTCTTCCGAGGACAAGCTGTCTGTCATCAAAGCAACCCTCAACAAGAACTTTGAGGAGAGGGCCTGCGGGAAGGATCCTGACGAGGCGGACGTAGAGAGCGAGGGAGCTGACGAAGAACGGCAGGTAGACGAGGAACCGGACACCATGCCGCTGCTGGTGCTCCTGTCACATCAGCTGCAACCGCCGACGTACAGGCAGGATGATATATAGCTGGTACTGCAAACCCTGTTCACCGAGATAAGGACAAGGCTACCCTTGCCTCCGGTGAACGATCTAGCGGTGCCTGGACCATCTGGGAGTCCTGCACCCAAGCGGAGGAGAGTCCATCCGAGGGATGAGACGGAGACGGCGATGACGGGGACGGACGACGGGGATGGACGACGGCGGTGATGACAGAATGGATCTCCTGTCACCCCTTCCGTGGGCTTCCCCTCCCGATTAAATTGGCTCCTTTCACGCCATGATCGCCATAGCATCGGAGCTCTTCTAGCTATGCCCTGAGGAGCAGAAAAAGGAGGGGTTCCTTTACCAACGATGGGAGGCCAAGAGGAGGACCGCCCTCTCAGTCCCGTTACTGGACGACATCTGGGACAAAGGACTGTCCCTTCTGAAGAACCCGTCCATGGCCCCTGCGAAGAGAGACCGGTATGAGAAGAAGTACTGGGTCCCGGACTCCGCTCCTATGTGCCTCAGGGCGCAAACGACCCCGGATTCAGTGGTCTCTGCGGCAGCCAAGAAGAAAGCGGCAGGTGCGACATCGTCATCTTCCACTTTCCCGCCAGATGGCAAGGGGAAGAAGCTAGATGCCATGGGACGTCGGGTCATCTCGTCGACAGCGACGACCATCAAGGCGGCCAACGCCATCGCGATCGTGGCCCGCTATGATAGGGAGCTGTGGTTCAAGATTGCTCCCCTCCTGGACTTCCTCCGAGACAAGAGGGCGGAAGCCCTTGGAATCCTGCAAGAGGGCGAGGTGGCTTCGGATTACGCCATCACAGTAGCCACAGATATCGCTGACACCGGATTTCGGCAGATGGACAACAGCGTTTGCCTTCGCCGGTGCAGTTGGCTCAGGGCCACCAACTTCCGTCAGGACGTGCAGACCAGGGTACTGGACATGCCCTTCGACGGAAACAACCTGTTTGGCAAGGCAGTGGACGAGTCACTGCAGGCCATCAAGGCGGACCCCAGGACAGCCCGTGGGTTGCGCACTCAATGAACGAAGGCCGTCCTTTTGGACCTCCGGAGGCAAATCTCAAGGTGGAGGATGATATCCCGAAATCAAGGCACGTTGAATGCCTAACTGCAGACAAAGGTGTTTCCAGAACTTGGAGATGTATTGGGGTCCACGGTCAGAGATGATCTTGGAGTAACAAAGATACCTGCCATTTCATGTGCCGAAGGTAGCTTGATTAGAGGAGTAAAATGGGCCATGTGAGAAAATAGGTCTATAGTAACCATTATGGTGGTATATCCTTTGGAGGGAGGAAGATCCACGATAAAATCGGTGGCAATCGTTTCCCAGGGTCGAGATGGCAGGTCAGGTTGATGAACCAATCCTACTGGTTTCCTGTTGTCGGTCTTGTTGTGGTTACAATCTGTACAGGCTTGTATATATGCACGTATGTCTGAGAGCATTTTAAGCCACCAGAAGTTCCTCCAAATTCTTTGATATGTGGCCTTGATTCCTCGGTGCCCGGAATGGAATGGAATGGAATGGAATGTCATGGCAAAGATTCATGATCTTAGTCTGGGTGTTCTGAGTAGGAATAACCAGATTCTTGTCGTTGAAGAGATATCCATCCTTGGTTGAAAGTGCCCAGTGATTATCCTTGATGTAATCCTTCCAAATGTCCTAAGTCGCATTCTCTGAGCGTATGATTTCTAAAAGCGAGTTGGCCTGGGCTATGAACTCCATAGATGGTGATCTCGTAACCGTTGTAAGACCAGGGTGATGTATTCCTGATGCAGAGCCGGGTCATGTGAGTAAACCAATATGTCATCTAAGTAGACTATAACAAAAAGGAACATCATGTCAGAGAAGACTCGGTCCTTAAAACGTTGGAATGCTGCTGGAGCATTGGCTAGGCCAAATGGCATCACTAGGTATTCGTAGTGGCCGAAAGGGGTTCGAAAGGCTGTGTTCCATTCATCGCCTTCCTTGATGCAAATCAGATGGTAAGCTCCTCGCAAATCCAGTTTAGTTAAGATCACCGCTCAACGTAACGTCTCCAATATGTCCAAAATGAGTGGTAAGGGGTATCGGTCTTTTAGGGTACATTTATTCAGTCCCCGGTAATCCAAGCATGGAAGGAGTTCCTTAGTATCCTTTTTTGGTACGAAGAACAGGGAGGCTCCAACAGGGGATTTGGACGGACGGATAGTTCTGTTGGTCAGATTGGTGTCTAAGTATTCACAGAGGGCAGATTTCTTAGGCTCAGACAGAATGAACATCCTCCCAAAGGGAATGACTGCATCCTCTTCTTTATCAATAGCACAGTCTTCAGGGCGATGAGGAGGAAGTGACTGTACAATGGCGGAGAAAAATACGTCTGAAAACTGATGGTATACCTCAGGTACCTGTGTAATACTGGAAACGGTGATGTGTTGGAGGTCCGGGAACCTTTCTCCTATGGACTATTGGGATTTCCCGGGAAGGCAATGAGTGAGACAAAACTCGGAACCCAAGAACAAGGACCCTGCTGTCCAGTTGATGTATGGATTATGTTTCTGTAACCAAAGCATGCCCAGCACCATGGGGTAATGAGCATCCCTAATTATGTCAAAGCGCAATAATTATTGATGGTTGTGAATAGAAAGTAATAGCTCTGAGGTTTGTTGAGTTATGGGTTCGGAGGATAGGGGTTTTCCATCTATTCCTTCGTCCGCCTGGAAAACATTCTTGGTTTCTCGTGGAATGTGATGTTTCTGTGCCCATTCATCGTCTAGAAAGATGCCCATGGCCCCACAATCCACCAAGGCCAGGATGGAAGATATTTCCTTGTTGGGTGTAGATAGGAACACTTGGAGTAGAACCAAGGAATTCTTCAGGGAGGAGTCCAGGGTTAGAGGAACTTCGGAGCATGAACCTTTCTCCCGAAGCTGAGCTCCGTTCAGGACCGGGAGCTGGCGTTTTCCGAATGTCTTGGAGGAGCTATTGGGCAATTTCTTACTAAATTTTTGTCTGAAGCACAATTCATACAGAGACCACTG
This sequence comes from Ambystoma mexicanum, assembly GCF_040938575.1. Taxonomy (NCBI): domain Eukaryota; kingdom Metazoa; phylum Chordata; class Amphibia; order Caudata; family Ambystomatidae; genus Ambystoma; species Ambystoma mexicanum. The sequence continues at coordinate 294,905,444 of NC_090936.1, read as the reverse complement.
TTGATCCGCCGAGTCCTTTCCGGGGAAGTGATGGGACCCCTCAAGGAACCCAGCTGCATGGGCTCTGGCTCTGCCGGGCTTGGGTTAGGTGTTTCTTTTTCCTTAGGGCTGGTGTATTCAGGTAAGAGTTTTTGTAGAGGACTGTGTCTTCCTCTTCTCAGCCTTTCTTTCTTGTATCCTGAAGTCGATCTGTAGAGACAGATCTAAGAGGGCCTGGAAGGATCCAGGACGGGCTACCCTGGCCAATTCATCCTTAACCTCTTCATGTAATCCGCGTCGGAACAAAGTAAAGCAACCTTCAGGGGTCCAGTCAGCATCTTTAGCCAATTGTTTGAAGCAGGTCATGTATGTCAACATATCCTGGTTGACCTGCTGAAATTCCAGCAGTTTTTCCTGGGCGGAATACACCTGTTCTGGATGGTCGAACATGGCCTTAACGGCAGTAACAAATCCATCATAGTTGTCAAGTAACGAATCCCCTGCGGATACCAAAGCGGTCACCCAGGCCAATGCATTGCCGGATAGATGAGAGATCATAAACCCCACCTTAGCCCTGGGAGTGGAGAAATAGTAAGGTTTAAAGGTCAAATGAACCAGGCATGAATCAAAGAAGGAGCGTAATGTTTTTGGGTTACCATCATATTTATCCACTATGCCTCCTACTGATGCACTTTCTTGATATGCCGAATCCCTGGACAGAACAAGCTGTTTTAAGGCCGTGTTTTCAGCCTTTAGGTTCTGAACTTCTGTAGACAGTTCCTGCATTCCTCTCATGAGGTCTTGTACGGCAGCCTCCATTGTGGAAACAGTATTAGTTTGCTGGCGTCTCAAACTGTCAGAATCCGAGTCTTCGGATTTGTGACTCACCTTTTTGTTACTTGTTGTCCTTTTTCTAGTGTTCACAGGCTTCTTTTTCTTGGAGGAGCGGGTCTTGTAGAGGTATGGTCTTGTTTCCGCTGAATTCAGTCTGCTGGCAAGTAACAAGCGCTGAAGTCAGATGCTCCAGCCTGCCGAAGCTCTGAGGAGTCGGAGAATGTTCAGAGTTCCAGGAAGGATCCGGGAAGGGTCTGGGGCAAGAGAGGACCTAACCGGGAATGACAGTAAAGCGGCACGCGCAGCTCCGAAAGGCAGAGGTAGCGGGACCGCTCAGGAAGGGATACCAGGAAGGAGGTAGGATAACGGTACTTTGCTGAAGGCAATAACAAGGATAGAGAAAAAAAGGTACATACCTTGCCGGGGCGAGGAGTACAGACAAGCATATCGTTGAGACGCGCCGAGCCGCTGGTCGTGTCTATTTTCAAGGAAGCATGAGGGTGAATCAGAAAGACTAGACCGCACAGTTCCCTGGCGTCGGCCATGTTAGGAAGGGTCAGAGTGAAGTAGTCATTGACTAAGGGAGCAGGCTGACCAAAAGGGTCGGAATCGCCGATTCATGACATCCAAATGATTTGGCGACAGTTCCTTATCGTACCATCAGACGGCCTGCTCCTCGTCGCAAGAAGCCTACAGAAGCCGCAGCAAGGCTGGTGGATATCGTTGTCGTCGCCAAGGAGCCCAGGGTGGCAAGGCCTCTGCGAAACAGGACTGAACGGGCCGTGACGTCGGGCCCCCACCTGAGCACCATCTCCATCGACCTTTGGTTGCTGGATGCCCTGGTCCACGGGCACACTCTGGAGTTCCAAAGGAAGTGCCCACGTTTCCCACCTGTGGCCAGGAAAGAAAACTATGTTCCACAGCTGCTTCTGGAGGCACGAGCAATGCTGAGAAAGGGCGCAATAGAACTCGTCCCAAAGAGGCTCCGGGGCTCCGGAGTATACTCGCGGTACTTCCTCGTCCGAAAGAAGAACGGCGGCTGGCGGGCCCATCCTAGACCTTCGCCGCCTCAACAAATACATCAAATCCCAGAAGTTCCAGATGGTCACCCTTCAGCACGTGCTGGGACAACTGGAGGAAGGTGACTTCCTTTCGTCGCTGGACATCCCTATACACAAAGGACATCGAAAGTTTCTACGATTCGTGGTTCAAGGGCAGCACTACCAGTTCAAGGCACTGCCATTCGGGTTCAAGTCGGCGCCAAGGGTCTTTACCAAGTGCCTGGCACTGGTGGTGGCGCAGCTGCACCTGCAGGGGATCCACGTATACCCCTATCTGGACGATTGGCTCATCCGACAAAGTCAAGGGAACTCGCTGTCGACCACACAGCGAAGACCTTCCGCCTGCTCACGGAACTGGGGTTTATTTCAAGATGGCTCTCCTGCTGCATCACGCACTGTCACCCTTTTGCTTACCGACCGCTGGCCGGCCATCCGAGAGCCAAGTCCACCAGCGCGATGGCTGCGACTTTGGCGTTACTGTCTGATGTGCCCCTGCTCGACATCGGCAGGGCTGCTGTCTGGATGTCCACTCACACCGTCATGAAATTCTACTGCGTCGACATGGATTCCAGGGAGGAATCCAGAGTCAACCAAGCAGTGCTACGCAACCTGTTTTCTTGAGGTGAGCCTGTTCCATGGGTAAGTGTAATTGCTTCTGTTGATCCTTGCCGCCTCCCGTGGTTGTGTAATGTTGTACTGCTATGTATTTGTTATTCATGAGCATGTGAATCCTTGCCAGATCTCATGCTGGAGAAGGTTTAAGTTACTTACCTGAACTATTGTTCTCCAGCATGGGTCTGGCATGGATTCACATGCAAACCCTCCCTCGAACCCATCTGTGGCTCTTCTTTGTCATACTGCCACTTTACATGCTTACCAAATTTGAAGCTGGCTGCCAGACGAGGGGCTTAGGGAGAGGACTGTCATTGGATGGGGGCAGCACGACCCAGAGGACAGTGATTGGTTCAAGTGAGAAATACAATTTGTAAGTGATGGTGAAACTGTTTTTTCTTTCACTGAGGATTCCCAGCCTGACGACTGGGAATATTCATGAGCATGTGAATCCATGCCAGACCCATGCTGGAGATAAATAGTTACAGGTAAGTACCTTAAACCTTACCTACGCAGATGATACCGGTACATTTGATTGTACACAAATGGGCCTCCAGCGTTTGATTGTTGCCCTGGTGGCGTACGCTGATCTAGGCGGTCTTTATGTAAATATAGGAAAAATGAAAATCATGACCATAGGCAAGAGGGCATACAGGGGGAAGCAGTTCACTTGGCGTTTGGGAGGCTCAATCCTAAACTAAATTGAGACCTATAACTATTTAGGCATGCATATATTGCATACCCTAAACAGTACATGTCATGCATGGATAAAATGGTTGTCACTGAAAAATGTGATTGGCAGGCAAGGAGGAAGATCCATAGAGGCAAAACTCATAGCATAGAACACATCGGTAGTACTAGGGATCTTGTATGCTCTGGAAACATTGCCTCCGGGCTCGGTTACCTGGCTTACAAACTTGAGGGTAAGCTTCTAAGATCTTTGTTGGCTCTTCCGAACTCTGTACCGGTCGAAGTTATGCGATTGTAACTTGGATTTACTTCTTTAAATATACTCTGGACATTGTCAGTCTGTAAATTGTGAGGGTCCATATACTTTAGTGACCAGGGAAATGGGAGACTTTTGAATCTAAGTGCCAAGGACAATGCTGTGGGTGCAATGTATGGTTTCCTGATATGCAGAACCTGGTACTAAAGCATTGTGTGAACATAGGCATGAAGGGATTGCTTAGTTCCCTGGGTGATTTCTATGCAACAGATTTCGAAAGGAAATCGAAGGGCCTTGATTGTATTCAATCTATTCACTATCTCACAATCAAGCGGCAATATCATCTTTACTGCACTCAGGGAATTAATATAAGTACCCCATGCGATTACTTGGTTAAAGTTTACTCCCCAAACTGGTGCGTTTTATTTTCTGCTTGCGCCTTGAAATTTTACATGTCTTTGTAAACACAGGGGCATGTATTGGTCTCAAAAGGAGTGAGTGAGCATCTGTGCCATCTATGTAACTAGCTGTTGAAACAGCAAGGCACTTGCTCACACAATGCAGTAAGCTTCATGTTCTATATGAGAAGGGATATCACGCGACTGTAGATTACAGATCAGACCCGTCGTCGAGTACTATTTATTGGGCCAAATCTCTGCTTATGACTGCTGCCACATTTCACATCTGGCAAAAGGTGAAAAAAAGACTGGACACTTTATAAGGCTCATACTGAAAACCTCTGTGGTGCTCTATAGCCTGGAAAACTGGACATTGCGTGAAAATTGTCCCTGTGTGATCAAATTGTTTTAAAAAAAAAAAAGTGTTACTACCAATGGAATGTTGTTGCGAACCATTTTGGTGATGTATTTTATATGTTATGGACTAAATGAAATGTTTTAATCTAAATGTAATTGTTTTAACTTGATGGTATAATGAATTGTTTGTATTTGTTTTGTAAAGTGTAAAGGTCAGGACTGACCATAGACACTTAATTAAAAATAAATAAACCACATTTAAAACTAACACCATTGATAGTGTTAAACAGATAAGGCATTTGCCTTTAGGCATTGATTTTTTAGATGTGTTGGATCTTTAACATACCAAGAAAGAAAAATCAGTATACGTCAATCTGGGGAGTAGGGACACTTGCGTTACGGAGGGTAACTGTACTACATGAGAAAGAGATGGATGGCCCTTAGCGAACCTTGCCTGCCCTGCCCTCTCATCCCCCTCTTTCCAGCCGGTGCATTCTATCGAAAAATCTGCCTCTTGTGCTAAATGTTTGCATTGATGAAAAGAGCAGATGATACACCTTATGCTTATTTGTATTTGTTTTAATAAAACCCTTGATTCTACCTCGAGACCCCTCAATTTATTAAGGCCACCTGTTACAACACCCAGCTGTAAACCCTAGCCCAATAGTGTTCTCATTGGCTGAGGGTAGATGGTCTTACAGTCAGGTCCCTGACCCCATCAAGCAGGGATGGAGACCCCCTGCCCCCCAACCTACGGAAGGAAGCCTACCAGGCTGTGTGCCAGAGCCAGTCCTGCCCAAGTGGCGATGTGAGGAAGTTGGGAGTACTCCAGCCTCTGTACCCTCTATATTTGCCTGGTTACAGTTGCAGAGTACTTCTTACAATCCCTGCATACCTGTCATACACAATACAGGCGAGGGTTTTCTCTCTGCCCTGTTAGGACTTCCACATCCATAGATGCTTGCAGCGGTGGACAGAACATGCAACCCACAAGTGAGAGATGAGGCGGCGAACACAAAGACGACGGAACGTTGCTTGTGGTGGACTGGAAAACAGGATGATCATCTGCCACACACACTCTGAAACTGACTTTCGCTGTAGCAGACTGCATTGCTAAATGCTGCGGACTTGCGTTTGAAAAGGGAGCAAGGATTAAGGGGCGCTCTATGGTTTCCTAACTCAGTAACCTGGCCCCTGGCCAACAGCAAAGCATAGATTGGCCCTGGGTACCAGCTGATGCTAAAAGCCAATGAAAGGAAAAGGAGAGGGAGAAAGGAGCTATGAAGAACTGATGTGTGTAGGGGAGGTCAATGGAGCAAAAGATGGACCGAGAGACGAGGTGAATAAAGGATGGTGGAGGGCAGCATGGATGAGAATTATAGAGAGTATGTGCAAGATAAGGTATTGGTTGGTAAGAGAAAGTTGTACTATGTCTGAGAGTGCTTGTGTGGTGAGTAAGGTGAATGAGTGAGATTAAGTGGGAGTAAAGGAGTAAGTGAGGCTGAGTGAGACGTTATTGAAAGAGTGAAAGGAGGGTGAATGTTTGAGAAGGTGTGGAATGTAGATTAGAGAGTGGTAGATGTGATGAATCTGATGATGTCATCACTCATTTCCCTGAGGTAGCCCCTGATCAAGTGGCTAGGGGACAGACACTGCTACTTGATCCTGACTCACGGGGCAGCTATATGAGGGAGGACCACATGGGGGAGACGACCCTCAGGCGAATGACATGACATCATCGGAGAAAGTACATAACTCCATTCCCTTTAGGGATCTTCCCTCCCTTCCTCATTGTTAGGAAAGATTTCGTAATTGTGGGTAATTTTCCTTCCATGTGGCAACCCCTAAACTTTTTGCTGTTGTTTTCACCATGATCTAGACTTTGCCAGAGAAGTGCAGCCTTCTGCCGCACTCCTCTGAGCTTTCGCTCCATTCTTACGGGGAAACTGACATGCCCTTAAGACAGTCAGTACCGGGAAACGCTGTTTTCCGTAGTTTCTTTATCATGTTGCGGCTTTCGTGCAACATGACACAAGAGGGCACTGTAAGCTAAGTTACTGCTCTCTTGGGTCTCTAGCCTTCTACAGGCCCTAGATACTCTTTTTGGATTGTAACTGATCGGTGCAAGTGAATCACGGACGGGAATGGTGGCAGCGATCGTTTCTTGTGTTTTGAGCTCCTTTTGGCGTTTTAAGCGCGTTTCTCGCGCTTCGCCCAAAATGGTGGCCTGGCTCCCAAAATGGCCAGACCACGAGGCTCCTTTGTCCTGTCCGCTGACCGTCTTGCTCCCTTCACCTTCCCCAGGTCGAGCCGACCCGGGGCCTTCCTTATTTGGGCATGTACTTTCCCGCGAAACACGGATGCTTTCGCGGGCTTCTACAGGCCTTGTGTGTGCCTCCAGGATGTGGGCTGGGATGTCTGGTCCCAATACACATCCTGGGTGCCAGAGAGTCTAGGGTGGTGTGAATGCCTGGGACCACCGTGGTCCGTGATAGGTCCACGTATGGTGTGAGTGTTGATGAGCAGATCTCCCATTGGGTCCCCTCCGTTTTGGCGCGAAGGGAACTGTGGATAAGAGGGGGCTGGAAACGCCACTACCAGGTCGATCTCCTGAGTTCTCACGAACAAAAGAATACAGGAGCCAAGTATCCTGCAACCACGAGGCTGAACCGAGGAATCGCTGGTGACCCGCTGAAGGACTGCTCCTCTGCACTGCTGTCGCCTTGTGAAAACCGTTTTACCTCTGATCGAACCAGGCCTGTACTGGTACTTCGACCCTTGGAATAGCGGGAACAACTATTCTCGGCATCTTCACCATCTCCTGCACGTAAGCCTTCGGAAGTGTCTCTGGGCCATCCAGCAGACTGACCAGCCTACAGAGGAGTCTTGCTCTGTAACCGCCGCCAGGTTGTGTTGTATTTCTAGTCCTTGTCACTCTCACACGATTCGTACACTTGGCATTCCCAGGTCTGAAGTGAGTAGTGTACATTTGGCTGAGATACACACAGCCGCTCCGTTGCCCTGCTGTGGTAACAAACTGTGCGGGTTCACTTAGTTTGGGACATCTTTAACTCAACTCTGCTGCTGCAGAATCTACACGACGACGAGACGTCCCCTGCTCTCCTGAACCTGCCAGCACTGAAACTGACGCGGAGAAGCCTGGGTCTGCTTGCATCGGGGACCGGTGAGTAGCATATCTAGGAACTGGTCGCCCTCCTGCAGAAGCCCATAGCTTTTCCCCGCTGTGTCAAAACAGCACGCCTTTCCGTACTCGCGCTCTGCTTCTGCCCACAGTGGAGGGTGCGCTTGAGTCGCAGAACTCTGTTCTTCTTCATTTGTGCACTAAACTGAACTGCCTGATTCCCTCGAAGAGACTTCCCTTTTTGCCCGTTGGTACCAGCGTGTGCAGGTACTTTTGAGCACAAGGCTCCACTCCTCGTAGGGCTCGGACTTCCTTTTAGTTAGGTGCCTCTGAAGGCGGACTGGGTCTAAGCATTATTTCACACTGCCTTTTTCCTTCCCTTCTAGGTGGACTACACATTTCGTGCATCTAACACTTTAGACTTGTTTGTATTTGTATATATATTGTATTGGTTTGGTATGTGTTGGTTTACTAGAGTTTTAATGTGATTTCTCGCTACGGTCATTATTGCAAAGGCCTTGGAATAAATGTGTATATATTTTTAATATAACACCTGTTTGGAGTAGTTTGTAAGTGTCCTTGCTTTGTGTGCTCATTGCGGGCTTTCAGTCACCCTCACCCCTCTTGAGACCTAGTCTTGACCGCCGCGATCGCTACCCTGATTGGTCTGGCTTGTCCAGAGGTTACCCTGTTCCAAGTAATTAGGTTGGCCTTCTGAACTTCTGCGCCGCCAGGACAGAGTCCAGAAATCCGTCTTAACACTCATGCCTTGATGGCATGTTGTAATATTCTCCCTCAACAACTTGCCCAGTCTCCTTCAGGTATTCCCAAATATCACATAAGGAACAGTATGACAACAACTGAGATGAGGACGAGGCGAGGAGCAATGATGATTACTCCTAATGAGAGCCACTATTAATCGTCTGGTCGCTGGAGAAATTCAATTGGCCCGACATGGTTTAAAACCATGCTGGGAAGAGAAGCAGGGCGTTCTCCAGCTCGGGACAGAGTGAGGTACCGGCGGTGATGCACAAGTCCAAGCAGCTACACAGAGCAAAGAGGCAGTCCGGTGAGTGACACACTCAGGGAGGCTCCACAGAAATCGGAATGAAGCAAGTCGTTCTTCCTGACTGCTGCAGAGGCTGGAAAGCTGATCAAAGACCGAACGCCTACTGGAGGGGTTGGCAATGGCAGAGAGATGCGGGAGCTGGAGAAACAACCAACCTGGAGTCTGGAACTCTGAGAAAGCACAAGAAGAGAACCTGTAAGCCCAGGGAAAAGGTTAGGATACTGAAGCGCTGTCGGGTGAGATAACGAAAGCCCTAGACCGTGTGACTGGGGTCTGGGACCCTCTGTACGAACTTGGGGGAGACCAAAAAGGGAAACCAAAGAGATATTATGTGTTGAACCCTTGTAGGAAAATATACCATGTGTTCGGAAAGCAAGCTGAATGATTATATTAAAAGTATCAAACACATTGTTGAAAGAAACTGCATACAAGTCCTGGCAGGAGGAGTATACCAGGGAAAGCCAAGTGCTTGAAACACACAACATAGAAGTCTTGTCAGGAGAGTATACCAGGCAAAGCCAAGTATGTGCAAGAGAGTAAAAGAGACTGCATCCAAGACCTGACAGGAGAGTATACCAGGGGCAAAATCAAGTGTGTGTGATAAACTATAGTAAGACGAGAATCTTAAGATGTATTCCTTTAAGATTGTGAATTGTTGTAAATGAGGAAAAGAGGCTGGCAGGGAAGTATACCAGGTGACCTGCGAGTCTCTGACCCACACCCAAATTGTAAAACAGCGAAAGTGAATCCCAAGGAAGACATATGCTCTTAGGATTTTGAACTGCCATGAATGTGAAGAGAAACCTGGGGAAGGAAGTCATTTCCTCAAGAGCAGTGAACCCACCAAGAGAAGGGACAAAGTTAACACAAACTGGGGAGAACTGCGTGGTTCTCTGCAGTTCCTGGACTGCCCAACTAAATACTGTTTAAAGCCTGCTCTTTTGTGTGTGAACTGGAGCCTCAGAACGAGTTTTGGTGTCGGATCCCAGGGTCACAGTTTGAACTGCTTGTGGTGTATGGCGAGTTTTGAAAGCAGCATGTTCTGAGGTCCTTCAATTTGGCTGCTGGCACGGGCAAGAGCTGCTGAGGCTAACCGCAGATACCTCTGTGGGCAGAGGAGGCTGCCTACAGCAGCCGGACTGAGGAGCGCAGGTGAGGAGCTGACCGGAACTCGGACGGCATGTTGCTCAGCGTGCAGACAGAAAGAGTTGCCACGTCCCCGGGGGCAAGCAGGGGACGTTGTGAGCTGAGGCACGGTGGTGGCCGTGAGTGGCCCAGAGGCGGTTGAGAAGTGAGTGTGGCTGGATGGGTGTGGAGAAGAACTAGAGGGGCGTGATGCTACAGAGGGGGCTTGAGGGCACACCTATCCCCACACCCACTGGGCGTGCCCGCTAGAAGGATAGAGCTGCGGAGACTCGAGGACGCAATGGGCAGATTGAGGGAGGGAGTGGCGAGGCTGGCCCGGAGAACCACAGCGGGGCGAGGCCGGGGAAAACAACACACAGCTCTTTGTGTAGCAAGTACGGGTCACAGGAGACTGCCTGCAATAATTCTTGTGAGTGGGGCTTGCTCTGTGCCCCGAGGTCTGGGCCCCCCTCCCCCAACTCCACAGTGAGTGGAGGAAACGTAGGCAGGGTGTCACAGTAGGAAGGTTTGGCCCTGGACTGCCTCAAATTAAAGACTGAGGTGGGGCAGCTCACATGAACTGAGTTTCTGTTGCTGGGCCTGGGGTATGTAACCCATTCTGACATTTTGGTGCTGGACGAGGAGTAGAGGGGAGGGGCTTTGGCTCTTGTGAGGGGTTCAGCAATGTGAGGCGGACAACTGTTTGATGATTGTTCAAAATATGCCATTTTATTGAAGTAGAAATTATATTAAATGCCTCACTATCACTACTCTGAGGAGGATTTCCCAGCCTAACAAAACTAAGGGGAAACTCTCTTAACACAGGATGTCTGGCCCTCACACTAAACATTAAATACAAAGAAGATGTATGGCATTTCAAATAACATCAACAATGATATTCACAGTTTCTTTATAGCCTTTTTGTAACCTGGGTGAACTCTGTAAGGGATTTTGTTTTATTAGGGTAAATTTGGGATTTGGCGGTATTTTCTTACTGTAAAACTATTGGTAGTAATTTGGCGGTAAATTAGTCTTGCATTTAGATTGGGTTTGGCATCACATTATTTTAGTGACCAAACCTTGTTAGCTTATATTGGTGGTAATTTTAGTGGTATTTTGTTTTGTGATATTTATTCCTGTGGTATAGTGGTAAGCATGGTTTTCTTTTTATACTATTACCCCATCATAAAACAAACCTTTCCTTTCTATTAGAATACCCCCTCGTTGTCTATAGAGAGCTCCAGACCTATGCACTTCAGCAGAACCCAATGATTTTATTCAGAGCGCCACCTACAGTTCGTGGCTGGTACTACTGGCTTATATACATTCAGTAATCTATGCGCCGCTAGGCATTACTGGTTTATGGACATCCAGTAATCTATATGTCATGTCAGATACCTTCAGCATGCAAAGAAGGTACACCACACACAAACCTCTGCCTTATAACTGTTTATTACTAGCTTTCTCTGTTTTTTTATTTTACTTACACTGGCAAATTGGCAAATGCACTACTGCATTGATATGAGCCTCCCCTCAATACATTAATTATGTAAATAAATTCACAGATGCATAAATGACGCAAAATCCCATTTGTTTTCATAGACACTTATTATATTGAATCTCATTTACATGTCATCAAGTCTTACCATGGTTATTTACAGCACCACCTGGAATACAAAAGAAAACAGAACAAGCCTAGATCAATATTCCCACATTCTGAAAATGACGAAAAATAAACATTCTATGACTTCTTGACTTCCCTGCACTGTAATAAACCTCAGCCACTCATACGGCATTTCAAATGGTCCTCACTTGGCACATATCTTACCAAGATTGGTATTTCTTTGAAGTTCCCAGCGCAACCTTGCTATGTTCGCAAATGCAGACCCAGTGTCAGGACGAAATGCTTCTGTAATCTTGTGTGGGGAGCGCTAGCAAGATATCTCTCGCAGCCAGCGCTCTGACCCCTTAGAACTCTGTCAGTCTTCTCAGCCCATCATGAACTAACTTCTCTCCGCATCTCTTGTTCTCAAGAAAGCTCCTATCCTTCCCCTTTTTACGTGGCTTGTCTGCCTATAATTTCCACCAATCAGGTTAACAAGAATGTGTGCTGTATCAACCCTCATGTTCAGAACAATGAAGGCTTTAGGCCTCCCTGTATTTAATGTTCGAGGGGATTGGGTCCTCCGACGTAGTCCATATCTATGACCGTAATCACCACAGCTGTGCTGCTTCGGAAAATCTTCTGCATCGTGCGTCGATGACGTCGATACGCCGCCCTCGAGGACCTCCTCCGACGGCCGACGTCACTGGATGTTATAAGTAGGACGCACGATGCCTGTAGCCTCAGTTCCATTTTTTCCGCGAACGTGTTCGCTTCGGGAATCTCGCCGCGCCGAGTTTCTGTTGTTTCTCGGTTCTTCGAACCTGTTTGGTGTTTGTGAAGCATTTCTTCGTGAAGATGCCTACCTCGTCTTCCAGACCGCGTCCGGGCTTTAAGAAGTGTGACGACTGTGGGTTCAAGATGTTGGTTACGGACTCGCACAACGCCTGCCTCTGGTGCCTCGGGAGGCCCATGACACGGATGACTGCGTTGACTCCCAGTCGCTCACGTCAAAAGCCTTGCGGGAGTGCAAGAAGTTATCGGTAGGTAAGGTGTCCAAGCCCCGGAAGTCGAGGTCTGCCGGGCTTTCGACAGACGGCTTGAGGAGCGACTCTCCGCGTCGTCGTCGGAAGTCCAGTGGGTCTCGGTCCCGGAGTCAGTCTCGCCACTCCTCTGCCTCTTCGAAGCACTCCCGGAAGTGGCGTCATCGGTCCCCGTCCTCATCCGAGGACTCTGCCCGTCGGCAGGTCGGTTACCCCACCAAGCATGCGACACCGGAGGAATGGGCTTCCTTTGGGAAGAAAATGTTGGCGATTCTCGAATCGCAGGGCACTGGTCCGTCCGCGCTTCCGAGTGGGGTCGGTCGTGATCAGCTGAGAGACACCGCTCGCACGCCTTCGGGCTCGGGTGGTCGTCACGATTCGCGGGAAAGGTCCCGCTCGGACAAGGGGAATCGTTCTCGGCATGCCCGGTCCAGGTGCCGGTCCTCGACACGCTCGAGACCGTGTGAACCTGTGGTGTCTTCACGGAAGACTTTGACGCCGGTGGCGCCGAGGTTGTCGACAGACTCTTTCGAGGGCTTGCCTTTGAAGAAGCAGTCGACGCCATCGGCGTCCCGGCCTTCGAGGGACACGCTCGGGGCCCTGGCCTCGAGGACTGTGTCGGCGCCGTCGATGCTGTTGACGCTGCGCTCGGCGCCAACGCCGATTCACTAGACGCCTTTCGAGGCTGTGTCGATGGGGGTACCCCGTGGCTCGGGGGAACCACCTAGAAAGGCTCTGGCCAAGGTCAAGCAAGGCTTTGGTTCAAGTTCAGTGCCTTCTTACCATCATCTGGAGTTCATTTCAGAGGTGTATGAGGACTCTGATGATGGCAGGGTGCCTGACACGTTGCCAGACGAGATTCTCTCGGGCCATAGCCATTTTGAGGACTTGAGGCAGTCCCTGCATGATGCTAGTGGGCTCGACACCTCTCCGGAGGTGGAGTTTTGTAGGCCTGAGCCTGGCACTCATGCCGATTCTTCGTACTGGCGCCTTATGTCAAGGGTCACCGAGTACTTAGGATGGTCTCCTCCCCTGGGGGAGTTTGTTCAGGATGACCTTACGGATATCCCCGACATTGGTCCACCAACTGACCCGGTACTGCCGTTTCATATGGCTCTACAGAGGAGGGTGGCGGCGGCTTGGACTGCTCTGGAGAGTCTCCTGGCAGTGGGCAAGTCTTTGCAGCGAAAATACCACCCAGCCAGTAGTGAACCCCTGCTACCTGTCCAAGCACCCTACTCCGGAGAGTTTGGTGGTGCAGGCGTCGTACCCTACCATCCCTCCTGATAGGGACGACAAGCGTTTTGACGGCTGGGCGAAGAAAGTGTTTTCTCCAGGGGGTATGATGCTTCAGGCGGCCAGCTCCATATGTGCCTTGTCACGTTTCACGCACGCTCTGTGGAACTGTGTTTCCTTGGCGGCTGAACATATTCCCGAAGGGGACAAACGGGATGGTTTCCTTGCCATGGTTCAGGATGGCAAGGATGCCATGTGTGAGGCCGTTCAGTCGGGTTTGGACATGGCAGATTGCGTCAGCCGGTCCATGGCGGCGAGCACCGTGATACGCAGGTTTGCGTGGTTGCGGAAGTCAGGGTTTGCTCCTGATGTGCAGGCCCGGCTCCTCAACATGCCTTTTGACGGGGTACATCTTTTTGGCAGCAAGGCTGACGAAAGCCTTGAGAGGTTGCAGACCTCAAAAGCTGCAGCAAAGTCGTTGGGCACTGCAGTTCGACAACCTCCGCCTTTTCGTCCTAGGGGCAGCAATGCAGGGGAGGTTCCTTTCGTTATTACTCATCCTTTGGTAAAGCAAGAGGAGCTGCCAGTCAAAGGGCCACCTAGGAGTGCCAGAGGTGGAAAACAAGGTACTCGCGGTGCCAAGGCTGCTCGGGCTGTTGCCTCTTTGCCCTCAGGCAACGCTGCAGCCGCCTCAGCTCAGTCTTGAGGCCATGTCCCATGGTTCGCTGGTTGGGGGAAGGCTGGCGCAGCATCTTGCAGAGTGGCGCGCCATTACTTCAGATGTGTGGGTTCAGGAGATCATAACCCACGGCTACTGTCTTCCTTTCCGGCAGAGGCTTCAAGACAATCCACCCTGGAAATCTCTCTTTGAAGAGTCCGGATCCGCTCCTTGCGCAGGAAATACAATCCCTGCTGGAGAAAGGCACCATAGAACTGGTGCCTGTAGCGGAGAGGAACAAGGGATGGTATTCCCCTTAGTTTTTGATTTCCAAGAAAGACGGGGGATTGAGACCCATCATGGACTTGCGCGGTTTGAACAAACTCCTCAGGAAGGACAAGTTCAAGATGGTTACTCTCTCAAGTCCTCCAGGCCCTTCAACTACAGGACTGGTTGGTGTCTCTTGACCTCAAGGACACTTATTTTCATGTGCCGATCCATCCAAAGCACAAGAAGTACCTGATGTTCGCGGTTGGCGACTCGCATTTTCAGTTTCGGGTCCTACCGTTCGGATTGACCTCCGCCCGAGGGTCTTCACCAAGCTCATGGTAGTGGTGGCAGCGCACCTCAGGAAATGGGGGATTCACGTCTACCCATACCTGGACGATTGGTTGGTCAGGGCGCGCTCTCCTGAGCAAGTCCTGGATCATCTGTCAGTCACCTGCCACTCCCTCCACAAGCTGGGCTTCTCCCTCAACTTAAAGAAGTCCCATTTGACACCAACTCAGAGGCTCCAGTACATCGGAGCAGTGCTCGACACGTCCCTGGGGCAGTGTTTTCCTCCCCAGGTGAGGGCTCATCACATTCGGCAGATGGTGCACAAGTTTCAGCTTGCCCAGACTCTCCCAGCGTTCGAGTTCTTGAGACTGGTCGGCCTCATGGCATCCTGCATTCTTCTGGTGCCAGAGGCCAGGTTGCGGAGGAGATCTTTGCAATGGGCACTCAAGCTCCAGTGGTCTCAGTCCTCCGACAGGATGTTGGACCCTGTTCAGGTGCCGTCTTCGGTCGCCCAGGACCTTCTGTGGTGGGCCGACAAAGGCAATCTGATGAGGGGGGCTCCATTTTGGCTGCCCTGGCCGGAGCTGACGATCGTGACTGACGCATCCCTCACGGGATGGGGAGCTCATGCCAACGAGTTGACAGTCAGCGGTCGTTGGTCTCCGTCGGAGTCCAGACTCCATATAAATCTGTTGGAGCTGAGGGCCGTCAGGCTAGCCCTGAAGGCTTTTCTGCTGACTGTGCGAGGAAAGAATGTCCTGATCCTGACGGACAACACGGTGGCCATGCACTACCTCAACAAAAAGGGGGGGGGGCAGGGTCACTTCCTCTGTACAGGGAGGCGATGCAGCTCTGTTTCTGCTCAATCCAGCAGGAAGTTTCGATCTCGACAGTTCATCTGGCAGGAGACGAAAACGAGACGGCGGACGCTCTGAGCAGGCAGAGCGTGATCTCTCACGAGTGGGAGTTGGCTCACGAGATTCTCCTGGAGATCTTTGCCCTTTGGGGGACGACTCAAGTGGATCTCTTCGCCTCCAGTGTCAACCGGAAGTGCGAGAGGTTCTGCTTGCGAGAATTTCCTCCAAACGGAGCCTTAGGAGACGCTTTCGTGGTGGAGTGGTCATTCCCACTGCTGTACGCGTTTCCTCCAGTCCCCGTCATCCCGCAAGTACTCCAGAGGTTACGGAGGTTCGGTTCCCGGGTGATCCTCATTGCTCCGGCATGGGCCCGAGGACGTGGTACCAGGACCTTCTCGACTTGTCCATCTGCCCTCAACGTCGTCTTCCCTACCGAGACGATCTGCTCTCACGGGAGGGGGGGGCCAGGTTCTTCATCCAGAGGTCAGGTCCCTCAACCTTCACGCTTGGCTTCTGAAAGGTTGAGATATAAGGATTGGGACCTCCCTGAAGACATGATGGAGGTGTTGCTTTTGGCCAGACGGCCGGCAACTAAGTTCCTGTACCGTTGCCGTTGGAGAAAGTTCTGCGACTGGTGCAGGGTTCAGAATGTGGATCCTTTTTCATGTGACATTCCTGTGGATCTGTCTTTTTTGCTTTCTTTGGCCCACAAGGGCCTGCAGGTAGGTACCGTTAAAGGTTACCTGGTGGCGCTGTCCATATTTAAGCGCTCATCTGAGGAGTGTTCTTATTTTAAAATTCCTTTAATTTCTCAGTTTCTGAAGAGCTCACTAATGTGTTTTTAATTTGTTTTATTTGTAACGCGCTCCATCAGGCCAGGAGGCATCAGGGCGCAACTTTAGACATGGTTGCATAAGCAAACAATTGTTCCCTCCGTCACCTTTCCAGGTGCCCGGTTGGGATTTGAACCTTGTTCTCAAGTTTCTAATGTGTGCTCCATTTGAGCCTTTACATTCTTGTCCTTTGAGACTGTTAACCCTTAAAACTGTATTTTTAGTTGCAGTCACTTCCGCTCGCAGAGTGAGTTACAGGCACTTTCAGTTAAGCCACCCTTCACTGTGTTTCATAAGGACAGGGTTGTCCTTCGAGTTCGTCCTTCTTTTCTTCCGAAGGTGGTATCGGAATTTCATTTAAGCCAGAAGGTTGTTCTTCCGGCATTTTATCCTCCTCCGCATCCTGGTAAGGACGAGGAGAGGCTCCATAGGTTAGATCCTAGAAGAGCTTTAAGCTTCTACATTTCACGCATGTCCCGGGTCAGAGTGGACGATCAGCTCTTTATTGGTTACGCTGGAAGGCGTTTGGGACAAACTGTGACTAAGCAGACTTTGTCTAGATGGATTATCTTGGCAATTTCTGAATGTTACCGCCTGGCGGGTAAGGACTCTCCTGTGGGCTTATGGGCCCATTCGACTAGGGGTATGGCTGCCTCTACTGCCCTGCAGAGGGGTGTTCCTATTCGCAACATCTGTGATGCAGCCACTTGGGCTTTGGTCCATACTTTTGTACATCACTACTCCCTCGATTCTATCCATGGGCAGGATCTGGCCTTTGGCAAGGCGGTCCTTTATTCTACAATTTGATTGGGCATTCTAAATTTGTATATTCTAAATTCTTTTCCCACCTCCTTACGTTGGTACTGCTTTGGGAGTCTGTCATAGATATGGAATACGTCGGAGGACCCAATCCACTCGAATAACAAGTTACTCTCTTACCTGGTAACGTTCTTTCGATGGAATGGTCTGACAACGTATTCCATATCGCTCCCTCCCTGCCTTCCCTGCTACAGAATTTCTTATGCGATTGCAGCTTACGTTTCCGCAAGGCTTTCTGTGGTCCTACTGGCAGTAGATTGGTGCCACACGTTCTGGGGAAAAACTACAACTGAGGCAATGGGCGTCGTGCGTCCTACTTATAACATCCGGTGACGTCGGCTCGACGGAGGCCCTCGAGGACGGTGTATCGACATCATCGACGCAGGACACAGACGCCGAAAGATTTTCCGAAGCAGCACAGCTGTGGTGATTACTGTCATAGATATGGAATACGTCGTCGGACCATCCCATCGAAAGAACGTTACCAGGTAAGAGAGTAACTTGTTCTACTTAATGAGGTTTTAGCTAAAGCTGCAGCCCATTTTTCAATTGACACTCAGGGCGTCCAAGAAGAGAGAGATTTTGCAGAGGAAATTCTAGGGGACAGGAAATCCATTTCCCAGACTATCCCCATTTTAAAATCAATTCAACGCAGAATCTATCCTTCTTTGGTGACCCCTAATCTTACTCGGGCGGTTAACCCACGAGTAGAAAAATGATTTAGAGCTGCTCCCTCCGATCCTCTACATATAAGGGGCCAGTTAAAACCTGACTCACTGGTGGTTACTACCACCAGAAAGAGGGCAGGAACACTTTTGGCTTCTTCGGAAGCACCCCCGGACAAAGAGAGCAAGAGAATTTATGCTTTGGGGAGAAAGGTGGCATCCACGTTGGCATATTAAGCTCACATTGCTAACACTGCTACTCTATTAGCTAGCTACAACTGCCACCAATGGGAACAGGTAGCTGCCTTCATTGCCACTACACCCGAACCTCTGAAGAGCCAGTTGGCCCAAATTGCATCAGACGGAAGATCGGTGTCTGGATGCATTCTCAAAGCAAACTTCGATGCAGCAGACAATGCTGGTAGGCTGATAGCAGAGGGCACAGTGATTAAGCGACACGCTTGGCTAAGGCAGTTGGGGTTTAAACCAGAGATCCAGGCCACCCTCATAGACATGCCGGTAGAACCAAATGTCCTGTTTGGGAAAGCAGTGGAGGAAGCACTGAAGACGGCTAAGGACGAATATGAGACCTTAAAGTCCTTCGGCCAACAAACAAATAAGCCCCCAGGGCAACGGGGAAATGAAATATTAGTCGCTTTCGCGGCCAAAACTCCCAGAGAGGGTCCAATTACTAGAGAGGAACCTCGTGGGGCGGCAACCAACAGACTACCCAAGGTTTCTCCAGAGGTCAAAAGAGGGACCGCGGTAGGGGGAGAGGCAACCTAGGTAGAGGCGCTACGCCTCCCAATAAACAGCAGTGAAGTTCCGCTCCGGGTCCCTTCCCATGCATCCACATTAGGGGGGCGCATTTCCATCTTCACCCACGCATGGGAAGGGATCACTTCGGACAGATGGGTGCTGTCCACAGTGTCCGTGGGATACTGTATAGAGCTACTGGAACGCCCTTGCAACCATCCTCCAAGACAGAAGATGCACACCTTGGAGCACCAAAGAATCCTCCTCGAGGAGATCATCATTCTTCTTGCAAAGGACGCAATAGAACTCATCCCGGGCAACCAGGTAAACAAGGGTATTTATTCAACGTACTTCCTCGTGCCAAAAAAAGATCTAACGATGCGCCCAGTATTAGACTTGCGCCCTGCAAACAAGTATGTCAAGCCACAGAAATTCTGCATGACTACACTACAGCAAGTAACCCCCCTACTAAAGAGAGGAGATTACATGGCAACATTGGATATGAAAGATGCCTATTTTCATATTTCCATGTTCCCAGAGCACAGACGATTCTTGCGTTTCAAAATAGACCACCAGCACTACCAGTTCAAGGTGCTGCTCTTTGGAATAGCCTCGGCTCCAAGGGTATTCACCAAGGTACTGGCGGTGGTGGCGGCGCACCTATGCAGGCAGGCAATCCCAGTGTACCTTTACCTGGACGACTGGCTCATCACAGGAGTAACCCCTGTAATTTGCAGATCCAACATTCAAAGAACTATCAACCTCCTCTTTCAATTGGGCTTCTCAATCAACGAGAAAAAATCAAGCCTTGTGCTAAGCACCTCAAAACAGTTCCTAGGAGCTTTCCTAGACACTCAAGAGGGGTTGGCTTTTCCGTCAGAGGAAAGAATTCAGGATCTGTTGCTGCAAATTCCTCAATATCAGTCCCGTCGCAAGATAAGGGTGCGCAAAGCGATGTGTTTGCTAGGCATGATGGCATCATGCAATTACCTGCACATGCGACCCATGCAGGAATGGTTGGCGAAACAGTGGTCTCAGGCAAGTGGTCAGTGGGACGATCTAGTGGTCGTTTCGCCAACACTAGTATAGAGTCTTCGCTGCTGAACAAGAGAAAATTTTACAAAGGGGAAACCCTTTTACGATGCAGAAATACAAGCCATCGTCACAACAGACGCATCCTTGTCAGGGTGGGGAGCTCACCTCCTTCACCACACAGCTGAAGGTCTCTGGTCTCACACAGTGGCTCAGAATCAACTTCTGGCAGTCTTCAGAGCGCTTCGGGCATTTGAACCCCACCATCCAACCTGTCAATGCAGATCCTAACAGACAGCACGACAGCGATGTTTTACATAAACAAACAAGGGGCACTTGTTCTCCAAATCTGTCCAAGCTTGCCCAGAATATTTGGAGATGGGCACTCAGACGGAACATTTACCTGTCATCCCAACATGTTCCAGGGGATCTCAATTCACTAGCGCACGCTTTGAGCAGAGATCCCCTCCCGGAGGAACACGAATGGCGACTACACGAAGAAGTCATAGAAGAGAAGATCTCTTCTCTCAGTGGGGTCTCCCCACTATAGACCTGTCCGCCACAAGCGAAAACAGACCATGCCCAGACTTCGCATCCTGATTCCCCCAGCCAAGCTCCAAGGTGAACGCTCTATGGATCAATTGGTCAGGAATGTTTGCCTACGCTTTTCCACCAACCCCTCTAATGAGGAAGATTGTCAACAAGATGCACAGCGAATCAATGACGCTCATCCTAGTTGCTCCTATGTGGGCGAGACAACCAGGGATTCCACACCTGCGCAAACTGGCGGTGTGCGACCCCATCAAACTCCTGTGCTGGTACAATCTACTCTCAGAGCACAAAGGACAAACAGTGCATCTTCAACCCAACTCAATGAACTTGGTAGCATGGCTCCTGAAGTCATAGAGTTTGGCCATCTCAATTTACCCCAAAGATGCATGGACATCTTGAAAGAGTCTAGAAAACCTAACGCGAGACACTGTTACTTTGATAAATGGCAAAGATTTGTTATTTGGTGCCAGAATAAACAAATCAACCCAATTAATTCACTTAAGGTACACCTGGCGGCGTTGTCAGCCTACACCACCTCCCATAACAAGGTGTCATGGTGGAAAGTACCAGTGGTCAAAGCCTTTATGGAAGGGGTAAAGAGACTCCACCCTCCAATTTCTAACCCACCACCAGGTTGGGACCTTAATATGGTGCTTGCTAAACTCATGGGACCTCCATTCGAACCCATGCATAAAGCTAGTCTCAAACACCTGACTTATAAAACTGCCTTCTTAGTAGCTATTACATCCATAAGAAGGGTCAGTGAAATTCAGGCTCTGTCAGTGCAGGATCCTTTCTTTACTGTTCATAAGGATAAACTGGTTTTACGCACACACCCTAGGTTTTCACCTAAGTTCATTTCAAAATTCCATTTTAACCAGTCCATTGAGGTACCGGCCTTCTTCCAAGAACCCAAAAGCTCTGCTGAGGTGAAACTCCACACACTAGATGTGAGGAGAGCGGTCCTCTACTACGTGGACAAGACCAGACCGCTAAGAAAGACAGATCAACTGTTTGTCTCTGTGGCTCTAGGCAGAGAAGGAGATCGCGTCTCTAAAGGTGCCATCTCTAGATGGATTGTCAGATGTATCCAACTGTGCTACTCCCTTTCAGATAAAACACTGCCTTTTACGCCGAGGGCCCACTCTACTAGAGGTACTGGGGCCACTCTGGCTTTCATTGCAAATGTACCCCTTGACACCATTTGAAAAGTAGCTATATGGAGCTCTATTCACACCTTTACTCAGCACTACTGCATTGGCACTCATTCCAAGACAGATACTCAAGTGGGACAAGCGATTCTAAGACATCTGTTCGCTCATGACCCTTCTCACATCCCACCTCCTTCTTCTAACACTGCTCGCTAATCTATGCACAACATGTGATCTAAGCAGATTCCACAAGCCTCAGAAGGGATACATTACTCACCGTAATCGTATTTCTGAAGCTTGTATCTGCTTAGATTCACATGCGCCCGCCCTTCCTCCCCTCTGAGAGAAGGCGCATGGATGCTTGTAGTCTTATCTGTTTTATCTGCTTGGATATTCTGTATTCGCGCTACTCCTCATGCTACCTCATGTCAGGAAAAATACAATCTGAGGGTCCTACACGCGTGAGGGATCATGGGTAAAGTGGACGTCACACTAGCGATGGTATTACTGACATGCCCTAGTTCGATGCCCCTTTTCGAGTTTTGAAAAACAAACTGTAATACTCCGCAGCTTCCACTAGATGTCGGCCTATGCACAGCATGTGAATCTAAGCATACACACGCATCAGAAATACGATTACGGTGATGTATAAAAATACACTCACACACACTCACACTCTTTTAGCAGAGCTGAACCAGAATAACAAAGGCTTGTCCAGTGTGTCGCAGTTGAAAAACCAATTGAATTACAGAGGTGAATCAAAGAAGGGCGAGGCTAGACCAGTCCCAAGAAGCCAAGGCCACTCTGGCCCAGAATGTCAGACAGGAGCTACAAACGTGTGAAAGAACAAACTCCTGTTCAGAAGATGGGCACGAGAACATTGAAGACGTCAGAGGTTCATTAAATAAGAGTATTTTAAATGCACCAGAGCTCTAAAACATGGTCTTCAGTCACGTGGATGGGTGAAAACAGATAATCGTGATGTGCTACACTAACGCAAGGATACAGAGTATGCTGTACTCCCTTTTATTCTCAGGCACGAAGAACAAACTCAAGGCCAATCTTCAAAGGGCTAATTTGTATTTATTGTGTTTATATAGCGCTTTAATCCAAAGCGCTTTACATTGTAACAGAATACATAGAACATTTTATAACAGTAGAAGAAATTTAAATCCTGAATCAAACCAATAAAACAGTAAGTAGAGCAATTTATCTGTGAGGGAAGGGGTGAGGAAGGGAAGGAGGAGGGAAACGGAAGGGGTATAAGAGTAAAAATAAAGGATGGTAAGGGGAAGGGGCAGGATAGAGAGGTTCATAGGAAAGATGCGAGAGGAGGAGAGAGAATGAGAGGTGGGGAAGGTTTCATGATGGAGAAGGAGAGATTTCGGGGAAGTGCAGAAGGAGGAAAAAGTAGGTATAGATCGGATTGAGAGAGGTAAGGAGTTCCAGTGCAGGGGGGCTAGGAGCTGAAAGGAGTGGAAACAGGAGGAGGCACATGGGGAAGGAGGGGACGGTGAGAAGGAAGTGGTCAGCGGAATGAAGGGAGCAGGAAGGAGTGTAGAAAATGAGGAGAGATAAGGGGGAGCAAGATCATGGAGAGATTTAAAGACTAGATGTCATGGCCACTGATCAAGGGCCAAGTACTTCACCACCCGCAGGGTCCCAGTGGACCCAGTCTTGGCACCTATGGCACCAAGCTCATCACAAAGTGTGCTCTGCACACAAAATACAATACAGGGAAGGCAAGTGCAGAAGACAGGAGTGGCAAGGTGGGACCACAAGGCAGGGTCTAAGGGGAGTGGCTGGGGCCAGGCTATATAAGCCGGCCCCACCCACATGCTGGCGCTTCGCGTTAGTCTGCTAGAGCACCGTAACGCTTACCGCCGTTCAGGAGACTCTTACCTGGTTCAGCATGTGCATCTTCAGTCTCTGGAACCCTCCAGCATCTTACCTGGAATCAGCCTCGCCTTCACTTGAAGAAACACTGTCATCTGCTTTCATCTCCAGCTGCCGCGCGCATCTTACCTGAGTCAGCCTCGCCATCGCTTGAAGAAGCACTTCTACCGCTTCTGACTCTGCAGCAGCCGTGCTCATTTTACCAGTCTTCTTGAGTCCTCCGCGGGTGCCGCCTAGCATCCTTACCTGTCCCGAACTTCTATCATCACGGGGCCACCTTCCAGCGCAGCATCCATGCGGACCTTCATCTCCGGCAGCCTGCAGGGGTTCGGAAACCTCTCTACAACTAACACCAACCAGCTGCACCTGCAAAGGGAATAGAACATACAAGGTGAGCAGGTTGCATAGACTATAACACATTAAGCAGCGCTACTTACGAACTTGGCGCAGTTTCTGGAACAGTCTACTTACCCACCCGTAGGTCCTCCGGAATAGACTTTTTATCACCAAGCTCTCGTGTGCCATCTTCATACAAGAGAAAGGACAATATATGGTTACGGGCAATACTCATTTGGGAGAAATTACCACAAAGGATACGGACAATAATCATAGTAATAAACCTACCTTCAAGACGGAATGGTTGCAGCCGGTCTGGACCTCCCCACCCAGGACCAGTGACGCAACTAGGTCCATCCACAGCACCCCTGCTGAAGGAAAGCAGGACGGAGAGCCCATCATTACATCAAAACAGGACCAGTACCAGCACCCCGGGTCCTCGATACCACTGCAGTTGGGGGAGAGAAGCGATCCAAGGGAGTCAACTCCTGGGAGGGCTCCAACAGTGCCCCAACATCCCTGCAGAGACCAGGTGAGCGTAACACTAGACCGAGGTTATGAAATTTAAGTTGGGAGTGAAAGGGAAGCCAGCCAAGGAAGGAAAGCGAGGGGCATGAGGGGCAAGGAGACAGAGGGTACGGACGGCTGAGTGGTAAATGGATTTGAGGGGGGCAAGATGAGAAGCAGGTAGTCCAAAGAGTAAAGAGGAGCGATAGAAGAGGCGAGAGAAGATAAGGGAGGAGATTACAAGTTTAGTAGCATGGAAGGTGTGAGAGGAGCAGACTTTGCGAATATTGAAAAGGTGATAGCGACAGGAGCGAGAGGTAATTCACTGGCAGACAGTGTGATGATGGATAGTAGGCTAATTGGTGGGAAGCTATGGCAAGACCAACCCACCAGCACCTGGATGCCAGCCTGCGTGCTGCTGGCGTATGTGGAAAAGTACTGACGAATGTAAAGGTGCCCACCAATTGTAGAGGGCCACGTAGTGAAGAGCCCTATAGTTTGTGTAACCAATGGGACGTTGTGTATTTGATGACGTTCGTAGTGACCAGTACTAGAGGAGGATTTAGTTGCCCCAGCTGATGTTAGAGACCCTATCGCTCTTAGACAAGTATGGAACGTATACCTAGATGTTACCCTAATCCTATCACTTTCTCCAATAAGTCTTTGAAGTTTGCCACGTAGGATGACATCAGCAATGGCCAGTTTTTACTATATAACCTGATTTTTTTATTAAACTTGCTGAGCGAGAAGATCGAAAGAATTGTCAATGTTCATTGTAACTCCCAGTTTTAGACAATTGAAAATAAAACAGCTTTGATTTGCCAACTTCCTGAGTTAGTCTGATTATTGATGTTTCAGTAACTTCTGGATCCCCATCCATTTTAAAGTATTGCTACCTCGTCTTAAAGGGCTAGGTCGATAACCCCAGTTCAAACTGGTTCCCCAAATTAATCTATATTGCAATGATGGTCCCAGTCAAGCCGACAACCAGGTCAATGAAAGACCTAGACAAAGCAATGGCAAAGTTTTTCTGGAAAGTAAGGAAGGCGAGGGACCGCCTACCAGTATTCCAGGCGGCCAAGACAAATGGCGGTCTCGCGTCTCCCTCTCTGAAGGCCTACTACCAAGCGGCCCAGGTCTGCTGGATGAAATGCTGGCTAGACACATCAGGTGAAGCCAGCTGGCGGGCAACGGAAGTAGCACTAATTAGACCGCTTACCCCAATTGGAACATGGCCATACCTCCAAAAAAGCTCCCCGCAAACATTAAAAGGCACCAGATTATAGGGCCAACAATCTCTCAATGGCACAAACTTGAGGGCCACACAGGGTACCAACCCAGAACGCACTACTCTGGTCTAGTCTACGGGCACTCATATCATACGCGTCAACGCAGAGAGTACATAGCAAACGAGATCAAGACTGGGCAAATATTTGGCTAATGGACATATGTGAGGAGGGGTCGCTCCTGCATTTCCAAGATGCACACATAAAACTGGGACTAGATTATGAGGAGTGGCTCACATTCCGAACGATACACGCCCACATGTCGCGGAACCTCCGACAATTAACCCCTGCCCGTGTGAGAGGGAAATGGAACAAGATCTGGAGTCCTTCCCACATATCTGCACTTTCTACCAGATGGTGATCCCAAGTAACATGAGCAGAAATCATACGCTAGCGATGGCATAGTCCGAGGACCTAGGGGCCCAAATCGACATACCCCATATTCTCAATTACTACACCGCTATACCGCTAACCTCTGTGAATCTTAAAAATAGAGAGACCCAATATAAAATCTTCCATCGATTATATTACACCCCAGCCAAACTTCACATGATGGGGATAGCCCCTTCCAACTAATGCTGGAGGGGCTATGGAGCTATGGATACAAGGGGTCACGTACTGTGGCAATGTCCTGGGATCGTTTCCTTCTGGAGGTGAGTGCATAAACAAGTAGCAGACTTCAAGGGGGCAGAAGTGGCCTTCACACCCGAGGTTATGCTACTGGGCGCTGACCATGAAGAATTGCACGCAGACACATTAGTCCGCAAACTCATTAGCCTCACCCTGTTCATGGCAAGGAAACGCCTGGTCATCCACTGGAAAAGCTAAGGCGCCACCCTCGGCTCTAGAGCAGGCCACACTTCTCTCTAAGACATGCCAATAAGAGGGAGCAGCATTTACGAGGCAATCCTAGCATAACCCAACCAGAGCAATCAAGTTCCAGGAAATAATCGACCCATACAGGTACGAAAATAAGAGGGGAGGACGACCACACACGGAGTGGCATGCTACGAAACAAGGAAGCTAGCAAGAATGCTAATGGATAAAGCCACTAACCGCACCTAGCACCAGCCCACAGAAGCTTATGATATTATTTCATTTCATCTTATTTAGATAAGGAGCACACACATAGATAAGGGGAGGGCGGCGGGAGGCAGTTAAATCCGGGGTTATTTATTTATTAACATGTATAAAGCGCACATCAGCCCAGAGGCATCGTGGCGCTGTTACAAAGCAAAAAGAAATTGTTGCTGGTTACAGAGAGAAAACTTGGTTGCAAGGTTGTGAAGCAGAATAGACATACATGGTTACAAAGAGGTACAGGAGTATGCAGGGTACAGAGGTTGAAGGGGAAGGGGGGATGTTAGTTTTGAGGCCTTTGCAGAATGCATTGTGGGTTGTAAGGGGGGACTGTTGGGGTGGATGAAATTTGATTTGTATCAGAATGCATTTGAACGTTTAGTAGTGTCAATTATGCTGTGCTAATGAGATGAATGCGAAAGCTAATCACCTGTATTGTGCGTTAAAATCAATAAAAAGAAGTTTAAAAAAATAAAGACAAGTCTTACTGTTTCTGCTGCGATGGCCTTTGCAGCCAAAGTCTAGCTACTCCAGGATTGGGGGATATGATGGGAAGGGGAATCGTTTAGATACTTGGGCATCCACATTTTTCACAATATCGAGGAACCATTTGTGTACAATACAGGAAGGACGCTGTCGGAATTGGGGGACTTTTTTAAAGAGCTACCTATATCACTGATGGTAAGGGTGGCTCTGTTTAAAATTGTCATATTTCCAAGGCTTCTTTACTACTACACCAACATCCCTTATGGCATTAAGAAGGTGTCTTTTAAGATGTTGGAATAACATCTGGTGGACAGAGAAAAGACTGGGAGGAGGAGAGTAGAAGGAACGGAAGGAAATAAAATAACATGGTGGTGTGCTATCAAATGCCTTGAGAAGCAAGATGTTGATTGAGACCTGGGCGATTGGAAAGCACCAATTCCTGCGATCATTGCCCAGGTTGGGACCACCTAGCAGTCCACAGAGGAAGATAATGTGATTGCCTTTAGGCCCTGTAGCCAGATTCTAGACAGTAGGGGTTACCGATCTCTAGTGACCACTTTGGGGTTTAGGGAAGCCTCTGCTTGGGTCGGGGGAAGACTTTGGGAAGACAAGGCGGAGAGCGATGACCCTTAGTTGGACCCTATTTAAGTTCACAATGAAAAAACTTGAACAATCTGAGTGTTGGTGTGTTCTTGAGGCCATCTGTGGCAATGGTTTCCTTGAAGGTGGTTTTGCTATTACAAAAGAGGGAGATAATCTCTCTTGTTTAAGTTCCAAGAATTCAGAACCCAAGCCAGTCATCCAGTATAATTTGTCACACAAATTTGAGGGGAGACAATTTGGTTTGGAGACCAGACTAAATGGTGATGGTTATTGTGAAACGGGCATGGTATCAAGAGATGACACAGACAACAGATTATTAATTCATAACTTCCCCTATAGGTATGGTAGGGATTTCCCTACCTGAAGAAACTAAGGAACTTCTGTGTCCAAATCATAGGTCTTTCCGTGTCAAAACCTATGCTTGACCTCACTTCTAATACAGAAAATGTATTGTAGGGTTATTCTAACTCGATAGTGTTCAACATAAAGTCTGGAGCAACCTATAGCTCCCTTTCCCAAGTTCAGGATACAGTTTTAACAATTCTGGGTTTCAAATGTTCCGTCAGGGCTTGGGGTTTCTCTTTGCCAAGTTTCAAGCACACTTAGTTTTAGTATACAAAGTTCAAAAGGAGCTCAGGGTTCCCTTCCCCAAGCTTCAAGCACTGGTTCACAAAACAATGTTCCAATAGAGCTCAGGGTTCCCTTCCCCAAGCTTCAAGCACTGGTTCACAAAACAACCTCACATTATTTAGCTTTATCTTGTTTCAAGGTTGAGTTCACCATTCTCCTGGATTTGTTGGGGTTTCCTGGTCTAGGCGCAGTTGACAGGCCACACAGCCCACCCATTAAAGGTCATGCAGCCAGTTACCCTTGTCCCAGCTTTTTGACACCTTGACTTAGATTGGTTTGGCAGTTCACGACTAACTCAGAAGCTCACAAGTTCATAGATTTATGGTTTCTCTTTCTGGACACTTAGTTTGGCTCTCTTTTCCAAATTCCACTTTATTAGCTTTCATTTAAAGCCTGCACTTTCACTTATTTGGCTTACTTTTGCTCGGTCGGTATTTTGCTCATACTTCACTGGCTCCCCTCGGCTGCTTGTTAACAGCTTTCATTCTCGTTTTCACAGCATTAACAGTTCACATTTCTTTCTTAGTATCCTTGATTGTTCAGGGACTTTTAAACACACACAATTCTTTCAGACGTGACCACTCTGGTACATTGTTTCTAAAAAGTTCACTTTTAACATTGAACTTATTTCGATTCATTCTTCTACTTTCATCGGAGGCTTTCGAAAACGTTCCAACTGTACGCGACCACTTTGATGCAGTGCAGTTTAACTCAGCAACTTTCATACGCACACCGGGTTCCATGAATTCTATGAAAACTCAACGGTCGTTGCTCTCTTTTCTTTAACTTCCTCGATTAGATGATTCTTATATTTGAGGTCAGGGTCTCACTGCCTGCTCCTCAGACACCCCTGGACTGGTACTTCCATTCAGTGGAACGAGCAGTGTTTGGCCACAACTAAGGGACGGTTCCCTTAGTTGTGGCCAACTACAACTAAGTTGTAGTTCACGGTTTCCTTGTCCGGGTCCTTGAAACTCGGCTCCCTCGGCACGCATTTCCACTCTGCTTCACTATGCAGTCCTTCAGCGTCTCAGCATTCCGTTCTCCCTTTGGCTTCTTGTGGGTTGAGCTGACCTTTCTGCTGCTCTCCCACTCCACCAAGGTAGTGCTCTCTTGGCCCAGCATCTCTCTTGACCCGGCGTCTCTTTGACCCGATGTCTCCTGGTCTGGTGTCTTTCTCCCCCGTGTCTTTCCCCCGGTGTCTGTCTTTTAGTTCTCTGGTGCTCCACCTTTTATACACCTTCAAGTGATTTCAGGTGCGATTCACTCGCCAGGTTTACCTGATTTCAATTAGTCCAATTAGGCGGAGTGCGGCGAGTGTGTTTGTGTTTGTATCCTAGAGGAGCTGCAGCGACCAGTCTCTGTCTACGCTGTTTACCTGCCAGGAGGCGGTCCTTTTGCACAAAAACACCAGACATATGCGGAGCATCGCGCAGTGCGGCGAGTGTGTTTGTATTGCTTGGGGAGCAGCGGGACGAGGGGAGACCGAGTCCAGCCCGTTGACTCTGGCATTTGAAAAACATAGCGGGTCAGTCTGCAACATATTGCAGGTAAGATCTATTTAACCTTGCGGGAATGCTTTTTTTGGAGCACAAACTTTCACGTGGCATGTGTTACTTGCATGCGCTCCATAAATTAGTTTACATTTTCCAGCGTACCACATTAGTCCTTTTGAAGCCCTAGCCGTGACTGTGGGGCTTTGCCCTTTGAACGGCTTCATTACAGGAATAACGGACACTATTACGGGACTAAGCCGTGACTGCGGGGCTTTGCCCTTTGAACGGCTGCATCTCGTGCCTGTGGGGCTTGGCCTTTGAACGGATGTGCTACGATTTAAAGAAACATCAAAAGCAAAGCAACGGTGCGTCCGCCACTTGACAAAAGGCGCTTAAAAAGTGTGGTTGTTGGATGCACACCAGTGGCTATTTCTTGCGCTCAAAGATGTCTAAAAACAAGATAATATCAAGTACGTCCTTAACTTTGAAATCCACTCCCAACAAGATCTCGACAGTGAACAATCTGAAGAGAAAAGTGCAGAATCAATCTCTAGATATTGCCACAAAGAAACCATGCGAAGGCGATATTCGAGAGTTCTGCAAATTAAAGACAAGCAGCAATGTTCTGATCGCCACGGCAGGTACTATGTCTCCTCATACTTCATCTAATGCTATCTTATTAGCAAAGTGTAACAGTGCGAACTCTATCGGCATTCATGATGTTTCCATAACGGACACGCAACTAAGGACGGCTGCTGAGCAACTTTCAACATCCATAGAAAATGTGCCCGTAAATCAGATGGTGACCCGAACTCCCCAACATCAATTTGAGATATCTTAAGTCACTCAAACTTTGACATTGGAAGCATGCTCAAACCAAATTCCGTTAGAAGTGTCAGTTATCTTGATTGAAGATCAGGTTGACTCAGACACTACAAAGAAAATTAAATCAAACACACTCAATAATTCCAAGTTGAAACCTGACAAAGCTCTCGGCTGCCCACGAGACGAGAAAAGAAAATATCCCACCAGTACTAACTAACAGTGATTTACAACACAGAGAACAAGGGTCGAGCTTAAATCCTGTTTGTCCTTGTGACGAGGGAAAAAACATGCCAACAGGTTCAGCTAATATCGACCTAGAAGATAGGGAAGAAGGGTCGAGTTTTAATCTGGAAGAATTGTCAGTCATAGCATCGTCGTCTATGATTTCAGACCAGGACAATAGTTTGTACAAATCGCCAAGTCTATATGATAACACTGCGAACACTCTACATATGTCTCTGGCTGGTTTAGTAAACGAAGGAAAAGTGACTCCCTCTCATGATAACATCAAGACACTGTTTGTTGGGTCAACCCAGGAACCCCAATCACAAATCAACCTACTGGAAATTAAGCTTAATTCAATGCATATGACTATAGTCACATTGATGAAGCTGTTTGAAACTCTGGACTCCAAATTATCAAAACAAGCTAACCAACTTGATCAACTAGTCACCTGGATGAATAGTTTGACGACTAACGCATGCCTCTATCTTAGGAGCCCTGATAAACTAATTCCTAACAATGAGTGCAAAGCAAAGGTTTATTCCGTTTTACCGGAGATAAATCATGTCATCGAAGAAGTACTTCCTCAAGAGAACTCAAACAAATCTGTTCTGATTATTGAAAACATGGCCGATCAATCGCAAGGCAATAATCAGGATGTTGTTAGTATACCATCTCATCAAAAGGATGACTTGACCACCAATGTGTATACTCAAGAGAGCAACGTCAAGTCAACCTGTGCTACAAATGAAAGGAAATCTATAGAGATTCCTGGAACAATGTACAACTTGTTTCAAAATACCAACGAAATAAAAGACAAAACCAAAGAATTTGGTACAAATCGAAAAAAAAAAAAAAATCAGGAACGACTAACATTACGCTCGAGAGCTAATATCAAACATCTAATCAAACGATTAATTCTGAAAATGAAAGAGAACCCAAAGGCGGCAAATAACAAGGCTTCTAAAAATGTGAAAAACAAAAATGATGGTGTAACATCTGAAATTGCAGTACATACTGTCAGAGACTATGTACCCTTGAACCAACTGATTCCCACTATAGAAGGCAACGCTTCTACCAATGAAAAAACGAAAATGGAAGTACCAATTGATGCAGTGGTGGTCCAACCTGAGACTCAAGAAGAACACGTTCAATCCTTAATAATTCAACAAGTAGGACTTAGCCAACTCTAGTGTTGTAACCACTACAACACAGGCCGTCAATGGCTCAACTCAGGGTGGCTGCTCAAAACGAGATGTGTTGGATAGTTCCAAACAAGATGGAGAGAACTTCTCAATACTGGCTGATATTAGATCTCAGATTGAGAATTTCATAAAGAATTACCTCGAGCTGCAGCAATCAATGAAAAGCCCTTTACAGTTACAAGAAAATTGGTTAACATTTCAAGACCTGTTTTAAGCTCTACCAAGGTGAACGTTCCACCACCACAACAAGTGCAAGTCACTCAACAGTCTCAACTTGCAGGAACAGCTATTCTCGGCGACTTCATCATCTCCTGCCAGTAAGCCTTCGGAAGCGTCTCTGGGCCATCCAGTTGACTGACCAGCTTACACGGGAGTCCTGCTCTGTAACCGCCGCCAGGTTGTGTTGTATTTCGAGTCCTTGTCACTCTCACACGCTTAGTACACTTGGCGTTCCCAAGTTCCCAAGTTCCCAAGTCTTGGCTCAGATACACACGGCCGCTCCGTTGCCCTGCTGTGGTGACAAAACTGTGCAGGTTTCTTCGATTGGGACGTCTTTTTTCTCTACACGACGACGAGGCATTCCCGGCTCTTCTGAACCTGCCAGCTGCTGAAACTAACGTGGAGAAGCCTGGGTCTGCTTGCATCGGGGACCGGTGAGTAGTATAGCTAGGATCTGGTCGCCCTCCTGCAGTAGCCCATTGCTTTTCCCCGCTGTGTAAAAACAGCACCCTTTTGCCGTACTCGCGCTCTGCTTCTGCCCACTGTGGAGGCTGCGCTTGAGTCGCGGAACCTGTTCTTCTTCTGTTGTGCACTAACCCGAACTGCCTGACTTCCTCCGAAGAGCTTCTCCTTTTGCCCGTTGGCACCAGCGTGTGCAGGTACTTTGAGCACAAGGCTCCACTCTTCGCAGTGCTCGGACTTCCATCTAGTTAGGTGCCTCTGAAGGCGAACTGAGTCTAAAGCATTATCACACTGCCTGTTTTCTTTCCCTTTCAGGTGGACTACACATTTCGTGTATATAACGCTTGCGACTGTCGTATTTGTATATATATTGTGTTGATATGGTATGTGTTGGTTTAATATTGTGATACTGTGATTTTCTCGCTACGGTCATTGTTTTAAAGGCCTTAAAATAAATGTGTATATATTTTTGATATAACAACTGTTTGGAGTAGTTTGTAAGCGCTCTTGCTTTGTGTGCTCATTGCGGGCTTTCAGTCACCCTCACCCCTCTTGAGACCTAGTCTTGACTGCCGCGATCGCTACCTTGATTGGTCTGGCTCGTCCAGAGGTTACCCTGTTCCAAGTAATTAGGTTGGCCTTCTGAACTTCTGCGCCACCAGGACAGAGTTCAGAAATCCGTCTTAACTGGCAAATGAGGGAGAACCAAAATCATAACAAAGAAATGATTTACGTACATTATCCTTAATCAGCTGGAATACATGTGGCCACATCCATCTACTAGGCCCCAGGGCAATTGTTCTATTGCCTCATGATATAATATTGTTGCAAGAAACATGGCTAATCAAGAGCCCTACGTGGGAAGACCACACTATTCTATTAAATCCAGCAATCTCAAGGCAGTCTGGAAGGCCCTCTTCAGGGCTGATGCTAATCACTAAAAATCATAAAAACTGGAGTCTCTCTGATTGGGCCTCCCCGAATCCTTATTTACATTGGTCAGACTGAATATGGGACATAGTGCAATGGCGATTTTGAACGTCTATCGCAATCCGAAAGGCATTGGGGATGAAGATTTTTTTCTGGAGTTGGAACTCCTTTTGAATATCATCTCAGATGCACCGGATATTACCTCAGTAATTGTAGCAGGAGATCTAAATTTGCAACTTTTACCCAAACACAACCTAAAATTCAATCTCACTTGTATAAGAGCCTAATGAAAATTCGGAAACTGGTCATGTGCAATGGTTCGGTTCCTGGGGATATTACCCCCAATACCACTTGGGGTAGAGGTACAGTGTCCTCAATAATCTTTTATGTTTATCTGGATTCACTTACTTTTAATAAGGCGGTTAGTTTTCAGATCCTCCCACAAACAAGTAGTGATCATAACGCTCTGAACTTAAAATGGAATGTCGAAATGGACCTTCAAAATGATAATCAAAAATTTGAATATGCAGTATCAACTAATAACGCCCGTTCAATGTTGGTATGGAATGGGAAGAATTTGGCGAACTACCACAAAACAATTGAAGCAAATATTGCCCATCCTCATATTGACTACACAGCACACCTCCATCTTTTTCAAGTTGTTTACAAAGAACGTGAACTTGACTTTGCAAAACCTAGGCATGAATTCGATGTGCTTGTGCAACAAAAAAAAACAACTCTAAGAAAAAACAGAAAAATAATCCTGCTCTCAAATTGCATTGATTAACACCAGAAGTTAAAATCACTCAGATGTCAGTATACAAACTGGCTGAGAGGCCACCGTATTCTTATGTATCAAAAAGATGGTGAATCTATTTTGTACAACAGTATTAACAAAAATACGGGTCAAATTTGGGCTTTAATTAATGACGCCACGAATTCCACCCAAAAGGCAGCTCAATTAAATGGAGTGAGTGAAGGCCAATGGATCAATTATTTCACCATCATGTACCAGAAAGAGCCTTGCTCAATAAGCAATGTCATAAGACAGAATTCTAACTATGTAGGCCTAAAAATTGAAGAAGAAGATGTACTCTTCTACATAAACAAGCTCTCAAAATCACGAGCTCCTGGACCGGATGATATGAGCAATTTTATGTTTAAACAAGCTCCTATACAATGGTCCAAGATTTTGACGTTAATCTTCAATCAAATTATCAATAATCACATTATACCAGCTTCGTGGAAATCTGCAATCATAATACCGATTTTCAAAAAAGGAGACCGCTCATTACCTAAGAACTATAGGCCTATTTCCCTACTAGATGCTTCTGGCAAGCTGTTCTCAAAATTCATTTTGAGAGACTTCAACAAATGGACACTTGAGTCAGATACTAGAGATCCCTTTCAGACGGGATTTGTAGCCGGTATGGGAACATCTATTAATTTACTCACATTAACAGCTATCATTGAGCACCACAAAACAATTAAACAGCCATTATATTTAGTTTATATTGACCTACGGGGCCGCCTTTGACTCGGTTTCACGCGAGTTATTAGTTCAAAAGTTAATTCGATTAGGATGTCTGAATTATATCATACATCTGATCGAAGATTTACATACAAATAAAACAATACAGATCCGTCTTACACATGATGGGAAACTATCTCAACCGATTAAAACATTTCGAGGAGTGAGACAAGGTTGCACCCTTGCATCAGCTCTTTTCAACTTTTTTATTTCTGACGTGGGTGAGTCCTTTAAAAATATCCCCATTGATCCTCCAAAATTAAACAACAAGGCCATTCCTTTCTTAATGTATGCGGATGATCTTGTGATTATGTCCAAAACACCGAAGGGCCTGCAAAAGTCTTTGGACGCAATCATCAACTACACAAATGCGAATCATCTAAGCATCAACCGCGAGAAAACAAAGGTGATGACCTTTAATGTTAACCGTAAAAAATCCAGAGTAATGTTCACCTGGAACATCGAGGGAGAGAACCTCCAAATAGTAAATGACTATACCTATTTGGGTGCCCAAATATTTATAAAAGATCAAGCAGTGGCATACAAGCAACAACAACAAGACAAGGTGACTACTTTTATACAACAAACCAAAATAATTCTAAGGAAATACGGAAAGTTCACTCTGTCTACGGCTTTATCGTTCTATAATCAAAAAGTTGCACCTATTTTGTTATATTCATCGGAATCGAGACCAGTAATGATAGAAAAATTCTGGAACAACCTAGAATCAAAGTTCTGGCGTAGTGTCCTTCGTTTGCCAACATCAATTCCATTAGTTATCATTAGACATGAGTTGGGACTTATTTCCGTATACTTTAGATACATTTGGCTAGTAATAGCTTTGTTCCGGAAATGCTTACTGGCGTGGGAATCAACAACGGTCCTGGGAATAGTGGCTAATTACATTTTCGACTCAAAAGACAGTTTCATAAAAAAATGGCGAAATTTAGCCATTGACACATTGGCGTTGGTTGATGCTTCTCTTTCAAGCTTGCTTCAAAATCCAGACTACATTAAAACAAGACTTTTCGCAATGGATTGGAACAACACCAGAACCAAATGCGCAAAATATTGTGATCATGATCCCCTAACCTTCATATTTAAGAAGCACTCCTTTCCGGAACGTTATCTGATCAAATCTCCATCTGCAAAACATCGCAATGATCTACTACGACTAAGACTTAACCTATGGCCAACGAGGCAGGTGATGGCCCGGCGTAAGCTTATCAATAAAGAGCAAGCGTTTTGTAGATATTGTGAGCAGCAAGAAACAATTGAATCATTGAGACACTTATTTACTGAATGTGAATCACTTGTAAACTTTCGTGTCAAATTCTTTAAACATCTAACCAAACCATTTGGAGTCACAACATCAGACACACTCTTGAGAACTATTTACTCTGGCATTTCAACAGCGGTGTCAATTGGGGCACTAGCCTTCTTATATGAACTTATGCTCGACGAAATGAAAGCAGACTAATAGTATGGGAACTATGGTAGTTGAACAAGCGCTGACTTACGGACAAAAGTTCGACTTGACACCGCAATTTTTCAACTCTAGATATCAATGCAAGATGTAGTTGTTGATCTTGTTGCCATTGTGTTATGTGTCTAATGTTACTTTGTTTTAATAATCTCTTTTTCACAAATGTTCATTCTTTACACAGTTTGACTTAATCTTATATAATTTTGTTTCTTCTCTTTTGTAAATTGTATATTTTAATTCATTATATTGAAAAGTTGTAAAATTCAACTATATCAATAAAAAAAATAATAGTCCAATTACTGGGACATGTCTGACCTTCAGCCTAGTAGTCATCGGGATCCCTCTTCTTCGTCCCAGTACTATAATGGTGTTTCCTATAGGTAGTCTGTATTTCTCCTAGCCCCCTCTTCTTCGTCTCAGTACCAGGTCGGGGTGAATTGGGAATTATGGGTTGGGATTGTATATAACCCATAAAAACTGAGGAAGTGTTGGATAGGTCAGTGCGAGGAAAGGGGGGTTACCATGTCTCGCCCTCAAATTCTCTCTCCCCAATGACCCGCCACCCAGGTGATCCTCCCTCACTAGTCCACCCCCAGGGTCGGGATCTGAAAGCGATGGCCCTTCCCTGGCCCCCTTGACAGAATATCCCTAGGGAGTAGTTGTGAGACTGCATTCAATGTTCTCACATATGTTACTGCGATAAAGAGAACCAGGTTTCCTGGAACAGCAAAGGCTTCAGCAGGATATGTGTCCCATTCCTCTTGATCAGAACTCAACTAACAAGGGCTATTGGCTGAATGCATACAGCAGCCCCCTTGGCCATTGTATTGATAGGGGATCCCACCCCCAAGCGTCTGGATCTCAGTTCATGGTACAATAGGAGAGGAGTTTGGTATTGAGAGGGGTGGTGAAGAAATGCAACCAAGGGGAATCCCGAGCACTGCAAATATCAAGGACGTCTTTTACATACAGAAGCAAGACCTGATAGTTTGGAAACACTCTGCTGAAAGTGTTGGCTTGAACACTCTTAACTCCAGGAAAGGTGAATTGTGTGATGGAGGACACATGTTTTTCTGCCTTTCACACTATCTTTAGGATTAAATCCCTTGCAGCCTTACTCACATAGCGCATGATTGTGACATGATCACTCCTGGAGAATTGAGAAGCCTGATAGAAATAAAGGAATTTCTCTAAACTCTCTCCAGTTTGAGAAGCAGCTTGCTTTCCATCTTTACCATATTGACCATTTTCCCTATAAGGATAGAGAATTCAGGGATGCAATTTGAAAGTGACAGTGGAGTTACAGGACTTCACATTAAATCCTCTTTTTGTGTACCTACTAGTGAGAGGACAGCTGAGGCATTGGTCTTCGAAAGAAGAGTAATGCGTGATTTGAAGATTCTCGAGTCACAAGGGAAGAATAGATCTACTTTCCACAATATCAGCAACCGCGAAAAAACAGCCACGAGGGATTTATTTGAGAACAAAGCCATCATTATCCGCAAAGCGGATAAGGGTGGGGCTATAGTACTCCAGGATCGCGAGTCCTATCTAGCGGAATGTTGTAGACAACTTCTCGACCTGCAGTGTTATACACCTTTACCAGGCGACCCCACGATCGAACTACAACAACGGATCCTTTTGAAAGTTACCAAGGCTAAAGAACGTGGGTGGATTACAACGAAAGAGTCAGACTTCTTGAGCGCTGTGAAACCACAGACTCCACGATTTTATACACTGCCCAAGATTCACAAAAATATTTCACCTCCACCAGGAAGACCGATCGTTTCGGGGGTGAATTCAGTTTTAGAACCTCTCTCTAGGTTCACTGATTTTTTCCTCCAACCCCTTGTACGTAAAATGCAATCTTACATACAAGATACGATACAAATGATTAATGATGGAAAACTTTGCTTTCGATCCAAGTTGTGAACTATTAGTGGGTTTAGATGTTGTAGCCCTTTATACGAGCATACCTCAACGAGCTTCATTAGAAATGCTGGAAGAACGCCTATTGTCTGAATACCCGGAATCTGCAGTACCTATTGTTAGGAAAGATTTCGTAATTGTAGGGAATTTTCCTTCCATGTGGCAACCCCTAAACTTTTTGCTATTGTTTTTAACCTTGTTCTTGACTTTGCCAGAGAAGTACAGCCTTCTGCCGCACTTCTCTGGGCTTTCGCTCCTTTCTTACGGGGAAACTGACATGCCCTTAAGACAGTCAGTACCGGGGAACGTGGTTTCCCGTAGTTTCTTTTATCGTGTCGCAGCTTTAGTGCAACACGACACAAGAGGGCACTGTAAGCTAAGTTACAGCTCTCTTGGGTCTCTAGCCTTCTACAGGCCCTAGATACTCTTTTAGGATGGTATTTGATCGGTGCAAGTCATTCAGGGACTGGAATGGTGGCATTGTTTGATTTATTTTGAGCTCCTTTTGGCGTTCTGAGCACGTTTTTGCACTGAACCCAAAATGGTGGCCTGGCTCCCAAAATGGCCAGGCCGCGAGGCTCCTTTGTCCTGTCCACTGTCCGTCTTGCTCCCTTCACCTTCCCCAGGTCCGGCGACCCGGGGCCTTCCTTATTTGGGCATGTACTTTCCCGCGAAACGTGGTTGCTTTCGCGGGCTTCTACATGTCGTTTGTGTGCCTCCAGGATGTGGGCTGGGATGTCTGGTCCCAATACACATCCTGGGTGCCAGAGAGTCTAGGGTGGTGTGAATGCCTGGGACCACCGTGGTCCGTGATTGGTCCACGTATGGTATGTGTTTTGATGAGCGGATCTCCCATTGGCTCCCCTCCGTTTTGGCGCGAAGGGAACCGTGGATAAGAGGGGGCTGGAAACACCACTACCATGTCGATCTCCTGAGTTCTCACGAACGAAGGAATACAGGAGCCAAGTATCCTGCAACTACGAGGCTGGACCGAGGACTCGCTGGTGACCCGCTGAAGGAATCCTCCTTTGCACTGCTGTCGTCCGGAGAGCCCCTGTCCTCCTTTGATCGAACCAGAAGGCCTGTACTGGTGCTTCGACCTTTGGAATAGCAGGAACAGCTATTCCCGGCATCTTCAACCATCTCCTGCCAAGTAAGCCTTCGGAAGCGTCTCTGGGCCATCCAGTTGACTGACCAGCTTACCAAGGAGTTTGGCTCTGCAACCGCCGCCAGGTTGTGTTGTATTGCGAGTCCTTGTCCCTTTTCTCCCACGCTTCGTACGCTTGGCGTCCCCAGGTCTGAAGGGAGGAGGGTTCATTTGGCTCGAATACACACGGCCGCTCCGTTGTCCTGTGCGGCAACAAAACTGTGCCGGTTTCGTCGATTGGGACGTCTTTTTGCTCTACACGACTACAAAGCGTTCCCTGCTCTTCTGAACCTGCCAGCTGCTGAAACTATCGTGGAGAAGCCTGGGTCTGCTTGCTTCGGGGACCGGTGAGTAGTATATCTAGGATCTGGTCGCCCTCCTGCAGTATCCCATTGCTTTTCCCTGCTGTGTAAAAACAGCACCCTTTTGCCGCGCTCGCGCTCTGCTTCTGCCCGCTGTGGAGGCTGCGCTTGAGTTGCGGAACCTGTTCTCCTTCTGCTGTGCACTAACCCGAACTGCCTGACTTCCTCCGAAGAGCTTCCCCTTTTGCCCGTTGGCACCGGCGTGGCAGGTACTTTGAGCACAAGGCTCCACTCTTCGCAGGGCTCGGACTTCCATCTAGTTAGGTGCCTATGAAGGCGAACTGAGTCGAAAGCATTACCGCACTGCCTGTTTTCCTTCCCTGGCAGGTGGACTACATATTTCGTGCTTTAAACGCTTGCGACTGTGTATTTGTATATATATTGTGTTGATATGGTATGTGTTGGTTTAATATGGTGATATTGTGATTTTCTCGCTACGGTCATTATTTTAAAGGCCTTAAAATAAATGTGTATCTATTTTTGA
Source organism: Ambystoma mexicanum (assembly GCF_040938575.1). Classification (NCBI taxonomy): domain Eukaryota; kingdom Metazoa; phylum Chordata; class Amphibia; order Caudata; family Ambystomatidae; genus Ambystoma; species Ambystoma mexicanum. The sequence goes on along the minus strand of NC_090936.1, from coordinate 294,865,036 downwards.
TATAACAACTGTTTGGAGTAGTTTGTCAGCGCTCTTGCTTTGTGTGCTCACTGCGGGCTTTCAGTCACCCTCACCCCTCTTGAGACCTAGTCTTGACCGCCGCGATCGCTACCTTGATTGGTCTGGCTTGTCCAGAGGTTACCCTGTTCCAAGTAATTAGGTTGGCCTTCTGAACTTCTGCGCCACCAGGACAGAGTTCAGAAATCCGTCTTAACACCTATGTCATTTGTATTATGGTGCGCTGAAACGGCCCTCACTGAGAGCTATTTCCATTTCAATGGTGAGTTCTTTAGGCAGATACAGGGTACGGCAATGGGGGCCACCCTAGCACCGAGTGTGGCTAACCTCTATATGGAAAACAAAGGGGGGTCTGGGAATCTCTCTACCAGCACGAACACAGCCCAATGACCTGTTCTTGGGTAAATAACCCCTGGGAGAGACTCGACCAAGTCTTTAGCTCACTGTCCCTTTCACAGAGAAGAAATTTCCCTGCATATCAGCCTTTGTCCTGCCCAGGGGCAGTCCAGCGCCGAAATGCTAGGCAATTCTCCTCTGAACAAGAGTACCATCAGTAACCCCATACACGTGTTTCAGCCTTGTTGTGCATCATCAGTGAGGTGAAACTGGTGCCTCTCTAAGAACAGTGAGCAAGGGGTCCACGTCTGGATCGCCCTGTTAACTTAGGGTGAAACCCAAAGTTAATTAATGCAAAACAAAGGGGGGGTCTGGGAATCTCTCTACCAGCACGAACACAGCCCAATGACCTGTTCTTGGGTGAATAACCCCTGGGAGAGACTCGACCAAGTCTTTAGCTCACTGTCCCTTTCACAGAGAAGACATTTCCCTGCATATCAGCCTTTGTCCTGCCCTGGGGCAGTCCAGCGCCGAAATGCTAGGCAATTCTCCTCTGAACAAGAGTACCATCAGTAACAGGGATATGCGGGGAAATTTCTTCTCTGTGAAAAGGACAGTGAGCTAAAGACTTGGTAGAGTCTCTCCCAGGGGTTATTCACCCAAGAACAGGTCATTGGGCTGTGTTCGTGCTGGTAGAGAGATTCCCAGACCCCCCTTTGTTTGCATACATTAACTTTGGGATTCACCCTAAGTTAACAGGGCAATCCAGACGTGGACCCCATGCTCACTGTTCCTAGAGAGGCAACAGTTTCACCTCACTGATGATGCCCAAAAAGGCTGAAACACGTGTATGGGGTTACTGATGGTACTCTTTTTCAGAGGAGAATTGCCTAGCATTTCGGCGCTGGACTGCCCCTGGGCAGGACAAAGGCTGATATGCGGGGAAATTTCTTCTCTGTGAAAAGGACAGTGAGCTAAAGACTTGGTAGAGTCTCTCCCAGGGGTTATTCACCCAAGAACAGGTCATTGGGCTGTGTTCGTGCTGGTAGAGAGATTCCCAGACCCCCCTTTGTTTGCATACATTAACTTTGGGTTTCACCCTAAGTTAACAGGGCAATCCAGACGTGGACCCCATGCTCACTGTTCCTAGAGAGGCAACAGTTTCACCTCACTGATGATGCCCAACAAGGCTGAAACACGTGTATGGGGTTACTGATGGTACTCTTGTTCAGAGGAGAATTGCCTAGCATTTCGGCGCTGGACTGCCCCTGGGCAGGACAAAGGCTGATATGCGGGGAAATTTCTTCTCTGTGAAAAGGAGAGTGAGCTAAAGACTTGGTAGAGTCTCTCCCAGGGTATTCACCCAAGAACAGGTCATTGGGCTGTGTTCGTGCTGGTAGAGAGATTCCCAGACCCCCCTTTGTTTGCATACATTAACTTTGGGTTTCACCCTAAGTTAACAGGGCAATCCAGAAGTGGACCCCTTGCTCACTGTTCCTAGAGAGGCAACAGTTTCACCTCATTGATGATGCCCAACAAGGCTGAAACACGTGTATGGGGGGGTTACTGATGGTACTCTTGTTCAGAGGAGAATTGACTAGCATTTCGGCGCTGGACTGCCCCTGGGCAGGACAAAGGCTGATATGCGGGGACATTTCTTCTCTGTGAAAAGGACAGTGAGCTAAAGACTTGGTAGAGTCTCTCCCAGGGGTTATTCACCCAAGAACAGGTCATTGGGCTGTGTTCGTGCTGGTAGAGAGATTCCCAGACCCCCCTTTGTTAACCTCTATATGGAGCTGTTTGAAACTCATAAAATCTTATCCTCAGCCAATACCTTTAGACAGAAGATCAGAACCTGGAAAAGGTATATAGACGACATTTTCGTCATATGGCATGGAACTGTAGAAGAACTAAATGAGTTTTTCAAGTGGCTGAATGTACAAGATCGGTTTTTTAAGTTCACGGTGAGTCAGAATAATGTAGAACTCAACTTTCTAGACATCACGATAACATCGAATGTCAATACTAAGCTGCTGAGCGTTAAACCTTTCCATAAGAATACTGACAAAAATTCCCTTCTACACTATGAGAGTTTTCATCCGAAGCATGTCAAAGACAACTTGCCGTTGGGTCAGTTTTTACGTTTGAAAAGGAATAGCTCCTACATATCAAACTATAAAGAAGAAGCAGAGGGCCTCAGCAAAAGATTATATGCAAGAGGATATCCAGCGAAATTGACACATCTGGCTAAAAAGCGAGCCTTTAACAATAATAGGCTAGCTCTCTTGGAATACAAGACCAATGCCAAGAGAAAGGATGATGAGAAATTAGTATTTGTCAATACATTCAGCCATCTCTCTAACCAGATCAAAAAGTTTCTGTTGAATAATTGGAACGTCTTGGAGTCTGGTGACAAACCATTGGAGAAACCAATAGTCGCGTTCAAAAGAAGCCGAAACCTAAAGGAATTAATAACACGTAATGACGTGAGCCTGAGAACTAAGAAACAAAGTACAATCCCTGAAAAATTGGGTTTTTCCAAACTAGTTGGTCACTCAGCTTGTGGGAACTGTATCTGTTGTAGTTCCACCTCTAGAAGTACGGAAGTGAACCTGGGACTTAAAACTCCCTGGCGGCAAACACATTTTAGCAACTGCAACTCCACGATGCTCATTTATGCAATCTGGTGCCCCTGTAACCGAATGTATATTGGAAAAACAGAGCGGAAAATTAAAACACGAATAGGGGAACATAAGAGCTGCATCAGGAATAGGACTCAGAACGCCCCTTTGGTAGACCACTGGGTAGAGTTAACACACAAAATAGAGGACTTACATTGGAGCGTTCTTTGGAAAATTAACCCCTCTGGCGATATGAATCGTGATAAACTAAGATTATTACATAAGGAACAACGCATGATTTTTCTTACAAAGAGCTCAGAAACAGGCTTGAATGATAGACTTGAATGGTTAACCTAGAATGTTATACAGTATTGTGAACATGAAACCTTTGGTATGCGTGGAGTTTCTCTGTATACAAGTAATATTCTCTTTAGGTTGATAAGGTAACCTTAGTGTGAGTGCCCGCTGTAGGACAACACATCTTAACACAATGACTTAGTGCATGGCTTGTGGATACTATTTGAAACAGCCTGCCCAAGTATATGCCCAATGGCCCATGTTAATAACATTGGTATAAGTGTTTAAATCCTCCATCTCCTTGGGATGACTTTGATGAGGTATCCTGCGCTCCCTGTTGAGAACGCACATATTTATATATTCTTTACAGTTGAAAATAATAACATTGCATTACCGTGGAAACCATAATATTTCCTTGGGGCTGTGTGCGTTTTTTTCCCATTGTTTTTTCCATTGTGTGGGCTCTTTTAGTAGGGCTGACTGCCTGTGGAGGCAATAATGCGCAGGTTTTGCTTCTCTGTTGCTTCTCTGCAGTATCTATTTGCCATTTTGGTACAGTGCTCAAATCATTCACCGTTTTTTTGGGATGAATTTGACGAAGTAATTCTGTATTCTCTGCCTGCGAACTCAGACAGCAATATACTTCCTTGGTAAAAAAGTAACAATATTGCATTACCATATAGATCACGATTTTTTCGGGGGGCTGTGCCTGTTCTCTCCAGGGCGTGGGCTCTTTCATTAGGGCTGGCTGCCTGTGTAGGTATGAATACACATTTTCTGTATTCTGTTAGCTTTTATACGCTATTCGGTGCAGGACAGCTCCCGTATCCTTCTGCTTCAGCTCGTGCCTTGTATGGGTGAATACCCATTTAAACCTACAATAGACTGGTTAACTTCCACACATTATCCATTACAGGATGATTTCTGCTCCCATCCGTTTCGAGTTGTTCCTCGCACGGGTTAACATCCAGTGAGAAAACATCCAGTGAGAAATCAGGACTACAAGTCCCAATACACTGTGGAATGTAGATGTCATTTGGGAACGGCAGTTGCAACAGCTGCACCTAATTAAGGGAGGCACGCAGGCCATTTGTTGACTGGCCTATATAAACGAAAGAGCGCATTATTGACCTATCGCTCTCCGGAAGTTGGCAACAAGACGAGTCACATACTAAACTGGGCTGCAGTTCACTCCATGACATGCCAGAACTCTACGGGCTTTGTCGGCGGTGTGTCGACTTTATAACGGTAAGGACTGGAGCTGCGTTTGTTCCGAGTTCGACATTCTCACTAGTCACGTTGTGTGTGTGCAGATGTCGGAGCCAGATTAAACTAGGGAGTGCCTGTACAAATCATGCCACTTTTAATGACTAAAGTTGGCTTAGAGATTGCGGGTCACAGAAATGTGCTAATTCGCCTAATATGGCTGCTTATGTCTGTGAGAATGGCTCTGCCTACGGCTATACAGGAAGCTGCCCTTGGCGAGTAAGAGCCTTCATCTCTGGTGTTAAAAGGCTGTAGAAATTCAGAATAAGTGGCCGGTTTGTTTGACTCTTATTTGAGCTTTAAACGGATTGCTTATTTTAAGTCAGGATGTTGGTGATGGCTAAGTTTTCTAAACTAACACAGGGTCGTTGCGTGAGACATACTGCTGCTGTCTAATAAATATGTATTATAATTGATACTAAATTAGATTCTGCCTATATATATATTTTTTTGCCCGTGTAGACATACTTGATTTGGTGGTGAACTATGGCAGTAATCACTTAAGTGCAGCAGTTTATCGGTGCATTGCATAACTCTATCAACTCAAGGTAAGGCAGAGTGACCTTTTGATTTTATTACCTCCCTGAGTTGAAATAGATTTTGAGACATTGTTAACCGCGTCCTCCATCTTTTTCTGCCTTCACACTTTTTAACAGATGCCTGGAAGTGCATTATAGTGGAACCCGTTTAGAAATCTGACAGTGGTAATTTGAATTTGTTAAGACACTCTACACATACCTAGTTGTGTCGAAATACTGCGTAAGCTACTGCAAGGTAAGCTCTGTGAAGTTCTGGCTTTACTTAATTTGGTAACAATTGCTCACCTAGCGACTTCTTTTCCCTTTTCCCTTCTCCCGCTTCCGTTTTTGCACTATTTAGGGCAATCTAAATACTTAGCATATGATGTGTTGCTCTATGGGAAATTGGGCTCTCCAGAGTGTTTTTTTTTTTTTTCTTTTTTCTTCATATGAAGTCTTGTTATTTTTAAACATAAGGAGTCCGGCTCTTGGTTGAACAGCCCTATAAGTAGACAAGTTGGAGCATTGAACAGCTCCACAGACATTGTAATATAACAGTCTGATGAGTGAGGGACTATATTGATTGGTCTTTTTATCTCCTTGTCTCCTCACAGGTGTCACGTGTCCGTCCCTCGTGGGAGGGCAGTTCGAAATCTATCACAACAGGAAAACAGCTGTTTTTGTATGGTATTCAACAACAGTCCACTTTGAACGGATTGCAAATCGTATGGCTCCAGTTGCCTTTTTAAGTCAGTCTCCACGTAGTTCTTAATGTGGATGATGGCTGAATAGTTGTGGAGAATTAATGTTTATCTTGAACTAATCAGGTTGTGAGGCGGTGATTATAGCTCCGCCCCGTTATACGATCAATTGAGACACATCGTGTTTTTAAGTATATACCCTGATGAATTTCCCCTGACTGTGTATGTATGGAATGAGTGAGGAATGAAACATGTTGGGTTGAATGGGAGTGAAGTAGTGTGGAATTTATCAGTTAATCCAGCCGTGTTATTTTTCTTTAAACCCCATTACTGTGGTTAGGCTTAGAAGTAACAAATAGATTTAGATATTTTTGTTCATGTTGTAATCCTTGATTTTGTGTTTCCTTAGGATTATTTGTACACTTCTTTTTCCCGGTGTACTTAATTCGTCACCGTTGTGGGTTGGTCGTTGTTATTTTCTGTTTTTTTCTTTTTCTTTTTATGTATAAAAAGTTTTTATGGATCGTGTCTAAGATTTGTATTAAATGATGAATCATGCCATGTTGGCATTTTTATGATGTATATTTACCATTGAAGGTTAAATAAAATTGATAATTGAATACCTGGTTAAATGTACATTGTTTTTGTATCCACTCCCCATTGTGCAGTGCTTTAATACTGAAGTACAAATGATTAGAGATATGTGAACTTGTTTTTTCTATCTCTATTCCTGCCTTATAACTAGCGAGGTTGGACACGTGACCTTGTGACACCACACTGTGGACCATTTCCTTAGTTTATATTATTTAGGTGTTCCTAAAGTTAGGGGGCTTTTTTGGTCCTACAGTTTAATCCCCCGACCTCTTTTGTGTATATTGATGAACTCATCCTGACCTGCATCTGTGATGAGAACCTTTTGTGAGAAAAACACCAGCAGGGTACCTGCCTCTATTGCGGGCTCGCACTAGCCATGGTTGAAGAAGACTTGGTTTTAGGTTGGAAGACACAGTAATGACCCTTTCAAAGACAAGAGATACTTGATACCACCAAAATGAATATGTGCTGTTAAAGCATGTAGATGAAGTCATACCCCAGAACATTGAACACCATGGGTGCTAAATGTCACTGGACTTGCAGAAAATGCTTGCCTGCTATCTTATGAGAAGACGAGAGACTTTGTCCCTGGGCAGGATACCTCAACTCTCGTCGGTTCTAAAATGGGCTCCAATGAAGGTCAAGGATTGAGGCAAAAATGTGGTTGACTTTCCTAGATTCAGTGACAATCAGAATTTTTGAAAGCCCTTAAAGGCTTTGTCAATGTCGAGGAAGGCCTATGGAGGCATGGATTAGAGTATCATCCAACTGCAGATGAATATTATTAATGCATGATTCCAATTCTTGGGGCCAAAGTCTTAGTGAATATTCTGGGGGTTTATTTCAACCCCATATGGCAGGTCTTTGAACAGTAGGGTAACCGATTGCAAGCCTTAGTAATTTGTGCTGAGCAGAATGAATGGACGGATGAAGGTTGTAATCCTATAAATCAATGTAGCCTATGAACTCCCCTCAAGAAATCTGGGGCTAAATTACCTGAACTAACTGTAAAAGTTGATGGTTCATGAAATAACACTTCATACATTTCAGTTTGTTAAGGAATTAGGAAACGTCAGGAGGACATGCATGCAGGGACCACAATGGAATAGGCTTGCTGGCTTTGCTTTCCTGAAGGAGCTTATCTGTCTAGTTAGCAGGGGAGAGATTTTGCCCTGAAGTGCTGCATGTTAGGTCGGATCTCTTGCCATGAGGTGGTAATTGTACCCAACCCAGAGTTAAAGGCTCAAGAAGACTAGGAGATAGCCCTTTCTAATGGATTGGACTCCTTATTATCTGAGACCACTAATTGCCATGTTGGTCGAAACAATCTGAAGTATCCTCTGATCTTGACCTGCATTATCAGTCATGGAAGCAGTTTGTGGGTGGGCCAGCGGTATTGGGTGTAGATTGTAGCTGGCCTGCTCCTATGGTTCTAGGGTGCCCTCTGGTTGTTAGAGAAGTTGAGCAGTAGAAGCACGTAATGGGCAGGTACTTGGAGGGATGCAGTGTAAATATGCTTTGGAGTTGGAAGAATTGATCTGCTTTTTTTCTTTAAGTGTCTTTGTAACCATTTTATCAATTGGGTCTCCACAATGTGTCCTGAAAAAAGGCAGTTTAAAAACTGTTGCCTTATGAATATTGTCCATCTTGCAATCACTCGGTGTAAATGTCTCCCTCCTAGCCTGGCTGAAGCTGAGGCCAGGGCAGTTTTACAAACTGCATGAGATGTGTTGTCTATAAGGTAAGCTGCCTGTTACGTCATCATACAAAATATCATTTACAGTCAGCATAGCAATTTAGCTGGCGACTTAAGCACACACCCTTTCTGTTTTGAGGAACAGGATTAAAAAGCAGCTGGGGAGCAGTCAAAACAGAAAGTGTTGGTGGTAAGCCCTGCCTTTATTGGGGAGGTGATGAGGGAGGAGAAGCAGGAGGTCTCAAGGTGCTGCTCCACTTCATATAATGACTGTAGTAAGAAAGAAGGAATAAGTAGAGCAATGTTGAGGATGCTAATGTTCATTGCCTGGAGACACATTTTTGAGAATTGAACTTTCAAATTCAAACTTTAAGTACTATCTTTGGAGAGTTGGCAAAGAAAATGCTATTTTTATAAAGCAATGGTAGTTCTTCATTTTAAATGCATTGAAATATTTGCCTTTACGGTCCATGACATCATTGAGTTAACTCTAATTTTTAATTATTTATTGACATGCAGGTATACGCGGAGAGATCAGCGTAGTGGTGAAAGTAGACCTATTTAATGATTTAAACCGCTTCAGGCAGTCATCCTGTGGTGTCAAGTTTTTCTGCAGTAAGTAATCTCAAAATATTCATTTTTGTAGATGTTGATATGAACTTGATGAATAAATGCATCCTAAAAAACTTTGTTTTTTTAAATGTTTGTAGAGATTGTAGAAGATTTTATTATATTGCTTTCAAGTTTGCTATGAGAACAGCAGTGTCTTCATTCATAGAAAACAACTGGAAACAAACAGCACCTGCTTTGAGGGCATTGAGGATATCCATTTCTTTGCTCGTCAGCTAACATGGAGCTTAATTGCTTCTATTTGGTTTACTTTTAAGTATTTGGTATTTTCTAAAACTAGCACCTAAGAAGCAGCAGAGCTCGTTATAGTCCACATTTATTGTAGCAGGAGCATCTTTACTAGTCGGTGGAGAATGGATTACAGAAACTAGGCTAGCAACAGTTGGGATGCTGGGAACATGCACTTGAGACAGTACTGCATAACCCACAGCTTGTGTCTCTACATACATACAATTGGAATTTCAGGCACAGGGATGTACAGTTAATTGCCCATAATTGCACTGTTTTATAGTGAAATGTTGAAGCCGAGATAAGAACACAGGCGTCCAATTTCCAAAGTCAGGAAGTTTGGCATTAGGCCACGGGCAAGTGGAACACACACATGAACACACACATGAACACACACATGAACACACACATGGACACACACATGGACACACACACACACCCACACACACACTCTCACACACACTCACACACACACACACACTCCTTCAATTAATACTGTTACAAGTCTTCCATACATTGCTGACATAAAGAAGTCACCAAAAATGAAAAGAAGATCACAAACTCTCTGAGAAAAGTTCTGAAATAAGAGAAAGAGTTTTAAGTTGCCGATGTATGAGTGACAGCATAGTCCAAAGAGAGGAAACTGCACAGTTGATCCTATGTATAAGAATCTTTGTGGACCACATAATAGGAGGTGGGGAGGAGAATGGAGAACAGCCATGTATACACAAAGAAGAATGTTATCTAAGTGATCCACTACGTTAGAATCAGAAAAGCAATTGAGAATAATAAGTATAGTATAGTAGAATGGCATGAATTGTGAGGTGAGCATATGTTAAATAGTAGCGCAGAATAGGGTGTTTTCCTTGACTAGCAAGTGGGGATGGGAGGGGAGAGAGCATTTGAATATGGATTTCAAATATGCTAGTCAATCGAACAAAATCCAGGTTTTATTGGACTAACTGAAAATATTATGCAGAATTGGTCAGCTAGATAAGCTATCAGGGTTCTGTAGACGTATTCATCAGATAGTGGTGTGAGAAACCAGAAGGTGTCTCACCCACTAGTCCACGGGGATCTGTCATCCTGGTGGCCAGGACACGGCCATCGCTTTTGGATCCAGTTCCTGGGGATCAGTATGGGAGGATCACCTAGATGAGGGGTCTTGTGGGAGTGGAAAACCCGATGGTGAGGTGCGGTATCCCCTTCTTTGTAACACCTTTACCACATCCGAATAAATGTGAATCAAAGTGGTCATGCAACGGGTGAAGTGAAATCCCGCGCACAGTTTATTTCGATTACGTAGAGAAAGTTTGGAAAAGCACATGGATTTGGTCCGAGCCCCACAGATGGAGATCAATTAAAAGCTTTGTGTTAAAGTGGGTCTGAGCCCAGCGGAGGGTAGGCCGGGGTGAATCAAAAATCACCCAAGTAGTTGTACATGAGAATCCTGAGTAGAAAGGAACTTTTGAATATTTGTTTGTCGCATCAGGCCCTCTGAAGTAAGAGACTTTGAATGGAAAAGAGACTTTGACATAGTAGGCCCTGATACTGAGATTTAAACTGTATCGACGTGCTTGAGAAGCCAGAGACTGTGCTAAGCTTGAGTGTGCTGCCTTGTCCCATGCTGAAAATGTGGGGAAGGGAGGCCAACTGCTTAAATATCCTGACTTTTGATGCTTGTTAATCTGCTTAAAATCACATGCTATGCATATGGTCCGACATCCAGTGGTAACCAGCGTGTCTGTAACACTATCCCTATCGTGACATGTAGTGTACCCAAAATCCCTCACGCGCCGAGGTCCCTCAGATTGTTTTTTTCCACCCAGATAACTGGTCGCCCTATTGCGGAGCTCTTCATAAGAGACATTGTTAATCCTCGTTTGCCGACTTTGTCGGTTATTCCCCCTAAAGTCACTTCAGCGGTGTTCAGATACTACAACGAAGACTGTGGGAACTTTCGACAGTGATGGACTTCAACGCCTAAGATCCGGCGGCGGACCCATCCATGTGGCCAGGCCCTCTGGCCGGCCTACACAGTAGGGAGAGTGGGGTCTAGGTTGTCATATCTTCCGTTTTGTCTCTCCTCTTTCCCCCTCTTTACCCTCTAGGTCTGGTCATCACCTTCATTACCTTTCACTGTGGAATGGACACCATTTAGGTTTTGCCTGTCTTGCAGGGTCAGATACCCGTGGAAGGACGAGCACGATAAGTGCAATAACTGTCTGTCCCTTGACCACGACGAAGCGTGGTGCGCGGCCTGTAGACGCCTTCGACCTAAAACACTTACGGAGCGCCGCGTTAAGCGGTGGGCTGCCTACGGCATGTCGCAGGCTGGATCTTCTTCCCCTACCGCTGCACCCGCCGAAAGTGACGGGGGCACCAGTGATGACCAAGCATCCGTAACTGATACCATTGACCTTACGACGGACCCTTCTAGGTCCGCCACACCCATCCCCGACCCCACTAGGCCTGACGCAAGTCACGCTATGGGGACAACATCCGGCGACAGGGGCGCACAGAAAACTCACACTAAGCACACAACCCCAAGCCCGGTTTCGACGGTTTCGACGAAACAGGCAAAAGCGCTGACAGGACCGCCGAAGATTTTGACAGATTCCTTTGATCTTGAAGATAAACAGCCTTCCCCGCATCAGTGTATTGCGACTGTGCCTTTGAAAATAAAGGGTGCTACCTCAAAACACATTTGGCCAGCGAAGCGCGCTCAGCTGATGCTCCGACGCCCCCTAAGGCCCCGGTACGAGAAAAATCTACCGCTAGGCCTCCTAGTCTCTCGGTAGACGAAAAATCTACCGCTAGGCCTCCTAGTTATACGGCACGGCCCGCTTCACCAGACATCAATGAAAGCATTGCGAGATTTACTTCGGCAGTGGGGCTGAAGCCTAAAGAGTCGACGAAGCGCAAGGAGCGTGCCGCGGATGTGTCAAAAGACGCGCCACAGCACCCCGAAGCTCACGAGGACTACGAAGACAGTCAGGAGCCTTTGTCTAGCGCTGTTAGTAATACATGTCTGCGCCATAGGGAGGAAAATGAAACTTTTCCACCCATTGACCCTTCTGGTTTGTCTAAATGGACCAGGGAAATATTCGAAGGGTGCATGGACCGTTTGGAAAGGTTTGTCTCGCTTTCAGAGCACCCTACCCCCAAGAGACCTTGGGAGGACCCCCATTCTGTGTCAACTTTGAGATTTCCTGGAAATTTAGGACCTGCTCAAGAACATTTCACTTCCATCCACCCTGAAGATGAAATCCAGATGGACACTTATCAAGACATTTACGATGTGGAAGAGGATACTACCTTCCTACAGGACTACACTGCGGATGACCAGGCGGATGCCATGGAAAACTGGGAGGACTCATCAGCTTGAGACGGAGCCTTGGGGCTCCCTACTCACGATCAGGACACAGATGGCCTATGTTTGGATTCCCCTCCTTCCACTCCGGCCCGCCAGGCTTCACAAGTAGACGATCAGATGGCTTTCAATGCCATCTTGAGGAAGGCAGCCGATCATTTTCAGATCGCGACCCAAGAGGCCATACCTGAACAAGATTTTGTGGAGGACATTCTTAAAGAGAAGCCCACCTCCAGCCAAGCCATTCCTCTCCTAGATTTTCCATTAAAAGGATATTGGCTCCTTCCCTGGCCACACCAGCCCAGACCAGGGTAGTGAATCCAAGGGTGGAGAAATTATTTCGGCCATCACCTTCCGACCCTCAATATATTAAAAGCCATGCCACCCCTGATTCCCTAGTGGTTACCACCACCCGGAAACGGGCAGGAGTACCCCTTGCTACGGGAGAGGCACCTCCCAATAAGGAGTCAAAAAGACTGTATGACTTGGGTAAGCGAATTACCATGGCAGCTGCTTTTATCACGCGCATAGCAAACAACACTACGTTGCTTGCTAGTTATGCCATTGCACAGTGGAGCCTGATGCAAGAAGGTCTCCAGAAAGTGCCTGAACCTGCAAGAACCAAATTACTCGCTAGCATGGCCGAGGGCAGGCAGGTCAACCAAAATGTAATAAAAAATACCCTGGATACTGCAGAGATGGCAGGAAGGTCCCTGGCTCAGGGCACCCTGCTCAAACGGCACGCTTGGCTCCGGAACTCAGGCTTTAAGCCGGAGACTGAAGCAGCTCTTATTAACAAACCTATTGGGGGGTCGAATCTCTTTGGTAAAGCAGTCGACGATGCTCTAGAGAATGCCAAAAAAGAGCACAAGACTCTTAAGTCCCTACAACGAATCCCACAAAAACCCTCCCCCCCCCCAAAGGGGAAGCGGGTCCCGCCGGTCCTTTCGAGGCCAATCCCGTTCCGCACAAAACATGTACAATACGGGAATCCACTGGAACTCAGGACCAGCATCCAGCACCCCCGCCATCTATCCACCTAGGGTTCAGTGGTGTGGCAAAGGCAGAGGCCCCAAGTCCAGGTGAGCCACAGCCTCTGGTCAGAAATGACGTATGGATCCAGGTCCCCTCCCATGTCACCCCGGTCGGGGGGTGCTTAACATCTTCCCTTTCGGCATGGGAGGGAATTACATCAGACCAGTAGGTTCTAAAAACGGTTGCCCACGGGTACTGTGTGGAATTCGCCCGACCCCAATAATTTAGACCGTCCAAAGCATGACGCCTGATGCCAGACCATCTGCAAATCCTAATACAAGAAGTAGAGGCACTTCTGTAAAAGGACGCCATAGAAGCCGTCCCTATTCTTCAGGTAAACAAGGGCATTTATTCAGTGTACTTCCTTGTACCCAAAAAGGACCTCACCATGCGCCCTGTGTTAGACTTGCGCCCAGCGAACAAATTTGACAAACCTCAAAAGTTTTGTATGGTAACCCTACAAGAGGTAATCCCACTGTTGAAACAGGGGTATTACATGGCAACATTGGACATGAAAGATACATACTTTCATATTTCAATGTTGCCAGCGCACAGAAAATATCTAAGGTTCATGATAGAGGACAGGCACTATCAATTCAAGGTACTCCCCTTCGGCATTGCCTCGGTGCCAAGGGTGTTTAAGAAGGTCCTGGCAGTGGCAGTAGCAGCAGCACACCTGCGCAGACTATCCCTTACCTCAACGACTGGCTCATAACAGGGGACTCGAAACATGCCTAAGGAATACTCAGAAGACAATAGACCTCCTGTTCAATCTGGGATTCTCCATCAACGAGAAGAAATCCAGCTTAGACCCCAGTCAAGTCAAACAATTTCTAGGGGCCCTAATTCAGACATAGGACGGCCTTGTCTTCCCCTCCAACGAGAGGGTTCAGAACATGCTTTCTCAGATCCCTCAATATGTAGCCATTCGGGAAGTGACGGTACGCAAGGCCATGCGCTTGCTAGGTATGATGGCGTCATGCATTTACTTAGTTCCCCACGCACGGCTGCGCATGCGTCCCATACAAGAGTGGCTCAACTGCCAGTGGTGTCAGGCCAGCGGACAATGGGAAGATCTGGTAGTTGTCTCGCCAGCCCTCGTTCTCTCTCTCTGCAGTGGTGGTCGACGGAAAACCTCTTGAAGGGGAAGACCTTCACCACGCCCGCAGTGGAAGCCACTCTCACGACAGACGCATCTCTCACGGGGTGGGGGGCTCACCTACTTCAGCAGCGAGCGCATGGAGTGTGGTCCCCACAGGTAGCATCCAACCATATACATCTTTTAGAGCTATTAGTGATGTTCAAAGCACTGAAGGCCTTTCAGACACAGATACAAGGGAAGACAGTTCTGGTCCTGACGGACAGCACCACAGCCATGTATTACCTAAACAAACGGGGGCACACACTCTTCAGGGCTATCCAAGCTGTCCCAAAACATTTGGATGTGGGCTCTCAAACACTTGATGTTCCTGTTGTCCCAACACATTCCAGGGGAACTCAATCTTCTAGCGGACGTGCTCAGCAGAGATTTCCCACTGCCCATAGAATACGAATGGCATCTACATGAAGAGAATCGTCTTCAACATCTTCGCAGAAAGGGGCTTCCCAGAGATCGACCTGTTCGCAACTCAGGAGAACGTCCAATGCCAAGACTATGCCTCCAGGTATCCCAAGAACCGCTCCAAGGGGAACATACTCTGGATAGCATGGTCAGGGAAATTTGTCTACGCTTTTCCCCCCCCGACTCCCCTACTCAACAAGATAGTGCACAAGATGCACCAAGAACCAGTCACCATGATATCGATGGCCCCCATGTGGGCCCGCCAACCATGGTTCGCTCATCTGATGGAAATTTCCCTCTCCCCTCCTGTGAGACTACCCTGCCCGTACAACATGTTGTCTCAGGACAGGAGGTGGAGGGAGACTCTACACACCCATGCCCGCAAACTCTGAATTTAGCAGCCTGGCTCCTGAGGTCATAGAGTTTGGACACCTTCAACTCCCGCAGAGATGCATGGACATACTCAGGGAAGCTAGAAAACCTAACACCCGTTATTGCTATTCCAGTAAGTTGAAACGCTTTGTCATCTGGTGTAAAACCAAGGGCGTCAACCCCATTGACTGCTCGCCTACTCACATTGTGTTGCACCTAACTCATTTGTTAGACTCAGGTTTGATTTTTTTATTCCCTAAAGGTTTATCTAGCGGCTCTATCAGCCTACACTAAGTCACAACAGAAAGTGTTGTGGTGGAAAATACCTGTTATTAAGGCTTTTATGGAAGGGGTTAAGAGA
This sequence comes from Ambystoma mexicanum, assembly GCF_040938575.1. Taxonomy (NCBI): domain Eukaryota; kingdom Metazoa; phylum Chordata; class Amphibia; order Caudata; family Ambystomatidae; genus Ambystoma; species Ambystoma mexicanum. The sequence continues at coordinate 294,849,429 of NC_090936.1, read as the reverse complement.
ATTCACCCCCACCCATTTCTAACCCAGCTCCCGGATGGGATCTAAATGTGGTCTTGACCAGTCTGATGGGGTCTCCCTTTGAACCAATGCATAAAGCAACTCTAAAAGACCTTACTTACAAGACGGTCTTCCTAGTGGCTATCACTTCTATTAGAAGGGTTAGCGAACTACAGGCCCTTTCAGTTCTAGACCCTTTTGTTACAGTCTATAGTGACAAGGTGGTTCTGTGCACTCATCCCAGATTTACGCCTAAATTCATCTCAAAGTTCCATGTGAACCAATCAATCGAACTACCCACGTTGCTTCCAGAATCCCACTAGCATGGCCGAAAGAAGCCTACACACACTAGATGTGCGCAAGGCAGTCATGTTTTACCTGGAAAGAACGAAACCACTGAGGAAGACAAACCAGTTTTTCAGTGGCAGCTGCTACAGAAGGGGATCCTGTCTCTAAATCAGCTATTTCAAGGTGGATTGTCAAATGCATCACTATGTTATACTCTTGCTAAGAGAGAACTGCCCTTCAAGCCTAGAGCACACTCTACTGTGGGCACTGGGGCTTTCATAGAATTAATTTCAAATGTTCCCCTTGAGTCCATTTGCAAAGCGGCAAATACAAATATTGTGTGGGAAACAATGTTATGCAAAAGAAAAGTGTTCAAGAAAGGAAATGACATGCATTACTCACCGTAATAGCATTTCTGATGATTGTATCTGCTTAGGTTCACATGCGCCCACCCTGCCTCCCAGCTCGGGTGGAGGGAACGTAGACTTCTTACTACTTTCTCTCTTTATGTACTCACTCACAATAGCATTGGGCTACCTGATGGCAGAAAAAATACAATCAGAGGGACCTCGGTGCGTGAAGGATTTTGGGTACACTACACGTCATGATAGGGATAGTGTTACAGACATGCCTATGCCGACGTCCCCTTTCAGTCCCCGAAAGACAAGATGCAATACTCTGCGGTTACCACTGGATGTCGGACCATATGCACAGCTTGTGAATCTAAGCAGATATAATCATCAGAAATGCTATTATGGTGAGTAATGCATGTCATTTCATTTCTTGAACACTTTTCTTTTGCATAACATTGTTTCCCACACTATTTTTGTATTTAGAAGTAAGGATTGGCAATCGGTTGATTAGTATGGGCCCTCTTATTTTGACAGACTCGACTAGGACTGCGTTATTATTTGATTTTTGTAGCTTGCTCCCATCTTTAGATTTGGGATTGGATAGGCGTTTACTAAACCCAATTGAGGTTCAATAAACACCCTTGAACTGTGTTTGCTACTCCCGTTTTGGAGTTAGGGCCAGTTAGGAATACCAACCCAACAAAAATACCAAATAAAGTTTTTCGAAACCTGTATCGATTGTGTCCCTTTCTACTACTTGATACCATGCCTTCCTTACAGGTGCTAAGTATGGAGGTGGTTAGGCTTGCTCTTCAAAACTAAAACCTGGCAGGGCACCAGGCCCCGACATGGTACTAGGGAACCTTTATGTAACAGAACCTGAGGTGTGGGTCTTCTATTTGACAAATTTGTTTAATGCGTTATTAGAGGCTGGTAGGGTGCCCGCCTCTTGGGCCCAAGTAGTCATTGTGCGTATATTCAAGGAGGGTGATGGGATCTCCCTAGCAACTATAGGCTTATCTCTCTGCTGAATGCAGGAGGCACAACCTTTGCCAGGGTGGTTATGGTTCACTTTGAGTCATGGATTGAGGATCATGGGGTGGTTTCCAAAGGGACATGAGTACAGTGGACCAAAGTCTGAGATAACGCCTAATTTGTGACAAATATGTAACCTGAGGAAAATATGCATCTAGGTTGCTTTTATAGACCTGAATACTGTTGATGGTCGTAGCTTGCTCCCATCTTAGATTTGGGATTGGATAGGCATTTTCTAAACCCAATTGAAATTCAATAAACACCCTTGAACTGTGATCATTTATGTCTGTTTCATTGTTTGATACCATGCCTTCCTTACAGTGGTCACATGATAAAATTAGCAAAGAAAATAAACACCCAGACCTGGACATATATTTTCCATGGAAAAAAAGAGAATCTTTCACTTTAAACTCCATTGGCTTCAGGAAAGTCTACAAGGAATTCACTCCCTGGGCTCTTTAACTAAATACATTTACATTACAATACATCCAACCCAGTGTGCCTTATCTACTTAGTGATTCAAGCAGATCTCTTTGTCATCAGACCTATTTGTCAAATTAAGACTTCTGTGGGTATTGATGATAGACTATCGAAAAATAAGGTATAGGTTAATTGCAAGAGGAGAGAGGGATTGATTGCAAAGCCAGAACTATTGTCTTTGCCAATGCTTGTTTTAAAAAAATCAGCACATTACTGCGCAACCATGACTTCAAAGACGCCTGTTATCTGAAAAGAGTTTGTAAATACATCAGACAGTACGGTAACCCACTATTGAGAATTTGATAAATGTTACCTATACCAAGAGTCCCTCTCTCTTAAATTCATATATTTCTTTCCTGACATTTTCAAATGACAGTGATGAAGGTTTTTACCAACCAGAGATGATTGGGGGAGGGGGTGTCTCCTCCATACCCGACTTCCCCCAGACTCAATGTGTTGTCTTTAATTGACCTTTAAAGAGTCTTGAACATAGGAATTTTTCTAATCTATCCCAGTAGAGACACTCTTGCTTTATATTTTTGTAGTTTACCCGGTATCGGTGGGTTAAGCAGCTTTCCTACATATATTTTTCTGCTTGAAAAAATAGAAGTAGAATAATATGAATAAAGCACATAGGTTTAAAAATGAGTGCACTGCCAAATCCTATAAAAAATGTACATTCATAATGCTTTGTTCTCAGTAATTTTCATAGTCACATGCTTGGAATAATTCCCAGTCATCGGACTGGAAATCCTTGGTTAAATAGAATTACATTGCAGATTGAAAAACATTCAACTTTCCGCCTGTCAACCCTTACTTTGTCTCTTTGGGACAATTCTCTCTCAAATCAATGAGTGAGGCAGGCTAAGGTTTCGCCCAGGGGAGCCATCTAGACATTCTTACTGCACATTGTGTGCATGTGACTCTTCACTCTGTTCTCCCAGTACTTTGATTTCTGCTCCTCAAAACTGGTATCTACACAAATAATTCCGTTAACAAAAGGGACCACCAGTTTTTTGTACCGTTATTTTTTTTTGTTTCCCTGCTTCTATTGACTAAAGAGCTGCCTGAAGGAAGGACCAAAGACATCCACATGTCAGCAAAATTCTCTTTTCAATTAGTGCTTTCAATATAAGAAGAAACTTCTTTTTCTCAGAGACCCTCATGACCAGCATTTACTGTTTGCACCCAGTCCATGTGCAGGAGGAGTGCACTATATGCCAGAAGATTTCCCATGACACTCTGACAGGAGAAAGAGATCACTTATTTTTCTAAGTTGAGTACATCATCCACTCTGGGATGAATCCATTCAAACTGCCCTAGGAGACCTAGAGGGTGAAATTAGCAAACACATAAAATCCTCTTCTAGGACGAGAGCTCACTCTGAAGATAGACCCTCTTAGGGATAAGGGGGAAAAGGCATTAATGTGATCAGTGCCTATAAATAGTTCTCAAGGCCCACCTTTTCATATCCCCAGGACTCTCACAAAGCTTCAAAGCATCATTCTGAGGCAATAAAGGACTGTTCCATAGAAAAGCAACACCATCATTGGCCTTTTCTAAGAGGCCACAGTCAGTGAAACACTAGTTGACAGAAAGACAGCCTCATCAAGGAGTATTAAGATGCTGCTGGGACCTCCAACGACAAAAAGATCACTGTTGATGATGCCTCTTAACTTGTCATTGGATGTCCAACCATTGACCACCATTACTTCAACTGCAACAGAGTCCACAGTAGTCGCATAACTTTCGACAATGTCCTTAAAGCCATCCACAGCAGCAACATGGTCTTCCTTGTTGATGACTATCCCATCATACATGGACAGGAAGTCGGCCAATGGGGCAAAAGTTCAGTTTGGGAAAATGTCCCCTAGTGTTAACTGACCCGGGGATCCCAAGTAGTCTGTAGTATTCAGTCAAATGTGGGTGATATCCCAGGATAGTGCCATAAGAGGGACTTTTTCCAATAAGGGTTGGTAATGTTGAGTCTTTTAAATATTCTGGACCATGCCTTCACAGTGCATTCCATGGGTTCGATGGCTGTGGCGTCAGCATAGCGATTTGTAAATATAATTGATCGGAGGGCAATGGGGGAAGCAGCATATTTTTCGACCTGGAGATGTGCATGGTTTCCTGCATATTGGGCTTGGGCTGCATTATAATAATGTTCAAAGTCTGGCGTCGAGAGGCCACCAGTGTCAAATGGTTCTGTCATTTTGCCCCCGATCATTCTGATCTTCCCCGTTGTTCCAGAGAAATGATGAGGCAATGGATCTTAATTTGTTAAAGAAGGTTCTTCCCGTCCATATGGGCATATTACTGAATAGGTATTACAATTTGGGTAAGACTATCATTTTCAGTGGTGATATGCGACCATAGTTTGATATAGGGAGGTTATTCCAGAGTTTGACCTTAGCTTCCAGTTGAATCTTAATTGGTTCGTAGTTAGAGGAATAAAGTGTTGGGCGGTCGGTGGCTACTATCACCCCTAGATAGCGGGCCAAGATCGGGGACCAATGCAATCCCAATCATGGAGCCTATTTGAGCAGAACCGGGGTTAAGTTGTATTATTTCTGATTTAGAAGTGTTGATCCTGTAGCCAAAATACTTGGGGAATTCAGCTATATCTGCCATAATGGGAGCCAGATTGATCTCCGGATCTCTGATGTATAGTAGCGTATCATCCGCTTATAGTGAGATCAGTTGGGGAGGGCCATTTATCCTGACAACCCAATGTGAGTGTCTATGTCGAATTAGTGCCGCCATACATTCAATAGTGAGGGCAAATATAAGGGGGGAAAGAGGGCATCCCTGACGTGTACCTCTACATAAGGGAAACTTTGGAGAAAGGGTATGATTGGTTTTGACCATGGCAGTTGGGTTATTGTATAGTAGTTGGATGTAGCTCAGGAATTGAGGCCCAAACCGATCGAGTACCGTGAACATGTAGTTCCAGGATACTGAGTGAAACGCTTTCTCAGTGTCAAGGGAGCCTGCAATCACCTTTGTCTTGGGGTCCAGTTGGGGAAATGATGGCAAATAACCTATGTAAATTTAGGGATGTGAATCTGTTGGGGATAAAGCCTGATTGATCAGGATGCACCAGATAGTTCATATGGGGCATCACTCAGTTAGCAATGGCCTTTGCAAACGTTTTTGCATCTGAATTAATCGTGGTGAGTGGGCGATATGAGGCCTCTCCTGTGGGGGGCTTGTTTGGCTTGAGCAGTACTGTGATGACGGCCTTGGGCAGTGATGGGGGGAGAGTTACAACTGAGATAGCTTTCTTCCAAACTCCCAGGAGTTTACGGGCAAATTCTGGTAAGTAGCTCTTGTATAGTTACGGGTAGGCCATCAGGTCCCATTGCCTTTCCCGCAGCAAGGTCTTTAATTGATTGTCTGATCTCTTCTGTGGTCATTGGGGATTCCAGTGCAGTGGTGGATACAGGTGGCAGCTTGGGGAGTGGGATCGAATCAATATAGTGAAACTGTATCAACATTAGCATATAATGACAAGTAAAATTCAGTACACTTCATTAATTGCCTTTCCCCGTACATGGATATCCCCCTCCCGCCCGCATACACTGGTTATTGGTTGTATGTAGTTTTCAGATTTAATCAATATAGCTAGTAACTTACTGGCTTTGTCCCTTTTCTGTACCTCCTGGCCCTTGTGGGCATGCTAGTGTACAGGATCTCACGGTCTGCTAGTCTGTGGAACTCGTTCAGTTCTGATTGAATTAGGCTAGTGTCGATTCTTTGGGGTGTTCTCAAGCGTCCGCAACTGGGTCTCGGTCTGAGACAGGTCTTGGTGTATGGTGCCAAGGGATCCAAGAGTCAGGGAGAGTATATGGCCACATATCCAGACCTTGAAAGAATCCCACGACACTGCCATGGAACGTACCGATCCCTCATTTCGTTTGAAGTTTCCCTGTAGTTCCACCCGCCGGGGGATTAATAGTGTGGTGTCGTGAAGGAGGGCGGGAGGTATTCTCCATGCACTGGGCCCTTGGTCTGGTCGTTCCGGACTGATCTCGAGTAGCACAGGGCAATGATCTGAGATGTTGCGGGGAAGTATGGAGCGGTTGGTTCTTAACGGGACAAAGTCTGGGGTGTATAACCAGAAGTCAATGTGTGAGCCGGAGTCATGCACCGAGGAGTGAAAGGTATATTCCTCATCTTTGGGGTGTGTCTCGCGCCAGGCGTCTATGAGAGGGAAGTAGTTCATGCATTGTAGAATAGCGTGGGCTGCCTTAGTCTGAACTCGGGGAGTCCTGGAGGTTCTATCCAGTAGTGGGTTGAGTATAGTGTTAAAGGCCCGCCCCAGATCACCCTGGTGCTGTCCAATGGGGATATTAGTGCTACTATCTTGAGGTAGAAGTCAGGTTCGTCAACGTTCGGCCATAGGTATTGACAAGGACTGTGGGATGCCCCCACATTTCTCCCCAGATGATAACATGTCTGCCCAGTGAGTCAGTAATAACTCCCCTGGAGTGTGACAAGTAGTTTGTGCCCAGTCTCTGAGGAACCCAACAGCTGGTAAATGATTCCACCACTCTGGCCTGCGCACAAGTCTCTTGTAACATCAGGATCTGTGTGTTGTCGTTTGGCGTATGCTAGAATCTTTCAGGTCTTGATGGAGTTATTTAGGCCCCGAACATTACATGTGAGAAGTCTAATCGGTTTTCCGACCTGATTCATCATTCGTTGTTAATATCGTGATCAGTAGTACCACGTGATAGCAGGTAAAAAAGAATAAACCTGGTTTGACCGTCAGGTTTTATATTTTTCAACCTCCCAAATCCCAACTGCCTCCCAAACCGCCCACTGTCACCGCCCCCAAAACTAGCCGTTGTATACTCTACCCTGATTACCCTTATCTTAAGCAGTGGGAGGCAACGTGCGAACCCATCCAAGAATATTGAAACATTTGAGTAACATACTCTGCACTGTGTAGTGAGATCAAACACAAGGGATCTTTTTGCGGCATCACTTTAGAAGTTGCTTCAGGGGTATGCAGAGGGAGCATGGCGAACCAATAGGGTGTGCAAAGATTCAGACTTGGTCAAAATTTCTCCTAGCAGCCTGAACGCTAGTCGAAAAGTCCGAATATATGTGATTTCTGGCCGAGTCGTATTGTAGGGTGCCTTTTTCCTGTGTTAACCGTAGGATTAGGTGTCGGTCCCAGTAGTTAAGTAGGCGGGCTATGATTTTGCGTGGTGAAGCTCCAGATTTGGGTCGTGGGGCTAGGGATCTGTGTGCCCTCTCCACTAAAAACTAGTTAGAAACTGCGTTCTGTGAACAGGGAGCGTAAAACATCCTCCATGAAAGTTTCCATGGGGACATTCAGAGATCTCTCCGCCATGCTCACCACCCTGCTGTTGTTGCGGCTTGACCGTGACTCCAAGTCGTCACACTTTACTTGGACAGCTCTGAGGTCCCTTTTGATGTCTTCAATGTCCTTGCCGTGTGTGGTGACTGCATCCTAGAGTGTCCCCACACGGTTTTCAGCTGTGGTAATACGACCGCTTTCTTTCCGGAGCTCTGCTTTTTTTGATGATTTGATGGTGCCATTGTCATCCAGCTTAGTATTTACTGCTGCAAAGCCGGCCTGCATTACAGCCATATAAGGGTCCATGTCAGTAGTTGTAGCAACTGTTGTGCGCGGGGGTGGCTCCTGCGAGCATACAGGGTCTCCACCTGGTGGTGTTATATTGGCGTCCATGGGGCCCTATTTTCGCCCTTTGGCCTCCACGGGTCATGTCATGGGGAGAGAGTGGACGATTCGGCAATCCCTCACGCTTTCAGCAGGGGGGGTCTGCATACACTTTGCGGGTAGTCCTTTGACAGAAAGAACAAGATCAGGTTGTGTGTACACCAGTGCCCAGGCCTCCTTTATTTGTCATGTCCGTAGCTGGAGAGAGCGCGTGTTATGGTGTCCACGTACCTTCACCACTCAGGATCTCCCGGGCGGCGTCAGAGAGGAGTTGTAGCTGCTTGGGCGGTGCAGAATAGAGGAGGGATACAGAGCTACTGAGCCAGTGCACCGCAGTAACCTCGGGGGAATCCCCGGAAGGGTGCTTCAAGTATTGGGTCGGGTTTGTTCAACAGTCTTGTTTCTTCTTGTGCTTAGGATCCCGGCGTGTTTGCCTTTTGTGTAGCCTCTTTTCGATGGGTCTTCCTGTTGCTGTGCCCTGGGCCAGATGGTGCGATTGGAGCATTGCCCCCCTATGCTCTCCGTGCCCGGACTCGCAGGAGAGACGGGGTGTCGTGAGGCATCGCCGGAGCGGAGTTGAAGAGGGGCGCTACAGTGCCAGTATACACTGGTGTCTCCGGGAGACCACAGTACTTCTACTTATGTGCCCGGTCGGAGATTAGTCGACCCAGGCAGCGCTTACCCCTGCCTTCTTTCCAGGATTTCGGCATCGCGTATGGCTCCCCATCTGTCCTGGCTCCGCCTCGAACCCGGCCTGGCCGGTGTCCCCAGCGCTGTCTCGTTATTGGAAGGAGAGCGAGAGGAGTATTGCCTCGTTCCAGGGGCTAGAAGGCGAGGATACTCGTCAGGTGTGGTGTCTGTTATTGTTTGGTTATTGGGTCTTTTGGTCCCTCGTCGTCAGGCTGGGAATCCTCTGTAAAAGAAAAGAAATCACTTTCACTTACAAACTCTATTTTCCTTTAAACCAATCGCTGTCCTCTGGGTCATACTGCCCTCATCCAATGACATCCCTCTCCCTAAGCCCCTCCTCTGGCAGCCATCTTCAGATTTTTACTGCACAGTGTTGGAAGTCCTCGAGTTTGCTCTGCAAGCTACTTCTTTGTTTTTTTCATGTTTTCAATGGAAAAAGTTTCTATTTTATTTCCGAAAGAGCCTGTGTGCTCTCTTCTCCATCGGCTGACAGCGGGGATCTGTTGTCAGTGATTTTCAGCACCCCGCAAGATTCCAGAAGGACATCAGGCCTACTTGGCGCCCTCCGACCATGGCGGAGAAGTAGGGAAGAACCCTCTTCAAGTCCTGCACCAAGTGCGGGCTACGGAATGTGTTTGTTGAAGACAAGCACCTGCAATGCCTCTACTGCATGCATCCAGACCAAAAGAAAGGAGAGCGAGATATGCCTCAGTTTCTCCAAGAAGACGACGATGGATAGGCCCAAGACAAGGCCAAGAACCGCAAGTCCGGGTCCACAGGGGTTGCCACGGAAGCGGGTCCCACGGTGGACAGGGCGCGGTTGACATCACCCTCCATTGCCAGCTGGAAATCGTGCTTCTCCTCAAAGGAAATCGTCCAACCCGGCTTAACTGCACAAGAAGCCAGAGAAGCCGCGGATGGAGGAGAAGATGGTTGAACTGCCCAAGAAGGCCAAATCGGCACAGGATAAGCCTTTGTGGACGATGGAGTTGGTGGCGGCTGCTCTCATGACGGCTAAAGGGGCTGACCTGTGAAGGTAGCCTCCGTAGCGAAGACGGTATCCCTGCCCCAAGGCGTGAAACGGCCACAGTGGCTTTGGCAAAGTCTGCTGGCATGCTGATAAGGGTACACCGCCTCAGAACCAGTTCCAGCTCCTCGGGAAGGTAAAAGATTGGGGCGCAAGGAGGCCCCGGATCAGTCCCAGTCCGTGGCCCAAACCATGGAAGTTTCGTCCACACACGATTAGGACCTGGAGTCCTTACACACAGTCCATGAGGACGTGGAAGAGGACGATGACGGCGCAGGGACTAGTGTTCCGATCACGCCAGCTCAGCCGAGGAATATGTCTCTGGACATCCTCTCAACCCTCCACACCTTGGTGTCGGAGATCCAGAAGATGATGCTACAGGGCCCAGGTCCAATGGTCCCCCAGGCCTCAGATCAGCCGCCTGCGAAGAAGAGGAAGCGTCATCCGATGCCCTTATTTCAGCCTCCCCATCGGGCCCCCTATCCCCAGCAGACCCAGAGGAGGATCTCATGGGTACGGGGACGGATATGGCCACGACGACTAATGACGATAAGGATATCGTCACAACGGGTGCGGGACTCCGCAGCCTAGGGCATCCCCACCGGATGAGGTGGGGTCGTTCCATTTCATGATCGCCAGAGCCTTCAAGCTATTCCATCTTGTGCCCGAAGAAACCAGGAAGGAGGGTTTCTTGTTCCAGAGACACGAGGCCAAGACGAAGACAATCATGGCAGTGCCCCTTCTGGAGGATGTGTGGGAGTAGGACCTGGCCCTCTTGAAGCACCCTTGCACGGCTCCGGCCAAACGGGATAGGCTGGAGAAGTAGTCAAGGGTGCCGGAATTCACACCCAAGTGCCTAAGGTCGCAACCATTGGTTTCGGCGGATGTGAGAAAATGGTCAGCTAACCCGTCCTCGTCGTCTTCAGTCCCTCCGGACAGCGAGGGGAAGAAGATAGACACCATGCGAAGGAAGGTGATTTACACTGCAGCGTCCACCTTCTGGGCAGCCAACGCACTGGCGGTCCTAGCCGGATATCACAGGGAGCTGTGGTACAAGCTGGGTTTGATCTTTAGTTCCTCCTTGATGACAAGAAGATGGAGGCAATCGCTCTCCTCCAGGCAGGGTGGTGGTGTCTGATCACACCATCACAGTGGCGCTGGACGTTGTTGACACAGTGTTGCGGCAGATGGGGAACGGTGTCTGCCTTCGTCACCAAGGCTGGCTGAAGGCCACACATTTTTGCCTGGAGGTCCAAGTAAAGGTACTGGACATGCCTTTCAACAGAGATAACCTTTTCGGGAAGGTCGTCGATGAGTCCCTTCAGGCCATGAAGGCGTATACGGAGATGGCCTCTTCCCTGGGCACCCTCCAGGAGCACTGCTCTTCTTTTTGCTCCTCCAGGGGAAAGTCGAGCAGGTCTTCAAAAGGTTTCTCCGCATCATACCGACAGCCTTCAAGATCTATGACTCAGGAAGCCTACAGAGGCCGTTCCCAGGCCTAAAGTGGCTGAGGACAGCGTCACTGTCGCCCGCAGGGCAGGACACCAGCGCTGAAGCAAACCTGAACCGACCAGGAGATCAGGCCCCTACCCGTGCACCCCAGGGGAGGCTGGCTGACGGGGTTCGTCAGCGAGTGGAAAAAGATCACCACCGACAGATGGATGCTGGATGCTCTTGTTAGGGAGAATTCTCTGTTAAGGCTAATTTCCCAAACCTAGTGATTCCCCCAGCAGCTTTGCTGGATTTCTGGGGTTTATTTTTTTCTCCTGCTAAGAGAGAGACTCTTTTTCTCCCACTCTTAGACCTGATTTGAGATATCCTTTGACTTTGTAATGTGTTTTATGTGCTATGGGGTCTTTTACTCCACAGGGTCTCATGTATTTTTGGTAAGTGTGTTACACAGCACCAACAGTGCAGTAACACAGTGGTGTCATAGTGACCCCCAAACATAGACTCCATACCCTGGGACTGACTACTGTCTCACAGGGCATGTAAAGTCACCATTGACTTTACTAATCTTAAATTGTGAACAGAACCAGTACAAACCATCATATTGTGGAAGTATTGGTAGGGGTAATTAGATTACCCCTGGTCTGTTTTTCGAGGGGGCACTGTGCAGTCCCCCCTCGTCGAGTTTCTGGCTGGTGGCAGTGGTTACCACGCAAAATATTCCACCAGAATATTTCTCATGGGATTTCCCATTCATTTTAAAGCCCCACTTTTTTTTTGGTGCAATGTTAAAGATACCGCCGGGTTATTTATTTAATATTTATTCCCCGGTTTGGTCTTTTTGCCAGGACTCGGTTTTAAAATGGCGTTTGTGTTCGCCTCTGTAACTCCAACCCAAGTCGAGCCCTTTGTTCCACTTTTTGGCGGGCTTCTACACAGAAGCCTCCAAAAGTGGTGCCACTCTGTCTGGGTCTACAGGATGTGTGGGGGGCGGGGGGGGTTTAGGCACCCTGGACTGAGTTGCCTCGGCAACTCAAGTCGCACTCTTGTATGATTGGCCCAGTGGTGAGCCGCCCGGCTCACCACTTAGCATGTTTGAGTGACAGCTAGGACTGATGAATGGGGGTTTTCTGCATAAAAGCAGGGCTTTGGGGACTGGAACTTCAGAAGTCGCCACAGGACCAAAGAATCCGAAGAGGGAGAAGCTGAGCCGACCTGCAACGACGACACCACAGGTGGAGCCCTGCTGAACCGTCTCACCACTTCCCAACGACAGAGAAGATCTTCATCCCGGAGAGTCTTCTTCCTCTGAACTGGTGGGGATAACCAGTTTGCCCGCTTTTTCGCCTTCCTGGATCGTCTTGTGGTCGAATCACCCGTGCCAAGCACCACGGCGGCCGGATAGCCACGCTTCACCTCTACCGCGAATACTCCGGGAAACTCCGCGGCTGGTTTCTTCCCTGGCAGTGCAACGACCTCCAGTTTTCCTCCACGTCGAGATCTCCTCTTCCCCTGGAAGAAGCACCGACTTGACCCGCTGCCAGGAACAACTGCCCCCGCTGGAGCTTTCTCACCATTTCAGGTACGGTGTCCCGCCTGGTCTCCCTTGCAACCGACTGTTCAAGGTGTCCCGTAAATCCTTGACTTTCTAGCCTGGGGTGACTTGGGACCTGCAAACTAACTTTTCCTGACTTGATCCAACCCTTTTCGAACTATCTGCAAAGACTCTTTAAAGTGCTATTCAACTGTGTGATCTTGGACACATTCCACCTTGCTCTCTCCAAGAGTGCGCCTGGCCTATGACTTTCTTGCTCCTCAGTAGACTCTGCTTTTTCTGACATGCTCTGGTTCTCTTAAAGTGTTGGTATTGTGTATTTTCCTAATTCTGCCTTTTTCCCTCCCTTTTTAACTAACTTATTGGAGTGCCATCTTAGGTTAAGCACTCACCTCTGTCTGAAAATAAGTGGTGTTTTAACTAAGACTTGTTCAATAAGTAATCAGGGATGTATATATATATATTAATAGAGACTGTGTTTGAACTTGCTTGCCATATTAGTGTTAGTGTATATTACAAAGTGCGTTTTTAAATAATTATATACTTTTATACCCAAGCTCTGGACCAATGTTTGCTTGTGCTACTGTATTTTGGTACCTATCTTGTATATACTGTCTAACTCTTCTTGAGAGAAGTCTGGCTGCTCAGCCACAGCTACCAGGTAAATCTGGGTGGTACAGACTGCTACCAATTGGGTTTACTGCCAGCACCTGTAGTCCTAAGCCTTTTACAGTGGTCCCTAAGGGAACTGCACAGGTTTCTGCCTAACAGCTCTCGCCCAAGGACAAAACCTGGAGTTTCAGCGCAAGTGTCTGCATATCCCTCCGGTGGCTCATCAGGAGCAGCACATCCCCCAGCTCTTGGAGGAGGTACGGGCCATGCTGTGAAAAGGGGCGATAGAGCTAGTTCCTCATATATTTTTTTGTCAGTAAGAAAACAGAGAACTGGAGGCCCATTCTAGACCTACGACGTCTGAACAAATTCTTCAAGTCCGAAAAATTCAGACTGGTCACGTTGAATCACGTGCTTGTTGAGATGGAAAAAGGTAACTTCTTGAGGTCACTGGACCGGGAGGACCCCTACTTCCACGTCCCCATTCACAAACACCGAAAGTTTCTACGCTTTGTAGTGCAGGAACAGCACTACCAGTTCAAGACCCTACCTTTAAGCTTGAAGTCAGCCCCCAGAGTGTTCACGAAGTGCCTTGCAACGGTGGCGGCACATCTGCGTCTACGGGGTATACACGTATACCCATAACTCGACGATTGGCTCAACTGGGTCTACTCGTGAGAGTTGGCCGTCGGACACACAGAGGCGACCGTCCAGCTGCTGACGGATCTGGGATTCTCCATCAACTATCCAAAGTCCTGCTTGACACCATCGCAGAACACGCTGTTGCTAGGAGCCAGACTCAATATAGTGTCCTGCCTGGCGTCATCGTCGGAGAAGAGGGTAGTGGCCATTGAAGGGAAGGTGCAGAGGCTGTTGTCGATGAAGACCGCTGCGGTGCGCACCATCAAGTCTTTGCTCAGCATGATGTCGTCCTGCATCTACCTCATCTGGCTCTGCAGGTTACAGATGCGACCTCTTCAGGAGGAGGATGCTCGCTGGTTATAGGTATCCAGATGCTTTGCAGACAAGATCCCTCTCGACGAGGAGTTCCGTCGGGTGATAAGGTGGTGGGGCGTCAACTCCAACATCGCCAAGGGCACAGGGTTTCAAAACCCTCCATACCAAGAGACGGTCACCACAGATGCTTCTCTGGAAGGCTGGGGAGCCCACACCGGACGTCTGCACGCCAGAGGCCTGTGGCTGCCGGAGGAGAAGGATCTCCATAATCACATCCTAGAGCCACGGGCAGTGTTCTGGGCCCTCATGTTGTTCTTTCTGTCTCTGAAGGGCCAGGTGGTGAAGGTCTCCACGGACACCACCACCACCATGTTCTACATCAGGAAACGGGGGCACTCGTTCCCTAGCGCTCTCCAAGGAAGCGCAGCACTTGTGACACTGGGCTGTCAGACAAGAGATGTTCCTCGTTCCTCTTCACCTAGAGGGAGTCAAGAACACCATTGCAGACTCCCTCAGCAGGGAATTGCGCTCCTGCCATGAGTGGGAACTCTGGCAGGACCAGGTGGACCGCATCTTCGTCAACTGGGGCTGGCCCCAGATCGATCTATTTGCAACGGCGGCGAACTTCAAATGCCAGAAATTTGCCAGCAGATTCCACCAACCAAGGAGCATGGGGGACACAATCTGCTTCCTGTGGGAAGGCCTGTTCCTGTACACGTTTCCTGTTACCTCTCCTGCTACGAGTCATCAACAAACTCAAACAGTGCCAATGCAGGATGATTCTCATCACCCCAGCGTGGCCGTGGCAGATTTGGTATCCAGACCATCTCAATCTGTCAGCGTCATCCCGGTCAAGCTGCCAGTAGTTCTGGATCTTCTCACCAGAGAAGGAGGCGCAATCCTGCATCAAGACCCAGGGTCGCTGAACCTGAAGACTTGGCTCCTGCAGGCCTAGAGTTTGGAGGATACTAGTTGCCTGCAGACTGCCGAGAGATCCTCACCAAGGCCAGGGCGTCGTAGACTTTGAAGTGCTAATGGTCACAAGTGGAAGCGTTTAGCTACGTGGTGCCGGTCACAGAAGATTACCCCGCTGAGGGTCACGCCCCTGCAAATTCTTCCATACTTGCTCTCATAGACCAAGGCCGCCTGGGACACACTTCTATCAAGGTGCATTTGGCAGCTATCTGCTGTTAGACCAGGTCTCCGGGGAGAGCTTCACTGTGGTCTCACCGACTCATCAAGGAGTCCCTCAAAGGACTTTTTCAATTTTTCCCGCCGTTGAAGGCTCCTGCCTCAGCGTGGGAACTCGACATGGTTCTGACAAGGATCATGGGGGCCTCATCCAAGCCAATGCATCCGGCCCCTCTCATGTTCCTTTTGTGGAAAACGGCTTTCCTTGTGGCCATCACCTCTGCCAGGAGGGTGGGTGAGATCGAGGCCCTATCCTGCAAGCAACCATACCTGACTTTCCACGAATCGAGAGTGGTGCTGCGGACGCACCACTCTTTCATGCCGAAGGTTCTGGTGGAATTCCATCTCAACGAGCCTTTGGTGTTACCTGTCTTTTTCCCCCGAAACCTTCGTCACCAGCTGAAAGAGCCTTGCACTTGCTGGACGTTGCTCGTGCCTTGAAGTTCTATGTGACGCACACAAAGTTTTCGGAAGACTTCACTGTTGTTCTTGAACCATGGCCCTGTGAACCATGAAAAGGCCTTATCCAAGGCTTCCATTTTAAGGTGGCTCTACAGCTGCATCATGCATTGTCATCGGTTGGCGAAACGACAGCTGCCTGGCCGTCCGAGAGCCCACTCCAGCACGGCGATTGCTGCGATAACGGCATTCCTGTCTGGTGTGCCCCTGCTGTACATCTGCAGGACTGCTACGTGGAAGTCCATGCACACCTTCACGAGATTCTCTGCGTTGACTGGTATTCCAGGGAAGAGTCCAGAGTCGGCCAAGCAGTGCTACGCAACCTGTTTGCTTGAGGTCTGTTCCGAAGGAAATAGTGAATTGCTTCTGTTGAGCCTTGCCACATCCTGTAGTTGTGTAATGTTGTACTGCTATGTAATCGTTATTCATGAGCATGTGAATCCATGCCAGACCCCATGCTGGAGAAGGAACAAGTTACTTACCTCTAACTATTGCCCTTCAGCATGGGTCTGGCATGGATTCACATGCCAAACCCTCCCTCTGAGCCCTCAGTGGCTCCTCTTGGTTATACTGCCACTTTTCGTGCTTACCAAATCTGAAGATGGCTGCCAGAGGAGGGCCTTAGGGAGAGGGCTGTCACTGGATGGGGCAGTATGACCTAGAGGACAGAGATTGGTTTAAAGGAGAAATAGTTTGTAAGTAAAAGTGAAACTGTTTTTTCTTTTACTGAGGATTCCCAGCCTGATGACTGGGAATATTCAAGAGCATGTGAATCCATGCCAGACGGTGTCTGGTCAAAGTTTCGACTCAAAAGTGTCGAATGACAAAAGGGTCGAGTCAATTCGACCGAAAACAAAAGGATCGAAAAAGAAATTAAATGTATATTATTTTTTTTTTGCTTTAGTATAGCTTAAAAAAGGTGTTTTACACCAAAAATGGGGGTTTGGGTCGGGGGAACCCCCCAAAAAAAATAAAAAATCGACCCTTTTTTTCGGTCGAATTGACTCGACCCTTTTGTTATTCGCCCTTTTGAGTCGAAACTTTGACCTATAACCATGCCAGACCCATGCTGGAGAAAAATAGTTACAATAAGTAACTTGTTCCTTACTTTCTCGCTTTCAGTGTTAACAAACTGTTTACTTTCTTTATCCATTTTGGGTTGTTCATCTTTTAACATGCGTCTTGCTTGCCTATACGCCCCGTGTGTCCCCTTCGTCCCAGCGTGGACTCACCGGCTCTTCGTGTCGTTTCCCGGTCTGCTGGCAGCCTGCCAATGACAGCTGCCGGATCCTCTTCTTTGCGCTGCTCGGCTTTCATCTTCCCGTGCTTCTTGTGATTTAGGTTTTGCTTCTCTTCTCCTTACGGGTCTCCGGTAAGTGTCTGGCTGCTTCTTTCCACCGCTGAACGCCTAGGAGCTCTGCACTTGCTTCTTGCCTTCCTGCTTGGAATCTTCTTTGTGCAGTCTTTCTCTGGTCAGTATCTGATCCAGTTTGCTCCAACGTCGGTCGTTCAGCTCCTCGGTAGCACGAAGAGCTGCAGCCCATTCCCACCAGCAGTCGACATTTTTTCTGGCAATCTTGTTTTAAATGTTCCGGGCACAGGTACACACGCCCTACCACTAGAGTGTTGCCTGTGCAGGGCTTCTCCCGCTCTGTACTCCTCCATTCCTCTACTTTGTCACAGTGTTAAGGTGTTTCTGGGAACCATATTTCCTTTAAAGGAATGGTTCGGTCAACATTTTTTATTGCCCCTACGGGTCGGCCATGTGTTTTTAAGCCTAAGTCGCTCGATTGTAGAAAAATTTTCTATGGACCTTACCCGAGTTTTCGTCCATTAAACGCACGTGAAAACGGGCACCAGGGAGCTGCCATTTTGTGATAATCCTATCATTTCCCCCATCACCCTTGCTGACCTGCTTTTGCGGCACTAAATCATATCCCCCGCCACTGAGCCTGACATTATCAAAACATTCATATTCCCCCCTCTCTCCGTGACGTTTCTGTGCTGCGTAGGCAAACGCGCCCAGTCGTCTTCTACGCGACTTCACACAGAACCTGGAAACCAACACAGATCAGCTCACAACACAGCGCGCCACAATTCGGAATATGAAACTGTACTTTAAAATCAAACAGCAACACGGTAAATTTGGTAAAGTACATTTATTTGACATTAAATGTTTATAGAACATTCAGCAATTGACATATGAACTCCGAAAATCATTTATTTTCTTTTATCTCTATCCGCAAATCCTTAAAATGTTATCGTGAGTCACGCGCTGTTCCTTTATGGTACACAGGGTGTTGCTTTTCGTTCAAAGAGGCACTTTTGTCGCACGTTGAACCGCAAGGCTGTTCCATCAAGTAGGCACTAGGCCAGCGTAAAGGTTGATATGTTGCTTCTAGCCGCTAGTACCGCGTAAGGGCATATAAGCCCTTGTCGATCGTCCCATAAGATCATCAGGAATGTGCAGTTGTTTACATTAAGCTGCAGCTGGCAGTTAAAAAAACCATCTGCCGGTGTCTGAAACTGGTGGCATGGGCAAAACGGGAGTATGTACCTATTTTGAAAACATAAAATTTATAATTAGTCTCGCCAGCCGATCTTTATTAATATTATTCATTTTATTTATTACGGCCGAGCTGAAACTATTTGCTTTCAAGTATAGTGCAATGGAGTATGTTCGGCTCTAAAATCAATGCGAAAACTAACTAAATAAATCGAGGTTGGTACACAATGAGAAACGACTTTTTGTCTACATGCGTGTGGAATGTGGACCTGCATGCTCATGTGCCCGCTACAAGGACGATCCCACAAACGTTTTCAAAGCTCTTCATTCAATCATTTATTCATGCATCCATTCATTAATTCTTCATTCCGGTATAAAAGCGTCTAAAGAGTTACTTACATTATATTTGCAATTTCCATTGTGTCTCTGCGTAATGCAGTCCGTAAATCCCACTGTGCTCTTGACAACGATTTTTCGTATACTGAACTAACATGAAACTCTGTCTAGTTTAAGAATTTTCTGCCTTATCGTCTCAAATGTTATTGCACCCATCTGTGAGAACTTGAAGTTTCGAATCCATCTATGTAGTGCGCCTCAATGTGCAAATGCAAACTGGCTTCTCTCTCATCTGCAACGGCTCGCTTGGCGTGTTCTAAGGCCCCAATTTTGTCCTTGTTGTCTGCGAGCTTTGAAGCCCCAAAGAACCATAACTTAATTTTTTGTGGAAGGTCAGGTGAAAGTATAAAGTACCCGAGCACTTGATTTGAAAGTGAGATTTATTGATTGTTTTATTATTTGCAATATGCAAGCCTCCCCTCGGTTAACAGTGCCCAGCATTTATAAGAGATTGCGAAAATTAGTTACATCAACAAAAATATATACATACACAAATAGACAAGGTCAGCAATATGAGGTGAATAGAGAGAGAATTCAAAGATGACACCCAGGTAGTTCGGCACCCAGGATGGTGAAGGTAGGGATTAGGGTTAGCATACTTTGTATGCACACTGTACAATAACATTTATTTACAAAAAGACAATCGTATTACAATTATTACAATTATTTAAACCGGGATTTGTACTTCACAACCAGCTCTCCTTTGGGTGGACATGGCACAGTGGCAATGTTGGGTGGCAATGGATCAGTGCTCTACACAGAAACGTTCAAAATTCCATATCTGTGCTTCTCTAATACAGCAACAATAAGGCTTTTGACAAAGTCGAACTCCATTTCCTCATAGACTGGTTTGATCACCCATTGCTTACTTCTTTTTGAAAAGGCCTTAGTGTAGCGAGGCATCCTTACATTACCCTTAGTCCTAGATTGTTCACGGCCGAGATTCTCGTTATGGGCCAAGACGGCAAGTAGAGTCCTATGTCTCATGCCCTGTATGCTGAAATGCAAGCGCTTTGGCCTGTACTTTAGGCACATATTGTGGAACACCTCCAAACCTCCTGTGTGACAGAATTCTGTCAGTCCCCTCAAATCTCTTGATAGAGTTTTATCGAAAACAATCTTCTCAATGGCGTTGTGTGTCGGTGAAGATGGATTCAACCACTTCTTCTTCCGTGCCTCCACTGGGGATAAAGGGCCATGTTCACATTGTTGGAAATGTAGGTTTTCTGACCAGCGGTGCACGTTGGTACAGTGGTGCATCAGTGACCGCCATTTTTCAAGGAGTATTTCCACTGACCCTTCACAAGTTTTGGAGCTCCACCAAAGATGGTTGCAGATAGACTGGGACCACTCTGAAATACTTTCCAAACCTTTTTTTTCCCCTGCAGCCGAGATTTTCTTATTGATTGATTTAGCAAGATGCCATACGTCAAATTGATGTTCAATATGTGGGAACTGCTCTCTCATTGTCTTGGCAATTGAAACGTGTCTGTCCGTGGCTATGAGGTCGATGTGCATTCCCCTCGATTGTAGATATTCCACTGATTTTATAAATCCTAGTTTCTCCATGGCCACAGAGGATGTACATTGTGTTACCTGCACGACCACTGAACTCACAATTTTCTTACTATCCATGCCCTGAAAGTGGTAGGTGCAGTACTTGGCAGAAAATCCAGGGCTGTCGCACTGTCCATCGCCGGCTAGCCTGAATCGTTTGCCTTTGAATGTACTTGCTAGAGACAATTTTCCAAGCATCACTAATGGCCGGAAAAAGATAATCCTGTTGGTATTTGTAGTACTGCGTTTTTTAAATGAAATGGAGTCCCAAAAACTGAAAGAAAAACTCTAACTTTCTAAAACTGGAGCCACTAAAAAGTGATGCAGCTGCACACAGTAGATTGCCTGCTGGCAGTTTCCCCAGCATCGGTTGTGCAGACCATGAGAACGTATGATGTAATCTACAGGCGGCCTGTATTGTGACGTTACTGCCTTGTTTTGACGAGTCACATGAATCAATGGCTTCCCACATACTTTCCCTCTGACGGAATACCCACATTTCAGCATACTTATAATATCCATCAAACAACTGTCGAATACTATGTATTTTCCCTCTTTCATTAGACTGTCATCCTGCGTCAAAGTTGATTTGGCCTGTGACGTTGAGGACATATCACCACATTTGAAAGAAATATCGCTGCTCTCAAGTTCTGATGCTTTGGTGAATGCTGCTGCTGGTTCATTCTCTGTCATTTCAATATCTGCTACCTCACCATTGATGGGAGAACACAACAATGTCGACAGCTTTTTTGGTGGCAATTTTTTGGCAGGTGTAGATTGTGTGAATTGATCTGCGACTAGTTCAGAGCTATCGTCAATACTTCCAGTATCATGTTGTTGCGGCGGTGCGGTCGTACTGTAGCAATGGTCCAGTCAAACTTTGCTGGATTCTCCGGACACATTCATTTCATGTTCTGGCCATTGGACATGAGCATTCCGAGTCTCAACATGCCGCGTCTGAATTAATAGTTCCTCCATAGCCGCCATAGTGTAAATGGTCTGGCAAGCAACATCTCTCATTCGCTTCACTGTCTGTGTATGTATAGTTCGTAGACCCACGGGTAACTAGAGGACAGATTGGAAAAGGGATGTTCAGTTTAAACACAAGATAAAGTATAGTACAATTTACTGGAAAAAAACATATAATAGTCCCCAGCACAAAAAAAATTCTAAAGTTATGAACTGTTTGTAACTAACCTTATTTTGGTTTCTTTTCTTTACAACTTTTTTGACTCGACCTTCAACATCTGCACGCTGTTGCTCTGATACGTATCCGCATGTCTCCCTTTCCTCTTGCGCTGCAACGACTATATTTTCTGTATCCGCATAGACAGCACGGAATGAAGCTCCATCGACTCCCTGAAACATAGTATTCCCATTACTGTGTATCAAAATATTGTTAGCGTAAAACGCACGTGAGGACGAACACACATGTGCATCTCAATAGCCAAACACGATTTAAACATTGTGTGGAACAATCAAACGACAAGTATTCGAGCTCTGATGACCTAGTTCAATGGAGATGTCAGTATACGTACCTCTGGCTCTACATGAACTGCCACGAATGATTGTATTGAAGAGGAGGCATCAGCAACTCCCTGAAACACAGTACTTACGTTAGTATGGTTTTCAATATCGTAAACATAACACACACTTGGAGTCGACGGCACAGGTACATATAAAGAGATAACCACAAATGTTGCATTATCTAAAAAAATCGAGGAATATTTAAAAATTATCAGATTTAATCGACTTATTTCTCCGATTTCTTTACATCTGCATCATCTAAATGTGATCTTGTGATTGAAGTGGAAGCTCCATCATCTCCCTGAAACACAGTACTTGCGTTAATAGGGAGGAAAGTATAGCAAATGGAATCACGTTATATGGTCACGCTCGATGGAGCTGTCAGTATCCATACCTCATGCTGCTGAAGAATATCTAGGGCTGTTGTCAATGTGGTGCGCACTTCCGAAAGCTGTTGCGCCGATTCGTATCCGCATGGTCCCGCTTCCACCGGAATAACTTGAATGTCAGGCTCCGCATCAAGTGTGTGGGTTGACGATTCAACAACAGCATGAAACATAGTATTTGCATTAGTAAGGATTACAATATTGAAAAAACAACACACGCTTGGGGTCGACCGCACAGGTACATATCAACGGCTAACCACAAATGAAACATGGTGTAGAACAATCAAACGACAAGTGTTCCAGTCCTGATGATCACGGTCAGTTGAGCTGTCAGTATCCATACCTCGGGCTGCTGAAGAACATCTAGGGCTGTTGTCAATGTGGTGGACGCTTCAGCATCTCCCTGAAAGACAGTACTTGCATTAGTATGGATAACACTAATTATAACTGAAAACAAACACCAGGGGACGACAACTAAGGTGTATATCAATTGGAAAGCACTAACCAAACAATTGGTAAAATAATCACACGATACATACAAACTATTACTTGACATGCATAAAACAAGTCTGTAGCGGAATAGCTAAGTATGATTACCCGATACGCGCTAGAAGTGGTTGATAACTGCGAGCACGTGACGGAAGTAGAATGTTCTTGCTTCAGATTTAAGGGATAGTCAAGAAGTTGTAAAGGTAAATTATTGTTTGATAATGAAATGGCAATATTTAAAATTGCCATGTAAGGAGACGAATACTTGAGTAATGCGCAATATAGCACAGTTCCCTGTGCCCATATACAGATTTTGTTTGTGGGTTATGAAATCTAAAAATAATATATATAGATAAATGTCATCATTCAAAAAGCTATACGCTCATATCAATGTCGAAAGAATTACAAATTGGAAACAACACCTAAAATATCAATGAATCCATTCGGCTACCTACACACTACTGCAAGGCCTAAAGCTAAAAACGGACACTTGACTTACCAGTGGCAGATTGTGGATGAATAGAGTGGGAATAGCGTTTGCAAGCAATTTTCGTGTTGATCGCCGTTTGTTCTTCTTTGTTACCCAAGATGTGGTGTACATGTTCGAGTGAAAGTGCCGGCTGCAGATGCAGTATCAATCACCCCTCTTGTCCTCACAGACTTGTTGGACTCTACTTTCCAGCTCATTCAGTGGATATCCGCAATGTCTGACCCATTCTCTTATTCGATCAACAGTTTTCGGGAATACATGCATTGTAGTGCCTTCAGATTTAGCATGGGTCTTCGAAGAGCAACCGCTAATCGAACAGGCAGGCATTGTTGAAAATTCTGAAAAGTAAATATCAAGATTATTATAAAACCTTGATGAATAAAAATGTCATAAAAAATTAAATGAACCATACCATGCTCAATGCAAGGTTTGTTTTGGTCGCTGGAACTATACCAGTTCATCATGTGCGGCTTAGTATTTGCATAAGTTACAGAAATGTCTGGTTTGTCTTGCACGAAAAGGAACCATGCTTACATTATAGGCTGGACCCCCGAAGGATGCAATTCGATGACAATTGACACAGATGAAAATAAATAGATGTATTGATAGCATAACAATTGAAACTCAAGTCAATAGCAATGAGACCAATGACCATAGCTCTATTGGGTACTGTAATAGAAAATAGATTGAAATGTAAAAATGACCGAAATATGCCTAGGATACATGGCCTTACCTTGACCAACAAACAGTTGGATTCAGCAGGCCGAGCAGTATGTTGCAGGCTAACAGATAGATGGCCACAGGTAGCACACTGATGAGTTTGCTCGAAGCGGTCACGACGACGAGCAGATTAGCATAGATCCCAGTGCTTCTCAGGTAGAAGGTAGAAGGTTTAGGAGTTGACTTGCAAAGCACAAAGATGTTCTCATGAGACATATCAAGTGGTTTATAAAGTATTAGAAACAGGGGTGTGTTTGTGAATGAATAACGTGTGTATGTCGTGGTATTGCAGGGGGGCGGCCTGCCTGGAGACACGGGGTCTGAGAAGACCATGTGAGCGATGGCCCCTGGGCGTGGGATACCTTTTGAAGTGTACATGCTGTTTGGCACCTTGGCCGTTTGCGCCTGTCACAGCCCCCCATGCCAGCGCTCGTCCCCGGGTGCGAACCGCCTTTGATAGAGGGGGGTGGGATGGATGGGCCTGGGGCGTGCAGATAAGGCACAGGAAGACTGCTGAATGAAGACACACTTATGTGGATTGCAGGGGGGCGGCCTACCTCAGGGGAGGCCTGCCTGGAGACACGGGGTCTGAGGAGGCTTTGTGAGCGATGGCCCCTGGGCGTGGGATACCTTTTTAAGTGTACATGCTGTTCGGCACCTTGGCCGTTTGCGTCCGTCTCTTGCCCTTATGTGATGTTAAAGGATACGGGGCATCCATTTTTGTACCCCCTTTCCAATCCATTTTGGTGACCAGGCCTCACTGCGATAGTACAGCGCGCAGAGCACATGGCCCACAGCCTCGTTCCCACTCTGACTGGAAAACTCCAGAGGTATTTGCAACAGCTAATAAATATAACACATCACTCTCTGAGATCACGGTCCTGCATGTGAACCGGCCTGAACCAAGCACATGGCTCGTTCATCTCCACAAACGTGTCCTTGCCCACGCACCCTCGCCAGTGGAAACTTACTGCCATTCTGACCCTGTGTCCCTGCAAGGTATTCTCTTCATGTGCCAGACCACTGACCACGCCATGATGCCCACCTAGCAGATCCCCAACTAACATTAGACCCCTACTGCAGTATATCGTTGTCTATCAATAACAAATGCCACATACCAGAGATTCTTGTGAGCACAGACCCACACTTCAAACACTGTATTATAGTGGTCAAGACCCTTGACCTAAGGCCTGTATAATCCAATGTTCATTGATAGTATTGATATTTGTGTGACTTTTATAGAGACATAACCGACTGAAAGACTTTGAACAAGTGTTATTTAGTGCATGCATTATTGATAATAGATTATTTTAGCTTAGATAGTGACCACCCCGCTTCACAGCGATCTGAACTTCACCCATTCCGAGCACAGGTGTCTGACGTCCATCCTTGAATGGAGACACACTTCATTGATTTAAAAAATCAAAACAACCGTTTTTAAAATATGTGGTGTTTTATTTTGTAGCTTATTTTGATGACACAAAAATACAAAAGTTTACACATTGTACAGTTCAGGTTGCAGCACAGCGAGAGAAAATCCCCTGTACTGACCGCTATCACTCGGGAACGTTTCTATTATGGCACGAACGGCACAGGCGGGTATCACTCTTCAAACGCGGTGTCCCGTGAAGCCACCATGTAAAGGAACGATAGGCCACCAGCCTGTACCACCTGTGAAAAGGAATGAAACAAACTGTTTTTAAATGACCAAGATAATTTTACTAAACGTTTGTTGTCAATGACAATTCTTGTAACTAATGTAACTAATGGCATTCTGCTCGGACAAATACTATCTAGACACTGCACACTATTGAACGAATTTCATGCGTTACAATGATATGTATATGTAATTTTGGTTATAGTAGAAGACCATGAAATAGTAGTGGCATCACAAGCAGAGTATACTTACTCGTTACTCGGATTACGAGGACGAACAGTTGCGCGAAGTTCGTGCATAAGCACCATCATTATCCTCAACACGGACCGTGTGAGGCAGGCTGCCCTGAAATCTGGCAGCTCGGTGATGCATTGCGGTCGTTGCTCGCCTTCCGAAATGTAGGCCACGCATCCCGAGTTTTCACAGCAGCAGCAGTTCTCCTCCTCGGTCGGCATTAGCTTGCACCGATTGCATGTGCACCAGGTGGAAACACCGTCCATGCGACTAGGTCCAGTGTCTTCATCCGTTGATTCGTCCTGCCAACTGCTGTCCGAAGCCCCATCGTTTTCGCGTGTTTCCCTTTCCAGTAGTTCCTCCTCGGTATACTCGGGCTCGTATATGTAGGGCATTATTGTATCCATTGTGTGTTGCACAAACTAAAATAATTGATAGCGGTGGTACTGGTATCTGTCCACACGGACTACAAGCAACGAAGGTAGCTGACCAGAGCACAGAAACGAGTCACAGAATACTCAAAGTAACACAGAGAGAGGAATGGAATCGAAAATCTGCTGCTGTGTGTTGTGAAACGGTCTGTTTATACTTATTGAGGAAAGAGGCGTCCTGCCATTTCCATGGCGACACGTCATTAGCTGAAGCGCAGCGAATGTTGACACGAGACGTGGTTTGGCGTTGTGAAATGGGCGGCACGCGTCTGCTGATGACAGGCTCAGAGGCGGGGGATATGATTTAGTGCCGCAAAAGCAGGTCAGCCAGGGCGATGGGGGAAATGATAGGATTATCACAAAATGGCAGCGCCTTGGTGCCTGTTTTCGCGTGCGTTTAATGGACGAAAACTCGGGTAAGGTCTATAGGAAATTTTTCTAAAATCAAGCGACTTAGGCTTAAAAACACATTGCTGACCCGTAGGGGCAATACAATTTTTTGACCGAACCATTCCTTTAACTTAATTGCACAAAAACATTGGAGCAGTGCTTTTATCATGTTATAAGGGCAAGTCAGTATTTGAAAGTTGATCTGCAGATTGGTTTGATAGACATTCAGCACTCTCTTTTGAGGGAGCAGGAAAAGAATCACAAAAGGCCATTAAGGTATTTTGTATGGGTGATTCATCCTGCAAGAGGAAAGTTGGGGGGATGCCATGTAGCAAGTGATACTCCCTCATATAGCCGCCCCCAGATCAGGATCAGCTAGCGGCTGCCGTCCCCTGGCCACATGGGGGGAGATCACCACCGTAAAGGGAATAATATCATCATTGGATTCATTACAGGAGACAGAAAGAAACAAGCCCCAAAGACGGGAGCGAACCTGGAAGCTCCAAAGTGAGGATAAAGAGACTGAAAGGACCCTGATTGGGGAGGAAGACAGACGAAAGCCTCCCCGAAGGGCGTAAGGCTGTGGGACTTTAACTGGAACGAGAAGCAATAAGGAATCTGGCTGGAGTTTTGGGACGGCACTCCTGCCATATATTAACTCTATATTTGGAACTGTGATCTTAGGCCAAGAACCATGGTAGAGACACAGAGGTGGGGTCAGAAGCCAGCATTCATCCATTTCATTGGGCAATTCCCCAAAAATATATTTAGTTTGTTTTGTGTTATTCTTTTGAGTAGTAGGTAAAGAAGATGGGTGAAGATTAGGATTCCGGACAGAGGACTTGCTACCCTGACAAGAACCTTTTTTTACTTTCTTTTGTGTAGAGTAGGGTTTAGATTTGTACCGTTAAGGAAAGATTGTGTCTTGTTAAGCTAAAACAAGAATGAAAGATGCCTTCTTGTCCTTCTCCTATCATACAGGGTTGACTGAAGGTAAGCTGACTCAAACAGAAGATAAGGAATACGAGGATTACATCCACCCCAAAGGGCCACACACAGATCCAGAGGCCAGAGCCATGACAGTAGATGACATATCCTTCCATACCATTATTGCTCCATATCATTATGCTCTTTGGCAGTAACAAGCTCAAGCTCCCAGTAGGGGGCTCCTGCTTGGGTACGGCCATGAAGGCAGGGAATTAAAGACAATGATTATACTATTTCTACATACCAAATAGATGCCCCCGATTCCTTTAAAATCATTACTTTACGGGAGATTTGCAGCTTGTTCTTTATAGGAACTTATTTAAAAAAGAAAAAAAAGTCAATATATATTTTTATTTATGGCCAATAGTAAACATGTTTAGAGCTCTTCCCCTTTAAAGACACCTCTGTTCTTGGTCAGAGCTGACAAAAAATACAAAGCCCCAAGTAAACCACCTTTGTGCCTAGATGGCCAAGCATGCTCTGACTCTGTGAGGGTGGCTGCTAAATGGTCAACAGTAAACACAGTGGGTGTCCTGTCCTTGCCCAATCCTCAAATTAGGAATTAGAAGCCTTTAGCCAGAAGATGGCATCCTCATCATTTCTCTCGATGTCTGGGGGCAACACATTCATCACTATTGTCCTGTTCGACCAGATGTTTTGCTATACGTTATAGAAATGAATCAATGATTTACCACTGGATATACACAGGGAGGCTAATGGTGTTGTTGAGTACATTGATCATGGCCATTGGCATTATTCTTGATATAGCAGATGATGGCTACATACAGCTAGTCAGCGGAACTGTGGTGAGACTTTGGGCGTGGATGAAAGCGGTTAACTTCGGTCCTGAAGCTCAAGCACAGATAGTAGACATGCCCTTCGATGCAGTGGAGGTTTTTGGGGACGTAGTAGATGATACCCTCAAAGGTATCAGTCAACAGACACTGTAAAAGCTTTGGCCTCCCTTAGATACAGGAGATCATACCAATGCTTTCAAGACTATCCTAGCAGAGATGCAGGACCTCTAGAACCGCCTAAAACACCCAGCGTCTACTCTCTGCACAGGGTCATTAAAATCACAAGGTAGTACTAATTGTCCTCTTCCTATGCCACAAAGGGCGGAAGATGCAGGCGAAGTGGAGCACAGTCAGTTTCCAGACCTCAAAGAAAAACTGATCCATGCAGGTCCCGTCCCCTGCCCTTGAGCATTGTGTACGGGGGAAGTTCAACCTCCTCACTATATAACCACATACGTACTTCCCTTTGAGACAATGGACACCTGACTTAGTTGCATGACCTGCAATGTAAAATATTTGTTTTTAAGAGCTTACATTAAATATAAAAAGCCAAAAAGATGCAATTCAATTAACTATACTTGATGTATTCATATATGTGACAAATCAATATGTTAAATAAATGTATTGTTATTTTCACATTGCTTATCTATCTATATCCATTGTAATACCACAAATGGAATGTCAATCCAAATAATTAAGCTGTACACATTCCATGGAAATTTGCAGTAACTATCTATTCCTGGGACCTGTCATCCTGTATAGATGTTATTTTATTTTTCAAAAGAAGTCCAACGCGAGTGTGTCAGTCCTTTAATATAGCCTATCATGTCGTATTCGTAGGTGATGTTCACAGAAATCCTTCTTCATGCAATAGGCAATATAAGTGAGTTCAGTGATTTAGATGCAAATCTTCTGGGAATCTGATCCACGCCTTTCTTGATATTTAACTTGGTGCTACCGTTCAAAGGAAGGTACATTCAGTTGTAGGAAATGTATTCATGAATAAACACTCCTGCTTGCTTATAATGCAGTGCTCCAAGTGATTTTTACTTGCTCCACAATGTACTTGCTTTGATCCATTCGTTCAACTGAGCCGCATAGCTTCTATTTCTGAGGCACGCTTAGAGTGGTGGAGGTCATGTCTGGCTAGCTGTTGTGTTTGAGCCACCACACTCAATAGTGGCGAGCGATTACAACAGATCGATAGGTGCTATTTATTGTTCAAGAGGGGACACAGTGTGCATCTGGTGTTTTTACTACCAGACAAAAACATGATCACCCCACCCTCTGACACAGTAACTGGAATTACCCTTGGAAATACAGACTATGTTGCAGAAACAGGTCACAGAACTGATTCCCATTTGGGAACAGGGGTCAGGTTTTTACTCCTGCTCTTACCTGATCAGGAAAAAGAACAAGAAGTTGGAAGCCTGTTCTAGACCTAAGTGACATCAAAAAATACATAGGGAAGCAGTCATTTTGTATGACCAAACTACAAGAAGTCATCTACAGGATTCATATTTCCACATCCCCGTTAGCTCAATACACCGAAATTCCCTTAGTTTTGTCAGTGGCCGCAGCCACTAACAATTCAAGGTCTTGCAGTTTGGTCTCAACCCAGGACCCTGCATGGTCACAAAACGTGTCAACACTTATCTAAGCCTTCCTGCGCCATCAAGTCCTGCGGATTTACCCATATTTGGATGACATAAGATGTCTGGCTGGTGCAGGCACCTGTGTCCCAGCCGGTGGTCTTACAAGTTCAGGTGACAACTCAATGACTCTTCTCTTTTGGCTTCTCCATAGACACACAAGTCGGTGCTTCATCTGTCTCGGAGGAAGTTAATAGTACATAACAAGGTCTTGAAATTTCTCAGAATTAAAATGTACACAGCCAGTACATACAAGTTGCTTCTTGGGATACCGTCCTAGTGCATTTTGTTGGTCCCACTGTGCTGCTTACGGATGCAGCCTCTGTATCTGGGCACAATAGATTCAGGATCCTGCATCTTTGGAGTATAAGATGTCCGTAGACTACGCTTTATGTGCAGCCGTCTGATGATGGGTAGACAAGACCAACACACATTCATCAATCCTTATTGTACACATATGCTACAGACTCATTCCTTGTGGGATGTGGAGTGCAACTGGACCTTCACACAGGAAAGGGTCAGTGCTCAGAAGAAAAGTCCTGGCCCCACATTAACATCCTGGAGCTACGGGCAGGTAAGCCTTGCCATAAAATGCTTCCTACCTATTGGGGGGGCGATGTTGCGCGCGCCGTAAAATGGCCGCAGCCTGAGTGTGCTCCAGCAGAGGCTCAATAATATGGTTAAAATCCTGCGGTCCAACCATATACTGTGGTGGGAATTTGGGATGGGCGAGGCATCGGAATAGCTCTGGAGTCTGGACTCGCTGTCATCTGTCTTCACGAGCCCGTGGATGGTGAGTTACGGGCTGTCTCCATTGAAACGGCTGCAGCGCGGCTGTTTTTGGTGGGCTGCCCCTCCCCCACCGGCATCTGTTGCTCCTCTACGCGGCTCCTTTTCATCGTGGTGCAGCTGACATCTCCCCTGTGGTGACCGGGCTGCCTGCTGCTGAAGAGCCGGTGCAGAGGGACCTGCTGGCGGCCCCAGTGGTACACTGAACTTAGCCAGGCTGCTGCGGAGGCACCGGCCGCTCGCGGGTGCCTGAGGGGGCGGCCCCGCGTGCCAGCTTTGCCTTCGCTGGACTCCATCACCTACACAGGAGGAGCCTTGTCTCGTCTGGCCGTGGGTGCTCGGCGCACCTTGGGACTCGCTGTGTCCTCCTTCTCCACCCGACCCCGCTGTTCTGTCATCCTACTGAGCAGTGAGTTGGGTGGCTGCTGGGGGAGTGCTCCTGCTCCGGGGTGGGGGCGGATGGGATGAAGGGCCAGGCTCACCACACCTGGGCAGCCTAATTGTGTCGCCTGCTAACCCCTGCTCCCCCTTCCTTCCTTTGACGGCTGATGGTTTGGTGGCACTGAACTGAGGAGGTTCTGTGTGGGGGGCCGGTGCTGGAGCTTCTAATTGCTCGTGTACTACAGTGCTCATCGGTCCTTGCAGTACGGGGCTGGTCGGGGGTATTGCGGGGGTGCACTCCACCCACCTCCAACCAATTATCGGCAGAAACCATCTAGTTCCTGGACTGTTCCTCTGTGGGCTCATAGAGGGTCGCCCGGCCAATGGGGGTCTACCGCTCTGCCTTATCTATCTGGTCTGTCGGGCGGTCCCCGAGGTGGGAACTTTGGGGCCCCCCGCCCGGCTGTGCACCCTTGCTGTCCTCCTGGACACTGTGTTATACCTCACAACCTAGGGGTTTGCCTGCGTGTGGTCCGGGTCCGCATCCCGTGCCCAGAATGGGCAATCAGAAGAAGCAGGCAAAGATGGATCAATACGTCAGGTCAGATTCTTCACAACCGGAGTCTGAGACTGGCCCATCCCAATTCGATTTTATGGCCCTCAACCAGACCTTTTTGGTGCTGAAAGGCAGTACGGACAATTTGGGTGCTAAAATTGACACGCTAACATGCAAAGTGGACGTGTCAGCAATACAAATTGAAAAATTATGTGGCAGGATGTCGGAGGTGGAGCACCGGATCTGGGAAGGGGAGGACAGGATTGCAGTGCTTCAGCGCGAGGTGGCATCCCTACAACAAATGGTGAAAAGAGTGGTGGCTAGGAACAATGACTTGGAGGGTCGGTCCAGAAGAAATAATATTAGGATCACAGGGGTTGCTGAATCCAGCCCCATCGACAATATGGAGGTATTTGTGGAGAAACTGCTTTGTGAGGTCCTCAACGACCCTCCTGTCACAAACATGTTCATGGTGGAGCGGGCCCACCGTTCGCTGGTGGCAAAACCCCCTCCCGGAGCACCGGAGAGAGCTATCATTGCCCGTATATTTAACTATCGGGACCGGGATATCCTGCTCCGCACTGCTAGAGAAAAAAAAAATCTCCGGTGGGGTTCTGCTACAATCAGACTTTTCCCTGACTTTAGTCAGCTGGTACAGGACTTGAGGAAGCCTTTCTTGACGGTCAAAAAAATGTTGCGAAAGAAAGACATTCGCTACTCTATGATGTATCCCGCCAAACTCTGGGTCCTCTACCAGGCGAAAACATTATTCTTTACGACACCAGAGTCGACGGAGCGATTTGCCTCTGAACTTCCGGATGCGGGGGCCTCCCCCCCCCCCCGTCAGCCATCCTAGTTTACCTATCTTTGAAGGGGGAATCTCACACAATTGTGCCCTGCTTGTGGGAACCTTGGCGAGCTCTGGTGTTTTGCTGTGCAGTTATTGGATCCAATTACAAAGTGTGTTATTTCCAATGCGTTAGCTTAATGTGGTAAATGAGCCTCTTGCTATCGGGAGGCACAACGGCCGCTGGCAACCCCCCATGCCCAGCAGCACCTAAGTAACTTGAAGTTGTATGATTGCTGTTAGGTGTTTGGGGGCTTTGGGTTTTGCTGGCCTGTAGATTGGGGTTTCTGGCGTGAGTGAGGGAGGAGGCGGGTTTTCATAGTTCAATTGTTGGGGTGTCATGTACTGATACTCCCAGTTCAAAGGGGATGGGGGGAGGGTTTTCCCTTCTGGGTCTGGTATGCTCTTTACGCGTCTTGTTTTAGTAAAATGTCTTTGCAGTCCTTTATCGGATGTTTTCCTTGTGTCACAGGTCTTTCCAATTGCTCCCAATTTACTCTTAACATGACCGCTCCACAGGTTCTCCATACTCCTGTTAATTCTGAGATTGTCCTACTTACATATTCGGGGCTTTACTGATGCCAAAAAGACACGCCTTATCTCCAATTATGTGCGGAATCACCATGTCAATGTCTTATGCATACAGGAGACTCACATAGGGAAGGATCACAAACTCCATGCCCTGGCTGGGTGGGGTGTCCATAGGTATGGCTCCTCCTACTCGACACATTCCCGGGGGTGGCAATCTATGTACACCGATCTTTGGAATTTAAACTGCACAGACAGGTGTGGGATAGTGAAGGTCGGTTTATTCTGGTGGCTGGTGAGATCGCGGCCTGGTCAGTTTTATTCATAAACATGTATGGCCCTAATTACGACTCTCCTGATTTTTTCCAGTCATGCTCGGAACACCTCCGAACATTTCCGGGGTACGAAGTGGTTTGGGTGGGAGACTTTAACCTAGCCCTCTCTGCCACGTTAGACAGGTCAACATCAGCCCTGAGGCCACTTATCCGGGCAGCTCAAAAATGAAACTTCATTGCTACAGATTACTCCCTGGTTGATATTTGGCATTGGCATCACCCAGATGCTCGGGAATTTACATACCATTCTAGTGTACATGGGAGTTCCTCTGGAATCGATTATATCTATTTGTCCCTGGATCTGTCACGGGTGGTGGACGGAACAGCGATTCTCCCTCGCACTTTGTCGGATCACTCCCCGGTGCTGGGGAGGTTTAAAGGTTTTAAAGGCCCCTCATCCCCTCCTAGGCAACTCCGTTGGAGGTTCTGGGCTCGCGCTCTGGAAGATGGGGCGTTTCAGGAAGATCTGCGCCGGGCCATTGCAGAATTTTTCCAGCTGAATGTGGGTTCAGTCTCTAGCCCTGGTGTCCTATGGGGAGGCCTTTAAGGTATATTTGCGGGGTTGGTGTATGTCTCGGGGGTGTGGGGGGGGTCCTGAAAAGCATTTGCGGGGCAATTGCCCTCATGGAGAAAGACATTTAAAAATATGGAGCTCCTTCTGGGAAAGTCCAACTCCCCCTCGCTTCAAGCCGGCTTGTCAGCAAAAAGTCGAGAAATCCGTTCTCTAATGGACAGTGAGGAGAGGTTTCTGGGTGACCCGGTGCTGGCAGCGAGATATGGGGAGGGAGATCGCCCGAGCAGGACCCTCGCCTGGGCCATAAGACAGGAAAATCGCCTGGAATCCATACTAGAAGTAGAACCCCCAGTGGGGAGGCTGTCGGGGACGTGGAGGGGATAAATGGGGTATTTCGCCAGTTCTACGATAAGCTGTATACCACCCATAGCATGGCCGGGCATGATGGCATTCTCCAGCATGGGGTCTGGCATGGATTCACATGCTCATGAATATTCCCCGTCAGGCTGGGAATCCTCGGTAAAGAACAAATCGGTATCCGTTTCGTTTCTGATCTGTCTTTCTTAGTAGTAGCCAATCACTGATCTCTGGGTCATACTGCCCCCAGCCAATGACTGCCCTCTCCCTAAGCCCCGCCTCTGGCAGCCATCCTCAGATTTTTACCGCACGCTCAAGTGTTGGGAGTTCTCGTGCTTTAGCTCTCGAGTTTTTGCTGCGTTTTCGCGCTTTTTCAGGAGATTTTCTCATTTTTTCGGTTTAATCGAGCCTCAAGCTTCACCGTTTCTACTTCCGATAACGGGGACCCGTTTCGGAATTCTTCTAAGCCCCTCAAGGGTGAAGTTTTCGTCGAGTTTACGCTTCTTGGAGGATTCCGGAAGATCTGCGATCTACCTCAACGGACATGGCCCAGGACAAGGGAAGCTCGACGCCCGGATCCAAGCTGTTCAGGTGCTGCCCTGGATGCGGATTACAAAACGTTTTCAAGGAGGACGAGCATTTGCGATGTCTCTACTACCTTCATGAGGACAAGACGCACGTGGAGAAGGACTGTGCGTTCTGCAAGAACCTTTCGGAACGGACCAAACAAGATCGTCGTTCCCGCCTCGCCACCTGGCTGGAGAAGGGCACAGCAGGTGAGAAGGCGAAGAAAAGGTCTGAGCGGGCTTCTAAGTCCTGTGAGGGCGCCCCGGCGACGGGGGCCCAACAGTTGCCGGGGCGCCCAACAAAAGGCCAAGAACCGCGAGTCTGCGGGCACCGGGAGCGCCGAAAGGTCAGGCTCTTCGGCTGCCAGGCAGGGCGCAACTTCCCCGGGAAGTTCAGCCACGAGCCAGCGCTCTGGTTCAGGGAAGAGGAAGTCTGAGAACCCGGGTAAGCTCCTGGAGCGGCCCCGGTCGATCTCGAAGGGGGAGCGAGGCGCTGACCCTCCCCCCAAGGCGAAGGCCCAGGACGCACCTAAGGTGGGGAGGGCTTTGATCCAGCTGGCAAAAGCCTCTATCGAAGTGGTCGCTGCGACCCTGGCGAAGCCGGCCGAGACTATGCCAGTTGAATCGGCCTCTGGGCCCAGAGTATCCCTGCCACCGCGGAGGGAATCCTCTTTCCAGCCCATCGTTAAGACCCCCGTGAAGTCCCCGGCAGAAAAAGAGGGGGGGGGGCGGTGGCCATTACAGACTCGGAATCAGCTCTGAGGAGGAGCTGGTGGAAACCGAGAAGTGCCTCAACGAGAGGTTCGAGAAGGTTCGATCCCAGGGGGTGGTCCCCGCTGACGTGATCGAAGATAGCGACATTGGCGACGAAGTGGGCCCAGTGGAGCGGCCATCCCGTCCGTCGCAGCCATTACCCGAGCCCCAGGATAGCTCGGCGGCCATTTTGTTGGTGAGCCAATCCTTATGTACCGAGATAAGGACGAGATTACCACGGACCCTGACGGAGGATCCAGAACCGGGCCCGTCGGGAAACCCTCCGAACAAGCGGAGGAGAGTCCACCCCTCGCCGCCCTTTGTGCCCGCGAGGCCTGTGGACCCCTCATCCCCCTCGCCGGACCCTAGAGAGGATATGGCGACGGATACAGCGACGGGGACGGACGACGACGGCGGCGATGACACAGCGGACATCCCGTCATCACCACCCCCTCGGGCTTCTCCAGCCAACGAAATTGGCTCCTTTCACGCAATGGTAACCAGGGCATCCAAGCTCTTCCAGCTCTGCCCTGAAGAACAAAAAAAGGAAGGGTTTCTTTACCAACGACGAGAGGCCAAGAGGAAGACGGTCCTTGCGGTGCCTTTGCTCGACGACATCTGGGACGAGGGGCTTGCTGTCCTCAAGAACCCTTCCACGACACCCGCCAAGAGGGACAGGTCCAAGAAGAAGTACCGAGTCCCCGATGCCGCCCCCTTGTGCCTCAGGGCCCAGCCCACGCCGAACTCTGTCGTCTCGGCAGCGGCTACGAAGAAAGCAGCGGGTGCGGCGGCTTCAACTTCCACTTCCCCGCCGGACAGCGAGGGCAAGAAGTTGGACTCCATGGGACGACGAGTCATCTCGTCAGCGGCGACGACGATTAAGGCGGCCAATGCCTTAGCGATTGTGGCCCGCTACGACAGGGAGCTCTGGTTCAAGATAGCTCCCCTGCTAGACTTTCTACCTGATGACAAGAGGGCCGAGGCCCCACAAATTCTGCAGGAAGGAGAGGTGGCGTCGGATCACGCCATAACGGTGGCAACGGACATTGCCGATACCAGATTTCGACAATTGCGCAACAGAGTTTGCCTCCGACGACGAGGATGGCTCAAGGCGACAGACTTTCGCCAGGACGTCCAGACCAGAGTGTTGGATATGCCGTTCGACGGCAACAACCTTTTTGGTAAGGCTGTGGACGAGTCTCTCCAGGCCATCAAGACCGACTCGGAGACAGCCCGGGCCCTAGGGGTACTTCAACAACGACGGCCTTTTTGGAGCTCCGGAGGCAGACAGGGTGCCTCCAAAGGATCCAGCGGTGGCTCTTCCACTTACCGCCAGGTGGCCCGCTCCTCTTCCCAGGAGGCCTACAGAGGTCGCGGCAAGCAAGGGGGATCCCGCCGTCGTCGCCATGGAGGCCAAGGCGGCAAGGCCGCGCCTCCAAGCAAGACTGACCCGGCTGTGTTGTCGGGCCCCCACCGAAGCACCCCGGTGGGAGGCCGGCTGACGAAGTTCGTCAGCGTGTGGGAGTCCATCTCCACCGACTGTTTGGTGCTGGACACCCTGGCCAACGGGCACTAGTTGGAATTCCAAAAGAAGTGCCCTCGCATTCCTCCCGTGGCCAGGAAGGAAATCACGTCCCTCAACTGCGGTTGGAG
Organism: Ambystoma mexicanum; assembly: GCF_040938575.1. Taxonomy (NCBI): domain Eukaryota; kingdom Metazoa; phylum Chordata; class Amphibia; order Caudata; family Ambystomatidae; genus Ambystoma; species Ambystoma mexicanum. The sequence continues at coordinate 294,812,122 of NC_090936.1, read as the reverse complement.
GTAAGGGCGATGCTCAAGAAAGGTGCCATTGAGCTCGTCCCCAGGAGGCTCCGGGGCTCTGGAGTATACTAAAGGTACTTCCTCGTCAGAAAGAAGACAGGCGGTTGGCGCCCCATCCTGGACCTGCGTCGGTTAAACAAATACATCAAGGCGCAGAAATTCAGGATGGTCACCCTCCAGCACGTGCTGGGACAGCTGGAGGGCGGCGACTTCCTATCGTCGTTGGACCTGGAAGATGTTTACTTCAATATCCCCATTCTAAAAGGGCACAGGAAGTTTCTCAGGTTCGTGGTTCAGGGACGCCACTACCAATTCAGAGCCTTGCCCTTCGGATTAAAGTCGGCACCCAGAGTATTCACCAAGTGCCTGGCACCAGTGGCGGCGCGGCTGCGCCTGCAGGGGATCCACGTCTACCCCTACCTGGACGACTGGCTAATCCGGGCAAGGACAAGAGAACTCGCCGTCGAACACACAGCGAGGACCGTCTGGCTGCTCATGGAACTAGGGTTCACCATCAACTACCCCAAATCCCACCTGGTTCCGTCGCAAGTAGCACTGTTTCTGGGAGCGAAGCTCGATACAGTGGGTCAATTGGCCTCCCCGTCAGAGGAGGACGAAGACCATCCTGGGCAAGGTGCGGCGCCTGCTAGCCATGGACGTGGCCAGGGTGAGGTCCATCAAGTACCTCCTCCGGATGATGTCCTCATGCATCTATCTGGTACCCCTGTTCAGACTTCGGATGCGTCCGCTACAGGAGTTCCTTGACGCCTGCTGGTTTCAGGCGACGGGCTCCTTCGAGGACAGGATCCCTCTCGAGGAATTCCGTCGGGCGATCCTATGGTGGGGTACCCGTGCTCACCTCACTACAGGCACAGACTTTCAAACCCCGGCGTTTCAGGAGACGGTGACAACAGACGCCTCTCTGGAGGGTTGTGGGGGCCCACACCGGAGATCTCCACGCAAGAGGCCTTTGGCTCCCGGAGGAGAGGTCTCTCCACATCAACATTCTGGAGCTCCTAGCAGTGTTCTGGGCGCTCAAGTCGTTCCTTCCGTCCCTCAAGGACAAAGTGGTGAGGATCTTCACCGACAACATCACCAGGATGTTCTACATATGGAAGCAGGGGGGCACCAGATCACCAGCCCTATCCAAGGAGGCCCAGGATCTGTGGCACTGGGCCGTCGCCCAGAGGATGTTTCTGGTTCCCTTCCACTTGGCAGGAATAAAAAACACCACGCCGACTCACTCAACAGGGAGCTGCGCTCGTGCCACGAGTGGGAACTATGTCAGGACCAGGTGGATTGGCTCTTTCGAAGATGGGGCAAACCCCGGATCGACCTTTTTGCGACGGCGACGAACTCCAAGTGCCAGAGGTTCGCCAGCAGGTTCCCGCAGCCGAGGAGCATGGGCGATGCTTTCTCGTTCCACTGGGATGGCCTGTTTCTATACGCGTTCCCTTCGTTGCTGCTCCACCTCATCAACCAGCTCAAGAAGTCCAGGTGCAGAAAGATCCTCGTCGCACCAGCGTGGCTGAGGCAGATCTGGTTCCCGAACCTTCTGGACTTGTCAACGTCCCCACCAGTCAAGCTGCCGGCGGACGCAGATCTTCTCTCCAGAGAGGGAGGCACCATTCTCCATCACGACCCACAGTCGCTGAACTTGCAAGCCTGGCTCCTGCAACACTGGAGTTTGGAGGGTACGATATCCCGGCTGACTGCAGAGAGGTTCTTGCAAAAGCCAGGGCGTCCTCAACTCTCAAGTGTTAAGGTCATAAGTGGAAGAGGTTCTCTGTCTGGTGCCGTGCACAGAAGATTAACCCTCTGCGGATTACGGCCCCTCAAGTACTGCCATACCTACTGTCGCTGGCCAAAGCTGGTCTGGCTCACGCCTCCATCAAAATACATCTGGCTGCCATCTCCCGATATACCAGGACTATGGGATGGGCGTCCTTGTGGTCTCATCGCCTGGTGAAGGAATTTATCAAGGGACTATGCCGATCGTTCCTGCCGGTGAAGGCTCCTGCCCCGGCGTGGGAGCTTAATGTGGTGCTGACCAGGCTCATGGGGGCCCCATTCGAGCCTATGCATTTGGCGCCTTTGAAGTTCCTGTCATTGAAGACAGCGTTCCTCGTGGCCATCACCTCCACACGACGAGTGGGAGAGATCCAGGCCCTATCTTGCAAGCCTCCATACTTGACTTTTCATGACACGAGGGTGGTGCTGAGGACGCACCCCTCCTTCATGCCCAAGGTGCCGTCGGACTTCCACCTCAACGAGCCCTTGGTGTTACCAGTTTTCTTCCCGTCGCCTTCGACGCCGGCCGAGAGGAATTTGCACTCGCTGGATGTAGGCAGAGCGCTGAAGTTCTACGTGGACCGCACGAAGAGTTTTCGGAAGACGTCACAACTGTTTGTGAACTTTGGGTCTGTGAATCAAGGCAAGGCTCTCTCGAAGACTTCCATTTCCAGATGGCTCTCCGGCTGCAACATGCACTGTCACCAGTTGGCAAACCGACCGCTGCCTGGCCGTCCGAGAGCCCATTCGAGCAGAGCGATCACTGCTGCCACGGCGTTCCTGTCTGGTGTGCCCCTGCTGGACATCTGCAGGGCTGCTACGTGGAGGTCGACGCACACCTTCACAAGATTCTACTGCGTCGATCGGGACTCCAGGGAGGAGTCCAGGGTCGGCCAAGCAGTGCTGCGCAACCTGTTCGCCTAAGGTGAGCCTGGTGAGGAGGTAAGAATTGCTTAATGTTGAGTTTTGGATGTAATGCTTAATGTTGAGCCTTTGCCACCTCCCGTGGTTGTGCATGTGTATACTGCTATGTATTCTTTTATTCATGAGCATGTGAATCCATGCCAGACCCCATGCTGGAGAAGGAACAAGTTACTCACCTGTAACTGTTGTTCTCCAGCATGGGTCTGGCATAGATTCACATGCGAACCCTCCCACCTACCCCTCTGCGGCTCTTCACTTGGTCATACTGCCACTTGACGTGCTACCAAATCTGAGGATGGCTGCCAGAGGCGGGGCTTAGGGAGAGGGCAGTCATTGGCTGGGGGCAGTATGACCCAGAGATCAGTGATTGGTTACTACTAAGAAAGACAGATCAGAAACGAAACTGATAGTGATTTTTTTCTTTACCGAGGATTCCCAGACTGACGACGGGGAATATTCATGAGCATGTGAATCCATGCCAGACCCATGCTGGAGAACAACAGTTACAGGTAAGTAACTTGTTCCTTACCCAATACCTTGATAGGGTTGCCCTGGGTTGGCTCCACTCGGAGGTTGGAGAGCTTCTCAACGATTCCCCCACAGCAGAGGAACTTCGTAGAGTGATACAGTCGCTCCCAAACGGTACGGACGGGATCACGGCTGAGTTATATAAAGCTTTCCCTGATTTGCTTATCCCCCATTTATGTAACATGTCTGAGGAGGCAGCCTCCTCTGGGGTACACCCGGAGTCCACCCGGACGGCTTTGATCACGGTACTGCTCAAACCTAACAAAGACTCTAGAAAATGTTCATCCTATCGCCCCTTGTCTGGCGAAACTGCTTGTGGACCGGCTTCTTCCACACATGCCCGCTCTGGTCCTCCTAGATCAGGCGGGATTTATCCCAGGACGAACGACGCAAAACAATTTATGCGCAGGTTATTTACTTTAATACATAATGTGAACCCGGACGTCCCTATCGCTGCGGTGGCTTTGGACGTGGAGAAGGCGTTTGATTCTGTTTGATGGCCTTTTCTGTTCGAAGTCCTCCGACACACGGGCGTGGGTACCATGTTTCTCCACTGGACCCGGCTCCTCTAATCAGCCCTGCATGCTCTGGTATACACAAACGGGATTCAATCCACACCTATTTATCCTACTCGGGGTACAAGGCAGGGGTGCTCCTTCTCCCCCCTCCTGTTTGCCCTGGCTATCAAGCCGGTGACTTGCGCCCTGAGAGAGTTCCATTCCCATCGAGGAGTGACAATCCGTTCACATGTATCTATTGTCTCCCTCTACGCGGACGACATGTTATACATAAAATACCCTCGGAATAACTTACAACCTGTGATGGAGGAAATATCCACATTCGGTGCCATCTCCGGCCTACAGATAAAAATTGGTCTGAATCTGAAGTCCTTCCACTCACATCAGGGGTCTCCTCGCAAGATGTTGGAGAAGCCTTTGCTTGTTGTCCACAGGGTATAAGAGTGTCCACTTCCCCTACAAACCTTTTCGTGGAGAAATACATTACGGCCCTGCAACACCTGGAATACTGGGTAGATACCTGGATACGACTCACACTTTCTCCGGCGGCCCGCATCTCTTTATCTAAAATGATTATCCTACCGAAATTACTATACATTTTCAATAACGTCCCGGTATGGCCCCCTATATCATTCTGGAATCGCGTAAGAGCACTGATGTCCAAACTGATCTGGGCAGGGAAATGTCCTTGCATATCCTTACGCATGTTGTGCTGTTCGTACGCTCAGGTTGGGCTGGAGGTCCCCAGTCTTTTTCTTTATTATCTTATAGCTCAGATCCAATATTCGATTTGGTGGTGGTCCCCTACGAATAGTTGTCCCCATTCTCAACTCGAGAGAGCAATCGCTCAGACTGACGACCTAAGATGCTTCCTTTGGGCCGTCCCGGAGCGCCATGTGAGGGCGGAGGTTCAACCCCTGGAGATCACATTGAAGGCCTGGGACCAGCTGGCGAAATGGGCATGGTTGGGACCATGGTACTCCCCAATTATGGCCATATATAGGGTCCGTGGGCACATTTTTATTCAGCATTTCCAGACCCTGCATGTCCATACGTTGGGGGATGTCACGCAGCATGGTAAATAACTTGGGAAGAACTTAAGTCCAGGGGCGACTGGTCCCCGATCACTATGCTATTGTACTTCCGACTTCGTGAAGTGTTGAAATTAAGATGGCCTGATTTTCCCATGGCTCCTGCGGTTTCTCCAATCTTGGAATACGTTACGAACCCGATATCCACTAGAAGGGTGATCTCATCCCTGTATGGTATGGCTCGATTGTTGGTGCCCCCCTCATCAGCGCCTTGATGTAAAGCACTCTATAAATAAATGAATCAATCAATAAATCAATCATCCCATTATACGACTAAATGGGAAGGCTGTTTAACATGTTCCCTGTCAGAGACTCAATGGGGCTCTATACTGGCTCAGTCCAAATCGATCTCCGTCAACAACAGATTTCGCTTGATCCATTACAAGTTCCTATACCAGCTGTATCACTCCCCTCTTTCCTTGCACAAACTGTTCCCACTTAGGTCCTCGAACTGCAAGAGATGTCAACAGACCCCAGCTGATTTCTACCATGTGGCCCGGCTCTGTCCTCGTATTCAAACCTTCTGGATGGCCATTGCAGAAGTTATGGAAAAGGTAATAGATGATACAATCCCATTTACTCCTGAAACTTGGTTGCTGGCATTGGTGGAATTGCAAACTAGTAGCGATAAACGCTTGGTGAGCATGGCCTCTGTGGTCACTAGGTCTTTGGTGGCTCGCTCCTGGGGGGCGGCTGCAGCCCCCACCTTGCACCACTGGGTGAACTCTATGTCGATGTATGAATGGAGAGAGACACAGTACAATCAGACACTCCCTCTCAGTGGCAGGCCCAGGGACTATTGGGTGGCCTTCAGGAGCTACATATCTGATGGACTGCGCTGTGAGAGCGTTTCATCATCCCAGGGTGCCCCGGAGACTACTCCGATATTACTTGTTGGACTAGAATATTAAATGTGAATGTAAATTGGGCAGCATTAAGCGCACTTACATGGAAGCAAATGGGAGTGGCAAGATGGAGACGACCTACTCCCAAGAGTTAGAGTAGTAGGGCCACCACTAGGGCGACCTCACCCTGCTGACCCGTGAGTAAAGGCAATTGCCAGAAAAGGGCTAGATGCGGGGGTGCCTGAGATCCAGGGATGGAGCTGGGCGACAGTTGGGTATGGTGTTGGTGCGGGAGGAAATGGAGGGGAGTGAGTTGGGGCAGGGAAGGGAAGGGAGGCGGGAGGGAGGGAGGTGGGGAAGTTTGGGCTGTTTGTTGTTTGGGGAAGTTCATGTTAGGAGACGAGCCTGCATAGAATGGGAATGTATTTGGTCATAGACTGCACTTGTGGGGGGAGAAGAGGGACTCTGATATGCCATGGGGGATCTTAAAATAATTACCTGGAACGTCAGAGGGCTCAATAGTTATCTAAAGAGGAATATGGTCATGCTATACCTACACAGACAGAAAGTAGACATAGCCCTGCTGCAGGAGACCCATCTTACACAAGACAAGATGGAGATGATCCGGAAAAAATGGAAGGGGACTGTGGCGGGAGCATCATATTCGGCCTATGCCAGGGGTGTGATCATTTGGGTGGCGCCACATGTCCCATTCCAACTGTTACAGTCCGCGGTCGAGGCAGACGGGAAGATGGTCATGATGAGAGGGATGGTGGAAAACTGGGAGATGAGCATTATAAACATGTACGCCCCGAATCAAAACATGGCGGCATATTTCAGAACCTTATGCAACAAACTTAGTACGTGCTTGGGAGGGGCGGTGATCTGGGGAGGAGACTTGAACTGTGTGTTAAACCCTATGGTAGATAAGTCAGATGGAAAAACAGACAGACCCACCCCAGCCGCCAGAGCGCTGCATACGCTGTTAGATGATTTCAGGTTTGTGGATGTATGGAGGGCACATCACCCCCAGGAGAGGCAGTATTCGCACTACTCAGCTCCACAAAATGTGCACACTAGATTGGATTATATGTTTGCCACGCAAGATTTAATGACTGAGATAACGGAAATGGAATATAAAGCGAGGGTCCTCTCAGACCACTCGCCACTAATCCTGAGATGGCAATACCGACCCCGAGGGCAAATATCCCGACATGGCGCCTCAGAGCAGAGGCGCTGAAAGACACCATCTTCCGGGAGGATATAAACTATTTTGAGATAAACACTGGCAGTGTAGAGACAGCAGGTATGCTTTGGGAGGCCTTTAAAGTGGTGATGAGGAGGGTGGCTATAACAAAGTCCAAAGGGCTACAAGGAGGGATCCAGGCTGAACTGCATGATACGGAGAGGGAACTAGAAAGGGCACTAAGGGAAGGAGGTAACACCAAGAAAGATAATGAAAGAATACTTAAGCTGCAGCAGAAATGTACGGGGCACTGGGAGAGATTGTGCAATCTTAACTATAAGAAGTATACAGAGAGACAGCATGCGGGGGGGAGATAAACCAGGGAGTGTCCTGCCATGGCTATATATAAGTGAGACCCCCAGGTCAACAATCAGGACAATAACGAGGGAGGATGGAAGCTTAGTTTACACCCAAAAGGGAGTTAACCAAGTATTTGTGGAGTATTATTGACTCCTGTATGGAGATGATGAGGACAGTGACTGCACAGAAATAGCAGAAACACTGGAAGATATAGGACTGCCACAGATTAGTGCTGAAGAGCGGGAGGAGCTGGATGCCCCGATTACCTTAGAGGAGTTGGAAGAAGTAGTGAGACAGTTGCCTACTAGTAAGACCCCAGGAACTGACAGACTCCCAAGCAAATTTTATAAGACATTAAGGATGAAGTGCTTCCTCCGCTTTTAGAAATGTTGAATGAAGCGTATGAAGTGGGTCCCTCAGACAAGCGACAATTATGCCACTGCCCAAACCTAATAATCCTCGTAATAACTGTGGATCATACAGACCCCTGCCAAGACAGTAAAATATTGACGGCTGTTTTGGCAAACGGAATGAAGAGGGTTATTGCTAAACTAATACATCCCGACCAGACTGGCTATGTTCCGAACAGGAACATATCCAACAATCTCAGGCGACTCCACCGAGTTGTTGAGTATGCAAATGAAGACGAAGGCGAACTGGCAATTGTATCGCTAGACGCAATAAAGGCCTTTGATTCGATCAAATGGCCGTGGCTGATGGCAGCCATGGCTGGCTATGGGATAGGACCTGTTCGGTGATATTCGAGAGGTAGCAGCTTCGGAGAGGTACTAGGCAAGGATGCCCATGGTCTCCTATGTTGTATATTCTTGCCCTGGAACCCTTGGCCATATATCTGCGGCAACAGTATGACCCGATAGGCATTGCTGTAGGAGGGGAACCCCATCTAATCTCTTTGTATGCGGATGACATGTTGTACTTACGGCATCCAGAAGAAAACCTCCAGTACATTCTGGAAGTGATGGAGAGATATGCAAAGCTGTCTGGCATAGCCGTGAACCCCCAAAAATGTAGCATATTTCCACTCGGCAGGTACACAGGGACCCCACTAGAACAGCTACCGGTACTACAGATACCATGGGCGGTGCGCACGTTCCGATATCTTGGAATAGATGTATACCATACGGTGGAAAAGGAACACCAGTATAATGCAGAGGAGGCGATCAGGAAAATTGGAAATAGTATGAAGTTCTGGGTGAAACTGCCTCTAGCGATGATGGGGCGAGGGGCAATGTTGAAAATGGTGGTCCTACCGAGACTCTTGCATTATTTTGGAAATATCCCATATCTTATAACTAGGCGGACCTTTGACAAGATAGAGAGCATGTGCAGAGACTTCTTCAGGCATAGGACAAGGAATAGGGTAGCCCTTTGGAAGCTGCAAAACTCATACGAAAAAGGGGGATTAAAACTGCCGAACTACGAAATTTACTATATAGCAAGCCAGCTGCAATGTGTAGCTAAATGGCTCTCTGAAGAGTCAACCTCGGAGTCCAGGCTGTTCCGACAGGACTGTGCCCAATACTTCCTAAAGGAAATGATGTGGCTGCCTAAGGTAGACATGGAAGGGTGCCCAAAGATGATGTTACTAGGGTGGAAGATGTGGCGCAGGGCCTGGCAGCTGATGGTGAATTCATTCCTGTGCTCCCCGCAGGTACCACTAGTGGCGTTGACCGGCAAAGGCAAGCAATTAAGGATGATGATTAGGAAACACTGGGAACCGGTGGGGATAGCAACCATGGGGCGATATATGGCAGGAGGGCGACATAAGGGACTTTGCGATATTAGAGGAAGAAACTGGGTTACATACGGCCCAGTATATTACACACTAGCAGAAGAACCGGACACTACTATAGACACAATATACGACGTCGCAGAGGGGGGACACGAGATATCTAGAAAATGAGTTGATGATGTCCGAGGTGGGGAGGGAAGTGGCGCAACTGAGACGGGACTGGGAAGAGGAAGTAGGAGCCCCAATGAGTGATGGGATGTGAGAACGAGCTCAAAGGTACCACAAAAAAGTGTAGAGAAATGCAAGACTGCAACAGATACCACTGTACGTAACCCATAGGGCATATATGACGCCCCAGAGAATAGCTAAATTCAAAAATGTGGGACGACAAGCATGCCCCAAATGTGATGAGGAAGATGCAGGAATAGTGTACATGTTTTGGTCATGCCCAGTCATTGAGCGTTTTTGGGGCGAGGTGGCACACAAGTTGGCTGAAAAAGGAATCAAAATTGTGGTGGATACGGTGTGGGCCTGTTTAATGGGAGGGTTTCCGAGACCACATAAACTCAAGCATGTGAGTAAATTAAAGGACTTCGCATATGCGCTTGCAAAGAGGATAATTGCTATGGGGTGGAAGGCATGCCACAGACCAAGACTAGAAGCATGGTGGAAAGATCTACAGAAATGGGCCGAAGCGGAAACTGTGGTATGGCAGGATGCAAGTAATGTTGGGGGGAGGAAGAGGCTGAGAGCCTGATAGCCTGGAAACAATTGATAGCGGAGTTATTTGGGTTACCACGAGACTCAATGGAAAATATGGAGGATGAATCCTTATCACAAGATGGCTCGTAAGGGGGGGGGGGGAGAAGCAGTGGACATGTTGCAGAGATGTATGTTTATAATGTTACTGTATGCACTGCAAGTTTGGTTTGTATGGTTTGTTGAAATAAAAATTATTTTTAAAAAAAAGTATAATCTGTAATGTGATTACCATGAGGCGTGTATGTTCTCTCATCTCAGGTTCCGTGATAGTAACCGAAATGTAGGGACTGTTGGTTCTTCCTCGGGTACCTGTCCCACGTAGTACCAAGGTTGAGCGATTCCCTGATGCTTAGGAGGATCTTCGGGGCACTCTCGCAGGAGATGGTTGGAGGAACCACAATACAAACACAGACCACCTTCAACTCTCCTCTTCCTTTCTTCTGGAGTCAGTGGAGCTCTGGTAATGCCGATTTGCATGGGCTCCTCACTGGCTTGTTTAGGAGCTGTGGGAGCAGGTAAGCGAGGTAAGGAGTGGAAGCAACTCTTTCCCTTCCTTCGTTCTGCCCTTATTTCGCCCAAGCGAAAGTCGATCTGGAGTACGGAAGACAGCCGATCAGAGAAAGTTGAGGGGCGCGGGATCCTTGCTAACTCATCCTTGAGGTCTTCTCGCAGTCCCCGCCGGAAAATTGTATACTGGGCTTGTTCAGGCCATCCGGCTTCTGCAGCCAGACGTTTGAATTGTGTAATGTAGGACAACAGGTCGGAGGAACCTTGATGGACATCCGGTAGGTCTTCGCAAGCTCCAAAACTGATCTCTGGACGTTCAAAAGTTTGTTTCAATAAAGTCAGGAAGGCGTTGTAATCCTGTAGTACTGGGTCATTACGTATCACTAATGGGGTAGCCCAAGCCAATGCGTTACATAAATGCAACTCGTGCATTATCTGCTGTGTAGGTAGTGGTGCAGAAAGCAAAGTGTACAGTGCATGCCTTCAGGAATTCTTTGAGCTTTTTGGGCGCCCCATCAAACTTCCCTGAAGATAGGGGCATAGGTGGAAGATCTGTAGTAGGAGCATTCCGAGCTGCTGCCATTTGTCTGAGGAGCGTATTTTCGGTTTTGAGATTCTGCACTTCCAATGTCAGACTCTAGACCGCGGACACAACCTCTTGCAGCTGTTTCAGGGTAGCCATCTTCGTGGTGGGAGGATTTGGGCATTTCAAACTGTCAGTTTCTTCCTCTGACACAACCTCCCCCGACTCCTCACCTGCGTTTGCAGAATCCTGGACTGGGGTCTTCTTTCTTCTGTAGTCTTTTTTGGAATGGAGATAGGGTCCATCTCGAGAGGCCGCCACTGTGGCCGCTCAGGACACGAGTAGTCCGGTGGCTGGGCTCCAGAAATAGCCAGAGGGGAAAAACCGGAGTCTGCAAAAAAACCCTAACAGTGTCAAAGTCCTTTGGTTTTTCCAAGAGAGTATTCCTGATAACGTGAAGAATCCGGTATGCAGAAGCGGGAGATGCTGGGTAGTCCTCATAACCAGAGTCAAAGGGTAATCCAATGTTCCCGCGGGGGAACGGAAGGTAAGGAGAAAGGAGGAAAGGGCTGGCGGGAGGTACGAGGGCAAGCCGGAAAGGGGAAGGAAGTCAGTGGCATGGCAAAGATCGGACCGGCCAGGAAGGGGAAGAGGAGAAAAGGGTCGGAAGGAGGTAAGGAGACAGAGCGTACGCGGGGAAGGCAAACGCCAGAAAGAGAGAGCAGATTCAGAGCAGGAAAGGATAACTGGAAAGAGGGGCTCAGCAGAGCCAAGAGAAAACTAGGAGAGCGTTGGAACCGAGCAGAGAAGTAACTCACAGAGGTTGAAACGCACCGACCGACTGGAAGTCAAGAACTTAATGCTTCCAGCGGGCGGCCATCTTGAAAACAACTAGACCGTGTAGTACGTTAGGAAAGAAACGTAACGGCCCGTTAATGGCATCTGACACGCCAGTTGTTCCACAGTTTCCAGGAACTGCGGAGCGTCACAATTGGACGGCGGGGGCTGGATAGTATGTATTCTTTATGCCAGGTGCTCCTGGATTGGCAGAAGTCCACATGGTGCCAGTGCGGGGTGCACGGGTCAGCTGGGCTTTTCTGGGCGGAGCGCAGGGTCAGATGATGTCCAAGTTGTTACAATGTATACTACTTAATAATTCCCTTTTGGCCATAGATACTCTGACATTTATTGGCATATTACTTATCCATTTAATATACCTCACACTTATCAATTATATGTACTTCAAAGGGTTACTTCATTAATCAGGTGCTTTATCTTGAGGTTTCATTCTAGGGCTATCTACATCAATTCCTTTGTTAGATCCATTAGCGGACAGCTTAATAGTGTGTTAGTACAAGGGAGGATATATTAACACTTGGAATTTGAGCGTTAGGTGTGAGCTGGGGTGGTATTTGGTCGAGAGGCACACAACTGGCACATCAAACAGAACGTAGGGTTAGGGGGCTGGGGGCTGTGTCTCTCAACCTGGGGGTCTGCTGGTGCTCATTCAGAGTTATGGAGATGGATGTTTTTTTCCAGAGCGGAGCTGTGGCCCAGTTCACTCACAGGGCAGTGATGCAAAAAGGAAGACAAAAGATACATTATTCGAAATGTTACTTCTTACACACACACATCCGTGAGAACGAGCTTGCTGCAGCGGCAGCACAGGGGAGAAGGAGGGGGGTGTGGTTGGCTCATTGTGCACCGACCCAGGGGGAGAGATGCAGGCCTGCAGGCCAGCGCTTCTGTGTGGCCTACTAGAACTAATACAAAATGGAGTTGGTGATCATACAAAATGGTGTTGGGAATTGACTCTCTTATAGGTGTTGCACGTATATGTCACCCCAAGGCTGTCCAGTACCTCGGCCAGTGTTGCATGGTCAGCCGCGGAATGAGCATAGTGTGCATGTGGGGATAAGAATGAAGGGGAGGGGGTCGAAAAGACCTTTCCTCCCTTACATTCCCCCCTTTTGTTACTTAAGTAACAAATATTGTAATTCTCCCAGCCTTTTACATTCATTTTCATCTGCTATTGCTTCGTCCCAAGCGGGTGTTCCGTTTCATGGCATCCAGGCCATGCACACTTTTCTTAGGCTTTCCCCTGCTTGTGCATACTCATCGGGGTTGCATGTCATGTAAATACAACCCCCGTCCCCTTCCAGATCTACCCAAACCTCATCATACCATTGCAATTCATTGGGCTCTTTAATTGTTGTGTGATACAATGAATCTACAATATACCCGGTGTTATATATAGCTGTTATTCTATATTTTGGCTTAGAGTCGTCCCCAGTTTGAACTTGTGCCTCATGTGTCACCTGTGCCACTCCTGCTGCACGACCCATTATCACCATCATCATTGCACTGTTCGCCACTGCATTTGCGCAGCATCTAAGTCCTAATTGGCACAAACAAAAAATTGAAAGAAAAAAGATGATGATGGGTATCAGCAACTTTACAGTCATCCCGAGCAAGGACGGGACCCATGAAAACATATTGTCGAACCAGGTGCTGAGCTGCACTCCTCCTTCTTTCATCCATTCGCCAAGGTTGTGCACTGCTGCTATTACGTGGGATAGTGTTCTGTTGTCCGTGCCTGCAGAGGGTATGAATGTGCAACATGCGCTCCCGATTTTTAGGCAAACACCACCGTCCATTGCTGTTAACAGGTGCAAGACATACCTGTTCTGCATTGTCATTAGCCGCAGGGCCCGTAGCTCCACCTTTATCACATTGAACCCTTCTTCTGTGTTAGCCAGTTGGATCAGCTCCCATCGAGTGATCTGGAGCATTTTGCATTCTCTTGCGCCTGGATGCTTGGAATGAGGGATGCGAAAAACGTTTCAGCAGATGTAAAAAGTTTGAAGCGATCATAAACTTGGCCCAAGAGTTCAGAGGATGCTTTGGAAATATAGTTTGATGATCTTCGTTTTTGCGAGACTGTGCTTTGCAGCTGTTCCTCAGAGGATATGTATGTGGGGGGGTTCTTCTGTTGTTGTCAGGGGCTTAGGATACTTGGTTCCCGGCAGCCCCTCCCCCCTTGGATGTGACTCTCAGGTATCACCATTAGGGCGTAATGCAGCGTTGCCAGGGCACATCTGCCCCTCCAAGACTGTGGAAGGTGCAGATATACCTGTTTGCCGCAAACCCAGTGAGTGTCCATCAGGGCAGCAGTGCCCTTTTTCATGTCTGGGATGATGAGTGTTTTATTGCAGTTCTTATTGGTGCCCAGATGTGTTCTTCCTTCTCCATGGAAACATAACTCATACGAGATTTCTCGCTGCAGCTTGAAAGGCTTTTCAAGGGCTGTGACCCACGTTAGTTTTGTAATATGCTTTGACCATATTGGGGCGCACAATCTTTGAACCCACTGTAGCTTTTCATCTGATAGTCCTCGTAGTGCTTCTGCTTTGCACATTATTTGTTTGTCTTGCCATCTATTGTCCAAAAACAATGTTCCTTTTATCACTAAAAAAGGCTCCTTTAGACAGACCTCTCCTTTTGGCTTGTGGTAGCACGTCTTCTCGTCTTGCAGCATTTCAAATGAGACAGCGTGTACTTGAAAAGTGTTTTTCATTCTACACAGCACAAGATGAAGTAGACATTGAGCCTCTGCAACAGGTGACTCTTATGGCAACAGAACTTTAGGAGTTCCTGAGGAATGAGGTATCAATGAACACACATAGCAATTCTTGTTTGTCGTCTGCTTTGCCGTTGTACTCATATCTGTGTACCATTTGTTAGATTGATGTGGGTGCTGGGGGTCTTCTATTGTGTCTAACCCCAACCCATGATAATCGTCATATTTCTCCCATACCAACCCCCTTTTCCTTCTTCTTTTCCGCCCTGGGCCATTTGCTCTTTCCCTCCTTCCCCCGTGGCCCACCCATTTTCCCATGTTCCACCCATTGTCTGTCTTAATACTATTGCTATTAGTGATATCATTTGAGGTAGATTGTGTGGTTATATAGAGTTCATCACTTGGCCACAAAAGTGATGGAGGGTCTGGGTCGTTCCATTTCATAAATGTTGAATTCAGAATAATTATACGCAACTGTGGGACCAGTAAGGGTGTGTAATTTACATTGTGTGACATTCTTGTAGGTCCCGTGGGCCCAAATGAGTTTGAAGCCATTCCATATCAGATGGGACCCTTGTTTTACAAGGTGCACCACTCCTCCGACTCCTTTATATCTATTGATATAAATGACACTGCCGAGTTTATTACAATACCGAACATCATAGAAAAGAAAACAATTGCACACAAAAAACAGTCCACATTCATACAAATATAATCTTAAACTATTACCCCGCCTACTATCTCTATCTACACTTATGCTGTTGGCACTGGGGGCCCCCGTCTTTGCCATTGATGATCCTACCGAGTGAAATATGAAGGGGTTAAGTTCACATATCTAACTTATTTCATGTTTTATCTCTCATTTTAATTTTTACATTACACTTTGTCATTTATTTTAAATGAGAGAGAGAGCGAGAGAGACCGAACCCCCCCCCCCGACCAGGCATATAGAAATTCTTGTTGCAATTTATACTTCATTTTTCATATTCAATTTGTTCTTAATAGTGCACATCTCTCTCTCTCTCTCCTATACATATGCTTCTCATTTTCTTCCTTATTGCTTTTTTTATTACAGTGTTTTTATCCTTCCTTTCTGTCTCTTTTTCTTATGTTTGCGTAGTCCTTTCTGTATTTTACTGCTCATGTTCTGGCGTTAAGCTGTCGTAAGCCCTTCATACGTCGGATAATTGGATCCAGTATCTAAGGCCCTTCACCTTCATTGCGGTGGGTGTACAATATATTACTTCATATGGGTCATGGAATCTGGTGCATTCCACCGTTGCACGAAGCTACGCACGTAAATCATTTCTCTTGGCAGTTTGGGCTGTCTGTGGCCGGTGTCATAGTGTCACTCTCACTCTCCTGTGTAAAGGGAGCAGCTAACTGTTTTTCTATCATTCTTGCTGCTTTTGTCAGTTTTCTTAAATATTCCTGAAATCCCTCCCCCAGTACCGTTGCGCTCCTGTGTGCATCTGACTGTCTACGCAAAGGGGAGAGGGCTGTGTGCATACGTCTCCCTGTCACTATTTTATTGGGGACAACTGGTGGTCTTTACTAGGCTGGTTTCTCCACTCAAACAGTGCCAACGGCAAGCAGTACACCCAATTTTTCTTTAGGGTGTGTCATAATTTTGACAGTCTGCTTTTCAAGAGGCAGTTTATTTTTTCCACACTGCCTTTTGCTTGAGGATGATAAATCGAGCACAACTTGTGGGTAATACCCAACATCGTTGTCACTGCACTGCTTTGAACAAATCATTGGCGAAATGCGTTCCATTGTCGGAGCGTATGACGTCACAAATACCCCAGCGGGGAAATACTTCCCTTACTAAAAGTTTTGCTGCGCATTTTGCTTCTGGGTTTGCGCAGGGAGCCGCTTCCACTCAGCGAGAAAACAGGCAGACGAGCACTATCAAATTTCGTGATCCATTATACCTTTCTCCCATGTCTGCATAGTCAATATGCAGTTCACGGAATGGTCCAAAGGGCCGGTCCATTGTTCCTCTGTGTTCTTAGTGTCATCCCTGAATTGTATGTTTGGCATGTGGTACATTTTTAGTCATTTTAGTCATTTTAGCCACCTGTTCGTGCAATCCCGGCACAAACCAATTTTCTTGTATCTCTGCAGCAATATGGTGTTTTGCATTGTGGGCTAGGAAGTGGGGCTGTTGAAATGCTATCTCTATTAGTTTAATTGGCATCAATACTTTACCTGTGTTGTTTTGTCTCCATAAGAGGTCAGTTGCCGACTGGCTACACCCTCTTTTACCCCATATTTCTTTCTCTTCAGGTGGTGCCCCTTGCTGTATCTCAATTATTTTCGGGACTGGCATTGAATTATACCCTTCAACCTTCCTAAACATGCTTTTGCAGTACAAATTCACAATTCATTTCTTTTGCTATATATGTGGCTTCTTTCACGGCAGCAGACCCTAGTGAGATGACATCACTACTATTCGTGTGGGCTTGGCATTTTACCAGTGCTACCATTGTGGGTTCTTTTATGGCCTCAATTAGTTCCGTGAGTAGCTCAGCATGCTGTACGGGGGACACATCCGCTCATCTAAATCCTCGCCTCCCCCAACGTGCTAGTCCCCCATGTACCGTTGTTGTCATATATGCAGAATCTGTGTATATTGTTAGTGCGCTTCCACTAGTGGCGTGCAGTGCTTCAATTACTGCTACTAATTCAGCCGCTTGCACCGATAAATGTGATGGCAGTCGTTTTTGCACAATGACCTTATTCTCACCACTGCTGCTCCTACATGTCGTTCACTTGTGTCACAATTTATCGATGCTGACCCATCCACAAAGTACACCTCTCCTTCTGTGAGTGCATTTTCATTTGCTGTGGGTGTGTTCTCATCTGCCCCGCTGTATGTGGCGCAATCATGGTTTTGCATGTCCTCAACTGTGCATGTTTCTGTGAGAAATGTTGATGGGTTCACTGTCTTTCATCTTACTATGTGTATGTTTGCGCTAGACCATATTATCTCATAAGCAGTAGCTCTCTGGGTTGTCAGTGTGCTTTTTTATCTCTTGAGGATAGAGAATAATGAGTGCTTCACGAACAGTGTCACAGAGCACCCCATCACTATCGTGGCACTTTTTTCTTTTTTTTAAAAAAAACATTTGTTTATTGGCAGAATGTTAAGACAGGTGAAGCACAGAAATAGCAGAGACGATTAAACATCATAGTGGCGTACGGAGACATTACATCATGACTATTTCAGACATCCCGGGGTGAGGGGGATTACCAGCATGGTAAAGCACAAATGTCACGTTCCTCATGGTGAGTCAAGCTGGGCTGGTGTGGGGGTGGAGCTCCACTCGACCTCGTCTCTACCGTTCAAATAAGTGCTGGTTGCGGGGGGTTCGGCCTGTCCTCATCCCCCTCCTGCACCGCAGAAGATGACGCCTGGTCCTCTCTAGTCGCTATCCTGGCAAACTTGTCCATGGCGCCTCATTTGCCGCTAGCCCGCGCCTTGCTGGGCATTGCAGTGGGGGATAATAGCGCCCGATCTGCTAGGGTTGAAGGTGGCCTCATGCAAGAACCCGAGGGGAGGATGGGTAATAGGACCGTGCTTGCGGCGCCTGGGCAGTCCGATAGCAGTGAGGTTGGTATTGTCAAGCCAGGGTGGAGGAGGCCAGTTTGTGGCGAGGCAGTGAAGGCAGAGCTGCAGGTGGAGATAAGCCCGGGAGGGGCGGCAAGCCTTATGTGATAGGCGTCACTCCGAAGTATGGTGGGGTGCGCTGGGCATTGCGTCGTTTGTAAGACCGGTAGGGGCCTCCTACAGGCTGGGGAGGTGCCCCTGCGTTCAGCGGTGTATGTTGAGAGGGCAGGGAGTTGTAGCCTTTAATCGCCCCATGGAAGCAGCAACTCCACAGCACAAGGGCCCCTGTTCGTGAATATGTGGAGCTTTGTGGGGTGATGGCCACAAGGGTATACTACCACTCCAGTAGGGTGATGGGGACTCAAGGTCCAGGGTATGGTCCGTGGGGGACTGAGGCGCTGAAGGTAGCGAGAGTTGGGGGGGCCGGGACAAGCTCCCATGTGAGCACACAGGATGAAGTGCAGGGGTGGGCAGGGGGCCTCGTTAAATTGGAGCAGAGGGGTGTAGTTCGGGGACAAGCACCCACCTTGTGGTCTTCAGGGCGGTCAGGCCCGTATGATCTGTGGCATGAGATTTTTCCCTCAGGGGGCTGCTCCCCACCCTGCGATGGCAGGCCCAGATCAAATCTACCACTGTGAAACATGTTGCTGTTTTTGGAATACTGCTTAAAATTGATGCAGGGTTTGGGACAAGTGGAAATTCCTTTTGTATGACTGACGTCATTCAGGGGGCGTAGGTCCTGTATCATCCTCCAAGCCCCCTCCCTTTGCTTTTTTAATTGGGTAAATAGAAGTGTTACAGTGAGAATTTGATGGTACAATGATTCCCTCCTGCAATAATGCATAGATTGTCTCTTTTATTCCCTCTTCTGCCTCTCTTGACAGGGGATACTGCTTTACTCGGGGCAACAATTCCGGATTTGAGTTTTATTTTCACTGGGGTCACTCTTCTGAGTAGCCCTACATCGTGGGGGCCAGTGGTCCATAATACTGGTGGTACTTGCTGAATGTCTTCACTAAAGAATGCTGGAGGAGCACTGATGATGGCCATGAGAGGCAGTGGCACTTCCCTATGTTGGATCATTATTTCACAGGGTATTGCTATTTCCATTATAATCTCCCCATCAGTGTCGGCATCAGTGAACAGCTTCTCATCTGAAACATCCCGCAATGCTATATTGGGGTTTATACACAACACTGTCCGCCATTCACACCCCTGCGCATCAATACCAATAACAATTATTTGTTGGGTTGACACTTGCACTACATGTAAGTCTATGGACACCACTGTTACTGCTACCACTTCCGGGGGTGCTACAGGTCGGAACACAAATTCAGATGGCACTCGCCACTTGTGACGTGTTAGTTCAGGTACAAGGCGTGCCAATACTTTCAGTCCTTGGATGAACATATCTGGTCAACTGGTATCCCACGCACTTGTTGTGCTGTGGCCTGTGTGCGTATCACTAGCACGGCACGCAGGGCACATATCCCAGGCGTTGAGCACACTATCCCTCTCTCTGTGAAGGATATAGTCATGTTGAGCTTGCTAAGGAGGTCCTTCAGAAAAGGAAATGTGAGTGTCGAACCTCTAGAACGGCCATTTTAAAACATTTGGGATTGACTGAAAAAAGAGGAAAAAGTTACTTTGTAAATTATAAACCAAATACAAAAAATGGGTGAAAATGTATAGGGGTCTTTTAAAAAATGCCATTTGGATGTTTCTGTTTGACCTACTCAAACTGAATGATACAAGGTTTTGGGCATTAATTAGACAATCCCTAAATGAAAAATATAAAAGCGACAATGTCGCAGTCAGTGAAAATAACTGGGTGACTTATATAAAGGCGCTATTCTATAAGGCTCCTACCCGGGACAATAACTATAATGAGACTTCCTGTAGAGTGAAAGGGTGTGATTGATTTTGATCAGATAGATATCCTACTGATTAATGGATTGGCCAGTATAGTAATTAGAGTGAATTCAGACATGTGATCACGTGCCCTGTTTGAACTATTTGTGGAGGTATGGAGAACTGGTATAATTCCCCCCATCTTGCGAACTTCGATTTTGGTTGCTGTGTTTAAGAAGGGCTGTAGGAGCAACCCATCAAACTATCGGCTTGTAGCCATGTTAGACACTAGAGGGAAGAGTTTTGCCTCCTTGCTTAGGAAAAAACGGAATGCATGGGTAGAGAAAAAAGAACTTTTGCATATGTGTCAAAATGGCTTTCGCAAAAAATACTCGACTGCGCAGAACATCTGCGCACTATTACGTATAGCAAAGGCTGAGAATATCAAAAGTAAGCTCCTCTATATATGCTTTATAGACTTCTTGAAGGCTTTTGACACAGTGAACTGATCAGTGTTATGGGATAAATTGCATAGTTGGAATATCGGTCAGCAGCTTTTCCATTTTTATCATATCTCTATAAACGGATACCATGGTTAGAATATGCATGAACCGTGAGGGACAATTGACACAGTGCATTGAGACTAACACGGGATTTAAACAGGGTTGTGCTCTTGCTCCCTTACTATATAATTTGTACACAGCTGATATGGGACAGGCGATAAGTAATGTACAAAATCCCCGCCCTCCCCCTCATTGGATGGTGTACCGATTCCACGGTTATGTTACGCGGATGATACCATTATTATGGACCATACACAGATTAGTTTACAGTGGACCATTGAAGCAATTAGTATCTACGCTAAGCAGAAAGTTATTAACATTGATAAAATAAAAATTCTACATTTAAGCAGGAGAGCAACTCGGGATCCAGGCCATGTCTGGAGACTTAATAGCACCCGATGGAAGTCATTAGTGACTATATATATCTTGGTTTTCCTATTCGACTGAATCAGAATAATAGGTTCCTTAAGGATTTTTACATGCCTAAACTTATGAGTAAATGGTTGCTTATAAAGGAATTCATATGTAAAAATGGGGGTTCAAATTCAGAAGGTATGATTACGGTATACAATACATTCATTGTTCCAGGGATATTATATGGAGCAGCTTTTTTAACTGCACATAGAAATGCCCAGCTAGCAACGGTGGAAGGGAAAATTCTGAGGTCGATCCTAAAACTGCCCCAGTCAGTACCATTGGAGGCCCTTAGATTGGAACTAGGGGTACAATCGATAAGATCGACATGGGCGTTTGCGAGATGCTGTCTGCGGAGCAATGGTCTCTAATTTCATTATCTGCCGAGTTAAAAAAGTTTAAGCCCTATTATTTTATTATAGACCTGCAGAATACCGTAAAAAATCACTTACATGCTATTGGTATGACACTTAATGAGGTTATGGAAAACCCTAGGTGTGTTGAGCTTTTAAAAAAGAAAACAGTGGTGTGGGATGGAGGTGTATGCCAGGCAAGGTTGGCGGGGGAAAAAATAGATTCAAATGGATTGTGTCCGCCCATCTATTCCTCATTTTATGATGATCTATCTCCAGCTACAGCTGCTTCCGAATGTTTTTTCAACAGGGGGTGCTCTGTGCCATCTTGTCGATGTCCCTCTGGGGCATCCGTTCGAATGTCGACATCATCATCAGTAGAAGTAGCACACGCAACGCCCGTTGGCTTCAGTTCTGTTTTTCCGAGCTAATGCTTCGAGAGAATTGCAGCACGCTTCAGTTCTTCTGTAGAATTCGATAGTATTTTCATCCGAAAATGTCTTCTTGGTTGGCTCCATCGACTCCTAAGACTGGCTTCAAGAAGTGCCAAGACTGTGGATCGAAGAGGTCGATCACCGACCCCCACCTCATATGTCTGTGGTGTGTTGGTACCAGTCACCGTACCTCCGACTGTGGCACCTGTCCAGCGATGATCGAAAATGCTCTTAGGGAGCGTAAAGGTAAATTGGCAGTGGGGAGGTTGCCTTCGAAGGCCAATGAGTCGAGGGATTCTTCTCGACGCAAAAAATCTAAACGTTCTTGATCGAGAAGTCGATCATGCCATTCTTAGTCATCTTCCTCGAAGAAGGCCAAGCAACGGCATCATAGCTCACCTTTGACCTTCAGTGAGTGCTCGGCTGAGGTAATCAAGTGTCCAAGTAGATCGGACTCCCCAGCAAAGTGGGATGTGTTTATTAATGAAATGCTTAAGATCTTCGAGAATGCGGCTTTGACACTCTCGAAGGACAAGCAAAAAGCTAATGCCCCTGTTGGTCTGCAAAAAGACGACAAACGGAAGTCGAAGCCAAAATCTTCGAATCCCAGCCTTAAGCCGCTTCTACATCGAGAAAGATCTCGATCTGACGAGAAATCGGCGAGGGCTTCGATGAGTCGGGAACCCAGCCCATCGAGGGTTTCTGTCGAAGAAACACAAGAAGTCAACGTCTATGCCTTCGCTGACACCATTAGCATAGGAACGTTGACACCAAAATCGAAGTCGACTCCGACTAAGGCGATCCCGACTTCGAAGCCATTGTTGACAATTACTTCGAAATTGTCGAAGCCAGTTGTAGTCCAGGAAGTCTTTATCAGCCATCTATGAAGCAGAACAACCTTCTGATGATAGCACTAGACCATTTGGGTTACAATTCAGCACCCCTAATTTGCCAGAAGAACTAATCTCTGAGCGGTCCAGATTAAAGGACTTCTATGACAACCTTCAGTCAGCCAGTGGGTGATTCCTCTCCAGAGCTAGTTTGGCAAACCAGATCCAACTGAACATGCTGACTCCTCGTATAGAAAACTAACGTGTAAGGTTATATAATTTTTAGGCTGGAGCAGGCCTACTCTTGGTTTTGAACAAGATGACATGACAGGCATCTTGGACCTGGGTCCCCTAGAAAGATCCAATTTTGCTGTTTCACGCTGCATTACAAAAAAAAGGTCTCCGCAAACTGGGAGACACCAGAAACTGCGACTGCAGAGAATAGACATTTTTGCAAGAAAATACAGACCATCCAGCAGCGACACAGGATATCTCACCAAACATCCAACACTAAAAAGTTTGGAGGTTCAGGCTGCTACATCTACCAAGCAGTCAGCGTACCCATCCATCCCTCCTAATAGGGTCTATAAGAGAGTGGATGCCTGGGCAAGAAAGGTTTTTACTGCTGGCAGTATGGCATTAAAATCAACCAATGTGACTTGTACATTGTCAAGGTTTAGGTTTACCCTGTGGGACTGCGCAACTATGGCGGCTGACCACATCCCAGAATGGGAGGAAGGAGACCGCTTCCTGGCGATAATCAAGGATGGTAAGGAGGCAATGGGTGAATGTCTTCAGTCAGGTCTGGATACTGCGGACAACATCAGCCGATCCATGGCAGCTAGCACAGTGTTACGCAGATTTGCGTGGTTGAGGAAGTCAGGGTTTGCACCAGATGTGCAAGCTAGACTGCTCAACATGCCTTTTGATGGCTCAAGGTTGCTTGGCAACAAGGCGGATGAGAGTTTGGAAAAGCTGCAGACCTCAAAGGCGGCGGCTAAATCCCTTAGCGCCGCCATTAGACAGCCTCAATAGCCCTACTCTGGCTCATCTTCCTGCAGGGGTAAGTCCTTTCAATTCTACTCCTCAATTGGAAGAGGACAAGCTGGTCAAAGAGGTCAGAAAAGATTCCCTCGTGGTGGACGAGGGATAGGTGCTAAGCCAGCCTGAGCAGTAGCAGTTTTACGATCTGCCGCTGCTTAAGCTGCCTCAAAACCTCTCTGAGGCCTTGACTCACATGACCCCAGTGGGAGGCAGAATTACTCGGCATCTGAAGGAATGGTGGGGTATTACTTCAGATGCTTGGGCACTAGAAACTGTAGCCCAGGGTTACTGCCTTGCTTTCGAAACGAGGCCTCAGGATCATCCACCAGGAAACAACTCTTTCAAAATTCCAGATCCGCTCCTTGTGCAGGACATTTTTACCATGATATGATATGATATGGCATTTATAACGTGCCTATACACAAGTGTTTCAAGGCGCGACGAGGCAAGGGATGGGGAACAAAAGGAGGACAGACAATGATCCTATTAGGCCAGGTGTCATTCAAATCGCGCAAGTGCATGGGATGGGGGAAGTGTTAGGGAGAATTCTCTGTTTAGGCTGAATTTCCTAACCTAGTGAGTCCCCCGGCAGCTTTGCTGGATTTTTAGAGTTTATTTTTTTCTCCTGCCAAGAGTGAGACTCTTTTACCCTCACTCTTGGACATGATTTGAGTGTGTTTCTTTGACTCTAGATGTGTTTAATGGGCTATGGGCTCTTTTACTCCATAGGGCTTGATGTGTTTTGTGATGTGTGTTACACAGCACCCTTAGTGCAGTAACACAGGGGAGTCATAGTGACCCCCCAGTATAGACTCCATACCCTGGGACTGACTACTGTCTCCCAGGGCATGTAAAGTCACCATTGACTTTACTAGTCTTAAATTCTGAACAGAACCAGTACAAACCATCATATTGTGGACGTACTGGCTGGGGCAATTCGATTGCCCCGGGGTCTGTTGGTCGAGGGGGCACATCTCCGTCCCCCCTGATCGGGTTTTGGCTGGTGGCAGTGGATACTACTTTTTATATTCAACCGCAAATATTTCTCTATGGGATTTTCCCATTGTTCGAGGCTACTATCTTTATTTATTTAATTACGATAGCCTCGAACATATCTCCGATTTATTTATTTAATATTAATTCTCCGGTTGGTATTTTTTGCCAAAACTCGGTTCTAAAATGGCGTTTGTGTTCTCTTCTGTGACTCCAACCCAAGTCGAGCCCTTTGTTCCACTTTTTGGCGGGCTTCTCCACAGAAGCCCTCCAAAGTAGTGCCACTCTGTCTGGGGTACTTAGGAGGGGTGGTGGGGGATTTAGGCACCCTGGACTGAGTTGCCTAGGCAACTCAAGTCGGACTCCGTCCTGATTGGCCCAAGTGGTGAGCCGGCCGGCTCACCACTTAGCATGTTTGAGTGACAGCTAGGCTGAGTGAATGGGGGTTTTCTGCATAAAAGCAGGGCTTTGGGAACTGGAACTTGAGAAGTCGCCACAGGACCTAAGAATCCGACGAGGGAGAAGCTGAGCCGACCTGCCACGACGACACCACCGGTGGAGCCCTGCTGGACCGTCTCACCACTTTTTCCCAACGACAGAGGAGATCTCCCGCCGGAGAGTCTTCTTCCTTTGACTGGTGGGGATAACCAGTTTCACCGTCTTTTCGCCTTCCCGACGCATCTCGTGGCCGCCTTGCCTGTGCCAAGCACCCCGGCAACCGGAATACGACGTTCTACCACGACCGCGAAATAAAGGGTAATACCTTTAACCGGAAAACTCCGCGGCTGGTTTCTTCCCTGGCAGTGCAACGACCTTCAGCTTTCCTCCAAGTCGAGATCTTCTCTTCCCCTGGACGACGCCGAGACTTGCAACCGCTGCCAGGAACAACTGCCACCGCTGGAGGATCCTTCCCACTTAAGGTACCGTGTTCCGCCTGGCTTCCCTTGCCACCGACTGTACGGTGTAGATTTAGCCCCCGGCTTTCGAACCTGGGTTAGCCTGGGACACCCTGGCTAAACTTTTCGGAGCCTCTCTAAACTCTTTTCGAACTCTCTGCAAGACCTTCAAAGCCTAGTGTAACTGTGTGATCTTGGGCGCATTTGTGCTCTGCTCACTCTAAGAGTGGGCCCAGCCTATGGACTTTGGCTCACAAGTGACTTTTGCTCTTCTGCCTTGCTAATAGTGTTCCTAAATCTTAGTGGTGTACCTTTCCATATTCTGTCTTTTTCCCTCCCTTCTTCATAAACTTATTGGAGTGCCATCTATAGCTAAGCGCTCACCTCTGTATGAAAATAAGTGGTGTTAACTAAGACTTATCTGATAAGGAATAAGGGTTGTATATATTATAATAGTAACTGTGTTTAGAGTGTTTTACAATAAGAGTGCTGGAGTGTTTCAAACAGTGTTTTTTTAAATAAATAATTATATACTTTGATACCAAAGCTCTGGTCAGTGTTTGCTTGTATTATTGTGTCTGAGTGCCTATTGTGTATACTTTGCATACTGCCTAACTCTTCTTGAGGGAAGTCTGACTGCTCAGCCACAGCTACCAGGTAAATCTGGGTGGTACAGACTGCTACCAAGTGGGTTTACTGCTAACACCTGTAGTCTTAAATCTTTTGCAGTGTCCCACAGGGGAACTGCACAGGTTTCTGCCTAACAGGAAGGGACAGTGCAGTACATAGGAATAGATAATAACAGTAAGTAAAAGTAACGGCCATGCTAGAGAAAGGTGCAATAGAACATGTACCTGTAGCGGAAAGGAACAAGGGTTGGTATTCCCCATGCTTTCTGATTCCCAAAAAGGACAGAGGATTGAGACCCATCTTGGACTTAAGAAACTTGAAGAAGTTCCTCAGAATGGACAAGTTCAAGATGGTTACACTTGCCCAAATCCTTCAGGCTCTCCAACTCCAAGACTGGACATTGGACCTTCAGGATGCTTACTTTCATGTGCCTATCCATCCCAAGCACAGAAGAAGGTTGGCAGTTCTCATCATCAGTTTCGAGTTCTGCCATTCGGGCTGACCTCTGCCTGAGGGTTTTCACCAGGCTGATGGCAGTGGTGGCAGCGAGTCTCAGGAGAGGGGAGATTCACGTCTACCCCTACCTAGACGATTGGCTGATCAGGGCTCATTCACTTGAACAAGACCTGGAATATCTTCGCGTAACCTGCCACTCGCTCCACAGACTAGGCTTCTCCCTCAATTACAAGAAGTCCCACATAATACCAGCTCAAAAACTCGAATTTAAAGGAGCAGTCCTGGGTGCTTCCTCCGGGAAAGCCTCGCCACCCGATGTGAGAGCCCAACACATTCTGCAGGTGGTTACCAAATTCCAGCATCTTCCGGCCTTTGATTTTTTGAGGTTGCTCGGTCTCATGGCATCCTGCATTTTCATGGTGCCAGAGGGTCGCCCTAGAATGAGATCCCTCCAATGGTCTCTCAGGTCTCAATGGTCCCAATTTTCAGGCAGAATGTCAGATCACCTGAAAGTTCCGAGTAGAGTCTCTCAGGACATTATTTATTTATATTGCGCCGGTAGCTCGCAAGTCTCGGGGTGCAGATACAAGGACACGGTAGACAAAACATATATATATGACAGGATAATTCTATATAGGAGGTCTCAAATTATCGGGGAGTCAGGGGTAGCAGTATCAGTCAAAGAGGTGAGTTTTCATTAGTTTACGAAAATGTAAGTAGTTAGGTTCTTTCCTTTTATTAGCTGGTAGATTATTCCAGATGCCTGCCGTGATGACTGGAAAGGATTTACCCAAGCCCAGCTTGCGTTTGTGTGGTGCTACTACAATCCTATTTTGATCCATGGATCTTAGGGTGCGACTGGGAGCATAGGTGCAAATTTTGGATTTCAGGTAGACTGAGGCTTTCCCATGGATGCATCCATGAGCTATTGTAAGAGCCTTAATGTGGGTTCTGCTTTCCACTTTAAGCCAGTTTAGCTCCTTCCTAGAGTTGCTAATGTGGTCGGATTTTGATTTGCATTTGATGATCCTAACCGCATTGTTTTGGATGATCCGATACACCTGTAAGCTTTTTTTGTTAGCTCCTTCAATTAGTGCGTTACTATATTCTGGTAAGGATAGGATGGTTGCTCTGGCCACTGTGGTGCAGTTGTTCTCCGAGAAATAAGGTCTAATGGCTTTGAGGGGTCTTGGATAGTAATTGCATGTTTTTTTTTATGTACTGAGTCTGAGCTTCGGTTCCTAGGGATGCTTCTATCATCATACCTAGGGTTTTCACTTTCTCAAGTACTTTGATGTTTGTGTCTTCAAACTGAAAATGTGTAATGTCTGGGGTTAGAGAGTTTCTGGCTTGAGTGGATCCAAAGACCATCAGATCAGTTTTGTTGCCGTTCACGCACATCCAATTGGAGTCCATCCATTGCTCAATGGTATTGTATATTCTGAGTAGGTTGTCGTTGTCTATTTTATGGTCTCCACTAAGTTCTAGCACCAGCTGCGTATCGTCCGCATAGTTGGTAAAACACACGTGTACATGGTCTAATACGTAGCATAGAAATCTGATGTAGAGATTGAAAAGTAGTGGTGACATGCTGGCTCCCTGTGGGACCCTGCAAAGACGGGACCACCTTCTGTGGTGGGCTTGCAAGGGAGAACATTTTTGGCAGCTATGACCATAGATAATGGTAGTGACGGATGCCTCACTCAAGGGGTGGGGAGCCCACACCAACGATCTGACAATCGGCGGTCGTTGGTCTCCATCAGATGCCAAATTACACATCCACCTTTTGTAGCTGAGGGCAATCGGACTAGCACTGAAGGCCTTTCTGCCCTCTGTACAGGGAAAGAATGTCCTGATCATGACAGACAACACAGTGGCCATGTACTACCTCGACAAGAAAGGAGGTGTAGTGTCACTAGCACTGTGCAGAGAAGAAATGCAGCTCTGGTTCTGGGCAATTCAAGAAGGAATCTCCCTCTCTGCAGTTCACCTAGCCAGAGAGGAGAACACGGCGGCAGATGCTCTGAGTAGGCAGAGCACAGTCTAGCTCAGGAAGTCCTTCAGGAGATCTTCACCCTTTGGGGAACCTGTCAGGATCTGTTCATGACCAGTGTCAACCGTGGGTGCTCCATGGAATTTCCTCCAAGAGGAGCTCTGGGAGATGCGTTCGTAGTGGACTGGGAGTTTCCACTCATGTATGTTTCCTCCAGTCCCCATTATTCCTCACGTGATCAGGAGGTTGAGAAAGTTCTGGAAATCCATGATCCTAATTGCTCCGGATCGGGCCAGGAGGACGCGGTACCGGGACCTTCTAGACCTGTCCATCTGCCCGCCAATGCGTCTTGGACAAAGAGGGGATCTTCTCTCGCAAAAGGAAGGTCGGGTTTTCCATCCAGAGGTCAAGACTCTCATCTGTCACACATGGTTCCTGAAAGGCTGAGATACAAGGATTGGGAACTCCCAGATGACGTAATGGAGATTTAGCTTTCAGCCTGAAGGCCAGCAACAAAATCTTTGTACCGATGCTGTTGGAACAAGTTCAGCAACGGGATAAGAATGTGGATCCCTTTCTATGTGACACACCTACAGTGCTTCCCTTTTTGTTACATCTGGCTAATCTGGGGCTCCAGATTGGAACAATTAAAGGTTAAGTGGCGCCGATTTCTATTTTCAAGCGCTCTTCAGAGGAGGATTCCTATTTTAAGATCCCTATGATTATTGAATTCCTAAAAGGTCTCACTAATGTATTTCCACCAGTTCCATTCAATGTCCCTGGATGGGATCTCAGTCTGCTGTTAAGTTTTTTAACATGCATTCCTTTTGAACCTTTTCACTCATGCCCATTAAGACTTTTGACATTAAAAACGGTTTTGCTTATTGCAATAACTTCAGACCGCAGGGTAAGTGATATGCAGGCCCTTTCCTGGAAACTTCCTCATACAGTTTTCCATAAGGACAAGGTTATTCTCAAGGTGAAACCTTCTTTCTTAACTAAGGTATTCTCCGACTTCCATTACCTATTACCTATTTTCTATCCAGGAAAGGAGGAAGAAAAATTACATATACTGGACCAAAAAAGGGCCCGCAGTTTTCATCCAGAAATGCTAAATTACACCAAAATGGGCAATTATTAATAGGCTATACTGGCCCCAAATTGGGTCTAGCAGTTACTAAACAGACCAAATCCAGATGGATCATCCTGGCTATTGGTGAGTGCTACAGATTAGCGAGCAAGGACCCACCGGAAGGTCTAAGAGCACATTCCACAAGGGGCTTGGCAACCTCTGCTCTTCAAAAAGGTGTCCCAATCAAAGACATTTGTTCAGAGGCCACTTGGTTGTCTGCCCACACTTTTGTGAGTTATTACTGTCTGGATTCATCTTCCAATCAAGTAGGACAATATGCAAAAGTGGTCCTTCGTTCAATTCATAATTAGAACAAAATGTAATTAGTACTCCTACCACAAAATTATTACTGCTTTGGGAGCCTATCGTAAGATATGGAATGGAATGTTTAAAGGTAACACATAAATGGGTTTTAAAGGGTTGGGTTGAAAGGAAAAAAATTGACGATAGAGAGACTTATTTTTCAAAGGAAACTCATTCAGTTTTATATTACAGGCGGGGAGAAAGAGAACCATATTTCTGATGTTTGTTAATCTGCTTAGAATCACATGCTGTGCATAGGTCCGACATCCAGTGGTCACTGCGGAGTATTGCATTTTGTTTTTCGTAGTCGAAAAGGGGACGTCGACAAGGCGTGTCTGTAACACTATCCCTATAGTGACGTGCGTTGTACCCACAATCCCTCACGCGCCGAGGTCCCTCAGATTGTTTTTTTCCGCCCAGCTTATGGTCGCCTTACGCAGAGCTCCTAGAGAGACATTGCTAAACAAGTACTACGGACCTCGGTCCTTAATATATATACTTACTGTTAAAAGATCCCTCCCCTCGACGTTAGCTGTGAAGCTGTTTCTCCGCCGAGCAAGTTTTCGACGGAGAGGAAGAGACGGAGGAGATCCTTCGGCGCTGCCGAACACGTGGCCAGGCCTCGCCGGCCAACATACAGTATGGAGAGTGGGGGTTCGAACTTTTCTCTTCTCGTCGAGAATGTCTTTCTTTCTCCCCCATCTTTCCCTTGGGGTTGTTATCACCAGTTTTTATTGCCTCAGCTATGGAGAGGACACCTTTTAAGTTTTGCCCACGCTGTAGGGGCAAATACACTTGGAAGGATAAACACAAGCTCTGTAATCGTTGCTTGCCCCTCGATCATAAAGAGGACAGCTGCGCGGCCTGTAAGCTCTTAAAGCCAAGAACCCTTAAAGAACGGAAAGTTAAGAGGTGGGCGGACTACGCTATGTCCAAGTAAGTTTCCTCACCCGCCGCCGCTGTTACAGAAAGTGACGAGGAGGGTGATAACTCCACGTCCGTTACGGAAGTCATTAACCCCCAGAAGGAGCGCTCGCGCTCCTCGACGTCCGTCCCCGGCCCCGACGGGCTCGGCTCACGCCCTGCTTATGGGGATGAACACCCCGGCGACAAGGACGCACACAGACCCCATAGGCCTAAGCACACAACCCACGGCTCTTCTTCGTCGAGGACGAAGGATCCACCAGCGCCGAAGGGGACGCAGGGCACTCCGGCGTCGACCTTAGACCGTAAGGGTCTCAAGCCCCACCCGCAAACGCAGCTGCGACCAGCGATTGGGCTTTCATCTAACACGGGCGCTACCTCAAAAACACCCGACGTAACGCTCCATAGAGCGGCCGTCGAGAAACAGCGCGTAACGCAGACAACGCCGACTCCAGAACCCTCTACCGACGAACTCGTCGTCGAGAGCCTGGCGAGAATTGTTTCCGAGGACAAACGCAAGCGGACGACGAAACAGACGTCCAATACCGCACCCAAGGAAATAGAAACGCCGAAAAAGCACAAGAGTAGCCAGGAACTGCCCCATTCATCTAAAGGCACTTCTGAACTACCGGAGGGCTTTTCTGAGGGCGACGGAAACCTTTCGTCGACGTTGTGGGAGCGTTCGAAGCGTTTTGAAGGTGACAACACTGATTTCCCCCCTCTAGACTATTCAGGGGTTCCCCATGAGACCATGGAAAGACTCCATTCTTGTATGGAAAAGATGGAGAGGTTTTTGGGTAGCCAAAACCCACCCACACCCAAAAGACCAAGAGAATGGACCCAGGATGACCCTAGGGTCAAGATTCCTAGGCTGTTTCCCCCTTCTACAGATGCATATGACCTCACTGAAGAGGAGCAATACCTCCAGGAAGATGAGGAGTGTTTAGGTGGAGAGGAAGAACATGAGGAGGAGAGGTTTGAGGAAGACCCTTACACTAGCACAGGAGCTTTTGAGGAAGATACAGCTACCTCACAGCCCTGGCACTCCCCATCAGTGCACTCAGACCCTGATGTCTTTCACCCTTCTCCTCCCAAGGACTCACCTATTGGCAACACCTCCCCCATAGATGACCAGCCCTCACTTAATGCACTATTGCGCAAGGCAGCAGCGCATTTTGAAATAGACACAGGGGAGACTCTTCCGGACATAGATTTTGTAGAAAAAGTTATTAAAGAAAAAGCCCCGGTCAGTCAGTCCATTCCGCTCCTGGCTTCTATAAAGAGAAGAATAACTCCTTCCCTTTCCAATCCGGCCTTAGTCAGAGGGGTCAACCCTCGTATAGAAAAGCTCTTCAGCCCTTCGTCTTCTGACCCTTTGTACATCAGGGGACATTCTATTCCAGACTCTCTGGTAGTTACTAACGCAAGGAAGAGAGCAGGAGTACCACTATCTACTAGTGAGGCACCACCTGACAAAGAGGGCAAGAAGCTCTATGCACTTGGGAAGAGAATCACAACCTCCGCCGCCTTCTCAACTAGGATTGCGAATAACAATTCCCTATTAGCTAGCTACGCAGATGCACAGTGGAGCAAGCTGCGCAGCGAAGCAGAGGACGCACCAGAACCCCTGCGTTCACGCCTGTTGGCTACTATATCAGAGGGAACTCTTGTAAACCAGGGCATCGTAAAGAACTCCCTGGATGCCGCAGAGACAGCTGGATGTTCCCTGGTTCAGGGAATACTTCTCAAGCGCCATGTCTGGCTGCGCAATTCGGGATTTAAGCCAGAAACCCAGGCTTCCCTAATAAATAAGCCTATAGAGCAAACACATCTGTTTGGGAAAGCAGTTGATGAGGCCCTAGAACATGCGAAGAAGGAGTTTGATACCATCAAAACTCTTGACCAAATTTCTAGGCCACCTAACAGACGCAGCTATGGCAATAGACGCTCCTTTCGTGGCCAACGCCAGCAGCAAAGCCAACAACAATTTTACTCTGCTACAAACTGGCCCTCTAACCAAAGCACCCAGTTCAGTCAAAGAGGCCAACGTCGTGGCAAAGGAAGAGGGCGCGGCTCCAGTCCAAAGGCCCAATACCAACAAATGACCCAAAGATTCGGGTCCCCTCCCATGCATCACCGGTCGGGGGCCGGCTAACATCGTTCCTTTCAGCATGGGAGGGAATAACGTCAGACCGCTGGGTATTATCCACCATAGCCCACGGATACTGCATCGAATTCAACGGTTCCCCAAAATACAGACCCCCACGGAACCGGCGCATGACACCGGAACACCTCACTATTCTTCTTCAAGAAGTAGAAGAACTACTGAAAAAAGAAGCTATAGAGGCTGTCCCCCTATCGCAGGTAACAGAAGGTATTTATTCAGTGTACTTCCTTGTACCCAAAAAGGATTTAACCATGCGCCCTGTATTAGATCTGCGTCCAGCGAACAATTTTGTCAAACCCCAAAAGTTTCGTATGGTAACCTTGCAGGATGTAATCCCACTGTTATCACAGGGGGATTACATGACAACACTAGACATGAAAGATGCATACTTTCATATTTTAATGTTGCCAGCGCACAGAAAATACCTCAGGTTCAAGATAGGGAACAAACACTACCAGTTCAGAGTACTACCCTTCGGGATAGCATCTGCACCAAGGGTATTTACGAAAGTACTGGCAGTGGCAGCGGCCCACCTGCGCAGATTATCCATCCCGGTTTACCCGTACCTCGACGACTGGCTCATAACAGGGGATTCTTACGAAACATGCTTCTCCAATACCCAAAAGACCGTAGACCTTTTGTCCAGACTGGGCTTCTCCATCAACGAAAAGAAGTCCAGCTTAGACCCCAGCCAAATCAAACTATTCCTAGGGGCTCTAATTCGAACAAAGGACGGCCTCGTCTTCCCCTCCAACGAGAGGGTCCAAAACATGCTGTTTCAGATCCCCCATTATGTGGCAGGTCGAGAGGTGACGGTACGCAAAGCAATGCGTTTGCTAGGGATGATGGCGTCATGTATTTATTTGGTACCTCACGCGCGCCTGCGCATGTGCCCAATGCAAGAGTGGCTCTACAGCCAGTGGTGTCAGGCCAGCGGACAATGGGACGACCTAGTGGTGGTCTCGCAGGCCTTGGTTCTCTCGCTACGGTGGTGGACAAAGGAAAACCTGTTATTAAGGAAAACTTTTGCCACACCCGCAGTGGAAGCCACTCTAACCACAGACGCATCCCTTACAGGATGGGGGGCTCACCTATCCCATCAGACTGCTCACGGAGTGTGGACTCCGAGCTTAGCTTCCAAACATATAAACCTGCTGGAACTATTAGCAGTGTTCAAAGCACTGAAAGCCTTTCAGGAACACTTACAAGGAAAGACAGTGATGGTCCTCACAGACAGCACCACAGCCATGTACTCAACAAGCAAGGGGGCACTCACTCTCCAGGACTGTCCAAGCTGTCCCAGAATATATGGAAGTGGGCTCTCAAACACAACATGTTCCTACTATCACAACATGTACCAGGGGAACTCAATCTGCTAGCAGACAAACTCAGCAGAGACTTCCCCCTACCCAAAGAGTATGAATGGCAATTGCAAGAAGACATCGTCTTAAACGTCTTCACGCAATGGGGTTTCCCGGAAATAGACCTGTTCGCAACCCTGGAGAACTCACAATGCCAAAGTTACGCCTCCAGGTACCCCCAGAACCAGTCCAAGGGGAACGGTCTGTTGATTCAATGGTCAGGGAAATTTGTTTACGCCTTTCCCCCGACTCCCCTCCTCAACAAGGTGGTGCACAAGATGCACCAAGAGCAGGTGACCATGATACTAGTGGCCCCGGCAGCCATGGTTCGCTCACTTGATGGAGATGTCCCTATCTCCCCCAATCAAACTTCCTTGCCCGTACAACATGCTGTCACAAGACAAGGGCAGGACACTGCAGCCATGCCCTCAAACCATGAACTTAGCAGCCTGGCTCCTGAGATCATAGAATTTGGACATTTACATCTCCCTCAGAGATGTATGGACATCCTCAGGGAAGCCAGAAAACCTAATACTCGCCACTGCTATTCTAGCAAGTGGAAAAGATTTGTCATCTGGTGTAGAAGTAAAAACATCAACCCGGTTGACTGCTCTGCCACTAACATTATTCTGTACTTGACCCATTTACTGGATTCAGGTCTAGTGTTTAATTCCATTAAAGTCCACCTAGCGGCACTTTCTGCATACACCACTTCCCAACTTAAAGTGTCGTGGTGGAAGATACCAGTTATAAAGGCCTTCATGGAAGGGGTAAAAAGAATACACCCCCCAGTAGCTAGCCCAGCTCCCGGATGGGACTTAAACGTGGTACTTTCTAGACTCATGGGCACTCCTTTCGAACCCATGCACAAGGCAACTCTTAAATACCTCACTTTTAAGACTGCTTTCCTAATAGCTATCACCTCCATTAGGAGAGTAAGTGAACTACAGGCTCTTTCTGTATTAGACCCCTTCGTATCAGTTCACAAGGATAAGGTGGTTCTGCGCACACACCCAAGGTTTGCACCAAAATTCATCTCTAAATTTCATGTAAACCAATCTATAGAACTACCAACGTTCTTTCAAAACCCTTCCAACTTGGGAGAAAAGAGTCTGCATACACTAGATGTACGCAGAGCTGTCATGTTCTACATGGAAAGAACCAGATCACTGAGAAAGACTAATCAGTTCTTTGTCTCGGTGGCAGCAGGAAGAGAAGGAGATGCAGTCTCTAAGTCCACTATATCTAGATGGATTGTACAATGCATCACTCTCTGTTACACTCTTGCTAAGAGAGAACTACCCTTCAAGCCAAGAGCACATTCCACTCGAGGCACTGGGGCATCCATAGCATTCATTGCAAATGTTCCCCTTGAGTCCATCTGCAAAGCGGCTACCTGGAGTTCTGTGCACACCTTTACAAAACACTACTGTCTAGATGCACACTCAAGATCTGACTCCCAGGTGGGACAAGCAGTATTAAAACATCTTTTCTCTACTGTTCCTTCTCATAACCCACCGCCAACTCCGGGTACTGCTCGCTAGTCTATGCACAGCATGTGATTCTAAGCAGATTAACAAACATCAGAAGACAATGCATTACTTACCGTAAAAGCATTTCTGATGGTTGTATCTGCTTAGATTCACATGCGCCCACCCTTCCTCCCCGCTCGGATGGAAGGAACATAGACTTCCTTTTATATCTCTCTCTTCTGTACTCACTGACGTCTAGAAGGCTCCCTCAGGGCAGAAAAATACAAACAGAGGGACCTCGACGCGTGAGGGATTGTGGGTACAACGCACGTCACTATAGGGATAGTGTTACAGACACGCCTTGTCGACGTCCCCTTTTCGACTACGAAAAACAAAATGCAATACTCCGCAGTGACCACTGGATGTCGGACCTATGCACAGCATGTGAATCTAAGCAGATACAACCATCAGAAATGCTTTTACGGTAAGTAATGCATTGTCATATACCCGGAGAATTGGCGGCACTCTAACCTATGAGCAGAGAGAAGGGTCAAGGGACCTAACCAGATGCCCATACACTTCTCTTAGTTGGTCACGTCTCCTCTTTAAGACTTATAAAATGATTGTAATGCTATAATAATTTTATCCACAAGAATTTTAAGTTTTTTTCCAGTGTGTTTTTTTCTGGTTTTTCTGGTAATGTTTCCTTTTTTCAATATTGATTTCTGTTCTTAATATGTACGTGTTAATGTGTATAACTAAAGACACAATAAATAAAAAATAAAGAAGAATTAGAACACATCTAATACACATTTAAACACAATGGTTCATACAAAATGGACAAAAAGTTAAAGGAGCATATCTGTGGTAGCTCCTGCCTAAAGGTTGATGCCCACACCCAGGAGCTGGTTTTAGCTCCTGCTTATTGAATGTCAGTTTTGAACCCTGGCTGTATGTCCTACTGTATGCAAAGTAGTGTATTGCAAAAGAAGAGAGACCGCACAGGATGCTCTAAAAGGAGTTCTCTTGTGCTGGGGGGTGAGGTTGGGGGGGTGGAGGTGATGGCTTAAAAGGCACTCTAACCTCACAGGCCTTTTTTCACATATCTCCACAAGTTCACTGTAACCCGTGAACATTGCTGCCATGTGTGCTAATGAAGGGTCTTTAACTAAATTCTGTGCAGTGACCTAAAATCTTGCCACAAAAGTGGGCTGATAAGCAATTTAATATGGGGCCAATGGCATTTGATGCAAAATGTATAGGTGATTTGCACAGTTTCATGAACTTTTAACACATAGTTTTTTGCTAGTTGGCTTGTAACCTTTGGAAGATTGATCCAATATAATACTTCTGCATTCTTAGCCAAAGTTTTTAAATGTTCATCATTTTATTCCATTTTCAGCGACCTCCATTCCTAAGTGCTACCGAGCTGTAACGATTCATGGATTTGTTGAAGAATTGGTGGTCAATGAGGATCCTGAATACCAGTGGATTGATCGTATCCGCACTCCAAGGGCTTCCAATGAAGCCAGACAGCGTCTGATTTCATTAATGTCAGGTATTGTTGCTTTTCCAAATAATTCATAAATTGTTAGGAAGTTCTTGCTTTATTCTGTTTTGAATGTTGTGGCGTATTTGAGAAAGGCATGGTGCTAAGAGGTAGACAGAGACACAAGGATAACAGTTCAAAACCTTTATTGAAGATATTTGTCAAGAAAAGGGGTTGGGATAACTCCTATTCTGCCCTAAGCTATACAGGAGTAGTTTCAACCATAACATGAAAACAAATATAAGTTCTATGTCTGTCCGTCAAAATCAAAAATATATCTGTGTCTTAACCTAAGCTTGCCCTCATTTCTAGGTAGATAAGAGTGTAGGGAATTTGGCCAACGTAAAAAGGGTGTATCAAACAAAACAGTTGGATAGTACTGCAGGGCCTCTGCAGTTACCTTCTTTAATGCTCTTTCCACAATTCTGGAGCTGTCCCACAACGCTCTTCCCCAAGCTGACTCCACTCAGAATGATCACAGTTCCATTATGAAAGTTCTACTTCCGAAAGCTTGACTCAACTTGGCAACACCAAAGTTCCATTATGCAAAATCTACAACAAAAGTTCCATAGATTTAAACAATTCAAAACAGTTCCTTTCAGGCATCTCTGTGTTTTCCCTCTTTCTCAGACCCAGCAGCCCTCTTTACTTTTCTATTCAGATTTTAAAGTGCTTTCTAGTCTTAGACCAACCAGACTTTCCCTCAGTTCGTTCTCATTTGCTTTCATCATGGATTTTCCTTCCCAATGCTGTCACCACTTTTATAATTCATCAATCTTTGTGTCAGAGACTTTTGAATGTGAATGAACTATGTTGTTCTCTGCAGGGCTACTTTTACACCTTGACTTTGATGCGATCGTGCCCACGGCACTCACTTTCTCACTCTCTCAATTCTTTACTTCAGAGACTTTCAAATGCGCACTTCCTCTGCGTCTTATTTATGAACACTCTGACACCTTATTCTCCTTTTAACGTGCACCAGGCACTCGCTCACTCTTGTCTCACCTTTGCCCCCCTTCGGACTTCGCACAGCTCCCCTGCGCTCTCACGCAAAACACTTTCTCCTTTAACTTTCTTGGCCGTGTAAAAGTACCCGTTAACCATGCATTATATCCTCTCTGTTAACAGTGGATAATTGAAGCTTTCTTTTTACTGCAGCTTTCATTCCCTCGCACATCCTTCAAATCATATTTTGTATCTTTCCCGCTTCACGTCTCTTATCAAATACTTTGTATCTTTCTCGGTTCGGGCCTTTCATCAAATACTGCGCATCTTTCTCGCTTCCCGTCTTTCATCAACCGGGTTCCTCTTTTACTTTTAACTCCTCAGTTGCGATTAACGTAACCTTCTGTGCCAAGGTCAGCGACTCTTCGCTCTCCTCTCCGATGCTCCCACACTCCTGGGCGGCCGCTCTGCCCGGGGAAACAAAAACCATTAAGGACTTGGTTTTCAGAGAGCAGCTTTCCACGCCTTCCCCTTCTGGTTCCTTGGAGACAAGGCTCCCTGGCCACGCTTTTTCAGGCCCTTTCAAACCACAGACTTACAGCGCTCATTCTCTGCTAGCCTCTCTCGCTGTGCTCTGGCCTTCTCCACGGCTTCTCAGCGGGGTCTCCAACTCGGTTGGATTCCTTCTTTGGTTCTGTCCTGCTGTCCGACTGATGTGGCTGCTCTTTGTAGCCAACTGAGAAGTATTAGCGATTAGATTTCGTTGTTACTGTGTTCATTCAGTGCCTGACTTCGCCTGACCTCGTTAATGGGGCATTCATAGAAAGAGTAAAGTTCCTTTGAATGTGGTTTTTCGGTTGGGATGGCATTATGTTGGGGAAAACATTCAGAGGTCCAGGGATCTGGTTGACAGTAGGCTGAAGGGATGTCGGGTAGGGGGTTGTTTTGAAAAGGGGGAATATGCAAAGTGTCGAGTATGGTCAGGCGTTCTATCATACCTTTTCATTCTTATCCCCTGTTCGTAATGATGGCAGGAGGGATAATGACATGAGAGCAGGACGTTTTGACTTACCCTTTTGTTTTGAATGGGAGTCTTATATGATGATATAATTGGTCTTTACAACAGCTTGGACTAGCTAAGGGAGGGGGGGATTGGTTTGCATTGGTGCCCAGGGTAACTGGTTTCCTGACTCTGCCAGGAGAGGGTTTTGATTTACAGCTGAGTTCCCGAGGACAAATGTTAGAGTACCCAATAATAGCCTCTGGGTAAACCTTTCCTTCTGCACGGGCTGCAGAATAACACGTCTTGCTGTAGGGTTCTCCACATGCACTCCCCAAGGAACCTCTATCCAGGTGATCTGCACTCGCTTGTCTGCCCCCAGGGTTGGGATCCAAGAGCGATGGCCCTTCCCTGGCCATCTGGAACAAGGATCCCCAGAAGGAGTCAGGCTAAGTACTGACATGTTCAAAGGGCGTTTATTTAAATAATTTAAAAAAACTATCTGTCTCTACTGCTATAAGGAAAGTTCCCTGCCTAACAAACCCAAAACGAAGGATGCTTGTCAAAGTCCAAAATAAAAAGAGTCTTTAGTCCAGATCCTATTATCTAACTGGCCCTACCACTTGAGAAAATATAACAAAAAGGAGGCCAGAGCAGTAGCCTATGCCCTTGGCTTCTTGCCTAAACCAACATTTGCATTCCAAGAGCGCTTGTTTTTAAAAGTTCATGAATGTCTCACTATACAGTCCTCCGCCTCACTACAGGTTCTCTATGCCAAATGTAAAGTCGTTACCTGTATTCATACGGTTCTCTTTTTTCAGGAAAGACAATGGTTTCTTAATAAAATTCCACCATATCTTACTTGGTGCTTGATGGTGTCCTTGTTTTGTTTTTATGCACTGAAACCCCCTCCAGTTCACTCTCATCCCAGTCCTGTTCAATATGTTTCAGGTTTCCAGGACTCAAAGTTCCTGACAGGCCTACTCCAGCAGGGTTTCGGTGGGGCATCTGGCCGTTAGGGTTTTCTGTGCTCCCCTAACTCTTGTGGCTCTCCAAGCCTCAACTATGCTCATCTCTCTGTTTTTCAGGGCTCTCCAAAGCCCTCTGGCCCTGTAGCAGGCTTACTTTATTGTAAAACAAATAAGATGACATGCATCACCACTTATACACCAATCAGTAATCAAGTCAAGAAAACTGTGCTAAAACATTGGCAAATTCTCCACACAGACTCTTTTAGACCTGAAAAACCACGTTTCGCCTTTAAAAGAGTGAAAATCTAAAGGACCGACTTGTTCATACCTACGAAGAACCGAAAGTACAATCCATTTCGCAGACTACTCTTTGGCAGCTACCACCAGTTGTTGGCCACTTTCGATGCAGATCTTGCTCAGTTTGCTCTCTCACCAAAGATCTTAAAAACATCGACCTTTATGGAATCAATTGGCAATACCGCCATTTCTCCAATTGTAAAACAAAATGGTCAGTCTACGACACAAAATGCCTGTGTGGAATCATCTATGTGGGAAAATGCAAACGGGAGATCCGTCAACGCATCAGCGAACACCGCTCCTGCCTAAAAAACGCGGTTGAAGATAAACCGATAGTGGCACATTTCAAAGCCTTAGGACACAAATATACAGACTTCACGTGGTTTGTGATAAAACAGTCCAAAACCCCTTCCGGGCGGCGATCGTGATTTACTTTTAAGAAAACTAGAACAAAAATGGATGCACCGTTTTGGGCTTGATCAAGAAAGGTCTCAATGTGGCGATAGAGTGGAGCCTTTTCTTTCATTAACTACCTCCCTCTTTCCATGAAACATCCATTTCATGTCTTATACCAACACGTCACTAGTGCTTGAACCATAGCACTCAGTTTGCCTTTTTTCCATCTTACATTAGCATATCTATTAGGCATTCTGTGTATAAGCCAACTGACTTTATGCATTAAAAATAATGTGTTGTTTTCTGTCTACTATCTCTTGCAAAATAGCATTTCCTCCTCTTTTTAATTGGAAAACATATTTTGTATGTCAGCAACTCTGTGACAATAATTGTATCATGTATTATTAACTTAGTTACAAAAAACCTTTCCAGACATACTGCTGTAAAAATGTGACAATTCTGTATGTAACAACTTGTCTGACACTGGTACAGTGAACATTGTTCACATTTTGATTGAATGTATGCTTCCTCCATCATCATGAATGCGTTCTGAACAGCTCCATTCACTGGCCCTTTCTATGAGCCTTCAAACGGCACACTTAGCCGGTCTACATCATCCAGTGCACCTGCCTAATACATGCTCTGATTGGCCAAGCGGGACCAACGCCCACTCCTTAACGTGCCTGCGGTCTCTAGCAACCAGCACCATAAGTAATTCTTGCTGATCGATTGAACCTTTTCCTTACTATAGGTCCTCGCTTTGTGAGCAACATCTCCATATTCTGTGGCAGTTTTCAAGAGCATCTCTCTCGGCTTTTCAGCAGTGCCATGTCATCCCATTAACCCTGCGTGAGAGGCGTTCAGATTGGTCATTCAGACCTACGCCCACTCGGTGTTGCAACCGTCTCCCTTGGCAATAGGCCATAAAGAGATACAACGAAGGTTTCCAAGAGAACTACGCATGCGCAATTACGAGAGGCTGATCCAGGTCTCTGCAGCCCACCAGGTAAACAGACCGCACGCTGCTCTGATTTTCTCCTCTGGCCCCCTTGGGTCATTATCACAATTTTCCTAGCTACACTAACACCATCTTCTTAGCTACACTGTTTGAATAAGTAATTAGAGGCTAAGGTTTCAAAGGAAACTATGCATGCGTAACTACGAGACGCTTATCCAGGTCTCTGCAGCTCTCACTAAGTAAACAGACCGCGCGCTGCTCTAACTTCCTCCTCAGCCCCCGCGGATCATTATTACCATTTTCTTAGCTACACTGTTTGTAATAAGTAGTTAGAGGCAATTCTCATTCTTGCCTGCCCAACGTTATCCTGTTCTCATATTTGACTATACTTTTGCACTGCTTTAATACTACGCCCTTGTTAGGCAGAAACCTGTGCAGTTCCCTTAGGGAACACTGCAAAAGATTTAAGACTACAGGTATAGCAGTAAACCCACTTGGTAGCAGTCTGCACCACCCAGATTTACCTGGTAGCTGTGGCTGAGCAGTCAGACTTCCCTCAAGAAGAGTTAGGCAGTATGCAAAGTATACACAATAGGTACTCAAACACAATAGTACAAGCAAACACTGACCAGAGCTTGGTTTCAAAAGTATATAGTTATTTATTTTAAGAACACATAAGTTGAAAACACTCTAGCAATATATAGTAAACCACTTCAAACACAGTTATATGGAAAGCAGTCCCAACCCTTATTCCTAACTAGACAACTCGTGGTTAACACCACATAATTCAAACAGAGGTGAGTGCTTAACGTTAGATGACACTCTAGTGGTTCAAAGAAGGGAGGGAAAAAGAGCAGAATTAGGATAAACACACCACTCTAAGGTCAAGAACACTTTCAGTAGGCTCAAAGAAGCACAGAGTCACAGGTGAGCAAAAGTCACTAGGCAGGGCCCACTCTTAGAGCAGACAGAGCGAAAATGTGCCCAAGATCACACAGTTATTAGGGATTCAGAGTCTTGCAAAAGAGTTCAGAAAGAGTTTAGAGAGGCTTAGAAAGTTTAGCCAGGGTGTCCCAGGCACTCCCAGGTTCGAAAGCCGGGGGCTAAAACTACCCCGTACAGTCGGTGGCAAGGGAAGCCAGGCGGAACACGGTACCTTAAACGGGAAGGATCCT
Source organism: Ambystoma mexicanum (assembly GCF_040938575.1). NCBI lineage: Eukaryota > Metazoa > Chordata > Amphibia > Caudata > Ambystomatidae > Ambystoma > Ambystoma mexicanum. The sequence continues at coordinate 294,769,034 of NC_090936.1, read as the reverse complement.
CCAGCGGTGGCAGTTGTTCCAGGCAGTGGCAGCAAGGCTCGGCGTCGGTCAGGGAAGAAGAAGTTCTCGCTGAAGAGCAGAAGAAGAAGGTCGTTGCACTGCCCGGGAAGAAACCAGCCGCGGAGTCCTCCGGTTAAAGGGTTGTACCGACTTTCGCGGTTGTGGTAAAAGTGTGGTATTCCGGTTGCCGGGGTGCTTGGCACGGGCAAGGCGGCCACGAGATACCTCGAAGAAGCGGAAAGAAGGTGAAAACTGGTTGTCCCCACCAGTCAAGGGAAGGAGCCACTCCGTTAGAGTTCTCCTCGGTCGTTGGGAAAAGTGGTGAGACGGTTCAGCAGGGCTCCACCGGGTGGTGTCGTCGTAGCAGGTCGGCTCAGCTCTTCCCTCGTCGGATTCTTGGTCCTGTGGCGACTTCTGAAGTTCCAGTCCCCAAAGCCCTGCTTTTATGCAGCAAGCCCCCATTCACCCAGCCTAGCTGTCACTCAAACATGCTAAGTGGTGAGCCGGCCGGCTCACCACTTGGGCCAATCAGGACGGAGTGCGACTTGAGTTACCAAGGTAACTCAGTCCAGGGTGCCTAAATCCTCCTCCACCCCTCCTAAGTACCCCAGACAGAGTGGCACCACTTTGGAGGGCTTCTGTGGAGAAGCCCGCCAAAAGTGGAACAAAGGGCTCCACTTTGGGTCAGAGTTACAGAGGCGAACGCCAACGCCATTTTTGAATCAAGTTTTGGCAAAAAATCCCAACCGGAGTTCTAATAATAAATATATAAACCGCCGGTATGTTTGAGGCTACCGTAAATAAATAATTAAATGTGTTAGCCTAAAACAATGGGAAATCCCATAGGAAAATATTCGCGGTTGAATATAAAAAGTAGTTTCCACTGCCACCAGCCAAAACTCGATCAGGGGGGACGGAGACGTGCCCCTTCGACTAACAGACCCTGGGGCAATCGAATTGCCCCAGCCAGTACGTCCACAATATCATGGTTTGTACTGGTTCTGTTCAGGATTTAAGACTAGTAAAGTCTTTGGTGACTTTACATGCCCTGGGAGACAGTAGTCAGTCCCAGGGTATGGAGTCTATGTTGGGGAGTCCCTAGGACACCCCTGGGTTACTGCACAGAGGGTGCTGTGTAACCCACATCACAAAAATACATGAGGCCCTATGGAGTAAAAAGACCCCATAGCCCATTCAACACAAGGTTTAACCAAGAAAACACACTTCAAACATGCCCAAGAGTGAGGGTAAAAGAGTCTCACTCTTGGCAGGAGAAAAAAGAAACCCCAGAAATCCAGCAAAGCTGCTGGGGGACTCGCTAGGTAGGGAAATTCAGCCTAAACAGAGAATTCTCCCTAACAGCCCTGACTTTGCAGGATTACAGAGTTTTTCCTGTACTCCGGTTTTCTTCTGAAACCAATGCCAACTACTGTCCCCTCCAGCAGGTTGGACACCATACCGCTGCTACGCTGCTCTGCAGACAATCCTGAGTTTCCCCACTTATTTGCCATAAACCAGGTACACTGTTCATTTATCTATTTAAATAGATCAGTTGCCCAATATTGATATTTGTGATCTAATTCACACCCCTACTTAGCCAATTATCACGGCAGCACATCCACTCATTTTACTCTGTTTACATTGCCTTTAGATGATGATCTGAACAGCATTTCACTGACCATTATCACTTATTTCCGCGCTTTCAAAGAACACGACCAGTCCTGGTGATAGTTGGATTTTCCCTATGAACTATGTTACTGAACAACTTTCTAGAGAACTATAATAATTTTTCCCGAACTTGAAACACTCAATAAAGTGTTGACAAGGCTTGCTACGAGTCATGCATTTAGTCCTGACCCATGTAATAACCTGAAATGCATCTTGCACTGTGAAATGTCTTGATTTGGTCTTCATGTTCATACAAAAATGCCATTTATTGTTTTCATGTCATACTTCAATGTACAATTCTTTGTACACCAGACTGTGTCATTTTTGTCATGTCTGTTCTGTTTTAAAGTTAGTTTTTCTTAATCAGAATACATTTAATTTTTGTTATATTTTGTGCCGCACTATTGTGATCTAATGTTTTCCCACTAGACTCTAGATAGATGTTAACCTCCGCTTAGTGCTTGAAAGGAGACGTGGCCTTGACTCTTTTCATTGTTACTCCCTCATGAGTCATGCCCCCCGTTATCAAAAAAGAGGGTACCCGAGCCTTTTTTGTTTTTGATGGTGACAATGGGCAGCCCCACCAAGGTGCCTCATGATGTGAAAGACGTGCAAGTACAAACAGGGGACAACCAGGAGCCCAAACACCATATGAAAGCAGTGTACAACACAGGAGATAGAGTGGCCAATCTGCATCATACCACTATGAAGGAGCCCTATGAACTAGAATGGTATAGAGAGGTGTGGGTGAATCTGGCTGGGGGTGATGGATGCATCTACATGTCCTGTACTCCTGATGAATATGCCAGAAGGGGTCAAAGCCTGAGATCTGTGTGCAGCGTGTGGATGCCAATAAAGGGAACTCCAGCGTGGGATGAAGCGGTAATGGAGTCAGAGGAATGTAGATGTGCTAACACTCAAGGTTATTCGTTACTTTAGGAGTAACGAAGGAGGGAATGTAAGGGAGGAATGGTCTGTATGCCCCCCCCCTGTACATTCCTCAAGAAATAAGTCTATATGCTCATCCCATCATAGGGAGATGTCCCCTTGTCTTTCACTGACAACAGTAGAAGAAAGCCATGGGGTGACACTCTTAGATTAAATTTTTACTAGGCCACACATTGATCTCGAAGAAGCCTTCTCTCCCCTTGACCAGCACCGCGCACAGCCAGCTCCGACAGCCCCCACTACCTCCTCCCCTCTCTGTGCCACACCAGCCCAGTTCTCACGGAAGCCCAGGTGCGAATTGTTGCAAACTGAAAACTGTATTCTTTCTCTTCCTCTGCACTCATTGCCCTGTGTGTGACTGGGGTAAATCTTGACTTTTGTATTCATCCATCTCCACAAACCTGCTCCTGCCCCTTCGCCCACACCTTTAAAAATTGCCTGCACAATCTTTTGCCCCTCTATTCTCCTTGCATGTAGCAGTTGGTGAGACCCTTCCCCACGGACCACCCTGGATTGCCCCAATACAACTAATCCTGTGTGATCATACATTCCTCTTGGAATAACACCTATCAATCCATCCGTTTGAACCATGAGGCACCAGGGTGAATAAATCTCAGATAGAAACCTTTTAGATAAGCCACCTGGCAAACAAGACCACTGCTCCCCTCCTCCGCAAAGGCCTAGGTTAAGAATGTGTATATGTTCACAATTTATAGGTGACCCTGCATTCTGGTAAAAGTTTTATGTTTTACATTATTCTTAGTATGTCAATGATTACTGTGTAGTTGGATTAGTTAGGATATTCACATCTTGTGGACTCAACCTGACATTCACCCCTCCCAGATGAGCCGAGTTGACCCATGTGCCGCGAGAAGCAACAAGTCTGCACCGACCAATCAAGCTGCACCAACTCAGTATGGACTATACTGTATCATTACAACGCACCAATGGGCCCACACTATTCATCCCCTATACAGTTTGTCACTGATGACAAGTTTTGTGTATAAAGATATGTTGTTTCTGTATTGTTGGCAGAGCGCTCTCAGAGCAGAAGCGTCTTCTGCGTGCATCATTCTACTTTATAAAGCTTTACTCAACTTGCAATCTTTCTCATGGTCTCATTCCCTACTGCGGTGTGTCCATTTATTATGAGTTTGGGATTTGTATTTTGGGGAATGAACACCTTCACAGTAATACATCAAGTAGTATTGCATCTAGCACTGTGGCAATCGACAGTGTTGTCCATCCCCACAGAACAGATGGTTACAAAGGTGGCAAGGCCACCTGGGATCTAGAGCCATAAGAAGTCATGGTCATCCACAATGCTCTTGAAAGTTAGAGTACCAATGGTCTTAAGAATAAATGCATCCATTGGATACAACACTGTAAGGGGTGACTTTCAATTATCAGATCTAATCTCATTAAAGGTAATCTGTTATCTAATATTTCTAAAATAAAAATGATTGGACATTAATCATCCTCTCACCCAGAATTGATGTATGATCTATTAACCAACAATTTTTGCCACCTCTTGACCTTTTAATATTTCTCTGCCCATTTAATTATGTTAAGGAAAACCTTGTGCCCATCCCTGGTTTAGCCCCACATAAATCGGCCCCCTATGCTTCTGTTAAATTCTAAAACCAAGAATGAACCCTAATTATCAATCTTGGAATGACCAATTGCTACCCCTTTCCTCCCAAAAGGATCCTAATGATCTCAAACAGGAATGGGCTCCTCGCTAGGAGCCAAGTTTACCTTATTTCTTGGGATATTGCCTGTTCTCCGGCTAAAATGAGGTACTGGGAATGAAAGGACTAAATAAGTGAATTCTAAATGGTATGCCTCCAAAAAACACGACAGTTAGATAATATTAACTTTAAGTGATTTACAAGCCATTTTGTCTCCGCTTAGAAGAGGGTGTGTGGTAGACCTACTCAAGGTCCTTTAATCTGGCTATCACAGAATTTGAATTTTAAGGCAGTTAAAATAGCCATTGAGTTGCCAGATGTCGCAGGACTAAACAATGACTTGGGTGGTGAAGTTTATATCTCATTAGTTAATGTCTATGTAAGGCCTAATTATTCTATATGTTTTTATTAACGTCATCAGTATGGTTGACAAGATAACATCTCATAAAGGGAATGTGGTGCTTTTTTGACTGATGACCTAAATGCCCTGATTAAGCTTCACGTGCAGCATGCATACAGTACTGGAGAGAACGATGATGCCTGGAGATATCCCCCCTATGTCCTACAATTGCTCCGCACAATACTATAAATACACAAAGACAATAGTATTCAAGCTCTATGAAGCTAACCTGCATGCCTGCAATGGGAGATTGCCAGATGATAGGCCTGCATGTCCAATTTATAGAAAGAAATTGAAATCTTGAGATCATCCCATATAGATTAAATTATTACACATGTCACAGGATGGGAATAGGTTATTGACCTGAAACTTGCAGGAAGGATAGAAAGTGATCACAATCCTCCCCATCTTAAGCTTGATCTACCATCTAATACTTATATTCCAGCATTAGAAGTTCTCGAAACGTATACTGTTGTGATGAGAATCTACCGTCGATTACAATGGCCAAAGATTGATAGAGAAGTGACTTTACCAAACATCAGTTGTCTGATAGCTTATACAATCAATTGACCAAAACGATCAGCTTTTTACAATCAATTGACCAATATTATACATCATTTTTCACTATGTCTAGTGTCCATTGCAGAAATGTTTCATCTCTTAAGAAATCACTGTTTGATTAAAAAAAAAAAAAATTCCGGGCCATGAAAATCATGTTGCTCCACATTTTGAAAACAAGGGTGACTACAGGGAGTGAGAACACCAAAGTATGCATGTAGTACAATAACCTAAAAGCCAGAAAAAAGGAGAACCCATTTAAACTGGGATGAATTGAAAGGTGCTCTGGACTCAACCCTAAACTATTATGTCAGTCTGTATGCTCATTGCAAGTTGCAGAGGCAGTTTCACCCGACCCCAGCATTCCTTAAGATGACTGGTTTAATTATTTTAGCATGTTTTGAAATTAGGCTAATGATGGACCCCGAGAGAGCATGACTAACGCAAGGGAGGTAGTAGGCCTACAACACAGAAATGGGTTGCTGTGGGAGCGATCCAAGAATGTCTTGTTGCTGGATTTAGGACCACTGGCAAAGTAGGTGAAACCATTGAATTTATAGCTCGTAAACCTTGTACAAAATCTTGCGTGCCTACCAGTCTTTTTCACTGGTAAAGTTAGGGTATTACATAGGCCTGTAGTCTGGATGATAACCCCTTTCTGTAATAAAGCCCTTTTCTGCCTCTGGTTTCAAGGGCTATTGTGGTTTTTGTAGTATAGGTTTTTATTGGATTAACCTGAATTCAAACTGGCTCAGCATTCCTAAATAGCCCCACCTCATTTGCCTGTTGAGACCACAGTTCCTTAGATACCAATGTAATCCAATCTGACTCATACTCCTGTCTTTTTGTGATTGTAGTAGTTCTTTTTAAAGGACTTAGGGTTGGTCACTGTAAGTTACCTAGACGTGGACCCCTAACTCACTTGTGCTTAGAAAGGCACATCTCAGTGGCTCCCTATATGGCAATTTCCTGGACTCTCCCCCACACACGACCAACACCTCTCGCGACACTGGGAAAACCTGGGCTATCGAGCCCTAACCGATCTATTCCCTGATGGTACATTTATCACCCCTCAAACATGGCGGCCCGAACACTCTAACTCCGCTCTCGAGATGCTGCAATATTTCAGGCTCAAAGCAGCGATACGGGCAATGTGGCCTTCATACCCAGATGAACCCCCAGACTCACCTGAACTCCAATACATAGCAAACTCCGCAGGCAGCAGGGGCATAATATCCTCTCTGTACAAAATGAAGCTGGTAAAAGGAGTAAACAGATCCCCCAAACCACGGGAAGCATGGGCTAGGGAGCTCGAAACAGAAATCACTGAGGAACTGTGGAGCAAAATGTGCGCACACACGCGCAAAGTTTCCCTTAGCGCCAGATTCCGCTGCATACAATACAAACTCCTCAACAGGCTCTATTACACACAGCATAGAGTGGCGAGATTCACACGTACCCCGACTCACACATGCCAGAAATGTAGATCAAGTGAGGCAGATCATGTACACATGTTTGGTCCTGCGCTGTGCTAAATTCGTTTTGGGTGGATGTGACAAAAGCGCTTTCAGAAATAATTGTTCCCCAGTAGACCTAGACCCATTAGCCCTATTGTTCGGAATTTGGGTTGGATAAAATGAACGGAAGATGTCAACATTTTTAATTGTAAGTGCTATTGTTGCCAAAAGATGCATATTACAATGCTGGAAGCGTCGCTACCCCCTCACCCTCCAGATGTGGTTGAAAGCACTCACCTCGTTACAAAGGTGTGAGGAAGAGTATATCGGATCCCTGCCCTTAACTTCGCGCCCCAAAAATGTATGGTCAGAATTCTGCAGCTACTTGAACAATAGAGACAAGGTCGAGTGGAGCTCCACCCCTCCACCAGCCCAGCCCAACTCGTCATTTGTCTCAATTGTTCATAGGAGAATTGCCATAGCATTTCGGTGCTGGAATGCTCATGTGGGCGGGACAAAGACTGTTATGCAAATAGATATTTCTCCTCTGTGAAAGTTACAGTGAGCTACAATTTGGCTGTGGACTCTCGAGTGGGTACCTTCCCAAAGAACAGGTCAATTGGCCGTGTACATTCTCGCAGAGTGGCACCAATACTTATTTTTTGACTGTTTGTAACATAGCTGATACTGTTTTTTCTTTAGGAATATCCAAAAGCACTCCTTCTGAGTTGCATTTAAGTGGGGCACCTTTATTTACGCAACAGATCACGCCCTAAAAAAATGTACTGGGGAGAAAGGACTCAAAAGTATTGTATATTTTTCTGAAATAGGCCTTACAGTTAGTGTCAGGGAAGCAGTAACAGAGGGGATCACAAGTTATTGGAAATGCCAATAGCTATTATAGTTGTAGAAGAAAGTAGCACTTTTGGGAAATCTCTATAGCTTATCGTGGAGCGATTTTCTCCGGTATCTACTAAGCAAGGTACAACCTTCCCTTTACTTTTGCAGTCAATAAAGAGTCCCTCTTAATCTATAAATATTCATATTCATATTATGTTGTTTCTCCCCTGGCTGTCCTAGCCATCATGCTTGGCCTGTGGTTGAAAATTCTGTTTATTCTGTAAGGAAACTTAAGGGCATCCTCACTTCTTTGCCCAATATATCCTGCCCCCTGGTGGCTCGGGAAAGGCTGTCGCTATCGGATCCTGACCCTAGGGGTAGATATGCGAGGGAGAACTACCAGGGGTGGAGGAGACTTCGGGAGAGGAGATGAGGTACCTTTGGATGAGACATGGTATCCCCCTTTTCGAAAGGATTGTGTCCTCCAATGTATTCCACATCTTTGACATGTAAGGTCCACAATTGTGTACTTCGGAAACTTTTTCGGCAGGGGGCATCCTGTGTCGATGGCATTGGGTCGATGTCCCTCAAAGGGGTCCGTCGAGGGCGATGTCACCGGATGTTATAAATAGGATGCACGGCGCCCGTAGCCTCAGTTCCGTTTTTTCCGCAAACGTGTTTGCTTCGTAGACTCAGCATGCCTCGTGTATTCCTCGTGAATGTCTTCTTCTGCGACCCCTATGACTCTGCGGTCTGGCTTTAAGATTTGCCGGGACTTCAAGTCTAATATGTCGATTACGGCCCTGCATCGCATTTGTTTGTGGTGCCTGGGCGAGAGTCATGACACCGACGACTGTTCCAAATGCCAGTCGCTGACTGCTAAGGGCTTGCGGGAGCGTAAAGGGAAGTTACAAGTAGGTAGGGGTTCTAAAACCAGTAAGTCTCGTAAAACTACTAAGGGAGTGCCCACCGACGATTTAAGGGGAGACTCTCCGCGTCGGAAGAAGTCCCGGGGATCTCGGTCCCAGAGTGGTTCCCGCCATTCTTCCTCCTTGTCTCGGCATTCCAGGAAGCGCCGTCACTGGTCGCCTTCCCCGTCATCCTCGGAGGATGGCGCCGCAAGGAAAGTGGCTTGCCCCACTAAGTCCTCGACTCCTGAGGAATGGGCAGCCTTCAGGGAGCAAATGCTGGCGATTTTCCAATCACAGGGCACAGTTTCGTCCACGCCGTAGAAGCCGGCAGGGAACGGTCTCGGTCCGGGGCTTGTTCACCTTCGGGCTCAGGTCCTCGGCGTGATTCTCATCAGGAACCTTTGAGGTCCCGTTCGGGCAAGGATTATTTATTTATTTATTGGAACAATTTTTATTGATTTCTGTACAACAAACAATACCAACCAAACTTACAGTGCATATGATAATATTGAATATACATTGCTTCATCCAAGTCCACTGTTTCACCCATTCCCACCCCCCCTTCTGAGTCTACTCTCCCTCATGTTCAGTTTCTCCGTCTTGCAGTAGGGATTCCTTTTCAATGGTTTCTGTTGGATCCCAGTCACTTGACCCATCATACATGAGCCCAAATAATTCAGCTATTAGTTGCCTCCAAACTATCAAGGTTCCAGCCTCTTACACCCCCCCGCCATTGCATGCTTCCTGTCATACTGTAGTTTTTGCCTCTGCCCATTTCTTTAGATCTTTCCACCGTATTTCCATTCTTGGTCTATAACATGCCTTCCACCCCATAACGATTCCTCTCTTTGCTAGAACATACGCCAGATCTTTCAATTTACTCACATGCTTGAGTTTACATGGTCTAGGAAACCCTCCTATCAGGCAAGCCCATGCTGTATCCACCTCTATTTTGGTCCCTTTCTCTTCCATCCTATGTGCTATTCCTCCCCAAAATCTCTCTATTATTGGGCATGACCAGAACATGTGTACCATTCAGGCGTTTTCTTCGTCACATTTGGGGCATGATTGCCGTCCTGCGTTTTTGAATTTGGCTATTCTTTGGGGTGTCATATACGCCCTGTGAGTTATATATAATTGTATCTGTTGTAATCTAGTATTTCTTGACACTTTTTTGTGATATCCTTGGGCCCGCTCCCACATCCCATCACTCATTGGGGCACCCACTTCCTCTTCCCAGTCCTGTCTGAGTTGTACCACTTCCTTCCCCACTTTGGTCATCATCATTTCATATATTCTAGATATTTCATGTCCCCCCTCTGTTATCTCATATATTGTGTCTATGGTGGCGTCCGGTTCATCTGCTAGTACTACTTCGGATCAGGTCTCTTTAATTCGCTGCACCACCCTATGGTATGCGATATACTGCCCCGCATGTAACCCCGTTTCCTCCACCAGCCCCTCAAAATCCTGTATACTCCCCTCTTGCCACACGTCGCCCAATGTTGCTATCCCCACCGGTTCCCAGTGCTTCCTAATCATTAGTCTTAGTTGCTTTTCTTTTCCTGCCAGAGCGACTAATGGAACCTGCAGGGAACATGGGGGTGGATTTTCCATTAACTGACAGGCTCTCCGCCATATCTCCCACCCAAGTGTCATCATCCTTGGGCGTCCTTCCATATCCGACCTTGGCAGCCACATCATTTCTTTTAAGAAGAATGGGGCGCAGTCTAATCGGAACAGCCTGGATTCCAAGGTCGGCTCCTCAGAGAGCCATTTAGCTAAATATTGTAGTTGATTTGCTATGTAATACATTTCGTAGTTTGGTAGTTTTATGCCCCCTTTCTCATATGAGTTCTGTAGCTTCCATAGGGCCATAGGGCCACTCTTTTCCTTGTCCCATGCCAGAGGAATTCCCTGCATATGCTGTCCAACCTGGCAAAGAGCCATCTAGGTATGGGATGTTCGCAAAATAGTGCAACAGTCTTGGCAGTACCACCATTTTAAGCATTGCCCCCCGTCCCAACATCGCCAAGGGGAGCTTCGCCCAGAACTTCATACTATTTTCAATATTCTTGATGGCTTTCTCAGTATTGTGTTGATGCTCTGCTTCCACCGTGTGATATGTCTACCCCAAGATATCGGAACGTGTTGACCTCCCATGGTATCTGCAGGATCGGTAACTGCTCTAACGGGATCCCTCTCTACCTGCCCAGTAGCGTAAATACAACAACATATCATCAGCGTACAAGGAAATTAGATGCGGTTCCCCCTTTATGATGATGCCTATTACGTCCTACTGCTGCCTCCGGTATATTGCCAGAGGCTCTAGGGCCAAAATATACAGCATGGGGGACCACGGGCATCCCTGCCTAGTACCTCTACTGAGTTGCCATCTCTCTGATATTACCACTCCTCTCTTAACCCTGGCCAGCGGTGCGCTGTATAATAGCTTAGCCCATTTGAGACACCCCGGTCCTATTCCGTAATTGGACAGGGCCGCAATCCGCCATGGGCATTTGACTGAGTCAAAGGCTTTTATTGCATCTAGCGATACTATCGCCATCTCGCCTGCATGCCCGTTTGCATGTTCAATGACTCGGTGGAGTCGCCTGAGGTTGTTGAATATGTTCCTATTGGGGACATAGCCGGTCTGATCGGGGTGTATTAATTTATTGATGACTCTCCTCATTCTGTTTGCCAAGACTGCCGTTAATATTTTGCTGTCCTGGTTCAACATTGACAGGGGTCTGTAAGAGCCACAGTCACAGCCAGGATTATTGGGTTTGGGAAGCGGTATAATAATCGCCTCTGGTAGTCTTCCGACTTCATATGCCTCATTTAGCATCTCTAAGAGCGGGGGGAATACCTCATTTTTATACGTTTTACAAAATTTGCTAGGGAGTCCATCAGTCCCCAGGGTCTTACTAGTGGGTAGCTGCCTCACTACCTCCTCCAATTCCTCTAGGGTAATCGGTGCATCCAGCTCCTCTCTCTCTCTCTCCCGCGCTAATCTGCGGCAATCAAATATCCTCTAATGTTTCTCCTGTTTCTTTGCTGTCGCTTTCCTCCTCGTCTCCGTACAGGAGTCGGTAATAATCTGCGAATTCCTGATTAACTCCCTCTTGGGTGTCTACTATGCGCCCATCATCCTTCGCTATCGTTCTAATTGTAGTTCTAGGAGTCTCGCTTTTAGATAGCCATGCCAGAACTCACCCTGGTTTGTCCCCCCTGCATGCTGTCTCTCTATATACTTTTTGTAGTTAAGGTTGCATAACCTTTCCCAGTATCCCGCGCATTTCTGTTATAGCCTAAATACTGCTTCATTATCTTCCTTGGTATTACCTCCCCTTTTCAATGCTATTTCTAGCTCTGTTTCCGCTTCTTGTAGTTCGACCAAGATCCCTCATTGTAGTCCCTTGGACTTAGCTATGGCTATCCCCCTCACTACCACTTTAAAGGCTTCCCAGAGCGTGTCCGCTGTCTCAACACTGCCAGTGTTGATCTCGAAATAACTTATTATTTCCTCTCTCATGTCCTCCCAAAAAATATTGTCTTTCAACGTCTCTGCTCGTAGGCGCCATGTCGGTATCTTTGCTTTCGGGGGTCGGTATTGCCATACTAGTATCAGAGGCGAGTGGTCGGAAAGGACCCTCGCCTTATATTCTGCCTGCGCTATTTCTTTTTTATTAGGCCACGTGTAACAAACACATAGTCCAGCCTAATGTGTAGGTTCTGGGGGGCTGAATAGTGCGAATATTGTCTATCCTGCGGATGGTGTGACCTCCATGCGTCTAACCCAAAATCCGCTAACAATGACTGCAATGTCCTGCAAGCTGGGGTGGGTCTATCTATTTTGGTATCGATCTATCTATTTTCGGGTTTAGTACACAATTAACGTCTCCTCCCCAAATCACTGCTCCCCCTAAACTCACACTGAGTTTGTTATATAGGGTTCTAAAGTATGCCACTGTGTTCTTTTGGGGCATATGTGTTTATGATTATGATACATATTTCCTTGTTTTCCACCAGCCCTTTTTTATGACTATCCTCCCATCTGGCTCCACTGTACATTGCAATCGCTGTAACAGGACATGCAGTACCACCCAAGTAATTACCCCTCTGGCATAGGCCGAGTACGCTGCTCCCACAACAGTCCCCCTCCACTTCTTTCGGATCACTTCCAGCTTTTCTTGCGTTAAGTGAGTCTCTTGTAGCAAGGCTATGTCAATTTTCTTCCTGTGCAGATACATCATAACCTTATTCCTTTTTAAATAGCTATTGAGCCACCTAACATTACAAGTAACTATTTTAAGGACTCCCATAACATATTAGATTCCTGCTCTTCCCTCCGCAAGTGCAATCCCTTCCTTACTACATGTAGGCGTGTTCCCCAACTTAAGTTCTCCTTAACTATAAACACTTCAACTTCCCCAACCACCCTCCCTCCCACCTCCCTTCCAAACCCCAACACACTCCCCGGCCCCTCACCAGACCCCCCCCCCTCCCCTCTTGCCCTCTGCCCCAATTTACACTGTAATCCCCTCCTGTCCCTGCCCTTCCCCCTCTTTTGCCCAGCTCCATCCCTGGATCTCAGGCACCCCCGCATCTAGCCCTTTTCCAGCAATTGCCGTACTCGCGGCTCAGCAGGACGATATCGCCCTAAAGGCGGTCCTACTACTCTAATTCCCGGGGGTAGGCTGTCTCCATCTCGTAACTCCTATTGTGTTTATCAGATTAAGCACACTTATCGCTGCCCTTTTCACATTTTGCAATATTATATACTAGTCCCACATGCTCAATTGTCACATGTTAATCTTCCTTCATATTATCTCATCTAGCTGCATCCTTGTTACCAGTTCTATTGTCTCTATTCCCGCCTCCACTTCCCATCTGTTATCATAATAGCATCGTGGTCACTTATCGTGTTCCTGCTGGGATTGCTCCTCATCACGTTCTGGACAATCGTGTGCATCCAACCACGTCGCCACATCTTCTGGGGTATCAAAAAGAGCGGTTTGCCTTTGTGGAAAATGTTGAGCTTCGCAGGATACAAGAGCAATGTATTTGAAGCCAGCTGTACGCAGTCTCCTTTTGATTGCCACATAGCTATAGCGCTGCCTTTGTACAAGCATGGTGTAATCAGGATATGCAGTGATGGTCGCCGGCGCCCTTGTTATCGTCCCTCCTTTCCGAAAGAACTCCAAGATCTTCTCTCTGTCCCTGTAGTTGAAGATTTTCGCTACGATTGCTCTTTGGGGCTCCGGGTTGCGGTTTCCTCATCAAGGCCCTATGTGCGTGTTCGACTGCGAATCCTTGGGAGAGCTTGTTAGCTCCCATCTCCTGTATCATCATGTTCTCCACATAGTCCGTGGGGCCTTGCCCTTCCTCTCCCTCCGGGTGGCCGACCCAGCGTATCTTATTGCGTCTCGCTCTTCCCTCAGCTTCCTCCGCTCGATTCTCCAGGTTAGCCACCTGTTGTTTCAATATATGGACTTCTTTGGCATTGCTTGCGCTAGTATCCGTGTTGGTCTTCACCGCACTCTCTAGGCTGCTCGTTCGTTCAGCAAGCGCTCTCACGTCTTGTCTCAGCAGATTGACCTCTATTCCCACTGCATCTATTTTAGTTTCCAGTGCAGTTCTCACGTCTGCCATCGCTGTCCCCCATGAGGTTTTCAGTTAAGTAATAGCTGTTAGGATTGCGTTGTCCTCTCGTGGTGAAGCCGTGCCTTGTGCTGGGGTGGTGGGGGTTTGCTGTGCCTTAGCAAAAATGTCCATCGTGGGCTGTTTGCCCTTAGCTTTGCCTCCCCTTACCGACATTGCTCCACTCTGCTTATGCTCCAGAGTCTGTGGTTTTTTCAGTTATTGCGGGTATCAATGCCCCCCAGTGCTAGTCCTTCCCGGGCCGTGTTTTAACACCTGGTCACAAGCTACTCTGCTTCCTTACTGCTTCCGTCCTTAATGTCACACGATGCGCCACCGCGTGAGCTTCTGCTTGTCCACTCCCCCAACTCTTCCTGGCGGTGTTATTTACGGTCTTTTTGTTCTCATGTCCCCCCCGCACTGCTGACTGCGGGTTACACCTGGTAATTTCGTTATGGGAGTCTCCTCAGGGGGGGCGCTATACTCGCCCCACCGCCCCTTTCAAGAAATCGTGGAGGTCTTAGGGGGGTATCCCAGGCACTGCAGTTCTGTCTCAGCGCTATGTCATGGGTCTTCTTATGGCCTCTGGGTCTCTGCCAGCACCCCTCTACTGCTTGCGTTGTTTGCGGGGCTCTGTTTCCTTTCTGTAGCGTGATGCTGCGCGCACCATGGCATTCAGGTTACCCTTCCTTCGTGGGCTGCCTATATGCCCTTCGTATTTGGCCCGTACCTTCTTGTTCATCCAATCTACATAATTTGTATGCTGACAGCACTTTTTTGGTGATCACTGCATGCTTTCCTCTGGGCCTTTCCTTGGGTGCAGGTGGCACTCCTCTGTGCCCCCTTATGCTTATCTCCTTTCTGGCAATCTACCTGGTGCAAATGGTGTGGAGCCTCTTGTTGAAGTCTGCTGCCAGCGTAGCACCCAGTGTCTATGCTGCCCACAGCGACAGCAGCACGCACCAACCCCGCTTTAGCGCACACTTAAATTCTGCCGTGCATCTATCGGCCTCCCTGCAACCTCTTGTTGGCTGCCTTAGTACACGCCCATGCCATCCGGGTCACCTTATCCCGGCTATGAGTATGAGTCCTGGGGGCCTTCCTTTCCAGGCCGCGTGTGTGTTGTCCCCGTCCCGGCCTTATCTCGGCCCAATGTTATTGTCAGTGCAGCACTTAGTGCCTGCCCTCCCCGCACGGCGGGATATGTGCGATGTCGGAGCCACAAGTCCCCGACACACTGTGTTAGCATCGGGCGTCCCCACCTCCAACAATTCGTGTCACGCGCTCATAAGCGCTACTGTTTTTTGGGGAAGCGCCGGTCATCCACGTCTCTCCGTGCCCTCCGGGCCAGACCCACCGTCCTCTCAACCGGCCAGCTCGATTCCCGACGCAGTCCTCAGTGCCCACACAGCACAGGTCTCCGTGTGCTCTGCCTTCCTCGCCAGGCAGACAGGAACGCCCTATATACTACTTGGGTCCACGCACTCCGCGTACTCCTCTGTTTATGGGCCCATGTTTGTGCGCTGTCACAGCAGTTTTCGTACTTTCAGCAGCTCATCAGCTGTTTCCTTCTCGGGAGCCCGCTCCTTCGGTGCCCTGATCGCATTCAAGCGTCCCTTTGTTTCGGAAACGCCGCCATCTTGTTCTTTTCGTTCCGGGACGCGACCCCGGACACAAAGTAGCAAATCTCTCGTTCCGTTGATCCAATTAATCTGCTGATACGCACTTTCTGATCCTTTGATGTTCATACGTTTATGCTGTTAATTTTGAACTTCAGTCTTACGTCAGACAGCTCGCGCTTGTACGGATCGTTTGCCGGATCACGGAGCCCTCTGGAGATACAGCCTACTCCATGGCTGCCAAGCCACGCCCCCGTTCGGACAACGTTCAGGCTGATCGCAGAGCCGTGCTTCCAGGTCTCGGTCTTCGTCCCCGACGAGGCCGCAGAAATCTGGTAAAGGCTCGAGGGCGCCGTGTCCGTCAGATACGGATGTCAAAGCTTTGCCTTCACACCAGCCCTCGGCGCCGTTGTGGACGCCGAAGCCGTCGGTGCCCTCAACGCCTTCGGGGCCTTTTGGCCGGAATTCGCCGATGGAAGTCCCTGGTACTGTGGATCCTCCAAGGAAGGCTACTTCCAAGTCTGTGAGGCCTGTTAAGGGTTCCTGGGGCAGGAGTTTTTTCTCCCTCTGGATGACATCTATGAGAATGAGGAGAGGTCAGATGTAGAATTTGACCCTGTTGAGCCTGATGTGGCTCCTGTCTTTTCCAGGGACAGTCAGTTGGAAGAGTTACAGCAGTCTCTTCATGATGCCAGTGGCTTGGACACTTCTCCTGTGGTGGAGTTTGGCAGACCTGAGCCTGGGGCTTGTTAGGGAGGATTCTCTGTTAAGGCTAATTTCCCAAACCTAGTGAGTCCCCCAGCAGCTTTGCTGGATTTTTGGGGTTTATTTTTTTCTCCTGCTAAGAGTGAGACTCTTTTTCTCCCACTCTTAGACATGATTTGAGATATCCTTTGACTTTGTAATGTGTTTTGTGGGCTATGGGGTCTTTTACTCCATAGGGTTTCATGTATTTTTGGTACATGTGTTACACAGCACCCGCAGTGCAGTAACACAGGGGTGTCATAGTGACCCCCAAACATAGACTCCATACCCTGGGACTGACTACTGTCTCCCAGGGCATGTAAAGTCACCATTGACTTAAAGGGATGGTCTAGTAAAAAATTTTATTTAAAAAATAGATAGGCCACATTAAAAAAAAAATACTAGCATCCTCCGTTTTAAAACTTCCTATGTAAAATTTTGAGCTATTCAAGCTCAAAATTCGAAAAAGCAAGCACAGGGGCGCCGCCATTTTGTGAAATGGAGGCCCTCCTGTGCTGGCTTTTGCTTTTGCGGCACTAATGAAGGAAAAGCCAGCCAGCTGTAGTAAACAAAGTCTACCGCTGGGTGGCTTTCCCTTCATTAGTGCCGGGACTCGGAGGACGCGGACCGGAGACCAGAGCAGGAAAGCTGCAGCTGAATCTCGGTAAGTGCTATTTATTTTTTTTACAAAAAATAAGCACTAGCTGCGGTTTTTTTTCTAAGTTTTCTGGGCTGGAGGAGCCCGGAAAACTTAGAAATAAAACCGCAGCTTTAAAAACGTTGTATTTATGTTTGCGGTCGCTTTTGAAGCGACCGCAAACATAAATACAACGTTGTGTTGGAAAACACTGCGGTTTTTCGTTCCAAGTTTCTCAGGCTCCTCCGGTTCGGAGGAGCCTGAGAAACTTGGAACGAAAAACCGCAGCGTTTTCCAACACAACCGCGTGTGTTTCTGCCTGCTGTGGCTATCACTTTGGGTCTCGGGTGCTCCCAGGAGCACCGGAGACCCAAAGTGAAAGCCACAGCAGGCAGAAACACACGAGGTTATGTTTACATGCCGCGTAGTGTTTCTACCTGCAGCTGATTTCCCATTTGGGGCTCTCGGGCTCCCCGTGGGGAGCCCCAAATGGGAAATGCTACGTTGTCTGCCTGAATCTTCTTTTCCATTTGGGGCTCTCGGGCTCCCCGTGGGGAGCCAGAGAGCCCCAAATGGAAAAGCAGATTCAGGCAGACACAACGCGGTTGTTTTCTGCAATGCCGCGTTGTGTCTGCCTGAATCTGCTTTTCCATTTGGGGCTCTCGGGCTCCGGGAGCCCGAGAGCCCCAAATGGAAAAGCAGATTCAGGCAGACACAACACGGTTGTGTTGGAAAACGCTGCGGTTTTAAAACCGCAGCGTTTTCCAACACAACGTTGTATTTATGTTTGCGGTCGCTTCAAAAGCGACCGCAAACATAAATACGTTTTTAAAGCTGCGGTTTTATTTCTAAGTTTTCCGGGCTCCTCCAGCCCAGAAAACTTAGAAAAAAAAACGCAGCTAGTGCTTATTTTTTGTAAAAAAAATAAATAGCACTTACCGAGATTCAGCTGCAGCTTTCCTGCTCTGGTCTCCGGTCCGCGTCCTCCGAGTCCCGGCACTAATGAAGGGAAAGCCACCCAGCGGTAGACTTTGTTTACTACAGCTGGCTGGCTTTTCCTTCATTAGTGCCGCAAAAGCCAGCACAGGAGGGCCTCCATTTCACAAAATGGCGGCGCCCTTGTGCTTGCTTTTGAGCTTAAATATCTCAAAATTTTACATAGGAAGTTTTAAAACGGAGGATGCTAGTATTTTTTTTTTAATGTGGGCTATCTATTTTTGAAATAAAAATTTTTACTAGACCATGCCTTTAACTAGTCTTAAATTGTGAACAGAACCAGTACAAACCATCATATTGTGCAAGTACTGGTAGAGGTAATTAGATTGCCCCTGGTTCTGTTTTTCGAGGGGGCACTGTGCAGTCCCCCCTCGTCGAGTTTCTGGCTGGTGGCAGTGGTTACCACGCGAAATATTCCACCGGAATATTTCCTATGGGAGTTTCCCATTCATTTTAAACGCACCACTTTTTTTGGTGCAATGTTAAAGATACCGCCGGGTTATTTATTTAATATTTATTCCCCGGTTGGGTCTTTTTGCCAGGACTCGGTTTTAAAATGGCGTTTGTGTTCGCCTCTGTAACTCCAACCCAAGTCGAGCCCTTTGTTACACTTTTTGGCAGGCTTCTCCACAGAAGCCTCCAAAAGTGGTGCCACTCTGTCTGGGTCTACAGGATGTGTGGGAGCGGGGTTTAGGCACCCTGGACTGAGTTGCCTCGGTAAACTCACGTCGCACTCTTGTGTGATTGGCCCAGTGGTGAGCCGCCGGGCTCACCACTTAGCATGTTTGAGTGACAGCTAGGACTGATGAATGGGGGTTTTCTGCATAAAAGCCAGGCTTTGGGGACTGGAACTTCAGAAGTCGCCACAGGACCAAAGAATCCGAAGAGGGAGAAGCTGAGCCGACCTGCAACAACGACACCACCGGTGGAGCCCTGCTGAACCGTCTCACCACTTCCCAACGAAAGAGAAGATCTTCATCCCGGAGAGTCTTCTTCCTCTGAACTGGTGGGGATAACCAGTTCGCCCTCCTTTTCACCTTCCTGGATTGTCTCGTGGTCGAATCGCCCGTGCCGAGCACCCCGGCGGCCGGATAGCCACGCTTCACCACTACCGCGAATAAAAGGGTAGTACCTTTCAACCGGGAAACTCGACGGCTGGTTTCTTCCCTGGCAGTGCAACGAACTCCAACTTTCCTCCACGTCGAGATCTTCTCTTCTCCTGGACGAAGCATCGACTTGCACCCGCTGCCAGGAACAACTGCCCCCCCTGGAGCTTTCTCACCATTTCAGGTACTGTGTCCCGCCTTGTCTCCCTTGCAACAGACTGTTCGAGGTGTCCCGTAAATCCTTGACTTTCTATCCTGGGGTGACTTGGGACCTGCTAACTAACTTTTTCTGAACTGATCCAACCCTTTTCGAACTATCTGCAACGACTCTTTAAAGTACTATTCAACTGTGTGATCTTGGTCACATTCCGTCTTGCTCTCTCCAAGAGTGGGCCTGGCCTATGACTTTCTTGCTCCTCAGTAGACTCTGCCTTTTCTGACTTGCTCTGGTTCTCCTCAAAGTGTTGGTATTGTGTATCTTCCTAATTCTGCCTTTTTCTCTCCCTTTTTAACTAACTTATTGGAGTGCCATCTTAGGTTAAGCGCTCCCCTCTGTCTGTAAATAAGTGGTGTTTTAACTAAGACTTGTTCAATAAGTAATCAGGGATGTATATATATTAATATTGACTGTGTTTGAACTTGCTTGCCATGTTAGTGTTAGTGTATTTTACAAAGTGTGTTTTTAAATAAATAATTATATACTTTTATACCCAAGCTCTGGTCAGTGTTTGCTTGTGCTTCTGTATCTTTGTACCTATCTTGTATACTCTATATACTGTCTAACTCTTTTACTTAACCCCTCCAACGACGATAAACCCCCTTGAACATCTAGCCCCCGTTGACACACGATATCTGGAATGGAATACTGGCGCAGCACCTAACCTGTGCTCGCTTGCTGCCTGACCCCCCCCTTGTTGCTTACATCATCGACCATATGGAGACTTGTTAATGTTGTTATTGTTTTGTTATTTCTGTTTAATCGTTAATTCACTAATGGCCTATTTTGTGTATTCCTGACTATTACTATTGTGATTGTTTGATTCAGTGATGCAACTGTTTTATTACATAAATCCCAATAAAGAAATTTGAAAATAAATACTGTCTAACTCTTCTTGAGAGAAGTCTGGCTGCTCAGCCACAGCTACCAGGTAAATCTGGGTGGTACAGACTACTATCAATTGGGTTTCTGCGTAAGAGGGCTCATGCTGAGTCCTCCTACAGGAGACTGATGGCTAGGGTCACTGATTATCTTGGTTGGTCTAGTCCTCCAGAAGCTTTTGTTCAGGATGACTTAATTGGTTTTTTGGATCAAGGTCCGTTCTTTGACCCGGTGTTATCTTTTCATTTGACGTTTCAGAAAAGGGTGACAGCTGCTTGGCAGACACCGTAATCTCTTCCGGCAGTTAAAAAAATATTAACTAAATAATACCGCCCTTACGGTAGCGACCCCAGCTACCTTTCATCTCACCCCACTCCCGAGAGCTTGGTGGTTCAGGCGGCTACGGCCACCTCGAGGCAGGCGGCGTACCCTACCATCCCGGGACGACAAACGCTTCAATGATTGGGCTGCATGATGTTTTCTGTGGGGAGTATGGCGCTGAAGTCAGGCAACTCCACTTGTGCCTTAGCAAGATTTTCACACACTCTGTGGAATTGTGTTTCTCTAGCGGCTGAGCATATTCCCAAAGGGGAAGAAAGGGATGGATTCCTTGCTCTCATGCAAGATAGCAAGGATGCCATGTGTGAATCCCTTCACTCGGGTTTGGACACAGTCAGCAGTGTTAGACGGTCCATGGCTGCGAGCACGGTTATACGCAGAATTGCGTGGTTGCCGAAGTCAGGTTTTGCTCCGGACATGCAAGGCCGTCTTTTGAACATGCCCTTTGATGGCGCGCATTTGTTTTGACAGCAAGGCTGACGAGAGCCTTGAGAGATTGCAGACCTCAAAAGCTGCAGCAAAACCTTTGAGCGCAGCTGTGCGTCAACCTCCGCCTTTTTGTCCTAGGGGACAACAGTGAAGGTGAGGTTCTTTTCGTTACTACTCCTCCTTTGGTAGGAAGAGAGGAGCTGCCAGTCAAAGGGGTCAGCATAAAAGTACCTGTGGTGGTCTGGGAAATAGTGGTGCCAAAGCTGCTCAGGCAGCTGCCTTTTTGCCTTCAGGCACTGCCGCAGCCGCTCCAAAACAATCATGAGGCCATGTTCCATTGTTCGCCGGTTTTGGCAGACTGTCTCAGCATCTCGAAGAATGGCGAGCTATTACTTCAGATGCGTGGGTTCTGGATACAATAGCCCACGGCTACTGCCTTCCCATCCTAAAGTGGCCTCACGACAATCCACCGGGGAATCTCTCTTTGAAGCTTCCAGATCCGCTCCTTGTGCAGGAAATCTTGACCCTGCTGGAGAAAGGCGCTATAGAACTGGTGCCTGTAGCAGAGAGGAACAAGGGATGGTATTCCCCATATTTTTTGATTCCAAAGAAAGACGGGGGATTGAGACCCATCTTGGACTTGCGTTGGTTGAACAAACTTCTCAGGAAGGACAAGTTCAAGATGGTCACTATTTCTCAGGTCCTCCAGTTTAGTTTAGTTTATTACTTGTATTGCGCACCAAACCCACAGGTAGTCGGGCGCATCATATAAGATTGCTCACAGCTTAGTTGTACATAATATACAATACAATACAATACACATTATATACAAAATGCACTTTTACAATTTTTTACAATTTACATGGTAATAGCGCAGAGAATATTTATACATTATATACAAAATGAATTTATGCAAAATCTTTGCGAACGGCATACCGAGTGGGGTCCGGAGTAGAGGAGGGTAGGTTCTAGGTGAAGAGGGCGAATGCCAAAATCACGCTTAGCCATCAGAATCTTTGAACATTTTTATAAGGATGTGGCAAAATTTTGTGTAGGATGGTTCTAGTCTGAGTAGGGTAGGGAGTGAATTCCATAGTTGGGTAGCCTTGACCTGGAAGCTGTTACCTCCCACTTTGTCCAGTTTGAATCTAGGGGTCAGGAGGCAATTAGTATTTGACTGTCTGGTTGGTCTTGTCTCAGATTTAGTAATGATGCTGTCCATAAGATAGCGAAGGGCCGCTTTGTTAACGCATTTATGTGTAAGGGAGGCGACTTTAAGTTTTATTTGGTCCATTGTCGACAGCCAGTTGTAAGCTCTTCTGGTGTCCGAAATATGGTCTCTCCTGGCAATTAAGAGCGCGGCTCCAAGGGCGTTGTTTTGCAGGAGTTGGATTTTCTTAGTGGTTTGCTTGCTCGCCCCAATGTACATGGCATTGCAGTAATCAAGTCTTGATAATATAAGAGCTCTAGCAAGGGTGATACAGCTGTCATTAGAAAGGAAGGCTCTGCCAGCTCTGATTAATTTACAGGTATAGGCTGTGGCCGAGGACAACGTGTTTACCTGTTTGTTAAACGATAAGGCAGAATCCAAGTAAACACCTAATGTTTTTACTTCCTTAGCAGTTGTAATAATGTTATTGTCGACGCTAAAGGCAGAGTAATTTGGGCTTAGTTTCTTTAACGATAGTTGTGTACCCAGGATGATGATCTCTGTCTTGTCATCATTCAGGCATAGTCCATGAGAGGCCATCCATGCCTGGATGATGAGGTAAACCTTATTTACCAAGGCCAAATCCTTTTCATAATCACCGGTAATTGGTAGGAGGATCTGCGTATCATCTGCATAGTTAGTGTAGGTGATACCCAGATGATCCAAATCATCGAAAAGGGGCTTAGTGAAAATATTATATAAGGTAGGCGAGACACATGAACCCTGGGGAACACCACACGTGATAGGGATTGGGTCAGCTGAAGCAATGGGAGAAAATACTCTCATGGTACGATCACTGAGGAAGGATTGTATCTAAGCTATAGCTTCTGGGGAGAAGTGTGCTGCCGAGTCCAAGTGGCTGCACAAGACTTGGTGATCGACCAGGTCGAAGGCGGCCGATAAGTCCAGAAGCAAGAGGAGAGCTAGGTCGCCTCTGTCCCTGAGGTCATCGATCTGGGCCTTCAAGTCAATTAACGCAGTTTCAGTCCCGTGTTGGGGCCGGATGCCTGATTGTCTAGATCCCAGCAGATGATTGGATTCCAAATGTTTTTGAATCTGTAGATAGGCTATTTTATCTATGATTTTCAGAAGGAATGGTACCGTGGTAATAGGTCGGTAGTTCGTGGGAATTAGAATCTCTCAAGTTTGTTTCTTTAGTAAAGGGAGCAGCCAGGATTCTTTAAGGTTAGTGGGGATGCTGTTGGTCCTAAATGATGCGTTGATCAATTTAGTGATAAAAGGTGACAGTTCTCTGGCTGCATTGTTTGAGTTGGGCAGGGCACTGATCACCATGGCAGTAAGATAAGGGGGAGTAGTTTATCGCAAGTGATGTTTTTTTTGTTGCGAGGAGGGACTGAGGGAGCTAGTAGTGCGGGCGGGGCAATAGTTTTCTCAGTGTTGATGGTGAAGGTTATCAGATGGTGGTCTGACCACAACACAGGTGAATTGGAAGAGATGGTCGCATTACAGTTATGGTCCGCTATCCAATCCAGAGTTCTTCCTTTAGAATGTGTAGGGTCCAGTACTTTTTGGGTGAGACCTTGTTCTGTGAGGATATTAGCCACAGTAGAGGCATGTGCGTCTTTTGGGTCATTATATCCTAAGTTAAAGTCTCCTAATAAAATGACTTGGGAAGAGTTTTTTAAATTGTTTGATATGATATTAGATAAGTCATCTTCGAAGGTACCAATGGAATTTGGTGTCCTGTATATTAGGTGGATTGTAAGAGTTTGGGTGCAATTTAAGTTAGGTTTGGCTGATAGGTTCTCGCACGAATTGGTATCCAGGTGTCGTATAAGTCTGATAGGTAGGTTATCTTTTACAATGAGTGCAATTCCTGTCTGATCTAAGGATAGTGTAGCCTTTAGGGATAGCTAGTGATAGTGCTGGGCCTGCCGCGGCGTGCAACCAGGATTCAGTGACTGCTAATAGGTCTAGTTGTTCTAACTGTATGATCTCCAATATCTCGATGGCATGTGCTACCAGGGATCTAGCATTTATTAAAGCTCCTTTAAGAGTATGGCAAGGTAGGCCGGCTGGTGCTGTGGTCTGTGTTATTTGTGGTTGGTTACCTTTGGCTTTACTAATATGGGTGACAGGTGAAATGCGGGATCTGTTACTAGGTGCTAGTGTTCTGGCAAGCGGTTCATACAGTTTAGGCAGTCTTGCCCGGAGTCTGCTATTTCTGACAGGGGTCATGCATGGTAGAGATAACAGTGATTCTTGCATGGTTAATTTGGAAGGCCTTTCTACATTGATCCCAAGTGGGTGTGGTGCTATTATGATGGTGGGAGGGTAATAGTTTACCAATGTGTTTATTAACAGCGTAGTGGCTAGGACAAGAGTCATGCAGGTCAATGGGCTCCTAGTAGTGACATTTTAGGAGTGCTAGATGCAATGGCAATACAGAGCCCTGTGGCAATATCTAGGTTGGATTCAGTACTTCTAGACCAAAATACAATGAGCTAGGGAGACACTTAGCCGTACAGTGCCCTGTGGCGATATCTAGGTTTGGGTCATCACTTCTCGACCAAAATATAGTAAGCTAGGGAGATACTTAGTAGTACAGTGCCCTGTGGTAGCGCCTAGAATTCAGGTAGGTACAGCCGTATGGCTGGAGGCACTGGGTGACATCTAGATTTAACATCAGGCAGCAAGGCAAAAATGCACTAGTAACACCTAGATTTGAAGTACAGCAGTATGACTAAAGGCAAAGGGTGACACCTAGATTTAACATCGGACAGAATGACTATGGTACATTGATAGCATCTAGGTTTGAGATAAGACAGTTGTCTGCAAAGCATTAGGTCTGAGTTCAGTCTTAGCCTGTTCTGTGAAGTTGCACATGGGTTACAGGCTTACCAACAGATACTGGCAAGGCAACAACAGGCTAAAATCTGGAATTTGATTAATGGCAATTCAGTGGCAAACTTAGAATGTGAAGATAGCAATTCAAGTGAGATAGCATGGCATGATAAACATATCAATGTAGAAAGAAGTGCAGTATAAACAAACATTGCTTTATGACCAGTCTGGAAGTTGTCTGCCCACATGTAGCGGTAGTGATGCCCAAGTGGTACTGTGACATATTAATCAAACATGGTGAGTGTCATGGCAGCTAATGTCATGTTTGTAAGGCGAAGGACAACGTGCTAGCGGCTGACTTCGTCGTGATGTACTGTAAGTCGTGTGCCGACAAGATAGGCAGGAACACGGTGTGCACTATAGCAGAGGGCTCACGTGCAGTTAGTGGGGCAAGGATAGTTAGCTTCGCTGTTGTAGTCACCAATGTTAACGATGCTGGCGCCTAAATGTGAGATGTAGCAAAGTTGGATATTGGGTTAACATGGAATTCCTTGCATAGAAGAGGGCAGAGTTACCTTGTGCAGGAGCCAGGGGGGCTGGCAATCGGCAACCACGGCAAAACAGGCTCAAAACAGGCACTAGCCTTGCATCCGTGGGCCTTCCAGGAGGTGGGCCTTCCAGGAGGTTGGCCGGCCCTTCAACTTCAGGATTGGTTGGTGTCTCTGGACCTTCAGGATGCTTACTTTCATATGCGGATTCATCCAAAGCACAGAAAGTACCTGAGGTTTGCGGCTGGTGACTCGCACTTTCAGTTTCGGGTCCTGCCATTCGGATTGACCTCCGCCGGAGGGTCTTCATCAAGCTAATGGTGGTGGTGGCAGCGTATCTCAGGTGAGGGGGGGATTCACATCTACCCCTACCTGGATGACTGGCTGATAAGTGCGCGTTCTCCCGAGAAAGTGATGGATCATCTCAGTCTCACCTGCCGCTCCCTCCACAAGCTGGGCTTCTCCCTCAATTTCAAGAAGTCACATCTGACACCTTCCCAACAGCTGCAGTACATCAGGGCTGTGTTGGACACGTCCTTGGGGAAGTGCTCGCCTCCCAAGGTGAGGGCTCATCACATGTGCAGATGGTGGTTTCAACATGCCCAGTGTCTTCCGGCTTTCGAATTCTTAAGGTTGCTTGGCCTCATGGCATCCTGCATTTTTCTGGTGCCAGAGGCCGGACTGAGGATGTGATCCCTGCAATGGGTCCTCAAGATACAGTGCTCTCAATTCTCAGGCAAGATGTCGGATCCCGTTCCGATTCCACTCTCGGTCTCACAGGATCTTCTGTGGTGGGCCAACGAGGGGAACCTGATGAAGGGGGAGCCATTTTGGCAACCGTGGCCAGAGGTGATAGTAGTGACGGATGCTTCCCTCACAGGATGAGGAGCTCGTGCCGAAGATTTGACCGCCAGCGGTCGTTGGTCTCTGTCGGAGTCCAAACTCCACATCAACCTGTTTGCCCTGAAGGCTTTTCTGCCATCTGTGCGGGGGAAGTGTGCCCTGATCATGACGGACAACACAGTGGCTATGCATTACTTCAACAAAAAAGGGTAGGGTCACTCCCGTTGTGCAGAGAGGCGATGCAGCTATGGTTTTGGGCAATCCAGAAGGGTTCT
Organism: Ambystoma mexicanum; assembly: GCF_040938575.1. Taxonomy (NCBI): domain Eukaryota; kingdom Metazoa; phylum Chordata; class Amphibia; order Caudata; family Ambystomatidae; genus Ambystoma; species Ambystoma mexicanum. The sequence goes on along the minus strand of NC_090936.1, from coordinate 294,742,268 downwards.
CCATCCAGAGGTCAGGACTCTCAACCTTCACGTTTGGTATCTGAAAAGTTGGGGTATAAGGATTGGGACCTCCCAGATGAAGTGATGGAGGTGTTGCTTTCGGCCAGGCGGCCAGCAACCAAATCCCTGTACTGTTGCCGTTGGCGTAAGTTTTGCGACTGGTGTAGAGGACAAAATGTTGATCCTTTTCAGTGTTCCATTCCCATGGTTCTATCTTTCTTGCTTTCTTTGGCCCACAGGGGCCTTCAAGTAGGTACCATTTAAGGTTACCTGGCGGCGCTGTCTATCTTCAAGTGCTCGTTTGAAGAATGTTCTTATTTTAAGATTCCTTTCAATTCCCAATTTCTTAAAGGGCTCACTAATGTGTTCCCGCCATCCCCGTTCCAGGTTCCAGTTTGGGATCTGAATTTGGTCTTGAAATTCCTGGTGGGTGCTCCATTTGAACCTCTGCACTCTTGTCCTTTGAGACTGTTGTCTTTCAAGACAGTGTTCTTGGTTGCGGTTACATCAGCTCGCGGAATGAGTGAATTGCAGGTACTATCATCTAAGCCTCCCTTTACTGTGTTCCACAAGTATAGGGTTTTCTGAAGGTACAGCCTTACTTTCTACCTAAGGTAGTGTCTGAATTTCATTTAAGCCAGAAAGTGTTTTTTCCGTCTTTCTATCCTCCTCCTCATCCTGGTAAGGAAGAGGAGCGACTCCATAGGTTGGACCCTAGGAGAGCTCTGAGCTTCTATATTTCTAGGATGTCCAGGGTCAGAGTGGACGATCAACTCATCCAGGTGGATTATCCTCACCATTACTGAATGTTACCTTCGAGTGGATTGTGTCCTCCAACGTATTCCTCATCTTAGATGTATTCCATCCAGCTTTGCTGGTCTTCTGAAATTTTTTCGGCAGAGGGTGCCGTGCGTCGATGTCGTTGAGTCGATGGTCCCTCGAAGGCCTCCGTCGAGGGTGACATCATTGGGTGTATAAGTAGCACGCGCGGCTCCCGTTGGCCTCAGTTCCGTTTTTCCGCAGTATACGTTGCTTCGGACATTCGGCGCGCCTCGAGTTCTGTGAGAAGATATATAATAACGAAATATGTCCTTGTCATCGACGCCGACCACGACCCCGAAATCGGGATTCAAAAAGTGCAAATCGTGCGAGTCAAAAATGTCTATCACGGACCCGCATCGAGAGTGTTTGTGGTGCCTCGGAGAAGGCCACGACATGGAGGCCTGTACGAAGTGTCAGGCGATGACGGGGAAGGCCTTGTGAGAGAGGAGAGGAAAGCTACAGGTAGGTCGAAAAAACCAATCAAAAAACCTCTAATGTCGAGTCGAGATCCCGTGAGGAGAATTCTCCTCGACGCGAAAGGCATCGATCGAGGTCCCGTAGCGATTCCCATCGCTCGTCTTTGACAAAAAGATCGAAGAAACAACGCCACAGGTTTCCCTCTACCTCGTCGTCAGACGAGTCTCCAAAAAAGATGAAATGCCCCACGAAACATTTGTCTACCGAAGAGTGGGAAGCATTCGGGGTCAAAATGATGGAGGTGTTTGAAAAAGCAAAGCCTCGGTCCGCACCTTCTTCAGAAGCCGGCCGGGAGCATCATCGCTCTGACACTCGCGCGCCCTCGAGCCCGGGTGATCGAAAAAGGAAGGATAGGGAACCTTCCAGGACGCAGAGTGAAAAACGCTCGAGTCGAGTCGACCGCTTGAGGTCATCGACGCCGTCCGAGACCCATCCTACCTCGAAGGGAAAATCTTCGAAGGTCGCCTCGACGCCCTCGAAGCAGACCCTGTCGACGACCACGATGTCGTCGATGCCCTTATCTACGTCGAAACCCTCGGCGCCAAAGGCTCCAGCTAAGCCAGAGAAGCCAGAAAAAGAGAAGGATAAGGTTACACAACCTGTATTGTCCTCAGAGCCAGGTACTAGACCTCTTCCTCCTCCTCCTCTCCCAGAGAAGGTTTTCAAGCCTCTCCCCAGAAAGGAGTTTTTCAAATCCCTGACCTCTATTTTTGAGAAACAGGAGAGATCTGATGAGGAGAATGTACCTTTTGGGCTGGAATATGGCACCCCAAATGTCCCAGAATGCTTGATTTCAGAAGAAAGCAGAATGAGGGACTTGGTGGAATCATTACACAATGCAAGTGGCATTGACACATCTCCTGAAAACGACTTTGGCAGAACAGAACCAGGAGAGCATGCCAGTCCATCATACCGTCAATTAATGACAAAGGTAGTATATTACTTAGGATGGGCTAAACCATCAGCCCAATTCATCCAGGATGATTTAACAGATATATTGGACCATGGTCCCACCGAAGACCCAGTACTACCCTTTCATGTAGCCCTGCAAAATAGGGTGGCCAAGAATTGGGAAACTCCGGATTCTATTCCTCCGGTAAATCCCTCACCTCAAAATACCGCCCGGCCAGTAGCGACCCCGGCTATCTGTCCAAACACCTAACTCCCAGGAGTCTGGACATACAAGCAGCCACAGCTTCTAACAAACTTGCATACCCGTCTATCCCTCCAGACAGGGACGATAAGCGTGTGGATGGTTGGGCACGGAAGGTATTTTCAGCCGGGAGCATGGCATTAAAATCTGCCAACTCCACATGTGCCTTGGCAACATTTTCGTACACTCTTTGGGAGTGCATTGCAATGGCGGCGGAGCACATACAGAAGGGGAAGAAAGGGAAGGGTTCCTAGCCATCGTTGGAGATGGAAAGGAAGCCATGCAGGAATCCCTTCAATCTGGATTGGACACTGCAGATAGTGTAAGCAGGTCCATGGGCACTAGCACAGTAATGCGCAGATTTGCTTGGTTACGGAAGTCGGGTTTCGCACCGGACGTACAGAACCGCCTTCTGAACATGCCTTTTGACAGGTGTCACCTTTTTGGCAACAAGGCTGACGAGAGCCTTGAGAGGTTGCAGACCTCAAAAGCAGCTGCCAAATCTTTAGGAGCTGCTATTAGGCAATCTCAGCCTTTTTGTGCACAAGGACAGTCATGGAGGGGACGATCCTATCGTTACTACACCTCATATGGAAAGGCGAGAGGAGTGGCCAGTCAAAGGGGCCAGAAAAAGGCCACTCATGGTGGATGAGGAAAACTTGCTAAACCAGCTCCAGCTGCAGCCTCTCTGCCATCAGCGGCTGCAACATCCGCCACAACACCGCTTTGAGGACTTGCATCACAAAACACCTGTAGGGGGCAGGCTGTCACAGCATCTGCAAGAATGGCGAGCCATTACTTCAGATGTTTGGGCTCTAGAAATAATAGCCCAAGGTTACTGCCTTCCCTTTTTAATGCAACCTCAAAGCAATCCACCAGGGCGACACCCGTTGAAGTCTTCAAACCCGCTCCTACAGCAGGAAGTTTTAACCCTGCTGGAGAAAGGTGCTATAGAACCAGTACTTGCAGCGGAGAGGAACAAGGGATGGTACTCCCCGTATTTTTTGATCCCCAAAAAGGACGGAGGACTGAGACCCATCCTGGATTTAAGAAACTTGAACAAGTTCCTCAGAAAGGACAAGTTCAAGATGGTTACCCTTTCTCAGATCCTTCAGGCCCTTCAACTTCAGGACTTGTTGGTGTCATTGGACCTCCAGGATGCTTATTTTCATGTGCCAATCCATCTCAAACACAGAAAATACCTGAGGTTCGTAGTTGGTGACTCACATTATCAGTTTCGAGTCCTGCATTTCGGGTTGACCTCCGCCCGAGAGTCTTCACCAAGTTAATGGTAGTGGTAGCAGCGCACCTCAGGAGAGGGGGGATTCATGTCTACCCCTACCTGGACGATTGGTTGATCAGAGCGTGTTCTGCCGAGCAAGCACTGGATCATCTGCAAGTCACCTGTCACTTCCTCCACAAACTGGGCTTCTCCCTCAATTTCAAGAAGTCACAGATGACACCTTCCCAACAGCTTCAGTACATAGGAGCTGTATTAGACACGTCCTTGGGAAAGAGCTCGCCTCCCAAGTCGAGGGCTCAAGACATTCTTCAGATGGTTTCCAAATTCCAAAATGCCCAAAATCTCCAGGTTAACGACTTTTTAAGGTTGCTCTGCCTCATGGCATCCTGCATCTTTCTGGTGCCAGAGGCACGCTTGAGGATGAGATCCCTTCAATGGGCCCTAAAGACTCAGTGGTCCCAGTTCTCGAGTCAAATGACGGATCTTCTTCAGATTCCGAACAAGGTCAGACCAGACCTTCTATGGTGGACCTGTACAGAGAACATCCTAAAAGGAGAATTTTTTTGGCAACCATGGCCGGAGATCACAGTAGTGACGGACGCCTCACTCCTGGGTTGGGGAGCTCATGCTAACGGTTTGACAATCAACGGTCGTTGGTCTCCATCGGAGTCCAAACTACATATCAACCTTTTAGAGCTGAGGGCAATCAGACTAGCGCTGAAGGCCTTCCTGCCATCTGTCAGGGGAAAGAATGTCCTGATAATGACGGACAACACAGCGGCCATGCACTATCTAAACAAAAGAGGAGGTGTGGGGTCACTACCCCTGTGCAGAGAGGCAATGCAGCTCTGGCATTGGGCGATTCAGGAAAGAATCTCTCACGGCAATTCATTTAGCAGGGGAAGAGAATATGACGGCAGATGCTCTGAGCAGGCAGAGCACGGTATCCCACGAATGGGAACTGGCTCAGCAAGTCATTCAAGAGATCTTCACCCTTTGGGGAACCCCTCAAGTAGACCTGTTTGCAACCGGAATCAACCATAAATGCGAAAGGTATTGCTCAAGGGAATTTCCCCCTGAGAGGAGCCCTGGGAGACGCATTCTTGGTGGAGTGGAATTTCCCACTATTGTACGCGTTCCCTCCGATTCCCGTCATTCCTCAGGTCATCAGGAGGCTGAGAAGGTTTCGGAGCCGCATGATCCTAATTACCCCGGATTGAGCCAGGAGAACGTGGTACCCGGACCTTCTAGACATGTCCATCTGTCCTCCAGTACGTCTTCCTCGGAGAGAGAACCTTCTCTCTCAAATGGAGGATCAGGTTCTCCATCCAGAGGTCAAAACGCTCAACCTTCATGCTTGGTATCTGAAAGGCAGAGATACAGGGATTGGAATCTTCCAGATGACGTTATGGAGGTGTTGCTTTCGGCAAGAAGGCCAGCAACAAAGTCTCTATGCCTTTGGAAAAAGTTTTGCAACTGGTGCAGAGAAAAGAATGTCGATGCATTTCTATGCTCTATTCCGGAAGAATTATCTTTCCTTCTGACCCTAGCACATAGAGGTCTGAATATCGGAACAATGAAAAGGTTACCTTGCGGCGCTTTCCATTTTCAAGCGCTCATCGGAAGAATGCTCCTACTTCAAAATTCCCTTGATAATACAATTCTTAAAAGGATTCACTAATGTGTTTCCTCCTCACCCATTTCAAGTACCGATCTGGGATCTAAATTTAGTCCTAAAATTCTAAATGTGTGCTCCTTTTGAGCCTATGCACACGTGTCCATTAAGATTACTAACGTGGAAAACAGTCTTCTTGGTTGCTCTAACATCAGCAAGAAGAGTGAGCGAATTGCAGGCACTGTCTTCTGGGCCACCCTATACTGTGTTCCATAAGGACAGAGTTGTGTTGAGGGTAAACCATCATTTTTACCGAAAGTAATAATTGATTTTCATTTGTCAGAAAATTGTCTTACCCGCATTCTATCCTCCACCACATCCTTCGAAGGAGGAGGAAAGATTACACAGGTTGGATCCGAAAAGAGCTTTAAAGGCATGGTCTAGCAAACATTTTTATTGTCCCAACGGGTCGGCCATGTTTTTTTAAGCCTAAGTGGCTCGATTTTAGAAAACTTTCCTATGGACCTTACCCGAGTTTTCATCCATTAAACGCACGCGAAAACAAGCACCAGGGAGCCGCCATTTTCTGATAATCCTATCTTTTCCCCGATCGCCCTGGCGGACCTGCTTTTGCGGCACTAAATCAATTCCCCCGCCCCTGAGCCTGTCATTATCAAAACATTCATATTCCCCGCCTCTCCCCGTGACGTTACTGTGCTGCGTAGGCAAACGCGCCCAGTCGTCTTCTGCGCGACTCCACACAGAACCCGGAAACCAACACAGATCAACTCACAACACAGCGCGCCACAATTCGGAATATGAAACTGTACTTTACAATGAAACAGCAACACGGTACATTTGGTAAAGTACATTTATTTGACATTAAATGTTTAGAGAATATTTAGCAATTGCCATATGAACTCCGGAAGCCATTTATTTTCTTTTATCTGTATCCGCAATAAATAACTGTTCCGTTTCATCTTGAGTCACGCGGTGTTCCTTTATGGTACACAGGGTGTTCATTTTCGTAAAAAGAATCACTTTGGAAGCACGGTGAACCGCAAGGCTGTTCCATCAAATAGGCACTAGTCCAGCCTAAAGGTTGTTATGTTGCTTCTAGCCACTAGTACAGAGTAAGGGCATGTGGGCCCTTGGCGATCGTCCCATAATATGGTGATCGTGCTCCAGTTGTTGACACGAAGCTGCAGGTGTCTGCTGAAGAATCCATCCGCCGGTGTCTCAAACAGATGGCAGTGGCAGAAAGGGATCAAATACCTGTTATGAAAACAAAAAAATGATAATTAGTCTCACTAGCCGAACTTCATTAATATTACTCATTTTATTTATTACGGCCGATCAGAAACTATTTGCTTGCAAGGGTAGTTTAATGGAGTATGTTCGTCTATAAAATCAATGCGAAAAGTAACGAGATAAATCGAGGCAAACACACAATGATAAACGACAGTTAGTCTACATGCGTGAGGAATGATATGATATATGATATGGCATTTGTAACGCGCCTATACTCGTGTTTCTAGGCGTGACGAGGCAGGTGGGGAACAAGGGCAGACAGACAACGTTCCTACTAGGCCAGGTGTCTTTCTGATCGCGCATGGGGAAGGGCTGTACATGGTTAGTTGAATACAAATTAAATAATAGGGCCAGCTGGTGGCAAGTGCAAGGTAAATGCCGAGAGAAGGGGCTGAAGGATACAGAGACAGTCCCGTAGTGCAGGTAGGCAGTGCAGGAAAAAGTTGCTGGGCCAAGGACCGAGATCGGTGAGACCAGTGGACCTGCATGCCCATGTGCCCACTACGAACACGTTTTACTTGCTTTTCCTAGCTCTTCATTCATTCATTTATTCATGCATCCATTCATTAAATCTTCATTCCGGTATAAAAGCGTGTAATGATTTACTTACATTATATTTGAAATTTCCATTGTGTCTCTTCGTAATGCAGTCTGTAAAACGGACCGTGCTCTTGACAACGATTTTTCGTATACTGAACTAAACTGAAACTCTAGTTTCTGAATTTTCTGCCTTATCGTCTCTTACGTTATTGCGCACTCCCTTCAAATGTAGTTCTTTCGGCATGGTCCCTGTCTCAAGGTCAAAAAACAATAAACCCTTATACTTCCAGTGCGACTTGTGGGCCTCATCTGGGCGCAGTCCTTCGCATTCTTTATTTGCAACATCACGTAGTATAGGCATCTATGAGAACTTGAAGTTTAGAATCCGTCTATGTAGTGCGCCTCAATGTGCAAATGGGAACTGGCTTCTCTCCCAAATGCCACGGCCCGCTTGGCTGGCGCGTTCTAAGTGCCCCAATTTTGTCACCGTTGTCTGCGAGCTTTGCAGCCCAAATTGAGACATTTAATTATTGGCGGAAGGTCAGGGAAAGTATAAAGTACCACAGGAGTTGAGTTAAAAGTGAGATTTATTGTTTGTTTTATTATTTGCAATACGCAAGCCTCCCCTCCGTTAACAGTGCGCAGCATTTACATTTACATGAGATGAGACATGAGAAAAATATATACATACACATATGTGAGGTGAATAGAGAGAATTCAAAGATGACACCCAGCTTGTTCGCCACCCATGATGGTGAAGTTAGGGGTTAGGTTTACAGGTACACTGTACAATAACATTTATTTACAAAAAGACAATCGTATTGCAATTATTTAAACCGGGATTTGTACTTCACAATCAGCTGTGCATCGGGTGGGCATGGCACAGTCGCAATGTTTGGTGACAATGGATCACTGCTCTGTACAGAAACGTCCAAAATTCCATATCTGTGCTTCTCTAACACAGCAACAATAAGGCCTTTCACAAAGTTGAACTGCATTTCATCATAGACTGGTTTGATCACCCATTGCTTACTTCGTTTTGAAAACACCTTAGTGTAGCGAGGCATCCTTACTTTACCCCTAGTCCTAGATTGTTCACGTCCGACATTGCTGTTATGGGCCAAGACCGCTAGTAGAGTGCGATGTTTCATGCCCCGAAAGCTAAAATGCAAGCGCTTTGGCCTGTACTTTAGGCACATATTGTGCAACACCTCCAAATCTCCTGTGTGACAGAATTCTGTCAGTCCTCTCAAATCTCTTGATAGAGTTTTGTCGAAAACAATCTTCTCAATGGCTTTGTGTGTCGGTGAAAATGGAATCAACCACTTCTTCTTCTGTGCCTCCTCTGGGGACAAAGGGCCATGTTCACATTGGTGGAAATGTTCATTTGCTGTCCAGCGGTGAACGTTGGTACACTGGTGCATCAGTGACCGCCATTTTTCAAGTAGTATTTCCACTGAGCCCTCACAAGTTTTTGAGCTCCACCAAAGATGGTTGGTGATAGAATGTGACCACTGCAAAATACTTTCAAAACCTTTTTTTTTTCCTGCAGCCGAGATTTTCTTATTGATAGATTTAGCAAGATGCCATACGTCAAATTGATGTTTAATATGTGGGAACTGCTCTCTCATTGTCTTGGCAATTGAAACGTGTCTATCCGTGGCTATGAGGTCGATGTGCATCCCCCTCGATTGTAGATGTTCCACTGATTTTATAAATCCTAGTTTCTCCATGGCCACTGAGGATGTACATTGTGTTACCTGCACGACCTCCGAACTCACAATTTTCTTACTATCCATGTCCTGAAAGTGGTAGGTGCAGTACTTGGCAGAAAATCCAGGGCTATCGCACTGTCCATCGCCGGCTAGCCTGAATCGTTTGCCTTCGAATGTACTTGCTAGAGACAATTGTTCAATTTTCCAAGCATCACTAATGGCCGGAAATAGATAATGACGTTGGTATGTGTAGTACAGCGCTTTAGAAATGAAATGGAGTCCCACAAACTGAAAGAAAGCCTCTAACTTTCTAAAACTGGAGCCACTAAAAAGTGATGCAGCTGCACACAGTAGATTGCCTGCTGGCATTTTCCCCAGCATTGGTTGTGCAGACCATGAGAACCTATGATTTAATCTACAGGCGGCATTTATTTTGACGTTACTGCCTTTTATTTGACAAGTCACATTAATCAATGGCTTCCCACATACATTCCCTCTAATGGAACGCACACATTTCAGCATACTTATAATTTCCATCAAACAACTGTCGAATACAATGTATTTGCTCTCTTTCATTAGACTGTCATCCTGCGTCAACGTTGTTTCGGCCTGTGACGTTGTGGAGACTTCAACACATTGGAAAGTAATATCGCTGCTATCAAGTTCTGATGCGTCTATGGATGCTGCGGCTGGTTCATTCTCTCTCATTTCAACATCTGCTACTTCAACATTGATGGGAGAACACAACAATGTCGACATGTTTTTTGGTGGCAAATTTTTGGCGGGTGTAGATTGTGTAAATTGATCTGCAACTACTTCAGAGCTATCGTCAATACATTCAATAACATCTTCTTGTGGTGGTCCGGTCGCACTGTAGCTATGGTCCAATGCAACTTTGCTGTAGTCTCCAAACACAGTTAATTCATGTTCTGGCCATTGCACATGAACATCTCGAGCCTGAACACGCCTCGCCTCAATTAATAGTTCCTCCATAGTGTACTTGGTCTGGCAAGCCACATCTCTCATTCGCTTCACTGTTTGTGTGTGTATAGTTCTGACGCCCACGGGTAACTGGAGAAGAGATTGGAAAAGGGATGTTCAGTTTAAACACAAGATGGAGTGTAGTAGAATTGACTGGAAATAAACATAAAATAGTCCCCACCACAAACATTTTTTTAAAGTTATTAACTGTTTGTAACTAACCTTTTTTTGTTTTTTTTTCTTTGCAACTTTTTGGACTCGACCTTCAACATCTGCACGCTGTAGCTCCGATTCGTTTCCGCATGTCCTCCCTTCCTCTTGCGCTGAAAGGACTATATTTTCTGTATCCGCATAGACAGCACGGAATGAGGCTCCATCTTCTCCCTGAAACATAGTACTTTCATTATTGTGTATCAAAATATTGTTTGCATAAAACACACGTGAGGACGAACACACAGGTACATCTCAATAGCCAAATACCATGTAAACATTGTGTGCAACAATCAAAGGACAAGTATTCGACCAGATAGATAGTGACCACCCTGCACAGGTGTCTGACTTCCATCCTTGAATGGAGACACACTTGATTCATTTAAAAAATCGAGACAAACGTTGTTAAAATATATGTGGTGTTTTATTTTGTATCTTATTTTCATGACACAAAAATAGAAGACTTTAAAGATTATACAGGTCAGGTTGCAGCACAGCGAGAGAAAATCCCCTGTACTGACCGCTGTCACTCGGGAACGTTTCTCTAATGGCACGAACGGGACACGCGGGTATCACTCTTCGAACGCGGTGTCCAAGCCTCCCGTGAAGCCACCATGTAAAGGAACGATAGGCCACCAGCCTGTACCACCTGTGAAAAGGAATGAAACAAACTGTTTTTAAATGACCCAGATAAGTTTAATAAACGTTTGTTGTCAATGACAATTCTTGTAACTAATGGCATTTTACACGGACAAATGCTATCTAGACAATGCACACTATTGAATGACTTACATGCGTTACAATGATATGTAGATGTAATTTTGGATATAGTAGAAGAACATGAAATAGGAGTGGCATGACAAGCAGTGTATACTTACTCGTTACTCGGATTACGAGGACGAACAGTTGCTCGAAGTTCGTGCATAAGCACCATCATTATTCTCAACACGGCCCGTGTGAGGCAGGCTGCCCTGAAGTCTGGCAGCTCGGTGATGCATTGCGGTCGTGGCTCGCCTTCCGAAATGTAGGCCAGGCATCCCGAGTTTTCTCGGCAGCAGCAGTTCTCGTCCTCAGTTGGCATTAGCTCGCACCGATTGCATGTGCACCAGGTGGAGACGCCGTCCATTCGACTAGGCCCAGGCTCTTCATCTGTTGATTCGTCCTGCCAACTGCCGTCCGAATCCCCATCGTTTTCGCGTGCTTCCCTTTCCAGTAGTTCCTCCTCGGTATACTCGGGCTCGTACATGTAAGGCATTATTGTAGCCATTATGTGTTAAACAAACTAAAATAATTTATAGCGGTGGTACTGATATCTGTTCACACGGGCTACAAGCGGCGAAGGTAGCTGACCAGAGCACTGAAACGAGTCACAGAATACTCAAAGTAACACAGAGAGAGGAATGGAATCGAAAATCGGCTGCTGTGTGTTGTGAAACGGTCTGTTGATACTTATTGAGGAGAGAGGCGTCCTGCCATTTCCATGGCGACACGTCATTAGCTGAAGCGCAGCGAATGTTGACACGAGACGTGCTTTGGCGTTGGGAAATGGGCGGTACGAGTCTGCTGATGACAGGCTCAGGGGCGGGGGAATTGATTTAGTGCCGCAAAAGCAGGTCCGCGAGGGCGATCGGGGAAAAGATAGGATTATCAGAAAATGGCGGCTCCCTGGTGCTTGTTTTCGCGTGCGTTTAATGGACGAAAACTCGGGTAAGGTTCATAGGAAAGTTTTCTAAAATCGAGCCACTTAGGCTTAAAAAAACATGGCCGACCCGTTGGGACAATAAAAAATTTTCCTAGACCATGCCTTTAAGCTTTTACATCTCTAGACTTTACAGACTTAGAGTGGACAACCAGCTGTTTATCGGTTACACAGGAAGGAAACTGGGTCAATCGGTGACAAAACAGACAATTTCACACTGGATTGTGCTTTGCATTTCAGAATGCTACAGACTAGCTCGAAAAGACCCTCCGGAAGGGTTAAGGGCTCATTCCACCAGAGGCATCGCCTCCTCCACGGTCCTTCAAAGAGGTGTTCCAATAAGATCCAGACACCTTGGTCTTCGCTACACACCTTCTCAAAATTCTATAACCTGGATGCTTCCCAGTCTAGGGAGCTAACTTTTGGAAAAGCAGTACTATACTCAGCCATCTAAGAGTATCGAAAAATCTACCCCCTCCTCCAGAGGAATTGTCCATACTGCTTTGGGAGTCTATCTAAGATGAGGAATACGTTGGAGGACCCAATCCACTCGAAGAACAAGTTACTTACCAACTGGTAACGTTCTTTCGATTGGATGTTCCTCCAATGTATTCCTCATCGCCCTCCCAGCCTACCCCTCTGTAGATTTTTCCGGGTTATTGCCATCTCAAATCTCGCAAGGCTCATACCTGTCTTCCAGCACAATCTACACAGTACAAGATCAAAGATAAAAAGGGGAAAAACAGAACTGAGGCCAACGGGCGCCGCGTGTGCTACTTATACACCCGATGACATCACCCTCGACGGAGGCCTTCGAGGGACCATCGACTCGACGACATCGACGCACGTCGCCTTCTGCCGAAAACATTTCCGAAGAGCAGCAAAGCTGGATGGAATACATCTAAGATGAGGAATACGTTGGAGGAACATCCAATCGAAAGAACGTTACCAGTTGGTAAGTAACTTGTTCGTCTGGCGGGCAAGGACCCTCCTGATGGGTTGCAAGCTCATTCCACTAGGGCCGTGGTTACTTCCACAGACCTACAGCAGGGAGTATCTATTACAAGTATTTGTGACGCAGCCAAATGGGCTTCTATCCACACCTTTGTCAAACATTACTCTCTGGATACGCTCCATGGTCAAGATATGGCCTTTGGTAAGGCGGTTCTTTATTCTGCCATTTGATTAGGTATTCTAAATTCTTTTTCCTCCTCCATTTTCTGGTACTTCTTTGGGAGTCTGTCAAAGATGTGGAATACGTTGGAGGACACAATCCATTCGAAGAACAAGTTACTTACCAACTGGTAACGTTCTTTCGACTGTATGTTCCTCCAACGTATTCCACATCGCCCTCCCAACCTACCCCTTTGGAGAGTTTCCTATGCTATTGCAGGGTACGTTCCCTCAAGGCTATGTGCAGTCAAGCAGGCATTGGATATGTGCATGTCGCACGTTATGGAGGAAAAAACATAAACTGAGGCTACGGGCGCCGTGCGTCCTATTTATAACATCCAGTGACGTTGCCCTCGATGGAGGCCTTTGAGGGACATCGACCCGACGCCATCGATGCAGGACGCCCTCTCCTGAAAAAGTTTCCGAAGTACACAGCTGTGGACATTAAATGTCAAAAATGTGGAATACGTTGGAGGAACATCCAGTGGAAAGAACGTTACCAGTTGGTAAGTAACTTGTTCTTCCCTCTCAAAATGTCCCCTCAATTCCCCAGACCTTTGTGGGTTATTGTAGGTCAGACTCCTATTTACCCATTCACTCTTACACACAACACTTTGATACTGGGACGAGGAAGAGGCAACAAAAAGAGACAAAAGACTCTAGAACCAACAATATGCGGTCTAGACCCAATCAGCTTGGCAGGATGTTTAAATGCCTGCGATGCAGGAAGAGAGTGGACGGCTATAGCTATGGCTGTGGACACAAAAGGACCAAACCTCTCTGTGAAGCCATGCAGAGGGTAGAGCGAGTGCCGGTGTGGTGGAGCGAGGATACTCGCCGACAAGAGTTGCGGCAATAAAGCACCAGGCTGCAGGGACGCAGTGAGCACAGGAGAAGCTATAGGGCATTCGCAGGTTTGGGCAAGCCTAACAACTTTTACTGGAGCTCTTACCCGAGATGCTGGGAGAAGTGGAGACTGCAAAAGCCAGAGGAAGCCAAAGGAAGTGAAAGCAAAGTAGTCTTCACCATAGACGTCGCGATAGTGTACCGCGAGAGAAACAAAAGGTGCCCGAAGAGACTGGTGAGTTCCATAAGTGGGAAAGGGACGCCGGGGCATATTGGAGGCAGCCTGTATAAAGAAATAGCAGGAAGTGGAAAAGTCTTAACCTGGCAGGGAACAAGACCAGGTTAACTTAGGAGAGCCATATCCTGATAAACTGAAGCAATGTAAATGCAAATGACATTTCAAGTAGAAACACACACTTTTGAATGGTGATCTGAATAAACACAGCTTTTGTGGGAACCTATGAATATAAAGGAACTGTGTACTTTGAGAGGACAAGCATTGGCATGAGCCGTAAGAATTTGTGAAAGTGCAACGTGTGAATAGTGGCGAACAAGTAATGGTAAAGCATCAAGAGGATGTGAAATGAGCCTGAACCAAATCCCACTGTAAAAGTGAAACAATAGCAATGTGCAGGTGAACGAGAAGCAAGTTAGATGTGTCGGTTGTGTGACCTGTAATGGGTGGACTGTGTGTTCCAACAACTGCGTCTAGACCGAGGACAGCCACTTATGGAAAATCAAATTGAAATTCCTTCAACAGAGCTTGTAGGTGAATCTAAAGGAAACCTAGTGTGAACTGGAATTGAAGAATTGAACTTTGTAAAATTGTTGAAAGACTTGAAGCCTTGGGGAAGGTAAACCTGTTGGGGCTTCATGAACTATCTTGAATCCTGGGGAAGGGAAATACTTTCCAACCAAGAGCTGGAAGAATCTTGGAACTGTTATTTGAACACTGATGCTGACATTCCTACACATTGTATACAAATGGATGTGAGGGCAAGCATAGGTTTGGACACAGACAGACATTTACTCTGGACATCCTGACATAGACTATCCGTAGTTTCGTTTAGGTAGGGAAATCCCACCTAAGCATAGGGCAAGTTAGGTCTTTTTCCAACCCTTCTTTTGATTTAATAAAAGTAACGAGAAAAGTTGAGTTTAGTTGTCTGTGTCTACTTCATGATGCCTTCACAATTCACATTGGGGAAGAGAGGGGCACTGGGGATTGACACAGCCTTTTAACTGTGGTCTGTCGGGATACCCCAATTTTCAATGCCCTTCCGGCTTGCAGTAATGTCCCGCTGTGCTGCTAGTCATAGATTCAAGCTGCAAGCATTGTGCATCTTGAGGATCGGGAGCACCAGCACTCCATCTTCTATGACCTGGGCCTCTTCCCCAGACAGATCACCTAGCAGCCCCACCACCCACAATTTTACACACATTTGTGTTCATGTTCTAAACCCTGGTATGCCCCTGCAGATACTGTAATTGAAGAGGCACCAATTTACATTCAGTATTTCATATAATTGTTCTTGACAAGAAATAAAATGATTGACTGCCGCCACTAATTCTATGATGGGCTTTGTTTAACAACCCACATAAATGATTTTCAGCTGTTCCCGAACTTTCAGCATTTGCCCCTAAACAAAAGCTGCACCCACATCTGCCTGCACAGTTTCAGCTGGTTTATCAATCCTTGAATGCTGCGCAAACAACCATCAAAGGATCAAGATAATGGGTATTAGCATACTTGATCGCAGCCTAAATTGACCTTTTCAGAATTGACCGAATTGTTGTTGTTCGAATTCTTTATGAATTTAGGTCAATTTAAAATATAGATGTGGGCTGTAGGTAAAGTGGGTGGGGGTCGGGGGGGGGTCACCCCCGCATTTCTTGAAAAAGAAATTCAATCAATTGTGAAAAGGTCAACATATTTTGATCAAATAGACCTAAACCAGATAGATAATCTGCTGGAGACGCATACTTATTCCGTTTACTGTTACTTTTTTTGGCCCAATCTGTTTTTCTAGGATACACTAAAGGAATTTCACAAACAAGTTGTCCCTCTCCTTGGCCAACTGTGCTCCTATCCTGTGGTCTTGTGTAAGCCAATCACACTTTTGGGTAAACATTCACACGCTACCCCTCAGTTGGCATTATTTAACTCCTTAACTGCTTCCTGTCAGCCCAGTATGGGTGGGGGGAGGGTTGCACCGGATCATTGTTTTCAATTAATTCGTAAATAGTTCTTTGGTACTCCCTACTATTCTGAAAGTTTCTTAAATTCCTGGGAGTTCACGGGGCATGGACTGTTGCCAAATTACCAGTACATTCTGTCATATCCTCTGGTAGCCGTCACTACAGGGCCTACAATTGCATGTCTGCTGCATATACACAGCACCTGTGCGAGTATGTGAGTGACTGATAGTGGGTGTAGAAGCACTTGCTTGCTCGGTCGGCGTGTGCCCTCATGGAGGCTTCTACTGTGTTTATGCATTTGGGTAAGTGAGAGATTTAGTGTTGAGCACGCTGAGATGTTTTGGCTGGGGAAAGCGTTGTTAATGCAGAAACTTTCATCACATTGCTATTTACATTTGAAGCACATAACATCTGTAGAGCATCTTCCCCTTCAGAGTCATCGGCAAAGGTGGACCTGATCCTGCTCCATTTTAACTGTGTTTCGCTTCTCAAATTGTCGTTAGTACCTTTCAGACTTCTGGACTGCTTTTATTTCTTCCTCACACCAGTTCAAGAATACTTCACATTACTTAACCCTTACTCTGTATCAGTTCCTGTCGTAAATTTAGAAGTTTAGTCTGAACAATTGTACCTTCCACAGGGAATTACTTGCGCTTATCCTATTGTGTGAAGGTGCTCCAATTTCCTTGATATCTGCATGTACAGTGTCCATGAAAAGGGCCTGAGTAACTCGGCGAAAACTACATTCCTATAACTGCCATTTTCCTTGTTGGCTTCTTAAGGGGGGCGCCACATAACTCTTCTCAGAACTTTTTTTCAAGCCTTTTTAAACCCACCATAACTTTGCTGGTGTTTCTAAACCTGCTCTGATGAATCCGGTGGAGTCATCACTGATCTCCCAGCGGTAGCCTCTTCTAATGTGGCCATTGGACAGCAGCTGCTATCTGATCCTGGCTCTGGCGGTGGTAAAACGAGGGAGGATCAAATGGGAGGAGACAGCCTCCGGGGAGATGTCATGACTCCCATCGGGGGAGACATGGTATACCCCATTTTCCTCTGAGGATAATCTTCCCATACCCAAGACCCTTTACGGCTTATTATCATTTATCCACATCTCCCCCCTTTGAAGTGTAAGGAAACCTTTCTCCACATCAAATGAGCCAAACCTCCAATCTTAAGTTATCTTGTAGATATTACAAGACCACCTTCTCTGGGTCCAATTTTCAATCATCCAACAATACATTATTATTTAAAACTATTGCAAATGATTTTTCAAGCTCTAGAAATCAGTTACCAACCATGGACTGCTTGTCCCATAATTCCTCAAGTACTGGGATGAAAAAGATGGAAAGAGTAATGCAGAACGTGAGAAACCAGAAGTCCGTTGAGCATTCTAGTCTTTACCCACAAATGCCTGTGCCCGGGAATTTTAAAGGACGGAAACAAGATGCAAGAGGTTACTGTTGGCGAGAAGACGTTTCACCTCTCCACAATGCTCAGTGAATGGTGAAGCAGAAGTAAGCATGGTGGATCCAGGCGGCATACCAGCAGAGAAGAGGGGAGATGCTGACAGAGCAGGTCAAGCTGTCGAGATGCCAGGAACCAGAGGAAGACTCCTGGGCGTGTGCTGACCACCGTGACCAAACATTGCTTACCGGAGCAAGAGGGAAGCCAGGCGTGTGGAAGAGACGCCACATGAGACGAGAATCCGAACAGGAAATGGCAATGAAGGGTAATCAAGCGACGTACCTTCAACGAATGACCGGGAACGAGCCCGAGAACACCAGCAAGAACTGGTGAATCTGCCCAAAGGCAGTGGGAACCCTATGGCGTATTTGTGTCCATACCAATAACAGTAACAAGAACTACAGAAAGAGAGAAAACAAAGGCATTAACTGTAAAAAGGGGAAGAAAGTAAAAACCCTTTTCAGTGTGTGACTGTATGGAATGTAAACACATGGGAATACCAAAATGAAATTTATATCAAGAGGATGCCATATCCAAACAAATGAATATACAGTTGTGGAAATGGTTAGACACCAGATGTGAAAGCGAGGGGCCCTGGATAGAGAAAATACCAGGCAATTGCAAGAGTGAGAAGCCCTGGCAAGAAAGTATACCAGGCAGTTGCACAAGAATAAGAAGCCCTGGCAGGAGAGTATACCAGGCAACGACAAGTGCGTTAAGAACTCTTAAGTAGGGGGTGCGTGATTTCACTGTAGCTCCTGCCGGATCCGTCGCTGATCCGAAGAAGCGCATACTAAAATTGCGCGAATATTGACCCTGGTCGGACCTGCTGGCGCAGGAATACCTGGTGCTCAGGGGGAGCGCTTCAGATGCTGGAACCGTAAAGGGAGGATCAAGCTGGTTGCAGCCAAACGAAGGAAGAGATTTGTGGGAGCTCTGGTCAAAATGGCCGTCCTGTGAACAAAGAAGATAAGCCTGCACCCGTGACACGGTCCACTTCCCCAGCTTCCAGTAACTCGCAGGAGCGGGTGTCTTTTTGGGTGAGGGGAGCGCATCGGGGCGCATTAGTGCGGAATCTGTAATTGTGTCCCCATCATGGACAGTGTCGCACTCCTCTGGAACCTAATGTAGGGTGTGGCGGCGTAGGGGCGCAGAAGGGACTGCCAGAGAGAATATACGCGGTGTGCCTGCAGTCGGTGGAGAACAAAGGTAGTCACTCCACACCGTGACTGTTGGACGCATACGGAGAAGCCAGGAGAAGTGAGGGCGGGCCTCTGACGGGCGTTGTGTGACACGGGCACGACGGCTGTGTGCTACAGTTGCCGGGAGCGATACGGGCTGCATAGGCAAATGTTCAGACATTAGTCTGATGCTAGCGGGATGGAAGTACGCGCCATGCGCCACAGAAGAACGCCTGTCAGCGAGGGGGCGTGGCTATCCAGCCATGGTGTAGGACGTGCCTTGCCGGGTAGCTCCTGTATATCCGAAGCTGATCCGTGACAACGTGTCGAAAAATGACCCACGACCTCCAGAAATTAAGGCAAGTGCGTCGGAAGATGTGCCCTACATTATCTGAAAAGAGCGAGTGAACCGTGATAAGGAGTACTGGGTAAAAGGAGCTTTGGAAAAGCGGCCGCACATGCATAACGAAATACAAGATGGCGGACAACAAAGAGAATTGAAGACATGGCCGCAGATGCAAATTATTAGATCAGTGTGGCGGAAACTTGAAAAAGAGACTGGCATTCAGAGATCATACGGCGCTCTGACTTCACCCCTGTTTGCTGGCAACATCGTAAGCATTTGCTGCTCGCAGAAAATAGCGTTGTGTAATAACATGGTCAGCCGCAGACCCGCAGCAACGTAGTGATCCGCATGGAAGAGACTGTAGCCGCGCTGGGTAAACATCAGAAACTGCAGTGGCGGAGTTCAAGGAACGAACGGCACGAGCTGTGCAGCTGCATATATAGCAACACGCGAAGAGCCGGAGGAGTAGAAACATTGTTGCACTGAAGGAACAGTGGCGAGCGAGCCGCGCTGGGCAAGCAGGAGAGCCGGAGCTGCTGATATAAATTATTCCCACTCGCAATCTCACACGGGTGCCTGGACATACGTGGTTAAAGAGGAGCCGGAGGAGCTGCACCCCACGATGGGATTCCACATAAACGAAGCACCATACCGGTGCCCCACGGATACGGACGCCAGCTCTTTGTTCGAGTGGACAGAGGAGTAACTGCCCACTCTGCTGGGAGATATATGCCCCTGTAACCAATCCAGCATTAACACCTCAGAGTGAAAGTGGGACCCACACCATGAGGTCTGATCCATGAAAACACACTGCCACACTTGACCCAAAACCGCCAGTGTCACAACGGAACCCAGGGGGCAAGGGAACATGATAACACACAGCACTGAACAACACTGGCGAGGGCAAGAGGACAAGACAGGAAATCGGATCGAGCAAGAAGATGTTTTACCCGGGGTGCTTGCTGGGTAATGAAAGAAAATGAAGGCCGCGGGCAAGCTAAACGCCAACACCTGGATACGGGCCCACACCAACAGGATTGCACAGCACCGGGCACCACACAAGCCCGGGACTCAGCAGCGGCAGAGAGGGAGGTGCATTTAACGGCCCCAGGAAACAAGCGAGTAAGCCATCGATTACCACGGCCGTAAAAACATTGTTTGAAGCGACGAGCCAGACCAAGGGTGGTGCCCACAGGACCTTGATGTACACCAACACGGGCTCCCAAGCCATAGAACATGCGGACGATGAGAGGTCCTGCCAGGAGCCAGAGAGTGCATATCGGAAGAGATGGCAACGGTCAAAGTCGTGGGGGGACACAATCCACACTGGGCACAGTAGAGACAGTGGATAATAACGGTTACTATAGCCCTCGGAGGGCAATACCCTCAAGCACCAACTATCCCTGTGGCGCCACAGAGGAACGGGGAAGCAGGACACCCACGCTACAGAAGAGCTGGACTTTGGTATATAGGCAGGGCTGCGCAGTGTCGGTAAGAGGAGGCAAGGCCAAGAGCAAGCAGCCCACAAAGGATCTTTTTGCCAAGACGCAACAGACTCCTACTGCCTCGGCACAAGGCGCGGTAGCCGCGTCTGCAGAAGGTACCCCGGCAAAAGGGGACCACCTGATCCTAACAGCCATCACAGAGTTAAAAGCTTCATGGGGGACAGCGATGGCGGACCTAAGAACTGCCCTGGAAACCAAAATAGATGCAGTGGGAATAGAGGTCACCCTGCTGCGACAGGATGCGAGAGCGCTGGCGGAAAGAACAAGCGGCCTAGAGAGTGCGGTGAAAACCAACACAGAAACCAGCGCAAGCAATGCAAAGGAAGTCCGCATACTAAAGCAACAAGTGGCTAACCTCGAGAACCGAGCGGAAGAGGCTGAGGGAAGAGCGAGACGTAACAACATACTTGTGATCGGCCTGCCGGAGGGGGAGGAAGGCAGACTATGTGGAGAATATGATCCGAAAAGAGAGGAGCCGACAAGCTTTTACAAGGATTTACAGTTGAACGAGCGCACAGGGCCCGGATGAGGAAACTACGACCCGGGGCTCCCCCTCGGGCAATAATAGCAAAGATTTTGAACTACAAAGACAGAGAGAAGATCTTGGCGTATTTTCGCAAAGGTGGAACGATAAAAAGGGCATCTGCAACCGTCACAGCATATCCTGATTACACCATGCTGGTGCAGAGGCAGCGTTATAGCTATGTGGCGGTCAAGAGGAGACTGCGCACAGCTGGAATCAAGTACATGCTTTTGTATCCTGCAAAGCTCAAAGTCCTGCATAAAAGCAGGGCATATTTTTTTGATACCCCAGAGGATGCGGCGGCATGGCTGGACACGCAGGGCTGCCCGGAACGAGATGAGGAGCAAGATCGTGAGGATCACGATAAGTGATGGGATACATCATGTATAATAAAAGGATGGGAGTGGGGGAGGCCTGGAAAAGACTGTGGTACAGATAACAGGGGAGGGGCGAAGACAGATAATATTGAAAATTGTAACATGGGACGCTTGGACTTGTTTGACTACAATATAAAATGCACAAGTAAATTGGGTAGCACTAAGCGCGTCGAATTTGAAGCAAACAGGAGCAGCAAGATGGACACAACCTACCCACGGAAGTAGTAGTAGGACCGCCATTTGGGCGACTTCACCCTGCTGAGCCGCGAGTACAGGCTATTGCGAGAATTGGGCTAGATGCGGGGGTGCCTGAGATCCAGGGATGGAGCTGGGCAACAGTTGGGGAGGCTGTTGAGGGGGGAGGGAACGAAGGGGAATGAGTTGGGGCAGGGTAGGAAGGTGGGAGGGAAGGAGGCAGGGAGCGGGGGGGTTGGGTGTTTGATGTGTTTTTAGTTAGGGGACGTTTAAGTTGGGAAACGAGCCTACACAGAATGGAAATACACTTGGTCTTGGACTTCACTTGTGGTGGGAGGAGTGGGACCCTAACACGCCATGGGGGATCTTAAGATAATTACTTGGAACGTCAGAGGGCTCAATAGCTATCTAAAGAGGAATAAGGTCATGCTGTACCTACGCAGACAGAAAATAGATATAGCCCTGCTGCAGGAGACTCACCTGACGCAGGATAAGATGGAGATGATCCAGAAGAAATGGAGGGGGACTGTAGTGGGCGCATCATATTCGGCTTATGCTAGGGGAGTGATCATTTGGGTGGTGCCGCATGTCCCGTTTCAGCTGTTACAGACGACAGTTGAATCGGACGGGAGGATGGTCATAATGAGAGGACTGGTGGAAAACAGGGAGATAAGCATTATAAACATGTATGCCCCGAATCAAAACACAGCGGCATATTTTAGAACCTTGTTTAGCAAACTCAGCATGTGCGGTGGAGGGGCAGTGATTTGGGGAGGAGACTTTAATTGTGTGTTAAACCCTAAGGTAGACAGATCAGATGGTAAAATGGATAGACCCGCCCCAGCCGCTAAAGCACTGCAGACACTGCTGGAAGATTTCGGGTTCGAGGATGTATGGAGGTCACACCACCCCAGGAGAGACAATATTCGCACTATTCTGCTCCACAAAATCTACATACTAGGTTGGACTATATGTTTGCTACACAGGAGTTGATGAGAGATTTTACGCAGACGGAATATAAAGCTAGTGTCCTCTCAGACCACTCGCCATTAATCCTGGGGTGGCAATATCGACCCCCGAGCGCAAGGATTCCGACATGGCGCCTCAGAGCAGAGGCGCTGAAAGGCACAATTTTTAGGGAGGATATGAGGGAGGAAATTATAAACTACTTAGAGATCAATACTGGCAGTGTGGATACAGCGGGTACGCTTTGGGAGGCCTTTAAAGTGGTGATGAGGGGGGTAGCTATAGCAAAGTCCAAGGGGCTACAAGGAGGGGTCCTGGCTGAACTACACGATATGGAGAAGGAGTTAGAAAGGGCGTTAAAGGGAGGAGGTAATACCAAGGAATACAATGAAGTAATACTTAGGCTGCAGCAGAAATGTGCAGGGCATTGGGAGAGACTGTGCAATCTTAACTATAAAAAGTACATAGAGAGACAGCATGCAGGAGGGGATAAACCAGGGAGGGTCTTGGCATGGCTATACAAGAGTGAGACCCCCAGGCCCACAATCAGAACGATAACGGGGGAAGATGGGAGCATAGTGGATACCCAGGAAGGAGTTAACCAGGAATTTGTAGAGTATTACAGACTCCTGTATGGAGATGATGAGGAGAGTAATCGCACAGAAATAGCAGAATCACTGGAGGACATAGGACTGCCGCAGATAGGCGCTGAAGAACCAGAGGAGCTGGATGCTCCGATCACTTTAGAGGAATTAGAAGAGGTGGTGAGGCAGTTGCCTACCAGCAAGACTCCAGGGACTGACGGACTCCCAAGCAAATTTTATAAAACATATAAGGAAGAGGTGCTCCCCCCGCTCTTAGAGATGCTGAATGAAGCATATGAAGTGGGAAGGCTGCCATAGTCCCTCAGAGAAGTGATAATTATACCGCTTCCCAAACCTAATAAGCCTGTTCACAACTGCGGCTCATACAGACCCCTATCAATGCTAAATCAGGACAGTAAAATACTGACAGCTGTCTTGGCAAACAGACTGAAGAGGGTTATTGGTAAACTAATACATCCCGACCAGACTGGCTATGTCCCAAACAGGAACATATCCAACATTGTTAGGCGACTCCATCGAGTCATTGAGCATGTAAATGAGGACAAAGGCGAATTGGCAATTGTATCGTTGGACGCAATAAAGGCCTTTGACTCAGTCAAATGGCCGTGGCTGATGGCGGCCTTGGCTGGCTATGGAATGGGGCCCGGGTACCTGCATGTTATAAAAATATTAAAAATATAAAAATGTTATATCGAGCCGCTGGCTAGAGTTAAAACAGGAGCAGTGATATCAGAGATATGGCAACTCCGTAGGGGCACTAGGCAGGGATGTCCGTGGTCTCCTATGCTGTATATTTTGGCCCTGGAACCCCTGGCGATATACCTGAGGCAACAGTACGACACGATAGGTATCGCCGTAGGAGGGGAACCGCATTTAATCTCCCTGTACGCGGATGACATGTTGATGTATTTACGACACCCGGAAGAAAACCTCCAGTACATTCTGGAGGTGATGGAGAGATATGCAAGGCTGTCTGGTATAGCTGTGAACCCCCAAAAATCCAGCATATTTCCATTGGGCAGGTATAAAGGGATCCCGTTAGAACAGCTACCGGTGCTACAGATACCATGGGAGGTTAGCACATTTCGATATCTTGGGATAGATATATACCATACGGTGGAAGAGGAACATCAGTATAATACAGAGGTAGCGATTAAGAAAATAGCATGAAGTTCTGGGTGAAGCTACATTTGGCAATGATGGGGCGAGGGGCAATGCTGAAAATGGTCGTCCTACCAAGACTCTTGCACTACTTTGGGAACATACCATACCTGATAGCAAGGAGGTTCTTTACTAGCTTAGAAGGCATGGGCAGGGATTTCCTTTGGCATGGGACGAGGAATAGAGTGGCCCTTTGGAAGCTACAAAACTCACATGAGAAAGGGGGTATAAAACTGACAAACTATGAAATTTATTACATAGCAAGACAGCTGCAATATGTAGCTAAATGGCTCCCTCAAGAGCCAACCTCTGAGTCCAGGCTGTTCCGACAGGACTCTGCTCCATTCTACTTAATGGAAATTATGTGGCTGCCCAAGCCAGAAATAGAAGGGCGTCCAAAGATGATGATACTTGGGTGGAGGATGTGGCACAGGGCATGCCAGTTGATGGAGAACCCATTCCCGTGTTCCCTCCAGGTACCATTAGTGGCGCTGGTGGGTAAAGAAAAGCAACTAAGAATAATGATCAGGAAACACTGGCAACCGGTGGGGATAGCAACAATGGGTGATATATGGCAAGAAGGGAATATAATAGACTTCAAAGTGTTGGGGGAGGAAACCAGGTTACTCGCAGGCCAGTATATCACATATCATAGAGTGGTGCAGAGAATCAAGGAGACATGGTCCGAAGTAGTACTAGGAGAAGAACCAGACGCCACCATAGATACAATATATGACATAGCAGAGGGGGGGGACATGAGATATCTAGAATGTATGAGCTGATGATGTCCAAATTGGGAAAGGAAGTGGCACAACTGAGACAGGACTGGGAGGCGGAAGTGGGAGCCCCAATGAGTGATGGGATGTGGGAACGAGCCCAAGGGTATCACAAAAAGGTGTTAAGGAACGCAAGACTACAACAGATGCAATTATACATTACACATAGGGTGCATATGACACCTCAGAGAATAGCTAAATTCAAAAATGCAAGACAAGCATGTCCCAAATGTGATGAGGAAAATGCCGGAATGGTGCATATGTTTTGGTCATGCCCAGTCATTGAGCGTTTTTGGTATGAAGTGGCACACAGGCTAGCGGAAAAAGGAATCAAGATAGTGGTGAACATAGTGTGGGCCTGTTTGATAGGAGGGGTTTCCCAGACCACGTAAACTCAAGCATGTCAGTAAACTAAAAGACCTAGCGTATGTACTCGCAAAGAGGAGAATTGCTATGGGGTGGAAGGCATGCCATAGACCACGACTAGAAGTATGGTGGAAAGATCTACAGAAATGGGCTGAAGCAGAAACCACGGTATGGCAAGAAGCAAGCAATGCCGGGGGGGGGGGGAGGATGAAACAGAGACCCTGATGGCCTGGAAACTACTAATAGCAGAGTTATTTGGGCCAATGCAAGACCCAACGGAAATCATGGAAGAGGAATCCTTATCACAAGGTGCAGAAACAGAACATGAGAGGAAGTAGGCTCGAATGGGGGGGGAGGGAAAGGGAGAAGCGGTGGAAAAGATGAAGCTATGTATATTTAAGATGTCACTATATGCACTGCAAGTTTGGTTTGTATTGTTTGTCGGAATAAATTAATAAAATTATTTAAAACAAAAAAGAAACGCCTGTCAGCCAATGGTAGGGGCTGCAACTGGATCCACATGGGCCTTTTGGCTGAGTAGCTTAATGACCCCTTCTTAAGTGCACAGAAAATAACAGCGGGTGGCCCGCAGTAGGCAGCATGAGTGCGTGACGTGGCACATGAAATGAGAGATTAACTGGAAACTGAGGTCAGGGCCACAGGAGGAGCCGTAATAACCCGCAAGACAGAGTTGGCGAGGCTGGCACTATGAGCGTGGACAGTAGACATATGTAGAACTTCAGAGAGTAGACACAGTCAGGCGCTCTGCTGTGTTAACGTACATCTCAATCCACGTGGAGTAGGTGAGTGTAGAGCATATCAGGGAAGACAACCTGGGAACCGGAGAGTTGGTGTACCAGCGGCTACGAAGGGTGCGAGGAGGTGGAAGGTAATACAAGACCTTAGGTGGTTGGCCAGGAACGCGACCTGTGGCTATAGCGACCGGATCGCATAGTTAGATTACCGGAAGGTGAAGAGAGCCTTAACCCCACAGAGTATATAGAGACCATGCTACTGCAAGAAATAGAGGGTGGGGTGCTCATCTAAGGCTTTGCAGTCGAGAGGGCGCACAGGGCACTCACAAGGAAGCCTCCGCCGGGAGCCCCTCCAAGACCGATGATTGCAAAAATATTGAATTACCGGGACCGGGAAAAGAAATTAGAATTCTTCCAGAAAGGCGGTACAATACAAAGGGCTGCTGCAACTATCGTGGCGTACCCGGTCTATACACTCCTGGTGCAGAGGAAACGTCTGAACTATGGAACTATGAAGAGGAGACTGCGAGAGGCTGGCTATAGATACATGCTGATGTACCTGGCAAGGTTGAAAGTGTTCCACAAAAACAAGGCCCTCTTCTTTGGTACCCCGGAGGAGGTGACAGACTGGTTGGATGGTCAGAGCTGTCCAGATGGAGCAGGTACGCAGAAGGGAGACGGAGTGGAGAAATGATGGAACGTCTGGGCGGAGAGGTGCCGTTTGACCCGAGATGATGGGTCTTGATTATAGGTTGTGGCACAAGAGTGCAGCAACGATATGGGTCTGAATAATGAGTAGATTTGAGCGTGAAACATGGGAGACAAAATTCAGGGAAACAGTGAAACGGCTTATGTACCACGATAATTAAGTGTAGTGAGGTTACTGGTATGGTGGTAACCGTCCCGCTGTATCCGTAGTGCCGGCTTGCCGTTCCAGGACTAAATGTGGGCGAGCCTGAGATCCAGGGATGGAGCTGGGCAACAATTGGGGTTGGGGGGGAGGAGGGAGGGGTGGAGTTGTGGGGTTTGGGTAGGGAGCACCAGTTGGGGTCGGGTAGGGATGGGGAGGGATGGAGTGGTGTGCAGTGTTTTTAGTTGGGATGGGAGGAGAGGGGGGGGGGGGGGTTAGCCGGGAGTTTATGTTGGGAGAGGGAGGGAAACGCACCCAAATTCATGTCAAACTAGACGGGAGAGAGAAACCGGGAGGGGAGGATGGGGGACGAACCAAGCATGGCGATGGGTAGCCTTAGAATTGTAACCTGGAACGTGAGGGACCTCAACAGTTACCTGAAGAGGAATAAAGTAATGATGTACTTGAGAAGGCTGAAAGTGGATATAGCACTGTTACAGGAAACCCACCTTACTAAGGAGAAATTAGAAGTGGTCAAGAGGAAGTGGAGAGGGACTACCACGGGAGCCACATATTCAGTTTATGCAAGGGGGGTGGTCACATGGGTGGCACCTCATGTACCGTTTCAATTGCTTCAGTCCACAGGGGACCCACATGGTAGAATGATAGTGGTGCCCGGGATGCTGGAGAACAGAGAAGTGAGAATTATAAACTCATACGCCCCTAACCAAGACACAGCGGCCTATTTTAGGGCCCTATATGGTAAAATTAGCCCCTTACTGGGCAGAGCGATTATATGGGGCGGGGACTTTAATTGTACGTTACACCCCAAAATGGACAGGTCGGATAGCAAGCTAAGTAGGCCCACACCCGCAGCAAGAGCATTACAGGCCCTGCTGAGAGACTTCGGGCTGGAGGATATCTGGAGACAGCAACGCCCGGAAGACATGCAGTACTCACATTACGCTGCCCCACACAACCTGCACACGAGACTGGACTATGTTTGTTACTTCGGAGCTGGTAGAAGAAATTATAGGCTCGGAATACAAGGCCAGGGTGCTTTCAGACCATTCTCCCTTGGTCCTGGAATGGAAGCACCAGCCCCCTAGAGCGAGAATCCCGACTTGGAAGCTCAGAGCCGAAGCCCTGCAAGAATCGGGATTCCGCGAGGAGTTGAGGGAGGCGATTGTCGAGTACTTAAACCTCAACACGGGGAGTGTGCAGTCAGAAGGAACCTTATGGGAGGCGTTGAAAGTGGTAGTACGGGGTGCAGCCATATCCAAATCCAGAGGGCTTCAAGGGGGCATAGAGCGTGAGCTGCAGGAGACAGAGAATGAGTTGGAAGAAATAATGCAAAGGGGGAGTGCATTACAGGAGGATGCCGAACGGGTGAATTTGTTACAACAAACTAGCAGGGAGCACTGGGGCAGACTATGCTACTTGAACTACAAAAAATATATCTAAAGGCAACACGCAGGGGATGACGAACCCGGAAGGCTGCTAGCATGGCTATACAAAAATGAAACACCAAGACCAGTGGTCAGGGAGATAAAAGGGGAAGATGGCCAGACATGGGATACCCAAGGAGGGAGTTAATGAGGGGTTCTTCAGATTCTATAAACGCCTCTATGAGGACACGGGGGAGGAGATGGTCCGGGAGATTCAGGAAACACTGGAAGACATAGGTTTGCCTAAACTAAACGATGAGGAATGGGAGGACCCCGATGCCCCAATCACACTAGAAGAATTAGAGACAGTGATACAGCACCTACCCACGTTGTAAGGCTCCGGGGTCGGACGGGCTCCCAAGCAAATTCTACAAGACATACAGGCAGGAGGTGCTCCCCCCGCTGCTTGCCATGCTAAATGAGGCGCTTGAAAGAGGGAGGCTGCCGGAGTCCCTGAGGGAGGCGGTGGTCATTCCAATCCTGAAACCATGCAAGCCCTAGCACAGACTGTGGGTCATACAGACCTCTATCGATGCTCAACCAAGATAGAAAATCCTTACAGCTACGCTGGCAAACAGGCTCAAACGAGTCATAGGCAAACTGATACACCCCGATCAAACAGGCTATGTCCCGGGTAGGAATGTAACCGACAATCATAGGAGACTCCACCTCATTATTGAACAGACAGAGAAGAACCCCTGCGAAATGGCAATAGTCTCGCTGGATGCAATTAAAGCCTTCGACTCTGTGAGATGGCCGTGGTCGTTGGCGGCGCTGAAAGAATACGGGATGGGGCCGGGGTGTCTGAGGTGGGTCAAAATGCGATACAGCTAACCGATCCCCATGGTTAAAACTGGCGCAACAATCTCAACAATCAAGTGGCTACTTAGGGGGGGCTAGACAGGGCTGCCCCTGGTCGCCCATGCTTTACACCCTTGCTCTGGAAGCTCTGGCAAACTGCCTCAGACAACAGTATGGGGAGATAGGGATCCCAACGAAGGGAGGATTGCACCTGATATCATTGTACGCTGATGACATGCTGCTATACTTGCGCTTCCCAGAGGAAAACCTACAATATGTCCTGGAGGTGATGGAACGCTACGCCACCCTCTTGGGCATAGCTGTAAACCCCAAGAAATCGAACATGTTCCCCTTGGGTAGATACAGGGGGGCTTCGTATAGGAACATACCAGTCTTGCCGATACCTTGGCAGACTAGGACATTCCGATATTTGGGAATCGACATATGTCACACGGCCGAGGAGGAGCACAAACACAATACGGAGAGGGTAATGGAAGGCATCAAGAACAGCATGGGGTTTTGGTCCAAACTACCTCTAGCCATGGTGGGTAGGGCGGCCTTGATCAAGATGGTGGTCCTGCCAAGATTGTTACACTATTTTATGAACATCCCGTACATGCCCCCCAAACGCTTTTGTGTGAAACTACATAGCTTATGTAGGGGCTTCGTATGGCATAACTCCAGGAACAGGGTGGCCCTTTGGAAGTTGCAAAACTTGTGTGATCGGGGGGGGTCTAAATATACCTAACTTCGAGATATACTACCTGGCGGGACAGCTCCAGTATGTGGCCAGGTGGCTGTCCGAAGAAGAGAAGGCTGAATCCAGGCTTTTGTGCAGGGATACCGCCCCTTCTTCTAAGAGAGGTGGTGTGGTTGCCCAAACCAATGTTGCAGGGATGGGCGAGACTGCTGACACTGGGCCGGGAAATATGGCGCAAAACATGGCAAGGAGTGGGAAACCTGACCCCATGCTCCCTGCAGGTGCAGCTAGTGGCGCTATGTGGGGAGGACCCGCAAATGATAAAAAGGATTCGCAAATACTAGGAGCCGATTGGCCTTGCGACCCTTGGAGATGTATGGCAAGAGGCACTGGATTTCCAGAGATTAACGGAGGATACCGGGGTGCACACATGCCAATATATCACCCACACAAGTATTGTCAAAAGAGAGGTGCTAGCAGAGCAACCTGATACGGCCATCGAGACGATGTATGATACACCGGAGGGTGGGCACGAAATGTCCCGCATATATGAGCTATTAATGACTAGGGTGGGCAGTGAGTTACTCCAACTGAGGCGGGATTGGGAGGAGGAGGAGGAGGAGGTGGGAGAACCTATGCTGGATGACAAATGGGCTAGGGCACAAAGATACCACAAGAAGCTGTCCCGAAATGCAAGGCTGCAGCAGATCCAGTTATGTCACCCACAGAGCATATATGACCCCTAGCAAAATTGCCAGATTTGGAAGTTCAGTGATACAGAAATGCCCAAGGGGAGATGGAAGCTGGGATGTTACACATGTTTTGGGCTTGCCCAGAAGTGGGAAATTTCTGGATAGAGGTTAAGCTACGCCTGGCCGGAAAAAAGGGATCATACTGGAGGTGGAGTCGGCGTGGGCATGCATGCTGGGGGGTTTTGCTGGACCACGCAACCTTAAGCATATTAGTAAGATGAAGGACCTGGCCTACATCCTGGCCAAATGAAGAATTGCAATGGGCTGGAAGGCAGCCCAACGACCTAGAATAGAGATGTGGTGGGCTGACCTCCTAAAGTGGGCAGATGCGGAAACTGCAGTCTGGTATGAAGCAATCAGTAGGGGAGGGGAGGAGGAGGTGGGACCCCTGATAGCTTGGAGACAACGGGTAGCCACGATGGTGGGACCCTCCCAAGTCGAACTTAGTGAGGACATGAGGGAGAGCGATGAGGAAGATTAACCCGGAGACATGCAAGCAGTTGGCATTGAATCAGGGGCACAAGTTAAAGGGGGCGGGAGGGGGGAGGACTGTGACGCACTACCTGTGAATTTAACAATATGATATGAATGTCCTCATTGTTTGAAATGTTTGGTGTGTTGTTTATAAAAAAAAATTATAAAAATTGTTTACAAAAAAAAGAACTCTTAAGTACAGAAATATCAGAACTGGTATAAGCATATAAAGAAAAGCCAAGTCCTGACAAAAAGGATTACAAACCTAGGAAGCTTTGTCTCTGACAGTGCAATTGTGGAGCAAATAGGACACAAGGAACTGTTGTGCTCATTGAAGTGAAACACAGGGGAAGGGAACCCCATAGTATAACGAGAGCTCTTCCACTGTAAAGAGGTTTTTGTGTTGCAACTTCGAAGAAGAGAGAACCCAGGGGAGGGAACCCCATTGTGGAGCAAGGGCTTTCCTGAACTTTTTGTGTTGGAACCACTTATTCTTTTGTGAACACTTTGGTAAGAACTTCAAAAGGTTAGAGACATTTCCCTTTTCACCTTCATAATGTTAGTTTTAGTGTAAGGGTCAGAATAGAAAGTTAGCACACAAGGACAGTTTGACTTTGACATCCTAACACAGACTGATCCTTAGTTTGGGTTTAGGTAGTGAAATTGGAGCAGGATCAGAGAGGCCCTTTTCCAGCACTTTTATTTTCAATAAAAGTCTTTAACCAAAAACATGTCTAACTTGTGTCCGAGTTTCATTCCCGACTCCTCAAACTGCCCCAATGCTCCAACCACAAGGCCGTCAAGACAATACTGGACTAATGATCCCTAGCAAGGGTGAAACCAGGTATGTAGTTGTCTGAAGCATTTAGAAATGTATGTCTTGGGTTAATAAAACTATGTATAAAGTTGCACTGCCCTGTAAGAAAGACAATTTCCTGGAGCAAAATGCTTGCACTTAGTTCTAATGTGCATACTATACACATGCAGAAGGAAAGCTCGGACACAGAGGTTACATGTTTTTGGTCATACATTTTTATTTAACATAAAAAAGAGGGTTACTAAAATGTCTTACTGTCCCTAAAGCTAATAGCGGTTTCCCTGTTTCAAAGAAAACTAATGTAAACTTTGGGATGTCAAACAAATAATCAGTCACTGTCATGTCCAAATCCCCTGCTGCTGACCCTATCACTCTTAATCTCAATCTAATATGCAAGGATATTATCTCTACTGAGGAAATGGTGTAAAAGTTCTTTGCCAACAAAACGTTCCAAATGTCTGTGGTGGTTTTAAGAAATAAGCAAATGTTCTCTCCAGAAGAAGCAATGTTGTAATATCCAGGGAATGGCGCTGAGGAGGTGAGGTGGAGGCATACGTGGTTATTGGTGGGGTACTGCCAGCAAGTCAAGTCTTTTCTTTCTGCCTATGCTCTCTGAGGTGGATGAGGAGGAGGAGCAGCACATAACCCTGACACGAGCACGCTCCGTGGAGTAGGTGAAGTGGAGGCACAAGTGGTTAGTGGTGGAGCGGTATGGAGGGGGCCACACCAATAACCAAGGACTTGCCAGTAAGTAACCAGTGGCCCCTTGTTGGTGACCTAGGTTCCTCTAGCCCTCAGCCCTGCGCTCTTTGATACTTCCATATGACTGGGGATTCAGAAGGCCAGAAAACATGTAACCCAAGCGGGAAAGTGAAAGCTGGACTGTTGAAAACTGTATGTAGCATATTTGCACTCCCTTTCCTCCTTTTTCGTCTTCCTGTCACTTTACTCCCAGCTGATGGAGGGCCTATTTATCTATTTTGGCAATTAAGGAAAGGTGTGCCAAGTTGAACTTATTTTTAATTGATTTTCAAGAGCCTCACTATTGGCTTTCTACTGACTTGCTATCGAACTCTATCGTTCACCAACACATTTGACGGTTTTAAGCTTTGTGCCTATGAGAGGGGAGACGGGGGGGGAGAGACGGACTAAGGCTGCTCCTTGAGCCGTCGGGTGTTCCCTGTCCCCCCTCTCTGGGTTTCTTGAGGCCTTCCCAGTGGACTGGCCGGTGACCATTTGTAACTGTGTTGTGGCTGCCTGTGGACCCGAACAGCCTGAACAGCTCTTACTAAGATAACAAGCCACGGTGGCGGTTGTTTGTATTTGTCCAGCGGACTGTCGTGGTCCTCTGTGGTCAGCTGCCTCCTACCACCTGTTACTTATGCATTGGTGAATGCTGGAGGGTCTCAAAAAGTCCCGGGAGCTTGCCAAGGTCAAGCCCCATCTCTTGCAACGCTCCCTTGATTCATATTTGGGAGACATGGGCAGCAAAATAGTGAATTTTTAGGAAGTTACTGCAGGCCCTGGATGGAATACCAAAGTTAGTAATATTGAATAAAATGGCTTTACTGAGGAGTTGGGGGTATTGGGGGTGGGGGCCTGGTGGTTAAGGCAATGGAACTACAGGTGCAGGTGCTTGGGGTGTGTATGCCTCCGGACCTTCTGAACCCTAGTATAGCGGTAGACAAGGATGTAGATTCCGAAGGGGAGAGGGTAGGACCTGGGACTGGAGAGAGGGTAGTGAGGAGCGGTGGGGGAAGTAGCACTCTACCCATTGGTGAGCAGCCCAGTGGGTAGTACGGATAGGGAACCAAGTCCGGATCTAAATTCCTCCAGGGGGAGGAGGGCAAGCTCTGGCTGGAATCAATCTTGGATGCAAAGCTTAAGCCCCCCCGGACCACCTTGGAGTCTTTGCAGGCGTTAGTCTGGGATAAGAACACACTGGCTAGCATGGATGACTCAATTAGAGTTTTAATGAAAGGAGTGGCAGAATTAGGTACAGTTGGGGTCGGGGAGATTGAAATGGTTAGTCAACATCATCGGGGAGAGGGGGGGGTGCCCTGGACCGGGCATAGAGATTGGCGGGCCAGGAATGCCGGCAAAGGCTAAGCAAGTAACCCCACAGTTAAGCTCAGCAACTGTTAATTCCAATGTTACGGGGACCGGGAGGCTTGATTTAAGCTTCAGGCCTGTGACAAGGGATACTGGTGCTGATTTGCACATAGGAGTGATGGAAAAGAGTATTTTGAATTTACCACCGGCAGCAACACCTTTTGTGGGGGTCATCATGAGTGCACAGGCCTCCCTAAGGATGGTTTTAAATCAACTATCTCACTAAAGAATAAAGCTGCCCATTGGATCAACACCAAACTGATTGGACCAAGCATCGATCCAATCCTTATATTAATGGAAAGAAGGGTAACCTGGGTAGGCCAAACACTCAAATATATGGAGGGGGACTATATAGTGGTTTCCTTCTCAGAACCAACGATAGTGAGCTTTTTGGTTAACTCTAACTTATCCAGTGGTCTGAAACCTAACGGTTACAGCCGTCACAGCAGGCTAGTGTCTCTGGATTTTTTCCTACTCTGGTACAGGGAGGGCGGTTGATTCTGGGAAGCGTTTGAGTAAATCTGTTAGGTGGAGGGAAGCGCCAAGGTGCGCCCATGTACGATGGCCTTTGTGATCAGCTCTAGGATACAGAGTCCCCTCGGGTTGGAGGTCCTAATTTAGAAAGATTAAACCCACAGAGGGAAGGGGCGCCTACTATTGGTGTTCAGTTAGCCAATCGGTATGAGGCCTTAACCTCCTGTGAAGATCTGGACTGATGTAGTGGTGACCGGCCCAGCTGACCAGGAGGGTGGTGGGGGGATGGGGAAATGGGTCCTGAGACTGCAGGGGAACAAATGCTATCCAAAGCAGCCCCTTTGGTGGCTAGTTTGTTATCCTGGCATATAGCTGGGGCCAAGGGGGAAATTTGAAAAGGAAGCCACTGTGGAGTTTTTAAAGACCCATGAGGTCATTCTCCTGCAAGAGACTAGGGCCTTGGAGACGCCACTGCTGGATGGGTTTAAGAAAGGGGACCCAGCAAGCCCGATGTCCGACAGACCCATCTCGTTACTGGACATTTATTTTAATCTTCGGAAGGGTTCTGTTGAGGCATATTGAGACCTGGTTATTGGATAGGGCGGTCCTCACTAATGTCCGGCTCGGCTTTCGCCCAGGGGTGGCCACTATGGAACACCCTCAATCTATACCTACTTGTTTCCAGCTCAGTTTTTTTTCAGGGGGGAGGGAGTGTATCTTGCATTCAACGTTGTTCGACAAAGTGGACAGATCAAGGTTGTGGGGCGTGCCCGGCTCCATGGGATGCCCGGAGGCCATTTTGGTGGTGTTACAAGAACTGCATTGGGTGAATGAGGCTTGTGTGCGTAGTAGTTCTGAGGGACACTGCACCGCATGCTTTAAGATCGGGAGTGGGGTCCGGCAGGGATGTGTCTTGGCCCCAATCCTTTTTACCCTTTATATTATTGGGCTCCTTAAGGCCTTTGTGGACTCAAAGGCAGACTATCCGTATGTGGGGGGCAGGGCATTTCCAGTCCTGGCATATGCAGATGATACTGTGTTAATTGCCTGGACCCCAAGGGCCCTCCAGGTGCTGATCTCCACCTATGCGGCCTTTATAGAAAACCCTGGGCTCAAAATTAACACAAAGAAATCTGCAGTAACGGGATGCATGAGATGAAGGAGGTTGGCGAAGATGCATTCAATGCTATGCAATGGGGAAATAATCCTCAGGGTCAAGGAGTTTGACTATCTGGGGGTTAGATTATCAGAGACAATCACGGTTAATGCGCACATTAAGAAACAATCTGCATCAAGGCCTAGTGCCATCTGATTTGAAATTATCTACAGACTCTCTACTGCTGAAAAAGGCATCTTTAAATCCGACAGATGTCCATAATAACTGCGCAGTGACAGGCCTAACATTGCCAGCCGAGATTCTGGAGGAAGTAGCCATGCTACAACTTCAGGAACTTGTGGAAAAGTTGTCACTGTTAGACACTTTTCAATTAGGATTTTGCCCATGGATCTGAGACTACACTGGTGGCACGACATCCTGGAAGTTGCTGACGAATGGTACTTAACATTGCTGGTAATGCTTGAACTCTTAGTGGCATATTGAAAGCACGCCGCTAAACGCTCACACCAGAAAAAATACAACCCGCTAGGGAAAAAGGCCAATAGATTCTTGCAAGGATAACAAGTTTTAATTATATAAAAATAGGTAAAAAAACAAAAAAGGTAGAAGGCGCCCCTCTCTAGAAAGAACATGGCGTAAATAACCTGTTCTGTGGTTTTTACCCACTTTGAGTGTCCGCAGCCATTGCTTTTTATTCACTGTACCTTTCACAAAGGAGGAATAACCATTTGCATATCAGTCTTTGTCCCGCCCACAAGGGCAGTCCAGCACCGAAATACCTGGCAAACCTTCTTTTGAACAAGAGTGCCAACAGCAACACCAGACACATGTTTCGGCCTAGTCGGGCTTCATCAGTGAGGTGGAGCTGTGCCTCTCTGAGCAGAGTGAGCAAGGGGTCCACGTCTCGGTTCCCCCAGTTAACCTAGGGTGACCAACGCCAAGTTCCTTATAAAAAAACAAAAAAGGTAGCAGGTGCCCCTGTCTAGAAAGAACATGGCATGATAACCTGTTTTGTAGTTTTTACCCACTTTGAGAGTCCGCAACCATCGCTTTTTGCTCACTGTACTTTTCACAAAGGAGGAATATATTGCCTTCCAAGATGGCAGGCATCCATTTTCACACTTCTGATCCCATTCCGAAGACCACACCACACCAGACCAGCTGACTCATAGGGATGCAGCCAATCACATCACGACCCATGTCAGGACAGGTGCAGCCTATTACCACAGAGCACCCCAGGGGGAAGAGCACACAGACTTTAAAAGCCTGTCCGCCCAGTCCATCCTTTGTGGGAGAGCCGAAAGGAAGAGGAATGCAGACTGTGGAAGACCACAGTTGTGGAGATCTATGGTGTGGAGAGCCCAAAGGTGTAGATTTGGAAGGAAAGGCTTGTATGTGGTGAGGTGGGAGAAGAATGCAGAGATTGTTGTGGAGTAATTGACTTGTTGTGGAATGAGAGGTGAGAAATCTTGATTTCGGTTAGAAGACGGTAGATTGGGTAGGAGCAGAGAAAGATAGTCTCTGTTCAGACTGAGTTCTCTAAGGAGTTAACTCCATGGGTAGATATGCTTTTTGATTTTAGACTAGTTTCACGTTATTTTATTACCACATTGTTGAAAAATGTGAAACCTACATGCTTTATGCTCTCCCTGTATGTGTGCCACAAGCTCATGCTTCATCACTGGCCCATTTCACTTCTTTTGTTAATCTTTCCTTAGATCAAGGCCTAGTGCCTTCTAATTTGGAATTATCTACAGACTCTCCACTGCTGAAAAAGGCATCTTTAAATCCGACAGATGTCCATAATAACTACACAGTGACAGCCTCACATGGCCAGCCGAGATTCTGGAGAAAGTAGCCATCCTACCACTTCAGGAACTTGTGGAAAAGTTGTCACTGTTAGACACTTTTCAATTAGGATTTTGCCCATGCCATGGAACTGAGACTGCACTAGTGGAAGTGTGGGACGACATCCTGGAAGTTTCTGATGAAGGGGAATTAACATTGCTGGTAATGCTTGAACACTCAGCGGCATATTGAAGACACGCCCCTAAACGCTCACACCTGAAAAAATACAACTTGCTAGTGGAAAAAAGGCCAATAGATAGTGGAAGGATAACAAGTTTTAATTATACAGAGTGGTCGCAGAGGCAGAGCAGTCTCTGCAGTTGACTCCACTACAGCGTTCCTGTGATCCTGTACCTATGCTTGAATATGAGTCTTTCCCCAGTTGCTATTGTAAGGGGAGGACTCTTAAGCCCTTTCCTGGCTGCGCAGCTGTCGCAGAGCCAGAACAGTCTCTGCAGTCTATGGCAGCAACGGCAAGATGGAAAGCGCCTTCCGGAGACGGTGAACCCAGAAACTTAAGGAGTACCAGACTTCGTCTAGCTGGCCTTTCCAGGAGCAGTCCGGACGAAATTCAGACATCAGAGATGCTTAACCAGCAGGACGACTTGCCTAAAGCTTGGCAAAAACATCGCCACTGCAAGCCCTCTGCAGTGGCCAACTGTGTACCAGTAGTGCTGCCTGTAGCGTCCTTCTGTTTTCCCCCGATCGAGCTGGCCCCGGGCAGCCCACAGCTTCTGGAGGCTGTGGACGCCCGGGATGGAGGAGTAGAAGTTTCTGTCCCCGCCTTCAACATGTGCAATCTGCCGGCTTATTTGGAGAAGGAACAGGTGCGGTCCGATCCGCTCGGACGAACAACCCCGAAAGTAAGTTGGGGCCTGAGTCAAAAGACTCTTCCCCAAAGAACCAAGCGCCAGGGACTCACCATTTGTTGCGGCCAAGCAGAAGACAGCAGTGTCTTACCCGCCGCTCAGTCTGCACAGGTGGCGGGGCCGGTGAGCATGAGTGCGAGAGCACTAATCACAATCCATACCAATGCAGAAGGAGAAGACCTGCAGACCCCTCCTAGGGAGTCAGGGCTTTTGTCTACCCCTCCTCCCGACTCCTCAATAGGGGAGCAACAGCCTCCTCGCGAGCAGACGAGTGCTTGATGTTGTTTGGGACCTATAACTGAGAGTAATCCTTCCTTGACGTCGCCAGCGAGTCGGAACCTCCCTTCTTCACGCAAGCAACTCTCCTCAGCTGTGCATGCAAAGAATACAAGCAAACCCAATCACCTAGAGGGCCCCGGCAGCCATATGACAGCTGAGGAAGGAGGCCCAGCACAGCCACCTGCAACAAGACTGTTCCCCAACAACCAAAAAATGGTTACCTGTAGAACAGTGCGGACAAAAGCACCGTACAAGAGAGGGGCGAAGGGTCCCAAAAACCTGCTGCCCTCTAATCCCTCTGCCTCAATGTCCACTCTTAAAGAATATTTTGGGAAAAAATTGTTGCGGGATGGCGTATCTCATCAAGATCTCTCTGACGCCGAGCTGCTAGCCATTGTTGAAGACACCGCCACACACCTTACAAACTTAAATTTACCCCTAGTGGGCTCATCACTCTCAGATGGATCTACACACGCTTATACAACAACAGCGCCGCATTCCAACCTTCAAAAATGGCACTTCGGCAAGCCTCAGATCGACCAGGTGGGCCTAAGGTGGCAGGTAGCTCCAGTGGCGAGTGCCTCCATAGAGAGTTGTAACTCTCTCTGTGTAGCCCTACCCTACCCCCCAAAGAACCCTCAAAAGAACAAGTGGAAGAGAGGGAAAGAGACAAAGTGCTTATCTACCCACTCGAGAGGACAACGGGCGAAACCCCGGTGAACTCAGCGATCTGGAGATCTAGGAGGCCCCGCAAGAGTGTCTCTTTCACACGGTCCCCCACGGGCCCACTTGCCAAACGAACAAACACCTCAGATGCCCAGAGTCATTGACAAGAGGTACAATCTAACTCCAACGGACTTACCTCCAAGCATGAATACAAGTAACAGTACGCCTCCAGTGAACAGACGCCTTAGTGAAATCTTCTCAAAGACCAACACTGAATCTCTGCAAAAGAAACTTGATCCAATGACCATCTTCTTGACTATCACCATTGCTTTGGCTCCATTTGGGAAACTGTATGAATCACTTTACGATGCCATGAAGGATCAGACCACACTGATAGCCCTTATGCACACCAAACTTAATTACCATGAAGGGTTTGTGACTGCCAAATCTCAGGGAACTCTTTCCGGCTCCAACCTTCGAAATGAAAAAAGATCCGGTCCATCGTTCCGGCCCAGGCCACTAAGCCTACATGCTACTGAATTAAAAACAGTGAAGGCACAGGGACTCAGACAGATGCTCCCATCCCTCTGGACCCAGTAACTGTCCCAACTCAATTGAGCATGGAAGGTCCCCGGGAGGGCGCGCAAAATCTTAGCGACTTTGTAGAAAGCACTAACGCGACGCACTCTTCACAACCCTTGATGTAGGAAACGGTTCCTACTAGATCTAAATCATTAAAGACCAACACTACCAAGGGAAACGGCTCAGTGGCTCTGACCCTACCAGAAAGTCTAACCTTGAAACCCGCTCCAAAAGCCTTCACCTTTACATCTCTCCAGATCCTGTCCTCATTTGAGCTCTTCACCCACAAAGGGGCCGCTTCTCAGGCCCCCAGCAGAAAGAAGGTGGCGAAGCCAAGAAACTCAATGCCACAGGGCCGTGCACCGCCTCACTCATGCAACCTTGGAAAAAATGTTGAAACCACCAAACAGGATAACGAAGGGACAGCTAACCAAACCAAAGGTGTCCTCAAGTTGAAGACTCCAGAGCAGATTAACTCCTTTAGTAAGAGTTCCAAGCCCTCAGAAGAGGAGTATACAACGAGTCCAGTTGACCTAATGAACTTGAGCTTATATACCATAGAGGATTCAGCAAAAGAGAAAAAGACCCGAAACTCAGGAAAACGGAAATGGGGGAGAGTGTAAAAAGAAAATTATGTTCACCGACTCCCCGCCCCCGAAACCCCAGACCCCAACCAAGAGGGACGAACCACAGAGAAAAGCCAGCCCATGCGGGGGGCACCCACAATGAAAGGAATGCCTTAAGCAAGGGAACAGTGCTTCATCTCCTGACCTGTCCCCACAAAGAGATTCAAAAAGAACTAGGGACATGTCTAACGGTTCCTGGAAAGAAATACAAGAAAGGGTGAGAAAGGACAGTGAACCCCCTCATAAAGACGTCAAAATCCACTATAAGTCACAAGTACATGAACCCAGGAGCAGAGAAGGAAGAATCCCCAAAGAGGAAGGACCCCACCACACACGTCACACACCTTCAAGACAAAGGAGAGATCCACGAGAACCTTTTAGACTCCAAAGAAGTTGTGAGGCGAAGGACAATTAGACCCTGAATCGCAGGGTCCTATCCACCATTGTCTACCAGGTCAAATCTCTTCAAACCTGCTCTACGAAGGACATCACTATCCTTGAACCAAATCCGAACTGAAGGAAGGACAGCTCCTGCATGCACATAGACTCAATTCAAATCCAAAACCTTATATGGAGCGCTAAGGAAAAACTGAGCAGCCTGGGATTCGCCTTGAGTGAGACAACGGATGCCACCCGAAGGGACCTCCATCAGCTTGAGAGCCCCATCCCATTTCTCACTCTCGATCACCACTGCTAAGAGACAGAACGAGAAGAAAGCCTGACCCTCCAGCAAGAGTGGCAAGAGCGACCAACCACCATTCAGTCTCAGAGAGCATAGCGAGTGAACAATGCATTACAATCCCCCAAGTACATCGGACAGAGAGCGTAATCCAAAGGGACCCAGCATTTGCATGCAACCAAACTCAATGGAAGTAAACCGGGACTTTAAAAGGGGGTTAAGGCACAGCCCAGTGGAGAAAAAGGCCTGAATGGACAAAGACAAAAGAGTTAGGCCTGTTTATTCAACGGCCAACCTAAGAAGAAAATTGCCACTATACACAGTAACAGCAGAGATCCCCAAGAATCAAGAGATTTCCTCGGACGCGCCCAAGCTGAAAATGGGCTCTTGGAATACAAGGGTCTTCTCTCATCTGACCATCAAGTCTGACGTAAATATGACAAAATTTGACATGCTGTGCTTTCAAGAAACTTGGCTCTCCACGAAACCCTCACTAGACGGCTTCCAATTAGCTCAATCGCCAGTGCAAATGGGCCCCAAGGGAAGCCCAGATCTGGCCTGATTACAGCAATAAAATCGGACAGCAGACTCTATTTGAAAAAAGTGACAAAGGCAACTGAATTTATTTTGGCCACCACCATCGTATGGTCAGGGCAGTTAGACTGTCATGCCCGCATACAGCAAGAGGAGATCCTATTGATTAACCTATACTGGAATCCCAAACGAGTGACCAATGAGAATTTTTTTAGACCAATTGGAATCCTTAATAGACTCTACTTTGATTAAGCAAGAGATTAGCCATATCATTATCACTGGCGACTTGAACGTTGATCTGTTCGCTACAACTCCAGAGGGAGAGCCTGTCTATGGGCCAAATTAATGGAGTGTAGGGATCTGCACAACCGTCACCAGTTACCAGAACCTACTTCCCAGACCATTCCAATGTGGGAGAATAACGGCCACGCAGCCACAATCGATTACATCCATGTGTCACGCAGTTTATTGACATTTATGGAGTTGTTCAAGGTGATCAGGACCAAACACAGCGATCAGAACATGCTGACCTTTGCCT
Source organism: Ambystoma mexicanum (assembly GCF_040938575.1). Taxonomy (NCBI): domain Eukaryota; kingdom Metazoa; phylum Chordata; class Amphibia; order Caudata; family Ambystomatidae; genus Ambystoma; species Ambystoma mexicanum. Next base: position 294,699,895 of record NC_090936.1, on the reverse strand, counting down.
GGTTTTCTCACAAACCTGTTAAAAGCTACATGAATGTAAACTTCGGACCAAACTCCAGCGGGATCAGACTGAGACTCACTGATAAAGCGATCAATCTACTTACGCAGACCTATGTCTCTCAAAAGGCAATCGACACGCAAGCAAAACAAATCTAGACGATTACTCCACAGCTCTTTCTGTTTTTAAACCAAGAAAGGTAAAGACTCCAACGTACTCAAATTCAACTCCACATGTCTTCAACGAACAACTGGTGGAGAGAAGAAAGTTCATCAGAACACTGCGACAGAAAGCAAATAAATTGCACTCCAAAGCAAAGATGGCGGAGGCCTCAAACGCACTTAAAAGCTACCGTGCCTGGTTGAGAAACACCAAATTTCTAAGATATCAGGAAGACACAGAAGCTATGCTCCGCACTATTTGCAGGAAGAAGTCAATAAAATGTAACGCTAAAGGAGCTGATCTAGCACTACAGAATTCAGTGGGCGACCAAACATGGGGAAAAACATTTCAAGGAGCTATATATAACACCCAAGAAATCTAAGACTTCAAACGCCATCAGAAGCTCTGCTAAGTGACAGATCCCAACGGACCAAAATACGATTCTCTTAAAAATAAAGAAACTTAATGGATCTCGGGCTGCGGGCCCAGACGGCATTACTAATTTTGATTATACAAAATTAGGTGTGCCAGCAAAGAACTCTGCTGCCCAGGAACATTCTGAGCAAAAAGGGTGCAAGCATAAGCTTAAAAAGGGACACAGCGTAATTCATATACAGTAAAAACCTGCATGGCTGGTTGGTACGACCCTATGCCTGGTCGGTTTTCTCCATAGGGGATGCCAGGCCATTGGCCCGAGCGGTCCCGTCTTTTCATCACAAGGGGTCATCTGGGTTCATTGTCTCCAGGGAACCAAGGTCAATAAGGTGATTATCTACATTATAATAACAATGCTCCTCTATCGTTACATAGGGCACCTGGCATAATCATGGACTGGTACAGGAGGAGGCTTGAGGTCACTGTGACCCGCACACATTTCAATGATCCCAGTTGCGTCATCCAGATTTCAAGGCTTCCACTCTCGCTTTTGAACTATAATGTATCCCTCCCTGTACCTCGCATTACAAATCATGTTATTATAAAGTAAAGATAGGGTCACAATTCTCTAAGATCTTTTACGGTTGGCTGGTTTATGGTCGGTGGCCTGGGGTCAGCTGGTATCTCAGAATTCGGGGGTCTTGGGACTCGGACAGTTGTAGGGGCTATAACTGTCAGCGGCTTGCTCTGTGTATAGACTGGAGTGGGTTTTCTGTACGTCTGCCCTCTATATGGCAGAGCAGAGGCACAGAGCACCGCAGTCAAGGTTCCCTATTATGGTAGCAATGGATGAGCAACCAAGGAGGTGATGCAGGCTGGTTCCTAAGAACACTGCAGTTCGATTAATATTTAAAGCACCCAAAACTGATCCTATGCTTGGTGTTTAAATGTTTTAATAACCAAGCTCAAAGCTACTTGTTCGAAGGGATTTTGACCTCCGACGTATTCCACATCTTTAACAGTAATTACCACAGCTGTGCTGCTTTGGAAAACTTTTTCGGCGTTGGCGTCCTGCGTTGATGACGTCGATACGCTGTCCTTCGAGGGCCTCCGTCGATGGTCGACGTCACCGGATGTTATATCTAGGACACACGACGCCCATAGCCTCAGTTCCGTTTTTCTGCGAACGTGTTCACTTTGGAATCTCGGCACGCTAGGTTCTTCTAACTTGATTCATGATATCTTCGTCGTCTTCTACCCCGAAGTCGGGCTTCAAAAAGTGTCGGGACTGCGGTTCCAAAATGTCCATTACGGACCCGCACAACATTTGCCTCTGGTGCCTCGGTCAAAGCCACGCCATCGACGATTGTGATGACTGCCAGTCCCTGACTTCGAAGGCCTTGCGGGAGCGGAAGAAGTTGTCGGTAGGTAGGGTTTCTAAAACCCGTAAGCCGAAATCTACTGGTCTTTCGACCGTGTCAGCGTAAGTCCAGGGGTCTCGGTCTCGGAGTGGGTCCCGCCATTCCTCTGCCTCTTCGAGGCATTCAAGGAAGGGCCGTCACCGGTCGCCTTCCCCGTCGGTGGACTCCGCCAGTCGGCGGGTATCTTGTCCCACTAAACACTCGTCGCCGGCCGAATGGGATGCATTCCTCCAGCAGATGATAGGGATTTTTGAATCGCAGGGTACTGTTCCGTCCGCGAGCCACAGCTCGCACGCCTTCAGGCTCGAGCGGCCGGCGCGATCATCTGGAGCCGTCGAGGTCCCGATCGGACAAGGTTGATCGCCATAGCCGTGCAAGGTCCAGGTCCCGGTCCTCGACGCTGTTGAGACCGTCGTAGCCTGTGAAGCCTTCTAAGAAGGCATCGACGCCGTCGGCGCCATGTCCGTCGAGGGACTTTCTCTCGAGGCTCCAAGGAAGTCGTCAACGCCATCGACGCCATCGGCGCCGAGGCCGCCGAAGGACCCGCTCTAGGCTCTGGCCTCGAAGCCGTTGTTAAAGTCGTCGGCGCCTCGGTTGACGTCGACGCCAATTCCATTGGCGCCCTCAATGCCTTTTGCGGAGGATTTACCAGAGGTGCCCCGGAGGTCTGTGGAAACTCAGCGGAAGGCCCTCAGTAAGTCATTGAGGCCTGTCTTTGAGCACTTCTCTGGTCATCCCCCAGGCTTGATTTATTGCAGCCTTTGGACTACATTTCAGAGGTGGAAGAAGGGTTGGATGAGGAGGGGGTTGTGCTTCCTGAGGTTCCTGATGACCTGTTGTCTGGTCACAGCCAAATGGAAGACCTACGTCAGTCCTTACATGACGCCAGTGGTCTGGACATCTCTCCGGAGGCTGAGTTTGGCAGGCCTGAGCCTGGTACACATGCCGAGTCCTCGTACAGGCGTCTCATGTCGAAGGTGACTGAGTACTTGGGATGGTCTGCTCCACCTGTGGATTTTCTGCAGGATGGCCTGACCGATATATTGGACCAAGGTCCACCCACTGGCCTTACAAAGAAGGGTGGTGGCGGCTTGTACTGCTCCGGAGAGTCTCACAGCAGTGAATAAGTCTCTTCTGAAAAAATACCGTCCAGCCAGTGGTGACCCCTGCTACTTGTCTACGCACCCCACTCCGGAGAGTTTGGTGAAGCAGGCAGCTACGGCCCCAGCGAAGCAGGCTGCATACCGTACCATCCCTCCTGATAGGGACGACAAGCGCTTTCATGGTTGGGCGAAGAAATATTTTCCTCTGGGGCTATGGCTTTAAAGGCAGCCAACTCCGTTTGTGCCTTGGCAAGATTCACTCACACTCTGTGGAATTGTGCATCTTTGGCGGCTGAATATATTCCCAAAGGGGAGAAACGGGATGGTTTTCTAGCCCTCGTTCAAGGTGGCAAGGATGCCATGTATGAATACTTTCAGTCGGGTCTGGACGTGGCAGACTGTGTCAGCCGGTCCATGGCGGCGAGCACCGTGATGCGCAGTTTTGCGTGGTTGCGGAAGTCGGGGTTTGCTTCTGATGTACAGTCCCGGCTTCTCAACATGCCCTTTGATTGTGTCCATCTTTTTGGCAGCAAGACTGACGAGAGCCTTGAGAGGTTGCAGACCTCCAAAGCTGCAGCAAAGTCCTTGAGCGCTGCAGTACGTCAACCTGCGCCTTTTCGTCCTAGGAGACAGCAATGGAGTGGGGGTTCCTTTCGATACTACTCTTCCATTGGTAGATCGAGAGGACCAGCCAGTCAAAGGGGCCAACGTAGGAGTACCAGAGGTGGAAAACAAGGTACTCGAGGTGCCAAAGCCGCTTGGGCAGCTGCCTCCTTGCCCTCAGGGACTGGCGCAGCCGCTTCTGCTCAGTCATGAGGCCATGGGCCATGGTTCGCCGGTTGGGGGAAGGCTGGCGCAGCATCTTGTAGAATGGCGTGCCATTACTTCAGATGTGTGGGTTCTGGAGATCATAGCCCACGGCTACTGTCTTCCTTTCCAGCAGAGGCCTCACGACAGTCCACCGGGGAAGCTCTTTTTGAAGCGTCCGGATCCGCTCCTTGCGCAGAAAATCCTATCCCTGCTGGAGAGAGGCGGTATAGAACTGGGGCCTGTAGCGGAGAGGAACAAGGGATGGTATTCCCCATATTTTTTTAACCTGAAAAAAGATGGAGGATTGAAACCCATCATGGACTTGCATGGTTTGAACAAGCTCCTCAGGAAGGACAAATTCAAGATGGTTACTCTTTCTCATGTCCTCTAGGCCCTTCAACTTCAGGATTGGTTGGTGTCTCTCGACCTCAAGGATGCTTACTTTCATGTGCCGATTCATCCCAAGGGCAGGAAGTACCTGAGGTTTGCGGTTGGCGACTTGCATTTTCAGTTTCGGGTCCTGCCATTCGGATTGACCTCCGCCCGAGGGTCTTCACCAAGTTGATGGTGGTGGTGGCAGCGCATCTCAGGAAAGGGGGGGATTCACGTCTACCCCTATCTGGACGATTGGTTGATCAGGGCGTGCTCTCCCAGGCAAGTCTTGGATCATCTGTATGTCACCTGCCACTCCCTTCACAAGCTGGGCTTCTCCCACAACTTAAAGAAGTCATATGTGACACCTACCCAGCTGCTCCAGTACATTGGAGCAGTGCTCGACACATCCCTGGGGCAGTGTTCGCCTCCCCAGGTGAGGGCTCATCACATTCTGCAGATGGTGGGCAAGTTTCAACGGGCCCAGAGTCTCCCGGCGTTCGAGTTCTTGAGATTGCTCGGCCTCATGGCATCCTGCATTTTACTGGTGCCAGAGGCCAGGCTACGGATGAGATCTCTGCAGTGGGTGCTCAAGATGCAGTGGTCACAGTTCTCCGGCAGGATGTCGGATCCCGTTCAGATTCCGCCCTTGGTCGCCAAGGACCTTCTGTGGTGGGCCGTCGAAGGAAATCTGTTGAAAGGTGGCTCCGTTTTGGCAACCGCAGCCAGAGGTGACGATCGTGACGGACGCATCCCTCACGGGGTGGGGAGCTCATGCCAACGAGTTGACGGCCAGCGGCCGTTGGTCTCCGTCGGAGTCCATACTCCACGTCAATCTGTTAAAGCTGTGGGCTGTCAGGCTAGCCCTGAAGGCTTTTCTGCCATCTGTGCGGTGGAAGAATGTTCTGATTATGACGGACAATACAGTGGCCATGCACTACCTCAACAAAAAGGGGGGGCAGGGTCACTCCCGTTGTGCAGGGAGGCGATGCAGCTCTGGTTCTGGGCCATTCAGCAGGAAATTTCGATCTCGGTAGTTCATCTGACCGGAGACGAAAACGTGGCGGCGGACTCTCTGAGCAGGCAGAGCACAGTATCTCACGAGTGGGAGCTGGCTCAGAAAGTTCTGTTGGAGATCTTCGCCCTTTGGGGAACCCTGCAAGTGGACCTCTTCGCCACCAGTGTCAACCGGAAGTGCGAAAGATTCTGCTTACAGGAATTTCCTCCAAGAGGAGCCTTAGGGGACGCATTTGTAGTGTAGTGGTCCTTCCCACTGCTGTATGCATTTTCTCCAGTCCCTGTCATTCCGCAGGTGTTGCGAAGGTTACGGAAGTTTGGTTCCCGGATAATCCTCATTGCTCCGGCATGGGCCAGGTGAGCGTGGTACCCGGACCTTCTCGACATGTCCATCTGCCCTCCACGCCGTCTTCCCTACCGTGACAATCTTCTCTCACGGGAGGGGGGTCGGGTTCTCCATCCAGAGGTCAAGTCCCTCAGCCTTCATGCTTGATATCTGAAAGGTTGAGATATAAGGATTGGGACCTCCCCGAAGACGTGATGGAGGTGTTGCTTTCAGCCAGAAGGCCTGCAACGAAATCTCTGTACCGTTGCCGTTGGAGAAAGTTCTGCGACTGGTGCAGAGTACAGAATGTGGATCCTTTCCATTGTTCCATTTCTTTGGTTTTGTCTTTTTTGCTTTCTTTAGCCCACAACGGCCTGCAAGTGGGTACCATTAAAGGTTACCTAGCGGCGCTTTCCATATTTAAGCGCTCGTCTGAGGAATGTTCTTATTTTAAAATCCCTTTGATATCTCAGTTTCTAAAAGGGCTAACTAATGTGTTTCCAACGTCCCCTTTCCAGGTGCCGGGATGGGATTTGAATCTGGTTTTAAAGTTCCTAATGAGAGCTCCATTTATGCCCTTACATTCTTGTCTGATGTGACTATTGTCCTTTTAAAACTGTATTTTAGTTGCGGTTACTTCTGCTCGCAGAGTGAGTGAGTTGCAGGCACTTTCCGCCAAACCACCCTTCACTGTGTTCCATAAGGACAGGGTTGTCCTTAGGGTGTGGCCTTCCTTTCTTCCGAAGATTGTGTCGCAATTCCATCTGAGCCAGAAGGTAATTCTTCCGGCATTCTATCCTCCTCCGCATCCTGGTAAGGAAGAGGAGAGGCTCCCTAGGTTGGACCCTAGGAGAACTTTGAGTTTTTGTCTCTCACTTATGTCCCGGGTCAGAGTGGACGATCAGCTCTTTATTGGTTATGCTGGAAGGCGTTTAGGTCAGGCTGTTTCCAAGCAGTCCTCATCTAGATGGATCATTTTGATGATCTCTGAGTGTTAACGTTTGGCGGCAAAGGACCCTCCAGTAGGCTTACAGGCTCATTCTACTATGGGTATGGCTGCCTCCACTGCACTACAGAGGGGTGTTCCAATTCGCAATATTTGCGAAGCAGCCACATGGGCCTCTGTCCATACTTTTGTGAAACATTATAACATTATTCCTTGGACTCTATCCATGGGCAGGATTTGGCCTTTGGTAAGGCAGTCCTCTATTCTGCAATTTGATTGGGCATTCTAAATTGATGCATTTGTAAATTCTTTTCCCACCTCCATACGTTGGTACTGCTTTGGGAGTCTGTCAAAGATGTGGAATACGTCGGAGGACACAATCCCTTCAAAGAACAAGTTACTTATCTTACCTGGTAACGTTATTTCGATGGGATGTTCCTCCGACGTATTCCACATCGTACCCTCCCTATCTGCCCCGCTACAGAATTTCTTATGCGATTGCAGCTTACGTTTCCGCAAGGCTTTCTGTAGTCATATTGGCAGAAGATTGGTGCCACACATTCTGGGCAAAAAAACTACAACTGAGGCTACGGGCGTTGTGCATCCTAGATATAACATCCGGTGACGTCGACCGTCGACGGAGGCTCTCGAGGGACAGCGTATCGACGTCATCAACGCAGGACGCCTACGCCGAAAAAGTTTTCCGAAGCAGCACAGCTGTGTTAATTACTGTCAAAGATGTGGAATACGTCGGAGGAACATCCCATCGAAAGAACGTTACCAGGTAAGATAAGTAACTTGTTCTTTAGCAGGATGGGGTACTTTAAGCCTAAGTGCCTCTTACAATCCTTGACAAGCACTTATTAGTGATTCCACCAGTAGATTTGTCTATAAGGGTGACAGACGTTTTTCAGTGTATGGGCTCAGGTTGTGGAACTTACTGCCTTTGGACATTCGGAGCATCACGTCATTTGATATATTCAGGAAGGCATTAAAGACACAGGCTGAGGACTGCCCTTCCCTTCTAGCTTATGAGTTTACTGGTAATAACTTAGTGACATCCGCGCTTGGATGGAGTTAATTCTGCTAGAAGCGTGTTACAAAATTCCTCAAATTCAAATGATCAGGGTAAGGGCAGTGAGAGATACTATCTTGGAAAGGTAGGAGAGAGATCTTGTTGGCGAGTGGAAGGAGACAGGGCGACATGGGAGATGTTGTTGAATAGAGGAAAGGGGACAATTTCTGGAGAAGAGACTCCTAGGAGCAGAAGAGAATTGTTGTGAGGCGGTGGCAGAGGGAGAAGACTGGACTTTTGGTAAGTGTTATGGAGTGAAAGAGACTGCATCAACAGGGTGGAAAAGATTGCAGGTCTAAAGAGTGGCATAGAGCTGGAACATCATAGGCATAGGACGGAAACCCTGGTAGCCAGAATGAGTGGGGATGTTTCAGTGGGCCACATTGGTCGGGAAGAAAGTGTAGAGGCGGGAGAAGGAAGTGGATGACAGTAGGGCCACGCTTCTCCACTGAACTCCACATTGACACGTGGAAGCAAGCTGAAAATGTTGCAACGTTGGGTTCAACCTTTCAAGACTTTGCCAGCCCGCATGGAATGAAATCCAAGGAAAACCACTTGTAGGCAGGGAAACGGTAGACCTTGGAGACCATGGCCTGCTCGAGAACTGTGGGTACGCAACGCTGAAAAGCCCCCAATTTTTACAGAGGTCCAACGGTCAGATACCCCTTCTTTCAATGACCCTGAAATGGGGAGACACCAATCTTCAAGGAATATTTCACAGACACTTTTTTTTTTTATTTGGCACACCAGAAAGACCAGCCACCTGACTTTTGTATTTGTTTTGCTTTGGGAAATCCAACACCTCATTACTTTCTGCCTTTGGAGCAAGAGTGTAAATCCCCCGTTTTCTGTTGTCCCCTTTATTTAGACTCACTGGCTCATCCCTCACATTATACCCGGACACGTGGGACCATCATTCAGACACCTTTTCAATTGTGTTTTGCCATCATTCTGACATATTATTTGAAGAGTTTTACTAGCATCTAACACCTTATTTGTTTTTTTTTACTCCTGTGTAATAAAACTCTTAAAATATACCAATTGTGTCTGAGACTCCGTTCTAGGAACGTGGTGACACACAGGCGTTCTACATGCCTGGCATAACTCATTTTCTCTCGTCTTTCTCCTCCTTTTATAATTGCATGCACATTACTGTCTTGTCTACTATTTAAACACCCTTATTTTGAATACCCTATTTGTAAATGTGGTGATACGTTTTTCTATTTTCTGCATGACAAAGGCAGCCAAGGTATCCAGTGAAATCATATCTGTTGTACTAAGAAAAATATTATTTAATACTATGTCAAAGTTGTCCTCAGCAATTGAATTTTGATGACCATTGCCGTTTGTTTTAGGTGAATTACAGAGGAAGATAGGCGTAAAGGTTCTTGAAATGAGAGGAAATGCAGTGGTTGGTTATCTACAGTGTTTTGACTTGGAAGGAGAATCTGGGTTGGTGGTACGAGCAATAGGGACAGCATGCACCCTGGACAAATTAAGCAGCACATCTGCATTTGCACCTGTCTCTAACTCTCCATCAAAAGATATGAAAGAGTAAGTATTTCCAAACATGTTAATATGCCTTGATCTTTTTACCCTCCCTTTTTTGTACATACCCAGTTACCTTTATGCATGTTCAATAAGGTTTTATTTGCAGAATAACATTTTTCCTAAGAAGCTTGCACATTTCATTGTATTCAACTTTCTGGTTTAAAGTATTAACTTTTAACATTTAGTTAAATCACGTTTCAGTGATGATGTTTACTGCATAGAACCAGCATGGTCTTTGGCTAATGTATGTTGGATGAAATCTGTGGTGTCTAGAAATGTTTTGGCAGTAACCTTTGCTTCATTGGTATTCAAGGCACACTGGGTATGATACCAGAAGGCAAAGTGCACGTGCTATAAGAACAGCCTTGTTTGGACCCCTTACAGCAGTCTTGCTTTGGACCAAACCGACCTGTTGCCTTTTTTCAAATTCAAGCCCCTCACGTTTTTGAGGTAGTTTCCCCTCATGAATAGTTGCTATTGGGTGACCTTGAGCACTCGAAGATTTTACAATGGCACTACCAAATGGGTTATTTAGAATGAGGGTGTCAGTTACTTGGATGTTTCCCTCGTGCTTTGTATTTTGTATGCTTTTTTCATTATTCAATATGAGATTCTGCCCAGTGATGATGAAGTCATTGAAATGCCTCAAACCTTTGCAATCTACAACCTCATTTTGAAATTTCATTGTGGATACAATTTGCTCCTACTTTTAAAGGGCCCTATTCATCATGCATGTATTGGCATTGCAAGTTGACATTTAGAGCAGCAGTATGCATGTTTTTTATATATGAAAATACCATACCCATTATTTGTGGATTGCTCATTCTTGAAAAAACGTATCTTGTTTCAACCTTTCATTCTGTATTCTGCTAGCGAATGGTGATATAGTAAATTCCTTAGATTCTATTCTTTGCCATTCTTCATTTTTTTTACACTCCATTTGGCTGGGTAGTACTTTTTAAAAGGGCCAAACATGTTGCCTTTTGGTCAAAAGACGGCGTTGAGCATTCTCAGTTGGGGTTATAATGAGGGGATTTATTTTGAAATATGAGTGGTTGGGTATTCATCGGATTGGTGTTTGTTGATGGGAGTGGGCAGAAAGAGGCTGTCTAGTCACGTGGCTTTGAGAAAGGGGGGGTAGTGCCTTATACGAGAAAGTTAGGTTTGTTCCGTTAGTGTCTGGCTGAAAGTCTAAGAACTCTTTCAAGAGGACACTTCAGGGCTCTCTAAAAATCAATCGGGGCTAAATATGGCTGTTAAACAAGGCTGCATGGCTTTTCCAGAGAGGTAACTATGCTGTATGATGGTATTCCTCTTAACTTCTTTGACATTGACAGACTTAGATGGGCTTGCTTGATCTAAGATTTGATTTGGGATGGAATTGGGATCCATTTTCGATAAATATTTTTGCCCATGTACAGAATAACATGATTCAGTGTTCCACTGGAAGCCTTTAAAGTTCTGTGAAAAGTTTGAGACCTGTCTATACTTTTTGATTCAATCAGTACCTGGCCCCTTACTTTCTGCATGCTTTGAGCTCCTTTGTTTCCCTTTTTTGAGGCTTTTATGTAGAGCCTGAAGTGTGCTGTATTCGTTACCTGTTAAGTGCTTCATCTTTTAATTTAAGTTCTACATGATTTATTAAATCGTTTGCACCGGTTTCTCTTAGAAATCAGGAAAGACTCATTTAAGCCTCAACATTATGGAGATAATGTTATCATTTAACAGTATTAGATTTTGTCTCTCCCAAGCGATTTTTCATAGTATTTGCAAAACATTCCAAGATTTCGCTTCTATTTGAGTTTGTCTCCAGGGATTTTTCACACAGATTTGCATTTTTGCAGCAGCACGCAATTATGTGTTATCTTGCCTGTGATCATTTTTTGGAATACAATCATATGAACAATATGTAGAAGTTGTGTACCTTGTTGATTGCCAAGAACTCGACAAGCCAGCCCTCGCAGACTCTCTCTGTAGAGCAGAGATTGTTCAGTTCAGCTTTATTTCAATATATATTATATCATAAAAGCAATATGAATTATACAAATCACAATTTCAACAACTGAAATTAAATCAGGGATAAATCAAAGGATAAAAGCCAGCCTATCATAAAACAATCATGCACCATGTCGGACAGTCAACGCTCAACTACACATATTCATAATAGTTAGTACCTCCTCCAGCCTCCCCCTGAACTATGGCGTCCCTCAGGGTTCTGTGCTGGGACCCTTTCTTTTCTCTCTCTATGCCTCCCTTCTCTCCCCAGTCATTTCTTCTTTCGGCATTTCCCACCACTTCTATGCTGATGACACCCAACTCTTTCTTTCCTTCTCCTCCTTCACATCTGACCTCCACCTCACTCTTTCTTCCTGCCTCACGGCCATAAAAGATTGGATGTCATCCCACTTCCTTTCCCTCAACACTGACAAGACTGATGTCTGTTTGTTTTATTATTTATATTGCGCACCAGAAACGGGGGTATACGAGCGCGAAGGCATAAAGAGGGTTGTTCAGCTTACATTGCAGGTTACAGATTAAACTTAGGGGTACAGCTACGGTTACAATGCTGTAGATATGTATTGTCAAAGAATCACAGATGTATATACAGTAAGTTTACAAGAATGCAGGTATGACATGGAATATATATATTTGAGGCTTGTGGAATCTGCTTAGATCACATGCTGTGCATAGGCCGACATCTAGTGGAAGCTGTGGAGTATTACAGTTTGTTTTTCGAAACTCGAAAATTGGGCGTCAACACAGGGCGTGCCAGTAATACTATCCCTAGTGTGACGTCCACTGTACCCATGATCCCTCACGCGTCTAGGACCCTCAGATTGTTTTTTTCCGCCATGCTGGTCGGAAGCACTGAGCGGAGTTCCCTGACTTAGTCAGATTTTGCTAATATTGTCATATATTTCCCCGTTTATTCCACCTCTAGGTCGAGTCTCCGAACATCGACACTCGATGCCGGATCGGAGAAAATTCAACCGTCGGACTACAGCGACGGATTTGGGCCTCGGAAGGCCTCTGGCCTCGGCCCGGGCCTCGGAAGTCCTCTGGACTCGGCCCTGCAAGTAGGGAGAGTGGGGGGTGGCACATATCCTACACTCTGTTTAATATAGGTACATTACTTATATTCCTACACTCCCAGCCCGCTGCCATAGGGTGCGTATGGAGGGTATTCCCTTTCAATTTTGCCCCAAGTGCAACCGCAAGTATCCTTGGGTTGATAGACACGCCACGTGTAACCTCTGCTTGCTGAGGGACCACCCCGAGGCGAATTACAGAGCGTGCAGTCGGTTTAAACCAAAGACCCTTAAGGACCGTTCGACAAAGCGTTGGGCCCACCACGCCAGGCGACCATGGCCGCGGAGGGTGCCTTCAGCGATGGCAGCGACGCCTTACTTTCGGACGGCGAGGGCAATGTGGCGTCGATGGACAGCCAAGCGCAAGTCCCCGACATCGGAAGGTTGTCCGGCAGGGCAGCTATGGGGAAGACCCCCGGCGACACGAGCGCTACCCACACCACTTCCAGCAAACAGAAGTCCAACCGAGACTCGACGCGCACGTCGAGTTCTCGGCAAGAGGCACGTAGAGAACGGTCCACTGAGTCGGTGTCCTCTGGGCGTTCGCGTTCGAGATCACCTCATGACACCAAGCAACCCGCCACTGTTGCTAAAAGTGCCTCGCTACCCTTAGTGACTGAGGTTCGGTCGTCGGAGGACGACGCCGACCTCTACCCCCAAGCCGCACTCCAGGAGTCGGCGTCTGCAGGCAGCAGCAAGGCTGCTACCGAATCCCTTACACTCTCCAGAGACAGGGACTCTACCCCCGAATTTCGACGCCAGTCATCGAAAAGCTCTGATAGGGCCCAAAAGTCGGGGAAGCATTCTTCCACCCACGGGGAGGGGGGAAAACAACGAAGTAAGCAGTCCCAGCCTACTTCCTCTCCTAAACTACATTCTACTCCACCTAAACAGACGGACAAGTCTCAGACCCCTGTCGTTAAGGCCCCTGTTCAGGCCAGTAGGTCTAGCCAGGACAAATCTCAATCTGTTTTCCTTAAGACCCCTGTTCAAACCAGTAGGTCTAGTCAGGATAAAACAGAGGAAACACTCCAGGAAAGATTTATTCCCAGTTCAAAGGAATGGTCCAGTGAGGACATAGACAGAGTAATGTCAAGGATGTCATCATTGGCAGATTTCTATGCCAAGAACCCGGAACACTTTCTCTCTTATACACCAGAAGGGTCAACTCCCTCAGGTTCAAAGGATCCAATACCCCCAAGTAGGAAGTCCCGGGGTGAAGCACCAACTCTAGCTTCAGACCCCTTCTATATACAGCCCTATTCTCAAAACCAGGAAGATCCATCCTTTGTTGAGGATCCAGACGTGGGCATGTTCGAAGAACAAACTGGGACAGCCTATTACGGGGATGATGAGGACCAAGAGGAGGACGAGGAGGAGGAAGAGGACGACCCAGATACATACAGGATAGATTCCCCAGTAGAGAAAGAGCAAGCGGTTACCGACTCCCCGGTCGACAACCAACCTCTCCTGAATGAGGTCCTGTCCAGAGCGGCACAGCACTTCCACATTGACACCCAAGGTGCTCAGGAAGAGAGGGACTTTGCAGAGGAACTGGTGGGAGAGAGGAGACCTGTTGCTCAGGCCATCCCTATCCTTAAGTCAATACAAAGGAGGATGGACCCTTCCCTTGTTGACCCCAATCTCACTAGGGCAGTAAACCCCAGAATTGAAAAGCTTTTCAGGGCAGCCCAATCTGACCCACTATACATAAGGGGACATCTCAAACCAGACTCCCTGGTTGTTACAAACACCCGTAAGAGGGCGGGAACACCCTTGTCATCGTCCGCAACTCCCCCCGACAAGGAGAGCAAGAAGATTTATGGCTTGGGCAGGAAAGTAGCCTCCACTTCCGCCTACCAGGCAAGGATTGCAAACTCCACCACCCTGCTGGCTAGTTACAACTGCCATCAATGGGAAGAAGTCATGGCTCTCATAGACTCTGCCCCAGAACCCTTAACAAGCCAATTGGCACAAGTTTTGGCCGAGGGGAGAGCACTATCAGGTTGCATTTTAAAATCAACCTTTGATGCCGCGGATAACGCCAGCAGATTAATTGCTGAAAGCACGGTCATCAAGAGGCATGCTTGGCTACGGCAGTCTGGTTTCAAGGCCGAGACCCAAGCATCATTGATAGATAAGCCGGTGGAGCCGGATCTATTGTTTGGAAAGGCGGTCGAGGACGCAATAAAGAATGCCAAGGACGAGTACGAGACACTCAAGTCCCTAGGGCAACTAACCAACAAACCCCCTAACCAGAGAGGGAATGGCAATTTTCGTCGGCCTCGCGGACAAAACTCCCAAAGAGGCTCTAACTATTCCCAAGGCCAGGGTACTACATGGAACACTAGCCAGCAGTCTACCCAGAATTATGGCAGGGGTAACAAAAGAGGTCGTGGTAGGGGTAGAGGTAGTCCCAATAAAGGAGGGGGCACGCCTCCATCAAAACAGTGACGCTCCGTTCAGGGTCCTTTCTCACGCATCCCCAGTAGGGGGGCGCCTTTCCATCTTCAGCCAAGCTTGGGAAGGGATCACATCAGACAGATGGGTGCTGTCCACAGTGTCCGCAGGATACTCCATAGAACTCCTAGAGCGTCCCCGAAACCACCCTCCACGACAAAGAATACACTCCTTAGACCACCAGAAGATCCTACTCGAAGAGATCAAAATTCTTTTCGCAAAGGACGCGATAGAACTCGTCCCGGGACACCAGGTAAACAAGGGTATTTATTCAACTTACTTCCTTGTGCCAAAAAAAGATTTGACAATGCGCCCAGTATTGGACTTACGGCCTGCAAACAAGTATGTCAAGCCCCAAAAATTTCGCATGACTACTCTCCAAGAGGTAATTCCCCTCCTAAAAAAGGGGGATTACATGGCAACATTGGATATGAAAGATGCCTATTTTCATATTTCCATGTTCCCAGCGCACAGAAAATATCTGCATCAGAGTGGACAGTCAGCACTACCAGTTCAAGGTACTGCCCTTCGGGATAGCCTCGGCTCCAAGGGTATTCACCAAGGTACTGGCGGTGGCGGCGGCACACCTACGCAGGGAGGCAATCCCAGTGTACCCTTATTTGGACGACTGGCTCATCACGGGGGAGACCCCAGTAATTTGCAGGACAAACATTCAAAGAACTATCGACCTCCTCTTCGAATTGGGCTTCTCCATAAACAAGAAAAAATCAAGTCTGGTGCCCAGCACCTCCAAGCAGTTCCTAGGAGCTGTTCTAAATACTCAAGAGGGGTTGGCTTTTCCTTCAGAGGAAAGAATTCGGAATATACTACTGCAAATTCCGCAATATCAAACCGGTCGCCAGATAACAGTACGCAAAGCAATGCGTTTGCTGGGCATGATGGCGTCATGTATTTACCTGGTCCCCCACGCGCGCCTGCGCATGCGTCCCATGCAAGAATGGTTGGCGAAACTGTGGTCTCAGGCAAGTGGTCAGTGGGACGATCTAGTGGTCGTTTCGCCAACACTTGTACAAAGCCTCCACTGGTGGACAAGAGACAATCTATCCAAGGGGAAACCCTTTTACAATCCCGAGATACAGGCGGTAGTCACGACGGATGCATGCCTGACAGGATGGGGAGCTCACCATCTCCACCACACACCTCAGGGTCTCTGGTCTCACACAGTGGCCAAGAATCACATCAACCTGCTAGAGCTTCTGGCAGTTTTCAGAGCACTTCAAGCGTTCGAGCCCCACCTATTGAACCTGTCGGTACAGATCCGGACGGACAGCACGACAGCCATGTTCTACCTGAACAAGCAAGGAGGGACTTGTTCGCCAAATCTGTCCAGACTTGCCCAGAAAATTTGGATATGGGCACTCAGACGGAACATCTTTCTGTCATCTCAACATGTTCCAGGGGATCTCAATTCTCTAGCGGACGCTTTGAGCAGAGATCCCCTTCTGGAGGAACACGAATGGTGTCTACACAGAGATATCGTAGAAGATCTCTTCTCTCAGTGTTGTTTCCCCACTACAGACCTATTCGCCACAAGCGAAAACAGACAGTGCCCAGGATTCGCATCCAGGTTTCCCCAACCAGACTCCCTGGGGAACGCCCTGTGGATGAACTGGTCAGGTATGTTTGCGTACGCTTTTCCACCAACTCCTCATCAGGAAGGTGGTGAACAAGATGAAAAGAGAGTCAATGACGAAATGGAAGAGATTCGTTATCTGGTGCCAGTATAAACAAATCAACCCAGTTGATTGCACTCCTTCCACAATCGTGACATACATGCTCCACCTGCTGGACGCAGGGTTGGTTTTCAACTCACTAAAGGTACACCTGGCAGCACTGTCAGCGTACACCACCTCACATAGCGAGGTGTTGTGGTGGAAGGTACCCGTGGTTAAAGCCTTCATGGAGGGAGTAAAGAGACTTCATCCTCCTATATCTAACCCACCACCAGGATGGGACCTGAACGTGGTGCTATCTAAACTCATGGGCCCCCCATTCGAGCCCATGCATAAGACAAGTCTCAAACACCTGACCTATAAGACTGCCTTCTTAGTAGCCATTACATCCATAAGAAGGGTCATTGAAATTCAGGCTCTGTCAGTGCAGGATCCTTTCTTTACTATTCATAAGGATAAGCTGGTTTTACGGACACACCCTAGGTTCTCGCCTAAGTTTATTTCCAAATTCCATGTAAACTAGTCCATCGAGCTTCCGGCTTTCTTCCAAAACCCACAAAGCTCGGCTGAGGTTAAACTACACACCCTAGATGTGCGTAGGGCGGTCCTTTACTACGTAAACAAGACCAGACCGCTTAGGAAAACAGATCAACTGTTTGTCTCCGTAGCCACAGGCAAAGAGGGAGATTGCGTCTCTAAGGGTGCCATCTCCAAGTGGATTGTCAACTGTATCCAGTTGTGTTACTCTCTTTCTGACAAAACTTTGCCTTTTACGCCCAGAGCCCACTCGACAAGAGGCATTGGGGCCACTCTGGCTTTCATTGCAAATGTTCCCCTTGACACCATTTGCAAAGCAGCTACTTGGAGCTCTATTCACACTTTTACTCAGCACTACTGCATTGACACCCATTCCAAGACAGATACTCAAGTGGGACAAGCTGTTCTAAGACATTTATTTGCTCATGACCCTTCTCAAATCCCACCTCCTTCTAACACTGCTCGCTAATCTATGCACAGCATGTAATCTAAGCAGATTCCACAAGCCTCAGAAGGGATACATTACTCACCGTAATCGTATTTCTGATGCTTGTATCTGCTTAGATTCACATGCGACCCACCCTTCCTCCCCTCTGAGAGAAGGCGCATGGATGCTTGTAGTCTTATCTTATCTAAATTCTATCTGCTTGGATCATCTGTACTCACGCTACTCCTCATGCTACCTCATGTCAGAAAAAATACAATCTGAGGGTCCTAAACGCGTGAGGGATCATGGGTACAGTGGACGTCACACTAGGGATAGTATTACTGGCACGCCCTGTGTCGACGCCCAATTTTTTCGAGTTTCGAAAAACAAACTGTAATACTCTGCAGCTTCCACTAGATGTCGGCCTATGCACAGCATGTGAATCTAAGCAGATACAAGCATCAGAAATGCTTTTACGGTAAGTAATGCATTGTCATATATATATATTTCTGAGGCTTGTGGAATCTGCTAAGATCACATGCTGTGCATAGGCCGACATCTAGTGGAAGCTGCAGAGTATTACAGTTTGTTTTTCGAAACTCGAAAATGGGTGTCGACACAGGGCGTGCCAGTAATACTATCCCTAGTGTGACGTCCACTGTACCCAAGATCCCACACGCGTCTAGGATCCTCATATTGTTTTTTTCTGCCATACTGGTCGGAAGCATTTTGCGGAGTCCCCTGGCCTTAGCCATACTTTTGCTAAAATATTGATTAATTTACATCCTTTCCCCATCCCAACGTCGAACTTCGACACTCGACGCCGGCTTGGAGAAGAAATCGACCGTCGGCTGCTGCACGACGGATTTGGGCCTCGGAAGGCCTCTTGCCTCGGCCCGGGCCTTGGAAGGCCTCTGGTCTCGGCCCTGCAAGTAGGGAGAGTGGGGGGTTGGACATACTCTACACTCTTGGTATATAGGTACACCTTATACATTTCCTACACTTACCAGCCCGCTGCCTCAAGGTGCGTATGGAGGGTACCCCTTTTCAATTCTGCCCCAAGTGCAATCGCAAATACCCTTGGGTCGACAGGCACGCCACGTGCAATCTCTGCTTGCCGAGGTAGCACCCCGAAGCGAACTGCAGAGCGTGTAGTAGGTTTAAACCTAAGACACTTAAGGACCGTTCGACGAACCGTTGGGCCCACCACGCCAGGCAGGCGGCCATGGCAGCAGAGGGCGCCTTCAGCAATGGCAGCGACGCCGTGCTTTCGGACGGCGAGGGCATTACGGCGTCGTAAGACAGCCGAGCGCAGGTCCCCGACCTCGGAAGGTCGTCCGGCAGGGCGGCTATGGGGAAGACCCCCAGCGACACAAGCGCTTCACACACCACTCACACTAAACACACGAAGTCCAACCGAGATTCGACAACGTCGAGTTCTCGGAAAGAGGCACAAACAGAACGGTCCGAATCGGTGTCCTCTGGGCGTTCTCGATCGAGATCGCCGCATGACTCCAGGCAATCATCCACTCTTGCCAAGAGTGCCTCGCTCCCTAGGCTAACAGAAGTTCGATCGTCGGAGGACGAAGACGACTTCCACCCCCAGGCCGCGCTCCAGCAGTCGGAGCCCATAGACAAGATCAGCGCGGCCCCACGTTCGAAGGACAGGGACTCTACCCCCGATCCTCGACGCCAGGCGTCGAAAACCTCCAGAGCCACAAAGGGACAGGGAAAACACTTTTCCACTCACGGGGAGGGGGGAAAACAGCAGAAGAAGCAGCCTCTGCACTCTTCCACACCTGTGAAACACTCCACTCCTCCTAAACAGACGGACAAGACCAGGTCTGCTGATATTTCTAAAACCAGCAAATCTACTCAAGATAAATCTCCTAGACTTTCTGAGAGAGTCATTCCCAGTTCCAAAAAATGGTCGAGTGATGACATAGATAGGGTCATGTCAAGGATGTCTTCTTTGGCAGACTTTTACGATTAAAATCCAGACCATTTCCTTTCATATGATCCACAAGGGGCTACACCCTCAGGCTCTAATGATCCTATCCCCCCGAATAAGAAGCCCCGGTTTGAGACACCGATGAGGCCTACAGACCCCTTCGAGGCACAACCATACTCACTGTATCAAGGAGAGGCTTCCTTTGGTGAGGACCAAGATTTTGGCATGGTAGAAGAGCAAACCGGGACGGCCTACTATGGGGATGATGAGGACCAAGAAGAGGAAGAGGAAGACCCTGAAACCTACAGAGTAGATTCCCCGGTAGAGAAGGAAGCCCCGGTTACCGACTCCCCTGTCGATAACCAACCCCTCCTGAACGAGGTTCTCGCACGGGCAGCAGAACATTTCCATATTGACACCCACGGTGTCCAGGAGGAGAGGGACTTCGCCGAGGAGTTAGTGGGAGAAAGGAGGCCTGTTGCCCAGACCATCCCTATCCTTAAGTCTATTCAGCGAAGAATAGACCCGTCCCTGGTGAACCCGAACCTCACCAGAGCAGTCAATCCCAGAGTTGAAAAACTTTTCAGGGCAGCCCAGTCTGACCCTCTCTATATAAGAGGATATCTGAAGACAGACTCCCTAGTTGTCACTAACACTCGTAAGAGGGTTGGAACACCCTTGTCATCGTCCGAAGCTCCTCCAGACAAGGAGAGCAAAAAACTATATGGTTTCGGCAGGAAAGTAGCCTCAACGTCCGCCTATCAGGTAAGGATTGCAAACTCCACCACCCTGTTGGCCAGCTATAACTGCCATCAGTGGGAAGAAGTCACGGCACTCATAGCCTCTGCACCAGAACCCTTAAAGGGCCAGTTAGCACGAATTTCCGCAGAGGGTAGAGCCGTGTCTGGTTGCATTTTAAAAGCAACTTTTGACGCCGTGGACAACGCAGGCAGATTGATAGCGGAAGGTACTGTTATCAAGAGACATGCGTGGTTACGGCAGTCTGGTTTTAAGGCAGAAACCCAGGCATCATTGTTGGACAAACCGGTGGAAGCCGATCTGTTTGGTAAGGCGGTCGAGGACGCGCTGAAGAATGCCAAGGACGAATACGAGACACTCAAGTCCCTTGGCCAGTTAACCAATAAACCCCCTAACCAGAGAGGGAATAGTAATTTTCGTCACCCACATGACCAAAATTCCCAGAGAGGATCTAACTATTCCCAGGGGCAGGGTACACAGTGGAACACCAACATCCAACAGTCTACCCAGGGTTACGGCAGGGGTAATAGGAGAGGACGTGGTCAAGGCAGAGGCAGCCCCAGTAAAGGAGGCGGCACGCCTCCACCAAAGCAGTGACGCTCAGTTCAGGGTCCCTTCTCACGCAACCCCAGTAGGGGGACGTATTTCCAACTTCACCCAGGTTTGGGAAGGGATCACATCAGACAGATGGGGGCTGTCAACAGTATCCGCAGGGTACTGTATAGAACTACTGCAGCGTCCCCGGAACCATCCTCCACGACAAAGAGTACACTCTTTAGAACATCAGAAGATTCTCCTTGAGGAGATCGCCAATCGGCTAGCAAAGGACGCGATAGAACTCGTCCCGGGACACCAGGTAATAAAGGGTATTTATTCATATTACTTCCTTGTGCCAAAAAAAGATTTGACAATGCGCCCAGTATTGGACGTACTGCCTGCCAACAAGTATGTCAAGCCCCAAAAGTTTCGCATGACTACGCTACAAGAGGTAATCCCCCTCCTAAAAAAGGGGGATTACATGGCAACCTTGGATATGAAAGATGCCTATTTTCATATTTCCATGTTCCCAGCGCACAGAAGGCACTTGCGCTTCAAGGTGGACAGTCGGCACTACCAGTTCAAGGTACTGCCCTTCGGGATAGCTTCGGCACCAAGGGTATTCACCAAGGTACTGGCGGTGGCGGCTGCACACCTACGCAGGGAGGCAATCCCGGTGTACCCTTATCTGGACGACTGGCTCATAACGGGGGAAACCCCAGTAATTTGCAGAACAAACATCCAAAGGACTATCGACCTCCTCCACGAATTAGGCTTCTCAATCAACGAGAAAAAGTCAAGCCTGGTGCCAAGCACCTCCAAACAGTTCCTAGGAGCAATCCTAGATACTCAAGAGGGGTTGACATTTCCTTCAGAGGAAAGAATTCGGAATATACTATTGCAAATTCCTCAATATCAGTCCGGTCACCAAATAACGGTACGCAAAGCAATGCGTTTGCTGGGCATGATGGCGTCATGTATTTACCTGGTCCCCCACGCGCGCCTGCGTCCCATGCAAGAATGGTTGGCGAAACAGTGGTCTCAGGGAAATGGTCAGTGGGACGATCTAGTGGTCGTTTCGCCAACACTAGTACAAAGCCTTCACTGGTGGACAAGAGAGAATCTTGCACAGGGAAAACCCTTTTACTGTCCCGAAGTACAGGCAGTAGTCACTACTGATGCATGACTGACGGGGTGGGGAGCTCACCATCTCCACCACACAGCTCAGGGTCTCTGGTCTCCCTCAGTCGCCAAGAACCACATCAACCTGCTAGAGCGTCTGGCAGTATTCAGAGCGCTTCAAGCGTTCGAGCCCCACCTAGTGAACCTGTCAGTGCAAATCCGGACGGACAGCACAACAGCCATGTTCTACCTGAGCAAGCAAGGAGGGACTCGTTCGCCAAATCTGTCCAAGCTTGCCCAGAAAATCTGGATATGGGCACTTCAACGGAACATCTTCCTGTCATCACAACATGTTCCAGGGGAGCTCAATTCCCTAGCGGATGCTCTGAGCAGAGATTCCCTCCCAGAGGAACATGAATGGGTTCTACACAGAGAGGTCGTAGGAGATATCTTCTCTCAGTGGGGTTTCCCCACTATAGACTTATTTGCCACAAGCGAAAACAGACAATGCCCAGGATTTGTATCCAGGTTCCCCCAACCAGACTCCCAGGGTAACGCCGTGTGGATGAACTGGTCAGGGATGTTTGCGTACGCTTTTCCACCTACTCCTCATCAGGAAGGTGGTCAACAAGATGAACAGAGAGTCGATGACGCTCGTCCTAGTTGCTCCCATGTGGGCAAGACAACCGTGGTTCCCACACCTACGCAGGATGGCGGTGTGCGAGCCCATCAAACTTCCAGCCTGGTACAACCTACTGTCCCAGATCCAAGGTCAAACAGTGCATCAGCAACCCAACTCAATGAACCTGGCAGCATGGCTCCTGAGGTCATAGAGTTTGGACATCTCAATTTACCACAGAGATGTATGGACATCCTAAAGGAATCAAGGAAACCAAACACAAGGCACTGTTACTTCGACAAGTGGAAGAGATTCGTTATCTGGTGCCAGAGTAGACAAATCAACCCAGTTGATTGCACTCCTTCCACTATTGTTACATACATGCTCCACCTGCTAGATGCAGGATTGGTTTTTAACTCACTGAAAGTACACCTGGCAGCCCTGTCGGCATACACCACTTCCCATAACAAGGTCTTGTGGTGGAAAGTACCAGTAGTTAAAGCCTTCATGGAAGGAGTAAAGAGACTTCACCCTCCTATTTCAAACCCACCACCAGGGTGGGACCTTAATGTGGTGCTATCTAAGGTCATGGGCCCCCCTTTCGAGCCCATGCATAAAAGCAGTCTCAAACACCTGACTTATAAAACAGCCTTCTTAGTAGCTATTACTTCTATAGGAAGGGTCAGTGAAATTGAGGCTCTGTCAGTGCAGGATCCCTTCTTTACTGTCCATAAAGACAAACTGGTTTTACGCACACACCCTAGGTTCTCACCTAAGTTTATATCTAAATTCCACGTAAACCAGTCCATCGAGCTTCCGGCTTTCTTCCAGGACCCTCAAAGCTCGGCTGAGGTGAAACTACACACTCTAGATGTGCGTAGGGCGGTCCTTTACTATGTAAATAAAACCAGACCGCTAAGGAAAACAGATCAACTGTTTGTCTCCGTAGCTACAGGCAGAGAGGGGGACCGCGTCTCTAAAGGTGCCATCTCGAAGTGGATTATTTACTGTATCCAGCTGTGTTACTCACTCTCTGAAAGAACTCTGCCTTTCACGCCAAGAGCCCACTCTACTAGAGGCATTGGGGCCACTCTGGCTTTCATTGCAAATGTACCCCTTGACACCATTTGCAAATCAGCTACTTGGAGCTCTATTCACACTTTTACTCAGCATTACTGCATTGACACCCATTCCAAGGCAGATACACAAGTTGGACAAGCGGTTCTAAGACACTTATTTGCTCATGAACCTTCTCACATCCCACCTCCTTCTTCAGGTACTGCTCGCTAATCTATGCACAGCATATGATCTAAGCAGAGTCCATAAGCCTCAGAAGGGATACATTACTCACCGTAATCGTATTTCTGATGCTTGTATCTGCTTAGATTCACATGCGACCCACCCTTCCTCCCCTCTGAGAGAAGGCGCATGGTTGCTTGTAGTCTTACCTTTCTATCTATCTGCTTGGATCATCTCTACTCACGCTACTCCTCATGCTACCTCATGTCAGGAAAAAATACAATCTGAGGATCCTAGACGCGTGAGGGATCTTGGGTACAGTGGACGTCACACTAGGGATAGTATTACTGGCACGCCCTGTGTCGACGCCCATTTTCGAGTTTCGAAAAACAAACTGTAATACTCTGCAGCTTCCACTAGATGTCGGCCTATGCACAGCATGTGAATCTAAGCAGATACAAGCATCAGAAATACGATTACGGTGAGTAATGTATCATATATATATATATATATATATATATATATATATTCAGTGAAAAAACGTTGTTAAAGGGACGTTATGGTTCCAAGTAAAACCGAAAAACCCTTGAAATTCGCCAGTTATGGTAAGCTAAGCAACCATAACTCACGCCACCACCGTGCACGGCTAAGACTAACACCCAGGCCATCAAAGATGACATCACAAATGGGGGATGAGCGTGGGGTGGGTCGGAGGGCTAGAGACACACGGGGCATGAGTGGGGGGTGGGGGGGTGGGAGAGAGACACACGGGGCATGAGCGGGGGTGGGGGAAGGGAGAGACACACACGGGGCATGAGCCGGGGGTGGGCGGGAGGGATCGAGACACACGGGGCATGAGCGGGGGGTGGGGGGGACAAACAAAAACACGGACATGAGTTGGTGCGGCAGATCCCGCTCCTCGGCCCTCTGCTGGCCACCGTGTGCGATGGCGTGAGCGGGGGGCTGGAGGAACAGGGGACACACGGAGCATGAGTGGGGGTGGGGGGGACAGGAAGGACACACGGGGCATGAGCGGGATGGGGGGGACAAGAGACGGACACGCTCCTGCTGACCTGACAAAGCCTCTCATGCGGCAAAGAAAGATGGCGGGCGTCTCTGAAGCCAGGCGCACTGCACGCTTTCACCGCATCCAATGAGAGAGCACGTCAGATGTCCGCGGACATCACACAAGCTGCTGGCCCAATCACCGTCCTGTCCGCGGAGCGAACAGGGAAGTGTGTCCGCGAAGCGAACACAGATATAACACATTTTTTTTACCTACTTTTTGGTCATTTGAAAAAAAACTACTGGACGGATTTTCACCAAATTTGCAAAAGCACGCTTTCGGGACCAAGTCGCTGCTCCTGGTTCAAATTTGGTGAAAATCCGTCCAGCGGTTTGGGCTGTAGACGCGAGCAAAACAATTTTCCCATTCAGTCTATGGGGGAAAAAAAGTTTTGGGACCCCCCCTATAACTTTGCCCCCCCCCTGGCCCACCCCCCCCGGACGAATCCTCACGAAAAGGTTTGGTGAGGATTCGTCCAGGGATTAACTACATGACATATATATATATATATATGATCCTAGATGTCAGAGGGGTTAGGCATCATGGTCCTTGAGCCATTGAATCAGGTTGGATCTGAATTGTTCGTAGAGGAGATCTTCCCTTAGGGCAGGGGGAAGGGAGTTCCAATATTGTGCTGCTTTAACAGCGAAGCTGCTCCCACCAGATTTAGTGAGTTTGAATCTGGGTACTAACAAAGGGTTGGAGTTGGCTTTTCTTAGGGGGCGAGAGGCTGTTTGTCTGGTGAATCTGTCTATAAGGTATTGCGGGGCTGCGTGGTTAAGACATTTGTGTGTAAGGGATGCTGTTTTTAGGAGGATTTTGTCATTTGTGGTAAGCCAGTTAATAGATCTCCTGAGGTCTGATATATGGGCGTTTTTGGGGAAGTTTAGGGCGGCTCTCAGGGCGTTATTTTGAAGTGCCTGTATTTTGGCGGTGATGTGTTTGTTACTGCCTATGTAGAGGGCGTTGCAGTAATCTAGTTTTGATAGGATAAGTGCCCTTGCTAGAATGACGCAATTATTAGGTGAGACGAAGGGCTTGGCTGCTCCAATTAACTTGCAGGTGTAGGAGGTAGCTGAAGCTATGGCATTCACTTGTTTACCAAAGTTGAGCGTGGAGTCTATGTAAAAGCCTAGGGTTTTTAACTACTTTGGCCACAGTAATGATGTTGTTGTCAATTATGAAGGAATCATAGTTGGGACCTAGTATTTTGATGTTGGAGGGAGTGCCTAGAATGAGGAGTTAAGTTTTGTCATCATTCAGGCATAGACCGTGGGAAGCCATCCATGCCTGGATGATGAGGTAGACTCTGTTCACAAAGGCCAAATCCTTGTCGTAATCTCCCGTCAACGGGTTGAGGATCTGTGTATCATCTGCGTAGTTAGTGTAGGTGATACCTAGACCGTCTAGATCATCGAAAAGGGGCTTTGTGAAAATATTGTAGAGGGTGAGAGAATACACATGATCCTTGAGGAACGCCGCATGAGATAGGTGCGGGGTCTGCAGCTGCTAGAGGAGAGAAGACTCGCATTGTCCTGTTATCTAAGAAGGACTGGATCCATGCGACTGCTTCATGGGAGAAGCAGGCTGCCGAGACCAGATGATTGCAAAGTATTGCATGGTCTACCAGATTGAATGTGGCAGAAAGGTCGAGGAGTAGTAGGAGTGAAGTCGTGCCTTTATCTCTTAGTGTGTCTATTTGTGCCTTAAGGTCTAGGAGTGCAGTCTCGGTACCATGCTGTGGTCTGAAGCCAGACTGTCGAACTCCTAGGAGGTGGTTTATTTCCAGGTGGTGCTGAATTTGTAGGTAGGCTACTTTGTCCAGGAATTTAAGTAGGAACGGCACAGTGGTAATGGGGCGGTAGTTGGTTGGGATGGAGGGGTCCAGTGTTTGCTTTTGAGGAGGGGGAGGACCCAGGAGGGTTTCAGGTTGCTTGGTATGGTACCTGATGTGAAAGAAGCGTTTATAAGTTTGGTGATGAAGGGTGAGAGTTCACGGGCAGCGTCTTTTATGATTTGGGCTGGTCATGGCTGGCCCTGGCAATTGGAAGGTTTGAGAGTGAGGATGACTTTCTCAACTTCTTTAGTGGAAACTTTGCGAAAGTAGAAGGGAGGGGTGTCGAGTGTGGGTGGAGGAGGAGTGGATTTCAGGGTAGGTAGTGAATTCAAGGTAGCCTTGGAAGAGGTGCCTGTGTTGACAGTATTTGGGATAGCCACGGAGGCTTTTTTGTTGTGGATCTTCGCCTGAAGCATTGTTATCTTATTGGCAAGGGTATTTTGTATGCCTGTGCACCAGTCTTTATCCTTGAGCAGGAATCGGGAGCTTGGATAGGGGATTCTACTTACTTTAGGATGGCGAACAATTCTTTAGTGTTGGATTTAGCTTGAGTAATACGGGTGTTGTAAGATGTTTGTTTCGCCAGGATGATTTCTTTTTTGTAGAAGGTAGCTAAATTCTTCAGGTTATTTTTGTTGATGTCTGAGAGGTCAGATCTCCAGGCTTTTTCACTTGGGCGTTTCTCTTGTCTGATGTCTTTCAGTAGGGGTGTGAACCAGGTATTTAGGTGTTGGCAGGGTTTGCTCTTCCTAATTTTCAGTGGTGCGATGGCGTCCAGGGAGGCAAGCATCACTTCATTGTACTTTTCTACCATGGAGGCAGGGTCAGACTGATCTGAGATGGAGTTTAATGTGGGGAGAATGAGGGGGATAAGATTTTCAGGGGTAATCTTTTTTTATTTCTAGTAGGTGCGGTGGGAGCTAGGATAATGCTGTTCATGGGTGTGGTAACTTCTAGGGTGAAGGATACCATGTGGTGGTCGGACCAAAGCTGGGGCATTATAGAGGTGATGGTGGTTGGGCAGTTATGTTCGGCAATCCAATCGAGGGTCCTTCCTTTGATGTGTGTAGGATCTGTAATCTTTTGGGTAAATCCTAGTTGTTCAAGGGTGCTGTTAATTTGTAAGGCATTGGGGTCACGTGGGTCATTGAATCCAGGGTTGAAGTCGCCTAGGATGAGACATTGAGTGGATTATTTTAGATTGTCAGATAATAGGTTCATGAGGTCTTCCTCAAAGGAACTTGGGGGGCCCGGTGGTCGATAGATCAGGTGGATGGTGATAGTTTGGTTGTTGGCAATGGTAAGTTTAGCTGTGAGGGATTCACAGGAGTTAGTGTTATGAGGTGAGGAGAGTCT
This sequence comes from Ambystoma mexicanum, assembly GCF_040938575.1. NCBI lineage: Eukaryota > Metazoa > Chordata > Amphibia > Caudata > Ambystomatidae > Ambystoma > Ambystoma mexicanum. Next base: position 294,672,048 of record NC_090936.1, on the reverse strand, counting down.
TAGAGCTAGGTGATTTTTGACAATTATAGCGAGGCCACCACCTCTAGACGTGGTGCGATCCATGTGTATAAGAGTATAATGATCTGGGATTGCTAGCATGATGGCTGGTCCTGCTGCGGCATGAAGCCAGGATTCTGTGATGGCCAGGAGATCCAAGTTCTCATTTTCGATTGTCTGCTATTTCAGTGGCATGGGCTACCATAGAACGGGCGTTTATTAAGGCGCCTTTTATTCCAGGTAGGGTAGTTGGGGCAGTGGACGGCTGGACTTTGTGTTGGCGTTTTGGGGGGGAGGTGCATTCTCTAAAGATTCGACTGTTAAGTTGTAGTCGGTGTTGGCCAGTGTTGTCTATGTGTGGTGGAGTATTGATGGTATGCAAGGTGTGCCCATTGTGATTAGATGCAGGTTGGGCCTTAGATAGCAGGTCATAAATTCTTGGGAGTCTGGCACAGAGTCTTAGGTTACGCTGTTGGAGGCTGCAAGGATTGGTGGCCATGATGGTTTGCACCTGGGGTACACTTCCGTGGGGTAGTTGAGTCTGTGGTTGGGATGAATAGAGGATGGTTCTGAGTAGAACTGTGTAGAATAGTGGAAGATGCATAGTAAGCTAAAGTAATTGGCTTGGAGACCTAAAAGCAGCTTTGATAGTACAAATGAAGATGAGTAAGCACTGTCTGATAACTGTTGGGCATATACGGGCAACCTAAAAGCGAGATTACTGAGGCGGGCAGGAATAGGTAGGCTGGTAGCTAGTGGACAGACAACCTAGATGCAAATTTGCTAGAGTAGGCAACCTAGATGCCGGTTTACTCAGACAGGCAGCCTAAATACAGATTTATTAGAGCGGGTAGCCTAAATGCAAGTTTGCAAAGACAGGCAATCTAAATGCAGATTTGCTAGAGCAGGCAACCTAAATGCAGGTTTACTAAGACAAGCAACCAAAATGCAGGATTACTAGAGCAGGCAGCCTAGATGCGAGTTTACTAAGACAGGCAACCTAGATGTGAATTTGCTAGGGCAGGCAGGAATAGATGGGCTAGTGTCTAGTGGAAATAAAACAGTCGACTTGAATACAGATTCTCGGAACAAAAATAGCTGAGGCAGCAGGCAAGGGTTGCTGAGCATTAGCTGGTAGCTAATGGTCATTTAAATGCATAATTGCTAACGCAGGCGGGTATAGCTAAGCATTGGTGGATAACTGTTTTTCATGTACAGGCATCCTAAATGTAGGTTCGCTAGAGCAGGCCAGCGTTGCTACAAAAATACATTTTGTTAGGCTCAGGTCAGTTAGGATGCATATACGGTCTAGCAACTCAGTATGCTGGTGGCATGATGAACAGAAAGACAGGCTAGTGTATTAGGAGCAGGCAATAGGGGTGGCAGTAGGGTGGCTAATAGCCTGGCTAATAGCCATGCCCTCGAGTCACGGCATAAATTCAGCACAATCATCAGAAGCTGAATTTAAGTTATTTAAATGCCAGTATGCATTTTTAAAGTTAGATTGCTGGCGATTGGGAGATTGAGCGTGGAGGGGCTAGTTAGGCAGTGGGTGATATGCCTCCAGCTTACCTCGTCAGCATGGCTGGATGCAGGTGGGGGTGCTACTCCATCAGCTGTGAACAACAGAGTTAATGCAGTGGCGTTGAATTAGTCGTGAATCGACAGTAGGGCGTCGGCATGTGGGAGTCCATGGTCCATGCAGCTCCAGACAGGCTCACGACAGGCCCTTTTGCTTGGCCCTTCGGCGCTAACTTCCACGTGGCAGCTTACGCCTGGCGGTGGAGGCGGGTGCAGGATAAGGGGCCGGGTAGCCAATCACGGCTTCGGCAGGTCCTGCGCCTTTACAATGGGCTCAGGGACGCAAAAAGGTGGCGGCCAATAAATGCGGTATGAACAATGGGGGATCAATGAGCGGGCGGCGTTTTCAGTGTATTTTTGCCTTCAGGTTCTTGATTTCGGTGCGGGTGCTGTACACTGTGCCCAGTGCACAATGTGGGAAAAGTGCATCGATGATAGATGCAGTTTGCAGGCCGCGGCGAATCGTGTTGATCTCCTCACTTGGTGGCTCCGTGCTGGGGAGGTGGGAGAGGGGGCTCCTGCCCGCTCCTCTCGTCGAGTTGGCCGGGATGGGAGGCAGAAGGGCTCACAACAGGCCCTTTGGCTTGGCCCTTTGGCGCTGTCTTCCACGCGGCGGCTTCCGGTGCTTTTCTTCCCTCCTAATACTCTCTCCCCTTCCCTTCATCCACTTTCCACCTTCCAACCTCCCCATATCTTCCCATGCCCGCAATCTCGGCCTCCACCTTGACTCCTCTCTCTCCTTCTCCAACCACATCTCTCTAACCTCTTGAGCCTGTCGGTACCACCTCTATAACATCCGCAAGATCCGCACCTCTCTCACATTCCATGCTTCCAAACTCCTAATCTCCTCCCTCATTTTCTCCCGCCTCTTCTACTGCGCCTCTCTCCTCTTAGGACTCCCTGTCTCTCACCTAACTCCCCTAAAATCCACCTACCACTCCTCTATCCGTACTCTATGCCTCCTCGGCCCTCGAGACTCTATTTCTTCCTCTCTCACTCAACTTGGCTGGCTTCCCTTCCTCTCACAACTGAAATTTCAATTCCTCTGACTCGTCTACAAATCTCTCCATGACCTAGCGCCCCCCTACCTTTCCTCCCTCCTCTCATTTTACTCCCCCTCCCGCTCTCTCCGCTCAGCAAACCTCTACCTCCTTGTCATGACCCCCATGACTCCCGAACTCTCAGGTTAGGCGGCATCTGGACAAAAAGGGTGACTGATTGGAGAAGAAACAGACTAGTAGCCCCTTCCAAGATGGCCCCTGGGGAGTGTCATCCATCTGGATTCAACATGGCTCCCATTGAGCCTCCTACGTAAAGTTCCTGGTGGTCTAGGGCCACACCCAGCGCTTAGCGTTTTCCCTGGCTCAGGAGTAGCGTGACGCTTGCCTGTCACGATCCGGCTCCTGCCTGAATCCAGTAACTCCGTTGGAAAACTGCCTCGAGGAACAGCTGATAGTCTCTGCCTGCCGTGTGTTCTCATTTGCGAGAGACACATCAGCTGATCACCCGACAGCCGCATCCACAGCAGAACATCCGACGGCCAGCTGATCACCCGACGGCCGCATCCACAGCTGAACATCCGACGGCCGTAACAACAGCTGATCTCCCGACGGCCGCATCCACAGCTGAACATCCGACGACCGTGACAGCTGATCTCCTGAAGGCCTCCTGCACATCACGGCTTCTCTCGTCTTCCCTCAGTACCAGCCGCACCTGCAACAGGACACACAGGAGTAAGCAGAGGCTCCCAGCTCCATCCGCGCCTCTCTATTGGTGGATTTACCTTGGAGCATTCCGCCCCTTAGCGCAGTGTGAAGGCTTTTCACCTCAGCCAGCAAGGACCCTAACTGAGGGGAGATCAAGAGGAAGGACATTGTTAAATACCCGGCCAAGATCCTACGTGAACTCTATACTTAATCCACGGCTCAGGCATCCTTAAACACTCACGGGAGCCACTTAGATACTTGCCAGTCCCTCTGAGACACTTATCAGCGGGGACCAGTGCTCTAAACATTCAAGGCGGACAGGTGCGCTACAGCAGGACTGGGCCACCAGATCCCAGTGAAGGAACTGGGACAAGGACAGTAAACCTGCCTACCCAGTGGAGAGACTGGTCTAGAACATTCAGGATTTCAAGGCTCCAGAATACCCAGCAGTATCCAGGGATCTGGACTCGACCATCAATCCAAATCACTCCTGGCTCTCTGTCCACTGGGTGAACACACCTTCAGTGAGCAGGGTGAATGGAGTGTTTGCGGACATACTTCGAACACCACAGACCGGACCAGAGATCCCCAACAGACCGGACCGGCACTCCTGCAGGGCCCCAGAGGTAAGCGATACAGAACGCTAAGCCCACGTTACCGTTTTGCCCGAGTTCCATGGCATCTGAGATCGACCAACTGGCTGCCCTGCTGGGCGAGTTACGGGCTGAGGTGCACGCTCGGAGACTAACGCCATGAGGAAGGAGCTGGTTGTAAACAGAGAGAGGACCGAGGAATTGGCAGAACGCCTTACCAGGACTCAAGCTGGACAAACTCCACTGCCTAGCTCTGTAGATGGAGCAACAGCAGCAGTGTCGCAGATACAGGTAACCACCCCAGTCGCTGTCCCACTGGCCCTAGCAGAGAGGTTTATGGGGGAGCCCCAGAAATACGGGGTGTTTATGACTCAGTGTAGACTCCATTTCTTGTGTCGCCCAGGGGCATTTCCCACGGACCAAACCAAGGTGGCCTTTGTTCTGTCCTACTTAGGGGGGCATGCCGCTAGCTGGTCAGTACCGCTAGTTGATGGGGATGACCCTGTGTTGCACAACTTCGGTAACTTCCAACAGGAAATGGACAAGCTTTTTTCTCGCCGTACCCGGGGTCATGCCTTGGATGGGGAGTTGTTGGCCCTACGACAGGGGTCTCAGGACCTGCTAGCCTACATCACCACTTTTAACCGGCTAGTAGCGGAAACTCGCTGGGCTGAGGACAAACAAACCACCCTGTTCTATCAGGGTCTACGAAGTGAGCTAAAGGACGTTTTGGCACAGGTTGTGAACCCACCAGATCGCTGTACAGACTACATAGATCTAGTAGTACAGTTAGACCATCATCTGCAGAAACGGAAATCCGATCTATCCCGTTTTGAGAATCGACCCATGTATGTACGTCCTCGGGAGACACCTTGACCCACTGAAAATACGCCCGAGCCAATGCAGTTGGGGAGTATAAGAGGCCCACTAACAAAGGAGGAAAGGGAACGACGCAGGAAGCAACAACTGTGCCTATATTGCGGCAAAGCAGGACATTTCCTAAAGGACTGCCCAAATAAGATACCCCGAAAACCACTGGGAGTCATAGAAACTGCGACAGAGCCACAAGAGCCCTCGGGAAACTGCATGGCTCGACAAGAGTAGAGACCGGCTTGTCGGGGAGAGAAGAGACGTCAGCGGTCTCGCATCTAACAACTCCAGTTATCCTACTATGTCCCGAGCAGCCACAACGAATGCATGCTTTGGAGGCGTACATCGACTGCGGGGCAGTAGGTAATTACATGGACATCTCTGTGGCCCTACGAATAGGCGTGCCTGTCCAGAAACGAGAAAAAGTCGAGAGCGTCTTCTCCGTGGATGGAATGCCGCTATCATCTGGACCGGTGACCCAATGTACTGGGACTGTTTTATTGCTATGCCATGACGGTCATCGGGAACGGATTGCTTTTGACCTCATTAACGCTCCCCAGTTTCAACTAATCTTGGGAATGCCTTGGTTGGTGCGTCACAACCCGACCATAAATTGGCAAACTCGGTCTGTGCTATTTCCAGCCGAATGCATTCAAACCTGTTACCCTGCTACAAATAAACACGACGTGGCCCATGAGTCAGTAGGCAAGCCTCCAGGAATCACACTAGGTTTCATAGGTCAACTACCTCCGGAGTATAATGATTTCCAAGATGTATTTCACAAAGACCAGGCTAACACCTTGCCGCCCCATAGGCCCTTCGACTGCCAAATCGACCTAATCCCAGGAGAACCGCTCCCATGTAGTCGTATTTATGCTCTCATGGAGAAGGAGAACCAGCACCTTTGCGAATACCTGGATCAGTACCTGGCTTACGGGTTAATTCGACCGTCCAGATCTCCTGTTTCTTCTGCTCTCTTCTTCTTCCCCAAGAAGGAGCGAGACCTCAGAACCTGCATAGACTACAGGGCGCTCAACAAAATTACCATAAAAAACTGGTATCCTTTGCCCTTAATCCCTGTTCTATTAGATCAAGTAAAGGGAGTGAAAATGTATATGAAATTGGACCTCAGGGGAGCCTACCATTTGGTTCGCGTGAAGGCCGGGTACGAATGTAAGACGGCCTACCGCACCAAGTTCGGGCTTTATGAGTACACTGTGATGCCTTTTGGACTGTGCAACGCACCGGCAGCATTCCAGTATTTTATGACGGATGTGCTAAGAGAATTATTAGACGTCTGCGCAATGGTGTACATAGATGACATCTTGATCTATGCGGAATCCAGGGAAAAACATGTTCACCACGTCAAAGCAGTACTGGAAAAATTGCGCCAGCGTCGCCTAGTCGCCAAGCTAGAAAAATTAGCTTTTCATGTTACCACAGTGGAGTTCCTTGGATACATACTCAGCCCTCAAGGTATCCGAATGGACAATCGCAAAGTGGAGGCAATCCTGCAATGGGCGTCGCCCACTTTGATCAAGGCGGTTCAGAGCTTCTTAGGCTTTGCCAACTTTTATCGACGGTTCATCGCTGATTTCTCTGAGATTGTTCATCCTATTACGTCACTGTTTCGCAAAAAACGCATTTTCAATTGGACAATAGAAGCTGAGAAAGCCTTCCAACAGCTGAAAGAACGATTCACCACAGCACCCATACTTAGACACCCAAACCCGGAACTCCCATATTTGGTGGAGACAGACGCTTCCAATGTGGCTATGGGGGCGGTGCTATCCCAGAGAGACCCCAACACCAATCAGTTGCACCCTGTGGCATTCTGGTCTCGAAAGTTTAACCCGACGTAGCTTAATTACGCGGTGACTGACAAGGAACTACTCTCCATTAAGGCTGCATTTAAGGAATGGCGACATCATCTTCTGGGGGCACGGCACCCAGTTACTGTACTCGCCGACCATCGGAATTTGCAATTTTTACAGACAGCCAGAGCACAGACACCGCGGCATCTGCGATGGGCCCAGTTCTTTTCTGAATACGAGTTCACAGTCAGTTATCTATCATCCAGGAGTTAAGAACGGGAAAGCTGACACCCTGTCGCAGATCGGCTGGGGTGGGGAAGAAGATGATGCATATGCCAGCCCTACGCTTGTGCCCATTATATCGGAAGAGAAGCTATTGGGAATCACAGGAAAGGACCAGACCGGTCTGGAAAGATTGCACGAGGAAATCAAAAGAACTATGACTCCAGCACAAGTCCAGATTTGGGTTTCGCAGGGACCGCAACGGACCTCAACCAACGACCTTCCGTAATACCAAAATCGCCTCTATCTACCACACCCTAGCATGCAGGAACAGGTTATGAACACTTATCACGATGCCCTCACAGAAGGTCATCCTGGGATAGCAAAAACCATGGCTAAAATCCAGCAGAACTTTTGGTGGCCTACATGGCGGAAGCATATAGTGCGACACGTGAAAACCTGTGATATCTGCGCAAGTAACAAAACAACACTAACCAGACCACAGGGGTTGCTCCGTCCCTTATCGGTACCACGACCCCATGGCATACCATCTCATTAGATTTCATCTCAGAGCTACCCTCCTGTGGGGGTTATAACACAGTGTTGGTAGTAGTTGATCTTTTAACCAAGATGGCACACTTCATCGCATTAAAGGGCATACCGAATGCAAGTGTGTTAGCGCAGACTTTTTATCCAACATCGTCAGGCTGCACGGTTTCCCTTCAGTCGTGATAGCGGATCGAGGGAGCATGTTTATATCCAAATTCTGGAAAGCTTGCTGCGGCAAAGCTCAGATCAATATCTGTTTATCCACCAGCCATCACCCACAGACAGATGGCCAGACTGAAAGAACAAACCAGACCCTGGAGCAGTATCTACGGTGCATGCTGGCCCAGACAGACCTGAATTGGATGGAACTATTATGGGCAGCGGAATACGCATACAACAACACAGTCCACAGTTCCACGGGTGTCTCACCCTTCTTCTTCTTACATGGAAGAAATCCACAAACTTCATCCCTAGAACCACCGGCACCATTGGATATGCCAGCTGTCAGCACTCTACACACCAGCATCAAGGAGACTTTACGAAAAGCCACCCAGACCCTTCTGGAAGCCAAGGCCACGCACAAGCGTTTTGCAGATAAGAAAAGAACTCCCGAATCCCTGTATAAGGTGGGAGACAAGGTTTGGCTATCCACAAAATACATCCAGTTAAAAGGATCAAGGAAATTCCACCCCAAGTACATTGGGCCATATCCAATAAAAAACATTATTAACCCAGTGGCCATGGAACTAACTCTATCACCGGTACTTCGGATTCATCTGTTATTCCACGTCTCGTTATTGAAACCAGTACACCCTGGAACCCGAGACACCTTGCGTCGTCCCCCTCCTATTGCTGTGCAAGGAGAAGCCTAGTATGAAGTCAAAAACATCCTGGATTCCAAGATGGTCAGGAAGAAGCTCTACTACCTGGTAGATTGGAAGGGTTATGGGGTTTTGGATCGAACCTGGGAACCCCCAAACCACATACATGCACCACGTCTTTTGGCTCACTATCATCGGGAACATCCAGGACGTCCAGGCCCAAGTACGGCTTTCCTTGGGGAGTTTTGGGGGCGGTGTGCTGTCATGACCCCCATGACTCCTGAACTCCCAGCTAGCAGGTTAGGCGGCATCTGGACAAAAAGGGTGGCTGATTGGAGAAGAAACAGACTAGTAGCCCCTTTCAAGATGGCCCCCAGGGAGTGTCATCCATCTGGATTCAACATGGCTCCCATTGAGCCTCCTACGTAAAGTTCCTGGTGGTCTAGTGGTGCTGGGTGGAGCCCAGGGCTATATAAAACCCGCCCTGGGCCACACCCAGCGCTTAGCGTTTTCCCTGGCTCAGGAGTAGCGTGGCGCTTGCCTGTCACGATCCGGCTCCTGCCTGCAGCCAGTAACTCTGTTGGAAAACTCCAGCGAGGAACAGCTGATAGTCTCTGCCTGCCGCGTGTTCTCATTTGCGAGAGACACAACAGCTGATCACCCGACGGCTGCATCCACAGCAGAACATCCGACGGCCAGCTGATCACCCGACGGCCGCATCCACAGCTGAACATCCAACGGCCGTAACAGCTGATCTCCTGACGGCCTCCTGCACATCACGGCTTCTCTCGTCTTCCCTCAGTACCAGCTGCACCTGCAACAGGACACACTGGGGTAAGCAGAGGCTCCCAGCTCCATCCGCGCCTCTCTATTGGTGGATTTACCTTGGTGCATTCCGCCCCCTTAGCGCAGTGTGAAGGCTTTTCACCTCAGCCAGCAAGGACCCTAACTGAGGGGAGATCAAGAGGAAGGACATTGTTAAATACCCGGCCAAGATCCTATGTGAACTCTATACTTAATCCACGGCTCAGGCATCCTAAAACACTCACGGGAGCCACTTAGATACTTGCCAGTCCCTCTGAGACACTTATCAGCGGGGACCAGTGCTCTAAACATTCAAGGCAGACAGGTGCGCTGCAGCAGGACTGGGCAACCAGATCCCAGTGAAGGAACTGGGACAAGGACAGTAAACCCGCCTACCCAGTGGAGAGACTGGTCTAGAACATTCAGGATTTCAAGGCTCCAGAATACCCAGCCGTATCCAGGGATCTGGACTCCACCATCAATCCAAATCACTCCCGGCTCTCTGTCCACTGGGTGAACACACCTTCAGTGAGCAGGGTGAAGGCAGTGTTTGCGGACATACTTCGAACACCACAGACCGGACCAGAGATCGCCAACAGAACGGACCGGCACTCCTGCAGGGCCCCAGAGGTAAGCGCTACACTCCTCACTGTACCCCCAGCCCCATGTGCCTCCTCACGCTTCCGCTCCTTCCAACTCTTGGCACCCCTACACTGGAACTCCCTCCCTCCTGCTCTGCATCCGCTCCACCCCTACCTACTCATCCTTCCGCCACTCCCTGAAAGCTCATCTTCTAAACTCCCTCCCCTGACTTCCCTTCCCTACCCCTCCTCCCCTTCCCTTGCCCCCCTCCTTTTCCCCTTCCTCTCTCCTTCTCCTCTGACCTTAAATTAGTAACACATACTACTTCAAGGCAATGAGGACACCAGATCACTCTCCATTCCCCTCCCCCCGTCCAACCCCCCTACCTCAAATCCTACACCGTAACTCCCTTCTCCTAGCCCCTCCTCTACCCTATCCCCACCCTCTCCCATGTAAATAGTTCTACTTATTGTCTAATGACCTGTTCATGCTTGTATATATGCTTCCCCTTCCACTCCCTCCCCCCTACCTCAAATCCTACACCGTATCTCCCTTCTCCTACCCCTCCTCTACCCTATCCCCCTCCCCCCTTGTAAATAGTTCTACTTATTTTTCTAATTACCTGTTCATGCTTGTATATAGGTTTCTCTCACTTTTGTAACTGTTGTTATATTGTAAAGCGCTTTGGCTTAAAGCGCTATATAAATTCAATAAACATAAACATAATAAAAAATTCTAATGCACACAACTGCATCAGAACATTCATAATGTATCACATATGCATGTCCTAACCTATACAGCGTGAGTAAGAAGTAAGAGAAGGAGGACTAGACTGGTTGCATTTAAACAGCCTCTAGATGTTGATTAGCTAAATTGTTCTTGAGCAGTAGAGTCCTCACAATTAGCTCTAATATCTGTTAACCATTTGACATACAAGGACTCAACTGGTCCCGTGCAGAAGAATCCACACCACCAACCTGGTGGGTGCTTATTCATGTTATTCGAACAATCATCTGAATCAAATATTTTATGATGGATTTTAGCAGGTCAACTTGCTTGCTTAATATCTTGTTTGACAAGACCCCATGAGGTATTTAGACGTACAGTATACTGTCAGTAAATCAGCAGACGAACATTGCCTCAGTTGTATTTCTGAGCAGTTTCTCTGAAAAGGGCTGTTAGAAACCTTCTTTTCAGATCTAGATAAAGGGGAAATGTCAGGACAAGGTGAATAGCATGTTCAGTTAATTTCAGACAAAATGGGCAAGCTGCTGGAAAGTTTGAGTTCCACCTATTACAGAGACTTGCCACCAGCAACGTGCCCAAGCGTAACTTCAAATATACTGCTCTTGTATATTTAAGGTTTACATAATCAAGGTATGCCTCATAGCCCATTACTTGCTTCAATTCCCACTAACGAGTCAACAGGGCAGAGTGGCCTACATTGCTTAGGATTTCCTGCTCCATTTTTACCTGATAGGCTTCTCTGATGACTGTTTTGCAACTGCTGGTCATGTTAGCCAGGCTAGTCCGTTGCTCACTCAACCAAATATCATTAAGTTCCCTTATTATGTGATAAAACCAGGGCAACAACTTTCCTCCATCCTGCAACAGGAGATCTAGGAGTGCATCTCTATACTTGCCCAACTGATCTGATGTCCAGATCCTTACCCCGTAATGAACTGGCCATGCCTTGCAAAGCGACTCAATGCGTTGCATACCAGTCTCTAGAAAGAATGGAAGATTGGGAGTACAAGAAGGTAGGCCAAGAATATTTTTCAGATATTTATTTTTCGATGAATGATAGATTCTGACACCCACACACAGTAGATACAAGTTTCTAAAACTTTTATTTGGTATTTTGTTTGGGTTGGTAGAATTCCTAACTGGGCCTAACTCTAGAATGGGAGTAGCCTCGACCATTAAACAAATACCAAACAAGTCCAAGTCAGTCTAGTCAAAATAAAAAGGCCTATGCTAAAAAAAAAAACTAATTTTGCCCTCCTTCTCAAAATGACAAATGTGTTCAGGGAATACAAAAGGAAAACAGTGTTTCAAAAGAAATGTCAGAATGGCTTAAGTAACAACTCCCTTCCCCACGTTCAGCACCATGGGGTCTAGAGAGTTTCTTAAAAGGGATAGGTGGATGGCACAGTTAGTCTTGCACACTTTGGCTTACTGGTACAATTCAACAGTTCAAGCTTGGGCTTCAGATTTCTGGTAGTTCAATCATTTCCTTAAGCTTCGTCCGCCTTTTCATAAATGCAAAGTTCTGCATTTGACCTTTACTTTCCCACAATTCAACACAGGCTTCCCTCTGCTGGGCTCGAGCCTGTCTATTCACTTCGTGGGGGTTCCCTTCCCCATGTTTTGTCGTAGGTGTCTTTTCACTGTCGAAGATTTTCGAAACTGCAAGGATTTTACCTAGACCTCTGCATGACCACTTCGACCTCTCTTTAAGCAATTCTACAATCAACAATGTTCCTCATCTTGCAACACCAATGCCTCTTGGTACTTGTAGTTTCTTCTCTTTACTTTGCCCTCTTTCAAAAATCATATGCAACACCAATACCTCTTGGTATTTATTTATTTTTGCTTTGCCCTTTTGGCTTCTTTGGATTTCTTTCTCTCTGCTTTGCCTTCTTGGCATCTTTCAAATTTCATATACTTTGCTCTCTCTGCCTCTTTCAAAGTTCATTTACTTTGCCCTCTTGGCATATTCAGAGTTCACATACTTTGCTTTTCACTTGTTCAACTTTCTTTTGGGATCACAGTTACTTTCTTGCCTTTGGTTCCCGTTGCAGCACCACTCTGTTTCTTTGTATCCTTTCCTTTTACAATTCAGCAATTGTCCTTTCCATTACATGTTTTATCGGCACACAAGCAGCCTTCAGCTGTTGGGTTACAGTTACTTTTGCTTTTAACACAAACCAGGCTTTTGTTGTCTCGATAACTCACTAGTCGTGTTAATTGGTCTTCTTTAATCAACACCTTTTGATGCAGCAGTCAAGGCCGTTACCAACGCCTCCTCTGCTCCTCCCCAACTCCGCCATTCACCCGGGAGGATCATGGGGCACTTCCAATCACCTTGAAAGTTTCTCGCTTCTGCTCACTTGGTTTCAGTCTTGGAATGCTTATAGCTTCCCGAAAGTGTGGAATTATTGCCTGGCTCTCTACCGTTCTTTGCAACTGCCAATCAACCCCTTGGCCTTCCAACTTCCATAGCCTGGTTTGCATCAGCCTTGAAAGAGCTGTTCCTTCTCGTAACCAGCCTTGCAGAGTGTGTCTGTGTGTGCCTCCTTTTATCCTGACCGGGAGAGTTAGCAAGTGGCAGGTGTGTGTATATAGTTAGGTTTACGTTCCTGACTCTGCCTGGCCTCATTACAGGGACAGAGCCATTGCAAGTCAGTAGAGATAATCTTTCTGGCCTCATTCCTCCTCTTCCTCGGCTCAGGAATGAATTATGGGTGCTGTAATTTCCCACAAAATAAGCCGGGATAGGGGTTAGATGGGTTGTGGAAAAAGGGGGACACCATGTCTTACCATCAGGTGCTCCCCCCCCCCCCTCCCCACTCCCTGAGGACCCTAGTTGATCCTCCCTCGCTTGTCCACCCAAAGGATAGGATCCAAAAGTGATGGCCTTTCCCTGGCCACCTGGGTACGGGATCCCCGGGGACTAGGTTGTGAAACACCCTCTGGTTTTCCACACCCCAAAGTTCAGCTCCAAATGATGCAGCTTGTCTGGCCTGTGCCAAATAGGTTTCTTGGGAAACCAGAACCCATTCCCACATTTGCTTGTAAACTCCACTGTACTTTGTTCAATGTTACACTTGCTTTGGCCATGTGCCCATCCCACCTGCCATTTGCCTTGACCCTCAAGCTAATCATATTCCTCAACATGTACTATGGGCCCAAGTGTCGACTCAAGCTTCAATGTCGCCCTTTCCTTCTGCCTTTTGCCTCTGAAGATCAAAGCTTTTTTTCACCGAAGAATTGGTAGTTAATCCATTGTCTTTGCAAAATCCAATAAAAGCTTTGAATTTCTTTTAAGTCCTGCCGGTGTAAGAGAAAGACGCACATGGCCATCTGCGAACATAAGCACCGGAATTGTCTTCCTTGCCAAGGCAGGGGCATCCGTCTGCAAACCCAGAAGTTTCTCGATTACCCCATTTATAAAGATACCAAACAGTTTGGGTGCCAGGACACACCCCTGGCATACTCCCATCTCTATTCCCATTATTGATGTAGTACTGCCATCCATGCCCCATATCACAACTACCTTGTTTCCTGAGTAGAGGCTCTGGATGGCCTTTAGTAACGGCATTGGGATGTTAAGACCAGAAAATGTCCTATAGCGGAGTCCTTGGTACAGTATCAAAAGCCATGCGTAGATCAACAAAAACAGCATACATACGCATCTTCCTCAGCACAACATACTTGTCGCACAGCAGGCAAAGTTGCAGGCTTTGATCGATCGTACTTATTACACTGCAGGACTTTGCCTGAAGGTGATTTAACACCCCATTTTCCTCAATCCAGGTTTCCAGGCGTTTAGTAAAGAAATGGGTCAGTAATTACTAGGCAAATCTCTAGAACCTTTTTGGAACATGAGCACGATTTTTTCTCGGGTCCAAGAAGCAGGCACCCCATTATGTTCAAGAGCCATATTAAATAATTGTCAGATAAGGGATCCAGACTGCAGGCTCCCAGGCATAAAAATCAACAGAATGTTTTCTGGTCCTGGTGTTTTGCCCAATTTGTTACTATTAAGGGCAACCCTAACTTCCTCACTTGTCAAGGTCAGTGGAATATAATTACATGCACTACCCTTCTGGTTGACCTCGGCCCCCAACAGCCCCTGACTCTCCACGGTCATGGTTTCTTGGTTACAACTGTGTCAAATAGTCAGCCCAGGTTGACTCCGGTAGGCAACCCTGGAGAGAGTTGCAGTTCGTTGGGCGGCCAGCTCCCATTATTACCCAGAATTCCCTGAGAGTCCCCATTGTCAATTGCTCCTAACAGAGAATCCCAGATCATCTTCACTCAAGCTGTTTTGTGGTGTTTTTGTAAATAAACCCTAAGAATTCTGGTGTGCTTGTCGTGAATAACTAGAATACCTGCATGGTCCCTAACTAACTAAGAGCACTACAAACCCACACCTGCAAAAAAAAAAACAGATAATTCAGAACTTTGTGTGAAAGGGCACTCGGTTGATCAGTAGGGATGCTCAGGCAAGAGACCTGGCAACAATGTCAATAGTTCAAGGATATGTCTTTGTGTAAAAAGTTAGAGAAGAGGGAGTTAAAAGTTACAATGGCCACAAAAAGTGAACTAAGTCAACAGGACCTCTTCGCATTACCTTTTAGTCATTGGTGCTCGACAGCACCAAGCTTGGTTTCAAGGCACTTTTATTGCAGTCACGCTGTATGTAGATATGTTGGAGTGAATGAGATCCAACTGAAATTGTCGGTTTGAAGGAGCAGCTTCCCGTTGGATTGTGTCTGTGTTTGAGGCTTCCAATGCTTTGGGCTAGATGATTGAGTCAGCCGCAGGACTGTGGTTCTGCTTGGTCAGGCAGTGCAAGTTTGATGGCTTCCAGCAGTGCAGTCAGTGCTCCAGTCAGTTGTTCCCATGATGTCGACCCTGCAATCAAGTTGAGATGAGTCGTTCCCCCCTTCAATGGGCCTAGTCGATGTCGGGATCGCTCGAAGTGCAGAAAGCGATTTTAAGTTTGCATAGAGTGCCAAAAACTGCACCGTAGATCGAAGGTGTCGCACTTGTGATCTGGCTCAAATGTGTCTCGAGGCAAGGAAGCAAGATTCCAGCTGCTTCTGGTTATCCAAGGTTGCAAGGGTGCCCAATCCAGTATCTTCAGGACAAGGTAAACCCTTCAGTTCTGCATGTTCACTCCACGAAGTTGGCTAGAACCTATTCCTTTACCTCCAGTGCAGGTTTCTGGTTCCAGTGCAACAGCCTGCAGAGAGGCCTTGGTCCACAGCAGTTCACACCCACTGTTCCCTTGAGATGATTAGGAAACATAGCTGTCCTCTGTCTTGGATCCCTTCTTTCTTCCCCTCCCTGGTGGAGGACTTTGGGATAGACGTTATCCCCAACAAAGGTCCAGTGACTCTGTCTTCACAGTCCAAAGATGAATCCAGTAAGCAGGGGTTTGCCTTCGTTATAAAGGCCAAATGTCACAGGGATTGGTCGAAACCAAGCCTGATGCAAGGGGCCCACTAGAGGCTTTTGTAGCAGTTGTCTTTGCCTTCTGACATCATACCCAGAGTGCAGGTAGACAGAAATCATGCTTCTTCCCCCTTGCGGGACTCAGAGGACTGGACACAGAGGAACTACCCGGAATGGGGATCCAGTGGCAGCCGGAGGCCTTCCGCTACTTGGGCTTAACCATTATGCACACGCCAGCCTCCACCCACGAGCGCAACACCGAAGCAGCAATGTGCGGGGTTCGAAGGTCCATTAAATTCTGGTCAAAGCTCCCCCTCTCAATGATGGGTAGAGCTGCAATCTCCAAAATGATTATACTCCCAAGATTCCTCTACTATTTCACCAACATCACTCACTACATCCCCCCGCCTTTCTTCAGGAAACTGGAATCGCTGGTCAGGGACTTTCTTTGGGGTCAGTCCAGACACAGGCTCGCCCTGAACATCCTCACGCTCCCCCACACCGAGGGCGGCATCCAACTACCCGACTTCCAGAGATACTATCTCGCATCACAACTAACACACGTAACAAAGTGGCTCTCAGATGAACCCTCCGCTGAGACTGGCCTCGTTCGCCAACTGACCGGGCCTACGCACCCTAAGGAGATAATATGGGGCTCGCAGGTGGGCCCTCCTGACCCGCCCATGATAGTAACCTTGGGGGGGCGGGTCTGGAAGAGGGTTAGAACACTACTAGGCCTCCATCACCCGTACATGCCCGAAATCCCCATGCTGACAGACGTGTGCAGGACCCCCATCGACCTTCCAGTAATGAGGAACTGGGAGACTTGTGGCCTCTACACATGGGGAGACATGTTTGACGAAGGAGCCTTTAGGGACTTTGATTCGCTGCAACTAAAGGATGGACTCTCTTCGGGACAATTCTTATTTTACCAGAGGGTGAGGCACGTAGCCAAGACCAAATGGAACACATGGCCTGAGGAACCAGAGACCCACCCCCTTGTTCAGGAGATGTATAACTTGAGCGACGGCTGGAAGCCGACATCGAGGTTCTACGCCCAGATAAACGACCGAATTAACCCCAGAAGAGCGCGCCTGGAAGAGAAGTGGGAGACCGACTTGGGGATTGAAATCACGGAGGAGGAATGGGCAAGAGCCCTGTTGTACCCGAAGGAGGTGTCACGGAACGCCAGGTTCAGGATGATCCAGCTGAACGTCCTTTACAGGACCTACATGACCCCGCATAGGATAGCCACCTTCAACAACAAAATCCACTCGACATGCCCATGGTGCTCCTCCGAACAAGCTGACTTGATCCACATGTTCTGGGCTTGCCCCAGGTCCCAGAAGCTCTGGCTTGCTGCCGAGCGAACCTGCAGGAGAGCTGGACTGGAAAGGTACGAATGGACACCTAAGGAGTGTCTCCTGGGCACCCACCCGAGACTTGGCAAAATCAAACATCTAGTGAAGCTCATGGACATGGCATCCATTCTTGTGAAAAGAACAATAGCGATGGCTTGGAAATCGCCCGCAGGCCCCAGATACGGCCCTTGGATCAGGGAAATGGAAAGATGGACCATGGCCGAAACCTGGGCCTGGGAGGAGGGAAACAAAAGAGGCGGGGATGACGTGAGCTCAACACTGGAGTCCTGGAAAGCCCTCATGAGGGACATGATCTTCTCGACCGACTTCAAACCCCCCTGAATAGCCCAACAGGACACAAATTCCAGGTAAAATACCACGATCAGACTGATGAGCCCGAGTGCGTGTCATGATTACGGGGTTCCCTCGCAAAAGAATTTCCAAGATTTCCTGCTGGTCTAAGGATAGGTAGGTTAGACTCTTCCTCATCACCCAACATGGCGGCCTGATGTTACAACCTCTAGTTTGGGCCAGCAGTCTAGTTTTCTGTCACTCTGAGTATTTAAGCCCCTCCCCTTTGCTCAACGGCGCTTCGCGTCTTCAGCTGTTTCAGCGAACGCTTACCGCGGTTCAGCCCTCTGACAGGAATTCCTCAGCTTCCTTAGTATTTCATAGATACCCTTTTAGTAGTGCCCTGGTTATTGCTTTTCCCGTCCAGTCCACAGTCCCTATTTCTGTGAAACCTGTGTGAAGTTGGCGTTCGTCAGCATTAAGCTGGCAATATACGCTTTTCCTTTTGGCGTAATTTGTGAGGAGAATTTTCGAGGCGCTCGTTCCAGTTGTCGCCCCTTGTATCACAGCAAGTATTTTTACTCATCTAGTTTTCTCCATTACTAAAGGTGCCATAGGGGCTCTTCACACATTCGTTCTTAGTGCGCAAGTGAATGCTAAAACCATACTAGTTGTATCTGCCTCACAGAGCTAAGGGGGTTGTGTGGAGAATATTGTTTCTAGGAACAGTAGTGTTCGTGTTTTCTGTCGTCATTAGGTACACTAAGTTTATACATTTAGGAATCTAAAATCTTGTGCACTTCAGTTTTTAGACACATTTGGGTGTTTCTTGCAATTAGTTGGCTAGCGGCTCCATTCCTGTCTGAGCACTGTTAGGAAGTGTACCCTTTTAGGTGTTTCTAGGAGTTCCGTAGTGTTCCCTTCATTCTCCAGTCACAGTAGTGTAGTTCTGTTGATAGGTAAATTCCATATTGGGCAATTCATCCTTCCTTCTCACATCCCTTCTTCAGAACACGCGCCCCTGCACAGAAGCAGGATGGAGAGCTAACTAAATCACCAACTAAGGTAACCAAACTATGCAGTTTTTTGGAAAAGGTTCTTATTTTCCCCTACTTCAGGAATCACTCAGTTATTTGGTGTGGTAATTTGTTTTTACGGCATAGATTGAGAGTCCAGTTGGGATAGTGAACAAAAGATAACTGCGCACCCTGAGAAGTTTCCAAATATCACGTGGTGTCCCCGAGGAGTCTAAGGTAAGCGTTACAGAGCGTTCCAAGTGCCGTGCCCTGAAACGGCCACGAAGAGGGGTGGCCCCGGCCCTGGGCCAAACACGCAGAATAAAAACCACGTCACGATTCCATGGGAGTGCACAGTCAAGGTTGTTATTACTGTTAATTTTGTTTGTTAGTTTGTTATTTGTTGTTCTCTTGGCAGACACGACACATGGTCAATAATATAAAGCACACTTCGTGCTCTACTGCTATGTATATGATTGCAAATGCCAATAAAAACACTTAAAAATCAAATACCCAGAGTGCAGGAAATGGGGTGGCAAGAAGTTTAGAGCCCGAGCAGAAACAAAGATGGTGGAACCCCTCTCTCAGCGTACCACTCTCGTCTGGCTTCTGCAACTTTTGCCCCCTTCCATACATGCTGTCTTCAAAGGTACTCTGGCCGTCGACATCCTAGTGGTAGTAAGACTTTATTATATCAGTGCTACCTCTGAGGAACGATTTCCTAGGATATCTCATGGGTTGGGTGTCTGTGCCCTGGGAGGAGGGTGTTACCCTTCCTGTAGGAGGATCATAGAGGTAGCTTCTTGTCCCACAAGGAGGTTTGGAGACATCCAGGGCAGACGGTAATACCTCTGTCCTATATGAGGCCCTGCTCATAGAGCTGAAACTAGTATGATATCAAATCGACGTGGCTTTATAATTGTCTGACCCTAGAGGCCACAATGCCACAACCAGGCGTGGCTAATATTGAAAGATTGTTGCCTGCAGGCTGACTAAGATGATGATGATAGGTTATTTATAAGGCGCTTAATACCCAGAGGTTTCTAAGCGTGGAACCCGGGGATTGAACCTGTGTTGCTTTGTGTCGTCTTGCTTCCAATACGAGCACGTTGCCCCTGAGCTATCCTCCCGAGACGGTAAACAATTATTATCTTTTGAATCAGAGGAGTAGAACATTTAAACACCACATCTGCCTCTTTGTGTTCCTGCAGCTGTTAGGAATGCACTTGTGACCTTTGAACCTGCTCTTCTGCCCCTGAAGAACAGTTTTGATATTTGCCAGGAGACTGTTACAGCAAAGGCACACAATAGCACTATGCGTTTTTCCTGGAGCTTTATAAAACAGGGGTCTGATTTTGCAGACCTCCCTTCCAGAAACAGAATTACTTGCATCATTCTATATAATGCAAATCAAAACAGCGTGAGCTATCTCCCTTCACCAGATTTCATTCTGTCACAAAGTCATTTATTCATAGGAGACATTTGTTTATTTTGTTGAACTTAAAAAACACAATTAGATTTAGTTTAAAGTGTAAGGGGTCAGAAATGTGAGGCAGCAACCTTTGGATGATTTGTCAAAATATGCCATTTTATTAAATCATAGGTTTCATCAAACGCCTCACTAGCGCATCTACCCCAACGAGGATTTCCCTGCCTATCAAAGCTAAAGGAAAACAATCTAACATATGATATCTGGCCCTCACACTTAGACAGAACATAAGCAAATAAATATATGGCAATTCACAAACAACTATAACAGTGATATTCTCAGTCTTTCTTGGTAACCAGGTTTCAACTCCAATGTTTAACAAAAAAGAAAAAAGGAAATCCGGGTTTATAACACAATCTTGTCCAGGTTTGTAACACAGTCTTAACTCCGTTCCTGTCTCCTTCATTGTCAAAGTAAAGTTCTGTTAGGTTTAAACAATGGAAAAGCTTTTCTTCTTGGTGAAACACAGACTTTTCACTTTATCAGAATAGCATCAATGTTATTCCCATCATCCACTAGATACACCCACCAGCAAGTACACACAGGCAAGTGAGACTTCACCAGGAGAGACTCCCCCTTTGGGAACAAGAACTCCTGTTCCCATGAGGAACTTCCTAATGCCATCCACGTGATGGTTTATATGGACTTGTCTGTACCACCAGGACATTACACCTGCCATGATTTAAACAAGGATAAAGTGAACCAATATAATTGTCAAGATGAAATTGAAGCTATCCCTTTAAATGAGAACTACCTCACCAGTGAGAGAGAGAGAGAGGGAGGGAGAGAGAGAGAGAGCAGTGAGCCAAGAGAGACAGGGGAAGCCCCCTGTGCGTAATACAGCTGAAGGAGGCGGAACTGGCTTGAAGCGCAGATCCTGTGTAATTTGAAACGGCTCGGAGACGACGGGGCAAGAGACGCTGAAAGAAACGCTGGTAGGCCGGCGTTCGAGAAGGGAAGTACAAGCACCCTCGAGTAGAGAGCTTGGTGGTTGCCACCTGAGAACCGTGGTGGCCAGCCGGCCCGTACAACTGCTCCGACACCACTATTGGGAGAAAGCAACTCCCGAACAGATCCAAAGCGACACCGGAGTGGACCACGTATGAAGCAACGACAAGAAGCAAAGGAAGAAAGAAAACACTTGCATGTGCCGGTGAATGAACCCCACAGTGCAGATGATAATAAGGGGAACGGGTCTATCGGAACACCGAGAGGGAGTTGTAAGCAGAAAAAAGCGTGTCCCAGGACCCTTGAGAGAAGAGTAGGAAACAAGCTGATAAACCAACACCGTCTCAACGGAATACAGGGAAATATAAAAATCACAGAGAGTTAGAGAAATAGAACTGGAAATGTATTACAGGGGGGGAAAAGGAAAGATTACCAAATACCCAGGAAATAAGCAGATGGAGATACCAAAGAGAGACATTTGGGCTAGCAGCCCCAGTTACACGGCTACATCGTACATATAAAACAACACTTTGGGAAGAGGTGAATGAGTGTTTGAGAAGCAATCACCCACTAAGCAAGAGAGAAGAATAATATACAAGAGAACTTTGAATCCTGTAAGGCAGAGGGAAAGAAGGATCAAGAAACCACCTAAGAGGAGAAGAAGAAACGGGCAATAGTTATAGAAATGTATTCAACAAATCACAAGAGACTATTGATGTATGGTCTTCTAAATAACCCTCGCCCCATCTCTCTTCTACCATTCCTCTCTAACCTCCTAGAACGCCTAGTCTACTCTCAACTCTGAGCCTTTGTCTCCAACCTCTCTCTCCTCCCCCCTACTCAATCTGGATTCCGCCCTAAACATTCCACTGAAGCTGCTCTTACCTCTGTCCTCAATTCCCTCCTTACTGCTCGCTACTCTAAGCAATCCTCTGTTCTCATTCTTCTAGATCTCTCTGCCGTGTTCGACACTGTTGTTCACCCCTTACTCTCAATACTCTTTCTTCCTTTGGTCTCAAAGGCTCTGTTCTGAGCTGGTTCTACTCCTACCTCTCCAGCCATTCTTTTGCCGTCTCTTGGGGCAGTCATTCTTCCCCTACTTAATCCCTTGACTTTGGTGTTCCCCAAGGCTCCGTGCTTGGCCCTTTCCTCTTCTCACTTTACACCTCCCTTCTTGCCCCTATCATCTCTTCCTTTGGTATCTCTTACCATTCCTATGCTGACGATACCCAGCTTTTCCTCTCCTTCTCTTCTTTCACTCCTGAAATCCACTTCAAACTTTCTTCCTGTCTCACAGCTATCAAAAACTGGATGTCTTCCCATTTTCTCTCCCTTAACACTGACAAGTCTGAAATCTTAGTCTTTCCCGCCAACACACTCCCTCCTCTCTCTTCCCCTCCTTTTATCCTCTTTCCCCCTACTAATCTTCCTATTTCTGCCTCTGCCCGCAATCTAGGCCTTCACCTCGACTCTAACCTCTCCTTTACTCACCACATTTCTCTTACCTCCCGAGCCTGTCGCTTCCACCTCTTCAATGTTCACAAAATCCGATCCTCCCTCACCTTCCACGCTACCAAACTCCTAATTTCTTCCCTCATTTATTCTACTGTTCTGCTCTCCTTTTTGGCCTCACTGCTTCTCATCTTGCCCCCCTCAAATCCCTCTATCACTCTGCTATCCGTACTCTTTGCTTTCTTCTCTTGGTTGGCTTCCCTTTCGCTTACAACTTAAATTTAACTTCCTCTGTCTCATTTTTAAATCTCTTCATGATCTTGCCCCTCCCTACCTTTCCTCCCTCCTCTATTTCTACGCCCCCTCTCGCCCCCTCCATTCTGCTGACCTCTTCCTCGTCAGTGTTCCCCCATCACCTTGTGCCCCGTACCGCTTCCGATCCTTTCAGCTCCTTGCCCCTCTACACTGGAACTCTCTACCTCTCCCTATACGCTCCATCTCCTCTTACTCCTCCTTCCACTCCTCCTTAAAATCTCACCTTCTTCACCCCCCTCTTGACAACTCTTTACTTCCCTTTTACTCTTCCTCTATTCTGGTTCTATTCTATAGTTCTCAGCAAATTGTTCTGCATACTGTTGTCGATTATTTGACTGATGTTTGGTCCTTATGCTTCTAATGTATTCTTGTTTGTTGTAATGTAAAGCGCTTTGGTGTAAATCGCTATATAAAATTTAATAAATACAAATACAAAATACAAATAAATAGAACATTAAAGCATCTGGGCCAAGACACAGCATTCAGGAGAAGGGGCTAATTCTCCTGACCTTAGTTTGTTATCAGGGTTGGAAATTGAGATTCAATGAGCAGGAGCTAAAACCAGCTCCTGGGTGTCAGGCATCAACCTGTAGGCAGGAGTGCCCGCAGAGGGTCCAGGAGCTTCTTTAACTCTTTGTCCATTTTGGATGAACCATTTTATTTAAACGTGTATTAGATGTGTTCTAATTCTTCTTTATTAACTTTCTCTAATACTCAAAGTTAATGTCACATTTCCATGTTTGGAAGCCACCCGTTGGCCTTAGGTACCAAAAGGAGCCCCTGGTAGCTGTTGGTTTCAAGCTAAGCAGGCTCCACTATGCTAGAAGTAGGAGCTAAATAGTCCCCAACTCCCCTCAATTTCAAACTCTGGGTTATTATAGTGATATGGTCAGCTAGATTAGATTTGGACAGCAGACTCATTTATTTGTACTATTACAACTGAAGAGCACCTTAGTGTGTAAAGTAGGCAGGGAACACCCTACAGTGGTAGGGAAATATAGACCTTATTATATTCTTTAATAAAACACTTGGTAAAATGTCCTTACAGTGTCCTCGCCCTTCTTCCGCCACAATAATCAAACTTATTATCTTTTCAGCAGCAATACTTGCACATACTTGCACATTACACAGGTATACATTTCCCTCCCGCTACCCCACCCACCCATCATCCCATAATTTCAAGTTGTAGGAGTAGATGTTACACACTGGGTTTTGAGTTTAGTCCATGGAAATGGTTTTCAGTCATTTTATATGTCTATAAGCTTGATAATTGCATGCGCATTCCTGGGAAGAGTGTGCTTCCAATAATATTTATTTATGTATTGCAGCAGTGGGTCCCATATCTTTTTAAATCTTTGTACATTTCTTCTGATCCGGGCTGTGAGCTTTTCCATTGCTATTTTTCCCATCGTTTTTTTACCCAGGGGTCGATTGATGGGCTCTCTTACGTTCCCCATATCACTATGATGGCTGATTTTGCCAGTAAGATCAATTTGGCCATCAGGGTTTCATATCAACGTCTATCATTCTCTTTTTTGATTCTGATGATATTTCTAGAAGGCTGGAACTATATTATACTCTATACCCGTTAACCTTTTTTAGTACAAATCTTATTTCAAGCCAAAACGCTCTGAGATTTGGGCAGTCCCCATAATGTGTATCCACGAGAACCTCTTTTCTCTCAATTTCTCCAACATCAATATTTTCTCTCCTGATCGAATGCATGTTACCCATCAGGTGTGTAGTACCATGTGTGTTGGATCTTAACTTGCTTTTCAATATGCTCTGTGCAAATTGAGCCTTTCCATGCCGTTCTATATATTTTACCTTGAATATCCCGTGTGATAATGTAATTCAGTTCTTCCCTCCACGTTTTCTGGTATGTCACTCTTCATCTTTATCAGTATATCTGTCAAGCATGTGAAGAGGTTCCCTGGTAACTCTCTCATGTCCACAGCTTCCTGCATTATTCTCTGCAGGGGGTGATAGTTTTCAAGTCACTTCTTTTTTATGGGTGGAATGATTAACCCAGTGCTTACACTGGACAAAGTACTGTGTGACCATGTCTCCTATTTTCCTGCACACTTCCTTGTACCATTTGTTAAACCCTTTTTCGAAGGGATTGTGTCCTCCGACGTATTCCTTATCTTTGATAATACGTTTCCAGCTTGCTGGCCTTGGAAATGTTTTCTCTGTAGAGGGCGCTGCGCGTCGACGTCCGCCGAGTCGATGTCCCTCGACGGCCAACGTATCGGCGCTGACGTCACCATGCCCATAAATAGCCATGCGCTGCGTCCGTTGCTTAGTTCCGTTTTTCCGCGCTTCGTGGGCCTCGGAACGTCGTTGCACAGTTCAGTCAGGTTTACGATCTATTTCGACTCGAATATTCCTTATCGTTCTCGATGGCTTCTTCATCAGAACCGACGATGCCCCGATCCGGCTTCAAGAAATGTCGAGACTGCAGTAAAAAAATGTCAATAACAAATCCACACAGGGTCTGTTTATGGTGCTTGGGGTCTGAGCACCATTGTTCGGAGTGTGAGGACTGCATGTCCATGACGGCGAAAGCCCTGAAGGAGCGAAAGGGGAAGCTCGAGATAGGTAAGTCAGCCAAATCCTCCTCGAAGGTTTCGTCGGCTGAGTCGAGGCATTCGTCTCCTCGCTGTCGAAAACATTCCCATTCTAGATCTCGAAGCAGCTCCCACCATTCGTCGATATCTAGACACTCAAAAAAGAGACGTCGAAGGTCCCATTCCTCGTCGTCTTCTGTGTCCCCAGAAAGAGTCTCCTATCCCACCAAACACAGTTCTCAAGCTGAGTGGGAGGAATTCAGAAAGACAATGTTAAGCGTCTTCGAGAACGCGGCCTCGACCCCCTCGAAGACAGCTGAGGGTGATAACCCGGGTGAAAAACCCAAAAAATCAAAACGCCGCGAGTCGCAGCCCCTGGTGAAACATTCCACCCGAGAGCGCCATGAGCCATCGGGTAAGAAGGCACCGTCTTCGATGCCGTTGTCGAGGGTTCCTTCGACGCCGTCGTCGAAGATTCCTTCGACACACGGATCGGCGCCATCGACGCCGTTGTCGAAGGGTTCCTGGACGCATCGGTCGATCGACTCAACGCCATCGTCGACGCCGATGAAAGAGAGGACCAAGGCTCCACAGCCAACGGTGATTTCAAGGGCCTCCGGCACGACGCTGAGACCGTCGTCGATGCCCTCGAGTAGGATCCCGATCCTCTCGAGTTCTTCGAGACCCCATCCAGTTTTTTCGACGCCGTTTTCGGCGCCTTTGAAGCCTGTTACATCGGCGTCGACGACATAGACATTTTCTCGTCCAATAACGAGTTTGGCTCCTTCGGCCCTAGAGATGGGCTTTACTCCATTTCAGAGGTCAGAATACCCTGGTCTGTCTTCAATTTATGAAGAAGGGGAAGATTCTGACCAGGAAACATTTGGTTTACAGAGCACCACACTGCCTACTGCAGAGGATTTCACCTCTGAAGAAAGAAGGCTGAAGGAACTACAGGAGTCACTTCATGAGGCAAGTGGACTGGACACTTCCCCAGAAGTGGAATTTGTAAAGCCAGACACAGGGGAACATGCCGAAACACCATATAGAACCCTGATGGCAAGAATAATTGAGTTTATGTGTTGGTCTGCGCCTTCACCTGTTTTCCAACAGGATGATCTAACAGATATATTGGACAAAGGCCCACAGGAGGACCTGGTGGTACCCTTCCATGCAGCCCTACAAAGAAAAATTGCATCTAATTGGGAAACTCCCGAAGTTATCCCAGCAGTCAATAAAAAATTGTCGACAAAGTATAGGGTAGCGGCTGCTCACCCTGAATACCTGTCAAAACACCCGACCCCAGAGAGCCTGGTGGTTCAAGCGGCAACTTCATCCAGCAGTAGGACTGCTTACCCTACTGTCCCACAGGATAGGGATGACAAGAGGTACGACTCTATGGCAAAGAAAGTCTTCTCTGCCTGTAGTATGGCGTTGAAGTCCATCAACGCCACCTGTACGCTTGCCAGGTTCAGTCGCACACTATGGGAGTGTGCTTCATCAGCGGCTGACTGCATACCCAAAGGAGAGGAAAAGGAAGCCTTCCTTAACATCATTAAAGATGGCAAAGATGCCATGTGCGAATCACTTCAAACGGGCATCGATTCCGCTGACAGTATAAGCAGGGCCATGGCGGCAAGTACAACAATCCGCAGGCATGCGTGCTTGCGAAAGTCGGGCTTTGCCCCTGATGTACAGGCCAGACTTTTGAATATGCCCTTTGACGGCTCTTTATTATTCGGGAAAAAGGCTGATGAAAGTCTGGAAAAGTTGCAGACTTCTAAAGCAGCAGCAAAATCCTTAGGAGCTGCTATCCACCAAACTCCTTTTCGCCCCTCAGGAACCTCTGGGAGAGGAAAGTCCTTTTGCTATTATTCCGCATTCGGGAAAGGCAGAGGACAGCCGGCTCAAAGAGACCAAAGGAGATCCACCCGAGGTGGACGGGTCAAAAGTACTAAGACCAGGAGAACGTGGTACCCGGACGTTCTAGATATGTCCATCTGCCCTCCAATCCGTCTTCCACTCAAAGAGAATCTTCTCTCGCAGAAGGGAGGTCAGGTTCTCCATCCAGACACCAGAACCCTCAACCTTCACGCTTGGCTTCTGAAAGGTTGAGATACAAGGATTGGGATCTCCCTGATGACGTCATGGAGGTGTTGCTTTCGGCCAGAAGACCAGCAACAAAGTCTTTATAACGCCGCCGTTGGAATAAGTTTTGCAGCTGGTGTAGGGAAGAGAATATCAACCCTTTTTCATGTGGTACACCAACAGTGTTATCGTTTCTACTCTGCTTGGCTAACTCAGGCCTTCAAGTTGGCACTGTAAAAGGCTATCTCGCAGCGCTTTCTATCTTCAAGCGCACTGCGGAGGAGCCATCGTATTTCAAAATTCCTCTAGTGGTACAATTTCTCAAGGGTCTAACTAATGTTTACCCTCCAAAACCATTCCAGGTTCCATTATGGGACTTAAATTTAGTTTTAAACTTCTTAATGGGCACTCCATTCGAACCTCATTGAGATTTCTCACGCTTAAAACTGTCCTATTGGTAGCACTAACATCTGCTAGGAGGGTGAGTGAGCTACAAGCTCTCTCCTGTAAACCCCCACATACAATCTTCCACAAGGACAAGGTTGTCCTACAGGTGAAGCCTAATTTCCTCCCAAAGGTGGTTTCTGAATTCCATATTACTCAGAAAATTACCTTGCCTTCATTCTACCCTCCTCCCCATCCGGAGAAAGAGGAGGAAAGGCTACACAGGCTGGACCCTAGGCGAGCTCTCAGCTTTTACATCAGCAGAATGGCTAGGATCAGGCAAGCAGACCAACTCTTTTTAGGATACTCAGGTCACAAGTTGGGACTACCCATAACAAAACAAACCATCTCCAGGTGGATTATTTTGGCCATCCTGGAATGTTATAGACTAGCAGGGAAAGAGCCACCCCAAAATCTCAGGGCTCATTCAACCAGGGGTATCGCAGCCTCTTCGGCTCTCCAGAGAGGGGTACCGGTCCGGGACATATGTGCGGCTGCCACATGGTCGTCCGCACATACATTCACAACATTTTACAATCTGGATTCCTCCACTGCTCAAGAGACCAGATTTGGCAAGGCCGTATTACATTCGGTCCATCCCTAAAGGGATACTTAACACTATCTCTCCCTCCTCCAATTACATACCACTGCTATGGGAATCTATCAAAGATAAGGAATACGTCGGAGGACACAATCCCTTCGAAGAACAAGTTACTTCTTACCTGGTAACGTTCTTTCGACGGGATGTTCCTCCGACGTATTCCTTTTCGCCCCTCCCATCCATCCCCGCAGTGATAACTTCCCTTGTGGTTGCAGCTTTCGCTCCTTCAAGGTTACTAACCGATTCAGGCATGTCTTTTCTTATGCTACAAAACGGAACTGAGCAACGGACACAGCGCGTGGCTATTTATGGGCATGGTGACGTCGGCGCCGATACGGTGGCCGTCGAGGGACATCGACTCAGCGGACGTCGACGCGCAGCGCCCTCTACAGAGAAAACATTTCCGAGGCCAGCAAGCTGGAAACATATTATCAAAGATAAGGAATACGTCGGAGGAACAACCCGTCGAAAGAACGTTACCAGGTAAGAAGTAACTTGTTCATCTGTTAGAGATGCTGTAACATTGCTATTCTGGTGTACTGGTTCGCTGGTGTAAATGTCGAAAAAAAGTTAAACGATTTTCCCTTCGTGCAGCCAGGCCCCGGGCTTCTACTGTACCTCCTGTGATCATATTTAGGGATACCTTTCTTGCTCTCTACTTTTTATTCAGCCATGATTGTTTCCATATATAATGCATTCTACTGCTTGTTCTATGAAGAGCCAATGCTTTTCAGATTCCGGCTGCATACATTTCACTATTACTCTAATCTAGGCTGCAAGGTAATATTTTAGTAAATCTGTGCATACCAGTTTTAATTT
Source organism: Ambystoma mexicanum (assembly GCF_040938575.1). Classification (NCBI taxonomy): domain Eukaryota; kingdom Metazoa; phylum Chordata; class Amphibia; order Caudata; family Ambystomatidae; genus Ambystoma; species Ambystoma mexicanum. The sequence continues at coordinate 294,642,929 of NC_090936.1, read as the reverse complement.
CCAGCATCCTTTTTCTGCTTATTTTTGGTTTTGATCTGCCCCATATAAAGAAAAAGAGGTTTGTTTGGATACCTTTCACTTCTGTCTTGGGGTTGTCCAGCTGTATCCTTTTGGAAAAGATTGCAATCTGGGCAGGATGTTCAATTTTATGATGGCAATCCTTCCCAGCCATGTCGCGTTAATTTGACTCTATCTTCTAGATATGGCCTTGAAGATGGGTGCATAGTTAGCCTGTTCAAGATTCTTCCCTTTCACAGTAATATTAATGCCCATATATTTCAACACATTTTCTTCCAATTTAAAGTGAGCTATTGTCTTTAATACTTCTTTCATACTGTTGTTGATAGAGATATTTAGTATCTCTGATTTGTCAAAGTTTATTTTAAATCCGGATCCCTCTCCAAATCTCTCGATCTCTCCATAGCTGCTGCAACTGATTTGTCTGAGTTTGTTAGGCAGGAGATAACATTGTCAGGAAAGAGGTTACTTTTATGCTCTGTCTCGCCCACTCCTATTCCCCTTATGTCCCTATTACCCCATATCCACTCAGCAAATGGTTCCAACACTAGCGCAAATAGGAGCAGCAAGAGGGGGCAGCCCTGCCACATCCCCCTTTGTCGGTGTATAGGTTCTGTGAGATCTCCATTAACATTAACCCTAGCTGGCTGAGTCGGTTAATTTGCCCTCTTCTTTTTCATTTATATAAGTTAATTCCCTGAGCCATTCACCACTTGAGGGTGCAGTTTTCAATTTCCATTTAAGCAAAATACATTTCGAATGGATTGTGTCCTCCCAGGCATTCCTCATCTTTTGACACATGTTGTCCAGCTTCAGCTGCTTCAGAAAATAATTTCGGCAGAGGGAGCTGTGCGTCTATGGCGTCGACTCAGTGTCCCCCGAAGGCCTCCGTCGAGGATGATGCCATCGAAGGCGTGTATAGCACGCGCAGTGCCTGTTGGCTTCAGTTCAATTTTTCCACAACAGCGCTGGCTTCGAAGAAATACGGCACGCTTCTTCACTCTTGTGACGTCTTCACTAATTTCGAGATGTCTTCATCGACACCGACGACTCCCAAGTCCGGTTTCAAAAAGTGTCGGGATTGCGGGTCAAAAATGTCCCTGACTGATCCCCACTGAATCTGTTTGTGGTGCCTCGGAGCGGATCATGATACCTCCAACTGCACCAAGTGCTAGTCTAAGACTGGAAAGGCCTTGAGGGAATGGAAGGGGATGCTGAAGGTAGGCTGAATCCCTAAATCTCCTACACGGAACGAGACGAGTCGAGAGGCAACACTCCTCGGAGGAAGAAGGCCAAGCGGTCGAGATCGAGGAGTGACTCACATCACTCTTCGTTGTCCTTGAAGAATTCAGAGAAGGCACCGTAGGTTGCCTTCATCGACTTTGTCGTCGGACGCTTCCCCAGAAAAAGTTGCTTGGCCAAACAAAAATAATCCACTCCGGCCGAGTGGGAGGCCTTCCGAGCTGAGATGCTCAAAATGTTCTAAAAGCAAAAGCCTCCAAGGCATGCTCCTACCGCGCCTTCGAAAGGAAGCTGTGAAAGAAAGGGCTCAACCTAAATCCTGTATGCCCTCGAGCCCGGGACGAAGGCCCGATTCACATCGTGAACCCTCAAGGCCTCGATCCAATGAGATATCGAAGGATCAGTCGAGCCATAAACACAAGTAGAGGTCGTCAACGCCATCGACACCTTCAATGCCGGCGGTGCCTTCGATGCCTTCGATGCCTCCCAAACCCTTGACATCAACATAGACGCCAGCTACGCCGTCACTGCCAGCTGCACAATCGAAGCAAAGCACTCCAGTTAAATCCATGGTGCCTCGAAAACCTCGACCACTACTCCAGCGTCGAAACCATTACTGTCAAAACCCATGGTTCCTGACAAAACATATGTCCCACTACCTAGAAAAGACTATTTGAAGTCTCTTTCTTCAATCTATGGTACACGTAATATACCAGAGAATTTCATTGCAGAGGAGCCCAGGATGAGGGATCACTATGATAATCTGCAGACTGCAAGTGGGGTGGATACCTCACTTGAACTTGGGAAACCAGAGGCTGGGAAGCATGCAGATGCATTATACAGGCAGCTCATGTCAAATATATTGGACTACATGGGTTGGAGTAAACCTCCATTATCGTACGAACAAGATGACCTTACTGGCGTTCTAGACAAAGGTCCACAGTCAGATCCCATTTTACCATTCCACATTGCCTTGCAGGAAAGGGTGGCAATGAATTAAGAGACACCAACGACCAATCTGTCTGTTAAAAGAAAATTGACCAAAAAGTACCGCCCTTCCAGTAGTGACCCTGACTACCTGTCAAAATACCCCACTCAAGAGAGTCTGGTGGTGCAGGCAGCTACTGCGACATCTAAACAGGCGGCGTAACCCTAGCATCCCTCCCGATAGGAATGACAAACAAGTAGATGGATGGGCAAGGAAGGTATTTTCCGCAGGGAGCATGGCACTGAAATCTGCCAACTCCACTTGTGCCCTTGCAAAGTTTACATTCACTGTATCGGACTGCATTTTCATGGCGGCAGAGCACATTCCCAAAGGGGATGAAAGAGACGGCTTCTTAGCCATAGTTCGAGACGGCAAAGAGGCCATGTGCGAGTCTCTTCAGTCAGGTTTGGATTCTGCTGAGAGCATCAGCAGAGCCAGGGCTACCTGCACCGTTATGCACAGGTTTCTGTGGTTGAGGAAGACTAGTTTTGCACCGGACGTGTAATCCAGTCTTCTCAACATGCCTTTTGACAGGTCTCACCTTTTTGGCAACAAGGCTGACGAGAGTCTTGAGAAGTTTCGGACCTCGAAGGCGGCAGCCAAATCTTTAGGCACCGCTGTTAGGCAACCTCAGCCTTTTCGACCTAGTGGACAACCTTGGAGGGGTAGATCTTTTCGCTACTACTTCTCAGTTGGAAGGGCGAGAGGAATGGCCAGTCAAAGGGGCCAAAGAAGATTTCCTTGTGGTGGACGAGGAAGCGGTGCAAAGCCAGCTCAAGCAGCAGCTTCATTGCCATTGGCCGCTGCATCAGCTGCCTCAAAACCGCTCTGAGGTCTTGAGTCACAGTTCACCAGTGGGGGGGGGGGTGGGCAGGCTGTCGCAGTATCTAGAAGAATGGCGAGACATTACTTCGGATGCTTGGGCTCTAGAAACCCTAGCCCACGGTTGCTGCCTTCCTTTTATCAGGTGACCTCAGAACAATCCACCAGGGAGATTTTAACCCTGCTGGAGAAAGGAGCTATAGAACCAGTGCCTGTGGCGGAGAGGAACAAGGGAATGGGATTCCCCTTATTTCCTAATACCCAAGAAGTTTGTAGGACTGAGACCCATCTTGGACTTGAGATACTTGAACAAGTTCCTCAGGAAAGACAAGTTCAAGATGGTCACACTTTTTCAGATACTTCAGGCCCTCCAACTCCAGGATTGGTTGGTGTCATTGGACCTTTAGGATGCTTATTTTCATGTGCCATTCCATCGCAATCACAGAAAATACCCGAGGTTCGCAGTTGGCGGTTCTCATAATCAATTTCGAGTTCTGCCATTCGGACTAACCTCACCAAATTGATGGTGGTGGTGGCAGCGAGTCTGTGGAGAGGGGGATTCACGTTTACCTCTACCTGGACGACTGGATGATCAGGGCGCGTTCTCCCGAACAAGCCCAGGATCATCTCAACGTCACCTGTCACTCTCTATACAGACTGGGCTTCTCCCTAAATTACAAGAAGTCCCATGAGACTCGGAGCTGTACTTGATACTTCCTTGTGAAAGAGCTTGCCACCCGAGCTGGGGGCTCATGACATTCTTCAGATGGTTACCGAGTTTCAGAATACCCACAGTCTACTCGGCTTCAATTTTGTTTGAGGTTGCTCGGTCTCATGGCATCCTGCATTTTTCTGGTGCCAGAGACCCGCTTGAGAATGAGATCCCTTCAATGGGCTCTAAGAACTCAATGGTCCCAGTTTTCAGGAAAGATGTCGGACCTACTTCTGTTTACAAGCAGGATCGCACTGGATCTTCTGTGGTGGGCCTGCGAGAACAACGTTCTGAAGGGAGAACCTTTTTGGCAACCATGGCCGGAGATAACAGTAGTGACGGACACCTCAATCACGGGGTTGGGAGCCCACACCAACGATCTGAACGTCACCGGTCGTAGGTCTCCATCGGAGTCCAAACTACATATCAATCTTTTGGAGCTGAGGGCAATCGGCCTAGTGCTGAAGGCCTTTCTGCCCTCCGTATGGGGAAAGAATGTCCTGATAATGACGGACAGCAGAGTGGCCATGTACTACCTCAACAAGAGAGGAGGTGTAGGGTCACTAGCACTGTGCAGAGAGGCAATGCAGCTCTGGTACTGGGCAATTCAAGAAGGAATCTCCCTGTTAGCAGTTGTCACAGCCTAGGTATGGTATCCCAGTTGTCGCAGATAACACTCTCCCAGTTATGGAAAAGTATCCTTCTCTCTTCGAACACGAAAAGTCTCTAACGTGATAGGCCAAAGACTTTCCCCCCAAGAGCTCAGCCTACATGAATCTATTCCACCTGTCAGGCTGAGGGCTTGAGTGAAAAGGCAGGAACAGACTCAGCAGAGCTAAAGGAGGGAAGAGCAGAGCAGACGTTCAGAATGCAGCCAGGTATTGCCAAATGAACAGCAAACAAGACCCCCAAGTACCCACTCTTACCTGTTCCGTAAGAAAATGTACCAGTAACCTACTAGTATTGGACACAGAGAGGAAAGCTTATATCAACGTGAAGGAGGAGTGCCCCAGTGTATCAGGACGTCAGTGCTGCAAAGCGTCCCAAGAAGGTGTCCACAGTGCTCAAAAATAGACTCAGCAAAGCGTCCCAAAGAATATCCCAAAGCAATCCAATTCGGTTTCAGCAAAGCGTCCAAATATGTCCAAAGCAATCCAATTGCAGATTCAGCAAAGCATCCAGATATGTCCAAAGCAATCCAATTGCAGATTCAGCAAAGCGTCCAGAATAAACAGTGCCAAAAAAAAATGTTTAAGCAAACAAAAAATAAAGGCAGAGGAAACAAGCGTTACCCCACGCTAGTTCCTTTACTATAGTATTCGAGTGGGAAAGCGTCACAGCCAGAGGACTTTAACAAGTGGAGGTCGAGTTGCAAGCCGAGTTCAAGGATTCCGGGGAAAGCAGTCGAGGAGGGACGGGCGTCGGAAACAGGGAAGGACAAGGCAGAGGCGGAGGCTTGAATTAAGCACAGGGTTCAAGATCAAACAGGAGTTAGGAAACGGCGCTCGGAACTAACACAGTTTAGGAGCACTTGGCACTCGAACAGACAGTATTAAATACAGTCTTCAGAAGGCACGGCAACGTGGTACGTGCGTGTCACGTGACTAACATAGCAGGAGGATGGGAATTGTAGTTTTAGCGGGCTCTGTGTGTTGAAGAGCGCTCATATAAACGCCATGGCAATTTCCAATAAAAACGGGATGTGACAGCAGTTCACCTGGCCGTAGAGGAGAACACAGCGGCGGACGCTCTAAGCAGGCAGAGCACCGTCTCCCACGAGTGGGAACTAGCTTAGGAAGTCCTTCAAGAGATCGTCACCCTAGGTATTTGAAGGGAAGGAGTGCAGGAGGTAACCCAATCATTTCCTTTTACACTTCAGCAAACGTCTGCCAAAATGGTGATACTTCAGGACAGTTCCAAAACATATGGATCATGCCAGCTCCTTCCCGCCCACATTTCTTTTTTTTTTTTATTTATTTTTTATTATAGGTTTTCACACAACAAAAACAGCCATCTATTGAAGCAAAGTAAGTAAACAGCCATTCCCCCAGATACCGATGTCTTCAATCTCAAAAAAGAACATAAACCTTCGGTGTTCTTGTTGACAGGATTACCAAAGTCCTTTGTTACCTGAAAAACCACGGCCGTCTCTGGAGACCTTGTCCTTATACGGGTTAGAGTCTGGCTGGTGAAGATCCCCTCGGGGGAAGTAGAATCTTTGATCTCCAGGTGGCATATAGGTCATCGTCTTTGTGTCTGATCACCTTCCCTCTCAGGTGTTAGAATATGTGATCATAAATTCCCTCCAAGTGTTCTCATGCGACCCGCCCTCCCATGGAGTCCAGTAGTGATTCTTTCCATACAGCATATGTTCATTGCCACATTACACCATTCTCTCGTGCTTGGGGTCCGGGCACCCTTCCACCTCATTACCAGGCAGGCCTGTGCTGTGAGCAGCAGAGGTGCTGTCAACACCCACACTCTACTCAGTTCTCCCTCTAATTCCTCCAGGCCAAACAGGATCAGGAAGTGCGTGTTGACCCTGTGTACCCCATCCAGGTCTTTTATCCAACCCAGCACCTTGTCCCAGAACACTTTTTTCTGATGTTTGTTAATCTGCTTAGAATCACATGCTGTGCATAGGTCCGACATCCAGTGGTCACTGCGGAGTATTGCATTTTGTTTTTCGTAGTCGAAAAGGGGACGTCGACAAGGCGTGTCTGAAACACTATCCCTATAGTGACGTGCGTTGTACCCACAATCCCTCACGCGTCGAGGTCCCTCAGATTGTTTTTTTCCGCCCAGCTTCTGGTCGCCTTCACGCGGAGCTCCTCGAGAGACATTGCAACTCCTCGACCTTTGGTCGTTTTTTCTCTAATATTAATAATCCCTCCCTCGACGCAGTTGTAAGCTGTTCTCCGCCGAAAAGAATCTTCGACGGAGGGTCGAGCGGAAGGAATCCTTCGGCGCTGCCGAACACGTGGCCTGGCCTCGCAGGCCATATACAGTAGGGAGAGTGGGGTCGTGGGACATCTCTGGGTCTTTTCTGAGAATGCCTTTCCCTTTCCCCTTCCTTTCCCTTGGGGTGTTTATCGCGATTTATTGCCTCGGCTATGGAGAGGACACCGTTTAGGTTTTGCCCACTTTGTAAAGGCAAATTCACTTGGAAGGACAAGCACTCACGGTGTAACCGCTGCTTGCCCCTCGATCACAAGGAGGAAAGGTGCGCGGCTTGTCGGCTTCTTAAGCCTAAAACTCTAAAAGACCGAAGGGTTAAAAGGTGGGCGGCCTACGCGATGTCGAAGGCCGAAGGTTCACCCGCCGCTGCTACCACCGACAGTGACGAGGAACGCGATAACACGACCTCCGCTACGGAAGTCGAAACCCCCTCTAAGGAGCGCTTACGCGCTTCGTCGTCTGTCCCCGGCCCCGACGGGCTCGGCTCACGCCCTGCTTATGGGGATGAACACCCCGGCGACACAGACGCACACAAAGATCCACATAAACACACAACCCACGGCTCTTCTTCGACGAAGTCGAAAAGACCTTCGGCGCCCAAGGAGACGCAGGTTCCACCGGCGGCCTCCTCGGACCGTTCGGGTTCGAAGCCCCTCTTGCAACCGCAGCCGCGACCTGCGACTGGGCTTTCAGCAAACAAAGGCGCTGCCACCAAACCATCGGCTGGTGCGCACCAACAGAAAGCGCAGACCGCCGTAGAGCGTTCGATACCCATAGCGTCGAAAACTCAAGCTTCCGCCGACAAACGAGTCGCCGACAAGCGAGTCGCAGATAGCTTAGCAAGGATCGCTGTAGCCGACGCCCAAAAGCGTACGCCGAAGATTACGTCGAGCGTTACGCATCAGTTAAAGGATACGCCGAAAAAGCCCGAAGGGAAGCAGGGACTACCCCCTTCAGTCAGGGAGTCTCCCGACTCACCTGAAGGTTTTTCGGAGGGCGACGGGACACTTTCCTCGACGCTTTGGGAGAGGTCGAGCCATTTCGAGTTAGATAACCCTATGTTTCCCCCGCCAGACCGCTCTGGGGTACCCCATGAAACAATGGAAAGACTCCACCTCTGTATGGAGAGGATGGAAAGGTTCATGACCACCCAGGCCTCTCAAACTCACAAGAGGACCAGAGAAGGGCCTCAGGAGGACCCCAGGGCCAAAAATCCGAGGCTAGTCGATCCCCAGCAGGACACAGCCTCAGACTTCCAAGATGTATATGACCTCACTGGGGAGGAACAATACTTCGAGGAGGAAGATGATTTCATGGACAATGAAGAACAAAACCAGGAGGAATGTCTGGAAGACAGAACAGACATTATAGAAGAAGGCTTCGGGGTTAACCCAGAAGAGGGACCTTCACACCCCTGGCAATCACCATCAGTGTATTCCGACACTGATGTCCTAAACCTAACTCCTCCGGACAATTCTCCAGTTAGGAACACGTCTCCAATTGACGATCAGCCCACGTTCAATGCACTGCTGCGCAGAGCAGCAGCGCATTTCGAACTCGACACCGGGGAACTCTCTCCAGAATTGGACTTTGTAGAAAGAGTGATTAAAGAAAAACCCCCGGTCAGCCAGACCATTCCACTCCTCGCTTCAGTGAAGAGAAGGATCATACCTTCGCTGTCCACTCCCGCAATGATCAGAGGGGTCAATCCACGGATTGAAAAACTTTTCACTCCTTCACCCTCAGACCCCCTTTACATTAGGGGACATTCCATTCCGGATTCCCTAGTGGTATCTAATACTAGAAAGAGGGCAGGGGTACCACTTTCCACCAGTGAGGCACCCCCTGACAAGGAGGGCAAGAGGCTATATGCCCTTGCAAAAAGAGTTACTTCCTCGGCTGCCTTCTCAGCAAGAATTGCCAACAACAATTCATTGCTTGCAAGCTACGCAGACGCGCAGTGGGCCAAACTGCGAAAAGACGCCGAGGAAGCACCGGAGCCTTTACGTACGCGCCTACTGTCAACTATTGGCGAAGGAACCCAAGTGAACCAGAGCATTGTTAAAAACTCTCTGGACGCGGCAGAAACAGCAGGACGTTCCTTGGTACAAGGAATACTCCTAAAGCGCCATGTATGGCTGCGCAACTCAGGCTTTAAACCAGAGACACAGGCGTCTTTGATAAATAAACCTGTCGAGGACGCTAACCTCTTCGGAAAAGCGGTAGATGAAGCCCTAGAGATGGCTAAAAAAGAGTTCGACACTATCAAGACTCTTGACCAAATCTCTAAGCCCACTACCAGGCGCGGCTATGGCAACAAACGCTTTTTTCGTGGCCAACGCCAACACCAACAACAAAATCAACATCAGCAATACCCTGCCACCAATTACCAAACCAATAGTGGGCAGTACAGCCAAAGAGGCCAACGCCGGGGCAAAGGGAGGGGTCGGGGATCCACCCCCAGAGGCTCCCAAGCCCCCAACAACTCCAAGTGACGCGAAGATTCGCGTCCCCTCCCATGCAACACCGGTCGGGGGCCGGATATCATCCTTTCTTCCTGCATGGGAGGAGATAACGTCAGACCGTTGGGTACTGTCCACCGTAGCCCACGGATACTGTATCGAATTCAACAGTTCCCCATCCTACAGACCCCCGAGGGGACGTCGCATGACACCGGAACATCTTGCCATCCTTCTCCAAGAAGTACAACTACTGCTGGAAAAAGGAGCCATAGAGGTCGTGCCTCTATCTCAGGTAACGGAAGGTATTTATTCAGTGTACTTCCTTGTACCCAAAAAGGATCTAACCATGCGCCCTGTATTAGATCTGCGCCCAGCGAACAAGTTTATCAAACCCCAAAAGTTTCGTATGGTAACCTTACAGGAAGTAATCCCACTGCTTTCTCAGGGAGATTACATGACAACATTGGACATGAAAGATGCATACTTTCATATTTTAATGTTGCCAGCGCACAGAAAATACCTCAGGTTCATGATAGAGGGCAAACACTACCAGTTCAAAGTGCTACCCTTCGGCATAGCATCAGCACCAAGGGTATTCACGAAGGTGCTGGCAGTGGCAGCGGCCCACCTGCGCAGGTTGTCCATCCCAGTCTACCCTTACCTCGACGACTGGCTCATAACAGGGGATTCTTACGAAACATGCTTCTCCAATACCCAAAAGACAGTAGACCTTTTGTTCCAGTTGGGCTTCTCCATCAACGAAAAGAAGTCCAATTTAGACCCCAGTCAAATCAAGCAATTCCTAGGGGCTCTAATTCAAACAAAGGAAGGCCTCGTCTTCCCCTCCAAAGAGAGGGTCCAAAACATGCTGTTTCAAATCCCTCAATATGTAACCGGTCGAGAGGTGACGGTACGCAAGGCAATGCGCTTGCTAGGAATGATGGCGTCGTGTATTTATTTGGTACCTCACGCGCGCCTGCGCATGCGCCCAATGCAAGAGTGGCTCAACAGCCAGTGGTGTCAGGCCAGCGGACTATGGGAGGATCTAGTTGTGGTCTCGCAAGCCTTAGTTCTCTCGCTACGGTGGTGGACAAAGGAAAACATGGAAAAAGGGAAACCCTTTGCCACACCCGCGGCGGAAGCCACTCTAACCACAGACGCATCCCTCACAGGATGGGGGGCGCACCTATCCCATCAGACTGCTCACGGAGTGTGGACTCCGAACGTAGCATCCAAACACATAAATCTACTGGAGCTACTAGCTGTGTTCAAGGCGCTAAGAGCCTTCCAGGAACACCTACAAGGCAAAACAGTAATGGTCCTTACAGACAGCACCACAGCCATGTACTACATCAACAAGCAAGGGGGCACCCACTCTCCAGGCCTGTCCAAGCTGGCCCAGAATATATGGAAGTGGGCTCTCAAACAGGACATGTTCCTACTATCACTACATGTACCCGGGGAACTCAATCTGCTAGCAGACAGTCTCAGCAGAGATTTCCCCCTGCCCAAAGAGTACGAATGGCGCCTGCACGAAGACATCGTCTTCGACGTCTTCACACAATGGGGATTCCCAGATATAGACCTGTTTGCAACCCTGGAAAACTCACAATACCTAAGTTACGCCTCCAGGTACCCCCAGAACCAATCCAAGGGGAACAGTCTGTCGATGCAATGGTCAGGGAAATTTGTTTACGCTTTTCCCCCGACTCCCCTTCTCAACAAAGTGGTGCACAAGATGCACCAGGAACAAGTGACCATGATACTAGTGGCCCCAATGTGGGCACGACAACCATGGTTCGCTCACTTGATGGAGATGTCTCTATCCCCCCCAGTAAAACTCCCCTGCCCGTACAACATGCTGTCTCAGGACAAAGGCAGGACTCTGCATCCATGCCCCCAGAACATGAACTTAGCAGCTTGGCTCCTGAGATCATAGAGTTCGGACATCTACAACTCCCGCAAAGATGCATGGACATCCTCAGGGAAGCCCGAAAGCCGAACACTCGCCACTGCTATTCTAGCAAGTGGAAAAGATTTGTCATCTGGTGCAGGAGTAAAAGCATCAACCCTATTGACTGCTCTCCCACACATGTGGTCCTATACCTGACCCACCTATTGGATTCAGGTCTAGTGTTTAACTCCATTAAAGTCCACCTAGCTGCACTTTCTGCATACACCACTTCCCAACTCAAAGTGTCGTGGTGGAGGATCCCTGTTATAAAGGCCTTCATGGAGGGAGTAAAGAGAATACACCCCCCGATAGCTGACCCAGCTCCCGGATGGGACCTTAATGTGGTACTTACCAGACTCATGGGCTCTCCATTCGAACCCATGCACAAAGCATCTCTTAAACACCTCACGCTTAAGACTGCTTTTTTAATAGCTATCACCTCCATCAGGAGAGTAAGTGAACTTCAGGCTCTTTCTATTCTAGACCCCTTCGTTACAGTTCACAAAGATAAAGTGGTTCTACGCACTCACCCTAGGTTTGCTCCAAAATTTATTTCTAAATTCCACGTAAACCAATCTATAGAACTACCAACGTTCTTTCAAAATCCTTCCAATTTGGGAGAAAGGACTCTGCACACACTAGATGTACGCAGAGCGGTCATGTTCTACATGGAAAGAACCAGACCACTGAGGAAGACTAATCAGTTCTTCGTCTCGGTGGCAGCTGGAAGAGAAGGAGATGCAGTTTCAAAATCCACTATTTCTAGATGGATTGTTCAATGCATCACTCTCTGCTATACTCTTGCTAAGAGAGAACTGCCCTTTAGGCCAAGAGCACACTCTACTCGAGGCACGGGGGCATCCATAGCATTCATTGCAAATGTTCCCCTTGAGTCCATCTGCAAAGCGGCTACCTGGAGTTCTGTGCACACCTTTACAAAACACTACTGTCTAGATACACACTCTAGATCTGACTCCCAGGTGGGACAGGCAGTATTACGACACCTTTTCTCTACTGTTCCTTCTCATAACCCACCGCCAACTCCGGGTACTGCTCGCTAGTCTATGCACAGCATGTGATTCTAAGCAGATTAACAAACATCAGAAGAGAATGCATTACTTACCGTAAAAGCATTTCTGATGATTGTATCTGCTTAGATTCACATGCGCCCGCCCTTCCTCCCCGCTCGGATGGAAGGAACATAGACTTCCTTTATATATCTCTCTCTCTCTTTTCTGTACTCACTCACGTCTAGAAGGCTCCCTCAGGGCAGAAAAATACAAACAGAGGGACCTCGACGCGTGAGGGATTGTGGGTACAACGCACGTCACTATAGGGATAGTGTTTCAGACACGCCTTGTCGACGTCCCCTTTTCGACTACGAAAAACAAAATGCAATACTCCGCAGTGACCACTGGATGTCGGACCTATGCACAGCATGTGAATCTAAGCAGATACAATCATCAGAAATGCTTTTACGGTAAGTAATGCATTCTCATTCATGGGCATCCCCACCACATATGCCAGTAATCGGCTCTGTCCCCACATAAGTGCCAGCAGTCTGGAACATCTTTGAGAGCCTAATGGGATTGTATTGACATCGATGGAAAAGCTTGAAGGCATGCATTTTATGTTGGCTAGAGATCGAAATCTGTGAGACCCCTTTACACAGTTGTCACCACAGCTCTGTATCCATCTATCGCCCTGGATCCCTTTCCCAACTGCATCTTAATTTTTTGGTAGAACCATTCCCTGCCATCACCAATTCCCTATACATAGATGAAATCAGACCCTTAATTTCCTTTCTTTTATCAAGAAGTTTCTCAAAGGGGGTGAGACCTCTCTGTATAGCGTCCCTCCACTCCCCCTAGCCCCCATGAGCACCCCCTTTAACTGGAGGTATGAGAAGACCGAAAGGGCCCCCACCCCAATTCCTCTTACAGTTTAGTTATGGTAATAACAGCCCCATCTTTTCATAGTTGACCTACCCTTCCCAAACCTGCCTCGAACCATGCCTGAAATCTTTCTGGGTTCGGGATCGCATCACGTATTACCAGTGCCCACAAGAGACTCGGAGGAGAGGGGCATGTTGTTACCCCCTTCATGTCGGCGCCCTGTCTCCATGTATCCCATAAAGTCCCAAGAATCGGGTGGTCTCGAATCGAACAGGGAAGCCTGCCTCTAGGAACCCACAACCACTCCCCCCACCGTGGCTGGGGACAGGTGTATATTGTCCAGACAGACCCATTGGTATTCCTTCTGCATTCTAAAATGCGGTATGAGGACCCTTAGCTGAACCGCTTTATAATACAAATTCACGTTTGGAAGGCCCACCCTGCCCTGTCCTTCGGTAAGGTAAGGACCTCAAAAGATATCCTTGACTTTTCCCCCAGCCATATGAATTTCATCATAGCCCCCTTTATCTCTCTGAAATAGGCCTCTGGGACCCGAATTGGGAGCATTTGAAACACGTAAAGAAACCTTGGCAGACACACCATCTTCAGTGAATTGAGGCGTCCGAGCCAGGATATAGTCAGTTTTCCTCATCTTTCCAAGTTTGTCCGGAACCCAGATAGTAATGTGGGGAAGGTGGCTTCAAATAGATCTTACTTCCCTTGTGATGTGGATCCCCAGATATCTTAGTGTGCCCAGGTTAACCGATAATCCCAGTGGATTGAACCTATTTATCTCTCTGTCCCTATCCCTATCCAGGGAGAACAAGACAGATTTAGCCCCGTTAATCTTGAATCCCAAAAGGGCTCCATACCGCTCTATCAACTAGAGCGCGCTTGGTATAGAGGCCCAGGGGGTTCCTCACTTGGAATAACATATAGTCTACGTATAATGCGACCTTGTACTCCAACCTCCCCACCATAAATCCTTCTACACAAGGTTCTTCTCTGATTCTCTGTGCCAAGGGTTCCAGGGAAAGCGTGAACAGGATTGGTGAGAGTGGACACCCATGTCTCGTGCCCCTGCTTGGTGTAAGCCAGCGGGAATAGTCACCGTTAACTGCGATACAAGTTAGGGGGGGGAGTGTAAACCACCATTATACCCCGTCTAATCCTAGAACCCAATCCAACCCTGTCCAACACTTCCCCAAGGAAGCCCCACTCAACCCGGTGAACGGCCTTTTCAGCATCCACCCAAAGAAGAGCAGAGTATCTCCGCCCCCCCAATCCCCTGGGCTTCATGGATCAGATGTAGGGTTTTCCTAAGTGTGTCCGCACCCTGACGTCCCTTTTATGAAGCCCACCTGGTCGGAATGGATCAACCTGGGCATATAGTGTTCGAGTCTTGCCGCCAGGACACGCATGTACATTTTAGCATTGATATTTAGGAGAGAGAGGGGGCAATAAGATCCACATTGGCGCGGGTCCTTACCCTCCTTAGGTATTGCAGTTATTAGCGCACGGGAGAATGATTCTGGAGCCTCCCATGACTCCAAGATGTCATTAAACAGTTCTACCATGAACAGGATGAGGTTGGTCATAAAGGCCTTATAAAAACCTACTGAGAAGCTGGCATTCCCCACAGGAACCCTTGTCACCGCCCTCTTAATTTCATCTTCATTTCATTGGCCGTTATGGGAGCCTTCATTGCTTTGGCCTCCTCGGGGGCGAGCGTAGGCATTTGAATTCCTTCCAAGTACTTTTTTATTTCTTCAGTTCCCAGACTGGAGTCAGTTTTATAGAGCTTTTCATAAAAGGCTGCAAATGCTTCCTGAATCCCTTTCTCCCCTCGGTCCTGTGGTTTACCAACCCCTTCGACGGCCTTCATCCACCGATCGGCCTGTTGTGCCCTCAGTCTAGCAGCAAGGAGTGCGTCCGCCTTATCACCTTTGTCATAAAATGTTTGTTTCAAGAACTGTAGTTTTCTAATTATTTGACCTTCCTCTAGTAGTTTTAGCTCTTCCCTTTTCCCCTTAGCTTCCGCCACCCTCTCCTCCCGCCCTTCTGCAGCGTCTCTGACCCGCTATCTATGTACCTGCACAATCTCGGCCTGCAGCCTGTTCTCTATTAGAGTCCGCTCTCTTTTCTTCCGGGCTCCTTCCCTTATCAGAATACCCCTCCACGCCTCCACATAGGCTTCCCCGCCTCCCAAACCATTCACTTCGAGACCTCCCCCGTGTTATTTATCTTAAAAAATTACTCTCTCCCCCTGGCCAATTCAGAATGGAACACCAAATCTTTCCACAGTGATTCATTGCATTTCCATTTAGACCGTGCCAGTTCAGGTCCACTGATACCGGATTGTGGTCCGACCACAAGATCAGAGAAATCTCTGAACTCAGTGCTTCCCCCCCTCACAGACCCCTTGATATGTATATGTAATCAATTTGAGTGAAAGTACCATGTGGGGCTGAATGAAAGGTATGACCCCTCCCCTACTGGTGCATATGCCAACATATGTCCCTCAGCCCATAAACCTCCAATATTTCAAGTATCTCGCCATAGGCCGGTCTAGACACGGCCTAATTACCCCCATCCCCAGCCTGTCTATCAAGTGTCGGATCGACCCACGCATTGAAGTCACCCCCCATATATTATATGGCCTGTGGATTCACGCATTATTTTCGGGAGGGTTTTCTTCAGGAACCGCTGTTGACCCTGGTTCGGGCAATAAATTGTAGTGAATGTGAATCCCACCTTTTTGATAATCCTGGAGACCAGGAGTGCTCTACCCTCCTTGTCTGCCCAAACCTTCGTAACTTCCATCCGTAGCCCTTTACCAATAAGAATTCCCACCCCCACTTTCCGTAGAGGCCCCGAGCTCCAATATTCCTGACCAAATACCCTCCCGGGGATTCTTCGTTCCTCCCCCCTACCGTATTTAGTCTCCTGGATGAACATGACATTTAGGCCTGCTCTTCAAAATTCCCTAGACATTAAAGACCTTTTCATGGGGGAATTCATCCCCTTTACATCCAGCGTCCCCACCCTCAGGTGGCCTCCCCCAGCACCATCCAAAGCAACAGCCATCCTACTTTTCCCTTGATCAGGGGTCCCCTTGCAACACCGGGCGGCCAGGCCACATAAATCGGCCACAAGACAACCGAACAGCACAACTTTAAGAAGATCAGTATTGTACCCCACCCCCTAATGATACCCCCCAACTCCCCTTAATACCCTAATGGGCCCTGACCCTTCACAGTTAACGTCACCAGGATAAGACCGGACCACCAGTTTGAACCAGATCCCCGTCTGTCCTGTGCCCAAAACACCTCGTTACCTTTGAGCCCCATCCACCCAGACCACAACTTTCCAGGTTATAACCTACCTCGCAGCCGGGCAGTGCCCTCATCAAACAATTCGCTTTAACATAAACACATTGGGGGGGGCCTGCTTTAACATGTGTAACCCCTGTTCATCTCAGTGATAACCTCTCCGACCATGTCCACCTGTCTTGGGTGCCTCTCACGATGAATCATGTGTTTTCCATAGGTGATGTATTCACTTGCCTATATTTCCTGGATCCCGGGATCCGTCTTCTCCTCTGACCCTTACTCAGCCACTGTCTGTCCCCTTTAACCTTCTCTCCAAAATTTTTCAATGCTCCGGCGTCTCCGAGCATCTCCTCTGTGACCCTCCGGATGTCGTCCTCCATCGTAAGTCTATATTTGTATCTATCAAATTCAAAGGAAATGGAGAATTGGAACCCCCTCCACCTGTACCTCACTCCTTTTTCGTTTAACCATTTCGTCAGAGGTGAGCACATCCTCCTCTTGGTTAGGTTGAGGGAAGACAGGTCCTGAAAGATCGTCACTCTGGAAGAGCTGTACATGACCGGACCCTCCTGCCTTGCTTTTTCCTGAATTTTCGTTTTGTCAGCATAATTGTGGAACCGAGTGAGGACTGATTTCGTGCCTCCCACAGTACCGCTAGCACGATGAATTCTTTCAAGCTTGGCTTTGTCAATGGTGTCATCATCAAATACCAATTTCGTGACCTCATGTAGCACTCTCTTCAGGTCCAGCTACGTCTCCCCATCTCGATCCGGGATTCCAAAAAGCCTAAGGTTGTTCCGCCCTTCCCGCTTTTCCAAATCGTCCATTTTCATATTGACCTCTTCCTCTCCATTTCAGACATCCGAGTATCCATTTGTGTCTCTAGGGTGTCGAGCAAGGATTGATTGTTTTCAACTTCCTCTAGCCTCTCCTCCATTTTGACTATTCTTTGGGTGATCTTATCCACCCGAGCCCCAATGTCCGCCCTCATGTTCCTGATTTCTTCCATTAATGCGGCAACATCCTTTTTGGTAGTTGCAGATTTCTCTGGGCCAGTTGCCATGACAGTCTGCCATGTGCCACCCGTTGCCGAACCACCTGGTGCGTATTTAAAGGTGACCAACTTCACCCTCGATTCCATGCACAGTTACATGCACCGTTACCTGCACTACCGCTCCGGGTTCCCTTAGAGTTTCTCCCAATGCCCTCAGTGGGCGCTGGCGGCCAGTGGTCTCTCCGCATCCCCCCCGTATGTATGTCTCCAAGTAAGAGGGTATCCCTTTTGTCCGTAGCCCAGGAGACAGGCACACGCCCCGCGGTTGGGGGGCCTCACCTCCCTAGACTAACCAGAATATCTTCTTCCCCTACTGAGGGGCGAGGGGGTCCCCTGTCTCCCGGAACCCTCACACAGTTGGTGACAGTAAAGAATAGTCTTAAAATGTTCCCCTTTAGAAGGTTCAAGCGTCCCAGCCCCTCAGACCAGGTGTGGTTGCGGGTATGAAAGCCCCAGATGAATACCAAAGGCACCTCGTCTTATTTTCCTGAAATCCCCCTGTTCCTTGGTCTCTGGTTGCACCAAACTTTAACATCCTTCCCCGATGAGCACCTGTGACGAGCCGCACCCAGGGGCAGGGGGCCTGCCTCCCAGTGACTCCTCAGCGCTGGGTATGCTGTCCCCCTGGGCCCTACACAGGCTTTATTGTCCCCAGGGAGGACAGTAGGACAGCACCGCTGACTTGGTCAACTGCTCCCTCGAGTTTCTTCGAAGGGGGGGTGTCCCCTTCGATTTCTATTTGGACCCATGCCCTTCTCCTCCTCTCCATGAGGCACGGCGTTCCTGGCAATGCGGGGGCACACATTCCCAATGCGACCCTCCCTTGAGCTTGGTGCGTTCTCCTGGGTACTCTGGTGTCGGCCTGTTTAGGCCCCAGCCTACCTCCTCTCACTGTGCGGTCAGACTGACCTTTCAATGCGGGGGCCTGCCGTCCCTCTGCAGGCACCCCGCAAGTTTGTGGTGCTCTCCTGGTTCCCCTCCACAGTTCTAATTATATCCGGCCCCACTCCTCCTTCACTAGGGCTTGGGACTCCTGGCACTGTAGGGGGGGACCGCCGTCAGAATTTGCGCCCCCCCTTACCCTGTGGTGGCGGGCGCTCTGCAGTGTGACTCTGAGGCTATCCCTCCCCCAGGCGGACTGGCACACACACACACGCGCGCCAGCCGCCCTGCTGGATGCGTGGGGGGTTGGGTTGTTCTCCCTGCAAAGCTGGATCAAGTGCTTACTTCTGCGAGGGGAGTTGCACAGACTTACCTCCCCACTCTCCCTTGGCATGCCTTCCTCATTGTCGCGGGGGATGGTGACTCTCTGTTGGCCTCGTCCCTGCTACGTGCTTCTCGGAAGGTGGGAGTCTCCGCTTTCACTTTCCCTCCAGATGTCGTTGGCTGGTTCTTTGTGATTCCCAGGACGATTGTGTTCGCCCTTGAAGCTATGGCTGCAGCATATATTCAGAAGTCAGGTTATCCGATCTTCGGGACAGTGGGGGGGGTGAAAAGTGGGGGCTCTAACCACTTTGCGAGACCATGACCTGAGATAATCACGCAGAGGCTCCCAACATCAGTACGCCCCCTGGTGCCCTCCTCGCCCACATTTCATACATTTATCTTCTGCAGTTGAAAAGAAACCTGCCACTTTAGCAGGCGTATAATGTAACTGATTTAAAACTTTAAATTAGATAAGTCGTAATCTTGCATTTAGTGCGACTTCCTATGTTAAGAGATATCTTTGCCATTTAGTAGAGTCATCTATATTCATGTTCAGATCCCTCTCCCATTTACACCTCGGTGTTTTCTGTGGGATCTGAGCGCACTGTACAGCCATATAGAGCCGCAATACCTGCCCCCTCAGTATATCATTCGATGCTATCGCATCAATACATTCACATGTTACCAGCTTCTCTGTTCAGAAGTACTGAATTAACGTAATGGGATCCGAGCCCAGTTGTGTCATGAATTCTTATTGCGTTACGAGCCTTCCCCTGGAAATAAATTACCCTACACCATTTCTTTACTCAGGTCCCTGGACATCTGTATGTCGGTGTCGTAGGTGGGAGGGCAATCCCAGAGACTAATCTTGCTATTATAGGGGGTTGTTATTTCCAAGCATTTGAACCCATGCACTCACTGTTGTACGAACTGGGTCAAATGTGCACGAGTCAGTGTATTGGTCGTCCAATATGACCGCGCTGAGGTCTGTTGGGGCCGCTCCATAGCGTTCCAATTCTCTATGCACCGGACCAGGGTCCGGTAAATACTAGTGTCCTGCGTATTGTGCTTGGGCGACCAGATAATACAATTCGAAGTCAGGGGCAGCCTGGCCACCCCGCTCATTGAGCTCTGCCATCCCTGCCAGCTTATACGAGGTGTCCCGCCTGTAAAGACTGGAGGGGGTGTCTGTACTTCCGCTCTCTATATGGTAGAGGAGAGGCACAGAGGACCCCAGCCAAGATTCTCTATTATTGGTAACGCAGTTGAGCAATCAAGGCCTAGCTTCTCAGGAGGTGATGCATGCTGGTTCTTAAGTACAGTGTAGTCCCCGAACCCCCACAAAGGAATGCCCACACACTGTATTACTGAAAACACAGTCTTTATATAATTAATATTCAAAGGTATGTACACGATCACAATAACGCACTTTGTACCCAGAAATCAACAATGATAAGTATATACAATTCTAAAGTGGTACCACCAAGGTTATCAAATCTCATTAAAGTGCATCAACTGTATGGTTAAAATGTCACACAGATCAATAACGAGGAAACCAGCAATAGAGATAGGAAGGAACATAAGATGGTTGAAACAATAGGCAGAATGCTGGCCTCTACCGATAGACACCGTTCTGTGTGGAGATCCCCCAACCTGGGCAACCTGTAAAATAAAGATATATAGCACAAGCCCAGTCCATATATTGTTCACCAGCCTTATTTCCTCCTATTAAGGTTTTACCCCCCCAATGTACCTGGTGGAGTAGAGTTCTTCGAAGGATCCTTCTTGAGTGACTCCCTTTAAAGCAGGAGCCACGGATCGTCGAGAGGCATCGAAGATGGTGAACTTGTCGACGGCGGCGATGAGAAGTTCAAGGGTGCCGAGACCCTGATGTCGATCCAGGCAGTGCTCGTCAGCGACGTCCTGCGAGGATGAGGTGTGCGGGGCACCTCGGTGACGGATTGTTCAGGACCGCAAAGAGTTTCGGAAGAACTGTGGCCCAACAAGGGCGTTGAGTCGTCGAAGTCTTTGTGGCCTTCAGGTGGTGGGAAACCCACCGGCGGATTCTCCTCGGCGCGTTGGTCGTCCTCGACTTTCTCCGGTGGGACACAGCGGTCGACGTTGCGGACAAAGGAGTCCTTGGATTCAAATGTTCTTAGTGAAAGGAGCAGGCGGCTCTGGTCGTCGGCGGCACGGCGTCAAGTTGTCCCCACGGCTGGGCAACACAACTTCGACGGGCCTCCAGCGGTTACACAAACCTGCGAACCCTGGTCGACGGCAATAGACTTCGACAGCGGCGAAGTCCGGGTGCTTCGCTTCGTTCTCCTCAGCGGTCCCGTCTTGGGTCGGCAGCCTTTCCAGGGAGCTTCGGCAAAGGTTAGCGGTGCTCGATAGTCCCTCGGACCACGGGAAGAGGGCGCCTTACCAGGTCCTCTCTCGGATCAGTCCTTGACGAGTTTGGCAGCTTTCAGATCAGGTCGAAGCAAATGCAACAGCAAGTCGTCTTCTTCCAGCTGGGCGTCGCGGATCAGCAGTTCCAGTTGCTCTTAAAGTGTAGACACAGCTTCTGAACAATTTCCAGTGGTGACAGATCCCCAGATATACTATCTTGTCTCCCATCCACACTGCTGGGTCACTCTCAGCAGCCAATCATACAGAACGGCATTCATGCAGTCAGCCAGCCAATCAGGCACACAGTGCATTCAGGCCATCCTCCTCCCTCTCAGACACTCAGAACAAGGAATGTGGTTTGGGACAAGTACCCAGCCATTCAACACTACGCACTGCATTCAGGCCAGTTTCAGGCAGGGCTGTCTCAGTCTTTGTGTCTCATCCCAGTAACAAGACAGCCACAACAAGAAGTGCATCTTGGTCACACACTCCATTCACCCAGGTTCCACCCACAGGGCGTACCCACAACATACAGTCACTGGGAAGGCTCCAGTCAGTCTGGACTGGACTTCACAACAACACCATATATGGAACTTCCACCCAACAGCCAGTCAGGGGGAAGGGACAGAGTCAGGGCTACCCAGGACTTTGGGAAAACAAGGTAATAGGTAATAGAAAGCAAGAGGCCACAGGGGCCATCTTGTTTTCCATCAGGAATCACTGATTCCAATGGCAGGGCCGGGGTATCCCAAAATGGAGGATACTCGGCGCACCTGTCAGATTCAGCATGGAGCTGCCACCAGCCCATACCCTGCTCTGCGGGCCACCCACATGTGCCCAAAAACATACACTAGGGGCACAGGGTTGTACCTCCACCCATGGGTGCCATAAGGGTATCCCACGGGTCTGTTCACCAAACCAAAAGAGAGCTGCACCGCCAGCAGTCCCACATGAACTCCTGCGCAGAAAATATGACAGAACACACGATAAAAAGGCAGTAAAGGACAAGGATACGGAGGCCCTGTCACTCCGATGCATTTCCAGCATCACACCGCCTCACCAGACAAACTGTACTGCCATAGAGCGAAGCTTTGCAAAAAATGTTCTAACCGCTCAAATTGGTATTGTTGTAAAATGATATACTAGTTTGGGCACCACCAACATTTTTAACAGCGATAGCCTGTAAAGGGACATTGGGAATCTGCCCCATAGATCCAATTTGACTGCAAGAGCACTAAGATGCAGCCCATGGTTATTTTCAAATAGTGTGCGCTGTGTACACTATGTTATCACTCCCAGTTACTTAAAGATTGTTGGGGCTAACTCAAGTCCCTTAAGATCACCTGGTACCCTAGTACTATCCGTGAGTGGGAACAATTCAGATTTAGTAGCGTTGATTTTATAACCTGAATAAATTAATCATTAGTAAAACTAGCCACTTCTTCCATAACTGGTCCTAGGTGCACTTCTGGACCACTAAGTCTAAGTCTGGGTCTACCAGATACTTCATATGTGGGAGGAGTCTACTTGCTAATACTTTAGCAAAAATCTTTGCGTCAGTGTTAATTAATGACAATGGACAATAGGATGCAACTTCATTCGTTCGTCTACCTGGTTTTGGTAACACTGTGATAACTGCCTCGGTGAGCGTAGGCGGGAATTTCCCCACCACCAGTGCCTCTTCCCAAACCCTCAGCAATCGTGGTGCTAGGATGTCACAATATGTCTTGTTTAGTTCTATACCTAGTCCATCAGGTCTGGGATCCTTACCAGAAGACAGCATCTTAATTGCGTTGGTTATTTCTTCAACGGTAATAGGACCATCAAGTGTCGCCCTGACCTGCTGGGGGAGATCTTGGACAGTAGTTTCTTGTAAATATAATGCTATTTCTTCCTCCATACAAGTATCTGCATTAGCGCACAGCCTACTATAGTATCGTAGGAACTCATCATTGATCGCCGCAGTGGTTGTCAAAAACTCCCGAGCCATTCTCACAATCCCTGTGATGGGCACCATCCCCTTCTCGCCTTTCACTATCCCTGCCAGTAAGCGTCCGGGCCTATCCTCCTCCCCGTAACGCAGTGCCTGGGCAGGTTTGGCCATATAGCGTACCTCTTGGTGCGCTAGATCTTGGAACTTCATCAGGTTACCTTTAATCACCCCAAGAAGCGCTTTACCCGTTTTTATGTCATATTCGTTCTCTAATCTGTGTAATGTACCTCCATCAGCTCCCGCCTGGTGGCCTTCAATACCCCTGTCGTGACCAAAATCATTGTGCCCCTTGTGAGAAACTCATGGTGACAACAAGTAAGACAGACACAAGTGATCACAGTTCAAGGGTGTTCATTGAACAATGAAAGTGGTATGCGGGTTGGAAAAACGCCTATTCTAAACCTTAATCTAAGATCGGGACAGGTGTTCACCATCAAATGATAATAAGGCAGTTCTAGTGGCATCAAATCAAAGGGCCCATACTGGAAAAAAAAACTATTGCCAATTCCTTACACTAAATACAAAGGGTGTTGGATTAAGTTTCAAGAAAGAAAGAAAGATGTTTTCTCAAATTATAAATCAGGAGGCAGTAGCCTGGGTCTCCCTTCCCCACGTTGTCATGATACCTATCCCCGGGGACCCAGACCACGTCCAGCAACCCCGGAAGCAGGCATCAAGTCATCCTAAGCAAGCCCAACAACCCCTGCTAGGGGCTATTAGGGTCCAGTCCTGGCGCCGTAGGCGCCAGGCTCATAGATTAAAACTTACCTGATGCAGACCATGCTGCAAACTTACCTGATGCAGACCATGCTGCAAGAGCTCCAAGCCAAAAGAGGCCTGGAAGGGACTACTTTACTTAGGGACTATTTTTTACTCGGTCGGGGCTGGGGAGGAATACTTACCTGGGACTACTTTGGAGGCTATTTAAACTACACCCGAAGAGCAGCACACTGTTCACGTTATTCTGCATCCAGCAGCGTAACGCTCACCGTGCCTGCAAGTCTGCATCCAGCCTTCTGCCACGCCTGTTTCGAGTTTGGAGCTCCTAGAAAAAGGGAGAAAGAAGGAGAAAATGTTAGAACAAGAGCAGTACCTTTAATCCTTACCTGAATTCCCGATCCATCGCGCCTTCAAGCTGGAAGAAAGAAGTTATTTTATGTGCGTCGCCTCGCCTGCTGCAGCGCCGCGCTGAACTCACCGGCCTTCGCAGCATCTTCACATTCCACCGCATCCTCCTGCATGTTCTCGCCGCACTCTGGCACCTAAGGAGAAGACAAGAACAGCAAGGTGAGCCAAGGGAATACACAGAGGAATATTAGTTACCCCCCCCATAGACTTACCTGATTTTACCGCCGGGGGTACTATTCCTCTTCACGGGTCGGCGCAGCTTCCACTGCATCTTCGCCGATCCCCGGCCCCTACGGGGAAACAAAAGGACAGCAAGGTGAAACAAAGGGACTAACAAGGGGAACCCTCCTCACCACAATAGACTTACCTGATTTTACCACCGGAGGTATTATTCCCCAAGACTTCATACTTTCTCTCAGCTCCTGAATAAGGGAGAAAGCAACAGGTTACATATTGACATTATTTTATCGAACTGTGTTGGAAAATACAAATCCTTACCAGAATATTACCGGTTGCCACGAGGAACTCTTCATTAGGGTCAAGCTGCAACCTGCAAGGAATCGGACAAGAGTGAAAGTCAGGTATTTGAACTCTTACGAACTTTATACTTACGGCGTCTTGCCGGGAATCTCGGAGTCAATATTGTTCTGGAACTCACCAATTCCTTCGAGCCAGTGAAGCAACTGGTTATCAACGCGCCCCTGCGCTCAATGCAGGATGGAGAGCTCATCTTTTCAAACCATCACGTGAGACTATAAGAGGGGACATCAAAGGTGATCTGTGGGGAGAACAGCGGTGGTGGGGGGATTTACGCCCAACTCCACGGGTGGTTAATTCCCTTTCTCCATTTGCAGAGGAATATTCCTATGGGTCAAGCAAATGAAGCAAGGTGGGCCAGTCCAGTCCGTCATCTCAACCCTACGCGTCACACTGGTGGAGACCGCAGCTGTCCAGTTCCGATCGACGCCTCTGTGGGAGCCAAGTGAGCGTAACACACGTTTTGAGCACGGGGTGAGGTGGAGATGGTGGAGCACAGTACAGTCTCGGGATTTTCTAGCATGAGACAACAGTTCCAATGGCAGGTCTCCTTCCCTTCATCTCTCTGGCCGGCCTCCCTTGGTCCTCTTCCTGCTCCCATCTGCAAGGCTAAAAACCTCGGGGTCATTTTCGACTCCACACTCTCCTTCTCTCCTCACATCGCCGACGTCTCTAAGAAGTCACAGTACCAGCTGCACCTCCTCAGAGGTATTCTTCCTCTCCTCTCCTTCCCCCAGAAGCTCACCGTCTCCAGAGCCCTGGTTCTCTCTAAGCTGGACTATTGCAACAGCCTATATCTAAATCTGCCTGCCTCTACTCTCCGCCCTCTGCAACTTATCCAAAACAGGACTGCGAGACTTGTCCTTGGCCTCAAGCCCAGGGATTGTATCTCTCCAGGACTGAAATCTCTGCACTGGCTCCCAGTGGCTGCAAGGATTAAGTTCAAAACCCTCTGCATTATCCACAAGGCCTTCTGAGGCCTGGGACCGCATTACCTTCAACTCTCTCTTCCTAAATACCTTCCTTCTCGGGATCTTGCCTCCAACTCCCTCAGGGTTAGCTGCTTCTCCAAGCAACGAGTTGGTGGTCGATCTCTCTCCTCGACTGGGGCCTCCCTCTGGAACAGACTTCTTGCCTCCCTGAAACTTGAGGAGAACCATCTCCGGTTCCGGGAAAACACCTCAAAACCTTCCTCTGTGCTTCTGCTTTCTCTGCCTCTCTCCCCTGCTGAAATTCCCTGCCGATTCTGCACTGGTTACCTGGCCACAATTTCTGATGTTGGGGCCAGGTCCTGCCTTTGGCTCACCTGCCCTGCCCCCTGGCAAACCCCTACACTTGGGGACTGGTTCTGTATCCCTTCAGTCCCCTTACCAGCACTTATGTCTGCTCTTACCTTGCACTTGCCACCATCAGGCCGTTATATTTATCGTATTTATTCTTCTTTCTCATGTACTGCACTTTCCCCTGTCCCTTCCCCTGGCACTCTTCCCTTTCTCCCTACCCTTGCACTGCACGATCTGAATGACAACTGGCCTAGTAGGATCGTTGTCTGTCTTCCACTGTTTTCCCCTCCCTTTGCTCGTCGCGCCTTGAAACACTTGTGTATAGGCGCGTTATAAATGCCATATATCATATCATTTCATAAGTCTTGTTTCCTTTGAAAGTCTCTTGCCTTCAGGGGCCTGATGTATTCAATCAACAAAAACAGAAGTTCCTTTAACAAATGAAAGTTTGTTCCCAATATTCGCTGGATGAACAATTCTATTTTAAACTGGTTGCATCTGTGTGGATAATAGATCGGTACAAAGCGCTTAAAACATCATAATATAACATAGAGGCTGTTCATGGTTGAGTGATCCCTCTCCGGCCACCTCCAACCCCCTCTCCTCGTCTCCCTCCTCCTCCCCCTCTCCACCAATTCCTGCAATCCTCTGGTCCAACATTTCAAGGGCACTCATTTCTAGGTCAGCCTTGTGTCTTGTATGGCCATTTGAGCGGATTAAGGTTTATGAGTTTGCCCTGGGAAATTCCTGTCATACTCCATAATCGGGGCCCAAATGTCTGTAAACCTGTGCAGGTTGCCTGCCCTGGCTGCTGTGACTCTCTCCGCCACTAGTAAGTCCCAAAGTTGAATCCACCATAAAGTCAGTGAGGGGCCTTCAGCGGTCTTCAGTTGTGGGCAATTGTGATGCTCCCTGCTAGCACCAGTTGTGTAAGGAGCTTGGCCGTTGTCCCCGATCTAGGGTAGGACACTGGTGCCAGTGTGCCCAATAGGATCACTTCCGGCTCCCTAGGATCTGTCACTTGGGTGATACTTTCTATAACAGAGATGCAGTGGCTCCAGAAGGTTTTTTTTACAGTGGTGCAGGTACACCACAAATGGAAGTACGAGCCAAGCTGTCCACATTTAAGCCAGCATTGGGGTTTGAGCGAGTGTCGCAACAGGTCCAGACGTACTGGGGAGTAGTAGCAGCGGAGGAGCAGTTTATAGGCACATTCTCGGTTTGTGATGCAGAATGAGGAGGAGAGGGTCCTGGTCCATATGTCCACCCAGGTTTGGTCCTCCGGAGGGTGTCCTATATCCTTTTCCGACTGTGCCATATATGGGGCCCTAGGAGATAGCCCATCATCCTGTAACAGTTTGTAAAGACTGGAGGTCCTACCTCTCGCGGGCGCCCCCTGCAGTGTAAGCTCAAGGGGGCTGAGGTTTCGTGTGGCGCTCTGGTGGACTAGGGGGTGAGTGCACCAATGCGAAGCTGGGAGTAAGAGAATCTGTCAGATTCAGCCATTTGAAAGGTTGATTTACAGTTTTGGAAGGCGCTGGTGTGGCCATTCTCGAAGAGTTGCCTCAGAAGCTCTAGTCGTCCCTTGGCCCAGTTTGTAAAATACGAGGGGTGAGACCCGGGGAGAAAGCCGGATTATGGAAGATCGGGGCATTTGGGCCCAGGCCTTGTGCGATTCCCTTAGATTTAAGGGCCCAGTCCCACACATTCAGGGTATTTTCAGTGGAAGCGAGGATCCCCAGCCAAGTCCTCTGCGATGGAGACGCAATGTACGGGAAGGAGCGGATGGGAAGCGGACGTCGGGACTGCTCCAATTCTACCCATTTTGGGGGTTCTGTAGTTTAGCTCCACGCCAACTGTGATGCCACTTGGTATTTGCGCAAATTAGGGACCGCCAGGCCTCCCAAACAGAGGCTGCCCATCATTACCTTTTGAGCTATTTTTGCTTTTTTCCCCCTCCATAGAAACCAGAGCATTTTTCCCTGCAGCTGCTGGAGGGGGGTCGAGGGGGTAATGGGATTGTGATTGGCAAAGAGGAGCAGAAGTAGAGGAACCGCGGGAGGAGATTATCTTGCAGGCCGTGATCCGCCCCATGAGTGATATCTCCTGTTGTTCTTTCTAACTCATAAATCCACTTACCTGCTCCTGAAGTCAAACTAGGTACTTTACATTGCAAATTGTATTTATCCATCTGCGGCCACCGTATATATTGTGGTTGTCCTCCCCCTTTCTCTAATAACGGGAATGGTGTAAATCCTGTTCCACAATCATATCCACCTACACTTCTTGTCTTTAGGGTGGGGCTAGTTTCAACCGCTCGTCTTTGTCCTGGCAATGTCCTTAGTCTACTTACATAAGGTGAGGACATTTCCCGTGAGCTACATGACCATCCTTGTGGTCATTCGGGATACGGTGTAGGTTCTTGTGTTTTTCGTTCCAGTTCTCCTAAATCTGACCATTTTACCCCACTTCCTGTGTTTGTGTCTACTGGAAAGTTATATGTGGCCTATTCTTGCACTTTCTGTTTTTCCTCCCTTTCTTCGTCTGACATTATTATACCCGAACTGGTATGACTGTTATCCATTTCCTTATCGTCGAGATCTAGTCTAGTTCGGGACAACGTTCAATGTTTGCCCATCATTACATTATATTATCGAATAGCAACAGTTCTTCAACAATAGACTTTGTAATCGTTTGCAATGAAGTGTTCCAATGTTGTCAATGGCTGCATGTAGTTTCCATGTCACATAGTTATCATTATTCCTTCCAATCTGTTGTTTTCTATTGTTCCTCATGAGCCTGTTAAGTCCTATGACACCAAACTATCTGTTACTATCCAAGGAAATCGTGTTGTTTCTTTTGTAAAGGGTGGACACCTGCTGAATAACAAACTCTATTATGAACCATGGCTATGAATGTGATTTGGAAAGGTTGTGTGCTCCAGATGAGTTTGTGAATTTTATCTGGCATTTAAACCCACCCAGACCTAATTCAGTAAGCAATGTAAAATGTCGCACACATATATTTGAACTGACACACGTAACAAAAAAAGATTTTTAAAAAAAGCTGTGTGATCTAAAATCTGCACATCTCGATTCACAGATGTTTCTTGTTGAGAAGTCCAGATTAAATAATGGTTATAAATATTGGTTCCGTGGTCATAGAATGCTCCGTAACATCCAATGCGGCCAAAACATGTTAGCTGCCCTCTTACCCTTGCATGCTAGGAATTTTTGGGCATTGATGAACACCAAGAATTAATCTCAAAGCTCACACCAAACATAGATTCGCTTGGGTAGCATATTTTACTGATCACAATCGGACAGTTCTATGCACAGACACTCTTAATGACCATAAAACATCATGGACCCCAAAAGATACATGAGGACAATATTCTGAGTTTCATTATGCACTCATCGAAATCCTGCGCGGCTGGTCCTAATGGACTTACAAATTATATCTTGTGAGCAGAGCCAAACATCTGGGCAGTTCCATTCGGACATCTCTTCAGACAGATAATCATGACACAAAAATTCCCCTCTTCCTGAAAACAGGCTATAGTTATCCCCATCTATAAGAAGGGGCTCGGATCAGATCCTGCAAACTATCGACCCATCGCTCGAATGGATTGCAATAGTAAAATCTTTGCCAGGCTAGTTTTGAAGGATCTGGAAGCATGGGTCATAAAGAAGGGAATTCTGTCCAAATTTAGGTATCTCTCACTTTTGTATCTCCGGTAATAGGTAAAAGCAAAATTAATTTTCTGGCTTATGCGGACGACATAGTCCTGATAGATAATACTTCTGTAGGGCTGCACCATCTCTTAAATGCACTTGAGGTATATGTTGTCAATCCAAATAAATCTGTTATACTGGTGTTTGATAAACCATGTAGGAAAACTCCCAAATTACAGTGGTCCCGAATCCATCAGACTATTGTGATGGTAAAGAAGATCAAGTACTTGGGATTTAATATTTGAACCAATAATGCAGTGATGGATCTCATGAGTGAACTAGAGAGTGAGGCCCTGCAATTTATTTGCCAGATGAAAACATTATTATGTTCATTTTGTACATTTTCTCTCATGCCTCATCAAATTCTATAAGGGCAAGATCCCCCCTTCAATACTCTATGGTATGGAATGCAACCACTGTGCTAATAAAATCAAATGGGATCGACTTGAAGGCCAGATTTGGAAGAACGCCTTATCTTTACCATTGTCTATACCAATAGCAAAATTAAGGTATGAGCTGGAAATCCGTTTGTTGCAGTCATACTATCAATGGAAGGTTCTTGCCCTAAACAGACTTATTCTAATGCCAAAAGATCACCCTCTGCATATGGATGTTTATGAAGAGGTTTGCACACACCAGAATTCTTATTTGACAACGTTACATAATGATGCCGAAATGTTTCTCAATTGAGTCTACTAATGATACCTTGAAAGAAAATCCAGACAAGGTGAAGCGCGCATTAATGCGCTCAGTTTGGATTCACACTAGAGCTTTGCTCTGCAATCTGAAATATACAAAAAGCTATACACCTTGTGAAAAATCCAGCCAGTATGTTCTTCCATATATCGGACGTTTCCAAATCCATCTTGACGAGCTGAATTGTTGCGTTTTCGACTCGATTTGATAAAGACAAATGAAATGCAATGTGTTTGGCATAAATTGGATCTGTCTGCTGCCGAATGTTCTCTCGATTGTCGACATCTGCTAATATCCTGTTCTGCTACATTTCCCTGAGAGTCAAACACTTAGCACAGTTTGTCCACGACCCCTGCTGGCTCTATACTCAAGCTTTTTGGTATCGAATCTCATCTGGGAAAGAGATTTCACTATCCATTGCTTTACTTGAGTTCCTAAACAAACTAAACTTTATTAAAATCTTTGTGATTGTAAGATCCTGTTCAGATGCTAATCTACATTTACTATAAGCATCAATTTAGTTAAATTTGATTATTTTGTTGTTGTTATTGTATGATTGTATTGGATATGTTATTTTATCAATTTTTTATATCAATTTTATATACCTAAGGAAAGGTGTGTAAAAGTCCTTGATGTGACTAATGCACAATAAAAAATAAAAATAAAATAAAAATCTACCTCTTGTTTCCCTCGATGGAGATCCCTTGATGCTCCCTCTGGTCTCGTAACCATCCCTTTCCCTTTTGCACATATAGTTCCCTAATTCTTTCCCCTCTAACTTCTACCTCATGCTTATCGGCCCATATCTGTACTCTAGTTATCTCGTGCAGCTCCCTGCGAGGCTGTTGTAACCTTCTTCCCATCGTTCTTGTTCATCAACTGGTATTACACATCTTTTAACAATGTGATCTATTTCATCATTGCTTCTTTCTCTACTCCTCATTTCTCCCTTCCCTTTCTCTTCTTCTCTCCTCTGTAACCTTTATTCCCTTAGTCTTTGTGCTTCTTTTTCCTCATGTTTCTTCTCCCTATTTTTTCTTTCTCCTTTTCCTGCTCTTCATACCCTCTTTGTTCTTGCTTTCGCTTTTCCTTTTTTCTCTTTCTCCTCTTTGTATGCTCTTTCTCGTTCCTTTTCCTTTCTTTCTTGTTCCTCTCTTTTACGTCGTCAATGCTCTTTTCGTCTAATTTAAGTAGTATCTGTCCTCCCATCCGCTCATTCTGTACAATTGTCACTTCGCTGACACTACTTTTCTCTCCTTTTTGTCGCTGGGTCTCTTCCTCTATCTCGATTAGTTTATCCCTTCTTTCATTATGTTCTTCACATTTGCGTCCTTTAAGTTTACTTCCTTTTGTAGCGTCTTCACTACTATAAGCAGAGGGTGCATATACTCGGGTTAGTATACCCGCCACTGCTTTTAACTCTTTTAGAGGATAAAATCCCTGTTTTTCATTGCCCATGCTATTGTCTTCATCAGGAGGAAGAAGAGCCGAGGGCGCTGTGCCCTCCCTTTCATTCAGATTAAGCATAAACTGCTTTACGGGCACGTCGGATCTCTCGTGCTGATATATTTTCCATAGCTCGAAAATGGATAACTTTTTTTGTAACATTTTCCATGTGTGTGCAGCATGTCCCGAGAGGATAAGTCAGTGGCAACGTGCTTGCCTTGGAAACAAGACGACACGAAGCAACACAGGTTTGATCCCTGGGTCCGCGCTTAGAAACCTCAGGGTATTAAGCATGTTATAAATACGCAACTAAGAGAATTATTCCTGTAACAGCGCTTCGATGCCCACGGGCTGTGTGAGCGCTTTAAAAAATGCAAATAAATAAATAAATAAAAATAAGTATGTCGTCATGTGTTGCAATACTGATCTTGATAGGGAACCGCCATGAAGCCATGGCATGAATATCCTGTCAGCAGTGCCTTTAACCCATTCAACATGATACTTTCTAATCTTGGGTGTATACCACGGTAGTGCTTTGCATAAGTGTGTAAGAGGAGTAGCCCCATGATGACAAGTCGCTTTTAACTGTCAATACTTACCAGATCTTTTCTGCTATTACTTTGATTAATATTATATCACATTATTCTTTCCTTCTTTCCCAGTACTTGATATATCACAACAATCACTTCAGGCAAGCACCATCAATTGCAACCCATTTCTCAAAATAGCCTCCAAAGGTTTTGAAGCCTACACAATAATATTCTCTTTTGTTTATTCGTTAGTCTGAAAATATTGTTTCTTTATAATTCTGTCAATTCTCACTTATCCTGCCGTTTTATTGACAATCTAAAAATGTTATCTTACTATATATATATTTTTCTTAACTGTTGCCCTCATATGATTGCCGCCATCCGCTTGTTTAAGGTGTAATAAACATTCAAATTGTACTCTATATTTCTAATCCAAAACCTAAATTATCACAACTAATAAAGCCACATGTCTTTTTTTAAACAAATCAAGTTTTCTCATTAACATCTTCATAAACCCCAAACTAATGTGCACAACAATTTCTACGGTCGTCTTTTTTTACCTGCCTTGTAAAAGTATCTCATCTCCTTATTTACCCCATTTTGGAGTGTAAAACACATCCTTCATTGGCCTTGCCGCAGGAAACCCTTCTCTTACTTGCTACTCCGTTCCGGAGTTTGATGTGTTTTCTTCTTTCTCCTTGAGAATAGGTATCGAGCTATCGCTCCTTAACCAAATCCCATTACACTTCCTGACTATATGTATGTTTACATACAATGCAATCCCACCCCTTTAATTTACCACTTTTGATGTTCTAATTACATCCGTAGATCAGCTCGAGGCCTTCGGTATCGACTCTTCCCCAATCGACCACTTCGCCTTCCGTGCGGTGCCCGTTGGGACCGGACAGGAATTTCTTCAAAGTGGCACCTGCCACCGTCTCGATTTACACGCATGATTCTTCCGCTCTCCACAGGAAACTATACTTTCTTCCGGCTGATGGTGCAAGACATCAAGAATCCGAGGGTCTGGATGTTAACCATCCGCACTGCTACCAAATGTGCAAGAGCACCTGGAGCGTTGCAGGTGCTGAATGGGATTACCAAAATACCAGAATATATGATTTCAGGCCCAATAACCAGACATGCTCTTACGTCCCATCTCCTTTCCTCCATACTGCATGGGCGTCCCTTCCTAGGGATGGGAGACAGAAACTTTTTCACCAGAAAAAACATTCTTTCCCTTTAAATTAAGAGGCGTGCGCGGGGGTGCAGCCCTGGGAGCATGCGCTTCCCTGACTCCGCCCTCCGGCGCCACACCACAGTCCCCTTTTCTGTGTCGACGGGAACGGGCCGAATTCACCAGCGCTCCTCGGTTTGGCTTCGGCCATGTAATTCCACACGTGGATACTTCCTCTTCTTCTGGCTTTTTTACATCTAGGTACTCGGTCCTCAGACGTCACGCTCCTCCCGGGCGCATGCCAACTTCAACAGAGTTCAGCAGGTGTCCAGCCTGCAAAGGGCTCTTTCCTATGTCAGGCCCCCACGACCTTTGCCTCCGCTGCCTTGGCCCCGACCACGGCTGATACGGATGTACCATGTGCAACACACTTTTCTCGAGGGCTCTCAAGAACAGACTGGCTAGGTGGAGGGAGCTCTTCCAGAGGTCACCTCCAGAGGACCTAAAGAATTTCGTCAATCATCAAGGCCCAAGGCAGGGCTGCTCTTTTCTAGCGCACCCCGCAAGGGAGACTCCTTCCCAAGGACTCGCCTGAGCAACAGGAACCTCTCAGGTTTTCATACCAGCACGAGCACCGAGGCTAGTCCAGCTACCGGCCATCAGGCCGAGGGGTCAACTGATCCTCCCTGTGACAGTGCTGAGGGACAGGAAGGTCCTTTTACCCCGTGTTCAGCCGAGGGGCTATGCTCTTGTACCGGCAATATGTCTGAGGGGGTGCCTATACGCGACACTACCGGCAACTCTACCAAGGGCGAAACCCCAATCAGGTCTCGACCCGAAACGCAGGGTAGGCCTCATGATCCACACTCAAGATTCCTGGACGAGGCTGGGCCCAGAGAGCCAAGCAACACGACATTGGCACGTGGAAGACAGCTCAACAAGATGACCGCCGCGCCAGATGACATAGGCACCCGTCTGATACCGCACCAAGGAAGGAGGCAGGTGTAGGAATGCGTGTCAAGGTGGGACTGGTGTCGTCAACCAGGTACGTGGCCTACAGCCTATCCTTCATTTGCGCAGGGCAGGTACCTGCTGCGTCCATATAGTCAAGGCATGCAACGGTCTCTGCAGCCACCCGCTACCCCATCAATATCACCTACCACACCTCCGGACTGCTAAGACAGGTTCTTTGAAAGGTTCCTCTGGCTCATGAAATCTCCTCGAATGGGGGCCATCCTTAGGGACGTGCTGCCGCTGGCCACGCCCATAGTCATTCCTCCCATGGCTCCAGAGCTGCAGGCCCCAGTGCAGCCCTCTTCCCCCCCCCCCCCAGTCGATAGTGCAGGCGGTTCCGTACCAGTCACAGCCTCTGGCTCCGGTCTCCACACCGCAACCTTCGGCTCCCAGGTCTCCTCCACCGGCGCAAGACCCTCTGGACCACCAGGTGGACACGAGGAGGAGGACCCTGGCACACCCTCGTCAGCCAAGGCCTTCCACGAATGTCTTGCAGGGCTGGCAGAGTACTTGGGCATTCCTCAACCCGAGGTCGTGCCGCCAGAGGAGGGGGTGCTTGCCGAGGTCCTCACACTTGGCCCCATGGCAAGAACAGGGCTCACGATGCAGAAGGACGTTGTCGCCTTGGCCTCGGTCCAGCTGGTTAGTCGAGGCCTGGACGCTAATCTTCGTCAAGCCAACGTGGATGCCATGCTGGCAGCCGTTAACCAGAGGCTTTGGTGGGAAATAGCCGACTTCCTCCCGGAACTTCCGGCTCAGAGCTAGTCACGTTTCAAGGCGGGGCTGGCAGAGGCTAAAATGGTGGCACATGACATCATGGAGTCCACCGTGGCCCACATTGACACCTCTGGCCGGGCCATTTGCATAGCCATGAACATGAAAAGGACAGCCTAGCTCCATGCTACTAAATTTAACCCGGATGTCCTGGAACGCATCTTGGACCTACCTTTCGTGGGGGTTACCTCTTTCACTCCACCACGGACGAAGAGCTAGATAAAAAGAAAAACAGCTTGCAAACAGCAAAGTCTTTATCCTCACGCCCAAGGCTCAGACAAGGGGTGTACATACGGAGGGTTCTGCGGCTTCCAAGAGCAGAGGTCCTGGCAGCCAGACCATCCGCCAACTCAACATTGGCGCAAAAAACAAAAAGGGGGAAGGGTAAGGGCTTTTTCAAGTCCCACTCTTCCGCAAAAGCCTCAGAGGGGAAAGAAGGCATGAACACCCTTTCGGGTCCACTTGTCTTCGGTGGGGGGCAAGCTTGCCCTCAATTCACAGTTCTGGCGTCACCCTGTGGATCCTCTCTGTAGTATCCACGAGGTACTGCCTACCTATCCCTGCCTCTCCTCCAGCCTCCACTCCCACAGATTGGGACAGCAACTCTTCTGGCAGAGATCCAGTCGCTCGTCGAGAGCCAGGCAGTGGAGGAAGTCCCGGCCTCCCAGCAAATTTTGGGTTTCTACTGCAGGATTTTCGCCATTCAGAAAAAGAACCAGGCTGGCCTGAGAGTTGTGTTGGACCTATCAACCCACAAGATCTCCCTACCGCTGCAAAAATTCAAGATGGTTACGCCAGCTCTGATAGCAGAGACATTGTGCAAGGGAGACAGGATGTGCTCCCTGGATCTGAAGGACGCGTACCTACACGTCCCGATTTGGCAACCCCATTGTTCTTTTCTACGATTCAGAATCATGGGCCACCATTTCCAATACAAGGTGCTCCCCTTCGGCCTCAACTCAGCCCCGAGGGTCTTTACCAGGCTTATGAATACAGTGGCGGCCCTCCTGAGGCCCTCCACATCTTCCCGTACCTCGACGACTGGCTCGTCTGGGCTACATCTCCGGAAGCGGTGCACCACACTTCACACGCTCTTGTGAACACGTTCCACGATCTGGGCTTTTCGCTCAATCTCAAGTCCCAGCTGCAGCCTATGCAGAGACTGACCTTCCTGGGGCTCATCTGGGACATGTGCTCCAAGAGAGTTTTTCCCTCGGAGGACAAGATTACGGCCATCAGGGGGGCCACTACTCACTTCCTCAGCCGAAAAGTGAAATCGACCTGGTGGTACCAACATCTACTGTGTCTCATGGCAGCGGTCCTACTGGCTGTCCCCCACACGAGACTCAGGATAAGGGGGATACAGCTGCACTTCGGAGCATCATGGAATCAGGAGCTGGGCTCTCAGGCGGAGATGATCAACGTTCCTCCTTCTCTTCACCCGGACCTCACATGGTGGTTCAGGGACTGCAACCTGAGGACAGGCAAGCCCTCAACCACAGCGTCCATGGAACCTGGACCCGGCAGGAGCAGTAGTTCTCCAGCATGGGGTCTGGCATGGATTCACATGCTCATGAATATTCCCCGTCGTCAGGCTGGGAATCCTCGGTAAAGAAAAAAATCAGTATCAGTTTCGTTTCTGATCTGTCTTTCTTAGTAGTAACCGATCACTGATCTCTGGGTCATACTGCCCCCAGCCAATGACTGCCCTCTCCCTAAGCCCCGCCTCTGGCAGCCATCCTCATATTTTTACCGCACGTTTAAGTGTTGGGAGTCCTCGTGCTGTAGCTCTCGAGTTTTTTCTGCGTTTTCAGGAGATTTTCTAATTTTTTCGGTTAATCGAGCCTCAAGCTCCACCGTTTCTACTTCCGATAACGGGGACCCGTTTCGGAATTCTTCTACGCCTCTCAAGGGTGAAGTTTTCGTCGAGTTTACGCTTCTTGGAGGATTCCGGAAGTTCTGCGGCCTACCTCAACGGACAAGGTCCCGGACAAGGGAAGCTCGACGCCCGGATCCAAGCTGTTCAGGTGCTGCCCTGGATGCGGATTACAAAATGTTTTCAAGGAGGACGAGCATTTGCAATGTCTCTACTGCCTTCATTAGGACAAGACGCACGTGGAGAAGGACTGTGTGTTCTGCAAGAACCTTTCGGAACGGACCAAGCAAGATCGTCGTTCCCGCCTCGCCACCTGGTTGGAGAAGGGCACAGCAAGTCAGAAGGCAAAGAAAAAGTCTGAGCGGGCTTCTAAATCCTGTGAGGGCGCCCCGGCGACGGGGGCCCAACAGAAGGCCAAGCACCGCGAGTCCGCGGGCACCGGGAGCGCCTAAAGGTCGGGCTCTTCGGCTGCCAGGCAGGGCGCGACTTCCCCGGCACGTTCAACCACGAGCCAGTGCTCTGGTTCGGGGAAGAGGAAGTCGGAGAACCCGGGTAAGCTGCTGGAGCGGCCCCGGTCGATCTCGAAGGGACCCGAGGGGGAGCGAGGCGCTGACCCTCCCCCCAAGGCGAAGGCCCAGGACGCACCTAAGGTGGTGAGGGCTTTGATCCAGCCGGCAAAGGCCTCTATCGAAGTGGTCACTGCGGCCCTAGCGAAGCCGGCCGAGACTACGCTAGTGGAGATGGCCTCTGGGCCCAGAGTATCCCTGCCACCGCGGAGGGAATCCTCTTTCCAGCCCATCGTTAACACCCCTGTGAAGACCCCGGCTGGCCATTACAGACTCGGAATCAGCCTCTGAGGAGGATCTGGCGGAAACTGTGAAGGGCCTCAACGAGAGGTTCGAGAAAGTTCGATCCCAGGGGAAGGAGCCTGCTGAGGAGATCGAAGATAGCGAGGATGGCGACGACGATGAAGGCCCGGTGGAGCAACCTTCCCTCGGGTCGCAGCCATTGCCAGAGCCTCAGGATAGCTTGGCGGCCATTTTGTTAGCAATCCAATCCTTATGTACTGAGATAAGGACGAGGTTACCATGGACCCGACGGAGGATCCTGAGCCAGGACCATCGGGAAGCCCCCGAACAAGCGGAGGAGAGTCCATCCCGCTCTGCCCTTTGTGCCCACAAGGCCTGTGGACCCCTCATCCCCCTCGCCTGACCCTCGGGATGATACGGCAATGGATACGGGGACGGACGACGATGGTGGCGATGATACAACGGACATTCCTTCATCGCCTCCCCCTCGGGCCTCACCGCCCGACGAAATTGGCTCCTTTCAAGCCATGATAGCCAGGGCGTCCGAGCTCTTCCAACAGAAGAAGGAAGGCTTTCTTTATCAACGACGGGAGGCCAAGAGAAAGACGGTCCTGGCAGTGCCGTTGCTCGACGACATCTGGGACGAAGGGCTGGCTGTCCTCAAGAACCCTTCTATGACGCTCGCCAAGAGGGACAGGTACGAGAAGAAGTACCAGGTCCCCGACGCCGCCCCCTTGTGCCTCAGGGCCCAGCCTACGCCAGACTCGGTCGTCTCGGCATAGGCCAAGAAGAAGGCAGCGGGTGCGGCAGCATCAACTTCCACTTCCCCGCCGGACAGTGAGGGACTCCATGGGACGACGGGTCATTTGGTCGGCAGCGACAACGATTAAGGCGGCCAATGCCTTAGCGATCGTAGCCCGTTATGACAGGGAGCTTTGGTTCAAGTTAGCTCCCCTGCTGGACTTCCTGCCGGACAACAAGAGAGCGGAGGCCCTACAGATTCTTCAGGAAGGCGAGGTGGCGTCGGACCACGCCATAACGGTGGCAACGGACATTGCCGATACCGGATTTCGCCAGATGGGCAACGGGGTTTGCCTACGACAACGAGGGTGGCTCAAGGCGACGGACTTCCGCCAGGACGTTCAGACCAGAGTGTTGGATATGCCGTTCGACGGCAACAACCTTTTTGGGAAGACGGTGGATGAGTCGCTCCAGGCCATCAAGACCGACTCGGAGATGGCCCAAGCCCTAGGGGTGCTTCAACGACGACGGCCTTTTCGGAGCTCGGAGGCATACAGGGTGCCTCCAAGGGATCCAGCGGTGGGTCTTCTACATACCGCCAGGCGGCCCGCTCCTCATCCCAGGAGGCCTACAGAGGTCGCAGCAAGCAAGGAGGATTCCGCCATCGTAGTCAAGGAGGCCAAGGGGGCAAGGCCTCCTCCAAGCAGGACTGAACCGGCCGTAGCGTCGGTCCCCCACCGAAGCACCCCGGTGGGAGTCCGGCTGACGAAGTTCGTCAGCATGTGGGAGTCCATCTCCACCGACCGTTGGGTGCTGGACACCCTGGCCAACGGGCATTCGCTGGAATTCCAAAAGAAGTGTCCTCGCATTCCTCCCGTGGCCAGGAAGGAGAATCACGTCCCTCAACTGCTGTTGGAGGTAAGGGCGATGCTCAAGAAAGGTGCCATCGAGCTCGTCCCCAGGAGGCTCCGGGGCTCCGGAGTGTACTCAAGGTACTTCCTCGTCAAAAAGAAGACAGGCGGTTGGCGCCCCATCCTGGACCTGCGTCGGTTAAACAAGTACATCAAGGCACAGAAATTCAGGATGGTCACCCTCCAGCACGTGCTGGGACAGCTGGAGGAGGGCGACTTCCTATCGTCGTTGGACCTGGAGGATGCTTACTTCCACATCCCCATTCTGAAAGGACACAGAAAGTTTCTCAGGTTCGTGGTTCAGGGACGCCACTACCAATTCAGAGCCCTGCCGTTCGGATTAAAGTCGGCACCCAGGGTATTCACCAAGTGCCTGGCACCAGTAGCGGCGCGGCTGTGCCTGCACGGGATCCACGTCTACCCCTACCTGGACGACTGGCTAATCCGTGCGAGGACAAGAGAACTCGCCGTAGAATACACAGCGAGGACCGTCCGGCTGCTCACGGAACTGGGATTTGCCATCAACTACCCCAAATCCCACCTGTTCCGTCGCAAGTAGCACTGTTTCTGGGGGCGAAGTTCGATACAGTGGGGCAATTGGCCTCCCCGTCGGAGGAGAGGACGAAGGCCATTTTGGGCAAGGTGCAACGCCTGCTAGCCACGGACGTGGCTAGGGTGAGGTACATCAAGTCCCTCCTCGGGATGATGTCCTCATGCATCTACCTTGTACTCCTTTGCAGACTGCGGATGCGTCCGCTACAGGAGATCCTTGACGCCCGCTGGTTTCAGGCGACGGGCTGCTTCGAAGACAGGATCCCTCTCGACGAGGAGTTCCGTCGGGCGATCCTATGGTGGGGTAGCCGTGCGCACCTCACGGCAGGCACAGACTTTCAGACCCCGGCGTTTCAGGAGACGGTGACGACGGACGCCTCCCTGGAGGGTTGGGGGGCCCGCACCAGAGATCTCCACGCAAGAGGCCTTTGGCTCCCGGACGAGAGGTCTCTCCACATCAACATTCTGGAGCTTCGAGCAGTGTTCTGGGCGCTCAAGTCGTTCCTTCCGTCCCTCAAGGACAAAGTGGTGAGGATCTTCACCAACAACACCACCACGATGTTCTACATACGGAAGCAGGGAGGCACCAGATCCCCAGCCCTATCCAAGGAGGCCCAGGATCTGTGGCACTGGGCTGTCGCCCAGGGGATGTTTCTGGTTCCCTTCCATTTGGCAGGAATAAAAAACACCATTGCCGACTCACTCAGCAGGGAGCTGCGCTCGTGCCACGAGTGGGAACTGCGTCAGGACCAGGTGGATCGGTCTTTCAACGATGGGGCAAACCCCGGATCGACCTTTTCGCGACAGCAACGAACTCCAAGTGCCAAAAGTTCACCAGCAGGTTCCTGCAGCCGAGGAGCATGGGCGATGCTTTCTCGTTCCCTTGGGACGGCCTGTTTCTATACGCGTTCCCTCCGTTGCCGTTGCTGCTCCGTCTCATCAACCAGCTCAAGAAGTCCAGGTGCAGAATGATCCTCGTCGCACCGGCGAGGCTGAGGCAGATCTGGTTCCCGGACCTTCTGGACTTGTCAACGTCCCCACCAGTCAAGCTGCCGGCGGACGCGGATCCTCTCTCCAGAGAAGGAGGCGCCATTCTTCATCACGACCCGGAGTCGCTGAACTTGCAGGCCTGGCTCCTGCAGACTAGAGTTTGGAGGGTACGATATCCCGGCTGACTGCAGAGAGGTTCTTGCAAAAGCCAGGGCGTCCTCAACTCTCAAGTGCTACGGACATAAGTGGAAGAGTATCTCTGTCTGGTGCCGTGCACAGAAGATTAACCCTCTGCGGATTACGGCCCCTCAAGTACTGCCGTACCTACTGTCGCTGGCCAAAGCTGGACTGGCTCACGCCTCCATCAAAATACATCTGGCTGCCATCTCCCGATATACCAGGACTACGGGACGGGCGTCCTTGTGGTTTCATCGCTTGGTGAAGGAATTTATGAAGGGACTATTCCGATCGTTCCCGCCGGTGAAGGCTCAAACCCCGGCGTGGGAGCTTAATGTGGTGCTGACCAGGCTCATGGGGGCCCCATTCGAGCCTATTCATTCAGCGCCTTTGAAGTTCCTTTCGTGGAAGACAGCGTTCCTCGTGGCCATCACCTCCGCACGACGAGTGGAAGAGATCCAGGCCCTATCTTGCAAGTCTCCATACTTGACTTTTCACGACACGAGGGTGGTGCTGAGGACGCACCCC
Source organism: Ambystoma mexicanum (assembly GCF_040938575.1). Taxonomy (NCBI): domain Eukaryota; kingdom Metazoa; phylum Chordata; class Amphibia; order Caudata; family Ambystomatidae; genus Ambystoma; species Ambystoma mexicanum. Next base: position 294,600,999 of record NC_090936.1, on the reverse strand, counting down.
TCCTTCATGCCCAAGGTGCCGTCGGACTTCCACCTCAACGAGCCCTTGGTGTTACCAGTTTTCTTCCCGTCGCCTTCGACACTGGCCGAGAGGACTTTGCACTCGCTGGATGTAGCTAGAGTTCTACGTGGACCGCACGAAGATTTTTCGGAAGACATCGCAGCTGTTTGTGAACTTTGGGTCTGTGAATCAAGGGAAGGCCCTCTCAAAGACTTCCATTTCCAGATGGCTCTCCGGCTGCATCATGCACTGTCACCGGTTGGCAAACGGACCGCTGCCCGGCCGTTCGAGAGCCCATTCGACCAGAGCGATCGCTGCTACCACAGCGTTCCTGTATGGTGTGCCCCTTCTGGACATCTGCACGGCTGCTACGTGGAGGTCGACACACACCTTCACCAGATTCTACTGCGTCGATCGGGACTCCTGGGAGGAGTCCAGGGTCGGCCATGCAGTGCTGCGCAGCCTGTTCGCTTAAGATGAGCCTGGTGAGGAGGTAAGAGATGCTTAATGTTGAGTTGTTGTATTGCTTAATGTTGAGCCTGTTGCCACCTCCCGTGGTAGTGCATGTGTGTACTGCTATATATTCTTTTATTCATGAGCATGTGAATCCATGCCAGACCCCATGCTGGAGAAGGAACAAGTTACTTACCTGTAACTGTTGTTCTCCAGCATGGGTCTGGCATGGATTCACATGCGAATTCTCCCGCCTACCCCTCTGCGGCTCTTCACTTGGTCATACTGCCACTTTATGTGCTACCAGGAGAGGGCAGTCATTGGCTGGGGGCAGTATGACCCAGAGATCAGTGATTGGTTACTACTACGAAAGACAGATCAGAAACGAAACTGATACTGATTTTTTTCTTTACCGAGGATTCCCAGCCTGACGACGGGGAATATTCATGAGCATGTGAATCCATGCCAGACCCATGCTGGAGAACAACAGTTACAGGTAAGTAACTTGTTCCTACCATATCAATTGGTTGGAAATAAAGGCCATCCAGCTAGCGCTCAGAGCCTTCCTACTGGACATTGGGGGCAAAGTTGTCCTCATTCAGGCAGACAACTCGACCAGCATGTTCTATGTCAACAAGCATGGAGGGACCAGATCCCCTCCCCTGTGCAGACTGGCAGTCAGCATGTGGGAATGGGCCCTGGAGAACAACATCCACCTCACGGTCATCGACCTTCCAGGGGAGTCCAACTTGGAGGCAGACAGGCTCAGCAGATTGGGAGCGGACAATTACGAGTGGCAATTGAACGACCAGGTGCTGTGAGAGATCTTCAGCAGATGTGGACACCCCCAGGTGGACCTCTTTGCCTCTTGAGACAAAAAGAAATGCCAACAGTTTGCGTCCTGGCAGGGACAGGGCCCCGGCTCCCCGGGCGACGCATTTCAGATTCAGTGGAGCCTTCCCGCCCACTCCGCTGATCCACAGGGTGATATGCAAGATAAAGGAGTCTTGCCACCTCAGCGTCATTCTGATGGCTCCATGGTGGCCAGCAAGGCCATGGTCCTCGGATCTGCTCAGCCTCTCGGAAAGACCACCCATTCACCTTCTGACGGGCAGCACATCTTCTGGTGCAACAGGGGGGCAGCGTCATCCACCCGCGCCTCAGAAATTAGCCCTCACAGCGTGGCTCCTGAGAAAGTCACGCTAGGGCACCTCAGCCTTTCGCAGGCCAACCTAGAGGTCATACACAAGGCTAGGAGCAAAGCTACCAGATGCCAGTATAAAAGCAAGTAGACTAGGTTCTGTCACTGGGCAGATGCTAAGGATATTGATCCCCTTGCGTGTACGTTGGAAGACATGCTCTACTTCTTGGCGCATTTCGCCCACTCAGGGGTGCAGGTGGACCACATGCTGCACTTATTTGGCAGCCATAGGAGCCTACAGAAACTCAGAAGAGGTCTTTTCCTCTGCCAACCCGATAGTCAAGAAGTATTTGAAGGGCCTCGCCAGACTCTACCCGCCTATCAAGAGGCCACACCCCATGTGGGATCTCAACGTAATGTTGGGCGCACTAACCCTTTGAGCCAATGGTGTCCGCGGACATCAGGCTGGTCACCATTAAGACGACCTTGCTAGTTGGCCTCACTTTTGCTCGCAGAGTCAGCGACATCCAGGCGCTAGTCGCCTCAGAGTCCTATTCTACGTTTCACATGGATAAGGTGGTCCTGCGGACACACCCAGCATTCCTACCTAAAGTACCCTCTGCTTTCCATCTAATCGTGGAGATAGTGCTGCCTACATTCTTTGCCGAGCCTAAGGACGAGACTCAGAGGATTCTGCACTGCCTCAATGTCAGACGTGCTCTAGTGTTCTACTTGGACAGGATCAAGGGCTTTTGCAAGTCGGACGCACTGTTTGTCACTTTCGGCGGGTCAAGGCCTGGGTATCAGGCATCCAAGACCTCTATAGCACGATGGATGGTCTCGGCCATCAGGGAAGCATATGAGGGGCAGCATAAGCCACTTCGGACTAACATGCACGCCGATGCGGTCAGAGCCAACGCCACGGCATTCGCATTCCAACTGCAGGTTCCATGACAAGTCATAAGCAGGGCGGCCACCTAGTCCACCCCTTCGGCTTTCTGCAAGCTTTACTGTTTGGACTCTGGCTCTAGATCGGATGCGGCTTTCGGACACGTGGTTCTCAGAAACCTGTTTTTTTAAGAATGGTCTCTTCTCCACCCTAGGGCTACACACCAGTTGTAATGCAGTATGGAAGAAAGGGGACGGGACATAAGAGTAATTATAAGTTACTCACCGTAGTGACTAACGTACGCTTAGTCCTTATCCCCTTTCCTCCATGTGTCCCACCATCCTCCCCCCTAATAAAACCTGTGTCCTTAGGCAATGTTAAACTATTGTCGATGCGTCTATGGTGACTGAGGTGTGGCGCCGGAGGGCGCAGTCAGGGCAGCGCATGCTCCCAGGGCTGCACCCCGCGTGCCTCTAAATTTAAAGGGTTAGAAGGTCTTTTCTGGTGAAAAAGGTTCCGTCTCCTGTCCCTAGGAAGAGACACCCATGCAGTATGGAGGAAAGGGGACTTAAGAGTATGTTAGTCACTATGGTGAGTAACTTGTAATGACTCACGGAAGATGGCAAAATACTACTTTATTATCAATTCACTAAAGGAGGAAAACCTGGTGAGCAAAATGAATCTCAGCTCACACACTCTCAATGGTTCTCAGTTGCACAAAAGGTTTTATACCTCAGTATATGTCAGCTGTGATGTCATCCTACGTGGCTAGCAGTTAAAACCTACTGGGTGGAGGGATTGGTTAGGGGAAATGTATGAGTACATCTTCATATAGGTGTTGGTCTCATCATTGGATCTACCTTATCTGATGGTCACACCTCGTACCACCCCTAACTATGTAAAATATAGATAGTAGCATAACAGCAGCAGATAGATCCGTGCAACAATGTACAATCTACCATTACATAAGACATCATTATTGGTTGGCGCTCTCTTACCAACCTTGGACATTCGGCTCGTTAGCAGCACGTAAACAACAAAACTCAGGTGCAGGGGAACAACGTTGGACAACTGCCTTTTTTGGCTAATAAGCCTACCATCTATCATCCATTAGGCCCTAAGCTAAAGCTTCTGATTTTGTAGTTGACCTTGTTGCATGTTCTCTTCCTCGCAACTTAAAGGAAGTGAGGGTACTCTGCAATCTTCATCTGGAGTTTTATGAATGGCCCTCGTCTCCTCGTCCTGGACCACGTGTGAGGAGACGATGAGTTTGTCCATTTCATCCTTCTATTTAGTGCTATTTGATTCATTTTAATTGGTTGCTATTACACTTCTCTGCCTCTGGAGAATTGGTGTCCCTGTCCTACATGTGCTTTCCGTGTCTTTATTGTAGAGTAATTGGCAACTGTAGACTCCTTTACCTAATCTAAGAGAAATATGTCCTTCGTCCATAGCTCATCTTCTGCTCCTGTCTGAGCCATGTAGTTATTCTTACTGCTTATAGCTCTTCTATATCCAGTGTTGCTTGCAAGCTTATGTCTACTGCATCAGTTCAGGGATACATACAATATGGTTGTCTGAGTGCATAACGTCTTTCATATCTCTGATGTGGTGTTGGGATTGACAGGTGTCAGGCAGAGTGTTTTCTTGTTATTCTCCCAGTATGATGGAGGTGAGGGGGTGGGCTCCCTGAATGACGTGTTCATCTGCCTATCTACACGAGCATGAGCACCCCTCACCCCTTTAATCCGGGGATCGTTGTTACCCCCTTGGATTTGTGGATGAGTGAGGAGGGGGGTGTAGCGCTTCCCCCTACTGTTTATTTTCCATCTCACTGAGATGCACAGCGGGCGGTTACGGCTTTCGTACGCCATTCATTCCACACCATTTTCGAGTCCGGCTATTCTGCATTTATTTATTTATTGTGCATTTGTAAGGTGCTTATACATCATTTAACTTGTGTTTCAAAGAGCCCACATGGTAACAGGTAGGGAACATGGGAATGAAAGGCAAATATGACAATGAAAGAGAGATGCGGTCCTACTAGACCTTGTGAGCATTCAGTACATGCAAGTGTAGAGAGAGCAAAGGAATGAGGGAGGGGGGTAAGTGCTAGGCGTACCACGGAGGCAAGTGCTACAGAGTAAGTTGCAAACTGTTAAGTGACTGCCAGAGATCCCTTGGTAAGAGTAGTCAACTGCCAAAACATAAGTGCAGGCCTGTGATAGCACATGCCAATGGAACAAAAACAAACAAAAGTCTTGAGGAGCTTCCGGAATTTGAGGCGATCCGGCTTATGACAAAGAGGAAGGGGGAGGCTGTTTCATAGGAAGGAGCCAGTTGAGGAAAAAGATTGGCCCCCAGCTTGCTGTTTAACGAAGCGATTGACACGCAGAGAGTTGGTGCCAGAGGAACATATAGATCTGGAGGTAGAATATTTAGTGAGAGCCAGTTGTAGATAGTGTGGTCCCCGGCCCCAGACAGCCGTATAGATGATGCAGAGGGTTTTGAATTTGATCCTTGCAGCAACCAGGAGCCAGTGGAGAGATTTTAGGGCTGGAGAGATGCGTTTCCTGGGCTTGAGGCAAATGATAAGACTTGCATTCCTATTCTGGATTAGCTGGAGGGGTCATAGAAAGGAAGAGGGTAGATTAAGGAATAGGCTATTGCACTAGTCTAGCCTAGAGAGTACCAGAGCTCTAGAAGCATTGAACCTCTGGAGGAAAGTGAGGAAAGGAAGGATTCCTTTGAGGAGGTGGAGTTCAAAGTGGGCCTTCTTGGCAAGGTCCTCGATGTGAGGGTGGAAGGAAAGAGAGGAGTTGAAGGTGACTCCAAGGTATCTGGCTTTAGATGAAGGAGAAGGGGGAGAGCCCATAAATGTTACCAGAGGAAGGGGAAGAACGAGGGAGCAGGAGTTCCAATTGGAAGGATCTCAGTCTTGCTGGCATAGAGGCAAAGATCATTATATGCACACTAGGACTGGATGGCAGATAGGCAGTCAGGAATGATGGAGGAGGTAAGGAGAGGAGCAGAGGGACATTTTTAGAAAAGTTGTGTGTCATCTGCATAACACTGGAAGTATGGGGGAGAAGGTGGAAATTAGGCGTGCAAGCATAGCAAGATAGATGTTAGAGAGCCAGGGAGAAAGGTTGGAGCCCTGGGGCATCCCGCAGGTGGAGATAGTTGGGAGAGGAGAAAGGGCCCCGGATAACCTGGTAGGGACGGTCATTGAGGAAGGAGGTCAGCCATTCCAGTGCCCACTCCGAGATACCTAGGGTATTGTGGAGCCTGTTTATGAGGATGGAGTGGTTGACAGTGTCAAAAGCAGAGGAGCGATCAAGTAGAATGAGAACAGCTGGGGAGTTAGAATCAAGAGATGCAAGCAGTTCTTCACGGGTGTTCAGAAGAGCAGTTTCTCTGCCTCTGGATGCTCCGAATCCAGATTGGTGGTTGTGTAGGCAACCAACACGCTAAGTCTGCTGGGTCAGTTAGGGGAAAACCAGCTTCTCCAAGAGTTTCCAAAGGAAGGGTGTGATAAAGATGAGGCGGTAGTTAGCTGTACAAGACTGGTCTGCAGAAGGTTTTTTTCAGGAGGGGGCACACAGAGTGCATTAGGGAGGATGGGAAAGACCAGTAGCAAAAGAGTGATTGGTTAAATCAGCAAGTGCAGGGGCAAGAGAGACAATATTGTCTGTAATAGCTCTGAAAGAAAAGGAGGAGACCTGTTTGCGGGAGACCACTATAAAGTGGACAAATCTAGTGACCGCTCCAGATGTGATAGGAGAGAAAGAGGAGAGCAAGGCAGAGGGGGGGGTGGGACGCCATAGAAGACAGGGGGGGGCGAGGCTGCTCAGGATGTCCTGGGTTTTTGCAGTGAAGTGTGAGGCCAGCGCATTACAGGAGCTCTGGGAGGGCAGAGGTGAGGTGGAGACTGGAAGGGTTGGCTAGTTTCCGAGTCCTACCAGTTGTTATGCTTGGAGGCATGTTTCAGGCGGATCCTCATGACTGGGGCAAGGATGTCAAGAGTATTAGTGATGGCAAGGTGGAGGTTGCTAAGAGCGGGGTCAGAGGTAGATTGCGGTGGGGGAAGAAGGGGTGTGAAGGTAGATGCGAAAGGCAGCAGCTAACACTCGTTTTATCAGACGGATGTTCGTGAACAAGGTTGGCAGGGCTGGGGGAGGTGTGGTCAGACGGCAGAGAGGACCCAGGTGAGAGGAGAGAATGGTCTGACCAGGAGAGTGGGGTGGTGCGTGGGCAGGAGAGCAAAATATCAGTGTTGATGATGGCATCGAGAGTGTGTCCAGCCACGTGGGTAGGACCAGAGGGGAGGATGGAGAGGGAGAGCGAGGTGTAGAGGTCACGGAATAGTGTATGCTGTGATTGAGGAGTCATGGAGGATGTTGAAGCCACCCAGGAGGAGTGTACAGGTGGATGGTAGGAGAGAGGAGGGAAATCGGCCCATTCAGAGAGGAACAGGGTGGTAGAGCCAGGTCGCCTGTAGACAGTGCAAATGGTCAGGGACTAGGAAGTGGGAGAGATGACCAGCTTGCAAACCAGACTCTCGGAGGAAGAGTAAGGCTGGGTTGGTATGAGGGAAGAAGGGACCCACTCAGGGAAGATAATGGCAACGCCACCGCCAGCACGATTAGGGCGGGATTTGGAGATAATCTTGTAGCTATCAGGGTGAAGGCAGTCCAAAGCAGTGACTGAGCTGACATTAAACCACGTCTCGGCAAGAGCAAGGCTTTCTAGGTCAAGGTCTTCAAGGAGGAGGCAGATGTTAGAGTGCTTTATAGTAGAGCGAGCATTAAGCGTCGCTAGATGCAAGAAGGTTTTCTGAGGCGGGGAACAGGGGTGTGGTACTCCAGTCGGAGGAGGGGGGACAGACAGAGAGAGAGGAGGAAGGAGTAGCAGGTGTGGGAAGGAAGTTGATAAGGGATGGCACACACCAGTTGAAGAGGAGGAGGTTGGGGTGAGGACGCTGAGCCGTGATATTGCCATTGTGATAGATGTTAATGATACCCGTGGATGATAAGCCCTCCAAGAGCACTTCCCATCTAGTGAGTGAGGGAGTGAGTGCCATGGATCTGGAGAGGGGACAGAAAAGAGAATATCAGTGAAAAATCTGTCTGGAAGTTGCACTGGCATCGGTGTCTGCAATGGGTATGCTGGGTTTAGCGGTTAGGATGTTCTAAAGTTTTTTTCTTCAAGGCTTCGTGAGAGAGTTAGGATAGGTGATACTATAGCAGTTAGAATAGTTATGGGAGATGGTGAGTGCCATAGGGGCGGAGGATTGGATTGAAAAATAGAGGGGAAAACACACACACACATAGACGCGCACACACGTTTGATTTACCAGAAAGCAAAAAAATGCATTGGAAAAAGGAAGGAAGGAAGGAAGGAAGGAAGGAAGGAAGGCAGCATGGCATAGGCACTCCTCGGCTCAACAACTGTTTAGGTTAGCAAAAGGCCATAACAATGTCAAGCCATGACTCTCAGTTATTCTTGAGGGGGGAGAGAGCAGAGCTCCAGAGGCACAAGTTTTTAGGGTAGCAGGCTGCATGCTTGATGGCTGTTCAATGAGGTGCTGCGGGGGGAGAGAAGGAGGATGCCCTACAAGGTCACGATTGTTACTCTATTGCCTTTACAGTTTCTGGATTTCTCACCTGTTGTGCCAGGGTTTTTCATGTGGACACTTTGGTTCTGATCCTCATTTATGCTTCATTGCGTGGGAGTTGGGACTCGGAACCTCTTACTCTGCGTCCCCTCAGTCAGCCATCTTAGCCACGCCTCTGACTCTCTCATAATTGTGCACCCATTCCTTGCCAACTGCTGCCTTCCCGTGAATCCTAAGATGAAAGTAGTCCACGTCCTCAGGAACCAAGACATCCATGCCATACACGAAATGAAAGAGTCAAAGCTAAGAGGAAAATCAAAATGTAGCACTGGCACACAACTGGGGTTCGATAAACATCAAAACAAGAACTTGCCATACTTTCTGTTGGAATCTTATTTTGAAAGTCAGTATTTTTGTTGACTTATTTTTCCATTTGTAAATGTTTGTTCTTTGTAACTGTGCGCCATGGTTCAAAACCTGCAAAATGGAACCAACTGTGTGATAACATATATATATATATATATATATATATATATATATATATATATATATATATATATATATATATATATATATATATATATATATTCACTAAAAAAAACTTTATTAAGGGGACATTATGGTTAAGTTGCGCTACTAAAAACCTGTGAAATTCACTCAATTCGCCAGTTATGGTAGGCTAAGCAACCATAACTGCCCGCACCACTGTGCACTGCTAACACTAACACCCAGGACATCAAAGATGACATCACAAATGTCATTGATGACTTCACTGATGACATCACATGTGTAGCCCCTTCGTTTTTGTTCAAAATTGTTTGAAATTATATGTGTGTGTACTTTTTTGTATGAAGTGCAGAACAAATAATGTATTTCTGTTGTTTTGAGACAGAAATGTGCAGTACTTTGGAGTGGCTGGAGGAGAATTTTCCGCATGGGGAAATGTCGGAAGATGGCGATAATAATGGTACACACTTCTCTGCATAAGCAAATTAATGGTCAGTATTTTATGGGCATTTAACATATATATATTTATTTTAACAGACCAGGTAAAAAAAGAAGAAAGTCCACCAAAGGACACAGAGCAAGACAGCCTGAAACGGATAGAAGAGAAAATGGACATACTAAATGAGAATTTTAACGGGTTAAGGCAATTTGTGTAGGAATAAGTGAGAGGAAAAATAAGATATCACTGTGCCACCTGTACCTGTCCCCCTTCTCCATTTCCTAGTGAGCCATCCCCAAACCCTCAAGAAGAACATAAACGTTTTGACGAAACATCCATCCCTTCATCCCCTCACACCCAGCCCGTGTTGAACCCTAATTCCCCTATATTCGTTTCAGTGTCTGCTTCCCCCTCTTTCTCTTGATTGATGTATGTGTGTGTATTATATTTTTTTATGTTAGTTGTAGTGGAATGGTTTGGATCAAAAACATTTTTTTAAAAAGAGTCAAAATGTCCGCGGGCAGCGCGCTTGTTCGGGCTGGCCGTAATCAATATAATATGGATGTTCTAAGGGCAATACACCTACCCGTACCATTCGCAACCAAGATGGAGCTGATCTTAGAACGCACCAGCTGTCCAAGTTGTCCGTAAATGAACAGAATGGGGGTGTCCTAAGGACATTATACCTCTCCGTAGTGGTCAAAAACAATATATCTATGAACACAATGGGAGTGTCCTAAGGACACTATACCTGTCCGTACCGTCAGCAGCCAAGATGGAACTGTCCGTAGAACAGGCGCGGTGGCCGGCATGTCCATAGTCAAACCAAATAGAGGTGTCCTAAAGACACTGTACCTGGCCGTACAGTCAGCAGAACATCTACGCACATGCGCACCACACCCATAAGTACTGCGAACATCGCGCCTGTCCGTAACTGTCCGTCTCACTTGTGTCGCACTTTTAATTAGTTTCAGGACCCAAACACTGTCCTTAGAACACCCGCGCGCATGCGCACATCCGTTACTCTGCATTTGGTGTCCAGTGGGCACCCATTTCCTTTGCGGATGTGTTCATGACGTCATCATGTGACCGCACCCACGCTGAATGTGTGGCCTAATTTGTTTGTCTGCTTCCGCAACATTTCAAAATAACTTATACAGACATGGGAAATTATTTTACAGTATAAAGTCACCATTTCACATGTCCCATACAATGGCCCTACCTTTCAACATATTGTTTAGAATTTTTGCAACGCTTTTGAGTGATCGATATGGTCACGAGGCGCACTCCTCCACCCCTGTAAAAGGCCACACCCCCAAGCTCATCTTCATTGTACTTCTGGCTATAGAGGATTGAGTTTTTCTGCCTTTAGTGTTGTAGCGAAGATTAGCCGACCAACCCTAATGGCATCCATGGCTGCTGTTGCCTCATCAGCCTCAACACCACCCCCAAACCCTCCACCGCCACCACCTCCCCAAGGGTCTGCAAAGGGAAATACGCATGCAGATGTAGAGAGCGAGGAAGAAGAGGAAGAAGAGAATGAGGTGGAGGAACTCTGCACTACAAGCACTCGCCGGCAGTCGTGGGTGTGGCGGTTGTTTTCCGTTTTTGGAAACGTACCAAAAGCATGTGCAAACCAGGTCATGTGTAACCAGAGCAACTTGGTGCTGAGTCGCGGGAGACCTGGTGCGTACAGCTTTGGTACGACAACCATGAAGCGACACCTAACTTCGTTCCACAGTGCGGACATTCACAAGGTGGTACCATGTGAAGAATGTAGTAGGTTGGGTTCCTCCGAAGCATCCTCTGTGTCCGATCCTCTCACCACAAGATACACTCCTGTGGCAGAGCGCATCCCTCCAGCTGCCTCACAGGCCATTTGCGATGCTGTTGACCCTTACCTTTAGAGGGTCACAATAATTGTGTATGTACTGCGACGCAGTACTCTGCAGGGGAGAAAGTCTTCGAAGTGCTTTTGAGACTATGGTCACGGAGCATCAGAGGAACTGCTCCCTACCTAAGTAAGGCCCACCCTACATCTTTCTCTCTCCACCTGCTCTTTCTTATCCCCGTGGTTGGTGTCTCTTCCTTACCCTTCTTTACCCTCCTCTCCTAGTGTGTCGTGTGTAAAAAAAAAAAAAAAAAATGGAAAACAACAAAAATTACAAAAAAGGCTCTTTTCAGAGCCGCCTTTCTCAGTTCAACAATGGAACAATCAAATGACCTGTGTAGGCCCCGTGCATTTTTCAAAAAGTCTGCGGACAGTCGTAGGACGCACAAAAATGGAGGGTGCAAGCAGAGCAAAACCAATACACTTTTCACTGGGAGTAAGTGGTGGCTCTGAAAAGAGCGTTTTGGTGGTGTTTTGTGTGTTTGAAAAACTGTGGATTCGAAAAAACGTAATGCAAAATAGGTGACTATGAATCCAAAAAAGGTTGCAATGCATTTTGTACATTTCGAAGAAAAATCTGATTGCCAGCATATGTGAGATGGACTCCATCTCTGCGAAAAATGAAAGTGCTGCGAAACAAAATGTTTTCATTGTGGGAAGAGGACATGCCAACATCTCTCAGAAAGGCACAAACAGCCTTATTTACATTGCGCCTCGCTTTCTCCATTTGTGGACCAAATGCAGAAGAACGCAGCCACATTTGTCTTTGTGCAATACGGGAAAAAACTACTTGGCAATTTGGAAACATGTCCATGACCTTCGCAAGTCCTTCCTTCATTGCAAATTGCAAAGAAATTCCAGAGACATTCCCTAAACTGTTTCCTCCACAATGAATGATAATTATATCAGGATGACGCTCTGTCTGTAAAGTAGCACAGAGAGGTACCAAGTCCAGCCACTTCATTCCACGCACTCCATGCCAGTGCACTTCCACATGAGAAAATCCAAGATCTGCAGATATACCGCAACTTTCTGCATGCACCTTCAACCAATGTATCCATGAGTCTCCCAAAATCCAGATAATCTGTTTTCGAGCACACGGAGCCATAGCTGTCTGGTCTCCTCCAGGAAAAAGACGTTCTCACTAAATCTCTCCGTTCAGAACACACCCACTGAACTTTACTGACCAATCCGTAGCTTCGCTCATTCTCATTTGCATGTGTCTCCACCCCAGAAACCCTGTTGGTAATACGCGCTGCCTGTAGACTACCGCCATGTCCGCGGACACATAGAGGATCTGAGCGTGACGACTGTACATTTAAATAGTATTCCCCTTTTCCCCTTTAAGGTGGGCTCTGAAGAGAGCCGTTTTTGTTTTGTTTTTTTGGCAGATGCCTGACGGACACCTGTTATTTTGTATTTTTTTTCTTTTTTTTTTTTCTTCTTACTTTACTTCTACAATCATTACGGAACCTTCTCCAAAGCAAGCCTTACATTTCAAAAGAACATGTCATTTCCCAAAAAAGATAACGAAACACCATCTGCTTCAAAATAAGCCGCATTACTGAAAACAATGTTCTCGTGGCTGCAGAAAAACATACCAGCTCGTAACATGAAAGCACGCGTGCCGCGATTGATGGCACACCTCCCAATACTTTGATCAGAACAAAAAACAGAACTGCTGTCCCATTTTCTTCTAGGGAGTAAGCCAGAAAAAATTACTTTCGCAGTTGGAAAGATGTTAATGACTGCTTGCACCAACTGTTGCAAATCTTCCAACAAAGTAGGTGAACTCACGTAGCCCAAATGGCAAGCACCGTATTGCAAAACTACCACATGGGGACTGGTCATCCTACGCATATCTCTGCAAACTTAGAGAATTACTGCAACATTACAATCAGTCGCAGCGCTCCACACCACCTCCACTCCTCTGACATCGAAATTGTGTGCCACATGCCTACTTTCGGAATAGTGCTGCAAACCATGGACAAAAATATCTCCGAGCACCAACACCCTGACTATCTCCACCTCTGCCATCTTCACTACATGCACTGTCTTTCGACACAAATGAACAATGTGAACATCTGATTGGCTGATGCCTACAGTCCCCTTTCCATGCTGGATTTGCTGTAGAACCCCGTATGTGGTATGCCCTACGCGCGGACAAGCGCGGTGTCCGTGCGGCACGTAACTCTTAGCTAGTCCTTCTACCCTTTCCACATCACTCGCAAATCTATTCCCTCATTGGACACAGCTAAGCAGTCACACAACCATCCACCAATCATATTCAAGATCTCTACATCTAACTCCGTCATCAGAGTTCCGCACTTCAAATGTACTGTTGATCACTCTGAATGCAAGTCGCATATCATTGCAAAGCACCTACTTCAAAAGTTACTGTGCAAGTGTAGCGGATTTCTACTTACAGCTCCATGCATACGCACATGAATGAGTACAAAGTACAGGTATGCATATTTTATTCAGAGAACATGTGCAACCCTTATGATTCCATTTAAACAAATTAATGCCACTAAATCTGCATAGCCAATACATACCAACGCTCCCCCTTTAAGTGCAAGATTTCCGATTTTTCATTGAGAAACCGCACTACTTCTTACTGTCTCCCGCATAACCTATATATGTAACAACCCTCCTGATCAAGGTGCGAAACTCGATTTTCCTTTAGAAAATGTCATAATTGTTTACTGTCTTCCGCCTAAATTAATGCTACTTCCAATGCGATTGTATGAGAAAAATAAACGTTCTCGATTGCTGTGGTGACATCTCCCTCTGAGACTCTCCCGATTTTTCGCATTCGTACTTATAATATGAAAGTAGTCACATTTTTCCCATCTACTATAATGACCTATCACTTCCAAACCTCTTTGCTATGGACAACACAGCTTAAAAAAAACAAGGGAATTTCATTAACTGAAAATTGTACCCATTTGCAAAGCAGGTTCAACTAACATACTGCAAATAACATATAAAGGCTGCACATAGTGAAATGAAATGCACACATGCACTGTGTTCAGATATCAAAGGAAAATACTCAGACGAAAGATGCAAAATGAACTTGTACATTAACATCACTGCTTTAAACACACGAAGTTACTAACTTCTTCCTTTTACAATTGCACTGAAGACTACTCTCCTGAAAATCAACAGCATCTACACTGCAAGCAACATATCTGAAGAAACCTGGTAATTCTGCAAAAAAAGTAAGTACAGTACTACCTTTATATTCTTACTGTTACTCAAAGAGACTGTGTGAGTTATTTATGTAATTTGCGCACCAAAAAAAACATTGATTTCTGAACCATTCTACCCATAAATCCCCATTCATTAAACAAAGAATAACAGGCAGAATGGCACACAAATCCCTGTGTTTTTGTAACAAACACAAATAACATACAGAAGCCTTACAATGTTAGTACTACAAAACAAATAGCCATTTTAATTTTATACCATTACGTTTACTATTAATGCTTCTCCTCACAATCGGCTCACTTTCTACTCTCATCTGAAGCACAGTGTAGTAATATACAAACAGAAAAATAGCCTTCCCAACTCATTGTAACTACCCAATGCACATTCACACACCACCACAAACAGCTTCCCCATCAAACTCATGCACACAGCACACATACATTGTAAAACAGACCAACCCATGCCTTCTTTTTTTTCAACAGACCCCAAAGAATGCCTAACAAAAAGCAAGTCTGTAGAAAGGAACGCAGAAATAGAGCAAATAATAATAAAAGTGTCCAAAGTAAGCATCCATCTCTAGAAGAGTTTGTACAGAACATTGAAACAAAACAGCTAATATAGTCATTTAGCAAAACAAAGGAAGCTTCAACTACCAAAACTTTGGCTCCTCTATCAAAATGTGGCAAGAAACAGAAAACGCTTTACAAAAATTTGGCTACCAGTACTGCTAACAATGCTCCTATAAACTTCTCAATAAACGGAATGTCAATAAAAATAACTTCTTAAATATTTGTGGAGGTGAATGGAGTCACACAACCACAGAACCATATTTTAATGAAGAAGCATACAAATAAAATCAAACAAACCGAATTGCAATCCATTGCAGTGGACGAGGGTATGAAAAAATCAATAATACCATCATGGAACAAGAAACACTGCTTACAAAAGTAACTCAGAATTACCTCTCCATCCGACTGAAGCAGACCGTCCAGTATACAAATGGCCGTGCACGTCAATGTGTAAACTTCCTAACAAATCTTTCAAATCTTTACGTCAGTTCCTCAATCAGTATGTGAAAGGTAAAGACAATATCAAAATGAAAGTTCTGCAAAGTATGGATATGTGTCCAGTGCGCAAAGACAACAGGACTACAAGGACATTCATTAACCTGCATTTCAGGACCTATTTGCAAAGGCACCTTCGATTATATCAAAAGGATATCAATACATCATTCAAATGTAAGCAATCTAGTGTATAAACTGCACTATGCTAAAAGTCCAGCTGTAGAATTAGCCAATTTAAAAACACTCTTCTGCATGATACACCCAAATACCTACAAGAAGAAGTCGACCGTATCCAGAGAAAATATTTTGGAAGTGAAAGCCACTTACAAAATGCAATAGTTTTAGAACAGACTACCAACAATTCTGCACATAGCAACCTTCTATTACACACATACAAAAAAGAAATACTAAAATTTAAAAGTACATCGGCTGAAGTACCAAACCATTTGTGTGTGTGTGTGTGTGTGTGGGTTGCCAGAGAATGTTTTACAAAAGGAACACAAAAACTATAGATGTAACATACAAAATAGAAGACAATGAAGATTCCAAATGGTTTGAATTAGCTCTCTACCTTTTAGCAGAAAACAAATACCAGCATCTCTCACATTTTGTCGATTGGTTTATTTGTTGTTTGTTCTTCTTTTGGGGAGTGAAATATGTCTGGTGCAGGTAGTTGAAGTGTATTAATTTTAAGCAAGAGTTGAGGGCTATTTTTTGGGTTTGCCTTAAAATGTACGTCAATTCCTCGTCTGGGATGGTGAAGTGGAGGGACCTCTCCCATCTGGTTTTTGTGCGATTATTGGTGGAGATCGTATCTGTTAGGATGGTTTTATAAATTTGTGATACTAGTGTGCCCTGGGCCTTAATGACTGTGTAGCAACTGCCATGTTGGTGGCTGTTGCGGGAATGAGGTAAATAATGTTTGTAGGGTATAACGTAATCTGAAGTAAATGAACTTGTCTAGGGGCGTGTTACCACCTCTTTCAGTCGCTTGTTGGGATGTAATAAAGGTGCCATTGCTGAAAAGGTCCCCTAATGAGGTGATCTGTAGCTTCTCCACCCACTGGTGGAAGATTCTTTCGGAAGTTATCGGAACCCCTGGAATGAATTTGATCGGAAGGAGGGGCGAATATCTCACCTGAATGTTGTATTTCCTTGCTGATTTTTTCCATATCTCGCATGTTGCTAGAACTACGTTCCTGGTGTGAGAAGGCACTGGGAGCTGGCTAATGATTACGGCTCTTAATAGATTGGGTGTTGCCAATGCTCTTTCTATTTAGACGTGTGGCCTGATCGAGTGTATTGCGTACCAAAAGCTGAGGAATTGCGCTTGGGCTGCCCAGAAGTATTTCTCTAGGTCTGGAAGGGCTAGACCGTCACTGGTCACAGGGAGGATCAGAGTCGAGTAGGCAACCCTGGCTGGTTTGCCGGCCCATAAGAGGTCGAGAACCAGGCTCTTCATTTTTTTCAGGAATACTTGTGGGATTAAGATGGGAATATTAGCGAATAAGCATAGTAGCCGTGGCAGAATCACCATCTTGACTAGGGAGACTTTCCCCCACAGTGTCAAAGAAAGTGATTTCCAACGATTTACTTTTTCTTGGAGTGCTTTAGCTACTGCTTCATAGTTGTCATGGAATACCTTGTGATAGTTTAGCTACATCAGTATCCCCAGGTAGCAGACTTTTAAGGATTCCCAGGCAAAATTGTAGTCATCAGTGAATGGTTTAGTGCTGGGAGTGAGTGGAAAGATAATTGATTTCGTATGGTTAATTTTTAAGCCTGATACGGCTCCAAACTTGATCACCTCACTCATAACCGGGTTAAGGTTTTCTACGGGATCTCTAATAAATAGTGCCACATCGTCTGCATAAAGCGATATGATAAGCCTGTGTGGGTCTATGGTGAGGCCTCTGTGGAGTTGTTGGGAACGTAAGTTGGATGCTAATGCTTCCATTATTAAGGCAAAGATTAGTGCTGAGAGCAGGCATCCTTGGCGAGTGCCACGTTGTAGCTTGATGGGGGAGGATCTCGCTGATCCCACTAATATTGTGGCTTGAGGGTCACTATATAGGAGGGAAACAAGTTTAATGAACCGGGCGCCTAGGCCCATCTGGGTGAGTACGGCAAATAGGAAGGGCCACTCCACAGAGTCGAACGCCTTTTCGGCATTATGTAGGACTGCCACAGCTTGGCTAGTGGGGTCCAGGGCCTCGGCGATGGCAAACAGTTTTCTGATGCCGAATGTCGTGCATCGCCCCGGCACAAACCCTGTCTGGTCTGCGAGCACGAGGGCCGGCATCAGTGGCATTAGCCTGGTCGTGAGAATTTTAGCGAGGATTTTGTTAACTAAATTGAGGAGGGATATGGATCTATAGGATGCGCAATCATCAGGGGGTTTGCCCGCCTTGTGTAAAAGAATGATGTTGGCCTCGCGTAATGATCGTGGTAGTGAGCCTGTCTCTAGTGCTTCGGAGTAGACCTCCGCAAGTAGGGGGGCTATGGTTTCTGTGAAGGCCTTGTAAAATTACCCTGTTAGGCCATCAGGTCCCGGGGCTTTGGTATTTGGGAGGGTTTTGATGGCTTCTGTTATTTCGTCTGGTGTGATAATTTCATTAAGGGGCTCACGGAATTCTCCCTCCACCCAGTAGAGTTCAGTGTTGTCGAGATACCTTCTGAGGGTGTCTGAATCTGAGGTGTATTTGGAGGTGTATAAGTCTTGATAGAATGTTTGAAATTCCTTGACTATGTCCTCATCTGTGTGCACCACTGTGCCGTGTCTGGATTTTATGCTCTCGACCTGTGTTGGCTTCCTGTCGGCTCTGATTAGCCTCACCAGGAGGGCTGGGGGTTTCTGACCCTTGCCATACTGGCGGATTTGGTTGTTCTGGACAAACAATTTTAGCTCTCGTTCCACTGTGGTTTTAAAGTTTTGCAGTTCCTCTTTAAGTGCTGCTTGGGTATGTGGGTCGTTCTTGTTGGAAAGCTCGAGTTCCAGCTGCTTCAGTCTTTTTTCACTAGTGTTGAGATCCTGCTGGATTAATTTGCTGATGCCGTTCTCCTTGGCAAGGCAAACTCCTCTTATGAAACACTTTAGCATTTCCCATATTGTGCCTGGTGAGGCCACCGTGCCCAGGTTTATGCTCAGAAAGGTTGATATTTCATCAGAGTTCAGATGCAAAGACTTGGTCCTGTAGAGCGCTGGCCTTAAAGCGCCACTGCATCAAGCGGGATTTGGTGTTGGAGGGTTTACATATAAGGGTCACTGGTGAATGATCTGAGAAGGTTTTGGGTAAAATTTGGCATTGCTCCCATCGGAGGGAGCCATTGGTGGACACCAGGAGGTAGTCCAGTCTGGAGTCGGAATTGTGGACAATCGAATGAAAAGTGTATTCACGTTGTTCCCAGTTGCATTGTCTCCAGACATCCACCAGGTTGTAAGCTTTGCAGATTTCTTGTACTTGAAAGCTGGCTCTGGGGGTTGTCAGGTTTGTGGTATGCGACCTGTCTTTTGTGGGGTCTAGGACGGTGTTGAGGTCGCCTCCCCAGATTATCGTTGCTGTGGTTTGGTTAGAGAGTTGCGTGAGAATCAAAGTTGTTCGCTCCATCGACATTCGGGCCATAGGAGTTAACAAGGATAATGTCTTTGCCTGCAATTATTCCTCTTAGCAAGAGTGATCTGCCTTCTGCGTCCTTCTCCACACCAATTGTCCTGAAGCCGGTTTAGTGGTTGATCAGGATCGCCACGCCCCTTGCGTATGTCGAGATGGAGGAGAAGTACCTGTGACACCCCCAGCTTCTGGCCCAATGGTGTTCTTGTTCCGGGATGAGGTGGGTCTCTTGAATAAAGGCAATGTCCACTTCGTGCCTCTTTAGGAATTGGAGGATCCTCCTCGTTTTGGAGGGGAGGTTACCTCCCCTAATATTCCAGGTGGCGACTTTGAATTATATGACCAGTATCGACAGTGAAGCTGAAGTTTTGGTCTTTGTCTTGTTTGGACTTTGGGTTAGGTATCAGGCGAGAGTTGTTGGTTGATGGCAGCTCCAGTGGTGTTTTTGCGTCGTGATCAGACCTGAGGTGTGGTTCGGGGTGGTTTTGGGGGGTTTGGCGAGTCTGTGGCACTTTCCCAATCCCATTCTCTGGCTTCCTTCCTTACATGCGCAACCCCCAACTGGCCCGTTTGTTTAAGCCTTCGGAGATCGAACTGCAACCGAGCATGATCTTCTCCCATTTCCCTCCCCGGTAACAGTGAACAGTTTGTGTTAACTTTGCTGTGCAAGGGATACCAGGGGCCTCCCAATTTGCACTGCCTCGGAGTGCTGAGCTCTTAGATGTATCTCGGGTGGAGCGTTACGTGAGTTCCGCTGACCATGCAGTGTTTACGGTGGGTTTCTGTGTGCTCTTTCTCGTTGAGCTCGGGCCTGTTTGGGGGCCGGTGCGGGATATCCGGCTCTATCCAAGAATGCATTGGCTTCCTCCGGTGTCTGGAAGAAGTGGGTTCTTCCCTCGTGCTGTATCCTGAGATGCGCTGGGTAGAGCATGGAGTAGATGAGTTGGTTGTCCCTGAGTCTTTGCCTGTCCGCGGTGAAGGATCTTCGCTGAAGTTTTACTGCCGGGGAGAAGTCAGGGTACAAATGTTTTCTGTCTCCTTCAAACTGGAGCTCTCCCTTTCCCCTGGCTAGTTGTAGAATGGCATCTCGGTCTTTGTAGTTGAGCATTCTGGCGATTATGGGTCTAGCCGGTGATCCCGGGATGGGTTTAGAGGATGGGATCCTGTGGGCTCTCTCAACCACGAACATGTGGGATAGGGCCTCGTGGCTGAACAGGGTAGTGCAAAGCTTTTCCATGAAGTCTTCCATTTTTTAGGGCTGCTGCTGTTCCCTCACCCCAATGATTCAGATGGTATTCCTCCTGGAGCGACCTTTAGCTGCTAGGGTAGCTGCACCTTCATCCAGGTTTGAAATGCGTTGCTCGACCTCGTTGAGGCGTTCCGTATGAGTGTCCATTCTGTGCTGCAGCAGGTCTACCTTTGAGGAGAGCCCATCCATTTTGTTATTGAGGCTCCCAATGCCAGCCTTGAGCTCCAGTAAGAGGCTCTTTATGTCTAAAGAGGAGGTTCCGTCATCCGCCTGAGTCATGCTTCTGGTCGAGGATTCCGGGTCCTCCTGGGGCCTGGGAGTCTTGGGGCGTGTACCTGATTCAAAGGAGAGCTTGCTTTGAGACCTATCTGTTTTTCCCATCAAGGAGGTGGGGAGGATAGAGTTGACTGGGTTTGGGGTGAAAGCGGGAGGTTGTTGCCCTGTTGGCTGGTTCCCAGTGAAGGGATATTACTATCCGGTGGTAGCGGTGGTTCACGGGGGTAGTCGAGCGGATCCGGCCCGGAGGTGTGTCTAGGATTTTGATTTCCTTTGATGTTTGCTGGGTTCTTGGATCGCCTCCGAGTCTGGGCTGGGCAGGGCTAGCTTTGTGTCTCCTCTCCTCGGTGGTGGGGGGCAGCGGGTCGCCTCGGGGCTCAGAGGTAGAGCCAAGGGAAGTGTCATGATTCCTGCCCCTCATGTCCCCAGCCCTCCAAGATGTCAGGCTGGAGCCAGGCCACAATCACCTACATGGCCCTCAAGGGCCTCTCCATCCCTCCAAAGACCCACTTGGAGTCAGACTTGGCGCTTGTGGCCCCAGACTCACTCACTCCCATAGGATAACATTGGGGATTGGACTTGTAGTGCATTGATGGGGACAAGATGGATGCCCCCACATTTTTCGGTTCCCAGAACTGCATGTGCAGTCTAGTCTTTTGGGTGTGGTTCAGCCCAGAGACACCTGGGATACCCAGAGACTATTTAAGCCACGTCCAGGCTGAGAAACATGCTTTGTGTTTTCTGCACCTGCAGCGTGACACTCACCGTGTTCGGATCGGTCTCCAGTAGGCCTGCATCTTTCTTCTGCGCTCAGCTCCTGAAAGAACAAGAACACAGTTAGGAACAGCCTTACCTTGCAGCGCTTCTGCCCATCATTCATCGCTTCTTCTGTTCTGCGGGCATCTTCGGCGGTGTCTTTCCCATCCCAGCACGCCGCTTCCTAAGGAAAAGGGAAAAGAACAGAAAAAAGGAATTAGTAAGCATTCAGCAAATCTTCGCTTATTTTTAAAGACTGTATGAGCTTCAAACGCTTACCTGAATCCCAGCCGCTCTGGGGGAACTATGTCTCCGGAACTTCTCATCCATCTGCAAGAGGGAAAAGATACTCCAGGTTAGCGTGTAAAGATCTAGAGGCACTGCATACCGCGCTTACTCACCGCATTTCTTCATAACCGGCATCCACGCTGAAAACATTGCGGCACCTAAAAGACACAGAAAAAGAACTCAATTCAATACAAATACGTAAGGGTTGCATCGCGCTCTCACTCACCTTCATCGCTACTCCTCTCAGCAGCACGTTGCCATCCCCGGATGCCGGCCATCATCTAAGGAAGGAAAGGAACGAAGTTAGAGAACTGTTCAAAAGACTCATTATACTTACCTGTCTGACTTTTGCCAGTGAAGTAACTAGACAGCAACGAGCCTGCATCAATCAATGCGCCCCTGCGCTGAAAGCAGGATGGAGAGCACACTTTCCAAGAAAACAAGGCCCATTCTCCAGTCGAGTAGACTCCAGGGAAGGGTTCGAGGTCGTAAGAGGTCAGAACAGGCTGAGTGACGTCCCCGTGGATACCATGTGAGCTTTACAAGAAGGCAGCGTGCCTCTGGCTCAGTGGGCTTGGTTGGGCGTAAGTGCCTGTTTGGGTATGCCAATGTCTGGAGGGTAGGGGGTGCCGGCGTCCACCTGAACAGGCCGAGCTTGTGCTTTACGGTCCGCTCCGCCACCTCGGGCTGGGGAGGCTGTGGGGTTTTTTGTGCTCAGAGTGCTGCAAGCTGTTACTGCCTCTTTTTTTTCTTTTCACTCTGCTGCTTGTAGGCGTTTGTTGAATTTGATGTGCAGCGCAGGGCCGGGCACGTAGGAGGGGGCAGACCGGAGAGTGTTTATTGTGTCCCTCACCACTCTCTCTGCCCTCGATTGGGGGCTAGAGCTGCTTTGTGGGGTTGTCCGTGGTCTCTGCGTGGGCCACACCGTTCCGTCCGTGGCCCCGGGCTGCTCGTCTTTGGCCTCGGCGTGTGGGGGGCAGGGAGGGCCACGATTTGCCGGGCCCCGCTCTGGGCCATAAGGCTGGGCCCGTGCAGCTTGCCCACACTGGGGGGTTTATGCAGGGTTTGCCCGTGCTTCAGCGGGTTCCTCCCCCCAGCGCTCTCCGTACCTGCCTAGGCGTAGCTACTGCTGGGCGCGCCTCCACTTTGTCCGCAGCATCACGGCCTCCGGCGTCCAGGCGGCCCCCGCTGCGGTGGTACGAGGCGGCACGGGGGGCAGAGGTGGCAGCAGGAAGGTGGTGTGGAGACGTCTCCTTTCAGACGGCCGCCGCGCTTGGTTGTGTGTGTCTTCTCCCGGCTGCTAGCGGGTCAGGGCGATCCTGAGGGGCCCGCCTCAGCGCGGACCGCCGCTTCTCGATGGGAGGGCGGGGGCAGCAGGAGGCAGGCGAGGTGATCCTCTTCGGCTTCTGTCCGGAGCCTGCAAGTGTGTCCCTGCCGCCGTCCCCAAGGCTCGCGTGGCAGGCGGGCGGGGGGGTCCTTCACTCCCGTCTGTCCGATCGGCCCAGGATGCTTCGGCGGGTTATGGGCTCCGGTGTGGACACCGGGGGGAGCCGCATTTAGGGCCTCAGAGTGTCCGATTTCGCCCCAAACTGCACAGGATGATAAGGCAGCGCCTGAAGATGCTAGTGGTCGCCGGTCTAGGCAAGCTTCTCCGAGATTTGAGGATGATTGTGCCGGATTAATATGAGGCCGCGTGGGAGCTCACTAGGAAGCGGCCATCTTGGTTGGCCCTCTAGCACCCTCTAAGTGCACCTAAATTTGGTCAGGACAGTGATGCCACTGTTTTGCAGTTCATCCAAAAATATGTCACTTGTGAAATCCCTTCACAACAGACATATAGTGACCTTCAAAGACACAAATGTGGCAAATATTGTCGTCGCAAATACAAAAGCAAAGGGAAATACTACACCAAATGCTGCTTTGGTTTCCCTAGACCAGTTACAGAAACAGGTGAAGTGAACAACTTCATGTCTTCAGTTCGACATAGTGTTAAAGGTAAATCACCTAAGAACACGTATTACATAAAAAGAACAGAAGAATCAAAATATATCAATGATTACAATGCAATCATTGCCCTCTTATGGAATGCAAACATAGATGTGCAGTACATTGCAGACAATTCCACTGCAGTTGCACAATATGGTACAGCCTATTTAACAAAAGCAGAAGAAACAGCTTTTAGACCTCTGGAATGACCTATCATCAGACAAAACATTATCTCAGAAATTGTACAGCCTATGCATACAAATGCTCTCTCATATAGAAAGTGGCGCCTATGAAGCTGCAGATCGTTTAACCGGTACTGCTTTGTATGGAAAATCAGAAAACATAGTATGGCTAAGTCTTGGTCCTGATAAATCTAGAAAAATAGTTCTGAAATCATATGAGCACATAGAAACAATTGCCAAAAATGATCCCAACAGGCAATACATTTTAAAAAACAATTTTCTGGACACATACTACATGAACAGGAGTACCACTTTGGAAACCATGTGTCTATACGACATAGCTCAAAAATGTGCATACAAAAATAATATAAAACCCAATGAAAGCAAAGGTAGATATAGAGTGACAGATTGTGAAGGCAGCTTCGTGAAACTTAACAAACGAAGCTTAATTAATCATGTCAAATTGTCATTAAAAACTCAACAGACAGAAATATATTACATGTCCCTGCTACAACTTTTTAAACCATGGAGAAAAGAGGAAGAGATGCTAGATAACTTTGACTGTTATGAAGATGCTTTCAAAGCAAATTAAAGCACTATCACCAATGTGAACTTTACGCAGTACAAAACAATGTTGCATAATGAACAGCAACACAAAGAAGAACTTCAATCCCAACTAGATAAGGACTTTTCCGATAGTAGTCAACCTTCTGTAACAGGAAGTCCAGAACCACTAGGACAGCCACTAATAGCAAATGAGGCAGAATTAGCTATGACAGAAGTGGAAAACACCATGTGTCACTATGAAGAAGATGTAGAAGCCTTAACTGTACTACATTCAAAACTTAACAAAGATCAGCGCACCATTTTTGAAGAAGTAACAAAAGAAATTGCACATGGTGTACAACACGAAAACAAAGAATGTACCTGCCAAAATTACAAACCTATACTGCTGTACGTCAGTGGTGAAGCTGGGCCAGGAAAAACATTCTTAATCAAAATCATCAGCATTTTCCTTCAACAATTGACAAACAACAAACTGTCAGCTGTTGTGACTGCCCCCACAGGTTTAGCTGCCTACAACATAGGCGGTGTCACTTTACACCAATTACTACTCCTTCCAGTTGAACACCAGAATACATTAGACTATTACAAACTTTCTGCAGAAGCTGCAATGGTACTACGCAGAGTATTAAAACAAATGAAAAGGCTACTAATAGATGAAGTGAGCATGGTCTCCAACCTAATGTTGGCTTTAATTTACCTTAGATTGCAAGAAGTACTCAAACTACGAAGAACTCTTTGCAGGGAAACACATTATCGTTTTCGGAGATCTTCCACAATTGACACCAGTGAAAGGTGAACCTATTTTTAAAACCTTAGGACACAAACTCTGCCGTAAAACTGTTGGCAGCATAGGAAATGTCAACCTTTGGCAACATTTCCAATACAGAGAATTAACAGAAAACATGTGTCAATCTGCAGATCTCACTTATGCCAACATCCTAAAAAGTATTAGGGTTGGTTTACTATCTCAAGAAGCACAAGCAATATAAAAAAAACTGGCACGTTCATGCACTTTATGGCGATAATGCATGTACTACTGATGTTATGGAACAATTAGCACACAAAAATGTCAATTGTATGGCCTTAATGCCAACTCTTGCAAGCTGTTTTAAATTCAATGAAACAATGTTAAAAAAAAATGCAACCAATAATGGAAATTTCCTCCACAGGCAAACTGGACGTACATGGTATGACAGTACCCATGTGTCAGCAAGCCACAACAAGACTAAATACCTTAGAAAATTCAATCTCCAACACAGCTGGGTTGGAAAAAATATTAAAATTATCCTTAAAAACAGTAATGCTTAAACATAACCTTGACGTGGAGAAGGGCTAGTCAATGGGGCACTAGGTACAGTTGTTGGCTTTCAATCATACCCACGTGACAACAACATTCAGTTTGTCAATATTCGCTTTGAAAAACTTTCAGAAGTGAAAAGGATAGGGCGCTCAACTGCTCGATTCCTTCTCTTCAAAGACATGTACGTACGTAGAGAACAATTTTCGCTAACTCTTGCATATGCAGTCACCATTCATAAATCGCAAGGTCTTACCCTAGACAAAGCATTGATAGATATAGCAAACACAGTCTTTAAAGAAGGCATGAGCTACGTAGCACCATCACGCTTACGTACACTTGACGGTCTATTTCTAATCAACTTTGATGCAAGTAAAGTGAATGCTGATATTCCTTGCATTTTAGAATACAATAGACTGCGTTCACTGTACACCCCCCATTTGAAACAATATCCTGTCCCAGAAAAAGTAAAACGTGGTAAAAGAAAACTAATTCAAACAGAAATGCAACAGAATCTGACAACAAATCCTTCAAAGAAAACAAAAGAAGCTAAAGGTTCATCAATTACCACAAGCAAAGAAGAACCTATTAGGGAAAGTAAACCAGGTATTTCTTCAAAGAAGGAACAGAAACTCTGAAAAAAGCACTCAGTTATAGAACTGGCTGGTCCATTCAAATTTTCAAATGAAACTGGTATAAGTTGCTATGCAAATGTAGCAATGAATATTCTGTTTCAATTGCTACCAATTGTTAACAATATTTGCTTACACAGTACAGACCAATTGTGTTTGCAAATGTCCTTCATAATGATATGATAGTTTATTTATATAGCGCCTATACACAATGTGTTTCAAAGCGCTTCAAGGCAAGGGAGGGAACAAGGGAAAAACAATGACAATAGAAACGCAACAAACAATCCTGACAACACGTACAGTGTTCACGGAATAAGACAAGAATTGGACTGCTGTGCTGGAATGGTGAGATTCACTATAAACTCAAAAGAAGATCCACAAGAATTTCTAATGTACTTACTATAAGTACTGGAAAACAAAAGCAAACCTATAAATGAAATCTTCCAGATTTCATACATGTGGAAACATACATGCACTCTCTGTAACAATGTGACACAGGAACAAATCCCAAATGAGTGATTTGTGTATGTATCCATACCTACTTGTGAATCCATTCCATTTCAGCAACTTCTACAGAATGCAAACCATGGCAGATTATGTACTATCTGCAATTCAGATAATCGCTCCACCTTACTGATACAAACACATAGTATCTACACAATACTAATGCTTCTATGTTACAATGCAGTTGGTACCAAAAACAACTGCAAGCTGACTGGATTCACACACGGTCAAGTGTCACTTGGTAGGAAAACCTTTACAACAATAGGTATAATCTACCACGCAGGAGCCATAACCAATGCAGGTCACTACACTGCATATATTAAAAAGATATGTGGATGGTTCGAATGTAATGATAGTACCATTACTCTAAAGTAGAGGTTGCCAGCAAATCTTACAAACGCGTATTTAATCTTCTTACAGCCAAAATTTAATAACTAATGTGTACTTCAACATTAACAAAAATTCAAGTAAAACACTATAAACAGTTAGAATACACCAACAGGTATCTAACTGCCCAAGAGTGTATAACAACCACACAGATAAATGAATACCACAGATCTGTAACAAAAAATACACAGTTAGAATACGCCAACAGGTATCTAACTGTTTAAAAAATCTGCAACAAGCCAACATACATAACATTAATCGGAAACAACAAGTGAACACTCAAAGGAAACAAAGAAATAGTTTGTAGCATAGCAGAGAAAGGGTTTTTTTAATCCGACAAGGATTTTTATTCCCCCAGACCCAAGGATTTGAAAAACAAACGCAGAAACTGAGCAAAATGCACAGTACACTGGTTTGTAAACTAAATATGAGGGTTAAAAAAAGCTAAAATGTCTATTGTATAATGTAATAAGTCTTTATAAAATACAAACACTAACATGCTCTTTTCTTTTATCACAGAAATTTAAAAAGGATATTTCTGCCAAGTACTAAAGTCATGTAAGAAATATATCGAATCTCAACAAAGTAAACAGTAAGTATAATTTCACACATGTCATACATATTCAAATCTATACGTCTGATCTATGGCAGTAATATGGTGCAGTGGCTGTAGGCAGGGCCTAGAGTCTTGGATGTATAACCTACGACCTACACCCTGCGGCCAAGCAACCAAGACTAGATCCTACCCACAACCATCGCAGCATATCAAAACCATGGTGGCTTATAACTTCACTGCTTGTAACTTTTGTCTTGGGTGCGTGGCCTGTGGCTATGCACCTAAGACTCTAGGTCGTGCACACAACCACCGCACCACATCACACCCTTGCTGACTTATAACCTCAGTGCTTATAACTTCAGTCTTGGGTGCATGGCCTTTGGCCATGCACCCAAGACTCTAGCTCCTGGTCACAAACACTTAAGCATATCACACGCATTGTGGCTTAAAACTTCACTACGTATACATTTGGTCTTAGGTGCATGGCCTTTGGCTATGCACCTAACACTCTAGGCCCTCCCCACTACCACCTACGGCCAAGCACCCAAGACTCTACGCCCTGCCACAACCACCGCAGCATATCACACGCATAGTGGCTTATAAATCAATAGCACACCCATAGAATGACACATTTTAACTGCAGCATACACTCAATTTGCACCCAGGACTGTAGGCCCTGCCCACGCCCTACCAGGTAGATATTTGATTGTATGGGTGTAATGTGTGAATTTGATATGCTACAGTGGTTGTGGGCAGGGCCTAGAGTCTTGGGTGTGTGGCCTATGGCCTGCGGCCATGCACCCAAGACTCTAGTCCCTCCCCACAACCACCTAATCGATGTTCGATACTATGGGTGTATCTATAGGTGTGATGTGCTGCGGGGGTTGTAGCCAGGGCCTAGAGTCTTGGGTGTGTAGGAATAGATAATTGAAACTGTAGGCGTCCAGTATATGAAACCCATGTTGGCTTATAAGTTCAGTGCTTATAACTTTGTTCTTGGGTGCATTGCCTTTGGCCATGCATCCAAGACTCTAGGTTCTGGCCTCAACCACCACAGCATATCACACCCATTGTGGCTTATAACTTCACTACGTATAAATTGGGGCTTGGGTGCATGGCCGAACCACCTGATAGATGTTCGATACTACGGGTGTAGCTATTGCGGTGATATGCTGCGGTGGTTGTGGCCAGGGCCTGGAGTCTTGGATGTATGGCCATAGATATTCAAATCAATAAGTGTGCAGTATATAAAAACCAAGTTGGCTTATAACGTCAGTGCTTATAACTTTGTTCTTGGGTGCACCCAAGACTCTAGGTCCTGCCCAGAACCACCTCAGCATATCACACCCATTGTGGCTTGTAACGTCACTACGTATAAATTTGGTCTTGGGTGAATGGCCTTCGGCCATGCACCTAAGACTCTAGGCCCCCCCCCCCCACACCCACCCCACAACCACCCCACAACCACCTGATTGATGT
This sequence comes from Ambystoma mexicanum, assembly GCF_040938575.1. Taxonomy (NCBI): domain Eukaryota; kingdom Metazoa; phylum Chordata; class Amphibia; order Caudata; family Ambystomatidae; genus Ambystoma; species Ambystoma mexicanum. The sequence continues at coordinate 294,572,018 of NC_090936.1, read as the reverse complement.
TTGATACTACGGGTGTATCTATAGCTGTGATATGCTGCAGTGGGTGTGGCCAGAGGCTAGAGTCTTGGGTGTAAGGCCATAGATATTTGAATGTATGGGTGTGCAGTATATAAAAACTATAGTGGCTTATAACTCCAGTGCTTATAACTTTGTTCTTAGGTGCATGGCCTTCGGCCATGCAACCAAGACTCTAGGCCCTGTGTGGCAATCACAGTACGGCACAATGTAGCTGTTCAGAAAAAAACGTAACAGAAAATACATATCAATACCCAACCTTTAGCAAACAATTGCAAAAAAGACAAAAAGAACGTGGAAAGTGATACACAAATCGATGTGGTCATACATGACATTTTAAAGAAATAATAGCTTTGCACATGGGTGAACCTAATGATAGCCTACAAACGGTGAGAATCTTCTTCAACTGATATTACATGTGTTTTACAAACGTTTTGAATACATAACCTTATCAAATGGTGTTTTTCCCAAACTTGCACTCCCTGCATTCTTACTGAATTTTTCCCTTTCGCTCAAGGTCAAAAAACAATTGACACTTACGGGTTTCAGTTGGATGCGTGGGCCTACTGAGCTCGCAACCACAAAAGCAAAGCAAGTGACCTTTGCTCACAATGGAAATACATTCTGACTTTTCAACAACATGTCTGAATGCATTCATGAGAAATGGTACTCCCATAAACTTGCAAACCCGCTCTTTTCATCAAACACTGCAGGTGGCTCCCTCAGATTTCAAACTGTACAGCGCTATTTACCGTATGACTTGGATGACAAGAAAACACCACTTTTTGCCTTCCTGCTCCACATCCCACCCCAGCCTCATTAACCCTCACCTTCCGATACAATATTTCATAAGTTTAACAAGTGCATTGTTGTGTTGTTTTATATGTGTTACCGGCGATGTCCGCGTACACTAAAACACGAATAAAACATGGTGGGCGCAGCAACAGAATCTGATGCACTTCACGCAGTTTAACACCCAATCAGTGAATGCGCCACATGTCCGTGAACATGACGCTACGGATTAGCCAATCGGTATCTTGTCTGCGGAGCGAACAGGGAAGTGTGTCCGCGGAGCAGACATGGATATCACTAATTTTTTCAGATGTACTTTTTGGTCGTTTTAAAGAAAAGTACTGGATGGATTGGCACCAAATTTACAAAAGCACGCTTTCGGGACCAAGCTCCTGCTCCAGTCGAAAATTTGGTGAAAATCCGTCCAGCCGTTTGGACTATAGATGTGCGCAAACTTTTTCCCCCATTCAGTCTATGGGAAAAAAAGACGTTTTGCGACACCCCCTCCCCCACCCTGTAGCTTCTCCCCCCTGCACCAAACTAGGGGTGTCACAGTATTAGTTTTATGGCAGTACGTGTCACGACCCTCGCCCAAAACTCCCTCTGGCAAACCCATTGGCCAGGTGGAGTCAGGACTCGGGCCTCTAGAGCCTGGCAAACCCTTCAAAAGCCCTCATGGGGCCATTCCTGGCGCCTATGGCGCCAGGCTCATACACCATGAAAAACAATGTGCTTGGGAACTACTTTATTGTATTGTCAGCCAACATGGAGGCATCCACATAGCTTGGTTCCTAAGAACCAAGCTATGCGGTCTAGTGTTTTGGTGTGGCAGGCTTGGAACTACTTTCCCTGGTAATACTTTACCTGGGCTATATAAACCACACCCTGACTGCAGAACATGCTTCGTGTTACTTTGCAGCTTGCAACGTGACGCTCACCGTGTCCAGCTATTCCCTCGGAGAAGCAGAACCTGCAAGGAAACAAAAGGAACATCATTAGCAGCAGCATCTTACCTGCAGTCTCATCTTTAAACACTCGCAGCTACTGAGAACAGCTTCCTCGAACCTGCACGCCTCCCGGACAGAACGACCTGAAAGAGGAAGATAGAGGCAACAATAAAGAAAGCAGTATAGACATTTACAAATTACGACCTGCTCTAAAGGCTTACCTGGCTGGGTGCCTCTCGGCAGGCACCACTCCGGACATTCCACTTGCGCTGAAGAACACCGCGACCTACAAGGAAGGAAAACACAGGTTAGCAAAGGCAAGACTTCGCAGCACTGTGCTTAGCGCTTACTTACCGCATCATAGCGCTCTTAATGCGCCATCATTTACCAGTGGGGCTCAACCAAGCCAGTTCGCCGCGCTGAAGCTCTGCATACCTAAGGGAGAAAAAAGAGACATTTTAAACAAGAAAGGCATGCAGGATACCAACACAACTAAAGAACAGCAATAAGACCTACCTGAACAATATCAAACGGGATGGTGTTAGTGAAGTAACTGGACCACACTCGCCCATGAAAGACAACGCGCCCCTGCAAAGAAGGCAGGACGGAGAGCACACCTAATTCTACCACAAGGTGAGGAGAGGGCGCCAGAGGGACTGAAATTATACGGGGGGTGGAGGGAGGATACTTACCCCAGTTGGTCAGTCTTGAACACAGTCCTCCTGTATTTTCAGGCAGAACCTTCCCTGCAGACCACATCAGGGCAAAGCTGAGAAGCATACCAGTGAGTAACCCGGCTGGGTGGCGTCCCTGTGGATACCAGGTGAGCGTAACAGTACGATAACCTTCTTGCCAAAGTACGGTATATCATGGTTATCGCGCTATAGCAGGTGGAGTTAACTAATCTTAACACATATTTTCTTAAAAGGTCATAAATTGTCAGATTTATCATCACAAACAAAACCAGGCACCCAGGGCCAGAATTGGGCTTTTTTGCAACATACTTTCCACTGAAATGCCACCCCTTGCTTCCACCAAACACAAAAACACATGTGGAGAGGAGGAGGAGGAGGAGGAGGGGGTGGGGAGCCCTGCTGCGACTGGCAAAGCAAACTTAAAGGAGAGTTCCGGGACTTTTTTTTTATTGTCCCTACGGTTCGGCCATGTGTTTTTAAGCATAACTCGGTAGATCGTAGAAAACTTTCCTATGGACCTTACCCGACTTTTCGTCCATTAACGCACTCGAAATCAGCCGCCATTTTCTGATAATCCTATCACTTGCCGCATCGCCCTGGCTCACCTGCTTTTGCGGCACTAAATCAAATCCCCCGCCCCTGAAACAGACTTTATCAAAACATTCATATTCCCCGCCTCTATCCGTGACGTGACTGTGCTGCGTAGGCAAACGCGCCCAGGCGTCTTCTACGCGACTCCACACAGAACCCGGAAATCAACACAGATCAGCTCACACAACACAGCGCGCCACAATTCGCAATATGAAACTGTACTTTTAAATCAAACCGCAAGATTATAAATTTGGTAAAGTACATTTATTTGACATCAAATGTTTAGAGAATATTCTGCGATTTTCATTTTTATTTGCTCTCGATCCAAAATAGTTCGTCTTGAGGCAAGCGATGTTCGTGTGCAGTAAACAGGGTGTTGGTTTACGATAAAATAAGCTCTTCGGTCGCACTGATAATCGCATGGCTGTTCCAACAACGAGGCACTAGGCCACCACAACGGTCTGTATGTTGCATCTAGCCGTTAATACCGCGTAAGGGCATACTTGTACTTGGCGATCGTCCCATAAAATGGTCAGGGTGGTAACGTTGTTCACGCGGAGAAGCAACTGGCGGCTGTAGAAGCCGTCCGCCGGTGTCTGGTACTCGTGACACAGACAGTAGTGAATGATGTACCTAAAAACATAAAAAATGAAATTAGTCTCACCATCAGATCTTTATTAAAATTATTCATTTTATATATTCGGTCGGGAAATTATTTCATAACTAGGACAGTGCAACTGGGTTTTAAACGTCAAGGGGGGGCTGTAGGATACTGAGACAGTCCCTCAGTGCAGGGGTTGACAGGGAGTGCAGGTGGAGAGTGGAAGGGCCCAGGACCGAGATCGCAGACAGTGGACCAGTTGTAGCAGGGGAGAGGGAGAGAGAAAGCAGAAGCAAAGGTTTTGAGGTGCTTCCGTAAAAGTAGACGGTTCTCCCCAAGATAGTGCGCGGTACAAAACAATATGCCACATAGAACGAACAAGTACAACTTAACCCGTCTTTAAAGCTACTGTATAGTAATTAAATTGCGGTATAAACTCATCTAAAGAGTTACTTACATTATATTTGCATTTTCCATTGTGTCTGTGCGTAGGGCAGCCCCGAAATACCACTCCTTCTATGCCGACGTTATTTCTTCTAATGAACGAACATTAAATGGCTTTCGTTTCTGAAATTCTATTCATTATCGTTTCTTACGTGGTCCCGGCCTGTCAAGGTCAAAATACAATAGAACCTTATACTGAGTCGTGGGCCATTCTGGCACCCGAGAAAAAATCAAAGCAGCTGACCTTCACTTTGAACGAGCACACATTCCTAGTTAGATACATTCAGTGTAAGGCATTCTCACAGGACTTGAAATTTACACTCCATCTTTGCATTTTGTCTGCGTGCTTTGCAGCCCCACAGAACCATAAATACGGAGACATTCTATATTTTTTGAAAAATGATTTATATTACTGTTTGGTTTAATTTAATGCGCAAATGAACAAGGTTGAATAGATACACATATTCAATGGGCCTGCGACATGAGGAGACTCGAGAGAACAGACAATCAAATTACAATCATTTAAACCGTGATGTGTATTTCTCAATGAGTTCTTCTTTAGGTGGACATGGAACAGAGGCAATGTTGGGTGGCAATGCAGTTGTCCCCTGCACAGGTTCGTTCACAACTCCATTTATGTGCCTATCTAGGACGTCATCAATAAGTTTCTCAATAAACTCATATTGCATATCCTCAAACACTGGTTTGATCACCCATTGTTTACTTCTTTTAGTGAAGGCCTTATTGTAGCGAAGCGTCCCTAAAGTTCCGGTCGTCCTACTTTGTTGACGGCCAACATTATGGTTATGTGCCAAGACCGCTAAAAGAGTCCGATTTATCATGCCCTCCATGCCAAAATGCAATCGTTTTGGCCTGTACTTGAGGCACATATTGTGGAACACCTCCAAATCTCCTGTGTGGCAGAATTCCGTGAGTCCCCTCAAAGCTTTTGTTATAGTTTTATCAAATACAATCTTTTCAATGGCTTTGTGAGTGGGTGATGAAGGAATCAACCACTTCTTCTTCCGTGCCTCCTCTGTGGACAAATGGCCATGTTCACAATTGTGAAAATGTTGGTTCGTGTTCCATCGGTGAACGTTCGTACAGTGTGGCATTACTGACCGCCATTTTTCCAGTAGAATTTCCAACGACCCTCCACATGTTTTTGAGCTCCACCAAAGATGGTTGCTGATTGACTTGGACCACTGTGAAATACCTTGCAATTCTTTTTTTTTACCTGCAGCCGACAATTTTTTATTGATTGATTTTGCAAGATGCCAAACGTCAAATTGGTGATTTATATTTTTGTACTGTTCTCTCATTGTCTTGGCAATTGAAACGTGTCTGTCCGTGGCTATCAGGTCGATCACCATTCCCCGCGATTGTAGTTCTTGCAATGATGCTACAAAGCCAACTTTCTCCATGGCCACTGAGGATGTACTTTGTGACACCTGCACGACCACCGAACTCACAATTTTCTTACTTTCCATGTCCTGAAAGTGGTAGGTGCAGTACTTGGCTGAAAATCCTGGGCTGTCGCACTGTCCATCACCGGCTAGCCTGAACCGTTTGCCCGCGAATGTACTATCAATAGACATTTTTTCCATTCTCCAAGCTTCGCTAATGGCTGGAAATAGATAATCGGTTTGGTATTTGTAGAACTGAGTTTTCGCAATGAAATGGATTCCCACAAACTGAAAGAAAGACTCTAATTTTTTAAAACTTGAACCACTAAAAAGTGCAGCCGCTGCACAAAGTAGATTGCCTGCTGGCAGTTGTCCCAGCATAGGTTGTGCAGACCATGTGAAAGGATGATATTTTGTACAGGTGGCATGTATTTTAAGGTTAGTGCCTCGAATTGCACGAGTCACATTAATCAATGGCTCCCCACATACTTCCCCACCAACCGAATGCCCACATTTCATCCGAATAATAAGATCAATCAAACAACTATCGAATACAATGAATTTGGCCTCTTTCCTTATACTGTCACTCTGCATCCCAGCTGGTTCGGCCTGTAACGTTGAGGACATGTCACTCACATGAAAGGTAGAATCTCTGATATCGTCTTCCGCTATGTTCAGTGATATTGATGGTGTTTCATTGTCGTCCACTTCATTCTCTTCCATTGCAACATCTGTTCCTTCTCCGGCGATGGGTGAATAAAACAATTTCTTCAACTTTCTCGCGGTCTTAGTTTTTGCGGGTGTGGATTCTGTGAATTGATCTCCGACTGCATCCGAACTACCAGGAGGACATTCACTATCAATGGCTGGTGGTGGTATAGCTCCGTTGTCAATCACTTCATATTCTTCCCATTGGCACGATGCATCTCCAGTCTCAAGTCCCTGCCAAAAGGTTTGACAAGCAACATCTCTCGTTCGCTTCACTGTCTGTGTAGATCTAGTTCGTACACCCACTCGCAACTAGAGGACAGATTGGAAAAGGGATGTTCAGTTTAAACACACGTTACAGTATTGAACTATTAACAGTGAAAAACAACATAATATAGTGACCAGGACACTAACCTTCTTTTGCTTTCTTTTCTTTGAAACTTTCTTGCCTCGAACTTCAACATCAGGACGCTGTTGCTCCGACTCGTGTGTGCATGTCTCCACTTCCTCTTGCGCTGCAACGACTATGTTTTCCTGATAAGCACATCCATCACGCACTGACGCTCCATGGACTCCCTGAAACATAGAACTTTCATTAGTATGTATAATAATATCGAAAACACAAAATGTACTTGGGGACCAATACCCACGTACATCTCAATAGCAAAACACGAATGAGCGCTTTGTGTAGAACATTCAAACGACAATTATTCACGCATTGTTGATCTAGTTAGATGGAACTGTCAAGATCCATACCTCGGGCTCCTCATAGACTTCCATTGATGATATTATTGAAGATGATGCTTCAGTGACTCCCTGAAACACAGTAATTGCATTAGTATGGTTTTCATTTTTGATAAAAAGAACAGAAAGTTTGTGCAGGCGTGAACGGCTCATCTAAATAGACCTGCACAAATGATCAGTTGTCTAAAATAAATAATGGATATCTAAATATGATTCGATTTGCTCGATCGTTGGAAGTGTCACCACCCAGAAATCTGCATCAACTACTAGGGGTGATGTTCTTGTAGAAGAAGCTCCGTCATCTCCCTGAAACATAGTACTTGCGTTAATAAAGAAGGAAGTATAGCGGATGTAATCACGTCATATGATTTCGCTTCATCGAACTGTCAGTATCCATACCTCGAAATGCATAAGAACATCAAGGGACGATGTAACTGCGGTGCACACTTCTGCAAGCTGTTGCGCCGACCCGTAACTGCACGCTCCCCCTTCTTCTTGGACTAATGCTCCATCGACTCCCTGAAACATAGGACTTTCATTAGTAATGAACACAACATTGAAAAAAGAAGACACATAGGAGGGCGACGACAGAAGGACATATCAATGGCTAAAAACGAAAGAAACATTGTGTGTAACAATCACGCTACAAGAATGCAAGATCTGATGATCTCCATCGATGGAACTGTCCTGAAACGTACCTCGAGCATCTGAGTGACATCAACGGTAGTCGTCAATACGTTGGACTCCTCAGCATCTCCCTGAAAGACAGTACTTGAATTATTTTGGATAACAATAATTATAACTGAAAACAAAGACTAGAGGACGAGTACAAGGGTGTACCATTAGGTAAAATAATTACACGATAAATTAAAACTATTGATTTACATGCCTAAAACAAGTCAGTGGCAGAATAGCCAAGTAAGATTACCCGATAGGCGCTTGAAGTGGCTGATGACTGCAATAACGACACGGATGGAGAATCTTCCGCCTTCATATTGAGTGGATACATAAATGGGGAAATTATTGTTAGCTAATGCTACACACTACCGCAAGGCCGAGAGATAAATACGTAAACTTGACTCACCAGTGGAGGGATGTGGACGAATAGAGTGGGAATAGCGGTTGAGAGCAATTTTCGCCTCGCTCGCGGTGTGTTCTTCTTTATTAGCAATGATGTGGAGTACATGTCTGAGCTAAAGTGCCTGCTGCAGATGCGGTATCGATCACCCCTCTTGTCCGCAAAGACTTCTAGGACTCTACTTTCAAGCTCAGACGGTGGATATCCGCAATATCGGACCCATTCTCTTATCTGATCTATTGTCTTAGGGAAAACATGCATTATAGTACCTTCAGATTTATTATGGGTCTTCGAAGGGCAACCGCCAATGAAACAGGCAGGCATTGTGGAAAGTTCTGAAAAGTAAAGATCATGTTAAAAAATTAAATGACACATAAAAGGTCCAATGCAAGGTTCGTTTTGGTTCTTGTAACTATACACGTTATTCACATGCAGATAAGTATTTGAATAACTTTAAAAAAATAGAAAAATAATTTGACTAAACTCAGAACATGTGACTAGTTCCTTGCATGTACTGTCTTGAACGAAAAGAAAACATGGATGCAATTTGATGACTACTAGCAAATCGATATAAATTAAAAAATTGGACGCAAAATGATTAGGGTACATGGCCTTACCTTGACGAACAAACAGTTAGATGCAGGGATCAGAGTAGTTTCTTGTCGTAGAATAGGGAGCAGTTCACAGGTTGCAAACTGACGAGTTTGCTCGAAGTGGTCACGGAAGTTCACAGAGACGAAGAGCAGATAACCAGCACCTTCACGGGTTGACTAGCAAAGCTCAAAGAAGTTCTCATTCGAAATATGAAGTGGGTTATAAAGAATTCGAAACAGGGGTGTGTTTGTGAATGAATGACGTGTATATGTCGTGGCATTATGCGGTTTGCAGGGGGCCGTCCAGCGTGAGGGGGGATGCTTGGCAGGAGACACGGGGTCTGGAGGTAGACATGGGAACAACAACCCATGCTCTATAGACCACTTTGAAGTGTACATGGTCTTTGGCACCTCTTGGCCTTTATCGCTCCCTGACAGCTCCACTTGCCAGCACAAGTACCCCGGTGCGAACTGCCTTTGATAGGGCGGGGGGTGGATTGGGGCGGTGGTCGTGCAGACAAGACACAGGAAGACTCGTGAATGGAGACACACTTATGTGGATTGCAGGGGGCCGTCCAGCGTGAGGGGGGATGCTTGGCAGGAGACACGGGGTCTGGAGGTAGACATGGGAACAACAACCCATGCTCTATAGACCACTTTGAAGTGTACATGGTCTTTGGCACCTCTTGGCCTTTATCGCTCCCTGACAGCTCCACTTGCCAGCGCAAGTACCCCGGTGCAAACTGCCTTTGATAGGGCGGGGGGTGGATTGGGGCGGTGGTCGTGCAGACAAGACTCGTTTGCCGCAGGGCCTCACCAAGGAGAGGCCATCTAACTGCATGTAAGAGGCAGGCTGAAGGATCTAGTACATGGAAGGCAGGGGGGTGAGTTTATAAATACCTCAGCCTCCCAGGAGAATATATGGGTGCAGTTCACCCTGGAGACCCTGGATGCCTAGGCAGTTAGTCAGCAGCAGGCTGGCCTGTGGTGGCAAGGCGGCACGGGCCAGAGGGGGTCATCTCTGTACCCGGTGCCCAAAAGGATGATTTATTATGATCAACCATATTGATTATTTACCTATAACCATGTTTTGTGTCAATAAAATCCAACGGCCTTCCTTTTATTGCCAACGCTTGAACAAAGTGGTGTGGTAAGTATTTTTGGGGGAGGAGGCAAGGCCGGGAGGCTTGATGCCAACCCGCAAAATAACATATGTATGTCTGCTGCATATGGGTTCAACGGTTATGTGGATTGAAGGTGGGCGGCCAGCGTGAGGGAGGATGCTGGCCGGAGACATGTGGTGTGACAAGACAAGGCACAGGAAGACTATTCAATGGAGACACACTAGATTCATTTAAAAAATCAAAACAACCATTGTTAAAATATATGTTGGGTTTTATTTTAGATCTTAATTTCAATTGAACATAAATAATAAACATTACACATTGTAAAGTTGCGGTTGCAGCACATCCATGGAAAATCCGCGGTATTGTCCACTGTCGCTGGGGAAATGTTGTCTAATGGCAAGTACCGCACAGGCAGGTATTACTCTCCGATCGCGGTGTCCGAGCCTCCCGTGAAGCCACCAAGTGAAGCAACGATAGGCCACTAGCCTGTACCACCTGTGAAAATGAAAGATGCAAACTGTATTAAAATGACAAAACTTTCTTATCACTGTCGATTCAGGTAAAAAATGTCATTCTGCTTTGAAAAAAATTCTATCTAGAAAATGCACAACATGGAACCAATTTACATGCATTCGAATGATGAGACGACCATGAAATAGTAGTGGCATCACTGACATCACAACCAGAGTATACTTACTCGTTACTCGGATTACGCGGACGAACAGTGCCGCAAAGTTTGTGCATAAGCACCATCATCATCCTCAACACTGTCCGTGAGAGGCAGGCTTCCCTGAACTCTGGCAGCTCGGTGATGCATTGCGGACTTGGCTCGCCTTCCGAAATGTAGGCCAAGCACCCGGAATTTTCACGGCAGCAGCAGTTCTCCTCCTCAGTTGGCATTAGCTCGCACCGATTGCACGTGCACCAGGTGGAGACGCCGTCCATGCGACATGGTCCAGGCTCTTCATCCGTTGACTGGTCCTCACAACTGCCGTCCGAATCCCCATCGTTTTCGCGTGCTTGCCTTTCCAGTAGTTCTTCCTCGGTGTACTCGGGCTCGTACATATACGGCATTATTGTAGCCATTGTGTGGTAAAGAAAGTAAAATAATTTATAGCGGTGGTACTGGTATCTGTTCACACGGGCTACAATCAACGAAGGTAGCTGACCAGAGCACAGAAACGAGTCACAGAATACTCAAAGTAACACACAGAGAGTAATGGAATCGAAAATCTGCTGCTGTGTGTTGTGAAACGGTGTGTTTATACTTATAGAGGAAAGAGGCGTCCTGCCATTTCCATGGCGACACTTCATTAGCTGAGGCGCAGCGATTGTTGACACGAAACGTGCTTTGGCGTTGGGAAATGGGCGGTACGCGTCTGCTGATGTCAGGCTCAGGGGCGGGGGATTTGATTTAGTGCCGCAAAAGCAGGTGAGCCAGGGCGATGGGGGGAAATGATAGGATTATCAGAAAATGGCGGCTGATTTCGAGTGCGTTAATGGACGAAAAGTCGGGTAAGGTCCATAGGAAAGTTTTCTACGATCTACCGAGTTATGCTTGAAAACACATGGCAGAACCGTAGGGACAATAAAAAAAAAGTCCCGGAACTATCCTTTAATAGCTTTTCTCAATTGGCCATTTACGCTTTTAGCGGGGGGGGCGCTGTTGCGTAGCTTACCAAGATGGCGGTTGCCTGAAAGGCTCCGGCAACGACCTTCTTCATCCTCCCTTAATATCCTGTCTCCCCTGTCCTCGCCACCCAGGCGCAGTGGGAAAGTGTCTCTGGATCTGCCATGCAGGTGATTATTGGGGCGCTAGTGAAAATTCCCCCTTTTAGCGGCTGTAGCTGACGTGAGCGGAGTGGCGGCTGGAGGCGGAGGTGTGTGGGGGAAGGGTCGTTTCCCCAGTTTCGGTGGGTTGACGGCGCCTGTTCTGTGTGCTCAGAGGTGGCTGCAGAGGGCTCCGAAGAGGCTGGAAGGAGCTAATACTGCAACAGAGCTGGTGTAGAAAGTGCTGCGGCTGCGGTGGGCGAGGGTCTGGAGGGTCCAGCCAGTACTGGCTACCTGGACGGCAGTGCGGAGACCGTGGCTGCCCTGAGTACAGGGGAGGCATCTGCTGTGAGCTCAGAGGACGCAGATGCATCTGGTGGCATAACGCTGCATCGGAGCCGGCGGGGAGTGTAAGGCGGCCGGTGCGGGTGAAGATTTGAGAAGGTTTTGTCCCTTCCGAACCTGCGGGCGTTTGCTGGCTGCCGGGACGAAAGCGGGCAGCAGAGTGTTTGCGTGGGCCGCCACGCGTATTGAAGAAAACAGCACCCGCCGGCTCGAATGCAACAAAGGATCTCCAAATGAGCACAGACTTACAAAGAGGCAGCACTACAGTTAACAGAGGTGGACCAAGCCACAAATAATGGAAGCTGTCCACATTCATCGCTACTAATATAAAAGTGGTTTTGAAGACACACCTACACAGAGGTGCCCTTCGGTTCCGGACACTGGAGAATAAAGCATATATCCAGAAGTCCTAGCTCACTGGTCCTTATTAAATGGTGCGGATCACAGATCTGGCATTTGTATGTGAATGGGGAACTAAACTAATCTTCTAAGAAAAAATGAATGTCCTGAAGATGGCCCAACATCCGCTTTATTGTCCACCTCCGACAACGGTGGTACTCCATCATGGGCCGAAACATATGTCGACTCAAAAGGAAAACCAAATGTTTTTTCCTATGTCATGCATATTGTGAATAATGAATATGCTAGTAGAACATTCAAGTTGTAGAACCCCGTGTTTGTAAAACTTATGAGTGGAATGAAAGGTATGACTGTTTCACGTAGAAGCCAATAATGTGTTTTTAATTATGTTTTTATGAATTAACATTAAAGTGATTTATGATTATGCTACATTGCATTGAGTTGAAATACGTTTTTCCCACAAGGTGCTTAGTCTGTAAAATTAGTAAGCAGCCTCTCTGTATCTAAACCTGTGTCTTCACAGGACCATTAGAGAGGGGAAGTCAGTCTGTCTTGTACCTTTTCCCTGCGCGGGCGTAATACTGGTTAAGGTGGGCCATTAATGTGCAGAGGAGCAACATATACATGTGACAGTGGACTCTGGGTGCCTGCTTGCCCCATATTACGACCTTGGCTCTGAGCGAGGAGGTAAATGAACTGTGTTATTCTCTGAACTGTGCCTCCCATATTTAGCACTTGTTTCTGTGGTCTGTGCAGGGCTGTCCGGTGAATAACCATAGAGACAAATATTGGTGATGGAGCAGCTATCATACCTGCTTGGAACGGTGATCGTTGGCTGAGGGGGAGCAGTGACACTGAAGGCTGCCACCTTGCATGAACTGGAGGCTGGTGATGGTTTGCTGATTCAGTGGCAGGTGGCAGGACTGGCGCCCTTATAGCGTTCTGATCTAAAAGAAGATTAACTACCCTAAGAACTGGGGTGGGCACTGGTGGGTGTACTGCCTCCTGTTGGATATTACCCCTAGACAGCAGGGTGAGCTGTGCGGAATAACTTGGAGTGCCAGGGGGGCCTGGGCATTGGTCAGCTTCTTCACTTGGGGCAGGGGAAGCGTCTTATGATATACTCTGGCTGGTTGCGTGGGTACGCTTAGGCTCAGTCCCAATATGGTGATTGCCCGGGTACACGGAGGTCCGGAGCAGGGGACTGGCAGCTGTGCCCTGAGCGGGAGGTATGGGCAATCAGAAGAAGCAGGCGAGACTGGATATGTTCGCCCGTGCGGACCAGGCCCAGGCCCCGGCTGCCACGCCGCGGGCTCCGGCTGCTGAACAGGTGGATGTGGCTGCTCTGAATCAGGCCCTGCTGGCTCTTAAGGGGAGCACAGACCCTTTGGGGGTTAAAATAGACGCCCTCACTTGCAAAAGTGGATAATTCTGCGGTGCAAATCGAGAAATTATGCGGGCGTATAGAGGAGGCAGAGCAGAGAATCGGGACCACTGAAGATGCTGTGGCGGTCCACCAGCGTGAAGTCTCCAGTCTACAACAAGTGGTGAAGAAAATAGCGGCCAAGAATGAGGATTTGGAAGGGCGCTCGAGGAGGAATAACATTACAGTTGTCGGAGTTCCGGAGTCTACACGAATTGATAACATGGAGAAATTTGTGGAACAATTGTTGTTGGAAGTGCTTGACAATCCTTCGCTGTCCAATATGTATATGGTGGAGCGGGCCCATCGTTCCTCAGCAGCCAGACCACCCTGGGCGCCCCGGAACGCCCCATCATTGCGAGAATCTTTTGTTACCGCGATAGAGATGTTACATTGCGAGCAGCTCGAGAGAAAGGGGTGCTGCGATGGGGGGGGCTCCACCATACGGCTGATCCCAGATTTCAGTCCTGCAGTTCAGGATCAAAGGAAATCCTTTCAAGTGGCCAAGAGTATCCTGAGACGTAAAGAAATAAAGTACTCTGTGATGTACCCGGCCAAGTTGCGAGTGCAGAACAATGGGACTGTGGTTTTCTTTACTGCACCAGAGGCTGCGGAACAATTTGCGAGGAATTTGCCGGAGTCTAAGGGGTCGCCACGACGCCCGGCTTGATACAGTTTTGATACCATGCAGTGTGTGAATTAGCATATGTGTGGGAGGTTATTGTATGCTTAATTTGGAGTGGCGGGGGATGTGGGGAAGAGGAGTTGTGTGTAGGTTGTTGCCATAAGGAGTGCTTGGGTTGCCCCTAGGGCCCCAGTTACCGCAGATGCTGCGGTGTGTGTTGGGTTTAGTTGGGTTGGTAGGGGGTGGGGTCGGGGTGCCGGTAGGTTGTTGTTTCTGGGGTGGGGGGGGAGAGGAGTTTTGTTGTGGGCTATCAGTGTTGTTGGTTGGTGGGGGAGGACTCCGACTTTGCTTGCAGAAGCTAGACACCTTGAAGGGGTTGATCATGTGGTATTTGGTCACTGGTGGGTACTTGAGGAAAGTAATTGGTATAGGGATGGTTACATCAGGGTTGACTGTTTTTGATGCAGGAAAGAGTGGTCTGCTTCTTATTATTGGAAGCTAGGTTTTGGCTTCAATGAGTAGTAGCCTCGGGAACAGTGTGGCAGTGATGTCCTGGAACATCCGGGGTTTCACCAACCAAAAGAAGACACGGTTGATAAGTAATTACTGTAGGAATCACAGGGTGAACATATTATATCTCCAGGAGACCCATCTAGCGAGAGGCATTACAACCCTGAGCTTGGCGGGTTGGGGCTCTCTTGGTATTCCTCTTCTTATTCCTCTCATTCCAGGGGAGTTGCTACATACATACATACATACATACATACATACATACATAGGTCGCTGCAATACAGATTTCAGATTCAGATATTGGATGAGGAGGGTAGGTTTTTAATACTGGCAGGGGAAGTAATGGGGTCGAAGCTTCTGGTTGTGAATGTGTATGCCCCAAACATGGACTCTCCAGAGTTTTTCCATACGTGTGCAAGTCCTCTCCATAAATTTCCTGGGTATGATGCGGTATTGGCTGGTGATTTTAATATGGCACTCACGCTAGATATGGACAGAGCCATGTCGATGCAGCGGAACCTGCCGCATGAGCTTTGTGCATGGAATAATATTGCTTCGACTCATGATTTGCATGATGTATGGCGTAAATTGCATCCCACTTATAAGGAGTTTACGTTTTATTCGGGAGTGCATGGGAGCTCGACCAGGATAGATTATGTGATGGCATCCGGGTGCATGTTGGGGGCAGCATCTGAGGCGCGTATTCTCCCCCGGACCTTGTCGACCACTCTCCTGTGGTGGTCAAGTTTAACTTTGTGGCTCGTACACCTAGTTCCTTGCGTTGGCGATTTCGCGCCGCTGCGCTTCAAGATGGGGTATTTCAGTCCAAGATTGAGAAGCATGTTGACATGTTTTTTCAGTCCAATGTAGGGTCAGTCCCTGATCCGGGCATAGTGTGGGAAGCATTTAAAGTCTATATACGGGGGTGCTGTATTTCTAAGGAAGGGGGTGTGTTGAAAACCATCAGAAGGTCCATGAGGAAGCTAGAGGGGGAGATTAGGGAGGGTGAAATGAAGCAGAGCACCCGGGATACCCCTGAACTCCGCGGGGAGCTGAAGCGACTTAGGGAGAGACTGCAGGAGTTGGCGATTGGTGAGGATAGATACCTGGGAGACCCTATACAGGCAATGAAATATGGGGAGGGGGATAGACCTAGTAAGACACTGGCATGGACTATTCGGAAAGAGCGTCCTTCCATTTGTATTAGTGAAATAGAGGGGGACGAAGGGGGTTGTATTCGGGATGTAGTGGGGATAAATGAGAGGTTCCGGTGGTATTATGAACAGCTATATAAGTCACGGCCCACTCCTGGGCACGATGCGTTGCTGCAGTATTTGGATGAAGTGGCTTTAGGCTGGCTGGATCCGGTACAGGGTGGCGCCCTTTACGAGCCTATCACGGAAGAAGAGGTTTGTGAGGCTATATTGTCGCTCCCCAACGGGAAGGCTCCGGGTATAGATGGTATCACGTCTGAGTTTTATAAGGCTTACATAGACTTGGTTACTCCCCATCTCCTGGCTATGTATGACGGTGCTATGGCCAGCGGTACTCTTCCTGAGTCCACCAGATCTGCTCTGATCACTGTACTGTTGAAGCCCGGGAAGAACCCCCAGCGTTTATCATCTTACCGGCCGCACTCGCTTATGTACACAGACAACAAAATCCTGGCCAAGGTTCTCGTTAGGCGGTTACTTCTTCATATGCCTGCCTTGGTATTGCCAGACCAGGCGGGATTTATCCCTGGGCGGTCTACTCAAAATAATCTTTGGCGCCTAATTACCCTGATGCATAACGTTAACCCGGACATACCTATGGTTGTGGCCGCCTTGGACGCTGAAAAGGCGTTTGATTCAGTAGAGTGGCCTTTTCTGTTTGAAGTCCTTCGGCGGTCTGGCCTGAGTCTGAGGTATATTCAGTGGATTAAACTCCTGTACTCGGCGCCTAGGGCAGCAGTATACACTAATGGTCTGGTCTCAGCAGTGATATATCCCTCACGAGGCACGAGGCAGGGGTGTCCTTTTTCCCCAGTGTTATTTGCGCTGGCAATGGAACCTCTTGCATGCCATGTTAGAGTATCTCATGCCCAGAGGGGTATACATGCGTACACGCACCTGTCTGTTGTTTCTTTGTATGCCGACAATGTTCTACTCTACGTTAAGCATCCGCAACAGAACTTGCCCCCACTGATGCAGGAGGTGGCTAGGTTTGGGGAATTATCTGGCCTTAGGATTAATTGGGAGAAGTCGGAGGTGCTTCCTCTGACCCCGGTGGTTCGGAAGGTGGATGCGAGCGAAGAATTTCGATGGTGTCCAGATGGTATCCGTTATCTTGGTATTATGGTGTCCTTGGTCAAGGAGAAGCTATATAAAGATAACTACCTTCGTCCGTTGGAGGTCTTGGAACAGAAAGTGGAGATGTGGATACGGCTCCCTTTGTCACAGGCCGCCCGGATTGCCTTGGCGGAAATGGTGATACCGCCCAGACTTGTTTACGTGTATAATAACGTACGGATATGGCCTCTTGCTAGTTATTGGGCTCGTATTAAGAAATTAATGACAAAAGTGGTTTGGGCGGACAAGCAGGCTAGGATCGCGTATGCTACTCTCACTAGACCGTACGGGGGAGGGGGCTTGGAATACCCTGATGTATATCTTTATTATTTAGCAGCACAGGTGCAATACATATCTGGTTGGGATCCCCTGGACATTGTGGTTCCGCATGCGAGGTTGGCTGAGGCTCTGGTCCATCCATATACTCTTTTGGGTATGCTGTGGGGCAACAGGGACGCAGTGCCTAAGGGGGGAGGTTCAGCCGGTGGAGATTACCTGTAGGGCCTGGGAAAATATCTTATTACTGCAAACTAATCCGCATTGTGTGCCTGAGTTGCCAGTGTATAATGTAATAGGGGTCCCGCTTACGTTTGAGAGATCCTTTAAGGAGCGGTTCCAGGCGCTTGGGGGGCAAACCCTGGGGGACTTGGTGATAGACGGGCGATTTATGCTGTGGGATGAAGTTGTGGCTAGAGGTGACACGGATGCAGTGACCTTGTTTCAGTACTATAGGCTGTGGAGTATTCTTAAGGGTAAATGGCCGTGTTTTCCACAAGCTCAGCGTTGTCAACCAACTTTATGCTCTAAAGTTCACCCAGCAACATCTGAAAAGATAGTATCTACAATCTATAAGCTGGTAAGGGAGGGGAGGGTGACGCGAGAACTCTGTTAAGACCAATTGGGAGGGTGCTCTTGCGCAGCGTTCCTCGGCATGTAAAAGATGTGGGTCAGAGAGGGCGGACTTCTATCAAGTGTGTTGGACTCTGCCCAAGACTTAGGGCTTTCTGGGAGAATATTGAAGAGGCCATGCCGCTGATGTTGCCATCAATGTATGAATACTTTCCTGAAGTGTGGCTCTTGGCATTGATTGAAGGGGGCACTCGTACTGGGAGGAGGGTGTTGGGTATGGCATCTGTGATAGCTAGATATCTTGTGGCTAGGGCATGGGGGAAAGCATCCCCCCCACCTTCGCTAAATGGCTGGACTGTATGGACTTATGTGAACAACGGGAAACCATGTACGCTTCTACACTTCCGAGTGCAATTCGGCCGTTGGATTACTGGACCCCTTATAGACAATACCGAATGGGTACGGCCCTGGGGCTTGCTCCCCTGATTCTGCTCTAGATGATTGAGAGGGTGGTGGAAGAGATATGCTATTGGGGAATGTCCGGTGTATGTGATGGATGGACAACATCAGACAGTGTACAGTTGGCTAAAGGGGGTATTAAAATGGACACTGAATGTCCATTTAGAAAGTATTATCCATTATAAATATATAAACCCCAAAGCCGCGAACCAAAGTAAATCGTTTTCCTTCTTGGCACTGTATTTCTTCTTCCTATTGCTAACATATTGATTTTGTGTCAGGCACGTGTGGTTTACGGAATAGCATTAAAAACTGCTCCAATTGAAACTACTTGTACCAAAAAAAAGAACTTTCTTTTTACATTGCCTTTTTAAATTCGAAGTTCTTTAACTCATTAAGTCAATGCTTTTTAGTTAACTTACAAATACGCAGACAGGATTTTCCAGCTGTAGCAAGGTAGCATTTTGAAACATGTCTCTCCACGTATTTAGCTGATCCTCCAGGAATCTAAGGCGGCTGCAGAATTTGTCTTTCATGGCGCTCACTCGTTGATGGCCTTGAATGAAAGAGTGACTAGTGGAAGTGTTATGATGCACATTTTGAGCATTGAGCTTGTTGCTCAGTCACAGGTCATCACTTTGAAAATTGGCCTTGACTTGCAGTTTTTTTGGAACCACATGGCATGGGCATCATGACCCCTTGCTGCGACAAAAAGTTTGTTTTGGCAACTCTTTATCCCATTAAAGGGAAAGAAAAGTCACTTGTGCGTCTGAAACCCCATGTCATTGTGTTTCTTTGTTCAAAATATTATTGCCAACACACACACACCGAAAGGTTGCATAGTGATCTAATCATTATAGCTTGTTTACCATCTGCCTGGTGTATTATGAAGGTCTGATGTCGGAGTCACCACTGTCCATGTAATCCTAAAGGGACAGCGTTCAGTGGGCACTGTTGATTTCTTTCTCGATTCTTGCAATACATGTTCATTTACCTTCTTAAAGATAGTGGCAACAAAAATAACTTTGAAAATGACAAAGTTCAAATGCATATTGGCACAAATATGGCCTAGACCACCTCACCACATCCCCATCATTACTGTTTTCCCAAGGTCTGAGTGCATTAGGACCCTTGTGATGCAAGTTCAGAGGAAGGAATGCTTTCATGGGTGGTGTCACAAATTGAGACTAGACCTAAGAAATATTTCACCTCCATTGCTCTGGATACTTCAAATTGAATGTAGAATCTGTCCTGCCTGCTTGAGTCCAGTGCCATATGCAGAAGGCAGGCAGGTGAAGGATCAAGCAAAGCAACAACTCTAGTGCCAATGTGCAAATCTACACAGAGGACAGTTGCTGGGGGCAGGGACAGTTTATTTACTAGCAGACAGCACTGATAGGCCTAGTGTTCACACAGCCTACAGCAGGGTCAGACTGGGTCATAAAATTGTCTCAGGCACCAACATAAAAGTGGCACACAATTGCGAATGGAAATTCATTCCTTTTGGAACACTGTTTGAATAGTACCCAAGGGGGATATTTTTGATAAAATGTGATGCAAAATGTACATTTAAAAGAATATTTATTCAGCAACAGTGGTCAAAACTATTAGCCGCATAGTGAAGTCACTCATCAAACTGGCCCACTTTGGCCAAAAAAGTGCCCCACACAAGCATTTCGCGTTTTTGGTTCCTTTTTGGTTCGGCCATGGACCTGTTGCCCTAAAGGCCAGTCCATGCCTGGTCTACAGAGCTAAAGTTGTTTGTGGACATGCATCAGAAGGACATCCAGTTCATTCCCACCTTTGAATTCTGGGATTTGTAGTTCCCCATCTTTCAAATTGGTGGGAAAACTACAAATCCCAGAATTCTAAGCTAAAACAGAACAGGATGGCAATCCGATCCATGATCCATGAGAAACTTAAGTTCCTTGAATCTGAACCTTGGGAGAGTAATTAGATATGCATGACTTCACTGGCCTTTCTTTTTTTTTTTACAATTTGCACAGCTAGAGCAAGAGCTATTCCAATGTGTGTTTGCTCAGTGCTGTAGGACCTTAACTTACTGAACTAATGGCACATGATGCTGGGCCAGGCTGAATCGATACATTTCTGCACCTGCTGGCTGAGTGGTTGCTAAGCGAAATGCTCCTGGCTCCACTGTTTTGCAAGTCACTGAACATTTTATTACATTTGTTTGCATACGAACAAAAGGAAAAATAAAATGCTCATTTTAGTTCAGGCCCTCAGCTCACCCTTGTGATGTCCCTGTGGTCTTGCTAATTGCAAATTGAAAATTGGGACAATCACCATAGAAGATCTGACCTATAGCGCGGAGCAGCATGACTGTGTGAAAACATTTATAATCTGTATGCTGCCTTTCAAATAAATAAGGCCTGAAACAAAATAACTTAGTTCTAGTTTGAGCATGAAATCCGGGTCTGGTGGAGTCTATGAACTTGAGTCTCCAGTATGCTTATAGAGCAAGTCAGTCAGCTCATCGTTACCAGCTTTGCTTGGGGAACACAAAGGTTCAAGTACTGGGCAGCTTTCAACACAATTTGCGCAAAGTCGGCTGATCTTTGACCCGACTCTACTGATCACAGATAAAGAGAGGCCACAGCAGCAAATCTGCATTTACTAATGCGGCCTCACTTTCCCTATGCTCTTGTCTGCCAAACAAGGCCCCCTTGGCAGACTGCACATCCAACGGTGCAAGACCAGGACTGCGCAGCACTTGCTTACTGCAGCCTTTCCAAATCAGATTGAAAAGCACACTTAACGGTTTAAACGGTATACCGGCATACACAACGTGATGGTTATTATTGTTCATTTAAGTTGTTCACAGTATCTTTAACGGTATACCGTTCCATCCCTACACCAAACATCACCAAAATTTGCAAAATAATTCAGAGTGGCCCATATACTTTTTTTGCAAAGTTTGGTGAGGATTCGTCCAGGGGGAGCGGAGTTATAAGCTGCCCAAAAAGTGCTCTTCCTATGGAAACAGCAACTTAACCATAACTACACGGCTACTACCGTGGCCTTGTAATATATATTTTTTTAAATGATATTAATGCTTCTGGCTTTGTGGCCATATATTCCGGTTTAAGTTGAGTTACCTGTGGGCTGATGAGCTCAAAGGATTTCTATTGCACATGCAAACTAACACCGGGGGTTCTAGAAGTAGCAGTTCTTGCCATGGAAGTACAACAGCATGAGACATAATTCTGTGATAACCTAGAAATCGTTGTTTTGTGCAAGGCATCCATTTTTAAAATGGACTCTACAAAAACATACGATGCCTGAAGACTCGGCCAGTTAGTTGTCTACTTTTTGATGTTAGTATCAGTAAGGTTAATGTGTAGTTTCCATCAAGAGACATCTTGCCTCTGTTAAATGTCTCACTCCTCCAGCTACCTCCATGATAAATAGTTCCATTAAAGGAAGGCATTCTCCCCATGCTTGTAAAGCATCCATGATGTGCATGCCATAGTTACATCATTGAGAACACTTTTGAGAGGCTGACATGGGAAATCAAGTGCTTGAGAAAAATGCTTTTTTTCATGAGTAAGTTTGCAAGTTTTAATGTTCTAAAAGCAGCACATTGAAGTTCTGATTTACAATTAAAAATTCTGTAATAGCATATGAGAGAATAAGTGTGTATCCAGAGCAACCGTGGTATGCATATATCATTTTTGATTAGCTCAAAATGATAATGAAAAAGTAACCCTTCAGTTTTATCATTTGGTTAGAAAAATAAAGAGCACCACTGAAATCACGAGAATGTACCTAGACTACAACAGTCATCCTTTTTTTAGGAATACCGTAATGTCGATAATTTTGCTTACATGAGATATTAAGTTCAAGCTGTTATCACTTTTTTCTTTCTTTTTGCATGTTCATAAGAATGGCTTCAGAAATATACGCTTATTAATTTTCCTTGAAAACCGTTTTAACGTATGACTTTGCTATCTGTTGTATATATTGTTTTCTTTTCTTCCATCTTGGCCATCAATTCTCTCAGGTCTCCGCTGGTACTTCCGCCAAGCCATGGATGCCGTTCGACTCACAACAGCCCAATTCACACTGCTACTGGCTCACGACTTACTCAGAACTTCTCTGTGTCTGTCCCCACTCTCATCTTCACTGGTACGAGACTGCACAAGCTCAGGAACAGGGAAGAGGCAGGCCAGAGACAGACTTATCGCAAAGTGCAGGCAGGCAGGCAGTGTAGGCAGGTACCATTAATCTTTACAACCCTCCCTCCCCTTTTCTAACTGGGAGTGCACTGTTGTCTTATAAAAATCTGCTGCTAAACAGAACATTTGCGTATGCGAGTGAGTGAGTGAGTGTTTAAAAAGTCTATTCCACAGATTTAGTTTTCATTTTCTTCCTAAAAATCCCATCCAAACAGCAAACAGTCCAAATTTAAATTTGTTTGTCCAATACGCCACTTCAATACGAGTGTATCATTTTTATTGAAATGTTGCTTATTTCCAATAATCCTAATCTGAAATCACTGTACCTTAGTCTCCATGTGAACGGCCCAAACATTGGGGTTGCATCTTATCTGTGGAAGAGACCTGATTAGAGAACAGGTAAGTAAGAGCTCTGCTCTTATCCAAAATGCTTGTTCCCTTAGTTTCTACCCTTTAGTAATTGCTACCTTTAGCTTTGTTTTTAGCTGTGGCACTCAGATGCTATAGGATAAGGAAACACCTATATTGCACTTCTATTTATGGTTTATATGTTTTTCAGACCAACTGCTAAAAAATTAACTGTAGCATTATTTCAAAAGAAGCGTGTTTATTTTATTATTTATTTGCATATATATTATTTTCTGCTACGTTTGACATTCCATGCTTTTTTTAATTGGCTTTCTTAGCAGTTTTGATTGTTGATGTACATAAGTTTCCTCTAACAATGTCTTATGTGTAGACAGATGTTTTTTGTATCCTTCTGCCTCGTTCTCCCAAATCTCACGTGGGGAAAAAGTAACTGCTGGCCAGGATGGGAGTTTGGATCATGCCGTTATCATCCGAGTCCTTTGGCACAGGATTACTGAATGTGTTTCCACCTTCTTCTGGCAGGGTTCCCTTCAGTGAAGACCTTAACCCCAATACTCATTCATCAGGACCCTCCACCCCTCTGAAAAACCAAACCTATTCCTTTTCACCTTCCAAGTCCTACAGCCGACAGTCCTCTTCTTCTGACACAGATTTGAGTTTGACACCCAAAACTGGTAAGGTGCTTCCACCCTCTTATATTTTTTTATGTTTTCTATTTTTACTATCTGTTCATTTATCCCTTTTGTTATCATTTCTGGCATGTTATCAAAATGATGTGCAAACTAGGATATTCATTCATGTGAGCTGTTTTAAGCCCAAATACATCCACAACAGTTTATATCTTGATTTAATAAGGCAAGAGCAATATTGAATGTAATTACCTAGTTTATTTTCAATTTATATAGCGAAACTGAATGCAATAAATAAAAACATCTAAATTTATCTCACCCTTGTGCTCTGTAAAACTGAATTTTCAGACGTAGCAGCAAACTCACTAAGCGACCCCATTTTTGAAAACACTGTGATACATTCTGCCATTCTGCACATATAAAGCTTCTCATTACAGAATATTATCCAGACCAACCTTTTAAATGTAAATACTTTTAAAAGTCCATTCAATAAAGCATTCACTCCTACAATTCCCATATGAGAAACCGATCTTAAGGATATATTTTGTACTAACCACAGTATGATGAGCATTGATGGGAGTTTCAGCAAAGATACTGGTAAAATGTGAATCTATGCAAATTCTGTTGAATCTGGAGTACATCCTCCTTTTGAATTATGAAGCCAGGTGTTGTTTTGAGGAGATGCTGGACTTGCAGTCCATTTAAATGCACATTGGGCCTCATTACGAGTTTGGCGGTAGCCGTGCCCTTATTATTAAGGGCACGGCTACCGGCAAACTTGCTACCGGCCCCGGCAGCCGCGAATGGGCCATTACTGGCCCATTACGAGATGAATGGGCTGGTAATTGGCCATTTGTGGGTGCCGGTATGGGCAGCCTCCCGATCCACATTCTGCCCCATAGGGCAGAATGGGTGTCGGGAGCATGTTTGCACCAGCACCGTTAATAACTGTGCCGGTGCAATCACGGGTTCTACTCGTGGGTGCCGGTCTGCACGTCTGGTCAGACCACGCGTGCAGTCCGGCACTGGCAAGCAGAACTCGTAATGTGGCGGAGAGGTAACAACGGTGCTGGTAGCACTACCGGCGCCGTTGTTGCCTTTCCGCAACATTCGTAATGAGGCCCATTGTCATCATGTGGACTAACATCTGTAAGCTTGATAGATGCCAAGGAAAGTGTGGACATTAACTTTTTTGTTTTTCAATAACTGTTGTAGTAACTTTATGAAATAGTTCCTTGCTCTGGTCAAATTGGCTTTCTGTAGCAATGAGTAAAGGGCATTGTTCACTAAAAAGCTTTCATGCTCCAATGAAGGGCTTTTTCCCCCAAGCACACAAGCAGCTTCATCAGAATCTTTCAAGCTGAGGTTTCTGCAGTTGCTTTGCAGGCTGGACTAGGAACCAAAACAAATTCTGGGAAATTGAATCAAACAAGCCTCTATATTGCACTATACTCATAGCTCTGCAAGGTAGTACAAACACATGAAGGGGTGTTTGGAAATATGGAGCAGTGGGTGGCTCATGTAAGAGGTTATTTCACAAAATGGGATAAATCAGTGCACTGTTACTCACATTTTCTCTTTGTACTAACACAGAGGTGTTGTATTCTAAAGTTTTAATGGAGGTTTAGGAGTTTCAGTTCATAATCTCATAGTTCACCATGATCTTCACACTCTCCCCTCAATCTGATGCATATGCCTTCACAGTTGGATGCTCAACTCTGTCCAGAAAGGTACACACACTCCTTTCAATTGATTTACAAAGGCACAGAGGTCCCCCACAAAATACACAAGCTTCCCTTTAGTGAGATCCATACAAATCCCACCGAAAATTGGATAGCTTTCTCTATAAAATGCACAAGCTTCTTTCAGTGAAATTGAGATCTTTTCCAAAAGATGAGTCCCTCAATGAAATGTGCAAGCTTTTCTTTTGAGAAATGCACATGCTCCTTCTTTGACTAAGCTACAAAAATCACTTTCAAAGAAATTCAGCTGCACTCGAAAGATGGTCGACACAACCTTATTTGGGTACGTTTGTAAATGAATAGGAGCACCTAGCAATTTATTTTTAGTTTCCACATTTTGAGGTTGCAAACCAACTTTACAATCTCTTGGTCTGAGTGCAATAATGCTGTAGTAATCTGCACTAGGTGAGGTCTGCCTTATTGCATCCTTCTTCATACCACCATCTCCTTACCAAAAGAAATTAAAGCCCATCAAATAATGTAGTTTTAGCCTAGCCCCGATTTTAGGAAATGTTACTCATATGACTTTAGAAGTTTTTTAAATGTTTTCTCAAAAGCATACATTTCTTTAATGTTTAAGTAAATTTATGACGAGCAGCAAGCAAACGTCACTTTAGCAACAATTACTTTTGTGTCTTTAAAGAAAATGTTACCAAAAGTTTTCTTTCAAACCTTATACCTTTAGGGTGAATCTTCAACATAAAAATATGTTGTCCTTTACAGTTTTATCCTTATGATAAGCTGAGTTTGCATCCTTTTATGTCTGCTTGGACCTTGATCTTCAGGTGTCGTATTCTGCTTTCGATTTCCAGAGAAGTCAAATTACCAAATCATTAATCACCCAGAAAGGGTGCATGTTTAAACCACTCTTGTAGTGCCAGCACACACACAATGCCATTTTGGTAAGTTAGCAGAGAGGGGTGAGATCCTGAGCAGCTGATACTGCCCTTTGAGGAACGGAGTTGGGTGCGTTAACTTTTAGGAGGCAACTCTTTCAATGCAGCTTTTGACTGCTTTAAAAGGGGAATGCCAGTTTCCTTATTGGAATTTATCAAATACTGTAACCCGGTTAAGGATATTAGAAGTCATCCCTGAGTTCTCGAATTCTGTGCCGTTAGAAAGTGTGCAACCTCTGGCCCTGTGTTTTAATTTGTTTGAGGGAATTTGGGTCCAGTCAGGTGGTACAGTCAAAGCCAAACTGTCAGTAGCTTGTGATTACTATGTATGAGTAATTGTGTCAGGTTTGGACTGGGCTATTTTTTATCTTGTTAAGAGCTGTCTTTTGCCCCATAGCTTTTGCATTATTTCAAGGACTTCATGAAATAACCAGAGGTGCAATTACAGTCGTATTCTGATGACACCCAACCCATTAACCATATATGGGTTTAAATACATATTAGTTCCCTTTGTAAAGTAAGTCCTGCTATCTACACCATGGGACAAAGCATCTGTAAAACAAGTTTAACGCCTACACACCCATATTAGGCGCTTCAAATGACTCTTGTCACAATGCATTAATAAGTTTCATCTTTTTGAGTGTACAAAATAGATTGGATGTGTTTTAGTTTAATAGGTGTATTAAACACAGAAATATAATTACCTCAAAAATAAACAGCCCATTTTTATCAAATTTAAAGCAATGCAAAGCATTAAACCTATTGACAGCCTTAGTACATTGGTTAAGGGTCAGGGATGAGTGTACCACTAGACATTGTAATAAACTCCAGCAGATTAGACAGAGTTGTTATAGCTCATTTCCTTTCTCTCAAATTCTACCTTCAACTAAGGGGCACATCCAACCTCAGTTAAGTCCCCCACTCTTCAAAGTCACCATACCCTTGCCCACCCATCCCCTCTTCCTTCCAGTTCAATCTTCTCTGGATTCTTACTGTCAACTGTAGTAGAAGGAACACACTGCCTCTGCCTCAGCAACCATTTGCTAGTAGATGTTTAAGTCACTCTCTTGTGAAGAAGCATGACTGTACCTCACTTAACATAGGCTTATTACTATTCTACCTCTCCGTCCTAAAGTGCTTTAGAAGCTCACAGTATGCAACGTAAAGCCCGACGCAGAGTACTGCAGACTCCTCCACACATTGCAATCCGGATTTAGGACACAGGCGCCATACTGAATCAGCACTTGTGTAGATCTAGTTCAACATGATATATACCATGGACAGTGGCTCTATTGGTTTTGTGAGACTGCTCAATGGCTTTTGGCACTGAATCACTTGATTCTCATCTCTCACTTGTCTGTGTTCAGCACTGTTTTCTGATACTTTTCAATGTGTTTATACTACTTCTTGAAGGATAGATTTCAGTCAGTCACCCTTGAGCGTGACTCTTGTGGTTTAGCAGTGTATTGCCACAGGGCTTCCTTTTCCAGACTTGGGTACGTCACCTAATCCATAAGAGTAGGATGAGTGCCAATGCCCTGACCCTTAACATAGCAAAAACTCAGAGATAACCTACTATGGCAGTAATGGGCAAGTTGAGTCCATCATATACCACTGTGAGAAACCTGAAGTTGTCTCACCCGCTGGTCCCCAGATATCTGTCGTTCAGGTGGCCAGGACACAGCCCTCGCTATTGGATCCAGTTCCTGGGGGTGGATCAGTGGGGGAGGATCACCTGGGCGAGGGGTCTTTAGGGAGTTGAAGTGGAAAACTGAGGGTTGAGACGCTGTAACCCCTTCCCTGTAACAACATTTCCCCTTCCTCCTCTGTAGGATATTTAGAAGTTCTACCCCCACCCCTCCTTCTTCCCCTTTAAATTTAGAGGCGCGCGGCCCTGGGAGCATGTGCTCCCCTGACTCCACCCACCGGCACCACTCCTCAGTCCCCTTTTTCGCATCGACGGGAATGTGCCGATTTCACCAGTGCCACCTGGGTTTGGCTTCGGCCATATAATACCACACGCTCTTCCCCAGATACTTTCTTCTATCTGTTTGTCTTCTTTTTGCTATCAGGTACTTGGTCGTCTGGCGCCATGCTCCTTGCCGGCGCATTTCGACTTCAGTAGGCTTCTGCAGGTCCAGCCTGCGAGGGGCTCTTCCCTACATCCGATCCCCATGCTCTTTGCCTCCACTGCCTTGGCCCCGACCACGGCTGGGAAGGTTGTACCGCATGCAACGTACTTACTCCACGTGCACTGAACAACAGGCTAGCTCAGTGGAGGGAGCTCTTCGAAAGGTCACCTCCAGAGGATCTGAAGGTTTTCGTCAGACAGAGATTGAGGCACAAAGGAGGGCCGCAAATTTCCATTGCACCCCGTAAGGGCGACTCCTTCCCAAGGAAACGCCTGAGCGGGAGGAACCTCTCTGGTTCTCGCATCAGCACACGTACCGAGGCTAGTCCAGCTAACGGCCTCACGGCCGAGGGGTTGTCAGATCTTTCCGGGCACAATATTGAGGGACCGCAAGGTTTTTTTACCAGGTGTACACCTGAGGAGCAACGCCCTAGTACCGGCCTAATGTCCGAGGGGGCGCCTGCACGCAGCACTACCGCCGATACTTCGAGGGCAATACACCTTCCGGGCTCGACCTGAGGTGCAGGGTAGGTCTCGTGCTCCACTGCCAAGAGTCTTGGAGGAGGCCGGACCCAGGGAGCCAAGCACCACGACTTTGGCACGTGGCACGCAGCTCAACAAAATGGCTGCGCGCCAGATAACATGGCTGCTCGTCCGATGCCACTCCTAGGAATGGAGCAGGTGGGAGAATGAGTTTCAAGGTGGGACTGTTGTCAACCAGGTACGTGGCCTACAGTCTATCCATCAGCAGCGCAGGGTAGGATTCCCCTGCAACCGAGGCAGAGTGTACTCCGGCCCTAGCAGCCACTCCGTCAATATCACCTGCCACCTCTTCAGGTTCCGAAGACCGGTTCTTTGAAAGGTTCCTAGCGCTGATGCAAACTCCTTAGATGGGGGCCATCCTTTGAAATGCTATCAGGCACATGCTCTCTACGGTCACTCCAATGGCAAGGCCTTCCATGAACGACTTGCAGGTTTGGCGGAATATTTGGGGCTTCCTCAACCAGAGGTTGAACAACCGGAGGAAGGGGTTTTGGCAGAAGTCCTCACTCTACATCTCCCTAATAGAACAGGGATCCCGATGCAGAAGGTCGTTGTTACTTTGGCCAAGAAGGGGTGGCTCAAGCCACACTCGGCCCAGCCTGTCAATTGTCGCCTCAACGCCAAGTATAGGAAGATGGAGGGGGATGCACTCTAACTGTCGGCTATCCGCAACCACACTTCTCGGTGATTGCTGTGGCATCACTCTACTCGAAGCCTCAGTTGTCTTTGGCCACCTCGTCCTCGACGCTGCTAGGCAAGGAGGAGAAGATGTTAGAGGCGTACAGGAAAAAGCTGTACTCCAACGCCTCTCTGGTGCAGAGCCAAGCCCACTTCAAGGCTGGGTTAGCAGAGGACAAACTGATGGCGCAGGACATCATGGAGTCCATCGTGGCCCACATCGATACCTCTGGCCAGGCCATATGCATTGCCATGTACATGAGAAGGACTGCCTGGCTTCGGGCTACTAAGTTTATCATTGACCTCCAGGAACGTATATTGGACCTTTCATTTGAGGGTAGTGACCGCTTTCACTCTACCACCGATGAGGAATTCGATAAAAAAGAAGAGCAGCTCACAAACTGCGAAGTCTTTATCCTAAAGAAGGCCATGCCCAGGGCATACACCCTGTCGCATCAACGCTCTGATAAGGGGCGTACATTCGGCAGGTTCAGGGGCTTCCAGGAACGGAGGTCGAGGTACCCTGACTGTTCACAGAGTCAGTAACGGCGCAAACCACAGAGGGGGGGCTTTTTCCGGTCGCGTCCTCCGCAGCAGCCTCACATGGAAAGGAAGCATGACGTGTCCCTTCAGGTCCACGTGTCTCTGGTGGGGGGCAGGGTTGCCTTTCACGTGCATTTTTGGTACCAGAACTTTTTGGACCCTTGGATCCTCCCGGTCCCTCCCTCTCCTCTCTCCTCCCCTCCACTCCCACAGATTGGGACGGCAACTCTGTTGGCGGAAATTCCTGTTGGCGGAAATTTGGTCGCTCGTCGAGAGCCAGGCAATGGAAGTCCCAGCCTCCCAGAGAGGATTGGGCTTTGTTTCCAGGATTTTCGACATACAAAAGAAGAACCAGGCTGGCTGAGAGTTGTGTTGGACCTATCCACCCTTAAACTCTCCCTCCCTCTTCAAAAATTCAAGATGGTTACGCCAGCACTCATTGCGGAGACACTAGACAGGGGAGACTGGATGTGCTCCCTAGCTCTGAAGGACGCTTATCTGCACATTCCGATTTGGCAACCACATTGTTCTTCCTTCGCTTCAGGATCATGGGCTGCCATTTCCAATAAAAGGTGCTACCAGTTGGCCTCAATTCAGCCCCCAGGGTATTTACCAGACTCATGAATGCACTGGCAGCCGTCCTCAGGGCCCAGGGCTACCACGACAACTCGTCCCTGGACGACTGGCTCATCAGGGCGAGATCTCCGGAGGCGTTTCTCCACACCTCCGTCACACCAATTCCCCTTACTAACATCAATCTCAATGAGGTAGTACAAAATGTAATGGTGTTTGGTGCTGTTCAAATGACCTCTAAGAATCGGGTTGTCAGTAAAAGGCGTTATTTGACCAGCTACACTGCATGGAGGAGATGCTATTCTTTATTCCTCCTAATCTCTGCTTTGTGGTTGTTGGGGGCCCAGGCCTACTCTCGGTTGACCAATCATAGCAGCCTTTGTACAAAGATTTCCTAATCTCTGCTTACTAGCCTCCAGGTGGTACCGAATTTACATGTAAGACTTGCTGATTGGCAGAAAAAGAGGGACCATGCCTCGGATGCCCACTGTCTTTCAATGACTCCCAATGAGGGTCTCATTTAATTTTAAGTTTGGGTGCTTGACCCACAAGGCCACTTTTGGTCATGAGTTTCGATACTTTGCCCATAAAATTATGCATTAAACCCCTTATCATATACTACTTTCAACTTAAGCAGTATTTCTTAAGGTCCCCTGATACCTGTTTGAGGAGATATGAAAGAGGCTTTCCGGTTCAAGTGCCAGAGCTTTCCTCTGAGGCTTACAGTGGAGAACCATATGACATTTAGGAAAAAGCTTGCATTTGCTTAGGCCACTTGTTTTTACTAGTGCCTTTGCTGCTGAATATAAAGTCTTTAAGATGCCTCCGCTCATAACTGTTTGCTTAATAAATAATTTCACTGAAGCTAAGGAAGAAATAACCTACCAGATAAAACCAGAACAACCCAGCAAAATAACTTGATGTAAAATACTGTCCACTGTGTGTGTGCACGCACGCACGCACGCACGCACGCACGCACGCACGCACGCACACCCCCCCCCCCACACACACACACACACACACACACACACACACACACACACACACACACCCCACACACACACCCCACACACACCCCACACACACACACACCCCACACACACACACACACACACACACCCCACACACACATACACACCCCACACACACCACACACACCCTGCCCGCCCCCCACCTCTGAGGAAGGAAAGGCAAAAGAGAACCTATGCAGTGGCATTTTATGTGCAAAAGTCCCAAAATAAGGTGGTAACACAAAAGCTCTCAATGGAGTTTCTCTTGGTCTGCAGGTTAAAACACAAAAATAAGTGAGTCGTGGTGGTGTGCACATTTCTTGATGAGTTACCTGTAAGTGTTCAATGGGGACCATCACCCTTTTAGATAGGAAATCCATGATAAGACACAATTTGCTTTCATTTGTATTTTGGTCATCCAGTTGTAAGTGTATTGCATGTAACTTTCAACCAAACATTTATTGATACTTATTAGAGTACTTCATGTTTTAAAGGATTTACTGTAGGGCAACGTTAAAGAACTGTTAAAGTTACTTACCATAGTGACTACTGTAGTCCTTGTCCATAGTCCCCTTTCATTCATGAGTTATGGGATTGGTGTCTGATGGGGACAGGACTGGTGCATTTTGCCCCTCAAGCTTTTAGAGAAGCTTGCAACAATGCGGCACCAACCAACCATGCCTCGCTACCCTATGCTTTCCCATCCACATATACTTTACCAGATGGCTACTAGTTTAGAGGGGTTGAAGGTGGGGAATGAGGAGAGGTAAGAAGAAACAGAACTATGGTTTAGGAATACAGAGGTCACTACAATGACTAACTTTAATATACATCCTGTCCCTTTTCTCAATGGGACGTTCCACAACAAAATATCTAATGTGGGGATGGATAAAACCCTGCAATAAATCGAAAAGGTTCAGTAACATAGTTGGGTGAAATTGAGTGTCTGCTCTGGAGCTATTGTCCACAAAATAGTGAGACCAAAATGCCTAAGAGACCCTAATGGCCGCTCTGCAGATTGCCCCAATTAAACGTATCATTAATTGTTCATGGGCGGCCGTCTGGCCCTAATTGCGCAAGCATGCATGCCTTTTGCTGGATGCAATTTCTGAACATAGTTAGCTTCTAGAATGCATGAAGTTATCCACCTATTGATGAAAGTCATTGTAGCCTCCTACCAAGCCGCTAGACTACCCATAGGTGATGGCAATCCTTCTTGAGGTGCGAATCGTCTTGGTACTGTCCAAGTAAATATTTGGGTTTGTGAAAATGGTCGTTATATTTGATGGCTAATGTGAAATGAATGAACCTTATGTAAGCACACTGTATCCTTGTGAAACACAGAATAGGGCTTCAAAGCAGAAAGTGCCTGAAGCTCGATAATCTAATATGCAGAAGGTGACATGCTACAAAAAGGTAGTTTTCACAAGATTAGCTGCAAATGAGCTTTGGCTATAGAGTCAGCCATAGCAGTTAGCACTGTGTTCAAATGCAACAGTGGTGGAGAAACCATGACCTAGAGTGGGTAGCAGGGAGAGCCCTTCCTGATAACTTTTCAGCAAGGATTTCTGACCTAGAAAGACTTTTCCTCAGTATTAAGGTAGGCTCCAGTTGCAGCAAAGTAGGTGCAACAAGTATCCATCTTCAGCCCTAATCTAGCCATGGAGGAAACAAACAGAAACAAGTCTAGATTTGAATTTAGGTGAATCAAGGCCCCTGCCGAGGGAACAGGGATGAACATGCAATCACCAGCTGCAATGATGCTGCTGTGTGGAGATCTTTCTGGCTGCCTGGATGACAGCCATTCTGTCACACAAAATGCTCAGCTTCACTGTGGTTAGTTTCCAGGCAGCAGCTGCCAAGCTCCTTGATTGAAGGGATGGGTAAAGCAGCATACTCCTCTGTTGGCTGAGGAGGTCCAGCTGGCTGGGAAGAAGTTGGAGTATTAGGTAATAGCTGCATGGTCCAAGCAAGAGCAAGGTACTGCACAGTTTTGGAAAGGAGGAAAATCAAGCTGGATGAGGAAGCATGGCCGGGTTTACTGGAGGCTGTTTCTACCCATAATTCAAAACAATCTTGGGAAATTGTGAATGGAGGGGCAGTTTATACGATTGTAAACAGGACAAAGGGAACTCATGTGGACGCACAGGCATGGGTGAAACATTACTATCGCCTGTTTTCTGGTATAAACCCTCCTTTACCATGCTCAAACCATGTTTATTAATTGCGCTTTACGCTTGAGGAGGTATCTACAGCCAACATCAAGCAAGCGTGTAACCGCGCTCCTGGTCAGGATGCCATCCCAGTCAACCTTTTTCATGACCAGGGCGACATTTGGGCACCATTGTTAACTGGAATTTGATTTCTTTTCAGAGACTGGTCATTACCCACCTTCCTCGAAGTCTGCCATAAATGTCCTATTTTTAAAAAAGTGGACCCTGCAAGCCCCCTTTAGTATAGACCCATCTCCCTGCTTAACACTGCATTTAAAATCTTTGGGAGAGTGTTATTGGGGCACATTGAGACTTGACTGTCGGAGCATTCTATTCTGTCTGATATACAATTCTGTTTTAGACCTGGGGTGGGTACCCTGGAACAGGCACTGAATGTACACCTATTGGTGTCAAATTCGTTTTTTTGCAGGGCGAGGCTACTTATCTTGCATTCATGGACTTCAGCACAGCCTTTGATATAGTGAATAGGTTGTAGTTGTGGGCCGTGCTTGGGTCCCTGAAGTACTCAATGGAGATCCTGATAGTGTTGCAAGAAATACACAGTGAAAACCGCACACGTGTGCGAAGTGGGCCTGAGCGGCAAATGTACGGCCTGCTTTGAGGCTGGAACGAGGGTCCGCCAGGGCTGTGTCCTGGCCCCGGTCCTTTTTACATTGTACATTAATGTTTTACATGATGCCTTGGTGAAGTCTCTGTCTGATTTCCCATGGGTGGGTGGCAGGGCCTTTTCTGCACTCGCCTATACTGACAATACTGTCTTTTATTTATTTTGTATATCTTTTAATTGTTTTATAAACACAAATCCATACTGACATTCTCTTCCCTTCAATTGTTATGTCAACCAATCAGCAATAGATCATCAATGTAATTAAATCAAGTGAATTCACATACTCCCTTATTGCGACATCCCAAGTTACCTGTATCATCTCCCCTCCTCCCATTTGCCCTACATTTTCGTGGCTTTCGCTGGACAACCCCGTGCTGTGTAAACTCGGTGCTCCACGGCCAAGCAGATGTCCACATCAACAGTCAATTGGGCTAATACTGGGCAGTCAGGTGAGCCCCAATGTTGAGCTATGTTACGTTTAATCAGTCCTACTGCTGTGGACAAATACAGTTTTTCCCATCGGTTGGTAGTGTTTTCATCAGTAATATCCAACAACAACAGTTTAGGGTCCATTGGCACGTTTCTCCCCAGAATATCAGTTAGTTTGTTGCCACATTGTTGCCAGAAACTTCGGATTCGAGGACATTCCCACAAAATATGTAGGAAAGTGCCCTCACCCTCCTGGCATTGCACACAGTTTGGATTGGGAGCCTGGTTCCACCGGTACAGTGCGACCCTGGGATCGTCATTTTTATCAGGTGGAGCCTCGAGGCAATTGCAATCTCTCGTGGGTACATTAGGGCCAGTATCCAATCTTCCAGGACGGTAGTGCCCACATCTATTTCCCACTTCAATTTAAGACTGACCAGGTCTGGAGTAGCAAAGGCTGTTATAGCGTTGCATAGAGTGGAGGCGACTTTCTTGGGTATGTGTTCTAACAAGGGTTTACGTTCTAGTGGAGTGCACTGAGGCGTATTTGAGAGTGAGGGGAGATGCCTGCGCAATGCATGGTTGATTTGCATGTAGTGGTAGTGCTCCGTTTCCGAGAGTCCAAACTTCTGCCGCAGTTCCTCAAATATAGTAATATCCTCAGTGAAAATATCCCCGACCACTCTGATCCAGGCCTCAAACCATCTCGGCCATATCGGCAGTTTGTTCACTTCAGCAAGGTTACTGTTATTCCACAGGGGTTGCATCTGGGTGACGATACTGTCTTGATTGCCAGAACACAGGGGGCTCTTCAGAAACTGATCACTGTTTATTCCCTTTTCATGAATGATCTGGATCTGAAAATCAACATGTGAAGTCTGCTGTGATGGTGTGTGTTGGGGAAGAGTTGTGTGTTAAAAGTAAACCTATGGTGCGAAACGGGGCAACTATCCTGAGGGTCAAAGATTTTGACTATTTAGGTTTCTACTTTTCAGCGGATGCTACAAGTCAAGCACACCTTAAAGATGGCCCAATATTTGGTTGGGCTTTCCCGTTTTATGGCTCTGTGCTATGGCCAACCTTTGGACCGTATATCAAAAGTATATGAAATTCAGACAAAAGCTGCAGTTATGTGTGGAGCCCCCCCTTTGGGGTTGCCCTAAAATACCCGATTTACAGATACTTGAAAATACATTTTTCAAACGGTTGTTGGGACTTCTGGGGTCTCCTTTCAATTTTGCTTTCCACAAGGAATTGGGAGTGGGCTTTTTAGAGGACCTGTGGATGCTGGCAGTGATCCTTTTTTGGCTACGCCTGTGCTCAAATGAGAATGCAGGCTTAAGACGCTTTATTATTAATTCTCTATTGGCCAAGGACAACATTCTGTGGCTCTCATTCATAAGCAACTTTTTGAGCAAAACCAATGCCACTGCACTTTTCCCCCCTAAGCATGTTTTTGCCATCTGCACATTTGCAGTATTATAAGCGTCTGTTTGCCTGTGCAGCAATTGAGAAGTGGGAGTGAAGGGAGATGAACAGTGCCCATGCTGTTATAAGATGGGTGGGTGTTATTCAGCCTTATCTTATTTTTAGTTTTTCAAAAAAAGGTGGACCGATGGCTGATCACCCATGCCCAGATTCAATAGTCTGCTGTTGAGAGACAACATTGCAAGCTGGACATTTTTTTCTGATTTAGCGAACTGCCAAGCGTGCGCAGACTTGGTGGAAGACCTAAAGAATCTTATTTTGTTCAGTCCATTGTACAGGGATATTAGAAAGGATACTATCCTCCCTGTACTTGGACATTTTAATCTGAGACAACATCGCCCGCTCTACTCTTTTTACTATCTGTGGATTCCCCTTATGCTGCTTGAGCCTTGTTCTCTTTGAAAAGAGCAATGTACCTTAGGTTTGTGTAGCTGTATCTTGAACTGACTTTCTTGAACTGACTTTTTCCTGTTTTAGTTCTGTTCATTGGTATTACAATGGGTTTTTAATAATGGTAGTTTTGCCATGTGTTGATGTGCATATATTTAATGTCATGAATTTGTTTTTTGTACTTGTTTAATGGATGTGTCATCTGAATAACATATTGACTGACTGACTAAATGACTGACTGATGTCCAAGAACAAGAATCCTG
The DNA here is from genome assembly GCF_040938575.1 of Ambystoma mexicanum. Lineage (NCBI taxonomy): Eukaryota > Metazoa > Chordata > Amphibia > Caudata > Ambystomatidae > Ambystoma > Ambystoma mexicanum. The sequence goes on along the minus strand of NC_090936.1, from coordinate 294,534,882 downwards.
CTGGCCACCGTGGAGGTGTGAGGGATTTGGAACAACTGTTGCTTTACTTGAATTTCTAAATCCTTGGAATAGGAGGAAAAGCATAAGCAATCACTTTGTCCTAGCTAATGGCAAGAGTGTCGTCCTAAGAGGAGGGCCCTCCACCCATTCACAGGACCTAGAAAGGACACTTGGTTAATTGACAAAGAGGTCCCTTAAGGCCTCCCCCAGTTATGAAAGAGATCAGTTGCCTCTAGCTGGTATGTCTATTCCTGGTTGGGGTGAGTGAGAAAGATAATGTGTTCTAACTGTACTGCTTGGACAGAGGTTATGAGCGTAGGGGCAACCAAGGATATCCCCTGCCATACACGCATGCAGGAGTCTATCACCACAGTTGTTTGGGGAATAACGTCCTTGAAAGATAAAACTTAAAGCAAATTGCTTACCATGCAACCAACATATGAGGAGAGGAGATCATGGATTCTCAGTGAAATTTGTAAATGAACATCCTGCAGCGAAGGGAACGGATTGCAGACTGGAAAGAAGTAGATTTGATTACTGCACATTTTGATTCTGGCCAATGGACTGCCAGCATAAGCAGGAGGTAATGCGGCCTAGAAGACATTGGAACCACAATTATGGGATGGATGTTCTTGACAGAAATCTTTGTTCAATTTTGATATCCTCATCTCTCTTTGGGGGATAGGGGTTGGAAACACCTTCTCTGAGTGAGTGCACCAGACGATATCGATGTAGCTCAGCCTCCGACAAGGCGCCAAGGAAGACTACTTTTCTGAAGTTTGTCAAGCCCAAGGCAAAAGAAAAAATCAGGATGGTCTGAAGCAGAGAATTGGATCACAGTTGAGTTGGGGCCTAATCCTGCAGATCATTTTAAGAAGGGTAGACGTATGCGCCCTGTGTTTAAGGTGGCCCACTTCTGCCATCAGCTTGGTGCCCAAACTTGGCGTTGCATTGAGCCCGAAAGGAACCACCTTGTATTGAAACTGAAGTGCCTAGAAAAAAAACATAGACATGTGCAATAATGGGGCCAAATAGGGAGAGGCTTATAAGTTTAGTTATGTGAATTGCCTTTTATGGTGGCATTAGGCATTAGTGGTTGGGTGTTTTCCATATCTACTCCACAAATCCAATCCTCAGGATTCAGGTGAGATTGGATCCGGGCCAGAGAGATTGTCTTGAACTTTTCTTGAGGGAGAAAAGTAATGATGTGAGGAAGATCTGGGTTTTCAGGCTGATATTCTACTTTTTGGTACCAAATAAAAAAAAAAAAGAAATAGAAGCCTGCCCTAACCCCTCACCCCATGAGACAGGGAGGGAATTGATCCCATAGCAATCAGGCTGTATGTAGCGCATAGTATGACATCCACTATAAACATACTCCTCAAGCTATGCAACAACTCATCAAGAAACCTGACAAAACAACCATTTGCGATCACAACCATTGATGAACACATATGACCACCAGCTAACCTCTGCAATACCACAACCTATCCTGCATAACTCGCAATCTTATAACAGCCCAAACTAGAACACACTAACCTCACAACCACATCAACCTCCAACATAGAATGGCTACAAATCCAGCCATGCTCTACACTCTACACAACATCAGGTCACTAGCACATGCATGAAAGTGTACTGCCAAAACCCTTTCTTTAAAAAAACCTACACGAGCACTCAGGAGTCGTGGAAGGTATCAAAGCAAGACCAGCCCATAATGACATAATAGCTATGATTCTCTTTGCCACCTTGGGGAATGTTACTTGAGGGCAATTAACCCCATGTGAAATAGTCTCTCACCGGCATGACAGCATGTGCTCCAAGAAGTCAATATAGTTGGTGAATGTTGCACTTTACAAATGCTGCTGAACATAACACAACCTATTTGTTGCAACAAGGAATAGGAACATGGGATATGTAAATGGGGATGACAAACACATGGGGGAAAGAAATTAAACGCTTAGTGACTCCTCTGCAGTTCATTTAAGTGCAGTTCATTATTTTATCTGATAGCAGGATTTAAACAAACTTATTATAAGGGATTTTTTATTCCAAATTCCTGAGTCAACTTCTGAACATGCCATTTAAACTAAATGACTGTGTCAGATTACAAAAGACACAAAAATATAGCAACCCAAACGTGCAGTATTTTTCCTAAAATTAGATTAGTCTTTCAGAACTGTCACATTGCACAGTTACTTTTATCCATACTTATTAACTATGTGGCGGTGGGGTTGATACCTGAATGCATAAGCAATCCTTTAGTATTCCTCTCTAATCACGTTTCTTTGGATTCTCCCTAATGTGCTTAACACTGATGAACTGCAGTCAAGGTAGCTATTAATTTATTAATCTAGAATTAGCCTACATGAAATAACTTGCTGATATAGAGCTGAAAAAAGTATGGCAAGCTTTAGAAGCAGTACAAAATCTCGCTTTTTAGTTTTTAGGGACTGTTTATCTCTTTTCTTGTTGGCATCCTGTCAAGTGGGAGTTGGAAATCGGGTTTGCAATATGTGTATTACTAGATATGATATTGTAAATGTTACATTTTTATCACAGCTAATTTTGAAAATGATGGCTATATTGCTCTGAGTTTTCTGGTCACTATAATTATTTTGGTAAACAAAACAATATTTTTGAAGAAATGTGGCAACGGATGTGAATTGCCTTGTTTTTGATGGTATTAAACATAGAAAGTATGAGCAAACCACCTCTTAACTCATACACTAGTTCATGGACTGATTTTTGATAACATGCCCTTTGTTTCGATAGTGATGCTGTATTTTGTGTTCTGTCATGATTTCGTAACCATTAGTGGCGTTTCTCATAAAAACATAATTGGATACTCTTGGGAAATCGCTTTAATAGTTTTTGCTGTTTTATTGATTCATCATGCTTTCCTTTTTTTCTGTCTCTCTCCAGTCCTCATCTTCTGAATCTCCATCTTTTCTCTGCTACTTTCCTCCAACAGCTCCCTTCTTTCTACTGGGGCGTAGAATATTCCTGTGTCCCAGCTCCCCTAATCTGTATTGTGCGTCTCCAGATCTTAGAAAGACACATACACTCATCTCTGGGACTAGCCTAAACCCACTTCATACTAGCCATGTCAGCCCAGTTCTGAGGAAATCCATTTCTGTCAGCGAAGAGCTGCTGCTGGCTGGTAGGAGCAATCTGCAACAATATATGTGCATATATTTTGCTTTCAATTTGTGTTCTAGACTTTTAAACAAAAAAAACTATGATTGGCACCAAAGCACCAATTGCTTTTTGCATGACACCACTAGTGTGCCAACATGAGCACTGCATACAGCTAATCATTTAACAAAGTATCTTTAACTAAAATACAGAATGAAATGAAATAAATAGCATGCTTTTTATCTCTGTTATAACATTTCATAGACCTGGCATGTGGCAGAAATGTTCTAAAGTCACTAATGACCTTTCTTTCTTTTTGTTAATTGCTTGCTAAAATCTACCTGCCATGTACTCACATATCTAGCATGCCACTAATTGTGGTTATGCACAAATTGTAATTGAGATTTTACGTTGACTCCGCAATGTATTAGCAAATAAGCTGTATCTGATATCAATATTTGAAATATAGTTCACTTGAAACATGCAAATTGTGACCAGGGATATTAAGGCATATTTAAAATCCCAGACCTGAAAAAGTATAACTTAATATGTTTAGGTATGCATTATTTGCCCTTGCATACGACTGGAGCAATTTCCAATGATATTCCCAAGTTCTTTCATTTTCATTCATTGTGGATGCCCCAAGCTGTCAGTTCAGTGTAACCAATTATAAATGTTTGCATGCTTTTCCATTTCGAATATTGACTTGTGTGCTGTCCAATTCAGAGTTCATTCAGTAATTCAGACACATTGAAATCTGAACGGGATAGACATTGCCTCAGCCGAACATTGTTTTGGCTATTTTTTCATTTCATTGGCTAGGCCCATCCTGAAACCACCATCTTAAATTTGTTTAGTTCATATAATAATGCTATTTTATCTACAGATAATGTTTAAAGATATTGTTTTGCGATAGTTTTATACCTGTGTTTGTTAGTTTTTTTTAGTATTGTTTATTTTTTTTAAAAGGACATTCAATATTTGTATAGTTCTGATTACAAACTGTAGCTTAGCAGCCCCTTGACCCATGTCAATTGGCTATTCACATACTTATCTATCATTGTTTCCTTATCCAATAACAGCTAAAAATATTGTAGTAATATTGTAGTTCCTTCATATGTGGCCTATTAGATAGAAAAAATCGTTGGCAAAAATATGTTTTGAAAGGGGTGTGAATGACGAAATATGAATGTGTTTCGAATACCCCTAAATTTACGTCACATAGTAAATAGATCTGCACTTAAACAAACATGTTAGTTGAAGACAGGCATTATTTCCAGTTGACCACTTCTTCTAAATGAGAATGGTTTAAAGAATACATGTCAGTGCACCAAAAAGGTAAGAGGCATGAACAAATTTATATACGATTATGGTTGTTGTATCAAAACACAGCAAACATTTGGGTTGTTAAGATTCTTTTTTAAGAACACCTTAAACATATGTTGTAGATTTTTTTTAAAAACAAGTTTGAGGACAATTAATGGGATAAAGAACAGAAGGAAATGTCTTAAAAGTGCTTTTTTAAATTGGCTGTTAAAATGTATGCTTTTAATTGAACATTTTAGTAATGCCTGTGGATAATTTGCTTTCAATTTGTAAGCAATGAACTTGATATGCAGTGATTGTTTGGATTGTGAACAGTGATTTTGCATTCCAAGCAATATGTTTATTTTGTATAAGAGCAGCAAGTTTGTGTCTGGAATTTAGAAATCCAGTGATAATTTTAGATTTATATTAAGAGCTGCTGCTAGTAAACTAATATATATATATATATATATATATATATATATATATATATTTACATAATGAAAAAACCTCTCCCTAATTACATAGTGTCCTTAATTGGAACTACACAGTATAGAATTGTAGTAATGCTTTTCCAGCTCCCCTATTGGATATTGACTCAAATGGTTATTTCCATGGAATTCTTGGACTGCTCTTTCTGTAATGAATCATTTAAAGGTTCATTCGGAGAAGGTTGTTATTTTTCAATTGTCTGGCAGTAGTTGCAGTGCCTTACAATAATTTGGTTGAAGATCAGCTAGATAAATAGAGGTATATCACTGTGAAAATAATGGCATTCCACCTCTAACTGTGTATTGATATGCCCCTACATTCTTTGGATGGATCTTTTTCACAAATACAGTGTTACTGCTATGAAGTGGAAAAGTCAATCTTTAAATTTACTGCAGAGCAAACTGCTGCATGCAACATATCTAAACGATGCATGTACTATAGGAGTCAGTAACATTCAACCATTATATTAAATTCACTTATTGTAAGCATAATAACAGATAGCCCCAACTTGAAAAATATGAATGAAAAAAGGGTTTATTTGATAGACACCTGAAACCTTTTGCTAATCTTTTCTTCTCAAATTAGCAGAATGCCCCCTTTTTTGTAAACTGTTATTTATCATTAGTTTAAATCTCAGAAACAAAGGATGCACACTTGATAATCAGATGGGGTGCTTTTAGAATGCTTAATTCTTCCAATCTGGTTTACAGTTTTTGTCAAGTGATTCAAAACATATGTTGAAATATATTTGGGTACCTTTAATGGTTTTGTCATGTTTGGTGTTAAAGATACAAATCACTAGTCACTTCAGGCTTCGATTGTGTTTTTCCAAGTTTGTCTCTATGGGGTTTCAGTTAAAGAATACTTTGTATCGACCTAGATTTCTGATATAACATGTCATGTTGGTGCTAGGTCATTAGTATGTTTTCTGAATCAGCATAAAATACATGATGTTCATGATGCCTGTTTCTGTAAAAAAAAAAAGAAAACGGGGAATACAAATGTGGGTCTGTTAACGGCACTTTAAAGCAGCTACCTTTGTGCCATTAAAATGACTGTCTGCAGACTTAGCACTGACATATTGACATTAATCCAATGTCCTATCCTCCTCAGGGCTAGAATTCTGTATTTTCCAGCAGACACTCTACCCCCATTATATTTGACGATCAAGTCTTTACCTTTTATGCATTACATGGGCAGGTTTAGGTTGAGCTCGAAGGTTTACTCCAGTGCTTTTGATTAGCGTTTATTCTTGCTGTGAAATATTGAATTCTATCCTCAACATGTTGTCCTTGAGAAATGCACATAAACCTCTTAAAGGGAAAGGGTCTCTTAAAATATTACCTTTAGTCAATTAAATTGTGGCACTTTATGGTGTGGGGCTGCACGGTTACAATGCTCTCTTGGCACATCCGTAGGAGGATATTGTCCGTCTGTCATCTAAATGAAGATTCTCTATGTTGCAAAATATTCTAACAAAAACTGCCTGCATGCTTGGGTAGCATAGATAAATCCTGTACTAGAAGCATGAGTTATTAAAGTGAAACAAGATAGTCCTGCTGTGCTCCATGATATTCAGATGTACAGCATTGGAAAGGTTATTAAAATATAGTTATCTGTAATCTGCATGTAACTTGTTTTTCTTCGGATGTCTTTTGTTTGCCGATATTATTTAGGAATGGGTAGTGGCAGTGGTGGAAAAGATGGAGGACCATTTAAAGCACTTTTAAGACAACAGACACAATCTGCTCTCGAACAAAGGGTAAGCAATTTGTTCTCATAATTTTGTCTTTTACCAAATGCGAATATAGAGTATACGTACAGTTGTAATGTTCAGTTTTGCTTACTTTTGCTGAAATACTTTGCTGTTCGCTGCTTTGTTGCGGGGTGAGGCTACCCCTAATGGTCCACATCTCTCTTAAGGTTCCTTACCAGTTTTGATGCATGTGCAGTCTAATATCCTGTGCTCTATCTAATGTGCTAACATATTTCTGGTTGGCTTTGTCTCTTTTATGACTGCTCTTGTCAAACACTAAAAGAGAAAGTTATTTTCTTTTCTTGGACTTTCCTGACTTCTACCTCCTGTGAGGTTATTTCCGTGAAAATGGCAAATGGTTTAAGAAGCATCAAGGGCAAATTCACCGCCCCTCTTCCGCTCTCAGTAACTACCATTGATTCACTGGTATGTCCGGGATCAACCTCTTATATTGAATTACCAGCCCCGGAAGCTCTAGCGGCTACATCTTTCCAAGAGGTGCCGAGCACACTCCGCCCTGCAGAACATGTTGTGCAAATAAATGCTCAAAAAAACCCACTGCTTCCCCTACTTTCCTCGCCCCCGGTTCCTCCGGTGCCTCCTATTTCTTCTCCCTCAATCAGTCCTGAAGTAGGCAAGGCTATCGATGACTTCAAAAGTTGTTCTGAGTCCCCCCTGGTCTCCGAGACTGATCAATGCCAATTCGATATAACCATGGCGAAAATGGAGGCATTGGACAAGGCTGTCTGTCGTTCGATTGGCACCCTGACACCCATTGTCTTTAATTGTGTAAAAAACCGCATGGCTTCTCAATCTCATGCGCCCCACGATCCCAAAACTTTTTTGGATATGAGTGTTGGTTCGGCCAATGTCATTAAAAAAAAACTTTCTTTTCCGCACATATTGCTTTCACCTGAACCCACTTCCTCAGTCAACAAAGCGGACCATTCCCTATTACCGCCTGCTGAGTGTCAAACCCAGCACTCTTCTGAGGGGAACCAATCCCAATACTCTCCTAATTCGTTTCCGGTGATTATCCGTATCCTAGATCTTTTGGATAAAGGTCATGATCTGACCCATCTTGCACTGAGGGAGATCAAGTCAACGCAATCACTGATAACTTCAAAGATGGATCGGATCGAAGGCTTCATTATGGCAGCCGAAACGCTAAAAAATCTCAACAATGTATGCCCCACGATCCATCCACCTGTTATTAATTCGCTTATGAAAAATAAAAGCATTCAGTGCTGCCTGGACTTGACTCCCAATCCGCCTGCTACGCCTTTGAAAACATCAATAGATTCTGTCTCGTGCAAATGTCACAATCCTTCCTGCGATCTGAAATCTGCCATAGAGAAAATGAATACTCTAATAGCTCTATATTCATCTGTAGCCCCAACCTCTATGAATGGTTCTGACAGCCCTACTGTTCTTCTTATAGCTCTTGAACATATGCAATCTGAACCTCCGGTTCCTGCTTCCAGTGGTAACTATGCTGGTTTCATGTCGCGGAGAGCTAAGAAACTCCACCAAAGAGCTGCCAAAAGAAATTCTAAAAGAAAGAAGAATATCGACATAAAAGAACCAAATCTTGCAACTGATTCGAGTATTAAGATCTCTGTCGAACCACTAATAGATGAGGATCATATTGACCTCAATCAACTTTCGAAAGAAAGCCAAGATGTCTTAATTCCACCCATAATATCAGATTCGTCTGCAAGTTATGTTGCAGTTCATTCTTGTGAGACGCCCGGGCTACCCGCCAGAATACCCATAACTGATGACGCTAGATTGACCACTTTTGATAAAACAGCGAATTGACTCTACTGAAACATCTACCTTAAAACGAAAAACGAAAAATAATAATGTAATCCCAATCAATTCATTTCTCAAAGGACAAGTATCATCACCATTGATAGAAGCCAAATCTAAACTGGCCACCTACTTCCCGGTCTGTGGGAGAAATCGCACTACCCGGCATGATGAAATCGTACTTGTCGAGTGTCCATCTAATTCCATTTCCAGAACATATAGTGAAGCATGTACTTCACTCTCTGGAACCAACGAAAATGTCAACATTAGTAATCCAATGAACGATGTCAAGGCACGAGAAAATGCACCAAATACCTCCTGTTCACCATCTGTGCATTTAGCACCTGCACGCTCGACCGACTTACAATCCAGCAGTAACAAGGTGACATTACCTGCACTTTCTCAATCGATCAATGATTCTAACTATTGTCTTATCTTGCATGACAATGCTGATTTCCCCAGTAGAACTAGCTCTGGGACGTCCGGGAACGGACTAGGAAAGGTAACATCGTTGGCTCCCCAATTTGTTATGGAACCTTCTATTCTTCCTCCTAACGGTCAGCCACAATGTACTACACCTCCATCTCATGTCCAGAACTGTACCTCTATGCAGGGCTCTTTAACAGGTAGCTGCAACTTTGATCCTCAAGCTACTACCATGTTATCCCATCATGAAATATTAGACATCCTTAGGAAGGAACTTAATGAAAGATCATCGAAATCTAATTCTTTCAATGTAACTTCTCATCAAGATCCATCTATGATCTCTCACCATGTTCCCTCCAGTGAAATCGCCTCTGATCCCCACTTAAAATCATTTGACCAGTCATCTGACACTAATGAACAAATCATCCCAGAAAAGCACCATTTAATAGGATTTGAGGGGAAAAGCGACTTACTTGGTAGGAACCGGATTAATCGGGCCTTTATCTTGGCACTATTCAGTCGCATCCCTCAACTACGGATCGTTAAATCGGCAGACATTCTGAGAGTGTCATTAGCCACGGACAATAATTATCGTGCTGTAATTCATTTAGCTTCAGAGGCTGTAAAGAAATATCTATGGTTTAATAGGGAAGGTATTTATGAAGAAGGCCTCACCTTAAACTCATTGGAAAACGAACAAGAGGCCACCAAATTCATTCAATTTAAATGTCCCCAGGCTCTGAGCCCCAAATCGCATGCTTCATCGCAATCCGAAAATCACGGGGCTGCCAATGACGAAATCACCGAGCTCCTGCTTAAAGTAGGCATTTCTCATGACCTACCATGGCTTGCCCCCATGCTTAATTCTCTCTTAAAAACTACGGATCGCTCCCCCACTTCATAGCCGTCTTCCAAAACTCTACTCTCTTTTCAATCGTGGAATTCATGTGGCTACCTTAACCTTATGAAATGGCACTCAACCCTTGATCGCCTTAGCCGTCCATCAATACTTATGTTTCAAGAGACCATGAAAACCACTTCCCTTTTCTTGCCTGATTACTCAACGCATTATATCCCTGCTATACGAGCTCCTGCCGGTCGTCCATCTGGTGGTATTATGATAGCTATAGACAATGCTCTCATGTTTAATTCAAAAATTGTCTGGCATGCTAATAATCTTCTAGCAATATTACTGGAAACTAACATCTATAATTATCGTCATTTAATTGTCATGACCATTTATTGGAATCCGTCTACTACCCCCATTGATGAGATGATTGAGACAGTTGAGAATTGCTTAGAATTTGTAACTCATGAATACGATAATATTGAAATCATCCTTGGCGGTGATTTTAACTGTGACTGCAGAACCCCCAATGAAACTGGCGGATCTCCCAGAAACCTACTCTCGAAAAATAGAGGCAATATATGGAGGACCTTCCTGAAAGATTGGGATCTAGATCTTATTCCCCCCGTTGACCCGTCAAATTGGACCACATGGTCAAGGGATGGAAAAAGTTCAACAATTGACTTCATATTTGTTAGTCACAATTTGCTCCTACGATCATCTCCTCTAAGAATCTCCATGCTGCCTTTTGGTGACCACGCTGTGTTACTAGGCAACTTGAAATTCGACTTTTCCATTACTGGAGTTGACCATTCTACTGCATTGTGTGAAGTAGATCGTTCTATGACTTCTATCAGATGGTCTATGACACTGTGCAAGCAATTTACTCAATTTGTAAAGTCAGCCATAGCACTTTGGAACAACTCGGAACGAATGCCCACAAATGTTCTAGAGCAGCGATATGTTGAAATAACGCATGCAGCACTAACATACCTTAGCAAAAAGAAAAAAACTGATATTAAAAATCGTCACCTCTTTGATCCACTTTGCAAAGTACAGAAGCGGGAGAAAAACAAGGCTCTTAGAGCTTTGAAAAAATCTATCGATCTCTCGCGGGAACGGCATCTCACGCGGCGCAATTCTATCGTGTCAGCATACAAACGCAGCTTGAAGCAGATACGGCTAATAAGACACAATGAAATAAATTGCAAACTTGTTAGAGCCATTTCATCTCATGACACTCGAACTATATGGCGAACGATCAAGAGCCATACCTCTCAAGTATCGCTTTCTATGCCGAATGTTATATCGGAATCCACCTGGTATGAGTATATCAGACATAAATTCATGATTCCCGTGCGATTTTCGAATATAACGACCCCCGCTTTAAGATATCATGACCTGCCGCGGTTGGTTTGGACTATCGCTGACATTAAGTGGGCGATATCTAAACTCACTTATTCTAAAGCATCCGGCCCCGATGGCTTGCCTCCATGTCTATACAAAGAAGACCCGGATTTGTGGGCATGTATCTTAAACACCAAGTTTCAGTCTATTTTTAATACAGGAGTTATTCCTGTTTCATGGCTAACTGCCAATATCATCCCGATCTTTAAAAAAGGTGATGCTGCGTTGCCGCAGAATTATCGACCTATTGCCTTAATTGACACTGCTGCCAAATTATTCGCCTCTCTCCTTCTTCATGACCTGGAGAATCACATTGGAGCATTAGGATTATATTCCAAATACCAAACTGGATTTAGAAAAGGTATGTCCACCTCACTTAATGCCATCATTATGGCATTTACCATCGCAGAAGCCAAGAAACTAACATCTAACCCCGTTTATATTGCTCTCATCGACATGTCCTCAGCCTTCGACACAGTGATCCGTAACTTATTGTGGGCCAAACTTACCAATATGGGAATTCCATCTGTCCTTATTTATTGGTTCAAAGCCTTACATACTGACACCTCTTACAGAATTAAGCTTACCTCAGAGGGACGTATTACTAAAGCTATCAGCACAGAGGTAGGCCTAAAGCAAGGCTGTAACCTTGCCGCCACCTTTTTCAATCTATACCTCTCCGATCTCGATAAAGGTTGGGATGCAAAAAATCTCTTCTCTGCTAAAATTGGCTTGATTCGTCTCAAATGGCTCGCCTTTGCAGATGATATTATTTTATTTGATCCCACCCCGTCAGGCCTCCAACTTAAACTACGGCTATTTGAGGAATTTGCATTAGCACACAATTTGACGCCTAATCCTGCTAAAACAGCAGTAATGCAATTTGGTGTTCGGAAGCGAACTGGCAAGTCGCAATGGCACATCATGCAGACCCCCATCCCTCTCATTACAGAAACGATCTATCTGGGTTATCACTTAACAGAGAAAAACTCTATCCTAATGTGGACTGACCTACTCAACAAAAAGATCAGACCCCTGATATCACAATCCAAAGTAATTTATGCGAAATACTGTAAGTTTTCACTAACTCCCCTCATCGAGTTTTTAACTTTGAAAATTGAAAGTGTAATTCTGTACTCTCTCGACATATGCATGGGTGAGATGGGCCCAATTTTGGATCAATTGCAAGGAACAGCCCTGAAACGTGCCATGTCGCTTCCGATGTCCCTACCTAACGTAATCTTGAGGCATGAATTAGGTTTAGTCGCTCTATCCACTCGTTGGAAATGGCGTCTTCTAACCAATTTCGCTAAGATTGGACATCCTATAGCGAACTCCCTATATGTTGAGTTGAATCGTACCATTAACCTATTGCCCACGTCCTCTATGGCTCTCTATGTGACAAAAATGGCTGCCATACTTAAGATGGCCAACATTACTGTGGATGATGTCCACTACAGACCAGGATATGCCAAAAAAAAGCTGTTCGAACTCGATTGGCGTACCACTCTCGATAGAATAGGATCATTCAAACTTTACAAGGAATATCACTTATTTACCCGCAAACGTATCCCTAGATACGACTATATTGTGCTTTTTCCTTGTAATTCTACTCGGAGGATGTTTCTTTGGTTCAAATTCAATTTGTTTCATACCAAAGAAAGAGTAGTAAAATGGGTTGGTCATAAATTGTATGCCTCGAGTCCTCATTGCAGATTTCCTATGTGCACCGAAACCATTGAAACATTAAAACATCTGGTTTTATATTGTCCCCATTTTAAGAATCAAAGAACGATTTTATTGATTGAATTCGTAAATATTAATTATACTGACTGCCTGCCTTTCCTTTGGGCTAGAATGATGCAAGGCAATCACAAACCACTTATATATGCCTTAACGAAACTATGTAAAGCAATTGCAAGAGAATTGGAAAAAGACTGTTACATGAATATTTCATGAATCATCCATTCTCTTTCTCTCTACCCTTTGCAAATCTGTACAAGATTGCTGATGCACGCCCATTTTAATGTGTAGATACTTTTATCGTCTATCCTTTTCTTTTTCCTTTTTTCTTTAGTAATATGTCATAGGAATTCCTGGTCTGTAATTTTACTTGAATGATGGTTTTTATGATTATATATTGTAATGTTCCATGTCTGAAGGTACTTTTTGTAATGATTCTTTCACTGTATCTGATTGTATTTTTCTTCCTTTTGTAAAGACTCTCTTACTCGTTAGGAGAGTCAAATACAAATAAATAAATTAAAAAAAAAAAAAGAAATACTTTGCACCACTCTGTTTAAAATGTTGTCTGTTGAATTGTGTACATTGAAGCTATTCTACAAAGAAAGCATAGCTTTTTAAAGCAGGTTAGAGCATATTAAATATAGCATAGAGTAGCATAGCAGAACATAGCACAGTGCAGCATACCAAACAAAACATATTCTCACATAGCATAACTATAAAGGTAGCATTTGCCAAATATAATATTAGCATGGGTGGTTTAGGCAACCTGGGATAAGCCCTGCATTATATGGCGACCTATAAGAGGGCTAGAAATACTGAAGAACATTGTGATTCACTCTATTGTTCCCCTTTGCCGAAATGCAGCACTCGCAGAATACTACCTCGTCCCCACCAAACATAGACCATCTGCTCCAGACTCCTCCTTTCCAGATTTGAGATCTGCTCCATTGCAGGTTGGCTAGCAAAATGGGAATATAGAAGTGCTTAAGCTTCCCTTCTGCCCACTTCAAATATGTTGTGAGGTTGGCAAGGAATATGTAGTCTATCCATCCAAGAACTATGGGAGGCAGGCATTAGAGGCAGAGATCCATGTTGGTCGATCAGTCTACATTTGGTAAGCCTGAAGTGAAAGTGGGATTTGATTTTTGCTTTGGCTGATTTGTGAGTTTCTAGTTCAGATCCCTGGCCTGTGACTCACTCGCTCAATGCCTTTCTCCCTCTATTGCACTTAGCTCCTTGTGATAGGCGAGGGGTCCAACAGGCTTACGACACTTGACACAAGATGTGAAGCCTTGGAAATAAAACGAGAAGATAGTGAGAACCGCTCCCGCCGTAACAACATACACACACAGGGAGTCCCACCCTCGGTCTCCGAGCTGGACCTGGAGGAGTGTGGGCGGGACCTCTTCGCTCAGTCTTGTCTCTACCCGATGACGCCTCCATAGAACTGGATAGGGTCCTCCCCCCTGACATCTTGGCATAAGTGCACTTTTTTAAAATGAAGGAAGAAATTATGAGGAAAGCTAGAAACTCTTTGCGCCTTCTCTTCAGAGAATCTTCAATAGCATTATTTCAAGACTTGGCATCCTCCACTCTGCTAAAACAGACAAGTCTGTGCCTGCTGCCCGACTCCTCCTGAAAGACCTGGGAGGAGCATGGTCCAGATTTTGCAGGAAGAGAAGACCCAATGGTCCAGCGCAGAGAAGCAACAGAGAGAGGGTCACCTGAAACACATGCCTTCTTCGCCTTGCACGGATTGCTTCCGATCTAGGAGACCCAAGACTATACTCCTAAATGATGATTTAGATTTGTCGGCTTTGACAAGGCCCCCGACCCCCTTGCTAGGGGGGAAACCACCCCATTCTTCTGGGAAGCCTGACCCAGCAGCACAAATCACAAGAGACCTCAGCCCACAGGAACGAAACAAGTGACACTGGTTACTGATTTGGGCTACAGGTGGGTCTGGCGTACCAGAGGTTTGTCGCCGGGGTGGATGCTATGGAAGCCCCGCTAGTCGTGAGGTTTGCTCACAAGTTGGTTTCAGTTTTTTGGGGGGTCGGGGGAATGGGTGTTGAAGAGGATTTTAATTTAGCTAAGTCGGAGAAAGACGAGATGGTTCTGCATAGAGGGAGCATCACCTGGAGCAGACAGGGCACTACTAATGCATACAAAAAGGCCCTAGCTACGGTGAGGAGGGCGACGTCAAGCATGAGAACCGGCCAAAGTTAGATAGAAGGGAACAGGATTAAGCTTTTCCCGAAGGATGAGGCATGACAAACGAGGCTGAAAGAGAACTGGTGTTGGTTACTTGGAATGTACAGGGCCTACATTGTCCAGGCAAGCACAAATCCGTGGCTTGAAGGCTACCGGTGTTTGAAGCAGACATGGTCTACTTACAAGAGACACACCTATTAGCTGCTGATGAGTGTAGGGTAAGATTCCCCTGATTCAAAAAAGGTTTCTTCGCTACTACAGCCAACCAGAGAAGACTACTTTAAGGTAGTGGGCTTTGCTCAGTTTCTCAGGGAATTGGGTGTAGTGGACTCCTGGAAGTTACTTAACTCAGGCGCTAGTGACTGTTCATTTTACTCCCACGCCCATAAAGGCCTCTTAAGGATTGACCTGCTCCTCTTATCTGGCCAGCTATTCCCATGCCTGGAAGAGGTCACGATTCTGCCTAGGATAATCTCTGACCATGCCCCGGTTCACCCGTATCTGGGAAAAAGGCTTCCGGCCATCTCCCTGGGGCCTGGAAACTACAAGACTCTCTTCTACATGACCTAGTAATCGGAGGTGAAATTGCAGAGTCCCTGAAAGCCTATTTTAGATAAAATACCTTCAATGGACCCCCCCCCCCCCACACCTGTCGATTGTCTGGGACGCAATGAAGACTGTGATTAGAGGGGAGCTAATGGGGAAAGTGGAGGAACTCTGAAGGTTGAGCTCCTTACAAAAGGTGAAACTGGGGAAAAAGGTGAGGGACCTAGAGAATGTACATGAAACCTTCAGCTCTAGAAAGGCTTGGGAAGACCTCAAAAAAGCAAAGTCACAACTCGAGATGCATCTGGCTGACAAATCAGCCAGAGCTTTAGCGTACACTAAACAATTATATAACTCGAATAGCAACAAAGCGAACAAGCTTCTGGTCTGTAAATTTAGGAAAGTGCACAATAATATCCGTCTATTTAGAGATGAGAATGGGGCGCTTTTTCTCTTGGAGAGCAATAACATACAGGCAATGTTAGCCCATCAGAGAGAGGTCGTAACTGGGACCTATATCGAGGAGACACTACAGAATGATTACCTGTCCTCAATCAAAGCACTGACAAACTACTGGCTCCCCTAGAGGCCTATGAAATTATAGGCTCTCTATAAAACACTTCACCGGACCCAGTCGGATTCCTGACTCGTTTTTACAAAACCTATGCTCACATCCTAGCTACCCACCTAGCAACACCATATAATTTGTTTCTAACCTCAGGCTGTGTCACCCCTTCCATGGAGGTGTCCCTAACTGTGATGATTCCGAAACTGGGAAAAAAAGACCCGGAGCTCTGCAACTCCTATAGACCCATTGCTCTAATAAACAATGTTGGGAAATTGTTCACCAAAATACTGGCAGGCAGATTGGCAAAAGTGATGCCTAAATTGGTCCAGCCCAAACAAACTGGGTTTATCCTGGGACGTACCACGCACGCCAATGTGAGGCGTATCCTCAACCTAGTTGAATGCGCCTCGAGAACAGGTGTTGAGCTAGCAATAGTTTCCTTAGATGCACACAAAGCATTTTACTTACTGAACTGGAACTATATAGCTAAAATGCTAATAGCTTTCGACTTCGACCCCAATCATGTCAAATGTGTTCTGGCTAATGTTAGGGAGAATTCTCATTTCATGGCTAATTTCCCTCACCTAATGAGTCCCCCAGCAACTTTGCTGGACTTAAGAGTGTGAGCTTTTCCCCCCACTCTTACCTGTGTTTTGCTGTGTGTTTCTACCTGTTTATTTGTGATTGTGGGCTCTGGAGTACACCAATTCAGTAGGCCCCTTCTTTTTGTGTGTCACCCAGCACCTTCTGTGCAGTGGCACAGGGTTGTCGTTCAGACTCCCCCGACTCCATTTCTGAGGCGACTACCGTCCCCCAGAAAAATGTAAAGTTACCATTAACTTTACTTAGTCAATCTACCGCAGATCCAGTACACCCCATCTTCCATGGAGTACTGGAAAGGATTAATTTGTATCCCTTTTTATCTGTACCTCTTAGAGCATTGTTTCGCTCTTTTAACATTTAGACTTGGCTGGTGGCAGTGGTATCTACCCTAACCTTTCTACCGCGATTATATTAGATAAACGTGGTACTGTTCTTGGCTATTATATTAGCCTCGAACATAAACCCGCTTGACCAAATCGTCTTTCTTTTGCCTCCGGTTGGGTTTATACGCCATTTCTTTTTTTTTAAAGTCCATCTTGTGTTTTACTTTGCGTTGCAAACTAGGTCCGGCTTCTTTGTTCACTGTCTTTTGGTGGGCTTCTGCTCAGAAGCCCTCCTCAAGGCGCCTGGGTGTCTAGGTGGGCTGAATGTGAGGGAGGGGTGTAGTCACCCCCTGCACAGGGTATCCTAGGAAACCCAAGTCGCACTTTGTCATGATTGTCCAGGGTAGTTGTCCGGGCTGGACAACCCCCCTGCTGGGTGATTGACAGCCAGGCTGTGTGAAGGGGGGTTTTTCACCTAAAAGGGAGGTATCTTGGGCTAGAAGTCAGAGAGTCACCACTGGAACTACAAGGAATCGAAGAGAAGCGGAGAGAACGACGGCTGCTGCAACTACCCTGTCCTGGTGAAGCCCTGCTGCAGTCCTGAGCTATCTTCCCTTCAACGACTTAGAGAAGATCCAGTCCGGAGTCTTCTTTCCTTGAGCTTGGTGGGGATAACCAGCTCATCTTCCACAGCCAGAGGATCCTCTTCCTTGGTCGAAATCGCTGCACGCTGCTGTAGTGGTCCAGATAGCCATTTGAAGAGCCTCTCCTGTTTTTAAGGAGCACACCTTTTATTCCTCGTCACTGCTGCCGGCCTCATCCCTGTGTGGTGCAGACCCCCTTCAGACGTCCTCCTTCACAACGAAGCTCCAGGAATTGTGGGTCTGCGGGAAACCAACAGGAACAACTGCCAGGGCACCATTGGAACAAGGTACTGTGTTCTGCTTGAGGAAACTGGGTGAATCCCTTTTCTTCATCTCCAAGGCTTGCCCTTGTCGTCCCTCCTTCTTATAACTTTTGCTTCCGAACATTGACAATATCGAAGTACTTTTGGCTACGTTGAATCGTGAACTGTCTGACCTTCGGCAACAGGCCCCCGGTGTCACTTGACACTGGCTCTGGCCCTTTGACTTTTGAACTCCTGTCTCTGAATGTTTCTCGATTCTGTCTGCCTAACCAAAATATTGCCTGTGATTTTTGCCTCCAACTCCCTCTGGGTATCTTAGGTGCTAACTGTGTTTTTGCCCCGGTAGCATTTCATGTCACAGATACGCGTTTATTTAGTAGACCGAACTGTCAAAAAGTGATCGCAATCGTATTCGCGGTAACGTGTTTTGTTCGTAACACCGGTTCATTCAAACACAGGGTACTTACCTTGAGACTTACCGTACAAAGTGAATTGGTTAGTTGTAGTATATTTAACGTGTGGTTTTTGTTTAAGTTTAATAGAAGTGTTGTGTTTATAATGAATGGTTTAAAAATAAATGTACTTATATTTTTCTACCTGAAACCTTGAGTCAGTGTTTGCTTGAGTCACAGTAATTGTGGCCCCCTTGTGTAATCTCTGCTACTGCTCATATACTCTTCAGATAAGCCTGGCTGCTCCGCCACTGCTACCACTCTGACATAGTAGTACAGGATTGTACCAAAGGTAAAACTGTATTGCCACATGTAGTCTTAATTGTGTGTAGTGGTCCCTAAGGGCACTGCACAGGATTCTTCCTAACAGCTAACTATCATATTGTGGAAGGGGAGAGATGTAGGTATGCACAGCTGAGGTACTGGATGTTACCAATCTGAAACCAAAGCGTGAGGGGGAAGAGAACTCAACGCATTATAGTGTACACTACCTCAGCAGTTTTCAGGGGCAGGGTGCACCTCTTTATAAGCTTCTTGACAGGTCGGACCCATCATTGAAGGAGAAATACATGCTCAAATGGGGAAGAGACCTTGGCAGGGAAATAGATCTAGAGTATTGGTACCGCATCTGGTCCCGCACACACAGAAGCTCTAAATGCATTACGAACAGAGAGAGAGCAATCAAGGTGTGTTACCTTTGGTACCTCACCACGGAAAAACTAAACCAAAGTAATCCAACCATCTCACCACCCAGTTGGCGGGGCTGTGAGTCTGCTGGGTCATTCTTCTATTTGTGGTGGTCATGTGATCTTTCAGTCAGGTTTTGGTGGGGGTTTTTGCTTCAACTAAAACGGATCACAGGCTTGACAATCCCTTGGGACCCAGGAATAGTTCTATTGGGGGTCACGGATAAGGGAATGTTCCCTCTAACTGGACATAAGGCTGACTTGATCACACACCTCCTTATGGAGGCTTAACTATCCCTGGCCCGCCTTTGGAGATCCCCGAATGGTCCGGCGATCTCACTCTGGTGGGTGAAATGTTGGGACTTTGCTGTAGCGGAGACGATCACTGCTACCCAGCTGGGAACTATGAGGACCTTTCAGCATACCTGGTCTCCCTTCTTTGACTACAAAAACCAATTCCCAGGAGTGGTACGCAAACCACTAACTTTTAGATGGTTCACGGGACACTAGGAAGCATGAGAGCCATCTCTATGTAGACAAAGACTGTCACTTAAGCTATTAACGAATGCTCCCCTATTGCCCAAAGTGTATCGTGCTCATGTATACCCCTATTACTGCTCCTCATTTGTTTGTTGTTGGTCTCTCTCTTTACTTTGCCCTGAAATGCTTGTATGTTATAACTGTTACAAAACACAATAAAAAGATAATGTTGACAAAAAACATTGGAGAACTGCATGTTCCAGAATTCATGGGGCATATTGACATGCACACGCAAACGAGATTGGGAAGGCATCCCATATACTGACTGTTTATAGAAATAAACTGCACTTCTCAGCTTCTCAATGAGGATCCCCATAGTGCCAGCTTTTTCAAAAGTGCTGCTCAGCTAAAGATGCCCCCCATTGCTTCACTCTCCTAGCTGCCATCTGGACCTTCCCAAGATACAATGTCAAAGGAAAGAATGATAGAGGATTAAATATTTGTTTTATTTAACGAGTGTTGCAGGCAAGAAGAACATACATAACCACAATATAAAAATACACACACATTACATATTCTTCACTGTCCCTCTTCTTTGATCGACCACTGGTAGTACCAGTTTAATGTGGCTGATTTGTCCTGGAGCAAAAGCCTTGTGTAAGTAGCTTTGGTTCAGACTTTTAGATGACAGAAATTCACTCTGCCTTGTTCATGAATACATGCACCCGGTTGGAATATTGCTTGACATGCACCCACAGCATTTCAATCCGATTTAAGTCAGAGTCTTTGGCAGAGTACAAACCAAAAAACCCTGCCTCTCAATTATTCAGCAGTGGAATGTTTAGGATTGTTATCCCATATTAATATCCTTAATGTTTTGCTGTCCTGGGGTAATACTTTTTCACATGTGGGACTTCTGAGACACAGATAATCTTCTCATTGAAGAAGGCTGTGCTCAACATGTCCTCAAAGATTACTATGGTACACAGATAATTTTTGGAGATGCCATCAAAGACATTGACTTTACTGGGTGCATCAACTTTGGTTTTCTAGACAGTTGTCCTTTCTTCCAAAATGCCATCCTTTTGTAGCACAACGAATGTCTCATCAATGAACAACATTTTGTTGATGTCCACGGCTGTCTTGATCCACTGCTTTACATGAAGCACGTGCTTCTCCTTGTTACCCTCATGGATCATAGGTGACAGCTCTCACGGATATCCTCCCAGACTCCAAAGGGTGGTTCAAGTTTTTTTTATTGAAAACAAGCTGCTGTATTTCAACTTGTATTGAACTGATCTGGGGATGGGGTACGCTAGTGGGGGTCCCCTCTCACATATTTTTATTTATTCATTGAAAATCACAGAAGAAACAATGCATTTCTGGCCAAAAAATGCTTACAAAACTGTTTAACATTGATTTCTCCAGCATGGGGTCTGGCATGGATTTACATGCTCATGAATATTCCCCGTCGTCGGGCTGGGAATCCTCGGTAAGGAAAAAATCAGTATCAGTTTCGTTTCTGATCTGTCTTTCTTAGTAGTAACCAATCACTGGTCTCTGGGTCATACTGCCCCCAGCCAATGACTGCTCTCTCCCTAAGCCCCGCCCCTGGCAGCCATCCTCAGATTTTTACTGCACGCTCAAGTGTTGGGAGTCCTCGTGCTATAGCTCTTGAGCTTTTACTGCATTTTGCGCTTTTTCAAAGAGATTTATCTAATTTTTCGGTTTAATCGAGCCTCAAGCTCCACCGTTTCTACTTCCGATCAACGGGGACCCCTTTCGGATTTATCTCCGCCCCTCAAGGGTAAAGTTTTCGTCGAGTTACGCTTCTTGGAGGATTCCAGAAGTTTCTGAGGCCTACGTCGTGGACGAGAAGAACATTGCCCAGGAGAAGGGAAGCTCGACTCCTGGCAAGCTGTTCATGATGTGCCCGAGATGCAACCTACAAAATGTGTTCAAGGAGGACGAGCATTCGAAATGCCTTTACTGCCTCCACGAGGACAAAGCGCACGTGGAGAAGGACTGTGTGTTTTGCTTTAACATGTCGGATCGGACGATGAAGGATCGCCGGACCCGTCTCTCCAACTGGCTGGAAGGCAAGAGCCCAGCAGGTGAGAAGAAGAAGAAGAAGTCCGAGCGGACTTCTAAGTCCTGTGATGGTGCCCCGGCGATGGGGGCCCAACAGAAGGCAAAGCACTGCGAGTCCGCGAGCACCGGGAGCGCCGAACGGTCGGGCTCCTCGGCTGCCAGGCAGGGCGCACCTTCACTTACGCCATCAACCGCTACCCAACGCTCTGGCTCGGGGAAGAGAAAATCCGAGAACCCGGCTAAACTTCTGGAGAGGGCCCGGTCGATCTCGGAGGAACTGGCCGAGGGGGAGCGTGGCGGTGACCCTCCCCCTAAGGCAGGGATCGGCAACCTTTGGCTCTCCACACTGTTTGGACTACAAGTCCCATGATCCCTCACAATTGACTATACTGGTTACGGCTAATGGGAGTTGTAGTTTAAAGCATTTGGCGAGCCAAAGGTTGCTGACCCCTGCCCTAAGGTGAAGGCCTCAAGCGCGCCCAAGGTGGTAAAGGCCTTGATTCACCTGGCTAAGGCCTCTATCGAGGGAGTCGCTGCGGCCCTGGCGAAGCCTGTGGAGGCTATCCCAGTGGAGGCGACCTCGGGGCCCAGAGTTTCCCTGCCTCTGCGGAGGGAATCCTCTTTTAGGCCCATTGAGAAGACCCCTGTGAAGAACCCGGTGGAAAAAGAGGGGAGGGCGGTGGCCGTCAAAGACACGGACACAACCTCCGAGGAGGAACTGGCCGAGAATTTGGAAGAGGCCCAGCCCCACGGGAGGAATCCCGAGGAGGGGGACGACGAGAGCGAGTGTGGCAACGACGACGAGGTTCGCGTGGAGGAACAACCGTTGCTCCCGGCACGCCCGTCGCAACCCGAGCCTCAGGACAATTCGGTGGCCATTTTGACGGCAATCCAAGCCTTATGCACGGAGATAAGGACGAGACTGCCCCTGCCCCTGCCGGAACGGAAGCCCTCCGAACAAAAGGAGGAGAATTCATCCAGTGCCCCTTCAGCCCTCACGGCCTTCTCAGCCTTTGTTGCCTTCCCCGATGCCGAGGGACGACACGGGAACGGACACGGCCATGACGGGGACGGATGATGACGACGGCGGTGACGACGGGACTGGCCTCCCGTCTCCGATTCCTCGGGCGTCCCCGCCTGACGAGATTGGCTCCTTCCACGCCATGATTGCCAGGGCATCCAAGCTTTTTCAACTCTGCCCTGAGGAGAAGAAGAAGTAAGGCTTCCTCTACCAACGGCGCAATGCCAAAAGGAAGACGGTCCTTGCGGTGCCGTTGCTGGATGACATCTGGGACGAGGGACTTGCCCTCCTCAAGAACCCATCCACGACACCTGCCAAGAGGGACCGATACGAGAAGAAGTACCGGGCCCCCGACGCCACCCCATTGTGCCTTAGGACGCAGCCGACCCCCGATTCGGTCATCTCAGCGGCGGCCAAGAAGAAAGCGGGGGTGGGGGGGGCATCGGCTTCATCCTCAACTTCCCCACCGGACGGCGAGGGAAAGAAGCTGGACGCCATGGGACGACGAGTGATCTCGTCGGCCGCGACGACGTTTAAGGCGGCCAACGCCCTAGCGATTGTGGCCCGCTACGACAGGGAATTGTGGTACACGATCGCCCCCCTGTTGGATTTCCTCCCGGACGACAAGAGGGCAGAGGCCCTGGCGATCTTACAGGAGGGTTAGGTGGCGTCGGACCACGCCATAACTGTGGCCACAGACATTGCCGACACCGGTTTCCGCCAGTTGGGCAACAGCGTTTGCCTTCGACGGCAGGGGTGGCTCAAGGCGACGGATTTCCGCCAGGACGTGCAAGCCAAGGTTTTGGACATGCCCTTCGACGGGAACAATCTGTTTGGAAAGACTGTGGATGAGTCGCTGCAGGCCATCAAGACCGACAGAGACGGCTCGGGCCTTGGGAGTTCTGCTGCAGCGGCGGCCGCCCTTTTGGAACTCCGGAGGCAAGCAAGGTGCCTCCAAAGGATTCTGCGGCGGCTCCTCAACCTACGGTCAGGTGGCCCGCTCCTCGTCGCAAGAAGCCTACAGGGGACGAGGCAAGTCTGGTGGATCTCGCCGTCGTCGCCAGGGAGGCCAGGGCGGCAAGGCGGCTTCCAAGCAAGACTGAACCGGCCGTCGCGCAGGGCCCCCACCAAAGCACCCCGGTGGGAGGCCGGCTGACAAGGTTTTTTTTTTTTTAAAACTTTTTTTATTGATTTTAAACAAACAATAAAATAACAACCCAAACCAAACTTACAGTGGATGCACAATTTGCTCACATATACATATACTTTATTATGTTCTCGCCCACTGTGTTCCTCGTCCCTCCCCCCTCCCGATCCTACTTCCCCGCATTGTTAGTACCGGCCTATTGTTGTAGAGAGTCCACTTCAGCGGCACACATCGAGTCACCATCACTCGGTCCATCATACGAGGGCCCAAATAGTTCTGCTATTAATTGTATCCAGCCCGATAGGGCTCCTGCTTCTCCCTCTATGTCCCCTCTTCATGCTTCCTGCCATGCCGCAGTTTCTTCCTCCGCCCACTTCTGCAAGTCCCGCCACCATGTTTCCACTTTGGGCCTGTGACTTGCTTTCCATCCCATTGCGATCCTTCTTTTTGCCAGGGCATATGCTAAATCTTTTAATTTACTCACATGTTTAAGCTTAGCCGATATGGGGAACCCACCCAACAAGCAAGCCCACGCAGTATCCACCTTCATACAGATCCCATTATCTTCCATTTTCTGTGCTATGTCCCCCCAATATCTTGCTATCTGTGGGCATGCCCAGAACATATGCGCCATCCCTGCGTTTTCCTCATTACATTTTGGGCACACTTGGCTTCCAGCATTTCTAAATTTCGCTATCTTTGATGGTGTCAGGTATGCCCTGTGAGTTATGTACAATTGTATTTGCTGAAGCCTGGCGTTTCTCGACACTTTTTTATGATATCCTTGTGCCCTCTCCCACATCCTGTCGCTCATTTGGTCCCCCACTTCTTCTTCCCAGTCCAGTCTAAGTTGCGCCACCTCCTTGCCCACTTGGGTCATTATCATCTCATGCACTCTAGATGTTTCGTGCCCCCCTTCCGCCATATCATATATCACATCCAATGTGGTATCCGCCTCCTCTGCCAGTTCCACCTCAGACCAGGTGTCTTCAATACGCTGCAACATCCCATGATATGTAATATATTGCCCGGCACTTAACCATGTTTGTTCCACCAGCTCCTCAAATTCTAGCATCTTCCCCTCCTGCCACACATCCCCCATAGTTGCTATTCCCACCGGTTCCCAGTGCTTCCTGATCATTAACCTTAATTCCTTAATTGCTTTTCTGCTCCCGCCACTGTGACCAGTGGGATCTGCAGGGTGCATGGGGATGGCTTATCCATCAACGCCCTTTGCCACATCTCCCACCCAAGGCCCAACATCCTTGGACGGCCTCTCAGGTCTCGCTTGGGCAACCATATCATCTCTTTCAAGAAGTATGGAGCACAGTCCCCTTGGTGCAGCCTATGTTCTAATGTAGGCTCCTAGGAGAGCCATTTAGCAACATGTTGTAATTGGCTTGCTATATAATACACTTCCCAGTTTGGTAATTTAATGCCTCCTTTTCCATACAGATTTTGTAGTTTCCATAGGGCTACTCTGTTCTTCATCCCGTGCCATAGAAATTCCCTACATATGCTGTCCAACATGATAAAGAATTTCCGAGGTATGGAGAATGGGATGTTTGCGAAGCAATGCAACAATCTGGGCAATGCCACCATCTTGAGCATCGCTCCACACCCCATCATTGCCAAGGGGAGTTTTGCCCAAAATTTCATACTATTCTCCAGTTTCTTAACCGTTTTTTCGGTGTTATGCATGTGTTCAGCCTCCACCGTATGGTATATATCTATCCCAAGATATTTGAAGGTTGTGACCTCCCACAGTATCTGTAAAACCGGCAACTTTTCCACCGAGAGCCCTGTATATCTTCCCAGCGGAAACACACAGGACTTACTGGGTTTCACAGCTATACCTGATAGTTCTGCAAACTTTTGCATCACTTCCAATATGTATTGAAGGTTCTCTTCTGGGTACCGCAAATACAGTAACATGTCGTCTGCATATAGTGAAATTAAATGCGACGTATCTCCAACGACAATGCCTATTGCATCATATTGCTGCCTTAAATAAATCACCAGAGGTTCCAACGCTAAGATATACAGCATGGAGGACCAAGGGCATCCCTGCCTGGTAACTCTACCTAGTTGCCACCTTTCAGAGATCACCGTTCCTGTCTTCACTCTCGCTAGTGGCGTACTGTATAGTAGTTCTACCCAATGAAGATATCCCGGCCCATGCTGTAATTGGCTAGGCCCACTTTTAGCCAAGGCCACTTGACCGAGTCGATTGCCTTGACTGCGTCAAGCGATACTATCACCATCTCACCTGTGTCCCCGTCTGAGTGTTCGACCACCCGATGGAGTCGCCTCAAATTATTCGAGATGTTTCTGTTTGGGACATATCCTGTCTGGTCAGGATGTATCAACTTATCGATAACCTTCTTTAATCTATTTGCTAGGACCGCTGTTAGAATCTTACTATCTTGGTTCAACATCGACAGAGACCTGTAGGATCCGCAGTCACTACCCAATTTATTAGGTTTAGGAAGTGGTATAATAACCGCTTCG
This sequence comes from Ambystoma mexicanum, assembly GCF_040938575.1. Classification (NCBI taxonomy): domain Eukaryota; kingdom Metazoa; phylum Chordata; class Amphibia; order Caudata; family Ambystomatidae; genus Ambystoma; species Ambystoma mexicanum. The sequence continues at coordinate 294,508,404 of NC_090936.1, read as the reverse complement.
CGCAAAGATTCTGGTAATTTCCCAGCTTCATATGCTTAGTTGAGCATCTCTAGCAATGGGAGAAGTACCTCTGCTTTATATACCTTGTAGAATTCGCTTGGGAGTCCATCCGTTCCCGGGGTCTTACACGTGGGCAGCTGCTTCACCACTTCCTCTTGTTCCTCTAGGGTGATCGGGGCATCTAGCTCTTCCCTCCCCTCTGCACTAATCTGGGGCAATCCAATATCTTCTAGTATGTCCTCTATCTCCCTTCCGTTACTCCCCGTCACATCCCTGTACAGGCGTTTGCAATATTCTACAAATTCCTGATTAACCCCCTCCTGCGTATCCACTATGTCTCCATCATCGTTCACAATTGTTCTGATTGGGGGCCTAGGGGTCTCGTTTTTGTAGAGCCACGCCAAGACTCTCCCTGGTATGTCTCCTCTAACATGTTGTCTCTCTATATACTTTTTATAGTTGAGATTGCATAACCTCTCCCAATGTCCTACACATTTCTGCTGCAGACCCAATATCGTTTGTGTCTTCCTTCGTATTACTACTCCGTTCCAGTACCTTTTCTAGCTCCTTTTTGGAGTCCTGTAATTCAGCCAGGACCCCATTCTGCAGCCCTTTCGACTTGGCTATGGCAATTCCCCTCACTACTATTTTAAAGGCTTCCCAAAGCGTGCCCGCTGTCTTGACACTGCCAGTGTTTATCTTAAAGTAACTTAAATATTTCCTCCCGCATATCCTCTCTAAATACATTATCTTTAAGCGCCTCTGCGCACAATCGCCATGTGGGTATCCTTCCCCTCGGGGGGCGGTATTGCCACACTAGCATCAGTGGCGAGTGGTCAGAGAGGACTCTGGCTTTATATTCCACCAGCGGTATATCGGTCAGTAGTTCCCGCGTGACAAACACATAATCTAATCTAGTATATAGGCCCTGTGGGGCTGCATAGTGCAGATATTGCCTGTCCTGCGGGTGACATGACCTCCATGCATCCGTCAGCCCAAAATCCTCCAACAGCGCATGCAATGCCTTTGCGGCCGGGGTGGGTCTATCTACTTTCGTATCTGATCTATCCAGGTTGGGGTTTAATACACAGTTAAAGTCTTCCCCCCACAGTACCGCCCCCCCTATGCTACCACTGAGTTTACCGTAGAGGGTCCTGAAGTACACAGCCGTGTCCTGGTTCGGAGCGTAAGTGTTTACTATGCAGATCTCTCGGTTTTCCACCATCCCCTTCATAACCACCATCCTGCCATCTGCCTCTACCGCAGAGCTCAACAGCTGGAATGGGAAATGTGTGGGCCCCCACTACCGTCCCTCTCCATTTTTTCCGTATCTCTTCCAGTTTATCTCGCGTTAAATGAGTTCCTTGTAACAACGCTATGTCCACTTTCTGCCTGCGCAGATACATCATAACCTTGTTTCGTTTCAAATAGCTATTGAACCCCCTAACGTTCCAAGTGACTATCCTAAGGTCTCCCATGGTTCATCTCGTTTTCCCAAGGGTGTAGGCTTGCCCCATATCGCTTCCCCAACTACAACAAACCACTGCACACTACCCCTTCCCAACACCCCATTCCCCAACTTCAAAATGCTGCACACCCCCTTCCCCTCCCTACTTTGACCCCAACCCCAACAAGTGCCCAGCTCCAACCCTGGATCTCAGGCCCCCCCGCGCTTGGTTCTGCCCCAGAAAGCCCGGCCCAGAACCCAGCAGGGTGTCACCGGACTACCAGTGACCTAACTTACTATATATTATGGGGGGTATGAGGTCATGCTTTGTGTAGCTCCTATATTTATCAAAGTTTTACTGCCACTATAGCTAAAGCTCTTAACCCACTTTTTCGCCTATCATCTACAGTGCTATATTCAAGTCCCATTGTCATAAGCTGTGGCACCTAGAGCGCCACCGCCGCATTGTACTTATCTCCACCGTCAGTTCCCTGAACATCCGATTCCTGAGGGCAGCTCTGCGCGTCCAACCATCCCATGGCATCCTCCGGAGTGTCGAAAAACCAGGTTCTACCCTTGTGGAACACCTTCAATTTAGCAGGATAGAGCAGCATGTACCTATGACCCGCTTCCCGCAATCTTTTTTTCACGTCCCGAAGTTCATGCGACTGTGCTGTACTTGCAAGGTATAGTCCGGGTATGCTGTTATGTTTACTGGCCCTCTCTGTATCGTGCCACCTTTCTGAAAGGGCTCGAGGATTTTTTCCCGGTCTCGGTAGTTTCATATCTTGGCTATTACCGGCCTACGAGGGTTCCCCGGCGGCGGCTTCCTCGTCAGGGCCCTGTGCGCCCTCTCAACTGCAAACCCTTGAGACAGGGCTCCCCCGGTTATCTCCTGCAATTACATTGACTTGACAAATTCCACAGGGTTGGTTCCCTCCGCTCCTTCCGGCAATCCGATGATGCGGATGTTGTTTCTACGGGCGCGTCCCTCCGCCTTCTCCGCCCTACTCTCCAGGTTGCCCACACGTTGTACCAAGGCATGAAGTTCAGATTTGTGGCCCGTGCAGGCGGCCGTGTTCGGGGCCACCTCTTTTTCCAGGTCCCCCGTGCGCTCCGCAAGCGTTCTCATGTCTTGCGGGAGCAGATTGACATCCTCCTGCACCGCCCCGACTTTGAGCTCAAGTGCAGCTTTCAGTTCGGTTATTGCCAGGCCTAGTTGGTCTCCAAGGCCACTTTCAGGTCTGCAATTGCCGCCAGTACCTCCTGGTTGCCCATAACTTCCGGGCCCCCAACCGGAGTCTTGTCTTTCTGCCTGTCCCCTTCGGCACCCGGTGGTGTTTTAGCGAATTCGTCCAGTGTGGGCTGCTTGCTTTTCAATCTGATGGGCTTATTAGACATCCTGATTTGTCAGGGTGAAGTGGGCCGGCCCAGCGTGTGCTGTCCTCTCTCCGAGCATACCAAGTTGCCCCGGGAAGCCCTTTGGCAACTTCTCCTATTTCCAGAATGGACTGTGTCCTCCCACGTATTCCGGTGGGTGAGTTCTTCCCTCTCGGGGCTCAGGCTCCTGCCCCAGTCGACCTGGATTCCAGATCCTCCGCCTAGCACTGGTATGGCCCTGCGGGCTCTGATGGCCTCCTTCGCCCGTCCCCACCCTCAAGAGGCGAGCTGTGCGGCTGCAACTACAGTTATCATCCACAGCCTCCTCGGGTTCGCCGTACGCACGCCTTCCTATTTACTTCCAGTGACTGCCTGTCACTGCGTGTTTATGTAAGCCTGTTTATGTCCCAAGAGTGGCATAATTTATGGAGTCTTGCTTTCCGTTATGCCCTTGTGCTGGCTAGCCTCCTCAGGATACTGCAACGGGGCTTGTAACACGTAAAATTTCAAAGGTGGGTTCCACCTTTTAGTCTCTTATGGCAGCGCTGTAATAACTGTATTTCAGGCTTTCCGACTTGTTGTCAACTATCAGTTGTCAGCTACGGCACTTGTAGCTCTGCTCTTGTATCCTCCCGAAGGGAGGCCGCCCCCTCCGCAGTGTTCCACTCCAGGTGAAACACTTAATGCCACACACAGAGTGGTTCCACTATACTTGTGGTCTCTCACTCTTGGTATGCGGGGTCGTTCTCATTGCAGCAGTGTACACCCTTCGTGCTGCTGATCTTCCACCATCTCTGTTATGAGTGCTTTGCTGGTGTGACCCTCCGTTGTGTAGCGCTACTTTCAGTTCTCCTCATAGGGCTGATTGTTTTCTTTTTCCCCTTGGTGTATCACAGGTCTCATGCTTCCATCTTAGTTTATGGCCAGCTGAGTTGTGCAATCCAGCTCAATTACCATTTATTTATTCGTGCGTTTGCACGTCTGCATCTCGGGCTGCAGTGCCTCAATGTTTAGTGCTTCAGCACCGTTGTATTGGATACATTTGTATCTCCTTCAGCACACGTCTGCAGTCCGTTGAAGGTTGCAGTCCGCTCTCGTCAGCCCTGTTTCCCAGATACAATGTATCCCTCTGGTCAGGCCCGGCTTAATCTTCTCCTCGTTCACGTCCCCCCTCCGCTTCAGGCAGCAGCCTCCATATCTGCACAATCGCCAGTGCCGAGGCTCACAGGGCTCACAAGGCTTCTTCTACCTGCGGCCGCTCATCTCTCGGGCCCCGGTCCGGGTGCCGTGCACACACCCTGTATACTGCTCACTCAGCCTCAGCCCGATCCACACAGGGCACCTCTGCCGCCGGCATGCGAAAAGTCAAATGGCCCTGCACTACGTCCGGTCTCGCCTTTGTTCTATTTGTCTCTTAGGCTGCAGCCATTTTCTTTTGTTTCATCACGTTTTCGTTCCGAGATTTTCTTCAGACTCCGCCAGCCTTGTTGCTGCGCTGATCAGTGCCTCACTGCATTCCTACGTGCCCCAACTCTTCCCATGCACAATCCTCTCTGTTTCAGGCATTTTGCATCATTTAATGCGCTGTTTTCTGCCGGATGATGTGAGGATCTACAGGAGCTCTAGCCGGGACACGTCCTCCTACATGGCTCCTTAGCCACGCACCCCCCCGGCGGCTGACAAGGTTCGTCAGCGTGTGGAAGTCCATCGCCACCGACCGTTGGGTGCTGGATGCCCTGGCCCACGGGCACACTCTGGAATTTCTAAAGAAGTGCCCCCGAATTCCTCCCGTGGCCAGGAAGGAAAACCACGTCCCTCAACTACTGTTAGAGGTAAGGGCGATGCTCAAAAAAGGAGCCATCGAGCTTGTCCCAAAGAGGCTCCAGGGCTCCGGAGTATACTCGAGATAGTTCCTCGTCAGAAAGAAGACAGGAGGTTTGCGTCCCATCCTGGACTTGCGTCGGCTAAACAAATACATCAAGGCACAGAAGTTCTGGATGGTCACCCTCCAGCACGTGCTGGGCCAGCTGGAGGAGAGCGACTTCCTATCCTCTTTGGATTTGGAGAATGCGTACTTTCACATCCCCATCCTAAAAGGACACCGAAAGTTTCTCAGGTTCGTAGTCCAAGGGCGGCACTACCAGTTCAAGGCCCTCCCATTTGGATTGAAGGGTGTTCACCAAGTGCCTAGCACCAGTGGCGGCGCAGCTGAGCCTGCAGGGGATCCACGTCTATCCCTACCTGGACGACTGTCTCATCCGAGCAGGGACAAGGGAACTTGCCGTAGAACACACAGCAAAGACCGTCCTGCTGCTCACGGACCTGGTATTCTCCATCAACTTCCCCTAATCCCACCTGGTTCCGTCGCAGGTCGCGCTGTTTTTGGGAGCCAAGCTCGATACAGTAGCGCAATTGGCCTTGCCGTCGAAGGAAAGAACGCAGGCCATGCTGGGCAAGGTACGGCGTCTGCTGGCCACGGACGTGGGCGGAGTGAGGACCATCAAGTCCCTTCTCGGGATGATGTCCTCTTGCATCTATCTGGTGCGCCTGTGCAGGCTTTGGATGCGCCCTCTGCAGGAGTTCTTCGACGCCCGTTGGACGCAAGCGACGGATAGCTTCGAGGAAAAGATCTTGCTCAACGAAGCATTCCGCCATGCAATTCGATGGTGGGGCACCTGCGCGCATCTCGCCGCGGGCCCGGATTTTCAGACTCCAGCATAGCAGGTGACGGGGATGACGGATGACTCCCTGGAGGGGTGGGGAGCGCACTCTAGAGATCTTCATGCGAGAGGCCTGTGATTTCCGGAGGAAAGGCCGCTCCACATCAACATACTGGAGCTCCGTGCAGTGTTCAGGGCCCTCAAGTCATTCCTCCCATCCCTCAAGGGCAAGGTGGTGAGGATCTTCACTGACAACACCACCACGTTGTTCTACATCCGGAAGCAGGAAGGAACCAGATCCCCAGCCCTGTCTAAGCAAGCCCAGGATCTGTGGCACTGGGCCATTGTCCAGGGGATGTTTCTGGTACCTTTTTCATCTGGCAGGGATAAAAAACACCATCGCCGACTCACTCAGCAGGGAGCTGCGCTCGTGCCACGAGTGGGAACTACGCCAGGATCAAGTGGATCATCTCTTCCGGCGATGGGGCAAACCCCAAATCGACCTGTTCGCGACGGCGACGAACTCCACGTGCCAGAGGTTCGCCAGCAGGTTCCCCCAGACGAGGAGCATGGGCGATGCTTTCTCGTTCCCCAGGAACGGCCTATTCCTGTATGCGTTCCGGCCGTTTCCGTTGCTTCTCAGGCAACTCAAGAGGTCCTAGTGCAGGATGATCCTCGTCGCACCGAGGTGGCCGAGACAGATATGTTTCCCGGATCTTCTGGTCTTGTCAGCGTCCCCACCAGTCAAACTGTCGATGGACGCAGATCTTCTCTCCAGAGAAGGAGGTGCCATTCTTCATCACGACCCGGAGTCGCTGAACTTGCAGGCCTGTCTCCTGCAGCACTAGAGTTTGGAGGGTACGATATCCCGGCTGACTGCAGAGAGGTTCTTGCAAAGGCCAGGGCGTCCTCAACTCTCAAGTGCTACGGACACAAGTGGAAGAGGTTCTCTGTCTGGTGCCGTGTACAGAAGATCAACTCTCTACGGATTACAGCCCCTCAAGTGCTACCGTACTTACTGTTGCTGGCCAAAGCTGGACTAGCGCACGCTTCCATCAAGATACATCTGGCAGCGATTTCCCGATACACCAGAACTGCAGGACGGTCATCCCTGTGGTCTCATCGCCTGGTGAAGGAGTTTATGAAAGGACTGTTCCCTTCGTTCTCGCTGGTGAAGGCTCCAGCCCCAGCGTGGGAGCTCAGCGTGGTGCTGACCAGGCTCATGAGCCCACCATTCGAGCCCTTGCATTCGGCTCCGTTGAAGTTCCTGTCGTGGAAGACAGCGTTCCTTGTGGCCATCACCTCTGCACGACGCGTGGGAGAGGTTCAAGCCCTTTCCTGCAAGCCTCCATACTTGACTTTCCACGAGACGAGGGTGGTTCTGAGGACGCACCCCTCCTTCTTGCCCAAGGTGCTGTCGGACTTCCATCTCAATGAGCCCTTGGTGTTACCAGTCTTTTTCCCGTCGCCGGCCGAGAGGACTTTGCACTCGCTGGATAAAGCTAGAGCGCTGAAGTTCTACGTGGACCGAACGAACAGTTTTCGGAAGACATCACAGCTGTTTGTGAACTTTGGACCTGTGAACCAAGGGAAGGCTCTCTCGAAGGCTTCCATTTCCAGATGGCTCTCCGACTGCATCATGCACTGTCATCGGTTGGCAAACCAGCCGTTGCCCGGGCGTCCGAGAGCCCATTCGACCAGAGCGATCGCTGCTACCTAGTCTGGTGTGCCCCTGCTGGCCATCTGCAGGGCTGCTACGTGGAGGTCGACGCACACCTTCACGAGATTCTACTGCGTCGACCGGGATTCCAGGGAGGAGTCCAGAGTCGGCCAGGCAGTGCTGCGCAACCTGTTCGCTTAAGGTGAGCATGGTGAGGAGGTAAGAGATGCCTAATGTTGAGTTTTACGTAATGCTTAATGTTGAGCCTTGCGACCTCCCGTGGTTGTGCATGTGTGTACTGCTATGTATTTTTATATTCATGAGCATGTGAATCCATGTCAGACCCCATGCTGGAGAAGGAACAAGTTGCTTACCTGTAACTGTTGTTCTCTGGCATGGATTCACATGCGAACCCTCCCTCCTACCCCTCTGCGGCTCTTCACTTGGTTATACTGCCACTTTACTTGCTACCAAATCTGAGGATGGCTGGCAGGGCCGGGGCTTAGGGAGAGAGCAGTCATTGGCTGGGGGCAGTATGACCCAGAGACCAGTGATTGGTTACTACTAAGAAAGACAGATCAGAAACGAAACTGATACTGATGGTTTCCTTACCGAGGATTCCCAGCCTGACGACAGGTAATATTCATGAGCATGTGAATCCATGCCAGACACATGCTGGAAACCACAGTTACAGGTAAGTAACTTGTTCCTTACAGAGTGGAGGACCAAAGTCCTTAACAATTGGTGAGAAGATGTTGATATACAACCAGTTGATGCAGGGGAGGTAGAAACATGAACCATGGACAAGGACAGTAGAGCATGATATAGGGAAGGGATATTGGAGGAAGTGATATGTTTTAGGATGAAGGGGTTAGGGATTAGTGCAGTGTGGTTGTTGTAGAGAGGTAAGGATAGTGGAGAACAGGGAGATGTGGTGGCATAGAATGCTATGCAAGTGATTCTTCAGAAAGAAGGGGAGTTCTAGAAGGTTGGATTTAAATATAGATAGATTGGGAGTTGTACGGAGAGGAATAGCATTCCTGTGTAAGGGAGTGAGGAGAGGAAGAGAGCAGAAATGAGAGGGAGTGCAATGCGCGCACAAGAGGTGGCAAGGAGGTAAGCCGAGGATGATCATAGGGAGCAAGGGGGAGAGTAGGTTGGAATCAGATGGGCCCATAAGTAGGGTGGGGCAAGTCTGTGTATTGTTTTGAAGATTATGAGAATGAGTTTATACTTTGCCATCTGTCTCAAAGATAACCCCTCGAGGACTCTTCCAATTCAAAGTACTACCTTTTAGGTTTTATGGTGCTCCTGCCACGTTCCAATTACTGATAGACAAAACCCTAAGAACCTATTCTAGTTACTCTAGAGCTTATTTATATGAGATACTCCTACGTCCCGTCTACTTTCCTCCATACTGCCTAGGCATCCCTCGCTGGGGACGGGAGACAGAACCTTTTTCATCAGAGAAATCATCTTCCCTTTTAAATTTAGATGCGTGCAGGGCGCGGCACTGGGAGCATGTGCTCCCCTGACTCTGCCCACTGGCGCAACTCCTCAGTCCTCTTTTCCGCGTCAATGGACCACTTTCACCAGCGCTCCTGGGTTAGGCCTCTGGCCTAATAATTCCCTGCACTCTTCCCCGGAGAAGTACTTTTGTCTTCTTTTTTCTTGTCTTTAATCAGGTACATCGTTCATGTGGTGCCACGCTCCTCCCTGGCGCATGTCGACTTCAGCTGGCTTCAGCAGGTGTGCACCCTGCGAGGGCCTCTCCCCTATGTCTGACCCCCATGCTCTCTGCCTCTGCTGTCTCATCCCCGACCACGGCTCGGAGGGCTGCACTGCGTGCTATGCACAGACACCACACGCTCTGAAGAACAGATTAGCCAGGTGGAGAGAGCTTTTCCGAAGGTCGCTTCCAGAGGACTTAAAGGAATTCGTCAAGTACAAGACCAGGCCCAAGGTAGGGGCACTGTTTTGATCTGCACCCCAAAATGGTGGCTCCTTCCTCAGGAAGCGCACGAGTGGGAGGGACCTATCAGGTCCCAGTACCAGTGCAGGCACAGAGGCTGCTTCAGCTACCGACCACCAGGCCGAGGGGTCGCGAGATCCTACCGGTGACTGCACTGAAGGACTGCAAGGTTCCACTACCGGGTTTCAACCTGAGGGGCTACGCCCTAATACCGGACAGATGTCTGAGGGGACGCCTGTACACAGCACTACCAGCGCTGCAGCCGAGGCCACTCTGCCCACCAGGACCCGTCTTGAGGTGCAGGGTAGGCCTCAACCACCACCGCCAAGAGTCCTGGAGGAGGCCAGGCCTCAACCTCCACTGCAAAGATTCCTGGAGGTGGCTGGGCCCAGCGCGGAAAGCGCCACGACACAGGCACGTGGCACGCAGCCTGACAAAATGGCCGCTGGGCCAGACAAAATGGCGACTTGCCCGACACCATCCCCCTTTGGGTACCAGGTAGGGGAACGAGTTTCCAGGTGGGACTAGTCATCGCCTGGCACATGGCCCACGGCATATCCTTCAGCGTCACAGGGCTAATACACCCTGTATACAGCAAGACAGAGTGTTCCCAGGTCTCAGCAACTTCAGGGCCCCACGCCCATGCCCGCTCCACCAAGCGGTCCTCCGGTCTGTGAGAGTTCGCCGATTTCCTTACTGAGCTCCCTGTGCAGAGCCAGGCGAGCTTCAAGGCTGGGCTGGCTGAAGCCAAACTAGTAGCGGATGACATAATAGAGTCCACAGTGGCTCACATTGACACCTCAGGCCCTGCCATATGTATTGCTACCGACATGAGAAGGACGGCCTGGCTACGGGCGACCAAGTTCAGTCCTGATGGCCAGGAGCGTATACTGGACCTTGCTTTCGAGGGTGGCGATCTGTTCCATCCTACCACGGACGAGGAACTCGATAAAAAGAAGAATAGTTCGCAGATTGCCAAATCCTTACCAATCCTCACAAAGTTCACTCCCAAGGCATATAGCCAGACACACCAGCGCTCAGACAAGTGTCAGTCTTTCAGGGGCTTCCAGGAGGGACGGTCCAGACAACCGGACAGATCAGAGCCAGCACAGGCGCAAGCAACACAAGGCAGCTCACAAGGGCTTTTTCCAGTCCCCCTCCTCGGCCCCAGCCTCATAGAGGAAGAAAGGCATGAAACAGCCATCCGGATCCACAAGTCTCCGGTGGGGGCTGTCACTCTCAACACTGGCAGACAAGGTTCACAGACCCATGGATCCTCTCAATAGTATCCACGGGCTTCCGGCTCCCTATCCCTCCTTCTCCTCTCTCCTCCCCTCCGCTCCCACAGATTGGGACAGCAACTCTGTTGGCGGAAATTCCCTCGCTCGTAGTGAGTCAGGCAGTGGAGTAAGTCCCAGCCTCCCAGCGGGGTCTGGGCTTCTATTCACAGATTTTCACCATGCACAATAAGAACAAGGCTGGCCTGAGAGTTGTGTTGGAGCTTTCCACCTTGAATTTTTCCCTCCCTCTTCAAAAGTTCAAGATGGTTACTCCAACGCTTATAACGGAGACATTGTGTGAGGGAGACTGGATGTGCTCCCTGGATCTGAAGGATGCTTAGCTACACGTCCCGATCTGGCAGCCCCATTGGTCCTTTCTGAGGTTCAGGATCATGGGTTTTCATTTCCAATGCAAGGTTCTACCCTTTGGCCCCAATTCGGTCCCCAGGGTCTTTACAAGACTGCTGAACGTGGTGGCAGCCCTACTGAGGGCCCAGGGTTGCCACGTCTACCCATACCTAGATGACTGGCTCGTCAGGGCAAGGTCCCCGGAGACAGTGAACCATACTACACGAGCTGGGATTTTCCTTCAATCTCAAGAAGTCACAGCTGGAGCCCACGCAGAGTCTAACGTTCCTGGGCCTCATCTGGAATACGAGCTATGAGATGATTTTCCCCTCAGAGGACAAAATCACAGCCATCAAGAAGGCCACGGGGCATTTTCTCAGCAGAGCAGTGACCTCGGCTTGGTGGTACCAACACCTCCTGGGCATCGTGGCGGCAGATCTCCTTGCTGTGCCGCATACGAGACTCGGGATAAGGCGCTTGCAGCTACACTTCGCTGCCAGGAGAAGGATTCCCAGACAGAAATGGTCAGCATCCCACCTCATCTCCACCAGGACCTAGTCTGGTGGAGCACGGACAGCAACCTGCGTATAGGCAGGCCCTTCCATCAACCAGTGCCTCGGGTCACCATCACCACAGACTCGTCCCTAGAGGGCTGGGGAGCTACTTTGGGCAGCCACAACAGTCACAGGGTCTGGTCCCGTCAGGAGGATATGGCTGAAATCAACTGGCTCGAGTTGATGGCCATCTGGCTTGCTCTCAAAGCCTTCTTCTCTATGATCAGCGGCAGGGCGATCCTTATTCAGATCGACAGCTGCACCAGCATATATTACATCAACAAGCAGAGTGGCAGCAGGTCTCTTCGCCTATGCACTCAAGCAGTCGACATTTGGGAGTGGGTGCTGGGAAACGACATGCACCTGTCAGCAATACACCTCCTGGGGAATCCAACCTGGAGGCAGACAGGTTCAGCAGGCTTGGTCTGGACAACTACGAATGGTAGTTCAACGAACAGGTCCTTCAGGAAATCTTCGACAGGTGGGGTCATCCTCAGGTGGACCTCTTTGCCACCTGGTACAACAGGAGGTGCCCCCAGTTCGCATCCTCGCAGGGACAGGGCAGGGGCTCCCTGGGCGACGCGATGCAGATCCTGTTTAACGACATGAATGCATATGCCTTCCCTCTGACCCTCCTGGTTCACAGGATAATCTGCAAGATCTGGTAGTCCCGGCACCTGCGTATCATCCTGATAGCTCTGTGGTAGCCAGCAAGACCATGGTTCTCGGAACTACTCAGCCTGTCGGATCAGGCCCCAGTGCACCTTTCTTTGGGTTCAGCACACCTACTTTGTCAGCAGGGAGGTACGGTCATCCCACCCGCCCCCCAGAAATTTGACCTTGCAGCGTGGATCCTGAACAAGTCACACTGATGCAGCTGTCTCAAGCCAACCTAGACATTATACAAGGGGCTAGGAGTGGTGCTACCAGGAGCTAATACAAAAGCAAGTGGACCAGGTTTTATCACTGGCCAGAATCAAAGGAAGTGGATCCCTTGATCTGCACGTTGGACAACGTACTATCCTTCTCGGCATACCTCGCAGACTAGGGGGTGCAGGTAGACACGTGCCGCACCTACTATCTGGCGGCTATTGGAGTCTACAGGAACTCTGGGGAGGACGTGTTTTCATCCTCCAATCTGGTGATTAAAAGACACTTGGCAGGCCTTACCAGGGTTTACCCGCCCATCAAGAAACTAGACCCTGTGTGGGACCTCAACGTGGTCTTGGGCGCCCTGGCGCACAAACCATTCGAACCTATGGCATCCGCTTACATCAGGCTAGTCACCATCAAGACGACCTTCCTGGTGGACCTCACCTCAGCACTCCGGATCACTGAAATCCAGGCGGTGGTGGTCTCAGAGCCTTCTACTACTTGTCATAAGGACATGATGGTGCTTAGAACTCACCCCGCATTCTTGCCTAAGGTTGTCTCCTCTTTCCACCGAATGAGGAGATAGAGCTACCAGCTTTCTTCGCGGACCCAAAGGATGATGCTCAGAGGGTGCTGCACTAACTAGATGTCAGGTGTGCTCTAACTGAGGACTGAGGATTGGCACTGGTGGGCGGTGTCAGGGGAGTGCATGGTCCCAGGGCTGCGCCTCCGTGCCCGTCTAACTTTAAAGGGGAAGATGATTTTTCTGGTGAAATAGGTTCTTTCTCCCTGGCTAGGTACACCCATATGGGCTAGGAGTAAGTTAGTCATTACGGTGAGTCACTTATTATTTATTATCCATAGCAAGACCTGGCCGGAACCCATGCACCATCTTTGTGATCGCAAGAGGCCTTCAGAGAGCCAGTTTAACAGCCAACCCAAAGAAATGTCACCTGGCCCACTCGGCTGTAAGGTATCTGGGTTATTTTGTGGGAAACGGATTGGTTAAATCCGAAACGGAAAAGGTCAAACGGTACAAGCAACAGCGGTACCAACAAACAGAAGTAAACTTTGTGCTTTGCTTGGATTGACTGGCTACTATAGAAGGTTTATAACAACTATTCCACCTTGGCCACCAATCTTACTGACAAGCTCTAGAATTCCCATCCAGAAAAGCTTGTCTGTTGTAAAGGCCTTAAACAAATTTTATGCCATGAGCCTGTCCTAAAATGCCTGATTTCAATCGCAATTCATTCTGCAGATCGATGCTTCTAAAGTTGAAATAGGAGCTTTGCTGTCACAAGAACATGATGGCTTGGAACATCCAGTCCTATACACCAGAGAACAGGCATATGGGGCAGTAGAATTTGAAGCTCTAGCCATCAAATGGGCAATCCTGAACTTGCGATAGATACTAACTTACCGGAAAGTTGTGACTGACCATTCTCCCCTAACCTGGTTAAGTTTGAGAAAAGATTTGAATGCCCGTTTAATGAGATGGTTTTTAGATCTGCAACCATTTTATTTTTCGGTTGAACATCAAAAGAGGAAAGAACAAGGCAACACAGATGTTTAAGTTGTTTCCCACTTCTGAATCAAGGGGAAGCCTCCCATTTAACGTGAGACGTATGTGACGAATTTGGACAATTCATCCCTTCTCCCCGGATGGGAGCCACTCCCTTTGAGGCTAGGGCAGCGAGCCCACTATGCAAGATCCTCCCTAGGGGTCTTGGCAAGTGGGACCTCACTGGGAGTGACTCCCCTCTTGGGGGAAAAAGCACTCCCATTCCAGAATGGAACTCCCTGTTCAAACCACCTTGTCAGCATATATCAATATGGAAAAAACGTGTATATCTCCTGCAACCACAGTATTTTACAAAGATCCTTCTTTACCTCTCTTCGCTGCAGGTAATGCTGAACACAACCTGAATGCCCTGATTAACAAAGAACACTGTTCAAACTGTTTCTGTGACGTTATTAAGAAGATAATGAATTATAAAGCAAAGGGAGATGCTTACAGAGGTAGTAGGACTGCTACGCAGAGGCAAGCCTCTGCAGATTTGACGTTCTGGCGGGGCGGAGCCACGTTGGCCTGCGCAACCAGCAGAATCAAGGAAGGCAAGCGAAACGCTAACAGAATGCCTATGGGTTGGCGTTCTACCTGATCTACAAGCTCAGGTTGGAACGGGAGCAGAAATGGAAAGACACCTGTCTCGTCGGGTAGCGCGACCATGCAGGACCTGTGGTGGCCCGGGAGGCCGGTAACCGATGCCAAGACCAGACTGTATGAAGGAGCCCAGATCCCTGAGCTCTCTCCATGTCGGACCGTAGCTACAGGGATACATAGCCACAGGGAAAGCCAGCGAGATTACGGGAGCCTGAGAAACCCGACCGAAGACATACCGCTACAAGGTACAAACATTGCGAATAATAGCTGGAGAACACATACAGCTTGTGAGAGCTTGCAAAATCGAAGTGTGCAAATACCCTATAAAAGGGGCTGTGGGGACTGGCCACCAGGGGGCGCACGGATGGTATCGCTCTCTGTGTAGGCTCCGCGCAAGGGTCCTGAAAAGTGGGTTGAGCCCCCACCACGAGACCCCACCACGAGACCCCCATCTGCTACATCATCGATGAAAACCAGCATCGGAAGTGTCCAGGCACCACCCGGAGAAAACCCAAAGCAAAACAAAGCCTTTTTTGCGGAGAAAATTCCCCCCGCGCCACACGCAGCAGGAAGGGCCTGCGTGCCTCTTCCACACGCTGAGCCGTGAAACATGCGGCAACGGGGAGAGCGCGCCAATCCACATCGCTGCTGGGGCCCACTCTAAAGTACGCGCATATCTCCCCCCGCAGGGCCGCCCAGCTGTCCTGCGGCCCCCAGGCCCGTGAATTTGAGGCCCGGACGAGAGCCGTCTGGTCGCCGGATCCTGTGCGGCGTTGGCTTTGGTCCGTGGAACAACCCTGCCCTGCGGTGACGCGGTATCACCTCTCTTCACCCCGCTTGCTTGAGCTGCTCCTGTTGCTCGCCATGTGCGCCGGGCCCTCTTTTGGATTCCAACTTGGCTGATGAATCGAACGGTGAGTGAGGCCTGGGGCTGTTGAGGTGCCCGTTGTGATCCGCCCCCCCCCCCCAGTGGCATAGGTGGAAAGAACCGCAGTGCTCTGAGCACCGGAGATACGGGAGGAGGCCCTGGGCAGACTTCCCAAGGCAGCAGAGGGCTGAGGGTTGGGCCCCTGTTTCTCAGGGCGTGTGACCTCCTCGGCCCCCACTCGAACCCTGAGGCTTACCGAAACGGAGTACACTGAGCAATGGGCCTGGGCTAGGCCGCGCGCATGGGGGTTGCCTGAAGAGGCTGTGCGTGCACCGCGGATGGGGACTCCTCTCCTTGGGAGACCACCCTGGACCCGAATTGAAGGTCAATACACCGAGCAAATGAGAACATTGGATTTTGGATTCTCACACGACATCCTCCTTTCGCACACAAGCTCATACCTTTCAAGCTCCCACTCTGGCGGGGCTGACCTCTGGCGCATTGTTGAGACCTACCCACCTCATCGACGGGGCCCTGCCGCCCATGACCATAAGGACAGGTTGGCAAAATACAAGTTCACACCAACCCACGAAACCCCGAAGTCCCCCATTGACCTCAAGATGTCGACTGTTGGGTCTGAGGCCACGGCAACCAAGGCGGATGTCGCTGACCTACTCGCGGAGATGCGAAGCATGAGGGCAGACATAGGCAGCAAAATCGATAAAATTACACAGAGAATGGACAAAATGGAGGACAGGCTGGAGCAGGTCGAACACAATCAAACCTCCTTGAATACGCTGGAAGCCCAGATGGACCACCGCATTGCGGAAGTAGAACACAGGGAAGAGGCATTACGCCTAAAGGTTGACGATCTTGAAAACAGGGAAAGCCGTAATAACCTACGTGTCTTCGGCATCCCTGAAAAGGAAGGAGAATCTGATTCAGACCTGAAACAGACCCTGAACGCCATCCCGAAGCTCCTTTTTAAGGATGAGACAGTGGATGAACCCAAACTTGATCGCATCTACAGAGCCGGAGGTAGGCCAGGAGGTCCGTGTTCGGTCCTGGCTAGGTTTCACAACTATGCGGACAGAGCCAGGATTTTAGATAAAGCCAGGCAGGCTTCGTTGCTTACTCTCGGCGATGAAACCATCTCACTTTACCAAGACCTATCATCGCTCACGCTCGCAATGAGGAAGAAATGCTCCCCGATTACGAAAATGCTGAAGGACAAAGGCACCAGGTATCGGTGGGGTTATCCCTTCTCACTCACCTTTGAGTGGGAGAGTTCAACAGTGAAACTGGTTTCGGAAAAGGACATTGCAGACTCCATATCTGACCTTTTGGGTGCCCAGGAGGAGGGCCCCTCCCTTGGAGAGTCGAGGAAGGTGAATGGCATACTAAGGGCCCGCGGCGCAGACGGATCCAGGGCTCCAGGAAATTTCGGAGAATGAACAATCCACAGGACATGCAACACTAATCTGGCCACCAGACTGGCATGCTAGGCCGCTGGGGGCAAACAAACCCTGTGGTGAGTAATCCGGCTGAAGCTGCTCGATTGGGCGCTGCCCGAGGCAGAGAGAAGCGATGAGGGTGCGTCAGACTGGAGAGTTCATGTATAACATACACCAATGATGTGCCCGTCTCCTTGGACGCACCTTTAGACTCCAATGTGTTACTCCTTTCGTGCGAATGGTGAACTTGACCATGTATGTTTAGGGTGCCCAGAAAGAGATACGAGGTAACACTTATGCTGGAACTATGCCTTTGGGGGGGTCGGAGTTCTTGTTTTTGGTTTGTTGATGTTAAGTTACGAGCACATGGTTGGGGGCTCACTGTTATTAATGTCTATACTAAGATAGGACCGCTTGTTTCGCGGTCTCCACTGGTGGTCCGAGACCGACTGGGTGATGTTGCGCCGAACGTAGGGGGGAAAAAGTGCGGAGGGGAGTGTGGGGCGGGTGGGAAGCGCATATTTTGTCACAGCACAGACCTGAGGGGCAGGAAAACACAATCTGGATACATAAAGGGACATTATACGTACTGGACGGGTCACTCTTTGTCCTCTGAAGGACTAACTGAGACCCATTCCGAAGAATACGAACCACACACTGCAACATCAAACATGACACGGGCCATGAAGCAGACGAACTGTCCGCTTACACACTTACCCAAAGCTCAAGATGGCACCTACACTCAATAAGGACACGTTACGCATTTGCACACTCAATGTCAAGGGTTTGAACTCCCCCACAAAGAGATCCATGGTTGCCAGGGAATTTAGGAGATCAAATCTAGATATTCTATTCCTCCAGGAAACGCGATATCGAAAGGGTGAGGAGAGAGTGATCCCAGCACGGGAGATCGGACCCTCCTTCTGGAGCTCAGGTATCTCGAAAAAAGCGGGAGTGGGGATCCTAATCCGCAAAGGCCTCCGGATGACTATTCTTGAGACATGGATGGACAGGGAGGGGAGGGCTCTCATAGTCGTGGGAAACATACGGGGCACAACAGTTACCCTTGCTACGCTTTATGCGCCTAACCAAGGGCAAAATAGGTTCCTTCACAAAATCAGTGAGAAGGTTTTCGCCATGGCCAGGGGACACATAGTTCTTGGTGGGGATTTTAACGATGATGGACAGTTCAAAGGATAGACAAACTAGAGCTGACGTAGCAGATCCACCCAACACGCGGAACGAGGCGGACACTAAACTAACCCTTAATCTTTATGGTCTCGTGGACAGTTGGTGCCATTTGCACCCGACGGACAGAGGCTTCACCTTCCACTCCCTCCCCCACGACACGCTCACGCGTATCGATTACATCTTCCTCTCAGATGGCCTCTTGCGCACATTCCAAGCGGCAACTATATACCCCTCTGCTTGGATGGATCATGATAGGGTTATGGTGGATATACTCTGGAACGACCTGGCCCCCCGGAATACCAAATGGAGATGTAATTACTTCTTATGGGCTGACTCGGTCTCCAAGGAAGCTTTGGAAACCGAGATCGAGCAGTACTTCGCTTCTAATGACACAGGCGAGGTAGGGAAGACATCCGTGTGGGAGGCAGCCAAGGCAACTTGAAGGGGGGTGCTTATAAGGGAAGGGGCCCAAAAAAAACAAGAACGTGCCTTGATAGAGAAGGGCATTAGGGAAAGGCTCTGTAAGGCCCAGAGCCTGGCACAGTCCTCCCCATCTGAAAGACCCAAGTATATTGCAGAAGCCAAATTACTCAGAGAGGAGTTGAAAATGCTTATCGTGGGCAAAACTGCCCAGACCCTACAATATCTCAAACAAAAATATTATGAAAAGGGCGACAAGGCGGATGCCCTCTTGGCGGCTCGTCTCCGTGCACAGAAGGCGGAGAGATGGGTTGAACTTATCGAGAGGACAGATGGCACCGTCACGGACACGACAGTGGCTTCCCCCGAGGATGTACAAGAAGCATTTGCCTTCTTCTATGAAGATCTATATGTAAGTGACCCCCCCTCCTCCCGTGGGAAGCATAGACACATACCTCAAGGAGGTGCGGATCCCTTCACTCACGCTCACGGAGGCTGATTCCCTAGATATGCCAGTCACAGAGGAGGAAGTTGTAGAAGCTATATAGCGCTTGAAGACAGGTAAAGCCCCAGGAGATGACGGATTCACGCCCGGTTTCTACAAGACATTCTCCACTCTCATTGCCCCCTTTCTTGCATCCCTGTTCAACCACATCTTCGACACAGGTCAAGCTCCTCCATCCTTCTCTCAAGCCCTCCTCGCAGTCATTCCAAAGTAGGGTAGAGATCCTAAATACTGCAGCTCCTATCGTCCCATTTCTCTCCTCAATATCGACGCTAAGATTTATGCCAGAGTCATTGCGGCTCGACTTGAAAACACACCTCCCTAGGTTAATACATTCTGACCAAGTTGGCTTCGTTCTTTGGAGACAGGGCGCGCACACTATGAGAAAAACACTTCACTTACTCCATGAGGCACATGGAATGGGAGGGGACCCATCACTTTTGTCGTTAGATGCCGAGAAGGCCTTTGATAGGGTGTCATGGGATTTTCTGGAAAAGGTATTGGTTTCGAACGGGTTAGGGCCAAAACTCTGCCGCGCCATCAAAGCGCTGTACGCCTCCCCCACAACTTTAGTAGTGGTGAACAGAGGTTATTCGCGATGGTTTCCCCTGGAAAGGGGGACGAGGCAGGGCTGCCCACTGTCAGCGATATTATTTGTAATGTCCCTTGAGCCGTTAGCTCAAAAATTGAGACACGATAGTAGAGTTAAAGGTATCACAGTAGGTGATCGAGAATACAAACTAGGCATATATGCCGATGATATCTTATTACACTTAACTGATCCCTTAGACTCGGTCCCGGCCGCGCTCGACATAATTGAAGAATATGGTCAGTTGGCCGGTCTGAAAATTAACACTGCGAAATCTGTCCTCCTCCCAATTCACAAAAGTAGAGACTCTGAGGTTGAACGCTTTGCACCCCTAGGAGTAAAAGTCAGTCTCACCACACTCCGATACTTGGGTATTAATGTTACTCGCGACCTAGGATCCCTATATGAAGCCAATTTCCCACCATTGTCACTAGCCCTTCAAAAAGATATTCAAAGATGGTCCAAGCTCACCATCTCTTGGCTGGGCCGTTTAAATGCCATAAAAATGGTGATCCTCCCTAAAATACTATATTTGTTCCAAATGCTTCCCATCAAAATGCCCCAGAATACTTCACGGAACACGAGAAAATTGCTACTAGCCTCCTTGTGGCACAGCCAAAAGCCTAGAATTCCGAGATCCTTGCTCCAGCTTCGAAAAGATAATGCAGAGGTAGGCCTACCGGACATCGAAACATATTATAGGGCGGCCCAATCCGGGTCCTCGTTCCACATGTCAGGCAGCAGTCAGAACCACAGTGGATAGCCCTAGATAATTATCACCTCCGTCCCTTTACTTTGGGTGAATGGCTATGGGTGCCTGGGCCCCAATTACGTAATAGCATCAAATCTCATCCCATTATAGGTACAATATGGAAGCCAGGCAAGAAAATGGTTGGAGTCACGATATGGCCCTCTCCTCTGGGTCACCTATGGTCCCCGGGGATCTGAGATACAATCCCGGAACCAGGAAGCTTTGAGACCTGGTACCAGGCGGGCCTAGAAAGGGCAGGTCAACTATGGAGAAATGGCTCTTTTATAACCATTCAGGAGCTTCAGGAGGCGCTTGGCATAGGCCCGCTCTCGGCTTTCCTGTACATGAGACTCAATGGGGTATTGACAAGGCCGATATGGAAAGAACAATTGCAGAGGGATCTTACCCCATTCGAGAGAATTCTTGACACATGCACGGGCTCCAGAGGTTTGATAAGTGCAATGTACCTGGCATAGATTGAGGTCGATATCACACCCTCCCTGACACTCAAAGGCCGATGGGAATCTGATATGGGTAGGCAAATTTTACAGAAGTAAGGCTTCAAATATGCAGACGGACGGCGAAATCATCTATATCTTGTCAGTATAAACTACATGCTATCAAGTTAATGTATAGATGGCAATATGACCCAACCCGGCTTGCCAAAATGTATCGAGGAGTAAGCCCATACTGCTGGAGGGGCTGCGGGAAGCAAGCTGACTATTGGCATATGTGGTGGGGATGTGCAGTGGTCCAAGCCTATTGGTCAGAGGTTCTTAGCTGGATTAGGGACCTAGATAATGTCGAAAGAGAGAAACAACCACTGCTGATTTTGTTTGGCTTGATTGAAACGGAGGACACGATCATGAAAGCATCCAAAATGGTGCTAGGTCTGTTGATGGCTGAACAAGCTTGTCTGACCATGGTCTGAATGGCTGGGTGTTGCTCTGAGTATTTACAGAATGGAAAACCTGACTGCAGCCTTACATGGAGATCGTACCAATGTTGAGAATGCAGGGTCAGAATTTTGTGCTAAATATGTCACGTGAAAAGAATATGTGCAAAACACTGCCGAATTTCGTGGCAATGTAGTCAATTGCTATTGGAGTCTGTTATGCCAGGGTCTTGGGTTATGCTGTGCACACTTGCCTTATGTCATGAGTATATTAGCGGTTCTTTGGTAATGTTTAAATTTGTTTTCAATCCCCGGACGGTGACATGTGAAGGGGGAGGGGGGCAGGGTAAAGAAAGTGGGTTTTGTTGACGTTATTGGTTAATTATCTGATTCCAAGAGACTTTATACGCTCTATATGAAAATGTTATTTGCTGTGAACAATCTTTTTCTTCCGACTCAGTGCTGGAATTTGAATATAATTGACTGTCGAACTTTCACAAAACCAATAAAATTGAAATAAAAAATAAAAAAAAGGGGCTGTGGGAGTAATAGCAACATTGTGAAAAATCACTGAAAAGGCTGATCAGGTTTATGGGAGCCTGAGAAAACCGAGAATGAAAAAATACCTATGAAAGGAGTACTGAGAAAATTACTAACACTAAATACTGGCTGGAAAAAACTCTTTAGGTTACAGGATCCTGCGGAACCAGATCATGCAACTAACATGAAAAGAGGAAAAAGGAGATAGAATAATTGAATGAAGACTAAGTAAACCAGAAAGATTGCAAACTTTGAACAACCAGGGTGGACCACCACCCTATCCAAAATAACTTGTGTGAAAGCAAAGAAGCTGTCTGAGGACTGCAGGACTTTGGGGAGTCCCAGCACCTCAAAGGAAGAAAAGAACAGAATTTTTATTTTTTTCATCCGTTGCGAAGCAATCCTGGAGGAATGGAATTGTTTGCATCAAGAAACAGAGAGACTGCAAAGCTTAACTTGGTATCAAGGCTGGAAAGAATATCCTGCTAGGAAAACGGAAACCAAGTAAAGTGTAAGCTGGGCCATGCAAAAGTACTGCTGAGGCTAGTGTCAAAGCATCCTCTTTTTCTTCTTTTAGTTAGGTGTTTTCTATAGTGGCACGGCCAGTTAGCTGCATAGGATTCGGACTAAAGAGTTTTAATTTGGACTTCAGCATCTACCCTTAGTTTTTGGTTGTTGGAGAGGGAACTTCCCTCATAGGGAACGTCCCGGGAGGATAGCTCAGCAGCAACGTGCGCGGCTTGGAAGCAAGACGACATGAAGCAACACGTTTGCTCCCCGGGTCTGCCCTTAGAAACCTTTGGGTGTTTAAGCGTGTTATACGCAACTAAGACAAAAGCAATTACGCAACTAATAAACAAACAATTCCTGTAACAGTGCCTCGATGCCCGCGGGCTGTGTGAGCGCTTTAAAAATGCAAAATAAATAGAAATAGAGCAGGTTAGGCATTTGATTCCTTTTAATTTAATATAACTCTTGAAACATCACTCACAATCATCCGTGTCCTCCTTCTGGTTGACCACAGCACACCCAGGAAAACTGAAGACCACATGTTTCCCTTCTTTTCCCAGGACAGGAAGAGCAAGAGATTGATGCCTGATGAAGAAAGGTTGTTGATTCGTGGAACATGGGCCTGAGGTCCATCAACAATTCTGGCGCTGCTGCTGAATTTTCTTTTGGTCTTTGGTTCAAGATCTTGGACGCTGTGGAGCACCTTCCTGCAGGTGATATGACAGTGGCCTTTGAAGTCCTGGTAAAGGATGGCAAAAAGGCTTTTCGTCTAATTCTCCAATCAAGCCTGGGTACTGCCATCTGTGAGGCTAAGATGATGGTTAATGGAACTGTATTGAGGAGATACTCGTGGTTTTGAACCTCAGGTTTCGTCCCTTGGATGTCCAAGCCAAACACTTGGACATATCCTTTAATGGTAACAATCTGTTTGGGAAAAAAAGGCAGATGAGTCCCTCCAGAAATTTCAATCTTCAAAGGCAACTGCAATGTCTCTGGGCCTAGGGATTCAGCAGCAACAGCCTGCGGTTCTTATGGGCAAAGGTAGGGATTTTTGCCCCTTTAGCTCCTAAGCCCATATGGGCAGATGGCAAGCTCCCTTTGTTTAGCCTGTGCAGTGCAGTCCAAATAGAGGTTGGGGAAGAGGTGCTTAGCTTATAGAGTAGGATTTTCAGCCTCTGCTGTGCCCTACGCAGCCCCATTTGCAAATACATATGAAACAGACCTCCTCTTCCCCTGTGGTGTGCATGATTTCCTGGTTCGGCAAGGGATGGAATCGTACCACATCAGACTCTTGGGCCTTTCAAAGTTGTTCATCAGGGATACTGTCTCCCCTTTGCTCAACTTCTATAAACCATCTACCATCCTAGCAGTGCTTGCTTCCGTACCCCCTCCTGCTAGAGGAGGTTTGTCAGCTTCTAGAGAAAGGGGCCCTAGATCTGGTACTCCACTACGAATGCGGCCTGGACTAGCACCTCAAGGTATCTAGTCAATTCATCTAAAACCATTCCATCTAATACCATTCCATCACAATGTTTCCATCTAAAAAAATGTCCATCTAATGCATGTTTTTGGGGGGTAAAGGGTTAATTTTTGTTCAGGTGTATTTTAAAGGGTAAAAACTGGGGGTTTGGGGGCGTACCCCCCCCACCCGACAAAAAATGCATTACATGGTCATTTTTTTAGATGGAAACATTTTGATGGAATGGCATTAGATGCAATGCTTTTAGATGAAATGACCATAAACCGTACTCTATTTATTTTCTGGTGCCAAAGTAGGACAGGGGCTCATGCCCCATTCTGGATCTGCAGCTCCTGAATCTGTACTGAATCAAGGACAAGTTCAAGATGCATACTCTGGCCCAGATCCTTCAAGCCCTCGACAGTTGCATGACTGGCTTGTCTCTGTGCATCTTCAGGATGCCTTCTTCCATGTGCCTGTCCACTGAACGCACAGAAAGTACCTGATATTCACAGTAGGGCACTGCCACTACCATTTCAAGGTCTTGTCAATCAGTCTATCTTTGGCAAACAAGGTCTTTAAGCTGCTGGCAATGGTAGCGGTTTGCATCAGAAGAGAAGGTATTTATGTCTTTCCCTATCTAAACGACTGGCTCGTCCGAGCTCACTCCCCTGCCCTATCGACAGCATATCTGTTCTGCATTGCATCCTGTTGCGCAGCTTCAGCTTGTTGAATTTCAAGAAGTCTCATGTTTTGCCATCCCAGCCCCTCTGTTGTATCAGAGCGGTCTTCGGACACTCGCTTGGGCAGGGCCTTCCACCTCGAGGATCGAGTGGCGAACATCTCTAAGATGGTCCATGTCCTACAATGTCAGGAGAAGTTTCTGAGCTCGGCTTTTCTGTCTCTGCTGAGTCTTATGGCCTCCACACTATTGTAGTACAAGAGTCTCTGCTGCACATGAGACCGCTTCAGTGGCTTCTCTGTTGTCCGTAATCTCAGTTTCAGATCTTCTTTAGGTCTCAAGGAAAGTATCCCACAACCTGGAATGGTGGTCACTGTGCGATACTGTTTTGAAGAGGCTCTGTTTTAACAACCCTGGCCCCAAATGTTACTTGTTACTGATATGATATTATATGGCATTTATAACGCGCCTATACACAAGTGTTTCAAGGCGCGACAAGGCAAGGGAGAGGGAACAGAGGGAAGACATGATGCGTCGTAGAAGGGCTGGGGCACTCACCTGCAAGACCTATCTGAGTGACCTGTGGTGTCCATCAGAATGCCTCGAACACATCAATTCACTGGAATTGAGAGACCCTAGTCATCCTGATTCCATCAGTACAGTGCAGGACTGTGCTGGTCCTTATGGACAACACTGTGGCCATGCAGTACCTCAACAATCACATATATGTGGGGGTCCTTGCATCTGTGCAGAGAAGCAATGCAAATGTGGTTCTGGGGACTGGAGGTTGGTATGTCCCTAACCGCTCATCTGGCTCTGTGAAGGAGAACATCATTGTGGATGATTTAAAGAAGCAGAACTTCCTGACAGAGCAATCTCTGTCATAAAGTTCAGGAGGAGATTCTTCTCCCGCTGGGGGACTTGTCAGGTGGACCTCATTCCTTCCAATGCAAACAGTAAGTACAGATGGTTCTGCTCCAGGGAGTTTCCTTGACAGGGAGCTCTGGGGGGTTGGGGGGGCGTACTGACGGCCGAGTGGACTTATGACCTGCTGTCACAACCACTCTCTGATTTCCCAGAATCACTATTCCCGCTCTCCTCACCTGTGTCAGATGAGTCCGTGGAGAAGACGTTCTTTAGGTCCTTACGCCAAGTGTGGGGATCTTCCAGGTTTTTTTTTAGGAGCAGTGGCTTGCCACGGAAAGAAGCCGCAATCACAATTTCCAAGTTGTGATGGAGACCCCCTTCCGGGACAGCCGGAAGGGGAAAAAAAGCCAAGAGGCAAAAAAAAAAAACGAAGTAGAATTGGAGTCCAGTCCGGTGGTTGCCTTATGGAAAAGAACGTAGTGCAGAAGATAATGGAATCTCCACGATGTTCGTATGCAAGGTCCAGCGGAAGGAAGGCAGGAGCAAACAGGGTCCCCAACGGTAAGTGAAAAGAAGCCGAAGGCAGAGGACAAAGGAAGCCTAAGCAAAAGCGGGGAAGGAGCCAAAAGGGAACAGGCAGAGAAAGTAAACGGAGGCAACGAAAGTAAGAAAAAAGGGAAAGCCTAACAGAACGGAAAAAAGAAAGAGGAGAGAAAAAGCAGCAACAGCAAGGCAGTGCTGTAAGAGAAAGTTTGTGTTAGCGAATGAAGAAAAGCACTTCAAAGAGTAGGCGCTAAGTGTTGAGGTGGCAGTCTGAAAGACACTGCAGTTGCAACGCACCAGGGCCGCCGGAAGGAAGTGTATAAATCCGGCGGCTCCGATCACTGAGAAGCAAACACTAGGCCGTTGCCATATACAACGTGCACAACGTAAAGGCACGTTCAATGGCGGCGGCCCTTCATCCATTTTGCCCAAAGTTTCCACGCTCCGGGGTACATGACACCTGCTCTGACTTCCTGCCGAATGCTATCATTCTGCTGGTTCTTAGGAGGCTGCACCTGCTCATGACCATCTGCTCTCCCTGGCACCTCCCGTGGAGAGCGGATCTACTCTCATATTCGGGAGGATGGGTCCTTCACCCGAACCTCAACAGCCTCAACCTTAATGCTTGGCTGCTGAAAGGTTGAGGTATAAGGAGTGGAATTTGTCAGAAGTCTTGGACATACTCCTCTCTGCCTGAAGACCCACCACCAAATCCATTTATGCCTGTGGTGTAAATTTTCGGCTTGGTGCCTGGAGAGGCATCTGGACCCTTTTAATTGCTCCACATCCTCTGTTTTGGATTTTATGCTTTGATTTTTTTTGGCCTGGATGGGTCTGCAGATTGGTACTGTGAAGGGGTATCGTGCTTCCATTTTGGTTTCCAAAGAACCTCGGAGCAGGGCAAAATTTTCATGATCCCTTCAGTCATGAAATTTCTGTGGCGATTGTGTACTCAGTTTCCTCTGCTCCAGTTTGTTGTTCTAGCTTATTTTTTTTATTTTTTATTGAGTGTTCACGTTTCTTGTGGGCACTCTGTTTGAGCCCCTCCATTTTTGTTTAAGATTACTCTCGTTTAATGTGATTTTTTTTTTGGTCGCCATAACTTCTGCTAGGCGAGCGAATTAGCGCCAGTCCTTGCCGGTTAAACCTGCCTAATTGGTTTTCTCCAAAGAGAAGGTGACGTTGAGAGTGAGGCCTTCCTTCCTCGCAAAGGGGGGTCTCTGATTTATATCCCTCTCAAAACCTCCAATCTGTCAATTCCATTAGCTGGACCTCGTCTGGGCACTCAGTTACTACGTCTCTCAGACGAATGAGACTAGGAAAGATGGCCAGCTGTTTGTTGGTTGTGCCTGTGTTGGCAGGGCTATGACCAAACAGTGTCCAGGTGGATCATCCTCTGCATCTCGGAAAGCTATGGTGTGACTGGTAAGGATGTGCATGAAGGTCTCAGGGTTCATTCCAACAGAGAGCTGGCTGCCAGCTCGGCTCTGCAACATGAAGTCCTTGTTTTGGACATTCGTCAGGTGGCTAGGTGGGATTTCTGCTTTGATTCTCGGTCAGGACAGGATGCTAGTTTTGGTAGAGCTGCCCTTCAGAGTTTTGTGGTTTAGGTGGGGGCAGGGAAGGCCTTGCTCTTCTCCCTCCTCCAGATCAAAGTACTGCTATGGGAGTCTGTCATAGATTAGAAACCTGTGGGACGAAGGAATCCATTCAAAGAACCAATTCTTTACCTCTCAGTAATTTTCTTTCTGATGGATGTTCATCATCGCCCTCCTAACCTGCCTCACTTGGCGGATAGCTAGTAGACCTTGGTTGTAGTCCCTCAGCATCAGAGTGCTAGTGAAAAAGGATGGAACTAACATCACAAGGTGAGGCTCCTCAATATATACTAGCTCCAGCGTCCTGCCCAGCATCTAGGGGGAGCCAATGCAGAGAGGCACAGTGCCCTCTAGCTACTGAAAAGTTTCCGGAGGGCAGCTTTGCTGGGAGATGGATATCATAGATGAGGAATCCGTGGAAGAAACTTCCATCAGAAAGAACATTACAGAGAGTTAAGTAGTGTGTCTTGTAGAAGCAGTTTGGCTGGAGATGCTGCCTGTGTATGTTGTTGGACAGTCTTTCCACACTTTTATCTGGAGTAGGTGGACTTTAAAAAGTAAAACTAACGTAGAGCATGTATTGTGCGCAGTGTGTCTCGCAGAAGCAATTTTGCAGTGAGGAAGTGAGGCTGTGGTGAATGTCTGAAAACTCACACAGAACACACGTGGAATAGCAAGCTCCCCTGAAGTTGTTGTTTTCTAAATCTATAGCCTGCTGCGGATTGTCAACAAACACGATAACGAACACTGGGTGAGAGTGCGCATCCGCATCCTTAAGTTATTTCCTTATTTCCTTATAGTTTCACTCGATCCCTGCTCTCTGTTGTTAGATACAGCTACAGAATTCCACAAAGCTCAATGGCAGTGAATCCATGTTTTGCCTCTCCTGCAGGCTTAATATTAACACTGATTTAAGCTAGTTGTATTGCTGTAGAATTGAACCCACAAATGGCTATCATGAGGGAACAGAGCGATAAGAGTGTAAATGTCATCAATGGTTTTGAGGGGATCTCTGAGGAAATACTGATCTCTACTCTATTTTTTTAAAACAATTTTTATTAGTTTTCAACAAAATAACTTACAGACTTTGCAAACAACATCAAATAGCACATCATTGCACCACCTCCCTCCTCAGCCTATTCCACTCGCTTGGTCTACTCGTGTTATGTTCAGCCTGTTGAACTCGCCTCCCGCTCTTGCTCCTCAGGTTCCAGTAATACGTGTGCCTGAGACTGAGCGTCCTCCTGTGCAGGGGTTATCAGTTCTTGTACCATATATTTCCAGGCCGCTAAGTCCACGTTTTGTTCCTCTAGTGCCTGACAAGCTGCTTCTTACGACACCGAAGTTTCGGACAGTGACCATTTTTGGAGGTCACCCAACCATACTTTGATTGCTGGACTAGTGCGTGCCTTGCACCCCATTGTTATCCTACGTTTTGCTAAAATATAGCTAGATCTCTCAACGTACTCACATGTCTCGCCTCCTTAGATCTTGGGAAGACTCCTAGTAAACATGCTGTTGGAGAAACTGACTCTGTTGTCATGCCAACCTTAGTCAGGGTTTGGGCCACCTCTTCCCAATACTGGCATATATTTGCGCAGGCCCAGAACATATGCATCAGGTCTGCATCTACCAGCCCACATTTTGGACATACTTGTTCTGTTGCTTTGCTAAATGTGGCGATTTCCTTTGGAGTTAAGTATGCCCTGTGAGTGATGTACAATTGGATCTGCTTCAGTTTTTCATTCCTGGACACCTTTTTATGATACCCCATGACTTTGCTCCAGGCTGTGTCTGACAGCTGCTCCTGCAAGTCTGCCTCCCAGCTCTGTCTAATCTGTAATAAATTGTAATCCGGCCTTGCCTGTAATAACTCATATAGCCTTGACACTGCATGTCCACCTTCAGAAATATCGTAAAGTGTTTCTATCCTTTCATCTTCTACCAATGTTCCTACATCTCCCGGCCATTTCAACTTTACAATATGGAGTAATGAGGCGTAAATTATGTGTTGCCCTTCATATATTCCTGATTCTGCCACTACTGCACCAAAAGTCATCGGTTTCACCTACCTTAATACATCCCCTACTGTCACCACCCCTTTGGGCTCCCAATATTTCCTAACATTCAACCTCAGTTGTGTATCGTCGCTCTTTAATGTTACCAGTGGGATTTGGGGTGAGTAAAGTGTGTCCTTACTCAAAATATGGCAGGCTCTTTGCCAGACCGTTTTGCCTAGCTTCAGCAGTAGTGGAGTACTAGATTCTTGTGATGCTGTCGTCCACACCATCTCTTTAAGATGTGCGAGGTAAGCAAAGCACAGGATGGATTCAAGACCGGTTACTTCACAGGAAAGTGTTGTTGCTTGCTAATGCTGTTCTTGTTCTTCCAGGTTATTAATGGAATCCGGATCTAGGGCTTCAGGATCAGGCCGCAGGAGAAGCAGATGAACAGGAGCTGGACATGGTGAGCGTTACGCTGCAGGGGTGCAGAATAACGCAAAGCGTGTTCTGCTTTTTGGGTGTGGTTTAAATAGCCCAGGTAAAGTAGTTCCAGGCCAAGTAGTTCCAGGCCCAGCCACACCCAAAACACTAGACCGCATGGCTTGGTTCTAAAGAACTGAGCTGTGTAATAGGCCTCCATGTTGGATTAAGGTCCAAAACTGGTATTGCTTTATTCCTGATAATGAGCCTTGCGCCAAAGGCGCCAGGACTGACTCCATGTATGTTTCTGATGGAGTTTTAAGGCCCTTGGGGCCATTGTGAAGGGCTTTAGCCCCACTGCTGCCAGGGGGCTG
Organism: Ambystoma mexicanum; assembly: GCF_040938575.1. Taxonomy (NCBI): domain Eukaryota; kingdom Metazoa; phylum Chordata; class Amphibia; order Caudata; family Ambystomatidae; genus Ambystoma; species Ambystoma mexicanum. Next base: position 294,478,394 of record NC_090936.1, on the reverse strand, counting down.
TTATACCTGAGGGGGTCAGGGGCATGGATCGTGACAATAAGTGGGTTGTGGAGGACCAGCCATGGTAACCCCAGAATAACCTTGAACTAAGGTGCAGCGATAACATTAAATCGTATGGTCTCTGAATGACCTGTGTTTATTTCCATACGCAGGTCGATGGTATGTTGAGTGACCAAACCTGATAATGTGGTACCATCCACAGCATTGACCAACTCAGGATGATCCTTGGGTTGCAACAGAATGTTCCATTCAAGAATGTACTGGGCATCAACGAAGTTACCTGTTGCCCCAGAATCCAAAACCGCTTCAATGGACCAAGGTTCCCTGGAAGGATACGATAGAGTGGCAGACAAAACAAAGGGAACCAAACAACCAGAGCCCGAATTCTTTTTGCTCAGCAAAGCGGCTCCCTCTATTGCCGGGCCCTGGCGTTTCCCTTTGTTGGGTTTTTTAGGGCACTCTTTCAAGAAGTGTTCCAAGGAACCACAGTAGAAACATTGATTGCTCGTCTTCCTGTGTTCTCTTTCCTCTGGAGACAAAGGCCCTCGGATTGCCCCTATTTGCATGGGCTCCCCATTGCTTGCAGGTGGGTTAGTCAGAGGGACTGGAATAGGCGTAAACCCTCTCTTCTCCCCTTTTCATTCCACTTTACGTGCATCTATCTGAAGGACCAAATCCAAAAGTCCCAGGAAGGCAGTTGGCACGATGGGTACCGTGGCTAGGACATCCTTTAAGGAATCTGACAAGCCTTTGTAAAACAAAGCAGCCTTCTTCTCATCAGACCAACCGGTTTCTGCCACTAATTGATTGAATTTTGAAAGATAAGCTAATAAAGACATATCTCCTTGTCGCAAAGCAAGCAATTCCAAGCAGTGGCCTGAGACTTGTACCTGGTATCGGAAATACGTGACAAGGCAGTGATTAAAGCATCACAGTCATACAGAAAATGACTCCCTTGCTCCAGCAATGGATTTGCCCACTCAGCGGCTGTTCCTCCTAAATAAGATAGAACAAATGCTGCCTTGGTGGTGGAATCTGGGAAGGAAGAAGGACGACACAGAAAATGAAGACGATATTGATTGATAAATGTCCGGAAGGTCTTAGGGTCACCCTGGACCTGTTCCGGTGGGGCTAGAGGCAACTGTGCTGCCATATAGACGGGTACGTTCCCATGACTCGTAGACAGCCCACCGGAAGCTGAATCAGAAGCATGGGTAGGGGCAAAAGCACCTGCACCACTTGGCTGCATTCCATGTTGTAATTCATTGAAACAGCGTTGCATGATTTCATGAGCCGCAGTCATGTAAGAGCATAACTCAGCAACCAGCTGAGCCAAAGCAGCCAATGGGTCATTTGTGGCTTCCATGGTAAAGGCTTCTGAATATGTCATTCTCACCTGTACTTCTTAAGAGGTGACCAGCTTCAGGCAGTTGAACAAGTCGTGTAGTCGACGAGTTATTTCTGCCAATGTTCCTCTCAGGTGTACAAAAGGACTGTCTGAGAGGTCAATTGACCAAAAGAGGGATGGAAGCCAGAAGATTCTGCTGGCTGCAAAAAGAAACACACAATCAACACCATTATGACAATAATCAATAGTAATGCAAAGGAATGACTTTGATTGCTACCTGATGGTTAACAAATATTACTGGTAACAAAGAGATCCTGTGCCTGAATTGAGGTGGGAAGTTATCCTGTAAAAAGAGGATAACGATACTTTAACTAAGCTCTAAAAGTCTGAGTAACTATAACCAATACGTAAAAGAAAAAACCAGTAGAATAATAGGAAATGTGTTACCAAAAAATAAGGGTCTTGGAGCGTGATGTGTTGAAGCAATGAAGTTTCTATTCCATTCCAAATGAAGCAAACTGTGTCCACCTAACCCCACCAGCACAAGCACGCCTAGGTGCTCAAAATTGGCAGTCTCTAGTCCGAGCACCAATTGTAAGTCCTTCTGGCGTTGGAAACAAGTAAGTGTGGATAAAGTTCCAAAAGCAAAAGTTTGCGTGAGCAATCCAATAGTGTTCCAGTCGTTACCTCCTGGGCGAGATGCAAATAAAACGTGAGACAAAATGTGGTCTGTGTAGGAAAAGCAGGGTCGATGCAGAGTGCTGGCAAGAACAAGGACAAGGGAGTCAGGCAGTCGCAGGTCAAGGACGTTCGGTGGATCAAAAAGCAGATGAAGACGTAGTAGCAGACAAGGGCAAGATGAGTAGCTATTCCGGTTGAAACACCGCTTAACGTGTATGGACACGTGATGACCGTGCAATAGGAATCCAACATCGCCATGTTAACCTCCAATGCTTGCGAAACGAAACAAAACGCTTCAGGAGTTTGCCATGTTTGATAAACACAGAGTATGGATTTCGCCGTTTCCCAACATGAGAGGATGGGCAGCAGGAGGAGGCGGAAAATGAATCGTGAGATGTATGTTTCTTGGTCTGGTATGGCCTGGTATTTACATAATACCCTGTACTTCCATGGTTTCTTGACAGGGAGCGCCCCTATCAGTGCACATAGGCAGAGGACTTACACAGGCAAAATGGCCAAACAAACAACAAAATCAAAAGGTTCGGCGTCGGGAGACATCAAAGCTCTGATGCAATCTGCTGAGACCCATAAACGCAGCCAACTACAGGCGACAGCCCAAAAACACTCCCCTCCAGCAGAGGGTTCGAGAGAGTCCAATGACCCACCAATCCAAAAGTCAGATCTGCTAGCAATGCTGCATGAGCTGAAAAAGGACTTCAAAGACAGCGCATCTGACCTAGCCAAGTCCATTGCGGACCTTAACAAAGTGGTCATGGCAGTAGAGAGAAGGTTAGACGAGGTGGAGACCACGGTGGCTGAACAAGGGCAAGAGCAAGACGAATTAGCCAAAAGGGTACAAGAACTCGAACAGCAAATGGAGCATGTTCAGAGCAAACAGGAGGATGCTGAGAACAAATCAAGGCGAAACAATATACGGATCCGGGGGATTCCAAAGTCTGAGGCAGACTCCGACCTGCAACAATATGTGACAGATCTGTTCCGGCAAATCCTGGGCATGGAGAACGACAGAGATAACATACTAGACCGGACGCATAGGGTCTACTCCACATTTCAACTCAACAATAATCTGATTCCGGATGTACTGACCCGGATACACTTATACAAACTGAAGGAAGACATTATGCGGGCTGGTCGGAAAAAGGAACCGATAAAATTCCGATCCACACCCATCCAACTATACCAAGAATCTAACCCAAGCTACCCTCAAAAAGAGGAAACGTCTGAGGGTCGTTAAAGACTGGCTGAGATCTAGGAGTGTGCGCTACCGTTGGGCATTCCTTACCGGGCTCCGCTTCGAGTGGATGGGACAGTGGTACATGATTACACAGGAAGAGGCTATGGAGGATCTCATGAGGGAGGATGAAGGCAGTGAAGGCAATGACAAAGAAGGAACCCCATCTGGAAGCAGGGAGAAAGTAGGCAGTCCGGAAAGGGAACAATGGAAACTGGCGCACCCCCGTCCGAGGGGTCGCAACAAAGTACCTAAAGCTACTGACCCCACATGAACAGTAGACTTGAAAGCAAAGATGTGATCAGCTTGGGGAACTGAAGGCTAGGAACCAAAGGGGTTGCTCAGCCTTTTATTGTGCAAACCGCTGCGACGGAGGGTAGTTATGTAACCGCTTCAATGGCACAAAAGGGAGGGGGGTGGGGGCCAGACCAGATCCCGAATTTCCCGGGGGGAAAACGAACCCGGTGATTCACTGTGGCATAACCATGGTGAGAGTTTTTGTTGAAGTTCAAGGGGGTTGTTGTAAGTTGGGGGGATACGAAGGAACACGACATTTGGATGTAAGCTACACACAACACATAAGGAACACTCAAAGGGGCGGAAAGGCTGTACAACATGAGGGTAGGCATGCTATTACAAACCAGCAATCGCTGATTTAACATTTGTAACACTAAATGTCCAGGGGCTTAACTCTCCAATAAAAAGGAAATCAATCATGAGTAGGCTCCTGGACATGCAGGCCTCAGTTGGGTGGGTACAAGAAACTCACTTGCTCCCGGAAGATGAACACACACTAAGGCATAGGGCCTTCCCCACACAATACTTCGCCTCAAGTGGGACAAAAAAAAAGGGCAATGAGCATTCTGCTGGCCAAGGGGATAAGCTTTGAGAAACAATTTGTTAAGAGACCCAGAGGGCCGTTACTTGGTGTTAGGAGGGGTAATGATGGGCCAACAGGTCACCCTGGTGGCAATCTACGCCCTGAGAGACAAGATTGCTTCTTACTGGGGCTGCTGCCCAAAATTGCAAAATGGGGAGTGGGGCAGATCTTAATAGGTGGCGACTTCAATGGCGTAATGGACGCCGCAGTGGATAAAGCCCTCCCAGTTAATCCTAACGACAACACATACAGGCAAGCTCTAGCCCAATTCATTAGGGAGCTACATCTAATAGAAGGGTGGCGATTCTTTCGCCCACATGAGAGAGCATACACCCATTACTCAGCTGCACACAGGGGCTACTCACGGATCGATATGGTACTCATCTCAGACGCCTTGGTCCCAAAAATTACTGGGCTAGAAAATGGGGTGCCATGCTTATCAGATCACACTCCAGTCTCCCTAAAGGTGGAGCCGATCACTCGGCGGCAACAGACCTGTAAGCCATGGCGTCTAAATGAAATAATTCTAAAGGACCAAGCCCTCAAAGCAGACATAGAACTGGCCCTGAGGAATTACTTCCAAGAAATTGTTACACAAGGCATTGACTGGGCCACTATTTGGGATGCCAGCAAAGCAGTGGTACGGGGCGAGTTTATGGCACATACTGCAAACTACGTTAAAAGAAAAGAAAGGTTGAGGCGGGAATTGGAGGCCAAAACAACAATGGCTGAGGCAGAGTATGGAGATAAGAGGTCACAGAAAGCGTGGCAGGAACTTAAAAAAGCTAGAGCGGCCCTAGAGAGACATCTGGCAGACAAAGCTGCACAACTCCTTCTACAAACTAAACAATCTTATTACATAAATGGGGACAAAGCCAACCGATTCCTGGTGGACAAATTAAGACAGCAGAAAACCCAGAATCACATTAGTCAACTTAAACAACGGGGGGGACTTGGCGAGAGGGGAAAAAGAGGTCGCTGAAGTTATGTACTCATACTACATCAATAACCTGAAGGGGGAGGACCTGGAGAGAGAAGCACTTGTAGTGTTCCTGGGTCAAGTGACCTTGCCACAGAACACTGAATTGGACAGACAAATGCTAGAAGCGCCCATATCCGAGGAAGAAGTGGAGGAGGTCAGAAGTGCGTTGAAGGGACATAAATCCCCAGGCCCAGACGGACTTTGTAGCAGACTATGTAACGCATATTATAAAACATTTAAGACCATCTTGGTAGGCCCCTTAACAAAATTATTTAATCTCATACAAGACACGGGGCGAACTTCTGGGGATACGGGCCCAGCCACTACGGTGCTACTGTTAAAACCGGACAGAGACCCATCAGAATGTTTGAGCTATCGCCATATCTCGTTACTGAATGGGGTCACAAATATGTACTCCACGATCCTGGCCCAGAGGCTGGCAAATGTCCGCCTGTAGAGCTATAGATACTATCGAGTGGGGACGTAGGTCAGGACAGCGGTTTTCGGTGCTGGCATTGGACACCTCTAGAGCCTTTGATAGCTTAAACTGGAACTTCCTACAACTGACCCTCGAAAAATGTGGTTGCGGGCCAACTTTCACCCGCATGGTCCTGGCTAATTATGGGAACCCAACCACACGGCTAATGATTAATGGACAGCTCACGGAAAGTATCCCTATTCGAAAAAGGCACGAGGCAGGGGTGTCCAATGTCGTCATTGATTTTCGCTATGGCCATGGAGCCTCTGGCGCAAAGAGTTTGCGATGAACTGGGAATCCGAGGGGTGGAAGTGGGCGCCAGTGGGTCCCAGAAAATAGCTCTCTATGCGGACAACTTCCTCATGTTCCTGAAGGACACAAACTCACTTCCAAAAGCTATAGAGCTGTTGGGCAAGTTTGCAAGGGTCTCTGGGTTCCACATCAACTACCCCAAATCTAAGGCACTTAACATTACTGAGGACCCAGAACACGTGTTAGAATGGGAAAGTCGCCACCCACTGAAATGGGAACGAAAATCTATAAAATATCTAGGGATACACTTAACACCCACGTATGAGAGATAATATGGGCTAATATCCCGGACCTGCTGAAAACGCTGACAGGAGATCTCAGACGATGGGATATGCAGGAGCTATCTTGGTTCGCACGCATAACCGCAGTTAAAATGACCCGCCTCCCCAGGTTTCTATATGTGACGGGAGCTCTCCCAATACGTATCCCAGGGCCAGCAATTAAAAACGTACAAAATGAAGTCATGTCCTTCATCTGGAAAAATAAAACACCCAGGGTCCCCAGGAAAGTTGTATTTCGGCCACAAGCACTAGGGTGGTTGGGTGTACCAGAGCTCCGCAGGTATCTATGGGCAGTTCAGATAGCGCCCATGACGCAATAGGCGCCCAGAGAAAATCAAAACTGTTGGGCGACCCTCGAAAGGGAGGCAACCAAGGCACCCCTAGAGAGCTTGGGATTCCTCACAGTGAGGCACAGAGGTAAAGGAGGCACACTACTGTAAACAACTAAGGCCACCCTATGGTATTGGGATAAAGCGCTACAGGGAAAAGGGATAAAATTAGGGGGAGGCGCTCTAACACCAATGGCCCATAATCCAGATTTCACACAAGGAATGCACCCTGACTTCTGGACACATTGGGGAGGAGGGAGGCAGCCCCCGACACGGGGGAACTTTATGCAGAGGGGTCAACCATAACATTTGAAGGTTGCAAAGATAAATTTCACATCCCCGAGTGGGAACGCTTCCATTACATCCAAATTAGACATTGGATCACGAACACAAAAGTCCAGGAGGGAGCAACTCGGGACCCAATAGGGCTGGAACTCACTTAAAAAGAAGGGATTCCGGAGAAAGGGGTGTCTAGACTATATCGGCTGATGTGCAGGGTGGACCTGGAAGAAACCCTGTCGTACATGCAGAATTGGAATGTTAGATATGGGGAAACCAATACCGGGGGAGACATGGAGACGTATATGGCGTCAAGCAGCCAAAAGCTTGAAATGTGACACAATTAAAGAGGCGGCGTACAAACTCTGTCTGAGGTGGTACATGACGCCACAACGAATGCACTCCATTAACCCGGACTACCCCCTATTATGCTGGAGGAACTGTGGGCAACCCGGGGACCTAATCCATATGTGGCGGACCTGCCCAGTGGGGGAGACATACTGGAAGGAGATTCTGAGCCATATCAAAGAGGTGGTGGGGACACAGCTGCCTCTTGATCCAGTGGTAATCTTACTGGGCGAAGCAGTGGAAGGGAACTATGCGAATACAGGGAACAGGGCCAGCCTCATCACCCACATGCTGAGCGTGGCCAGAATCAACTTGGCACCGGTGTGGAAAAACAAACAGGGGCCGGTGGCGGCCGTGTGGTGGGTGAGACTGGGGAGTGATGGCGATGGATAAAGTAACTGCTATGGCATATGGCTCCTACTCGAAATACTTTGAACACCTGGATGTCGTTTCATTAGTTAATGGACGACGGGGAACAAATGTTATTTAAACCCAAGCTACTCCGCAGGGTGTCTATCCTGTAACAATGCAAGCCTTCGGAAGGCAGTCTGGACCGCAATGCACCCACTTGTGCTGAACAGAGATGTTGTGCTTCACCCAATTGTTGAAAAAGTTATATTGGCGAGGGAGAGGGGGGGGGGTTATAACAGTTAAACTCATGAGCCTATGGAACATAAAGATGGGAATTAATAGGGGGGGAAAAATGAGGAATAAACTACCATTTGCTGCTCCCATATATATATCTGTAACATGTGCTCTTGAGAAATAAATACAGTTGGTTAAAAAAAAGAGAAAAGAAAAAGAATGGGGTGCATGCCAATTGTAGCAACTCAGTCTCTTGGGAGTGTTCATCCGACAACCTATCTGTGACAAATTGAAGTTTGCACGCCACAAAATACCCCTCAAAGTCCGGCAACTTTCACTCCCAGCTCATAATGTCTCTGCAATTCCTCCAACAACATTCTACATCTCGAATTGTGCCACAGGAATCTCCGGAACCTCCAGTATATATTGTAAATTAATCTCTGGGTGTTGTAAATAAAGGAGCTTCTGATGCTTGTTATTCTGCTTAGAATCACATGCTGTTCGCATGGTCCGATATCCAGTGGTAATCGCAGAGTATTGCATCTTGTCTTTCGAGGAACAAAAGGGGGAGTCGTCATAGGTGTGTCTGTAACACTATCCCTACCGTGACATGTAGTGTACCCGAAATCCCCCGCGCGCTGAGGTCCCTCAGATTGTTTTTTTCCTCCCAGATTACTGGTCGCCCTAATGCCGAGCTCTTAGATAGAGATAGCGTTATTGTCATTATTATCGACTTTGTCGTTATTTCCGTTAAGTCACTTCGACTGTTGAATCCTGTGAAACAACGCAGAAGACTGTTGCGGACTTTCGACACCTGTTGATCCCGACGGCGCTGCCGTACACGTGGCCGGACCTTCTGGCCGGCCTACAAAGTAGGGAGAGTGGGGTCGGGGTGGACATATCCTTTACAAGTATGCCTTCCTCTTTCACCCTCTTGCTCCCTGGGTTTTGTCATCGCTCTTATTGTCTTTCACTATGGAAAAGACGCCATTTAGATTTTGTCCCTCGTGCAGGGCCAAATATCCTTGGAAGGACGAGCACACTCGCTGCAACAATTGTCTGCCCCTCGACCACAACCAAGCGTGTTGCGTGGCCTGTAGACTCCAGCGCCCTAAGATGCTTAAGGAGCGCTGCTTAAAGCGTTGGGCGGCCTACGGCATGTCGCAGGCCGAATGTTCTTCTCCCGCTGTTGCAACCGACGAAAGTGATGGGGGAACTAGTGATGACCAGGCCTCTGTGTCGGAAGCCAATGACCTAATTACGCACTGCTCTCGGTCCGCGACGGGCGCACACGATCTTAACACCAAACACACAACCCAAGGTTCTGCTTCGGCAGCACTGTGGAAGCGTACCAAAGCGCCAACGGAACCGTCAAAATCTTCGACGGGATCCTCTGATCGGCAGGATCGGCAGCCTTCCCCGCAAACGCATCCGCGGCCTCCGACTGGGCAATCCAAAGTAAAGGGCGCTAACACTAAAAGACACACGGACTTCGAGGCGCTACAGGAGGACGCACAAACGCTGCTTAAACCCCGGGTGGCGGTTAAATCCACCGCTCAGCCCCCGGTTCACCCCCTCCTCCCCCAGTTCATCCGGTGGCGTCGTAATCTATTGCTCAGCCTCCGGTTGTCACGGTGGCGTTGAAATCCACCGCTCAGCCTCCGGTTTAGCCGGTAGACCGCCTGGATTCTCTGTCAATTGCTGAGAGCATCTCAAGGATTACTTCGGCAGTTAGACTGAAGGAGCGGTGGAAGGAGGCCAAAGAACGCCCGAAAGACGTGTTAGGGGGCCCCTAACCCCACCAGGACCACATTGAGAGTCCTGTGCCTTTGTCAGGCACTTTAGGGAAAAAATATCGACGCCACAGGGAAGAAGATGAACTCTTTTCTCCCCTGCACCCCTCTGGTTCATCATCATGGACCAGGGAGACATTTGAGGGATGTATGGACAGATTAGAAAAATGTGTCTCTTATTCTGAGGCCCTTGCTCCCAAGAGACCTCGAGAGGACTTCCCTTCTACTCCTGTATCCAAGTTTCAAAGGACCTTGGAAGATCCACATGAGGAGTTTACTTGTGTCCTCACAGATGAGGATCTTATGGACACTTATGATCAGGATAAAGATGGCACCTTTCTGGAAAACTACAATGTGGCTGATCAGACCGGTCTTATGGGCGATTGGGAGGACAGCCGTCAGGTTGATGCTCAACCCTGGCCGTCCCCTTCTCCCACCCAGGAGCCAGATGTCCTGTGCGTAGATTCCCCCTCTCCACCCTGGCTCAGCAAACTCCCCAGTGGACGACCAGATGGCGTTCAACGCCATCTTGAAGAAGGCGGCTCACCATTTTCAGATCGCCACTCGAGGCCCTACCAGATTCTGATTTTGTGGAGGATATACTCAAAGAAAAACCTCCAGCCAGCCAGGCCATCCCCTTGTTGAACTCAATCAAGAGGAGATTAGAACCTTCTTTGTTGACGCCGGCCCCTACCAGGGTGGTGAACCCTAGGGTGGAGAAGCTGTTTAGGCCTTCTCCGACCGACCCTGCCTACCTCAAGGGTCATGCCACTCCAGATTAGTTAGTGGTTACCACTACTAGAAAACGGGCAGGTGTTTCCCTGTCTACAGGAGAGGCACCACGCGATAAGGAATCCAAGACTCTTTATGCACTGGGGAAAAGGGTAACAACGGTTGCTGCATTTACTACCCGTATAGCCAATAACACCACACTATTGGCCAGCTATGCAGACGTACAGTGGAAACTTCTGCAAGAAGGCCTTCAGAAAGTGCCAGAACCTATAAGGACCAAGTTGCTCGCCATTGTTTCCGAAGGCAAGCAGGTGAACCAGAATGTGCTCAAAAACACCCTCAAAAGCACCCTGGACGCTGCCGAGACACCGGGGAGAACCCTGGCACAAGGTAGCTCGCTCAAAAGACATGCATGGCTGAGGAACTCCGGTTTCAAGCCAGAGACCCAAGCAGCATTGATTAACAAACCTGCTGAGGAGACCAACCTGTTTGGCAAGTCAGTGGACGATGCTCTTGAAACTGCTAAGAAAAAGCTTGAAACACTCAAATCCCTTCAACAAATTACCCAGAAACCGTCAGAGAGGAAGCGGCTCCCGCTGGTCCTTTCGTGGGCAGTCTCGTTTTTCCCAGAACCAGTATAATGCAGGAAACAACTGGAATTCAGGACAGGGATCTAATACCTCCACCACTTACCAACCCAGAGGACAGCGGCGTGGGAAGGGTAGAGGACGAGGTTCCAACCCCAGAGGCCCTCAGGCCTCTGGTCAGAAATGACCTGCGGATCCTGGTCCCTTCCCGTGCAACCACTTTCGGGGGCGTGTAACATTTTTCCTTACTGCATGGGAGGGGATAACAGACCAGTAGGTACTCAAGACTGTCGCCCACGGGTACTGTATGGAATTCGCCCGACCACCCCAATTCAGACCTCCAAGATCACGACCCCTAACGCTGGACCACCTGTAAATCCTACTGCAAGAGGTGCACCAAAAAGCATCTCACCATGTGCCCTGTGCTAGATTTGCGCCCAGCAAACAAGTTTGTCAAAACTCAAAAGTTTCGTATGAACACTTTACAGGAAGTAATCCCGCTGTTGAAACAGGGCGATTACATGGCAACACTGGGCATGAAAGATGCATACTTTCATATTTCAATGTTGCCAGCGCACAGAAAATACCTAAGGTTCATGATAGAGGACAAGCACTATCAGTTCAAAGTACTCCCCTTTGGTATTGCCTGGGCACCGAGGGTGTTGACAAAGGTACTGGCAGTAGCGGCAGCGCACCTGCGCAGACTGTCCGTCCCAGTTTACTCTTACCTCGACAACTGGCTCATAAGAGGGGAGTCCTACGAAACATGCCTACTGAACACTCAGAAGACAATAGACCTTGTTCAGCCTGGGATTCTCCATCAACAAGAAGAAATCCAGCCTAGACCAGTCTAACAGACTAGTCAAACAGTTTCTAGGGGCTCTAATTCGGACAAATGATGGCCTCGTCTTCCCCTCCAATGAGGGGGTTAAAAACATGCTGTTTCATATCCTTCAGTATATAGCCAGTCGGGAAGTGACGGTACGCAAGGCCATTCGACTGTTAGGAATGATGGCATGCTGCATTTACTTAGTTCCTCACGTGCGTCTGCGCATGCGTCCCATGCAAGAGTGGCTCATCAGCCAGGGGTGTCAGGCCAGCAGACAATGGGAAGATCTGGTAGTTGTCTCGCCAGCCCTCATCTCTCTGCATTGGTGGTCGAGGGAAAACCTCTTGAAGGGAAAAACCTTCACCACCCCCGCAGTAGAAGCCACTCTCACGACTGACATTTGGATATGGGCTCTCAAACACAGGATGTTCTTGCTGTCCCAACACGTTCCAGGGAAACTCAATCTTTTGGCAGACGTGCTCTCCTTTACGTAAATCCCTTTCAATTGCAGTTTTTTTACCCAATTTGTCTTGGCTACTGCGGTCCCTCTGATTACCACTTTAAAGGCTTCCCATAATGTACCCGCTGATGGAACGTTCCCTATATTATGTATAAAATAATCTTGCACGCCCTCCCTCAGATGTTCCCGGAATGCTATGTCTTTTAAAGACTCACTTCTAAGCCTCCACGTTGGGATGCGTGCCCTGAGAGGGGATACCTGCCACGTAACCACCAGTGGGGCATGATCTGACAACACTTGTGCCTTATTTTCCGCCTTATCGATTTCCCCCAGGGTGTTCTCCCCCGTGAAGACATCTAATCTAGTGTACAGGTCTTTAGGAGCAGCGTAATGCGAATATCCCCGGGTCTGCGGGTGTAGAGTCCGCCATATATCCAAAAGTTTAAATGCTTGTAACAGTGTGTTCAGGGCCTTGGCAGAGGGCGCAGGGTGGGTGAACTTCCTCAGATCTGTCCAGTGCAGGATTGAGTGTGTAATTAAAGTCCCCTCCCCGTATCAAAGTGCTGTCTATGTGTGGCCTGATTAGTGGATATAATGTATGGAAATAGGCCGCAGTCTCCTGGTTGGGTGTATACATGTTAATAATGCAAAAGTCTTTATGTTCCAGCCGCCCCTGCATGTCCTGGAAAGTCTCGAGCACCCTCAGAGGTACCTACGGTGCTATCCATAATAATAATCCCCTTGCATATGCGGAGTATGCAGAGCCTAGCCTTGTGCCCTGCCATTTTTTAGCAAGGGCTGTGTGTTTCTCCTTGGTTAGATGAGTTTCTTGCAATAATGCAATGCCAATTTTCTGACGCCTCAGGTAAGTCGTAATCCTGTTACGTTTAATATAACTGTTAAGACCCCTAACATTCCAGGATACTATTTTAAGTTCCCCCATCGCATTTAAACATTTTAATTCTCTGAAGCTGGCTAATATTCAAGTTCAATGTGTTCTGTTTGGACCTATAGGCAACCCCCGAACTATCTACCCCAACTCCCTCTTCCCCCATCGCCCCCAACTATTGCCCAGCTCAATACCTCGTGCTCTGGCATCCCCACTTCTTGCCCCCGCTCCAGGGTCTCGTCCTGGTGGGTGGGGCCGCAGTAGGTCGGATACATAGCTACTAGTATCCGAAAACAACGAATCCAAACTTGGGTGTGGTACTTTTCTTCGTAGTCCAATCTTAAACGAGCACTACATTGTTTAGTTCCAAAGGTCTCCATCTGTAGGGCAAACTACCCTTCAGTCTTCAGGATCATCAAAAAAGATAGGTCGACCTTTGTGAATTGTGTTCAGTCTAGCAGGATACAGCAACATGTACTTCAGGTTCGCTGCTCTCAACCTCCTCTTAACCGCTATATAGTTCATCCTTTGCTTCTGTACTGGTAGGGTCTAATCCGGGTGTGCAGTTATCGTGGCAGACGCACGTTGGATCGTTCCACATTTGTGGAAGTGTTCGAGGATCTTCTCCCTGTCACGATAGCTCAGTATACAGGCTATAATCGGACTTGGTGGTGCCCTGGGCTGTGATTGCTTTGTCAATTATCTATGCGCCCTTTCCACCGTGATGCCTTGAGTAAGCTTCCCCCGGGCCTATGGCCTGTAGAAAAAGTCTCTATGAAGTCGGTTGGGTTCGATCCTTCCTCTCCTTCCGAGAGCCCAATAATTCTTACATTGTTGCGCCTGGCTCTAACTTGTACGTCTCCCACCCCTTCTTCCAGATTCCGCACCTGTTGCTGCAGTACCCTGACTTCTTTTGAGTTACTTTCCAAGCTGCACGTGTTTTCCGCTACCTCCTTCTCCAACGTTCCCATGCGTTCAACCAGTGGTCTCAAATCCTGTCTCAACAAGTTCACATCTATGCTGATGGTGTCCATTTTGGTCTTGAGAGCCTCTTTCAAGGAGGCTATGGCTTCCAGGATCTGCTGGTCTCTCCTATCGGGGTGTTTTTTTCCGCTTGAGATGCCGAGGTCGCTTGGGCCGCACTCTCCGCCAGGTGTCCTGTTTTGGTGCATGCCTCAAGTGTCAGTTGCTTTCCCTTGCCTTTCTGGTCCTTGGACGCCATGACTAGGTAACCGTCGTGCTCTTCTGCACCTTTCCTGACAATCGTGCTGCCTCGACTTGTGGATTCCACTGCTCTGCAACTCATCTTTCCTGGTAGGCTTCACCACCTTCTCACCATGTGTGGTCTTATATCTCACAGTGCGGTTTCTAGGTGCTGCGTACAGCTACCAAGGCTTTTGCGTTGAGACTGGTTATTCTGTCTCCATCCCACCACATATTACTTCTGCCTTTTCTGTCTCAGTGGTCTCTGGGTGCATCCTATTGGGGCTTGGCTGACTGAGCGCTCTTCATCTCAGGATGCTGGTGCATGGAGTGGAGTTATGCTTGGCAGCCCATCCGGTATGCTGGAGATTCCCACCTTGAGGCCATCAATCTATGGCTGGCAGTCCAGCACAGCAACACAATAGCTCAGCTCCACCACACACTATTCCGCCTACCCTAACGAGAGGGGGTCCGTGTGTCCCCCATTTCTGCCAACTCAGTTGACCTCTAGGCCAGTATTCACCAGCCTGCTTCGGCACCTGACAGGGCGGCACTTTCCTTACACTACTCCTGGGTTTGTTTATGTCCAGCGGAGGCTGGCTGTAACTGGTAACCACATTCAAGCCCCTGTTTTCAAGTGCTCTCACGGGTATAGCCCTTAACTTCTTGCCTTAGTTCTGCATGTGTCCGTGCCTGCCCTTCTGTGCTGGCACCTGCTTTGGGCTGGGCTTCCAGTTTTATTATGCAGCAGACTTTTTGCAGTGTACCCTCACTTTTTGGGGTATATCAAATTATGCTGCTGGCTCGTGGCTGGTGCTTGTATACTTTGTGTTAGTGGTATGGTGCATTTGACTCTTAAAGCACATGTCCCATGCCCAGACTTCTTCCACGGGCTGTACCCACATTAGTCTACATTGTTCATTGCTGCCCTGGGTTGTGTAACATGAGCTATTGGTACTTTATTTCTGTGCATGTTGTGCGTAGGAGCATGCTTCCTGCTTCATTCACTTCTGTGTTGGAAACCGGAGCCTGTTTCCTCTACGGTCCGCCTCTGTTTGTATGCGGAGGTCTGTTTACTTTGCAGTCTGCCGATATGATGCGACTGGGGGCAGTTCCCTCCACGGTCCGCCTCGTCAGCACTGAGACCTGTTTCCACCGTGGTCCGTCTTCACGTTACTTCAAGGGCCGGCTTCCGTTATGGTCCGCCCCTGTTATTCCATTGTTGACAACATCTGCTACATGTGCACCCACAGAGCGTTTAGGCTTGCTGTGGAGGGGCGGGGTGTATTGACTCCCTCCGGGCTTCGTGCCTGCTGTTCTCCCTTGTCCCGTGATGTCCGCACTACCTACGAGGCAGCACAATTTGCCTGCTAGTTTTCCGCTGCCCTCCTATCCACAGGCTGACATGCCACCCTCTTCCCAAGTGCTTATCCCCTTGGCATTCCTTTGGCTGCCATGCGTTCGTCTACTCTTTAGCAGAGCTTGCTTCTCGCTTGCGAGCACCCAGCTCCTCCTCCGCACAGCGCTCCGTATCTGCTTCAAGCTAGTCCATCAGTTTGTAATACCGCTCGTGCAATTAAGCACCGCACTTTGACACTGGGTAGCTGACTCTGCGCTCTCTCAATTTTCAGATCAAACCCAGCTCTGCTCCTTTGTTAAACAGTGTGCTCAGGGTCCTTCCTTGCGCCCGCCATTTTGTTTCTCCGTCACCAGCCGGAGCAGAATTTCTTTTAGCCCATACACAGCTGTCTGCCATCTGCCGCTCCCTTAATTGCTTTCAGGTCTACCAGCCGGTTTCACACGTCGGTAGTTTCACTTGCAGGGGAGTTAACCTGCTATTGTCCATATTAAAGGCCAGATCTTGTCTGATCACAGGAGCTTAAGGAAAACATGTCTCTACAGCATGGCTGCTGGCCACGCCCCCAACTGATCTCTACTCTATAATATAATTTGGGGGTAACAACTTTGAACCTTCCTACTCAAACGCATGAGAACTGTCCACCTATAAATGCAATACAGCAGTTGCATAAGTTTGAATTTGGGTACGCCTACTCCAGGTCATAAAATTACCGATTTCTTTCCGAAATCGGAAACAAGCACAGAAATCAGACCATCTATCAAACTGTGTGCAGTGGTTACATCTGATTTCTCCAGTGTAAACGATCAGACCCTGATTAATCTTGCCAAGACTATATCGGACTTTGACCTGACTAACGACCATGGCACTGTTGAAGTGGAATTGGCCAACCAGCTGGAAGCTTCTGGTCCCCCAACAAGGGTTATTCTCGCTCAAGTACTCCTACAGCTTTGACCAACCTAATGTCAAGCAGTGAAGTTTCTTCTGTAAACTCCTCAAGTAATGGACTGGACGTTCCCCTACAACACACATCGGGAACACTTCGGGAATGCATAAAGCTGTCATCTCCAACTATTTCTGCCCTGAACTTAGTTCTTAGCGCTTTCGTGGCTATGTATGACAATATCAGAGATGAAGTTATGGCATATAGTCTCATGCTAAGTGATATTGACATCAAGGTAGAATCACTTGTTAATGTTAATAATTGTCTTAATGTGGGGATGAATCAGTCTTTGTCCTCTGGTTCATCGACCCGGGAAAAAGAATGCGCTGGTCAAATGGTTTCTGATTGCCCTGTAATCCCTGCTGATATGGTGTTAAATTTGGAGCCAATCATTGCTTCCTCTGTGTTTCCCCAGCGCCAGTGGTGCAGTGTGTGATTAATCAGTCTGCTGTATTAGCTCCAGATTTAGACAATGGGGCGGATGTTTTTGAGATAGCAGAGACCGTCCGGCCGGATGCGGGTGTTGAACTTAGCCAAATTTTTACAAAACCTAATAAAGGTCTGGGAAAGCAGGTAAAAAAAAGAAAATAAGACCATAAAATCCAGATCTCAGAAAGGTGTCATCAAGAAAGTTCCTGCGAAACTCAACTATTGAGGAGGCAATCTCCCATCAACAAGGGGTGCCCCAAAATGAGGCTACGGAAATACCAGTCTCTTTACACTTGGGAATGGCGGAAAATATAGGGCCTCATTACAAGTGTGGTGGTAAGGCAACAACGGCTCCGTTATCGCTACCGGCACCATTGCTACCGTACCACCATACTAGGAGTTCTGCTCTCGGGTGCCCTTGCAGCCACCAGGTCTGGCCTGGTGGCTGTACCAGCACCCGCGAGCAGAACATGATGGTAAATGGTTGGTGTAAAGCGCTCTATAAATAAATCAATCAATCAATTAACGGTACCAGTGCTACCACCCTCCCCATTGAGCCCTATGGGGCTCAAATGAGAATGGGGATGTACCGGGCCCGACACCCGCGAAAGGGCAATTACTGGGTCCAGCTGGGCCGGAATAGCCCGGTAATTGCCCATTCGCGGGTGCCGGACCCAGATGCGAGTTTGGAGGTAGCCTTGCTGGTAAAACCAGCAAGGCTACCTCCAACCTCGTAATGAGGCCCAAAGTTCTCCAGCATGGGGTCTGGCATGGATTCACATGCTCATGAATATTCCCAGTCGTCAGGCTGGGAATCCTCGGTAAAGAAAAAATCAGTATCAGTTTTGTTTCTGATCTGTCTTTCTTAGTAGTAACCAATCACTGAACTCTGGGTCATACTGCCCCCAGCCAATGACTGCCCTCTCCCTAAGCCCCGCCTCTGGCAGCCATCCTCAGATGGACCCTGGTGGGAGGCCGACAGACGAAGTTCGTCAGCGTGTGGGAGTCCATCTCCACCGACCGTTGGGTGTTGGACATCCTGGCCATCGGGCACTCGCTGGAATTCCAAAAGAAGTGCCCTTGCATTCCTCCCGTGGCCAGGAAGGAGAATCGCGTCCCTCAACTGCTGTTGGATGCTCAAGAAAGGTGCCATCGAGCTCGTCCCCAGGAGGCTCCGGGGCTCCGGAGTGTACTCAAGGTACTTCCTTGTCAGAAAGAAGACAGGCGGTTGGCGCCCCATCCAGGACCTGCCTCGGTTAAACAAATACATCAAGGCACAGAAATTCAGAATGGTCACCCTCCAGCACGTGCTGGGACAGCTGGAGGAAGGCGACTTCCTATCGTCGTTGGACCTGGAGGATGCTTACTTCCACATCCCCATTCTAAAAGGACACAGGAAGTTTCTCAGGTTCGTGGTTCAGTGTCATGATAGCTACCCCCGGAGCATCAGGCCAGGCCCAGCACCCCCGGAAGCAGGCATCATGCCCTCGGGTAAAAGCCCAGCGGCCCCTTATAGGGACTCTTTGGACTCAGTCCTGGCGCCTTTGGCTCCAGGCTCATGTTGGACATCAGTCCTGGCGCCATAGGCGCCAGGCTCATAAAGGGAGGTGTTTTGTGCACTTACCTGATGCAGACCATGCTGCACGCTTCAGGCCTCCCTGAGACCTGAAAGGGACTATTTTTTCATAGGGACTATTTTTTCACTCGGGCGTGGCCAGGGAAGGATACATACCTGGGACATCTTTGGAGGCTATTTAAGCCACGCCCAGACAGCAGCTCATGCTTCGCGTTGTTCTGCTTCCTGCAGCTTAACGCTCACCGTGTCTGCTCCTGCTCCTGGACTACAGCCACGCCCGTCTTGAACCTGGAAGACGTGCAAGGAAGGAAGAGAAGAGAAAGGTGAAAAACGAGGATTATTTCAAGCTTCTTACCTGCATCCGGAATCTTCTCGCCAGCATCCCTGAAGGAAGACTTCAATTTAAAAGCATCGCGTTGCTCGCTGCAGCGCCACGCTTCACTCACCTGTCCTGTCCTCGAGACATCTCCCGGCTCCATCGCGGCTGTCAGCATCGGACGCCACATCTCTGCACCTAGGGGAGAGAGGAAGAAACAAAAGGTGTGCAGAAGGACACACAGAAGGAAAGCCTGATTAACAGCCATAATACTTACCGGCTTTTCTTCCACATTTCGGGTCGGCGCCGCCCCGTTGGCAGGTACCGTACCCCGGCCCCTATGGGGAAAGGACTAGAGACATTTCAGAGGAATGATAAGGACATCTAGAGGGATCGCCCTCATCACTACTCACCTCGGCAGGTTAACCCCTCGACGCATCGCCTTCATTCTGCACCTGAAACAAAGGACAGATCACAGGTGAGAAAGACAGCATAAAGGGGGCCTCACTTGAACTTTGAACTTTCATACTTACGGCGCATCGCTCAGGAAAGTCAAGTGGATTTTGCCAGCGCCATTCTGAAAACCAGTGAAGTAACTGGACGAACGCGCGCCCCTGCACCAGAAGCATGATGGAGAGTTCAACCTTCCAAACCATAAGGTGAGCTTAAACCGGGTTTGGAGGAATAGAGAGGAACGGAGGGGGGAAGGGGGGAGCTAGCACACCATTCTGCAGACTGTTAATCCCCTTTCTCATCTGCAGAAGGATATTCCTACGGGCCAAGGAAGCACGATTTGGAGGTCCTGTCCAATCGGTGTTCCGGGTCCTGCGCATCACGCTAGAAGAGGCTGCAGTAATCCAGACTAGATCAGCGCCCCCGTGGGAACCAGGTGGGCGTTACATTCAGGGCAGCCATTAACAATTCAGAGCCCTACCGTTCGGATTAAAGTTGGCACCCAGGGTATTCACCAAGTGCATGGCACCAGTGGCGGCGCGGCTGCAGGGGATCCACGTCTACCCCTACCTGGACGACTGGCTAATCCGGGCAAGGACAAGGGAACTCGCCGTCGAACACACAGCGAGGACCGTCGGGTTGCTCACGGAACTGGGGTTCGCCATCAACTACCCCAAATCCCACCTGGTTCCATCGCAAGTAGCACTGTTTCTGGCAGTGAAGCTCGATACAGTGGGGCAATTGGCCTCCCCATCGGAGGAGAGGACCAAGACCATCCTGGGCAAGGTGCGGCGCATGTTAGCCACGGACGTGGCCAGGGTGAGGTCCATCAAGTCCCTTCTCGGGATGATGTCCTCATGCAAATCTCTTGTACCCCTTTGCAGACTTCGGATGCGTCCGCTACAGGAGTTCCTCGACACCCACTGGTTTCAGGCGACGGGCTGCTTCGAGGACAGGATCCCTCTCGACGAAGAGTTCCGTCGGTCGATCCTATGGTGGGGTACCCGTGCTCACCTCACTACAGGCACGGACTTTCAAACCCCGGCATTTCAGGAGAGGGTGACGACGGACGCCTCTCTGGAGGGTTGGGGGGCCCACACCGGAGATCTCCACGCAAGAGGCCTTTGGCTCCCGGAGGAGAGGTCTCTCCACATCAACATTATGGAGCTCCGAGCAGTGTTCTAGGCGCTCAAGTCGTTCCTTCCGTCCCTCAAGGACAAAGTGGTGAGGATCTTCACCGACAACACCACCACGATGTTCTACATACGGAAGCAAGGTGGGCACCAGATCCCCAGCCCTATCCAAGGAGGCCCAGGATCTGTGGCACTGGGCTGTCGCCCAGGCGATGTTTCTGGTTCCCTTCCACTTGGCAGGAATAAAAAACACCATCGCCGACTCACTCAGCAGGGAGCTGCACTCGTGCCACGAGTGGGAACTACGCCAGGATCAAGTGGATCGGCTCTTCCAACGATGGGGCAAACCCCAGATTGACCTGTTTGCGACGGCGACGAACTCCAAGTGCCAGAGGTTCGCCAGCAGGTTCCCGCAGCCGAGGAGCATGGGCGATGCTTTCTCGTTGCCCTGGGACGGCCTGTTTCTATATGCGTCCCCTCCGTTGCCTTTGCTGCTCCGCCTCATCAACCAGCTCAAGAAGTCCAGGTGCAAGATGATCCTCGCCGCACCGGCGTGGCCGAGGCAGATCTGGTTCCCGGACCTTCTGGACTTGTCAACATCCCCACCAGTCAAGCTGCCGGCGGACGCGGATCTTCTCTCCAGAGAAGGAAGCGCCATTCTCCATCACGACCCACAGTCGCTGAACTTGCAGGCCTGGCTCCTGCAGCACTAGAGTTTGGAGGGTACGATATCCAGGCTGACTGCAGAGAGGTTCTTGCAAAAGCCAGGGCGTCCTCAACTCTCAAGTGTTACGGTCATAAGTGGAAGAGGTTCTCTGTCTGGTGCCGTGCACAGAAGATTAACCCTCTGCGGATTACGGCCCCTCAAGTACTGCCGTATCTACTGTCGCTGGCCAAAGCTGGACTGGCTCACGCCTCCATCAAAATACATCTGGCTGCCATCTCCCGATATACCAGGACTACAGGACGGGCGTCCTTGTGGTCTCATCGCCTGGTGAAGGAATTTATGAAGGGACTATTCCGATCGTTCCCCCCGGTGAAGGGTCCTGCCCCGGCGTGGGAGCTTAATGTGGTGCTAACCAGGCTCATGGGGGCCCCATTCGAGCCTATGCATTCGGCGCCTTTGAAGTTCCTGTCATGGAAGACAGCGTTCCTCGTGGCCATCACCTCCGCACGAGTGGGAGAGATCCAGGCCCTATCTTGCAAGCCTCCATACTTGACTTTTCATGACACGAGGGTGGTGCTGAGGACGCACCCCACCTTCATGCCCAAGGTGCCGTCAGACTTCCACCTCAATGAGCCCTTCGTGTTACCAGTTTTCTTCCCGTTGCCTTCGACGCCAGCCGGAGGACTTTGCACTCGCTGGATGTAGCTAGAGCGCTGAAGTTCTACGTGGACCGCACAAAGAGTTTTCGGAAGACGTCACAACTGTTTGTGAACTTTGGGTCTGGGAATCAAGGGAAGGCTCTCTCGAAGACTTCCATCTCCAGATGGCTCTCCGGCTGCATCATGCTCTGTCACTGGTTGGCAAACCGACCGCTGCCCGGTCGTCCGAGAGCCCATTCGACCAGAGCGATCGCTGCTACCACGGCGTTCCTGTCTGGTGGGCCCCTGCTGGACATCTGCAGGGCTGCTACGTGGAGGTCGGCGCACACCTTCACAAGATTCTACTGCGTCGATCTGGACTCCAGGGAGGAGCCCAGGGTCGGCCAAGCAGTGCTGCGCAACCTGTTCGCCTAAGGTGAGCCTGGTGAGGAGGTAAGAATTGCTTAATTTTGAGTTTTGGATGTAATGCTTAATGTTGAGCCTTTGCCACCTCCCGTGGTTGTGCATGTTTATACTGCTATGTATTCTCTTATTCATGAGCATGTGAATCCATGCCAGACCCCATGCTGGAGAAGGAACAAGTTACTTACCTGTAACTGTTGTTCTCCAGCATGGGTCTGGCATGGATTCACATGCGAACTCTCCCACCTACCCCTCTGTGGCTTTTCACTTGGTCATACTGCCACTTTGCGTGCTACCAAATCTGAGGATTGCTGCCAGAGGCGGGGTTTAGGGAGAGGGCAGTTGTTAGGAAAGATTTCGTAATTGTAGGTAATTTTCCTTCCATGTGGCAACCCCTAAACTTTTTGCTGTTGTT
Source organism: Ambystoma mexicanum (assembly GCF_040938575.1). Classification (NCBI taxonomy): domain Eukaryota; kingdom Metazoa; phylum Chordata; class Amphibia; order Caudata; family Ambystomatidae; genus Ambystoma; species Ambystoma mexicanum. Next base: position 294,455,796 of record NC_090936.1, on the reverse strand, counting down.
TTTCACCTTGTTCTCGACTTTGCCAGAGAAGTGCAGCCTTCTGCCACACTCCTCTGGGCTTTCGCTCCTTTCTTACGGGGAAACTGACATGCCCTTAAAACAGTCAGTACCGGGGAACGCTGTTTCCCGTAGTTTCTTTTATCATGTTGCGGCTTTCGTGCAACATGACACAAGAGGGCACTGTAAGCTAAGTTACAGCTCTCTTGGGTCTCTAGCCTTCTACAGGCCCTAGATACTCGTTTAGGATTGTATCTGATCGGTGCAAGTGATTCAGGGACGGGAATGGTGGCAGCGATCGTTTCTTGTGTTTTGAGCTCCTTTTGGCGTTCTAAGCGCGTTTCTCGCGCTTAACCCAAAATGGTGGCCTGGCTCCCAAAATGGCCAGACCACGAGGCTCCTTTGTCCTGTCCGCTGACCGTCTTGCTCCCTTCACCTTCCCCAGGTCGAGCCGACCCGGGGCCTTCCATATTTGGGCATGTACTTTCCCGTGAAACACGGATGCTTTCGCGGGCTTCTACATGTCTTTTGTGCGCCTCCAGGGTGTGGGCTGGGATGTCTGGTCCCAATACACATCCTGGGTGCCAGAGAGTCTAGGGTGGTGTGAATGCCTGGGACCACCGTGGTCCGTGATTGGTCCACGAATGGTGTGAGTGTTGATGAGCGGATCTCCCATTGGGTCCCCTCCGTTTTGGCGCGAAGGGAACCGTGGATAAGAGGGGGCTGGAAACACCACTACCAGGTCAATCTCCTGAGTTCTCACGAACGAAGGAATACAGGAGCCAAGTATCCTGCAACCAAGAGGCTGGACCGAGGAATCGCTGGTGACCCGGTGAAGGACTTCTCCTCTGCACTGCTGTCGCCTTGTGAAACCCTTTTCACCTTTGATCGAACCAGAAGGCCTGTACTGGTACTTCGTCCCTTGGAATAGCGGGAACAGCTATTCTCGGCATCTTCACCATCTCCTGCCAGTAAGCCTTCGGAAGCGTCTCTGGGCCATCCAGCTGACTGACCAGCTTACACGGGAGTCTTGCTCTGTAACCGCCGCCAGGTTGTGTAGTATTTCGAGTCCTTGTCACTCTCACACGCTTCGTACACTTGGCGTTCCCAGGTCTGAAGTGAGTAGTGTACATTTGGCTCAGATACACACTGCCGCTCCGTTGCCCTGCTGTGGTAACAAACTGTGCGGGTTTCTTCGATTGGGACGTCTTTTTACTCAACGCGACGACGAGGCGTTCCCTGCTCTTCTGAACCTGCCAGCTGCTGAAACTGACGCGGAGAAGCCTGGGTCTGCTTGCATCGGGGACCGGAGAGTAGCATAGCTAGGATCTGGTCGCCCTCCTGCAGGAGCCCATTGCTTTTCCCCGCTGTGTCAAACAGCACCCTTTTCCGTACTCGCGCTCTGCTTCTGCCCACTGTGGAGGCTGCGCTTGAGTCGCGGAACTTGTTCTTCTTCTTTTGTGCACTAAACTGAACTGCCTGATTTCCCTGGAAGAGCTTCTCCTTTTGCCCGTTGGCACCAGCGCGTGCAGGTACTTTTGAGCACAAGGCTCCACTCTTCGCAGGGCTCGGACTTCCATCTAGTTAGGTGCCTCTGAAGGCGAACTGGGTCTAAGCATTATTGCGCACTGCCTGTTTTCCCTCCCTTTTAGGCGGACTACACATTTCGTGCATATAACGCTTGAGACTTGTTGTATTTGTATATATATTGTGTTGATATGGTATGTGTTGGTTTACTATCGTTATATTGTGATTTTCTCGCTACGGTCATTATTTTAAAGGCCTTGAAATAAATGTGTATATATTTTTAATATAACAACTGTTTGGAGTAGTTTGTAAGTGATCTTGCTTTGTGTGCTCATTGCGGGTTTCAGTCACCCTCACCCCTCTTGAGACCTAGTCTTGACTGCCGCGATCGCTACCTTGATTGGTCTGGCTCGTCCAGAGGTTACCCTGTTCCAAGTAATTAGGTTGGCCTTCTGAACTTCTGCGCCACCAGGACAGAGTTCAGAAATCCGTCTTAACAGCAGTCATTGGCTGGGGGCAGTATGACCCAGAGTTCAGTGATTGGTTACTACTAAGAAAGACAGATCAGAAACAAAACTGATACTGATTTTTTCTTTACTGAGGATTCCCAGCCTGACGACGGGGAATATTCATGAGCATGTGAATCCATGCCAGACCCATGCTGGAGAACAACAGTTACAGGTTAGTAACTTGTTCCTTTTGGATCAGGAAGTGGAGGGTGAAGAAACAACAGTGCATGATGTTATTGACTTGGTCTTGATGATTGAGATGTACTTCACATATGGGGGTTCGTTCAAACAGACCCTTGCCCCCTTGTAATATCAAAATGGTGTTGATACACAGGTTAAACTCATTCTCGGTTACTATGCAAGTCTTCTTTCCTCTCACCTAACACACTCTGTCCCCCACGCAAAGCCTTCCCGAACACTGCCACCTACCTTTTCGGTCATTCGGCCCATGAAGCGTGTGTCAGTTGATGCCACCCACTCCTATGGCTGACTCCTGTCCTGACACAGCCCTCTTCAACCTTCACCTTTCTATCTCAAACACTCTGGACATCCTTGCCCCTGTCATGAGGATTTGCATGAAGCCTGCCAAAAAGTGCAACTCTTGGTACGACCCCAATCTGAACAGAAATGGGGAGCTTTAGGTACACCCTCTGGCAAACTTGCCTAGCGCCTACTCCGAAGGCAATACAGACTCCCCATCCTCTCTAAAAAGATGGTCTATTTTCAGGCCTGCATCTCCGCTGCCTTTAACCACACGGCCAAACTGTTCAAAATCTGCAAGGAGCTGGCCAATCTTATTTCAGTGTCTTCCTCTTTTACTCACACCGAGGCCCTCTGCTCAGCCCTGGCCTCCCATTTCACCACAAAAACCCAGGACATCCTGTCCTCATCCTCATCTGCTCCTCTCCCACCCTCTAACTCTCTAAGGCATTCCTTAGCCGCCCCCTCTCCTCTCCTTCTTTCCTCACTCTTTGCTGTCACACCTGATGAGGTTTCCAGACAAGTCCGCTCTATGAAAGTCTCATCCAAACCGGTGTCCCCCTGCCCCTCCAGAACCATTAAGGACAACATTAATTCTTTCGCTGCAGACTTGGCCGATCTCTGCAACCACTTTTTTCGCCTCTGGAGTCTTCCCCTCGCCTCTCAAGAACTCCCTTGTGCACCCCCTTCAAATAAAGTCTCTGCCGACCCCTTCATTCCGGCAAACTATCACCCCATGTCTATCACTCTGTTCCTGGACAAACTCCTAGAGAAGTTGGCTGTCTCCCAGCTAACCATCCACACCAAAGCTGTTGGTTGTCTCCATGACCTTCCGTCTGACTTCAGAGCAGCCAGAGGCATGGAAACTGCTCTCCTGAACACCCGTGAAGATCTGCTCTCTAACCTTAACTCTAACTCTCCCTCTGTCCTTATTCGCCTTGACCTTTCCTCTGTTTTTGACACAGTGAACCACAACATCCTGATAACATGTCTCCAAGATACTATAGGCATCACGGATCAGGTTCTGGCGTTGCTGTCCTCTTTCCTCCTGGACCGACATTCCCAGGTTGAACTTCCTCTCTTCCACCACACTCTCCATGTGTGGTGTCCCCCAGGGCTCTATCTTCTCCCCCTGGAATTTCAATGTCTATCTGGCCCTCCTGATCTCTACCTTTTCCTCTAACATTCAGTGTAATGCGGATGACACGCTACTTTCCTTCAGGCTACCCTCCGCCTCCTCCTCCTTTAGGCACGATGTGCCTCTAACGATCTTTGTCTTAATGCCAGTAAGACGGAGATCCTTCTCATTGGGATCCCTGCTCCCGCTTTTCCCCTCTGTCTGGTCTGCCTCTTGTGAGGCAAAAAACCTTGAGGTCATCTTCAACTCCACTCTCTCCTTTTCTCCACACATCACGGACATTGCCAAAAAGTAAAATTTCCAATTGCATCTCCTTAGAGGTATTCCTCCTTTTCTCACCTTCCCAGGAAGTTTACTGTCTTCAGGGCCCTGGTTCTCTCTAGGCTGGACTACTGCAACAGCCTATTGTGAATGGATTGTGTCCTACCACGTATTCCTCATCTTATGATCTCTCCATATTCAGCTTTAGCTGCTTCAGAAAATGTTTTCAGCAGTGGGCGCTGCAAATCGATGCCTGTTGACTCAGTGTCCCTCGAGGGCCTCTGTCTCGGTGTCAACGTCATTGATGGCACATAGCGCACACAGCATCAGTTTGCTTCAGTTCTGTTTTTCCACTAGAGCTAACATTTCGTATTATCGCCACGCTTCGGTTCCTTAACTAAGAAACCTTTCATTTAGTGAAATGGCATCGTCGACATCATCTACTCCGAGATCGGGGTTGAACAAATGCCACGACTCTGGGGTGAAAATGTCCCTCACTGACCTCATCGGAAGTGTCTATGGTGCCTGGGATCCTCTCATTCAACTTCAGAGTGTGGGTCCTGGCTATTGATGACAGCGAAGGACCTGAAGGAGCATAAAGACAAGCTAGATGCAGGTAGGTCCCATAAATCCCCTTCGACAACACTGTCGAAAAGGCGATCTTCCGAGAAGTCGAGGGATGACTCTCGTTGTTGGAAGAAAGCTAAAAGGTCCTGATCACGCAGTGGCTCACACCACTCATCATCTTCGTCACAGCGGTCAAAGAAAAGGCGCCACAGGTTCCCTCGAAAGAAAAGGCTCCATCGAAGCCAAAATCATTGCTGCCATCGGTGCCGAAAGACTCTGTCGAGTCCTAAGAAACCCACGACGCCACAGCCGTCAAAGCCTGTCAAGGCAAGTCCCAAAATCCTTGAAGGATGTCGAGAAAATATACACTCCACTGCCAAGGAAGGATTTTTTTAAATCCCTTTCCTCAATTAATGAGGATAATGAACCATCTTCAGATGAATCTAGTCCATTTGGATTGCAGTATGGGACACATGTTCCACATGCCTTCATTCCTGAGGTTTCAAGAATAAAGGACCTACATGACACCCTGCAATCCACAAGTGGATTGAACACTTCCCCAGTAAGAGTTTGGCAGTCCAGATCCCTCGGGCCATGCCGATGGATCTTACAGACAACTGATGTCCAGAGTGATAGAATATCTGGGATGAAGTAGGCCTGCACCACTATTTCAGCAGGATGACCTAACTGATACTTTAGATAAGGGACCCAGCACCCTATTCTACCATTCCATGTGGCTCTACAAAAGAGAGTTAATGCCAATTGGGAGATGCCTTAGTTTTCCAGCTGTGATAAAAAAAACTAACCAGCAAGTACTTTGCGTCAAGTAGTGACCTGTGCTATCTAACAACACATCCAACTCCTGAAAGCTTGGTAGTTCACGCTGCCACTTCTACATCCAGACAACCGGCATACCCAACTACCCCCACCCGGACAGAGAAGTAGGCCCCTTAAATCAGTAAATGCCACGTGTGCACTGGCTAAATTCACTTTCACATTATGGGATTGTATAGCGTTGCCGGCTGAACATATCCCTGCAGGGGAAGAAAGAGACAGCTTCTTAAACATTGTCAAGGATGGGAAAACATGCGATGTGTGAATCCCTCTAGACTGGTCCCGACTCTTCAGACACTGTCAGCAGAGCAATGGCAGCTAGCACTGTAAGACGCAAATTTGCCTGGTTGAGAAAGTCTGGTTTTGCACCAGATGTACAGTCCAGACTTCTTAACATGCCCTTTGACGGCTCTCAATTATTTGGCAGCACGGTTGACGAGAGCCTGGAGAAGCTGCAGACCTCCAAACCTGCAGCCAAATCCCTTGGCACAGCAATCAGACAGCCATGCCCCACTGGTACAGCTTGGAGGGGCAGGTCCTTTCGCTATTACTCAGTTGGAAGAGGAAGAGGACTGTCAAATCAAAGAGGTTAGAAAAGATTCCTCTGTGGTGGACGGGGGAAGAGGTGCTAAGACCGCCCAGGCAGGGGCCGTTTTATCCTCAGCTGCTGCATCAGCTGCCTCAAAACCTCTCGGAGGCCTGACTCCACAAGACCCCGGTAGGAGGCAGACTCTCACAGCATCTGAAAAAATGGTAGGGTATTACTTCAGATGCATGGGCATTGAAAACAGTGGCCCAGGGTTACTGCCTTCCCTTTCTAAAAAGGCTACATGGTCATCCACCAGGGAACATAGTTCTGGATTTGTTCCTTATGCAGGAAATCTTAACCATGCTAGAGAAAGGTGCCATAGAACCAGTACCTGTAGTGGAGACGAACAAGGGTTGGCACTCCCCTTACTTCCTAATCCCCAAGAAGGAAAGAGGATTGAGACCCATCTTGGACTGAAGAGACTTGAACAAGTTATTCAGGAAGGACAAATTCAAGATGGTCACACTTTCTCTGATCCTTCATGCCCTCCAGCTTCAGGACTGGATGGTATCATTGGACCTTCAAGATGCTTACTTTCATGTGCAATCCATCACAAGCACAGAAAGTACCTGAGGTTCGCCGTTGGTGCTACTCATTATCAATTTCGAGTTCTGCTTTTTGAGCTGACCTCCGCCCGAGGGTTTTCACCAAGTTGATGGTGGTAGTGTCAGCGAGTCTCAGGAGAGGGGGTATTCACGTCTACCCCTACCTGGACGATTGGCTGATCAGGCTTGCTCTCCCGAACGGGCACTGCAACATCACAGAATAATTTGCAAATGCCTCCACAGACTGGGCTTCTCCCTCAACTTCAAGAAGTCCTACATGATACCATCTCAAAGGCTCCAATTCATCAGCAGTTTCCTGGACGCATCCTTGGGAAAAGCCTCAACACCCAAGGTGGGGGCTCAAGACATTCTGCAGATGGTAAACAAATTCCCAAATGCCCAGAGTCTTCCGGCCTTCAATTTTCTGAGGTTGCTCAGCCTCATTGCATCCTGCAATTTCCTGGTGCCAGAGGTTCGCATGAGATCCCTCCAATGGGCTCTCAGGACTCAATGGTCACAATTCTCAGGCAAAATGTCAGACCTCCTTCAGGTTCCAAACAGAGTAGCAGTAACAAGTTCACATTAGATCGTGGATGTCCTCAGAGAGGGTTACCACGTACGGGTAGTGGGAGAGTCCTACAAAGACAAGTGCACACGCAGCAGACAGGAGGATAGAGGTGAGTTCAATCTAAAACCTGCCTAACACAGCCCTAATTCCTAGGGGATGGTGGTCCGCTTATCTAAAAGGGATAGAATACGGAATGGAAAATATCTATCCATTTGTATGTGTGCACTTGTTAAAAAAGAAACATAGGAAGAATTTTCATAGCCCAACAACAATTGCCACTCACACCATTAGAGCATATATGGCGTGGAATGGCTAAACAGTAAAAGAAGCCCATCGGCTTTAACACATACCGAAACAGTCTACTTAAGGTAAAAAAAACAATTTAATGACCTGTAGACTAGTGTCCGTGTGTGGAGATGTTACTAAAAAGATAAAGATGAGTTTATCTGTGTGATAAAAGACCTGATAGTGTTGTGTATCATGGACAAACACATGCAGTCCTAGAATATGCACAAATCATATCTCTGAACGATAAGAAGGTAGAAGACAGGAAAGGGGCTTCCACAGACCAGGAAGTCTGGAAGCAAGCATGGGTAATAGCTTTGTGTTTAGAGTCAAACATAGGTAATTTCTTTCTGTTTTGGGTGTACCGGTTTCAGTGGTGTTTTAATCAAATATACCCACTTTCTTCAGGACAGTCTTCTCTTTGTGCCGTAACATTCCGGAAGATGATGTGAGGGTTATGAGATTACTTACGCCCTCTGCATTAGTACTGCATGGGATAAGCATGATATCGTGATCGTATGCCAGCTGTGAATCCTGCTGTAAATCGTGGCCAAGTTACCCTGGTATCCTCAAGTCACCTAGTCTCTTACCTGAAAGCACTGCCGATATTGCGCATGGTGAATGAAGTTTATAATCAGCCAAAATGCTGATAAGCGTCCCTGATCTTGGCCGGGACCTTGCGTGATGTCAAATCTGGCAAGTAGGTTCGGCGTGTCGGGGGCGGCAGGCTCCGAGAAAACAGGGGCGAAAATTCCTGTAGTCCAATCGTCCGGTCGCAGCTCTCGTCCACCATCCGAACGGACAGATTTGGATGGTGGACGAGAGCTGCGACCGGACGATTAGACTCCAGGCATTTTCTCCTGAAAGCACTACCGATATTGCGCATGCTGAAAGAAGTTTATAATCAGCCAAAATGCTGATAAGCGCCCCTGATCTTGTGGCGAGGGGGGGGCTTTGCATGATGTCTAATTCCTACCACTGTGCAGAGAAGTAATGCAGCTTTAGTACTGGGCAATTCAAAAAGGAATCTCTCTATCAGCAGTTCATCTAGCCGGAGAGGAGAACGCAGCAGCAGACGCTCTGGCAGGCAGAGCACAGTCTCCCACGAGTGGGAACTAGCTCAGGAAGTCCTTCAAGAGATCTTCGTCCTTTGGGGAACCCCTCAAGTAGATCTGTTTGCGACTAGTGCAAACAGAAAGTGCGAACTGTACTGCTCCAGGGAGTTTCCCCCAAGAGGAGCTCTAGCGGATGCGTCCATAGTGGACTGGAAGTTTCCACTCCTGTTCGTGTTTCCTCCAGTCCCTGTCATTCCTCACGTAATCAGGAGGTTGGGAAAGTTCGACAAATCCATGATCCTTATTGCTCTGGATTGGGCCAGGAGGACGTGGTACCAGACCTTCTGGTCATGTCCGTCTGCCCTCCAGTACGTCTGTCACAAAGAGAGGTCAAGACTCAGAAACCATGCGTGAAGGTTTAGAGTCTTGACCTCTAGAGGTTGAGATATAAGGTTTGAGGGGATTGGGTCCTCTGACGTATTCCATATCTATGACAGGTAATCACCACAGCTGTGCTGCTTTGTAAACTTTTTTCTGCGTCCTGCGTCGATGACGTCGATGCGCCGCCGTCGAGGACCTCCTCCGACGTCATCCGATGTGATAAGTAGGACGCACGACGCCCATAGCCTCATTTTCGTTTTTTCCGCGAACGTGTTGCTTCGTGAATCTTGGTTACGCCTTGACTCTTTGGAGTTCTGTTCTTCTCGGTTCTTCGAACCTGTTCGTATTTTGTGCGAAAATCCTTCGTAAGAAGATGTCTTCTACTTCGTCTTCGACCCCGCGTCCGGGCTTCAAGAACTGCGGGGAGTGTGGGTCCAAGATGTCGGTGACGGACTCGCACGACGCCTGCCTCTGGTGCCTCGGGGAGGCCCACGACACGGATGACTGTATCGACTGCCAGTCGCTCACGTCCAAAGCCTTACGGGAACGTAAGAAGAAGTTGTCGGTAGGTCAGGTGTCCAAGCCCCGGAAGTCGAAGTCTGCGGGGCTTTCGACGGATGATTTGAGAGGTGACTCTCCGCGTCGTCGTCGGAAGTCTCGTGGGTCTCCTTCTAGGAGCCGGTCTCGCCACTCCTCGGCCTCTTCGAGGCATTCTCGGAAGCGCCGACAGCGGTCGTCTTCCAGGTCCTCTTCTGAGGACTCTGCCCGGCACGTCGCTTACCCCACCAGCCGTGTGACGCCAGAGGGATGGGCTTCCTTCGGGAAGAAAATGCTGGCGATTCTCGAGTCGCAGGGTACTAAGCCGTCCGCGCCCCCGAGTGGGGTCGGCCGTGAGAGGTCGAGAGACACCGCTCGCAAGAGTGGTCGGCACGAGTCACGGGAGAGGTCCCGTTCGGACAAGGGGACTCGTTCTCGACGTACCCGTTCCAGGTCCCGGTCCTCGACGCCTTCGAGACCGTGTGCACCTGTGATGTCTTCGAGGAAGACATCGACGCCTGAGGCGTCGAGGGCGTCGACAGGCTTTCTCGAGGCTCCGGCTCCGAGGAAGTCATCAAAGCCGTCGACGCTCAGGTCTTCGAAGGACATGCTCGGAGCTCCGGCTTCGAGGACTGTGTCGACGCCGTCGATGCTGGGGGCGCTGCATCGGACGTCGACACTGATCCTCTCGGCGCCGATGCCTGTTCTCTTGACGCCGGCGCCGATTCACTCGATGCCCTCGACGCCTTTCGAGGCCGGGGTGTCGGAGGTACCCTGTGGCAACGGGGAACCCCCTAGAAAGGCTCTTGTTAAGAGCAAGCACTCTCGGGTGCCTTCTTTTCACCACCTGGAATATATTTCGGAGGTGGATGAGGATTCTGATGGCCTGGTTCCTAGTCAGGTTCCAGATGAGATGGTCTCGGGCCATAGTCAATTTGACGATTTGAGGCAGTCACTGCATGATACCAGTGGACTGGACACCTCTCCAGAGGTGGAGTTTTGTAGGCCTGAGCCTGGCTCTCATGCCGATTCCTCGTACCGGCGCCTTATGGCTAGGGTCTCCGAGTACTTGGGATGGTCTGCTCCCCCAGGGGAGTTTGTGCAGGATGATCTCACGGACATCCTTGATGTTGGTCCCCCAACTGACCCGGTATTGCCGTTTCATATGGCTCTACAGAGAAGGGCGGCTTGGACTGCTCCGGAGACTCTCCCGGCGGTAGGCACATCCTTGTCGCGAAAATACCGTCCAGCCAGTAGCGACCCCTGCTACTTGACCAGGCACCCCACTCCGGAGAGTTTGGTGGTGCAGGCGGCCACGGCCCCGGCAAAGCAGGCGTCGTACCCTACCATCCCTCCTGATAGGGACGACAAACGTTTTGATGGCTGGGAGAAGAAAGTGTTTTCTTCTGGGGGTATGGCGCTTCAGGCGGCCAACTCCATATGTGCCTTGTCGCGTTTCACACACACTCTGTGGAACTGTGTTGCGTTAGCGGCTGAACATATTCCCGAAGGGGACGAACGGGATGGTTTCCTTGCTATGGTCCAGGATGGTAAGGATGCCATGTGCGAGTCCGTTCAGTCGGGTTTGGACATGGCTGAATGCGTCAGCAGGTCCATGGCGGCGAGCACCGTGATACGCAGGTTTGCGTGGTTGCGGAAGTTGGGGTTTGCTCCTGATGTGCAGTCCCGGCTCGTCAACATGCCCTTTGACGATGAACACCTTTTTGGCAGCAAGGCTGACGAGAGCCTTGAGAGGTTGCAGACCTCCAAAGCTGCAGCAAAGTCGTTGGGAGCTGCAGTTCGCCAACCTCCGCCTTTTCGTCCTAGGGGACAGCAATGGAGGGGTGGTTCCTTTCGCTATTACTCGTCCTTCAGTAAAGCGAGAGGAGCTAGCAGTCAAAGAGGCCAACGCAGGGGTACCAGAGGTGGACGACAGGGCACACGTGGTGCCAAGGCCGCTCGGGCAGTTGCCTCTTTGCCCTCAGGTAACGCTGCAGCCGCTACCACTCAGTCATGAGGCCATGTCCCATGGTTCGCCGGTTGGGGGAAGGCTGGCGCAGCATCTTGTAGAGTGGCGTGCCATTACTTCAGATGTGTGGGTTCTGGAGATCATAACCCATGGCTTCTGTCTTCCTTTTCGGCAGAGGCCTCACAACAATCCACCAGGGAACCTCTCTTTGAAGAGTCCGGATCCGCTCCTTGCGCAGGAAATTCAAGCCCTGCTGGAGAAAGGCGCCATAGAACTGGTGCCTGTAGCGGAGAGGAACAAGGGATGGTATTCCCCTTATTTTTTGATTTCGAAGAAAGACGGGGGATTGAGACCCATCATGGACTTGCGCGGTTTGAACAAACTCCTCAGGAAGGACAAGTTCAAGATGCTTACTTCCATGTGCCGATCCATCCCAAGCACAAGAAGTACCTGAGGTTCGCGGTTGGCGACTCGCACTTTCAGTTTCAGGTCCTGCCGTTCGGATTGACCTCCACCCGAGGGTTTTCACCAGTCTCATGGTGGTGGTGGCAGCGCATCTCAGTCAAGGGGGGATTCACGTCTACCCCTACCTGGACGATTGGTTGATCAGGGGGAGCTCTCCCGAGCAAGTCCTGGATCATATGTCCGTCACCTGCCACTCCCTTCACAGGCTGGGCTTCTCCCTCAATTTAAAGAAGTCCCATTTGATGCCAACACAGCGGCTCCAGTACATCGGAGCAGTGCTCGACACTTCCCTGGGGCAGTGCTTTCCTCCCCAGATGAGGGCTCTTCACATTCAGCAGATGGTGCACAAGTTTCGGCATGCCCACACGCTCCCAACGTTCGAGTTCTTGAGGTTGCTCGGTCTCATGGCATCCTGCGTTCTTCTGGTGGCAGAGGCTCGCCTGCGGATGAGATCTTTGCAGTGGGCACTCAAGATGCAATGGTCGCAGTCCTCCGGCAGGTGCCACCCTCGGTCGCCCAGGACCTTCTGTGGTGGGCCGTCGAAGGCAATTTGATGAAGCTCCGTTTTGGCTTCCCTCGCCGGAGGTGACGATCGTGACGGATGCATCCCTCACGGGATGGGGAGCTCATGCCAACGAGCTGACAGTCAGCGGTCGTTGGTCTCCGTTGGAGTCCAGACTCCATTTCAATCTGTTGGAGCTGAGGGCCGTCAGGCTAGCCCTGAAGGCTTTTCTGCCGACTGTGCGAGGAAAGAATGTCCTGATCCTGAGGGACAACACAATGGCCATGCACTACCTCAACAAAAAGGGAGGGCAGGGTCACTTCCTCTGTGCAGGGAGGCGATGCAGCTCGAGTTCTGGGCCATCCAGCAGGAAGTTTCGATCTCGGCAGTTCATCTGGCCGGAGACGAAAACGTGACGGCGGACGCTCTGAGCAGGCAGAGCACGATCTCTCACGAGTGGGAGTTGGCTCAGGAGATTCTCTGGAGATCTTCGCCCTTTGGGGGACCCCTCAAGTGCATCTCTTCTCCTCCAGTGTCAACCGGAAGTGCGAGAGGTTCTGCTTGAGGGAATTTCCGTTCGTGGTAGAGTGGTCATTCCCACTGCTGTACGAGTTTCCTCCAGTCCCCGTCATCCCGCAAGTGCTGCGCAGGCTACGGAAGTTCGGTTCCCGGATGATCCTCATTGCTCCGGCGTGGGCTCGGAGGACGTGGTACCCGGACCTTCTCGACTTGTCCATCTGTCCTCCACGTCGTCTTCCCTACCGAGACGATCTGCTCTCACGGGAGAGGGGTCAGGTTCTCCATCCAGAGGTCAGATCCCTCAACCTTCACGCTTGGCTTCTGAAAGGTTGAGGTATAAGGATTGGGACCTCCCTGAAGACGTGATGGAGGTGTTGCTCTCGGCCCGACGGCCAGCAACAAAGTCTCTGTACCGTTGCCGTTGGCGTAAGTTCTGCGACTGGTGCAGAGTTCAGAATGTGGATCCTTTTGCATGTGATATCCCCATGGTTCTGTCCTTTTTACTTTCTTTGGCCCACAGGGGCTTGCAAGTGGGTACCATTAAAGGTTACCTGGCGGCGCTCGTCTGAAGAGTGTTCCTACTTTAAAATCCCTTTGATTTCACAGTTTCTGAAAGGGCTTACTAATGTGTTCCCTCTGTCACCTTTCCTGGTGCCCGGTTGGGATTTAAACCTTGTTCTTAAGTTTCTTATGGGTGCTCCGTTTGAGCCTTTACATTCTTGCCCTTTGAGGCTGTTAACTCTGAAAACTGTGTTTTTAGTTGTGGTTACTTCCGCTCGCAGAGTGAGTGAGTGAGTAACAGGCACTTTCAGTTAAGCCACCCTTCACTGAATTTCACAAGGACAGGGTTGTCCTTAGAGTTCGTCCTTCTTTTCTTCCGAAGGTGGTTTCGGAATTTCATTTGAGCCAGAAGGTTGTTCTTCCGGCGTTCTATCCTCCTCCACATCCTGGTAAGGAAGAGGAGAGGCTCCATAGGCTTGATCCTAGGAGAGCTTTAAGCTTTTATGTTTCACGCATGTCCCGGGTCAGAGTGGACGTCAACTCTTTATTGGTTACGTTGGTAAGTGTTTGGGACAAGCTGTGACGAAACAGACTTTGTCTCGCTGGATTATTTTGGCCATCTCGGAGTGTTACCGCTTGGCGGGTAAGGACACACCGGCTGGCTTGCGGGCCCATTCTACCAGGGGTATGGATGCATCTACTGCCCTGCAGAGGGGTGTTCCTATTCGCAACATCTGTGATGCAGCCACCTGGGCTTCAGTACATACATTTGTATGTCACTATTCCCTAGATTCCATCCGAGGACAGGATCTGGCCTTTGGCAAGGCGGTCCTTTGCTCTGCTATTTGATTGGCAATTCTAAATTTTGAGTCTAAATTCTTTCCCTCCTCCTTGCTCTGGTACTGCTTTGGGAGTCTGTCATAGATATGGAATACGTGGGAGGACCCAATCCCCTCGAAGAACAAGTTACTTTTTTACCTGGTAACGTTCTTTCGATGGGATGGTCCGACGACTTATTCCATATCGCTCCCTCCCTACCTTCCCCGCTGCAGAATTTGTTTTGGAATTGCAACTTACGTTCCGCAAGGCTTTGTGTGTGACTGGCAGTAGACTAATGTCACAAGTTCTGGGGGAAAAAACTACAACTGAGGCTACGGGCGTCGTGCGTCCTACTTATCACATCGGATGACGTCGGACGTCGGAGGAGGTCCTCGACGGCGGCGCATCAGCGTCATCGACGCAGGACGCAGACGCCGAAAAAAGTTTCCAGAGCAGCACAGCTGTGGTGATTACCTGTCATAGATATGGAATACGTCGTCGGACCATCCCATCGAAAGAACGTTACCAGGTAAGAAAGTAACTTGTTCTTTGGAACCTCACAGACGAAGTAATAGAGATTTTGCTTTCGGCCAGAAGGCCAGCAACGAAGTCCTTGTACCGCTGCTGTTGGAACAAGTTCTGAAGCTGGTGGAGGGATAAGAATGTAAACCCTTTTACATGCAGTGCACCTATGGTTTTATTGTTCTTGTTACACTTGGCTAATCTGGGGCTCCAGGATGGTACAATTAAAGGGTATCTGGCAGCGCTATCTATATATATTTTTTTTAACTTGTTTATTTATTAACAAAGCACAGGAGCAAACATGATAAACACACATTAGTTACAGACGACATATGACATTTGAAATGCCCCCGTCCCCCAAACCCCTACGCCTGCAGGCGGCATTGTTCCCAGGCCTCATTCCGTTCCGCCAGGTGGCGAGCTGTCCCCCATAGAACGGAGAGCATTCGCGATCAGGCGCGGCTTAAAAGTAAGCGCCGGATATTTCTGGTCATAGTCTAGGACCGGGCCCCAGACGTCCAAGAAACGATAGTCTGCCCGCCTTAGCTGCCGTGACCTTTTCAGCTATTAGGATGTCACAGAGTTTGATCCACCACAAGGGCATGAGGGGGCCTTCTGCAGTTTTCCAGGTGTGGGCCACCGTGATTTTAGCGGCCAGCAAGAGTTGAGTGGACAGCGTGGCCTTCCTCCCCGTTCTCGGGTAAGCGTCCGGGTGCGGGATCCCAAGGAGGACCTGTTCGGGAGTTAGTGGAATGGTCACTTGGGTAATGTCTTTGTTAGGGAGAATTCTCTGTTTAGGCTGAATTTCCCTACCTAGTGAGTCCCCCAGCAGCTTTGCTGGATTTCTGGGGTTTCTTTTTTTCTCCTGCCAAGAGTGAGACTCTTTTACCCTCACTCTTGGACATGTTGAAGTGTGTTTTCTTGGTTAAACCTTGTGTTGAATGGGCTATGGGGTCTTTTACTCCATAGGGCCTCATGTATTTTTGTGATGTGGGTTACACAGCACCCTCTGTGCCGTGACCCAGGGGTGTCCTAGGGACTCCCCAACATAGACTCCATACCCTGGGACTGACTACTGTCTCCCAGGGCATGTAAAGTCACCAAAGACTTTGCTAGTCTTGGATCCTGAACAGAACCAGTACAAACCATCATATTGTGGACGTACTGGCTGGGGCAATTCGATTGCCCCAGGGTCTGTTAGTCGAGGGGGCACGTCTCCGTCCCCCCTGATCGAGTTTTGGCTGGTGGCAGTGGAAACTACTTTTTATATTCGACCGCGAATATTTCCCTATGGGATTTCCCATTGTTTTAGGCTAACACATTTAATTATTTATTTACGGTAGCCTTAAACATATCGCCGGTTTATATATTTATTATTATAACTCCGGTTGGGACTTTTTGCCAAAACTTGATTCTAAAATGGCGTTGGCGTTCGCCTCTGTAACTCTGACCCAAAGTGGAGCCCTTTGTTCCACTTTTGGCGGGCTTCTCCACAGAAGCCCTCCAAAGTGGTGCCACTCTGTCTGGGGTACTTAGGAGGGGTGGAGGGGGATTTAGGCACCCTGGACTGAGTTACCTTGGTAACTCAAGTCGCACTCCGTCCTGATTGGCCCAAGTGGTGAGCCGGCCGGCTCACCACTTAGCATGTTTGAGTGACAGCTAGGCTGGGTGAATGGGGGTTTGCTGCATAAAAGCAGGGCTTTGGGGACTGGAACTTCAGAAGTCGCCACAGGACCAAGAATCCGACGAGGGAAGAGCTGAGCCGACCTGCTTCGACGACACCACCCGGTGGAGCCCTGCTGAACCGTCTCACCACTTTTCCCGACGACCGAGGAGAACTCTTAACGGAGTGGCTCCTTCCCTTGACTGGTGGGGACAACCAGTTTTCGCCTTCTTTTCGCTTCTCGAGGTATCTCGTGGCCGCCTTGCCAGTGCCAAGCACCCCGGCAACCGGAACCCCACCACTTTTACCCCAACCACGAAAGTCGGTACAACCCTTTAACCGGAGGACTCCGCGGCTGGTTTCTTCCCGGGCAGTGCAACGACCTTCTTCTTCTGCTCTTCAGCGAGAACTTCTTCTCCCCTGACCGACGTCGAGCCTTGCTGCCACTGCCTGGAACAACTGCCACCGCTGGAGGATCCTTTCCGCTTAAGGTACCGTGTTCCGCCTGGCTTCCCTTGCTACCGACTGTACGGGGTAGATTTAGCCCCCGGCTTTCGACCCTGGGAGTGCCTGGGACACCCTGGCTAAACTTTCTAAGCCACTCTAAACTCTTTCTAACTCTTTGCAAGACTTTGAATCCCTAATAACAGTGTGATCTTGGGCACATTTTCGCTCCGGCTACTCTAAGAGTGGGCCCTGCCTAGTGACCCTTGCTCACTTGTGACTTTGTGCTTCTTTGAGCCTATTGCAAGTGTTCTGGACCTTAGAGTGGTGTGTTTAACCCATTTCTGTTCTTTTTATCCCTTTCTTGAACCTACTAGAGTGTCATCTAACGTTAAGCGCTCACCTCTGTTTTAATTATGTGGTGTTAACTTAGAGTTGTCTAGATAGGAGTAAGGGTCGGAACTGCTTTCATTATAACTGTGTTTGAAGTGTTTTTTTTACTATACTTTGCTAGTGTTTTCAACTTATGTGTTCTTAAAAAAATAAATAACTATATACTTTTGAAACCAAGCTCTGGTCAGTGTTTGCTTGTGCTATTGTGTCTGGGTACATATTGTGTATACTTTACATACTGCCTAACTCTTCTTGAGGGGGGGTCTGACTGCTCAGCCACAGCTACCAGGTAAATCTGGGTGGTGCGGACCGCTACCAAGTAGGTTTACTGCTATACCTGTAGTCTTAAATCTTTTGCAGTGTTCCCCAAGGGAACTGCACAGGTTTCTGCTTAACAGTCTTTTATAGTGGCGAGGCATTGGGTCCAAAACTCCTTTACTTTAGGGCAGGTCCACCACATATGGAAGTAGGATCCCAAGTGGCCGCATAAACGCCAGCAGTGGGGGTCCAGGGCTTGTTGAAAGTGGTGGAGACGTAAGGGGGGGTAGTATCATCGCAACAGCAGTTTGTGGGCGCATTCCCGGTTGGTGATACAGCGGGATGCCATGCGCGTCCCGGTCCAGATATCCACCCAGGATTGGTCCTCTATAGTGTGACCCATGTCCCTCTCCCACAGGGACATGTAGGATGGTTTAGAGAGGAGGGGGTCGTCCAGCAGTAGCTTGTAGAGGGCGGAAATCCTCCCTCAGGCAGGCAGGTCAGCCGCTGTGAGTTCCAAGGAGTAAGAGGCCGAGTTGCTGCCATCCGGGTCTGGGGGTTGGAGCACCAGTGTCTCAGTTGGGCATAGGAGAATCTGTCCGACTGTACTAGCTGAAAGGAGGATTTACATTGTTCGAAGTCCAGGGGGGAGTCTCCTGCGAAGAGCTGTCCCAGCGTTTCAAGGCCGCCTGCAACCCAGTTTCTGAAGTTCGCTGGACGAGCTCTCGGGGAGAAGGCCGGGTTGTGGAAGATCGGGGAGAGCGCGCTCAGGTCGTTTGGGATCCCTCTGTATCTGCGGGCCCACTCCCATGCCTTTAACGAGTTTTTCGTGGCCGTCAGCACATCTGGCCAACTCTGACGCAAAGCGTTAGGGAGAAACGGGAGGAAGCGAAGAGGCAGGGGTAGGCGCGATTGTTCGATGTCCACCCACTTTGGGCGACCTGAGGCCAGTCCCCATGCCTGGAGATGGGCCAGCTGTGCTGCGATATGATACTTGCAGAGGTCCGGGACCCCCAGCCCTCCCAGTCTAGCGCTGGCCATCATCGTTTTCCGGGGAATCCTTGCTTTCTTGCCCTTCCATATAAAGTCAATCAATTTCCGTTGAAGCTTCATGATGGGGGGAAGGGGGATTGAGACGGGAAGGGAAGCACAGGCATATAGGAAGCGGGGAAGGAGATTCATTTTGCAGGTTGTTATCCGGCCCAGCAGGGAGATTTCCTGCGACCGCCAGCGCGTGAGATCCTTCTCCAGTTCCTCGAAGAGCGGGGGGAAGTTGGCCTGGTAGACCTTTGTTGGTTGTGCTGGGATCCGGACCCCCAGGTATGGGATTGCTTGGGTGCTCCATTGGAACGGGCTTTGCTTCTCCAGGGCGATCCTTTCGTCCGGGCTCAGGCCCACACCAAGGGCTATCGATTTTGAGAAGTTGATGACGAATCCCGGTACCTCGTCGAAGCTACGGAGCTCCCCCAGAGCAGCCCTCAGGGAGGATTGGATGTTTGTGATGGTTAGCAAGACGTCATCCGCGTAGAGGGCGATCTTATGCTGGGTGGCGCCTATCTTCGGGCTGCTTATCAGTTGGTTTGTCCGCACCCGTTGGGCCAACGGTTCCATGACCAGGGCGAAAAGCAGGGGGGCATCCCTGCCTCGTTCCGCAGGTAGGAAGGATAGGGTCCGACAGGTGGCCGTTAACCCTGAGCCTGGTTTTGGGAGCTTGATAATTCGCCAGGACCATTTTCCTGAAGATTGGGCCAAAGCTGAAGGCTTCGAGGGTCAAGGTAAGAAATGACCAGTCCACTTTGTCGAAGGCCATGGTCGCGTCCAGGGCCAGCAAGGTCAGTTGCTGGGAATTTCTTGTGGTCACCTCTATGAGGTTCAGGGCTCTGCGAATGTTATCTTTAGTAGTTGATGAAGCCGGTTTGGTCCGGGTCTATGATGTTCGGTAGGACCGGAGCAAGGCGGTTAGCCAAGATTTTCTAGTAGATATTAGCGTCCAAATTAAGCAGGGAAATTGGTCTGTACGAGCTGTTCACAAGGGGGTCCTTTCCGGGCTTTAAAGCGAGAACGGTAATGGATTCCTGCATGGACGGAGTGATAGTTCCGGTGGTCGCAAATGAATTGAAGAGGCGAGCCAAGGGAGCCACCAATTGGGGACGAAAGAGTTTATAAAATCTGGTGGTGAAGCCGTCCGGGCCGGCGGCCCTGGGTTTCAAACTCTTTATCGCCTCTTCCACCTCCTCCTCCGTGATAGGCTTTTCCAGCTCCTGGGCAACCTCCGGGGTCAGGCGTGGAAGGGCCGCCTTACGGATGTATGCACGCTGTGCTTCCAAGTCCCTCGGGACCGCTGTCATAGTCTCGGACTGATGGGCCGTGGCTAGCCGGATTTTCTCTTGGTCTGCATAGTGCACTGATCCCTGTGGGTCGCGAAGGCCCAGGATGGATTTCCGAGTCTTCTCCCTAGCTAGCTTGCTGACCAGGAGCTTGTTGGCTTTGTTATTGTGGACATAGTACCATTGTTTGGTCCTAGTGAGCAGGTTCGCAGTAGTGTCGGCGTGGAGAGCCTCCAGCCTCTTCCTCGCCATTTGCAAGGCTTTGTAGGATTTCGAGACCAGCCCTTCTGCTTGTGGACCGCTTCGGCTGCACAAACCTCGGCCTCCAGGGCGTCTCGGGTCGCCGCCTTCTGTTTGTGAAACGCGGCGCCCTGGGCGATCAGTTCCCCTCTTAGCACCGCCTTCATAGCGTCCCAGGTGTTGGCGGGGGACGTGTCCTCGTTAAGGTTCTCCGTAAAGAAGTTTTTGATTGATCTGGCGATCGCATCTCTCACCGTCATGTCCCCCAGAATAGGGTCATACAAGGTCCATTGGCGACGTGGATGGGGATCCGGGTCGTGGACTCGAGGGAGAGCGAGACTGGGGCATGGTCCGAGAGGATCCGGGGGCCGATTGTGACGTCATCCATGAAGGTCAGGATCCGGGGTGAGGCCAACAGGAGATCGATTCTGGAGAAAGTGCGATGTACATAGAAGTAAAAGGTGAAGTCCTTCTCCTCCGGGTATAACACTCTCCAGGTGTTGACGACATCAAGCGTGCGGAACAAGTGGAGCAGGGCCAGGGCTAGCTTCTGGTCTCTGGAGGTGGGGGGGGGTGAGATCTGTCTTTAAGGGGGTCCGGGGCCCCGTTGAAATCACCTGCGATGACAAGTTGTCCTTCCGTGAACGGGAGGAGGGTCTCTTCCAGGTCCTGGTAAAATCCATCTTGGAACTCATTCGGGGCGTATGCTGAAACGAGAGTGTAGAGCTGGCCCATAATGATGCATTTGATGGCCACAAAGCGACCCTCTCGGCAGCGCAGGACGTCGAGGACTTGGGGGTTCAAGCCCGCAGCCAAAAGGATAGCGGTGCCACCCTTTTTGGTGCCATTGGATGCTAAGAATTGTGTGGGGAAGAGTCTGCTTCGGAGGCGCGAAAAGTCCGCTGGAATGAAGTGTGTTTCCTGCGGGAAAGCGATTGAGGTTCCATCGGATTGCAGCCTGTGTGGAATGGATTTCCTCTTCGGGGGGGGGAGTTCAGGCCCCTAACATTGAGTGGTGAGTTTCAGTTGCTGATGTGGGGGCTGGCTGTCTGAGGACCTTTGCCGCGGGGGGGGGGATTGGGAGGGGTCTAGGTTAGTCATAGCTGCGATGTGTCAGCAGAGGTAGTGCTCCTGTGGCTGATGGTTTTAACAATAGTCTCCAAGGGGAGATCCAACCTTCCAACTTCAGCCTCCAACAGGAGGACCTAACTGTGGCCGGGGGGCTGATTGGTAACTGTCGGCGGGTCCCCCGGGCATCCCAGGTCAGCAACGGGCGACCTGGGCAACATGGTGGAAACTTTCTCCAAGGGTAATACAATGACATCCACCTTGGAGGAGGGTATAGGCCGCATGGGGTCCGCGGCTGGCTTAAGAGAGTATCGCTAGTCTCGGTGCCGCTTGATCCTTAAGGGGAGCGTGGGCCATCATCTGGGTTTGCGAGATCTCTGCACTCGTGACTAGGGGGTCCGTTTCTGCTTGGGGGAGCCAGGCTCCAGGGCTGCGTCCGATCGAGGTGGGAGAGAGGGCCCCGTGCTCTCGGGAGAGCCCGGCTGTAGAATGGAAGCCGCATCCTCGAGGTGACTGATGGTGCGAGGAGTGCCTTTATATGAAAATTGTAGCGCCGTAGGAAACAGCCATCTTTAGCGCACCTGCTGGTCTCGGAGAAAGAGGGTGAGCGGACGGAGCATTCTGCGTTTTTGGAGGGTTAGGGGCGATAGGTCTTGGAAGATCTGGAGTAGGGATCCCTGGAAGGAGAGCTCATCCTTTGTGCGGCATATCGCAGCTATAGCCTCTTTAGTGGTGAAGAAGTGGACTCTCGTGATGACATCTGGGGGAGAGTCTGTGTCAGTTCCCCGCCGGGGGCGCATTCGGTGAGTGCGGTCAAGTAAGAGTTGCGTTTCATCTAAGTCCGGCAGTAAAGATTGAAAGAGGGTGCTGACATATTCAGGAAGTTCCTTGTCTGGGATTGATGAGGGGACCCCTCGGATCCGTAAGTTGTTGCGCCGAGAGCGGTTTTCCATATCCTCTTGCTTAAATTGGAGGATTTCGGTTTTATCCATTTATGCTTGGATATTACGTTGCATCTCCTTCATCGAGTTAGAATGGTCCACTGTCAGCTCCTCGACCTCCACTATTCGGTGTTCAACGTTGTCAATCCGCTGTTCGGTTTGTTCCAACTTGGCTGTGAGTTCCGTCATGCAGTTCCGGAATTCCGCTTTAATGTCAGACATAAAGACCTGGAGTTCTTCCTTGGTGGCCAGCGTGCCCTTCACGTCGGAGGCCCTCTGGGGAGTTAGATTCAGGTGGTCGGTTTTCTTCCCTTTCTCCGGGGCCTGCAGCATGGTGGCAATGTCAGTGCCCCTCGATGATTTCACCACCTTGGTCATGGCTTAAGAGGGGGGGGGGAGGAATATGCTCGCTGCCAGGGGCCACAGGAGTCAAAGGTGGCGGTAGAAGTGGAGTGGGCCGGGGCGCCCCAGGAGATTTCTCAGGGAGAAGAGGCAGGAGTGCCTTCGCGGAGTAGTAATCGTGTTCGTAAGGAGAAGCCACCCAAGGTGAGAGGCCCGGATCCAAAGCTATGGGGTGGAGGTGGTTCCGCTCCGCCGGTGCATGGCGACGGTGGGCAGGGGCACCCCAGGAAGCTGCAGGAGCACCAGAACCACCGCAGTGGAAGCGGACCACGATCAGTAGGAGTTGGGGGGGCAAGATCCAGTAGGCCTCAGGGATGGTGGCGGGCCTCCGGGCAAGCCCCCGGGGGAAGCCAGTCGTGGATGCAAGTGGGGAGGCTCAGGGCCACTTAACTCAATGGGGACAGAGGCGCTCACCTGGAGAGTGGCGCGTCGTCGGTTCCTCAGGGTGCCAGCTGCTGAGCGGCGGGTCCGTCGGGGCTTGGAATGCTTAGTGGGGCCAGCGGCGTCCGCCTGGAAAGTAGAGCGCCGGCCGCGCTGGACGTGGGGGTCGCAGGCACCGCTGGCTTAGAGTCCGCCGGAGCTCGTCTTGCGGGGGAGGCCCAGCAACACCAGGCCCAGGCGGGAGGGGAGGCTGCAGCGCTGTAGCTCTCGGTGTTGGATTAGTGGTCGTCGGACCCGGCCGTCTCAGTCGAAGACCCCATGCAGATGAGGGGGAGGGATGGGGGAGGCGGCAGGTACTACGAGAGTGCTGTTACATGTTGGAGCCACACTGCCCCTCCCCGCATCAGGCCGAAGGGCGCCAACGGCCCGCGGCAGCAATGGGCCCCAGTCGCGGCCACCATCTTGAATCACGGCGAGGAACACCACAGAGAAGTTCCAATGCCGCGTTTTCAGCCACTCTGCCGCGTTGGGGGCCAGGAATGTAGCCACAGGTGCAGGAGACGTTCCACTTCAGATCCCTGTCAGGAGGCCGTTACAGCATAGCGGGAACCGGTGAAAGATCAGTCAGAGCCGCGGACCCCAACAGAGGCCATCAATGGAGCAGCCTCATCCGCGGCGCTACAGGCCACGCCCCCAGCGCTATCTATTTTTAAGCGCTCCTCTCAAGAGGTACGAAATTCCACTGGTTATACAATTCTTGAAAGGATTGAAAAATGTCTTTACTTAGGTCCCCTTTCAAGTCCCAGTTTGGGATCTCAACCAAGTTCTAAAATTCCGAATGTGTGAACCATTTGACTCTATCCACTCCTTATTGGAAATATGGGCCTTAAGGTGGATATGGCGGTTTCAAAACAAACCTTATCTAGGTGGATCATCCTTGCAATCTCTGAATGCTACAGTTTAGCTGAAAAAGATCCTCCTAAGGGTCTCAGAGCACATTCGACCAGGGGCATGGCTACTTCCTCTGCCTTACAGAGGGGAGTCCCAATTGAGGATATTTGTGCGGCGGCCACATGACCCTCAGTCCACACATTCACCAAGTATTATAGCCTGGACTGGGAAGGTGGCATTACATTCTGTACACACAGTTTAATAGGAACTCCTAAATTCTTATTTCAAACTCAAAATTATGACTCCCTCCTCCAGAAATATAAACCCTGCTCTGGGAGTCTTTCATAAGATGAGGAATACTTGGGAGGACACAATCCATTCGAAGAACAGGTTACTTACCTGTGGTAACGTTCTTTCGACTTGGATGTTCCTCCCGCGTATTCCTCATCGCCCCTCCCAACCTTCCCGCAGTTGAATTTCCATGTTTTTACAGTTTATGCTCTTTCAGGGTTAGTAGCTGTCGGGCGTAGGATAAACCAACACACATACAAACCGGAACTGAAGCCAATCGTATATACCATTGATGACGTTGACACTGAGACGGAGGCCCTTGAGGGACATCGAGTCGACAGGCATCGACGCGCAGCGCCCTCTGCTTGAAAATCTTTCCAAAGCAACTAAAGCTGGATATGGAGATATCATAAGATTAGGAACACGTGAGAGGAACATCCAGTTGAAAGAACATTACCACGGGTAAGTAACTTGTTATTCTCAATCTACTTTACTCTACCCTTCGCCCTCTTCAGCTCATCCAGAACAGGACTGCAAGACTTATCCTTGGCCTCAAGCCCAGGGACTGCATCTCTCCGGCTCAGAAATCACTCCACTGGTGGCTACAAATATCAAGTTCAAGACCCTCTGCATCGTTCACAAGGCTTTCTGGGCTGTGGCCCGTACTTTCTACAATGTTCTCTCCTTAAGTACCTTCTTACTAGAGCCCTCCGCTCGTCTACTTCCAATTCTCTGTGGGTGAGTCGCTTCTCCAAGCAGATACTGGGAGGTAGATCTCTCTCCTCTACAGGTGCCTCCCTCTGGAATGGCCTCCCTGCCTCTCTCCACCTTGAGCCGGATCATCTTAAGTTCCAGAAGCTCCTCAAGACTTTTCAACGCTTCCTTCTGTGAAATACCTGAGGGTATCTCACATAGTGAACCGCAGGAAACCATTATTCAGATGGCCAACGAAGGGCTGATCCGCTCAGATCCCAATTCTAGGGGTGAGAGAGCGAGAAAGGCTCCCCAAGATGGGGAAGCCCTGCGTTCTACTCAAGAAAATAGTCCAGGTGAAATGCAGTACTGTGACGGGGTAGAGGAAGAGGTGGACGATAACTCTGAGGCCTTTATAGGCTATAATACATCTGCTTCGCTTCCTCCCATTAAATCTCTCCTATCCAAATCCCACAACCCCTCCTTGCAGAACCAATCCTCTAAAAACTCAAACCCAGTTGCACCCAAACAGTACCCAGAATCACTATCTTCCTGCTTCCTACCTGAACACTCCTGATCCTTCTTTTCCACGTCCCTCTGGTTATTCTTTCCTGAACACACCATCTACTCAGAGGAAACTCTATCGTTCCCACAATCCACCCTGTTTATTTTATGATATCAATCTCGGTCCTTCCTGCTTGCTTTATAAACCCCACCAATCTCACCTTTCTGAATTCACCAACACCCCTAGGATAAAGAATATAATTTCTCAAGACAAACACTTTATTTTTGACAAAAACACTTTCTTACACAATAATAAAGAACAGACTGATGTAAAAATTGTTTACCTGATATGTACCAACTCACGGGTCAGGCAGAGTCAGACAATTAACCCGAATCAAACACACCTGACGGCCCTTATCTTTCCCTACAGGGATAAAATGTGGAGCCAGAGAGCACACAACTGTCAAACCACCCGCCCAGGAAACCGCAAGCACAGCCAATTCAACATAGTTGTAGGGTCATTATCACTTCTTAGAGGGGGATCCCTAAACAGCACCCATAAAGTACATGAAAAGGCCTCTTGGGCCGTGGCCTGGCACTCTTGGCACCAGACTCATGGGGAATAATGAACTTCCTGACAGCCCAATATGGCGGGGCACTGAGCATAGACTTTCTCGGTGCAAGCAGCCTAGTGTTTGGGAATGGCAGGTCTGATCGGGCGTGGCTGGCTATATAAGCCACGCCCCTGCTCAAAAACATGCTTCGCGTTGCTCTGCAGTTAGCAGCGTGACGTTCACAGACGACCTGAAAGACAAATAGAAGCATTAGAAACCCTTGCGTGAAACATCCAAAGAGAAAACTCACCTGGAACTCCTACCCATTTGTCGTGGCTCCCGCCAGGCGTCTCTAACACTCCAGAAACCATCGGTTATCCAGCAGCTTGCAGAGAGGTACTCCCGAACTCCGGCCGAATTCCATCGACCGGCACCTAGGAAAAGAAGGAAGAAAGGTTAATGCGGAAAGCGCTAACATCCCGGCAAAGCGCAGCAGCTAGATTCAGCCCTTGAACTCACCACCTCAGCCCAGCTGGCACCAAGCTTTCATACGCTCCCATCACGCAGATCGGAGACAGTCCACACACGGAGCCCGGCAAGGGAAACCAGAAAGGAGATCAGAAAGAGCATCCTACACGGACAAGAAAGACATTAATCAAGCACTCTAGTGCATACATGCCATCAAGGAAAAACCCCCCCAAAAGGGAAGACAGTGCACCTAATCGAACCAAGGTACACGGAAAGGAAGGATAGGAAGGATTCTCGCTGTGGAACCACACAAACAAGAACACGAGAGTTGTTGCCGCAGCAGGCCTGGGCGGGACTCGTCGCATATGATTGAACCAGTGTAGTAACTCGATTCACACAGAATTGTGACCCTGCTGAGAAGGAAGCAGGACGGAGGGCTTGCCCACCACAATTCAAAGGTGAGGAGATACCAGGGTTGTTCTGGAGCCTAGAACACGGGGGGAGAGTAGGGGGGCTTGAGTAGTGTTGGTGGCCTCATTTACGTGCTTCCCTCTTGTAGGAGCCACCTCCAGAACGGCCAGCAGGCAGCACCAGCCGAGTTACCCAGGAGCACACCGCCTGACACCCAGATCACCCGCGGTGCCTGACGCCCCTGCAGAGACAAGGTGAGCCTAACGACAACAAGCAAGGCAGACGGCACGACGTAAGAGCTAACTCAGCACGGCAGTTCAAGAGGAGCAGAAAGACGGCGCAGAGTGAAAGGCTGACAAGGGGAGAGCCGACCTTATCCTTTCCGACAAAGTCCTGTGAAGCCTCCGCAGAGTGAACGATAAGTCTGCGAACAATAGCCAACATGTGTTGTGGCTGATGTCTACGGTACATGAGACCCTCCTCCGCTGATTGCCAATCCGAGGGGAGATGCATGTCTCGAGGGTACCAACCTTGACTCCAAGGAGAAGGAAAGCCAAACGGTTCATCACAGCCAGTGAGTCAAGGGGAGAACCGATAAGGAACAGAACTGTGTTGAATGAAAAGTAGCAAAGCGGCTATTTTGAACTTTGAACAAGCAAAGAACTGTTTATATTGTGAAAGGTGGATAACCAACAGTAGAGGAGTCCGGCACCATGTGGGTGCGCACTCAAGACTCTGCCGACGATTACCCAATTGTAAAAGACCAGAAGGCCTTGAGAATAGGGCAAGAAGGGTCGAAGTGGTCATAGAGGGGTCTTGCAAAATCCTCTCTACCGTTGAAAGTCTTTGACCTACAGAGAACTGTGAAAGCTAGGGGAAGTGAATCCTGCAGGTTGAAATATAAGGGAAGTGAATCCTGCATGGTGAAACATGAGCGCATGAACTGTGTTTTCATAAAGTTAGCAAGAGTGAACCCGAAAGAGGGACGCTGACAAACGGTGGCAAGGCCCAAAGATTTGTTAGAGAATTGTTAAAGCGAGGAGTATTGCAAGACAAGGGAAAGGAAGTGTCCCCTTGTCATTTTGGGATCCAAGCCCGGAAGAGGGAGATCCAAGGGGGTGCAAAGCTATCACCCATCACCACGAGGAACAGGGGTCAGTGCCAATGGGTGAAGAATCCTCACCCTAAGTAAAGCCAGAAAACTAACTTTCATTTTGTTGAATGAACTTTTGTTTTTGTTATTTGAATACATCAGGCCCTGAAGGCAAGAGACTTTCAAGAGAAACAAGACTCCGCCTTCGACGGCCCTGATAGCTGCAAGTGGAACTGTCGTCTCATGCTGGGGAAGCTCGAGACTGTACTGTGCTAGAAGATCCCACCTTTCCCCGTGCTCGAAACGTGGGGAAGGGAGACTCAAGCTACCACATCCCGACAGATTATTTGTGAACACTTCTTTCTTTTCATGAAAACTATGCCACACCCTTTTTTGTATTAGTTGTAGGGTTTGGCCCTTTTTATTTGACACAACTCTACAAGGATTGCACTATTTTCGGTCGACGCTTGCTTAGATATAGATTAGGCATTTTTCCAGTTTAATAAACACCATTCAGCTGTGATCACTTGTGTCTGTACTGTTGCCACCATGAGTTCCTTACGCTTCCCTCTGCCTCTCCTCTGCTAACCTCTCCACTCCTCCTTCTCTCTGCCTCTCTTATGCTATCCCTCCACTACCCCTGCATCGTAATGCTGACTGGCTGCTTGGTGTTCCTCTGAGTCATATAGGACTCCAGCCCCCCGCACCCTTTGTCCAGTCCCTCGCACATGCCGGCTGGCCTTCTGCACTGCCTCCTGGCCTACTTTGCACTACCTGGTGTGATTCCGTGGGGAGGCGCTCCTAGCACTTAACTCAGGACGTTGCCGCTCTGGGTGCATTTCTCCCCTTCCCTCTCCCCTGAACTTCTTGTATGCGCACTTGCACGATCTAAATAACACCAGGCCTAGGCCTAGTAAGATCATTTCTTGTTCTCCCTCCTTGCCTGGTTGCGCCTTGAAACACTTGCATTATAAATAACTTATCAATCAATCAAACAAACAGCATGGGGAGTATATAGATTGTAATCGGCACAATTGGAGGTGGATCTTTTATCAAGAAAACAGGACATGTTTCCTATTATAGTAAAATATCCTGTTGATAGTTTTGCAGTCGAGGGTAGGAAAACTAGTTGCCTACCGACGAGAACCATGTCTGGGCCTCAATCTGTTTGAAATGTTAGTGAGAATGGGTGGCAATAGTTCAGAGAGTGGATCTGGGGCGGGCCTAACCATTGGAAAATAATTGCCATCAACTAAAACAGGTCTAGTCCCTGGGTACGGAAAGAATGGGGGTGTCACCAAGTCCACAATATACAGTATATTAAGGGGAGACCATGGCAGAGAACCTTGTATGTATGTATGTATGGACGGACTGGTGGGTTCTGATGGTTATTTGTGTAGAGCCAGATTTATGGAGTCGCACGTGCCAAAAAGGTCTAATTTTTTACCAACAATGTTGGGTGTTCAAGTATTTAAGCTGAAGCTCAGTATTCTGTTTCGGGATGCAAAGGAACTTTGTCTAAATAGAACAAGTGTGTTAACTATTTAAGGTGAATTTCTAACCCTGAGAATGATCTCATCTCGGGATATTGACAGAGTTCAATTTTGTGATCCTCACAGAACAGATGTATGCATATTACAGATTGGTTCGTGCATTACATTTGAAACCATTGTTAGGGACTCTGTGGCCCTGCAATGCCTTGGATTTAAGATAGCAAAATATTCAGCAAAAGTATCTGTCTCTAGGGTAGTCCCAATCATTTCTGGTGCTAAGGACATTATGGTGTCTATAGATTGTGGAGGTGGCTCACAGAGGGGAGTGGAATTCTCTCAACATACTAGTTGCTCTAAACCTCCAGTGGATGACTAGTCTTGGCTGGCACGGGCTATTCAGGGACCTTTTAAGAGTAAAGGTGGTATGAAGGGACTTTAGTTCCCCCACGCCCCCAGTTCAAAATCAGTTTCTTGGGGGTCACACCCACCTTTTTAACAATGGTGAGGCTATGGATCAACTAAGACAAAATAATTAGATTTTCCTGCAGGACACCTGGCTTATAGATTGCCCATGTTCTTGTTGAACCTGTAAAAAAAGCTAGCTGTGGACGACCATCGGTGGGCTTTTGGTGGCCATAAAGCGTTGCCTGGGTCTGGGGGTTAAGCAACTAACTTCATCCTTACATGGTGCTTTGTGTGTTGAATCAACAATGAGCGGTGATTTAATGATTTAACATATACTTTTGATAAATATATACTAAAAATGAAGGTATATGTGAACTGTATAGTTTTCTGACCGGTTTAGAACAGTTTGTAATAGATTGGAAACTTATCTTTGAAAAGGGCTTGGTCCTGTTAGCGGTGGATCTCAATTTCTCTTGTCCTTTAATGGAACCCTACAATGATCTTTTGCAATTAACCGTACAAAATTCAGGTATGAAAGGAAAAGCCGAGTGTGGTGTTAAATGGTCTACAATGATGGCCTCGCTGGGTTTGCAAATGTCTAATGGGGCCATTCCAGGGGATATCCCGAGAAGGGCAACATGGCATAGGGAAGCCAGTGAATCTGTGTTAGATTCTTTCTTTATGGACCAATTCTTGTTTGAACATTGTAAAATCATGAATGTTTTGCCTACCGATTGGGGTGATCACAATGTGTTTTTGGAATTAGAATTTCAGATAAGACTTGAAGAGCTGGGGACTCGGTAGGTTTAACGTGTAATAGCAGAAGAAAACGTGTAAATTGGAATAATGGGTCGATTGATAAAATTAACCAAAACATTCAATTTGGAAAATTTCAACCAATCGATGGCGTATATTCTGTCCTTTGTTTTTGAAAGGCAAATAGGTGCTGAACCGTCACTTAAAAAAGAGCAGTTGCAATAAATGCGTTTAACAAAAGATATTGCTCAGGCTAAAAGGTTTGAGATCCGAGCTTGGACGCATTGATCAATCCTTACAAGATAAGGTGACAAAAATGTGACTGAAGAGGATGGCTAAAATGAAAAATAAAAACTTTTCGAAAAGTCACAGCGCAAAAATCCTCAAAGGGATGCTGAACACATAATATGGATCCTAAAGGATAAGAACATGGGTGCCTTCTGGGAAATTATTAATAGTCTTTACTATGGGAAGGTAATGAGTCAGGCAAATACGCTCTTTGAGGAGGACTGGGTAAACCATTTTTCTGCTCTATGTTTTTCCAATAGTGGCCCTTCGGAGACTATGGCTAAGTTTGACATGGCTGGCCCATTAAATGGCAACTGGAGATAGACTAGGACAGAGTAATGGGCGTTATTTGTAAAGCCAGTGACTCCAGGGCCCCAGGATCTAATAGCGTCTCGAACAAACTATTTAAGAAGGACCTTAAGAGGGGTGTGAGGACTGACCCAAATTACTGCCCTTCACAATTTTAGATGCGGATGGGAAGGTGTTTGCATCACTCTTATTAATACATCTGGAATCTTGGGCCGCTAAAGTCAGTCGACTAAATAAGTGCCAAACTGGCTTCCGAAAGGCCCACAGCACTAACCTTAACGGGCGTGTAACCAGGTGCATCCAGGATCAGTGTGGTCTGGAAAATATAGCTCTCTATTTGCGGCTTCAATCAACCTATCTGCCGCTTTTGACAAGATAGATTGTCATTTTCTTTGGTCTAAACTGGTTAAAGTGAGTATTCCTGACAGATTTTTGAAATTGATCATTGAGTTTTCACGACACTAGCTCAATCCAGGTTTGACTAGACAAAGGCAGCCAACGTTCTAGAAAGATGGTGACTCACTCAGATTTGAGGCACGGGTGCATCTTGGTCCCCTGCTTCTTTAATTTATAGGTCTCTGATGTGATTGAATATTTAAATCCTATTTCATTTTCACCTCCAAGGATCGTCAATTTTGCATTGCCTGAATGGCATATGCCGATGATTTTCTTTCAATTGACTACACTCCCGTAGGCGTTCAGAGGCTCTTCACAAAATTGCCTTAAACCCATTCTTTGGTAATAAATGAAAAGACCACCAAAGTGATTCACTTAATAAAAAAAAGGAAGGCCGTAAAACACAAGTGGAGAATGGAGAAGGAAGGTTTGGTGGCTGTTGATAATCTGGTGTACCTGGCTTTTGCTATTTGTAGTAAACCACATAAGGCATTTATAGAACTGCAGCTAAAATATAGGACTCTGAAACTTTCAAACCAAATGATTAGAATTAATCAAAGGTATGGAAGGTTCTCGATTAAGCTAATTATACATTTTTATGAGGGGAAAGTTGTCCCAAAGTTACTGTATGGGTCAGAGCTCCTTTGCCTGGAGGTTATGAACCTCTGTGACAGGCTTGAGGCAATTATCTGGCGCAGGGTCTTAAGTATTCCTAATGCTGTGGCAATTGCGGGCATTCAATATGAACTAGGACTTGGGTCACTGCAAGCCAGAGTAAAGTGGTGGCTCTTAACAATGTACAGAAACATTTGAAATCCTTTAGACAACACTCTGTCTGAAGAATCGATTATGGCATTGATTGCTAAGAAAAAAATTGTACGCTACTCCTATTGGACAATATATGTGCTGCAATCCTTGCAGATATACGTAAATCCAGGATGCACTTGGAAACAATGTTGGATCAGGTAAAGAGATCCCTGTATCAATGGGATTGGGGTTGTACTATTAATACATTTCATGAGTACCCATCCTTGCTTCATCTGAACTGGGAACATAAAAAACTAGGGGTTTTGTCCCTGTATTTAAATAAATTCCTGAATCGCTATTACAGAGAAGACTTTAGTCTATTCAGATGGAACCTGTTTCTTACAGTGGAAGTAAGATTACACTGTTCCCTGATAACAGAAGAGGAAGCCTCTTGTCGATTCTGTAAGGACACCACAAAATTTGAAACATTGAGTCATATACTGGTCTTTTTTGCGAAGCACTGACAGCACAACACACTTTATTTGTTAATAAGATAGTGAATGAAGTTGCTTTTAAGGATGGTGATTCACGTTGGAGGTACTATTTGGGTGGTTCCTCTACAATAATTTGTATAGCGGTTATCTGTTTTTTAAGAAATGTGGCCTTGATTCTCAAATGATAAGTGATTTGTATTTTAATTCTACTTGGAAGGTCGGATAAATTGTGTTTCAGAATTTCTTTTTGTTGCTTTAGCTGTAATTTGTATAGTAAGAATGTGTTTGATATGCGTTGATTTTATCCAATGTATTAAATTAGAAGTATTGTATATATGTTTTTTGTAAAGGTTGAAGTTTCTTTAACCAACTACAATTTTAAAAAGCAAGTCATTTTATTCTTCCCCCTCATTCTCAGTATTCCTCTTTTCAATCTCCACCCAGTCACCTCTTCTATCCCTCTGATGTTCATGCAGTCTCCTCTCTTCTTTCCTCTCTTCCCTTGTTATATTCTCTATCCCAACTCTTCCCCCTCTCCTTTCTTCTCTCTCCCCTCTGTCCTCTCCCCGTTTACTCTCCTCTCCTCGTTAACACCTAATCCTGCTCACACAACACACCAAACACCCAGGTCCTCACTCTGGGCCTCATCATGAGTTGGGCTGTATTCCCGGCTGTAATACCACCGACTGTAATAGCCCTAGCGCCGACCAGTCCGGTGGTATTACCACCGGATCACGGGTTGGGCCTTAACGGTAAATCCCCATTCCTGAATGGGTCCATTGGATCCAATGGGGAATTTTCGGTGATAATACTGCGGGCTAATACAGCCGGCTTTAATACAGCAGAAAACAGGGATTTTCACCTCCAGAAAAAAGCTGGAGGTAAAACAGCCGATTTAGCGCCCCACTCGTGATAGGGCCAGCCCTTAAATGCGGCGGTAATACCGTTACCACCGCATTTAAGGGCTACAGCCCAACTCGTGATGAGGCCCCTCTATCTGGTACCTCTCTCTAGCATCCAACACCTCATCTGTAACCATCTCTGCAGCAAACTCCTCAATGCTCCTCCCCTCCATCTGTCCACTACCTGTTCTCTCAGTCCACCGCCTCTCCTCCTGGCCTCACCCAAACACCTTTCACTCTCTTTCGTTTACCAGTCTTTTACACTCCTCCTTTCCTGTTTCTGTCCTTCCCCCTCAGCTCCATTGTTCTGCTGTCCCATAACAATCCAAGGGTCAATCTATTTCTATGCTTTCCCCTTGGGGTGGGTGTTCATGCTGCAATGTATAAGCCCGTTTAGGCCCCACCCCTTTAAGGCTGGTTTTGGGCTTTGGATAGTTCCTTGTTCATTCGGGTCTGCTATCGTCGTATGCCCCTGTGAGTGTTGTTGACTCTGCACCTTGAGCGTGGGTATTTCGGAAACTTTGTTTGGATCATCAGTTCCTTTCTTCAGTTTGTTGCAGTCTATAGTGAAAGTCATACATACTGGTAGTTCTGAAATAAGACCATAAAAATGGCAAGATATTGATTAACAGTGGCACCATATTCATTCAACATAACACATGCATTGTGATACACGGAGACAGGGGCCCTCCCATCTCTCTTACCCCACCTCTCGGGAAGGACTGGCTCTGGTAAAATCCCTCGTAGGCCCTCCTACATGACGGACTCAAGCCACTGACCCTGTCACACAGTATACAACAGAAACACACCACTAGTGCATTGTGTACACACGTAAAGAATTCACAGCAAGACTGCACAAAAATAGGATGCGTTTTTACCCCCTTAGGTTTAAGCCCTACCACCTGGATAAAAGTTTTTCTGGGAGGGATCCCGTACAAATCTGGTACGGTCGTTTTTTTCCTATTACATTCCGGGACTCCGAGAACTACAATGCAAAGCAAAATCAAACAGTGGCTAAGCGTTTTCAGGCTGGGATGAAATTGATCATGTTAAGTACAGTACACTGTATCTCCTGTGGACATTCTTCTCATAATGCCAGCACAAACCACATCCACCACCTCCCTCGGCTCTGGTCAACTGTATAGTCCAACTCACATTGCAGGCTACCATTTCCAACCCAGCGCTTGCAGAGCACGGAAGATGAGTCCACCCATATTTT
The DNA here is from genome assembly GCF_040938575.1 of Ambystoma mexicanum. Lineage (NCBI taxonomy): Eukaryota > Metazoa > Chordata > Amphibia > Caudata > Ambystomatidae > Ambystoma > Ambystoma mexicanum. The sequence goes on along the minus strand of NC_090936.1, from coordinate 294,421,195 downwards.
TGATACCATGACATGAGGACAAAAGAGATCTGATCCCAGTCAGTGTTTGCTTGCCTTCTTCCTTAATCAGGGCATCACAGATCAGACACAGGGGCCTAAAAGTAGCAGCAAATAAATATCTACAGGAATACATGTATATTGGAGGAAGAAGGCACAAATCAGCAGTTATTAATGCAAATCATTTAACGTCACATTCCCTTCTCAGATCAGGCAGCAATCATTATAGTAATAGTACTTCTTCTTGTGGCACTTCTTTGCTTGTACCCCTTATTTAAACATATCTGTAGAGCTGAGTAGGTGGAAGTGACAGGGGGGCCTCCTGTAAATCATTGCACTTTTTTGTCAGTGTTTTTACTCCCTATTCTTCTTTATTGTGAGTATCTGCCCCTTTATTAGGGTAAATGTTGTATCTGTAGGGCTGCCTTAACAGATTTTTGTAAGCCCATTGCGGGCAATTTGATATATGATATGATAAGTCATTTATAACACGCCTGTAAACCATGTTTCTAGACGCGACAAGACAAGGGAGGGTACGGAGGGAGGACGAGACAAACAATCTTGCTAAGCTTTGTGTGATTCAGATGAAAGGACTCCCTCCAGTTGCTCAAGTGGCAGCACAGAACTACTCAACCAACCAAGTTGTGGGGATAATTGCTGTTCCAAGCATACATAAGCTTCGCCTCATAATGTGATGCATAGGACTGTATTACAATATTATGTGACAGAGTCCCCGGTCTTATTTTCGGGACATCTACTGGGTGACAGAGGGAAAGCCCTGAAATAGTGGATGAAGGATGCAGCAGTGATATGATAGTTTATTTTTATAGCGCCTATACACCATGTGTTTCAAAGAGCTTTAAGGCAAGGGAGGGAACAAGGGAAAATACAATGACATTCTTACAGGCCATGAACAACAAGAATGTGAAATTAACTATCGTACTTGGCCTGGCGACATTTTAGATAGTGCAAGAGCTAAGACACAGATAAGAAGGAAATGGGAAACAGACAGGCGACTACCGTACTAGGCCTGACAGTATTTCTGGTAGGGCCGGAATATTACAAGAGGTGGGGGAGAGGGGAGGAGAAAGGGGGGAGAGGAAAAAAATAAGCGACTATCGCACTAGGCCTGACGACATTTCAGATAGTGCTGGTTGGGAGAGCAAGTATGCGAGGGGGGGGGGGTGAGGAGACAAATAATCGTTGCTAGCGTACTAGGTCCAAGGACAATTCTGATAGAGTAAGTGCAAAGAAAAAAGTAAGGGAACGAGAGGGAGAAGGGAGAATAAAACTGTGAAAAAGAGCAGAGAAGCAGAGGGGAGAACGAATTACAGTTGAAGAGGTCAATAAAACACATAATGTTGCAGGGAACAAAGAATGTAGACAAGGATTCTAGAAGACGATGGGTACTGCATGATTCAGGGCCAACTTGAGTATGAGATCCAGGGAGGTCCAGCATGAGAGTTGAGAATGTGAAGCACCAAAGTCAGTGGGCCTCATTACGATACTGGCGGTAGGATTGGGCAATTACCGGGTCATTACGGCCCGCCGGACCCGGTAATTGCCCATTCCTGGGCGCTGGAAAAAAATGCTCCCCATTCCCATTCGAGCCCACAGGGCCCAATGGGAATGGGGAGGTCGGATGCACCGAGCAGAACTCGCCGGTCTGGTAACAACGGTACCGGTAACAACGGTACCGGTAGCTTACAGGTACCGTTATTACTGGACCGGCAAACTTATAATGAGGCCCAATGTGTCCATAAAGTCAAATCCAAGCGGTGGCAGCAGGTCAGAGATGGTGAAAACCATAGTGAGTCAAGACAACTCCTGCAGTGTATAGGTGATGCGAGGGGGTGGAAGAAGGGATGAGGGGGGAAGGGGAGCGAGAAGCAGAGAGCCGGAAAGCATTGGGGGAGGGGGAAAGGACATAAGAGGGGCCGGAGCGGGTGGGTGAAGGGCACAGCAAAATCATAGGGGACCAGGGAGGGGGGTTGGGGCACAACGAAATCACAGGGGACCAGGGAGGGGGGTGTGGGGCACAACAAAATCATGGGAGACCCGGAAGGGGGTGTACAACAACATCAGAGAGACCAGGGCACCCACAAACATCACGGGGGACCACAGGGGGCTGTGGGGGGTAAAAGGGAACATCACAGGGGCCAGTGGAGGGTAAAAGGGAACATCAGGGGGAACCAGGGGAGTGTGGGAGGCACACACGAACATCACAGGGGACCATGGGGGGTGGAGAACCAGGGTCACTCACACTCAGCCACTGGCCCTAAGCAACATCTGCAAACAGAGAAAACCAAATTTCCTAACAGCACCATTTCTGCAGATAACCCCCCCCCCCCACAGCCCCATAAACACTTAACGTGCCTTGAGAAGCAGACGTGGCTCTGCTTCAGGAGCCGAATACCCGTATGGATACGTGGATATATGCGCTGTTTCATTTCAAGATAGAAGGGTGAGCTTTTAAAGCCGTACTCCCATGCCAGTTAAAGAGTCCTCTGACAAATCAGACCCACCAGATCTTCATACTATAGTTAGAGGGAGCCAATCCAAATCGCAACACAATTAGGCCACATTGCTGCAGACCCTCATTCCAAGCCAAGCCCAGCCCAGGGTTAGTGGGATCTCAGGCTGTTTAGGTCACAGACCAGTCAAAAGAGGTCTGAGTGTTGGAGAAGGACATAGTTGCAGTTTGGAGTGACTTGCCAATTCACAAAGGAAGTGAGAGAGGTTTCTTGGAGAGAGAGGGAAGAGTAGAGGAGGCTAGTGACAAGAGAGGGGGAAGAATCCTCAGAGGACAATTGGAGGGAGAGTTCACATGAAGGCAGGGGAAGAAAATAGAGGTGGCAGGAGGAGAATGTCAACAGGTAGCAAGAAGGCAAAATCTAGATGAGATTGAGAAGCACGAAGAAGAAACACGTGCTAGTGAAGTAGTAGCTAGTGAAAACAGGAAGAAACAATCGGGGGTAGTGGTGAGATGCCGATCAGAATGAGTTGAACCCACAGTGGTAGAATGACTTAGTCTGTGACATGACATTTTGGATAGGAAGCAGAGAATGAGCAGAAGGTAGACATTCTAGATATAGGAGGTGAGAAAGCCCTTTGTAACTTTTCAGTTTAAACTTCAGCCAGCAAACCCAGTTGGTTATGCTTACTAGTAAAAGAGAAGCGACAAATGTGTCTATGGCTAGTGTGGCAGATCAGAAGAAGGACCCCGACTCTGCAGACATTTTGATGATGATTTTATTAAAGAATGAATGTTAGCGCCTAGCTTTCTCTCGATGGGGTGTTCCCTACCTATTCAACAAACTAAGGTGCAGGTCAGTCATCTGTAAATGTCCGAAAGGAAAGTGTCCACAGTCCAAACGAACCCTAACTGGCCCTAACACTATTCTAACAACTAAAGATAGGAGAATTACTCCCTTCTCCTGAAGCTCTCTGTTTGCAAGTTTCTTCTTCTTGACCCTTCTTAATCTGATATGTTTAAATAGTCTCTTTTGACTTCTTTAATCAGTTCATGTAGCTCCTTCAAAACTTTGATACTTTTGTCCCTTCGCCTCAGGGTTTGCTTTCCTGAATCTTGAACAACTACTTGGGTTGTATAGGGTTGCTTTCCCCTTTTCCCAGGATAGTGATTCCCAGTCTCTGCACTTCTCTTTCTTTAAATTATCTTTTTTTCTCATCAGTTTACAGTATTCTTTCTCTTTAGGGTCTCTGTCTTTTGACAGTTATTTCACTTTGCCTTTCTCAGGCGTTGCACTCTCACTCATAATGTTTCTCACTCTTGGTGTATATCACTGGGTTGAGTATGAACAGTTTCATAACGATTCCACTTTGGTCTCCCGGGTCTCCCATTTTCCCCATTACCTGTGCTTGTCTATGATAACGTCACTGGATCCTTCCTTCGGTCCGGTTTCCTACACTTTCCTTGCTTTCTCACCTTCTTGATTCACTCCAGCGTCCCGAGCGCTGTACTCTCTCGGTACGGTCTGACAGCTATGTGGGCAACCGGATGGTAGGCAGTCAGGGCCGCCTAGTGGTCTGAGTAGTTCGGGGGATCGCCGGTCCACCACAGGGTGCCCGTGGTCATGCCACCACTGTCAACTTCTCTCTTCTTCATTCTCGAACGACGATCTGCGTCCAGTGCTCTGCTGTTGGCTTCACAGCAGTTTCCAAACTCATGCGCTTCTCCGTCTGCAGGGTCTCCTCCCCTGTCAGGTGTTGTCAGATGTTGCGTTGCCTTGGGACATCCCGGGCCGACTTACGTGTCTCTATTTTATTTATTTTTTATTTATTCTCATTTATTCACATTTATAAAGCACACAGCAGCCCTTGGGCATGTTGGCGCTCTTACAGCACTATGGCTTACTTAGTTGCAAGGAGAGTACAGAATAAGACAATGCAGACAAATACATACAGAGGGAGTTGCAAGTTACATAATGGAGTTAGACAGGTGTTCCTTGGTTACAGTGGAACTAGATCTTAGTTGGTTATACAGTGGAGAAACATTTTGTGGAAGGGAGGAGAAGCGGTGAGCACAACATTAGAATTACATTAACAGTAGAATTGTGAAGGGCATGATGGGTCCTTGGTTATAGGGGGACCTGATCAGCCGCACAGAAAATACTTATAGCTAAACTAACTACGGTTTCAGAGGAGTGTCGTACGTCCAACGCACAATAATTAGTCAAAGAGACTGGTTTTAAGAGCTTTACGGAAGACGATGTATGATGCTTCCTTTCTGAATGATGTGGGCAGGGCATTCCAGTTTTTGGGTGCTAGATGTTGGAACCTGGATACTCCCGCTTTAGCTCTTTTGAAAGTGGGGATATATATCTTGTTGGAGTGATGCGCTCGAATGGGTCTATTCCTCCGCTTGCTGCGGCTTCACTCTCGACTTCAGATCCAGTTAAAAGGGAATTCATACTTAAAGAGACATTAATTTTCTGGCTGACAATACTAGATGGCAGTGTTTTCTTCATCCCAGTCTTTATATTGTATGTTCTTCATTAAGTTGTCTAATGTTCCCAAGTAGGCCATTTCAGAATATTCTTTTGGGAGTTCCTCAGAGGAACGAGAGTCCTTGTCTCCCGGTGAGGTCCTGCTTGTATCTACCCCTAGGGAGGGTGTTACTGAGCAGGCTCACCTCCTTAGCCTTTCTCTTCCTTCAAGCTGTAGGTATTTGAGGTTATTCTCCCCTCTTCTCTTGCTTATGCAGAAAGATCCATCCTTGGTTCAGATGTCCCTTTGGCTGATAAAGGTCTTGTCATATAGGGGTACGCTTTGTTCGGGTTTGGAATGGACCTCGTCCCACTTCCTGAATATTGGCCTGGTCTGACCTGGACAGCTGAAACCTCTTGTCATTCTCTCTAGCTAAGAAGGTCACCTGTTTTCCCCCTGCCTCTTTTGGTGTTGTCCCTTTGAAGCACCCTCTACCTTTCATTTGTCGTCCTCCCCAGATGATGTCTCTTCCTTTTCTATCTCCATAGTACTCTTTCACTTTCGGTGGTCTTACTCCTCCTCCAACCTCTTATGACTTTCTCCCTCCAGCTTTCTCAATATTCTCTCTCTGCATAGGCTCCCTCTTCCTCTACCCTTCTCATTACTTTCTTGAACCTCCTAAACACCCTTCCAGATGTTATCACCTCCTCCTCCAACCTCCTCAATCCTCTCTCCTACCCACTTCCAACTCTCATTTCAACTCCTCTGCCATCCTCCTCAATATATCTTGCCAGATGGTACCAACTCCTCTTCCAAATTCTCAACCCACACCTCCAAACTTCAAGTCTACTCCTAATACACCACTAGCTCGACAACCTCCTTTAAATGCCTTTATTTGGCCTCTTCTCCAGTGCCCCATTCTTCTCAAACTGTTTGCTCTATTTAAGGTTGCCCTGCCCTCCCTTTGTATGCTACTTATTGGTACTGGCTGAATTTGCGTTGTGAAGGCTGGGCTATTTTTTGATTGGGTTGCTTAGTCATGTTGGCAGGAGGGGGTTGACCTAAGTTTATTTGAAGCACTGCTGTCATTTTCGATTTTAGAACTGGCCTAGGTAATATTCGAGGAGTCCTTCCCTTCTTCAAGAAGCATGGTTTCATTTTATGATATACCATGGGACCTCCTGTTTGTTTAGCTTGTCACTTACAAGTCAGGAAACGTTTTGGTAAACCTATGAAGCTTTCTGGTACATTTATAACTTCTCCAGCATGGGGTCTTGCATAGGATTCACATTCTCATGAATATTCCCTGTCGTCCGGCTGGGAATCTTCTGTAAAAGAAAAGGCAGTTTCGCCTTAAACTTAAACTGCTAATTTCCTCTATAGCTTATCAGTGTCCTTTGGGTCATACTGCCCCCAGCCAATGACACTCGTCCTCCTAAGCGCCACCCCTGGTGGCCATCTTCAGATTTTACTGTGCATTTCTATTGTTGGGAGTCCTTGTGCTTCACTCCTCGAAAATAGTCGTTTTTTAATATTTTCTGAAGACATCTTCCATCTCTTCTTCGTCAACTGGCACGCTGCAATTACCGGCAGTGGGGATCCGTTGTCTGCGAAGATATTCAATCCACCGTCGGATCTTCAACCCATGCCACCAATAGGCCCAGGCTTGGGCCTACATCTCGACACCTCAAGGATGGCTGATGCTAAGGGCCTGTGAAAGCTGCGCCCTGAAGAACATCTTCGTCGAGGGCCGGCACCTCAAGTGCCTTTAATGTCTTCATCCTGACCAAGACGCAAATGGATGCTCTATCTGCCAATCCTTCTTGTTAAAAACCAAGAAGGCTCGCCACCACAGGCTAGTGGCATGGATTGAGGAAGGGAAGCCTCTGACTCAGCCTCCTGGCACAGCCATGCCTCATCCAGGGAAGAGATCGAGGTCCTTTTGAGGATGCTTCCGGTGTGAAGATCCAAAAGAAGGCAAAATCCCACGCTCCAGCGTCATCCTCAATGGTCTCCGCGGCTGCGGGACCAAGTTCTGAAAAGGGTCGGTCTCCGTCACCGACTCTGTGAGTGGTTAGTCTGCCGGCTGGTATGTTACCACCATCCGCGAGGAAATCGCTCAGACCGCCCAAGCCCATATTGTTCAAGAGCGGATCTTCTAAGGACCTGTCTCGGGCTCCTCATCCCATTAGAAAATGAAGATTCGAGAAATGGAAGGATCTGTCATGAAGTTTGATGGTGAAAGTTAAGGTTTTTATCTGTTCTAGTGCCAGAAGAAGACACCCTTTTGTAATGGTCTTTAATGATTTTATAGGACAATTTCTGGTGTCATAAGTATATACTTCTATATGACGTGTGGGATCATTTTGCCTTTGTGGTATACAGAAAACAAGTGTTATCAAAGAGAGAAAAACAAGTTAAACTGCATATCCAGTTTGGTTTAATCATTTATTTTTACACTTGTGCTGAAAGGATGGCCTTTAGAGGTCTGAGATTTGTTTAAAGCCAAAATATAGACCATAAAACACAATACATTTTGTGCCGTTTGTAAGAAAAGTGTTGTAAAATTGAGTTATGGCTGGCTCAGAGCATGCCCGGCTTGCCTGCACCTACCTGGAGCTAAAACAATGTAATCTTGTAGCCCAAAGACATAAAAATGTACGAGTCTTTAACAAGGTGGAAGCTGAGCTTCCAGCAAATGTGAAGGGAACCCAAATGAGTCCGAAAATGATTTGTTCACTTGAGTCGAGAACAAATATAAAAAATATTTAAAAAACAAAACAATAAAAAGAAATTGCCGTTTTCACATTTTACATAAGGAAAATGATATAAAAACAATTGTCTTTTGTTATGCTTGCCCAAACAGAGTGCTTCAAAAACAACGTGGCTCGAGAGATCATGGCATTTACATAATTACAATGAGTGAGCTGTAATTTAGGATTTAAAAACAATGCTTGCGTTAATTCACTCCCCAGAAGTCAACATCAAAATTCATGGTCGGTGAGGCCCACCAGAAAAGAGCCAAAGGTCATGAGAAAATAGGTGACTTGGATTCAATATGAAAAAAAGTCAATTTAATATCCGACAGTTTTAATGCTGCATTGCCAATTCAAGGCATGATAAAATAATGAAGAAACAAAAATTATACATAATTTACTAATCTGGGAACAGCTGACTATTATTATTATAGATATTATTATCATGATTACTATTACAACATTAGGAAGAGTAGGCAGTTGAACTGAAAAAAATGCAGTCTTCCAATACAAGCCGTGTCGACAACTTCATCCACCTGGACCATCGCCCTGTTGACAACCACTTCGGCGACGAAAGCCTTGCGGTTGAGCACCCCGTCTGCGAAGTCAGGAAAAGAAAGTCTTTCATTCGGTGACAAAGAGCTTGTCAACGTCCGTCATCTTTATCTCTACAACGGTCACCATGCCCAGGGTCTCTCTGCATCCTAGACCTCCATCAACCGTTCCGACTACGATCCTGTCATAGCCTCCTTCTAGAGTGGCTCTGATCAGGCGAGAGACGTGCCTCTCCAGCTCTGTCCCACCAAGGCAGTTGTGGCTCCCATGTGATCCCCCAGGATATCATACATATCTACACCAGTTCTGTGGAAGACTGAAGACTTTTATTTGGATCAGGAAGGGGGCCATGGACCCATGCCTCATGAGCATTAGCAGCTGTTTAGCCTTCTGAGGGGCTCGAGCCTGGCTCCTGCTCTGGCTGCACTACCTGCACCACGGGACATGTCCCTGGACATCCTAACCACCCTGCATACATTGCTAGTGGAAATTCAGCAGCGGTTGCCTGCTGCTTCTATGCCTGGTCCAGCCCGGAGCCCCACAAGGCCACATCAGCATCACCCGACCCCACCTCGTAGGGCACCCGTTACCCCTAGATCACGGCTAGAGGCCCTGCCCCCTTTGGCAGAGGCACCAGTTCACACAGATACTGGCACAGACACTGACATATAGATGAGTATGACGACTGCATTCACGCGGATGGGGAACTGCCGGATGTTGGTGAGCCCGCCAGGGCTTCACCCCCAGATGAAATTGTCTCCTTCCACTCCATCATCTCAAAGGCTGCCAAGCTGTTCAATCTGGTGCCAGAAGAGAAGGAAGGCTTCCTTTTTCAATGGCGAGTGTCCGCTAAAAAGAACATTTTGTCGATCCCATTGTTGAATGACATATGGGAAAATGGATTGGCATTCATGAAGGCTCCAGATACCATGGCTGCACAGCGTGACAGGCTGGAGAAGAAATACTGGGTTCTGGTTTCGGCCTTCTCCAGACTTTGTAGTATCGGCTGCCGCCAGGAAGAAGTCATTAAACCCCTCATCGTCCTCCATGCTGCCTCCAGACCAGAAAGACAAGAAGCTTGATGTGGCTGGCAAGCACATCATTACCACAGCAGCCTCTACCATCAAGGCCGCCAACGCCCTCGCCATTCCTGTCCAGGTACGACAGGGAGCTGTGGTACAAGCTGGGGCCCATCCTTGAATTCCTCCCTGATGACAAGAAGGCCAAAGACTTAGCCCTAATTCAGAAAGGAGCAGTAGCTTTGCACCACGCCATTACTGTCAGATGGGGAATGGTGTGGCTCTCCAGCGCTGAGTTGGCTGAAGGCCACTAATTTCCTCACAGACGTGCAGACAAAGGTTATGGACATGGTATCCAGTAAAAATGTTGCCTGAAAAAATGTTAGTCAAAAGGTTTTGGTGAAAATGCCTCTGCAGTGAAAAAGTTGCCAACCAAAAAGTAGTCAAAAAATGCAGCTGAAAAGTAGCCAAAAATGTAGAGCTGCTAGGCTCATTGTTAGGGTTAAGAACGGTTGTGTGGGGTTCTAATTGCCTGCTTTAGAGTTAGGATAGAGGTTAGGGTAAGAATAGGGTTTAGGGTTAGAGTAAAGATTTACTTAAGTAAGTTTTAGGGTCACGGTTGTTGCTGCAGGGCTAGTGATGTTGGGGTTTGGTTAGTCGTTAGGGTAGATTAAGTGTCCGGATAAGTGTTAGGGTAGGGGTTATGATAAGACATGGGCTAATAGAATAGTGGTTTGGGTACGTGTTAAACAAAGGGAAGGTAAGGGAGGGCTGGTGATGTTCGCATAGGATAGGGGTTACGATAAACGTAGACCTTAGAGCAAACTAAGCATTAGGGTAAGTGTTAGAGTTACAGTCAAGGTAAGGCTAAGATTAGGATTGGAGCAAGGGTTTGGGTTGGGGCAAGTGCTATGTCATTTGTTGCAAACTGGTGATGGGGTTACAGTTAGGCTCACTCTTCCTTTTCCATTGATTTTGTATTGAGTAACATGCAAATAAAATGCTTTAGTGCGCTGAAGCGTTGGTGTTCTGTAAAAGTTTAGGGTAGTAATTAGAATTGGGGGTAGGTTTAGGAACAGAGTTAGGATTATTGTGGAGATTTTATTAAAGGTTTGGGTCATTTTAGGGTTACACCTTTGTACTTTTGTGTATTTAAAAATAGCTTTGTTGGCGACCTTGTAACTGCCAACATTTTCACACTTGCATTGATTGTATTGAATGACTGCATTTTTTTAAACGACCGGCCCCGACACTCTCCCCCACTTTTGCACCCCAGTGGGAGGCCAACTATCAAACTTTGTCGATCAGTGGCGAAAGATCTCCACGGACAAATGGGTGCTGACGTTCTTCAGCAGGGGCCCGCTTTAGAATTCAAGACAAGTGCCCGCGCATTCCTCCTGTCGCACGTCAAGAACTAAACATGGCCCAGCTACTACAGGACGTTCAGGCCTTGTTACGAAAATGAGCAATACAACCAGTCCCTCAGCACCTCCGGGGCTCCGGAGCGTCCTCCAGATACTTTCTGGTATGGAAAATGTCAGGAGGGTGGTGACCTATCCTAGACCTGCAACGCCCAAATAAGTTCCTGAAATCGCAAAGTTCTGGATGGTCACGTTTCAGCATGTGCTCTACCAGTTGGGTAAATGGGATTTTCTGGTGACTCCCGACTTTGAGGACGTGTACTTCAACATCCCCATTCATCGCAAAAACCAGAGTTTCCTACGTTTTGTCATCCAGGGGTGGCATTATCAATTCATAATAATTTATTAATGTGATATAGTTTAGTACAAACGTACAAACTTTACACATTACATCATAAAAGAAAATGAAAAAAATGTAGAAAAGAAAATAGCCATCATAAAAGAAAACATCATAAAATATATACAAATATGCAGAACAAATTTACTGCTGTATAAAACCATTCTATATACAAATGAACACATCATCAATTCAAGACCCTTCGCATTGGCCTTAAATCGGCTCGAGGGTGTTCACTAAATGCTTGGTCCCGGTAGCGGCACATCTGCATTGCAGGTGAATCCACGTCTACCCTTACTTGGACGATTGGTTAATTCGGTCCCTCTCCCATGCACTGTCAACCCAGCACGCAGTGGAGACCATCCAACTTCTGACTTCGCTAGAATTCTCCATCAACTGTCTGAAGTCCTGCGTGGTGCCATCTCAGAACACTCTGTTCCTGTGTGCTCAGCTCAACGTAATCTCATGTCTGGCCACTCACTTAGAAGAGAGGCTGAAAGCCATTCTGGGAAAGAAAGGTCCAACGGCTGTTGACAGCGTTCGTCGCAACAGTCTCTGCTGGGCATGATGTCCTCCTGCATCCATCTGGTCCCCTTTTGCAGGCTCCAAATGCCGCCCCTCCAGGAATTTCTGGACGCCAGGTGGCAGCAGGTCACGGGCACATGGACAGACAAAATCACCCTCAATCGGGCATTCAGTCAAACTCTTTAATGGTGGTTGATTCGGCCACACCTCATTCATGGAGCTCCCTTCCAGATCCTGCGCTCTCTCCTTGGATGTCTCCCATGGCACGCGGACACTCTTCAAGATATGTTCCTCATTCCATTTCAGCTGGCAGGTGTCAAGAACACCATCACAGACTCTCTCAGCAAGGAGCTGTGGTCCGGCCATGAGTGGTAGCAAAGGCTTCCAACTCTGTATCAGAGGTTTGCCAGCATATATTCTCAGCCGAGGAGTCTGGGAGATGTCTTCTCATTCCCTGTATACCTTCCCACCAATTCCGCAACTGTTAAATGTGATGAACACACTCAGATGTTGCCGTTGGATCATCGCGCCGGCGTGGTGGAGGCAGATCTGGTACTCTGACATTCTCCATCTGTCATGGTTCCGCCCATCGAACTGCCTCCACTTTCGACTTCCTCTCCAGAGAAGAAGGACCAATACTGCACTAGGACCCGGTGGCACTGAGCCTCATGGCCTGGCTCCTGCAGCCCATGAATTTGAGCACTATTCACTGCCGTTAGAATGCAAGAATATCCTGGCCAAAGCCAGGGCTCCCTCTATGTTGACTTGCTATAGGCACAAGTGGAAGCACTTCACAGTGTGGCACAGGGTGCTGAAGATTGTGCTGCTGCATGTAACTGGCCCGCAGCTCTCACTGGCCAAAGCTGGCCTTATTCATGCATCCATCAAGGTCCACCTGGCCACCGTATCCCGGTACACAAAGGCTCCGTATGAGCTCTCCCTGTGGTTGTACAGGCTTGTTAAGGAGTTCCACAAAGGTCTCTTCAGGACTTTCCCTCCGGTGAAGGCTCCCGCCCCGGCTTGGGAATTGTACGTGGTCCTGTCTAAGCTGATGGGGCCTCTGTTTGAGCCAATGCATAGTGCCCCTTTGAAGTTTCTATTCTGGAAGACTGCTTTCCTGGCGTCGATCACCACAGCCAGGCGTGTCGGGGAGATTGAGGTCCTCTTGTGAGCAGCCGTATTTGTCCTTCTACGCCACTAAAGTGGGTCTTTGAACTCCTCCTATCTTCCTGTCGAAGGTTTCATCAGACTTTCATGTCAACAAGCCTTTGGTTCTACCAGTTTTCTTTGCGAACCCTTCTACATTTTCTGAAAAGACGTTGCATTTGCTGGACGTTGCACATGCCCTGAAGTTCTATGTGGCACGCACAAAAGACTTTCGGAAGACATCTCAACTTTTCATTAATTTTGGACCTGTGAGAGACAGAAAGTCTTGCCATATCCAGGTGGCTATCTTGCTGGATCATGCATTGACATCATCTGGCCAACAGACTGCTTGCAGGCCGATAGCCCACTCCATCAGAGCCATTGCAGCGACTCCAGTGTTTCTCTCTGGTGTTCCCATGCTCGACATCTGCATGGCTGCTATGTGGAGGTCTACCCACACCTTCATGAATTTCTACTGTGTCAACGGGGATTCCAGGGAAGAGTCCCGGGTCAGCCAAGCAGTGCTATGCAACCTGTTTGTTTGAGGTGAATCTCTTCCAGGGGTAAGTGTATTGTTTCTGTGGCACCAATCATATGGAGTGGCGATATGAATACCATACTGACCCTGGAACTGAACCGCACAGGCAAGGTGCCCAGATCGCTGCTGAAGGCTGTATTTTGCACCACATGACTAGACTTGCAGTCGAATGTATGACAGACTTCTGAGATTTTCTTACTATTCATCGGTACATGACATGTCATCTAGGACAGACATGTTTCTAATCTCGGAGTGCCTGGTGCGACAAACACTAGCAGCTGATATACTCCCCGGTACAAATTCTGAACATTCTCCAATAACGCTTTCCTTGAGGTGGCAGGGGGTGGGGGGGCCTGGGACAACACAGCATGGCGCTTGAAGTCGCTGGTGCTGCAGTATCTGGTGTTCAGAACGAGTATTGAGGACGACATCCACACCTTCTTCCAAACTAACGACAATAACCCTGTGTCGCAAGGTACAATTGGGCAAGCATTCAAGGTATTTATCAGGGGGATGGCCATGTCTAGGGACTTTTTGGCATGCTTAAGACTATCTGAAGAGACATTGCCCTTAGTGAAGCCAAGCTCAAACTGTTGGAAAACAGAATATATATCAGCGCCACACTGCACTATGCTGGCTGGTATTAAGACGCAGTTAGAGGCATTTAAACAACATGCAGAATGGGAGGTGAAATGCTTTGCGAGACCTGCTGAGGCTAGGCGACATGGAGAAGGAGAAAGACCTGGTAGTGCGCTGTCCAACTTAGTCCGGTTGGAAAGGGGTCTGAATCATATAGTTGGGGCGTGAGATGAGTATCAAAATATGCAGTATGCAGATCAAGGTTTTAGTGATGTTTTTGCACGTTTCTATGAGGTCCTGTGCCAGGCACCAGGGGGAATGATGAGGAAGGCATGCAGGCCCTGTTAGAGACCATCCCCATGTCTGTCCTTTCGGAGGATGCTCAGGGGAAAATTAATGTACCATTTAGGGTGGAAGAAATAGTGAAGTTAATACACAGTGTACTGAGAAAGAAGTCCCTGGGCCCGGATGGGTCCTCTGCAGAATTTTATATTGAATGCCATGCACTCTTGGCCCTGTACATGCTTAAGGTGTGGGAGGAATCTGTGCAGAACGGGAAACTCCCACAGAAGCTCTGAGAAGCCACTATTGTAGTACTCCTGAAATCTGGGAAGCCCAGTGCAGAATACGCTTCTTATAGGCCATTGTCCCTCATGAACGTAGATACCAAAGTGTATGCTAAAATCATAGCTAACATTCTACTTTCCCTGATGCCTTCTCTTGTAGACCAAGACCAGGCGGGTTTTATACTGGGTAGGTCTATGTGTTTGACTCTGCCGGCGTCTGTTTAATATCATCGCCCGCATATTGTCTGTTGCTCAAGCGGTAGCAGTAGCGTTGGATGCTCAAAAAGCGTTTGACATGGTGTCTTCGTCGTTTCTATTTGCTGTTCTACATAAATGTAATCTGGGGGAGCAGCTTGTCCAATACATTCAGATTCTATACTGGTACCCGACTGCCACAGTTCGGGTCAATGGTGTACAGTCAAAGCCATTCAAGCTGCACAGGGGGACGCGTCAGGGCTGTCCTCTACTGACCCTGCTTTTTGCCCTGGCGATTGATCCCATGGCGTACCTAATCAGACATTGGCATAGGTGGAGGGGCATTGGAATAGCGAGACAACCGGCGATCATCTCCTTTTATGCTGATGACGTTTTGCTCTACGTCTGAGACCCCCAACATAACCTTGAGCCTATCATGGCAGATATCACTCAAATTGTTAAATAATCATGTTTTACTGTTAATTATGATAAATCTGAGACGTTCCAGCTGACTGTTAACACTCCCCGAGCCCTGGGGTCTTTTCCCCTTTAATGGACACCAGGTTGTTTCATATATTTGGGTATATTGGTTTCTAGAGACAAAAGCACATTAATGTCAGATAACTAGGAGGCACATGCAGCATATGTTTCCAGAAAACTGAGCCATTGGATGCAAATACTGATGTCTCTGGTAGGCCGATTGGTGTTCAAAATGATATTGGTACCATAATTGTTGCATCTCCTTGTCTATGTCCAGGTTTCTGTGGCACTTTTGGGGCTGTTAGGAAAATATGGGAGTCTATAGCGCTTCCCTACGATAGGGGGGAGTTTACTACTCCGCATATGGAGGTTAACTGGTTGGCTGCCCAGGCGCAGTATGCGTCATATTGGTATGGGCTAGATGGAGTCCCACTGCATGTTAAGTTAGAGAAGGTACGGGGGGCGCTGTTGCGCTCGAAAGGAATGGCCGCCTGAGTGAGGAGCTCCGTGCTGGGAAAATCCTACATGTTAATTCCGCCTACGGGGTGCCGCGTTTCTACTCGGCAAACTACCAACTGATGCCAATAGATCCACTGGAGGTGCTGCCCAACTACTACGCTTCGGAGAGGAGTCTTTGCGGAATAAGCCCCTAGGCCGCGCGTGTAACGGGGCTTACGGGCCTTGCTGGGGGAAGGGCGGCCGCTACAAGTTCGCCCGCGGCACGGCCTGAAGCTGTTCCACACCTCCACGGCTTCACTCGGGGACACCCTAGCCCCCCCAGGCTACACGTGCAATGCAGGGGCTTGCTGGAGAACAATACCCGACCCCGAATGCTGTCTTGTTCCGGCCGTCGCCTGCTGCTCCTTAACGCACCTCCCGGAGCCCGTCAACAGCTCACCGGTCGCCCCGACCTTGTACTGGAAAACACTGGGAGACCCTAAACCGGGCCCCCCCCCACCCAACAGCTGGCAATACGGACGACCCCTACCCAAAGCGCGGACCTGGAATACAGCAAGACAGAATAATACAGAGTCAGGCTGCCCCATCCCCGTACTGGGACACAAGGTATGGAGCTCCCCAGCCCTTTCCACCGCGATCTGTGCTACGTTCCAAACATCCTCCCAATGTTGTGACCCCATTGCCGTACGGAGGAACATCCCAACTTGTATACTGCTTAGGTTATACAATTTGGCCTCCCGACCAGCACCACAGGCGCTCCCGCTCTGATTCTCACTGCCAAGTAGCATGCTAGTGCGGTGCATCCCCTGAAGGTTCCGGGACGCCCCTGAGTCAGGCCTTTGACGGATGGTGGGTCTCTGTGGCGCCCACTACCAGCTAACCGGAGCCGATACGGCCACCACCTATGCCTTCCCTTACTCCACACCTCGGCGGAGACCACGATACACACGACTACGGCCTGGGGCGATCTTCACTGTTATCTCTGGTTGCGCTATTAGCACAGGCAACCTTACTCTCCCCCGGGGCCTAGCTCTTGCTTGCACTTGGGCTCTCCACTAGTGGCTAACGCAGCAAACCGAGAATCTCTGCTATGAGTTTGTGGAAGGGAATTGAACATACCCTGAGTAATGAATAAACGTGGGAGGCTACAACCCATTTTATGAAACAGTGCACACAGCATAAGAGACAACTGGTCTCCTCCTGGCTCCGATACCACCTCCTGCACCGGAGATTCGATCCTCTGCTCCTCTCCTTACTTGACGCAGACTCACTTAGCAGGGACCCTGATCTAACTACCGATACGTACCCCTCAATACATCTGGAAACCTTATCGGAGCACTGATTGGCGACAACGCACCTGGGCAACATGCCCTGTTAAAAAAACAGGAAACAAAGTACAATCAATATGTTCACCAAGGCTACGCAGAAGTCAGCAGAGTCTAGTCCCGAATCCGAGATGCCCACAGCATCGGCCCCGAGCAACCAAGCCTCAACTAAAATGTTCGAATACATGCGGGAGGGGTTCACTGCTCTTCACTCTAAGTTAGACGACGTGAGTGGAACGATCTGCTCGATCAAGGCACACATGGAAAAGACAGATGCCCGGGTCACAGAGGTCGAAAATAGAGTGAGCACCACCGAGGACAACATTGCTTCCCTTAGGGCCGAGGTGAATACCCTTTCTGTCAGGGTCCAGGAAATCAGCAGAAAGATCGATGACCTCGAATCGCGCTCTAAGCGCAATAATATTCGTATTATTGGTGCACCTGAGAACAACATCGATGGTCCTATGGAGGAATACGTAGAACAAACTCTTCTGACCCTGTTGGATTCCCCCAAACTGTCTTCACAATTTGCCATTGAAAGAGCCCACCGTGCTCTCCTAAACCTAAACCGGGAGCCCCTCCCCGTTGAATTATCGCAAGGGTGCTGAATTACCGCGACAGAGACGCACTGCTACACGCCGTGAGAGCCAAGGGCGAGTTA
This sequence comes from Ambystoma mexicanum, assembly GCF_040938575.1. Lineage (NCBI taxonomy): Eukaryota > Metazoa > Chordata > Amphibia > Caudata > Ambystomatidae > Ambystoma > Ambystoma mexicanum. The sequence continues at coordinate 294,403,686 of NC_090936.1, read as the reverse complement.
CTCTTGGGTTCCTCAAGAATTCACCTCTACCCAGATTTTTCTTCTGCTGTCCAGCAAGAACGCAGACCCTTTCTATCAGTGAAGAAAAGACCACGTGACCTGGGTGTGAAGTACTCCATGTTATACCCAGCCAACCTTAGGGTTGAACACGCGAACCAGATCCTCTTTTTCACCATCCCCGAAGAAGCGACTAAATACATAGAGGAGCACTTCCGCGGCTGATCTTGTCATACTGGATACCCGGGTGTGCCTATCTTCCTGGGATCTCTGGGCTCCCACGCTCTGCTTCATACTTGGTCGCGCAATATTTCCTTCATAGACTCATCCTAGGTACGGGGCCCCGAAGCAGTTGTGCGTTCCCTTGTGACCGGCCGATTGGCTACCCAATGTACCAGTGGCTCCCTCTCCATGGACCTAACTTTGGGGAGACCCACGTCATGTATCCTTTCTTGAACTGGTACCTCTGGGCAACGTCCAAATTCCTTCCATTTATGCCTAGTTTTTGAAACAGTATATTGTCAGTGTTCATATGCCACAGTGACCTAGTCTTTGTCCCAGTACGAGTGTGCTAATGTCTGACTGGCGCTAAGGCCCCCAGGCGAAGTTGCCATAGGTTATGTGTTGGTTTGATATAGGGATGGGGTTAATTCTTCCAATTGGGGGAGGGATGTGGGTGGGGTTGGATGAGGTTGATGCTATTCCTCTGTTTGGGAGAGGAATCTCGTTGGGGATGGGTGAGTTGTGGTGTTATGCGAGAAAATGCTTGACTACTGCAATGGATGGGGGTATGGGACTAAACCATCATGGACATTTCTATTGGTTGGACTCATCTTGCAAGACTTAGACTGTGCACGTAATATGTGGCTTTGTTACTCCATAGTACTTCCCTTTTTTCAGATATACAATGGATGACAGTGATTTGACCTGTATGAGCTGGAATGTGAGAGGACTGGGGAACCATAAAAAAATGAGGAATGCAAGTGTTGCTCCCAAATGTGTCCTCCACGCAACAGTAGGCTGCAAAATTCAGGGTTCCAAACACACACTCTCTCCAGTAGCTTTATACATTCTATAAAACAACATTCTTAACCTTTCTTCCAGTTTGCTTATATTGTTACGCAGGAATATTGACTTTTCTTTGTTTTATGACAAGAACTTTCAGTAAAAATATCTTGAATAAAAAAAGTAATTCAGCATGAACATGGAGGCAAACTACTAGATCCATAGGTGCTGCACCCCGTTTTCCAATTAAAAAAAATTGAATTACATAAGCATCATTACATGAACATTCATTTTAATATTTGTTTGCAAGCACACACTGTTAATGTGTTTAGGATGCAGTTTTTATCATTTTCACAAATATAGAATTTCATTGTTTGGCGTGGTGGAGTATCCCTCTTCCCCCATTGCTGGCTACAGACATGAAAAGAAGTGGGGGTGGTAGTCAAAGGAGGCACAAGACAGAAATACTGAGCATCAGAGTGCCAACATAGGGAAAGAGCGCTGATAGTTCAAAGTTAGAGGTACATCCTCGCATGATTTGGGAGGCGTGTAAGATGAGGTTGTGGTAGGTGAAAGGGAACATTTGGGGGTGGAGTGTTGCCATTCTAAGTTAACTTGAAATGGGATTTTTTGAAAATGCCTCCTTTTGAATTCTAGGTTGTTCTATTCAGTAAGTTCATTGACCATGCTAACCCACATTGTTTATCTGTTGCAATTAACTAAGCCCAAGTATGATAGAAAATGCGCCCACTATTCAGGGCCCATTAGCCCTGTTGGCGGTAGACTTTGAAAAAGCGTTCGATTCGGTCAACTGGGAAGCGATCTGGGAAATAATGCAAAGAATAGGATTCGGTCCCCAATTCATGAGCTAGGTCAAACTACTGTATAAATCACCAATAGCAGTCACAAAAGTAAACGGTTACGTATCAAACCCCTTTGAAATAGTAAAAGGGACCAGACAAGGATGCCCACTGTCAGCCATGATATTTGCGATAGCAATCGAGCCACTCGCGATAATACTGAGAAGTAATGAGACATGGAAGGGCTTCCGCTGGTCAGAAAGCTGGGAAGACAAAGTGTCCTTATATGCGGATGACTTGCTTGTATACCTGAATTATCCAGTAAGATCCTGTCCCATAGTGACTGAATTACTGCAAAAATACGGCGCCTTCAGCGGCCTGCAGGTTAACTGGGCTAAGTCCATTCTGTTTCCGCTGGGGCAGGGAGAACAAACGATACCACCACAATGCCCCTACCAGGTGGAGAGGGAACATTTCAAGTACTTGGGCATACTCGTCACAAATAACCTCAATGATTATGTCCCCAGAAATTTACACCCAGTGATGACAAGACTCGCAGAAGACTCCCGACACTGGTCATCCCTCCACCTGACGCTGCTAGGCAGAGCAGCGCTCTTTGAAATGATGTCCCTGCCCCGACTCCTATATATATTACAGAATGCCCCACTTCACGTTCCCCCAAACGTATTCAGGAAAATAGATCAATCACTTCGGAAGTTGCTGTGGAATGATGGCCACCCCCGCATAGCACTTGCCATGCTTCAAAGATCCATATCGGAGGGCGGAAAAGGGCTTCCCCGAATGCAGACATACTACTGGGCCAGCCAATTGACAATAGTGAACGACCAATTGCACGGGGACAAAACCGCTCCGCATAACCCTTCATTAGAAGCTGGCACTCCTGAAAACCCTGTTATGCAATATCTGTACAAGAAAAGGGCCCGAACAACTACTTCCAATATGCGGACACATATAACCCAAATTTGGATGGACACACACAAATTCGTGGGATGAGGCAATAAGCTGCCACAAGCCCAGCCATTGTGGAATAACAGAAACCACCCGGGTGTATACAATCTTCCCAAATGGCCGCATTGGTCTCAACATGGAACACTTACATTGGGCGACGTCATGAGAGAAGGCACCGTAATCCCATTCACGGAGCTGGCTCTCCGCCTTGCACTTCCCCAAACCGAACAATACCATTACACCCAATTGCAACACGCACTACAAGGTAACCTCCCTGATATGACCGCACTGCCGGAATTTACCCCAATAGAAAGGAACCTTTTCCCGGAGCGAATCACCCAAAAAGTGACGTTGGTCCTATATAGTGCCATAACCTCCTTTGGCACGACAGAATTGCTAGCACTACAGACCAAATGGGAGACTGATGTGGGTGCAATACTACCGGAAGAATGGGTCATGGCATTGATGTTCCCTAGGGAGGTAGCCATATCGTCAAGACTTGGGCTGATTCAGTTAAAGATATTGCACAGAGTATACTATCCAAGAGTAGCCCTCTATAAATGGGGAATGATAAACGACCCAACTTGTCTGCGATGCAAAACAGAGGAAGGCGCCTTCTTCCACATACTGTGGACATGCACACACATTCAACAATTCTGGGGGGCATGTTGTAACGAATTATCTAGAGTCATACTACTGCTGGGAATAGACGATGAAGTTGACCTGACAAGATATGAAAAACTGTTTGTGTTCACCACTACCGCACTTATCAAAAGAAACATCGCTCAAAAATGGGGGTCGGAGATGACTCTTGAGTTATGGACAATGGATGACAGACGTAGACGTCTGTGTTGCAATGGAGCGCAGGGTATACACGGCCAGAGGATGTCTGGCAAAGGCGCAGAAAGTATGGCAAAAGTGGGAAGACGACCACTGAAAGGTGACTTTGGACAAGTTTACAGGAAGATATACTGTGGCGCCCCTCGACGTCTATGGTGCCCTCAAAGCGGGGGAAACGAATGTAGCTCCTGCAGAGGGGCAGTGAACTCAGATTCAAAATGTTGTAAGCAACGAGGGTGGGAAACAGTCAATGACCTGTATCGACAGTGTGTTTGTGTTTGTTTGTTTTCAAAACCCAATAAAATTTGTTATAAAAAAAAAACAAGCCCAAGTATACACCTAACACTACACAGGCTTTGCTTATTCATTAAATGTCTACTCTATAAAAATAGTCATACATTGAACTTTGTCCATGCATCTTTGTGTTATGAATTTGTCTAAAGATATGGGTTTAGCAAGTGGTTTATTTCATGTGTTGTGTAAGAAATGTGAACGCTTTTTGGACTGAACAACACAAAGTTCAAGTCAATTCCTTATTTACTTTACTGTCTAAGAGTATATACCTCCAATGTATGTGCTTTGCAGCCATTTCTTTTAACATGTATTTATTCTTAGATGCTCTACCTTTAATAGGCACAACTTCATGAAGGGTGTACTCTAAAAACTGCAAGATTGTTTTGCAGGCAAATGCCTCCAAATGAAATGTACCTCAAAAGGTTTTTTTGTTGAGCATAGTGCTCATTTGTCTTCATTTTGAATACTTTAATTATGTTGTGTCATGTAAAATAACCGTGCTTGGGCAAACTTAACAGCCCTTGTTTTTAATCATTTATAGGAGTTTCCCTTTTTCACCTTGACAACCTTTCCTCTGGGTTTCCTTGTCCATGTTGGTGGAGTTGTCAGTGCCCGTTCTGTGAAGCTTTTGGATCGCATCCACAACCCTGGTATGTTTGTAAAAGAAATTGTCAATTACTAGAAAACACCTCTTTGTTCCACAAAGAAAATAAAGGTGTTTGTATATGTCTATGAAAAATATGAATTTTGAAGGAAATGCACAGTTCAATGGGATGTATGTCTTTACTTTGGCTGCATTTACTCATATGTTCACATTGATACTTTTACTCCTCCATACCTTTATGTCTCCTGTTGTTCACTTCTCCTAGCATTCCCTTCATTTTTACAGGGGCGACCCCCCCCCCCCCACTGTTCCCCATTCTTTTCTACCGCATATTCTTCCTCCCTGTCCCCTTGACTCCAAACCAAACCTTAAGGTAGCCTTAACCACATCCGTTGCCACCTTCACAATGTGAAGATGCACACAGAGTAAAGGCATGAAGAAGTAAATGCTTGACAAAGTCGATGTCTGGCGAAGTAAATGTAGACAAGGTAAGCAGGCTATGTTTTTTTGGACGCAGTAAAGGGGGGAATACTGCTCAATGTATAGATAGTCATCTATTAAGTTGGGACCTTTTTTATTTCATTACACATATTAATCCCATCCTATTAGTGTTAATTTTGGTCTTTACTTGGTTAATGCTTTACCCTGCTGATGTCTGCAAAATATTACAACCTGTACACTTTTTCAAAATAGGAAACCTGTCCCTAATCCTCTAATCTACACCTCAGACAATTGGATGAGTTTGCAAATTGCACATGCAAGCTGGATCAACCAGTGGTGGTTTTATGGATCCATCTCATGTGCTAGAACAGTTCTTTATAGGACTAGACCTTTTCACATGTGTGTTAATCTTGTATATATTTAAAGAAATTAATTTACTTGCACTGCATTATGAATCTCATTTATTCTTTCCTCTGCCTACGCTCTTTGTGCCAAATATACATGCATGAAAAAAATAAGTTACTTAGTGATAATGTTCCTCTCAGGTACTATTGTAAAGGATTTCAATCATGCGACACGGACACCTTAGTTTCGGCCTAGTATGTAGTGCCTAACTGAAGTGCTTTTCTCGTTATTTATGTGGATTCAATTTTGGGATGGTACACCACTCATATCACACCCCCTTTTCAAATACCCTGTGTCAGACTGGACCATGAACCAGGCTGGTTGGTCAAATGCAATATTTATTTATTTAAAATTCAAAATAAATCACACACTTTTCATATAGGGCAGCAATCACCAATGGAGTGATAGTTACAAATGTGAATGTGAGCAATGCACTGGGTTTGACTTTAGTGGAGTACATACACAGCACAACAGGATAGGAGTACTTTTGATTTAGGACTGATAGCACCCAAGTTAGGATTTCCCCCTGCAAAGTACCTTCAACCCACAAATAATCAATTCTGAATGGATATGAAAATAAGGAGCTGAAAATGTAATGCAAATCCGACCTTCCCTCACCAAATAAGAGTGAAAAATGGATTTTAACCCTTGCAATGTTAAAAAAGACACTCGGAAATGGATGAATAAAATAAGGATGTGTGCAAAACCCTTGAAACAAATACAGTTCTTCACTAAAGCAACAATGTAAAGGTACTAACAATTACAAGCTATGGATTAGCAAGAACATACAGTCTGAAAAATGAATGGAAGATTTAAAACAGTTTACAATCAAAATGACACATCGGAAACTTGCAAATATTTCCATTTTCCGTGTAAATTTACTAAAACGGTTTCTTTGAAAAACAGGTGAAATATTGTAAATCGCAAGGCGGTTTCTTTGGTTGGGGGATAGCTATGGATCGCAGGTACACTATGAAAGTGAAAGTAAGTCTTGAGCTGGTAAATTGAATAAGTTATGCAAGATCTAAGAAGGTGCACTTTGAGTAAATGAAGGCGCGAAAAAGGAAAGGAAATCAGGTTGTGAGAAGAGCAGTTTTACTCTACATTAGAGTATTCAGGCTAGGCCACCAAGGAGGGACACAGTAAGCTCTAGGGTTGATTCGCGAGTTCAACCCTCTCGCCCCAGCGCCCGCCCTGGCGGAACCAGTCCGATCATTCGAAATAGGATTAATGGTTTAGGATTTCACAAGACAAATTACTAAAGAGATGGCGCTAGCACTAGAAATCAATGGCAGGGTTGCAAGAATGATTGTGACAGTTTGAACAAGGTATCAGGATAAGGATAGGGTGACTTAGATAGTGGGATGAGGACAAAGACAAGATAAGCTATGAGTTTAGATAGGGTGCCAATTTGATACTCACAGTCCACTTTTGAGTTTTTGGATTTTGACAGTCAATGGTTCTGGTCACTACACGGCAGGGCGCTTGGCAAACAGCTGGGCAGTTCTGGTTACCGGGTAGCACTTCTGGACTGGCAATTCTGATCACTGGATAATATAGGTCAGATGGGTAGCAGGATTGCAGCCGCATGCAGTGAGTGGCAGCAAGCCAGGCTGGATCAGGATCCCAAAGGTACCACAGTTTTCCCCTGTTTAATGGGAAATTTAGTGAGTTTTTTATGTGGCAGGCCTTGCTGGAAACGGGATCAGCACTGCTTGGGTGCTGCAATGGGACCTGGAGTAGGATCAGCAATGCTTGGCCTGGTAGTTGGAGTCTGGATCTGGAAGATGACGGGTACCGGAACGCAGGACAGGAAATCAGGAAGAGTGTGTGTGTAGAGTCTTGTCAGGGACCCTTATTTTAAGTGCATAATTGCATCATCAAAATATAGGCTGGGCAGGGTTAACTAAGCACGCCCCTAAACTCCTTGGATTGGACAGGGGTGCTAATCTCCGCCTTGCTCTCAACTGGTTGGATTTCCAAGGGAATGATGTCAGATTTATGAGGGGAGTTTTACAATGTCCAAAACTCCCACATTTACTTTACTTAAAATCCGATTTTGCCAAAAACACACATTTACACCATTGCAATCTCTTGGCAAATTATATACACAGGTTACATATTTTGTGCAGCACATATCCGTCCAATCCTCCAGTCTGTGGGACCTTGTTTCGCCATTCTGCCACATTTTGGTAATTTAGAGCATGAGAGATTCGGCCCAAAATTCCCTAACTTTATACACAGGTGCGCATTCTCCCAAGGGATATATGTACAAAAATGTATGTTTGGAACATTGATACTTTTCTGTTTATCCTCAATACTTTGCCCTTTTTGCCCCAAGGTGTCAGTGAGTTCTATCATGTCTCGAAAGAAAGCACAAAAAATCACTTTTACACTGCAATATTTTTAAAATTTTTCAAAGTCTTGCTGCATAGATAGAAGTCTTTAAAGTTTATTCCTGAAATAGCCTTTGTGAACAAATGGCAGTTCCTTTGTCCCCGGGGTCATTTTTTTTTCTTTAACTTCAACTGCTGCCAACTGTCATTTCCTTCAGAGCATGGTGGGGGTTTCTCCCTTGATTGAAGTTATATTGCCCCTTCACACTTGAGGCTTCCTTCCCCAAGGAGCTTCATTGTCCGGGTCCCAGCAGAGACGAAAGTCTGTTCAACCCTGTAATTATCAGGGGGCTGTCAGTATCTGCTGAGAGAGAGCCCTCCTTTTGGTGCCACCTCTCCAAGCAGAAAACCTGTTTTTCAACTTGCAACTCCAGTCACTATTGTTTTAACCTTTCATTTCTGATCTTAGATCCAGTATTAAAGCATGCCAGTTGCATAAAATAACCCATGTTATATAATCTCACCCTCAGAACACCCCCTCATATTGTCAAAGACTGGCAGGCTTTCATTCACCAGTGTACTGTTCCACGCACAGGCATTTGTTCTTCTTTAGTTTGCAAAAGCCCATTTTTTTACACCTGGTGCAGCTGCCCTTCCTTTTTAAATTCAACTTTTCATCTCCAGCAGATTCACACACTGTCTGCAACTATAGTTATTCTCTTGAAGTGCTGGAGTTTGTCTGAAGCACGGATACTTTGAATGGCTCGGCTAGTGAGTCTCTTTCTGAACAGCTGAGTTTTGGATACTTTTGCAAAGAAAATGACTGTGTTCCCCGTGCGAGTAAAATTAAGGTTCCTGGTTGATTTGTCATTTTTTTTTATTTGTTGTGACTGGGCTTGTCAATTCAGAATCATGCCTAGTTTTGCTGAGGCACAGTGAAACGCACAGGGCTTGGTAGGGCTTATTAATCACAGTGGCTTTAAGGAACAGAGGGAATTAGCGTCAAAGCCGCATTTTTTTTTAAGGTGAAAAAGGGTTTCTTTTCAATGGATATTTTGGCTTTTGCAGCAAAGCAACGCTGCTTTTTCTACTTTCTTCCTTTTGTTTATGTGGGAACCCACTTGCAATCTCCTTTAATGTGCCCCCTGGTTCCATCCTGCCTGATGTGTGCTTGGCAGGACGGTGCAGCCATTTTTGTTGTGGTTGCAAAACGCAGTTTTGAGCCATGGCGCTCACAGGAGCCAGCGCAACCCTTTTGTGGTTGTTTCTGCGCAAATGCAGCTTAGTGATGTGGGGCAATGCCATTGAGTGGGTCAATATATCCCACACTATCAATGCATTTACACATTAGGCTTAATTACAGGGGGAACACCCTAGAACCACCAGAAAACGGTATAAACCTGCTCTTGAAAATCATGCGTTTCAAACAAGGATAACATGTTGATACATTTTTTTTTATCAAAGTTTGTATGAAGCCTAGGAAAATGTAATAATGTCTTAGGTTAGGTGACTATCAAACACTGCTTCAGGCACAAAACAAGAAAATCTATACAATAGAAGACCAATTTGATGTGGTTAATAGGGGTCCGTGTGAAGTGATTGTTCTTCTGATTGTAGTAACTCCTAACAGAGCAATGATTTTCTGCTTAACACATCTCAGTTTGATCAAAAGTGTCATACTCTTTTGCAGGGATGTGTTAAATGAAGACATACATAGAAAGCAAGTAAGCAAAAAGGTTAAAAAGAAGAAACCAGAGGCAAAAATCATCTATGGTCCATGGTTGCCCACCAAAAAAAGCAACCCAGTATGACTTAATCTCCCCCACAGGGAGAACCCAGGAGGCTCATCGCCGATTACTGCAAGGGGTATTCCAACCAAGTACAATGATTTTGTCTTCCTCTCTGCCGCAGGGAAACCTGCCTCTAGGCCCTACCCCTTGAGAGCCTGTGAGGAACCCTCTCGACAAAGCCACTTGCGCCCAGCGGGTGTCCTGCAAAATAAATGTTCAATAGGTTTGACATCTCCCTCTCAGGGGTACATGCCTCATTGTCCTCCCTCATGAGGGCATGAGAGGTTACCGTCTCATCTGAGCTACCCGCAGCAGAGAGGAGGCAGAGAGTGTTCATCAGAAGAAGCATTCACTGAGTAGAAATGTTATCTTGGGTCACACGAGTGACAGCCACACCTATATAAAGAGTTGAGGTATGCCACTACATTGGCAGTATAGCCGTGTCCTGCATATCAGACGGGTTGCTTCAAAAAGGTTTCTATCACGTCTTTCCTTGGGTGCTGTAAATCTGCATTAGCGATTAAAAGCACCTAGCTCTTCTCACATTAATCTTTCATCTTCTGTGCGCATATCCCTGTACTAAAGAGCACGCTATGCAGCAAGTTACGTGATAAAAGTGTAACCCATTATATATTCTGGGTTTAGTAAAGACAGTGGAATTGAATGAAAAAAAACCAATAACAATGCACATGTGTGGGTCTCAAATGTAACCATGCCGTTATAAAATCTTATTTGTAATGTGGCGTTATACTGTGTGTTTCCTTTCTTTTCGATTTTGGGGGGTTTTGTGTCTCTTAGTTGCACATTGTGCGACAGTTTTATGTGTTATTTATGTGGACTTCTGTGGTCCTTATATGCGAATATCGTGTAAATAACTCTTTAATCTCTTTCATGTTTCGTTTTACTTTTGGTTCACATGGGTAGGTTGCCCGGGTTGGGAAACTAGTGTTTACAAGTTGAATGGGGATTTGCTTTACCCCTGAGGAGATTTGACCTAATATTTGTCTGTTCCCTCCCACACCACAGGGATATGGAGGACTAGATATGGCGCAGGTAGGCAAAAAAAGCCAGCGGTTTGCCGGCAAAGGGGAGACGGCGCTGAGGAGAGATAAAGCTGGAGGGATTCTTGAATCCCTGCCTTGCCCCTGTGTTTCAGCCCATACAGGCCTCTTCAGTTTGTGAATTATTTTATTCCCCTCCCAGGGGAGGAACAGCAAGGGAGTTCTAGTATGAGGAGGCATTTCAGCTGGTGTGCGGATCCTGTGGGAAACGGGCCAGCAGTAAGATCAGCGCAGTGCCTTAACAGTTCCCTGAAACGGCTGTCCCTGTGTCCCTGTTCAGCCGAGAGGTAGGAACAGGGGAGCGTTGGATACGTGGGGAGGAACTGAGGCCCAGAGCCCTAGCTTAGTGCCTTATTTTGTGGGTACCTCAGAGTTGTGTTTTAGTCAGGTTAAGAAAATAATATATAAACACAAGTCCACAAGAGTGACCTTCAGTCCGTGTGACTGGGCATCGGAGCAAAAAAGATTTACTAAAAACAGGTTTCTGTGAGGCATAGAACAATCGTACTTTGCATAACTGAAACTGGCCAGGAGTGAGTAGGGGCCTGCACTTATACCCACCTAGTTGCTCTTGGAGTTTTTTCGTTTAGTGTGTGAAGTGTAGGGAATTATTATATAGCGCAATTAGTCACTTTTATAAGAAGAACACGATTTTCTAGAAGAATTCCAAAAGTTCAATTTTTGGACAGTGTCATTTAGACAATTCGCCCCTTCCACCGCCGATTTTGTGGAGCGGTTATGAGGAAAGTTAGTCACCTCATTTTATTGTGGCCAGTTTAGGTGCTGAATCACACATTAGTTGGGGGAGCTGTCCATGATACGTGTCAGTCTCATTCATACTACATCAGGGCCACACCTAAGGCTACCATTAAATGCTACTGGCCCTTAACGTGTTTTTTTAGAGGGAGAGTCACATACTTATGAGGAGATTGAGACAAAGCTATATCTGTGAGCTGGTACCCGTCCATAATCCTCGGGTCTTACACATTTGTCCGCAGAAATGTGCAAGCATATCAGCGTTGGGGGCTGCAATGCCCTACTTCACCTCTGGTATTATGGACTGGTAATCATAAGGTTAAAAGTCGAAGTTATGGGCCTTAACTACAGGTCTCATTAATGGCCACAAGGAAGGATTTCGGGTGTGCCATATTTTGTATGTCTGTGTTGATGTACACTTTCTGGTAAACTGCAGCTACCATAAGGGTAGGGGTTGGATCCTGTTTCAACGGTAGATAGGCTTTTCACTGTTCTGTTAGCTTCTATGGTAAAGCCTAAGTAACACTTGAATGTATGTAATGGACACCTGTTACCTAGGTAAATTATGGAAAACACTAACATTTATTCACCAGACACCTGTTATCAAAGCCAGGTGTAATGTATAGAAAGTAATAATATTTATTCAACTGGCCAGGTGGAATATATAGAAAGCACAAATATTTGTTGATTTATCCAACTGGCATCTGTTTCCAGGGCCATTTGTAATGTATGGAAAGCACTTACATGTATTCAATGGAGACCCGTTACCAAAGTCACTTGTCAAGTATGGAAAGCACTAATAATTATTCACTGGACCCCCTGTTGCCAAGCTAGGTTTAATGTATAGAAAGTAATAATATTTCTGATGTTTGTTAATCTGCTTAGAATCACATGCTGTGCATAGGTCCGACATCCAGTGGTCACTGCGGAGTATTGCATTTTGTTTTTCGTAGTCGAAAAAGGGGACGTCGACAAGGCGTGTCTGAAACACTATCCCTATAGTGACGTGCGTTGTACCCACAATCCCACACGCGTCGAGGTCCCTCAGATTGTTTTTTTCCGCCCAGCTTCTGGTCGCCTTCACGCGGAGCTCCTCGAGAGACATTGCACCTCGACCTTTGGTCGTTTTTTCTCATAATATTAATAATCCCTCCCTCGACGCAGTTGTAAGCTGTTCTCCGCCGAGCAAAATCTTCGACGGAGGGTCGAGCGGAGGAAATCCTTCGGCGCTGCCGAACACGTGGCCTGGCCTCGCAGGCCATATACAGTAGGGAGAGTGGGGTCGTGGGACATCTCTGGGTCTTTTCTGAGAATGCCTTTCCCTTTCCCCTTCCTTTCCCTTGGGGTGCTTATCGCGATTTATTGCCTCGGCTATGGAGAGGACACCCTTTAGGTTTTGCCCGCTTTGCAAAGGCAAATTTACTTGGAAGGACAAGCATTCACGGTGTAACCGCTGCTTGCCCCTCGATCACAAGGAGGAAGGTTGCGCGGCTTGTCGGCTTCTTAAGCCTAAAACTCTAAAAGACCGTAGGGTTAAAAGGTGGGCGGCCTATGCGATGTCGAAGGCCGAAGGTTCACCCGCCGCTGCTACCACCGACAGTGACGAGGAACGCAATAACACGACCTCCGCTACGGAAGTCGAAACCCCCTCTAAGGAGCGCTTGCGCGCTTCGTCGTCTGTCCCCGGCCCCGACGGGCTCGGCTCACGCCCTGCTTATGGGGATGAACACCCCGGCGACACTGACGCACACAAAGACTTCGAAAGACACGCCGAAAAAGCCCGAAGAAAGGCAGGGACTACCCCCTTCAGTCGGGGGGTCACCCAGCACACCTGAAGGTTTTTCGGAGGGCGACGGGACACTTTCCTCGACGCTTTGGGAGAGGTCGAGCCGTTTCCAGCTAGATGACTCTATTTTTCCCCCGCCAGACCGCTCTGGGGTACCCCATGAAACCATGGAAAGACTCCACCTCTGTATGGAGAGGATGGAAAGGTTTATGAATACCCAGACCTCTCAAACTCCCAAGAGGACTAGAGAAGGGCCTCAGGAGGACCCCAGGGCCAAAAATCCGAGGCTAGTCAATCCCCAGGTGGACACAGCCTCAGACTTCCATAACGTATACGACCTCACTGGGGAGGAACAATACTTGGAAGAGGAGGATGATTTCATGGACGATGAAGGAGGACAGAACCAGGAGGAATGTCTGGAAGACAGGCCAGACATTATAGAAGAAGGCTTCAGAGAAGACACTGAAGAAGGACCTTCGCACCCCTGGCAATCCCCATCAGTATATTCCGACACTGATGTCCTAAACCTAAATCCTCCTGACAATTCACCGGTTAGGAACACGTCTCCAATTGACGATCAGCCCACTTTCAATGCACTGTTGCGCAGAGCAGCAGCACATTTCGAACTGGACACTGGGGAGCTCTCTCCAGAATTAGACTTTGTGGAAAGAGTAATTAAAGAGAAACCCCCGGTCAGCCAGACCATTCCCCTCCTAGCTTCAGTGAAGAGAGGAATCATCCCTTCGCTGGCCACTCCCGCATTGATCAGAGGGGTCAATCCGAGAATTGAAAAACTTTTCACTCCTTCTCCCTCAGACCCGCTCTACATTAGGGGACATTCCATTCCGGATTCCCTAGTAGTATCTAATACTAGAAAGAGGGCAGGGGTACCACTTTCCACCAGTGAGGCACCCCCTGACAAGGAGGGCAAAAGGCTATATGCCCTTGCAAAAAGAGTAACTTCCTCGGCTGCCTTCTCAGCAAGAATTGCGAACAACAATTCTTTGCTTGCTAGCTATGCAGACGCGCAGTGGGCCAAACTGCGCAAGGACGCCGAGAAAGCACCGGAGCCTTTACGTACACGCCTACTTTCAACTATTGGCGAAGGAACCCAGGTGAACCAGAGCATTGTAAAAAACTCTCTGGATGCGGCAGAAACAGCGGGACGTTCCCTGGTGCAGGGAATACTCCTAAAACGCCATGTATGGCTGCGCAACTCAGGGTTTAAACCGGAGACACAGGCGTCTTTAATAAATAAACCTGTGGAAGACTCTAACCTCTTCGGAAAAGCGGTGGATGAAGCTCTAGAGATGGCTAAAAAAGAGTTCGATACTATCAAGGCTCTTGACCAAATCTCTAAGCCCACTACCAGACGCGGCTATGGCAACAAACGCTTTTTTCGTGGCCAACGCCAACAACAACAACAACAAAGTCAGCATCAACAATACCCTGCCACCAATTACCAGACCAATAGTGGGCAGTACAGCCAAAGAGGCCAACGCCGGGATAAAGGGAGAGGTCGGGGATCCACCCCCAGAGGCTCCCAAGCCCCCAACAACTCCAAGTGACGCGAAGATTCGCGTCCCCTCCCATGCAACACACCGGTCGGGGGCCGGATAACATCCTTTCTTCCTGCATGGGAGGAGATAACGTCAGATCGTTGGGTACTTTCCACCGTAGCCCACGGATACTGTATCGAATTCAACAGTTCCCCATCCTACAGACCCCCGAGGGGACGTCGCATGACACCGGAACATCTTGCCATCCTTCTCCAAGAAGTACAACAACTGCTGGAAAAAGGAGCCATAGAGGTCGTGCCTCTATCTCAGGTAACGGAAGGTATTTATTCAGTGTACTTCCTTGTACCCAAAAAGGATCTAACCATGCGCCCTGTATTAGATCTGCGCCCAGCGAACAAGTTTATCAAACCCCAAAAGTTTCGTATGGTAACCTTACAGGAAGTGATCCCACTGCTTTCTCAGGGAGATTACATGACAACATTGGACATGAAAGATGCATACTTTCATATTTTAATGTTGCCAGCGCACAGAAAATACCTCAGGTTCATGATAGAGGGCAAACACTGCCAGTTCAAAGTGCTACCCTTCGGCATAGCATCAGCACCAAGGGTATTCACGAAGGTGCTGGCAGTGGCAGCGGCCCACCTGCGCAGGTTGTCCATCCCAGTTTACCCTTACCTCGACGACTGGCTCATAACAGGGGATTCTTACGAAACATGCTTCTCCAATACCCAAAAGACGGTAGACCTTTTGTTCCAGTTGGGCTTCTCCATCAACGAAAAGAAGTCCAGTTTAGACCCCAGTCAAATCAAGCAATTCCTAGGGGCTCTAATTCAAACAAAGGACGGCCTCGTCTTCCCCTCCAAAGAGAGGGTCCAAAACATGCTGTTTCAAATCCCTCAATATGTGACCGGTCGAGAGGTGACGGTACGCAAAGCAATGCGCTTGCTAGGAATGATGGCGTCGTGTATTTATTTGGTACCTCACGCGCGCCTGCGCATGCGCCCAATGCAAGAGTGGCTCAACAGCCAGTGGTGTCAGGCCAGCGGACTATGGGAGGATCTAGTTGTGGTCTCGCAAGCCTTGGTTCTCTCGCTACGGTGGTGGACAAAGGAAAACATGGAAAAAGGGAAACCCTTTGCCACACCCGCGGCGGAAGCCACTCTAACCACAGACGCATCCCTCACAGGATGGGGGGCGCACCTATCCCATCAGACTGCTCACGGAGTGTGGACTCCGAACGTAGCATCCAAACACATAAATCTACTGGAGCTACTAGCTGTGTTCAAGGCGCTAAGAGCCTTCCAGGAACACCTACAAGGCAAAACAGTAATGGTCCTTACAGACAGCACCACAGCCATGTACTACATCAACAAGCAGGGGGGCACCCACTCTCCAGGCCTGTCCAAGCTGGCCCAGAATATATGGAAGTGGGCTCTCAAACAGGACATGTTCCTACTATCACTACATGTACCCGGGGAACTCAATCTGCTGGCAGACAGTCTCAGCAGAGATTTCCCCCTGCCCGAAGAGTACGAATGGCGCCTGCACGAAGACATCGTCTTCAACGTCTTCACACAATGGGGATTCCCAGAAATAGACCTGTTCGCAACCCTGGAAAACTCACAATGCTTAAGTTACGCCTCCAGGTACCCCCAGAACCAATCCAAGGGGAACGGTCTGTCGATGCAATGGTCAGGGAAATTTGTTTACGCTTTTCCCCCGACTCCCCTTCTCAACAGAGTGGTGCACAAGATGCACCAGGAACAAGTGACCTTGATACTAGTGGCTCCAATGTGGGCACGACAACCATGGTTCGCTCACTTGATGGAGATGTCTCTATCCCCCCCCCAGTAAAACTCCCCTGCCCGTACAACATGCTGTCTCAAGACAAGGGCAGGACTCTGCATCCATGCCCCCAGAACATGAACTTAGCAGCTTGGCTCCTGAGATCATAGAGTTCGGACATCTACAACTCCCGCAAAGATGCATGGACATCCTCAGGGAAGCCAGAAAACCGAACACTCGCCACTGCTATTCTAGCAAGTGGAAAAGATTTGTCATCTGGTGCAGGAGTAAAAGCATCAACCCTATTGACTGCTCTCCCACACATGTGGTCCTATACCTGACCCACCTATTGGATTCAGGTCTAGTGTTTAACTCCATTAAAGTCCACCTAGCTGCACTTTCTGCATACACCACTTCCCAACTCAAAGTGTCGTGGTGGAGGATCCCTGTTATAAAGGCCTTCATGGAGGGAGTAAAGAGAATACACGCCCCGATAGCTGACCCAGCTCCCGGATGGGACCTTAATGTGGTACTTACCAGACTCATGGGCTCTCCATTCGAACCCATGCACAAAGCATCTCTTAAACACCTCATGCTTAAGACCGCTTTTTTAATAGCTATCACCTCCATCAGGAGAGTAAGTGAACTTCAGGCTCTTTCTATTCTAGACCCCTTCGTTACAGTTCACAAAGATAAAGTGGTTCTACGCACTCACCCTAGGTTTGCTCCGAAATTTATTTCTAAATTCCACGTAAACCAATCTATAGAACTACCAACGTTCTTTCAAAATCCTTCCAATTTGGGAGAAAGGACTCTGCACACACTAGATGTACGCAGAGCGGTCATGTTCTACATTGAAAGAACCAGACCACTGAGGAAGACTAATCAGTTCTTCGTCTCGGTGGCAGCAGGAAGAGAAGGAGATGTGGTTTCAAAATACACTATTTCTAGATGGATTGTTCAATGCATCACTCTCTGCTATACTCTTGCTAAGAGAGAACTGCCCTTTAGGCCAAGAGCACACTCTACTCGAGGCACGGGGGCATCCATAGCATTCATTGCAAATGTTCCCCTTGAGTCCATCTGCAAAGCGGCTACCTGGAGTTCTGTGCACACCTTTACAAAACACTACTGTCTAGATGCACACTCTAGATCTGACTCCCAGGTAGGACAGGCAGTATTACGACACCTTTTCTCTACTGTTCCTTCTCATAACCCACCGCCAACTCCGGGTACTGCTCGCTAGTCTATGCACAGCATGTGATTCTAAGCAGATTAACAAACATCAGAAGAGAATGCATTACTTACCGTAAAAGCATTTCTGATGGTTGTATCTGCTTAGATTCACATGCGCCCACCCTTCCTCCCCGCTCGGATGGAAGGAACATAGACTTCCTTTATATATCTCTCTCTTTTCTGTACTCACTCACGTCTAGAAGGCTCCCTCAGGGCAGAAAAATACAAACAGAGGGACCTCGACGCGTGAGGGATTGTGGGTACAACGCACGTCACTATAGGGATAGTGTTTCAGACACGCCTTGTCGACGTCCCCTTTTTCGACTACGAAAAACAAAATGCAATACTCCGCAGTGACCACTGGATGTCGGACCTATGCACAGCATGTGAATCTAAGCAGATACAACCATCAGAAATGCTTTTACGGTAAGTAATGCATTCTCTTATTCACCAGACACTTGTTACCAAGGCCAGGTGGAATGTATAGAAAACACTTATATTTGTCTATTTATCCCACTGACATCTGTTACCAGGGCCATTTGTAATGTAGGGAAAGCATTTATATGTATTCAATGGACACCTGTTACCAAATTCACTTGTCAAGTATGGCAAGCACTAATATGCATTCAACAGACACCTGTTACCAAGGCCATGTGTAATGTATAGAAAGCACTAATATTTGTCTAGTTATCCAACTAGCATCTGTTACCTGGGACATTGGTTACTATGTGCGAACACTAATATGTATCCATTTATCCAACAGGCATCTGTTACCAGGGCCTTTTGTTACTGTATGTAAACACTAATATTTGTCTATTTATCCAACAGGCATCTGTTAACAGTGCCATTCCTAAATTATGTAAATCAACTATAGAGAAGTATCTTGTCAATCGGGCAACTAGTTCAGTTCACTTTTGTATTAAAGTTGCATATGTATGATCTAAAACTACCCTTCCCAGCTGCTACGCTAAACTCTTTTGGTGTAATTGGTTATTACCTATTTCTCTCAGCCTATTATTGTGATCTCAGTCCAAGGGCAAGAACATGGTTTATCTCCCCTTTCTGTGGAAGAAGGGGCCTAGGAGTAGATCTCTCTCTCTCTCCCTCTCCCCCTCCCTCTCTCTCTCTCTCTCTCGCTCTCTCTCGCTCTCTCTCCCTCTCTCTCCCTCTCCCTCTCTCTCCCTCTCGCTCCCTCTCTCTCCCTCCCTCTCTCTCCCTCTCTCTCCCTCTCTCTCCCTCTCTCTCCCTCTCTCTCCCTCTCTCTCCCTCTCTCTCCCTCTCTCTCCCTACCTCTCTCTACCTCTCCCTCTCCCTCCCTCTCTCTCTCTCACTACCCCCGGGGCCCAGACTGGGGTGCTATTTAGTACATTCCCAGGATTGACAAGATCCGCTCATTGGGCTGTAAGGTGTTCTACCGTTTCTCTTGTTCACCAACATGTTTTTTTTTTTGTGGGGAAGTTTACATACCAGTAATTTGCTTATAAACTCAGCAAAAGGACAACATCTTACAAACGGCTTACAGTTGTATTACTTAAGTTAATTTTACAAGTGTTGGCGAGCCTTATCATTTTATAAGGCTGTCGATTTTCTCTAATATCTGCCCCCACACGCTTTCGCCTTGTAACAGTGTATTTAATAACAGTATTTTTTGCCTAAAGTGTTGTCATTTAACATTCATGTTGTGACGTGCCTATGTTTAAAGGGTTTCGGTTTTTGTAGTACTCTCAGCTTAATGCATCAGCATTGTGAAATAAGTATATTTGTTTGTACTACCCACTGTGGTAAATCTGTTGAGAAACGTTGTGATTAACTGCCACTCCCGCTGAGCTTCTAAGTATAAGCCTTTGCTCAGCCCCTTAACCAGTGTGAGTTTGGTTAGACTTTGTGCAAATATTGTTGGTCCACAAAAGTTGACTTCCTAGAAACATACATAAGTAGTTCTGAAAAACCCTTCTAACAGTGACCAAAATCGTTACCATGGAACCAAAAAGAAAAGCTTCTCTTTGGTAAGTTTTTATTATGTATTTGACTGTGGCGATTTCTCAAATTAAGAAGCAATAGCACTGACTAATGAATATAGCATATAGCACTATATCCATGAGTCAGACCACTCTGACTCAGGTATATAGCCCTCCAATCTCTATGCAGCTGCACTGTACCTCAAGGAATATAGTCCCAGACTTGCTATGCCACCAGGGCTGTAGCAACCAGCTTGGTTTTCAGCTCCCTCCTTACACCATCCTTCCTCCTTCACATCATCTCCATCCTCTGTCAGCTTTTGTTTCTGATGCATATGCTTTTATTATACTTCTTTCCTAATTTGCATTACCTGCAGTTGTTGGTTCTTTGTTCCTAGAAGCTTCAAAAGGCCCATCAGTAATTTTGAAGTCCAGCCGAAGTCCTGTTCTTCCTTCGGTTTTAATATGTCAGTATGTGAGGTTTGCATCAGGGTCCCAAAAACGGCTCCCTCTTTCTTCAAGCTTGATATGTGGGGCTTGCCCTGTTAATTAATTGGCAGACCACACACTTTCCAGGCATGCCATTTTCACCGTCCATATGGGCTCCATGATCATGTTTCATCCAGTTCCACAGACCAAGTTCTCGCACCTTGAAACACTTGTGTACAGGCACGTTCTAAATCTCATATCATATCAAGTGCTGCTGATACACCATGTGTGCGGTTGTCCCAAAAACGAGGACACAAAGTCATGTGCTAGGGTATTGTCCTATGGTGCCAGCAAGATAGAAGGTTCCTGCAGTCTTGGGTGTCCTCTCTTGTCAGTGGGCAACTCTGGTCCGGAGACCCTCTTAGTTGACTTCCTGGTCCACAATTCTCCCACAACCTCATGGATGAACACAGTGAACTGACTTCACCAGGCACCTATTGCTCTTACTAACGCATACATTCAACACTTTTTATTTTCCCTTATTGTAATCAGGCACTGCAAATCTGAAACAATCTCGCCTCCACCTATGGCTTCAGCAACATTGCTTTGGGGCGCTTGGCCCACCTGCTAAACTGTTTGCAAAGTGCTTTACTTCTGCAATATATACTGTTCCAAAAAGGTCTCAATCCCTCTCACCTTTTTCATAGTTCCATTGCCTCCCTGGAAAAAATAAGTAGTGTTCCCTTTTTCTTTTTTTATCTGTAACATTGCCGTTGTGCTTTCTGTCCTGATAACCCTAATTACCACAAGAACAAAAAAACTTTTTTACATGAGCCCTTTACTCAAGTATGATGATGCATGTTTTCCTTTTGATTGTTGACCATACCCAATCACCGAAAAGAGAGCCAGAGTGACCTTCTGATCTCAGCTCTGATGTATTGTATCTGGTAAGGAGCAGAGACTAAGAA
Source organism: Ambystoma mexicanum (assembly GCF_040938575.1). Classification (NCBI taxonomy): domain Eukaryota; kingdom Metazoa; phylum Chordata; class Amphibia; order Caudata; family Ambystomatidae; genus Ambystoma; species Ambystoma mexicanum. Next base: position 294,382,703 of record NC_090936.1, on the reverse strand, counting down.
CATTTCTTCTCTTAATTTGCCTTTTTTATGCTGCCGTAGTCTTTTTTGCACTATTAAATGCTACAGTAGTTTTGACTTCTGGTTGTACTGGTAACTATAATGATGACAAGACAGAGCTGATCATTCTAGGCACACAAGCCAACATCAACAAACTGGGCCCAGACTACTCTGCGTTCAGTATTGATGGAAATGTGATCAAAGTCTCGAGGGAAGTAAAAACACTTGGTTTTTACCTCTATTCTACCATGTCTTTCACTAAACAGGTTAACTCCCTTGCCTCTACCACAGCCTACACCTGTACATTGATAAGAGCAGGTATGCCCTTCTAATCTAACAACAGTTGTCTAATCCTGGCGAGAGCCTTAATACTCTCCCGACTCGATTACTGCAATGCCCTCTATAGTGGTGCCAACAAAGCCACTACCCAAAGACTCCAAACACTACAAAATAATGCTCTTAGAGCTGCATTAGGCATAAAGAAGGGGGAGCATGTCTCCTTTATTAGACCGCAACATAAATGGCTCTCTACCGACAATAAAATCCATCTAAAAATGATATCCTTCACTCATAAGGCTCTCAATAATGCTGCCCCTAGCTACTTGACGGACAAAATAACAAGAAAAACGTCCAACAGACCTACAAGAACTGCTAACTCCAACTGCCTGGTAGTACCTAGATTCAGACTTGCCAAATTTGGCGATACTAGCTTCCCTGTGAGAGCTGCCAATTTGTGGAACGCTTTGCCACCTAACCTAAGAGCAGACCAACCTTTCTGAAGAAACTTCATTAAACATATCAATGATAACAATAATAATAATAATAATAATAATATCTTTAATGTGTTTTAGTTTAAATAATAAACTTTACACATATACATTTTGATAGCATACAATCTAAAATATACAGTACAATGCAATTAAAAAGAAGAACATTGTCCAAAACAGTATAAAAAGAATTTAAAAACCCTACATATAAGTCAATACAGTCTAGTTATATTCAAATATATCGTTCATTATCTCTTATGTTATTAACAGTGTAAGATACACATACTATTCTTTCTAATCCAATAAGCATAACACTTTAAATTGCGCGGTCTGGCCTCCTTGACACTGACTCAATTTCCTATGGAGCCCGGGTCTAGCCGAAGACTAGCTTTCCTCATATAGATATGCCCAATTTGTCTTCCACTCTTAGCCAGATAGAATATAATGCAGTTAGCAAACGCATACTATTGGTGATAACACAGTAGTTCCAAAACAGCATCTTCCCTATGGTTTCCTGATTATGCACAAACTTTCCCAAGTGCAATTTTATATCATCATTCATAACCTGGCATTCAGTGAGGACGTGCTTGGCTGTCTCGGGGAATTCCTGGTTCTTACAAAGGCGGCAGTGGCGTTGTTCTCTGGGTGTCTTATCTATTACACCCGTAGTCATCATTGTAGGGAGGTATTCTATTCTCAATAATAATATAAACCTCCTGAGCCTATGGGACGGACAGATCATCAAATATTTCTGTGGTTTCTTAAACGTAAATAATCTGTTTTGCACAAATTTATACCTTTTTAATTTGCGAAGATGTTCATAGTTCTCAAGCCAGTCCCAGAGCTCTACCCGTCTCCCCATACAAGACTGCATAGCCTCCGTATAAATCCCTTCACGTTGTTTCCAACAGATTTCACTAAGCAATTGTTCCATTTGATTTTTGAATTCACTAATGGTACGATCTTATTCATAATGATAACAATGCTTAGACACTGTATATGATTCCTCTCCACTGCACGCCCAACCTTTCTCAATTGTATATAGAGACTATTAGCTACCTGTAATATACTTATAACTGTCTTATATTGTATATATTGTTCCTGCATATTTCTGAGTGCACACGGTAACAACTTAAACACACTGTAAATTTGTAACTATACAATTATGTAATACTGTAAATTTTGTGTTCAATACTGTAAATGTTTTATTCATAGCAAATTCGTTTTATGTAACATTGTAAGCTTCGCATATACTTTCTGCTGTGCCCGGTAACCTTTGGGTCTGGAGGGCATTACAAATAAAGAAACAGACAAACAAACAAACAAACTGGTAAAGTGCAACACATGGAGAGTGCAGGAAGCTGAACCAATTCAATCCACAAACTGCTGTTGATCTCTTTAGACGGTAGATTCCATACTTTTCTCTGTTACTGCCTTTTTCCTGAACTTTATGTTAACAAATGTGCATTTTGTGACCTGTTCACAAAGATACATTTGTTATAAGTAACAAAAACACACCCAAAGAAAGGAGGGATGCAAGGAGAAAGTATTGGTGGCTGAGATTGTGCTGTGGGAGTCGTTGGGGGTGTGGGGGGGTAGTGGATATGAGGAAGGGAACCATTTTCAAAAAGCCATTGCACACAACCTATATCTCAATTTTCACCTCATATGTGATCACCACTGCCCTGTGTACATACAATAGGAACACACCAACTTGAACATTCTCCAGAGACATACTACACCCCCATTAGTCAAGCCACTATACAGACCGATGGGGCTGAAATGGCATATTGTCGCTCCACCTGGGATATCCAGATAAAGGAGTAGCATGAAGATAAGAGTTGAGAAACCGGTAACTATTCCACGGATGTAGGGATGAGGTGACGTATAAGGGGAGAAAATGTATGCTTTGTGATGGCCATATGGATCAACGAAATGGCCCATATATCGAGATTGAGAAATTAAGGTATACTCTGACAGTTATGGAATCAAGAAAAACTATCTGTGTGAGGCAGGTTGCAAGAGCGATATATATATTTAATAACATTTCTTTATTTTTTATTTTCTAAAGCACAGACCTAGCTCGAGAGCAGCAGATCACTGTACAGAGTGTGGGTACCCAGCATTTGGGCTGCCATCTATCAGTAACACAGTACTGTGAGGTATGTGCGTCGGTATGTGTATCGATTAGAATTAGTCCTTCATCAGGGGTTGTTTAAAGAGCCATGTTTTGAGAGATTTGCGAAATTGGAGAATTGTGGGGGCATTCCGAGCTGACATCGGGTTCGGGTTCGAGAGGGCGAGTCCATGACAAGAGAAGGATTGTTCGAGCAGTTTGGTCAATTTGCTGGGCGAGGAGCATGTGTCACCAGCTATGTGGAGCTTAGCCGCCTGGTATGCTGGTGTACTACTTGTGACTGTATTGTAGATGATGCATGCAGGCTTGAACAGTATCCTGGCTTGGAGTGGAAGCCAATGTAGTTGGTGCAGAATGGGGGTAATTCGGTCAACTTTCCGTGTTCCTGCAATAAGACATACTGCAGCGTTGTGGACTGATTTTATGGGAGCCAACTGAGCAGCTGGGAGCCCTGTCAGGAGAGCATTTCCCCCATCGATGTGTAAGACCACAAAGGCCTGAACTACGCCTGGAACTCCGGCGGCAGGATGAAGGGTTTGATTTTTCAAAGGTTAGCGATTCTGAGCAAGGCTATTTCGGCTTTCTTGCCTATGTGTAAGGACAGGCTGCTGTCAATGGTGAAGCTTAAGGATTTTGCTGAGTCAGAGCTCTGGATCAAATTCTCCTAGGCGCATAACATTAAGAAATTGTTGGATAGATTGTCTGGATCTAGGTGTGTTTTTTTCAAAAGAGGTTGCATCAGACCAATTTTGAAGGTATCCGGGAATGATCATTCTATGGGCGAAGCATTGATGATGCTGAGGAGCGCATTGAATGCTGGCCCGTCAGTTGTTTAATGATGGAGGCCAGAATTATATCGTCAGAGTAAAATGTAGGTTTGAGGGAGGCAATCATTTTTAGGAGATCTGTATGAAAGAGAGGAGAGAAATTGATCTAGAGGGGCAGTGTACATGCTGGCGTGCAGGGGATGCTAATGCTGTGAGAGGTTGATTTGATGGTTTCTCTGATTTTTCTTCTTTCAATGCCGCCAGTCTGGCTTTAGAGCCATCCAGAGGCACAGAAACTGCGCTCCTGAACACCCAGGAAGACCTGCTCTCAAACCTTGATTCTAACTCCCCCTCTGTTCTCATCCTCCTTGATTTGTCCTCTGCCTTTGACACAGTCAATCATGCCACCCTCATACAGCGGCTCCATGATTGGTATTACAGACCTGGCACTGGATTGGTTGACCTCCTTCCTGTGTAACCGACCTTCCCAGGTGCAACTGGGCCCTTTCCTCTCACCCATCTCACTCTCTACCTGTGGCTTCCCTCGGGACTCTATCCTATCATTGTGACTCTTCAACATCTACCAAGCCCCTCTGGCCCACTTGATTTCCTCCTCCTCGCCTCATTTCCAGTGTTATGCGGAAGACACATAGCTCTCCTTCAAGCTTCCCTCTACTACCTCCTCTTCTTCCTCTCTCGTTCCCGACTGTATGACTGCTATTCAGGCATGGTGCATGGCTAACGATTTCTGTCTAAATGCTATTATGTCCAAGATCCCTCCTCCCTGCTTGCCTGCCACTCTGGCCGCCCTCTTTGGATCCCCTTCCCTCACCATCTTGTGAGGCTAAAAGTATTGGTGTCATCTTTGACTCCTCTCTTCTCTCCCTCGCCCCTCACACCATGGACCTTGCCAAGAAGGTTCACTTTCAACTTCACCTCCTCAGAGACATTTTCCCTTTCCTTACCTTCCCCCAGAAACTCAATGTCTCCAGGTCTCTCGTTCTCTCCAGGCTGGACTGTTGTAATCTGCCTCTTTCCTCTCTTCTCCCCCTTCAACTAATCCAGAAAAAGACTGCGAGACTTATCCTTGGCCTCAAGCCCAGGGACTACATCTCTTCAGCCTTTACATCTCTCTCCATTGGCACCCGGTGGTTGCAAGGATCAGATACAAGGCCCCCTGCATCACCCACAAGGCTTTCTGGGACCCTGCTACATCCAGCTCTCTCTCCCTATATACCTTCCTGCTAGAGGCCCTTTGGTCCTCTAGCTCCAACTCTCTGCAGATAAGACGTTTTTCCAAGCAGAGAGTGGGGGGTAGAACTCTATTTGGCAGGTGCCTCCCTCTGTAATGGCGTCCCTGCACCTCTCCGACATGAGCTGGCCCACCTTAAGTTCCAGAAGCTTCTCAAGACCCTGCTCTGCTCTACTTCCTTCCTCTCGCCCTCCCCTGCTAATCTCCCCCTGGCTCTATGACTGGTGGCCTGGTCTCTCATGAGCCATACAGAGCACCAGCCCCCCTGTTCCCCCGACAAGTCTTTTCCCCATCACCCTCCTTTACTAATGCCACCCTGCCGCTGTGACTCCCTCATGATCCTTGCCGAGCAGCAGGCCCCTCTTGACCAGTCTGTACCCGCACCCCCCCATACCAGCACTGCCCTTTTGGGCCCTCTTCCCAGACTTGCCTATTGGGTTTGGTGTCCCTCCTGTGTCCGGCATCCCCTGGCACTTGCCCTCCCTGGGCCCCCCCCCAGTTCTTGCCCAGCCCCAGGGCCCTTTCCTTCTCCCCCTCCTTGCCTTTTTGCTCCCTCCCCTGACTGTTAATTTACCCCTCTCCCCCAATCCCCTCCCTCCCCTCCTGCACTTCCTGTTACTGCACTTGCACGTTCTGAATGTGACAAGGCCTAGTAGGACTATTAATTTTTTGTTTATCTCCCCTTTTCCCCACCCCCTTTTTTCTTGTGGCGCCTGTAAAACACCTTTCGAGGGGATTGGGTCCTCCGATGTATTCCATATCTATGACAGGTAATCACCACAGCTGTGCTGCTTCGGAAAATTTTCTGCGTCGATACGCTGTCCTCGAGGGCCTCCGCTGAGCCAACGTCATTGGATGTTATAAGTAGGACGCACAACGCCCGTAGCCTCAGTTCCGTTTTTTCCACGAATGTGTTCACTTCGGAGATCTCGGCGCGCCTCGGTTCTTCTGAGTTGTCTATCGGTTCTTAGAACCAGTTTGTTTGTGAAGATTTTCATGATGTCTTCGTCGTCTTCTACCCCGGGGCCGGGTTTCAAGAATTGTCGGGACTGCGGTTCCAAGATGTCGCTGACGGACCCGCACAATGCCTGCCTCTGGTGCCTTGGTGAGGACCACGCCATGGACGATTGTGATGATTGCCAGTCATTAAATTCGAAGACCTTGCGGGAGCATAAGAAGAAGCTTTCTGTCGGTAAGGTGTCCAAGCCCCGGAAGTCGAAATCCACTGGGCTTTCGACTGACTGTTCGAGGGGCGACTCTCTGCATCGTCGGCGTAAGTCCAGGGGGGGGTCTCGATCCCGGAGTGGGTCCGGCCATTCCTCTGCCTCTTAGAGGCACTCACGGAAGCGCCGTCATCGGTCGCCTTCCTCGTCCGAGGACTCTGCCCGTCGGCGGGTTGCTTGTCCCACCAAGCATTCCACTCCTGCGGAATGGGATTCATTCCGTAAGGAGATTATGGTGATTTTTCAGTCGCAGGGCTTCGTTCCGTCCGCGCCGTTGAAAGACGCCGGCTGGGAATGTGCTAGAGATACTGTTTGCACGCCTTTGGGCTCGAGTGGTCGTCGCGATCACCGGGAACCTTCGAGGTCTCTGTCGGACAAGGTGGATCGCTCTAGCCATGCCCACTCCAGGTCCCGGTCCTCGACGCCATCGAGACCGTCAGAGCCTGTGAGGTCTTCAAAGAAGACGTCGACGCCTTCAGCGCCGAGACTGTCGTAGGACTCTCTCGAGGCTTCGCCTCCGAGGAAGCCATCGACGCCAATACTGTCGAAGGACATGCTCGGGGCTCTGCCCTCGAGGCCTGTGTCAAAAAACAATCGGCGCCACGCTCGACGTCGACGCCGATTCCGTCGACGCCTTCGGCGCCTTTCGAGGAGGATTTCTCAGAGGTGCCCCGGAGACTGGTGGAATCCCTGAGGAAGGCGCTGGCCAAGTCCAAACACGTGCCCTCATCCAGGGATTTATTCCAGCCTCTTGACTATATTTCTGAGGTGGATGAAGGGTCTGATGATGGTATGGTTCCTGAGGAGGTTCCTGATGACCTATTATCTGGTCATAGCCAGTTAGAAGACCTGCGTCAGTCTTTGCACGACGCCAGTGTCGGGACACCTCCCCGGAGGTTGAGTTTGGCAGGTCTGAGCCAGGTACGCATGCTGAATCCTCGTACCGGCACCTCATGTCGAGAGTCACGGAATACTTGGGGTGGTCTGCGCCACCAGGAGATTTTCTGCAGGATGACCTGACAGACATCTTGGACCAAGGTCCAACAACTGACCCAGTACTGCCATTCTATATGGCCTTGCAAAGAAGGGTGGCTGCGGTTTGGACTGTTCCGGAGAGTCTCCCGGTAGTGGGCAAGTCTTTGCCGATAAAATACTGTCCTGCGAGTAGCTACCCCAGCTACTTGACTACGCACCCCACTCCGGAGAGTTTGGTGGTGCAGGCGGCTACGGCCCCGGCAAAACAGGCATCGTACCCTACCATCGCTCCTGATAGGGGCGACAAACGTTTTGATGGCTGGGCGAAGAAAGTGTTTTCTTCAGGGGGGGTATGGCTTTACAGGCAGCCAACTCTGTGTGTGCCTTAGCAAGTTTCACTCATACTCTGTGGAATTGGGTCTCTTTGGTGGCTCAACATATTCCCGAAGGGGAGGAACGGGATGGTTTTCTTGCTCTTGTGCAGGATGGCAAAGATGCCATGTGTGAATCCGTTCAGTCAGGTCTGGACGTGGCAGATTGTGTCAGCCGGTCAATGGCGGCGAGCACCGTAATGCGCAGGTTTGCGTGGTTGCGGAAGTTGGGGTTTGCTCCTGATGTGCAAGCCCGGCTTCTCAACATGCCTTTTGATGGTGAACATCTTTTTGGCAGCAAGGCTGACGAGAGCCTTGAGAGGTTGCAGACCTCCAAAGCTGCAGCAAAGTCTTTGAGCGCTGCAGTTCGCCAATCTCTGCCTTTTTGTCCTAGGGGACAGCAATGGGGGGGAGGTTCCTTTCGGTACTACTCTTCCTTTGGTTGATTGAGAGGGGCTGCAAGTCAAAGGGGCCACCGTAGGCGTGCCAGAGGTGGAAAACAAGGTACTCGAGGTGCCAGAGCCGCTCGGGCAGTTGCCTCTTTACCTTCAGGCACTGCCGCAACCGCTTCAGCTCAGTCATGAGGCCATGTCCCATGGTTCACCGGTTGGTGGGGAAGGCTGGCGCAGCATCTTGTAGAATGGCGTGCCATTAATTCAGATGTGTGGGTTCTGGAGATCAGAGCCCACTGCTACTGTCTTCCTTTCCGGCAGAGGCCTCACGACAATCCACCAGGGAATCTCTCATTGAAGAGTCCGGATCCGCTCCTTGCGCAGGAAATCAAATCCCCGCTGGAGAAAGGCGCCATAGAACTGGTGCCTGTAGCGGAGAGGAACAAGGGATGGTATTACCCTTATTTTTTTATTTCGAAGAAAGACGGGGAATTGAGACCCCTCATGGACTTTTGTGGTTTGAACAAGCTCCTCGGGAAGGACAAGTTCAAGATGGTTACTCTCTCTCAAGTCCTCCAGGCCCTTCAACTTCAGGACTGGTTGGTGTCTCTAGACCTCAAGGACGCTTACTTTCATGTGCCGATCGCCGAATTTCTTAGGCGATTGAGGCTTACGATTCCGCAAGGCTTTCTGTGGTCATACTGGCAGAAGGTTAGTGCCACACGTTCTGGGAAAATACTATAACTGTTAAGGAAGAGGAGAGGCTCCATAAGTTGGATCCTAGGAGAGCCTTAACTTTCTATATTTCACGCATGTCCCGGGTCAAAGTGGACGATCAGCTCTTCATAGGTTACGCTGGAAGGCGTTTGGGACAAGCTGTTACTAAGCAGATTTTTTCTAGATGTATTATCTTGGCAATTTCTGAATGTTACCGCTTGGCGGATAAGGACCCTCTGGTAAGCTTACAGGCCCATTCTACTAGGGGTATGGCTGCCTCTACTGCCCTGCAGAGGGGTGTTCCCATTCGTAACATCTGTGAAGCAGCCACATGGGCTTCAGTCCATACTTTTGTAAGACACTGCTCCCTAGATTCTATCCATGGGCAGGATCTGGCCTTGGCAAGGCGGTCCTTTACTATGCAATTTAATTGGGCATTCTAAATTTCTATATTCTAAATTCTTTCCCTCCTCCCTACGTTGGTACTGCTTTGGGAGTCTATCATATATAGGGAATACGTCAGAGCACCCAATCCCCTCGAAGAACAAGTTACTCTCTTACCTGGTAACGTTCTTTCGATGGGATGGTCCAACGACATATTCCATATCGCTCCCTCCCTACCTGCCCCGCTACAGAATTTCTTAGACGATTGCAGCTTACGATTCCGCAAGGCTTTCTGTGGTCCTACTGACAGAAGATTGGTGCCACACGTTCTGGGAAAATACTATAACTGAGGCTAGGGGTGTCGTGCGTCCTACTTATAACATCCGGTGATGTCGGCTCGATGGAGGCCCTCGAGGACAGCATATCGACGTCATCGACGCTGGACGCAGACGCCGTAAATTTTCCGAAGCAGCACAGCTGTGATGATTACCTGTCATAGATATGGAATACGTCGTCGGACCATCCTATCGAAAGAACGTTACCAGGTAAGAAAGTAACTTGTTCTTTCGCTGTATAGTGTGCCTTATAAATGCTCAATAAAATAAACATAAAAATTAAAACAAAACATGTGTTGATTCCATCGCATTTTTCCTGAGTTGCTGGTACCTCGGGTCGGTTGAGGGCTTGGTACAATGCTTTACTATTTCAAAGAGGGCTTTTCTCTTTTTGGGGGCTGCTGCAATGATGGTGGGAGTAGTAAGCAGCTTTGGCTTCGGTAATCAGAATCCTATAGTTTGCGCTGAGAGATTTGAGGTTGGTGAGGCCTCCCGAGTTGTCGTTTTTCGCCACATGTACCGTTGGGTACATGATGGGCTCTAGATCTGCTCCAGACACCCGTGTAGTAGTTTAAGGACTGCCAAAATGGGTTTGGCTCGGTGAAGAATAGACTGTGGGAAAAGCGAATGTAATTGGAGAATAAGAGGGTGTGATGAGATGCTGAAAATCGTTTGACACCTTCAAAGATCGGTTGCAAGTATATGCTGCACTTAAGGAGTTACCCACCCCCTTTTAACCAGCTGTTTTATTCAAGATCTCAATTGCGATCTTACTGACTTGATTCTGAAAATAATATAGCATGACCTTTGCATTTCCTCTTCATTCGTGTGTTAATTTTTCATCTATATCACTTTACGCGAAAGCACTTTACAAGGTTAATAAAGTGGTGCGTGGTAATGAGATGATAATAGAAATAATACACAGAAGAAAACCGAAGAGGCCAAAACAAGCACCAAAGAGAAACCAAATAGCAAGAAAATGATATGATGAATCACAGATCACTGTGAAGATCTGGCAATAATTCAACATAAACATTGTAAGACAAAGTCAATTTTCCTCAAAACGTAAACTTAGATGTTTAAAAAAAAAACATGGATGGTAGGCCAAGCCTAAATATTTCTAAAATGCATAAAGTCATTGATAAAAAAATGTGCTCATCTCGTCTCCTCTTGGCACTGAATTTTGTTGTTTGCGGTGTTGGCGATGACATGCCCTTTACTGTTTTTTAGCCAATACTGTCCTGCAAGTTGATTCTCCCCAGTTACTGAGCAGCTATTGAAATTTGTAGGTATGCTCAAGGCAAAATATTCTTATCCAACCCAACCATCCCAAGGCATTTTGATACAGTTGTGTTCATTTTTATGGCTGTTTGTGAACTGCACACTTTATGGGATATGATTATTGTACAAATCCACGCTTTTCCTGCTGCCCTTTTGTTCCACAGCTTTCAGCTTTTTAAAGTTTTAAGTGGGAAAAGTGACAATATTACAGCACATTATTGCCAGCAGATGAGTTTACCAACTGTTTCTGAAGCCTGCACATAGTTAACAAAGTCAAAGTGATCCTCCTTAACGACACTTGCATTGTTCAAAAGTATAAGTTTAAGTTTCCATGGCAACCAGGAATATTTATGTAGAGGTCTGGTTTGCCCATAGAACTCGGGAGCCTCAGTTTCTTCTTTTTAAGTTGCTTTATTGCAGTTATCAAGTTACAGGTCATGGGTTCAGTATTCTGAAAACCGCATGAAATAAGTCCTAATCCGCCCATCAGAAAATGTGAAGAATGTTGAAATACTTGACAGTATTAGGAGTTTGTAATTTTGCATCTCCACAGGCAAGTATGTTATTCTGAACTAAGGACGTTTTGAATGTTTTTGATGAGAAGGAGAAAAGAATTTAGCAATCTTGGAACACCACCCATGTTAACCTGCTATAGTGGAAATGGAACACAAGCACCGATAATTATTGAACTGAAGCAAAGAAAGGGAGGCTGTCAAGAGAGTAGTCATGTTACGCTACTCACAACACTGATAACACATATCTAATAATTTACCAATAAGAGAGTCTCTTTTACGTGAATGTTATTCCCTTTTTTTAATTAAAAAAGAGCACTGCATTACTGCTTCACCCCATTTCTTCTTCGTTGTCGGACACTTTAAATTTCTAGGAGGTAATGTGCTTTTGGACGAGTGTCAAACTGTTTGTTTTTTAGCCTAAACATGGGACGGAAACTGCAAAGCTCAGTTTGGGATGACATTCTTGCAAATGCTGATAATGGACATCTGACTCTTCGTAATATTGGATTTGTCTGTGGATCGTGATACAGTGGACTACAACAATTTTGTGTCACACTTATTTAACCAAATCGATATTTGCTTTACAATGGTTACATTCTTTCTTAAATATTAGACTGCAGAAGGTCAAACCACTACCTTTACTGTTCCCAAAAGTACATTGTGTAGTCTGCCAGGGATGTCTACTGTCATCGTTGTTGTCCAATATTTACATCAGAACGTTTCTTTTTTTTAAAGTTTTGCAAATTTCTGACTCAATTCCACTCTTACATGCGCAATAGGTGTATCTCTATGACAAGGGTCCAGACTCTGACCTAGTTAATTTGGAGTTGGGTTGTTTGCCCGCAGCGGAAAGGTTTGCGGCCGAAAAGACCCTAGCTAACTTGACCGTTACGGACAAACAACCCAAAGTAAATACCTCCCCAAACATACCCCACAAACACCCCCCAGCCCTCTAACATACCTTTTGCTTTTGCCGGCACACCTCGTTGTGTGCCGCCGTCTCCCTGAGACACTGGTTCTCTTCACTTATGTGCTTGGGAATCGGCGCGGCAGGGTCCTTTCCTTTTTCTTTTTTTTGTTTTATTCCCCTATCAGAGGGGCACCCCACGACCACCAATACGAAAATGGGGAGCAGGGGACACCCCTGCAACCGCTGCTCCTCATGTTCAGTATTTTCGGATTCTCAATGGAAATGCCAAAAAAGACTGTATCCATTCGTATGAAGGGTACAGGCCTTTTTCTGTGTTTTTTACCATTCGTACAAATGATAGTCTTTTGGACCTTTCTGTTAATCTTACTAGTTGTATGAATGAAGTAGAGTACTTGATGCTGGAAAATGGCTTCCAGCTTAACCCCAATAAAGCAGAGGTTATCCTCTTAGGCCCCATTAATATACGGTGTAGCCCGTCTAACAGCTGTTATTCATCTTCACTTTTTGTTTTCCTACTAGCTCTGTAACTAAAATAAATAATAATTATTATTTTTTTTTACTTGCAAGCACATCTCGATATAAATTCAATTACAAAGTCAGCATTCTTTAAACTTCGGACAAGAACGCTTGCCCCACACATCATTAATTCAAAACAGGATTACTGTAACTCATATCTGGGAATTCCTGAATTGCATCTTTCATGTCTGCAGAAAGTTCAAAATGCAGAGGTTTTCCTGATATTTAATCTATTAAAATCTCATTCAGTGAGTAATCTGCATCCCTCACTTTACTGGTTGCCTGTTATAAGCAGGGTGGTGGTGATGAATGTTATCTTTCAACCCCTTTCTTCAGAACGTTTTGCCTTTCTGTAGCATAGCAGTTGCCCTCTCTGTCCGCCACTTTGGGGTTTGACCTTAGTAGAGTTTGATTTTTAGAATCAATATTCTCACACCACACACCCCTCCGTTTCCTCCATTCACTTATTGATGGGCCAAGAGTGTTTCAAACTCTTGTTAGATTGTTTTTGTTTTGTAAGCCTGATCTTTGAATGTTGCTTCTTTTGCTTCTCCTGCACCAGCTCGTCCCTGGGTTTTTTCTGTTCCTCAGAATTGAGATGTTGGATTTGGGAACCAATCTTTTGCTGTGCATAATTGCTTGCGTTTTTCAACCCTTTATCTGAGTGTTAGGCTCTGAAAGCCAATGCTTTGCTGTACCACTCTATCTGGCCTCTCTGAGCTTTCCCCTTCCTCACTCACTTAATCCCAGGGATGGAGGGGCTTTTGCTTTGTACTTTGGCTCCAGAACTTTTATTCCAGATTGCTAGTACTTTCCTGTGGCAGCCTCTGCAACATATTGACTCCCTGCCTCATTGTAGGGTTAGCGGGGAGTGGGTGTGGCTAGTAGAATAGGGGTTTCCTATCTAAAAAGCTTTGTTTTCAGAGGCTTTAGTCCTGCCGTTATAGATCCTGGTTGCTCCAAATGCTTTATTTTCCGTTCACTGGGTAGGCAATCTCCCTGGTAAAGGTACTAACAAATAATGAAACCTAGACTTTTAGAAATTAGTACATTTTTTCATCTTTCTTTTTTGCTTATATTGCTGTCCAAGCCTGTTTATATTGAGCTTTGCTTTGGAAGTTGGTGTATTGCTATAGAAAGTGTATTCATCATGTTTGAAATGTAGCTCACTGTCCCCTCGTAGGTCAGCCGCTTTCCACAATCAGTGTGCATATTTGAGAATTTTGTCATTGCTGGACAATATCTCTGTTTTGGCGGACTTCAGTTTCATATGTTTCTGTTCTCATTTCTTATCTTCCTACTGAGTGGGTGAGCTAATGGATTCCACTATAAGATTTCAAGTTGGCCCTGTCCTCCGTATAGATGTCCAGTGTCGAAATGCCACGCAAATCTCCTCTGAATAAGATTACCATTAGCAACCTGACACATGTGTTTCGGCATTGTTGGGCCTCATCATTAAGGTGAAGCTGGGCCTCTCTAATGCAAAGAGAAACATTCACAAAGGTATACCAATACCCTAATCTATATAAACCAACTGTGTCATACGTGTGTTTTTAGCTTGAGATCATGATGACATTTTTGAATTATTGCACCCCTTAACATGAGAGACAGAATACTGTGTAGTCTTGCAAGATATCTCATCTGGCCAGTGCTCCTGTGTACAGCCATGAACGAGATCTGTCTGAATATACTCTGACTTGTTTCCTCTTCACAGTCAGAGGGGCAATTAGAAAACTGAAAAGCCAGTGTAAATCATGTCCCTATCTTTGTCGCAATATTTCAAGGTAGCCAACTTGTCTACTGCTTCTGGGAAAGGTATCTGACCTCTTGAATTGTTCTCTTTCTGTAAAATACACATTATTAACACAATATGGGAACATATCTGTCACATGTGATGGTTTAGACCATCTCAACTAATCGGGACAACAGAAACAGATGGCACGTGTTCATTAACAGACAAGTTTGAAAATTGTCGGGCTGGTGTTTGTTGTTCACCAGTGACAGATAATGCCTTTGAGTACTCTTCACCAGATATCCAGTTTGGGAGGGCATGACAAGGAGAAATATCATGCCACTTTTTATAATGTGCTGGAGAAGGGATAAAACCCGACATTATGTACACCCCACATTACTTAGACCCACCAACACCATGTACATTCAGAGCCTTCTCTGGGACACCATGCCAAACGACCAGTGAACAAGACAACAAAGTTGATGTCGGACGTGGATCCATGAGAGTGGTTTGACACCTAAGGGTCCTTTTTGCATGTCTCCAGTCCGTGGAATCTAAAGCGGACGTACTAGCGAGGATAGCGGTGGTCTAGATCGACCGGGCCGTGTTGGCGGCCCCCCAATCCTACCTATCCTGATCGTGGCTCTTGTCTCAAGGTTCTTGAGGCGTTGGAGACCGCAAATCTGAAAGCCGCAAGATGTTGGGGTGAGGCAAGGTGAATGGAAATGGGGTCCATGGAAGTGGCGCAGCTTGGCGCCCTCCCCTGCTGTTTGCAGGACACTAAAGCTTTCCCACTCGGGACATGGACCCAGCCCAGTTTAAGACTGGGAGCTTGTGAGCCTGAGATCCGAAGCACGCGGTCAGGGGGGCCTTGGGATATCTGTTAATGCAGAAGGTTATTTCATGGGCTTGCTGTTCCTATGTCTGCCATGTCACAGCGATAGCTGCACTGTGACAGTGCAGCAGCAGTCCAATGAGCCTTCTATACCTAGCATACTTAATCTCACCCAGGCTCTGGGGGATGAGGAGGGGTATACTGCTTGGGGCCGTGTTGCCTCCTCTCTGCTGGTTAGCGCATCAGCCTATACCTTATGGGCGTAACTGAATCCCTCGCCAGAAGCGGCTGGAAGACCCCGGTAGCAGCCAGGCCGAGAGCACAACAGCCTACAGGAAGGTCGGAACAAGACGTCCCCCCCCTCCGACTGAGGTCTTTGTGTTTTTTCCACCTAACCTTTCCAGAGCTCTGCATATATGTCCTCCTCAAAAAGGGGTGGCAATTTCTCGAACCTTCTGGCATTAGCGCTTGCGCATTGATGAGTGACCATTGGTTGCCGGCCGGGCCAACCGACAGTAACGCCAAGGAGCAAAGCTTCCCTCTTCTAAAGCACCACGGAAAACAATTCCATAACTCATCTTCAACCTTGGCACGAAAATTACCTTATTATCTGGTACCAGCCGGCACCTGTGAATCCCAGCAGCTTTCTCAGCACAGTGTTCTTGACTGAGGCCTGCATACCAGGCTCGGCAACTAATAACTTTGAAAGCATGTTTTTTAGCAAAGCTAGTGCAGTTTTCACTGAGGCATGGAATAAATATCCATTCACACCGCCAATCCATTCGCGACTGACCATGAATCTGTGTACAAATGACATCGACCAGGGGTCTCTTGTTTCAATGCTTGGTAAACTGTGTAAAGTTCTGCAAATTGACTGCTCTTCCCTTTCCCTGACATTGTCAAAATCTTTTTAGTCTTGGGATTGTATGATACCGCTTTCCAGTATCGCTCGGTTCGCACATATCGGGCCGAGCCATCTGTAAACCAGGCATGCTCTGTCTGCTCTATGGTCAGATCGCCATAAGGTACTCCCCATTTCACGGGAGACTCACGTTTCTCAGACACTTCCGGTGGTATGTAATCTGACGGTGTTATGTTGGCTACTTGCTCATGTAATTTTTTGCAACCCCACACTTCCCTGATTTAGCTCTGTCTTGAATGTACCATTTCCATTTGATTATGCTGGCTTCTTGAGCATGTCCTATTCTGTGCGTTTTAGGAGAGCTCAGCACCCATTGCATAATCGGGATTTGAGGCCTCATCAACACATCATGCCCCACTGTCATTTGCTCAGTATCGACGAGGGCCCAATAACATGCCAGCAACTGCTTCTCGAACAGAGTGTATGAGTTACCAGCATCGGGCAACTTACGACTCCAAAACCCCAATGGCACGCGTTTCCTGTCCTGTTCTACCACACACTCCAGTTAGCGTAATTGTCTTGCACAGACACATTCAATTCCACTTCGCCTTCCTTCAATGGCCATAGATCAAGCACCTGCTGCACGCTGTCTTTTGCAAAAATCAAATGCTTTTTGCTGCTCCTCCCCCCACTGAAACTCATATTTCTTTCATGTCACTTTGTAGAGGGGAGCCAGTATCTGCCCTAAATGGGGAATGTGCTGTCTCCAAAACCCAAACAGCCCTACGAACTGCTGAGCTTGCTTTTTGTTCATTGGAGTGGTGAACTCCAGCATTTTCTGTCGGGCCTTCGGCACCATCTCTTGATGCCCATTATGCCACTGAATCCCTAGGAATATAACTGTCTCAGCAGGGCCTTGAATTTTGTTTGGGTTAATCTCCCACCCTTCCTTCTTCAATCCTTCCACAATGACTTCTAACTGGTTTTGCACACTGCGCTCATCCTTACCCTGAATCAAAATATCATCAATGTAGTGAGAGATCTGTATGTCAGGTTTACACTGTATCTTGTCTAAGTGCTCTGCCACCAGCCGGTGACAGATAGTCGGGCTATGTATGTACCCCATAGGTAGCCTTGTGAAGGTGTACTGACGCCCGCTCCAAGAAAATGCAAACTGCTCTTGGCACTCTTCAGCAATTGGCACAGAGAAAAATGCATTGGCTAAATCTACCACTGCATTCCAGGTCCCCTCAAACTTTTGGAAATATTCAATCAGGGTAATGACATCTGGGACTGCGGGCACCAAGGGAGGAGTGTGTTTATTTACCTCGTGGTAATCCAAGGTCATCCTCCAAGACCCGTCCCCTTTTTTTGACAGGCCAGGGTGGGTTGTTCCACGCGGTAGTAATAGGGCGTAACACACCCACCGCTACGTACTCTTTGATGGTGTCTGAAATTTCCTTGTGCCCCCCGGGAATGCGGTATTGCTTCATCGCTACCCGCTTGGTCGCCACAGGGACCTGCACTGGGGACATCTTTAATATGCCTATGGTAATGGGTGTGCAGGTCAATGCACTCACCCCAAACTGATACTTTTTACCTCTAAGTCCCAAAGTCAATCCTTCTAGAATGTCAAAGCCAATTATGTACTCAGGTATTGGGACAATCAACACTTGGTATTTCTGCCTAGTCAAATTGCCTATTTTCATATCCACTTCTGGTTGTACTGCTGGGGTCTCCTTCCCCCCTAACCCTGTAATGGTACAATGTCTGCCTTTGAATCGTGTTGGATTTCCATGAATCAGAGAGGCCTCCGCCCTGGTGTCTATCAATGCTTGCACCCCTTGCGTATTTCCCAGCCCCCAAAAAATCTTAACATTAACATGGGGGCCGCCTATCAACTTTTATGTGAGCGGACGGTGCCGGAGCTTGGCCGTAACCCTAGTCACATTTTGAATGAGTGTAACCTGACTCTGCCTCTAACATCACACTCGCCACCTTCCTCAAATCAGCATATGTTGGCTGGTACGGGGAAGGTGTCGCCATAGCCCCTTCTTCCTGTTCTTCCTCAGGAGGGTCGGTAGGTGAGGTGTCCCCCTGTGGCTTAGTCACCACCTGTTTCTTAACCTGTTTATAGCGCTTTTTGGCTGCAAGCTCTCTCTTTTTGTATAGTTCATACATTACCCTGGTTTCAATGCCATCAATTTCTTCTCGTGGCACACCATCTTTTAACAAAGCCAAAAACATGTCCTTTTTGGACACTCGGGAGTCTCTACTATCTTGCCTCCTGCCTTCAGTTGTTCTCTCTCTACGCCCCTCTCTCTCTCGCGGCTTGTCATCACTCTTGTCCCACTCCCCTAAGTCTGCCAATTGCCGGATGGCATCCACTACTTCATCAGTGGGTTTGCCTGTCATACCTACGAGCAAAGTCATAATGACACTTTTGTATGCTGGCGGTGCAGTTCTGATCACCATATTCCTGGTTGAAACTGAGAGCGGCACGGCACCCATGTGTCCTGGTGCATCTACATGAATTGCCTCCTTCATAGCATGCTCTCTGAACTTTTGAATCACTTCTTTCAAAGTGTACCACTTCTTTTCCTCGCTAGGTCAATCTGTGGTAATAGGATACTTACGGTTACATGCCTGGGCTGCTAGGTGCAACAAAGCAAAGACACCTGTGAATCTTGCCCATTGTCATCAGGGGGCGGCCCTGCCCTTAAGACCTCCTGTACATTGGTGTCAGTTGACAAAGGCAAAAAGCACGGTGAGTCTGTGGAATCTACCAACAACCCTGCGGCGCCCCATCTAGCAATCTCACCATCCATGTCAGTAAAGGTTCCCCTGACTTCTGACTCAAATGAGTAATGATTTCCCCAACCTCCTGCTGGGTGTAATCTTCCCGCGTGGTTAAATCCACAACCCCGCCGGCAGGATTCTGCAGGGAGGGGTCCGGCACTCCTTCTCCTAACCGGCTTCACTGCCACTGTCTTTTGCTTCAGTTCTGCATTAGAATCTGCCTCATTTGCCGAGCTACTCTCTGGGCTTGTTGAGTCAAAATGTCGCCATCCCACTTATCAGGGTCCCAATCCACACCTGCAGTAGCGATTACAGTTGCCACTTTCCTTTGGTTGACCACCCCTCGTCTCTTTTTATACTTATACCGAGCTACCCTAACTGCGGCCCGCTCTGCCACAGCCTGATATTTATCAGCCTTGTCTTTAAAAAGTTTCATCTGAATTTCCTACTTCAAAGCTGTCTGTTGCTTGGCAGCTAACTCTTTTTCTAATTGCAAAATATATACATTTTTTATACATTTTTTTGATGTATTTTCCTATAGGCATGCAGGAGGACCCACCCCCGCCTGCCCAACGCAATGCATTCCCTTCCCCTCTCTACTAAAATCTGCTGTAAACAAAGCATTACTTCTGACGGAGCAGCTTCTCCCAAACTACTGTCCCATGTTTCACTCAGACCAGCTCCGCACACCCACACCTGGGCTAACTTATCGTATGGGCTTTTAGCCCACCCTGGAATCATAACCTTGGGACATTCACCGCCAGCGGGAACACCCTTTTTCCTGAACAAACTATTCATCGTTACAGTAATTTGCAAAACCTCATTTTTTTTTTCTTGTTTCCACTCTGCATTCACTCGCGCAAGCACGCGCACACACAAAAAAAACAGATTAACACAGTCCAATACTCGCTGCCAAATGAAAACAAACTTTTGCTTGCAATGTAAGCAAAGCCTATCTGCGTTCAAACAGATTGTTTACTATTTGGAGCAATTCATCACAAATATCCCATCCTCGTCACCAAAAATGTATTGCTCGCCAAGAGTGCACGGACAGGTATTTATCACCAGTACATTTGCAGAGCAGAGCAAATACTTTGAACGCAGGTAGACGGAACAATAACTCACAACCAGACACACATTTAGCGAAATAATGAGCACTTATATGGCTATTTATTCATAGTTAAGCATACATAAGCGACAAGTGATAAAACAGAAATAAATCACAGAAAAGATCGTGAATTAAAGAGAATACATCGCCATGGGCGTAACTTAATCCCGCAATTCTCGCCAGAAGCGGCTGGAAGACCCCGGTAACAGCAAGGCGGAGAGCACAGCAGCCCACAGGAAGGTCGGAACAAGGCGTCCCTCCTCCGACTGAGGTCTTTGTGTTTTTTCCACCTGACCTTTCCAGAGCTCTGCATATATGCCCTCCTCAAAAAGGGGTGGCAATTTCTCGAACCTTCTGGCATTACCGCTTGCGCATTGATGAGTGACCGTTGGTTGCCGGCCGGGCTAACCGACAGTAACCGCAAGTAGCAAAGCTTCCCTCTACTAAAGCGCCACGGAAAACAATTCCATAACTCATCAACCCTGGCACTGAAATTACCTTCTTATCGGGTACCAGCCGGCACCTGTGAATCCCAGCAGCTTTCCCAGCACACTGTCCTTGACTGAGGCCTGCATACCACGCTCCGCAACGAATAATGTTGAAAGCATGTTTTTTAGCAAAGCAAGTGCAGTTTTCACTGAGGCATGGAATAAATATCCATTTTGTCTCTGAGTGCCCCCAGAATGCACTGCGCATCAGTGCCATGTTTTAGCTCGAACATCACACTGTCACAAAATAGGAGTCCAACTAGAAAGCTAACCATGGTCAGTCTGCTCCCCATCATTTGGTGCAATACTGTGTTTGTAGTGTGTTGTATGGGTCCCAACCAGGTATTTCCTTCACTTTATGATAGTGGAAACAAGTAGTACATAATCAGGCTTCCTCCACCTGTGGGCCAGGGCAATCTTACCTTTTTTGTTTTTTGTTGTAAAAGACAAAATGTCCACTCCATGTCAGAGTGTAGCAGGCTTCTTCTGGCCCTTTGGTAACAACTTGCATACCCGCCTGTGTAAAGATTTTAGAAGAGGGATCAATTCTTGCAGTATGTCAGTACAGTGCCATCAAAAAGATGTATATTTGAATAGATGCCTTTGATAGGCTGCGATGAGGGAGGGCGCTTAGTATGCCACATACGCATCTCTGGAGGGCTCAAACCAGTTCTCTTACACACATTGCTACTAATATTAAACAGTACCATGGTTAGGTATCTGGCCACTTTAGCCCTGTTTCTGCTCAAACCTTTCCTAGGTTAATTTGAACATCCCGTTTTGCCTCTCCGCTGTCCCTCCTATTTGTGGATGTGGGCAGTTGAGATTATGTTGCATTTGGGGTACAGCACAGTTCCTTGACCACCTGACCAGTGAAATGGGTGCATTAGTCACAGTTAATGCTGACCGGCACCCAAAACCTTTGTTCAAAGTCTCTAACGAAGAGTCTAATGGCTGTAGTGGTTTCTACTTTATGGCATGGGTAGGCCTCCACCCATCATGAGAAGATGTCTACCAGCACTAATACATGCTTAGTAGCAATTGGGTTTTGAGATTTGCGTATAATCAGCCTGTATGATTTATGAAAAGTCCAAAAGGCTGTGGATGTGCTCCCTGGGTTGATTTTAACAGTATTCCCAACATTATTTTGCTGACGAATGATACATTGCTCACCATAGGCTTGTGCTATTGCCAAAAAATCAGGTTGTGTACCAGCCTCGATTCTAGGTACTAATCATACCCCCTTTTGCTAACTCAGTGGGTCCATGATAAATGTGCACCAAGTAGGATAACACTTTCTTTAGGGCAACAAGGCGATCATGTCCAAATTGCCAAAGGTTGTCAAAGTGCAGGCAACAGCCCATTCTAGACCAATACCCTTTCTCCGTCTTTGGGGCAGCTTTTTAGTTTGGGGCTAGCTCATTTTAGGACGAGAAAGGAGCAGTATTAAATGTGAGACACCTGAAGTTATCCTCACACCTTCTCACCTTGGATCCTCTTCTCAGGTGGCCTGGGAAAGGCACTCGCTCTTGGATCCTGACCCTGGGGGTAGGGATGGGAGGGAGGATCACTTGGGTGGAGGGTCCTTGGTGATTGGGTAGAGGATATCCCTAGGAGATACATGGTATCCCCTTTTTCCTAATGAAAACCAACCATACATTCCCCCTGCCTTTATAGACTGCTGTAAACCATCTCCCCTCACTTGTTCATATTCAGACCATTATAACACTGGGACGAGGAAGAAACGAGTAAGAGTAGTGAACACTAACAAGTCATTTCACCACTCTGGTACTGAGACGAGGAGGAGACCTGAGGACTGCTGTAAGGGTCAGGCATGTCTCAACAACTATGGTCAGGCAAGTGAAACTTGGGTATTCACACCTGCAACTGGTTAATTGGTTGCATGTGTATAAGAAGAGTGAGAAGCAGCAGAGAAGAGAACCAGTTGGGCCAGAGAGCATGGCCATCCGAGGTCGAGTGGGTGGAATATGGCCCGGTGAAAAGGACGCCGAAGGCAGAGAAGCAAGGAGGACACCAAGGCCAATGCGGGCCGCAAGATGTTCTGGAGCTGTGCGAAGCCCGTTGCCTTGTGTTCCCCATTTGGAGTGGGGAAGACAGATGTCGCCGACCATTGCAGAGAGAACTGCTGAGGGCGAGCACTGCTCCTCAAGAGTGAGAGAGGAGTGAGTGAGAACCCAGGAGAGAAACCAGAGCCCCCAGAGGAGCGACCGCACAACGGTGAGTGACGGGAAAGGTTCACTCAGGTTGGGGTACTTCAGGGTTGTGGTGAATGCTGAACAAGTAAGAATATACAATAAAGGGGTCTGGAGACCGGAAAAGGGACTTATTGAAAACAGAACAAATTGCCAAGCAAGTAATGAATTTTGAATACTGCTAAATGGTTTGATGACCAAATATGAACTATTGAATACTGAACAGTTGAAAAATACTGAACACGTTAAAAACCACTGAATATGTTTCGAATGCTGAACTAAAGAGAGGAATATGAGAATATCCCAAAAATTAAATTGAAAGTGAAGTGCATTTTCTAACGAGAGGAATTGGGCCTAGCATTTGTAAGCAAAGTGAAAAGAGCGAAAAGCAAGACACCATTGCTCTAGTATGAAAGCAAGGTGGTAATCGGGAGAAATACCCCAAAGGGAAAGTCTGTGAGCATCACATGTATATAAAGGCAAGAAGCCAGCAAATTGAACCAGAAGTTTAAATGGGTTTACAGCACAGATGCAGAAAGGGGAAACTGTGTTGTCAAGGAAGTCCCATAATAAAGAATATTCGAGGGGCTTGGGTCCTCCGACGTATTCCATATCTATGACAGTAATCACCACAGCTGTGCTGCTTCGGAAAATCTTTCTGCGTCCTGCGTCGATGTCGTCGATACGCCGCCCTCGAGGACCTCCTCCAACAGCCGACGTCACCAGATGTTATAAGTAGGACGCACGACGCCCGTAGCCTCAGTGTTCGCTTCGGGAATCTCTGTGCGCCTCGACTCTTTGGAGTTTCTGTTGTTATCTCGGTTCTTTGAACCTGTTCGTTTTGTGAAGTTTCTTCTTCGTGAAGGATGTCTACCTCGTCTTCCACCCCGCGTCTGGGCTTTAAGAAGTGCGGGGACTGTGGGTCCAAGATGTCGGTGACAGACTCGCACGACGCCTGCCTCTGGTGCCTCGGGATGGCCCATGACACGGATTACTGCGTCGACTGCCAGTCACTCATGTCCAAAGCCTTGCGGGAGCGTAAGAAGTAAGTTGTTGTCGGTAGGTAAGGTGTCCAAGTCGAGGTCTGCGGGGCTTTCGACGGACGATTCGAGAGGCGACTCTCCGCATCGTCGTCGGAAGTCCAGTGGGTCTCGGTCCCGGAGTCGGTCTCGCCATTCCTCTGCCTCTTCGAGGCACTCCCGGAAGCGCAGTCATCGGTCGCCTTCCTTGTCCTCATCCGAGGACTCCGCCCGTCAGCGGGTCGCTTATCCCACCAAGCATGCGACGCCAGAGAAATGGGCTTCCTTCGGGAAGAAAATGTTAGCGATTCTCAAATCGTGGGGTCAGTCGTGATCAGTCGAGAGACACTGCTCGCTCGCCTTTGGGCTCGGGTGGTCGGCACGATTCGCGGGAGAGGTCCCGCTCGGACAAGGGGAATCGTTCTCATCATGCCCGGTCCAGGTCTCAGTCCTCGAAGCGCTCAAGAACGTGTGAACCTGTGGTGTCTTCGAGGAAGACGTTGACGCCGGTGGCGCCGAGGTAGTCGACGGACTCTTTCGAGGCCCCGCCTCCGAAGAAGTCGTCGGCACCATCGGCGCCCAGGCTGTCGAGGGACACGCTCGGGGCTCCGGCCTCGAGGCCTGTGTCGATGTCATCGATGCTGTCGGCACCGCGTTCGGCATCGACACCGATTCACTCGACGCCTTTCGAGGCTATGTCGCGGGGGTACCCCGGGCCTCGGTGGAACCCCCAAGAAAGGCTCTGGCCAAGGTCAAGCATGGCTTTGGTTCACATTCTGTGCCTTCTTACCGCCATCTTGAGTTTATTTCAGAGGTGGATGAAGGCTCTGATGATGGCATGGTTCCTGATGCGGTGCCTGTCGAGATTTTCTCGGGCCATAGCCAATTTGAGGACCTGAGGCAGTCCCTGCACGATGCTAGTGGGCTGGACAACTCTCCGGAGGTGGAGTTTTGTAGGCCTGAGCCTGGCACTCATGCTGACTCCTCGTACCGGCGCCTTATGTCTAGGGTCACTGAGTACTTGGGATGGTCTGCTCCCCCCGGGGAGTTTCTTCAGGATGACCTTACGGATATCCTCGACCTTGGTCCACCAACTGACCCGGTACTTACATTTCATATGGCTCTACAGAAGAGGGTGGCGGCGGCTTGGAATACTCCGGAGAGTCTTCTGGCAGTGGGCAAGTCTTTGAAGCGAAAATACCACCCAGCCAGTAGCAACCCCTGCTACTTGTCCAAGCACCCTACTCTGGAGAGTTTGGTGGTGCAGGCGGCTATGGCCCCGGCAAAGCAGGCGTCGTATCCTACCATCCCTCCTGATAGGGACGACAAGCGTTTTGATGGCTGGGCGAAGAAAATATTTTCTGCAGGGGGTATGGCGCTTCAGGCGGCCGACTCCATATGTGCCTTGTCACGTTTCATGTACACTCTATGGAACTGTGTTTCTTTAGCGGCTGAACATATTCCCGAAGGGGACGAACGGGATGGTTTCCTTTCCATGGTTCAGGATGGCAAGGATGCCATGTGTGAGGCCGTTCAGTCGGGTTTGGACATGGCAGATTGCGTTAGCCGGTCCATGGTGGCGAGCACCTTGATACGCAGGTTTGCGTGGTTGCGGAAGTCAGGGTTTGCTCCTGATGTGCAGGCCCGGCTCCTCGACATGCCCTTTGACGGGGAACATCTTTTTGGCAGCAAGGCTGACGAGAGCCTTGAGAGATTGCAGACCTCCAAAGCTGCAGCGAAGTCGATGGGCGCTGCAGTTCTACAACCTCCACCTTTTCGTCCTAGGGGGCAGCAGTGGAGGGGAGGTTCCTTTAGTACTCATCCTTTGGTAAAGCGAGAGGAGCTGCCAGTCAAAGGGGCCACCGTAGGAGTGCCAGAGTTGGAAAACAGGGTACACGAGGTGCCAAGGCCGCTCGGGCTGTTGCCTCTTTGCCCTCAGGCAACGCTGCAGCCACTTCAGCTCAGTCATGAGGCCATGTCCCATGGTTCGCCGGTTGGGGGGAAGGCTGGTGCAGCATCTTGTAGAGTGGCTTGCCATTACTTCAGATGTGTGGGTTCTGGAGATCATAGTCCACGGCTACTGTCTTCCTTTCTGGCACAGGCCTCACGACAATCCACCGGGGAATCTCTCTTTGAAGAGTCCGGATCCGCTCCTTGCGCAGGAAATTCAATCCCTGCTGGAGAAAGAGACGATCTGCTCATACGGGAGGGGGGTCAGGTTCTCCATTCAGAGGTCAGATCCCTCAACCTTCACGCTTGGCTTCTGAAAGGTTGAGGTATAAGGATTGGGACCTCCCTGAAGACGTGATAGAGGTGTTGCTTTCGGCCAGACGGCCAGCAACAAAGTCCCTGTACCGTTGCCGTTGGCGTAAGTTCTGCGACTGGTGCAGGGTTAAGAATGTGGATCCTTTTGCATGTGACATTCCCATGGTTCTGTCTTTTTTGCTTTCTTTGGCCCACAGGGGCTTGCAAGTGGGTACCGTTAAAGGTTACCTGGCTGCGCTGTCCATATTTAAGCGCTCGTCTGAGGAGTGTTCCTATTTTAAAATTCCTTTAATTTCTCAGTTTCTGAAAGGGCTCACTAATGTGTTCCCTCCATCACCTTTCCAGGTGCCCGGTTGGGATTTGAACCTTGTTCTGAAGTTTCTGATGGGTGCTTCATTTGAGCCTTTGCATTCATGCCCTTTGAGACTGTTGACTCTTAAAACTGTATTTTTGGTTGCGGTCAGTTCCGCTTGCAGAGTGAGTGAGTTGCAGGCACTTTCAGTTAAGCCACCATTCACTGTGTTTCATAAAACAGGGTTGTCCTTAGAGTTCGTCCTTCCTTTCTTCTGAAGGTGGTGTCGGAATTTCATTTAGGCCAGAAGGTTGTTCTTCTCGCGTTTTACCCTCCTCCATATCCTGGTAAGGAAGAGGAGAGGCTCCATAGGCTTGATCCTAGGAGAGCGTTAAGCTTTTATATTTCACGCATGTCCCGGGTCAGAGTGGACGATCAACTCTTCATTGGTTACGCTGGAAAGTGTTTGGGACAAGCTGTGTCGAAACAGACTTTGTCTTGCTGGATTATTTTGGCTATCTGAGTGTTACCGCTTGGCGGGTAAGGACCCACCGGTCGGCTTGCAGGCCCATTCTACCAGGGGTATGGCTGCCTCTACTGCCCTACAGAGGGGAGTTCCTATTCGTAACATCTGTGATGCAGCCACCTGGGCTTCGGTACATACTTTTGTACGTCACTATTCCCTCGATTCCATCCGTGGGCAGGATCTGGCCTTTGGCAAGGCGGTTCTTTACACCGCAATTTGATTGGGCATTCCAAATTTCTGTTTTCTAAATTCTTTTCCCACCTCCTTGCATTGGTACTGCTTTGGGAGTCTGTCATAGATATGGAATATCTCGGAGGACCCAATCCCCTCCAAGAACCAGTTACTCTCTTACCTGGTAACGTTCTTTCGATGGGATGGTCCGACGACATATTCCATATCGCTCCCTCCCTGCCTTCCCCGCTACAGAATTTCTTATGCGATTGCAGGTTACGTTTCTGCAAGGCTTTGTGTGTCAGACTGGCAGAAGACTGGTACCACACGTTCTGGGGGGAAAAAACTACAACTGAGGCTCCGGGCGTCATGCGTCCTACTTATAACATGTCGGCCGTCGGAGGAGGTCCTCGAGGGTGGCGTATCGACGTCCTCGACGCAGGACGCAGACGCCGAAAGATTTTCCGAAGCAGCACAGCTGTGGTGATTACTGTCATAGATATGGAATACGTTGTTTGGACCATCCCATTGAAAGAACGTTACCAGGTAAGAGAGTAACTTGTTCAACTGTTGCAAAGTGCCAAGGGTTATCGGTTGCGTGACCTGTAGTGCGTGGGCCTTGTGGTCTGACAACTGCGCCTAGACCGAGGATACCCTTCTTTGGAGAAAATCGAGACCAAGTCAAGAGGCTTAGATGGGTCGATCTAAAAGTTGTGCAAGCGACAAAAAGAGAAGGTTAACTAAACGAGTTGATGAGACTGTTAATTTGAAGCCTAAAGAACTGTGTTGAACTTGGGGAAGGGAACCCCAAGACCATTTTGTAGTACTGTCTTGAACTTGGAGAAGAGAACCCCAAGACCCTTTTTGTTGGAACTGTTTTGAACTTGGGGAAGGGAGCCAAGAGCGAGCCTGGAGCTGGAAAAAGCTCATAACTTTAGTTTGAACACTGTTACTTTGGTTGCTGACATCCCTACGCATTGTTTAGCTTTAGTTGTGAGGGCAAGTATAGGTTTTGGACATAGACAGACTTCTAAGTTGAACCTACTGACTCAGACCATCTTTAGTTCATTTTGGTAGGGAAATCCCACCTTAGTATAGGGCAAGTTAGGCCTTACACCACCCTGACATTTAAATGAATTAAGATCTTTTGTTAGAACTTTGAATCTGTTGTCTGTGTCTTGCTTCGTGATGCCTTCACATCAATCAAATATTTACTTTTAATACATATTCTGCCTGAGAGTCGGAAATGGCTGCCTGTTTAGCGGAAGAGTCCACTAAATTGTTCTAGAGGGAAACCTCATCAATAAGCGTTAGGTTTGCTGCAGGTTGTGGCTACTCAATATACTCTGACTTGAGGTGATCCAGCCAACAAAATTGATTGCGACATCAACACAGATACTCCTTAAAATCTTAAACTGTATACAACTTATGATATTCTCTATATAGCCATTCCTGACGCTTGGGGTAGCAGATGTTAATTGCTGACTTCAATGAGGTGATCAATACTGATATTCTTACCGTCTTTAACAAATCTGGCTTAAGAACTATTTGGGTCCCTCACTTTCTATTTTTTAATGAGTGTTCAACATGCCCAATAGGGAGATTACTTTCTTGGGTGACTCACGTTTCACCCTGGATCCCCCTCAGCCGGGATCAAATCCCTTTCTTCCACTCAATTCGTCTCCCTCATACAGGCTCGGACCAATTGTGATGTACTTTAAACTATCAAAGACTTTCGAATGTGCACAGGGTTTAGCTTGATGCGTTGCATGACCACTTCAATCTCAGTATTCCTTTTTCTCACACTCAGCATCAGTTGGATACCTAACAGAGACTTTCAACTGAGCACCCACGTGGTGGCAGACCACTCTGTGTATGGTATCTTTTCAAGTTCAATTATAAAGTTCAACTACTCCTTTTGGTTTTCAATTATATTCGCACTGCTCTTTGCAAACGCCTCAGACACTGTTCTCTTTGTACAATGTTGCATCTTACAACCTTGGTTCAAAACACAAGCTGGTTTGGTATCAGTCTCTCTGATTCACCGGCTGCGCTGTCTTTTCTGATGCCACTTTGTTGTAGGAGCCAAGGGCAGTACCACAGCGACAATTGCTCATCTGCCTGGGTTATTGAGGCGGGAGAGTAACAGGTATCTCTGACACTTTGTGCAGGATTGGTCAGCCTTAGTTCCTGGTATTCGGTTTCTTATTTTCCAAGGCTCACCAAAGTAATAGTCTTTAGAAGTCACAGGTACTTCCTAGCGACTCTCTCTGGTCTCGCCATCTTTCTCTTTGTATTAAACTGTCATCTTGGAACTGCTGTTTCCTTGTGTGGTTTGCATCGCTTAGTGTGTGCTTTTGTGCTCCACCTATTATCCGTGTGGGGAAGAGTGATGGAAGTCAGATGTGTGTAATAATCCGTAGTTGCCTGAGTGTGCCTGTCCATGGTGTTGGGACATGTCAGGTGTTTGAGAAAGTGTTTGTGTCGGAAAGGGGCTCGGCGGGATTGAATTCCTAGGTATCCTACCTGGTAGGATGGGGAAAAGGAGTTATGGGGAAGGGGATACCGCGTCTCACCCTCTGGTGTCCCACTTCCACTCCCCGAGAACCCCTCATCCAGGTGATCCACCCCCAGGAACTGGGTCCTAAAGTGCTGGCCGTGTCCTGGCCACCTGGATGACAGATCCCTGGGACTAGCGGGTGAGACACCTTCAGGTTTCTCACAATAGTTAGTGACCTATCTCTGAATTTAGCCTGGAAGGGAATGTTCCCCATTCCCAACCATTGCAAATCTTTCGCAATCAGTATAAAAGGTGCATCTTACAGCACTTTTTCCAAATATATTAACTGAAAATTCTAACTTTTTATTGATGGTTCTAAGAGAGCTCATAAACCAGTCCATGATGTCAAGATCTGAAAGAGTACCAAGCAAAGGAAAGCACTGTATGCTCAGTATAAACATTAGGAATAGCTGCCATTATTTATTTGTCTTGTGGCCAACATTGCTCAGACATATTTTATGCCACTGGAAAAAGAGCTCATGTATGTTATAAAAAACACATTGGCAACCAAAAGGAACGTGGCAGGATACAGGTCAATATAAATTCATGTGGCACTAGAATGAAGTGATCTAGGGGGAAAACATGCTTCTCATGATTTATGTGCCTGGAAAATAATTACGTAAGAATTGCTACACCACAGAGTATGATGCTCAGAATTCCTGTGCCACCTCTTATCAACATTGCATTGCTTTTGGAAGATAACATTGACAACAGTTACTCATAACCAGCCCCAAAATAAGTGGCACTTCAACCACATTTATTCCCGAACGCGAAGTTCTGCAACCTGCGGCTCTCAAGATATTTTGGACTAGGAATCCCATGATACCTTAGTTCTGACCATGATGGCTATGGATGATGAAAGTTGTAGACCCCAGTAATGAACACATAGGAGCCTACCATCTGCTTCCACCCATAAACCCTCAAAGTTCCTATGATGTTGCTGAGCGGGGCTTGAAGCGGGCTGTTCCAGCTGAGGAGGTGTGTCCCTCCCCTGTTGCCTGGTGCCCGTAGCAGCAGAAAATTAAAAAGCGAGCCCCAGGTGCTCGGGGCCGGAAGGAGGCTGTTTCCACTGTTGGAGCTGGGCAACAGAAGCGTACCACACTCTGACTGAGACTGTGGCCTGACAGCACTAGACTGGATGTCGATCTCTGTTTCATGTCAAGCAGTGCTGCTCTGTGATGGATCACATTTATCCCAGCACAATCACGTTTGTTGTTCATTGATTACTGAAGGCCTACCCAGAGCCCAGGGCCTATCCAGGCAAGTACATGGGAATGCAGAGGCTTGGAGCTTCCCTCATGCTAGTGATTTGCACACTCCTATGTCGCCCACTGGGCTGCATCGAACATGTGAGTGAGTGAAACCCTTTCTAGAATGTTGTTGGTGGTGCATACTATCAGATGCATACTTTAATTGCCCACTTTTATTCTGCTCCCCTATCGGCCTGCCTCGGCTCACCTCCAGATTGAACTCTGGATTGAGGGTGAGACGGACGGAGCAGCGTTAACTTGGTACGTTGCAGAGTGGTTTTCATCTGGGTTGGTGGCAGACCAATATGGTGACCATTCGGATCATGTGGAACTGATAGGGGCTATGATAATCAAAGTCAGGAGGTGACTGCGGCCTAGTGCCTTTGAGCCTCCTTTGAGCTGGGCGCTACGTACGCCAACAAAATGGCGAGTCAAAGATCCACTTTAGAAGTCAATCTATGCCAAGTTGTGGGCAGGCTGGACGAACAGATTATTTTGTCTGAGCTTTTTGACCCTGTGAAGAGCCCTTAGGGAGTCCCTAGCATTGTGGGCCTCCCAGAAATCGAACTCATCTACAACTCAACATACTTGTATGTTGAATTCTTATTCGATATTCGAACTACCCACACAAACCAGGTTCAAATATACTGAGGCTCCCCCCGCATCAGAACTTTCTTTGTTTCAGGCCGATAAGCCTTCTGCATTGCAAGTGGGGCCGAACCCAATTAACACACCCAAATAGACGGCTTCCTTATTACAGTCAATTGTGAGTATGGAGGAGATTATCCTGTCTTCCATGGTTGGAATTTCACTGCAAGATTTAACAACATCAACCTCGAGAGTGCAGGTTGGTACAACTCATAATTATATTTCTCAGGAACAACCAGCAAATAATTATTAGTTCCACTTATTAAAGACTTGGGTGTGTCCCTTTTAATGTTGTCAGGGAAAGTGCAATCGATCATGGATTTTATAATTAATTTTAAAACAAGTGTTGTTAATACCCTTATGATTATTAATGATCTAATTATATCTATTAAGACCACATTGATCAAAGTTTCGCCTTCTAAGCTGGCCAGGATATCTCAGCATCCATTTAGGCCCGCCCTGTTTGTAAGACAGGAGTTGCAACAACTGACTCTATACTATCATCCACTTCCTTTGCTAAGCCATCTGCTGACCAACAGTGACCACAACACGTAATACAAGCCAACATAGAAAGGGCTCCATTTGCTAGGGCTGGTGAGTGCTCTGCTAAATTGGACACAACCATTACCTTACCAGCATTTCAGGATTCAAACGTACTGTACTTGTCTTTACCACCCGAGGCTTTACCTCTGGTGGGTGTTATTGTGGATGCTACCCCACTAGAAAAGGACCAGAATTAGACACCTATTGCCTTAGTAAACAAAACGAGTCATTGCATAAATTCCAATCTGAGGTCACCCACTATTAACCCACAGAATATACTTATGTGTTGAAGGACACTACATAATCTATACACAGTGACAGTATTGTTGTGACTTTCGGCAATCCCTACATCACAGCTTATGTCCTAAATTCCAATTTGGGGAGGAAACATTCTATCATCTGGGCTAAGAATCTTCCTATTATCCTACTTTTATCCACCCGATTATCAATTAGTTCAATCCTAGAATGAATCAATGCAGCCAGATACCCTCAAAACTGCATCACATAGGTCGAATCTCGAAAGTATTTCAGAACACAGGACAGTGGCCACTGTTTATAAGCCAGCGGAACCTGTCAACGTCCCTGTGCAGAGATCACCCCTTCATGCCCCACCAGCACCTGTGAGAAACTAATGTGATTCCATCCAGTGTTTTTGATAATATTTTTTCACAGTTCCAATTTGTTCAAGGGGGAAAACTCTTCCCTTGCGCCTCCTCAAAAGTATATACTTCTCAAATCAAAACACAGTTCTCTTGAATCTCGTCATAGTTCTCTTGAATCCTTAAAGGGGTGTGAGTCTTTGCATTTCTGTTACACACTTTCTCAATCCTCCTTCCCCTGTCTGGTATACTCTCCTGCCAGGGTATCATTCCTTGTTCCTGAAAACAATCGTATGAACCTTCTTTTTTCATCCTTTATTTTCTTAGCCCATGTTTACTCGCTTGTCGATCTAGAAAAGTATGCACCCCTCGATCACGATGTTATGTATCATGTTGGCCGAAGACCAACCGTCTCATGCACTCAGTACTAAAGATATATAACCATAAGCTTGACCAAAGTGCGGCCATTTTAAGGTGACTGAAATCGCCATTTTGTTTTCTCTAACGTTTTGTTTTTTGCTTTCTGTTAAACTGTTTCGCCAAAAGAATATTCTGCTTTGCTAGTGCACAATGCAAGGCCGAGGGAGACATGTTGAAACATAACGTAGCAACCAGATAGAAATGCCCGGTCTCCTCCCGTGTGCCATCCTTGAAAGAGAGCAGCGAGACATACTAATCAGCTCACAGGTGCCAGCAAGTCTCGAAAACACAGTAGTAATACTAGAAGCGAACATTAAATGGCATGAATTATGCTCTTCTTTGTGGCCCCCCATCCCCAAGCCCTGTAGAGTCCTGGAGAGCGAGTCGACCCCCAGGATCCAAATAGAAACTAGGAGATAGGAAGTCCTGGAGTGTGTCTCTTCCCCCGCACGCAGCTTGCTAGAGAGAACAGAAGCATTATGTTCTCTTCAACAAACACTTATGTCTGCGGTCTTACAGAATTGAAATTGTTGCTAAAATGAATGTTTAAGGTGTCATACTCGTCACCGTTGTCAATCATCGTGCCCAATTCAAAGGAAAAGTACGAGGGGCGATATTGGATGTGACACTACTGATTGCAAGATGCTTGTTTTGTATATATGTAACTAGTGTATGTTTTTCGCTCTCTTGCATCTCCCGAGGTGTGATAGACACACGTCGCGGGCGTGAGACCAGTTGGCCAACTGAATTTACTTTGCTTTGCAATAAACCCTAGATTTTGGGAATACAACCTTGTGTCTGGCGTATCAGTTTGCGTGTGGTGATTGTGCCTTGTTTCCTCACGCAAGGGTCCCCCAGTCCCAGACCCACTGTTTGCCTGGTTCACTAACCTGCCAGGCCTTCTCCACTCTCTGTTCAGTTTCTCACTCCTCCAATATTGGGTCAGCGACCCTTTTTGATTAACTCCACTGGTGTCTGCAATAGTTCCACTGCCTTTACTTAGGCTCTTTCTTTCAACAATGTTCGTTTCAGTAAGAATTGCACCGCCTTTACTTTGGCTCTTTCTCTCAACAATGTTTGTATGGACAATAATTGTACTGCCTTTACTTAGGCTATTTCTCTCAACAGTACTCCTATCAGTAATTATTTCACTGTCTTTAATTGGGTTCTCTCACATAATACGCAGTGCACAGCATTTGGCCAGAAGTGTCCCGGTAACCCGCTCACTCTCCCTCGGCTTACCGGCTCTGTGCGTCATCGTCAGCATTCCTTGTGTTTCATTGGCGTCTGTGCTCCTGTTCTATTGATTGGTAGTGCACCTTATAAGTTGTTTGCTTCCTGTTTTGTCTTCCTCTGTGTTCGGCAGCTTTGGCTGCCCGAAACAGAAAATTGGTGAACTTCTCCCAACCTGGTTCCTCTGCACACCGTGCCTGTTGGCCTCTGCGCTGTGCTCTGCAGTCTGCTTGCCTTCAGTGTCCTCCACAGTGTCCGCATCTGTCAGGTGCCTCTCCAGTCTCTGGCTCTCTCATTCTCTTCCATTCGGGACACCTGTGTCCTTTTTAAATGGCCCGGTCTTTCTCTGTAGTTTCTAATGACAAGAATGCGGCATTGGCTTACCGTGGGCAGTCATCCTCATTACTCCACCCCTCTTCCTCTTGGAGGTTGAGGGAGGTCAATTAAATTCTGGGCTAGAGAAACCTGGCAAGTCAGTCTCTATTTTACAATAAGCCTGTAGGAATGTTGCAGTGGCACATGGTTGTCACTAAATGTTATAACTGAAGGGTTGTCTGGACTTAATCTTTCTGTCCCCCTAGAGCTTGTCCTCTCCCACGTGGTCCTCCCACTGATAGCCACCCCCAGGGTCAGAGTCAAGTAGCCTCTGCTTTTCTGTGGCCCGTAAGAGGCTTCCTTCCAGGGAATCGGTGATGAGGTTGTCAGATTTGTCTCACTTTACCAACAAATGTGCCCGTTAAGGCACAAAACAATATTGGAAATCCAAGTGGCAATATATCCCCTGATACTTCCTTGGCAAGGACACTTTCAATTTTGTCATGTAATATAGCTGGGGCTAGGAGCAAGTTGTCCATCTCTGAAATTATTGACTTCTTCAATGATTTTGACATATTACTACAGGTTATCTGGCTAATTGAGACACCTAATATGTGTTTTTTGTTTTACAGACCCCAGCCCAAACTAATACCTGAGATAGACATTTTGGGGGGTTGGCAGTGCTGATAAACACATCCTTTGAATGCCATTTATCCATATCTGCAATGGCTAAAAACTAAGGTAGACTGTAAAAAAGCATTAATTGTAGTGCATTTCTATAACAGAAAACATAAATCTCACCAAGGATGTTGTTTAACAGTCTTTAAATCTTTCCTTAATGAGATTCTTCCAGGCAGTCAAGCCTGCAATGCCATACATATTATTGGTGGGGACTTTAATGTAAAATTAGGGAACGGCCCATTGCCTAACCTATTTTTTTTAAATGGAAGATGGATTGGACAGCATTGCAACACACAGTATGTTCGATCCTCGAATATGTGCGAGGGGCCTGGAATTTATCTCATGGCTCCAACAGTGGATCCTCAGGTCAATGAATGACTGAATCCCTGTTGACACTCGTGGTAAATACACTTTCTGTGGTTCGCAGGGAAACTCCTCTATTGATTACTTGTGCTTTCCCGTAGTTCACTGAAATGCAATTGCTCATCAAGCATTGGTTTTAAAATTCAAGTGGCAGGGCACAACTAAATGTGACAGATGCTTGCTCCACAAAACAGACTCAGATGGATAGGTTCCAGTGATATGGTTGTGCAAAAGACTCTTATTACTTATAACTTTCATTTTATCATGACCCTTTTAGAACCCTTGAG
Source organism: Ambystoma mexicanum (assembly GCF_040938575.1). Classification (NCBI taxonomy): domain Eukaryota; kingdom Metazoa; phylum Chordata; class Amphibia; order Caudata; family Ambystomatidae; genus Ambystoma; species Ambystoma mexicanum. Next base: position 294,346,934 of record NC_090936.1, on the reverse strand, counting down.
CAACGTTAAGAATATAATGTACAAATACAATTCCCTGATTACATTCATTTCAAGACAATTTTTAAAAATCTCTAGTATGAATTAATCGAATGTACATCGGACCGGCTGGTTCAATAAGGCCTGCAGTAGTGCGAATAAAAAGCTTATCCAGTTATTTAAATACTGTTTAACAACAAAATCATTGATTTTTAGCACCAGAGCCAACTTGAAATCAGATTTAGATCGTAGCGGATGGGAGGAACTAGTTACTGCGGCAGGAGAAAAGGATTTTGAGAGGTAGTTACTCTTGGTCCAGTCCATAAAATAATCTATGTAGGTATGGAAACAATGGTACAAGAGGAAGGATTGGATCAATCATGCTGTGACTAGCATTCAAGAACTGCCAGGATCACTTCAAATGATAATTGTGTTACACAGGACCCAACTACTGTGATGCTCAAAGAAATAACAACTTGGTTTATTCGCTCTAGGAAATATTGGCTATAGGAAACAAAAACTAAACCGAGCCAGGCCCGTATTGTATTCCTGCAGACCTATTCTGAGCTGAGTTGGTGCTGTGGACACCTTTACTAACCATTGGTTTCAATGCCATTATAATGTTAGAAAGGATTCCTAAATCGTGGAAATAGGCTATAATCCAGCCGATATACAAAAAAGGCTATAATCCAGCCGATATACAAAAAAGGCGATCAGCAAGATCCTAAATATAAACTGATATCCTTACTGGATTCCTCCTTACAATTTGTGCCTGTGCTCAACTAGCAAAATTATGGAAGTGGATTACAAACAATGGTATCCTCTCCAGTGTCCAACTCTGATTTCTTCCTGGCGTTGGCACAAGTGAGCAGGTTTTAAATTTGTATCGCCTAATTCTAAATACTCTCTATTTAAAAAAGGAGTGCATTTACTTGGCTTTTATGGACCTGAGCACGGAATTGACAAGGTTAATCGCCAGAAGTTTTGTGCCGTGCTCACGTCGTTAAATTGCCATTGGAAATCTTTATTGTATTGTGCATGATACATGTTGATACAACAGCATGTGTAAGGAGTGGTAAAGAGGGACGATGTACAGACTACTTTGATGTAGGGGTAGGAGTCCATCAGGGTTGTGTATTAGCACCACTGCTGTTTTGCCTATGCGTTAATGGTCTAAATGATACTCTAATAAAAACAGGGGCGGACGTGCCTAAACTTGGTGGCATCATGCATCCTGTGTTTTGGTATATGCAGACCAACAGTGGTAAGTGCTACTGGCTCAAATCCCCTGTGCTATCCAAATACCAATAACCGCTTACACTTCATTTAGATCTTCAAGTTAATGCAGATAAATCAGCCGTCATGGTTTGCCAGACAGGCAGCCGTTGAGTGACATTTCCTCCTATGCATAGCAATAATTCTATAATCCCTGAGTCCAAAGAAAGGAATTTGATTATCTGGGTATTCGGTTTGCATCCAAGTTCTCTGTAGCTCCCCACATAATTAAACAGACACAGATGTGTAAACAAGCTTTTGGGTGGAGTCTATAGGTTTATGTATATGTCTAAATCGACACCTATTGACCTGATCAAGAACGTCTACATTGCTTAGGCTGGAGCCATTGCCTGATATGGGTCCTCATTATGAGTTTTTGTGAAGGCTCCAGTCCAGACCTTCAAGTTGGTGCAGAAAATAACTGTATTAAAAAGGTTTTAGGTTTGCCTTGATCAGCGTTAAATTATGGTGTTCATTCAGAGTTGAGACTCACTTTTTTGGAAGATGAGTTAGTAATCCAACCAACTCTACATTGGCTACGTGTCTGGAGCAACATGAGAGCTTCCCTTACCCAGATGATCATAAAAGCGCTACTAGTGAAAAGGAATGCACTTGAAATTCACAATCAACTAATTGCAATCAACGCACAGTCCCACTCTAAAGAAGTTTCTATTATGGATGAAAGTACCACTACTGCAATAAAGAATAGGATTGGTGTCCAACTGGAGGTGAATATAGAATCCTGTGAATGTTCTAAATCTTTTAATCAGAATCACACATTCATTTCATCAGGAGGTACACAAAAATATCTGCTGTGGGCCAACGAACCAAAGGGCAGCAATAATGAGAATGAGACTTAATTGTCCTCTACTCAGGGTGAAGACATTGCTCTGGTCTTGCCATGAAGATGATACTATGCATGGCCACAGTCAAAGATCTAACTAACTTCCTGTTATTTTATCCAGCTTATACCTCTACCGGGAGTCGCACGTTGAAACCTCTATTAAGAGAGGCTGGTTTTGCCCATATCGAACTGCCCAACTGTATTTATTGTGTACAGACTCTAAGGGGCTGATTAATGGAACAAACGTGCGCCGAAAATCCATGCGCAATGGAGCGCAAGCGTGAGAAACGCAGCACACGCGCACGCGTGCGATTCAAGGAAGACGCTGTGCGTGTTTCCCGCTGTCCGTGCGCCCAATCCAGCCATGGCGCACGCAGGCATACACGGCGTGCGCTACGCGCACAGCAAAAGCGCACATAGCGCGGCGCACACAACCAAAGTGGGCGGAACAATGGGCGTAACACGCGGAATGGGGAACAATGCGTGAAAAAGAAGGCTTAACTGGGGAAGTACTGCAGGGAACTACACGGAACGCCCACACGCACGCGAACAACCCGTATTCATGGATCCGAATACGGGAAACCCGCGCACGGCAAAAGACGCGCACAGGCGTCAACGCGTCCGCCACACGAAGGCAGGCAGAAGCGTCCCCGCGCACAGTATAAAAGTGCGCGCAAACAACAAACGCGTATATACAGCTACGATGAATGCCCCATTTGTCGCAGCACTGATCGTGGGACACCGCAGGAGGAGGAGAATAGCCAGGGCACGCATTTTCACACCACGGACAAGCCTTTTTGGGATGCCTGACGACCAGGTCTATGGCAGGTATAGGTTTCCACCCCATATCATCCTAGACCTGGTCAGGGAGTGGGAAGATGACCTTACATCCCCCACCCTTTGCTCCCAAGCATTGAGCCCCTTGGAGAAGCTGCTCAATGTCCTGCATTTTTTGGCCACTGGGTCATTTCAGCGGACTACTGCCATAGTGGGGGGGGGTCTCACAGGCCACGCAGTCACGCTGCCTACACCAGGTACTGGCAATCATGACAGCGCGCCCCTCAGTCCGCAGGCACATATACATGCCCAGAACACCCGCAGAAAGGCAGACCGTTGTCCTGGATTTTTTCAGGGTGGCACACTTCCCCAAAGTGCTCGGTGCCATAGATTGCACCCATGTGGCCCTACGTCCACCTAGGGCCACTGAGCACATCTACCGAAACCGCAAGCACTGGCATTCCAACAATGTACAGGTGGTATGCGATGCAAAGGGAATCATCACCTCTGTCTATACAAACTACCCTGGCTCCACCCATGATAGTTTCATATACAGAATGTCCGCCCTGAGCCGGGCCCTGGAAGCTGGTCAGCATGGCGACACATGGCTCCTAGGTGAGTACAAATGCCCTTGCACATGCATGCAAGTCACACACAGACAAATACCCAAACCCTAATAATCTCAACTATTATCACCTCCCCAGGGGACAGTGCCTACCCTCTGAGCAACCACATGATGACGCCAATCCGGAACCCCACCACATCACCCCAGGTAAGATACAACGCCGCCCATATTGCAACCAGGGCCATAGTGGAGCGCACATTCAGAGTGCTCAAGTCACGTTTCCGCTCCCTTGACCGCTCTGGCGGGCAACTACTCTATGCACCACCAGTAGTGTGCAGGATCATTGTGGCAGCATGTGTCCTGCACAATGTTGCAACATGGCAGGGCGTCCTGGTGGACATGGTGGTGCCCCCATATCCCCAACCACAGGCACAGGCGCTGCCCATGGGAGGGGACAGGGCACGTGGCGAGGAAGCCCGGACCCAGCTTGTGGCCACATTTTTCACCTAAACTCCCACCCCTGCGGAGTGCACACAGGCCTGGCACATACCAGGTGACAATCGATGATGACAAAGAGACAGTCAACTGTCACAACCCTACCACCCTGAGATAGTTGCCATGGAAGTGCCACATTGTCTGCACCCCTAGCTACTTAAACACAAGCTATCCCGTGTGACCAAAAGGCACACACATGACATATGACATGATATGGCCTATACACAAGTATTTCAAGGTGCGATGAGGCAGGGAGGGGGGAACAAGGGAATACAGACAACGGTACTACTAGGCCAGGTGTCATTTAGATTGTGCAAGTGCAGGGGTAGGGGGAAGGGAAAAGTGCAAGGGGAAGGGGGGGGAGTGCAGTACAGGGGAAGTAGACCAAAAAACAAATACATAGGTCGGCCGGTGGCAACTGCAAAGGTAAGTGCAGACAAGTGCTGGGAAGGGTGGGCTGTAGGGATAGAGAGACAGTACCGCAGTGCAGGGGTTGCCAGGGAGGCAGTGCAAGTGGAGAGTGGCTGGGCCAGGGACCGAGGTCGGTGAGAGTGGCCCAGTTGCAGCTCCAGTGCAGTTCCAGTGAAGAATTCCGCAAGGGAGAGGCAGAGAGAAAGCAGAAGCAAAGAGGAAGGTCTTGAGGTGCTTCCAGAACTGGAGATGGTTCCCCTCAAGTTCAAGTGAGGCAGGAAGGCTGTTCCAGAGGGAGGGCCCTGCCGCGGAGAGAGATCTACCCCCAGCTAGTTGCTCTGAGAAGCGGATGACCCTGACATGCAAGGTGTGCATCACACACACCTGCAAAACAGGCCATGGCCATCACTGTCATGTCACTCAAACCCTCCCAAACCACAACATGACATGGCAAGCAATACCCATACACCAACACAGTAACGATAAGGTACACATTGCCATGTCCTAAATGTACAGTGGCATCAGACAATGATGCCTGACCCGGAATCAGATGAAATGACAGACCAACAAAATCTCCCACCCAAAATAAGTCATTTCCAAATGCATTACAAGAGTTGTAGACGTAACATAACAATGAATGCTTGTCTACATGCACATTGTGCATTGCAAAATCAACACTGCAGCTCATGTGTGCTGTGTCCTACTCCTGCAACACACTGCTCAGCGCACAGCACAGTGAACAGCCATTGTGTGTGATGCACACCCTGAGCATCACATCTAAGTGACAGACCACATCAAACAGCAAATTAGGCATGTACAGGATCCATAATCGGTCACAGAACATGTGCTGCAGGGACACAGTGGGCACCAGAAGGCAAACAGTGTACACGTGGATATGCAAGAGTGGGAGTACATGTAGTGCATCAGAGTGCAAGTGTGTGGTTATGCAAGGACATGCACTCCACATATGCATTTGCACTCAAGTGACCATTAGTGTTCTCTACACATCACATGTGAACATTCACCATGTGTACACCCCAGCATGTCAAACCACAACTATCCCCTCGCACCTGAAAGGTAAACACAACACATGAACAGGCATTGATCAGCAGAACACAACATGTACATAGGATACCACCATTACAATGTCAGGGTTCCAGTCACACTGAGGTGCAAGGCAACTATCAACAACAACCCCCCCTCCCTCACAAATGACCATGACCCACTGAACAACTGCACCTGGTTCATGGAGCCTTCAAACCTCAATTCCACCTGGCCACAGGATCACCTTTACCCTTCGTCACCATCTCCCAGCTTGTGTGTAAAAAGGTGCCTGCACCCTCATAATCCACACTCATATCCAAAATCACAAAATCCAAGCCAGAAAAACGAACCAGAACACCCTCCAGTAGATGACTTGACGTAGCAGTACCTCACAAAGGCCAAGTACTACCACAATGATGCAGCAACCAAGGTTGCACAGTAAAATGATGCACCATGAACGGATGTGTACTGTCACAGGTCCCCTGTACAGGCGCGGGAGTGTCACGAAACAACCACCCCCACCATGTCCCGGGTGCCTGCAAGGTCAAACTCACACAGGCCCCTGAGACCCTGGTGGGGAAGGAGGTTCAGGGATATGCAGTCGGGACAGGTGTTGACACACTGGATGACTGGATTGAGTGGCAGGAGAGGGGAGGAGGAATGACACATGAAACTAGGGAATGCACGAAAATGTACTACCTGCATGAACACATACACAATCCAAACAAACTTGGACATCATTGTCATGGCCTTCTGTAGTCCAGGCTCAGGAGTGGTACGAACCAACCACCCCCTCTAGGGTTTTGGCGCCTGCAAGTTCGGGGCTTACACAGGCATCCGCAACCCCAGTGGGGAAAGAGGGTCAGGGAACGTTGCTTGGATAGGTACGGGAAGCAGAAACACCGGGTAGAGGGTACAGGGTTCAAAATTGCATAGGATTACTGGTGATTAGGGGGAACAAACATACCAAATTGAACCACACATACATCCATGCATTAGTACACTCCCCAGCAAGCCTATGCAGAGCAGTTTGAAAGAAAAACAACAAGACACTTAGCTCTGGTTTTGAGTGCTGGCCTCCTGCCTGCGCACTCTCAGGTCCGGTTACAGGAGCACTGCAATGCTGCAAAGAGAGCCACAGTCAACAACCTGTACGTGCCAATTACACAAAAACACAACACCAAACATGCCCCATAGCAACAAACTACTCTACAAACAGACAATCTGGTGTAGATGCTTCGTACCCATATATAACATCACCCCTGTGACGGGTCATACACAGTCAATGCAGTAAGTCAGCCGCCGGTGGGTGCGTGGCAAATGGAACACCAATGTGTCACAATTCACACAACATGCAATGTTCCCTGGGTAAGCAGACAGACCCATATAGCAAGCCATGACTTCTGAGCAATTTGCGTACCACCATGACCGAAACAGAGTTGGCAGTGCATTTATCATAAAGTACATGGAAAAGACATGCACTGCACCCGAGTATGTCCCTTGCTGTATGTCCCTGTGAGCTGCCCCTTTCCATGTCTCGGAAGGCTACATGGTTGATACAAGTGCCTCAATGGACCTTGGTGTACCGGAGGGTATGTGCCACTGCCCCTGCATGTGTCCCAGACAACCTTACAATCAACAGCCATCAGTCCACCAACACATCTGAGCTGCATTGTGTGCTTCAACACCAATATTCGTCTAAGCTCACCCTCAGTGCTGTGACTAAGCCTGCATGTGCAACTCGCCTGGTGCAAGCTTTGCTGTGTTGTGGCCCCCCTGTGCTGCTCACCTTGCCTGGAGTTCCTTGGAACATGTCAGCAGTTCTAGGATGTGGGCCTGCAATCCCTGTGCCTCTGCTTGTGCACACATGTGCATGTGGGCACCAACAAACGTGTCCAGAATTGCGTCGTCCAATGGGCCATGTCTGCTGGCAAAGGTGCTCTGGAGGCTCATCCCCCTGCAGAAAGGGCATGAAACACATGATTAATGCTTCAAAGTCATCTGTGTGTGTCTCATCAGGCATCTCATTACTTGACCATGTCAGAGAGTCGCATCACAAATCACACCATCAGTCCATCTTTCACATCCAAAGTGTGGAACACTATCTACAGCATGAATTGCAACAAGCACGTGTACAGTAAAGATATGAAACATACTACACAATGCATAGCAATTAATGTACACATTAATCATGACACACCCCATCTAGCAAAAGCTGAACAGTGGACAATAACACCAAAATCATCCCCACTAGGGGTGTCAACACAAGTCACACAGCACCAGACATGCCACAGATATGACAGTCCAAAGCCCTTGTGTAAAATTCTGTAACACCGAACCATCCTTGCGAGCCCATGCATAAGGGAGGCAGGAGTGGCATATGTGAGTCAAGGACCCCAAGCAGCAAACGCATACACAATACAAGCCTGAAGGGCCCAGCTGGAACAGACAGTGGATGCCTTCAAAAGCCACAAAGCACTGCACCGTCACATGAAAGCACAATAGACTAGCAATTTTAAACTAAATCAACTATTAACTAATTACACTAACAATGGAAAACCTACGTTACCTAATTATACTAACTATCAAACACAAACTTAACTAACTAAACTAAAAGAAAAATCAAAAATGGCCACATACGACCCGGGGGGGAGGGGAGGCACCCAGGAGGGGGGAGGTACAGGGTGCTGCTCAACATCCACATGCGATGATGCTGAGCCAAAAAAAACAACTCCATGGGCTCAACGCCTGCACAGGCCGACCTATGTGGGAGATAGATGGTCGTCCGAGTCTGGCTCATCCTGTAAAGGAGGACGTGGCACAGTAGCCTGGCCACGCCTAGCCGCAGCCTGCCCCTCGTTGGCATCAAGTCTGCCGGACGGTTGAGCCTGGTTCTGTGTGGCGATGTGACGTAGGTCTGCATGCAGAACCTCACGTGATACACGTGCTTCCTCTTGCAAGGTAGCACGTGTAACACGGAGTTCCTCCTGCAAGGCCTGGCTGGACAACCGCTGCACCTCCCGGCAAGCCTGTAGCTCAGCCGAGATGGTACGCTCAAGCTGTGCAAACCTCTCCTCTGCCTGCTGCCTCTGGGACATCATAAGGACACCCAGAGTGGATCTGAGGGAAGCATACTCCTCCCTCAGGGCATCCATGTGCGCCTCTGCGTGAGCAGCAATTGCTTGACGCAGAGACGACATTTCAGCCTGGCGTGCCCTGTCTGAGGCCGCCATGCCCAGCCTGAGCGAGCGGGCCGTGGACCGTGCCGCCTGCTGCTGGAGAAGCACCTGCCTAGCAGGGGGGAGCACAGATCGGGCCACACGCTCCATGCTCTCAGCGATGTTCTCCATTGCTGCCCCCTGCCGTTCGGAATTGGCAATCATGTCTTGCTCCCACTCAGTATACTGCGGTTGCGCGCGGCGACCGCGTTGCTGGGCTTGACCCCTGCGGGACCCAAGGACCAGGGGTCCTCGCTGTGTTGGCACTGCCTGCGGCTGCACGACTACATGCCCCCGTCGACGTGATGTCCCAGGCACATAAGTGACTGGTGTGGGGGGTGACCCTGCGTCCCGATCCACCACGGGCGGAGGAACCAAGACTGTCTGATCCCTCAGTGCAGGGGTCGCAGACAGAGGAGTGTCCACATCAGAATCACTCACCCCTGACACATGGACTTGATGCTCATCCAACTCAACATGGACGTCAGAGTCGTCATCAAGGCTGGACTCATAGGCAGCCAGAGACAAGATGGACTGCAGCACTTGGGGGTTTTCGTGGCCTACCACCCCACGACCCCCACTAGTGCCGGGTTGATGTGGTGGTACCAACCCTGTGTCTGGCATGACAACACCATCCTCCGCCTCCATTGCGTCATCACCTGAAAAACAGAGAGAAAAAAGGTCACTACACATGTCAGAAGCACACAACACACACACACACACACCGACAGCAAACGCATCTGGCAGACGTGACACACAACATATAACCTGGTATGCATGCTGGGTCAACTTTGAATAGCTTCTGTGATCAGACCTGTTGAAAGGTGGCAGTTTCCATGGAAGTGGGTCTATGCAGTGCAGAAAATGTGTACGCCACTCACTACCTACATGTACAAGGACTCCATGGTGTGTGCTAGGAAATGTGAAGGCAGTGCAATGTCAAATTCAGACATCACGTGCATTGTGCATTCAATGTGTACCATATCTAGAAGCCAAGCACCCCTCCACCCCAGTACCAAAGCAGATATGCCTGGCATGGTATCAAAAGGCTGACCATACACCTGTGTATTGACAGGCAGTGTTGACTGGCATCAACAGCTTAATGTGATTCAAGTGACTACACTGCAAATGATGCTGGGACAGTAGGCAGGACACATGATGAAAACTCTGGAGGCCGCCATGTGTGAAGAAGACACAACAACAGTTGGACAGAGTCATTGGCCAGTGAACAGGCTGAGGCCTGTGAGCCACACAGATTGTCAGAGCCTAAACATGTGTGCAACGCAGGACTGAGCCACAGTTGACATGGGAAGGCTGATGAGATGGCAGGCAATGTATGTAACCAAGGACTTGTATTACAGTGATCATCCAGTCAAGGACACATAGGGGCATGCGTGCAATGCACATGGAGCATGAATGGGCACGCATGTCCCTGCGGGACATCTGACCCATGCACAGTACAAGTGAGATACCCTGCATCGAGTACTAAGGCTGTACCACACGGCATATGTCTGGCAGATTCTACGCTGGAAGTTAGCATCTACACAGGACACATGAACAAGAAAGTACACATTGGCAAGATTGAAGCAGACCAGTGCAAAGGTGGAACTGGGGTGCAGAGTGGCGGAGGAGGGGCAAGGGAGCATGCCTACATGGAGTCCCGCATGCAGGCAGAGGAGACATGCATGACGGAAGCATTGCATTACTTACACATCAGAACCATGTACACGTCACATGTAGCAGCAATCATGCACAACACATCCCACAAGTGAAACACACACGTCCTCAACAAACACGCATCAACACTCACTGGACTGCGCATCAAAGTCCAGCATCTCCCACTCCTTCGACCAATTCAGGTGGTATGAACTCCGCAACGAGAGCCTCATGCGGAGTGAGCTCTTCCTCCTCTGGTGCAGGCCCACCGCCAGTCACCAGAGTCAAGTTGTAATTAGAGGCACGCTTAGCCTTAGTGCTGCGCTTGATGTCATTCCAACGCTTTTTGCACTCTTGCGCTGTGCGCACCTCATGGCCGAATGAACTGACGTGTTCCGCAACATGCTTCCAGTGGGTGTCACGTTGGGAAGCCGTAGTCTGACTATTGGCACCCACTAGCATGTCACGGCTGTGGCCCCGCACGTAGTCCACAAGGAAGTCCAGTTCCTGCTTACAGAAAGGCTTCTTCCTCGATGTGCAGGAGGTCGTGGCTGTGTGTTGGGTCCCAGCCTGTGCTGCAGGTGCAACCTTCCTCCTCTTGGACTGTGGCGCAGACCCTGGCTGGCTAAAGCCGCCCTGACCAGTATGGCCAGTGGGTTCGGTGGATTGAGCCAAGGGAGTGGCAGGTGGAGGGATGACCAAAGGCCTGACTTGTGTCAGTGGCAGCTGGGTGCCCACTAATGGACCCTGCGCAGCAACATCAGCTGTGGCAGGGTCATTGACCGCAACGGTCCTGGTTGGCAGACTCACAACCGGGGTGCTGTTGGGTGCATCTGCCCCTGCACTTGCCAACACCCGGCTGTTCGGGGCAGCAGATGACATGACTGCCCCAGGGACACGTGTCTTGGTCTGAGCAGCCCGGCCTGTCCCTATGGTTTCCCCCCTGGCCTGTTGGAGATCTACCAAGGGCTCTTCAAGTGCCAACGCAGCCTGCGCTGGCAGACCCTGAGCCTGGGTGGCGGTGTCCACAGCTGCAACTGCAGCTACCACTACTCTTGGGCCCGTGGCAGTCGATGGAACGGACTGCCGGGTCAAACGGGTGCCAGTGCCAGATGCATGAGCTACATCCCCCGGAACCACAGGGGGTGGTGGCATGACTGCACCGACACATGGCACAACATTGTGCTCAAGTGGCGCACCCCTGCCTCTTCCCCCTCCGTGGCCGCCCTGGACACCCTGGAGTCCCCCTACTCCCTGGTCACCACGGCCACGTCCCCGACCACGCCCGCCACGAGGAGGACGCCCAGCTGAGGCGCCCCTCACCTTTGGTGGCCTCCCAACCATGACACTGATGTAGTAGTGCTGGCACAGATGGAGTGGTGCCAATGGGAGGTGTACACCACAATTGACCTGGGCAATTGGGGTGAAGGGGGTGGGAAGCAAGATGTTAACAGCCCCCCTGCACCTGCAAGGCTGTATGTGACCCCGGTGATGTGGTGACGGGTCACGCAACGCTCAGGCACCCCAAAACTGCAGTAAAACCGTGCACGCAACCCTGCAGCCTACGTGCGTGGATTCAACCTCCCGCAGTACGCGGTGGCACCCAGTAACACGAATAACGCGTACGCGTGGGACACGCAGGCTACTATGACATCGAAAATGGGTGTGATACACAGGGGCACCCGCAGTGGGAAAAAGAGCGTGTGCGACTCACCGTCTGACTAGCGCGATGCAGAAAAACACTCGTAGCCAATACCCCCGCCAAAAGAAGAGATACGTCCTTGATAGCTGTGAAGTTGTGATGGCGAGCGAAACAACAGGAAGCAGCAACACACGTCGGTCTCCACGAAAGGCACGTACAGCGAACTGCTGGGCCCGTTCACCTTTAACCCGTGCTGAGGGAAATGCACGCGCGCGTCACGTCACTTACGCGCATGGGCCCTTTCCTCGAATTACACGCGGACGTGCAGTTTTTCACACGCGCTGAAATGCCCATGCACGCCTGTGCGCGTCACGTCACAGGGGCGCTTGCGCTTCAGGGGCCTTCTATCCAATGAAATTGCGTATGCGTGCAGACGCGCTTACGCGCTAAGGGCCTTTCCTCGAATTACACGCTGACGTGCCGAATTTTCACGTGCCAAATCACTCCGTATCAAGCTGGCCACGCGTAAGCACACGGAAGACCACGCTCCTGCCCAGAAGGCCGAACTACTGCCCCCCAGAGCCCCAAGCACGCTCTCACCTGCCATCTGCTGCTGCCTGCTGCCCACGTGCCCTGCCATTTGCTGCCTGCACATCAGCAAGGGGTGCTGTTGCTGTGACCACCCCTGCTGGAACCGAAGACTCCCGACTGGGATTCCATCGCTCCACAGCCCAGCCCCAGGCTCCAGTTGCCCACCCACTCCTGCCTCTGGGGTTGTCATGTCGGGGCAAACACCATCTGAGACCACTGACAACCCCCGGCCAGAGAGGCAGAGGGGCACCAGCTTCAGTGCCACCGAAGTTGGTGTCCTGGTGGAGCAAGTCCTGGGGCAGTATGATGCCCTCTTCGGAAGTTCCTGCGCCGACAAGGAAGGACGGACTCGGATCTGGACTGACATCGTGACTGCCATCCACGCGGAGGGGGTGGCAGTCTGCGACTTCCAACATGTCAAGAAGCGCTGGGAGGACTTCAGGTCCAGGACCCTGAACAAGGCCCGGCGCCTCTTGAAGGCAGCGGATGCCAAGGGGCGCCGGGGCCACTTGTCGGAAGAACAGATGAGGGTCCTGGAGCGCATATCCCCAGCGCTCCACGTCCAGGTCCTTGAGAGGCAGACCCGTCTGCAGTCGAGCGGTAAGTGTACATGCATCCTGATTGTGAGCGGTGCGTGTGGTGATTTTTCAGTAGTGTGCAGGTTGCACATCTGTTTGTATGGGGTCGAGTATGGGTGGGGGTGTACAGGGCCGTGGGGCTAACACATGCAAGGGCTGGAATGTGTGAGACATGGATGGTGCTTGTGTGTGTAGGCTTGCATGCCAAATGCAGTTGTGTGGGCACACATGTTTGGATGAATGTGTATGTAAGTAGACATGTCCGTGATGTCACACATGTATGTTGTTTTCAGCTGCATGTATCAGCACTGTGTACATGTGCATCTGTGTGTATTTGACAAGGGTGCAACAGTGATGCAACATGGATGCATGTGACAGCGGTATGTGGAAGCCTGATTGGCAGATGTGACATGGATGCCCATCTGAACACTGCGACACTTGGCAGAGGTGTACACATGCATGCAAGTGTGGTGGTGTGTGTACATGTGTGGTGCACTTCCTGTGTTGCATGTGATGTCTGGCTCACCTTTGCCTGCTCATGCTGTTGTATGTGTATGGATGGTGCTGGCAGTTGCGATATGGCTGTGGTATGACTCATGTGTGCGAGTTGAAATGACATGTGTGTTGGGGATTGTGATGGCATGTCTGAGGTTTGCCAATGCCACTCATGTACAACTGTCATGTCTGTATGTGTCCCTTGTACAATGCCCTGATGCCTGTGTTTTATTTCTCCCTGTCTGCAGCGTCAACTGATGAAGAGGGCGGAGAAGGTGCTGTGGAGCACAGCGGCGGGGATCCCACCGCCAGCCGGAGACGCAAGGCCCGGCTCCCCTCCCATGTTGTCATCTCGTCGGGGAGTGAGGACCCCGGTGCCGCGTCCCAGGCCGCAGCTGCCGGGGGGAGGTCCAAGAGGCGGAGGTTGGAGTTGGACTCCTCGGCAGCAGAAGGGGCAGCTGGGACCCCACAGGGCCCAACGGGGGAAGATGGCACAGAGTCATCCAGGTTGGTGGGGGGTTTGGTGGAGGAGGAGGCCGTGCAAGCAACAGAGACGGGGTCTGGAGGTGGGGATCCCACTGGTGCTAGTGGTGCAGTGCAGGACCAGGGACAGGAGGCAGCACAGGCCGCCGCTGAGGTGCCTGTGTGCAATCCTGTCCCTGATCCTGTCCCTGCATCATCTTGCACCAGCAGGGATGCCTACGTCCAGACCCGTTTTCAGGCAGGGGATGAGCTGACGACAACTGGCCTTCCTCTGCCTGTGGACATGGCTATCCGGGTCCGGGTTGAGCCTGTTCAGACTGGTGTGGCGTTGCGTCAACGGGCCATGCGAGGTGACCTGCAGTCTTTTCATGAGGAGACTGCACGTCATCTCGAATGGCTCGTTGACCACGTCAGCCTGCTGGGACAGGTCACCCAGGCCGGATTCCTCCGTATGATGGGGCTTGCTACGACCCCCTCCTCAACTGAAACCCCTACGCGCCAGTCGTCCTCCGTGCCATCTTCCCACCCATCAGTCACCTGGGTGCCCTGTGGAGCTGCCTCTGACGGTGCGGCCAGGCTGGTGGAGGAGGCATCCCTGCCACAGTCGGGAGTCGGACGTCGAGCAGGGGTGGCCACATCAACGACTGCACCCCAGCCGGCGGAGGATGTGCAGGCAGCAGGAGGCAGTGCACGGGCAGAGGCGCAGCAGCAGCAGCAACGTGGTGGGAGCCATGAAGGCTCGGGGCCTTCAACATCGGAGGGGCAGGCATCGGCCGGAGGACCCAGGACAGAGAGTGTCTTCTGTGTGGCAGTGGTTGGGCCACGCCATAGATGCGGAGCGGCAGCGGGCGGAAGAGGCACGGCTCACAATGGTCAGGGCGGAGAACTCCATGCGGAGGGCCCTGAGGCGGGCCGAGTGCCTCGAGGCAATCCGCAGGGGTTTGGAGGTGGACACGTCGACGGCCCTGCGGACCCTCGGGGCCATGGAGGAGGACCGCCTCTGGGACATGAGCAGGAGTTCAATGATGCCCTGGCCCGGGACATCCAAAAGTGAGCCGTCGAACTAGCCCGCTGCCCTTGTACATAGTTATGTAGGTAGTATTAGGTTTCCTTTTTTTTTGGATTTATTTTGGACCTTTTGGACATTGGCCACATTTTTGTATATAGTTTATTTTATTAGTTAGTGTAGTTAGATAGGTTTCATTTCTTTTGTTGGGATAATGGACCCTGGCTTGTTCGTATGTACATAGTTCACTGTTGGATTGTATTTTTCTTTCACATTTTAACCATGGAGCAATGGCTTTCAATTTTATTTCCCATTGGATTTTGTTTTGTGGACAGTGACTTTGGACACCATTACTTTGGATTATGATTTTTGGTTTTGCTTTTTTTCACGGACATGCTTCTTTTCATTTTTGCACATTCCCATTTCTGTTTCTTTATTTTTGATTCTATTTATGTTTCCTTTAATACATATTTTTTTAGTGAACTTCAATGTGTGGTATCTCATTGGTTTCATGCATATCATGATATGGGTTTTGAGATTCACTGACACCCATTGGGTGTATGTGAGGGAAATGTGTTTGTTTCGGAACTTGCAATTGGTGTTCTGTCATGTAATTGCCAATTATGAGTGGGTGGATGCAATACTCGGGTGGGTGTTTTGCATTTGGAGGCTGACCATAGGGACCAGGGATCTAGATTGTGATGACATGTTGGCTGGGGAACATGAGTTGGACATGGGTGGGGGCCTGCTGGCAGGTGCCCCACAGTGCTGGGGGGTGGGGGTGGTGGGAGACATGGGTGGGGGCCTGCTGGCAGGTGCCCCGCAGTGCTGGGGGGTGGGGGTGGTGGGGAACATGAGTTGGACATGGGTGGAGGACTGCTGGCAGGTGCCCCACAGTGCTGGGTGGTGGGGTGGTGGGGAACATGAGTTGGACATGGGTGGGGGCCTGCTGGCAGGTGCCCCACAGTGCTGGGGGGTGGGGGTGGTGGGAGACATGGGTGGGGGCCTGCTGGCAGGTGCCCCACAGTGCTGGGGGGTGGGGGTGGTGGGAGACATGGGTGGGGGCCTGGTGGAGGGTGACCCTGCACTGCTGCGGGGTGAGGGTGGTGGGAGACATGGGTGGGGGCCTGGTGGAGGGTGCCCCTGGTGGCTAGTGGCTGGGGGTGCAGGGGGACATGCGTTGGTGGGCAGTAGTGCAAGTTGACATGTGGGTTGGCTGGGGGGCATGGCCATGGTGGATGGGGTGCCTGCAGGACATGTGCAGGGTAGGCCCCTGTGGTGTGAGCCACCTGCAGGGGCCTTGGAGGGTGTAGAGGGAACACCTGGGAGGACCCACACGTGCAATTCACGTGTGGTGCTCCCCGCGCACCTCTGTAATACACGTACCCTGATGGAATCGCGTGTGGAACTTCCCGCGCACCCCTGGAATACACGTACCCTGCTGATGTTGCGTGTGAAACTTCCCCCGCACCCCGAAATACACGTACCCTGATGAAATCGCGTGTGGAACTTCCCGCGCACCCCTGAAATACACGTACCATGCTGAAATCGCGTGTGGAACTTCCTGCGCACCCCTGAGATACACGTACCCTGCGGAAATCGCGTGTGGAACTTCCCGCACACTCCTGGAATACACGTACCCTGCTGATGTCGCGTGTGAAACTTCCCCCGCACCCTGAAATACACGTACCCTGATGAAATCGCGTGTGGAACTTCCCGCGCACCCCTGAAATACACGTATCCTGCGGAAATCGCGTGTGGAACTTCCCGCGCACCCCTGAAATACGCGTACCCTGCTCGCATGGGGCCAATCGCGTGTGGAACTTCCCGCGCACCCCTGAAATACACGTATCCTGCTGAAATCGCGTGTGGAACTTCCTGCGCACCCCTGAAATACACGTATCCTGCTGAAATCGCGTGTGGAACTTCCTGCGCACCCCTGAAATACACGTACCCTGCTGAAATTGCGTGTGGAACTTCCCGCGCACCCCTGAAATACACGTACCCTGTGGAAATCGCGTGTGGAACTTCCCGCGCACCCCTGAAATACGCGTACCCTGCTCGCACGGGGCCAATCGCGTGAGGTACTTCCCGCGCACCCCAGTGATACACGTAGCCCGCTTGCCGTGCTGGTACAGGGTTAGCGCAGCCCTTTGCGCTGGATTGGGGATTTTGATGGCTTTTCCCTGCGCGAGAGGCGTTCTTGGGGGCGTAACTGGCGTTGCTGCAGGGTCGCTGCGCCACGGCTGGTTTTGGTGGCTGGAATCCATGAATACGCTGTGCGCGGAAATGGATTTTAGCGCATACGGCTGGTGCAGGGATTCGCACGCGCACACTGTGCGCCAGCCGCGTGTGCCACTTGTGCGCTGAATTCTATGAATTACCCCCTAAGTTGGGTTGGATTCTTGATGTATTTGAAGCAAGCATGCAAAACCAAAAGGCGATGGCTAGAAGGTTTTGAATTGATCATAACCACTGGCACAGCTCTGGGCAACCTTCCAGACCATCGTTTTTCAGCCTGCCAAGCCATAACAGAAGGTGAAAGACCATATGCAAATCAGGCTTGGTCCCACCCCAAAAGGAGCAGTCCAGCCCGAACTGCTAGGTCACATCCCTTCTCCACGAGACAACAAACATCCGCAGAAGTGGGCTGCATTCGGGGTCATCAGTGCGGAGTAGCTTGGGCCTCTAGGCCCAGCAGGCTCAGGACTCACATCTGGGCATATCCGTCCCACTCGGGGTGACTTTAGCAAAGCCAAAAGGTCATGGCTGGAAAGTTTTGAATTGCATAGGCGGAGTCAACTTCTTGCACTTTGCAGTTGCTTTTTAATGTTTATTTTTATTCTGTTTTATTAATCCTCCCAGAAATTGCGTCTTAACAATGCTGGTATTCTATTCTGTTTATTTTCAGACCTTTTTCTGGTGTTATTTATGAACGCAAGTCATAGGTGGAACACATTTTTAGCATTATAATCTACTTTGCACATGCACTTTAAGTATCATGTTTAACTGTTTTTATCACAATAGGCGAGAGCCTTTCTCTAAGAATGCAGGTACTTTACACTGTATCTTTGTCTTTTTTTCTACTTTTTAGTTTTTCTGTTGCTTGTTATATATGTATGTGTAAATTGCTTATTTCCTCTCTGTGAAATATTTTATGGAAGATGTATTTCCGAATAAACATTAATTGATTGATGTTTTGGGATCAGTGCTACCAGCAAACGGGTGGCACAGAAAGTTCCTCTAATTATTAATGCCTGATTTATGTGCCTGTAAACAAAAACATTTTTAATGAGAAGGAAATACTAGATGGACTTGATTTTGCCCTCTACTTCCCCCCTCAGTACTGCGTCTGCTAGCACCACCCTGGGGAAGCCCCAACTCCAATTTCCCTGTTTGTGCTGATGGATATTACACGTCAAGGTCAAGGGGGTGTGATCCGAGATGGCTGTAGTGTGGAGGTCCATCTGTGTGATCTTGCCCAGGAGTGTAGTGGAGGCCCAGATGTAGTCTATGCTGGAGAAGGAGAGGTGTACATGGGAGTAGAAGTTGTAGCCCGCTTCCGACCCTTTTGTCGCTCTCTAGACGTCTTGTAAAGCCAGGTTTTTTGTTTTTGTTTTAAGGGCCATTGACGGGGCGTGGTATTGCATGTGCCTTGCGCTCCTATCTCTCTGGGGGTCCCATGCTATATTGAAATCCCCCGTTACCAGGATCGTCCCCTGACTGAATGTCTCAAGTTCCGAGAGGACCCGCCCTCAGGAACCAGTCTTGCCCGGATTTTGGGGTGTAAATCGTAGCTAGTGTCAGCATGTATGTGTGTATACGTAGCGTGGTGAACTGAACATGAACCTCCCCTCTTTGTCAGCCTTTGTAGCGATTATCTGTGCCGCTAGCCCTTGTTTGACAGCTATGAGGACTCCCGCTTCCTTGACCTGAGCGTTTGTTTGGAGGATCTGCGGGTATCACCTGAGATTTAGGCAGTGTTTATCAGTTTTTTTTGTGTGTTTCTTGGAGGGTCCTTATATCTGGCGTGTGGTGTGTGAGGAGCCTCTCCAGCTTTTTCCTCTTCACCAGGGAGTTCAGCCCCCTTATATTAAGCGATAGGAGCTTGAACTTTGCAGTTTATATTTTTGCGTTGCCTCCCGATACTGTGCCTGGGTGAACTAATGTGGAGGCTCGACCATAACTTGAGCCCCTGGATAACTTGCCCCAATCCCTTCCGCCCTCAACTATCCATTCCCTCTTTCCCGTTGACCCACCCCCCATCCCCATGTCCTGGTGGCGCGTCACATTACCTATGTAGCCCCCTGGTCCAGTACCCAGGAGCTGGACTCGCAGAAGTTGCTGGGACCAACTTCAGGGGCATTCTAACACCCTGGTCGTGATTCCAAGTCTTGGCCAGCTGTAGCCTCCGTCCCTGGATGCGTAAGGGTTGGGCTGTTTATATCATTGTCAGTCCCTGTTCATGATTGGGGGGTGGCAGACATGCCTCCATTGCTTTTGTGGAAGTTCGAGTGTTGAGGGCCCCACAGCGGGGGTCGGTTTTGGAGTGACTGTACTTGTGACCATTCCCATTGCTTGGGGCGTTGGGAGAGCCACAGCGTGCTCCTCACTGTAGGGCGATCATCTTCATCCTCTATGTGGAGGTGTTTTGTCCCCTCTTCCTTTGTGGTTATCCTGCGTTGGTGTCCTTCCCATAGGGGAACGTCCATTTGCATTTGATTTGATTTGCTTGGCCTGGAGCTGTTTAACTATTGCTGCTGTTTCTTTTCTCTTCTGGAGAGTTGACTGCGCCAAGTCCTGGTATAAGTGAATTTGGGTTCCATTGAATGTTATGGGTTCTGCTGGGTGGGTGGCGCGGAGTATCGCTCCTTTTTGTGGGTATCGTGCTAGTGCGACTACCACACCCCTTGCAGGCAAGCCAGGTTCCTGTCGTTTGGGCCCCGTCCTGTGAATGCTGTCGATTGGGATGTCCCCCGATCCTTAGGTGTCCAGGAAGTCCAGGAACATCTGTGTGGCTATCGACTTGAGGTCTGCGTCTCCTATAACTTGTGGGAGATTTCGGATGCAGATGTTTGACCTGCTGGACCTGTTTTCGAGGTCCTTTCATTGTAGTTCCATATTTTGGGTCACCCTGGCCAATTCCTCCAGTGCCAAGTCCATCGAGCATGTGTCCTCGACTGCTTCCTGGAAGGCGCTCTCCGTGGTGTCTGTCCTTTCTTCCAGGGATGTTATATCTTTCCGGATGTCTATGATCGATTGTTTCATCTCCCCCATTAATGTTGTGAACTGTTTCTAGAATGTGGTGGTAAGCTTATCTTGAAACTCTAGGAAGTAGGCCTCTGTGTCTGCTTTTTAGGCAGCCATTATAGGGGGTGGGTGTTCTGCTTCACTCTCTGGTATGCTTAGTAGCCCTTGTACTTTGTCATGGTTGTCTTAGGTTTCTGGGCCCCTGGACCAGCAGTGCTGGATGGGGCTATCGTGGCCTGATATCGTTGATGCGCGCTCGCTGGTGGTTCTTTTCCTTTTATTTCCTGGCATCTGATTCACCTTGTGGATATTAGTCCCTCACTGTTGTTGCTCTCTTGCGCAAAGGGGACTTTCTTGAAAGGTGCTGGGGTGTGTGCCTGCCCCGGCTGTTGGTTGGGCCTTGCTTGAGGTTTGGCCCCTGGGATGTGCCCCCCTGAGCTGGATTGGAATCCTGTCCAGGTTGTCTCATGCTTGTGCCTTTTTATGTGTTGCCCTCCAATCGATGGTGCGTGGGCTGGCGTGGCTGTTGTCGCCAGCCAGAGTGTATTAGGTGCTGCTGGCTCCTGGGATGCGCCGGCACAGGCATGCCCTCCCGGGTGCTGCCCTGATCATCATTTTGTATGCACTCCCTAATTGTGCGTGGAGGGGTTTGCTTGGGCTCCCTCTGTGGGATCTTGGTGATTATGCACAGTGGAGTTTGCCTCTCTCCTGTTTTCCCCTGCGTGAGTTTTACCTTCTCCTGGGTTGCCATCTGCTGCTTGGTGTTCCTGTTGCGTGGTGCCTGCGTGAGCGTTATCTTGCATGCCCTGGCTCGCCGGTTGAGTGTGTCTCCGGTAGTGATGGGGCTCTGGGCAAATACTCGTGCCCTGGCAAGCCGAGTGAGCGAGTCTCAGGTGGTGTTGAGGTGGGTGGGGGGTTCTGGATTGTTTTATTCCACACCGGGTGGTGTGGTTTACAGTGCTGTGTGGGATCTGCTGCTTGAACTGTGTGGCTGCTGGGGGAGCGATTTTCCTGGTGCTCAGCCGCCTGATTGAGCGGAGTGGGGAGGCTTTGGCGGTGCGGGGTCCAAGAAGTCAGGGTCCACACCTATCGATGTGGATTGCTCTGTTGCCCGATGGGGGGGGTGCCTTGTGCCCATCCGCCGATCTTCTATTCGGTGGGAGCCGGGTGGTGGGCTGCCGGCTGTCCCTCCTGAGTGGTGCGGCTCGTATTTTGCGTGCATCTGGGGGCAACCTGCTTTCGTTCTGTGTAATCAATGGCAGGTGAGTGACCTCTGTTCGGCTCCGATGCTGCCGGTTGCTGTTCCTAGCCTTTCCCTCTTGGGTAGTTGAAATGGGTACCCGCTTCTGGTGTCCTGCAGACTTGTTAGGCCTCTTGGGGGACGGAGCTGCTACGCACATGTCCTCACTGTCTGGCCTCCATCTTGTAATTCTCCAGGACATATTATAAAGCATACAAATCTTAAAACTTAGCACAATTTACATTAAAATGATTGCATAGCTGTATAACTGGACAAGAATGATGCTATGGCAAAAAGTTATCAATGCTCCTTAAAAATAACATGCTAACCAAGATTTGTTAGATGTTCCTTCTCCCTGTAAGTGTAGCTCAACTCAATGCAGCTTTTCCTAGGCTGTGTGGTACAGCATCTTCATACGATGTTTTTCTGCAGTATGAAGATTCTTCACACCATGGTTCAACAAGCATGATCTTAGATTTATATGTCTAATGTACAGATATGTAGGGCATGTAAACAAATAATGTTTAACAGAAGAGGAAAAAAAGGGCACTTTGGATAAATTAGACTTCCAGATGCTAGTTAATGTGGCTAAAGTTAAGATACCAATTCTAAATTGAATGAATAAAGTGTGTGGCCTTTATCAGATCAGATAACCTTTCATATCGACAGGCTTCTTTAATAGGCAGGTATAGTGTTAAAAGACTGCTATTTTGGTAGTTGTTCAGCACCGTCTTGGTAGCCCACTCTTTGTAACAATTTCTTAGAAGTAGTGTCAATCTGTTTTGGCGAAGTCCATAAGTGGCTCACTCCCATTGCAGAGCTCTTGGTCTTAACCCGTTTTGCCCATGGCAAATTGATTCCATTAGGAGAGTTAACCAAGTTCATCAAAGCTTCTTTATATTTAACACACTCTGACATTTACCATAAATAACCAATAGAGCAACTGTGTCAATTTTAGTGACCTGTCGATACATGGCCAGTCATGTTTGAGATGGACTATTGAATTGGGAGCTTATTTTGTTAAACCTTGTTTGAAAAAACAATGTTCTAAAGTTGTAAAGGAGGTGCTACGAGAATCGCCCCACATCATAGATCCATAACTCGCAGCCTGCCTTGCTTTACAACTATTACAATCATTATTTTTTTTAATGTATTTATTTCTTTTTTCAGAAACACATAATAATAAGAGCAATGGAGCATCAATAATACAACGTAACATCTCATCAGTGAATCACAGGGTAGTGTTATTGTAGTATACAGTATCGCCGACAAGGCATTCCATCAACCTGGTCAGTCGGAGGTCGTGTCCGGGAAGGACTACAGATATTGCACATAGGGTCCCCAGAGGTCCAGGGCGGGCGGGCATGAAGAGTCATAATGCGTATGAACGCCACCTCAAGTTCGTAGCAATAAGCCACGTTGTTTAACCATGCTGACATCTGAGGACGGGGACCCTTCCACCACGCCATGGCCACCCTCCTGCGAGCCAGCACTAAGAGGTACGCAGCCAGTCGCTGCGCGTTCCTGGGCAGGGCTCTTGTACATTCCAACACCACTACCATTAGTTCTGGTCCAACCTGTTCCCCAACAAGAAGAGACATTTTGGCGAGAACCTCCCCCCTGAACACAGCATTTACCAGACATCGCTCCAAGCCAGATGCAGAAAGCCAGCAGACCCTGTTTAGCATCGCGCACATTGATCTGTTTTTTTGGTATAACGGCTTTGCAACCTGGCCGGGTTGTGGTACATTTGGTGTATGAAATTGAAGTCTTTTAAGTAAGTCTGTTATTCAGAGAGACCTGCTTTATTTGAAGCAATATGTATTTCCAATCTGCATCGCAGCTCTCCACCACCAAACATTTCACCCAACTTTTCCTGGGAACATTGGACGTTAAGCTGTTATACAATTGGGATACTAGGTGAACCTCGTCTATGGCCCGGGCTCAGAGCAGGGAAGGTATGCTACCTGGCTTTGAACTCGATCTGTGTCCGGAAATACATGAAGATATCAAGGGGAGGGGTGTAGAGCCCCCTCTGCTCTTGAGCTGTTTGATGGACAGAAAGATCCCTTCAGAGTAGCGGTCCATAAGTGTTTCCACACCAACCTTGGCAGTCAATTGTAGATATGCATGTTCCCTCATGATCCGCATCCCGACATTTGCCTGGCGGGTATCAATGGGTAATATAAAGTGTCTACATTTAATTTGTCTGTGATATTATAGCAAATAGCATATATACAACGTTTCCGAGTCCCGGCACAGGTCTGCATGGTCCTACAATTGTAGGCCTCAGTAAGTTTGGGCCGCAAAGGCCCTTTCAATTTGCACATGTGGCCTAATGAATTGCCTAGTGTACCAAAAAGACAGGTAGTTGGCGTGCGCCAGCCAGTAATATCGCTCAAAGTCCGGCAACGATAATTCGCCCCTGGTGTGTGTTAGGTTAAAGTGGACCAAGTCACCCTGGGCTGTTTCCCAGCCCATAGAAATTCTGTGATAATCCCCTGTAACTGTGAGAAAAAGATTGTCGGTAGATGTACCGGAATGTTCAGGAACAGATACAAGAGTCACGGAAGTATAATCATCTTCACCACAAATATTCGGCCCATTAAAGAGAGGGGGAGGTCATGCCATTTTTGCATATGGTCTTTAGGGGAGTTGACCTCTCTGCATAGTTTTCCCAAAACAGAATATCTGTGTCCCTCAACACTTCAGTGCCCAAGTATCTGATGTTTTCCCTTTCCTATCTAGAGCCCAATTTGTCCGCAAAGGCCCTGGTGTGCTCGGTACGTGGAAACACCACTGATTTAGACCTAAGAGTTCTTCTAATGTAATTACTTGCTGCATTACAGGCGCCAAGTTAATGGCAGAATCGCTCAGAAACAGAACAATATCGTCCGCATAGATCGAAATGTTCAGTCTGTGGGGTCCAAGTTGTATACAGCTGAGCAAGTGTCTCTCTCGAAGAGTAGCCGCCAGAGGCTCCATTCCCAGGGCAAAGAGCAAGCAGGGACAGAGGGCAGCCCTGTCTGGTCCCTAGTTTAACCCCTTAAGTGCCAAGGACGAGGTATCTCGTCCTTGGATTACCTCCCCAGTGCCAAGGACGAGATAGCTCGTCCTTGGCACTTAAGGGGTTAATGAAGGAGAAAATGTTAGAAGGCTTTGAATGGTTAAATACCGAAATCACCAAAAAAGGCCTTGGCACTGGGGGGCGGGGGGGAGAACTACATGGCAGTTAAAAGGTTAATTTCTACCAGACGCAACATGGGTCCACCCACTGTTATCCTGGCGACGGGGGGAGTTGTAGAGGAGCACCACAAGCTTAATGAATCTGTCCCCTAGTCCCATTTTGTGTAGTATAGGGAAGAGAAACTGTCACTCAACAGAGTTTAATCCCTTTTCAGCATTCAACAGCACAGAAACGGCCTGTGTGTCTGAGTCGAGTGCTGCCAAAATATTGAAGAACCTCCTCAGCCCATATGAGGTGTTCTTCCCAGTCATAAAGTCTGGCTGGTCCGTGAGGACCAGGCCAGGCTTGATTAGGTTAAGCCGATAACCTAGTACCCAGGCATATATCTTGTTGTCTACGTTGATCGGGGAGATTGGGCGGTAGGATCCCACAGTCTTTGGGAAGTTTTCCCTTCTTGTGCAACAGGGTGATGATCACTTTCCGTAGGGTGGGGAGGAGAATCCCAGTAAAATTTGACACAAAGGCATCTTGCTTTATAATTATTTTAACAATCTCTACATTCTCTACAGACCTATCTAAGTATCCTTCAGATAATTTACCCTTTAATTTTCTTGGTAGAGTTTGTAGTAGACTCCTCTTCTCTATTTTCTGGGGTATACTACGCTTCTCAAAAACGTGCTTTCTTAAAGATATCCATGTGCTTAGTAGGAGTTGTGTTTGTACTACATCGTTGGTAGGTGGGAGGGCGTTGTGAATCAGACGAGGAAGTGTAGGACTGAGTAATAAGAATTTCAGTATATAATAAGGGCATTACTACCTTGCCCCGCTCGAATTTCATAACCATTTGAATGCATACCAAATAAAAAAGAATGAGTAGTGATGAAACAGAATAGGTACACATCTTAGTTGCTCCAAAAACAGAAACTCAAGGAAATGGGAATTAACTTGATCAATGAATAGCTGCAAATAACACTACTCCCCAAGCCCCCCCCAACAAGGGTCACATTCACCCCCAACAAGGGTCACATTCACCCCCTACTTTTAATCTGTTTTGACTGATGAGTGTGTGAAGAAGGCCACATTGTCTCCCTGCTTCTCAGGTTCAACATGACTGGAAGAATGTTTTGATATTCAGAAGGTTGGTAAGCCCAAGCGTTGTGCAAAAGTACTTTCTATTACAAATTAGGAAGGTCCCGTGGGCTAAGGGGTGACCTCTCCTAGCTGGTAGCCTAATCCGCTCGATGCAGGGATATCAAACTGAGCTGTAATAGGAGATATGAGGGAGATCACTCAAGGTTCCCACAGAGGCTGAAAGGAAGCCCATGGAACTTGTAATGATGAAAGTGCCATGCCATACCAAACGAGAACCTTTCGTGGTGAAATGCCAGAATACCTAGGGGACAAAGGGAG
The DNA here is from genome assembly GCF_040938575.1 of Ambystoma mexicanum. Classification (NCBI taxonomy): domain Eukaryota; kingdom Metazoa; phylum Chordata; class Amphibia; order Caudata; family Ambystomatidae; genus Ambystoma; species Ambystoma mexicanum. The sequence continues at coordinate 294,320,791 of NC_090936.1, read as the reverse complement.
TTAATTTCGCTCCAGATGTGACAGGCTTTCCAATGGATTGCAGTGTGATTGGGCAATATAATTTTGCATCGCGACTGCTACATCTCTGGAAAGACTTTGTTCTAACCTCTTCCTTTCAACCTTCAAACTGAGATGCGTAGTCAAACCAGGGCCTCCTTTTCTAGACGAGGAGCATAGAGGGTAACATTCCAGTGGGCAAATACATTGTGGCAACTGCTCAATTTTCTTCAATATAAGAAACAATGTAATTCATGCCCGTAATAGCACCACCATGATCACTTCAGTGACCTTACATGTGCTTTTCGCAGGGACTGGGTGAATCAATAGAAACGGGGAGGCATATAGAAAAAGGGTAGGCCTCTGGATCGCAATGACATACATTTCTCATGCCCTCGGCTCCAGGAATATCAGGCAATACATTGAGTCCTTTGCATTGTTGTATGATGCAGATCAGTGAAATTTCTGGCACAGATTGTGAAGTACTAGGGGTGACGGGGACAGAGCACAAGGATGGGAAGACCCTGCTTATGGATTCTGCTACTTGGTTCTCATATCCCACAAAGGAGAGCGGGTTTGCCTCTGCTCACTCGCCCAATTCCTTTGCTGATGTATTCAGAGAAGCATAACCTGTCCCGAAACCCCCTTTGACTTATGTAGGGCATATACATCCTGCTGCCCAACTGAACTTTGACTGTTTCCTCCGGTAAGGTGGACTGGAAGGTTCTGAGAGTCCTGAACATCCCTGCCAATTCCTTCCAGGTAATGGATCTGTTTGTTTCTAAAGGCCACCATCTTCCCTGTGCATTGAGGGGAGAGTTGCTCCCAAGACCTGATGCTGGCATCTGTTGTTACCACCAGCAGAGAAGGATGTGACAGAAAGACACTCTTCCGGGGGCAGTTGCTACCCATCCACCACTGTAGAGTCTCTTTGATGGTTGCTGAAAATGTCAACGTGTCCTCAGTGCCCATGGAGGGGTTCCAGTTATTCATGATGTGAAATGTTACTGGTCAGAAATGAAGGCATGCCTTTGGGACGACAAAAATGGACACTACCAAAGCCACATTCTTGCTGGTGCATGGAGTGATTGCATTGGTCTCTTCTGCATTCATCTGGCATTAGCTGTCACAAGTCTCTCCCCTTCACACCTGTCTTTGTTGTGTACTTGCGACCTTCTGGGTTTTCTTCTTCTTCACGGCATGGGATTTATATAAACCCGAACGCTGGTCCTCGGCGTCCAGTGTGAGGATATCGGTTCAGCTTCCAGGAGTCTTCGTAAGTCCAGGGTAATACCAGGATGTAAATAAGTACACTAGGAGACACAGAGGTCCGTGACTCGAGCGCGGAAAGGTTTCCAAGAGTTTTGGAGAGGGAAAAGGAACAGGACGGGATTCAAGGAACTGGGAATAGGGATAGAAGCGAGAGCCCCGATCGAACTCCGGCTAAACACGTCCGACTACAGGTAGCGGTAGCGTTGAGACGCGCTGAGCCACGGGGGCGTGTCTCTCTTGTACGATGAGCAGCGTGGAACGTATAGACTGGCCAGGAGCGTTCTGTTCCGGGCGGCCATGTTGGAAGGATCACTGCATTCAATCCCCTGCGAGTCAGGGACCAGGAGGTCCAGAAGGGACGTAGACGACGGTTCATGACAACATGCCTCCTCTGAAACCCAGCTCCTCCGGATTTGCCCGGATGGATCTGATGAAATCGTTGAACCAGTCTGGGAGCATTCATGTTTGACACGGGTTCCCAGGTACGCTCACTGGATGGGTAACCTTTCCACTCAACCAGATATTGTAGTTTACCACGTCGATATCTTGAGTCACAAATCCTGGAAACCTCGTACTCCAGTTGATCATTTACGATAACAGGGGTGGATCTAGGAGCCGTTCGGGACGACTGAATGTATGGTTTTAACAGAGAAGTGTGAAATACTGGATGGATTCTTTTCCAGGACTCAGGCAGTCGAAGTCGAAAGGCTACTGGGTTGATGATCTCCTGTATAGAAAAAGGACCATAATATCTGGGAGCCAGCTTATTAGGGCACAGATGTCGAGGAAGAAGCTTCGAAGATAACCAAACCTTATCTCCTACTGAATATGAAGGTCCAGGTCTTCTTTTGGAGTCAGCATAATGTTTGACATCTTTTCGGGCCCTTTCTAGATATTCCTTAACCTCCTTGTGTACTGTGATGAGGTTCCCGATCCAGGAGTCTACTGCAGGCACTGGGGTAGGGTGAGGGAGTATGGAAGGTAGCACCGATGGATGAAATCCATGACTACAGAAGAAGGGACTGGTCTTGATAGCTGAATGATCTGAATTGTTATAAGCGAATTCGGCCATAGGAATTAGGAGTGACCAATCGTCTTGAACTTTGGTGGCGAAGCAACAAAGGTATCGTTCGAGAGCCTGGTTCACACGCTCAGTGGCTCCATTGGTTTGTGGATGGTAGCCAGATGATAAGGCACGTTGGATTCCCAAAATACGACACACTTGCTTCCAAAACTATGATATTTACTGGGGTCCTCGGTCTGAAATGATCTTGGAAGGCAGCCCATGAAGTCGGAATATATGTTCCAGGAAGATTCTGGCAAGGTTATATGAGGACGGCAGTTTGGATAAGGGTGTAAAATGAGCCATGTGAGTAAACAAATCAATGGTAACCATGATTGTCGTGTAGCCTCTAGAGGGGGGTAATTCCACGATAAAATCAGTGGCGATGATTTCCCAGGGTCTTGTTGGTATTGCTGGTTGGAGTAGGAGTCCGGCCGGCTTCCTATTATCGTGTTTGTTCCGATTGCAAACTGCGCATGTTTGGACATGGATCCTAATGTCATCCTTCATCATCGGCCACCAAAACTGTCTTTGTACTAGATGGAGAGTGTTGGTAATTCCACGATGTCCCGAATGTAAGGTATCGTGACAGAGACTTGTGATCCTTTTTCTCAGCCCAGGAGTTGGGATGACTAAGCGATTGTCCTTAAATAGATAGCCATCCTTTATTGTGAGATTCCATCTGTCATTTCTCTTGTGCTCCTTCCAGATGTCTGAATTTTGAGTTTGGCCTTGGATGTTTTCCAGGAGGGTGAGAGCTTGGGCCACAAAGATTGTGGGGGGAAACATCCTTGGAAAGGTCCGATCCTCAGTCTTTTCGTAGTCAGGACGTCTGGATAGGGCATCAGCAATTATGTTAAGTGTTCCCAGAACGTGATGGATTTGAAACTGATACTGAGCAAAAAAGAAGGCCCAACGGGCTTGATGACTGTTTCTGCATTCCAGGGATTGTAGGACTTGAAGATTTTGATGATCCGTTCGGACCTGCACTGGGTGTTTGGCTCCCAGGAGAAGATGGCGCCAATCAGTAAAGGCTTGACGAATAGCAAGCAATTCCTTTTCCAGAACGGAGTAATGGGTTTCACTGGGTGTTAGAGTGCGCGAAAGATAGGCAATAGGGTGCTCTAAGTTGTTGTCCAATTCTTGTTTTAGGACGGCACCAATGTCGTAGTTGGAAGCATCAGTTTCAACAAGAAAGGGCTGCTCTATGTCAGATTGGGCTAGGATGGGGGCTTGTGTAAACTCAGACTTCAGGTGGTGAAAGGCCACGTCTTGGGCTGCGGTCCACAAGAAGGGGGTGTCTTTCTTCAATAAGGAGACGATAGGGTGCACAATCTCAGAAAAGGTTGGTATGAATTTTACGATAAAAATGTGCAAGTCCTAGGAAGGATTGTATCTGTTTCACGGTGGTAGGAGTGGGCCAGGACAAAATGGAGTCTACCTTTGAAGAATCCATACCAATCCCTTTAGGGCTAAGGACAAAACCGAGATAGTGAACAGTTGAAACATGAAAAAGACACTTCTCAGGCTTGGCCAGAAGCTTATGTTCTCGTAGACGTTGCAAGACTGCCTTCACGTGTTCCTCATGTTTTCGATGGTCCATTGAATGTATCAGTATATCGTCTAGATATACTATAACGAAGATGAACAACATATTAGAGAACACTCGATCCGTGAAACGTTGGAAGACTGCTGGGGCATTAACAAGACTGGAGGGTATGACCAGGTACTCAAAATGGCCGAAGGGGGTTCTAAAGGCTGTTTTCCATTTGTCACCTTCCTTTATACGAATGAGATGGTAGGCACCCCTTAGGTCTAATTTTGTAAAACTTACTGCACCTCTGACTGCTTATAGGATATCCGAGATGAGGGGCAAGGGGTGACGGTCCTTGAGAGTGCACTGATTTAGCCCACGGTAGTCCAAACATGGTCTGAGTTCCTTGGTGTCTTTCTTGGGCACGAAGAACAATGAAGCACCCGCTGGAGATTTGGATGGGCGTATATGGTGCCGTTTTCCAGGTTAGTATTCAGGTATTCACGGAGAGCCTTCTTTTCAGGTTCCAATAAACTAAACATTCTGCCGAAAGGAATCACTGCTGAGGGTTCTGTATCGATGGCACAATCCTCTGGCCTGTGAGGAGGGAGAGCTTGAACTATAGAGGTCGAAAAGACATCAGAAAAGGCTTGTTAGACCTTGGGAATCTGGATGATGTTAGAAACGGTAACTGGACCTTGTTGGCTCTCTGGGAAGTCTTCAGAGGGCTTCGGTAAGGTATCCTGGGATAAGCAGTGAGCCATACAATATTCAGATCCTAGGAACAGGGAATCTGCTGCCCAATTGATGTAAGGATTATGCCTTTGTAGCCAGGGCATTCTAAGAACCATCGGATAATGGGCTGATTTAATGAGGTCAAATCTGATCCTTTCTTGATGGTGATTAATAGAGAGTAGTCTGAAGGGTAATGGGTCCTGAAGAAAGAGGTCTCCCATCAATTGCCTCCACTGGTTGCATTGTTGCTCGGCTTTCGTGTGGAATGTTGTGGGCAGTGGCCCAATCTTGATCTAGAAAAATGCCCATAGCTCCGCAGTCAATTAAAGCCAGGATGGGGTTTTGACAGGATTCTGTCTTGGAAGGTGATAGAAGGGCCTGAAGAACCACAAGATTATTTCGTCCAGGAGAGTTCAAGGATGGAATTGATGTGGAGCAAACATCTCTCTCCCGACACTGTGCTCCATCTAGGATCGGGAGCTGGCGTTTCCCGAACGCCATGGAGGGGCAATAGGACATTCTCTCACTAGATGTTTATCAGAGGCGCAATACATACACAGACCAGTATGGATCCGTCGCATCCTTTCTTGAGGGGTAATGGGACCATAGAAGGCTCCTAGCTGCATAGGTTCTGTGTCCGGGGTAGGATGAACAGTAGGCTCTGCTCTAGGAGCAGGTTCCATAGTGGTCTTTTGAAAAGTCGCCTTAGATTTCCTTTTCTCTGCTCTTCTTTCTTGGATTCGGAAATATATTTGCAATGAGAGGTCCATAAGAGCCTGGCAGGAGCTTGGGCGTGCAACCCTTGCTAGCTCATCTTTTATTTCTTCGTTTAATCCCCTTTGGAAGAGGGTAAAGCTGGCTTCTGGAGACCAATCTGCTTCTTTCACGAGTTGTTTGAAACGAGTAACATAGGTGAGCATATCCTGGGACCCTTGTTGAAACTCGAGTAGTCTCGCTTGAACACCATACACCTGTTCTGGGCGATCAAACATTTCTTTAAGGGCTCTCACAAAGCCATCATAGTCATCCAAGAGGGCATCGCTTGAATTGTTCAGGGGGGTTGCCCAAGTCAATGCATTTCTAGTGAGGTGGGGGATCATAAAGCCCACCTTTGCTCTAGGAGTGGAGAAATAGTAGGGCTTGAAGGTGAAGTGAACTAAACATGAATCAAGGAAGGCGTGTAGGGTCTTGGAAGAACCATCATAGTTGTCCACTATTCCTCCCAAAATCACACTTTCTTTGGTTGCAGAATCATGTGATAGAACTAGCCGTTTCAGTACAGTGTTCTCTGCCTTGGGGTTCTTTATCTCTGTAGTTCCTGCATACCCCGCATGAGGTCTTGAACTGCGGCTTCCATCTCTGTGTCCGTTACATTTTTAATGGCGTCTCAATCTGTCACAAGTCTCTCCCCTTCTCACCTGTCTTTGTTGTGTACTTGCGACCTTCTGGGTTTTCTTCTTCTTCGCGGCCCGGGATTTGTATAGACCCGAACGCTGGTCCTCGGCGTCCAGTGTGAGGATATCGGTTCAGCTTCCAGGAGTCTTTGTAAGTAAGGATGTAAATAAGTACGCTCGGAGACATGGAGGTCCGTGACTCGAGCGCGGAAGGGTTTCCAGGAGTTTTGGAGAGGAAAAAGGAACAGGACGGGATTCAAAGAACTGGGAATATGGATAGAAGCGAGAGCCCCGATCGAACTCCAGCTAAACACGTCCGACTACAGGTAGCGGTAGCGTTGAGACGCGCTGAGCCGCGGGGGCGTGTCTCTCTTGTACGATGAGCAGTGTGGAACGTATAGACTGGCCAGGAGCGTTCTGTTCCGGGCGGCCATGTTGGAAGGATCACTGCATTCAATCCCCTGCGAGTCAGGGACCAGAAGGTCCAGAAGGGACGTAGACGACGGTCCATGACATTAGCTCATGTTAGCTGTCTTCTGAATACACTGAAACATGAAGCCTTCCCATTTCCGTTTTTTTCTGGAGTAATGCAGATCCTGGGGCGGGAGCCCTTGCCTGTCCACTGGGAGGAGATTATTTCTGTTGCAGTCATTCTGCAGCAGGACTTGGGGCTGGTGAATGTACATGGGAGCCCTATCGCTTTTGACGAGAGTGGTAGTTTAGGCTGGCCTGCCACATAAGCAGCTATACTGGTGAGTGCCCTTTCTCCCTTAACACGCTGCAGATATAAGTGAGGCACATAGGAGGTGTTCCCCTACCTCTCCTAGGCTACGCCGATGACATGGTACTTATAGCGCGTACCCCTATAGCCTTACAACGCCTGGTGGATGTTTACACTGAATTTAGGGCCACTCATAAACTATCAGTGAACACCCAAAAATCTGCCGTTATGGCTTGCAGGAGAACAGGCGTCGGATCCCTCAAGATGCGGAGGATATTGAGTGGTGGAGAACCCATTCCCAGGGTTACTAGTTTTGTATATTTGGGAATCAGCTTTACTGAGAACTGGCGAGGGTTTGGCCACGTGGACAAACAATGTACGAGGATGAGACAGGCCTTAGGTGGCATATCCCGTTTTCAAAATAACTGTCTAGGACATCCACTCAAGCTTATCCTTGAAGTCTACAGGGCACAAACCAAAACAGCCACTAACTATGGGGCTGCACTGTGGGGCATTGAAAAGATTCCAAGCATTGAAAAAGTTGAGAAGATCCACCAGGGGGCGCCGAGATGCACTGATGCATCGGTACTGGTCTCCTCCAAAGGGCGCCGTAAGAGGGACCTGAGCCCCCCCCCAGACCCCCAGGAGTGCAGTGTTGACCCCCCCCCCGCGGATCACTGATTCAGCGGAGCCCCCGCGGACCTCAACTCCGATCTCCCGGCGTGGAGATTTCACCGAGATCGGACCCTCGGAAAGAGGAAGGAGAAGGAGCTCCGCCATCCCCCGCGCCGCGGCTCCGCAGGAAGTAACGGAGAGCCGCGGCTCGGGTAGGCCCCGCGGGTGCTCCCCCTCTCCACACCGAACTTCTCTGGGGCGGATCTCGCCTCCCCAGGGCCCCGAGCGGGGCCACATAAGGCCGTGAGCAGTACGCGGCTCAGAACCGGGGGAGGGAGCGAGCCCAGCCTTCCCCAGCACCGCGACCCCTTGCGCGGGGCGCCGGCAAGCCGCGGCCTACGTGAGGCCTACAACACAGCCGGTCGGCGCGGAAGAGCGCCCCCTCTGGACCTCGTAGCGGGGGCTTGCGAGTCCTCCTGAATCCGGACGAGATTGCGCAGTGCTCCATGCTGCTCCCCGCTTCACTGGGGGGCTGCGTGCTGGGCCCGGCGGATCGAGCCTCCCCCGAGCCCGCCGCTGGACTGTGGAGCTGGCGCAGGAGTGCACTCAGGAGGCACGGCCTGCCCCCCAAGATCTTCAACCCCATCGACGGCCGTGGGGCCAGTCTTCATCGGGGACCCCCAGAGGCGGAGGCCCCCGCAAAGGTGCCCACGACAACCCCTCCACCGCACCCCAGGCGGGCCTTCCCACACAGCTCGGAAGCTGTGCGACGGGAGCTCAGGGGCGAGGGTGCCCCAAATCAATAACCTGCAACCAGCATTACGGAGAAAGGGGTACCCCCCCGGGCCAACCACAGCGTTTATTGAACGACCCCAAAATAGCGACCACAAAGACCGCCAGTTCAGTGGCGACTTGAATCAAACCCGGGACAAGGAGTGATAGGCCCGTATCGGCTGTGCCTTGGAGACTTGCCCTGAGCAACTTCCCGCCCCAACAGTGAGTACAACGCCGAGGCCGTATATAGGGAAGACCCCCCGCTGCCCTCCCCTTGGCGTAGTCTGGTGACCCGACGGTTCTGCCCATAGGGCCTAGGGCATTAGGCAGAGGATCCCGTGGAGATGGTCAGGGGAGGCCTATGAACTGGAAGGAATCCCTGCAGAGATTTCGACGTAAACCCTCAGGCTCGCCAACCCGCCCGGAGATGGCGGCCCCGGCACCCCTGGACATGTCTGACACTAGCACGGTCACCAAAGGCATGGCGGCCCTCCTGGAGGAAATAAGAGGCTTCAGAGCAGACATAACGCTACGGCTGGATACCCTGGATAAAAAAGTGGACAACATAGACGACAGGGTCCAGGCGCTTGAAAACAACACAGCCTCGAATGACATTTTCGAAACGCAATTCGACATGCGCCTATCGGAACTCGAGAGGAGAGAAGAGAAATGCTCCCTAAAACTGGATGACTTGGAAAATAGGGAACAACGCTGTAATCTTCGCTTTTTGGGGTTCCCGGAGCGGGATGGTGAAACGCAAATGGACATAATCAAAGCTGTGAACGCAGTAGTGGGATCTCTCTTTGATGGGGCGAACACGAATGAACCCACAATTGACAGAGCTCACAGGGCGGGAGCGATCAACAGAGGCCCCAGGTCCATTCTCGTGCGTTTCCACTACTTCACGGAGAAGAACAAAATTCTGGAACTGGCACGTAAGAGGGGCCCGGTGGACTGGGAGGGAGCCCGGATTTCGGTGTACCAGGATCTGTCCGCCTTCACCCTGGCAAGACGTCGTCTCTGTTCTCCGCTGACGAAAATGCTGCAAACCAAGGGGGTCCGATACAGGTGGGGATACCCTTTTTCGCTTTCCTTTGAACTGGAAGGGTACAAATATGCCCTGGTCACGGAGGATGACATTCGCAGGGTGTCGGGCGAACTTCTCGGAGAACCAAACTTGGAGGGGGAAGACCGAGAACGTGGAAGAGAGCCCGTTGGACCCGGGAGAATTAAGGCTTCTCAGGAGAGACGTAAAGTCCGAGGCCACAGGAAGTTCAGAAGAGTGGCTCCGGCATCCCCTGGGCAACCTGACACCTGAGGAACCCCAGAAAGCTTCACGGTCTAGTTTGATTTTCATGTCATTGGGGGAAGCACTGTGATCATTTGTATTCTGAACATGATAGGGGGGGGGGGCTCAAGTTGTGGTTGTTGGAGAGTTTAAGAGCCCGGAGGAGGGAGACAATGGTGGCCTGGCTCAGCGACAGGATGAGGCCGCTGGTCTACCAGGCGTTCAGGGGGGAGGTGGGAGGGGGGAGGGAAAGGTTGGGGTTAGTTCGAGAGGATTCTAATGGGGCCAAGCCAAGTTTTCTGGTCTGTTTTGTAACTGTGGTTTTGTTATTGGACTATAGCGGGGGATGGAAGCACTGCGGGAGCGCTGGAATTATTCGTCCCGAGAAGGGAGACATGAGCTCTTACCATTGCTATGATGGATGATTCCTTGCAATATTTGACAGTGGGTTCGCTAAATGTGCGGGGACTCAACTCTCCCACCAAAAGGTCGTTGCTGGTGAGGGAATTCACAAGGCTCCGGCTCCATTTCTTATTTGTACAAGAAACACATTGGGTTCGGGACAGGGAACCAAAGCTGAGAGCTAAAGCTATTGAACAAGTCTATGCAGCGTCCTTCCGGGCCAAGAAACGGGGAGTGGCCCTATTGGTCTCCCCCGGGGCTCACTTTGTTTTCAAAGCCCAGAGGGCAGACCCGGAAGGACGATATGTCATGGTTAAAGGGGAGGTGAGGGGTCGGCTGTTCACCCTGGTTGGTATTTATGCTCCGAATGAGGCGCAAGATGGCTTCTGGATGGGGATGAGAGAGAAAATCGTAGCTTTTTCCGAGGGCACTTTACTGGTCGGGGGGGATTTTAATATGGTTCTTTGCCCTGATAGAGACAGGAGCTTGCCCAATCCATGTCCTAACCAACGCCTCCAAAAAAAACTGGCCGAGACTTTTCAATCAGTTAACGACGATCTGGGCCTGAGCGACACACACCACACAGAAAAAGATCGAGACCCCGACTTCACTTTTTTCTCGAAACCCCATGCTACTTTCTCCCGTATTGATTATATCTTGGTTGACGCCACGATCCGGGGCGAGGTCACGGAATCAGGGGTAGAGGTGGTTCCCTGGACAGACCATGACATGGTTAGAATAAAAATGGGTGTGCCCGCGGCCCCGCCACCTGGGTCCTTATGGAGGTGTAACGACCTCCTTCTACATGATAAAGAGGTGCGACGATCCCTCCTTACAGCCATCACCGAATACTTCTCTGTCAATGATAACGGGGAGGTCGGAGTTATGGGTGTTTGGGAGGCATTCAAGGCGACCATTAGAGGCATTCTCATCGGGACAGGTTCAAGAAAAAAGAGGGAGAGGGGACAGGAGGAGACACGGTTGAGGAAAAAGATAGAGGCTATCCAACCTGGTGGGAAACTAAAAACACAAATGTTTCCCGGGAAGTGGGAGGAACTCCAAAGGTTGCGCTCAAGCCTAGCAGACCTCCAGGTTGGACAAACAGAAAAAAAGCTGTCCTTCCTGAAACAGAAGTACATGGAAAAGGGGGAAAAGGCTGATAGAATACTTGCTTGGAGGCTCCGGGAGCTCAGGAATAGTAGGAGGGTTAACTCCATCCGGCCACCGGGAGGGGAGCCAACTGTAAGAGACAGCAAAATAGCTGAACACTTTCGGCACTATTATGAACGCTTATACAGCTCGGAATACGTAGGGGACGGAACCGAGATCGACAGTTTCTTGGACTCTCTCCCGATTCCCGGCCTCTCACCTGAAAAAGCAGACATACTGGATCTCCCCGTATCTCCAGAGGAGATAATAGATACCATATCCTCCCTGAAGAGTGGAACAGCCCCAGGCGATGATGGGTTCACAGTCAAATTCTATAAGACTTACCGGTCTACGCTAGCCCCATTTATGGCCAAAATGTTCAACTCGGCACTTCACCAGGGCACCCTCGCACCTTCGATGATGTCAGCATTGATAGTAGTAATCCCCAAAGAGGGGAAGGACCCTTCCCAGTGTCAATCATATCGCCCCATTTCCCTTCTTAACGTGGAATTTCAAGATCCTGGCCAAACTTCTGGCGAACAGACTGGCGAAACTCCTCCCCTCACTTATACATGGAGATCAGGTAGGGTTCATCCCAGGACGCCAGGGGTCCGATAACATACGAAAGACCCTAGGCCTCATGTACGAGGCCTCGAGGCAGGGGAAAGAGGGCTACCTGCTAGCCTTAGATTCAGAAAAGGCCTTCGACCGCGTCGAGTGGCCCTATATGGGCAAAGTTCTCCAGAAAATGGGCCTCGGGGAGAATTTTTGTAGATGGGTCTCGACACTATATAATACTCCCACGGCAAGAGTTTTGGTTAACGGCGGCACGTCGGACCCCTTGGCTCTATCTAGAGGAACCCGGCAGGGCTGTCCCCTTTCCCCCCTTCTATACGCTCTGGCAATGGAGCCTCTGGCCATAGCGATCAGAGAGGACTGTGAAATTACGGGGATACGCTGTGGCGACTGCGATTTTAAACTCTCACTATTTGCCGACGATATCTTGGGGTACCTAACCAACCTCCAGGTCTCACTACCTAGATTATTTGATCTTATAAACCTCTACGGGGCCTTCTCTGGGCTTAAGATAAACGCCTCCAAGTCTAGTATTATGCCAATGGGTCCCGGGGACAAAGACATTGGGGATCGCTCGGAATTCTTGGGAGTGAGGATAGAACGTGTGTCCACCAGGTATCTGGGCACCAGCATTCCTAGGAACCTCTCGCTACTATATCAGTTTAACTTCCCGGAGATCTTGGCCAAAATCAGCAGCGATCTCAAACGCTGGGCTCCCCTTACACTCTCCTGGTTCGGCCGTATGGTGACGGTTAAAATGAATATATTACCTCGCCTCCTGTATCTCTTCGCAGCCCTCCCTGTGGTCATTCCTGAATCCTTCTTCGAGGTTCTACAGGCCCGAGTCCTCCAGTTTATATGGGACGGGAGGAGACCAAGAGTCAAATTCTCCACCTTGACCCTGCCGAAGTCTCACGGTGGATTCGCCCTCCCCGACTTCAGATTATACTATAAAGCAGCTCAGCTCCGGGTGATGATGGAGCACATGCGAGAGGATATGAGAACGTACTGGACATATATAGAAGATATCCACATCCACCCTAAAAAAGTTAGAGATCTACTATAGGCCTCCCCTAAAACTATCCCCTCCTATCTTAGAGAACACCCCACACTGGCAGTCCTATGGGCACTCTGGAAGCCGAATAAAGATAACAAAATGCTGTCGTCCTGGCCGGCCCCTTTAACATCGCTATGGGGTCCCCCTATCAACCTAGACACCAGAGGCTTCCGCGACACGCAAGCTTGGTCAGACATGGGGTTGGAGAGAGTTTCCCAGCTCTCCCGTGAGGAGGGCTTCATAGACTATGAACAATTGACCGAAGCACTGGGTGACAAACCACCATCGATCTTTGAGTACTTGCGTTTGAAGGGAATTCTGACTCACCCTCGGTGGGCTGACAACCTAACCCGCCCCCTCACCCCCTTTGAAGAAGTAATAGCTAAAAGTGTCTCTCGAAAGGGCTCCCTGTCCAAGTTCTATAGTACCTTGATAACAGCTAATCTGGAGGGTAGGCAACCCTTCAAACGTATATGGGAAGAAAGGTTGGGCATGGCGTTGGATGACCATACAGTAAAAAAAACCGTCAGTTATGTTTGCTTAGTGTATTGCTGGCAGGGATTGCTCGCGCACCCTACCTTATTTGTATTATGTCAATAAAAACAAAGTTAAAAAAAAAAAAGAAAAAGTTGAGAATAGTTTCTTAAAAAAACTACTTGGGCTTCCGCAGTCAGCGCCAAATTATGGCACCCATTTGGAACTAGGGTGCCTCCATATTGGTGATGAATGGTTACTGGCCCCCCTTGCGCATTGGCTGGCGTTATGGTCAAATCAGAAAGCCATTTTTTCACATAAAAACTGCATTGGTAAGAAGTCCGGCTGCCAAGAAAATACCGTGGCTCATTTATATTGAGAAATGTGTGAATCAGTTCAACTGTGCTAGCCTCGTCTGCCCTCCAGCCTTTTTGACTCCGTGTGTTGTAGGGGTCCACAAGCAATTGTATAAATCCATCCTTGAGTCAAACAGAGAATCTGTTGCACTAGGCACTTGTGCTAATAGAAGGCATGTTGTTTTAACTATCGCAGACACTATCCAGCCGTACTTGTTATTTAGTAATAAACCTTATGACCGTTGGGCACTTACAAGAGCACGAATTGACTGTTTATGGCTGGGGGCCTGTACAAAAAACTGGTCGCCCAATTCTCAACCTCAGGCTTGTCCTTGCTGTCAGTACCCCGTGGAGGACCTTTTGCACTTTGTGTTGTTTTGTCCAACATATATGGACTTAAGGAGGAAAACACTTTTGCCACTACTGTGGTCAGCTGGATTGTCTCAAGCCAGACCAGCCCTTTGCTATTTACTCTCAGCTGCCACGTTGCCAGTGGCATGGGGCTCGGTGGACTATTTGAGAAAGGCCTGGTACAGGAGAACTAAAATCATCTCTCAAAATCTGATTGAATATTGACAATCTAATGACTATTCAGGCATTCCCTTGGAGGATATTAATCGCCATTCACACATGCACTTTTAAAGTTCTACCATTTTTTATCTAATGTGTTTCTTTTTATGTCATGTATTTTATCTTGTATTGCTGTTTATGGAAATTTGTTTCCGAATAAACGTATTGATGATGATGATGATGATGATGATGATGAAGTGAGGCACACCTCTGCTATTTCTCCTTCTACTTGTGCCCAGCCCTGCAAGCCTCACATGTAGAAATCTTGTATGCAGACTCGTTTCATAGTGATAAGTAGTCTGTCATGGATGACAGATATGTTTGAGTACAATTTATATTTTGCTGTCCATGTTATTGCAATACTGAATTCCTAAAATTACTACCTATGAAAGATGTCACATTTTTTTTTATACTAGCTTTTTCCAATATTCAGGACACAAATGTATTATTATAATTCCTCCTGATTGTTAATTCACTTCCAGGTAATTTTCAGTGCTACCTCTATCGCAGTCATCATTGCATAAAGACAGTATAGAAAATGTTTATCTGGTTATCTATTAAATCATGAAAGCTGGTATTTTCTGGAAGAAAGTACCACAGGCCCCTGCAAGAATTCTGAAAGACATCCCAATGGCTCTTGCTTTTGACACACGGACAGGAGACACATACTATACTTCTTTGGTTCTAAAGGCCCTCGTCAGCATCTGTGGCTGCATTTTCTGTTTGAAGTAAAACAGAGCTGGGCCAAGTGGAAGAGTTTGGATATTGAATGTGAATGTTACACAAGAATATTACAAGTGGGGATATAACACTATGTTAATACCATACTTCATTCCTAATCTTACTACCTCTGATAGATGTGTAATGTTCTTTTTTGTTTTTAAGCTGGCTTCTTCCAATAATCAGAACAAAAATGTATTATTGTATTTCCTCCTAATTGACAAATCACTTCCAGGTATTTTTTCATTGCTACATCTATCGCAGTCAACAGTGCATATAGACAGCATAGAAAATGTGCATCTTTTTATTGGTACATTTTTTTACACGCTTAATCCTGGAGACCAGTCTCTAAGCGCAGGATCGCAATTCGAACCTGTGTTGCTCTGCGTTGCCTTCCTTTCACGACAAATGCGTTGCTCTTGAGTTATCCTCATGGTCCATCTATCAAATGGTGATTCAATCTCCAAACTCTTCCGATTGGCCCAGCTCTGTTTTACTTCAAACAGAAAATCCAGCAAAACAGGCTGACCAGGGCCTTTAGAACCAACGAAGTATGTGTCTCTAGTCTGTATTTTTAAGCAGGTCATAGCAATTACCATGTCTTTCAGAACTCTTGCAGGGGGCTGTGGGACTTCCTTCGAGGAGATAACAGCCTTACTCACATTATCACCTCGCTTTAGACCACTTTTCGTTACCCCCCAACATAGATTGCATGCCTTTCTTACAGCATTCTATTTCTAAAATGGCATCACAGAAAATTAAAGAGTGGCAGAAGACTACACAGTGAGTTAAATTGGTAGTATTCGGATATCGTTTCTTGAACAAAAAAAAAAAATTCTAATATTTCATCCAATTAGAAACCATACAGTGAAGCAAAGTTTCTCCAAGAGGTTAAATCAAATTTTGTTTCTATTAATCAGCTTCTTTTAAAGCTCATTAATCCCTTTTTTATCTAACACAGCTGTGATGAATCTAGCAATATCGTCACTGATTCTCTGGAGGGAAGCTTCTCTTGTGTGGCCAGGGAAAGGCAGAAGCTACCTGACTCTGACCCTGGGGTGGCTATCTTCGGGAGGCCCATGTAGGGGCGAACGAACTCCAGAGAACCAGGACCACACTGAATCAAAATAAACCTTCAAGTGCAATTCTTAATGACACCCATGTGCCTTTTGCAATATGCCTATATGGCTTATTGTGACACAGATAACAACATTCACAAGTTTTCTTGACCAACAACCTTATTTACCCCCCCCCCCGCCCTTTTTTTAGTACTGAGACAAGTAAGAGCGATGGAGCAATAAGGATGACCAGAAGCAGTAAGCATACGCCACGCTCTAGTCTTTGGAAAGTGTTAACTAATTACGGGAAGTTTAAAACACGCACAGCTAAACAGAATACGAGTGAGAGGCAGAGACTGCAGTGGTTGGAACGCCAGAGGGGAGTTCACTTTGGAAGGCAGCACAGAGGCTGACGAGACCAGCATGCAGAGAGACCGGGCCAAGAGAAGCTCACAACTTTATTGCTATGGGCAGCTAGAGCCGCCAGAAGCAAAGGAAGATAAAATGGGAGCCAAACAGCTAACAGGGTGCATCCCCAGTCAGCAAACCAAAGGAGACGAAGATGGAAGGACGCGAGGAACGCCAGACCTGCATGGTAAGCCGTGAGAGAGCGAGTGGGTTACCGGAACGCTTGAGAGAAAGTGTTGAATATCATTAACAGTGCAAGAAAACCCAATTAAAGTAACTGGAGGAACTCTCTCAGACACCAGTGACTCCTCCCTCCAATCCTCCTCACCTGGGTCTTCAGTAGAACTGTCCTGAGTCTCCGTCTTCTTTTTCCTTCTTATCTTCTTAGTCTCTTCACTGTTCCTTTCCTTCTTCTTCTCGTAGAAGTAAGGGCGAGCTCCCCTGGAGGTCACGTTGCCTGGGTTGGGCTACACCTTGCAATGGGGACTCTGAGGAGCTGAGCCCAAACCGGGAAAAAGTTTGCGTCAAAAAAAAAACCTGGAGTAATGCTGGGGTAGGGAGATGTAGCAGAAGGTCTGATTGTATAAGAGAGAGTTCTGGTTTAGTAGGATTCCATTAGGAGGGATTTCCTGCGTAAATGTGGTAGTTTGAAATCCAGGGAAGGCACAGCTTCAGAGTGTGCAGGATTGCCAAGCAGCATGGGCAAGAGAGAGAAGAACAGAAGGAAAATGGCGGTTCAAGCACTGAAGTAAATCCAGGTAGTAGTCAAAGAGAAGGGAAGATGATTCAATGGAAGTGTTAGAACTTCAGGACGGGTCCGGCGAGACCCAGGGGGAAGCCACAGAGGAGCGACAAGCAGGGAACGACTCGGAGCAGCCGCCAAACTGGTTGCGCAATGCGAGAGAGAGAGAACAGAGAAGCAGGAGGCGAACAGGACTCCGAACGCCGGAGCGTGAAATGCAAAAGCAAGCTTCAGGCAGAACAAGCAAAACGATAGCAAGCAAAAAAAAGAGCATCTCACTGAAGACTTTGGGTTGCACCGCTGTGAGCCACAAGCAGGAACCTGAGAAATAGTGGCGGCGGCCATATTGAATAAACACTAGACAGCTGGTGGAACAGCGGAGTGAAACTTGATGGAACCTTCTAATGCAGTTGCCATTTGTGCCAACATTTCCAAGGACGAAGCATGATAAACTGATACAAATAGGAACAGTTTTAAGAAAGGGCAGGTGACCCAAATCTTGGAAAAGGACATTGATATAAATACGACCAGTGTTAAGAAAGGGTTAGTGACCCGATATTTGAAAAGCAGAGTTGATACCAATAAGAACTTTGCTGAGAAAGGTTTGGTGACCCAATACTGCAAAAGCATTATTTATTGGAAGAAAGAAAAAGTGAGTAGAGAACGGAAAAGTCCTGCAAGGATAGTAAACCAGGCGCTGTGCGAGTCTGGGACCAGCACCCAAGAAACAGAATTGTGATATCCTGGCAGGAGAGTAAACCAGGAGTGAGAAGAGAAGTAAACCTGAAACCGTGGAACAGTGAGGACGAATACAAAAAGGGAAGACCCATAGCGCTTTTATGGATCAGTAATAAAGTCGCCATACCCTGGCAGCAGAGTACACCAGGGGTCAAAAGAGGAACAGTCAAAGGAAAAGGGAAGAACCATACCCCTTTAAGTTTAATTGAGATACAGAGTGAGATAAACGAAAAAGATTCAAGAGAACTGTGTGTTTGAAAGAGACTCAAAGGAAGGCTTATTCCCCCCTGGAATGACCTTGTACTGTATTAATATATTGGATGATGAAAAACAGAAAGAACAAAGGGAATAGAGGTATTTTTTTTAAACTGTGGAAGCATAATAAGTGGAGAAACTCAAGGGAGTAGTCGTCCACCTTGAAACTGTGAAGTGAAATATTATATATAGAAAGAGACACAAGGGGAGAGCCCTTTTGAAACGGTGGAATATTGTTTGACCTTTTTTCCGGAAGTACTGGACAAACAGTGAAAGACCTTAAGAAACATAGGGGACGGGAAACGCCCTTCTTCTCGTGGAACTGTAAGTCCTTTTTGTTTTTCGGCACCTTATAACTTTATCTTTGGAACTCTGACGGAAAGCTACAAGTGCATAGCTTGCAGAAATCCCCTTGTGCACATTGTTTTGAGTTTAGCGTGTAAGGGTCAGTTTAGGGTTTTTGGACACAGGACGGAGTACTCTCTTTGGTGTAACATCCTGACAGACGTTCATTAGTTTTGTTGAGGCAGGGAAACCCCTCATAGACCTTGGGAAAGGTAGGATTTCCCCAGCCCCTTTTAATATTTTGTCAATAAAGATCTTAGTTCATACTGTATTTGAGTTTTACTCTTGATCCCTTATTTTGTGGAATCATATAACACATTTACTGTTCTAATTGTCCCAGTAAGATTGCAATTCATAACCATTGTTCACGTTTCCTTTTGCAATATAGTGGCATGGGTCCATTAAAAATGAAGACACTGCAAACCAAATGGATGATATCCATAACCTATCTGAACTCATTGGCTATTTCTGTTCTGGTGGATGTGGAGACCCCAAACTAAATTGGAAGCTCAGAAAACCTAGGTTAATGAGGGATTGGTACATCGGTCATCCTTCTGGGAGATTTATTGGTAAAAGCATTTTCTCTAAGACCTTGTTAGTCATTCGGCAGAAATGCCTACAACCTGCTAATAGATTGCCGAAGGTTTGTCACACTTAACAATGTATATAATTATTGCAACCTTTTCTTACAGGTCTGTGGCTGTTTCTCAAAGAATCATGTTTTGTGCCCCACGGTTTATCTAGAGCAATATTAGGAGAAGGCAGCAGTTATGCACATCTATGCATGCTGGCATAATATGTCTCTGGGCACAATGATACGTGCCCTTCAGACAGGAAGCTAACAGTAATTATAAGCTTCTAGAAAGCTCATACAGAAACACAGATGTATAGTTTGTGTTGTTAGCTAACCGATTTAGTAGAATAAGGTAAGACACACTCTAGAACTTTTATGGTGAGTTAAATAAAAAATGTGGCTTTAACCTATTTTCCAATTTACCGCTCTGCGAAAAGGTTTCCAGAGAATAAGAGAGCTGAAACCTACATGCGTACCATGAATTCTTTATTAACCATTTAATTTAAGGAGTTTAATACCTATTTACTGACTTAAAATTAGATTCTGGGAGTGATCCACCAACATTTTTTTTGTTGCACGTTGCTCTGACAATTGCACACAACAAATTCAAGGGTGTTTGTGAAAGGTCTACAGTCCTCCCTCTTTCCCTCAATTCGTGCATGTTGGTGGTACAGCTGGGAGAGTTAACTATTGTTCTAATTCCTGGAGTTGGGAAACGGGTTCATACTTTTGGATTGACCTCTCCAAAAGTTTTGTGTCTTTTCCCCATGCTGTTATCCTTAAAAGTGTATCCTGGAACCTTGGATCAATTAATGACCCTGCAGGTTTTAAACTTGCAAGATCATGATTGTCGTCTTCGCAGCACACACCCCTCCAAACACTGGTATTTATTTGTTTACTGGTGTTTTGTAAAGCACTGCAAGTATTCAGGGAAGGTAAAGAGCTGCTCACCTACCAAACAGGACGTAGTAACTGAGAGTAATGGATTTATATATATATTTCTGAGGCTTGTGGAATCTGCTTATATCACATGTTATGAATAGGCCGACATTAAGTGGAGGCTGCGGAGTATTACATTTGTTTTTGAAACTCGAAAAGGGACTTTGACAGGGCGTGTCAGTAATACTATCCCTAGAGTGTGATGTCCACTGTACCCATGGTCCTTCACGCGTCGAGGTACCTCAGATTGTTTTTTTCCGCCATCTTCGTCGGACGCTGAAAGCGGAGTTCCTTTCTGGCTAACGCCATTTATTATAAAAAATTAAAGCTAGTTACTCTTTCTGTCCTGTCTTAGCTGTTCCTCGACAACAACTTTGACTATGGCTTCAAGGACTGACTTCGTAGGCTGCAGAACTGCCTCAATGAACTTCCACATGGCCTCGGAAACATGTTGTCGAGGCGAAGGTCCAGAAGCTCCCTGTCCTCTGAGCAATCGCGTTCGCCTCACGACAGGCCCCCGGAAGTCGAAATAAATGTCTGATTCGGACACTGTGTCCAAAACTACCACCAAAATACGAAAGACGCGGCGCCGGCACGTCCACTCGCCGAGAAGCGACAGTCGACAGACACATCGGAATCTGTGAAGTCGGGTAAATCCCCTCAAGCCTCGAAATTGTCACATCTTTTTTAAAAACATGTCCCAGAAGCACTTCTTAAGGGGCGGACTTTGAAACATCACACATCGAAGACCCACAAATCCCATAGGGAGAAGGAGACTGTTACCCAAGGGGAGGGAACATTATCTGAAGCTATGAGGCACAAGAAGTAGCCTACCTCCCACTCCTTCAACTATTCCAAGCTCATCACTGTGGTCTGCTGAAGATATAGTCATGAGGCGCATGTCCTTTTTGGGCAACCTTTTCAAAACAGCCACCCTCAAGCTCTTGAAAACCTCCAGAACACGCCACCAGGTAGCGGGGCGACACTGTCACAACCCCCCGCAAAAAGAGCACGGGAAGACTCCCTACAAGCAACCACCCCTCAGCAGGACCCGGGTCAGCTTGCACACTATGACCCCAACCAAAGCTTCCTGGAGACTGGAGCATATTCAGATTCAGAGGATCAGGGGGACATAGGGGAGGTTGACCACTATTATGACGACGGCTAGGAAGACGTTTACGTCTTACCGTCACCAGACCATGCAGACCCGCCTGTGGCAGACCCATTGGCTGGATAACCAGATCCAGTTTAATGATATGCTCCTAAAGGCAGCTGAGCATTTCCAAGTAGAGACATCAGAAACACAAGTAGGCAAAGGTTTTGTCGAAGACATATTGGATGACAAGAAAGCAGCAACCCAATGTATCCCCTTATTGCAATCTGTGCAACGGTGTATACAACCTTCTCTGATAACCCCTAACCTAACACGGGCAGTTAACCCCTCCCCCCTTGAGAAAATGTTCGAACTGGACCCCTGTTACCCCATCTATATCAGGGGTCAATTGAAGCCGGACTCATTGGTCGTTACCACTACGAGGACAAGGGAAGGAACACCTCTTGCATCATCAGAGGCACCCCCGACAAAGAAAGCAAAGAAATATACACTTTCGGTAGGAAAGTCGCCACATTGGCCGCATATCAGGCAAGAATTGCCAACAACACCACTCGGCTGGCCAGCTACAACTGCAACAAGTGGGAAGAAATAGCAACAATAATGGCCTCAGTCCCAGAGCCATTAAAATCCCAACTCTCCCTCGCAGTAGCTGAATGGAAAGCTGTATCTAACTGCATTTTGAAAAATAATTTGGATGCAGCTGATAATGCTGAAAGAATTATCGCGGAGGGCACACTTATTAAGCGCCACGCATGACTATGCCAGTCAGGCTTTAAGCTAGAAACGCAAGCGACCCTTCTCAATATGCAGATTGAGCCTAATGTTCTGTTCGTCAAGGCAGTAGAGGATGCACTCAAAATCTGCAAAAGAAGTGTATGACACTCCAAAGTCACTAGGACAACTTGCAAACAAACCCTCAGGTCAAAGGGGAGGTAATCATTTTCGTCGCTTCAGGGGACATGATTCTCAGAGGGGCTCGGGTTACAACCAGGGTAAGGGTTCGTCCTGGGGTTCAACACAAGGCCAATCTTCGCAGGGCTTTCAGAGAGGCCAAATGAGACCCTGCAGCAGGGGCAGATCCTCCTCTTCTAGAGGTGGATCCATTCCCCCAAAGCAATGACCACCCGGTGCAGGTTCCCTCTCATGTCACTCAGGTAAGAGGACGCATAACACACTTCACCCACGCATGGGAGGGAATTACCTCAGAGAAGTGGGTCCTTTCAACCGTGGCTGGCGGTTATTGTGTAGAGCTACTACAACAACCCTCTCACCATCCTCTGAGACAAAGGAAAAACAACGCATACTGCTGGAAGAAGTAAACGCGCTGCTTCTAAAGGACGCTGTCAAAATCGTCCCGGCGAACCAGGTAAACAAGGGTATCTATTCAATGTAAGATCTAACAATGTGCCCAGTATTAGTCCTGCAACCCTGCAAATACCTATGTTAAGCCACAAAAATTCTGCATGACAATGCTACAAGAAGTATTCCCACTGCTAAGGCGAGGGGACTACATAGCAATCTTGGATATGAAAGATGCCTATTTTCATATGTCAATGTTCCCAGCACACAGAAAATTCTTGCGTTTCAAGATGGCAAACCAGCACTACCAATTCAAGGTGCTACCCTTCTGCATAGCATCTGCTCCATGGGTATTCCCCAAGGTACTGGCGGTGGTGGCAGCGTACCTGTGCAGGGAGGCAATACCAGTGTACCCATACCTGGATGACTGGCTGATCACGGGGGAAACACTCCAAATGTTCAAGCAAAACACCCAAAGAATGATCAACCTTCTTTTCCAATTGGGTTTCTCGATCCATGAGAAACAGTCAAGCTTTGTACCAAACAAGACCAAACAGTTCTTAGGAGCTGTCCTAAAAACAGAAGAAGGCTTAGTCTTTCCATCAAGGGAAAGAATACAAAACATACTGATGCAAATACCACAGTATCAAACCGGTCACCAGATGAGTGTGCGCAAAGCTATGCGTTTGCTCGGCATGATGGCATCTTGCATTTACCTGGTCCCACACGCACGATTGCGCATGCGCCCAATGCAGGAGTGGTTGGGGAAATAGTGGTCTCTGGCAGGCGGTCAGTGGGACGATTTAGTGGTCGTTTCGCTAACACTAGTTCAAGCTCTACGCTGGTGGACAAAGGAGAATTTGTTGAAGGGGAAAGCTCTTCCACGACCCAGTGGTGCAAGCGATTGTTACAACAAGCATCCCTCACCGGATGGGGGCCCCAACTCCTTCATCTCACAGCGCATGGTATGTGGACTCAAATCGCAGCACAGAACCACATAAACCTGCTGGAACTTCTAGCAATATTCAAAGCGCTTTAAGCCTTCAAAGCACATCTGACAAATCAGTCGGTACACATTCTCACAGCACCACTGTTATGTTCTACATCAACAAGCAGAGGGGGGCACACATTCTCCTAATTTGTCCAGGCCAGCACAGAAAATGTGGAAATGGGCACTCAAACGGATGATGTTCCTGACTTCTCAACATGTTCCAGGGGAACTCAACACCCTAGCAGAAGAACACAAGTGGCAGCTCGACAGAAATTTCATAGACCACATTTTCTCACAGTGAGGGTACCCCACGCTAGACTTGTTCACCACAAGAGAAAAGAAGCAATGCCCAGACTTTGCAACCAGGTTCACCAGCTGGACTCCAAGGGGAACGCCCTATGGAAGAGTTGATCAGGGAAATGTGCTTACGCTTTTCCCCCAACTTCACTAATGAGCAGGGTGGTACACAAGATTCACAGGGAACAGATGACGTTAATCCTAGTTGCTTTCATGTGGGCGAAACAGCATTGGTAACCACATCTGCGCAACCTGGCGATGTGCGATCCGGTCAAGCTCCCGTGCCGGGCCAATTTGCTTTCCCAGCATGGGGGGACTACACTACACCCTCAACCTCACTCAATGAACTTGGCAGAATGGCTCCTGAGGTCATAGAGTTTAGACATCTTAATTTACCTCAAAAGTGTATGGACATCCTCAAGGAGACATGTAAACCAAACACCAGACGCTGTTATTTCGACAAGTGGAGGAGATTTGTAATTTGGTGCCAGTCAAAACAAATAAACCTGATAGAATGTCCTCCAACTCACATTCTTCATTACATGCTCCACTTGTTAGACTCAGGGTTGGTCTTTAACTCTATAAAGGTTCACCTGGCGGCTCTATCCTGATACACCACCCCTCACAATAAAGTATCATAGTGGAAGGTTCCTGTCATTAAGGCATTCATGGAGAGAGTAGAAAGACTCCACCCTCCTATTTCAAACCCACCGCCAGGGTGGGACCACAACATAGTACTTACAAAGCTTTGAGGTTATGTATAAGTCAAGCGTTAAACATCTCACATATAATATGGCTTTCTTGGCGGCTATCACCTCCATAAGGAGAGTCAGTGAACTTAAAGCATTGTCAGTGCAAGACCCTTTCTTTGTTATCCAGAAAGACAAATTGGTATTAAGAATGCACCCTAGGTTTTCACCTAAGTTCATCTCTAAATTCCACGTAAACCAATCCATTGAGCTACCGGCCTTCTTTCAGAACCCAACAAACTCAGCTGAGAAGAAACTCCATACAGTAGATGTAAGGAGTGTGGTCCTTTACTATTTAAACAAGACCAGACCGCTCAGAAAAACAGACCAACTCTTTGTCTCCGTAGCACCAGGCAGAGAAGGAGACCGCATTTCCAAAAATGCCATCTCCAAATAGATAGTCATATGCATACAGCTCTGCTACTCTTTATCAAGCAAAATACTGCCTTTCACACCAAGAGCTCACTCCACAAGGGGTACAGCAGCTACTCTAGCTTTTATCGCAGACGTCCCGCTGGACGCCATTTCCAAAGTGGCTACATGGAGCTCAGTGCACACCTTCACTCAGCACTACTGCATTGACACACACTCTAAAGCAGATACTCAGGTGGGACAAGCAGTTCTAAAACATCTATTTGCTGCAGTACCTTCTCACAACCCACCACCTTCACAAGCACTGCTCGCTAATATATGCATAGGCTGTGATCCAAGCAGATTCGACAAGCCTCACAAGGGATACATTACTCACTGTAATCATATTTCTGATGCTTGTATCTACTTAGTCACATGCTCCCACCCTTTCTCCCCTTGGAGTAGAAGGTGCATGGATGTGTTTTCTGGGCTTTATCTACATATCTGCTTTACTACACCTGTACTCACGCTACACTTCATGCAACCTCATGTCAGAAAGAAAACAATCTGAGGGACCTCAACGTGTCGAGGACCATGGGTACAGTGGACGTCACACTAGGGATAGTATTACTGGCACGCCCTGTCGGCATCCCTTTTCGAGTTTCGAAAACAAAAACTGTAATACTCTGCAGCTTCCACTAGATGTCGGCCTATGCATAGCATGTGAATCTAAGCAGATAGAAGCATCAGAAATACGATTACGGTGAGTAATGTATCATATATGTGTGTATATATATATATATATATATAACACGGTACGCGGTAGCGGGCGTGTAGTTATGGTTACGTTGCTAAACTCATAGGAAAAACACATTTTCGGTGGCTTATAACTTCGCTCCCCCTGGAGGAATCCTCACCAAACTTTGCCAAAAAAGTATATGGCCTGATATGAATTTTTTCGCCAAGTTGGGTGAGGTTTCGTGCAGGGGGGCAAAGTTATAGGGGGGCCCCAACATTTAATTTTTTCCCATAGACTAAATGGGGAAAAACTTTGTGCATGGCTACAGTCTGAACGGCTGGACGGATTTTCACCAAATTTGCGGCAGGAGCGGGGGCTTGGGCTTAAATTGGACCAGTACTTTTGTTGCAAAGAACTGAAATGTACATCCCATAAAATGTGTGATATCTGGGTCCGTTCCGCGGACCCATTTCCCTGTTCACACCGTGGACCAAAGTCTCATTGGCCTGCTGCACGCCGTGCTGTTGGCAAACATTGGACGCGGCTGGTGGTTGGCTGGAGGGAAGCGTGCTGTGCGTAAGAGGTTTTAGGAAACACCGCCATGTTGTATCAGAGGACAGTGTTGTGGTGTGTGTGCCAAGTCCCTAATGCATTGTGTTCATAGCTGGGCCTCTTGTATGTAAGTGTGTGGTCACTGAAAGTAGTCCTATCTGCCTCCGCTCTTGCGTCTCTTTTCCCTGTTCGCTGCATGGTGAAAATTGTGATTGCACTGCAGTGTACGGTGATGTGTTGTGCGTGAATAGTTTTCGATAACGCCGATATGTTGTTTCGGAGGGCAGTACGGTGGCGAAAGGGCCTGGAAAACATAGTTTACAGCATGTGGTGGGGGGAAGAAGGGATCGAAAGGATGGGGGAGTGAGAAGCACTGCAAGTGATGCATTTCATTAGAAGAAGACGGTGGTGTGCCAGCGGTATCCGTGCATACTACGCCTATTTGCAGTTATCTCAAAAGGCAACAATCTTGTGTGGTCATTGCAGGCAGCCTTCATTATGGCATGCCAGCTGCAGCAGCGATGTCTTTCTGTGATGAGTGGTGGCAGGCACATTTGCAGAAGGGGAGTGCATTCCACAAGACATGCACATTTACAGATAGAGTGTACTATGATGTGCTGTGTGTGGTAAGTCCGTAGCCCCTTTAATGCATGGCTGCAGCCCTTGTACAGAAAAGTATGTCCACTGGTTGAAAAGGTATGGCGACTGGTTGAAAGTCGGTTCCACATTGTCGCTTTGTGTGTGTGGTTTGGCTGCATTTCACACATTGTTGGTTGTATGGGTGTGGTGATTGGTAGAACATCGTACAGTTGTCGATGTATGGGTGGAGATGCTACAGTGACTAGTTGTGCACTGGGTGTACTAATGTAATAGGGTAAATATGGAAGAGGTTACAGTGCAAATGGTTTTTACATGTGCTTCCATAGTGTGCATTGCGCGGATTAGTAAGTGTTGAAGTGCACTTTGCAGTACTGCTTGTATACACTTAGTACAGTGTGGAGAGCAGGACCAATGTTGCGAAGATTGTGTTGTTTGGTTGGCATTATATCAATGGTTTCTGATTGGAAGTGGGTAGTGGTGCCAAATCCTGTGGTATGTTTGTGCGGAGGTTGGGTAGAAGTGCTGGTGCCTATGTTTCCTTTCTGAATTGTGGTACATGCCTACGTGTTCGCTTGCATGGCTTTATGATGTTGTGATGGGTATGGGCAAGGCCTAGACTGTTGGGTGCACCCACCAGGCTAGGCCTTCATAACTGCCACCACAATGCAATGCAGTCATGCACTTGTCAGTCTGCATGCTTGTCAGGTTGGTGGCTTGTACGCAATGGTTGTGGTGGACATTGTAGACTTGGTAGAGTAGCATAAGTGAGCTGCTATGTGTACATTACCATACTGTGCACATCATTGCCCCTGTTGCACAATAGAGAGCCACATGTCACCATTTGCATTTGCTATGGTTAGGCCCTTATAAAACCCTTGCTTTAGGAAGTGCTTTAAGATATGGCAGCATGAAAGGACGTGCTCAGCAGCACACATGTAAAACATGGCCAATGGCCACAGCCTCCTACATACCGTTCACCACACCTGCACCCAATAGCCTAGGCCTTTATAACAGCCACCACAACCATACAGTTGTCACTCTGCATGCATTTGAAGTTGGTGACTTTTAGACAATGGTTGTGGAGGACATTGTACACGTGGTCGACCAGCGGAAGATAGCTGGTATGTGTAATTTAGCTTCTGATGCTTGTTAATCTGCTTAGAATCACATGCTGTGCATATAGTCCGACATCCAGTGGTCACCGCAGAGTATTGCATCTTGTCTTTTCAGTATCAAAAGGGGACGTTGACATGGGCGTGCCTGCAACACTATCCCTACATGACGTGTAGTGTACCCAAAATCCCTCACGCGTCGAGGTCCCTCAGATTGTTTTTTTCCGGCCAGGATACTGGTCGCCTTATGTGGAGCTCGTCCAGAGAAATTGCTATTATTTTCCTCGACCTTTGGTCATATATATATTGGAGAAATATTACCCTACCATCCCTTACATTGACTGTTTCCAGGTCTCCACCGAAGACGGTTCCACGGATCTTCGACGGACCGTGTTCCGGCCGGCGCTGCCGACCACATGGCCGGGCCAGGCCTACACAGTAGGGAGAGGGGTCGGGGTAGACATTTCCCTTTCTGACAAGGCCTTTCCCTTTCCTCTCTCTTTATTCCCTGGGTCTCTTTGTCACTTTTTATTTCCTCAGCTATGGAGAGGACTCCATTTAGGTTTTGTCCTTTGTGTACGGCCAAATTCCTTTGGAAGGATAAACACTGTAAATGTAATCAGTGTTTGCCCCTTAATCACGACGAGCCGGTTTGTGCGGCTTGCAAGCTCCTGTGCCCAAACACTCTGAAGGAGCGCCGTGTTAATCGGTGGGCGGCCTACGGATTGTCACAGGCAGAGTCTAGCTCTCCCGCTGCCACAACCGTCCATTGTGACAAGGCGCTGAGTGACGAACAAGCCTCCGATTCGGAGGCGATTGACCTTTCGGCGGAGCATTCTCACTCCGCGTCGTCTGTCCCCAGACCTGTTAGGCAAGACTCAGATCCTGCTGTGGGGAATGTACACCCCGGTGACAGACGCACACGTTTTACACACTAAAAACACAACCCCAGGGACGTCTTTGACGAAACAGTCGAAGCATTCCATTGCACCAATGGCCACACCGATTACTTCGGGCCTGCCCACCTACCATCAGGATCGGCAGCCCTCCTCGCAACCGCAGAAGCGTCTTGCGACTGGGCCCTCTAAATCGAAGAGCGCTGCTCCCAATATTCAGGAATCCGTCAAGACGCATCGTAAGAAAGCGTCCACGGCCAAAAAGGCCCCGGTTCTGCCGAAAGTAATAGCGCAACTGGATGCCTGAACTTTAGAACTTCCCGATTCTGAAGTGATCACCGAAAGCATCGCCAGGATCATTTCGGTGGATTCTCAGAAACAACGGTCCAAGGATTCATCGAAACCCAAGGACAAACGCAGGGATTCGTCGAAATCCAGGGATAGGCTAAAGGATTTACCGGAACCTACGGAAAGGCCCACAGACAAACAGAAGGACACGCGTCAACCGTCGTAACCCCAAAAAGACTTTTTCGGAAGGTACTGAGGGATTTCTTAAAGGAGAAATCTCGACATTTGATGACAGAAGATCCACTACAAGAGCTCTTTCCACCCCTGGACCGCTCTGGTTCATCTGTTTGGACCAGAGAAAAATGTGAAGGATGCGTGGACAGGCTAGGGAGGTTTGTAGAACTCTGAGAAGTCCACACCCAAGAGATCTAGAGAGCCCCCCCTCTACCTGTAGCTAAGCTCCAGAGGGTCTTTGACCCTACTCAAGATGAGGAAGAAGAGGAATATATTTATGACCTCACTGAGGAGGAGGCTCAGGATGAGGCTCAGGATGAAGATCCCTTCGCCGACTCTGAGCAGGTTCATTTGGACCCAACTCAGGGTTGTGGAGTAGACCCAGACTCCAACACCGGAACTGATGCCTTGTGCTTGGACTCCCCTCCAACCACCCCCACTCGACAGGCATCCCCGGTCAATGATCAAATGGCTTTCAATGCCATATGGAGGAAATCAGCTGAACATGTCCATATTTCGCCCCAGAAAGCCGTTCCGGAAGCTAATTTTGTGGAGGACATTTAAAAAGAAAAAACATCTGCCAGCCAAGCTATTCCTCTTTTGAATTCAATCAAGAAGCGGTTGGCCCCTTCTTTATTAACACCTGCTCTTACCTTACTAGAGCAGTGAATCCTAGTGTAGAAAAACATTTTCGACCCTCCCCCTCTGACAACCTCTACATCAGGGGTAATTCTACTCCAGATTCACCAGTAGTGACAACTACCAGGAAAAGAGCAGGGATTCCCCTATCTAGTGGGGAGGCACCTCCTGACAAGGAGTGTAAGAGACTATACGCTTAGGGGAAGAGGATCACTGCATCTGCGGATTACTCCACTCGCATCGCAAATAATACAACCTTGTTGGCCAGCTATGCTGATGCACAATGGGCCAAACTAGAGGAGGGCCTTCAAGAATTCCCTGAACTGCTGCAAGCCCATCTGCTCTCAACAGTGGCAGAGGGAAGGCAAGTTAACCAGAGTATGCTAAAGAATGCTTTGGAGGCAACAGAGACAGCCAGAAGGTTTTTGGCTCAGGGTACCCTCTTGAAGAAGCATGCATGGCTAAGGAACGCTGGTTTCAAACCAGAGACCCAAGCTTCACTTATAAATAAACCAGTGGATGAAGCTAATTTATTCAGAAAGGCAGTGGATGAAGCCCTCGAAACTGGAAAGGAGCAGCATGACACCCTTAAGACTCTGGATCAAATCACCCAGAGACCTTCACAAAGAAGGGGAAGCGGGAATATACTTTCCTTTCATGGCCAACGTTTCCCTCAAAGTCAATACAGTTCGAGAAATAACTGGTCTTCTCCCCAAGGAACCAGTAGCTGCACCACTCCATATCCCACAAGGGGGAAACGACCTGGTAAAGGAAGGGGCGGTAATTCTAACCCTCGAGGCTCCCCAGCCACAGGCCAAAAATGACCCACAGTTCGGGGTCCCCTCCCATGCATCCCCGGTCGGGGGCCGGCTAACATCATTTCTTCAAGCATGGGAGGGAATAACTACAGACCAGTGGGTTCTGAAGACTGTTGCCCACGGGTACTCTAAAGAATTCTGCCGGAACACCCAGTTCAGACCGCCACGAGCAAGACACCTGACACAAGAACATCTGCGCATCCTGCTACAAGACGTCGAGACCCTGCAGGAAAAGGGTGCCATGTTATGTTATGTTATATTATGGGTGCTTATAAAGCGCCGACAGCCCGCAGGCATCAGGGCGCTGATAACAAACAACATGTAAGGGTCACATTTGAAATTAACGTCTGTCTCATCGGGTTCTTATTTTGCTAAGCATTAAAGTTTACTTGAAGAGGTAAGTCCTCAAGCTCTTCCTAAACATCTGCCCATGCCTGCTTTGAGCTTGTATCTTGGCAGGTTTAGCAGTCCTTTATCCGCTGAGCGTAGTTGTCTCGAAGGGCTATATCTTGTAAATTGTTTCTTGAAGTATAGCGGGGCCTCTCCAGAGATACACCTGTGAATGATTGTCATTGACTCGAAGTTCACTCTGTCTTCAACTCTTAGCCAATATAATGATTTCCTTGCCTCTGTTGTGTGCTCCCTAGTTTTTAGTTTCTTCACTAGACAACCCATGCCATTTTCCATGACTTGACATCTGGCAATGTCTTATTTTGTTGCTCCCAACAACAATGCATTTCCATATTCTACTCTGGATAGTACTATTGCTCTAGCTATAGTTGCAGAATTCTTTTCGCTCGGATAGGGTCTAATGGCTTTAATGAGGCGTATATAGTATGAATTGTTTTTGTGTAAATAGTTGACCTGAGCCTCTGAGCTCACTTGGGCATCTACCATCATCCCCAAGGTCTTAACCTTGCACGACACTTGAATTTTGGCCTCTTTGATAGGGAAGAAATTATGCTCCTCTCCCAGTTTGGCTCTGGCTGCGCTGGTTCCAAAGATCAAGAGCACTGTCTTTGTGTTATTTAGGCACATCCAGTTTTGCTGCATCCACTGGTCTATTATGTGGTAGAGTTCCGCTATTTTCGCACTAGCACTATCTCTTGTGTGATCGCCCTCTAGTTCTAATACCTATAATATTGTCTGCGTAATTTGTAGAAAAGATGCCGACGTCCTCCAACAGATCACAGAGACTTCTCATATATATGTTGAACAACAACAGAAATAGGCTTGCTCCCTGCGGTACACTGAAAATAATTGAGATAGCCTCGGAAAACATTTCCCCCCAGTGTACTCTGGCTTGACGCTCCGAAAGAAAAGGATATAAGCCAGTCCAAGGCAATCTGGGAGCATCCCGCTATTTTTTTTTAGCGCTTTTACTAGGAGCTGGTGATCTACCAGGTCGAAGGCTGCGCTAAGGTCCAACAGAATCAACATCCCTGTTTCGGCTCTGTCCACTAACTCAAGCATATGGCTTTGCAGGTCTAACATGGCCGTTTCCGTACTATGGACTGCCCTGAAGCTAGATTGTTGTTGGAGTACTGCTTGCTCCTCTATATGTTTCTGTAATTGGATCATAGCTATTTTGTCCAATATTATAAGGACAAAGTTAGCATTAGTAATGGGACGTAGATTACCTGCGTCCTTGGGGTCAAGACCAACCTTTTAACCAAAGGCGTAATTGTGACTTTTTAAATTTTCTTCAGTACTTAACCTTCTTTAAAATATGCGTTAATTATTTTCATCAAAACAGGTGCGAATATTTCCTTATTTTCTAGTATAATTTTTGAAGGAAGTATATTTTCGGCACTTGATGTTGGTTTCATTTTGTTTAGTACCACCAGCAGTTCTGCTTCAGAGACTGATGTGAAATTAAAGGAATCAGTGACTCCCTGATTAAAACAGTCTTTTTCTGGCATGACTTCTGATGATTGTTCTCTGGCTTTAACTATATTGTCTCTTGCTTTTTGCCTTTTTTGCTGCGAAGGCATTTTGGACTATATCGCAGTCTTCCTTAGATGGTGAAAAGGGCAGAGTAAGGACTTTAGGTTTTTCAATATTTCAAATATTTTGCTTGTGGCATTTGATGCTGCTGCTATTTCTTTATTGTAATTATTAGCCTTAGCTTTTCTAATGCTTTCCCTGTATTTTTTATTGGCATGACTCCAGTTGTCCTTCTTTTCCTTGGAGCAATTTTGGTGCCATTTTCTTTCTAGTGCTCTTTTTTCTACTTCCTGTTTGTTTAGTTCTTCACTGAACCACTTCTGGTGATTACTATTTTTCCTCGCTATTTTAGTTTTCATGGGGGCTTCCTGTTCCACCAGATTCTGAATCTGTGCAAGGTATTTGTCCAGCATTATTTCACAACTGTCTTGCTCTTGGAAGGATTTCAGGATTCTTGTGATACAGGGTTTGAGTTCTGGTCATAAATTTTTAAAATTTCTACTCTGTACTTTTATATGAGGATTATGGTGCTGTTTGGTGTTATCCAATAATACCTCAAAAGACACCAGGTAGTGATCACTCCATATACATGGTTCTGTGATGGCCCTCTGAGGCTGCAGGTTGTGCGTTAAGGCCCAGTCTATTTGGTTGCCTTGTGGGGTTGTGGGTTCGTTGTTAATAACAACGTAATCAAGATTTGTTAAGGTCTTCTCGAGAGAGATGGCTTCTTTATCCACCTTATTACCTCTCCAGTGGTTAAAGTCTCCTAGCAACAATGTGGATGGATTAGGTGATTTTAAGTTTGAGTTGTGAGCTAAGCTAATTTGCAAAGTCTGAGACTAACGATGGAGGTATATAAATGACTATTATGTTGATGCAGTTGTTGGGTGTAACTGTTAATTTGAGCTGTAGGGTTTCATATCCGTAACTACTGAAATTTGCTTTGATTAGTTTCAAGGACTCTCTCGCTACAATTGCCACTCCCCCACCCTGGCTACCTTCCCTGTTAGTATTATACACTGTGTATTCCTCTGGTACAGCAATGTCACAGGTGGGTCCTATGGGGTCTTTAAGCCACGTTTCAGTAATACAAAGTAGATCAATTTCTTTCTCCATGATCAGCTCATGTATGCTGAGTGCGTCTTTGCACATGGATCTGGTGTTTAGCAATCCTACCTTAATTGTATGGTGTAGCAGGGAGTGGGATGAAATGCCCTCGGGGGGGATCATCTCTCTCCCTTTGTTTAAGGTCCCAGCTCCCCTTAGACATCTCACAGTTTATATTGTTGTCCAGGAGCAACATTCATTATGGATATAAAAGGCTCTTCTGTCCAAAATACTGCAGACGTGTAGCTGCTCCTCCACTCCTTCCACAGACTGGTGCAGACAGTGCCTGCCTGTGCGCGCCGGCGCCTTCGCGCCGGGTTTGGTGGTAAGTAGCTGCCTAGAACTACAATCGCACGTGCAGAGAGGAAACTCTCTGATTCAAATCACGTAGACTGTCAAAAGCGCTGCAATTCAATTTCAATGGAGCCGGGTATTATTTTCACTCAGTTTAAACAGCACCCCAAGCAAGAATGGAAGTTACAGGCACAATATTAAGGTACAATGTTTAAAAAGCACAAGCTGCAATATTAAAATACAATGTTTTTAAAACAGCGCAAGTTGCAATTACAATGTTAAAAGCGGTACTCCATAGAGGTCATACCTCTTCTACAGGTAAACAAGGGTATTTATTCAGTGTACTTCCTTGTACCCAAAAAGGATCTCACCATGCGCCCCGTACTAGATATGTGGCAAGCAAACAAATTTGAGAAGCCCCAAAAGTTTTGTATGGTCAGTCTGCAAGAAGTAATTCCCCTGCTCAAACAGGGGGATTACATGGCAACATTGGACATGAAAGATGCATACTTTCATATTTCAATGTTGCCAGGGCACAGAAAATACCTCAGATTCATGATACAAGACAAGCACCATCAGTTCAAAGTACTACCCTTCGGCATAGCCTCTGCACCAAGGGTATTTACAAAGGTACTGGCAGTGGCAGCAGCACACCTGCGCAGGCAATCCATTCCGGTTTATCTTTACCTCGACGACTGGCTCATAAGAGGGGACTCCTACGAAACATGCCTGTCAAATACCCAAAGAACAATAGATCTTTTATTCAGCCTGGGATTCTCCATCAACGAGAAGAAATTCAGCTTAGACCCCAGTCAGGTCAAGCAGTTCCTAGGGGCTTTAATTCGAACAAAGGACAGCCTTGTCTTCCCCTCCAACAAGAGGGTCCAAAACATGCTGTTTCAAATCCCTCAATATGTAGCCAGTCAAGATGTAACGGTACACAAAGCTATGCGACTGTTGGGAATGATGGCGTCATGCATTTATTTGGTTCCTCACATGCGCTTGCGCATGCGTCCAATGCAGGAGTGGCTCAATAGCCAGTGGTGTCAGGCCAGCGGACAATGGGACGATCTAGTGTTTATCTCGCCAGCCCTTGTTCTCTTGCTACGGTGGTGGTTGAGGGAGAACCTCTTGAAGGGGAAATCTTTCACAAACCGCGCAGTGCAGGCCACTCTAACTACAGACGCATCTCTCAGACGGTGGGGAGCTCACCTGCTTCAACACAGTTTGGTCGTCAGAGATAGCATCCAACCACATAAACCTGTTGGAACTATTAGCAGTATTCAAAGTACTGAAAGCTTTTCAGACACAACTGCAGGGAAAGACAGTCCTGATCCTCACAGACAGCACCACAGCCATGTACTATCTGAACAAGCAAGGGGGCACTCACTCTCCATGGCTGTCCAAACTGTCCCAGAACATTTGGAAGTGGGCTCTCAAACACATGTTCCTGTTGTCACAACATGTTGCGGGAGAACTCAATCTTCTGGCCGACATACTCAGCAGGGATTTCCAACTACCCTTGGAGTACAAATGGCGATTACACGTAGACATCGTATCCAACGTTTTTCGCAGAATGGGGCTTCCCAGAGATCGACCTGTTCGCAAATCTGGAGAACGCTCAATGCCAAGATTATGCCTCCAGGTACCCCCAGAACCATTCCAAGGGGAACGGACTCTGGATAACATGGTCAGGAACATTTGTTTATGCTTTTTCCCCTGACTCTCCTACTCAACAAGAAAGTGCACACGATGCACCAGGAACCAGACACAGTGATATTGGTGCCCCCCATGTGGGCCCGTCAACCCTGGCTCGCTCATCTAATGGAGATGTCCCCATCTCCTCCAATGAAACTGCCTTGCTTGTACAACATGTTGTCGCAAGACAAAGGGAAGACACTTCACCGATACCTGCAAACACTGAATTTAGCGGCCTGGCTCCTGAGGTCATAGAGTTTCGGGCACCTGCAACTCCCTCTAAGATGTATGGACATACTCAGAGAGGCAAGAAAACATAACACACAATATTGCTATTCCAGTAAGTGGAAGCGTTTTGTCATCTGGTGCAATTCTAAGAGCATCAACCCCATTGACTGCTCTCCTACCCATATTGTTTTGTACCCAACTCATTTACTTGACTCAGGCCTGGTTTTTAACTCTCTAAAAGTTCACTTAGCTGTTCTTTCAGCCTACACTACATCACAACAAAAGGTTTTGTGGTGGAAGATAGCAGTTATTAAGGCTTTCATGGAGGGAGTAAAGAGAATTCACCCTCCCATTTCTAACCCAGCTCCCGGATGGGACCTAAACGTGGTGTTGACTAGACTTATGGGGTCTCCTTTCGAGCCCATGCATAAAGCAAGTCTAAAAGATCTAACCTAAAAAAACTGCCCTTTTAATAGCCATAACTTCCATTGGGAGAGTCAGTGAACTACAAGCGCACTCAGTTCTAGACCCCTTTGTTACTGTTCACAGAGATAAGGTGGTTCTGCGCACCCGCCCTAGTTTTGCGCCTAAATTAATTTCAAAGTTCCATGTGAACCAATCCATAGAACTACCAACGTTCTTTCAGAACCCCTCAAACATGGGAGAAAGAAGCCTGCACGCACTGGATGTACGCATAGCAGTCATGTTTTACATGGAAAAAACTCGACCACTAAGAAAAACAAATCAGTTTTTCGTCTTGGTGGCAGCAGGTAGAGAAGGAGTTCTGTGATTCTAAGCAGATTAACAAGCATCAGAAGACATGCATTACTTACTGTAAAAGTATTTCTGATGATTGTATCTGCTTAGATTCCCATGCGCCCACCTGTCCTCCCCGCTTGGGTGGAAGAAACATAAGACGTCTTACTACTTACTCTCTTTTTCTGTACTCACTCACGTTAGTCATGGGCTCCCTCACGGCAATACAATCGGAGGGACCTCGATGAATGAAGGATTATGGGTACACTACACCTCACATAGGGATAGTGTTGCAGGTACGCCCATGTCGACGTCTCCTTTCGATTCTCGAAAGACGAGATGCAATACTCCCCGGTGACCACTGGATGTCGGACTATATGCACAGCAGTGAATCTAAGCAGATACAATCATCAGAAATGCTTTTACAGTAAGTAATGCATGTCATATGGTGTACATCATTGCCCCTGTTGCACAATAAGGTACCCCATGCCACCATGTCCATTTCATATGGTTTGCTCCTTATAGGCCCTTTGCTTTACAGAGTGCTTTAAGATATTGCAGCATGAAAGGACGTGTTCAGCAGCACACAAGTAACCTTTGGCTAATATACACAGCCTCCTACATACCGTTCAGCACACCCAAGGACCATTATGCAGCCATTGATGGAAATGTGTGCTCAGGGTGAAAGCTGGCAGGCTCTATTAAAGATGGAGAGTGCAGTACACATGGAATGAGCATTTAAACATAGCGTGTATGATGGTGTCTGCATGCATTTGAAGTTGGTGACTTTTACACAATGGTTGTGGAGGACTTTGTAGACTTGTTACAGCAGCAGAAGTGAGCTGGTATGTGTACATTAGCATACAGTGTACATCATTGCCCCTGTTGAACAATAGGGAGCCACATGCCACCATGTGCATTTCCTATGGTTTGGCCCTTACAATGCTCTTGCTTTTGGGAGTGATGTAAAGTATTGCAGCATGAAAGGCCGTGCTCAGCAGCACACATGTAAACTATGGCTAACTTACAAGGGCTCCTACATATCGTTCAGCACACCCAACGCAACTTTATGAAGCCATAGGAAGAGCACTTTTTTGGGCGGCTTTTAACTTCGCTTCCCCTGGACGAATCCTCACCAAACTTTGCAAAGCAAGTATATGGCCCACTCTGAAAAAACTTTGCTCACGCCTACAGCCCAAAACGCTGGATGGATTTTCACAAAATTTGCGGCAGGAGCAGCGGCTTGATCTCAAAAGCATGCTTTTGTTAATTTGGTGTAAATCCATCCAGTAGTTTGTTTTTAAAAAACGACCAAAATGTAAGGCAAACAAATTTGTGATATCTATATCCGGTCCGCGGACTTGCCTCTGATTGGCCCAGAAAAATGTGCAGACTTTTGGTGTTCCGCGGACACTGAGACGCAGCCGCTGATTGGGTGGTGAGAAAACATGAAATGCGTCGGTTTCAGCGAAACGCCCGCCATGTTTGGATTCGCTGACTTTTTGGGGTCCGCAGACAGCGCAGCAAATTTTTATTAAAAAAAAAAAAGCAACATTGCACTTGTCAAACTCAACAAACAATCTGTGGGGAGGTGCGGGGGTGAGGCTGGGATGGGATATGGCCATAAAAAGCCAAAAAACGGGTTGTTTTACCCCCGACAGTCAGCGAACAGCCCAGATGTCCTAGGGCAGTCCTGTGGTGTCTGCAGACACTTCAGAAGTCCTAGAACATCTGTGCCTGTTTCTGCATTACAGGGTTGGGTAAAAGCAGTTTTTGGATGGCTTATAACTTTAGCACCACTCAATGAAACTGCACGTAATTTTATTCTAGACCTAATCCTGAATGGTTTTGCAAGGTTTTGTGGGATTTTGTCAAGAGGGGGAAAAATTTGAGGAGGGGTCCCAAAATATTGTAAAGGCATATACATGTGGTGTCTTTTGATGAATCTACACAACATTCGGCAAAACGATTTTGGATCTAGATATAAATGGTTTTCTAAAGTTTGGTGGGATTTTCTCAAAAGGGGCGAAAATGGAGAGGAGGTCTCAACATTTTTAGATGGCTGGTAACTTTGTTGCCATTTGACGAATGTGGACAAAGGTATCGAGAAAGATTATAGACCCAACCTTCAATGTTTGTGTAAAGACTGAATGGATTTTGTCAAGTGTGGGCTAAGTTTTATGACTATTGTATGTACATACATTTTGACACTTTTTAAAAAATAAAACATGGGTGGTTTTCGAGCAAACTTGTGTAAGGAGCATTGGCAAGGACATTAAGCATGGTTTTGCAAATGTGCCCGTGTTTTATTTTTTGACAAGTGTCATAATGTAGGTACAAAAATAATCATATACCTTTGGTGACTGAGGTATAGTATAGCCTGTGGCCGTGGGCAGTAGTCAGATTGTCTGGGTCATGGCATAAGATCATGACGCGGACAATCTGGCTACTGGCCATGACCGCGAGGGACAAAAAATGGTGTTAAAGTGGCCATGTCCACTTGGGACCGGCTGTGTGCTAAAGTTATTTGAAAGTAGGATAGGTTTGAAAGAGAAAAACATGTGCTCATGGTAATATGGTCATAGGGTTCTGCAGACTGCCATAGAAAGGGAAGAGGGGCTCTGTACGGAGACCCGCCTTCTCTTTCCATGGTGGCCATCTTGGAAAAGGATTGTGATTCCTACAGCTCCTACAGCGGGGTGCCAGAGGTGTCCCGCTGTAGGAAGAAAAATCTATTTCTTAGCACCCCGGCTTCCCGCTTTGGGAACCAGGATTGCTAATGGCCTTTATCCCCCATTGCAAGGGCTGCAATGGAAAATAATGGTCCGGAGTCCTTGTTATTTATTTATTTATAACACGCTAAAGCCGCAGACGTCAGGGCGCACACAGACGCACCTTGCTTGGGCCGATAACTTGGCTGCCGGGCTGTTATCCCCTATTGCAGACGAAAAATGGTGTTAAAGTGGCCATGTCCACCTGGGACCGGCTATGTGGTAAAGTTATTGGAAAGAAGGATAAGTTTGAAAGGTGGTAAAAATGTGCTCGTGGTAATATGGTCATAGGGTTCTGCAGGCTGCAATAGAAAGGGAAGAGGGGCTCTGTACAGAGCACAGCCTTCTCTTTCCATTGCGGCCATCTTGGGAGGAGGGAGGGCAATAGCTGATGTCATTTTAAGTGAAATAGCAGTTTTACTAATATTCTTCCAAGTATGTGCTTTGCACTAGATTGTTAATAGATAATGAGTAAGTATCGGTGTAGGAGCTGTGCAAGGGAACATTTTGAGCTTGAAAGTTCCTAGATCAGTTGAAAAATGCAGTTCCAAACAGTCTTCGAAGCATGGACCTGATTGCAAAGTGCGGACTCTGTCCGGAAGGTCTGTGATGATATCGGACGTTTGCGGACGTTGACAGATGCAAAAACAGTGGAGAAAGTTGCAAAATGTGTATAGAAGAGTTAAACATGAGGCTAGAAGGTGGGAAATGGCAGAGTTTTAAGGTGAAACATTGTAAATTGGACAGAAGTGTTGCTATATTGGGGTAAGTATGATATTAGTAAGTTGTAGGAAAATAGCATGCAGTGGTAAAAACCCAAGAAATTCAGTGAAAAAACGTTGTTAAAGGGACGTTATGGTTAAGTTGCACTAATATGAACCTGTGAAATTCAATGAAAAAACTTTGTTAAAGGGACGTTATGGTTACAAGTAAAACCGAAAAAACCTCAGAATTGCGCGAGCTATGGTAAGCTAGGCAACCATAACTCGCGCCACCACCGTGCACTGCTAAGACTAACACCCAGGACATCAAAGATGACATCCCAAATGTCATTGATGAGATCACTGACATCAAATGTGAAATTAATTTTGATTAAGTCCCTAACAGGGGTTGTGTTTATGATGTTGGTAACAAGATGTCAGGGGTGATCGGGAGACCTATCGTGAACTACTTAATGTATTAAAGAATGTACTAATCTAAACAACATTATTTTTGAGTGATGTTAATACAGGAACCTAATCATATATAAACATAGGCAATGGCTGCAGCATGCATCATAGAAGTACAATATTTATAATCTTTTAATTTTGGAAAGTACAATAATGAAAGCTTATTTTATGCGAGTTTTGAGTAATGTTAAACATGTAATAACTAGCTAACAATTCAAGATTTACTACACTTTTGCTAGTACAAACAATACATATGAAGAACCACAATGCATACAAATCCCAGGCACATACACGGAAACTAAACAGCATCATCAGAAAATGTAATAACATTAAAGTTTATCTTCATGTATACAAATGAAATGTGTGTTTGAGGCCTGCTTATTTCCCCATGTATGTGCATCATCAGCTGAGACTAAACCATATGGACCGTACTTTAAGAACATATGACAAGGTTAACGTCTAGATACGAAACCACCTGGCCTAGATATGTCAATGAACAAAACAAGTGGCCCAGATATGTGCTGTCATCAGTGATGTCCTCTTTGATGTCCTGGGTGTTAGTCTTAGCAGTGCACGGTGGTGGCGCGAGTTATGGTTGCTTAGCTTACCATAACTCGTGAATTTCTGAGGTTTTTTCGTTTTACTTGTAACCATAACGTTCCTTTAACAAAGTTTTTTCATTGAATATATATATATATTTCTGAGGCTTGTGGAATCTGCTTAGATCACATGCTGTGCATAGGCCGATATCTAGTGGAAGCTGCGGAGTATTACAGTTTGTTTTTCGAAACTCGAAAACTGGGCGTCGACACAGGGCGTGCCAGTAATACTATCCCTAGTGTGACGTCCACTGTACCCATGATCCCTCACGCGTCTAGGACCCTCAGATTGTTTTTTTCTGCCATGCTGGTCGGAAGCACTGAGCGGAATTCCCTAACTTAGTCAGATTTTGCTAATATTGTTATATATTTCCCCGTTTATTCCACCTCTACGTCGAGTCTCCGCACATCGACACTCGACGCCTGATCGGAGAAAATTCAACCGTCGGACTACAGCGACGGATTTGGGCCTCGGAAGGCCTCTGGCCTCGGCCCGGGCCTCGGAAGTCCTCTGGACTCGGCCCTGCAAGTAGGGAGAGTGGGAGGTGGCACATATCCTACACTCTGTTTAATATAGGTACATTACTTATATTCCTACACTCCCAGCCCCCTGCCATAGGGTGCGTATGGAGGGTACCCCCTTTCAATTTTGCCCCAAGTGCAACCGCAAGTATCCTTGGCTTGACAGACACGCCACGTGTAACCTCTGCTTGCCGAGGGACCACCCCGAGGCGAATTGCAGAGCGTGCAGTCGGTTTAAACCGAAGACCCTTAAGGACCGTTCGACAAAGCGTTGGGCCCACCACGCCAGGCGACAAGAGGACATGGCCGCGGAGGGTGCCTTCAGCGATGGCAGCAACGCCGTACTTTCGGACGGCGAGGGCAATGTGGCGTCGATGGACAGCCAAGCGCAAGTCCCCGACCTCGGAAGGTTGTCCGACAGGGCAGCTATGGAGAAGACCCCTGACTACACGAGCGCTACCCACACCACTTCCAGCAAACAGAAGTCCAACCGAGACTCGATGCGCACGTCGAGTTCTCGGCAAGAGGCACGTAGAGAACGGTCCACCGAGTCGGTGTCCTCTGGGCGTTCACGTTCGAGATCGCCTAATGACACCAAGCAACCCTCCACTGTTGCTAAAAGTGCCTCGCTACCCTTAGTGACTGAGGTTCGGTCGTCGGAGGACGACGCCGACCTCTACCCCCAAGCCGCACTCCAGGAGTCGGCGTCTGCAGGCAGCGTCAAGGCTGCTACCGAATCCCTTACACTCTCCAGAGACAGGGACTCTACCCCCGAATTTCGACGCCAGGCATCGAAAAGCTCTGATAGGGCCCAAAAGTCGGGGAAGCACTCTTCCAACCAGGGGGAGGGGGGAAAACAACGAAGTAAGCAGTCCCAGCCTACTTCCTCTCCTAAACTACATTCTACTCCACCTAAACAGACGGACAAGTCTCAGACCCCTGTCCTTAAGGGCCCTGTTCAGGCCAGTAGGTCTAGCCAGGACAAATCTCAATCTGTTGTCCCTAAGACCCCTGTTCAAACCAGTAGGTCTAGTCAGGATAAAACAGAGAAAGCACTCCAGGAAAGAGTTATTCCCAGTTCAAAGGAATGGTCCAGTGAGGACATAGACAGAGTAATGTCAAGGATGTCATCATTGGCAGATTTCTATGTCAAGAACCCAGAACACTTTCTCTCTTATACACCAGAAGGGTCAACTCCCTCAGGCTCAAAGGATCCAATACCCCCAAGTAGGAAGTCCCGGGGTGAAGCACCAACTCTAGCTTCAAACTCCTTCTATATACAGCCCTATTCTCAATACCAGGAAGATCCATCCTTTGTTGAGGATCCAGACGTGGGCATGTTCGAAGAACAAACTGGGACAGGCTATTACGGGGATGATGAGGACCAAGAGGAGGAGGAGGAGGAGGAGAAGGAGGAGGAGGAGGAAGAGGAAGAGGACGACCCAGATACATACAGGGTGGATTCCCCAGTAGAGAAAGAGCCCGCGGTTACCGACTCCCCGGTCGACAACCAACCTCTCCTGAATGAGGTCCTGTCCAGAGCGGCACAGCACTTCCACATTGACACCCAAGGTGCTCAGGAAGAGAGGGACTTTGCAGAGGAACTGGTGGGAGAGAGGAGACCTGTTGCTCAGGCCATCCCTATCCTTAAGTCAATACAAAGGAG
Source organism: Ambystoma mexicanum (assembly GCF_040938575.1). NCBI lineage: Eukaryota > Metazoa > Chordata > Amphibia > Caudata > Ambystomatidae > Ambystoma > Ambystoma mexicanum. Next base: position 294,277,599 of record NC_090936.1, on the reverse strand, counting down.
GATAGACCCTTCCCTTGTTAACCCCAATCTCACTAGGGCAGTAAACCCCAGAATTGAAAAGCTTTTCAGGGCAGCCCAATCTGACCCACTATACATAAGGGGACATCTCAAACCGGACTCCCTGGTTGTTACAAACACCCGTAAGAGGGCGGGAACACCCTTGTCATTGTCCGAAGCTCCCCCCGACAAGGAGAGCAAGAAGATTTATGGCTTGGGCAGGAAAGTAGCCTCTACTTCCGCCTACCAGGCAAGGATTGAAAACTCCACCACCCTGCTGGCTAGTTACAACTGCCATCAATGGGAAGAAGTCGCGGCTCTCATAGACTTCACCCCAGAACCCTTAAAAAGCCAATTGGCACGAGTTTCGCCGAGGGGAGAGCTGTATCAGGTTGCATTTTAAAATCAACCTTTGATGCCGCGGATAACGCCGGCAGATTAATTGCTGAAAGCACGGTCATCAAGAGGCATGCTTGGCTACGGCAGTCTGGTTTCAAGGCCGAGACCCAAGCATCATTGATAGATAAGCGGGTGGAGCCGGATCTATTGTTTGGAAAGGCGGTCGAGGACGCACTAAAGAATGCCAAGGACGAGTACGAGACACTCAAGTCCCTAGGGCAACTAACCAACAAACCCCCTAACCAGAGAGGGAATGGCAATTTTCGGTGGCCTCGCGGACAAAACTCCCAAAGAGGCTCTAACTATTCCCAAGGCCAGGGTACTACATGGAACACTAACCAGCAGTCTACCCAGAATTATGGCAGGGGTAACAAAAGAGGTCGTGGTAGGGGTAGAGGCAGTCCCAATAAAGGAGGGGGCAAGCCTCCACCAAAACAGTGATGCTCCGTTCAGGGCCCCTTCTCACGCATCCCCAGTAGGGGAACACATTTCCATCTTCACCCAAGCTTGGGAAGGGATCACATCAGACAGATGGGTGCTGTCCACAGTGTCCGCAGGATACTGCATAGAACTCCTAGAGCGTCCCCGAAACCACCCTCCACGACAAAGAATACACTCCTTAGACCACCAGAAGATCCTACTCGAAGAGATCGAAATTCTTCTCACAAAGGACGCGATAGAACTCGTCCCAGGACACCAGGTAAACAAGGGTATTTATTCAACTTACTTCCTTGTGCCAAAAAAAGATTTGACAATGCGCCCAGTATTGGACTTACGGCCTGCATACAAGTATGTCAAGCCCCAAAAATTTTGCATGACTACTCTCCAAGAGGTAATTCCCCTCCTAAAAAAGGGGATTACATGGCAACATTGGATATGAAAGATGCCTATTTTCATATTTCCATGTTCCCAGCGCACAGAAAATATCTGTGCTTCAAGGTGGACAGTCAGCACTACCAGTTCAAGGTACTGCCCTTCGGGATAGCCTCGGCTCCAAGGGTATTCACCAAGGTACTGGCGGTGGCGGCGGCACACCTACGCAGGGAGGCAATCCCAGTGTACCCTTATCTGGACGACTGGCTCATCACGGGGGAGACCCCAGTAATTTGCAGGACAAACATTCAAAGAACTATCGACCTCCTCTTCGAATTGGGCTTCTCCATAAACAAGAAAAAATCAAGTCTGGTGCCCAGCACCTCCAAGCAGTTCCTAGGAGCTGTTCTAAATACTCAAGAGGGGTTGGCTTTTCCTTCAGAGGAAATAATTTGGAATATACTACTGCAAATTCCGCAATATCAAACCGGTCGCCAGATAACAGTACGCAAAGCAATGCTTTTGCTGGGCATGATGGCGTCATGTATTTACCTGGTCCCCCACGCGCGCCTGCGCATGCGTCCCATGCAAGAATGGTTGGCGAAACTGTGGTCTCAGGCAAGTGGTCAGTGGGACGATCTAGTGGTCGTTTCGCCAACACTTGTACAAAGCCTCCACTGGTGGACAAGAGACAATCTATCCAAGGGGAAACCCTTTTACGATCCCGAGATACAGGCGGTAGTCACGACGGACGCATGCCTGACAGGATGGGGAGCTCACCAGCTCCACCACACAGCTCAGGGTCTCTGGTCTCACACAGTGGCCAAGAATCACATCAACCTGCTAGAGCTTCTGGCAGTTTTCAGAGCACTTCAAGCTTTCGAGCCCCACCTATTGAACCTGTCGGTACAGATCCAGACGGACAGCACGACAGCCATGTTCTACCTGAACAAGCAAGGAGGGACTCGTTCGCCAAATCTGTCCAGTCTTGCCCAGAAAATTTGGATATGGGCACTCAGACGGAACATCTTTCTGTCATCTCAACATGTTCCAGGGGATCTCAATTCTCTAGCGGACGCTTTGAGCAGAGATCCCCTTCCGGAGGAACACGAATGGTGTCTACACAGAGATATCGTAGAAGATCTCTTCTCTCAGTGGTGTTTCCCCACTATAGACCTATTCGCCACAAGCGAAAACAGACAGTGCCCAGGATTCGCATCCAGGTTTCCCCAACCAGACTCCCTGGGGAACGCTCTGTGGATGAACTGGTCAGGGATGTTTGCGTACGCTTTTCCACCAACTCCTCATCAGGAAGGTGGTGAACAAGATGAACAGAGAGTCAATGACGCTCGTCCTAGTTGCTCCCATGTGGGCGAGACAACTGTGGTTTCCACACCTACGCAGACTCTCGGTGTGCGATCCCATCAAACTCCCGGGCTGGTACAACCTTTTGTCCCAGCAACAAGGTCAGAAGGTGCATCCTCAACCCAACTCCATGAACCTAGCAGCATGGCTCCTGAGGTCATAGAGCTTGGACATCTCAATTTACCACAGAGGTGTATGGACATCCTAAAAGAGTCTAGGAAACCGAACACGAGGCATTGCTACTTCGACAAATGGAAGAGATTCGTTATCTGGTGCCAGTGTAAACAAATCATCCCAGTTGATTGCACTCCTTCCACAATCGTGACATACATGCTCCACCTGCTGGACGCATGGTTGGTTTTGAACTCACTAAAGGTACACCTGGCAGCACTGTCAGCGTACACCACCTCACATGGCAAGGTGTCGTGGTGGAAGGTACCCGTGGTTAAAGCCTTCATGGAGGGAGTAAAGAGACTTCATCCTCCTATATCTAACCCACCACCATGATGGGACCTGAACGTGGTGCTATCTAAACTCATGGGCCCCCCATTCGAGCCCATGAATAAGACAAGTCTCAAACACCTGACCTATAAGACTGCCTTCTTAGTAGCCATTACATCCATAAGAAGGGTCAGTGAAATTCAGGCTCTGTCAGTGCAGGTTCCTTTCTTTACTATTCATAAGGATAAGCTGGTTTTACGGACACACCCTAGGTTCTCACCTAAGTTTATTTCCAAATTCCAATTAAACCAATCCATCGAGCTTCCGGCTTTCTTCCAAAACCCACAAAGCTCGGCTGAGGTTAAACTACACACCCTAGATGTGCGTAGGGCGGTCCTTTACTACGTTACCAAGACCAGACCGCTTAGGAAAACAGATCAACTGTTTGTCTCCGTAGCCACAGGCAAAGAGGGCGATCGCGTCTCTAAGGGTGCCATCTCCAAGTGGATTGTCAACTGTATCCAGTTGTGTTACTCTCTTTCTGACAAAACTTTGCCTTTTACGCCCAGAGCCCACTCGCCAAGAGGCATTGGGGCCACTCTGGCTTTCATTGCAAATGTTCCCCTTGACACCATTTGCAAAGCAGCTACTTGGAGCTCTATTCACACTTTTACTCAGCACTACTGCATTGACACCCATTCCAAGACAGATACTCAAGTGGGACAAGCGGTTCTAAGACATTTATTTGCTCATGACCCTTCTCAAATCCCACCTCCTTCTAACACTGCTCGCTAATCTATGCACAGCATGTGATCTAAGCAGATTCCACAAGCCTCAGAAGGGATACATTACTCACCGTAATTGTATTTCTGATGCTTGTATCTGCTTAGATTCACATGCGACCCACCCTTCCTCCCCTCTGAGAGAAGGCGCATGGATGCTTGTAGTCTTATCTTATCTATCTTCTATCTGCTTGGATCATCTGTACTCGCGCTACTCCTCATGCTTCCTCATGTCCGAAAAAATACAATCTGAGGGTCCTAGACGCGTGAGGGATCATGGGTACAGTGGACGTCACACTAGGGATATTATTACTGGCACGCCCTGTGTCGATGCCCAATTTTCGAGTTTCGAAAAACAAACTGTAATACTCCGAAGGTTCCACTAGATGTCGGCCTATGCACTGCATGTGAATCTAAGCAGATACAAGCATCAGAAATACGATTACGGTGAGTAATGTATCATATATATATATATATATATATATATATATATATATATATATTTCTGAGGCTTGTGGAATCTGCTTAGATCACATGCTGTGCATAGGCCGACATCTAGTGGAAGCTGCGGAGTATTACAGTTTGTTTTTCGAAACTCGAAAATGGGCGTCGACACAGGCGTGCCAGTAATCCTATCCCTAGTGTGACGTCCACTGTACCCAAGATCCCTCACGCGTCTAGGATCCTCAGATTGTTTTTTTCCGCCATACTGGTCGGAAGCATCTTGCGGAGTTCCCTGGCCTTAGCCATACTTTTGCTAATTATTGAAGTTAAAATTATTTATTGACATCCTTCCCCACCCCAACGTCGACCCTCGACACTCGACGACGGCTGGAGAAGACATCGACCGTTGGCTGCTGCACGACGGATCTGGGCCTCGGAAGGCCGCTGGCCTCGGCCCGGGCCTAGTAGGCCGCTGGCCTCGGCCCTGCAAGTAGGGAGAGTGGTACATACTCTTCACTCTTGGTATATAGGTACACCTTATAGATTTCCTACACTTACCAGCCCGCTGCCTCAAGGTGCGTATGGAGGGTACCCCTTTCCAATTCTGCCCCAAGTGCAACCGCAAATACCCTTGGGTCGACAGGCACGCCACGTGCAATCTCTGCTTGCCGAGGGACCACCCCGAAGCGAACTGCAGAGCGTGTAGTAGGTTTAAGCCTAAGACGCTTAAGGACCGTTCGACAAAGCGTTGGGCCCACCACGCCAGGCAGGCGGCCATGGCAGCGGAGGGCGCCTTCAGCGATGGCAGCGACGCCTTACTTTCGGACGGCGAGGGCATTACGGCGTCAAAAGACTGCCGAGCGCAGGTCCCCGACCTCGGAAGGTTGTCCGGCAGGGCGGCTATGGGGAAGACCCCCGGCGACGCAAGCGCTACACACCCTACACACACTAAGCACACTAAGTCCAACCGAACCTCGACGATGTCGACTTCTCGGAAAGAGGCACAGATAGAACGGTCCGACTCGGTGTCCTCTGGGCGCTCTCGATCGAGATCGCCGCATGACGCAAGCCAATCATCCACTCTTGCCAAGAGTGCCTCGCTCCCTAGATTAACGGAAGTTCGATCGTCGGAAGACGAAGACGACTTCCACCCCCAGGCCGCGCTCCAGGAGACCGAGGCCGCAGTTAACACCAGCGAGGCCCCACGCTCGAAACAAGGTACCTCTCCCGACCCTCGACGCCAGGCGTCGAAAGTCTCTGGGGCCTCCAATGGGCAGGGAAAACTTTTTTCCACGCACGGGGAGGGGGGGAAACAGCGGAAAGCACAGCCTTCCACTCCTGTAAGACCATCCTTCCACCCTAAGCAGACAGACAAACATAAATCTACTGGGACATCAACATCCAGCAAGGCTACCCTTGATAAGTCCTCTAAGTTGCCTACTAAAGCCATACCCTGTTCCAAAGAATGGTCCAGTGAAGACATAGACAGGGTCATGTCAAGGATGTCTTCCTTAGCTGATTTTTATGACAAAAACCCAGAACATTTCCTTTCGTATGACCCTCAAGGGGCCACACCCTCAGGCTCCTCTGCTATCCCCCTAAGTAAAAAGGCCCGGTTCGAAAGACCTGAACCCTTCGAGGTGCAGCCTTACTCTACTCCATACTCTACTCCACACCCCAGATACCAAGGACAGGCTTTCCCTGAAGGGGACCAGGAGTTTACAATTATGGAGGAACAAACCGGGACTGAATACTATGCGGATGATGAGGACCTGGAGGAGGTAGAAGACGAGCAGGAAATTTACAGAGTAGATTCCCCGGTAGAGAGCGAAGCCCCAGTTACCGACTCGCCAGTTGATAACCAGCCCCTCCTTAATGAAGTTCTCGCTCGCGCGGCAGAACATTTTCACATCGACACCCACGGTGTACAGGAGGAAAGGGACTTCGCAGAAGAGTTGGTGGGAGAGAGGAGGCCGGTCGCTCAGACCATCCCTATCCTTAAATCCATCCAACGTAGAATAGATCCATCCCTGGTGAATCCTAACCTCACCAGAGCCGTCAACCCCAGAGTCGAAAAACTTTTTCGGGCAGCCCAGTCTGACCCTCTTTATATAAGAGGACAGCTTAAACCAGACTCCCTAGTGGTTACCAACACTCGGAAGAGGGCTGGGACACCCTTATCGTCGTCAGAAGCTCCTCCCGACAAGGAGAGCAAAAGACTGTACGGGTTTGGCAGGAAGGTAGCCTCAACGTCCGCCTACCAAGCAAGGATTGCAAACTCCACCACCCTGTTGGCAAGTTACAACTGCCATCAATGGGAAGAGGTCGCGGCGCTCATAGCCTCTGCTCCTGAACCGTTAAAGGGCCAGTTGGCTCGGATCTCGGCAGAAGGGAGAGCCGTGTCTGGTTGCATATTAAAAGCAACTTTCGACGCCGCGGACAACGCAGGAAGATTGATAGCAGAAGGTACTGTTATCAAAAGACATGCGTGGTTACGGCAGTCGGGGTTCAAAACAGAAACCCAGGCTTCATTAATAGACAAGCCGGTGGATCCCGATCTATTGTTTGGGAAAGCGGTCGAAGACGCACTTAAGAATGCCAAGGACGAGTACGAGACTCTCAAATCCCTTGGCCAGCTTACCAACAAACCCCCTAACCAGAGGGGGAACAGTAATTTTCGTCGCCCACGCGGCCAAAATTCACAAAGAGGCAACTATGCCCAAGGACAGGGTACACAATGGAACAACAACCAGCAGTCTACCCAGAGTTACGGCAGGGGTAACAAGAGAGGTCGTGGAAGAGGCAGATGCAGCCCCAACAAGGGAGGTGGCACGCCTCCACCAAAGCAGTGACGCTCAGTTCAGGGTCCCTTCTCACGCAACCCCAGTAGGGGGACGCATTTCCAACTTCACCCAGGCTTGGGAAGGGATCACCTCAGACAGATGGGTGCTGTCAACAGTGTCCACAGGATATTGTATAGAATAACTGCAGCGTCCCCGGAACCACCCTCCACGACAAAGAGTACACTCCTTAGAACATCAGAAGATCCTTCTCGAGGAGATCGCCATTCTGCTAGAAAAGGACGCGATAGAACTCGTCCCAGGACACCAGGTAAACAAGGGTATCTATTCAACTTACTTCCTTGTGCCAAAGAAAGATTTAACAATGCGCCCAGTATTGGACTTACGGCCTGCCAACAAGTATGTCAAGCCCCAAAAATTCTGTATGACCACGCTACAAGAGGTAATCCCCCTCCTAAAAAAGGGGGATTACATGGCAACCTTGGATATGAAAGATGCTTATTTTCATATTTCCATGCTCCCAGCCCACAGAAAATACTTGCGCTTCAAGGTAGACAGTCGCCACTACCAATTCAAGGTACTGCCCTTCGGGATAGCTTCAGCACCAAGGGTATTCACCAAGGTACTGGCGGTGGCAGCTGCACACCTACGCAGGGAGGCAATCCCAGTGTACCCTTATCTGGACGACTGGCTCATAACGGGGGAAACCCCAGGAATTTGCAGGTCAAACATTCAGAGGACTATCGACCTCCTCCACGAATTAGGCTTCTCTATCAACGAGAAGAAGTCAAGTCTGGTGCCAAGCACCTCAAAACAGTTCCTAGGAGCAATCCTAGATTCTCAGAAAGGGTTGACCTTCCCTTCGGAAGAGAGAATTCGGAATATACTACTGCAAATTCCACATTATCAGTCAGGTCAACAAATAACGGTACGCAAAGCAATGCGGTTACTGGGCATGTTGGCGTCATGCATTTACCTGGTCCCCCACGCGCGTCTGCGCATGCGTCCCATGCAGGAATGGTTGGCGAAACAGTGGTCTCAGGCAAGTGGTCAGTGGGACGATCTAGTGGTCGTTTCGCCAACACTCGTACAGAGCTTACACTGGTGGACAAGAGAGAATCTCGCAAGTGGAAAACCCTTTTACGATCCCGAAGTACAGGCATTGGTGACTACAGATGCATGCCTGACTGGGTGGGGAGCTCACCATCTCCACCACACAGCTCAGGGTCTCTGGTCTCACTCAGTAGCCAAGAACCACATCAACCTGCTAGAGCTTCTGGCAGTATTCCGAGCGCTTCGGGCGTTCGAGCCCCATCTGCTAAACTTGTCAGTGCAGATCCGGACGGACAGCACGACAGCCATGTTCTATCTGAACAAACAAGGAGGGACTCGTTCGCCAAATCTGTCCAAGCTTGCCCAGAAAATCTGGATATGGGCACTCAGACGGAACATCTTCCTGTCATCACAACATGTTCCAGGGGAGCTCAATTCCCTAGCGGATGCCCTAAGCAGAGACTCCCTCCCAGAGGAACACGAATGGGTCCTTCACAGAGATATCGTAGAAGATCTCTTCTCTCAGTGGGGTTTCCCCACTATAGACCTATTCGCCACAAACGAAAACAAACAATGCCCAGGATTTGCATCCAGGTTCCCCCAGCCAGACTCCCAAGGGAACGCCCTGTGGATGAACTGGTCAGGGATGTTTGCGTACGCTTTTCCACCAACTCCTCTCATCAGGAAGGTGGTGTACAAGATGAACAAGGAATCGATGACGCTCATCCTAGTTGCTCCCATGTGGGCGAGACAACTGTGGTTTCCACACCTACGCAGGATGGCGGTGTGCGAGCCCATCAAACTCCCAGCCTGGTACAACCTACTGTCCCAGGAACAAGGTCAAACAGTGCACCAGGAACCCAACTCAATGAACCTGGCAGCATGGCTCCTGAGGTCATAGAGTTTGGGCATCTCAATTTACCACAGAGGTGTATGGACATCCTAAAAGAATCCAGGAAACCAAACACAAGGCACTGTTATTTTGACAAGTGGAAGAGATTCGTTATTTGGTGCCAGAATAAACAAATCAACCCAGTTGATTGCACTCCTTCCAACGTTGTAACATACATGCTCCACCTGCTGGACGCAGGTTTGGTTTTTAACTCTCTGAAAGTACACCTGGCAGCCCTCTCGGCTTACACCACATCCCATAACAAAGTATCGTGGTGGAAAGTACCAGTAGTTAAAGCCTTCATGGAAGGAGTAAAGAGACTTCACCCTCCTATTTCGAACCCACCGCCAGGATGGGACCTCAATGTGGTGCTAGCTAAGCTCATGGGCCCCCCTTTCGAACCCATGCATAAAAGTAGTCTCAAACACCTGACTTATAAAACGGCCTTCTTAGTAGCCATTACCTCTATAAGAAGGGTCAGTGAAATTCAGGCTCTGTCAGTGCAGGATCCTTTCTTTACTATCCACAAAGACAAACTGGTTTTACGCACACACCCTAGGTTCTCACCTAAATATATATCTAAATTCCATGTAAACCAGTCCATCGAGCTTCCGGCTTTCTTCCAGAACCCGCAAAGCTCAGCTGAGGTGAAACTACACACCCTTGATGTGCGTAGGGCGGTCCTCTACTATGTGAATAAAACCAGACCGCTAAGGAAAACAGATCAACTGTTTGTCTCCGTAGCTACAGGCAGAGAGGGGGATCGCGTCTCTAAGGGCGCGATCTCGAAGTGGATTATCAACTGTATACAGCTGTGTTACTCTCTTTCTGAAAGAACTCTGCCTTTTACGCCAAGGGCCCATTCTACTAGAGGCATTGGGGCCACTCTGGCTTCCATTGCAAATGTTCCCCTCGACACCATTTGCAAAGCAGCTACTTGGAGCTCTATTCACACTTTTACTCAGCATTACTGCATTGACACTCATTCCAAGACAGATACACAAGTGGGACAAGCGGTTCTAAGACACCTGTTTGCTCATGACCCTTCTCACATCCCACCTCCTTCTTCGGGTACTGCTCGCTAATCTATGCACAGCATGTGATCTAAGCAGATTCCACAAGCCTCAGAAGGGATACATTACTCACCGTAATCGTATTTCTGATGCTTGTATCTGCTTAGATTCACATGCGACCCACCCTTCCTCCCCTCCGAGAGAAGGCGCATGATTGCTTGTAGTCTTACCTTTCTGTCTATCTGCTTGGATTATCTGTACTCACGCTACTCCTCATGCTTCCTCATGTCAGAAAAAATACAATCTGAGGATCCTAGACGCGTGAGGGATCTTGGGTACAGTGGACGTCACACTAGGGATAGGATTACTGGCACGCCTGTGTCGACGCCCATTTTCGAGTTTCGAAAAACAAACTGTAATACTCCGCAGCTTCCACTAGATGTCGGCCTATGCACAGCATGTGAATCTAAGCAGATACAAGCATCAGAAATACGATTACGGTGAGTAATGTATCCCATACGCACCCGTCTATCAATGAAGGGTGCACATATTCCTTTTGACTGAAGCATCTCCTGACCCTACTTAATTTCCGATTTAACACTAGATCTTTCTCCTGTGTTCTTCTCATACCTTTGTAAATGAGTTTTGCGCTGTCCATACTTATTCATATACAGTATAAATTAAAGCAGGATCTTGTAATGGTTATAGGGTTGTCACAATTCACCCACTTAACAATAGCCATAGGCACATAGAAGTGGACAAGCTTCTTTCTAAGTAGGTATTCACTGAGGTCTGCTTTCAGACTCCAGCTTTATTGGCACCTTTGACATGGAAGCTTAAGACTCCCGGCGCTGAACACTTTGCAACTAGATGTTTCCTGAATAACTCGGGGTCGTCTTTCATTGACCCAAGTCTAGAATATTTACAAGCCCAGTGACAACATACCTCCCTAATAGGATGGGAGCGTGGACACTTTTGTCCCTTTTCTCCTCATTTCCACCATGTCCACTTTAGCTGTAAGCAGAATATTGGGCCTCATTCTGAGTCGGCTGGTCCGGTAAAAAAGTGCTGGTATTCATGGATGCCGGCACTTTACCGGAGTGGCTGACTCTGAGTTTGCCGGTGGGGCACTTGGGTTTCTTCCAGCTAAAAGCTGGAGGTAAGCCAGGCACCCTACCATCAAAAAAGGTGTCATTACGGAAAATTCCCTCATGGAGTCCTATGGGACTCCATGAATGGGGATTAACACTGTCCCTCCGGCACCCCTAATCCGGCGTCAATGCCGCTGGACCGGATGCCCGTAAAAGTAACAACTTTTGCCGTTATCCTGGCGGTTGAGCCGCCAGGATACTGCCATAGTTATGAGGCCCATTGTATTTTTGTCAGAAAACGTGAACCGTGGCTAGTGGTGTGATATTGTAGCTCAACTTGCTTCTGCTCCAGAATAGAAATGTGCAACATATATCAAAGTGGCTGTCAAGATAGACTTTTTCTGTGTGCGCATCATATTAAAATGTGCAGATGGTGTGTGTATTTCACTACATGTAGCAGTGGGAGCAGTGCATGCACGTGATACCAGAAAATGTTAAATGTTTTCATTAGAATCCCCCTGGTACTTTTTGTAAACTACAAACTAGGGCAAACCATGAGATCACTTTAAGATCTTAATATTTTTGCGAGGCAGAGTTACAATATGAAAAGTGACAATGTGTCAAAAAAGACTTAGTAGTACACATTTAGCACTTACTAATCTGTAAACAGTAAATAATTGTATTTCTACCCTACTTGGTTTAGTACTGCATATAGGTTGCAGTGTAGCAACACATTTAAAGGGTTTGAAAGTAATTTCAATGTGTGTACTTAATACAGGAAGTAGATCTTCTCAACTAGAAAGCAACTTGTCCGAATTTAGAGTTTTAACGGCTGGGAGTCGTTGATCCTTGACTTGCTTCCCCACAGTCAAGAGCTATTTTCTGTCATAATTTCAGTGAGCTGCCATAGTTTTCACTCCACATCTGTCTACCTTTGTCTGCTGAGTCTGCTTTGCACATTGCTAGCTGTCGAAGCCTTGACTCCCATCCCAAAAAGGTAAAATATCCTCTGATGTATGATTGGCACTTGCCCACTTGCAGCTTCCCCAAATCTGCTTAGCTAAAATATCAATGTTCCAATGCCAACTTAATTGGAATTGTGTGTCTTGTCCGGAAAATAACATATCCCCATCCTGCCTTTGAATAAATTCATTTCACACAATAAGACTATTCATTGCACTGCATCCAATATGTATTTATTGAATGGTCCTGCAATGCACTTGTCTTATTATTCTGAATGATTCGATAAAATGCAGAGGTAAGTTTGGGTACTGTATCTTTCTTTGACATGCAGATTAGATGCAATAATCTTCAAATGTTGCACCTGATGCTATCCAAGTGTGCCATGTTGAAATCTTGTGTAAGAGCAAGAATGGAAATGAGGTGCGGTCAGTTGTGGTGCAGAATGTGAATCAAATGTATTTTGTGTTAGAGAGTCTACTTGTTTGCATTTTTATAAAATGTGTTTTTCCTTGGGGTTAATCTACATAAATAAAAAAGGGGTGTTAATAGATTTTATATATATGATTGCTTTTTTCATATTTCTTTATTAGTACAGGTTTTCTTTATTGAAACAGCTTATTCAAAGTAATACGTATATGCTACATAAACATTTGAGTCAATTGTGTAGCAAGAGGTTCATTAATTGATGTAAGTGTGGCCCTGCTATTTTTACAGCAATATGCAATATTTGTGCTTAGAAGTGATAACTTCCTTAACGGTATAATGTGGGAGGGATGGGACTAAAGATTTTCCTTTTTGCTCCCAGCAGCGGCGGTACGCTCTGCTGCCTTCTCGATCGCAGGATTACAAATACTGCAGAATAATGCTATCAGCAGTAAAAGAGATGCTCTCTGAATGCTGATAGTTATTCCAAGTTTGAATACCTTGGTCATGCTGGCCGCATGATGAAGTGTGGCAAATATGTACCCACAGGTTCTGGCCCTTCATGCTTTGGTCGGAACAAAGAAATCAACATATTGAAATTAACCTGCAAAAGAAGATAACCTAGTTATACTCTTACGTCCCGTCCCTTTTCCTACATACTACATGGGCGTCCCTTGCGAGGGACGGGAGACAGAACCTTTTTCACCAGAAAAAACCTTCTTCCCCTTTAAATTTAGAGGCACTTGGGGGTGTGGCCCTGGGAGCATGTGCTGCCCTGACTCTGCCCACCGGCGCCTCACCCCAGTCCCCTTTTCTGTATCAACGGGAACGGGCCGAATTCACCAGCGCTCCTGGGTTTGGCTTCGGCCATGTAATTCCATGTGCGGATACTTCTTCTCTTTGTCTTTTTTTCTCTTTTTATCATTCAGGTACTCGGTCCTCAGGCGTCGCACTCATCCCCGGGGCAAGTTGACTTTTACAGGGTTCAGCAGGTGTCCATCCTGCAACAGGCTCTTCCCTACTAAAGATCCCCACACCCTCTGCCTATGGTGCCTTGGCCCTGACCACGGCTGGCAAGCTTGTACCACGTGCAACGCGCTTTCCTCAAGGTCTCTGAAGAACAGACTGGCCAGGTGGAGGGAGCTCTTCCACAGATCGCCTCCAGAGGACCTGAAGGACTTTGTCTACCATCGATCCATGCCCAAGGTAGGGTCGCTCTTTTTCAGCGCACCCCGCAAGGGAGACTGCTTTCCATTGACTCACCCGCATGGGAGGGACCGCCCAGGTCCTCGTACCGGCACAACTACCGAGGCTGTATCAGCTATCGGCCGATAGGCAGAGGTATCTGTAGATCCTCCCGGTGAGGGTGCTGAGGGACTAGAAGGACCTTTTACTGGGTCTTCACCCGAGGGGCCACACCCTAGTACCGGCATCATGTCCGAGGGGGCAAATTTACGCAGTTCTACCGGCAGATCCACCGAGGGCGTAACGCCTACCGGGCCTAGGCCTGAGTAACAGGGTATGCCCCATGATCCACACTCAAGAGTCTTCGACAGGGCTGGGATGAGTGAGCCGAGCAACACGATGCAGGCACGTGGAAGGCAGCTCAACAAGATGGCTGCTGCACCAGAAAATCCAGACATCCGGCCGACGCCACTCAAGGGAAGGCAGGCGGAGGACCGTGTGTCGAGGTGGGACTGGTGTCAACCAGGTATGTGGCCTACAGCTTATCCTTCCTTTGCGCAAGGCAGGTTACTGCTGTGTCCATATGGGCAGGGCACGCAACGGCTCCAGCAGCCGCCCACTACCCCATCAATTTTACCTACCACCAAATCCAACCTGTGAGGACAGGTTCTTTGAAAACTTCCTCGGGCTCATGAAATATCCGCAAATGGGGGTCATCCTCAGGGGTGCCATCAGGGACTTGCTCCCTCCCATTGTTCTGCTGGTGCCTAAGGCCCCAGTACAGGCTCCTCCAGTACCTGTTTAGCCTCAGCAGCCCGCTCCGGCCCCCCAGCTCATTGTGCCAGCGGTTCCACATCATCCTCCAGCTCCGGTCCCCGTACCGCAGCCACCGGCTCCTAGCACTCCCCCTCCGGTGCCGGACCCTCCAGATCTGCAGGTGGACACAGATGAGGACGACGACCGCGACACACCATCTTCAGCCAAAGCCTTCCACGAACGTCTGGCAGGGCTGGCAGAGTAGGGGCCATCCTGAGCCCAAGGTCGAGCAACCATCAGAGGGGGTCCTCGCAGAGGTCCTCACACTACGTCCCGTTGCCAGAACGGGGATCTCTATGCAGAAGGACTTAGTTGCCTTGGCCAAGAAAGGTTGGCTGAAGCCCCACTCAGCCCAACCGGTGAATAAACGCCTGGTCGCCAAGTACAGGCAGATGGAGGGGGATACACTCTTGCTATCAGCCAATCCTCAGCCACACTCCTCGGTGATCGCTGTGGCATCACTGTACTCCAACCCTCTGTCGTCCTCCGCCTCCTCCTCTGCTGCGCTGCTAGGCAAGGAGGAGAAGATCTTGGAGGCGTATAGGAAGAAGCTGTATTCCAACGCGTCCTTGCACCTGCGTCATGCTAACGCAGATGCCATGCTGGCGGCCGTCAACCAGAGGCTCTGGCGGGATATTGTGGATTTCCTCCCTGAACTTCCGGCACACAGCCAATCATGATTCCAGGTGGGATTGGGGGAGGCCAAGATCGTGGCGCAGGACATCATGCAGTCCTCCGTGGCCCACATTTACACCTTTTGGCTGTGCCATCTGCCTTGCCATGGACATGAGAAGAACAGCTTGGCTCCGTGCTACGAAATTCAACCCAGATCTCCAGGAACGCATACTGGATCTTCCTTTCGAAGGGGGTGACCTCTTCCACTCAGCAACGGACGGGGAGCTGGATAAAAAGAAAAACATCTCTGAAACGGCCAAGTCTTTGTCATTTCTTACAAAGACCACGCCCAAACCGTACACCCAGTCACAGCAACGCTCGGAGAAAGGGCGTACATACTGAGGCTTCTGCGGCTTCCAAGAGCGGAGGTCCCGGCAGCCTGACAGTTTGCTGTTTCAGCATTGGCGCAAACAACAAAAAGGGGGGCTTTTCCAGTTCCCCTCCTCCGCAGCAGCCTCAGAGGGTAAGAAGGCATGACACGCCCCTCCGGGTCCACGTGTCTCCAGTGAGGGGCAGGCTTGCTCTCCATGCAAATTTCTGGCGCCAGAATTTTGCGGACTCCTGGTTCCTCTCTGTAGTCTTCACGGGCTACTACCTCCCTATCCCAGCCTCTCCTCCCTCCTACCCTCCACTCCCACAGGTTTGGACAGCAACTCTTTTGGCAGAGATCCGTTCGCTCATCGAGAGCCAGGCAGTGGAGGAAGTCCCAGCCTCCCAGCGAGGCTTGGGCTTTTACTCCAGGATTTTCGCCATTCAGAAAAAGAACCAGGCGGGCCCGAGAGTTGTGCTGGACCTTTCCACCCTCAACCTCTCCCTACCTCTACAGACATTCAAGATGGTTACGGCAGCTTTGATAGCAGATACACTGTGCAGGGGAGACTGGATGTGCTCCCTGGATCTGAAGGACGCGTACCTACACATCCCGATCTGGCAGCCTCATTGTTCCTTTCTATGATTCAGGATCATGGGCTACCATTTTCAATGCAAGGTGCTCCCTTTCAGCCTCAACTCGGCCCCCAGGGTCTTTACCAGGCTGATAAACATGGTGGCGGCCCTCCTCCGGTCGCAAGGCCACAACATTTACCCGTACCTGGACCATTGGCTCGTCAGGGCTACATCTCTGGAAGCAGTGCACCATACCTTCCACGCTCTTATGAACACACTGCACAAGCTGGGTTTTTCACTCAACCACAAAAAGTCACAGCTGCAGCCCACGCAGACTCGAACCTTCTTGAGCCTCATTTGGGACACGTGCCCAGAGAACGTTTTTCCCTCGGGTGACAAGATCACGGCACTCAAGAGAGCCACGGTGCAGTTTCTCAGCAGAGAAGTGACCTCTGCCTGGTGGTACCAACACCTACTGGGCATCATGGCAACAGTCCTCTTGGCCGTCCCCCACACAAGACTCGGGATGAGGAGGATACAGCTGCACTTTGCAGCATCCTGGAACCAGGAACGGGCCATCAGTCAGAGATGATCAATGTTCCGCTATCACTTCACCCAGACCTCACATTGTGGTCAGGGGACTGCAACCTGAGGACGGGCAAGCCTTTCCGGCAACCTACACCACAGGTCACCATCACCACAGACTACTCTATCAAGGTTTGGGGGGCCACTCTGGGCAACCAATGCATCCATGGCACCTGGACCCGGCAGGAGCAGGAGTACCACATCAATTGTCTGGAATTGAAGGTCATCTGGCTGGCGCTCAGGGCCTTTCTTCCGGTCATCGACGGCAAGGTTGTCTTCATTCAGACAGACAACTCGACCAGCATGTTCTACATCAACAAGCAGGGAGGCACCAGATCCCCCCCACTGTGCAGGCTTGCAGTCAGCATGTGGGAATGGGCCCTGGAAAACAACATCCTTCTCACGGCGGTCCACCTGCTGGGGGAATCCAACCTGGAGGAAGGCAGGCGCAGCAGACTGGGAGCTGACAACTATAAGTGGCAGTTGAACGACCTAGTGCTGCAGGAGATCTTTCACAAATGGGGCCACCCCCAGGGGGACCTCTTTGCCTCCCGGGGCAACAAGAAGTGTCAACAGTTTGCCTCCTGGCAGGGTCAGGTCCGGGCTTCTTAGGAGATGCCTTTCAGATCAGGTGGGACGAAATGACAGCATACGCCTTCCGTCCCACTCCCCTGATTCACATGGTGATATGCAAGATCAAGGAGTCTTGCTTCCTCAGCATCATCCTAATAGCTCCATGGTGGTCAGCCAGGCCTTGGTTCTCGGAGCTACTCAGCCTCTCGGAGAGGACTCCCATTCACCTGCCGACGAGCCCAGCACATCTTCTGGCAGAGCAGGGGGGCAGGGTCATCCATGCAGCACCAGAGAAATTAGCTCCCACAGTGTTGTTCATGAACAGGTCATGCTAGGACATCTCAGCCTCTCTAAAAGCTAATCTAGAGATCATACAGGGCACCAGGAGCAAATCCAATAGGGCCCAGTATAAGAGAAAGTGGACCAGGTTCTGCCACCGGGCAGACTCTAAGGGCATTAACCCTCTGGCATGTTCCCTGGACGACGTGCTCTCTTTTTTGGCCACCTCGCCCATTCGGGTGTGCAGATGGACACTTGCTGCACTTACCTGGCAGCCATTGGGGCTTACAGAAACTCGTAGGAGGAGAGCTTTTCCTCCTCCAACCCGATTGCCAAGAAACATTTGACGGGTCTCGTCAGGCTCTACCCACCCATCAAGAAACCACACCATGTGTGGGACCTCACTATAGTGTTGGGTGCACTGGCGCACAAACCATTCAAACCAATAGCGTCCGCAAACATCATGCTGGTCACCATTAAGACAGCCTTGCTAGTCAGCCTCTCCTCGGCTTGCAGAATCAGCGAAAATCAGGCACTGGTCGCCTCAGAGCTATACACTACATTTCACAAGCATAAGGTCGTCCTGCAGACGCACCCAACATGCCTTCTGCATTCCATCTGAACGAGGAAATTGTGCTTCCCACGTTTTTTGCTGAGCCCAAGGACGAGGCGCAGAGAGTTCGGCACTGTCTTGAAGTCAGGCGGTCACTGAAATTCTACTTGGACAGGACAAAGACCTTCCGCAAGTCGGACCCTCTATTCATCACCTTTGGAGGTTCAAGACCAGGGTTTCAGGCATCCAAGGACTCCATAGCCCGGTGGATGGTCTCGGCCATCAAAGAAGCCTACGAGGGACAGCCTAAGCCACCTCCGGCCAACATGCATGCCCACGCGGTCTGAGCCAAGGCAACTGCCATTGCTTTCCAGTGGCATTGCCCCTGGCAAGTCATAAGCAGGGCGGCCACATGGGCCACCCCCTCGGCTTTCTGCAAGCACTACTGTTTGGATGCCGGGTCTAGATCAGATGCGGCTTTCAGACAGGCGGTTCTTAGAAACCTGTTTGCATAAGGGGGGGGTCTCCTCTCCACCCTGGGGCTACACTCAGTTGTAATCACCCATGCCGTATGGAGGAAAGGGGACGGGACATAACAGTAATTATAAGTTACTCACCATAGTGACTAACGTAAGTCCTTAGTCCCCTTTCCTCCATACGTCCCACCAGCCTGCCCCCTAATAAAACTGGTGTCATTAGGCAATGTTAATTCTATTGTCAACGTGTCCATGGGGACTGAGGTGTGGCTCCGGTGGGCACAGTCAGGGCAGTGCATGCTCCCAGGGCCGCACCCCTGTGCGCTTCTAAAT
This sequence comes from Ambystoma mexicanum, assembly GCF_040938575.1. Taxonomy (NCBI): domain Eukaryota; kingdom Metazoa; phylum Chordata; class Amphibia; order Caudata; family Ambystomatidae; genus Ambystoma; species Ambystoma mexicanum. The sequence continues at coordinate 294,258,762 of NC_090936.1, read as the reverse complement.
TTAAAGGGGAAGAATGTTTTTTCTGGTGAAAAAGGTTCCGTCTCCTGTCCCTCGCGAGGGACGCCCATGCAGTATGGAGGAGAGGGGACTAAGGACTACTTAGTCACTACGGTGAGTAACTTATAATTTATCAGCATTACATCATGTAGCTCTATCCTCATGTGATCTAGGTGGTGCTACAGTCTTGGTAGTTTAGCTGCCACCAGGGAAGCAGTAGTACCACCCTCGTTGCCACTGACTTTTGAATCATGCAATTTGCATTTCTGTTTGATAGCTTTCTCCTCCTGCATTTTCATCTTTTCTTGAACGTCCTTCAGGTACATACATCTTAACACTTACAAGCATGCTTCAGAGTGACTTCAAATAGGCTGTTTAGTGCCAGAAATGCTGTCCTCTGTATATAAATATAGAGCTGATCTTGTTCCCCAACAACAGTTCTTTTTTCTAGGTGAACAGTGTGAAGGCATCATGAAGCAAGACACAGATAACAGACTTCTATTTCAAACTAAAGCACTTTATTAAATCAAATGTCAGGATGGTGGAAAGCCTGTCTTACCCTATGCTAAGGTGGGATTTCCCTATTGGAAAGTCTGAGTCAAATAGGTCCACTTGTAAGCAAGTCTGTCTGTGTCCACAACCTATACTTGCCCTCACCATTTAGACTAACAGGTTCCATGCATCTTCTAGCTCTCAGGTTTCTGTCCCCAAGTATAATATAGTCCCACAAAAGTCTCCAAGATCCTCTCTTGAGCTCCAAGCAACATTGTTCAAGATAATCCTCGGGGTTCCCTTTGTCAAGTCTCATCCCCCAGAAAAGGGGAGTGTCTTGAGACCTCACTCTCTAGGCAATGTCGGGGATCCCTTCCCCAATACTTCACCTTTTGTACTTGTTGTAGTTCTTTTCTCAATTGTTTTCCCCAACATATTGAGTCCTTTGCATTCAGGGTTCACTGGTCTAGGCGCAGTTGTTAGACCACACGGTCCACCCATTACAGGTCACGCAAATATAGTGCAACTTGTGTTAGATACAGGGACATTACCTACAGAGTTGCAGATTGGACGCAGGGTCTTTGAAGTATCGAATCGCATCATCTGCATACAGTAAAACCAATTCCATAGCCCTGCCCAGTGCCAGACCCTGCGACAGATGGAATTTACGTAGCCGGGCCACTAGTGGTTCAATCGCAAAGAGCAACGGCGAAATCGGGCAGCCCTGCCTGGTTTTGCGACCCAAGCTAACGCCCTGCATCTCCTGCCATCAAGCCCTATTTGGGCATTCGCTCCGTCATACAGCAGGCGGACCGCCATCAGGTAGTACTCTGGAATGCCCACCTGGCGCCATACCTCAAACAGGTAGCACCACTCGACGGAGTCGAATGCTTTCTCCATGTCGAGTAGAGCTGCCATTGCCTGCACCTTGTGGTCTATCTGGGCCAGGATTGCAACCAGGATCCATGGGCTCTTCAGCCCATTGCTGATTCCTTGGCACTTGCTCCTGTGCGCCGAGGTCTTATTGGTGTTGGTTCCTGTGCCCACAGTGTTCCTTGGCACTTACTCCTGTGTACCAAGGTATTTCTGCTTAATGTCTTTAGGTGGGCCTCCTTGCCTCGTATACAATGTCCCAGTCTTTTGGCTTCCCCTTTGTCATCCTCTGGGGTTTACTTACATTTTCTTATTGGGTTTCACATGTACATTGCTTAAGGGGGTTTTAATGTGCTTTGAAGATGAATTACTCTCAAGTCAATAGTTCCTTGTGTTGCTTAAGATTTAAGTTTCATTCTGAAAAAAACATTCTTCTGTATTGTAAATGCATTCTGGTTTTTGAAGTTTAAATAAACATTCGAAATGCACTCTTGTAAGTTACATTTTTTTAAACACTTTCTTTGCTTCACATCTCAAGGCATTCAGCAAAAACATTTTCATTGTGAGATAAAGCAAAAAAAGCACATTACATGCAAGATGTCAGTATGCAAGCAGCTGGGTTCCCCCGATCACGTGTGTCATGTGTAGCAGGTCATCTTCACTGGGTACTCATTAGCATGGTAAAATATAGTGCAACTTGTGTTAGATACAGGGACATTACCTACAGAGCAGGCTCTGGCCCCCAGAATCCGACTCCGGGCGCTCAGATAGTTGGTAGGACACTGGAGGACCCCATATGTTCTTAGGCCTATTCTGTTGGCCACACAGTAAGCCGTATTCTTTGTCAGTGTCACTAAGCCAAACCCAAACCCTTAAACCATGCCTGTATTCCAGGAGGGGATGAGCCAGTCCATCTCATCAAAATGCATCTTCGAGCAACTATCCTGCATGTTGTAAGCAGCTTCCAGTTCAGTTTTGGGATCATACGGAGCCAACCAAACATACACCACATTAATTTGCAGGGTACTGCGCACCCCAGCATGATGGAGACTTCTTCCACCAGCCCCTACCCGAAATCATGTAGCTTAGAGCATCCCCATAAAATGTGAATAAAGTCAGCTGGTGCAGCGTTACATCTCGGGCAGTTACCCACCATGTCGCGATTGAACAGATGGAGGCGAGCTGGGGGATGGATACGCTCTGTGTAGATTATTGACTTGAATCAATTGCAAGCGTGTATTGAATGCACCACTGTTAGTGCGTTCGCAGAACATTGCCCATTGTTTCGCGGTGACGGGAGCCCCAGCATCCTCCTCCCATCGTCATCTACACTTCAGGGTCTCCCGGGGGGAGTCGCGTTGGATTAGCCCATACAATGCAGAGACCACACTTCTCATAGCCGAGGAGCCCAATAGGAGCTTCAACAGCAGGAGGTGGTATATCAGGGAACAACGGGTTTCACTTCCTAAAAGCGGCTCGGATTCAGAAGTATTTCAGTCTGTGTTGGAACCCCACCCCCATCTTTGCTGAGAACTGCTCCTGAGTTATGAATGTTGCCCCAGGGTATGCATTATCCATATGTTCGATCCCCACCGCTCGCCACTCCCGGACAATGGCTTCATCGCATGTTGGTGGTAGGCACTCGATATTCCATAACTGAAGGCCGGGGTCGAAGGGAATATCGACCTGCATTCACTTCAGGACTGTGTTACATGGATGCACTGTGCACGCCACTGAGTCGAATTTACGCCTATCCAACACCCTCTTTGACACTAGGGTCCCTTGTAGAATGAATGGTCGCACTGAGCATCTAAGTGTACATGAGGGTAATATGGGGCAACTGGCATACAGTAAGAAACAAAGTATAGTTGTGCTGCAAGGACATATAACTCCACGTCTGGTGAACTGATGCCTCCCCTGTCCCAGGGTATCCCAACTAACCCATGGGGTCTGCGTGTACCGTGCCAGCTTAACTAACTGCGCCTTCAACTCAGCAAAGTAACTGACTCCCGGCCACAATAGGATATTTTTGAAGATATAAAGCAGTTTGGGGACCACCACTATTTTGGCAATCGCAATCTGACCCAGAAGCGAGAGGGGAAGTCTACACCATTGCTCTACCTTGGACCTACGGGCATTAAAATATCTTATGTGGTTATGCCCCAAAAGCATCTGAATATCCCGACTTACCCGCACCCCCAGATCCGTAACTGACTTTTGCTTCCATCTGTACCCTTCAATGTTGAGAGGCTTAACAGTGGACTCATTTAGTGGGAATAAGATCGACTTTGACCAATTTATCCGAGGCCCGCATGAATTCCACGATTTCCAGCGACAACAGTTGCAGATTGGACGCAGGGTCTTTGAAGTATCGAATCGCATCATCTGCATACAGTAAAACCAATTCCATAGCCCTGCCCAGTGCCAGACCCTGCGACAGATGGAATTTACGTAGCCGGGCCACTAGTGGTTCAATCGCAAAGAGCAACGGCGAAATCGGGCAGCCCTGCCTGGTTTTGCGACCCAAGCTAACGCCCTGCATCTCCTGCCATCAAGCCCTATTTGGGCATTCGCTCCGTCATACAGCAGGCGGACCGCCATCAGGTAGTACTCTGGAATGCCCACCTGGCGCCATACCTCAAACAGGTAGCACCACTCGACGGAGTCGAATGCTTTCTCCATGTCGAGTAGAGCTGCCATTGCCTGCACCTTGTGGTCTATCTGGGCCAGGATTGCAAAGAGCTTGTGCAAGTTGCATGAGGTTGCCCTCCCCGGGATGAAGCCTTACTGGTCCGCATTGACAATGTTTGAGACGTACGGGAGCAATTGGTCTGCCAATACCGTAGCAAACATTTTTGAATCTATGTTCAGCAGGGAAATAGGGTGGTATGAGGAACAGTCCAAGGGGTCCTTACCAGGCTTCAGGATCAGAGTGGACACTGCCTCACGCATAGTTGAGGGGAGCTGACCCACCTTCATCCCTTCTTCCCATACCGAGCGCAGGTGTTGAACTACTTCTGGGCCCATTTCCTTGTAAAATTCAGTCATTATTCATCCGTGCCCGGCCCTTTGACAGAGGGCACGGCACGTATCGCAAGCAGAATGTCATTGTGCGCAATAGGCTCAGCTAGTGCCACAATCGCCTCATGCTGCAATACAAGCAGGAATGCTTCTCCCACATAACTTACTAGTGCTTCTGTTGATATTGACCCCCTAGATGCATTAAGTCATTCACAGAATTGACAGGTGTCCAGTATGGTATCAGGCTTTACAACCACTTCACCGTCCGCTGTCGTCACAGCGACTGTGTCCATGGTCTCCCTTTCACGTCTGAGCATTGCGGCTAACAGACTGCCCGGCCTACCCTCGTCACCATACCGACGAGCCAATGCTGGATGTGCCAGATATTTAATCTCGCGTTTGGACAGGTTATTGAAGCGGTCTAATGCATTCCTCAAATCAGCCTTGGATCCAGCTCCTTCCCTTTCCTCCACCCTTCTCTCATGACTCTTGATTTCCGTCTCTGTTTCGGTCAGTTGTCTATGTATCGTCCGCAACATTCCCAGTTCCAGGGATAGACAATCCCCGCCGTAGGACCACCTTGAATGCCTCCCATATGGACCTCATCGTGGAAACCGAACCCAGATTCTCCTGGAAGTATGACTTAACCAGGCTGAGCAGTTCACATCTGTATACTATGTTAATGTTATTATACCACGCAATATCACCACCGGAGTGCTCCCCAGGCACTCTCGCGGCTCTGAAAGAGGGAGAGGGAGGTGAGTTAGTGGGAATAAGCTGGAAAAGTGCAATAGAGCAGTGATTTTCTGTTGGCAGCCTCAGCCTGGTGGGTCCGTTGGCTGGGCTTGGGGTGTTTTACAGTCCGTAGTCGTCGTGTGCTGTTGTGCAAGTCTTTTGCGGTTGGTTTTGTTGTTGCAGTGTAGTGAAGTTTGTGCGGATTGCTGCGTTTTAGGGTTGTACTTGTGTTTGGTTAGAGTTTGAGTGGTGTATCCACAGAGATGAGATTGTTAGTGGATTGGTTAGTTGGCCTCTCTGTCCTTGTAATTGTGTCTAGGTGTGATGCTTTCTATCATTCACTATTCCTTCTGAGTGTGTGGCGCTTGCTTATTTCAAAATTCTGTCTAGATGTGAGGAGGGCTAGTGATCATGATTCCATTCGGGTGTTGCACTTGTCATCATTCACAGTTTCATCTAAGTGTGGTGCATGCTAGCATTCATAATCCTGTCTAGGTGCGGCGCAGACTAGAGTCAAGAATTCCATCTAGGTGTGGTACATGCTGACATTAACGATCCTGTCTAGGTGTAACGCAAGCTAAAATTGAGAATTCCATCTAAGTGTGGTACATGCTAACATTCACAATCCTGTCTAGATGCGGCGCAGACTAAAGTCAAGAATTCCATCTAGGTGTGGTACATGCTAACATTAACAATCATGTCTGGGTGTGACGCAAGCTAAAATTGAGAGTTCCATCTAAGTGTGTTACATGCTAGCATTCATAATCCTGTCTAGGTGCGAAGCAGACTAGAGTCTAGAATTCCATCTATGTGTGCTACATGCTAACATTAACAATCCTGCCTAGGTGTGACGCAAGCTGAAATTGAGAATTCCATTTAAATGTGGTACATGCTAACATTAACAATCTTTTCTAGATGTGACGCAAACTAAAATTGAGAGTTCCATCTAAGTGTGGTACATGCTGAAGGATTGGAGGACACCTTCGTAGCCCGAGTCTAGTGACCAGAGGACAGGCGAGTGGTCAGATAGCGTTCTAGGAAGAAGTATGCACTCAATAGTTCTATGAACAAGGGCAGGGCTCGCTTGGATATAATCTATACGTGAGGAGGTGTTGTGAACTGTCGAATGGAAGGAGTACGCTCTACCCTCTGCTCGGAGTAACCTCCATACATCCCCCTGCCCCAACTGCAGCTCCGCCATGCATCTCTACACCGTTTCAGTTGCTGGAAATCGGGGGCGAGAGGTCCCAACTGATCTATCTCTCTCTGGGTCTACGGTGATATTGAGGTCTCCCGCCAACACAATGTTGGTGTGTAAGTACTTTTGGCATCTACATAGTAGTGACTCGAAGAAAGAGGGGTCGTCCACATTATGGCTGTATATGTTGACGAACGTCACAAGGGTAGACCCGCAGCATCCCATAACGATCACAAATCTACCCTTCGGCTCAACCACTGATTCTGTGGTACAAAATCGGAGTGACTTATGCCTGAGTATCATGACCCCCGCCGAATATGTGGAAAAGGAGGTGTAGTATTTACAATGCCCCCCCTCCCCAAGACCTGGCCACCCCCTAATTTCACCTACCAACTAAGTTTCCTGCAAGAGGGCCACTTTGGCGCAGTGTCTCTCACAGTATTGGATCACTTTACGGACCCTGCGCCGGTTGTTAAGTCCGTGCACGGTCCAACTTATCACCTTACAACTCGTCATACACCCAAAGTCGTTCTGGACAGGCCAATCATGCCATTGTGTACTTTCGTACCTCACCACAGCTATAACCTAGGCGCATGAGATGTGAATAATTTTGAAATGACAACACCCAACTTCTCCTTTCCTTCCAACCCCCCCAGTCACCTACTAAATGCCCAATATACCCTCACCCACCCACACTGCCCACCCCCAATTAGCAGTGGGAAGTTCCACCCTCCCACCCTTCCCCAACAAGCAAATCGCCATGGGCACGGGACACCGCTGCTCAAGTACCCGCTCAATGCATCTGGCCTCGGAGGCAGGGCCCTTACATCATCATCTCTGCTCAGCAGCTGGACTGGTTTGTTACATGGGCCAGCATATTTATAGCCCAATATGAAAAACAGTTGTGAACTGAACATTAGGTTCTCAGGCCTATAAGCAGTCCCTTCAGCTGGGGTCTATCATTCCCAATACTCAGGGTTATCTGGTCTCAAGTGCTGGTCATCCCACAGGCACCTCATCCTGGTTCGGGTAACCTCTCACTCCCTGGGAAGCTTCTCAAGGAAGTTCTGCACTGCCCCCGGATCAGTGAAGAAGTGTGCTTTGCCCCCATGCTGCACACGCAGTTTGGAAAGTTATAGCATAGCATACTGTAATCCACGGTCGCCGAGGGCTCGCTTTGTCGCTAGGAAAGAGAGCCAAGCCTTCTTGGCTGATGGGGGGAAATCGGGTTAAAGGACACCCGGGCATTTTCGTAGTTCAAGTCGCCAAGTTCTCGGGCTCTATGAAGGATTGTGCCCCGGTCTCTGTAGTTTAAGAGGCATGCTATAATCGGGTTTGGACTCTGACCCGGCCTATGGGCCGTCTATGATACAAGACACACCCTTTCAGTCAGGAATTGTGATGACAATGGTGGCGCCTGCAGCACGTCTTGTATGAACTTTTCCATAAAGACCTCCATGTTTTGCTGTAGGATGGATTCCGGGACCCCCATCACCCGGATATCTTCGTTCTTTTCTTTAATAGCAGTGACTGCCCTCTGAAGCAAGCAAATCGCCTGTGTCACCTCGCCACTAGTGTCTTCGAGGGTCTCCACATGATGTTCCATCTCAGATATCTGTCCATTCTCCTTCTCAATACGTTCTTGCATGTGATCGACGTTGTATGCCATTCTGTCCAGTTTTGTATTTATGGACCCCGAAGCCATAGTGCATTTCTGCTAGTACTAGGCTGAGCTCCAACGCTGAGGTGCCCCCAGCAGACTTCGAGGGAGGGCATCGTCTTGAACTTTTAGGCATGATCTGGCGCCCACATCTTCTCACCCTCGCCGCCTAGTGGGAAAAGGCAAGCAGGATTGCCGCTTGTTGCCCTTAGCCCTATGGCACCCCCTCGCTGTTCCCCCTGTAGCTCCCAGGCAGACCCGCACTCAGCTCCACCAATCTGAGTAGTTATGTCCTCCGGGGCTCCAGGTGTTTGGGATAGTCCGGGCACCCCCCTCACCGCCATGTTGTTCTTGGGAGGGCAGGCACCTTTGTCCTTGGTGATGTCTTCAGGTATGAGGGCAGTCCAGAGGGCCAGGAGTCACTCTGGTGGGAGCAGGTCTGTTGAGGTGGGTCCCAGAGCGTGTGTGTTGCTCCTGACAGCTAAGAGCTGCACTAGCGTGAGGAGCCAGGGGTTTCCCACCTCTAGGTGAGCTCCAGAGACAGAGCCGGAGTGGGGCCCCCAGCTGTTGGTAGCTTCCTGAGGCTGCGAGTACAGGAAGAGAGAGGGTGACTCACCAGATGAAGCACGAGCCCAGGTTGTGTCCGCAGGGATATCGGCAAAATCAGTCGGCTTTGCGTGGGGATGCACCAGTTCACAGGCTGCAAGCATATATTCAAGTGTGGTCCTAGCGTACGTTTAGACCTTCTTTATGGTTGATGTGGCCTGCGGGGTGCAAGGATGCAGCAGGATGCATGCGAGTTAGGGCAGTGTAGGAGGGCTGGGATTCTGCACGCTCCTAGGAGTGTATGCTGCAGTGTATGCTGCCAGTGTCCCAAGGCGCGAGGACACCAGCGCTGTCAGCGCCAATCTGCACTCCGGGCGGGGGTCCTACCTCTTCGTCGGCTCCTCCCGCCCCAGCCGTCTCAGGAGATCAAGGCCCCAGCGGGGCGGCGCCAACCGTGTAATTCCCTTGGAGCGGTGCTCTGTGCAAGGCTGGATGTCCTCCTGCTCACTCCTTCGCTCACGGTCCAGGTGGTTCTTATCTCTGGAATCCGCGTTGCCGGGCTGCTGCGGGCCGGTCCAGGCTCCAGTGGTCATGGTATCCCCCGCTGGATGGCTGCAGCCAGGCGGTTATCCAGTTTCTGCTCCTCCCGCACCCAGGCCTCCTCTGCGATGCACGGCAGTCAGCTTTCTCAGCTCCTTTGAGGTGTGCTCCGGCTATCACAGGAATCACAAGTCAGGCTGTAGATGGAAAGCACTTCAGTGGTTGTATCCCTGTTGCAGGGTTCACACTTTTTCCCGAAGGGTACTATATTAGCCTCCCCCTTCAGCAGATGTTACGCGGAGCTCAGACTGAAGTGGCCATCTTGGCTGCGGGCTCTCTAGGGCCCCCCCTTCCCCTGTAAGTTAAATATCAGTTTGCTTACAATTCGGTAATCAAAATGCACTTTTGCTGTTGAATGTGGGTTTACTTTCAGTTCGGTATTCAAAATGCACGTTTGTTCTTAACAGTAGATTTACTTTCAGTTCAAAATTACTGCGGTCCATTTGGGAGCTCCCCAGTGTCCCGCTAACACTCATCAGCAGTCTGTTAATTCTCCCAGCAACTCCTGCTGTCTCTGATCCGCTTCTGGATCCGGGAAACACCACCATCACAAGCCCTGCTCACCTGTCGGATACTTTTTGCCCTGGTTCTCCTTCTGCTTTCCAGTGGACGTTGATGGCGTCCTCTGTGATCCTGGTTTTGCTGGTGTCCAGTCCCACCACGGCTGCTCCCATGAAGACCGAGTCCCCTGCTGGTCTCTGCCACGCCAGCCTCCTTGCTTCTCCTGCTTCTGGAGCTTCTCCCTCTTTTTATATACCTGCAACCTTCTAACAGGCTGCAGGTGTGCCTGGCCAATTAGATCTGCCTGACCATAATTAGGAAGACATGCCTCACCTTCCCAGGGCTCGGTATGCAGCTTCCTCGTCTCAGTACCTAAGTGGTGAAAATGTGCGATGTTCATTCCTTAGCCTTCTCTTCCTTGTCATAGTACTGTCATATGTTACATTAGAGAAAGTGAGGGAAACAGGCTTACAATAGCCCATAAAGGTCGGTTTAGGGTCAGGTGATTTGCTGATAGGAAGGGGGGAGATACCATGTCTCTCCCACAGACACCCTACTCATAGTCCCAAAATACCCTCCACCAAGGTGATCCTCCTTTGCTTGTCCACCCCCAGGGTCAGGATGCAAGAGCGATGGCCTCTCCTTGACCACCTGCGCAGAGGATCCATGGGGAATAGGAGTGAGAGTACCCTCTGGTTTCTCACAACAGACAGCATCAGAATGAAGTACTGGTTATATTGCCCCATGCTACAATGGCAATAACTTGAAGTCTAAACAAAAAGACCGAGGCTCAATAGTCTTTGGTGTGGGTTGCACACCCCATCATCCACTATGTGGTTGATTCATCAACTCTTTTGAGTATTTGTTGAAATGTAATGGTTGTTCAGAAAAATTATCAAAGCAAGCGATTCAATTTCCTGTGTCTTTTTAATTTTTCAAAATGATAATGCAGATGCTTAGTCAGACCAATGCATTTCGGACCATCTTGGTCCTTCTTCAGGGTCTATAATTCTCATCTGATATCAGTCAGTTCATGATATACACGATTACATTAACACATCCAGGTGTATGGTGAACCACACAGTTACATTGTTAGTATAAGTTAGCAGTACAAACATAACAATTGGCCACATAACATACATACACGGGAAACAACATATAGGAGAAATCAGGGATACAAAATAAAAACTAAAAAAGAGATAATAAAGACAGTTAAGAAAGCATAAATGCAATTACCTTTTTTTGTCCAACATGGAAGTTGTACATGTATTTTTAGATATTGGTGGGCTAGTACATTAGATAGGCTACATTGACACTTTATGTTCTATTTAAAACTGGTAATTTACTCTACTTATTCCCAGTAAAGACATGCGAGAGAGTAGCTTACCTGAACCATTTTATCTCACACTATTTAGATACTATTCTACAGTGGCAGCATTTACTTGAATAAAGGTTTCCACCTAGATCTGCTTTAGGATCCCATATGATAACCAGGGAATACAGTGTGAGCTGATCATCACAATGTGCATGACATTCTGACACTGTTGCGGCAGCATGCTTAAGTAGATATCACTTTCATTTGGGCCACCGACTTTTCACTCACTTTCAACCTCAAAGGAAAATATCTTGGACATCTGATCCACTTAGCATATAGGAGAAATCATTTGGTTAAACAATTCCATTTTTTTAAGACTCGCTGTTCTGGATACATTTTTTGAAACACATTTGTAATTAAGAATGATAGTTTATTGGGTGTGTTCCGAGGACCATAAAAAGTGCTGTTCACTGTACCTTATAACATCGATAACGCTTTAACGTCTCTATCTCACTTGCTTAAGATGCCCGCCGTCTTTTCTATGGTTTTGTGTTGCCGTTCACACTTGGTTTTGTTCTCACCATGGCAACCAAGCTGTTTATTTTCACAGCAGTGCCGCGGGCGCTGTTCACTCGAGCCGCATCCCACGATCGAGTTTCTTGTTCTAATCAACTCTACAGGATTGTACGCTGCATTACACCACAGTAAGCATTATCTTGGCACTGACTGGCATATGCAAACTTTGCAGCCTGGTTTAGAATCTTATGACCGTCTTCCTTTTGATGCAGATTACGAGTTGGTTACGCCGTGAAGGCAAGCGTCCCCAACCAGCACGATCCTCCCCGCAATGAGAGACAATGATGGACTCTCCCAGGATGGGAATAAGGCCAAGACAAAGTGCGGGTGAGCGTGAATGGGAGTTTATCAATCAGAATAGGGCATGCAAAGAACTCTGCAAACTCTGAGAGCGCTCTGTCTGACAATAGCAAAGACAGGCGTATATATTTACAAAAAACGTCATCAGAACCTACATACTATAGGGGGCACAAGTTCAGTGGGATTGGGTGGCGACGACTAGCTATAGGTGCTGCTGTGATGTGGTTGGCCGTGGCTGGAGGACGTCACTGGTCAGCCTCGTGGGTTTGGCTGGGCCTGGCGGGTCAGCTGGGTTCATCCGGGCGGTGTCGTGTGCCACTGTGGCCAGTGTCGGAGATGAATGTCTTTTCCTGAATTCTTTGCCCTAGGCCATGCACACCGCAGTCATTCAGTCATTTGCAATATTATCTTCTGTAGTAAATCTTCCAATAGGTTGTTCTACAGGTTAATGCAACACAGGAGGAATGCACCTAGAGCGGGGTTTGATGGCGATTCATCAGTACATGGTTACCAGCGTCCTGTTGACCGGGTACCATAGGTCGTGGGGTTGGGTCTCGGGGCATGGGACGGGCGGTACATGTCATCATGTCTTGTTAGAAGTCATTATGAATGTGTTGCTGTGATGTTGCCATAATATTGGATGTCCTAATTCTACAAGGGTCATTAACCTAAGGTTAGCCGGTGGGTCGTGGGGCTTAAGAAAGGGCGCCTCTGGATTTGTGTTTTCAGGCTGGGGTTTACTGCTGGGTTGTAAATAATACAGGTGGCGGGCCGTGGCCTTGGGTGCTGCAGAGGGAACTACAAATCTTTGAAGCGGCTCCAGCCGAGTTGGGGGAGGTGGTGGCAGCGCGGCACAGGCCTCTGCGTTCTCGTCTGGCAGGCTTTGCTGGGAGGGAGGGGGAATGGCCTTGCACGTGCTCACAAAGGTCTTTTCCTCGTGTGTTGCTGATTTTAGGTGGAAGTAGCATTAACATTCAAATAATATACAATACTAATTGAGTCATTCTAAAGTTCACGCTTTAACATTGTTAATGTCTCTCATAAAGCCAATCCGAGCACACTACTCGTACACTATGTTTTTAACAACTACAACATTTTGTTATATGCTTATACATTCGTAGTGTGTGAGGTAGTAGTGAGGTTGGTGGATCGCATAGAAACGACTCGCCACTACAACTGACGGCAGTGGCACATAATGGGCTTGGGCACACACACATGAAGGGTGCATTTTCATGCACCCTTTACACGAGCCCTCAATATGGTTGCATTTGTCTTTCTATGCACTCTAGCAGCATTAGTTTGATTATGGTGCGGGACCATGGGGTGTAATCTTTTCAATGATACGCATATCAAATAACCCCCCGGGACGCTTTTACTATTTGTGCATAACTGCAGTGATGTGGGTGCTTCATTCCTAATGTCATATGAGCACGCATTCTGCCATATCTATACATTTTACAGGTTTTTCAGTCAAAGAGGTTGTGGAGAGGACGCTTCCATCGCAGGTAGTTTTGTCATTAGTATTTGGGAACTTTTGCTTTTATCAAAGGACCATTTTACAGTTCTTTTTCCACCCAGGCACTGCTGGCCGGGTCATGCTGGGAGCAGCGATACACTGCGGAAGGTGAAATGTTACAGTGTTGGTATCTTACACTAGCTCATGTCCGTCTTGTTCGTGGGAACGGGCTCACAGCGGATCTGCCAGGGAGCTGCGGCCACAGGGATAATTGAAACTCTCCAAAGGTGGGGGCCGCGCTGTGGTGCTCCGGGCTCACACCATCTTCATTAGACAAAATGGTTTCCGAGGCCTAGCTAAATTCAGCAGGTTTGGTCAATGTCTTCGGCAGGTGAGCCATCCACCACCTGGGCCCTGGTGGTAAAGAGGGGACCCCTGACGAGCCATGGCCCTCACCGGGGGAGGGGATGCAGGCGAGGGGGGTCTTTTGGACCAGCCCTCCCCTACAGCTGTTGCACACAACGTGCGTTCCATACCAGCAGGTTAGTGACACGTACCTTGTCCATCAGAACCACTTTGCACTGGGCTTTCACCTCGCATGGCTGTTCCTTAGAAACTACCTAAGAGCCCATACGCATCGATCACACACTGACATATTTCTTCAGTGTTTAGCCACACTTGAGAATGAGCACAAGTATCACCAGCAACATCTCCTTAGTATATTTATGACAAGTCCACTCAGATTTTTGCTAAAAGGTCCTAATTGAAAAATATAGCATCTAACAAGTAAAAGTGATGATCAGAGAGTGCGTTTAAAAATCAGGATATGATGCCTTGTACTGCATTTATGTTTTAACTTTCTTTATTATCTCTTTTTTTATTTTGTATCCCCAATTTCCCCTATATGTTGTTTTCCGTGTATGTTTGTTATATGGCCAATTGGTACATTTGTATTGCTAACTTATACTGACAATGTAACTTCCATGTTGGACAAAAAAAGGTAATTGCATTTATGCTTTCTTAACTGTCTTTATTATCTCTTTTTTAGTTTTTATTTTGTATCCCTGATTTCTCCTATATGTTGTTTCCCGTGTATGTATGTTATGTGGCCAATTGTTATGTTTGTACTGCTAACTTATACTAACAATGTAACTATGTGGTTCACCATACACCTGGATGTGTTAATGTAATCATGTATATCATGAACTGATTGATATCAGTTGAGAATTAAAGACCCTGCAGAAGCGCCAAGATGGTCCGAAATGCATTGGTCTGACTAAGGATCTGTGTTATCATTTTGAAAAATTAAAAAGACACAGGAAACAATCGCTTACTTTGATCATTTTTTTGAACAAACATTGCATTTCAACAAATACTCAAAAGAGTTGATGAAACCTGGCAGGGACCGGAGCCTCTGTGCTTCTTACAGACCCATCACGCTCCTGAATTATGACGCCAAAATCTTCGCCAAAATCCTAGCGAACAGGCTGGCTCCCTTACTCCCGGACATCATACACCCGGACCAAACCGGATTCATTCCCGGCCGTAGCACTCACGACAATATAAGAAGAACCATAAACATTATCGAATCAGCCAGCAGGAAGGGTCGGGAGTTGGTGCTCTCGCTCGACGCTCATAAAGCTTTTGACATGTTAGACTGGGGCTATATCCCAAAAACATTAAGGCATTACGGCTTCGGTCCCAATTTCAGCAAACTACCAGCATCCATCCACCAGACTGAGAATTAACGGAACCAGATCCAACGCAATTCACATTTCAAGAGGCACAAGGCAAGGATGTCCCCTCTCCCCACTGATCTTTGCCCTCTCCATGGAGCCGTTTGCACACAGGGTACGGCAAAACGCAGCAATCCAAGGCCTGGCAATCAAAGCCCAAATATACAAAGCCGCCTTATATGCCGACGATGTCCTCTTAACATTAATCAAGCCCAGGGAATCCATGAAAGTTCTGTGGATGGAACTGAAAGAAATTGGGGAAGCATCGGGGTTCAAGGTCAACCTCTGACTACAGACCTGGAAAACAAATATCTCATACCCTGGGCGAAAAAGCACTTGCCATACCTAAGGGTCCAGCTGCCAGGCACACCCAACAGACTATACAAAGCTAACTTTCCTCCACTGTTTAAAGAATTCAAGAGTGAACTACTACGCTGGCAGAAACAGGAGATCTCCTGGTTCGGAAGAATTACGGCTCTGAAAATGAACCTCATTCCAAGATTACTTTACCACTGCTCAGCCCTACCTAGAATTTTCGCCGGGCATCATCCCCAAGGACTTCATTAGGTGGAGGGAAGGAGGACTGGAGTGAGTGCAAGACTTTTTCGAGGAGGGAAATCCTCTGGACTTCGAGGCCTGCAAGGTGAAATTCAACGTTCCGGAAAATTAGATGTTCAGATACACCCAATTCCGGCATTGGCTCTCAAACAGGAGCATGAAAAACCTTGGATGCAGAGACCTCACAGCCCTGGAGCAAACCCTCACATTGTCTCCCCCTAAGGGCAAGATTTCTACCCTCTACAAGATCCTAGACAGAACTGACCCTACCCGCAAGGAGCCATATATGCTCAAATGGGAGAGAGACACATTGGGAGACCCATCGATCCGGAGGAATGGGACCACATCTGGACGAGAGCAAATGGCTCGAAATGTGTGTCCAATAAGGAGGGGCATTCTAGGTATGCTACAGGTGGTACCGAACCCCAGAATCTCTCAATAAATGCAACCCGGCAATCCCACCGTCGTGCTGGAGAGGTTGCCCAGGCAAAGGCACACTATATCATCTGCTCCGGACATGCCCCAAGGCGACTCAATTTTGGAAAGCAGTGTTAGATCAAATCAACACGATCACGGGCTTGTCAATCCCATGGGACCCGGGTATCGTATTGCTGGGAGCAAGCGGCGAGGGCCAATTCCCTCGATCAGGCCACAGAGCAGAACTATGTGCCCACCTGCTGACTGCCGCCAAGATTTCAGTGGCAAGGATTTGGAAAAACCCAGAGGGCCCGTCAGTCCAAATGTGGTGGAATAAATGTTGGGACATAATAGCGGCCGAAAAAATCACTGCCCTCCGGTTTGGGAACAGAGACAAATTCTTCCAAGCTTGGTCTCCGTTCCTGGACTACGCACAGACATACCCGGGCTTGGCCCGTCAACCTCCCTCTCTACGGTGGATGGACAAACATGGCTGAAATGGAGTATGGAAGGGCAGCCAGGGAAATCGGCCTGGGGAGTTCCTCGCCCGCTAGTAAAATCAGAGATGAAATATCGAAGGCCTTGAACTGGGTAGTTCCTTCTCCGCTCCCCCAACAGGATCCTGAAGCATGACCAGCCTCCCTGAGCTCTTAACCCGATGAGGGGCCTCGATTGGCTCACCCCCCCTCGCTATGTCCGCCCCATGGACTGGTGTCTTCTTCTCTGACCTACTGTTGTTGTTTTTGTATTCTGTTTGTTTCTTTGATTTGTATTTTCAAGCAAGGCAACGCTGATTGAAGCACCCTCATTTTACATGCCACAATGTATAACTTGCTTGTTTAAAACCAATTAAAACATGTTTGGAACAAAAAAAAAAAGAGTTGATGAATGGAAAAATCAACCACATAGTGGATTATAGGGTGTGCAACCCACACCAAAGACTATTGAGCCTAGGTCTTTTTTTTTTAGCTTCACATTTTTGAGTGCACAGTACGGAGGCACTAAATCGTGGGTCTGCACCCCACTTAAATGTTATAAATATTTATTTTTGATAGACCTTATTGGAAGTACATTAACCAAAAATACACTGTGCCAGTTCAAAATCTGAAGATAATAACTTGAAATCTGTCAGGGACTGCAAGAAAAAGGTATATATTGCTTGTGCTGCATTTGGTGAATAAGCCTGGAGCATGACCGCAGTGTTTGTGTCCCGTCAGACCATGCACTTGACTATATGTCAGTGGGTGATGAAATATTTACTGCTTTTGATGACCTGGCTACAGTAGTTTTATTGGTCCTGTTCCAGGCACCTGAAGTGCAAATCAACTGGATTGCACAGCTTAGTTCCTATTCTGATGCTTGATAAGCAAGGGTTTATTGAGAAAAAGAGGTCCTGTTCGAAGAGTGAGTTGCGGTCCGAGAAGCACAGATCTTTCTCTTTCAGGCTTCATGGACATTGCGGCACTGGGATCCATGTACAGCTCCCGTGAAGATGAGCAGCCCACCCTTGAAGATTAGTAAGAGCATCCCTTCCCCAATATCCTCCCTGTTAGAAAGAGTTTGGAGGCCTTTAGTCTGTGCAGGCTCAAAATCTTTAAGCAATATGCTCCCTACTTTAATGTGCCCTGTTCTTTATAAGCCATTTGAAATAGCCAACGTTCTGACAGCAGTCCTATAGTCTTTAAACCTGATGAACTTCTGGTGCCACATCCCTCACTTGAGGGTCTGGCTGCGCAGCCCATTCCACTGTTGAAGCTGCCTTTGAAGTTGAGCCCAGCTCTGGACGGCCCACCCTTGTCCCTTTCAGTGTGGCTATGTGGGTTTATACAGAAAGTGTGTAGGAAGCAGGCTTTGGCCCATCATTTTGGGAGGGTTTTGAATCAGTCTGATCCTCCACTGCCAAGATGTTGGATAAGTCCCAGGCAACTTGGATAACCAGTAACTTGAATCTGACTCCGATAATCTGACCAAATGCCTTGTGGATGCCATTTGGCTGATACCTCCCATGGCTGGGCTTTCCTCCCTCCCAGAATGGACCCTTGTGGGAATGTGTGGCCTATTAATAAAGGGCTAGTTGACATGGCTGAGATCTTGGGGCTGGACCCCCCTATGAAAATATAAATATCATCACTGACATAAGGCTGACATTTGTATCCCCCTAAACGTGGTTTTGACTGAGCTACTGTTTGCCTTAAGGGAAACGGATTAGCCTAACATCTGTCTGTGAAGGTCAGCAAGAAGCACCGGCCCATGCCGGCCAAGGAAGGTGGTTTAAGAAAGCTTAGGTGGAGTCCACATGACATCAAACTTCTGATAGTGAAGGAAATAGAATACCTGGGTTTCCAAATCAGATCTAAATCATCAGTCCTAGCAATTGAGACCTATCTTTGAGGAAAAATTAGACAAATGGCATGTCAAATGAAATCAATAATGCATAAATATTGCAAATGCACTCTTGCTCCTTTGCTTAAATTTTACTGTGGCAAGGTAGTCCCAGTGCTAATGTGCGGGATTGAACTAGAAAGCTTGATGGTTATAATTAACTGGACTCGACCAGAGGGTGGATTGTGGAAAAAAGTTTCAAGCCTGCCACCCTCTTTGCCGATGTTGAGTTAGGTATACAATCCTTGGGTTCCCAAACTGTTTGGAAAATAATTGCCTTATATGTGTTAATTTTAGAGCCAAACACAATTCCTTATATGTTGATGCCAAGACTCAGATGTAAACTAATACGAATATCTTCCTAAATGAGTAAAAGCAGGAGGTTTTCACACAATTAACAACTTGTAATTCATTAGAAAGGGAATTGATTCAAAATCCTGTACAAGTAAAACATAAACTGGCCGAGTATGATTGGATTGTTACGAAGGTTTTGTTTGTTGATAAGAAATGTTTCGAAGGTATGTCACCAGTTGGTAAACCTCTGCGTCAGCTCTCAGCGTATTTGGTAAGGTTCCCGAACCAATAATGGCGTGCTAATTTTCTGAGATTCAGAATGAACTTGGTGGTGACTAAGGATATGCTTAGGATTAGAAACAAGGGTTCGAAAGTGATGGTATTTGTGATCAGTGCGATTTTAGGTTAAAACGAAATGTACAACATCTGTTGATGGAATGCGCTGGTACCAGCGATCAGAGAATTAGGTACTTCTCTCGCTTTGTCCGTAACATTCTTTGGTTGCCATCACATCTGTTTTCGTCGGATTGAACAGGAGAACGTTATTCTTTGCATAATCAGCGAATGCAATGATCAATCTCTGTAGGCCAATAGCCGTGCAGTCTACCAAGACGACATTGTCTGCATAACCCAGTCCACAGATCTTTTGATCGGCCATAAATGGTGGTACAAATGCCATACCCATAAGATAGTTCCACAGGTCAGCCATAAACAAATTAAAAAGACGGGGAGCAACTATGCACCCCTGTCTTGCTCCCTTATTCCTTGGAATTTTTATGGATATGTCTCCCTCTAAATTCAGGCACACTTGAATAGAGGTTGCCTCATAGAGATGGATAATTATGGCCAGTAATCCCTGTGGTATGCCCCAGTTCCCCAATTTGCACCACAACTTTCCCCTGTTGATGGTATCAAATGTGCAGGAGAGATCAATCCACGCCACATATAGACATTGATGTTTTTGGTTGTTAGACCCTTGCGGAAGCCTGGTTGAAATTTCAGTATTATATTGGCTTGTTCCACCCAGTCCTCCAGATCTTTTAGAACCAGCCTTGTAAATATGTTGCTTTCCACATCCATCAGCGCTGTCAGTCTATAATTGGCTGGACTAGATCTCTCTCCCTTTTTAAAAATAGGGATTATTATTGCGATGCTCATAGATGGTGGAATTTTACAACTGCTTAAGATGTTATTAAAGAGAGCAAGCAGGATTGTGGACCATAGAATCAATGTCCCCGGAGGATAGCTCAGCGGCAATGCCCGCGCCTTGGAAGCAAGACGACACAAAGCAACAAAGGTTCGATCCCCGGGTCCGCGCTTAGAAACCTCTGGGTGTTTAAGCGCGTTATAAATACGCCACTAAGACAAAAAAAGAAAAACTATTATGTAACTAAAAAACAAACAATTCCTGTAACAGTGCCTCGATGCCCGTGGGCTGTGTGAGCGCTTTAAAAATGTAAATAAATAAATAAAATAATGATTTGTGTACGGTCTCATTTGTCAGGCCATTTGGCCCTCCTGCTCTTGCTTTACAGGAGCAGCAAATGAACTCCTCAATCTGGTTTTCGTCCATCGCTACTCCTGCTTCTGATGATTTCCCAAAAGACATATAGTGGGATTAGGTTCCTCAAATTTAGTTACAAAGTTTTTTATCCAAACCGATTCATTGATACAATTGGACTTTTATTATTCTTTGGATAGGTGTTTTTATTAAATTCCCAAAATGTCTAGAGTTTGACTCGATAACTGCCTTCAGCATGCCTTTTCCATCTGCCTTGAGTCTCTCCGCGCTTCGAAGTCTAGACCAATTGCGATACTTGTTTCGGAGTTATTTTATTTACTTAATCATTACCTCTTGCAGCCCCTCTTCTAGTTGCAATTTGCGTATCTTTGTTTAATTTTCTTTTACGATCAACTGTTTTTGATAGTAAATAGGCTGATACCAAACCCTGTTTTTTGATAGATTTGTCTGTTTACCAAAGAGATTCCACGAATGAGTTTGGAAGGGTTAGTGATTGGGTCAGGTGATTCTCAAAACTATTCATTTGGATATCCAATTTGTTTTTCAAATGGCTACTATCTTGCCTAAACCTTAGGACACGATTTCCACTTTGATTTACCAGAATTGAACTATCATATTTATCCATTACGCGAGATACTTTTTGTAAATCAAAGGATATCGAAAGAGGGATATGGTCGCTAGACCCTCTTTCTATTGCTTTTCATTCTTTACAATGTGCATGTAGGTGGTCTGACATTATGATATAGTCAATAGTGGATGACTTCCCTCCATTCCTCCATGTTTTTGCAGCAGGAATATCTCCCTCAATAGAACTGTTTGCTATATTGTAAAAAAAAATGTAACCACAGACGGCCATTTCTAACTGGATTGATCCTCTGGGCTTCACACAGCCTCTTCCTTAAACAGTCTGCGTTTAAGTCACCCGCCATCAAAATATTATCTTCTGGATGTTTTATGGATACATATGACAAAACATTGGATAAATCCTCCAGAAAGTCGGTCAAGTTGGAATGGGCAGGGCTCCAGTATGTGCTTACTATCATCCATCAGGTCTTAAAGAAGGAATTCAACTCATGTAAGAATGACACCCTTGCTGCGAGAATCCCTTGCCTTCTTGACAGCAGTTGTTTTATCAAAGTTATACAACAGTTCCGTGATATTATCGACATTCCTCTTGACAGTCTTCCCATAGACAGTTTATGTGCCCTCTGATACAGTGACGTAAAGCCATCTAATTGCAATGATGCGAGGAGCCATGTCTCTTGTAATAAGATGACATTGTGGTCCTCAAAGATGTAACTCATCAGTAACTCATCATGTTCTTATCTCTGAATGAACTCGAGCCTTGCACATTCCAACTGACAACCCTTAAAGACTTCCTTACTAAAGGAAGTCAACAGCCACAGATAGCTTCTGAAAGACTTTTCTGATGATACCTGGTAAGAGATCCCAGATCTCCTTTGCCCCACCCCCCCCCCGCTTTCGTTGACAGCTTTTCCACCCCTCGGTTGGGCCCCTTATTGAATATGGTCCACGACTCGAGGTGAACTTAAGCCTTGAGATGGCACCAACTCGCCGTCCATCGTCGGCTTGATAGGGCAAACTTCCAGACCCACTTTCGTTAGATCCCCTGCTGCATTCACTAAAGCTTTGACGCCCAATTGAGTTTTCATTACTACTTGCACCATAGATGTGACTTGATTATAGGGAAAACTGATCAGATCAATGTCCTGCGTTGAAAGAAGTTAGGGATCCAGTACCTGTTTGGTTAGGGACAAAATAGTTCCTCTATTGAGGCTTCCCTGACTTTGGGGATTCAGCCATTTGAGGCATAGTCTTGGTATTGCAAATGGATTCAAAATGTTACCCACTGTAACTTGTTCCTCTTGTTGTAATTCACTCCGTTCCTTTATGGCTCCTATAGGATTCATAGATTTAGTTTGTGGATCAACAGTGGGGTGATTTTTCTCTTGATTGCGGTTGGTAGCCTGAGATGGATTGTCTTGATCAGGTATAACAAACCCTGCTTCATTTTGTAACCCTCCTTGATTTTCCTTCACTCCTTTTAAGGGACCAGGCTGTTTCATTTGATTTTTTAAGAATATTGGGGCTACTCTGAGGGGTTTCTTGACCTCCTCGTTCAGATTGTCTGGTTGTAGGCCCGCACTGACAATCATGATTCCTTGGGCCATCTTTGATGATTCCAGACCACGGCCCGGATTTCCTATAGCATCTTCCGATACTCTTATGGGATTCTTTGCTGTATCTTTTAACTGGTGTTGATTTATATTCTCAAGGAATGCTTTATCCACAATTTTGTTCAGAGCCTTGAAGAATATTCTTTTTCCAACTGCCTTTTATTTTCCTTGGTTCTTGTTCTTTGTTTTCTGTGACAGAGTCGTCCGGATCGATTTATCCCCGTCAGAAGCATTCCTTTGCGTTGCCTCTTTTGTTTTTTTCCTTCTTTTTACTCGGATCCTTAGTGTTTTCACTCTTTGCAGGTGTCTCTTTTTGTGGTATTGACTGAGGAATTAATTAATCTGAAGCTGCTGCCCCCTCCATTATCGACTGATGCTCTTCTCCTGTCCGCTTCTCACTGACATTTTTTTAATCCTGGGTCTCACTGGGAATTGTCCCAGCTTCAGTCCTAAATTTTGCCTTAGGCTGGGATTTGGGTACAATAACGTCTCCCAATTGTGCCAGTCTTATGAATTCATCCAACGTTGATTGTGAAAGGGGGATGTCGTCTAATGGTTTAATTTAGTAGGCTCATCCTGCTTTACTCCTTTCAATTCCGTCAAGGCATTCTCCATAGAAATGACTTGCGATTTTAATGACTCCAGGTCCAGATCAAATTTGACCAAACATGCCTTGATTTCCTTCCCCAGCAATATTTGTTGCTTGCTCTCATCCCTCAGGAGCAGTATGTCTTTTAAGATGGAGGCATTTATGAGTCCACTTAGACCTATCATTGCTGACTCACAGGCTCCCACATCCTTTGTTAACTCAAGTAACATCCTTGAATGAGATTGTACCTCTGACTTTAGAAGTTCAAACACACTAACTAAAGAGTTTAATACAAAACTCAGTGCTGAAAGAATGGAATCCGATGGGATCTTGTTCCGTTCTGGGGTGTTTTGATTATTAATTTGCTGATCATTTGTCTCTCCCTCATCCTTCAATACACTTCTTGAAGGAGTGGTTTCTTGAGATACAATTTGAATGTCCATGAAACCTGGAACCTCCCTTTCTTTCCTCTGCTCCTGGGAGTATTCACTTAGGTCCACTTCTGCAACCCCGCTCACTCTGTCAGAGTTCATGGGCGCCCACCCCGGCCCTTCACCAATAGCACTGTCGCTCAATGCTCTTTTTGTAAACTCCCCCTTCAATATCGTCTTTTTGATAGATGAAGTTGATAGTGTATAGTCCAAGTTGTTCCGCAATGTTTTAATCATTGGATTCCTCAAGGGACTTGATGTTACAATTTGCAAAGAGTGACTAGTTTCCAAGTATACTGGCCCATCATTCTGAGCATGATGGATTTGGGGGTAACACGTAGATATGCTGGATTCCTGACCCCCTGGCCCGGGAAAGTTGTACATTTCTGGTGCCTTCAGGTCATCCCTCCAACTGGCGTTGGGTCCACCACTTGCGCTACTTAAGTTACAGTACATTTACAACCAACTTAACTATTGACTGTTGACTTATCAGCACACCCGAATTAGTTTCACTAAATTCCCTCAGCGGCTTTCCCTGTGTGTCAAAATGTCGGTGTATCGGTGAATCGGTGTATTCAAGGAGAAAGGCGCCTGATGTTAATAATCCAATCGGACACTGTTGCCAGTTTGCGCTACTCTGCGCCGCAATCACAATCCCCACCTTCTCAATCCCTTCAAATAGTCTCGTATCCAAAGTCAATGTCAAATGCTGTGACCTGCGATACGCATAACAAATTCCACCGCAAACATTTGGTTAACTGTCACTGGATCATTAGAACACAGCACAGCAGTCAGTGCGACAAAGTAAGTTTTACGGTAATGCTTACCGGAATCTAATAAGAGCAGTCTCCTTCTTTTCCTCTCGTGGGTCCGAGAAAGATCCTTCCTTTCCTTTCCTTTTCTCGGATTTCACGGGTCCAATGGGAACACAAAGAAACATACTCGCCGCACTCGCTATGCTACTCTTTCCCATTTGGGGATTTTGAAGTATATGGCTCCGCCTTCCAATGGTCATTGAGAAGAGAATGCTGATGCCGATGGGAACACCAGAGCAACACACTTGCAGCACTCGCTCCGCTACTCACTCCCAGTAGGCGGTTTTGAAGTATATGGCTCTGCCTTCCAATGGCCAATGAGAAAATAAATAAAAACTCATTAGGTATCCTCACAATATTTCCTACCAGGCCAGGTAGCCATGTCAGTCAAATGCTTACCCCAAATAGAAAAATCTCAGGATATACTGGAACGCCTTGCAGAGCCACTTGCCCTGTGAACACCAGTATGAACTCTCCCACATTTAAATAGTGTATTCTGGGAGTGGAGCAAACTATTCCTTGATCAGTAAATTAAATTGTCATTTTAAGTTTTGTCATTAAAACTCTTCGTAAAATGTTAACCGGTGTCTGTCGTGAATATAATAGAGGAACGGACATGTCACATTCTACTATGGAGACTGGTGATTTATCAGTAAAAGGAACTCGACTCGTAGCTCCAGAGAGCCCTTGAGCATTCATGGCAATACCTGACATTGGATAGTTTCCCTCTCGTATACACAAACAAGTTGCTTCAGTGTCTACAAGAAAATAAAAGGATTTGCCTCCTATCGTCACATCGACCCTTGTTTCCTCTTGGCGGTTTGTTGTCCCAGATGGTACTGAACAAATCAAGTCACCCTGTGACCTCTCGTATTCTGGATACAAGTTCATCCATATTCCTGTAAAAGGATTTCCTCCTACCACAGTGTCACCTCCTATTCTAGGGGTCAATACTTGTCCTTTATTTGCATACAGCTTTGTCTGTATAGGGGCTGGTTGCGACTGCCCTTGTGTGGATTCCTTTGTGCTTGTCCCTGCTGTACTTGCAGTGCTTGTGCCTGATAGAATGTGTGATCTTGGGCAAAGCCCTCTCTGGGCTGCGTGCTGTATGGCAGAGGATAAGCTGTCCCCCCTCTGGAAAATTGGCCATTTTGTACATTCCCTTGGCTCCCACATACACGCGCAATATGTCGTGTCATTCCACAATTCCAATATATTGGGGGAACCCTCCTGTTAATCCCTCCTTGGTTATATCCTCCCTGGGCACTCTGGTTCTCATTCTGTGTATTTTGAAACCCACCTTGGTTATTCAGAAATCCGCCTCCTCTTCCCCTGTAACCCATACCTTTGCCTCGTGGCGTAAACCCATACCCACCTTGGTCCATCGGGTGGAAATTATTTGCCTGCGGTGTACCTATTGCTTCCTGCATGCCCATTCCTGCTCTGCTTGTCAATACCGCCCCTTCTATGGCAAATTCTCACAATCTTTTCTGAACTAACTTGGCTTCCTCAATTTTTCTATTCTCATCTTTCTTCTTGTTCTTTTCTTGTAATATCGACCATGGTGTACTATGGTCAACTGTATTCCAGCCCATGGCTTCTCTTCCATCCACGCTTGTTTTTTCGTCTGCCTCTGTACTGGCTTGGGCAACCCCTGACATTAAATATATGCTAAAATAATGCCACTGTCTTTTCCCACATCTCGCGAGTTTCAAGCTGCCATTTGTCCTGAATATCCTGAATGTAAGGAATAGGGTCTTCATCTTCTTTCATTTTACGTGCCATAATTGCACCCATATCCGATGTGTCAGGATATTGTAACCTGAGAACCCTTTAAACGTCTGCTCTACAATTATTAAACGGCGCTCCATCATGCAGTGTTTGTGCGCTCTCCTCCATATGTCATCAGCCCTCTCTCCAAGGATGGCTGTCAGGAGACCTTTTATGTCCCCTATGGCCAGCTATTTCCTCCTGTCATTTTCTCTAATTCGTATATCCATTTCCCAGCCCCCAAAGTCAAACTAGGGAGCTTTCATTTTAAGTTCTCTTTGTCCGTTTGTGGCCATGGAATGTATTGCGGTCTTGCTCCCCCCTTCTCTAACAAGGGGAACTGCGTAAACCCCATCCCATAGTCAGATCCCACTATTAGTCTATCCATGGCAGGGATAATCGTCCCGGTCTGTCGCCTTGTCGGTAATTACCTTAACCTGCTTACATATGGTTGAGACTCTCCCTTCTTACTATGTGATTGTCCTTGGGGACGCTCAGGATATGCTATGCGATCTGGCATTCTATTCTTAGGTTGTTCCAGATCCGACTATCTCACTTCCTTATCCATTTGCAGGCTTCCATCGGGGGCGCATGGGCTCTCTCCTTCTGCCCCAAGACCAGACTCTCTTTCCTCGTCTTACATGTCTAGTCCCCAACTAGTGTGACTATCATCCCCCTCCCCCTTGTCTAAGTTCAGTCTGCTCATAGACGATGCCCAACATTCATCACTGAACAGGGTTCCCTCGACACTTGGTAATTGAGATACTCGGGATCGATCATTGTTCCTCGAGCTCCATACTCGCTATCCCGTCTTAACTGTTGATAGACCTTATCGATCCTTTCTCCAATGCTTTCCTCATCAAATCTTTCTTCTTCTAGCGCTACTCTAGATACTGCTGGTATTACTTAATCTTTTCCACTCATTCCCATCGTATTTCTTGCCTCAGCCTCATTTTTTCCTTACGAATGAGATTGGCATGAAAACCTCAATGTCTCCTTTTTTGTTCAATTTCTTCATCTACTTCCCTTCGCTTTCTTGCATCCCTTCTAATTCTTTCTTCCTCTTGCCTTAGTTCTTCTCTCCTTACCTCCTTCCCTCCTTTCCTCTTCTTCTCTTTGTCTCCGTAATCTTTTGTCCCTTAATCTTTGTGCTTTTTCCTCCTCTCTTTCTTTCCTTTCCGTCCCTTTCTTCTATCGGTCTGTCTATTATCGTACTTTCTCTGTTCTTCTGCCTGTTCTTCAATTTTCTCTTGTTCTTCCTGGTATATCTGTTCTCATCGCTCCCTGCTTTTCCTTTTCCGCTCATCCTCTTTCAATCTTTTCTCTCATTTCTTATCCTTCCTTTCTTGTTCTGCCTTATCTTCTCTTTGCCTAATTTCCTCAACACTTTTGCCATCTATCTTGAGTAATAGCTGTCCTCCCATCCATTTATTTTTTGTATGAGCGCTGCTTCGTCAGCCTTATCTTTTTCTCCTTTCCATCTCTTAATCTCCCTATCTCTGTTGAGAAATTTGACTGCTCACTTCTTCCTTCCTTGTCTTGTATGAATTTAAAAATATCTTCCTTTCTTTTATTCTCTTCCGGACTATCGTCACTATTGTAAGCGGGTGGTTCATTTATTGGATTACTGTACCCTGTCTGTCACTGCTCTTAATTCCTTTAAAGGATATACTCCTGTCTCTTCCGTAGCAACACTCTTTGCTTCAGGCAAGGTAAGGGGATCTGAGGGCTCAACGCCTACCTCCTTACGTTGATTTAACACCCACTCCACAGGTGGCAGGTCTTCTTTCCTCTTGATACATTTTCCAAAGCTCTAAAATTGCTAAATTATTCTCTAATTTCTACCCTGTGTACGCGGAATGCATGTATGTGGTCATGTGTTGGAATACTGCTCTTGACAACATGTGGCCATGACATGAACATTTTATTTGCTGTGCCCTTTGCCCATTCTGCTGTGTACTGTTTGTTTGAGCTTGGGCATATGTTTTGGCAGTGTCTTGCATAGGTGCATGAGAAGAGTATGCCCCATAATGCCAAGTCTCAATTGACTGTCAATACTTACCAGATCGTTAAATACACGTTTTACCTTGACTTAAATCACTATTTTAAACGTTTTAAAACAACAAATATGAGCAAGCACCATCAATTGCTGCCCAATCCTCTTGTTTAAGTAGCCTGTCTATTTTATTGATTGGCACCAATCGTTTAACTACACTATTTTACTCAACAAACAACATTTAGACTAGTCACACATTACACTTTATAAAACACTGTGATCACCTCTTCCCTTGCCTTTACTTTTTACCTTGTACAGGGCTTGAGACATTACCTTACACAGTCATGACTGCCCGTTTTATATTTCACCCTACTCCTGCTGGAGTTTGAAATCTCTTTCCAATTCCTTTGAATTAGGATTCCTAGGCGGTATCTTTTTATCTTCACAATATTTCCCTATTACTCAAAATTATCACAATCGCGTCCCTTTATTTGCCATTCCCCTTAGTCTACTCACCATTCGTTAATCAACTCGAGGCCTTCAGTATCGACTCCTCCATCAAATCTGACCACGTCGCCTTCCGTCTGCAGAGGGCCCGTGGAAACCGGGCAGGGATTTCTTCAAAGGGGGACCTGCCCACCGTCTCGGTTCTTTTTGTACGTTTATTTCTATCAGCCGCTTTCCACAGGAAACTCTGCGATCTTCCAGCTAATGGCATAGGATGCCTGATCGTCTGAAAATCTGAAGCTGAACTAGTTTGGATCGTTGAACCATCCGCACCGCTACGACGTGAGCTTAGGCCCTGTAGGAATGTGCATGTAATGGATGTGATCACACAGAATAAATCCAAATAACCGAACCAACTCGGGAAGATGGCAAAGTACTTTTTTATTAACAATGATCTAATGATCTAAAACAGGGATATACAACGAACATCAATGGATGTACCCTCAGGTTCTCTCTGCGATCTTCACTCAAATCATAGCTTTTATATCAACAATACATCAGAGATGACATCATACTACATTGCAAATAAGGAAACACCTACTATGGGTCGGGATTGGATAAAGGGGAACACCTAAGTTTATTTTCTATAGGAACTAGGATTGTGATTGGCCGCCCACTGTCAGGTGGACAACATATACCTGGTATTAGCCTATTTGACCCAAAACATTTTACCTAATGACCAAATTGACATTTTTTGATCAGTCCATATTGACCTTTTTTTGACTATTCCAAATTGACCTTTTTTTGACTATTCCAAATTGACCTTTTTGTTTAAAATGAACTTCACTTACCTGGATCACCTTCCCTATTTAACAATTTTCTTTGCTGCTTTGATTCGTAATTAGTGACTTCTGAAACAAACAATTTGCCAGTTACACTTTAATACAATTTGCATTTCTGCTTTTACTTGTAAATCAACTATTCATTCTTTCACATTGTAATGAAGCTCACAGAGAATGACATGCTTGACAAATAGTCTGAAATATATATCTTTCTGTTATTTCTCTGTTTATATTTTGTATGCCTTTGGCTTTATTTTTTTGTAGATTCTGACCACTTAATTTTTGAATTATCAAATTTTCTTGTAACCCTTGTTCTGTTTGCAGTACTGTTGAAAACTTCCACAGTGTTGGTTTACTATCATGCGTGGCCATGGTGCCAACCCTCCGGTTTGTTTGTTTTTGAGGATCCAGATAAGATTGCGGAATAACAATTCCAATATTCAAGTTTTATTTTTGGAACTTTTTTGCCTGAATGCGTTTGTCCACCTATCCAAGTTTCCTCAAAATAATAAAAAAATTCACTCATTTCAGTCTCATGTCGCACATAGTATGGTTCTCTAATGATCGACATATAAGTATCTACCACGTTTTCCGTAGGAATAAAGGCTAGTGCACATAGCTTTTTTATGTGATGCTGAAATTCACTGTTCTCACTATATCTTGTTTGCAGCCTATGTTTTTGGAGGTTTCACCACATTGCTTGACTATGATGAAAGTAGCAACCTTGTATTGAATTTAAGAGAAAATATGTTTCAACGCCTTAATTGCTGCTAGTTCGAAGTCCATTAAGCATATTTTAGCCTTTGATTATGTGTTTGGCTTATTCTCTTTTAGTTTGTTGAATACCAGTTTGTAGTTTTTCCCCATTTTCTCGGATTACTATGTGGAAACAGTTTGTATTTGTATTTATTACATTTCATACAGCGCTTTAAGCCAAAGCGCTTTACAGGAAACAGAGAATACATTGCAAGCATTACATAACATATCATGAATCAAGTAACTGATAACAGTATACAGAACAATTTACATGAGAATTATGGGTTAACGTGTAGTATAGGACAGTAGCGAGAGAGGATAGTAGAGAGGTGTTAGGATGGAGCTTGAAAAAGGTGAGATTTTAAAGAAGTAAGGCAGGAGGAGTAGGAGGTGATGTAGCGGATAGGGAGACGGTTCCAGTGGAAAGGAGCAAGAAGTTGGAAGGAGCGGAAACGGGAAGGAGCGCAGGCTACAGGAGGAAGAGTGAGCAGGAAGTGATTGGCAGAGCGAAGTGGGCGAGAAGGAGAGTAGTAAGTGAGGACGGAGGAAAGGTAGGGAGGAGCAAGACCGTAGAGAGATTTAAAGACAAGACAGAGGAAGTTGAATTTGAGTTGGGAATGAAAGGAGAGCCAGCCCAGAGAAGTGGGAGAGGAAGAGATGGAATTGTGAAGAGAGAGAAGGCAGAGAGAATGGATGGCAGAGTGATAGATGGATTTAAGGGGGGGTTAGATGTCAAGAAGGGAGACCGAAAAGGAGAGCAGAGCAGTAGAAAAGTCTAGAGAAGATTAGGGAGGAAATTAGGAGTTTAGTGGCGTGAAAGGTAAGGAAGGGTTCATTTTGCAGATGTTATAGAGGTGGAAGCGACAGGAACGGGAGGTGAGAGAGATGTGGTGAGTAAGCGAGAGGTTAGAGTCGATGTGTAGGCCAAGATTGCGGGCATGGGAGGAGATCAGGAGCTAGGAAGGAGGACAAAGGAAAGAGGGAGGTGGGGAGGGGGGTTGGAGAGTGTTTGCGGGAAAGAATAGGATTTCAGTTTTGTCAGTATTTAAGGTAAGAAAGTGGGAGGACATCCAGGATTTGATAGCAGAGAGGCAGGAAGAGAGCTTAAGATGGATGTCAGGGGTGAAGGAAGAGAAGGAGAGAAAATGTTGGGTGTCATCGGCATAGAAGTGGTGAGAGACACCAAAGGAAGAGATGATTGGAGCTAGGAGAGAAGTGTAGAGTGAGAAGAGAAAGGGGCCGAGGACGGATCCTTGTGGGACACCGTAGTTTTGAGAGTAGGTGGGGGAGGTGTTACGAACCCAGGAGACAGCAAAGGTACGATTGGAAAGATAGGAGGTAAACCAGTTAAGGCCGCAGTCTTTAAGGCCAAAGGATGATAGAGAGTCAAGGAGTAGAGGGTGATCAACAGTGTCAAAGGCAGCTGAGAGGTCAAGAAGAATGAGAATCGAGGAGTGCTTAAAGTATCGAGCAGAAAGGAGGGAGTTGAGTACAGAGGTGAGAGCAGTTTCAGTGGAGTGGTTAGGGAGAAATCCAGATTGGGTAGAGGGGAGAAGAGAGAGGTTGGAGACGAAGGAGGAGAGTTGAGAATAGACGTGTGTTCAAGGAGTTTAAACAGGAAGGGTAAAAGAGAAATGGGATGAAAATTGGAAGCCAAGTGGGGATTGTCTTAGGGCTTTTTCAGGATAGGGATGATGGTTGCGTGCTTGAAGGATGAAGGAAAGGTAGAGGTAGCTAGACAAGTGTTGAAGAAGGAGGTAGGGTAAGGTATAAGGAGGGGGTACATTTGAGGAATGATAGAGGAATGCTAGAGGTAGGAATGGGATCAGAGGGAGCAGCGGCAGGGTGAGTTTTATACAGGAGGAGGGAAACCTCATATTGAGTAACAAAGTGAAGGAGGACATGGTAGAGGATGGGGTGGAGGGAAAATGTGCTGGGGGAGAGTAGGAAGGGGAGCGAAGAATGTCCTGACGTAGAGTGAGGACTTTAGCAGAAAAGAAATTTGCAAGATCGGTGGTTGAGAGAGGAGAGGCATTAGAATAATCTGGCGTAGGGGGAGAGAGAAGGCGAGTCAGAGTTTGGAAGATTCGGCGAGGGTGAGAAGATTGAGAGTGGAGAAGGTCGGTTGTCATAGAGGGTATGGTAGGAGAAGTAAGTGGATTGGTTAGTAGGGGAGGGGTGTTTAAGCCAGGTGTCTGAGGAGGCGGTGCATGGAAGAAAGGTGAGGAGAATGCCATGGTTGGGCAGGTTTGCGCGAATAGTGAAAGGGAGAGAGAGGGTAAAGCATGTCAAGATTGGAAGTGAGGGAAGAGGATAAGGTGGAAGAAGCCTCATTAGCCGAGAGAGAGGAGAAATGAAAGAGAGGGGGAGGGGAGAGGAGCGGGTGGCATAAAAAGAGAAGGGTTACATTTACGAAGGGAGAAAGAGGTGGAGGGTGAGGGGGAAGAGAAGAGGAAGTGTAAGAGGGGTGAGGTTGAAGGAAAGTAAAGAGTGGTCGGATAGTTTGGTAGGGTGGATATCGATGAGGCAGAGAAAAAAGAGGTAAAGATAAGGTTGAGAGTGGAGCCAGAGAGGTGTGTGAGTGGGGAAGGTAGGAGGTCACGTATGGATAGGAGAGGAGAAGTTGGGGGATTAGTGGAGAGATGGAGGTTAAAGTCGCCACGAACAATTAGAGGTGTGGGACTGGTGGAGATGAGGCCAAGGAAGTGGTCAATATCCTCGTAGAAGGATCCAAGAGAGCCAGGAGGACGGTAAATAATGAGAAAAGATATGGCATGCATGGAGTTGAACATTTTGTACATAAACTCAAAGGGGGGAAGGACTGGAAGAGGAGTGGGACAGGGAGTAGTAAGGCATTTGGGATGAAAGAGAAGACCAATGCCACCTCCACGGACTTTAGGTCGAGGGACATGGGCGAAGGAAGATGAGGAGGAAGTGAGAGATGCATGAACATAAGTGTTGTGGGGTGATCCAGGTTTCGGTAATACAGAGGAAATGGAGGTTCAGACGTAGGAATAAGTCCAGGACAGCAGCAGTTTTGTTACAGAGAGATCTAGCATTCCACAAGGCGACGTCAATGGTGTTGGAAGTGTTCGTTATTTGTGGATAGATGAGGTTGTGATGTCGAATTGAGGTGTTAGGGCGTTGGGCCAGGAGGGGCTAGGGGGGGTGAAGGAAAGTTAAAAGAGGAGATAGTCATGATGATAAGGCAGAGAGACTTGGTGGAGGGGAAGGCAGCAAAGCGGGGGGTGGAGGGGAGAAAAGGGTGAGGCTGGTGGAAGATATAACGCATGCCAGGACAACAGGAGTGGAGTGGTGTGGGCAGACATGTAGTAAATGGGATACTGTGTTCACAGGCGGTGAGAGTGTAACGGCTTTATGGGGGTAGTACAGTGGGAGTAGTAGTAACAACAGTTAATTGAACAAAGTGGAGATTTGAAAGTTAAGTGTTTTAAGAAATGCAGGAGAGCGTCTCTGGGGGTCAGGGCAGCCAGATGTGCGGGGGAGCGTTCCAAGGAAACAGGGGCTGAGGCACAGTCCAGGCAGATAAGGGTTGCGTCGGCAGAAGGAACCAGGTTGTAGTGGATTAGATCAGAGGGAGTGAAACAGAGCTGTAGGGTATGAGGTACCAGTCTGAGAGACTCTCGAAGATAAGGTGAGGGAAGAAGGGGGCAGTGAAACGGCGATGGATATGCTTCAATACCGGGCTTTCTTTCAGGAGGCAACAGAGGATGCCGTGATGATGAAGGCGTCGGCTGAGGAGGCGAGGGGAAAAAAGGGGTGCAGAGAAACGCTGAGGGATGTGCCTCAAAGCAGGGACTCCTTACTGGAGGTGATGGAAGACGCCGTAGTGTTGAGGGAGCACACTGAGGAAGCTTCAGTTAAGGCAGAGGTGTGGAGCCACTTTGAGCTGGCGAACAGCTCGGTCCAGAGGCTGTGCCAGTCCTGGTGGCTATAGCTGCAGGAGTGGAGGAAGGAGGCTGTGCGAGAGGTGGGCACCGCACCTCTGAAGAGCTCGGGAATAGCAGCAGTTGTGAAGGCCTCACTGTGGGCAAGGAGCGAAGAAGGGGGGCTCTAATGAATGGGTCAGGTGGAGCCGCAGTCACCTAATAGCCCAGTCAAGAGACCGCGTAAGCACTGGCAGTCACCGCTGTGGGTGTGAGCTAGGGAGGAGGATTGGTGCTGTGAGAGTGGGGGCGCTGCACCCTCGAAGAGCCCAGCAACAGCGGTCACAGTGCAGCCTTGCTGTGGGCAAGGAGCGAGGAAGGAGGCAAACGCAGTTGCATGCGAGAAGAGAGCAGCACTGTAAGGTGATCCAGTGGCTGCCGGGCAGCGCCATCACCGGTCGATGATGGCGCTTCTGAAGAGCTCGGGAACAGCAGCAGTAGTGAAGGCCTCGCTGTGGGCAAGGAGTGAAGGAGGAGGGCTCCAATGGGTGGATCGGGTGGAGCCGCAGTCGTCATAGAGAAGAAGGCAGCTGAGCACCCGAAAACAGAGGCTGTGTCAGTAGTGGCGGTCACTGCTGTGGGTGTAAGCGAGGGAGGAGGCGGGTGGATGCTGTGAGAGTGGGGGCGCCGCCCCCTCTGAGAGCCCAGCAACAGCGATCGCAGTGCGGCCTTGCTGTCGGGAAGGAGCGAAGAAGGAGGGGCAAGCAGTAGCAAGCGAGAAGAGCACGGCTCAGTAAGGTGATCCAGTGGCCGTCGGGCAGCGCTGCCACGGGTCGATGGTGGCAGGACCCAGTCACTCCCGGTTTCAGAGACCAGACAAGGTTGCTAGATAGGAGGCCGCAGTCAGGTCTTCAGTTCGGGCGCTAGAAACGCCAACTGTGAGGAGGTCGTCGATGACCCAAAAGAGTAGACTCTTGATCCAGAGGTGAGTTGTGGAAGGTAGAGGAACGGTCTCATGAGCATTAAGGAGAGATCGCCATCTTGCCGCACACGAGGCAGGGATGGTGCAGAATTTTCAAGCTGCATTCGTGTCGAACAGGGTTGCGGTTTTTTTAAAGATTTTGTCCAGGAATTCTAGATATGTTCAGAAGCAGGAACGTGCTGAGTGGGAGGAAGAAATTGTAGTTTATTATGTTTTCAAATGGTTAGATTCAGCCTAAGAAGGGGAGACGCCGGGTCAGGCTTCCGATGCTTCTGCGCCCCCTGGTGGTCTTCATTGTTGATCTCTCCATGCACACTGTACATTTCTACGAAAGGTTTGGGCAGCTCTTGAATGTACCGTCCAACATCCAGTTTTTGCTTTTTGCTAGTCGAGACAAATTTTGTTTGGTTGCAAAGCTAATAAATCTGTTTTATAATTTCTGGCTATCATAGTACAAGAACCATTCTCCCTGCAGAGTTACCTGGAGGTTTGCTGGTATTTCCACTTCTGTACTTTTTTTGGGACGGTTGGGAATTTACATTCTAAATTTCTTTGGTATAGCACTCGTTTTTTAAGCAAGTTCTTGCGCTGCATTACGCCAGCCAAATGCAGAGGAATCTCTCCTAATAAACGGTGTACCAATTGTCCACTTGAACATCCTCTAATTTAGCCTTTTTTTTAATTCAACAATCTTCTCTTTTACTTGAATTTTTGCAATATTTGGTGCATGTGTATAATTTTTTTGTGTTTTCAATGTATTGTCCATTCGTTATGGCTCTGCCTCTACAGTTTATCTTTCCATATTCAGTGCATTTCCACTATTTCTTATCGCCCTTAAATATTTCCAGATTATAAACATAGCTATTTCTCGACAACTGTTCCTTTCCTCTCAGATATAATATATACTGCCTTTTCCATGATGTTCAGCACCTAAACAAATTAACATATTTTATTAGATTATTAAATATACCTGTCAAGTTTTTCCTCATTTGCTAATCTTTCTTAAATGTGTTCTCATTTGCTACTCTATATTAGATCTACATACTGTTTTCATATCAATATTGCTCATTTTTCTTTACACATATTCAAATTTCCATTTCCTTTCATTCATATTATATTGTCCATTACACGTTAATGTGGCAAAATTATAGGGGTACAGTTTGTATGCTTTAAAATACAAATGTAAAACATGCCGCTTAGTAGACATACATTGTCTACACTGAAGGGCCCTCTTCACATTCTATCAATCAACACATCTTATTGTGCTTATTTATTATAATTGTTCGAAATTCCATGCTTATAATTTTTTTTATTTCTTTCCCATTACACCTCACACCCACCTTTCATTTTCTCTGTTGATAACTCGCCTCGTTGTTCACCGCACAAACACACATTAGAATTTCACAATGTTTGTCACACAAGTGTGATCAGTTTCTCCTCAGTAATGATTTTGTGACCATTTCAACGCCTATGCGGGACTGTTTGTTATTCCTCGAAATCTCACGAGATACTTTCGCTATGGCCTTTCCTCTAATGCTGCTGCAATCATTGCCTACTTTCTGAACATGAAACCTAGCGATTTTCTGCATCGCATCCACAACCGTTTTTATTTTCACCCGAACACCGAGCAAATTAAGAACAGTAAGCTTAATTTATGCACATAAGTAAAAGTTGTGTTTTCCGAATTACATTTGTTACAATTTTGAATACTGCAAACCTTATTAAATTATCTAATAGGGTAAGCGTCCAATAGTTTTTCTTTTTTTTTGGTCAAATTGCAGCGGACAATTTGCACACAGCAAACGTACCCAAACCCATATGTCTACCTCGAAAACATGTCATCTTCAGAAACAATAGATACACGGTTTCTCATTGGTTTTCAAACTATAAGGTCTTTTGTTATATGGACTAATAAAATTGGTTGGCACGCTTGTTCCATGTCTCGAACATTCAGTTTACTTAGCATGTAAGCCAGACCCAGATGCAAGGAGATGGGGCATGACACTATCTCCCTACCCAATTAGCCCAGCATCTCTCATTGCCCATGCCTTCTGCTATGAAGACCGTCTTTGAACTTGGCCTTGCAAAAGTATACTTATCTTTAGTATACATGGGAGTGAGAGCACTCACTATCGTGTTCTGTAACTCAAGTCCGAACTCTATTTTCATCCTTGGCTCACATGGCAGGAGACCACGATTTGGTCCATTTTGAGGGTTTTAAATGCTTTAAATAAGTAATCCTTGGAACTTTTTTTTTTGCACCTTAACAAGGGATGATTCATCCTTTGCACATTTGCTCCTTTCGAGAATGGATAGCTGGCCTTGGCTGATTCATTGTTGACTCCTGGCCTGACAACCTCGCCATGCAGCTCCACGGCTCTGCTTATTCTGGCTACAACAGTTTTCCCTTCCCTCTTCATGGGTCCTGGCTTCATGATACTGATGTCCAGCTTCTATACAATGGAAGCTTTGCCTGCATTCTATTCACTACGTATAGCCATCTTCTGTGATGACTTAATCTACTTGCTGTACAATTATTGAACGGTTGATTTTCTGCAGCACTTCGTGCACGTGTAATCTTGTTTTTCATATTTAAAAGTTCACTTGGTTCTTTACTTAGTCATTAATTTCTATAGGATCCTCTTCAGTCAGTGTCTTGGTACGTCGTATATGTCTCTTGTGATGTCACTAGCTTCTTTCTCTGCTCTTTTTCATATTCCTTCAGGGAGTGCCTCCCTTACGTTGTCATTGCTTCGGGGATACATTTGGTAGGGTTGTCTCAATGGGTATCTTCTCTCAAACACATGCTGTGGTATTGGCACAATTGCATGTGTCACATATGGGGCTTAGGGGGGGCAGGGTTTCCTACAGAGGCATGCAGCTGCTCTGCTACAGCACGCTTACTGTGCCTTAATGCTGTAGCATGTGTGTTCAATGATTCAAGTATGCCATCGGCGTGACAATCCCCCTGTTGTCAATCTGGAAGATCTACAAAGAATTAACAAAATGGCCTTCATTCAGTGCGTTCCCTCCTATGTAGTAATAATAAATTCACTCAGCGTGTTGGGAACCAGATGTAGTGCGTACCCCACTGGTAAGCGGCCTGAGGCCTATGAGAATCTCTATGGGTACCGGCTGGTTATCCACGTTTAGGGGTATCCGTGCGTATTCCCAGTTTGGCTACATGGGCTGTTTTGTCTGAAAAACTACATGTGATAGCATCAATTCTAGCCCCCCACTGTTCAAAAGTTGGTCTACAGTTGCCCAATGCATCTACTGCAATTATGGTGTCCGGGGTGCAGCTGCGATGAAGAAAGTGGCCGCTCTATTGATTTTAATAGTGGCAGTGAGCTGCGTGTAAGCGTACGCAGGCGGATGATTTATTCCTATTATATACATGCGCGTAAAGGTTGGACTCCTGCCCTGCTGGGCGATGGGGGAGACTTTTTATCCTTGCCTCCACTTGTGGACATGCTGTTGATGCAAGGGTCTGCGCTCATCCGATTGCCGTGGGCAGATATGAACGCGGTCGTCACCTCCTAGCTTTTTGTATAGAAGGGTGTCATGGCAACCGTAGAATACCTGAGAGGATCAGGGAAGAGCCAGGTGCCCCCCGTTTGTACTGCAGTCTTGTAGAGCCATGCCAGCTTTCTGGGCCCTGATAATTTCTGTTAGACCATCCTCATTGCATCTATTAGTGCATACAGACTGGTCATGTGGGATTGAGTGGTTGGTGGAGTAGAAAAATATGACTTCTCCTTTTTCACCAAAACTCTTTGCACCAGCCTTTTCAGCAGCCAACAATAGTAGTGTAGTTTACTCTTCAAAATGCACACCGAGAAAATCAATTAACTCTACATTTATTTGCAGGGTTGTCCAACTCCAGGGCCTGAGAGCCAGAACCATGTCAGCTTTTCAGGAGACCTCTCATTAATATTCATGAAATAAATTTGCATACCATTTGAAATGTTACAGATTTCGCCTCATGAATATTAATGAGAGAATTCCTGAAAACCCATCAGGTTTCCGTCCCTCGAGGCTTGGAGTTGGACAACCCTGGTTTAGAGTACCAGCCAAAACCATGAGTAAGTTCTCTGAACATTTTTGGAAAAATAAGCTTTGCATGTTTTATGACTAAATAATGAATTGTGGAAATTGGTAATTCTTGTTAC
The DNA here is from genome assembly GCF_040938575.1 of Ambystoma mexicanum. Taxonomy (NCBI): domain Eukaryota; kingdom Metazoa; phylum Chordata; class Amphibia; order Caudata; family Ambystomatidae; genus Ambystoma; species Ambystoma mexicanum. Next base: position 294,219,698 of record NC_090936.1, on the reverse strand, counting down.
CTTCAAATATGGTGTCTGAAAAGTGTTATGCTGATAAATTACAAGTTACTCACCATAGTGACTAACCCTCCATACTGTAAGGGCGTCTCTTCCTAGGGACGGGAGACAGAACTTTTTCACCAGAAAATCCTTCTTCCCCTTTAAATTTAGAGACTGGTGTGGGTTCGGCCCTGGGAGCATGCGCTACCCTGACTCCGCCCACCAGCGCCACTCCTCAGTCCCCATTGACGCGCAGACAATATTTACCATTGCCTAATGACACCAGTATTAATAGGGGGTCGGATGGTGGGACGCATGTAGGAAAGGGGACTAAGGACTAAGAGTATGTTAGTCACTACAGTAAGTAACTTGTAATTACTCGTACGTCCCATCCCCTTTACTCCATACTGTATGGGCGATTACAACTGAATGTAGCCCCAGGGTGGAGAGGAGACCCTCCTTAAGCAAACAAGTTCCTTTGAACCACCTGTCCAAAGGCTGCGTCTGACTTAGAGCCAGCGTCCAAACGGTAGTGTTTGCAAAAAGCTGAAGGGGTGGCCCAGGTAGCTGACCTGCTTATGACCTGCCAAGGAACCTGCCGCTGTAATACGATGGCCGTGCCCTTGGCCCTGACAGCATGGGCGTGCATGTTCGCTGGCAACGGCTTGCGCTGCCCCTCACAGGCCTCTTTGATGGCCGCAACCATCCACCTTGCTATGGAGGCCTTGGATGCCCGATAACCGGGTTTGGAGCCCCCAAAGGTGACAAAAAGTGCATCCAACTTGCAGAAGCACTTGGTCCTAGCCAGATAGAATTTCAGAGCGCGTCTGACATCCAGATAGTGCAAGACTCTCTGAGCTTAGTCTTTGGGGTCAGCGAAGAATGTAGGTAGGACTATTTCCTCGTTTAGATGGAACACAGAGGATACCTTAGGTAGGAAAGCTAGGTGAGTCCGCAGGACCACCATATCCCTGTGGAAAGTGGTGTAGGGTTCTGAAGCCATCAGAGCCTGGAGCTCGCTGACTCTGCGAGCGAATGTGAGACCTACTAGCAGACCTGTCTTGATGGTGACCAGCCAGATGTCTGCGGAAGCCATTGTCTCGAATGTTTTGTGCGCCAGGGCGACCAATACTACATTGAGGTCCCACACAGGGTGTGGCTTTTTGATGGGCTGGTAAAGCCTGAACAGGCCCGCCAGATGTTTCCTGACTATCGGGTTGAAGAGAAAACCTCCTCCCCCGAATTTCTGTAGGCTCCTATGGCTGCCAGATAGGTGCGACATGTGTCCACCTGTACACCAGAGTGGGCAAGGGTCCCCCGAGAAAGAAAGCGCATCGTCCAGCGTGCACGTCAGGGGGTTGATTTCCTTAGAATATGCCCAGTGACAGAACCTGCTCCATTCGCTCCTATATTGGCTCCTAGTGGCCTTGACCCTAGCACCCTGGATGATCTCCACGTTAGCCTTAGATGGGTTCAGGTACTTGAGGGTGATCTGCTCAGGAACTACACTGTGAGGGCTAGCTTCTGAGGAGCAGGATGGAGAACCCTGCACCCCTGCTGGGACACGAGAGGTGCTGGGCCCAGCGGAAGGTGAATGGGTGGTTGGTCCGACAGGCTGAGCAATTCGGAAAAACCACAGTCTTGCCGGCCACCAATGCGCTATCACTATGATGCTGAGGTGACAAGCCTCCTTTATCTTGCAGAGTACCCTTGGGATTAGGGGTGTGGGCGGAAAAGCATACGCTGTCCTGCCCTCCCATTGAATCTGCATGGCGTCACCCAGGGAGCCGGGGCCTAGTCTCTTCCAAGAAGCGAACTGATGGCACTTCCTGTTCCTCCAGGAGGCAAATAGATCCAACTGAGGATGCCCCCATGCGTTAAAGACCTCCTGCAGCACTTGGTTGTTCAATTGATACTCGTAATTGTCCGTACCCAGCCTGCTGAGTCTGTCCGCCTCCAAGTTGGCCTTCCCTGGGAGTTGGACGGCCCTGAGGTAGATGTTGTTTTCCAGTGCCCATTCCCACATGCAGACCGCTAGGTTGCACAGCGGAGGGGACTGGTACGCCCCCTGCTTGTTGACATAGTACATCCTGGTGGAGTTGTCGGTCTGGATCAGGACGGTCCTGCACTGATGAGCGGGAGCGGGAGCGGGAGGAAGTCCCTGAGGGCTAGCCAAATGGCTCTGAGCTCCAGCCAGTTGATATGCGACTCCTGCTCCCGCCGGGTCCAGACTCTGTGGACGTTGGGACTGTCCAGAGATGCTTCCCAGCCCTCTAGGGAGGAGTCCGTAGTAATGGTCGGCTGCCGGAATGGTCTGCCAGTCCGCAGATTGCAGTCCTTGGACCACCACGTGAGGTCCGATTGGAGAGAAGGCGATATGCTGACCAGCTCCGCTTGGCAGCCCTTCTCCTCATTCCAAGAGGCTGCGAAGTGGAGTTGCGGTCTCCTCATCCGGAGCCTTGTGTGTGGCACGGCCAAGAGGACCGCTGCCATGATACCCAGCAAGTGCTGGTACCACCAAGCCGAAGTAACTAGTCTGGTAAGGAAGTACGTAGTGGCCCTCTTGATGGCCGTAATCTTGTCCTCAGAGGGAAATACCTTCTCGGAGCTCGTATCCCAGATGAGGCCCAGGAAGGTGAGGCTCTGCCTGGGCTACAGCTGAGACTTCTTGAGGTTGATGGTAGACCCCAGGTCGTGGAGCGTACTCATTAGCGTGGAGGTGTGGACAACCACCTCCAGGGATCTCGCTCTGATGTGCCAGTCGTCCAGGTATGGGTAGACATGGTGGCCCTGGGCCATGATGAGGGCTGCCACTGCATTCATGAGTCTGGTGAATACCCTGGGGGCTGAGTTGAGGCCAAAGGGTAGCACCTTGTACTGGAAATGACAGCCCATGATCCTGAAGCGTAAGAAGGAGCGATGGGGCTGCCAAATCGGGACGTGTAGGTAAGCGTCCTTCAGATTCGGAGCACATCCAATCCTGGAATAGAAGCCTAATCCTCTTTAGGAGGCTGGTACTTCTTCCACTGCCTGGCTCTCGACGAGAGACTGGATCTCCGCCAACAGAGTTGCTGTCCCAACCTGTGGGAGGGGACGAAGGAGGAGAGGGAGGTATAGGTAGGCGGTAACCCCTGGATACTACTGAGAGGATCCATGGGTCCGCAAAGTTCTGGTGCCAAAAATGCACGTGAGAGGCTAGCCTGCCCCCCACTGGAGACAAGCGGACCCGGAGGGACACATCATGCCTTTTTTGCTCTCTGAGGCTGCTGCTAAGTAGGGGGACTGGAAGAAGCCCTTGCTCCCCCCGCCCCCTTTTTGTTGCTTGCGCTGTTGCTGACTCAGCGAGTGGTCAGGTTGTCTCAGCCTCCTTGCTGGAATACCCTCAACCCGCCAAACGCCCGCCCCTTATTGGAGCGTTGGTGCGACTGGGTGTACGCTTGGGCATGGCCTTCGTCAGGATAGATAAAGACTTCGCAGTTTGCAAGCTGTTATTGTCTAATCCCTCATCGGTGGTAGAGTGGAAGAGGTCACTAATTATGCGATCCTGGACGCCGGGTTTAAACTTAGTAGCCCAAAGCCAGGCCGTCCTTCTCATGTCCGTGGTGATGCAGATGGCCCGGCAAGAGGTATCGATGTAGGCCACTGTGGACTCTGATGTCCTGCGCTACCAGCCTGGATTCTCCTAGAACCACATTGAAGCGTGCCTGGCTCTGCACCAGAAGTTCTGGAAGGAAGTCTGCTATTTCGCACCACAACCTCTGGTTAGCAGCTGCCAACATGGCATCCGCGTTAGCCTGACGCAGGTGCAGGTAGACGTTGGATAATAGCTTTTTCCTGTATGCCTCCAAGATGTTCTCCTCCTTGCTTAGCAGCACCGAGGACGAGGTGGCGGATGACGACTTAGGCTTAGAGTAGAGTGACGCTGCACCGATCGCCGACGAGTACGGCTGGGGGTGCGTTGACAGCAAGAGTGTATCCCCCTCCATCTGTCTGTACTTGGCGTCGAGGTGCTGATTGACAGGCTGGGCCGAGTGTGGCTTGAGCCAAACCTTCTTGGCCAGAGCGACAACATCCTTCTGCATCAGGATACCCGTCTTGGTAGGGGATCTTAGGGAGAGGACCTCTGCCAAGACCCCCTACTCGGGCTGCTCTACCTCGGGATGAGGAAGGCCCTTATATTCTGCCAAACCTGCAAGCCTGCTGTGAAAGGCCTTTGCTGACGACGCCGTGTCTGTGTCCTCCTCCTCGTCTGTATACGCCTGGGTGTCTGGCTGGTCTGCCACGGAAGGAGGGAAGCTGGGCACCGTGAGCTGCGGTGTGGAGGCCGGAGCCAGAGGCTGCTGCGGGGATTGGCTCAGAACTGGCTGAACTGGGGGTGGATTCAACAGAGCTGGCAGCGGGGGATGGTTTGGGGCCTGTGGTGCCGGAGCAATGGGCGGAATGACAATAGGTGCCAGTGGGGTGACCGGAGGGAGCAAGTCCCTGACTGCATCCCTCAGGATGGCACTCATCTAGAGGGGTTCGCACTAGCTCCAAAAACCTTTTAAAGAACCTGACCTCGGAGGCTGAACAGGAGGCAGGGGATACTGACGGAGTGGCTGTGGGGTGCTGGGGCCAGAGCACACTCAGTCTGGGCTGCAGGGGGAACCTGCCCGCCGCTACTGATGGATACACAGTAGGCCACATACCTGGTTGACACCAGTCCCACCTTGAAACTCGTTCACCCGCCTGCTCCGTTCCTAGGAGTGGCATTGGACGAGTGGCCATGTTGTCTAGCGCTGCAACCATTTTGTTGGGCTGCGTGCCACGTGCCAAAGTCGTGGTGCATGGCCCTCCAGACACGGCCTCGCCCAAGACTCTTGGTGTTGGAACATGAGGCCTATCCCGCACCTTGGGTCTAGGCCTGGAAGGCGTACCGCCCTCGGCATTGTCGCTGGTAGTGCTGTGTGCAGGAGCCCCCTCGGACATGGTACCAGTACTAGGCCAAAGCCCCTCGGGTGTAGACTCGGTAAAAGAACCTTGCAGTCCCTCAGCACTGATAACGGTAGGGTCCGGAGACCCCTCGGCCGTAATGCCGGTAGCTGGGTTAGCCTCAGTGCATTTGCTGGTAACAGAACCCGAGAGGTTCTTCCCGCTTGGGCCTTTCCTCGGGGAGGAGTCGTCCTTACGGGGTGCAATGGAAAATAACGGCCCTCCCTTGGGCCTCGATCTCTACTGGACAAAGTCCTCTGGAGGCGACACTCTGAAGAGTTCCCTTCAACTGGCTAGCCTGTTGTTCAGTGCACGTGGAGTCCGAGACGCACACGGTGCAACCCTCCCAGCCGTGGTCAAGGCAAGGCAGCAGAGGTGTGGGGGTCAGACACGGGAAAACCAAACCAAGGAGCGCTGGTGAAATCGGCCCATTCCTGTCGACGCGGAAAAGGGGACTGAGGAGTGGCGCCGGTGGGTGGAGTCAAGGTAGCACATGCTCCCAGGGTCGTGCCTCGAAATTTAAAGGGGAAGAAGGTTTTTCTGTTGAAAAATGTTCTGTCTTCTGTCCCTAGGAAGGGACGTCCTTACATTATGGAGGAAAGGGGACGGGTCGTAAGAGTATTGATAGGTATGTAATCTATCTGAAATGATCATGCTAACCTTGAAGGTATACATATTTTTTCTCAGCTGGCCGGCAGATGTGGTGTTCCACTTCTATTCTTGGATCACCATTATGCAAGGAACATGTACAGACAGTGACTAAAAGTTCAGAAATGTTCTTTGTTTTTTATTTAAAAAAATCATGTTTTGTTTGCCAATCTATCAATTATAAGGTGTTCTGGATGAAAGGAAGGGGTTTTCATAAATGATTTGCACACACGTTGATACTTTCAATCTGTCTAATGAACTGAGGCATTCTTTTTTCAGATGAACCAGAAACGCGAGATGCTTGGTGGGCAGAAATCCGGCAAGAGATAAAATCCCATGCTAAAGCTCTGGGTTGTCATGCTGTAGTAGGCTATAGTGAATCAACCAGCATACGGTGAGTCGGAACTTTCATCATACTGCATGGGCTATTTAATTAAAGTAAAAACTATTGTGTGGATTCACTGAGGTGGTTTAGTTTCCATATGTTTCCAAATAATGTCCATGGTAGACCTAAGGAGGATATGTGTTGCCAAGTTAATTTCTTGCAGTTTTATCTATTTCATCATAAATCATATAGTTTAAGGTATTGTTTTTTAAGTTGTAAACTAAAGAGCTCATTTTCTCTGGACTAAGTTTGGTGTCATGGCTATCTTGAACATCAGTTGTTTAACCATTTACTGTGAGAGCCTTAGATGTATGGCATTCAAAATGGATTAGCACTGTGGTATAGGTATAGACACTTGTTCAGAGCACCACAATTGATTACAATAATGTTCCTCTAGTTGCGTTTTCTTTCTTTCTCATAGTGTCTTTTACATAAGTGGAAATCCGTGTCCAAGACCCTATGAGAGGGGAGGAATGAAGTTCCCGACTTTGAGCTATACTACCTTGCAAGCCAACTGAGACACGTGATGCGATGGATGGCCGACGAGAACACAACAGATACCCGCCTCCTCCAACCAGCCCTGCCCCGACTGCTATTAAGAGACTTACTTTGGGCCGAGGAGGGAGCTCTGAGACACAGCCCATACCTAGCTAAGCTTGGGATCCAACTTTGGGGAAGGGCCTGCACACTAGTGGGGTCGGCAGATCCGTATTCCCCGCAAATCCCCATTGCAGCACTTATGACAAAACACTCATGGGGGCAACTGGAAACACGCAGCCAGTGGGAACCCTACGGGGTGGCTACACTGGGAGACTTGATTCAAGAACAAGAGACCTTAACATTCATGGAACTCAGCGAAGCCACAGGTCTTCCGGCAGGGCAGTTCTTGCTTCATAGGGCAGTGGTACAGGCCATAAGAAACAGATGACCGGGGGCTGTCAACCAGGCTTTGGAGAATGAGAGCATAGAAACAATGTTAGACACTGCCGAGGGAGGCCACGAAACTTCACAAATCTACGAAGCCCTGATGCTGGGCACGACCAGGAACGAACTTAAATGCAGGAGGAAGTGGGAAAACAAACTAGGCCTTGTATTCGAAGATAAATACTGGGGGGAGATAACTTATTATCACAAAGAAATCGCCAGAAATGCCTGCTTACAGCTCATCCAACTGTACATCACCAACAGGGCTTACCTCACACCAGAAGTCATATCGCGGTTCACGGGTGCAGAAATCCAGGTATGCTCCAAATGCAACGAGCCCAGGGCGGGAATGACTCATATGTTCTGGGGCTGTCCAGTGATAAGAGGTTTCTGGGCACAAGTGAAGGATAGAGTGGCTAATGCGGACATTGAAGTGGAGGTGCATGAGCCCATGGCCTGTATCCTGGGCAGATACAGGCGCAGCAGGAAAAACAAGCCCTTAAACAAACTCAGAGACCTAATATACATAACGGCAAAAAGACGCATAGCCATGGGATGGAAAAGCCCTAGAAGTTTGAATGAGGCCCAGTGGTGGGGAGATCTTACGAAGTGGATAGCTGCTGAGACTGCAGCATGGGAAACTACAATTCAAGTACAGAGGCTGGACTCCAGCGAGGAATTGCACTGTTGGGTAGCACTAACAGTGCCTCTGCTCCATCCCAGGGCGACAGACAGCGCCTCATGCAGCACTGGCAGCCCAAACCAGAGAACTGACTCGATGAGAACTGGGGAATAACCGTGGTCTTTGGAGGGGGAGGGGAGGAGGGGAATGGAGGGAAATTAGATTTGTGATGAAGTATACCGTTTGACAAATGATAATGGTTTGTTTATATTGTTAAAACCAAAAAAGAAATTTAAAAAAAAGTGGAAGTCTGTGGCCATGCATTTGTTAAGACATAATTTACCATATATCACAGCTAACAACACTGTTGTTTATAAATCATGTTATCGTAATAGGACAAGCAAAACAAATTATATGCAATTTGTACCGTAGGCGTACCGATGTAAAAGTTGGGTTGAGAACCATCACAACCCATTCATGAGACATGAATTTGATCTATAAATGGAAGATGAACTGTACATTTATTTCCTGTGCAGTTTAAAGGAGAATGTTTCTTTGTGAAAAAATGATTTTAATCTGTGTAGGGAATCAAAGCCTTAATGTGTCCTATTCACATGCATTCATAGGACTTACTTAATCACCTCAAAGGGGTGGAGTGTGGGGTGGCCGAAGGTGAATCTCAAATTCTGATCTAAACTGGAAGTTTGTTTCTGTTGAATATTGGAGGCACAATTCCTCAGCTTCTTTCTTCCTGCACCTGATTTCTCCAATTCCTTCTAAACCCACTTCCTCATCGTCACACCACCGCCCAAGGTATGAATACGCAAGCATTGACATTATATGCTAGATACACTAGGACAAGGTTCAGCTACAGATTTAATGAGTGCAATATGAATCTATTAAATTGCACAACACTATATATTCGGCTTACTGCTTTTTATTTGATTAAAAATGTCACGCCTGATTTTGTACCAGTAGGTTGTAGGGACTTAAAAATGTAGGTCAATCCACTGGCAAGTTTTTCTTATGCCTCTTGCTAAAAAAGTAAGTAGTGTAGCACTGCACAATCAGGAAAACGCCCTAATTCTTCATTGGTCTTCCATGTTGCAGATTAAACCACATCCAAAAGGCTTTTTGTTAAACTGGTATGACAATCTGGCAAATTAAGCAGTCGCCGCTAAGATCCCTCTGGAACCTGTAGTTACAGGTTTCATTCCCAGCAGGACTAAACTAGTCTTTGATCCTTCCAATGCTGATAAATTGAATGTTTTATTGAGTGATATTAACACTTATTATTGACAGGGTGTGTTGCAGACTAAAAACAGTGTTTTGCAAAGTAGATGGACCAGTCCTTTTTTGTTGTTTTTTTGTATAGGATTCTCTGACATCCCAACTCCCTCCTCCGCCCCTTTCTACACAAACACTGGGCCGAGGAAGAGGAGGACTGAAAGAAAATAGACTAACCCTTACATATCCCATTGGATCTCTCCCGGGTGAATGGCAGAGTTTGGGATGTGAGGCCAAACCTGTGGTATTAACCTTGACTTGTGAATCAAAGCAGCAGAGAACAGAAAAGAATGCACACATGAGTTGGTGAAAGACATTAAAGACCGGGTTGTGTTAAGGAAAGATTGCAGCAGCAACAGTGTATCTCACAATTGAAGGTTGCGCCCATGCTGATGAGAGTGATGAGACACGAAAGAAAGCAAACCTGTAGTGAACTGTAAAGTCAGTGGTGACTGTGAAGCCAGTGATAGAGTAGCAGAGTGATCAGGCGAAAGGAAACAGCCCACATTTGAAAGTTTCCTTCGAAAAGTTTTGTGTTTATTAAAAAGCAACAAAGTGAATAAACCTGGAAATATGTTATAGTCAAGAATAACCCTGACAAAAGGGGTAGTTAAAAAAGTGATTGCTTTCAGAGACATACATTTTTGAACATTTCAGATTATGTTGTGGAAATACCCGGACCAAGAGACACTGGGGCAAATATCATAAGGAAGTGAAAGTCGAAGTGGTGCTGCAGAGGTTTGTGGAACAGCCTGGCACATTCGAAAGTCTTTGAGATCAGTGAAAGGTCTGATCACGACTGAAGGAGTTCTAGAGCTTGAAATAAGTTAGGGGAAGGCAACCCCCTAACGAATGTGAATAAAGCTTGCGGAAGGGAACCTCCCTGCAAGTGTTGTGATTTCGAGATCCGAGCCTGGCTGAGGGAGATCTGCGTTGAATAAGGTAATTTTGTTGAGAGGACCCAGACTGACTGAGGGAGACCTACGTGAACTATTGATGCATTGAGAGGTCGGAGCCCGACAGGGGGAGACCTACGTGAATTTTGTTGAATCGTGCAATATTGTTTTATGAATTTAAGTGACTTTAACATGGAAGGCCAAGCGGGCCTTGACCCACGTTTTGAACTGCCTTTTTTTGTTAACCTGAGCCAGAGTGTACCATCCTGTCTTCAGGGGCCGTCTTACTCCATGCTGTCCAACGTGGGGGAAGAGACCGGACTCAACCATCTTGCTCCTTTGTTATAACACTGGCTTTCCTTTGCATACACATTCCCCATTGCACACTTTTTGTATAAGAGATAGGGCAGGCATTAGCTTTTTTAGTATAGGCCATTTTGCTTGGACATAGACTGACTAGGACTGTGTTTTCTTTATTATTTGATGTTAGGGACCACTCCAGTCATAGCTATCGGGCAAAGTAGAAGTTTGTCCAAAACCCAAGAATTTAATACAGGTTTTGAAACGTTTACCTCTTGTGTCAGTGTCATACTTGTGATACCATGCTTCCCTTACAAGGGCAATAGATATATTTTACTAAAAATGCTTTGTTGGTGTGGATGAGTCTTTATTTTAGGTATGGTAGTTTCAACATTTTTAGGAATTTCATGATAGTAATTACTACAAGGACTTTTAGATGGATTTTGTTCTCAATGGAAAGCACATTTCTATAGTGCATTGTTATGATATGATAGGTTATTTATAAAGCGCTTAATACCCAGAGGTTTCTAAGCGGGGACCCGAGGATCGGACCTGTGTTGCTCCGTGTCGTCTTGCTTCCAAGGCGAGCACGTTGCCGCTGAGCTATCCTCCCGAGACTGTTGGTTGAATGGCTGTGTTCGGTGTTTACTCTTTTAGAGAATTTCATATGTATTTTGTGCGCGCTTTAGAAAACATTGATACACTGGACTCTTTGGGTGAACTGCTGTGTTCTGTGATATCTTGATTAAAGAACTGTATGCATATGTTTGTGCAAATTATTTGCCATTGTTGCATTTAGCAGTACTGTATGGTACATTGGCATACCTATGGTGGCTTATCAAGGTTTTTGGTTGTGGCAACAGCACTGATTTCTGCAAATTGTATCTTCGGAGTAGCTTTGTTTTGGTTGGGTTCTGGTTTGTCTTACCAACAAACTAGGATCTGTGTGTGGAATTATTTTGATGCCCTGCGAGGCATACATTTTGTTCGGTTACTGCCACATTTTGTGTATGGGTGTGTGTGTTTGATGATATTAAGTGTGTTTGTATCTTGTGTGTGTTTGTATATGGTGTGTCATGTGTTCTGTTTATTGCTTTGTTGGGTTTTCAGTTGATTGTTAGTTATGCATTGTTTGAGTGGTAGGCCCACGTGCCCGCCCAAAATGAGAGGCAGTTGTTGCTTGGGGTTGGCAGTCCCTAAGATTCATTGGTGACAGTGATGGATAAAAGGTATTTTGTTTTTCACATGTGGTTCGGATGGTAAGTTTGGAGGCCTAAAGTGTGGGGCAGGTTTGTACTTGGGCGTGGCATGAACCAGTTCAGTTTGTTGTGAATGTAGCCAGGTTTGGTGCGGGTGTGCTGCTGGTTGGTTAGTTACGCCTTAAAGATTTGGAATCCCTCTATGTCATTGGCTGTTGTGTGCTGGTGTATTGGTTTGCCTAGAGTTATGCGTCTGTTTACTTGTATTGTGCAGGAGTTGTCTTTGTGTATGAAGGAAGGGAGGTGTGTTATGTACTGTTTGCAGGGACTGAGTGATGCCATTGAGAGAATTTTCGGTTCGTTTTTGGAGTTTTGCTGTGTGAATGAGTGTTCCAGCACAGGCAGTTTGAGTCATGTAGCCTGGGTGGTGGGAACCAGTGGCCTTCGCTCCAGCTCCTGTCCTGTTTCTTATCCTCCATTGTAATAGCATGAAGAAACTTAATAAAGAAACATACTTAAGTCTTACATGCTGCCTCAAGGATATTACATTGTAACACCCTCCTAATCTCCCACCTGGACTGGGAAACTACCTACTCATGAGTCCTAGATGCCAAATTGGCCCATGAAAGACATCCAGCATGCTGCATCATGATAAGGCTAAGGAAATCCAATCACATCACCCCCACACTCAACTGCACTGGCTGATCTTTAAGCTTGCATAACATTTACAAAGCAGTCACAACCAAAACACCACTCTGCTTGGCTGAGAAAATCACCATCTCTTGAGGCCATCACACCACCACAAGCCACAACATTACCAGACTGTAAACAACAGTAAGAGGGCAACACAGGAAATGGGCCTTGTTATAAAATACACCCTGACTCTGGAACAAGGTATTTGCACAGATACCCACCCCACTTCCTCTTCTACCCCTGCACCCTACTTGAACATTTCTCACCTCGTGAGACTTATGTTCTCAGTTGACGATCGCTTCATTTTAGCTTTTGATTATTTGTTGAGAATGTCTGATTTTTTTGCAAATATTTCTCCGGCTAACTACTACAATTCTTCTTGCATTCTTGCAGGCTTTTGGGACTCATTTTCTTTATTCATCAAGCTGTGCATTCAGATTGCTAATAATATAAGAGACCTTGATGGGAATTCTAGAACACAAATTCGGCAATAAGCCACGAGCAGGGGAGGCATGGGCCCGGGGCATTACCTGAAGTGGTAATGCCCCCCGCAAGGGGAATATTGCTATTAGTACCCCGGGCTGTAAGGCTGGGTTACTAAAAGCAATATCTTTCAGTTGCGAAATTCTCCGGCATTTCGCAATGGAAAAAAGTAAAAAGAAAAAAAATAGCCACCAAGGAGGGGGACCCAAAGTCTATTCTCGCTTTCCTTGGTGGTCTTTGAAACAAGTTTTAAATAAAAGACAACAAACAAAATGGTTGCAATGAAAAGGGAGAATGGACTACACGTGTCCCTTCTGCCTTTCCTTGGCGGCCAATAAAAAAAAGAGGAAAAAAGTAAACAAAAAAAATGGCTGCCATGGAAAGGAGAGAAGGGACTACACATAGTCCCTTTTTTCTTTCCATGGTGGTGTGCCGCAGATCGGGAATGGACGCACTGGGGAGAGACATGCTCCAAGCGTGTCCGCTCCCGAAAAGGATGCAAAGGAGAAGGTAAGTAGGGGGGTGGGGAGGGGGGATTTGTGGATTAGGAGGGGGATCGGGGGCACTTATCTTGTTCCCTGATGGGGAAGATGGCACCCTCCAGCCATGAGGAAGCTCAGAGTGGCGGGATTACCGCCTGGTAATGCCCTGTTCAGAGCCTCCTCATTGGCTGGGTGGCTGCTCCCACCGGGTACTAATACTCCCTATGTGGTCCTCACTACCACTCTCATGATCCTTCACCACTGACTGTGGGTTACGGGTCATGGGAATTGAAGTTCAAAATACCTTCAAGGCTGCATAAAGAGTAGCATGTTCTAGAGGAAGGTACGGTCTGCATTTTTGCCTTGGCATAGCTGCTTGTAAATATACGTGTGAATGCTGTTTTAGATTAAAACCATGACACTTGCAGGAACGGGTTAAGGCGAAATTACCTAACCTGAAATGACCGACCTCACCAAAAGACCTAAAACACACACCACGAAAAGTTCTCACTACCCTAAAAAAAATAATGTAAAAGGCTGCGGGGGTGTCCCCCGCAACACCCCGCTCACTAGACTGTACAGTATGGTGAGCAGGGTTTGTGGGGGACACCCCCGCAGATCTCCCAACAGAAAAAAAAAGGGCGGGGGTTGCGGGGGACTCCCCAGCACCACACCCAACAGAAAAAAATGAACGAAAAAGGGTATTGCGGGCGTGTCCCCCGCAACACCCCGCTCACTATGCTACACAGTATAGTGAGCAGGGGGTTGCAGGGGAAACCCCTACAGATGCCCGAAAAAAAAAAAAGAAAAGGATCCTGCGCCGCCGGTTCCTGATCTCGGTGGTGAAAGGGAACCGGCGCTGCAGGGACACATCGCGAAGGAAAGGTAAGTAAGGTGGTGGGGGGTATGTTATGGGTGTGGGTGGGGGTGTATGTTTGGATAGTTTTGTAATGGATGTTTGCATGGTAAATGTATGAACATTTTGTGGTGCATACATTTCCCATGCAAACATTTCAGTTGCGGATTATTCCGCAGCAGAAAAATCACGTAGAGCCGCAGGAACTGGGTAAATGTCCTTATGGCTTTATAAAGAGGATTGCCAACAGAGGAAATTCTTTTAGCTGAGGCTTAAGCAGAGAGAAGGTCCCAAATAGTGGATGTTACATAAACTAGAGATGCCCCCACGCTGCCCCCCTAAATGTAGCTGAGCAGGACATCTTCTCTCACTTTTCTATTTGCAGTTGATTTCTCTAAGTAGACTTAAAAGGCCAGCTGGCTACTAGCATATTTTTGACCTCAATCAAGTTTTGTGGGGGAGGCAAGATCGTCTTAAATTCAATCAACGGCCTACCAGGCTGCGGGAAAGGAGGAACAAGTGGATCTTCAGAGTGCTTCTTAACCTCAGATGGTAACTTTTAAGCCAGAGGTAAGGTGCAAAGGGTTGTATCCCTTAGCAACAATCAAACATGAAAAAATACTCTGAATGTGTTCTTTGATTGTCCTACGTTGCCAGTGAACATTGAGGACATACACTACAGAATGCCCCTTTGTTAGGGAGAAGTCTCTCTTTAGGCTGAATTTCCTAACCTAGTGAGTCCCCCAGCAGCTTTGCTGGATTTCTGGAGTTTGTTTTTTTCTCCTGCCAAGAGTGAGACTCTTTTTCTCCCACTCTTGGACATGATTTATGGTGTTCCTTTGACTGCTAATGTGTTTTATGGGCTATGGGGTCCTTTACTCCATAGGGTCTCATGTGTTTTTACTATGTGTGTTACACAGTACCCTCCGTGCAGTGACACAGGGGTGTCATAGTGACACCCCACCATAGATTCCATACCCTGGGACTGACTACTGTCTCCCAGGGCATGTAAAGTCACCATTGGCTTTACTAGTCCCAAATTATTAACAGAAACCAGTACAAACCATCATATTGTGGACGTACTGGTCGGGGCAATTCGATTGCCCCTGGGTCTGTTAGTCGAGGGGGCACGTCTCCGTCCCCCCTGATCGAGTTTTGGCTGGTGGCAGTGGATACTACTTTTTATTTTCGACCGCGAATATATCTCTATGGGATTTTCCCATTGTTCGAGGCTACCAACTTTAATTATTTAATTCTCATAGCCTCGAACATACCGCTGGTTTATTTATTTAATATTAATTCGCCGGTTGGTATTTTTTGCCAGGACTCGATTCTAAAATGGCGTTTGTGTTCTCTTCTGTGACTCCAACCCAAGTCGAGCCCTTTGTTCCACTTTTTGGCGGGCTTCTCCACAGAAGCCTCCAAAAGTGGTGCCACTCTGTCTGGGTACCACAGGGGGTGTGGGGAGGGGGTTTAGGCACCCTGGACTGAGTTACCTTGGTAACTCAAGTCGCACTCTTGTGTGATTGGCCCAAGTTGTGAGCCGGCCGGCTCACCACTTAGCATGTTTGATTGACAGCTAGGCTGAGTGAATGGGGGTGTGCTGCATAAAAGCAGGGCTTTGGGGACTGGAACTTCAGAAGTCGCCACAGGACCGGAGAATCCGACGAGGGAGAAGCTGAGCCGACCTACCACGACAACACCACCGGTGGAGCCCTGCGGAACCGACTCACCACTTCCCGATGACAGAAAAGATCTCCCGGCTGGAGAGGCTTCTTCCCCTGACTGGTGGGCACAACCAGTTTACCTTCTTCTCTTCGCACCCCAGACCGGCTTGTGGTCGAATTGCCCGTGCCAAGCACCCCGGCAACCTGATAGCCACTTACCACTGGACCGCGAATCAAAGGACCGCTCCTTTTACCTGAGAAACTCTGCGGCTGGTTTCTTCCCTGGCAGTGCAATGGACTCCTGTCTTCCTCCCCGACGAGATCCTCTCTTCCCCTGGACGAAGCACCGACTTGCATCCGCTGCCAGGAACAACTGCCCCCGCTGGAGTATTCTCACCACTTTAAGGTACCGTGTCTGCCAGGCCTCCCTTTCTAAAGATTGCTACAAGGTAATAATAACCCCTTAACCTTCTGGACGGGGCTGGCCGCCTTGACCTTCTAACTGGTCCCTTTCTTTGGTCCAACTCTTTTTGAACCTTTTCAAGACTTTTGTGCACTGCAACCGTGTGACCTTGGACACATTTCGTTTGATCCTCTTAAAGTGGATCCAGCCTACTGAACTCTAACTTCACGGTTTTACTTTGCCTTCCTCTCTTGTTGTGTTCTTGTAAAAGTGTTGGGACCTGTTTCAATTTCGAACTCTTCTTGAGGGAAGTCTGACTGCTCAGCCACAGCTACCAAGTGAATCTGTGTGATACAGACTGCTACCAAGTGGGTTTACTGGCAAACACCTGCAGTCTTAAATCTTTTGCAGTGGTCCCAGAGGGAACTGCACAGGTTTCTGCCTAACACCATTCTTTTGAACTATTGTTACAGATGAAGAAAAGGTTTTTGTTTTAGCCGCACAACATAAGGTATTATGTTGTGGAATTCCCTTTTCCACCATTCTTTCACAAAATAACCATGTGTTATTGCAGTGCCTCCTTTGGATTGTAAAGTGTACATTGTTAATTACGCACAGCTTCATTCTGATATATACTTCCTGCGGAATCTTTGCTTTGTTAATTTGTTTCTTGAATATTGAAAGTAGTGCGCAGATAATAACGAAGTAATCCTTACCTATGTCCTTTCTTTTACAGGGAAGAAGTCTGTATCCTATCGGCATCAGGCACAGCAGCTGTACTGAACCCTAGATTTCTCCAGGATGGCACGACTGAAGGCTGTTTGGATCAAAGGTTGTCATGGCAGCCTGGTTTCTTTTCCATAGGGGCAGAGAAGGGAGAGGTTGATTTTTTTCTACAATGCCAAGATAGTGCCCCTCTCTTAGGGTAGGTTGTAGAGTTACCGTGTAGGATGCAGGACAAACAACTTAACTGACTTTCACTAACAACAACATCTGGAGTCCTGCAACATATTAGACACACTGGGCCTTATTACACGGTATGCGGTAACCATGGCGCTAGTTGCCGCCGGTATTTTACCGTGTCCGCCTTGGTGGATGGCGGAATTACCGCCCTACTTCAAGGTGAGCGGGGGCGGTAATTCCCCATTCACCAAGACACTTCCCCATTCCCATTTATGCCCCATAGGGCTCAATGGGAATGGGGAAGGAGCTAATTAGGGTACCGCAAATTACTGTACCGTAATTAGCACCAAGGTCCCTTTGCGGGCCCGTGAGGTCGGGTCCCGCAAAGGGACCTCGTAGTAAGGCGGTAAGGGTTTACCGGTACCGGTGCCCTTACCGGTACCGGTAAACCCTTACCGCATTCCGTGTAATGAGGCCCACTGTTTTTATTTCTAACTGCATAAATAAGGTAACATTTCAAGACTAACCATATAAACCTTACACTGAGTCCTGATAGTTGCCTCTCTTTGGGTGTTTCTCATTCTTATGAAATCAGTGTGATTGATTATATGTTTTATTGACTTTTACGATTAGAGCAAATGGAGTGCAATTTATAACTTTGCCAATGGCAGAGCCATCAAGGGATAGAGGCATGTCAATTTCCGACCTTGGCTCCCACTTTGACCTTTTCACTTCTCTGAGAACTTAACACTTGGGAATGATTAATTAAATTATCAGAATTCACCCAATAGACATTTTATTTGTTATCACAAAGCCAGCTTTAATGATAACTAAGTCCCAATCTTTTGGTCACTTAAGAAGTTCCTGATTGAAGCCTATTAATCGATACCGGGAGTTGTTAGAACACACAGGCCGATTTGTTTAGTCCGCTTTCAAGAACACCCAAAAAGATTGTGGGTAAGAATGATAACCTGCAATCGTTTGAACTTAGGGGGCGGGGGATCTTTATGGAATTATTATATGTTATTTTTCTCTCATGGAGCTTCTGGAGCAGTTCAAATATTCATTGAGTTTTGGGAAGTAATGTTTAAAGATTGGCATCATGCAGATTTTGTAAACCAATTTTAGTCACGCCAATATTGTATAATCAATTGACAGTAATTGTGACTTGGAGGCTAGTAATGACGCATGCCACCACATAGATTTAGGGATGCACACATGATCCCCACCATGCGCAGTTAGTTATGCTTTCATTAAGTAACACATGTGCATCTCTGACCTGGAACTGATTACTTATATTTATGTCTTAAGCATTAAGACACTCCCATGGTCTAATTTTTCTTATGTCTGAATTAACATGGTTTTGGAAGCTATCTTAGTTTTTATAACTACTGTCATAGTAGATAACTTCATCAGCAGCATTTGCTTTTTTGCCACTTACTAATACCAGACACAGTTTAATTACCAGTATAGATGTAATGTTCCAGCCAAATGTTTTGGACTACTCACTTTCGAAGTTAACTTAGAAAAGTTGTTTGGATTTCGTGATTTTATTGACTTCTGTAAAAAGGAAACGAAAATGAACATTTGTTCTGGCACAGTTTCAAAAATACTCCTAAATCCGGTCCTGGAAGTTCTGTTTGAAAATCACTGCCATCTTGTGGCATCTATAGATCTACTTCTCAAATCTCAAACTTATGTTACGTGTGGTAGTAACCATGCACTCCCTGACTATCCCTCTATAGGCACACTGATCATTCCTTAAACCTGAACACATTTCGTAATAGCACCAAGACACGTTAGCTCCTCCTTTTTTCAGCCTCTTTACGTTCTGTTAGTGAAATTGATTCCATGCGTTACTGCTATTTGCATGGTCTCCAGGTGCCCTTGCGAGTCTGAAAATAAGAGATGGGTTTGTCTGTTAGTGGAAGGTGAGGGAGAGCGCACAAGTGCATTTGCTTTGATGTTGGTAGTTGCAATTCAGAAAAAGTGGTCACTGTGTTGTTTTGCTCATAGGTGTTCTGGGTTGATGGCTGTACAAGATGTTTACTTCCATACGGGAGGCTTTGTGTGCCCGTGGCTTAAGTATGCATTGGCTGTGTTGAGATGATGTGAGTTATTGGAGGTGGTGTGGAGCTCTGCTGTTTGGTGTCTGCGTGGGAGGGGTTATTGGGCGTGGATGGGAGTGTGTGTGTGTGTGGCATAGTTGGTTTATGTGTTGTATGTTTGCAGGAGTGTAGAGCTTTTTAGTACGGGTTAGTGGGTGAAAGAGTGCACTCTTCATAGCATCGAGTTAAGTCGCAGTCAGGCAGGTAGCTTATTGGGTATGGCCTACGGCTTGTGAGTTAGCTCGGCATATTAAACCACCATGTACTCTTACGTCCCGTCCCCTTTCCTCCATACTGTATGGGCGTCCCTTCGAATGGACGGAAGACGGAAACTTTTTCACTAGAAAATAACCTTTGTCCCCTTTAGATTTAGAGGCGCGTGGGGGTGTGGCCCAGGGAGCATGCACTGCCCCGACTCCGCCCTCCGGCGCCACACCTCAGTCCCCTTTTCTGCGTCGATGGGAACAGGCCGAATTCACCAGTGCTCCTGTATTTGGTTTTGGCCATGTAATTCCACTCGCAGATACTTGTTCTCTTTGTCTTCTTTTTTGTCTTTTTATCATTCAGGTACTCGGTCCTCAGGCGTCACGCTCCTCCCCGGCGCATGTCGACTTCTACAGGGTTTAGCAGGTGTCCATCCTGCAACGGGCTCTTCCCTACTTCAGACCCCCACGCCCTCTGCTGACATTGCCTTGGCCCAGACCACAGTTGGCAATCTTGTTCAGCGTGTGACTCGCTGTTCTCATAAGCGCTGAAGAACAGACTAGCCAACTGGAGGGAGCTTTTCCAAAGGTCGCCTCCAGAGGACTTCAAGAACTTCGTGAAACATCGAAACAGGCCCATGGTAAGGCGGCTCCTGCGTGGGAGGGCCCGCTTGGGTCCTTCTACCAGCACGTGCACCGAGGCTGCTGCTGCTACCGGGCGAAGGGATCCGTGGATCCTCCCGGTGCCAGTGTTGCGGGACCGAAATGTTCTTTTACTGGATGTTCACATGAGGGGCTCCGCCCTTATACTGGCATCATGGCTGAGGGGCTATGCCCTAATACTGGCAATATGTCCGAGGGGGTGCCTAAATGCAGCTCTACCGACCGACGGGTCGATGGTGTCACACCTACCGGGCCTAGGTCCGAGGAGCAGGGTAGGCCTCGTGATCCACATGCAAGATTCTTGGAGCAGGCTGGGCCCAGCGGGCCGAGCAACA
Organism: Ambystoma mexicanum; assembly: GCF_040938575.1. Taxonomy (NCBI): domain Eukaryota; kingdom Metazoa; phylum Chordata; class Amphibia; order Caudata; family Ambystomatidae; genus Ambystoma; species Ambystoma mexicanum. The sequence goes on along the minus strand of NC_090936.1, from coordinate 294,199,691 downwards.
CGCCGGAGACACGTGGCATGAAGCCTGCCAAAATGGCTGCTGCACCAGAAAAAGGCACCCGTCCGACGCCATTCCAGGAATTCGGCAAAGAACGAGTGCCTAGGTGGGACTGGCTTCAACCAGGTACGTGGCCTCAGCCTACCCCTCTTATGCGCAGGGCATCTTTCCTTTGCGTCCATATGGACAGAGTATGCAGCCGTCATAGCAGCCTCTCGCTACCCCGTCAGCTCCCCCTGCCACTGCTTCAGTCAGTGAGGTTTTCTTTGCGAGGTTCCTCTGCCTCATGAAGTCGCCTCGGATGGGCATTATCCTCAAGGACGCCATCAGGGAAGTAATTCCAGTCATGCTAGCGGCACCACAGACGCTTCTGCCGGCACCCCAGACCCCGGCGCAGCCGCCTCCTCCGGCTCCCCAGCCGCCTCCTCAACCTCCGCCGCCTCCTCAGCCTCTGGCCGCGGTCCCTGTGCCCCAGCCTCCGGCGCCAACTACTGCTCCTCCTCCACTGGATGATCCGCAGGATATGGATGAGGAGGAAGATCCGGACACGCCATCCTCAGCCAGGGCCTTCCACAAACGTCTTGCTGGTCTGGCGGAGTATCTGGGCCTAGCCCAACCCGAGGTCAAGCAGCTGGCAGAGGGGGTTCTGGCTGAAGTCCTCACACGATTCCCCTCTGTCAAATCGGGGATTCCTATGCAGACCTATGTTGTCTCCCTGGCCAAGAAGGGCTAGCTCAAACCCCACTCGGCCCAGCCCGTCAATCGACGCCTGGGCGGCAAGTACAGGCAAATGGAGGGGAATACACTCTTGCTTTCAGCCCATCCTCAGACACACTCCTTGGTGATCGCTGTGGCATCACTCTACTCCAAGTCTCAGTGGTCCTTAGCCGCCTCCTCTGTGGCGCTGCTAGGCAAGGAGGAGAAGGTCTTGGAGGCGTATGCCAAAAAACTCTATTCCAACGCTTCATTACGTCTGCGTCAGGCCAACACAGATGCAATGCTGGCAGCTGCCAACCAAAGATTATGGTGGGAAATTGCAGACTTCCTCCCAGAACTCCCCACCTACAGCCAATCACGTTTTAAGGCGGGGCTAGCCGAGGCCGAGCTGGTGGCACATAACCTCATGGAATCCTCAGTGGCCCATATTGACACCTCTGGCTGTGCCACCTGTATTGCCACGGACATGAGAAGGACAGCCTGGCTCCAGAACGCATACTAGATCTACCGTTCGAGGGGGGGGGGGGGACCTCTTCCATTCCTCTTCGGACGATGAGCTGGACAAGAAGAAAAACAGCTCACAAACAGCTAAGTCTTTATCCATCCTTACAAAGACCACTCCCAAATTGTACACTCAATCTCAGCAGCGCACAGAAAGGAGTTGTACGTACGGAGGGTCCTGCGGCTTCCAGGAACATAAATCCAGGCAGCCAGACCGCTCGCCATCTCAGAACCAACACAAGCAACAGAAAAGGCGAGGGGGGAAGAGTAAGGGCTTTTTCCAGTCCCCTCCTCAGCGACAGCCTCTGAGGGAAAGAAGGCATGACACGCCCCTTCAGGTCCACGTGTCTCCGGTGGGGGGCAGGCTTGCTCTCCATGCATATTTCTGGCTCCAGAATTTCACGGACCCCTGGATCCTCTCCGTAGTATCCACGGGGTACCGCCTTCTTATCCCAGTCTCTCCTCCCTCCTCCTCTCCACTCCCACAGGTTGGGACAGCAACTCTTTTGGCGGAGATCCGTTCGCTCGTAGAGAGCTAGGCAGTGGAGGAAGTCCCAGCCTCCCAGCGAGGCATTGGCTTTTAGTCCAGGATTTTTGCTATTCAGAAGAAGAACCAGGCGGGGCCTGAGAGTTGTGCTGGACCTTTCCACCCTGAACCTCTCCTTACCCCTGCAAAAATTCAAGATGGTTGCGCCAGCTTTTACAGCTGAGACATTATACAAGGGAGACTGGATGTGCTCCCTGGATCTGAAGGACGCGTACCTACACGTCCCGATTTGGCAGCCCCATCGTTCTTTCCTACGGTTCAAGATCATGGGCTACCATTTTCAATACAAGGTCCTTCCTTTTGGCCTCAACTCAGCCCCCGGAGTCTTTACCAGGCTCATGAATGCGGTGGCGGCCCTCCTCAGAGCGCAGGGCCTCCACATCTATCCACACTGCGACAACTGGCTCGTCAGGGCTACATCTCTGGAAGCGGTTCACCACTCTTCCCATGCCCTTATGACCACACTGCACGATCTGGGCTTCCCGCTCAATCTCAAGAAGTCGCAGCTGCAGCCTAAGCAGACATTCTTGGGTCTTATCTGGGACACGTGCTCCGAGAAGGTCTTCTCCTGGGTCTGCTAGCAGCGGTCCTATTAGCCGTTCCACACAAGAGACTAAGGATGAGGAGGATTCAGCTGCATTTTGCGGCCACATGGAACCAGGAGTGGGACTCTCAATCCGAGATGATCAATGTTCCACCATCTCTCCACCCGGACTTGAATTGGTGGTCCAGAGACTGCAAACTATGGTTGGGCAAGCCCTTCCGCCCACCCACTCCGCTGGCACAGCCGGGGGGCAAGGTCATTCATCCTGCGCCAGAGAAACTAGCCCTCACAGCGTGGTACCTGAGCAGGTATCTCTTCGGCACCCTAGCCTCTCACAGGCAATCTAGAGATCATACAGGGCGCCAGGAGCAATGCTATCCGGGCCCAGTACAAAAGCAAATGGACCAGATTCTACCACTGTCAGACTCCAAAGGAATCGACCCTCTGGTGTGCACCCTGGAAGTCATGGTCGCCTTTTCGGCACACCTCGCGCACTCGGGCATGCAGGTGGACACCTGCCGCACATACCTTGCATCCATTGGGGCTTACAGGAACTCGAACATCTGACGGGACTCGCAAGGCTCTACCTGCCCGTCAAGAGACCGCACCCTGTGTGGCACCTTAACATAGTTTTGGGAATCCCTTGCGCACAAAACTTTTGAGCCAATGGCGTCCATGGACATCAGGCTGGTCACCATCAAGACGGCCTTAATAGTCGGCCTTGGCTCGTAGAGTCCTCGAAATCAAGGTGCTGGTCGCCTCGGAACCATATACTACCTTTCACAAGGACAATGTAGTCCTGCGGACACACCCGGCATTTCTGCCCAAAGTTCCATCTGCTTTCCACTTGAACGAGGAAATAGTCCTTCCTATGTTTTTTCCTGATCCCAAGGACGAAGAACAGAGAGTGCTGCACTGCCTGGATGTCAAGTGTACCCTGAAATTCTACTTGGACAGGATCAAGGGCTTCCTTAAATCGGATGCCCTGTTTGTCACTTTTGGAGGCTCAAGACCCGGCTATCAGGCCTCTAAGGCTTCCATATCCCGCTGGATGGTCTATGCCATCAAAGAAGCATAGGAGGGCCAGCACAAGCTGCTCCCGGCCAACATGCATGCCCACGCAGTCGGGGCCAAGGCAATGGCCATCGCATTCCAGCACCATGTCCCTTTGCAAGTCAGAAGCAGGGCGGCCAATTGGGCCTCTCCTTCTGCTTTCTGCAAGCATTACTGTTTGGATGCCGGCTCTAGATCTGATGCAGCCTTCGGACAGGCGGTTCTCAGGAACCTTTTTGCTTAAGGTGGGTCTCCTCTCCACCCTGGGGTTACAATCAGGTGTAATCGCCCACACAGTATAGAGGAAAGGGGACGGGACGTAAGAGTGATTATAAGTTACTCACTGTAGTGACTAACGTACTCTTAATCCATAGTCCCCTTTCCTCCATACGTCCCACCAACCTCCCCCCTAATAATACTGGTGTCAATAGGCAATGTTAACTCTATTATCGACACCTCAATGGGGACAGAGGTGTGGCGCTGGAGGGCAGAGTCAGGGCAGCGCATGCTCCCTGGGCCGCACCCCCGCGCGCCTCTAAATTTAAAGGGGGAAGAAGGTTTTTTCTGATGAAAAAGGTTTTGTCTCCCGTACCTTGGAAGGGACGCCCATAAAGTATGGAGGAAAGGGGACTATGGACTAAGAGTACATTAGTCACTATGGTGAGTAACTTATAATTTTTTTACTGCTTTCCCAAAGGTCAGGTATTCCTCTGTTTTGCCTATTCCCTTTTTAAGGGAATTCCAGAGTTTCATTGAGGTGCTTGAAAATGCTGATGCGCCATATTTCCTTATTGAATAATGTTTTGTTCAAGTCGCATGCCATTGCTACACCTAGAGATATGTTTGGCCTGTAGATGGAGATTTCTTCTTTCGGGAATTCTGCTCCTTGGCTGTGAATTGCACTGTGAACAATGGAGAGTATTTTGAAATAGATTGTTTTATTGACTGCTTACCAGTGTTAATGGTCTTAGTGGTGGCGTGATATGTTCTCTTGAGTTGAGTCTTAGAGGAAGTCTTGCTGCTGCGTTCTGGATTTGTTGTAATTTTTTGGTGAGGTAGTCAGGCATGCCAAGGTAAATGCTGTTGGTATAGTCTATTCTTGACATGACAAGTGAGATAATGGAGGATTGTTATGTGTGGAAAAGTGAGCAATGGTAATATCCATCTGATCGTAGGTGGAAGAAGCATTTCTTTACTACTGTGTTAATTTGATGTTACAGTGTTTGCTCATCGTCCATCAGGATTCCGTGATTTTTAATCACTTTAAAGGCTTCTGGTCTGGTTTCCATTTCCATAGGCTATGGTATGGGCAATTGGATGGAAGGACTTCTGGGCGTGATCATGATTTTAGTTTTATCCGGGTTGAGTTTAAGGTTGTTGTTGCATTGATTTGTGAGAGGCAATGAATCAGGGTTACATCTATCTTTGCTGGTGTTGATTTTGGAGATGTTTTGAGTGTCATCTGCATAGTTGTAGCATGTAAGGCTGTATTGTTTGATGAGTTTTAGGATTGTAGCCATGTAGATGCTGAGGACGACCACATGCAAGTATGTGTGAGGTTGAGCTGAAATGGGTAACCAGGTGTTATCCGTTCTTTGTGTCATGAACAATTTCATCCATTGTAGCGAGATGTTGCTTACCCCGATTTTTTCTATTCGTTTGGCTGTCAAAAGTGCTAACCGGTCTAATATTATCAGTGTGAAGATGGTGTTGGAGTCTGAGTTTATTTTTAGGTTGTCACAGTTGGAGAGTAGTGCTGATTCAGTGCCTTTCATGGGTGTGAAACCAATGTGTGACTGGTTCACATGTTTGTTAGGATTTGCTTTTATACATACATTACTAAGAGTTTGGCTCTGCAAGCGATGTTTGATATTGGCTTGTAATGGGGAGTAGGTTGGCTGTGCTTCCTGTGCGAACTTTGAGAAGGGGTTTATTGTGGGAGGATTTGAAGCTTCTGGGGATGCTCCCTGTTTTCGCAGAGAGGCTCACGAGCTTGTGGAAGTATTGTGCAGCATGTCCTTTGCTGCTGCTGATCTTGTAAATGTGTGATGGGCAGGGGTCTGCTGGGGAGCTAGCGTTGTTGCTTTCCTTCACCAGTGTGGAAAAGTCATCTGTGGAGTGGAGATCACTACAAAACATTTCAGAATTGTAGTTGCTATTGGGGATGCGTCAATGGGGATATTGTTGCTTATATCCATGGGTATCGAGCTAATGACTTGCTGGATATTTATGACTCCGTTTTTAGGTCGTCACAGAGTATCTGCAAGGAAGTGGGGACATTATTGCATGATGTTGGGTCATCATGTTAATGATGTTGAACATCTCTTTCTGTGTATCGCTTGCTTTCGAGATTCGTTCGGCTTAGTGCATTTTCTTTGCTTATATGATTTATGCTTTATAGAACCGTATCAGTTTTTAGTACACAATTGTGTCATGTTGATTATGTTTTCTCCATGTTTGTTCAAATTTTCAGTTTGTTTTCTTCCAACTTCAGAGGTGGGTGGTTGGGCTGAACCATTTAGCAGCCAATTTCTTTTGTGAGAGGGAGTTGGTTCGGTGCCATGGAGTCTAGGAGTGCTCTGATCCATTATTGCAGCGTCTCTTATTTCTTCTGTTGAGAGGGTGTCCTGGAGAGAGTTGTGCGGTTTTGTGGATTACAATATGGAATTGAGTTCCACTGTGTCGAGGGAGTTTGTTTATTTTCTCAATGTAAGCTCAATTTCTGTGGGCATCACGTGCACGCACCTGGAGAGTGAAATACAAAATTAATCATAAGGGGGTCGGGTAACCATAGAAAAAAATCAAATCCAAAATTACCTAAGTAGAAATTACCACACATTTTTGGTTGAACCTTTGAAAGTTATGTATATTTTTATAGAAAAATAGGTGGGAGTGGGGTAAGGGTATAAGTTAAGGTTGTTTGGAAGTTGGGGGGGACGGAGGGGAGTGAGAATGGTCCTAACTCTCATTATTAAAAAAATAAGGGGCAAAAACCCAAAAGTAATTTTCGTTTTCGATCAAACAAAATTTGGTCATTTCTACTTGGGTATTATATTTTCGGTTATTTCATGGACAAACCAGGTTGTCACCCCAGAGAATGTGAACTGTGGGAGCAGTTGCAGTTAGAATTTCTTTGCAGAAAATTGCATTTAATGTGCACCTGCCAGTGTCTGTAGCCCCCCTTGCAATTTGTTGTAGGTGCACGCTGGCTGGGTGGTAGGTTACTGATTTGGTAGAGTTGCCATGCTACCATTCGAAAAAGATAAAGACTTCTAGTAGGGTCAAATGCTTGTGGTTAACTGCGATGCTGAGTATGCTGTCTGCACATTTCACTGTGAAAGTCATGGTTGTATGTGGGTGGTCTGTAAATGAGTGGGAAGGATAGATTTGTTTGATGGTCCAATTTTAGGTGGAGAAAAAGTGATTCATATTCTGCGATTTTAGCAATTGTGCTGTTGTGATTCTTCAAAAGCTGTGGCTAGATATCCTTCTCTGTTGGCTTGCCTGAGTTTGGTGTTGCTAGGGAGGGATTGGTGTGCAACTACCTTTGAAGCCATCCTTTCACCTGTTTTCCGTGAGGAAAAGCATGTCCCCTCCCCCTTTGCTGAGCAGCTTCTTTATGACTGTGCTATGCTTCAATATTGATCAGGTAAAGGTCAGCACATGCACTGCATTTAGAAGAAATGTGGTATATTTAGCACACCGATTGCACTTTAAGAACTTTGAATGCTGGCACTTGTATTGCACTTAGAAGAACTGTATTAGTTGGATGCATCGGATTGTGGGCAGTCTGTGGCATTAGATGAATCTGGGAGTGGACATCTTGTGTTGCGCCTTATAATGTTAGCCCGCCTATTATTCTCAAGGATATATGTTGGTAACTGTGAGGGGTCAGGAATGAAAGCCAGGCACACAGAGGTCATGTTTTGGTTTTACACTTTTATTCAACTTAAATGAGTTGGGAAAATGTCTCTCTGGCCCTATTCTAAAGAGGCGTTTCCTTACCTAAAAAACAAACTAAGGATCTGTCTTTGTCAGGATGCTGTAAACCAAAAGCGGTCCTTGTGTCCAAACAATCTATCCTGACCCTCACACTAAAACAAAACAATACAGTGAAAAAGGGAATGTTTATAAACTGGTATTTCGGAAAAAGCGTTCTTAAAGAAAAGTAGAATACTGCACATAAATGTTCTCCAGAAATGCGGAAGACATTATCTCCAAAGGGGATACCCTTCCCCATGATTCTTCACTGGTATCACAAAATGTCTCTGAATCTTAGTTCTTTTCTCTTTCTTGGACCACAACAGTTCTGTAAACATTGTTGAGTCTTAAAGATCCTTTTTAACACAAAGTTCCTGCTTGTAACACAGATTGCCTTACTTGTTCAGCCAACATTTTTCTGCTTGACATGCTTTGTATTACTGTACGTTTGCTGGCGTACTCTCCTGCCAGGATGCTTGATGCACTGTCAATTGCCTGGTGTATTCTCCTGCCAGGACGTCTCTTCTGTTTCACAACTGCCTGATATATGCTGGCCAGTACTTGGTGTGGTTTGTCTTTTGTCCTCAAATAGCATATACCTTTTTGGTTGGCAAGCTATATCTACTTGACAGATATTCACTTTGCTTTTCTTAAGTTCAAAACCTTTTCTCTTCAAGTAGAATATACTTTTCTGATTGACTTGGTATATCTACTTGATAAAACATTCACTTTCACAGCGTTCAGAATCTTTTGCCTTAGTGATCCAAAACATTCTTCTTAGCATTTCACTTCCTGTACATTTATAAAGTTCTAATCTTCTTTAGCACAGTTGCCATAACTCCCTGGGGCCCCACTCTGCCTTGGCCGACTCACTGATTTCCTGTAGAATTTGTGGTCTTGTTCGTGCGCACACTGTATGCTTTCACTGTCTGTTTCCCATTGATGATGGCTCTGACATAACTTCAGGGTTACTTGCGTCTCCACGGCCCAGCTTATTCGCACCATGCTTCCCTTCTTTTGTGCCGGTGGGCTTCCTCGCTCTACCACGCTGGTTTCTGCTTGCAGCCTCTGCACAAAAGGTTGGGTTTCCCTCTCCTGTATGCTGGCTCGCATCTCCAGTCTCTGCATGTCTTTGTTGAACCCCTGATATCTTCTCTCGAGCTCCCTCTCAGTGTGCGGTTCAGATTTCCAAAGGTCCCCTACACAGGTGTCTTTTCCCAACAACAACCACACTCAATGCAGTTGCAGCTTTGTGTCAACTCCTTCATCCTCATCATCTCAGTACTGGGAGAATCATGGAATTTGGAGTCCCTTAATGGTTTTTGTTGTAAAATGTTTGAGGAGACTTTTCCAAGGGCTTTACATGGGAATTAAGTTCTACCTGAAGGGAAACTAGAACGGGAAAAAGGTCTCTTAGAATTCTTGGAATTCTTAGACGAGCTATTCTTAGTACTGTTCGTTTTCACATTACAATTGAGAAATGTATTTATAGAGTGTTGGAAAAAGATTCTTTCTTTCCCTAAGGGAGGAATAGACACATGGCAATAAGCTATTAGGGCATCTGGAAATAGGGAGTCTTCCCAATGATAAAATGAGGGATACCATGTTGCATCCAATGAAGTCATGACATCTCCCCAGTAGTTGTCTCATCCAATGTGATCCTCCCTCATATAACTGCCAGCAGGGTCACGATCAGGTAGCGGTTGCCATCCCCTGGCCACATGGGAGGAGATTTCCACCAGGGAATCCGTGATGACTCCATTGGATTCTTCACATCACCCCTCATTCCACTTATAGATTCTCAAGTTAGCCATTGTATCACATACTGGTAATATGCAGGTATCCTTGATATCACATTTAATAGATTCCTTTTGGTAGCATTTGTAGAACCTGGAAGATATTTAGTAAAACTATAAAGGTAACCTGTCTATTGCATTTAGAGAATCCTATTTTCCTAGATCCTATGGTAGCCTGTCTGTCTCGTCTAGAAGATGTGTAAGGACAACCAGTCCATTGTGCTTAGAAAACTTAAGGGGCCTGTCCCTAGTGCCTACAAGAATCTACAAGGGTAGCTGGATTTCTTCCTCACTGACGATCGGATGACACGCCGACATCAAAGATGAGCTTCATCTGAGCTTAAGGTAAGTATAAACGCACCACTTTGGTGGACATCAGCCGCAAGCACGGCTATCCATCCACACACTTTAGAATGCAGCTGTGACTAAGACAAATTCGCTCTTGCTGGACCTGTAACCGCTTCACCCTTACACCAGACTTGCATCCACAACTCGGCCATTAGAATACAGCAACAACCTACTACAATTTTTGGTCTAGCTGGTCACATACAAAGTCTAATGCACTAGCGCTCTGTCGTGAGCACCCTCAGTACCCATCCATGTGCCTGACCTCTTGGGTTGCTTACTGGAGCCTAGCCAGCCCACCTAATTGCTAATTTTGTCCAAATACAGAAACACACTTTTAGGCTTTTGTTGTGAAATTTCTCATACCTGGACTGTGGTCCCCAAGGGCATTCCTTCCAAAATGAGCCTTGAGGCCATACACATGGGAAAAGGCACTATATAAATGACAACTACAATACAATACAATCAGATTGCAGTACATTTTTTAGTTTTCCTGGTGCTGTTAATCCATTAGAGGTTGTGTCGATAGCGCTGTTGCCCCTTGTCATTCGATCCATTGATTGACTTTGGTTTGAAGGCTGAGTGGGTGGCCTATTTTTGTTTCTGGTTCTTCATTGAGGAGTTCGAGTAGGTTGCATGTAGGATCAATGTCGCTTTCGCAGATGCATGTGATTTTTGTGAGTAAGTATTCTGTTGAGTCGCCAGTCATTGGTGATAAAAGGTGTATTCAGGTGGGCTGCTTCTTTTCATATCCTTTGTGAATCTCTTAGTCCGTTGGTGGAGGTTGCCTCTTCTCTGCCGAAGTGGGTGTGACTTCTTAGGTTGGCCGATAATGGGGCTTTTTAGGTGGATAGGTATTGCAAGCCCGAAAGTGATTTTAGTCAAGGTGTCGCGAAAGGGCTGTTGTTTGGGAAGGTGCTGCGTGAGATTTCCTAGAGTTTTGAGGCTCTGTGAAGTAATTGGTTGCATTCTTTGGATTCTTTCGCAGGTGTTTGCGCTTTTGTGTAGTTTTTATCTGGCAGTCGTTCCGTGAGTGATCCATTTTGGCATGGTTTGTATGATTGGTTTACAGTGAGATGTGATCCGAGCGAGCTGCCTGTATTTTGTAGCGCTTAGGGTGCCTGTCGTTTTTCTTCTGCGTGCCTTGTGGTAAACTTGGTTACTGGGAACTGATTATACTACATCAGTGGATTCAGTGAGATTTAGTTCATCCGGGTAGCAATCTGTGTGGCGCTTTGACTTGTGAACTGTGGGTTAATATTTCCCTGGAAGTGTAATAGAGCATTTAAAGGAGTTTTTCTATGGCAAGAGGGCAGTGCAGGGAGTGAGTTTTAGAGTTGGTTTTGGGGAATCTCAGTGGAACAGCTATCAAAGTTATCGGAGTAACCAACTATGGAGTGGTGAATCATTTACAGCATTGTCCCTTACCTTAAACTGTGTGCTCCAATGGATCAGGGTAGAGGGCTATGTTGCTAGGCAAATGAGTGGCACCCTAAGCCTTTGCCCTTCGCTGGCTACTGTGAGAAAACTCAAGGTGTCTCACCCAATAGTCCCCAGGGATCTGTCATCCAGGTGGCCAGGACACTGCCATCGCAATTGGATCCAGTTCCCGGGATGGACCAGTTTGCGAAGATCATCTAGATGAGGGTTTTTTGGGGGAATGGAAGTGGGACGCCGAAGGCTGAGACGCTGTATCTTCTTCCCTGTAACACCTTTTCCCATCCTACCAGGTAGGATACCTAGAAGATCAACCAACGCAAACACTTTCTCACGGACAGTTCATCGTGAGCGACAACGGACTAACACCAGAGGCATTTTCCTGACATATCCCAACACAAGGGTCAGGCAGAGTCAGGCAATTACTGATAATTACACACCCCTGACTTCCATCACACTTCTCCACATGAATAAAAGACAGAGCACGAAAGCACACTCTGAGCAAGGTGAAACACATAAGGAAGCAGCAATTCCAAGATGGCAGCTTAAACCGAGGAGAAAGGCGGCGAGACCAGAGAGGGCTGCAAGGAAGGAACTACCCTTGAACTTTTCGGGGAAGAACCGCGACTTTGAAGAGGCCTCAAGTAAAAGAAACCTAAGACCGGGAATTGCAGCTGAAGAACGATGCAGTGTGTGTCGAAGGTACACATGGCCGTCCCGCATTGTTTGCCAAGGCGGGGAGAAGTGATTGCTGCTGTGGTACTGTTCTTGGTTCCGACAACAAAGCAACGCCAATGAATTGAGCACAGCCGGTGAGTCGGGAAGACTGATTGCAACCTTGAGCGTAACACAGTCCGGTCTGCTATCGGCAACATTGTATGAGGAAAGATGACTCATATGTGATTGAACTTTATGAAACCGAAATAAATACCAGATACAGAGTGGTCCTGTGCCACGTGGGTGCTCACTCGAAGGTCTCTGTTTGGTATCCAACTGAGCATGTGAAATTTATTGAACTGTGCAATCAAAGTGGTCCTGCAGCAGATCAAGCTAAATCCTGTGCATATTCGAAAGTCTTTGATAGCCTATGAACTGAAATTGTCTCGAGCCTGGCTGAAGCAGACTAATTGTATAAAAGGGAATCTGAGCCAGAAAGAGAGGGATCCGGTATGAACTGTGAGTCACCCAAGCAGATATTGCTGTGGCAAATGTGAACCTGACTGAGGGATGCCTGCAAACTAAAATTGGTCTGAGCCCGGCTGAGAGAGGCTTATTCTATAAAAAAAGGATCGGAGCCTGGCTGAGGGGGATCCATGATGAAGAGTGACTCGCCCGACATAATATTTTGAAAGGAACCTTTTTTGGTTATTTTTGATACATCAGGCCCTCTGAATCAAGATACATTGAACATAAGAGAGTTGGGCACAAAAGGCTCTGATGTTGATAAAAGGAACTGTGTACACATATGGAAGAAGCCCAAGAGTGTGCCATGCTAGAGTGAACTGCCTGAACATGCTTACTATCATTTTGTGATCACTTCTTACTTTTGCGTGAACATTACCCCACACTATTTGTAATTTAGCAGTAAGGATTGACAATAGGATTTTTAGTACACGCAACGTTTTATTTGGCAAGACTCCACTAAGACTGTATTGTTATTATGAGATGGGCGTAGCTTGCTCCCATCTTAGATTTAGATAGGCATTTTTCTCACCCTTGATAAAGTTCAATAAACACCCTTGAACTGTGGTCACTTGTGTCTGTCTGTCTTTGATACCATGCCTTCTTTACACTACCCTAGGCTAAATAGAAATGTGACTACGGGATGGGGTCAGGTGACTGCCTGGTTCTTTAGGAGGCCTGGATTTCCCAAAGGGATTGTGACATAGGGGTGTGCATGATGGAACCTTCCAATCCAACTCACAAAACAATCCTTGCTGTTTTAAAGCTTTAAAAAAAGAATGGGAAATCAGATTTCAAGTTACAGCATATACAAATTCCCCAGTAATAGAAAACGAACAGCTCCTTGCAATACCAATCTTCTCTGCAGACGAAACTAAGCGCTGTCATTTTTGGCTCTTGCTCCTTAGACTGGGGAGATGGAGGGTTTGGGGGCCTGTCTGGGGTCTTTAGGAGGCCTTGATTTCACAAAGGGATTATGGGAGATGGGTGTGAAATTGGGTTGCTTGCAAGGGTAATTCTGTTTTCAGCAAAAGCATCATATTTAATTAACTTAACATGCTTGCATTACTCGCTGATCGGGAGTTGAAGTGTGCAATCTAATTGTTAAAGTCTTTCAAGTTGCTTAATCTGGCTCCAACCAAGTCCCTCTATTCTGCCAACAATACTTAACTATTTGCTAATCACATGGTTGAGCCCCTCTCTCCACAGGGTCCATGTACTTTTAAACTAGTACCGGCTGCTAAAGAGGTTGATAAAGGCTCAACAAAATCCTGAAAATGCAGGTCTTTGCTTCTTCTCACAATAATTGAGTAGAATCGACGACAGAAAGAAACTCACAGAAGTGTTCATTGGTCTCAAAATCGCTAAGAGAGCTACGTTAGGTGAGAATAGTTGCAACAATGCTTTCAGAATGCTTGGAATAGCTTGGAATACACTGGTGTATGGCTGCTTGTTGCATTGAGCATAGACAATGTGTCCTAGCACTTCAAGCCAAACTATTCCTATTTTGGTTCCCATCTATAATAGAACATGCAGCCTAAGAATTATGTTTATCATGTTGCAAGTTATTCGCATTGTTTTTGAAGTAGTAACGTAAGCATGGTTACACACATGTATATCTGCAGTGCACAGGGCCTGGTCTTCTTTTCATCTCTCATTAATCATAAAAACAGAGCAGTCAATGGGTAAGGCATGAACTGCCAGAATCACTGACATCCCAGTACTTGGCGCAGTAGTAGAGTTCTCCAGCATGGGTCTGGCATGGATTCACATGCTCATGAATATTCCCGTCGTCAGACTCGGAATCCTCGGTAAAAAGAAAAACTGTTTCACTTTCAAAACTGTATTTCTCCTCTAAACCAATCACTGTCCACTGGGTCATACTGCCTCCACCCAATGACAGTCCTTTCCCTAAGCCCCACCTCTGCCAGCCATCTTCTGATTTTGACTGCACGCTTCAGTGTTGGGAGTCCTCCAGTTGCTCTCCGAGCTATGTTCTTTTTTCCAGGTTCTCTTTTTCTTCCATCAGAGCCCCTTTGCTCCTATCTACATCGGCCGGCAACGGCGATCTGTTTTCGGTGATGGTGCGCCCCTCAAGGGCCTTTATTCGTTGAAGTTTCTGAAAGGTCAACTTGGGCCTACTTTGCGCTCTCTTACATAACGGAGGAGACAAAGGAGGGAAGGACCCTCTTCAGACCCTGCACCCAATGCGGGTTAAGGACCGTTTTTGTGGAGGACAACCATCAAAAGTGTCTGTACTGCCTGCACCCGGACCACAACGAGGATGGATGTGAGATATGCATGAGTTTGTCAAAGAAAACGAAGAAAGACAGATATAGCAGGCTGGCGGCATGCCTCAAGTCGAGCAAGGGTCCTGACCCATCTTCCGAGCAGGGTCATGCTCGACTCCAAGAGGAGGTCGAAGTCCTTTGAGGAAGCCCCATCTGTGGGGGTCCAAGAGAAGGCCAAATGCTGCAAGGCCAATTCCGCCTGGTTAGCCACGGATGCTTCCCAGGTTGGATAGACTGCAATTGTCATTGTCGTCCACCACCTCAGCCGGCCTGGCAACAGGTTCCTCCTGAAAGAGGAAGTCCTCCACCCCGGCCAAGTTACGGGACAAATCAGAGAAACGAAGGCCGGAACAAGAGAAGAGGGCCTCACAGCAGGCTCACCCAGCACAGCCAAAGACCTTGTCGACCGCTTTGTCTACACCCTCTGCGACGACCGCTACGGCAGGAGGTACCGACCCAGCAAGGGTGGTCCCTACAGCACGGAGAGTGTCCCTGCCTCCCAGGCGTGATACGGCCACCGAGGCAGCAGCGAAGGCTGTGTGCACCCCTGGAGGGTGGGGAGGGGAGGTACCGGTTAATATTCCAGTATCCAGCCCTCAGGAGGGGAAAATGGGCCTGCGGCGCAGAGGCCCCAAAGCAGACCACCAAGGTTCCATATGATCAGGCAGTGGACATTTACTCCATGGACGGCGACCAAGCGTCCGTCCATACAGTCCACAAGGAGGAAGGCGGTGCAGGGCCTAGCACTCCATCATTCACTCCCCATCCGAGGGACATATCCATGAACATCCTGTTAACTCTCCACACGCTAGTGACAGAGATCCAGCAAAGATTGCCTTCTACACCGGCACCTGTTGTACCGCAGGCCCCTGACCAGCCTCCATGTAAGAAGAGGAAGCATCACCTGACGCCATCTCATCAGCCTCCTCCACCACGTCGGGACCCGACTCCACCAGTGGATCTGGATATACACATGGACACTGATACAGACACAGCCACGGCGTCCACGGGAACCGGCGAAGATGAGGACTTGGTCCCGGCGGACAACGAATCCTTCACCTGGATACTCCTCATAGAGGCTCTCCACCAGACGAGGTAGGATCATTCCACTCGATCTCCAGGGCCTCCGAGCTGTCCAACTGGTGCCTGAGGAAAACAAAAAGGAGGGCTTCCTACACCAGCGATGAGAGTCCAAGAGGAAGACGTTCATGGAAGTACCCTTTTTGGACGACATTTGGGAATAAGGCCTGGCCCTCATGAAAAACCCATGCACGACTCTGCCTAAACAAGACAGGTTGGAGAAGATGTACAGGGTGCCGGACTCTGCACCCAAGTGCTTAAGCCCACAACCATCACCGGATTCGGTAGTGTCGGCCACCACAAGGAAACGTTCAGCCAACTCGGCCTCTGCATCATCGTTCCCCCACGGACAACGAGGAGAAGATGATGTACACCATGGGGAAGAGAGTAATTTACACAGTGGCATCCACGATCAAAGAGGCTAATGCTCTCACTATCTTGTCACAATATGACAG
The DNA here is from genome assembly GCF_040938575.1 of Ambystoma mexicanum. Taxonomy (NCBI): domain Eukaryota; kingdom Metazoa; phylum Chordata; class Amphibia; order Caudata; family Ambystomatidae; genus Ambystoma; species Ambystoma mexicanum. Next base: position 294,183,765 of record NC_090936.1, on the reverse strand, counting down.
GGAGCTCCGTACAAGCTGGGCCCTATCCTGGAATTCCTTCCCGATGACAAGAAAACCGAGACTCTCACCCTCTTCCAAGAAGGGGAGGTGGCGTCGGACCATGCCATTACAGTGGCAGTGGACATCGCCGACACGGGCTTCCGACAGATGGTAAACAGTGTTTGACTTCATCGGCAGGGATGGTGGAAGGCCACTAACCTTCTCCAGGACATTCATGCAGAGGTGCTGGACATACCTTTCGACGGTGAAAATCTGTACGGGAAGGCGGCCGACGAATCCCTTCAAGACTTAAAGACGGACATGGAGACAGCGCGTTTCCTTGGCACTCTGCAGCAGCATCGCTCGTTGTCTTTTTGCTCCTCCAGGGGAAAATCGAGCAGATCATCCAAAGGATACTCCAAATCGAGGTCAGCATTGCCATCGCCCACAGGGCAGGACGCAAGCGCCCAAGCAAGCCTGAATCAGCCAAGACGTCAGGCCCCCACCCGTGCACCCCAGTGGGAGGCCAGCTGACGAGGTTCGTCAGAGCGTGAAAGAAGATCACCACCGACAGATGGGTGCTAAATGCTCTCGCTCAGGGACACACCTTGGAGTTCCAACGCAGGTACCCGACTATTCCACCAGTTCCCTTTCAGGAACAGCACATCCCTCTGCTCTTAGAAGAAGTACGGGCCATGTTATGGAAAAGGGCGATAGAGCGCGTTCCCTAATGGCCCCTGGGCTCCGGAGTCTATTCCAGATACTTTCTGGTCAGAAAGCAGACCGGGGGTTGGAGACCCATCCAGGACCTACGCCATCGGAACAAATACGTAAAGTCCCAAAAATGCAGGATGGTCATGTTGCAGCATGTGCTCGGTCAACTTGAGGAAGGGGATTTCTTGACGTTGTTGGACCTGGAGCATGCATACTTCCATGTCCCCATTTACAGGAAACATCGGAAGTTCCTACGGTTTGTGGTACAAGGCCAACAGTACCAGTTCAAGGCCCTATCGTTTGTCTTACAGTCGGCCCCAAAGGTGTTCACAAAATGCCTGACCCCGGTGACGGCCCACGTATGTCTGCATGGCATACACGTGTACCCGTATCTGGATGATTGGCTGGTACGTGCCCACTCCCAGGCGCTGGCCGACGAGCTCACAAAGGAGACTATCCAACTGCTGACAGATCTGAGGTTCGCTGTAAACTATCCGAAGTCCTGCTTAACGCCATCGCAGAACGCGCTGTTTCTCTGCACCAGCCTCAACACAGAGGAGAGGCTAGCAGCAATTTAAGGGAAGATACAGTGACTGTCGTCGGCAAAGACGCCCACGGTTTGGGCCATCAAGTCATTGTTGGGCATGATCTTGTCCTGCATCAACCTCGTCTGACTCTGCAGGTTATAAATGCGACCCCTACAGGAATTCTTGGGTGCACGTTGGATACAAGTAACCAGGAGTTTTGTAGACCAGAATCCCCATCAACGAGGAGTTCCGGCGGGCGGTAGAGTGATGGGGCGTGCGCGCCCACCTCACCCAGAGGGTGGGATTTCAAACCCTGCCATACCAGGAGATGGTCACCACAGACGCCTCTCTGGAAGTTTGGGGAGCTCATACCAGATGACTTCACGCCACAGGTCTATGGCTTCCAGAGGAGAAGGATCTGCACATCAACATCCTGGAGCTATGGGCAGTGTTCTGGGCACTCAAGTCTTTCCTACAATCTATGAGAGGCAAGGTGGTGAGGATCTTCATGGACAACACCACCACCATGTTTTACATCCGGAAGCAAGGGGGCACCCGATCCCCAGCACTCTCCAAGGAAGTTCAGGGCTTGTGGCATTGGGCCATCGGACAAGGATGTTCCTCCTGCCAGGCGTCAAGAACACTGTCGCCAACTCCCTCAGCAGGCAACTGCGCTCCTGCCACAAGTGGGAACTTCGTCAGGATCAGGTGGACCATCTGTTTGTCAAATGAGGCAGACCTCCCATCAACATTTTTGCCATGGCAGCGAACTCTAAATGCCAGACGTTTGCCAGCAGATTCCACCAACCGAGGAGCATGGGAGACGCGTTCTCCTTCCCATGTGAAGGTATATTTCTGTATGCTTTCCCCAGGGCCATCTTAAGCACTTTTGGGGCCTTGGGCATGAACATCTTTGGGGCTCCCCCCTATCCAACAAACCAAAGGAATTAAGGGATCACCCCAACCTGTCGTGCTCACAACCTATAGGTTGATAAGCTGTCTTGCTTACCCTCTTCATTCTTGCTCTAATCAGAATCATAAACAAGTAGCATTTGAAGACCAACATCAGCAGTCTACGAAGAGGTTACTGTTCTAGTACATACAGGATACTTTTTATCAATAGCATCCAGGAAGGTATGCAGCCTGTAGTATTTTTGCAGGACCGTATGTAAAAGGTACATGTAACCCATAATAGAAAGAAAACTCACATTAGCTGCCTCACAAAATGCAAAAGTTCTCATGCATGGATAGAGACCACCAATTGGAAGGAAGGAAAAAGCTACACATACTGTAGCATGGATAGTGGATGCAGATTAGAAGCTACCAGGAAGGCATCTTCATCCAGACAGACTGAGTTTAGAAGTGATATATGGTTTTCAAATAGTTTTGCCATTAGATATCAAAGGAACAAATGCCTGTGGTGTGCGATATACACATGCTCACTATTAAAGTGGAAGCAACACTATATGCAGTGAAACCAAGAATAAGGCCTTTATGAAGATCATACCATGAGAAGGAAATCACTCTGAAGGGCTGACTGTTAGGGATAATTCTCTGTAAAGGCTAATTTCCCAAACCTAGTGAGTCCCCCAGCAGCTTTGCTGGATTTTTGGGGGTTATTTTTTTCTCCTGCTAAGTGTGAGACTCTTTTTCTCCCACTCTTAGGCATGATTTGAGAATGTCCTTTGACTATGTAATGTGTTTTATGGGCTATGGGGTCTTTTACTCCATAGGGCTTCATGTGTTTTTGGTAAGTGTGTTACACAGCACCCTCAGTGCAGTAACACAGGGGTGTCATAGTGACCCCCAAACATAGACTCCATACCCTGGGACTGACTACTGTCTCCCAGGGCATGTAAAGTCACCATTGGCTTTACTAGTCTTAAATTGTGAACAGAACCAGTACAAACCATCATATTGTGGAAGTACTGGTAGGGGTAATTCGATTGCCCCTGGGTCTGTTTTCCAAGGGGGCACTGTCCAGTCCCCGCTTGTCGAGTTTCTGGCTGGTGGCAGTGGATACCACGCGAAATATTCCACCAGAATATTTCCTATGGGATTTTCCCATTCATTTTAAACGCACCACTTTTTGGTGCAATGTTAAAGATACCGCCGGGTTATTTATTTAATATTTATTCCCCGGTTGGGTCTTTTTGCCAGGACTCGGTTTTAAAATGGCGTTTGTGTTCGCCTCTGAAACCCTAACCCAAGTCGAGCCCTTTGTTCCACTTTTGGCGGGCTTCTGCCCAGAAGCCTCCAAAAGCGGTGCCACTCTGTCTGGGTCTACAGGATGTGTGGGAGGGTGGGGAATAGGCACTCTGGACTGAGTTGCCTTGGCAACTCAAGTTGCACTCTTGTGTGATTGGCCCAGTGGTGAGCCGCCCGGCTCACCACTTAGCATGTTTGATTGACAGCTAGGCTGATGAATGGAGGTTTTCTGCATAAAAGCAGGGCTTTGGGGACTGGAACTTCAGAAGTCGCCACCGGACCTATGAATCCAAAGAGGGGAGAAGCTGAGCCATCTACAACGACACCACCACCGGTGGAGCCCTGCTGTACGAAACTCACCACTTTCCCGACGACAGAGCAGATCTTCTTCCAGCAGAGTCTTCTTCCCTTTGAGCTGGTGGGACCAACCAGTTCGCCTTTTTTCGCCTCCTGGATCGTCTCATGGTCGAATCGCCCGTGCCAAGCACCCCGATGGCCGGATAGCCACGCTTCACCACTACCGTGAATAAAAGGGTAGTACCTTTTAACCGGGAAACTCCACGGCTGGTTTCTTCCCTGACAGTGCAACGACCTCCAGCTTTCCTCCACGTCGAGATCTTCTCTTCCCCTGGACGAAGCCCCGACTTGCACCCGCTGCCAGGAACAACTGCCCCGCTGGAGCTTTCTCACCATTTCAAGTACTGTGTCCCGCCTGGTCTCCCTTGCAACAAACTGTCCAAGGTGTCCCGTAAATCCTTGACTCTCTATCCTGGGGTGACCTCGGACCGGTTAACATTACATTTCTAACTTGATCCAACCTCTTTTGACTATTCTGCAAAGACTTTGAGTGCATTTCCACTGTGTGATCTTGGACACATTCCGCCTTGCTCTCTCTAAGAGTGGGCCTGGCCTATGAACTTTTTGCTCTACAGTAGACCCTGCCTTTCTTGACCTGCTGTAGGTTCTTAAAAGTGTTGGTACTGTGTGATTTTCCTATTCTGCCTTTTCTCTCCCTTTTTTTAACAATTATTGGAGTGCCATCTATGGTTGCGCGCTCACCTCTGTTTTGCTAATTAAGTGGTGTCTTAACCTAGACTTCTCAAATAATTAGTTAGGGAGGTGTATATATTTCGAGGGGATTGAGTCCTCCGACGTATTCCATATCTATGACCGGTAATGTCCACAGCTGTGCTGCTTCGGAAAATCTTCGGCGTCTGCGTCCTGCGTCGATGACGTCGATGCGCCATCCCCGAGGACCTCCGCCGACGTCACCCGATGTCGCCCGATGTGATAAGTAGGACGCACGACGCCCATAGCCTCAGTTCTGTTTTTTCCAGGAACGTGTTCGCTTCGTGAATCTCGGTACGCCTCGACTCTTTGGAGTTTGCTGTTTTCTTCTCGGTTCGTTGAACCTGTTCGGTTTTTTGTGAAGACCTGTTTGTGGCGATGTCTACTTCGTCTTCAACCCCGCGTCCGAGCTTCAAGAAATGCGGGGACTGTGGGTCCAAGATGTCGGTCACAGACTCGCACGACGCCTGCCTCTGGTGCCTCGGGGAGGCCCACGATATGGACGACTGTGTCGACTGCCAGTCGCTCACGGCCAAGGCCTTGCGGGAACGCAAGAAGAAGCTGTCGGTAGGTCGGGTGTCTAAGCCCCGGAAGTCGAGGTCTACGGGGCTTTCGACGGATGACTCGAGAGGCGACTCTCTGCGTCATCGTCGGAAGTCCAGTAGTCTCCTTCCAGGAGTCGGTCTCGCCACTCCTCCGCTTCTTCGAGGCATTCCCGGAAGCGCCGGCATTGGTCGCCTTCCCCGTCCTCTTCTGAGGACTCCGCCCATCGGCGGGTCGCTTATCCCAACATGCACGCGACACCGGAGGAATGGGCTTCGTTCGAGAAGCAGATACTAGCGATTCTTGAATCGCAGGGCACCGGTCTTTCCGCGCCTCCGAGTGGGGTCGGTCGGCACCGGTCGAGAGACACCGCTCGTACGCCTTCGGGCTCGGGTGGTCGGCACGGCTCGCGGGAGAGGTCCCGCTCGGACAAGGGTAAGCCGTTCTCGCCATGCCCGTTCCAGGTCCCGGTCCTCGACGCGCTCGAGGCCGCGTGATCCTGTGCCGTCTTCGAAGAAGACGTCGACGCCTGTGGCGCTGAGGTTGTCGACGATTTCTCTCGAGGCTTCGCCTCCGAGCGGGTCGTCGACGCTGTCGGCGCCTAGGTCGTCGAGAGACACGCTCGGAGCTCCGGCTTTGAGGCCTGAGTCGACGCCGTCGATGCTGGCGGCGCGGCAGCGGACGTCGACGCCGATTCGCTCGACGCCGATTCTCTCGACGCCGGCGCCGACTCGTTCTGCGCCCTCAACGCCTTTCGAGGCGGTGGTGTCGGAGGGGCCCCGTGGCACAGGGTTAGCCCCTAGAAAGGCTCTGGCTAAGGTCAGGCACAGCTTTGGTCCCCAGATGTCTTCCTCTCACCGTCTGGAGTACATTTCAGAGGGTTATGAAGGCTCTGATGAAGGCTTGGTTTCGGTTACGGTACCAGATGAATTTATCTCGGGCCATAGCCAGTTTGATGACCTGAGGCAGTCACTGCATGATGCCAGTGGACTGGACACCTCTACGGAGGTGGAGTTTTGTAGGCCGGAGCCTGGCACTCATGCTGATTCCTAATATCGGCGCCTTATGTCTCGGGTCACCGAGTACTTGGGTTGGTCGGCTCCCCCAGGGGAGTTCGTTCAGGATGATCTCACGGACATCCTTGTTCTTGGTCCCCCCACTGACCCGGTATTGCCGTTTCATATGGCTCTGCAGAGAAGGGTGGCGGCGGCTTGGACTGCTCCGGAGAGTCTCCCGGCAGTGGGCAAGTCTTTGTCGCAAAAATACCGTCCAGCCAGTAGCGACCCCTGCTACTTGTCCAGGTACCCCACTCAGGAGAGTTTGGTGGTGCAGGCGGCTACGGCCCCGGCAAAGCAGGCGTTGTATCCTACCATCCCACCGGATAGGGACGACAAACGTTTTGGCGGCTGGGCGAAGAAAGTGTTTTCTTCAGGGGGTATGGTGCTTCAGGCGGCCAACTCCATATGTGCCTTGTCTCGTTTCACACACACTCTGTGGAACTGTGTTGCATTAGCGGCTGAACATATTCCCGAAGGGGACGAACGGGATGGTTTCCTTGCTATGGTTCAGGATGGCAAGGATGCCATGTGTGAGGCCGTTCAGTTGGGTTTGGACATGGCAGATTGTGTCAGCCGGTCCATGGCGGCGAGCACCGTAATACGCAGGTTTGCGTGGTTGCGGAAGTCTGGGTTCGCTCCTGATGTGCAGTCCCGGCTCCTCAACATGCCCTTTGGCAGTGAACATCTTTTTGGCAGCAAGGCTGACGGGAGTCTTGAGAGGTTGCAGACCTCCAAAGCTGCAGCGAAGTTGTTGGGCGCTGCAGTTTGACAACCTCTGCCTTTTCGTCCTAGGGGACAGCAATGGAGGGGAGGTTCCTTTCGCTATTACTCGTCCTTCAGTAAAGCGAGAGGAGCTAGCAGTCAACGAGGCCACCGTAAGAGTGCCAGAGGTGGAAACAAGGGTACTCGAGGTGCCAAGGCCGCTCGGGCAGTTGCCTCTTTGCCCTCAGGCAACGCCGCAGCCACTACCACTCAGTCATGAGGCCAGGTCCCATGGTTCGCCGGTTGGGGGAAGGCTGGCGCAGCATCTTGTAGAGTGGCGAGCCATTACTTCAGATGTGTGGGTTCTGGAGATCATAACCCACGGCTACTGTCTTCCCTTTCGGCAGAGGCCTCACGACAATCCACCTGGGAACCTCTCTTTGAAGAGTCCGGATCTGCTCCTTGCGCAGGAAATTCAAGCCCTGCTGGAGAAAGGCGCCATAGAACTGGTGCCTGTAGCAGAGAGGAACAAGGGATGGTATTCCCCTTATTTTTTGATTTCCAAGAAAGACGGGGGATTGAGACCCATCATGGACTTGCGCAGTTTGAACAAACTCCTCAGGTAGGACAAGTTCAAGATGGTTACTCTCTCTCAAGTCCTCCAGGCCCTTCAACTTCAGGACTGGTTGGTGTCTCTCGACCTCAAGGACGCTTACTTCCATGTGCCGATCCATCCCAAGCACAAGAAGTACCTGAGGTTCGCGGTTGGCGACTCGCACTTTTAGTTTCTGGTCCTGCCGTTCGGATTGACCTCCGCCCCAAGGGTTTTCACCAAGCTCATGGTGGTGGTGGCAGCGCACCTCAGGAAAGGGGGGATTCACGTCTACCCCTACCTGGACGATTGGTTGATCAGGGGGAGCTCTCCTGAGCAAGTCCTGGATCATCTGTCCGTCACCTGCCACTCCTTTCACAAGTGGGCTTCTCCCTCAATTTAAAGAAGTCCCATTTGACACCAACGCAGCGGCTCCAGTACATCGGAGCAGTGCTCGACACATCCCTGGGGCAGTGTTTTCCTCCCCAGGTGAGGGCTCTTCACATTCAGCAGATGGTGCACAAGTTTCAACTTGCCCAGAATCTCCCAGAGTCCGAGTTCTTGAGACTGCTCGGCCTCATGGCATCCTGCATTCTTCTGGTGCCAGAGGCTCGTCTGCGGATGAGATCTTTGCAGTGGGCACTCAAGCTCCAGTGGTTTCAGTCCTACGGCAGGCAGTCGGACCCTCTTCAGGTGCCGCCCTCGGTCGCCCAGGACCTTCTGTGGTGGGCCGTTGAAAGCAATCTGATGAAGGGGGCCCCATTTTGGCTGCCCTGGCCGGAGGTGACGATCGTGACGGACGCATCCCTCGCGGGATGGGGAGCTCATGCCAACGAGTTGACAGTCAGCGGTCGTTGGTCTCCGTCGGAGTCCAGACTCCATATCAATCTGTTGGAGCTGAGGGCCGTCACGCTTGCCCTGAAGGCTTTTCTGCTGACTGTGCGAGGAAAGAGTGTCCTGATTCTAACGGACAACACGGTAGCCATGCACTACCTCAACAAAAAGGGGGGGCAGGGTCGCTTCCTCTGTGCAGGGAGGCGATGCAGCTCGAGTTCTGGGCCATCCAGCAGGAAGTTTCGATCTCGGCTGTTCATCTGGCCGGAGACGTCAACGAGACAGCGGACGCTCTGAGCAGGCAGAGCACGAACTCTCACGAGTGGCTCAGGAGATTCTCCTGGAGATCTTCGCCCTTTGGGGGACCCCTCAAGTGGATCTCTTTGCCTCCAGTGTCAACCAGAAGTGCGAAAGTTTCTGCTCGCGGGAATTTCCTCCAAAAGGAGCCTTAGGAGACACGTTAGTGGTGGAGTGGTCATTCCCAATGCTGTACGCGTTTCCTCCAGTCCCCGTCATCCCGCAAGTACTGCGGAGGTTACGGAGGTTCGGTTCCCGGATGATCCTCATTGCTCCGGTAGGGCCCGGAGCACTTGGTACCCAGACCTTCTCGACTTGTCCATCTGCCCTCCACGTCATCTTCCCTACCGGACGATCTGCTCTCACGGGAGGGGGGTCAGGTTCTCCATCCAGAGGTCAGATCCCTCAACCTTCACGCTTGGCTTCTGAAAGGTTGAGGTATAAGGATTGGGACCTCCCTGAAGACGTGATGGAGGTGTTGCTCTCGGCCAGGCGGCCGGCAACAAAGTCTCTGTACCGTTGCCGTTGGAGAAAGTTCTGCGACTGGTGCAGAGTTAAGAATGTGGATCCTTTTGAATGTGACGTTCCCATGGTTCTGTCTTTTTTGCTTTCCTTGGCCCACAGGGGGCTTGCAAGTGGGGACCATAAAAGGTTACCTGGCGGCGCTGTCCATATTTAAGCGCTCGTCTGAAGAATGTTCCTATTTTAAGATTCCTTTAATTTCTCAGTTTTTGAAAGGGCTCACTAATGTGTTCCCTCCGTCACCTTTTCTGGTGCCCGGTTGGGATTTGAACCTTGTTCTTAAGTTTCTTATGGGTGCTCCGTTTGAGCCTTTGCATTCTTGCCCCTTGAGGCTGTTAACTCTGAAAACTGTGTTTTTGGTTGCGGTTACTTCCGCTCGCAGAGTGAGTGAGTTATAGGCACTTTCAGTTAAGCCACCATTCACTGTGTTTCATAAGGACAGGGTTGTCCTTCGAGTTCGTCCTTTTCTTCCGAAGGTGGTTTTGGAATTTTATTTGAGCCAGAAGGTTGTTCTTCCGGCGTTCTATCCTCCTCCACATCCTGGTAAGGAAGAGGAGAGTCTCCATAGGCTTGATCCTAGGAGAGCGTTGAGCTTTTATATTTCGCGCATGTCCCGGGTTAGAGTGGACGATCAACTTTTCATTGGCTATGCTGGAAAGCATTTGGGACAAGCTGTGACGAAACAGACTTTGTCTCGTTGGATTATTTTAGCTATCTCTGAGTGTTACCGCTTGGCGGGTAAGGACCCTCCTGCTGGCTTTCGGGCCCATTCTACCAGGGGAGTGGCTGCGTCTACTGCCCTGCAGAGGGGTGTTCCTATTCGTCACATCTGTGATGCAGCCACCTGGGCTTCAGTACATACTTTTGTACGGCACTACTCCCTCGATCCCATCCGAGGGCAGGATCTGGCCTTTGGCAAGGCAGTCCTTTATTCCACAATTTGATTGGGCATGCTAAATTTGTGTTCTAAATTATTTTCCCACCTGCTTGCTTGGTACTGCTTTGGGAGTCTGTCATAGATATGGAATACGTCGGAGGACCCAATCCCCTCGAAGAACAAGTTACTCTCTTACCTGGTAACGTTCTTTCGATGGGATGGTCCGACCACGTATTCCATATCGCTCCCTCCCTACCTTCCCCGCTGCAGAATTTCTTTTGCGATTGCAGCTTGCGTTCCGCAAGGCCTTGTGTGTCTGACTGGCAGAAAACTGGTGGCACACGTTCTGGGGGAAAAAACTACAACTGAGGCTATGGCTGTCGTGCGTCCTACTTATCACATCGGGTGACGTTGGCCGTCGGAGGAGGTCCTCGGGGACGGCGCATCGACGTCATCGACGCAGGAAGCAGACGCTGAAGATTTTCCGGAGCAGCACAGCTGTGGACATTACCTGTCATAGATATGGAATACGTCGTCGGACCATCCCATCGAAAGAACGTTACCAGGTAAGAAAGTAACTTGTTCTTCTAGTGACTGTGTTTGAACTTGCTTGACATATTAGTGCCAGTGTATTTTTTACAAGTGTGTTTTTAAATAAACAATTATATACTTTTATACCCAAGCTCTGGTCAGTGTTTGCTTGTGCTACTGTATTTCTAGCCCTATTGTGTATACTCTATATACTGCCTAACTCTTCTTGAGAGAAGTGTGACTGCTCAGCCACAGCTTCCAGGTAAATCTGGGTGGTGCAGACTGCTACCAATTGGGTTTACTGCTAACACCTGTAGTCTTAAACTTTTTGCAGTGGTCCCTAAGGGAACTGCACAGGTTTCTGCCTAACACTGACCATTTTGAAAGGTTTACCGACTGGCAGTATTGAGAGGTTAGGCAATACACGATTAAATGAGATGCCCAGGATCACACATTGGATAAGGGGTGAAGGAGTGAAGCTGGGATTTGTGCCAACTCTGCAACTGCTGCATTTGAGCGCTTTCTTTTCCAGTTCTTACAATGAACTAAAACAATCTCATTTTATAGAAACAGACTTGGAAAGTACACAAATCACATTACCAAACATGACCATTTTTAATCCAAATATTATAGAAGGGTGTTATGCAAAATGGGAATGAGTCTAGCTTCATTCTCTCCATCATCAAGGGAAGTATATAAGTACTAGTGTACCAATTGGTGTGATTTAACAAATTTAATATTGGTTTGTCTTTTGCATTTTAAAGCCTTAAATACTTATAAAAAATGGCTTGTGACATTTTCATTTACAGACATGCATAAAAACCTTTGACTTTTACCAAAAAGCAAACCGTTTTTTGTGTCAAACAAGCAGACCTTAAAATATGCTTGCCAGAGGCCTGCAACATCTGGTCCACTCTCTTCTGTTTACCATCCTTTCTACCCAAATGGCCTACATAAGAGGAAAGATCAAGTAATGGCCTAAACGATACCAGCAGCATATAAGAAGGCAAACTTCACAGAAGACAGCACAGTAATCTAAGATATATTAGGTGATTTGACCAGGGATCACTATATCGTCTGCTGGCAAATCCAGGATACAAGCATGAACGCTTTCGTTCCATAGTCTTGAATTTGGATACTTATTCACCTCTTGGACTAACAGTTTATGCCATTGTTGGAGGCAGTTGCCTAGCTTTGACAACCTATCTGAACAAACCAATTTCTAGACCTTCACCATACAGATGATATGTTAGTTTTTATAGCAACCCCCATCTGGTGCAGGTACATTGTTGATAATAGCAGAGGCTGTGCTGCAAAACCAAGTACATATGCAGGCAGGTTTATAAATTCCAGACATAGGAAAGGCTCAGCCAGCCTTGCTTGAATGTGATATTCTAATTTTGCATATGAACACATATCTCTGCAATGGGTGCTTCACACACTCAGCTAACTTCTGAACCATTGTGGCACTCTATCAATATGCATTTCATCATTGCCTATTGCGCATTATCAACATAATTCCCATAGGAAGGAAAGAATGCTACAGAGTTGTGCCATAAAGAACCCATAAACTATGTATATCACAGTGAACACAGGAAGCAATACATGATGAATTGATCAAGGCAGAATGCACTTGCCAAAACAGAAAGGCAATGGGTTTAGAGCCTCAGCAGCACCCCATACAATATCCTGACGTTGTCACAACCCTCGGCCCTGATCCCCACTGGCAAGCCCATTGGCCAGGTGGAATCAGGGCTTGGATCACTAATAAGGCCTGGCATCCACTTCTCAGGCCCTTTTGGGGCCAGTCCTGGCGCCTTTTCGCACCAGGCTCATCAGTAAGGAAAGACATCTGCTTGAGGAACTACTTTATTTAGGCTTTCAGCCAACATGGAGGCATCCACATAGCTTGATTCCTAGAACCAAGCTATGCGGTCTAGTGTTTTGGGTGTGGTGGCCTAGGGACTACTTTACCTGGACTACTTTACAGTGGCTATTTAAACCACACCCGAACAAGACAACACGCTTCGCGTTACTTTGCTTCTAGCAACGTGACGCTCACCGTGTCCAGCTTTCTCACGAGCCTGGTGAATTCCGGACCTGCAGAAAAACCACAACATTGTTAGCAGCAGAATCTTACCTGCATTCATCATCCTTCACTGCTTGCATCTCCTGAGCAGTTCTGTTGGTGGAGTTCACCGCCTGGATCGAAGGACCTGAGAAAAGGAGGAAGACATCATTAAAGGAGGTAGTGGAGACATTACAACCACAAAGCGCTTAAAGACTTACCTGGTTGGTTGCTTTTTGGCCAGCATAGCTCCAAAACTCCATCTGCGCTGGGAACTCACCGCGACCTACGAAAAGAGAAAAGCACCGGTCAGTGAGGACAAGACATCGCTGCGCTACGCAAAGTGCCTCCTTACCGCATCATAGCGCTATAGCGCGCCATTATCTCCCGGTGAGAACCAGCATATCCAGTTCTCCAAGCGGACACTCCGCGCTCCTAGGGAGATAAAAAAAGAGACATTTAGAACAGAGAAAAGGCATGCAAGAATTACGACGCCATCAATCGCAATAAGACCTACCTGAAAGACCCTACAAGGGCAGCAGTCAATGAAGTAACTGGACCGCCCGCGCCCACAAAAGACAACGCACCCCTGCCCAGAGAGCAGGACGGAGAGCCCACCGATTCTGGCAACCAGGTGAGAAGAGAACCTGGAGGGGCTGGAAACACAAGGGAGGTGGGGGAAAACTTACCTTGGTCGCCCAGTCCTAATATAGTCTTCATTTCCAGGCGGAATCCCATCGACACCGAGACCACACCAGGGAGTCATTGGGAAGGGCACCAATGAACAACTGGATGGGTGGCGTCCCCGTGGATACCAGGTGAGCGTAACAGACGTGTGCTATGTAAGACTGGTGAACAATGGAATCTTACTTCTTCAGATTAGACAGCCCTGTGGGGCTCCCCTACAAGGTGGGGGCCCTGGGCAAGTGCCCCTTTTGCCCTCCCATAAAGACATCTCTGGCTTTCCCCCCCATTTCCACTCCTGCTATGTGTGATCAACACAGTCAGACAGTGTCAGTGCAAAATGATAGTGATTTCCCTGGCGTGGCCGAGGCATATTTGGTATATGGATCTACTCAGCCTGTCAGTGACCCCTCTAGTCAAGTTGCCTTACTGCCGTACCTGCTCACCAGGCAGAAAGGTGCAATCCTTCATCACGACCCAGGATCTATGAACCTTAAGGTATGGCTCTTGCAACCTTACAGTTTGGAGGTTATGCACTGCAAGCGGACTGCAAGGATGTCCTCGCCAAAGCCAGGGCATCGTCGACACTAAAGTGCTACGGCCATAAGTGAAAACGTTTTTCTACATGGTGCTGGTTGCAGAAGATTACCCCTCTGAGGATCATGGCCCCACAGCTTCTTCCATACTTGGTTTCTTTGTACAAAAAAGCTGGTCCGGCTCACGCATCCATCAAAGGACACCTGGCGGGCATCTCGCGCTAAACCAGATCCCCGGGACGAACCTCGTTGTGGTCCCACAGACTTGTCAAGGAGTTTCTCAGAGGGGTTTTTCGGTCTTTCCCGCCGGTGAAGGCACCTGGGAACTCAACATAGACCTGACAAGACTCATGGGGGCACCTTTCAAACCTATGCATCAATCCTCACTCAAGTTTCTCTTGTGGAAGATGGCGTTCCTTGTGGCCATCACCTCAGCCAGACGAGTGGGTGAGATCCAGGCCCTGTCTTTACAAGCAGCCATATCTGACTTTCCAGAAATCGAGGGTGGTGCTGCGTACGCACCCAACATTCATGTCGAAGGTCCTGTCAGAATTCCACCTCAGCAAGCCTTTGGTGTTGCCTGTTTTGCTCCTAAACTTTTTGTTGCCGGGGGAGAGGACCTTGCATTCGCTGGATGTTGCTTGTGCCTTGAAATTCTGTGAGACACACACTAAGTGTTTTCAGAAGACTTCTCAATTGTTGGTGAACTTTGGACCTGTGAATCCGGAGAAGGCCTTGTACAAAGCTTCCATCTCAAAATGGCTCTACGGCTGCATCATGCACTGTCATCGGTTGGCTTACCGGCCTCTGCCGGACCGTCCGAGAGCCCACTGCACCAGAGTGATCGCTGCGATGGCGGCATTCCTTTGTGGTGTGCCCCTGCTCGACATCTGCAGTGCTGCAACCTGGAGGTCCTCGCATACTTCCATGAGTTTCTACTGCATCGATAGGGATTCCAGGGAGGATTCCAGTCGGCCAGGCAGTGCTACGCAACCTGTTTACTTGAGGTGAGTCTGTTCCAGGGGTATGTGTTCATTGCTTCTGTTGAGCCTTGCCACCTCCTGTGGTTGTGTAATGTGTACTGCTGTGTAATCATTATTCATGAGCATTTGAATCCATGCCAGACCCCATGCTGGAGAAGATTTAAGTTACTTACCTGTAACTGTTGTTATCCCGCATGGGTCTGGTATGGATTCACATGCAAACCCTCCCTCCGGCCCCTCTTCGGCTCTTCTTGGTCATACTGCCACTTTACGTGCTTAGCAAATCTGAAGATGGCTGCCAGAGGTGGGGCTTTGGGGGTGGACAGTCAATGGATGGGGGCAGTATGACCCAGAGGACAGTGATTGGTTTAGAGGAGAAATACAGTTTTAAAAGTGATAGTGAAACTATTTTTCTTTTTACTGAGGATTCCCAGCTTGACGCCGGGGAATATTCATGAGCATGTGAATCCATGCAAGACCCAAGCTGGAGAACAATAGTTACAGTTAAGTAACTTAAACCATCTCTCTATAGCCCGAAGGTAGACTGAAGATTTATTTTTATGCTGCTCAATGATGCGAGATATTGTTCCATGTCACCTTAATCCAACTGACTTCAGTTCTTCTTAATATTATCTTTAAGTGAACCCAACTGAGTAAATCTTAGTCTCATATTGTGACTCTCCAGGGTCCTTACCTCTTGCGATAGTCTTTCTCCACTTCCTTCTCTAGCTTTTCCTTTCAATTCTCAATCTTCACTCCATTCCCCCAGAGTCCACTAGCTTGCTCTGCGAGACCCAGTAGTGTAACTTTTCCCATACGAATGGAAAGTATGGATTTGCATTCCTTTGAGCGTTGCTGTCCCACCATCATATCATTCAGTGGAAATATTGTATTTCCCTTGTTCCTCCCCAGTATGTTATTCTTTGGTCTGTCCCTACTTGGGGTTCTTTTTCCCTTTCCCCTGAATGTGACTTAAAGCCAATTGTTTTGTTGGTGATCCTCTTCCCACTTATCTTCTAAAATCTATTCTGCACTTGCGTTGCTCTCTTCAGTTTCCAATGATTAATGCTTTGTTTACTCCAGTATTTTCCCTGACTCTTTGAAGGAAACTTCATCAATCCCACAGACTTTGGAATAACCTTCCCATGACCAATATCCCATACATTCCGGCGGTGTATGTCTCCTGGTCTTTATTGATCTTTCAGCAGCATTTAAAATGATATACCACAAGTTTTTATTTGATCTCTTATCTACATGTATGGGTTTGAGTGGTTCTGCTCCTTTGTCTCATTGTACTCAGTTTGTGTAGGTGGGCTCATCCAGATCAGACTTCTTACCTCTATGTTGTAGAGTTCCACATGGTACTATCATGTCAGTCATGTTCTTAAACATCTACATGGAACCACTGGGCGATCTGTTCATCACAAATGATATCTAGGCACATAAGTACACCAACGACAGTCAAGTCTATCGAAAAGTGTTGTCCCTGGGTGATATTCTTTGCCTTGGGCACTCTCCGTGTGCCATTGATGACTGGATGTCCTTAGTCTAAATCCATCTGAGATTGTGTTTCTCTTTGTTTCTGCCTCCTCTTCATTGTCAGCACTTTTCAGTAGTGTCTTGTTAAGCTCTTCTCTTTAGTTATCACACACACCCTGGTGTCTGCTGTTTAATCCTTTTGTTTGATGCTTTATCCTAATCTAAACTTTAAAGCACAATTATACGGTTCAGGGGATCCTGCTTTTTTTTTTGTTTTCTTTGCTTCATGAAGTTACATCTGTTTTCTTCTTCGGAATTCCACACAGGCGTTAAGCTTTGATATTTCTCTCCTGCTTGGTGGAAATGCTGACCTCATGGGCTTGCCAGCTTCTACGCTGGCTGCTCTCAAGTCAGTATGGCATTCAGACACGTGTAATTACCGGCATGCAAAGTTTGAAACATGTTATGATTTCGCTTCATTGGCTTCCCCTTCACTATCATGCACTTTTCAAGATTTGCTGCATCACCTACAAGGCAATGGTGATGTGGCAGCCTACTTAACAAATAACTTGTATGTTTACCAGATTTTAAAAAGGCCAGGAGTCCTGCTAGCCTACATTTGGAAATGTCACTTTTCAAGCATGCCTGCTCCTTGGGTGAAGCCTTTTCATCTGCTTCTCAGAGGGCTAGAATTCTTTGCCCATACAAATATGCCTTATGCCTTATGTCTTGTGTCCTATAGTTCAAAAAGCTCTTAAAACCCATCTGCTTAAAACTACCTCTTTTAAAATGTTCTGCTTAACTTTGGTTGACTGTAGCTTTTATAATTTTCTATTTTTGTACATTGTCTTATTTGTTATACTGCAAATTGTAGATCTACCTTTTTATGGTTTGATTGTACAGTGCCCCACCGTCTTCGAGACAAGGTAACTGTGCTTCATAAATATAAATATAAATAAATTAAAGGAGGCGTAGCAGTGGAGTGCGATTGCAGCAGTAGTGTGTAGTACCCCAGTGGGTCCGAGGGAAAATAAGACGGCTAAATGTTTGCAGATCCTTGGGACCTTCTCATTTGGTTGACTGCCCAGATACCTTGGTCTTACGGATCATGGCCTTCAAGTAACTTTCAGCATTACCTGAAGCCAATAGTCAAAGAAGGATCTTTGTCAATTCCAGTTGTAGTCAAAGTATTTCCAATATTCTTAAATGCAGACACAGTTGCTTTGCCCTTGCTGTTTCCTATTGGAATGTGAGTCCTTGTCGCCAAGAGGGGATTCACTCGCCTTGAGGTCCCACTTGCCCAGACCTCTAGGGAGGGTCTTGTAGCTGTCTCACCTCCCTAGCCTCAAAGGGGGCGACTCTCCTCTGGGGAGAAGGGATGAATTGTCCAGACTCTTCACAGCACACAGGATGTATATTTATTTTAATTTTATTTAAAGTATTTAATAAAGTGCAGGCTTTTCCCAAACAGTGCTCACTGCATAATGTAAAATATATATTTGTTTCAAATGTGTACTTTATTAAGAATTTAAGTCATATAAAACAAACTGCAGGGGTTGAGGACCTTACATCAGCAACATCAAGTAATACCCTCCCATCTTCCTGTTTCTCTCCCCCTCCCTCTTGGTACTACTCCCTTCCGTTCACCTAACCCAACTTAATTCCATAATATAAACATTCCTAGCAACATTGGTCTATTCACTTCATATTCCATTTTCTAATTTTTCCATTTGGCTGCTATACATGCTCTTGCGGCCAGCATTAGAGCTGCTGGCATTTTTGGAAGCCTTGTGTATTCCTCTTCCACCTCTTTCATACTAAACAGTGCCAGAATGGGTGATTTAGTTGGGCTATACCCTCCAGGTCTTTTATCCACCAAAGGACTTCATTCCAGAAAATGTGCACCCTACGACACCCCGACCACATATGCCAGTAGTCCGCATTCTTCTCACAACCTCTCCAGCACATGGGACTCGTGCTCGGGATTTCTTTTAGGGTCTGACCAGGTTGCAGTGCCATCTATGGAGTAGTTTAATGGATCTGAGTTTGTATTGGCAAGAGATTGATGTCCGGGCTACCCCCCTGCAAAGTCTATCCCAGAGGTCGGGTCTATATTGGTTCCCTTTCCCATCGACCCCTCAGTTTTTCTGTGGAGCCCCTAACTGATACCACCAGGGCCACATACATTGCTGAGATCAGCCCCCTCATTCCTGTCCTCTTGTCTAGGAGCGACTCAAAGGGTGTGAGGTCCCTTTGTATCTTTTCCTTCAGGATTGTTCCTGTGAGGTCCCCTTTTAGTTGAAGGTAAGTGAATACTGAGAGCTCGTCTATGTGTACTACCTCCTCCAGTTCGGTTATGGTGATGAAGTTACTCCCCCTCCCCCCTCCTGCGTTGCCCGATCCTTTCCAGCCCCGCTTCAAACCATTTCTGGAGTCTTTCAGGGGTTCAGTGTCAAGTCCCCTATCACAAAAACCTTAGGCTGGTGCTCCGAATCTCTCTAAAAATGCCTCCGGGATGTGAATGGGGAGCATTTTTAACACATAAAGTACTTTGGGGAGGACCACCATTTTGAGCGCATTGAGGCGGCTCAACCAGGTGAGTGTTAACTTCTCCCACTTTAGGAGGTCCGCTTTTATTCTATTCATCGGAGCTGGGGAGTACGCCTCAAATAGATCCTCACAGGTCCTTCTAACATTTATACCCAGAGGTGTGCAGTCATAATGTCGACATCAATAATGTCGACAGTCAAAATGTCGACAAATTAATGTCGAAAAACAATAATGTCGACAAACAAAAATGTCGACATTTTTCGATATTTTTTCGAAATTTAATTTAGTGTATGCATAAATAAATAAATAAATATATATATGATGTGTTGAGTATGAGGGGTGGTTGTGGGGGGGTGGCAGGGGGGTGTTGGGTTGGGGGGGGACCCCCCCATAGTAAATACAATTTTTATTTATTTAATTATTGAATAAATAAATAAATAATTGGTATGTGTTGAGTATGAGGGGTGAAAGGGTGGTTGGGGGGATGTGGGGGGGTGGCAGGGGGGTGTTGGGTGAGGGGGGTTGGGGGGGGACCCCCCCCATAGTAAATGATCCTTTTTTAGGTTATTTATTTATTGAATAAATAAATAAATAAATAATTGGTATGTGTTGAGTATGAGGGGTGAAAGGGTGGTTGGGGGGGTGGGGGGGTGGCAGGGGGGTGTTGGGTGAGGGGGGGTTGGGGGGGGACCCCCCCCCCCCATAGTAAATGATCCTTTTTTAGGTTATTTATTTATTGAATAAATAAATAAATAATTGGTATGTGTTGAGTATGAGGGGTGAAAGGGTGGTTGGGGGGCGTGGGGGGGGGGTGGCAGGGGGGTGTTGGGTGAGGTGTTGATAGTTTTAAGGGTTTATAGTCATAATGTCAAAAAAAAAATGTCGAGATTTTTTTTTCGAAAAAATGACTTTTTACATTATAAGTATAGGATGTCGACATTATTATTTTCGACATTTTTTTTCGACATTTTTGTCTGTCGACATTTTTTTTTCGACATTATGACTATAAACCATACCCAGATATTTCATCTTGTCCAGACATATCTGCATCCCCAACTCTGTGAACCTTTCAATATCCCCGTCCCTTTTACTATCTATAGGGAAAAGCACCGATTTGGGGCAATTATTTTTCAGTCCTGCCCTTTGCCGTATTGCTCGATCAGTGATAGTACTGCCGGTATTGAGTTCAGTGGGTCCCTAGCGTGTAGGAGCATATCATCCGCATACAGTGCAGTTTTGTATTCCACCCTGACCAAAAACCCCACCACCCTAGGTCATCCCTAATCTTTTGGGCAAGAGGTTCTATAGAAAGAGCGAAGGGTGTCGGGGATAGGGGGCAGCCCTGCCTCGTTCCCCTTCCCAGTTTGAACCAGCGGGAGTACCCTCCATTAACCATGACACTTGCGCTTGGGGACGAGTAGACTGCCATTATACCCTGGAGGAGTTTCTCCTATTTCAAATTTTACTAGCACTGCCTTGAGGAATGCCCACTCCACCCGATAAAATGCCTTCTCAGCATCGACTGATAATGTAGGATCCCCAGCCATATCTTGGGCTGTGTGGATCAGGCAAAGGGTCTTTCGCATCGTGTCCACTCCCTTTCGGTCCTTAATGAATCCCACTTGATCCGGGTGGATTAGCCCCGGCATGAGTCCTTCAAGTTTATTCGCTAAGATCCGAGTGTATATTTTGGCATCTCCGTTCAGGAGGGAAATCGGGTGATAGGATGCACAGCTCTGGGGGTCCTTCCCTTCCTTGTGAATTACTGTAATGTGTGCCCTGTTGAAGGATTCGGGGGCCTTGCCTGTGTTCAGTATACCGTTAAACAATTCCATCATGAATGGTAATAGGGCGGGGAGAAATGTCTTATAGAACCCTGCTGTAAATCCATCCTCCCCCGGAGCCTTTCCCAATGGTAATCTGCCCACTACTCTCCTGACTTCGTCCTCTGTTAGAGGCGTCTAGTGCATCGGATTCCATGGGGGAGAGTTTGGGTGGATGGATCTCCCCGAGGTGCATATCAGGTTCGCCCGCTACGTGCTCCACCTCCGAGTCGTACAACCTCTCATAAAAGGTTGCAATGGCCTCTGCAATCCCACCCCCGAGTGATTTAGTTGTCATCTCTGCCCCCTCGATTTCTGTGACCCACCTTAACCTGGCCGCCAGTAATGCGTCTGTTTTATCTCCCTTCTCATCAAACTTTTGTTTCAAGTACTAGACGTTGCAGATTATTTTAACCTCTTCCAGCAGACATAATTCCTCCCTTTTCCCCCTTGCTGCCGTTATGCATTTCTCCCATCTCCCTTACCGCTCCTGTGCTTTTTTGTGCAGTTGTTGAATCTCCTCCCTCAGCATTCCTTCAATTAGTGCACGTTACCTTTTTTTTCTCACCCCTTCTCTAATTAGAATCCCTCTCCAAGTGGCCTTCCCAGCTTCCCATACAATGTCCCTCTCGACCTCGCCTGTGTGATTTGTTTTGGAATGTTCCCCAATTTCCTTCCCCAACTTGGCGTGTAATACGGGGTCTTTCCACAATGAATCGTTACACTGCCATTTCGTCCCCCTAGGGGTCAGTCCCGACCAGCCTACTTCCACACTGACATATCATGGTCTCACCAAGAGATTGGAGTAATCGTCGAGCCATGTGCTTCTTCCCACAGGTCCCTAGATATGTAGATATAATCTATTCTGGTATATGTTCCATGTGGGGGAGAATAAAAGGTATATCCCCTTTCACAAGGGTGAAAGTGTTGCCATGTGTCCCTAGGCCCATAACCCTCTAGCGCCTCCTGGAATTCCAAATGACCTGGTACAGGCGGGTCATGGACCCTATCAAGTAGTGTCTTTTGAACGGATTGTGTCCTCCGACGTATTCCTTATCTATGATATTTGTATCTCCAGCTTGCTGGCCTCAGAATTTTTTTTTTTCGAGAACGTCGTCGACATCCTCGAGCAGGATTCCGATCCTCTCGAGTTCTTCGAGGCCTCTTCCAGTTTTCTCGACGCCTTTGTCGGCGCCTTCGAGGATTTTTAAATCGGTGTCGACGACATCGACCTTTTCAAGGCCACTGATGATGGCTCCCTCTGCTTTACAGATGGGTTTTATACCATTTCACAGGCCAGAGCATCCCCCCTTAACTTCAATTTATGAAGAAAGGGAAGATTCTGATCAGGAAAGGCCTTTTGGGCTGCAGAGGACCACATCACCTGAACCAGAGACTTTTGCCTCTGAGGAAAGAAGGTTGAAAGACCTTCAGGATGCATTACAGGAAGCAAGTGGCCTAGACACTTCCCCAGAAGTGGAATTTGTCAAACCAGACCCAAGGGAACATGCTGAAACCCCTTATAGAACCCTAATGTCAAGAATTATGGAGTTCATGGGTTGGTCTGCGCCTTCACCTGTTTTTCAACAGGATGACCTCACAGATATTCTGGATAAAGGTCCACAGGAGGATCCTGTGGTTCCCTTTCATTCTGCTTTACAAAGAAAGATTTTAACTAACTGGGAAACTCCTGAAGTTGTCCCTGCGGTTAACAAGAAGTTGTCAGCGAAATATAGGGTATCTGCTGCTGACCCTGAATACCTATCTAAGCACCCTACTCCAGAGAGTCTGGTGGTCCAGGCTGCAACTTCATCAGGCAGTACATCTGCATACCCCACTGCTCCACAGGATAGGGATGATAAAAAATATGATGCCATGGCTAAGAAAGTCTTCTCGGCCTGTAGCATGGCTTTAAAATCTATTAATGCGACTTGTACGCTCGCTAGGTTCAGCCACACTCTTTGGGAGTGTGCTTCATCAGCGGCTGATTGCCTCCAGGAAGGAGAAGAAAGGGACGCATTTTTAAATATCATCAGAGATGGTAAAGATGTAATGTGTGAGTCCCTTCAAACTGGCATTGATTCTGCTGACAGTATCAGCAGGGCCATGGCGGCAAGTACCACAATCCGCAGGCATGCGTGGTTGAGAAAGTCCGGCTTTGCTTCTGACGTACAGGCCAGACTTTTAAATATGCAACTAATTTTCGTCCCTCAGGATTCTCTTGCAGAGCAAGGTCCTTTCGCTATTATTCCTCATATGGAAGAGGCAGAGGACGGCCGGCTCAAAGAGGCCAAGGAAAATTTACCCGTGGTGGACGGGGTAAAGGAAAGAAAGCCGCATCAGCAGGAGCAGGAGCTGCTTTACCTTCGGCATCTGCATCAGCCGCTCCCAAACCACTCTTAGGTCTCCCATCACAAGACACCTGTAGGGGGCAGGTTAACTCACCATCTGACGAAATGGCAGGCTATTACGTCAGATGCTTGGGCATTGGAGACAGTTGCCCAAGGTTACTGCCTGCCTTTTCTACGCATCCCTCAGAGCCATCCACCGGGGGACAGCTCTCTGAAAGTGCCGGATCCGCTCCTCTTGCAGGAAATTGTAGACCTGCTAGAGAAAGGTGCCATAGAACCGGTACCTGTAGCGGACAGGAACAAGGGCTGGTACTCCCCCTACTTTCTCATACCAAAGAAAGACGGAGGACTGAGATCCATCCTGGACTTAGGAGAATTGAACAAGTTCCTCAGGAAGGACAAGTTCAAGATGGTAACTCTCTCTCAGATCCTTCAGGCCCTTCAGCTTCAGGACTGGTTGGTATCCCTGGACCTTCAGGATGCTTATTTCCATGTGCCAATCCATCCCAAGCACAGGAAATACCTGAGGTTCGCAATTGGCAACTCTCATTATCAATTTCGAGTTCTGCTATTTGGGCTGACCTCCGCCCGAGGGTCTTCGCCAAGCTAATGTCGGTTGTGGCTGCAAGTCTAAGGAGGGAAGGGAATCACGTCTACCCCTACCTGGATGATTGGTTGATCAGAGCAGTTTCTTCGGAACAAGCTCGGATCCAACTAGATTATGTCTGCCACTTCCTTCACAAGCTGGGCTTCTCCCTCAATTTAAAGAAGTCACAGATGATACCATCACAGAGACTCCAGTTCATTGGAGCAGTCCTGGACACGTCCCTGGGAAAAGCCTCGCCACCAGAGGTGAGGGCTCAAGATATTCTGCAGATGGTCACCAGGTTTCAAAATGCCCAACGTCTCCCAGCCTATGACTTTTTGAGGTTGCTAGGCCTCATGGCATCCTGCATATCCCTTGTGCCAGAGGCTCGCCTGAGAATGAGATCCCTTCAGTGGGCACTGAGGACTCAGTGGTCACAATTCTCAGGGAGGATGACAGATCTCCTCCGGATTCCGGACAAGGTAGCCCACGACCTTCAATGGTGGGCCTCTCCAGAGAACATCTTGAAAGGAGAACTGTTTTGGCAACCATGGCCGGAGATAACAGTAGTCACAGACGCCTCACTCACAGGGTGGGGAGCCCATGCCAACGACTTGACCATCAGCGGTCGTTGGTCTTCATCGGAGTCCAGACTACACATCAACCTGTTGGAGCTGAGAGCCATCAGACTGGCACTGAAGGCTTTTCTGCCGTCTATACGGGGGAGAAACGTCCTGATAATAACGGACAATACAGTGGCCATGCACTATCAACAAAAGAGGAGGCGTAGGGTCACTGCCACTGTGCAGAGAGGCGATGCAGCTCTGGTTTTGGGCAATTCAGGAAGGAATCTCTCTATCGGCAATTCACCTAGCCGGAGAGAAGAACTTGACAGCGGACGCTCTGAGCAGGCAGAACACAGTCTCCCATGAGTGGGAGATAGCTCAGGAAGTCCTTCAAGAGATCTTTGCCCTTTGGGGAACCCCTCAAGTGGATCTGTTCGCCACCAGTATCAACAGGAAGTGCGACAGATTTTGCTCAAGGGAATTTCCCCCGAGAGGAGCTCTAGGAGACGCGTTCGTAGTGGACTGGGAGTTCCCACTTCTGTACGCGTTTCCTCCGGTCCCTGTCATTCCTCAAATGATCAGGAGGTTGAGAAGGTTTCGGAAGACCATGATCCTAATTGCCCCGGATTGGGCCAGGAGAACATGGTACCCGGACCTTCTGGACATGTCCATCCATCCATCCTCCAATTCATCTACCGTACAGAGAGGATCTTCTCTCGCAGAAGGGAGGTCAGGTTCTCCATCCAGCCATCAAGACCCTCAACCTTAACGCTTGGTATCTGAAAGGTTGAGGTACAAGGATTGGGACCTTCCAGATGACGTCATGGAGGTGTTGCTTTCGGCCAGAAGGCCAGCAACTAAAACTCTATACCGCTGCCGTTGGAATAAATTTTGCAGCTGGTGCAGAGAAAAGAATATCGAACCCTTTTCATGTGGTACACCTGCGGTGTTATCATTCTTACTTTATTTGGCAAATTCAGGCCTTCAAGTTGGCACTATTAAGGGCTATCTTGCAGCGCTATCGATCTTTAAGCGCACTGCAGAGGAGCCATCGCATTTCAAAATTTCATTGGTAATACAATACCTGAAAGGTCTAACTAATGTTTACCCTCCAAGACCATTCCAAGTTCCCTTATGGGACTTAAATCTAGTTTTAAACTTCCTAAAGGGTGCTCCTTTTGAACCACTCCACTCTTGTTCATTTAAGTTTCTCACCC
This sequence comes from Ambystoma mexicanum, assembly GCF_040938575.1. Taxonomy (NCBI): domain Eukaryota; kingdom Metazoa; phylum Chordata; class Amphibia; order Caudata; family Ambystomatidae; genus Ambystoma; species Ambystoma mexicanum. Next base: position 294,158,470 of record NC_090936.1, on the reverse strand, counting down.
TCAAAACTGTTTTATTGGTAGCATTAACATCTGCTAGAAGGGTTAGCGAGATACAAGCCCTATCTTGTAAACCTCCTCTTACAATTTTTCACAAGGACAAAGTCGTTCTACAGGTGAAGCCTAACTTCCTTCCAAAGGTAGTTTCTGAATTTCACATTACTCAGAAGATTACTTTACCTTTATTCTATCCTCCTCCCCATCCGGGGAAAGAGGAAGAGAGACTACATAGGCTGGACCCTATGCGAGCCTTGAGTTTTTATATCAGTAGACTTGCTAAAATTAGACAAGCAGACCAACTCTTTGTAGGTTACGCAGATGGATTATTTTAGCCATTCTGGAATGCTACAAACTGGCAGGGAAAGAGCCCCCTCAAAATCTAAGGGCTCATTCGACCAGGGGTATCGCAGCCTCCTCAGCTCTTCAAAGAGGGGTACCAATTCGAGACATATGTGCGGCTGCCACATGGTCGTCCGCACATACCTTTACCAAATTTTATAGCCTGGATTCCTCCTCTAGTCAAGAGACTAGATTTGGCAAAGCTGTGTTACACTCTGTTCACTCTTAAAGAGTAATATGGCATCTCTTACTCCCGCCTCCAATCACATACCACTGCTATGGGAGTCTATCATAGATAAGGAATACGTCGGAGGACACAATCCCTTCGAAGAACAAGTTACTCCTTACCTGGTAACGTTCTTTCGATGGGATGTTCCTCCGACGTATTCCTTATCGCCCCTCCCATCCATCCCCGCAGTAACATTTCCCTTGGGTTCGCAGCTTACGCTCCTTCAAGGGTAGTAACCATTCATGCAATAACTACCTTACTCTACAAAAAGGAACTGAGCAATGGACGCTGCGCGTGGCCATTTATAGGCATGATGACGTTGGCGTCGATACGGTGGCTGTCGAGGAACACCTACTCGACGGACGTCGACGCACAGCGCCCTCTACTGGGAAATTTATTTTCCAAGGCCAGCAAGCTGGAGATACAAATATCATAGATAAGGAATACGTCGGAGGAACATCCCATCGAAAGAACGTTACCAGATAAGGAGTAACTTGTTCGTCTATCTAATTCTTTATCAGCCCATATATTAAAATCTCCACTGTTAATGAGGTCATCTGTACTTTCCACCAATATTTTAGCAAGTGTATTTTTCAGAAATCTTATCTGCCCCTGGTTTGGGCCATAGACCGTGGCAAACGTGAACCGCACTTTCCATATGTTACCTGAAACCAACAGGGCCCATCCCTCAACATCCGACCAGACCCTGGTAAGTTACATCCTAAACTCTTTATTGACCAGAACCCCCACTGCCCCCTTTCTCAAGGGACCCGAACCCCAGTATTCCCTACTGATTTGTCCACTTGGAATCTTTCTCTCTTCCCCCCTTGGCAAATTTAGTCTCTTGCAGGAACAGGATATCTAGTCCTGACCTTCGGAATTCTCTTGCCACCAGTGATCTTTTCGTGGGCGAGTTAAGCCCTTTTACATTCAGAGTGCCCACTCTCAGGATGTCACCCCAGGGTACTGCATGAGCCGTGGATATCATGTTATCCGTATCCGGGAGCTCAATTCTTGCCACCCACGAGGAATACTGATGTGAGTGTAGACTGTCCCAAAAGTAAGGATAGAGCATGTACCAAGGGTCCCCCCCACCCATCCTCGACCCACCCCTCCGGGCGTCTGATCCCTCCCGGTTAAAGGTACTAAGTTGGAACCAAACCACCTAGGCTCCCGTTCAGTCGGGACCCTTTCTCGTCAAACCACTTGCCCCAAAACCCCCCCTCTAACCCTCTCTCCAACAACATCCGGAAAGGACAACCAATATTCTCCCCTGTGTGATAGACCCCCTCATAGAATCATTCACAGGATAACAGCATTGCTGTGGTTCAAACAACGTGCAAACATGAGCCCCCCAACGTGGGTGCTCCTAAAAATGTTAATCTCCCTCTACTGAGCGCTAATCATCTAAACGCGGCCCATTATTAGATCAAGTCCCCACTCCCGGTGAGGTGCCTAGTTTCCTGTACTTTCGGGAGCCTGTGATGCATCTCGTCCGCTGGCCCCTCGTCTGCTAATGACCTTCTTCTGTCTTCTCTCTTGATGTTTGCGGAGTCACATTATCTCCTGTGAGCTCTCTGGTGACCCTGTGTATGTCCTCTTTTGTGGTGAGCTTGTATTTATGACCCTCGAGTTTCAAGGAGATGGAGAACCGGAACCCCCACCTATAGCTCACCCCCTTTTTATTTAGCCACTTACTGAGGGGTGAGCAAAGCCTTCTTTTCATGAGGGTGAGCGAGGAGAGGTCCTGGAGGACTGTGAGGTTCGTTGAACGGTATAGCACTGGTCCCTTTATCCTCGTCCTTTCGAGAATCTTAAACCTGTCCCCGTAGTTATGAAAGTGGGCAAGAACCGATCTGGGATCTCCGGCTGTGCCCCCAGCCCTTTGGATCCTTTCAATCTCCACCTCGTCTATCGTGCCATTGTCAAATATTAGTTTTGTAACCTCATACAGGGTTCTCCTCAGCTCTGTCTCAGTCTCCCCCTCTCTGTCCGAAATCCCAAAAATTCTGAGGTTGTTCTGCCTTTCACGATTTTAGAGGTTGTCCATTTTGAGTACTATCTCCTGCGCTCTCCTCTCAACCTCTGACAGGCGTGCGTCCATCTGGGTCTCCAGGGTATCCAGGGAGGATTGGTTGTGCTCTACCTCCTCCAGTCTTTCTTGCATATTGTCAATCCTTAGGGTAATTTTATCCTCTCTTCCACCAATATCCACTCTCTAATTCCTGATCTCCTCCAGTAGGGCTGCCACATCTTTTTTAGTCACCGCTGATTCATCCTCTCCCCGAGACATGTTTGTTTGTTTATTATTTGTAATGCGCCGAAATACCCTTGGGTAACAAGGCGCAGCAGATACAAGAATTTGCAAAACTTAGTTACAGACTGTAAAATATATACAGGTATGAACACAATAATAATGACAGTAAGCAGGAAATATATACATATATACAGTTAACGGTTGTGTATCCAGTATGTCCAAGTGACAGGTGGGAGGCGCGGAAACCTAGCTCAGTATGTTTAGTCAATGGCTGTCTTCAGCCAAGACATCAACTTGGAGCGAAAGTTTTGGTTGGGTAAATCCATTCTAAGAGTAGGTGGTAGGGAGTTCCAAAGTTTGGCCGCTTTCACTGGGAAGCTATTACCTCCTATAGTTGAGCGTTTGTAAGTAGGGACGGAGAGGCAGTCTCTGTATGCTGTCCTTGTCGGTCTCAAGGATGTTAGTCTGTGAAATCTATTGATCAGGTAAGTGGGGGCCGCGATGTTAAGGGACTTATGGGTAAGTGAGGCAGTTTTTAGGGAGATTTTGTCTATGATGCGGGTCCAGTTATTTTGCTGGCTATGTGCTGTAATGTGGTCTCTTCTTGAGATGCCCAAGGCCGCTGTGAGTGCGTTGTTCTGGAGGGTTTGTAACTTGCTAGTAGTGGCTTTGGAAGACCCAAGATAAAAGGGCGTTACAGTAGTCTAAGCGGGATAGTATGAGGGCTCTGGCCAGGGTCAGGCAACTAGTGTCGGATAGAAAAGGTTTGGCTGTCCGGATCAATTTACACGTATAGGCCGTGGAGGAGGCTAGTGAGTTCACCTGTCTGTTAAAGGTGAAATTGGAGTCCAGGTAGAAGCCCAGTGTTTTGACTTCGTGTCCCACTCTGATAGTATTGCCATCGGTTATGAATGATGAGTAGGCTAGGCTCAATTTCTTTAGGTTGGCTGTAGTGCCCAGTGTGATGAGTTCCGTTTTATCATCAATCAGGCATAGACCGTGAGTGGCCATCCATGCCTGGATGATGATGTAAACCCTATTCACCAAGGCCAAATCCTTTCCGTAATCTCCAGAAAGCGGAAGGAGGATCTGGGTATCATCTGCATAGTTAGTGTAGGTGATACCGAGATGATCCAGATCGCCGAAAAGGGGCTTGGTAAATATGTTATACAGTGTAGGGGAGACACAGGAACCCTGAGGTACACCACAAGTGATGGGTATAGGGTCTGCAGCGTCTGTAGGCGAAAAGACCCTCATGGTTCTGCCATCGAGGAAGGATCTAATCCATGTAATGGCCTCGGGGGAGAAGTGGGCAGCCGTGTGAAGGTGAGTGCAGAGGACCGAGTGGTCGACCAGGTCGAATGCTGCGGAGAGGTCGAGGAGGAGGAGTAATGCTGCTTGGCCATTGTCTTTGAGCAGATCTATCTCTGTTTTGAAGCCGATGAGAGCTGTCTCGGTCCCATGTTGGGGTTGGAAGCCTGATTGTCTGGCTCCTAACAAGTGGTGTTCCTCCAGGTGCTTCTGTATTTGAACATAGGCGACCTTGTCCAGGATTTTCAGGAGGAATGGTACCGTTGTTATGGGTCTGTAATTAGTAGGTGTGGCTGGGTCAAGAGTAGGTTTTTGTAGTAGAGGTAATACCCAGGATTGTTTTAGGTTGGTTGGGATGGACCCGGTGGAGAAGGAGGCATTGATTAGCTTTGTGATAAATGGGGAGAGGTCACGGGCAGCGTCTTTTATGAGCTGTGCTGGACATAGGTCTCCCTGGCAGTTAGAAGGCTTTAATGACAAGATGATTTTTTCCACTTCGAGTATGGTCACTTTGGTAAAGTTAAATCGTGTATATTCACTTCTAGTCTGCTTCTCGGGTGGCTTGGACAAGGCAGGATTATTCAAGGATGCTTTTTTACAGGATATTTTATTTTGTAACGTAGCGATTTTGTTGGCTAAGGCATTTTGGATGTCAGTGCACCAATTCTTATCTTTAATGCAAGTGTCTGGAGGTGCTATGGGGGTTTCTACTTCTTTTAGAATCGAGAATAATTCCTTCATGTTTGAACTGGCTTGGGAGATGCAGGAGTCAAAGGAGGTACGTTTTGCTAGGAGGATTTCTTTTTTGTACAGGGCCGCTAGTTTGGTGAATTTGATTTTGTTGGCTGCTGATGGGTCTCTTTTCCAGATGGTTTCACAATTTCTTTTTTGCTGTCTTAAATTTTTGAGGAAAGGTGTGTACCAATTGTTTAGGTGAGTTTTGGGCTTACTTGGCCTGAGTTTGAGAGGGGCTAATAAGTCCAGGGAAGTGGACATAATTTTATTGTATTCCTCAACCAAGGTCTCGGGGTCCAAGTTTTCCCTTTGTCCAGTCCTCCTTTGTTTGTTCTCTGCGTATATTTAAAATCTGCTAATTTAGCCCTCGTGTCCATATGCCACCTCTTGCCTCCTTTTATGCACTTGGATGAGGGTTGTATCCCTGGTGCTGTGTCCTATTCTCTCTTTTTGACCACTCACTGCATTGATATAGATGGATCCTCCCGATTCCCCAGGCTCACTTTGGCCTCCCTTTTTAGTTATGTTATGTTAAGGACATTTCTACAGCTCACGGTCACCTTAAGGTATCTTGGCGCTAGAGGGCAAGGCACAAACCATAACCAGAAACCACTCTGCTTAAAACAAGAAGGTCTTTACGGCCTTCCTAAAGACCAGATAGTTGGGCAGTTTTTTTTATAGCCAACAGCAGCTCATTCCATAGCAGGGCTGCTGCTATGGAAAAGGCTCAGCCTCCAATTCGCACATGCCGGAAGGAAGGCACACAGAGCTGATCAGCAGAGGCAGAGCGCAGACAGCACGCAGGGCAGTAACTGGTAAACTTTGCTCTAAGAAATTCCGCACCCTGATCATGCAGCACCCGATGGACGATACAAAACGCTTTGAACCTGATGCGTTGGGCAACCGGAAGCCAATGAAGGGAACGGAGCACCAGTGAAATGTGGGCCCCATAGGGCATGCCTGTTGCCACAGGAGCTGTTAGGTTTTGTAAGCGCTGCAGCCGCCGAATCAAGCCCTTTGGCTGTGCCAAGTAAAGAGAATTACATTAGTCCAGCTGGGATAGCACCATAGCTGCCACTACCGGCAGACAAAGAGAGGCAGGGATCATGGGAAGCACTTTCTTTAACACTTTCAGCTGAAAATGACCAGATTGACAGACAGCTGCTACTTGGTTATCCATAGATAAAGATGCAGACAGGACTACACCCAGGTTTTTCACCTTCTCTGCCGGAGCCAGGAGAGAACCAAGAGAGGAGGGCCAGAAAGAAGACACCCAGAGTGAAGGATCAGGAGGACAACTCGCCACCAAAACCTCAGTCTTGTCTCCATTCAGTTTTAGCCAGTTGTAGTTCATCCAATCCCCCACGGCCGCCAGGCACTCCCGCAAGCACGACGACACCTCAGCCCGATCAAGATCTAAACGGATCAGGATCTGGGTATCGTCGGCATAAGAGTAGCACCTGATGCTGAAGGAGCGAATGAGACACACAAGTGCCCAGATGTAAATATTAAATATAATCGGAGACAAGGAGGAGCCCTGCGGCACCCCACAACTGAGATGACACAGGGCAGAAAGAAAGGGTGGCATGCAAGGGTCTGAGTGCCGTCCGCCAGGAACAAAGTGAACCTTGCCAGCACTTAACCAGATATACCCATCTGGGCAAGACGGCATAGCAAAATAGGGTGCTTCTGACAGATCTAATAAAATCAGGGCACCCACACCACCTGAGACCACCTGTATTCAATCTCGGCGCAGCACCTGGCCCGGTGATGGGGTCCTATGATTCCAGGGCCCCCAGCAGTACCGGGAGTGACTCCTCCTAGCTCTACGAGTGGAGGTTGGATCCGGTTCTTGCAACTTGTGTGGGTGTTATGGTCTCTATGTGCGGCAATGTGCTTGAGTGGGGCTGACCTCCCACTGCTGACGAGGCCAGGGGACCCGTGTATGGCCCCAATAACCTGTTCTTCCTGGGGCCCTTAATCACTGGTGGGGTACTGCATAAACCCCCGGGAGGCCAGTGCCATGTCTTGGTATACTGTCTGTAAGCACCACAGAGTGCAGACGGCCTTGGGGGAGTGGTCGTGCTCCTCTAACAACGTTCCTTTCAGTCAAATCACTTATCCTTTTGGCCCGTGTGAGATTGGGGGGTCCCAGGTGCCCACTCCTCCATGTCCATGCGTGGGCTCTAGTGGGCTGATTACTGGAGGGGTAGGGAGAGGAGGGGCATCAGCCACCTTTGCTTGTATCACGCAAGCCTCTTCCCTTCCATCCTCCCTTCAATCTGGTCAATTTTCTTTATTAACCACACCCTTTTTTATCTATCTTAAATGGCAGTAAATGGCAGTAGCAAGAAAGTGCTACAGCACTTTATATTAATGTAGGGTTCTCCGATATTTTAACTTCTGCTTTTTAAATGCAAAATCTTCTAACCATAAAAAATACATCCTTTTCAACCTGGAATCATTGTTAAATGATGCATGCAGTCTTGTAATTTCCAACCTTGCTTCTTTTGACCCCCTAGCCATTTATTGTATTCAAACTTTTGTTCATGGGTTAGTGTACTTGTTTTCTTCTACTGTTTCTTCACTGGCTAAACAATACGTCACAACCCCCTGAAGACAGCAAACCACTGCCTTGTAAAATATTTTCCTCCAACTGAGATCCACTATTTTTCATAGATCTGGTACTCTCCAGGATTCCTTCTGCTGTGTCTGAGATTCTGCTCTTTAGAGAAATCACTGGGTTATTTTAATTTCTGCCTTGATCAATCTGGTCTCCTCTCAATATAGCATTTAGTTTCCGATTTTGATGCCATTTATATTATTTTGTGGGATGCTGCCTGCACCCAGAGCTAAGGTAAAACACCTGACCTACTCTTAATCAGATATTCCTTTTCATGTGCATGGACAGACACCATCAGAACCAGGTGTGTTTGTTTTGTGTGTGTACTTTTACTTTGTTCGTCCTGAATATCCTGGCATTTAGTGTTTGAAAGCTACGTACCTTAACCACTCCAGAATTGAATTTGGTGCTTTGGGCTACTGCATAAAACAGGCCCATGTGCATCATGTCAAAGTATGCACGTTAATACCAGTAAGAGGATGTTTTGCTATGGTGTTTACAGCGCTGAACAAACCAGACAGAATTAATTATTTCAGTCTGCTTGTCTCACCAACCGATGAGAGGCAGATCCTTCTCAAGGAGCAAGTTGTTCCTGTCCAAGTACAGGGTAATCCTCTTCTGCTTTGCAGGAACAATGCAGCTAGACTCCAAACCCAGCTTTTATTTTCTAGGAACGCAAGGCAATGATATATGTCACAGATTAAAATGAAGATTTTCTAGACTAACTTTTAGAAATGTTTTTATTCTATTAAAGACACAGAGGCGAGGATTATGCTTCTCTTTCTTTTGATTAACATTAACATCAGAAGCTCAGCAGCAAGATTTTAGCAAAGCAACACCTCTCTTTACAAAACCTGCTTATGTGCTGAAATCCTTGAAGAAAAAGTTCCAATTTGACTTAAAATGTAACCTGAAGCTTTCCTGATCTCCATTTCCCAGAAGTTCTTGGTAAACTGAACTATGGCCACGGAGCATGTGACTGAAACCAGCCAATCCTATATGCACATGGTCCCTCAAATGACTGCAGCTCTTCCTCCTCTTCCTCTTTTGATGCTGCGAACTTAGACAGCAACGTAGAAGTCCATGCGCTGAAACCATCCACCAGCTTTTTTTGTAGCAGGGAAGCTATCGCTTCCCTCAGCTGGGATTATCCGACGTACCTGCTGGAGAAAAACCAAAAGGTCACTGAAGGAAAAGCGACCGCAATACCAGTTTGCAAGACAGAGAGTCACACGAGGGAAGGGGAAACCATTTCAGACATTGCAATAATAACACATGAACTCTAGCATTTTGCAAGAATAACACACTAACTCAGACATGCTGAAGACTCTTATGCCCTCCCGCCAATCCTAGCGGACCTGACCCTGAATTTTAAAGATGGGTGGGATAATGCTTGCCTCAGTGTCTTTAATAGAATGAAGACTTTTCTAAAAGTTATTCTGGAAAATCTTTGTTGTATGTCGGGACCAGAGGCGAGCATTATGCTTGTTTAAAGCTTACTCACCACCAAAGTTGCCGGTTGCTCTACCAGTTTCAAGTAACATTCTTTAAAAAGTGATTCTCCTGCCCAGTCAGCCATCCTCATGATGTCTTCCAGCCTGACCTCCACCTGAAAGGCTTTGGAGGGAATGACACCCATGATGGAGTGAGCTCCGAACCGAGTGGTATCGATTCTGGCCTGCTCGAGTGTCCATCATGCCCAGCGAGCGAGCATAGGGGCAGACACTGCCTTAGGCTGCTTGCGGAGAGCGATAAATAATTGACCTCTTGGGTCGTCCCATAAGGCAGAGGTCATCGCCTCGTTAGCCTTCTGGCAGTTGACCATGCAAAACTTAGGCTGCTCACTGAATGCCGGATATGTGATCACCCTTGTGTGACATTTGTTTCTTCTAGAGACTTGAAGAACCACTCTGTCTGGAGAGTATAACCTACCGGCTAAGTACAGGGCCCTGACGTCAGAGACTTTCCTGCAAGGCACTAAACACAGCAGGGTATTGAGCTTGCCAGAGAGGGCCGTGCAGGATAACTCCACATTGGGTGGCCAGGAGAGAAATAGATTGAGAACAGTACTCATGTCCCTGAGTCTGTCGTAACGAGCTGGGGGTGGCGTTGCCAACTGGATGCCTTTGAGCATCCTGCACACTAGCTGGTGCTCCCTGACCGGAGACCCCTCCACTAGGTCATGGCCGGCCGAGATCACTAAGTGGTAGGCGTTCACCATCCTGTACACTAAGCCCTGCTGTGACAGTCCAGCGAGGAAGTTTAAAACCTCTGCTACAGGGGCTGAAACTGGATGGAGACCCCATTCCAAGCACCAGCGCACCCATACACCCCAAGAGTTTGCGTATCTCTTGGACCTTGCGGGAGTCCAGTTCTCCTCGATGAGGCTGACAGCCTTCCGTGAAATCTCTGGAACTCTCCATCTCGCCCTGAAATCCTCCAATCTGCCTGAGTAAGTGACCTGCATTGGAGAAGGGGTCGGGTCTCCCCGCTCGGACCCGACAGCAGATCCCGAGTCTGGAGTAGTAGGATTGAAAGATTTGATGAAAGTTCCCAAAGAACTGGACACCAGGATTGAGAGGTCCAGACTGGGGCTATATGAGTACTAATTCTGACTGTTCTTGACCGGCCTGGGTCTGTCAATCTGGAAAAGTGAATACCCTTCATTTGAATGATAGACGCATCTTGATGGCCGAAGGCCAACCGTCTTATGCACAGAATTATAGAAATACAGACTGCTATGCTTGACGAACAAGCGGCCATTTTAAACGTAGCAAGAATCGCCATTTTGCTTGTTAACCATTGCTCATTGCTTTCTGCCTAAACTGCTGTGCAGCTTGCAATTCTTGCGAATTCTGCTTACTCTGCTCTACTGTTAACATTGTTGTCTGAATATGAAAGGGCAAGGTCGCGGGACTGAGGAGTTCGTTGAAACTCCTCATGAGTAGCCCAGAAAGGAATGCCCACGCTCCCTCTCTGTAGCCTTGAGGGAGAGCTGCAGGGCATTTAATCATTTCACAGCTGCCAGCCAGTCTCGTACTGTGGTAGAATATGTTACAATAAAGCAGCTAAAGGCTTGAATTATGCTCTTCTTACGGCCCCCCCTCACAAAACCCTTTAGAGCGTGTCGGCTCCCAGGACACGAATAGCACCTCATAGATAGCAAAGCTTGGAATGTGGCTCTTCCCCCCGTGTGCAGCTTGCTTCCAAGAACAGAAGCACTGTGTTCTGTTCAACAACTAGAAGATGCCTCCGTACTTTCTTAATTGCACATTGTTACTAGAATAGACATTGAAAATGTCCATCATCATCCCGAGTTCAAAGAAACTTAATAAAGGGTGGTATTAAACATGACATAGCTGATTGTATGATATGCATTTTGTATATATGTAACTGATGTACGTAATTCGCTCTCTTGCGTCCCTCGAGGTCTAGAAAATACATGTTGCGGGGCGTGAGACCACAGTTGGCCAATTGGGACTATTTTTGCTTGCAATAAACCCTAGCATTGGGAATTTGAACCTCGTGTCTGGCGCATCCTTTCGTGTATGGTTATTGCCTTGTTTCCATATCGCGAGGGACCCCTAGGGGCCCCTTTCAGGTCCTCGCTATCATCGCGAAGGGGAGAAAAGCATGCGCAATCCCTTCACCCCACCTCTGCAGGAACACGTCCACCGCAGTCACCGCTGGGTCCAGCTTCCAGCTGAAGGATACTGGTAGCTGAGCATTGAGCCAGGAGGCGAAGAGATCCTTGGTTAGAGGGCCCCATTTGCATTGCAAGCAAAGGAAAACCTCTCTGCACAGTTTCCAATTGCTGTAATCGGACAGGTGACACGACTGCCAATCCATCACTTCGTTCCTCAGCCCCCGATGTACTCAGCTGTCACCGAGATCTGATGTTGCAGACAGAAGTGACAAAAATCCTTGGCTAATTCTGCCAGAGGCCTCGACCTGGTGCCACCCAGATGATTTATGTATCTCGCTGCTGATAACGTCCATCTTGAGTAGTATACAGCAGTTGAATTTGCCTCTGGCAAAAGAACGCACCGCGAAGGAATCCGCAAGTAGTGCTAGGCATTTAAAATGGTTCCATGTAATAATGTCGCCACAAAAATCTCGCCATGCAAAAATATTGCTGAAAAATTGCTGTTTTTTGTGGCGACACCCCCGCAACCCCCAAACCTTTTTTTTTTGTTTGGTTTTTTTTTGTTTGCCCATGTCCCCATATATATGGTCACCCATATAATATCGCCACAACCTTTTCCCAGCGATATTATTTACGGCGACCATATATATATATATATGGGGATAATATTACCTGATACCTTTAAAATGCATCTCCAATTGCTGAGGGAACCATTTCCCCCCACCCTATGTGGCGACCAGACCTCACCTCGCTCCCCAGCCTGTGCGGCTCGTGTCTGATTCTATCACAAGGTCTGGTGCTGATCTGAAGATCACCCTGATGTTCCAGGCCTCCATGTAGTTCAGCCACCAGCCTAGCTCTGTCCTCGGGTGACGGGGCTAGTCGCTGAGAGTAGGAGAGACTGCATCGCAGGGACTGGCCCTTCAGTCTCTGCAGCTCGCGGTAGCGACACTGGGAATATGGCCTGAATGAAAGAGGATAGCAGGCCAATCACTCTTGCTAACTCTCTTAGGGAGATGGTCTCCTCCTTCAATAGCCTGCGTATCTCCCGATGTGTGGCGTACACTTGCAGGACGGGAGCTGGAGCGGCCAGTCCTGGGTGTCCATGACGAAGCCCAGGAACTCCAGCCATCTCAAGGGGACTAAGGCCGACTCCTCCCAATTGATGAGAAATCCCAGGCCATGGAGAAGATCTATAGTGGACTGGACCGATTTCCTGACTTGGGCCTCGTTCTGCGGCATGATGTCCCTGGATCTAGTATGATAGCAGCCTTGTCTGTCTCCTCCCCCCTCCCCTTAGATGTCCCCTCCTCTCCAGCACTATCTGAAATGTTGTCATGCCTAGTACTATAGTCGCTTGTTTTGTTCCTCCCCTCCCTTTCTGCACCCCTCTCCCTCACCTTTTGTTTTGTCTGGCTCTACCTGAAATGTCGTCAGGCCTAGTACGGCGCCTGCCTGTTTCCATTTCTTTGCCACTCTCCCCCTCCCTTCCTTATCTATGTCTTAGCTCTAGCACTATCTGAAATGTCAGAGTACGATAGTTAATTTCACAAACTTGCTGCTCATGGCCTGTAAGAATGTCATTGTATTTTCCCTTGTTCCCTCCCTTGCCTTGAAGCGCTTTGAAACACATTATGAATAGGCGCTATATAAATACACCATCATATCATATGATAATGTCGTCGAGATATATGATGAGCTTTATGCCCTTTTCTGTCAGGGATGCGACCGCCAGCCATTTGAGCTTGGTGAAAGCCCAGGGTCCCGACGAGAGCCTGAAGGGCAGGCTCGTACACTCAGTCGAGTCCCTTCCAGGTGAACCTCAAATACCTCACGTTTCGTGGACAAATTGGCACTGCTAGATAAGCGTCCTTTAGGTTGAGTCAGACCAGGCAGTCTCTGGGCCAAAGTATGTCCCTGACCATGTGAATTCCCTCCATCTTGAAGTGACGGTGGAGAACTAAGTCATTCAGGCCTTTGAGATTTATCATGGAATGGTCTTTCTCTTTTCTTCTTACTAGGAAGATGGGGCTAAAAAATCTGTCCTGGTCCCCGCACGTTTGGATCACGCCCTTCATCTGCAGGCTGCGCACATCCGCATCTAGCGCTGTGCTGTCCGCGTCTGACATTGCTATGAGGAGGGGGCTGTGTGACTGGGGGGGGTTCTGCAAAGAAGTCGACGTGGAAGCCCCTTGCGGTGTTCCTGACCCAAGCATCTCCTGATAAGAAGGCCAGGACGATAGCTCATGGGCAAAGTGTTTGTCCTGGAAGCAAGACAACACATAGCAACACAGGTTTGAATCCCGGCCTTGCGTTTAGAAACTTGTCTCCGGTATTAAGTGTGTTATAAAAGAACAATTATAATTATAAGGAGTCCATGCTTGCGTGAATCCCGCTGTCCTGCCTTCTATCATTACTTGCGGTGCTGGTGCTATGCAGCTGAGACCCACCTGTGGTTTGCGCTGCTGACCGTCTTGCTGCTTTTTTCCAGTTGCAACGGCTAGGTCTTCCTCTGGAGGGAAAGAAGGTGTCAGACCTGTCCTGCCAGTAGGAGTGGGGGTCGCGTGCTTGATGGGACCGCCTGTCCAATTAATAAGGGCCTGAAGAGCGGCCCCTCCCTTTTCCGGCCGAGAATAAACCTTTGTCGAGAAAACACTTTTGGTTGAAGCTTGGGCCTTGTCTAAGGTGGTAACAGTGCCAACAACTTGGCAATTTCCTTTACAAAAGGGTTGCCAAATAGGAGGCCCTGGGCGGCCGATCCGGATTCTGAAGTAGACGGCTCCCCCAGTTTCGGGTCTATTTTCATAAGGATGCCCTTCCTTCTCTCTGCTGATATAGCACAATTTGCATTGCTGAGAAGGCAAAGAGCCCTCTGGGCCCATCCCGACAAGGTGAGCGGGTCTATTGCCTTCCCTGTCTCCATGGCTTCCTCTGACAGTTCTAGGATCTTGGCGAGGGGACCAGTAATGTCCAGGACCTTGTCCTGGTAAGATTTCCAGGCTCTATTATCTATCCCTTTCTTAGGGTCTTTGCAGTAATTGCCGAGAAAGGTAATCGTCTTGGCGTCCAGCTCTGGGGTGTGCGCCATTTTCTCTTCAATGCCCAGAGTTTTGCTCAGGCCTCTTTGTTTAGAGGCAGTCAGAGCCTGGTTTTAATGTAGTTCACCGCTCTGGGAGGCAGAGCCCACTCAGAGGATCTGGGGTGGATCCAAGTCATCTGAGACACGATTGGCTCAGAGTCGACATGCTCTTTAGAGACTGTTTCCCATTCAGTATGGGGCCTGCCGCATTCTCGGATTTGCTGGGCCACATATCATCATGATGGTCCTCTTCGTCCTCTGATGGCCCCTGCGGCATGTGTGGGGAGTTGGGGGGCGGGGGAGTGCGGGGGAGTGGGGGCGGGCAGAGAGGTATCCTTCCTCTTACGAGCTGGTTAATTCACCCTATTAATTTGCTCTTTGTCTTCTGGGCGCTCCCTTTGCAAGTGCTGGGGACACTCCTGAGGTGCACCTGACACGGTGGACCATCCTATCCTTCTTTCACGTCTAGCACAGATTCGGATTTCTGGCCCTGTCCTTGCCTGGTTCACCTCCTTTCTTTTAGATCGCACTCAGACTCTCGCTATGCCCCCTTTTCTTTCTCCCCCCCCTGTGATCTTACCTGCGGTGTTCCCCAGGGATCCTCTCTCTCCCCGATTCTGTTTAACATGTATATCTGGCCGTTGGTCTGCCTTATCCGTTCCTATGGACTCAATTGTTGTTCCTACACTGATGATACTCAAATCCTGATCCGTCTAGATCAGGATCAAACTGAGGTCTCAGCTTGTCTTCATGGCTGCTTAAAGGCAGTCAGTGTCTGGATCGACCAAAACTGGCTCAAGCTCAACGGCGATAAAACGGAGGTGATGTTGGTGGGTTGCCCTCCCTACCCCTCACTATGGACCCCTGCTTTCTGGCCCACGTCTTTAGGTCCTTTGCCTAGTCCAGTCAACAAAGTGAAGAACCTGGGGGTTATTCTCTCTGCCTCCTTATCGATGTCAAACCAGGTAACGGCTGTGTTTCAGTCCGTTCACCACCAGATTAGGGTTCTAAAGAGGGTGTTGCCTATGATTCCGGAAGTCATGTGTCCTCCCGTGCTGGCTGCGTTAGTCCTCACACGGTTGGACTACTGCAACTCCCTGTACCTGTCTCAACCGATTGGCCTTCTCCAACGGCTTCAACGTATGCAAAACTTGGCAGCTAGACTAGCCAGTGGCTCTCCCTATGGTGCCCACATCTCGCCAGTGCTCCACCGACTTCACTGGCTCCCAGTGGCTCAGCGAGTTGATTTTAAGGCTCTGTGTTTTGTCCATCGGGCAATCCATGACTCAGGAGCAGAGTTCCTTCAATCCAAATTCTCTCGATATATTTCGGAACGCAATCTCCGCTCATCGGCCTCCAATCTACTTATTGTTCCGAGGTTTAACCGGAAGAGACCTGGTGGCAGAGCTTTCTCTATTGCCACAGCCAGGCTTTGGAACACCCTTCCACTGCCACTCAGATCCACCTCCAACCATCTGATCTTCAGAAAAGCCTTGAAAACCACTCTCTACTAGTTCTGTAGCTCTTATGGTTTTCCCTTAGTGAGCAGTTTCCTCACCAGCGCCATGATGTCTCTGGGCGACCGTGCGCTTTATAAGTCTAGGTAACATAACATAACACCTCCATGTCGTTCAGGCGCAGCTGATTGGCACCAGCATATCCACTACTGCCTTTTTAATTGTGGTCTCAACTGAGGACACCAGGACTCTTTTGAAGCTGGCGGCTAGGGCCAAATCCTGCTCTGGGCAGACCTCCTCATCCTCTGACCATTCCTGGTCAGCCTGAGGATCATACTTTGCCATGCTGGCAAGTGGGTATTGTATTTTATGTCTTTAACTTCTTTATTTTTTTTAATAATGCCTTCTTTGGCTAGAGGTAGAGCTGCCCATTTGCCTCCACTTAACAAAAAGAAATTATGTATGTTGCCCCAGAGTCCTGTGCAGAGCAAATTCAGCTTCCTGCTTTTTTCTTTTTTTTTTAAACAATGCCTAAATTAAAAAAAACAAAAGCTGTGGTGATGCGGAGCACTGCCAATGCTCATTGAACTCTAATCCCTTTTCAAAGAGGGAGGAAATGCCTCACTAAGCGCCGAAGGGAAGAAGAAAAGGACCCGGGACGTGCCCAGAACTCGCCCTGCTGGGAGCGAGGACACAGTCTGCTTTAAAGAAGCTGACGGGCCGCGCGAGACCCCTGTGGGCATCTCCTTTAGCGCGGAGCAAAGCCGCGTTGATAACAGGAGACGGAAGCCCCGTCAGAGCCTCCCAGAGCGCCGAGTGAGGGGAACGGGCCTCCTGACAGAAAAACAGAAGAGCTGAGGTACTCTCAGGTTCACTACACGCGGTAACGTGTAAAGTTCCATAATAAAGCAATGTAGAGTCTAGGGTGTACCCCACGCGTGGTGCGCGTTACACGTCATACTTATGCAACAATACCACACACACCACACATATTGAAAAGAGTGAAATTGTACTTATCTCTTGCTGTGAGCAACAAATTAAAAGGAAGTGGAGGAAGAGCTGCAGTCATTTGAGGGACCATGTGCATACAGGATTGGCTGGTTTAGGTCACATGTTCCGTGGCCATAGTTCAGTTTACCAACGATTTCTGGGAAATGGAGATCAGGAAAGCTCCAGGTTACATTTTTTCTCAAATTGGAACTTTTTCTAAAAGGATTTCAGCACAAAAGCAAGTTCTGTTCTTTCTGGGAACTGTTGCTTTGCTAAAATCTTGCTGCTGAGCTTCTGATCTTAATGTTAATTAAAAGAAAGAGAAGCATAATGCTTGCCTCCGGTCTTGTCCTTGAATCAGGTTTAATAGATCTTTACTTAATATAATGTTAATTAGAATTTGAGTTGGACAAAAACCAACAGCACTAGAAGAAACTCCAAAGCTAGACTTCTATATAGAGCAATGTTTGGATCGGCTAATGAAATCAGTGGTTCTTGGGGTTTCCGAATCTTCTGTATATATCAACTCAAACTAATGCCTACCCATTATATGTTCCCATCCCTCCTGGGGCACCCTATGCCACAAAAAGCGTTTTCAAATAATGTGGCCTTCAAACCTTCTGTAGCCTCCTGGCTACCGTAAGCTAATAAACAAATGTTTCAAGGATTTGCCGCCAAAGGAAAACATTGTTAAACTCCATTCCTAAGATAATCATATGTTATGTTATGTTACTTGGCATTTATATAGCGCCTTATGTATCATTGGTATGATCTCAAAGCGCTGGTAGGTTGAACGCTCTCGGGAACGGTAGTTCAAGTCAGTAGAGAGAGAAATAGTCATACGGTGCGTGTGTGCATCGGATATGTGTGCAGCCGGTGTGGCAGTTGCGTGATAGATGCTTCTTAGCAGTAGGTGAGGTGGTTGGGAGGTCAGGTATATGTGCTCAATTCTGGTGAGATGACACCCAGACTGTTTAGTGGCTGCGTTAGGCCTGAGGAGACACTTAAGCTAGCGATGAGTGCTAGCTTGCTCTGTTTAATTAGGATGATGAGGAGTATGTGGCGGGTATTAGTATGAGACCAGCTATACCGAATGTGTCATAATATCGCTGTGTTCTAGTTGAGTGTTGGTGTATAGGAGAGAGTAAGCGTTGTAGTGTGATATGGTGGTTATCAGTAAGGGGTTTGTGATCGAGCACGCATCTATTCTATCTGGTTTATTTACTCTGTCCTTTCATTCCACTTTGTCGGTTCATCCATTTCGTCTGTGTTAAAAATGTAGTCTATTAGTCCTTTGATAATTCCATCCACTCAACCCATCGACTATATAGATTACTCCATCTGTTCTATCCACTCCATCCGTTCCATCCACTCCATCTTTTCTATCCTCTCCATCTGTTTCATCTGTTCCATTCACTCTGTGTTTCATCCATTCTGTCGGTTTTTTCTTTAATGCATCTATTCAATCCACTGCATCCGTTCTATCCATTTCATCCGTTCTATCCATTTCATCCGTTCTATCCACTTCATCCGTTCTATCCACTTCATCCGTTCTGTCCACTTCATCTGTCCTATCCACTTCTTCCATCCTGCCCACTTCATCCTTCCTGTCTACTTCATCCGTCCTGTCCATTTCATCCGTCCTGTCCATTTCATCCGTTTTATCCACTTCATCTGTTCTGTCCACTTCATCTGTTCTGTCCACTTCATCTGTCCTATCCACTTCTTCCATCCTGTCCATTTCATCCGTCCTGTCCATTTCATCCGTCCTGTCCATTTCATCCGTCCTGTCCATTTCATCCGTCCTGTCCACTTCATCAGTCCTGTCCACTTCATTAGTCCTGTCCACTTCATTAGTCCTGTCCACTTCATTAGTCCTGTCCACTTCATTAGTCCTGTCCACTTCATTAGTCCTGTCCACTTCATCAGTCCTGTCCACTTTATCTGTCCTATCCACTTCATCCATTTCCTCCGTTCTCATTTGCTCCTTCGGTTCCAACTTCCATTTGCCTCATCTACTCCATCCTATTCCTTCTAATTAGTACGCCCACTCCATTCCATCTGTTACATTTGCTCCATCCACTCTGTCTGTTCGATCCATTCGATCCGTTCGTTCTGACAAGTAGACGCAGTCCAACGAACTATCCGTTCACTCAATCAGTTTCGTCCGCTCTATCCGTTCCATCCATTGTATTCGTTCTGTCCACTCCATTTATTCCATAAACTCCATACGCTCAATTAATTCACCTTTTCCATCTATTTCATTCTTTTACCCATTTTATCCATCCATTGCTGTCTTTCTACGCGTCCGATTTACTTTTCATTTCGTCTACTTCATCCGTTCCACCCTCACCTTCCGTTCCACCCGCACCTTCCGTTCCACCCGCACCTTCCGTTCCACCCGCACCTTCCGTTCCACCCGCACCTTCTGTTCCACCCGCACCTTCTGTTCCACCCGCACCTTCTGTTCCACCCGCACCTTCTGTTCCACCCGCACCTTCTGTTCCACCCGCACCTTCTGTTCCACCCGCACCTTCTGTTCCACCCGCACCTTCCCGTTCCACCCGCACCTCCCGTTCCACCCGCACCTCCCGTTCCACCCACACCTCCCGTCCCATCCACACCCTCCGTCCCATCTGTTCCATCCGGTCCATCTACTCGATCGATTTTATCCACTCCAACGGTTTTATTCATTCCATCCGTTATGTACACTCTAACCATTACATTCTTTCCATCCACTCTATCCATTTCATCCGTTCTATCCACTTCATCCGTTCTATTCACTTCATCTGTTCTATCTACTTCATCCATTTCTTCCGTGCTCATTTGCTCCTTCTGTTCCAACTTCTATTTGTCCCATCTATTCCATTTGTTCTATCTATACCATCCGTCCCGTTCATTCCAGCCCGTACATCCACTCCGTTCCACGTGTCTAATTCGCATCATCTGTTCAATCTGTTCCATCCCTTCCATCCGTTCGTTCTGACAGGTAGACTCAGTCAAACAAGCTCTTCTTTCAAACCGTTCGGTTCGTTTTAATCACTCTATCTGTTCCATTTACTCAATCAGTTCTGTCTGTTCTATCCGTTCCATCCATTGTATTCGTTCTGTCCACTCCTTTTTGTTCCATCTACTTCCATATGCTCAATTCATTCACCTTTTCCGTCCATTTTATTCTTTTATCCACTTTATCCATCCATTCCATCCTTTCTACACGTTCAATCTATTTTTCGTTCCATCTACTTCATCCATTCCATCTACTTCATCCGTTCCATCTACTTCATCCGTTCCATCTACTTCATCCGTTCCATCTACTTCATCCGTTCGATCCACTTCATCCGTTCGATCCACTTCATCCGTTCGATCCACTTCATCCGTTCGATCCACTTCATCCGTTCGATCCACTTCATCCGTTCGATCCACTTCATCCGTTCGATCCACTTCATCCGTTCGATCCACTTCATCCGTTCGATCCACTTCATCCGTTCGATCCACTTCATCCGATTCCCTCCACTTTATCCGATTCCCTCCACGTTATCCGATTCCCTCCACGTTATCCGATTCCCTCCACGTTATCCGATTCCCTCCACGTTATCCGATTCCCTCCACGTTATCCGATTCCCTCCACGTTATCCGATTCCCTCCACGTTATCCGATTCCCTCCACGTTATCCGATTCCCTCCACGTTATCCGATTCCCTCCACGTTATCCGATTCCCTCCACGTTATCCGATTCCCTCCACGTTATCCGATTCCCTCCACGTTATCCGATTCCCTCCACGTTATCCGATTCCCTCCACGTTATCCGATTCCCTCCACGTTATCCGATTCCCTCCACGTTATCCGATTCCCTCCACTTTATCCGATTCCCTCCACTTTATCCGATTCCCTCCACTTTATCCGATTCCCTCCACTTTATCCGATTCCCTCCACTTTACCCGATTCCCTCCACTTTACCCGATTCCCTCCACTTTACCCGATTCCCTCCACTTTACCCGATTCCCTCCACTTTACCCGATTCCCTCCACTTTACCCGATTCCCTCCACTTTACCCGATTCCCTCCACTTTACCCGATTCCCTCCACTTTACCCGATTCCCTCCACTTTACCCGATTCCCTCCACTTTACCCGATTCCCTCCACTTTACCCGATTCCCTCCACTTTACCCGATTCCCTCCACTTTACCCGATTCCCTCCACTTTACCCGATTCCCTCCACTTTACCCGATTCCCTCCACTTTACCCGATTCCCTCCACTTTACCCGATTCCCTCCACTTTACCCGATTCCCTCCACTTTACCCGATTCCCTCCACTTTACCCGATTCCCTCCACTTTACCCGATTCCCTCCACTTTACCCGATTCCCTCCACTTTACCCGATTCCCTCCACTTTACCCGATTCCCTCCACTTTACCCGATTCCCTCCACTTTATCCGATTCCCTCCACTTTATCCGATTCCCTCCACTTTATCCGATTCCCTCCACTTTATCCGATTCCCTCCACTTTATCCGATTCCCTCCACTTTATCCGATTCCCTCCACTTTATCCGATTCCCTCCACTTTATCCGATTCCCTCCACTTTATCCGATTCCCTCCACTTTATCCGATTCCCTCCACTTTATCCGCTTCATCCACTTCATCCGTTCTGTTAAGTTTATCCGATTTTATTTACATTGGCCAATTTAGTTTTCTGTTTGTTCGATCGGGTCTCTATGCTGGATTGTTGTCTTTGTTTCGACAGCCTTTGGTTTCTGTTTATTGTGCTTGTTTTAAAGGAAGAGCCATGTTTTCAGTAATTTGCAGAAAGACATGAGGTCTTCCGTGAGTCGAATGTGGGGTGGAAGTGAGTTCCACAGAGTGGGTGCTAATGCTGAGAATGATGATCCACCTAACCTGACCGAGTTGGTGTTTGGTATCACTAGGAGGCGGGCAGAGCTTGATCTTAGAGTGCACGGTGGATCGTAGGGTTTTAGCTTGACTTGAAGGTATTGGGGTCCGGTTTTATGCATTGCTCGGTGCGAGATGCATAAGGTTTTGAAGGTCACCCTTCGTCCAGCCGGGAGCCAGTGGAGGGTTTTGAGAGCTGGGGCGGTGTGATCTCTTGGGCCAAGTGCTAGTAGTAGTTTGGCTGCAGCATTTTGTGCTCTTTGTAGCTCTTTGTAGTTTAGTCAGGTGGTATGCTTGGATTTCGAGGTAGAGGGAGTTAGGGTAGTATAGTCTTGACATTACAATTATCTGGACCGTGACAAGTCTGTTGGGAAAGGAGAGGTATGAAAAAATGTGCCTAAGAATTATGAGGTGGTAGTGGCAGGACTTAGAGACGTTGTTGACTTGGTGCGAGAGGGTTAGGTCAGAGTTGAGAGTGCATCAAAGGTTTTTTACTGAAGTTGAGGTTGTCGGGGGATTGCCCAAGGATGATGGCCAGGGTAGAGGGTGCGGGAGTAGTTTGGTGTTGCCGCACACCATGATTTTAGTTTTGGTGTGGTTTAAAAGAAGGTGGTTTGTGGTCATCCAGTGATCAATGTCAAGTAGGCAGGCAGCGAGGTCGGGCTGGCAGTTGGGTTTTGGGTTAAGGAGTTTTAGGATTAGTTGGGTGTCGGCGTGTGTAGCACAGGATATTGTGCGAGCAGATTATTTGTGGGAGGGTGGACATATAGAGGTTGAACACGAGGGCTGATAGGCACGCTCCTTGTGGAACTCCGGCATTGACTGTGGGGCGGCGGAAACAAAGGAGGAGAGGAGGGTTATTTGTTTCCTATTGTTAAGGAAGGATGCTATCCACTTGAGAGCAATTCGGCAGATTCCTAGGGAGTGGAGGCGGTCAAGGAGGATTGAGTGGTTGATTGTGTCAAAGGCGGCGTATAGGTCAAGAAGATTTAGTGCAGCGCATCCCGCAGAGTCTGCAGTGTTTTTAAGGTCATCCCAGATTGAGGTCACGGTAGTTTCGGTTCTGTGTCGGGGTCTGAAGCCTGATTGAGCGGGGTCTAGGAGATTGTTGGCTTCAACAAAGGCATTTAGGTGGGAGTAAGCGGTTTGATCGATGAGTTTAGCAAGGAAGCTGGTGTTTGAGATGGGGCGGTAGTTTTTGGGGTCGAGAGGGTCGAGGCACGTTTTTTTTTAAGAGGGGTTTGACATGAACAGTTTTGAATGCGTTGGGGAAAGGGGGAGAGGGACTTGTTTATGATGGTTCTCGTGTATTCTCCTGCGCAGGTAGAAGCAAATATTTCTTTGAGGGTTGAGGCTGGGCAGGGGTCTAGCGGGGAGCCGAATGGTTTCCGGGCAGAGAGAAGTTTGGTAAATTGGTCGGTTGATATTGGTGCGAATGAGTCGAAAGTCTGGTGGGATGTAGTTGCAGGCGGTAGGTTGGCAGGTGGGGAGGGTGGATTGTGCGGGAGTTTTTTCGAGAGCAGTGGTGTAGAACTGGAGAGAGTGAGTCGCAGAGTGATTGAGAAGGGGTTGATTGGGTGGTGGTACCTGATGGTTTAGTGAATTCAGAGATTATTTTGTGGAGTTCTTTGCTGGGGTTTTGACAGTTGAAGATTCGAGAGTTGTAATGGGCTTTTTTTGCTTTCCGGATTTCGGCTTTGTAGTGGCAGTGGTGCTGGGCTAAAGTGGATCTACTCAGGGTTGTTTTTATCTTTCCGTCATTTGCGTTCGAGGGATTTATATAGTTGTTTTGCAGTCTTCAGTTCTGATGTGAACAATCTTGGAAAAGGGCAATGGCGAGCAGATGATTGGCAAGTGGGCGTGACCAGGTTTAATGAGGTATTGAGCCATGTGTCAAAGGCATCAGCGGTTAAGCGTACATTGCATGTGGAGGTAGGGGGAGGAGACTGACAGAGCGCGTCGGCTAGGCCGGGAAGGATTTTTATTTTCTTCCAGCATTTGCGTAGATTTGGAGGTTCTGGTTCGGGTACGGTGAGGGGGCGGGAGAGCGAATGTTGAAAGGGACAATGAAGTGATCGGACCAGATGATAGGGGTGGGTTTTTTTTTAGATGTATCTGGTCATGGGAGCTGAAGATGGCATCAAGGGTGTGCCCTTTACAGTGAGTTGGCCCATTTATGAGGGTACGGAGGTTAATCGCGTCTAGGCAGTCGACCAGGGAGTAGGTCATAGGGTTGGTCGGGATGTCGAGCCAGATATTGAAGTCTCCTAGAAGAGTGAGGGTCGGGTGGTTTAATTGGATTGTGCTATCGAATCACAGAGGTTGCTTGAGAATTGTCTGTCGTAGCCAGGGGGTCTGTAGATGATTTGGAAGCTGTGGGAGAAAGTTAGGGGGAGGGATAGTTTCACGAGAAGCGATTCGCAGGAAGGGATGGTTGGCTGGCTGTTGATGATTGAGGCAGAGAAGTGTGACTTGAAGGCGATTGCTACTCCTCCTCCTCCTCTAGACAGTCGGTTAAGTGGGATGAGGGAGTAGTCTGGGGGGAAGGCTTCATTGGCGATAGGGGCAAAGTCGTTGGAGAACCAGATAAAGACGAGGTCTGGTTTGTCTGAGGTGAGTAGGTCAAAAGATGCTGTGTCTGTTTCTTGCTACAGATCGGGCATTAAAAAGGATGCATCTTACTTCGGTACTACAGGATGATGAGGTGGTTGGAGAGGTGGCGGTTGGGAGGGGTGGGGGAGTGGGCCGGAGGGGTGGTGGGTGGAGGGGGTTGAGGGGAGGGAGTGGAAATTTGGGGGGGGAGGTTGGTGGGAAGAGTACGCAAGGGGTTGAGGTGGTGGTCATGGGGTGGGTGGGATTGGAGGGGTGTGTGAGGTTGGTTGGATTTGGGTCAAGGGATGCGAAGGTGGGGTGCTGGGGGTTAGGAGTTCCAGATGTGTTAGGCGAGAATTCAAGGGAGATGGGTTTAAGGCAGAGTGAGGACGGGGGGGTGGTGGTGATAGAGAATGGGCGATTGAGGGGGTGGGTCGAGACAGGATTGGTGAGGAGTAATGAGAGATTGAGGGAGACAAGGTACGTTTTTTTTCAGGGATTTTGTTGCAGTTGGAGTGTGAGAGAGGGAAGGGGGGTTGGAGGGTGAAGGGGATGCGGCCACTGATCCTGGCAGGGCGAGAGGTGCAGTTTTTAAAGAGGGGAAGGAGTGAGGTCGGGGGAGGATGTTCTGGTGGGTTGATGTGAGGATAGGGGACGGGGTGGTGGCGGGGCTGGGTGTCCCTGGGAGGCTGAGTGGGCTGTTAGTTGGAGGGTTTGGGGGTGCGCCCATGGTGATTGTAGGCGGGTGGGGTCCGGGGATGGGAGGAGCAGAGGTCTTAGGATGGTTGGCTTGCCATCTGGCTCCTCTGGCTTGGTGTTTGGATAGGAGTTGGGGTGGGGGTGTGGTGGACAGCGAGTGGGCTGGGAATATGGTGGTGGGTTGGCTGGTTTGGAATGGGTTGTTTCTTCTGTGTTAGGAGTTGGATAGAGAGTGGGCTGAGGATGTGGTGGAGGGCGGGGTGGTTTGGGGAGGGGGTGGAAGGGAAATAGGGCGGAAGTGAAATAGGGCGAGGGGGGAGGGAGGCGGGCGTGGGTGGGACTCTTTTTTTTTTCTTCAGCAGACCATGGTGGGCTGGGTGGACTCATAGCGAGGCTAAGTTTGTCTATGTTATAGTTGGTGTTAGGATATTTTGTTCGCACTTTCCAAGTTCAGCTATATCACAGGATGATATTGTTCACAGTTTCTAAGTTCAGTTATACCAGTTATATGATTAATCGCACATTCTAAGTTCAGTTATACCACAGCATGATTCATTGCATATTCTAAGTTCAGTTATACCACAGGATGATTAATTGCACATTCCAAGTTCAGTTATACCACAGTTAGGGACACATTTTAAGTTCAATTATACCACTGGATGATTATTCACAGTTTCTAGGTTCAATTATACCACAGGAGGATGATATTCACACCTTTTAAGGTCAACTATACCACAGGATGATATTATTCACACTTCCTAAGTTCAGCTATACCGTAGTTAGGGAC
This sequence comes from Ambystoma mexicanum, assembly GCF_040938575.1. Classification (NCBI taxonomy): domain Eukaryota; kingdom Metazoa; phylum Chordata; class Amphibia; order Caudata; family Ambystomatidae; genus Ambystoma; species Ambystoma mexicanum. The sequence goes on along the minus strand of NC_090936.1, from coordinate 294,132,843 downwards.
ACTTTCTAAGTTCAGCTATATCACAGGATGATTAATCACACATTCTAAGTCCAGTTATACCACAGGATGATTAATTGCACATTCTAAGTTCAGTTATTCCACAGTAAGGGATACATTTTAAGTTCAACTATACCACAGGATGATATTATTCACACTTCTAAATTCAGTTATACCACAGATTAGGGACACATTCTAAATTCAACTATACCACGGGGTGATTGTTCACAGTTTCTAGGTTCAATTATACCACAGGGTGATATTATTCACACTTTCTGATTTCGCCTATACCACTGGGTGGGATTATACACACTTATAAATTCAGTTACACCACAGATTAGGGACACATTCTATGTTCATCTATACCACAGGGTGATTGGTCACATTTTCTAAGTTCGGTTATACCACAGTTAGGAACACATTTTAAGTTCAATTATACCACAGGATGATATTATTCACACTTTCTACCAGCGACCAGGATGATATTATTCACATTTTCTAAGTTCAACTATACCACAGGATGATTATTCACACTTTCTAAATTCAACTGTACCACAGGATGATTATTCACACTTTCTACCAGCAACTAGGATGATGATATTCACACTTTCTAAGTTCAGTTATACCACAATTAGGGACACTTTATAAGCATAGCTATATCACAGGATGATTAATTGCACATTCTAAGTTCAGTTATACTACAGTTTGGGACACATTTGAAGTTCAATTATACCACAGGATGATTATTCACACTTTCTACCAGCAACCAGGATGATATCATTCACACTTTCTAAATTCGACTATAACACAGGATGGCTATTCACATTTTCTAAGTTCGGTTATACCACAGTTAGGGACACATTTTAAATTCAATTATACCACAGGATGATTATTCCCACTTTCTAAGTTCAACTATACCACCAGATAATTATTCACACTTTCTAAATTCAACTATACCACAGGATGATGATATTCACACTTTCTACCAGCGACCAGGATGATATTATTCACACTTCTAAATTCAGTTATACCACAGATTAGGGACACATTCTAAATTCAACTATACCACAGGGTGATTATTCACACTTTGAGTTTAGCTATACTACAGGGAGAGTTTATTCACAATTTCCACAGTTACACTATTCAGCATACTTTCTAAATTTGTGAGTTTTGTGCAGACTATCTAGCAGTGAGAATCAACACAATGGAACAAATCAGGTGCGCTTGAAGTTGTTCGGAGCACAGTTTAGATGTGAGATATTACAACAGTAGGGCTTGTAGGATTGAGTGGTAGGGTAGTATGGTGTGAAGTAATTGCTTCTGTCCCCGCCCTTGCCACACTTACTTTTTGGTGGGTGCTGGCTTCTTGCTTCTCCTGCGTATAGCTGCAGATACTTTCTGGAGCCGTCCTTTGCCTCAGGGTCCTTAGCCGAAGGAGGCTGCCCTGGGAGGGCTAGTTAAGACCCCTCGGTAGAACCAATGGGAAGGGGATGGCGGATTTCAGGAAGCGCCGGTGCAGGGAGGCAAATGGGAACCAGGGGCCTGTTTGGGGCGCGCGAGCGACAAAATCAACTATTTCAACCCAAAACCAAGCGCTGTTGCTGGTAGACACTCATCAAAACAAACATGTGTTCCTGTGAAGGTCTCTGTAGGAGGCTCTCCCAGTCTGGACTTGAGACGCTCTGCTTCCACTACACTCTGGACTTTTCCTGCATGGTCCACATTCTTCTTTTCTTATGCTTCTCCAGGGCCTTCCAATATTCACTCATACGCTTTTCCTGTTCTTTGATCTTCAGGATTCTTGACCGGTGTCTCCTAGATCTTAGGTTGCTCAGTTTTCACATCCACTCTCTCCAAGGCCTTATGTTTCTCATGATTCTGTTAGGCTCACCTGGTATCCACGGGGGTGCCACACGATACTGGATGGAGGGCTAAGCGCTATCCCGGACCCCTCTCTGCTTGGTTATGTGCCAGATGTTGTGTAGCGCCTATAACAGGAGAATGGGGGGTTAAGAAACTGGTTCTGTGATGGGTGGACTCCCACCTCCCTCTGGTCCAAATCCCCTCCCTTGGGGTTATTGCTCACCTTAGGTTTTTGTGCGTTGAACTCTCCCTCCTGTGTCTCTGTGCAGGGGCGCATGGTTGGTGCGGGCGTTCCGTGGACCTAGTTGCTTCACTGGTCCGTGTGCCCTTATGTCGGGTCCAGACCAGCTGTGACTCCAACTCTGCTTACTGTCTTCCAGGTGAGTTATAATATCTTTTCCGTCTTTATTCTGTCTCTTTCGTTTTCTCTGTCTTCACACCGTCTTGCTCCACTACACAGTTCCCTAACAATGTCTCTTTTTGTTTTCACTGGGATGGTTGCGATCTCGGAGTTGCCGCGCCGATGACGAAGACCACGGTGAGTTATTGATGCGCAGAGCGCTGCGCTGTTTATTGGTAATTGCTAACCTGTTTTCTCTTCTCTTCTTTGTACAGGTTGCGTTGAGGTTCCGGATTGATGAGCAATCGAAGCGCTTCTTGCCCAGGTAAGTGCTTTGTTAATTCTGACCTTGTTCCTTCTCCCTTGCAGGTTGCGGTGAAACCCGGAGATGGGCGAGGTAAGAGAAGCGCATGGTGCTGCCAGGACTCGCTGATTGCCCAGGTAAGAATTGTTATTAATGTTGTCCTTGTCTCTTTACCTTTGCAGGTTGCGGCGAACTCCAGAGATGGGCGAGGTAAGCGAAGCGCAGGATGGATTCAAGGCCGGTTACTTCACAGGTAAGTGTTCTTGCTCGCTAATGCTGTTCTTGTTCTTCCAGGTTATTAATGGAATCCGGATCTAGGGCTTCAGGATCGGGCCACTGGAGAAGCAGATGAGCAGGAGCTGGACACGGTGAGCGTTACGTTGCTGGAGTGCAGAATAACGCGAAGCGTGTTCTGCTGTTTGGGTGTGGTTTAAATAGCCTAGGTAAAGTAGTTCCAGGCCAAGAAGTGCCAGGCCCAGCCACACCCAAAACACTAGACCGCATGGCTTGGTTCTAAAGAACTGAGCTGTGTAATATGCCTCCATGTTGGATTAAGGTCCAAAACTGGTATTGCTTTATTCCTGATAATGAGCCTGGCGCCAAAGGCGCCAGGACTGACTCCATGTATGTTTCTGATGGAGTTTTAAGGCCCGTGGGGTCGGTGTGAAGGGCTTTAGCCCCACTGCTGCCAGGGGGCTGTTATACCTGAGGGGGTCAGGGGCATGGATGGTGACCGAATCACAACAGGTCTTTCCTGGACCTTGGAGTACACAATTCACAAGAGGCCTTTCTCCTAGGCCTTAGTTTGAGTAATGAGCTGATTCCCTCGTTTTATCTCTTTAGAGATTGGTCCTCAGTATTACCCAATAGCTGTATTGATTTCATTCACTATGGCATGCATGTGTGAGTATTCTGGCAGATTGGGTTCCCTGGTGGGAGACTGTTGTGATGAATCCAATGGAGTCATCACAGATTCCCCGGTGATGACCTCCTCCCATGTGACCGAAAAAGTAGTGTTAGTAGTTAGCAAAAAAACAGGTGTTATTAACCACACTGTGTACAGAACTGCATGGTTCATGTTTAGTGAATGATAATGATCTTCACCTGTATATCTATGATTTTATTATGTATCTCTATTTAGAATACATTTTGTTTTAACAGCATTCTTGCACTTTGTGTGATTGTTAAGACGGATTTCTGAACTCTGTCCTGGTGGCGCAGAAGTTCAGAAGGCCAACCTAATTACTTGGAACAGGGTAACCTCTGGACAAGCCAGACCAATCAAGGTAGCGATCGCGGCGGTCAAGACTAGGTCTCAAGAGGGGTGAGGGTGACTGAAAGCCCGCAATGAGCACACAAAGCAAGAGCGCTTACAAACTACTCCAAACAGGTGTTATATCAAAAATATAAACACATTTATTTTAAGGCCTTTAAAACAACGACCGTAGCGAGAAAATCACAATATCACAATATTAAACCAACACATACCATATCAACACAATATATATACAAATACACAGTCGCAAGCGTTTAAAGCACGAAATATGTAGTCCACCTGAAAGGAAAGGAAAACGGGCAGTGCGATAACGCTTTAGACTCAGTTCGCCTTCAGAGGCACCTAACTAGATGGAAGTCCGAGCCCTGCGAAGAGTGGAGCCTTGTGCTCAAAGTACCTGCCACGCCGGTGCCAACGGGCAAAAGGGGAAGCTCTTCGGAGGAAGTCCGGCAGTTCGGGTTAGTGCACAGCAGAAGGAGAACAGGTTCCGCAACTCAAGCGCAGCCTCCACAGCGGGTAGAAGCAGAGCGCGAGTACGGCCAAAAGGGTGCTGTTTTTACACAGCAGGGAAAAGCAATGGGATACTGCAGGAGGGCGACCAGATCCTAGCTAAACTACTCACCGGTCCCCGAAGCAAGCAGGCCCAGGCTTCTCCACGTTAGTTTCAGCAGCTGGCAGGTTCAGAAGAGCAGGGAACGCCTCGTAGTCGTGTAGAGCAAAAAGACGTCCCAATCGACGAAACCAGCACAGTTTGTTGCCGCAGCAGGACAACGGAGCGGCCGTGTGTATTCGAGCCAAATGTACACTCCTCCCTTCAGACTTGGGAACGCCAAGTGTACGAAGCGTGGGAGAGTGACAAGGACTCGAAATACAACACAACCTGGCGGCGGTTACAGAGCAGGACTCCCTTGTAAGCTGGTCAGTCAACTGGATGGCCCAGAGACACTTCCGAAGGCTTACTTGGCAGGAGTTGATGAAGTCGCCGGGAATAGCTGTTCCTGCTATTCCAAAGGTCGAAGCACCAGTACAGGCCTTCTGGTTCGATCAAAGGAGGAAAGGGTTTCACAGGACGACAGCAGTGCAAAGGAGGATTCCTTCAGCGGGTCACCAGCGATTCCTCGGTCCAGCCTCTTGGTTGCAGGATACTTGGCTCCTGTATTCCTTCGTTCGTGAGAACTCAGGAGATCGACATGGTAGTGGTGTTTCCAGCCCCCTCTTATCCACGGTTCCCTTCGCGCCAAAACGGAGGGGAGCCAATGGGAGATCCGCTCATCAAAACACATACCATACGTGGACCAATCACGGACCGGACCACGGTGGTCCCAGGCATTCACACCACCCTAGACTCTCTGGCACCCAGGATGTGTATTGGGACCAGACATCCCAGCCCACACCCTGGAGGCACGCAAACGACATGTAGAAGCCCGCGAAAGCAACCACGTTTCGCGGGAAGTACATGCCCAAATAAGGAAGGCCCCGGGTCGCCGGACCTGGGGAAGGTGAAGGGAGCAAGACGGACAGTGGACAGGACAAAGAAGCCTCGCGGCCTGGCCATTTTGGGAGCCAGGCCACCATTTTGGGTTCAGTGCAAAAACGTGCTCAGAACGCCAAAAGGAGCTCAAAATAAACAAAACGATCGCTGCCACCATTCCAGTCCCTGAATGACTTGCACCGATCAAATACCATCCTAAAAGAGTATCTAGGGCCTGTAGAAGGCTAGAGACCCAAGAGAGCTGTAACTTAGCTTACAGTGCCCTCTTGTGTCGTGTTGCACTAAAGCTGCGACACGATAAAAGAAACTACGGGAAACCACGTTCCCCGGTACTGACTGTCTTAAGGGCATGTCAGTTTCCCCGTAAGAAAGGAGCGAAAGCCCAGAGAAGTGCGGCAGAAGGCTGTACTTCTCTGGCAAAGTCAAGAACAAGGTTAAAAACAATAGCAAAAAGTTTAGGGGTTGCCACATGGAAGGAAAATTCCCTACAATTACGAAATCTTTCCTAACAGTGATCATAAATGACTAGTTGAAAATAACTCGTAGTCGTCTGTTGGTTTTCCAGCACCTCCTGTGTGTTGAAGAGAGGGGTAGCCTTGACTCGTCCCCCGCTTTTTCTGTTACTTATTCACCCTCTAGAGTCAAGCACTCTGTTAACAAAAAAGAGGAGCCCTGCCCTATTTTTTCGTTCTCCTCCCATGTGGCCAGGGGATGGCAGCCGCTGCCTGATCCTGACCCTGAGGGCGGCTATATGAGGGAGATCACATGGTAGGAGACAACTTCGAGGGAGATGTCATGACTTCGTTGGACGAGATGTGGTATCCACCCTTTTCCATGAGGAAGAACCTCTGATGCCCAAGACCTTAATGGCCTATTGTCAGCTGTCTGTTCTCCTTTGTAAAGGAAGTAGATAAACCTTGTCCCAATATTCTTTAGGTCAAACCCCCATCTTTGACCTAGACACACTAAACCTTTTTTGCTTCTGCGATACCTTTATCTAAAAATATTCTCATGTAAAACCACTGAGAAAAACTATATAAACACTATATGTCCGATGAGACCCATGCACTCCAACTCCCATAATCTCAGAAGTACTGAGACGAGGAGGATGGAGTTGGTACAAGATAACAGGAGCCTGAAGCTTAATGTGCAGACTAGTTCTACAGAATCACCTGTGCGCGGGACGTTTAAAGATGGCAAACGCACTACTGTGTGTGGCAATTCAGGAGACATTGGTTCCTATGCAGAGGCTTTCAAATGCCAGAGACATGTACTGGTGAGGTGGAGCAGAGGAGTCTGCCGAGACAGGAGGAGAAATGCAGTGCGCTAGCAGGATGTACCGTGGAGATGCTGGGAGCAGCAAGAGAGTTCCTGGGCTCTCGGCAGCTCAAAGAGGCAGCGCTCTCCATACCTGGACTTGAAGGGAAACAGGCGTGTGGTCACAGAGCCGCAAAGGAAGCCAGAAGGACGTCCGCACAATCCAGAGTGGGAAGCCAGCGGCAGAAGCACGAAGAGGACCAGAGAAACTGTAAAGAACTAGTTAGTCAACCCAAAGCCAGTGGGGCATTCCGGTGACTCTGCCAATGGCAATTTGAATGTTATGAGATTGCTAATACAGAAACTACAAGAAGATTGTTTGAATGCAGAGAAGGTGATGTCCAGTTTCAAGCCCCAGTAAGATACAGATACATGAGATGCAAGTGTGGTGCCAAGTTTGAGCGAACATTACAGCAGACAGATAAACTGCGCCAAGAATGATATATATATAGTTTTGGTGATACAGAGGAACTGTGAAACACAAGTTCTGGCAGGAGAAGGATGCCAGACAATTTAAACACAAGAGAAGTCCTGACAGAGGAGTACACCAGGCAAGTGAAATCACAAGGGAAGACCTGGCAGGAGAATACTCCAGGCAGTTGGAATTGCATAAAGAGTCCTGGCAGGGGAGTATACCAGGCGAGTTGCAAAATTACCAGAAATACTAAAGGAGGACAGTGTTTGCTAGACAAAGGAAGACACTTGTGTGTTAAAGAAAGACTGTTACAGAACTTGTTGCCTAACAGGAACATTGTGAATCAAGGAGAGACCCAAAGGAACTGTTAGTAAAAGAGACATTGCCATCCCATTTAAGAATGAATCAAGGGCAAGGGAGCCACCCTCTGGATCCAAGGTTGTTCACCTTGGAGTACGTTTATCATTGGAGCTATTATAATTTTTTGTTGTGAACACTTTTTTGCCATTATCAGGTTGAAGACATTTCCTTTCACCCTTTGTCTTGCTTGTAGTGTGAGGGTCAGGATAGGATGTTTTGGACACAAGGCAGCATTTCAGTTATTGCCATCCTGACACAGACCAATCCTTAGGTTTGGTTTATAGGTAGGGAAACGCCCCTTTAGAATAGGGTCAGAGAGGCATTTTCCTAACCCATTTTCATTTAAATAATAGTCTTTACCAAAACATGACAATCTTGTGTCCGGCTTTCATTTCTGACACCTCACACTGTACAAGGTTGCTTTTGCGGCCAAGCTAACGTGACTCCCTAGGACCCACTGGTGCATTTACACAATGAGACAAGCACACCTCCTCTCCCTAGTTGGTGGGCTGCTGGGTAATGTAGTCCTCTGTAGCAGGGGCATCTAAATGCAGTAAAATGGGCTCATGACATTAGTTGAGTGCCCTTCCTCTGAGAGGGGAACTGGAACCTTGCAAGGCCGTCTCTAACCACCCTATGGCTCACATCCAGTAGCAGCCAGATCGTGCCTGTCCTCTGTGTCTCACTCCCCTCATAACGCAATGTGGGGAGTTCCTCCAACTCACCACTATGCACAGCTCAGAGGAAGAGTTGTTGACAAACATCTCCAAGAAGATTGGTAAGAAGGACTTTTCCCTCTGCCACCTTCTCCAAACCATAGATGTGAGAAATTTGGAAATGGCATGCTCGGCACTTTTGAGCAAAGAGAATTTGGTACGGGTGTATGTGGCCCTGGCAACTGTGATGTTGGTTCCTGCTGCTGTTTTTCGGACACTAAAGTCCTAACACTTATCTTTTTCATGATCGATCATTGGGCATGTTGTGCATCTGTGCCACTTCCAACCAAATCAGACATGGGACCTACTTCACTGACGTTACTGCAAGTACCTACCACTTTGGTTTCACTGGTGCCATAACTACTGTTGCCTGTGATGCGATGCCCAGCTCCAAGTGATTGTTGTTTACAACCCCCTGTGTAGCTCAGCTCTTCATGTCTAATCAGCATGCAATTGATAGTCATTTTTTTGTTGGTTTAGAAGGATTCCTTAAGGATAATGCTCTTAACAATGTACCTATCTCTAAGTGGAATGATACATATAAGACCAGTTATATGCTAACCCTTTATTTTCTCATTTCACCATAGATCATACATCTTGCTTTGCATAAGGGCCTACTATTGCACATCTGCCATACTCAAATTTGAGCATCTTTGCACAATTTTACGAAGCATTACGCTTGTGATTTTTGTTTTGTGCTGAGGAAGACGCATAGTTTCATCAGTCTGTTTCAGATGTTTGTCTAATGGTATTTGTTAGTACAATCTCTGGCCACATGTCGAGTTACTACAGTGAGAGTTTTTCAAAAGATGAGCAATCTAAAAAGGTATTCATTAGAAGAGTGAATGAAGAAGTTTGGGAATGTTCTTTTTGATGGGTGCAGTCTTCCTCTCACAATTCCTCTTTGATCTCCGATCCTTCCCTGCTGAGGAAATACTGTGACTATGTTAAGTATTTATTATACCCTCCAGTCATGGCAGTTCTATCGTTGTTTGATCTATGTGTAACAGAACACCTAAGTTGGTTCTGAGGTAATGAAACACCAGCAGCTTCTTAAATATACCCAGAACTTCACTTCCGGCACAGCAGTTTCATGATGAAAATGAGCAAGAGCTGCTCCAATGTCTCTTGGTAGCTATTTGAACATATCCATATCTAGACTGTGTCTTTACTTAACCAAAAAGTTGAGAAAACCTTGAGTGGGTGATTGTATCTGTTAGGGAGAATTCTCTCTTTAGGCTGAATTTCCTAACCTAGTGAGTCCCCCAGCAGCTTTGCTGGATTTCTGGAGTTTTTTTTTTTCTCCTGCCAAGAGTGAAACTCTTTTTCTCCCACTCTTGGACATGATTTATAGTGTTCCTTTGACTGTAAATGTGTTTTATGGGCTATGGGGTCCTTTACTCCATAGGGTCTCATGTGTTTTTAGTATGTGTGTTACACAGCACCCTCCGTGCAGTGACACAGGGGTGTCATAGTGACACCCCACCATAGACTCCATACCCTGGGACTGACTACTGTCTCCCAGGGCATGTAAAGTCACCATTGGCTTTACTAGTCCCAAATTATTAACAGAAACCAGTACAAACCATCAAATTGTGGACGTACTGGTCGGGGCAATTCGATTGCCCCGGGGTCTTTTAGTCGAGGGGCACGTCTCCGTCCCCCCTGATCGAGTTTTGGCTGGTGGCAGTGGAAACTACTTTTTATATTCGACCGCGAATATATCCCTATGGGATTTTCCCATTGTTCGAGGCTACCAACTTTAATTATTTAATTCTCATAGCTTCGAACATACCGCCGGTTTATTTATTTAATATTAATTCGCCGGTTGGTATTTTTTGCCAGGACTCGATTCTAAAATGGCGTTTGTGTTCTCTTCTGTGACTCCAACCCAAGTCGAGCCCTTTGTTCCACTTTTTGGCAGGCTTCTCCACAGAAGCCTCCAAAAGTGGTGCCACTCTGTCTGGGTACCACAGGGGGTGTGGGAGGGGGTTTAGGCACCCTGGACCGAGTTACCTTGGTAACTCAGGTCGCACTCTTGTGTGATTGGCCCAAGTGGTGAGCCGGCCGGCTCACCACTTAGCATGTTTGACTGACAGCTAGGCTGAGTGAATGGGGGTATGCTGCATAAAAGCAGGGCTTTGGGGACTGGAACTTCAGAAGTCGCCACAGGACCTGAGAATCCGACGAGGGAGAAGCTGAGCCGACCTACCACGACGACACCACCGGTAGAGCCCTGCGGAACCGACTCACCACTTCCCGACGACAGAGAAGATCTCCCGGCTGGAGATGCTTCTTCCCCTGACTGGTGGGCACAACCAGTTTACCTTCTTCTCTTCGCACCCCAGACCGGCTTGTGGTCGAATTGCCTGTGCCAAGCGCCCCGGCAACCGGATAGCCACTTACCACTGGACCGCGAATCAACGGACCGCTCCTTTTACCTGAGAAACTCCGCGGCTGGTTTCTTCCCTGGCAGTGCAACGGACTCCTGTCTTCCTCTCCGACGAGATCTTCTCTTCCCCCGGATGAAGCACCGACTTGCATCCGCTGCCAGGAACAACTGCCCACGCTGGAGTATTCTCACGACTTTAAGGTCCCGTGTCCGCCAGGCCTCCCTTTCTAAAGATTGCTACAAGGTAATAATAATCCCTTAACCTTCTGGACTGGGCTGGCCGCCTTGACCCTCTAACTGGTCCCTTTCTTTGGTCCAACTCCTTTTTGAACCGTTACAAGACCTTGGACACATTTCGTTTTGATCCTCTTAAAGCGGATCCGGCCTACTGACTCTAAACTCACAGTGTTATTTTGCCTTCCTCTCTTGTTGTGTTCGTGAAAAAGTGTTGGGATATGTTTCAATTTATTCTCTGCTTTTCTCTCCCTTTTTAAAACGAATTATTAGAGTGCCATCTACGTTAAGCGCTCACCGCTGTCTGAAAATAAGTGGGGCTTTACTTAAGACTTGTCTAATATTCTTTTAAGGGAGTGTATATCTTTTAGTGACCGTGTTTTTGGATTGCTTACTATTAGTGCCTGTGTGTTTTTCTAGATGTGGTTTAAAATAAATAATTATATCTCTTTTACACCAAGCTCTGGTCAGTGTTTACTTGTTCTATTATGTTCTCTTGACCTATTGTGAATACTCTGTATACTGCCTAACTCTTCTTCAGGGAAGTCTGACTGCTCAGCCACAGCTACCAAGTGAATCTGTGTGGTACAGACTGCTACCAAGTGGGTTTACTGCCAAACACCTGTAGTCCTAAATCTTTTGCAGTGGTCCCAGAGGGAACTGCACAGGTTTCTGCCTAACAGTATCCATCAGAAAGGACACTTCTAAAGTTTATTCTTTTGTTTATTTGCTCATGGCTCTTGGTGGCCTAGCAACAATTTAGGAAGTAACTGTGTGCCTCCAGACGGAAATAACTCCTTGGTTTCCACCCTTCTAAGGAGAGGCAAAATTACAGATGGAACAGGCCAGGTGGAAAAGCTACTCTTAAAAATCCCCCTATTATAAGCAATCGTGATAGATCTGCATATTTTTGGCAAAGGCACGCAAACAACAGATAACTCATTTTTGAGGTGCCTAACCTCAGATAGACCTGCTTAAAGTCTTCATATATTTGAATGTCCAGCTGGCCAATTGAATCAGCTTGCCATTTTTGTGACACAATCTTTAATAATACAATGAATGGCTCCAGGTCGGTCTCTGCATTTCTTGTCCTATGCTAACCCTTTTTCATGTCACCATATAGCAGTGGCCCTTTTGTTCCTTCCCATTATGATTATTTTTAGGCTCATAAATGGCAAGTATTTCACTGCACACTAGACACATGTCCACCATATTATTTTCTCTTGGTGAGACATCACCGATTACCTCATCCCCTCTGTGAGATTGTCAATTCCTTAGTCTATCAACACTGTACCATCTGAGTTCAAGAAAGCCTTAATTCCGCCATAGTTGACAAAATCTTCCTGGAAACCATAACCCTCACAAATTACAGACCAGTTTCTCACTCCCATCTGTAGCTAAACCTATGGATAGTGTACACAGGGCACGTTGTTGAGGACCATGCCACTCTGTCATCATCAGGCTGACTTTGGATCACATAGGGAAACAGTCTGTAATTGTTTTAGTCTCAGATAATAATTGTACGTAGGCGGATCAAGAGACGACCTCCGCAATTGTGTTATTAGACCCTCTGTGCAGCCTGCTACATGGGTGCATTTTTTTTATTTACCAGTTATCACAAAGATGCATTAAAAGTAATAACACTTGACTGGTTTATTTCCCTTTGAATCTCCCACGCATCAGATTTTTTGCATCCCATGTTTAGGTTGTCTTTTGTTATGCCATGCCCACGTGCACAGAATAAATGGAATTCCTACTTTTTGCGTTTATCTAAACCCACTTAACTCGCTAATAAAGCCTTTTGTTTATCTTATTTTCACAATTACAATGATTATACTAAGTTGTATATCAGTATTTCACATCCTTCTGCTAATTCCTCCAGTGATTTGAAAGCCTTTGTGATTGCCATCACTTCCTGATTAAGCAGAAATTTCATGAAACTAAATCCATCCAAAATACCATTTTCATTTCACTGCGTATTTGTACCGTTCTTCCATCGGACTGCTCACACCAGGCCAATGTCAACAGGGACGAAAACCCACGCAGAGTGATTTCTGACATAAACTGCCACAGACTTTTGTAATCTTATTGTTACACAATGTTTTTGCACATCTGTGGAAATTCTAACTATGCAAGTTCGCTCATCTACAGAACGCTTCCAAAATATGTCATCATAGATCATGTATCATCGATTTTATGTTCTTTGCATTGGCTTGCAGTGGCGTGGAAATACGTTTCAGTGCACTGTGAATTGCAATAGCAAAATCCCTGCTGATCCAGGTTAGGACCCCTTTCAGCTTTCTTCTACAGCTGATAAACCCTTGAAACATTGTTTTTGAAACATTCCAATCGTCTGGATACCACACCTTGGCTGTGAGGTACATATCCTTTGCCATTTGGCACCACAGCTTTAGATGTGTGTGCTGTACTCTCTAAATGTCACATAACATATAACCGTATACGTTTCAATGACTAGTTAGTTGTAAACTATATGTAAAAGCCAGATTTACTTTCTGTACTGCTGTTTAACTTTCAAGAGGCCATTGAAACTCAAGTTCCCCTAACAGTTAAACTCATGGATGGGATGTTTTGCTTTACATTGGTAACTCACTTGACATTTGTGGGTTAACTGTATACACACTGATTTTACCTGCACATCCTGCATGCATTGCAACTTGAGTCACCTCAGTCCAATGAATTGATAGATCTTAAGTCCTTTTCATCGAGGAGACCGTGTACTGCAGTTTATTATGTTATTTGACATTTGTAAAGCACCATCTGCCATTGTTATGACGTTGAAGCGCAGTGGGATGGAAGGCCCTTTGAAAGACTGCAGTCTGTGCAAGCATGGAAATAAAAAGAACATTACATTGCATGTGAATAGTAAATAGAATTAGGTGACTTTTCAATTAATAGCAGAGATGACTAATTTAAAACATAAAAAATTATACAGAGCATTGTATTTAGGCGAAGAGGTGGCTGACATATCAGTGATCATGTGACAGCTGTATTGAATGTTTCATGGGGCTCAGTGTATTTTATGAATTGTAGTGCAAGAGAGGGGAATGGGTATTAAAATAGTCCATCAACGCCTAGGGAAACTGAGGGCTGTGCTACACGTACATGCAGAAGACATGCACACTGAATAGCGTTCAGTCAAGGCAAAGCAACCTGCAACCTTGCACTCCCTGTGGCAGCATTTGCAAGGTTGCAAAACCTCCAGCACAGTCTTAGGTACTACATGACTGATTGGCTTTTGCTTCCTGAATGCACATTCGGCAGGAATTGGGACAGTGCGGATGTGATATATACAATTCTTTCTGCACCTTATATACGTCCTAGTCATAGATCAAGTTAACTTTATCCCCTAAACTGCTGAGTTGAGTATATTTTCATCCACACGCATGCCCCACTATTTCCCATACTTGATTCCAAAGTGCATCAGAAAGGGCAGCAGTCAAAAATATAAACCTAGTAGAGGAAGATAATTCTCATGAATCCTGGAGCTCTTCCCTTGACCTGGGCATACAGCCCTGTTATTATCCCGCAGTGACTTGCTGCTAAGTGTTTTATACATTTCTGGAGGACCAAATTTGCAGACCACGCTTTTCGCTGTCAAACATGTTACCCTGAGTTTTTACACACCCCTTAGTCCCACCTTTGTAGTTTAGTAACTGGGCCTCCTTTAACATGATAGAAGCCAGTTTTGTTTTTCTTCTTGACTGTTTATTGTTTTATGTTTTTAGGCTTGATGAATCTTCACCCCCAGCATGTGGATTTTGTCACATACCTTATGATGAACTGAACATGCCATTCCCTGCACATCTCACATTCTGCTACAGCTGCCGAAAGCAGAAGGTTCCTGATGTTCTGTTCACGACAATCGATCTTCCAGTAGAAGCAGCCGTCTCCGGTAAAGGGTGCCTCATTCAAGCCAGGTATGAGTTTGAATGTACATAGCGCTCCATGCGGTGTCTTGTTGTTGGGCGCCAAGCTAAAAATATTGTTGGAAAACATAGTGCATTCATGATTAGCACTTATATTTAAATGTTGAATATGCTGTACCCGTACTCGCTTCTGTTGAAGTTAGCATATCATCTTTTCAAAGGCCTTATGCAATTCTGTAATAGGTGAATAAAGTTTGGTGATTTCTGCTAATAACAGCTTGCAGTTAAGACAATTATTTTGTTGAACTCATTTGGCTAGACTTTTATAATACCAGATGTATTGTTACAAAGTCACAATCTTGAGGCTTGGAAATGCAATGAAAGGGACCCTTGGTGCCAGGGGAAGCCACCAGCTCCATGATGCTGACACCAGAGGACGCATGTGGAGAATCTGCAGCACCTCTTCTGCGTTATATATTCAAATCCTCTGATTTCAGGCCATCAGATAAACATTCATAAATGGAATTTAGGTGGTTGAAGGGTCACCCTGCAATTGTGGTTTGCAAATCCCACTTGCAAGCATAGGGCAAACTATGGAAAGAAAGTCATGCATGTGGGGGCGATTTGCGGATGGGAATGTCGTCATAGCACGAGAATACCAGCGACTTGCAACTGCAAGCAAGATACAGCAGATCGTGATTATCCATGAGCAGTAGTTAGGGGAGAGCAGGCGATACCCACTGTAGCCAATGGGATCCATGGCAGAATCAAGCAGGCACCATGACAAGGCCGCATGATTCGAAGATGGTGGACTCATAATATATATACAGTCAGCCAACAAAGCTGCGGGCTGTCCACAAGTAATTCAGACATTGGTAGCTACACATGAGTCGCCAGAGGGGCTCATGACCAACATTAAATCCCAAGCGAAGGTCATTCGCCCAGTACAGGGGACCCCACTGAAATCAGTTCTATCACAGCTAAATACAAGGTATAGAAGGGGGCCAGGACTAGAGCCGGATTAGGGAGTGGGTTTGTAGCACAGAGTTTGGAGGAGAAAGAGAAAGGAGGAATTCACAAAGGAGGTGGGAGATGAACTACAGAGGAATGAGAAAGTAATTTGAGGGGGAGGCAGGTGGAAGACAAACAAAGGTGTGGCAGTGGTGTCCAAGAGACAGATTAGGAAACCAGCATTGGACAAGCTAAGAGGGCTAAAGGCTGAAAGAGCTTAATACATAAACAGAACATGGCAAGTTTCCAAATAATGAGAGTCCTTGTTGTGTTTCAAAGGATAATAGTTTATCAAAAATTCACTAATTAATTCTTAGTGAAGAATCGGCTAGCAAATCTCTTATTTAAGCAGACTTAGTACGCCAATGCATTTCGGAGAGTATTCTCCTTCGTCAGGGCAAGTCTGTGCCATTACAAATCAATACAATGTACAACAGTGAAACAATATATAGCATGTCAGTATACTAAAATAAACATGGTCACATACCCAACTTAGGTAAATTCGGGTGTGGTTTGAGATACCGGAAGAAAAGAAAAAGAAGAAATGCAACAATGTGAAAATCAAAATTGATCATGCCTGTTGATCAGTATATAGTAAATATGGATGCCATTTACCTGAAGAGTGTGTCAAGCCTGCAGGTCAAAAAGTAGTGCTTTTGCCGTGCGTGTAGTCATAAAAGGCATTCGGGAGAACGCCAAATTGGGACCAGGCTGAACGCATGTATCGTTCTGTAAATAGACATGGGACCTAAGTCAGTATAACGTACCAGCGTTAGTGTCATAAATCACCAAAATATCAACTGAAAAGGATACAGTAACCAAAAAAGGATACAATTTGGTAGGGCTTTTCCGGATCCTATCTTCACCGCCTTGATTGTAGGCAGGTCAAATTAGACCTTCCAAATGATACAACTCTCTGACTGAATAAAACAGGCAGAGAGATGGATCACTGGAAAGGGCGTGGGAATTGTACAGGAAGTATGCCTAGAATCGATAAGTATCATAAGACACTGTCCCAAGTTAAATACTAAGAAACACAGAATTGGGATTAATTCAGACACTGACCTTAAGGCTAAACTGAAGAATTCCAGGACAGTTTCTTGAAGAGTCCCAAGAGTTGAACAAACGACAAAGGAACGGAAGATTAGTAAGGGAGACTTATCCCGAAGGGCACGAGGCTCTCGCTAGATACCGGGTTGGTGCACCACAGGATAGCGTCCAATGTTCTGTGCACATTCACCTTCCAATAGTTCATGAAATACTTCCTTTCCCACAAAGAACAAAATAAGAATCTCACCTGTTGACTGTCACAGGTACCAAAAGTTCAAAGTAGTTCAGAAAAACACGTGCAGGATTGCACGTGACAGCATACACGCAGCCAAGCCAGCCGCGCTTGTAGACAGCGTTTCCGCGTGAAGAATTAGACACGCGAACAGGATTCACGCAGCTCTGGACAGCCGCGCTTGAAGCCAGCGTCCGCGTGGAGATTTGGCACGCGAACTGGATTCACGCAGCTCAAGACAGCCGCGCTTGCAGGCAGCGTCCGCGTGGAGATTTGGCACGCGAACTGGATTCACGCAGCTCAGGACAGCCACGCTTGCAGACAGCGTCCGCGTGGAGATTTGGCACGCGAACTGGATTCACGCAGCTCAGGACAGCCGCGCTTGCAGACAGCGTCCGCATGGAGATTTGGCACGCGAACAGGATTCACGCAGCTCAGGACAGCCGCGCTTGCAGATAGCGTCCGCGTGGAGATTTGGCACGCAAACAGGATTCACGCAGCTCAGGACAGCCGCGCTTGCAGATAGCGTCCGTGTGGAGATTTGGCACGCGAACAGGATACACGCAACCTAGGAATTAGCGTGTGGAGGAAAGCAAGCTCAAATTAGGCCAAAGAAGTTTGCTGAAAGGAATGCGAGAACGCAGGTCCGGAGTTCAGCTACAAACGCCAAAATTGACTTAATCAGAAGCAGCGAATGGAGTTTCCACGCTGCTTATGTACGCACTGCCGTGATACACGTGACGGACCTAAGTCACGTGAAAATTAACGACGTGAAAAATGCAGATGTCGTTTTCCGGGCAATGTATCGAACAACCTCCATTTTGAGTAAAAAGGTCTACTGGTTCTATGGGCGTAACTCATCTTGTATGGAGAAGTTGTTCCTGGTCCAGAGGTATGTCCGGCAGGCATGACAGTTAGATGCTGGATTCTTGGAAGTTGTTAATTCTGTCATGCATACCTGTCGTGTCCGTGCAGTCTGTAATGAAGAGCCGCGGCAGACGCGGTGTCACTGAATCGCATTGCTGTGTAGAGCCGCTGCCATGGTAGCGATACTATTGTTACCTCAAGACCGAGTCACGTCAACGATTTGGCGCGGCGCGTTGCAGTGCATTAATGAAAAAACACTGCTAATGAAGTCATTAAGTGTTGGATTGCAAAAGTAAACAATTAACCAGTCATACATTGGTATTATGTGAATAAAATGGGTTTAACACAGAATCCGAAAAAATTGTCATAAACATAAAAGAAATACTGGTCGGGCGTAAACACACTCATTAATGAATATGTAAGTAAAGTCAAAAAATATATAATGATTGGTCTTGGTGAGAGAAAAAAGTAAGAACATACACGTATCAATTGTGGCTTATGTGTATCTAATGGTAAGTACATGGGTTTAAAAGCATGTTGACGGGTAATTCAGTGGTGTATCCATGTCGCAGGAGGTGACATCACACGGTGTCACCTTGGGTCCCAGACAAAAAGTCTGGGATCTGCGACAGTGCATTGCACTGGCTCATATAGCAACGACTATTGTGTATGTTATGGGTCACTGTAATAGGTTGTCAGGGTAAAAAAGAAAGACATGAAGGTACGCAAAAAAGACAACATTAAGATACACAAGGAGGTGAGTATGAAAGTGAGTATGAGAAAAACACAAAATTAAGGTACACAAGAAGATGCATGTAAATTCAGATATAACAATGATAATTGATCTCCTCATTGAGACCGTTTGGAGCCAAACTCCCAAGTCTGTCGATCCAAAATGTTTCTCTTCTGTTGAGCCGCAAGGCCGAGGTCTTCATGCGGATTGACTTTGGTCAGTACTTCTAGGATCAAAAACCTGATTTGTGTCAAGTCGTGACGTTTTTCAATCCAATGACGAGACACTGCTGAGTTAGGGTTTGTATTCCGGATGCAGGAACGCTGTTCGTCCCAACGTATTCTTGCAGCTCTAGTAGACTGGCCTACATAATATTTCCCACATGGACACTTTATGCCATAGATAATGTTTGTACTGTCACAAGTATCAAATGTTCGAAGAAAAATCTTTTTGCCTGTGCACGGATGGTATATAATGTTACCCTTAATTACCAAATTACAATTAGTACAATGAAGACAGGGGAATGTCCCGGTTCGATGTGTGATAGGCTCTTTTAAAGGGGGTCTTGTGCGAACCAATTTGTCTCGCAAATTCCTGCTTCTCTGCATGGCAAACACTGGAGGTTGGTTAAATAAGTTCTGTACCCTTATGTCGTTTCTAAAGATACTCCAATGTTTCTTGATGGTATTTTTGATCTTGTTACTCTGAACAGAAAATTTAGAAACATACACTGGCGTTTTCAGTTCTCTCTTGGTTGTTGTGTACATGATAATAGAGTGTCCCGATCAAGAGAATTCACCCTCTGGGATGCTGAATCCAGTTCTTCCTTCTTATAGCCACGTGCCCAAAAATGTTTTTCATTGTTGATTGTTGCACTAAGCAGTCTTCAGGGTCACTGACAATCTTTTTAACACGCAGCAATTGGCTATAGGGTAGATTCTTGAGTAGGCTGGGTTGATGATAACTCATCAGGTGCAGCAAATTGTTACGGTCAGTCGATTTACGGAACAGGGTGGTATTGTAGCCAGACCACCTCTTCTCTATTTTGACATCAAGGAAAGTGATTGTATCATTTGATATCTCGCTGGTGAATTGAATGCGTCTGTCAATTCTGTTGAGGTATTCGAAGAAGGTATTGAATGTTGTTTCTGTGCTTGTCCAAATTCCAAAAATATCATCAATGTAACATGTCCATAAGTGGATGTTTTTGCTCCATTCTTGCTTATTCAGTATGTGATCTAATTCGAATTTGTGCATGAAACAGTTCGCATATGTGGGTGCCATGGTGGCACCCATCGATGTCCCGGAGATCTGTAAATAAAACTGATTTCAATACTGAAAATATGAATTCTCGGCAATAAATTGGAGAAGGGTCAGTATGAATTCTTTTTGTGCTCGGACCACAGGTGTTTGTAGTAGTAGCCATTCAACGGATTCAGTGCCAAGGTCATGGGGTATGGATGTGTATAGGCTCTTGACGTCAATGGTAAACATTAGATGATCCTGTTGAGGGATTGTGGATTTGAGTTTCTGTAGAAAATGTGTGGTGTCCCTGGTGTAGGTAGAGGTGTTCTGTATCAACAGTTGGAGAAAGAAATCGATGTAGACACCCAATGGCTGATTGATGCTGTCCATACCTGCAACTATCGGTCTTCCAGGAGGTTTGGTCAAATCTTTGTGAATTTTTGGCAATGTGTAGTAATTTGGAACTCTGGGGTGAATGTTGTTCAATAATTTACGAGCGTGTTCATTGATCCAGTTGAGGTCCATGGCTTTATCAAGTAGTGTCTCCAAGTTTTGTTTGATGGCCATGGTAGGGTCATGGTCTAAAGGCGCATAGATGGTTAGGTCTTGTCTTGTACATTCTGCATCATAGTCAGCCGTATCCATGATGACCAGGGCACCTCCTTTGTCAGCCGGTCGTATGGTTATGTCCTTGTCACTATAGAGATCCCTGATGATTTTCATCACATGGGGTTTGAGGTTCTTATGTGGGGGAGTTTTGTAGCTAATCCGTTCGAGATCTCTGGTGACGGGTTTATGAAAAATATCAATCGATGGGACTGTAATTGGTGATATGAATCCGCTCTTTGCTCTAAATTCTTGGAAATCAGGAGCGTTTGTTGCACTCTCATGAGTTTCTAGTTTTTTTTTTTAAAATATATTTTTATTTTGTATATAAACCAAACAACAATACAACTGAACATAAATAAACACATTTAACAACAAAAAGCACTGCAATCCCCATCCCTCCCCCCTATGAGCCTGTATGGTGTTTGCCATCGGTATCCGCTGTGAACGGGGGGGCGTCATCGCTCTCAGATTCAGTTGGAGCCGACCCCGTTCCGAACAGTTCGGCTATCAACAATTTCCAAGCCGCGAGGGAGCACATTTCCTCCTCCTCCCCTGCAATACTGGTATCCCGCCACACAGCCGTCTCGGCCTCCGCCCATTTCTGGAGATCCCTCCACCAGACCTCCATTCGTGGCTTATGACACTCCTTCCATCCCATGGCAATCCTACGTTTAGCAAGCACATAAGCCAAATCTTTCAATTTCTCGACATGTCTAAGTTTACACGCTCTGGGATATCCCCCCAATAAGCAGGCCCAGGCCGAATCCACTTTGAGCGTGACCCCCTTTCCTGCCAGCTTCTGCGCCACTTCACCCCAATAGCCTGCAATTACTGGGCACGCCCAGAACATGTGTATCATGTCTGCATTCTCCTCGTCACACTTGGGGCACGCCTGGCGTCCAACATCCCGAAATTTGGATATTCTCAGGGGGGTCATGTATGCCCTGTGCGTTATGTAAAGCTGTATTTGCTTAAACCTGGCATTTCTCGATACTCTTTTATGGTACCCCAGGGCTCGCTCCCACAACCCGTCTGCCATCGGGGCCCCCATCTCCGTTTCCCATTCCAGTCTCAAGTGCACTAAATCGCTCCCAACCTTCGTCATCAACATCTCGTACAACCTAGAGACCTCATGCCCGCCCTCCGATGTGTCATATAGTATCTCCACCGTGGCGTCCGGTTCATCGGCCAGGGTAGTTTCGGGCCACCTATTCCGGATCTCCTGCACTATCCTGTGATATGTCATATATTGACCCCTGTGCAATCCCGACCCTGCCTCTAATTCTTCGAACTCCAAAATGGTCCCATCCTGCCAAATATCTCCCATGGTGACCAACCCCACTGACTCCCAGTATATCCGGATGGTTACTCTGAGCTGTCCATCTCCCTTCGCCAGTGCAACCAATGGGAACTGCGACACACACGGCAAAGGGTTACCCATCATCCTGCAGGCCCGTTTCCACATGTTCCATCCCAAAGCTAGCATTCTAGGCCGCTCCTTCATGCATGCATTAGTCACCCAGATCACCTCTCGCAGATAGAACGGGGAGCAATCCCTCCCAAACAGCCTGTGTTCAGGCGTCTCGTCGTCAGAGAGCCACCTGGACACATATTGTAGCTGCGCTGCCACATAATAGGCCTCAAAGTTCGGCAGTTTGACTCCGCCCTTCTCGTAGAAGTTCTGCAGCTTCCACAGTGCAACTCTGTTGCGCGTGCCGTGCCACAGGAATTCTCTGCAAATACTATGTAGCCTCACAAAAAACTTCCCAGGAATCATGTAAGGGATGTTGTTAAAACAATGCAGAAGCCTGGGCAGTACCACCATTTTAAGCATAGCTCCCCGACCCATCATCGCCAGTGGCAATCTTTCCCAGAACCTCATGCATTTTTTGATCTTCCCCACAGCAAGTTCAGTGTTATGCTTGTGCTCTTCCACAATCGTGTGATACACGTCAATTCCCAAGTATCTAAAGGATCTCGTTGCCCACGGGATCTGCAACACTGGCAACCTGTCTACCGGAGTCCCCACATAGCCCCCTAGCGGAAATAGAATGGATTTCTGGGGGTTTACCGCTATACCGGACAACCAGGCATACCTCCCCATCACCTCTAAGACAAACTGCAAGTTTTCTTCTGGGTATCTTAGGTATAACAGCATATCATCTGCATACAGGGATATAAGGTGACACTCTCCTCTTACATCGACGCCGACCAGGTCATATTGCTGCCGGAGGTAAATCGCTAAGGGTTCTAGGGCCAGGATGTACAACATTGGGGACCAGGGGCACCCCTGCCTAGTGCCTCTGCACAACTGCCATCTCTCTGACACCACTGCACCCGTGCGGACCCTGGCTAGTGGAGCACTGTATAACATCTCGGCCCACCTAACGTAACCTGGTCCCATCCCGTACCATCTCAGAGCCGCCAGCAACCAAGGCCACCGAACAGAGTCGAACGCTTTAACCGCGTCCAATGCCACTATTGCCATTTCGCCGTCATCACTACAACCCCACTCGACCACCCTGTGAAGGCGTCTGTGGTTGTGAGTAATGTTCCTATTAGGGACATAGCCCGTCTGGTCAGGGTGGATCAACTTGCCGATCACTCTACGCATTCTAGTGGCCAGGACAGCTGTCAGGATCTTGCTATCTTGGTTCAGCATCGACAGGGGCCTGTAGGAGCCACAATCATGTCCCGGTTTATTTGGCTTGGGGAGCGGTATTATAATCGCCTCCCTAAGTGACTCCGGCAACCGTCCCATCTCGTACGCTTCGTTGAGCATTTCCAGCATGGGCGGAAGCACTTCCTCCGCATACACTTTATAAAATTCACTGGGGAACCCATCTGCCCCTGGGGCCTTGCTAGTGGGCAACTGTCTCACAATCTCCTTCAGCTCTTCCAGGGTGATTGGAGCATCCAGCTCCTCTCGCTCCTCATCGCTGACCTTAGGCAAGCCTATATCTTCCAGTACTTCGTCTATTTCCTCCTGGCTGCCCCCTTCGCAGTCTTCATATAAGACCTTATAGTATTCCACGAATGCCCTGTTCACGCCTTCTTGGGTGTCTACCTCCTCCCCCCTTTCATTGGTTACCAATCTGATCGGGGATCGTGGGGTCTCACTCTTGTACAGCCAAGCTAAGAGTCGGCCCGTTTTATCTCCCCCCGCATGCACTCTCTCGATATACTTTCTATAGTTCAAATTACAGAGCCTATCCCAATGTTCCGCACACTCCTGTTGCAATTTGGAGACCGCCTCCGCATCTGTCCCCCCACCTTTCAACTCCTCTTCCAGCTCAGTCTCAGCTCTATGCAGATCCGCCAGGACTCCCCCCATCAATCCCTTAGACTTCGCAATGGCGATCCCCCGCATTACGACCTTAAAGGCCTCCCATAAGGTGCCAGCCGACTTAACGCTCCCTTTATTCACCTCAAAATAAGCAGATATCTCCTCCCTCATATCCTCTCTGAAGGCAGGGTCCTTGAGCGCCTCCGCCCTGAGGCGCCATGTTGGTATACGCGCTCGTGGGGAATACAGCTGCCATCGCATGACCAGGGGCGAGTGGTCAGAGAGGACTCTCGCCCTGTAGTCTATATGTTCGCACTCCGCGACTATGTCTGGCGTAGCGAAAAAGTAATCAAGCCTCGTGTGCAGTAGATGCGGAGCCGAATAGTGTGAGTATTGCCTCACGCCCGGGTGTTTCGCTCTCCACACATCTACCAGGCCAAAATCCGCCAGCAGCGTCTGCAATACCTTAGCCGCCGGGCTGGGCTTAGTCATCTTGTCATCCGACCTATCCTCCCTGGGATTCAACACACAATTAAAGTCGCCACCCCATATCACCGTTCCCCCCATCCCGACACTGAGCTTGGTGCACAGCGTCCTAAAAAATGTCGCCGTTTCCTGGTTAGGCGCGTATGTGTTTACAATGCACACTACTTTGTTCTCTACCAGCCCCCTCACCATAACCAACCTCCCATCCTCCTCTACAACCTCCTCAATTAGCTTAAATGGGACGTGTGGCGCCACCCACACCAGCACTCCTCTGGCATAGGCGGAGTACGTTGATCCTACCACTGTTCCTTTCCACTTCCTCCCTACCAGCTCCAGTTTCTCTCGCTTTAGGTGTGTCTCCTGTAGCAGGGCTACGTCTATCTTCTGCCTCTTAAGATACAACATGACTTTATTTCGCTTAAGATAACTGTTAAGCCCTCTAACGTTCCACGTTAATATCCTGAGGTCTCCCATGGCCTATCAGTAGTTTCTTCCCCCCGTCCGAGGCAATCCCTCCCCACTTTGCGAACACCCAATCCCGGTTTCACCCCCAGGCTCATACAAAAACTAAAACACCCCCCCAAACCCCTACCCCAAACAACTGCCCAGCTCCATCCCTGGATCTCAGGCATCCCTGTGTTCGGTCCTCCTTGGAAAACCCAAATAGAGAACCCGACAGGGTGTCACCCCACTAACAGTGACTAAACTAAACACAAAAAAAGGGGGTGAAAAGAGCGGCTTCAGGAGGCTCCTCTACTTCGCAACCATGTCCGTGCTTACGGACCACGTTTCATAACCATTGACACGCACATGTTCTCCAGCGAGTTCAGTGACTATATTCAAGTCTCAATGTTCGTGACCCGACCGGGCCTACAGCGTTACTTATCTCGTCTTTTATTTTCCGACGGCCGTCTGAACATCTGACTCCTGAGGGCAGTTTTGTGCATCCAACCACTCCATAGCATCCTCCGGGGTGACAAAGAACAGCAGCTTGCCCTGAAAGAAGACCTTCAGTTTGGCCGGATAGAGCAACATGTATTTAAGCCCCGCTTCCCGCAATCTCCTCTTCACCGATCCAAAGTTCATACGACTGCGCTGTACCTGCAGGGTGTAATCGGGATAGGCAGTTATATTCGCCGCTCCTCGTTGTATTGTGCCTCCCTTGCGGAAGTGTTCAAGGATCCTTTCTCGATCCCGGTAATTGAGGATCTTGGCTATCACTGGCCTGGGCGGGTTTCCCGGCGGCGGCTTCCTAGTTAAGGCCCTGTGCGCTCTCTCAACCGCAAAACCCTGCGACAGAGTGCCTCCCGTGATCTCCTGCAGTAACATGTTTTCAATAAATTCCGTTGGATTATGGCCCTCGGTTCCCTCCGGTAGGCCCACAATACGAATGTTGTTCCTCCGGGCGCGTCCTTCTGCCTCCTCCGCCCTACTCTCCAGATTGCCCACGCGTTGCACCAGGGCATGGAGTTCGCGCTTATGCACAGCGCAGTCCGCCGCGGCAGGGCCCATTTCTTTCTCTAAAGTCTCCGTGCGCTCAGCCAGAGTACGCACGTCCTGCCTTAGGAGGTTCACGTCCTCCTGTACTGCCCCAACCTGGAGTTCCATTGCGGTCTTCAGTTCAGCCACAGCGAGCTGGAGCTTGGTCTCCCAGGTCTCTTTCAGGTCTGCGATGGCAGCGAGGACTTCATGGTTCGCACCCCCGGCGGCCATTTCCTTGGCTTGCGTTTTGTCTTTGTTTTTGGCTCCGTCTGGGCCGGGAGGCGTCTTAGCGTATTCGTCGAGCGTGGGCTGCTTGGTCTTCGTTCTCAGGGGCTTGTTTGACATGTCTCCCGTCCTACTATCCCTGCTCGGATCCAGGGCAGGGTGTCACAGTGCGCTCTTCGGGTGCCCCATCATTATCGCCACGTCTCTGACACAAAGTTCCTTTGTCCTCCGGCTCACCCGGCCATCAGGCTAAGCCAGGTCGCGTCTCGCCCTTTGAAGCGCACTTTGGGCCACGAAGGGCCCGGGGCTCAGTTCCAGGTCACACCGCACACTCCAGTTACAAAGTGTCTTCGGCCAGGCCCTGCTCCCTTCCCAGGTCCGCGCCGTCGGCCTCGCAGGACTGGGTGTCTTTAATGACCACGATGCACCCGAGTCATGCACCTTCCCCACCACCACGCTCCAGTGCAACCGTCAGGCGCCCAGATCAATCACTCCTTTGTTCCTTCGTTAGGCGGCGGCGGCCATTTTCTCGTTCATCGCACTCTCGCCTCCAGATCTTCTTTTAGCTTCTTGTTGCGCTCTCACAGTGCAGGCCCGTATCGAAACGTGTCCACACGTTCACCTGAGATTCCTGTACGCAGTCATATCAGTCTCAGCCAAATTACATCGGTCCTTGCACGGTTTTCCGTCGGATAATGTACGGATCTGCGGGAGCCCCCGTACAGACACGTCCTTTCACATGGCTTCCTAGCCACGCCCCCCTCATGAGTTTCTAGTTCTTCAAAAAAGACCTTAAGTTTGAGCTTTCTTACAAATTTATACAGTTCAATCTTGGTGTCAAATAATGTCGTGCTATATGTAGGCACGAAACTCAAACCCTTCTGGAGGGTATCTTCTTCAGTTTTGTTCAAAGTTCTGTGGGATATGTTAATTACTAAGTTTTCCTTAGTTGCAGTCTCGTTTGGAGTTTGTTTCTAGGATTTCCTCCTCTCCCTGCAGGTTCTTTTGGGTGAGCGCCTAAAAAAGCCGAAGTTGAAGGTGTTTGTGTGGATGGACTGGTCGTACGGTTGGAGCCATCCGTTGTTTGTTCCGAGGGGACGTCAGCGTCCCTTTGTGCCTCTGAGTCTGAGCTGGATGTATTATCTGGTGGATATTTATAAAGTTCTTTCAGAGCTACTGGTCCATATTTATCCATCCACGTGTATGCCTCTTCATTAATATAGTCATAGGTATCTTGTTTGAATTTTTTAACTTTCTTTTGTTATAGCTCAGTCTTGTAGTCTTCGAGTTTGGTGTTGATATCTGCTAGAATAATGTTGTATTCTTCCTTGCCTAGCGAGCCAACCAGTTCTTTTTTCAATATCTTGGATTTCAGTATTCAGGGTAGTCATATTTTTGGATAACTCTTGAATGGTTAATAGAATCAGGTCCAAGGAACATTTGTTCAAAATAGCTTCCCACTTGCATACAAACTCTTTACTTTCTTTGCATAGAGTGGGATGGAGTTATATGCGCAGACCTCTTGGAATGTGTTGGTTCTTAAAATAGCGACCTAATGTGATCGCATGTAGTTCCCTGTTGATTTCTTTGCGTATCAAGTATTCTAACTGTTTAATGTGTTTGGCTGAGTCTTTAGTTGTGGTTGCATGTGTGCCAATAGATGTTTCGCTAATCAATTCGAGAATTGCCGTCGCCTCCTCTGTTGAGAACCCTAGGGTTTCTGCGCATTTAGATGAAAGACCTTCAATGTCTTCAAAGGACATGTTGATTTCAAAATTAGTAAAAAAGTTAATTAGTAACTTTGCCCTGAACATTTTTGATAAACTATTATCCTTTGAAACACAACAAGGACTCTCATTATTTGGAAACTTGCCATGTCCCGTTTATGTATTAAGCTTCATCAATTTTGAAGATTTCTCTAATAATTTCACAACCCATGTTGGGTATAATGGAGAGCGGCTGTGTGACTGGGTTTGTAATCTAGTCTCCGTCCTCACATGTTTTTTGAGTCAGGATGTCTCCAGACTCATCACAGCCAGCTCCTGTAAAACTTTTTGACTAATTGCGAATCAGAGATTTTTATTTTTGCATACGAATTACTAGATTTGAAGTGACTTTACCCTGTGGTGCCCACTTATTCTCTTCTTGTTCCTAAAGGCTGAAAGAGGCACTAAAAGGCAAAGGCAAGAAATGCGGGTCGGGCTTGGGGTGCAGCTAACATACCACAGCTAGTGAAGCTGAAACTCTTTGGACTTATGTCCAGTGATAGTTAGGGCCAAAGTCCCATTCTAAGAGAATCAGATAGCAACAGCAGAAAGGCAGGCTAGCCAGAAGCCATAGTCTGGATTCTGGTGGAACTGGCAATCCCGCCAGAGATAGTAAATAAGACTTGCAGTAAGAAACCAAGTAAGAACAAAAATAGAGAAGGGTAGTCCTGGGCTGAAACCCACCAAAGAAATTAAGTCACATTGTCTCATTGTGAAACAGCGCCACGGTGGAAGCGTGTGCGATCCTGGGACACAATTTAATCGGACTAGCAAACCAGAATGGCTCTCTGGAGAATTCTGAGCCGGACAAACATTCCTCTCACTTGTTTTGTTCCCCTTAAATACTCACATTCTTTTATGGAGATGTATCTTTGCTTGGTTCTAGGATTGTGTTCCCTCTGTTTTGAAACAGCCGTTCAGTTCTCACCTGCAGTAATTAAATGGATTGAGTCCTTTCTATCAAACCGATCCATGAGGGTCTTTTCCAACACATCAGCGGCCCCTCCTAGCTTAGTGACATATGGGGTACCACAAGGCTCCTGCGTGTCCCCTACCTTGTACAATGCTTTTACTAAGCTTCTATTTGACAAACTTGACAAAATGGGTATCACGTATACAAATTATGCGGATGATATTGAAATACTTATACCAATCACAGGATGTTAGGATACCGACACAAAACATCTCAACACAATCTACCTCGCAATCCAGGCTTGGATGGCACAAAATGAACTATGCCTCAACGACGAAAAGACAGAGCTAATTCTAATTGGTAATAAAGCTAAATTAAACAACCTCCCACAACAATACAAATCTTTCAACATTGATGGCAAAACACCATCACGGTCACAAATGAAATAAAAACGCTAGGGGTCTACATTGACTCGGCCCTTACCTTAAACAGACAGGTGAATGCCATTGTCTCATCTTCAGCTTATACTTCTAAATTAATTGGAGCTAGTAGACCATTCCCATCACCGGACACCAGCATCACCTTAGCCAGAGCCTTGATACTATCTAGGATAGATTATTGCAATTCCCTCTTTGTGGGCACCAGTAACAGAAACATCAGAAAATTGCAAATTGTACAAAATGCCATCAGAGCGACACTAAACTTACGTAAGAACAAACATATCTCGACCACTAGACGAAATATCCACTGGATCCCAGTCCAAGAGAGGATCAATTTCAAAATCCTCACCTTGACATAGAAATGCCTCGCCAATAATGCACCTGCCTACCTCAGCAACCTGATCAGCAAAACTCAGTCCAATAGACCAATACGCTCCCCTTATGCCAACCTCATTGTTACGCCTAGATATGCAGGCGGCTCAAGCTTCCCTGTAGTAGCAGCTAAATTGTGGAACACTCTCCGCACACACCTGAGAAATGACACCTCCCTAGGGTCCTTCCGCAAAATACTAAAAACTCACCTATTCAGCCCAGAGACCAAACAATAACTACTAACACCTATCTGCAATGTCATGACTGTCGGCTAATGCAACTCCATGTACTTTTCTGCGTTTGAGCAAATTATGATCTCATTCAAATGCTTAACTGTAACTGACCAATGCAATTGCATCGATGATATACAAACTGTAACTAAGTGTGTAACCATGTTCTTAAAGCTACAGCCTTAGATGCCCATGGGCTATGTGCGCTTTATAAATGTACCTATAAATAAATAAACCATGTGTTTAACCCTTACACAATTATCCAGACATCTGTTTGTCCCTCAGTCTGTGACAATATACAAAAACATCCCTACCATTCTAGTATTTTAGTTTATTGGAAGCAAATGTGGTTCTTATGAGTATAATATTTGCAACCAGCAGTTTTTGTAAAGTATTTATTTTTCTCCCAATAGGTTGTGTCGCTTGAAAAAGAAAGCACAAGCAGAAGCAAACGCCACTGCTATCAGCAACCTGCTGCCTTTCATGGAGTATGAACTACACACCCAACTAATGAACAAACTGAAGCTTAAAGCCATGAATGCACTTTTTGGGCTTAGAGTTCAGATCACCGTGGGTGAAACCATGCTGATGGGCTTAGCAGTACGTAACTAGCTTTCGTTTGCCGTTGTTGTGATTGATATATTTCGTTTTGACTGATTTTTATATTATTTTTCACTATCAAAGTTAATTCATGAGACAGCTGTATATGAAAGGGTGTTTTTGCAGTTCATTGAAGATTAACGTTGACCCTAAAACACCTTAATCAGAATTCTCAACACAAAGATACCCACAGTAATCATCTTGAAATGGATTTTGTATTTATATATACAGGCAATTCTGGTGCCTTTTATAAGAGTAGGCGCTCATTAGTAACTGACTAGTTGATTTTAGGGAATACAAGGCACTGTGGTGAACCAGGAGGAGGACTCTGACAATTGTGAGTCATGATTAAAGGCTTTTATGAAAAGGAAAAGGAATCAAACGCCTAATTGAGATGCCAAGAGGCCTTGTGATGATTTAGAGCACTACTGCCCTTACCTGAAGAGCGTCTTTCCATTTCAACTGCAGGTGCTGCACTCTGGGGATCACTAAATAAGCAAAATTCAAACAGAAGTGTGGTGCCCCTATTATGCCATTCATGGGCACCTGGGTTCACAGAGAGATAAGGGGGGTAGTGTACCGTGATTTGGGATTCAGGTTTTGGGCCATTCACCTTACAAAGTGGACCACGCCATCTCTAAACAGAGTCTTGTAAGATCATTTGTCAAATGCAGTAGGCAATTCAGATGCATTAGGTATTGCCATGAAGCTGTGTACTGACTACTCAGAGGAAGCTAACCTGCACGCTCTGAAGGGCGGAGCCACTCCTGCATCTTTCCATGCTAGTATTACAATCTACAGCATCTGTCGGATGCTGTGTACTGTAGTTCCACCAAGCACTGCTTCCTAAATTTGAATGCTAGGGCTCAATCAGCAATGCGACAAGTTTTGGTATCTTAGAATGGGCACTGGGAATAACGAGGCTAGGCACACACCAGAGCTTCAGTTTAATCCAATAACGGGAAATTTACAAAAATGGGAAAATTGATAAAGGCCTCAGAAAAAGTTTCCTCCATTCTTCCCGCAAGTTTTACCTTACCCCAAAGCAAGTAAGTGTGTGTACTCAAAGTTCCAACTATTATTCAGTAAAAGGGTTTCATCAAGATAGGGATCTGATCCCCTTCTTCCATGACCAACCAATTAAGCCCTTCCCAGTAAAGCTTCCTTGGGAAGGCCCTGAATTCCCTTACTCAGTCCAATCCCTTTCAAAGGAAAGTCCCTCAGAGATCTATGCAATGTGAGAAATCTGAGGGCGTTCTCACATTTAACCCACTTAAGACCCCCCCCCCCCCCTCAGGTGACCAAGAGAAGGGTAAGACTGTCAGATTCTGGCCCCAAGAGTGTGGCTGCGAAGGGGTACTATTGGGATAGAGGGTCTTTGAAGAATGGAAGTGGAACGCCTGAAGATGAGATCTAGCATCCCCCTTTTCCTAATCCTGATCTATTCTACCTCCCCTCTACTATCATAGGATATTGTCACACATGTCCTATCCTACCCCCCAAAACCTTCAGTCGAACACTCACTCTGAGTGTAACGCTCACCTGGTATCCACGGGGACGTCACCCTGTTCTGACCTCTTACGACCTTGAACCCTTCCCTGGAGTCTACTCGACTGGAGACTGGGCCTGAAACACAGGATTGGTAGAGTTTAACTCCCTATTGTCTCTGTGTGCTTGAACCCCTTCTTCCCCGGTGTCCAACCCTTCCCTTTAATCCACAGCTCACCTTGTTTTCCTGGAAAGTGTGCTCTCCGCCCTGCTTTCAGCGCAGGGGCGCGTTGATTGATGCGGGCTCGTTGCTGCCTAGTTACTTCACTGGCAAGAGTCCGACAGGTAAGTATAATGAGTCTTTTGAACAGTTCTCTAACTTCGTTCCTTTCCTTCCTTAGATGATGGCCGGTGTCCGGGGATGGCGACGTGCTGCTGAGATGAGTAGCGCTGAAGGTGAGTGAGAGCGCGATGTGACCCTTTCGTATTTGTATTGAACTGAGTTGTTTTTCTGTGTCTTTTAGGTGCCGCAACGTTTTCAGCGTGGATGCCGGTTATGAAGAAGAAATGCGGTGAGTAAGCATGGTATGCGGCGCCTCTAGATGTTTCCATGCTAACCTGGAGTGTCTTTTCCCTCTTGCAGATGGATGAGAAGTTCCGGAAACAGCATTCCCCCAGAGCGGCTGGGATTCAGGTAAGCGTTTGAAGCTCGTACAGTCTTTAAAAATAAGTGAAGATTTGATGAATGCTTACTAATGCCTTTTTTCTGTTCTTTTCCCTTTTCCTTAGGAAGTGGCGTGCCGGGATGGGAATTAAACCGCCGAAGATGCCCACAGAACAGAAGAAGCGATGAATGATGGGCAGAAGCGCCGCAAGGTAAGGCTGTTCCTAACGGTGTTCTTGTTCTTGCAGGAGCTGAGCGCAGAAGAAAAATGCAGGCCTACTGGAGACCGATCCGAACACGGTGAGTGTCACGCTGCAGGTGCAGAAAACACAAAGCATGTTTCTCAGCCCGGGCGTGGCTTAGATAGTCTCTGGGTATCCCAGGTGTCTCTGGGCTGAACCACACCCACAAGACTAGACTGCACATGCAGTTCTGGGAACCGAAATATGTGGGGGCATCCATCTTGTCCCCATCAATGCACTACAAGTCCAATCCCCAATGTTATCCTATGGGAGTGAGTGTGTCTGGTGCCAAAAGCGCCAAGTCTGACTCCAAGTGGGTCTTTGGAGGGATGGAGAGGCCTTTGAGGGCCATGTAGGTGATCGTGGCCTGGCTCCAGCCTGACATCTTGGAGGGCTGGGGACATGAGGGGCAGGAATTATGACAGCACCCCCCACCCCCCCAAGGCGCCTCTCAAGGTGGCTCTTCTGTCTGGTCCTGGTTTGTTTGGATGGTTTTGATGAAATCGTCTAAGCAAGCAAGGTGCATGGATGTACTCACAAGGCTCCCATGTCCTGTCTGTGGACCATACCCCTTCCAGTCTACTAAGTAGTATAATTTGGATCTGACGTACTTTGAATCCAGGATGTCCTTGACTTCGATTTCTGGCTCCCCGGCGACTACTACTGGCTGCGGTGGCGTTGCTACCCGGGTCCCAGGTTGAACAGGTTTAAGGAGAGACACGTGTAACACAGGATGAATATGCATGTTTGACGGCAAAGCTAGTCTGACCGCCACAGGATTTATCACAGAGGTGACGGTGAATGGACCCAGGTATCTTGGACGGAAAGTTCGGGTTCCTTTAACGGACACGTGTTTAGACGCCAGCCAGACTTTGTCTCCCACTTGGTAGTTAGGGGCCTTTGCTCGGTGTTGATCAGAAAACTTCTTTTGGCGATTCTTAGCTTGAAGTAGGTGTTCAGCTGCCCTTTTAAAGGTTTGAGAAATGGTCGTGTGAAAGGTTTTGACTGCTGGCATTTCCAGGGTTGTAGGAACGTCAAACTCAGAAGTACGTGGGTGCCTGCCATACATGCTGGTGTGTAGGGAATTATTATAAGCATATTCAGCTATCCATAATAGGTCGAACCAGCTTGGTGTAACATGCAACGCAGATACTGCTCGAGCGTCTGATTTGTCCTCTGTTTGACCATCCGTTCGGGGATGGTGACTGGTGGATAGCCGGATGTCGATCTGCGCCATAGAGCAGCATTTTCTCTAGAAGTTAGATACGAATTGAGTACCTCAGTCTGAGACTAAAACTGAAGGAAACCCATGCAGCCGTACGATGCCTTCAAGAAATACCTTTGCCAGAGTGGAAGCATTTGGGAGCCCCTTAAGAGGAATGATAAGTGCCATTTTTGAAAATAGGTCCACAACCACAAGAATTGTGTTAAACCCTTGACTGGGTGGTAAGTCAGTAATAAAATCGAGGGACAACGTGTGCCAGGGTGCTGGTGGGATTTCCAGTGGTTGTAATAGCCCAGCCGGTTTCTGCTTGGATGACTTGTTTTGAGCACACACTCCACAAGATAGGATGAATTGGATAATGTCTTTACGCCACGTGGGCCACCAATACTTTCGTTTTACCTTGGCTAGGGTTTTAGCCATTCCGGGGTGGCCCAAAATCAAGGAATCATGATAACCGGACATGACTTGTTCTCGTAGTTCTTGGTTTGGTAAGAATAAACGATTCCTGAAGTAGGGCAACTGATCTTTTATCATGTAATGGTCTCCTTGTGCACTCCACGCTTATAATTGCTCCGGACTCATCAGGTTTTGGATTTCATGTAATTCTTTCTGAGATATGGTTGCTGTGATTCCTAGGAGCTTGTCACTCGGGATGATTGCTATTGGGTCAGGGGTCTGATACCCTTGCTCTTCCACCCCCATACGGGAAAGGGCATCGGCCTTCCCGTTTTTCACCCTTGGTCGAAATGTAATCACGTAGTCATATTCAGCAAAAAAAGAGCCCAACGTAGTTGTCCTGAGGATTGGGCCTTTGCTGTTTTTAGGTACTGGAGGTTCCGGTGGTCAGTTATTACGGTGATTGTGTGTCTGGCGCCCAAGAGGTAGTGCCGCCATGCCTTAAAGGCTGACTTAATGGCCAGGAGTTCTTTGTCTGTGATAGCGTAATTGAGTTCAGGGGGTGTGAATTTATGCGACCAGAAGGCAACAGGGTGTAACTGGCCCGTTTCGGGGTCCTTTTGTGAGAGGACGGCTCCCATAGCCATGCTTGAGGCGTCCGTTTCCACCAGGTATGGGAGATCAGGGTGAGGGTGGCGTAAGATTGGGGCAGATGTGAATCTTGCTTTGAGATTCTGGAAAGCTTCCTCAGCTTCTGTTGTCCACTGGAACTTTTTGTTGCTTTTCCTTAGCAATGACGTGATGGGATGCACGATTTGCGAAAATCCTGGGATGAACCGGCGGTAGAAGTTTGCAAAACCCAGCATACTTTGAACCCCCTTGAATGAATTTGGGGATGGCCAGTTCAGGATAGCATCTACCTTGTGTACATCCATTCGGATTCCATTCGTGCTGAGAATAAAGCCCAGGAATTCCACCTTAGTGACGTGGAATGAGCACTTTTCGAGCTTGTCGTAGAGCTGGTGTTGACAGAGTTTCTCCAATATGGATCGGACGTGTTTAACGTGGTCCTGCTTTGATGCGGAATATACTAGAATATCGTCGATGTACACTAGAGTACAGACATCAATCAATTTCTGGTAGGACATCGTTCATGAAGTATTGAAATGCTGCAGGCGCGTTCCAAAGGCCAAAGGGCATTACTTGATATTCGTACAAGCCGTATTTGGTGCGAAAAGCGGTTTTCCATTCGTCCCCCTGTTTTACGCGAACAAGGTGATATGCCCCCCTCAGGTCTAGTTTTGTGTAGATTTGGGCATCTTTGACTTGATCAAGCAATGCAGGGATCAGTGGCAGAGGGTAGTGGTTTTTTACGGTAATCTGGTTCAGTGCGCAATAGTCGATGCACGTTCTCAAGTCCCCCTCCTTTTTCGGTACGAAGAATAGAGGACTGGCTGCTGGAGACTTCGAGGGACGGATGAACCTGTTGGCCAGGTATTGGTCAAGATAGGCCTTCAGGTGCTGATTTTCTGGTTCCGTGAGTGCGTAAATTCGCCCACAAGGGATTTGTGCGCCGGGTATCAGGTCGATTTGGCAATCGTATGGTCTATGCGGTGGCAGGGTATTAGCCTGTTCTTTCTGAAAGACATCTTGAAAGTCCTGGCATTCACTTGGTAGGGTGCCGATTGCCACAATCGCAAGCGTAGAGCTTCTGCTGTCTATTGGTTGTTTCTCTTGGCGATAACATGTGTGGGCGCAAGTCTCGGGGAAAGTCCAATTCTTTTGCTCGCCAATTGATTCGAGGATTGTGAGCTACCAACCATGGCATTCCCAAAATCAACCGGAACTGTGGTGCCTTAACGAGGTCGAAAACGAAAGATTCTTGGTGTCCATCCTGGCACAGAAGGGCTAAAGCTGCAGTGCATTGGGATACTGGACCACAAGCTATTTCCGTGCCGTCGACAGTGGTAACAGTGTCGGTGGTTGATTTAGGGCGTAACAGAAGCCCCATCTTTGCCGCAAGATCCTGGTTGATGTAATTCCCAACTGCTCCACTGTCAATCTATGCTCTTACTGCGTGCATCCGAGATGGTTGTTGGTGATTGATCAAGACCACAGATAGTGCAAAATGGGAGGTCGGTGGTTCACTTTCTTCACTCGACAAGTGGACCCCTACAATTGCTGGGCTGGGGAGTTTTCTGATTCCTTGATGGTATCTTCCTTGTCCGTGGCCCCTACCGTCCTCCTCGGTGGCTACACAGGGCACTCTTTAAGGAAATGACTTGACCTTCCACAGTATAGACATAACTGCTGCTGTCTCCTTTTATCCCTTTCCGCTTTAGTCAAGGGGGATCTGACCCCCCCGATTTGCATTGGTTCTCCTGAACCTTCTGTTGTGCGGGCAATATTGTCCTTTGAACGCACATACATAGGGTGAGGGTCAGGTCTGGTTCGATCTGCTCTTCGGTCCTGCAACCTATGATCCAGTTGAACAACAAGGTCAATGAATTCTGAGCAGTCTTTCGGGGGGTTCACTACTTGTGCGAGAACATCCTTGAGCTCCCCCTGCAACCCCGGATGAAATAACGTGGTTCTCTTCTCCACTGGCCATTCTGCTTCAACTACAAGTCTATTGAACGTGGCTATGAATGTTAATAGGTCTTGATTCCCTTGGCGTAGAGACAGACGTTTGTTGTCTAATGCCTGCCCATGAGTACAACGGGCGAACCGCTTTTCCATCTCCTGCTGAAAGCCCCTGAAGTCATGCAGCAAAGGATGGTCTTGGGCCACAAAGGGTACAGACCAGTCTGCGGCGCTACCACTCAGGTAGGATAGCACAAAAGTGACCCGTGATTGGTCATTCGAAGGGCCCCTGGTCTACAAAGGAAGTGCAGGCGGCACTGGTTCATGAACGTTGCAAACCTCTTGGGATCCCCCGTAAATCGCTCGGTGGGGCCAAGGGAACTGCCCCAGGAATTGGCTGATGGTGCTGGCATCGAGGGCACGCTTCCCGGCAATGGTGCATGCCTTGCTTGTGACTGGAAAAGTTGCCGACTTAAATCATCAGTGCATTCTTTGGCTACTATCAGCTCTCTCCTCAGGGTGTTAGTCTCCTGCCTGGCTGCATGTACTTCGGAACGTAGCTGCCCCAAACATGTGGGCTAACTGGTCGGTTTCTGGCGTTTCCATGACACCCAGGTGGATTTTGATGTGAGGCTTTGTGTTCTGTAACGCTCACCTGGTATCCACGGGGACGTCACTCAGCCTGTTCTGACCTCTTACGACCTCAAACCCTTCCCTGGAGTCTACTCGACTGGAGATTGGGCCTGAAACACATGATTGGTAGAGTTTAACTCCCTATTGTCTCTGTGTGCTTGAACCCCCTCTTCCCCGGTGTCCAACTCTTCCCTTTGATCCACAGCTCACATTGTTTTCTTGGAAAGTGTGCTCTCCGTCCTGCTTTAAGCGCAGGGGCACGTTGATTGATGCGGGCTCGTTGCTGCCTAGTTACTTCACTGGCAAGAGTCCAACAGGTAAGTATAATGAGTCTTTTGAACAGTTCTCTAACTTCGTTCCTTTCCTTCCTTAGATGATGGCCGGCGTCCGGGGATGGCGACATGCTGCTGAGATGAGTAGCGCTGAAGGTGAGTGAGAGCGCGATGCGATCCTTTCGTATTTGTATTGAACTGAGTGTCTTTTAGGTGCCGTGACGTTTTCAGCGTGGATACCGATTATGAAGAAGAAATGCGGTGAGTAAGCGCGGTATGCAGCACTTCTAGATGTTTCCACGCTAACCTGGAGTGTCTTTTCCCTCTTGCAGATGGTTGAGAAATTCCGTAGACAGAGTTCCGCCAGATTTGCTGGGATTCAGGTAAGCGTTTGAAGCTCGTACAGTCTTTAAAATTAAGCGAAGATTTGCTGAATGCTTACTAATGCCTTTTTCTGTTCTTTTCCCTTTTCCTTAGGAAGCGGCGTGCCGGGATGGGAATGACACCGCCGAAGATGCCTGCAGAACAGAAGAAGCGATGAATGATGGGCAGAAGCACCGCAGAAGTAAGATGCAGGCCTACTGGAGACCGATCCGAACATGGTGAGTGTCACGCTGCAGGTGCAGAAAACACAAAGCATGTTTCTCAGCCTGGGCATGGCTCAAATAGTCTCTGGGTATCCCAGGTGTCTCTGGGCTGAACCACACCCAAAAGACTAGACTGCACATGCAGTTCTGGGAACCGAAATATGTGGGGGCATCCATCTTGTCCCCATCAATGAACTACAAGTCCAATCCCCAAGGTTATTTTATGGGAGTGAATGAGTCTGGTGCCACAAGTGCCAAGTCTGACTCCAAGTGGGTCTTTGGAGGGATGGAGAGGCCCTTGAGGGCCATGTAGGTGATTGTGGCCTGGCTCCAGTCTGATATCTTGGAGGGCTGGGGACATGAGGGGCAGGAATCATGACATAGAGCAAAGCAAGGGAATGTAAAACCCCTTTTTCTAACTGTCACACAGGCTTCTCCCGTCCCTTTAAAATCATAAACTACTGAGACCCAATATTTTCCTTCCCTTTTAACCTCATTTGCTGTGGGTACCAAAGTAGAAGAACTAGAACCACCTTCTTATCATAAGGCACACAATCTTCTTTTCCCCAAGTGTCACTCAAGTACTGCTACGAAGCAAAGGAAATCAAGTGGAGTACAGATTTTCTATGAGAAACACCACAATGGTACTGGGACGAAGAAGATGCAGATATAGGCACATCAACCTCTTCATAGGACAAGGCCGGCAGGGTCAGGCAATTGAAACCAACCATGCCCACCTGGGGCGAGGCCAGTGGTGCGATGGGAAAGACGTTAGTCTCTCCAGCTCCCGTGACCGCCAAACACATCCTGATTAAATAGCCTGAGTCCTGCATGCTAGAAAGGCATAAACACTCCGGACAGGTGGCGGACACCCCCGTGCCAAAGCGGGTTGAAGAGCAGCTTAAACCGTGGCCGTTCCACAGAGCTGTGGGCAAGAGGGAATCCAAACAGGTGCCGACCGGCCCGATTTCAAGATGGCCGCCTGGGGTTAACGCTGACTCTGCACCCAGGAAGCGGGGCTGCACTGCAGTGAGATCCGGCTCGCCGCCTGCCTGCTGACAGCACCGGAGGCGGGCGAAGCTCTGACCTGTGTGCAGTACTTGACCAGCCTGCCGGAAGAACTGCAAACCCTGGGAACCCCCGCTGAGGAAGTCACCCCAGGTCGGGCCGGCCGTGCTACGCGGCCCACGCCGGCGGAGGGAGGGCGCGCGCCTACCTGGTGGTGCAGTAGGAGTCGAGCCGGGAAATGCCGGCGGGTGAGTGAACGCGCGCCATCGACTGCACTTGCCCGATCGTGGGCCTGGAGGGTCAGTGGCGAGCTGGAATAAGTGTGCCCGCTAGCGGCTGGACGAGGCAGGGGCCCGGAGCACAGCAGCACACACTCCTTCGTTGGAGCGGGGCCTGGAGGCCAGCACCGTTGGAGCGTGGCAAAGGACACTGACGGTACCCCCTGAAGGGGTCAGCAGGAATAGTGCACTATGCGGAAGCAGCGGCCGCACAGCCTCCAGCCCGTGGGCGGGTCCTTGCCAGCCTGCTGAAAAGTTGTAAACCCGGCGCTCCTCCGTTGGCGAGAGACACCCTGGGCTGGGGAAGCACTGGACTACGAGAGCCCACCGGCAGCCAGATGCAGCAAGGGCCCTTAGCATAGTAGCACACTCACCGCCAAGGGAACGGGGCCTAGAGGCCTGCATCAAGTGACAGCCGAGGCGCGGTCCGCGTGCCGGGACGCCCAAGGTGCCTGCCGAGGGGAGATTCCAGGAGCGCTGAACCACACAAGATCAGCAGCCGCACGGCCGGGGGCGGGGGAACGGGTTCCCCGAGACGAAGCATGGCCTGGACTACAGCCCAAAAGCAGGCGGCCAGCACCGGAGGGCGGACGTGAGTAGCAGCCCCTCAGCCCTACCATCGCAACGGCCAGGGCAGCTGGCAAATGCTCCCGTGGGCAGGGGGAAGAAGACACAAAGCAGGCTGGCCTAGCAGGGAAGAAGCAGGCCCGACTGTGAGGCGGCAGTGGCCCTCTGTAACGGCCACCCAAACAGGCCACGAGTACACCAGCGAGACCCGGAAGCAGACAAACCCCCCGCAAGACCGTCACACGCTGCTTCACTCCGCAGATAGCAACTCTATGTGAGCTGCAGGGACAGAGGGCGACCGGACCGGACCGGTGGGACACACTGGTGCTGGACTGGGCAAGCAAGCCATAACCAGTCCCTACGCCACGGTAGGCTAGTATGTAACCACAGTAGCAACAATTTAGTCTGCAGTCCGGTTGCTGCACGGCGATCTTCGCGCAAAGCCCAGAACCACAAGATGCAGCAAGAAACATGGGGAAAGACAGATCTAAAAGACTGCCCACCCAAAGCAGTATGGATCAATACACTATTCCTCCTCCACAAGCTCCCGATCTCCACTCGCTATCCTTGGAGGAGGTGAAGGAAGACTGTACGATCTCCCTCAAGGGCGTGATGACCGCCATAACGGAATGCCGCACGTCAATGGAACAGAAAATGGACGGAATAAGCATGGACGTGTCCCTCCTCAGACAAGACCTCCAAAAACTAACGGCACGCACTGGAGAGGCTGAACAACGCATCTCTAACGCAGAAGATGGGATTCACAATATGAGACAACTACTCCAGAGCGTCACGTCCAAACTTAGGTGCTGGAGGATAGAATTGAGGACAGAGAGGAGAGATCTAGCCGTAACAATGTGTGAATACTTGGTATCCCCGAGAAAGCAGAAGGCGCCTGCATGGAACTGTTCCTGGAGCAGCTGCTCTCCGACCTGTTTGACCCAGACTCATTCTCCAAGTTCTTCTCTATAGAGCGAGCGCACAGAGTACCCACGGGCAGGCCTGCGCCTGGGGCTCCCCCACGCACAGTAATAGCAAAGTTTCTAAACTTCAGGGACTGAGACGCATTACTGCAACATGCACGCGCCAAGGGCACAATCACCTTCAATGGTTCCAGAATCTCCTTTTTCCCTGACTTTACTAGGGAAGTACAGAGGGCGAGACAATCCTTTGACC
Source organism: Ambystoma mexicanum (assembly GCF_040938575.1). Classification (NCBI taxonomy): domain Eukaryota; kingdom Metazoa; phylum Chordata; class Amphibia; order Caudata; family Ambystomatidae; genus Ambystoma; species Ambystoma mexicanum. The sequence goes on along the minus strand of NC_090936.1, from coordinate 294,091,584 downwards.
ACCTCAAGAAGCAATTACAAGCAATGGGAGTGAAATATGGGCTGCTTTTCCCCGCGCAGCTAAAGATCTACCACAAGGGAACCACAGTCCACTTTAATGACCCCAAAGAGCATGTTGCTGGGCTGAACAACACATAGAAGGTGACTGGTCATCCTCACACGGCAGGAGAGGAAGGAATCGCAGACCACCGCCCGGCCAACAGCGTGCGCCCCGGCAACCTCCAGCACAAGACCCACTGGAAGACATAGGGGGATGACCCACGCCTAGGCCTCCAACCAGTGCCCTGACAGTCAGCAATAAGCACGAAAGGTACCACCTGAACCTTAGGTTGGGATTGTCTTATGTAAGTTGTCCAGTTGACAGCTGGTAGAGTTAATGTTTGGGCAACCGATGCTTCTAGTTGTGAGAAGTATAGGGTGGGTGGGGTTGGGATTGGGATTGTTGAGTTTAGTTAGGGAAAGGACCAGTCTAACACATACCATACCAAAGTCTAACAAGAGGGTTATAGCACAGGGACGCAAGGTTACCGGGTGCCTGGCATCGTCATCAGCAGCACACACTTTCTTAGCCACAGACAGACATGGCACCACGTAACACCAACACCAATACAGCCAGAACGCTGAAACTCATGACTTGGAACGTCAATGGCCTCGGCAATGCAATCAAACGCCGATTGGTGGGGCAATACCTGAACAGACACGCATCAGACGTAGCTTTTCTGTCTGAAACACACCTCGCAGGCACAGAGTGCTCCCTATTCAGATGCACAAACTATAGACTCGCAGTTCATGTAGGCTTCACAATGGGCTCAAGGGGTGTCATGATACTGATACACAAGCATCTCCCTTTTCACCTGAACACAGTAACCCAGGACACTGGAGGCAGATACATATACGCGACTGGCACACTCTGGGAGCACTCTATAACACTGCTAGCGATCTATGTACCTCCCACTTTATTGACGCCGCTGCTCACCGACATCTCCCCCCTGATTGCGGCAGACACCTCTAACATCACGTTAATAGGAGGGGACTCCAACGAAGTCATGGACACAGTTCGGGATCGCTCACACCTTCGTAATAGAAATCCCAGTGCACCCACCAAACTTGCCACATTCACGAATGCCAAGGGCCTGTGTGACGTATGGAGAGAACTCCACCCTAACGCCAGGGAATACTCCTTCCACTCGGGGGCCCATGCCTCGCTCTCCAGATTGGACTACTTCTTTCTCCCATCAACTGACCTACACAGGGCACACGAAGCATGCCTGTTCCCCAGAGGCATATCCGACCACTCCCCACTGGTGATGCAAATACATCCAGGCCGACTCCCCCGCCTAGCTGGCGCCTGAATAATTACTCCCTGGGCAATCCAGACCTGGTAGTCAAGCTCCAAGAGACAACGCAGACATATTTTGAGCTGAACACAGAGTCTGCATCAGACCCTGTGTCATTATGGGAGGCCTACAAAGCAGTACGGAGGGGTGAACTCATCTCTTGGACGACCGCACAGAGGAAACAATACCTACTCAAGGTACACAAAGCGAACAACGGGTAAAACAGGCAGAGATAGCGCACATAATCCAGGACACGCCCGACACAAACCGAGCCCTGCTTCTGGCACAAAAGCAGCTCCAGAACACTGCACTAGATAATGCCAGACACGCACATTCGACAATGCGGGCAAGAGTTTATGAAACAGGCGATAAAGCTGGGAAAATGCTAGCGTGGCTGGAACGCAAGGAGCAGGGACGCAGCCAGGTCCAGCAGCTACAGACAGGAGGCACAAGCCCGCTAGTGGCAGACCAGGACATAACGAGGGGTTTCGCAAATTATGATGCTGAACTGTACAAGTCACCCAACACCCCCGCACACTTCAATCATAGAGGAAATCAACTTCCCCACCTTGAACATAAAACAACAAGAATTGCTGGAGAGTGTCATAACGGAGGATGAGGTGTCGATTGCTATGTCTGGCCTCCAAGCTGGCAAGTCCCCAGGTCCAAACGGCTTCCCGATCCAGCTGTGGCGGAAAGTGGGAACCAACGTAATTGCTCCAAACCTACTTCAAATGTTCCAACACGCAAGAGAACAGGGCACCCTTTCCCCAGATCTGAGGGAAGCCACAATAATAGTACTACCCAAACCGGACAAACCCCCTGAAAACTGCAGTTCATACAGGCCCATTTCACTTATAAACAGCGAAACCAAAATACTTGCGAAGATCCTGGCAGACCGGCTGCAACAGGTCATCCCCTCCTTGGTCCACCCTGACCAATGCGGCTTCATGCCCGAGAGATCGACGCGCATGAATCTCTACAGACTGCACTCAGCACCAGAAAAAGCCGACCGCATACAGGGCCCGCTGGCTTTGAAAAGGCTTTTGATTCGGTGAGATGGGAGGCCATCTGGAACATAATGAGGCATATGGGTTTTGGCGCAAACTTTATCTGCTGGGTTCAACTACTATACGAATGTCCAATTGCCAGAACTAAAGTCAACGGCTGGCAATCAGACCCTTTTAGACTGGGCAGAGGGACGAGGCAGGGTTGCCCCCTGTCGGCCATGATTTTCCCAATTGCCATCGAACCACTGGCCATTCTTCTACAAAATACCCCACTCTGTGAGGGCTTCCGGTGGTCGGAAACATGGGAGGATAGAGTCTCCCTCTATGCGGATGACCTGCTCATCTACTTAAGACCCACGCAACTCCTGCTATAGTGTCACTCAATTGCTGAAAAGATACAGAGCCTTCAGCGGCCTACACGTGAACTGGTCGAAATCCATTCTATTTCCCATAGGAAGCGTAGCAGCCGCCTGTCCCGTGGACTGCCCCTACCAAATTGTTACTGATCAGTTCAAATACCTAGGGGTAAAAATCATGAAGCGCCTCACAGACTACACAGTTCTGAATCTACAACCAGTCGTGTCGAGATTCGCTGAAGACACTCGCCAATGGAACTCCCTGCCACTGACACTGATGGGCAGAGCATTCAAAATGATCGCCCTTCCCAAGTTTTTGTACGTCCTGCAAAATGCACCGCTGTACATCCCACACCAGGAATTCCTCAAAATAGACCGCATCCTCCGGAAGCTGCTTTGGAGTGGGGGGCCCCCGCAGATCGCTCTATCTACCCTTCAGAGATCCGTCTGGGAGGGGGGGGATCGGGCTGCCCAGGCTGCAAACTTACTATTTGGCCAGTCAGATGGCGGTGGTAAATGACATGCTCCATGGGGAAAGGAACCTGCTGCATATCAGTAGGTTTAACACTAACAGCAGAACAGCACCTCTGGAACTCCTGTAGTGCGGCCTGGGCCGCACATCAGCTCCTAACATGGAAACGCATATCACACGAATATGGGCGGAAGCACACCGTCACGTGGGCTGGGATTCGATACTGACGCTGCCCCAACCACTGTGGAACAACAGGCGTCCCCCCGAGTTACAGAAGCTGCCTAAATGGTCCGCTTGGGCCCAGCGTGGAATCACCAAAGTGGGGGACGTCATAAAAGAGGAGAAATTGGTCCCCTTTGAAACATTACGCTCTGAATTCGCCCTCCCAACCTCTGAAGGATACCACTATACGCAACTGAAACACACACTGCACGCCCACCAACAGATCATCAGTGACACGCTAGAGTGTACGACGCTAGAGCGCAACATAGTCCAGGACCAAATAAAAAGAAAAGTCACTTCAACCATGTATAACGTAATCACATCCTTTGCTACGCCCGAACTCGTCAGCCTGAAGGCCAGGTGGGAGCGAGACGTTGGCCCTCTACAACCAGAGGACTGGACGGAAGCGCTGATGTACCCCCAAGAGGCGACCATTTTGTCGAGGCTCCGACTGGTCCAACTTAAGATCCTACACCGTACCTACTATCCAAGGGCAGCACTTTTCAGATGGGGCAGGGCCTCTGACTCACGATGCATACGATGCAGGCGCGAGGAAGGAACCTTCTTCCACCTCATATGGGAATGCGACAATATACAGCAACTATGGCAGAAATGCTGTGACAAGCTGTCCAGAGTCGTGGGCAAGCCAATACAAAGGGGGCCAAAACATCTCCTGTTAGGGATCTCCGATGAATGTGATCTGACCCGCTATGAGAAACTACTCTGGTCAACCGCTACAGCGATACTGAGGAGGAACATTGCGCAGCTATGGGGATCGGAGAGAACACCTAGCTATGACCAATGCATCACGGATGTGGACATCTGTGTAACAATGGAACACAGGGTGTACGCGGCAAGGGGATGCCCCCAAAAAAGCGAATAAAATCTGGCAAAGATGGGAAGATGATAACTAAGTTCCGAAGCAATGTCATTAGAAATAGGAGCGTTAAAGGCGAGGAGATTATTGACTAACGAGCCCGATACACGGAAGCTATGTCCTGTGATCCCTCATCGAAGACTAGATGGTCCAGGGGGCAGAGGTCCCTTTCCCTTCTTCTTGTTTTTTGCCCCCTTTATTGTTTTACGCTCTGTTTTCCTTCCTCCCCCTGCAATGCACAGTGTTATTTGTAATGTTTATGCATGTTTGGAAAATCCAATAAAACATTTTTGATCAAAAAACCATGCCCACCTGCAGCCTTGCAAGTCTTCAGGGGAGTATAACAGAAACACAAACAATCAAAAAAGAGAGCGAGTTGGGAGAAGAGCTGAGGAGCCCTGGGCCAGCTGGAAGAAACAGGGACGCCAAGGGTCTGTGTGAGGAAGCATGGCTAATTAACCCTGTTTCCTTCAAAGAAGAGAAGTCCAAAGTGCGAGGCCGGGAGGCGTGCTGATCCCTTGTAACATTAGTAAAGTGAAATGTTCATTCCCCTGGGCCAGGACAGGAGCCGAGGAGTATCTGAGGGACAGGTGTGGAGTCCCTGACCTCAGATAACATAGACGTTAATCAAAGAATGAAAAAAACACCACCAGTGAATAAAGCGCAGTGAGAGCCCGGTGTGTATTGAAGTAAGCAAGCAAGATACAACGTTGCAGTCCATAACGCGTAAGACTGGAGACGCATCGGGTCAGATGGACAAATGGAAATACAAGGATACATAGTGGCTGAGTGGTCGCGTGTATGATTACACGTTCTCCAAAGACTGTGTAAAGAAAGGAAGTGTCTGCAAAGAGGGGAGCTGTACGTGGACACAAAATTGAGCCAAATAGAGCTCCTAAAAATAGGGTGCTGCGTGAGAGATGATGTGGGGGCAAAATTCACAAAACTGATAGAAAAGTATTGACAACAAAGTATGTTGGAAAGGCATTGGAGTGGCTACCAGGCGGGAGATTGTTCCAGTCTGGCCGCAGATGCCCCAGAATAAGGAAAGAAAAAGCAATGGGGTAGCCACCAGGCGGGAGATTGATTCAGGCTGGCCGCAGAGACCCCAGAATAAGCATTGTGTTGGAAAAGCATTGGGATGGGCCCCAGGCGGGAGATTGATCCAGGTTGGCCGCAGAGACCCTAGGAAAAGTGAACTATTAAAGACAATGCACCTGGTTGCGCGACCTGTAATGGGTGGACAGTGCGGTCTGACAACTGCGCCCAACCAGGAGACCCCAATTGAAAGCAAGGAGCTACATGATCTAATAAATGAAATACAATTAAACAAGTTGAACAGAGGTAACCACAATGGTCTAAGCTTGAGCGAGGGAAGCCTAAAAGACTCATTGAATTGCATGAATTGCTGGCTTGGTTGGTTTTCTTGTGCCAATTACCAACTTATACTATTGCGCCCTGGTGCTCAGTGATTGTTTTAAGATGGCCGCCCAGGTCTATAATTGGGCCTCCTTGCCTACCATGCCTGGCCCCCCCATTGGCTGCCGGATTCCCCTTTAAACCACTGGGAGCACCAGCAGGTAGAAGCCGGCCCCCAACAAAGGCCCTGTCTGTGCCTGTCAGTGCCTGGCCGGACTTCCGGGCCCTACTCTCTTACCACCGAAGCCAAATATGCTCCATCATGTAGGATACTCCTTCCACGCTCTTCTGGACTGTGGCATCCCACCTCTGCCATTACGTGAGTACTGTCTGTTGCTTGGTGGCTGTTTTGCCTCTACTTGACTCACTCCCTCTGCCTCTCCAGTCATTCATATTGCAGATGTCCCCTAGTGTACAGTGAAACTTCACTCTGTTTTCACTCCCTGAACTACATCTCCACTGACGCCATCTCTGTACTGCTGTGCTGCAATTCCTGTGTCATCCTGCATTTATGTGTCTGAAAGTGTAAAAATCGAATATAGGTGTGCCTTCATACTGCATAATATGTGTCTGTTACTGTAAAAATCAAATTTAGGTGTGCCTTCATCCTGCATTATATGTGGCTGTTAGTCTAAAAATCGAATTTAGGTGTGCCTTCATCCTGCATTATATGTGTCTGTTCGTGTAAAATTTGAATTTAGGTGTGCCATTTTATTTTGTACTCTTAACACCCACTTGGCCAACTGTGTATCAGGTTCAGAACTGTGCATTGCAGCACACACACACCCACCCACCCCCATCTTGCTTTCTCTCTGCCTTTCACTTCCTCCTCTCCCCAATCTACTCCAACTGCTACACCATCACCTTCCCTCCCTCTCTCATAGAATCTGGATGGAAAAAGCAAAAAAAAGACATCCTTGCTGCAAACCCTGGCCTCCCAATTGCAGACAGGTATGCCAGTGCATCCTCAAGAGAAATCTTCACTTATATCCTTTTCTCTGTCCCATCTCCTGACCTATTGACTTCTCACCTCACTGCCACTCTCCCACCTTACTCTTCCACATCCATTAATGGCGGCACCACGTGCGAAGTCCTCCTTGCGGGCTTCCTCTCATCCCACTGCTGCATCATTGTTCATCCCACAGGCAAAGTCCCCATTCAAGGCCTTCAGGGCAATCTCCTTCTCTTTGACCGGTACCTGCCTTCTCTCATCAATTCCCTCCCTTCCCTGCCTCTCCTCCTTCTACCCCCTCTGCTCCACCACCTCTGACGGAAGCCCCACGCCGACACTCCACCTCAAAAAACCTTCAAAGGCAGCGATCGTCTCCACCTGGCGACCCTCAACTCATGCTCAGCCATCAAACACTCTGCTGACATCTGCCTTCTCCTTGAAGACACTTACCTGGACATACTTGCACTCACTGAAACTTGGTTCAATACCAGCACAGTTACTTCCTTTGACTCACTCCTACCCGACGGCTTTGAGATCATCTCAAAGCCCCAACCCCACCGTGCTGGCGGTGGGGTTGCCTTAATCTTCCTAGATTGAATTTCTTCTTCCATCCTACCCACTTAACCCCATTTGTCCTTTGAGAGCCTAGTATGCACATGTTCATCTCTCCTTCCTCCCCCTTGACCATTGCTACCATCTACTGGCCCCCAGGCACTTCTTCTCTGTTCCTCTCTGAGTGGGTGGACTGTTCCTCCCTACTCTCTTCCACCTCCAACCTGCTACCACTAGGTGACTTCAACATCCACCTGGACTCCTCTTGCACAGCAACCACCCTCTTCACTGACCTCTGCTCATCCCAAGCCCTCTCCATTCTTCCCTCTGGCCATACCCATTCGCCTGGACACACGCTAGGTGCCATCATCCACTCCAACCTCACTCTCTCCACTCTCCTGGTCACCCCTCTCTCCTGGCCTGACCACTCCCTCCTCACCTCGGTCCCTATGGCCCTGTGCCAACTCCTCATAAAGCTCTGCCAACCTCGTTCACCAACATCCGTCCGATGAAACGAGTGTCAACTGCTGCCTTCTCTTCCACTTTCATTCCCCCTTGCCCACACAACACAGACTCTACCACTGATTCTGCCCTCAGCAACCTCTATCTGTCCATTACCAACACCCTTGACATCCTTGCCACAGTCATCAGGATCCACCTGAAACCAGCCTCCAAGCGTAACACATGGTACGACTCTGCACTTGCAGACCAAAAACGTAAGTGCAGGGTTGCTGAATGGAAGTGGCACACTTCAGGCTCACCCTCTGACAAACTGGCCTGCCGCCTGATCCAGTGACACCACAGACTCTCCATCTGTGCCAAAATAAGAGCACACATTCAGGCATGAGTGTCCAAGGCATCAAACAACACGGCGGAACGCATCAAAATCTGTAGGGAACTTGCAAACCTGTCCGCAGTATCTTCTGCCCCTTCTTCTTCCCAGGCCCTTTGCAATGCACTATCCTCTCACTTCATTTTCCAAAACCCAGGACATACTGAACAGCCTTGTCACGCACTCTTCCAACCCAACCCTCCCCCCTCACTCCCTTCCACTCACTCTCTACCTTCCTCCTTCTCCTCCTTTGCTCCTTTCTCCCCTGAAGAAGTCACCAGTGTTGTCAACTGCATGAAGGTCACCTCCAAACAGGTTGCCCCATGCTCCTCCAGAACCATCAAGGACAGCATCTCCTCTCTCCCCCCTGCTTTTGCTGATCTCTGCAACCACTCCTTTGATACTGGTTCTTTTCCATCCTACCTCAAGCACTCCCTTGCGCGCCCCCTCCTTAAAAAAAACCTCTGCAGACCCTTCCTGCCCAGCCAACTACCGCCCCAGTTCCATCACCCCTGTCCTGGGGAAACTGCTTGAGAAGCCTGCCCTCCCCCAACTCATCTCTCATACTGAACTTGTTGGCGGTCTACACGACCACCTGTCTTGATTCTGAGCATCCAGAGGCATAGAAACTGCTCTTCTGAACACCTGTGAAGAGCTGCTTGCATCCCTTGACTCCCCTGATGTTCTCATCCTCCTTGATCTTCTTCTGACTTTGACACAGTGAACCATTCCATCCTCATAAAAAGGCTCCATGATACCCTTTTCATCTCGGAGTGGGCACTGGACTGGCTTACCTCCTTCCTAACTGAACGTTCATCCAAAATCATTCTGGGCCCTTTCTCCTCCCCTACTTCCTCCATCACCTGGCGTCCCCCAGGGCTCCATTCTTTCTCCCTGGCTCTTTAACATACACATCTTTCTATGCTGTCAAGCCTCATTGCCTCCTTCTCCTCCAACTTCCAGTGCTACGCTGATGACACACAGCTCTTTTTCAAACTTTCTACTGACGCCCTTGCACCTTCCTTCATCCCTGACTGCCTCTCTGCGCTCCAGGCCTGGTGAACTGCTAATGACCTCTGCCACAATGCCAGCAAAACAGAGATTCTCCCTATTGGGTCCCCTGCACCCTAATTCTTCCCTTCACTCTGGCCTTCCTCCAGGGGCTCTCCCCCTGCTCCCTCCTTAAAAGCCAGGAACCTCTGAGTCATCTTCGACTCCTCCCTTTCCTTCATCCCTCATATTCAGGACATTGTCAAGAGGTCCCACTTTCAGCTCTTCCTTCTCAAAGGAACTCTACCCTTCCTCACCTTCCTCCAGAGACTCAATGTTACCTGTGCTCTGGTTCTCTCCAGGCTAGACTTTTGCAAAAGCCTCCTCCTTGATCTTTCTTCTTCAACCCTATGACCCCTCAAGCTAACCCAGAATAGGGCAGCAAGACTTATCCTTGGCCTCAAGCCCAGAGACCACATATCTCCTGCCCTACAAAGCCTTCACTGGCTCCCGGTCTCAGCACAGATGAAATTCAAATCCCTCTGTATCATCCACAAGGCTATCTGGGGCCTGGGAGCACTCTATCTCCCACGCTTCCTGACCAAATACTCTCCTTCTAGACTCCTGCGTTCCTCTGGCACCAACTCCTTGCATGAGAAGGGGTTTGCTAAACAGAGAGCAGGCGGGCAATCCCTTTCCTCGGCAGGCTGCCTTCTGTGGAATAACCTCCCTGCTCCTCTGCATCTTGAGCAGGACCTCCTCAAGTTTCGAAAAAGTCTCGAGACCTTTCTCTTTACCTCTTCCTTCTCCTCCTCTCTTCCCTGCTAATCACACAGTAGCGTGACTGATGTGCAGGGCCCTTATGGATCCTCGGGCCCTGACCGCCCCACATCTCTCATCCCAGCCACTGCCTATTTACTGCACTTGCTTAAGATCACCTTCCCACAGGAGGTTGCACTTACGTTTTCTGCATTCTTAGCACTTCTTCATGAGAACCACAGCACATATCCCTTACCCCCTACCCTCTGCACTTGCACGTTCTGAAAACTCACAAGGCATAGTAGGTTGGTCTCCCCTCCCTTTTATTCGCATGATTTGTTTGCACTATTAATTCAATTATTTATCTTGGTCGTAATTCATTGTCTACCTTCCCCTGTCCCCACCCCGTTGCCCTGTGGGCGCTTTGAAATAGTTTTGCTAACTGTATAAGTGCCTAACAAGTGACCAATAAATAAATAAATAAAGAAGTGTGAACTAGAGGGCTTCTGAGTTGACGGAATGGAGACCCGGAGAAACCTAAAGAATTTACCAGGAAAAGGTATAGTGAACTTCTTTTGCCAAGTGAACTTTTTTTTGCAAGGTGAAACCTGAGAAACTCGTGGAACTTTATAATCCTGTGTGCCTTAAACTTGGGGAAGGGAGCTGTAGAAAGACTCCTTTCACTTCCAGGGATATGGTGCCCTGCTCAGCCACCTCGTTCTCCCCCTTTAAAATCTCCCCAACTTCCCTCTGCGCCTCCAGTCTCCTCTGCCTTGCTTCACTTCAAGCTCTCTCCTTCTCCCCAACATTCTCCTGACAAAATCCAGCTGGCTTTCCCCCTCTCATCTGAAAGAGTTGGGTTGTGGATCTTTTTATGTTATTTATTGTTAGCATCCAGGACCCGGAGGTATCCTATAGTGTACAAACCTTAGCTACCTGAGAAGCTGAGTTTGCAGTGGTGTATTTGGAAAATTAGTGCCTGCTCAATTTTACAGTTGTGGCCCCTTTAACTTGCCCTTTCTACCAGTGGTTATAATATGGAAGGGGCATTTTTAAATTTAGGGGGTCATGTAAGCTGAGTGAGGACTCCTGTCTCTCAGATGGTAAAACATATGCATTTATATTGGGTCTTCCTTCCTTCTGTGAAAAACCTTCTTGTATAGTTTTGGGGACTGTGTAAAAAAACACTTTTCATTCTGCGTCATTCCGTCGGGTCCCTCTTTATATTTCTAAGTGTAACATTTACTTTCGTGACGATTTCGGGTTTCCTGGACTAGGGAAATCTTTTGAAAGTGCCTGGGAGTTGAAAGCCTGGTTTAGAATTGCATTGTGACCACTTGTCAGTAGAGACTTGTCTCTTCCCTGTAAATGAAGCTGACTGCAAATCATATAAACAATATTGCCATTTGCACAGTGTGTATTAACTTAAGCTAGAAACGTTTCCCAGGCAAAGTAGAGCAGGCAATGTGCATGTAGATTTCTGTATGTGTTCCCTTGCAAATTTTCTGAAGCTGGCAATATTTTTCAGTGGAGGTGAAACGCATTGTGGTGCTTGTATTTCAGTAATGCTGTTTAAGTTTGACAAACTATACTGTGCCTTCCCTTCTCTCACAGTGCTTTCAAAAGGGGGAAGTGTGTTTTCTATTCAACTGTCGGTCTGGGGCTCCCTGCAGCATGGGTACCCACAATGTGTTTTATGGGTGTAAAGGACATGCAGACAGAACAGAGTCCTGTGACTGTCCACTGCTAGGCTGAGTGGGCTGCGGTGGGGACTCCTTGGGATACGTACCCTGTGTACCACCCCCAGAGTCCACCATCCTGCAGTTTATGGGGGGCGGTGGGACCCGGCCGCTAGTCCCTCGCACTTCTAGCTGCCGGATCCAGGCAAGGGAGTTAGTCAAAGGTAAAAACATAATTTCTGCTGGAGATTAGACATTGTGCCTTTGTTCTGCTTCGCCCGCCTGGCATTCATTGTTCACTGCTCTGTGACCTTTGTAATCCATGTGATGCTATGAAAGTTTCAATGTTGTAGACAAAATTAGATACTTTCCTTTACAGTTTGTTCTCCAGCTTTCATTTCTTCATGCTTCACATATGACCACCCTCCTCCACATAGAGGAAAGTGGTGTATAATAAAGATTAGTCCTGCTATAGCGCAGGGAGTCATGGTTCTATTAAAGACACAGAGGCAAGCATTATGCTTCAACTTTCTTTAATCTTCTCCACACAGCAGATTTAAATCTTATATATCTTACCTTTTTAAACTTGAAAATCACAACAAAATCAAACCAAAACTACACATCACAACAACACCTGGGTCCTCAGTAGTCCTCTAGTCCACTTCCTTTGCCTGGACCACGCAAGTCTCTTTCTGTCCAGGTCCCTTCCACTTTCTTTAGATGCCCTTCAACTGCCAACCGACCACTGTCATGAAAAAAAGCACGCTCCTGTGGACTACCTGATGAGCCCGGCTTGGAACCAAATACTAACCGGGCCATGGTGCGTGCCGCCAAACCAAATCACACTTCCTCGGTCTCTTCTGCATCATGGCCGCTCAGCCTGTCTTCTGGTCATCCCATGCCAAACCAAAAATATGCATTAGGCAGGGATACAAGACGCAAAGTACAATAAAGACAACGTTTAAATAGCATAACATCCTAAACATCCCACACTTGCATGAAAGGATGGGATAAAGTTTGCCTCTGTGTCTTTAATAAATGAAGACTTCCTGTGCTATAGCAGGGGTAGTCTTTATTCTATGTCAAGACCGGAGGGGAGCATTATGCATGTTCAAAGCTATGAACAACAGTTTCTGCAATGCTCATTACAGGCTTAACGTAAAATGTATTAAAGGTAGCATTGCTAGACCAATCCGCTGCCCTCAAAATATCCTGAAGGCTAGCTTCAGTCGTGAATGCTTTAGAAGCCGTCGCACCCCTCAATGAGTGCTCTCCAAAACGGTAGTATCTACGCCCGCCTCGGCCATGACCTCTCAAACCCATCTGGCTATCGTTGCTGCGGCTACTGCTCCTCTGTAATGGACGCATTGCGGTCTCGCCTTGCTGGTTCGCGCTTCATATTCCTTGATACAGTTAGCAACGCACAACTTCAGCTGCCAGTGAAAATAGGGATATGAGATCACAGCCGAGTGGGTCTTTTTCATCTTAGCGATAGAAAAACACACCCCGTCGGGCAAAAAGGTTTTCCTATCTCCTTTGAGAGCTTTCACATCTGCCACTCTCCTGCAGGAAACCAGTACGTCAGTCGCATCACCAATTTACCTGACAATTGGTGGTCCGAAAGGTCCCTATTCTGTGGACACTGCATAAAGAGCCGTAAGACCGCTGTGACGTCCCACAGCTGTGTATAACGGGACAAGGAAGGAGTACAAAACTTCACTGTATGCAGCAGTCGCACGCCGGCTGGGTGTTCCCCTACCGAAGCTCCACCCACTGGCTTGTTACCTGCTGAAATGGTGGACCTATAAACCCTCATGGTCCGGAATGCCTTGCCCCCTTTTGCGAGGGATGCCAAGAAGTTTAGCACCTGGAATGCAATGGACAAAACCGGATGAATACTGTGCTGGTTGCACCATAGGCACCATCTTCTCTATCACTCACGGGAAATCCGAGGAATGTTCCAGGTCAAGGTCAAGGTCAAACAAGTTTATTCGGATGTGTAAAAACAACCATTAAACGACAAAATACACATTATAGCACAAATCCAGGTTACAGTTTGAACAATCCATCAAACCCAAAATAAACAAGATCAGAACACATAAAAGGAAATGCAATCTTTGCACCATAACCCGACACCATAGATCAAAAGATGTTTATAGTGAAAAAAGGAGTCAACCCCAATGACCCCATTACGTTACACAAGGTCCCTTAACTTGACCAAATGGTCACAAGACTAATAGTCCGCTCTTGTCACTCAGACGCGGCCCCCCACAGGCCTTTTACCCAGAGGAGTACAGTTCGCTCCCGACAGGACAGTACAGTGTGTGACAGTTCCAGGTGGGGCTACAGCTCCCAAATAGGGGCACGAGCTGATTGTGATCCCACTATATGGGGCCCGCACATAACCCCCAGATCTTCTCATAACTTCCCTGACCATTTGACCATTCCTGAAGACAATTTTAACAGAGTCAGAGGAGTTTATACCTTCGCCTACCAGTCTAACGCACCCCACCAACGCTTCCCTGGTCACAAAGGGACAGTTCCCGACAGAAGGCAGCCAGTGAAGACATTTGTTAGAGAGGGCATCCCTTGGTTCACGCCTGCCCAAAGGCAACTTAGGTACCCCATGCAGGAAAACCATAGCAGTTCTTTCCCCCCCATGGACAGGACTCTTGGAGCTGCTCCCCCTTGAACAGAAGCCACGTGCTCCGTTCCCTCTCTCCCTAGGAGGATTGATTATCAGGACGTTTGGGGGATTCTCCCCCATCACAATTGGTTCGATGCTCCCAGTGGGGTGTCCCCTCTCTGCATTAGGGTGCATCAGCTGGACATCCCGAGTAGGGCTCATTGATGCATTGGCGGTCCGTTCGCGGGGTGGGATAATTGAAGGTAGCTGGGGGGGGTTGAGTCCCTTGCCATCTGGGGGCAAACTGGAAGACTCCCCCGGCGGGTCCCCACCACCCTTCCTCTCCCCTCTTATTCCCCGGGCATCAATCAGTACCAAAAGCAATTTCTTAATAATTGCAATTTCAGAAAGCACTTGAGCACAGGAGCAACAGCTGATAGTATGCGACTCCTTCTGTAGTGGAGCGATGGAGGAATAGCTTCCATGGGTGGCAGGTTCGGGAGCCCTGAAGGGGGTTGGATGAGAAAAGGAGCAGGACCCTGAGATCGATGCTAGTAAAGTCTCGCTCCATGAGCTACAGGTGGAGATAGGCGGGAGATTATCTTCAGTTGTTCCAGTAGTTTCTGTGTCCAATAGACCCAAAGTGGTAGCAGCTGTGGCTGGGGGTGAGTAGGCGAAAATAGGGCCCGAAGTAGGTAAGAGAACAGGTGGCAAGTGTGGGCTTACAGTGGGCGAGCTCAGTTGGGGGGTGGCAGAAACAACAGGTGCCAGGGATGCAAAAGGAAGAGCTGACACATCACCAACCCCCCCTATCCCTGTGCCAGAGGCATTGGCCGGAGGCATGGCTTCGGAGTTCCCAGAAACGGTAGGCAGAGATTCTTGACAGACAGTGTCTTCGAGCTTCTGAGTTGGGAGGGTTCCTTTACGGCTCTGCATTGGGGAGTTAGCCAGATTACTGGAAGGCCCCCCCCCGCATTCCGTTCCTGGGGTGGGTGCTTTCGTGTCCTCCACGGTATATATAGGCTCTCGGTATACAGAGTCAGTGTCAGAACATAAGGAGGCCGCGGAATGGGGCTTAGCTGTGGGCCTAGATTTTTCGGTTGCACCCTGATGTCTACTTCTCTTGATGACCAGAAGTTTTCTTGCTAGTGTATACTCGGGGGCTTTGGACTGGGACTCAGAGGACTCAGAGCAAGACGTGGGCAGGGTAGATGACGTGGTAGATGGCAGGGATGGCAGGGAGCCAGCCGATTTCGTAGCCGGTTTCCTTGGCGCAGCATGGCCTCTAAAGGACCTCAGGGACTTTATTAGGGACATGACGGAGCCCCTCAGGACTGACCAGTAGAGGACTGTGCTGAAGTCCCGGGTCCGGCCCCCCAGCAGGTTTTCACGGACTCTACGCCGTTAAGTAAGAAGACACCAGCAGGCCCAGGCCCAGGCGCAAAACGCTTGTCTGCACTTACTTTTCTTGTCGCCCCCGACCGATGGCCAATACAAGGAGTGCCTCCCTCCACGTGCGCCGAACACCAGCGGCGCCAAACACCGCGCCCTTGCCCCGCCGCGGGCTTCACCGCTGAGGGGCTCGAAGCGCCGAGAAATGTCCAGGGGGCGTGGCCTCCACCAGGAAGGGGAACGTCCCTCCAGGGACCCAGCACCAGCGGCGCCAAACACCGCGCCCTTGCCCCGCCGCGGGCTTCACCGCTGCGGGGCTCGAAGCGCCGAGAAATGTCCAGGGGGCGTGGCCTCCACCAGGAAGGGGAACGTCCCTCCAGGGACCCAGCACCAGCGGCGCCAAACACCGCGCCCTTGCCCCGCCGCGGGCTTCACCGCTGCGGGGCTCGAAGCGCCGAGAAATGTCCAGGGGGCGTGGCCTCCACCAGGAAGGGGAACGTCCCTCCAGGGACCCAGCACCAGCGGCGCCAAACACCGCGCCCTTGCCCCGCCGCGGGCTTCACCGCTGCGGGGCTCGAAGCGCCGAGAAATGTCCAGGGGGCGTGGCCTCCACCAGGAAGGGGAACGTCCCTCCAGGGACCCAGCACCAGCGGTGCCAAACACCGCGCCCTTGCCCCGCCGCGGGCTTCACCGCTGCGGGGCTCGAAGCGCCGAGAAATGTCCAGGGGGCGTGGCCTCCACCAGGAAGGGGAACGTCCCTCCAGGGACCCAGCACCAGCGGCGCCAAACACCGCGCCCTTGCCCCGCCGCGGGCTTCACCGCTGCGGGGCTCGAAGCGCCGAGAAATGTCATGAATGTCATGAATGTTCCATCAGATTGGAAAACCACGCTTGCGGCTACCACAACGACTTCCACCTTCTCCTGGCGAAGCTTCGCCTGGCTGTTCCAGGCTTCCATGTTCTAGAACCACCATTTTAACTCCGACCTCCCCTCTTGATCCAGCGGTACTAGGTGATGATACCCCAGGCCTTCTTGCAGATGTCAGATCTTCATCCTCTGCAATGCTCTGTAGTCCGTAACTATATCATGGCTTTCGGCAGCGTCCCCCTCAATCCCTTCTTTATCGCTGTCATTTTGGGAGCTGTAAGCTCCAGGGTCGCTTTTGTGGAGTTTGATGAACCCCAGAAACTTCATGCGCTGTCTGGGAATGAGCTTGGATTTCTGCTGATTAATCAGAAACCCCAAAGATGTCAGAAGATGCGCCGCCCATTGAGACTGGGCTGAGAGCCTCTGCTTGTCACTCGCTAGCATAAGGATATCGTCCAGATAAATGATCATCGAAATGCCCCTCTCTCTCATGGCTGCGGCCACTCAACTCATAATCTTCCTGAATGCCCAGTGCGCTGAGACGAGACCGAACGGGAGGGACTTGAACTGCCACATTTGGCTGTCCCACAGAAAATTCAAGTAACCACTGTGCTCCTTGGCTATCAACACTGTCGGCTAGGTGTCCTTAAGGTCTAACCTCACCAGCCAATCTCCCATCCGGAGAATGTCTCTGAGGAGGTGAACCCCCTCCATCTTGAAGTGCCTGTAAATCAGCCACCCTTTGAGTTCCTTGAGGTTGACGACAGATCTCACTTTGTCTTTTCTGTGCAGTAAGAACATGCTGCTGTTAAAAACCCTTGCTGTACTGTTGCTGCACTCTATCGCGCCCTTGATGGCTAACTGAAGCAGCTCCCTCTCTTAAGAGTGCACGCTCATCTTTCCCCTGAACTAACCGCCTCAGTCTGGACATCTGCAGAGGCCTGCAGTAAACTCCAGTTTGAGCCTTGCCATGAGTTGTAGTAGCCAGGAATCGCAGGAAAGCCTCTGCCAATTTCCTATGCTCAAATCTTTCCTTCCACCAAACGGGAGATAATTGAGTCCACTCCTCACCTGAAGGGGCTCCTTGGTGGCGGTAGTAGCCTCTACCTCTTCATCATCGGCCGCTGCGTCCACGCACTGGGAAGGAGGAGTTCCGGTAGTGGGATCTGTGGTTCTGCTGTCTCTTCTGGGAATGCAAGCGACCGAACGCGCAACCCCTACTATGACCGGGTCTCTGCAAAATCTCTGGCAAGGAACATTTTCTTGATCGAGGTTGGTGCTTTCTCCAGGTGCCCACAAATTTCACCATTGCGAAAGCCTTGCCGAACAAGAGACCCTGCCCGGCTTCGCATGCCTCCTAAGAGGCTACATCCCCTAGCTTTGAGTCAATCTTTAATAGCAAACCTCTCCTTCTCTCCTACGACAGGGCACAGTTTGTTTTCCCTAGGAGGCATACTGTTCTTTGCACAAGTGTCTCTGGGTCCACCGGTTCGCCAGTGCCTCTGGCCCTCTCCGCTAGATCCATGATATTCGCGATTGGCCCTGCTTAATGCAGTACTTTTTCCAGACAGCCCTTCCAGGCGCGGTCCATGCTCTTCCGATCATCATAAGTGAATTTGGACACCAACACAACCATCTTGGGAACAAGATCTGGGGCTTCTGCGACCTTCCCCGTCAGGTCTGGTCTGGGGCACTCTGATCGCATACGCAATCTAATCTTCTTCTCAATTGACTTGCGCAGGCTCCGTGTAATGTACGCGGTCCTTTTGCGCTACGGCATCCAGTCATTCGATCTGGGATCGAACATATCCGTCAACTCATCTTTATGCACTTTTAGGTGCTTCTCTTTAGCCTTTCGTTTCCCACCTTTGGACCTCAGAGATGATCTTGAGTCTTATATCTCGTACTCTGGTGAAGAGTCCTCGTCCCCTGTATTTTGCACCCCTGGGGAAGGGGGTAGGAGGCTCAGCATGGTTGCACGCTTCATGAAAGCTATGTTAAGCTTCTCTAATGCGTCGACAGCCTCAGGAGGTCTTCTCTTACCCTCCTTCACGGGACCCGGTGGAGTCGAAGAGGCTTTCCTCTTGCGTGTCTGTTCTCCCCCCTTCTGAACTCCTGACGAGGTTGGGCGGAGGATGTGCTGTCTTCCATATTAGGAGTGCTTTTCGTCCAACCCCAATCAAGCACTCCAGTCACTTCTAGACTTTCCTGTAGCGGTCGTACCCCCAGAGCCACTGCGTCGACTGGGGAGTCTCCTAGCACCATCTTAAATCTGAGGGTCAAGCCTGTATTCTTGTCTGTCAGCACTTTGTCCTGGCTCCTCACTCTTTAATCTGATTCCATTTTGTGTGATATAACACACTCTCAAAAGTGCCTATGCACCTGGATAGAGCAGGCTGAGTGGCACATCCTCTGTCTTGGAGAGCCAGAGGGGGTTTAAAAAAATATGGCCAATAGTTTGTTCCCCTTATATTTTGGGGATGAATGCTGTTGCAAAAAGGGCCTACCCTAGATCTCGATGCCCGTAGCCCTGATTTTTTTGATGGGAAAGCTGAAGCTTAGTATGATCCAGCAAACAGCTAGGAAGCACAGGTGTGTGAGGCTCATGCTGGAAAATCGATGTATGTAGCTCCAGTTCGCTATCACTGCGAGTGCATGTCTCATGGCGCTCTGCACCGGGCTCGTGAGATTCAATGATCTGTGCCTACGGTGTTGGCACGAACAATGGGCTCTGCCCGAAAACTCTCCCTGCACCTGCTTGATCGAAGCGGCAGGTGCAGAAATCCTCTGCTGTGTGCGCACGGCGTAGCCCAGCTGCACAAATGAAACTGGGAAACAGGATATAATGGAGAGCAAGAGTACATAAATATAGAAACGATGCAACATCTCGCTTCGGCTCTGGGGACCGAAAATGTGTGCGCTTGTCAGATTCAAACTGACATCATAAAACGTGTACAGTACGAGGCAACCACTCTCGTGCTTGGCCCAATGAATATCACAATAAACATGCATGCACTGCTGTAATCTACTGGCACAATAAGTTCATAAATGGGCTCCGTGTCCTGGAGCTAAAATAATTAGGTACTTAGCTTGTGAGGAGCATAAAAGAAAGAGGAAGGGACCTGGACAGGAAGTGACTTGTGTGGTCCAGGGAAAGGAAGTGGACTAGAGGACTACTGAGGACCCAGGTGTGGCTGGGTTGAGTAGTTTTGGTTTGATTTTGTGATTTTCAAGTTTTCAACAAAAAAAGTAAATAAATATAGAATTTAAATCTGCTGTGTGGAGTAGATTAAAGAAAGTTTAAGGATAATGCTTGCTTCCAGTCTTGGCATAGAATGTTGATGTTATGCAATTGTTTTCTATTTATCTAAAATGTCGTCTGTCGGTAGAGTCAACCCACCTCACTGCCTGAATTAATATGACCCAAAATGAGGTGGAGAGGCTGCTCAATTTTACTCTTCTTTATATTGCCAGCTCTGTCAATTCCCTGAATGCCCTCGCTACCGAATCCCACCCCTTGTCTTTCATTGGTCCCCCTGTCTGAATGGATTAACCCAATTTGACACTTGATTCCACCCATTGTGCCCTCAATAGGGGCTCTGCTGCACCCTGCTCTTTGTTTGCCTTACAATCACACAGTCTGCCTCACTCCGTACCTCACATCCTTAACTGCAGTTTCCACCACCCCATCTGCTACCCCTTTCCCAACAACAATAAACATTACCCAGGCATACAGCACAGAGTCTGGATTCGTTTAAAGACACAGAGACAAGCATTATGCTTCACTTCCTCTATTGCCAACTCTTCACCATTTTGAACAACTTTAACATTTAATTTGAAAACACTCCATGAGGACTGGAAACAACTACCACCAAGTAAACATTCCCCCTGAGTAGTTTTGCACAACTTTTCATCACAACCAATCTGTGTCTCTGATCTCCCATTCGTCACTTCCCGCCTGGGACAACTCCTCCTCTTTTAGTGATCTCATGCACATTTTCACCTCATTGTCCACAAAATGTTTGACTGGATAACTGAACATTCACAGCCGCTGTTGACTGGGCCTAGGAATGGAATGTAACATCAGAAGAAGCTGCAGGTTGTGAAGTTTCTTCACTTTCTACCTTCTTAAGGTATTGTATTGAGCAGGCCATCTTACCAATTCCTCTGCTCTTCTCCTCAAAGCAACCAAAAACACTCATCGAGGGTGGGAAGTATGCAAATAAAACTTTTGAACATCAGATATTGCTATTCGCCTATGCCTGAGCCGTCCCTTCTGCTTCCTATTTGCATCACCTGGATGGGATAATGCTTGCATCCCAGTCTTAAATAGAATAATGACTCCTTGCGCTGTATGTCTGGATAATCGTTTATTTTATTTCAAGACCAGAGGCGAGCATTAAGTTTGTTCAGAGCATCCCATAATTGTTGCTGCTACTGTTGAGTAAAACGTCTTAAAAGTGGAGTTGCTTAATCAATCTGCTGATTCCAAAATGCCCTCCAATCTAGCTCCAGAAGAATGATGTGTCTATTCTGCTTCCTCCATGACCTTGCGCACCCATCTCGCTATTCTAGGTGAAGAAACTGCTCTAAAATGCTTCCTGCATGCAATGAGCAAGTGCGTCACTCCCTGTGGCCTAAACTTATCAGTCGCCCTCTCGTAAGCCTCGATACACTTCGCCACATATAGCTTGCCATTTCCCTCTGAATTGCGGAAAGGATATGACCCTTCAATTTGACTTGGTACGCTTTGTGATATTAAATGATACACCTTGCAGTGATAACATCTTTGTTGATTCCAAAGCTCTGACATCTGACACTCTCCTGCATTATACTAGACACAACAATACAACCAATTTTCCAGAATAATTACTTCAATAATAAAAGCTTGTTCTTGGGGCCCCCAGATGAGAAGGTCTACAACTTGATTAACATCCGACAAGGATGCATAGCGCAATGCTGGCAGTTTGCATATCTTCATCTCTTCTCAAGAAGGAGTCACCCAATGTGGGACTAGGGAGGTGAGCCTGCTATGTTTAATCCTCCCTAGGGGACAAGGCAAGTAGGTTCTCCCCCTCCGCCTCAGGGGTCGAGGAATCCCCAAGTATAAGGGTTTTACACCACTTCCCTTTGACATAGAATCCCAAGTTTGTGTTGGCTATATGGAAATGTGCACTGGGTAAAAATCTACAGTGATTTTCAAAATGGTTTGGTTTCTGACCTAGTGTTAACATCTACGCCTGAGCAGAACCAATGGATGCTCTCCTCTTGGTCTAGGGAGGAACATAATGGGTCAGGACCCAGATAAGAGAGATCTAGCCCGAGGGTGAAAGAGACGAACATGCATACAAACGCACACGGGGGAATGTCTCCCCTTTAGAAGAAGCCTGAAGGCAGAGCTATGCAGTCACTGTGGTGGGCAGAGGTACACAGAAGCCAGCGGAATACTGCAGAACCCAGGTAGGTGGTGAGCCCGAGGAGCTTGGAGCCGCCGAGAGGAAGAGAGACGAAGCCACCCCATAAGCATCATCTGGCATCCCAGATGCTGAAGTCCTGTTGGTCACCGACGGGAGGACTCCAAGCAGAAGACGCGATCATGAAGATGATCTGAGATTCTGGCTCCCCTGGCGAACAACGCTGCAGAGTAAACCTACACGGCAAATGCAGAGGAATGGGAGCGGGGTGGTAAGGCAGCAAGAGACCCCACAAGGGGGTTACAGTATTGAGAACTGTGGCACGGCTGAGATGCCACCTTGCCCATGAGGGGCTGAGTATAAAGATACCCCACGTGGAAGTGAAACCAGGAATAACCCTGTAACGGCTTATCGGCAATCTCGCCCACGAGTGTCTGAGCACCCCACGAGGGAGTTACAAGATTGAGAAGTCAAGACCGGCTGCAAAGCCAAATATCCCGCGAGCAGTTGCGTATCAAGACATCCCACAGTTGGGTGAAACTATGGGTAATTCCCGAATGGCTCAAGAGTCACCTAGCCCACACTAGGCTAAGAATCAATATACCCTATTAGGTGGTGAGAAACACAAGAAACTAGTGTTCCTCCCTTCTCTTTGGACTCCCCTCCTCCCATACCACTCTGCCATCTGCTCTCTAGGCCTTCTCTCACCTCTTGACTCCATCTCCTCCTCCCTCACCTCTCTAGGTTGGCTCTCTTTCCAATTCCAACTCAAGTTCAAGTTCTTCTGCCTTGTTTTCAAATGCCTCTATAATCTTGCTCCCTCTTACCTTTCCTCCCTTCTTTCCTTTCACACCCCTTCTCGTCCTCTCCGCTCTGCTAATCTTTTCCTACTCTCTCCTCCTCCTCCACCCTGCGCCTCCTCTCGTTTCCGCTCCTTCCAACTCCTTGCTCCTTTCCACTGGAACCACCTCCCCCTTCACATCTGCTCTTTTCTCCCTCCTACCCTTCCTTTCACTCCTCTCTAAAATCTTACCTCTTCCACTCTCCTCCCTAGCACACCCCCTTCTCTACCTCCTCCCTTCCCCTTTACCCTCACCTCATACTCCTCCTCTTCCTAACCCTCTCCATCCCTTCTTTCCCCTTCCTCCCCTCCCCCCGCCTGATTCTTGTCTCACTTTCACCTACCTTCTTCCCTCACTTTCCCGCTCTTTCCCCCGTCCTTAACTCCTCTTCCACCGACCACTCCCTTGTTCACCACCCCCCTCCTACACCCTTCTCTCCGCTGTAATATTGTAAATTGTCCTTCATGCTGTTATCAGGTTGTGGTTCAATTGTCATCTTATGCTTGCTGTATGTTTACTTGTTCTCATGTAAAGCACTTTGGAGTAAAGGGCTATATAAATTCAATAAAATACAAATACAAATACAAACTAACTTGCAAGATAATCCTCCAAGCAGGGGTGAATAAGGGAAACTTCCAAGATCTGCTGAGTTACCAGCGATCTGGAGCCGGGGCCAACAACATTCACAGTTACAAGAGGAAAAGCAACGTCAGAGCCACAAAGCCTGTTGTATCAGAAAAGAAGCAAACTTACAAAATCCTGGATAGATTTAAAACTTGAACTGTTTGAAGTGAAAAGAACATTTGGAGGTTAATCCCAAATAAATTCTACCTGGAAGAGAGCAACTTAAAGAACATTTTCTTTTGAACTGCACCAACAGCCCTCTGAGAGAAAACAAAGAACATTTCTATGAGGGGTTCAGGAACCAGACACCACTAGACATGTTGCAGGGGGAACAACCCTTCTCAGGATAAATGTACATTGCTTTGTATTAGTGGTAGGGTCAGATGTTAGGTCAGATTGGGTTTGGACAGAGGACTGTATTTTTTTTCTGTAAGGCTTTCTGACGAGCCCTAGTTTACTATCATTGTAGCATAGGTAATTAATCAATCTTCATAGCAGCAGGGTAGGGAGAGGCATTCATTCCTTTAATAAAGTTGACATTCTGTAAACCTGTTTTCTTGTCTGTCTCCTATGTCTGAGTTATCACAAGTGGTGACAGCTGTGGAATACGAACAACCCGATGCAAGGTTTGGACCCATGTGAGATGCCTGAATCCCACAGCCGACTACCCAAAAGAACTATTCCCCAATCTATTGGTTTCGATTTCTTTAGTACAAAAGAAATCAAAATGCCTAATGGAGAAAGAAGGCTGATTCCCACTTGGATTAGCCTCTCACCACCCCTCCCACCCTAACAAAGCTCTCTTAGGTTGGCTGCCATGTCTGATTTAGCTGGGCGATATTCTCTTGATGTAGCAGCATTCTTGTAGTATTACACAACTCCGGCATCCAGAGTTACACTGTGAAAGATGGGGAACACATTGCCCGGGGAATCCTACAAAAAGTGATAACCCTGGCTTCACAGGAAATGGGCAATCTTTCCCAAATACCTTAAGGCACTCTAGGATTTGGGGAAGCCAATATAAACCTGAGTCTCACCTTCCCAGAATGAGGGGGAAGATACCACGACATTACCAGGTTTAGCATCACCGAAGAAAGGTACATTATTTTGAGACTGTAGCAAATGAGATGGCACCCGTAAAGCCAAATGGATAATTCCTAGGTGCCACCGCAGGATGGCCATTGAATTGGCTCATTGGGGTGGTACAGATGTTCCTCTCAATTAATGCAATGAACCACTGTGTCAATGTATTACCCAAATTGACCTTTTACAATTGACCTTTTGCACAATTAACTTAAGTATAGTGGTCCAAATTGACCTTCTGCACAATTGTCCTTTATATTATTTTAGTTATTTCATATATGTATTGGGTTGGTTTTGGATTATAAATAATATAAGGGCATTAGGTGGAGTTGCAGGGGGTTTTGGATTGGATGGAGAGGTGCAAGGGGGGGTTCCCCCCGCATATGTTCTAATTGACCTTTTAAATTAGGTCAATTCTCCCGAGGTCAATTGTGAAAAGGTCAATTAGTATACAACCCTGTGTCATATAGGTAGGCGCCCACAATGGCAGAATAGTGCCTTAATACCTAATCCAATAACCTTTGAAAGGTGGTTGGGGTGCCATTAAGGCAAGAAAGGAAGGACAGTGAATTGAAATAATCCCTGAGGTGTGGTGAACGATGTTGTTTTCTTTGTTGGGAGGTGGGTTAACGGGACCTGTCAATAGCCCTTGGTGTGATCGAAGGTTGTGGTGGACTTGGTGTTTCCCAGCCTCTTAATTAACTCATCGATTCTGGACAATGGATAGTTATCAAAGACAGAGATGGGATTCAGTTTCTGGAAGTCGATGCAGAACTGCCAAGATCGAAAAAAACGACTTCAATTGGGGAGGACCATGGAATGTCTGAGGGCTCTATTCCCCTAATCTTGGTGATCTCTGATCTCTTCTTCTATGTTCTTCCTGCGCACTTCGTGATACGGTAGTGTCTAAGGTTTACCTTTTGTCCATGAGGTGTGCGTATGCTATGTGAAGGCATCATCAACTAAGACCCAGACGACAGATTGACTTTTCTAAAAAAATAAAGCTTTTCTCAAATGTCAGGATGGATTAAGGCCAGCTTGCCCTGTATTAAGGTGGGATTTCCCTACCTAAAGAAAATAAGGATATGCTGTGTCATGAAGTCCAACTCAAAATTTTGTCTGTGCTGAAAACCTATGCTTCCCCTCACACCGAAATCTGTTCAGTGTGTAGGGATATCAGCAACCTAAGAAACAGTGTTCATAATAAAGTTCTGAGCTTTTTCCAGCTCCTGGCTTGCTTTCAGCTTCCTCTTTCGCAAGTTCACAACAGTTCCACAAAAAGATCTTGAGGCTCCTTTAGGCAAATTCAACACAATCCAAACAGCCTTGGAGTTCCCTTCCCCATGTTCAACACAGTTAATTCAACTTTGTCAGCTTGTAATATGAATTCAAAATCCACTTTGCAATCTTTCAGGCTTTCCAACCATTCACCTTTTCTTCTTCTTAGTCACATTAACTTGTGTTAGGCACAACAACTTCAACCTCTTTGTTTTCCTTGGCTTACTCCAAGTAGGGGTTACTTGTTCTAGGCGCAGTTGTCGACCACCATCACAAGTCACGCAACTGATAACCCTTGGCACTTTATAATGTTCACTGATTCTCAATGGACTACTTTGCCACCTTAGATCTCCTCTCTGCACCTGTGACCTTAGTCCATCTGTTCTCCTGTTTCTCCTTGGCAGCCTCTTGACTCTGCCAATATGTGCCTTTTTCAACATTCACTTTGTGGTGTTTTGTTCCTTGTCACCACCTTGCTTTCACACTATACAATAGTGCTTATCATTTGCCTCCTGTGCTTCACCAACTCTCATTACTCGTTGTCTCTTGGCTTTGTACTTACACATTGTTCATAAATGCTTTTTCCTTATTTTCATTCCATTCATAAATACACCTCACTTTGCCACTCGTGTGGTATTTTCATATATGGTACATAGTTTTTCTTTAGTTTGGTATTCAATAACTCATTGAGTACTTTGCAGTATGTTCGGTGTTCAACAATGTCCGTTTGATCTCCAGACCCATTTGTTATATGTATTCACTTGTTCTGCAACCTCTTTGGCCCATGTTAAGCCCCTGCAGCGCCCCGGCATGAGTGTTATCTTCCTGTCACTCACTGGTGTTCGGCAGTTCCTCCGGGTGCTTGTGCGTTCCCCTTCTGCTTTCACTTGCTCCCCTCTCTCATTAAGACACCGGCAGGCCGTGCTTGCCTCTTCCGAATAGTCTTGCCGCTTCCTGCAGCATAGTGGAGATTTCTGTGTCCCCCAACTCCAGCGGGGGACACGTGGCTCGGGGCTCTGCAGGGCTCTTGAATCTCTTGCAGCTCTCGCCAGCCTCAGCGTTCTTCCCGCTCTCCGGACGCAATCAGTGTCCTTTTCAGTGTCCCCTCTCCAGCCTCCTCCACTTCGACCTGGCTTCCCAAGAGGTTCTCTTCCTCCATGTGGGTCTCCTTTTTATATGCACATGTAGCCTCTCAAGTGGCCGCATGTGCAAGTCCTATGCCTGACTATAATTAACTCTGTTAATGGGAAATGCTTGACCTTTAGAGTGATGCTCCTGGTCCTCTTTCCACTACTAGAGTGGTGTGCACAGATGGAAGTGTGTATTACTCCAAGTTGCCTCTTCCTCGTCCCAGTCTTAAAGGGACCTGATTGGGATACAGTGGGAGTATGTGACAGTGGGGAAGATTGGTAATAACCTATGAAGGTCAGGGGAGGGTAAGATTTATTTTGACATGGCAAAGGGGGATACCAGGCCTCACCTAAAGGCACCTTTCCTCCACTCCCCAAGGACCCTCCGCCCAGGTGTTCCTCCCTCGCATATCCACCTCCAGTGTCAGGATATTAAAGCGATGGCCCTTCCTGGCCACCTGAGTGGAAGATCCAAAGGGATTAGATGAGAGGATATGCTCAGGTTCCTCAAAGCTAATAAAGAAGTGTTTTAAACCTTCCTGGTTCTTCAAAGATGACGTCGGGAAAATAGTTCAGCAGATCTTTAAGATCTTGTTTTTGTATGGTGATTAGATTCTCTGGTATCAGATTGATATCATGATCTTTCTTAATCAAGAGGGTCGCCATAGTGACTATAGCCTGCTCCAACAGGTTGGCACTACAGGTCTTTAAGAGGTTAAAGTGGTATATCTTTGTTTTCTGCCACCTATTTGGTTGAGAAAAAAGGTAATTTAGGGGTCTTTTTCTTTCAAGTATTTTGTATGGGTTGTGTCCCACCTTGAAACCATCTTATTTTCTAAAGTAGGTAGAATGACCAATTGATCGCCTACAGAGAAAGATCTTGCCACTGAGTGCCAATCATGAGTCTCCTTCTGGTGTTCCTGTGCCCTGGAGAGGTATTGGTCCACAATCTCCCTTACCGCTTTCATATGAGATTTCAACTGATTGGCGGCTTGGGATATTGCTATGCACACCGTCTGCTTTGAAATTGCAACTTAGTTTTTTCCCAGAAAACATCTTTTCTCCAGCGTGGGGTCTGGCATGGATTCACATGCTCATGAATATTCCCCGTCGTCAGGCTGGGAATCCTCGGTAAAGAAAAAATCAGTATCAGTTTCGTTTCTGATCTGTCTTTCTTAGTAGTAACCAATCACTGGTCTCTGGGTCATACTGCCCCCAGTCACTGACTGCCCTCTCCCTAAGCCCCGCCCCTGGCAGCCATCCTCAGATTTTTACCGCACGTTCAAGTGTTGGGAGTCCTCGTGCTTTAGCTCTCGAGCTTTTACTGTGTTTTGCGATTTTTCAAAGAGTTTAATTTCATTTAATTGGTCAATCGAGCCTCAAGCTCCACTATTTCTACTTCCGATCAACGGGGACCCGTTTCGGAATTTTCTACGCCCCTCAGTTTCGTCGAGCTACGCTTCTTGGAGGATTCCGGAAGATCTGAGGCCTACCTCGTGGACATGGCCCAGGACAAGGGAAGCTCGACAACCGGATCTAAGCTGTTCAGGAAATGCCCTGGATGCGGATTACAGAATGTTTTCAAGGAGGACGAGCATTCGAGATGTCTCTACTGCCTTCATGAAGACAAAACGCACGTGGAGAAAGACTGTGCGTTTTGCAGGAACATGTCGGAATGGACCATGAAGGATCGGCGTATCTACCTCGCCAACTGACTGGAAGCAAAGGGCCCAGCAGGTGAGAAGAAGAAGAGGTCTGAGCGGTCTTCTAAGTCCTTTGAGGGCGCTCCGGCGATGGGGGCCCAACAGAAGGCAAAGCACCGCGGGCACCGGGAGCGCCGAAGGGTCGGGCTCCTTGGCTGCCAGGCAGGGTGCGCTTTCACAGACGCCATCAACCACGAGCCAACGCTCTGGCTCGGGGAAGAGAAAATCTGAGAACCCGGGTAAGCTTCTGGAGAAGCCCCTGTCGATCTCAAATACAGCCAAGGGGGAGCGAGGCGGTGACCCTCCCCTCAAGGTGAAGGCCTCAAGCGCACCCAAGGTGGTGAAGGCCTTGATTCACCCGGCAAAGGCCTCTATCGAGCGAGTCGTGGCGGCCCTGGCGAAGCCTGTGGAGGCTACGACAGTGGAGGCGACCTTGGGGCCCAGAGTTTCCCTGCCACCACAGAGGGAATCCTCTTTTCAGCCCATCGATAAGACCCCTGTGAAGACCCCGGTGGAAAAAGAGGGGGGGGGCGGTGACCATTACGGACACAGATACAGCCTCTGAGGAGGAGCTGGTTGAAGTCGTGAAAGGCCTCAACAAGAGGTTCGAGGAGGTCCGATCCCACGGGAGGAACCCCGAGGAAGCGGACCAAGAGAGCGACGGTGGCGCCGACGAGGCTCCCGTAGAGGAGGAGCAACCATCGCGCCCGTCGCAACCAGTGCCCGAGCCTCAGGACAACTTGGTGGCCATTTTGATGGCAATCCAAACCTTATGCACAGAGATAAGGACAAGATTGCCCCTCACCCCAACGGACAACCCAGCAGAACCGGGCCTGTCGGGAAACCCTCCAAACAAGCGGAGGAGAGTTCACCGCCCCCCTTTCCAGCCCTCCCGGCGCGCTCAGCCTTCATCTCCTTCCCCTGATCCTAGGGATGACACGGGAACAGATACGGCCACGACGGGGACGGATGACGGTGGTGACGACGGGATGGGCCTTCCATCACCACCCCCTCGGGCCTCCGCGCCCGACGAAATTGTCTCCTTCCACGCCATGATTGCCAGGGCATCCGAGCTTTTTCAGCTCTGCCCTGAGGAACAGAAGAAGGAAGGTTTCCAAGATTTCTTTTATCAGCGGTGCGAGGCCAAGAGGAAGACGGTCCTCGCGGTACCATTGATTGACGATATCTGGGAGGAGGGACTGGCTCTCCTGAAGAACCCATCCACTACGCCTGCCAAGAGGGATTGGTACGAGAAGAAGTACCGGGTCCCCGATTCCACCCCTTTGTGCCTTAGGGCACAGCCGACCCTGGATTCGGTCATCTCGGCGGCGGCCAAGAAGAAGGCGGCGGGGGCATCATCCTCAACTTCGACCTCCCCACCTGACGGCGAGGGAAAGAAGCTGGGACGAGTCATCTTGTCTGCGGCGACAATTAAGGCGGCCAACGCCCTAGCGATTGTGGCCCGCTACGACAGGGAGCTGTGGTACAAGATCGCTCCCCTGCTGGACTTCCTACCGGACGACAAGAGATCGGAGGCCCTGGAGATCCTAAAGGAAGGTGAGGTGTCGTCGGACCACGCCATAACGGTGGCCACGGATATCGCTGATGCCGGATTCCGCCAGTTGGGCAACAGTGTTTGCCTTCGACGGCGGGGATCGCTCAAGGCAACTGAGTTTCGGACATGCCCTTCGACGGAAACAACCTGTTTGGAAAAACAGTGGATGAGTCACTTCAGGCCATCAAGACCGACACGCAGACGGCTCGGGCCTTGGGAGTGTTACAGCAACGACGGTCGCCCTTTCGGAACGCCAGAGGCAGACAGGGTGCCTCCAGGGGATCCGGCGGTGGCTCCTCGACGTATCGCCAGGTGGGCCGCTCCTCGTCGCAGGAGGCCTACAGAGGACGCGGCAAGTCAGGAGGACCTCGTCATAGTCGCCAAGGTGGCAAAGCCGACCTCCAAGCAGGATTGAACCGGCCGTAGCGTCGGGCCCCCACTGGAGCACCCCGGTGGGAGGCCGGCTGGCGAAGTTCGTCAGCGTGTGGGAGTCCATCTCCACCGACCGTTGGGTGCTGGATGCCCTGGCCCACGGGCACACTCTCGAATTTCAAAGAAAGTGCCCCCGCATTCCTCCCATGGCCAGGAAGGAAAATCACGTCCCTCTACTGCTGTTAGAAGTAAGGGCGATGCTCAAGAAGAGTGCCATCGAGCTCGTCCCGAAGAGGCTCCGGGGCTCCGGATTATACTCAAGGTACTTCCTCGTGAGAAAGAAGACAGGCGGTTGGAGCCCCATCCTGGACATGCGGCGGCTAAACAAATACATCAAGGCACAAAAGTTCAGGATGGTCAGCCTCCAGCACGTGATGGGACAGCTGGAGAAGGGCGACTTCCTATTGTCGCTGGACTTGGAGGATGCTTACTTCCACATCCCCATTCTCAAAGGACACCAAAAGTTTCTCAGATTCGTAGTCCAAGGGCGGCACTACCAATTCAAGGCCCTGCCATTCGGGCTGAAGTCAGCACCCAGGATGTTTACCAAGTGCCTCGCACCAGTGGTGGCGCGGCTGCGCCTGCGGGGGATCCACGTCTACCCCTACCTGGACGATTGGCTCATCCGTGCAAGGACAAGAGAACTCGCCGTCGAACACACGGCAGAGACCGTCCAATTTCTCACGGATCTGGGCTTCTCCATCAACTACTCGAAATCGCACCTGGTCCCGTTGCAGGTCGCACTGTTTCTGGGAGCCAAGCTCGATACAGTGGCGCGATTGGCCTCGCCGTCGGAGGAGAGGACGAAGGCCATCTTGGGCAAGGTGCAGCGCCTGCTGGCCACGAGCGTAGCCAGGGTGAGATCTATCAAGTCCCTGCTCGGAATGATGTCCTCATGCATCTACCTGGTGCGCCTGTGCAGGCTACGGATGCGCCCTCTACAAGAGTTCCTTGACGCCCGTTGGATACAAGTGACGGGCAGCTTCGAAGACAGGATGCCGCTCAACGAGGTTTTCCACCAAGCGATCCGATGGTGGGGCACCCGCGTGCATCTCGCGGCGGGCAAGGACTTTCAGATCCCGGTACATCAGGAGACGGTGATAACGGACGCCTCCCTAGAGGGATGGGGAGCGCACACCAGAGATCTGCACGCGAGAGGCCTTTGGCTCCCGGAGGAGAGGTCACTCCACATCAACATCATGGAACTCCGAGCAGTGTTCTGGTTCGCCAGCAAGTTTCCCCAGCCGAGGAGCATGGGCAATGCTTTCTCGTTCCCCTGGGACGTCCCGTTCCTATATGCATTCCCTCCGTTGCTGCTCCAACTCATCAACCAACTCAAGAGGTCCCGGTGCAGGATGATCCTCGTCGCACCGGCTTGGCCAAGACAGATCTGGTTCCTGGACCTTCTGGACTTGTCAGCGTCCCCCCCAGTCAGACTGTCGACGGACGCAGATCTTCTCTCCAGAGAAGGAGGTGCCATCCTCCATCACGACCCGGAGTCTCTGAACTTGCAGATCTGGCTCCTGCAGCACTAGAGTTTGGAGGATATGATATCCCGGCGGACTGCAAGGAGGTGCTTGCAAAGGCCAGGGTGTCCTCAACTCTAAAGTGCTACGGACACAAGTGGAAGAGGTTCTCTGTCTGGTGCCGTGCACAGAAGATTAATCCTCTGCGAATTACGGCCCCTCAAGTGCTGCCGTACCTGCTGTCGCTGGCCAAGGCGGGGCTAGCTCACGCTTCCATCAAGATCCATCTTGCAGCGATTTCACGTTACACCAGAACTACAGGACAGTCATCCCTGTGGCCTCATCGCCTGGTGAAGGAATTTATGAAGGGACTGTTCCGATCGTTCCCGCCGGTGACGGCTCCAGCCCCGGCGTGGGAGCTCAACGTGGTGCTGACCAGGCTCATGGGGCCGCCATTCGAGCCTCTGCATTCTGCACCATTGAAATTTCTGTCGTGGAAAACAGCGTTCCTTTTGGCCATCACCTCCGCACGACGAGTGGGAGAGATTCAGGCCCTATCCTGCAAGCCTCCATACCTGACTTTCCACGAGATTAGGGTGGTGCTGAGGACGCACCCCTCCTTCATGCCCAAGTTGCCGTCGGACTTCCACCTCAACGAGCCCTTGGTGTTGCCAGTGTTCTTCCCGTCACCTTAGTATCTGGCAGAGAGGACTTTGCACTC
This sequence comes from Ambystoma mexicanum, assembly GCF_040938575.1. NCBI lineage: Eukaryota > Metazoa > Chordata > Amphibia > Caudata > Ambystomatidae > Ambystoma > Ambystoma mexicanum. The sequence continues at coordinate 294,058,995 of NC_090936.1, read as the reverse complement.
GCTGGATGTAGCTAGAGCGCTGAAGTTCTATGTGGACCGCACGAAGAGTTTTCGGAAGACATCACAGCTTTTTGTGAACTTTGGACCTGTGAATCAAGGGAAGGCCCTCTCGAAGGCTTCCATTTCCAGATGACTCTCCGGCTGCATCATGCACTGTCATCGGTTAGCAAACCGACCGTTGCCCAGCCGCCTGAGAGCCCATTCGACCAGAGCGATCGCTGCTGTTACGGCGTTCTTGTCTGGTGTGCCCCTGCTGGACATCTGCAGGGCTGCTACGTGGAGGTCGACGCACACCTTCACGAAATTCTACTGCGTCGACCGGGATTCCAGGGAAGAGTCCAGTGTCAGCCAAGCAGTGCTGCGCAACCTGTTCGCCTGAAGGTGGGCCTGGTGAGGAGGTAATAGTTGCTTAATGTTGAGTGTATGTAATGCTTAATGTTGAGCCTTGCCACCTCCCGTGGTTGTGCATGTGTATACTGCTATGTATTCTTATATTCATGAGCATGTGAATCCAGGCCAGACCCCATGCTGGAGAAGGTATAAGTTACTTACTGTAACTGTTGTTCTCCAGCATGGGTCTGGCATGGATTCACATGCGAACCCTCCCTCCTACCCCTCTGCGTCTCTTCACTTGGTCATACTGCCACTTTACGTTCTACCAAATCTGAGGATGGCTGCCAGGGGCGGGGCTTAGGGAGTGGGCAGTCATTGGCTGGGGGCAGTATGACCCAGAGACCAGTGTTTGGTTACTATTAAGAAAGACAGATCAGAAACGAAACTGATACTGATTTTTTCTTTACCGAGGATTCCCAGCCTGACGACGGGGAATATTCATGAGCATGTGAATCCATGCCAGACCCATGCTGGAGAACAACAGTTACAGGTAAGTAACTTGTTCCTTGGCCAAGGTCAATAAACATTTTGAAGCCTCCCATATCCATTGAGGCCAATTATGTTATTGTTGTAAAACTCTTTCTCCCAAAAAAGACCAGACACAAATCATACTAGGACATTAAAACAAGTACATCTTGTTTCTTTTCATTAATTGATGTTACATGCAGGAAATGGTGAGTGTTTTTATGTTTTACTTGAATTGTATTTTGAGTTTATTCTTATTTCTATTTTAGTCTGCTACAGCAGTTTATTTGACCGCATTACCATCTCCTGGTGGCATCCAAATTGCTGGCAAGACTCCAAACGATGGCTCTTATGAACAGCATATCTCCCACATGCAGAAAAAGATCAACGATACAATAGCTAAAAATAAGGAACTCTACGAGATTAACCCACCTGTAAGTAAATATATTGCATCTACGCAACTAAAACAAATGTTGTTTCACAATATGTATTTGTTTTCCTTTGCGTATATATTCCAAGTGGTATGCTCGATTTTCACATGCTTAAGAGCATATGCAAGAGGGAGAGACTTTTGCCTTCTTTGATCCACAGATAACTGCAATGCATGAGACCTAGCATCATCCTGACTCCAAAGAACCCATGTTTCCTCTGGAATTTGACATGCATTTCTTTGTCAGTCTTCACATAAGAATCTCTAGAAACATCAACCACTAATGGGGTTTGCATTGAATTTGGGGCATTCATTTATTTCAGGAGAATCTCTGAACCATTGTGCTTTACCATAGATTTACTATGCTTTTTTAAGGAAATATGTGTTCATGTTTATATTATTGTTGGAAAATATACATACAGGGTTATGTTTAACCTGTACAGAGTGTCCTGTACATATTATAATTATTTTAACACCTCCCGCCTTCCAACATAGCTCATACTGATAAGTTGCTAAAACCATAGCTAGAGAAACTCCCAGACTATGGCTACCGTGGTTCGTTTTGTAGGACCTTATTTTTGTATTTACCATGACGAATCCTCCATTGTATCAAGCACACAGTTGTAATACTGTGGATCTAAGACCAATTAGTAAGAGACCAATTTCCATTACCTACAAGATCCTTTTCATTCTTGCTCGTTTTAGCATATTTCTGATTATTACTTTTGTGAAATTACCACAATTATTAATTTCACCCTTGAGTATAGCATTAGACCCTGGGCTTGGGGGACAGGGGAGTATACACAGGCAGTAATTACTTGCCAGGCCAAGTAGCGCCTGGGGAGGGTATTGTAGCAGGGGTTATGGGGTCCTCGGGAAGACTTGTGGGGTAAAAATAGCAGACACCCAAGGTAGGCGTCCGGCGGGCCGACGGAAGCGGGTGGATACTGTTTGATTCTGGCCACTTTATTGGCCAGACGCTCTACCACGGTAGTGAATAATAGATGTCTCAATTTGTCATTGCTTTCAAATAAGTGTTTCTCCTATCTATTAACAGATATGTGGGCTTGCTGTAAACTGATATTTCGGCTTCAGATCAATGCTGCTTAATGTGTCCTTCCAGGAAAATGTGTATTGGACAGGTCCACCATAATCTTTTGGTTTCACCTTAGCTGCCCCATCTTCTCCAACATATTTCTGATGAACTTTGAACTATTTTGCCTATCTTCGCCCAGGCGCACTTTTTTAAAATTTCTTCTGTTTTCTGCCTTTTCCTTGATTATTCCAGATAACCTCCCATTCATTTACCTTCACTAATGTGCTCAGTTTCCTGTCCGTGTTTACAACTTTTTTTCATATCCTGTGTTTCACAGGAGTGATTAAAAATTTATACCCATTGGAAATCCGGTCCTTCCATCATTTTTCAAAGGCGGTTATGTTTCTCTGAACCGTTTCTTTGTTCTATGGATGCTGGTTCCATTAGTGAATTATTTGGACGTATGTTAATCATTCTTACTTTGAAATCCCAGTCTTATTTGCATTGTCAAAACACTTCCATTTCCTTTCTTCAAACATGTCAGGGATCGTGAGACCTTTCTCTTTCTGCCAATTGCATATACCTTTGGAATGATTGGCCGGACTGAACTATGAAAGTAGATTAGTGGGGAAGATGGCTGAAATGTTCTAAGGCTATTTTAGTATTGAAACTCAAATGTAGTCCTTTGATCACACATTGCTTGTCCATATTCTTTGACTTCTGTAAGGTATGCATCGTGTTTCCAAACATAATCCCCTGAAGTTATTTGTTTCAGGTGAGTGTCTGCAGATTTTGTTTCAACTATGGACAGGTTTTAGCAGAGGGGACGCCTTACACGTGCCTCTGCTTGTAACCCTTTTCATCAGACACCCAAACTGCCATATTCAAGCGTATGTTAAAGGTATTTGGCTAATAGCATTCTTCCAGAGTTGTATTGTAAATCTGGAACCCTCAGGGCCCTCGACATGTAGAACCAGTCGACCTAATGACATGTTTAATCAGCCATCAGTGATTTAAAATCTGTATTTTTTAAATTATTTTTCAAAAATTAAGTATCTTCATTATATTTTGAAATATATGCTGTGTTATGAATCGGGATTTATCCAAGCCCGTCGGATTTGGCAGGAGAGGCTTCTATCTGTTCAATAAATGTTTTGCAAAAACATTTGACACATATTGGCTCAAGAACTCACCAACTCTTCCAAGACGGTTCAGTTTTTTATTAAAATGTATGCATAGGGTGTCACTAAGAACTATCTCATCTCACCATGGGATTTTCTCTCCCTAGCCCAGGTGTTCTCAACTCCCAAGATGGTCACTAAAGATCTGTAACCCGCTAATAGTTAGGGCCTAAAGGCAATTGCCTTTTCTCCATTGCTCTCTTTGGGAATTTCTAAGTGGATCTTTACTCAACGAAATTATACCTACTTATATATGATGCATGCAATAGTTTGCATGAGTACAGCAAGAACATCTAGAATCAGGAGACACGCATGCATATATATGATGTTTTACTCTAGCAAAGACCAGTGCAGCTTCAAGGTTTTTACATTTACAAACATTTTTTTTTGCACCCAGTGATCGATGTACACTTTTTGGATATGAGCATGAACGGCAACGGATCTGAGTGATATTTCCATTGCGTAAAAGTCAGCGATGGAAATGTTCGCATGGGAAATATACGCACTACAAATGTTCGTACATTTCCCATGCAAACATCCAATAGAAAACCATCCATACATACAAGTGTTAGGCAGAATCCTGTGCAGTTCCCTTGGGGACCACTGCAAGAAGATTAAGACTACAGGAGTAAGCAGTAAACCCAATTGGTAGCAGTCTGTTCCACCCAGATTTACCTGGTAGCTGTGGCTGAGCAGTCAGACTTCTCTCAAGAAGAGTAGGGCAGTATATAGCGTATACACAATAGGGCTAAAAACACAGTAGCGCAAACAAACACTGACCAGAGCTTTGTATCAAAAGTATATAATTATTTATTTAAAACACACTTTAGGAAATACACTAGCAATCTAAATCAAAAGCTATTTAAAACAGTCAGGTAAAGTATAGACACCTCCCTTGATAACTATTAGACAAGTCATGGTTAAAACGCCGCTATTTGTTAAAACAGATGTGAGCGCGTAACATAGATGGCACTCCAATAGTTAAGTTGAAGGGAGAGAAAAAGGCAGGGCATAAAAATAAAACAGTTCCCAACACTTTTAGAAGTTCAAAGCAAGGGAGAAAAGATATTATACACAGTAGAGCCAAAGTTCATAGACCAGGCCGACTTTAAATGGAGCAAAGCGAAATGTGCCCAAGATCACACAGTTTAAAATGCACTAAAAGTCTTTGCAGAATGTTCAAAAGCGGTTAGGGTGATTCAAGAAGTACAGTTAGAAGGTCTGGGGCCAACCCAGTTGGAAAGCCAAGGATTTAAAGGCATGGTCTAGTAAACATTTTTATTGTCCCTACGGGTCGGCCATGTTTTTTTAAGCCTAAGAGGCTCGATTTTAGAAAACTTTCCTATGGACCTTACCCGAGTTTTCGTCCATAAAACGCACGCGAAAACGAGCACCAGGGAGCCGCCATTTTCTGATAATCCTATTTTTTCCCCCATCCCCCTGGCTGACCTGCTTTTGCGGCACTAAATCAATTCCCCCGCCCCTGAGCCTGACATTATCAAAACATTCATATTCCCCGCCTCTCTCCGTGACGTTACTGTGCTGCGTAGGCAAACGCGCCCAGTCGTCTTCTGCGCGACTCCACACAGAACCCGGAAACCAACACAGATCAACTCACAACACAGCGCGCCACAATTCGGAATATGAAACTGTACTTTAAAATGAAACAGCAACACGGTCGATTTGGTAAAGTACATTCATTTGACATTCAATGTTTAGAGAATATTCAGCAATTGCCATATGAACTCCGGAAGCCATTTATTTTCTTTTATCTGTATCCCCAATAACTGTTCCGTTTCATCTTGAGTCACGCGCTGTTCCTTTATGGTACACAGGGTGTTCATTTTCATAAAAAGAATCACTTTGGAAGCACGGTGAACCGCAAGGCTGTTCCATCAACTAGGCAGTAGTCCAGCCTAAAGGTTGATATGTTGCTTCTAGCCACTAGTACAGCGTAAGGGCATGTGGGCCCTTGGCGATCGTCCCATAATATGGTGATCGTGCTCCAGTTGTTGACACGAAGCTGCAGGTGTCTGCTGAAGAATCCATCCGCCGGTGTCTCAAACAGATGGCAGTGGCAGAATGGGATCAAATACCTGTTATGAAAACAAAAAAATTATAATTAGTCTCGCTAGCCAAACTTCATTAATATTACTCATTTTATTTATTACGGCCGATCAGAAACTATTTTCTTGCAAGGATAGTTCAATGGAGTATGTTCGTCTCTAAAATCAATGCGAAAAGTAACGAGATAAATCGAGGCAAACACACAATGATAAACGACAGTTAGTCTACATGCGTGAGGAATGATATGATATATGATATGGCATTTGTAACGCGCCTATACTCAAGTGTTTCTAGGCGTGACGAGGCAGGTGGGGAACAAGGGCAGACAGACAACGATCCTACTAGGCCAGGTGTCTTTCTGATCGCGCATGGGGAAGGGCTGTACATGGTTAGTTGAATACAAATTAAATAATAGGGCCAGCTGGTGGCAAGTGCAAGGTAAATGCCGGGAGAAGGGGCTGAAGGATACAGAGACAGTCCCGTAGTGCAGGTAGGCAGTGCAGGGATTCATGCATCCATTCATTTAATCTTCATTCCGGTATAAAAGCGTGTAAAGATTTACTTACATTAGATTTGAAATTTCCATTGTGTCTCTTCGTAATGCAGTCTGTAAATTGGACTGTGCTCTTGACAACGATTTTTCGTATACTGAACTAAAATGAAACTCGGTCTAGTTTCTGAATTTTCTGCCTTATCGTCTCTTACGTTATTGCGCACTCCCTTCAAATGTAGTTCTTTCGGCATGGTCCCTGTCTCAAGGTAAAAAAACAATAGACCCTTTTACTTCCAGTGCGACTTGTGGGCCTCATCTGGGCGCTGTCCTTCGCATTCTTTATTTGCAACATCACGTAGTATAGGCATCTGTGAGAACTTGAGGTTTAGAATCCGTCTATGTAGTGCGCCTCAATGTGCAAACGCGAACTGGCTTCTCTCCCAAATGCCACGGCCCGCTTGGCTGGCGCGTTCTAAGTGCCCCAATTTTGTCCCCGTTGTCTGCGAGCTTTGCAGCCCAAATTGAGACATTACATTTTTTGCGGAAGGTCAGGGAAAGTAGAAAGTACCACAGGAGTTGAGTTACATGTGAGATTTATTGTTTGTTTGTTTTATTATTTGCAATACGCAAGCCTCCCCTCCATTAACAGTGCGCAGCATTTACATTTACATGAGATGAGACATGAGAAAAATATATACATACACATATGTGAGGTGAATAGAGAGAATTCAAAGATGACACCCAGCTTGTTCGCCACCCATGATGGTGAAGGTAGGGGTTAGGTTTACAGGTACACTGTACAATAACATTTATTTACAAAAAGACAATCGTATTGCAATTATTTAAACCGGGATTTGTACTTCACAATCAGCTGTGCTTCGGGTGGGCATGGCACAGTCGCTATGTTCGGTGGCAATGGATCACTGCTCTGCACAGAAACGTCCAAAATTCCATATCTGTGCTTCTCTAACACAGCAACAATAAGGCCTTTCACAAAGTCGAACTGCATTTCATCATAGACTGGTTTGATCACCCATTGCTTACTTCGTTTAGAAAACACCTTAGTGTAGCGAGGCATCCTTACTTTACCCCTAGTCCTAGATTGTTCACGTCCGACATTGCTGTTAGCGGTCCAAGACCGCTAGTAGAGTGCGATGTTTCATGCCCCGAAAGCTAAAATGCAAGCGCTTTGGCCTGTACTTTAGGCACATATTGTGGAACACCTCCAAATCTGTGTGACAGAATTCTGTCAGTCCTCTCAAATCTCTTGATAGAGTTTTGTCAAAAACAATCTTCTCAATGGCTTTGTGTGTCGGTGAAGATGGAATCAACCACTTCTTCTTCCGTGCCTCCTCTGGGGACAAAGGGCCATGTTCACATTCGTGGAAATGTTCATTTGCTGTCCAGCGGTGAATGTTGGTACAGTGGTGCATCAGTGACCGCCATTTTTCAAGTAGTATTTCCACTGACCCCTCACAAGGTTTTGAGCTCCACCAAAAATGGTTGGTGATAGAATGTGACCACTGCAAAATACTTTCAAAACCTTTTTTTTTCCCTGCAGCCGAGATTTTCTTATTGATTGATTTAGCAAGATGCCATACGTCAAATTGATGTTTAATATGTGGGAACTGCAATCTCATTGTCTTGGCAATTGAAACGTGTCTATCCGTGGCTATGAGGTCGATGTGCATTCCCCTTGATTGTAGATATTCCACTGATTTTATAAATCCTAGTTTCTCCATGGCCACTGACAATGTACATTGTGTTACCTGCACGACCACCAAACTCACAATGTTCTTACTATCCATGTCCTGAAAGTGGTAGGTGCAGTACTTGGCATAAAATCCAGGGCTGTCGCACTGTCCATCGCCGGCTAGCCTGAATCGTTTGCCTTTGAATGTACTTGCTAGAGACAATTGTTCAATTTTCCAAGCATCACTAATGGCCGGAAACAGATAATCACGTTGGTATATGTAGTACAGCGCTTTAGAAATGAAATGGAGTCCCACAAACTGAAAGAAAGCCTCTAACTTTCTAAAACTGGAGCCACTAAAAAGTGATGCAGCTGCACACAGTAGATTGCCTGCTGGCAGTTTCCCCAGCATCGGTTGTGCAGACCATGAGAACCTATGATTTAATCTACAGGCGGCATTTATTGTGACGTTACTGCCTTTTATTTGACGAGTCACATTAATCAAAGGCTTCCCACATACTTTCCCTCTAATGGAATGCACACATTTCAGCATACTTATAATTTCCATCAAACAACTGTCGAATACAATGTATTTGCTCTCTTTCATTAGACTGTCATCCTGCGTCAACGTTGTTTCGGCCTGTGACGTTGTGGAGATTTCAACACATTGGAAAGTAATATCGCTGATATCAAGTTCTGATGCGTGTATGGATGCTGCGGCTGGTTCATTCTCTGTCATTTCGACATCTATTACTTCAACATTGATGGGAGAACACAACAATGTCGACAGGTTTTTTGGTGGCAAATTTTTGGCGGGTGTAGATTGTGTAAATTGATATGCATTCAGAGCTATCTTCAATACATTCAATAACATCTTCTTGTGGTGGTGCGGTCGCACTGTAGCTATGGTCCAATGCAACTTTGCTGTAGTCTCCAAACACAGTTAATTCATGTTCTGGCCATTGGACATGAGCATATCGAGCCTGAACACGCCTCGCCTCAATTAATAGTTCCTCCATAGTGTACACGGTCTGGCAAGCCACATCTCTCATTCGCTTCACTGTCTGTGTGTGTATAGTTCTGACACCCACGGGTAACTGGAGGAGAGATTGGAAAAGGGATGTTCAGTTTAAACACAAGATGGAGTGTAGTAGAATTGACTGGAAAATAACATAAAATAGTCCCCAGCACAAACATTTTTTTTAAAGTTATGAACTGTATGTAACTAACCTTTTTTTGGTTTTTTTTCTTTGCAACTTTTTTGACTCGACCTTCAACATCTGCACGCTGTAGCTCCGATTCGTTTCCGCATGTCCTCCCTTCCTCTTGCGCTGCAACGACTATATTTTCTGTATCCGCATAGACAGCACGGAATGAGGCTCCATCGTCTCCCTGAAACATAGTACTTTCATTAGTATGTATCAAAATATTGTTAGCATAAAACACACGTGAGGACGACCACACAGGTACATCTCAATAGCCAAACACGATTTAAACATTGTGTGCAACAATTAAACGACAAGTATTCGACCAGTGATGATCTATTTCGATGGAACTGTCAGTATCCATACCTCTGGCTCTGCATGGACTGCCATGAATGGCTGTATTGGAGAGGAGGCATCCGCATCTCCCTGAAACACAGTACTTGGATTAGTATGGTTTTCAATATTGGGAACATAACACACACTTGGGGTCGAACGCACAGGTACATATAAAGAGATAACCGCAAATGATGCATTGTCCAAAAGAATCAAGGAAAATCTAAATATGATCACATTTCATCATCTTATTTCTCCGATTTATTTACATCTGCAGCATCTAAATTGGATGTTGTGATTGTAGTGGAAGCTTCGTCGTCTCCCTGAAACACAGCACTTGCGTTAATAGGGAAGAAAGTATAGCAAATGGAATCGCGTTATATGATCACGCATGATGGAGCTGTCATTATCCATACCTCGTGCTGCTGAAGAATATCTATGGATGTTGCAAATGTAGTGCGCACTTCCGAAAGCTGTTGCGCCGATTCGTATATGCATGGTCCCGCTTCCACTTCCCCTGGAATTACTTGAATGTCAGGCTCTGCATCAAGTGCAGGGGTTGACGCTCCATCAACTGCCTGAAACATAGTACTTGCATTAGTGAGGATTACAATAGTGAAAACATAACACACACCTGGGGTCGACAGCACAGGTACATATCAACGGCTAACCACGAATGAAACATTGTGTAGAACAATCAAACGACAAGAATTCCAGCTCTGATGATGACGCTCGATGGAGCGGTCAGTATCCATACCTCCTGCTGTTGAAGAACATCTAGAAATGTTGTAGATGTGGCGGACGCTTCAGCATCTCCCTGAAAGACAGTACTTGCATTAGTATGGATAACACTAATTATAACTGAAAACAAACACCAGTGGACGATAACTAAGGTGTATATCAATTGGAAAGCACTAACCAAACATTTGGTAAAATAATCACACAATAAAATAAAACTATTACTTGACATGCATAAAACAAGTCTGTAGCGGATTAGCCTAGTAAGATTACCTGATACGCGCTAGAAGTGGTTGATAACTGCAACCACGTCAAGGATGTAGAATGTTCTTGCTTCAGATTCAAGGGATAGTCAAGAAGTTGTAAAGGTAAATTAATGATTGATAATGAAATGCCAATATTAAAAATAGCCATGTAAGGCGACATAATACTTGTAAAATGCTCAATACAGCACAGTTCCCTGTTCCCATATATATACATTGCGTTTGTGGGTTATGAAATCTAAAAAGAATATATTGGTAAATGTCATTATTCAAAAAACTATACAATCATATCAATATCGAAATTATTACAAGGGATAGAACACCTACAATATCAATTAATCCGTTCGGATACCTACACACTACCGCAAGGCCTAAAACTAAATCCGGACACTTGCATCACCGGTGGCGGAATGTGGACGAATAGAGTGGGAATAGCGTTTTCGAGCAATTTCCGTGTCGTTCGCCGTTTATTCATCTTTGTTACCCAAGATGTTGTGTACATGTCCAAGGAAAAGTGCCGGCTGCAGATGCGGTATCGATCACCCCTCTTGTCCTGTAAGACTTGTTGGACTCAACTTTCCAGCTCATCCAGTGGATATCTGCAATGTCTGACCCATTCTCTTATTCGATCAACAGTTTTCGGGAATACATGCATTGTAGTGCCTTCAGATTTCGCATGGGTCTTCGAAGGGCAACCGCTTATCGAACAAGCAGGCATTGTTGATAAATCTGAAAAGTAAATATGGACATTATTATACAATCTTCAAGAATAAAGATTTGATACAAAAGTAAATGAATCATACAATGATCAATGCAAGGTTTGTTTTGGTCGCAGGAACTATACCAGTTCATTATGTGCGGCTTAGTATTTGCATAAGTTGCAGAAATGTATAAATGATGTGACTAAAAACTGAACATGTGACTCATCCCTTGGATGTTCTGTATTGCACGAGAAGGAAACATGCTTACATCATAGACTGGACCCCCGAAGGATGCAATTCGATGACAATTGACACAGATGAAAATAAATAGATGTATTGTTAGCATAGCAATGGAAATTCAAGTCAATAGCAATGAGACCAATGAACATAGCACTATTGGGTACTCTACTCGCAAATAGATAGAAATTTAAAAATCTGCGTAATATGACCAGGATACATGGCCTTACCTTGACCAACAAACAGTTGGATTCAGCAAGCAGAGCAGTATGTTGCGGGAGAAAAGGTGGATGGCCACAGGTAGCGCACTGATGGGTATGCTCGAAGCGGTCACAGAAGTTCACGGATAGCACGACGACGAGCAGATTAGCATAGATCTCAGTGGTTCCCAGGTAGCACGTTCAGGAGTTGACTTGCAAAGCACAAAGATGTTCTCATGAGACATATCGAGTGGTTTTTAAAGTATTAGAAACTGGGGTGTGTTTGTGAATGAATGACATTTGTATGTCGGTGGTATTAGGGGGGCGGCCTGCTTCAAGGGGAGGCCTGGCTGGAGACACGGGGTCTGAGGAGGCCATGTGACCGATGGCCCCTTGGCGTGGGACACCTTTTGAAGTGTAAATGTAGTTTGGCACCTTGGCCTTTCGCGCCCCATGCCAGCGTGCATCCACTGGCGCGAACCACCTTTGATACAGGGGGATGGGATGGATGGGCCTGAGGCGTGCAGATAAGGCACAGGAAGACTGCTGAATGGAGACACACTTATGTGGATTGCAGGGGGGAGGCCTGCCTGGAGACACGGGGTCTGAGGAGACCATGTGAACAATGGCCGCTTGGCGTGGGACACCTTTTGAAGTGTACATGTAGTTTGGCACCTTGGCCTTTCGCGCCTCTGACATCCCCCCATGCCAGCGCGCATCCACTGGCGCGAACCGCCTTTGATACAGGGGGATGGGATGGATGGGCCTGGGGCGTGCAGATAAGGCACAGGAAGACTGCTGAATGGAGACACACTTATGTGGATTGCAGGGGGGAGGCCTGCCTGGAGACACGGGGTCTGAGGAGACCATGTGAACAATGGCCGCTTGGCGTGGGACACCTTTTGAAGTGTACATGTAGTTTGGCACCTTGGCCTTTCGCGCCCCTGACAGACCCCCACGCCAGCGCGCATCCACCGGCGCAAACCGCCTTTGATACAGGGGGGTGGGATGGATGGGCCTGGGGCGTGCAGATAAGGCACAGGAAGACTGCTGAATGGAGACACACTTATGTGGATTGCAGGGGGGCGGCCTGCCTCAGGGGAGGCCTGCCTGGGACACGGGGTCTGAGGAGACCATGTGAACAATGGCCCCTTGGCGTGGGACACCTTTTGAAGTGTACATGTAGTTTGGCACCTTGGCCTTTCGCGCCCCTGACAGCCCCCCATGCCAGTGCGCATCCACCGGCGCGAACCGCCTTTATATCAATATATAGTATATGGCCTTTATATCAATGATAGTATATCGTTGCTTATCAATAACAAATGCCACATACCGGAGATTCTTGTGAGCACAGACCCACACTTCAACCGGTGTATTATAGTGGTCAAGACCCTAAGGCCTGTATAATCCAATGGTAATTGTTAGTATAGATATATGTGTGACTCTTATAGAGACATAACCTACTGAAAGACTTTGAACAAGTGTTATTTAGTGCATGCATTATCGAGAATATGTTATGTTAGCTTAGATAGATAGTGACCACCCTGCTTCACAGCGACCAGACCTTCACCCATTCGGAGCACAGATGTCTGACGTCCATCCTTGAATGGAGACACACTTGATTCATTTAAAAAATCGAAACAAACGTTGTTAAAATATATGTGGTGTTTTATTTTGTATCTTATTTTCATGACACAAAAATACAAGACTTTAAAGATTATACAGGTCAGGTTGCAGCACAGCGAGAGAAAATCCCCTGTACTGACCGCTGTCACTCGGGAACGTTTCTCTAATGGCACGAACGGCACAGGCGGGTATCACTCTTCGAACGCGGTGTCCAAGCCTCCCGTGGAGCCACCATGTAAAGGAACGATAGGCCACCAGACTGTACCACCTGTGAAAAGGAATGAAACAAACTGTTTTTAAATGACCAAGATACGTTTAATAAACGTTTGTTGTCAATGACAATTCTTGTAACTAATGGCATTCTGCACGGACAAATGCTATCTAGACAATGCACACTATTGAACGACTTACATGCGTTACAATGATATGTAGATGTAATTTTGGATACAGTAGAAGATCATGAAATAGGAGTGGCATGACAAGCAGAGTATACTTACTCGTTACTCGGATTGCGAGGACGAACAGTTGCGCGAAGTTCGTGCATAAGCACCATCATTATTCTCAACACGGCCCGTGTGAGGCAGGCTGCCCTGAAGTCTGGCAGCTCGGTGATGCATTGCGGTCGTGGCTCGCCTTCCGAAATGTAGGCCAGGCATCCCGAGTTTTCTCGGCAGCAGCAGTTCTCGTCCTCAGTTGGCATTAGCTCGCACCGATTGCATGTGCACCAGGTGGAGACGCCGTCCATTCGGCTAGGCCCAGGCTCTTCATCTGTTGATTCGTCCTGCCAACTGCCGTCCGAATCCCCATTGTTTTCGCGTGCTTCCCTTTCCAGTAGTTCCTCCTCGGTATACTCGGGCTCGTACATGTAGGGCATTATTGTAGCCATTGTGTGGTAAACAGAGTAAAATAATTTACTGAGATGGTACAGGTGTTCACACGGGCTACAAGCGGCGAAGGTAGCTGACCAGAGCACTGAGATGAGTCACAGAATACTCAAAGTAACACAGAGAGAGGAATGGAATCGAAAATCTGCTGCTGTGTCTTGTGAAACGGTCTGTTTATACTTATTGAGCAAAGAGGCGTCCTGTCATTTCCATGGCGACACGTCATTAGCTGAAGCGCAGCGAATGTTGACACGAGACGTGCTTTGGCGTTGGGAAATGGGCGGTACGAGTCTGCTGATGACAGGCTCAGGGGCGGGGGAATTGATTTAATGCCGCAAAAGCAGGTCAGCCAGGGCGATGGGGGAAAAGATAGGATTATCAGAAAATGGCAGCTCCCTGGTGCTTGTTTTCGCATGCGTTTAATGGACGAAAACTCGGGTAAGGTCCATAGGAAAGTTTTCTAAAATCGAGCCACTTAGGCTTAAAAAAACATGGCCGACCCGTAGGGACAATAACATTTTTTACTAGACCATGCCTTTAAGGGTCACCTTGGGCAAACCGAAGAAAGGGGGGACAGGCAGAACACAGTACCTTAAAGAGAGAGGAAGCTCCAGCGGTGGCAGTTGTTCCTGGCAGTGGTTGCAGTTCGTTGTTTCGACCAGGGGAAGAGAGGATCTCGTCGAGGAGGAAACTTGGAGTCGTTGCACTGCCCAGGGATGAAACCAGCCGAGGAGTTCGTCGGTTAAAAGGTGCGTTCCTTTTAGTCGCGGTCAAAGTGGTGAAGCTTGGCTATCTGGCCGCCGGGGTGCTTGGCACGGGCGATTCAACCAAGAGACGTCTTTGGAAGGCGAAAGGGGCGAACTGGTTGATCCCACCAGCTCAAAGGAAGAAGACTCGTCCAGCAGAAGATCATCTCTTGTTGTTGGGAAAGTGGTGAGTTTGTTGCAGCAGGGCTCCACCGGTGGTGTCGTCATTGCAGATGCCTCAGCTTCTTCCCTCTTCAGATTCTTAGGTCCTGTGGCGACTTCTGAAGTTCCAGTCCCAAAGGCCCTGCTTTTATGCAGAAAAAACCCCATTCAACAGCCTAGCTGTCACTCAAACATGTTAAGTGGTGAGCCGGGCGGCTCACCACTGGACCAATCAGAATAGAGTGCGACTTGGGTTGCTAAGGCAACACAGTCCAGGGTGCCAATTCCCCTCCCCACACATCCTGTGGAACCCAAACAGAGTGGCACCATTTGGAGGGCTTCTGTGGAGAAGCCCGCCAAAAAATGGAACAAAGGACTCGACCTTGGTTAGAGTTACAGAGACGGACACGAACGCCATTTTAGAGAAGAGTTCTGGCAAAAAGACCCAACCGTTGTTTTAATATTAAATAAATAAACCGGCGGTATCTTTAACATTGCACCAAAAAGTGGTGCGTTTAAAATCAATGGGAAAATCCCATAGGAAATTTTCTGGTGGAATATTTTGCGTGGTAACCACTGCCACCAGCCAGAAACTCGACAAGGGGGGACTGGACAGTGCCCCCATGAAAACAGACCCAGGGGCAATCGAATTAACCCCTTCCAGTACTTCCACAATATGATGGTTTGTACTGGTTCTGTTCACAATTTTGGACTAGTAAAGTCAATGGTAACTTTACATGCCCTGGGAGACAGTAGTCAGTCCCAGGGTGTGGAGTCTATGTTTGGGGGTCACTATGACACCCCTGTGTTACTGCACTGAGGGTGCTGTGTAACACACATAACAAGTAGATGATACCCTATGGAGTAAAAGACCCCATAGCCCATAAGCACACAACAAGTCCAAGACATATCTCAAATCATGCCTAAGAGTGGAAGGAAAAGAGTCTCGCTCTTAGCAGGAGAAAAAAACAAACCCCAAAAATCCAGCAAAGCTGCTGGGGGACTCACTAGGTTTGGGAAATTAGCCTTATAAGAGAATTATCCCTAACCCATACACACCCACAACACACCCCCACCCCCAACATACCCCCACCACCCTACTTACCTTTCCTTCCTTCGCACTATGTCCCTGCAGCGCTGGTTCCCTTTCACTTCCGTGATCGGGAACCTGCGCTGCAGGGTCCTTTTCTTTAGTTATTTTTTGGGCGGCTGCAAGGGTGTCCCCCGCAACACCCCGCTCACTATACGTATAGTGAGCGGGGTGTTGAGGGGGACACCCTCGCAGCCCTCAGCTTTTTTCTTTTTTTCTGGTGTAGGGATGGTGGTGTGTCCCCCGCAACCCCTGCTCACTGTAGTGAGCAGGGATGTGTGGTGGACACTCCACCAGCCCCATACCGACTGAACCACCTAAACACATACCACAAAAAGTTCAAACTTTTACTTTTCGTGGTGTGCGTTTTAGGTCTTTTGGTGGGGTCGGTAATTTTTTTCAGACATTTCGTCCGAAATCAATGGCAACATGCAGGGGGACACCTTGGACTGCCCAGTCAAGTGCGATAGCTACACCCCAGGATGTTTTCTCTGGGTTAGTTACCACCCGCATGCACCTCGATGCCACCCGAAAGCTTAACATTACATGTTACGCTTTGCTCTATGGGTTTGCTTCTTTAATTAACACAGCTGCCCTCTTTATTATTCTCAAAGGGTTTCTGCACCCTTTGAGAAGGGTGTCCTACAATGTGTGCACTCCCTATCGCCTACCATCCATGCTTGTACGATGGTTTTTGATCGCACGCCTTGGGTTCCAGTATCGAGCATTTTAATATTCCACATATTGCAAGGAGAAAAGCATTATACCTGGCACAAATCTTACTTTCCAATCACCAAGGGTCAGGCCCACGAGCCATTGAATGTCAGCACCCTCTTTTTATCACTCTGTGCCTGTACCCCAGCTTTCCCATCAGAATGCCACCCCCTTTCAAGATGCCCAGATGCGTGTGACTACTTTCACTTCTTCATTGCGCACGCGCTCACTATTGTATACAAGCCGCTGCCACACAGTATATGGGGCTAGACTCCATTCTTAGTATCCTTTCTTGCATATGCATACTTATAGTAGTGCACACCACAGCTTTTTATTAATGCAGCGTACGAGAAAGCTGAATGAGAGCGTTGCACGCTAATGGTTTTCCATGTCACGGAAGTAGCACCGAGTTTTTTTCAATCTGCTCCCTCTCCATGACCGTTTAGAAGGTAACTCCATGTGTACAACACGTAGCCTTTTGGCTGTCGTGTTTCGTTTAGTTCTACATTTGTACGCTCGATACACCATTGCAACAACTTATATATGGTCTGTTTTATACATTTTTACTTACATGGACCTACGTGAAATCATTTAGCACACTAATCCCTTCCAGGAGCAGGGACCTCAATCCAGGATTTCACCCACCTGCAGACTTAAGGTTATAACTTAACCCTTTTTGATATATGTGATTTTCTCCATCTCCTTTAGAAACAGTCATATATCTGCCCTGTGTTTCCTATCTTGCATGTCTCCTTACCCTAGGGTGTTGTCGCCGATCTGAGCGACATCTTATGTTTTTGTCCATTTCCAGCTAGTTGAAATTGGTTCCCAGTTGTTTCAGGTCAGTCCGCATATGGGTATCCCCATTTTTTAGAACTTGTGTATTTACATTGTTCTTTGTCACATCAGCAACCATATCAAATAGTAATCACACGATTTGGTTTTCCCTCTATAGGGGTCAAACAGTCCACTGAAGAAGGCGTATCAAATTTCCTTTTGCCGAAACGTGCGAGGGAAGGACAGTAATACAGCCATCTAATATTCTCTGCATTATATACTAATAATCAATGACGTCAACCAAGGCTTGGTCAGGTGGTCATCACACTAAATGTAAACAAAAAATTTAGCACCCTGGCCTACAACTCCTCTTAAAATAAGTGTGTTAGGAGTCTACATTTACACAAACGAGTACAAACTAAAAGTATGGATACATGGACCACAGTACATTTGAACAGTTACTAATGTGTATATGTCATGGTTCACTTTCTTGTTCTTTTATGGTTTTTTGTGTTTTCTCTTGCACACACAGGAAAAGTTCACAAGTGAATGTCTATCTGTTTTGCTATATGTGTTTTGTATAATTCAAATGTTTTTACTGCACATATTGGTTTCTGTATATTGAATATATGATTGTATATAGGAGCAAGATACTTTTGCCATTGCCTCCTTCAACATGTCCTCTTTTTGTGTTTTTATTTGTTTTTTTTAAAACTTTACAAAAAATGACCTCAATTATTCAATTATTACAACAATTATTACAGTTTGAATCTTTAAAACACTTTTTAAACCTTACATTACCAAACACATCTTAAATTTGATTCACATCACTCACATAATTACACCGAATATACACTTTAATACCAAAATCTCATTGTGTAGTTAGTCACTCAACTTCACATGATCCACCTCAATTTATCAACTGGCAATTGTACGATTACACTAGATCATTTTAGCTAAAACTGACATCAGTTTGCCTTATTTAATCATTACCTTTTCATCCCTGTTAAAACAATAAATAATTACTCTAAACATAAAATCCGCTAAAATCAACTATAATCTACTCACTTGTATAATAGGATCCACTCAAGTCTACTATTCATTACATCGCCCATTCCTGACTATATTTCCATAACTATTCATCTGTAATCCCTACCCTATCACCAATTCACAGTTGTTCTTGCTAAAGTTTATTCAGTACATTTTGAATTCGTATCCACAGTTGATAGAGGGCGCTATGCACCTTTTGGCATTCTGAATGTCCCCGAATTGTCATGTATTCTGTTCCTAAGGCGGAAAATTCAGAAAATGTGTTGTGGAGTCTCAAGCTTGTTTAGTTTCTTACAAATTCTACCACATATCTCATTCTGTGGTATTTTTAATTGTGCACCCATGAGCGCTAGCAAGGGGAGCTGATTAGTGCGCAATCACAAACGAAAGGATCTGACTGCTGGGCTTGGGCATTTTCTTAAATATAATTGGGTCTGCAAATATTTGTGTTAATCTGTTTATATACTTATAACTCCGAAGAGATTCTAAGTGCTCATAGTTGCGGACCCAACCCCAATTCTCAATTCGTCTTATTAAGATTCGCTTTAATGTCTCATATGGAATTTTCTTTGAGTAAATAGGATGCCAACTTATTGTCTTAAATAATATATCTGTTAAGCTCTCAAACCTACCATTGGAGCTATTTCTATTTTCCAATAGATGCAAGAGCGAGCATTGAGGGGTCGAATGGATTTTTAAATGAAAGATCCAACGTTTCTTCAACAGGACGCCTTTCAAGGAAGTTAAACCCATCTCAAGGCGTATGTATTGTATTGGAGTGGATGGCTTAAGTC
Source organism: Ambystoma mexicanum (assembly GCF_040938575.1). Classification (NCBI taxonomy): domain Eukaryota; kingdom Metazoa; phylum Chordata; class Amphibia; order Caudata; family Ambystomatidae; genus Ambystoma; species Ambystoma mexicanum. The sequence goes on along the minus strand of NC_090936.1, from coordinate 294,039,717 downwards.
TAAGAATCCTTTTCCAAAAACAGCCTTCCACTACATCTAACCATGCCAGATCTTTCATTGCTAATGCATCTAACCTATACAAAATTGTTGGGCAAAAACCTTGTTTGTAGAGGATTAGGATACCCTCCAATGAAAAACCAGCTGTTTCTATAGCAAATTTTACAATTTGCATGGTCAAACCTGGGGCTTTTATTTTTTTATTTTCTACTATGTGTTTATATAAGGCATTACTACTCATATTTAAACCGAGATAAGGGTAAGTGTTAACATATTCTATTTTACGCAACTCTGTAACAAAGTCAGGATGGCAAGCCTTTTTTGTTGAAAAGGACATTATTTTGGTTTTTGGCATATTTTTTTAAAATGTATTCTCAGTTGCATAATTGCACAGAGAAGCAAACATGTTTTTGACACTAAGATATGTATAATTTAGCAAGACTAAATCGTCTGCATAAAGTAAGCATGGTACAGGCAACCTCCCCGTTTTGGGCAACATCCAACCGTAGGTAATAGCTGATCAGGCAGATCAGTCATACATAAGTTGTAGAGTAGAGCTGGAAGGGTACAACCCGGTCACACTCATCTATACATCTTTATTGAAACTGTGGTGCTGCCATCTGCTGAGAGTCGTACCCGCTCTTGTGTATCCTGGTGTAAACCTTCCAGAATATTAACCACCTAGAGTGGGCAACTCCAACTCTTAAGTTTGTCCTAGAGTCTCTGGCGAACTACACTATCAAATGCAGCGTAAAAGTATATAAAGACTACATATAAAGTTGCTCCAGCTGCATAGCGTGTTTCCTCGATAATAGAATCGAGCATTCTAAGATTGTGAGTTGTACTAGCCCCTGCTCTAAACCCTGTTTGGGTAAAATGCAGAATATTTTCATTGTTTTCCCACTTCTGTAACATGTGGCAAACAAACAATGAGAATAATTTGCCAGAGACATCAAGTAAAGATAGTAGTCTATAGTTTTCTGCTAGACTACATGCTCCTTTTTTATATTCTGGGAGCACAATCGCTTGGTGCCATGTCTCAGGTATTTGTTGAGTCTGACACACCTTATTGAATAACACACACAGTATCACTGCCCATTCATCTGGGTTTTGTTTAAGAATAACATTTGCTAGACCATTAGGACCCGGTGCTCGTGTGTTTTTCAGTTTTTGTATAGCGATTTTAACTATTTCCACGCTAAAGCTCAGGGGCCAACCTCCAACCATATATTTCGGTCTAAACTTCCCATCCTGTTCGTCAGGAGATAGGTTACCCATACACTTTCTTGAATGGGGTTTATCGTGTATTTATTTACCTCTCCTTTGGCACTACTTCATTTAGCCCATATGGTCCTTGTATTGTTACTACTGAGGGTTTTAATCATTTGTTGCCAATTTTGGTTGCCGATAGAGTATTTCCATCGTCTTAACTACCGTTGGTAACTGCCCCTAATTACTTTCTTGTGTTGAATGATCTCATCTGGTTCTAGACCTACATTATATAGCTTCCGCAACTTTCTACGCATTACGCGTTTTGGGTCATGAACCACGCTGACGTATCTATATAGGTTTGTATTACATACTACCTGCTTTTTTTGTATTGAAAGGGCCAGACATCTTATTTATATCACATAGCTTATTTTCTATTTCATCTACAGTGAGATACTTAATTTCCCTCATTATATCTTCATGTGAATCAGTGATCGCCTTTTTGATCTTCTCTAAGTTAGCTCCTGCCCAACGAATGACATTATCTGCATGATTCACTCTTATATTTGTGCAACCACTTGAACGGCTCTCGTATGCCTGTATGTTAATTTCGAGAGCCAAGATATCATGAACACTCTTTATAGTAGGTATTATCTCAAGGCTCTGTATCCTTTCTAAACACTCATTGTTTCCAAACACATAGTCTAACGTGGCACTACTACTATTTCCCTTCCATGTATAGGCTTTGGGAAAATCACCTGTGGTACTACCGTTCAACATCCATAACTCCCATTGCCTTAGGAAAGTTAACCATCGGATACCCTTAGAATGACCTTTTCGTTGTAACATATTGCTTCTTTTCTTGACGTTATCATACTCGGCACCTTCTATATCGTCAAGACATCTTGCATTTAAATCGCCACCCAATATTACCATTTGTAACGTTCGGGATTCGTTTAGTGAAAGTAGACAGTTTTCAATTCCATCATGTAACTCATCTAGATCATCCATATTAGGTTGGCATACACATTTATCAATATTTCCAGGCTTGACCAGGGGTGTCTTGTTCTATATCAACAGCAAGTAAATGTGTGTTTATTGGATCAATTTGTACACATTTTGAACCAAAGTTCTGTTTCACCCCTATAGCCAGACCTCCATAGGGTCTGCCTTTCATACCTTTAATAGCTAATTCCTGATCTATGTGATATACGTAATGGTCAGTTTAATGGCAATAAGCCATTGCACGATATCTTATGTTTGTCCCATATTTCCCATGTCAGTGCTTGGTTTCTCGGGGCCGTACTATACAAGTTTTGATCACCATCTTGTCTATAATGGTCAATTTGTTCATAGCACACAGTAAGTTGGAGACCCTCATTTAACAGAACTTGGGCGTTAGCCCACATAAGTGATACTGCAATGGGCGATATAAAGCGAATTAGCGCCCAATTGGTGGTACTTCCGGGTCTAGGGCGTTTTATCTGTGCAATATCTTTGCTCTGTATCATGGCTAGTTCTGGCATCGTAGACCAAAGCCACAATAGTGTTGTCCGATTTAAAAATGGACTTGCTTCTGAGGTGGCAATTTCATCGAGTCTTACTGAGAGACCGAATTTCATTGGGGCTTGTTTCTTAAAATACAATTTTGGTTTCACTGGTTCTGGCATCTCTGGTTGAAATGTATTTTTGTAATAGGGCTTGCTTACAGGCTTGACTTTGCTAACGTCAGCTAACAAAAAGTCAGTCGACTGGTGAACCCTAGAGACCCAGCCAGATTTATTTACATCCTCCTTATGTCCAACTCGGTCATCTGTATACCTACCTGTCTCGGCTGCAGTGTATTACTAAGTCATTTGACAATGTAACAGGCTTGTTCTTTATTACAGATGTTGTAAGTGGTTTCAACCCAGCACTCAAACTAAGTCAATGCCTAGCGTGAGATGCCCAGCTGGAACCCTTATTTATATATTTTTATGTCAAAAGTTCTTTTATTTCTGGATGATTCACCCTTATATAACGCCCCTCTCTTTGAACCCCCCCGGTCTCACTGAACCAAGAAGAAGGTTGTTTTGCAAAGTTAAAAGATTTATTTGATGAATTGAACAATATATATATATATATATATCACTTTTATGAATATGAACATATCTAGATATCACCCTTATTAATATTTATACACTGATCAGCAATGGGTAATATCACAACAATCAACAATCTCTTTAATCAATAGGAGTATGGGTGATAAGAATAATGTAGCAGAGAATAACCTTGTGTGGGTTCAATGAAATGTAATGATATGAAATTAATGCAGCACAGAAATGAAACTTGATATGAATTCAATCAAAGACAATGTAATCACTCTGTCCCCCTGTTATTACTCAATCCCCCCTAATATGCAGTATGAAGAGATGGAATGAGGACACACAGGTTTCAGGAATATACAATCAACAATGCAGTTCAATCCCGATTCCCCCGGCAAGCTTAGAGAACAGGAATGATTTTACACAGGTCAAATGCTTTTGAATGTGGTTTGAAATGAGTGGGAAAAGTGCTAAAAATGGATTTTAATTCTCTAAATGGGATTCAAAACTAGTGGGAGCTGCTTTGGATAGGTTCAGGTAGACACTAGCAATGATGTTTGAATGACTGGCAGATAGGAAACTAAATTCAGAGATTGGATGCAAGAAATAACAATTTTATATGGAATGAAATTGAGCCAAATGCAGAATCGCAGCAAACTTTTCAGTGCGCGAGAAATGCTATTACAGAAAAACTACAAGTGTTGGAGTGCGTTTGAAGGCTGAGGATGTCAGCTTCAATTTGACATTTAAATGTCGTTCCTAGCATGTACGGTTCAAAAGTTATTCAGGTTTCAGTAAAGGTTGATTTTTCAGAAAAGAGTCAAGATTTCAAATGAGATATGCGCTGTTGAAGATTATAAACAAGGATTTCTTAACACTAAGGGAGGCTATGAAGAAGAGAGATACCAAAGGTACAGCCACCAGTCAAAGGCGCCTCTGTCTGATCTTTGTCCGCTGTGACACTTACCTTCTTCAGCAACTATATAATAGCGCAAAGATGATTTATCACTACAATTATCACAGGATTATGTGGATGAGAGAAGGATTCAGGGTAGACAAAAGAGATTCTATAATACAATCAGGATATGTTGGACTGGGTTGGATGATTACTTAAAACTAAGAGATGGCTATGGACAGTTCTATGCTAAATACTCACAACTATGGGTTGGAATGGGTTGGATAGGATTACTTAAAACTAAGAGATTGCTATGGACAGCTCTATGCTAAATATTCACAACTATGGTTTTGAATGGGCCCGTCAAAAATCTGGTCAAAGGTTTGGCTGGAAATCGCTCGCCACCGGACAGGATTCAGGGGACCTGGACTCTGCACTCAGCACTCTGGACCGGATCTGACGGGTTGGTTCTGGGTTACAGCTCTGCTCTACTGGTTTGGATCTCTGGGTTCTGGCAAGGGGTCTTGGCCAGAAGCAGCAAAACAGCACAGCCAGGCTGTTGAATTTCTTGTTCCCCTTGGAAGTTTGGGGTTAAAATCAGGTTGCAAGATTTTAAAGGCCAGCTGAGAAAGGTTCACCTTTTTGGATTGGGCCTTTTGCTTCAGGGTTCTGGAGTCTGGATATGAGTTCTGGAGTTTGGATATGGGTTCTTCCTGCAGAGCGCTTCGCCAGTCGATCAGTTGATGGGTGAATGTGTGTCTGCCCTCAATAGTCCCTATTTATGTATTTCCCAAAGAGGTGGGGAGGCTGATTATACTATTCACAATATCCCAACTTGCTAATATTACATATTTACATTACAGATTAATTAAGGCACTAGTCTGTCAAAGTCCCATCTTCTGGAGAGCTTCGGTTCACAAATGACAGTTTTCGCGCTTTTGGTCGGTACCAATTTTCTCACATAAATGCACATACCATCTGGGCATATTCCTGTAAATGTTCATATTCCAAGCATAATTACAATTGCAACAATGTCAACATTTTTGTGGTTCAGTCTCTGAACATCGCACAAATTCCAGAGTAGTTTCTACTTGTGAGCAACTTTTTCATTTTAATAACCTCTAAATTCCATATTTTTGCCAGTTCGGCACAATTTTCTATAAGTCTTTTCCTCTAAAATATATTTTCTCCAGTTTAAAATCCACATTTCAGTCTGCGCACGCCTCCAAGGCTTGGCTGAGCCAGAGAGTAACTTGAGCTTCTTCCTGCCAGGGCTGGTTTGTATTGACGCCCCAAATTAGCATTTCCTTTCAGTTCAAGGGAGTCCTTTGTCTCCCCTCGGAGCAACAGGCAAAGTCCCCCTCCCAGTTCCTTTCACACCTGCCTGTCAGATCCTCAGCAGAGCACAGGGGAAAAGATTCCTTTGTTTGGGAGAAGGTGTGGAATGTCTTTGAAGTTCAGTGTAGCTGGCTTTAACTTTTAACACAATGTTTTAACATAGTCTTGTCCTAAAATACAAATTACATTTTTAACAAATGTATCCACCAATCTCTTAATCCAAGCCTTTTTTAAATATAGTTTTGAATGGTATCCACCTCTATTGCTTCTGATAGCAAGTCTTTCCTTTTCATACTATGATTTCAAATGCATCTGTTTAAATGACAGGTTTAATTAATTGCCAGCTCCTGAGACAGGGGGGCAGCGGTACTACACCCATTTTTGACATATTTTCTTTAAAGGTGGATTTTCTTCTGATAAATATGTTTCTGCTGACATTGTGCTTAGGTGAATTCTTTAAATACATTGATGTTGCACACCCACCAAGGGTGCTGGATCTTTTGTGATGTTTGAGAACCATAATTTTTGCACTTTTACAGCCAAGGAAAAACTGATTTTTCAAACAGCTTGTGTTTCCCTTGCAATGCAGCATTGCTTTTTCAAGTAGTTTCAGGTTACTCTGTGGGTAGCCCAATGGTGGGTTTTGGCAGTGGTGTCCTGTGTTACCACTGACATAGGCGAAAGTGGATTGGCGGCCTATTTTTCAGGTTTTTCCTGCACACTTCTGGGTGATTTTAGCACGCATAATGCTTTCCAGCGTCCTTTTCTGAGGTTTCTGATGCAAGCAGCGCACAATGATGTTGCAGGGCATGGACTAGTGGGTTTAAAACATCCCACAATGTAGTTATCGTACCAACTACATCGCAACCATTTGGCCCCGGATTTTTGAAAATTGACCCATTTATCGAGGGGGCCATTTAAACTAACTGTTCTCCTTAATCAGTCTGGTTAGAGATTACCATTGGAGGATTACAGTTTTTGTCCTCTTTGTTTTAAAAAAACATTTTTGTTTGTTCGTTGCTCCCGGGCTTAATTAGATTCGGTTCTTGCTGATGTAATATAGCACTTTGCTGCACATTTTTAACAGCTGTCGATGGAGAAGTCGCCTCCATCATGGAGATTTCTGCACGTAGTGCATCAATTTCATCTTCTTATGTTACAGCCGCAATGTTCACCAAATCTTGAATTTCCCATGAGTTATTTGTTTAATCAATTTCAATTATACTATCTTCTTGTTTTCCCAAACCATCTTGTCCTTGTTGTATTGTTTCAGCAGATGTCACCTTGTCTATCCCTCTATTAGAAATAGTCTTAATATCAAGGTTCGATGGGGGTACCGCATTAGCTTGTTGAGGTATAATTATCATGGTATCCTCTTTATTAATTACCAGTTTAGTCACCAGTGAGTACAGACTTTGTTGATCTGAAGCCATGAGCGAACAAAGTTTAAATAACGCATCTTTTCTACCGGACAATGTAAGTAAAATATCTGCAATCCTCGGGGTTTCATGGGTGCTAGCGCTTTCTCTATATTCCCCCTCAGGCATTTTATATGCTTTACTAGATTCTAGTTGTGTTTCAGGCATATTTAAATTTTCTAAATCGGGTTTTGCTGATAGTTTACTATATTGGCTGTCTCTTTTACATATTGTAAAGCGTGCATCTATTGAATTTCTAATAATGGTGTTACATAGTTTCAATAGTGATCCATTGTTATCTAGCGAACAGTCATTCAGAGAGGGCTGCTCATGATTACATTCGCTATTTTCAAATACCTCGTCCCTTTTTTGAATCTCAGCTTGTATCATGTCTTTAGGTATGTTCACTATTTCTATGACCTCAGTTGTCATTTCCTTTTGTTTGCAGGCTCCTGAGAAAAAACCCAATATCTTGGTTTGATGCAGTTCAGCATATGCCATGTTACTACCACCTTCTTTCTTACCCTTTTTCCATCTGGGGCCATCGCGTAATGTTCTATTAGAACTATGCGGACTATGGGTCCTTTTCCCCTTGTTAATCACTTGGCTTCTTATCCCGTACGCTTTATTTGTCTTAGTTTCATATTAAGGAGGGGCTTAGCTAGTCACTAATATTATAGTTAAAAAGACAAACCGTTATGTTAAAAGTAATTGCAACTGTTATGTTAAATAAATCTTTGATGAGTCATTGGTATAAGCTTTACTCCGGTGACGGTTCATCTACTGTGATGTCAAATGTATGGAGCGCTGCAGTCCTGCGTTCGTTGTTTGGACAAACAATGGAAGAGGGAACGCTGTTTGAGCGGTTAGTACTTACAATTATTCCTTAAGCAGACAGTTATGAATAACCGGCTTTCCGAACAGTAGGCTCATGTCTTGTACAAACGATGAAGTCTTCAGCTTCCTGCTTCCTCCTTACACCGAACACCAAACACTCTTGCACTCCCGCTACGCTCCGTGTCTGACCAGGGGTTTTAACTCTTGCAGGAGCTAGCTGGAGAAGTGATAGAAACAGGATTTCACTTCCTGGAGCTTCAGAGTCACTGGGCACCGCACCAAACACTATCGCACTCCCGCTACGCTACGAGTGTTTTTGTCACTACATGTATGAAAATATTTAGGGAAAGTGATGACTCCCATATTTGAGAAATAATTAAAAATATTGAATAAAGGAAATGGAAAAGGTGGGCAAATAAAAAAAAAAAATTGATTTTACAAAAGTTAAATTGACTATGCTTTTTCAAGTTTCTGAGTTGGGAATTAAGTACACATTGATTGTGAACTCTGACCAAATGAATACACACTTGGTGCACGAAAATATGTCTATCAGGACACATTCCTGTTACATGGGATCTTTACTTGGGTCTCACAAGATGAAAATATTTCAAGAAGTGATGCCTTTCAATCATCCAGGTTTCACTTGCTCTTTGCCGCTCACACTCTTGTACTCCTCACCCTGATGTTCTCTCCTTTCTTCTACTCTCCTCCCACTCTTCTTTTTATCTCCCTCTCTGTCCCTCCGATGTTCTTCTGTCTACTGCTACTATCCCTCAAGCTCAACTACTCTTCACTCTACTACTCTCCATTTTACATGACTCACTCGCCACTGCACTCCACCCCTCCTTCTTCCACAGACACCACTTCCACTCTATCGCCTTTCTCAATTAGCCTCCGTTGCTCCCGTGAAGTCCCATTTAATCTCTCACCTTCCCCACCAAACACCACTCACCAAGTAACACTTTCTCTTGCCAACTAATAGCTCATTTGTAAAGTCTCTCTATAATCGTCCTCCATGCTTCGCCGCATTGTCCCTCATTTACCTGGTCTCTCAATCTACCTTCTTACCCGAACATCCCACACTAATCTGTTTCCTGTGCCCCCCCCCCTTAACTCCTACTTACTCTCCCATTGGTCCTGGCGCCTTCCTGGTCACTCAGGCCAATCGCTATTTTGTTCTTTCCCTGGGGTCATGTCATATAAGTGCAAGGCTTTAAAGTGCCTTTTAAGCCCTGCCGTCCACTGGAGTTTCGCAATGGTGGCCTCTTACAAGCACAGTCCATCTCAAAGTTCTGATGTGTGTGGTCTGTAGTGCATATTAATCTGTGTCCCTCAGTTTCACCGCTGGTTCTCATGGTGGGTGGTTGCGCGTTCCCTCCTCTGCCACAAGGGCTTCAGATCTCTGTTGTCCTGAAAGAGAGGAAAAAGAACACTGGCCAGACCAAGGCAAGGCAGGTATGGGGTGATAACAAGTGGTACTTGACACTTTCAGACAGGCGCAGGTAGAAAGGACAGAAACTGGTACCCTCTCCTGTACCCCCCCCCCGCCCCAACTTCTTCCCCCTCCTCTGGGGCAGGACTGACTCTGGCAAACACCCTATTTGCCCCAGCTTAAGAGGGATCCTCATCCCCCCCCATTGACAGAGTCCGGTCCCTGAACTTGTCACACTTTGCATGCAGATCTCACTAGAACTTCGGCCAGTACAATCTGCATTCCATAAATCAACTATTGAGGACATGTTGGCCTCCAGCGGTGTTGACCAGATCCGTGACGAGGCCATTCCTTTCAAATTTATAGTGTGAGTACCCAGCTAGAACTGTGCAGAACCCATCTCTTAGCTTAAAATAATCTGATTCAAAACATTTGGACCTGTTTAGAACTGCATCATAAGAAATTGGGTTTTCCTCCTGTTGATTCAAACCTTTCAAAGCGCATCTGTCATTCCGAAACTGTAATTTCATTTCTGAAAAACTACCTTTACAAAATTGTCTGTATCTTTGGTACTGTGCATCCTAGGAACGAAATTTAACTTGTATTGTAAAGCTAAGATTCCCCCTAAAGCTAAGATGCTACTCCCTATAGCGCCTCCGTAATTGTGCTCAACGCACTCGAAAAAAGTGCTGCGATTTGACATTTTGCTTCATTTCAACCACGTGTAGAAAGATCTGTCATTTGCTTCCATTACTGAAATCCGTTTTCAACCTGATAATCCCTCATTAATCATTGTTAGTGTGGACCTGAACTGATTTAAAGTATCTCTCACTCACTCTGAACCTCTAGAGGGAATTAAAATCAATTTTAGCATATTTCACTCCCTTGCAAATCACCTGAAAGCCTTTCGCCTGTGTTTCAAAATCATCCCTGGTGCTATAAGCTTGCTAGGGGGGAACTGAATTCGTATTGTACTGTGATTGTATTCCTGAAGACTGTGTGTGTTACGTCCATCTCCTTGCATTGCATAGGGGGGGAGTGAATTGTCAGAGAAAAAGAGATCATATTATCTTTTGCTGAAATCATATCAAGTTTATTTCTGTACTGCCTTTTAGTCATCTTTACATCTCCTTGAAACCATAAAGCATTTTCATCTACCTTATCCTCTATACTACTCCTAAGTAATTAAACCAGTGTGCTAGTATAACATCATCCATTGTTGATCACTGTCATGTGTCTAAGTGTGATATCAAATATTAATTTATTATAAAAGTGTGATATATATCTATTGTTTAATTTTTCAAATAAACCTTTTTAATTTGCAAAACAAACCTACTTCTTGGCTCAGTGGGGGTCAGGGGGATTCTAAGAGAGGGGCGTTATACAAGGGTTCATCATCCAGATTATAACTTGTCATAAAAATATATAAATAAGGGCTTCCCCTTGAGCAATCCCAGACAAGGCACTGACATAGTGGGAATGCTTGATTGGAGTCATTAACAGGGGACAGAGACTGCAAGTTAGCTAGTAAGTGCAAGGTAACTAGTAAGTGCAGCCAGGAGGTGGCCCGTAACAGTCAGGGGACTGTAGGGTTGCAGATACAGACCCTTGAGAGGTTGGGAGGTCTGGAGGCAGTGCAAGGTCAACCGGTTGTGTATGAGACTGGTCCCGTGCGTTCTGTGGGTGGCCAGGTAACCAGTATGCGCAGGAGACAGGGACATCAGCAAGGGAGAGTGAAAGCAGAAGCGAAAAGAAAGGTCTTGAGCTGATTCCGGAACCTTAGGTGGTCCTGCTCAAGTTTTAGAGAGGCAGGGAGGCTGTTCCAGAGGGATGTCTCAGCCGAGGACAGAGATCTACCCCCACTCTCTGCCTGGAAGGAAGGAAGGAAAGAAAGAAAGAAAGAAAGAAAGAAAGAAAGAAAGAAAGAAAGAAAGAAAGAAAGAAAGAAAGAAAGAAAGAAAGAAAGAAAGAAAGAAAGAAAGAAAGAAAGAAAGAAAGAAAGAAAGAAAGAAAGAAAGAACACACACACACAACACCCATGTCGGACCTGGAACATTTGGTCAGTGAGAAAGGAGAGATGGGGAGAGTTTTGTTGAATAATGCTTTTAATAGCATGCTTTGTTAGCTGTTGACTTTTTTGTTATATTTTTATATTGTTTCCCCTGGCCCTTCCGGCACGTTTATTCCACCTCCTGCCAAACAATGGACCCATTTATAGGTGATAGAAGTCCTACTACAATCTCCATGAACGGAAGTGACGTTTACCAATGTACTTCTGGTGGAGTGTGACCTGATTGAGGGCGGGGGATCCTTTCCGGTCCTCCACCCCGTGACCATTTCCGCTTCATCACAACGGGCCATTGTTTATTCCAGTGGCCTCTGTACTGCTGCCTTGCTCCAGCAATCTCAGAGGGGATGGAGGTTGTAGTTCTTAGTCTCTGCGCGTATGTCCTTTAGCCAGCATTGGATTTCGCCAAGAGGGGACAGCCTGCTAAAGAGAAAAGAGCAAGGGGCAAGACATCATAGGGGCAGGGCTTTTTTTTATTGCTGCATTTCATGTGGAACGATCCTCAATCTCTCCTGCAATAGAACCCCCGACCCTGCAATCATTTTCCCCACTGGCTTATTTGTTGTTTATTGCAAAAAAGAAACATGTATCAACAATATGATTGTGGAGAGCATGGTTATTCATTATGCACCCTCCAGATGTTTTGGACTTCAGCTCCCTTGATCACTAAGCAGCATGGCCAGTGGTGAAGGGTCATGGTTAGTTGTAACGGATAATATCTAGAGGGACAAATAATGGAGAACCCATGATGTGGAGAGTAGTGAGGGTATTTTCACCACTTAATACACACAATCATCTTCCGTAATGTGGCTGATGCTGTCTCCGGGGCAGCTAATGCATTATTCACGGTTCATCATTGTGGTTGCCGTATTGTAAAGAGCAAAGTTTAGTCTAACAGTTAACATTGTGGAAAACAGCTCCACTCTTTAGACATAAGATTACATTTTCTTAAAAGGGCAAACAAAAAAAGTTTTATGTTAACAGCAGTGTGTCAAGGTGCTGTCAATCAGTAGTCGATGTTTGCCTGTTTAATAAGCGTGCACCCCTCGCCCTAGTGATGCCCTGTATTATGCCACAGTGAAGGAACTCGTTTTATTTCTAACACAACCGCCTTGCAGGTCACATCGAAACCTCCAGCATTAACAATTATAATATCTTGAATACTAAACTTTGGCGTATGGGGTCAAAACTGGGTGCTGAAATGTTTATGAAGAAGCTGAAATGTTTGCACCTTTCACAGAGTTGCATGCAGGCAGTGCCTTTGTTTTATGGAAAAATAGAATTTATTTTAGCAATTTCTTTTTTTTTTTGCTAAGCACACCAACTTTTAATGTGGATATGCGTTTTTTTTTGTTCTCGTTAAAAGGTTGCACCACGGAGGACTGTCTGTTCGTGCTCTAATGAAACGTGTAGCATGCCCGGCAAAGGAACACAAGCTGACGTAAATTAACACATGTTTACGTAGCACTAGGTGTCTGTTTTTTATTCTTTCGAAGTGCCTCCAATATTATCAAATAGAGGAACTGAATCCTGGAATCACACGTGGTAAAGGGGGGAAGTTGAAGATCTAGTTCTAAAGGAGGCCCTTTATACCACATTTCTTCCTGCCTCAGGCAGTAATTTCGCACGGTGATCCCTGGCTGGCTAGTGATTGATGCACATTTTCTACAGTTTAAAAGGCCTAAAACGTTAGGCCACCTTGAAGGATTGCAGATATACAAAGCAGTTCTTGCTTCGAATTCCTGTTGCTTCTTTATATTTGAGATGCCACATTTTATATGCCACTTAATACTGTGATCCCAAGGAAACTGAAACGAACATGTTAATCTGTTTTCATTAAGATAGGTTTGACTAATCCAATGGCACCAACAACCCATCAGCCCATGAAATCTACCTATCCAATTGCACCGATCCATGCTATTTCACCCATCTAACAGTCCATTCAGTCACGTAAGTCTTCGACACACGCTCACAGCCATACATTCACACCAATATATCCATCCACCTAATCGCACCCATTTATTTATCCAGTCAACCATATTCATCAATCCACACTCAAAATCTCATCCATACACAAACCTTCCACACAATTCTTCCCATTTATCAGCCCACACAGTAACTCTCATCCAATCCAACCCACCTACTCCCCCCACATGTACCCTGAAATCCACTAAATCACTTCGGTCTACATAATGGCAATGGCATCCCCACAATCGCACTCATTCACTTTTATGTTTGTTTAATGGTTGTTTGAAATCTCCCTTTGTTTTTGAATAGCTAACACTGCCTGTGTCTAAGTCACCTCGTCGCAATGGTTTCCCCCGAGCACATTCTCGCAAGATAGACATTTTCTTTTAAAAACCCAATGTCAAAGCAAGCTTTAGTGTTTACACTCCTTTTATTAATACATAATTTATTTTAAATGACAATACTACATTTCTGGCCATCTAAACACAAGTCTAAATTTAGCAATATACAAGCAGAGCATTACAATAGTGTATAAAAAGAGTTAAACATTCATATCTTCTTGAAACATATAATTAAAAATAAAAGGAGTCAAATAATCTAATCATGTATATTATTAAAATATAAATTCTGCCCAGTTTCTATACTGATGTAAAAATGTATTTATTTCGAGGGGGACGCTGTTGCGTGCACACGTGATGGCAGCCTAGCTGCAGAGCTCCGCTCCGGCAGACAATCCTTTCATCTAAAACATCCTTTTTCGGAGCCACCCAGCCGACTAAATCAGCGTGGAATAGGTGTGTAAAGAATCGCAGATAATCTGGGCGTCAAATTGGGCTGACCCGACTACCATGAACCAAGAAAACCGTCCCGCAGGACTTCTGCAGTGGAGCGAGGTGGCGAGGGGAGATTGCGGGCTCCAGGGGTATTCCACTTTGTACTGTGTTGTGGATGGCGCCGCTGGGTCATGCGGGGGGAGGAGCCTACACTGCTGGTGTCTAACGTGTGGATGTAGGAACTCCTCCTCCCCCCGTACTCCAAACTCCCTTGGGCACGTGCATACTCCTTTGATTCCCGAGACTGAGATGACCCGGGACAAGTGCTGTGGTGCCCCACGGAGGAACGGATGCAATCCGGCCGTGACTGACTGGGTGCCACCAAGCTGTGATCCGAAACAGGAACTGCAGAGTCGGACACCTGCACGTGGGTTCGGGCGGTGCAGAACCGGGTAGGCTGAAACTCATTGCCCCGGATTGGAGAACTTTAGAGGACTCTTGTGCTCTTCGCGACGGGCCGGACGGCTAGAGGTGGCACAACCCGTGGAGGAAGAGAGTCCCTCCGCTGCTTGCGCCCAGCCTGGCCGTGCTGGACCCCATCCGTAACATAAACCGATCCTGAGACTGAGGAGAACCAGCCAAACCCACGTGTCTGCTGAGGGGAGCAGGCGCGTCCCTAGCCAGCACAAGACTTTCCCGCCTATCCGGACCTGCCAGTGAGTCGCCCTGGGTGCGGAGGGGTGGATCGACTGCTGGAGCCTGACTGGGGCATGCCGGGCTGCGCTGGAGCACGGCCCTGAAAGGGAACGGTTGCCCCGCACCTCGCTAATTAATCCGGGCCCGACTGCTGCACTGCACTCCATGCTCGCCTCCCGCTAAGCACACATAAGGGCCATGCGGTGAGTGCTCGGAGATACTGCAGACCGCAGAGGCCACGATATTGGACCCGCTGGGCGCCATACACTGTCCATCTAAACCCGAGCATTGACGGACACATAGGAGGCCTTGATAGATCTCCCTCCCCATACGGGAGTTGGCGTGGGAGTCTATGCTTTGTCCCGCTTCTCCACCTTCCAACGTACCAGGTCATAACACAGCTGTACGTTAATAATGCAGTAACGTAACAACATATCATGGTATAGCTACGTTCCAAGGGAGAGGTGGACGATCCGGTGTAGCCACATATTGCCATTGCCACCACGGCAGAGATACTGGGGAATGGCAGATTTAACTGTAATCTGATTCAACGTGTTTGGTGGCGCATTAACTCCGAACTCGCCAAATATTGTGGAGGAAAGAGCGAACATCCACTGCATATATCCTCATATATATATCCCTGTGGACAATAGATAGCGCGGTCATACGTGGGAGAACGCAATCCACCCCTGGTAGTTGGTGGTGTATATATACATTGGTATCACAGGGAGCATCATAGAACGAAGTACCGTACTGCCTAATATGTGCTGGAAACTATGACATATCTCAACTATGAATACTGTGATGAAGTGCTGAGAAATCTCCTTTGACACACTAATGTACGTGGAACACTGGAAAATACGCTGCCTGCAATACACCTGATAAAACACCTCAACAGTACTCTGTAGGGCTGCTTGGACTGCTGTTAGCAACCACTGGGTCCTATGCACTGGACAGGCCTCAGGCCATGCCTAGATCCTCTTGATCCTGACATAATAGAGGATTTCTGTGGCCGCGCTGTGGTGCCCCATAGCTACCGCCCTGGACACTGATCTGGTAACTCCGGCCCTACCCCTTGTTAAAGTCCTACACCGAAACTGGGCTCCTGTTACAAATTACCACTGTTAGTGTCATCCCCTCAAGGGACTAGGGTACTGCTGGGACATATATCCGCCCATGGGGCTCAATGCATGAATAGCTCGGTGTGAATCTGTTCCACAGCGCAATTACATACACAGCTGAACTACGAGTGTGCATTTAATATTGGTATGGTCCTGGTCCCATCGCACATAGTTACCCTTCTTTGCCTCACTGAGTGCTGGGCAGAACCAATACTCTACTCCCTCGTCGATGACAAAGGGTGCCAGTGACAGGAAGAAGAAAACCGGACCAATGGATTCCTTCAGAAGCAGCCAAGTCCCTGCCACTATGCTGCCATCACCTCGTGATCTCCCGGCGCCATCTGCTGAAAGTTCCAGAGATGATCACCTCCTTGCCACCATGCAGAGTGGATTCCTTTCAGTCAACGTAAAATTGGATGACATTGTCTCCACCATTGTATCGTTGAAGGCTCGCCTGGATAAGTAGAGCGCACAAGTGACAGAGGCTGAGGTGAGGATCAGCACCAATGAAGATTCGGTTGGTCAAAACACTTGTGCCATTACTCTGTTAAAGGGAGAGATGACCAAACTGCGTGGCAAGTGTGATGACCTAGAAATCAGGTCCCGGAGAAATAATATCCTTATAGTGGGCGTGGTGGAATCCTGATGCAAGGGCCCTATGGAACCACATGTCGAGGCACTTTTAAAATCCCTGTTTGGTGCCAAATCCTTTTCAGACCACTTTCTTGTGGAAAGAGGCCACCGCACACTGCCCCCCTGTGCCTAAACCCGGAGCCCCCCCGTACCACTGTTGCTAAACTTCTGAATTATAGGGACAGAGATGCAGTTCTCTGCCTGGCGTGGGAGATGGGGCCCCTTTGCCACGACGGTCATAATATTCACATTTATCCGGTTTTCGCAGCAGGAGTACAAGCTCAGAGAAGGTCATACAAACAAGTCAAAAGACAACTGCGTTTGGGACACGTCCCGTGTGCACTGATCTTTCCGGCCAAGCTGCAAATGCAGCATGGGGGCCGCGTGCACTTTTTTGAACATCCTACAGCGGCTATGGACTATATAGAGGCTTCAATCCCACTGCCGCCATGGGAACGTGGACCGGATCAGAATAGACTGCCAAAGCCAGCTGTGGACAGTAGCGACCCGGCTGACTAATCAAAGCTGAACATAATATCCTTTTCTCTTTTGCGATATAAGGATGATGTGTCTGGGTGGCACTGGTCTGTACCTGTTGAGTGTTTTGCCGGATGGGTTGCGTCCCGCTGTGGCGGATGTGAGCCGGAATATACTCGCCTCCGGAAAGTTCCACAAGTTAACAAAAAAAGGGTATCATCATCATGTTGGGGTTGACGGTGGGGGTGGGGGTAGTGGGGGCATATTGAGACATTTTACCCCTGGCTCTAGGCTGGGGTTTGTTGGGGTTGTTATAAGTTTAAAATCAGAGAGTCATGTCATTGCAGGCGTTGTCCGATTTATTGGTATACATCAAGGAATGCTCCTGTCATAAATGGCACGTAATACACATGTTGGTGGAGGGTTGACAGTCAAACTGCTCTCCTGGAATGTACGATGGCTGAATAACCCAAGGCCAGGAAGGTTGCAGCATATATAACAAGACACAACCCACAGATACTAATGCTCCAGGAGACACATGCACTTAGAAATGTGAATACCAGTTTCCACGCACGCTCTGGCCCCCCAGAGTATTCAGCACAGTCCAGGGGGGTTCCCCACTTGATTCACCCATGACTTGGGTTCCGATAGTTGGACAGTAAAATAGATGTTCAAGGCAAATTTGTATTGGTACAGGGGAGATAACTGGACGCTCAGTGGTATTGGTTGATACCTACGGACCAAATGTTGATGATCCGGTGTTTTACCGGACGGTACTGGACATGCTTAACTCACTAGATGACACATTAGTACTGTGGGGAGGGGACTTAAACACTATCCTTGATACAACACTGGATAGATCCTCCACTATTCCCCGCAGGCTACGAGGGCCGCGACCACCTTGTGACAGATAATGCTAGATGCATGGCACATGCTTTACCCGTTAGATAAGTGGTACACTTACTACTCTTCTGTCCATGATTCGAAATCTCGTATGGACGACTGGCTCATTAACTCATCCCTTTCAGATGCGTTGTCAGCATGTGCAATGCATCCCGCACTCTCTCAGACCATTCCCCTGTATCCCTTAACCTGGTGCTGCAGGGTCCCCCCCCCTTCTTCCCCCCCCGGGCCAGACATTGGAGGATGCCCTCTGCTACCCTCAGGGATCCTAATGTTTGCGAATCCCTCCATGTGGAAATAGAGGAATTCTTCGATATCAATGAAGGCTCGGTGGGATCTCATGCAACTATGTGGGAGATATTTAAGGTGTGGGTTTGAGGTATCATTATGGCTAAAACCACTGGGCTGCTGTCGTCAGTCAGAAAGGAATTGAGACAGGTGGAGTCCCAGCTGGCATTGCTTGAACGAGATTATAGTATCACACATAGTAGAGAGATCCTTTCCGATATTCACAAGACACTGCATGAATTTCACAGACTAGACGACAGAGAGGTCCTATATATGGCAACTCCAGCCCGAGCCCACAGATATGGCGAGAGTAACAAGGCAGTTACATTTCTTGCTAATATGCTTAAAGCTGAAAGTTATCGTAACCCTATTTCAAGCATTCTGACGGTACAGGGGGAGGTGGTGAGCCGGAAGGAAGACATTAACGCCACATTCACCCAATTCTATAAGACTCTATGTTCCAACCGTGACGAAAGTTCCATGGAGGAGATATCCGATTATCTGTGAGAGCTTGGACTTCCGGTCCTTTCCCCAGATGCTCAATTTGCACTGGACTTGCCCATCACACTAGAAGAGATAACTGCTGCCATAAAGGCCTTAACATTTGGGAGGGCTCCCGGCTCAGCTGGCCTAGGAGCTGAACTATACTAGGTGTTCCACGACAAATTAGCTCCCATCCTGTTGAAAGTGTGGGAGGAGGCTATGGATCGTGGCATGCTCCCGGACTTTATGCTTGAGGCTGTAATCGCCGTTCTCCTTAAGCCCCGCCGCCCAGCACATGATATCTCTTCATATAGGCCCCTCTCTCTGATCAACACTGATGCCAACATTTTTGCCAAAATCCTTGCCACCAGGCTCCTGCCACACATGCCCACCCTGGTCCACCCTGACCAGGCAGGATTCATTCTTACCTGAGCCACAGCCCTAAACTTCTGATGGCGGTTTTGAGGAGATGGCACAGATCAACCCGAAGGCTAATGCAGCAATTGCTGCTTTAGACGCTGAAAAGGCTTTTGATTCAATGTCTTGGTCCTATCTGTTCTCAGTGGTCGAGCGTTTTGGCATGGGGATGTATTTTATTAAGTGTGTCTGGCTACTCTACACTGCGAGAGTTCTCACTAATCACACTTTGTCTTTCCTTTTCGCTCTGGGCAGGGGTACCAGACAGGGTTGCCCTTTCTCCCCCATATTTTACTCTCACGATTGAACCCATGGCAGAGTTCGTCCAGAAGAACCACGCACATAGGAGCATTAGGATGATGGGCCCCCCACAGATAAAATCTCTATATGCGGACACCACCTTGCTCTATATTGGGGACGCTGAGATCAACTTGGAACCTATCATGGCAGATATCCACGTATTCGCCAGTTACTCCAGTTACAAGATCAATCTCTCCAAGTCTGAATTGCTCCCACTTACCCCTGTCACATGACTTGTCCAGTGTTAGTGGATTTAAGTGGTCCCCCACGCGGGTCCGCTATCTGGGTATTGTCGTGTCTAGCAACAAATGTACACTATACGTGGACAATCATGAAGAACTTCTGCAGACACTAACAACCAAATTACATTTGTGGACCAAGCTCGTGATCTCCCTATATGGCAGAGTAGGTCTTCTTAAAATGGTCGTCCTCCCCAAGCTGCTATACTATTTTGGTAACATACCCATCTGGCCGGGCAAGGTTTATTTCCACGAAACTTCAATCACTTGCCACTTCATTTATATGGGGTGGGAGCGACTGCAAGGATGAAATGGACCAAACTGGTGAAGCCATATTCGAGTGGTGGGATCACAGCCCCAGACTTCGAATTATATTACTTGGTGGCTCAGGCTCAGTTTGCCAGACACTGGTTTGATCCCGACGACACAGGCACGCATATCCCTATTGAGAAATACGCTGCTTCCCCCTCCGATCTTCGATCTGTCATCTTCGGCTCCAACCACAAAGACTCTTGTGAGTTTGACCCTGTAAGCACTACTGCACATGCATGGTCCAAGATTTATAAAAGGGTTGGGGTAGCGGTTCCTTATGACCCGGAAATCCCACTTTGGGATTTCCCTGGCATCACTCCCACGTTTGATAGAACTTTGCAAATGCTGTGGGACCCGGCCATACAACTTAAAATGCGTGATATGTTCCCTGGGGGTACATATGTAAGTCTGAGTGATTCTGTGAACACGGTGGGAGGCGGGTAATTTAACCAATTTCAATACTACCGTATGAGGGCCGCTTTTGCTGCTAAGTGGCCTACGTTCCCTATGGAACCTCCTAATCATGAATGCACACGGGCCATGACAGATGACCAGTGGGGGGAGGAAGGGGGTCTCTACTCTATATGCCCTGGTTCAATCCCACTCAAACTCTTGTAATACTATAAAAACAACCTTGGAAACGGACTTGGGAGTCACTTTGAGTGAGGAACAATGGCTTAGATACTGTCAACTTACCAAGTCTGTGTCCTTGAACTCGGGGCTACGACTGATACAGTTTAAGATTCTTAACCAACTACATTACACCCCTGCTAAATTGGCTAGGTTTTGTGGATGGTTGCAATGGGAAGTGTTTGAAATGTGCAGCGCCGAATGCGGACGCCTACCATATGTATTGGGCATGCCCTTTGATACATATGATTTGGAGCGAAATCACAGACATCCTTGAGAAAATTAAGTCAATCCGTGCATTCCTATCCCCCTTGAAATACCTGTTTGGGGATATTGGTAAGGTGCCAAGACCACTCGACGCTTATTTAATGTCCCTTGTGTTGTCGTGAAACGGTGTATATTAAAGTGCTGGGAGGCCACAAATGCACCCCGTATGGAAGACTTCCTTTGCGACCTCACAATGGTTAATGAATGTGAAGAACAATATGGACTAACTGTATCAATGACTTGCCGCCCTAAAGACATTTGGGCTCCTTTTAGAAGCTACCTATGTAACATGCTCGCTGATAGTGACTTCTCCTCTTCATCTACGCCTTGACCCGATGTTTACTACGTAACATGCATATTGAAATCGTGGTGCTGTATTTACTGCGATATTGTGATGTATCTGTGACATTTCTGCTTTGATGTGACTTTCTATAAAATAAAATTTAAAAAAAAATGTATTTCTTCATTAATTTATTTCTTCATTGTGACTTCAAACATGTTTTGGTCCCTGTGTTGGTGTAGCACCATCTTCAGGGGCATGTAGCATAAAAGGATTAAGGAAAACAAATTGTATCTCTTACTGGTGTGATGATATATCCGAGTGCATTGCCTATTACCAGACACTCCTACCTCTAATTTGAAGTACATTCCAAACATTATGTTGAAAGCAACGGCTTTCTAAAACATTATTACATGGGGAATATCATTGTTCTTCAGTGCCAATACAATCATACTTTTATTTGTTCTGATGACCTCACAGAGGCTCTAAAATTGAGGAACCTAACACTATTTTATGGTTCCTTATGGAGGCTGCAACAGTGGATGTCTGCTGTGAGAAACCTAAAGATGTCTCCCTAGCTAGTCCCCGGGGATCTGTCATCCTGGTGGCCAGGACACGGCCATTGCTATTGGATCCAGTTCCTGGGAGTGGACCAGTGAGGGAGGATCACCTGGATGGGGGGTCCTTTGGGAGTGGGGCACCGACGGGCGAGACGCGGTATCTCCCTTCTTCTTTCAACACCTTTTCCCCAGCCTACCACGTAGGATATATATTCCAAAACACTGCCCCCCCTCTCCACACGAACACTTTTGCAAAGCACGAAAGACAACGGACTAACACCAGGGCCGTTAACCTGACCTGTCCCAACACTAGGGTCAGGCAATTGACCAGAATCTCACACACACACCTGACGGCCCTTTCCCTTCACCACAGGGATAAAAGGTGGAGCACAAGAGCACAGGATGAGCAAGGCAGACCGCACGACGTGAGAGATAAGGTGACAAAGCTAAGGCAAACTTGCCCTTTTCAACCAAGGCTTGTGAAACCTCTGCAGAAAGTATAAGACCGTGAACAATAGCCAGCGTGTGTTGCAGAAGTCAACGGTACGCAAGACCTTCCTCCGCTGATAATCAAGCTGGGGAATGACGATGGTCTCGGTGGTACCAACCTTGACTCCAAGGATAAAGAAAGGCACACGGTTTATCACAGCTGGTGAGTCGAGGGGAGAATCAATAAGAAACCGAACTGTGTTGAACGAAAATTAGCCAACGGGTAATTTGAACTTTGAAAGGCTTAATGATACATTGATAAAAAGAAGGGGAAAACTAGCAACACATAGTACAGCACCACATGGGTGCTCAAGCAGGAAACCCTTGGCGATTACCAGAAGGTAGAAACTACTGTAACCAGAAGCCCATTGGAAGATGCGAAGAACGGTGAAAGTGGTCATACAGTACTCTCGTAAAATCCTCTGTACCGTCGAAAGTCTTTGACCGGCAGATGATTGCGAAAGCGAAGGGAAGTGAATCCTGTATGGTGAAAATTAGTACATGAACTGTACATCGGAAAAGTCTGTGAGATTGAACCCGGCAGGGGGAAACTGACAACGAAGAGCAAAGCCCGAAAACCTGTTTAAAAAGACATTAAGATTAGTGGAAGCAAGACGTATTGCAAGACAAGGGGAAGGGAAGTGGCCCCCTTGTCATTTGGGGATCCAAGCCCAACCAAGGGAGATCCAGGAGTGGAAAGTTACCACCCAATGTTCGCTGAATAAGGAACTATCTTGGTAATTAGTTGAAGGTGTTCTGAAGGGTCAGCCGCCCAGAAGAGGGGGACCCAGGGGTAAAACCATCACCCAAAGTGTTCGTAGAACAGAACTTTTGTGTTGGTTTGTTGAGAGCATCAGTCCTCGAAGGCGAGAGACTTTTTATTGAAAAAAAGACAACTATCGAAGAACCTGATAGCTGATACGCAACTGTTAGCTCGCGCTGGGAAGGCTCGAGCATATGCTGTGCTCCATGTCCTGTGCTAAAAACGTGGGGAAGGGAGAGCTCAAGGCAATCATATCCTGACTTAATATTTCAACACAGTTTCCTTTGTTTTGATAACCTATCTCACCCTCTTTCTGTGATTAGTTGCAAGGATTTGGCGATAGCTTTTTCTTAATATAGGCCCTTTTATTTTGACACAACACCACTAGGAATACCTTATTCTTCATTTGTTGGTCGACGCTTGCTTCCATGATTTAGGTTTAGTTTAGGCAATTTTCCACCCTGCACTTATAGTTCAATAAGCACCCTTCAACTGTGATCACTTATGTCTGTCTTTACTGTTGCCTCCATGAGTTTCTTACACTGCACATTGCTGTTTCTCTAAAATCGATTTTGTTCATTTGTTTGAACGTTTTTTTAGGAAGGTTTTTATCTGTTTTCTTTTTAGTTGTATGACTATGCAAATCATTGTATTACTGGTAAGTGTTTATATTTTTACCTAACACCAGAACTTGAATTTCCACAACATGAGATATTTTCTAGTTTGATGAGTTTAGGATTATTCCCTGTTAAAATGGATTTTCAAAATCAGCCCTGGTGGGAGGATTTTAGGCGGCCACCCAATTTGTGGTGAACTGGGAAGACACTGAGAGGTAAGCCAAAACTGTAATCAAGATAAGGTAGCTAGGCAGTCAAGGCTTAGTCTCAGGAAAATTGTGAGCATGGTCAAGGGCTACAATGAGTCCACACAGAGGAACACCAATGATTCAAGTTAGACAGTAAGTATATAAAAAATATTCATTTAAAAATCGCAGGCAAGTATTTTCACATACAACCATATATAGCACATATACACATTCACCAATAGGAGAATAGAATTGCATACAAATCAGTTACCAGTGAGCAATCGGATGTAAGGAAGAACCTACACAACTTCCCTCAATCTTAATAAGTCCAACCTTAAGATGGTATGTGTCCTGGTGCCAAAAAGTCACAAGTTACAAAGTATACCTTCTTTAGGTAAGGTTATTCTGAAATGACGCAGTGGGCTGTGGTGGTGCTTTTAGAAAGTTTTCAAAGTTGGATAGGTATTTAGTAAAGTTCAGGTAAGTACCCTTAGCTTAATCCTATTCACTAGGGTAGGCCTAGGAAAGGATCCTTAGCCCAGGTTCTATCACCAGAGGTCAGGTCAAAGCGAGCTAGGATCAGGATGTAAAAGGCAAGTCCTTTTTTATGCTCACACCAGAGAAAATGGAACCCATTCGGGAAACAAAATGCCAAGAGATTGCTTGCAAGGATAACAAGGTTGAATTGTACAAAATAAAAGGCTCGAGCAGAGGACTCTGCTGCTCGAGAATGTTCTGCCTCCAAATTGACTGCATGTACAAAATAAACCAACACAGCGTCACTAATGACAACATATATAGAGGGTCTAAACCCGCACAATTGATTGGTGTGAGTCCTATACAACATCCTGCTCGATAGGGGATGCCATGCTACGATTGGTTCTCGCTGCTGCAGTTTCTTAGTCTCCAGCTGGATCAACTGGGCTCACCTCTCCGGGGACTGAAGGTCAGACGCTTCACATATTGCTGTTTCAAGGCTATGACTATGAGCTAATGCTCCTACTACATCATTATGGCATGCACTTGGGAGGCTCATGGACTGGCAGCAGGGGGGAAGGGAAGAAATACAATCATGCTGACCCACCCTTTCTGTGCTCTATCTCTATTTCACCCCTCGCACCCAAGGCCTCCACATTCGTTCTCATCTATTATTTATCCCTCACTGTACCTCGTACTACAAAAGGGTGTAGTTATGGGCAGATGTGACCTGGTCATGCATGTTCCGGTTCTTTATCGCCACTGGTTTTATTGCGGGCAAGCTGGGGACACTCGCTTATGGGGGAATGCAGGGATTCTTGAAAGGGACCAGCGTGGGGTGCAATCTGTCTTGGTGGGTTGGGTGGGGGTTTGAGGTCTGCTGTTGGCCTAGTTTTTGATGAATGAGCATGGCAAGGTTCCTGGTGATGTCTCACAGCCTTGCAGGATGCATTCCTCATTGTGATACTAAATAATTGCAACAGTCGAACACAGAGAAGTTGCTGTGGGAATTTAGCAGCGTCTCTTTATATAGGCGCCTCTTTATATAGGCGCACTACGTCTATACATCTATAATGCCACCAGTGTTGTATCTGGGCTGAGTTTCCTTAACCCGGCAATTTCCCCCCTAGCACATCGCGCTATTCATGGGATTCGCCTCACTCTAAAACTCCTAGGGGGGTGGGATGGACTCATTTCCATCTCAACAGATGTTATTCCCATTGTCACCCTATGGAGGACATGGCAGGGTGGGGAAGGATAGAAGGCGTGGACCCTCGAGCAGGGGTCGGGACTGGTTGTTCCCACTGGTCCAGGGGTCAAAGCACCAATGATGGTCATCTTGAGATCTGGAGGATGAGCTGGGCTTCACCGGGCCAATCACTGATGTTGATGCAGGTTAGCTGCAGGAGTCATCCTTGTGTCGTCAGTGGGCTGCTCATCTTCGTAGAAGTCTTGGCTCCAACGGTGATCTGAAGAACAGTTGTAGGAGTCCCCTTAGGCTGAGAGCAAGCCCAAGCCTGGCAGTGGTAAGGATCTGCCCCAATCAAACATCCAGGGGTTGTCCAATCCTGGACAACCACTGGTCACAACATCTGCTCAACAACAAACATTCATGAGCCAACGTTTGTGGGTTGGGACTAGACCGTTCCAGCCCCCTCCTCTGGCTCACACACACAAAGCCCCTTAGCCTCCGAAAGCCACAGCTTTTCCCGGAAAAGGGATTTCCATGTAAGTCCTATAATGACCTAAGAAGGCAGGAAGAAGGTCAAAGAACAATATGGCCGAAGAACAAGCTAAATATCTTGTGGCTTGGCGGGCTGCTAGCCACCTTTAGTAGCCATTTGAGGTAAATGCAAAACTGCACGAGTAAAATAACATAAAAAGGTTACAATCACACAGCTGCCACCAGCTTGCTTAGGTGCATTGTCAAAGTAAATAACAAGGTGGGTCCTGGGAGACTCTCTGCCAGACATGAGTCCTGGTTTACAGGAGCCTTACCCAGAGTCTTTAGCTCACTATCTTTCACAGAGGAGAAATATCCTAAACATATCAGTATTTGTCCTGCCCTGGGGCAGTCCAGCACCGAAATGCTAGGCAATTCTCCTCTGAGCAAGAGTACCAACAGCAACCCCATCAGTAGGGTGTAGCTGTGCCTCTCTAAGCATTTTGGTGCTGGACTGCCCCAGGGCATGACAAAGACTGATATGTTTGTGATATTTCTTCTCTGTGAAAGATAGTGAGCTAAAGACTCTGGGTAAGTCTTTCGTAACCAAGACTAATGTCTGGCAGACAGACTCCCAGGACCCCCCTTGTTAATTTGCATATTTAAGTAACTTTGGGTCTCACCCTAAGTTACAAGGGGAATCCAGACATGGACCCCTTGCTCACTATTCTTAGAGAGGCACAGATCCACCCTACTGATGAGGTCCAACCAGACCGAAACACGTGTCTGGGGTTTCTGTTGGTACTCTTGTTCATAGGAGAATTGCCTAGCATTTCGGTGCTGGACTGCCTCAGGGCAGGACAAAGACTGATATGTTTGTGATATTTCTTCTCTGTGAAAGATAGTGAGCTAAAGACTCTGGGTAAGTCTCTCGCAACCAGGACTAATGTCTGGCAGAGGGACTCCCAGTACCCCCCTTGTTAATTTGCATTGTCAAAGTAACCAAAAAGCCAGTATCTTAACTGCACTTCACTGTAAGGTGATTTGTGAAATTGTAAAAATACAAGAATTTATAAAGAGAGACATAGTCTCTCATTACTGATTGTCTTAGGGTTCTAGCCAGTTTCCCCTTGAGATTGAAGAAAACAGCCAAAGAAAGTAAAGCAGAAGGCTTTACTGACCTCCAAAAAGTCAGCACTGTGTTCAAAGCAAGCAAAAACAATGGGGTCCCATAGAAAGCTATTAAGGGAAACGTGCAAAAAGAAAATCTTTCTAACATTCCCCAATGTCAGGAGGCACCATAGAATGATTTTGAAAATCTAATCATCCTGTCTTCTTTCATTTTTTGGGAGTCCTCTGGCATGAAAAATATTGTGCTTCTTAATAATAAAATTCATTTTGCGCAAGGAGTGTCTTAATTTCTTAGGTTTTTGTGAGGCTCTCTGAACACTGTGAGGAGTTTACTTCTGTCTCTTGTTCGTATTATGTTCCTAATAAGCACTGAATAAGAACTTTGCACAACATTGGTGTTTTTACAATATGTTTGCACATTTGACAATTCAGTCTTTATATTAAAAAAGGTTACAAATAAAAGAAAATGCATCAATCAAATACCTTTATTTTTAAAAATTAATGTTGTAGATTCATTGGACTAGGAACCCAAATTTGACACTACTTTTTTATTCCATTGGTCCTGACAGTGTAATTGATGTGGGGAGCCCTCCTTTATTTATGAATACAACATTCTTTTTCTGCCTATTGTGATGATCCTTCAGATAGCTCTACTTCTCCCCACGGGGCAGCGTCTTTCCATTAGGCTGCTGAGTTGAGCCTGCTATCCAATAGTCCCCTAAGGGTGGCAACATGCGGGAGTATCTCATGGAGAGGGACTCCTCTCTTGGGGATAAGGACGCAATTGGGAGACACTGTCCCTTTCAGCCCCAAACCCGCAGGCTAATGTTAATTCCAGAACCTTCTACACATAAACCCGTGTCCGAAACATGTGTTATTATAAAATATCAAACCACCCTGATGTCATAGGTACAGGGATGAAGAAGAGCTTGAGAACACTATAATTGAACGGGGCGAAGACTCGAGCAGCTGCTGTCAATTGGACTGACATTATGCTGGGGTTGTCCCTGCTATTTAAACTGAATAGCAATACAGGACAAAGAGCGGGATATCCAGATAAGGGAGAAAGATCTTGATATACGAAGACAGAGGAAGGTGTGGCGAAGACTGTAGTAGAAAGTCTTGTCGGCTAACCAGATGTCCGTCTGAGAGTTGGAGAAGTACCTGAGAGAAAACTGGAGAAGAGAACCGAATGAGTCGCAGACGACAAAACGGTAAACTGGAGTTCGGCAGACCGATAGAGAAAAAATAATCTGTCTAACACCAGTCCAGGAATCTGAAACCGAACAGTGTGAGGATGCAATGAGGCAGCTTGAGAAAAGTAGAAAGAGAAACCAAGAGGTTCAAGGAAAGCATCTCACGTACCGGCCAGAGGCTAATGCAGAGAAAGGGTGGTACCTGTGTGGTGGTTGCTAGACCTCTGATGGATGGACCGTATGGTCCGACAACTATGCAGTGACTGCCAAGCGCAAAGCCTGACACAGAACCACGTAGGCAAACAAGCAAAAAGTGGATCAGACAGTGGCAGTGGCGCAACCTGTGACAGGTGAATGTGGTGGTCTGAGACCTACGCCCGAACCGCCAGCCAACGAGAGCAAGCAGGCCCAATTCGAGAATGATATTGGAGTCGAGAAAGAAGTGAACCCGTAGCCCCGAAAGGAACTTAAGAGCGAGTCCCGGAACCAAAGTAACCTGCTCTGTCTCAAACCTGAGATGGGCAGGGAAGCTTCAAGAGACATTTGAAAAAAATAAAGGACTTAACAAGAGAATTCTCCCTTGTAGAAGCGCTCAGCCCAAAGCGTTGAGAATCGTGGCAGTGGAGGCAAGTTGTTCCTCGAAGAGCACTTCAGCACACACTAATAAAGCAGGATAGCCTGACAGCGAATAATCCTGACAAAGTGGGTAAAAGGCCCCACTTAAGTAGAGACCAGGCTTCTTTAGAAGTTCCCCGATAAGAAGAGGGGGAGTCATTCCAAAGCTGCGAAGAGACACGCACTTCAAGAGAAGTTCCAGCGGAACTCCAGAAGAATACACAACACCCCCTAGAGGTTAGTCCTGGTGACCTTCCTGTCTGTCTTTTGTCAACACCGGATCCGCCAAGAGTCAAATTCCCTCTCCTGGTTTTCCCTCGTAAAGCAAGGAGATTTCTTTCTAAACCAAAGAGGAGAAAAATCAATATGTTTTGTTAAAAACAATTAGTAACATTGGAGAACCAGGTAGGAGAAGGGAGTCACTCTCCTAGCCCCACAAGCATCCTGTATGAAAAAACGTGGAACCTTTACTTTTGAGAAGACTTGGCGTCTTTGGCATCCAGGAGAAGGGAGTCATTCTCCTGGGTCACAGTCAAAACCAGAACTTTATTATTTGTTTATTGTAGTGACGGAGATAGCGTAGGAGTTTTTTGACTGGGACGGTGCCTTTTTATTTGGACTTTCACAGAATTCCTGAGGAGCACCCAAGTTTCTTTAGTTTAGGTAGGGAAACCCCATAAGAGTTAAGGACCGGATATGGTTACCTTTTCTTTAAATAAGTCTATGGCCAAAAGTTCAATCCACCTCATCAGACTCCTCATTCTTTGTACCACACTATCTTTTAAATCCCCTCAACCTTTTGCTCTGTTTTTGTTATGCCCTGACAATGTTTTCCCTGTGTGCCTCATCCAGGTGTCACTGTGCGTGCGTGCAACTCTTAAATCGATGTGGCTCTTTAGGGATCTTTTTGGACTCCACATGCGAGAGCTACAACTGAAGTATCTCCCTGGGTATTCAACCTTCACCAGACAATTGTATTGGTTCCGATTGGTGAGAATGTACTTCTTTTTTTTAAACATTTTATTGGTTTTGCAGTTAAGCATGTACAACAACTATGTCAACAATTCCCCCCAACTCCCTTTTCCCTCCCCCATATCCACCTTGGGCGGTGTGGCCTGAGTCTTCCTCTGGGGTGTGGGTAGCTTTACATAATGTCCAGGATTTTGATATTGTGCGGGCACCACTGGAACATATAGTCACCTTGTAGGTAGGTTAGGATGGGTAGGTTAGGATGTTTCTCCAGTCTTTCCGAAATGCATCAGGTGTTCTTTGAAGTTTGTAAGTCATCCACTCAAGCGAGACGAACCGCCACACTTTTTGCAGCCAGTCGTAAATCGTGGGCAGTGTTTTGTGTTTCCAATGTTCGGCTATTGTCAGCCGCGCTGCTATCACAAGGGTCATTACTCCCATTTGCTGTATTTTCATATGCAACCTCTGGCCCGGTTCCCACAGTTCCGCCAACCATACCTTGTCCTGCAGTTGGTCTGTTCTCTGTATCATTTTGCCTACTTTGGATTTCACATCTCCCCAGAAATGCTGGAGATGTGGGCAGCTCCACGATGTATGTTTCGAAGGGATTGCGTCCTCCGACATATTCCTTATCTTGATATATTTACTTCCAGCTTGCTGGCCTCGGAAAAAATGTTCAGTAGAGGGCGCTGCGCATCAACGTCCCTCGAGTTGGTGTCCCTCGACAGCCTCCGTATCGGCGCCGACGTCAACATGCGTATAAATAGACTCACGCAGCGCCCGTTGCTCAGTTCCATTTTTACGCGCTTCGTGGTCCTCGGAATCGTGTTGCTCAGTTCGTTATTCAAGTAGATTCTACTTATTCCTCGAGTATATCTTGCTCTTTTCGATGGCTTCCTCATCTGAACCGTCGACCCCACGGTCTGGCTTCAAAAAGTGTCGAGATTGTGGAAAGAAAATGTTATTGACGGATCCCCACAGGATCTGATTGTGGTGCCTAGGATCGGAGCACCATTGTTCAGAATGCGAGGACTGCATGTCCATGACGGCGAAAGCCTTGAAGGAGCGTAAGGGGAAGCTCGAAAAAGGTAAGACTGTTAAAACTTCTACTCCTTTGAAAGTTTCCTCGGCAGAGTCGAGACATTAGTCTCCTCGCCGTCGCAGGAAACATTCTCGTTCGAGGTCTCGAAGCAGTTCCCATCACTCTTCGAGATCCAAATATTTAAAAAAGAGGCGTCAAAGATCTCCCTCTTCTTCATCTTCTTCTGTTTCCCCGGAAAGGGTCACCTGCCCCACAAAACACAGCTCTCCAGCTAAGTGGGAGGAATTCCGTAAAAAGATGCTTAGCATCTTTGAGAAAGCGGCCTCGACCCCCTCGGAGACAGCTAAAGGTGATACCCTGGGTGAAAGACCCGAAAAATCGAAACGCCGCGAGTCCTTGCACCCGGCGAAAGAAACTGCTCGAGAGCGTCACGAACCCTCGAGCAAAGGCAGTAAAACTGCGTCATCAACGCCTTTGACGAAGGCACCTTCGACTCATAAATCTGCGTCATCGACGCCATTATCGAAGGGCCCATTGACGCATAGATCGGTCGAATCGACGCCGTCCTCGACACCTATGTCGACGCCGATAAAGGAGACCGCTACGGCTATCACTACTTCGCAGTCAGTAGTCATACCGAGGGCTTCCACCATGACCCAGGTTGAAGGACCTTCAAGAGTCCTTGCATGATGCAAGTGGGTTAGATACTTCCCCATAAGTAGAATTTGCCAAACCAGACGCAGGGGAACATGCTGAGACCCCTTATAGAACTTTAATGGCCAGAATAATAGAATTCATGGATTGGTCTACACCCTCTTTGAAAACAACAGGGAAAGCTTAGAAAGCTAGAGTGCACGGTACAACCTTGATCGTCCTTTTAACCGTTAACAAGGAAAACGTATGGTAGCACAACAACAATGGTTTTTCTAGGAAGGCAGGTATTCAAGGAGCATCAAGAGTATGCTAACAAATGGATCAATTGGAGTGCTCACACTCAAACACGAAAAAAGGGGGGCCACCCGACTCGGCGTACCTAGCCCTAAGGAAGAACACCCTAGCTCTGGCGGGGGTGCCTGTCCCTGGGTAGCGCGTGGTGTATCGCCTACTTAATAGATATAGAGGAGAGTACTGTCCCTCAACCTTCTATACTGGTGGCAGTGTCTGTTGGCAGACGCAGATCGTCCAAAAAGAAAAAGGATAAAAAATGGTATTCTCCAGAAAGTTGAGCAATATTCAACAAAGCTGTGGATTAGATCTTAGGGCTGCTCGCTCTGAGGTGTGGGTACAACCTGCGGAACAGGTCAACTGTTTGTATACCTTCCAAAGTGTATAACTTTAATGGTGCCTGTGGGTCACTGAGGTTGGGATGGAAAAACAGTTCGACTGGAGAAACCACTGGTGGGTAGAGCAGTAAAACACAGCCGAAGGGCTAGAGGACTAAAAATTGGCTCTTATAAAAATGTTTAGCTCACTCGATCGTGATGAGTGTGCTACAGCAAGTATTATTCAGAAAAAAGTCTCTCTGTTGGTATGGAAGAGATCAGACGACAGATACTGCCACCAGTATAGAAAAACCGTTGTTGTTGGTCTACACCTTCACCTGCTTTTCAACAAGATGATCTTACAGACATCTTAATTAAAGGCCCACAGGAAGATCCTGTGGTTCCATTTCATACTGCATTACAGAGGAAAATATCGGCCAACTGGGAAACTCCTGAGGTTATCCCGGCAGTTAACAAAAAACTATCTGCCAAATATAGGGTATCTGCTTCTGAGCCTGAATATTTGTCCAAACATCCAACTCCAGAGAGTCTGGTTGTTCAAGCAGCAAATTCATCGAACAGTAGATCTGCATACCCTACTGTTCCACAAGACAGGGATGATAAGAGATTTGACGCTATGTCAAAAAATTCTAGACCTGCTGGAGAAAGGTGCCATAGAACCGGTACCTGTAGCGGAGAGGAACAAGGGTTGGTATTCCCCCTACTTCTTGATACCGAAGAAGGACGGAGGACTGAGATCCATCTTGGATTTAGGAGAATTAAACAAATTCCTCAGGAAGGACAAGTTCAAGATGGTAACTCTCTCTCAGATCCTTCAGGCCCTCCAGCTTCAGGACTGGCTGGTATCTCTAGACCTTCAGGATGCTTATTTCCATGTGCCAATCCATCTCAAACACAGGAAATACCTGAGGTTCACAATTGGCAACTCTCACTATCAATTTCGAGTTCTGCCATTTGGGCTGACCTCTGCTGCCATTTGAGCTGACCTCCGCCCCGAGGGTCTTCACCAAGCTAAAGTCGGTAGTGGCTGCAAGTCTAAGGAGGGAAGGGATCCATGTCTACCCCTACCTAGACGATTGGTTGATCAGAGCAGTATCTTCGGAACAAGCTCAGATCCAACTAGATTATGTCTGCCACTTCCTTCACAAACTGGGCTTCTCCCTCAATTTAAAAAAAAGTCACAGATGATACCATCACAGAGACTCCAGTTCATCAGAGCGGTCCTGGACACTTCCCTGGGGAAAGCCTCGCCACCAGAGGTGAGGGCTCAAGATATTCTGCAGATGGTCACCAAGTTTCAAAATGCCCAACGTCTCCCAGCCTTCTACTTTTTGAGGTTGCTAGGCCTCATGGCATCCTGCATCTTCCTTGTGCCAGAGGCTCGCTGAGATTGAGATCTCTCCATTGGGCACTAAGAACTCAGTGGTCGCAATTCTCAGGAAAAATGACAGATCTCCTTCAGGTTCCGGACAAAGTGGCTCAAGACCTTCAGTGGTGGGCCTGTCGGGAGAACATTTTGAAAGGAGAACTGTTTTGGCAACTATGGCTGGAGATAACAGTAATCACGGATGCCTCACTCATGGGGTGGGGGGAGCCCATGCCAACGACTAGACCATCAGCGGTCGTTGGTCTCCATCGGAGTCCAGACTACATATCAACCTGTTGGAGCTGAGAGCTATCAGACTAGCGCTGAAGGCTTTTCTGCCATCTGTACAAGGGAAAAATGTCCTAATAATGACAGACAATACAGTGGCCATGCACTACCTCAACAAAAGAGGAGGCGTAGGATCACTGCCACTGTGCAGAGAGGCAATGCAGCTCTGGTTTTGGGCAATTCAAGAAGGAATCTCCCTATCGGCAGTTCACTTAGCCGGAGAGAAGAACTTGACAGCGGACGCTCTGAGCAGGCAGAGCACAGTCTCTCACAAGTGGGAGATAGCTCAGGAAGTCCTTCAAGAGATCTTCGCCCTTTGGGGAACCCCTCAAGCGGATCTGTTTGCCACCAGTATCAACAGGAAGTGCGATCAGTTTTGTTCAAGGGAATTTCCCCCGAGAGGAGCTCTAGGGGACGTGTTTGTAGTGGACTGGGAGTTTCCACTTCTGTACGCGATTCCTCCAGTCCCTGTCATTCCTCAGATGATCAGGAGGTTGAGAAGATTCCGGAAGACTATGATTCTAATTGCCCCAGACTGGGCCAGGAGAACGTGGTACCCAGACCTTCTGGACATGCCCATCTGCCCTCCGATTCGTCTTCCACACAGCGAGGATCTTCTCTCACAGAAGGGAGGTCAGGTTCTCCATCCAGACATCAGAACCCTCAACCTTCACGCTTGGTTTCTGAAAGGTTGAGATACAAGGATTGTGACCTCCCAGATGAGGTGTTGCTTTCAGCCAGAAGGCCAGCAACAAAGAGTTTATACCGCTGCCGTTGGAATACATTTTGCAGCTAGTGTAGAGAAAAGAATATTGAACCCTTTTCATGTGGTACACCAATGGTGTTATCCTTTCTACTCTATTTGGCGAATTCAGGTCTTCAAGTTGGTACGATCAAGGGCTACCTCGCAGCGCTATCGATCTTCAAGCGCACTGCAGAGGAGCCATCATATTTCAAATTACCCTTAGTAATACAATTTCTGAAGGGATTAACTAATGTCTATCCCCCGAGACCGTTCCAAGTTCCCTTATGGGACTTAAATGTAGTCTTAAATTTCCTGATGGGTACTCCTTTTGAACCACTCCACTCTTGTTCGTTAAGATTTCTCACACTTAAAACTGTCTTATTAGTGGCTTTGACATCTGCCAGGAGGGTGAGCGAATTACAAGGCCTATCTTTTAAACCCCCTCATACAATGTTTCACAAAGTCAAAGTTGTCCTGCAAGTGAAGCCTAATTTCCTCCCAAAGGTGGTTTCTGAATTCCACATCACTCAGAAGATAACCTTACCCTCATTCTATCCTCCTCCCCATCAAGGGAAAGAGGAAGAGAGGCTACATAGGCTGGATCCAATGCGAGCCTTGAGTTTTTGTATCAGCAGACTTGCTAGGATTAGGCAAGCAGACCAACTGTTCATAGGTTACACAGGGCACAAATTAGGATTGCCAATCACAAAACAGACCATTTCCAGATGGATTATCTTAGCCATTCTAGAATGTTACAAACTGGCAGGGAACGAGCCCCCTCAAAATCTTAGGGCTCATTCAACCAGGGGTATCGCAGCCTCTTCGGCCCTCCAAAGAGGGGTACCGATTCGAGACATGTGTGGCTGCCACGTGGTCGTCCGCACATACCTTTACAAAATTCTACAATCTGAATTCCTCCTCTAGCCAAGAGACTAGATTTGGCAAAGCTGTGTTACACTCTGTTCACTCTTAAAGGGGAATATGACAATTTTACTCCCATCTCCATTTACACACCACTGCTAAGGGAGTCTATCAAGATAAGGAATACGTCGGAGGACACAGTCCCTTTGAAGAACAAGCTACTTCTTACCTGGTAACTTTCTTTCGATGGGATGTTCCTCCGATGTATTCCTTATCGCCCCTCCCATCCATCCCCTCAGTATAACTTCCCTTGTGGTTGCAGCTTACGCTCCTTGAAGGTCAATAACCAATTCATGCACAGCTACTCTTAAGCTTCAAAACGGAACTGAGCAACGGACGCTGCGCAAGTCTATTTATACGCATGATGATGTTGGCGCCGATACAGAGGCTGTCGAGGGACACCAACTCGAGGGACGTTGATGCACAGCGCCCTCTACTGAAAAGAATTTCCGGGGCCAGCAAGCTGGAAGTAAATCTATCAAGATAAGGAATACGTAGGAGGAACATCCCATCAAAAGAACATTTCGAGGGGATTGGGTCCTCCGACGTATTCCATATCTATGACATGTAATCACCACAGCTGTGTTGCTTCGGAAACTTTTTCGGCGTCTGCGTCCTGCGTCGATGACGTCGATGCGCCGCCGTCGAGGACCTCCTCCGACGTCCGACGTCATCCGATGTGATAAGTAGGACGCACGACGCCAGTAGCCTCAGTTCCGTTTTTTCCGCGAACGTGTTGCTTCGTGTTTCTCGGTTCTAGCCTCGACTCATTGGAGTTCTGTTCTTTCCGGTTCTTCGAACCTGTTCGTTTGTGAATATTCCTTCGACGATGTCTTCCACTTCGTCTTCAACCCCGCGTCCGGGCTTCAAGAAGTGCGGGGAGTGTGGGTCCAAGATGTCGGTGACTGACTCGCACGATGCCTGCCTCTGGTGCCTCGGGGAGGCCCACGACACGGATGACTGTGTCGACTGCCTGTCGCTCACGTCCAAGGCCTTACGCGAACGTAAGAAGAAATTGTCGGTAGGTCGGGTGTCCAAGCCCCGGAAGTCGAAGTCGGCGGGGCTTTCGACGGATGATTCGAGGGGTGACTCTCCGCGTCATCGTCGGAAGTCTCGTCGGTCTTCTTCTAGGAGTCGGTCTCGCCACTCCTCAGCCTCTTCGAGGCATTCTCAGAAGCGCCGACACCGGTCGCCTTCCAGGTCCTCTTCAGAGGACTCTGCCCGGCACGTCGGTTACCCCACCAGCCGTGCGACGCCGGAGGAATGGGCTTCCTTCGGGAAGAAGATGTTGGCGATTCTTGAGTCGCAGGGTACTCAACCGTCCGCGCCCCCGAGTGGGGTCGGCCGTGAGAGGTCGAGAGCCACCGCTCGCAAGAGTGGTCGGCGCGAGTCACGGGAGAGGTCCCGTTCGGACAAGGGGGCTCGTTCTCGCCGTACCCGTTCCAGGTCCCGGTCCTCGACGCGATCGAGACCGTGTGCACCTGTGATGTCTTCGAGGAAGACATCGACGTCTGAGGCGTCGAGGGCGTCGACAGGCTTTCTCGAGGCTCCGAGGAGGTCGTCGGAGCCGTCGACGGTCAGGTCGTCGAGGGACACGCTCGGAGCTCCGGCTTCGAGGGCTGTGTCGACGCCGCCGATACTGGAGGCGCTGCATCTGACGTCGACGCCGATTTCCTCGGCGCCGTTGCCGGTTTTCTCGACGTCGGCGCCGATTCGCTCGACGCCATCGACGCCTTTCGTGTCGGAGGTGCCCCGTGTCTCGGGTGTTCCCCCTAGGAAGGCTCTGGTTAAGAGCAGGCACTCTCGGGTGCCTTTCCACCACTTGGATTATATTTCAGAGGCGGATGAGGATTCGGATGGCCTGGTTCCTAGTCAGGTGCCGGATGACATTGTCTCGGGCCATAGTCAATTTGACGATTTGAGGCAGTCGCTGCATGATGCCAGTGGACTGGACACCTCTCCGGAGGTGGAATTTGGTCGGCCTGAGCCTGGCTCCCATGCCGATTCCTCATACCGGCGCCTTATGGCTAGGGTGTCTGAGTATCTGGGATGGTCTGCTCCCCCAGGGGAGTTTGTGCAGGATGATCTGACGGACATCCTTGATGTTGGTCCCCCAACTGACCCGGTACTGCCGTTCCATATGGCTTTACAGCGTAGGGTGGCGGCGGCTTGGACTGCTCCGGAGAGTCTCCCGGCAGTGGGCAGATCCTTGTCGCGAAAATACCGTCCAGCCAGTGGCGACCCCTGCTACTTGACCAGGCACCCCACTCCGGAAAGTTTGGTGGTGCAGGCGGCCACGGCCCCGGCAAAGCAGGCGTCGTACCCTACCATCCCTCCTGATAGGGACGACAAGCGTTTTGATGGCTGGGCGAAGAAGGTGTTTTCTTCTGGTGGTATGGCGCTTCAGGCGGCCAACTCCGTTTGTGCCTTGTCGCGTTTCACGCACACTCTGTGGAACTGTGTTGCGTTAGCGGCTGAACATATTCCCGAAGGGGTCGAACGGGATGGTTTCCTTGCTATGGTCCAGGATGGTAAGGATGCCATGTGTGAGTCCGTTCAGTCGGGTTTGGACTTGGCTGAATGCGTCAGTAGGTCCATGGCGGCGAGCACCGTGATACGCAGGTTTGCGTGGTTGCGGAAGTCGGGGTTTGCTCCTGATGTGCAGTCCCGGCTCCTCAACATGCCCTTTGATGGTGAACATCTTTTTGGCAGCAAGGCTGACGAGAGCCTTGAGAGGTTGCAGACCTCAAAAGCTGCAGCGAAGTCGTTGGGCGCTGCAGTTCGCCAACCTCCGCTTTTTCGTCCTAGGGGACAGCAGTGGAGGGGTGGCTCCTTTCGCTATTACTCGTCCTTTGGTAGAGCGAGAGGAGCTGGCAGTCAAAGGGGCCAACGCAGGGGTACCAGAGGTGGACGACAAGGTACCCGTGGTGCCAAGGCCGCTCGGGCAGTTGCCTCTTTGCCCTCAGGTAACGCCGCAGCCGCTCCTACTCAGTCATGAGGCCATGTACCATGGTTCGCCGGTTGGGGGAAGGCTGGCGCAGCATCTTGTAGAGTGGCGTGCCATTACTTCAGATGTGTGGGTTCTGGAGATCATAACCCACGGCTACTGTCTTCCCTTTCGGCACAGGCCTCGCGACAATCCACCGGGGAACCTCTCTTTGAAGTGTCCGGATCCGCTCCTTGCGCAGGAAATTCAAGCCCTGCTGGAGAAAGGCGCCATAGAACTGGTGCCTGTAGCGGAGAGGAACAAGGGATGGTATTCCCCTTATTTTTTGATTTCGAAGAAAGACGGGGGTTTGAGACCCATCATGGACTTGCGCGGTTTGAACAAACTCCTCAGGAAGGACAAGTTCAAGATGGTTACTCTCTCTCAAGTCCTCCAGGCCCTTCAGCTTCAGGACTGGTTGGTGTCACTCGACCTCAAGGATGCTTACTTCCATGTGCCGATCCATCCCAAGCACAGGAAGTACCTGAGGTTCGCGGTTGGCGACTCGCACTTTCAGTTTCGGGTCCTGCCGTTCGGTTTGACCTCCGCCCCGAGGGTTTTCACCAAGCTCATGGTGGTGGTGGCAGCGCATCTCAGGCAAGGGGGGATTCACGTCTACCCCTACCTGGACGATTGGTTGATCAGGGGGAGCTCTCCCGAGCAAGTCCTGGATCATCTGTCCGTCGCCTGCCACTCCCTTCACAGGCTGGGCTTCTCCCTCAATTTAAAGAAGTCCCATTTGACGCCAACACAGAGGCTCCAGTACATCGGAGCAGTGCTCGACACTTCCCTGGGGCAGTGTTTTCCTCCCCAGGTGAGGGCTCTTCACATTCAGCAGATGGTGCACAAGTTTCAGCATGCCCAGACGCTCCCGGCGTTCGAGTTCTTGAGGTTGCTCGGCCTCATGGCATCCTGCATTCTTCTGGTGCCAGAGGCTCGCCTGCGGATGAGATCTTTGCAGTGGGCACTCAAGACGCAATGGTCGCAGTCCTCCGGCAGGATGTCGGACCCGGTTCAGGTGCCGCCCTCGGTCGCCCGGGACCTTCTGTGGTGGGCTGTCGAAGGCAACTTGATGAAGGGGGCTCCGTTTTGGCTACCCTGGCCGGAGGTGACGATCGTGACGGATGCATCCCTCACGGGATGGGGAGCTCATGCCAACGGGCTGACAGTCAGCGGTCGTTGGTCTCCGTCGGAGTCCAGACTCCATATCAATCTGTTGGAGCTGAGGGCCGTCAGGCTAGCCCTGAAGGCTTTTCTGCCGACTGTGCGAGGAAAGGCTGTCCTGATCATGACGGACAACACTGTGGCCATGCACTACCTCAACAAAAAGGGGGGGGCAGGGTCACTTCCTCTGTGCAGGGAGGCGATGCAGCTCGAGTTCTGGGCCATCCGGCAGGAAGTTTCGATCTCGGCAGTTCATCTGGCCGGAGACGAAAACGTGACGGCGGACGCTCTGAGCAGGCAGAGCGCGATCTCTCACGAGTGGGAGTTGGCTCAGGAGATTCTCCTGGAGATCTTCGCCCTTTGGGGGACCCCTCAAGTGGATCTCTTCGCCTCCAGTGTCAACCGGAAGTGCGAGAGGTTTTGCTCGCGGGAATTTCCTCCGAAAGGAGCCTTAGGCGACGCGTTTGTGGTGGAGTGGTCATTCCCGCTGCTGTACGCGTTTCCTCCAGTCCCCGTCATCCCGCAAGTGCTGCGGAGGTTGCGGAAGTTCGGTTCCCGGATGATCCTCATTGCTCCGGCGTGGGCTCGGAGGACGTGGTACCCGGACCTTCTCGACTTGTCCATCTGCCCTCCACGTCGTCTTCCCTACCGAGACGATCTGCTCTCACGGGAGGGGGGTCAGGTTCTCCATCCAGAGGTCGGATCCCTCAACCTTCACGCTTGGCTTCTGAAAGGTTGAGGTATAAGGATTGGGACCTCCCTGAAGACGTGATGGAGGTGTTGCTTTCGGCCCGAAGGCCCGCAACTAAGTCTCTGTACCGTTGCCGTTGGCGTAAGTTCTGCGACTGGTGCAGAGTTCAGAATGTGGATCCTTTTGCATGTGACATCCCCATGGTTCTGTCCTTTTTGCTTTCTTTGGCCCACAGGGGCTTGCAAGTGGGTACCATTAGAGGTTACCTGGCGGCGCTGTCCATCTTTAAGCGCTCATCTGAAGAATGTTCTTACTTTAAAATCCCTTTAATTTCACAGTTTCTGAAAGGGCTCACTAATGTGTTCCCTCCGTCGCCTTTCCTGGTGCCCGGTTGGGATTTGAACCTTGTTCTTAGGTTTCTTATGGGTGCTCCGTTTGAGCCTTTACATTCGTGCCCTTTGAGGCTGTTGACTTTGAAAACTGCGTTTCTAGTTGCGGTTACTTCCGCTCGCAGAGTGAGTGAGTTGCAGGCACTTTCTGTTAAGCCACCCTTCACTGTATTTCACAAGGACAGGGTTGTCCTTCGAGTTCGTCCTTCTTTTCTTCCAAAGGTAGTGACGGAATTTCATTTGGCCCAGAAGATTGTTCTTCCGGCTTTCTATCCTCCTCCGCATCCTGGTAAGGATGAGGAGAGGCTCCATAGGCTTGATCCTAGGAGAGCTTTGAGCTTTTATGTTTCTCGCATGTCCCGGGTCAGAGTGGACGATCAACTCTTTATTGGTTACGCTGGTAAGCGCTTGGGGCAAGCTGTGACGAAACAGACTTTGTCACGCTGGATTATTTTGGCCATCTCGGAGTGTTACCGCTTGGCGGGTAAGGACCCACCGGCTGGCTTGCGGGCCCATTCTACCAGGGGCGTGGCTGCATCTACTGCCCTGCAGAGGGGTGTTCCTATTCGCAACATCTGTGATGCTGCCACCTGGGCTTCAGTACATACATTTGTACGGCATTATTCCCTCGATTCCATCAGAGGGCAGGATCTGGCCTTTGGCAAGGCGGTCCTTTGCTCTGCTATTTGATTGGCTATTCTAAATTTTGTTTCTAAATTCTTTCCCTCCTCCTTGTTTTGGTACTGCTTTGGGAGTCTGTCATAGATATGGAATACGTCGGAGGACCCAATCCCCTCGAAGAACAAGTTACTTTCTTACCTGGTAACGTTCTTTCGATGGGATGGTCCGACGACGTATTCCATATCGCTCCCACCCTGCCTTCCCCGCTGCAGAATTTCTGTTGCGATTGCAGCTTACGTTCCGCAAGGCTTTGTGTCGGACTGGCAGTTGACTAATGTCACACGTTCTGGGGGAAAAAACTACAACTGAGGCTACTGGCGTCGTGCGTCCTACTTATCACATCGGATGACGTCGGACGTCGGAGGAGGTCCTCGACGGCGGCGCATCGACGTCATCGACGCAGACGCCGAAAAAGTTTCCGAAGCAACACAGCTGTGGTGATTACATGTCATAGATATGGAATACTTCGTCGGACCATCCCATCGAAAGAACGTTACCAGGTAAGAAAGTAACTTGTTCTACCAGGTAAGAAGTAACTTGTTCTTCTAGTCCCCTTTCGTGGGGCATCCTAGCCAACATTTGTCATTAGTGGATGGATACATTGTGTGGATCCTTTCTGGGGTGAATGTCCACTGTAGTATAACTTTCTGCCACATTTCTCTCCTGTGTATTGAGCGCGTTAGTATTCCCATTGTTTCCTCGCAGTGGGCTCACCCAGTGTTTTTTCCCATCGTTTCATATATTTCCATTGTATTTCTTCCCCTTGATCGTTCAAGAACTTGTAGAAATTGGAGATTATTTTCTTGGAGCCTGTGTCTGTTGTCATATAGATTTCAAACAGGGTCGGTTGTCTTGTGGCAACTTCTTTATTGGGGGAGGGGTTGGTAATCCAATGCTTTAGTTGTGTATATTTAAATTCCTCCTTGGCTGTTAACCCCAGTGATCAGTGATTGTGTACATTCCTGGAATA
The DNA here is from genome assembly GCF_040938575.1 of Ambystoma mexicanum. Classification (NCBI taxonomy): domain Eukaryota; kingdom Metazoa; phylum Chordata; class Amphibia; order Caudata; family Ambystomatidae; genus Ambystoma; species Ambystoma mexicanum. The sequence continues at coordinate 293,997,458 of NC_090936.1, read as the reverse complement.
TCATTATTGACTGACCCCTGTACATATCTCTTATCTTGCAGCATCCTGCTAGTATCCAGCTATCATATGTGCCCTCTTCCATCCCTGGTTGGAAGTCGGGATTCCCAAAGATCGGTGTGAAGGGCGATGGGATTGTCATTAAGGCCCCTCTTTTGACTGCTGTGTCCCAAGCCTCAATCTCTACCCCTATAACCTTGCTTATCTTGATGTTGGCGTGCCTATAACTTTTGTCTAGCCATAGCAGGTTATAGAGGGGGGAGCCTGCCACGGCCCTGTCTTGCCCAGATTTGTTGGGGAGATTGCGCTACCCATTATTTTATAACTCTCAGTTGTGCTACCTCGTAGTATCTACGGAAGTGAGGAAGTGGCGGAGTGTTAGTCCACCTTGGTCTTTCTGTGCTGTTAGGGTTGACATCGCTATTCTGGGAGTCTTGTGTTTCCATATGAAGGTGCTCACCATTTTATTCAGTGACCTAAAAAACATTCTCAGGATTTTATTGGCAGCATTTGAAAGTAATAGAGTATTTACGGTAAGACTGACATTTTTATAACAGTTAGCCTCCCCAACCCCGAGATGTTGAGGAGTTTCCATTTCACTAGGTCTGCTTTCAGCCTAGCCAAGAACTGTGGATAGTTGGCATTATATATCTGGCCTATCGAGGGAATTAATTTGATCCATAGGTAGGTGATCCCTTCTGGGGCGTTATTCAGTTGTGTTGCTTGGGCCAGTTTGTTTACGATTGTGGGATCTTCGTTTAGGTTTAATATTTCTGATTTTTGTTTGTTTATTTTTAGGCCAGATATGGCACCTGATCAAGTTCTTTTATCAGCCTGGGGAGGGAGAGTTCTGGGGTCGTCAGAGCTATCAGCATATCATCCACAAAGGCCATGGTTTTATGTTCAGTCACCCAGATCATTATACCCTTTATCTGGTGTGATTCTCGAATCTGAATCATGAGCAGCTCAAGGAATATTGCGTACAATAGTGGTGAGAGAGGGCATCCCTGTTTGGTCCCTCTAATCAAGGGTACTTGACTCGACAGGGTTCCTTTTAAGGATATTCGCAGCAAAGGTGTATTATAGTTGGCTTTGATCATTTGTAGGTATTTCGCCCTGAATCCAATGTTTTCCATTGTTTGAAAGAGTTGTGTCCACTCCACTCTGTCAAAAGCTTTCTCCGCTTCCAGGGACACGAGAATAGCTGGGGTGTGGGTGTGTTCTACTTTCTCGATTAGGTGGCTCACCCTGCGGGTATTGTCGTCAGTTTGTCTTGTGGATCTGAATCCTTTTGCGTCCAGATGAATTAAGGCTATCGGCCGGTATGACCCCGGGAGTGATGGGTCCTTTCCTGGTTTAGGGAAGACTACCAGTTTTGCTTCATTCATGGAGCTTGTTATGTTCCCATTGGTTCTAAAGCTACTAAACAGGTTTATTCATTTTGGGGCTAGCACGTCTTGATATTTTTTCTAGTAGCCGTCAGGGCCCGGAGCTTTGTTTCTTGGGAGTTTTTTAATTGCATTGAGTACTTCCTCTAACTGTATGTCCCTGTCTAATATCATCTTATCTGCATTTGAGATCTGGGGGAAGGTGAGTTCTCCATCTCCTCATTGAATGTCTTTATTTGCCCATATTTGTCTTTTAGTTTCAGTATTGTCGTCTTCCGTCCCTTTTCACAAAGTTGTCGTGCCAATAATTTGTCCGCCTTATTGTCGATAATCTAGTATTCATGTCTTAATCGTAGGAGTGCTTTTTCCGCCTTTTTGTTTTGTATCACTCCCAGTTGGCCTTGTATATATTTCAGGGCTAGTTTTGTTTTCCTACTGGGGTTATTTACTAGCTCGCTTTGTAGTCCCTTTAGTTTCCCTTCCAGTTCTTCCTCCCATTTGTTTCGTAGTTTGTCTCTTTGAGATTTTATAGCTATTAGGTTGCCCCGTAGCACTGCTTTGAAAGCGTCCCAGACTATATTCTGGGGGGGGTTGTGTAATTTTCAGAGAAGTAATGGTCGATCTTTTCTTTTATTGTCTCCACTATGAGACTATCTTGTAGTATGTCTGTTGGTAATCTACATGTCCAAATCCCTCCCTGCCCCCTGCTAATGTTGAATGTTGCCGTTATAGGGTGTGATCTGAGAGGGCTATTGGTCCTAGTTCTACATTGTCCACATTCGCCACTAGGCCCGTGGATACCCAGACGTAGTCTATTCTTGATTGGGAGCTGTGCACGTGTGAGAAATGGGTGAAGCCCTGAGTTTCCCCTTTCGTGGTGCCCCATAAGTCGTGGAGAGCTGGAGTCTCGAATGCTTCTTTCAGGGTTTGTGGGGGTGCGTTCGACCCTGCTTGTGCCTTTGAGCTTCTGTCAAGTTTGGGGTCACATGCTAGATTAAGGTCGCCCCAATATAATGCCCCCTGTGGCGAATGCCTCAAGTGTCATCAGGGCCCCTTTAGGAATTTATCCTGCCCTGTGTTGGGGACATAGATCGAGGCTAGTGTCCGTTGCTTACCTCCTATATCTTCGTTAAGAAAGAGATATCACCCCTCTTTGTCTGCTAGAAAGTTCTGTACTTGTGCATTTAGCCTCTCTTGTATGGCTATTAGGACACCCGCCGCTTTTCCCCTGCATTTGCTTGGTAAATTTGTGTTGCCCCTCTAATTTTGACCTGGGCCCTGTCTACCTTCTTGATGTGTGTTTCTTGATACATGAGTATGTCTACTCGCAGTCTCCAGGCCTGATGCTCTAATTTCTTTCTCTTGATTTAATTGTAGTGTTCATCCCTCACACGTTATGTGTTAGGACTTTTATTGGTTTTATGTTCCTGCTAGCTATATTCCGCTAATTCAGTTCCTGTGTCCCTGCTGCCCCACCCCCAGTTGGTTCTCCCCTTAGCCCCTATCGCTCTCCTCCACCATTCCCCCTTTTCCATCCCCCTGATTCCCGCCCTCCCACCTTCCTCCCCCAACTTCCCTTTCCGCCTAGGAGGGGCTAGGTTCCTAGAAGTGCACAGATGAAATGTCCCTCACGCGTGGCCCCCAAACAGCCTCAGGTTTAACTTGTGGGGAATCCTAAACCCTACTTGGGATTCCAACATCGCCTTTCCTCCTTCTCGCCCTAGGCCTCGGGTTATGTGATTCTGGGTGGGTCTCCACCGTCTTGTCAAAGTTTGGTGACTCCATTTTCTTTTCACCACTGCTTTCCAGCCCTCCAGTTTTCCAGGGCCTTTTGTTCGTCCATGAGTTGGGTAGTGGTCATCTCCCTCTTCCTGGAGCAAGCGTTGAATTTGTTCCCCTTCCTCACTTGTTGTGATCCTGTGTTGTCTCCCTTCCCATGTAAACAGGAGTCCTAACTTGGTTGCTCGTTAGGTGTTGCACTATTGGACCCAATCTTCTTCTTTTCAGGAGTTGTGGATTGTGCAAGGTCTTGGTACAGTTGTACTTCTTGTCCGTTTACTCTGCGGGCTCGCTGGTATTTCCTTTCGTAGGATTTATTCTTTTTGGGCGTATGATGTTACTGCTGCCAGGACATCCCTTGGTCGTGTCCCTGGTTCGGCTGGCCTTCTTGGACCTACTTAATGTAGTTTGTCCACTTGGACCTGGGCTCCTGTGTCCTCCGCTAGAATTTCTGAATAGAGATCGAGAACAATTTCAGTTAGGTCTTTGTCATCCACTGGCTCAGTGAGGTTTTGAATTCTGATGTTGGATCTTCTTGATCTGTTTTCCAAGTCTTTGCCTTGGAGTTCCAGGTTGCTAGAGAGGCGGGATAATTGTTCCAGCACCTCATATGATTTTTGGATGTCATCCTCTATTTGTTGCACCACTATTTCCAGTGTATCTGTCCTTTATTCCAATTTCACAATGCCTATCTTTACCTCCTGCATAGATTTTCGTGTCCTCCTTCAACGTTTGAATTGTTCCTGAAAGGAGAGTAGAAATTGATTCTGGAATTCTTTGAAACAATTTTGCATGTACGTTTTGGTCATGGTGTTCTCACCCATTTCCTGCTGTTCTTGGGCAGATGTTTCTCGACTGGACTCCCCCTGTCACGTTGTCGTTGAGTCGTCCAAGCTCCACAGCTGTTTTAGATTGTTAGGTTGTTTCATTTGGGGGAAGGATTGAGCTGGGGTTGTGGTTTTCAGTCTGGACTTGGACATAAATGCTGCTGATGTGGTTATATTTTTACTCTCCCTACCAGTGGTGCTCGTTGAATTGTGATTGTTTTGATGTGCTTTGGCTCTTGGTAGGGTCCCTCCCCTCTGTACTTTGCTCACTGAATGTGTTGGTTCTATATAATGGAGTGGCGTCCTCCTCTTCCCTTCGTCCTTGCTATGTTTGGGTGGGGGGGGTTCTTCACCCTTTTTCCTCCGTGGCCACTTCCCCAGTGGTCTAGTGTGACTTACTCTCTTGGCTGCTTTCTTTTGTGCTTCCAGCTGTGGTTTCCTCCTTTTATTGAGACCCCCCCTGCTCCGGTAGATGCTTGGTGCTGGTGTGTTATGGGGGAGGGGAAGCCTCTGTATGTGGTTCTGTAGAGACTATGGTCCACTGCTGCGCTACTGGTCTCGATCGTGGGCCCTCCCCTTGCTGGTGCTGGAAGCCTGTGTGTCACTTGCCTCCCCCGCGTGTGATGTCTTGTCTTTAGCTTAGTGAGTAGTGTTACTTTGTGTTCAGCAGTGAGGTGCGTACTTTTGGTGGGGCGTTTCTTGTCTCAGGGGGATAACCTTCCTTATATTTGCTATTTAAGCTCACTGTGCTGTGAAGATTCTGTTGGGGGGCACCTGCGGGGGGGGGAGTTCTCTTTTTTTCAACTTGTAGAGTCTTTGTACCTTATGAGCAGCCCTGTGGTTTGCTTGCTCCCAATGCCCTCTTTTTAGCTCCGGGGTGGTCCCCTTATATGTACCTTATTTGTAGTCGCTGCGCGATTATTTCTCTGTCTCGGGGCCCACTCCCAGGTGTTGATCGGATTTGTTGCTGCCATTCATTCTGTTGCTCGTGGGCCTGCTCCTAGTGGGTAAGCCTTGCTTTCTGGATTGTTGGGTGCAACATCCTTATTTTTACTGCCGGAGCTCTGTTCTGATGGCGGCCGTTGCCACTGTTTCCCTGGGGCACTGGATGCTCGACGGGGTGTTGAGAGCTCTGATGATGATCTGGAGATCTCTCCCTTGGGGCCTGGCAGGGTCTGTCCTGCTATTGCTACCTCTACTGGTTCTGGATGGTATGCAGTGTCCCCCCTCGGCTGGTTCCTTTGTCAGCAGCTAGTTTGCCTTCTCTTTGCCCCCATACCTTCGAGGAGGGATAAATCTCGGGGCCTATGTGGTGTCCCCCACTTGTGTTTCACACTGGCTCTGGGGTGGTGTGACTCCTCGCTCTTGCGCCGTGTGGTGGACGGAGGCTCGGTCCTGTGCCTTCTATCTCTCTCCGAGCACCCTGTTTACCTGCTGTGTATCTTCTCCCAGCCCGTCCGAGCGTTCACTGCTGCACCGGGCCCATTGCATCTCAGCGTCTGTTTTCCGTCACCACGTGAGGATGTCTTGAGAGCTTTCAAGCTCTAATCGGCGGCTGCCTATAGTTCCGAACGGTGTTAGGTGGGGGCAAGGACTCCAGCGGTATGATCTGTCCCTCGTAGCTTGTCCTGCTAGCTTAGAGCCATCCCTCTTCTCGGCCCATCAGTGGGATCTCCTCCACTCCAGCTTCGTGCTACGGCCCCTCTTTATTCGTGTTCCTTGCTATGTGCGAGGCGTTCTGCGGGCTCTCCCTATATCGGAGTTCACCTTACTTCATTTTGCCGGCCTGCTGTGGTGGTGGAAATTATTGTGGAATCGCTCAATTGCGTAGCTTATTGGCGCGGCGGGAAGAGACATCTACATACGTCCTCCTCTGCCGGCCGCCATCTTGGAATCATCCAACACTGTACTTTATAATAGTGGCTGTAAGAGTTGTAGCCATTTTGGCTAACGGGAACCATTCTTCTTCCTAGAGGTTTCCGAAATAGAGTATATAGTTTGGAAAGCCAGAATTCTGTTTCCATGTTGCATGAGTGTGTATTTGCAGGTTAGGGTCACCCTCTACATTCTGGTTTGGACATAAAAGCTGAAACACTTCACCACAAGTGTGTTGACTGCTGGGATTTGATCCTGAAGCATCCAGAAAGAAGACCGACAAGATGACAACAGAAGCTCTGCCTCTTTTGAACTCAATAAACCTGATGGTTAAACCTTGCATCTCTGACGATCAGACGGAACCTTGCATTGTGCTCACCCCTCCCTCCCACCCCCTGATCTTGCAGGGACAGCTGGATGCTGTCTCCAGGATGTGTTTTCTTCCCCTCCAACTTCCAGGGCTCGTCTGTAGTGGTTGACCCGGGAATGTGAGCACTGTCTCCCTCTAGGTTTCCGGAATTGGGTTTTTCATTCAATGGCCAGACAGTGTAGCAAGACCTTGGTTTCATATCCCAGTGTAGAACTCCAGTGGCGTGTCCTATCACACTTTGTTTACCCATGGCCAGTGACACCCTGGCTAGGTTACCTACTGCCTCTTCTCGGATCTGAAGTTACAGAGCTGCAGTTTCTTCTCCTATTCTTCATCCGGTTGCCCCTCTGGCTCCTGTAGTGGTCGGGGTCTTCGTTTGCTGATATTGCCCAACCTGCTGGCAATTGCAACCTTTCAGCTGTTGCTCCAAGCATTTCTCTGAGGGTTGCTGGGTGGGGTGACTCCCAAACTCCTTTGCGCTTCAGTTCTGTTTTTAAGGGTTAGTGGTTTGTGTTTGTATTTCACAAAATACGTTCTTGATTTCTAGTCTACTGAAAGACAAATGTTGTTTGCGTTATATGATTTGTCTGGATGAGTAGGGATCATTATATGTGTTCATGTATTTAATGACTATTTTTATATGAATGTTATCATTTTTATACATTAAAGATGAATCTTGACTTATACGGATCATTTAGTTTTTCCAACTTCCTATTGTTCTATTTTGAATTCATAGCACATGTACATACTGAGTGCCATATGTGGTAAGGGGCAGATAGTTGATACATGCTCATAGCGTAAAAAAGGCTCTGAGGATGAAGAGGCACACATAAAGTTCCTGAAGTATTGTTTCGAAGGGATTGTGTCCTCCGACGTATTCCTTATCTTTGATAATACGTTTCCAGCTTGCTGGCCTCGGAAATTTTTTCTGTAGAGGGCCATGCGCGTCGACGTCCGGCGAGTCGATGCCCCTTGACGGCCACCGTATCGGCGCCGACGTCATCATGCCCATAAAAAGCCACACGCTGCGTCCGGTGCTCAGTTCCGTTTTTTCGCGCTTCGTGGGGCCTCGGAACGTCGTTGCTCAATTCAGTCAGGATAACTAACTATATCTACTCGAATATGAAGATGACAAGAGGTACGATTATATGGTGAAGAAAGTCTTCTCTGCCTGTAGTATGGCGTATGAAGTCCATCAACGCCACCTCTACGCTCGCCAGGTTCAGTCACACACTATGGGAGTGTGCTTCATTAGCGGCTGACTGCATACCCGAAGGAGAGGAAAAGAAAGCCTTCCTTAACATTATTAAAGATGGCAAAGATGCCATGTGCGAATCACTTCAAACTGGCATCGATTCCGTATCAGCAGGGCCATGGCGGCAAGTACAATAATCCGCAGGCATGCGTGGTTGCGAAAGTCGGGCTTTGCTCCAGATGTACAGGCCAGACTTTTGAATATGCCCTTTGACGGCTCTTCATTATTCGGGAAAAAGGCTGATGACAGTCTGGAAAAGTTAGACTTCTAAAGCAGCAGCAAAATCTTTAGGAGCTGCTATCCGCCAAACTCCTTTTCGCCCTTCAGGAACCTCTGGGAGAGGAAAGTCCTTTCACTATTATTCTGCATTCGGGAAAGGCAGAGGACAGCCGGCTCAAAGAGGCCAAAGGAGATCCACCCGAGGTGGACGGGTCAAAAGTATAAAGACCACAGCAGCAGCAGGTGCCTCTTTACCCTCGGCATCTGCATCAGCCGCCCCCAAACCACTCTGAGACCTTCCCACACAATACACCTGTAGGGGGCAGGTTAACTCACCATCTGACGGAATGGCAGGCTATAAAGTCAGATGCTTGGGCATTGGAGGCAGTTGCCCAGGGTTACTGCCTACCCTTTCTACACATTCCTCAGAGTCATCCACCGAGGAAACGCCTCTCTAAAAGTTCCAGATCCGCTCCTCTTGCAGGAAATTATAGACCTGCTAGAGAAAGGTGCCATAGAACCGGTACCTGTAGCGGACAGGAACAAGGGCTGGTATTGCCCTTTACTTTCTCATACCAAAGAAGGACTGAGGACTGAGACCCATCCTGGACTTACGAGAATTGAACAAGTTCCTCAGGAAGGACAAGTTCAAGATGGTAACTCCCTCTCCGATCCTTCAGGCCCTCCAGCTCCAGGACTGGCTGGTATCTCTGGACCTTCAGGATGCTTATTTCCATATGCCAATCCATCTCAAACACAGGAAATACCTGAGGTTCGCAATTGGCGACTCTCATTATCAATTTCGAGTTCTGCCATTTGGGCTGACCTCCGCCCGAGGGTCTTCACCAAGCTGATGTCGGTAGTGGCGGTGAGTCTAAGGAGGGAAGGGATCCACATCTACCCCTTCCTGGACGATTGGCTGATCAGGGCTGTATCTTTGGAACAGGCCCAGGCCCAGCTAGATTATGTCTGCCACTTCCTTCACAGACTGGGCTTCTCCCTCAATTTAAAGAAGTCACAGATGATACCATCACAGAGACTCCAGTTCATTGGAGCGGTCCTGGACACTTCCCTGGGAAAAGCCTCGCCACAAGAGGTGAGGGCTCAAGATATTCTACAGATGGTCACCAAGTTTCAAAATGCCCAACGTCTCCCAGCCTTCGACTTTTTGAGGTTGCTAGGCCTCATGGCATCCTGCATCTTCCTTGTGCCAGAGGCTCGCCTGAGAATGAGGTCTCTTCAGTGGGCACTGAGAAGTCAGTGGTCGCAATTCTCAGGGAGAATGACAGATTTCCTCCGGATTCCGGACAAGGTAGCCCGCGACCTACAATGGTGGGCCTATCCAGGGAACATCTTGAAAGGAGAACTGTTTTGGCAACCATGGCCGGAGATAACAGTAGTCACAGACGCCTCACTCACGGGGTGGGGAGCCCATGCCATCGACTTGACCATCAGCGGTCGTTGGTCTCCATCGGAGTCCAGACTACACATCAACCTATTAGAGCTGCGAGCGATCAGACTAGCGCTGAAAGCTTTTCTGCCATCAGTACAGGGGAGAAATGTCCTGATAATGACGGACAATACGGTGGCCATGCACTAGCTCAACAAAAGAGGAGGCGTAGGATCACTGCCACTGTGCAGAGAGGCGATGCAGCTCTGGTTTTGGGCAATCCAAGAAGGAATCTCTCTATCGGCAGTCCACCTAGCCGGAGAGAAGAACTTGACAGCGGACGCTCTGAGCAGGCAGAGCACAGTCTCCCACGAGTGGGAGCTAGCTCAGGAAGTCCTTCAAGAGATCTTCGCCCTTTGGGGAACCCCTCAGGTGGATCTGTTCGCCACAAGCACCAACAGGAAGTGCGATCTGTTCTGCTCAAGGGAATTTCCCCCGAGAGGAGCTCTAGGAGATGCGTTCGTAGTGGACTGGGAGTTTCCACTCCTTTACGCGTTCCCACCAGTCCCTGTTACTCCTCAAATGATCAGGAGGTTGAGAAGATTCCGGAAAACCATGATCCTAATTGCCCCGGATTGGGCCAGGAGAACGTGGTACCCGGACCTTCTAGATATGTCCATCTGTCCTCCAATCCGTCTTCCACTCAAAGAGAATCTTCTCTCGCAGAAGGGAGGTCAGGTTCTCCATCCAGACACCAGAACCCTCAACCTTCACGCTTGGCTTCTGAAAGGGTGAGGTACAAGGATTGGGATCTCCCTGATGACGTCATGGAGGTGTTGCTTTCGGCCAGAAGACCGGCAACAAAGTCTTTATACCGCTGCCGTTGGAACAAATTTTGCAGCTGGTGTAGGGAAGAGAATATCAACCCTTTTTCATGTGGTACACCAACAGTGTTATCGTTTCTACTCTACTTGGCAAACTCAGGCCTTCAAGTTGGCACTGTAAAAGGCTATCTCGCAGCGCTTTCTATCTTCAAGCGCACTGCGGAGGAACCATCGTATTTCAAACTTCCTCTAGTGGTACAATTTCTCAAGGGACTAACTAATGTTTACCCTCCAAAACCATTCCAGGTTCCCTTATGGGACTTAAATTTAGTCTTAAACTTCCTAATGGGCACTCCATTCGAACGACTTCACTCTTGCGCGCTGAGATTTCTCACGCTTAAAACTGTCCTATTGGTAGCACTAACATCTGCTAGGAGGGTGAGCGAGCTACAAGCTCTCTCCTGTAAACCCCCGCATACAATCTTCCACAAGGACAAAGTTGTCCTACAGGTGAAGCCTAATTTCCTCCCAAAGGTGGTTTCTGAATTTCATATTACTCAGAAAATTACCTTACCTTCGTTCTACCCTCCTCCCCATCCGGGGAAAGAGGAGGAAAGGCTACATAGGCTGGACCCAAGGCGAGCTCTCAGCTTTTACATCAGCAGAATGGCTAGGATCAGGCAAGCAGACCAACTGTTTGTAGGATACTCCGGTCACAAGTTGGGAATACCCATAACAAAACAAACCATCTCCAGGTGGATTATTTTGGCCATCCTGGAATGTTACAAACTGGCAGGGAAAGAGCCACCCCAAAATCTCAGGGCTCATTCAACCAGGGGTATCGCAGCCTCTTCAGCTCTCCAAAGAGGGGTACCGGTCCGAGACATATGTGCGGCTGCCACATGGTCGTCTGCACATACATTCACAAAATTTTACAATCTGGATTCCTCCACTGCTCAAGAGACCAGATTTGGCAAGGCCGTATTACATTCGGTCCATCACTAAAGGGATACATAACATTCTCACTCCCACCTCCAATTACATGCCACTGCTATGGGAGTCTATCAAAGATAAGGAATACGTCGGAGGACACAATCCCTTCGGAGAACAAGTTACTTCTTACCTGGTAACGTTCTTTCGACGGGATGTTCCTCCGACGTATTCCTTATCGCCCCTCCCAACCATCCCTGCAGTGATACTTCCCTTGTGGTTGCAGTTTACGCTCCTTCAAGGTCAATAACCAATTCAGGCATGACTTTTCTTACGCTACAAAACAGAACTGAGCAACGGACGCAGCGCGTGGCTATTTATGGGCATGATGACGTCAGCACCGATATGGTGGCCGTCGAGGGACATCGACTCGGCGGACGTCGACGTGCAGCGCCCTCTACAGAAAATTTTTTCGAGGCCAGCAAGCTGGAAACGTATTATCAAAGATAAGGAATACGTCGGAGGAACATCCCGTCGAAAGAACGTTACCAGGTAAGAAGTAACTTGTTCTTCTAAATGGTTCCTCAGTACATGCTAGGACATCTTCTGCATGAAGAAAGTTCAGGTGCATCTTGCATTTGAGGTTTTTGGCCAGCATAGTGGATACACGTGCTAGTCATCCTCATTTCCCAATACAGTTATAGTATATTCCATTGAAAGGAGAACAAAGGACAGTTTCTGGCCTCCGCCCAGAAGATGCTCTTCGGAGGCAGCACACCACATTTAACAGTGTTGTCAGTTTGTCATATCCCCCCTTCAGATAATGTACGATTGATTATATGTTAGGTCATGAAGTATTTATTCTTCGCCCGTCATCAGCATAGTGGATGTACGGTGCCTATTTTGTGACCCTGCAAAGGTGTTTCCAGACCTTGGTCTGTGGATAAAGGAAGGTAAGGTCGGAAGAGGTGGTGAAATGACTGGGTGAGGATGGGTTGGGAGGTAATGGTGAAAAAGGGGGAGACAGTAAAACGAACAAATTATGAGTTAAGAGTTCAAAAGAAATGAGGATGAGGGGATATGGGAGTGGATCAGGCTCGGACTGGCCAATGGGGCAATGCCCAAACCAAAAGCACAAAATGCTAGTGTGGACCAGTTTGCTAAGTTACTTCACCATGCGGCTAGTAGTTTTGACCAGTTTTACTGAACAAATATTCTTTAAAATGCACAATTTGCATCACATGTTATCAAAAAACTCCCCCTTGGGTACTACACAAACAGTCTGTCACAAAAGGAATGAATTGCCATTTCAATGGTGGGCCACTTTCTCATTGGTGCTCGAGGCAATGTTATGCCCCAGTCTGACCCTGCTGTGGTGTAGGGATTTGTGTCTATTAACTGATGATAGTTGGTATTTATGAGAAGAGAAGTCATCTATGTGCAGTTTAGTTTTCTTGTGATGACAAAATCTAGACCACGCAAAGCAAGACACTAGATAATGCTGGTGATTGGTTGCCTGACTTGATATGTGCTCAAGCGGGCTCTGGTATTGTGAAGGTTTTTACCAGTTCATTTTGTAAGAAATCCCAACCCCCCCCCCTGCCTCAGAGGAGAGAACTGGGTTTGCCAAGGCAGCTGACTGAAGTGTTGATGCCATGAGTGGACGTGTAAAAATGTATACGGGGGTCAGGGGTGAAGAGTGGACATGATAGACTTCAGTCCAGTGCTATTCGGTTCTCTAGATAATGCATTGGGTATGAAATGCCATGTGGTTGAATATACGGGACACTAAATAAATGAGGTAGGGAATTCTATTTGGCTCTTGAGCCGGTAGACCTCAGAAATCTAGTTGTGGCGCCCCAAGTATGTTAGAGGTAGCATGTAATAAAGCATTAGTGAGGATAATGCAGAGTTTACACGCCCCGTGGGGATGGGCGATGATAGGTAAAGCATTGGGTGTTTAGAACCAGGCGGAGACCAAAGATTCAGGGCACCCTTGTCTTCCCAGGTTTAGCTAGAGAATGCAGCGTGTGATACAGAGAAGTTCATTATAATCATGATAACGTGGGGAAATTATAAACTCGAATTATAATAGGCACATCCGAAAGATAATCCATATCATAATCCATCTGCCAGAAAACGGTAATACAGGGATTATTCTGCATTGGGCAACTTCAGCAGTTATTCTTTTGGCTCGGAAACATAGTAGGTGAAACTTGGTAATAGATATAAGGAACCTTTCTTAGAGTTGCCACTAGGTGTCAGTATATGATTAGGGACGGCACAGTTATCAAATGACAGAAATAATTTGTGTAATTCATGATAGAAAATGGAATAAATTCACATTGGTGGGTAATAAATCAGCGGTATGCAGAAGTATGATCAAAAGACACGAAATACAATTGCGAAACATCAGAAATGCTTGTAGTTGATTAAGCTGTCTAAGTGTGTTCCCGAGGAAAGAGCACATCTCAGCAGCAAGAAAGGAAGCACACTGGCTCCATATCCAACAAAGGATCATCTTCAAAACACCCCATCACTCATACATTCCTCACAAACTCTGCCCTGGAATACCTGTTGGAAAAATTCGTGAGATGCAATTCTACCAGCTTCTTCCACGCCCACCGCCTTGTCCCACCAACCATCAAAAAAAGTCAGAGTGGGAGGCTCTAGCTTCCCTGCAGTGGCAGCATCGCTTTGGAATAAGTCCCCCCAACCCTCCACTCCCACCCCCTAAGAGCAGAAGACTTAGAAACATACCTTTTCAACTAAAAGACACCTCAACAGTAAAGACTCTGCATTGGTGGTTATGTACAGCTGCCGTAACGTCTTTTCAATGTATGCTACTCGTGTAACTAGTTTTTTTCTAACAGCGCCCTGATGTCCCTGAGTTTAGGCGCTTTACAAATATAAAAAATAAAATAAATATGTATTTACCACTGAATCCATAAATAATGAGACACAGAATGAGTGATTGATGAAAATTACCGTATGAAAAGGAGAATAAAGGGGAAAATGTCTGCAACGAGGTAGATTGTGCTGACATTTATATGTGTACAAATTAAAGGTCTGCCAGCCCTATTTTAAATAATCCCAGGGGCGTCGAGTACGCATAAATTACAGAAGGTACCGCAGGGGGAATGCTTTTACCTCGACACCATCCCAAACAGGTAAAGGTCACTCTAGGTATAAATAATGCATTGATTTTTTTTCATCCGATTTATAGCCAAATTCGACAACCGCTTTTAAAAGGATTATATTTTCGGCAATGCCGCCTGACACTATTTTTGCTCTGTGCGATTCCTCCTTCCTTCATCTGGTCAATGATTCATTTAGTTAAGTAGGCTTTCAAATTATAATGGACATTAGTAAAGGCTATTGTGCCCCCTGCAATGCAATTAATGACTTCGGATAGAAGCCGTTAAGATTTTTTTTATTTATTTATTTGCATTTATCAAGCGCGCTTGCAGCCCATGAGACATCGAGGCGCTTGCAAATCGGGTGGAGTTAGGGGGGGGGGGGTTTAGGGACGAGTAGTAATCGACTTTGTTGATGTGGGATGGCTCTTTTTTTACTATTGTATCCCAGGGATTGTCATTGCACTTTACTAGGTAGGTTTTGATAAATTGAAGCTAGCTAGTGAATAGTTTTGTTTTATATAGTGTGACCATTTCCATATATTATAGGTCATATATGTGTCATTTATTTATCGATTTAACTCTTGAGCAGAAATTATTTGTGTATTATAATTGGAGGATATACCATGTGCTGTATTTGGATCTGTGTCTCGTATACTGTATTACTTAATCGTATTGTAATTATTTTCTATAACATTTATGGTATGATTTGCTTACCGAACCAAAGCGTCCACAGACTGACCATTAATTTTCTAAGAAGCTGGCTCCCAGCTCCAGTCTTCTGGAGGCAGGGTCCATCTCGCTCCAGGGTCTCGGTACCACTAAGCTGTCACTGAAGATACCTATGACTGATACTTTAGTACCTGGGAGCTTGAAACCCTCTAAGTCAACCTACTCGTTGGATCATTCCCATGACAACAGGAAGAACAGAGGCCTTGTTATTCTCGTAGTTCGGTACTGTGTGAAACTCCATCTTCTTCCAAACTCAAGAAGCAGACGCACAAACACGGACACTCGCCTTCTTTCAAGCCCGAGGGTCAGAGTTTATCTTCTACAGGCCCATTCATATCTTTAGTCTGGAGGGTGATTCATTTAATCCATCTGATTATTTCAGGGTGCTGCCTCAGCAGATTTTCGGTACACCGGGGACGGAGAAAGCTTCACCATTCTTCACTTTTTACCACAGAATGATTTGCCCTCAGCTTCACAGTGTCTACTGACTTTCTTAACACACATTCAAGTGCTGACACCAGTTTTTTAAAACGTGTGCCATGCCATCGTCACTTACCCTTTCATTGCCCAGGGCCGAAATTTCAACTTCTGTCTTCTGTGGAAGAGAATGCTGCTCCTGGTCCCACTGTACCTTGCTTGGACATGGATGACTGTATCACTAATGCAGTAATGCAGTCTGTCATGTCGGGCCAATTTATAGAGGTTTTGGCTTCTGTACTTAGTGACAAACGTTTGTATCTGGTTCTAGCTCAGTCTGTGGTGGTGTTGGCCGCCCTGAGCAAGGTTAAAGGGCCCATTAACAATGTTTCTGTGATCTTCAACAAAGACTCTGCAAGAAAGTGTACCAGAATTCTGCTTTAGCTCATTGGCGAATAAATGCAACTTCTTTTCTTGCTGGGTATAATATCGAAAACAGAAGCTTTGTAAGGGTTTGGTGATTTCCTTCTTCTGATACCCAAGAAGAATTTGCCTTCTCTCTTTCTCAGTAGATGGACGCAGCTTTACAACAGCTGTAGATTAAAGAGGACCTTACTGATAAAACATCTAAGGGCATTCATTCCTGTTTAGATGCACTTATCTAAAGACTCCTCTCTCTACCCTGATATTAAGGACAAGGTTATGGATCTTCAATTTGATGGGTAAACTTTGTTTTCCCATTCCAAGGAAAAGGCCCTTGAAACCTGCACGACCAGCGCAGTGACCACAAAATCTTTAAGTACTATTTAATTTGCTTCTAAATCTGGGTACTAACTCGCTTCTCTTTTCAAGGCATTTAAGGCCAGGCAGTTAGTTAATGTCAAGTCGTTCTCTTCTTCATCCTTGGCAGGCTGCTTTGCCAAAAAGAAAAATAGATTTCAAACCAAAACAGCTGTATTCTATTAGTCCAACAAGAATACTGCTCCAAAAGCTGTTGAACTCCAAGGAGAGAATGCACATGCTTCCTTTTCTTCCAAGGCAGTATGCATCTCTTGCTACGGTAGGCTTTCCATCTTTTACAAAGCCTGGAATAATATCATACAAAATCATCAGTTAGGGTTTTTGCTGAATATTGCCTCCATCATCTCCTCCAAATGTTGATAGGGCTCCACAAGAATTGGTGCAGGAGAGACAAGATAATGTCCTCTTAGGTGCCATAGAAGTGGTACCAGAAAATGTAAGAGACCTCAGCGTCTCTTCATGTTACTTCACTGTGTTAAAGAAAACGGGAGGTCTCAACCTATTTTAGGCCTGTCAGACCTGAGAGTTCCTTCCTTTCGAAACCTTTCACTTGCCAACTCAAGCTCCAATACTAGAGGCCCTCCAGGTAGGAGATTGGTTAACATCAGTGGATCTTCAAGACTCTTATTGTCATATTTCAATGAAAAGGGAGCCTCCCCAATTCATTGAGTTCAACATATGCACATATACCCTTACCTGGAAGATTGGTTGATCAGGACCACCTGAGTGGAAGGAAACCTATCCAGCTTCTCTGTAGTTTGCAAACTTGGGCTTTAAAGTAATTCTATAAAAGGTCTCGCCCGTCTCAAGATTCAGTTTATTGGAGCAAATATGGACACCTCGCTCAACACCAGAGCTCAAATATTTTCCTGGGGGTGCCAAAGGCTGTGTGAATTCGGATTGCTACTCTAGCCATGATCAGGATATGAGGCCCTTAATGATGCACTTGCCGCCCAGTTGGATCCAACTATCACATCATCAGTCCATGAAGATTTGCATCACACATTAGATACAGAGCTCACTCTTTTGGTGGACTCAAAAAGAAATCATCCTCAAAGGGGCACTGCTTCTCCTCAAGTCTCAGCAGCAACAGACTTTCTTCCCTCTCTCGCCGGGGGCTGGACATTGTCTAAATCACCATATCCAGTCCGTGGGAATCTCCCGGCAGGCTACACCATGTAAATTATCTGGAACTGAAGTCCATCTTTGAGCTGAAATCTTTCCTTCCTCTCGTCCAGGTGGAAAGCTGTTATTCACAGGCAACAAAACTGTAATGCTTTATTAAATAATAAAAAGGGAGAAATACAATTTCCTTCTCGCTGCATTCTAGCCTTCCAACTTTAACAGTAGTGTCTCCTGAACCACATTAACCTGGTAGCATCTCGACCAGGAGGAGAGAAGAACTTGAGAGGATGCCTTGAGGAGACTCAAGATAATCTCCAAACTCCACCCAAACCGTCCTGATGCTGGAGTTGCTCTGGACTTCCCTAAGTGGGTCCTGTCCTCCCTCATACCCACCCAGACTTACTGTTCTTTGGGGAGTCTGGGCTGCCAGCTGGTCGTCTCTACCACCTCCTTTCTGACCATTGCCACCATCTACCGGCCACCCTCTACCACCCTGTTCCTCTCTGAATGGGCTGACCTCTCCTCCTCTCTCCTCACAACCAACTCTAAACTCCATTTTCGTGGGTGATTTCAACAATTCAACCTTGTTTCTTTACAGACTTTGGACAGTTTCAACTTTAGGTCGCTGTTCCGGCATTCTACACGCGCTCTTGAATGCGGATGGTAAGCACAATGGATATGTTGAATTATTCCCAGAGCTTTGCAGACTTCCCTAATAACCTGACCAGTAAAATGGGTACCTTGGTCGCTGTCTATGCTAAGAGGCAACCCAAACTGAGGTATAAACTCGGCTATTAATTTTCTTGGCTACCGTGACAGCATCTGCTTTTAAAAGGATAGGCCTCTACCCACACAGAAAACACATCAAGCAGGACCAAGCAACAGATATAGGTCATAGACGTGGGGAGCTGTATAAAGTCTGTCTGCACATGTAAAAGCTGGCCTTCTGGTACTGGATGTTCAGTCAGCTTTGTAGGCGCTCCCCTAACAATGTATGTCAAGCACTTACCACACTGTTCACAATAACTCTGAGCCAAGGTAGGCTATCCAGTCCCAGTGCAGTAGCGTAATCATGGCATTTTTACCTGAGTGAGCCACGCCGTGACCTTCACGGAACAGATGGGGGAGGAGTACCTTGGTTGCCACCAGAAGGCCATCTGGGGAATGCCACAGGGAGTCTACTCCCAGGCAATAACTACGTTGAGTCTAGGTCACCTTCTCATCCCCTGGAGCTTAATCTTGGAAAGGGATGGGATAGGTGACCGTGGAACTGCAACACAAACAAGACATTCATTAGGAGCCAGGGGCCGTTTCAAGGCCGCTGAGCAAGCTACACCGTCAGCTAAAGCATTTCCTTGAGCCATAAAGGGCTGTGAGCGGCCTTGCCCCACACTGTTTCTAAAGTCATGGTCCTTTGTGTGAGCATATATGGACTCGGTATAGATCGTTGCTGATCGACCTTGAGCCAGAGTACACGCACGGGTGAAGGCCACGAGCTCAGCGACGTGTGCTGATTTGGCCATAGTCAATCGATATGCTTCTAGAACAGCATGGGCGATACATACAGAATACCTAAAAACCAATTCCCTGATTTTCAGAACCCAGATACAAGATCTGTCAGTGAAAAGAACAAGGTCCGGATTCAGCAAGGGTACATCAGCCAGATCAACATGGGATGACAAAAGTGTCTCCACAACAACCTGACAGTCATGCGGCTCCCCATTCTCAGGCGTTGATAACAGTGAGGCAGGATTCAGGACTAAATAGTGACTCAGGGTTACATTGGTAGCAGAAATTAGTAGCTTTTCGTATTGTCTAAGGCAGGAATTTGACATGTGCTGTGTCTTCCCTTTTAGTAACAATGACAAGACAGCATGGGGATCCATAATCGTGACAGGATGTTCTTTGACTAGGGAGTCCGTAATTCTCTATCAACAGGGCAGCACCAGCAACGTCTCGCAGACAAGCTGGGAGTCCTGTGCCTACTGGATCTAGAGCTACACTGTGGTCAGATACAGGATGGTGCTTAACACTGTGTTACTGAGTCAACATGCCTTGAGCAAGCCTGTTGCACTTGTCGCAAAACAAGACAAAGAGTTTACTATAATCCGGCAAACCTAATGCCTTAGCCATGGCAAGGGCTTGCTTAATGGTGACAAAGGCATCTTCTGCTTCCTGAGACCATCGCAGGGGCTCTGGGTCGAATCATGCGTGAGGTTCTGAAGGGGCTTAACTATGGAGAGATATCCCGGGACCCTTTGCCTGCAGTAACTCATGAACCCTCTCATCTGCTTCTTGGTCCAGGGCTTAGGTACTTTCCGGCTTGATGCTCTCTGTTTGTGGGACAAGTGTCTTGCCCCAGCAGAGATCTCATGGCCCCACATCTCACAGAGGGCATTCATAACTGTAATTTGTCTTTCTCCAGTATGGGGTCTTACATGGATTCACATGCTAAGAAAATTCCCCATCATCAATATTCATAGCATGTGAATGCATGTAAGACCAATGCTGGAGAACAAGAGTTACAGGTAAGTGATTTGTTCCTGCCTTCCTGCAGTTGATGCCTTGTGACCCTTTTCAGTGAGTGCTTTTAACAGGACAAGTGAGTCTTCCTCACAAGGTTCCAAGTAGGGGGAGGCTATGAGGAGATAATCTACCTACTGCACAAGCGTCGACCCTCCTGGAAACTGTACCAAATCAAGATCTTTCTTTAAGATCTTGTAAAACAGGGTAAGGCTCTCCACGTACCCCATTGGAAGCCCAGTGAACATGTACTGCATTGATTTATGGGTAAACGTGAAATGATCCAGACTATCAGGAAGTATGGATATGGAGAAAAATGCGGATCACAAATCTGCAACAGTAAAATACTTGGCTGTAAAGGGAATACATGACGAGATGGTAGCTGGTCGTTGTCCACTGGAAAAGATAACATGGCTACATTAACCGTACGCAAATCCTAACTAAAATGATAAACCTTGTTACCTGGCTTCTTCGAAGGCAAGATCAGAGTATTCCAGGGAGTGCGGATCGGTACAGTGATACTGTGAGTAAGGCATGGTATCGAGCAGGAGACACCGATACAAGTTTCAAAAACCTTTATTTATGAATTTGGTGGGATGGTAGAATGCCTAACTGGCCCTAACTCTAAAACGGGATTAACCTTGACCATTAAACAATAACAAATACGTCCAAGTCAATCTGGTCAAAATAAAAAGGCCTATACTAAGAAAACCTAACCTTGCCCTCCTTCTCAAGATAACATTTTTTAAGGGAATACAAAAAGGAAAATAGTGTCTCAAAAAGAAATGTCAGAATGGCTTAAGTACAACTCACTTCCCCAGGTTCAACACTACGGGGTCTAGAGAGTCTCTTGGTAAACAAAGGAAAGGTGGATGGCACGGTGCTATCAGTCTTGCACACTTTGGCTTACTGGTACAGTTCAACCGTTCAATCTTAGGCTCTCAACTTCTGGTAGTTCAATCACTTCCTTAGGCTTCGCCCGCCTTACCATTAATACTCAATTCATAGGCTCTCAATTTCTTACAGTTCTGCACAGGCTTCCCTCTGCCGGGCTCAAGCCTGTCCTGTTCTTTGTGGGAGTTCCTATCCCCACGTTTTATTTAAGATTTCTTTCACTGTCGCAGACTTTCAAAACTGCAAGGAATTTACATAGACCTTTGCATGACCACTCCGACTTCTCTTTCAATATTCCTTCAATTCACAATCCATACTCTTCTTGTGACACCACTACTTCTTGGTACTTAGAATTCTCGCTCTCTTTAGTCTGCCCTGTTGGCATGTTCAAATGTTTGTATGTAATACCAGTACCTCTTGGTATTTCTTTCCCACCAATGCTTTTTGGTACTTGTAGTTCTTATATTTTAATTTTGCTCTCTTGGCATATTTCCCAATTCACATCTTCTCTTGTAGCAACAATGCCTCTTGTTACTGGTAGTTCTTATTCTCTTTCACTTGCCTTCTTGGCCTTTTTCCAAAGTTCTTATATTTTACTTTTGCCCTCTTGGCATATTTCATAATTCACATATTTCATTTTCCTCTTAGTCAACTTTCTTTCCTTTGATCTCTGTCTGGAATATCTTTCAAAAGTTCATAACATTTCTCAGAGACTTTTGAATGTGCAAGTTCCGCTCGGAGTACCACTCTGATACTTTGTATCCTTTTCCTTTAACAATTGTTCTCTTTGTTAAACTTTCAAATCACAGTCACTTTCTCTTTAACATCAGCTAGACTTTTGTTGCCCTCGATAACGTAACGGTTGTGTTAAATTAATTTCTTAAATCTTTTTCCCGCAGCTCAAAGTTGTTACCAAGGCCTCCTCTGCTCCTCCCCAACTCTGCCGTTCACCCCGGGAGGGTCGCAGGCCGTTTTCTGGAACTTTGAAGGTTTCTTTCCTTCGCTCGCTCGGCTCTGCTTTTCGAACACTCACGGCTTCCCGAAAGCTTGGAAATCTTGCCCAGTTTTCTCTCGATCCTCTCATCTGTTGATCAGCCTGATGGCCTTCCAACTCCCAAGCCTGGTTCGCCTCTGCCTCGGAAGAGCTGTTCCTTCTCGTACCCAGCCTTGCTCCAATTGTGCATGTGCACGCCACCTTTTATTTTCACAGGGAGTCTTAATAAGTGTCAAGTGTACATTATTAGAGCTACGTGCCTGACTCTGCCTGGCCTTATTACAGTGACAGGGCAATGCAAGTCAAGGGAGGTAATCCTCCTTCTAACCTCATTCCTCATCTTCCTTGGTGCAGTACTTTTGTCAAGACAAAGTGGGGATGAATTATGGGAGTTGTAGTTTCCCATAAAATAAATAGGAATAGGGGTTAGATGGGTTGTGGAAAAAGGGGGATACCATGTCAAACCATTGGGAGCTTCTCCCCCAGTTCCCAAGGATCATCCTCCCTTGCTTGTCCAACCCTCCCTGGGTCGGGATCCAAAAGAGATGGCCTTTTCCTGGATCCAGGATCTCCGGGGACTAGGATGAGAAACACCCTCTGATTTTTCACAATACCTTGTTGGAGAAGGGATTCCATCACAGGGCACATACCGTCTTCAGCCTGTCGGGAAATAGGATACTTAGGTACACCGATCTAGGGCTTGAGAGGAGTCAAAGTGATTTTAACTTGCTCAGCATTAATCATATACCAAGTATCGTTTGCATGGGTTGACCATAATGTGCCTAGGACCTAGTCCAACAGCCCCCGCTGCAGACAGAGGGTGTTGGCTTGGTCGCAAGGTTTCAATGTGTGACTTTCTGTAATACTGTCAGTACCTCCTGCTCTCTATGAGCGGGGATATACAGATATATACCGTCATGGGAACAGTGAAGCTTAGTTTACACAATAAATCTAGTACAAACAAATTTACAGGAGAACAAGGGCTCAGCAGAAATGCATGTTGGTCGGAAATTGGACCTATCCTGACCATAAGTGGAGTGGACACAGGATGAGGTATTGGAGTACCCCCTAGACTTGCAGCATTTAATATGTCATCAGAGTGATGTGTCAGGGGAAACTCAAAAACGTTTAGTTTGGAGTGTGATGCCCCCGTATCAACCAACCATGGAACATTTTGACCAGCAACAATATAATCAACATATGTGGCAGCAGGAATGAATCAATATAAGTGATGCAGAGACCCCTTGGCAGTCCTAAACATTGGTCATAAGTAGTGACAGTGGAGGCGAGGACCTTGCCATTCCACTTAGTGTGGTTGACTGTCTGCCTCAACCATCATACTGAGGCAGATATGGCCATTCGGCTTTCCCGTGCCCCAACTCTTTACAGTAGTTACATTTGTCACTGCACATGCTTTAGACATGCCTTTCAGCAGTGTGCCTGACTGGAATGACTGAAGTGCTACTCACCATCTTCCCTGTCCCTCCCCTCCCCTCCCGGAGCAGGATGAAACCCTCCCCTTCCATGGGGAGGTTGTAAACTCTATATTTGTAACACCATGAGCTTGTCCTCAGTGGTTTCCTTTTTTCTATCAACCTTCTCATGGAAGTGCTGTGTGCCAAATAAAACCTCTACCAAACCCTTTCCTTCCCATCCTTTTATTACTACCTTAAGCCCTTCAGATACTTCGGGTTGCAACCCCATAACAAACAGAGCCACTACGGCTTGAAGAGCTGTAAGCACTGCATCAACCCAATCCCAGAATACTGTTCAAAGCACTGTTCAATAAGTTTGAGAAAGTTCCGCAGGCTTTTCTCCCTTGGCCAAGTCAAGTCAAACTAGCTTTATTTTGCCACATTAGCCATAAAAGCAAAACAGTGCATATTTAAATGCTCCGTAAGTGCTCGAGTTAGTGCACTTTAATCTACACAAGTGGAGTCCCACACTGTGTTCAACAAGGTTCACACGATTCACTCAGGATCCATCATTCATTGTCTTCACACAATCTCTTCCTCCATCCTGATGAAGGCCGCCCAATTTCAAGCACCGTAGACTGCTAAAAGTGTCCGAAACACACCTGTGTCGACAGTTCCCCTCACAGTGTTAAACGTTAACAATGTCATCTCTAAGCTGTTTGAATCAGCAAATGCTATAAGAACTTTGGTTCCCAATAAGGTAAATGGGACCCATCTGCTTTGTACGACATGTTTTGTAATAATTGTTTCTGTTGTTTTTCCTTTATGTGCATTGATTTCTTTGCCTATTCCACCAGAGCATATATATATATATATATTACATGGCCACGGTAGTGGCCATGTAGTTATGGTTAAGTTGGTGTTTCCATAGGAAGAGCACTTTTTGGGGGCTTATAACTTTGCTCTCCCTGGACGAATTCTCACCAAACATTGCAAAAAGAGTATTTCGGTCACTCTGAATTGCTTTGCAAAGTTTGGTGAGGATTCGTCCAGGGGGGGCAAAGTTATAGGGGGGGTCCCAAAACTTTTTTTTTTCCCATAGACATAATGGGAAAAAACTTTGCTCACGCCTACAGCCCAAACCGCTGGACGAATTTACATCAAATTTGCGGCAGGAGCGGCGGCTTGGTCCCGAAAGTGCGCTTTGCTTTATTTGGTGTAAATCCGTCCAGTAGTTTTTAAAAAAATGACAAAAATGTAAGTGAAAAAATTAGTGATATCTGTGTTCGCTTCGCGGACACACTTCCCTGTTCGCTCCGCGGACAGGACAGTGATTGGGCAAGCAGCTTGCGTGATGTCCGCGGACATCTGACGTTCTCTCTCATTAGATGCGGTGAAAGCGTGCAGTGCGTCTGGCTTCAGAGACGCCCGCCATCTTTGTTCCTCGGCGCCTGCACCGTAAGTCTTGTGTCTGTCTCCTGTTCCTCCCACCCCCGCTCATGCCCCGTGTGTCCTTCTTGTCCCCCCCACCCCCACTCATACTCCGTGTCTCCCCTGTTCC
This sequence comes from Ambystoma mexicanum, assembly GCF_040938575.1. NCBI lineage: Eukaryota > Metazoa > Chordata > Amphibia > Caudata > Ambystomatidae > Ambystoma > Ambystoma mexicanum. Next base: position 293,973,005 of record NC_090936.1, on the reverse strand, counting down.
TCCAGCCCCCTGCTCACGCCATCGGCACACGGTGGCCAGCGGAGGGCCGAGGAGTGGGATCTGCCGCCTGCACGCGAACGCTGTGTGTCTCTCTCCCTCCCCCCACCCCCCGCTCATGCCCCGTGTGTCTTTCCCCTTCCCCCCACCCCCCGCTCATGCCCTGTGTCTCTCTCCCTCCCCCCCACCCATGCCCCGTGTGTCTCTCTCCCTCCCCCCCACCCATGCCCCGTGTGTCTCTCTCCCTCCCCCCCACCCATGCCCCGTGTGTCTCTCTCCCTCCCCCCACCCATGCCCCGTGTGTCTCTCTCCCCTTCCCCCCACCGCCCACTCATGCCCCATGTCTCTCTCCCCTTCCCCCCACCGCCCGCTCATGCCCCGTGTGTCTCTCTCCCTCCCCCCACCCCCGCTCATGCCCCGTGTGTCTCTCCCCCTCCCGCCCACCCCCCTCTCATGCCCCGTGTGTCTCTCCCCCTCCCGCCCGCCCCCCGCTCATGCCCTGTGTCTCTCTCCCTCTCCTGCCCACCCCCCGCTCATGCCCCGTGTCTCTCTCCCTCCCCCCGCTCATGCCCCGAGTGTCTCTCTCCCTCCCCCCACCCCCGCTCATGCCCCGTGTGTCTCTTCCTCCCCTCCACCCCCGCTCTTGTCCCGTGTGTCTTTCTCCCTCCCACCCCTGCTCATGCCCCATGTGTCTCTCCCCCTCCCGCCCACCCCCCGCTCATGCCCCGTGTGTCTCTCCCCCTCCCGCCCACCCCCCGCTCATGCCCTGTGTCTCTCCCCCTCCCCCCCACCCCCGCGTGTCTCTCCCCCTCCCGCCCACCCCCCGCGTGTCTCTCCCCCTCCCGCCCACCCCCCGCGTGTCTCTCCCCCACCCCGCCCACCCCCGCGTGTCTCTCCCCCACCCACCCCCGCTCATGCCCCGTGTGTCTCTATCCCTCCCCCCCACCCCCGCTCATGCCCCGTATCTCTCCCTCCCCCCACCCCCGCTCATGCCCCTTGTCTCTCCCCCTACCGCCCACCCCCCGCTCCTGCTCATGCCCCGTGTGTCTCTCCCCCAACCGCCCACCCCCGCTCTTGCCCCGTGTGTCTTTCTCCCTCCCGCCCACCCCTGCTCATGCCCCATGTGTCTCTCCCTCTCCCGCCCACCCCCCGCTCATGCCCCGTGTGTCTCTCCCCCTCCCGCCCACCCCCCCCGCTCACGCCCTGTGTCTCTCCCCCTCCCGCCCACCCCCCGCGTGTCTCTCCCCCTCCCGCCCACCCCGCCCACCCCCGCGTGTCTCTCCCCCACCCACCCCCGCTCATGCCCCGTGTGTCTCTATCCCTCCCCCCCACCCCCGCTCATGCCCCGTATCTCTCCCTCCCCCCCACCCCCGCTCATGCCCCGTGTCTCTCCCCCTACCGCCCACCCCCCGCTCATGCCCCATGTCTCTCTTCCTACCGCCCACCCCCCGCTCATGCCCTGTGTCTCTCTCCCTCCCCCCACCCCCGCTCATGCCCCGTGTCTCTCTCCCCTTCCCCCCACCCCCCGCTCATGCCCCGTGTCTCTCCCCCCCACCCCCGCTCATGCCCCGTGTGTCTTTCCCCCTCCCGCCCACCCCCCGCTCATGCCCCGTGTGTCTCTTCCCCTCCCGCCCACCCCCCGCTCATGCTCCGTGTGTCTCTTCCCCTCCCGCCCACCCCCCGCTCATGCTCCGTGTGTCTCCCCCCAACCCCCGCTCATGCCCCGTGTGTCTCTCTCCCTCCCCCCACCCCCGCTCATGCCCTGTGTCTCTCTCCCCTTCCCTCCACCCCCCGCTCATGCCCCGTGTCTGTCTCCTGTTCTCCCCACCCCCCGCTCATGCCCCGTGTCTGTGTCCTGTTCTCCCCACCCCCGCTCATGCCCCGTGTCTGTCTCCTGTTCCCCCCACCCCCCGCTCATGCCCCGTATCTGTCTCCTGTTCCCCTCATGTGCCGTGTCTGTCTCCTGTGGCCCCCCACGCCCCCCGCTCATGCCCCATGTCTGTCTCCTGTTCTCCCCACCCCCCGCTCATGCCCCGTGTCTGTGTCCTGTTCTCCCCACCCCCCGCTCATGCCCCGTGTCTGTCTCCTGTTCCCCCCACCCCTCGCTCATGCCCCGTGTGTCTCTCCCCCTCCCGCCCACCCCCCTCTCATGCCCCGTGTGTCTCTCTCCCCTTCCCCCACCCCCTGCTCATGCCCCGTGTGTCTCTCTCCCTCCCCCCACCCCCGCTCATACCCCGTGTGTCTCTCTCCCTCCCCCCCACCCCCGCTCATGCCCCGTGTGTCTCTCTCCCTCCCATCCACCCCGCTCATGCCCCGTGTCTCTCCCCCTCCCGCCCACCCCCCGCTCATGCCCCGTGTCTCTCCCCCTCCCGCAGGCCCCCCGCTCATGCCCCATGTCTCTCTCCCCTTCCCCCCACCGCCCGCTCATGCCCCATGTCTCTCTCCCCTTCCCCCCACCGCCCGCTCATGCCCCGTGTCTCTCTCCCTCCCCCCACCCCCCTCTCATGCCTCGTGTCTCTCCCCCTCCTGCCCACCCCCCTCTCATGCCCCGTGTGTCTCTCCCCCTCCTGTCCACCCCCCCGCTCATGCCCCGTGTCTCTCTCCCTCTCCCGCCCACCCCCGCTCATGCCCCGTGTCTCTCCCTCCCCCACCCCCGCTCATGCCCCGAGTGTCTCTCACCCTCCCCCCACCCCCGCTCATGCCCCGTGTGTCTCTTCCTCCCCTCCACCCCCGCTCATGCCCCGTGTCTCTCTCCCCTTCCCCCACCCCCTGCTCATGCCTTGTGTCTCTCTACCTCCCCTCCACCCCCCACTCCTGCTCATGCCCCGTGTGTCTCTCTTCCCACCCGCCCACGCTCTTGCCCCGTGTGTCTTTCTCCCTCCCGCCCACCCCTGCTCATGCCCCGTGTCTTTCTCCCTCCCGCCCACCCCTGCTCATGCCCCGTGTGTCTCTCCCTCTCCCGCCCACCCCCCGCTCATGCCCTGTGTGTCTCTCCCCCTCCCGCCCACCCCCCGCCCACCCCTGCGTGTCTCTCCCCCTCCCGCCCACCCCCGCGTGTCTCTCCCCCTCCCGCCCACCCCCGCGTGTCTCTCCCCCTCCCGCCCACCCCCCGCGTGTCTCTCCCCCTCCCGCCCACCCCCCGCGTGTCTCTCCCCCTCCCGCCCACCCCCCGCGTGTCTCTCCCCCACCCACCCCCGCTCATGGCCCGTGTCTCTCTCCCTCCCCCCCACCCGCGCTCATGCCCCGTGTCTCTCTCCCTCCCCCCCACCCCCTGCTCATGCCCCGTGTCTCTCTCCCTACCGCCCACCCCCCGCTCATGCCCTGTGTCTCTCTCCCTCCCCCCACCCCCCGCGTCTCTCTCCCCTTCCCCCCACCCCCCGCTCATGCCCCGTGTTTCTCTCCCCTTCCCCCCACCCCCGCTCATGCCCCGTGTGTCTCTCTCCCCCCCACCCCCGCTCATGCCCCGTGTCTCTCCCCCCCACCCCCGCTCATGCCCCGTGTGTCTCTCTCCCTAACGCCCACCCCCCGCTCATGCCCCGTGTGTCTCTCTCCCTAACGCCCACCCCCCGCGTGTCTCTCTCCCTCCCCCAACCCCCGCTCATGCCCCGTGTGTCTCTCTCCCTCCCCCCACCCCCGCTCATGCCCCGTGTGTCTCTCTCCCCTTCCCCCCACCCCCCGCTCATGCCCCGTGTCTGTCTCCTGTTCTCCCCACCCCCCGCTCATGCCCCGTGTCTGTCTCCTGTTCTCCCCACCCCCCGCTCATGCCCCGTGTCTGTGTCCTGTTCTCCCCACCCCCCGCTCATGCCCCGTGTCTGTCTCCTGTTCCCCCACCCCTCGCTCATGCCCCGTGTCTGTCTCCTGTTCTCCCCACCCCCCGCTCATGCTCTGTGTCTGTCTCCTTTTCCCCCCACCCCCCGCTCATGCCCCGTGTCCCTCTCCTGTTGCCCCGCGCTCATGCCCCGTGTCTCCCTCGTGTTCCCCCCACCCCCGCTCATGCCCCTTGTCTCTCTCCTTTCCCCCACCCCGCTCATGCCCCGTGTCTCCCTCGTGTTCCTCCCCACCCCCCGCTCATACCCCGTGTCTCCCTCATGTTCCTCCCCACCCGCTTCTCATGCCCCGTGTCTCTCTCGTGTTCCCCCCACCACTGCTCATGCCCCGTGTTTCCTTCCTTTTCCCCCCACCCCCTGCTCATGCCCCGTTTGTACCCTGTTCCCTCTCACCCCCCGCTCATGCCCATGTGTCTCCCCTGTTCCCCCCCAGCCCCCCGCTCATGTCCTGTTGTCTTCTTTATACACCCCGCCTTCCCTTTCCATGGTGGCCATCTTGGTAAAAGATTTTCCTTCCTACACCTAGGAAGGAAAATCTTTTTGTTTTTTTTACCACCCGGCGTTCCCACTTTGAGGACATAAGATGTTAGTGGTCTTCATCTATTGAAAAGGATGTTATGGTGAAGTTGCACTAATAAAAACCTTTAAAATTTAGTTAAAAAAAAATGTTACAGGGACGTTATGGTTAAGTTGCACTAATAAAAACCTATGAAATTCAATGAAAAAACTTCGTTAAAGGGACGTTATGGTTAAGTTGCGCTACTAAAAACCTATGAAATTCAGTGAAAAAACTTTGTTAAAGGGTCGTTATGGTTCCAAGTAAAACCGAAAAACCCTTGAAATTCGCCAGTTATGGTAAGCTAAGCAACCATAACTCGCGCCACCACCGTGCACTGCTAAGACGAACACCCAGGACATCAAAGATGACATCACAAATGTCATTGATGACATCACTGATGACATCACATGTCTGGCTCAGTCTTTTTTATTTTGCTGACATATCTAGGCCACATGGTTTTCTTCAGTAACAGTCTGAAACTAAAATTTTTATTTTATTTGTAGACGTATCCTTTAAGTAGGTTCTTACAGTAATTCCCTTAGAGTCCAGTCACATCATATGAAACATATACATACGGGAAGACACAAGCTTGAAAGACAGCAATCCTTTTTGTGCATAAAGATAATCAATAGACTTATGAGCACTTTCTGATAGTTCTGTTGTTTTTTTTTTTTATGGCTGTACTTTCCCTGTATATGGTCATATTTGTATACATTGTACTCACACTACTTTCCTTAGGGTCCAATCACATCAAGTGATACATATACCTAGGGTAAATAGCAGCTTTGAAACCGAGCAATCATTTATTTGCATGAAAATAATCAGTTAAATTATTAATTGTTTCTGCTACTACTTGTGCTTTTTTGCTAACTTCACTTTCCCTGCATATACCCATATTGGTATGTGTTCTTGTGTCTTTGTGTTTTGTCTATAATAATGCAATTATGTAATACATGTGTTTTATTAGCTACTTATTACATATTTCACAGTACACAAAAATCTGTTAAGAAAACAATTATCATTTCATTATTCAACATATTAACATTACGAATATTATACCTTCATCTTGTACACTGCACACAATGTTATGTTTCTGTATGAGTAGCTTAGTATACTAGATAGAACCCCATAATAGAATGCTATTTATATCAATGCATTGTTCAATGCACTAATTAGGGTATATTTATTGCAATGATCCTTGACACTTGTTTCGCAACATCATAATAAGAATCCCTTGTACACATATTTCATGAAAAGTACATACACATGTGATGTCATCAGTGATGTCATCAATGACATTTGTGATGTCATCTTTGATGTCCTGGGTGTTAGTCTTAGCAGTGCACGGTGGTGGCGCAGTTATGGTTGCTTAGCTTACCATAACTGGCGAATTTCAAGGGTTTTTCAGTTTTACTTGGAACCATAACGTCCCTTTGACAAAGTTTTTTCACTGAATTTCATAGGTTTTTAGTAGCTCAACTTAACCATAACGTCCCTTTAACAAAGTTTTTTCACTGAAGTTCATAGGTTTTTAGTAGCGCAACTTAACCATAACGTCCCTTTAACAAAGTTTTTTCATTGAATATATATACATATATATATATATATATATATATATATGTATGTATGTTTTGTGTTTGTCCTGTGTAATTAGGATCAACTTTTTGTATTAGACTACCAAATTTGTTATGACAAAAAACTTGGTATGAGTAAAGTATTTTATTAAAACGTCTCTGAGTCATGAGAGTTTTTCATCCATTCGGGATGCCCTGATCAATTGTATACATTATTACTGTGCTGACCAACTGCCATTATCGCTTACCCTCAATCCTAAGTAGTCCTATTCATTCGGTGATAATTCAACCTTACAATTGTTCTTATTCCTACTTCTTTTGAAGACCATTGCTTTGGTTTTTTGGGCTTAATCGTTAAAGCATTGCTTGTGCAGAATTCTTCAAAGGCTGTAAATTGGGATTTTAAACCAGTTGGTGTTAATGAAGCGAGGACTGCGTTGTCCGCGAACATGAGGATAGGGTATTTCTTTGCCTGCCTGGGTTTGCGCCTCATTGTGTAAACCTAGAAGTTTTCTAATGACACCAGTAATAAAAAAAAAGCAATACAACTTTGGTGCAACAACGCACCCTTCGCGAACCCCCACCTGGATCTCTACCCTCTCAGATATATTGCCATCTACACTCCACCTAATCACAACTTCATTATCTGTATACAGACTTTAAATTGCCCTGAGTAATGCTGGGGGATGTAAGGGGTATCTTAATATGCCAGAACACTCCACAGCCTCGCACGTGGTACCCAGTCAAATGCTGTTTTAGATCAATAAAAACAACATACATGTTCATGTTCCTCAGACCCACATACTTATCACATGGCAGTTTCAATCGCAGGTTCTGATCAATCGTACTCGTGCCGACTTGAAACTCGGCTTGGAGATTAATTATTTTGTTATTTTCCTCTATCCAAGTCTCCAGGTGAACCAATAGTGTTTGGAAAATATGTTGCCCTCAGGATTCAACAAGGAGACAGGATGGTAATTACTAGGGTCCTCCCTGCCCCTCACCTTCTTATATATCAGAAATATTTCCGCTTTACTCCACAAGAGCGGGACTGCATTGGACCTTAGTGCCACATTGAACAATCGTGTTTAGTAAGGCACTGATAGGCTAGGCTCTGATTTGTACAGATCCATCGGTACTTTGTCTGGGCCTGGTGCTTCGTCTGCCTTTTTGGATTACCCACGCCTCTCCACTTCCTCTATGGTTAATACTTGGAGTGCCTGCCCCTCACACTTTGTCCCTGCAACCTTGCAGAAACGGCATGACCCTTGTTTCGCTGTAAAAACTTTAAAAATGGGTATAACAGACTACCTCCGGAATGTTAACTTGAATAGTTACCAGGTTTTCACTTCTTCCAGTTCCCAGAAATTTTGCGAATTTCAGTTGTTGATAGCCATCAGCAAGGATTCCCATGTTTTTGCGACAAACGTCTCCTTTTAATCAACTTCTTGTAACGCCCTCTTGCTTCACGTAGTAACAAGGACCCCCCACCCTCCCTCCCGTGGGAACCTGCTTGGCGCAACCAATGAATTCTACTTTGGCCTTTCTACAATCTTTATCATACCACAGACTTATATTTTTTGTTTGATTCATTATTTCTCTCCTCCTAGTGGTGAAGAACAGCCTAAGCTCATTTGTTATATTGACAGTCTTCTAATATACCATCACTCACACTACTATAACCGTGGAAATAATTTTCCAACTTTAGTAGAATCCTACCATACATCACAGGTAGAGTTTCCTCTTTATTTAATTTTCTCCATTCCACAGCCCATCTAGCATGTCCTACCATAATCAGTTCTGTATTCAAAACCCCTTCTTTCACTTGGCGTAACCCTATCAAATTACACTCTGCTGTTTAGGCGAGTGGGCGATGATCACTTCCCATTCTATAGATTACCTCAAAGTTCCTCACCAATGCCCAAGACTCTAGGTTAACCAATATATAATCTAACCCTATCAAATTACACTCTGCTGTTTAGGCGAGTGGGCGATGATCACTTCCCATTCTATAGATTACCTCAAAGTTCCTCACCAATGCCCAAGACTCTAGGTTAACCAATATATAATCTATAAGGTTCACATCTGAGTCACTCACAAAAGTATATTTACTGGTAGTATCTCCTATTAGCTTGCCATCACATGCCCTCAAATTAAGTGATATCACAAGGCTGGCCACCTCTAACGCATTCTGGTAATCTCTTCTCGGGTTTTATGCTCTTAACTGTCCTTTGCAGATGTCCTCCATCGATGATATCGGCCCAAATTGCAAATTAAAATAACCCACCATGATTGTTCTCTGATTAACCAGATGCCTTTCCCTCCACAACTCTACTCTCTCTCTTTTAAGAGGCTATACAACCCTAGCCCACTTCCAGATTATTTTCTACTATATAGATTTATAATAAGTACCTCCGATCCATCGCCCATAGTAAAATGTAGCTCTAAGAAATATTTGCTGTCATTAGCTATTGGTTTTGCCTTTATATCAGTAGATGTCTCTATCCATATCAAGAGGCCACCATTTGGCCTCCCCGTTTGTTATGGACAGCCATGATTTCTAATGTGGCATAAACTTGCAGATGCAAAACCTTGGTTGCCCAGGTTTCCTGCAAGCATATTTTCTCATACCCTCTCATGAACTTTACCCAATCTTCATCTCTTAGATTTCTTTTTAAACTTGCAATATTCCATGAATTCCTCCGACTCGGGAACACTTCTCAGTAGCTATTACCAGGTTGCCTCCATACGATTCGTGGTGCATGTCATGTCAGCCTGCGGTCCCTTGTGGTCTTTGCCCGCCTGTAAAAGCAGTTCCCACAGCCTCCATCTGCTTGGAGGGTTCTTTGTCTAATACATATAGTGATATATAGAGGTCTTTCAAGGTTGGTTGCTTTAAGCTAGCCATTTCCCCTGTCAACATCAATATGCTTGCTACAGGGTATCTACGAGAACTCTCATCTCTTGATATGCATGCTTCATATATCACTGTGTAGGCTACATTTCTCTCATTCCCACTATTCTTTCACATTGGGGGGTTATAACCGATTCATATTTCAAGATTCTGAGGAGCAAGGGACTTCTGTTTCATGTTCTATAATCCTAGTATTCTTCTTTTATCTTTTAATTCAACTCCTGTATTGTCCCTATTCCGACTATTTGGACAATGACATTGTGCACAATTTAATATGTCACTCCTAATAATTGCATAGCAACCCCTCTTCTCTCTAATCCAATGCATGATTTTATTTACCAGTGCATTTGAAAGGTCATTACCCTCCCTTCCAATATGAGGGACATTCAGTAGATACAAAAAATTCCTATCCCTTACTAGATCATTCCTGACCCTCACAGGCCCGATATGTCCTTCAGCCCCCCTGAATGTAACACCCTGTGAAACACTCGCCCTACATGGGGGATTCTTCACAGAAACATGTTAATGATCACACTAACATCGTGGCGTTATTACCTTCTGATCTAATACTGCCCTTAACCATGACATTTCGTATCTCCCTGATCTCGTCCTTGCGCTCTTCTAGCTCTTTGCATATTAGCCTATTATCCATTACCATATCCAATGTTTTATAGAAACCTCCAATTCCTTGCAACCCCAGGTGTGATTTGGCCCCCAAAATGTAGGATCACACCTCTGGAACTATACTTACCCTGTATTGTTATGATTTTCTCCGCTCAGGCCAATCTCTTCTATTGATTCTTTGTTTATTAGAGAATCAAACCTATTTGAGATGCCAATCCCAGTGGGGTAAACGGGTAATCATGGCCCCTCTGTTTCCTACCCTCTCCAATCCCATTTGAGTGAACTATTTGTTCAGGTACTGTGCTGACAAGGAATGAAGAGACTGACCAAGTCATGCCATGGTACTTGTTACAGACATAAGTAAAAGTTAAACCCATCTACCCTTAACTGTAATGGGATTTCCATACCTAAACTAAAGAAACTTGAGTGCTCGTCAGGAAGTCTATGAAAGTCCAAATTTAAAGGCACCAACCCAGTCCAAAAGATCCTACTCTTTCTCTGCCACTACAAAAAATAATGCTTAAAGTTTGGATTCTTGTTCTGACCCAGGAGAATGGCTCCCTTCTCCTGGATAGAAGTCTTTCAAATTAATAACTTCCATGAACGTTCAAGGTTTCCCGAACAAAGACAGTTCTACAATGTTCTTACAGGGCTAGGAGAATGACTCCCTTCTCCTAGCTGGTTCCCCAAAGTTCTCTGTGTCTTTCAACAAAACTTGCAGTTCTTTCAATGAGAGTTTAACACATTCCACTTTCTTTCTACTCTTTAATATGCCCCCACTGGGATGACAAAGATGCTCCATGAGTCCCTCTGGACTCTCCAGCACCACACTCTTGTGGAACGGCCCAGGGAATTTTGGTACTATGTGATTTACTGCTTTCTCTGCTTCGTCACAATTTACAGTCTCAAATCTTCCCCGCCCCGTCCCGCACTTGTACTTGTTTGCATTACCTTATTCCGGGCAACTCTTCACCGGTTTCGCTAGGGGTCACAGGCCCTCTCTCTCTCTCTCTCTCTCTGCTTCTTCTTTTTCTTCCACTTCCACGCTACTTTTGCAGCCTGCTTCTCTCAGCGGCTTATTACTGCTGGTGGTCTCAACACAGTTGTCGGACCATTCGGTCCATCCACAACAGGTCACGCCACCACCACAGTCTCTTGTACTCTTCACACACTTGCCTATGCGACTCTGCTGTACCGTTGTGGACCAGATGGCCCACCCACTGGTCACGCCACCACCTTCCTGTCACTCCAGGTCTACTATGCCGATTCCCAACCGACTCGCAAGACCCTTCCCAGGCATCCCGCTGCTCGCCTCTTTAACTTTGGAGACGTGCCTCGCTGCAGTCCCCAGAAGCACAAGTTCAGAATTATCGGCTTCGATGTGGCCACCTCGCTCGCTGGGTTCTCCTTCCTGAAAGTATAACAGTTCTCAGCATACCAGAACAAGGGGAGGGAGTTTGATGGGTTGCGATGCTTCCAAGAACGGAGGTCCAGACAACCGGACTGATCTCCGAGTCTGCATCGGAGGAAACAACAAAGGGAGGCGAGGGGAAGATGGGCCAGGGGTTTTCCTATCCCCGTCCTCCGCAAAAGCCTCATAGGGAAAAAAGGCATGACGCGCCTCTTGAGTCCACGCGTCTCCGGTGGGGGGCAGGCTTACCTTTCACATGCAATTTTGGCGCCAGAATTTTTCAGACCCCTGGATCCTCTCTGTAGTCTCCACTGGCTACCGCCTACCGGTACCTTCCTCTCCTCCCTCCTCCCCTCCTCTCCCACAGATTGGGACATCAACTCTGCTGGCGGAGATCCGGTTGCTTGTCATGAGCCAGGCTGGGGAAGAGGTCCCAACCTCCAAGCGAGGCTTGGGCTTTTATTCCAGGATTTTCACCATATAGAAGAAGAACCAGGCTGGCCTGAGAGTTTGTTGGACCTTCCCACCCTCAATCCCTCCCTCCTGCTGCAAAAATTCCAGATGGTTACGCCAGCTCTTATTGCGTAAACACTGGACAGGGGAGACTGGATGTGCTCCCTGGATCTGAAGGACGCTTACCTACACGTCCCGATTTGGCAGTCACATCGTTCCTAAATGCGCTTCAGGATCATGGGCCTCCATGTCCAATACAAGACGCTAACCCTTCGGCCTCAACGCGGCTCCCAGGGTATTTACCAGGTTGATGAATGCAGTGGCAGCCCGCCTCAGGTCCCAGGGCCACCACGTCTACCCATACCTGGACGACGGGCTCGTCCGGGCCACCTCTCCAGAAGCGGTTCATCATACTGCCTCCGCACTGATGAACACACTCCAGGACCCGGGGTTCACTATCAATCTCAAGAAGTCTCAGCTGCAGCCCATGCAGAGCCTGACCTTCTTGGGCCTCATCTGGGACACAATCTCTGTGAGAGTCTTTCCCTCGGAGGACAAGATTCCAGCCATCAAGGGAGCTACAGCTCACTTCCTCTCCGGGCCCGTTACCTCGGCATGGTGTTACCAACACCTACTGGGGATTATGGCAACCCGTCATTTTGGCCATGACCCACACAAGACTCAGAATGCAGAGATTACAGCTGCACTTCACAGCCTCATGGAATCAGGAGAAGGGCTCCCAAGAGGAGCCAGTCAACATTCCGCCCTTTCTACTTTCAGACCTCCACGGGTAGTCCGCAGACTTCAACCTGAGGCAGGGTAAGCCCTTCTGGCAGCCGACCCCTCAGGTCACAGTTATTACAGACTTGAAGGCCATATGGTTGGTTCTCAAGGCCTTTCTCCCTCTTATCGAGGGCAAGACAGTTCTTATCCAGTCAGACAACTCCACCAGCATGCATTATGTCTACAAGGAGGGGGCACTAGATCCCCTCCGCTGTGCAACCTAGCAGTTGGCATGTGGGAATGGGCTCTGGAGAGCAACATTTACCTCATGGCTGTCCACCTCCCGGGGAATCTAACCTGGAAGCAGACAGGCTCAGCAGATTGGGTGCAGACAATTACAAGTGACAATTGAATGACCTGGTACTGAGGAGATCTTCCTCAGGTGGGGGCATCCCCAGGTGGATCTTTCTGCCTCCCAGGACAGCAGGAAATGCCAACAGTTCGTCTCCTGGCAGGGGCAGGGCTCTGGCTCCCTGGGCGACGCATTCCAGATCCAATGGAACAACATGAGGGTATATGCCTTCCCGCCCAAACCCCTAGACCACAGGGTTACCTGCAAGATAAAGGGATCCTGGCACCTCAGTATCACTTTGATAGCTCCCTGGTGGCCGGCCAGACCGTGGTTCTCCGAGCTCCGCAGCCTCGGACAGACTACGCATTCACCTACCGCTGGGCCCAGCTCCTCTCCTGGCCCTGCTCCTCACAGGCTAGCCTTTGCAGCATGGCTCCTGAGCTGGTCACGCTGAAACACATAAGCCTATCTCAGGCTAACCTAGAGATCCTCCAAGGCGCTAGAAGGCTATTGGGAGCCAATATAAGAGTAAATGGTCAAGCAACATCTGACGGGCCTCCACAGGCTTTACCCACCTATAAGAAAGCCACACTCGGTGTGGGTATCTTGATGTTGTGTTGGGTGCCTCGGCGCACAGAGCTTTTGAGCCTATGGCGTCCGCGGACATCAGGCAAGTCACCATAAACACAGCTTTGCTTGTGGGCCTCAGCTCCCAGAGTCAACGAGGAAGTAGTCTTACTTCTTCGCCGACCCCAAGGATGAGCATCAGAGGGTCTTGCACCGTCTGGAGGACAGATGCGCGCTGAAATACTACCCGGACAGGACCAAGGACGTCTGCAAGTCAGACACCTTGTTTGTCACTTTCGGTGGGTCAAGGGTCGGTTATTAGGCCTCCCAGGCCTCTACAGCAAGGGGATGATTGCGGCCATCGAGGAGGCCTATGAGGGGCAGAACAAACCAGTGCCAGCTAACTTATATGCCCATGCGGTCAGAGCCAAGGCCAGGGCCATTGCGTTCCACCGGCGTGTGCTGTGGCAGGTCATCAGCAGGGCAGTTTCCTGGGCCACCTCTTCGGCTTTCTGTAAACAATATTGTTTCAATGCCGCCTCTAGGTCAGACGCGGCATTCGGGCAGGCGGTTCTAAGAAACCTGTTTTCTTAAGGAGGGGCTCCTCTCCACTCTGGGGCTACATTCAGTTGTAATCACCCATAGAGTATGGATGAAAGGGGACAGGACGTAAGAGTAATTAAGTTACTCACCGTAGTGACTAACATACTCTTAGTCCATAGTCCCCTTTCCTCCATACGTCAAACCATCCTCCCCCCTAATAACACTGGTGTCATTAGGCAATGCCTATCATTGCCAACGCATCAATGGGGACTGAGGAGTGGCGCTGGTGGGCGGAGTCAGGCGAACGCATGCTCCCAGAGCCACGCTCCCACGCGCCTCCAAATTTAAAGGGGAAGAAGATTTTATCTGGTGAAAAAGGTTCCGTCTCCCGTCCCTCACGAGGGACGCCCATACAGTATGGAGGAAAGGGGACTATGTACTAAGAGTATGTTAGTCACTACGGTGAGTAACTGTTAATAACTGGGTGAATGGAGTACTCTAGAGATGTATAGAGGTGTGAGACACCAGATGGGACTGAGTGGGGTTAGAGGCATGGCAGGACCAAAATGGAGGGGGTGAATACCATGTTCTCCCAAGGCTATCGCCACTAGTCCCATGGAGGGCTTCATTCCCCATGAAATCCACCAGATGAGTACCACCCCTAGGGGGACTATCGGATAACAGCTTTATTTCCCTGGCCTCCTGGGAAGGGGCTACCCCCTTAGGAGTAGTGACAATTCCCTTGGATTTGTCACAATCCTCACACTGCTTTCTGCTCCATTCTTTCCACCTTAGTTGCCTCACTGTGAGAGACCAGAAGGTGTCTCACCCACTAGTCCCTGGAGATCTATCATCCAGGTAGCCAGGACACAGCCATCGTTCTTGGATCCAGTTCCTGGGGGTGAACCAGTGCGGGAGGATCACCTGTGTGAGGGGTCTTTGGTGAGTGGGACACCTGATGGTGAAATGCAATATCCCCTTTGCTGTAACACCTTTAAGCCATCTTACCAGGTAGGATACGTAGCAACTCTACCCCTCCCCCCTTTTGCTACACAAACACTTTCACACGGACAGCCCGCTCTGGGAGAAAACAGACTAACACTGAAGCAGTATAGTCAGGCAATTACTGACCATCACACACACCTGACATCCATTAAACTTCCCCACATGGATAAAAGGCGGATCACAAAAACACACTCTGAGTGAGGCAAAGCACATGAGGAACCAGCAGTTTCAAGACAGCAGCTAAACGAGGGACAAATGACGGTGAACTATGAGGGGTTTGCAAGGAGAGAAATTCCCTTGGCCTTTCCGGCAAGAAACTGTTACTTTCACGAGACCTTAAAATTGGACAGCTTAAGGCCAGGAAACCTGTCCAAAGAATCTTGTAGTGCGTCTCGGAGGTACCCACGTGCATCCTACATGACTAATCGAGTCAGGGAGAAGCAGCAGTCGCTGTAGTACCATCCTTCGCTCCAAGAACAAAGTAACGACAAAGAGATTAACACAGCCGGTGAGTTAGGGATACCGATACCAGACCGGTCTGTGTTGAAGCCAAAGTTGCAAGCAGCAACATTTTATAACAAGCGCAGGAACGAACATTTTTTTAAACTTGTGTGATGAAAGATGCAAGTAAAGTTAAACTGCTGATGAATGCTTGAACTTTGAAAGGGAAGATACAATACCTTTGAGAGAGTGGTCTGGCACCATGTGCGTGCTCAATCGAAGGTCTCTGTAAGGTATCCATCCGAGAAGTGGCAGAAGTGAAAGTTAGAGTTGTAAGGAGAAAGAGTTTGTGAATCGAAGTGGTCCTGCCGACAGGTCAAGCATAACCCTGCGCACAGTCGAAAGTCTTCGATTTTTGATACAGAAAGGAAAGATTGGAAAATGAGATAAAGTGGTCCGAGCCAGATTGAGGGAGGCCAATTGAGAACATTGTGTTAAAGTGGGTCTGAGCCAGACGGAGGGAGACCTGGGGTGAACAGGGAATCATCCGAGAAA
Organism: Ambystoma mexicanum; assembly: GCF_040938575.1. NCBI lineage: Eukaryota > Metazoa > Chordata > Amphibia > Caudata > Ambystomatidae > Ambystoma > Ambystoma mexicanum. The sequence goes on along the minus strand of NC_090936.1, from coordinate 293,957,460 downwards.
TTGTACGTGTGGAAATCCTCAGGGGAAGGGAACATTAATGTTTGTCGCATCAGGCCCTCTGCAATAAGAGACTTTGAATGGCAAAGAGACTTTGGCACAGAAGGTCCTGATACTGAGGTTTTGAACTTCATCCTCGTGCTAGAAAAGCCAGATGTGTGTTAAGCTCGAGTGTGCCGCCTTTTCACGTGCTGACAGCGTGGGGAAGGGAAGAAAATGGCTCAACTATCCTGACATATCATTTCTTGAACACTTTTCTTTTGCATAACATTGTTTCCCACACCATTTGTATTTAGAAGTAAGGATTGGCAATAGGCTTTTTAGTATAGGCGCTTTTAGTTTGACAAGACTCTAATAGGACTGTGTTGTTATTATTTGATGGTCGAAGCTTGCTCCCATCTTTAGAATTAGGATTAGATGGGCGTTTTTCCAACCCATTTTGAAAGTTCAATAAAAACACCCTTGAACTTTTATCACTTGTATCTGTCTTCACTGTTTGATACCATGCCTTACTTACACTCACTGATTTGGCTGCTTGGAGCCTCAGTGATCAGATCCCTCTGCTAGTATTCTGAACCACCAGGACTACCAAGGCTGCCTATGTGCTGGTGTTGTTCCAACTATCCTCTCCAGGCGCTCGGAGTCTAAGAGGGAGGATTACTGTGCCTTCAGGGTTGAAATGCTAGTGTCACTGGAAGCCGGAGAATACAATGGAACATGTTGGGAGCATGCTAGTTGGAGCAAGTTGAATAAAAGATGGGGCCCACAGCCCCTCCAGTTCCCAATCTTCCAAGTGTCTGTGCCGTTAGCTGGTGCAGACTTTGTTGCTGCGGGTGGCCCAGGAAGTTAAGTAGTGATGTTCGGAGGGGCCAAACACAACTCCCAGCCCCACAGGCTCATAAACTACCAATCCTCCAACTACCAGGGCCCTTAGCCGGTGCAGGCTTCCCTTGGGGCTTAAGCCTTGGCTTGTTTGCATGTGTTGACCTTAGCCCAGTCCGTCTTTCGAGGACACATTTCGAGAACAGTTTGCACCAATCTTTCAGTGAATGTTGTCAAATCCCTATATATTTATTTTATTTATTAATTTGTATTGCGCCTGAGGCTCGCAAGCTTCGGGCGCAGAGATGTGTACACAGTTAGACAAACATAAAGGATATAGATAGCACAATACAGTGGACAGCTACAGAATGATGAGAGTCGCTGGTCGACATTAGTTGAAGATATGGGTTTTCATCAATTTGCGAAAAACGTGAATTGTTTGTTTCCATCCTTATGTGTACAGGAAGATTTTTCCGTAGGCCAGCGACTATGAATGGGAAAGATTTTCCGCTCCATTTTTTACGCTTAGCATTACTAGGTTCTTCAGCTGCCTAATTTGCATGCACCTTAAGGAAAGCAAATGTGTCTGTGGGCAGTACTGCTCACAACAACTGATTCAAGTCATCACACATCACAAGTAGAGTGATAATCAGTAATGACCTGAAGTTCCTCTTGGAACTTAACAGGATCTTCTCGTATCTTTGGGGAATCTCTGAACCATATTTAACAAATCAGTGCTGCTCCATGTGGCATGTACTGTAACTAGGATAACACCTCCTCCTGGGAGCTGTCTGAGCGAGAATTAACCAGTACTGGTATTGGCTGTCAATTTTGGGAATCCTTTGAACGTGTCTGTTAGGCTGGCGAAAACAGTTTAGAAATCTGAGTTCATATTTCAGGAGTAAGCGGCCCAGTCATTGGGTTTATTGAAGTGGGCTGGCGATAAATTGGTGGTTGAGTGGAATCTGGTCTAGCTGGTCGTTGTTCAGGCATGCCATTTAAGCTAGCAGGGTTATAAGTGTACAAAATACCTTCAGGACTTTCTTTTAACGGGGGCTCCCCTTGGAGAATGGGATATCATTGTTTGTACCTAGCTTTGTGTGCCGGTAACTGCAGGTTAGAGTACACATTTTACTTGCTTCTGAAGCTTTTCTTGAGTCATTCAGTGCTAGGTCTTAGATTCATTCTGTCTCTTAGTGGCTTTGTTATACCAGTCAAGGTAACTATCCTATTGTCATTGGTGTATACGTGTGCCTTTCTTCTTCAATGCTTTACGTAAATTCATTATCCTATCTAAGTCAAATGTAAATTACTGGGGTAAATGTTTAGGTGATTCACTCTGTATATTTGTGCTGTTGTTTCAGGTACTTGCATGATTGTGACGCGTAATGTGCAAATATGAAGTGTGCTGGACTTCCTTTAGGAGAAAGTGGCACTTGTCTAGATTGCTGTGAACCCAGTTTCACTGGAGTAAGATGAGGTGATGCTTAGTACGGATCCAGGTCTGTCCTTAACTCTGTCTGCATCGGGACACTATTGAGTCCTGTGGCTTGCGGGGTGGGTACGGTTTATTAGCTTACCCGCTCTGCCACGTGCATTCATTCAAACATCTGCAGGTGTTGGTCAGATTCAGATGACTGCTGGCTCACAGCCTATATCCCACATTACATCACGCTGTCATGATCTCTGCTTCCAAAAGATCAGGACTTGCCCGACTCCCTTGGAAGCAGACCATAACCCCGGTTCCGAGTGCCAGCCAGTCCCAATTGGGACCTTTTGGACCCTGTCCTGGCACCAGTGGCACCAGGCTCATAAAGATGCCCAGTCCCAGCGCTGGAAGCGCCGGGCTCATAATGCTTGGGTGGATTTACCTGCAGCAGACCATGCTGCTTACTTACCTGCCAGTTGAACCCCTGATCCTCTTCTGTTTGGGACTACTTTTCCTGTTGGGTGGGGCAGGAGCCACTCCCTAGGTTCAGAACACTGGAACTCTTCTGGAAAGCAGGAACTCCTTTTCTTACCTAGGCGTGGCTGTGGAAGGAGACACCTAAGCACTACTGGAGGCTATTTAAACCACACCCGATGGATGAATCTTGCTTTGCGTTATTCTGCATTCTCTGCAGCAGAACGCTCATCGTGTCTTCTGCTTCTGATCCTGGGCCTAAGGGAACAAAGGCTTACCATCCTGGAATCCAGTCTTCAGCAGCACCTGTAAAGACAAAGAAAGAACAGGTTAGCACTATAGTCTTCAGTGGCAGCGCATCTCTTACCTGGTCCATCGGCTGTCACCAACGCCTCGCGCTGCATTCCGGCATCTGAAAGACAAAGGCTTACCTACTCTTCGCATGCTCCGGAGGTCTTCGCACTGCATTCCGGCATCTGAAAGACAAAAGCTTACCAGCTCTTTGCACGCTCCGGAGGCCTTCGGCGCTGCATCCCGCATCTGAAAGACAAAAGAAGGTGCGTTTAAAGACATTGGGCAACTTTATTACTCACGTGCCATTACTCCTTCCCACGCCGAATCCAGTGGGTATTCCAGCACCCTTCAGCTTCTCTAAAGCTCCGAACTTGTACCTGCAAGATAAAAGGGACAGTTAGTGCGCATCGTGAAGCAGGCTACAAGCGCTTACTTACGTGCTTCCAGGCGCTTCTATTCCTCACGCGGGTTCGATCCTCAACTCTCATCAGCCCGCCATCCGCCATCGCCGGAACCCTGCAAAACAAGAGATATCATTACAAAAGACTTTTAAGACATTTGAAGTGCCCAGAACTTACCGTTCGTGCAGTTAACGACGGACAGCAGTCCTCTGAGGTCAAGAGGCCTGCACCCTTATCCAGTGAAGAAACTGGTTACGGCACCCTGCCCCGAGGCAGATGGAGAGCTCGGCGTTCACTTACCTAAGGTGAGGGCGTTAACCTTTGGGGTTCTACAGGAGAAGAGAAAGGGAAGAGGAGAGAGGCACCCAATAACCCCAGTTCATTAATCCCATATTTTCTATCTGCAGACATCTTACTCTTCGAGTCAGACATACAGTGCACAGAGGTCCAGCCCAAAGAGCCAACCGTGTGTTACACATCACCTTTGAAGATACGGCATTCACCCAGTCAAGACCGGCGCCTCTGCGGGAATCAGGTGAACGTTACAGAACGCAAAGCCCTACCGCAAAACTCCCACCCAGGCGCTATGGAAACCTCAGATACCGACCAGCTAGCCCAGTTACTTGGGGAACTAAGAGCAGAAGTGCATGCAGCCCGTCAGGAAACGAATGCTCTAAGAAGGGAACTGATTATTTCCAAGGAGCGAACAGACGATCTCGCTAGACAATTGCTACAGTCACAAGCCGGACAAACTCCGTTACCCGCATCAGGGGCAAATCTTCCTTCAACATCCTCTACGAACCCAGTGCAGATCCACCTACCTGGGAATGTACCTCTGGCTCCGCCCGAACGATTTTCTGGTGACCCAAAGAGGTTTGCAGTATTTATTAATCAGTGCCGGTTGCACTTCTTATGCCGGCCAGCAGCCTTTCCAACTGATCAAGCTAAGGTAGCTTTCGTGCTTTCGTACCTTAGTGGCAATGCGGCAGACTGGTCGATCCCTCTAGTTAATCAAGATGATCCGGTTCTCCATGATTTTCAAGCTTTTCAGCTCAGTATGGAAAAACTGTTCGCAAGACATTCACAGGGGCAGGCCTTGGACAATGAGCTCCTTTCATTGCGACAGGGTAATCAAGACCTTTTGGCTTATATTGCGTCTTTCAACAGACTGATAGTGGAAACTCGATGGCCTGAGGACAAAAGGATTACGCTGTTTTATAGAGGTCTACGTGGAGAGCTCAAAGATGTGTTAGCCCAAGTAGTGAATCCCCTGCAAGACTGTTCGGACTATATTGACTTAGTCGTTCAAATTGACCACAGACTGCAGAACAGGAAGGCTGATCGTTCCAAGTTTGATGCTCGAGTATTTTCTAAACCACCAACTCCTACCAAAGGAGTAGACTCCGGGGAACCCATGCAAATAGGGGGCCTGAAAGGACCACTAACACAAAAGGAGCGGGAAAGGAGAAAACAGCTGCAATTATGCCTCTATTGCGGAAACTCGGGGCACTTTCTTCGAGACTGTCCGGTGAAACCAGCCAAGAAGGCAGTAGGAGCTGCAGTTACCAGGGTCACAAACTCTGAGCAGGGAAACGACCTTGCCCGACAAGAATAGAGGTCCTCTTGCCGAGCGTTAAAACCAGTTCCGTGACCTCGCATTTCGTGATACCTATGGTCCTCATTAGCCCTGAACATCCGGATCGATTACATGCGATGGAAGCTTACGTCGACAGCGGTGCCATCGGCAATTATGTGGATCATGAAATGGTTTTGAAGATGAATCTGACTCTTTGTCCAAAGGCTGTAAAGGACGTCATTACTACGGTGGATGGTACGGAGATAGCCTCCGGACCAGTAACGCATACCACCCAAGAAGTGACGCTAGTAAGTCAAGATGGACACCATGAGAAGATCGTGTTCGATGTGATCAAGGCCCCTCAGTTCCAGATTATTCTAGGAATTCCTTGGTTAGAGAAGCACAATCCTCAGATCGATTGGCGAGCAAGAACGGTTCAGTTTCCAGAATGTGTCTCTACTTGTCACCCTCGACCTGGTGTTGCACTGGCAGCAATTTCCTCGGAGGCTCCCCAGTTACCTCCTGAATACCTAGAATTCCAAGATGTTTTCCGGAAGGATCAGGCTAACTCTCTACCTCCTCATAGGTTTTATGACTGCCAGATAGACCTGATACCTGGATCTACTCCTCCTTGTAGTAGAATTTATGCCCTCACCGAGCCTGAGAATCTTCACCTCCGACAATACCTGGATCAATACCTAGCGAATGGGTTTATTCGTCCTTCCAAGTCCCCTGCTTCCTCAGCTTTGTTCTTCGTTCCAAAAAAAGAAGGGGACCTTAGAACTTGTATAGATTATCGCGCCCTGAACCAGATCACCGTTAAGAATAGATATCCGTTACCTTTGATCCCTGAACTCCTGGACCAAGTCAGAAAAGCATGCATATATACAAAGCTGGATCTTCGAGGAGCCTACCACTTGGTACGAGTAAAAGAGGGCGATGAATGGAAGACGGCCTTCCGCACCAAGTATGGGCTATTTGAATATCAGGTCATGCCCTTCGGACTTTGCAATGCCCCGGCCGCCTTTCAATATTTTATGAACGATGTCCTCAGAGAGCTCATAGATGTGTGTGTTGTTGTTTACATTGACGACATCCTCGTTTATTCTTCATCGGAAACTGAACATCGGAAACACGTGAAAATGGTCCTCGAGAGATTGCGTCAACACAAACTTTTCGCTAAGTTGGAAAAATGTGTTTTCATCGTGACTGAAGTTGAATTCTTGGGATTCATATTATCACCTAGCGGAGTGCGTATGGATTCAAAGAAGGTCGATGCAATTCTCAAATGGCCATCGCCATCCTCCGTAAAAGGTGTTCAAAGCATGTTAGGCTTCGCTAACTTTTACCGCAGGTTTATCCCCGAATTCTCTCGAATAGTCCAGCCCATCACCGCCTTGTTAAAGAAAAACAAACGTTTTGAATGGTCTACCGAGGCGGAACAAGCTTTCCAGAATTTGAAGACTAGATTTATCTCTGCACCGATCTTAAAACATCCTCGCCCAGAACTCCCCTACATCGTTGAAACTGATGCTTCGAGCCTTGCCATGGGGGCAGTTCTATCACAAAAGGACCCAGTAACCAATCAGTTGCATCCCGTGGCATTTTGGTCCCGCAAATTCTCGCCTCCTGAAATCAATTACACTATTACTGATAAGGAACTTCTAGCTATCAAGTCCGCCTTTAAGGCTTGGCGGCATTATCTTCTGGGGGCCCGACACACCGTTACTGTGATTACAGATCACCGAAACCTGCAATATTTGAAAACCGCAAAAGCTCAATCCTCTAGGCAACTCCGTTGGGCACTATTCTTTGCCGAGTTTGACTTCATAATTACCTATCGACCTGGTACAAAAAACGGTAAAGCTGATGCCCTTTCTCGGATGGGAGTGGAAGAACATTTGATCAATCCTAAACCTGTACCTATCATTCCCGAACAAAGAATTCTAGGTGTAATCGCCACACAATCCATAGAGGAAGTTAAGGATAAAGCCAGGCTACTGGTAACTCCAGCAGACATACAGAATTGGCATCTGCAGGGAAAGGACTTTACGGTAAAGGACAACCTATTATATTTCCAAGAACGGTTATACCTGCCCAGCACAGATTTACAGAAAAAGGTAATCTCTTGTTATCACGATTCTTTAATGGAAGGACATCCCGGTATGACCAAGACCTCGGAAAAGATCAAGCGCTACTTCTGGTGGCCGTCTTGGAAAAAAGATATCAGAGACTTTATAATGTCCTGTGGAGTATGCGCCCAAAACAAGAGTCAAAAGGAAAAACCAGCCGGCCTCTTACGCCCTTTGACATCCCGCCTCGCCCTTGGCATACGCTTTCTATGGACTTCATCACCGATCTACCTCCATGCTCCGGATACAATACGATCCTAGTAATCGTGGACCTATTCTCCAAGATGGCGCATTTCATTCCACTCAAAGGCTTACCAACAGCAGCAACTCTGGCCCGAGAATTTCTCGAAAACATCGTCCGACTGCACGGTTTTCCTTCAGTTCTAATTTCGGATCGAGGTAGTCAATTTATTTCTCATTTTTGGCGAAGTTGCTGTCGGTCGGCTCAAATTGATGTGAGACTTTCGACCAGCCACCACCCTCAAACCGACGGACAAACCGAGAGGACCAATCAAACTCTGGAACAGTATTTGTGCTGCATGCTACAACAAACTGAAAAAACTTGGAAAGATATCCTTTGGATAGCCGAATATGCCTACAATAACTCTGTCCACTCGGGAACTGGGAAGACCCCGTTTTTTCTTTTATACGGTCGTCATCCTCGAACCTCGGAGTTGGATCCACTCCAAGATCTTGGAACACCAGCAGTAGACCACCTGCATTCTACAATCACCCAAGCCTTTAAGGAAGCCGTTTCTCACCTTCAAAGGGCTAAAGAACAATACAAGAAAGGAGCAGACCAACATCGGAAGGAAGCCCCCCAATATCAAGTAGGAGATCAAGTCTGGTTATCCACCAAATATCTACCTCTAAAAGGACCACGCACATTCAACCCAAGATACCTTGGTCCCTATTCCATCACTACCATAGTAAATCCAGTAGCGGTCAAGTTGGTCCCGATTCCATCACTACCATAGTAAATCCAGTAGCGGTCAAGTTGGACTTGCCCCCTCACATGAAGATACATCCGGTCTTCCACGTCTCTCTATTAAAACCCGTGCAACCTCAAACCCGACTAACTACATCTCCAAAACCTATTCTAGTTGATGGAGAACTCGAGTTTGAAGTCAAAAGCATCCTGGATTCCAAGATCTCCAAATCTAAACTATTTTACCTGATTGACTGGAAAGGCTACGGTCCCCAAGAAAGATCATGGGAACCTGCAGAATATGTCCACGCGCCTCGTCTAATCAAAAGATTTCATCGAACATTTCCTAACAAGCCCAAACCCCCGGAGAAGCCCGGTTTGGGAGGGGCCTTGAGGGGGGGTGCTGTCATGATCTCTGCTTCCAAAAGATCAGGACTTGCCTGACTCCCTTGGAAGCAGACCCATTACCCCGGTTCCGAGTGCCAGCCAGTCCCAATTGGGACCTTTTGGACCCTGTCCTGGCGCCAGTGGCACCAGGCTCATAAAGATGCCCAGTCCCAGCGCTGGAAGCGCCGGGCTCATAATGCTTGGGTGGACTTACCTGCAGCAGACCATGCTGCTTACTTACCTGCCAGTTGAACCCCTGATCCTCTTCTGTTTGGGACTACTTTTCCTGTTGGGTGGGGCAGGAGCCACTCCCTAGGTTCAGAACACTGGAACTCTTCTGGAAAGCAGGAACTCCTTTTCTTACCTAGGCGTGGCTGTGGAAGGAGACACCTAAGCACTACAGGAGGCTATTTAAACCACACCCGATGGATGAATCTTGCTTTGCGTTATTCTGCATTCTCTGCAGCAGAACGCTCATCGTGTCTTCTGCTTCTGATCCTGGGCCTAAGGGAACAAAGGCTTACCATCCTCGAATCCAGTCTTCAGCAGCACCTGTAAAGACAAAGAAAGAACAGGTTAGCACTACGGTCTTCAGTGGCAGCGCATCTCTTACCTGGTCCATCGGCTGTCACCAACGCCTCGCGCTGCATTCCGGCATCTGAAAGACAAAGGCTTACCTACTCTTCGCACGCTCCGGAGGCCTTCGGCGCTGCATCCCGCATCTGAAAGACAAAAGAAGGTGCGTTTAAAGACATTGGGCAACTTTATTACTCACGTGCCATTACTCCTTCCCACGCCGAATCCAGTGGGTATTCCAGCACCCTTCAGCTTCTCTAAAGCTCCGAACTTGTACCTGCAAGATAAAAGGGACAGTTAGTGCGCATCGTGAAGCATGCTACAAGCGCTTACTTACGTGCTTCCAGGCGCTTCTATTCCTCACGCGGGTTCGATCCTCAACTCTCATCAGTCCGCCATCCGCCATCGCCGGAACCCTGCAAAACAAGAGATATCATTACAAAAGACTTTTAAGACATTTGAAGTGCCCAGAACTTACCGTTCGTGCAGTTAACGACGGACAGCAGTCCTCTGAGGTCAAGAGGCCTGCACCCTTATCCAGTGAAGAAACTGGTTACGGCACCCTGCCCCGAGGCAGATGGAGAGCTCGGCGTTCACTTACCTAAGGTGAGGGCGTTAACCTTTGGGGTTCTACAGGAGAAGAGAAAGGGAAGAGGCGAGAGGCACCCAATAACCCCAGTTCATTAATCCCATATTTTCTATCTGCAGACATCTTACTCTTCGAGTCAGACATACAGTGCACAGAGGTCCAGCCCAAAGAGCTAACCGTGTGTTACACATCACCTTTGAAGATACGGCATTCACCCAGTCAAGACCGGCGCCTCTGCGGGAATCAGGTGAGCGTTACACACGCACAATGCAGAGCGGTATTCAGCTTTTCAGAGACATGGATAGGTAAGAGTCAAAGGCAAGACACATAATCGGTAGAAGCAAAGCATATTGGAGCTATCGTACTAGGAGAGCAAAGAGTGTGAATTATAAAGTGGGGTTGCAACTGAGTTGCACATTTAGGGTTTCAAGTACAGAGTATGGGTGAAGACAAGACGATCATAGTGTTCAAATTCAAAATATTTTATTCACACTCATACAGAACACATTCACCCTAATTCCTGAATGGTCCTACACTACTCTGACCTTTACAGTGGTCTCATGTCCTCTTAAGTCAGTAGGGAGCATGGATGCACTGCTTCTAAACTCTGGTTGCCAGATGCTTTTACTTTTCCATAATTCAGATAAACAGTTCTATTAGGCCAGGGTACTTTCCCTCCTGTATTCTTGGACCATCCCAACCGTTTTCAGACTTCAGATTTCAGTTTCGGTTTGAAGATTTCAAAGCCAAACATTTACCCCTGCCCGTTTCAGACAACACAACACAATACATTACATCACAATACATGGATGCAATTACCTGTGTTCACCAACCCATCATTTTTCTTTCGGCTCTTGCTTCTGCGCCTGCTCTATCTGCCCTCCTCGAGTCTCTGGGCGCTGCGGCCAGCTCTCCCCTCTGACGAAATTATCTCTCTTGGGCCCAGAGCATCACCGGGAAGTGCGCCCGGCGGCCCTTAGACCTGGCTGCAGATCAGCGGGAATCTGATGTCTTTAAGGCACCAAATTGTGGTGGTGAAATAACCACTCATGATTCCCGTGGATTGGTGAACCATTTATTAGTAAAGCAGTAGCAAAACATAACCAACGTCAGCACGAGACTGCAGCGCAAGTGAGACCCCCCCCCCCCCCCCCCGGCCCTCGGTGCATCATGCTCAACACATGTGTTCCTTTTGGTATAAAAAGGAATACGTGTTTCAATGAAAGGGGTGGTCCCAACAGGGCAAGGTCTCACCTTGAAACATTGTTGCTCAAAGAGAACAAACCCTCATTATACTTGCCTTTGATGCAAACTGCTCGCTGCTCTGCTAGTTAGTGATATCAGTGAGGAAAGCATAGCGTAATACATTTAGTTAAAGCAAATAAACTTCCTAAAGAATCACACTCTCTGAGGCAGGCAAGAGCACTTGCAGTATGATGACTTCTGCCTACTAATGCCGCTTTTCATAAGAAAGTGAGAAGGGGCGTGGCCTGGAGCGCCACCGATAAGGCAGCTCCGTTGATGACCTCTGTGCGAAGCCCCCTATAATGACAGCTAATATACGGTGCCAGCTCATGAAATCACCTGAAAGAGGAACCATTGGGGATCGGGACATCGGGAGCGCAGTCTGTAGCAGTTTTCCCCATCAACGAGCTCCGGTTCACCCAGCTGCAGCGATTCCTTTGGCGAGCTCGGCAGCTTAGGAACGCAATATGGCGGACATGCGAGATGTGAGGGGAGGCGGAGCGGGTCCGCTCCCAGCCGCTACTGCCTAACGAAGTCCTGGAGAGCACCCGGCTATCTGGAACTGGGCCGCCCCTCGGCATGGCCCCTCAGGGACATATACCATTCCTGAAGTAATCCCTGCTAGAAGAGAAAACTTGGCGACTCCTGCCCGCTGGTGGAGGCCCTACATGGGCAGAGACAGTGTGTTCACCTTGGCACTTCTGGCCATCACCCTGCTGCCTCATCCGCTTGGTGCCACCTCCCCCTGTGCTTCGCGGCACAGAAGCATAGAGCGCCTGCTAGATATCAGTGCACCAGGGAGCCTACACTTTGGAGCTGCGGCCTGAACCTAGTTCTACAGCCTCATCCGTGGATCCAGCGACCTTCAAACATCGGCCTCCTTTTCAGACCCTCTGCAACAGCGCACAGCAAGCGTCCATTCCACGCTGTATTACTGACTGAGGCTGCTGTGTCACACGCGCCTACACACCACAACAGTAGCAGGGGAGACTTCAGAAACCCAGCGTTGGATGGAGGTATGGTCCCAGCTTCATGAATATCTCCACTTGTTAAAAACGTAATTTTATAGTGCCTCCTTATATTTAATATTGGCATAAGCCCAATCGCGTTACATGGAAAACCGCGTTCCAAAAGCTCAAATTTTTGAGTTTCTACTTCGCCGCCATTTTAAGATTCGTCCACCATTTTGATTTTCACTTGTGTTCCATATTCTAAGATGGTGGTCTGTGTTTTCATCTTGCAAGTCGAGCCGACCGACCTTTGAGTTCTGTTAATGTTTAAGTTGTCTGTGAGCCGACTGTTTAAGCAAAGCAAAGAAACCTTGTGCTTTATATGAACTGCTATTCAAGTGTTGTCTGCGCTCACAAGCCTCATCCTTGTATAAACTCTGAAACAATGAAGAGTAAAGACGATCGTATGTTTTAGCTGAACTACATTGTAAGAGGTTCTTGAAACAAGGCTTACCGCAGATCCGAGAACCTATACCACCATTGTATTTTTCATGGAAATGTAAATTCATGTAATCCCTTGCATAATATTGTAAAATCTGTCATATGAACTAGGCACAAACTCTAGACACTAATTATTAACGTGAAGAGAGGCTGGACAATATTGTAGGAAATGTATAAAAATGCCAGTGTTTAGATGTCCAGTACCTCACTCTCCTCACTGTGTCGGCTGGTACACATAGCGAGGTGTTGGGGCCAGAAAGCGATCTGTTTTGCTTTGTAAACTGTACAGTAATAAAAGATACTTGTATCTTTTCAGCCCGTGATTGGTGTATTTCATTTTTGGTACTCAGCCTCCAATGCATTTCCAGCATACTTGTGCCAATCCGCATTCCTTGTTGTGAGTGTCTGAGTGGGAGGAGGATGGCCTGAATGCACACTATGCCTGATTGGCTAATTGACTGCGTGAATGCCCTTCTATATGATTGGCTGCTGAGTGTGAGCCAGCAGTGTGGATGAGAGACAGGATAGTATATCTGGGGACCTCTCACCACTGGAAATTGTTCAGAAGCTGTGTCTACACTTGAAGAGTAACTGGAACTGCTGATTCTTGACGCCCAGCTGGAAGAAGAAGACTTGCTGTTGCATTTGCTTCGACCTGATCTGAAAGCTGCCGAATTCGTCGAAGACTGATCCGAGAGAGGACCTAGTAAGGCGCGCTCTTCCCGTGCTCCGAGGGACCATCGAGCACTGCTGACCTTCGCCAAAGCTCCCTGGAAGTCAGACCCTCGAAAGGCTGCCGACCGGATCAGGATCGCTGAGGAGAACGAAGTAAAGCACCCAGACTTCGCCGCTGTCGAAGTCCATTGACGTTGACCAGGGTTTGCAGGTTTGTGTAACCGCTCAAGGCCCATCGAAGTTGTGTTGCCCCAGAAGAGGGGACCGCTTGACGCCGTGCCGCCGACGGCCAGAGCCGCCCGCTCCTTTGCCTCAGAACATTTGAATCAAAGGACTCCTTTGTCCGCACCAATGACCGCTTTATCCTGCCGGAGAAAGTCAAAGCCGCCGGCGCGCCGGGGAGAATCCGCAGGTGGGTTTCCCGCCACCTGAAGGCCACAAAGACTTCGACGACTCAACGCCCTTGCTGGGCCACAGTTCTTCGTAAACGCTTTGCGGTCCAGAACCATCAAACGCTGAGGTGCCCTACACACCTCATCCTCGCAGGACGTCGCTGACGAGCACAACCTGGATCGACGCCGTGGTCTCGGCACCCTCGAACTTCTCATCGACGTCATCGACGCCAAGTTCACCTTCTTCGACACCTCTCGACGATCCATGGCTCCTGCTTTAAAGGGAGTCACTCAAGAAGGATCCGTCGACGCTTCTTTCGAAGAACTCTACTCCACCAGGTACATTGGGTGGGTTAAAACATTATAGGAGAGAACAAGACTATTGAGCAATATATGGACTGGGGTTGTGCTATATCTTTATTTTACAAGTTGCCCAGGTGGCAGGATCTCCACACCGAAGTGTGTCTAGGTAACGGGGCCAGTAGTCTGCCAATTGTGTCAACCATCTTGCTTTCCTTCCTATCTCTATTACTGGTTTCCTTGTTCTTGATCTGTGTGACATTCTGACCGTATAGCTGATGCACTTCAATGAGATCTAATAATATTGGTGGTACTACTTTAGAATTGTATATATTTACCATTGTTGATTTCTGAGTACAAAGTGCGTTATTGTGATAGTGTACATACCTTTGAATATTAATTATATAAAGACTGTGTTTTCAGTAATACAGTGTGTGGACATTCCTTTGTGGGGGCTTGGGGACTACACTGTACTTAAGAACCAGCCTGCATCACCTCCTGAGAAGCTAGGCCTTGATTGCTCGTCCATTGCTATCGTAATAGAGAATCTTGGCTGGGGTCCTCTGTGCCTCTCCTCTACCATATAGAAAGCAGAAGCACAGACACCCCCCTCCGATCCTTTACACCGACCAAGAATGATATAAAAGCCTTCATGCTCGTCATCGAAACCAAATTTCGGTCATGCATGCCAGAGCATACTACAAGACTCGAACAGATTGAGCAAAGCGTCACTGAAGTGGAACAAATGGTGGAAGAAATGGAAGACTTGACCCAAGAACATTCGGCGACACTCCTGCAAATGCAACATAGAATTCAATCGCTTAACAAAAGTGAGATCCTGGAGTACAAACAGGTGGATCTTGAAAATAGAGCCCAATGGAACAGTGTACGTATTAGAGGGATCCCCTCCTCAGTCTCTGATCGTAATCTGGTGGAATATGTGGGGGACCTCTTCAAGTCTCTCTTACCGCAGCTGGACAAGGCCCAACACTCATCCTGGATTGCACCCACAGACTGCGACCTCGACGGGGAGCGGATTCCGATTCCCCCCAGATGTCATCATCCAGGTCCACTTTTACACGACTGTTAGGAAATATTTCTTAATTGTAGGTCATTTTCCTTCCATGTGGTAACCCCTAAACTTTTTTGCTGTTGTTTTCACCCTGATCTAGACTTTGCCAGAGAAGCGCAGCCTTCTGCCGCACTCCTCTGGGCTTTCACTCCATTCTTACGGGGAAACTGACATGACCTTAAGACAGTCAGTACTGGGAAACGTTCTTTTATCATGTTGCAGCTTTCGCGCAACATGACACAAGAGGGCACTGTAAGCTAAGTTACTGCTCTCTTGGGTCTCTAGTCACTCTACAGGCCCTAGACACTCTCTTGGGATTGTTAACGAATGGTGCAAGTGATTCACGGACGGGACTGGTGGCAGCGATCGTTTCTTTGTGTTTTGAGCTCCGTTTGGCTGTTTAAGCGCGTTTCTCGTGCTTAGCCCAAAATAGTGGCCTGGCTCCCAAAATGGCCAGACCACGAGGCTCTTTGTCCTGCCCGCTGACCGTCTTGCCCCCTTCACCTTCCCCAGGTCGAGCCGACCCGGGGCCCTTCCTTATTTGGGCATGTACTTTCCCGCGAAACACAGATGCTTTCGCGGGCTTCTACAGGCCTTGTGTGTGCCTCCAGGATGTGGGCTGGGATGTCTGGTCCCAATACACATCCTGGGTGCTAGAGAGTCTAGTGTGTCTTCAATGCCTGGGACCACCGTGGTCCGTGATAGGTCCACGTATGGTGTGAGTGTTTTGTGCCCTTTTAACATCGGAAAGACTAGAGGAAATATTTCTCTAGACCACGTGTGAACAGCCCTCTACACTATGGTACAATACAATATATTCACACGGTCACCTGTTTCCCTTGTGCCATTCGTGTCTATTCACTTGTATATGTTTATTTTACATAGAATCATCACATACTCTTTGTTATATATCAAAAATATCTTTTTATTAATTTCGCTCTAAAACATAGAATCTTAAAAAACGGTGTATACACTCTTATTCTATCTGAACTGTGTATACATCAATCTAAAACAGACAATACATTTTCACATCATAAACACTATATTATAACAATATTCTGTGATCACTTCATTTCTCAGTATTTATAATTTTCTTATTCAATGAATTCACACCATGGATCAATAATTAGAAACCCTCTCCAAATGAGATGTCCACCTTAGTCCATACCACTTTAACCTATCAGTGCTCACTCCACTCATTCAAATCATTCACACTGCATTCAACCATGCTCCCAACATGTTTCTTTCTTTTAGCATTGATAATAATTTAATCCGAAATTCATCAGGGGTAAAAGAACCACATTCAATTGTAATATACAGTAGTCTGTTTTCTTCTTGGGACCAATGGGGGATCCACACTTAGTCCCTTCCTTTGTTCCTCTCATCAAGTGAGTACACCGAATGGATGTCTGTGGGAAACAAGTAGAGGACAATCGACTATTAATGTTCGATACATCCACGTTGTATATTTTATTACACACAACTAGCTGTGTCTAATATCACAGCAGGAGGGAGTTATTAACTTTAGTACTCCTCCTCTATATCTATCAGTGACGTACCCACCCTTGGTACACGGAACAGGTTTCACATGATTCAGTCTCATTAAAATTCCTTTCTCTTTTTAATAGTTATTCAACTTCGTTTTCTCTAATCAAGCCTCATCCTAGTTACTACGAGGTGAACACCTTGAGGCTATACAATTCCAGTACTTGGCCTGGCATGATCTCATTGTATCGTGGTAACTTAATACACTCATTTTTCCCGTGGCTCAGTTTCAAAGAAGAGTCATTCTTCCTCATCACCCCACAAGAGTTC
Organism: Ambystoma mexicanum; assembly: GCF_040938575.1. Classification (NCBI taxonomy): domain Eukaryota; kingdom Metazoa; phylum Chordata; class Amphibia; order Caudata; family Ambystomatidae; genus Ambystoma; species Ambystoma mexicanum. The sequence goes on along the minus strand of NC_090936.1, from coordinate 293,940,905 downwards.
TTACCCAGGTAACCAATATTCCATTAATTGGTTTCAGCTTTGCTACTTTTGAAAATCTTAGTTCTCACGAGTTCTCCTCTTCTTCTAGTTATTGCACTTTTTCAACCTTCTTGGGGCTAAAGAGGACAAATATCGAAATACTTGGGCTCAGAATCTAGGAATGGTTACATCCCTATACATTCAATGCAGTCTTTCACTTTTACTCGCCTTCTAGTTATTACCAGTCACCCTATGGACAAATTTAGCCTTACCATCTTTGGAAACATTCCAAGAGCTGATGTTCTCTACGTATCACTGGGTTTTGTGGGTTGTCGTTCCTCCTTTAAGTTGGCGGCTACATATGTTCCAATTGTAGCTAACCCAACTACAAGAACTGAACACTGCAGTTTTAGAAAAAGCACAAAAAAAGAATAAATGTCAGGTCGATCACAGTGTGCTTTTAACTATCTAGGCAATTGGGGTCGTGGTGCTACATTCTATAATAATCTTCACCACTGTTTCTTTTGTCTTATTTATGCACTTCCTAGACCGGGTGTTGTTCCCTACGTCTGGCTGGGCTGGGAAGAGAATCTCCTCCTCTCGGTCAGTGAGCACATGTCTCACACTTGTTGCTGACCCAACTGCTATAGTTGATTCTCTGTAATACTGGGAAATACATAAATGGGACAACATCAGGACAAAGATGTCCTTTATAATCTCAAACACATATAGGGGAGTACTACTTCTTTTCTCAGAATAGCTTTATCACCCTTAATAAGTTATGGCACATCTATTTTCTACCCGCATTATTTTAGTTTAATTGTGCCTCAATGTGGTCTCTTACACAGTAAGAGGTGGATCTTGAAAATAGAGCCCAATGGAACAATGTACGTATTCGAGGGATCCCCTCCTCAGTCCCTGATCGTAATCTGGTGGAATATGTGGGGGACCTCTTCAAGTCTTTCTTACCGCAGCTGGACAAGGCCCAACACTCATCCTGGATTGCACCCACAGACTGCGACCTCGACGGGGAGCGGATTCCGATTCCCCCCAGATGTCATCATCCGGGTCCACTTTTACACGACTGTTAGGAAAGATTTCTTAATTGTAGGTAATTTTCCTTCCATGTGGCAACCCCTAAACTTTTTGCTGTTGTTTTCACCCTGATCTAGACTTTGCCAGAGAAGCGCAGCCTTCTGCCGCACTCCTCTGGGCTTTCGCTCCATTCTTACGGGGAAACTGACATGCCCTTAAGACAGTCAGTACTGGGAAACGTTCTTTTCCGTAGTTCTTTTGTCATGTTGCAGCTTTTGCGCAACATGACACAAGAGGGCACTGTAAGCTAAGTTACTGCTCTCTTGGGTCTCTAGTCACTCTACAGGCCCTAGACACTCTCTTGGGATTGTTAACGAATGGTGCAAGTGAATCACGGACGGGACTGGTGGCAGCGATCGTTTCTTTGTGTTTTGAGCTCCGTTTGGCTGTTTAAGCGCATTTCTCGCGCTTAGCCCAAAATGGTGGCCTGGCTCCCAAAATGGCCAGACCACGAGGCTCTTTGTCCTGCCCGCTGACAGTCTTGCCCCCTTCACTTTCCCCAGGTCGAGCCGACCCGGGGCCTTCCTTATTTGGGCATGTACTTTCCCGCGAAACACAGATGCTTTCACGGGCTTCTACAGGCCTTGTGTGTGCCTCCAGGATGTGGGCTGGGATGTCTGGTCCCAATACACTTCCTGGGTGCCAGAGAGTCTAGTGTGTCTTCAATGCCTGGGACCACCGTGGTCCATGATAGGTCCACGTATGGTGTGAGTGTTTTGTGAGCAGATCTCCCATTGGGTCCCCTCTGTTTTGGCGCGAAGGGAACTCTGGATAAGAGGAGGCTGGAAATACCACTTCCATGTTGATCTCCTGAGTTCTCACGAACGACGGATACAGGAGCCAAGTATCCTGCAACTAAGAGGCTGAACCGAGGAATCGCTGGTGACCCGCTGAAGGACTGCTCCTCCGCACTGCTGTCGCTCTGTGAAACCATTCTGCCTCTGATCGAGCGAGAAGGCCTGTACTGGTACTTCGACCCTTTGGAATAGTGGGAACAACTATTCTCGGCATCTTCATCATCTCCTGCACGTAAGCCTTCGGAAGCGTCCCTGGGCCATCCAGTGGACTGACCAGCCTACACAGGAGTCTTGCTCTGTTACCGCCGTCAGGTTGTGTTGTATTCCGGGTCCTTAGCACTCTCACACGATTCGTACACTTGGCATTCCTAGGTCTGAAGTGAGAAGTGTACATTGGGCTGAAATACACACGGCCGCTTCGTTGCCCTGCTGTGGTAACAATCTGTGCGTGTTCACTGCGTTTGGGACATCCTCAACTCTAACGTCTGCTGCCGCGGAATCTACACGACGCCGAGACGTCCCCTGCTCGTATCTGAACCTGCCAGCACTGAAACTGACGCGGAGAAGCCTGGGTCTGCCTGCATCGGGGACCGGTGAGTAGCAACGCTAGGAACTGGTCGCCCTCCTGCAGTAGCCCGTAGCTTTTCCTCGCTGTGTTAAACAGCACACCTTTTTAGCACTCGCGCTCTGCATCTGCCCGCAAGTGGAGGCCGCGCTTGAATAGCGGATATCTGTTCGCCCTCCTTTGTCCACCACTCTGAACTGCCTGACTTCCTTGAAGAGACTCCCCTTGGCCCATCGGCACCAGCGTGTGCAGGTACTTTTGAGCACAAGGCTCCACTCTTCGTAGGGCTCGGACTTCCTTCTAGTTAGGTGGCCTGTGAAGGCGAACTGGGTCTAAACGATTACTTGCACTGCCTGTTTTCCTCCCCATCTAGGTAGTCTGCATATTTCGTGCTTCTAACTCTTTAGACCCTTCGGTAATTGTATATATATATATATATATTTTATTTGATGGTGATGTGTTGGTTTACTTGAGTTTTATCGTGATTCTTTACTATGGTCAATATTACAAAGGCCTTGTAATAAATGTCTATATTTTTAATATAACACCTGCTTGGAGTAATTTGTAAGTGTCCGTGCTTTGTGTGCTCATTGCGGGCTTTCAGTCACCCTCACCCCTCTTGAGACCTAGTCTTGACCGCCGCGATCGCTACCTTGATTGGTCTAGCTTGTCCAGAGGTTACCCTGTTCCAAGAATCTGGGCTGTCCTTCAGAACCTCTGCCCCACCAGGACAGAGTTCAGAAATCCATCTTAACAACGACCAAGGAGGTTTTTATGGCAATAACTCATTCCCAGGATGAACTAACTTTCCAAGGAGCCCCCCTTCAAATTGTTCAGGACCTGGCAATGGTGATGATTCAGAAGCAGAGAGCGCTGAGGCCTCTGCCGCTGTTCCTTTGAGACCAACACGTCCGATATAGGTGGCTATTTTCTACCGCGCTTCAGTTCTCTTACAAAGGGGTCCCCCGGACGATTGCAGACCTTAAGGATGCGAACGCTATCCTGCATCCTACCTCCCCGGAAAGAAAAGATGGGGCCCGGCTGATCCAGTGATGGATGACTCTATGGAACTTCCCCCGAGACCGAAACGTACGTCCTGGACTAAGGTCCAGAAAGGGCGGTATGCAAGGTGAGCCCAGCGGAATATCCAAGAACTAAAAATGAGAGGCGTCTACCCCTCTGACCGCCTACTCCTTCGCACCAGCATTCCCCATTCGACCGCTCCGATGCCCATCAACTCGCCTAGAGACTTGTAAGAATTTCCTAACTGATGTGGGCTTCGCACGGCTCATGCCCGACTCCGAGGTGGATGTCACCTACTATCCCTTGGAGTATATTACGAACAGTTCTATCCCAGTTGGCTCTGGGATATGCCGACAAAATAATGTTGGCATCCCGCAAATTTATTTTTATGGCTTCCCGTTGGAGGCATATGTTAAAACCCTGGTTGCACTTTGATGACAGAAGAATAATGCCCCTGAATGATGACTGAATCGCATCCAGTCCGGATCCCATACCCAGAAAATACTGATGCCTGAGAGACACCTCCACTGCACCAAAAATTGAAGCTCATCTCGTTGAACATAAGTGGTCTGAACTCCCCCTCCAAACTAAAATCTATACTGAAACGGCTTCAAGATAGGGAAAGCTCAGTGGTCCTCCTCCAGGAGATCCACCTGATGCCTGCTGACTTTTCACGTCTCCATAACAGAAACTTCCCGCTCCAATATTTAGCCTCGTACGGAACCAAAAAAAGGGGGCACTGCCATCCTCTTCGCCAGACATGTGCGACCTCAGATACTTGAAACTCTACTGTCCCCGGATGGTCGCTACACAGAGGTCACGCGCCTTATATTTGGACAACTATACTCTTGTATCGGTTTACTCCCTCAATGAGGGACAAGAGGCATTCTACGAAGCCCTGGGAGAAACCATCCTTCCCTTTGTCGAAGGCCAAGTCATCATAGGAGGGGACATTAACGGGGTCCCGGACCCCACTCGGGACAGATCGCACGCCCCAGCCCCCAGAGAGTTTAAACTTGCCAGAAGCCTCCTTCAACTGTTTCGAACCCTGGGGGTGGTGGACACACGGAGAGTGCTTCACCATAACGAAGCGGACTACTCCTGCTTCTCACATGTCCACAGGACCTTCTCCCGTATCAATCTCGTACTGGCCTCCCCACAAATTCTCGTCTTTGTAAACAATATGACCATAGGAACGAGGGTGCTCTCTGATCATGCCCCTATTACAATGACACTCCATACCCATGACCCTGATCCACCCCCCAGACGCCGTTGGAACCTATCTGATCCCATGCTGAACGAAATACCCTTTAGGCATTCCATTGCCACCGTGATCAGAAACTTTTTCCAGGAAAATCTGCTTGGAGACACCTCCCAGGCGAACACTTGGGACGCCATGAAATCAGTGGTAAGGGGGGGAACTCATTGCACACGGGGCGGCATATCATAGAGGCAAACAAAACACTTGCTTGATTCTTGAACAAGAAGTCCAGAAAGCTGAGGATAATCATAAACGCAAAGATTGGTCCCCAAGATCACACTGCTCCCTTCTAACTGCTCGGAGAAAGTTGGAGGCCCATTATGCGGAGGAAACGGCATACTTACTAGCTAAATCCAAACAAAGCTACTATGCTAAGAATAATAAAGAAAACAGATTCCTGGTAGAGAAACTAGCAAAGGCAAAGAAGAAAAGCACTATAGTAGGCCTCCGCGACTCCGAAGGCAAGCTCTAATATGCGGAATCGGATAAGCTTCAACTGGTTGTGGCCCACCTGTCTGAGACGATGTCAGCATCGTCCGAAGCCAAGTAGAACAGCAGAGTTACTTACAGGAAGCCGCCCTCCCACAACTCGAGGAACCAGACAGAGCGGATCTAGATGCCCCAGTCACAGGGGCGGAGGTCGAAACAGCCATTAAGTCCCTCAAACCCAGAGCCCCAGGCCGGAGGGCTTCACAACTAGATTTGACAAAATATTTCGCCCCCAACTGGTAGCCTCGTTGACAGCTCTTTTCAACTCGTTTGGTGTTTCGGGATTGATATCTCCATCAATGCAGGAATCTATAACCATCCTCCTGCTCAAACTGGGCAAGGACCCCAGAGAAAATAGCTCATATCAACCTATCTCCTTGCTAAATATCGATGCCAACATCTATTCGAAGGTCCTAGCGAACCAGCTAGTGAGGGTCCTACACAACATAATTGATCCGGACCAAAACGGCTTTGTAATGCATAGATCTACTGGGGACAATATTCGTAGGGCTCTTAACCTAGTGGACCTAGCGATGCAAGACTCTCATAAACTGGCACTGTTGACCTTGGCGCCTCCAAAGCATTTGACAGTGGATTGGGCCTTCCTACACCTTACCCTAGAGGCCTTTCACTTTGGCCCAAATTTCCAAAAATGTATCTTGGCAAATTACCAATCTCCTAAAATGCTCCTCAGGGTCAATTGCAGCCTCTCTGAACCAATTGTTTTAACTTGTGGTACCATGCAGGGCTGTCACTCCTCCTATTCGTCTCTTGGTAATGGAATCCTTCACCCAGAAGGTTCGACTGGACCCACACATTAAAGGTCAATCCCTTTGGCGCCTCTCAGCATAACCTTTCTCTTTACGCGGATGACGTTCTGTTGTCTATAACAGACATTTGCCTCTCACTAACATCAGCCCTTAAAGAACTCAGCAGATTTGGGAGGGTGCAGATTTTGCTATCAACTTTGGGAAATCGGCAGCCCTGGGGATAGGCCTGGAAGCTGGCTAACGGGAAACCCTAGAACCTCTTTGCCCGATCAGATGGCATGAGGAATATATCCCCTACCTGGGGATCCAGCAGTTCCCTGCTCGTCCTAGAGACATATACCTTTCAAATTTCCCCCTGCTCTTTAGGGAACTAGAGAGGGACCTCGAGCGATGGACCTCACAAGAGATCTTGCTCATGGGGCAGATAACCGCTTGTAAGATGAACCTTCTCCCATGGTTCCTATATGCTTGCTCCTCCCTCACCACCACAATCCCCCTTGCACCCCTACTTCGTATTCAAAGGAAAATGCTTTGGTTTATCTGGAAAGGCAGGAAAGCAAGATTCTCTCAAAAAGCTATGATGGGCAATGCTAGACTGGGAGGCCTAGGGGTCCTACGCAAATACCAGGTGGCGTCACAACTGGCACACATGCAGGCATGGATCATGTCCTCTGGATGCCCGAAATGGGTAAAATTAGAGCAATCTCGCCTTGCTCTTCCCCTCCGCTTACTCCCATACATTCTGACTACACTTCGTCAAACCTGGAGTAGGATCTTAGCCTCCACTACTCATACTCTTAAAACGTGGGGTTGGGTGCTGAAATATAAAAGCGGCCTGGGTTCTTTTTCTCCAATTTTTCATAACCTAGCCTTCTCTCCTGGGTCCCAGCCACTAAACTTCAAAAACTGGATTGTAGGAAGGCTGGAATCCCTGGGACAACTTTTCGAGAATGATCAACCCCTTTCCTTTGAGCAATGCAAAGCAGCCTATCGGAAAGGGACCGATTTTCCTACACACAACTCCGACACTGGTGCTCTCACCCCCAAACCCGTCCGGCTGCGACACGTATTCCAGCCCCTCTTGAACTCACTCTGAGGGACCTGCCGCTTCGGGGGAAGATCTCCACGCTTTATAAACTGCTACAGGATGATACGCTCACTTAGAGAACTTCCTACATGGCGCAGTGGGAGACAGGTATAGGGCATCCTTTAGAAAACCAAACATGGGTGGACATACGGGCTAGAACCCACTCTTTCTCTTTCTGCATCACTAACCGTAAATATAAACTTAAATATATAAACTTCTTCTACGATGGTACTTTCCCCCACTGTGCTTCCATCGCTTTAACTGGTCCCTCGACCCACAATGCTAGCGCCTATGTGGACACCCAGGAACATATCTGCACATGTGTGGTCATGTCCAATCGTGCATGTCTTCTGGTTTCAATGCATTTCTATTATAGAAGAGATCACCCAGGTGGTACTCCCCAGAGGACCAGAAATCATTCTACTAGGCGCCCCAGCTTCAGGAGTGTACCCGAGATCTAGAAGGACGGCCAACTGCTCACACAACTCTTATTGGCCTCTAAAATTACAATTGCCCAAATCTGGAAGTCTGCCGAGGGTCCCTTTGGTGGATTAAACTTTGGGATATCCTGGTTGCGGAAAAAGTCACGGCAGCCAAAGCAGGCCTCTTACACTGGTTTACAGACATTTGGACCCCCCCCTCCTAGATTATGATCAGAACTTCCCAGCGATGACCCACAAACCCCTATCAACCAGACAGACTTTACGTTCGAGCATCGAGCCATTTATGGGTGCCCCCGCTCCACCGAGCCAGGAGGAACATTGATTTGGAGAAGGAGGGAGGGGGGTGGGAAGAGGGGAAGATTTGGGGTCTCTGTACTGTGTTCGAATATTTGGAATGGGAGTATTTACATGCTGTATGTATGCTTCTATTGTTCTCGTTTGTGCTACCGGTTTAAAATAAACATGTTAAAAAAAAAAAAAAAAAAAGAAAGCGAGAACATAAAACATGCTTTCATATGCCAAAAGAGAAATGCGTAAGAGAGAACTGTGAAGGCGAGAAATCCTACATGCTAGGCAAAGGGCTTTCATGGCAAAGACATGCGCAGTACACATGGCAAAGACGTGCGCAGTACAATCTACTGCATCGCCTCGCAAAAGCTAAAAGCAGTGGTTTAAACATAGCAATTTGCAGTGTGCGCTCAACGGTTTGCTGTGGTAATATGCTAGGGGAGTACATACAATGGGCCTCATTACGACTACGGCTGCCGCTGGAGTAATTTTTATTCCGGCACCCAGATATTGGCAATTGCCCAGGCGCCAGAAAATATTAGTCCCCATTCCCATTGAGCCCTAAATGGTGCCGGTGCATCCGACATGCTCTGCTCATAGGTGCCGGTCCACCCGCCAGGTCAGACCTTGCGGGGGCCGAAAAGGCACCTGCGAGCAAAACTCATAGTATGCTGTTCTGGTAACAACGGTGCCGGTAGCTTACTGGCACCGTTGTTACTGGACCAGCAAACTTGTAATGAGGTCCAATGTTCTGTTCCCAAACCTTTCCTCCACAATTTGAAATGTGCATGTGAACTGCTGCTGTTTGCAAAGTCAACTGAACCCCAGATCTATTCTCCAGTGGAAATGTGAGAATGCCTCACTAGCAGGCAGTGGGAAAGGAAACTAGATGGCACTGGCCAGTTCTATCATTTCCAACTGAGCTGTAAAGATAACCAATTAATATAAATCTTGGAAGAAGGGAAGTCGGCCTCCTATCCGAAGGAGTGTGATTATTCAATCCCTATAAATCAGAGGAAAGAAACCACAAGAGGTTCTCATAAACTGAAACCACCAAAACATGAGGTGTTAGGAACCTGATGCATTTAAACCGTGAGAAGTTCTGCGAACCCTGAAACCTGGAAGGTGATAAGCAACCTAAAGCACCTGAACCCTAATAGATGTAGGACAACTGAAATGACTTGCACTCAAAGAGTTGCTGAAAAAACATTCAGGGATTCACAAGTAGTAAAGAGGAGTAAGACCATCCTCAGAACTACTGAGACATCCTGGCAAAAAATCCCAAAGGTTAAGGAATCTCTTGAGAAAGGCTTCGTTTTGTGGAATAATACACATTGAGGTATTTTTATTGTATTAATACCACTTTATCATAGTAGCTTTCCTGGTAGCTAGAACATCATGTTAAATCGAAGGGAAATCCTTGTCTTGTCATTTGATGATGCATCAACAGGCTTTCGTGGTTATACAGTTGCATTCATTACTCATCCCTCCTTTTGCCCCAAGTAATTTTAAGATTTTATCACAATAAATGAGTCGGGCTGCATGTAGTATTCCCAAGCCCATCGTCTGTTGATATAGCTTTACATAAAGTGTAATTGAAGCATATGTGGTTCTCTTGTGAGAAATAAACACTTTAAAGTAGCCATGCAGCTGTCCTAGACATTTGGAATGGGAAATGTCCAAGCTGTGACATAAAAAGATGTCACTGTAGATTGTTTCCTGGTGTGGACGCTATGAAAATGCACATTTTCCTTTGTCATGGCCTCTCAATAGCCCTTTTGATAGGTAGCCCAGCTGCCATTTTTGGAAGTATACACTTTTGGAGCGCCATAGAGTGTTTACCTGTTAGGCTATCCATATAACTTTCAAGCTTATGATCATTCTGTTCTGTGAAGACTGTTGTATAGGGATGTCATTTCTTCCCTAAACCCTGGCTGCTTTAAGACTTTGATTTAATGACACACATGCTGGAGACCTTCCTCTGCAGGTGAGTTGCGTTTAATTTCATACAGTTGTATAGACATGACAGTGGGTTTTGATGATTTCTCAATATGGCGGAGTGAAATAAACTGTTCATTTTTGTAGCTTTAATTGTATTTACTGTTTTAGTCGTTGGACAGTAAGGGTCTCAGCCTTTATTTGAGCCATATAGATATCTCTCATAGAAGTAATGAACTTGATATAGCTGTCAACTGGCCCAGCACCTCAGTTTCCAGCTCAAATTTTCACTGTCAATGTCTAAAAAATCAACGTAGAGCATGAATTGCCCTGTATCAAAGAAAACTTGCATTTAGAATGTATACATGCGTTTTAAAATGTTGCGGTGTAACGAAACGATTATTATTCTCAAATCCAGGAAATATTGGATGAAATCGTAGGTTCTCCTATTCCAGAGCCAAGACATCGTTCTAGACTGTTCCGATCTCAGTCCGAAAGCTCAGATGAGGTTACAGAACTGGACCTCTCACATGGGAAAAAGGATGCATTTGTTTTGGAGGTAAAGTCCTATTACTTGCTTTACTTTTCTGAAAAAGTCAAGAGAAACTCTAACACTTAATTACTATCTATGGCAATAGGTAATATGCTTCTATACATCCTTGTCGACAAAAGATTGTATTCACATTGTAATCCACCAGCGACACAATTGCAAGTTAAAGTTCACACTTACCCTATATAGGAACAATTATTCTTTTCGACACATTTTACAGAGTTCTCCTGTCATTTTCATTTTGTTTTTTTATTAAAATGCTCTTTTGGAAAAATGAATGAAAGAAACATATTTTCATTTAAAATAATAAAAAATATACATGAAGACATTAACATTGTTTACAGTTAAAACCTAGAACAACTTGTCACCACTGACCTTTGTATGAGAGTATACACATTTTTACTGTCTGCCTTCAAAGGGTTAGACTTCAGAAGGAAGTTCAATACAATTGACCTCATACAACTGATGTCAATCTGGGGGTTCATTAAAATCTTGTCTGGAAGTATGCACATAGTTAAAAATGCACATGCCTGCCTCCATCTAGCAATGTAAGGTGGTATTCTGGAGGGTTGGCCACTTATGCACTTGCTTCACAAGTGTATGTCTTTCACCCGAATGAGTGGCGTATTGCCTCCGTTGAACAGTTTTTGGATGTTTCCTTTGATTTCATTTTTTGTTGTTGATTTCTTGTTTGTTGATGTATGCAATGCATTTGTTTGGCCATTGCCACTCTTTTTGGGATAGCCCATGTTTACAAAAGTGATTTGGATGGTCAAAAATTGTCATTCATCATTCAACAATATGGCTTGTAGGATGTGGTCCTTCCTCCTACCGCTTACCTTAAGTGCAGTATGTGTTGGATGACGTGAAAGAGACAAACGGCTAAATTACCAGAACTTGAGAGAATTTATTTTCATTATGGGTATAAACTACTTGATTTTTATCTGAGAATGATATAATGTGCACAATATGAAACAAGTCACAGCAAAGCAACCTGTATTGGAAATGCGTAATACCTTTATTGTAACACCTTCTAGTTGCCTGATATCATAATGACCGTAAGTGTTAACCACCACCATGAGCTGTCTATGTACAATCCTCTATGTCAACAGATGATGCTACCATTGCAATGCATGTGTCATGCACAATATTAAAAACATAACTAGTAACCCAATATTGTTGAATACATATGATCAGTAGTGCCTGGGATGTATCACATTCTTCGCAAAAAATAGTGTGTGAATACTGAGTTAAGCTTGAAGACGACAGAAAAAAAGTTGCCGGGTCTGTTACTGATATGGAGATTTTTTCCCTGTTGTGCTGTTTTACCGCCACCACTGCTGGTTCGAGTTGCAGGAATAAAGGAATACAGGAATAGTATAAACATGTGTTCCTAAAACTAACTTTCCCTACTTTACCCTACCTATAACTAATAACTGAAAACTGAATAATTGCCTTTTTATTTTGTTTAAGATTAATCCCACCTCCCTTATCTGTCTAATCTTCCAGAAAAGATTGCACATCATAAAACTAATTATACGCTCATTATCATGATAAAAAGATAATTAATTATTTACTGTGCCATTGATAAAACACAATTAATAGTTATACAGTACCATTGTGATTCTTTGAAATCTTACAGATTGAGTTGGCCTTATGAAGATAACATAATGCTGGATGACATTGGAAGAAATTCATCTGTCTTTTAATCAATAAAATGGTTCTCTTTCTAATGTGCAATTATACAGGACAAAGCATAACAAAGTGTAACATCTCTTCCGTAGGTTCATTGCAAAACCGGCAACTGGTATACCTAGATTGACCTTGCCGTTTTGAAGTGATGGCTTTTAGTGGTAAACAATTAAAACGTGCTCTGGTAATGAAGCATCTGTCCCAGATCTTGTCAATCCAGATAAGATATTCTTGCAGAGTTTCTGGATTAGAAAAAACAACAAATCTATGATTGAGATTAGTTGAGAGCGCTCGGGCCTTGCATATATCTTTAGTGTAAGAAGTTAAAAGTGCTTTATAGAGTGTCTTCTGTGTGATATCCATCACATGAGGGGTTAACAAAAGTGCTTGTTCGTTAATTCCTGTTAGCCTTTTTTCGATGTGTTGGAACCATGGTACCCTTTCTGTTAATTATTTCTTCAATGATGAACTGTGGTTTGTCCAGATCCTTAGCAAATGCACAAGGGGTTCTAGACACAGATTGTCCTCCAGAAAACTCAGGCCTAACTCGACATGTACCGCATAATTTGAAGCTGATCTCGGGAAATACAAGAGTTTCTTAGCAAAATAATTTACCGTTATTTGAAGATAGCAATATTACAGATGCCCCCATAGCGACGCATAGCAATGCACCATGTTTAGTAGCTGCTTTTGTTTACTAATAATACACTGTAAGAATCATATTAAGTGGATGACATTTGCACGTTGCCATTTTAAACTCTTTTGTGATTGTTTTGTATAACAAGATAAGACAGCAGGTCTGTACAGGCATCCGTCATATCATCATATAATAGCAACATTAAGACAAGCAATATCAGTTATATGAATCAGCAGTCAAGTCATCAGAGACAATGGAGGCTTGTTGAGTTTGAGACATTAGGCATGCTACATACAGTCCCCAGACATTCTTTGGTCTTGCAGAAGGGTGTAAAGTGGCATAGTATTTGGCCTCCACTTCATGAAAATATAGAATATCTTCTTTCCAAAGGTCAGGCTGAGAGGGATGGCCACTATCCATGCCATGGAAATCCTCCTACCCGCAAGGACCAAAAGGAGACCTATGAGATGGCGAACATCTCGAGCAACTTCCTTTGAATATCCCAATAGAGTTACCAGAGGAGAGGGAACAATACATTCACCCACTATCTCACTTATGTTGTCAAAGACCTGGGACCAGAAGTCGTAGATTTGGGGCAGTGCCATGATAAGTGTATCAATGTGGCCCGATAGACACTGCATCGTAGGCATGCCTCGGATGTCTCGTGGGGCAGGGGGGACCTATGCAGGTCAACTGGAGTGAAGTAGAACTGGTGCAAGAATTTGAAGTTTATCACTTTGAAACTACTGTTTAGTGCTACCCCTTTGGTGTGGGCACAACAGTATCGCCACACGGCTTCTGGGATAGGGACACCTAGGAAATCCTCCCATTTCTCACGGGAATAGTCTTCCCAGCCCGTTATGCTGTCTATAACATTTTGGTATAGGCCAGGAACCAATTTCCCTCTACACTAACCAGCCCATGTCGAAGGGGCCGATGGGGGGGGGGGTGGGTGCCAGAGGGAAGGAGGGGAAACCAAGCCTTCAACACATTCCCAAGCCTAAAGTACGTAAACATATTAAGTGCTTAGGTGCCGCCCAAGCGTTTAAACTACTCCATTGTGAGACAGTTACCCCGGGGGAAGGCGTCTTGCCAACAGGAGATGCCTATCTTGGTCATACATTGAGTATAAACCCTTTCACTAGTTAGCAGGATCCTGTGAATAGGCATGACGTGCAAATGGGGAGAATATAGCACATCCTGACGTGTCTTTTTTTCAATTCGCCACCAGGCTTTACACTTGAGCCATGGTACTCGCTCTACCCATACACTGCAGAGGGGTCAATATTATTGCCCCAATGAGTGCAGGCGATGTGAGTGCCCTTTCGCTCTGGACATGTGGTTTGTCAGGGAGTGGTGAATATCAGTAGGACATATATAATGCCTGTACAGCAATATAATAGGTTTCAAAGTCTGGGAGTGCACGCCGACTCCTGTCCAATGGAGCAAACAACGTATTTCAACGTATACATGGTTGCTTACCCTTCCAAATGAACCCTGATACAATGGATTTCACTTCCTTAAAAAAAGACTTAGAAACCTCAATAGGTACATTCAGGAATGTGTACAAAAATCTAGGGAGGATGATCATCTTTACCAGAGAAATACAACCGTACAATGATATTGGGAGATGTTTCCATCTTTCCAATGTTGACCTAACCTGAGCAAGCTTGGCTTTATAATTGTGTTGGTAGAGAATCTCAGGTGACCTCGCCATCTCCACTCCCAAATAACAAGTGCTCTAACATGCCACTGGAAGCCCAGTCTTTCACAATACCTCACTAATCCTTCGGTCACGGGAAACAGCAATGGTTTTGTAGGGTTAATGTTGAGGCCAGAATACCGGCACAACTCTACGACATCCTCCAGAATAGGTGCAAAGTTAATCTTAGGATCAGTGACAAATAAAAATCATGTCGTCAGCATATAGCAAGATCACCAAGCGGTGCATGAACAGACCTACCCTCCTGTGAATGTGTCTAGATCCTATTAATTCAGCCAGAGTTTCTAGGGGAAGGGCAAACAAAAGGGGGTAAAGGGGACACCCCTATCTCGTTCCACGTCCCATCTTATTGGGGTCCGATATACGACCATTCACTTGGAGTCGTGCTACAGGAGACGCATACAACTGGTTTACCAACAAAATAAACTTCTCACCAACCTCCATGCGTTCTAAGCACCTTAAACAGGAAGGACCTCTCCACTGAGTCAAATGCCTTCTCAGCATTATGAAAGGCTGCAACAACAGGGGATTGGTGATCTAGCGTTGAAAGCAGGCCAAACATCCTGTGTAATACATGCAATGTGGACCATCCTGGGATAAATCCCGTCTGATTTGCCCTAACACTCTTAGACATTAACCAAGCAAGCCTAATATTTTGTTATCTAAGTTTATAAAAGAAATCAGCCTTTAAGACGAACATTCCTCGACATCCTTCCCATGCTTCAAAAGTAAAGTAACAACCACTTCCCTTATTGACTCAGGGATACTACATATGTCATAGCTTGCTGATACACATTCAACAGGTAGGGCACCAGAATTGCAGTAAAGGTCTTGTAAAAGTCTGTGGAGTACCCATCTGGGCCAGGTGCATTCCCCGAAGGAAGACCCTTGATGGCACTGTGTACCTCTTGAGCGGAGAGTGGTCAGCCCAGGCAGTCAGGCTCCTCTTGAGTGAACCAGTACAAACCAACCCGATTAAAATAATCATCCATAGCTGTCTGGTGTGTCGAAATCTTAGAATAAAGCGTACTGTAAAATTCCAGCAGAGCCCCAGCGATTTTCATCATCTGTATGTGGTATGGTCCCAGCCTGATTCCTAATTGTGACAACATGGGATCTAGCAGGCTTGACTCTGGCCCTCTCCATATTGGTGAACCGATGCCTGCCTATGTAGAAACTTCACTTCCCTCTCTGCTGTCTGTCTGAACCACTCAAGCTGTTAATTAAATTGCACTAGCAGTGCGGGGTCAGTAAGGAACGCTGAGTCCGACTCAATACCCCTCCGGAGAGATTCGGTATCAGCGAGCTCAGCTCTTATGGTCTTAAGAATCCCTGATTCCTAAGCAATGCTTAACCACAAATTACACACTTGAAGGCTTCACAGAGCATGGAATAAGAGGCCACCGACCCCGCGTTGTCCTGAAAAAAGTTAACAATATTTTCCCAAATTGATTCACTGAACACCACGTCAGTAAAGCTCTCGTTCTTAAAAAATCAATTATTACCACCTCTTATCCTGCCAGGAATAACCACAACCACCACAATGGGAGCATGATCCGACAAAGTATGCACCAAAATATGACATTCAGTTACCCAACCAGCACCCCTCTGTGGGGCCAATATATAATCCTCCAGGAAACAAAGTGACTCCACTTTGTTAGGAAAGGCGCTTCACAGTTAGCCCCAGTTAGGGTGCTAATATTTAGTATGCTGTAGATTAAGTATCAAGTTTTCGATATGCAAGTAATGAAATTCAAAGAAATGTTTGATTCTTGGCAGGAATTGTTTAATTCACATTCCTGTAATATTTGCTGCCAAAGTTTGTCTTTGTAAATCACACAATGAGTTTGCATCTCAAATTGCCCATAATACTCTGGTGCCAATGCATTTCGGATAAAACCTTCATCAGGGCGGTATTATAGCAAAAAACAAATTATATAGCATGACTTATATTTCATCATTGTTAACAGTATATGTATGCACATAACAGCCATTATTTAAAGGTAATTACAAAAGCACATACCAATCCGCGAGCCACGTCCATTTGAAGAGATAATGAACAAAAATAAAACAAAACGGCATCCCAATTAGTTAACTGTAGTAAATGTGCATTTTCTCTCTATCTTTAAACTATATGTGCATGTCCTACCTTGGTCATGCCGAACGCTTGGATCGTGGTGTTGTACGGTAGTACAACAAGATCTACAAGAAAGTTAAACAATAATACTGAGTCATGCTCAAGAACTTCAGTAAGTGAAGCAAGTAAAGCCTAAAAGTTGCTGCTGTACTTACTAAGCATCTGCTGTTCACAAGCCGTGACCGCAGAGTGAGCCGCTTGCAACGCGTTCGCGTTAGTTTACCTTTCGTTTTAAAGGTTACCATGGAGACGTTGCGAGGCGTCGTGGTCCAACTGGAGCATGTACGCCTCGCGCCCCACCCTCGGGCGCGAGCCCGGGGGCGGGGATGTCTCCATGGTGACCGTCGCATTGGGATTCAATGCGCGTGATTGTAATCTCGTGTCTTCGAAGCCTTAAAGGCGCAGTTACTTGTACAGGAAGGGTAATAGAAATGTGTATTCTTTACATGGATCGCAATGATGTATTAAAAACTATGGGTCCGCAACGAACCAGCGACTAAATATGAGGAAGTAGAGCGTATGGAGGAATTAGTTGATCCAGTGTAATCCATCACTAGGACATGTATTGATCGCTATGATGTCCATTTAAGCAATGAGTTCAGAGCGAACCAACGACTAAAATTAAAATGGAAAAATAAAAAATGTGTGAAAGAAGAGCGTTTGGGGAAATGTGTTGATCCAGTGAGGAATGTCACTTGGACGTGCTTGATCCAAAATTATGTTATTTAAGCATTGTGTCCAAAACGAACCAACGAATCAGATTGAAATGTATGGAAGTAGAGCGTGTTTTGTTGATCCAGTGTAAACTACCACTTGTGCGGGGTCATCAAGACTTAATTATGCGCATGTGAAATACATCAGGATAAGCAATCATTGGTGTACCTAAGGTATGAACTGAATCAAATAATTGATCCAAATGTGTGCAAGTAGAGCAACAGTTATATGTCGTGCATTTCACTATTATGAAGAAATCAACCCAGGTATAGTCCAATCATAAAAAATTACGGCAAAAATTGTAAAGTGCAGTTATATAAGGGAGCCATAAAAACAGATGGCTAGGAACAGAAGCTCCACGTTTACATGGAAAAATGTCAATATTCTGTCAATAAAATATAAAGTTAGTTCAGTTCTTCAAAAATAATTTTACAAGAAACACATATAGTTTATTTCTTCATTGAGCCCTCTTGGAGTGAGAGAACTCAGACGGTCTATCCAAAAGGTTTCTCTTTGGTCCATTTTCCTTTGGAAGTTCTCGTGGGTGTCTCTTTTAGAAACCACTTCTAGAATTACAAAGCGGATCTGAGCCAGGTTGTGTTTCCTCTCATCCCAATGTCTTGACACTGCTGAGTTCGAATTGTGATTCCTTATGCATGATCTATGTTCATTCCATCTAATTTTTGCTACTTGCAATGTCTGACCCACATAGTACAGTCCACACGGACACTTGATGGCATAAATGACGTTATTAGAGTCACATGTAGCAAAATCTTTCAATCTGATCGTCTCTCCTGTATGGGGCTGCTTTACTGTTTCTCCTTTCATCACATAGCCACAATTGCTACAATTCAAACAAGGAAATGTTCCAATTCTTTCTGTGAGTTTCTTCTTAAGTGCTGGTTTGGTTTGAACTAGTCTATCTTTTAGGTTTTGACTCCGCTGGTAGGCGAATGTGGGTACTTCCTTAAACAAGTGTTTTACTCTTTGATCACATAATAATGTGTTCCACTGTTTTTTGATAATGCACTTAATGCGGCTGCTTTGACGTGAGTATTTGGACACAAAGACCAGTGGAGGAGCCGACTCTTGCTTAGTCTTTATCTTCAATAAGTCTTCTCTGCTTTGTGCAGCTACTCGTGATTGAGCTGTGTTTATTTCTTCTTCCGAATATCCCCTGTCCAGGAACTTCTTCCCCATCTCTTGGATGGCGATCTTGTAGTCTTCTGGGTCACTTACCAATCTTTTTACCCTGAGCATCTGGCTATATGGAATGTTTTTTATAAGACTCGGTTGATGGAAGCTGAGGCATTGTAATAGATTGTTCCGATCTGTAGGTTTTCGAAAGATGGTGGTCTGATAGCTTATGTTGGTAATCTTAATGTCTACGTCCAGAAAATGGATGTTAGTTAGGGAGTGTTCCTGAGTAAATTGGATGCGGGAATCTATGCTGTTGAGATATGTAAAGAAGTTGTGCAGTTCTTCTTCCGTGTCTTTCCATACTCCAAATATATCATCAATATACCTAATCCAAAGGCCCAATTTGGGGTACCAGTGTTCATTCTGTAATATGTTTTCAAATTCGAATTTGTACATGAATGAGTTAGCATAGGAAGGGGCCATAGTGGCTCCCATGGCTGTCCCAGCCACTTGGAGATAGTAGTTGTCCCTATATCGGAAATACGAGTTGTTGCTAATAAACTCCAGAAGTACCATTATGAATTCTTTCTGAGCTGGTATCTCTTCAGCATTGAGCAGCATCCATTCCACCGCCTCACCCCCTAGATCGTGGGGGATCGATGTGTAGAGACTTTTAACATCAATGGTAAAACAGATGTTATTGCAATTGAATGGAGTTCTGTTCAAGAGTTGTAAAAAATGGGTTGAGTCTTTGATGTATGTATTAGTTTTTTGGATGAGTGGTTGTAAAAAATAATCCACATATTTGCCTAGGGGTTCTAGTATACTGTTTATCCCTGCTACAATAGGTCTCCCAGGGGGTTTGATGAGATCTTTATGCACCTTTGGAAGCGTATAAAAGTGTGGTATTTTCGGGTGTGAATTAATCAAAAATATCTTTGTGTGGTGATTAATCCACTCCAATTCCTCCGCTTTATCTAGTAAAGTATTCAAGTTCTCTTTTATCTCATGTGTTGGATCATGTGTCAATCTGGCATATGTATTGACATCACTCAGTTGTCTCTCACATTCTTCTTCATACTCTTTAGTGTTAAGCAGTACTAGACCTCCTCCTTTATCCGCAGCCCTTATTGTGATTGCTGGATCTCCATATAAGTCACGTATCAGCTTTAGTTCATGAGGTTTCATATTGCGAGGTGACTGACCTTTAAACTTAAGTTTTTCAAAGTCTCTCGTAACTTGTTTTTGGAAGATTTCTATTGAGGGTATACTTATTGGAGAGATGAAGGTACTTTTGTTTCTGAATTCCTTGAGTTCTGCTTCTTCCCTAGCTTCTTGATGGTCCAGTTCGCTAAAAAAACACCTTCAGCTTCATCTTTCTGATTAGTTTATAGAGTTCTATTTTAGACTCAAATAATGTGCTGTCATACGTAGGAACAAAGCTTAGGCCTTTCTGTAGTGTTTCTGTTTCTTTACTGGTCAATACTCTAGATGATAAGTTTATTGCTATGTTCTCTTTTGTTGAAGTCTCGTGTTGGGTTTCCCTTTTGGTCTTTCTCCTCCCCGTCTCGTTCTCTTCTTCCTTTGTCTAAAAAAGAAGACGTGTGCCCCTCGCTGGTGTCTCTTCTGTTGCTCTCGAGGAACCTGAAGTACTTGCCGTGCTGGCTTCTTCTCGGTTCGGGGGTTCCCTGTCTGTATCTGTTCCTGAGCTTGATGTTTCACTTGAATTTGTAGGCTTGGGTTTCCTTAGTGGGGGGCCATATTTGTCTATCCAATTATAGTCTTCATCTTTAAGATAGTCGTAAGTGTCCCTTTTAAATTTGCAGATTTTTTTGGACTCTAATTCTGTTTTGTAATCTGCCAGTTTCTCATTAATATCTTGAAGGATAGAATCAACTTCCTCTCTGTTCAATGTTGTTACCAAATCCTCTTCAATCTCTTGGATTTCTTTACTGAGATCCGTCCAGTTGGACCACGATGCCTCGTACCGTCTCCATGGTAACCTTTAAAATGAAAGGTAAACTAACGCGAGCGCGTTGCAAGCGGCTCACTCTGCGGTCACGGCTTGTGAATAGCAGATGCTTAGTAAGTACAGAAGGAACTATTAGGCTTTACTTGCTTCACTTACTGAAGTTCTTGAGGATGACTCAGTATTATTGTTTAACTTTCTTGTAGATCTTGTTGTACTACCGTACAACACCACGATCCAAGCGTTTGGCATGACCAAGGTAGGACATGCACATATAGTTTAAAGATAGAGAGAAAATGCACATTTACTACAGTTAACTAATTGGGATGCCGTTTTGTTTTATTTTTGTTCATTATCTCTTCAAATGGACGTGGCTCGCGGATTGGTATGTGCTTTTGTAATTACCTTTAAATAATGGCTGTTATGTGCATACATATACGGTTAAGAATGATGAAATATAAGTCATGCTATATAATTTGTTTTTTGCTATAATACCGCCCTGATGAAGGTTTTAATCCGAAATGCATTGGCACCAGAATATTATGGGCAATTTGAGATGCAAACTCATTGTGTGATTTACAAAGACAAACTTTGGCAGCAAATATTACAGGAATGTGAATTAAACAATTCCTGCCAAGAATCAAACAATTCTTTGAATTTCATTACTTGCATATCGAAAACTTGATAATTAATCTACAGCATACTAAATATTAGCAACCTAACTGGGGCTAACTGTGAAGCGCCTTTCCATACAAAGTGGAGCCACTTTGTTTCCTGGAGGTTTTTTGTTCGTTTAGGTCCTAGTGCTACAGGACCGTTTTTTGGATTTGCAGCTCCAGGCGAGAACATTATAAAAGACTGTTCTTTATAGAAAATTCATGATTTTCTTAATCTAAGCAACTACTACAAGACTAAACTTTCAAGTGGTGCCCTCCTCACCCTCTTCATCGCCAATATATAATCCAACATGGATGCAGAATGGTGTACAGTAAATCTAAACGTGCAACCCCTCTCGAGTCGGTGATGCTCTCTCCACACATCAGCAAGTTTACTAGTGATGCAGATGTGCTGGAGCCTATGCGTGGCCTTAGAGGCTGGTCTGGTAACCCGGCACTGATCTATCCAATTCAGGAACTAAAACTGAATTAAAATCTCCTGCCCAAATGACAGTATTGGCCAGGTGCCTCTGAAGGTGCATTCAATAAACTCCAAAGTTTTAAGTGGGTCAATAATTGACAAAAGTGATGCCCTGACCCTGTACCACCCCTGAAAGGGTCATCACCCTCCCTTCTGTATACTTCACCAAATCAGAAAAGCAAAACCCTAGTGTTCCTCATATTGCTATGCAGATTCCCTTTGTGTAGTGTGAGAAAGAAGAGAAATGCCTATGACAGCCCCAGGATTTGGTTAGCTTCATCCGAGGGAGAGAGATGTGTTTCCTGTAACAAATCAATGTCTACCTGATGGCTTTACATATACAGCAACACTTCCCTAGTCTTGGAGGGGCAGTTAAGAACACAGACATTCCGAGTCATGCGGTTAACCCCGCTACTAGCCATGTGGAACGCAAAAAAACAATAAGAATGGCGGTTCTACTCACACAGCCAGACTGAACCATAAGCCGTGTGGAAATCATAAGGGGAATATTGTAATCCGCTCCATTGGGACCCGTAGTGCCAAATGTTTTAGTAGACGGATTACCATGATGGCCACTGCTCCGGCATACCCTGCTGTCAGAACAATCAAAACAATAGAGTCCTCAATCAACATACACAACCCTGGTCGCACCTCCCCCACAAGCAACCCCTTTATGCCTGTTTAAACCCCACCCCATTACAATTTGCCCCCCATTTTCCCAACCCCCAAAAGCAACCCGAACCTGCCAGTTGAAGTCCCCCCACTGAATACAGCACTCCCAGTGCAGTATCGCATGAGGATCACAAGGAGGCCCAGTCAAATCCACCCTACCCACAATCGTTCAACCGACACAGTATGTCACTTTATCAGCAGCCCGTAAGCTAAAGTTATATTTCCCATAGTCAGCTATTGCCTCCTGGCCTGGAGCCACCTGGGTTACCACCACCCGTGGCAGATTTCGACCTGGAAAGTGACGAATGCAGAAAGTCTGCTGCCTCTTTCAGAGAATGAAAAAACCTTACCCTTCCTTTACACTCTACCCAGAGTCTGGTGGGGAAAAGCACAGCGTATTTGATGTCCTTCTCACATAGCTGCTTCTTAAAGTCCAAAATCATTTTCCTGGAATCTTGGACCTTGTTGTTGAATTTTGGAAACAGGCGTATCAGGTTCCCTTTGTAGATATTATCTCCAAGCTCCCCAGAGTGTTGCAGAGCAAAGTCCTGGTCCCGGTAATTAAGCAGCTAAACAATGATGGGTTGAGCTGGAGCATCAAGGACTGTTTTTCTGCCGCTGAGGGTACGGCAAGCTCTCTGAACAACGAATAACAATGAGAAGCCGTTCTGGCCCAGGGTTTCATGGAGAATAGTTTCCATGAGAAGTTCCATGGGTCCGGAGACGTTAGATTCAGGAATCCCAATGATCCCAATATTATTTCTATGGGAACGCGTTTCGAGGTCGGGAACGCTTTCTGTAGCCTAGCTATTTCTCTCACGGATCCCCAGGATTCTTCTACAGTGGACAAGCGGTTTTCGGCCTCGTCCAATGTGTCTCCATGTTTGTTGAGCCGATCCTGCATATGATCACCTGTTAGGGTGTCCAACTTGGTATCTAAAGCCTGAATTCCAGTTTGTAGCTGGGCAAACATTTCCTTGATGTCCTGCATGGCTTCAGGTGAGTTCTCAGAGATATTTTCAGGACTTTCAGCTACCTTTGACTCTGACGCCTTCACCTTCTTATAATGGGTGGAGCCCGCAAAATGAAACTTGGACTGGTGGCGCGCCTGTTCGCCCCTCACAAAGAGGCGCTTCATATAAATGAAATCAGCCCCTTGGCTCACCTGCAGCCCACTAGTCCAATACTAGGGACCAGGTTCAAATCACTGAAATGAGTTGTAGCAGGCAAAGAGTGGTAGTAACAATATCTTGGACGACTCCCTGGACACCAGGAAAGGCGGGTGCTGTGGGAATCCGTAAAGCCAGAACTCAGCCCCACAGGGTGTCCCCCTATCCCCGGAATGCAGCTACTAAGCAGGACACCCAAAGCAGGTACTGTTCTGACAGGAGCCTGGATGAAGGACAGCCAACCGTACAGAAAGTAGTTGGTGCCACAGCAACCCCCCAAGCCCTGGTAAGCGGTGGCACTATGGACCCAGGGACACAGAAGTTGCTGCTGCTAGTCTGCCCTGGCAGACTGCAGTACCACGTTCAACCACCGGAGAGAAGACCGGGCACCACCTCCCCACATACAGCAAGGGGTTAGCAGCTGGGTCCGCCTCTGCTATTTTGTATACCTCATGCAGCCCCACTCGGGTCAGGAGTGTCCCAGTCACCAATCCTTTACCTCAGCAATTCGACGCTCTTGCTGAGGAAGGGCTTGACAGCAGAAGCCTTGCGCGTTCTTCGGCTGTGCCGCAGGATCCAATGAGCCACGTAGTCTACATTATCCCCTTCTGGTCACCTGCGGGCCACCGATGGAAGCGTCGCCTTCCCGGGGTTTGGGTCTGCGGTGTAAGGCAGACTGTAGTTTATCCACTGATATGCAGAGGCAACATCAAGGCTGCGAGGATCTCTGTACTACCACTGCAGGCGATTCAGCTCCCACCTGCGCAGCTCAGTTGAGGGATGAAAAAGCAGGAATCCGCTCACAGCCACGTGCGTGTTACACAGTGCAGGATCTAACAGCAGTGTCTGTCGGGCCGCAGAAGGTCTCAGCAGTTTCCCAGTGCATTCACACACAGGCCGACAATGTCGCAACCGCTGAACTGCGTTGGAACCACAGGATTAAGAACAGATTATCATGGGTAGAGCGGGAGCTCACTCCAAGGCAGCCATCTTGGCTGGGCTCTTGAGTGCCCTTGCAGTTGTTTCGTTCTTAAGCCTTTTTTCTTAATATGTCCCTCCCCTGTTAGACTTGAGTTAAAGCGGACCCCTAAGTGGTCAAATTCCGAGACTCCTGGTATAATACATCTGTTGCTTGACATCTTGGGCATTTTGGTCAATTTCTTCCCTTTTTAATATCACACAATGGCATATTTTTCAGTGTTGACCTTAAGATCCAAGCTGTTCATAAATCTAGTCTAGGCAATGATCAATTCTTGCAGGGCCCTTGGTGTCCGGCCAATTAAAACCGTATTGTCTGCATAGACCTGGGCATGTAGAGCACTATTCCCCATCCTGTTAAAATCTTAGTTTATTTCTACCAAAGCATCATATAATCCATTTATATATAATTAAAATTATAATGGGGCTAGCACGCAACTGTGGTGGACTCCAGACACTTTGGGAAAGTTTTGGGTACAGTGACCCTGAGCACCACTTCTGCCACAAGCATATTTGTTATGGTGTATCTCCATCAACACATGTGTAAGATCCGTAGGGCAATCTAAGGACTTGAGCACATTCCAGAGCTTTGCCCTGTTCCTTTTGTCAAAAGCTGTGCTCAGATCCATAAATGGCAAGTATAACGGCTCCTTTTTTATGTAAATGGAATATGCAGACAGTAAATACAAATCCAGGAAGTGTTCTCCCGTCCCCAGTCCTGGCCGAAAGCCCAGTTGTATGTCAGCCAATATATTTTGTAAATGTACCCGCTGTTCCGTTCTTGTTAGTATTGACCTCCTAAATATCTTGAAGCTAGTGTCAAGTGATATTCGTCTGTATGCCAATGGACTATCTCTGTTACCTTTTTTGAAGACAGGAAAGATAATCGCCAATTTCCACAATGCCGGAACTCTACCTGACTTTAAGATAGTATACAATTAAATAGACCTCAATCAAATCCTGAAAGAGGACCGCTGGTATTCCATCAGCGCCGTTGGAGTGATTATGGGCCTGACAGAGGATTGCTTCTGTCGCCTCTTTCCCAAAAATTCCAACAAGGAATGGGATTGGATGTTAGCCTCTTGCTCTTCTACGCCTTTATAGAGAGTCAAAAAGTGCTCGATCCATGTTCTATCCATTACGTTTGTCTCAGTACCCTTTCATTTTCATTCATGCAAGGGTCCATTTGCAACTAGGTCCCAACCTTTTTTGAAGAGTTAATTTTTAGTCGATGCCACCAATAACTTATACCAGGCTATTCGGTGCAATTGAATGTTTCTTATTCAAGGGCCTTCTTATCTGTGGGTCTTTCCTTAATGATACCTATCCGTAGATCGGCTGCACTTTTTAATACTGTAAGTAAGTTTTCTTTTGCTGTTCTGCAATCATAATCAAAGCCTCCCCACAGCTGCAGGGTTTTACTTGTTGTGTATTCTTTTTGAAATATTTTTGTGGTCTTTACCAAAATGTCATTAAATTAAGCTAAAATGGCCTGTGTCTGACTCTTCATTAAGTCATTAAGTATCGTCATGAAATGGGCAAGATTAGGAGCTACGATAACCCGATTAGCAGCTATTTTATCTATTTTTGTCCAGTGAGTTCTGTTTTTGCTGATGGTATCAGTTTCTGTTCCCTCTAGATGTATGATCTTCTTTGGGCTTTGCAAGCCGGATTGCCAATTAATGGCAAGAAAAATGGGATGGTTGTCACAGTAAACCTATTTATTCACCGTGAATTCTTCAATAATATGCCACTTGTTTGCAGAAATGCAAAAATAATATATGGTGGTGGTGCCCTTATGGCTTTTGAATATGTACTGTGCAGGGTTATCTGAAGGTACACAGCCATTTATGGAGCGAATGCCCCCCTAAATCATGTGTACAAAAGAAAACCATTAGCACAAGACCTAGATTCTAGCATTACTGGCTCAGATCCACAGGATTAAATCTTTGTTTTCGTCAAATAGATCTAAAGAAGGTCGATTCCTGATTTTAACATTAAAGTCACCCCCTCTCATCGAATGAATATCTCGCTTAAGCTGCTTTAGAACTATATCCGTCATACATTGCTTAAAAGTGGCAAAACTAGAGGCTTGTGAATATTTTGGGGGGCTATTATTGAAATTCACAATTGTTAAGCTTTCATCAAAACTAGTGGTGAGAATTAGCGTCTTAAGAAAATTCAGATTGTATTTCTTGACAGAAAAGCTCAAAGAAACCTTAACAAAGTTGGTTGTGCCCCCAAAACATCACCCTCTTGGTTTTTTTGAAACATGTATGACATAGGCAGAAAAACCATCTAACACTACGTCTTCCATGGCCCAGGTCTCCTGAACTAAAATCGGATCATGAGTCATTTAAAAAAGCCTTCACCTCTCTAACTAACAATTTGAAGCATGCCTCTGTAATGTTCCATGAAAGTAGGGCAGTTGAGGGAGGACATCAAATCATTTTAAGATTACCCATGGGGGTAATCGGGGTTGGTAATGGATTGGCTAATCCTGTTGGGGGTTCGATTGTAGTCTGATATCAATGTCTATAAGCCCTTTTGTTATATCTCTTATCATTCCGTCCAGTATCAGAAGAGCATTAGGACCGTTTTTATTTTATGTTGCTACAAACTCCATAATTGGTTGAAGTTTTTCTTCACTTAGCTGCTTGCTTATTTGTTGTGCTTATTTGTTGCAAAAAGAGGCAGGATTTTGTGCCAGGCTTTGATTTTCCATGCTAGTATTTATACGGTTGGTATTCTGTGCTTTGTCCAGAGTCATAGTAAGGGTTATAATCAATGGAGAAAGTTTGGCATAAATGATCAATCGTCATTGATTGTGTTTTCTGATTGAAACTATTATTTGTTATCCGATCATTGCTACTATTTATGATATTGGAATTGGTAGAATGATATGACTGGATAGTAGTGTTATTAACCTGAACAGTGTCCATTTCCTTGTTTGAAGCTTGATTGTCAATTAAGACACTGCAAGGATGCTATGGCAGGCTCAATAATGTCTTTTTTCATTGCTTCTAGCACTCGTTCTGCCACCAATATTCTTTCCTCTATTTTGCCTGCCATTTCTCTGAAATAGGTTTCTAAAAGGGATTGGGAATTCACTTTCCCTTTTAGTGTGCCCTTTTCTTTTGGTTTTTTTCCCCTAAGAACCTCTTCCTGGCCTTCCTTTGCATTACTTTTGACAATTGCACACGCACCCTCCCCACCCAAGGGAACAAAGATGCAATAAAAAAGAATCCAGGAGCCACATGGGTATCGCCAAAAAACAAACTCCCAATAAATGATTGAGAGCTTGGCTTGCATTTGTACTCGCTAAAAGAATGAAAAATACTAATTGCTAAATACTTGTGCAATTGTGGATATAGGTCAAGGTGTGGAGGTATGAGCGTGAGTCTCTTTAATAGGCAATGAAATGTAGCTGTACCATGGTATATACAAAATGTGCGTCTACATACAACCTCTGCCATGTATGAAACCCACTTGACTGTTAAAATTACAATTACAAAAAGATAGACTCCCCTCAATTATGTAAAGAAAGGTAAATAGTTAGAAAAAGATTAAAAACCTATCGAACAACACAAAATCACAGTAATCCATATAAAAAAGCTAAGAAATCTTAGAAAGCAGAACAACCTTAACAACCTATAGAAAACAGAGCAAATAGTGAATACCAAAAAGGCAGATAGTCTAACCGCCCAACCCCTAGAGTTGCAGTTTGTATACTAGCTCCTTACGTCCTACTGTTCCCAGGTAGTGCCTCTGACGTCCAGTGATTGCTAATTCAGCAATGGCAGTATCATACACGTTCCGGGTTTGGATCGCTGTATCCCTCTTGGGAAAGAATCAAACAAACTAAAAACACACCCGATACGAGGAACGCCCGACTGACTCAAGCAGCAGCCAGAGTCCATCACTTCCCCCTCTCCAGAAGGTGTTTCTGTTTCTGACCCACTTCCAGTCCACTCCTCCAGGTATGGACAATAAGTAGAAAAAGTAAACTTGAACAAGGATCTCAAATTCTTAATCGGCTTGCCCTTCTCGGGAGTAAATCAGGAAAACAAAGCCACACCCAGTGAGGAACGCCCAACTGGCTCAAGGAGCAGCCAGAGTCTATCTCTCCCCCTTCTCCAAAGGATGTTTCTGTGCTACTTCGAAGACGTGTTCCCTCTGGCATGAGCAATAGAGTAGAACATCAAAGCATCCCAGGGTAACTCAGGGTTTTCCGATGTTTCTGCAATCTTCCGTTCTCATTACAAGCTACTGGTGGCTGAAAGGCTGTCAAGTGTTTCCGGTTATTCACACCGAAGTGGGCAGCAGTAGATTTGTCATTAGCAAGAAAGAGAGGAAGTGGTGGGACAGTTATCCATTCAAAGGTTGTGTGTTAGTACAAGAACCCGGAAAAAAGGAAAATGAGTCAAAGCTACCTCTCCTTTCAAGCACTAAGCGGAGGTGAACATCTATCTAGAGTCTAGTGGGAGAACATTAGATCACACTAGTAGGACAAAAGGTGTAAGAAAACATAGCAAAACAGTTTTATTCTAATTAGGAGATACTAACTTAAAAACAAAACAGACACATGAACATTGACACTGTCTGGTGTCTAAGACATTGTACATAGAAGCATAACGTAAAGACAATCAATGACATTTTTTGTGTGAACATGAAGACCAATCAAAGATGTTTCACAGTGCAAAAATGTATTCTTGAGATGTTACATGAATCAAGGCTGGATGCGTGCCACGTAGCTAAAATTGTCGACACTATGTTAGGTATTTCAAGTTCGGAAAAATTATTATAATTTTCTAGGATGGTTGTTCAGTAACCAAATTTTACAAAGGAAATTCCAAACTATCATCAGAACTGGACGTGCAATAAGAGACTTTAATTACGAAAGAGACTTTAACGCAGAAGACCCAGATACCTATGCTTTGAACTATATCCTCGTGGCAGAGATACCAGAGTGAGTGCGAAGCTCGAGCGTGCCTTGTCCCGTGATGAAAACGTGGGGAAGGGAAGCCAACTGCTCAACTATCCTGACATATCATTTCTTGGACACTTTTCTTTTTGCATACATTGTTGTCCCACACCATTTTTATTTTTTTATTTAGAAGTAAGGATTGGCAATAGGTTTATTAGTATAGGCCCTTTTGTTTTGACAGACTCCACTAGGAATGTGTTATTATTTGATGGCCGTAGCTTGCTCCCATCTTTAGATTTAGAGTTAGACGTTCAACCAACCCATCGAAGTTCAATAAACACACTTGAACTGTGATCACTTGCATCTGCCTTCAATGTTTGATACCATGCCTTCCTTACAGGGTGGTGTAAGGAAGGCATGGTATCCAACAGTGAAGACAAACCCAAGTGATTACAGTTCAAGGCTGTTTATCGAACTTTAACTTGGTTGGTTAAACCCCTATCTAATCCTAACTCTAAAGATGGGAGCAAGCTACGAACGTCAAATAATAATAACGCAGTCCTAGTGGCGTCGCTGTATCTTTCCTTCTCAAGTTCAAACATTCATCAGCAGTTTAGCTTTACTCGTGTCCTTCATCACATGTGTTTAACAATGTTTATTCCAGTGCTCCTTATACAATGTTGTCGCTTGCAACCTTCACTTCAACACAGACCGGTCTTGCATCGGTCTCCACAACTCACTGGGTGTGTTGATCTCTCTAGCACTGCTTTTTTCTTGGAGCCAAGGACGATACCATGGTGGCCGCTGCCCCTCCCCGCCTTGGTCAGTGATGCGGGAGGGCCTTCAGTATCTCTGACACACAAAGCCGGCTTCTTCAGCCTGGTTTCCTGGCCTTACGATTTCACTGTCGAAGGTTTCTTGAAAGAAACTGTTCTTTGCTGAAAAGTTCAAGAGTATTTCCCTCCTTGTATATCCTCATTGGTTGGCCGTCTTTCTCCCCTCGTTCAGCTGCCAACTCGAAACTGCTGTTCCTTCGGATGCTTTGCCTTGCTCCGAGTGTGCTCTTGTGCTCCACCTTTTATCTGTGTGGGGAAGTTTAATGGAATTCAGGTGTGATTAATTGGCAGTAATTGCCTGACCTCCCCTGGCCATTGTAGTAAGACATATCTGGTATACTGCTCAGGATGTTAGTCTGTTTTCTCCCAGAGCGGGCTGTCGCTGTGCAAGTATTCGTATAAGTAAGTGGGGTAGAGTTCCCAACTATCCTACCTGGTAGGATGGGGTAAAGATATTGCAGGGGTGGGTGGGATACCACGTCTCGCCATCCGGTGTCCCACGCCCCAAAGACCCCTCACCCAGTTAATCCTCCTGCACTGGTCCACCCCCAGGGGCTGGATACAAAGGTGTGTGTGTGTGTGTGTGTGTGTGTGTGTGTGTGTGTGTGTGTGTGTGTGTGTGTGTGTGTGTGTGTGTGTGTGTGTGTGTGTGTGTGTGTGTGTGTGTGTGTGTGTGTGTGTGTGTGTGTGTGTGTGTGTGTGTGTGTGTGTGTGTGTGTGTGTGTGTGTGTGTGTGTGTGTGTGTGTGTGTGTGTGTGATATCGAGAGAGATATAGATATCGAGAGAGATATAGATATCGAGAGAGATATCGATCCGCTGTCATTAGTGGGTGAAAAGCCTTCTGGTTTCTCACAGTGGACAGCATAATTTATTTCAGAGGGCAGATGCATGAGGTTGGAAAGCTTGTTCTCAAGTATTTGGCTATCAGGATTTTACTCAGGTTGTTATGTTCCCAGTGCAGACGCTTACCCATAAGACCAAAAGCAAACTTGTTTCATGTTGGGATTTTGTTTTCTAGGGAAAATTTCACAACAGATTTCTGAGCACCTATAATACTTTGCCAGTATATTTATTGTAACATTTCCTCTCTCTGGTTATTTTTCTGGTGTGCATTACTTTTTTTAAAAGGCAAAGGATATTTTGTTTTGCGCACTTTCTTCTAAGAGGAAGGTCAACTGAACTACATTTGTATATTTCACCTAAAGATATATGCTTACTTACTGAGTGTATTCATTGGTGCAAGCTTTTGATCTTCGCTATGGGGCAAAAGGACCTAGGCATTTGTTATTATTGTAGCCAGTCTTTTTTCCCTTTTCTGTGCTTCGTAAGTGTGGTTAGTTGTGTGATGTATCACAACAGTTACCAACAGACCAGCCATAAAACAAAGGGCTTGTAGCATGCTGCTTAACCAAAGTGTGTGATCCATGGCAAATAATGTAATCGCACAGCACATTAACTAAAAACATTGTGAGTTCTCAAAGCCTGCAATCTTTTATACATAACAATACTACTGTCAAAACAGGTCAAAATTAGTTAGTGATTGATGAACGTCATGGAGAGATAGGTTATGTTATACAATGCTTATAAAGCGCACTGTCACGCAGAGGTATCTTGGTGCTAGAATATCACAGCAGGCTAAAAAAGAAAGGTCTTCAAGGAGCGTCTACATTTCAGGGGATTGGTAACATTTCTTAGTGGGGGGGGTTAATGTGTTCGAAAGTTGGGCCACAGCCACAGAAAAGGCCCGGCCACCCACTCTGGTAGGTTAAAAGGTATGCATGCAGAGCAGGCCGGCAGACTGTGAACGAAGCTGGAAAGTAAGGACAAATTTGTCCCAGAAGTATTCAGCCACGTGACCATGGAGTGCATGTTGAACCAAACAGAGAGATTTGGAATGAATGCATTGAGCCAACGGT
The DNA here is from genome assembly GCF_040938575.1 of Ambystoma mexicanum. NCBI lineage: Eukaryota > Metazoa > Chordata > Amphibia > Caudata > Ambystomatidae > Ambystoma > Ambystoma mexicanum. The sequence goes on along the minus strand of NC_090936.1, from coordinate 293,908,972 downwards.
AGCCAATTCAATGGCCGAGTGATGCCAGCTCCATAAGGGGACCCGGTAGCAACTTGCGCTGCAATATTTTGAAGGTGCAGCAGTCACTGGACAAAACCTTTATGCTGGGCGAGGTATAGCGTATTTCAGTAGTCCAGGTGACTAAGAATGAGGGCAGTCATGACTTGGGGCCGCAGTTGAGGTGGTAGAAGGGGGAGCACTTTCCGCAAGATCTTCAAAATGGAAATGCCCCACCTTCCAGACAGCTGAGACCCGATGATCCATGGAGAGAGTGGAGGAGACCATTACCCCAAACATTTTGGGGTAATAGTTGTGACTGGGATAGAGAGACAGCCAAGTGAAGGCGGCCAAAAAGAATAAACCCAGAGTGACGGGACGGGGGGCACCCACCACCAGAACTTCTGTCTCGTCTCCATTGAGTTTCAGGCAGTTGTGGTTCATCCAATCTCCCACGGCTGCTAGACATTGAGAAAGGCAAGACGACATTTCAGCCTGGTCAAGATCTAACCTGATCAGCATCTGAGTGTTTTCGGCATATGAATAGCGTCTGATGCTGAAGGAGCGAATGAGACACACAAGTGGCTGAGTATAGATGTTAAAAAGTGTCAGGGACAAGGCAGATCCCTGAGGAACACCACAGGAAAAAGAGAACAAGGAAGTGAGGAGAATGGGTAAGTGAAAGTACTTGGCCCCTCTCTGTCTGGAACGAGGTGAACCAAGCCAACACCAGGCTGGTGATGCCGGCATGGGACAGGCGTGCCAACCGGGTGGGGTGGTCAACTGTATCAAATGCCGCTGATAAGTCCAGCAAAATCAGGGGCGCCTACTCCACCACCGTTGTCCAGGCTGGCCATGTCGTCCAGTATGATATTTTATTCATATCGCGCATGTACACAGGTGTTTTAGAGCGCGATCCGGCAAATGGGGGGGGGAGGGGAGAACAGGGGAGAAAACAAAAACAACTATTTTACTAGGCCCAGTGACATTGAGAACGAGCAAGTGCATGGGGAAGGGAAAAAGGGGGAAAATGCATGGAAGGGGGGAGAAATTGGAAAGTGAAGAACATAGGAGAGGGCAAGATAAATAATAAGTAAATAAATAAGGTGATCCAAAGCAGTAGTAGTGCAGCCTGTGAGTGGCCGAGTGTAAGGTTAGTCAGATAGGGAGTATCTGATAAGTGCAGAAAAAGAGTGGGTGGGGGCTGTATGGGTACAGATACAGGCCCAAGTGCAAGGGGTGGCCAGGAGACAGTGCAGGAGGTTGGCAGGGTGAGCAGGTAACCTGGGCCCGAAGGGCAGGGGGTGGCCAGGAGCAGCAGTGCCGAGAGTGAAAGCAGATCAGCAGGGGAGAAGAGGGGCAAAGGCAGAGGCGAAGAGGAAGGTCTTGAGGAGCTTTCGGAACCGTAGATGGTTCTCCTTAAGTTTCAAGGTGGCAGGGAGGCAGTTCCAGAGGGAAGCCCCCACCGAAGATGGAGATCTACCACCAGCTAGTTTCTTTGAAAAACGACTGACCCTGAGGGATTTAGAGGTAGAGGAGCAAAGGGCTCTAGAAGGGAGGTATTTATGGAGGGATAGTTGGAAGTAATTTGGACCCAGGCCCCAGAAAGCCTTGTGGACAATGCAAAGGCTTTTAAATTTAATCCTTGCAACCACAGGGAGCCAATGAAGGGATTTCAGAGCTGGAAAGATACGATCACAGGACTGGAGGCCAAGGACAAGTCTCGCAGTCCTGTTCTGGATTAGTTGTCAAGGGGCGGAGAGTGGAGGCAGGTAGGATTCAGAAAGAGGCTGTTACAGTAGTCCAACCTAGAGAGAATCAGAGTTTGGGAGACAAGGAGCTTCTGATGGAAGGAGAGGAACGTAAGAATGCCTTTAAGGAGGTGCAGTAAGAAGTTTGACTTTTTGACGTCAGAGATGTGTGCAGAGAAGGAAAGTGTGGATTCAAAGATGACACAGAGGTTCTTAGCTTCGCAGGTGGGGGCAGGAGGAGGGCCAAGGGAGGCCGGCCAGATAGTGAGGGGAAAGGATGGAGGGGATGTACCGATGAGGAGGATCTCAGTCTTGTTGGCATTTAAACAAAGATCATTGGCTGCACACCAATTTTGAATGGCGATTAGACAGTTAGAGATGAGGGGAGGAGGAGGAGGAGGTGGCTGAAGGAAGCCAGTAGTGTTACCAGGACACTCTCTGTGCCCCGGCCCAGCCGGAATCCTGACTGGAAGGGGTCGAAGAATCCTGAGGTTTCCAGAAAAGATTTATGAAGTGGTGAGATCAAGGCCTCTAAGAGCTTCATAAATAAAGGCAGCAAGGAGACAGGGCGAAAGCTCGGGGGAAGTGAAGGGTCCAGGGTGGGCTTCTTTAGAAGTGGAATGACAATGGATTGTTTCAGCTCCCTGGGAATAGGATCTGACTGTCAGGAAACATTAATGTCCTGAGTAATCTCAGACAGTAGCCCACTAGATATGTCTTTCAACACAGACGAAGGCACCGGCTCCGAGGGGACTGACAATTTCAGTTGATTTATCGATGTGCTGATAAACGTCTCTGGAAAAAGAGGCAATGATGACCATTTGGGAAGGCATACAGCCAGGGCAGCGGCTGGGGCTGTAACAGCTGGGGCAGTGACGTGAGTGGCCAACAAGATATTAGACCGAATGGTTTCGATTTTAGTGAAAAAGACTTCGACAAAGAGTCACAAAGCTCCTGTAACGAGGTTACAGAAGTAGTGAGATTGGTGGCTGAAAACAGGGATCGAACCACTGAGAATAGCTCCCTTGGCTTACTAAGGGCTTTTTAGATTTCCTGTTCGAGAAAAGCCCTTTTGGCTTCAAAGACAGCAGCGTAGTAGCCAGTGGCACATTGCGTATAGCATGTTCTTTCCATAGGACCATACATACAGTGCCACCTACGCTCAACCTGCCTAAGCTCCAGGCGGGCTACCTTTAGTTGGTCCGAAAACCATAGCTCGGAATGTCGCCTCCGCAGTTAGATCCACCTAAGTGGGGCCACCGTATCTGCCACCACTTATTAGTGAGACAAAAGAGAAAGATCAACCTCATGAGATGAGCTGCACTTGGTACTGACTAGGGTAACCAGTGCTTTAAGGTCAGCCGAGCAACAGTTATGGCGCAAAACTCTAGGGGGGATACTCTTGGGGAGGGTGTTTACATGGAAGTTTCACGAAAAAGTTAATTAAGTAGTGCTCTGACCTCAGAACTGGTTCTGCTGGAAAAATGGATAACTCTGACTTGTTTGCCAACACAAGATCCAGCGTGTTCCCCAACTCATGGGTGGGTTCCGTCACAAATTGATGAAAGCCCAGACCAAGAAGGCCATCAAAAAACTGATATAAAATAGGTGCATGAGGCCCGTTAAATTTAATATTAAAATCGCCAAGTACGACTAGATGAGCAAACTTCATCTGAAACTCAGCCAGAAGATCCAGGAATGGGTCAAGAAAGCAGACGTGCGACCCAGGGGGTCGGTAAATGACCAGAAAGTGGCACTTTTGGGACACCGAAATGGAGCATCGCATCAATAGTGCTTCCATAGAAACTGTATGGCTAAGTGGAATCTGGGAGACCGCAAATTAAGATTTGAAAATCATTGCCACCCCACCACCCGGATGCGGTGACCGTCGGTCAAGATGTATCATTTTATAATCGCAGGTCAAGGCCTGAACCAGCACTGGTGCGGATGACTCATTTAACCATGTCTTGGTCAGGCAGAGAATATCCGGTTCATGGTTCTAAAGATTTTTAACAGATGCATCATGAGCTGACAAGGTTCTGGTATTTAGTAAGATTGCAGTTAGGCCCAACATATCTTGTGTAGTAGGTGAGGGACGGATTACAGGAGACAATCCCCACCCCGGGGAATGGTGCTAAATCACAAATAGTCTGCCTCATCTGTCCGCCACAGAGGTTAATGTCTGGCCCGTCCTTCGTCTGGATGGGCACAGACGGGCTAGACTTTGGTGCGACCTCGGGTGGCGGGCCCTTTCCCGCTGCGCCCGACCACTGCGCTGTCGACAAAGACTGCCCTTTGATAAACACATAATATTACCTTAAAGGAGAGTTCCGGGACTTTTTTTTTATTGTCCCTACGGGTCGGCCATGTGTTTGTAAGCATAAATCGGTAGATCGTAGGAAACTTTCCTATGGACCTTACCCGACTTTTCGCCCCTTATCGCACTCGAAATCAGCCTCCATTTTGTGATAATCCTATCATTCCGCCGCATCGACCTGGCTCACCTGCCTTTGCGGCACTAAATCAAATCCCCCGCCCCTGAAACAGACTTTATCAAAACATTCATATTCCCCGCCTCTATCCGTGACGTGACTGAGCTGCGTAGGCAAACGCGCCCAGGCGTCTTCTACGCGACTCCACACAGACCCCGGAAATCAACACAGATCAGCTCACAATACAGCGCGCCACAATTCGGAATATGAAACTGTACTTTGAAATCAAACCGCAAGATTGTACATTTGGCAAAGTACGTTTATTGGACATCAAATGTTTAGAGAATATTCAGCGATTTGCATTTTTATTTGCTCACGTTCCAAAAAGTTCGTATTGAGGAACGCGATGGTCCTTTGCTGTACACAGGGTCTTAGAGCATCTCACAATACAGCGCCACAATTCGGAATGTGAAACCGTGGTTTAAAAGCAAACGGCAAGATTGTACATTTGGCAAAGTACGTTTATTGGACATCAAATGTTTAGAGAATATTCAGCGATTTGCATTTTTATTTGCTCTCGATCCAAATTAGTTCGTCTTGAGGGAAGCGATGTTCGTGTGCAGTACACAGGGTGTTGGTTTACGATAAAAATAAGCTCTTCGGTCGCACTGATAATCGCATGGCTGTTCCAACAACGAGGCACTAGGCCACCACAACGGTAGGTATGTTGCATCTAACCGTTAGTACCGCATAAGGGCATTCTTGTACTTGGCGATCGTCCCATAAAATGGTCAGGGTGGTAACGTTGTTCACGCGGAGAAGCAACTGGCGGCTGTAGAAGCCGTCCGCCGGTGTCTGGTACTCGTGACACAGACAGTAGTGAATGATGTACCTAAAAACATAAAAAATGAAATTAGTCTCACCATCAGATCCTTATTAAAATTATTCATTTCATAGCGAGGACAGCGCTACTGGGTGTACACAAGTGTTTAAAGGCGTGGCGAGGCATGGAGGGGGGGGGAGTGGAGTACAAGGTAAGTAGCATAAAATAATAAATAAATAGGGCCAGCTGGTGGCAAGTGCAAGGTAAGTGCAGAACAAGTGCTGGGAAGGGGGGGCTGTAGGATACTGAGACAGTCCCCCAGTGCAGGGGTTGACAGGGAGGCAGTGCAGGTGGAGAGTGGAAGGGCCCAGGACTGAGGTCGCAGACAGTGGACCAGTTGTAGCAGGGGAGAGGGAGAGAGAAAGCAGAAGCAAAGAGGAAGGTTTTGAGGTGCTTCAGTAAAAGCAGATGTTTCTCCTCAAGATAGTGCGCGGTAGAAAACAATATGCCACATAGAACGAACAAGTACAACTGAACCCGTCTTTAAAGCCACTGTATAGTAATGAAATTGCGGTATAAACTCATCAAAAGTTACTTACATTATATTTGCATTTTCCATTGTGTCTCTGTGTAGGGCAGACCCGAAACACCACTCCTTCTTTGCCGACGTTACTTCTTCTAATGAACGTGGCTCATCGTTTCGTTTCTGAAATTTTATTCATTATCTTTTCTTAGTCTTTCAGGATGGTCCCGGCCTGTCAAGGTCAAATCACAATAGAACCTTATATTGGGTCGTGGGCCGTTCCGCCACCCGAGCAAAACATCAAAGCAGCTGACCTTCACTTTGAGCGAGCACACATTTCTAGTTAGCTGCAGTTAGTTTTAGGGACATCTTGTCTGCGTGCCTTTTTTTTTATTGTCCCTATGGGTCGGCCATGTTTTTGCAATACGGAAACATTCTATAATTTTTGTAAAAATGATTTATATTACTGTTTGGTTTAATTGCAATGGGCCTGCAACATGAGGAGACTCGAGAGAACAGACAATCAAATTACAATCATTTAAACCGTGATGTGTATTTCTCAATGAGCTCTGCTTTAGGTGGACATGGAACAGAGGCAATGTTGGGTGGCAATGCAGTTGTCCCCTGCATAGGTTCGTTCACCACTCCATGTATGTGCCTATCGAGGACATCTACGATAAGTCTCTCAATAAACTCATATTGCATATCCTCAAACACTGGTTTGATCACCCATTGTTTACTTCTTTTAGTGAAGGCCTTATTGTAGCGAAGCGTCCCTAAAGTTCCGGTCGTCCTACTTTGTTGACGGCCAACATTATGGTTATGTGCCAAGACCGCTAGAAGAGTCCGATTTTTCATGCCTTCCATGCCAAAATGCAATCTTTTGGGCCTGTACTTTAGGCACATATTGTGGAACACCTCCAAATCTCCTGTGTGGCAGAATTCCGTGAGTCCCCTCAAATCTCTTGTTATAGTTTTATCAAATACAATCTTTTCAATGGCCTTGTGAGTGGGTGATGAAGGAATCAACCACTTCTTCTTCCGTGCCTCCTCTGTGGACAAATGGCCATGTTCACATTTGTGGAAATGCTCATTTGTCGACCATCGATGTACGTTGCTACAGTGCAACATTACTGACCGCCATTTTTCCAGTAGAATTTCCAACGACCCTTCACATGTTTTTGAGCTCCACCAAAGATGGTTGCTGATTGACTTGGACCACTGTGAAATACCTTGCATATCTTTTTTTTTTCCTGCAGCCGACAATTTTTTATTGATTGTTTTTGCAAGATGCCATACGTCAAATTGGTGATTTATATTTTTGTACTCTTCTCTCATTGTCTTGGCAATTGAAACGTGTCTGTCCGTGGCTATCAGGTCGATCACCATTCCCCGCGATTGTAGTTCTTGCAATGATGCTACAAAGCCAACTTTCTCCATGGCCACTGAGGATGTACTTTGTGACACCTGCACGACCACCGAACTCACAATTTTCTTACTTTCCATGTCCTGAAAGTGGTAGGTGCAGTACTTGGCTGAAAATCCTGGGCTGTCGCACTGTCCATCACCGGCTAGCCTGAAGCGTTTGCCCGCGAATGTACTTTCCATTGACATTTTTTCCATTCTCCAAGCTTCGCTGATGGCTGGAAATAGATAATCGGTTTGGTATTTGTAGAACTGACTTTTCGCAATGAAATGGATTCCCACAAACTGAAAGAAATACTGTAACTTTTTAAAACTTGAACCACTAAAAAGTGCGGCCGCTGCACAAAGTAGATTGCCTGCTGGCAGTTGCCCCAGCATGGGTTGTGCAGACCATGCGAACGGATGATATTGTGTACAGGTGGCATGTATTTTAAGGTTAGTGCCTCGAATTGCACGAGTCACATTAATCAATGGCTCCCCACATACTTCCCCACCAACCGAATGCCCACATTTCATCATCATAATAATATCCATCAAACAGCTATCGAATACAATGAATTTGGCCTCTTTCCTTATACTGTCACTCTGCATCCCAGCTGGTTCGGCCTGTAACGTTGAGGACATGTCACTCGCATGAAAGGTACAATCTCTGATATCGTCTTCCGCTATGCTGAGTGATATTGATGGTGTTTCATTGTCGTCCACGTCATTCTCTTCCATTGCAACATCTGTTCCTTGTCCGGAGATGGGAGAAAAAAACAATGTCTTCAACTTTCGCGCGCTCTTATTTTTTGCGGGTGTGGATTCTGTGAATTGATCTCCGACTGCATCCAAACTACCAGGAGGACATTCACTATCAATGGCTGGTGGTGGTATAGCTCCGTTGTCAATCACTTCATATTCTTCCCATTGGCACGATGCATCTCCAGTCTCAAGTCCCTGCCAAAAGGTTTGACAAGCAACATCTCTCGTTCGCTTCACTGTCTGTGTAGATCTAGTTCTTACACCCACTCGCAACTAGAGGACAGATTAGAAAAGGGATGTTCAGTTTAAACACAACTTACAGTATTGAACTATTGACAGTGAAAGACAACATAATATAGTGAACAGGACACTAACCTTCTTTTGCTTTCTTTTCTTTGAAACTTTCTTGCCTCGAACTTCAACATCTGGACGCTGTTGCTCCGACTCGTGTGTGCATGTCTCCACTTCCTCTCGCGCTGCAACGACTATATTTTCATGATAAGCACATCCATCACTCACTGAGGCTCCATCGACTCCCTGAAACATAGAACTTTCATTAGTATGTATAATAATATTGAAAACACAAAATGTACTTGGGGACCAATACCCATACGTACATCTCAATAGCAAAACACGAATGAACGCATTGTGTAGAACATTCAAACGACAATAGTTCACGCATTGTTGATCTAGTTAGATTGAACTGTCAAGATCCATACCTCGGGCTCCGCATAGACTTCCATTGATGATATTATTGAAGATGACGCTTCAGCAACTCCCTGAAACACAGTAATTGCATTAGTATGCTTTTCTATTTTGTTAAAAAGAACATAAACTTTGAGCAGGCGTCAACGGCTCATCTAAATAGACCTGCACAAATGATCAGTTGTCTAAAATAAATAATGGATATGTAAATATGATTCGATTTGCTCGATCGTTGGAAGTGTCACCACCCAGAGATCTGCATCAACTACTAGGGGTGATGTTCTTGTAGAAGAAGCTCCGTCATCTCCCTGAAACATAGTACTTGCGTTAATAAAGAAGGAAGTATAGCGGATGTAATCACGTCATATGATTTCGCTTGATCGAACTGTCAGTATCCATACCTCGAAATGCATAAGAACATCAAGGGACGATGTAACTGCGGTGCACACTTCTGCAAGCTGTTGCGCCGACCCGTAACTGCATGCTCCCCCTTCTACTTGGACTAATGCTCCATCGACTCCCTGAAACATAGGACTTTCATTAGTAATGAACACAATATTGAAAAAAGAAGACAAATAGGAGGGCGACGACAGAAGGACATATCAATGGCTAAAAACGAAAGAAACATTGTGTGTAACAATCACGCTACAAGAATGCAAGATCTGATGATCTCCATCGATGGAACTGTCCGGAAACGTACCTCGAGCATCTGAGTGACATCTACGGTTGTCGTCAATGCGTTGGACTCCTCAGCATCTCCCTGAAAGACAGTACTTGCATTATTTTGGATAACAATAATTATAACTGAAAACAAAGACTAGAGGACGAGTACAAGGGTGTACCATTAGGTAAAATAATTACACGATCAATTAAAACTATTGATTTACATGCCTAAAACAAGTCAGTGTCAGAATAGCTAAGTAAGATTACCCGATAGGCGCTTGAAGTGGCTGATGACTGCAATAACGACACGGATGGAGAATCTTCCGCCTTCATATTGAGTGGATACATAAATGGGGAAATTATTGTTAGCTAATGCTACACACTACCGCAAGGCCGAGAGATAAATACGTAAACTTGACTCACCAGTGGAGGGATGTGGACGAATAGAGTGGGAATAGCGGTTGAGAGCAATTTTCGCCTCGCTCGCGGTGTTTTCTTCTTTATTAGCAATGATGTGGAGTACATGTCTGGGCTAAAGTGCCTGCTGCAGATGCGGTATCGATCACCCCTCTTGTCCGCAAAGACTTCTAGGACTCTACTTTCTAGCTCAGAGGCTGGATATCCGCAATATCGGACCCATTCTCTTATCTGATCTATTGTCTTAGGGAAAACATGCATTATAGTACCTTCAGATTTGTTATGGGTCTTCGAAGGGCAACCGCCAATGGAACAGGCAGGCATTATGGAAAGTTCTGAAAAGTAAAGATCAACAATTCTCTATGAATACCAATGTGTTAAAACAGTAAATGACACATAAAAGGTTCAATGCAAGGTCCGTTTTGGTTCTTGGAACTATACACGTTATTCACATGCGGATAAGTATTTCAATAACTTTCAAAAAATAGAAAAAGTAATTTGACTAAACTCAGAACATGTGACTAGTTCCTTGCATGTACTGTCGTGAACGAAAAGAAAACATGGATGCAATTTGATGACTACTAGCAAATAGATATAAATTAAAAAATTGGACGCAAAATGATTATGGTACATGGACTTACCTTGACGAACAAACAGTTAGATGCAGGGATCAGAGTAGTTTCTTGTCGTAGAACAGGGAGCAGTTCACAGGTTGCAAACTGACGAGTTTGCTCAAAGTGGTCACGGAAGTTCACAGAGACGAAGAGCAGATAACCAGCACCTTCACGGGTTGACTAGCAAAGCGCAAAGAAGTTCTCATTAGAAATATGAAGTGGGTTATAAAGAATTCGAACCAGGGGTGTGTTTGTGAATGAATGACGTGTATATGTCGTGGCATTATGTGGATTGCAGGGGGCCGTCCAGCGTGAGGGGGATGCTTGGCAGGAGACACGGGGTCTGGAGGTAGACATGGGAACAACAAACCCATGCTCTATAGACCACTTTGAAGTGTACATGGTCTTTGGCACCTCTTGGCCTTTATCGCTCCCTGACAGCTCCACTTGCCAGCAGCTCAAGTACCCCGGTGCGAACTGCCTTTGATAGGGCGGGGGGTGGATCGGGGCGGTGGTCGTGCAGACAAGACACAGGAAGACTCGTGAATGGAGACACACTTATGTGGATTGCAGGGGGCCGTCCAGCGTGAGGGGGATGCTTGGCAGGAGACACGGGGTCTGGAGGTAGACATGGGAACAACAAACCCATGCTCTATAGACCACTTTGAAGTGTACATGGTCTTTGGCACCTCTTGGCCTTTATCGCTCCCTGACAGCTCCACTTGCCAGCAGCTCAAGTACCCCGGTGCGAACTGCCTTTGATAGGGCGGGGGGTGGATCGGGGCGGTGGTCGTGCAGACAAGACACAGGAAGACTCGTGAATGGAGACACACTTATGTGGATTGCAGGGGGCCGTCCAGCGTGAGGGGGATGCTTGGCAGGAGACACGGGGTCTGGAGGTAGACATGGGAACAACAAACCCATGCTCTATAGACCACTTTGAAGTGTACATGGTCTTTGGCACCTCTTGGCCTTTATCGCTCCCTGACAGCTCCACTTGCCAGCAGCTCAAGTACCCCGGTGCGAACTGCCTTTGATAGGGCGGGGGGTGGATCGGGGCGGTGGTCGTGCAGACAAGACACAGGAAGACTCGTGAATGGAGACACACTTATGTGGATTGCAGGGGGCCGTCCAGCGTGAGGGGGATGCTTGGCAGGAGACACGGGGTCTGGAGGTAGACATGGGAACAACAAACCCATGCTCTATAGACCACTTTGAAGTGTACATGGTCTTTGGCACCTCTTGGCCTTTATCGCTCCCTGACAGCTCCACTTGCCAGCAGCTCAAGTACCCCGGTGCGAACTGCCTTTGATAGGGCGGGGGGTGGATCGGGGCGGTGGTCGTGCAGACAAGACACAGGAAGACTCGTGAATGGAGACACACTTATGTGGATTGCAGGGGGCCGTCCAGCGTGAGGGGGATGCTTGGCAGGAGACACGGGGTCTGGAGGTAGACATGGGAACAACAAACCCATGCTCTATAGACCACTTTGAAGTGTACATGGTCTTTGGCACCTCTTGGCCTTTATCGCTCCCTGACAGCTCCACTTGCCAGCAGCTCAAGTACCCCGGTGCGAACTGCCTTTGATAGGGCGGGGGGTGGATCGGGGCGGTGGTCGTGCAGACAAGACACAGGAAGACTCGTGAATGGAGACACACTTATGTGGATTGCAGGGGGCCGTCCAGCGTGAGGGGGATGCTTGGCAGGAGACACGGGGTCTGGAGGTAGACATGGGAACAACAAACCCATGCTCTATAGACCACTTTGAAGTGTACATGGTCTTTGGCACCTCTTGGCCTTTATCGCTCCCTGACAGCTCCACTTGCCAGCAGCTCAAGTACCCCGGTGCGAACTGCCTTTGATAAGGCGGGGGGTGGATCGGGGCGGTGGTCGTGCAGACAAGACCCGTTTGCCGCAGGGCCTCACCAAGGAGAGGCCATCTAACTGAATGTAAGAGGATGGCTGCAGGATCTACTACATGGAAGGCAGGGGGGTGAGTTTATAAATACCTCACCCTCCCAGGAGAATATACACTAGATTCATTTAAAAAATCAAAACAACCATTGTTAAAATATATGTTGGGCTTTATTTTAGATTTTAATTAAACATAAATAATAAACATTACACATTGTAAAGTTGAGGTTGCAGCACATCGAGGGAAAATCCGCGGTATTGTCCACTGTCACTGGGGAAATGTTGTCTAATGGCAAGTACCGCACAGGCAGGTATTACTCTCCGAACGCGGTGTCCGAGCCTCCCGTGAAGCCACCAAGTGAAGCAACGATAGGCCACCAGCCTGTACCACCTGTGAAAAAAAAAGATGCAAACTGTATTAAACTGACCAAACTTTCTTATCAATGTCGATTCAGGTAACACATGTCATTTTCCTTAGAAAAAAATTATATCTAGAAAATGCACTATATGGAACCAATTTACATGCGTTCCAATGATATGTAAATGTAATTTTATATGTGGGAGACGACCATGAAATAGTGGTGGCATCACTGACATCACAAACAGAGTATACTTACTCGTTACTCGGATTACGCGGACGAACAGTGCCACGAAGTTCGTGCATAAGCACCATCATCATCCTCAACACTGTCCGTGAGAGGCAGGCTTCCCTGAACTCTGGCAGCTCGGTGATGCATTGCGGACTTTGCTCGCCTTCCTGCTGACTTTGCTCGCTTTCCGAAATGTAGGCCAAGCACCCGGAATTTTCACGGCAGCAGCAGTTCTCCTCCTCAGTTGGCATTAGCTCGCACCGATTGCACGTGCACCAGGTGGAGACGCCGTCCATGCGACATGGTCCAGGCTCTTCATCCGTTGACTGGTCCTCCCAACTGCCGTCCGAATCCCCATCGTTTTCGCGTGCTTGCCTTTCCAGTAGTTCTTCCTCGGTGTACTCGGGCTCGTACATATACGGCATTATTGTGGCCATTGTGCGGTAAAGATAGTAAAATAATTTATAGCGGTGGTACTGGTATCTGTTCACACGGGCTACAAGCGGCGAAGGTAGCTGACCAGAGCACTGAAACGAGTCACAGAATACTCAAAGTAACACAGAGAGAGGAATGGAATCGAAAATCTGCTGCTGTATGTTGTGAAACGGTCTGTTTATACTTATTGGGGAAAGAGGCGTCCTGCCATTTCCATGGCAACACGTCAATAGCTGAGGCGCAGCGATTGTTGACACGAGACGTGCTTGAAATGGGCAGTACGCGTCTGCTGATGTCAGGCTCAGGGGCGGGGGATTTGATTTAGTGCCGCAAAGGCAGGTGAGCCAGGTCGATGCGGCGGAATGATAGGATTATCACAAAATGGAGGCTGATTTCGAGTGCGATAAGGGGCGAAAAGTCGGGTAAGGTCCATAGGAAAGTTTCCTACGATCTACCGATTTATGCTTACAAACACATGGCCGACCCGTAGGGACAATAAAAAAAAAGTCCCGGAACTCTCCTTTAACCAATCCGCTTGCAACAAGAATGGAGAGCAACAACAGACTATACTAGCCTGTGCATGCGAGTGAGAAAGAAAAGGCACGGCGATGCACGAGCCGAGCCTTGGGTTGCTGTGAGGCCATGCGCCCTCTGCCCACAGGAGCGGGCTGTACAAGGAAATTAAAAATATAAGTGCCAATCAGAATTAAAATAATAAAAGCAATTATTTCAAAAATAATGTACAATGATGGTTGGAAGCCGCCAGTCAACCGCCGCGGCCCGGAATAGCCAAGTGCCTAAAAGGAAACAAGAAGTGAGCTATAAATCGAACAAAGTAAAATCAAAGTAAAGAACAGCTGGAGGCTAAATGCCATATAAATCCAGGTTGCAAGTGTTTTAAAATATAGAGTGGCTGTGCCCACCGTCCAGTGGTTTCAAAGTGTTCGGTCTGGTAGTGTTTAAAAATGGACAGTGGGCACGGCCAAAGGCTGTACCCACTGACCATGGCCAAAGGCCATGGCTTGTGGTCTGATAGTGTTCTAATTATCTATGCAATAACAAAACCCTTGAAATTCAAGGAAGAAACTTTAGCTGCAGGGACGTTAAGGTGAGCAATACATTGTAACAAAACCTTTGAAATTCAAGTAAAGAACTTTAGTTGCCGGGACATTAAGGTGAAAACGTAACGTCTGAAATTCAGCTAAAGCCACCTTTGTGCCCTCTGTTGCTCAGCCTATGACCACAATGATGACATCGCATATGTCATCACTGGTGACCTCTTTGACATCACTGATTGCATCACTGATGACATCACTGTGCCATCGCTAATAGTATCATTTGACATCAATGATTTTTTAACTAATGGCTGTTAGGGAGAATTCTCTGTTAAGGCTAATTTCCCAAACCTAGTGAGTCCCCCAGCAGCTTTGCTGGATTCTTTTTTTTTTTCTTTCTCCTGCTAAGAGTGAGACTCTTTTTCTCCCACTCTTAGACCTGATTTGAGATATCCTTTGACTTTGTAATGTGTTTTATGGGCTATGGGGTCTTTTACTCCATAGGGTTTCATGTATTTTTGGTAAGTGTGTTACACAGCACCCTCAGTGCAGTAACACAGGGGTGTCATAGTGACCCCCAAACATAGACTCCATACCCTGGGACTGACTACTGTCTCCCAGGGCATGTAAAGTCACCATTGACTTTACTAATCTTAAATTGTGAACAGAACCAGTACAAACCATCATATTGTGGAAGTACTGGTAGGGGTAATTAGATTGCCCCAGGTTTTTTTTCGAGGGGGCACTGTGCAGTCCCCCCTCGTCGAGTTTCTGGCTGGTGGCAGTGGTTACCACGCGAAATATTCCACCGCAATATTTCCTATGGGATTTTCCCATTCATTTTAAATGCACCACTTTTTTTGGTGCAATGTTAAAGATACCGCCGGGTTATTTCATTAATATTTATTCCCCGGTTGGGTCTTTTTGCCAGGACTCGGTTTTAAAATGACGTTTGTGTTCGCATCTGTAACTCCAACCCAAGTCGAACCCTTTGTTCCACTTTTTGGCGGGCTTCTCCACAGAAGCCTCCAAAAGTGGTGCCACTCTGTCTGGGTCTACAGGATGTGTGGGAGGGGGGTTTAGGCACCCTGGACTGAGTTGCCTCAGTGGTGAGCCGCCCGGCTCACCACTTAGCATGTTTGATTGACAGCTAGGACTGATGAATGGGGGTTTTCTGCATAAAAGCAGGGCTTTGGGGACTGGAACTTCAGAAGTCACCACAGGACCAAAGAATCCGAAGAGGGAGAAGCTGAGCCGACCTGCAACGACGACACCACCGGTGGAGCCCTGCTGAACCGTCTCACCACTTCCCAACGACAGAGAAGATCTTCATCTCGGAGAGTCTTCTTCCTCTGAACTGGTGGGGATAACCAGTTCACCCTTCTTTTCACCTTCCTGGATCGTCTCGTGGTCGAATCGCCCGTGCCAAGCACCCCGGCGGCTGGATAGCCACGCTTCACCACTACCGCGAATAAAAGGGTAGTACCTTTTAACCGGGAAACTCCGCGGCTGGTTTCTTCCCTGGCAGTGCAACGACCTCCAGCTTTCCTCCACGTTGAGATCTTCTCTTCCCCTGGACCAAGCACCGACTTTCACCCGCTGCCAGGAACAACTGCCCCCGCTGGAGCTTTCTCACCATTTCTCGTCCCGCCTGGTTTCCCTTGCAACAGACTGTTCAAGGTGTCCCGTAAATCCTTGACTTTCTATCTTGGGGTGACTCGGGACCTGCTAACTAACTTTTTCTGAACTGATCCAACCCTTTTCGAACTATCAGCAACGACTCTGTAAAGTACTATTCAACTGTGTGATCTTGGACACATTCCGCCTTGCTCTCTCCAAGAGTGGGCCTGGCCTATGACTTTCTTGCTCCTCAGTAGACTCTGCCTTTTCTGACTTGCTCTGGTTCTCCTCAGTGTTGGTATTGTGTATCTTCCTAATTCTGCCTTTTTCCCTCCCTTTTTAACTAACTTATTGGAGTGCCATCTTAGGTTAAGCGCTCACCTCTGTCTGAAAATAAGTGGTGTTTTAACTAAGACTTGATCAATAAGTAATCAGGGATGTATATATATTAATAGTGACTGAGTTTGAACTTGCTTGCCATATTAGTGTTAGTGTATTTTACAAAGTGTGTTTTTAAATAAATAATTATATACTTTTATACCCAAGCTCTGGTCAGTGTTTGCTTGTGCTACTATATCTTTGTACCTATCTTGTATACTCTACATACTGTCTAACTCTTCTTGAGAGAAGTCTGGCTGCTCAGCCACAGCTACCAGGTAAATCTGGGTGGTACAGACTGCTACCAATTGGGTTTACTGCCAACACCTGTAGTCCTAAGCCTTTTGCAGTGGTCCCTAAGGGAACTGCACAGGTTTCTGCCTAACACTGGCATCAGAGATAAGATCACTCTACATATTTGCCTTTATTTAGACCACCGCTCCGTTTCTACAAATGTGATATTAGCATTTTAGAATAGTTCATAACAATGAGTACATTGTTTAAAACAGTAAACAGCTACACGTGCATCATATCACCACTTGTGAAGCTTTCCTTTGTAGTACATTGGTAAAAGATGATATCTGAATTATAATCAAAACGGTGCACAACAAAAAGTTCCAAAATAACAAAAGATCAAGAGGATGTCTCCCTCCTTTTGTTCCGGTACTGTTTACAAATGCCAGAAGTATTGGCTTCCTTCTCCTGGTTCTTTAACTCCTGGTTCTTTAACATCATGCAATGTCTGGCGGATTGACTCTCCCTGAGGCTTAATCCAGTTGCCCACAATAACAATACCAGGCAAATTACCTCTATTCCCCCTGGTTGTCCACAGCATTCTGAGGGAATTACTTGCTTCCCCAGGGTTTCTTCCAGTGCTCCTGTTGGGCCTTTTTCAGGCTTCCTTTCATGCCTCTGGGTCCCTGACCCTGGTGGACAGACCTGGTTCCTCCCACCAGATGCTGTGCCGAAGAAGAATAGCTTGGTATGCACTACCCACGCTGTCGTGGTCCTTGTCCCTGGTTGGAAGACCTGGTTTCCTCCCACCAGGTACTGTGCTGAAGAAGAATAGATTTATTTTATGTATTGGACATTTGTATGGCGCCTATACACATGTGTTTCCAGGCGCCACAACACAAATTTGTGCAGGGTTCGGGGGGGCATATGAAAGAAAACAAAAAGAAACAACAATAACGGTTATATTGGCCTTGTGACAATCCTACCGTTCAAGTGCAAGACAAAGGACGTACGGGAGGGGGAGGGGGTAGAGGGAGAAGTGCAGAAGGGAATGCCCCAAAAAGAAAGGGGGCGGGGTGAACAAGTGCTTGAGGGGCCAAGACGGGAAGTGCCAGGGGAAAGGGAGCTTAAGTGCGATGGACAGTCCGGGGGAAAGGGTGCCTGAGGGCAAGTGCTGGCAAGGGATGCTGGGAGGACTGGTAGGGTGATGGTCTGGCCCCTGTATGACTCAGAAGGGGCCTGCCCCCAGTCGCTGTGGCAGAGGGACATTAGCACGGGAGAGGAAGAGAGGAGGAAGAGGAGAAAAGGAAGGTCTTGAGAAGTTTCCAGAACTATAAAAGATCGGGCTGAAGTCTGAGGGGGGGCAGAGAAGCTGTTCCAGAGGGAGAAACCTACTGAGGAAAGAGATCTACCTCCCACTCTACTTGGAGAAACGTTTGATCGGCAGAGAGTTTGAGTTAGAGTAGCAAAGTACTCTAGCAGGGAGGGGAAGCTAGAGGTAGATAGCCTTGTGGATGATGCAAAGGGTCTTGGAGAGGCTTTAGGGCTGGAGAGATGCAGCCCTGGGCTTGAGGCCAAGGATAAGTTTGGGTTTGTTGAAGGGGCGAAGGGAAGAAAGAGGCAGATTGAGAAGCATGGAGAGCAACACACTGTTGCAGTAGTCAAGCCGAGAGAGAACCAGGACCCTGGAGACATTGAGCTTCTGGGGGAAGGTGAGAAAAGGTAGAATGACTCTGATGAGGTGGAGCTGAAAATTGCACTTCTTGGCAAGGTCCACGATGTGAGAAGATAAAGAGAGAGGGGAATCAAATATAATCCCAAGGTTTTTTGCCTCAGAGGAGGGGGTGGGTAGGTATTGGGCATAAGGAGGGTGGGGAGAGTGTGGGGGGGAGCAGGGAGCATGCCTCCCATCAAGAGGGATCTCTGTCTTACTGGCAGAGATCTTTGGGAGACCACCATGCCTGAACAGAAGTCAGGCAATCAGGTATGAGAGAGGAAGGAGAAGAGGAAGAGGGTGGCATCTTAAATGATAGCTGTGTGTCATCTGCATAACACTGGAAATGAGGGGTGAAGGTGGAGATAAGGTGAGCCAGAGGGGCCAGATAGATGTTGAAGAACCATGGCGATAGGATAGAGCCTTGAGGGATGCCCCAGGTAGAGAGTGAGCTGGAGTAGAGAAAAGGTCCAATTTTACTTGTGAGGGTCTGTTTGAAAGGAAGGTCGGCCACGCCAGTGCCCTGCCAGCGCCATGTCCGTGATGCCTAGGGTATCATGGAGCTGGTTCATGAGCATAGAGTGGTTAACTCTTTCAAAGGCAGAAGAAAGATCAAGGAGGATCAGGACGGAGGGAGTGTTAGTCCAGGTTAGAGAGCAGATCTTCACAGGTTTTCAGGAGAGCATTTTATGTGCCTTTGGATGCACTGAAAGCAGACTGGTGGTCATGGAGGCAGCCTACCAATTCAGTGTGGCGGGCCAATTGGAGGATGACCAGCTTCCCCATGAATTTGCCCAAGAAAGGGGTGATAGTGATAGGGCGGTAGTTAGCCGGGCTGGAAGGGTGGATGGATTTTTTTGAAGTGGGTGCACAAAAGAGTGCTTAAGGGGTTGTGGGAAGGAGCCAGTGCAAAGGAATGGTTGCAGAGCTCGGCCAAGGCTGGGGCGAGAGAGGCAATGTTGTCCTTGATGGTTCTGGAGGAGCAGGGAGAAACATGTTTAGAGGAAAGTTTCATAGAGCGGAGAACTCTGGAGACCTCATCAGGTGCAATGGGAGAGAAGATGGGGAGAGTAAGGCGGGGGAAAAGGACCAAGGGATGCAAGAGCAGGGAGTGGGGTTGGAGCAGATGACAGAATGTCCAGTGTTTTGAAGGAGAAGTTGGCAGCCAGTGCAGTGCAGAGGGCCTGGGAGGGAGGATGAGAGGAGGACACTGCAGTAGGATTGGTAAGTTCCTTGCAGATTTTAAAGAGCTCAGCCATTTTATTGGTGGCATCGGAGATGCAGGCTTGGCTATGAGCCCTCCTCTTGGAAGAGATAGTGAGACAGTATTGCCTTTGGCGTAAGCAGCAGGCCAGTTTATCAGAGTATGAGCTGGGTGCCTGCCACTTCCACTCTGCAGCCTTGCACTTGTTTTTCAAAGCTGCCAGACCAGAATCATACCAAGAGTTGCATTTGGAGGCAGGCTTCATGCAGATCCTAATGACTGGGGCAAGGATGTCCAGGGTGTTAGATATAGAGAGATGGGGGTTAGCAAGAACAGAGTCAGAAGGAGGTGGGAGGAGGAATGAAAGATGAAGTAAATACAGCAACTGAGACCCTCTTCATCGGTCGAATGTCGGAGGAGACTGGCAGTGTGGATGAAGGCATTGTCAGTGGACAAGGGAGGCCCAAATGTGAAGAGAAGAGAGAGTGGTCCGACCAGTAGTGATGGGAAAAGTGGGATGCACTTCCAAAGCTGTCGTGGGTCCTTGACTCTGCTTGAGGTCAGACCTGTTTCACTAACCTGCCGGTTTTTCTTTTTTTATGTTTGACAGCTTCACTTTCATGTTGTCTTTCTCTTGGGTCCCAGACCCTCATCAGATTACTGCCTGGTCTTTTCTTTAATTCAGGCAGTCTCTATTTCCAGACATGGTAGGTACAACCCCAAAAGAGCTCATTAGCCCTTATTGGGCGTGGGTCCCAGACTCTGTCATTTCTGTGTTGTGCTCTTTTGGTTCTCCCAGCAAGCACCCTGCCACCCCAACCCCTTCTCTGGGGCTCACTGGCTTTCTTTGGTGGCTTATTGGCCTTTTTCTCTTGATTGGTTGCTGCTCCTATCCTTCCGGCTCTGTGGCATCTCTGCAGCCCTTTTCGATACTCAGGCGGCAGCCCTCTAGCATTCCAGCTCTTTTCACCAGCAATACATGCTCCGTCTGTCTTCTCGTCTCAGAGTCCCCGCCAGAGAGGTTTCACAGATAAGTCTTCCAGTTGGGCACCATCCTGTCCTTTTCTGCTTCTCCCGTTTCGGTCTGCATGCAGGTTGCCGAACTACCAGTTCACACTAGGAGGAAGTCTCTCTCTCTCTATGCTTTCCCTCTTTTCTTTTGAATAGGACTTGGCCAATCAGGTGATGAAGAAGACTAGACTGTGCCCTCTGGTTCTCAAGAGTGTTCTTTATTAGTCAGTGCCACTTCTCCAGCATGGGGTCTGGCATGGATTCACATGCTCATGAATATTCCCCGTCGTCAGGCTGGGAATCCTCGGTAAAGAAAAAACCAGTATCAGTTTCGTTTCTGATCTGTCTTTCGTAGTAGTAACCAATCACTGGTCTCTGCGTCATACTGACCACAGCCAATGACTGCCCTCTACCTAAGCCCCGCCTCTGGCAGCCATCTTCAGATTTTTACCGCACGTTCATGTGTTGGGATCCTCGTGCTATTGCTCTCGAGCGTTAGTGCTATTTTTTCACGTTTTTTCTCAAAAACTTCGTTTTTTCGGTCAAAAGAGCCTCAAGCTCCACCGACTCTCCATCCGATCAACGGGGACCCGTGTCGGATTGGTCTACGCCCCTCAAGGGTGAAGATTCGTCGAGCTACGCTTTTGGAGGACTCCAGAAGTTTCTCAGCCCCATCTCGGTCATGGCCCAGGAGAAGGGAAGCTCGACGCCCGGAAAGCTGTTCAGGGTCTGCCCTGGATGCCAGCTGCAGAATGTCTTTAAGGAAGACAAACACTCCTTTTGTCTTTACTGCCTACATGAAGACAAGACGCACGTGGAGAAGGACTGTGCGTTTTGCGGCAACATGTCGGAGCGGACCATGAAGGACCGCCATCAACGTCTCGCCAACTGGCTGGAAGGGAAGAGCCCGTCCGGCGAGAAGAAGAAGAAGAAATCCGAGCGGTCTTCTAAGACCTTTGAGGACGCCCCGGCGACGGGGCTCCGACATAAGGCCAAGCACCGCGAGTCCGCTGGCACCGGGAGCGCCGAACGGTCGGGCTCTACGGGCACCAGGCAGGGCGCACCCTCCCCGGCACCATCAACCACGAGCCAACGCTCTGGGTCGGGTAAGAGGAAGGCCGAGCACCCGGCGAAGCTCCTGGAGAGGCCCCGGTCGAGCTCGAAGGCGGAGGGGGAGCAAGGCAGTGCCCCCCCCCCTCAAGGAGAAGGCGGTGAGCGCACCAAGGGTGGTGAAAGCCTTAATCCATCCGGCCAAGGCCTCTATCGAGACAGTCGCAGCAGCCCTGGCTCAGCCTGTGGAGGCTACGCCGGTGGTGGCGACCTCGGGGCTCAGAGTCTCCCTGCCACCGCGGAGGGAGTCCTCTTTTATGCCCATCGACAGGACCCCCGTGAAACCTCCGACGGAGAAGAAAAAGGGGGGGCAGGAGGTCGCCGTAGATTCGGCCTCAACCTCTGAGGAAGAACTGATCGAGGTCTTAAGCCACGGCGTTGGCGTGGAAGAAGACCAGCCCGTCGGGAGGGATCCCGACGCAGGAGACGACGACATCGTCGAGGGTACCGACGGGGCCCCTGACCGCCCGTCGGATTCCCCTCTGCCAGTGCCGCAAGACAACTCGGCGGCCATTTTGTTGGCTATATAGTCCTTATGCTCAGAGATAAGGACGAGACTGCCGTTACCAGTGGAGGAACCACTCCCGTCAGGGGACCCGGAACCAGGCCCTTCGGGCAGCCCCCCTCCTAAGAAAAGAAGGATTCACCCTCCACCTCCTTTTCAGCCGTCGCGCCCCGTTCAGCCCTCCTCCCCGTCCACGACTCGAGGGGATGATACGGGGACTGACACGGCCGCAACGGGTACGGACGACGAGGTGTACGATGAGGATCTGCCGTCGTCTCCTCCCACCCGGGCTTCCCCGCCCGACGAGATTGGATCTTTTCACTCCATGATCGCCAGGGCATCCGAGCTCTTCCAGCTCTGCCCTGAGGAGAAGAAGAAGGAAGGTTTCCTTTATCAGCGGCGCGAGGCCAAGAGGAAGACGGTCCTCGCGGTACCTTTACTGGGCGATATTTGGGATGAGGGCCTCGCCCTCCTCAAGAACCCATCCACGACGCCGGCTAGAAGAGACCGGTACGAGAAGAAGTACCGGGTCCCGGACGCGGCCCCCTTGTGCCTCCGGGCGCAGCCTACCCCGGACTCCCGTCGTCTCCGCGGCGGCCAGGAAGAAAGCGGGGGTTGCGGCCTCCACGTCGACTTCCCCGCCGGACGGCGAGGGAAAGAAATTGGACACGATGGGGCGCAGGGTCATCTCGTCTGCAGCGACGACGATTAAGGCGGCTAACGCCTTGGCTATCGTAGCCCGGTACGACAGGGAGCTGTGGTACAAGCTGGCTCCCCTGCTGGACTTCCTACCGGACGACAAGAGGGCGGATGCCCTGGAGATCTTGCAGGAAGGTGAGGTGGCGTCGGACCACGCCATCACTATTGCGATGGACATCGCCGACACTGGATTTCGCCAGTTGGGCAACGGCGTGTGCCTTAGGCGGCTGTCATGATCTCTGCTTCCAAAAGGTCAGGGTTTTCCCAACTCCCTTGGAAGCAGATCCATAACCCAGGTTCCGAGTGCCAACCAGTCCCAATTGGGACCTTTTGGACCCAGTCCTGGCGCCAGTGGCACCAGGCTCATAAATATGCCCAGTCCCAGCGCTGGAAGCGCCGGGCTCATAATGCTTGGGTGGACTTACCTGCAGCAGACCATGCTGCTTACTTGCCTGCCAGTTGAGCCTCTGATCCTCTTCTGTTTGGAACTACTTTTCCTGTTGGGTGGGGCAGGAGCCACTCCCTAGATTCAGAACACTGGAACTCTTCTGGAAAGCAGGAACTCTTTTCTTACCTAGGCGTGGCTGTGGAAGGAGACACCTAAGCACTACAGGAGGCTATTTAAACCACACCCGATGGATGAATCTTGCTTTGCGTTATTCTGCATCCTCTGCAGCAGAACGCTCATCGTGTCTTCTGCATCTGATCCTGGGCCTAAGGAAAAAGGCTTACCATCCTGAATCCAGTCTTCAGCAACACCTATAAAGACAAGAAAGAACAGATTAGCATTACGGTCTTCAGTGACAGCTCTTCACTTACCTGGTCCATCGGCTGTCACCAACGCCTCGCGCTGCATTCCGGCATCTGAAAGATAAAGGCTTGCCTACTCTTCGTGCGCTCCGGAGGTCTTCACACTGCATTCCGGCATCTGAAAGATAAAGGCTTGCCTACTCTTCGCACGCTCCGGAGGCCTTCGGCGCTGCATCCCGCATCTGAAAGACAAAACAAGGTGCGTTTAAAGACATTGGGGAACTTTAATACTCACGTGCCATTACTCCTTTCCACATCTAACCCAGTGGGTATTCCGGCACCCTGCAGCCGCTCCGAACTTGTACCTGCAAAATAAAAAGACAGTTAGAGCGCATCGTGAAGCAGGCAACAAGCGCTTACTTACGTGCTTCCAGGCGCTTCTATTCATCACACGGGCTCCATCTTCAACTCACTTCAGCCCGTCATCCGCCATCGCCGGAACCCTGCAAAACAAGAAACATCATTACTAAAGACTTTAAAGACATTAGAATTACTCGAAACTTACCGTTCGTGCAGTAAACGACGGACAGCAGTCCTCTGAAGTCAAGAGGCCTGCTCCCCTTATCCAGTGAAGAAACTGGTTACAGCACCCTGCCCCGAGGCAGATGGAGAGCACGGCGTTCACTTACCTAAGGTGAGAGCGTTAACCTTTGGGGTTCTACTGGAGAAGAGAAAGGGAAGAAGAGAGAGACATTCAATAACCCAGTTCCTTAATCCCATATTTTCTATCTGCAGACATCTTACCCTTCGAGTCAGACATACAGTGCACAGAGGTCCAGCCCAAAGAGCCAGCCGTGTGTTACACATCACCTTTGAAGATACGGTATACGCCCAGTCAAGACCGGCGCCTCTACAGGAATCAGGTGAGCGTTACAGCGGCGTGGATGGCTCAAGGCTACTGACTTCCGTCAAGACGTACAGATCAGAGTCCTGGACATGCCGTTCGATGGGAACAACCTGTTTGGGAAAACAGTGGACGATTTCCTTCAAGCCATTAAAGCGGACACGGAGACAGCCCGGGCTCTCGGGGTTCTCCAGCAACGGCGGCCGCCCTTTCGGAGCGGCGGAGGCAAGGGCGCCTCCAAAGGTTCCGGCGGCGGATTTTCCACCTACCGTCAAGCGGCCCGTTCGTCGTCTCAAGAAGCTTACAGGGGACGAGGCAAGTCAGGCAGACCCCGCCGTCGTCGCCAAGGAGGTCAAGGCGGCAAAGCCTCGTCTAAGCAGGATTGAACCGGCCGTGGGGTCGGGCCCCCACCAAAGCACCTTGGTGGGAGGCCGGCTGGCGAGCTTCGTCAGCGTGTGGGAGTCCATCTCCACCGACCGTTGGGTGCTGGACGCCCTAGCCCAGGGCCACGTGCTCGAGTTTCAAAGAAGGTGCCCGTGCGTCCCCCCTGTGGCCAGGAAAGAGCTTCACGTAACTCAGCTTCTCCGGGAGGTAAGGGCGATGCTAAGGAAGGGCGCCATCGAACTCGTCCCAAGGAGGCTTCGGGGCTCCGGAGTTTACTCAAGATACTTCCTCGTGAAGAAGAAGACGGGAGGATGGCGCCCCATCCTAGACCTACGACGGCTGAACAAGTCCATCAAGGCACAGAAGTTCCGGATGGTCACCCTCCAGCACGTCCTGGGTCAGCTGGAGGAGGGCGACTTCCTGTCGTCGTTGGATTTGGAGGATGCCTACTTGTATATTCCCATCCTAAAAGGGCACCAAAAATTCCTCAGGTTCGTGGTCCAAGGGCGTCACTACCAGTTCAGAGCCCTTCCCTTCGGTCTACGGTCGGCACCCAGGGTATTCACCAAGTGCCTTGCACCAGTGGCGGCGCAGCTGCGCCGAGAGGGGATCCACGTCTACCCCTACCTGGACGACTGGCTCATCCGAGCCAAGACGAGGGAGCTCGCCGTGGAGCACACGGCAAGGACCGTCCAACTTCTCACGGACCTGGGATTCTCCGTGAACTACGCCAAGTCCCACCTGGTACCCGCGCAAAACGCACTGTTTCTGGGAGCGAAGCTCGACACAGTGTCCCTTCTGGCCTCCCCGTCGGAGGAAAGGACCAGGTCCATCCTGGGCAAGGTACAGCGGATGTTGGTTTCCGACGCGGCCAAGGTGAGGTCCATCAAGTCCCTCCTCGGAATGATGTCTTCTTGCATCTACCTCCATATCAACGTCCTGGAGCTCCGTGCAGTGTTCTGGGCCCTCAGGTCCTTCCTTCCGTCCCTCAAGGGCAAGGTGGTGAGGATCTTCACCGACAACACCACCACCATGTTTTACATCAGGAAACAGGGCGGAACCAGGTCCCCAGCACTGTCCAAGGAGGCGCAGGACCTGTGGCATTGGGCCGTCGCCCAAAGGATGTTTCTGGTGCCGTTTCATCTGGCAGGGATAAAAAACACCATCGCCGACTCACTCAGCAGGGAGCTGCGCTCGTGCCACGAGTGGGAACTACGGCAGGATCTAGTGGATCGCCTCTTCCGACGGTGGGGCACACCCCAGATCGACCTGTTCGCGACGGCGACGAACTCCAAGTGCCAGAGGTTCGCCAGCAGGTTTCCCCAGCCGAGGAGCATGGGCGATGCTTTCTCGTTCCCCTGGGCGGGCCTGTTCCTATACGCGTTCCCTCCATTGCCACTACTGATCCGGCTCATCAACCAGCTCAAGAGGTCACGGTGCAGGATGATCCTCGTCGCACCTGCGTGGCCGAGGCAGATATGGTTCCCTGACCTTCTGGACTTGTCAGCGTCCCCGTCAATCAAGCTGCTAGTGGACGCGGATCTGCTCTCCAGGGAAGGAGGCGCCATCCTCCACCACGACCCGAAGTCGCTGAACTTGCAGGCCTGGCTCCTGCAGCGCTAGAGTTTGGAGGATACGACATACCGGCCGACTGCAGAGAGGTTCTTGCAAAGGCCAGGGCGTCCTCGACTCTTAAATGCTACGGACACAAATGGAAGAGGTTCTCTGTCTGGTGCCACGCACAGAAGATTAACCCTCTAAGGATTACGGCTCCCCAAGTACTGCCGCACCTGTTGACGCTGGCCAAAGCTGGACTGGCACACGCGTCCGTCAAGATTCATCTTGCTGCGATCTCCCGATACACTAGAACCACGGGCCGGACGTCCTTGTGGTCTCATCGTCTGGTGAAAGAGTTCATGAAGGGACTGTTCAGATCGTTCCCGCCGGTGAAGGCTCCGGCCCCGGCGTGGGAGCTCAACGTGGTGCTGACCAAGCTCATGGGACCTCTGTTCGAGCCTCTGCACTCGGCCCCGTTGAAGTTCCTGTCGTGGAAAACAGCGTTTCTTGTGGCCATCACCTCCGCACGACGGGTGGGAGAGATCCAGGCCCTTTCCTGCAAGGCCCCGTACTTGACTTTTCACGACACGAGGGTGGTGCTCAGGACGCACCCCTCCTTCATGCCCAAGGTGCCGTCGGACTTTCATCTCAACGAACCCTTGGTGTTGCCTGTGTTTTTCCCGTCGCCTTCGTCGCCGGCTGAGAGGACTTTGCACTCGCTGGATGTGGCTAGAGCGCTGAAGTTCTACGTGGATCGCACGAAGTGTTTTCGGAAGATGTCACAACTCTTTGTGAACTTTGGGCCTGTCAATCATGGAAGGCTCTCTCGAAGGCTTCCATTTCCAGATGGCTCTCCGGCTGTATCAAGTACTGTCACCGGTTGGCAAACCGACCGCTGCCTGGCCGTCCGAGAGCACATTCCACCAGAGCGATCGCAGCTACCACGGCGTTCCTATCTGGTGTGCCCCTGCTGGACATTTGCAGGGCTGCTACGTGGAGGTCGACGCACACCTTCACGAAATTCTACTGCGTCGATCGGGATTCCAGGGAGGAGTCCAGGGTCGGCCAAGCAGTGCTGCGCAACCTGTTCGCCTGAGGTGAGCCTGGTGAGGAGGTAAGATTGCTTAATGTTGAGTTTGATGTGATGCTTAATGTTGAGCCTTTGCCACCTCCCGTGGTTGTGCATGTGGGTACTGCTATGTATTCTTTATTCATGAGCATGTGAATCCATGCCAGACCCCATGCTGGAGAAGGAACAAGTTACTTACCTGTAACTGTTGTTCTCCAGCATGGGTCTGGCATGGATTCACATGCGAACCCTCCCGCCTACCCCTCTGCGGCTCTTCACTTGGTCATACTGCCACTTCACGTGCTTCCAAATCTGAAGATGGCTGCCAGAGGCGGGGCTTAGGTAGAGGGCAGTCATTGGCTGTGGTCAGTATGACGCAGAGACCAGTGATTGGTTACTACTACGAAAGACAGATCAGAAACGAAACTGATACTGGTTTTTTCTTTACCGAGGATTCCCAGCCTGACGACGGGGAATATTCATGAGCATGTGAATCCATGCCAGACCCATGCTGGAGAACAACAGTTACAGGTAAGTAACTTGTTCCTTCTTCATCTCAGTACTGACTTCATTTGCCCATGAGAAAACATTATCCCTTTTAGTGTTTTCTAGAAAGTTATCTCTCTCTACTTTACAGAGAAATATAGAGGATTGGGGAAGAGATGGAGGGGCGTTTGGTGGATAGGAAAATACTGCATTCTCTCCTGATGGCCGTCCCTAACACCATAGGTGGGATCCCTCCCCATGTGATCCTCCCTCTTTGGCCCACCTCCAGGGGGACTGTTGGACTGTGGCCGCAACACCCTGGCCGCATGAGAAGAGGTTCCACCTAGGGGAGAAGGGACGACATCCGAAGTTAGATATGATATATGGAGCTTCAGGAATCCTAATTCCATCCCTGCTCTTTGTCACTTGGTTGAAACACTACCCTAACCAACAAGCAGTGTTACAGTGCTTCTGTATTTTCAAAGATCTGAGCCTGCATTATAAGAAGTGAAGAGGATAGGTAGACAAGGCACAGCTTCGGTGCACACACCATGAGTTGATATCTTTGAGTTTGTCTTTAAAGCAACCTCTTCTTGCTCTCACTGATATTCATCCAGGATGATAAAGCGAAGATGGAGAACCTCCTGCTCTGCTAACGTAAGCATGTGAATCGAGTTTAGGCCTCAACCCTCATGCCCTCATTCATAGCCTGCAAGTCCTGCCTTATAATGCGCTTCATCTTGGATTGGGCTGCGGCTGCCCTCGGCTGGGAGACTCAATGAAGAAAACTAGATGTTGTGATACCCGAACATAGATTAGTTAGAAACCCTCTAAAAAATAACATTCCCTCCAATGTTCCTCCAAGTTCCCTGCCACTGAAAGAGCTTCTTTTTATTGCCACCTACATTATCCTAAATGCCACTCCAACAGCAGAACAAACTAAAGAAATGACCTGTACCCCTTCTAAAATGTCTTTATGTGCAGCCCATCCTTTGCCCCCTACTCCTCTTACCTCTTCTGATGTTACCAAAACAGAGTGTAATGTTGTTGATAGAGTGTTCAGAGCGAGGGTGCGTAATGTGCATGATTGCCTGTAGTCAAAGCCGGTGAGCGCATTCTCTCCCTTGTGAATGATCATGTTTTGCAGTATTTAAGTGAGTAACATTATCTGGTATATTATTGAATGATAACTCCTCTTGCGGCTTTGCTGTACACTGTGAGAAACCAAAGGGTGTCTCACCTACTACTCCCTAGAGATCCCTCTCACAGGTGGCCAGGGCAGGTCGTCATCTTAAGATCCAGACCCTGGGGGTGGATCAGTGTTAGAGGATCACCTGGGCGAGGGGTCTTCGGGGGTTAGGGGTAAGGCGACCAATGGTGAAACGCGGTATTACCTCCTTTCCCGTACCCATGATCCCTCCTATTTCATGGGATTCTCCAATGTCCCAAGTCCCCCTCCTTTTCTACACAAACACTGGGCCGAGGAAGAGGGCGACTGAGAGTAACAAGGCTAACCCTTGCATATCTCATAGAGCATGTCCCGCTAATCGGGTCAGGCAAAGTCAGGAACTTGACTTTAACTGCATACATCTGACACCCATTAACTCTCCACCACACAAATAAAAGGCGGAACATAGAGGCACACTCTGAGCAAGGTGGACCACAAGAACAGCAGAGCGTCTGGGGCAAAGGCGAATCTATTTGAGCAGAGCGACGGATAGAGGGATGAGAATCAAGGGTAAAGAAACCCAGGATTTCACTGCAGAAGGTCGTTGCCTCCAAAGAACCATAAGAGATATGTGGAGAAGGCAAAATCCCAGACAAGAAGACTGCGTTGTGTTTCAAAGGTGCCCGCGACCCACCCAGATGAACGACGGCGACGCCAAGCCTGTGGTATTAACCTTGACTCGTGAATTAAAACGGAAAAGACAAGAAAGGAAAGATTGAAAGTGCAACAATATAACAATTGAAGGCTGCACGCGTGTGGATGAAACCCGAAGAAAGGCAGACCACTGGTGAACTTTAACAATTATCGATAACTGTGAAGCCAATGATTCTGAGTAGCGGAATGGTCCGGCAAAAGGAAGTAGCTCATTCGAAAGTCTCTGCGAAAGGTGAAATGTTTTTGTTATAAAGCAACAAAGTGAATGAACTTTAAAAGAGTAATGATCAAGATTGACCCCAGCAAGGGGGGAATTGAAAGGTGAATGTTGAACTCATGTGCTTATGATATTGAACTACATAGACCAAGAAACACTGGTGCAAACAAAGCAAGAGTGTGAGCAGAAAGGAAAGTCAAAGTGGTCCTGCGGAGCGGAGTGTCTGTAGTAAACGCCTTCCACATTCGAAAGTCTTCAACATCAGGAAAAGTTCCAAGCCTGACTGAGGGAGACCGAAAGTGTGATAAGGTAGGGGAAGGTAACACCTAATGAACCTGAATAAAGCTGGAAAAGTCTGAGCCCGATCGAGGGAGACCTACGTGAATATTTGGTTGAACGATGAAACTTTTTGTTGAACTGTGAAAGAACTTTTGGAATGCTGGAAAAGTAACTTTAACGTGGAAGGCCAGGTGGGCCTCGATCCACGTTGTGAACTGCTTCATTTTGAGAACTTGAGCCAGAGTGTGTCATCCTGACTACGGGGACCACCTTTCTCTGTGCTGTCCAACATGGGGAGGAGAGCTGACTCAGCCACTTTGACTCTTTATATTGTCACACTGATTTTCCTTTGCATACATGTTCCCCTTTACACTTTGTGTATAAGAGATAGGGCAGGCATTAGGTTTTGTTAGTATAAGACCATTTTGATTTATCAGGGACTGACTAGGACTGTTCTCTTTATTATTTGATGGTAGAGCCTACTCCCATCTTAGATATAGGGCAAAGTAGGACTTTATTCAAACCCAGAGAATTGAAAAAAGGTTTTACAAATTGTACCCTTTGTTTCAGTGTCATACTTGATACCATGCCTCCCTTAAAACACTGACTTTACAAGACTGTTTTGATCAAGCGGCACGTTTCACAGCTGTCTGCATATGAGTGATATATGGTAATACAACTGCGGTTTGAAGGGAACCTGGACGCAATCTGTCTTTATGATTTGCACACCATGTGCAACATGAAGCAGATAGTCAATTTTGGTTCTGATATGAACTAAGGTAACTACTTCTATAACAGATGCACAATAGTATGCTTATACTTGGTTGACATGATCCCTTTTTAGGGCATTTGTAGTGTACATACAGCTGTTGGTGTGCAGATGTTACTGCATTACTCTTGCTATGACACATTGGGCAGTATCTGGATGAATTTGCCAAAATCATGGCTAAGGCATCAACAACTGCTTCAGCATCTCAGGGAATGTGTGGCTCTGAATATACCACCTGTGAATGAAGATGCACCAAATACGCAGCAGGTACACGGGGCATGCAGGAGGGCTTTGCCTTTATCAATGCCATACTAGATGAAATCGCCTGCAATATTAACTCTTTAAAAACTAAACCGGATACATAGAGAATGCTCGGTTATAAGAAATGGAGACATAAATTAGTCAAGGTGAAATGTAGTCCTCCATCACAACCTTGAAGAAGGAGTTTAAAGCAGGTAAGGCAAAGTGTTAAGATTTGGAATCAAACTCTCAGCGAAAAAATATTTGTATAGTGGAAGTTCTGGAAAGTGTACCACAGGGCAAGATCGAGCAGTATGTGGAGAATTTGCTTAGGCAGCTTTTTTAAAAAAAGTGTTTGTGTTGTGGTTACAAAGTAACCTTACACAAGAATCACTGTATACAAAACAAAACCGCACTATAGAAAAACCAAGACATCCCTCAGTTGGGAGTTGCTTGCTGCTCTGCACTTCCTTGTCCACCTCCCGCACCCTCCCCCTTGCGCTTCATGCTGACTCCACACGTGCGCTGTTGCCCGTCTGGGCCCTCGCAATCCTTGATAGCGTGGCTCCCTGCTCTCCCCCAATCCCCCGATTGCATGTCCACGGTCCCCCTCGCAATCCCCTGACCACATGCTCCACTCTTGTCTCGCACCATAGCCCGTGCTGTTCATCGAAATCCCTGATTGCGTGGTTCCTCGCCACCCCCCCCCCCCGATCATGTGCCCTCGCTTCCAACTCGTGTCGCTGACTTCGTGATCTGTGCTTGCCTCGCTTCTAGCCCACGTGGTTCCTCGCAATCCTTGATTGCGTGACTTCTCACAACTCCCAGATTACATGTCCTTGCTTCCTCCTTGCGATTCCCTGCCTAGCGCTTGTCCGTGTGGTCCCTCGCAATCCTTGACTGCGTGGTCCCACGCAACTCCCTATCTGTGTGTCTCGCAACTTCCCCGCGTTCCCTGACTGCGTGTTGCGTGCACTTCCTCACGCCCACCCATCTCACGCCTCTGATCCCACGCGCCCTCTGCTCTGCTTGGTCTGACCTGATCACTGTTTGTCCTACTGTCCTGTTTTCTGCTGTATCCTTGCCTACCTAGGTTACCACTCTTCAGTGCTGTTTTTTCCTCACCGACTGCCCTGCTTTTTCTTACACTGCTTGTATTTCTCCTTATATTCCTCCCTCATCCAGATCCGCTTGCGCTGTTTTCCTTACACTGCCTGTTTTCTCCTTATATTCCTCCCTCATCAAGGTCCGCTTTCGCCGATTTCTCCTGTTTTAGATTTTTGTGGTTTTTGTATTTGCCTCACTCCTATATTGTACCTTTGTTTGTTCCGTTGAACTCTTCCTTCCTCCAGGTTCTCATTTGCCAACTACTCTGTCCTTGTTGTTTTTGGTTTTTTCTTCTTAGCAAAGCGTGCATTTAGCAAACTGTTGTACTATTGTCTGAGCTCTTGTCGTATTATTCAAATGCTACTATTATTGTCTTGTCCCTCTTAGTCTTGTCTCGTCTGCTTCCGCTCCTCCCTGTGTCCTTCCCTATTGTCTCCCTGCCTCCCCCCTGCTCCCAACCCCTTTTTTATTCTCTCCTCTCCCTACCTACTCTATTGTGCTCTCTGTCTCTCCTGTCTGTTTTCACTGCTTCTCTATCGACTATCCTGCTTTCCTCACTAAATCTGCTAGGAAGAAGTTTAAAAAGGACATACTGGTCTCCAACCCAGGCCTCCCTATCGCTGAGACCTATACCAGTGCTTCCTCCAGGCAAACCTTCACCGACATCCTTTTTGTCGTTCCCTCGCCAGAACTATGGACTCTTCATATGGTCTCTGTGCTTTCTCTTTTCTCTTCTTCTCCCATTAATGATGGCACCCGGTGGGAACCCCTCCTGGCTCCCTTCTACTCCTCTAAGGTCATCATTAATGTTTACCTGAATTGTACCGTCTTGGCCCAAGGCCCTCAGGCCAACCTTCTCCTCTTTGATAAACGCTTCCCGCACCTCATCAATTTTCTTTTTTCTCCTGCTGTCCCCTCTCTTCACTGCATGGCTACCTTGCCCACTCCTCCTTCCTCTTCTGCTCCTCTTCATGCTTCTTCTACACCTCCACAGGACTTACCTCTGATTTGCCACGCTCAACTCTTGCTCAGCTGTCAAACACTCCTCTGTCATCTGCCGCCTCCTGGAAGAACTTGACCTCAATGTCCTTGGTCTCACTGAGACATGGTTCACGGCCAGCTCTGTCACTATCTTTGACACTCTCCTCCTTGATGGCTACAAGATCCTCTCCGTGCCCAGGTCCAACTGTACCGGAGGGGGTATAGCCCTGATCTTCCCGGATTGGATTCCCGCCTCTGTCATTCCTACGCAGGCCTATTACTCTTTCGAATGCCTTCTCTGCAGGCTCTCTCTCTCTTTCTCCTAGTCATTTCCTTACTGTAACTACCATCTCTCGGCCACCTGGTCAGATCTCCTCCTTCCTCTCTGAGTGGGTGGACCTCTCCTCTTCCCTCCTTGTCTCAACCACTCAACTCTTCCTTCTTGTTGACTTTAAAATCCACCTGGATGCTTCCTGTCCTTCCTCTGGACTCTTTTGCGACCTCTGCGCCTCTCTCTCACTCTCTGTCCTCCCCTCTGGCCCGACTCACTCTGAAGGGCACACTCTGGATGTTCTGATGTCTACAGACCTTCTCCTTTCTATCCCTCTCACCACTCCTCTCTCCTGGAGTGATCACTCTCTCCTTTCCTCCCAGCTCACTCTCTCTACCCCTCAGGCCAAGCCAACTCCAGCACTGCCACCTACCTTCTAGGTTATCCGACCCATGAGGCGTGTGTCAGTTGAGGCTTTTGCCGCCACTGTCTGAGCTCCCCCCAGACCCCCTTCGGCTGATTCACACCTTGACACAGCCCTTTCTATGCTCCACTATGCCATATCTGATACTCTTGCCCCTGTCATGAGGATCCGCTTGAAGCCCAAAGCCAAGTGCAACTCCTGGTACGACTCTGACCTTGTCACCCTTAAACGCAAGTGCAGGGTGGCTGAGAGGAAATGGCGTGCTTCCACTACATCCTCTGACAAACCGGCCTGCCACCTGCTCCAAAGGCAATACCGGCTCTCTGTCAGCACCAAAAAGAGGGCCCACACCCAAGCCGGCGTCTCTGCGGCATCCAACAACTCGGACAAACTCTTTAAAATCTGCAATGAGCTGGCCAATCCTGTTGCAGTCTCTACCTCTCCTGTCCCCTCCCAGGCGTTCTCCACGGCCCTGGCTTCTCATTTCATCTTTAAAACTCAGGACATCCTATCCTCTCTCTCTTCCTCTCCCCCTCTTCCCTCTACTCCCCTCTCTTCCTCTGGCCCTTCTTTGGCCACCTCACCTCCCCCCTTCTCTGCCTTTCCCCTGGTCTCCCCAGACAAGGTTTCTAGATAAGTCTGATCTATAGAAGTCTCATCAAAACAGGTTCTCCCCTGTTCCTCCAAAACCATCACGGACCACATTGACACCCTGGTTCCTGCTCTCGCTGACTTCTGCAACCACTCCTTCACCACTGGAGTATTTCCTTCCCCCCTGAAGTGCTCCCTTGTGCACTCTCTTCTTAAGAAACCCTCAGCCGACCCCTCCTGCCCAGTTAACTATCACCCAATCTCCATCACTCCTTTCCTGGGCAAACTCCTGGAAAAGCTGGCCATCTCCCAGCTTAATCTTCACACTGAATCTGTTGGTTGTCTCTATGACTATCAGTCTGACTTCAGAGCTGCCAGAAGCACGGAAACTGCTCTCCTGAACATCTGTGAAGACCTGCTCTCAACCTTGATTCCAAAACCCCCTCTGTCCTCATTTACTTGATCTCTCTTCTGCCTTTGACATGGTCAACCATGCCATCCTGCTCAACCGTCTCCGTGATAAACTGGGTATCACCGATTAGGCTCTCGCCTGGTTGACCTCTTTCCTCTCCGATTGACCCTTCCAGGTTCAACTTGGGTCTTTCCTATCTTCTGTCTCTATCTGTGGTGTTCCCCAGGGGCTTTATTTCTCTCTCTGGCTGTTCAACCAATGCCTGGCACTTCTTGCCCAGCGCATTGCCGCTCTCTGCCCCAACTTTCAGTGCTATGCGGGTGACACTCAGCTCATATTCTAGCTCCCTTCCGCCACCTCTTCTCCTTCTCTCATTTCTGATTGTCTGTCTGCTATCCAGGATTAGTTTGCCACCAATTATCTCGGCCTTAATGCCAGTAAGACTCAGATTCTCCTCATCGGCACACCTGCTCCCTCTGTTCCTGTCACTCTCTGGCCGGCCTCTTTTGGCCCTCTTCCTGCTCTCACCTGTGAGGCTAAAAACGTCGGGGTCATCTTTGACTCTACACTCTCCTTATCACCTCACATCTCTAAGAAGGCACACTACCAGCTGCACCTCTTCAGAGGTATTCTTCCTTTCCTCTCCTTACCCCAGAGGCTCACTCTCCAGAGCTCTGATTCTCTCTAGGCTGGACTACTGCAACAGCCTCTTTCTAAACCTGCCTGCCTCTACTCTTCGACCTCTGCAACTTATCCAGAACAGGGCGGCAAGACTTGTCCTTGGCCTCAAGCCCAGGGATCGTATCTCTCCAGGACTGAAATCTCTGCACTGGCTCCCAGTGGCTGCGAGAATTAAGTTAAAAACAGGTGATGGGTTGCTATCCTTATCTCTAGTTGGACAAGTGAAAATGTGTAGAATGCTTCCTCAATATCATTGGGATATCAATGAGAGGAGACAGCGTCTGCAATACCCAGCAGGAAGGAGAGAGTCTCAGACTGAAACCCTCCGACAACGTTTCTCGCCACAAAGGGCAGCTCTGGTTGCAAATCAAGACAGAGATTGTAAGCCAAGAGAACATCATTATAGATCACAGTTAACTCATTTGCAGTAGAATATGTGAAACATAGTTCAATTTGCAAACAAATAGATGTGAATATTGCTAAACCAAAGAGAACATTGACGAGGAACTGGATAATAAGAGAGAGAACCAGTGGGACAAAATGGAGGGAAAACCAAGTGCTATCCTATACACAAACAAAATTTTATTAAAAAGAGAGGAAGCGCCCACGTAATATCCACAAGAGCGGGATTACAAGCTTGGTCGAAGATGTTTGGGACATAGCGGTTCAAAAATACCAATTCATGACATTCCCCGTCCTTAACACTGCTGTTTTTGTATCCGCAATTCACACCAAGGCTGGAAGCACGGGCATTTAGTGAGTGGAAACAGGCTGGCTACACAAAATTACGGGATATGTTTCAGGGCTCCGACCCCAAGCCATTTACTCAATGCAAAATAGAATTAGGACTGAATGAATTTGCCCGCTTTCAATACTTCCAGGTTCGGCACTGGATTCTGACTCCCCCCCCAACAAACAGGTGGCACTAGAGAGCTTACCTCTTTTGAAAAATGTGCTAGCTCCAATCCAGGAAATAAGGCTCTAATCTCAAACTTATCCAAAATTATTACATA
Organism: Ambystoma mexicanum; assembly: GCF_040938575.1. Taxonomy (NCBI): domain Eukaryota; kingdom Metazoa; phylum Chordata; class Amphibia; order Caudata; family Ambystomatidae; genus Ambystoma; species Ambystoma mexicanum. Next base: position 293,872,392 of record NC_090936.1, on the reverse strand, counting down.
GGTTCCCACCGCTACTCCTCCGTACTATAGATCTCGATGGTAGCAAACCTTGGGAGAACAAATTTTGCAAGTAGGATGGGAGGGGCTCTGGAAAGATATCCCCAAATTCACTTGCTCAATCCAAATAAGGGAATTCTGGTACAAGCTGTTAGTTCAATGGCACTGCACGCCGGCCCGCTTGCACAAAATGAGACCAGCTATTTCCTTACAATGCTGGAGGCAATGTGGCTTATTTGGGGATTGGGGGCATATATGGTAGAGCTGCCCAAAAAATCAAAGGGATACTGGCCAGATATCTACGATCAGATGGCACCGATATTGGGTGTATTGAAATCTAGTACCCTTAAGTCCAGTTTTTTGTTGATTCTTGGGTCAAAAATGAAACCATGCTCGAAACACAAATGTAAAACCTATGTGATATTGCAATTGGCTGCTTATTATACATAGCACACAAATGGAAATCTAAATACTTACCGCACTTTGCCGACTGGTTGTCCAGAGTATGGAACTTTTTCTGCACTTGAATGGATTACGTACAGTATTCAAGGAGATCAATCGAAATTTTCACAGGACTGGGCAGAAGTTCTCACATTTTTACAAAGTGACTATAACATAAGATACTGTCCTGAGCATCTTCGAATCCTGGGCATTCACTGACTTTATCTTCTCCTTGTTTTTTTATTGTTTCAATATCTTCCATGCAGAGACAGAGGGGGTGGGGGTCAGGGGGGGTGCTAGGGGTGAATCAGGGAGCGCAGAATTTTTGTTTGTTGTATTCAAAATGCCAATAAAATACATTTTAACACAAAAAGAGGAAGGCAGACCTCTGAGCCTATAGACATACAAGAGCCACAAAGCAGATTGACCCAGGAAAACTATTCCCTCTGAAGGGCACAATCGGGCCTATGATCAAAAGTATAAAGTAACTAAGAGAGCCAAAAAGGATTCAAGCTGAAGAGAGAGATTGCCACCTCCCACTTGGGGAATTAGAGACTAATACAAGAAGTCACAAGAGACTATTTCCGAATTGTATATTAAAGATTGGTACTACTAGTACCTTCAGGAGGAAGGGTGTCATTCTCCTGACCTGAGTTAGTTTTCTCTTTGTGGTAGGGTCAGTTAAGGTAGTTGTGGATGGTCGACTTATTTTTTTGGACATTCATGACCGACAAACAAGCATCTTAGTTATTAATATAGGTAGGGACCACACATAGACATAGGGAAAAGGTAGGCCTTTTATTTTTACTTTAATAAACAAGAGTATATCATGTCCTCTGAGAGCCCGTGTTTTTCTTCTGAGTCGCTACACACCTTTAAGCTGAAAGTATTGCATTGGAGTACAGTTAGGAAGGAGGTGGGATCTGAAGATGGACACACAGCTTGTGGGTGTTGTTCGGTTATTTACCCAGCCATTGACTGGCCATGACCATGCTTATCCCTGTGGCCATTCCCACTCACTACTGGCCCCTCCCTGCCCAAAGCACATCCTCCTAGAATCTCCTTGAGCTCGCTTTATCAAGCAGTAACATCAACCTTTGTGCTGTAAGTGGATGCTATTGTTATTTCAAAGCTGTCTTCTCAGAGTTAATGGCTTAATTGCAGTAGTAAATGCATTTCTGTTGCAATAAACCTGTCTGAACCCAGTGTGCCTTCAGCCACTAGATTTGTAAGCTGTACGAATGTCCTTGAACTGAAGTGCAGTTAAAAATAAAAAAGCAATGGCTTGTATTTAATAGGCATTTTTCAGGATGTTCGATCATATGCATTTGTCAGCTCTTGTCGTTTTATGGCCAGGTGGTGCCATTATGGCAATGCATGACAAATGACTATCCAAGTTACACTAAAGCTGAAACTCCTGGCTTTGCCAATGCTTGTTGCCTTGGTTATTAAACCATTAGAAGACTTGTAATAGTCAGTGAAGTATACGCTTTAGTGCGGATTCAGAGTTCGTTTGACTGTGCGCTGATGATATGTTAATATATTTTAGGAATCCAGAGATCAATCTAGTTACAATTATGTCATACTTAACTAAATTTGCTGAATATTCTGGATCATGTATTAATTGGTCCAAGTCTAAACTGTTCCTATTAACTTATACAACAGTGCCACCGCTGATATGATGAGACTCAAGTGGGTGCCATAGTCAATAACATTTGGAGGTGGTAGTGTCCTAGAGGCATTCTACTTTTATTTTTTATAGAATGTTAGTTCCTAGCTGTAATGTTATTACAGAGCTGTCCCAATAAGCAAGTTCTTCCAAGATGCCAACATGGGTTAGGAAAAGTTGGCATTATTTTACTTTGGGTGAAAAAAAACAGAATCGTATCACCCTTAACCAAGCCAAGTAAATATAATTTGGTAAAGGTGCGTGTATTTTGTGTTTTTTGTGGGTTTTATGAGGTTTTATACATGTTGTGTAATACATTTTATATTATAAATAATTTGGAATAAAGTCAAATGCTCATTTTATGAATATGCTATATCACATCAATTTATTCAGGATCTAGCATTTTAGAAGAGATGGTCACCAGCACTTGTGTTGAATGTTTTCTTTTCTCTTGATATTAGGAAATGTTGGCCACATCTTGCATTGCCTGACATATAACTGACTCGGTCCAAGACCTGTTTACCTAAAAGAGGCAACTCACATGTTGTGATGTCTAGCTATTTCCAAACATCCCTCCTACTATTTTCACCAACACAGCATAGCTTTTGGTCTACGTTCCATACCAAGTTCTCACACCTGTCCGTCTATTCCGCCTGGCATATGTTATAGATGGCCTTAAGAACTCGATAAGTCTCAAGGAATATTGAAAGGGTTATTTATCACAAAATAACTATGTCATTTGTATCGACTGGTATCGTCATCAAGTGGGTAGATTGTTCAGTATTAAGAGAGGCGGATGGTTCAATATTGAGACAGGCAGATATGTTCTATGGCATGCACTTGGCTTGAAAGGGGGGGTTACTATTGAACGTCTGTCTCTCATCTCCCATGGGCTTCCTCCCTCCCTAGTCCAGGCATCCCTAAACCCCACTGCCGTCAACTAGTGATTGGTAATCCCTACTATCTAACAGCCTTTCCTAGGTGAGGGCCTAAAGGCAATAGCCTTACCTATCTGGCTCCCTCTAGGGATTTTGTAGGGATGCCCTATCCTTGCACGGCCCAGGATTGTCAGTGGGACTTGATGGGAAAGTTGCTTTCATTTAATTTCACTCCTAGGCATTGCCTTTTGCTCCTCTTCCTGATCTTACTACTGTCTTCATTCTCCCGCTGTCTCCTCTCCCTTCCTAGTCCCTCATGTCTTCACACACACACTCTCTCTCTCCCACTCTCCTCACCTCACCTCCCACTACACCCCTCCTCTCAACTCTCGCTGCAAAATTATTCTCGCCTCTCACTACACCCCTCTCTTCTATCTACACTACCTTCAACCCCATTTTCTGCTTCACACTGCTGTAAGGGACTCATGGTGGCAATAGTAAGACAGACACAAGTGACCACAGTTCAAGGGTGTTTATTGAACTTTCACAAAGATGAGATAAACGCCTATCTGATAAGGAATCTACAGATGGGAGCAAGATACGACCATCAAATAATAATAATGCAGTCCTGGTGGAGTCTTGCCTATACTAATAAAAATTAAAAAAAATATTGTCAATCCTTACTACCAATGTACAAATAATGTGGGAGAATGTTCATGAAAAGGAAAGAAGTGTTAAAAAAATGATAAGTCAGGATGTTCAGTCGCTGGCCTCCCTTCCCACGTTTTCAGCGCTGAGAAAGGCGGTTCACTCGAGCAAAGCACACACACTGGCTTCTGGGGCACGAGGATAAAGTTCAATTTACACAGTTCAAGACCTTCTGGGTTCAAGTCTCTTCGCTTCTCACAAGTCTCTTGACTCGGAGGGTCTGTTTCACAAAACAACACGAAAAAAGGTTATTTTCCTCTTCTCCATATTCAATTCTGGGTGTTCATCACCCTGGATGCCCCTTAGCCGCGCTTCGATCCCTTTATACAACAAAAGTTCAACTTTGTATCACCCTGAGTCGGGCTCAGATCCCTTTCCAAGTATATTTTGATAATTCTTTCTCGGGTAACTCATGGTTCACCCCGGATCCCCCTCAGCCAGGTTTAGATCCCTCTCTTTCGCTCGATTAGTCTCCCTCAGCCGGGCTTGAACCAATTGAGATGCACTTTAAACTATCAAAGACATTCAAATGTGCACAGGATTTGCTTGACCCTTTGCATGACCACTTCGATCTCATTATTCCTTTTTACTCACACTCAGCATCAGTTGGATACCTAACAGAGTCTTACGAATGAGCACCCATCTGGCGCCGGGTCACTCTGTGTATGGTATCTTTTGCTCACCTCTTAAAGTTCAATTGCAAAGTTCAAATTATCTCTGTGTCGCTCTTGGCAAACGCCCTTCATACTGTTCTCTTTGTACAATGTTGCAGCTTGCAACCTTGGTTCAAAACGCAAGCTGGTTTGGTATCGGTCTCTCTGACTCAACGGCTGTTAGGCAGAAACCTGTGCAGTTCCCTCTGGGACCACTGCAAAAGATTTAGGACTACAGGTGTTTGGCAGTAAACCCACTTGGTAGCAGTCTGTACCACACAGATTCACTTGGTAGCTGTGGCTGAGCAGTCAGACTTCCCTCAAGAAGAGTTAGGCAGTATACAGAGTATTCACAATAGGTCAACAGTACACAATAGAACAAGTAAACACTGACCAGGGCTTGGTGTAAAAGAGATATCATTATTTATTTAAAACCACATCTAGAAAAACACACAGGCACTAATAATAAGCAATTCAAAAACACGGTCACTAAAAGATATACACTCCCTTAAAAGAATATTCGACAAGTCTTAAGTAAAGCCCCACTTATTTTCAGACAGCGGTGAGCGCTTAACGTAGATGGCACTCTAATAGTTCGTTTAAAAAAAAGGGAGAGAAAAACAGAGAACAATTTGAAACAGATCCCAACAATTTTTCAAGAACACCACAAGAGAGGAAGGCAAGGTAAAACCGTGAAGTTAGGGTTCAGGAGGCCGGATCCACTTTCAGAGGATCCAAATGAAATGTGTCCAAGGTCACACGGTTGCAGTGCATAAAAGTCTTGTAAGGGTTCAAAAAGGAGTTGGACCACAGAAAGGGACCAGTTAGAGGGTCAAGGGGGCCAGCCCAGTCCAGAAGGTTAAGGGGTTATTATTACCTTGTAGCAATCTTTAGAAAGGGAGACCTGGCGGACACGGTACCTTAAAGTGGTGAGAATGCTCCAGCGGGGGCAGTTGTTCCTGGCAGCGGGTGCAAGTCAGTGCTTCGTCCGGGGGAAGAGAGGTTCTCGTCGTGGAGGAAGACAGGAGTCCGTTGCACTGCCAGGGAAGAAACCAGCTGCGGAGTTTCTCAGGTACAAGGAGCGGTCCGGTGATTCGCGGTTCAGTGGTGAGTGGCTATCCGGCTGCCGGGGTGCTTGGCACGGGCAGTTCGACCACAAACCGGGCTGGGGTGTGAAGAAAGAAGGAAAAACTGGTTGTGCCCACCAGTCAGGGGAAGAAGCCTCTCCAGCCGGGAGATCTTCTCTGCCGTCGGGAAGTGGTGAGTCGGTTCTGCAGGACTCCACCGGTGGTGTCGTTGTGGTAGGTCGGCTCAGCTTCTCCCTCGTCGGATTCTCAGGTCCTGTGGCGACTTCTGAAGTTCCAGTCCCCAAAGCCCTGCTTTTATGCAGAAAACCCCCATTCACTCAGCCTAGCTGTCACTCAAACATGCTAAGTGGTGAGCCGGCCTGCTCACCACTTGGGCCAATCACACAAGAGTGCGACCTGAGTTACCAAGGTAACTCGGTCCAGGGTGCCTAAACCCCCTCCCACACCCCCTGTGGTACCCAGACAGAGTGGCACCACTTTTGGGGGCTTCTGTGGAGAAGCCCACCAAAAAGTGAAACAAAGGGCTCGACTTGGGTTGGAGTCACAGAAGAGAACACAAACGCCATTTTAGAATCGAGTCTTGGCAAAAAATACCAACCGGAGAATTAATATTAATTAAATAAACGGGCGGTATGTTCGAGGCTATGAGAATTAAATAATTAAAGTTGGTAGCCTCGAACAATGGGAAAATCCCATAGGAAAATATTTGCGGTCGAATATAAAAAGTAGTTTCCACTGCCACCAGCCAAAACTCGATCAGGGGGGGACGGAGACGTGCCCCCTCGACTAACAGACCCCGGGGCAATCGAATTGCCCCGACCAGTACGTCCACAATATGATGGTTTGTACTGGTTTCTGTTAATAATTTGGAACTAGTAAAGCCAATGGTGACTTTACATGCCCTGGGAGACAGTAGTCAGTCCCAGGGTATGGAGTCTATGGTGGGGTGTCACTATGACACCCCTGTGTTACGCCACGGAGGGTGCTGTGTAACACACATAGGAAAAACACATGAGACCCTATGGAGTAAAGGACCCCATAGCCCATAAAACACATTACCAGTCAAAGGAATAACATAAATCATGTCCAAGAGTGGGAGGAAAAGAGTCTCACTCTTGGCAGGAGGAAAAAAACAAACTCCAGAAATCCAGCAAAGCTGCTGGGGGACTCACTAGGTTAGGAAATTCAGCCCTTAGAGAGAATTCTCCCTAACAACGGCTGTGGTGTCTTCTCTGTGGGCACTTTGTTGTAGGAGCCAAGGACAGTAACACAGCGGCAATCGCTCCTCCCCGCTGGGTTATCGACGCGGGAGAGCCCCGGGCTCTTCTGACACAATTTGCAGGTTTTATAAGCCTTAGTTCCTGGTCTTTGGTTTCTTACTTTCCAAGGCTCATGAAAGTAACGGTCTTTAGAGGTCACAGGTACTTCCCTCCTTGCGACACTCTCTGGCCTTGTCGTCTTTCTCCTTGTACTATTGATATTGATATTTTATTTCTATCGCGCTCGTACACAAGTGTTTCAGAGCGCAACAAGACAAGGGAGGGGAACAGGGGAGAACAAAACAGCAATCTTACTAGGCCCAGTGACATTGAGAACGCGCAAGTGAATGGGAGAGGGGGAGGGGAAAAGTGCGTGGAAGGGGGGAGAAGTGGAAAGTGCCGAAGCAGAGGAGAAACAGATGAATAACAATAAATAAATAATAAAGGCAACACACAGTGGTAGTGCAGCCAGCATTTTGCAAGTGCTAGGTTTAAGGCAGCAGACAGGATAGGTCTGATAAGTGCAGGAAGAAAAGGGGGGGCTGTATGGGTACAGATACAGACCCCAGTACAAGGCGTGGTCCGGAGGCAGTGCAGGAGGGTGTCAGGGTGAGCAGGTACCTGGGCCCGGAGGACAGAGGGTGGCCAGGTGCACAGTGCCAAGAGAGAACAGATCAGCAGGGGAGAGGGGGAGCGAAGGCAGAAGAAAAGAGGAAGGTCTTTAGGTGCTTCCGGAACCGGAGATGGTTCTCCTCATGTTTTAGAGTGGCAGGGAGGCTGTTCCAGAGGGAGGCCCCAGCCGAAGACAGAGATCTACCCCCAGCTCATTTCTTTGAAAAACGACTGACCCTGAGGGAGTTGGAGGTAGAGGAGTGAAGAGCTTGAGAGGGGAGGTATTTGCAGAGGGATAGCTGAAGGTATTTTGGACCCAGGCCCCAGAAAGCCTTGTGGACAATGCAGAGGGTTTTGAATTTAATCCTTGCATCCACTGGGAGCCAATGGAAAGATTTCAGAGCTGGAGAGATACGATCCCAGGGCTTGAGGCCAAGGACAAGTCTTGCAGTCCTGCTCTGGATTAGTTGCAGAGGGCGGAGAGTAGAGACAGGTAGATTTAGGCTGTTACAATAGTCCAAGTTAGAGAGAACCAGAGCTTGGGATACCATGAGCTTCTGGGGGAAGCAGAGGAAAGGAAGAGTACCTTTGAGGAGGTGCAGTAGGACATTTGACTTTTTAGAGACCTCAGAGATGTGGGTGGAGAAGTAAAGGGTGGAGGTAAAGATGACCCGAGGTTCTCCAGCATGGGGTCTGGCATGGATTCACATGCTCATGAATATTCCCCGTTGTCAGGCTGGGAATCCTCGGTAAAGAAAAAACCAGTATCAGTTTCGTTTCTGATCTGTCTTTCGTAGTAATAACCAATCACTGGTCTCTGCGTCATACTGACCACAGCCAATGACTGCCCTCTACCTAAGCACCGCCTCTGGCAGCCATCTTCAGATTTTTACCGCACGTTCATGTGTTGGGATCCTCGTGCTATTGCTCTCGAGCGTTAGTGCTATTTTTTCACGTTTTTTCTCAAAAAACTTCGTCTTTTTCGGTCAAAAGAGCCTCAAGCTCCACCGACTCTCCATCCGATCAACGGGGACCCGTGTCGGATTCGTCTGCGCCCCTCAAGGGTGAAGATTTCGTCGAGCTACGTTTTGGAGGACTCCAGAAGCTTCTCAGGCCCGGACATGGCCCTGGAGAAGGGAAGCTCGACGCCCGGAAAGCTGTTCAGGGTCTGCCCTGGATGCCAGCTGCAGAACGTCTTTAAGGAGGACGAACACTCCTTTTGTCTCTACTGCTTACATGAGGACACGTGGAGAAGGACTGTGCGTTTTGCGGCAATATGTCGGAGCGGACCATGAAGGACCGCCATCAACGCCTCGCCAACTGGCTGGAAGGGAAGAGCCCGTCAGGCGAGAAGAAGAGGAAGAAATCCGAGCCGTCTTCTAAGACCTTTGAGGACGCCCCGGCGACGGGGGTCCAACACAAGGCCAAGCACCGCAAGTCCGCTGGCACCGGGAGCGCCGAACGGTCGGGCTCTACGGGCGCCAGGCAGGGCGCACCCTCCCCGGCACCTTCAGCCACGAGCCAACGCTCTGGGTCGGGTAAGAGGAAGGGCGAGCACCCGGCGAAGCTCCTGGAGAGGCCCCGGTCGAGCTCGAAGGCCCCATCGGAGGGGGAGCGAGGCAGTGTCCCCCCCCTCAAGGATAAGGCGGTGAGCGCACCTAAGGTGGTGAAGGCCTTAATCCATCCGGCCAAGCCCTCTATCGATACTGTCGCGGCGGCCCTGGCTCAGCCTGTGGAGGCTACACCAGTGGTGGCGATCTCGGGGCTCAGAGTCTCCCTGCCACCTCGGAGGGAGTCCTCTTTTGTGCCCATCGATAGGACCCCCGTGAAATCCCCGGCGGGGAAGAAAAAGGGGGGGCAGGGCGTCGTCATAGATTCGGCTTCAACCTCGGAGGAAGAGCTGATCGAGGTCTTAAGCCACGGTCTTGGCGTGGATGAAGACCGGCCCGTCGGGATGGATCCCGACGCAGGTGACGACGACATCGTCGAGGGTGCCGACGGGGCCCCTGATCGCCCGTCGGATTCCCCTCTGCCAGCGCTGCAAGACAACTCGGCGGCCATTTTGTTGGCTATACAGTCCTTATGCTCAGAGGAGACTACCGTTGCCGACGGAGGAACCTCTCCCGTCGGGGGATCCTGAACCGGGAACTTCTGGTGTCCCCCCGCCCAAGAAAAGAAGGATTCACCCTCCACCTCCTTTTCAGCCGTCACGACCCGTCCAGCCCTCCTCCCCGTCCACCCGAGGGGATGATACGGGGACTGACACGGCAGCGACGGGTACGGACGTCGAGGATCTACCGTCGTCACCTCCCACCAGGGCTTCTCCGCCCGACGAGATTGGATCGTTCCACTCCATGATCGCCAGGGCATCCGAGCTTTTCCAACTCTGCCCTGAGGAGAAGAAAAAGGAAGGATTCCTTTATCAACGGCGCGAGGCCAAGAGGAAGACGGTCCTCGCGGTGCCTCTACTGGACGACATTTGGGATGAGGGCCTCGCCCTCCTCAAGAACCCTTCCACGACGCCAGCTAGAAGAGACCGGTACGAGAAGAAGTACTGGGTCCCGGACGCGGGCCCCCTGTGCCTCCGGGCGCAGCCTACCCCGGACTCCGTCGTCTCCGCGGCGGCCAGGAACAAAGCGCGGGGGGTGCGGCCTACACATCGACTTCCCCACCGGACGGCGAGGGAAAGAAATTGGACGCTATGGGACGCAGGGTCATCTCGTCTGCAGCGACGACGATTAAAACGGCCAACGCCTTGGCTATCGTGGCCCGCTACGACAGGGAGCTATGGTACAAACTGGCTCCCCTGCTGGACTGCCTACCGGACGACAAGAGGGCGGATGCCCTGGAGATCCTACAGGAAGGTGAGGTGGCGTCGGACCACGCCATCACTATTGCGACGGACATCGCCGACACTGGGTTTCGCCAGTTGGGCAACGGCGTGTGCCTTAGGCGGCGTGGATGGCTCAAGGCTACGGACTTCCATCAAGACGTACAGACCAGAGTCCTGGACATGCCGTTCGATGGGAACAACCTGTTTGGGAAAACAGTGGACGATTCCCTTCAGGCCATTAAAGCGGACACTGAGACGGCCCGGGCCCTAGGGGTTCTGCAGCAACGACGGACGCCCTTTCGGAGCAGCGGAGGCAAGGGCGCCTCCAAAGGTTCCGGCGGCGGTTTCTCCACCTACCGTCAAGCGGCCCGCTCGTCGTCTCAGAAGGCCTACAGAGGACGGGGCAAGTCTGGCGGACCCCGCCGTAGTCGCCAAGGAGGTCAAGGCGGCAAAGCCTTGTCGAAACAGGATTGAACCGGCCGTGGGGTCGGGCCCCCCCCGAAGCACCCCGGTGGGAGGCCAGCTGGCGAGCTTCGTCAGCGTGTGGGAGTCCATCTCCACCGACCGTTGGGTGCTGGACGCCTTAGCCCGGGGCCACGCGCTCGAGTTTCAAAGAAGGTGCCCGCGCGTCCCCCCCGTGGCCAGGAAAGAGCTTCACGTCCCTCAGCTTCTCCTGGAGGTAAAGGCGATGCTCAGGAAGGGCGCCATCGAACTCGTCCCAAAGAGGCTTCGGGGCTCCGGAGTTTACTCGAGATACTTCCTCGTGAAGAAGAAGACGGGAGGATGGCGCCCCATCCTAGACCTGCGACGTCTGAACAAGTTCATCAAGGCGCAGAAGTTCCGGATGGTCACCCTCCAGCACGTCCTGGGTCAGCTGGAGGAAGGAGACTTCCTGTCGTCGTTGGATTTGGAGGATGCCTACTTCCATATTCCCATCCTAAAGGGGCACCGAAAATTCCTCAGGTTTGTGGTCCAAGGGCGTCACTACCAGTTCAAAGCCCTCCCCTTCGGACTACGGTCGGCACCCAGGGTATTCACCAAGTGCCTTGCACCGGTGGCGGCGCAGCTGCGCCGCGAGGGGATCCACGTCTACCCCTACCTGGACGACTGGCTCATCCGAGCCAAGACGAGGGAGCTCGCAGTGGAGCACACGGCAAGGACTGTCCAACTTCTCACGGACCTGGGATTCTCCGTGAACTACGCCAAGTCCCACCTGGGACCCGCGCAAAACGCACTGTTTCTGGGAGCGAAGCTCGACACAGTGTCCCTTCTGGCCTCCCCGTCGGAGGAAAGGACCAGGTCCATCCTGGGCAAGGTACAGCGGATGTTGGTTTCCGACGCGGCCAAGGTGAGGTCCATCAAGTCCCTCCTCGGAATGATGTCTTCTTGCATCTACCTCATTCCCATGAGCAGGCTACGGTTGCGCCCGTTGCAGGAGTTCCTGGACGCGCGCTGGATCCAAACGACTGGCGGCTTCGAGGAGAGGATCACACTCGACGAGAGTTTCCGCCGAGCGGTCCGGTGGTGGGGCACCCGCGCGCACCTGACGACGGGCATGGACTTCCAGACCCCAGACCACCAGGAGACAGTGACCACGGATGCCTCCCTGGAAGGGTGGGGAGCGCACACCGAAAATCTGCACGCGAGAGGCCAGTGGCTCCCGACAGAGAAGTCCCTCCATATCAACGTCCTGGAGCTCCGTGCAGTGTTCTGGGCCCTCAGGTCCTTCCTTCCGTCCCTCAAGGGCAAGGTGGTGAGGATCTTCACCGACAACACCACCACCATGTTTTACATCAGGAAACAGGGCGGAACCAGGTCCCCAGCACTGTCCAAGGAGGCGCAGGACCTGTGGCATTGGGCCGTCGCCCAAAGGATGTTTCTGGTGCCGTTTCATCTGGCAGGGATAAAAAACACCATCGCCGACTCACTCAGCAGGGAGCTGCGCTCGTGCCACGAGTGGGAACTACGGCAGGATCTAGTGGATCGCCTCTTCCGACGGTGGGGCACACCCCAGATCGACCTGTTCGCGACGGCGACGAACTCCAAGTGCCGGAGGTTCGCCAGCAGGTTTCCCCAGGCGAGGAGCATGGGCGATGCTTTCTCGTTCCCCTGGGAGGGCCTGTTCCTCTACGCGTTCCCTCCTTTGCCACTGCTAATCCGGCTTGCCAACCAGCTCAAGAGGTCACGGTGCAGGATGATCCTCGTCGCACCTGCGTGGCCGAGGCAGATATGGTTCCCGGACCTTCTGGACTTGTCAGCGTCCCCGCCAATCAAGCTGCCGGTGGACGCGGATCTACTCTCCAGGGAAGGTGGCGCCATCCTCCACCACGACCCGAAATCGCTGAACTTGCAGGCCTGGCTCCTGCAGCGCTAGAGTTTGGAGGATACGACATACCGGCCGACTGCAGAGAGGTTCTTGCAAAGGCCAGGGCGTCCTCGACTCTTAAATGCTACGGACACAAATGGAAGAGGTTCTCTGTCTGGTGCCACGCACAGAAGATTAACCCTCTACGGATTACGGCTCCCCAGGTACTGCCGTACCTGCTGACGCTGGCCAAAGCTGGACTGGCACACGCGTCCATCAAGATTCATCTTGCTGCGATCTCCCGATACACCAGAACCACGGGCCGGACGTCCTTGTGGTCTCATCGTCTGGTGAAAGAGTTCATGAAGGGACTGTTCAGATCGTTCCCGCCGGTGAAGGCTCCGGCCCCGGCGTGGGAGCTCAACGTGGTGCTGACCAAGCTCATGGGACCTCCGTTCGAGCCTCTGCACTCGGCCCCGTTGAAGTTTCTGTCGTGGAAAACAGCGTTTCTTGTGGCCATCACCTCCGCACGACGGGTGGGAGAGATCCAGGCCCTTTCCTGCAAGGCCCCGTACTTGACTTTTCACGACACGAGGGTAGTGCTCAGGACGCACCCCTCCTTCATGCCCAAGGTACCGTCGGACTTCCATCTCAACGAACCCTTGGTGTTGCCTGTGTTCTTCCCGTCGCCTTCGTCGCCAGCTGAGAGGACTTTGCACTCGCTGGATGTGGCTAGAGCGCTGAAGTTCTACGTGGACCGCACGAAGTGTTTTCGGAAGACGTCACAACTCTTTGTGAACTTTGGACCTGTCAATCAGGGAAAGCTCTCTCGAAGGCTTCCATTTCCAGATGGCTCTCCGGCTGTATCATGTACTGTCATCGGTTGGCAAACCGACCGCTGCCTGGCCGTCCGAGAGCCCATTCCACCAGAGCGATCGCAGCTACCACGGCGTTCCTTTCTGGTGTGCCCCTGCTGGAAATATGCAGGGCTGCTACGTGGAGGTCGACGCACACCTTCACGAAATTCTACTGCGTCAATCGGGATTCCAGGGAGGAGTCCAGGGTCGGCCAAGCAGTGCTGCGCAACCTGTTCGCCTGAGGTGAGCCTGGTGAGGAGGTAAGATGCTTAATGTTGAGCCTTTGCCACCTCCCGTGGTTGTGCATGTGTGTACTGCTATGTATTCTTTATTCATGAGCATGTGAATCCATGCCAGACCCCATGCTGGAGAAGGAACAAGTTACTTACCTGTAACTGTTGTTCTCCAGCATGGGTCTGGCATGGATTCACATGCGAACCCTCCCGCCTACCCCTCTGCGGCTCTTCACTTGGTCATACTGCCACTTCACGTGCTTCCAAATCTGAAGATGGCTGCCAGAGGCGGTGCTTAGGTAGAGGGCAGTCATTGGCTGTGGTCAGTATGACGCAGAGACCAGTGATTGGTTATTACTACGAAAGACAGATCAGAAACAAAACTGATACTGGTTTTTTCTTTACCGAGGATTCCCAGCCTGACGACGGGGAATATTCATGAGCATGTGAATCCATGCCAGACCCATGCTGGAGAACAACAGTTACAGGTAAGTAACTTGTTCCTTCTTAGCCTCGCAGGTGGGGGTAGGAGGAGGGCCAAGGGAGGCCAGCCCGAGAGTGAGGGGAAAGGATGGTGAAGGTGTGCCGATGAGGATCTCAGTCTTGCTGGCATTCAGACAAATATCATTGGTGGCACACCAATCTTGAATGGCAGTTAGGCAATCAGAGATGGGAGAGGGAGAGGAGGTGCCAGAGGGCAGCCTGAAAATGAGTTGTGTCGTCAGCGTAGCACTGGAAATTTGAGCAGAAGGTGACAATGCAGTGGGCGAGAGTTGCCAGGTATTGGTTGAAAAGCCAGAGAGAGAGGTCCCCTGAGGAACACCACAGGTAGAGAGGAAGATAGATGAAAGGAAGGACCCAAGTTGGACCTGGCAGGGTCTGTCTGAGAGAAAAGAGGTCAGCAGGCCAGAGCCGGATCAGTGATACCCAGGTTTTCACAGAGACGGTTGAGCAGGATGGTATGGTTGACTGTGTCGAAGGCAGAAGAGAGATCGAGGAGGATGAGGATAAAGGGAATTTTAGAGTCAAGGTTGGAGAGCAGATCTTCACGGGTGTTCAGGAGAGCAGTTTCCGTGCTTCTGGCAGCTCTGAAGCCAGACTGGTGGTCATGAAGACAGCCAACATAATTGGAATGAAGGTTAAGCTAAGAGATGGCCAACTTTTCCAATAGTTTGCCCAGAAAGGGAGTAATGGAAATTGGGTGATAGTTAGCTGGACAAGAAGGATCAGCTGTGGGTTTCTTGAGAAGAGTATGCACAAAGGAGTGCTTCAGAGTGGAGGGGAAGGATCCGGAGGCAAAGGAGTGGTTACAAAAATCAGCAAGGGCCAGAGCGACGGTGTCAATGTGGTCCTTGATGGTTTTAGAGGAACAGGGATGAACCTGTTTTGACGAGGCTTTCATAGATCGACTTGTCTCGCACCCTCGTCAGGGGAGAAAAGAGGAAAGGGCGAGAAGGATGGTGGGGGGTGGCTAAAGGAGGGTCAGCAAGCACAGATGGAGAGGAGAGAGAACGGGTGTGGGTAGAGTGGGTGGATAAGGGTGGACAGGATGTCCTGGGTTTTTGAAATGAAGTGAGAGGCAAGGGCATTGCAAAGAGCCTGGGAGGCAACAGGAGGGGTAGAGACTGCAGCAGGGTTGGCCAGCTCCTTGCAGATTTTAATGAGTTTGGCCGAGTTGTTAGATGCCGCAGAGACACAAGCTTGAATGTGGACTCTCATCTTGGTGAGGACAGAGAGTCGGTATTGCCTTTGTAGTAGGCGACAGGCCAGTTTGTCAGAGGATGAACAGGAAGTCATCCATTTCCTCTCAGCCGCCCTACACTTAAGTTGAAGTGTAGCTAGGTCAGAGTCATACCAGGAATTGCACTTGGCTTTGGACTTCAAACAGATCCTAATGACAGGGGCAAGAGCATCAAGCATATCAGAAATTGAAGAGTAGAGCAGAGACATGGCTGTGTCAGGATGTGAGATAGCCAAAGGTGGAGGGGGGAGAGAAAGTGGTGGCAAAAGCCTCAACTGACACACACTTAATGGGCCGGATGTCCGAGAAGGTAGGTGGCATTGTTGGGGTAGGCTTGGCTTGGGGGGACGAGAGGGAGAGATGAGAGGAGAGGAGGGAGTGATCGCTACAGGATAAAGAAGTGGTCAGAGGGATGGAGAGGGGGAGGTCAGAGGAGATCAAGACATCGAGTGTGCAGAGTGACTCGGGCCAGAGGGGAGGATGGACATGGAGCGGGAGTCGCAGAGGTCACGGAAGAGTACAGAGGAGGAGCAAGGAGAGTCTAAATGTATATTGAGGTCACCGAGGAGGAGGAATTGAGTGGTAGAGGCCAGGAGGGAGGAGGAGAGGATGCCCGCTCAGAGAAAATGAGGTGATTTGACCAGGAGGCCGGTAGATGGTAACAGTAAGAGAATGGTTAGGCGAGAGAGAAAGCCTACAGACAAGGCATTCAAAAGAGGAGTAGGTCTGAGTGGGAATGATAGAGCCAGGAATCCACTCAGGAAAGATCAGGCCTATCCCCTCCTACCCCACCGGACCAGGAGGATCTGGGTGCTGAGAGGATCTTGTAGCCATCAGGGAGGAGAGTGTCAAGGCGCGTGACAGAGCTGGCCGTGAACCATGTCTCAGTAAGACCAAGGACATCAAGGTCTAGTTCTTCAAGGAGGTGACAGATGTCAGAGGAGTGTTTGACAGCAGAGCGAGAGTTGAGAGTGGCAATATGAAGAAGGTTGCCAGCCTTAAAGACCTTCCGGGGAGGGGGTACAGATCAGAGGTACGCCCTGCGGAGGAGAAAGAGCCCTAGGAGGGGCAGAGGAGGAGAGAGAGAGAGGGCAAGGTAGCCAAGGGGGGAGAGGAGGGGACAGCAGGAGATGAGAGGAAATTGATGAGGCGAGGGAAGCACCTATCAAAGAGGAGGAGATTGGCCTGGGGGCCTTGCACCATGACAGTGCCATTTAGGTAGACATTAATGATGACTTTAGAGGAGTCGAAGGAAGTCATGAGAACTTCCCAGCGAGTGCCATCGTTAATGGGAGTGGAGGAGATAGGGCAGAGCACAGAGAGCATATGAGGAGTCCATAAATCTGGCGCAGGACCGACAAAGAGGATGTTGGTCTGGCAGAAGCATTGGAGTAGGTGTCGGCGATAGGAAGACCAGGGTTAAAGGCCAAGATATCGTTTTTGAACTTCTTCCTGCCAGACTTAGTGAGAATGGAAGGATAGTCAATGGAGAAGCAGTTGGAAAAGATAGGAGAAACAGAAAGCGCCATTCGGATGGAAGCGGGGAGAGGATGGAGATACTGGGGGGCTAAGGCAGATAGGTGTGGGACAAAAGAGAGTGTTGAGGTCACTGGGCTGGCAAGTTACAGAGAAGAAACAGTATACAAGCAAAATACAGAGAATTTTGCAATGGGCAGCAAGATTTGACTTTTTAGAACAAAGCAAAAACAGCAAGATTTGACTTTTTAGCACAAAGCAAAAACAGCAAGATTTGACTTTTTAGAACAAAGCAAAAACAGCAAGATTTGACTTTTCAATATTGGAATCAGATGTTAGCAAAGGGTTTTAGGAAGCACTGCGCACCAGGATGACAACATGGGAGTAACAAGCAGAAAGAACAGTGATAACAAAAGGCGGTAGGAGTGAGTCCATAAGGAGGGAACTAACCCATAGTTCTGGAGAATGCAAAGACAAGGCAGTCCGGATTTCTTAGAGGAGTGAGGTGGCAGCATCATTGTGGTTAAGTTGCAGTGAAGACCCCAATTAGCGTTCCTGAAACAGACAGGGAGCAGACAGGGGCCTTAGAAGTGGGCCCTTGCCGAGAGGGCAGGCCGAAGCCTGCCGGTCCTTGATTGGATGGAAGAAAACACTCAGCAACCAATGGGAGTGCAGCACAGGGAGAGGTGGTTCAGCACAGCCTGCCTACACAACAAATAAAACCACGGCGGCCATCTTGGAAGGGCCAAAAACAGTCAAATAAGCAAGCAATAGTGGGAAAAAATGTGTGCTTTCAAAATAGTAAAGCAGCTCCAGGTAATAAAAAGCTCAAAAAATGGCAGCATGATGAAAATGCCAAATAAAACAGTCCTTTCCAACAATTATATGCACATTTCATTTTTTTTCTTTTTCTTCTCTATATTTTCCAATTTCGATTTTTCAGGTTCAATAATTCCCCTGGAGGTGCAGTAATTCACAGAAAGTGCACCTACCTAATGCAATGGTCAGCAGCCAGGCACAAACTCCACATGTGCAGGAGAACAACAGATGGCCAGGAGGGTGGAAACAGGACCTCACTCTCAGTGAGAAGCAGATAAAACTGCCATCTTGGAACTGCTGTTTCCTTTTGCGTTTTGCGTTTTGCCTCGCTCAGAGTGTGCTTTCGTGCTCACCTTTTATCTGTGGGGGGAAGCGTGATGGAAGTCAGGTTTGTGTAATAATCCATAATTGTCTGGGACATGTCAGGTATACAGGTCTGGCATTGGTCCGTTGTCGCTCACGGTGAACTGTCCGTGAGAAAGAGTTTGTGTCGAAAAAGGGCGTGGGGGGGGGGAATTCCTAGATATCCTACCTGGTAGGATGGAGAAAAGGTGTTATTGGGAAGGGGATACCGCGTCTCACCCTCCGGTGTCCCACTTCCACTCCCCGAGGGCCCCTCATCCCGGTGATCCTCCCCCACTGGTCCATCCCAGGAACTGGATCCAAAAGCGATGGCCGTGCCCTGACCACCTGGATGACAGATCCCAGGGACTAGCGGTTGAGGCACCTTCTGGTTTCTCACACTGCCCATACCTCCACTCCCACTACTGCTTTGCACTATCTCCACACCATCCCCCATACACTCTTTCTCTCTTTCACTCTTTAATTCTGTGACAAATTGACTTCTGCCCTGCAGGAGTAGGATGATGAGTAGAGGCTATATCGCCTAGTCATCCCTCAGACTTCTATATACCAAGATTCAACACAATCATGAAGGTAAAACAGGCACAGTTAAGAGATATACCTCCTTTGCCTTTTGTGGTAACGTGGGCTGAGGGAAAGCTATACTGTCAGGAGGGGTGGGAATGTAATTCAGCAGTGACCCAAACAGCGAAGTATAACAATCCTAAATAAAGGAATGTCCAATCAAGGTTCTATAAAAATATCTATACTTTAATGAAACATACCATATGCAATAGTAACTAAATGGAAATCACTACAAAAACAAACCTCTGAGGAAAGAACACAGAATCAGCAAAGATCGCAAGATGCTGCACTCTGAGTAATGAAAAGCCAAAATGTTCTTTAAAAGGATTTGTTCTTTGGTGCAAAAATGATCAAAGTAACCTTACCAGTGCTTGGACCAAGGTGCAGTTAGCAGTCAGTAGTACCTTTTTATGATTCGTGGCTATTCAACTATTTCGAACCATGCTTCAAGCTTTTGTGCCAGTGGTTTGAGCCAAGTTTGGGTGCAGCTAGTCATGTTGATCAAAGCAGCGAGCTGAGGCGAATATGGTATGAAAGCAGCGTTTGAGGGATGCAGGGTGGAAGGCTCGCCAGGATCGGTTCGGGTTCGAGTCGTGATTGTTACATCTTGGTAGGGCCATCAAGTGGCGCTCCTGTAGTTCGAGTCAAAGGTCAGGGACTGGTCAGAGCAGTGATACTGATGCTCCAGTTTGCGGTTCTAAGAAGCGGTAGTTCCAGGTTGAGCCATTTCTGAAACTGCTAGTTCGAGTGTGCGAGTGACAATCCAGCGGTTACAGTCTGGGTCTGGTGATGAGCAGCTGATTAGAGCCGAGTAGATGTCAGGCTCTGTGAAGAAATGCAGCGTCGAGCTGATTCAAGATGCAAGCATGCATACTGGTTTGAAGAGTTCCGTTTAGTGCCAAAGGCAGCACCAGTGGATCGTGTGAAGGAGCAGATTGGTCCTTTTTCTCAGGCTCCTCAACACAGAGGAGGCTGGCACACAACTGTGGGGGCCCTTAAAAACAGTGAGGCCCTAGATACCATTGTGGGTGGTAGTGACTGCGGATGGTTAGGGGACAGAGCTTGTCTCTGCCTTCGACACTCAGTCCTCACCTCCCTGGCAGAGGGCTTTGAAAGATCAACTCTCCCAACAGAGGTCCAATAAATTAGTCCTCAGGTTTTTGTTCAAGAGTGAATCAAAGATTCTGTTATGCTCACCTGGTCTCTGCGGAGGCGTTGGAGCACGGTTTCAGCCCTCCCTGAACTTGATCACCCCCTTCAGGCCTCTCCCTCAGTAGAAATGCTGTGAGCGGTGGTACATGGTGGTACTGCTCCTGCGTGGAGATAACATTGTGTGAGTGCGCTAATCTGTGATTGTTGTACCTCTCAAACCCTTCACCCCGAAGTACGGTTTCTATGAGCATATGCCGACCCATAAAGCTCACCTGTGAATTATGGAAGATAAGCTCTCCGTCCTGCTACTTCTGGCAGGGGCGCGTTGAATGGGATCTAGTTCCTTCACTGATCCCATATAAGGATTAGTCCAGTCAAGCTGCGACTATGCTTCTCCTTATGACTGGTAAGTCTTTCTTGAGCTCTTGTGATGCTGTTCTTTCTGTTTAATGTCTTTATATATTGCTCCTATTTATGCCCGCAATAATGTCTCTCTTCTGTTTTCTTCCCTTAGATGGAAATGCGGCCTCAATGGAGCTGTGAGACTTGAGACGCGTCCGGATGGAAGATGAATGCTACCGCATTGTTCGACAGCAGGTAAGTGATGGTTTAAGGAAAGCTCAAAGTATGGTGAAGCGCAACCTTAAACTGACTGTTTTTTCAATGTCTAACCTTGTCTTCTGTTTTTCCTTGCAGGCGCTGCTGTCGAAGATGGCGCGTGTCATGCTGCGGTACCAAGATGAAGATTTCGGCGTTCCAGAAAGTGTAAAGATGAATACTTGGTTCGCCGAAGAGATGTACAGGTAAGAACAGCTTCCCCCAGTTGGTAAGTATGCTGGCAGGAAGCAGGATGTCCAGGAAGCAGGATCTTCAAAGGTAAGTCTGATCTCAGGCGACGGTGAGCATTACGCTGCTTGCAAGTGCAGAACAACGCGAAGCGTCTGTCTTGAGGATCGGGGCAGCTTATATAGCTGAGATCGTGGGTGCGCCCATTACGGCCGGCTTACCAGCCGCAACCCGCCACTCCTAGAGAGTGAGCACGTGCAAAGGCAATCCATTAGCAGCCACACCGAAGAATACACTTGATGCTGCTTAATGGATGAAATGTTCAAGGTTAATGCATCCTGCTTAATGGATGGAATGTTCAAGGTTAATGCATCTGGAGTGCAATGTCCATAATAAAAGCTTTTTGGTGTTAAATGGATGTTCTTGTTTACTTTTGTTCATGAGCCTGGTACCAAAGGTGCCAGGACAGTGTCCACCCAGGTCTCCTGTGCATGCGACCACTGCATGCATGTGCCCCTGAATTCCTGACCATGACAGATGTAGAGAGAGAGAGAGACTTTTTTAAAGGCAAAAGCCCACAGGTGATTGAACTAGAGCTGACCTACTTTAGGGGTCAAATCCCTGGTCTTACAGCAAGTGAACTAAGCCCTCTAATATCGCACCCAAA
Organism: Ambystoma mexicanum; assembly: GCF_040938575.1. Taxonomy (NCBI): domain Eukaryota; kingdom Metazoa; phylum Chordata; class Amphibia; order Caudata; family Ambystomatidae; genus Ambystoma; species Ambystoma mexicanum. The sequence goes on along the minus strand of NC_090936.1, from coordinate 293,851,291 downwards.
GTACTTTGTGCTAAAGGAAGTGGAGGGGGGCAGGAAGGAAAGATAGAGGCAGAGAGAAGCAAGAACCTTCCTTCAGTTGCAAAGAGCTCCCTCTATCTACACTAACCTCGCCCAATATCTCTAATTCTGCCTCCAGCACTCCACGGTCCCTCCTCCGCCTGGTCTCTCGGTCCATCTTCATACTTCATAGCCCAGCAAACCACAATCTGCCACCCCTTCTGTCACTGGGGTCCTGCCGGTTCTGACCTCCCAACCCCTCCAACACCCCGCACCCTCTGTTTGGCTGAAGCACTCACCTGACTCTAGGAACCAATCTTTACCTTTCTTTTCCACCGTGGCTGGGTTATACAGGTGAGCGGTTTGAAAACCACTCTAACCCTTCCCTCTTTTGCAGCATGGTTTTGTTTAAGGTCTCCAATAGTGTGGTAATAGCCAGGGGCTCAGATTGCTCGTTCTCTTTGTGGCTTTGCTCAGGTGCTGGTGAGTTTTGTTGCCAATTAGTCTTTTCTGACTCCCAGTAAGTTTTCTATTGCCCCACCATTTGTCTGGCGTTGTCGGGTCAGGTGTTGTGTGTCTCATTTCAGCTTAGGAAGGGAATTCACTGTCCATTTGCTAGCAATTCTTCATTCTATTCTCCTGGCTCCGGCCTGTGTTTTCTTCATTGCTCCCAGGTGCCTTCTGGGAGTTGTCTTGAAACAGAAAATGAACCCAGGCTAGAAGGAATACTGGAAGGCATTACATGACACCATTGATGACATTCGGATGTGGGTGTATGGTGCAAGGACTGGGCCTCCCCAACTTCTGGGTCCCACACCTCTGGCTTTTGCCCTGTGAGCCTTCTGACTCTGACTCTGTAGCACATACTAGCTTGCAGGAGAGCTGAAAAGAGTTACCAACATGACGTTCCTCTGAGAGGCCTCGTAGGCCGGGGGCATGTTACACACATGCTTGGCATATAATAGACTACCTTAACCTTCCTGGTGTCCTCCTCTGCCTGTAAATTCAAGTTTCAACATAGGCAGTCCCCATAGGAACAAGCTATGCTCCTCTCCCACTCTTCCTCACCAATCCTTCTCTCCGGTACATAAACATATAAACCGTAGTCTGATATTAAATCAAGAAAGCTGTTTGACAATGTTTAATGTCCTTACATTGAAATGTGCATTCCATATATTCCTCTGGGAGTTGTTACATTGCATTCAAATGAGACGACAAAGCATTTGGCAGGAGTGAATAACCAGAAACTTTTGGCTGAAACCAAATACCTTTTTTTCAGCCGTAATTTGGCCGAATACTAACTGAACGCGTACGTCTGATACACCCCTAATTGCAACAAGAAGAATTAATGTATGGGAAATTCTGTCGTAAACAAGTAAAGACATGCATTATCTGTTATTGCCATTGATCAGCTCCATAAGCAGAATAACGGATCCATGGAAGGTGATGGTGGGGCAGTAGGCGTGGCAGAAAACCCAGCAGCTATGTGCCGTTGAATAGTCTCTGGTGACATTTTTACAGATAATGCAGCCATTAAAGACTCTCATAACTCAAGACATCGTTGTCACAAGTAATCGAAAGAAGACCAGATGGGCATACTCTGGTTATGACAATAACACTCCCATGATTTTGGAGCTGCTTCCCTTTATATTTGGCCATCAAGTATGTCGCCACAAGGTCCAACAACATTCTATCGAAAGACCCTCCTTCTGGCCATATTTGAGACGACTCTTCCCCCTTAATCTCTGTTTGCCACTGCCCATGATACTTTTTTATTTTCTCGCTATGCAAGGTGAGGTGTTGGCAGATATATAGGAGTGGTGTATCTGCTCCCATGATTTCTTTACACTATCTGGGTATGTGTGTGTCAGTTACCACTGTCGATACTTTGATATCTCTAGCATCAACCTTTTAAATTGCATTTCAAAACATTTTGCTTGTGCTTTATATTGCTTTGATCACTTCATAGATAGAACAAAAACATATAACATAAACCAATTGACAAGTTGACCTGACAAACTGACACACCTTACAGACAACGAAAAACATGAAACATGTATTTATGATAACCTTTTTTCTGATGTTTGTTAATCTGCTTAGAATCACATGCTGTGCATAGGTCCGACATCCAGTGGTCACTGCGGAGTATTGCATTTTGTTTTTCGTAGTCGAAAAGGGGACGTCGACAAGGCGTGTCTGTAACACTATCCCTATAGTGACGTGCGTTGTACCCACAATCCCTCACGCGTCGAGGTCCCTCAGATTGTTTTTTTCCGCCCAGCTTATGGTCGCCTTACGCGGAGCTCCTAGAGAGACATTGCAAAACACTTACTACGGACCTCGGTCCTTAATTTATACTTATTGTTAAAGATCCCTCCCCTCGACGTTAGCTGTGAAGCTGTTTCTCCGCCGAGCAAGTTTTCGACGGAGGCGAAGAGACGGAGGAGATCCTTCGGCGCTGCCGAACACGTGGCCAGGCCTCGCCGGCCAACATACAGTAGGGAGAGTGGGGGTTCGAAATTTTATCTTCTCGTCGAGAATGTCTTTCTTTCTCCCCTATCTTTCCCTTGGGGTTGTTATCACCAGTTTTTATTGCCTCAGCTATGGAGAGGACACCTTTTAAGTTTTGCCCACGCTGTAGGGGCAAATACACTAGGAAGTACAAACACAAGCTCTGTAATCGTTGCTTGCCCCTCGATCATAAAGAGGACAGCTGCGCGGCCTGTAAACTCTTGAAACCAAGAACTCTTAAAGAACGGAAAGTTAAGAGGTGAGCGGACTACGCTATGTCGAAGTCCGTTTCCTCACCCGCCGCCGCTGTTACAGAAAGTGACGAGGAGGGTGATAACTCGACGTCCATTACGGAAGTCATTAACCCCCAGAAGGAGCGCTCGCGCTCCTCGACGTCCGTCCCCGGCCCCGACGGGCTCGGCTCACGCCCTGCTTATGGGGGATGAACACCCCGGCGACAAGGACGCACACAGACCCCATAGGCCTAAGCACACAACCCACGGCTCTTCTTCGTCGAGGACGAAGGATCCATCAGCGCCGAAGGGGACGCAGGGCACTCCGGCGTCTACCTCAGACCGTAAGGGTCTCAAGCCCCACCCGCAAACGCAGCTGCGACCAGCGATTGGGCTTTCATCTAACACGGGCGCTACCTCAAAAACATCCGACGTAACGCTCCATAGAGCGGCCGTCGAGAAACAACGCGTAACGCAGGCAACGTCAACTCCAGAACCCTCTACTGACGAACTCGTTGTCGAGAGCCTGGCGAGAATTGTTTCCGAAGACAAACGTAAGCGGACGACGAAACAGACGTCGAATACCGCACCAAAAGATATAGAAACGCCGAAAAAGCACAAGAGTAGCCAGGAACTGCCCCCTTCATCTAAGGGCACTTCTGAACTACCGGAGGGCTTTTCTGAGGGCGACGGAAACCTTTCGTCGACGTTGTGGGAGCGTTCTAAGCGTTTGGAAGGTGAAAACACTGATTTCCCCCCTCTAGACTATTCAGGGGTTCCCCATGAGACCCTTGAAAGACTCCATTCTTGTATGGAGAAAATGGAAAGGTTTTTGGGTAGCCAAAACCCACCCACACCCAAAAGACCAAGAGAATGGACCCAGGATGACCCTAGGGTCAAGATTCCTAGGCTGTTTCCCCCTTCTACAGACGCATATGGCCTCACTGAAGAGGAGCAATACCTCCAGGAAGATGAGGAGTGTTTGGGTGGAGAGGAAGAACATGAGGAAGAGGGGTTTGAAGAAGACCCTTACACTAGTGCAGGAGATTTTGAAGAAGATACAGCTACCTCACAGCCCTGGCAATCCCCATCAGTGCAGCCTTGGCAATCCCCATCAGTGCACTCAGACTCTGATGTCTTTCACCCTTCTCCTCCCAAGGACTCACCTATTGGAAACACCTCCCCCATAGATGACCAACCTTCACTTAATGCACTATTGCGCAAGGCAGCAGCGCATTTTGAAATAGACACAGGGGAGACTCTTCCGGACATAGACTTTGTAGAAAAAGTTATTAAAGAAAAAGCCCCGGTTAGTCAGTCTATTCCGCTCCTGGCTTCTATAAGGAGAAGAATAACTCCTTCCCTTTCCAATCCGGCCTTAGTCAGAGGGGTCAACCCTCTGATAGAAAAGCTCTTCAGCCCTTCGTCCTCTGACCCTTTGTACATCAGGGGACATTCTATTCCGGACTCCCTTGTAGTTACTAATACAAGAAAAAGAGCGGGGGTACCACTATCCACTAGTGAGGCACCACCTGACAAAGAGGGCAAGAAGCTCTATGCACTTGGGAAGAGAATCACGACCTCCGCCGCCTTCTCAACTAGGATTGCAAATAACAATTCCCTACTAGCTAGCTATGCATATGCACAGTGGAGCAATCTGCGCAGCGAAGCAGAGGACGCACCAGAACCCCTGCGTTCACGCCTGCTAGCTATAATCTCAGAGGGAACTCTTGTAAACCAGGGCATCGTAAAGAACTCCTTAGATGCCGCAGAGACGGCTGGCCGTTCCCTGGTTCAGGGAATACTTCTCAAACGCCATGTCTGGCTGCGCAATTCGGGATTTAAGCCGGAAACCCAGGCTTCCCTGATAAATAAGCCCATAGAACAAACACATCTGTTTGGGAAAGCAGTTGATGAGGCCCTAGAACATGCGAAGAAAGAGTTTGATACCATCAAGACTCTTGACCAAATTTCTAGGCCACCTAACAGACGCAGCTATGGCAATAGACGCTCCTTTCGTGGCCAACGCCAGCAGCAAAGCCAACAGCAATTTTACTCTGCTACCAACTGGCCCTCTAACCAAAGCACCCAGTTCAGTCAAAGAGGCCAACGTCGTGGCAAAGGAAGAGGTCGCGGCTCCAGCCCCAAAGGTCCCACGCCCAATACCAACAAATGACCCGAAGATTCGGGTCCCCTCCCATGCATCACCGGTCGGGGGCCGGCTAACATCGTTCCTTTCAGCATGGGAGGGAATAACGTCAGACCGCTGGGTATTATCCACCATAGCCCACGGATACTGCATCGAATTCAACGGTTCCCCGAAATACAGACCCCCACGGAACCGACGCATGACACCGGAACACCTCACTATTCTTCTTCAAGAAGTAGAAGAGCTACTGAAAAAAGAAGCTATAGAGGCTGTCCCCCTATCTCAGGTAACAGAAGGTATTTATTCAGTGTACTTCCTTGTACCCAAAAAGGATTTAACCATGCGCCCTGTATTAGATCTACGCCCAGCGAACAAGTTTGTCAAACCCCAAAAGTTTCGTATGGTAACCTTGCAGGAAGTAATCCCACTGTTATCACAGGGGGATTTCATGACAACACTAGACATGAAAGATGCATACTTTCATATTTTAATGTTGCCAGCGCACAGAAAATACCTCAGGTTCAAGATGGAGAACAAACACTACCAGTTCAGAGTACTACCCTTCGGGATAGCATCTGCACCAAGGGTATTCACGAAAGTATTGGCAGTGGCAGCGGCCCACCTGCGCAGGTTATCCATCCCGGTATACCCTTACCTCGACGACTGGCTCATAACAGGGGATTCTTACGAAACATGCTTCTCCAATACCCAAAAGACCGTAGACCTTTTGTCCCAACTGGGCTTTTCCATCAACGAAAAGAAGTCCAGCTTAGACCCCAGCCAAATCAAACAATTCCTAGGGGCTCTAATTCGAACAAAGGACGGCCTTGTCTTCCCCTCCAACGAGAGGGTCCAAAACATGCTGTTTCAGATCCCCTATTATGTGGCAGGTCGAGAGGTGACGGTACGCAAAGCAATGCGCTTGCTAGGGATGATGGCGTCTTGTATTTATTTGGTACCTCACGCGCGCTTGCGCATGCGCCCAATGCAAGAGTGGCTTTACAGCCAGTGGTGTCAGGCCAGCGGACAATGGGACGATCTAGTGGTGGTCTCGCAGGCCTTGGTTCTCTCGCTACGGTGGTGGACAAAGGAAAACCTGTTATTAGAGAAGACTTTTGCCACACCCGCAGTGGAAGCCACTCTAACCACAGACGCATCCCTTACAGGATGGGGGGCTCACCTATCCCATCAGACTGCTCACGGAGTGTGGACTCCGAGCTTAGCATCCAAGCATATAAACCTGCTGGAACTACTAGCGGTGTTCAAAGCACTGAAAGCCTTTCAGGAACACTTACAAGGAAAGACAGTGATGGTCCTCACAGACAGCACCACAGCCATGTACTACCTCAACAAGCAAGGGGACACTCACTCTCCAGGACTGTCCAAGCTGTCCCAGAATATATGGAAGTGGGCTCTCAAACACAACATGTTCCTACTATCACAACATGTACCAGGGGAACTCAATCTGCTAGCAGACAAACTCAGCAGAGACTTCCCCCTGCCCAAAGAGTACGAATGGCAATTGCACGAAGACATCGTCTTAGACGTCTTCACGCAATGGGGATTCCCGGAAATAGACCTGTTCGCAACCCTGGAGAACTCACAATGCCAAAGTTACGCCTCCAGGTACCCCCAGAACCAGTCCAAGGGGAACGGTCTGTCGATTCAATGGTCAGGGAAATTTGTTTACGCCTTTCCCCCGACTCCCCTTCTCAACAAAGTGGTGCACAAGATGCACCAGGAGCAGGTTACCATGATACTAGTGGCCCCAATGTGGGCCCGGCAGCCATGGTTCGCTCACTTGATGGAGATGTCCCTATCTCCCCCAATGAAACTTCCCTGCCCGTACAACATGCTGTCACAAGACAAGGGCAGGACACTGCATCCATGCCCTCAGACCATGAATTTAGCAGCCTGGCTCCTGAGATCATAGAATTTGGACATTTACATCTCCCGCAGAGATGTATGGACATCCTCAGGGAAGCCAGAAAACCTAATACTCGCCACTGCTATTCTAGCAAGTGGAAAAGATTTGTCATCTGGTGTAGAGGTAAGAACATCAACCCGGTTGACTGCTCTGCCACTAACATTATTCTGTACTTGACCCATTTACTGGATTCAGGTCTAGTGTTTAATTCCATTAAAGTCCACCTAGCGGCACTGTCTGCATACACCTCTTCCCAACTTAAAGTGTCGTGGTGGAAAATACCAGTTATCAAGGCCTTCATGGAGGGGGTAAAGAGAATACACCCTCCGATAGCTAACCCAGCTCCCGGATGGGACTTAAACGTGGTACTTTCTAGACTCATGGGCACTCCATTCGAACCCATGCACAAGGCAACTCTTAAATACCTCACTCTTAAGACTGCTTTCCTAATAGCTATCACCTCCATTAGGAGAGTAAGTGAACTACAGGCTCTTTCTGTACTAGACCCCTTCGTAACAGTTCACAAGGATAAGGTGGTTCTACGCACACACCCAAGGTTTGCACCAAAATTCATCTCGAAATTTCCTGTAAACCAGTCTATAGAACTACCAACGTTCTTTCAAAACCCTTCCAGCTTGGGAGAAAAAAGTCTGCATACATTAGATGTACGCAGAGCTGTCATGTTCTACATGGAAAGAACCAGAACACTGAGAAAGACTAATCAGTTCTTTGTCTCTGTGGCAGCAGGAAGAGAAGGAGATGCAGTTTCTAAGTCCACTATATCTAGATGGATTGTACAATGCATCACTCTCTGTTACACTCTTGCTAAGAGAGAACTACCCTTCAAGCCAAGAGCACATTCCACTCGAGGCACTGGGGCTTCCATAGCATTCATTGCAAATGTTCCCCTTGAATCCATCTGCAAAGCGGCTACCTGGAGTTCTGTGCACACCTTTACAAAACACTACTGTCTAGATGCACACTCTAGATCTGACTCCCAGGTGGGACAGGCAGTATTAAGACATCTTTTCTCTACTGTTCCTTCTCATAACCCACCGCCAACTCCGGGTACTGCTTGCTAGTCTATGCACAGCATGTGATTCTAAGCAGATTAACAAACATCAGAAGACAATGTATTACTTACCGTAAAAGCATTTCTGATGGTTGTATCTGCTTAGATTCACATGCGCCCGCCCTTCCTCCCCGCTCGGATGGAAGGAACATAGACATCCTTTCCTTATTTCTCTCTTTTCTGTACTCACTCACGTCTAGAAGGCTCCCTCAGGGCAGAAAAATACAAACAGAGGGACCTCGACGCGTGAGGGATTGTGGGTACAACGCACGTCACTATAGGGATAGTGTCACAGACACGCCTTGTCGACGTCCCCTTTTCGACTACGAAAAACAAAATGCAATACTCCGCAGTGACCACTGGATGTCGGACCTATGCACAGCATGTGAATCTAAGCAGATACAACCATCAGAAATGCTTTTACGGTAAGTAATGCATTGTCATACCTTCTACCCTCTTTCAAGAATGCTATATTTTCCCCTTCATTCACACTTCGCATTCACCTCTCCCTGGCCCTTTCTGGGCCGACCTCTAAAAACGTTATCAGTACTAAAAGAAAAGATTGCTGCTATTTACCAAGTCTATTCAATATACAAGACTCCTACTTATTCCTTTTTCCTCACTTATATTCCTGCACTAGTTGTTAGGAAAGATTTCTTAATTGTGGGTAATTTTCCTTCCATGTGGCAACCCCTAAACTTTTTGCTGTTGTTTTCACCATGATCTAGACTTTGCCAGAGAAGTACAGCCTTCTGCCGCACTCCTCTGGGCTTTCGCTCCATTCTTACGGGGAAACTGACATGCCCTTAAGACAGTCAGTACCGGGAAAGGCTGCTTTCCGTAGTTTCTTTATCATGTTGCAGCTTTCGTGCAACATGACACAAGAGGGCACTGTAAGATAAGTTACTGCTCTCTTGGGTCTCTAGTCTTCTACAGGCCCTAGATACTCTGTTTGGATTGTAAATGATCGGTGCAAGTGAATCACGGACGGGAATGGTGGCAGCGATCGTTTCTTGTGTTTTTGAGCTCCTTTTGGCGTTTTAAGCGTGTTTCTCGCCCTTAGCCCAAAATGGTGGCCTGGCTCCTAAAATGGCCAGACCACGAGGCTCCTTTGTCCTGTCCGCTGACGGTCTTGCCCCCTTCACCTTCCCCAGGTCGAGCCGACCCGGGGCCTTCCTTATTTGGGCATGTACTTTCCCGCGAAACACAGATGCTTTCGCGGGCTTCTACAGGCCTTGTGTGTACCTCCAGGATGTGGGCTGGGATGTCTAGTCCCAATACACATCCTGGGTGCCAGAGAGTCTAGTGTGGTGTGAATGCCTGGGACCACCGTGGTCCGTGATAGGTCCACGTATGGTGTGAGTGTTTTACGAGCGGATCTCCCATTGGGTCCCCTCCGTTTTGGCGCGAAGGGAACCGTGGATAAGAGGGGGCTGGAAACGCCACTACCATGTCGATCTCCTGAGTTCTCACAAACAAAGGAATACAGAAGCCAAGTATCCTGCAACCACGAGGCTGAACCGAGGAATCGCTGGTGACCCACTGAAGGACTGCTCCTCTGCACTGCTGTCGCCTTGTGAAACCCTTTCTACCTCGGATCGAACCAGAAGGCCTGTACTGGTACTTCGACCCTTGGAATAGCGGGGACAGCTATTCTCGGCATCTTCACCATCTCCTGCACGTAGGCCTTCAGAAGTGTCTCTGGGCCATCCAGCAGACTAACCAGCCTACCCAGGAGTCTTGCTCTGTAACCGCCGCCAGGTTGTGTTGTATTTCGAGTCCTTGTCACTCTCACACGATTCGTACACTTGGCATTCCCAGGTCTGAAGTGAGTAGTGTACATTTGGCTGAGATACACACAGGTGCTCCGTTGCCCTGCTGTGGTAACAAACTGTGCGGGTTCACTTCGTTTGGGACATCTTTAACTCAACTCTGCTGCTGCAGAATCTACACGACGACAAGACGTCCCCTGCTCCCCTGAACCTGCCAGCACTGAAACTGACGCGGAGAAGCCTGGGTCTGCTTGCGTCGGGGACCGGTGAGTAGCATAGCTAGGAACTGGTCGCCCTCCTGCAGGAGCCCATAGCTTTTCCCCGCTGTGTCAAACAGCACGCCTTTCCGTACTCGCGCTCTGCTTCTGCTCACAGTGGAGGCTGCGCTTGAGTCGCGGATCTCTGTTCTTCTTCATTTGTGCACCAAACTGAACTGCCTAATTCCCTCGAAGAGACTCCCCTTTTTGCCCGTTGGCACCAGCGTGTGCAGGTACTTTTGAGCACAAGGCTCCACTCTTCGTAGGGCTTGGACTTCCTTTTAGTTAGGCGCCTCTGAAGGCGGACTGGGTCTAATCATTATTTCGCACTGCCTGTTTTCCTCCCCTTCTAGGTGGACTACACATTTCGTGCATCTAACGCTTTAGACTCGTTTGTATTTGTATATATATTGTATTGGTTTGGTATGTGTTGGTTTACTAGAGTTTTATTGTGATTTCTCGCTACGGTCATTGTTGCAAAGGCCTTGGAATAAATGTGTATATATTTTTAATATAACACCTGTTTGGAGTAATTTGTAAGTGTCCTTGCTTTGTGTGCTCATTGCGGGCTTTCAGTCACCCTCACCCCTCTTGAGACCTAGTCTTGACCGCCGCGATCGCTACCCTGATTGGTCTGGCTTGTCCAGAGGTTACCCTGTTCCAAGTAATTAGGTTGGCCTTCTGAACTTCTGCGCCGCCAGGACAGAGTCCAGAAATCAGTCTTAACAATGGTCTAGACAGTACTATGCAGCGCCGCCTTCCACCCGCTTTCGAAGTTAGATTCCCGTATCTCCTCTTATTTCATCACCTTATATAAAAACCTAATGGCCATACGAAGAAGAAAAGCCACTTTTAGTCAACAATCACTCAATTTCACTCACGCCCACTCCAACCCATAATATGTTCCCCTACTATTTTAATCTGCCCCTTCTCCCACCAATCTTCCCTCCTTTAATTCTTCTTGCAATCAATACTCATGTGTCCATGGTGGTCTTAGAGACTCCGTTCGCGGTCTATCCACAATTGGGGTGCCTCCCCCAACCAAGCCGTCGCCCGCTCTGGCGAGCAGTTCGGTATTTGCAAAGCCGGGACCCGCAGAACCTGCTTTGGAGCGTACACGTTTTAAATACCGTTCAGCCGTAGGTGGCAATGGTCTTGATAGGGGTGCCCCGGATCTCGCCGCAGAGTACGGGGGTCTTCCCGGATCAATCACGTCTAAGGGGTAACCAAATGAAGGTGGTCATTCCCCAAACACAGATCCCAAACTCAGAATAAATGGACACCCCAGTAGGGAATGAGACTAGACGGTAGATTGCAAGGTGTGCAAACCTATATCAGGTAAAAGATGCACGCAGAGCACTCTGCTGCTCTGAGAGCGCTCTGCCAACAATACAGAAACAACACATTTTTAAGAACAACTTTTATCATCCGTGATGAATAATATAGGGGATGCATATTACGTGGTAATTGGTTCATTACAAAGTTGCAGTATGGGCCATACTGGGATGGTTCAGCTTGATTGGCAGGTGCAGTGCTGTTGCTTTTTGTAGCACGTGGGTCAGCAGGGCTCATCTGGTAGGGGTGAAGGTCAGAGGCGTCGGGCACAGATCATCTAACTAATCTCTTTATTCTGACAACATACAAAAAAGTTTAGAAGCAACTAATCAACATTAAACTCTGACATTTAGTGGAGCTGCTATAAAGTTAAACTAACAACTATATATCCAGCTTATACTTTGCCCTCAGGGAACGATAAAATATAGTGCCTTATCCCAAGTGCCCGCCACAAAAGGGTTTGATCTACCTGGTGCCTCATGATACAGATTGATAGGTATTGTTTCTCCATTGAATATATGGTACAGGGGGACTTAAGGCCGCGGTGGGTGAATGCTCTGGTCACTCCAGGAGGTTAGATGTGTTTCAGCATCAAAGGGACAGAGAGGGGTCTGGATTTCGTGAACAGTGAGTGAGAAGGTGGGGGTTGGCAGGGCACATGCAGGTTTCTGGAGATGAATGAGTACACAAGTCAAGATTCTGCCCGGTCACACACAGGGCAATGATCTCAGAGGAAGAGAAAGGTACAGGCGAGTTGCAACAATACATGGCTGTACTTCCGTGAGAAAGTAGCTTGTGCAGCACAGACAGGGGAGGAAGTGGAGGGGGTGTCTGAGCTGGCAGTGCGCGGCATTGGGCACTGGGAGAGATGGCTTTTTAGAAATCATTGTGCGGCCTAGTAAAAAGATGGAGTCTTGGGGTGGCATAAAATGGAGTCTGTATGTTTCATCCAATGGCTTCTGTCCTCTGTCGTCAGAGGGCAGACAAGGGGGACGTCTCCCTGCGACGGGATGAGCAATCAATCCATTCTACACAGAATGTACAGGGCAGGCAAAAAAGACCCTTCCTCCCTTACATGTCCCCCCATGCTAGCTGCCCGTCTATAGGCATAGCCGGGCCTTCTCTACCCTCGCTGGCTGTTCGTATGTGAAGCGCCAGCCGGTATTCTCTGCTGGTTCAGTTTACAATGGTGCGCTGCGCATGTGAGCACTCTTTTGCTTGCCATTCACCCTCACCTCATGATGAGGATCCTAGTGAGGCGTGGGGGGTTTGTTACTTATGTCCTGTGCGCTTCCCCCCTTTGGGCCGTTCTCTGGCTACCCGTCCTCGCCTCCCGGACTCACTTGCCTACCGGTGTCCGCTGTTCTCTGCGGTGCGTCTGCTTCACTGCGTTGCGTCGCGCCTCCGTCCCCTGCTGTCTCTGGTGCCGGTCCCTTTCAGCAATGTCTCCAGTTGTCGGACCGCTGCACGCCCAGATATGCACACTGCTTGCTGTGCTCTCGTAGGGCTCCCCTCGTTTTACACCTTCTCTCTGCCATCTGCTTCGCTGCTTCTTGTTACGCGCCTGCTTTCCTGCGCCTCCTCAGTGAGCCCGCGGGCACACGGCTGCCATCTTGCCTCGTCTGCGCAATTTCGTTTCGCCGCAACGTGTGTTGGCTACTCACCTTCGTTGGCAGCAAGATTTCTCTCAGATGCTCCTACCACCTTCCAACACCATCTCCTATCTTTTCGTGGCGCATTCGACCATTTTTACGTATTTGTCCACAGGATCTCTTAGGAGCTCAGAAGTGCTGCTTCCTATCGCATGGCTGCCAAACCACGCCCCCTATCATACCCTTGTTGAAGTTCAATAAACACACTCAGACCTACTCCTCTTTTGAATACCTTGTCTGTAGGCTTTATCTCTCGCCTACCCATTCTCTTACTGTGGCTACCATCTACCGGCCTCCTGGTCAAATCGCCTAATTTCTCTGAGTGGGCGGACCTCTCCTCCTCCCTCCTGGCCTCTACCACTCAACAACTCCTCCTCTGTGACCTCAATATACTTTTAGACTCTCCTTGTTCCTCCTCTGTACTCTTCCGTGACCTCTGCTACTCCCTCTCCCTGTCCATCCTCCCCTCTGGCCCGACTCACTCTTCAGGACACACACTCAATGTCTTGATCTCCTCTGACCTCCCCCTCTCCATCCCTCTGACCACTCCTCTCTCCTGGAGTGATCACTCCCTCCTCTCCTCTCATATCTCCCTCTCTTCCCCCAAGCCAAGCCTACCCCACAACTGCCACCTACCTTCTCGGACATCCGGCCCATGAAGCATGTGTCAGTTGAGGCTTTTGCTGCCACTTTCTCCCACCCCCCCCCGACCTCTGACTGTCTCACATCCTGACACAGCCCTGTCTCTGCTCTACTCCTCAATTTCTGATACTCCTGATGCTCTAGACCCTGTCATGAGGATCCGTTTGAAGTCCAAAACCAAGTGCAATTCCTGGTATGACTCTGACCTAGCTACACTTAAACGTAAGTGTAGGGTGGTTGAGAGGAAATGGGGGGCTTCCTGTTCATCCTCTGACAAACTGGCCTGTCGCCTGCTACAAAGGCAATACCAACTCTGTCCTCACCAAGATGAGAGTCCATATTCATGCTTGTGTCTCTGCGGCATCTAACAACTCGGTCGAACTCTGTAAAATCTGCAAGGAGCTGGCCAACCCTGCTGAGGTCTCTACCCCTCCTGTTGCCTCCCAGGCTCTTTGCAAAGCCCTTGCCTCTCACTTCATTTAAAAAACCCAGGACATCCTGTCCACCCTCTCCACCCCCACCCCTCCTCTCCTCTCTCCATCTGTGCTTGCTGACCCTCCTTTAGCCACACACCCCACCATCCTTCTCGTCCTTTCCTCTTTTCTCCCCTGACGAGGTCGCTAGACAAGCCCGATATATGAAAGCCTCATTAAAACAGGTTCTTCCCTATTCCTCTAAAACCATCAAGGACCACATTGACACACTCGCTCTGGCCCTTGCTGATTTTTGCAACCACTCCTTTGCCTCAGGATCCTTCCACTCCCCTCTGAAGCACTCCCTTGGGTATCCTCTTCTCAAGAAACCGACAGCTGATCCTTCTTGTCCGGCTAACTATCTCCCAATTTCCATTACTTCCTTTCTGGGCAAACTCATGGAAAAGTTGGCCATCTCTCAGCTTAACCTTCATTCCAATTCTGTTGGCTGTCTCCATGACCACCAATCTGGCTTCAGAGCTGCCAGAAGCATGGAAACTGCTCTCCTGAACATCCGTGAAGATCTGCTCTCCAACCTTGACTCTAACATTCCCTCTGTCCTCATCCTCCTCGATCTCTCTTCTGCCTTTGACACGGTCAACCATACCATCCTGCTCATCCGTCTCAGTGAAAACTGATCAGGCTCTGGCCTGGCTGAGCTCTTTCCTCTCTGATTGATCCTCCCAGGTCCAACTTGGGTCCTTCCTATAATCTATCTTCCTCTCTACCTGTGGTGTTCCCCGGGGGGGGTCTAACCTTTTGCCCTGGCTTTTCAACCAATACCTGGCAACTCTCGCCAACTGCATTACCATTTTCTGCTCAAATTGACGACACTCAACTCATTTTCAGGCTGCTCACGGCCACCTCCTCTCCCTCTCTCATCTCTGATTGCCTAACTGCCATTCAAGAATGGTGTGCCGCCAATGATCTTTGTCTGAATGCCAGCAAGACTGAGATCCTCCTCATCGGCACAGGTTCACCATCCTTTCCACTCACTCTCTGGCCGGCTTCCCTTGGCCCTCCTCCTACCCCCACCTGCGAGGCTAAGAACCTTGGGGTCATCTTTGACTCCACCCTTTCCTTCTCCGCCCACATCTTTGAGGTCTTTAAAAAGTCAAACTTCCTACTGCACCTCCTCAAAAGTACTCTGCCTTTCCTCTCCTCTCTCCTTCCCCCAGAAGCTCATGGTATCCCAAGCTCTGGTTCTCTCTAAGTTGGACTATTGTAACAGCCTCTTTCTAAATCTACCTGCCTCTACTCTCCGGCCTCTGCAACTAATCCAGAACAGGACTGCAAGACTTGTCCTTGGCCTCAAGCCCTGGGATCGTATCTCTCCAGCTCTGAAATCTCTCCATTGGCTCCCAGTGGATGCAAGGATTAAATTCAAAACCCTCTGCATTGACCACAAGGCTTTCTGGGGCCTGGGTCCAAAATACCTTAAGAGATCCCTCTGCAAATACCTCCCCTCTCGAGCTCTTCACTCCTGTACTTCTTTAAAAAAAAAAGAAAAAAAAAGGTCAATCGTTTTTCAAAGAAACGAGCTGTGGGTAGATCTCTGTCTTCGGCTGGGGCCTCCCTCTGGAACATCCTCCCTGCCACTCTAAAACTTGAGGAGAACCATCTCTGGTTCCGGAAGCATCTCAAGACCTTCCTCTTTTCTTCTGCCTTTGCTCCCCCTCTCCCCTGCTGATCTGTTCGCTCTTGGCACTGTGCACCTGCCCACCCTCTGTCCTCCGGGCCCAGGTACCTGCTCACCCTGCCACCCTCCCGCACTGCCTCCAGGTCACCACTTGCACTGGGGTAGTATCTGTACCCATACAGCCCCCCCTTTTTCT
The DNA here is from genome assembly GCF_040938575.1 of Ambystoma mexicanum. Lineage (NCBI taxonomy): Eukaryota > Metazoa > Chordata > Amphibia > Caudata > Ambystomatidae > Ambystoma > Ambystoma mexicanum. Next base: position 293,835,436 of record NC_090936.1, on the reverse strand, counting down.
TCCTGCACTTATCAGACCTACCCTGTCTGTTGCCTTTATTATTTATGTATTTATTATTATTAATCTGTTTCTCCTCTGCTTCGCACTTTCCACTTCTCCCCCCCTTCCATGCGCTTTTCCCCTCCCCCCTGCACTTGCACGTTCTCAATGTCACTGGGCCTAGTAAGATCGCTGTTTTGTTCTCCCCTGTTCCCCTCCCTTGCCCTGTTGTGCTCTGAAACACTTGTGTACGAGCGCAATAGAAATAAAATATCAATATCAATTGAACTGTGGTCACTTGTGTCTTTCTTACTGTTGATACCATGCCCTCCTTACAGTAGTGGAAGCTGAGATTGGCAGAGATTGGCAGAGACTGGGAGTGAAAGGGAGAGAGGAAGTGTGAGTGAAAGATAGGTGCGATATGAGCATAAAAAGACTCGAATGACAGACGGGTGGGTGATGTGTGCGATGAGAGTAGTAGTAGGTGGGAAGGACAGTTTAAAGCGAGAGCGGAGGAGTGTATGAATACTGGAGGAACAGAGGAGGAGGGAGTGAGTTGTAGAAGCGTTGGGATTGGATAGAAAGAAAAGGAGATAACCACAGAAGGGAGTAGGAGAGAAAGGAGGTGACATGAGAGAGGGAAGAACTAAGAAGATTAGAGGTGGGGTAGGAGGTGAAAATAGGAGAGCAGAGTAGAGACAAAACGGCAAGGGCAGGGACAGGGGTGAGAGAGAGGAGAGACTGTGAGGGAGCAAGCATCCTCTTAAAAAATCATTGATCTCATTGTGGGACATCGGAAGATTGGGGAGGAGTAAGGTAGATAAGGCTACAGCACTTAGGGCCTCACCAATAGGATAGGCTTTACTAGACAGTGAATGTTACCAATCAATAGTTACAATGCATTCCTGGGGGAAACAGAAGCATGTGCTAGGGTGGAGGGAGCCCACGGTAGGCCAAGGATCTCCGTAGTTTAAATCCTGCCATCTAAAAAATCCAGAATAAAAACCCTGGAATGGTTTTACTGTGTTGGTGAAATTATTCAAGCCATCCGTGCCACTACCATTGTGTAATTTTACACGTCGAAGGTCTAAATCAGACATCACAAATGCAAAAATATACACGATACTCAAAAAAGGAATCCTAACAGCATAGGGGAACATTTTTAACAATGGCTGTAAGATTTTGTCAGGTAAAATTTGTAATGGCCTCATAGCTAAGAATCTTCAATATTGTTTGGTGTAAAAGTGTGTCAAATGTCATGCTTCTATCATCAAAGGCAACATTATGCTTCTTATCTGCAAGACTATTTGGTGTGCTGCTTGGGACACTTGAAAAAGACAACGTTTCTTTTTTTTCTGCTTAAAGGAAGTCAGAATCGGAGAAACATTCTGGCGCATATGCAAATTCCACAAACACAAATTATAATTGTAGCCATTTTTTACAGATGGATTCAGGGGTTCACGTACCTTCTTAGAAGAATCCTTCGCATTTCGATGCGAGTCGCCAGCATACTGATTCACGACACAACTGAAGTTCAAATATAGGGCACTTAAAGTCATTGTCTACTTTCTATGTCCTGTATTGGCCCCTGGCAATTAGGCACTCATTCTAAGTGTCGAGGAGGCACCCTGTGGAGAGGCGAAAGTGTACATGGTGGGTGTATTAGGAAGTAGCGGGCAGTGAGGGGCAGCAAAAAGCGGATAGATGGGCTCAAGGAGCATACGTCTGGGCTGGGTGGAGACATAGTGGAGTGTCCCCTTTAGGAACAAAGAAGAGTAAGTTGTGGAGGGGTCTATGTAAGAGGGAAGCAAGGGGCTTCTGTGGGCAGTCCCCTTTAGGGGACGGAGAAGAAAACTGAACTGTTCATTTCGGAGAACAAGATTCAGAGAAATGGCCCTCAATGGGGAGGCAGTGTGTATGGATCAGCGGGCAACATAATCAGTTGGCGGTCATTCATGTAAGACACATTTTAGTGACTTGAGAGTTTTTGTTCCAGAGTAATTTTAAAATAAAATAAAGATTGCCCACACTGATAGCTCAGGAAGTCTTCATTCTATTAGAGACAAGGAGGCGAGCATTATGCTTATTCTTTCTTTAATACTGCCGTCTCAGCACTTTAACACTTAACTTATTTTTAATATTTTTCTGGTGCAACATTAGAAAAAAGTAAACAGTGAGTTCAAGTTTAACATCTCCTAAAATCTCATAAGTGTCCTGAACCACGACTCCCATGATCCTCCTGCCTTCAGTAGTCCTGACCCCTGTCTGTCCACCCATCAGCACCCAGCATGGGGTATAAGCACTGTGAACCCAATGTCCTTTCCTCTTTCTCTGCCATTAGAGTTCTAGTTCTGCATGTGTACAGTCATTGAACGCCGGAGCCATAAGAACTTGCTAACTGCTCCTCTGTTGTGATAAATCGTTGGTCTAACGGGGACAACTTGCGATAACCTCTTCTGTCTCTCGTCTACATCCTTTCAAGGCGCCTTCTGGTCATCTCCTGCAAGAACAGAAAAGGTACCATGAAGGCGGGGATGAACAAAGCTTGGCATACAAAATATCACAAGATTCATTTCTTTGTTATTCAGGGCAGGATATAATGCTCGCCTCCTTGTCTTTAATAGAATGAAGACTTCCTGAGCTATCAGCGTGGGCAATCTTTATTCTATGACAAGACAGGAGGCTCGCATTATGCTTGTTCAAAGCTTGCTACCACTCTGTTCGGTATATCTGACACTGGTGTTTTGTTATTCCTGAAAGGAGCGCACTGCTTTGTACACGTTTACCTTGCCTGCAGTACTCCACATGTTACCAGCACTGCGAGCTAAGCAGAGCTCTTGCTGGGCCTTCTTTCACTTCCTGGAGGAGGCGGACTTCGTCACGGTCACGTGACGGATCACGTGACTCTTAGCCCGCATTTAGTGCCGGCCCAACCACTCTTGCGGCATTAAGCCCTGGAGGCAGTAAGGGCTGGAGCTACTGTTTTGCTGTTCGGCTGTGACCTGTGACGACTGTGTAACAGTCTCGTGAGTAACACTGACTTAGGTCCTACATTCCATCACCAGCCGAATACTAAATAGTATTTAGGGTAAGGGGGGAGAGTCGGACTCTGGCCGCTCCTCTAGCTGTCGGGCGTTCCTTACCTTACTACTCGGAGCTCCTTAAGATCTACGCTACCTAATGGTTTCATCATTTAAGTATTGACCCTTTTCTGAACAATCAACTGACATACTTGCTGCTATATTCTGCTCCGATTTCTATGCCTATTTTTGAAGGAGATCCATATTTAACTGTATTTTATTACTGTTTTTAAACTGTACTGGTTGGACTATTTCATGTATTTCTGCTAATTCTTGTATTCAGTGCATTTTTAAATATTGTCTACTACTCTATTGGTTATAGATTTTATCTCTAGGAGCCCCTCTACTTTATTACCTATAGAGATTTTCGCTCTTAAAGCCTACAGCTCTCTGCCTCTGTCCCTTCGTGTTCTCCACTGGTTTGAATGACGCGTACGGGACTTAGGAGTCAGGCTGCTATGGAGGCTTCTCTGGACTCTCCTCTCCCCGTAGTGTTGGCTCTTTCTCCTCCCTCGATACATTGTATTCCATCAGGAAAATCCATTACCATTCCTTTGTGCAAGTCACAACATACAATAGCAGACATTCTAGAGGATTCTGTTTCCAAAAAATGTATGGCTCATGCCCAAATTCACTCGCAAGATAGGACTGATTTACTTAATTTGATGGGTATTATTCCACGTACCCCAGCCAATAACAGTTGCATCTTTTCTGGAAAACAAGATATCTCCATAGATGCACAGGAAGATCGCCTGGCAGCCACTTTAGCTTCAAACTTGGAGGAAGGGGGCAGCCTATTTAGTGCAAGGATGCACACTGATCACCTGAATGTTAGTACGGTGAACTCTGTGCACCCAACCCCTGTTCGACTCCAACCTAGGCTGCCTTTACCTACCTTACTGTTGGATGACTGTGCTGTGAATGTTATTGAATCTCCTGTTCTTTCTAAAGAGTCTACTGTGCAACAACTGCCTCCACCAGAGATCGATAGGAACTATGGTACTGCTGGTACTAATTTATTAACTGAGGCATTTTCACCTGGTAAGGGGGTTAGCCATACTCCCTCTATTCTTGTTACTCTCTCTGCTACACCTGCTGGCATTGCCAACACTCCCACAGTGAAACCCATATTGTTTAAAACTCCACTCACAAGACCTTTGGTTAATTCTCCTAAAATAAAATCTTATACGGGTTCTCAGGGTAAAGCTATCCAAGGGAAAAAAAAATCTAATTTCTTTGGAAAAAGGACAGCCACTAGTACCCTTATCAAACCTCTGCATTCAGTTTTAACAGTGGCTACCTTGGATCACACGCATTTGGCGGATGTAGTGAAGAAGTTGGAGACTGAAGACCCCGGAGATAATGATATTGATGATATTAGTATCATAGAGTGTGCAGACAAGGCAATAGCTGAGAGTCATTTGGATTCCAAATGCATTAACATAAATAATGTAACTCAGCAAACTTGTGATGCCACTTACGTGGGCTCTCCCTTGGAACTCACTAATTTTATTGATGAGTACGCTGAGAAGCAAAATTGGCTCTGAGAAAGGGGTCTACTTTCAGACTCACAAAAGGATCATGCTAGCCAGTCTGCTATGCACCACACTCTGAAAGAGGCAGATGATAGAATAAAATGAACTCAACCCACTTTATCTGCATTGAATATGGTTCTCAGTTCTTTTGTGAGCCTCTATGACAATATATGGTCAGAGGTTAGATCGCATTCTCTTTTACTCTCTGAAATCTATAACAGGCTGGAAGGTCTGGACAGATTTGAAGAATTGGTTAAAATTATCAAAGAAGAACATCCCTCAATAATAAAACAGTCTCCAGACTCTGCTTTCCCTACTCAACCAACTATGGAAGTGCCATCGGTCAAGATAGCCTTAAGTGTTCAAACGGCTAGTTTCCCAAGGGACGTGACTAACAGGGCCTCAGGGACTTCCCTTCATTGTATGGACAGGGGAATTTCTAATCAACCTCCTTTGATTTCCCCTACCAAAGCTGAGGCTGTACAAGGGGGCCACATCCCTGATGCAGATCTCGCTATCACCTCCACAAAAGTTATTACCAAACCCCTAGTAGAGAAAGCCCTAGAGGGGCCGACCCTTAAATCTTTAAGCCCAATCTCTTTGGGTTTATCCTCAGGACCTACTATTCAAGCAATGGCTGAATCACCTAAAGGAAACAATATTGCCCCGTTATTTGATTTTAAATCTGATCTTACTTTGGAAAAACCGGTTGACACTATCGACCTTACTAAGATTTCGGTACAGTCAAAGGGCTTTGCTCATATAGTTAAAAAAAAAAAGCATAACCAACAAAAAAAGAAAACAAAAAATCAGAAGAATATGAAAATAATTAACTCTTATACTAATCAATTATTTAAAAATCTTTTTTGGCAAGTGCCCCTGTGTTTGCAACAATTCCTACCCCTCTCAAGGGGATTAAGAATCCGGTGGAACTAGCAGTACCTGAGACTGCTATTTCAACTGTAGCTACTGCTTCTGCTGGACTAACCTCACTACTGTCTACTCTTGCTATACCTAGTCAGCCTGATCCTTTGGTAGTTAGTCCTATACTAGGGGACAATATCCATGGGGTAGAGGTTGGCTATAGTTGGCGGGTCGAGGAAACTCCTGTTACCTGCCCTCCAAAAAGGGTTTCAATTCAACCGGAGCCTATAAACAATAACGCTCCAGTTGTATTGGATGCCCAAATTGTTTGGAAGCAGATGGCACCCATTTCGGAAGCAGCTCCCCTTAATACCCTCTGTAATGCTTCATCTACATCAGTTTCTATCCACCCTGAGCCTATTATCCCTCCTTTATCGGCGAATCTGGTTAATCTCAACATAGTAAAACAATTATTTCAGGAGCTTCTTAGTACAAATTCATTTACTGGGGGGGTTCCTACTCCAATTACACGTTTGACTCAGGACGGGGCCCCTAATACCTCTTCTCTCCCTATAGATAGCCTTCCATCTTGTCACTCAGATGGTCATTTGACCAATACAGAGTCTATAATGGGGGCGAGTGTTATGGGATTTAGGCCAGTGGAGGGCCTCTATGTTCCTAATTTTCTTAATTTAACCAATTGTAAGCCGCCAAATGGAGGCTTAATTAATGGTCATCATAGCTCTTCCACCAGCCCCGAACTACCTCAAAATGAGATTTCTTCTCATTTGTCTGAAAGATTTCCTTTGGGACCATATGCTTCTCAAAATAGGTCTTTATTAAGGGGTGCTAGGGGCTCTGATCTGGAAGCTGATTATCTAAGTCAGTTCACTAAAAGTATAGCTGACTCTTTACCTCATTCATTGGAGGTTAAAGATTCCCTAGATATCTTGCAGCTTACTAGCCTTTGGGGTCAAGATATGCCTATCTGTCTCAATCGTGGAAATATTTGAAAAATTTTCCATCAACTTCCCTCTCTTTCACTCATTTCCTGCTATGATATGGAAAGGATTTTCTTTCCCATTAAGGGACGCGTAGATTTGAGCAATATTGTTCTTAGATCCAGAGTGGTTTTAGAACTAATAATGGGCCAAAAGGACGGTTTAATGCAGCTTGGTTTTGAAGTAAGTTTGTTACAAACTAATCATCCTACTGGTAAACATGGAGGGTGTGAAGAGTATAGGGGAAACCTTACAATGGTGTTCCATCCGGAAAGAGCTCCTCAGTATCAGCGGAGGCAATTTACGCCCAGATTCAATGGAAACGCAAGAAGCTGGGCCCAGGTTACCTCAAGTCTGTGGAAATGATCTTTCTTCTTCTAAGTCCCCTTTTACAGCTACTCATGCTCTGTCCACGAATAAGTTTATTTTTCTCTCCTGGAATTCCAGGGGAAGTACCCATCTTTTCACCAACACTGATACAGTATGTGTGATTAGTGCTTCACACTGTTTCTTCTTACAGGAAACCTGGTTGCTCTCCCCACCCGTTGTTGATGGATTTGTTATCCATTCTCAAAATGCTAAATCCAGTTCAGGAGGGAGGGCCTCAGGGGGCCTTCTTATTGGAACTATAGCTTCTCTTGACTTCAGGAGCAAGGTTATTGCGGATACGCCTTTTGGTATTTTGGCTTTGGAGGTCACGTCCCTTGATGGTTTGGTTAATATTCTTCTGATTAATGTATATTGGCATAAGGGCATTGCTGTTCTTGACTCGTTTTTGGAAAGTCTTGCGGATATGGTAATTACATGGAGATCTTCATGCCCCAAGGGGAAGTTGATCTTGGCTGGTGATCTTAATTCTTACTGTTCCATTTCATCCGAGGCCAAATATGATGATTTGGCCTTGGTTTGGGAGGATGATAATCGGCGAGGAAAGAAATTTGATTGGGGTAAACTCTGGAATCTAGCTCTGGACTCGGTTGGGTTAACCTGCCTTAACGGTTTTTTTGATGCTACTCTTCCATCACGCCCTACTTGGCATAGAGGTCTCTCAACGTCTACTATAGACTGTCTTTGTAGACCATTCCTTGTCTTCTCTTTCACCTGAGGTTGAGGTTTCTTTTAACCCATGGAGTGACCATGGGTCTCTGGTGGTTATCTTTCCCTCTCCCTTCCCCATGAAATTGTTGCCCACTGGGGGTCCTTCCCATCTTAAAACAGTGGGACAAGGAACAGGGATACGTCGGTCACCTGCCAATATTAATCTCCTTAATTGTAAATTGATCTCCTTGTTTAACCATACTTCTTTCTCGTGGAAATTGGCAGTATTTAACACTTTACACTTTGATAGCTTTCTCAGTGCTCTCCATAGTAGTATCTCTGGCTCTCTTAGGAAGGGTTTCCCTAAAAAATCCCATTCTCATAGGTTTGATCAGGAGTTGGCCAATCAAAAGGCATATACTCAGAAACTTATTAGAGAGGTTCAAGTACTCGACATTGATTGAGATAATAAAAACACCAAAATTAAAACTATCCGCCAAAAATATAAAAATGATTGCAAATCAAGAAAAGCTAGTTGCTACAAAATGATGTGGAGTCTATGCTTACAGTACTTGTTAAGAGAGATCTTAGGGCTTTTTGGGCCATTTTTTCTAGCCAAAATGATGTGATGGTAGCTGACCAGCTGAATACCATTCCAGAGGATCAATGGGTCGAGCATTACACTGAACTCTATGGCACAGGGGGAGAGGGGCTAGAATCTTGTTCAACAGGGCAGAATGATTTAAATGATCCTTGGGTCCCCTCATTGATTACGAGATAATATTTGGTCTCATTGCCAGAGCTAAGAATTCAAGGGCCCCTAGGCCCAATGGTTTAACAAATAACCCTTTTAAAGCAGAACCGGAAATTTGGGCAAAACTATTGTCCCCATCTTTAAGAGAGGTCAACAAACTTGGGTCAAAAATTATAGACCAAACTCTCTTATTGATGCGGACTGTAAGCTCTTTGCCTCTATGCTTCTCTCCCATTTGACTGTCTGGATTAAGGAAAACCATATTCTCCCAAAGCAACAAACCGGTTTTAGGGCTGGTCATTCTACCAATCTTAATGGTTTCATTCTAACTGCCCTCCAGAGCTCAACCTGGGCTAAATATGCTGCATCTCTGTTTGTTGCCTCAATTGATTTGTCAAATGCTTTTGACTTGGTAATTAGGTCAAAACTTTGGGGGAAAGCTGTCAAAGTGGGGGATCTCCCCAGGACTTCTCTCCTTAATAATGGCAATGTATGAGAACTCAGGGGTCCATATTAGGATTGATCTTGAAGGAACACTTTCTAGAAGGATTAGGACTCGTATTGGGGTTAGACAGGGCTGCTCATTAGCCCCATGCCTCTTTATCCTCCATCTTGCAGATGTTGAGGAATTTCTTGGAAATTCAGGCATGGTGAATGCTAAACTGGGGACTCTTCGGCTTTCATGGTTGGCATATGCCGACGATTTCCTTCTCTTTGACCATACTAAAGTCGGCCTACAGAGGCTTATCTGCAAATTTGAAGAATATGCCATTCTTAACGGGTTAAAAATCAACCCGTGTAAAATCCGCACAATGGTCTTCTTAAGGGGGAGAGAGCGGAACAAAAAAATCTGGAAAATTGGCGGGGAAAACATAACCAGAGCACACAAAATTGTCTATTTGGGATTCCTTATTCTGGCCCAGCCATCAGCCATTGAATTAAGACGTTCCCTTAGACATAAAATGCTCCCGCTTATCTCACAATCAATTAAGCTTGATAAAAAATATGGTATGTTCTCATTTAAGCCTATTGTCGATTTCTTCAATGGTAAGGCTACCCCAAAGCTAATTTATGGAATGGAATTGCACTATCTAGCCCTTCTGACCTTTTGGGATACTCCTGAAGGTATTTATTGGAGGAAAAGAGATTGAATTGGGCTTGGTCTCTCTGCGAGCTAGAATTCTTTGGAGAGTCCTAACCCTTTTTTCTGCCTTGCTCTCCCCCAAACATGACACCCTCTATGTTGATGTGGGTAAAACCCTCTTTGCAAAGGGATCCTTAGACCGTAACCCATATTTTTCTAGTTTTCGTGACCTTTGTGACAGGACGTTATCAGACCTTTCCACAGATAGGGATACCCTGTTAACTAACCCTAATAAAGTCAAGGAATCCCTTTTTAGTGCTGATTGGAGTCACACGCTTGAAAAATTGCATCTTTACCCTTCTCTTAACGGTCTACAATTTGACCATAAGAAGAGAGGCTGCTTGTCTTTTATACTGACTCAAATCCCTAACCGTCATTTTCGCTTACTCCTTCTTAAGCTTAGATGGAATCTCCTCCCTACTAGGGAAGTTCTTCATAGAAGGAAGGTGATTAGTGATTTAGACCTTTCATGCCGGTTTTGTCATACTCCTGGGGTAATTGAATCTACTCGACATTTCTTTTTAGATTGCATAGCTTTGAAAGGTCCTAGGGATCTTTATCTAGGAAGATTCAGTACCCTAGGTATTTTGGGGGCAGAAAATCTCATCTGGTCTCGGTGTCTTGACATCTCTAATTTTAAAGATGGTCTTGCTGTGGCTGGATTTATCAAATCTTTAGATCTGTATGCGCCTTCCCTCTGATTAAACTGTATGATAATCTGTATGATGAAATTTTGTAACATTACTGTTATCTCTTTAAGATTTGATGCTATGTAAAGTGAAGCTGCCTTTTTTTAAAATCTTTAATAGGCAAAATCATTTCGCATTTTTTAACTTGCACTGAATTTCTTTTATCTAAAACTGATTTGTAATGTGTTTCTCATCCTTAAAAAGGGATAATTGGGTCTTTAAGTATCTTTCTAATATATATGAAATGAAATTCTTTTTTTTTCTCTTCTTGTGTTTTCTACTTAATGTATTTGTAAAGGTTTATTTTGTAAACCATATAAAATAAAATAAAAAAATAAAAAACTGGTTTGAAATAAAATGTCTTAAATGTCGACTCAGAGGACCAATCTGCTGATTTCATATTTATTTATTTACACATTTTTATTGATTTATTAACACAACAAAACAATACAAACCAAACAAGCAGTGCAACCTTCAACGGCTTCATTATACTTCCATTATTTCTAGTCGCTGTTTCCCTTTCCCTCCCCCCTTTACGAGTCTGTTTCTTTTAACCTTCTGTTTCTGCATCCTGCGGTCTCCCCTTCTATAGCATCTGCCGGGTCTTCAATTGACCCAGACTGCTCGGCTATCAATAATTTTCAGGCCATCAGGGACTCAGTCTTCTCCCCCCCCCTGTGTTACTAGCTTCTTGCCATACCATAGTTTCTGCTTCTGCACATTTTTGTAAATCTCTCCACCACACCTCCACATTTGGCATATGGCATGTCTTCCAACCCATGGCAATTCTTCTTTTAGCAAGCACATAAGCCAGGTCCTTCAGTTTACTCACATGCTTGAGCTTCCGTGATCTTGGAAACCCCCCAACAGACAGGCCCACACTATGTCCACTACGATCTTAACCCCTTTTTCCCCAGTTTTTCTTTCACTGCACTCCAGAAGCGTTCTATGATCGGGCATGACCAGAACATATGAACCATGCCCGCGTTCTCCTCGTCACATTTGGGGCATGCTTGCCGTCCTCCATTCTCAAACCTCGATATCCTCCCAGGTGTCATGTATGCCCTATGCATAATTTTTAGTTGTATCTGTTTCAGTCTCGCATTTCTAGATACCTTCTTATGATACCCCTGCACCCGTTCCCACATCCCATCCTCCATCGGGGCACCAACTTCCATTTCCCAGTCCATTCTTAACTGCGTGGCTTCCTTCCCCACTTTCGACATAAACATTTCATAAATTCTGGAAATCTCATGACCCTCTTTTGCTATGTCATATATCATATCTGTGGTGGCATCTGGTTCCTCCTCCAGAACTGTTTCAGGCCATATTCTTTTAATTTGCTGCACCATTCTGTAATATGTAATGTACTGGCCCTTGTGCAACCCAGTTTCTTCTCGCAGCTCCTCGAAAGTAATACTAGAGCCCTCCCGCCAAATATCTCCCATTCTCCAGCATGGGGTCTGGCATGGATTCACATGCTCATGAATATTCCCCGTCGTCAGGCTGGGAATCCTCGGTAAAGAAAAAACCAGTATCAGTTTCGTTTCTGATCTGTCTTTCGTAGTAGTAACCAATCACTGGTCTCTGCGTCATACTGACCACAGCCAATGACTGCCCTCTACCTAAGCACCGCCTCTGGCAGCCATCTTCAGATTTTTACCGCACGTTCATGTGTTGGGATCCTCGTGCTATTGCTCTCGAGTGTTAGTGCTATTTTTCACGTTTTTTCTCAAAAACTTCGGTTTTTCGGTCAAAAGAGCCTCAAGCTCCACCGACGCTCCATCCGATCAACGGGGACCCTGTCGGATTCGTCTGCGCCCCTCAAGGTTGAAGATTTCGTCGAGTTCCCCTTTTGGAGGACATGGCCCAGGAGAAGGGAAGCTCGACGCCCGGAAAGCTGTTCAGGATCTGCCCTGGATGCCAGCTGCAGAACGTCTTTAAGGAGGACGAACACTCCTTTTGTCTCTACTGCTTACATGAGGACAAGACGCACGTGGAGAAGGACTGTGCGTTTTGCGGCAATATGTCGGAGCGGACCATGAAGGACCGCCATCAACGTCTCGCCAACTGGTGTCATGATCTCTGCTTCCAAAAGGTCAGGGTTTTCCCAACTCCCTTGGAAGCAGATCCATAACCCAGGTTCCGAGGGCCAACCAGTCCCAATTGGGACCTTTTGGACCCAGTCCTGGCGCCAGTGGCACCAGGCTCATAAATGTGCCCAGTCCCAGCGCTGGAAGCGCCGGGCTCATGATGCTTGGGTGGACTTACCTGCAGCAGACCATGCTGCTTACTTGCCTGCCAGCTGAGCCTCTGATCCTCTTCTGTTTGGAACTACTTTTCCTGTTGGGTGGGGCAGGAGCCACTCCCTAGATTCAGAACACTGGAACTCTTCTGGAAAGCAGGAACTCTTTTCTTACCTAGGCGTGGCTGTGGAAGGAGACACCTAAGCACTACAGGAGGCTATTTAAACCACACCCGGTGGATGAATCTTGCTTTGCGTTATTCTGCATCCTCTGCAGCAGAACGCTCATCGTGTCTTCTGCATCGGATCCTGGGCCTAAGGAAAAAGGCTTACCATCCTGAATCCAGTCTTCAGCAACACCTATAAAGACAAGAAAGAACAGGTTAGCATTCCGGCATCTGAAAGACAAAGGCTTACCTACTCTTCGTGCGCTCCGGAGGTCTTCACACTGCATTCCGGCATCTGAAAGACAAAAGCTTACCGACTCTTCGCACGCTCCAGAGGCCTTCGGCGCTGCATCCTGCATCTGAAAGACAAAACAAGGTGCGTTTAAAGACATTGGGGAACTTTGATACTCACGTGCCATTACTCCTTTCCACATCAACCCCAGTGGGTATTCCGGCACCCTGCAGCCGCTCCGAACTCGTACCTGCAAAATAAAAGACAGTTAGAGCGCATCGTGAAGCAGGCAACAAGCGCTTACTTACGTGCATCCAAGCGCTTCTATTCATCATACGGACTCCATCTTCAACTCACTTCAGCCCGTCATCCGCCATCGCCGGAACCTGCAAAACAAGAGACATCATTGCTAAAGACTTTAAAGACAATAGAATTACTCGAAACTTACCGTTCGTGCAGTAAACGACGGACAGCAGTCCTCTGAAGTCAAGAGGCCTGCGCTACCGATCCAGTGAAGAAACTGGTTACAGCACCCTGCCCCGAGGCAGATGGAGAGCTCGGCATTCACTTACCTAAGGTGAGAGCGTTAACCTTTGGGGGTCTACAGGAGAGCAAAAAAGGGAAGAGATAGGGACACCCCAATAACCCCAGTTCATTAATCCCATATTTTCTGTCTGCAGACATCTTACTCTTGAAGTCAGGCATACAGTGCACAGAGGTCCAGCCCAAAGAGCCAACCGGGTGCTACACATCACCTTTGAAGATACGGTAGTCGCCCAGTCAAGACCGGCGCCTCTGCAAGAATCAGGTGAGCGTTACAACTGGCTGGAAGGGAAGAGCCCGTCAGGCGAGAAGAAGAGGAAGAAATCCGAGCGGTCTTCTAAGACCTTTGAGGACGCCCCGGCGACGGGGGTCCAACACAAGGCCAAGCACCGCGAGTCCGCTGGCACCGGGAGCGCCGAACGGTCGGGCTCTACGGGCGCCAGGCAGGGCGCACCCTCCCCGGCACCTTCAGCCACGAGCCAACGCTCTGGGTCGGGTAAGAGGAAGGGCGAGCACCCGGCGAAGCTCCTGGAGAGGCCCCGGTCGAGCTCGAAGGCCCCATCGGAGGGGGAGCGAGGCAGTGTCCCCCCCCCTCAAGGATAAGGCGGTGAGCGCACCTAAGGTGGTGAAGGCCTTAATCCATCCGGCCAAGCCCTCTATCGATACTGTCGCGGTGGCCCTGGCTCAGCCTGTAGAGGCTACACCAGTGGTGGCGACCTCGGGGCTCAGAGTCTCCCTGCCACCTCGGAGGGAGTCCTCTTTTGTGCCCATCGATGGGACCCCCGTGAAATCCCCGGCGGGGAAGAAAAAGGGGGGGCAGGGCGTCGTCGTCGTAGATTCGGCCTCAACCTCGGAGGAGGAGCTGATTGAGGTCTTAAGCCACGGCCTTGGCGTGGAAGAAGTCCGGCCCGTCGGGATGGATCCCGACGCAGGTGACGACGACATCGTCGAGGGTGCCGACGGGGCCCCTGATCGCCCGTCGGATTCCCCTCTGCCAGCGCCGCAAGACAACTCGGCGGCCATTTTGTTGGCTATACAGTCCTTATGTTCAGAGATAAGGACGAGACTACCGTTGCCGACGGAGGAACCTCTCCCGTCGGGGGATCCGGGACCTTCTGGTGCTCCCCCGCCCAAGAAAAGAAGGATTCACCCTCCACCTCCTTTTCAGCCGTCGCGCCCCGTCCAGCCCTCCTCCCCGTCCACCCGAGGGGATGATATGGGGACTGACACGGCAGCGACGGGTACGGACGACGAGGTATACGACGAGGATCTACCGTCGTCACCTCCCACCAGGGCTTCTCCGCCCGACAAGATTGGATCGTTCCACTCCATGATCGCCAGGGCATCCGAGCTTTTCCAACTCTGCCCTGAGGAGAAGAAAAAGGAAGGATTCCTTTATCAACGGCGCGAGGCCAAGAGGAAGACGGTCCTCGCGGTGCCTCTACTGGACGAAATTTGGGATGAGGGCCTCGCCCTCCTCAAGAACCCTTCCACGACGCCAGCTAGAAGAGACCGGTACGAGAAGAAGTACCGGGTCCCGGACGCGGCCCCCCTGTGCCTCCGGGCGCAGCCTACCCCGGACTCCGTCGTCTCCGCGGCGGCCAGGAAGAAAGCGGGGGGGGGGGGTGCGGCCTCCACATCGACTTCCCCACCGGACGGCGAGGGAAAGAAATTGGACGCTATGGGACGCAGGGTCATCTCGTCTGCAGCGACGACGATTAAAGCGGCCAACGCCTTGGCTATCGTGGCCCGCTACGACAGGGAGCTATGGTACAAACTGGCTCCCCTGCTGGACTTCCTACCGGACGACAAGAGGGCGGATGCCCTGGAGATCCTACAGGAAGGTGAGGTGGCGTCGGACCATGCCATCACTATTGCGACGGACATCGCCGACACTGGGTTTCGCCAGTTGGGCAACGGCGTGTGCCTTAGGCGGTGTGGATGGCTCAAGGCTACGGACTTCCGTCAAGACGTACAGACCAGAGTCCTGGACATGCCGTTCGATGGGAACAACCTGTTTGGGAAAACAGTGGACGATTCCCTTCAGGCCATTAAAGCGGACACTGAGACGGCCCGGGCCCTTGGGGTTCTGCAGCAACGACGGACGCCCTTTCGGAGCAGCGGAGGCAAGGGCGCCTCCAAAGGTTCCGGCGGCGGTTTCTCCACCTACCGTCAAGCGGCCCGCTCGTAGTCTCAGGAGGCCTACAGAGGACGAGGCAAGTCTGGCTGACCCCGCCGTCGTCGCCAAGGAGGTCAAGGCAGCAAAGCCTCGTCGAAACAGGATTGAACCGGCCGTGGGGTCGGGCCCCCACCGAAGCACCCCGGTGGGAGGCCGGCTGGCGAGCTTCGTCAGCGTGTGGGAGTCCATCTCCACCGACCGTTGGGTGCTGGACGCCTTAGCCCGGGGCCACGCGCTCGAGTTTCAAAGAAGGTGTCCGCGCGTCCCCCCCGTGGCCAGGAAAGAGCTTCACGTCCCTCAGCTTCTCCTGGAGGTAAAGGCGATGCTCAGGAAGGGCGCCATCGAACTCGTCCCAAAGAGGCTTCGGGGCTCCGGAGTTTACTCGAGATACTTCCTCGTGAAGAAGTAGACGGGAGGATGGCGCCCCATCCTAGACCTGCGACGTCTGAACAAGTTCATCAAGGCGCAGAAGTTCCGGATGGTCACCCTCCAGCACGTCCTGGGGCAGCTGGAGGAAGGAGACTTCCTGTCGTCGTTGGATTTGGAGGATGCCTACTTCCATATTCCCATCCTAAAGGGGCACCGAAAATTCCTCAGGTTTGTGGTCCAAGGGCGTCACTACCAGTTCAAAGCCCTCCCCTTCGGACTACGGTCGGCACCCAGGGTATTCACCAAGTGCCTTGCACCGGTGGCGGCGCAGCTGCGCCGCAAGGGGATCCACGTCTACCCCTACCTGGACGACTGGCTCATCCGAGCCAAGACGAGGGAGCTCGCCTTGGAGCACATGGCAAGGACCGTCCAACTTCTCACGGACCTGGGATTCTCCGTGAACTACGCCAAGTCCCACCTGGTACCCGCGCAAAACGCACTGTTTCTGGGAGCGAAGCTCGACACAGTGTCCCTTCTGGCCTCCCCGTCGGAGGAAAGGACCAGGTCCATCGTGGGCAAGGTACAGCGGATGTTGGTTTCCGACGCGGCCAAGGTGAGGTCCATCAAGTCCCTCCTCGGAATGATGTCTTCTTGCATCTACCTCATTCCCATGTGCAGGCTCCGGATGCGCCCGTTGCAGGAGTTCCTGGACGCGCGCTGGATCCAAACGACGGGCGGCTTCGAGGAGAGGATCACACTCGACGAGAGTTTCCGCCGAGCGGTCCGGTGGTGGGGCAACCGCGTGCATCTGACGGCGGGCATGGACTTCCAGACCCCAGACCACCAGGAGACGGTGACCACGGATGCCTCCCTGGAAGGGTGGGGAGCGCACACCGAAAATCTGCACGCGAGAGGCCTTTGGCTCCCGACGGAGAAGTCCCTCCATATCAACGTCCTGGAGCTCCGTGCAGTGTTCTGGGCCCTCAGGTCCTTCCTTCCGTCCCTCAAGGGCAAGGTGGTGAGGATCTTCACCGACAACACCACCACCATGTTTTACATCAGGAAACAGGGCGGAACCAGGTCCCCAGCGCTGTCCAAGGAGGCGCAGGACCTGTGGCATTGGGCCGTCGCCCAAAGGATGTTTCTGGTGCTGTTTCATCTGGCAGGGATAAAAAACACCATCGCCGACTCACTCAGCAGGGAGCTGCGCTCGTGCCACGAGTGGGAACTACGGCAGGATCTAGTGGATCGCCTCTTCCGACGGTGGGGCACACCCCAGATCGACCTGTTGGCGACGGACTCCAAGTGCCGGAGGTTCGCCAGCAGGTTTCCCCAGGCGAGGAGCATGGGCGATGCTTTCTCGTTCCCCTGGGAGGGCCTGTTCCTCTACGCGTTCCCTCCTTTGCCACTGCTAATCCAGCTCGTCAACCAGCTCAAGAGGTCACGGTGCAGGATGATCCTCGTCGCACCTGCGTGGCCGAGGCAGATATGGTTCCCGGACCTTCTGGACTTGTCAGCGTCCCCGCCAATCAAGCTGCCGGTGGACGCGGATCTACTCTCCAGGGAAGGAGGCGCCATCCTCCACCACGACCCGAAATCGCTGAACTTGCAGGCCTGGCTCCTGCAGCGCTAGAGTTTGGAGGATACGACATACCGGCCGACTGCAGAGAGGTTCTTGCAAAGGCCAGGGCGTCCTCGACTCTTAAATGCTACGGACACAAATGGAAGAGGTTCTCTGTCTGGTGCCACGCACAGAAGATTAACCCTCTACGGATTACGGCTCCCCAGGTACTGCCGTACCTGCTGACGCTGGCCAAAGCTGGACTGGCACACGCGTCCATCAAGATTCATCTTGCTGCGATCTCCCGATACACCAGAACCACGGGCCGGACGTCCTTGTGGTCTCATCGTCTGGTGAAAGAGTTCATGAAGGGACTGTTCAGATCGTTCCCGCCGGTGAAGGCGCCGGCCCCGGCGTGGGAGCTCAACGTGGTGCTGACCAAGTTCATGGGACCTCCGTTCGAGCCTCTGCACTCGGCCCCGTTGAAGTTTCTGTCGTGGAAAACAGCGTTTCTTGTGGCCATCACCTCCGCACGACGGGTGGGAGAGATCCAGGCCCTTTCCTGCAAGGCCCCGTACTTGACTTTTCACGACACGAGGGTAGTGCTCAGGACGCACCCCTCCTTCATGCCCAAGGTACCGTCGGACTTCCATCTCAACAAACCCTTGGTGTTGCCTGTGTTCTTCCCGTCGCCTTCGTCGCCGGCTGAGAGGACTTTGCACTCGCTGGATGTGGCTAGAGCGCTGAAGTTCTACGTGGACCGCACGAAGTGTTTTCGGAAGACGTCACAACTCTTTGTGAACTTTGGACCTGTCAATCAGGGGAAGGCTCTCTCGAAGGCTTCCATTTCCAGATGGCTCTCCGGCTGTATCATGTACTGTCATCGGTTGGCAAACCGACCGCTGCCTGGCCGTCCGAGAGCCCATTCCACCAGAGCGATCGCAGCTACCACGGCGTTCCTTTCTGGTGTGCCCCTGCTGGACATATGCAGGGCTGCTACGTGGAGGTTGACGCACACCTTCACGAAATTCTACTGCGTCGATCGGGATTCCAGGGAGGAGTCCAGGGTCGGCCAAGCAGTGCTGCGCAACCTGTTCGCCTGAGGTGAGCCTGGTGAGGAGGTAAGATGCTTAATGTTGAGTTTGCTGTACTGCTTAATGTTGAGCCTTTGCCACCTCCCGTGGTTGTGCATGTGTGTACTGCTATGTATTCTTTATTCATGAGCATGTGAATCCATGCCAGACCCGATGCTGGAGAAGGAACAAGTTACTTACCTGTAACTGTTGTTCTCCAGCATGGGTCTGGCATGGATTCACATGCGAACCCTCCCGCCTACCCCTCTGCGGCTCTTCACTTGGTCATACTGCCACTTCACGTGCTTCCAAATCTGAAGATGGCTGCCAGAGGCGGTGCTTAGGAAGAGGGCAGTCATTGGCTGTGGTCAGTATGACGCAGAGACCAGTGATTGGTTACTACTACGAAAGACAGATCAGAAACGAAACTGATACTGGTTTTTTCTTCACCGAGGATTCCCAGCCTGACGACGGGGAATATTCATGAGCATGTGAATCCATGCCAGACCCATGCTGGAGAACAACAGTTACAGGTAAGTAACTTGTTCCTTGTTGCCATCCCAACCGTTTCCCAGTGGTTCCTGATTATCATTCTTAGCTGCACATCTGCCCCCGTTAATACAACCAGTGGCACCTGCGGAGAGCATGGGGACGGGTTCTCCATCAGCTGGCATGCCCTGCACCATTTCTTCCATCCTAATAGCATCTTAGGGCGCCCCTTCATTTCCGCCCTGGGTACCCACATCATTTCCTTCAAGTAAAATGGTGCGCAATCACGCCCAAACAGCCTAGATTCCGAGGTTTCCTCATCAGAAAGCCATTTGGCGACATATTGCAAATGACTTGCCACATAATACACCTCATAATTGGGCAATTTTATCCCACCTTTGTCATGGAAATTCTGTAACTTCCATAACGCCCCTCTATTCCGCTTGCCATGCCGCAAAAAATCCCTACACATGCTATTCAGTTTGGTGAAAAACTTCTTAGGGATCAGATACGGTATATTCCCAAAATAGTGTAGAAGCCTTGGCAGAACCACCATCTTTAGCATTGCTCCCCGGCCCATCATTGCTAAGGGTAGCTTGGCCCAGAATTGCATGCACTTCTCAATTTTTGTAATGGCTACTTCTCACTTGCACCTGTGCTCCTCTTCCACATTATGGTATATATTGATCCCCAGATACCGAAATGTGCTGTGACCGCCCATGGTACTTGCAATACAGGCAACTGCTCCGCTGGAATCCCTATGTACCTTCCTAGTGGGAACATGCTGGACTTCTGGGGGTTCACAGCTATACCGGACAACCCAGCAAATCTCTCCATCACTTCCAAAATGTACTGGAGATTTTCTTCTGGGTATCGCAAGTACAGAAACATGTCATCAGCGTACAGGGAAATCAGATGTCGCTCCCCTTTTACCTCAGTACCTATGATGTCATATTGCTGTCTCAAGTATATTGCAAGAGGTTCCAGTGCCAGTATGTAGAGCATTGGGGACCAAGGACATCCCTGCCTGGTGCCCCTGCTGAGCTGCCACCTTGCCGATATCACAGATTCTGTCTTAACCCTAGCCAGTGGTTCGCTATACAATATCTTTGCCCACCTTACATATCCAGGCCCTAACCCAAAACACTCCAGGGCCGCAAGCAGCCATGGCCATTTAACTGAATCAAAGGCCTTTATTGCGTCCAAAGACACAATCGCCATATCCTCATCACTTTCGCCACCGCTCTCAACAATTCTATGGAGCCGTCTATGGTTATTGGTAATATTTCTGTTCGGGACATAGCCCGTCTGATCTGGGTGTATTAGTTCGCCAACAACCTTCTTCAGTCTATTTGCTAGGACAGCAGTCTATATCTTGCTGTCTTGATTCAGCATCGACAAGGGTCTATAGGAGCCGCAGCTGTGCCCAGGCTTATTGGGCTTGGGGAGCGGTATTATGACGGCCTCTCTCAATGATTTGGGTAAACTTCCCTTCTCAAACGCTTCATTTAGCATTTCTAACCATGGGGGAAGGACCTCTTCTATATACACTTCATAAAACTCACTTGGGAGTCCATCGGTCCCCGGGGTCTTGCTAGTAGGCAGCTGCCTCACCACCTCCAAGGTAATTGGTGCATCTAGTTCCTCTCTCTCTCTTCCTCACTTATCTTTGGCAATCCTATGTCCTCCAACGTTTCTCTCATCATAGTGTGACTACTTTCACCATCATCTCCATATAATACCTTATAATAGTCCATAAATGCTTGATTGACTCCCTCTTGGGTGTCTGCTATGCTTCCGTCCTCTCTCTCTATGGTCCTGATTGTGACTCTGGGAGTCTCGCTCTTATATAACCACGCCAAAAGTCTCCCCGGCTTATCACCACCCGCATGCTGTCTCTCTATATATTTTTTATAATTGAGGTTACACAATCTGTCCCAGTGTTCTACACATTACTGCTGTAGCTTGAGTGTCAATTCCGCCTTCTCTGCTGTGTCATCGCCGCTCCTCAAAGCCGCCTCCAGTTTCTGCTCCGTCTCCCGTATGTCAGCTAGAATCCCACCTTGTAGGCCCATAGATTTTGCTATGGCTCCTCCCCTCACCACTATTTTAAAGGCCTCCCATAGTGTTCCCGCCGAGTCCACACTCCCAGTGTTTGTTTCAAAATAATTCGCAATCTCCTCCCTCAAGTCCTCCCTAAAGAAGGGGTCTCTCAGCGCTTCCGCTCGTAGACGCCATGTCGGGATCTTGGCTCTGGGGGGGCAGTATTGCCATTCGAGAATCAGGGGCGAGTGGTCCGAAAGGACCCTAGCCTTGTACTCTATTTGCGTAATCTCCGCTATCATTTCAGGTGAGGTGAAGACATAGTCTAACCCCGTGGATAACTGCTGTGGGGCAGAATAATGTGAGTATTGCCTCTCCTGGGGGTGTCTCACTCTCCCTGCATCTTCCAAGCCAAAGTCCCTCAGCAATGTCTGTAACGCCTTGGCAGCAGGTGCCGGTCTATCCGTCTTCCCATCCGATCTATCTACCCTTGGATTCAGTACGCAGTTGAAGTCCCCTCCCCAGATCATTGCACTTCCCACACATGCGCTCAGATTAGTACACAATGTTCTAATGTACGCCGCTGTGTTCCGGTTCGGGGCATACGTATTGACTATACTTATCTCCCTATTTTCCACTAGTCCCCTCAATATAACCATCCTCCCGTCCGTCTCAGCTATCACTTGCAATCGCTGAAAAGGGACATGTGGCGCCACCCAAATAAGCACTCCCCTCGCATAAGCAGAGTATTTTGAGCCCACCATCACTCCCTTCCATTTCCCAGCTATCTTATCCATTCCCTCTCGTGTGAGGTGGGTTTCCTGCAGCAGTGCAATATCTATTTTTTGCCTACGCAGGTACAACATAACTTTGTTCCTCTTTAAGTAACTGTTGAGCCCCCGTACGTTCCATGTAACTGTTTTAAGGTCTCCCATGGCCTATTCAAATTCCATTCCTCCTCCCACAGGTGCAGTCTGACTTTAAGTTCCATTCCAATCCGTATAGACTCGTCCCCAATTTTAAACTCCCCTTAACCAAAAACACCTCAAAGTCCCCGTTCCCCCCCAGCCCCCACCTCCCATCCCTGCCCCAACATCACTCCCCTTAACTGTTGCCCAGCTCCATCCCTGGATCTCAGGCTCCCCCGCATCTAGCCCTTTCCGTCCCTCGCCTGTACTCGAAGCTCCGCAGGGTGATGCCGCCCTAGTGGCTAGCCTACTACTACTACAACTATAATTCGGGGGGTAGGGTGCTTTCGCCCTGCCGCTCCTGTTCGCTTCAGTTTAACTACACATAACTACCCAATTTGCGCATGTTTATATATTGCTATATTCCAGTCCTTAAAGTTTGTTCCAGTCAGTGGTATCTTAACAGAATGTTAGCCATGCTTAGTCGCACCCAACAGTATCAATCTTCGTCTAGGCACCACTAAGGTGTTTGCTGCGCCTTATAAGAATGTATACAGTGTACCAGTCACTTATCGTGTTCCTCTTGAGCCTGCTCCGTGTCTCGTTCCGGGCAACCCGGCAAGTCCAGCCTTGTTGTTGCTTCTTTTGGAGTATCAAAAAAATACATTTTGCTCTTGTGCATCACCTTCAATCTCGCAGGTTACAGAAGCATGCATTTTATGCCAGCCGCGCGTAGCCTCCTTTTGATTGCCACATAGCTGTACCGTTGCCTCTGGACCAACATTGTGTGTAGTCAGGATACGCCGTGACGGTGCTTGAAGCCTTTTCAATCGTCCCTCCTTTTCGAAAGTACTTCAGTATCTTCTTGCGATCTTTATAATTCAGTATTTTGGCGATGATCGCTCGGGGAGGGGCCCCAGGCCTAGGCTCATAAGGGCTCTGTGTGCACGCTCCACTGCAAACCCCTGCGAGAGTTTTTCAGCCCCTATTTCTTGTAAGAGTCTGTTCTCAATGTAGTCTGTCTGGTCCTGTCTTTCCTCTCCTTCCGGCAATCCTACCACGCGGATATTGTTCCTTCTCGCTCTCCCTTTCCGCCTCCTCCGCCCGAGTCTCCAGATTAGCTACCTGTTGTTTAAGTACGTGGATCTCCTTTACGTTGCTAGTGCTTGTGTCCGTGTTGATTTTCACCGCACTTTCCAAGCTGCTCTTTCTCTCCGCCAGCCCCCTAACATCTTGCCTCAGCAGGGTGACTTCTATGCCTACTGCGCCTATTTTAGCCTCCAGGGAAGTGCGCAGGTCCGACATCGCTGTCCCCCATGAGTCTCGCAGCTCCGTGATGGCCGCTAGTATCTGATGATTGTTAGTCACTGTGGCACTCTCCCCCGGTGCTATCAAGCCTTTGGGCGCTATGGCCGCTGGAGATAGTTGTGTTTTGGCGAATGCCTCCATCGTGGATTGCTTGTTCTTGTTCTTACTCACAGCCCCTCGCCCCGTCATCTTGCAGTCTCAGTTATACACCCGAGGTTGACTGGCCTCAGATGTGTAGTCCTGCTTTTCTGTGTTAACTCGGCACCAGTGTACCTCCAAGGGTATGGGGCAGCCGTCCTAGAGGAGACCTGGCGTTAGCTTATGCTGAGCTCCTACTCAGAGTGGGTTGTACCCTCCCACATATCAAAGTGTCTCACTGCGTCCTAGAGACCACGCTGCCCCTTGGTGTAGTCACCTAGCTTCCAGGCTCCTTGTATGCAGCGCATCACTGACTGCGTCCCCATCCGCTTGAGCTCGCTATGCATGCCTTGCTCCGCGTGGGGACGTCCACTGTTTGCTCCTTGTACTTTCCGTAGGCCCACTGGTCATTCCAGCCCTCCATATTGCCAACAGCTCCCATTATTAGTCCCTCATTGTTGCCAGGGGTGCAATTGCGCTTCCATTAGAGCCGGTTCAGTATCCATGCCCTATATTGTCCAGTAGTTGCTGCTGCCGGGTGTCTATTTCCACCCTCATCAGCCACTTTAGTGTTCATTAGGCTGCCGCCGTGCCCTATTCGCCACTTCTTATCACAGTATTGCGCTTATGAATTCATGCTGGGTGTGCGCTTCACCCGTCCACTGTAGCATGGCCTATCCACTGCTGTTTCCCCACGCAGAGTGCGCTCTGCTGCTTCTTATTTCGACGCGCGCTTTGCACCACTGTTGCATTCCGTGGCTCCCAGCCCGTTTCCTCCACAGGATCGCCCCGCTCGCACACTTGTCAGTGCGACGCTGGGGTTCCCGCTGTATGCGGGCGAGGACTGCACAGCGCTGTGTGCCAGCTCCTCTCCTCGCGCTCCCACTGCCCGGCCCTTGCCTACCGGATCGGCTCACCCACAGTAGGGTCTGCGTCGCAGGCCAGCTTCTCTCGGTACCTGCATGCAGCTTACAGTCGCAGGGGCTCCAGTTTATCTCCACATGCCGGCATTATTCGTTCCTCACGGCTGGCAGCTCCATTTGAAGTTCATTAAAATCAGCTGAAGTTCGGGCACGCACCTCGCGCTACTTTAACTACCCGGAGCTCGCCGCCTCCTTAATTGGCGCGATCGCCCGCCCGCTCCTTCATGTGTGTACCGCTCAAGCACACGCTGTGTGCGCTCGGGGACTGCACAACACTGTGCCAGTCTCCCGTTCCACGCCTGCACTGTCTTTGCCGTCGGGGCCGGTCCACCTCTGCCCAAGCCCACGTCGCAGGCCAGCACTCCTCCCTGCAGTCTGCAGACTTACAGTCGCAGGAGCTCCGAGTTATTTTGATGTGCCGGCGTCCGTATCCACAATCATCTGTCGGCCCTACGAAGCCGCTCCAGTGGCTTTCAGTATCATTCCTTTGTTGACGGCCATCTTGGAAACAATGTATCTCGCGGCCGGGTTTTCAATCGAGTGATACTTTCAGCCCACTGCATTCGATTCACTCAATCCTTGCCCTGTGTGCAAAGCACACGTTCCGACGCCCGTGCTGTTACTCCTGGAACCTTTGGAGCATTTTTAAGCATAGTTTTGATGGATCATTTGTCTGATCCTCTGGAGCCCTTCAGGAAGCACGTCCTACCCCATGGTTGCCCAAGCCATGCCCAATCTGCTGATTTCATAATGCCTTGAAGTGACGCCCCGGCTACAAAAGCTCTAGAAGCCATTGCCCTTCTAGCAGAATGTGCGCCAAATAAGGATAAGTCTATTCCAGCCCACTGCATCACCTCTCTTACCCATCTAGCTATAGTCGCTGTTGCTACTGCATGGTGTGGTTTTCTACGCGCTATAAGCAGCTGGGTCACTCCGAGAAGCCTAATCTGCGCTGTCGCTGCCTCGTAATCTTTAATGCATTGCGCTACGCACAGTTTCTTATTCTCCGTAAAATAAGGGTAAGAAATCGCCCTAGAATCGGTCTTCGTTCTCTTGGCGATAGAAAATGCTACTCCTTCCGGATTGTAAGTGATTTCAGTCTGACACTTCACCTAAGTCGACGCCTAGCATGTAATGCACAACTGAAATCCTTATTTATTTTGTGTCTAAAAGTTCTTTTATTCTGAACGATGTACCACTCATATCACGCCCCTCTCTTGGAACCCCCCACCCCCGGTCACACTGAACCAGGAATCAGGCTGGTTTGCAAAGTAAAATATTTATTTATGTAGTTACAATATAATCACACTATGTTTAATGGGTATACAATGATCACCAATGGGGTGATGTAACACTAAGCAATCTCTTTAATCACAAGGAGTAATAGTGAGCAAAACAATTCAGCACAGAAATAATACTTTTGTGAGTGTGTTCAAATCAAATAGCAATGTGGTTACAATTTCCCCCTGCACACCCCTCAATCCCCCCAATAGGCAATGTAAAGAGATAGGAGGAGAGAGAGCAGGTATTCAGGAATGCAGAATTCAAACAAGATGTCAATCCCAATTTCCCCCCAGCAAACAGAAGAGAGAAACAGAATTGATTGGCAAACTGTCAAAATGGTTTTAAAGTTATCTGAGAATGGATTGGGTAAAACACTAAATATGGTTTAAATTGTTGAAATTGTTCAAATTCTAATGGGAGCTGCTTTAGATAGTTGCAGACAAACACTAGCAATGATTTGATACTAATAAGCAGTGTCCAAACTTAAAACCGAGGTCGGGTGCAATCAAAAGCTGTTTTACACGTGTAATATTTTGCCAAAACGAAAATTTGCAGCAAACTTTTCCGTGCGCGGTAGTCGCGATTGCAGGAGAACTATATGGATTTGGAATGCGGTTTTAGGTTCTATGGAATGCTGAGGATGTTCGCTACAGGCAGAAGTTTCTAGCATGAAAATTGAGGAAGTTATGGACGTTTTAGTGGAGGTCGTTTTTCTGAGATAGGCACAAGAATGGGGAAACAGATGCACTTTTCAAAGACAAATGGAATTTCGTTTACACTAGGTTATGACTATAGAAAAAGAGAATGCAACACATGAATCTCCATTAATCCTGGCCAGGGACCCTTCATGTTGTGGATAATCGATTTCTTTCTGGGATTAAATTTATTTATCCACAACACCAGTGCTCCAGATAAGATTTTGAGGTGGGAATATTTTACGCATGATTTTTCAAATTAGAGCGTAAATGCAATTTCAAGAGAGTAAAAATTAGTTATCTCCTCTGCAAGAGAGTAAAACGTATCCAACATACACCCAATGCATATGTAAAATCAGACCCGTAGCCCAAAAGAGTTGTAGATCAAAGTTGTCTGGCTTGGCTTTAACCATTTTATTACACTTGTGGAAAAAATTATGCCATAAAATAACTTACAAGTACCTGGTACTTACACAGCTTCATTTTCAAAATTCTAGAGCCTAGAAACTCTGTTAAGAACTACTATAGATTGAGACTGATGCATTGCCTGCAGAGGGAGTGTGAGTAAGCAATTGTTGGCAGGAACTTGCACACATAATCTTAGCAACAGTCACAAACTGCTAATCTACCTTTCCCACTGTCTGCTGCAGGAAATTAATGTTTATCGCCAGACACTAGTTAGCAATATCACTTCAAATAACCAAAAAGTGCATGCAAGCTGAATTTCATTATGGTCGGCATATTTATAGTTTTACTGGTTTATTGTTTGTGTACAAAGCCAAAAACCATAATTCTGGCAATTACAGTTAGGAAGAAATGCAGGCAAGTGCATAAGTTGAAGACTGGCCCCAAAGCCCTACTTCAACACTAAAGTTTTGCCACTGTGCCTTTTTAGCAAAAATAGAAATTGCTACTACAAGTGATTTATTTCCAACTAGTTACTACTAAAAAAGCCTGACTGGCCTCTGTTCCACTGTTCGACCTGTAGCATTAATAGTAGTGATCATTTATATAATGCACATGACAAAGTTTGTCTCTTGGCTTACTCCTTGCTGCTTGTTTAATATAACTTCACATGAACCCCTCGAGTATTAAAGACTTGTCTGTACCTTCCCCCATCTTCTACTTCCATCCTAGGAGAGCAGTCTTGATTGCCCGATAGGTTTCCTCCTAGATAGCCAAGAATCTACATCTCGGACATAACACGCATCACAGCAAATTCAGCCCATGACCGCTAATCACATCAGTGATGGAAGTGGAAAAAAGGAACTAGTGGTACTTTGGTTGCATCCAAAAAGGAGGGAGTAGGATGGCCGGACATATGGAGTGGGAGTCAGGGTGGAGTATGGGGACAGGGGACCAGGATCACAAACCTTGGCTGAACAGTGAAGTAGGGATTTTAATCCACGCTGCAAATTTGACCACACACCTTCCAAGCGTTACTCAGTACAAATAGTTTGGATTTCAAGGCCTACAGTAATGATGTCTTAAAGAGTTTACTTCCAAAAACACAAATTGCATAATAACACCACATGGCAACATGTAAATCCTTACATCAACATGTTAAGCCTGAGTGGTAAACTAGAAGTCCCAAAAATCTAGTTAACCCCACTGTACTTTCAGTGATTTAATAAAATAAGTTGTGTAATACACTCAGATATGTAGATTATTGCCCTCTGCTGCCATCTAGTGGAGGAAAGTATGCTTTTTAATGAAAATAAATACAGCGTAAACGGTACGCAGAAGAAAATAAAATACTCCGTAATGGCTTTTACATGCATATAAAGCCAAGATACGCACCTTACCTGTAGGGCTGCACAACACTATTGATTTATGATTTTATAATATAAATAAGAGAACTCAGCGCAGAGATAGGTTTAACAATTCAAAAGCACTCCTAACAAGGTCAGGTTCTAAATGCAAGAGAGGATGGGTTTCGATGGGGATTTGACTATGGACAGTACATATGCTAGTGACACAGTCCTATCTATAGATAGTCACTATATGGGTTTCAAACTGAACCGTCATGGATTCTGGTCCTTCAAGAATTCTGGTCAGGGATTCTGGTCAGGACAGACTGCTGGGTACACCGGACTGGACTGGGTCTGCAATCAGCAAGGCACTCTGGTCACCGCCCGACAGGACTGGACAGGATTGGCATAGCACTGCACAGGATTGGGTTTAATCTGCCCTACTTGATTCCGAAGATAATTATTTAGCAGGCAAGCAGTTACAGCACAGCCCGGCTGTTTCTTTGGTTCCCCTTAGGTCTCTGGGGTTCTTTCTGGTTCTGGAAATTCAAGGCCTAGTTGAAAATGGTTCAACTAATGGAATGGGCCTTTCTGCTTGCCAAGTTTCTGGAGTCTGGAGCAAGGAAAATGGATGGTTCCCTCGCAGGGTGCTCCGCCAGCAATCGGTTAGTGGGTGAATCTGTCTCTTTTTTTTTCAGTCTGAGCTGTCTCTATTTATGCTTTTGATAAAGGGGGTGTGTGCTGGTTTATCTTAAGCGCGCCCCCTTAGGTTGGGGAATGGCTAGAGTCTCTTCTCTCCCTTGATTGGAGAAGAAAACAGGATGTCACTATGATGGTGTGAGTTTATGAGTCAGAGAATCCTCCCCTTGTCCCTTTGAACATAAAATCTACTTTTGGTACAATACATATTTACATTGTGTGCAATCTCTAGAACAATAACATATATAAATCACATATTTTGTGCAGCAGATACTCCTCCAAGTCTTGGCGCTGTGGGATCTTTTGTTTGCTTTTGACAGAATTTTGCCCCTTTTGTCTGGAACACAATGTCCAGTTTAGCCGAAAATTTGTACAAATATGCGCGTTGAACATGGGCATAGGGGTATAATGTTTCATACTTCTGGCACAAATACATTAGCTGTAAAACCACCTTTTCCGTCGTTTGCTTCTCGAACATGTCACACGGTTTTGCTGTCTCTTAAAATGTGCAGTCAGAATTTAGATACATAAATATGTGATTTTTGTAATTTAAACAATTTTACGTGTTAAGTTATATGTCTTTAACAAAATGTTTCTTTGTGAATGTCCAGCCTCAAATGGCTGTTTGCCTCCGCCTCCTTCTAGCTCTCTGCAGTTAGAAGCAGTCTCCCCCCATTTCCTCCAGAGGCCCAGGCCATTTACGACCCTTCTCACTTAGCCTTCCTTTGACTGGAGGAAGTCCATTGTCTTCTTCCCCTCGCAGACCTAATTCTCCTCCCCTAATCTAATCATCACAGAGGTATGATTTCCTGGTGGAGTGAGCATAAGGAGATGCCTCGCCTCTGTGGGGGAAGCTGTTGGACTGGTTAAATTGCCTTATGCAGGTCTAAATTCAATGTCATTTTGGTAAATTTTTTTCTTGGTTTAAAACAAACTTGTAATTTCAAAACAAGCAGCTAGAACACTTATTCCAGATTCTAGACCATAGGATTTAAATAGTTACAACCTAGGTTACTCTCAATAACAGGTCACTTAGTTTTCAGACATTAGATTTCAGTTGTACAAGTTTAATTCCTTATGATGCAATCTACTGACAGCTGTCATACAGGCGGCCACGGGTACTGCGCCCAGATTTTGACAGATTTCACAGGCAGGCACATTTTTGCTGTGAATGTTTTGATGACAAATTCAGCTTTTCCGGACATTGTCTGTTCATAATGATTTCTTGAACTAAGTGACTTGTAACACCCATCCAGAATATGGATGTTTGATGATGTTTTGTGCCGGAATTCTACAGTTTCAGCAACCAAGAAAAAAGATTTAAAACAAGATTTTGGATTTCTTTCAGCAAAGCACTGCTTTTCATGCAGGCTTCATTTTTACTTGTTGGGCAGCCCAGTGACATGTTTGTTTCAGGAGTGAGATCTCCATTCCACCACTGACAACATGCATGGTAGATTTGGCAGCCGTCTTTTTGTGTTGCAAAGTGCGATTTCCATAGGTTTTGGCACGCACAGGGGTTTTCGCGGCCATTTTGATAATTCTGGCACCACCAGAACATAGTCATGCCGCAGGGCAGAGCATAAGTGGGTTAATACATCCCACAGGATAAAAAATCTTCCTGTCTAACTCTAGCACCTTAACATCTGACACTCCGGCACGCCACTAGGCATAGGAGCATAGCTAATTTCCTTGATAATTGGGATCGGGATAAATATTCGTTCTCAGGCCACCTCAAGAACAGATGAAAAACATCCCTGACGTTCCAAAGGACCGCGTATTTAGGTTCTGGCGGTCTTCTCAATTTAATCCCTTTGAGGAGCCATAAGACTGCTGGATGTTCTCCGACCGCACTTCCTTCCACTTTATCGTGTCCTGCTGAGATCGCTGATCTGTAAACTCCTATCGTTCTGTAGGCACTGCCTGCTTGGAACCTTGACGCTAGGAATTTGAGGACTTGCACTAGAGGAGCTGAAACGGGATCCAAACTGTGTTCTGTACACCACAGTGTCCAAACGTTCCAAGCGGTGCTATAGCTCCTAATAGTGGAAGGCGCCCAGGAATCTCGAATGAAATCTGCAGCGAGCTATGAAATTCCTGGCAATTGCCATCTTTTCCTGAAACCCTGCATGCTATCAACTGTAACGTGCCCGCTTCTATCATAGGATGGACGTGACCGGTCGGGTCCAGTAGAAGGTCCGGCAGACTCGGAACTATTCTCAGAAAATCCGAAGAAAGTTCCATCTCTACTGGAAACCAGGCCTGCGCTTTCCAACAAGGCAGCACGATCACCAGCTCAGCTTTGTCTCTGCAGACTTTTCCCAGGGCTCTCGTGATCATCACAAATGGCGGGAAGGCACAGTGGACTGCTCCGTTCCACGGGTGTAGAAAAGCATCTGTACCCGCTGCCCCTGGGTCTATCCTCCAACTATAGTACTTTTGTGTCTGTGCATTCAGTCTGGATGCAAACAGATCTATGTCTATGGGTCCCCATAATGCTTGCAAGTGTCTGAATACCTGAGGATGTAGCCTCCAATCGCTGGAGTCTGCAAGATATCGAGAGTTCCAGTCTGCTATACTGTTCTGACTCCCGGGGAGATATTCCGCCGTGACTGCAATCTTGTTCTGCAGGCAATAGTGCCAAAAATCTTTTGCTAGCTGCGCTAACATCTTGGACCTTGTCCCCGCTAATTTGTTGATGTAGCGGACCGCTGAGATGTTGTCCATCTTGAGCAACACGCATCATCTTATCTTGTCTTTCGTAAACGCCTGGACTGTGAAGGAGCCTGCTAGAAGCTCGAGGGAAGTTATGTGCAGGCTCAATTCCTCGTCTGACCACTTTCCTCCTGTCTGAATCTGTTTCCACCTTGCTCCCCAACCTGAGCTGCTTGCGTCTGATTCTATGACCAGATCTGGAACGTCTCCGAATATAGCTCGGCAGTTCCATGCCTCCATATTCTCCAGTCACCACTGAAGTTCCGTAATAGCTTTGCGATCTAAGATCACTATGTGATGGTAAGCTAAACCTCTGCGCAAGTGTCTGATCTTGAGCCTCTGCAACGCTCGGTAATGTAACGGTCCTGGAAATATAGCTTGAATGGAGGCTGCTAGTAGACCCACTACTCTGGCTAGATTCCAAAGCGAAATAGCTTTCTTCGCTATCAATGATCTGAGTTGCTTTTTTATCGCCCTCACTTTATGACCTGGGAGCTCTAGAATCGCTTTTGCTGTATCTACGGTGAAGCCCAGAAATTCTACTCTCTGAACTGGTATGAGCTGAGACTTTTCCAAGTTCACTAAGAATCCTAGGGAGGATATGAAATTGAAAATCCATTGCAAGTCTCTCGCTAGGATTTCCTTGCTGGATCCCATCACCAGAATATCGTCTAGGTAGATGATCATGCCAATCCCTCTCTCTCTGATAGCTGCTGCTACTAGTTTCATTAATTTCATACAAGCCCAAGGGGCCGATGCCAGACCAAATGGCAGGCATGTAAAACGCCATATCTCCCCTTCCCATCGGAAGCGGAGGAACTTCCGAAATGCTGTCGCTGTCGGAATCGTGAGATACGCATCTTTGAGATCTAGGCGCGCTAGCCAATCTCCCGTGCGTAAGAGGTCCCGAAGGAGGTGGATGCCCTCCTTCTTGAAATGATTGTACGCAAGCCAACAGTTGAAGTTTTTCAAGTTTATGACGGGTCGGATCTTGTCCCCTCTGTGAACTAGGAACATGTTGCTGAGGAATCCTTGCCCTCCTAGAGATTTGCGCTCTATCGCATTTTTTTTTACTAACTCGCTGTGCAAAAGTGCTTTTTCCTCTCGCGGCATGCAGATGGGGTGAGGCTCTGTCACCTGAATTGGGTCGCCTATGAACTGCAGTCTGAGGCCTGTCGCCACCTCTAAAACCCAAGCATCGCTTGATAAAGCTTGCCATTGTATTACAAAGTGGAGGGTTCTCCCACCCACACGTATACTTGGTGTACTCACCGCCTGCTGCACTGGGCTAACGATATGAGCCTCTCCCTCTGCGGCCTCTTATTCCTTCCCCTGGCTGGAAAGAAGGTATCCTGCTGGCGTCCTTCCCAATATTGTGCACGTGGGCCTTGAGGTCTGCGTTGATCATTGAATCGACCGGACGAGCGATCTCTGAAGCATCCGGTCCCGGCAAAAACACGTCCCGGGAAAATCTTCCTTATGGAGCTCTGGGCTCTCTCTAGCGCGGAATATGTTCCTACAAACTGCGACATTTCTTTAACGAAGGCTTCTCCAAAAAGAAGACCTTTGGCGCCTTCTGCGCCTAATTAACTAAAGCTTGGGTATCTATCGGGACTCCAGTGTCTTTCGCTTTTTCCACTAAATCCATAATTTTGGCCAGCGGTGCGGCCAAGTCCAGGACTTTATCCTGACAGCCTTTCCAGGCGCGATCGACACCTTTTCTGATGTCTCATGCGGACTTGGTAACAAATGTGACCATTTTTGGATCACGATCCGGCATCTGCAAGCTTCCCTGGAAGCTCTGGTCTCAGACATTCTGCCCTCATGCGTGATCGGACTTCCCTGTCCAGTGGCTTTCTAATATATTGGGCCACATATATCGCCACTCTAGGTGAGGGTGCCCATTCAGATGATTTTGGGTGCCTGATGGCTTCCGGAAACATGTCTAATATGTTCTCCTCTTCTTCGGGAACATTTGCCTTAATTGGCTCTACTATGTCTTCCTCTTCGCTACCTTCATCGTCGGGTATGTAACCCTCTTCGTACTCCCCTGAATTGTCCACCCCTGAGGCAGGGGGTCTGTCTTTGCAATCTGCCAACTTTGCTAGAAAGGCCTCTTTCAATCTGGCAATAGGGTCGCTATCTCTTTGGGGACCAGAGTTAACCCTTTCATCCATGCCCGTGGGGGTCAGAGAGTCTGCGCTCTTCCGGGGTTTCTTACACCCCTTATTATCAACCCCTTTCTGGGGGTGTCCAGCTGACGTCCCTCCTACAGGGCTATCTGCCTGTCTTTTCCTGGCTGTTAGCTGTTCCTGTTGCTCAGCCATGAATGCTTCTAGCATATCCAACCTTTGTGTCAATGGTTGCACTCGCTGGGAAACTGCTTGGGTCAGGGAGTCCCCCAGTACCTTCTTGAGGCTGAGGGATAGATCAGAGTCTTGCAAGGAGGGTTCCTCTTCCCACTCTTCTTCGCTCCACTCTGGGGTGGTGGATTGGGATTCTCTGTGTGCTTTCTGGGCCATAATTCGCTGTTAGCAAGGCTAACTTCTGGGGAGTCAGCAGTAAACAGGCTCTAAAATCAATCTATGAAGACCGAGGCTCTGCCCTTCTAGCAATCTTGTATAGCTCTTTTCAAAATTTAAATAAATGTATATATTTTTTTCTTCAAATTCCTTTCAAAGACACTGCAGGATGCTAATCTGCTCTGTTCGCCGTATCCCTTGCAATGAACCAGCGTTAGCGTGACCCGGAGAATGGCAGGAAATCTTTCAAGCACTTTGGCTCCTCCGGGTCCTAAAGCCCGCCGTGTTCGCCGGCGCGAGCGGGCGCTCTGCGTAATATGGAGAGCGGGGACGGCCGCCTAATGCGAGCGGCTTTGCCCGCGGCTCCGCCCCGCCTCTCCCCTCGCACAGAAATGTTCGGATCCATTGTACGCCAAGTTCCGTAATGAAAGCGGGGGAAACTAACGGTATGTTCTAAAACACGCGCGTGCACTCTTTACTGAATCACCTCAGCGCTTCCTTAGACGCTGCGTAGTACATTAAATATCTTTACACAACAACCTTATATGAAAACATAGGAACTCTGCCGTAACGGTATTAAGCACTGTCGTTATGATTACAATGACAATAGACTAATAAGAACATTTACACAGTAATGCATAATTAGAACTTATCTTGAAATGGCAGCCAAAAGAAAGAGGAAAGGACATTGGGTTCACAGTGCTTATACCCCATGCTGGGTGCTGATAGGTGCACAGACAGGGGTCAGGACTACTGAAGGCGTGTTAAAGTGCTGAGATGGCAGTATTAAAGAAAGAATAAGCATAATGCGAGCCTCCTGTCTTGTCATAGAATGAATGCGTGTACAATCACTTGGACACCAACATGTACTTTGTCAACCTGTAATTTCTCAAGGAAGATAATGTTCATCTTAAATTCTAAAAATGAACCAATCCGTTTTTGTGACAGCAAAAACAAATTTAGAATCTATCATATACTAGTTAACGACCTTTCAGCCTCACATATGTGCATAGATTGTGATATCTGGCCTTGAGTGCTTTTATGGATGCGGGTATGATATTTTGTTGTCCTGCTTTTCTTCCCTGAATGGCAATAGAAAGTTGATATGTATAAGTAAATGACAGCTCGTAGAAGTTTGGGGGGATGTGATGTTTGTATGGATTCATGAATTTCAGTTGCACCTGAGCTGGTGCACCTGAGTATGGACCAGGGAGTGTCTAAGTGCTTTATATTTAGCTGAACAGTTTCTGGTTTCTTTTAATTATCTGGAAATAAAGCAACATGTTTTCGACTGCCTGACTCCTGTTTCTTGCTGAGTAATATAAGTTATCCAAAGATATGACAGTGGTGACGAGTGACAAGTGGAACAGCCACTAAGGGTGCTGTGGAGGGGAGCACAGCCAAGTTAGACACCCTCTGCCCCACAGAAGCCTTCCCATCCCTCCGCTGGTAAGCTAATGTTGGTGTGCTGTGGGGTTGCTGAGAAAGATGCCTTGAAGAAGCGTTGTACTGCATTTTTCCTTGTCTTGTCAGTTAAGTGAGCAATGGTTTATGTCCCTTTCCGTGGTAAGGCTGGAGTAAGTAGTCCCAGTATTCCGCAGATGCAGTGGGATCAAATTCCCAAGCTCTCTTTTAAGTAGAATCTTGGTTTAGAATTTCCGAGTGCTAGAGTAACATTCCTTCTCATTTAACCTTCCGACAGCCTGTCATGCCCATGAATTGAAATTGTAGGAACGATGTTGTGGGCCTGTGATGCCGGATTCGGCGCCCCTGTTAAGTGAATAATACTAAGAACACAGTATGCCATCCCTAAACTGGCAAGTATCCACCCCAAGTGGTGCACTCTATCCTGTACTTTTTTTTATTAATATCAATAAATGAAACCGTACCAGTAATTATTCTTGCTTAAAGCAATCACAGTATTGTGTACATCCTCTTGTACTGTACATACAATATTTTATATACCATACATTCGGGAGAGCTCAGTCTCCTCAAATGCTATGTGGCAATGTTGGTTATGACCACATTTTGTCTGCTGTGCTTACTTATTTGCTCTGTTGTTGTTGTTGTGCTGACAATGGGTAGTGGTTCACCCAGTATCAATGATTGTACTTATGACACAAAAACCCCAGTGTGCCAGAGAATTGCAGTCACTTGCTGAACTTCCGACCACCTGTGTCCTGATTTCCCACCAGAAACGCCAAGAAGGCATGTTCTTGGAGTCCACTCATCTTTTCATTGTGCTTCCTGAGGATTTAATTTCCATTGACCTATCATTTAGAGAAAAAATAAAGATGTAATGTTTGCTCAAAGTGATCATTGTTACTACCATTTGTCTTTGAGTGACTTCAGTCTGTTTGTATCCTTTCTTTTAGATTGACGATGCAGACGCCATGGAAGATGTGCATGCACTGTTAACAGATATCCCACCACCTCCAGGTACACTTTCAGTTATTTATCCTTCTCTGTTCCTCTTACTTACAGCTGAAATAGTTCATTTTATTCAGTAATACAACAGATATTCCCCCAATGTGAGGCAAGGTAACTCTTGTGAGCTAAGCATATCTTTTGATCTGTGTTCAAACTGCAGTCCCAGGTAAAAACCTTGGCCAGGCCAACTAAGTGTGAATCCTTTGGACCTTGCTGCTAGCAGCCCAGCAGACGTGCAGGCGGTGGCGATTGACGAAGTGAAGTGACTTTGGTGCTGTGGGGGCCTGGACTCTGGAGCGGATGCCCTTTGGAGTGGACTAACGCTGCATTGTTGTGTGCCGGAGTTGTGGCCTGGTCCTCCTGGACGAGCATGGCAGCACCTGCAGACAGTGCTGAGGACATCACGTGCATCAGCAGGAGAGCACACTGCTGTGCAGAAGCAAGCGAGTGAGGGAGCCGCTGAGCAGGGAAATACAAAGCAGGGGAACGGGAATGAGCAGCGAGTGCTGCTAGAAGGGAGAGAGAGGGCACATCCTCAGGGGAGGAACCTGCAGTGGAGCTCCCAGAACTGAGCAAGAGATGAAACTAAACAGGAGAAAGCACAGAAGGGTGGAGTGGAGGAGTAGAGAAATCTGAGCCGGGCAATGCACCACTGGGCAGCTGGAAAGGTGGAGAGGACATAGACTCACAGGACTCCGGAGCAGAGCTGAACAAATGGAGGACAGCCACTGCAACAGCTATCTAGAGCTTCAAAGTCCTCTTTTTAGGGGCTGTGTGGGTGAGGACAACTAAACACAAAATATACAATAACCCACAAATCAGCTTCCTACCTTTCTGTTAAGGGTGAGTTTTTAGATGCCTATAGACCTAGTCATGTTCACCCCTTTACCACCAAAAAGGGCGAATTACCATGTATTATCCAAAAATATACATATTTTAATATTTATCAAAAAGACAACAGTTGACAATACATTTGTTTAAAAACAACAACATGATCCTAATTCATTCTTACAATGACTATACACATATACATAGGATACACACAGTTCAGGCCCTTCTATGCCTAAGCAGAGAGCCGCTTAATGTCTCTACTGAAACCTTGTCTAATGGTACCCCCTTAATTTACGAGGGCAAGAAGATGTGTCTACACTCAGGAAATGTGTTTCTAGAACCAACGATAATTATTAGAAAATGCACATAAATCAGTCCGAATTGCATTTCTTGTTGGTGCTGTCTTCAGGGCACTTATTCTTTTTTCATATGTTCATATTTCCTCGTATGATATCACAAGATTTTGGCCATATTCTCAACATTCTACAAAAATAGACAAAAAAATGTTGATCTTAATACCATGGATACTACAACTTTTAGTATGTCAGGTCTATCATGGCACCCTTTACATCTTCACCTATATACAATTCTGAACAGAAGGATTCACTTATTTTTAGTATCATCATTACCCATAATGAAGTGTTTCCCTTCAATTTCTTTATTCAATCAATTCCAGATTGGAGGCTCAAACTGTGCACCTCGTATTTTCAATTACCTATTGTATTGTGCTTTAACCGTAATGTAACCTTAAGCAATGAGAGTAACATGAATGTAACTGTAACCCAATCACTGAGAGTAACATGTATGCAACAGCAGCCGTTACCATATGCCAAGAGAGTAACGTGTAACTTTAATGGAAACTTAAGCAATGAGAGCAACATGAATGTAACTATAATTTAAGCAATGAGAGTGACATGTATGCAACCGTAACCTTATGCAATGAGAGTAACATATATGTAACAGCGCCTTGATACTTAAGGGTTTAGTGTGCAATACAAATGTAAAAATAAATAAATAAACAGTGCCCCTCTAACTGTGCCAAGAGTTTATATAGTTCAGTGAAGTGCTGACTTTGCTGCATGCTCACAGGTGGTGAGTGGTGACTGTTAAGATGGATTTCTGAACTCTGACCTGGAGGGGCAGAGGTTCAGAAGGCCAGCCTAGTTTCTTGGAACAGGGTAACCTCTGGACAAGCCAGACCAATCAGGGTAGCGATGGCGGCGGTCAAGACTAAGTCTCAAGAGGGGTGAGGGTGACTGAAAGACCTCAATGAGCACCCAAAGCAAGGACACTTACAAATTACTCCAGACAGGTGTTTTATTACAAATATAGACACATTTAATACAAGGCCTTTGTAACATTGACCATAGCAAAGAATCACAATAATACTAAAGTAAACCAACACATCACAAGCAATACAATATATATACAAGACCGAGGGGTCTAAGGAGTTAGGAGCACGAAATATGTAGACCACCTAGATGGGGAGGAAAACAGGA
The DNA here is from genome assembly GCF_040938575.1 of Ambystoma mexicanum. Classification (NCBI taxonomy): domain Eukaryota; kingdom Metazoa; phylum Chordata; class Amphibia; order Caudata; family Ambystomatidae; genus Ambystoma; species Ambystoma mexicanum. The sequence continues at coordinate 293,796,748 of NC_090936.1, read as the reverse complement.
GTGCAAGTAATCATTAGACCCAGTTCGACATCAGAAATACACCTAACTAGTAGGCAGTCCAAGCCCTACGAAGAGAGGAGCCTTATGCTCAATAGTACATGCACGCGCTTGTGCCAATGGACAAAATAGGGTCTCTTCGAGGGTCTCTGACAGTTCAGGAAGGTGGATGAGGCGATGAAGAACAAGTCCCCACTACTCAAGCAAGACCTCCACTTGCGGGCAGAGGCAGGGTGAGAGTGTGGGATAGATACGCTATTTCGCAACAGCGGTAGAAAAGAAATGGGTTCCTGCGCTAGGGGCCTCCGGTTGGGGTATGGACTACTCACCGGTCCCCGATACAGGCAGACCCAGACTTCGCCAGTTCAGTTCACGTTGCTGGCAGGTTCGGATGCGACAATCAGGATGGCTCGACACTGTGTAGATTCCGTGGTAGCAGGATTCAGGGCCGAGGGGGTCACAAATGCAGCGAACGTGCACAGGTCGTTACCACAGCATGGCAACACGGCAACCGCGTTTACTCTGGTCCGGGCGCACTCGTCTCACTTCAGACCTGGGAATGCCAAGTGTACGAAATTTGGTGTGAGGGTGCCGTGGACACAGAGCTAGCAGTAGGCCAAGTTTTGAGGGCTTCCCCGAAACGGCGGCGGTGACAGAGCAAACGTGCCGTGTAAGCTGGTCAGCCCACTGGTTAGCCCAGGGACACTTCCGAAGAGGCTTACTTGCAGGGTTTGATGAAGGTGCCGAGAATACTTGGTCCCACTATCCCAATGGGTCGAAGCGCCTTCGCAGACCTTCTAGGACGATCAGATGCAGAGGGGTCTCTCAGGACGACAGCGGGCTCAGGGTGCCAAACCTTCCAGCGGGTCACCAGCGGTTCCTCGACTCGGCTTCTTGTTGCAGGATACTTGGCTCCTTATCCCTTGTTCGGTGTGAACTCCGGAGATCGACATGGTAGTGGTGTTTTCGGCCTACTCTTATCCAAAGTTCCCTTCGCGCAAAAACGGAGAGGACCCAATGGGAGATCTGCTCACAAACACTCACTCCATACGTGGTCCAATCACGGACCACGGTGGTCCCAGGCATTCAGGACACTCCAGACTCTCTGGCATCCAGGATGTGTATTGGGACCAGACATCCCAGCCCACATCCTGGAGGCACACACACAAGGCATGCAGAAGCCCGCGAAAGCTTTGGGTTTCGCGGGAAAGTGCATGACCAAAAAGGACTGACCCGGGTCGGCTCGACCTGGGGAAGGTGAAGGGGCAAGATGGCCAAAGGACAGGACGAAGAACCGCGTGGCATGGCCATTTTGTAGCCAGGCCACCTATTCGTGCCAAACGCTGTAAGCGCGGATAACATGGCAAAAAAGGGTTCAAAACATAAGATAAACGATAGCTGCCACCAGTCCTGTCCGTGACACACCTGCACATTTCATAATAAGTCCGCCGAGAGTTTCTAGGGCCTTTGGAATGACTAGAGACCCAAGAGTGCGGTAAAGTAAGTTACATTGCACTCTTGTTACCTGTTGCACAAAAGCTGCAACATGAGGAAAGGACTAAGGGAAACGAAGTCTCCCAGTACTGACTGTCTTAAGGGCATGTCAGTTTCCCCATAAGAATTGAGCGAAACCCCAGAGGAGTGCGTCGGAGGGCTCCGCTTCTCTGGCAAAGGTTAGATCGGGGTGTAAAACAGCAGCAAAAAGTTTGGGGGTTGCCACATGGAGGGAAAATTACATTCAAATATGAAATCTTTCCTAGCAGACACAGCCTAGTATCATCGCAAAAGTTCTGCACAAGCACAGGGGTCCTGTGAAGCTATTGTGCTGTCTTTCTATACTTAATTTCAAATAAACCAAGCATGTGAAATGCTGTCCGTCAAGAGAGGAATGTTCACACTTTCCAATGTATTCTACAATCCAAATTACAGATCATATATCGTTAATCAAACATTGGTTTTAATGCAGTCCGAAAAACAATACCGTGTAACCGCCAACACCTGTTTTGACCCATTCCTTCCACGTAATTGGGGTTGGATAGGTATAAAAACCTCGATAATAGTCTATTCACAGTAGTATATTCTGTTGAATACAGTTTTGGACCATTCTAGCACTTCAAGATATCTATACTAGTGCAGATTCCAGTTATATTGTCTTGTCGCTGTACTGTCTGCTGCATGTGTTTAACACTCCATAAATTCACTCGTTTCTGGACTGTGCAGGTGCATTCCTCTAATCTGCGTGTCCCTGCGACGCAGTTGCCTGCAGTACCACCGTTACGCAGTTATTTCTCGCGGCAGTGTAGTGCTGAAAATGTCACGCTCTCAAAGTGGGTGCATTCGGTCACTGACCCGGCTCGTGTCTTTCCTACTGATCCCACCGCGTATGTCGGTATAAACGTTTTCACTCACTTGCTTTTACATTTATAGGCATATCTTGATATTAAACACAAAATTACACCTATAAATACTTTCTCCTCAGACAAGCTATTCATGAAGAGTACTTATCTGTTTGAGAGCAGCAAAAAGAAGAGGAAGGGACCCAGTCAGGACGTGACATAAGAGGAATAAGAGGGTCCTGATTGGTGGACTTTCTAAGAACAGAACACTACTTAAGAGAGCAGATTCATGAGAACGGGTAGTTCACTCCTAACAGTTTTCGCAGTTGTTTTTCAATATAATTTAAAAATAAATAAAAATGTATTGGTTATTTGTAAATTAACAAGGGGGGTCCTGGGAGTCCCTCTGCCAGACATTAGTCCTGGTTGCGAGAGACTTACCCAGAGTCTTTAGCTCACTATCTTTCACAGAGAAGAAATATCCTAAACATATCAGTCTTTGTCCTGCCCTGGGGCAGTCCAGCACCGAAATGCTAGGCAATTCTCCTCTGAACAAGAGTACCAACAGCATCCCCAGACACGTGTTTCGGTCTGGTTGAACCTCATCAGTAGGGAGGAGCTGTGTCTCTCTAAGAATAGTGAGCAAGGGGTCCACGTCTGGATTCCCCTAGTAACTTAGGGTGAGACCCAAAGTTACTTGCATATGCAGATTAACAAGGGGGGTCCTGGGAGTCCCTCTGCCAGACATTAGTCCTGGTTGCGAGAGACTTACCCAGAGTCTTTAGCTCACTATCTTTCACAGAGAAGAAATATCCTAAACATATCAGTCTTTGTCCTGCCCTGGGGCAGTCCAGCACCGAAATGCTAGGCAATTCTCCTCTGAACAAGAGTACCAACAGCATCCCCAGACACGTGTTTCGGTCTGGTTGAACCTCATCAGTAGGGAGGAGCTGTGTCTCTCTAAGAATAGTGAGCAAGGGGTCCACGTCTGGATTCCCCTAGTAACTTAGGGTGAGACCCAAAGTTACTTGCATATGCAGATTAACAAGGGGGGTCCTGGGAGTCCCTCTGCCAGACATTAGTTCTGGTTGCGAGAGACTTACCCAGAGTCTTTAGCTCACTATCTTTCACAGAGAAGAAATATCCTAAACATATCAGTCTTTGTCCTGCCCTGGGGCAGTCCAGCACCGAAATGCTAGGCAATTCTCCTCTGAACAAGAGTACCAACAGCATCCCCAGACACGTGTTTCGGTCTGGTTGAACCTCATCAGTAGGGAGGAGCTGTGTCTCTCTAAGAATAGTGAGCAAGGGGTCCACGTCTGGATTCCCCTAGTAACTTAGGGTGAGACCCAAAGTTACTTGCATATGCAGATTAACAAGGGGGGTCCTGGGAGTCCCTCTGCCAGACATTAGTCCTGGTTGCGAGAGACTTACCCAGAGTCTTTAGCTCACTATCTTTCACAGAGAAGAAATATCCTAAACATATCAGTCTTTGTCCTGCCCTGGGGCAGTCCAGCACCGAAATGCTAGGCAATTCTCCTCTGAACAAGAGTACCAACAGCATCCCCAGACACGTGTTTCGGTCTGGTTGAACCTCATCAGTAGGGAGGAGCTGTGTCTCTCTAAGAATAGTGAGCAAGGGGTCCACGTCTGGATTCCGCTAGTAACTTAGGGTGAGACCCAAAGTTACTTGCATATGCAGATTAACAAGGGGGGTCCTGGGAGTCCCTCTGCCAGACATTAGTCCTGGTTGCGAGAGACTTACCCAGAGTCTTTAGCTCACTATCTTTCACAGAGAAGAAATATCCTAAACATATCAGTCTTTGTCCTGCCCTGGGGCAGTCCAGCACCGAAATGCTAGGCAATTCTCCTCTGAACAAGAGTACCAACAGCATCCCCAGACACGTGTTTCGGTCTGGTTGAACCTCATCAGTAGGGAGGAGCTGTGTCTCTCTAAGAATAGTGAGCAAGGGGTCCACGTCTGGATTCCCCTAGTAACTTAGGGTGAGACCCAAAGTTACTTGCATATGCAGATTAACAAGGGGGGTCCTGGGAGTCCCTCTGCCAGACATTAGTCCTGGTTGCGAGAGACTTACCCAGAGTCTTTAGCTCACTATCTTTCACAGAGAAGAAATATCCTAAACATATCAGTCTTTGTCCTGCCCTGGGGCAGTCCAGCACCGAAATGCTAGGCAATTCTCCTCTGAACAAGAGTACCAACAGCATCCCCAGACACGTGTTTCGGTCTGGTTGAACCTCATCAGTAGGGAGGAGCTGTGTCTCTCTAAGAATAGTGAGCAAGGGGTCCACGTCTGGATTCCCCTAGTAACTTAGGGTGAGACCCAAAGTTACTTGCATATGCAGATTAACAAGGGGGGTCCTGGGAGTCCCTCTGCCAGACATTAGTCCTGGTTGCGAGAGACTTACCCAGAGTCTTTAGCTCACTATCTTTCACAGAGAAGAAATATCCTAAACATATCAGTCTTTGTCCTGCCCTGGGGCAGTCCAGCACCGAAATGCTAGGCAATTCTCCTCTGAACAAGAGTACCAACAGCATCCCCAGACACGTGTTTCGGTCTGGTTGAACCTCATCAGTAGGGAGGAGCTGTGTCTCTCTAAGAATAGTGAGCAAGGGGTCCACGTCTGGATTCCCCTAGTAACTTAGGGTGAGACCCAAAGTTACTTGCATATGCAGATTAACAAGGGGGGTCCTGGGAGTCCCTCTGCCAGACATTAGTCCTGGTTGCGAGAGACTTACCCAGAGTCTTTAGCTCACTATCTTTCACAGAGAAGAAATATCCTAAACATATCAGTCTTTGTCCTGCCCTGGGGCAGTCCAGCACCGAAATGCTAGGCAATTCTCCTCTGAACAAGAGTACCAACAGCATCCCCAGACACGTGTTTCGGTCTGGTTGAACCTCATCAGTAGGGAGGAGCTGTGTCTCTCTAAGAATAGTGAGCAAGGGGTCCACGTCTGGATTCCCCTAGTAACTTAGGGTGAGACCCAAAGTTACTTGCATATGCAGATTAACAAGGGGGGTCCTGGGAGTCCCTCTGCCAGACATTAGTCCTGGTTGCGAGAGACTTACCCAGAGTCTTTAGCTCACTATCTTTCACAGAGAAGAAATATCCTAAACATATCAGTCTTTGTCCTGCCCTGGGGCAGTCCAGCACCGAAATGCTAGGCAATTCTCCTCTGAACAAGAGTACCAACAGCATCCCCAGACACGTGTTTCGGTCTGGTTGAACCTCATCAATAGGGAGGAGCTGTGTCTCTCTAAGAATAGTGATCAAGGGGTCCACGTCTGGATTCCCCTAGTAACTTAGGGTGAGACCCAAAGTTACTTGCATATGCAGATTAACAAGGGGGGTCCTGGGAGTCCCTCTGCCAGACATTAGTCCTGGTTGCGAGAGACTTACCCAGAGTCTTTAGCTCACTATCTTTCACAGAGAAGAAATATCGTAAACATATCAGTCTTTGTCCTGCCCTGGGGCAGTCCAGCACCGAAATGCTAGGCAATTCTCCTCTGAACAAGAGTACCAACAGCATCCCCAGACACGTGTTTCGGTCTGGTTGAACCTCATCAGTAGGGAGGAGCTGTGTCTCTCTAAGAATAGTGAGCAAGGGGTCCACGTCTGGATTCCCCTAGTAACTTAGGGTGAGACCCAAAGTTACTTGCATATGCAGATTAACAAGGGGGGTCCTGGGAGTCCCTCTGCCAGACATTAGTCCTGGTTGCGAGAGACTTACCCAGAGTCTTTAGCTCACTATCTTTCACAGAGAAGAAATATCCTAAACATATCAGTCTTTGTCCTGCCCTGGGGCAGTCCAGCACCGAAATGCTAGGCAATTCTCCTCTGAACAAGAGTACCAACAGCATCCCCAGACACGTGTTTCGGTCTGGTTGAACCTCATCAATAGGGAGGAGCTGTGTCTCTCTAAGAATAGTGAGCAAGGGGTCCACGTCTGGATTCCCCTAGTAACTTAGGGTGAGACCCAAAGTTACTTGCATATGCAGATTAACAAGGGGGGTCCTGGGAGTCCCTCTGCCAGTCATTAGTCCTGGTTGCGAGAGACTTACCCAGAGTCTTTAGCTCACTATCTTTCACAGAGAAGAAATATCCTAAACATATCAGTCTTTGTCCTGCCCTGGGGCAGTCCAGCACCGAAATGCTAGGCAATTCTCCTCTGAACAAGAGTACCAACAGCATCCCCAGACACGTGTTTCGGTCTGGTTGAACCTCATCAGTAGGGAGGAGCTGTGTCTCTCTAAGAATAGTGAGCAAGGGGTCCACGTCTGGATTCCCCTAGTAACTTAGGGTGAGACCCAAAGTTACTTGCATATGCAGATTAACAAGGGGGGTCCTGGGAGTCCCTCTGCCAGACATTAGTCCTGGTTGCGAGAGACTTACCCAGAGTCTTTAGCTCACTATCTTTCACAGAGAAGAAATATCCTAAACATATCAGTCTTTGTCCTGCCCTGGGGCAGTCCAGCACCGAAATGCTAGGCAATTCTCCTCTGAACAAATCCCCAGACACGTGTTTCGGTCTGGTTGAACCTCATCAGTAGGGAGGAGCTGTGTCTCTCTAAGAATAGTGAGCAAGGGGTCCACATCTGGATTCCCCTAGTAACTTAGGGTGAGACCCAAAGTTACTTGCATATGCAGATTAACAAGGGGGGTCCTGGGAGTCCCTCTGCCAGACATTAGTCCTGGTTGCGAGAGACTTACCCAGAGTCTTTAGCTCACTATCTTTCACAGACAAGAAATATCCTAAACATATCAGTCTTTGTCCTGCCCTGGGGCAGTCCAGCACCGAAATGCTAGGCAATTCTCCTCTGAACAAGAGTACCAACAGCATCCCCAGACACGTGTTTCGGTCTGGTTGAACCTCATCAGTAGGGAGGAGCTGTGTCTCTCTAAGAATAGTGAGCAAGGGGTCCACGTCTGGATTCCCCTAGTAACTTAGGGTGAGACCCAAAGTTACTTGCATATGCAGATTAACAAGGGGGGTCCTGGGAGTCCCTCTGCCAGACATTAGTCCTGGTTGCGAGAGACTTACCCAGACTTACCCAGAGTCTTTAGCTCACTATCTTTCACAGAGAAGAAATATCCTAAACATATCAGTCTTTGTCTCGCAACCAGACATATCAGTCTCTCGCAACCAGGACTAATGTCTGGCAGAGGGACTCCCAGGACCCCCCTTGTTAATCTGCATATGCAAGTAACTTTGGGTCTCACCCTAAGTTACTAGGGGAATCCAGACGTGGACCCCTTGCTCACTATTCTTAGAGAGACACAGCTCCTCCCTACTGATGAGGTTCAACCAGACCGAAACACGTGTCTGGGGATGCTGTTGGTACTCTTGTTCAGAGGAGAATTGCCTAGCATTTCGGTGCTGGACTGCCCCAGGGCAGGACAAAGACTGATATGTTTAGGATATTTCTTCTCTGTGAAAGATAGTGAGCTAAAGACTCTGGGTAAGTCTCTCGCAACCAGGACTAATGTCTGGCAGAGGGACTCCCAGGACCCCCCTTGTTAATCTGCATATGCAAGTAACTTTGGGTCTCACCCTAAGTTACTAGGGGAATCCAGACGTGGACCCCTTGCTCACTATTCTTAGAGAGACACAGCTCCTCCCTACTGATGAGGTTCAACCAGACCGAAACACGTGTCTGGGGATGCTGTTGGTACTCTTGTTCAGAGGAGAATTGCCTAGCATTTCGGTGCTGGACTGCCCCAGGGCAGGACAAAGACTGATATGTTTAGGATATTTCTTCTCTGTGAAAGATAGTGAGCTAAAGACTCTGGGTAAGTCTCTCGCAACCAGGACTAATGTCTGGCAGAGGGACTCCCAGGACCCCCCTTGTTAATCTGCATATGCAAGTAACTTTGGGTCTCACCCTAAATTACTAGGGGAATCCAGACGTGGACCCCTTGCTCACTATTCTTAGAGAGACACAGCTCCTCCCTACTGATGAGGTTCAACCAGACCGAAACACGTGTCTGGGGATGCTGTTGGTACTCTTGTTCAGAGGAGAATTGCCTAGCATTTCGGTGCTGGACTGCCCCAGGGCAGGACAAAGACCGATATGTTTAGGATATTTCTTCTCTGTGAAAGATAGTGAGCTAAAGACTCTGGGTAAGTCTCTCGCAACCAGGACTAATGTCTGGCAGAGGGACTCCCAGGACCCCCCTTGTTAATCTGCATATGCAAGTAACTTTGGGTCTCACCCTAAGTTACTAGGGGAATCCAGACGTGGACCCCTTGCTCACTATTCTTAGAGAGACACAGCTCCTCCCTACTGATGAGGTTCAACCAGACCGAAACACGTGTCTGGGGATGCTGTTGGTACTCTTGTTCAGAGGAGAATTGCCTAGCATTTCGGTGCTGGACTGCCCCAGGGCAGGACAAAGACTGATATGTTTAGGATATTTCTTCTCTGTGAAAGATAGTGAGCTAAAGACTCTGGGTAAGTCTCTCGCAACCAGGACTAATGTCTGGCAGAGGGACTCCCAGGACCCCCCTTGTTAATTTGGTTATTTGTAAGGCGTCTATACAACAAATGGTGTTTCAAGGCACCTTAAAACAAAAAAGGAGTGGGGGGTGGGGGGTAGGGGGGGCAATGGACAAAGATACAATAATGGTCCTGCTAGGCCTTGTGACAGAGTGCCATTAAAGAAGTGAAGCATAATGCTCGCCTCCCGTTTTGACATAGAATCGGCTGTGTCACTGCAAGCGCTGCCTTTCAGTCAGGTGCTTCTTGAAAAGAGCACCCGACTGAAAGGCAGACTGCAAAGGCAGCACTTGTTGCAACACAGCCAGCAAGCATTGTTCGGCTGCGCTGCCTTTGCATTTTGCTTTTCAGGTGCTTATTTCAAGAAGAAATTCCTTTCTTTGTACAGGAGAGAGAGACATACACCGAACGGGGCAGGGGAAGAGAGAAAATGCTGAATGAGAACTATTTAGGAAAAAATCAATGCAAGGGTATGAGAGGGTGAACGGAAGTGAAACCGGAAAGGAGCTAGCGACGGAATGTGAAGGAACAGAATAGGAGGCAGAGACAGAAGAGAGGAATACAGAACAGGAATGGGGGTGATGACAGAATGGAAGGGGGTGGACAGGAAGGTATAGGATTGAGAAAGGATAGGAGGTGAAATGAGTGGGGCAGAATAGGTGGGGCAAAGAGTGATAGAACAGGAGGCGAAAGGAGTGGGACAGAATGGGAAAGGAGGGAAACAGAACAGGTGGAGAAATGAGTGGGGCCGAATAGGAAGGGAAAGTAGTGGGACATTATAGGATGGGAAATTAGTGAAACAATGAGGGGGAACGAGGGAGACTGAACAGGAGAGGAAATTAGAGGGGCAGAATAGGAAGAGAAAGTTTTGGGACATAATGGGAGGGGAAATTAGTGAAACAATGAGGGGGGACGAGGTAGACAACAGGAGGGGAAATGAGTGGGGCAGAATAGGAAGGGAAGGTAGTGTAACAAAATAGGAGGGGAAATGAGTGAAACAATATGAGTGGGAACGAGGGATGCAGAATAGAGTGAGACAGAATAGAAGGGGAAAGGAGTGGGACAGAACACTAGGGGGAAGGAGTGGAACAGAACGGGAGGGGAAAGGAGTGGAACAGAACGGGGGGAAGTAGTGGGGCAGAACACTAGGGGGAAGGAGTGGAACCGAACGGGAGGGGAAAGGAGTGAAACAGAAAGGGGTGGGACAGGAGTGAGACAGAATAGAATGAGAAAAGATTGAGACAGATTGGGAAGGAGATGGAGGGGGGATGGAATTAATTTAATAGGAAGGGAAGAGTGAGATGGAGTGCCAGAATGGGAAATGAAAGAATACTGATTGAGAGAGGGAAATACTATGTCAGAGAGGAGGAAACCCGAGAGCGAGAGAATGTGGAGAGAACTTAAAGGTGTTGATAAGATGGCAGAAGATTGAACTATGAGAATATATTGGAATGAGAAACTAAGGCGAAACAGTCAGAACAGTAAGAGAAGAGACTAAACAGGAAATGAGACAGGCATAGTAGGAGAGAAGCAAAGAGAAAGAACAGAAGGGGAAAAGGGAAATACTTGGTAGGGAGCAGAGAGAGAGAGAAGAAGCCGCAGGATAGAGACCAAGAGAAGACCAGTCTAGAATGATATGGAGCTAATAGACAGAATGAGAAGTTTAGAGAGCTAACGGACCAAATAGGCGCAGTACCAGAGAAATAAGAGATAGAACGGGAGGATGAGAAAAGACTGGATGTGATTGAAGGGGAGAGAGAATGGGGAGTGGGAAGTGTCTAAGGAGGAGAGATAAGGGACTGAGTTTGAGGGGATGAGAAAGAAAAATATATTGCAAGTGGTAAGATGAGAGAACAAGGAAATGACAGGCCAGACCAGATAGAAAGAAGGGAGACAGAAAAGGCGCAGTAAGGAACAGAGAGGACAGTAGATAGTTAAAGATGGAAGAGATTGTCTAAGAAAGAAGTGTGATACAGACGGGATTAACAGAAAAGCAGGCAGTGATGAGCAATTTCATTAAAAAAGGAGAAGGATCTGAAGGAGTCTGCAGCCGAGTTAGACCATGTAAATCCCATCCATAGTAACTAACATTTGTATGCTGTCTTTTGAGGATGTATGCTCACTCTCCATGCTTCTGTAATGAAATAAACCTGTGATGTGAGACTGCTTCAACCCTCCCACCACATAAGCAAACTTCTCAACTCTCACCCGTAGGGTAGTTCCACTCAACATAATAAATGCCCAAAATTGAACTCCATTTCACTCCCTTTGGCGACTCACGAGCTTTAGAGGTAAGTGTGGGCACTTGGGGCCTGATTTCAAAGAGCGTTTTCCTATGGGATTGCGACATTATAAAACGCTTCTTTGAATCAGGCCCTTAGTCTCTTGCTATGCTGTGACCAAGAATAGGTGGCCTCGAGAAAGCTCCTCTGTCTGCCTTTCATCCAGCGACCCCAATAACACGAGAGGCCCCACTTCAAAACGTTGTCCTGAATGGGGACTCGGGATGGAAAAGTTTGAAGACCATTGGTCTAGATCTAATTTTAAATACAGTTAAATTGTATTCCGTTTTCCTATTTTGAATTTGTTTTTTTTAAAGAGTAAGCTCTTTAAAGTCGAGATTTCAATGAATTCCAACATATCCCTCTTAGGGAGAATTCTCTTATAAGGCTAATTTCCCAAACCTAGTGAGTCCCCCAGCAGCTTTGTTGGATTTTTGGGGTTTGTTTTTTTCTCCTGCTAAGAGTGAGACTCTTTCCTTCCCACTCTTAGGCCTGATTTGAGGTATGTCTTTGACTTGGTATGTGCTTATGGGCTATGGGGTCTTTTACTCCATAGGGTATCATATGCTTTGGTATATGTGTTACACAGCACCCTCAGTGCAGTAACACAGGGGTGTCATAGTGACCCCCAAACATAGACTACATACCCTGGGACTGACTACTGTCTCCCAGGGCATGTAAAGTCACCATTGGCTTTATTAGTCCAAAATTGTGAACAGAACCAGTACAAACCATCATATTGTGGAAGTACTGGAAGGGGTTAATTAGATTGCCCCTGGGTCTGTTTCCAAGGGGGCACTGTCCAGGCCCCCCTTGTCGAGTTTCTGGCTGGTGGCAGTGGTTACCACGCGAAATATTCCACCAGAATATTTCCTATGGGATTTTCCCATTCATTTTAAACGCACCACTTTTTTGGTGCATTGTAAAGATACCGCTGGTTTATTTAATTAATATAAAAACGCCAGTTGGGTCTTTTCGCCAGAACTCTTTTACAAAATGGCGTATGTGTCCTTCTCTGTAACTCCAACCAAGGTCGGGCCCTTTGTTCCACTTTTTGGCGGGCTTCTCCACAGAAGCCCTCCAACTGGTGCCACTCTGTCTGGGATTAACAGGATGTGTGGGTGGGGGAATTGGCACCCTGGACTGCGTTGCCTTAGCAACCCAAGTCGCACTCTGTTCTGATTGGCCCAGTGGTGAGCCGTCCCGGATCACCACTTAGCATGTATGAGTGACAGCTAGGCTGTTGAATGGGGGTTTTTCTGCATAAAAGCAGGGCTTTTGGGACTGGAACTTCAGAAGTCGCCACTGGACCAGAGAAATCCGAAGAGGGGAGAAGCTGAGCCATCTGCAACGACGACACCACCGGTGGAGCCCTGCTGCAACGACCTCACCACTTCCCCGACGACAAGAGAAGATTTTCTGCTGCAAGAGTCTTCTCCCCCTGAGCTGGTGGGATCAACCAGTTCGACATTCGCCTTCCAAGACGCCCCTTGGTCGAATCGCCAGTGCCAAGCACCCGGCGGCCGGATAGCCAAGCTTCAGTCCAGCAGGACCGCAAATAAAAGGAACGCACCTTTGAACCGAACGAACTCCGCGGCTGGTTTCATCCCTGCGCAGTGCAACGGCTCCAAGTTTCCTCCTCGATGAGATCTTCTCCTTCCCTGGTCGAAACCACGAACTGCACCCGCTGCCAGGAACAACTGCCACCACTGGAGCTTCCTCACTTTTAAAGGTACTGTGTTCCACCTGTCCTCCCTTTCTACGGATTGCTAAAGGTGACCCTTAAATCCTTGGCTTTCCAACTGGGTTGGCCCCCAGACCGTCCAACTTTATCTTTCGCATCAAACCAACCTTTTTTGAACATTTTTGCAAAGACTTGAGTGCATTTTTAAACTGTGTGATCTTGGGCACATTTCACCTTGTTCCATTTAAAGTGGTCCTGGCCTATGAACTTAGGCTCTACAGTAGACTCTGCCTGCACTAGCTTGCTCTGCTCTTAGAAAAGTGTTGGGAACTGTTTTATTTTCATGACCTGTCTTTTTCTCTCCCTCTAACTTAATTATTAGAGTGCCATCTAAGTTAAGCGCTCGCATCTGTTTTTGCTAATAGTAGTGTTTTGACCTAGACTTGTCTAAATAATTGTTGAGGGAGGTGTGTATACTTTTTCTGATTGTGTTTGAACTTGATTTGATCTATAGTGCTTAGTGTATTTCCTAAAGTGTGTTTTAAATAAATAATTATATACTTTTGATACCAAGCTCTGGTCAGTGTTTGCTTGCTCCACTGTGTTCTTGGCCCTATTGTGTATCCTCTGTATACTGCCCTACTCATCTTGAGAGAAGTCTGACTGCGCAGCCACAGCTACCAGGTAAATCTGGGTGGTGCAGACTGCTACCAATTGGGTTTATTGCTTACTCCTGTAGTCTTAATCTTTTTGCAGTGTTCCCCAGGGGAACTGCACAGGATTCTGCCTAACAATCCCAACATTTCCTCATAACTAGATCTAAATGCAGTGTTACAGCTCGGTCCAGCGCTTTATCGGGTACATTATGAGTATGTTTGTAATGCTAAAGTCATTTGGGATTTTAAATAGAACCTGTTTGAATAAAAAAATATAATATTTCAAAGGTATTCACTTGGAAATCATTTACAATAGTAATTGGTACCAAGGTTAATTTACAACCTGGTTTTAGCATGACGTGTATGGATGTGTATGCTTTGCGTACCACTGCCATCTAGTGGTTCCTTTAGGAATAATCTCCAAATGTTTTGGAGAATAATGGGTCGATACTGATCATGCACCCTTAAGTTATGTATGTTATGTTAAAGGATATTTATACTGCGCACTCTCACCACCGTAGTTGTCCCCTGGCGGATCTGAGAAGGGAAGAGGGCGGGATGGGATAGTAAGGTTGAGCGGGAAAAGAGCAAGAGAGCTGTGATGTGCTGTTGGCAGCCTCAGTTCTGTTAACACCGTTCGCTGAGCGTGGGTGTGCTTTTCGGTTGGTAGCCGTCATGTGTTGTTGTGCGAGGCTATGTGTGTTATGTTTTGTTGTTGCAATTTAGTGAAGTGGGTGTGGTTTGTAGTGCTTTGGAGCTGTGGTTGTGTTTGTGTAGAGTGTGAGAGTTGCATGCAGAGGTGAGAGATTGTGTAGTGGGGTTGGTTAGTGACATCGCTATTTAGAGGCGACATATGCTTATCTTCATAATCCTTTCTAGGTGTGGCGCAATGCTGATCTTTACAATTCTATCTATTTGTGATGCAAGCTGACATTCACAATTCTGTCTAGATGTGACGTATGCTAATGTTTACAATCCTGTCTAAATGTGATGCAAACTGACATGGGACGTAAACTAGTATTACAAGTATGCGTAGATGTGATGCAATGCTGAGATTTACAATTCTGTCTAGATGTGACACAATGCTAATCTTTAGCTCGCGTCACATCTAAACAGAATTGTGAAGACTAGCATGGCGTCACATCTAGACAGAATTTTGAATATCAGCATTGGGTCACATCTAGACAGAATTGTGAAGATTAGCATTGCGTCACATATAGACAGAACTGGAATGATTAGCTTGCGTCACATCCAGACAGAACTGGAATGATTAGCTTGCGTCATATCTAGACAGAATTGTAATCATTCCAGTTCTGTCTGGCTGTGACGCAAGCTAATCGTTCCAGTTCTGTCTATATGTGACGCAATGCTGATCTTCACAATTCTGTCTAGATGTGACGCCATGCTAGTCTTCACAATTCTGTTTAGATGTGACGCAAGCTATTATTACAATTCTCTCTAGATGTGACGGAGTCTAATCTACACCATTCTATCTGGGTATGACGCAGGTTAGTATCTAGATATGATGCAATGCTAATCTTCACAATTCTGTCTAGATGTGGTACAAGCTGACGTTCCCAAGTCTGTCTAGATGCGACGCAAGCTAATCTTTACAATCCTGGCAGGTGTGGTGCAAGATGACATTCACAATTCTGTATTGGTGTGAAGCAAGCTGACATTCATGATTCTATCTTGGTTTGATGCAGGCTAGTATAACAGCTCTGGCTCGATATAATGCAAACTAATCTCCACAATTCTGTCTGGATATGACGGAAGCTGGTATTACAGTTTTATCTGGATATGATGCTAGTTAATCTTTACAATTCTGCCTAGAAAAGTCGCATGCTAGTATTACAATTCTGTCTAGAAAAGACACATGCTAGTATTACGGTTCTTTCTAGATATGATGCAAGCTGGTCTTCACAATTGGGTCTGGATATGATGTAAACTAGTGTTACAGTTCTGTCTATATATGACATAATGCTAATCTTCACAATTCTGTCTAATTGTAACGCTGGCTCATATCTGCAATTTTATGTGGACTAGCTAGCACAGAGTATAGTCTATCTAGCTCTGAGATATTGCTCATTAATCGTTATCGTGATGTGAGAGCACTGGCATAATCAGTCTATCTGGCATAAACAGGTTAAATGTGGAATGCTGCTATCTGGCACAATCACGCTAAATGCATAATGCTTCTCTACGGCACTATCCAGCTAACTGTGTAATCCCGCTATCTGGCACAATCAGGCTATCTGGTACAATCAAGCTAAATGCTGCTATTTGGCACAATCAGGCTAGCCCGCATAATCAGGCTAAATGCAAAATGGTGCTATCTTGCACAATCAAGTTGTCTGGTATAGTCAGGTTATCTAGCACAATCAGTTTCAATTTTATGTTATGTTATGTTAAAGGATATTTATACCACGCACTATCAATGCTGGAGTGGTCCCCTGGTGCTCTGGTGGATCTGAAAGTTAAAAGGGTTGGATCGGTTGTTGGTTGTAGCAGGATAAAGGTAGAGCGCGATTAAAGGTGTTCAGTTAGGTTAGCGACGTTCGCTGAACATGGGTTGGGTTTCGGCAAGAATGCTATCCCCTTTATTGTTCTATGTTCCTTGGTGTATTAAGTAATGCACTGTTTTTCGATTCTTGAAATCCATGTTAAAAAAGAAGTGAAGAAAACATGTAAATTGCAAGAAAATGCGTTCACCTTTATTATTGGCCAGAAAGTCATTGGCCCTCATTCCGAGTTAGGACTACACCATGGAGTAAATAGCTCCATGGTTGGCAACCATGGAGCTATTTACTCCATGGAATACCGGCATGGTAAATGGAGTAATTATCGGTCCATTCCAAGGTTGGATGGACCGGTAATTCCCCATTCACCATAGCCCTTCCCCATCCCCATTTCTGCCCCCATAAGGCTCAATGGGAATGGGGAAGGAGGTAATTACGGTGCCGTAATTTACTCCAAGGTCACTTTGCGGGTCCCGTAATTTACTCCTGCTAAAAGCAGGAGGTAAAGAGGGACCCGCAAAGGGAACTCGGAATACGGAGGTAAGGGATTACCGCCATCGGTGCCCTTACAGGCGCCGGTAATCCCTTACCTCCAACCTCGGAATGACCCCCATTATGTCCTATTCTCAGGGGTCAAAGTGTGCACAAGTTGTGGAACTATGTTCCCCGCTGGCCTGCAGCCCCCACTTCCCTCGCACCCAAGCAAAGCCCCATACTTACGTCACAGCCCCCTTCCCACACAACTAACCCCATATCTAGGTCCTGCCTTTCCTCCATTCCACCCCCACAAGTGTGTAAAGACTGAAGAAACATAGTGAAAGAAAATGCAAAATTAACCTTAATCGACCCCATTACTTTGTCATTGTCCCCCACAGCATGCAGCTTTATGCACCCTCACCTTTCTAATCACCCTCCATACACATCCCTTAACTGACATGCTAAAGACTAAAGGAACTCCCCCCACTCACCCATTAGATGCATATATAGGTGTGCCTACAGGTTGCAACAGGGACGTCATTTCACCAAAATGCCAGGGGTAGCAGAAGTGACAACACATGGCCCGTGACCTCTGATGTCATCGCAGGAAGTTATGTCATTTGACCCCACCCCAAAGTGACATCACGGGAAGCGATGGAACACGACCTTTTAACCCTTGACAAAACAGGAAGTGTCATCACATATCAGAAAAATATGGTTATGATATCACTGTTAAGTGGATGTACATTTGAAACAAGAATGGATCACCATATGTATTGTTAATATCAGTGCGTATAGGACCATATTACCAAATGACTGTGAATGCAAGCAGCCATGTAAGGCAAAACGATAATGATGTGTTATTATATAGGAGATTTGTGGGCCCTAGGATATGAACACTCCTGCCCTTGGCTCTGACTTTTGGTGATCTGGTGATTGTATTCTGCAAGGTCACAGGTGGTTGGATTTGGTGCCCACACCCCCTTGGTGTAGTAAAAGAGACAAATCCCGGTTACCTCTCACTGGGTATATTTGAAAAAAGGATGGGTCTGCACAGTATTTGGTGGGTTCCGTGCTATTTATTTTGGCAAAGACCTTTAGTCTTAGTAGTGGTCAGCCGACATGTGTTTCGACCTCTGGGGTCTTTATCAAGAACCCAGGTGGGGATCCTTTCAAGGCAGCCATATGCTCCCCCTTAACCTGGTGCCTCCATGTTCTTTTTGGCAACTTGGCCCCAGGACCCATCCTGTCCCCTTCCCCTCCCCCATCAAGCTCTCCAACCCCTCTCCCACTGACTCATCTGGTGCTTCTTGCTCTGGCTGCCTCGCTACCTCATTGTCTGTCGCCGCCCAACATAGAAATAGAAAGGGGCTTGTATCTTTTGTATTTACTCTGGCAGTGCCCATCTTTTTTTTAATTTTTTTTTTTTTTTTTTTTACGGGAGAATGGTTATATGCAATTGAAATCAGCGGCCGAGGTGCGAATAGCAATCGCACCGTTGTCCGGGGTGCACAGGGCTGGTAACAGCCCTAAGCTTGCGCCTTTTGCTTAGGACTGGCCTACCTAGGCTCCGACTGCCAAGCCGTTATACGGCTTGTGCACCCCCGGTTGTGAGGGTGATAGCTGTAATGTGTGTTAAAGGCATTGAAAACTCATTGTTCTGCCTGTGGTGAAAAGTAGTCTCATTTTAAAGAGACTTCACTTTTTTTTTAAAAAAAACATTAATTATTCAATCACAAACATTATTCCGTTACAATGGTGGCACAAGTGCCCCAATAAGTGTATCACATACAGTTTACGGTAGCCACACTTACATATTTATCCTTAGGGTTGTCGATTGCATATTTTTAAGTGATTTAAGCCAACATTGTGTATAACAGTTCAACAAACTTTCCCTAACTCCCTATCCCCTTCCCTCCTCATCCCCGTATGGTATGGACCAATTCTTCTGACCTCCAGTGGTATCCTTGTGTCTCTTTAAGCTACATAGTTCACAGGTTCGGGATTCCCTTCTCCTTATTTGTTGGCCCTCAGTTTTGTATAACTCTCAACACCTTCTCTCTGATAAACTCAAGGAAGGGGTCCCATATTGCCCCGAATTTCAGATACTCAGGGTCCCTACTTTCTCCATGGCCATTACATTCCAAATTCTTACCCACCAGCATGCTATTATACGTCATCTGGATTCTTCCAGCCCTGGGCGAGGATCATCTTTGCTGCCATTAACAGGTGGGTAATGAGGGCTGCATTGTTGCCAGTTTCTGCGTAAATGCCTTCGACCACCGTTCCCAAAAGTATAACCTTAGGTATGGCTGGCAGTTGTTTGCCTGTAATTTCATTTATGTGCCCCAGTACTTCCTTTCAATACAAAGTGGCCTGTGGCAGGACCACCACATGTGATATAGGTCCCCCTTACCTTCGCATTGCCTCCAGCACGTGGGCGGGTAGTAAGGGATGATTATGTGCAGTCTATGGGGGGTCAAGTACCACCTAAAACAAATCGTATATGCCGTCTCTCTAATGGCTGTGCATTTTGAGGATTTCTGTGTTCTTCTCCAGATTTGGGCCCATTCCATTTGTGTGATGGGAGTCCCCAGGTCCCTCACCCAGTTGTCCATATATGAGAGGGTGTCCCTCCCTTGTGCTTTGTCCAACAACCTATACAGTCTAGATACCACCCTTGAAACTTCCCCTTTTTGCAGCGTCAGCTCCAGGCTTATCGGGGTCTGGTGGCCACTTTCCTAACCTCCTTTTGTGTTAGCCAATGCCGAATCTGAATGTACATGTATCTATCTTTTTCCCCTACGCCAAACTTCTGCTTGCATTCCTCGAATAGCAGTGGGTTTCCCCCCTGAAAGAAATCCTTTAAGTGAGATGTTGCCCTTGTCCCCAATTCTCCCAGAAACGGGTCTGTTTGCCTGGTGTGAAGTCCTGATTATTTGCGATTGTGGTGAAGTGGCCCAGCCCCGGAGTGCTACCGCGCCTCCTCAGTGCTCTATCCCATCCCTTCAGTGTCACTTTGGTCGCCTCCAGCAAATGACCCTCTGCTCCCCTGGCTCTTGCTCGCAACACGTGTATTGTTCCCAGCGGGATTGTGGTCACCATTTGCTCGATTCCCACAAACCCATTTGATATGTCTTCCCTCCTCCAATTCATCATTCGTGCTATTTGTGCGGCTAGGACATACCTCTCTATATCAGGGACCCCAAAGCCTCCCAGTATTGGTGGTCTCGTTAGGATTCTTTTTTGTATTCTGGGTTTTCCCCTGTGCCAGACAAAGGAAATTAGGTCTTTCTGTAGCGCTTTGCATATCTTGGGGGGTATCTCTACTGGAATGGAGCTTACCACATATAGCAGTCGGCGTAGCAGGGTAATTTTGAGTGCCGCAATGCATGGGAACCAGGATAGTTGTTGGGTGTCCCACCTATGCAGGTCCTCCCTCAGTTGTTTCCAAAGGGGTGTTATGTTCGCTCCGTACAGGCTTTTGTAATCCTTTAATTGTATCCCCAGATATTCTATTGATTCCCTCTCCCAGATCAGTGGGTGTCGCGATCTCAGTATGTCATTCTCCCCCTCCCCTTCCGTGATGTTCTGTTCAGGGCCTTAGATTTAGTGAAGTTTATGGTAAATCCTGATAGCCTAGCAAATTCTTGTAGTGTATCAAGTACTATTGGTAATGTGCTCCTAGAATCTTTAAGAAACAGCATAATGTCATCAACATATAATGCTATCATGTGCGTTATCCCTCCACATGTCACCCCCATACCTCCCGATCCTGCTTTACTTTTTCGGCTATGGGTTCCATTGCCATCGGAAATATTAAGGGGGCGAGCGGGCAGCCCTGTCTTGTGCCTCTATGTATTTTTATTTTGCCCGTAGGTTTCCCATTAACCATGAAAGCCGTATACGGAAGACGATAGTTCGCTAAAACCATTTTGATAAAGGTGGGGTCGCATCCAAATTTCTGTGGGACCAATTTCAGGTATGTCCTATCTAGACTGTTGAAAGCCCTCTATGCATCTGAAGGAGCTATGGAGAATTTCTGTCCCATCCTGGTTCCCAAATCTATTATATCCACCGCCCGCCTGATATTGTCTTGCGTGTGTCTCCCTCTTATAAACGTTGCTTGGTCTGTGTGGATTAAGACCCCTGCGAGTCTTGTTGCCAGGATTTTAGCATGTATCTTGGCGTCAGTATTAAGCAGTGATATCGGCTGCTAGCTAGTGCAGTCTGTAGGGTCTTTACCCGGCTTGAGTATTAGGTTTGTGGTTGAGTTCCCCATGTCAGTTGTGACCGTGCCACTGTCCCTAATATGGTTGAATAGTTTTGTTAATGGGTCTAGCAGCTGGTTACGGAATGTTTTGTAATATCCATTCCCCAGTCTGTCCGGTCCTGGGGTCTTGTTAGGGGGTGATCCAGTTATGGCGTCACTTATTTCCTGTGCGGTTATGGGGGCCTGTCGAGCGCTGTTGTCTTCCCCTAGGATCTGGGGCAGGGTGAACCTAGACAGTCTATTTATGCGTGAGGGTGGAGGTCTTCTCTACAGCCCCTGATGGAATCTTTCCATTATCTCCAGTTTCTCTCCTCTGTAGCACATGGTACCCCATTTTCATCTTTAAGCTGTACAATTTAGTTACAGGATTTTTGTTTGCGGCGTTTGGCTGCCAGAAATGTGTTAGCTTTCCCTCCCTGAACATAGTATGTCTGTTTGGTATAAAGTAGGGATTGTGCCATGGGATCTGCTACATGTGTTTCTAGTTGGTCCTTTGCCTTTCAAACCAATCTGAGTGATCTTTGGGATTGTCTAGTTTTGTGGTGTGTTTCGGCTTCTAGTAATGCTACTTCGAGTTTCTTTTTCAATAAGCCCTCTTTCCCGCATGTATGCTGTTGTTTGTGATATGAATTCGCCTCGGATCACCGCTTTCCCTGCATCCCAGATTACACCCCAATTTGTTTCCCCATCATCATTTTCCTGGAAGTAGTTATGTATTACCTTCTCCATGTGTGCCCTAAGAGCCAGGTCCCTCAATATAGTTTCGTTCAGCCTCCAGTTCCTCGTGAGCGCTTTGGCCCATGTCCACTTCCACTAAGACTGGGGCATGATCAGACAGGTATTGAACCCCTATTTCTACCTTATAAATTTGGCCGATCAGGGTGGCCGAGACCAGTACCATGTCAATTCTCAAGTACCCTTTGTGGGCTGCTGAGTAGCGGGTGAACTCCTTATTTTGCTTGTGGAAGAATCTCCACATTTCAATCACGTCCAGGTCCCTGAAGAGTTTCCCCAATGCCTGTCTGTTTCTCCCATCTGCCGCTGTGGGTGGTAGTGTTTTGTCCAGAATGGAATCCATGACACAGTTGCGCCAATCACTATCTGGCCTTCACACCATCCTCCCAAGTTTTTTGTATTTCCCCTAGGAGTAGCTCTTGTCTCTCATTCGGGGCGTATATTGCGATGAGTGTATATATTTTGTCCTGCAGCATCCCTTTCAGGATTAGGTATCGCTCCTCCCGATCCCTGTGTATTGCTTGTTTTTTGTACATCACCTTGGTCCCTATTAGTATAGCTACCCCCTTGGTTTTTTTCCCACCTGAGGCATGGTATTGTCTGGGGAACGCTCTGTGGGTCAGTCTTCTTTCATCCTCAGGGAGAAGGTGTGTTTCCTGTAAGAAGACAATTGAGGCTTGCAAGTCTATCAGTCTCGTCAGGATCGAGCAGCGTTTAACTGGCGAGTTTAGGCCCTGTACATTGAGTGAGACGAAGTTCAGTTCAGCCATATCGTCTATGTGTTTGGGATTCCCCTGCTTTCGGCCATCCTTCCTCCATTTGCTTAACCTTATCTCATCCTCGCACGGTCCATACCATGAAACAATCCTAATTAACCATAAAGACTTTTCAGTTTTTACCTTCTGATCATCTGCCTTATGTTAAAAATACATAAAATAAAACAAATGGTGACTGCTTCCTCAGAAGAGATACTTTCTGTACCTTTCTGTACTGCGATTGCCTCTTACGATCTTTCTTAGTGTTGCCTGAATTGCCAAAGCCAATTTGGACGAACTATACCGAAGTACTGTGTGCTTTTGGGCTTGTGTGAAGATACAGCGTAGTTTGGTTTGATGTTTCCTTCTTGTAGAGCAATTGAACCTATTGGGGTTTGGCCAGAACCCTTACATGAAAGCACATGTACACTTTGGATCAATACTCTTGATGTTTCATTTATAACCTCACCTCTGCTCCATCCTCCCTCTTTCAGCCCCATACTTGGAAATAAATGCACATTCATAGTAAGTAACCAGGGTTGCCAGACTGGCCTATTTTCTGCACATTTTGGCTAGAATTTGTAGTGTTTGGGATACATTTATTTATTTTATGTATTATATTTATATAGCGTGCAAACAGCCCAAGGGCATTGAGGCACTGTTACTTGCAAGAGCTTAGTTACAGGGTTACAAACGTGGTAGTTACAGGATTACAGAAGTGGTAGCAGTAGTAGGGAGTATTACAAGTCATTTCACCTTAATGAAGATGCCTTCAATTACTGTGGCTATGGAAATGTGGAAAGGGTAAAATCATGCACGTGCGGATGTGGAGTTAGGGGTGATTCAGTGGAATGGGTTGGTGTAGGCAGCTTGACCATTAAACAGAGCATTTTGTCATCAACTTACCCGAGTGACTCAGTCTGGTTTAGGGCTGCCTTGCTGCATAAGATCATTAATAAATTACCTCGTGAGAGACATTTGAGCAATGGGTGTAGAAGGTTTGATTTATTTTTCTAGGGCAGTGCTTCTTGGCAGACAGGCATTCAGGCGGTGTGTGAGGAGGGGAATTTATAAATAGCCTGATGAAACTGGTATGTGCTCTTTTTCATAAGGTGGAAACAGGGTGTTGTAAATATACAAATACTTTCAGAATGAAATGCTTGTTTGCGAAAATGTTTTGCATAGTCCTAATTTCCAAATTGTTCTATGTAGGATGGATGGATTAGCTCATTCTGTCTTGGTTTTTGCTTTGTATACTGGGGCTTTTGATGCTTTATTTATAATTGCATCAGGATGAAAATAGAGGCAGGGAGAATAGATGGGCAACCTGCCATCTGCGAGCAAGAAATAGCCTGATCTTTTTGGATTTTTGGCAGTAAAATGGTGCAGGTAATTCTGTTTCTGAAAGTGAGATATGCTAATCAGATCCCGCTTTCATAATGCTCCATGCCATAAAGCATAATGCAGACATGTACCTGCTGAAATCCCCAGCAGGTGTAACAAGAAGTATGTTAGTCACTACGCTGAGTAAGTTATAATTACTCCTACTTCCTGTCCCCTTTCCTCTATAGTGTATGAGCGATTACATCTGAATCTAAAGCCAGGGTGGAGAGTTGCCCCTCTTAAGAACACAAGTTCCTTATCTCTGCCGGACCAAATTCTGCATCGGACCTGGTGCTTGCATCTAAGCAGTAGTGCTTGCAGAAGGCCGAGGGAGTTGCCCACGTAGCCGCCTTGCTGATAACCTGCCATGGAACGTGTATCTGAAATCTTCCACCGTGGCCTTAGCTCTGATGGCGTGGGCATGCATGTTTGTTGGTAATGGCCTGTGCTGCTCCTCATACGCCTCCTTGATGGCCATAAACATCCACCTTGCTAGGGAAGCCTTGGAGGATTGACAGTCTGGTTTTGACGCACAAAGGTGACGAAGCGGGCATCTGTTTGGCTGAAACTCTTGGTTCTGTCCAGGTACACTGGGCGTCATCCATAGGTCTGAAAAGAAAGTTGGTAACACTATCGTCTCATTTAAGTGAAAATAGGAGACAACCTTAGGTAAGAATGCAGGGTGCATTCTGAGCACCACCTTGTCCTTATGAAATGTAGTATATGGCTGTGAGGCCACGAGCGCCTGGATTTCACTGATTCGGTGCGCCGAGGTAAGTCCCACTAGGAGGGCCGTTTTGATGGTAACTAGCCTGAGGTCCACGGACGCCATAGGCTCAAAGTGTATGCGCCAGGGTGCCCAGGACCACATTGAGGTCCCACTGCGGGTGTGGTTTCTTGATAGGAGGAAATTAGTCTAGTGAGGCCAGCCAGGTGCCTCTTAACTACCGGATTCGCGGATGAGAATATCTCCTGCTGCGCCTGTCCGCCTCTAGGTTTGACTCCCAGAGGAGGTGGACTGCCAACAGGTGCATGTTGTTCTCCAGAGCTCAGTCCCAAATGTCGGCCGGCAGTCTGCATAGTGGAGGGGACCGGGTGCCACGCTGCTTGTTGATGTAATACATGCAGGCGGAGCGGTCTGTTTCAATGAGAATCACCTTGCCGGTGATAATTGTTAAGGCGGATTTGAGAGCAAGCCAGATAGCCATCATCTTGAGCCAGTTGATGTGCGCCAGCTGCTCCTGACGGAACCATACTCCATGGACGCTGTGGCTGCCCAGGGTAGTTACCCATCCCTTCAGGGATGAGTCTGTGGTAATGGTGACCTGAAGTGCTGGTTGCTGGAAAGGCCTGCCTATCCGCAGATTGCTGTCTGCACGCCAACAGACTAGATCCTGGTGAAGATCTTGTGGTGTGCTGACCTGCTACACCTGCGAACCCTTCTCTTGCAGGAGGCTGAGAAGTTTAGCTGCAGCCGCCTAATTTTTTTAAAACGTGTTTTTATTTGTTTTCTCAGACAACAGACAAACTTTACAGTGCCAACATTGAAAGAAATGAAAAAGGAACATATGAAAAGAAAACATCCCACGCATTCCCCCCTCCTCCTCCTCCGAGCGTGCATAGCTCAGCCCCTGTATATCTTCTCTGGGTAGTTCTTTTCTTCCTTCACGTAAATAAGTACAGAAGTCTTATATTATGTGGGCACCATTGTTCTGTGTAGTCTTTCTGAAGAAATTCCAATACCCCTCCCCAGTCATTTCTGAATCTCCCATGAACCCCTTGAATGTTATAAGTTATTAGTTCCAGTGCCAGGTGAGACCATACCCTCCGGGTCCAGTCTACAGCCAGAGGTGGGGATTTGTGTTTCCAGTTGCTTGCGATTTCCAACCAAGCTCCTATTAGGAGGCCCATAAATTGTCTCTTCTGAGAAGTGGTTAACGTTTTGTCTTTTGGGTCCCAAAAGCCCCCCAGCCATATTTCCTCTCCCAGGTGTTCTGAGCCCGGGAACATCCCATGCATTTGGCTTTTGATCCCTCCCCAGTATGGGCTTATCTCCGGGCAGTCCCACCAAATATGTCTCCAGTCACCTTTCCCACCACAATCACGCCAACAGGTGTTCGGGGAGTTTGCAAACATCGAGTGTAGTCTCTCTGGGGTATAGTGCCATTGCACCATTATCTTCACCCACATTTCCCTCGTTTGGACGGCTCGTGTCAATTTTGGCATTAGACCCCATGTGTATTCCCACCTCTCTTTAGAAAGACCGAGACCTAGGGTTTTCTCCCATTTCTTCATATATTGCCAATACAGTAGGTTCTTTTAGTGCATTTATAAATTTATAAGTGATGGAGACAAACCTGCGGGAGCCAGTGTGCGTCATAATATAATTCTCGAAGGGGGTCAATTCCGTGGTCAATGCTTCCTTTATGCTAGGGGTACTCAGCCAGTGCTGTAACTGTTCGTATTTATATCTATCTTTTTTTGTTAGGTTCAGAAGTGCTTTGCAATTCTCAAAGGACCTGATCTGTTGGTCATGCTGCATATCTCCCACCATCCTGCACCCCCCTTCTTCCCACTTGCGATAGGATCCCTTTTCCAAACCCGGGGGGAACTCGGGATTTCCAAACATTGGCATGAACGGGGCGGGATCCTTGGTCAGGGTTTCATTTTTCGTGGCGGCGTCCCATAACCCCCATTACAGTCTTCATTATCTCACTAATGTTAATGTTAGAGTGTTGGAATCTTTTATTGATCCAAAGCAGATGCCTGGTGAAAGTTGTTGCCACCGCCCTATCCTGTGCCTCCCAGATTTTCTCCCCCTGTTCCGAAATCCAATCCCTTACTACCCAGAGTTGGGCCGCTTCGTAGTATTTCTTGAAGTGTGGCATTGAGCATCCCACCTCCCTTCTGTGTGCTGTCAATACCGCATTTGAAATTCTAGGGGTTTTGTTCTGCCAGACAAAATTAGATACCACCTTCCGGAGTGTTTTGAAAAAAGCCTGGGGGGGGTTTTATCGGGAGCGCCTGGAACAAATACATTAGCTTGGGGAGAATTGTCATTTTCACTGCCGTGATTCTCCCCCACCAGGAAATCGATAGCGGGTTCCATTTTAGCAGGTCATTTTTGACTTTTTCAAGGATCTGTGGGTAGTTATGGACATATAATTTGTCTGTGTTCTGTGAGAGTGATACCTAGATATCTGATGCCCGTGTTGGCAATTTTCAGTTGGCAATCTGTGGCGGCTTTACCAATTATTTCTCTATTCCCGACCAGAATCAATATCTCCGATTTCTGCCTATTTATTTTCAACCCGGCTATCTCTCCAAAGCTTTCTATGATTTCTATTAGATGTGGAAGGGACGTCTCTGGGTCCCCTATGGCCACCAACATATCGTCCGCATAGGCTACCGCTTTATGAGCCAGCCCCGCCATCTCGATACCCTTCACCTCCTGAAAGTCCCTTATTCTCGCCAAAAGTGGTTCCAAATAAATGGCGTAAAGAAGGGGGGAATGCAGGCACCCTTGCTTCATCCCTCTTTCTAGGTTCACCCTATCCGAAATCCTACCATTCACCGCTATCCTTATGGACAGGGAGTTGTAGTTGGCCCTGATCCTTTGCCCATTCCCATTTTCTGGAGGACCCGAAAAAGGTAGGACCATTCTACTCGGTCGAACGCTTTCTCTGCGTCTAGGGCTACCAGTGCTGCTGGGGTTTGTTTAATGCCTATCTTCTCGATCAGGTGAAGGACCCTTCTAATATTATCGTGTGTGTGACGATTTGGAACAAATCCTGACTGGTCCTGGTGAATTAGCCTGGGGAGGATTGGTCCCAGCCTAGTCGCCAGAATCTTAGTGTACAATTTAGCATCCAGATTAATTAATGCTATCGGGCGATAAGCGGGGGGAAGTTGTTCCTCTTTCCCTTTTTTATGAAAGACCAGGACTTTTGCTTCGTTCATCATTTGTGTCACGTTTCCCTTCTCCCCAAATGTGTTATACAGGGATGTTAGTATCAGGGCGAGGATATCCTTGTATGTCTTGTAGTATATGGCTGTGTACCCATCTGGGCCCGGGGCTTTGCTATTCGGGAGGGACTGTATTGCTGCATAAACTTCTTCTATGGAGATATCCCTGTCTAAGGCTTGCTTGTCTTCTTCTGTCAATCTGGGAAGATGGACCCCAGCTAAGAAGGCTTCTTGCTGCTCCTCATTCGGGTGGTCAGTGGAGTACAATTTTTGGTAAAATCTACCTAGTATCCTTCCTATCTCTACTGTCTGTGTTTTAAGTTGGCCTGACTCATCTTTTAGAGCTCGTATTGTCTGCGCCTGCTGTTTTCCTCTCAGCTGTCTCGCTAGCAGCTTGTCAGCTTTGTTTGCTTTCACATAATACCACTGTTTCGTGTAAAGTAGTGCCCTTTCTGCTTTTTTTCGTTCTGAGTGTTTCCAGCTGGCCCATAACGTGTCTCATCGTGCGCATAAGTTTCCTGGTGGGTGTCTGAATCAGTAGCACCTGTATAGCCCCTATTTTCCCTTCTAATTCTTTCTCCCATTGACGATGCGCTTTCTCTTTCTGTGCTTTAAGCGCTATAAAATGACCCCTCATGACTGCCTTATGGGCATCCCACAGGGTTCCTTTGTTTGTTCCGGGGAGATCATTGTTGGCCAAGTATTCTAGTAGGTGTTCTCTTATCGTCTGGCCCAACACCGGATCCCTAGTTATATCTTCTGGAAGGCGCCAATTCCATAACCGGTGATGGTGTTTTGACCAGTTAAAATCGGCCCACAGGGGGCCATGGTCTGAGAGTGTAATGGGTTCAATCTCTATCTGTTTTATCTTACCTAGGAGCCCCACTGAAACCCATAGTCTATTCTCGAAGCGGTGTTATGAAGGTGGGAATAATAAGAGACGGTTTTCGGTGTGGGGTTCCCGTTCCGCCATGCATCTGCCAGCCCTAGGTGCATGAACTTCTGTTTTAAGTTTTTTGACGGGGTGCCCTGATCTCGTTGTCTAGGTCCTGATCTATCCAGGGATGGGTCCCACGCCATGTTGAGGTCCCCCCCCCCAATATAATGTCCCCTGTGGCCTGCTGTTCTATTTTGTTCAGGATATCTCCTAGGAAGCCCTCCTGACCTGAGTTTGGGGCGTAGACTGTGGCCAATGTGAGGGGCGTACCTTCGATTGTTAGTGACTATCGGGCACCTTCCCTGTTTATCTCTCCATACGGTCTTTACCTGTGCGTGTAATGAGTCTTTGAGCGCTATAAGGACACCTGCTGTTTTATTCTGTGCGTTCGCCTGGAGTATTTGCTTGAATCCCTTGAGACGCACTTTCTGCTTGTCCTGGTCCCTAATGTGTGTCTCCTGAAGCATTACTATGTCATAAGCGCCCTGCTTAATAGAATGTTCGACTTTTTTATGTTTAAATGGGTAGTTAAGGCCTCTGACATTGTGTCAAGATCTTCATCCCCATTGGGTTTTGTGGATTATCAGGCCTGTCTCATAATAACTTCTCCCATTCTCTGCTTTTGAGTTATGTACGGTCTTCCCCTGTCCCCAACACCATTTCCCCCCCCTAAGAATTGCGCAACCCCCAACTGGCGCGTGTCCCCCCTCGCCGCCCCAACTGCCCTGAGGATGGCATGATTCTCTATAATCGCTCAGGTGTGTCGCCGTGTGCCTCATACCCTCCAACACTCTCAGGGGTAACCTTGAAGGGAGTCCTAAACCCTTCCACATGACTTCAGTGTCTCCCGGGTCCCCCCCCCCTCCCGGCACCTGTTACTTCGGCCTCTCGGTTTCTGCTGTCATTTTCGAGTCTACTTGTGCTCCGCTGAATCTTGTTAATGCTCCACGTTTCGAAGCCCTCTGTTGATCTTCATTTCCTTTTACTTGGGCGCCTCATCCTTCTGTGTACCGTTTTCCATTCCCCCCTGCTCTTCCTTGTGGAGGGGGCCGTGCCACTTGCTTGTGGGGAGTCGTCATCCTGGTCTTGTAGATTTAGTATTGTCTGTCCTTCCTCTCGGGTGGTTATTCGTTTTTGAACTCCATCCCATGTGAATAATAGACCAAAAGGGAACGTCCACTTGTATTTAATTTGACGCGAAGTAAGTTCCATGTTTCTTCTTTTCAGGAGAGTTGACAGAGCAATATCCTGGTAGAATTGTACCTCCTCTCCAGTCATTCGGATATGGTCCATTGCCCTGGCCTTTCTTAGGATCTGCTCCTTTTGTGCGTACCTCGTGAGAGCCACCAGCACGTCCCTCAGGCGGTCTCCTTGTGTCATTGTTCTCCTCGGGCCCACCCTGTGTATTTGGTCGATCGGTATCTCTTCTTCCTCCTGCAAGTCGAGGATATCAAGGAAAACTTGCTGCACCGCCGATTTAAGATCTTTGTCCTCGACCGTCTCTGGCATGTCCTTGATCCGGATGTTAGACCGTCGCGATCTATTTTCCAAGTCTTCGCACTGGATCTCCAGATTATGCGTTAGACGGACCAGTTGTTCCTGCGTTTCTGCCACCTGTTGCGTTTCCTCCTCCATGTTCTGAACGTCTTTCTCCAGGGTGTCTGTTCTTTCACCCAGGCCAGCGACTTCTGTTTTTAATTCCTTGAGTACCGATTTAAATTCGTTCTTCATAGCGTCTAGGTGCGAGTTCATTGAGTCCAGAAATTGCAGCTGGAACTCCCCGAACCACATTTTTAGATCTTCCTTCGTGGCCATCTCGCCGTGGGGAGTTGCTTCCACCTGGGTGTCACTTGATGCTTTGTGCGCTCCTGCTTTATCTTGGTTCCCTTTGTCACCCCCCCAGAGGTGGACCAGGCTCTTGTCTTGCTTCTGAGACTGAGATGAGGGGTTCGACTGTCCCTGCTTTCCTCTTGGCCTTGACATCTGGGCCTGTGCAATACTCTACTGTATGAGGGCAGCCTCGTGGCGTTTCAGGTCCCCCCTCGTCGGGATCTTTAGATTCGGATCTGTCCCACCTCCAGATCAAGTCCCCCGCCGCTCTCCCCTGGCAGATGAGGTCCACGGGACGGTGCCGGGGACTTCACAAGTTCTTTTTCCCCCCGGGAGGGCCCTCCTGCAAGCTGTGGCAGCCGAGATCTTATCCCTCTGTTTGGGAGGGCGCAGCCCCCCCCTCCTCCGCAGGCGGCCTCCGATGCTGGACTGGAGCGCTGCCGATCACCCGACGGGGAGGTCTGGAGGCGTCGCGGTCCCCGAAACCCGTAGCCCTCCTGGGGGGGCGCCTCAGGGCAACCAAGGCGGAGGCGCTCCCTTCGCTCTCAATCCGCCTCTCCGGCGGCACAGACTGGTAAGCAGGCAGAGGGGGTGGTGGCTCCACGCGCTCTCAGTCCGTTTCCCCAGCAGCACCGCCCGATGGGCCGGCAGAGGGGCGCAACCCGAGCAGACGTGCTCGCAGGGTTCGCCCGCCGTGGATCCACTTATGCGGCTCGCGGGGCCGGATCAATCCGATGACGCTCCCAGGGGGCCAGGGATCTCTCCCCCGCCTCCGAGCAGGAGTTGTCGCGGCCCACTCTCCTCCACCGGACGCCCCCTGGTCGTGATGGGAGTTGTCGCTGCTCTCGGGCCCGTCTCCGAAGACGGCGCCGCGGCCAGCCGCCTCATTTTGAGCCTTGTATGTGGCACTGCAAGGAGACATGCGGCCATAAATCCCAGCAGGGTTTGGTACCGCCACACTGAGGTCACCGCTCTGCTGAGAAAATGCCCAGTGGCCCTTTTGATGGCTGTAATCTTGTCCTTTGAGGGGAAGATCTTCTCGGAGCTCGTGTCCCAGATAAGACCCAGGAAGGTCAGACTCTGCGTGGGCACCAACTGTGACTTTTTGAGATTGATAGAAAATCCCATGTCGCATAGTGTATTCATGAGGGCGGAGGCCGTATGTTGGACCGCCTCTGGAGAGCTCGCCCCGACTAGCCAAATGTCTAGATCAGGATAAATGTGATGGCCTTGTGCCCTGAGTAGGGCTGTCACTGGGTTCATTATCCTTGTAAAGACCCTGGGGGCCGAATTGAGTCCAAGGGGTAGAATCCTGTATTGAAAGTTAAAACCTATGATCCCGAACCTCAGGAAGGACCGATGGGGTTCCCAGATCGGAACGTGTAGCTAGGCATCCTTCAGATCCACGGAGCACATCCAATCTCCTGCACACAATGTCTCTGCTATGAAAGCTGTGGTAACCATCTTGAATCTTTGGAGGGAAAGGTTCAAGGTGGAAAGGTCTAACACAACTCTCAGGCCAGCCTGGTTCTTTTTGTGTATGGCGAAAATGTGTGAATAGAAGTCAATGACCAGCTGTGAGACTGGGACTTCCTCCACTACCTGGCCCACTACCAGCAAGCGTATTTCCGCCAACAGAGTTGCTGTACCAATCTGCAGGAGCGGAGCGGAGGAGGAACGGGGAGCTGGAAGCCCATGGATACTACTGAGAGGATCCAAGAGTCTGTAAACTTTGTCCGCCAGCGGTGTATGAGAAGGGCAAGCCTGCCCCCCACCAAAGACCCGTGGATCTGGATGGGCCTGTCACAGTTTCTATGAAAACCTACCACTCTGAGGCTGGGGCTGAGTAGGGGGACTGGAGAAAACCCTTGTTAGCCGCCTTGTGCTGTTTGCACCTGTGCTGGCTAGGGGATCTTTTCAATTCAAGAACAATTGGCTGTCCAAGTTTTGAATAAATTCCTCTTTCTAAAGCAAACATATGAGACTTGAAGTTTTTCAATCAAGACATTTTGTGGACTATTATACAACATATGGTGTTAACGAGAGCGCATGGTCCCTACCCACTACTAATAATTGTGTTTTTTCAATTTTACCAGTTCTTAGTGGATGAGCTGGAGGGTTTGGTGATTACGCTGCCAGTTATACTGAATCTTCCTCTCTTTCTTTTTTGTGCATACATTTAAGGAGTGGTCAATAGCGCACAGCTTAACTTTATCGAATCCACGGCTTTCTAATCCCTGCTTTTAGCTGTATGTCTTAGGAGTGGACTTAGTGAGGATAGATAAAAATTTTGCTGTCTGTGAGCTATTCTTTTTCTTACCAAGTTCCTCTTCCGTTGTTGAATGGAACAAGTCACCCCCCTCGAAAGGCAACACAAGTATGCTTTCCTGCACATTTCGGTTGAATTTAGTCACCCTGAGCCAAGCCATCCTTCTCATGTCCGTGGCAATACAAATGGCAAATCCTGAAGTGTCAATGTGGACTCCATTATGTCTTGTGCCACGGTTTTGGCCTCCGCCAGCCCAGCCTTGAAGCGAGCTTGGCTGTGGGTAGGGAGCTCGGATAGGAAATCAGCAATATCCTTACATAGCTTCTGGTTGACAGCCGCCAACATGGCTTCAGCATTGGCCTGGCGCAGGTGGATAGTGGCGCTAGAATACACTTTCTTCACAAAAGCCTGCAAGATCTTTTCCTCCTTGCCCAGGAGGTCTGAGGCCGAAGTTTCCGAAGAAGATTGTGGCTTGGAGTATAGTGATGCTGCCGCTATCACCACAGAATGTGATTGGGGGTGCGCCGACAAGAGGTGGGGTGCCCTTCTGTTTACCTGTACTTGGCGTTGAAATGCCTATTGGTAGGCTGGGTAGAGTGTGGTTTGAGCCAACCTTTTTTGGCAAGCGTTACCGCATCCTTTTGAAGTGGGATTCCGTTCTAGAAGTAGGGCGTAGCGTGAGAAAGTCAGCCAGCACCCCTGCCTCTGGTTGTTCCACTTGTGGCTGCGGGATTCCTAGGTACTCCTCCAGGCCCGCCAGCCACTTGTGAAAAGCTTTGGCTGACGATGGAGTGTCCGGATCCTCCTCCTCGTCTGTATCCTCTGTTGTGTCCTGCAGGTCCGGGGGTGCCGGAGGAGTGCTGGGCGCAGGCAGCTGTGGCATGCTGATTATCAGTGCTGGAGGCTGCTGATGCGGCAGCGCTGGAGCTGTTGTGACTGATACAGGCATGGGGACCAGGGCTGCCATGACTGGTACGGGAGTTGAGGGCTGTGCTGGACCCATGGGCGGTGTGACCGTGGGTGCTTTCGGCTGTACAGGAGTGAGCATGTCCCTGATCACGTGATCTCTTCAATGTGAGAAATTTCTCAAAGAACCTGTCTTCACAGGCCGAAGGGGTGCCTGATGGTATAGGCATAGAGGTCTGGCCCTGAGGTTGCTTTGTCCTGGGCGTGCCCTGTCTCGCTGCATGGGGCGATGTAGATCTGCCCTGCAAAGTGGATGGATAGGATATGGACCAAGTGACAGGGGTTGACAAATTTACACCTGGAAGCTCTTTCCCCTGCCTGGTCTCCGAAAGGGAAAAGGCGTGGGTGAGCGGCCATTTTGTCTGGCCCAGCGACCATTTTGTTTTGCTCCGTGCCACGTGCCTGCGCTGTGGAACTTGCTGAGCTGGGACCGGCTTCTACCAGTACGCTGCACGTTGGCGTTTGAGGCCTACCCTCCACCTCAGGTCGGGCCTTGTAGGCGGAGTGCCCTCAGCTGTGGCGTTGGTAGTGCTGCGTACAGGCGCCCCCTCAGACATGTTGTTAGGGAATAGCCCCTCAGGTTGGAACTCATTAATAGAGCCTTGTGGCCCCTCAGTGGTAGCATCGATAGGATCTTGCGACCCCTCTGCCTGGTGGCTGGAGAAGCCTTGGTATTGTTGCTGGTTTTAGGACCTGATAGGTCCCTCCCGCTTAGGCACTTACTTGGGAAGGAGTCACCCTTGCGAGGTGCAAAGGAAAACAGGGCACCTACCTTGGGCATGGTCTTCTGCTTCACAAACGCTTTGAGGTCCTCTGGAGGGGATCTTTCGAAGAGCTCCCACCCCTTGGCTAGTCGGTTCTTGAGGACGCGGGGAGTCAAGGCGTTGCACATGGCACAGCCGTCCCAGCAGTGGTCTGGGCCAAGGCACCGAAGGCAGAGGGTGTGAGTGTCAGACGTTGGGAAGGGACCCTCGCAGGCTTCACACCTGCTGAAGCCGCCCGTCGTCGACATGCGCCAGGGAGGAGCGTGTCACCAGAGGACAAAGCAGTACCTAATAATGTAAAACAAAAAAGAAGAGACAAATACTTCTCCGGGGCAGAGCATGTGGAATTGCTAGGCCAGAGGCCTAACGCAGGAGGCTGGTGAAAGCGGTCTGTTCCCGTTGACGCAAAAATGAGAACTGAGGAGTGGTGCTGGTTGGTGGAGTCAGGGGAATGCATGTTCCCAGGGCGCGCCCCGCGCGCATCTAAATTTAAAGGGGAAGATGATTTTTCTGGCGGAAAAGGTTCTGTCTCTCGACCCTAGCAAGGGACGCCCATACAGTAGTGTAAGGAGGACAGATCTGGTGAGGGCAATATTCCCTGTCACCCCCTGCTAAAAGTACTGCTAACATTACAGCTTGGTCGCAAAACATAAAGGGGAGTTTAGAGCGGAGAACTGGCGGAACAGAGCCTGGTCTTAACCTGGTCCCAGGGAGCGAAGGGGGGGGGGGGGTCAGACTCAGGGTGCCCCTCAAGCCATTTGGGCGTTCTTCGCCCTTGAGGCCCACGCCCCCCTTTGGATTCTTGGTTGCCTTGGTTGTACGGTTGCTTTCTGTCTGTGGAGACTTTGGCGACTTGGAGTCCTGCTCACAGACCCTAAGGACTCCCTACTGGGATCTCCCCGGGGTCGATCATACTACTCCTCTGTTCTCTCTTTCTGGTTGTGAGCAACCCTTTCATCAAGTGGTTATTAGTTACTAGCTGGCTCCTTAGCGAGTTTTGTTGTGAAATTATATTGTATTATATTACATTTTAAAAGTCTTTTCTTATTAACTGTTTCATCTTCTTTTTAAAACAGGGAAACGGTCCAAGTGCCTATTACTGTATTTTATCCATCTAGTCAATTGGCACAATATCCCTTACCTTGATCTGATTGATTGTTGTTTGCACAGATCTTGCCAGAGCTCGTTTCCATTATTTCTTGTATTGTTCCTGTGCTCTTTATACAGCCATTCCTAGTAACAGCTTTTTATAGCTTTGCACAGTTTTGCATAAACTTTGCACAGCCTTTGCACAATTTTGCACAGTCTTGTATGGTTTTTGCATAGTTTTGTGTAGTTGCACAAACTACCCTAGACCATCCACAAACTGTATAAACCTATGGCAGAATGGTTAAGAGGAAAGCAGAGGGGTCTTATCCTCGGGGTGCAACCAGAAACAAAGTCTAAAAAATGCTGCTATCAATTAATTAGGTAAATCATTTAATTTCTGAGATCAAAGGTTTGTTGCATGACATTGAAGATATTGATGCTGTTGAATGTGTAAAAAGAAAGGAGAAAGCGAATACCAAGGAGCTAGGGGCAAACTGAATACTGCATGCACCTAAAAAGGTCCACAAATCTGCAAACTCGAACTGTGCAGTGCTGCCTGAGAACGCAGACCTGATACATTTCTTTGAAATTAACCCAACGCCGCAATTGAAACCTGTAGGCATAACAAGACGCAGGTGCTGAAAGAAGATCTTTTAGCCTTCTTTGAAGTCTTACAACTGCCAGAGCAAGAAGGGGGCAAAAATGATTCTTTCCCCATTAAAGTAACATCATAGTTACGGGAGTGGCGAGGGTAGACATTATTGAAATCTATAATGAGACCTCTGACCCAAGTGAGGTTGGCCTCAATGTAAAAGATGGGTCCCCTGGCCATTCAGACACCACCTGGGGTGTGTGCCCTAATGTTCATTTAGGAAATGACAGGGAGGGAGAACATATCTACAAACCCATTAGCAAACCACTTTGAGCCTCTCTCTAACTTAGTCTCCCCTTCTGTGAATACCCCCCCACTAAGAATCTTCGGAAAAAATAAAGGATCAAAAGGGATCTCGGATCGTAAACAGGAGGCAAATGGGAAAGAAAGTATCCACTTAAAAGGGAAACAGAAGATGGCCTCCATTGACAGGAATATGTTGATGGGGGTATAATCAGTGTTCAGTGGGTAGCCAGGCTGAGTTCCCTGGCTCTGTGGAAACATGTAACAAGATACACGGGTTATGTTGTTTAAACACAGAACCTGAAGAGATCCTAGCTGATATGAAGGAGACAACAGTTGCAAAAATTGAAGAACAACTGATAGGTTTGAGTGGGGAAATCGGGGAAATCAAACTTAAATTGTCTGAAATGGGAAAAACAAAGGGACCCAAGATGGGCTGTATCTGCGAGTCTGGGGGGGGTCATCAGAGACTCAAAGGGGCAACCTAATAAGCAACAGGCTGCCCGTATGAACAAACTGTCCAGTACAGAAATGGCCCAGATTAACTCACAAGGCAGGGGAGGGGGGCTTCTTACAATGAGCCAGGGGGACAAAGGAAATTTGAGAACACCAGTAGATGCCCGCATTATAAGGTGGCTCCTCCCTTGACCGGCACAAACCTAATAGCACTAAGAAAGCCCCCGCCACCTATAACAAATGGAGTTGGGGGTGAATAACCCGGGTAGGGACTACTGTCCCTCTGTTGTAATGATCAATGTCCCCCGACTAGCCCCCAGATCCTATACAACAAATGTATATACTGGATCCGGCATACAAAGGGATGTTTATCGGTCATCCATGGTGATCTAACAACTTGTTATAGGGGTGGTATCCTGAATTCCCATTGGAACTATTTACAGATCTACCTACAGTCCTGGGACTTGGTAGAGAGCCTATTGAGCATTGACCGGAGGGCTTACCCCACAAGTAACTCCAAAATTGTCTTAAGGTCACTGGAATTCTTGCACTATATGGGTGCAATTAAAAATCCATCTAATAGGGGGATTTGTGAACTTAGTGAAGACCCAAAGAGCTCAACAAGGGAGCACAATATACTCCAGTACTGTTCCTCTGGTGAGCTGGAAGACATTGATTGACTAGGCATAGGGAATCAAGGTCCTAAGGAAGAGGGAGGGGGGATTAGGATTTTATCATGAACTATAGCTGGCCTGAATAGAATATTGGCTGATACATCCTGGTTCTCCTTCATGAGCGGCTTTGATGTCCTAGCGCTCCAGGAGACCTGGGCTACCAAACCCATTTCCTTCCAAGGGTTTCATTCCTATTCTGAACCTGCCTCCAAAATTTGAAGGGCAGGCCAAGCTGTGGGTTGTTAGTCTGGATGGATGTTAAGCTAGGATGGAAGGTCGTGGAGTGTGAAACCGGTTCTCAGGATCTTCAATCTCTATCTATTACGACTGGAGAGGGGGAAGAAATTGATTTCGAGGGGATTGGGTCCTCCGACGTATTCTATATCTATGACCGTAATCACCACAGCTGTGCTGCTTCGGAAAATCTTTCGGCGTCTGCGTCCTGCGTTGATGACGTCGATACGCCGTCCTCGAGGACCTCCTCCGACGGCCGACGTCACCGGATGTTATAAGTAGGACGCACGACACCCGTAGCCTCAGTTCTGTTTTTTCCGCGAACGGTAAGGTGTCAAAGCCCCGGAAGGCAAGGTCCACTGGGCTTTCGACTGACAATTTGAGGGGCGACTCTCCGCATCGTAGTCGTAAGTCTAGGGGGTCTCAGTCCCGGAGTGGGTCCTGCCACTCCTCTGCCTCTTCGAGGCACTCCCGGAAGCGCCGTCATCGGTCGCCTTCCCCGTCCTCATCCGAGGTCTCCGCCCGTCGGTGGGTTTCTTATCCCACCAAGCGTTCCTCTCTGGAGGAATGGGCTTCCTTCAGGAAGAAAATGTTGGCGATTCTTGAATCGCAGGGCTCCGGTCCGTCCGCGTCTCCGAGAGGGGTCGGTCGTGACCGGACTGGAGACACCGCTCGTACGCCTTCGGGCTCGGGTGGTCGGCACGATTCGCGCGAGATGGCCCGCTCGGGCAAGGGGAATCGTTCCAGTCATGCCTGTTCCAGGTCCCGGTCCTCGACGCGCTCGAGCCCGTGTGCACCTGTGAAGTCTTCGAAGAAGACGTCGACGCCGGTGGCGCCGAGGTGGTCAACGGACTCTTTCGAGGCTCCGCCTCCGAGGAAGTCGTCGACGCCATCGGCTCCCAGGCTTTCGAAGGACACGCTCGTGGCTCCGTCCTTGAGGCCTGTGTCGAAGCCGTCGAGGCTGTCGGCACCGTGCTCGACATCGACTTCGATTCACTCGACGTCAACGCCGTTTCACTCGACGCCCTCTATGCCTTTCGAGGCAGTGGTGTCAGAGGTACCCCGTGGCACGGGGGAACCGCCTAGAAAGGCTCTGGCCAAGGCAAAACATGTCTTTCTCCCGATTCTTTGCCCACTTTCCAGCCTATGGAGTATATTTCTGAGGCGGAAGAGGGTTCTGAGGATGGGTTGGTTCCGGACACGGCACCAGATGAGATTCTTTCTGGTCATAGCCAGATTGAGGATTTGCGTCAGTCACTGCATGACGCCAGTGGTCTGGACACCTCTCCAGAGGTGGAGTTCTGGAGGCCTGAGCCTAGCACCCATGCCGAGTCATCGTACCGGTGCCGTATGTCGAGGGTCACGGACTACTTGGGGTGGTCGGCGCCCCCAGTTGATTTTGTGCAGGATGACCTGACGGATATCCTCGACCAAGGTCCACCCACTGACCCGGTACTGCCATTCCATATGGCTCTGCAAAGAAGGGTGGCAGCTGCTTGGACTGCTCCGGAAAGTCTCCCAGCAGTGGGCAAGTCTTTGCCGCGAAAATACCTACCAGCCAGTAGTGACACCTGCTACTTGACCACGCATCCCACTCCGGAGAGTTTGGTGGTGCAGGCGGCTACGGCCCCAGCAAAGCAGGCGTCGTATCCTACCATCCCTCCTGATAGGGACGACAAGCACTTTGATGGCTGGGCGAAGAAAGTGTTTTCTTCAGGGGGTATGGTTCTTCAGGCGGCCAACTCCCGTATGTGCCTTGTCACGTTTCATGCACATTCTGTGGAACTGTATTTCATTAGCGGCTGAACATATTCCTGAAGGGGACGAACGGGATGGTTTTCTTGCTATTATTCAGGATGGCAAGGATGCCATGTGTGAGTTCGTTCAGTCGGGTTTGGACATGGCAGACTGTGTCAGCCGGTCCATGGCGGCGAGCACCGTGATACGCAGGTTTGCGTGGTTGAGGAAGTCGGGGTTTGCTCCTGATGTGCAAGCCAGGCTTCTCAACATGCCCTTTTATGGTGAACATCTTTTTGGCAGCAAGGCTGACGAGAGCCTTGAGAGGTTGCAGAACTCCAAAGCTACAGCAAAGTCATTGGGCGCTGCAGTCCACCAACCTCCGCCTTTTCGTCCTAGGGGACAGCAGTGGAGGGGAGGTTCCTTTCGTTATCACTCATCCTTTAGTAAAGCAAGAGGAGCTGCAAGTCAAAGGGGCAACCGTAGGAGTGCCAGAGGTGGAAAACAGGGTACTCGAGGTGCCAAGGCCGCGCGGGAAGTTGCCTCTTTGCCCTCAGGCAATGCCGCAGCCGCTTCTGCTCAGTCATGAGGCCCATGCTTCGCCGGTTGGGGGAAGGCTGGCACAGCATCTTGTAGAATGGCGTGCCATTACTTCAGATGTGTGGGTGCTGGAGATCAAATCCCACGGCTACTGTCTTCCTTTCCGGCAGAGGCCTCACGACAATCCACCAGGGAATCTCTCTTTGAAGAGTCCGGATCCGCTCCTTGCGCTGGAAATTCAATCCCTGCTGGAGAAAGGCGCCATAGAACTGGTGCCTGTAGCGGAGAGGAACAAGGGATGGTATTCCCCTTATTTTTTGATTTCGAAGAAAGACGGGAGATTGAGACCCATCATGGACTTGCGCCATTTAAACAAACTCCTCAGGAAGGACAAGTTCAAAATGGTTACTCTCTCTCAAGTCCTCCAGGCCCTTCAACTTCAGGACTGGTTGGTGTCTCTCGACCTCAAGGACGCTTATTTTCATGTGCCGATCCATCCCAAGCACAAGAAGTACCTGAGGTTCGCGGTTGGCGACTCGCACTTTCAGTTTCGGGTCCTGCCGTTCGGATTGACCTCCGCCCGAGGGTTTTCACCAAGCTCAGGGTGGTGGTGGCAGCGTATCTCAGGAAAGGGGGGATTCACGTCCACCCCTACCTGGACGATTGGTTGATCAGGGCGCGCTCTCCCGAGCAAGTCCTGGATCATCTGTCCGTCACCTGCCACTCCCTTCACAGGCTGGGCTTCTCCCTCAACTTAAAGAAGTCCCAATTGACGCCAACTCAGCGGCTCTAGTACATAGGAGCAGTGCTCGATACATCCCTGGGGCAGTGTTTTCCTCCCCAGGTGAGGGCTCATCACATTCAGCAGATGGTGCACAAGTTCCAACATGCCCAGAGTCTCCCTGTGATCGAGTTCTTGAGATTGCTCGGCCTCATGGCATCCTGCATTCTTCTGGTGCCAGAGGCCAGTTTGCGGATGAGATCTTTGCAATGGGCACTCAAGCTCCAGTGGTCTCAGTCCTCCGGCAGGATGTCGGACCCTGTTCAGGTGCCGTCCTCAGTTGCCCAGGACCTTCTGTGGTGGGCCGTCGAAGGCAATCTGATGAAGGGGGCTCATTTTTGGATACCCTGGCCTTAGGTGACGATCGTGGCTGGCGCATCCCTCACAGGATGGGGAGCTCATGCCAACGAGTTGACAGTCAGCGGTCGTTGGTCTCTGTCGGAGCCAGACTCCATATCACTCTGTTGGAGCTGAGGGCCGTCAGGCTTGCCCTGAAGGCTTTTCTGCTGACTGTGCGAGGAAAGAATGTCCTGATTCTGACGGACAACACAGTGGCCATGCACTACCTCAACAAAAAGGGGGGGGCAGAGTCACTTCCTCTGTGCAGGGAGGTGATGCAGCTCTGGTTCTGGGCCATCTAGCAGGAAATTTCGATCTCGGCAGTTCATCTGGCCATTGACGAAAACGAGAAGGCGGACGCTCTGAGCAGGCAGTGCACGATCTCTCACGAGTGGGAGCTGGCTCAGGAGATTCTCCTGGAGATCTTCGGCCCTTTGGGGGACCCCTCAAGTGGATCTCTTCGCCTCCAGTGTCAACCGGAAGTGTGTATGGTTCTGCTTGCGGGAATTTCCTCCAAACTCAGCCTTAGGGATCGCGTTTGTGGTGGAGTGATCCTTCCCGCTTCTGTATGCGTTTCCTCCAGTCCCCCTCATTCCGCAAGTGCTGCAGAGGTTACGGAGGTTCTGTTCCAGGATGATCCTCATTGCTCCGGCATGGGCCCGGAGGATGTGGTACCCGGACCTTCTGGACTTTTCCATCTGCCCTCCACGTCGTCTTCCCTACCGAGACAATCTGCTCTTGCGGGAGGGGGGTCAGGTTCTCCATCCAGAGGTCAGATCCCTCAACCTTCACGCTTGGCTTCTGAAAGGTTGAGGTATAAGGATTGGGACCTCCCTGAAGACGTGATGGAGGTGTTGCTTTCGGCCAGATGGCTGGCAACAAAATCCCTGTACCGTTTCCGTTGGAGGAAGTTCTGCGACTGGTGCAGGGTTCAGAATTTGGATCCTTTTTCATGTGACATTCCTGTCGTTCTGTCTTTTTCGCTTTCTTTGGCCCAAAAGGGCCTGCAAGAGGGTACCATTAAAGGTTACCAGGTGGC
Organism: Ambystoma mexicanum; assembly: GCF_040938575.1. NCBI lineage: Eukaryota > Metazoa > Chordata > Amphibia > Caudata > Ambystomatidae > Ambystoma > Ambystoma mexicanum. The sequence continues at coordinate 293,754,617 of NC_090936.1, read as the reverse complement.
ACTGTCTATATTTAAGCGCTCATCTGAGGAGTGTTCTTATTTTAAAATCCCTTTGATTTCTCAGTTTCTGAAAGGGCTCACTAATGTGTTTCCTCCGTCACCTTTCCAGGTGCCCGGTTGGGATCTGAACCTTGTTCTCAAGTTTCTAATGGTTGCTCCCTTTGAGCCTTTGCATTCTTGTCCTTTGAGACTGTTAACCCTTAAAACTGTGTTTCTAGTTGTGGTCACTTCCGCTCGCAGAGTGAGTGAGTTACAGGCACTTTCAGTTAAGCCACCCTTCACTGTGTTTCATAAGGACAGGGTTGTCCTTAGAGTTCGTCCTTCCTTTCTTCCGAAGGTGGTGTCGTAATTTCATTTAAGTCAGAAGGTTATTCTTCCGGCATTTTATCCTCCTCCACATCCTGGTAAGGAAGAGGAGAGAGGCTCCATAGGCTGGATCCTAGGTGAGCTTTAAGCTTCTACATTTCATGCATGTCCCAGGTCAGAGTGGATGATCAACTTTTTATAGGATACGCTGGAAGGCGTTTGGGACAAGCTGTTACTAAGCAGACTTTGTCTCGATGGATTATCTTGGCAATTTCCGAATGTTACCGCTTGGCGGGTAAGGACCCTCCGGTAGGCTTACGGGCCCATTCTACCAGGGGTATGGCTGCCTCTACTGCCCTGCAGAGGGGTGTTCCTATTCATAACATCTGTGATGCAGCCACCTGGGCTTCGGTCCATACTTTTGTCCGTCACTACTCCCTCGTTTCTATCCGGGGGCAGGATCTGGCCTTTGGCAAGGCGGTCCTTTACTCTGCAATTTGATTGGGCATTCTAAATTTGTATATTCTAAATTCTTTTCCCACCTCCTTACGTTTGTACTGCTTTGGGAGTCTGTTATAGATATGGAATACGTTGGAGGACCCAATCCCCTCGAAGAACAAGTTACTCTCTTACCTGGAAACGTTCTTTCGATGGGATGGTCCGACGATGTATTCCATATCGCTCCCTCCCTGCCTACCCCGCTACAGAATTTCTTATGCGATTGCAGCTTACGTTTCCGCAAGGCTTTCTGTGGTCATACTGGCAGAAGATTGGTGCCACACGTTTTGGGAAAAAACTACAACTGAGGCTACGGGCGTCGTGCGTCTTACTTATAACATCTGGTGACGTCGGCCGTCGGAGGAGGTCCTCAAGGACGGCGTATCGACGTCATCGACGCAGGACGCAGACGCCGAAAGATTTTCCGAAGCAGCACAGCTGTGGTGATTACTGTCATAGATATGGAATACGTCGTCGGACCATCCCATCGAAAGAACGTTACCAGGTAAGAGGTATTGTATATCTTCTTTAATATATACAATAGGCCTTCAAACACACAGGGCATGGAGATGCTCACTTACCTCAAGGACTCCTTAGACTACAAGCACTAGAGGGAAAGAGCAGATAAAATGACCCTTGTAGTCAGTGATTTAAATCTCCAGATTGAACCTCTGGGTGCCCTTGGGGGTATGTGAGAAGACCAGGATATGGCCTGGGATATCCCAGACATAGTGGCAGATGGCCAGTACGAACCCACAAACACACAATAGAATCTGCCTCTTTATTATATAACCAAAATCTAAGGGCCAGTAATTGACGAACCCAAAAAGACCAGCCAGCAACAAAAACGTTTAACAGCCATAATGGGTTGTCACTCATAGATTAGATCTTGATCTCAGCAGCAGACTCGGCAAGAGTCGCTGATTTTGAAGGGCAGATCAGAACAGAGAGTGACCACTACCCTTTAGTAATGTGCCTGGCTATTCTGGAGTCCTGCAGATTGTTAAATGAAAGTATACTTCCTTATATCTACATAGCTACTGGGAAGGTAAAAGAAAAGGCAATCCACAAAGATGAGTGGTATGATGAGGAGTGCTGAGTGGCCTAAAGAAAGATAGTAGACTTTGTGGAAACAAAGGAGGGGGTTGACAAGCTGAACCCACGCCAAGCCCGCTCAGAATATAAAAAGATAATACAGGGGAAAACAAATAATTTGTGTTAGACAAATTGTGGTCCCTGGATGACGCTTTACAAACTCAGGACAACATGTTATTTTGGCAACTGGTCACCCTTAAGGAACTGAAAGGTGATCGAATATTCGACTGCTCTATTAATGCAGAGGATTGGCTGCAGCACTTCTCAAACCTCTATGGTGACCACGACTTTGTAGCCCTGTTTCCACCCCCTTGCACTGTGGTTCTTCACCAACCCGTCGACCATCTATGTATTACTATAGGCCAAGTTGAACGCCCTATAAACATTCGGAAACGTGGTAAAGCAGCAGACCCAAACCTGATTCCAGCCGATTTGTTCAGGGACGAGGTGGACATCTGGGCACTGTTCCTGTGTAAGGTTTTTAATTCCATTATAGGGAAAGGTTTATTTCCAGAGTCATGGCGTAAGGCTGTGATAATTCTGCTGTATAAGAAGGGTGGGAGGAAACTCCCGGCGAATTACAGCCTGTTATCTCTACTGGACCGATGCGGTAAACTTTTTGGTAAGGTAATCCTCACACACCTTCAAGATTGGGCAGACAGCAATAATGTAATTACTGACATTCAGGCCAGTTTCAGAAGGAATAAAGGCACCCTCGACCAATGCTTCATGCTTTACATGTTAATTCAGAAATACAAAATCCTAAAAAAAATTAAATTGTATGTAGCATTCCTAGACCATAGGACTGCTTTTGACTCAGTTTCCCAGGAAAGATTGTGGTGCCTCCTCAATGCACACAAAGCCCCACCCAATTTGATCAGAATTATAAGCTTGCTATACTCCGGAAATAGTGCCTCGGTTCGCTATGGCCTGGGGGTGAAAACACAACATCCTTAACGGTTAGTAAGTGGGTATGGCAAGGTTGCACCCTGGCACCCCTTTTATCCAACATATATATATATACAAGAAATAATTGATGCCTTGTTGAAGGGGTGCTAGGATTGCCATAAAATGGCTTCAAACGAATATCTGGCACTATTTTATGCGGATGACGCAGTGCTAGTGGCTACCCACCCGCAAGGTCTGGAGAAATCCTTGCTGATCTTCATTTCTAAATGCAAGGACTTACAACTGGAATTGAAATTAGATCAGTCAAAGTACTGGTGTTTAAGCCCTGCTTTACAAAAGATCAATTTGTGGTGTTTGGGTCTGCCCCCTATATCCATAGGACCTGGTTGCTGAAGAAAGTCACTAAACTAAAGTCCTAATTAAGTACTATGCTCATAACTGTCCTTAAGGCTGTGAACAAGGCTCCCCCTTGTGTTATTAATTGCACTTTAAGGAATTAATCATTGAATTAACTTGTATAGATTTGGCAATTGTTCAAATCAGGTTGCGAGCCGGGCGCTCCTCACTGTTTTTATTTGTGAATCATTTGTAATTGTTGTATTAATTATTGTCTGTAGTTTTTGTATTAATTGTGTTTCTTTGTCATGGTTGTAACATGTTTAAACTTGAAGACGCAACACGGAATAAAGGTTTGTTGACTGACTGACTGACTGCATTGTTGTAACCCTTTGTCGCTGCTCCACGACTTGACCCCATCCTGGCACCAAAAGCACCCACTTCCTGTTTGATGCCAAAAAGCCTGGCTTGACACTGTTGAGCACCAAAGACAAGAAAGCAAATACATTTAAACAAGCTCTGTCCCCCTGGTCTGCCTCCCCTGGTCTGCTTTATAGGGCCCTGGTGACCTTTAAGCCCTCCTTTCCAAAGACACATTACAAAAACTCTGACATTTTGCTGAAGAAATCTTTGCCGGAGAACCAGTGTCTAAAAACCTAATGCCCCTTTTTTAAACTCTTTCCCTATGTTGTCCCTTACAGCTGTGAGCCAGTATTGTTTTTATTTATATTGTGTATTTGTATTAATTTAATTTAATTAAAGATCCATTTTTTTATAACAATGGCTGGACATTCTTTCGTTTTATTGTTGTTTGTTTTGCATATGTGCCATTTCACACCTCTCCTGAGGAGTATAGCTTGCCCTTGACCCACATTACTAAATGAGGCAAAGGAGGTATATCGGTCTGGCTGTTGGTGTTTCATTTTTATGATTGAGATCACTGCTGTTTTGGTAGTATTGTGGTGTTGAGTTGGCGATTTAGCCGGTACTCATCCCTGTATTCCTGCAGACAAGTAGTCCTTTCATCAGACAACCTGCCTCTGATGTGGGGCTCCTTGTGAGCTTTGAACTTGTCATCCTTATATGATTACTTTAGACATACAATTGAGCTATTTCTTAATAAATAATAAATAAGCTGCATACTTACTTTGGCTTCAGAGAAAAGATTTACATTGTGCATGCCTCATACATTAAATGTTATGTTTAAATGTGTACAGTTTTACTTCCCTTGTCCTATTCAGTGTCACAGATGGCACAAAAACAATAAAATTCAAGATTGTTTGAAGGGTTTTATTCAGTATCTGTAGGCCCCCAGGCCATCCCTCTCTTTCTCATCTCACTTGGAATTTCCTCACTAGCCCTGGCGTGTCTAACCCCCGCAGTTAGTTCTACCAAATGTTAACCCCTAGTGTCGAATGGCTAGCTTCAGCTAGACGAGTGTCCATAACTGTCGGCTGTCTAAACTCTGTCAGGGACTTTCTAACTGTCACTACTCTCTCCACTTATTAATATGCTAGTTGGATTCAGGTTCGCCCATGCTTACCTTTCCTTTCTACTCTTACTGTCCCACCCTCCTCCTTGCTCCACCCACCGCTCTTCTGTCCCTCTGATGTTTCTCTCCTCCTACTTCTCACCTCCACTCTTCGGTGTTGCCTCTCCTCCCACTGCTGCACCTACTCCTTCTCCCACCACCACTGCTCTACTCCTCCACAACCAGTACTCTCCTCTTCCCACCACCACTACTCTCCTCCTCCCACCAATACACTCCCCCTCCTACTATTACACTTCTCCCTCCAAACTTCTTAAAAACACTTATCACACTCTGTACCAGCTGCGTCATATTCACTGCTTAGATTAGTCTTTCTAAACACTCACCACACAAACACACACACACGTTCACTGCAGTACCCTTGAACTCACCAAAACAATACCTCACTTTTCAAAATAAGGCTCCACACTCCACCGCTTCCTTCTTCTGGTCTCTTGGTCTGCCTCCTTCGCTTCCTCTCACCTCACCCGGACAGCCCTCACTTTGTTTCCTGTCCTGGAATTTGAGGCATAATGTGCAATAAGTGTTTGGTGCAAACTGGCAAGCAAGCCCAGAAGAAAGGGGGTAAGGGTTGGGTCCTCCTAATGATTTTCTGTCTCAGGGTCAGAACTGGCTTTGTATGGCTTTGTGGTGGGTCTTCCCTTCTTGACAAGGACAGGAAACGGTGCAGTAGCAGTAGCTTCTAGATTGCATCTAGAAGTGCAACAATGCTATTTACATTCAAAGTGTTCCATCAAATCTGGATGTTGCTCTGGGGTCCAACTATTTTTCACCTTGAGCTATTCATAAAAAGGTCTATTGAAGGAGTTAGTAGCATTACAATTTGAAATTACACTTTTTCTGTGTGCACTAATGATCCTGTCCTTCATAGTAATAATGATTTGGTCAGCGTGCTCCCACAGGTTCAGAAGACCTACCTCCAATTGCAGATGTTTAAATGTGTATGAGGCACGGTAACCCTTTGGCCCCATATAAGACATACATAAGAAATAAGGCAATTTCTATAACATAGGAAGTGTGGTGAGGACTAGACCTTGACCAAAGAAAGTAATGGGCACAATTGGATTTCATACCTAATCCCAAGCACATCTAGTTTTAATTTCAGGGTGGTGTTAGGCAGAAACCGGTGCAATTCCCTTAGGGACCACTGCAAAAGGCTTAAGAATACAGGTGTTGGCAGTAAACCCAATTGGTAGCAGTCTGTACCACCCAGATTTACCTGGTAGCTGTGCTGAGCAGCCAGACTTCTCTCAAGAAGAGTTAGACAGTATATAGAGTATACAAGATAGGTACCAAAATAAAGTAGCACAAGCAAACACTGACCAGAGCTTTGGTATCAAGTATATAATTATTTATTTAAAGACACACTTAGAAACACTCTAGCACTATGATTGTAAGCAAGTTCAAAAACACAGTCACTATTAATATATATACATCCCTTATTCCTTATTAGACAAGTCTTAGTTAACACCACTTATTTCCAGACAGAGGTGAGCGCTTAAATAAAGATGGCACTCCAATAAGTTTAAGAAAAAGGGAGGGAAAAGGCAGAAATTAGGAACAGCACACAACAGAATACTTTAGAAGCACTCAGCAAGGCAGGAAAGTCAAAGTCTACTTGTGAGCAAAAAGTTCAGAGGCCAGGCTCCCTCTTGGAGAGAGTAGAACACCAATGCGCTCAAGATAACACAGTTTAAAAGGCTTGGAAAGTCTTGCAGAGAGTTTAAAAAGGAATCAGTTCAGCTCAGAAAAGTTCAGTTAGCCAGCATAGGGCCAACCCAAGTGATAAGATGAGGATTTACGAGACACCCCACACAGACCGTTGCGAGGGAGGCCAGGCGGACACAGTACCTTGAAAGGAGAGAGGATCCTCCAGCGGGGGCAGTTGTTCCTGGCAGTGGGTGCAAGTCGCGGCGTTGTCCAGAGGAAGAGAAGATCTCGACGTGGAGGAAAGCTGAAGGTCGTTGCACTGCCAGGGAAGAAACCAGCCGCGGAGTTCTCTGGTTTAAAAGGTACTACCCTTTTATTCGAGGTAGTGGTAAAACGTGGTATCCCGGTTGCCGGGGTGCTTGGCACAGGCAAGGTGGCCACGAGATGATCCGGGAAGGCGAAAAGGTGGGCAAACTGGTTATCCCCACCAGTCAAAGGAAGAAGACTCTTCGGGATGAAGATCTCCTCTGTCGTTGGAAGAAGTGGTGAGTCGGTTCAGCAGGGCTCCACCGGTGGTGTCGTCGTTGCAGGTCGGCTCAGCTTCTCCCTCTTCGGATTCTTTGGTCCTGTGGCAACGTCTGAAGTCCCAGTCCCCAAACCCTGCTTTTATGCAGAAAACCCCCTTTCATCAGTCCTAGCTGTCACTCAAACATGCTAAGTGGTGAGCCGGGCGGCTCACCCTTGGGCCAATCACACAAGAGTACGACTTGAGTTGGCAAGGCAACTCAGTCCAGGGTGCCTAAACCCCCTCCCAAACCTCCTGTGGTACCCAGACAGAGTGGCACCACTTTGGAGGGCTTCTGTGCAGAAGCCCGCCAAAAAGTGGAACAAAGGGCTCAACTTCGGGTTGGATTCACAGAAGCAAACACAGACGCCATTTTGGAACCGAGTTCTGGCAAAAAATACCAACCGGTGAATTAATATTAAATAAATAAACCGGCGGTATGTTTGAGGCTATGTTAAAAAGTGTTAGCCTCGAAAAATGGGAAAATACCATAGGAATATATTTGAGATCGAATATAAAAAGTAGTATCCACTGCCACCAGCCAAAACTCGCTCAGGGGGGACTGGACAGTGCCCCCTCGAACAACAGACCCAGGGGCAATCGAATTGCCCCTACCAGTACGCCCACAATATGATGGTTTGTACTGGTTCTGTTCACAATTTAGGACTAGTAAAGCCAATGGTGACTTTACATGCCCTGGGAGACAGTAGTCAGTCCCAGGGTACGGAGTCTATGTTTGGGGGTCATTATGACACCCCTGTGTTACGGCACAGAGGGTGCTGTGTAACACACATACCAAAAACACATGAAACCCTATGGAGTAAAAGCCCCCTAGCTCATAAAACACATTACAAAGTCAAAGGATATCTCAAATCATGTCTAAGAGTGGGAGAAAAAGAGCCTCACTCTTAGCAGGAGAAAAAAATAAACCCCAAAAATCCAGCAAAGCTGCTGGGGGACTCACTAGGTTTGGGAAATTAGCCTTAACAGAGAATTCTCCCTAACAGGTGGCTTAAGTGTTACTTGACGCGAATGACAGCAAAGATTTAAACATTTGTTTTCCACTATGTCTAAAGCCTTGATGTTTTCATGGCTCCTAATGTCTGTGCCATACAGTGTGGGAGTTTGGGTCTAGGCTCAGTACACCTTTATAGATGGTGAGATTGCACGTCCACTACAATTGAAAAAAGAGCCCCATGGCACCAGCTTGTCTGGACAGAATACTAACACATTTGTCAACCTAGAGTGGAATCCTCCACTATCACATCTCCTCACTCCAAGCTAATCAAAATACTCCACCTGTTGCAGGCGTTTATCCAGGAGTGAGATTTTAAGTTTAAATTTAATACAGGGTAGGCAAGGCATGCGCTTAGGCTTTTCCATATTTAATTCAAGACCCTTTGAATATTGCCGCTTTTGAAACATATCTATCTGTTTTTGAAGATCAATTGATGTCTTTCCAACTAAGATAAAGTTCTCCAGCTTATGGGGTCTGGCATGGATTCACATGCTCATGAATATTCCCCGTCGTCAGGCTGGGAATCCTCGGTAAAGAAAAAATCAGTTTCAGTTTAGTTTCTGAACTGTCTTTCTACTAATAACCAATCACTGGTCTCTGGGTCATACTGCCCCCAGCCAATGACTGCCCTCTACCTATGCCCCTGCTCTGGCAGCCATCTTCAGATTTTTACCGCACGTTCAAGTGTTGGGAGTCCTCGTGCTGTAGCTCTCGAGCATTTACTGCGTATTGCGTTTTTTCAAAGAGTTTACTCTTATTTTTTCAGTCAATTTGAGCCTCAAGCTCCACCGATTCTTCTTCCGAGCAACGGGGACCCGTTTCGGAATTTTCTTCCCCCCTTCAAGGACGGATTTTCGTAGAATTACACTTCTTGGAGGATTTCGGAAGACCTTTGAGGCCTACCCTGATTCGGACATGGCCCAGGAGAAAGGAGATTCGATGCCTACTGGATCCAAAATGTTTAGGAACTGCCCAGGCAAAGCACTGCGAGTCCGCGGACACCGGGAGCGCTGTTGGTTCGGGCTCCTCGGCTGCCAGGAAGGGTGCGATGTCACCAACGCCATCATCCACGAGCTGGCTCTTGGAAAAGGAAGTTGGACAACACGGGTAAGCTTCGGGAGAAGCCCCGGTCGATCCTGATGGAGAAAGCCAAGGGGAGGCGAGGCAGTGACCCTCCCCCTAAGGTGGAGGCCTCAGATGCGCCCAAGGTCGTGAAGGCCCTGATTCACCCGGCAAAGGCCTCGATTGAAGGAGTCGTGGCGGCCCTGGCGAAGCCTGTGGAGGCTACCCGAGTGGAGACGACTTCCAGGCCTAGAGTTTCCCTGCCACCCCGGAGGGAATCATCTTTCCAGCCTATCGAGAAGACCCCTGTAGAATCCCGGGATGAGAAAGAGGGGGGGCACAGTAGCCCTAACGAACACAGATACCACCTCTGAGGATGAGCTGACTGGCGTCAAAGCTATCCTAGACAAGAAGTTTGAGGCCTACGGGAGGGCTCCCGATGAGGCGGACGTAGAGAGCAACGGTGGAGCCGACGAGGAGTCGCAGGCCGTGGAGGAAAAGGAGGACCCCGCGCTCCCTTCCTTCGCTCCCGTCGCAACCGATGCTAATGCCACAGGAAAATTCAGGAGCAATCTTGATGGCTTTGCAGACCCTGTGTACGGAGATAAGGACAAAGTTGCCCTTACCCCCAGCAGACAATCCAGCGGCGCCTGGACCATCGGGGAGCACACCGAGCAAGCAGAGGCGATTCCATCCTCTCCCTCCCTTCCATCCTTCACCTCCATCCCCTCCACCAACGGATGAGATGGGAACGGAGATGGCGACGACGGGGACGGACGATGACGGTGGTGACGACAGGGGGGTCTCCCATCACCCACTGCCCGGTCCTCCCCTCCCAAAGAAATTGGCTCCTTTCACGCCATGATCGCCAGGGCATCAGAGCTCTTCCAGCTATGCCCCGAAGAGAAGAAGGAAGGTTTCCTCTACAAATGATGGGAGGCCAAGAGGAAGACCGTCCTCTCAGTCCTGTTACTGGACGACATCTGGGACGAAGGACTGCTGAAGAAACTGCCCACAGCCTCTGCGAAGAGGGACCGGTACGAGAAGAAGTACCAGGTCCAAGACTCGGCTCCTGTGTAGCTCAGGGCACAGCGGTCCCCGGATTCGGTGGTCTCCGTGGCGGCCAAGAAGAAATCGACAGGGGCGACTGCATCAACTTCAGCATCAACTTCCACTTCCCCACTGGACGGCGAGGGGAAGAAGCTGGATGCCATGGGACGAGGGGTCATCAATGCGGCCAACGCCCTCGCGATCATGGCTTGCTACGACAGGGAGTTGTGGTTCAAGATCGCTCCCTCCTGGACTTGAAATCCTTCAGGAAGACGAGGTGGTTTCCGGCCACGCCATCACAGTGGCCACGGACATCGCTGACACCGGCTTTCGGCAGATGGGCAACAGCGTTTGCCTTTGTCGGCGCGGTTGGCTCAGGGCCACCAATTTCCGTCAGGACGTGCAGACCAGCATACTGGACATTCGACGGGAACAACCTGTTCGGCAAGGCAGTGGACAAGTCACTGCAGGCCATCAAGGCAGACACTGTGACAGCCCGGGCCTTGGGTCCTCTCCATCAATGACGGCTGTCCTTTTGGACCTCTGGAGGCAAGTCTCAAGGTGCCTCCAAAGAATTCGGCGGTGGTTCCTCGTCGTACCACCAGGCGGCCCAATCCTCATCGCAGGAAGCCTACAGAGGCCGCAACAAGACCGGAGGACACCGTCATCGTCACCAAGGTGGCAAGGCCTCAGCGAAACAAGATTGAACCGGCCGTAACGTCGGGCCCCCACCCGAGCATCCTGGTGGGAGGCCGGCTTGCGAATATAGTCAGCGTGTGGGAGTCAATCTCCGCCGACCGTTGGGTGCTAGATGCCCTGGCCCACAGGCACACTCTGAAGTTCCAAAGAAAGTGTCCCCGTTTACCACCTGTGGCCAGAAAGGAAAACCACATGCCACAGCTGCTTTTGGAGGTACGAGCAATGCTAAAAAAAGGGCGCAATAGAACTCGTCCTGAAGAGGCTCCGGGGCACCGGAGTATACTCGCGGTACTTCCTCGTCCGAAAGAAGACCGGCGGCTGGCGGCCCATCCTAGACCTTCGCCGCCTCAACAAATACATCAAGTCCCAGAAGTTCCGGAAGGTCACCCTTCAGCACGTGCTGGGACAAGTGGAGGAGGACGACTTCCTGTTGTCGTTGGACTTGGATGATGCGCCCTTCCACATCCCCATACACAAAGGGCATCGAAAGTCCCTATGATTTGTGGTCCAAGCATGGCACTACCAGTTCAAGGCCCTGCCCTTCGGGTGGAAGTCAGCGCCAAGGGTCTTCACCAAGTGCCTGGCACCGGTGGCGGCGCGGCTGCGTCTGCAGGGGATCCACGTATACCCCTACCTGGACGATTGGTTCATCCGAGCAAAGTCAAGAGAATTTGCCGCCGATCACACAGTGAAGACCGTCCGCCTGCTCACGGATCTGGGATTCTCGATCAAATTCGCGAAGTCCCACTTGGTACTGTTGCAGGACGCCCTGTTCCTGGGAGCCAGACTCGACACAGTGGCATGGTTGGCTTCACCATCGGAGGACAGGACGAAGGCCATCGCCTCAACGAGACTTTCCGTCAAGCGATCCAGTGGTGGTGCACCCGTGCGCATATCGCGGTGGGCATGGACTTCCAGACCCCAGCATATCAGGAAACTGTGACGACGGACACCTCCCTGGAGGGATGTGGAACGCACACCGGAGATCTCCACGCAAGAGGCCTTTGGCTCCTGGAGGAGAGGTCCCCTGCACATCAACGTCCTGGAGCTCCTGGCCGTGTTCTGGGCCCTCAGGTCTTTCCTTCCGTCCCTCAAGGGCAAAGTGGTAAGGGTCTTCACCGAGAACACCACTACAATGTTCTACATCCGGAAGCAGGGGGGCACCAGATCCCCAGCCCTATCCAAGGAAGCGCAGGATCTGTGGCACTTGGCCGTTGCCCAAGGGATATTCCTGGTACCCTTCCATCTGGCAGGAATAAAGAACACCATTGCCGACTCACTCAGCAGGGAGCTGCGCTCTTGCCACGACTGGCAGCTTTGGCAGGATCGGTGGATCTCCTATTCTGACGATGGTGCAATCCCCAGATTGATCTATTTGCGACGGTGACGAACACCAAGTGCCAGAGGTTCACCAGCAGGTTTCCCCAGCTGGGGAGCATGGGCGATGCATTCATATTCCCCTGGGGTGGCTTGTATGCGTTCCCACCGTTGCCGTTTCTACTACGACTCATCAGTCGGTCCCGGTGTAGGATGATCCTTGTCGCACCGGCTTGGCCAAGGCAGATTTGGACATGTTAGCGTCCCCTTCCCTCCCCAGTCAAACTGTCGATGGACGCGGATCTTCTCACCAGGGAAGGAGGCGCCATCCTACATCACGACCCAGGATTGCTGAACCTGCAGGCCTGGCTCCTGCAGCACTAGAGTTCGGAGGGTACGATATCCCAGCGGACTGCAAGGAGGTGCTTGCAAAGGCCAGGGCGTCCTCAACTCTTAAGTGCTAGGAACATAAATGGAGGAGGTTCTATGTCTGGTGCCGTGCACAGAAGATCAACCCTCTGCGGATTATGGCCCCTCAAGTGTTGCCGTACTTGCTGTCGGTGGCCAATGCGGGGCTGGCTCCTCCCTCCATCAAAATCCATCTGGCGTCGATCTCCCGCTACACCAGAACTCTGGGCGCTCGCCGCTGTGGTCTCATGGCCTGGTGAAGGAGTTCATGATAGGACTGTTCCACTCGTTCCTGCCGGTGAATGCTCCGGCTCCGGCCCCGGCATGGGAGCTCAACGTGGTGCTGACCAGGCTCATCGGTCCGCCATTCGAGCCGCTGCATTCGGCACCGTTGAAGTTCCTATCGTGGAAGACAGCGTTTCTTGTGGCCGTCCCCTCTGCACGACGAGTGGGAAAGATCCAGGCCCTCTCCTGTAAACCTCCATATCTGGCATTCCACGAGACGAGGGTAGTGCTGTGGACGCACCCGTCCTTCATGCCCAACGTGCTGTCGGACTTCCATCTCAACGAGCCCTTGGTGTTACCGGTTTTCTTCCCGTCGCCTTCGTCACCGGCTGAGAGGACTTTGCACTCGCCGGATGTGGCTAGAGCGGTGAAGTTCTATGTGGACCGCACAAAGAGTTTTCAGAAGACATCACCGCTGTTTGTGAACTTTGGCCCTGTGAACCAAAGGAAGGCCCTCTCGAAGGCTTCCATTTCCAGATGGCTCTCTGGCTGCATCATGCACTGTCACCTTCACGAGATTCTAGGTAGAGGGCAGTCATTGGCTGGGGGCAGTGAGACCAGTGATTGGTTATTAGTAGAAAGACAGTTCAGAAACGAAACTGAAACTGATTTTTTCTTTACCGAGAATTCCCAGCCTGATGACGGGGAATATTCATGAGTATTTGAATCCATGCCAGACCCATGCTGGAGAACAACAGTTACAGATAAGTAACTTGTTCCTTCTCTATAAATAAAACGAATCACATTGTACTCTTAAATCCCGTTCCCTTTCCGCCATACTGTATGGGCTTCCCTCGCGAGGGACAGGAGACGGAACCTTTTTCACCAGAAAAATCTTCTTCCCCTTTAAATTTAGAGGCGCGCGGGGTGTGCGGCCCTGGGAGCATGCGCTCCCCTGATACCGCCCACTGGCGGCACTCCTCACTCCCCTTTTCCGGGTCGACGGGAACAGGCCGATTCCACCAGCGTTCCTGGGTTTGGCTTCGGCCAAGTAATACCACACGCTCTTCCCCGGATATTCTTCTATCTTGTCTTTTCTTTTTCTTCTTCTTTTGCTCCCTCAGGTCACCCCACCTGTACCCTTAGTCATTCCTCCAATGGCTCCGGTGCCTCAGGCCCCAGCGCTGCCCATGCTTCCTTTGATGGCTCCTGCTCCGGCCCCCATGCCACCGGCAGTACAGGCGGTTCCACAAGCTCTGGTTCTCACACCGCAGCCCACGGCGCCCTGTAGCCCTCCACCAGTTCTGGATCCTCCGAGCACTCAGGCGGACACAGACGAGGAGGAGGACCCCAACACGCCATAGTCGGCGACAGCCTTCCACGAACGCCTTGCGGGCCTGGCGGATTATCTGAGCATTCCTCAGCCTGAGGTTGAGCAGCCCGAGGAGGGGGTCCTGGCAGAAGTCCTCACGCTAAGGCCCCCTCCAAGATAGGGATCCTGATACAGAATGACGTTGTCGCCCTGGCCAAGAATGGGTGGCTCAAGCCGCACTCGGCCCAAACTGTCAGTCGGCGCCTAGACGCCAAGTACAGGCAGCTATAGGGGATACACTCTTGCTTTCGGTTCATCCGCAGCCGCACTCATCGGTGATCGCTGCGGCGTCACTCTATTCTAAGCCTCAGTCGTCCTCGGCTCTGCTAGGCAAGGAGGAGTAGATCTTGGAGGCGTACAGGAAAAAGCTGTACTCCAACGCCTCCCTGCACCTGCGTCAAACCAATGCTGATGCCATGCTGGCAGCTGCTAACCAAAGGCTCTGGCAATTAAATCGTGGACTTCCTCCCGGAACTCCCCAAAGCCAAGCTCGCTTCAAAGCAGGACTAGGAGAAGCCAGGCTGGTAGCGTCGGACATCATGGAGTCCTCAGTGGCCCATATCGATACCTATGGTCGGACCATCTGCATCGCCACGGACATGAGAAGGATGACCTGGCTCCGGGCTACTAAGTTCAACCCGGACGTCCAGGAAGGCATATTGGGCCTTCCATTCGAGGGTAGTGACCTCTTCCACTCCTCCACAGATGAAGAATTTGATAAAAAGAAGAACAGCTCACAGACAGCTAAGTCTTTATCTATTCTTACGAAGGCCACACCCAAGGCGGACACCCAGGCCAATCCACGCTCTGACAAGGGGCGAGTGTCTGGAGGGTTTTGAGGCTTCCAGGAATGGAGGTCCAGACAATCTGACCCTTCCCCAAGTCAGCATAGCAGGAAACAACAAAAAGGGGGGGGATACTATCTGTAGTCTCCACGGGGTACTGCCTACCGGTCCCTCCCTTTTTTCCCTCGTCCCCTCCTCTCTCACAGATTGGGACAGCAACTCTGTTGGCAGAAGTCCGATCGCTCGTAGAAGGCCAGGCAGTGGAAGAAGTCCCTGCCTCCCTGAGAGGATTGGGCTTCTATTCCAGGATTTTCGCCATACAGAAGAACCAGGCTGGCCTGAGAGTTGTGTTGGACCTTTCCACCCTCAACTTCTCCCTACCTCTACAACAATTCAAAATGGTTACTTCATTGCGGAGACACTGAACAGGGGAGACTGGATGTGCTCCCTGGATCTGAAGGACGCGTATCTACACGTTCCAATTTGACAACCGCATCGGTCCTTTCTGCGCTTCAGGATCATGGGCTGCCATTTCCAGTATGAGGTTCAACCCTTCAGCCTCAACTCAGCCCCTAGGGTATTCACCAGACTGATGAATGCGGTGGCAGCTTTCCTCAGGGCCCAGGGCCACGTCATCTACCCATACCTGGACGACTGGCTCGCCTGGGCCATATCTCCGGAAGCTGTTCTTCACACCTCTTCCACGCTTATGAACACACTCCACGACCTGGTGTTTAACATCAATCTCAAGAAGTCTCAGCTGCAACCCACTCTGAAGCTGACCTTCCTGGCCTCATCTGGGACACCGGCTGCGAGAGGGTGTTCCCTTCAGAGGACAAGATCACGGCCATCAAAAGAGCTACTCCTCACTTCCTCTCCAGGACTGTGACCTCGGCCTGGTGGTACCAACACCTACTGGGCATTATGGTGGCATCCTTCTGGCCGTCCCCCACACGAGACTCAGGATGAGGAGACTGCAGCTGCACTTCGCAGCTTCCAGGAATCAGGAGAGGGGCTCACAATCGGAGCCTGTGGACATTTCCACGTCTCTCCACCCAAACCTCCTCTGGTGGTCCGCGGACTTCAACTTACGGCGGGGCAAGCCCTTGTAGCAGCCTCTCCCTCATGTCATGACGGACTCCTCCCTGGAGGGCTGGGGAATCACTCTGGACAACCCGGCAGGAGCAGGAGTCCCATATCAACTGGCTAGAGTATAAGGCCATATGGCTGGCCCTCAAAGCCTTCCTCCCTCTCATAGAGGGAAAGATAGTAGTTATCCAGATGGACAACTCCACCAGCATGTACTACGTGAACAAGCAGGGGGTACCAGATCCCCTCCACTGTGCAACCTCGCTATCAGCATGTGGGAATGGGCCCTGGAGAACAACATCTACCTTATTGCTGTTCACCTCCCGGGGGAGTCCAACCTGGAGGCGTACAGACTCAGCAGACTAGGGGTGGACAATTACGAGAGGCAATTGAACGACCTCCTACTGGAGGAAATCTTCCTTAAATGGGGGCATCACCAAGTGGATCTGTTTGCCTCCCACAACAACAATAAATGCCAGCAGTTTGCCTCCTGGCAGGGCAGGGCCCGGCTCCCTGGGTGATGCATTCCACCTATAGTGGAACTACATGAGGGCGTACGCCTTCCCGCCCACCCCTCTGGTCCACAGGGTGATCTGCAGGATAAAGCAATCGTGTCAACTCAGTGTCATTTTGATAGCTCCCTGGTGGCCGGCGAGACCAGGGTTCTCCGAGCTGCTCAGCCTATCGGACAGGCCTCCCATTCACCTACCGCTGGGCCCAGCTATGCTCCTGACACAGCAGGGGGGGCAGGGTTCTCCAACTTGCGCCTCACAAACTAGCCCTCGCAGCGTGGTTCCTGAACAAGTCACTATGAAACACTTGAACTTATCACAGGCTAACCTGGACATCATTCAGGGTGCCAGAAGCAAAGCTACCAGAAGCCAATACAAGAACAAATGTCTAGATTCTGTCATTAGTCTAGCTCTAAGGAGATCGACCCGCTCAAGTCCTCTTTTTCGGCACACCTCGCACACTCCAGAGTGCAAGTCGACACATGCTGCACCTACCTGGCAGCCATAGGTGCCTACAGAAATTCAGAGGAGGGTCTTATTTCCTCCTCTAATCCTGTGGTCAAGCGACACCTGGCGGGCTTCCACAGACTCTATCCGCCCGTAAAGTGGCCTCACCCAGTCTGGGACCTCAATGTGGTATTGGGCGCATTGGCTCATGAACCATTCGAGCCAATGGCTTCTGCTGACATCAGATTGGTTACCATGAAGACAGCTCTGCTTGTGGGCCTCACTTCAGCTTGCAGGGTCAGCGAGATCCAGGCCCTCGTGGCCTCCAAGCCCTACACCACTTTTCACAAGGATAATGTGGTCCTCCGGACGCACCCTGCTTTCCTACCCAAGGTCCCATCTGCCTTCCACCTTAACGAGTAGATTGGTCTACCTACTTTCTTCTCCGATCCCAAGGATGAACCTCAGAGAGTATTGCATCGCCTCGATGTCAGACGCGTTCAGAAGTATTACTTGAACAGGACCAAGGATTTCCGCAAGTCGGATGCCCTTTTTGTCACCTTCGGAGGAGCAAGGCTAGGTTATCAGGCTTCCAAGGCCTCCATCTCTAGGTGGATGGTCACGGCCATCAAGGAGGCCTATGAGGGGCAACACAGGCTGGTTCCGGCCAATCTGCATAGTCATGCTGTCAGGGCCAAGAGCACGGCTATTGCCTTCCAACGCCATGTGCCATGGCAGGTCATCAGTAGAGCAGCCACCTGGACCACCCCCTCGGCTTTTTGCAAACACTACTGTCTGGATGTCGACTCTAGGTCAGACGCCGCTTTCGGGCAGGCGGTTCTGAGAAACCTGTTTGCTTAAGGAGGGTCTCCTCTCCACCCTGGGGCTACACTCAGTTGTAATCACCCATAAAGTATGGAGGAAAGGGGGCAGGACATAAGAGTAATTAATAGCTACTCACAGTCTGGCCATTTTACTTTGCTCTTCTTTAACTTTTGGGGCCATGTACTATTCACTGAGAGCTTGGTGTAACGGGCCCTTGTCCTGCCATGTATCCAGGTCCATGGCAGTGACCTGTTGTGTGATTTCCTGCTGCCAGACATGTTCATTTGGTTCTGACCACTCATCCCTAACAAAAAGCTTGTGCAGGATGTGCTCCCTAGCCATTTTGATTTCTAGAGGAACAGCCATTTTGGAAATATGAATTTCTTTATTAATTATTTCGGGATTGATTTACTTTTACAAACAGGCCTGATTTTGGAGTATTTGTTTTGAGAGGTGCTTGTACAGTGTAGCACAGTACACCAACCAGGCAAGGTGTCTCTACCCTGCAGGTTAGTCTGCTGTGTTAGACTGTCACGGGTGGTAACTCAAACTCAGAATCAGAAGTATTTCAATCAGGCGGTACACCCTTGTCTCAGCCTAGTATGCAGGACACAGCTGAAATTCTTATTTTATTATGTCTATAGGTTCAACATTCTGAGTGATATACCACTCATATCACACCCCTTCTCAAAATACCCCCAGGTCACAATGGACCAGGAATCAGGCTGGTCGGTAAAGGTAATATTTATTTATTTATTTAAAATTCAAATTAAGCATATATTTTTGAATATGGAGCGGCAATCACTATTGTGGTGACGATAACAGATAAGGTATGTAAGCAGTTAAATTCACTTTTAGTCACACAGAATATAAAACATCAGAGAAAAGAACACCTTTGGCTTGTTTGAAAGGATAGCACTTAGGTTAGGATTTCCCCCTGCAATATTCCTCAACCAACAAATAAGCAATTCTTTTTTTCCAACATTATTTTTATTATTTTTGGCATAACAAGTCATACAGATTCTCAGAGTGTTACATATGTAGTACGTGGGTTGTAGCATTAAGGAGAGAAAAGCGACAAGATGTAACTGAGTCTTAGCAAATTATGCATTAACTTCCAACAATAAAATTGTTAATAACAACTGAGGAGGGAGAAGGGGTGTGGAGGGAACATGGAGCATTATACACAATAGGAATAGAAGACTGCTTAGTTCAATGGTGGGGTCATTTTAGAGGGGGCCGAATGGCTCTCCGGCTGTGTTTAGGACGGGTTCTTCGGGGTAGCCTTGGTAAAGTTAGGGGGGCTAGTTTGATTAGCAGCTTGTGGCTCAGGGGTGTGGTGGAACCCCATCGGTCTCAAGCCTAGTTTTAGTCTAGTTCTGTTCAGTCCTGGGTTTCCACCCAGCACAGAGTTGGGGGCTGTCTTGCCACCCCCGGAAATTGTTGCACGTAGTCCAGGAAAAGGGCCCACATGCGTTCGAATTTGGGCTTGTTGCCTAGACTGATGGCCGTGACTTTCTCGGCTGCCACAATTTCCCAGCATTTGGACCACCACATGTGCGTGAACGGGCCCTCCGGATTTTTCCAGAGTCTGGCGATGGCGATTTTGGCGGCTGTAAGGAGGTGGGAGCATAAGTCCGCCAGGCAGCCTGTAAGGGGGAATTGGCCGTCTCCTGTAGACCCTAGCAGCATTATTCCTGTGTCCCACGGGATTTTGAGCCCGGTGATTGCTTTAATCTGTTCCAAAATATTCTTCCAAAATAGGGCGGCTTTTGGGCAGGACCAGAAGAGGTGGAACAGGGTTCCCCGTTCTGAACATCCTCTCCAGCACTGAGCAGGGATCGCTGGATTGCACTTGTTTAGAATGGCAGGGGTTCGGTACCATCTGTGGCAAACTTTAAACGCACTTTCTTGGTTTGTCACGCATTTTGAGCTTTTTGGTGCCCGGGTTCATATATGGTGCCTTTCCTCTGGTTCTATCGGTCTTCCAATGTCGTCTTCCCATTTCAGCATGTATGGTTCTTTTATAGCGGGGTCTGTTCTGTCCAGTATTTTGTACAGTGCAGAGATTTTTCCCTTTGGGGGGCTTGCTGAGAGGGGGAGTTCTAATGCTGTGAGCTCTCTGCTGCCCTTTTTCCTGACCTGCGGGTTAGATAGCCAGTGCCTCAGTTACGTGTAGCGAAACCTTTCGGTTTCCGGGATCTTGAATGTGGCTTTACACTTTCCAGTTTAAGGGACGCCCATTCTCGTAGAAATCCGCTAAGGTTTCTAAGCCGCCGGCTCTCCATCCGTGAACTGATTTGGTGAGACTCCCGGGGAGAAGTCTGGGTTCCCCCAGATTGGTATGAGGGGACCCATTGTGCCTCTACAATTCCATCGGCGGGCTGCCGTTTTACAGCTGGCAACCGTGTTCCTTGTTGCTGGTAGGGGGCCCAGTTCTTGGGTCCCTTTGGGTTCTTTGGAGTGGGGCAGCGCTTCTAACGGGGTCTTGCTGCAATCTTCTTCCAGTTGTAACCACCTGGGGCGGTTAGCGCTGAGCTTCCAGGAGAAGGATAGGTCTAGCTGGGCTGCTAGACAATACCCTGCTACTTCTGGGACCTCCAGGCCACCCAGAGCTGCGCTTCGGAGCATGATGCGTTTCGGGATACAAGACTTCTTTCCATCCCAGACTAGGTTCAGGATCTCTCTTTGCAGCTTTCGCAGGGCCTTTTCCCGGATCGCCACAGGTAGTGCTTGTGCGTAATATAGCAACCGTGGGGTCAAATTCATTTTTTATCGCTGTGATTCGGCCAAACCAGGAGATTTCTTGTTTTTTCCAACGGTTGATGTCGTTTTTCAGGTCTCTGAAGAGTGCTGGGAAGTTTGTCTTATATAGCTTCTCAGTTTTGTTGGGTATCTGAACTCCTAGGTAGCAGATGCTGCTTCCTGCTCAGGGGATCCCGAACTCCTCCTTGAAGTTGGATTTGGGCTTACTTGGGATGTTGATGCCCAGCGCTACGGATTTGGATATGTTTATCGTAAACCCTGAGGCTGCTCTGAATTCTTCGAGAGTTTGCCATAGGGCTCTTATTGATTCTGTTGGATGGATGAGTGTGAGGAGCACATCGTCTGCGTATAAGGTGATTTTGTAGGTTTCTTTTTTGAGCGTGAGGCCGTGTATACTGTCCGCCAATGGCTCCATTGATAAGGCAAAGATAAGTGGGGAGAGTGGGCTTCCTTGTCTCGTACCCCGGGTTATGTTTATGCTGCCGGATTTGGACCCGTTAAGGCGTAGGCTCGTGGAAGGTGTTTGATAGATGGCTAGGACCCATTTTATGAAGTTTGGGCCGAAGCCAAAATGCCGTAGGATTTCTTCTACGTAGCCCCAGTCGAGCATATCGAATGCCTAATGTGCATCTAAGGAGAGGACTGCTAGCCTTGAACCTAACCTGTTTGCTGACTCTTTGATGTTTATAGTTCTGCGAATATTGTCTTGGGTGCTCCTTCCCGGGATGAAGCCAGCTTGGTCTGGATGAATGATCGCTGGGAGGGAGGGGGCCATCCGGTTTGCCAGAATTTTGGCAAATATTTTCGCATCGTTGTTTAGAAGCGTTATGGGCCTGTATGATGCACAAAGCGTTCGGTCTTTACCCCGGCTTTTGGATCAGCACAGTTATTGATTCGTTCATCGATGCAGTAGTGGAGGCGGTGGAGAGAAATGAGTTGAATAGATTTGCCAGTTGCGGTGCTAGCAAGTGCGCAAACTTCTTGTAGAATTTTGAGGATAGCCCATCTCGTTGTGTTTTTCAGGTGACGGATCGTTTCACTAACTTCCTCCGCTGATATTAGACCCTCCAAATCCGGGAGTGAAGGGGATGGCTGTGGTTTTGGGATAGGGGCCAAGAATTGAGTAATGGCTGGAGTTAATGACTGAGGCCCTGCCATAATTTCCTTGTGGTGCTGCACCATTATCTCCAGCTTTTCAGGGTCCAGGTGGTGTAGGGAGCCATTTTTGTCTAGCAGGGTTTGGATGTGGTGCCTAGCTTGGAGCTTTTTCAGTTTGTCTGCCAGGAGCCGGTTCGCTTTGTTGCTGTTAAGGTAATAGTACTCTTTGGTATAGGTTAGTGCTCTGGTGGCTCGGTCTGCTAAGTGGATCTCCAGCTCTCTTTTTAGTTCTTGTTGTGTTGTTTTCGCATAGCGCTGTTTGAGTTTATTTTCTAGTTCAACGAGTCTCTCCTTTAGCTTTCTTTGCTTCAACAGGTTATAGTGCTTGAGTCTAGCCGATGAATACATCGCCACCCCTCGGATTACCGGCTTCATGGCATCCCATACTGTTGCTATTGAGGTGTCTGGGGTTGTGTTCTCGATGAAATAATTCTGAATCGCCTACGCAAGGTCGGAGCTGGCCGCTAGGTCGGTGAGGATGTAGTCTTGCAGGGTCCATTGCCTATGAGTACTCCGTGAAGTAGCAGCGACATCGTAACTGGGGCGTGGTCTGAGATTGCGATGAGTCCAATTTGGATATTCTCCACGCAAGGGGCCATGGTGTTAGCGGCGAGCAGAAGATCAATCCGCGAGTAGCCTCTGTGTACGTGTGAAAAGAAAGTGTAATCTCTTTCTCCCTGGTTGCGTAATCTCCATATGGCTATGGTCTCGGTTTCCCGCAGGAATTCGGCCAGGGATTTGCCGAATTCTTCCCTCGAGACGGGAGCATCTTATCTACCCTCGTGTCTGGCGGGAGATTGAAATCCCCTCCGATTAGCAAGTGGCCTGTGGAAAAGGCCGTGATGGTCGGAAGGAGACTCCGGAGGAATTGGTCTTGCTCTTTGTTTGGCCCGTAGATTGCCACCAGGGTTTGTTTGTTTGTTTTGTTTGTTTGTTTATTTGGTATAGCGCAAAACCAAACCCGAAAGGGTAGCTGGGCGCAGACAGTACAAGGATACTTGAGAACTTGGTTACAGGAAAAATACAGTTATACAGTTCATATTACTAACAAAGTTGCATGTACAAGAAAATACGAAACTACAGTTCAAGCTGGTTAACCAGATATCAGTTCATATAGTTAAAGTCATCTAGAGCAGGTGGCAATGGAGCGGTAAGCTAAGTGTCGTTGGAACGTATCCAGGTGAGGACTTTCCGCCTGAAGCTATGGTAAGGTTGGTCCATTCTAAGATCCAGGGGGAGTTTGTTCCAAGTTTGTGCAGCTATGACCGGAAAACTGGAGCCGCCAGCTGTACTCTTTTTATATCTAGGCACCACTAAAGTATAGGCGTTAGTCATTCTAGTAGGACGGTTTGAGGTTCTCTTGTTAACTCTGTTTACCAGGTAAGGGGGAGCTATATTGTTAAGACATTTGGAAGTAAGGGAGAGTGTTTTGAGGGCAATCCTGTCTTTGATTTTTAGCCAGTGGAGATATGAGCTCTATTAGGAATATTTAAAGCTACTCTAATAGCGTTGTTTTGGAGTGTTTGGAGTTTATCAAGGATATACTTGTTAGATCCTGCATATAGGGCATTACAGTAATCCAACTTGGAAATGATGAGTGCATTAGCTAATGTAATGCAACTAGTCTCAGTTAGAAATGGTCTACATGCTCGGATCAATTTACAAGTATGTGCAGTGGAAGATGCTAGTAAGTTACTTTGTTTCTTGAAAGTGAGCGCTGAGTCGAGATAGACCCCGAGGGTTTTTACTGCAGGCATCACTTTGATGACATTATTGGCGATGTTGAATGAGGCATAGTTTGGGTCAAGTTTTTTGATGGCCAGCTCTGAGCCGAGGATCAGTAACTCAGTTTTGTCGTCATTCAAGCAGAGGCCGTGAGATGCCATCCATGCCTGAATGAGGAGATATATCTTATTTACTAAGGCCGTGTCTTCCAAGAAGTTGCCCGAAAGGGGGATAATGATTTGAGTGTCATCTGCGTAATTAGTGTAGATGATACCCAAACTATCCAACTTGTCAAACAGGGGCTTAGTAAAGATGTTATACATCGTCGGAGATACACATGATCCTTGAGGGACCCCGCATGAAACTTGTGTGGGATCAGCGGCTGCTAGGGGGGAGAAGACTCACATTGGCCGGTTTGCAAGGAAGGATTGTACCCAGGTTATGGCATCACTTGAAAAATGAGCGGCAAAGCTAAGGTGATTGCATAAGACTGCGTGATCTACCAAGTCGAAGGCCGCAAGTAGGTCAAGGAGGAGTAGCATAGCTGACTTGCCATTGTCCTTCAACTCGTCAATTTGGGTCTTGAGGTCAATCAGGGCTGTTTCAGTACCATGAAGGGGACGGAAGCCAGATTGCCGTGAGCCTAGTAGATTGTTAGTTTCTAAGTAGTCCTGAATTTGCAGGTACGCTACTCGGTCAATAATTTTAAGCAGAAATGGGACAGTGGTGATAGGTCTGTAGAGTGTCGGTATTGCAGGGTCAAGTGTTTGTTTTTTTAGCAAGGGGAGCACCCAAGATTGTTTGAGGTTATTGGGCACTAGGTTAGACTTAAAGGATGCATTGATGAGTTTAGAGATGAAGGGGGCTAAGTCTCTAGCTGCATCTTTTATAATTTGGGCAGGGCAATTGTCACCTTTGCAGTTGGAGGGCTTTAGAGATAGTATGATTTTTTCTGTCTCCAATATAGATATTTGTCTGAAGCTAAATGGGTGAGGGGTGTTAGGCTGGTTTGGGAAGGAGCTGTGGCTGAGGTGTAGGCTCCGTTGGCAGGAGCAGGGAAGCTTTTTTATTGGCAATTTTGGTTTGGAGCAAGCTAATTTTGCCCGCCAAGGCATTTTGTATATTAGTGCAGCAGAGCTTATTTTTAGGAATGTTATCAGTCGGGGGTATGGGTGATTCCATTTCACGGAGGATGGAGAATAGCTCCTTGGTATCTGATTTGGCCTTAGATATTCTCTCATTAAAGGTATTTCTTTTAGTGCTTATGATTTCCTTTTTATACTGTTTGGCGAGAGTGGCTAATTTAATTTTGTTCTCCTCAGTGGGTGAGTGTTGCCAAATTGACTGCAGCTTTCTTTTTTGAATTCTGAGGTCTTTCAAGTGTGGTGTGAACCAGTTGATTAGGAGACAAAGTTGTTTGCTTTTGCGTGTTTTGGTAGGGGCAATTAGGTCAAGTGCCTTGATCATCAGGCTGTTATAGGCTTCCACAAGCGACGTAGGGTCTGTGATGTTATCTAGATTGTCGAGAGTAGGGAGGAGGTGGGGTAGGAGTTGTTCTGCTGTGATGTCTTTTTTACTTCTGGTGGGGAGTGGCGGGGCCATAAGTATAGGTTTGGGTCAGATAAGGTCAAGTGAGGCATTGAATATAATTAAATAATGGTCAGTCCAGGATTGTGGCACTATGTTGGTAATGCTAATGTTGCAATTCCGATCAGCAACCCAGTCTAGGGTCCTGCCTTTGGCATGAGTAGGGGAGGAGACTTTTTGTGTTAGGGTGTAGTCATTCAGAAGTGAGGCAATGGATAGGGCGTGTTTGCCATTACAGTCATTAAAGCCCAGGTTGAAGTCTCCCAGTAATAGAATTTGAGCGTGGTCTTTAGTATTATTAGTTAGGATACTTGTTAGGTCGTCTTCAAAGGTTCCTAGTGGTCCGGGTGGTCTGTAGATGACATACATGGTGAGGGTGCGGTTACAAGAAAGGTGAAGTTTAGCAGTAAGGAGTTCACATGATGGAAATTGCAAGGTAGTAGCTAATCTGATGGGTAAGGTCGATTTTATGGATGATAGCTAGGCCACCTCCTTTGGTGTTGGGTCTATCGACTCTTAGTAATTGGTAGCCGTCAGGTATAGCTAGCATGATGGCAGGGCCAGCCGCCTCATGGAGCCATGTTTCGGTTATGACTAGTAGGTCTAAATTCTCATTGGTTAGTGTCCGAGATCTCTGTAGCGTGGGCTACCATGGATCTGGCATTGATGAGAGATCCAGTTAGAGAAAGGGTGCTAGTTGGTTTAGTCAAGGGAAATAGTTTATTTTTAGTAGGGGTGACTCTTTGTGCAGGTGACTGGTTAGTAGTTATAGGGGCAGGGTGGAGAGTGGCAGGTTTGAGGTATTGCGAGTGTTTGTTAGCTAGATCAATATAGCCTCTATAGTTGTGGTGGGATGATGGTTCATGAAGACGGGACAATCTTGCCCTCAGTCTCACGTTTCTGTCCTTAGGAGGGTATGAGACAGCAGATGCAAGTGCCATGGTGGTGAGGAGGCTCAGTGCAAGGTGTAAAGTTTGGTGTTGGGTGATTTTCATTATGGTCGTGGGCAGGGAGGAGTTGCTGATAGGTAAGTCCAAATTCGGGCTATAAGTGTAGACTAGTGCTGCGTGCAAAGGCGAGTAACTATATAGGTTATGGCACTTCAGTAACAGGGAAGTCTAAGCAATCTATTAAGAGACCGTATAATGGTGGTTGGGTTAATCTAGGCAAGTACAAATGGGCTGGGACCTAGGTAGGCAGGCAACTGGCCAGTACAAATGGTGGCAGACTAGGCGGGTACAGATGAGCTAACTAGGGCAGTGTATCACCTAAATGCGTGAGTCACAGTGCAGCCAAAAACACATTGGGGTGCATAAAGTAACTAGGGCAGTGTTTTACCGATTGACAACCATAAGGCACAGCACAAATCAGAGGCATAGCACAAATCAAGTGTGGTCTATTGGCGACCATAAGGCACAACACAAATCAGAGGCACA
Organism: Ambystoma mexicanum; assembly: GCF_040938575.1. Classification (NCBI taxonomy): domain Eukaryota; kingdom Metazoa; phylum Chordata; class Amphibia; order Caudata; family Ambystomatidae; genus Ambystoma; species Ambystoma mexicanum. The sequence goes on along the minus strand of NC_090936.1, from coordinate 293,728,228 downwards.
AATCAAGTGTGGGCTATTGGCGACCAGGGTAATCGGTAGTTCGACTAAGAGTCCTTTCAGGAGTAGGAATCTACCTTCCGGGTCTCTTTTAATGGAGATCTGTGCTAGTGAGAGATTTTGGCCTAGGAGGATAGCAACTCCTCTTTTTTTCTGTGTAGCTGAGGCGAAGTAGCATTTCGGGTAGCGTCGGGGCGTATTCGCTTTATATCTTCTGCAAACAGGTGGGTTTCCTGGATGAAGACAATGTCAGCTGCTAATTGGTTTAGTTTGTGTTCCACTGATTTCCTCTTTCTTGGTGCGTTGAGCCCCTGCACATTCCAAGTTGTGATAGTAAGTGATTTGTCTAACAAACCCATCCTTTAAATCCTAGATAGAGCGCTTCGTAGTCTTCCCTAGAGATTTCCTGTTCCATGTCTTTCAATGTTGTGTTCCGTCCTGCTCCCTTCTTTATGAGAATCGCCCCCCCTTCTCGTCACTCCCTCCCTCCCCCCCCAAACAATAACGAGGTGTCCGGACCAGCCTTCGACCAACGGGGCACCCGGCCGGACCGGTGTAGTAACTCTGCTTGGAGGCAAACATTGCCTCTTCTGTTGACCAGTAAAGATCAGGTTGAGGCTGGAGAGTTCATTTGGTGAAGTTAGCTTGGAGTCTTTCAGCCTCCCACTCAACGGTTGTTATCCCGTTTGGATTTGCCCGGCGGGCCTCGAGGTCTGCGGCGCCCCGCCATCTTGGTGCAGACTCTGGTGGGGTCTCCACGGGGTCTCCGCAGCTTCGGCGGGGGGTCTCTCCCCGTCCTCCGGATTCATGAATCGATTGGCTTCCCTAGAAGAGGGGATAGTCCAAGACCTGCCCTCCAAATTGAAGATTAGAGCTGTAGGGATGCCCCAGCGGTAGGTTGTTTTCCTCTCACGTAGCCATTCGGTGAGGGGCTTAAGGGCTTTTCTTTTTGCGAGAATAGACGCTGCCAGGTCCTGATATAGGGATATTTCGGCATCTCGGAAGTTGATTCGGGCCGAGCTTCTGGCTTTGTGCATTATTTCTTCCTTGACTTTGTAGAAGTGGACTCTCACTAGTACGTCCGGTGCAGGATTTGCATTTTGTCTGGCTCTGACCCTGTGAACCCTATCCAGTTCCAGAGGGGCTCCATCTGGGAGCATTAGGATAAAGCGGAATAGATCATTGACATAGGAGTTAAGTTCTTCATCGGGGACAGAACCCGGTATGCCCCTCAAGTGGATATTGGTCCGCCTGCACCTATTTTCGGCTTCTTGTTTGTTTTCAAGGGCTTCGCATCTGGCCTCCAGTGAGGTGAGTCTGTCAGCCCCCTCCCCAATTTCAAAGCTTTGCTCGAACAGGGTGGTTTCAATTTCTTCTGTTCTGGTTTCAACTTCCCCCACTCTTTTGTCCAGGGACGCTATTTTGCCTTTCAGTTCTTCTGTGCCCTTTTGATACTCTTTAGTTATGGCAGACAGGAGCTCTTGGGGGTCAGCTTTCGTCACTCCTTTGGTTGGAAGCTCGCTGTGGGGGTCTGGGGGTGCGCCCGCGGTGTCGTTACGCTCCCCTTTCTTCGACTTTTCGCCCATGGTGGTAGATAGTAGAGTCGCTATGCCGGTTTGCTTGGATGATTTCTGGTTCCTGGCCATTTACTTCTTGTGGCTTAGGTGGGAGCTTGTCCGCTCCACTCCCAAGTTGGGTTGTTTTAGGACGCCTAGAGTCCCCCCGCGACCTCGACCCCTCTGCTGGGCGGGTTTATGTGCTGTTTCTGCTGCGGGTCAAGCCGAGTAGTTGGCTGTTGTACTTTTTTAGAGTCTTGGGATCTGGTGGAGGGCGGTAAGGCTCCGGGCCACCCTCGGACGGATCACTGCTCCAGGGGTTTGTGGTTTTCTCTGAGGGCAGATGTGGAGGAGCCCGCAGGGCCACGGGGCTCAGAGGGTGGGGATGGAAGCAGGCTCCCCCTCCCAAATCGTGCCTATGCCTCACACCAGAGGGGGGGGTCCACAGACGGGCTGATGCCCCACCCACGACCAGGACCGGATTGAGGAGACTGGTTTGCTGATCCGGGGGGCTTCGACTCGGTGCGGCAAGTGCAGTCCTACCTTCCTCCAGGAGCGGGCATCGGGGCTCGCGCCGCCAGGATCGTTGAGGGGCCACTCTCTCCCCGGCTTCCGGTGCTGCTGGAGACAGGCTGGTGGAGGGCAATCCCCCACGTCCCCAGCTCCAGCTGGGATGCAGGGGGCCCTGGATTACCCACAGGCTTCCGCGGGCTGCCGGCGGCCGTAAGCCTAAGGATCCGGGAGGGGGAGGGAAGGTGAGCCCCGGACTACACTCCTCCCTGGCGGGGCTCACTCCGCTGCTGCTGGTGGCTCCGAGGTTCGATGCGCCGGCCCCCTCACGTCCGAGGGGGGAGGGGTCATCGAACTCCGCCGAGGGAGCGGCCTTCTTGGTTACTTTCGTGGTCGGAGCCCAGCCACGGTGAGGGGTGATCTAGCAGGACCGGAAGGGGAGGCCGGATCCCGTGCCCCGGGCCTCCGGGAATGGGCCTGCTCAGCTACCACGGGAGATGGTTAAGTGTTTCCCTGCATCGGTGCTGGAGGGTTTGTTGGGTCCCACCAGCAGGCGGGGCCCGCTGCTGTCCGTGCTGGGCCCTACTGGTGCAGCTGCTGCTGGAGCCGCGGGCGATGATGCTCCCCCGGACCTTAGGTGCTGAGGCGTCACAGCTCCTAGAGACGTTGGGAGGTAAGGCCCAGATGGAGAAACTTCATGTCGCCCCACTTTGTGGTGGAGACCGCCCCGCCGCCGCTGCTAGTCTTCGGGCCCGGAGCCCCAGTCCTCCCACGCCGAGACAGGGGGACTCGCAGGGCCCCATCCGGAGGCGGGATCTGCCGCTCTTGTGGTTGGGCACTACGCCAAGACGGGTGCGATCATAGCCTTAGGTGCTGGAATCTCCGTCTTTTGTAGATACGGGAGGGAAGCTTGCGATCAGCTCCAGGGCGGGCGCTCGTAGTTCCCGCTCGGTTCGGAAGTGGGAGAGGGGGCCGGGTTATGCCACACCTCAAGCCGCCATTTTGGGATGCCGCCCACGTCTTTGCATCTCGCTGGGGGGGGGATTGCCTCAAACTCGGTCCCCTTCCAGCCTAGGACCACGGCATTAAGGCATGGGCTGCAGCAGCCTCCCGGCTAGTATTCGAGAACCTGAACTTTACTGGGCATTACGGGCAAACACGCGGTAACGGCCGGGAGCTCTCACCGGACCCGACTGTTTGCCATGGCGCCAAGCCACGCCCCTCACAAATAAGCAATTCTAAACTGATCTGAGGAAGCAGCAGGTATTCAGGAATAAAGAACACTAAATAGAATTGAAATACCACCTTCCCTCCCCGAACAAGAGAGAAAAACGATTTGGAAATCTTACACTTTAAAATGGAATTAAAAAATGGCTTAGCAAAACAATGAAAAGTGTGCAAAAATCCTTAAATCAGTATACATTTCTATGGGAGCAACATTGAAAAGATGCTAACAATCATGAGCTACAGTTTAAGCAAAATTAACCATTTTGAATCTGAATGGAAGGTCGGAAATAATTAAGAACAAAAATCACACGTGTAAAACTTTTCAGAAATGCATATTCCCGTCTAAATTTAACCGAACGATTATTTAAGAACAACGGGTGAAATATACTGATTCTGAGTTGGGATATAGCTATGGGTCTTAGGTATACTTCAGAGTTGAAATGAAGTATCTAGCTATTAAATTGAGTGAGTTATGCAACGTTGAGTGAGAGGCGTTTTTTGGAAAATAAAGGTGCAAAAAAGAAAACGGAAATCAATTTTTACAAGGATAGTTTTATTCTACACTAGGGCATTCAGGCTAGGTTACGAGATTGAAACACAGTAAGCTCTAGAGTTGATACGTGGAACCAACCACAGCACCTACGTGTCCGCCCTGGTGGACTCTGTCCGATTACCCGAGGGAGGATTTAAAGGTTTGGGATTTCACAAGACAAACTTATTTAAAGAAGTTAGCACTAGCGCAAAGAATCAAAGGCAAGGTTTCAAGAATGGTTGTGCCAATATTACAGCTTCTTAAGGTAAGGATAGGATGATTTAGTGATTGGGATGGAACAAAACAAGGCAAGGTATGCAAAGATTTTCTTTGCTTCCTACTAATACTTACAGTCCACTTTTATTTAGGATTTTGGACCGTCAAGGGTCCTGGTCATCACACGGAAAAGGTCTAACCAAGGACAGCAGGGCACGTCCGGCGGGATAGGGTCAGCTGGGCGGTTCTTGTCACCCTGACTGTCACCTCGGGTTACTGCACTGGACTGCACTAGACTGCACTGGTTACTGGAGACTGGAGATCAGTGGTATGGTGAGTTTGCAACAGGCATACATTTAGTAGCAAGCCAGGCTGGATCAGAAATGCTTCCCTTAGGTTTTGGGATTTGTTTAGAATTTAAGGCCTAGCTGAAAAAAGAGTCAGCAATACTTAGGCGTTGACTTTATTATGAAATCAGGAACAAGAATGGAGAATTCAGGAACAGGGCGCCACGCAGAAAATCAGGATGAAGTCAGAAATCAGTGTGTCTATGTGTTGTGACGTTCCCTGATTTATCATGCCAAATGACATCACTAAATTATATGGCATCACTAAATTATATGTACTGTCCACACACCTACGGCTAGGATTGGGTAAAAGCACACTCTCCGTCTTGCTTTTCGCTGATTGGATCATGGAAAATGATGTCATGTTTTATGGTGTTACTTTTACAATGTATGGAAACCTCCCATAGCTATTGCGACCAAAATCTAACTTTCCCACCAATACATATTTATGTAGTTATGATCTCTAAGAAAATCAGATGCACATGTTACATATCTTGTGGGTCACATTTCAATCGAAATAAGTCTGGGAGACCTGGCTTTGCCTTTCTGCTACATTTTGGCAATTTTAACCATGAACGATTTGGCTTAACATTTCACAATTTTGTACATAGATGTGCAATTACCCCTGGGATATGTGTAAAAAAATGTTATATGCGCTGCATTAATACTTTTCATTCAATCGGTCATTCTTTACAACTTCTCTTCCTTATGCAGTAAGAAGCTCTACCAAGTTTTCAAATGAAAAGCATAAAATTAGATTTAGAATTATGCACTTTCACATTTTTCCTCATTCTTGTGGCAAAGTTAAATAGTTCAGTTACAAATAGGCTTTTTAAACGCCAAATGTTCTTGTCAGTTTTTTTTCTTTTTCCCCCAAGTGTAAGCAAATGTCAATCCTTTGAAGTAGAATGTGGGGCCTCTTCTTTGAGAGTGAGGCTTCCTGCCCCTCCCACTGGAAGGGTTAGTGTCTTAGCCTGCTATCGTCTTGGCCTGGGGCAAAGACGAATGTCTAATGTGACTTGAAAGGCCCCATTGTCCAGAGATTCAAAGCCTCCACCTAGCAATTAGTCTTTTCCTGTTCCAGCAGTGAGGTGTCTCCCTTTCTCAGGGTCAGCACTGACAGAGCAGTTATTTTTTTTTATTTTTTAAATAGTGTACCAACTCAGACCGGGTTGAGTTTTGATTTATGCCTTTAAATCTCAACTTTAAACATATAGAATTAAAACAGTTTATAAGTGTGTCTTTACCATTACAAATCCTTTTACATTTCTTAAGTAATTAAGCCTTGACCTACAATGTACTTTTAACATGGGCGATTTTCCCTCTTCAGTCAGGAAAAAGTCAATTTTACCATTTCCTTTAAATTCGGCTTTCCTCTGCAGCAAATATACACTTTGGGCAGCTTATAGTTCTTGTCTTGAGTGCTAGAATTGTTTTGCTGCATTTATTACATGTATCAGACATTTGCTTAGAGTCTCTCTCTGCACAGCTGATTCTTGATACTTGTTACAAAGTTTTAGGCGCGTTGCCAAGGAGCTGTCATTCAATGATGCCCGGTTTCTCTGAGCCACAATGAATAATCATGGGCATTGCATTTTTTTTTAAATCACAGTGGTTTATAAGAAAATGATGCATTTAGCGCCAAGCAGCACTTTTGAAGGTTGGGGAATGTGGAATTTAAAAAGGCATTTTTGGGTTTTCAGCCCAATGAGGCTGCTTCATTCACTTTGCTCCATGAAAATGTTACAGAGCCCACTGGCATACTCCTGCAGTGAGGACTCTGTTTCAACCCCACCTGAAATGTGTGTGGTAGGGGGTGTGCAGACATTTTCTGGTTGTGACACAAACACAGTTTTAAAGATCTTGGCGCGCACAGGAGTCGGCGCAGTCATGTTGGGCTGTTTCTTTCACCATTATAGTAAAGTGATGTAGAGAGGCACATCTGAGTGGGTCAAAATATCCCACAGGATCCCCCCTACTGTCCTCCAATCAGGATTTCAGCAAAGGGATATACATACATTCAGTGAACATTGAGATATTTCTATGCTTCAGAAGTACCCCCTACTGGGTTTTCTATGAACTCCTCTATTTGCTGCAAAGGGTGCCTGGGGTGGCAACTCTTTAGCTGATTGATGTGGACCCACTTTTTTTCTTCTGTCAGGTCGCCCTTGGGGATGCAGATTCTGTAGGCGAGTCCTGGGAGGGTGGCCTCTCCTCCATTTCTGAACTTCCATTTTCTACCGTAGCACTGGGGCTGACCGGAAGGCTTTCTGTAGAATTTCCAGGACCCTGAGATTTACTCTCCAGTTGGGACCGGGCTCGGCAATCACTGGGATCCAAATTAATCTCGAGTCGGTTGAGGATGTGACTGCCCATGTAAAAGGCAGAAGGAACACCTTGCACGACCCAGCAATTGTGTTGTATGCTTTTATCACAGCTAGAAAGTTTGATCATACAACTGCTAAGCCGAAGATGTTTGGAACAGGGAATTTCCAGGCCCCATACCCATGGACAAAATGACTCAACGGCGGGCAGGGTCTGGTCTTTTGGGAGTTTCTTGAATAATGCTTCTCTGATGAAGCTTTCTTCGCTATTCAAGTCCACTCGGGCAAGGACAGACCCCTTCCAGTCATTTAACTGAATTGGGAGGTTCGCCCTTCTTCTGAATGCCTGCTACACCTGGTGCTGGTTTGTTATCAGTTTTGTCTATGGAATTGGGATTTTTTGATTGTGAATTGGTATAGAATTTCAGGGTATTTCCTTCCAGTGTGGAATGCCACTTGAAACTGGAAGGAAGGTTGATTTTCAGAAATAGAGAGGAATTCCCATCACAAGTTTGTTGTCCTACAGAAATAACTGTCACGTCAGGGATTTGATTATTTTGAAAATGAAACTCAATATGATCCTGTTTTTGTTCAACCATGTGGCATGGACCATTTAAACTAACATGGTTGACACTATGTTTTAATTGTATTGGCCGGTTAGTCTGAGTCCAGAGGACCTTGTTCACGCAGTCTATTAGGGTGGACAACCTTTGCAGGATGTCATTCCCCAGTAGACAGGGTGTTCCCTCTGGCATCACGACTATGACCAGGTGTTTCACCTTGTGTCGCCCAATTTTAATTTCCAGATCTGCAGTCCTCTCGACAGGAATTTCATTCCCATCAAAGTTCTGAAGTTGTCCAGGAAGAGGGGTGAGCGGGATCTGGTATCTCTCACCCCTTCCTGAATTCAGCAGATCAAAGGCCCTCTTTGACAGAAGAGTTGCTTGGGATCCAGTGTCCACCAGTGCCGACACCGTACACTGCCCTTGTATTTGGACTGGGGCATAAAATCTTCCCTCCTTCTACACAAGGGGGCAGAGATAATGTGAATTTTGGGCAGATTGGTTGGTTCATTTCTTGATTCTTGACTCCGGCACAGGGGTAGTTTGGGCATGATTCTGTGTGGGAGCTTGGGGATCTGCAAGAAAGATGTGGCAGTTGGATATGGGGGAGTTTTGGGAGAAGATCTTTTTTCCCAGAATCCTCTGAGGACTCTTCCCCTTCAAATTGGAGTACACTAACCTCCACAAAATGAGTCTTTTTAGGTCCTTTATTTCTCCTACCCGCCATCTGTTCCTTGGGTTGCAGACTTTCGGGGGTAGGAGATTTTGGTTCCGGTTCCTAGGTTTCCAGGGGCTCTTCATGGGTGGGGAAGGAAGCTTCCTCTAAGGTTTTGCACCTCCCTTCCCCCCGTGCCTGCTCCTCTGGAACTGGTGAGTTGTCAGGGTTCTCTCCCCATCATTGTTCTGGAGTACCAGACCCTTGGTTTGTGGGGTTCTGAGCCGCCATGTTCATCTGAGGGTTCTGCTGAGCCCTCAACATGCGCCCCAGATCCTGGGACAAGTTCTAGACCTGGCGCTCCAGTTAAGACACCCGTTCCGGCTGCTACGGGGGTCTCTGGTCCATTGTAGTGACTCACAGGAAGGGTAACTGTCCCTTCTCCCATAATACCCTGGGTTTGGAAAATTGGGGTAACCCTCCACCCTTGGCCTCCCCTCCCCCGGATTGGGCTGTCTGGGCTCAGGAATGTGGGGAACGAAAAGAGGGTTGTTTTGAGCGTACCAGGAAAAGAAACTCAAACCGGCATTTGAGGAATTACTGCCCTCCTGGGGAAAGTTAGGAGGGAAGTTTCCTGGGGTGTTACCTACCTAGTTGGATCCCCCCTGCCCTTGTATCGGGGGCTAATGTAATCAGGGGAGGTAGGGGTCCCATTTTTGGGATTACTTCCCTGACTGCCTGTCTGGGATTGGCCTGATTGCCTTCGGGTTCTTTGGCTGGAAGGATTTTGTACCAGTATATTTTTAGGCCCCCCATCTCCACATCTAAAATGGGGGCAACCTTCACCTCCGCCATCTTCGCAGCAGCAGGTGTGTTGGCTGGCTTGGGGTTTTTATTTGTGTTCTTGTTATCTACAGGTTTTTGTACCTCATAAATACGGGTCGCCTGTTCTATGACCCAGTCCAGTGATCTGTTCTCGTGAAAGTCCCTCACCAGCTGGGTCATTATATATTTGGGGAGTGCATGGAAAACGGTGTTGATGAACTCCCTAGTGTCTGTGCACACCCTCCTGGTGGTCTGCGCAAAGGCACGTTTGAGTTCCTGCACAAATTCCTGTGGAGACTGATCTTCCCCGCACTGTAGATTGTAGGCCGCCTTGCGGGCCTCTTGTGGATTTCTATGTGCTGTGAAGTGTTTTAAGATGGCCGCCCTGTAGGTCGGCCATCTTGAATGGTTCTGATCCTCCAGTCTCGCAAAGAAACTGGAGTATTCAGGAGCAAGTGTCCATTTCACATACTGGATGCAATTCTGGTTATCTTTCAGATGAAAAGTGTCCATCTGTTCATATAATTCAAGGTGTTCCCAGACCGAATACTTTGCATTTTTAGGATAGGGAGTTATAACACTCTTAATGTCCTTGATCTGCTTAAGGGGATCTTTTTGCATAGCTCTCTTAATTTTGTTTGCCTTTCTGGTTTTAGTCACCACAGTCCACTTGTCCTCTGACTCAGAGGCACTGCTACTGGAGGTGGCTTCTTGATCCTCTAGGCACTCCCTTATTCTGCGAGCTTGAGAAGGGCTTGCAGAACGTGGGGGCCTAGTTTCCCTATTCCTGTGGTGCTCAGAAGAGTCTTCTGACTCTCCCCTGCTCCCAGGATTGGCAGAGTACCCTCCCTCCCCCACTGCCCTAACTGGGTAGAGGTCTTCTGGATACTCTTTTTGGGCTTAATTTCCTGGAGTTCCCCACCAAATCTCACCAACTGATCTTTTGGAAGGCGGTATATTTTTGTGGATCCAGTTCCCTGACTCTCCCCTCATATGAGTCTTCCTGGTCAGAGATATTAGCTCTAATCTTTGGGGATCTGTACAGGGATGCCCGTCCATCAATTTCTGGGGGGCGCTGATCTGTCAGTCCCATCTTCCGAACTCTATTGAATTCTACCATCCCCATGGCCCCTAGTTCATATGAGCCAGTGGACATGAAGCTGGCAGAGTTCATGGTATTGAAAGGGTTAGAGTCCCTGAGTGCAGGGGTCCTGATGTTAGGGTTAGGGGTTGCTCTGCCCCTCGCTACCTTTTCTCTTTCAGCCCCTATTCCCTGGTGATGAGCACAAATCTGAGCCTTTTGTTCCTCTATCAAGGCCTTACTGGTCTCAATGATTTGCTCTTGCATTGCTACTTGTTGGTGGAGCCTATTGTTCTTTTCACAGAGAGCCTCATTGTCTCTCTGCGCTTCCTGCATGGTCTGTGAATACTGGGCCAATTTCTGCAGGAGGAGACTCTGTTACGCTCAGCTGGTCTCTGCGGAGGCAATGGGGCACGGTTGCAGCCCTCCTTGAACTTGAATCACCCCCTTCAGGCCCTTCCCTCAGTAGAAAAGCTGTGAGCGGTGGTATGTTGTGATACTGCTACTGCGTGAATATAAGTGTGTTAGTGCACCAATCTGTGATTGTTGTGCCTCTCGAACCCTTCACCCCAAAGTACGGTTTCTGTGAGTATACGCCGGCCCATAAAGCTCACCTGAGAATTATGGAAGATAAGCTCTCCATCCTGCTACTTCTGGCAGGGGCACGTCAAATGGGATCTAGTTCCTTCACTGATCTCTGATAAGGATTAGTCCAGTCCAGCTGCGACTATGCTTCTCCTTATGATTGGTAAGTCTTTCTTGAGCTCTTGTGATACTGTTCATTCTGTTTAATGTCTTTATATGTTGCTCCTATGTATGTCAGCAATAATGTCCCTCTTCTGTTTTCTTCCTTTTAGATGGATATGCGGCCTCAATGCAGCTGTGAGACGCGGCCTGATGGAAGATGGATGCTACCGCAATGTTCGACAGCAGGTAAGTGATGGTTTAAGGAAAAGCGCAAAGTATGGTGAAGCGCAACCTTAAAATGACAGTTTTTTTTATGTCTAACCTTGTCTTCAGTGTTTCCTTGCAGGCACTTCTGTCGATGATGGAGCGTGTCGTGCTGCGGTGCCAAGATGAAGATTTCAGCGTTCCAGAAAGTGTAAAGATGAATACTTGGTTCGCCGAAGAGATGTACAGGTAAGAACAGCTTCCCCCAGTTGGTAAGTATGCTGGCAGGAAGCAGGATGTCCAGGATGCAGGATCTTCAAAGGTAAGCCTTCCCTCAGGCGACGGTGAGCGTTACGCTGCTTGCAAGTGCAGAATAACGTAAAGCGTCTGTTTTAAGGATCGGGGCAACTTATATAGCTCAGATCATGGGCACGCCCATTAGGGCCGGCTTACAAGCCACACCCTGCCACTCCTAGAGAGTGAGCATGTGCAAAGGCAATCCATTAGCAGCCACACCGAAGATTACACTTAGGGCTGCTTAATGGATGGAATGTTCAAGGTTAATGCTTCTGAAGTGCTATGTCCATAATAAAAGCTTTTTGGTGTTAAATGGATGTTTTTGTTTACTTTTGTTCATGAGCCTGGCGCCAAAGGCGCCAGGACAGTGTCCACCCAGGTCTCCTGTGCATGCGACCCCTGCATGCCTGTGCCCCTGACTTCATGACCATGACAGCACTCCCCCTGAAGGCCCCTCTCAAGGGTGGTTCTCCTCCCGGTCCTGGTTTGGTGGGATTATTGCGATGGAACTGTCTGATTAAACGCGGAGCATGGACATATTCACTGGGTTCCCAAGTTCGGTCTTGAGGTCCGTAAACTTTCCAGTCAATTAGGTAATACAATTTTGATCGAACCACCTTGGAGTCCAGGATGGATTTGACTTAATATTCTGGTTCTCCGTCTATTACTCAGGGCTCGGGCAGAAAACCAAGCCGTGTATTGGATTTCATAGGTTTGAGTAGAGAGACATGAAATACGGAGTGAATTTTCATGTGAGATGATAACTCCAATTTCATGGCGACAGAATTGATTATGGACTTTATAGTATAGGGGCCCAGGATTCTTGGCCGGAAAGCTCTTGGCCCCTTCAGGGGAATATATGTGGATGCTAACCACACCTTTTCTCCAATCTGGTAGGTGGGAGCTTCCTTCCGATGACGATCAGCAAATAGTTTTTGTCTTTCGTTAGCCTTGGTCAGATGCTCTGTCCCCTCCTTAAGAACCTGAGTGATGGTTTTATGCAAGTTTTTTATGGCTGGCATTTCCAGGGTGTCGGGTGGATCAAATACTGATGTCCTTGGATGTCTTCCGTGCACAGAGTAGAATGGAGTGTGCCCTGTGCTTGTTCTATGCGTACTCGGCTATCCAGAGTATATTTTTCCAAGAATCCTCAGACTGTTGCAAAGTACACCTGAGATATTGCTCTAAAGTTTGGTTGGTTCGTTCAGTTTGCCCATCAGTTTGATGGTGATGTCTTGTGGACAACCGGAGATAGATTTTGGCAATCGTACAACACTTTCTCCAAAAGGCAGAAACAAATTGAGTTCCGCGATCAGATACTAATATTGATGGAAATCCATGCAATCGAACAATTTGCTCTAGGAACACAGAAGCGAGAGTTGACGCAGTTGGGAGTCCCTTCAGAGGGATGAAATGGGCCATTTTGGAGAATAAATCTATGACGACTAATATGGTGTTGTATCCATTGCAGGTTAGAAGATTTGAGATGAAGTCCATCGACAGTGTATGCCAAGGTGCTGGCGGTACTGTTGGGGGATGTAGTAAGCCAGCGGGGTTCTGTTTCTGAGACTTGTGTTGTGCAAAGACACCGCAGGTTTGAATGAATTGGGCAATGTCTTTTCGCCAGGTTGGCCACCAGTAGTTTTGTTTTAACTTAGCCTGAGTTTTAGCTATTCCTGGGTGTCCTTCCACTAATGAATCCTGGTAATTTGTGATGATTTGCTTTTGCAGTTCTTGGTCTTGGACATATAATCATCCTTGGAAATACAGTAGATTGTCTTCGATGGTGTACTGGTCACCTTTTAACAGCCATTCCTGTTGTGTTGATTGATCCATCATGGATTGCAAACTGGTTCGTTGATCATCTACACACGTGGTGGCAGCTATTCTGGTTTGAATCCTTTCCTCAGGAATTATGGCCACGGGGTCAGATGCTGTAAAAGCCTCTTTTTCTTCACTCATGCCTGATAGTGTCTGCTTTCCCATTCCCTTCCAGGCTGGATGGCGGAAAATGGTCTCTGCCTCTATGGGGATAAGACCGAGATTCTCATCCTGGGCCAAAAGACGACGCTAACAAAACTAGACTGCACCTATTCCACAAGTCAACTCCATAGCCTCAGCCTCTGCCTTACGCACTAAACTCATCAACGCCATCTACCCTTCCTAACCAAGCCTAACTGCCTCTCTATTGCCAGAGCCACTGTAGGTATTAAGTTAGACTACTGCAACTCATTCCTAGCAGGTACTTCCTGTAAAAATCTAAATAGACTCCAGATCAAACAAAACAATATGCTCAGGTCAACACTTGGTATCCTGAGAAGGGACCACATCTCTCAAGTTAGACAAGCAGCTCATTGGCTCCCATTCAAAGACCGCATTACATGTAAAATTCTCACTTCAGCCCACAAATGTATTAACTACACAGCACCTGCCTATCTCTCAGAAACCCTCTATAGAGCCACTTCAGCAAGACCCATCAGAACTTGCTATCTTCGCATCAATAAGGCTAAGGCATGAGGGTTAGTCTTCCCATACATAGCCCCTAAGCTCTGGAACGCCCTCCCTACCTCTCTCCGAGCAGAAACCTCTTTACTGGCCTTTTGAAAGAATCTGAAAACCTCTCTTTTTAACTAATACTCCCATCCCTCCTCTCACCCACAGCTTGCCATTTATCCCTCCACACTCCTTATCTACTTATACTGATAAATGTGTGTTCTAGCAATAATGGTCAAATTGTAAATCTGCTGCTACTGTAACTTAGCAGAGCTCTACTCATGTAACAAGCTTTAAACTGTATACCAATGATATGTAACTAAGTAAAGCTCTTCTCATGTAACAAGCGCCACGTTGCCTAAGGGCTGTCGTGCGCTCTATAAATGTGAATAAATAAATAAATTGCGTACTCCATGTCTATAAGTGATAATAAAATCGTATTCCGCGAAAAAGAGAGCCCAACGAAGTTGATGCGAGGATTGTGCTTTGGCGGTTTTCAAGTATTGCAAGTTACGGTTCGTGATGACAGTGACCATATGTCTCGCCCCAAGAAGGTAATGTCTCCAGGCCTTGAATGCTGCTTTAATCGCCAGTAATTCCTTATCTGTGATTGCGTAGTTCAACTCGGGTGCTGAAAATGTGCAAGACCAGAATGCAACAGGGTGTAGTTGTCCTGTTTCAGGGTCTTGTTGTGAAAATACTGCTCCCATGGCTATTTTTGAAGAATCTGTCTCAACTATGTAAGGTAGGTCTGGTTGTGGGTGTCGAAGGACTGGTGCTGTAGTAAATGGTAGTTTCAACTTCTGAAAGGCTTCTTCAGCTTCTGTCGACCAATGGAACTTTTGATTTTTCTTTAACAAGGAGGTAATTGGATGTACAATTTGTGAAAACCCAGATTTGGTTTAAACCAACGGTAAAAGTTGGTGAATCCAAGCATGCTTTGCACTCCTTTCTTGAATGTTGGTGAGGACCATTGGAGGATTGCATCCACCTTTGGTGTATCCATATGTACGCCTTGTGGTGTGAGCATGAAACCAAGAAACTCGACCTCGGTTGCATGGAAAACATTTCTTTCCAACTTGACCTACAATTGGTGTTGTCGAAGCTTCTCTAAGACTGCCCGGACATGGCCTACTTGTTCTTCCATGGAATTTGAGTAGATAAGAATGTCGTGAATGTAAACAAGAGCGCAAACGTCAAGTAGTTCACGGAGTACATCATTCATAAAGAATTGGAATGCTGCGGGGGCATTGCATAGCCGGAAAGGCCTGACCTGGTATTCAAAGAGGCTGTACTTCGTGCAGAAGGCCATTTTCCACTGGTCTCACTCTTTGACTCTTACAAGATGGTATGCTCCTCTTAAATCCAGTTTTGTGTAGATTTGAGCATGTTTCACTTGGTCCACGAGCTCTGGTATAAGTGGTAAAGGATATCGATTTTTACTGTGATCTGATTGATGGCTCTATAGTCGATGTAAGTTCTTAAGTCCCCCTCCATTTTAGACACGAAGAATAAGGGCGAGGAGGCAGGTCACTTGGACGGGTGAATGAAACTGTTCGCCAGGTACTGATCCAGGTTAAGATGCTGATTTTCCTGTTTTGTCAGAGCGTAAATTCGCCTGCAAGGGATCTGGGCTCCGGGTACAAGATCTATTTGACAATCGTAGGATCTGTGCGGGGGCAGAACATTGGCTTGCTCTTTTTTGAAGACATCCTGGTAATCTTGGTATTCAAGCGGTAAGGAGCTGATGAGGCCCAACACGATTCCTTTCTACGGTTTCAGATTGGTGTCATCTTTTTTGTAACATGTGTTGGCACAGTCATGAGGAAATGTCAGAACTCGTTTTTGCCATTCAATCCTTGGATTGTGGGTCTCCAGCCAGGGCATTCCCAATATCATCTGGAACTGAGGAGCACCGATGAGATCGGAAGTAATGTCCTCTTGATGCCCGTCCTGACACAGAAGCTTGACTTTCTCAGTGTATTGTCTCACCGGGCCGGATGATAGCTGAGAACCATCCACAGCAGTGACGTTTTCCGATATCTGCTTCTGTCAGAGAGGAAGGCCTATTTGGAGAGCCAAATCTTGGTCATTGTAGTTACCCACAGCTCCACAATCAATATATGCCTCCAAGGCATGTATCTTTGATGGTTGCTTGTGATTCACCAAAAGCACTGAAAGGACTAGATGTGAGGTCTGTACAGATTCCTTTTTCATGCTCGACAAGCGGACCCCTACACTTGCCGGGCATTGACGTTTCCCAAGTTCTGTTCTTCTTCTTCATCAGTTTTGTCTGTTGCCCCAACCGTTTTCTTGGGTGGTTTTACCAGGCAGTCAGAGAGGAAGTGACCTGCTTGTCCACAAGATAAGCAAAGGTGGTGTTGTTTTCTTTTTTCCCTTTCTGCATTGGTAAGGGGACTTCATAATCCACCAATTTGCATTGGCTCAGACTGTTCATGTGGTTTAGTCTGATTCTCACGAGGTCGTACGTAAACTGACCGTTCCTCTGATCTAGCTCGATCCATTTTCCGATTCTGCAACCTATGATCGAGTTGCACCGTCAGATCTATGTAGTCCGCACACCTCTCAGGCGGATTCACCACTTGCGCACACACATCCTTAAGGTCTCCATGTAACCCTCGGTAAAAGAGTGTAGTCCTCTTCTCTTCTGGCCACTTGGTCTGCGCTATGAGACGATTGAAGGTTGTAATATAGGTTAATAGATCTTGACTCCCTTGTCTGAGTGACAAAAACTTGTTGTCCAGAGCTTGTCCTTGAGTATGACGGGCAAACAATTTCTCCATCTCATGTTGGAAATTCCCAAAGTTCCGGAGTAAAGAGTCATCTTGATTTGCCAAAGGTATAGACCAGTCCGCCGCACTACCTCCTAAATACGAGAGTACAAACGCCACTTTGGCTTGGTCATTAGGAAAGGCTCCTGGTCTGCACAAGAAAGGAAGGCGACATTGGTTCATAAATACAGCAAACTTGTTTGGGTCGCCGACGAAGCGTTCGGGAGGGGCTAGAGGCACTGCTCCTGGAAGAACCACCTGAACCAGTGTTGATTGTTGTGGTGTGGAAGAATTAGAAGAATGGGTCACTCCAGGCAGTGAAACCTGTCCTGCTTGTGCTTGCAGCATTTGTCTTGCCAAATCGTCAGTTCTTTCTCGAGTTACAGTAAGATCCCTCCGTAATGTATTGGGTTCCTGTCTTGAAGCATGTTCTTCAGCCTGTAATTCCCCTAGTAAGAGGGCTAACTGATCTGTTTCTGAAGTTTCCATAATGCCCAGGCAGAGGGTATTAAAGGCGTTGCGTTCTGTTACACACACCTGGTCTCTGCAAAGGCTTTGGGGCACGGTTGCAGCCCTCCCTGAACTTGAATCACCCCCTTCAGGCCCCTCCCTCAGTAGAAAAGGTGTGAGCGGTGGTACGTGGTGATACTGCTCCTGCGTGGAGATAACATTGTGTGAGTGCACAAATCTGTGATTGTTGTACCTCTCAAACCCTTCACCCCAAAGTATGGTTTCCGTGAGCATACGCCAGCCCATAAAGCTCACCTGTGAATTATGGAAGATAAGCTCTCCGTCCTGCTACTTCTGGCAGGGGCGCGTCGAATGGGATCTAGTTCCTTCACTGATCCCTGATAAGGATTAGTCCAGTCCAGCTGTGACTTTGCTTCTCCTTATGATTGGTAAGTCTTTCTTGAGCTCTTGTGATGCTGTTCATTCTGTTTAATGTCTTTATAGGTTGCTCCTATTTAGGCCCGCAATAATGTCTCTCTTCTGTTTTCTTCCCTTAGATGGAAATACGGCCTCAATGCAGCTGTGAGACACGAGATGCGTCCGGATGGAAGATTGATGCTACCGTAATGTTCGACAGCAGGTCAGTGATGGTTTAAGGAAAAGCGCGAAGTATGGTGTAGCGCAACCTTAAACTGACTGTTTTTTCGATGTCTAATCTTGTCTTTTGTTTTGCCTTGCAGGCACTGCTGTCGAAGATGGAGCGTGTCGTGCTGCGGTGCCAAGATGAAGATTTTGGCATTCCGGAAAGTGTAAAGATGAATACTTGGTTGGCCGAAGAGATGTACAGGTAAGAACAGCTTCCCCCAGTTGGTAAGTATGCTGGAAGGAAGCAGGATCTTCGAAGGTAAGCCTGACCTCAGGCGACGGTGAGCGTTAAGCTGCTTGCAAGTGCAGAATAACGAGAAGCGTCTGTCTTGAGGATCGGGGCAGCTTATATAGCTGAGATCGTGGGCACGCCCATTAGGGCCGGCTTACCAGCCACACCCTGCCACTCCTAGAGAGTGAGCACTTGCAAAGGCAATCCATTAGCAGCCACACCCAAGAATACACTTGGGGCTGCTTAATGGAAGGAATGTTCAAGGTTAATGCATCCTGCTTAATGGATGGAATGTTCAAGGTTAATGCATCTGAAGTGCTATGTCCATAATAAAAGCTTTTTGGTGTTAAATGGATGTTCTTGTTTACTTTTGTTCATGATCCTGTCGCCAAAGGCGCCAGGACAGTGTCCACCCAGGTCGCCTGTGCATGCGATCCCTGCATGCCTGTGCCCCTGACTTCATGACCATGACAGACTCACCTCCTGAGTTTTAGCATCTTTGGTCTGTGTGTTCCCTTCCAGAGCATTCTCCACCCGTCTGGTGTGCTCTAGTAGCTTCCCATATTCTGTTTTTAATTCATTGAGCTCCTGGAGGGCCAGTTTCCTTCCCTCTAGCTCGGTTTTTAATTGGCTTCCTGGCCTAAGGGGTCCCTCTCCTGACCTAGGGTGCGCCTCTGTTCAGCCAGGTCATCCCTTCGTTTTTTGATGGCACTGGATTTCTGGCGCTCCTCATCAAATTTTTTTTGAGAGCGTAGGTCTCTCATAATTAATGTATTATTTGCCTCTTCTAAGGTTTCTATTTGGTTTTGTAGGGTAACTATCTGTTCTGCGCGGCTCTATTATACTTTAATTGTTGCACCAGTTTCTGTTGACTCTGTTGCATAGAGCCAACCCTTTCCTGACACTCCTCTTTCAGTGCCTGTAATAGGGTGTCTTGCTCTGCATTCTCTTTCTGTAGGAGAGCCAGATCTTCTTTTAATTTTGTGACATACTGTCTAGATTCTGCCTCTAATTCTTGGCTCTTCTGTAGCCTTTGTTCTGCAGAGACTAGATCATGCTGGATTCTCTCTAGTGCCTCAACTTGATTCTGTGCCAGAACTATGTTTTCAGCGTGCTTTTCCTGCATCACTCCTATGTGCAGGTATAGGTAGGCCGCAATTCTGGCAATTTTACTTTGCTCCTCATTAACTTTTGGGGCCATGCACAATTCACTGAGAGCTTGGTGTAACAGGCCCTTGTCCTGCCATGTATCCAGGTCCATGGCAGTGACCTGTTCTGTGTTTTCCTGCAGCCAGACATGTTCATTCTGTTCTGGCCACTCGCCCCTGACAAAAAGCCTATGCAGGAGGTGCTCCCTAGCCATTTTGATTTCTATATGAATAGCCATTTTGGAAATATCAATTTCTTTAACAATTATTAAGGGGTTGATTTACTTTTACAAACAGGCCTGATTTTGGAGCATTTGTTTTGAGAGGTGCGTGTACAGTGTAGCACAGTACACCAACCAGGCAAGGTGTCTCTACCCTGCAGGTTAGTCTGCTGTGTTAGACTGTCACGGGTGGTAACTCAAACTTAAATCACGGCACGAGCCCCCAAATCTGTTAAGTATTTCAATCAGGCGGTACACCCTGGTCTCGGCCTAGTTAGCAGCGCACAGCTGAAATGCTTATTTTATTATGCCTGTAGATTCAATATTCTGACGGATATACCACTCATATCGCACCCCTTCTCAAATTACCCCCAGGTCAAAATGGACCAGCAATCAGGCTGGTTGGTAAAGGTAACATTTATTTATTTATTTATTTAAAATTCAAATTAAACATATACTTTTGAATAGGGAGCAGCCAGCATTCACCAATGTGGTGACAATAACAGATAATAAGGTAGGAAAGGCAGTTAAATTCACTTTTAGTAACGCAGAATATAAAACATCAGAGAAAAGAACACTTTTGGCTTGTTTGAAAGGATAGAACTTAGGTTAGGATTTCCCCCTGCAATATTCCTCAACCCACAAATAAGCAATTCTAAACAGATCTGAGGAAGCAGCAGGTATTCAGGAATAAAGAACGGTAAACAGGATTTAAATACCACCTTCACTCCCCAAACAAGAGAGAAAAACGGGTTGGAAATCTTACACTTTAAAATGGCATCCGAAAATGGCTTAGCAAAACAATGAAAAGTGTGCAAAAATCCTTAAATCAGTATACATTTCTATGGGAGCAACATTGAAAAGATGCTAACAATCATGAGCTACAGTTTGAGCAAAATTAACCACTTTGAATCTGAATGGAAGGTCGGAAATAATTTAGAACACAAATCACACGTGTAAAACTTTGTAGAAATGTGGATTCCCCCCTAAATTTAACCAAACTATTTTTTAAGAAAAGAAGGTGAAATATACTGATTCTGAGAGTTTTTACCAACCTGAGATTGGTCACCTGGAAGTGTTACATTGTGTGCATCCCTACCTACACAAACACCACCAATGCTGTGTCATCAAAAGACACACTTCTATGCTGCTAAATTCATTACCCCCTTGCAAAATACAACATGACAACAGTGCCATGTCACCCAACCCCTCCCCAGCACTGCCACCCAACACACCATGGCATGTCATGCTATGTGAGAGCAAACAAAGCAATCCCCAAAACATGACACAAGTGTCACAAAGTACAGTGTCCCTAATGGAAACTGGCCACAGACAATATGCTCCCAGTAATGTAGGACTAACAACACACATGACCAAATACTTACCAACAATACAATGCAGATACACAACCTCAAACATAGCATAAACATGACAGTACTAAGTTAAAGTAGTGGTAGTCTTACAACCTGATTATGGCAGCACATAGACCACTTCCAACTGTACAGTGCTGCTGCCACGCAAATGTGTAAGTGCACTGCTTACAACATGAACTCCATCTCCAAAGTAGACGGTCTTGTGAAGACATGAGGAATGAACCTGCAAATTAGGAGGAAGACATGGATGCACAAGCACTTATCAATACACCATGCAGTGTACAATACAACAACAATATCCACTAGGAATGTATACACAGTATTGACTATAGACTGCTCACACAGCTCATGGGAGTCCAACGTCACTGTGTAAGTCACTGTCACTTGTGCACACCCTTTGCAAGCCCATGGAAATGGGAAGCAGGAGGGGTGTGTGTCTCACGAACCCAAGCATCTAACCCAAACTCAGGACAAGCCTGCATGTGCCCAGCCGTAATACAGTGGATGCCCACGGGAGCCACACAAGGCAACACACTGTAAAAAAAAATCAAAAATGCTGCCTGTTGGGTTGCCATACCGTATATGGATTGTTCCCATGCGGTATTGCCTGGTGGCGTACGGCCACCGCGTTGGCGGGCACCACACCTGTTTGGGGCAAGGCGATCTGCGCCTTGCTGTGCCGGCACTGCCTGAGGCTGCAGGACTGCATTCCCCCTCTGATCTGCTGGCCCAGGAACAGGATCAGATGTTGTGGAGTGTGACCCTGCATCCGTAACCACCAAAGGCAGACTTACCAACACTGACATCCCCATAGAGGGTTCTACCCCTGGTGCAGGTGGGTTGGACAGAACAGAATCCTGCCAGAAACACTTACTTGCGACGGCACATAGGTCTCATCATCCGAATCAGCACCTGAATAGAGGTCTGGGGAGGTGCACCCAGAGACACCCCTGGACAGAATGATCTGCAGCAAGATTGGGTTCTCACCCACCACCACACCACGTCCCCCACTGGTGCTCGGTCGTGCCTGAGATCCCTCCTGGGTCTGCACCATCTCCTCAACCTCAACAGCATCAAGTGCGTCATCCCCTGCAAAAACATGAAAGACAAAAAATGGAAACGGGCATTAGCACCATAGCACACAAATAGGCCTGACAAGCTACAGAACCAGTACATGATTTACACATGTCCCACATGACTATAACCCTCCCATGCATGCATGCATGCACTGTCACTGAGTTGGAAGGGGAGGCAAAAGGCAGACACTGATGACACCAAGATGGAAGAGCAACACATTTGCTGGGTAGCACTGCCATCACACATTGGCCTGTGAGTGGCATGTCCAGTACACATACATGACACATGCCATCACACAGATGGCATGTACCATAGCCATGGTACATTCCACAAGTACATCCATATGTCGGTGAATGAATACTGTCAGCCATCCATGTGAGGTGGACATGATGAGATGAAAAATGCTATATAGTGTGACAAAATAGGCATGTGCCACACACTGCAACACATCCAGTGTACAAAAATACAGTGATTGCAGGCCGATGTACACATCAATGGTTGTGCACTCCAACATGATAGGAAACAACTATCATGTTCCACATTCAAACAGGCCCCAAAAATGTATGTGATCAGGCCAATACTCAATCAGCCTGAATGGTCAAATTATTCACCTAACAAGGTAACACATGTGGGCCAATGTGGGGTTCATCAATGACAAAAGCATGTCACAAATGTGACAATAGGGCTGAGGAATGCGTAGCAAAGGTGGGAGAATTGAAACAGTCAGTCTGAACGAACACTGAAAAATACAAACAATGTTGTTGCAAGATGCCAATTCAAGGGCAACTGCCGTAATGTTGCGCTAAATTACTACTGTGGGCAGAAGGGATACTGCCACACCCAATTCCAAGGCCGCTGAATTTTTGGGATGAAGCACATGAGTGACCCATACCACTCAGGCACACACACCCTCACCGGGCACTCAATCAGAACCTG
Source organism: Ambystoma mexicanum (assembly GCF_040938575.1). Lineage (NCBI taxonomy): Eukaryota > Metazoa > Chordata > Amphibia > Caudata > Ambystomatidae > Ambystoma > Ambystoma mexicanum. Next base: position 293,705,840 of record NC_090936.1, on the reverse strand, counting down.
TCACCCAAACAACATACACATGCATTACACACACATGCATGGGCACTCACTGGACAATGCATCATAATCAGGTAGTTCTCCCACACCTTGGATCTGTTCCTTTGTGACGAAGGCCCCAGCAACAGACTCATGTTCAGTGAGTTCGTTGTCCTCTTGTGGAGACCCACCGCCAGTCACCAGAGTAGCAGCATGATTTGAGGCCAGCTTGTTCTTTGCTCTGCATTTTAGGTCATTCCACCGCTTGTAGCAATCATCAGCTGTGCGCCTCACAAATCCAAGGGCACTTATGCCGTCGGCGATGATCTGCCAGTGTGCCTTACGTTGACCAGTTGTGGTCTTGGACCCTGCAGTCACCAGCATTTTGTGGCTATGTGCCGACACATAGGACACAAGTGCATCAAGTTCCGCCTCATTAAAGCAAGGCTTCCTGGAGGTACTGGAGTGTGTAGCCGTGTCTGGGGTCTCAGCCTGTCGTGCCAGAGCACCCTTCTTCCTCTTCTTTAAAGGTGGTGCAGAGCCAGAGTGGCTTACGCCGCTCTGGTCAGTAGGGGCAGAATCACCGGTGGACTGGGTAGTAGGAGTGTGGGAATGCACAATGACCATAGGTCTTGATTCAGGCATTGGTTGCAGGGTAATGTTGGCAGGGGCAACGTCAGGACCTGGACTGACACTGTCCTGGCTGGGAGAGTCAGAGCTGGGGCGGATGGAGCTGCAGCTGCCCCTGCAGCCTCCCCACCCTGCATACTTGGGGCAGCAGATGAAATAGCTGCCCCAGATCCACGTGGTTTGGTGACAACAACTTGCACTGCCCCACGTGGCCTAGACTTGCTGCCCTGGAAGTCAGCCAGGGAGTCATCCTGTGCCAGGTCAGGTGCCACAATGGGCTGGTCCAACAGGGGCTGAGCTGGGATGGTGTCAGCCACGTTTCCCTCAACCATGGGGTTGGGGGGCATGGGTGTCCCTGATTGTTCCTCCACACATGGTTGGTATAGGGGCACCCTGCAAATCCTGGCCACGTCCCCTACCGCGCCCACCACGCCCACCTTCTGAAGGTCGTCCACCTTTGCCTCCCATACCGCTTTGTCGCCTCCCAACCAGGGCCCTGATGTTGTTGTGCGTATGGGAGTTGCAGTAAAATATTGTCCTGGGCAATTGGGGGTCAAAGGGGTAGGATACTAGACGGAATTCGTACCCTAGTGCTCTAACAAGGCTGTCTGTGACCCCTGGGGGAAGATGACGGGTCACGCAATGTACAGGTAGCCCAAAATCAAAAATGAACGTGCACGCAACCCCTCGTAGACTATGTGCGTGAAAAAATGAACCCGCACTACGCTGTGGCACCCAGAAACACAAAAATAAGCGTACGCGTAATACACGCAGCCTACAATGACCTCTGAAGGGGAACGCGACACACGGGGCAAGCACAGTTGCCAAGTACATGCGGAACTCACCGTCTGCCTGGAAAAAGAACGTGAAAAATATGCGCGTGTGCGCGTTGGCAACAGCCCCGCCAAAAGAAGAATTGTACGTTGTCTGAGGAGACAGGACAAAAGGAGAAGTGAACTTTGTTTGAGGAAACAGGCCCAACAAAAATTCAGAAAAGAGCTGTCAAAGGTAACAGGGAGTACGAACTAGAAACGCTGTGAAGTAATCGCGTGTGAACCGACAAGAAGTACAGATTTCACTCACTCGCTCTCCACGAAAAGCACATACAAGGAAATGGCGTCCTACACGTAGCTTTTAAACCGGCCTACACGTACACGTCAGATACGCGTGTACGCGGGCACTTTCCTCCAATTACACGCGATGACACTCGGACGTGCAGTTTTTCCACGTGTGCTCTGTTATCACGTGCTATGAGGGAAACACCCGCGCGCGTACTGTAAATTACGCGCTAAGGGCCTTTGGTCCAATGAAATCACGTGCATGTGCTGACGCGCTTACTCGCTAAGTCCCTTTCCTCGAATTACACGCTGACGTGCAATTTTTTCACGTGCCAAATCACTCGGTATCAAGCTGGCCACACGAAAACACACGGAAGACCACGCTCCTGCCCAGAAGGCCGAATTACTGCCCCCCCAGAGCCCCGAGCACGCTCCCACCTCCCACCTGCCATCTGCTGCTGCCTGACTGCCTGCTGCCCACGTGCCCTGCCATTTGCTGCCTGCACGTCAGCCAGGGGTGTAGTTGCTGTGACCACCCCTGCTGGAACCGAAGACTCCCGACTGGGATTCCATCGCTCCACAGCCCAGCCCCAGGACCCAGTTGCCCACCCACTCCTGCCTCTGGGGTTGCCATGTCCAGCACAACACCATCTGGCAGCACTGGCAACCCCCAGACAGAGAGGCAGAGGGCCACCAGCTTCACTGCCACCGAAGTTGGTGTCCTGGTGGAGCAAGTCCGGGGCAGTATGATGCCCTCTTTGGAAGTTCGCGCGCCGACAATGAAGAACGGACCAGGATCTGGATGGACATCGTGACTGCCATCAACGCGGAGGGGGTGGCAGTCCGCGACTTACATCATGTCAAGAAGCGCTGGGAGGACTTCAGGTCCAGGACACTCAACAAGGCCCGGCGCCTCGCTAAGGCACCGGATGCCAAGGGGCGCTGGGGCCAGCTGTCGAACCATCAAATGAGGGTCTTGGAACACACATGCCCAGCGCTCTATGTCCAGATCCTTGAGAGGCAGACCCGTCTGGAGTCGAGCGGTAAGTGTACATGCATGTTGATAGTACGCTGTGCGTGTCGTGGTGTGCCAGTAGTGTGCAGGTTGCACATGTGTTTATGTAGGGATGTGTATGAACATGGGCGTGAGGCTGCCACATGTGTCCTCTCAGTTGTGAGACACATTGATGGTGTATGTGTTGGTAAGCATGCTGGGCAAATGCAGGTGTGGGAGCACACATGTTTGAATTTCTGTGTATGTTCCCTGGCATGGTTGTGTCATGGATGGTGGTTCATAATGCATGTATCTGCACTTTGTACATGTGCATGCATGTGTATCTGACAAGTGTGCAACTGTGATGCAACATGGATGCACGTGACACTGATATGTAGAAGGATGAATGGCAGATGTGACATGTATGGAGATCTCATCATTGCAACAGTTGGAGGAGATGTAGACATGCATGTAAGTGTGGTGGCGTGTGTGCATTTCTAGTGCACTCCTTGTGTTTCATGTGATGACAGGCTCACCTTTGGCTGTTCATGCTGTTGCATGTGTATGGATGGTGCTGCCTGGTGCAATATTGCTGTTGAAATGTTCATGTGTGTGAGTTAAAATGACATGTGTGTCATGGAGTGTGATGCTGTGTCTGAAGTTAAACATTGCCACTCATGTGCAACTGTCATGTGTGTATCAGTCCATTGTACAGTGCCCTGATGCCTGTGTTTTATCTCTTCCTGCCTGCAGCGTCAACTGAAGAAGAGGGCAGAGAGGGTGCTGTGGAGCACAGCGGCAGGGATCGTCCTGCCAGCCGGAGACGCAAGGCCCGGCTCCCCTCCAAGATTGTCATCTCGTCGGGGAGTGAGGAGTCTGGTGCTGCGTCCCAGGCCGCAGCTGCTGAGGGTAGGTCCAAGAGGCAGAGGTTGGAGGTGGACTCCTCGGCAGCAAAAGGGGCAGCTGAGACCCCACAGGGTCTGACAGAGGAAGATGGCATGGAGTCATCCAGGTTGGTGGGGAGTTTGGTGGAGGAGGAGGCCGTGGAAGGGACACACATGGGGTCTGGAGGTGGGGATTCCACTGGTGCTAGTGGTGCAGTGCAGGACCAGGGACAGGAGGCAGCACAGACTGCCACGGAGGTGCCTGTGTGCAATCCTGTCCCTGATCCTGTCACTGCATCATCTGGCACCAGCGGGGATGCCTACGCCCAGACCCGTTTTCAGGAAGGGGATGAGCGCACAACAACTGGCCTTCCTCTCCCTGCGGTCGTGGCTATCCGGGACCGTGTTGAGCCTGTCCTGGCCGGGAGAGCGTTGCGTCAACGGGGCATGCGAGGTGACGTGCAGTCTTTTCGTGAAGAGACTGCACGTCCTCTCGGGTGCCTCTTTGAACGCGTTGACCTGCTGGGACGGGTCACCAGTGCTGGATTCCTTCGTGTTCTGGACCTCCTTGCGACCCCCTCCTCAGCTGAACCCCCTACGGGCCAGTCGTCCTCCATGCCATCTTCCCACCCATGTATCACCTGGGTACCCTGTGGAGCTGCCTCTGATTCTGCGGCCAGGCTGGTGGAGGACACATCCCTACCACAGTCGGGAGTCAGACGTCCAGCAGGGGTGGCCCCCTCAACAACTGCACCCCAGCCGCAGGAGGATGTGCAGGCAGCAAAAAGCCAGGGCACAGGCAGAGGCACAGCAGCAGCAGCAACAAGGTGGGAGCCATCATGGCTCGGGGCCTTCGACATCGGAGGGGCAGGCATCGGCCAGAGGGCAGGAGGACCCAGGACTGGAAGTGTCTTCCGTGTGGCAGCGGTTAGGCCATGCTATAGATGCGGAGCGGCCGTGGGCAGAAGAGGCACGGCTCATGATGGTCAGGGCGGAGAACTCCATGCGGAGGGCCCTGAGGCGGGCCAAGTACCTCAAGGCAATTCGCAGGGAGTTGGAGGAGAACATGTCGTCGTCCCTGCGAACCCTCTGGGCCATGGAAGAGGACCGCCTCCAGGACATTGAGCAGGAGTTCGATGATGCCCTGGCCCGGGACATCCAAAAGTGAGCCGTCGGACTAGCCGCTGCCCTTGTAAATAGTTTTTAGAGTTAGGTTTCCTTTTCGTTTTCCTTTTATTTGTGGTCAATGGACAATGCCACACAAATTTGTATATAGTTATATTTTTAGGTAGTTTGTTAGGTAGGTTTCATTTGTTTGGTTGGGATCATGGACCGTTTACATCCTTGGACAATGGATTGTATATAGTTTCATCATATATTAATTTTTATTTTTTTCCATTATGGACATGGAGCAATGGATTTTTTTTTTCCGGACAATGGATTGTAAATAGTTGGACTATGGATTGATTTCTCTTTTTTTTTTTTATTATGAACATGAAGTAATGGAGATTTTTTTTTTACATTTCCTTTGGATTTGCGTTGTTGGAGGGTGACTTTGGACTGTTTTTCTTTCTAAATTTTTTGGATTGGTTATCATTTTCATTCAATCATCTTTTTCACATGCTTTTCATTTCATGTTTCATATTTTGGTATGCTTTCATTTCATTTTTGATTTTATGTACATAATACATTTTCATTTTTTAGTTCCATGTGTGGGATTCGCTCATTGGGTTGATGCATGTGAAAATGTGGGTTTACACAAGCAATGCCAACCAGTGTATGTGTGTGATGGACATGTGTTGATTTACATAGTTGACTTTTGGTTTGTGTCATGAGATCGGCATTTCACTGCTGGGGGGTGGGGTGCAGGGGGGGACATAAGTGGGGGCCTGCTGGCAGGTGCCCCTCAGTGCTGGGGGGTGGGGATGCAAGGTGACATGAGTGGGGGCCTGCTGGCAGGTGCCCCTCAGTGCTGGGGGGTGGGGGATCAGGGGGACATGAGTGGGGGCCTGCTGGCAGGTGCCCCTCAGTGCTGGGGGGTGGGGGTGCAAGGGGACATGAGTGGGGGCCTGCTGGCAGGTGCCCCTCAGTGCTGGGGGGTGGGGGTGCAAGGGGACATGAGTTGGTGATCATTAGTGCAAGGTGACATGTGGCTTGGCTGGGGGGCATGCCCATGGTGGATGGGCTGCCTGCGGGACATGACCAGGGGTTCATGGTAGTCCCCTGTGGTGTGGGCTGCCTGCAGGGGCCAAGGAGGGTGTAGAGGGAACACCTGGGAGGACCCACACTGCCAATTCACGTGTAGGACTCCCTGCGCACCCCAGGAATACATGTACCCGGCTCCAATCGCGTGTGAGACTTCCCGCGAACCCCAGTTATACACCTACCCCACTCGCACAGGGCCAATCGCGTGTGAAACTTCCCACGCACCCGAGGAATACACGTACCCTGCTCCAATCGCGTGTGAAACTTCCCGCGAACCCCAGTAATACACGTACCCCACTCGCACAGGGCCAATCGCGTGTGAAACTTCCCGCGAACCCCAGTAATACACGTACCCGGCTCCAATCGCGTGTGAAACTTCCCGCAAACCCCAGTAATACACGTACCCCACTCGCACAGGGCCAATCGCGTGTGAAACTTCCCGCACTCCCCCGAAATACACGTACCCTGCTCCAATCGCGTGTGAGACTTCCCGCAAACCCCATTAATACACGTACCCCACTCACACAGGGCCAATCGCGTGTGAAACTTCCCGCGCACCCCCGAAATACATACCCTGCTCCAATCGCGTGTGAAACTTCCCGCAAACCCCAGTAATACACGTACCCCACTCGCACAGGGCCAATCGCGTGTGAAACTTCCCGCGCACCCCCCGAAATACACGTACCCTGCTCCAATCGCGTGTGAAACTTCCCGCGAACCCCAGTAATACACGTACCCCACTCGCACAGGGCCAATCGCGTGTGAAACTTCCCGCGAACCCCAGTAATACACGTACCCGGCTCCAATCGCGTGTGAGACTTCCCGCAAACCTCATTAATACACGTACCCCACTCACACAGGGCCAATCGCGTGTGAAACTTCCCGCGCACCCCCGAAATACATACCCTGCTCCAATCGCGTGTGAAACTTCCCGCAAACCCCAGTAATACACGTACCCCACTCGCACAGGGCCAATCGCGTGTGAAACTTCCCACGCTCCCGGCTCCAATCGCGTGTGAAACTTCCCGCAAACCCCAGTAATACACGTACCCCACTCGCACAGGGCCAATCATGTGTGAAACTTCCCGCGCACCCCCAAAATGCACGTACCCTGCTCCAATCGCGTGTGAGACTTCCCGCGAACCCCAGTAATACATGTACCCACTCGCACAGGGCCAATCGCGTGTGAAACTTCCCGCGCACCCCCGAAATACACGTACCCTGCTCCAATCGCGTGTGAGACTTCCCGCAAACCCCAGTAATACACGTACCCCACTCGCACAGGGCCTATCGCGTGTGAAACTTCCCGCGAACCCCAGTAATGCATGTTCCCCGCTTGCCGTGCTGGTACAGGGTTAGTGCAGCCCTTTGCACTGGATTGGAGATTTTGATGGCTTTTCCCTGCGCGAGGGGCGTTCTTGGGGGCATAACTGGCGCTGCTGCAGGGTCGCTGCGCCACTGTGCGCCACGGCTGGTTTTGGTTGCTAAAATCCATGAATACGCTGTGCGCGGAAAGAATTTTTAGCGCACACGGCTGGCGCAGAGATTCGCACGCGCACACTGTGCGCCAGCCGCGTGCGCCACTTGTGTGCGAATTTCTATTAATTACCCCCTGAAACACAGTAAGCTCTATGTTAGGGAAAATGCGCTGTTAAGGCTAATTTCCCAAACCTAGTGAGTCCCCCAGCAGCTTTGCTGGATTTTTGGGGTTTATTTTTTTCTCCTGCTAAGAGTGAGATATCCTTTGACTTTGTAATGTGTTTTATGGGCTATGGGGTCTTTTACTCCATAGGGTTTCATGGTTTTTGTAAGTGTGTTACACAGCACCCTCAGTGCAGTAACACAGGGGTGTCATAGTGACCCCCCAAACATAGACTCCATACCCTGGGACTGACTACTGTCTCCCAGGGCATGTAAAGTCACCATTGACTTTACTAGTCTTAAATTGGGAACAGAACCAGTACAAACCATCATATTGTGGAAGTACTGGTAGGGGTAATTAGATTGCCTCTGGGTCTGTTTTTCGAGGGGGCACTGTGCAGTCCCCCCTCGTCGAGTTTCTGGCTGGTGGCAGTGGTTACCACGTGAAATATTCCAACTGAATATTTTCTATGGGATTTTCCCATTCATTTTAAACACACCACTTTTTGGTGCAATGTTAAAGATACCGCCGGGTTATTTATTTAATATGTATTCCCCGGTTGGGTCTTTTTGCCAGGACTCGGTTTTAAAATGGCATTTGTGTTTGCCTCTGTAACTCCAACCCAAGTCGAGCCCTTTGTTCCACTTTTTGGCGGGCTTCTACACAGAAGCCTCCAAAAGTGGTGCCACTCTGTCTGGGTCTACAGGATGTGTGGGAGGGGGGTTTGGGCACCCTGGACTGAGTTGTCTCGGCAACTCAAGTCGCACTCTTGTATGATTGGCCCAGTGGTGAGCCGCCCGGCTCACCACTTAGCATGTTTGAGCGACAGCTAGGACTGATGGATGGGGGATTTCTGCATAAAAGCAGGGCTTTGGGGACTGGAACTTCAGACGTCGCCACAGGACCTAAAGAATCCAAGGAGGGCGAAGCTGAGCCGACCTGTAACGATGACACCACCGGTGGAGCCCTGCTGAACCGTCTCACCACTTTTCCTGACGACAGAGAATATCTTCATCTGAAGAGTCTTCTTCCTTTGACTGGTGGGGATAACCAGTTTGCCCGCCTTTTCGCCTTCCCGGATCATCTCGTGGCCGCCTTGCCTGTGCCAAGCACCCCGGCAACCGGATACCACGATTTACCACTACCGCGAATAAAAGGGTAGTACCTTTTAACCTCAGAACTCCGCGGCTGGTTTCTTCCCTGGCAGTGCAACGACCTTCAGCTTTCCTCCACGTCGAGATCTTCTCTTCCTCTGGACGACGCTGCGACTTGCACCCACTGCCAGAAACAACTGCCCCGCTGGAGGATCCTCTCCATTTTAAAGGTACTGTGTCCGCCTAGACTCCCTTGCAACGCTCTGTACGAGGTGTCTATTAAATCCTCGACTTACTACCTGGGCTGACCCTAGGCCGGCTAACTGAACTTTTCTGAGCTGAACTAATTCCTTTTTGAACCCCCTGCAAGACTTTTTCGAGCCTCTTAAACTGTGTGATCTTGGGCGCATTGGTGCTCAGCTCTCTCTAAGAGGGAGCCTGGCCTCTGAACATTTTGCTCACAAGTAGACTTTGACTTTCCTGCCTTGCTGGGTACTTATAAAGTATTAGTGTTGTGTGCTTCTTTAATTTCTGCCTTTTCCCTCCCTTCTTTGATAACTTATTGGAGTGCCATCTTCAGTTAAGCGCTCACCTCTGTCTGAAAATAAGTGCTGTTAACTAAGATTTGTCTAATAAGGAATAAGGGATATACATATATTAATAGTGACTGTGTTTTGAACTTGCTTACAATAATAATGCTGGATTATTTCTATAAGTGTGTCTTTAAATAAATAATTATATACTTTGATACCAAAGCTCTGGTCAGTGTTTGCTTGTGCTACTGTATTTTGGTACCTCTCTTGTATACTCTATATACAGTGTAACACTCCTATTGAGAGATGTCTGGCTGCTCAGCCACAGCTACCAGGTAAATCTGGGTGGTACAGACTGCTACCAATTGGGTTTAGTGCCAACACCTGTATTCTTAAGCCTTTTGCAGTGGTCCCAAAGGGAACTGCACAGATTTCTGCCTAACACTCTAGAGTTGATCCGCGGAGCCAACCCCAGCACCTCTGTGTTCGCCCTGGACTAAGTCCAATTACCCGAGGGAGGATTTAAGGGTTTGGAATTTCACAAGACAAACTTATTTAAAGAAGTTAGCACTAGCACAAAGAATCAAAGGCAAGATTTCAAGAATGGTTGTGCCAATATTACAAGTTCTTAAGTTAGGAATAGGATGGTTTAGTGATTTGGATGGAACAAAACAAGGCAAGGTATGCTGTGATTTTCTATGCTTCCTATTAATACTTACAGTCAACTTTTATTTAGGATTTTGGACCGTCAAGGGTTCTGGTCATCACACGGATCAGGTCTAACCAGGGGCAGCAGAGCACGTCCGGCGGGATAGGGTCAGCTGGGCGGTTCTTGTCACCAGACTGTCACCTTGGGTTACTGCACTGGTTACTAGAGACTGGAGAACAGTGGTATGGTGAGTTTGCAGTAGACATGCATTTAGTAGGAAGCCAGGCTGGATCAGAAATGCTTCCCTTAGGTTTTGGGATTTGTTTAGAATTTAAGGCCTATCTGAAAAAGGAGTCAGCAATGCTTAGGCCTTGGCTTTGTAATGAAATCGGGAATCAGGAACAAGGATGGAGAATTCAGGAACAGGGCGCCAGGCAGAAAATCAGGATGAAGTCAGGAATCAGTGTGTCTGTGTGTGTTGTGAGGTTCCCTTATTTATCATGCCAAATGACATCACTAAATTATATGGCAGGAACAGTCTTACTGTCCACACCACCATGGCTAGGATTGGGCAAAAGTACACTCTCTGCCTTGTCGCTGATTGGATCATAGAAAATGATGTCATGTTTTATGGTGTTACTTTTACAATGTCTGGAAACCTCCCATAGCTATTGGGACCAAAATCTAACTTTCCCACAAATAATATCTATGTAGTTATGATCTCTAAGAAAATCAGATGCACATGTTACATATCTTGTGGGTCACATTTCAATCCAAATGCCTAGTCTGGGAGACCTGGCTTTGCCTTTCTTCTACATTTTGGCAATTTTAACCATGAAAGATTTGGCCTAACATTTCACTGCATTAATACTTTTCGGGCAATCGGTAATTCTTCACAACTTCTGTTCATTACACAGTAAGAAGCTCTACCAAGTTTTCAAATGAATAGCATAAAATTAGATTTAGAATTATGCACTTTCACATTTTTCCTCATTCTTGTGGCAAAGTTAAATATCTTTAAAGTTCAGTTACAAATAGGCTTTTTAAACACCAAATGTCCTTGTCAGTTTTTTTCTTTTTCCCAAGTGTAAGCAAAAGTCAATCCTTTGAAGTAGAATGAGGGTCCTCTTCCTTGAGAGTGAAGCTTCCTGCCCCTCCCACTGGAAGGGTGAGTGTCTTAGCCTGCTATTGTCTTGGCCTGGGGCAAAGACATATGTCTAATGTGACTTGAGAGGCCCCATTATCCGGGGAGTCTAAGCCACCAGCTAGCAATCAGTCTTTGACTGTTCCAGCAGTGAGGTGTCACCCTTTCTCAGGGTCAGCACTGACAGAGCATTTTTTTTATTTTATTTTTTTAAATATAGTTTACCAACTCAGACGGGGTTGAGCTTTGAGTTATGCTTTTAAATCTTAACTTTAAACATATAGAATTAAACCAGTTTAGGAGTGTGTCTTTACTATTACAAATCCTTTCTTAAGTAATTAAGCCTTGACACATCAATGTACTTTTGAAATAGGTGATTTTCCCCCTTCAGTCAGGAAAAAGCCCATTTCACTATTTCCTTTAAATTCGGTTTTTTGCTGCAGCAAATATACACTTTGGGCAGCTTATAGTTCTGGTCTTGAGTGCTAGAATTGTTTTGCAGTATGGATACATGTATCAGACATTTGTTTAGAGTCTCTCTCTGCACAGCTGATTCTTGATACTTGTTGCAAACTTTTAGCCACGTTTCCTGTGGAAAATGAAAAACACAGTCCCTGGTTTGCTTTTCCAAAGATACTGTTGCCAGGAGCTGTCATTCAATGAGGCCCGGTTTCTCTGAGCCACAATGAATAATCCTGGGCATTGCAGGTCCTTTAAAATCACAGTGGTTTATAAGAAAATTATGCATTTAGCGCCAAGCAGCCCTTTTGAAGGTTGGGAAAGTGTCATTTAAAAAGGCATTTTTAGGTTTTCAGCCCAATGAGGCTGCTGCATTCACTTTGCTCCATGTAAATGTTACAGAGCCCAATGGCATGCTCCTGCAGTGAGGACTCTGTTTCAACCCCACCTGATTAGTGTGTGGCAGGGGGTGTGCAACCATTTTCTGGTTGTGACACAAACGCAGTTTTAAAGATCTTGGCGCGCACAGGAGTCAGCGCGGTCATTTTGGGTAGTTTCTTTCACCATTTCAGTAAAGTGATGTAGTGAGGCACATCTGAGTGGGTCAAAATATCCCACACACATAACTCAAAATAGGGAAATAAGTACACAGAAGAATAAGTCCTAACTTTTCGAGTTCAATCACGAAGTTAAATGGAGCCTTGTGCCCATAAGTCACAATGTTTCTTTAGGAGAAGGGACACGGTTAGGAAATGTTCCTGGGGGTGGTGGGCGGGGGGGCTGAACAACCTGTTCCAGGAGACTTCACAAGACTTTTACAGTTAAGTAAGGTACCTTTTCCTATCTTTTAGAGCAACTTTTTAAGTAAATAGTTAAAAAGTGAGAGAATGGAATAAATCAATGTTCTTCACAAACATTTAGAATGGAGGAGATAGGGGCAGCTGTAAGTATTGCGACTACTCACCGCCCATACTTTGATTTTCCCAAGTGACTTGGCAGATCGACTGGGAGTCGCTGGAGGTAGGTTGTCCCGCAATGGATCCAGTAGAAGATGCCCATGAGCTGCGGGTGCAAAGAAGATTCCGGTCGGGACCAGGATTTGAGTGCAACCATTTCTGATGATGAAATGCAGCAGTCACCGGTGCAGGACTCTTCATGACACTCTACCAGATGGAGAGGAGCCAGTTCTATCGACAATTACTGCACAAGAGGCGACAGCAAGCATTTCTCTTGTCGCAAACATAGACAGTCTTCTAGGGCATGATCCATTGATGCTGGGAAGCTGAAACCTGGCAGGAAGGTGTGTGGACAGGCTTCTAAACACCTTCACCCAAAGCAGGCCCACCAAGAAGCGAGTGCACGTAAGTATGTAAAGCAAGTTTATTGTACAATAGGCCGGAAGAGCTAGATGACGCCATGGAGCAAACTATCCCGGGAGGGTAGCTCAGCGGCAACGTGCGCGTCTTGGAAGCAAGACGACACGAAGCAACACAGGTTCGATCCCCGGGTCTGCGCTTAGAAACCTCTGGGTGTTTAAGCGCGTTATAAATTCGCAACTAAGACCAAAAAAAAAGCAATTACGCAACTAAGAAAACAAACAATTCCGGTAACAGCGCCTCGATGCCCGTGGGCTGTGTGAGCGCTTTAAAATGTAAAAATAAAATAACCCAAGTCTCTCCGAACCACACAAGTTTACACATTATATACATTTTTGCAAGAGTTATACACTCCCATATATTTTAGCACAACCCACCTACCACACGTGATTGGTTAAAACCTATACAAAGAAATTCAATATTTCTCCAATTCCCCCTTTTTCATTGGTTGTGTTTATCTTAACTACCATCTCCAGCTTATGTGTACACCACACCCTCTTTTAGGATTTGTCCGTGGCAGGTTAGGACATCGTACAGTTAGACATTCACATACAAACATCATTCATTACAAGTCCCAGCTGGCCTGAGACAACCTAACCCTGAACGTAACGACCTAACCCTGAACGTAATTGCACATGGTTGCATGAGTACCTCAAACAATATGAGGCATGGATGAATAAACAGGTTACTCTTTGAACTACTGATAGCCATCACACCCACCCCGACTTGCTGGCGTCTCTGAGCACTCTAATCTAAATGAATACCAATTCAACATGCATGGCCTCTGGTCATATCCTGAGAAAACAATAGAAACACATGGAGTATCGATCAACTCTGGCCTCGGGCGTTCCTTCCACCAGGTTTATTGTTGGTGTAAAAGCAAATGGCTGGATCGCTTTAGACAGTCAATAACAAGCTCCCAAACACTATAAAGATCACATCTTCTGCAGTACTGCCATGCCATAAAAACCCTAGCCGGCCAGTTGGCTGACAATCTTCTAAGGTTGTAGTTACTCATTTCCTCTGCCCTGGCCTCCGAAAACCCTACAAAACCATTTTTTTCCAGGCACTCCGAATTCCCCCTGGAAACCCTGACTGCAGAGTTAAACCATTTTATGACAAAAAACACATTGCATAGAGATTTTTAAATTCCCCACGTATTTATATCCGTGCATACATGTTTAATAACTATCATGTCTCCTTCACAGTTGGTTTTTCATGGCAAATCCCCTTCCTTGCATGTGCATTAGGAAGCTCCTTGTTACTCAGCTTCAATGCACTTTGTGACACACTGGACCCAGATTGCATTTATATTTCATTGGTGAGTTTTACATTTATCTTGCTGCACGCATGCAAATCTTAAATGGATCTATTTAAACAAAAAGTAACACTTACAGTAACACATATTCCATTCTCATTAACTACGCTAGATGCATATAAAATTGAAACATCGCTCCAACTTCACTGCTCTCCCAGTCACAAATATGGTGCACACAACACAAACACCTCTTTCTCATTGGGACTTTTCTGCCCACCCCAACAAAGGTGACATGTAGGACTAGCTGGTCTGGTGACCACTGAAGTTCCAGACAAAAACATGGTGTAGTATCCCAGTTCAGAGCTGGTTTGTCCACCGGGTGGTCCAGAGACACTTCCGAAGGCTCAAAGCTGCAGGAATGTGAGAAGACGTCCAGAATGTTTGATCCCACTAGTCCAAGGGTCGAGGGCCTTCTCAGATAAGGTGGTGCAGCAGGGCTTCACCAGGACAGTTGCAGGAAAGGTTGCCAGGCCTCTTCAGGGGTTGTCCATGGGTCTTCAGTCACTTACATGGCTACACAGGATACTTGGCTCTGTTGCTGATCTACTGCAGGACTCCTCTTCTTAACCTAAATTCAGGTGAGCGATCAAACTCAGCCCTCCAATAGCAATGATTTGCACCACTCACTCAGTAAGCAGTGGTCCAGTCAGGGACCACTGTGGGTTTTTCTTATGAAGGCACACCAGACTTACTGGCACCAGCTTGTGGACTGGGCCCATACACACATGGCAGGCACTAGCCCGCAAAAGCTGCAGCTTTCCTGGGAAAATGCATGCCCATATTAGGGATTTCCTGACCTACCTAAGAAGGGCAAGAAAAATATGGCTGAAGGACAAGCGAATAACAGGTAAAAAGGAAAAGACAAAAAGGAAGCATAGTTTTCCAGTACATTGCAATATTGTGCCTATTGCCTATGCTCAATAGTGAAGTCAAAGCTTTGAAGGCTTATGCACCATCTAAGCAACTTGGAATTCATTCCTTTCATGTTCATCAACCACTGTAAGGGCCTATGGTCAGTTTGCATAATGAAGTCAGTCTCATAGAGTTAGGTTCTCAGCTTACAAAGTCTCCACATTATGGAAAAACACAATGTTTTCACAATAGACCACATGAGCTCTCTGCCCTTAAGCTGGCAACTGATTTGTATTTATTTATATTTTATATAGTGCCTTAAGCCAAGGCGCTGTACAACGAAGCGAGGAAACGGTACAATTAAAATGAAATAGACATAGTCAATAAAAACAATCAGTCAACTTAACCAAGGTGGAGAAGGTAAGACTTCAGTGTCTTACGGAATAAAGTGTAGGCAGAAATAGAGCCAAGAGAATAGGGGAGAGCATTCCAGTGTAGAGTGGCTAAAAAAATGAAGAAGTGAAAACGAGATTGAGCACAACGGGGGCAAGGAGCTACAAGAAAAAACTGAGAAGAGGAAAGGAGCGATCGTGGCGGAGAAAAAAAGATACCAAAGAGGAACGATAGTTAGGTGCCATGGCGAGAATTAAATACAAAACATAGGAAATTAAATTTGAGCTGAGAATGAAAAGATAGCCAGCCAAGTGTAGAGAGAGGAAGACAGACTTGCGAAAAGAGAGAAGACAAAGAAGGTGAATAGAAGAATTAAAAACAGATTTCAGAGGATCACGTCGAGAAATTGGGAGACCAAAGAGAGCGGTAGAACAATAAAAGAGGCAGGAGCAAATCAAGGAAGGTATCAACAGTTTGGAGCATTGAAAGATCAAAAATGGGTGAGCTTTGCAGATATTATAAAAATGGTAGCGACAAGCGCGCAAGGACAACAAGACATGGAGAGAGCAGTGTCAAGGTGAAGCCCCAGATTACGAGTTGTGGAAGAAATTGAAAGCTGAGATGGGGGAACGAAAAAAAGGATGGAGTAAAAGGGGAGGTTGAGTATTCGGGAAGAAGAGAACCTACGTTTTACCAGCATTGAGTGTGAGATAATGAGTAGACATCCAGGATTTGATAGCTGACAAACAGACAGTTACTGTATGATGAATAACTAAAGAGAAAGAGGAAAAAGAAAGGAAACCGAAGTATCATCAGCATAGAAATGATGTGAGAGACCAAATGAAGAAATAACCACAGCAAGAGGGAAGGTGTAAAGAGAGAACAAAAAGGGACCCAAGACAGACCCCAATGTAACACCATGAGCAAGCAAAAAAAGTGTCAGATGTTTTGCCGGTCCGCGAAATAGAAAAAGCTCTTTAGGACAGATATGATTGAAACTAAGAAAGAACAAAAGATGAAAGAGAAGTCACTAGGAGGGAGTGATCAACAGTGTCGAATGCAGCAGACAGATTCAAGAGAATAAGAAGGGATGAATGTTTAGCATAGTGTGCAGTACGTATTGAATTCAAAATGGTAAGGAGCGCAGTTTCAGTGGAATGACAAGGGCGAAAGACCAAATGATATAGTGGAAGAATAGAAGAATTGGAGACGAAAGTACAAACTTGAGAATAGAACAACCGTTCAAGTAGTTTAGAAAGATAGGGCAGTAAGGAAATAGGATGGACATTAGAAACAAGCAAAGGTCCGGCAGTAAGTTTCTTTAGAATAGGGATAATAGAAGCATATTTGAACGATAAAGGGAAAGTTGACGTCAAGAGACATATATTGAAGAAAGAAGTGAGATATGACACCATATGACCTGACTGATGAAACATTTAGGATGGTCCCTGCCTTTGTCATCTACCTGTGAAATTTAAGGAAGGCATGGTATCAACAGTAAGCCAGACACAAGTGACCATAGTTCAAGTGTGTTTATTGAACTTCAAAAAGGGTTTGAAAAACACCTATCTAATCCTAAATCTAAAGATGGAAGCAATTGACGACCATCAAATAATAATAACGCAGTCCTAGTGGTGTCTTGTCAAAATAAAAGGGCCTATACTAATAAACCTATTGCCAATCCTTATTGCTAAATACAAATAGTGTGGGAAACAATGTTATGCAAAAGAAAAGCGTTCAAGAAATCATATGTCAGGATGTTCAGGCCGTTGGCCTCCCTTCCCCACGGGAAGCGGTGGTACACTTGAGTTTAGCACAGTCTCTGGCATGAGGGTGCAGTAAACATTTTAGCATTAGGGACCTCTGTGCCCAGTCTCTTTGCCTTTCCAAAGTCTCTTCTTTCAGAAGGCCTGATGCGACAGACAAGCAATAAGTTATTTTCCTCTCGGAATCTCACACATACTCAATTTCTCAGGGGATTTAGTATTCACCTTGGATCCTCCTCAGCTGGGCTCAGATCCTCTTTAACACAATACTCATAGGATTTTCATGTATTCAATTCATGTATCTAATTTCTCGGGTGATTCCCGGTTCACCCCGGATACCCCTTTGCCTGGCTCATATCCGCTTCAACACAATGTTCACTCAGTCTCCCTCTGCAGGGCTCGGACCAATTTTAATTCACTTTAACCAAATGTTCTCAGCTGATCTCCCTCATTCATGCTCGGACCAACTTTAATTTACTTTGTCATCAACTTTCTTTACTCTGTTAACATTGAAGCCTTTAGTTTCGCAATCCTTTGTCACTCTTATTCCACCTCTCAGTTGGATACCTTACAGATACTTTTGAATGAGCATGCACGGGGTGCCGGACCACTGTAAGGTATCGTATCTTGGTTTCAAAGTTCAATCACTCATCTGTTGTCCATGTTTACTCACGTTGGTTATCACATGCTCTTCTTCAGTGCTCACCATACATTGTTGCTGCTTGCAACCTTGGCTTCAGCACAGACTGGTCTGGTATCAGTCTCCCCAACTCACTGACGCAGGAGGGCCCCGGGTATCTCTGACACACAATACAGGATTCTTCAGCCTGGTTTCCTGATTTTACACTTTCTATTCTTGAGGGGTTCGGGAAAGTAACGGTTCATTGTCGAAAAAGTCAAGGGCACTTCCCTCCTTGCGATTCCCTTCTGTTGTGCCGTCTTTCTCCTTGTGTTAAACTGCCATCTTGGAACTGCTGCTTCCTTGTATGTTTTTTCTTGCTCAGAGTGTGCTCTCATGCTCCACATTTTATCCGTGTGGGGAAGTGTAATGGAAGTCAGGTGTGTGTAATGGTCAGTAATTGCCTGACCTTGCCTGACCATTGTATTGGGATATGTCAGGTACATGGCTATGGTGTTACTCTATTTCCTCTCATAGAGAGCTGTCCGTGAGAAAGTGTTGATGTTGTAAAGGGCGGTGGGAGCAGAGTTCCTAAGTATCCTACCTGGTAGGCTGGAGGAAAGGTATTACAGGCAAGGGGATACCGCGTCTCGCCATCCGGTGTCCCAGTCTCCGAAGACCCCTCCCCCAGTTGATCCTCCTGCACTGGACCACCCCCAGGAACTGGATCCAAAAGCGATTGCTGTGCCCTGGACACCTGGATGACAGATCCCCGGTGACTAGCGGGTGAGACACCTTCAGGTTTTTCACAGAAAGGACAGCACCTATCCCAGTGTCAGAAGAATTTGTCTGCACAATGAATGGTTTCTGATAGTCAGGTGACCTGAGAACAGGCGCCTGAGGCCTTGTAAGGCCTTCTCACGCTCCTCAGATCAAGAAACTTTCTTGGGTTTCTTTGGAGTAGTGTCAGCAGTCGGAGGGACAGCTATGCTGCCATACAGTTTCTGAAATACCCAGTGAGGCCTAGAAAAGCTTTCACCTGGGTTTGGGTAGTGGGGGTTGCCCAGTCTTTACAGCCTCTTCTTTGCTGGGAAGAGGCTGAATCTTGCCCCCACTAAACTCATACCCAAGGTAGACCATTGAACCCTGAACAATCTGGCACTTGGTAGCTTTTGTGGTCAGATGGGCCTTCTGAAGTGCCTTTAACACAATCCCCAGGTGTCTAACATGTTCCTCCCAAGTGGGGCTGAAGACTGCTATATCATACAGATAGGCAATGCAGAATTCATTCAAACCATTCAGAACATGGTTGGCCACCTTGGAATGTGACAGTTGCATTCTTCACCCAAAGAGGCATTACCATGAAATGGTGTAAAGTCCTTCGGGTGTTGACAATGTTGTCTTCTCATTGGCATATTATGTGGGGGATATTTGCCAATACCCTGCAGTGAGATACAAATGCTATGGTACTTGGGAGCACCTAGCTTGTCCACCAACTCATCTGTTTGTCTTGATGATAGCATTAAGAACTCTAGAGTTCATGCAGAAACTCAAAGCACATGTACCTGCTTTTGGTACCAGAACCACAGGACTGGAACAAGGACTGGCAAACGACTCTATCACCCCATGATCCAACATTTTGTTGACCTCAGACCTAATGCCAAATCTTACTGGGTCTGAATCATTAAAACTTCTAAACTTGGTCCACCAACTCCAGTGACAAAGTTCTGCTCACACCAAAAGGTAAAACCTGGAATTAGGGGGAACATTGCCTCAACAAAGTTTACACCTCACCTTGTAGTTGTAGGTGGAGTTGAGGGGACACTAGGCAAACCTCAATTAAGCCATCAGAAGGGCTGCCCTGGCTCAGGTCAGAGAGATACTCATATTTCTCTGTCTCCCTTTTGAAACCAGGAGCAGGGCTTCTATTTCATCCCGAAGTATGCAATCCTTCACACTATCCATGGGAAACTCTGTGGGGCCTTTACTAGGTCTTCACAGGTTCACTGAATACTTCAACTTACTGAGTCTTTCAACTGTGTAAGGCCCGGACCATGAGCTCATGATCAGGGATTTTGACAACTATGAAAAAGGAAGGTCACACTGCCATCTTTGGGGCTCCCTAAGGGCTCCAATCATACTTTGGAGAGGTCTAAAGAATCTCTCACTCAGACAAACTGATTGTGGGGGTCAGTTGAGAGACCAATTATAAGTCACATCATCTTCCCTCCACATGGCCTGGCTAGAACTGAACTTGAAGATGCTGGCCAAGTCAGGCACAACTTCTTTAAGGAAGCTGCTCCTAGTAACAACATTTCAGTAAAACTTTGACTGACTTGGCAATCATTATCTGATGTCAGTGGGCATCAGGATACCTGGTGCTGTCATAAACAACCACTAAGTTTATCCCATTGCCCTAGGATGTACAAAGAGTCAACGGTCTAACAGAGTTAGGCTTGGTCTCTTCAAAGGATGGATACAGTACTGCTAGTGGAGCCTGGGGATTCTGAATCCCAGCTCCACTTTTCTCAGATTGCTGACAAGAAGTGTAACCTCTATATTGTTTATCTACTCGGACCCCCATCATGAGCCAGCAAGATTGCAGGGTGACCACACCTGAGTTACTCTAATGCCAGGATGAGCTGCAAGGGGAACTTCATGCACCAGAAACTACAGGAAGAAGCGCTGCAAATCCTGAGGAACCCCCAATCTCTTATGTACTCCTCTAGTGGGCACTTTGGGCTTCCACACTAGTAACGCGTCTTCCTGTTGGATTCTTTGCTTAACAGGAGGGTCACCCTACAATTGGAAGTAGGCCTTTCTCCATAGGCCTTTTAGTGATGGTCTTTATGTTGGTCCTTACTATTCTCCTCTTTAGGGCCCTCCTCTTTTGCAAGCAAGCTTGACAGTGCAGGAGGCCCATGGGGATGAGCGCTTCTGGCAATCTCTCTTCCTCATCAGGTTCATGGACTTGGCCAACTATCATAACATTCATGTGTAGGTAGGGAAGGGGGAATGTTTTCGTTCCCTCTTCCTCTGTTTTTATTTTCTCCTTTTTAGCTTTAGGTTTTCCTCTCGGCTTAGGCTTTCCCTTAGACTTGGCTAAGGCAGCCTGATCTTGAGGCCTAGTGCTTGAAGGGTTTGCAGAGTGTCTCTCAGGACCTAGGTGTTGGAGTCTAATCTCAGACAGAACTTTTCTAGAAACAGTTCTCCTCACACTGACAGATGCCCTATCCACTTCACTATTCACAGCTACAATGACGGGCATTACTGGGAAGTTGAGAGAGAGCCTTGCAGTCAATTGAGTAGTCCCCAAAGGAGCTCTGGCAAGAGCATCTGGGTTTACTACAGTGGAATCTACCACAGTTGGACTGGGCGCAGTGTTCCTAATAGTAGATGCGCTTACACTTCTACCAGTACACTATCCTCAAAAAATAATTTTGGGACTGAACAGCTGGGGGAGCAGAAGCTCCAGCATTTCACATGGTCAATTGCTCCACAAGATCCACTGGACCTTGGTATATAGGGAGGCTTAGAGTAGCCACTGTCATGTTTGCGATAATTAGTCTCACTACCCTTTCCATGTTCCTGTGCCTTATCACCCTTTTTGAATGTTTTGTGGGCCTTCTGGAAGGAAGTTATATCGCTAGTCCTATCCTCTTTCTCGTTTTGTTACTTTCCCTCCTCATGCTTACCAGAAGCAAATGTGTCCTTATGGGACACTCTTCGTGATACTGGCAGGTAAGCAGCAATGGCCAGTTTCTTAGGATCTATATCCTTGGAATCTGCCAAATGCTGCTTCAGCTCAGGGGAACAAGAGGCGTAAAAATGTGTTCCAACATGACCAGATTGATAATGCATTCAAAAGTGGTTACTTTGATAATGCATTCAAACGTGGTTACTTTATGGCCCTCCATCCAGCCACATGAGTTTGTCAGGGAATCAGTGACAAAAGACACCCAAATATTATTTTCTTTCTTTTTGTAATCTCTGAACCTCCTCAAGTATTGGGCAGGAGTTGTCCCAAACTTGAGGAGAAGAGCCTGGCTCAACATGCCAAAGTCCTTACTTCCCAGCTTTTGACATTTCCATAATGGCACTGCAGCCATAATGGAAAAGTCTGCTGAGCAACCATGCAATTTTGTACTTCATAAGCATACTCAAAGGTTGTTAGCCAATCTATGATCTCATTCTTCTCATCATGCATACTGAGTAGACCCTTAGGAAATCTGGGATGAGAAGAGGACCCAGAACCACTTCCAAATCCCGTGGAGGAGCATTGAGACCCTTGCAGCCTTGCAAGCGCCAGCTGATTATCCCTATCCTTCAGCTTCTCAATCCTTTCAGGAAAAGTGTCTGAAGCGGATGTCCCGGAGAAAAAACACAAAGTAAAAGAAGGAAATAGAAGGTCCTACACACCCACCGGTGCCAGAGATATTCCCCCCTCAAGACTAAAGGTAAAGGGGAGAACAGCAATACCAGAAAGGAAAAAGGGGCTTGTTATAGGATTGGAGATACTCATCCCAGCACAAAGCATGAGACTGTGAAATCCCATTAATAAAATGGAACTGTCTTAATGTGATAAAGAGAAGCCTAGAATCTACACTGAGGGAGAGAAATAAAACTACAATATTGCTACCTTGGAAAAAGTCTAAGAAGCACAAATTGGAACACAATAGAGAGATAATTGTAGGTCCCTAGGATAGTGTGGTATGTCAGAAGTAGGAGGTGGACTAAGTGGTGGCATTCTTAACAAGTTTCTATTTAAATAATATGGAAAAAGCCTATCTATCCCTATCAAAAGGGTTTTCCCTACCTAACACAAAACTAGCTAGGATGCTCGTCATTAATAATGCAGTTCAAATCAACAGTCCATCCTCCGTCCAAATACTATCCTATGTTAACCCTACCGCTACTCAAAACATCAAAAGAAAAGAGGTTTAGGAGAATGACTTGCTTCTCCTGGGCAGGCTTTTCTAGCCTCAGTATACATCTTTAATTTGTTCTGTGTGATTAGATGAACCAGTTCCTTTAGTTCCTCTAGGGTACCCTTCAACCTCCAAGGTCTCCCTTTTTGTTCCTTAAATACATTTCTTAGGCTTTTCAAAACAGGGTCTTGCGCCTATTCGTTTTGGACTCGTTTTGTGTCTCTTTACTACTTTCCACACTTGGTTCAGATATCAACCTCTTCCTGGGCTGACCGACTTGAGCTTCAAAATGTCCTTTCCTGTCTTTATGATGTTCACTCTCACTGGGATGAGTGTACTGAATTCTTTTATATCCCCCCTTTCTTTCAGGGATTCACAATCCCTGGAACGAGTATGATGAATACTTTGATAGTCTTTATTTTCTTTAAGGTATTCACAACAACTGGGATGAGTATGATGAGTCCTGTGGTATTCTTCCTGCCCTGCACCCTTCCTCAGACTCTTGCCGCTCCCTTCGTACTGCTGGGTCAGCATGACCACTTCTTCTTGTGGGATCAGGCCTCCTCAGGATTCTCAAACGATACTTTTGTTGCTTCGACGCGCGGCACTGCAGAGCCTGTTGCCTCACAGTCTTGGCATTGTTTGAGGACCCGACGGTCCACCTCTATTTCTCTTGGGCATCCACAGATTGGCTGTCTGCCCTCTCTGTGCCTCCTTCCGTTCTCGGTTTCCAGTTTCCTCTCGACTGAGGACCTCCTGGTCTCTACTTGTTTCTCTGTTGCGACAGCTTTGAAACTCCTGAGCTCCACTAACGCTGTATGTTGGTGGTCCTTTCCTTTCCTTTTTATTGGCAATTGCTGTGTCCTCTCCAGCGTATACATGAAGTCCTTCGTCTCTCTTCCTGGAGCGTTCTGTATTGGTCGTTCAATTGTCTTCGTCCCAGTATGGTTGGCTTCCAACCATTGAGTAATGTTCATGTCTTGCTGAATTTTGTTCTTCCAAGTATGTTTGTCTTCCTGTTGGTTGTATTCTGTGATTTTTCAATAACAAACGTTGACCTGGGTGCGATGGCTCTCATGAAGTCCTGATGATATTTTGGACTTTTCATAGAGGGACTTGGAGAGTTCCTTGATGGAGCAGAAGTCCTTGTCCCTAAGAGGGGAGTCTCTCCCTGTGAGGTTCCGCTTAATGCCACCTCTAGTGGGAATGTAACATTGCAGCCTCACCGCCCTACTCGCTAAGAAAAGGGGTTTCTTTTGTAGGAAGAAGTGACGAGAGCCCGTAAATCATCATACCCTTTCCCTTATAAGCCTTCCTTCCCCGTCACAGACTCGTTGTGTTGGTTTTGTTATATCTTGGGTAGAATTTAGTAGGACATCCCTATTTGTTTCCCTATTCCATGTTAGGTATTCTAAGTCATCAAAATCCCTTTCCCAAGTGTCGAGGGATGAGTATTTGGGCCGAGGATGGTTTCAGTTTCCCAGTAAATGTATTAAAATCTGGGGAAATCGTTCCTATGATAACTTCCTCAGAAAGCGGTGGCCTTACTGTAGCTTCTTCGGTTAACTTAGCTAACCACTGGTGTATTCGTGGAAGATTGTTACCCGGAACTACATCTTCGAGTTGGTTAGGGATGACCGCTGCCTCTATGTCTGGAGTTTCTCCAAAAATCGCCAACGATACTGAGATAAAGGGGAGATTTTAACTGTTCCCATGGATACAACATACTGGTTCCTTGAAGAATGGTTCTCAAACTAAATTATTTATTGGATATTTATAATGCACCTATACAGCAAAAGGTGTTTCGATTGCACATCCCTTACTCCCAGTATCGGGCTGGGCCCAGGCCTTTTTCTGATGTTTAATGCCGGGAACCTTATAAAGGGTTTGTTCTCCCGTATATATAAATATTGATTCTTACTTGGGATTTGGCATCTCACTTTTCTAGCCACTGACATAGATGGATTATTTCCTCTTAATTTTGGGACTTCTGAATTCTGGGCATATAATATGGAAGTAAAAGAGCTCTTCATTTTTTCTGTCTCTTGGTTTGGAGTTATTTCAGAACTTTTTCTCTGGGTTGATGAGGGAGGAGAAAAATATAGAAGATATTCTGGCAAACCACCCCTCTGGATTTTAATAGGTTCTTAGGAGTATTTTCGGAGCATGAGTTTGAATTCCTCTTACTGGTGAAAAAGGGACTGAACAATTTATTCTGGTTTTCCACCATGGTTTAGCCAGTGGGATTATAAATGGTAAACAAAGAATGAGTATAGAGCTACGCTCTAACACAAGTGCTGCCCTGAGCCTCACTTATCCTTTTATGTCAAAAAGTATTCCAATTTATTTTACGATATTTCATAGTACACAGTAAACACAAATCATGACAACGGAAAACAATTTCACATACATATGACATTTAACATAGAGATTATTTAAAGTGCACACGTGCAATGTGGGGTCAGTAGAGAAGCGTGCTTTGTATGCAAACAATGTATTCTGAAAAATGTCATAGTAGTTCTGTGTAGGTATGCCAGTACAGCCACTTTAGGTACATCCAATGAGCATTAATATATTCAATTTGGATCATATCTGGATGGAGACTTTCTATTTTTACAGTGGTCGTTCAAAGCATTGCCCAGTGGCTAGAGTAAAATAGTTGTATTCTCCGCTTTGTTTTTTCACAAGCCAGTGGGATTACATAGATGAAAAAAACCAGGAGGGGATACCTATATGGATCCCTAGACTAAGAATGACCTTGTCCCGTCCAGGTACCCATTGCCGCCCTGGACCAAAGATTTTATAATCATCCCGCTCTACTCTTTTCCTGCTAGGGAGAACACTTTTGGGACTCAAGTTATGAAAACTGAGGCCTAAACTATTTTTATTGTAATTATGTTTTATGAGAATTTTGACGTTGGCCAACTTAATATTCGGTTGTTCCCATCCCACTTTTAGCATCACATGTGGTAGGTGAGAAGGAGGCGGCCAAAGTGGTGGCGTTCTTACTAAAATAATTCTAAAACTTATTCTTATTGAAATAATTTGGAAAAGGGCCTATCTACCCCTAATAAAAGGGTTTGCCCTACCCAACACAAAGTTAACTAAGGTGCTCGTCAGTAGTGCAGTCCAAATCAACAGTCAGTCCAAATACTATCCTATGCTAACCCTACTACTACTCAAAACATCAAAAGAAAAGCGGTCCAGGAGAATGACTCCCTCTCCTGGACAAGCTTTCTAGCCTCAGTATTCTGTCTTCAATTAGTTCTTTGTGATTACATGAACCAGTTGCTTTAGTTCTCCAGCATGGGGTCTGGCATAGATTCACATGCTCAAGAATATTCCCCGTCGTCAGGCTGGGAATCCTTGGTAAAAAAGAAAAGTAGTTTTGCTTTAGCCTGAAAACTGCATTTCTCCTCTAAACCAATCACTGTCCTTTGGGTCATACTGCCCCCATCCATCCTCTCTTCTTGCTCTTCGAGCCTTTTTTACGATAAAATATTGTGTTTTCTTTACCGATTTTGTTCCATTGTTCGACCGTTGCGATCCTTTGTCGGTGAAGATTAATGTGTATTGCGGATCTTCTCTTCGAATTTTCAAGAGCCCTAGGCTGGGGCCTACTTTGCACCTTCCGCCATGTCCGAGGAGAAGAGGTGCCTCTTCAAGATATGTGCGAAATGTGGACTGAGAAATGTGTATGTTGAATATCGACATCACAAATGTTTGTATTGCCTGCATCTGGACCACGATGAGGAAGTATGTGAGATTTGCAGTGATTTTTCGAAGAAGACAAAAAAGGACAGGTACAGCAGGTTAGCAGCGTGGCACAAGTTGGGGAAGGCCTCTGACACTGCCTCACCCAGGACCGGCCGTTCCCATGAGCAAATTCCCTCAGAGAAGAGGTTGATGTCCTTTAAGGACGGCCCGTTCCCGGGGGTCAAAAGAGGGCCAGGCTCCATGCTATAGATCCCACTCGGTTTGCCGCGGCTACGGATCCCAGTTCGGGAAGGACCGGTTTGCTGTCTGTGGTGAGCTTGTCGGTGAGGAGCGCTCTCTCTATTGACGACCATCACGACTTTGTCTAAAGGGGGCCTAGCAACGAAGGTGGTCGCTATTATCACAACAGCAACTCCACTGGTGACCATGCCACTATGGCCTATGGCTACTGCGCTAGGGCCGGCGCCAACATCCGCTGGTTCCCCCGGTGATGGGGAGATTCCTATAGTCACCCCACTCCTGAAGGAGTCGGAGAAGGACAGGGAGCCACAAATACCTGTGGGGGAGCATAGCCAAAGGATGCATCAGGAGAGCTGGTGCACATCTACACAAGCTCTGACGACAACTTATCCGAGGACTACTACTTGGACCACGATGAGGGCCGTACCGCTGTGTCCATAGAGGGATCGCCACAGGGTGAACCTGGATCACCATCTAGCCCAAGGAGGCGCTTCGGCCCAGAGCCGTTGACAGCTATTCCTTCCACCACTCAGCGCCCAGGGACATGTTGTCGGACATTCTTATGACACTGCATAAGCTGGTATCAGAGATGCAGCAAAGGCTGTCCCTGCTATATCTGCGCCAGCTCTGGCTGTCAGTCCTGCAAGGCTGCGGAGGAGCCCCTCCAGCCCAAAGCTTAAGTCAAAGGACCCGTCTGGCCCAAAGCATCAACCGACACCCCCGCCGCCTCCACAATTTGGTGCCAGAGGAGACGGGGTTCCTCTTCCAACACAGAGTGTCCAGGCGGAAGACAGTCATGTCCATTCTTCTGCTGGATGATGTCCAGGAGGAAGGTTTGTCCTAAATGAAGACCCCAAGTACTATGCCTCCCAAGCGGCATATGCTGGAAAATAAATACAGGGTTCCGGATTCAGCCCGCAGTTGCTTGAGGCCACAACCTTCTCCTGACTCTGTGGTCTCTGCTGCTGTAGAAAGAGCTCGGCAAATCCATTGTCTTGGGCCATGGTGCGCCGGACCAAGAGGGGAAGAAACTGGATGCAATCTACAAGTGCATCATTTACACTGCAGCCTCTACCATCAAGGCTGCTAATGCCCTGGCCATCTTATCCCACTACGACAGGGAGTTGTGGTATAAGCTAGGACCTATTTTGGACTTCCTGCTATAGACAAGGTGGTCGGGGCCCAGGCCCTGTTCCAGGAGGATGAGGTGGCCTCATAGCATGCTATCAACATGGCTTTGGACATTGCGGATACTGGCATCCGCCAGATGGGCAACAGAGTGTCCCTTCGACAAAAGGGATGGCTGAAAGCCACCAACTTCAGGGCGGGTGTCCAGTCCAAGGTGGTAGACCTCCCCTTTGATGGGGACAACATTTTTGGCAAGAACGTGGACGAGTCTCTCCAGACGATCAAAAGAGACCCCAAGAGACGGCACACTTGCTGTGAACATTGCAACAACGTATGTGGTCCTTTCCATCCTCAAGAGGGAAGTCCGGCAGGTCCTCCAAGTGGTATAGTGCCTCCTATCATCAACCCTCCCATTTCGCGATTCACTACAGCAGAGAAGTACTGCATTGTTGCCCGCAGGCCTGGACGCAGACACCCAAGCAGGCCTGAACCAGCTGTGGAAGCGTGCCCACAGACAAATGAGTGCTGGACATTCTTCATAAGACACACACCTTGGAGTTCCAACGCGGGTGTCCTTGAAATCCTCCTGTGACTCGTCAAGAACTACACATGGCACAGTTGCTGTGGGAGGTTCAGGCCATGCTAAAAAAGGGGGGCTAGAGACCATCCCCCAGTACCTCTGGGCTCCGGAGTGTTCCCCATATACTCTCTGGTAGGGAAGAAGTCAGGAGGGCTGCAGCCAATCCTAGTCTTAAGACACCTCAACAAGTTCTTGAAATCCCAAAAGTTCAGGATGGTCACGTTGCAGCATGTGCTCGGACAACTGGAGGAAGGGATTTCCTGGCGGCGTTGGACCTGGAGGATGCCTACATCCCCATTCAGGCAAAACATCAGAAGTTCCTACGCTTCGTGGTCCAGGGGCAGCATTATCAGTTCAAGGCTGTGCCCTTCCCCCTAAAGTCTGGGCAGAGCGCGTTCACAAAGTGTTTGGCTCTGGTTGCAGCGCATCTATTCCTCAAGGGGATTCACGTCTGCCCATATCTAGATGACTTGCTGATCAGCGCCCTCTCTCGTGCGCTGGAAATCCAGGACACAACGGAAACCATTCGCCTTCTGACGGGTCTCAGATTCTCCATCAACTATCCAGAGTCATCCTTGGAGCCTTTGCAGAATGCTCTGTGCTTGGGGGGCCTTCAGATCACGGGCACATGGACAGACAAGATCGTCCTCAACTAGGAGTTCCGGCAAGCTCTACGATGGTGGGGAGTGCACCCACACCTCAAGAAAGGAGCTCCTTTTCAGGTTCCGCTACACCAGGCAATGGTCACCACGGATTCCTCCCTAGAAGGGGGGAAGGGGCCCACACCAGACAGTTGCATGCCAGAGGCCTCTAGCTCTCTGGAGGAAAGAGATCTTAACATCAACGTTCTGGAGCCCTGGACATCTTCTGGGCCTTCAAATCATTCCTGCTGTTGCTGAACGGTGAGGTGGTGAGAATCTTCACGATTAACACCACCACCATGTTCTACATCCGGAAGCAGGGCGAGACACGGTCCCCGGCGCTCTCCCTGGAAGCCCAGGCCCTTTGGCGCTGGTCCATTCTTCAGGACATGTTCCTCGTCGCCTTTCACCTGAAAGGCATCAAGAACACCATTGCAGATTCGTTCAGCAGGGAGCTGCGTGCCTGCCACGAATGGGAGCTTGGTCAGGATCAAGTATCTCTTCTCTTCCGCAAGTGGGGTCTGCCACAGATAGACCTCTTCACGATGGCGACCAACTCCAAGTGCCAGAGGTTCTCCAGCAGGTTTCCTCAGCCGAGGAGCCTGGGGTATGCCTTTTCGTTCACATCCGAGGGGCTCTTCCAGTGCACTTTCCCTCCGATCCCGCTCCTGCTACGAGTGATCAACACACTCAGACGGCGTCATTGCATGATGATACTCATCGCTCCAGCGTGGCCTCGACAGATCTGGTACCCAACCTGCTCCGTCTGTCAGTGGCTCCGTCCATCCGTCTGACTCCACTTCCTGATCTTCCCACTGCATAAGACACGGCGATTCTGCACCACGATCCAGCGTCGCTGAGCCTCACTGCCTGGCTCCGGCAGCACTAGAGTTTGAACATTTTTCTCTGTCGCTGGAATGTGAGAAGATCCGAGCCAAGGCCAGAGCGTCCTCTATGTTGTCTGGCTATGGCCATAAATGTAAATGCTTCACAGTGTGGTGCAGGACTCAGAAGATTTCGCTGCTGCGTGTCACTGCTCTGCAGCTCCTTCCATACCTGCTTTCCCTGGCCAAGGCTGGCCTAACCCACTCCTCTATCAAGGTGCACCTGGCTTCCATTTCCCACTACACCAGGATGCCTGGTAAGCTCTCCCTGTGGTCGCACAAGCTCGTCAAGGAGTTCCTAAAAGGCCTCTTCAGGACTTTTCCACCAGTGAAGGCCCTTGCTCCAGCTTGGGTGCACAACATGGTCTTGACGAAGCTCATGGGGCCCCCGTTTGAACTAATGGATCATGCCCTGCTGAAGTTTGTGTTGTAGAAGACGGTGTTCCTCGTGGCAATCTCCTCAGTCAGGTGGGTCAGTGAAATCCAGGCCCTCTCTTGCAAGCAGCCGTACTTGTCCTTCCACGCTGAAGTGGTGGTTCTGTGAACCCACCTTTATGCCGAAGGTTCCTTCTGAATTCCACCTTAACGAGCCTTTGGTTCTACCAGTCTTCTTCCCAAATCCTTGTACGTTGGCGGAAAGGACATTGCATTCGCTGGACGTTGCTTGTGCCTTGAAGTTTTACCTGGCAAGCACAAATGACTTTCGGAAGACTTCTCACATTTTTGTGAATTTTGGACCTGTGAATTACAGAAGGGGCCCTGTCTAAGGCTCCCATATACAGGTGGCTCTCCCGTTGCATCATGCATTGTCATTGTCTGGCCAACATACCTCTTCCAGGCTGGCCGAGAGCCCATTTGACCAGAGCCATTGCAGCGATGATGGCGTTTCTCTCTGGTGTGCCTCTGCTTGACATATGCAGGCCAGCTACGTTGTGGTCCACCCACACCTTCACAAGATTCTACTGCATCGACAGGGATTTCCGGGAAGAGTCCTAGGTCCGCCAAGCAGTGCTATACACCTGTTTGTCTGAGGTGAGTCTGTTCCATGGGTAAGTGTATTGCTTCTGTTGAGCCTTGCCACCTCCTGTGGTTATGTATATGCATTGGGGGGCGAAGCGCAGGCAGCAGGGCGAGTGTGGCACTTTACCGGCTTAACCATTATGGCTCTTCCTGGTTCATACTGCTACTTTACGTGCTATACCAAATCTGAAGAGGGCCACCAGCGGTGAAGCTTAGGGAGACTGTCATTGGATGGGCGTAGTATGACCCAAAGGACAGTGATTGGTTTAGAGGAGAAATGCAGTTTTCAGGCTAATACGAAACTGCTTAATTTTTTACTGAGGATTCCCAGCCTGACGACAGGGAATATTCTGTAGCATCTGAACCCATGCCAGACCCTAGGAGTTTCAAGAAGTATTTTTATTTGTATTTTATTTAGGATTTATAAAATGCTTTGAACCAAAGCTCTGTACATAGATCATAAAAACGCTACAATAAAATGGGAATGCAAGTGACAATATGAAAGCAGTCAGCCTTGTATGTCAGTTTGAAGAAAATAGGTCTTCAGTGAGGAAGGGAATAAAGAGTATGAAGAGACTGAGCAGAGAGAAAGTGGGAGAGAGTTCAAGTGAAAAGGAGCAAACAGAGAAAAAGAACGAAAACAGGAAGTAGCACAAGGAGGATGAGAGACTGCAAGAAGAAATTGAGACTGGGAGTGAAAAGAACTATTAGGAATATAAAAAGATACCAGAGAAGAAAGGTAGGTCAGCGCAAGAATGTAGAGAGATTTAAAGACTAGACATAGACAAACTTGAGATGAGAATAAAAGGAAAGCCAACCAAGAGTAGAGAGAGAAGAGACAATAGAATCACGCAAAGGAAGAAGATAGAGAAGACAGATGGAAGCATTGAAGGCTGATTTCAGTGGGGCCAGACTAGAGAGAGGAAGGCCAAATGGAGAAACTGAACAATAGAAAAGGCAGAAAGAAATTAGTGAAGAAATCAAATGTTTAGTGGCGTCAAAGGTTGAGAAAGGATGATCTTTACGAATGTTATTCAGGTGATAATGACAGGCATGAGATGATAGGGAAATATGATCCGCAAAGGACAGAACAGAGTCAAAGTAAAGTCCCAAGTTACAAGCCGTAGAAGAGATATGAAGTTGAGAGGGAGGGAAAGAAATTGAGGAGGCGGGGAGGGAGAGGAGATGGGGTTATGTTTGAAGGGAAAAAGAGCACTTCAGTTTTGGCAGCATTTAATACCAGAAAATGTTGCATCATTCAAGAATTAATGTCTACGAGACATGTCGAAAGTTTGTGAACTTCAGGAGTGAAAGAGGAGAAAAACAAGAAAAGTTGAGTATTGTCTGCATAAAAGCGGTGAGAAAGACCAAAAGAAGAAATAACTTCAGCCAAAGTGGAAGTATACAGGGAAAAGAGAAACGGCCAAGGACAGAGCCTTGAAGAACACCATGGACAAGTGGAAGGGTGTCAGAAGTTGATGCAGTAAATTGTTTCTTCCTCAATGGGACTCTTTAACCTCCAAGATCTCCCCTTTTGTTCCTTGGATACAGTTCTTGGGCTTTTCAAGATAGTGGGCCTCATTATGGGTCTGGAAGTAACCCTGCTGGTGCTCACGGCGGGTTGCTCCCGACCCGTAATATTTTACCGGCGCCTGATGTCATGGTGCCACTGGTTCATTACGAGTCTGACGGCCCGGGAAGTCAGGCGCCGGCTAATTGTAAGTCCCCATTCCAATAGAGTCCTTTGGGACTCTATGGGAGTGCGGACACGGAAGCAATGACACAGCAATGGTGCCAGTGCTTCCGTGAACAGTCTGCTTACCGTGGCCTCAGCGCCCGGCAGGGTCAGACCTGTCGGGCACAGTGGCCACAGCAGGCAGACTCAGAGTTTGCCGATCTGGTAACAAGGGTGCTGGTGAGCTTACCGGCACCCTTGTTTCCGGACCGGCAAACTCGTAATGAAGCCCAATGTCTTGCCCCCTATTCCTTTTGGACTCTTGCAGTGTCTCTTTACTACTTTCCACACTTGGTTCAATTATCAATCTCTTCCTGGGCTGACTGACTTGAGCTCCTAAATGTCCTTTCCTGTCTTTATGATGATCATTCTCACGTTAGATGAGTGTACTGAATTCTTTTGAATTCCCCACTCGAAAATGATGAGTCCCTTGGTACTCTTCACTTTCTTTAAGGTATTCACAACACCTGGATGAGTATGATGAGTCACCTGGTCTTCTTCCTGCCCTGCACTCCCCCCCGCCCTCCCATCCCTGGGTCTCCAGCTGCTCCCGTTACCTTCATACTGCTGTGTCGGGGTCACTGGTTCTTGCTGTGAAGTCAGTCTTCCTTGGGTTTCCCGTACGCTGCTTACGTTCCTTCCTTCGTCCGTTACCTCACAGTCTCGCCATTGTTTGCGGACTGGATGGTCCACCTCTTCGGGTCATGCCACCGCCTGTATTACTCTTGGGCATCCACAGATTGGATTTCTGCCCTCTTAATGCTTTCTTCCCTTCTTGTTTGCCAGCATCCTCTTGACTAAGGACCTGCCAGGCTCTCCTTGTTTCTCTGTCTTGACAGCTTTGAAACTCCCGGGCTCCACCAACACTGTATGTTGGTCTTTCTTTCTTTTTATTGGAATTGCTGGGTCTTCCCCAGTGTCTACATGAAGTCCTTCGACACATTCTTCCTGGAGCATTCTTTATTACTGGCTTGATCTTCTTCGTCCCAGTATGGTTGGCCTCTAAACAATGAGTCACCTTCATGTCTTGCAGAGTCGCCTTCTTCTCAGTATGTTTGTCTTCCTATTGGTTGTATTCTGTGATGTCGTAATAACAAACGTTGTCTTGGGTGGGATAGTTCTCAGAATTTCCTGACGATATTGTCGGCTTAGTGAGTTCCTTGGAGGAACGGGAGTCCTTCTACCCAAGATGGGAGTCTCCCTGTGAGGTCCTGCTTACCGCCACCTCTAGTGGAAATGTTCCGTAGCAGGCTCATCTCCCTAGCCTCACAGAAAAGGGCTCCCCTATGGGGAGAAGTGACGAGATCCTGTGATCGTCACAATAGACTGTATACAAAGAAGTCATGAGAAGGAAAACTTGAATCACAACTGTACAGAAATCCAAAGTATATGAGGAAAAGACACTACATAAGAAATCTCAGAATACTATAGGAAAGAGAAAAGGATTCCGACCAGAACCAAACAACCATTAATAAAAGGAGATAGAAAGATGATCAATCCCGTCAGGGAGTTAGAACAACTAATACAAGGGATCATAAGAGACTATTTGAGAATTGCATACTTGCATACTAATGCGGAAAAGAGAAAGAAGAGAAGAAAAGTGCAGAAGCACAAATAATGGGAGAAGCAAGTCTTTCTTCTGACCTTAGTTGATTATAAAAGTGGTAGGGTCAGTTAGTTTAGCTTTGGGCGGCAGACTGTTTTCTTTGGACAGTTATCCATGACTGACAAGCACTTTAGTAAGATAGGTAGGGCATCCCCTTGGTGTTGGGGAAAGGTTGGCATTCTTTTATTACTTCATAAAAACATGTTACTAGTGTGCTCAGAGTGTCCGCATCCTTTTTCTGATCGACCACATTGTCCATACTTTTTAAAAATAAATAGACTGTTGTATTACCACTAGGTTCAAATCACAGTGTTCTGTGTAATTAGAATCAGGATACTACACCAGTGGATAACACTGGGGTACCCAAGACCATATCCTCACTGCTGTACAGCAATTTGTTAAGATGAATTTCTCAAATCTGGGCTGGTGGGCAGATTTCAGAAGGCTACCCTAGTTATAGTGAACAGGGTAACTCTGAGAAGTTAGCCAAACCCAATCAAGGTAAGCATGGCGAGTGGTCAAGGCTTAGTCTCAGGAGAGGTGAGTGGGGTCAGGCCTCCACAATGAGTCCACACAGTGAAATACACAATGATTCTGCTTAGACAGGTAAGTACAAAAATGCTAGATTATTATAGGCCCCAAAACACACTAGAAAAATGAATCAAACAGGTAATATCACACAATACTCCAAATATAAAACAAATATACAGTCACCTTTGGTTATAGAAATGCACAAAAACTGCTTATACACCTGAAAGGAAGGTAAGTAGTTATGCAATAGGAAAACCAGTCTCCAGGAATAAAAGCCCTAACTTAATGAGTCCAATCCCTAAATTGAATGGGGTTGTGTGCCCAAAAATCACAAAGTTCCTTTATGAGAGGGGACAAAGTTTGACAATGTTCCTGTGCTGGTGAATTTTTTTCCCATAAGACTTCTCAAGGCTGTGAGAAACCTGACGGTGTCTCACCCGCTCGTCAGCTGGATCTGTCATCCAGGGTGCCAGGACACAGCAATCGCTTTTGGATCCAGTTCCTGGGGGTGGACCAGTACAGGAGGATCACCTGGGTGAGGGGTCTTCGGGGAGTGGCATACCGGATGACGAGACGCGGTATCCCTTTCCTGTAACACCTTAACCCCATCCTACCAGGTAGGATACTTGGGAACTCAAACCCTGCTTCCCCCTTTTCCAACAAGAACACCTCCTCACGGACAGCTCACTACGAGAGAAAACAAACTAACACCCGAGCCGTATACCTGATATGTCCCAATACAATGGTCAGGCAGGGCCAGGCAATTAGTGCTGACAATTTTACATGCACCTGACTTCATTACACTTCCCCACATGGATAAAAGGCAGAGCATGAAGGCACACTCTGAGCGAGGCAAAGCACAGGAGGAAGCAGCAGTTCCAAGATGGCAGTTTAATACAAGGGGAAAGATGGCGAAACCGAAGGGGAACGCAAGAAGGGAAGTGCCCTTGACCTTTTCAATGAAAGACAATTACTTTCATGAACCTTCAGGAATAGTAAACATAAGAGCAGGAATCAAGGCTGAAGAATTCTGCATTGTGTGTCAGAGGTACTCGGGGCTCTCCCGCGTCGATAGTCAAGGCGGGGAGAATCGTTTGCCATAGTGGTACTGTCCGTGGCTCCTACAACAAAGCAGCGCCAATTAAGTCAGCACAGCCGGTGAGTTGGGGAGACTGATACCAGACCGGTCTGTGTTGTAGCCAAGGTTGCAAGCAGCAACATTGTACAGTGAAAGCTGAAGAGAACAGTGTATGAAACGTATGTGGCAAGTGATGCAAACAAAATTAAACAAATGAGTTATTGAACTTTTAAGCCAAGATACGATACCTTAGACAGAGTGGTCTGGCACCACATGAGTGCTCATTCGGAAGTCTCTGTTAAGGTATCCAGCTGAAAGGTGGCAAATGTGAAGGGTGATGAAGAATTGTGAAATCGAAGTGGTCCTGCAAAGGGTCAAGTAAACCCTCGTGCACATTCGAAATTCTTCGTTAATTTTTTTTTTTTAAAGTTTTTTATTATATTTCAACCAACAAAACAATACACACCAAATATACAGTGCAAGATACGGTAATACAATTTCGATTTTGTACATTATACTATTTGATCTCTGTTCCCCAAAGCCCACCCCCCTTACGAGCCTATCAAGTCTGTTTACTCTGTACTCGCGCCGCGTGGTGAGGTCTGTTTTCCATTGGAATCCGCCAAATCTGGCATCGTTCCAAACAGTTATCAGTGATTTCCAAGCCAACAGGTTCCCACCTCTTCTCCCCCTTCTATCATACTGGACTCCTGCCATACCATGGTCTCTGCTTCCGCCCACTTTTGCAATTCCTTCCACCATATCTCCACCTGCGGTTCATGACAAGCCTTCCACCCCATGGCGATCCTCCTCTTAGCCAACACATATGCCAAATCCTTCAATTTGTTAACATGCTTCAGTTTCTGCGATCTAGGGAACCCCCCCAGTAGGCAGGCCCAGGCTGACTCTACAACCAATGTGACTCCTTTATCCGCTAGTTTCGCCGGTATCTCGCTCCAGAAGTGCCCAACCACAGGGCAGGACCAAAACATATGTGCCATGTCAACCTGTTCTTCATCGCACTTGGGACATGCTTGCCTACCTGCATTTTTAAACCTTGATATCTTCAGGGGTGTCATGTACGCCCTATGCGTAATATATAATTGTATTTGTTTCAACCTAGCGTTTCTCAACACCTTTTGATGATACCACAAAGCACGCTCCCACATCCCATCGGCACACCCACCTCAGTTTCCCAGTCTAATCTCAGTTGCGTTGGTTCTTTACCAATCCTAAGCAACAGCATGTCATACAATCTTGAGATCTGTCATATATCATGTCTACAGTGCCATCCGGCTCTTCTTCAAGAATAGTTTCGGGCCAAGTTTTCTTTATTTCCCGTACCAGTCTATGATATGTAATATATTGACCTACGTGTAGACCTGTTTCCTCGCCGAACTCCTCAAAATTTATGATGGCTCCCTCCCGCCAAACATCTCCCACCGTTGCCAACCCCACCGATTCCCAGTGGTTCCTAATCATCCTGCGTAGTTGCACATCTCCCCTAGCCAGTGCAACCAGCGGTATTTGCGGGGAGCACAGAGCCACGATTTCCATCATCCTGCACGCTCGGCGCCAAATCCTCCACCCAAGCATCAACATCCTAGGGCGCCCCTGCATTTCCGTTTCGGACAACCAGATCACTTCCTTTAAGTAAAATGGGGCACAGTCTGCACTGAACAATCTGGATTCGGGGGTACCTTCATCCGAGAGCCATTTAGCAACGTACTGCAATTGGCTCGCTACATAGTAGGCCTCATAGTTGGGGAGCCGTATCCCCTCTTTTTCATGAAAATTTTGCAACTTCCACAGTGCCACCCTGCACCTAGTGCCCTGCCACAAAAAGTCCCTGCATATACTATTGAACCTGGCAAAAAACTTCCCAGGTATGAGGTGTGGAATGTTTCCGAAATAATGCAGAAGTCTGGGCAAAACCACCATCTTAAGCATTGCACTACGCCCCATCATAGCTAGCGGCAGCTTCCCCCAAAATTGCATACTTTTCTCAATTTTTCCTACGGCTACCTCCGTGTTGGGTTTATGTTCTTGTTCAACCGTATGATACACGTCTATCCCAAGGTACCGAAAGGTATCAACGGCCCAAGGGGCTTGCAGCACCGGCAGCTGTTCTACGGAGAGTCCCTTATAGTTACCTAACGGGAAAATTACAGACTTCTGAGGATTCACAGCTATTCCAGACAGCCCCGCATACCGATCCATAACCTCCAAGATATACTGGAGGTTCTCCTCCGGGTGCTTCAGATACAATAGCAAATCATCTGCAAATAAGGAGATCAAGTGTCGCTCCCCTCCTACTTCGATGCCTATAGTGTCATACTGCTGTCTGAGATATATAGCCAAAGGCTCCAAAGCCAATATGTATAACATGGGGGACCATGGGCATCCCTGTCTAGTACCTCTGCCTAGCCGCCATCTCTCTGAAATAACAGCTCCCGTCTTAACTCCAGCGAGCGGCTCGCTGTATAACATCTTTGCCCATCTTATGTATCCGGGCCCCATCCCATATTCCGCCAGAGTCGACAGCAGCCATGGCCACTTGACAGAGTCAAAAGCCTTTACTGCATCCAAGGACACTACTGCCATGTCACCCTCATTCCCCCACCCGCCCATTCAATGACTCGGTGGAGTCGCCTGTGATTATGAGTTATGTTCCTATTTGGAACATACCCCGTCTGATCAGGGTGTATGAGTTTGTCAATGACTCTTCGCAGTCTGTTTGCCAAAACAGCTGTTAGTATCTTGCTGTCTTGATTTAGCATTAATAGTGGTCTGTAGGAGCCACAGCTGTGTCCAGGCTTATTTGGTTTAGGAAGCGGAATTATAACTGCTTCCCTGAGCGACTCTGGCAGCTGTCCCGTCTCAAACGCCTCATTTAGCATATTCAGCATCGGAGGGAGCACCTCTGCCATGTATGCTTTACAAAACTCACTCGGAAACCCGTCCACCCCTGGGGTCTTACTAGTAGGCAATTGTCTCACCACCGCTTCTAGCTCCTCCAAAGTGATTGGTGCATCTAGCTCTTCCCTCTCTTCAGCACTTATCCTGGGCAGACCTATATCTTCGAGTGTTTCTTTTATCCTCTCTTGATTATCCTCCTCGACGTCCCCATACAGCTCCCTGTAGTAGGTGGCAAATTCCTGATTAAGTCCCTCTTGGGTGTCGGCTACACTGCCATCGTCCCTTGTTATTGCCCTAATGGTGGGTCTGGGGGTTTCGCTCTTATATAACCACGCCAGAAGCCGTCCTGTTTTATCACCACCCGCGTGCTGCTCTCTATGTATTTCTTATAATTCAGTTTACACAACCTATCCCAATGTTCTCCACACGTCTGTTGTAGTTGGAGTATCAGCTCTGCATTCAAACCAGTATCTCCATCCTCCCTTTGCGCTTGTTCCAACTCCCTCTCAGCCGCTTGCAAGTCAGTCAGGATACCGCCTTGCAGACTTTTGGACTTTGCTATGGCCACGCCTCTCAACACCACTTTAAAGGCCTCCCATAACGTGCACACCGAATCTACACTACCCGTGTTCTCCTCAAAGTAATTTATGATCTCCTCCCTTATATCTTCTTTGAACACAGGATCTTTAAGCGCTTCCGCTCGGAGCCGCCACGTTGGGATCCTTGCTCTAGGAGGGCAGTATTGCCAGCTGACAATCAAGGGCGAGTGGTCCGACAGGACTCTCGCTTTATATTCCACCCACTCCATTTCCATTATTATGCCTGACGTAGCAAAGACATAATCCAGTCTAGTAGACAGCTGTTGTGGGTGCGAATAGTGAGAGTACTGTTTTTCTTGGGGGTGCTTCATTCTCCATACATCTGCCAGGTCAAAGTCATTGAGCAGTGTTTGTAACACACGTGCCGCCGGGGCAGGTTTATCCAACTTTTGATCTGATCTGTCCACCCTGGGGTCTAGTACACAGTTAAAATCCCCACCCCAGATTACCACACTTCCCATGCACATGCCAAGGTTAGCACTCGGGGTTCTGAAATACGTTGCTGTTTTCTGATTGGGCGCGTATGTGTTGACTATACTTATCTCTCTGTTCTCTACCAATCCCCTGAGTATGACGATTCTCCCATCTGCTTCAGCAGTTTCCTGTAACACATGAAAGGGGACATGCGGAGCCACCCAGATAAGGACCCCTCTAGCATAAGCTGAGTATGTTGAGCCCACCACCACTCCTTTCCATTTCCTCCTAATCATACCCAGCCTCTCTTTCGTCAAATGAGTCTCTTGTAATAGCGCAATGTCTATCTTTTGTCTTCGCAGTTAGAGCATAACCTTATTTCTCTTCAAATAACTGTTTAGACCCCTGACATTCCACGTAATTATCTTAAGGTCCCCCATGGCTTGTTATGGCTCCTGCCCCCACCCCGGCCGTGCAATCCACTTCTCGTTCCCGTTCTCCTCTATTCAGGCTCGTACCCCAGTTCAAACTTCCCCTAACTACACACACCCCTCCCTTCCCCCTATCTCGCGCTCGTCTCTTCCCAACCACCCCCAACACCCCGTGCCACCCGCCCCCGATTCTCCCTCCCAGCCCCAACAACCCCCTCCCCAACTGTTGCCCAGCTTCATCCCTGGATCTCAGGCACCCCCGCGTCTAGCACTTTTCTGGCTTTCGCCTGTACTCGATGCTCCGCGGGGTAAGGCCGCCCTAATGGCTTGCCTACTAGGACTAGTATGGGGGTGTAGGGTTCTCACGTCCTGCTGCTCCTT
This sequence comes from Ambystoma mexicanum, assembly GCF_040938575.1. Lineage (NCBI taxonomy): Eukaryota > Metazoa > Chordata > Amphibia > Caudata > Ambystomatidae > Ambystoma > Ambystoma mexicanum. Next base: position 293,665,416 of record NC_090936.1, on the reverse strand, counting down.
TTCGCTATGAACTCAACACAATTAACTGTACAATTAACACATGTATGCACATTACTATATTCAAGTCCTTATGTTCGCCCAGGTCCATGGGATCCGCTCTAAATGCCACTCGTACCCAGTGATACCCCTCAACCATAACAATCACCCTCAGTTCTTATTGAATTACCCACTGCGCATCATGTCACGCTACATGTAATGTCCCGGCCACTTATCGTATTACTCTCGAGCTTGATCCGCCTCCTGTTCCGGACAACCCTGAAGGTCTAGCCATGTCGTCGCTTCTTCGGGAGTGTGGAAAAAAAACATCTTGCTCTTGTGTATCACTTTTAGCTTCGCAGGATACAGCAGCATATATTTGATCCCCGCCGCACGTAGCCTTCGTTTGATCGCCACATAGCTGTACCGCTGCCTTTGGACCAGCATTGTGTAATCTGGATATGCCGTGACGGTGCACAAAGCCCTTTCAATGTTTCCACCTTTACGGAAGTATTCCAAAATCTTCTTGCGATCCTTGTAGTTCAGTATTTTCGCTATTATTGGCCGGGGGGGGTGTTCCCGGTTGCGGCCTCCTCATGAGGGCTCTATGCGCCCGCTCCACAGTAAAACCTTGCGAGAGTTTTTCAGCCCCTATTTCTTGCAAGAGTACATTTTCGATATAGTCTGTAGGGTCTCGGCCTTCCTCTTCCTCTGGAAGGCCGACCACGCGAATGTTGTTCCTCCTTGCCCTCCCTTCCCCCTCCTCCGCACGATTTTCCAGATTAACGACCTGCTGTTTCAATATGTGAACCTCCTTTGCGTTGTCTGCGCCGGTGTCTGAGTTAATTTTCACTGTACTTTCCAGGCTGCTCGTTCTCACCGACAATGTCCTTACATCCTGTCGTAGCAAGGCAATGCCTACTGCGTCTATCTTGGCTTCCAATGCAGTGCGTAGGTCCGCCATCGCTGCCCCCCATGAGTCCCTCAGCTCCGTGATAGCTGCTAGAATCTGATGGTTCTCCGTGGCTACAGTACTCTCTGCTGTTGTTGCTGGGATTCCTTTAGGCACGGTGGTCGCCGGGGATAGCTGTGCCCTAGAGAAAGTTTCCATAGTAGGTTGTTTATTTTTGTTCTTGCCCACGGCCCCCCGCCCGGCCATCCTGCTGGTTTAGTTGCCTTTCTGAGTCACTCGGCCTCCGCTAAAGCAATTTCGTTACACTGCTGTAGTACGACTCCAGAGTGCCATCAAAGGTCTAGGTCAATTGTCCACAGGGGCACTGCGTGAGGGTTCGTGCACAAACAGACTATGTCCTTGCACAATACAGTTTGTGACGGTGCGTGCTAGGGCTCACTGTGCCCAGTAGCCCATGGCCTGCGCAGTTCCAACTTTCGCCGTGGCCTGGGCTCACTCCACAGCTTATATCTTGTAGTACTGATTCTCACCCTGTGGCACACGCAGCGTCATGTGCCAGTATTTTAGCCTCTGCACGTGCCTCCAGGTCTCAATGTTGCATCTGCGTTCATTTCAGTAAATGAAGGCACGGTCGCCGTTGCTTGCACCCGCACGGCAGCCTCAAACCACACTCCAGGGCCACTACCATCGACCTCTCCACAGTGTTCGCCGCCCACCGTGTCACACACACTTGTCCAGCTCTTCCCTCTAAACTTCACTATCCGTCCGGTGCACTCTCAGTACCTCTGCCCTCCATTCCTGGGGCCGTATCATTAGAGGCTCAGGCGCGCGGCGCCCACCATTTCCTACCCGAGGGCCCACGCAGCCTTCGCAGCTGATCTCCACTGCAATAGGGGGCCCCCGCTTCGGTGCACCTCAGTTCCCTACAGCAGGCCTGCCTCTGCACGGCCAGGCGTCTCCGCGATCGGCCTCCTTCAAGTGAAATGTTACAGCACGCGAGGTGGATGGCCTCTCCAGGTGCTGGTATACAATGTGACACGCTCTCAATGTCGCACTGTTATTTCAGCGTTCCGCCGGGCACCCCAGCTAGCATGAGTTTTGGCGGCTACCGGCAACAATGTATCCCGGACTCATCGCACACCGCAGCACGTCTCCTGGAGCTGCTCCCACCAGCCGAACGTGCGCCGCCAACTATCTCATAAAGGGAGCCCCTCAGTCACAACGAGTTTGCTGGCTTCAGTCGTTCCGGCGATCAAGGTGCTTTCCGAACCCGACGCCTTTGTCCGCCGCCATTTTGCTAGAATCCGCGTTCCACTAGGCGACCCTTGTGATGCTCACAGTTCTCCAGCATGGGCTCTGGCATGGATTCACATGCTCCGTCGTCAGGCCGGGAATCCTCGGTATAGAAAAAATCAGTATCAGTATCAGTTTCGTTTCTGATCTGTCTTTCTTAGTAGTAACCAATCACTGGTCTCTGGGTCATACTGCCCCCAGCCAATGACTGCCCTCTCCCTAAGCCCCGCCCCTGGCAGCCATCCTCAGATTTTTACCGCACGTTCAAGTGTTGGGCGTCCTCGTGCTTAGCTCTCGAGCTTTTGCTGCGTTTTCGCGCTTTTTCAGGAGATTTTCTCATTTTTTCGGTTAAATAGAGCCTTTCTACTTCCGATCAACGGGGATCCGTTTCGGAGTTTCTACGCCCCTCAAGGGTGAAGATTTCGTCGAGTTACGCTGGACATGGCCCGGAGAGAAAGGGAGCTCGACGCCTGGGAAGCTATTCAGGACCTGCCCTGGATGCCAGCTTCAGAACGTTTTCAAGGAGGACGAGCATTTGTTATGCCTCTACTGTCTCCATGAGGCAAGACGGACAAGGAAAAGGACTGCGCGTTTTGTGTGAACATGTCGGAGCGGACCATGAAGGATCGCCACCTCCGTCTCGCCAACTGGCTGGAAAGTAAGAGCCCGCCAGGCGAGAAGAAGAAAAAGAAGTCGGAGCGGTCTTCTAAGTCCTGTGAGGGTGCTCCGGCGACGGGGGCCCAACAAAAGGCTAAGCACCGCAAGTCCGTGGGCACCGGGAGCGCCAAACGGTCGGGCTCCTTGGCTGCCAGGTAGGGCGCACCCTCCCCGGCGCCATCGACCACGAGCCAACGCTCTGGCTCAGGTAAGAGGAAGTCCGAGAACCCGGCGAAGCTTCTGGAGAGTCCCCGGTCGATCTCGAAGATTCCGGCAGAGGGGGAGCGAGGCTCGGACCCTCCCCCCAAGGTGAAGGCCGCAGGCGTACAGAAGGTGACGTTGGCCTTAATTCACCCTGCTAAGACCTCGATTGAGGATGTCGCCGCGGCCCTGGCTCAGCCGGTGGAGGCTATGCCAGTGGAGGCGCCCTCGGGTACCAGAGTCTCCCTGCCACCGCAGAGGGAGTCGTCTTTCAGGCCCATCGAGAAGACCCCCACGAAGTCCTCGTTGGAAAGGGGCTGGGGGTTGGTGGCCGTCGTGGATACGGACACCACCTCTGAAGAGGAGCTCATCCAAGTCGTGGAGGAGGCCCAGCCCATCGGGAGGGATCCCGACGAGGGCGACGACAAGGTCGACGGTGACGCAGAAGAGGCTCCCCAAGAGCCCTCGCTGCCGTCGTTTCCGGCGCCGCAGGACACCTCGGCGGCCATTTTGTCAGCCATCCAGTCCTTCTGCTCGGAGATAAGGACTAGGTTTCCCCTTCCCCCAACGGAGGAACCGGAGCCAGGACCTTCGGGGAGCCCACGACTTAAGAGCAGGAGGACGCACCCTAGGCCTCCTCTCCCGCCTCTGCAGCCTTCTCTGCCTTCCCCCCGGTCCACTACCCACAGGGATGATACAGGCATGGACACGACTACGACGGGTACGGATGACGATGGAGGCGACGACGGGACGTGTCCCCCGTCGCCCCCTGCCCAGGCGTCCCCACCCGACAAGATTGGATCCTTCCATGCAATGATCTCCAGGGCATCCAAGCTCTTCCAGCTCTGCCCCGAGGAAAAGAAGGAGGAGGGGTTCCTTTACCAGCGGCGCTAGGCTAAAAGGAAGACGGTCCTCGCCGTACCGCTTCTTGATGACATCTGGGATGAGGGGCTCGCCCTCCTCAAGAACCCTGCCATGGCTCCTGCGAAGAGGGACCGGTACGAGAAGAAGTACCGGGTCCCCGACGCTGCCCCCTTGTGCCTTAGGGCGCAACCTACCCCGGACTCGGTCGTTTCGGCGGCGGCCAAGAAGAAAGCGGGGGGGGCATCGGCCTCGACTTCAACCTCCCCTCCGGACGGCGAGGGTAGGAAGCTGGATGCGATGGGACGACGGGTCATCTCATCTGCAGCGACGACCATCAAGGCGGCCAACGCCCTGGCCATCGTAGCCCGCTACGACAGAGAGTTGTGGTTCAAGATCGCCCCTCTGTTGGACTTCCTTCCGGATGCCAAGAGGGCTGAGGCCCTGGAAATCTTGCAGGAAGGTGAGATTGCCTCGGACCACGCCATTACGGTGGCTACGGACATTGCCGACACCGGTTTCCGTCAGTTGGGCAACAGCGTTTGCCTGAGACGACGAGGATGGCTTAAGGCGACGGATTTCCGCCAGGACGTTCAGACCAAGGTTTTGGACATGCCTTTCGATGGGAACAACCTTTTTGGCAAGGCGGTTGATGAATCCCTTCAGGCGATCAAGACGGACACGGAGACGGCTCGTGCACTGGGTGTGCTCCAACAGCGACGGCCGTCCTTTCGGAGCTCCGGAGGCAGACAGGGTGCCTCCAAGGGAGCCGGCAGCAGCTCCTCTACGTACCGTCAAGCGGCAAGGTCTTCGTCGCAGGAGGCCTACAGGGGACGCGGCAAGTCAGGTTGATCCCGCCGTCGTCGCCAAGGTGGTCAAGGAGGCAAAGCGGCCTCCAAGCAAGATTGAACCGACCGTCGGGTCAGGCCCCCGCCGAAGCACCCCGGTGGGAGGCCGGCTGACGAAGTTCGTCGGCGTGTGGGAGTCCATCTCCACCGACCGTTGGGTGCTGGACGCCCTGGCCCTGGGGCACGCCCTAGAGTTCCAGAAGAGGTGCCCCCGCATTCCTCCCGTGGCCAGGAAGGAAAGTCACGTCCCTCAACTGCTGTTGGAAGTACGGGCGATGCTCCGGAAAGGTGCCATCGAGCTCGTCCCGAAGAGGCTTCGGGGCTCCGGAGTTTACTCAAGATACTTCCTCGTGAAGAAGACGACAGGAGGATGGCGTCCCATCCTGGACCTGCGACGACTAAACAAATAAATACATCAAGGCACAGAAGTTCCGGATGGTCACCCTCCAGCACGTGCTGGGACAGCTGGAGGAGGGCGATTTCCTGTCGTCGTTGGACTTGGAGGATGCTTACTTCCACATCCCTATTCTAAAGAGGAACCGAAAGTTCCTCAGGTTCGTGGTCAAAGGGCGGCACTACCAGTTCAAGGCACTCCCGTTTGGATTAAAATCAGCGCCCAGGGTGTTCACCAAGTGCCTAGCACCGGTGGCGGCGCGGCTGCGCCTGCAGGGGATCCACGTCTACCCCTACCTGGACGACTGGCTCATACGGGCAAGGACAAGGGAGCTCGCCGTGGAACACACTGCGAAGACCGTCCAGCTGCTCACGGACCTGGGGTTCTCCATCAACTTTCCAAAATCCCACCTAGTCGCCCTATTTCTGGGAGCGCAGCTCGACACAGTGGCGCGGCGGGCCTCACCGTCGGAGGAAAGGATAAGGACCATCCTAGGAAAGGTGCAACGTCTACTGGCCACGGACGTGGCCAGAGTGAGGTCTATCAAGTCCCTCCTCGGAATGATGTCCTCCTGCATTTATCTGGTGCCCCACTGCAGACTTCGGATGCAGCCCTTGCAAGAATTCCTCGACGCCCACTGGATCCAGACGACGGGCAGCTTCGAGGTCAGGATCCTGCTCAACGAAGCGTTCCGTCAGGCGATACGATGGTGGGGTGTCCGCGCTCATCTGACAGCGGGAACAGGTTTCCTAGCCCCGGCCCACCAGGTGACGGTGACGACGGATGCCTCCCTGGAAGGTTGGGGAGCGCACACCGGGGGTCTCCACGCGAGAGGCCTTTGGTGCTCGGAGGAGAAGACTCTCCACATCAACATCTTGGAACTCCGCACAGTGTTCTGGGCCCTCAGGTCCTTCCTTCCGTCCCTCAAGGGCAAGGTGGTGAGGACTTTCACCGACAACACCACCACGATGTTTTACATTCGGAAGCAGGGCGGAACCAGATCCCCTGCCCTGTCCAAGGAAGCCCAGGATCTGTGGCATTGGGCCGTCGCCCAAGGGATGTTTCTGGTACCCTTCCATCTGGCAGGGATAAAAAACACCATCGCCGACTCACTCAGCAGAGAGCTGCGCTCGTGCCACGAGTGGGAACTGCGCCAGGATCAAGTGGACCGACTCTTCCGACGATGGGGCAAACCCCAGATCGATCTCTTCTTGACGGCGGCGAACTCCAAGTGCCGGAGGTTCGCCAGCAGGTTTCCCCAACCGAGGAGCATGGGCGATGCTTTCTCGTTCCCCTGGGACGGCCTGTTCCTTTATGCATTCCCGCCGTTGCTACTCCAGCTCGTCAACCAGCTCAAGAGGTCCCGGTGCAGGATGATCCTCGTCGCACCGGCGTGGCCGAGGCAGATCTGGTTCCCGGACCTTCTGGACTTGTCAGCGTCCACACCAGTCAAGCTGCTGACGGACGCTGATCTTCTCTCCAGAGAAGGAGGCGCCATTCTTCATCACGAACCAGAGTCACTGAACTTGCAGGCCTGGCTCCTGCAGCACTAGAGTTTGGAGGATACGACATCCCGGCCGACTGCAGAGAGGTTCTTGCAAAGGCCAGGGCATCCTCAACTCTCAAGTTCTACGGACATAAATGGAAAAGGTTCTCTGTCTGGTGCCGAGCACAGAAGATTAACCCTCTGCGGATTACGGCCCGTCAAGTATTGCCGTACCTACTGTCTTTGGCCAAGGCTGGCCTATCTCACGCTTCCATCAAGGTACATCTGGCTACCATCTCACGTTACACCAGAACTACAGGACGGGCGTCCTTGTGGTCTCATCGTCTGGTGAAGGAATTTATGAAAGGACTCTTCCGATCATTCCCGCCGGTGAAGGCCCCTGCCCCGGCGTGGGAGCTCAACGTGGTGCTAACTAGGCTCATGGGGGCCCCATTCGAGCCTATGCATTCAGTGCTGTTGAAGTTTCTGTCGTGGAAGACAGCATTCCTCGTGGCCATCACCTCTGCACGACGAGTGGGAGAGATCCAGGCCCTGTCTTGCAAGCCTCCATACTTGACTTTTCCCGACACGAGGGTGGTGCTGAGGACGCACCCCTCCTTCATGCACAAGGTGCAGTCAGACTTCCACCTCAACGAGCCCTTAGTGTTGCCAGTTTTCTTCCCGTCGCCTTCGTCGCCGGCTGAGAAGACTCTGCACTCGCTGGATGTAGCTGGAGCTCTGAAGTTCTGCGTGGACCGCACGAAGAGTTTTCGGAAGACATCACACCTGTTTGTGAACTTTGGACCTGTGAATCAAGGGAAGGCTCTCTGGAAGACTTCCATTTCCAGATGGCTCTCCGGCTGCATCATGCACTGTCACCGGTTGGCAAACCGACCGTTGCCAGGCCGTCCGAGGGCCCATTCGACCAGAGCGATCGCTGCTACTACGGCGTTCCTGTCTGGTGTGCCCCTGCTCGACATCTGCAGGGCTGCTACGTGGAGGTCGACGCACACCTTCACGAGATTCTACTGCGTCGACCGGGATTCCAGGGAGGAGTCCAGAGTCGGCCAGGCAGTGCTGCGCAACCTGTTTGCCTAATGTGAGCCTGGTGTTGAGGTAAGAGTTGCTTAATGTTGAGTTGTTGTATTGCTTGATATTGAGCCTTTTGCCACCTCCCGTGGTTGTGCATATGTATACTGCTATGTATTCTTGTATTCATGAGCATGTGAATCCATGCCAGACCCCATGCTGGAGAAGGAACAAGTTACTTACCTGCAACTGTTGTTCTCCAGCATGGGTCTGGCATGGATTCACATGCGAACCCTCCCGCCTACCCCTCTGCGGCTCTTCACTTGGTCATACTGCCACTTCACGTGCTACCAAATCTGAGGATGGCTTCCAGGGGCGGGGCTTAGGGAGAGGGCAGTATGACCCAGAGACCAGTGATTGGTTACTACTGAGAAAGACAGATCAGAAACGAAACTGATACTGATTTTTTCTATACCGAGGATTCCCGGCCTGACGACGGGGAATATTCATGAGCATGTGAATCCATGCCAGACCCATGCTGGAGAACAACAGTTACAGGTAAGTAACTTGTTCCTTCAGTCATCGCTGCTCCACACGAACCGTCCTTTGCTCTTTTGGTGGAGGGCTGTTTCCGACGCCCTCTCTTATGTTTTTCAGTGGTTTTCGGATCATATGTGCGTTATCTGGAACGATGTCGGATCTATCGGAGCAGCCGCATCGGAGCACGTCCTACTCCATGGCTGGCTGGCCACGCAATTCTTCGTTAATTGATGACAAAGCAGATGAAGTTGGTCGGAGCCCGGCGGAGGGAGATCAGCTAAAATTTTTGGCCGAAGCAAGTTTGTGTTAAAAGTTATATTGGAAATTGGAATTAGTCTGAGCCGCAGAGGGAAACTAATTGAACATTGTTTTAAAAGGATCTGAGCCTGACTCGGGGGGATCCGGGATGTGAGCGTGGCTGAGGGGGATCTAGAGTGAACTGTGAGTCACCCGAGAAAGAATATCCTACAAGAAATTGGATGCATAAATAATTTACGAACATTGTGTTGTGAGGATCTGAGCCCGGCTTAGGGGGATCCGAGGTGAATACTGTTTCGCCTGAGAAATTGAGTACTTATGAAAATCTGAAAGAGGAAAATAACTTATTGTTTGTTTTTAGCATCAGGCCCTCTGAAAGAAGAGACTTTGAAAGGCAAAAAGACTTGGGCACCGAATGCCCTGATGCTAATCATGGAACTGTTTCCTCGTGCTACAGAATCCTGAGACTGCTAAGCTCGAGTGTACTGCTTTTGATCGTGCTAAAAATGTGGGAAAGGGAGGCCAGTGGCCTGAACATCCTGACATATCATTTCGTGAACACTTCTTTCTTTTTCGTAACACTGTTTCCCACACTATTTGTATTTAGAGGTAAGGATTGGCAATAGGTTTATTAGTATAGGCCCTTTTATTTTGACAAGGCACCACTAGGACTGCGCTACTATTATTTGATGGTTTAGCTTGCTCCCATCTGTAGATTTCAGATTAGATAGGCTTTTTTCAAATACTTTTTGAAGTTCAATAAACACCCTTGAACTGTGATCACTTGTGTCTGTCTTACTGTTGATGCCATGCCTTCCGTACATGGCTTTTACAGTAAAGTAAGGTACTTTTTGTATCTTTTAGAAAAGCTTTTTAATTAAACAGTTAAAAAGTGAGAGAATGAAATAAATCAAAGTTCTCCACAAACATTTAAAATTGTCAAGACTTGATTGTCGTGAAGATTAGAGAGACCTCCGTCCACAAGTACCACACAGAGAGAAAGTAACACCACTCCCTGTGCAATCCTTGAGGCCACAGGTGGGAGATGCTGGAAGCCCGGAACACTGGAAACCCCAAAGCCGCTGTAAAGCAAAATGCCTGATTAGCACCAAACAATCACAGTAACCGATACAATATACATGAAGGGTTGTGATTGGCTTACCTAGCAAGGGCAGTGATGTTGCTGCTAACCACACTGGGCTTAGGGAGTGGATCCGTGGGGGACACGTGAGCAGCACCCCAGATGGAGGCAAGGGTGAGTTGGGAGAGCTCACTGTGGTGTGTAGCAAACACCGACTAGCCCACCTGTAGATGACGTTGGAGGAAACAAGGAGGTACGTGAAACAATCCTGAAGTCTGTCAATGACAACTAGAGAGCGGATTCAGAACGCCAAAACAGCAGGGATAATCCAAAGGAGTCCGTGTTGCAATTCCGAGGTCGAGGTCCGTCAAGCAAGAGCAAAAGGCGTCAAAACAGAAGGGAAAATCCGAAAGGCATCCATGTAGCAATTCCGAGGTCGAGGTTTGTTAAGCAAGATCAAACAGTAATCGCCGTACAGGATTCCAAGGAAACAGCTGTGAAGCAAGGAGCATAGGGGGCGTCACTGGTTAAATACAGATTGTTTCCTTGTCATGTGACCCGCAGCAGTATCACGTGAACAGGAATTCGTACCACGTGACCGGGAAACAACTGTCACGTGATACGGACGCGATCGTTTGCGAATGCCTACCCCAATGCGCCAAGGCAACTGCCACTGTAAGAAGGGGTGCAATCGGGACTGCGGACGGTGCCTGCCGCGCCTTGAATTGGTGAAGCGTCCCAGAGGGGAACGTAGAACCGGCCGCTCACGTGACCCCCCGCCCTATGTGAGCAGTAGAGGAGGGAGAAGCAGGGCCTGGGAGCGCTATGGGGCACTTAGGTGTGTGGTGCATGACAGGAGGGAGCGGGACATGTGTGGGTGTGTGGTGCATGACAGGAGGGAGCGTGACAAAAATGGAGGAGATGGGGCAGCTGTAAGCATTGCGACTACTCGCCACCCGTACTTGAATTTCCCAAGTGACTTTGCAGGTTGACTGGGAGTCGCTGGATGTAGCTTTTCCCGATGTTGGATCCAGTAGAAGATGCCCAGGAGCTGCGGATGCAAGGAAGATTCCGGTCGGGCCGAGGAGCTGAGGGCGACCCTTTCTGAAGAAGACATGCAGCAGGCACCTGTGCAAGCCTCTTCAGAAAGAAGGGAGCCAGTTCCAGCAACAATCCCTGCACATGGTCGACAGCAGGCGTCTCTTCAGTCGTGAACAAAGACAGTGTTCCAGGACAGGATCCCTTGATGCTGTGAAGCTGAAACTTGGCAGGAATGCGACTTATAGGACTACCTGGTGGTCACTAAGTTCCATCCGAAAAAACGGAATAGTGTCACTTCTGGCACTGTAGCCCAATTCAGAGCTGGTTAGTCCACCAGGTTGTCCAGGGACACTTCCGAATGCTCAAACCTGCGGGAACGTGAGAAGACATTGAGGCTGGTTGGTCCCACCAGTCGCACCACCGAGGGCTTTCTCAGATCAGGTAGTTGAGCAGGGCTTCACCAGGACAGTTGCAGGAAAGGTCGCTAGGCCTATTCAGGAGTCGTCCATGGGTCTTCAGTTGGCTGCACGGCAACACAGGATACTTGGCTCTTTCGCTGATCTACTGAAATGTCTGCAGGACCCCTCATCTTATCCTAAATTCAGAGAGTGAAACTCAGCCCTCCAATAGCAAGGATCTGCACCACTCACTCAGGCAGCAGTGGTCCAATAAGGGACCAATGTGGGTTTTCCTCATGCATGCACACCATACCTACTGGCTTGTGGATTGGGACCAGACAGTCCCAACCCACATCTGGGCCCAGGCACACATGGCAGGCACTAGCCCACGAAAGCTGCAGCTTTCCCGGGCAAATGCATGACCATATTAGGGATTTCTTGACCTCAGAGGGCAGGAAGAAGTCCAGAAACAATATGGCCAAAGGACAAGTGAAATGTCTTGTGGTATGGCCATTTTGGGACACTAGCCACGTTTAGTAGCCAGATGCGGTAAAAGTGAATGGGCACACTAAAATAAATGCAAAAATAGTAAAAATGTAACTTCTGCCACCAGCCAAAACATCATAAGATGTTTTGTCCACATTTTATGAATTCTATGCATAGTATTTGATGTGTTTTATGTACTTTCTTTGCATGTTGTCAAAATAAAGATGATGATGAAGATATACAAGTAACCCTAAAATCTCCAGTGTGTAAAGGTCTAGGGTGATACAAAAGTATCCCCATGTACTGCATTGTAAGATGCTGTGTGCACCATAGGAAATGTTACCAAAACAGGTAACAAGTAAAAAAACAAAAGGTAAACATAGTTTCCCAGTTCTGACAGTTTGAAGGACTGATCAGTTTCCCCAAGACAAAATTAGCAAAAAGACCAGGGAAGTGAAGCTGAAGGCTTCACTTCTGTAGAAAAAGGTCAGCACAGGTCAAAGAAAAAAACAAAATGTATGGGGGTCCATAGAATACAGAGGAGAAGTTGCCTAAAAGAGAAATCTATTTATTTATTTATGTATTTATATTTGTTTTAGTTCTTCAAGAACCTTTACACAAATATAAAACATACTTTACATAATTAAAACAACATTTATAGTACACTTAATACAATATAACAACATTTGGTACATCAATAAGAGAGTGCATTCCTACATAGATATACTGGTATTCTGGTCTATTACATATATCTGCTCTTGTTTTATTCACATTTTGATTTTAAGTCAATGACCCTCACCTACTTCATGTTATTTTGTTTCTTTTCCAAGATCTTAAAATACCTTTCGCTACTTATTTCGACAGGAGCTCTAAGTGTGTCTTAACTTCTTCCAAATGTGGTATACAGCTATTTGTACATTTTCCAAGTCTGCATTCATATACAAGTCCCAAAATTCATCTGTTTTAATAGAGTTTTACCTCCCAACAAATGGGCCCAATAGTCCCAATTTCGGGCATAGCGTTAGCACATGCCACAGACTTTCCATATTTCGTTGGATTTTACAGATACAGCATGTTCTATGCTCATTTGGTACTTTAGTCCTTGCCCCTTGTAGTGCTAATAGGGGAAGTTGGTTAACCCAGAGCTGTAGAATAAAATGGCGCAGGGCCGGGCTCGGGCACTTCGTGAGGTATCGCTGAGGAGACAAGTATGTATGTCTGAGTGTTAGGGAGAATAGGGAGAATTCTCATTTTATGGCTAATTTCCCTTACCTAGTGAGTCCCCCAGCAGCTTTGCTGGATTTCTGGAGTAATTTTTTTTCACTTTCCCTCCCACTCTTACCCATGTTTTGCTATGTGTATTTTATCTGTTTTTGTGATTTTGGACTCTGGAGTACACCACTGGAGTACTGGAAAGGGTTAATCCTCATCCCTTTTTATCTGTACCTCCTAGAGCCTTGTTTTGCTCTTTTAACATTTAGACCGTCCCTATGCCACGCAAAGCATAATCCATTTAGCTATGCGTGGTCCCCCCATCCCAATCCCCCGAGACAGACTTCAGTATGCTTTTTTGTAGTTTCTGGAGATCTCCCTCCGGGACGTTGTTTGGCAGGGCTGCACAATGATAGATCACTCTTGGCACTATGTTCATTTTTGTTGCCGTTATTCTTCCTAACCAGGATATCTCTTGCTTGTGCCAGCGCTGTAGGTCTTTATGCAGTTCACTGAATAATTGTGGTATATTAGTTTGGTATATATGTTCCACTCTGCTTGGGATTTGCACTCCGAGGTATCCAATAGAGGACACGGCCTAAGGGATGGGATGTTTGGGTGTAAGAGACTCCCTGTGTTTTTGGGACATGTTTATTGCTAAGGCTGCCGATTTTGAGTATTTGACTCTAAAGCCTGATACCCTGCCAAATGCCTCAATTTCTTGCCGTAGGGCGTCCATTGAGTTGTCTACCCGAGTTATGGTGAGGAGGACATTGTCCGCGTACATGGCAGATTTGTAATCGTATTTGCCCACTTTCAGGCCCTGGATGCGTGTATTTTGATGGATTTTGGTGGAAAATTCTTCCATTGATCGGGCCAATATCAGTGGTGATAGTGGGCAGCCTTGTCGAGTGCCTCTAGTAATATTAATCTTGTCTGATGTTGTGCCATTAATCCTTAGGAAGGTGGTGGCATTTTGGTAGATGGACATGGACCGTTTTTTGAAGTTAGGGCCAAAACCAACATATGTTAGAGTTTGTCTGATGTATCCCCAGTCCAGCAGGTCAAAGGCCTTATGTGCATCAAGGGAAACGACTGCCAGCTCCGCGTCCGTTCTAGTGGCACTTTCTATCAGATCGATGGTGAGTCTAATATTCTTTTGGGTGTTATGCCCAGGGATGAACCCTGTCTGGTCGGGGTGAATTAATTCGGGGAGCACCGTCCATAGTCTGGATACCAAGACCTTAGAAAAGATCTTCCTGTCTCTATTCATTAAGGTTATTAGCCTATATGAGCCGCACTGTTCGGGGTCTTCGCCTGGTTTAGGGATGAGTATTGTCCGTGATTCTGCCATGGAAGGGGTAATATTGAGTTAAATAGAGAGGACAGTTGTGGGGCTAAGATATGGGCATATACCTTATAAAATCTGGCTGTGAGCCCATCGGGACCCGGGGCGGCGCTCTTTAGGGCCTTTACTGCCTCCACCGTTTCCTCTGTTGTGATTGGTCTTTCTAGGGCATTCATCTGGACTGTGGGTTGTCTTTTCTGATTGATCGTAAATAGTGCTCCTGGAGTTTGGGCTCCGTAGGGGACCCTGACATGATTTCTCTATGGTGAGCTACCATGATTTCCATTTTCTCCTCCTCAGCATATTGAGATATACCATCCGCCCCCAAGTTTTAGGATATTATTTCTCATGTGGATATTTTTCTATAGGCTAGCAGCTGGCGGATTGCTTTATTACTATTTATATAATAGTATTGCTTGGTGTATGCTAGCGATCTGGCTGATTTGTCGGCTAGGTGAATCTTTAGGGTGGTTTTCTGAGGTCGCTACCTCCTTTTGTGGATTGGTGTTTTTTAAAGCTCTTTTCTAATTCCATCACCCTCTCCTCCAGTTTAGCTTGCTGGAGCTGAGCGCTTCGTCTTTGCACTGCATCACTAATTAATGGCCCACGAACCACTGGTTTCATCGCATCCCACACCATGGCTAAAGGGGTATGCCCTGTTATGTTTTCTCTGAAGTAGTGGGTGAGGGTGTCACCTAGTTCCCTCCTGATTAGTGTATCTAATAGGATGGAGTCCTGAAGTTTCCAGTATCTCTTGGCGGGATTCAAGGGCCCATGAATCCGCAAATCTGCCATGATGGGAGAATGGTCTGATAGTGCTCTTGTGTGAATTTGCACTCTCTCCAGACAGGGGAAAAGAACGCTGGGCATCAAGATCAAATCTATTCTGGAGAAGCCCATGTGTACATGTGAGTAGAAATTGAAGTCTCTAGAACCCATATTAGCTAGCCTCCAGATGTCCACCATCCCTGAGAAATTCAGCGAGCCCCAATGATCGGGAGGAGTCTGCTCTGGTCAGGGGTAGTGTTTTATCTATTTGCGTGTCTGGGACTAGATTAAAATCACCCCCTATCAAAAGGTGACTTTCAGTGAATGTTAGGATGGTCGGAATCTTAGCCCTGCCTCTTTCTTCCTGCTCTTAACTATTAGATCAAGGGCGTCTCTCGTCCGGGCGTCTGCAGTGAAGGGCAGATGAAGAAAAGGGCAATTCCTGTTTGGACCTGTTCAGACCAGGAGGACCCAGGGCCCGACCCCCTGCTCAGACAGCAGGTAAGCATGCACCATCATGTTACCCCCTCTGTCCCCACAGTCCATCCCCACCCCCTCTGGTCCCCCTGTGATGTTCCCGTGTGCCCCGCCCTTCTCGCACACAGGTGTTGCCTGTTTTGCTTGATTCTTCTACCTTGCTCCCCCTCAACCTCCTTCAGCCTACGTCTGCAGGAGTCTGTCCTGATGCATTCTGGTTTCACCATCACCATCTTGTGGCCAATGCTGGATTTGACTTTTATGGACTTCATTCACGGTGCGTCACTCTTTCTCAACTCTCATGCTGGACTTCCTTTGCATCTTGTACTCATGGTGGCCCTGACTCATGCTGTTCCCATCTTCATCTTGTATCCTGGCTTGTAACATTATGTGTTACTACTGACTTCTGTAATTGTATTCGCTCTCCACTCTTGCTTCTTCACTCTTTTTGACTGCTTACTCTCTGTTCTCTCCTCCTTTCCCTTCTCCCTTTTCCTATCTCCTCCCATTACTTTCTTCGATGCACTTACTCTATCAGAATTGTCCCTGGACCTAATATGATAGCAACCTTGTCTGTTTCCTCCACCCTCCCATTACTGATTTTGCCCTCCCCAGCCCCCTCCAGCACCATCTGAAATGTTGTCAGGCCTAGTATGATAGTCACTTATTTTGTTCCTCCCCTCCCTTTCTGCACCCCTCTCCGACACCTTTTGTTTTTCTCTGGCTGTCAGGCCTAGTACGGTAGTCGCCTGTCTGTTTCCATTTCCTTCCCACTCTCCCCCTCCCTTCCTTATCTATGTCTTAGCTCTTGCACTATCTGAAATGTCGTCAGGCCGAGTACGATAGTTAATTTCACATCCTTAGTGTTCATGGCCTGTAAGGATGTCATTGTATTTTCCCTTGTTCCCTCCCTTGCCTTGAAGCGCTTTGAAACACATTGTGTACAGGCACTATATAAATAAACGATCATATCATATCATGTAGGAATAAGTCTTCGTGAGTGGTTGTTCCAGGAGGTATTCCTTAACCAACACAAATCTACCCTTGGGATCCCGTTTTACAGTGACCTGTGTTAAGGGGATATTCTCGCTAAACAGGAGAGCTACCCCTTTCTTTTTTTCCCGTGCTGTGGCGAAGTAGCACTTCTTAAATCTGTTAAAGTGAATGCGTTGTTCATCTACTTCCAGGAGGTGGGTTTTCCTGTAGGCATACAATGTCCCAGAAAGTTGGACTAGTCTCTGTTCCACAGACCTCCTTTTCCCCCGGCAAGTTAAGGCCCTGTACATTCCATGTTATTGGTCGCAATTCCCTCCCTTTATCAACTGCCCTGTCTCCCGCTCTGACTCTTGCTCTGATGTGGACCCCTACAGTCCGCCTCCCTTGTGAAGTGCCATCGCCTGCACTCCCTGTCTTGTTTGTCTTGTGGATGTTTTGTTGCCTTTCTTCCCCTTTATAGTCAATAGTTATTTCCTCCTCCTGAGCCCCCCCCTTTTTCCAGCCACCCCCCACCCCACAATAACTTGCAGTGTTGAGTTCAGCCCTCAACCAAAAGGGTATTCGGCTCTAAGCCACCACCGACTCTTATGGGGGGCCAACTGTGCCCTTTGTGTAACAAATGGCATGACATGAAGATGCTTGTATAGGTGCACTTATCTCCACAGACTATGGTGCTGTCTACCGCTCCTACGGCGCTAGGATTTGGTCCCCAGCTTGAGGCCTTCCCTGGTCCTGATAGGGAGCTGACGATCGAAGGGACCAGGCCTCGTAAGGCGGACCTATACTTGTAGTTGGATGTGACTAGCAGGTCACGTCGTGGTTTCGGGCCCACATGCTCTTGCTCAAATTTTGTCAGGATTCTTGTTCTTTTGAGGAGAGCCCCGTATCTTGCGCCTTCGGTCCGCCCTAGACCAGGCCGCTGTGGTGGTTCGTCCTGTAGGTTCCTGATGGGCTCCCTCTCTTTCTGTTTCTCCACTTTCCTCCTCGTGCCTTAAAATCTTTTCTGCCTCTTCTGGGTTGTGCATTTGCCATTGTTTGCCTTCGCAAGTTAAGTTCAGTGAGGTGGGGAAGGCCCAGGACTTTCCTTTCTCGTAACCATTCTCTGAGATGCTTCAGGGGCTTCCTCCTCAGGAGCATGTTGCTTGCCAGATCTTGGTAGAGCAAAATGTTTGCATCCCTGAATTGGATATGCTTCGAGTTCCTGGCCTCCTGCATTATTTCCTCATTTACCTTGTAGAAATGCATCCTTGCCAACACATCCGGGGAGAGGAGAAGACTTGTTTAGACCTGGTTCGGTGGACCCTATCGATTTCCAGTGGCAAACTATCTGGCAAGGTTAGTATGAAGTGGTATAGGTCCTTTATGAAATTCTCCAGCTTTGCATCCGTGAATGAATTGGTTATGCCCCGGAGCCGGATATTATTTCCTCTAGAGCGATTCTCTGCGTCGTCTTGTTTTTTCTTTAAACTTGATTTATTTGGTTTTAAACAAAGAAAACAAGGATCATACATTGGCATTCAGGCCAGAATAGGGCCACACAATAACCTTCCCTCCCACCCGCCTCAAGTAGATACCAAACCAACAACGTAGTTTCAACTGAACCTACCCCCTCCCTTTTAGGACAGGATTCCCACATTTTATATTTGTATTATCATACATTCTTATTTGAGCGATATGAAGACCATTTCTGGAGTTAGTCCATTTAACGTGCCTAGACAGAATCTTCTAGTACTATCAATAGGTTTTGTCACAGATTGCTGGTGCTCCCACATGTTGTACCTGGGATACGTTACTATCCTTCATCTTTCTCATCGTCCCTTTGTGTTGCACTTCTTGCTGGATTAGGGATGTGCAAATTTGCAAAGTCATTCCACAACATCTTGTGTTGGGCAGCTCTCTCATGTAGGGCTGCTATGATCCTCTCCATCGTATATATGTTTGTGGCCACCCCAATCCATTCTTTCTTAGAGCGGAGCTGTTCTGCCTTCCACCTGATCGCCAGGCAGGCATGTGCGGCAAGTAGTAAGGGGGCCACAATTCCATTCGCTCTAATCACATCATCATCACATTGTTCTAGGCCAAACAATATGAGGAGAGGTGTTATGTCCCGAGAGACCCCATCAATCTTCTTAATCAGCCCAAGACTTAATTCCAGAATATTCCCCACACAACGGCCAGCACAGTGGGCTGGTAGTCTGATACATTTTTGACAACCTGTGGGGTCTTTTTGCCACCTGTGTAACAACTTAATGGCATACATTTTGTATTGTTCAGCAGTCGATACCTGTGAAGGCCCTTTGCATATCTTTGCCGGCCTAAGTCCAACTCCCACCCGTGTTTGAGCTTAGCAGACAATCTCCTCCCATTATCTAATAGGGCCCCGTACATGCCCGTGATCAGGCCCTTGGTTTGAGTCACCGTATCGAGCAGCTTTTCAAATGGCCTGAGGTCCCTTTGTATTTTCACTCACCAGTCTTCTTTCATGGGCACACCTTACCCTTAAGCTGCAAGTAGAGGAAAACCGGGAGCGGACTTAACTGGAGAGCATCCTCTAGTTCCGAGATTGTAAGGAAAGCTCCCCTATGCCACACCTGTCTGACCCTTTCCAATCCTGCATCGAACCAGGATTGATAGGACATGGGAAGGGTACAGAAATCGTGGGAGGCATACCATTTTGATTGCGTTGAGATGCCCCATCCACGAGATTGTGAGCGGCTGCCATTTCACGAGGTCTGCTTGAAACGAGGCAAATTCATACATATCCTCCATGTCTCTCGTCAAATTGATTCCCAAGTAGTGTAGGGATGTTCCCCCTAACACCAGACCCAGCTGGGAAAGTTTTCTGGAAAATTCGGCAGTGGGTTCATGCAGTGGAAAGAGTATGGATTTGGACCTATTGATTTCAAAGCCTGATAGTGCCTCATATGCCTCTATTTGTTGTATAGCTCTGGGTATTTAGATCGTAGGGTTTTTGACGTGTAGCAATATATAGTCAACATAGAGGGCTAATTTATATTCCTTCCCATCCACTCGACAGTCTGCTCTGAGTGTTTGGGCTAGGGGCTCTAGAGAGAGAGCAAACAGTATTGCCGAGAGGGGGCAGCCTTGTCTTGCGCCTCTCTCGAAGTGGAACCAACTCGAGTATTCTGAATCGACCGTGACTGATGCCTGGGGGAGGAGTACACCGCCCTGACCCCTATTCTGAATGTAGGGCTATGTCCAACCTTACCCTACACCGCTTCCAGGAAGCCCCACTCTACTCTGTTGAACGCTTTCTCAGCGTCGATGGACAATAGCGAGGGGTCAGCTGACATCTTCTTTGCTTCATGCATCAGGTGAAGAGTTTTGCGTGTTGTGTTGGCACCATGTCGCCCAAGAATAATTCCGACTTGGTCGGGATGTATCAGAAAGGACATATGTACCTCCAGCTTAGCTGCCAGTACGCGGGTGTACATTTTTGCATCTATATTGATGAGGGAAATGGGGCAGTATGAACCGCATTGTTTGGAATCTTTGCCCTCTTTAGGGATCACAGAGATTAACGCTTGTGCGAATGATTCAGGAGCAACTCCAGTTTGTAGAAAAGTATTAAACAGCTCAACCATAAAGGGGAGGAGGGGCTTGAGAATGGTTTTATAAAAGCCGCAGTATACCCATCATTTCCAGGAGCTCTCCCCATTGGTAATCTCCTAATCGCCCCCTCTACTTCATCAGCAGTTATAGGGGACTCTAATATCTCAATCTTATCTCGAGAGAGTTTCAGCATATCTATACTCTCCATGTAAAGATCTAGGTCTATGTCTCCTCGCGCAGTCTCTGATTTGTAGAGCTGCTCATAAAAGTCAGCAAAGACCTCGGGGATGCTCTTAGAATGTCCTTATTGGGGATCGCTACCACCTTCAATAGCTGTAATCCATCTCTCTGCCCACTGCCCCCGCAATCGAGCATCCAGGAGTGCATCCGCTTTGTCACACTTTTCATATTGTTTTTGTTTGAAGAACTGGAGCCTGCGTATGTTTAGTCCCTCTTCCAAGCGACATAGTTCCTCTCTCTTCTGGACAGCTTCGACAATTCTCTCCCTTCTCTGTTCTCTAGGGGCTTGCGTTGCACGGGCTAGGTGTGCAATCTCACGCCTCAGTCTATTTTCTATTAGGGACTTCTCTCTTTTCTTGTCAGCTCCCTCTTTTATCAATATACCCCTCCACTTTGCCTTCCTTGCCTCCCACACAAGATATTTTTAGAAACCTCACCTGTGTCATTTGTTCTGAAATATTCTGTGATCTCGTCTGCCAATTGGTCACGAAAGACTGGGTCCTTCCATAAAGTTTAATTGCAGCGCCATTTTGAGTTTATATGTGGGAACGCAAGGAGTGACATTTCAACAGTGACCATATCATGGTCCGACCATGAGATTGGGGTAATCTCTGCGGCAGATGTGGCATCAAGCATACCACTTGTGGGATATATGTAATCTATTCTGCTGAACGTGGAGTGTGGGGCAGAATAGAAAGTATATCCCAGTTGCTTGGGGCGCAGGCACCGCCATATGTCTTGCAGACCATATAGGTCCATCATTTTAGCCACTTCAGCCCAGCCACCGTTAGGCGGCGCATTTGTCTCCTTGTTACCCGCCTGTCTGTCAAGTGTAGGGTCCACCGATATGTTGAAATCCCTGCCCAGGATGACCTCTCCAGCACCCTCAAGCATAATCTTCGGGACCATACGCTGAAGGAAGTGGGATTGCCCAGTTTTGGGGGCGTATAGGGAGGCAAGGGTTAAGTAGTGTTACGTATTCTACCCACCACTACAATGGCCCTTCCCTCTACATCTGACCAAACTTTAGTGACCTCTAGGTTGAGTCCCTTCCTCACAAGAATATCTACTCCTGCTTTCCGCAGAGGGCCAGAACCCCAAAATTCAAGACCCACCCTGAAATACAGAACCTTGCGCTCCTCCCCTCGCATGTATTTGGTCTCCTGGAGGAAGAGAACATCTGAATTGGCCCTTCTGAATTCCTGAGAGACCAGTGACCGCTTAGTGGGGGAATTAAGTCCCTTCACATTAAGTGTGCCAGCCTTAAGGAATCTGGACCTACTCATTGTATTGTTTAGTACCGTAGCCATGTCTGAAGGCTAGCTGCTCATCAGGGAGCCTTAACAGACCAACTCTCAGTTTGGTCGCTACGACTATGTATGCATCAGGGTAGAATCCTGCCCCTGTCCCCCCGACCCCATTCTCCCCTCCCCCGCATGCGGCGTTCGGTCTAACTGGGTAATTTTCACTCCATTAGTCTCTGACTACCAGTGAGGACCGTGCAACTCACGGCCCCAAAACATAACACCCCAAACAACATTGAGCCCCCTGTTTCCCCCTCACCCTTTAACCAGGTCCCTGACATGATCATTCGCTTCACAATCTTCAAAACCGCAACTATGATCATCTGTTTCATGGTCTTCGGTGTCCTACGCGTGTAGACCTTCAACCAAAAGTGATTAAAAGAGCTCTCGGTTCAGGCCTGCACCCTGAGAGTGTCAGTGCATAATGATAGAGATTCAATGTTCCATGTCCGGCAATGCGTTCATCCTCCTAAATTTTCTAGAACCTGGTGTCTTTCTCTGCCTCGTTCCTTTGATTCGCCATTCTCTATCCTCTTCTCTTCTACCGACTTGATTTGCTACTTCTTCCTGATCTCTGACTAGGTCTGTTGTGCAGCTGCAAATGTCTTTCTCAGATTTCAGCCTGATCATGCTCCCTTCCCATTCAAATGTAAGTGAAAAAGGGTAGCCCCAGCGGTATCGCACCCCTTTTTCTTTGAGCCATTTGGTGAGAGGGAGGCATTTCCTTCTCATTGCCAATGTAAGAGAGGACAAGTCCTGGTAAGTCGAATCATTTGCTGTGTCCAGGATAATCTGGGGGCACCTTCTAGCTTTCTCAAGGACCCTCGCTTTGTCCGTATAGTTATAGAACTGCGCCAATACTGGCCCTGGGCCGCCTGCTGCATCTCCAGCTCTATGAATGCGGTCGATTTTCGGTTCATCTATAGAGTCATCTTGAAAAAGCAGTTTCATTAGAGCGTGCAAGGTTCTCTCTAAGTCAAGCTCAGTCTCCCCTTCTCTTTCCGGTATGCCGAAAATATGTATATTGGTGCATCGTTCGCGATTCTCTAAGTCGTCGACCTTCAAGCAGAATTCCTCCTCTCTGGCCTCAATGTCCGCAATCCTCTGATCCAGTTGGGATTCGAGTGTGGAGAGGCAGGTTTGGTCATTCTCTTCCTCCTCCAGTCTCTCCTCCATCTTGTCTATTCTCCGAGTTATTTTGTCAACTTTTCCCCCATGTCAGCTCTCATAATCGTCATTTCGTTCAGTATATCAGCTATATCTGCTTTGGTTGCGTCTGCTTCAGACCCTGGCACGCCATTGCGGTGACCAGAGGAAGGATGTTATCAGTGCGGTGAAGGGTGAACTTGTAGGGTGCAAGTTTCTCTCTAATGTCCATGTGCACCAGGTTGAAGCGCCTCGGAGGGTGATGCTCAATATGGTACGTCAGGATCTTGTGTAAGCACGTCGGGTGCCACAATATTGCCCAGGGAGAAGAGGGCACACACCTTTGGTGTGGGGGCCGAACCGTTTGTATGGCAAGTGGGGATCAGCGTAAGTGGGGTCAATTGCAGCCTCTAAATGTAACACCACTGATGGAATGGTGATGGTCTCACTGGTTTGAAGAGTCTCCGAGACCAAGCTCCCTTCTCGGGGGGTGGGAGGACAGAGTTATGAACTTGGTAGGGTCTTGTGCGTGTCCCGTTCGTGGACAAGGGACGAGAGTCTGTTTATTGGCAGAAAAGTGTAGTCTTGAGGAGGACACACGCCCTGTCTGACAGGGGCCCAACCCTCTACTGGTTCTTTATGTTGTGCACTGAGTTGAGCGTGCCTTGATGTTAGGGTCTCCGTGTCGATCTTTGGCACAATGATGTTTCTCCTCCAGTGACAGTGGTGCTCCAAATTTGTATATGACTATAAAGGCCTGGTCATCCACCTTTGGGAAAGGTGTTTGTCTCGTTGATATGATTATTGTAGGTTTCCGTTGTCTCTGCAAACTTAAAGGATGCCCAGATGCAGCGGAGTCCTCTGATGTGCACCCCCTATCGTCCCTGTGTGTTCACAAGGGCTCAGAGATACTGTTTCCCTGTATCTATTCCCTCTGGCACGAGAGGCGACAAGCATTTCAAAGTGATCAAGACGGTAATTCTGGGCCTCGGATTTATTTCAGAATGATTCAGTCTTGCGATCATCCATCAGGATGTTTATTATTGAAGAAGTTCTGAATGTTGCATATTCCTAGCCTTGACCCACCTGGACCTTCTGCGTGGCACTGTTGCCTTCTGCTGTTCATGGGGGCCCTCCCTCAGTCTGCCCGCTTCTACGAATGCGCAACATTCGTGGCAGGGGGCCCATGCAAGGTTCGGGAGTGTCGCACGTCTGTACGCAGTAAACGAGGCTCTGCTTACTCAGCTTCTTGGTCCAGAATGTCCTTGCCACTAAGTTCACCCCAAGATTAGCAGTGTGAAATACGTCGATCCGTTAACTTGGTCCAGCAAGCTTGGTTGTGCCTCGCGGGTGGGCCACGGAGGGACTCCCCCTGGTTTCATTCCTCTCCCTTCGTAGCCTTGTATAAGCGAGTCTCTGAGTTACTTCAGAGTGTGTGTGAGAGCGCGCCATAAGGTTTTAGCACTCAGTGAGGGGAGGGGCTGTTGCGTGTGCTAAGCCGCAGGGTGTCCAGAATCATATCATAGGGGTACCGGAGTGTCAAGGATCCATTTCACAACTCAGTAAATGCCCTCTGGTCAGCGGTTAGTATGGGCAAAATTATCATTCACTGGAAAATCTGCATGGGGTGTTCCGGGCCTGCCAGTACACTGTCGCTCCGTGCCCGGGTATCCGGGGGTCCGGCTCGCGGAGAGCCGTGCCCCAAGGAGAGTGTCTCACCTTTAAGGGTTGATCACCGCGCCGGATGATGAAAAGACGAGACCTCCACGGGAGTATGCGGGAGGACAGGTCTAGTGGGTTCTTTCTCTCGGAGCTTGTATGTCGCTGTACCACGACCCAGTTGGGAATCGCTTCATCCCTCGTGCCTGGTTTGGGCTTGGGGGAGGAAGCAGTTTAGTTCCCCTGTGCATATGAGATCGGGGCCCAGCACAGCAGCAAGGATTTCCTGGTCATTGTTAGGACTCAAAAGTTTGCCGTTGGGGCAACACGGGCCCTTTAGCTGCTGCGTAGTCAGCTGCCGAGAGGGGAAAGGGTGATTATCTCCGCGATTCCTCTACCGATTTCAGGTTTTCTTTCTGCTGATGGGGGCCACCTTTGCACGTTGGGTTCTCTCTTTTTCTCAAGGGGGTGCCAAAGCAGGGGCTCAAGCCGCTTTCTGGGGCTACCTGACGGAGCTCACACGGAGAAGGTGTCCATCCGTTCGCCGCCTGGTGGCCAGTGCGTCGTCTTGTTTTAATTTCAGTGACTTGCATCAAGCCTCCAGGGCCCTTATCCTGTCCATTCCCTCTCCGATCTGAAACACTTGGTCACAAAGGTTGTTCTCTATCTCCGCCGTTCTACTCTCCACCTCCTCGACGTGCTTGTCTAACGTGGATATCTTTTTCATTACTTCCTCCGTGCTCTTCTGGAACTCCCTTGTCATTGCTGACAGCAGGTCCTGTAGGTCCGACTAAGTTTGCGTTAATGGATTGCTGCTAGAGGCCATACCTCCTTCGGCTAGCTGGACTTCCGCGTGGTCCCCCTTCTTTGCTTTGTCGGAGTTTTACTGTCCTAGTAGCGTGGAGATATCAGTCTGCTTTGAGTTTATCACGCTTTTTGCCATTATTCTTCTGGGCCCCTCAATACCCTGGTTCTGCACTGGTGATGCTTCCTACTGCCACTAGACCCTGAGAGTTCTCAGGCGCTGTGTTCTGGCTGGGTCTGTCACTCCTATGCCGGTTTTAGGGCTTCCTTAGGTGCGGATATCCCCCCAGCTGGCTCGGTTCGTTGATGTGGGGAGAGCCCCCTGTGTACTCTCTCACCCGGTGGCAATCCCAGGATCTGGGGCTGTGCGGCGGACTCCTATATAGGTGAGCGGAATCCATGCTGTCCTTTCGTTTATGCCCCTGTTCGTCTCTTCCGGTTGCCTCCAAGCTAGTTTTGTATGCGACCACGTCTATGGATTCTTCAGAGGAGCTTGTATTTTGAGCCCCGGGGCACTCCTTCGGGCCAGGGGACAGGAAATGCATAAGGCCTTCTGTGTGGGGCTGTGTAGGGGACTTACTGCGGAGTTGGTGAGAGACAGGTTATGTCGCTTGGTGTGTGGGGAGGAGAGGTCCCCAGTGTTGTATAGGCCCCTCAGGGCTCCTCTGGGCTCACCAGATCCTGGTATGCTGATGGTTTGCCAACCTGAGGATCTGGAACCCAGGTCAGCTAGAGGCTACCAACGTTTACTCTTTTGCTGGTGGTGCTTAGTCATAACTGACTTGTCCTGCTCACCTCCTGCTCCGCTCCCGCAGGTGGCGCATGGAGGGCACAGCCCCAAGGGGAATCTCTGCTATGTTTAGTGCTATTTTCTTTATTATGGTTGTTTTGCCGGCAGCGCCGGCCTGATGGTGCCAGTTGAGTTTCCGAGGGGCCTGTAAGGCGTACTGCAGCGCACGCTCACCTTCAGGAGGAGGAGGAGGAGGAAGAGGAGGAGGTTGATAGGCGGGGTCCCCTGCTGCAGTGTTTATAGGCGTGTAGGTTCATAGCTTGACGTGTGCGGAGTCGAGGCCCACCAGTTACATGTGCTCTTGGGGCACCTTCAAGTGCTGGTGGGCTCAATATGGTGCTGCGTTGCAGATTTGGAATTCTGGGACCTTTGTTGATCAATCGTGCTGGATCTTTGTTACCGTCAGGGCTGGACACAGATTGTAGCCCCACTCGATTGCCGAATAGCCCTCCCCTCCCCGCCTGTAGTAGAGAGAGCGGACCAGTAGAAGGCACTGCTACGTCTGGTGCTGTTACAGTGAATTCATTTCTTATCGCGCAACGCTGTTATGGTGCCGGTGGTTGCTGCTCCAGTGGGCTCCCAGGATATTGTATGGTGCCTACTCCCTCACAAAAGGTGCAAGGTAAATGTGTCTGTTTCCAATTCAACAAAAGTGTGTATAAGTTCAAAGGTGTAATTCCAACAAAGCAATCCTGTGTCCAGGGATTGGTTCCCTTCCCTTGAACTAATTCAGGAAAACTGTGTTTCAGCAATGTTTAATTCAAGTCAATGAAGATTTCTATTTCACAAAATTCTTTCCTGAGATTGGCAAAGCAAATGTCTCTTCCATAAAACACTTTTCTTAGGATGATATAACAAATGTCTTTTCCATTGAACAATTTTCTCTTGATGGCAAAACAAATGTCTTTTCATAGAACACTTTCTCAGGATGGCAAATCTATTCAACTTTAACAATTGCTTCAAATGATAATGCATCTCTTTCACAAAACTGTTCAAAATTATAATTTCCTTTTATGTTCTCCTGCCAGGAATTTCTCAACTTAATCTCTAGATATCTTGATGTACTCTCCTGCCAGGAATTGCCCCGTCTCGATCTCAAAGATCCCCTGGTGTACTCGCCTGCCAGGTGTAAGGAACTCATGGTGGCAGCAGTAAACACAGACACAACTGGTCACAGTTCAAGGATGTTTATTAAACTGTATGTGCCGGTTGGAAAAACGCCTAACATAAACCTAAATCTAAGATGGGAGCAAGCTACGACCATCAAATAATATTAAGGCGGTGCTAGTGGCGTCTTGTCAAATAAAAGGCCTATACTAAGGAAAACATATTGCTAATTCATTATGCTAAATATAAAAAGTCTGTGGGATAAGGTTCACATGAAAGAAAGAGGTGTTCACAAATGATGTCAGGATGTAGCCGGGGGGGTCTCCCTTCCCCATGTTTTGAGCATGGGACAAGGTGGGACTCCTAAGCACAGCACACGCTTGAGCTTTGCCAGCACCAGACGACAGTTCCACTCTCAAATATCCGAATCGTCAGTGGTTAAGTCTCTTTTCTATCAAAAAAAGTCTCTTGCCTCCGGGAACCTGATGTGTTCGAAACAATAAACAAAAGTTCCTTTCCACATATGTTGGGTGATGAGTTTTCATACCTGGGCCCCCCGCATCCGGGCTCAGACCCCTCTCAAATATCAGCCTCCCTCCATCGGGTTCACTCTGGCTTGCATTCAGAAGATTTCTCTGTTGCATTCGTGTATCAGTGGGTTGATGGTTTTCAATCACTGGATCCCCCTCTTCCGGGCTCAGAACCTTCTCAAATCTCGGCCTACCTCTGTCGGGTTCACTGCGACTTTTCAGAACAATCTCACCTGTGACATTCACGAGTCTTAATGTCTTTTTAAACAGTTCACTGTGAACACCCCTCTGCCGGGTTCACTTTCGTCAACACAGTTCATTGGGACTTCAGGCTTCGCCTCGTTATATCTGCATTCCTCCGTCAGGTTCACTCTTGCCAATTCTTTCCTTTCACACAGTTATTTCTCTTGAATTCACTATGCGGGATTCACCTCCCCTTAGCTTTCCAATTACGTGCAGGTCAAAGACTTTCGACTGTACAGTGGGTTTTGCTTAGACCCCTGTATGACCACTTTCACCTTTTCCTTGTGGCTCTCCCAGGGCCTGCTGTTATCAGTAGTTCAACAAATGCAGGATCAACCAGAGTGTGTCTAGTGAGCACCCACGTGGTGCCAGACCCCTCTGCAGCTGATTTTCCTCAATGCTCACAGTTCTTTGTACTTTTCTTAATTTGCTACTTTGCGACTTTCATTCAACACAGATCGATTTCAAATCGGTTCTCCCATCGACTCACCGGCTGTGATAAACCGCTAGGCTTTACTTGTATCTAGAGTCACGGACGGTATCACGGTAGCAGGCTTCTCTCTGTCCTGCTTATCAGCGTAGGCATGCGCCGTGTATCGTTGACATCGACTGCAACACACTCTGGCTATTGTTCGCAGTCTTCGATGTTCTTCCACAGGTCTGTGACTGAAGGGCAATGTTGCCTCTCTCCTTGTCGCCCCTTCGGTTCTCGCCGCCATTCACCTCTTCTTGAACTGCCGTGATTGGATAGCTCTCTCGTCATGTGGTCTGCCCTGCTCGTATTGTGCTCTGCCTTTTATCCCTGTGGGCAAAGGAAAGGGCTGTCAGGTGTATGTTGTTACTGTTACTGTTAATTGCCTGACTCCTGTGTTGGGACATGTCGGGTAAACAGCACTGTGGTTAGTCCGTCGGTTTTCATGGTATGGGAAAGTGTTTGTGTTGGAAAAAGGGGATGGTAGAGTTTCCAAGTATCCTATGGGGAAGGATGTGGAAAAGGTGTTAAAAGGAATTATAGCCCTTGTATTAGGGGTTTTGTGAAACAAACAGGAATGATTAGGACTATTAACATGAAAGGAACAGGGGGGATTGTGGAAGCGATACTGTTTTGTCAACAGACTGGGTGTTTGGGAAAGAATAATCAGAGGGACGTGGAGAAGAATGATTGGGAGTGTTCGGGTAAGAAACAGGAAAACAGGGATTCTGAGAGTTGTGTTTTTTTTAGTAGAACAGGGTTCGGGATCCTAGAGCATTTGCCATATTCAGAGGTGTTGTGGGATTTGGGCAAGAGAGATTTACAGGGAGGAAGGGAGACAGATGTTGTACGACCCACAAAGATCTCAGAGATCTCGTCCTCCTCTCCCTCTTCTCGGGTATGATACTGCGTCTCACCTGGGGTATTTCCCCGAGCGCAATCCCTGGCTCCCCTACCCAGGTGATCCTCCCTTCCTCTTCCATCCCCCAGGGTTGGGATCTGAGAGCGTCAGACCTCCCCTGGACACCTGGGATTCTCAAGGTCTACTCGGAATACCCTCCGGTTTCTCACACAGGTATCTATTTTCAACTGGGCTCACTGCCTGATGTGTATCCTTCACCAGGCCTTTTCTACAATGTTGACTTTCCTTTAAAATATAACACAGTTGTACTTTATTGGTTATAACTTGTTGACTGCGGGTATCACTTGCTCCAACTTCCCTCTTAGTGCTATACTACATACAATGGTTGTTCAAGTTCTGTCTGTCACCTTCTTTTTTTTTTTTTTTAAACATATTTTTTATTATTTTGTAAGTGATACAAAAGGTAAACAATCCCTCAACTCCCCGTCCCCCCCCCCCCACCCCACCCCCCTCTTCCGGAAGCATTGTCATTGATCCAAAGCACTCGTGGCCAAATACTAATTGAAAAAGTCCGAAATTTTTATAGAGTGCGGGCACCACTGTGCCATGTAGTCTGACTGGAGATATTCTAGCACTCCACCCCATTCTTTTATGAAGGAGTCATGTGTTCCCTGGAGATTATGTGTGATTTTTTCCCATGGTCATTTGGGACCAGACCTTGTGTAGCCAGGTGAACAGCATCGGTGGGTCCCTGTTTTTCCATCCCTGTGCGATTGTTGGCCAGGCCGCAATGAGTAGGCTCATGAAACTTTTTCGCTGCGCCTTGGTGAGTGTGTTGACATCGTGATCTATGAATCCACAGAGCCAGGTTTTCTCTGAGTACCGGTCCGCTTCTGGGAAGATCTTCTTCAGTTCGGCTATGACTCCTGTCCAGAAGAGCTTAACCTTAGGGCAGTCCCACCAGATGTGTCTCCACGAGCCAGCATCTGTACAGCCTCTCCAGCAGCGGTTAGGTGTAAGTGGATACATACTATTTAGCCTCTCCGGGGTGTAGTGCCATTGCGTGACGATCTTGATCCACATTTCTTTGGTTTGAACTGCTCTGGTCAGTTTGTGGATATCGGACCACAACGACAACCACTGCTGTGCGGTGATGACGAACCCCAGCGTTTTTTCCCATCTTTTCATGTATGCCCACTTGATGTGCTCTCCCTGGGTATTCATGAACCTGTAGAGATTGGAGACTAGTTTTCTGTCACCTGAGTTGGTGAGGAGAAATTTTTCAAAAGCGGTAAGTTCTCTTGTCGCCGCTTGGGTAATCTCAGGCGTGTTCAGCCAGTGTCTAAGCTGCTCATACTTGTATCTGTCCGCATTTGTGAGGTTCCAAGTTGATTTGCAGTTGGCAAAAGATCTCAGCTCCCCGTCCACGAACATCTCCCCTATTTTCCTGCAACCGGCTTCCTCCCAGTTCCCATAAGCCCCTTGCTCGGTCCCAGGGGGGAACTGCCGGTTTCTACAGATTGGGGTGAACGGGGCCGTGGTCGTGGTAATGTTCCCTCTCCGTGTCTGCTCGTCCCATGCGTTCAGCGTGGTCTTCATGATCTCGCTGATGCGAAGATTCGGGTGCCTGTGTTGCTTAGGAGTCCATAATAAGTCTTCTAGTGGTATTCTGGCGACCGCCCTGTCCTGTGTTACCCATATCGTTCTTTGATTATCTCCTAGCCATTCTCTCAGGATCCTGAGCTGGGCAGCTTGGTAGTAGTTCTTAAAGTGTGGGAGCGCTAGGCCCCCTTCCCTGATGTTGGATGTGAGGATTGTTCTGGATATTCTGGGGGGTTTTCTGCTCCAGATGAAGGACGAGACCGACTTGGCCAGGGCTCTGAAAAAGGAGTCTGGGACCCCAACCGGGAGGGATTGGAAGTAGTACAGTACTTTAGGGAGAATGTTCATTTTTATCGACTGAATCCTCCCCCACCAGGAAATATTTAGGGGGTTCCATCTCTCTAGATCTCTTTGAATCTTGGCTAGTAGTGGGGGATAGTTCTTGATATACAGAGTCTCTACCTTGTGAGTCAGTGTTATCCCCAAGTATTTTATGCCCTCTTCCGCGACCTTTATGTCTAAGTGGTCTGCCTCTCTACCCTGTGGTACGCTGCTCCCTGCCAATATTAACATTTCTGATTTTCTTTTATTTATTCTTAAGCCAGAAATGCTCCCGAATAGCTCCAGCAGGTGGAACGCCGCAAGGGCCGAGCGGGTGGGGTCCTCTAGTGCCAAAAGCATGTCATCCGCATAGGCTATAACTTTGTGTTGTCTCCCCGCCATTTCAATCCCTTTAATTTGTTCTGTTTCCCTTATTTTAATAAGTAGGGGTTCTAGGAATAGCGCATACAAGAGTGGCGAAAGTGGGCAACCCTGTTTCGTTCCCCTGGATATTTCCACCCTCTCTGTTATTTCTCCATTTACCGCTATCCTGGCTGAGGGGGAGGAGTAATTGGCTTTGATCATATTAATATATTGATTCCCAAATCCCATGTGCACCAGGGTTTTAAAGAGCATTGACCATTCTACACGGTCGAACGCCTTTTCTGCATCTAGAGAAAGTAGTACTGCTGGGGTGCGGGAGAATTTTATCTTCTCTATAAGGTGGACTAGTCTTCTGGTGTTGTCATGTGTCTGTCTTCCCGGAATGAAACCCGATTGATCTGGGTTGATTAAGGAGGGGAGCAGTGGGGAGAGTCTGGCCGCCAGGATTTTGGTGTAAATTTTAGCGTCTAGGTTAATTAGGGCTATAGGTCTGTATGAGCCCGGGAGGGAGGGATCCTTCCCTTGTTTATAAAAAACCAGAATTTTTGCCTCGTTCATAGTTGGAGTGATATTCCCACTATCTTTGAAGGTGTTTAGAAGTCTAGTGAGGAATGGGGCGAGGATGTCTACATATTTTCTATAGAATGGGGCTGTGAAACCATCCGGGCCGGGTGCTTTGTTGAGCGGGAGGCTCATTATCGCCTTCTTCACTTCACTTTCGGTTATCTGGGCCTCTAGGTCTGCTCTGGTTTCTTCTGAAATTTTTTGAAAGGGGATCGATGCCAGAAAACTGTTTTGTTCAGCTTCATTTGGGTTCTCTGTGGAGTATAGGTTCTGATAGAATTCCCTGAATGTGTTCCCTATATCCTCGGAGCTCGTTAGCGTATCCCCATGTGCATTTTTGACTTTCTTGATGGTCGTTGCGTTCCGCTTCGACGAGAGCAGTCGGGCGAGAAGTCGGTCTGCCTTGTTGGCTTTGATGTAGTATTTCTGTTTGAGGTATAGGAGAGATCTCTGGGCTCGTTTGCTTCGGAGATGTTCGAGTTGACCCTCTGTGTGTTTGAGTGTCCGTTTTAGGTCTCTTGTGGGGTTTGACAACAATTCTTCCCGGATATCCGCCAGCTTCTTTTCCAGTTCTGATTCCCACTGCCGTGTTTGTTTATCCCTGGTCGCTTTGAGGGCTATTAGATGGCCTCTGATTACAGCTTTGGACGCCTCCCATACGGTGCTCAAGGGGACCTCCCCCGTGTCATTATATTCAAAGAATTCTTCCATTTTTTCCCTTATGGATTCTCCCATCACTGGGTCGGATAGTATTTCTTGTGGGAGTGTCCACCTCCAAATTCTCCTTTCGTTCCCCGGAGTCGACAGTTCTAGCCAGATAGGTGCATGGTCCGACAGTGAAATAGGGCCCAGCTCCATGTCCTGTATTTTACCCAGGACCCCCACTGACACCCAGAAGTAGTCTATTCTAGACATTGTATTATGGACGTGTGAAAAGTAGGTGTAACCCTTGGTTTGACCTTTATGTTCCCTCCATGCATCCCACAGGGCCATTCCTTCCATCTGTTTTCTCAGACGCTGAGAGGGGGCGCTCTGGTGGAGGGGTCCGCTCGCACTACGGTCTGATTGGGGGTGCCAAGCCATATTTAGATCTCCACCTATTATCAATTCTCCCTTCGCGAACCCCTCCAGCCTCCCCATCGTGTTCCTCAGAAAGCCGTCTTGGCCCGAGTTGGGGGCGTAGATGGATGCCAGTGTCAGGGGGGTATTGTGTAGTTTGATATTGGCAAAGACATACCTTCCGTCCTTGTCTGAGGTTTTGTCAATCACCTTTACTTCTATATTTCCTTTCACAGCGATCAGGACTCCCGCCTTTTTATCGGCTGCGTTGGATTGCGCAATTATCTCGTATCCTCTCAGGCGAATTTTCCCCCTATCTTGAGCTTTAATGTGGGTCTCCTGGAATAATAGTACATCCGCCTTTTCTCTTCTTAACATGATCTCCACTTTTTTCCGCTTCACCGGGGAGTTCAGGCCCCTTACATTTAATGTTACTAGTCGAATCTTCCCCATTTCAAATAGTCTGATTGTACAAGTGTAGAGTTCGAGTTGTGTTTCCCCTTCTTGCCTCCGGAAGATCTACCCCCCCCCTCAAACAATAAACAATTCCCCCAACCAAAAACTTTGTTCCAACTATACACCCGAGGAGGGCGCGGGTACCTAAGGTAGCTCTGGCGTTCCGCCTGTCGCTCCCCGCCCTCTGTAGGCTCGAGGTTAACTTGTTGGGGAGTCCTAAACCCCTCATCGTTCCTTGTCCTTTATGTGGGTTGTTCCAGCTCCGAGCCGGGCCAACTAAGACTGTCGTTTGCGACATCCATCATTGGGGGCCGTTCTATGTGGTGTCTCCAGTTATTGGGCCCCGGGTCTTTGTTCTTTCATCTTTGCATCCGCTAATTTGTTTCGATAGTCCCGCCCCTGCCTCCTCCGCGCCTTTTTCTTTTCTGTCGGACCATTTCCCATCCCCCCGGCCTGTTGTGTGGTTCCCCCATTTTCCTGTCTTTTCTGGCCGAGGGTTCCCCTGGCTGGATGTTCAATATGGATAGCCCCTCTTCCATGGTGGTCACCCTCCTTTGTTTCCCTTCCCAGTCGAACAACAGACCGAAAGGGAATGTCCATTTATATTTTACCTCTCTTGCGACCAGTTCCCTCGTGAGAGGGGCCATCTCTCTTCTCTTTAGGAGTGTAGCGGCTGATAAGTCCTGAAACAGCTGAATGTCTGCCCCATTCATCCTAATTTGATCCAACTGCCGTGCTCTACGTAGAATAAGCTCTTTTTGTGGGTAGGAGGACAAAGCCGCCAGGACGTCCCGGGGTCTCTCTCCCGGTGCCCCCGTGCGTCTCGGGCCTACTCGATGTATGCGATCGATCCCCACTGTCTCCGGGTCCTGAGCTTCGATGATGTCCCCGAAGACCTCCTGAACAGCCTTCTTTAGGTCCCCGTCCAGGACCGATTCTGGCATATTTTTGATGCGAATATTCGATCTGCGGGACCTATTCTCGAGGTCTTCGCACTGTATTTCTAGATTATGGGTCAGGCGCACCAGGTGTTCTTGTGTTTCGGCGCGATGAAGGGCCTCTTCCTCTACGTTTTGCACTATCTTTTCTAGGGTGTCCGTCCTTTCCTCCAGGTTGACAATGTCATGTTGAACTCCTTGAATTGCCTGTTGCATATCC
The DNA here is from genome assembly GCF_040938575.1 of Ambystoma mexicanum. Classification (NCBI taxonomy): domain Eukaryota; kingdom Metazoa; phylum Chordata; class Amphibia; order Caudata; family Ambystomatidae; genus Ambystoma; species Ambystoma mexicanum. The sequence continues at coordinate 293,630,879 of NC_090936.1, read as the reverse complement.
TGTTTAATAGCTGCAAACTGGTCTTGGACCGTTGACATTAATTTTTCTTGTAGTTCTTTAAACCAGGAGTGCATATCGTCTTTTGTCGGAGGTTGGGAGCCGGGGGCCAAGTCCCTCGTCTCGGTCGAGTTTGCGGCCTGTTGAGAAGAGTCCTCCTGTATCCTGCTCCTGGTCGACACTGGGGTGTCCCCTGCCCACATTTGTATCAGGTTGGAGTCTTGTTTGGGGGGCTGCTGTGTCTGTAGGGATCCCCCCCCCTGCCCTTCGCTTTAGACATGTCTTCCTTTAGATGTTCTTGTATTGGAGTCCCCCCGGACGAGGCCGTCCTCTCCCTGTTTCTTTGGTCGATGAGATGCCTCTTGTTAGGTGGGCCTTGGCGCGTCCTGCTGATTCCGTGTCCCTTCTTGAGTTATCTATTGTTATGGGGGGTAGCTTCGGGGGGCTACTAGAGGGGAAGGGGGGAGTTTAGTCCTCTTGGCTGTGGCGCCTGTTGTAAAAGCCCCACGTGTGTTGCAGAGTTGGGGCTCCTGTTAGCGCAGCCCTCGGAGATTGCGCCGCTCTCTGTTTACCCTGGGTGGGTCTGTCTGTGGTGCTCCGGTTTGTGGCCTCCTCCACTTATCCCTCAGCTGTGGGGTGGGGGGGGGCCTTCGTGCAGCTTCGCCACCAGTGGGGCAGGCCCTCCAAATTCACGGAGTCCAGGGGGGGCGCGGGGTGCACCAGGGGGGGGCGCCTCACCTTGTGGTCCACCGGACTGGGGACCTCCGCTGGAGTCCGACGTCCCGGGGCGGTGTGGGAGATCTGCGCAAGGCTCCGTCCCGCTCTTCCTGCGGTGATCGCTGCTGCCGAGGGTCGCCGAGCCCGTTCTTCGGAGCCGCCGGATGTCTGTCCGACCCCCGGGCGCCTCGATACTGGGGCTCCGTTCCGAGGGGCCTCCCCGATCCTCGCCTCCCTCTCCGACGGCCTCCGCCTCGCGTCCTCTGGGGGAGCCTGTGATGGTGATTCTCGGCGGTGCGCGGGCCGCTCCCTGTCCCGATGGGGGAGGGGGATCACCGTTCCTCGGCGCGGGCGGGGGCCGACGTGACCTCTCCCCGCGGCCCGTGGCAGGAGTCGTACCCAGAGCTGAATGTGCGGTACGGCCGCCCTCCGGTTCGCAGCTTCTAAGGTGCTGATGAGTGGCCCGGCGGGAGCGAGACTTACTCGCGTCTTCTCGCTCCGGCGGCCATCTTGGAATCCGTCACCTTCTTTTTTAATATCTTTTGGCAATGTTTGTCCATGTTTCCCCAAATTGACATCTAATATAAAGAGTATTGTACAACATTTGCCCTTTAGTTTATTCTTTAGTGTCTCGGCTTATGGTAATGCAGGTTTCAAGTTTCCCCAAATTGACATCTCATATAAGTAAAATCGTACCACTTTTGCCTTTTAATTCTACTTGGTCGGTATTCAAAATAATGTACTCAAGTGTTCATTAACTTCTCCAGCATGGGGTCTGGCTGGGAATCCTCGGTAAAGAAAAAAATCAGTTTCAGTTTCATCTCTGAACTGTCTTTCTACTAATAACCAATCACTGGTCTCTGGGTCATACTGCCCGCAGCCAATGACTGCCCTCTACCTAAGCCCCTCCTCTGGCAGCCATCTTCAGATTTTTACCGCACGTTCAAGTATTGGGAGTCCTCGTGCTTAGCTCTCAAGCTTTTACTGCGTGTTGCATTTTTTCAAAGAGTTTACTCAAATGTTTCGGTCAATTTGAGCCTTAAGCTCCACCGATTCATCTTCCGATTAACGAGGACCCGTTTCGGAATTTTCTACGCCCCTCAAGGGCGATTTTTCAAACAATTTCACTTCACTCCAAAAGGAAGACTGTACTCTCAGTCCCGCTGTTGGACGACATCTGGGACGAGGGATTATCCCTTCTGAAGAACCTGTCCACGGCCCCTGCGAAGAGAGACCGGTACGAGAAGTAGTATCGGGTCCTCTCGCCGGCAGCGACGACCATTAAGGCAGCCAGCGCTCTCGCTATCGTGACCCGCTACGATAGGGAGCTGTGGTTTAAAGTCACCCCCATCCTGGACTTCCTCCCGGACAACAAGAGAGCGGAGGACCTCGAAATCCTGCATGAGGGCGAGGTGGCTTCTGATCACGCCATCACGGTAGCCACGGACATCTCTGACACCGGTTTTCACCAGATGGGCAACAGTGTTTGCCTTAGCCGGCGTGGTTGGCTCAGGGCAACCGACTTCCGTCAGGATGTACAGACCAGGGTACTGGACATGCCCTTAGATGGGAACAATCTGTTCGGCAGGGCAGTTGATGAGTCACTGCACACCATCAAGGCAGACACCGAGACGGCAGTGCCCTGGGCACGCTACATCAGCGGACCTCTGGAGGCAAGTCCCAAGGTGCCTCCAAAGGATTCGGCGGCAGCTCTTCGTCATACCACCAGGCGGCCCGTTATTCGTCGCAAGAAGCCTGCAGAGGCTGTAACAAGGCTGGTGGACTTTGTCGCCGTCGCCAAGGGGCCCAAGGGGGCATGGCCTCGGCGAAGCAGAACTGAACCGGCATTGACTTCGGGCCCCACCCGAGCAACCCGGTGGGAGGCTGGCTGGCGAAACTCGTCAGCCTGTGGGAATCCATCTCCGCTGACAGTTGGGTGCTGGATGTGCTGGCCCACGGCCACACTCTGGAGTTCCAAAGGAAGTGCCCAGACTTTCCACCGGTGGCCAGGAAAGAGAACCACATCCCACTTCTGGAGGTATGAGCGATGCTGGCAAAAAGTGTGATAGAACTCTTCCCGAAGAGGCTCTGGGGCTCCGGAGATTACTTGCGGTACTTCCTCATCCGAAAGAAGACCGGCGGCTGGCGGCCTATCCTGGACCTCTGCTGCCTCAACAGGTACATAAAATCCCAAAAATTCTAGATGGTCACCCTTCAGCACGTGCTGGGACAGCTGGAAGAAAGGGACTTCCTGTCATCGCTGGACCTGGAGGATGCTTACTTCCACATCCCCATACACAAAGGTCATCAGAAGTTTCTACGCTTCGTGGTCCAGGGGCGGCACTATCAGTTCAGGGCACTGCCCTTCGGTTTGAAGTCGGCACCAAGGGTCTTCACCAAGTGCCTCACACCTATGGTGGTGTTGCTGCCCCTGCAGGGGATCCACGTCTACCCCTGTCTGGATGATTGGCTCATCCGAGCGAAGTCAAGGGAACTTGCTGTCGATCACACAGCGAGGACCGTCCGCCTGCTCACGGAACTGGGGTTCTCAATGAACTTTGCGAAGTCCTGCTTGGTGCCATTGCAGCACGCCCTATTCCTAGGGGCCAGGCTCAACACGGTGGCGCAGCTAACTTCACCGTCGAAGGAGAGATTAAAAGCCATCCTGGGCAAGGTACAACGGCTGTTGACCGTGGAAGTAGCCAGGGTGAGGTCCATCAAGTCCCTGCTCGGCATGATGTCGTTATGCATCTACCTCGTGCGTCAAGGAGTTGGTCGAGCCAATCTTGTACTTCTTCGTCGAAGAAGGCGAAGAAGAGACACCATAGGTCTCCCTCTTCCTCTGATTCCTCTACAGAGGTTATCAGATCTCCAACAAAAAATGATTCCCGTAGAAAATGGGAGGCTTTCAAAAGCTCTATGTTGCGTATCTTCGAGAATGCGGCCTCAACCCCCTCAAAGGAGTCATGTAAAGACCATGCCCCTGTTCTGTTAATTAACTTCTGTTAATTGTTTTTGGGCAAGACTTCTGTTACTATTTCTAGGCACTAAAAAAGACCAAGGGGGAGGGGCGCATTAATAGAAGACAGTTATTTAAATATAAGGTGTATTAGCTGAATGAATTTGTAAATATTAAAGCTTATGCAGTTCTTAGCACATGGCTCAAAAGTACTCTTCCCTCCCTTCCTGGAAAAAATGCAGCTTGTGCTCAAAAATAGACTACAGGCACCAATGTGGCTCTCTGCTAGCACTGGCCAGCATGTAACTTAAGAGCTGTTTCCTGCACACCAAAAAACCCAGTTAGTCTGGGGCTCATGCACACAATGCAGAATTATGTTAAAACGAGGTTTTAAAGGGAATTACTGGATCAGTCAAAAATATGAGAATATGGGTGTAGTGTGGAGATTATGGCAGGAAGGTGCGTTTATGTACAAGTGTTCATAATATAGCAAAATGATTAAAAATGAAGCAACAATGTATTTTTTCATAGGCTTTCATTATGTTAAGTAGGCTGTCCCAAACAGAACCAGAAGGAAGACTGCAGCATCCCTTTTAAGGAAGGACATTTTTGGATGAGCTATACCAGGATCCACTAACCAAGCTGAACAGTATATACGCCCCCTGCTTGGCATCAATCTCCAGGACCTGGGAGCGGTTGAGGGACAGAATATACTGCTCTGGAGCACAGTCATTTGACCTTCCTCATTTCTGTACAGATTAAATGTGTTATCTTTTGCAAGATAGACTCTTGGCCTTAATTCCCTAGAGGGGTGCAGTCATTCAGGTGTAAGCATAATTAAGATACAAACTTAGAATTAGGGGTAGCCTTACAGGGACTCTCTTTCATTGGTGACCCCAACGTGATCTCATTCTTCCCCTGTACTTTTCAAAGCCCAGGCCTAGTCACCAGGAAGGAGACACGCCCCAGCTACAGAGAACGGTCCCCCAAATAAAAAAACACGTGTATCCTGAGCAGTTTTAGTAGGAGCCATTTTAAAAGAAATCCTCTCCGCTCACTGAAGCAGGGTGTGGCTCCAGAGAGAAAGACAGGCCAGCTTCGTAACAGAGGATACTCGAGTGAACATGTGAGTATACTCTTGGAAAAGATAACAAGGGGACATGTATGTATGAATGATAAGTATGGTGTGCAAGGTCAATTGAGTAGATTGGATAGGATTTCAGGTGATGTGTTAAAAAGTACATTGGATAGGAGGTGAGTTATGTATTGAAATGGTCACATATTTTTGTTTTTCTACTTTTTATAATGGAAGAAGGGAACCTCAGCTTATAAGGACTGGTAAGTAAGGGATCCTCAGCCATAATAGGTTGAGAAGGTAGTACCAGGCATTATTCTTCTATGACGATGGAAGCAATGGTATCCTCAGCATATTAAAAAAAGCTGGGAAGGTGGTATTACAAAAGATATAAGGAAAAAGAGTAGTGGCTCGGTATAAAGGAATGGGATATTATTTTTGTATATATTCTCTTGCTGTCTTTTGTGATAAAAAAGGAAGGAAGGAAGGTGGATGAGTCGCGGTGTGTGTGGGTGAAATCAAAAAGTGAAAAAATAGGGGGGTCAGGGGGAAAAAGTGGGCTGATCTGTATTTTTGAAGCAAGTGCAGTATAGCAGTAGGGTCTAAGTGAAGCATTAGGGATGCGCGCAACATTATGGAGGAAGAAACCCCAATAAAACACATGCATGGGGTCCTGCCACTGTATTGTGACAGAATAAATAAGTACCTTAAACAATGGATAGTAGAAACAAAGAAAGGGGGGATGTCCTGCTCCTGGCCAGAGCAGGGCTCCCATAACAAAAAGATGCTAGAAAAAATGTCCATCTTTTTAGCAGCAAAATATAAAGGCAGGAAATTCCAAAAAAGAAAAGAGGTTCTAGATCTCTGTCAGTTGTTTGAGGATATGAAAGATAAGGAAGGTGAAAAAGAGATCCAATGTAAATGGATATACCCCGTAACGCCTAAACCTGCAGTAGGGTATACAAACCCCGGTCTATAAGCCTCCAGTAGTAGAGAAAGTGTCAACAAGATTAGCAACTGGGGGGGTGGTACTCAAGAGCTTTTGCACCTCCACCTCCATATAACCCATCCACGAGCCCGGACATGCCCGTAGCATTGGTGTACCTAGGGTCCACAAGTAGATATAGACAGCGAGTTAAGAGCGTTGCGGGAAAGGTTAGTCAGGTTACAAGAAACTGAAGAAGCATCACCAGAAATAAGGGTACCGGTACAGAAAACAGGGGATTGGAAGTCAGTAGATTTTTTGTTTAGATTCAACCCTGGGGCAATAAGAAATGTTTGTGTTGAAAAAGATGATGGGGAAAGCATATGGATGGTCCTGGGACACCAAGTGGAACAAGTAAGGGAAAATGAAGATCAAGGTGGTAGAGATAATGAATAGGCAGGGCAAGAAGGAGATCAAGGAGAAGAGACGCCGAGAAACCTGTCCCCGCCACAGTGAGGTAGTGAGGAGGGATAGACCAAGAAATAGACCAGATTTAATGGTGGTAGTTCAAGATCAGAAGAATAACAAAATAGATAGGCAGATGACTCTTATACATAAAGGAGTAGGGATAACGCAGTATGTGCCATGGCCTCAAATGGACAAAAATAATTTGATTAAAGCTCTCCCCCAGCTTACAGCCGGTGCCAGGAAATGGATTTAAGAATTTGAAAAGCAAACAGCAGGGGTACCTTTAGCACTAGGAGACTTTAAAAGTTTACTGGTCTCCATAGTTGGGGACCAGGCTGGGGACATATGGGTAAGGGCTGGGTACCCTACAGTAAATCTGGCAGATAATGAACATGATGGGGCAGCCTTTAATGAGGTAAGGGCAAGGGTATGGGATGCCCTACGAAGGATGTACCCAGATACCCTGACTTACATTCTTTAATGTAGTGCACAATGGGTGATGATGAGGACCCAGTTAAGTTACAGGAAATGTGGAGAGTTGAGACAGAAGGGCAATGGGACCATTCAGTACCATTTTTCTATTTTCTTGTAAAGAGGGGACTACCACACGAGGTCCAGAAGGCACTAGATACAATTGTGGGAATTGAAGCAAAAGGGTGGGAAGAGATACAAAGTATAATAGTCCACCTTTGTAAGAGAATCAAGGAGCAGGACAGGTAGACAGCCCGGAAGCGGCAAGCGGATGAGTCAAAACTAATGGAATAGAAACTAAATAAGGTTGTCGTCCAAGCACCAGTGACGACACCGGTTCAGGGGGAAATGAAAGGAGACACTCAACAAATTGTGAATGCCACAATTGTGGCACTATGGGGTGAAGGAGGACAGGGACAATGGGGTGGGGGTTGACAGTACCCCAACCCACAATGGCAGTATGAGGGAGCACTAAGGGGAAGAGGAGGATTTTGAGGAGCAAGAGTAGGTGGCTTTGGGAGGATAGGGCCCCGGGGAGGAGGATTGGGAACATCACAGTGCTGGTATTGTGCGAGATGGGGGCATTTTGCAAGAGAATGCAGGAACAGGCATGGGCTAGGATTCAATTATGGGCCATTACCTTCAGGACAGGGACCCAAGGGCCTCAAGGAATGGGACAGCAGCAATTTGGGTGAGGGGGTCAAAATCAATTTCCTAATGGGGCTGACAGGCAAGGGCAACGTGGGCAACAACTATAGCAGGGTGAGGGAACACAATTTAACAGGATGGAAGAGGGGGAACAGGTACCCCAGTCCAAGGAGTCACAATGGCGGGGGCCAGACCTTTTCCATTCCCTGGGACAAATACATATTCTGACTAGGACAGCCCACAGAGAGCACTTACGTGTCCAAACCTATTGACAAAGGCACACCCTGAAGAGGAGTTCCTGGTGGAGGCAGAAATAGGAAACAGGCAATTTATATTTATGGTAGATTCAGGTGCAACTAAATCATGCATCATGGAGGGGAATTTTCCATGATCAGGTAAAACTCTCGACACACAGGGATTCTCTGAGGCTATTTCTACGGTTCCATGCACGGAGGAGCTGGATATAAAAGTGGGAGGAAAGGTAGTACGAGCCCCTTTTTTTTATTCAGAGAGTTCCTCTTTTAACTTGTTGGGAAAGGATCTGCTCAGTAAACTAAATATAACTATAGCATTCACAGATCAAGCGGTAGTGTGTTCCACTCCATTGATGTGTGTAGCTCGAGCAATGGTAAACAATACAATGTCAAGGGAGGCAGCAGTCTGTGGGATACCTGTGGTCCCAGACACATTTGTCAATGGTATCAAGGTATTAGCAAAAGCAGTGCCTCAAATTGCGACAAAATGTTGGTGAGTGCCCACAGATTTTATTTTTCGACCCATGGTGCCACCCGAGTTGGTGGCAGGAACAATATTGTCATTAGATCTGCCAGGACTAGTAGTGTCAGACAAAAGCGTAGTCCTGATTGGAACAGACCAGGACGGGTGCAAGTGGCGCACAGTTTTATGTATAGACCCGACAGTAAAATTGAAGGAAATGACAGATGGAGTTGTTTGAGGACAGTGAGCAAAATGGGGAGATCATTTTGGAAATCTGCATCCCCTGTGATGTGATATGGTGCAGTATAGGAAGGTTCAGTGCCCCCCTGATGGCAGTGGTGGCTCTGTCTTTATTTTTTTAGGAGGACATGCGATATGTGCCAGCACAATTATGGACTGTTAATCCACATGATGTTGGGTTACTGAGAGCTGTGACCCCAGTACAGATTACATTGTAGTCAGGAGCAGTACTCCCGAGGATGCGGCAGTACCCGTTGTCAAGGGTAGCAGAAGAAAGGATAAAAGGCACTATTCAGGCTCTATTAGAGAAAGGGATCATTGTGTCATCCACATCCCCATGTAATACGGCCATATACCCAGTGAAGAAAGCAACAGTTGGTAGTTGGAGGATGATCCAGGATCTACGTCCTCCTTAATGACGTGGTGCAGAAGTTGTTTCCGGTAGTCCCAAATCCGGCAACAATCCTATGTAGCATTCCTCAAACAACGACATACTTCACAGTGGTGGATCTAAAGAATGCATTTTTCTCAATACCCCTTCACCCTGGTTCATGGTATCTCACTGCATTTACACACGGTCAACGGCGCTTTGAGCTCAAGGGTACTGTGAAAGTCCAAATATTTTCAATACTGCATGCTTACTTGAAAAATACTCGTGTGCCTAGCACAATCATCCAGTATGTGGATGATCTGCTGGTATGCAGTGAAAATGAACAACAGTGTAGGAGGGATTCTGTTGCATTATTGCAATTGTTGGCTTACAAAGGGTACAAGGCAGATAAAAAGAAGCTACAATATTGCCAACAAGAGGTACTATACTTGGCTGTTTGAAGAATTGATTAAAGCCTTATTATGGCCCTCTGCCCTCTGCTGTGGCAGTTGTCAAATGTGCAGCCCATACTAATGCCACTGATGAAATCTCTAAGGGCAACGCGGGTGCAGACCAGGCAGCCAAGTTGGCAGCCTATCTCCCAGATACAATGTTAACAGAATGTACAGGGACCACCCCTACAGAGAGCGAGACAACAGTTACATACACAGCATTGCCTATATCATAGATTATAGAGTTGCAAGGGAAAGCGCCAGAGGGGGAAAAGGAGCTATGGTTGCGGATGGGATGCAAACAGTCTCCCACTGATTTATTGTGGAGACAGAAGAGCTCTGGGAAGGTGGTGAAGCCCCAAGAATTACTCTCTGTGGCATTTGAGCAACTCCATTTCCCCTCCCACAGCTCCAAACAAAATATTTTGGCAGATATTCAGGACTGGTTTGTGCCAAACCTCCAGGAGAGCAACACATTGTCTGACATGCCAAAGTTTCAGCACAGGGATGAAATTGCGGACATTAAGAGGTATATTACCTCACCCTATAGGGCCATTCCGTGAACTGCATATAGATAATGCAGATATGGGGGACAAGTGCAATGGATATAGGTACCTTATTGTGGTGGTTTGCCCCTTTTCAAGGTGGGTCGAGGCAGGACCATGTGCGCACCCAGATGCAAAGTGTGCAGCACGGTTCCTAGTCAGAGAGGTGTTTCCATGATGGGGCGTGTGCGAAGTATTGAGATCAGATAATGGCACACATTTCTTTAATACACTATTTCAGCATGTTGCCGGGTTATTAGGCATAAAACATCGAATGTGCTCAATTTACCACCCTCAGGCTAATGGCATTGTGGAGAGGATCAATGGGCTTTTGAAGAGTAAACTGTCAAAATTGTGTTCCACGTTGAAGAAAAACTGGGTGCATGGTTTGCCCTTGGCCCTCTTCAGTTTACGCACACAGCCTAGTAAGGACCACCATTTGACACCACATGAAATAGTCACAGGCAAGCGCATGCAGACCCCCATATCCCCCGTGAGGAAAGCGTCAGATGTACATCAAGCAGCGACAGTACTAGGAGAAGAATTTACGGAATTTTTAACAGCACTAAAACTTGATATCAAATCTATCTCTCGACAGATTGCGCCACCCAGGAGCGAAGGACAGGACACACTGGAAGGGTCAGCAACTGCAAATATATCTGCCACAGCTGGACCATTATTACCTGGGGAGCTGATCTACGTCAAAGGTTTTGTGCATAGATGGAACAATCCAAGATTTCAAGGACCCTATGAGGTGGTGTTCTGTACTCCCCTTGCCGTCCATGGGAAGGAGTTAAAATATTGGGTGCATCTCTCTGATGTCCGAAGAGCACCTGAGATAAAGCAAAGCTCGATAAGGATCTAGTCACAGAAGAACACAATTTGAATGACATTTCTTTCTTTTTTTAATAAGTGATCCATGCCAGGGTGGTGTGCAGAGGCACAAGCCTGATTTTTTTCCTTTTTCTTTCGTTTTCAATTTTTTTCTTTTCTATTCTTTTTATTTTTACATTTTTTTTCTTTTTCTTTTTGTTTTTTTTTCTTCAATTGGAAGGTCCAGAACCCGGTCGGCACTAGTGGGAAAAGGGTCTCTTCTCCCTCTCTCCCTGCTCTCTTTCTCTCATCTTCTCTCTCTCACTTTCTCTCTCTCATTCTCTTCTTCTCTTTCTCTCTCCCCTTCTCTTTTCTCTTTCCCTTTCTCTCTTCTTCTGTCTTTCTCTCCTTCTCTTTCTCTAATTCTTTCTCTTCTCTTTCTCTCTCCTCTTCTCTTCTCCCCTTCTCTTTCTCTCTTTCCCTTTCTCTCCTTCTCTTTCTTTTTCCCTTTCTTTTTCTTTGATAACCTTTTTTCTCCTCTCCAGGAATAAGCAAGGATGCCTGACCAACGTATTCCAACCTCTGAGCTATGTTAAATTGCATTTATTCTAGAACTTATGTAGTGTGTCTTTTTAGTAATCCAGACTCCTCCAATAGCTGGTACTCCGATATGCGCACGGCAGGAAGGAATGTAATCAATGCAAGCTGGTACGTATGTGCACTTATCCCGCACGCATCAGGGGCTCCTAAGGTTTTAGTTCCACATCCAGGCCCAATTACAGAGGCACAATGCCAGGTTCATCTTGCACTATGTAGGATAAAGGACACATTCCAGACACACAAAGTGCAGTTAAGGAGCATTGATCTAGACCCAGAGTTATGAAATGGCAACACGAAATACCGCCATTGTCTACAAGTACCATATTTTTCCTTGGGAGGTTACTCACATGTCAACAACAAATGGCAGTGCACCACAGTGACGTGCCCGGCAGATGGACTGATCGAGTACTGCGGAGAAGTAATAGCCCAAGTAGAGACTATGTGTGCGCAAATATGGTCCCAATACATCACAAGGCTGACATGGATTGCAACAATGCAGAACACAGTGCAAATACATAAGACACATGAATTATGAACTTTGTTTCAGAAATGAAGGAACAGTTCCTGTTGGTGCAAACACACAGTACAACCACACTCTTGTGATCCCTGATATGATGAAAGGTACGGCAGCGATGACGGAATACTACTGGGTTTGTGGCCGACAAGCCTACTTGCACCCCCCACCCTCTTGGAAGGGCAAGTGTTCATTGGCCACCCTGCACTCAGTGTTACTAGTAATCCTGGAAGAACACCTGAAGGGAGAAGAAATTCCTGTCAAGGTGCCAACATCCACTCCGGCACCACAGTCAGACAAGAATTTGGTATGCTGTCAGAAAAAGGACGATTTCAACAGCGGGGAAGAAAGAAGGGATCAAACTATGTCTCAAAGGACTCTTCCACACTGCTCAGAGGAATACCTGACGAGTATCAGTTTTTTAGCTCAGCAGAGACTTTCTTTTCATCTCTTTTGGCTCCTGGGGTACAAGCAGCGGCTAACGCCAAGTGGGTTCAGATCATCCGATGGGAGCTAGTCCAGCTGGCCAGTGACACAGAGAATGGGTTCAATGCCATCAAAGTAGAGCTTCGTGCATTAAGACTCATGACGATGCATAATCGATACATGTTGGATCTACTGACAGCCATAGAAGGAGGATTGTGTAAAAAATTGGGAAGCTGCTGCTGCACTTTTACACCCCCGGAGGATGCTGAGAATGGGTCACTAGCCCACGTCATTGAGGCGGTGCACAATCTAGGTGTTCAAATGAAGAAAAACGGTGGAGTTCAGAACATGAATTGGCTATCGCTTGCCTTTGATTGGGTCCCGTCATGGCTGGGGGAGCAGTAGAAATACTGGTGCCTGTGATCGTATTCTTCTTGGTCCTCTTCTGCACGTTCCAACTGGTTATCCGATGTGTTCATATAGTCCCCAATAGTGCAAAGATGATGGAATCAATTGGAGGATCTAAAACACCTTACCATACAATAACCAGCAAAACTCAGACTAATATTTCTGGGATTGTAGGCATGTCGGGTGGGGATGAGTTTGTTACTGTAGAAATAATGAAAGGGGGAATGTTGGAAAGGAGCTAGCGCCTTTCTTCATTTCAAGTGCTTTAGAATTAGGCAAGACTTCTGTTAATTGTTTTTTGGCAAGACTTCTGTTACTATTTCTAGGCACTACAAAAGACCAGGGGGAGGGCGCATTAATAGAAGACAGTTATATAAATATAAGGTGTATTAGCTGAATGAATTTGTAAATGTTAAAGCTTATGCAGTTCTTAGCACATGACTCAAAAATACTCCCCTCCCTTCCCAGAAAGAATGCAGCTTGTGCTCAAAAATAGACTACAGGCACCACTGTGGCGCTCTGCTAGCGCTGGCCAGCACGTAAATTAGCAGCTGTTTGCTGTACATAAAAAAACAGTCTGGGGCTCAAGCACACAATGCAGAATTATGTTGAAACAAGGTTTTAAAGGGAATTACTGGATCAGTCAAAAATATGAGAATATGGGTGATGTGTGGAGATTATGGCGGGAAGGTGTGTTTATGTACAAGTGTTCATAATATAACAAAATGATGAAAAATGAAGCGATAATGTATTTTTATATAGAGTAGCATTATGTTAAGTAGGCTGTTCCAAATGGAGCCAGAAGGAAGACTGCAGCATCCCTTTTAAGGAAGAAGGACATTTTTGGATGAGCTATACCAGGATCCAGTAACCAAGCTGAACAGTATATAAGCCCCCTGCTTGGCATCGGTCTGCAGGACCTGGGAGCGGCTGAGGTACAGAATATACCGCTCTGGAGCAGAGTCCTTTGCCCTTCCTCACTTCTGTACATATCTATATTTTGCAAGATAGACTCTTGGCCTTAATTCCCTAGAGTGGTGCATTCATTCTGGTGTAAGCATAATTAGGATCAAACTTAGAATGAGGGGAACCCTTACAGGTACTCCCTTTCAATGTTAAAGACTACCAAGGGAGAGCCAAGTGTAAAATCGTCGAGGGTATCGTCTAGAGAACGTAGTCTTTCTCCGATACCTCCAAAAAAGAGGAAAACGACGAGTAAAGCCTATTGGTGCATAAATCGAAGGCAACGCCGGGCAAGACCGCGTTAGTGTTGAAACCTTCGTCGCCACCATTGTCGAAGCCAGTGTCAACGTCTTCGACGTCATAGACGCCATTGTAAAAAAAAACATTGATTCCTTTAGCGTCATCAACGCCATTGTCGATGCCTTCGAAGGTCACTTCGACCTTTTCCCGAAAACTCTGCCTAATACAGAAAAGGCTTCTAAACCCATGCCAAAGAAAGACTTTATGGAACGGAAAATGCTCCTGAGGAGCTTATTGACCAGGAATCTAAAATAACTGATCTGTGTGATTGCCTACAATCAGCTAGTGGCAAAGACACTTTGCCAGAGCTAGAATTTGGCAGACCTGAGCATGCGGATTCGGCATACAGGAATATCATGAATAGAGTCATTGAATTCATGGAGCAGGAATTCCCCTACCTATGAACGAGACACCATGACTGATATCCTGAGTCAGGGTTCTCAAAAGGACCCAGTTTTACCATTTCATGCAGCCCTTCAAAGGAAGGTTATGTCTAACTGAGAAACGCCAGAATCTGGACCTGCTCTAAACAGGAATCTTGCCAGAAAATATAGGCCTTCTAGCACTGATCCAGACGGTATCTAGTCAATCCATCGAAAACAATTCCATTGAATGCTATACCATTGAATTATAAGCATCGAAAAGCATTTCCATCGAAATGCCTTTCGATTGACTATAATTCAATGGTATATTTGAAACTAGGGTTAGGGGTGAGGATGAGGGGTGGGGGTTAGGGGTTAGGGTTTGGGCTAGGGTTAGATTAGGGGTTAGGTTAGGGTTGGGGCTAGGGTTAGATTAAGGGTTAGATTAGGGTTGGGGCTAGGGTTAGATTAAGGGTTAGATTCGGGTTATGGTTAGATTAAGGATTAGGTTAGGGTTGGGGCTAGGGTTAGATTAAGGGTTAGATTAGGGTCAGGGTTTGGGCCTAGGGTTAGATTAAGGGTTAGATTAGGGTTAGATTAGGGTTAAGGGGGTGGGAGGGAGAACCCCCCAATATACAAAAAAAATTAAACGTTACAAGGAGCTGGCCAGTGCCGAAATTTCAGCACTGAACAGCTCCATGTAACATGTTAACGTTACAAAAAAATGCATTGAAATTCTATCTTTTACATATAAAAGTGCTTTTCCATTGAAACCAGTCCATTTATAATTTTGTTGGACTGGTTTCGATGGAAATGCACTTTTACATGTAAAAGCTAGCCTGTCGATGCTTTGCTAAACAATGCTTTTTTTCCCCATGGTGTGGCATTTCAATGCTTTTTTTTCCGATGCAATTACTAGGAATCATCCAGACTTTTAAACTAAGCACCCTACACCTAAAAGCTTAGTAGTTCAGGCAGTTACATCGAGCAGGCAGTCTGCTTACCCATCTATTCCCCCGGTGTCATGACCCCTATCCCTGACCCCCTCAGTTGCAACAGCCCCCTGACAGAGGTGAGTTTACAGCCCCCCACAGTGACTCCAAAGGGCTTAAGAACTCATCAACAGCAGACCTGGAGACAGTCCTGGCGCCTTTGACGCCAGGCTCATTATCAAGAATAAGGCAAGCCCACTTTGGGCCTTAATCCAACATGGAGGCCCTTCCTGCAGCTCAGTTCCATGAACTAAGCATGCAGGCTAGTGTTTTGGGTATGGTGAAATCTTCAGGTGTGGCTGGCTATATAAGCCATGCCCGAACTGGGAATCACGCTTCGCGTTATTCTGCACTCCTGCAGCGTAACGCTCACTGTGTCCAGCCCCAGCCCAGCTGCTTCTCCGGCAGCTTGAATCTGCAGCATCACCCCTGGATTCCACCTGCATCCTGCAAGAACAAGAACAGCATTATCAAGAAAAACTTACTGTGAGTAGCAGCTCCAACCTCCATCCGCGCATCAGTCCGCGCTCAGTGGCTCACCCATCTCCAGAGCACTCCGTGGCCTGCAGAACAAGGACAGCATTAGCGAGGAACAATTACCTGCGAGTAACAGCTTCTTCATCCCTCCGCGCTCGGTGGCTTCAACATCTCCGAAGTGCTCTGCAACCTGCAAAGTAAAGGACAACATTAACAGCGGGTTGTAACATTGCACTGCGCTAATCTGTAACGGTGGCTGAAAAAACACACAAAACACCATTAACCACATACCTGCATACCCGGTCACCGAACAAACTGCTTTCCGGATCATCAGTGCACTGTCTCCTGCATGAAAGAGAGAAAGAAATAGAGGTTAGCAAACTGGCTCACGTTGTGCAGGGCCGCGCTTCGCGCTAAACTACATACCTCAGCCTTAACCATCTGGCGCTGCGGCTCTGTGACAGCAACAATCTCTGTGAAGACAGAGACATTAAGAGCAAAGAAGGGAAAAAGAACACCGAAAAGCACAGGGAACGAAAGGAAGACAGGAGAAGGAACAAAGACTAAAAACACTCACCTGAGCACATTAAACGGGTAGGTGTCACAGCCGGACTGGACCCGACACAAGGGCACAGGACCAGTGAAGTAACTAGGACCTCAGAACACCCTCAACTACCACACGCCCCTGCACTGAGACGCAGGACGGAGAGCTTCACGCACAAGAAAATAAGGTGAGGCATAACACTAAGGGAAGGGACTTGGTCAGTGGGAGGTGGGAACACCCATCACAGGCTCAGTATCTAAAACCCCATTCTCCTGTCATAGGACCTGTCCACCAGCCAACATACAACCAAGCAGAAAGGGGTCCAGGACGGCGCACAGCCTCCATCCAGCATCGTGTCGCGTCCCCGTGGATATCAGGTGAGCGTAAAACCCGGATAGGGACGACAAGATGGTTGATGCCTGGGCTCGAAAGATTAACTCTTCGGGCAGTGTGGCCTTGAAATCGGCCAATGTTACCTGTGCCCTTTCGAGGTTTACTCACACCCTGTGGGACTGTGTTAGCATGGCGGCTCAACACATTCCAGAAGGAGAGGAAAGAGGCGGGTACCTGGCTTTAGTGAAAGATGGAAAGGAGGCAATGGGGGAGGGTCTTGACAGTATCAGCAGGTCCATGGCTTCTAGAACTGTACTACACACGTTTGCGTGGTTGAGAAAGCCAGGCTTTGCACTGGATGTGCAGGGTAGACTACTCAATATGCTCTTTTACGGCTTGAGGTTGTTCGGGAGCAAGGCGGATGAGAGTCTGGAGCATCTGCATACTTCCAAGGTGGTGGCTAAATCACTTACCACCTCCATAAATCAGCCTCAACAACAACCCTATTCAGGCTCATCTTCCTGGAGGGGTCGTCCTTTTTCTTTCTATTCCTCATTTGGAAGGGGAGAGGACAGGCTGGACAAAGGGGACAAAAAAGATTCCCTCATGGTGGACGAGGGTGGGGTACTAGAACAGCCCCAGCAGCAGCAACTGTACCCTCATCCGCTGCTGCAGCCACCTCTAAGTTACTCTGAAGCCTTGACCCACAAGACCCCAGCGGGAGGCAGAATCTCTCAGCATCTGAACGAATGGCGGGGCATTACTTCAGATGCTTGGGCACTGGAAACAGTAGCCCAAGGTTACTGCCTTCCCTTTCAGAAAAGGCATCAGGATCATCAAGCGGGAAACAACTCGACCAAAAGTGCAGATCCACTTCTTGTGCAGGAAATCCTTTCTCTGCTAGAGAAAGGTGCAATAGAACATGTACCTGTAGCGGAGAGGAACAAGGGTTGGTATTCCCCCTTCTTTCTCTCCCCAAAGAAGGACGGAGGAGTGAGACCCATCTTGGACTTAAGAAATTTGAACAAATTCCTCAGAAAGGACAAGTTCAAGATGGTAACCCATTCTCAGATCCTTCAGGCTCTCCAACTCCAAGACTGGTTGCTATCATTGGACCTTTAGGATGCTTAATTTCATGTGCCAATCAATCTCAATCATAGGAAGTACCTGAGGTTTGCGGTTGACGGTTCTCATCAGTTTCGAGTTCTGCCATTCGGGCTGACCTCTGCCCGAGGGTTTTCACCAAGCTGATGGTGGTAGTGACAGCAAGTCTCAGAAGAGGGGGGGATTCACCACTGGACTACTGGTTGATCGGGGCTGGTTCACCCGAGCAAGCCCAGGAACATCTCAGTATCACCTGCCACTTCCTACACAGTCTGGGCTTCTCCCTCAATTACAAGAAGTCCCATATGATACCATTTCCAAGACTCCAGTTCATCAGAGCGGTCTTGGATACTTCCTCGGGAAAAGTCCCGCCTCCCGAGGTGAGAGCTCAACACATTCAGCATATGGTAACAAGATTCCAGAATGCCCAACATCTTCCGGCCTTTGATTTTTTGAGGTTGCTCAGACTAATGGCATCCTGCATTTTCCTGGTGCCAGAGGCCCGATTGAGAATGAGATCCCTTCAATGGCCTCTCGGGACTCAGTGGTACCAATTTTCAGGGAATATGTCGGATCTTCTGCAGAGTTGCTGAAGACCTAACTTGGTGGGCTTGCGAGGATAACATTCTCAAGGAATTATCTTTTTGGCAACCATGGCCGGAGATAACAGTAGTAACGGACACCTCACTCACAGGGTGGGAGCCCACACCAACGAACTGACAATCAGCAGTCGTTTGTCTCCAGCGGAGTCTAAACTACACATCAACCTTTTGGAGCTGAGGGCAATCATACTAGCGCTGAAGGCCTTTCTGCCCTCTGTACGGGGAAAGAATGTCCTGATAATGATAGACAACACTGTGGCCATGTACTACCTCAACAAGAGAGGAGACGTAGGGTCACTACCACTGTGTAGAGAGGCAATGCAGCTCTGGTTCTGGGCAGTACAAAAAGGAATCTCTCTGTCTGCAGTTCATCTAGCCGGAGAGCAGAACACGGCAGCGGACGCTCTGGCAGGCAGAGCATAGTCTCCCACGAGTGGGAACTAGCTCAGGAAGTCCTTCAAGAGATCTTCACCCTTTGGGGAACCCCTCAAGTGGATCTGTTCATGATTGAGATCAATCGGAAGTGCAATCAGTATTGCTCAAGGGAATTTCCTCCAAGAGGAGCTCTAGGAGACACGTTCGTAGTGGACTGGGAATTTCCACTCCTATACACATTTCCTCCAGTCCCCGTGATTCCTCACGTAATCAGGAGGTTGAGAAAGTTCAGGAAAACCATGATCCTAATTGCTCCGGATTGGGCCAGGAGGACGTGGTACCCGGACCTTCTGGACATGTCCATCTGCCCTCCAATACGTCTTCCACAAAGAGAGGCTCTTCTCTCGCAATAGGAAGGTCGGGTTCTCTATCCAGAGGTCAAGACACTCAGCCTTCACGCTTGGTTTCTGAGATATAAGGATTGGGAGCTCCCGGAAGATGCAATGGAGATTTTGCTTTCGGCCAGCAACTAAATCCTTGTAACGATGTCGCTGGAATAAATTCAGTAATTGGTGCAAGGATAAGAATGTGGATCCATTCCTATGTAACACACCTAAAGTGATTTATTTCCTGTTGGATTTGGCCAATCTGGGGCTCCAGATTGGAACGTCAAATGGATACCTGGCTGTGCTTTCCATTTTTAAGCTCTACTCTGGAGAGGTCTCTTATTTCAAGATACCATTAATTGTGCAATTTCTAAAGGGTCTCACTAACGTGTACCCTCCAGTCCCATTTTATGTCCCTGTTTACGATTTAAATGGGGTTTTGAAATTTCTAAAATGCATTCCCTTTGAGCCATTACATTCATGCCCTTTAAGGCTCCTTACATTAAAAACCGTTCTACTAGTGCCTCTAACATCAGCCCGCAGGGTGAGAGAGTTACAGGCTCTCTTGTAGAACTCCTTATACTGTCTTTCATGGGGATAAAGTCAAACCATAATTCCTGCCTAAGGTAGTCTCTGATTTCTATTTGTCTCAAATGTTTACTCTGCCAACTTTTTATCCTCCCCCCTCATGCAGGTAAGGCGGAGGAAAGACTTCACAGGCTAGACCCAAAAAGGGCTCTAAACTTTTATATATCAAGACTTGCCAAATTTCAACAACATGACCAACTCTTTATTGGGTATACTGGCCACAAATTGGACCTGGCAGTAACCAAACAGACTATATCCAGATTGATAATTTTAGCAATTGGAGAATGTCATAGACTGGCAGGTAAAGAACCTCCAGAGGGGCTAAGAGCTCATTCCACTAGGGGCATAGCAACTTCTGCGGCTTTGCAAAGGCGGGTCGCGGTAAATGATATCTGTGCAGCGGCCACCTGGTCGTCTATGCATACATTTGTAAAACATTACTGTTTGGACTTAACGTCGTCTCAAGGAGGTCTTTTTGCAAAGGCTGTTCTTCATACAGTCCATGACTAATTTAAATTGGTACTCCCTCCTCCAAATTGTCACTGCTTTGGGAACCTATTAAAATGAAGGAATACGTGGGAGGACACAATCCATTCGAAGAACAAGTTACTTACCCCTGGTAACGTTCTTTCCACTGGATGTTCCTCCCAGGTATTTCTCATTGCCCCTCCCAGCCTACCCTGCTGTACAATTTACGTGATTTACACTCTGCGTTTTCTGAGAGCTTTCGGTCTTGGGGTACGCCTATTCAATCCCTCGATTGATGGGAACGAAAAAACAGAACTGAAGCCAACAGGCGCGGCTAGAGCTATTTATACTGCTGATGACGTGGACGCTCTATGGCGACCATCGAGGGACATCGATGCAACAACATCAAGCACAGCTCCCTCTGGCAGGAATTTGTTTTTCCGAAGCAGCAAAGCTGACTATACGTATATCAAAGATGAGGAATACGTGGGAGGAACATCCAGTCGAAAGAATGTTACCAGGGGTAAGTAACTTGTTTTTCTGATCATGATTATGATACAATAATTTTTTTGTATACTAAGATGGCGTTATTGAGGGTATTCCCTGAAAATAACAGGAAAAGAAATGCTGAAGGCGTGTTTATTGCGCATTCGGGTTGGATAAACATTTCCGAATACCATAATGCTGAACAAAGTGAGCAGGGGGTGTCTCCTGCTCCACTTGTTAAGCATTAGGGGTTTAGAGGTTGCGGGGGTGACCCCCGCTTTCATAACATGGAAAGTGGGGGGAATAAAGGAAAAATAGGGGGGGCAGAAGTGGCCCTGTGGTGGAAGTTCCAACCCACAATTGGGCGAGGGAAGTGATGTTGCAGGGACAAGGCCACGGGGATGGGAAGAATGTAAGCGTATCGTGTGCACATTTAGCGGTGGGGGAATGCGGGCAAGGGGGATTGATGTGATTACTGTGTGCCGCCGTTTTCAAATTAGGAATTTCCAAGTCACCATTTTGCGTGGCGCAGTAATCATGTAGAACCGTTACTGAGACATTGATATCAAATGAAGAAAACTGCTCCGCTTGGGGGAATGAAAAGTGTTAGCATGTTAAGCCATGTTGTCATTTTTGCTGGGAATAAATAATTGTACTATTTTATTACCAACTGTGGTGAGTTACAAGAACTCCCCATCGTATTTTGTGTAGAGGGCGAGCCACTCGGAACTGGGACGGTCCAGCCGTTACCCGATTTGCCTCTCAGAAGGTGGAAGGAATGGGATCCTGCAGTCTTGTTCCCCCACCTAGGTTATTATTGCACCCACACATGCCACAGGTTCCTACTTAACATGACACCAGAGTAATAGGAGCAAGTGTCTCTTTACACCCCCTACCTCGGATAACTAGATGTTGTCTCTTGTAAAAAGCTAAGTTACATCCAAATATATCTTTCCTGTATCACCCCCACCGTAGTTCATCCCCCAGAATCAGACAAACCGGTTTCCTAGCCTTTCGCCACATCCTTAGGGAACGCAAACAGGAAGCTTGTGTATCAAGAAAGAGGCTGCTAGTGATCCAGACCCAGTCAGATGCCGCTGCTGGCCAAAGAGCACTGTAAAGAGGGTAGTGATGTTCTGACCTTTGGCTATAGTTGTCGGGTGGGAAATCTAATTAAGGATTAGGCAAGTTACTCACTATTTTTGTCACTGAATACACAGGGACCTTGCTAACTGGATGGATGTAATGCTCACCTTGGCCAACCTGCAGCAGCTGATCTCCTAAGAATTACATCAGAATTCCTACAGGACAGGGGACCAGAGGCTGAAAGACAGGTGGACATAGATACGGTACAGCGCCAAGGGCCCTTAAGATTATGGAGAGTGCGCCTGGCTAATCCATGGAAGGAGGTTGTCCAGAATATCCAGAGCAAACTTATGTCTGAATGTGACAGTCCCTCAATGAGGGGGGTCAGAATACCCATTCGAGCCAATGACTGGGAAAGTGGAAGGTGCGAAACCAATGGTCTGGCAAACACTTGACAGGCTGATGTGGAGCCTTTATGAGGGAGGCTCAGGCAAGGATCCACAGAACGTGATACCTTGCAGAGGTCTTTAGTGATCTAGTGAGATCAAGAAGATTAAAGAAAATGCAGACATTCGGTTTACTCTGGAAGAGCCTTACCAGAAGGAATTGTTTTTTCTGCTTTTGATAGGTTAGGCATGGACATTTGTAGTTCAGACCTATAGAACTTTTTTTTTTTGGCCAATCCTTGGATGTTTTGTGTCTAAAGTGTAGTGAATCCTGGAAACCCAAGACTTGTTAAAAAAATGTAGGTTTGAAGTCTTTCTGTTGGCCACATGGTCTGAACTTTCTTTTGTAGCGTAGGGTGTCCCAAAAGGGGACAAGGGCTTATAAGAATAGGATTTTGCAACTTTTCTGTTGGACATCCATCTCCAAAGCTGTTGAACATCTTGAGCAGCCCCACTTTGTTGTTTCATCCTCATACACTTTTACTACAGTCATTCTCTTATTGTTTCTACACATGCAAGATCATTTACGCGTTCCGTAGAACCACATCACTAAAACAAAGAATAAAGTTGATGGCTGAAACACGTATCACCTGGTCAGGTGTGTCATTGCTCAGCCATACCATACAACACAGAAATGTGCAGTCATCTTTTTATACTCTGCTAACCATCTAGGATGCCACTTGGCTATTGCATTGTGCCCAATTAATACAAGTACTGCTTAGATTTAAAGACATACTGAAAGTCTGCCATAAATTGTGCACCAATGAAAACTTAACACAACCCTTATCACATTTGTGTTTTTATTAGGATTCTACAGCTGCAATACAGAAATAATGCCTGGGATTAATAACTGGACATCTGAAATACAGGTAACCTTCTGGTGGGGGTGGGAGTAGGGGTTTGTGTGTGTGTGTGTGTGTGTGTGTGTGTGTGCGTGTGCATGTGCGTGTTCATTCCTGTAACGTCAGATGGTGACATCCTGACCCAGGTTGCTGAACTAGATTTGTTTGTGTTAACGAAGGCTCAAGGTGAAATCGATGGCCAAAATACACTTTTAGTTATGCATTTCTTATATGTTTTCTTTGTAGCCATGTTTAACCCATCTCAAAGTAGACTCCTTTCACTGGGTTAATCAAAATATATAATGTTAATGTGGCATATATTCCTTCAAATTAGATATTGTTGTCTACAGGACTTTGAAATGTTTTTTATTCCAATAAAATGGATCAGTACCTTGAGTATTTAAATCATGTTACAAGTAAAGAATGTTTCTCTATAAAAAATGGAAATTGAAGCACTCACTTCAGTTATTCTCCCTAATTCACGTAAACCGTGTCACTGCTCGCAAGAAAGATATTTGAAAACGGTTCCTTCTCTAATAAAAGCAGCCATGTAAGTTTTATATAACAAACACAATTTGTCTTGAAGCTAATTGCACACAAAATGTACGACTAGCAGGTTATGATGTAGTGGTCTTCGATACCATGTACATGCTCTGTAAATAAGGCTTTAGTCTGAACTCTTTAGTTTATGATCCACAGGACAAGTAGGGCAGACAATACACTACATTTTCAGGCAACACATCTGAGTGGTCCAACAATACTTAGCATCCTCAATTCATTTTTCTGATCCTCTTGCCACTGCTTTGCATCATGACACAAATGGTTTCTTAACATTCATTTCTTATTTAAATATTTTGTATATATTTTCATGCCTCCTGCATTCTCTATCCTTCTGAAGAGTTTTTGGAGGCACACAATGTTAGTCGAGGCTGACCAGAGGTTAAGTGTGTCCACCTTGATATGAAAATGTCAGACATTGATGGGGCGCTCAAGATGTCGTCTATCTGCCTTTTTAGTATGACACTAACATAGAAGCACTATTCAGGAGGAAACCTGTGGCCGTCTAAGTTCGACAGCTAAGGGTGTTTGCCAGGTATCATTTTGTATGCAAGCACAATGTTTCAGCAGCTATGGGGGAATTCCAAGCACAGGGATTGTCTCTACTGGAAAAGGGTGGCTGCGAGAAACTCTTTTCCTACGTCTGCTGATTTTGGTATAGCACCAATACCTCAGGTTCTGTTACCTGAGCAACCCGCTAACAGTGCACCCTCTCTGAGCCATGTTTCTTGCTTGGGGATTTGATGGGCTTCATATGAGTACTCCTTGAATGCTACCACTCAGGTGTGGTGAACCTTATCCTTAGTAAAGTCACCGGGTATCTACCAAGTGTGACCAAGTTTAATGGGTAGCATAGCAGAGCTGCTAGGTGTCAGTCTTAGTTGGGGGAAGCGCTGGTACCAAAATATAATTAGTGCCAAACTGGGGTAGGTCAAAATCAGGAGGTGGATAAGGAGGCATGGTTTCCAACTGTTGTTTATTCTGTTTAACCAAAAGGAAAACCTAATATTTCCCTACCCTGGTACTGTAAGCCCTACTCTGAACAGAATGAAATATAAAGGGTGCTTGTCATGAGGTCAGAAAGAATAAACAATATAAAGTCAGAGAATCCTCCTCTAACCTAGTTCCTTTCCCTATCTTCTAAAACTGAAAAACCACAAAACAACCATATCATATATAGGGAATCTACCAAGCAATGGCTCACAGCTTCTGATTCCCAGCCCTTTCACTCTTTATCATGGGTCCTTCCCTTTGTTAACAGTACCAGTTCATGCAGTTCTTGAAATGCTGGAGTATCCTCCCAGGCTCCCGCGAGGTCTCTTTCTTACTTACAAGTCTGAGTCTTTCATGCCACGAGAGTGTCCTCTTTCGGGTTTCTTCACCCTGGGTTTCTTTTATTCTCCTCCTCCCCACTCTGGGGCTCTGCTCCTTCTAATGCCACACTATGGGGTTCTTTCTTTCTCTTCCCCACTGTGGGGCGTCTCAGTCCTCTCCTCAATTCAAGGTTGTATTCCTTCTCATCGGATGAGTCGAGAGGTCACTCTCCCTAGAGGAAGAGGTCAAAGAAACGCTCTTGCTCCTGAAACGATTCACACCACTCCTCATCTTCATCTAGAAAGATGAAGAAAAGGCACCAAAGATCTCCTTCCTCATCCTCTGACTCCTCACCGGAACGTAAGATGGTCTGCTCAAGTAAGTTGGCGACCCCAGCCGAATTAGATGCTTAAAATCTGCGAAAAGGCAGCCTGGCCTCCTTAAGGGAAAAGACAAAAAGCCATGTCCCTATCGCGCCTTCTAAAGCCGACAAGGAAAAATCCAGGGCGAAATCCTGCGCTCCCTCAAGCCCGGGATATATGATATGATATGCCATTTATAACGTGCCTATACACAAGTGTTTCAAGACGCGGCAAGGGAGGGGGAACACAGGGAGGACAGACAACAATCCTACTAGGCCAGGTATCATTCAGATCGCGCAAGTGCATGGGAAGGGGGAAGGTGGAAAGTGCGGGGCGGGGGGACAGTGCATTACATGGAAAGAATATACATACAATAAGTAAGGTATCACCCAGCAAATGGCAAGTGCAAAGGTAAGTGTGGGATCAGGTGTCAAGTGCTGGTATTGGGACTGTAGGGATACAGAAACAGTCTCCAAGTGCGAGGTTGCCAGGCAGGCAGTGCAGGTGATTGTGACTGGTGGGGGAGGGACCTGGGCCCGAGATCAGAGGGTGGCCAGGTAGCCAGTGCAGTTCAAGATTCAGCCAGGAGGTCAGCAGGGGAGAGAAGGAGAGAAAGCTGAAGCAAAGGGAAAGGTTTTGAGGTGCTTCCGGAACCGGAGATGGTTCTCCTCAAGTTTCAGGGAGGCTGTTCCAGAGAGAGGTCCAGCCGAAGAAAGAGATCTACCACCAACTCGATGCTTGGAGAAGCGACTGACCCTGAGGGAGTTGGAGGCAGATGAGCGAAGAGTTGGAGAAGGAAGATATTTGGGAAGAGAGAGTTGAAGGTATTGGGGCCCCCGGCCCCAGAAGGCCTCGTGGACAATGCAGAGGGTTTTGAACTTAATCTTCGCAACCACTGGGAGCCAGTGCAGAGATTTCAGTCCTGGAGAGATGCGATCCCAGGGCTTGAGGCCAAGGACAAGTCTTGCAGTCCTGTTCTGGGTGAGTTGCAGAGGGCGGAGAGTAGAGGCAGGCAGATTTAGAAAGAGACTGTTGCAATAGTCCAGCCTAGAGAGAACCAGAGCTCTGGAGACAGCGAGCTTCTGTGGTCTTGAGTCGATGACAGGTCCAGTCCTCGTCCGCCAAAGAATCTGTCGAGTCATGGGTTGAGTCCATCGAGGACTCCATTGACGCTGATAGCTTAGAAGCCTGTGATGCCAAAAACGTCAAAGCCCTTGACGCCGACAGTGTCGAAACCCTCAATAACGTCGAGGAAAATCTAAAAAACCTTCAAACCACTCCCTGAAAAGGATTTCTTTAAGTCCTTATCTTTTATTTTTGAAGACCATGAACCATCCGTCCAAGATACACCATCCTTTGGGCTCGAATATGGAACCCCTAATGTTCCTGATGCCCCCTTATTTCGGAAGAATCTAGAATGAGGGACCTCTATGAAGACCTACAGACAGCAAGTGTCATTGACACCTCGCCACAGTTGGAGTTTGGGAAGCCAGATCCAGC
Source organism: Ambystoma mexicanum (assembly GCF_040938575.1). Lineage (NCBI taxonomy): Eukaryota > Metazoa > Chordata > Amphibia > Caudata > Ambystomatidae > Ambystoma > Ambystoma mexicanum. The sequence goes on along the minus strand of NC_090936.1, from coordinate 293,604,446 downwards.
AGAACATGCGGATGCTTCATATAGACAATTAATGCCTAAGGTAATTGAATTTTTGGGAACGGGAAGGCCAGCCCCTTCGTTTGAGCAAGAAGATCTGACTGACCTTTTGGATAAGGAACCACAAAACTACCCTGTGTTGCCATTTCATATTGCCCTGCAAAAGAGGGTTACGGCAAATTGGGAGGCGCCGGAAAGAAGGCCGGCTGTCAACAAAAATCTTAACAAAAAATACAGGCCTTCCAGTAGTGATCCTAAGGACCTATCCAGACAGCCGACACCAGAAAGCTTGATGGTCCAGGCCGCAACTGCCACATCGAAGCAAGCATGATACCCCACAATACTGCCAGATATAGACGATAAGTGTTTCGACGCAATGGCAAAAAAGGTGTTCTCAGCTAGCAGTATGGCGTTAAAATCAGTCAGTGCCACCTGCATACTTGCAAAGTTCTCTTTTACCTTGTGGGACTGTATTTCCATGGCGGCTACCAAAAGGCCTTCCAACTTCAGGATTGGATGGTGTCATTGGACCTTCAGGATGCTTACTTTCATGTGCCTATCCATCAGAAGCACAGAAAGTACCTTAGGTTCACGCTTGTCGGTTCTCATTATCAATTTCGAGTTTTGCCATTCAGACCTCCAGGGTTTTCACCAAGTTGATGGCAGTGATGACAGTGAGTCTCAGGAGTGGGGGGATTCACGTCTACCCCTACCTGGACGATTGGGTGATCAGGCCCTGTTCTCCCAAACAGGTCCTGGAACATCTCAGCATAACCTGCCCCTCAACAGACTGGGCTTCTCCCTCAATTCAAAGAAGTGCCATTTGATGACATCTCAAAGGTTCCAGTTCATCGGAGCGGTCCTGGGTGCGTCTTCTGGAAAAGCCTTGACAGCCGAGGTGAGGGCTCAACACGTTCTGTAGATGGTTTCCAAATTCCAGAGTGCCCAGCGTCTTCCGGCCCTCGACTTTTTGAGGTTGCTCGGCCTCGTGGCATCCTGCATTTTCCTGGTGCCAGAGGCTCGCCTGAGAATGAGGTCCCTCCAATGGGCCCTCAGAACCTAGTGATCTCAGTTCTTGGGCAAGATGTCAGATCTGCTTCAGGTTCTGAGCAGGGTCACACAGGATCTACTGTGGTTGGTCTGTGTGGACAACATTCCGAAAGGAGAACCTTTTTGGCAACCATGGCCACAGAAAACAGTAGTTACCGATGCCTCACTCACGGGGTGGGGAGCCAATGATCTGACAGTCAGCAGTCGTTGGTCTCCATCGGAGTCCAAACTACACATTAACCTTTTGGAACGAAGGACAATCAGATTAGCGCTGAACGCTTTTCTGCCCTCTGTATGGGGAAAGAATGTCCTGATAATGAAGGACAACACAGTGGCCATGTACTACCTCAACAAGAGAGGAGGTCTAGGTCACTACCACTGTGCAGAGAGGCAATGCTGCACAGGTTCTGGGAAATTCTAGAATTAATCTCTCTTTTGGCCGTTCACCTAGCCGGAGAGAACACGGCGACAGACACTCTGAGCAGGCAGAGCACAGTCTTTCATGAATCGCAACTAGCCCAGGAAGTCCTTCAAGTGATCTTCACCCTTTGGGCATCCCCTCAAGTAGATCTGTTCACGACCAGCATCAACCGGAAATGCAAGCTGTTCTGCTCCAGGGAATTTCCCACAAGAGGAGCTCTAGGGTACTCGTTTGTCATGGACTGGGAATTTCCACTCCTTTATGCATTTCCTCCAGTCCCTGTCATTCCTCAAGTGATCTGGAGGTTGATAAAGTTTGGGAAATCCATGATCCTAATTGCTCCAGATTGGGCAAGGAGGACTACCCGGACCTTCTGGACATGTCCATCAGCCATCCAATGCGTCTTCCACTAAGAGAGGACCTTCTCACGAGAAGAGGGTTGGGTTTTCCATCCAGAGGTCAAGACACTCAACCTTCACGCTTGGTTTCTGAGAGGTTGAGATTCAAGGATTGGGACCTCCCAGAAGACGTAATGGAGATTTTGCTTTCGGCCAGAAGACCATCGACGAAATCCCTGTATCTCTGCCATTGGAACAAGTTCTTCAGCTGGTGCAGGGAGAAGAATGTGAATCCTTTTCAGGGCGATACACCTATGGTGTTGTCTTTTTTTATTGCATCTAGCTAATCTGCGGCCCCAGATTGGAACCATCAAGGAAGAAGCCTCATATGTCAAGATGCCTCTGATTATTGAATTTGTAATGCGACTCACAAATGTGCTCCCTGCAGTCCCATTTCTGGTCCCATTTTGGGATTTAAATCTAGTACTGAAATTCCGTACATGCACTCCCTTTGAGCCGCTTCACTCTTGCCCGTTCAGACTGTTTGACATTTAAGACCATTTTAATAATCGCTTTGACATCCGCCCGCAGGCTGAGCAAACTACAAGCCTTATCAAGTAAAGCACCATTTGTAACTTTTTATAAGGACAAAGTTGTATTGAGAGTAAAACCTACTTTTCATCGGAAAATAGTATTGGACTTTCACATCTCTCAAAAAATTGTTCTGCGACATTTTATTTACCACCACATCCTAGTAAGGAGGAGGAAAGGGGCATGTCTACGTCTTCTGCTTTGCAGCGAAGGGTGCCGATTAATGACATTTGTGCAGCAAGCAGCAGCCAACTGGTCTACCATTCATACCTTCGCAAAACACTGCTGCCTGGACTCTGCTTCAGGCCAGGAGGAAGGGATTGGGAAAGGCGGTTCTACATTCTATCCATGATAAAACTTGAGAATTGATTTTATGATTCATAAATTCGAACTTCCTCCTCCATACCATATACTGCTTTGGGAGTCTATCTAAAGATGAGGAATATGTGGGAGGGCACAATCCATTCGAAGAACAAATTACTTACCCGTGGTAATGTTTTTCCAACTGATGTTCCTCCCACTTAATTCTCATTGCCCCTCCCAGCCTACCCCTCAATAGAATGTGTGTGCATTACACCTGGCGTTCGTTCAGCGTCTGATATTGTCTTTGACACGCTAATGCTGATAATCCTGTGTGTTGAAGGCGAAAAATGTGAACTGAATAACAGGCGCTGCATGTGCTATTTATAACTGTAATGACGTCGACCTTGAGACTGAGGCCCTCAAGAGATATTGTCGACTTCGACAACGCACAGCACTCTCTGCTGAAAAAAGATTCAGAAGCAGCCAGCTGCCGCTGGAAGGGTAGATATCTAAAGATGAGGAATATGTGGGAGGAACATCCAGTCGAAATAACATTACCAGGGGTAAGTCACTTGTTCATCTAGATAATTGGTTAATACTGGGAAAGCCCACACCAAGAGGTGATCTACTGTACAGCCTCGTCCCATGCTAGTCTCAAAAATGTCTAGGGGCTATAATAAATACACAGCTGCTATTTGTCTACACTTTCATTGAAAGTGTACAACATCTTCTGGGTCAAATCCCCTTTTACACAACCTCTTGTAAGATAACTATCAGAAAAGTCATGCACCAGCTTGGAATAATGGCATCTTCATCGTGGCTCTTGCCAGACTCAACATGTACAGCAATAGGTAGCAGAAAAATGGTCACAAGCAGAGGGCAAATGGGATGATTTACTGGAGATCTGGCACAAAGTGGTCTTGGCATTAAAATGGTGTAAAATGGTGTACACAAGGGAAGCCTTTTGTCAACCCACCAATACATGTAACCATAATGACAGACACATCTCTAACAGGTTGGAGTCTCATTGCTTGTACTGGAACTTCTAGCTATCAAGATGACGATACATGCTTTCCAAAATCAGGTGATGAGAAAAACGGCCTTGTTGCAACTGACAGTACAATAGCCATGTTTTACATTAACAAAGAGGGCGGAACACATTCCCTGAAGTTGTCCAAACTCTCACAAAATATCTGGAGGTAGTGTCTTTAAAGGACAATACACCTCCAAGCCCAACATGTTTCAGGGAAACTCATCTGACTAGCAGACAGTATAAGCAGAACACAGGTGCAAGAACACAAGTGAAAGTTGAGCACAAATGTATCCAAACACATTTTTGCTCAATGGGGTCTGCTAACAATAGATCTTTTTGCAATCGCAGAAAACAGAAAATGCCCAGGTTTATGCCTCCAGGTACAGAGTAGATCCATGGGAATGCACTATAAATCAGTTGCTCAAGGATATTTGCTTATGCTTACCCCCCGCCCCCAAAAACCCTGGTGCAGAGGGGGGGGGGTGGGCCACAAGATGCATCAAGAACGCATGACAATGATACTTATCGCACCAATGTGGGCAGATCATTCATGGTATTTCCATCTTCTATGAATGTCTTTGTGTCCACCAGTAAAGATGATGCCCAATCAAAACCTTTTAACACAATGTCAGGGACAGGTCTTGCAGCCATATCCTTGGGCAACTAACTTGTCAGCTTAGCTCCTGTGGTCATAGAATTTGGAAACCTCATCTTGGATGTATGGAAATTTTAAAGGTGGCCCGCAAACCCAACACTAGACACTGCTACTTTAATACGTGTAACCCCAACCCCATTGATGGTTCACCATCATCCATTTGTTTGTACCTCCTGCATTTATTGAACTCAGGTCTAGTATTGATTTCCTTAAAGGTGCTTTTTGCAGCCCTCTCTGCTTACACAACATCACAGCGTAAAGTCTATTGCATGGAATTCCAGTCAACAAGGCCTTCATAGAAGTAGTCAAATGATTACGAAATGATTACACCCACCTATAGCTAACCTGCAACCAGGTTGGGACCTTAATGTTGTACTAAGCAAACTTATGGTTCCATCATTTGAACCAATGCATAAAGCATCCTTGAAAGCCCTCCATTACAAGGTATTTTTGCTGGTAGCTATCACATATATTCGCAGAATAAGTGAGGTTCAGCCGTTATCGGTATCATAGTAGTTTGTCACCATTTATAAGAACAAGGTTGTCCAAAGACTCACCAAAGTTTCTCTCCAAAATACATTTGAACGTTTCATGTTGGTCAGTCAATTGAGTTACCAGATTTCTTTTCTCCAAAAGCATTATCCACAATACCCCAGGCGAGGTGAGTTCAATTTAACCCCCAGCCAGCCATCTAGAATATTTGTCAGTGCTTTTAAAAGCACGTAGTGCGAGGATGCAGCTCACTCCCTCCCTCCCATGCCTTCCCAGTTTCCTGGTCCTGTAATTCCGCCTCCCCGTGGCCCTGCAATCAATGCCTTCCCACCTCCATGCAGACACAGGCCAGCAACCGGCGTGCACCGAGACACCAGCGCCATTATCCACAATACCCCAGGCGAGGTGAGTTCAATTTAACCCCCATGCTCCCAGCCAGCCATCTAGAATATTTGTCAGTGCTTTTAAAAGAACGTAGTGCGAGGATGCAGCTCCCTCCCTCCTTCCCTCCCTCCCATGCCTTCCCCGTTTCCTGGTCCTGTAATCCTGCCTCCCCGTAGCCCTGATTGGTCCATCCTTGTTCATATTTGAACCCCACAGGGCAGCCCTCTGCCCGGCAGCCCCTTCGGCTAAGGACCCCAAGGCAAAGGGCGGCTCCTACACTGGCGGCTCCAAGATGTGTCTGCAGGTGTCAGCAGGGGAAGCAAAAGAAGCCAGCAGTGAACAGACACCAACAAAACTGTAAGTGTGGCATGGGTGGGGTGTAGAGCAATCACTCTACTCAAGAAAGCCCTCGCCACTCTACCTTACCTCTCCATAACATAGACTGCCATAAAATTACAACATGCATACTTAGAGAGATTTGTGACCACCAGCCTAAATCCATTCCTTGCTGGACTGTAAATGTTGCATTGCATTACGCACTAACATACTAGGCAATGTTAACTATTGCCACACCTGGGGGCGTGGCTTGGACGGCCATGTAAAGGGACGTGCTCTTGTGGAGCTCCGGTGATCCTACAATGATCCTGGAGGAGAAGTGCGTGCACGGGAACCGGCCGGCACTGAAAAATAATGCCCATGCGTGTGAAGATGATGGCTACACTCGCTGAAACTTTGATGCAAGTGGAGGGTGAGGACACTGAGTTATACTCGTCTGCGGGCCGCGGGCCCCGGTTTGGCGAGTGGAACAAGATGGCGGCAGAGACAAAGAGGACAACAGGGGTCACGAGATGTAGGTCCTCTAAAGCCCCTGCATTGAACTCCTAGACCAGCAATTAGAAGCAGATCGCGGCACTTGACCGGATTGCGCTGTTGCTTCACTGAGGCGGCGCACATCTGTGGGCACACGTACCCGGAGCTGGTGCAACCTACGGACTGTGCATTGCCGAGACTCATCGAGCACATTGATAACCGACGCTGGGCCCGCGGCGTAATCGGATCGAAAGCCGGCGGAACCCAGGAGGATTCATTGTGGCAGCGCACCAATTAGGTGGCCGCGGATCCTGGGGCCGACGCGAACGAGCGGGCAGTGGTGGCTGCAGTTTTCCACAGCGCAGCAGATCATCTCTGTATACACGGGATGATGGGAGAAATCCCATAGAGTTAGACGAAACATCGGCGCAGCCCGTGCTTGGGGCCGATGCGAGACAATTGCTGATCCCCTGCACTTAGAGTGGCCCCTCTGGGCCTGGGCATTGTGGGCCGGATGGCCTTGTGATCGCGGAAGAGGGGGAACAAAGGGAGTGCGGCGAATAGGTGAGCGCACTCTAGCACTGGTCACGGAAGGAACACGACAGAGACCGGGCCACGACACCAAGAGGTTACGAGCACATGGGAGGAGATGGCCCACTTTGGGCGCGAGGGAAGAGACAAGTACATACAAGTACATGCTTGGCCTTCTGAGAGTGGTCCGGACCTTTGTGCGGAGGGAGGCATGGCAGGCCCTCGCCCAGCCAACATAGCAGGATGTCCTCTAAAGTGGTTAGACCCAGGATCCGAAAGTCCACGATGGAGACCTACGCCAGGTCGCCCCCAGAAGCGGAGGGGGGCAAGAGCAAGGAGACCCCCACGGCAGTGGCGGAAACACTGGGCACAATCCAGGAGGTGCTGGCAGCGATCGCAGACTTAAAGGTGGCCTGGGAGACTAAGTTGGGCCAGGCAATGAAAGAGCTGCAGGAGGGCCTGGACCTCAAGATCGAGCGGTCCAGGAGGAGGTGAACCTGCTGAGACAGGACGTGCAAACGATTGCGGAGCGCACTGGGGCCTTGGAGAAGGAGATGGCCCCGAACACAGAGGCGTGCGCTGCACATGGAAAGGAGCTTCATGCCCTCGTGCAACGGGTGAGCAATCTGGAGGACAGAGCTGAGCAAGCAGAAGGGCGCGCCAGATGTAATAACATCCATATAGTGGGCCTGCCGGAAGGTATGGAAGGGTCAAACCCCACAGAATACGTGGAATCCATGCTTTTACAGGAGATAACAGGCGGGGTGCTGACCCAGGGGTTTGCGGTTGAAAGGGCGCACAGGGCCTTGACAAGGAGACCCGCCCCCTGGAGCCCCCCCCGCGGCTGCTGATCGCAAAGGTCCTGAACTATCGGGATCGGGAGAAGATCCTCTAATTTTTCCAGAGGGGAGGAACGATTGAAAAGGGTTCCGCAAAAATCACGGCCTACCCGGACTATACGCTGCTTGTACAGCGTAGTCGGATGAACTTCGGATCGGTGAAAAGGAGGCTGAAGGACGCAGGCCATCGCTACATGTTGCTCTACCCAGCCAAGTTGAAAGTGTTTTATAAGAACAGATCCCTTTTTTTCGAGACGCCGACCGAGGCAATGGACTGGCTGGACATGCAGGGCCGACCTCAAGAACCGGATGTCCAGATGGGAGCTGCAGGACATAAGTAGCGGACGGCTGTGGCACCTAGGGTGACATGGCCAAGACATTGGGACTTGATTATAGAGTTGAATTAAGCTTGTGGGGAGTGCGTTGTAGTATCAACTGGCTGGACCCGCTGGGCGCACCAATCCTAAAATAGACGACTGGGAGCTCCTGGGAGGCATCCCTTGTACCCAATAGTAATATACTTAGTAAGGTCACTGTTAGATCGGTGATGCCCCGCGGGGTCCTAGTCCTCGGCGACGGGACAGGACCAGACGCGGGTGGGCCTGAGATCCAGGGATGGAGCTGGGCATTTGTTGGGGTAGGGCAGGGTGGGGGGAGGGGCTGGGTTGTGTGCAGTGGATGGGAGTTGGGGAACAGGGAGGGGGGAAACTGTTGAGGGGGGGAAGGGGGAGAGCCGGAAAACAAACCATCAAGGGAAGCATTGGAGGGAGAGGTGGGTTGGGAACAAACCGAGTAGATGGCATTGGGTACCCTCAGAATTGTGACCTGGAATGTACGGGGCCTTAATAGCTATCTGAAACGTAACAAAGTGATGCTGTATCTAAAAAGGATGCACATTGATGTGGCCCTGCTGCAGGAGACTCATCTCACAAGGGAGAAGTTGGAGGTTGTCAGGCGAAAATGGAGGGGACATGTTGTGGGGGCTACGTATTCTGCGTACGCTAGAGGGGTTATCACTTGGGTGGCGCCGCACGTGCCGCTCCAGGTGCTTAGCTCAACGGTAGACCCAGAGGGCAGAATGGTGGCGGTGACAGGACTCCTGGAGAACAGGGAAGTGCATATCATAAATCTGTGCGCCCCCAACCATGATACAGCGGCTTATTTTAGATCCCTTTACAGCAAAATTAGCCCCCTGGTTGGGGGTGCGGTGGTGTAGGGAGGGGACTTTAATTGCACCCTGAATCCCAAAATGGATAGGTCTGTCGACAAAGCGGGGAAGCCGGCGCCGGCGGCCAAAGCACTGGGGACATTGTTAAAAGATCTAGGCCTAGAAGACGTGTGGAGGAGGTTGCATCCAATGGATAGGCAATACTCGCACTATGCAGCACCAAATGACCTGCACATGAGGCTAGATTATGTGTTCGTAGCGGCTGAGATAGCGGGAGAAATGGTGGGAGCAGAATACAAGGCCCAGGTACTATCTGACCACTCGCCGTTGGAGGTAGAGTGGCGACACCCACCCCCAGAGCGCGGATCCCGACATGGAGACTTAGGACTGAGGCATTACAAGATGAGGGGTTCCGGGAGGATTTGAGGGAGGCCATCGAGGAATATTTTGATATAAACATGGGCAGTGTGCGCTCGGTTGGAACAGTATGGGAGGCGTTCAAGGTGGTGGTGCGTGGAGTAGCCATTTCGAAATCTAAAGGGCTCCAGGGGGGCATTGAAAGGGAACTTCAGGAAACGGAAAGGGAGCTGGAGGGCCTCACGCGACATGAGGATACCGCCCGGAAGAATAGTAATAAGATAAAAGAACTACAGTTAACCTGCAGTGGACTCTGGGATAGGCTATGTAGACTAAATTACAAGAAATACACGGCGAGGCTACACGCAGGGGGCGATAAGCCGGGCAGATTGCTGGCCTGGCTGTATAAGAGTGAGACCCCCCGCATAGTGATCAGCGAGATAAGGGATGAGGAAGGTCGCATCTGTAATACCCAGGAGCTGGCGAACGAGGAGTTCCTCAAGTTTTACAGACACTTATATGAGGACGCAGGGGAGGATAGGAACCAAGACATACTGGACACGTTAGAGGACATAGAGCTGCCCACCCTGGACGACCTAGAACGCGCGGAATTGGACGTCCCTATCACCTCGGAAGAGCTGGAGGTGGCGATCCAACATTTGCCCACGTGTAAGGCACCCGGGACGGATGGGTTGCCTAGCGAGTTTTACAAGACATACAAACAGGAGCTGCTTCAGCCACTGCTTGCTATGTTCAACGAGGCCTATGAGCAGGGGGAACTGCCATTTTCCCTTCGCGAGGCGATGATCATCCCACTCCTAAAACCAGGCAAGCCGGCCGCGGAGTGTGGGTCTTACAGACCCTTGTCCATGCTGAATCAGGACAGCAAAATACTTACGGCAGTGCTGGCCAATAGGCTGAAGAGGGTGATCGGTAAGCTGATACACCCAGACCAGACGGGATATGTCCCCGGCAGGAACATCACAGATAACCATAGGAGGCTACACCACATCATTGACCACACTGAGGAAGATACGGGTGAGCTGGGCATCGTGTCGCTAGACGCAGTCAAAGCCTTTGTCTCGGTGCGATGGCCGTGGTTGAAAGCAGCCCTGAGGGGATACGGAATGGGACCTGGGCATATCAGGTGGGTTCAGTTGTTATACAGCACCCCGGTGGCGAGAGTTAAAACAGGATCCATAATCTCAGATACTTGGCAACTCAGCAGGGGGACCAGACAGGGATGCCCCTGGTCGCCCATGCTATACATTCTGGCATTAGAGCCGCTGGCAATATGTCTGAGGCAACAATACGGGGAGGTGGGGATTAGTACAGTAAGTGGTAGACACCTGGTATCGCTGTACGCAGATGACATGCTCCTTTATCTGCGCTATCCGGAGGAGAACTTGCAGTATGTGCTAGAGGTGATGGACCGATATGCCACCCTCTCGGGCATATAGGTGAACCCTAGGAAGTCTAGTCTGTTCCCCTTGGGTAGATACAGGAACGTCCCGTTACAGAGGCTGCCTAGCCTGCCGATACCATGGCAGACTGAGACATTTAGGTATTTGGGAGTAAATATTTACCACATGATCGAGGAGGAGCACCAACATAATACAGAGAAAGCAATAGAGGGGGTCAAGAACAGCATGGTATTTTGGTCCAGATTGCCCCTGACCATGATGGGGAGAGCGGCCTTGCTTAAGATGGTGGTCCTGCCCAGACTCCTGCACTTCTTTGTGAATGTCCCGTTTTTGATTCCCAGGAGCCTATTTGTGAGACTTCATAGCGTGTGTAGGGGCTTCATATGGGGTAACTCCAGGAACAGAGTGGCCCTGTGGAAACTCCAGAACCCATGTGACATGGGGGCATAGGCCTGCCAAATTTTGAGCTTTATTATCTGGCGGGGCAGCTGCTGTATGTGGCCAGGTGGCTGTCGACTGAAGACTCGGCGGAAGCCAGGCTTCTGTGGGAAGACTCGGCCCCATACTTTTTGAATGAAGTGGTGTGGTTACAAAAGAACAAACTGGTGGGAAGAGGGCGGCTGTTGAGGCTGGGCTGGGAGGTTTGGCGCAGGATGTGGAGAATGAGGGGTGACATAGAGCCGTTCTCTCAGCAGGCCCCGCTAGTGGTACTATGCGGGAACGACTCACAGCTGTTCGAAGCGGTCCGTAGATATTGGGAACCGGTGGGCCTGGCCACCCTTGGGGACATGCAGAAAGGGGAGGCATTGGAATTTCAGAGGTTGCAAGAAGAGACGGGTGCATAGAGGCCAGTATATAACCCACGCTAGGCTCATGAAACGGGTAAGGGAGAGATGGCCGGAGACAGTGCTAGCGGATGACCCTGATGCCTCCCTGGAAATGATGTATGATGTTTCGGAGGGCGGGCACGAGATATCTAGAATATACAAGCTTCTAAGAGCAAAGGTAGGGAAGGAGCTGCTTCAATTGAGGCAGGACTGGGAGGAGGAAGTTGGAGGACCCATGACAGATGGGCAATGGGAGAGAGCCCAAAGGTACCATTAAAAGGTATCCCGGAATGCGAGACTCCAACAACTCCAATTGTATGTCACCCACAGGGCTTATTTGACTCCTGGGAAAATTGCAAGGTTTGCCCGGAGGTGCACAGATTTTGAGACGAGATTAAAACTAAATTGGCTGGTGGGGGAGTGGAGCTGGACGTGGGATCAGCTTGGCCATGCATGCTCGGGATTTTTCCCAGGCCACGGGATTTAAAGCACATAAGCAAAATGAAGGACTTAGCCTACATCCTGGCCAAGCGCAGGATCGCAATGGGTTGGAAGGCGGCTCACCGACCCAAGGTGGAGCTATGGTGGACGGACCTCCTCAGAGGGGCGGAGGCGGAATCCGTAGTTTGGTTTGAAGCTGTTACTAGGGGGGGGAGAGGAGGAAGTAGGGCCCTTGTTGGCCTGGCGGCAATTGGTGACCTCTATGGCAAACCCTCACCAAGACAATAGCGAATCAGAGGACTCTGATGAGTGCACAAGCACTGCGATACCTGATAATGCTCCCATGGTTGCCAGACATTTGGTCGAAAAAAATTGGTCGACCAGACAAATGGTCGAACCAATTTGGTCGAAAACCAAATGGTCGAAATGTTTTTATTTTTTTTATTTTAACCCTTTTTTTTTATTTTTTTGGGGGGCCCCCCAACCCCCTTTTTTTCTCTAAAAACCCCTTTTTTAACTAAACGAAAACCCGAAAAATAAATATATAAATAAATAAAAAATTCGACCATTTGGTTTTCGACCAAATTGCGTCGACCAAATTGCAGTCGACCAGTTTTTTTTCGACGAATTGACTGGACACCTGCTCCCATAGATGACATGAGTGAGCCGGCCTTAGTTTGTGGGGAGGGAGGGGGGAGGACGGAGAATTATACTGTATAATGTGATGATTGATGCTGATTATGTACGTCCTAAACAGTTGTAATGTGTGTTATTTTGTTTGGTTTTATTGAAAATAAAAATAAATTTTAAAAAACTATTGCCACACCTATAGAGAACGATCAAGATTAGCTTGCGTCGTATCCAGATAGAAATGTGAATGATAGCATGTGCCACACTTAGATTGAATTCTTGACCCTAGCTTGCTTCGTATCCAGATAGAAATGTGAATGTTAGCATGTGCCACACTTAGATTGCATTCTTGACCCTAGCTTGCGTTGTATCTAGACAGGATTATGAATGTTAGCATGTGCCACACTTAGATGAATTCTTGACCCTAGCTTGCGTCGCATCCAGATGGAAATGTGAATGTTAGCATGTGCCACGCTTAGATGGAATTCTTGACCCTAGCTTGTGTCGTATCCAGATAGAAATGTGAATGTTAGCATGTGCCACACCTAGATGGAATTCTTGACACTAGCTTGCGTCGTATCCAGATAGAAATGTGAATGTTAGCATGTGCCACACTTAGATTGAATTCTTGACCCTAGCATGTGTCGTATCCAGATAGAAATGTAAATGTTAGCATGTGCCACACTTAGATTGAATTCTTGACCCTAGCTTGTGTCGTATCTAGACAGGATTATGAATGTTAGCATGTGCCACACTTAGATGGAATTCTTGACCCTAGCTTGCGTTGTATCCAGATAGAAATGTGAATGTTAGCATGTGCCACACTTAGATGGAATTCTTGACCTTAGCTTGCATCACATCTAGATAGTAATGCGAATGTTAGAACACTTAAATGAAACTGTGAATGATGACAAGTGCAACACCTGAATGGAATCATGATCACTAGCCTACCTCACATCTAGACAGAATATTAAAAATTAGCAACTGCCACACCCCGATGGAATAGTGAAGGATAGCAAGCATCACACCCAGACATAATTACAAGGACAGCGATGCCAACTAACCAATCCACTAACAATTTCTTCCCTCTGCATACACCTCTCAAACTCTAACCAAACACAACCACAAGCCTAAAACACAGCAATCTGCACAAACTTCACTACACTGCAACAACAAAACAAACCACACACAGACTTGCACAACAGCACACGACGACTACCGACCGTAAAACGCCCCAAGCCCAGCCAACGGACCCACCGAGTTGAGGCTGCCAACAGCACAACACTGCTATATTGGACTTTTCCAGCTCATTCCCACTAACCTACCCCCTCCCTCCCTCTTTCAGAGCCGCCAGAGCGCCAGGGGACCACTCCGGTGGTGATAGTGCGTGGTACAAATATCCTTTAACATTAACATTAACAAAATACAGGGGAACAGGCACAACAAACATTGGATGTTTGCAGGGCAGTCATGTACTACCATAACAAGACAAAACAACTGAAGAAAAAACAGATCAGTTCTTTGTGTCTTTGGCATCCGGAAAAGAGGGGGGCCCATCCCAAAGGCTACCATAGCCAAATGGACTTTAAGTTGCCTACAACAGTGTTATACCCTTTCAAGTAAAACACTTCCTTTTAATCCTATAGCTCATTCACACCGAATACAGGAGCTACACTTGCCTTCATTACTAATGTGCCACTTGAGCTATTTGCAAAGTAGCAACATGGAGTTCTCTTCACACATTTCACAGCACTATTGTGTTGACACCTAAGAAATACATTTTTCTCAGGTGGAGCAGGCAGTTTTAAATGATTTGTTACTGTTCTTTCAGCTCACTCACCACCTTTTCAAGTACTGCTTGCTAGGGTATGCAAGGCATGTGATTCTAAGTGGATCCACAAGCATCATAAGAGAAATATTACTTACTTACTCATCCTTTATCTCTAATCGGTCACATATCATGCACCTCGACCAGTTTACAATCATATCACGACCAGTATGTAAAGGTGTCCCCCAAGGAGCGTCCAGATCACCCCTAATCTTCAACTTCTACATACAACCCATTTCTGCAATCATCCACTCTTAGAACCTTACCTGCTATAACTACGAAGATGATACGGGAGGATAGCTCAGCGGCAACGTGCTCGCCTTGGAAGCAAGACGACACGGAGCAACACAGGTTTGATCCCCGGGTCCGTGCTTAGAAACCTCTGGGTATTAAGCGCGTTATTAATAACCTATCATATCATACTCAGATCATCCTCAAAATCCCAAATTCCAAAGGCTCTGGCAGCCCGGATCTGTCATTGTGCCACTCTGACATTGACCACTGGATGACGACGAACCACCTGATCCTCAAGCCTGGGAAAACCGAAATCCTAGTCTGTGGGAAAACATTGCTTCTCCCCCAACCAATCCCGTGGCCTTAACCACTAGGACAAACACCGGCACCCTCTAACGTGGTAAAAAACCTTGGATGCGAGTTGGACTCAGAGTTATCCCTCACACAACCAGCGTAGACAAAACCTGCTTCTTCCACCTACGGATTCTCAGGCGGATTTTCCCCTACCTCACCTATCCCCACCGTTTACCGGCCATCAACTCCATCATCCTTTCCCGCTTAGACTACGCAAACTGCCTCTACCTAGGAGCACCAGCATCCCAACTAAGGAAACTCCAAAGAATCCAAAATGCGGCAGCATGCCTGCTCATTAATCTGCCTGCCAGACAACACATCAGCCCTACACTGAGAGTCCTCCAAAGGCTCCCTATTGCTCGACGCACTACCTTTAAAGCCATGTGTATCACCCACCGTGAGTCCACAACACCGGCCCGGAGTTCCTCAGACAAAATTGTCCCCTACCAATCTTCCAGGAACCTCAGATCTTGCACAGCATATCGCCTAGTGATCCCACCCCACAGCTCCTCAAGGCTTGGCGGTTCCTTTTTCTCCGTCCAAACGCCAATCATGTGGAACCTTCCCCTATACATTGGCAACACTGAAAACCACCTGAAATTCTGGAAGGCCCTTAAAACCTGGCTTTTCCCAATACTCTCCTAATCCATTGCACCCCAAGAACACACCAGTAATAAACTCCCCCGCATCAATCACAACACAGGGGCCGGCAGCTCTCGCAGCGGTTTCACAAGCCACACCACCAATTGCTCAACAAAACTGCCAGCCGACAAGTACTCCAGGTAAGCCAGCAGCTTTCGCTGTGGCGCACCAGAAACACTTTAAACCCACCCACGACAACACTCCCAGCCGACAAGCACTCCAGGTAAGCCAGCAGCTTTCGCTGCGGCACACCCGCAACTTTCTCTCCGCATCCCCCTGCCTGTCCAATTAAGAGCACACGAGCATTGAGATAATTAGCCCAGGGTAGCACACGCCCATCACTAAGGGATCACTGCGATTAACCTGCATCGCTCACTCAGGGAATTCTCAATACTAGCAATCTCCCACTACAAATGTACTCCCAAATCTAGGGATATCAAACCATTGGTGTCTGTTATATTACGGAAACCTACTGTGCTATATGCTGAAACCTACGGTGTTGTGAAGCATTGGCCTCTCTCCCACCATACAGGATTTTCGAATCTAGGTGTAGCCTCCTTCTTTGTTTATCATATGATGAAACCTACTGCATCTGAAAACTTAGGCCTCTCTTCCACTATAAAGGATTCTCAAATCTAGGTGTAGCCTCCATCTTTGTTAACTATATGATGAAACCTACTGCATTGTGATGCCTGGGCCTCTCTGCCACTATACAGGATTCTCAAATCTAGGTGTAGCTTCCATCTTTAATATATGCTGAAACCTGCTACATTGTGAAACCACTGGTATAGGACTCTCAATTCTAGACCTGGACAAATATCGTCCCAGCTGAACAATTTTGCAGCTTATGGTACGTATATCTCGCACCACTAATGTGGACACTGGTTGCAGGCACAGCCAAGCATCCATGCATTATGGAATACGGCTATGGCTATGCACATCCAGTCTAGCATCACACATAGCCGTCCAGACTGAAACACACCTGACGTACCTCAACACCTCTGCCACTAGCATACACCGTCTACCACCCAAAAGGAACCTGGCATAGCTGGCCTCACATAGACTCTCTCAACAGTAGCAATCTATCTCAAACCCTCAACAGCACCCACCCACGTGTCTGACCTCTCTTTGGGCTACTTAGTCGAGCCTTGCCCGCCACCCAAGTCTTAGAACGGCAGAATGCACACATGCATCTCCTAAACTAAACTCCCTAGAATTTCCCACCACATCGACTATGGTCACCAAGGGCATTCCAACCGAGAAAAAAGTGCATTGAGGCACAGGTGGGGAAAGAGCGCTATATAAATAATCAAATACAATATTAGTAACAGTCTTTGTGTGACTTGTATCTGTGTAAATTCACAAGTGCACATCCATCCTCCCATCTATGGGAGTTACAGGTACAAGATGATGCAAGTGGAAACAAAGTATGAACAGAAGGGTAAAAAGTGGAAACAAGTATCTATATTTTTGTTTTTAATACAAATGTGCATTACTACCAACTACCCCATAACCTCAGGCCATAAAAACAACAATCAGAGGACATCGAGGCTTGAACAAGCCTGTAACAGTAGGGATAGTGTTACAGGAACGCCCCTGTCAACACCCCTTTTGACTTCAAAAACAAGAGATAATGAAATACTCCACACAACCACTAGATGTCAGCCTATGCAACGCATGTGATTCTAAACAGATAAAACCCACACAAAGACAATTACTGGTAACTAATATTTGTTATATATATTCATTGAAAATCTTTTATTGAAGAGAGAGATAAGGTGATCAGATGTATCACAACAAAACCCTTGAAATTCAGCTGGTGTGGATCACCATATTAACTCCTAAAAACGAGTCTATGCTAGTTTAAACTACAACCAATAGTGCTGCAATGGGCTCAGGTTAGACCTGTAGGCTGTGGACTATTGTGGCGGATATGGACATCCCGAGTTAACTGCTGAATGCAATTAGGGACTTGCATGTGGCAACGGGGCAAGGATTCATTGGGGGTGTGCCGGAGCACTGTCTGCATCAGTGAGCATTAAAATAGGGGTCCAGCTGGGCTGCGTTCTGGCCCCCCTGCTGTTGTGCCCTTTCATAAATGGCGTTATAAACAAACTTTTGAGGGTACCCACAGAGGCGCCCCTTCTGGCAAATGACAGGATTCCTGTTTTTATGTTTGTAGATAACACAGTCCTTCTCTCTTTAACACCAGCTTGACTGCATCGCGAGCTAAGCATTTTCGAGGGTTTCTGCCATCATAACGGTCTCTCCATCAATACAGAAAAGACCAAGGCCATGGTGCTCAAGCGGAGTAGGACGAGGAAAGAACTTAAACTCAAACTCTACCTGGGAGCTGTCCCAGTCGAACAAGCCCACACTTATGACTATCTGGCCATCAGAATTAAAGGCGACTGTTCATGGTCTGAGCAATTGGTTAAAGCTGCACAAGCTACGTTTGATATGGTTGCAATAAATCTGACATTTAGATTTTGTAAATGAATAAATTAGATCGAATTAATAACTTTTCTCATTACTGATAATATTGGTCTTCTTCCCTCTCTACATCCCTCACCATCCTCCCCCACACCAACCCCACTTCTCTGTCTTCAACATAATGACGGTTGACAAAAATGGATATGAGCAATTTGTTTTTTCTATGTTTCTGTATGTGCTTTTCATGGCCTTATATCCTTGGTTTTAAAACATGATTGGAATGTTTGGAATTTGCTTTTGATATGGCTACACGATTATCTTGCACTTGTATATGCGGTTTTGTAGACTCTGCCCAGGTTTGAGAAAGTCTTTAAGTAGCCGAAACACAGATGTATCACAACAAAACCCTTGAAGTTACTTAAGGGCATTGCACAATACTTATTAATAAAAAAGAAATCATGAGCACCAATTGAGTGATATGGATTGTCAGCTGGCGCTGTTTTGAGAATTTTCTACAGTATACTTTTCCAATAGCGGTTTCTGGCTATATCCGCTTTTCTACAAAACGCTACAGTTATCCCAGTGTACAATTCAGCAGCCAACCGATATCCGCAAAACTAACTCAATAGGCTTACTTAGAGGAGTCGCCACCTAAACCAGCTTCCAAAGCCAAATACACTCCTTCTATATGAAATATTTAGACATTGCAAACAATCTACTGTAGGATCTCAAACAAATAGGGACAGGAGTGTGTGTTAATTACACAAGAATGTATGCATATAGGTGGTGTAGAGGGAGATAATATGGAAAATGCAAGTGATAAATCTGATCTTCCAAAGGAAAGTTACGGGAATGCCCACTTGGAGGTCTCACGAACTTTGTTCAATGGTGATAGTGTAATAAGTAAGGTGAAATCATCAAAAGACTTGTCCCAGGTAAGTGAACAGAATGAAACTCTAAATGCTCAAACATTCCAAATATTTAAGGCTAAAAACTCTAAAACGTGTAAGAAAGCGAAGACAACCTCTAGGAACACCCTTGTGAAGAGGAACAAATTGGAAATGATCCACAAAAAAAAGTACCCAAAAAGCAAAAACAAGAAGGTTTTTAAAAATGATCAACAACTCGCAGAAACAACTGGGAAAGTTAAATCAAGATATGGTCCAAGATCAAATAAAGCAGAAGAACCAACAATTGAAACAAGTGAAGCTAGCAAACATTTTGACGTCCAAACCACTTAATGAACTAGTGGCCTTGTCGGAGTTACAGAACTCACATACAACCCCACATATAAACGTACAGAAGCAAGTGTTAAAGAACAATCAAGAGGAAGACAAAGCACATAAAGAAGCTTCTAACTGCGTTACAGAAAGTAGAAGTTTATCTCCCGAACAAATGAGGGAAGAAATAAAAAAATCTGTTGATCTATACATATGCAATCAGCATAATGAACATGTAGCGCAAATGCTAACTCAAGGTGTTTCAGCAATCCCCTCGTATCAACCGATACTGAAAGGTCTGAGTAGTCTGGAAAAGAAACAAGAAGAATCAATCCAGTTAAAATCAAGCGTAAGACAAGTAGGAGCGGGAATTGAAAACCGTCCAGCTTATTGGGAAGTGGCAAACAAGAAAAAATGGTGGTAAGGCAACCACATCAACTACAAACGAATTATCATTATCTGATTATTGAATTTCGTGATTATCCATTTGCGAAATTTGACCTGAATCGCTCGAGTATAATGAATATATGCAGGGACCTACCAAACCTAAGGAATATAATATCTTCGGATATTGATAATGTTGAATTCCTTGATGACAACGATCTCACAAGAGTACGGATGTCTATACGGTCCACAGTAATAGCAAATACTATTTGGGGAGAAAGGTCTATGCTCCATGAGATGGGTTTCATTCTTATACAGGAGCAGAATCAGCTGAGTTTGAATAAAAATGATAAAGTGGAGAAAAAAACTATGAGAATATACGATGCAGAGAGATCCACTACCAGCCAATTTCAACCCCTATATCAAAATATGGAGCTGAAGGAAAACCACTATCAATCATAACAATGACCTATAAAAGAGACTGTATCATTAATCTCATGGAACACCAGAGGCTTTCACCACTTGATCAATTCAAAGGAAAGCATGATTTTGATTTTGTTATATTACAAGAAACATGGTTGACAACTGCTCCAATATGGGACGGATATCATATTCTGTTAACACCGGCACTACGTTTGTTAAGAGGCCGTCCTATAGCTGGATTGATGACAGCTGTTAAGCAATCTAAAAATGTTAATGTCCAATTATGGGAATCACCCTCGCCGTTTATTCAAGTTATCATTCTGGAGAAAGCTGATTATACCATGGCCATAATAAATATTTATTGGGCTAGAACCCAATTGCCATAAGAAGAGTTTTTTAAAAAGATAGAAACGATTCTCGACAATCTAACACTAGTTGAAAAGATAGATTTTGCGATGGTCTTAGGAGACTTGAATCTGTATTTATTAACAGATGTAATAGCGAAGCAAAAGCCTGATGAAAGAAGATGGAATCATTTGATGAATGAGAGACAATTTATCATGTTAAATGGGACAATAGAAATGGATGTTCCGGGACACTATACATGGCATAGGGATTCGTCAAAAGCCATAATTGGTTCGATCTTTACAGATCGAAAACTATTACCCATAATTAAGTGCCTGCATATAATTCCAAATAACTTGAGTGACCATTGCCAGCTGCGTTTAACATGGTCATGGGAGGTGACATCTAAAAAGAAGCAGAGAGACTTCTATAAAGGTCAAGTAGTGGCAAATAATGGAAAATATCATTTGCAATGGACAGTCAAAGCATTAAACTAATTTGCCTCATCGATTGACGTGCAAGGTGATAGCGGCTATATTTCCATGATGCAAAAATACATGCTACCCAATTGAAACACCAACTCACGGGGTTATAGACTTGTCCATGCTTTGGACATCGAATTGAAATCCAGGAAAAGTAAATTAATATATGATATTCGACATGTGCAGTGTTTACCAATCTTAGAAAGAATAAAACATGTTAAACAGCTGAAAATGGTATATAAGAATTGGCTGCGGAGCAGAAAAGCCCCATGTTATCAAAAGGACAGTGAACAAATGTTAAAGAAGATGCTAGTGAAGTCCACAGCTGAGATATGGGGACTACTTAATGAGACAACTTGTGGGTCACAAGAAATAATCCACTAAAACTCAATAGGTGAAAAAGTATGGCATGATTATTTTCAAGGAATCTATCAAACGCCTTTCTCCATTTCATATCCGATACCCGATGGAACAAAGTGGAGTCATCACCTGAGCTTTGATGAAGACTTGAAATACTACATTGCTAAACTAAGTTCGTCGGAAGCCTCCCGACCGGATGGTTTGAATAATTCCATGTTGAAAAAACAACCGGATATCTGGGCTAGAATTCTCAACAAAATCTTTCTTCGAGTGATGTCATCGGGAACAGTACCAGTATCATGGAAACAATCAATGGTACTGTCCCTATACAAGAAAGGAGATGGATCAGATCCTGCCTCTTTTAGACCGATAGCCTTACTTGACTGCCCTGGCAAGATCTTTGCACGCATTGTGCTAAAAGAGCTTAACATATGGTTGACAGCAAAGAATTTGAGAGATCCATATCAAACGGGGTTTATTACAGGACTTGGTACCAGTATAAATCTACTAACCCTAAATTCTATTATTGCAAAACATCAGAAGGTGAAACAACCATTGTACATAGCTTTTGTTGACTTCAAAACGGCTTTTGATGCGGTACCAAGAGAACTGCTGTTTTTGAAGCTAATTAAGAAAAACTGTCCATGGAACATACTTAAATGGATTGTGGAATTTCATACAGAAACATCGATTCAAATAAGGTTAAGTAGAGAGGGTCTCCTGACAGAGAAAATTGTGACATCACGAGGATTGAAGCAGGGATGCATCCTTGCCTCGACTCAATTTAACTTTTTCATTCTGCAAATGGGTGAGGGATTTGAAGATATTGTAACTGACTCTCCAAGACTTGAAGGCCAGGAAGTAAAGTGGTTATTCCATGCAGATGATATGATAGTTTATTTATATAGCGCCTTTACACAATGTGTTTCAAAGCGCTTCAAGGCAAGGAAGGGAACAAGGGAAAATACGACATTCTTAAAGGCCATGAACAGGAAGGATGTGAAATTAACTATCGTACTTGGCCTGACGACATTTCAGATAGTGCAAGTGCTAAGACATAGATAAGGAAGGGAGGGGGAGAGTGGGAAGGAAATGGAAACAGACAGGCGACTACCGTACTAGGCTGACGACATTTCTGGTAGACCTGGAGGAAAACAGAAGGTGAGGGAGAGGGGTGCAGAAAGGGAGGAGAGGAACAAAACAAGTGACTATCGTCCTAGGCCTGACAACGTTTTAGATAGTGCTGGAGGGAGAGGGGGGCAACAGTAAGGGGATAGGGGAGCGACATCGAGGTTGCTATCATAGTAGGTCCAGGGACAATTCTGATAGAGTAAGTGCATAGAAGAAAGTAAGGGGAGGAGGGAGGAGATAGGAAAAGGGAGAGGGAAGGGGAGGAGAGAACAGAGAGTAAGCAGTCAAAAAGAGTAGAGAAGCAAGAGAGGAGAGCGAATACAATTGCAGAAGTCAGTAGTAACACATAATGTTGCAAGCCAGGATACAAGATGAAGATGGAACAGCATGATTCAGGGCCACCATGAGTACAAGATGCAAAGAAAGTCCAGCATGAGAGTTGAGAAAGGGTGACGCCGGTGAATCAATGAAGTCCATAAAATTAAAATCCAGTATTGGCCACAAGACGGTGATGGTGAAACCAGAATGTATCAGGACAGACTCCTGTGTGCAGGAAGGTGGGGGTGCACAAGGGAAAAACACGGGGGGGACCAGAGAGGGTGGGGATAGCCTGATGGGACAGAGGGTGTAAACACATGTTGGTGCATGCTTACCTGCTGTCTTAGCAGGGGGTCGGACCCTGGATCCTCCTGGTCCGAACAGGTCCAAACAGCAATAGCCCTTCACTGTGGACGCCTGAGCGAGAGACACCCTTCATCTAAGAGTTAAGAGCAGGAAAGAAGAGGCAGGGCTAAGAAGGTGGGCAGGGCTTAGGCCAGGTGACCTAGATCCACTTACACCTGCTCCCAAACTGCAAAGGAAAAGAGGCTGGAGGGCTCCTTAAGTAGGGAAAAGAGCGGCAAGCAGGAAGGCACCAGGTGGGCGGGGCTTGCTAAGTGGCAAAAAGGAGCGGCAAGCAGGAAGGCACCAGGTGGGCGGGGCTTGCTAAGTGGTGAAAAGGAGCGACAACCAGGAAGGCACCAGGTGGGCGGGGCTTGGGCCAGGTGACCTAGATCCACTTACACCTGCTCCCCAACTGCAAAGGAAAATAGGCTGGAGGGCTCCTTAAGTAGGGAAAAGAGCGGCAAGCAGAAAGGCACCAGGTGGGCGGGGCTTGCTAAGTGATGAAAAGGAGCGGCAAGCAGGAAGGCACCAGGTGGGCGGGGCTTGATAAGTGGTGAAAAGGAGCGGCAAGCAGGAAGGCACCAGGTGGGCGGGGCTTAGGCCAAGTGACCTAGATCCACTTACACCTGCTCCCAAATTGCAAAGGAAAAGAGGCTGGAGGGCTCCTTAAGTAGGGAAAAGAGCGGCAAGCAGGAAGCCACCAGGTGGGCGGGGCTTGCTAAGTGATGAAAAGGAGCGCCAAGCAGGAAGGCACCAGGTGGGCGGGGCTTGCTAAGTGGCGAAATGGAGCGGCAAGCAGGAAGGCACTAGGTGGGCGGGGCTTGATAAGTGGTGCAAAGGAGCGGCAAGCAGGAAGGCACCAGGTGGGCGGGGCTTGCTAAGTGGTGAAAAGGAGCGGCAAGCAGGAAGGCACCAGGTGGGCGGGACTTGCTAAGTGGTGAAAAGGAGCGGCAACCAGGAAGGCACCAGGTGGGCGGGGCTTGGGCCAGGTGACCTAGATCCACTTACACCTGCTCCCCAGCTGCAAAGGAAAAGAGGCTGGAGGGCTCCTTAAGTAGGGAAAAGTGCAGCAATCAGGAAGGCACCAGGTGGGCGGGGCTTGCTAAGTGGTGAAAAGGAGCAGCAAGCAGGAAGGCACCAGGTGGGCGGGGCTTGCTAAGTGGTGAAAAGGAGCGGCAAGCAGGAAGGCACCCGGTAGGCGGGGATTAGGCCAGGTGACCAGTTGGATTAAAAAACATGCTTAAAACTCTGGAAAAATATCCCAACCAAAATGGGATAACGATAAACACAAATAAAACCCAAGTTATTCAGTTTGGAAATTTGAAACAACACCATTTTTTTTTTGTCAATATCTTTTTTTTTAATTTTTTTTTTTTATTTTTATTGTAAAACTGCAGTTCAATAATAATATCAAACTTTTGTTACATGGTGCCAACTCAAGCAGTTAGAGTGCTCCCTTCCGAGGTAAATCTTTATGTATAATCCATCGATCCTCGCGCATGAATAAAGTCTTGGTTCGCTTCTTCAAGTTTGGTCTGTGCGCAGTATCGCATCTAGAAAGTTGATTATGTTACAAGTGAGCTTAATATTTCTTCCAGCCAAGACTGTATCCCACCATTCATCTGCATCGTATAGGATGGGTTTATAAGAGAGCAAATGTAGCTCTCGGGGAATGATAAGCTGAGGGCAGGCTGTTATTAAGTGTTTTAGTGACTCCACTTCACCTAAGTTGCAAAATCTGCATTTGTTTGAAGAAATGGTTTTGGATCGACGTTGCCATAATGATTCTCTGGTATTCAGGGCGTTCAATCTGAATTTCAGGAATTGGGTCCTGTGGTGGCGTGAGGGGCAAGTTGTGAGGTACTTCGGTAAGGAGTGTAGTTTCAGCATACTCGTCGAGTCTGGAAAAGTGGATTTAAGCGTTGCTCGGTGTTCGTATGATGATATCCAATCCCAGGACTCAAGTTTTTTTTTTGCGTACTGTGGACGATCAATCAGCTCGTTGGTAGATATATTGGCGGCATCCATAATGGTTTTTATTTTAGACTTCCATGTTTGGAGTAAGCTCGACTGTGAGTTTTCTTTTTCATTTACGAAAATTTCATATGCTGGGATTTGTGATCCAAGCATCATTTTCCTCAACAGCGATAGAGATTGCCATAGTACTGTCATATAAATTGAGTTCTGGGTCAGTTCATATCTCAGAGCCGCCATTGGGATATATTTAGGAAGTCCTAATGCTCGTTTCCAAAACCTCCCTTCAAGTTGCTGCCACAGGGAGTGGTCAAGATTCCACCCAGTCGCACCACCAAAGGTTATGGTGGGGATGAACTTCTGAAGATAAAATGTTATTAAAGGCGTCATTGAAAATTTTCCAAAGTCTTTATTAATTTTCGCTCCTTGTAGACCTAATTTCGTTGCTCTTTCTAACAGGTCAATTGACCATGCAGATTCGCAAAGCGAGTTGTTAATCATGATGCCCAGGTATCGAATTGCAGTTACCTTACTTAAATTTTCTTTTCCAATAGCCCATTTGAAATTTTGGTCTTTTCTTG
Source organism: Ambystoma mexicanum (assembly GCF_040938575.1). Lineage (NCBI taxonomy): Eukaryota > Metazoa > Chordata > Amphibia > Caudata > Ambystomatidae > Ambystoma > Ambystoma mexicanum. Next base: position 293,579,101 of record NC_090936.1, on the reverse strand, counting down.
ATGCGCTTTTTCCAATACACATGATCTTCGTTTTTCCTGTGTTTAGTTGTAAGTCGTTAGCTATTAGGTATTCGTTTAAGGTGATCAATAGGTGTTGTAGGCCAATTTGCGTTTGATCAATTAGCACAATATCATCGGCATATACAAGGTATTTAATCAGAGTTCCGTTTATCTTTGGAGATATTGAAACATTGATCAAATATAAAATTCATCGCATATCACTGCAAATTGCAACATTAATGAATCTCTTGAGCAATGTATCAACATTTCATTTTAACACCTCTGTAATTCATCTATTATACATAACTTCATCAACATGCTCTGGGAAAGGAGTAGCTCAACTTTGAATCTTATTACACTTTCAAAGAAGAAGAGAGAGAAAGGGAAAAAAGAGAAGAGAAACAAAAAAAAAAACACCCACCAAAGCTATCAATAATTTGCAACGTTGCCCTCCAAGGAGATATAACGCCCCCAAGTCCAGATTTCTGTTTACATGGTACATCGTCCATGCACAATGCTTATCATGGTTAAAGGAGGTACCTAACCAATCTAGGCTGAAAAAACATGTGTTCTTTTTCTGCTACGTATTCCAGGAATGGTCCCCAGATGCGAGAGAATTTGGATGTCTGACCTTCTATTGTGGCTGTTAATTTACCCATTCCAAGGAATTCCCAAACCTTCATCCACCAGTACGATATATGAGGGCCCTCTACCTCTTTCCAGAATCAGGCACATGTAAGGCGAGCTGCCATGAATAATTGAGTGATCAAACTAGCTCTGGGACCTGACCGCGGGTATGTCCCGTCATCTGGTGCATCTCCCAGCAGCATTATCAGTGGATCCATGGGCAGTAGGGTTCTGCATATGTCCTTGATCTTTGACCTGGTTTCTAGCCAGTAGGATTGAATGACAGCGCAATGCCACCACAGGTGGCCCAGGACCCTCTGCCCTCAAACCCATGCCAGCATAAGTCAGGGTAATCTGGATTCATCACATGTAGTTTCTGCGGGGAGAAATACCATCGGAAGCAGATTTTAAGTGCGCATTCCCTAACTGTCGTGCATCTGGATGATCTATGGGCTCTGTCCCAAACTCTCTGCCAGGATTCCTGAGATACCTCAATCCCCAACTCTCTCTCCCATGCCGACATGTAGGGGAGTTTCTCATCTTCTGGGACATTTTCCAAAAGGCGATAACAAGTAGCTATCCTGTGGGTTCGCCTCCCTTCTGAAACCGTTATTTCTAAGCCTGTTGGGGGCCTAATGGCTGCCTTTTTGAGGATCGGGTTTGTGATCCAATGCCGAAGCTGTATATATATCTGAATCTCTCGGTCTCCGGGAGGTAAAATTTGGTAACATTTTTCTTAGCATTGGATGAAAGTAAAGTGCACATTGTGTGTTTGTTTATTTTATTTAGTATAGCGCTCCAGACCCAGGGGTATATGGGCGCTTAGCGAAAGGTTACAAAGTTACAGAATATCAAGACAGTACTTACAATTATACAATTGTGGCGGTAACATGCCATATATGAATGTACAAGCAGGCAGTTAGATTTCAGGATATGTACAATATATACAGTTAGTAATATGCTAGTCTATCTGAGGATTGCCTTCTCCAGAAGCCATCTGATGACTAGTTTTCTGAACAGTTGGAAGGTTTTGGCTAGTTTAATGTTCATCAGCAAGGTGTTCCAAAGTTGAGGGGCAAGGACAGTGAAACTCGAGCCCCCGGCTCTTTTGGCAGTGAATCTGGGCACCGTGAGACAAAGAGTGTTGGAGGATCTAGTAATTCTAGTGTTTGGTTTTAAGGTAAGTTTGTTGGTAAGGTACGGGGAGGCTAGGTGGTTTAGAGCTTTGTAGGTAAGGCAGAGGGTTTTTAAGTCGATTTTTTTGTTGGATGGATAGCCATTTGCAGGATATTCTTGTGTGGGAGATGTGCTGTCTCCTAGGAATATTTAGAGCTGCTCTCAGCGCATTATTCTGAAGGATCTGAAGTTTCTTGATTATAGTTTGGCTGGCACCAAGGTAGAGGCTATTGCAGTAGTCAAGCTTCGATTGTATGAGGGCCCTAGCCAGAATGAGGCAGCTGTTCGTGGATAGAAACGGTCTGCAGGCCCTAATTAGTTTCCCAGTGTAGGCGGTGGCTGAGGCGGTCATGTTAACTTGTTTGGAGAGGTTGGTATTGGCGTCAAGGTAGAAGGCTAGGGTTTTCACGCTTTTCATGACAGGGATGATGTTGCCATCAATGATGAAGTTAGAGTAATCTGGGCTAAGTTTCTGTAAGTTATTGGGGGATCCGACAAGGAGAAGTTCAGTCTTCTCATCATTCAGCCAGAGGCCGTGTGTGGCCATCCATGCCTGAATGATGGCGAAGATTTTGTTAATCCTAGTGGCGTCTGTGTTGTAGTTACCAGTGATGGTGAGGAGTATCTGGGTGTCATCCGCGTAGTTGGTCTAAGTGACACCCAGATGGTCCAGCTTATCAAAGAGGGGTTTTGTAAAGATGTTGTAGAGGGTAGGGGATACGCAGGACCCTTGTGGGACACCGCAAGTAATGGGGATGGGGTCTGCTGCAGCCACAGATGAAAAGACCCTGATGGTTTTGTTGCCTAGGAATGATTGTATCCACATAACAGCAGAAGGGGAGAAGTGGGCGGCAGATGAAAGGTGGTTACAGAGTATTTTATGGTCAACCAGGTCGAAGGCTGCTGAGAGGTCTAGGAGGTGTAGGATAGCTGCTTTATTTTTGTCTTTGATGTCGTCAATCTGACTTTTGAGGTCAACAAGGGCAGTTTCCGTTCCGTGTTGAGGCCGAAAGCCAGATTGACGCAGGCCTAGCAGTTGGTTGGACTCTAAGTAATCTTGAATTTGCAGGTAGGCAACTCTGTTGAGTATTTTTAGCAGGAAAGGAACAGTGGTGATAGGCCTGTAGTTAGTGGGAATGGCAGGGTCGAGAGATTGTTTTTTTAGAAGGGGAAAACCCATGATTGTTTCAGGTTGTTAGGTACAGAGTTGGTCGAAAAGGAGATGTTTACTAGTTTGGAGATGAAGGGGGCTAGGTCTCGCGCAGCATCTTTGAAGATCTGGGCGGGGCAGCTATCCCCTTTACAATTAGAGGGTTTGAGGGAGGCTATGATTTTTTGGATTTCGGGAATAGTGACCATTTTGAAAGTGAAGCCGGGGTAGTCCCTGGTCGGGGTAGGTGTGCTAGGTATGAAGGCGTTACTATTTGAGAGTTGTATTCTTTTTGACTCGATTTTATTTTGAAGACCAGGGATTTTGTTAGCCAGGGCGTTTTGGATGCTGTTGCACCATGGTTTGTCCTTGACACAGGTATCGGTCTGAGGGTTAGGGTTTTCTAATTCCTTCAGGATGGTGAATAGCTCTTTAGCAGAGGATTGGGCGTTATTAATTCTGACATTGTAGGCTTCTTTTTTGGTGCGGATTATCTCTTTCTTGTAATGGGAGGAGATGGTCATGAGATTGGATTTGTTTTCTACTGATGGGTTAGTTTTCCATAGGGCTTCCATCTTGGCTTTCTCTTTTCTAAGAGTTTTGAGTTCCTGTGTGTACCAAGGGTTCAAATGGGCTCTAGGTTTACCTTTGCGTAGTTTTAGTGGGGCAATGGCATCAATGGCGTTAGTTAGGGCGTCATTGTAGGTGGTGACTAAAAGAGTTAGGGTCTGCTGTGGCTGGGAGTGTGTTGAGGAGGGGGAAGATCAGAGGAGTGATGGTCTCCGCAGTGATGTTGCGCTTATTTCTCGTAAGGCAGGCTGGTGCGAGGGGGCTCTGCTTAGGGTTAGGATTGTTTAGTTTGATGTCAAATGTTATGAGGGAGTGGTCAGTCCATGCGAGAGGTTGTGGGGCTTTACAGGTGATATTGCAATTAAGGGCTGCGACCCAGTCTATGGTTCTACCTTTTTGGTGGGTAGGTAGTGTAACGACTCGAGTGAAGTTGTGCTCAGATAGGGCGTTAGCCAGAGAAGCGGCTGGAATGCCGTTCGGGTCATTGTACTCTAGATTAAAGTCACCTAGACTAAAGTTTTGGGAGTGGGGCTTGGAATTCTCTGCTATTATAGAGGACATTGACAGACATTGTCTGCATAAAGCTGTTGTAGTCTCAGGGGACCCTTCTTCGACCAGAGTTGATATGAGTTGGGCTGAAGCCCAGGAGTGAAGCCTGGATTCTGCATGACAGGGGAGATTGGACCCAAGCCAGAGGGGAATCCTCTTAGCGCGCAATACTTGTCCAATAGCGAAGGGTGGACCCTGTGGCTGGAAGCAGGGGTCCCCAAGAGACACGTGCCTCCCGCGGAAGAAAGGGGAGGTGAGAGAGACCCAGGAGAACTGCTGCCCGATGTCCTGCCATTTGGGGGGGATCAATTGGGTTAGTCCAGCTCAGAATAGCAGCAATTTGGGTTGCTCGATATTATCTTGAGATAGAAGGGAGCCCAAGACCTCCTAGCTGCCTACCCCAAGTAAGAAACTTGCGCTGAATTCTAGGTGTTCTCCGCTGCCAAACAAAACGGCCTATCTCTTTCTGTAGGTCTAATAAGTCTCGCTCTGGAATTAGAACAGGGAGGGCTTGGAACGTATATAAAAGCCTAGGGAGAAAGGTCATTTTAACTGCGCTTATGCGCCCCAGCCATGATATTTCCTGAGGGGCCCATTTCTGTAGGGATTCCTTTGAATCTTTTAACAAGGAAGGGATATTGCCTTTCAGCGGGCCCAAATAAGTAGGAGTCAGGTGCACTCCAAGGTACATAATCTTAGAAATCTTACAACTGAGGAAGTAAGCGTTCTGCAAGGCGTTCAACGCGCCAGGGGCTTCTGATAAGTTCAAGCCTGTCGATTTGGCCATATTTATCGTAAATCCCGAGATCAGTGCAAACTGGGTGAGCAGGCCCATAAGCGGGGGGACCGAGGTTCGGGCCTCCTTTAGGAAACAGAGCACATCATCAGTGTATAACGCACTTTGTGGCACTGGCCTCCCACTTCAAACCCCTGAATCTTCAGGTGGAGGCGGATACATTGGGCTAAGGGTTCTATCGCTAGTGCAAAAACTAATGGGTATAAGGGACACACTTGCCTAGTTCCCCTACCCAGGAGTATCTGGGGTGTCCATCGAGAGTTAACCTGTATTCGGGCGGAGGGGATCTGGAAATTCGACAGGATCAGTCTAGAGAATTTTGGGCCAAAACCAAAGCCCTTTAAAACTAAGTGCATATAGTCCCAGGACATGCTATCGAATGCCCTATGGGCGTCCAAGGATAGCAACGATAGGGGACCTGGGGTAGAGGGGGCGAGAGCTATCAGGTCTATTGCCCTACGAATATTGTCATGAGCAGATCGGTCCTGAATAAAACCTGTCTGGTCTCTGTCTATAATTGTAGGTAGGATCTCTTTCAGCCGCCGCGCTATACCCCTGCTAAGCAGTTTTACATCAGTATTAAACAGAGCTATAGGCCGGTAGGATGAACATTCTGCTGGGTCCTTCCCCGGTTTCAGAATTAGGGTTGCAGACTATTCTGCCATGGACTGTGTGACAGAGCCCGTTTCCCATAGAAAGTTAAACAGCTTAGTGAGGTGGGGCGTGAGCTCCATGCAGAAGGTTTTATAAAACGTATTAGTAAACCCATCCGGGCCCGGGGCTTTACCGAGGGGGAGGGATTTGATACCTGTTTCAACTTCCTCTGCAGATATTGGGTCTTCCAAAGGCTCCCGCAAAGTTTGCGGAAGCTGTGGGAGGTTTGCCTTGGTTATGAAATTGTTGGCGATTTGTGGGTCCCCCCAGTGTGGGGCCGCGTGCTCCCTAAAGAATTTCTCAACAATGTGGTGCTTACCCTCTTCAGAGGAGATGCACTTGCCTTTCTCATCTCACAGGAAGTCAATCCTATTTTGTTTTGTCTGTTTTCCCAACTTGGCTTCTAACAGTTTATTGGCCTTGTTTCCCCTCATGTAGTAATATTGCTTGGTACGCATCATGCATTAGGCCGCTTTCCCCATGTGGTGTGCCTCAAGCGCTTTCCTAGCCGTCCGCAGGTCTCAATGAGCGCTGCAAGGCTTTCTCCTTATGTACCTCCTCTAGTCTACGGGCTTCGCTCTCCAGCTGTTCCTGCAATAATCTTCTTGCCCTCCCCCGCTGTATGGTCTGCTCCATCAGGTGCCCTCTAATTACTACCTTACTTGCATCCCAGACCGTGCCCCAGTTCACATCATCTGTATCATTCTCCCTGTAGTATAGTTCCATGGCCTCTTTTACATGAGCATAGATCAGCGGGTCATCTAGAAGGAAATCATTTAGTCTCCAGGGGGGTCTCGGAGGAGGGACAGCCTGGAGGGGAGCCATTGTCAGTAGGACAGGAGCGTGGTCTGAGAGCGCGGTTCGGGGAGTATATCTACATCTAACACCATTGGGATTACTGAATCTGAGATAAAAACATATCCAACCTTGAGAATCCCCCATGGACTGCTGAGAAGTATTTGTAATTCCTCTCATCTGGATGGCAATACCGCCAAACTTCAATTAGGGAGTGTTCCCTCTACAGTGTGGTAAGAGCTCTAAAGTTGTTCCTGTCATTCAATGTTGGTGGCAGAGTCTTATCAATTAGCGGATTACTTACAACATTAAAATCCCTGCCCAAAATCACTTCCCCCTCAGCATGATCGAGTAAGGCCTTAGACAGTTTTGTAAAAAAACACTTCTTGCTTAGTATTTGCGGCATATATAGAGACCAATGTGATTTTGCGTCCACTAGGATGGCATTTACCAGCAAGAACCTTCGCTCCTAATCACAAACTACCCCCAGGGTCCTGAGGGAGATGCCCTTGCGAACCAAGATGGCAACCCCTCGCTTCTTCAGGCCACTAGAAGCAAAGAATTTAGTGGGATAGCGCCTATCTTTAAGGCGGAATTCATCAGCCGGTCGTAAACGGGTTTCTTGAAGGAATAAGAATGATGTGTCTAGAGTCCCCAGTCTATGGAACAGAGCTTGACGTTTCATGGGGGAGTTTAGGCCTTGTACATTAAGCGAGATGCACTTAACACTCATGGTTGCCATATCAGAATCGCTCAGACTTTCGCCTTAGGTAGACCCAACAAGAAAGATTGGGGACAGGATACTCCCTCCGGCAAATTGTTGCAGTGTGATTCATGAATGTTCTGTGGTGAGTGAGAAAAGAACACCAGCTCAATGGCTTCAAATTAAACCTAGGATAGTAATCAAAACAGAAAAAAGTGAGCAAAATAATTTCATTGAGGAATGTGTCAATCCTAATTCCAAAGCCAACTTTAACCAAATATGAGACATGTCGGGCGCCGTCCACTAAGGCGCCGGGCGAGGTATTCAGGAGCGACGGAGTGCTGCACTACTTTCGGATTTAAATTGAGGTAGCCTGGGGCTCCCCTCACCCCCCCGGCTCCTCGACATCAGGGGGGGTGGTGGGCCACCTCCTGGGTGCAGAAGAAGATAGAGGAAGGAGGGGAAAGTCCAAAGGCCCAAGACCCCAGCCAGGCCACGTAGGGACTACTTCCCAGAGGGGCATCGGGGGCCAGGCAGACACCGGCGAGATGACCATTTTCCCCCGATTGGAAGTCGTTAGGGTAGGTAGCGGGCGAGTCAGGTAGTCACATGACCCTCCTCCACTGGCGACAGTAAGGCCGTAGACTCCCCCGGGACCTCAGGTACTTTCTCTGGTCCAGCTTCTTGGTGAGGGTCTGCTTCAAATTGGCGCCAGCCCCGGGTCTTTCTGCGCCTGTCCTTTGGTCGGGGGATCACGGGCGGCCCTATCTGGGTCTTGGGCATGAGGGTTCAGGCCACCACAGCCGGGTGCCTCTGACATCAGACCCCTTGCTTCTTCTTCAGAGGAGATTACATAACGCTGATTATGGAGGTCAAAAATCAGCTTGCATGGAAATCCCCAATGATAGCGGACATTTCGAGCCCTTAGCCAGGCTGTCACCCTCTGCAGCCGACGTCTGTTTGCTAGAGTATATGGGGCCAGGTCCTGGAAGAGCTGTATCTTCGCACCCTGGAATTGTATTGAGTCTGAATTCCTAGCTGCCGCCATGATTTCCTCCTTCTGGTGATAAAAGTGCGCCCGACTGAGCACATCCGGTAACGGGTTCCTTTTAAGCTAGGCGGAAGAGTATTCCCAGTGGGTTCTGTCTAGCTTCAGATCTTCGGCTGGCAAAAGGTCCAGGAGGGATCTAAACAGTGTTTCAACATATTCAGACACCGCGGAGGTGCACATTATTTCTTCTCGACCTATTTTCCAGGTCCGCTTTCTTTGCCCAGATGTGTTCAAGGTGCTCTTCAATGACCTTCACCCTTTCTGCGAGGACCTCGTTGTCATGCGAATGCTCACAGGTTACGTTTTCCAGGTCATTAACTCTAGTCTCTAACCCCCCCAGATGAGAAGTTAGGTCTGCAAGTGACTGGGCCAACGAGTCCTTAGAAATTTTAATTTCCTTTTTGATCTCTTGGATGATGCCCTGGTTGAAGGACCTAAGCATTCCCTCGAAGTCCTCTTTGGACAGGGCCATGTGTGAGTCCAGGCCTAGGGATGGAGCTGGGTGGACTTCCGCTGTGACCATGCGTTTGGGAGATGGGTTTGCAGGCTGTGGCGCCAGGAAAGCCTGTATGCCGTGTGCTTTCTTCTTACCAGCTACTTTGGGCATTAATTAGGAAGCTAGGGGGGGTCAGATAGTTGGACACCCAGCGCGGATGGTGGAGAGTAAGTATACAAGCAGGCAGGGTCCAGACTCATGTGTGGTGGTTTTAAATCTTCAGTTAGGCCCTACAGTTGTTAGAGGGCTTCCTGTACTGCTATATGAGAGTCTTGTTCCCAGACCGTTGGCAGATCCGCCCAGCCACTCAGAATGACGATAGTAATCCCCCCGTGGGACCAGGGCTACCTGGCCAGTGCCCCAGGGCCCTCCAGCACTCACCCACCATCCGTTGATCAGGCACCAAGGATTTCACTTACCGAGCGTCGGCTCTTTCCTCTGAGACGCGCAGGTCTTCCGCGAGGGCTCCGCTCCGGGCGGGTGTCCACCCGACGGGGACCAGCAGGACACCGAGGCACGCTCGCTCCAGCGCCCCAGTGCCCCCAGTGCTCCACCTCCCGAGCTCCAGCCCGGCGACTAAGAGGTCCGAGCACCGCAGCCCCAGATGCCGCGGGTAGCGGACGCCTAGACCCTTGCTCCCCACCTTCTTCACAGGTGTGGGGCAGCGGGGATCTCTGCCCCACTCGAGCCCCGCAGGCCCCAGAGGTCTGCACCGGGAAGCGCCGAGGCTCCCTCTGTCGCTCCGAGCAGCCAACAGGTTCCTGCGCCGCCCCGAACGGGCGCCCAGAGGCAGATGTCCATCGGGCGGGAGCCGGCAGGGCAGAGTCCTCACACACGCCCCGGCGCCCCAATGCTCCTCACGCTCCGCCGCCTCTGCTCCAACAGCAGCGACAGGGGGATCTGCCCGCTACAGTCCCGGGGAACACCGTCAGGCAGTGGGCACTCAGGCCGCTGTTCCGCCCCCCCTCCTCAGCCACCAGGCAGCGAGACGCTCCACTCCAGGTGAGCCCCGTGGGCCCCACACAGCCCCGGGGGAGGGGCAGCAGGATACTCTCTCGCGTGCCGCACAACCAAAAGATCAAGCCGATGAGGTTGTGGCATCAGTGCAGTGCGGCCGGTGACAGTAAATACCAACGGTCGCTAACGTTGGCGCATGCTGCCATTTTCTTCTCCGTCCCCTCCGTGCTGTGCCACCAGAAAAGTTCTGAATTCGTGGTGCGTTAGCTCCAAAAACCTGCAATCACCATAGGCACTCCTTCAGTTTCGCCCTGGGAATGAAAATCGGGCACAAAGTTCTGTTTTAAAGCCGCAATATTGCTAGACTTGGGCACCTTGATGCAGAGCTCAGGGCAAACACAGCCGCATGGCGTGGTGCCTAGCCACGCCCCCGAAACAACACAATTTCAAAAACACCAAGTGTTTAGATAATTCAGAATTACTAACAGTACCATCTGATATATATCTGGGGGTCAACATAAACAACCATCCGAGGGATTTGCCCTATGAAACAAGCTTGAAGATGAAACTAAATACAGCTTCATCACAATCTCGAATCATTGATAGCAAATATGGCACATTTTCTGTTGCTTCAATTTTGACTTATTATAAGCAAAAGGTCATCCCAATTTTAACATATGAAGCAGAAACAAAGCCGTTAAAATCCAATTTTTATTGGAACAAAATGGAGGGCACTTATTGGAAAACAATCCTAAAGTTACCTCCCTCTGTTCCGATTGTGCGGTCAGACATGAACTGGGCTTGATCTCCCTATATGCCCATTACTTATGGAAAGTATGTATGCTGTATCGGAAATGTTTACTTGCGAATAAGAAATCTAATATTCTGACTACGTTGTCCAAATATGTTAGAAATTCTAATGATGTGTTTATAACTGATTGGAGGTCCAAATCCCAGGAGATCATGTTACGATGCTTGTATCTCAGAGGAGATTCTTTTACAAAACCCAGATTTGGCAAAGAAAAACATATGGGAAATAGACTGGATTAGGACAAGAGAAAGCCGTGGCCATTATAGTGTATTAAAAAAAAATCCATTTGCCTGTAAATGTTATGGCTCGATGGAACCATATTTGTTACAGTTTCCTGACAAACAGCATCATTCAGGCCTCCTGCGCTTAAGACTAAATCTATGGAAAACACGAGAGGTAATAGGGAAATGGCATTCCCTTTCACCTCAAAGGCAATTATGTCGCTTTTGTCATGGTATAACCAAAACCTTAAAGTATATAATGGTGGAGTGAGATAAATAGAAATAATTGCGATCTAAATATTTCATGATTTTTTTTTATCATTCCATAAATATGGATGAAGAAAGGGTGTGGCAACACTTCTTTCATTTACGTTCGAGAACATTAGGGTATGCCACTATGAACTATTTGCTAGATTTGGATCTGAACAATGATGAAATTACTTTTGTAGGAACGACTAAGAATTAAAGAACTGTGGAATGTGTTATTTTAGAAAGTCTTTAATATTTGAATGAATTTTCATTTCTTGTAGACATGGATCATAAATTACACTTGATTTTCTTTTTTTTCTTGTGTAGGAATGTTGTAATAACCTTTTGGAATCTGTTTTATTGTTGTTTAATTAAGTAGCAATTGTTATTGTTTTTTTAATGAAGTATCTGTGAACCGATTTAAATGTTTTTTTATTTCATTTTGTATTAACATAATGTAAATTTGAAAGGTTGTTTGATGCAGCCAAACCAAATAAAAAAAGAAAATAAGTCTGTAAATAATACCAATTCAAACTCTAAAGAACTGTATGCCTCTATACAATCCAGTCTTATGATTGATTCATGTGATATTCCTTTAAAGAATATTATTGGGAACAAAAAGCTGTGCAAGACCAAAAATCAAGTCCTGAGGGGGTCTTTGCCTCCAAAAGCCTTCATTGCAGAGGTCATTCAGAGTGAAGCGTGAGAGAGGGAAGCTTGCCCTCTGAAAACCTGTTTTGCAGAGGCTCTGTAGCGGGAAGAAAAAGCGCAGAAAGCTTTCTTCCCCCAAGGCTCTCTCTGATGACAGGCGAGCACCATAGAGCCTTCGGAGCAAAGGAAGTTGTGTGTGCAAGTGGTGCCGTTGGCGCCTGTTAGGAATACCATTCCTAACACCTCCCTTCCTGTGTCTAGTGCATTTGGGTCTGGGTATGCATGCTAAGTGTGTGTGGGTTGTGTGTCCCAGTTGTTCCTGTCCGATCTTCTTGGATTGATTGCATCTGGAAGTTAGTTTTCTAATTTTGGTGCAGTGGGACTGCCTGCCAGTCCATATAGTGACCGTTTGTGCTTTGGGTTGGCAGCCCAAAGATCTATCAGTGGCACTGGTGGATAAAAGGTGGTCAGTGTTTTTTGGAAGGGTTTCTGGTTGTGTATTTGGTCTCCCAGAGGGGCGGGCAGTGCTCGAACAGGGCAGACTTTAGGCTCCCCAATGGCAGCGTTGAGCGGAAGGTGTTTTGTTGGTTTGGGATGGTAGTTGTGTTGCTGTGGTCCTTCTGCCAGCGGGTTAGTTACGCCTGTTTGAGTACCATTTCTTGTATTTGGAATTGGGTTGAGCGCGTGTTTTGAGGTATGTGTCCGTTGTGTGGAAGGAAGGAAGGAAGGAAGGAAGGAAGGAAGGAAGGAAGGAAGGAAGGAAGGAAGGAAGGAAGGAAGGAAGGAAGGAAGGGAGGGAGGGAGGTGTGTTGTTGTGTGTCTCGTTAAATGGAAGGAAGGGATGTGTTAGGAATGGTATTCTTGTTATATGTTTATTATCTGCTTTATCCCTCTTCCTGAATGCATGCTGTGTTTCTGCAGTTGTGAGGTCATAATTGGAATGCTTGGAGTATGACTGACTGGAATGCTGAGTGTATGAGATTCCACCCAGGGCAGTTGGTAATGATGTAGCCTGGGTGGTGGGAGCCAGTGGGTTTCCCTAGTACTGTACTTCCTATCTCCTTTTGATGAAACCTGAAGATCACAGCTAACTATCTGAGTATCCTTTATAAAGTACCCTGACTACTGGTCATAACATCGCCAGACTGAAATTAGCAGATTGACGGATCGTGAGGGCCACTGAAGCGAATTATCTGTGAGCAGCGAGGGAATCGGACTCGCACATCTCACCCAGTGTACTCACCAACTGAAATGACACTGAGCGCTCCGTGACCACTCACATGCTCGATACAGGGGTTTTCAGATTAGAAAACGATCACATATGTGTGAAATTAACACTGAAGGCAAATTTGAATATCAAACTATCAGAAACTGGAGAAAACATTACATTGCAAAACCAAATGACTGTGTCTTTAGGCATGCAAGTGTATTTAGAACTCAAACGAGACGGGGCAATACTCCTAGAACCTAATGCAGACAACTATTACCAAAGCCAAAAGAAAGTAACAGCAAGGCTATTTAAAGCCCACAGATATTGCCATTGTCATAGGAGGGGACAAATTACTGTTCCAAATGTTGTAAAGCTTACTGCCCATAACTAAAGAAGTACATTATAAAAGCTGGTATAAACACACATTGCCAGAGCCAAGGAAGAAACCGTACAAAACCATATCCTTGTCAATGTTTGGTTAATAAAGCAGTGGGGAAACAAAAGTGGCAAGAAGCCTGCCCTTCTCGAAAAGGTTATTCATAAGGAGAGGAGCATAACTTGCAGAGGTTTTGGAAGGTACAAAAGAGTGCTAAAAAGCACCAATGTGAATATTGCCCTCCCTGAAGAATGATTTAAAACCTGATGTTGGAAAGTCATGTACACTGCAAAGCTGTTGGGCCTGGGAGTATACCTGAACAGCGAACTTTGAAGTAGTAGGCAAGGCATGGGAGTAAACCAACTAGAAGTTGATGAAGGGCTGTGAAGTGGTGTTAAATTATCTTGATGAACTTTCATTGCTGAAGCAAGATCCATATAAAAACTGCTGCCGAAGTGTTGTATATCTTAAGAAGTACGAGGTTGTTGCCATAAAGCATCTTGACAAAGACAATTCATGTTAATACAAAATAATGTTCTAAAATAATGCCACCAACTCAGTGAAGTTTTCTTGGACTGCTGTTGGGGTAGTGACTTCCTTCCTCTGGTGGTTGGTACAAAAAATGCCAAGGGGGACAATCCACATCCCCTGGTCTTTCCAAATTGTGAATAATCACGTAAACAATGTTTTCCAGTCTCTGGCAGACTCCGTTTACTATTGGTGTAACATATTGCCTACTTTACTTTACTTCGCAACACCACTGGAATGAGGAAGAATGGCTCTTATTCTCTTTCCATATAGAGGCAAGGTGTATACATCATGTCTGTTTCTTTATTGGTTTCTCTGGTAAAGTGGCTTTACTCTTCTGCTCTCTTTACCAACCACTTTCCAATGATTAGAGTCATCTTTACTTCCATTCGTTTCACCAATTTGTGTTCAGTTATACAATATCCCCCGCTCCCCAACCAGTACCTGTTTCTTTAGCAACAGGTCTATTGGGGTATGGTATATCGGCTCTTTGGACGGCTGCTACAGAGTCGTTTCCAAGATGGTTTTACTTGTGTGTCTGCTTGACACTGCTGAAACCAGCTGATAAAACCTTGGGTTTGCTGGTTTTCCCCTTGATCCTGTAGCGGAGTTGTCGGCTGTGTCCCGAAGCGGAGTGGCAGCGTCTGTGATTGTTTATGTCTGTCTCCACAGTTTGTAAACCCGGACTCGCAGGGTGACCGCAAGTGTTTCTCCAGCCCAGAGGCTGCTCTCCCGGCTCTAATGGATGCTGCGGTCGGTTTTGTACATATGCGTATCCCGCACAGTGGAAACCGCCACTGTCTCTGCACCAACCTTGGACTATAACACTTGTGGTGCTCTCAGCTACGAATGCGTTCTTCGGGAACGCTTTCATCACTTTGGTGTCTCCACTTGAACAGCGTGTGAACACTGTCCCGGTAAGACGGTAGGCGGCTCCAGTTCCGAAAAGGCATTAGGCTGCTCAGAAACTCCTCTGAATGCCTTTTTAATGCTGCATGAGCTGACAGACAGCAAATGGGTTTTTGGTGTTCGTTGGTCTGCTTACTTCCCACTGCTCAAGCCACCCGCTTTGGATGTCAGGTTTTTCCAGTTTTCTCCCGGATGCTCGTTCGTTAGTGGTTTCTCTGCTTCCTTTTTCTTTTTTTTTTTTGTCTGTCTTCACAGAACTACTTACTTGTATCGGTCTGCTGTCACTGCTACTACTCCTTCTACTGCTACCACAGCAACATAGTATTTGTCCATCTTTGCTTTTTTATGATCTGATAGCTGTTGGGTTATAGAAAACAACTAGCATGTTGGTTGCAGTTCTGTGCATCCCTGTGTGGCCTCAGTTAAGGAATAGATATATTCCAAAGGACTTGTGAAGGGACAAATTTGTCAGATTCATCAAAATAAGGACATCAGGTTTCCCACCTGACGTTCAGTCAAGACTATTGGACATGCTATTTGATGGACCCCAGCTTTTCGGCTCCAAGGCTGATAGGAGCCTAGACAAATTACAGGCACCCAAGGCTGCAGCTAAGTCGCGGGGTGCAGCGATACACCACTATCAACCATCTCAGGGGTCTTCCCATGGCTGCAGGGGTCAACCTTTTTATTTCTACTCCTCAATTGCTAGAGGAAGAGGGAAGTTTGCACAAAAGGGACAAAAAAGAGCTACCCGTGGTTCAAGAGGATGAGGAGGAAAAACTTCTCTCTCAGCCTCTGCTTCTTTGCCCTCAGCTTCAGCAACAAACCCAAAACCCTTTTGAGTCCTTTGTTCACAGGACTGCGGTGGGTGGCAGGCTGACTCAGCATTTGGAGGATTGGCAGGGCATAACCTCTGATGACTGGTCACTGCAGGCTACTGCCTCCCCTTCTTAAGAAAACCCCCAATCCTTGAAGGATTTGATTTTCCTACAGGAGATCTTTACCCTATTGGAGAAAGCTGCAATAGAGTTGGTACCTCCAGGGGAGAGCAATCAAGTTTGGTATTCCCTTGTTTTCTAATTCCCAAGAAGGATAAAGGACTGCGGCCCATCTAGGCAAGTTCAAGATGGTAACTCTTTCGCACATCCTTCAGGCCCTTCGACTAAAGGATTGGTTGGTGTCATTGGACCTTCAGGATGCTTACTTTCATATACCAGTTCATCAGAAACACAGAGGGCTTCATTACAAGTCCGGCAGTAGCCATGCCGGTAAAACCGGCAGGCTGCTGCAGGACTTGTGAATTTTTCCAGCGACTGGCTTCACAGAAACACCGGGGGATTATGACCCTGGTGTACCTGGAAGTCAGGCGCCGGAAAATCGTTAATCCCCATTCCCATTGAGTCCTATAGGACTATAGGACTCAATGGGAATGGCGAAAGCACCAGCACCATTATTAATGGTGCCGGTTATTCAGTGAAAGTCTGCGAGCAGCTGCCATCCCGCAGGCCAGGTCAGACCTGACGGGTGGGACGGTAGCCGCCCACAGACTCGGAGTGTGCCAATCCGTTAACAATGGTGCCAGTAGGCTTACCGGCACTGTTGTTACTGGACCGGCACACTCCTAACGAGGCCCAGAAAGTACCTTCGGTTCACGGTTCTCACTGCCAGTTTCGGGTACTGCCATTCAGGCTCACATTTGCCCGAGGGACTTCACCAAGCTCATGGTGGTGGTAGCAGCAAGTCTAAGTAGGGAAGGAATTCTAATCTACCCCTACCTGGACGATTGGCTGATCTGAGCTTGTTCTCCCGAACAGGCTTTGGATCATCTCAGTCATACTTGCCACTGTTAGGGAGAATTCTCTTATAAGGCTAATTTCCCAAACCTAGTGAGTCCCCCAGCAGCTTTGCTGGATTTTTGGGGTTTGTTTTTTTTCTCCTGCTAAGAGTGAGACTCTTTTCCTCCCACTCTTAGGCATGATTTGAGGTGTCTTTGACTTATTGTGTGCTTATGGGCTATGTTTTTTTTTACTCCATAGGGCTTCATGTGTTTTTGGTATGTGTGTTACACAGCACCCTCAGTACAGTAACACAGGGGTGTCATAGTGACCCCCAAACATAGACTCCATACCCTGGGACTGACTACTGTCTCCCAGGGCATGTAAAGTCACCATTGACTTTACTAGTCCAAAATTGTGAACAGAACCAGTACAAACCATCATATTGTGGAAGTACTGGAAAGGGTTAATTCGATTTCCCCTGGGTCTGTTTCCAAGGGGTACTGTCCAGTCCCCCCTTGTCGAGTTTCTGGCTGGTGGCAGTGGTTACCATGCAAAATATTCCACCGGAATATTTCCTATGGGATTTTCCCATTGATTTTAAACGCACCACTTTTTGGTGCAATGTTAAAGATACCGCCGGTTTATTTATCTAATATAAAATGACCGGTTGGGTCGTTTCGCCAGAAGTCTTTTTTTAAATCGCGTTCGTGTCCGTCTCTGTAACTCCAACCAAGGTCGGGCCCTTTGTTCCACTTTTTGGCGGGCTTCTCCACAGAAGCCCTCCAACTGGTGCCACTCTGTCTGGGTTCCACAGGATGTGTGGGTGGGGGAATGGGCACCCTGGACTGTGTTGCCTTAGCAACTCAAGTCGCACTCTGTTCTGATTGGCCCAGTTGTGAGCCGCCCGGCTCACCACTTAGCATGTATGAGTGACAGCTAGGCTGTTGAATGGGGGTTTTTCTGCATAAAAGCAGGGCTTTTGGGACTGGAACTTCAGAAGTCGCCACAGGACCTAAGAAATCCGAAGAGGGGAGAAGCTGAGCCATCTGCAACGACGATACCACCGGTGGAGCCCTGCTGCAACGACCTGACCACTTTCCCGATGACAAGAGAAGATCTTCTGCTGAAAGTCTTCTTCCTCTGAGCTGGTGGGATCAACCAGTTCGCCATTTCGCCTTCCAGGACGTCTCTTGGTCAAATCGCCTGTGCCAAGCACGCCGGTGGCCGGATAGCCAAGCCTCACCACTGTGACCGCGAATAAAAGGAACACACCTTTTAACCGACGAACTCCGCGGCTGGTCTTTTCCCTTTGCAGTGCAACGACTCCACGTTTCCTCCTCGATGAGGTCCTCTCTTCCCCTGGTTGAAACCACGAACTGCACCCGCTGCCAGGAACAACTGCCACCGCTGGAGCTTCCTCAACTTTAAAGGTACTGTGTTCCACCTGGCCTCCCTTTCTATGGTTTGCTAAAGGTGACCCTTAAATCCTTGGCTTTCCAACTGGGTTGGCCCCCAGACCTTCTAACTTTACCTTCAGAATCAACCCAACCTCTTTTGAACATTTTTACAAAGACTTGAATGCATTTCTAACTCTGTGATCTTGGCACATTTCACCTTGCTTCATTTAAAGTGGACCTGGCCTATGAACTTTGGCTCTACAGTAGACTCTGCCTTCACTAACTTGTTTTGGTCTTAGAAAAGTGTTGGGAACTGTTTTATTTTCATGACCTGCCTTTTTCTCTCCCTTTAACTTAATTATTGGAGTGCCATCTAAGTTACGCGCTTGCATCTGTTTTTACAAATAGTGGTGTTTTGACTTAGACTTGTCTAATAACTCTTAAGGGAGGTGTGTATACTTTTCCGATTGTGTTTGAACTTGCTTTGATTAATAGTGCTAGTGTATTTCCTAAAGTGTGTGTTAAATAAATAATGATATACTTTTGATACCAAGCTCTGGTCAGTGTTTGCTTGCTCTATTGTTTTTAGCCCTATTGTGTATCCTCTGTATACTGCCCTACTCTTCTTGACAGAGGTCTGACTGCTCAGCCACAGCTACCAGGTAAATCTGGGTGGTGCAGACTGCTACCAATTGGGTTTACTGCTTACTCCTGTAGTCCTAATCTTCTTGCAGTGGTCCCCAAGGGAACTGCACAGGATTCTGCCTAACACTCCACAGGGTGGGCTTCTCCCTAAATTTCAAGAAGTCCCACTTGACACCATTACAGAAACTTTAACGGTCCTGGATTCGTCCTCAGGGATAAAGACTAGACACCCGAGTTGAGGGCTCATCATCGTTCGCAGATAGTCTGAAAGTTTCAGAGTGCCCAGTCTCTTCCGACCTTCGACTTTCCAAGGTTGCTCTGCCTCATGGTGTCCTGCATTTTCCTGGTGCTAGAAGCCCGTTTGAGAATTAGGTCCTTTCATTGGGCCCTCAGATCCGAGTGGTCTCAGTCTTCCGGCAGAATGACAGACCTTCTTCATGTCCCGAACAAGGTTGCACAGGATTTCCTGTGGTGGGCCTGTTGGCAGAACATGATGAAAGGAGAACCTTTTTGGCAACCAAAACCAGCAATGACAATTGGGACAGATGCCTCCCTCAGAGGGTGGGGAGCCTACATAAACGACCTTTCAATCAGCTGTCATTGGTCTCCGTCAAAGTCCAACTTCACATCAACCTTTTAGAGCTAAGAGTAGTCAGATTGGAGCTGTTGGCTTTTCTGCCTTCTGTGAACGGGATAACTGACCTCTTCATGACGGACAATACAGTGACCATTGTTAGGCAGAATCCTGTGCAGTGACCTTAGGGACCACTACACACAATTAAGACTACAGGTGGTGATACAAGTTTTACCTTTGTACAAGCCCGCACTACTATGTCATAGTGGTAGCAGTGGCGGAGCAGCCAGGCCTATCTCAAGAGTATATGAGCAGTAGCAGAGATTACACAAAGTGACCGCAATTACTGGGACTCAAGCAAACACTGACTCAAGGTTTCAGGTAGAAAAATATAATTACATTTATTTTTAAACCATTCGTTATAAACACAACACTTCTATTAAACTTCAATAAAAACCACACGTTAAATATACTACAACTAACCAATTCACTTTGTACAGTAAGTCTCAAGGTAAGTACCCTGTGGTGGAATTAACCGGTGTTAGGCACAAAAACACGTTACCGCGGATACGATTGCGATCACTTTTTGACAGTTCAGTCTACTAAACAAACTCGTATCCGTGACATGAAATGCTACCGGGGCAAAAACACACTAAGCACCTGAGCTACCCAGAGGGAGTTGGAGGCAAAAATCACAGGCAATATTTTGGTTAGGCAGGCAGAATCAAGAAACGCTCAGAGACAGGAGTTCAAAAGTCAAAGGGCCGGAGCCAGGGTCGAAAGACACCGGGGCCAGTTGCCGAAGATCACACAGTCTAACAGTTCACAATTCAACAGAGCCAAAAGTACTTCGATATTGTCAATGTTCGGAAGCAAAAGTTATAAGAAGGAGGGAAGACAAGGTCAATCCTTGGAAATTAAGAAAAAGGGATTCACCCAGTTTCCTCAACAGAACACAGTACCTTGTTCCAATGGTGCAGCTGGTGCCCTGGCAGTTGTTCCTGTTGGTTTCCCGCAGACCCACGATTCCTGGAGCTTCGTCGATAAGGAGGACGTCTGAAGGGGGTCTGCACCACACAGGGATGAGGCCGGCAGCAGTGACACGGAATAAATGGTGCGCTCCTTAAAAACAGGAGAGGCTCTTCAGGTGGCTATCCGGACCACTACAGCAGTGTGCAGCGATTTCAACCACGGAAGAGGATCCTCTGGCTGTAGAAGATGAGCTGGTTATCGCCACCAAGCTCAAGGGAAGAAGACTCCGGACTGGATCATCGCTGAGTCGTTGAACGGCAGATAGCTCAGGACTGAAGCAGGGCTTCACCGGGACGGGGTAGTTGCAGCAGCCATCGTTCTCTCTGCTTCTCTTCGGTTCCTTGTAGTTCCAGTGGCTACTCTCTGACTTCTAGCCCAAGAGACCTGCCTTTTATGCGAAAAACCCCCATTCACGCAGCCTGGATGTCAATCACCCAGCAGGGGGGTTGTCCAGCCCGGACAACTACCCTGGCCAATCATGACAAAGTGCGACTTGTGTTTCCTAGGATACCCTGTGCAGGGGGTGACTACACCCCTCCCTCACGGTCAGCCCACCTAGACACCCAGGCGCCTTGAGGAGGGCTTCTGGGCAGAAGCCCGCCAAAAGACAGTGAACAAAGAAGGCGAACCTTGTTTGCCGCGCAAAGTAAAACACAAGAAGGACTTCAACAAAAAGAAATGTCGAATAAACCCAACCAGAGCCAAAAGAAAGACGATTTGGTCAAGCGGGTTTATGTTCGAGGCTAATATAATAGCCAAGAACAGTACCATGTTTATCTAATATAATCGTGGTAGAAAAGTTAGGGTAGATACCACTGCCACCAGCCAAATCTAAATGTTAAAAGAGCGAAACAATGCTCTAGGAGGTACAGATAAAAAGGGATACGAGTTAACCCTTTCCAGTACTTCATGGAAGATGGGGTGTACTGGATCTGTGGTAGATTGACTAAGTAAAGTTAATGGTAACTTTTCCCTTTTCTGGGGGACAGTAGTAGCCTCAGAAATGGAGTCGAGGGAAGTCTCAAAGACAACCCTGTGCCACAGCACTGAAGGTGCGGTGTGACACCCACAAAGAAGGGGACTACTGAAGTGGTGTATTTCAGAGTCCACAATCACAAAAACAGGTAGAAACACATAGCAAAACCCAGGTAAGAGTGGGGGAAAAGCTCTCACTCTTACCAAGTGGAAAAGAATAAACTCCAGAAGTCCAGCAAAGCTGCTGGGGACTCACTAGGTGAGGGAAATTAGCCATAAATGAGAATTCTCCCTAACAACCATGTACTACCTCAACAAGAGAGAGGGTGTAGACGTATAACCTCTTTGTAGAAAAGCCATGCAGCTCTGGTTTTGGGCCCTAAGAGAACAAATCTCTACTGGCAGTTCACCTAGCCGGAGAAGAAATCATAGCGGCGGACGCTCTGGCAGGAAGAGCACGATCTCCCACGAGTGGGAGTTGGCTCAGGAAGTCCTTATAGAGATCTTCGCCCTTTGGGGAACCCCTCAGGTGGATCTGTTTGCATCCAGTGTCAACTGGAAGTGCAACTTATTCTGCTCCAGGGAATTTCCTCAGAGGGGAGCTCTAGGGGACACATTCATAGTGGACTGGGGATTTCCCCTTCTATGCAAATTTCCACCAGTCCCCGTCATTCCTCGTGTCATCAGGAGGTTGAGGAAGTTTGGGAAATCCATGATCATAATTGCTCCAGATTGGGCTAGGAGAAAGTGATACGGGGGACTTCTTCGGATGGCCTTCTTCCCTCTAATTCGTCTTCCCCAAAGAGAGAATTTACTCTCGCAGGAGGGAGGTGAGGGTCTCCTTCATCCAGAAATAAGTACTCTGAATCTTCACGCCCGTTTTCTGAAAGTATAAAATACAAAAATTGGGACCTTACGTAAGATGTAATGGAGGTGTTGCTTTCTGCCGGAAGGTCAGCAACAAAATCTCTGTATCGCTGCCGCAGACCCTTTGTATTAAGTGAACTCTATAAAATCAAAAAAAATTTTTTGTATAGTCAAAAACATCCTGAGTGATGGGATGTGAACAGAAATACATTGTACAAGTAATATACAATTGAGAACCATTGCAAAACAAGGAACTAAATATACCTGTACCTTTTCCACTTCAAATTAAGAAGTATGTTCTAGTCTTCTTTCATAAATCCCTTGTTTCTTATTTATTCAGGCACTAATCTTGTATCAAGTGAGACTTGGTAAAGATTAAGGCTAACCAAAACGTTCTGGTCTTTTATTCTCTCTTTTCTTTTCAGTTTACTTCTCCAGGGTACTGTCCCTTGATATTATGTTGTTTAATGTCTTAATTGTTATTGATTTAATTTTGTGATTATTAGAATGTGTAAATAAAACTCAGTTACAATTTGCATTCATAAATAATTGGTTGTACAGACTATTCATTTTTGTTTTGTGTGTTCTGTTTTTGGCTGTCATACCAGACATGTCGAACGGCTATCAGGTTAAGATACCAGACCATACAGAATCAATTTTACTAAGTAGGAAATTCAGGAAAGCTCAATGGTGGAATATTTTGTGTTATATAGTTACGTTACCCGAGCCACAATTGAAAGAAGGGAATCACCCACTTTATTTTAACTTGCTGTCGTTGGAATACATTTTGCAGCTGGTGCAGATATAAGAGTATTGATTTTTTTTTACATCTGGTCGTACAAGTGCTTCAGTTCTCCATGGCAAAGGGTTATTTGACTGTGCTTTCCATTTATAAGCGTTCGCTGGATGAGGGTTCCCTTTTCAAAGTCCCTATAGTAATTCAGTTCTCAAAGGGACTAACAAACGTTTTTCCTCCGGGTCCCATTGTACTGGCTTGGGACTTGAATATGGTGTTGGGGTACCTGATGGGGGCACCTTTTGAACCCTTACATTCTTGCCCACTCGCAATGTTAACCCTTAAGACTATTTTTGTGACAGTGATTACATCAGCCTGCAGAGTCAGTGAACTTCAAGCTCTCCAAACCACCCTTTACTACCTTTTTTAAGACTAAAGTGGTTTTAAGGGCATGTCCTTTCTTACTAAAGGTGGTATTGGAATTCCACTTAGTTCAAAATATAGTGTTGCCTGATTTTTAGCCACCTCCTCATCCCTCTAAGGAGGAAAGATTGCATCGCTTATTTTTTATTTTTTTATTTATTGAGTATTTATAATGCGCCTTTACAGCAAAGGTGTTTCAAGGTGCAACAAGACAAAAAAGGGGACCATGGATGAAGAAAACCAAATGGTCCTAGTCATTCGAATCATGCAAGTGCAGTAACAAGAAGTCAGAGCGAGAGGTGTAAGGAAGGCATGGTATCCACATCAAGACCGACACAAGTGACCACAGTTCAAGGGTGTTTATTGAACTTCCACAAAGGTGTGATAAACACCTATCTAAATCTATATCTATAGATGGGAGCAAGCTATGACCATCAAATAATAATAATGCCGTCATAGTGGAGTCTTGTCAAATTAAAAGGGTCTATACTAAAAAAACTATTGCCAATCCTTACTATTAATTTACAAATAATGTGGGGGAATGTTCATGAAAAAGAAAGAAGTGTTCACAAAATGATAAGTCAGGATGTTCGGGCCATTGGCCTCCTTTTCCCACGTTTTCAGCACGGGAGAAGGTGGTTCACTTGAGCAAAGCACACACTCTGGCTTCTACGGCACAAAGATACAGTTCGATTTTCACAGTTCAAGACCTTCTGTGTCCAAGCCACTTTACTTCTTGCAAGTATCTTTACTCAGAGGGTCTGGTATACAAAAACACCACAAACATTTTCTTTTCCTTTTCCAGTATTCAATTTGAGTGTTCACCCTTTATCCCCCTCAGCCGGGCTCAGATCCCTTTCAAACTCTATTCAGATAATTATTTCTCAGGTGACTCTTGGTTCAACCCGGATCCCCCTCAGCCGGGCTCAGATCCCTTTCATTCATTCGATTCGTTTCCCTCAGGCTCAGGGCTCGGACCAATTGTGTCGTACTTTAAACTATTTAAGACATTTGAATGTGCACAGAGTTTAGCTTGACCCGTTGCATGACCACTTGGATCTCAATAATCCTTTTTCTCACTGTTAGGAAAGATTTCCATTTCATGTGTAATTTTCCCTCAAGTTGTGTACCCCCCAACTTTTTGCTTCGTCTAAACACCATAGTCTGACTTTACCAGAGGAGCACAGCCCTCTGCTGCACTCCCCTGGGCTTTTCGCTCACTTTGTTATGGGGAAACTGACATGCCCGTAAAGACAGTCAGTGCTGGGAGACTGTGTTTCCCTTAGTCCTTGTCAATGTTGCAACTTTTCTGCAACATGTAGCAAGTGCACAATGGACCTTACAGTACAGTGCACTTAGGTTTTCCTGTCATTTCTAATGGCCCTAGATACTCTTGACGGATTTTTTAGGAGAGGTGAAGATGTGCCTTGGACAGGGCTGGTGGCAGCTTATCTTTTCATGTATTTTTAACCCTATCCTGCCAGGTAAACCGCGGTTACCGCGTTTGGCACAAATAGGTGGCCTTGCTCCAAAATGGCCATTCCACAAGGTTCTTTGTGCTGTCCTTTGGCCATCTTGCCCCTTCACCTTCCACAGGTCGTGCCGACCCGAATCAGTCCTTATTTGGGCATGCATTGTCCTGCGAACGCCAAGCTTTCGCAGGCTTCTACATGCCTCGTGTGTGTGCTTCAAGGATGTGGGCTGGACTATCTGGTTCCAATACACATCGTGGGTGCCAGAGAGTCTGGTGTGCTGTGAATGCCTGGAACCACCGTGGTCCATGATTGGTCCACGTATGTTATGCCTGTATGTGAGCAGATCTTCCATTGGGTCCTCTTTGTTTTGCCCAAAGGAGATTTTGGATAAGAGAGGGCTCCAAACACCCATATCGGGTCGATCTATAGAGTTCTCACTGAACGAAGGATAGGATCCAAGTATCCTGAAACTAAGAAGCCGAGTCGAGGAACCACTGGTGACCCACTGAAAGGTTTGGCACCCTGAGCCTGCTGTCGTACTGCTGGACCCCTCCACATCTGGTCGTCCTAGAAGTTCTGCGAAGACGCTTTGACCCATTGCAACAGTGGGACCAACTATTCTCGGCACCTTCATCAAAACCTGCAAGTAAGCCTTCTCGGAAGTGTCCCTGGGCCAACCAGTGGGCTGACCAGCTTGCGCAGGACCTTTGCCCTGATACTGCTGCCGTTTCTAGGAGGCCCTTGAAACTTGGTACCCCTTAAGCTCTGTGTTCACTGCACACTCACACCGAATTTTGTATACTTGGCGTTCCCAGATCTGGAGTAAAGAGAGAGTGCCCGAACCAGAGTACACTTGGTTACTGTGTCGCCCCGCCGTGGTGACAAACTTTGCAAACTCATTGCAGCTCTGCTCTTCTGTGCCATGAAGCCTGTTACAGCGGAACTGGCCTGATCCATCCACCAGGAGCGGAGAAATCGCCACTGTCTTGTTTAGGAATCAATGCTGTAACTTCGTCGCTGAAAATCACAATGCCGCGAGATTGCTGCGTTTGAACCTACAACCAAAGTGGACTTGACTGCCGAAGTTTGGTCCGGAGTGCGCCAGGGGTCGGTGAATAATTGCAACCCTTACCGGTGGCCCCTAGCGCCTCCATCCATTTTTATGCAAGAGTGGCCCCTGAGAGCCCCTCTCCTTTCCACTGCTAGTGCGAACTAGCAAACTATTCCCAACTCTTGTAACCTACACTGCCTGCAAGGGGAGACCCTCCTCGAATAGTAGGTAGGAACCTATTCTGCATCACCTCACCTGCCTTCCTGATCTTGTACAGCCCCTACAAAAGACCCTGTTTCGCCCATCTGCACTACCGCGTGCGCCAACTTCGCAAGTACATTTGAGCACTAAGCTCCCCTCATCTTAGGGATTGGTCTGCCTTAATAAAATACCTTTTATTGCGCCTCTGGGATAGGAGCTGTACTATCACAAGTAGATGACAAGGGTAAGGAACACCCTATTGGATTCATTAGTCGCCAGCTTAAGGACAGAGAGCTCAGATGGTCCACAGTAGAGTAATAATGTTTCTCTGTTGTGTGGGCCCTATGGAAGCTGAGGGCCTACCTCTATGGACCTACTTCACTGTGCAAACTGACCATAAGCCCTTAAAGTGGCTAATGAACATGAAGGGAGAGAATCCAAAGTTGCTCAGGTGGTCCATATACCTTCAGTGCTTTGACTTCACTATTGAGCATATGCCAGGTGTCCAACATAGCAATGCTGATGGGTTGTCCAGAATATTTAACCAACTTTCTGCTTTGTCTAAACACCATAGTCTGACTTTACCAGAGGTGCACAACCTTCTGCTGCACTCCCCTGGGCTTTTCGCTCACTTTGTTATGGGGAAACTGACATGCCCGTAAAGACAGTCAGTGCTGGGAGACTGTGTTTCCCTTAGTCCTTGTCAATGTTGCAACTTTTCTGCAACATGTAGCAAGTGCACAATGTACCTTACAGTACAGTGCACTTGTGTCTTCCTGTCATTTCTAATGGCCCTAGATACTCTTGATGGATTTTTTAGGAGAGGTGCAGATGAGCCTTGGACAGGGCTGGTAGCAGCTTATCTTTTCATGTATTTTTAACCCTTTCCAGGCAGGTAAATCACAGTTACCACGTTTCTCACAATAAGGTGGTCTGGCTCCAAAATGGCCATGCCACAAGGTTCTTTGTCCTGTCCTTTGGCCATCTTGCCCCTTCATCTTCCCCAGGTCGAGCCGACCCGGGTCATTCCTTATTTGGGCATGCATTCTCCCGCAAAACGCCAAGCTTTTGCATGCTTCTGCACGCCTTGTGTGTGTGCTTCCAGGACGTGGGCTGGACTGTCTGGTTCCAATACACATCCTGGGTGCCAGAGAGATTGGTGTGCTGTGAATGCCTTGGACCACAGTGGTCCATGATTGGTCCACGTATGGTATGCCATTATGTGAGCAGATCTCCCATTGGGTCCTCTTGGTTTTGGCACGAAGGAGTTTTTGGATAAGAGACCAGGTCGATCTCTGGAGTTCTCACTGAACGAAGGCTAGGATCCAAGTATCCTGAAACTATGAAGCCAAGTCGAGGAACCGCTGGTGACCCACTCGAAGGTTTGGCACCCTAAGTTTGCTGTCGTCCAGCTGGGCCCCTCTGCATCTGGTCGTCCTAGAAGGTCTGCGAAGACACTTCGACCCATTGGAATTGTGGGACCAACTATTCTCGGCACCTTCATCAGAACCTGCAAGTAAGCCTTCTCTGAAGTGTCCCTGGGCCAACCAGTGGGCTGACCAGCTTGCGCAGGACCTTTGCCCTGATACCGCTGCAGTTTAGAGGAGGCCCTTGAAACTTGGTACCCCATAAGCTCTGTGTTCACGGCACTCTCACAATGAATTTCGTACACTTGGCTTTCCCAGGTCTGGAGTAAAGAGAGAGCATCCGAACCGGAGTACACGTGGTTATCGTGTCCCCCAGCAGTGGTGACAAACTTTACAAACTCATTGCAGCTCTGCTTCTCTGTGCACTGAAGCCTTATACAGTGGGACTGGCCTGATCTATCCACCAGGAGCGGAGAAATCGCCACTGTCCCGTTTGGGAATCAACGCTTTAACTTTGTCGCTGAAAGCCGCAGAGCCACGAGACTGCTAAATTTGAACCTGCAACTGAAGTGGACTTGACTGCTGAAGTTTGGTCCGGAGTGCCCTGGGGGTCGGTGGGTAATTGCAACCCTTACCGGTGGCCCCTAGTGCATCCATCCATTTTTACGCACAACTGGCCCCTGAGGGCACCTCTCCTTTCCACTGCTAGTGCGAACTAGCAAACTATTCCCAACTCTTGGAAACTGCTCTGCCTTCAAGGCTGACCCGCCTCGAATAGTGGGAACCTATTCTGCATCACCTCACCTGCCTTCCTGAGATGCTACAGCCCCTACAAAAGACCCTGTTTCGCCCATCTGCACTACCGTGTGCGCCAGCTTCGCAAGTACATTTGAGCACTAGGCTCCCCTCATCTTAGGGATTGGACTTCCTTTCAGTTAGGATTGTGTTTGATGCAGAAGGGCCTAAAGACTATTTGCACTACCTGCTTTCTTCCCTTTTATAGGTTGTGGACCCCTTTCGTGCAGTAACCCTTTAGGCCCTATTGGTCTTGTATATATCTATATTGATAGGATTGTGTTGGCTTTGAAGTATTACTGTGATTGTATCTGTGTGTTGAAACTCAAAGGCCTTGAAATAAATGTATATGTAGTTTTAATATATATATACACCTGACTGGGTGTGATTTGTAAGTGTCCTTTACTCTGTGTGCTCATTGAGGTCTTTCAGTCACCCTCACCCCTCCTGAGACCTAGTTTTGACCGCCGCCAATGCTACCTTGATTGGTCTGGCTTGTCCAGAAGGTTACCATGTTCCAAGAAACTAGGTTGGCCTTCTGAACCTCTACCCACCAGGTTGGAATTCAGAAATCCATCTTAACACTCACACTCAGCGTCAGTTGGATACCAAACAGAGACTGTAAATGAGCACGCATGTGTCAGCGAACCACTCTTTTCTTGACCTCCCAAAGTTCAATTATCAAGTTCAACTACTCCTTTGGTCTCCACTTATATCTGCGTCACTCTTTGCAAACCTCTTACACACTGTTCTCTTTGTGCATGGTTGCTGCTATGCAACCTTGGTCCAAAATACAAGCTGGTTTGGTATCAGTCTCTCCGACTAACTGCAGTGCTGTTTTTTCTGACGCTGCTTTGTTGTTGGAGCCAAGGACAGTACCACAGCGGCAACCGCTCCTTCCCGCCTTGGTTATCGAAGCGGGAGAGCCCCGGGTACCTTCAGAAACACTGTGCAGGTTTGATCAGCCTTAGTTCCTGGTCTTTGGTTTCATACTTTCCAAGGCTCACGAAAGTAACAGTTGTTAGAGGTCACATGTACTTCCTTCCTTGCGACTCTCTCTGGTCTCGCCTTCTTTCTCCTTGTATTAAACAGCCTTTTTGGAACTGCTGTTTCCTCATGTGGTTTGCCTCGGTCACAGTGTGCTTTCGTGCTCTGCCTTTTATCAGTGTGGGGAGGTGTGATGGAAGTCAGGTGTGTATAATCCGTAATTGCCTGAGCTTGCCTGACATGTGTTGGGACATGTCAGGTATACGGCTCTGGTGTTAGTCCGTTGTCACTCACGGTGAACTGTCAGTGAGAAAGTGTTTGTGTCGGAGACGGGGGCGGGTTGAATTCCTAGGTTTTCTACCTGGTTAGATGGGGGAAAAGGTGTTTCTGAGAAGGGGATACCGCATTTCACCCTCCGGTGTCCCAGTTCCACTCCTAGAGAACCCCTCATCCAGGTGATCCTCCTGCACTGGTCCACCCCCAGGGACTGTATCCAAAAGCGGTGGCCATGTCCTGCCCACCTAGATGACAGATCCGCGGGGACTAGCACGTGAGACACCTTCTGGTTTCTCACAGAGGGGAGGGGGGATGTGCTGGTCAGGATGGAAGGGCCCATGGCTTATGCAAGTGCCATCGTAATGCAGAGTGTGCAGGGGAGACGGTCCATGTGCTAATTACGAGGGTCAGGCTGGAAGGGCTCAAGGGGGGCAGGCCCAGCCGGCCTAGTTCAGGGGGATGGAGCCCGGACGGGCAAGTGCAGGTTGGGGGGTGTCAGGCAGAAGAGACCAAGTGCAGGGATAGACTGGTCAAAGAGGGTCTTCTGTCCTGTAATAATCTGAAGGAACCAGGTTGCCAGTCAAGGAAGCAGAGGGGAAATTAGCAGCGGAGGAGGAGAGGCAAGGAAGAAGAGAAAATTAAGGTCTGAGAAGCTTACGGAACTTAAGGAAATCCATCTCAAGTCTGAGAAGGGCAGGCAGGCCATTCCAGGGGGAGGCACCGGCAGGGAAGAGAGATCTACCACCCACTCTCTGCTTGGAAAAGAGTCTGATCTGCAGAGAATTGGAGTGAGAAAACAGAAGGGCTCTAGCAGGGCGGTATTTATGAGAGAGAGTTACATGTAGCGGTATCAAATGCCCCAGAAAGCCTTGTGGATGATGCAGAGGGTCTTGAACTTGATCCTCGCAGCAATTAGGAGCCAGTGGAGAGATTTTAGGGTAGGAGAGAAGCGGTCCCTGGTTTTGAGGCCAAGGATTATTCTCTTTTAGACCCTAGAGAGGCCTTGAGCTTCTATATTTACACAATGTCCAAAATCAGGCAGGATGACCAACTCTTTGTGGGCTATTCAGGTCACAAATTGGGACAAGCTGTGACCAAACAAACCATCTCTTTCTGGATAATTTTATGCATTTCAGAATGTTATATATTGGCTGGCAAAGATCTGCCTGATGATTTAATAGTTCATTCCACATGTGGAGTGGCTATTTCTTCGGCTCTTCAGAGAGGGGTGCCCATACAAGACAATTGTCAAGCAGCAACCTGTTCCTCCTTGCACACTTACAGAAAATACTATTACCTGGATTCTCTGTCCGGTCAGGAGGACAGATTTGTCAAGGTTGTACTTAACAACATTAGTTAGCAATACATTCTCTGTTCCCATCTCCTTTTACATACTACTTTGAGAGTGTATCAAAGATGACAAATACATGAGGAGACGCAATCCATTCGAAGAACAAATTACTTAACCCTGGTAATGTTCGTTCGAGTGGATGTTCCTCCCAAGTATTCCTCATCGCCCTCCCATCCTTCCTCTCCATCTTGCTGTGAATTTCTTTATTTTTACACCTTCCTCTTTCAACGTCTGGGTAATTTCTTTGAGACGGCTGAGCATAGGGAGGAATAAACTAGAACCCAGGCCACGGTTGCCACGCAAGCTACTTATGCCAGTGTCGATTTCGCGGCCGAGGACCGGACGGAGGCTGTCGAGGGCCACGAATCGACGACGAACTACACCCGATACTATAAAACAAATGTTTCCGAAGCTACAAGCAGACTTAAGAATATATCAAAGATGAGGAATACGTCGGTGGGACATCCAGTCCAAAGAAAATTGCAGGAGTAAGTAATGTTCTCTTCTTTTCCATATCAATGAACGCCTAGACTGTTTGAGGCAATTGATCTTAAACCCCATTGATCTACCAGATACTCATTCTAGTGGGTCAGATCCAGTGATATAATCCAGGAACACAGATTTTCCCTGATGAGGCACAATGTTCAAAGTCCATTGAATAGAAACGTACGTTTTCTAAATACAATTCCACCATTTTTTACTTGGTGCTTGCCAGTGTCCTTGTCTTGTTGTTTTTAAACACTGGAACCCTCCAGGTTCTATCTCTTCCCTGTGTTGTTAACTATGTTTTGTGTTTCCTGGACTCCCCAAAGTCATCTGGCCCTCTGAAAGCCTGAATCTAGCAGGGCCTTGTTGGGGCGTCGGCCCGTTCGGTTTTTCCAGGCACCTGTAACCCATGTGGCTCTCACAGCCTCAAACGTTAACGTCTCTTGATTTCACAGGTTCCCTAAAGCTGATAGTCCTGCTTTATCAGGGCCTCGGAAGGGTGTCTGCCCGTTTGGGTTTTCCGGGCTCCCATAACTCTTGCCGCTTTCCCAGCTTCTGATACCACAGTAATCCCCTCTCAACAACAGCGTTACCTCTTCGGTAGCGGTCTCTTCCCTTACCCTGCCCAGCTCAGCAGTTGTTGCACTACTTATGTGGAGATCAGGGATCCGACTTCTCCCTTGCGGTCTGGTCTCGGTGTTTAACGGTTCCCATTCCCACCACGCCTTCCATGTGGTCACACCACCATATCAGACAGTCTCATTACTGTCTCTGTCCCAACCTTGGCTTCTTCGTCGGTCAGGACGCAAGCCTTCTGGCGTCTTGGTAGCAATTCACTCGCTTTTCACGCTACGGCCGTCTATGTGGTCTAGCGTGGCTCTGCCCCTCCAGGACATCTTCCCGTCAGAGGCTGGCCTCTGCGTAGGATTTTCTTTCCTCCATTCTAGGTTCCTCGTCATTTTATGTATTTCATCACAAACAAAAGAAATGCGTCGCCAGTACTCTAGATAAGATTTTAAAGTGGGAGTATTTTACTCCCTATTTTTTTAAGTTGGGGGTAAAATAATTTTTTATGACGTCAAAAAGTTAGTTCCATTCCAAGTAGGAGTATTTTGATAAGCGTGTAAAAAATGTTTTTCCTGTAAAATCGAAATTTTTGTAAGAAATATTTCTTCACACCAATTTATACATGCACATTAACAGGTACACTTTCTCCGGTATCAAGTAATAAAGTCCCCACACAAATGGTTGCCATACATAGTCTCCGGGAAAAGGCTATAGCAACATTATGTATGGTGACCATTTATAAGGGGAGCGGGGCTGTCTCCCTGCTTGCCTTGGGGAAAAATATTTTTAAAACAGGAGTTGCGGGGGTGCCCCCCGCATGTTCACAGGGATAATGTCGCCACAAATCTCTGACCTTTTGCAGCGACTTTTTTGCTGCACAGCCTTTTTGCAGCAACATTATCCCATGGAACCCTTTCTCCTCTTCAGACCAGACAGTAATAATAGAGCATGTTTCTGTGGCCTTACGTTTACTACTGGTCCAAACATATCCATGGAGCTGTGTGGATGAAAGAAGGAGAGCATTCTCGAATGCGTCTGTTTCCCATTTTTGTTGGAGTATTTTTACTCCCTATTTTTATTTTCTGTGAGTATTTGCCAATTTTTATGGTGTAAAAGTGGCCAATACACCCCTTATCTGAAGGGCTGTTATCGCTCCTCTTTGACTATGGACTGTGTGTGAGATCCAGCATTACCTGAAGCCAAAGAGATTCAAGGGATGTCAATATTTGAAAAGTCCAAAACGGAAGTAACACCAGTCTTTCTGATTCCCATGTAGGCTGACAATGTACCGGGACTTCCTTACCGGATTGGGAGTCCTTGTCCCCAAGAGGGGATTCACTCCCAGTGAGGTCCCACTTGTCCAGTGCCAAAGGAGGGTCTTGTTGAGCTGGCTCACTTCCCTAGCCTGTTAAGGGGGTGGCCCCCCTCTGAGGAGAAGGGATGATTAGTCCAAATTCGTCACAGCTCACTTATAATACTATACCGTGTATGAATAATCCCTAATAGTGGTGGTTTCCACCGTTTCTATTTAGCATCCACACACTTGTCACTGCCTTTACTTGACAAACCACTGCTCTGTAGCATCACCAGCTGTGTGCATTTCATTCTTGTCTTTACAGTTTTTCAATTCATGAGTCAAGGTTGGCATCACAGGCTTGGCCTCGCCTCCTCAACTCTTCCGTTCACCCGGAAGGGTCGCAGGCGTCCTTGAAACACAATTCAGCCTTCTGTTTTGGGATTTGGCCTGCTCCATGTGTCTTTCGCAGCCTTTGGGCGGCAACAACCTCCTGTAGGGAATTCCTTGGGGTCTTGACCCGGAGCTCTCATCCCTTGGTCTGTTGCACTGCTCCAGTAGGTTTGCCTTCACCCCGGAAGTTCTGCTCTTACTCGTGTTCTACCTTGCCCAGAGTGTGTCTCTATGTCCTGCCTTTTATCCGTGTGAGGCGAGCTAATTGGTATCAGATGTATGCACTTAGTCAGGTGCCTGACTTTGCCTGACCCGATTAGTGGAACATGTCTAGTGCGGTGTATAAGAGTCAGTCGCCCTCTTCCAGTGTTTGTGTAGAAAGAGGGAGGAGGTGCTGGGACATCAGAGAATCCTAAAAAATAGGATTGGTTAGGTGTACAAAAAAGGGGGGACTACCGCGTCTCACCATCGGCTGCCTCACCCTCCCTCCCGAAGACCCCTCACCCAGGTGATTCTCCCGCCCTAGTACACCCACATGTTCTTTATCCAAAGGCGATGGCCGTGCCCTGGCCACCTGAGAGAGATCGATCCCCGGGGCCTAGTAGGTGAGAAACCCTTTGGTTTCTCACATTTCCCACACTGCTGCTCATGCCGTTATAGCCATTGTTGCCATCTTGTCTCTTTTCCCGGGGGACTTTCATCCTGCACAACTACCTAAATTCCCCTCTAGCACCCATAATGTGTGCCTATGTATGCCTCACTTACGTGCTTCCTGTGCGTGCTATTTCTACTGACATTGGCTACCCTGTGTGGTGAATTGTGGTGCTTTGATCCACACAAGAGACTTACCCAGGAATTCCTGGTGGTGGTAGTGGCACTACAGCTGGAGCAGGATGGCGACATCAGTGGCGCAGCTCACGCCGCATGGAGGAGCGGATGGGTATCCACCCCTTGACGTGCCTGTGCTGGAACACTGGGAACTGGATGGCAGCCTGCTCTGCTCTGAGGGATGGAAGTCGATGAGAGAACACAGCAAAGATGCACTACAGGACCTCAGAGGAAGGCCCTAGTCTTTTTCTTCGACAGCACCAGGAGATGTCCTGGATGTTTGGAACACCATAGAGCCTATGGGAGGACCTGGGTTAAAATCCCCATAGAGAATGCTGGGGAATTGTAAGGGGTACTTAAATTAATGAAATAACCTTTGCCTCAAGGATCAAACAAATAATATTTAAAGGAGTCCAGTATTAAACAAGAATCCAAAAAGCAAATGAAGAAACGGAATCCAATTGAACTAACAGAAGCCCAGCTGGCCAATAGAAAGAAAGCCTAAACACAGGATGACCAGAGTAGAAACACTCTGCCAGCCAATCCTGTAAGCAGGGCTTTCCAACAATCAGCAGCCAGCAGGATGAGAAGTCTGGCTATAAAAGCAGAGCCAGCTAATTTTGAACTTGTCGCAGTCAGGGACAGGTTGCCTGTACTTCTTACCAGACGCTGCTGCATGAAGAGGAGCTGTATCCTGAAGGAGGAGTTGCTGCCTTGTTGAAGGAGCCTGGACTACCCCCAAGCACTGCCTGCCTCTAAGCTGCCAGAAGAGCCTGAAGGAAACTGATTGACACGAGGAAGAAGGAGAGTACCCCTGCAGCCCATCTCAGCCAATAGGATGGAAGAGCTGACCTGCCTGAGAAGCCAAAGAGGGTAAGGTGACTAGCTAACCGATGGGGGAGAAGGAGAGTACCCCTGCAGCCCACCTAAGCCAAAAGGGTGGAAGAGCTGAACTGTCTGAGGAGCCTAAGAAGAGACTGAGGAAGCGGATTGAACCAGGGGAAAAAGAAGGAGAGTACTCCTACAGACAGAAAGGTGAAAGAGCTGACCCGCCTGAGAAGAGGCCATGGAAAAGCCTTGCTAAGATCCTGGTAGAAAGAGACCAGGACAGAAGCAGGACCCCCGAGGAGAAGAGGAGAAAAAGCAAAGATCCCCTGAAGAGGAGTGGGGCAACAATCCAGGTGCCCTGAGGATGTGAGGGGCAAAAGAAGAAAGAGAGAAGGAAGGTAAGAAGATTGACTCCTGAAGGAAAGAGGAGACACGGAGGGAGAGAGGGATGGGCCACTTGATGGACGCAGAGGCAGAACCAAAGCGCAGAACCTAGCTGATCCGTTCCCTATGAGGCCCTGCACCTATAAGGCAACTAAAGGTCCCAGTTTGATTGCTTTGCGTAAGCAGCCCTGTTGTTTGTCTATCTGAGGAAACTGTACGAGAAAACCTCTTTTGAATTGTTTGGCTTTTGTTACTTAGGGAAAGACATTAAGTTAGATGTTCTACCCTGAATACTTTTCACCCAAAGGAAGTCTATATTCTTCATTGCACCATTGGATTTAGCTATGATGGCAACTCACTCTCATGGAACTTTTGATTCAGAAAACCTTTATGTTAAGTTAAATGATTAGTTGTGACATGCATGTTTACTTTGGGGGTTTTAGTACTTTGGGGCACTTTTTTAATTCATGGGTGAAGTACACTTTCAGATTTCGTTATTCACACAAGGATGGGCTACTAAATCATTTACGTTGGAACACTTCACCTTATTCTTTCAACCCTGTTTTGGTTACACCTGCTTAATAAAGTATTTTCTAATTTTTTTTTTTACGATGCACTTGGTACAAAATAACCTATAGAAGTATAAGCGAGTTAGCCAACCAGTAGATGATCAGAACAGTCCATGCGACAAATAAGAAAAGGGTTAAAATAACGTTTAAATATCAGTATATTGTTGGCGAACCCATGACTTATGGTGGTGCAGTTTTTGTTAACTATGCTCGAAAGTCCAACCATATGTCCTTAGGGCGACTACTGCTCGGCAGTAGTGTGATGTATAGTTCCTCCTTGTCATTTGACCATAGAACATCTTGTAGCCATATTTCACTTGTGGGTGGCTCTTTCCAGGACCATCTCACCTGTATCAATCTTTTGGCTAAGAACAGCCCCAGGTTTAGGTATCTGCACTTGGTTACCTTCATCATACCTGTATAGCCCAGTATGCAATCTCTTGCAGTTAGATTCAGCTGTTGGTCCAGTATATCAGTTAAAATGTGATTAATTGTGTGCCAGTACTAGCTCAACTTGGGGCATGCACATAGCATATGTAGTAGGGCAGCATTTACAGTGTGCCATCTTGGGCAGTCTTTCAAACTATTGGTTTGGAATAGGCTTCTTATAGAAGTAGGGTAATACAATCTATTAAGAATCTTAGTGTATGAGAATCGATAATTCAAGTTTACTGACACCCCTTTCATTAGACCACATATGGCCTTCCACTGCAAGCCTGTGAACTCTGTTTGGAGATCATTGCTCCATTTGACCCTGACCTTTGTCACTGACCATGTGTCCATGGTTTGTGCCAGCTTACATATCGTGGAGATATACTCTTCTTGCCAGAGGACTCGACTAGTATGTATGATAGGCATGCATGTGATTGGGGTTCCTCAGGGAATTTTGGCCGATGAGGCATGAAGGCAGCTTTCATTTGGAGATAGTTGAGTGCCTGCGGTGGATTCTCACCTATGTGTGATTTCAAGCCTTTCCAGCCTGCGAAACTCCCTACCCTGTATAAGTCCCCCATGGTGTGGCTATTAGCCGCACTCCAGAACCTCTCAATGTCCCTGTCTGTGGTGGGTGACAATATAGGCGTCCTGAGGGGGCGTGGCTTCCGGGCCATGTAGAAGGACATGTTTCCAGGAGGGCTCCTGCTGATCCTGCAATGATCCAGACAGAAGAGATACATTAACCCGTCTGTCAGTTAAAATCAACTGGGCAAGCTCATGAACATGTACTGCTGAACTGGAGTGTGATTTGGTGTGGATACGCACTGTGACTCGAGCTGAACGAGCCCAGGGAAGTTTGCTATGGTGCGCTCATAAGAAATCCAATATGGCGGTCCGCCATTAACAAAGGGACGGAGCGCGGAGATAGGAACTTAAGAACGGCTCGCTGCAGGATTGCGAGATGAATGCGGATCGGAAAACATCAGAAGAATACGGGAAAAGTGAAAAAAAGTAGGTACTCTCTGTGGCCACGCAGCGTGACCTGCAGCTGAAGCCTAGCTGCATGGCGAGACAAATGAGCGAACTAAACAGAGGGCAAGACGGGCACGCCGAGGATCTTACAGAGCAGGATCCAAGCATCAGGCGGTCCGCTGGGATTGTGTAGCTGACTTTGCGGCGTCTCGTCCACATTGCAGCGACGCTGGAGAGGCACTACGAAACCCGATCAGACATACCTGAGAAGCAGGAGATACAAAGTAGCAACGGATGAATGGGAAACGCATGAAAGGCGATTCCATTTATAGCCGCAGGGGAACCAAGCTGCCAGGTCAGCTGATGGTAGTTGAACATTAATGAAACGGGAGGCGAGCACAGCTGAATGTGTTGCGTGAACGCCATCTGAACCAGGCGTGATAAGCGAACGTTTAACATAGAGGAACACGGGCAGCATTGAACGCAGTGAACCATGCAAGGGGACCTGGCTATGGATATGAACAGAAACTAAGGTAGGGAGCCTGCGAGCAGCCTGATCAGTGACAGAGACCAAACGGGAATGCTAACAAAGGTCTAGCGACAGCGGGTCCAGCAAGGGATTGAGCAGGGCGGCGTGCAAGTTCACAGAGGCGGATGGAAGAGACTTCAAGCAGCTGTGCTCTGGAATATACAGTGTGACAGTAAAGGAAAAGGGGGGGAGGGAGAGTCAGATGTGCTACAATGCATGGCCCGGTCTGGATGGGGTACCAAGTCATGCGAGCACTAACAGGGGCGTGCAGTCATCCATGGCTCTGAGGTCTACTTGAGCTGCTGAAGACTCAGCAGGATACAGCAGCTGGAGCCCCATAGGCAAGAGGCACACAAGACTATAGCGGGATTCCGCCCCCTTAATACAGCGAGGGCGATCAGCGGCCCGCAGCCATTCGGTAGCTGTGCCCAAATCGGAGGTCTGGGGATGCAACATGATGAAGAGTACTGAACGGATGATCAAAGGAGTCTAATATGCCCCACAGCTGGGGTCAGACATAGAAGGCCTGTTGTAAACAGCAACATGAATGGCCGTGGCACACTGACGGGCAGAGGACCTGCCAGCCAAGGGGAGCACAGAGAGGCATGGGGCCAGGGCAAATACCGCAAGTAATCCTACGAACGCAGACTGGCAAAGGATTGAGCAATTGCAGGTGGAAAATACACAATGGGACATTAAAGGAATTGAAACGTTGAAGGGTCTGCAATACCGGGCTCTGCCAAGAGCACAATCTACCCTCTCATGCTATACAGCTCCATCCCCATCCCTCTGATACTCCTCCATTCTCTGGAAACTAACTTGGGTACGAGGGGAACAGACACAAGACTAATCACGAGACTGCTGCGACACAGGAGGACCAGAGCTTGATAAGGCAGCTTGAGAAAGGGGTAGCGAGTCGCCACGGGACAATTATTGGACGGCGCCTGGGAAGCACCTTTCAGCCCGAGGGACTGGATAGCCGGGGACGTCAGTCGGAACAGTGCCTCACATGGAAGCAGGAATGGCGTCTAAATCGAGTAAAACCAAATGGAAACAGCCGACAATGGACAGTTTTTCAAAACCAACTCAGGTAGCGGAAGCCACGAATACTACGGAGCATGGCGTGCAGGGGGGAATGACCCCGACCCACAGTGATCAACAGATCCTGGAAGCCATCGCAGAGCTGAAGTCATCATGGGAGGGCAAGATTGACGCAGCCATTGCAGAACTGAAGTCCTCGTTAGAATTTAAGATCGACGCAGTCAGAGTAGATGTCAACCTCCTGAGGCAAGATGTTAGGGCACTGGCCGAACGCACTGGAGGGCTAGAAAAAGAAGTGAAAGATAACACGGGCACCTGCAACGCCAACGTTCAAGAAGTAGCCACGCTGCAACAACAAATGTCTAACTTGGAGAACAGGGTGAAGGAAGCAGGACGACAAGCGTGAAGGAAAAATATCCACATTGTGGGGCTCCCGGAAGGAGAGGAGGGATCCGACCTAATGAATTATATTGAAAATATGCTGCTGCAAGAAATAAGCGGGGGGGGAGCTCACTCAAGGGTTCGCAGTGGAGAGAGCGCACAGGGCTCAGGTCAGAAGGCCACCTCTGGGAGCCCCTCCTCGGCCGATGATCGCTAAAATCTTGAACTATAAGGATAGAGAGAAGATCCTGGAGCATTTTCGAAAAGGAGGAAAGATCAGCAGGGCGTCAGCGACTATCACAGCGTACCCAGATTAGACCTTCCTGGTGCAGAGTCAGCGTCTGAACTATGTGTCAGTGAAAAGAAGATTGCGGGAGGCTGGCTTCAAATATATGTTGCTGTACCCGACGAAAATAAAGATCATGCACAAGAACAAAGCACTCTTCTTCGAGACTTCGGAGACGTGACTGCATGGCTGGATTCGAGGAACTGCCCGGCAGGGGCAGCCGACCAGACGGAGAGCAGAATGGAGAAATGAACCTGCAAATTACCTGAAACGCTCAATTGGATAGGGCTGATGCGGTGGGGTAATGATTAAGCAACAACAGTGACTTTGGGACTAGAATATAAAGCAGAACATGTCAATACTAGCGGGGAAGGTGCACATAAGGTTTTAAACATGTAAAACTGTGCAATATACTGTTGGCCTAATGCCGGAGCCACAAGGATTGCTTCGGGATAAGCATCACTAGGGAACACGCTATCACCGCCAGTAGTTAGTTTAGTTAGGATACTGGCAGTGCGGTATCCTCCTGCTGAGCCCCGAGTATCGGCAGCTGACCGTGAAAGGGACTAGATGCAGGGTAACCTGAGATCCAGGGATGGAGCTGGGCAACAGTTGGGGATAGTTGGGGAGGAGTGAGGGGCGACAGTTGGGGTAAATAGAGGAGGGAGTTGGGGATGGTAAAGGGGGACGAGCCTACAGACACAAGCCAAAAAGTGCGATGAGGAGGGTGGGGGCGAGTAGAAAATGGATGAGATGGGTGAAATGAATATAGCAACCTGGAATGTGAGGGGTCTCAATAACTACATTAAACGTAACAGGGTTATGATGTACTTGAAGAGACAGAAAATAGATATAGCTTTGCTGCAGGAAACCCATCTGACCAAGGAAAAGCAGGATGTGATAACAAGGAAATGGAAAGGGATAACCCTAGGAGCGACGTATTCGGCGTACGCTAGAGGGGTAATAACATGTCCCATTCAAGCTATTACAGTCCACCATAGATAAAGGTGGCAGTATGGTATTAATAAGCAGGCTGGTGGGGAATAAAGAAGTTTGTATCATCAATGTTTATGCCCCGAACCAAGATACTACAGCCTACTTTAGGACCCTTTATGCCAAGGTAAGTCTGTATATGGATGGAGCGGTGGTGTGGGGGAAGGGGGTACTTTAACTGTACCCTAGATCCGGGCATGGATAGGTCGGATGAAAAGGTCACACAGCCGACCCCGGCAGAGAAGGCCCTAAGCATCCTGTTAAAAGCTTTTCAGCTAGTGCATGTATGGAGGCTGCGACACCCACAGGATAGAGGCTATTCACACTACTCTGCCCCACAGAACCTGCACACAAGGCTAGATTATATATATATTGGAACAGAGTTAACAAAAGAAGCGACACAGGCGGAATACAACGCCATGCTCCTCTCAGACTATGCTCCGCTGGGGGTAACGTGGCAGATTCTACCATCCAGAGCTAGAATCCCGACATGGAGACTCAGCACCGAATCATTAAAAGATAGTGTTCAGAGAGGACCTGACAAAAGAGATATAGGAATATTTCTTTTTTTTTAAAAGTTTTTTATTATTCAGCGTGGCAGCAAAACACAGGTGTATGAATACAGTGTACATAATGTAGGTGCGCAGAGGTTACTACACATAATAACACAATCAATGGGCACAATCACAGCATGGAGAGGGCAACAGAAGACTATGATACTGGTGAGGACCCGAGCTGGTGGGGGGAAGTTGGTGGGGGGGAGGCATCCGGTGTCGCGATAAGATCGGACATGTAAGAGCGGAACCTGAGCCAGATATTCCTAGGCCTGGAGTGGGTGGGTTGCATATGGGACCAGGCTTCCTCAGAGTCCGAGGCCCACGTGACCGCGCTCAGCCATTGGGCGTGTGTGGGGTGAAGCCAGCAGAGCAGGATGGAGCGCACCGCGAGAAAGAGGCAGAGGCCAGCTAGTTTTTTGGAATCACGGGAGAGGCCTGGGAGGTCATGGAAGAGGCATAACACCGGGGAAGGAACAATGGGATGGTCGAGCACAGCAGACACTGTCGAGCAAATTGCTTCCCAAAACTGTGAGAGGCGGGGGCAGGACCAAATCATGTGAATGTAGTCTGCATCGTCCTGGCCGCATCTAGGGCAGCTGGAAGGGTGATCACTGGACATGCGATGTAGTCTGATCGGGGTGTAGTGAAACCTATGTAGTACTTTGAACTGAATGAGTTTAAACCGGGAGTTGAAGGACACCCGATGTGTGCGCTCGCACAGGTGTGCCCAGCGCTCATCCGACATTTCAACACCAAGGTCTACCTCCCACGCACGCTTCAGTTTGGCAAAGGCTGGGACAGATCTGGATTGTAACATAGTATATAACTTGGAAATTTTACCCCTCGTGGGCCCGGGGGAGGTGAGCTCCTCAATGGCAGGGTCGTCCGGTGGCAACGCGGGCAACGTTTGGTAATTACGCTTGAGGGTCCTGCGGAGGGATGTATATTGGAGCCATACACTCTGGCCGCTCCTCAAGGGCAAAGGGAGATCGGGCCATTCAACAAATATACCCTGGTCAAACACATCACGTAGCAACCCGTAGCCCGCATCCGCCCAGCGACGAACCGTGCCTGGTGGAACCCGCGGGACCCCCGGGAGGAAATTCCCAAAGAGGGAGGTTGCCGTGGAAGGCGTAAGCAGTTCCGGCCAGTCTCCACATTTTCGCTAATGCGATGGATGTGCAGGCGACCGGGCTCTGTGAGTCCAGTGCCAAGGGAGCGGGTTGTATGACCAAGGAGCGGATGTCCCGGTCACAGACCGCAAGCTTCTCAAGTCGGACATGCGGGGGAGGGTCCGTTGTATTAAACCAGTAAGAAGTATATTGGATTTGGGATACCAGCCAGTATTTAAGAAAGTCAGCGGCACCGAAGCCCCCGTTAGACATGGGGGTAGACAGGGTATCGATTTTTAGGCGGACCGCACCCGAGTGCCAAAGAAAGGAATTCACAGTATGGGTCAAATCACGGAAGAAGCCCCCCCCTGGCCACAAGGGTACGTTAGTGAACCTGTAAAGCAACTGGGGCAACACCACCATCTTCAACAGCCCTATCCTGCCTGCCAGGGAAATCGGGAGTTTGTCCCAGACCCGGACCTTGGCCGTCAGGTGTGTGAGGTACTTCTGATAGTTTTCCTGGAAGGTCAGCGCCTGCTGGCGCGTTACCACTATCCTCAAGTAGGTAAATGTGGATTGAGCCCATGTGAAACCAAGGGTGTCAGGAGGAGGGAGAGTGCATTCCGTGAGTGGGAAAAGAGTGGATTTCGAGCAATTCACTTTAAGGCCCGAGATTCGACCAAACTGAATAATGTCCTCCAGTATTGGGGGTAAGTTGATGGAGGGAGAACGCACAAACAATAATGCGTCATCCGCATATAGGGACACTATGTCCGTCTGGCCCGCAGTGCGGAGGCCTCTATGAGCGTGGAATTGGCGGAGCATATCAGCGAAGGGCTCTATTGCT
Organism: Ambystoma mexicanum; assembly: GCF_040938575.1. Classification (NCBI taxonomy): domain Eukaryota; kingdom Metazoa; phylum Chordata; class Amphibia; order Caudata; family Ambystomatidae; genus Ambystoma; species Ambystoma mexicanum. The sequence goes on along the minus strand of NC_090936.1, from coordinate 293,536,190 downwards.
ATAGCGAAGATCAAGGGAGAAAAGGTGCACCCCTGTCTCGTCCCCCTGGCGATCTCAAAGAGGGGGGAGCAACGGTCGTCGGTGCGGACCCTGGCAACAGGAGTAGAGTAAAGCAATCTGACCCAGGAGAGAAAGGAGGGGCCGAATTTGCAACTCTCGAGAACCCGCCATAGATTCCTCCATGAAACTGAGTCAAACGCCTTTTGCATGTCAAGAGTGACAGCCACTGCGTGCGTCTTGGGACTGATTCTGTTAATTATGTTAAATAGACGCCTCAGGTTCAGGGAGGTAGAGCGACCTGGGATGAAACCCGCCTGATCTGGATGGATGATAGATGGCAGGAAGGGAGCTAACCGGAGCGCCAGAGCCTTGGCGGATTTTTTGACATCACAATTTATAAGTGAGAGCGGGCGATATGAACCACATTGCGAAGGGGATTTACCAGATTTAAGTAGTACTGTGATTGTGGCCTCACGGAGTGAAGGGGGGAATACACCGGCCTCCACAGACTCCTCCCAAAGAGCCAGCAAGTGAGGGAGCAGCTGTGACTTAAAATGCTTGTAAAATTCAACTGGGATACCGTCCGAGCCAGGGGCTCGCCCCGAGGATAAGGAGTCAATAGCGTCTGACAGCTCCTCCAGTGTGAGTGGGGTGTCAAGGGAACCCGTGGTCTCCGGAGACAGGGTTGACAGAGGAAGGGCATCGAGAAAGGAGTCGATCTCCGCCACTGACACCTCATCTGAGTTAGAATATAGGGTTTCGTAGAATGTGAAAAATTCCCTGTTGATGTCTTGCGAAGAGACAGCCATGGAGCCATCAGGCCTCTCAATTCCAAGTATGTGTGGGGACCCCGTCTCGTGACGGATCAGTCGCGCCAGAAATCGACCGGGGCGCTCACCCTCCCCGTATCTCCTCGCCATGCCAGGACTATCCAAAAACCTGTGTTCACGATCCGCAAGGGATCGTAACGTGTCCAACTCCGTCCCGATGTCAGCCAGGTTGCCCGGGGTAGAGTGAAGTGAGCATGTAGCTTCCAGGGTCGAGAGTCTGGATTCACTAGCGGCAAGATCTCTCCGGATCGACTTAAGGACCCCATTCTCCTTGGACAACGCAATCCCTCTAATATAAACCTTAAAGGACTCCCATAAAGTGGCCTGAGACGTTACCGAGCCCGTATTAGTCTCGAAGAACTCTTCAATCGACAGCTCGAGCTCGGAACAGAACTCCGGGTCCAGTAAGGAGAGGGGTTTCAACCTCCAGTTGCGAGTCCAGCCGGGATCAGGACCCCAACCGATGGTAACGTAACTGGAGAATGGTCAGACAGGGTTCTGGGAAGGATCATTAACTGTATAACATTCTTAACCAATTCGTTGGAGATCACCCATCTGTCAATACGGGAATAGGAATCGTGGACTGAGGAGTAGAAAGAGTAGATGCGGGAATCCGGGTAGAAGAACCTCCATGCATCCACCATGGCCAGACGGGGTAGGGATGATAGTGCAGCGTAAGCTGCCCTGGAGAGGTGACGGGGCTTGGAGCCAGATCTATCAAGAGCTACATCAAAGATTGTGTTGAAGTCACCCCCTCAGAGGATAGGAACAAGGGGGAAGCCATCGAGGAGGGAGGTGACTGCACATAAAAATCCGGGTCATCTAGATTAGGGCCATAGATGTTCAGCAAAACCACTTCCTTGTGATGAAGCATGGCATGGAGCACTACATATCTGCCTTGGGGGTCAATTAACGAGGAGATGAGGGTGAACTTGAGACTCTTATGGATGAGGGTCATGACCCCATGGCTTTGAGTGGAGGAGTCAGTGAAATATCTATGGGGGCCCCAGGTTTTGGCGAAGCGCATGCACTGTTCCGAGCGGGCATGTGTCTCTTGTAAAAAGAGAATCTTGGATCTGTGGCGCTCGGCCTGCAACTGTAGCTGCCTCATCTTTTTATAATTGCCCAACCCCCGTACGTTCCAGCTCATAAAGGTCAGGTCACTCTCGATCACAGATGCGGTGGCGTTTGAAACAGAGAAAATGTCAATAACCAATGGGCCAGATTCGCAGCCCTGCGGCAACAGTTCATGAGTGCCACACCAGAGTCCGCCTTCGCTGCCAGCGCCAATTTTTAATAACAAAACCCCAAACATGTCCCACCCCCAACCACATCCTCCCCCCAAACAGAGGGATGACAATCCCAACCCCCCTCAGCCAAAACCAAACCAGAGGCATCAGCGCCTGGGGGCCTGTAGGCCGGACTGGCCGCGTCGCTCCGGGCTGCTGCAGATCCAGTAGAACAAAAGGCGCCCACAATAGGAGTCGCATGTAACTTGGGCAAAGTACTTGTACATGATGATATGGCACGTCTATGTAAGTTGAGCAGAACAAGCAGATTACGTGATAGAGGATCAGCGTGGCCCCGATGCGGGAAGGCGGCTGGGCCTGGCCGCTCCCCGTCGGGAACCTAGGGTAACTGCAGAACCGTTGTCAGAGGAGGGGGATCAGCCAGGGAAATGTTCGTCAATGAACTTGGAGGCCTCCTCTGGGATCGTAAAGAAGAACACCTGGTTAGCGTGTTCTATGCAAAGTTTGGCAGGATAGAGCATAGCGTATTTGATTGAGTGGTCTCGCAGCCTTCGTTTCACCGCTTGGAAAGTCTTGCGTTCCCGTTGGACGGCTGTTGAAAAGTCCGGGTAAAGGTGAATCCTTCCGCCGCCCAGTAGTAGCTCACCTTTGAGCCTTGCGGCCCTGAGGAGGGCGTCACAGTCACGATAGTTCAGCACACGAGCAATGATGGGCCGAGGCGGAGCACCGGGCCTAGGTTTAGCCGTCAGAGCGCGGTGTGCCCGCTCAATAGCGAAGTGTGGAGAAAGGTTGGGCTCGTCGAGGAGCGACAGCAGTGTGCGCTGAACAAAATCTTCCATTGGCTCGTGGACTTCATCCTCGGGAACCCCGATGATGCGGAGGTTGTTGTGCCTTGAGCGGTATTCCAATTCCTCGTTTTTCTTTTCCACCTCGAGGACTCGGTTGGAGAGGGCGACGACCTCAGAGCGCAGGGCACCCAGCGCATCCTCAGCGGAGCCGACCCGCGTCTCGACCTCCGACACCCGGCTATCAGTCCTCTCAATGTGGGCCTTAATAGAGGATATAGTGCCGTTCATGTCGTCTAATTTTGAGTGAAGTGTGGTGAAGCCCTCCCGAATAAAGTCCATCATATTTTGGGATTCCGGAGCTGCGTCAGATGAGGCAGCAGGGGCCTGCTCGGCAGCCTCCTCCGACGATCTCATCGCCGCCTTCGCAAACATGTTGATGGAGCTCTGTTTCCTCGTGCCCCCCTTGGTCATCCTGGCGATATCGGAGGTCGAGGAGAAGGCAGGGGGGGCACGGGCCCCGCACCTCGTAACACAGTGTGCAAAGTATGGTTAGGAACAGGAAGCAGCCAGAGGCCGTGGATCAATGAGTATAAGAAATTGCGGCAGCCAGGGCAAAATGGGGAAGCTTAGCTAGCCCAGGGAGACCTGGGGGACAACGCCAGGGGAGCACAGACGCAGGAGACCACAGGGGCAGGACGTAGCGATGTCCAGCGGTCACTGTAAAAGCAGGGGCCCGGCGTAGATGACTGAGTACGGTGAGTAGGGGGGGAGCGCTCCCCGGCTCAATGACCTGGCAGTAGGGCGGGCCGATCTCAGACTCAAAGTCAGCAATGTGGGGTAAGGTGGGCCCCAGGTAAACAACAGATCCAGCAAGAAGTAGTGGCAACAGGGGCGCTGCGGCCCACTCAGGAGATAGGGGGCCCCCCAGTGCAGGGATGCGGGCGGCCAGTGAAGATTAGGGCTCCCCCAGTAGGGCGGACAGGTGAAGATGGAACCACAAAGCAGGAGGGCCCGCAGCCCGAGCACAACCAGCACATGAGGGGATCAGCGTCCGTGGTTGCCCCTGAGTCATAGAATCAAGATGGGGGGGGCGCGCAGCAGCACACCCCTTGACGTACCTTCATCACTCCCAGCTCCGCGTCCAAGGGCGCCGGGGTCTGCTACGGGGGCGAGGGCACCAGCAGGGTGCGGGCCAAGAGCAGAGGAGGCCCGGCCGCGGCAGCGCCGAGGAAGACCCTCCGGGGTCCACGCGCAGCCAGTCCAGGGGCCAGCGCGGGGCCGCGGCTCCAGGGGGACCTCCCGCGCGAGACGGGCCCAGGTGGAAGCGGGCGGCGGGGGCCGGGACCACGGGCACAACACAAGTCCCCCCCCGGAGCGGTCGGCAGTCCCCGATGTGGGGAGGATCTCCAGTCCAGGGGAGGCGAGGAGCCGCCCAGCAGCAGCGGCCACAGCCTCGGGGCCTCCGCAGCGGTAGGAGGCAGCCCCGGGGCAAACGAGGGGTCCGCGGCCCCGGGAGACAAAATCCCACACGGTGGGACCAAGCAGGAGCAGGCGATGAGGGACAGGGCCCCGGGGCACACCGCGGCCCCTCCCCAGAGCAGCCAGAAGTCCCTGGAACGAAGGAAGGTAGGCGTGTCTCCCTCAGGCCGGGTATTGGCGCGAAGCCGCGCCGACGGAGGGGGAAGGGCGAAGGGACGCCCGGATCTCAGGATCCCCAGCTCCGATTCAAACAGGAGCAAGACCAAGTGGTGCCAGGTCCCCTCAGAGGATGAGTCGTGCCCTCCAGGGCAGGGTGCCAGATCAGGAAGGTGCCCAGAAAGGATCGTGGGATCTCCAGACCACGGAGAGCTACGCTCAGGCGGCCATCTTGTTCGGCGCTCAACAGCACCCCCATATAGGAATATTTCTAGCATAACGCGGGTAGTGTCGATTCACCTGGGACACTGGGAGGCATTTATTAGTGGTGAGGGGAGCGGCAATGTCTAAATCGAAAGAGTTGCAAGGCGGCATAACACAAGAATTACAAAACGCAGAACGGGATTTGGAAAAGAGGATGCAGGAGGGGAGGGGATCCCCAGAGGAGGCCAAGACTATACGCCAATTACAACAAGAGTGTAGGGATCACTGGGAGAGACTAAGCAATCTAAGTTATTGGAAATATGTTGAGAGGCAGCATGCTGAAGGGGACAAGCCAGGCAGATTACGGGCCTAGTTATACAAAAGTGAGACTCCTAGTCAAACAATTAGAGCAATGCAAGGGATGGATGGTCAGATACGAGAAACCCAGGAAGGATTGAACTAATGTTTTTTTGAATACTATAAGCGACTATACGCAGACTCTACCAAAGGAGAAGAGATAGATATACTGGAAGCAATAACAGAGATCACACTCCCCAAACTGGAGGAGGCAGAAAGGGAGAACCTAGAGGTCCCAATAACGTCAGAGGAACTAGAACAAGTAATCAAGCTACTGCCCACTAGCAAGGCCCCGGGGGCAGATGAACTCCCGAGCGAGTTCTATAAAGCTTATAAAACAGAAATACTACTCCCCTCCCCCTCATGCTAGCAATGCTCAATGAGGCGTTCAGTACAGGCACACAGCCCGGATCTCTACTGGAGGTGATCATTATTCCGCTCCTGAAACCCAACAAACCGGACACAGAGTGCGGGTCCTACAGACCGCTCTCGCTGCTCAATCAGGACAGCAAGATCCTGACAGCAGTAATGGCGAATAGGTTAAGACCAGTCATAAACAAACTCATACACTCAGACCAAACAGGGTATGTCCCACTTAGGAATATATCCGATAACTTGCATAGACTCCATCACGTTGTAGATGCTGTCCAGGGGACCTCCCAGGAGGAGGCAATAATCTCATTGGATGCGGTAAAAGCCTTCGACTCTGTCAAATGGCCCTGGCTATTGGCGGTTTTGGAAGAATACGGAATTGGGGCCGTATATCTGAGATGGGTCCGATTATTATAGAGTGAGCCATTGGCGCGAGTTAGAACATACGCGAGAATCTCGGAACAGTGGCAACTGAGCAAAGGCACCAGACAGGGGTGCCTGTGGTCCCCAATGCTTTTCATCCTAGCATTAGAGGAGCCCTTAGCGGCGTATTTAAGGCAGCAATATGGGGAAGTAGGAATCAACACTAAGGGAGTGCAGCACTTGATATCGATGTATGCGGATGACATGCTGTTGTATGTGAGGTACCCAGAGGAGAACCTACGATACATTCTGGAGGTTATGGAAAGGTATGCAAGGTTATCTGGCATAACAGTTAACCGGAAAAAGTCGAATATATTCCCCCTGGGGAGATACGTGGGAATACCACAACACAAACCTCTGGTGCTACAGATAAAGTGGGAAACTGAGACGTTTAGATACCTAGGTATAGACGTTTATCATAATACCGAACATAAGCAAAATACTGTGAAGGCGTTATCGAAATTAGAGAAAAGTATGGTATTTTGGGCCAAGCTACCTCTGACTATGATGGATAGAGTGGTGTTACTAAAGATGGTGTTACTGCCCAGGCCATTACATTATTTTGCTAATATCCCACATACAATACCCAAACGATTCTTTTCGAAACTACAGAGCATATGCAGGGGTTTCATCTGGCATAATTCCAGGTATAGATTAGCATTATGGAAGTTACAAAACTCCCATGATGTAGCAAGGTGGCTGTCAGAACACTCGAGTCTAGATTGTTGAGTGCTGAATGCACCCCCTATTTCTTGAACAAGAGGATGTTGTTGCCGAAACAGAAGGTGGGAGGGGCCAGACTATTGGACCTGGGAGGGAAGATGCGGCACAGAGCTTGCCAGTTAATGGAGAACCCGTCCCTGTGTTCCCCACAGATTCCGCTAGTGGCGCTAGAAGGAGTAGATGAGCAAATGAGACTGAACATCAGAAGGAAATGGGAACTGGTAGGAATAGTGGCAATGGGGGATATGTGGCGAGACGGGAAGGTTGAGGAGTTTGATAGACTGGTAGAGGACACAGGGTTACATTGGGGACAGCATATCACACATTCTAGGCTGGTGTGAGGAGTATCAAGGGTACGTGGCTCGAAGCAGTGTTGGCCCAACAACCCAAGGCAGTCATAGAAACATTTTATGATGTGTCAGAAGGGGGCCACAAAGTCTCCCGTATATATGAGTTGCTGATGTCTAAGGTGAGAATGAGGTGGTCCAGACGAGACTGAATTGGGAGGAGGATGTGGGGGAATCAATGGAAGATGGGCTGTGGGTCAAAGTGCAGGGATACCATGAAAAGGTATTGAGGAAACGCGCAGTTGGAACAGATATACCTGTATGTCACCCACAGAGCATACATGACCCCTTTGAAAATAGCTAAGTTTAAACACACAGATATACAGACATGTCTGAAATGCGGGGAGCTGAATGCAGGAATGGTACACATGTTTTGGGCATGCCCCAAAATAGGAGAATTTTGGAGGGAAGTGGCCCACTTCATGGCAGAAAAAGAGATAAACTTGGATGTGAGCTCTCCTTGGGCGTGCCTGTTGGGGGTGTTCCCGAGACCTCGTAGTGCTAAACACGTGAGCAAACTCAAAGACCTGGCATATATACTAGCTGTAGGTTGGGAGCTGTAGTTATCAAGGATAACTACAGCTCCCAAACTGGGATCACTCATGCAATGGACTCATTGAATTTTTCACATGCATTCCAGTCCCTTCCCAAGGACACTGCTTTGATAGTGACTTAACAAATAAGCATTGCTTTTTTGTTTTTGTTATATATATATGTTTTCTAAAAAAACTTCTTTTGTATTTTGCACATTATTATAAATTGTACTCATTTATATGTATTATGTTTATTCTTTGTCATGCTAACTGTTGAAAATATACGATTACACTTTTTCACAATTATTTGTTCATTTATAGTTTTTTCCTGTTTAGACATTTATTCTTTACAAACAATAATGAAATAAATACATGTTTCACAATTATTTTGTACATCCAATAAGTGGGTGGTTGTCTGCATTTTAGCTGCTGATTCATCCATAGGATTTCAAGAATAAAGAAACCTAACTTTTTCGTATATACAATAGTGGACAGCTTTAGAGACTAAAGTATCTGTCCACCCTGAATCTCTGTGGTCTCTAACAGAATCAGCAAGGGTACACTCTTTTGTTTAGTTATATATACTAGCTAAACGCAGAATAGCAATGAGCTGGAAAGCGAGTAGGAAACCGCAGACACAGATCTCGTGGCAAGATCTTAAGAAATGGGCAAATGCCAAAACAACGGTATGGCTCGAGGCAGCAGGCAGAGGGGGTGGGGGAGGAGGCGGTGGACTCGGTGGTTGCCTGGAGACAATTATTAGCGTCACTATCCGTGCCAGACAGGGATAGCCCAGGAGAAGATAGCCCTTCAGGGGCGAAGTAGTGGGGGAAACGTCAGTAAGAGCGGGTGGGGGAAGATCGAAGGGTACTGTAGGCTGGGGGTGGGGAGGAGGTGAGGGTTGGGGGAGAAAATGCAACATGAAACTGTATGTGATAGTCAATATGTACAACGGTTATTAAACGGTATGGTTGTCGTGTTGTGGAAATAATAAAACAAATGTCTAAAAAAAAGACAATATTGGCATCCCCCATAATAGTAGTCAAAAGGGGATGTGATATTCAGTTTTTTGTTAAAGTTTCTCCATGCATTCCAGATTGCCCCCACTGGATCTAATTGGTGAGTTGTCTGATATGGGCTGTCTGCTAGTAACTTCAATAGTGATGTAGGGCTAACTTGAATTCATTCCAACCTAGTATGTGGTAAGCTATTATCGTCCATTATCTAATAATTTGCATAGTGTATCTGAGCCACTAGATAGTTTAATTCTAGGTCAGGGGCGTTTAGTCCCCCTGCATCATAGGGCCAGGTTAAGTGTGTTCTCCGCATGGGGCCTTGGCCATTGGACCAGAGGAAGGAAATGCATGTTCTGTTGAGTTCTATGAAGAATGCGCGTCCCAGCCACAGTGGTATGTTATGAAACATATATAACAATTTGGGTAATATCATTTTGATCAGTGAACATCTCCCTGCTAGTGACATTGGGATGTTTCCCCATCTCTTAAGTCTAGCTTTCATGTGTGTCATATAAATCCAATAGCTGAGGTCTTTTGACATGGAGTGGGACCAAGTAATTAAGACCCCAGATAACGGAATGAGTGTTTTGCCGATGTGTTGGTTGGCTCCAGTTTACTATCAGTGAAGGGGAATACTGATTTATTACTGTTCAAGTGTAGGCCAGAGTATCTGCCGAAGTCCACCATGGTGTGGGATCACTCCCGCTAGGTTAGACGTAGGATCTGCAAAACCTGAGACAATTTTCAGTCGCACGGTCACAGGCTTAAGGCTTTGCATTAAGCAATTTGACAGGAGATGAAATTGGGTCTGAAGCCGTGATTAGATAGTATTTGAAAGAGAAAGGGCCACAAGACTGTATCGAGCACCTTCTACTCATCTAAGGAAACTGCCACTATATTTATGAGTGACAACGGTCTTTAAGACCCTCAATCTTCTTCAGTTTTATCTGCTTTAAGTAACAACATTATAATGGCTTCACGTACCGTCTCTGGTAGAACTCCCCTCAGTAGAGCCTCTTCCCATAGTTGTATCAGGTAGGGGGCCAATATTTCACAATATTCTGTATAAAACTTTGCTCCCAAACCATCTGAGCTAGGCACTTTGCCATTAGGCAAGTCCATTAAGGCTGTTTTGATCTCTTCTATCGTTAGGGGCGTCTCAAGGGAGTCGCTTGCCTCTTTGGACAATAACGCAGACAATATTTTGCTCAGATATCTTATTGCCTCGTCCAGTGAGACACTCCCTTTCGGTTGATACAGTGTTGCATAAAACTTGGAGAAAATATCATTTATGTCCTCATCGGTATGTGCAACCAATTTGTCTTTTTTTTTTATGTATGGTTGATGTGCATTACCTTGTTTAAACCTTACGAGTTGGGCAAGTGTTCGACCCGGCCTATCCGCTTCAGCGTCCTTTCTAGCTAGCATTGATCTATCCAAGAACCTTAATTCTCTGTGGGCAACATTTCTAAAGGCATCTAGTGTGGTTTTACCTTTGTTTTGCAATTCTGGCAAGAATAAAGTATTTTCTTTAAGAAGACCTAAATTCTAAGACCCTTCTGTTCGCCATGTTGTCACACCTGCCATAAGAGTTTTAACTGTTGACACTGCTGGGCCTTCATTGAGATCCCTGAACATTGTTGGTGGGTGCCTTCTCTTAACAGTCATCAAGCCTTTTGCCCAATATATGTACTCTGCTACCTCTGTAGAGCTTCTGCCAGCCCCGACACTCCGTATATCTCCCTGATACACTGTCGCCACCCTTCACCTGGTCCTACCAGATACACCCTTCAGCCAAAATCCCTTTCATGGCAATAACCATTGCCTTCAGGGTCTACAAAGGTCAGATGAAAAACATGTGACCAACACTGTGCTAATTCAGCTTTGCAAGCAATTGTGTGTATTTGGAATGCTGAACAAACCCACTCTCTTAGGCCATGGGGATCTCACCTAGCCCAAATAGCTATCAGGGAAAAGCATGAATGGATCAAGAGACTCATCGGATAAAAGAGAGCAAATATAGACATTATATGATAAGCAGTTATGATGGAAACTGAGCTATGCTGAAATATCTTGTGTGGTCTTTGTTTGGTTTAATGTGCAATCAATTGCTGATAATGTTTTTTTGCATAACCAGGATAATCATGGATCCCGTCCCCTTTTCTTCATACTTATTGAATTTCCTGCTGCGGGGGGACATGACCGGATCCTAAGCTCAGCAATCTGTACTTCCCCTTTAAAATGTGCATGTATAGGCAGGCTGCATACATGTAACGTAGCCACATCCTCGACGGTGCCACCATGCTCTCCGAACCCTCAGACTATTTGTCCGTGTTGGAAGGGCCAGTCACCTGACACAGATTCTGTTCTTCAGTTCGCTGCTTCCTGTTAGGCGGAAATCTGTGCAGTTCCCTTTGGGAACACTGCAAAAGATTTAGGACTACAGGTGTTAGCAGTAAACCCACTTGGTAGCAGTCTGTACCACCCGGATTTACCTGGTAGCTGCGGCTGAGCAGTCAGATTTCCCTCAAGAAGAGTTAGGCAGTATGCAAAGTATACACAATAGGCACTCAGACACGATAGCACAAGCAAACACTGACCAGAGCTTTGGTATCAAGGTATATAATTATTTATTTAAAACACACTTATTGAAACACTCCAGCACTATTATTGTAAATCACTCTAAACACAGTTACTATTATAATATATACATCCCGTATTCCTTATCAGACAAGTCTTAGTTAACACCACTTATTTCCAGACAGAGGTGAGCGCTTAACTATAGATGGCACTCCAATAAGTTAACGAAAAAGGGAGGGAAAAAGGCAGAATGTAGGAAAATACACCACACTAATACTTAGGAACTCTTAAGCAAGGCAGGGAAGTCAAAAGTTACTTGTGAGCCAAAGTCCATAGGCCGGGCCCACTCTTGGAGAGAGCAGGGCACAAATGCACCCAAGATCACACAATGACAACAGGCTTAAAAAGTCTTGCAGGGAGCTCAGAAAGGTTTTAAGTTAGGCTCAGAAAAGTTTAGCCAGGGTGTCCCAGGCTAACCCAGGTTCGAAAGCCGGGGGCTAAATCTACCCCGTACAGTCGGTTGCAAGGGAAGCCAGGCGGAACACGGTACCTTATGTGGAAAGGATCCTCCAGCGGGGGCAGTTGTTCCTGGCAGCGGGTGCAAGTTGCAGCGTCGTCCAGAAGAAGAGAAGGTCTCGACGTGGAGGAAAGATGAAGGTCGTTGCACTGCCAGGGAAGAAACCAGCCGCAGAGTTTTCCGGTTAAATGTACTACCCTTTGATTCGCGGTAGTGGTAAAACGTGGTATCCCGGTTGCCGGGGTGCTTGGCACAGGCAAGGCGGCCACGAGATGCTCCAGGAAGCGAAAAAGGAAGCAGACTGGTTATCCCCACCAGTCGAAGGAAGAAGACTCTCCGGGCTGGAGATCTCCTCTGTCGTTGGGAAAAGTGGTGAGACGGTTCAGCAGGGCTCCACCAGTGGTGTCGTCGTAGCAGGTCGGCTCAGCTTCTCCCTCGTCGGATTCTTAGGTCCTGTGGCGACTACTGAAGTTCCAGTCCCCAAAGCCCTGCTTTTATGCAGCTTACCCCCATTAACTAAGCCTAGCTGTCAATCAAACATGCCAAGTGGTGAGCCGGCCGGCTCACCACTTGGGCCAGTCACACAAGAGTGCGACTTGAGTTACCAAGGTAACTCAGTCCAGGGTGCCTAAACCCCCTCCCACACCCCCTGTGGTACCCAGACAGAGTGGCACCACTTTTGGAGGCTTCTGTGGAGAAGCCCGCCAAAAAGTGGAACAAAAGGCTCAACTTGGGTTGGAGTCACAGAAGCGAACACAAACGCCATTTTAGAACAGAGTTCTGGCAAAAAATACCAACCGGAGAATTAATATTAAATAAACCGGCTGTATGTTCGAGGCTATAGGAATTAAATAATTAAAGTTGGTAGCCTCGAACAATGGGAAATCCCATAGGAAAATATTTGCGGTCGAATATAAAAAGTAGTTTCCACTGCCACCAGCCAAAACTCGATCAGGGGGGACGGAGACGTGCCCCCTCGACTAACAGACCCCGGGGCAATCAAATTGCCCCGACCAGTACGTCCACAATTTGATGGTTTGTACTGGTTTCTGTTAATAATTTGGGACTAGTAAAGCCAATGGTGACTTTACATGCCCTGGGAGACAGTAGTCAGTCCCAGGGTATGGAGTCTATAGTGGGGGGTCACTATGACACCCCAGTGTTACTGCACTGAAGGTGCTGTGTAACACACCTCACAAAAACACATGAAGCCCTATGGAGTAAAAGACCCCATAGCCCATTAAACACATCTAGAGTCAAAGAAACCCACTCAAATCATGCCCAAGAGTGAGGGTTAAAGAGTCTCACTCTTGGCAGGAGAAAAAAATAAACCCCAAAAATCCAGCAAAGCTGCTGGGGGACTCACTAGGTTAGGAAATTCAGCCTAAACAGAGAATTCTCCCTAACACTTCCCAGCAGTAACTTTTTGTTTGATCATTTTTCCCTGCGCTGACCATGGTTCCTTTTCTATGTTTGCTGGGCAACTCTGTTTTTTTCAGTGTGCACAGGCTGCCACAGGTCTTTCTTAGTGGCGGACCCTCACACTCTTGAGTGCTTGGGGCCCCCACACCACTGGGATATCTGTGCGCTCTGTGATGCACTTTTACAGAAGTCACTGAAGCACCGGCTGGTGTGCTGGAAGGAGATCATCAGGACCAGTCCACTGCATCAGCTCAGGAACTTTGTGGCTTTGAGGAAGATAGGTAAACCTCTTTTATTTCCTCAGTACCCCAAGCCAGGTGAGTCCTTCCAGGGAGTAGACTTGGTTGGATGGGCTCGACCTAAGTCTGTCACAAGTAGCTATTGCATCACCAGGGTTCACCCAGTTCTAGGAGGCTGATACCAGTGCTTGCACCAATGGTTCTTCAAGTTCTAGCACCAGACTTTGGTCTAGCGGATGCCTGTCTATGTGAGGTTTCGCACCCGGGGCACCACCCAAAGGGCAATTTGCCTCGTACCGTGACGCATGCCAAGGCCCATTCCACTCCTTTCACCTGGATCTCCTCCTGAGAACACGCAAGGATCTCTGGCGGTGGCAAGTTCTGTGCACCGATCCCATGAAAATAAGGCTTCAACTTTATTGGTCTCATGACATTCAGTAACAGGATATGATGGCACACAGTCGCCCGTGGTAACAGTACCAGGCTCAGACTCATACCAGTCAGCAGGTGATGCCTTTTGGGCGCTGTCAGAAACTGAAGGAGAAGGCGGCACCAACAGGTTTCTGCACCCGGCACCACAGAAAACGCCAGAGCTTCCTCCTTTTTCACACAGAGTGGGACCGGTCATCCAGTGTTAAGAACTACTTTGCTCAACCACTTTCAGTTTACAATGGGCCCAAGGGGCTTTTCAGGGCTGTCGCCAATTATGACTCATGGCAACTCTTCGAGGGAATAACACACTTTCGAGACTTTTCAGGACCTCATGCACTCCAGACCTCTGAAGCAATATTTTCAAGGCCTCATGTGGGAAGTGCTCTAGCCAGTTACACCACAGCCCTTCAGTGCTTTGGTGCCCTCTGTTGGGCCTTAAGCTACTATCCCTCAGACATTAGGAGCTGTCCCTGTTGTCCCTCGATCAGACACTTTATTTATTTATTGCATTTGTTGTTAGCGCCCAGGACTCGGAGGTATCACGACGCTAGAGTACATACATGATGATGCATGCAAAAGTACAGAGTTACAGTTTCAGGTATTCACATTGGGTTAGAGTCAAGAGTATTTGTTAAACAGAAAGGTTATTTTTTTTTTTAAACACATTTTATTGGCATTTGGGTGAGTTTGCATTTAGTAGAGGTACTTGTTAGCCATATAAAGTGACAAAATAACAGGTAACAACAAAAATAACAACAAACTTGCACAGTCTCTTCGTGAGGATGTCCTTGTTCAGCTTGTATTCCGGAGGAAAAGAGCGTGAAGACAGAGTTCCAGGGCTTGCGAGAGATCAAAGTCCAGGTTCTGGGTAGTTCCATACTTATTTAATATTAGAGTGGGCAGATACCTCAGGGGGGCTTGTGGTCTGCGGAGAAGGGTATGTCATGGAGGAGGGCCTTCCATGCTTCAAAGGTGTTGTTTATGTCGACTGCTCCAGTGTTAGCTCCATCTTGCCAGGCTCTGGTCTCGGCTGTGGTCCAGCGATCTAGTTCTCTGATCCAGTGTTCGTATCTCGGGCCCGGTTTTGACTTCCAAGCCATGGCTATGGTTCTTTTGGCCAGGATGCAGGAGATGTCCATCAGCTTGACCACGTGTTTGATCTTGCTCAGTCTGGGGTATGCTCCAAGCAGGCATTCCTTGGGCTCCCAGTTTTATCTGGTAATGCCAGCTTCCATGCAAGTTTGCTTTATTTTGGACCAGAGTTGCATCACCTTGTTACAGGACCAGAACATGTGCAGCAGGTCCGCTGCGTTGGTGCCGCACCAAGGGCAGTTTGATGATGTCTTTTTGTTGAAGCCGGCCACCCTCTTCGGAGTCATGTATGTTCTATAGAGAACATTGAGTTGGATTTGTCGGAATCTGGTGTTCCTGGAGACCTCTCCTTGGGGTAAAGTAATATTCTCTCCCATTCAGTGTCCGTGAGCGTGACCTGGAGGTCAAGTTCCCATCTTTCCTTTAGTGCTGCACTTTTAGGGTTGGGTCTGTCTATCAGTCGACCGTAGAGTCGGGTTACTGGTTTCCAGCCGTCTGAAAGTTCATGCATCTCGCTGAGCAGGGGGTCGGCGTTGGGTTCTTCCGGCCATTCTGGCCATTTCGTTTTTGCAACCTGTCTGAGACGATGATACCACAGGAATTGGCCTCTGCTTAGTTCCTCTGACTGCAGGATCGATTCGAATTCTCTGAATTTGGCGTCTTCGAACATGTCGCCCCAAGTGTAAATCCCAGCGTGCTCCCAGTTTCTTGCCACCCTGAGATCTGTTATGGTTTTGCATGTGTCCACGAGGATGGGGGTGTCAGGAGAATACGGGTGAATCAGTTGAAGGATGGAGCAGGTTCTAGTCCAAATCTGTCTACCCAGCTGCACAATCATGGGGACTTCACATGTTTGTTTCAGTGGGTTCCAAAGTGTTTCCTTGGGGAACAGGTTGGAAGGTATTAGCCTTAGTAATCCTGATTCTGCGTTTGGGTCGTCGTGGAGCCATTTTGTCACATGGCTGAGTTGAGCTGCTAAGTAATACATGTGTAGATCTGGGAGTTGGACCCCCCCTTCTTTGTGTCGCAGCGTGAGGATCTTTAGGGGTAGCTTGTGTCTAGTTGGGCCCCATAGGAAATCTCTGATTAGTGATTCCAGCTTTCTGAAGAAGGGTAGGGGGATGTAATAGCAGACATTTGTAAAGTAGTAGAGGAATCTCGGAAGGATAATCATTTTCACGATTGCTGCTCTGCCCATCATGGCAAGTGGCAGTTTTGACCAGAACTTCATGGAGTTGTGGAGTGCTTTTGTTGCTTTTTCAGTGTTGTGGTCGTGGGTAAGCTCTGGGGTATGCGTTATGTTGATTCCCAGGTAGCAAAACATTCCTGGTTGCCATTTTATTCCCACCTCCGGCAAATCTTCCTTTCTCACCTTGTTGAGTTTGGCTAGCGGGAATGCACAAGATTTTGATCTGCTGGATTTGATTCTGGAATACCGGGCATAGTTGTCCAGGACATCGAGCAAGACCTGCGCGTTCTCTTGTGGGTTCTTTAGGTATAAGTGTACGTCATCTGCGTATAAGGAAATTATGAAGTGCCTGTTGCCTAGTTTTATGCCTGCATCGAAGAACTGCTTCCTGCAATAGATGGCAATCGGCTCCAGTCCCAAGATGTACAACATGGGTGATAGCGGACAGCCCTGCCTGGTGCCTCGTTGTATCGCCCAGGCTTCAGATATTATTCGTCCGGTTTTCACTCTGGCCCTGGGTGAGCTATACAGGACCCTGACCCATCTCACAAAGCCCTCTCCAAATCCAAACTCACTCAACACCTCGATTAACCACTCCCAGAAGATGGAGTTGAAGGCCTTGACGGCATCTAATGACAGCACCGCCAGATCCTCGTCACTTTCATAGGTTTCAGCTATGACGTGTTGTAGTCTCCTTAGGTTGGCCATGGTATTGCGTCCCGGGATGAACCCATTTTGGTCTTCGTGTACAATGGTCCCAATCACCCTCGCAAGCCTCTTAGCCAGAATGGTGGTCAGAATCTTGACGTCATAGTTTAGCATCGCTAGCGGGCGATAGGAATCACAGCGTTCGGGTGGCTTGTTTGGTTTGAGCATGGGGATTATGATGGTTTCCTTCATGGTACAGGGGAGAATTCCCTCTTCATATGCCTCCGTGTAGACCCTCAGTAGTATCGGGGTAATGGTGGCTTCATAGGCCTTGTAGAACTCGGGCGGGAGACCATCGCTCCCCGGGGTCTTGCTGGTGGCTAGAGATCTGATCGCGTCCTTGATGTCATCGGCGGTGATCTCAGTGTCTAGTGCTTCTCGCTGTTCTTCGATCAGTCTTGGGAGCCCGATCTCGTCAAGGGTGGCTCAGATGTCTTCTCTGGGTACTTGGTTATCATGGGAGTAGAGCTCAGAGTAGAATTTTGCGAATGCTGTGTTGTTATCCAGTTGTGACTTATGTGTTACTCCACGTTCATCCTGGATCTCGGTGAGGGAGTGCCTTGGATGTTCTCGTTTGCACAGCCATGCTAGTAGTCTGCCCGGTTTATCGGCCTCTTTGTGTGCCTTGGTGGTGTTGGTTGCAAAGTCGAATTTCGCCAATCTGTCCCAGGCCATTCGGCGTTCGTCTCGGAGCCCCCTCAGGGTCTCCTCCGTTTCAGCTGTGTTGTCTAAGTGGGACTTGAGGCGTGTTATCTCTGCTTCATGTTCTTCCAGTGTCTCCTTCAAGCATCTCCGAATACCTCCCGCTCCAGAAATGGCTTCGCCCCGTGTTACCACTTTCATCGCCTCCCACAGCGAACTCCAGCTCGATACGGACCCTTTGTTGTTGTCAATGTAGTCTTCGAGCTTAGTGCCAAGATCTTCCTTGAACTCCTGGTCAATGAGTGCCATGGGGGACAGTCTCCATGTCGGAATCGGGTCCTGGGGCCGTTCAGCCTCCACTGCATAACCAGCGGTGAATGGTCAGATATCGATCTGCCTAGTTATGCGGTGTCATCCACCAATGCAGCTTGTTCCCTGTCGATGAAAAGGTAGTCAATCCTTGTGTGAATCTTGTGTGGGGCGGAGTAATACGAATAGCTTCTTTCTTCTGGATGCTGCGCTCTCCATATGTCCACCAGGTCTAAGTGTTCCAGGGCGTTGTTGAGAGCCTTGGCAGCGGCATTATGCGGTTGCTGTAGGGGCGCCGACCTGTCCATCTCGCCATTGCTGGCGCAGTTGAAGTCGCCTCCCCAAATGAAGGTGCCCTCTCTGCGGTGGGCTATTTTAGAGCACAACATTGTGATATGCGATGGTATTCCGTGTTGTGGGAAGTAGGAGTTGACCAGGCAAATTGCGGTGTGTTCAATGGTTCCCCATAGTATCAGGTATCTGCCTTCATTATCAGCTTCCAATCCCTGTAGGCGAAACGGAACGCTTGGGTTCACCCATGTGAAGACTCCACGTGCGTATTTGGAGTATGATGCTCCCTTTCCAAAGCCTCCCCATCTCTCTGCCAGTTTGGACGAGGATTCCGCCGTCAGGTGGGTTTCCTGGAGCATTGCTATAGAAATCTTCTTTCTACGAAGGTAGGATTGAATTCAATTTCTTCTCAGGTAGGAGTTCATCCCGCGCACGTTCCATGTCATTATCTTTAGTTGTGATGTCATTTGGATGTGTGGGAGCTCTTTTTTGTCCCCTCCCCAGCGGGTCTGCCCAGAAGGTTTGGTTTCTTGATGAGGAGATTCGGGTTTGACCCTCGTTCCTGCCTATGCTTAGGTACTGTGTCGGTTTCTTCTGCTGTCCGTTCGAGTGTGATGATGTGGAGACTGTGCATCTAACATAACAAATAACGTAACTGTAACTGGTGCGCCTAGCGACTGCATTCACGTTGCTGTGCTCAGGCGCTCTCGCACCGTCGGAACCCATCCGGGCGTCGGGTTCGAGTGGGGTCGGTCAGGCAACTGGCCTGTCCTGGTCTGTTCGCGGGGGCGAAGTCCTGTGTCCAGTGTGGGGCAAAGCGAGAGCCGCATTTAGCTAGCGAACTGTAGTGTAAATTGCTTCCGCGCTGCAGAGTGCATGTGTTTGTGGTGGGATCTTGTGTCGGCGAACATGCACGATACGTGTGACCTGCTCTTTAGCTTCGATCATTTGTCTCTGGTATGGGTGTCTGCGCCTTGGGCTAAGTTGTTGTCCTCCACCCACATGTTGGCAGCCGCTGGGGACACCAGGAAAATCGAGCGGCCTTTGAAGATGACTTTTAACCTGGATGGATAAAGCAGCATATATTTTAAATTCAGTTGCCGCAACCTGGCCTTGATTGGAACAAATGAGTTTCTCTCTCTTTGCACTTTTGGGGTGTAGTCTGGGTAGACGGATATCTTTGAGTTGCCGCGTTCAATTGGGCCAGTCTCCCTGGAGTGCCTCAGAATGACTTCCCTGTCCTGGAAGTTAAGTATTTTGGCTATTATTGGGCGAGGGTGCGAGCCCAGAGGAGGCTTCTGTTGGAGGGACCTGTGTGCCCTTTCGACAGCGAAACCTTGCGTGAGTTTACCTGCGCCTACCTCTTGTTGCAGTAGGGTTTCTATATATGCAGTGGGGTTCGGGCCTTCATCGCCTTCAGGAATTCCCAGTATCCTGATGTTGCCCCTTCTGGCGCGCTCTTCGGCCTCCTCGGCTCTCGCCTCGAGAAAGGCCACCTTTCTTTCAAGGTCCACCACCTTAGCCTTCAGCTCCACAGTGTTTTCTGTTGTCTCTTTTATGGTTGCCTCAGAGGTGGCGACCCTGTCCGTTAAATTCCTGGCATCCTGTCGCACAAGCTGAATGTCCGACCTAAATTCGTCAATCTTGGTGTCGATAAACGTGCGCAGAGATGCTATGGCTTCCAGCACTTGTGCTTGGCTCTCGGGGGGGGGGGGGAGGTCTGCGTTTTTTCATTTTGTAGGATTGGGGATGGGGGGGGTGCTGGTCAGCCGTAGTCTTGAGTTTTGTAGAGACATAGCTGTCCATTGTAGCGGGTTTTGGTTTGCCTCTGGTGGACATGGCAGGTCTGCGGGAATGTGGCGCGGGCGGGTAACCGTGGTGCGCCCCACGTTGGTTGGATTAGGTGGGGATTGGATGGCGTTGTCTTGCTGATGCGTTGGGAGGTAGTGGCCCTCAAGTTTTGTGAGAGTGTTTCACTCTTCCCAGGCAGCGTGAGATGGTTGATAATGTTTGTTGGGGCTCAGATTATCTTCCTGTAGCAGGATCAAGGGAGGTTGAGCAGTGCTGGGCTCGGGGCTCAGAGCCGGTGTGGTGGTGGCTGCTGATGCCACTATGGAGTTTCACGGGGCCCCCCTATCTCCTCACCTCGTGGGCGTTGATCTTCGCCGCAGGTATGCCGGTGCTGTCCTCAGGTGGGGGGTCGGGTATCGCTCGCGCCGTGTCCGTTAATCTTCCCCAGCGGTGTTCAGGGTTTTCCTGGCAGGACGATGCGGGCACGTAGGAAGCTGCGGGAGCAGTTCCAGATCTCGTTGGCTGTGGCTCGCGGCGCCTTGCGTGTCGGTGGGGCCTCGGGAGCCCAGTGCGCAGTTTTGCAGCTGTGTGGGGATATGTTCCCCAGAATCGCATCCGCTATTGTCCTGCTTCTCCGTGTGCTGAACTTCAGGACGATGGCCGTCGCGGCAACACTGGCAGCGTTAGTGCAACGCGGAGGCCGCCATCTTGAGCACAGGCGAGGGTGGAGAGGGTGAGGGATCGTGCAGGGCTGAATTTTACTTTCCCGGCTCCGTTTCTTCTCGGCATTGTTGTCGCTGTTCGGCGGCGTGTTCCGCCGTCCTGTGTCTGAGTTTGTCGCCCAGAGGTGAACTGCATGCGGTCAAACAAGGATCGTGGTGCGGCGTCTCGGCCAGAGCTCGGCGCCTTAGCCTCCTTCCACCATGAGCTCCAGGCCACGCCCCCTAAACAGAAAGGTTATGATTTGTTTGCGCAATACCTGGTAGGATAGTTTGTTTCTGATGGAAGGGGAACGCGTGTTCCATAGTGTATGCGCAATTACAGTGAAGCTTGATCCCCCATATCTTTTCCTGGTGAATCTTGGAGTGGTTAGTGAGCTGGAGGAGGCGTAACGCAGGCTGCTCGAGTTTGGTTGTTTGAAGATGCGGTGGGTGAGGTTGGGGGCGTGTTGTGGAGGCATCAGTGAATGGTGGATAGAGCTTTGAACAAAATGCGGGCTTGAATGGGGAGCCAGTGAGCTTTGCATCTGATTAGGGAGATGTGCTCTGAGCGTTTGAGGCCCCATATTCTCTGAGGACGTTAGTCTGTATTTTTTGAGATTTTTAGAAGATATCCCTGCCAGGATGGCATTGCAAAAGTCGAGCTTGCTGCCAATGGTAGCTCTTGCTAAGGTGAGACAGTTGCTAGTAGTGAGGAATTTTCTGCATAGATTGAGGAGTTTAGTTGAGTAAGCTGCAGAGAAGGCCACCACATTCACATGTCTGTTCATGTTGAGGTCTGCATCGAGGTAGACTCCCAGTGTTTTGACATGAGGAGAAACGGGGATGCTGTTCCCGTCAATGAGAAAGGCGGTGTAGGCAGGGTCTAGGTGTTTGAGGCGGTGAGGAGAGCCTACAAAGAGAAGCTCGGTTTTGTCGTCATTCATGCAGAGGTGGTGGTTGGCCATCCAGACCTGAATGATGTTATAGATGCAATCGATGTTAGCCGAGTCAAGCTCATAGGGGCTGGAGAGTTTGAGGAGAATCTGGGTGTCATCAGCAAAATGTATGTATGGATGTTAAGAGAGTCAAGGTGATCGAATAGGTCCTTAATGTATGTGTTGTAGAATGTGGGGGAAAGGCAGGAGCCTTGAGGGACACCGTATGGGATGGTATCCGCCACTTGGGTTCCGGCAAATACCCTAGAGGTTCGGTCGCTCAGGAAGGATTTTACCCATTTGGCAGCTTCAGGAAAGAAGGGTTGAAGGAGGTGGCAAGGCGGTGGCAGAGGATGTTGTCAACGAGGTCAAAGGCTGCTGTGAGATCAGGCAGCAGGAGGATGGCGAGGTCACCATTATCGTGGAGGTGGTCGAGTTGGATTTTAAGATCAAGGAGGGCAGATTCAGTGCTATGCCTTAGTCTGAATCCAGATTGATGCTGGCCATTTAAGGAGTTGGTTTCCAGGTAGGCTTGGAGTTGTAGGTATGCAGTGCGGTCGAGAATTTTTAGGAGGAAGGGGACTGTAGTGATGAGGCTGTAGTTAGTGGTTGGGGTGGGGTCAAGAGAAGGATTTTTTAGTATAGCTGTGGCCCAGGCTTCTTTGATGGAGCTGGGTATGGTACAAGTGCGGAAGGAGGCGTTGATAAATTTGGTGATGGTGGGGGCCAGTGGTTCAGCACAGAGCTTGAATTGTGTGCGCGGCATCGGTCGCCTGTGCAGTTGTAGGCTTTGAGGGGTTATATGGTAACAAGCGTTTCTGCCGGGACACAGATGAGAATTGGAAGGGAGGGTTGTTGGATGTGGTGAAGGAGGGGCTGCCATAGTGGTTTGGGGAAACTGAGATTTATTTAGTATGGTTTTTTCCTCTGAGGTTCTGGATTTTGTTGGCTAGGGTGGATTGTACCAGGGAACACCAGGCTTTGTCCTTGGGGAAGGTTGTGATGAGCGGGACAGGAGTTTCAAACTCTTTGAGGATGTTGAACAGCTCTCTGGTGTTGGAGCATGCCTCAGTTATGCAGGTGTTGTATGTATTGGCTTTGGTGTTGATGATAGCTTTCTTGTAGGCGGTGGCGCAGGTGCTGCAGGCATATTTGTTGGAAGGAGAGTTTTTTTTACGCCAGATGTGTTCTTTGGAGCGCTTGGTTTTACGGAGGGCTGCTAATTCCTCAGTGAACCAGGTATGATGGTGTTTTTTTTTTCTTCGAGTGGTCACTATGAATGGGACATGGAGGTCCAGGGTGTAGTTGAGGGCAGAGTTGTAGGCCAAGAGAATGGTCTCACGGTTATTGTTGGGGCACGAGTCGAGGGCGGCCAGGATGGTTGGCTCGAGAAGTTCCTTGGTATGTTTTTTAATGTGTCTAGCCGTGATAGGAGGGTGGGTGGGTGGGGGGGTTACTAATTTGGCGGGGGACGTTTTTAGGTCCATGGTGAACAGAATCAGAGAGTTGTCTATCCAGGGTACGGGGTTGATGGCTAGGATTTGGATAGTGATATTTAGGTAGAAGATCCACTCGAGGATCCGGCCTTTGGAGTGGGTGGGGGAGCTGGTGGCTTGCATGAAGTTAATCTCTTGGAGGGTCATGGCGAGAGCGGAGGCCTTATGATCTGTGAGGTCCATGAGCCCGAGGTTGAGGTACAAATTTGGTGTTCGGCTTTAGGAGTGGGGCGATGAGGAGGGGTAAATCAGAGTCTGGTGAGCCAGTGCTGTAGGGTTGACGGTAGATGAGCAAGATGTTGGTGATCCTTTGCGGGCCTGATTTGATTTTGGCTGGTAACATTTCGTATCCTGCTAGGGGTGGTAGGATGAGGGTTCTGATCGGGAGTGGCATTTTGGAGATGATGGCGACTTCGCCGCCATGGCTTCCTATTCTTTCAGTGCGAAGTATGGAGTAATTAGCGGATGGCCAGTGAAAGGCTAGGGCCAGCTGCTTCATGCAGCCAAGTCTCTGTGATGGCGAGCAGGTCGAGGTTGTTCAGTAGGAGGAGGTTGTGGATGTTAAGATGGATTCCTGAACCTTCTGGACAAGCCAGACCAATCAAGGTAGCATTGGCAGAGGTCAAGGCTAGGTCTCAGGAGGGGTGAGGGTGACTGAAAGATCTCAATGAGCACAGAGTAAAGGACACCACAAATCACTTTCAGTCAGGAATATATATATATTAAAAATACATGTATATTTGTTCAAGGCCTTTGAAATTCAACACAAAGTAATTATCAATAGTAATACATCAAACCAGTACAACACTACTATAACACATATATACAGTACCAAGTGTCCTAAAAGATTAAAGCACAGAATGGGTCCACAACATAAAAGGAAAGGGAGCAAGCAGTGCAAATAGACTTTTGGCAGGTCTACAGCAATCAATCAATCCTTAACTGAGATGCAATCCAGTCCTTACGAAGAGTGGAACCTAACGCTCAAAAGTACTTTCAAGTGCAGAAGGGCGAAAGCACGGTCTCTCGTTGGGGTCGTAGCAGCTCAGGGAGGTGGGTGAGGTGATGCAGAACAGGTTCCCACTATTCGTGGAGGGTCTCCCCAAATGGGTACAACGGGTTCCAGTAGTTGTGAATGGGACGGGAGCTCAGGATACCTGTGGAAAAGTGAATGGCCCTCAGGGGACACTCCTGCGTAAAAATGGATGGATGCGCTAGAGGCCACTGGTAAGGGTACTCATCGACCCCCGGAGCACTCTGGACCAAACTTCGACAGTCAAGTCCACTTCGGTTGCAGGTTCAAATGCGGCACTTGTGCGGCTCTGCGGCTTTCAGCAGCGAAGTTACAGCGAAGATTCCCTGGCGGGACAATGGCAATTTCTCCGATCCTGGTGGATAGATCAGGCTAGTGTGACTGTAGCAGGCTTCAGGGCACAGAGGGGCACCACAGCAAAAAAACACCTGTGAAGTTAGTGACCACGGCTGGGCGACACAGTAACCGCGTGTACTCGGTTCGGTTGCTCTCTCTTTATTCCAGACCTGGGAATGCCAAGTGTACGAAATTTGGTGTGAGAGTGAACACAGAGCTTGCGATGTACCACGTTTCAAGGGTCTCCTCGAAACAGCTGTGGTTTCAGAGCAAAGGTCCTGCGCAAGCTGGTCACCCCACTGGTTGGCCCAGGAACATTTCCGAAGAGGCTTACTTGCAGGTTTAGATGAAGGTGTCGTGAATAGTTAGCTCCCAATATTCAAATGGGTCGAAGTGCCTTTGCAGACCTTCTGGTTCGATCTGATGCATTGGGGTCCAGCGGGACAACAATGGGCTCAGGGTGCCAAACCTTCCATCTGGTTACCAGCGGTTCCTCGACTTGGCTTCTAAGTTTCAGGATGCTTGGATCCTATCCTAGGTTCAGTGAGAACTCAGAAACTGCTAACAAGCTAAATAAAAAGAAAGCAAGTGCTCAGACCGGCTAAGTCCTTAGCAGCTCTTATAAAAGTGCCTACGAAGTTGAGGGCCGTAGGTCATCAAAGGCCCAGGGGTCCAGTCCTGAAGAAAAAGTGGGGGACTCATTAACATATCAATTAAATGTGGCGTCACGAGAAATAAGCATATCAAGTTGCCCACTGGAAGAAAAAAAAGTGGGGGGACTCTGTCAAACCCTGCGCATACCATTGACTTGAGGCTGGAAGGCAGCCCTTTCCATCCAAGTATATGGGAGTATTTTGAGGTTTTCATAACCGAAGAAACCAGGTGAAAAGTTCCCTATTACTGTGGTATGCACAGGCAGATGTCGCAAAACACACTTTCTTCCCCCATAGGTTTTGTCTCTCATGTCTCTCCCACCCAGTTCTCTAAAACATCAAAGTGACGTGAGTGTCAAAGTCCACAGCACCCCTGTAGTCCACCACGGTTATAGGTCAAAGTTTCAAATGCATAGGATTGAATTCCAAAAGGGTCGAATCAAAAGGACCTAAAACCAAAGGGTTGAATTAAAAAAAAAAAAATTTACTGTTTTTTTGGGGGGAGGGTTCCCCCAAACCCCCTTTTTTGTGGTAAAACCACTTCTTTTTTAAAAAGGAAACCCCAAAAAAATATATTTAAAAAAAAAAAGAATTCGACCCTTTGGTTTTAGGTCAAATTGAGTCGACCCTTTGGCATTCGATCCTTTTGTATTAGGTACTTTAACTGGACACCGTCCACCATAACATAATCCACTGGTTCCTGGATTCTGGTGGTGGTGGGCAAGGGCTATAGTCTTCCCCCTCCTCATTCCATGCCCTTCCCTCAGCGGTTTGCCAACCCCTGTGGCAAGAGATTATAAAACATACAGACAGGAGCAATAAAGCATATTCCTCTGTCAGAGAAAGGGGTTTGGCTTCTATTACAGGTTTTTTGCCGTCTTGAAAAAGAACAAGGCTGGCCTCCTAACAGTTCTTGACCTATCTTCTTTCAACCTTTTGTTAGAACGAGATGATTACCCCAGTACTGATTAAAACTTCTTTACGTCGGGTGCCTGGCTAGCTATGTGTATCTCAAGATGCATACCTACATATGGTGATTTGACCTCGAACCGGTGCTCCCTCTGTTTCTCTGTCGGAAGCATCCAATGCAAGGTTTTTTTCTTTGGGTTTAGCTTGTCCTCGAGGGTCTTCACAAAGATGATAGCCTTGGTAGCAGCGTACCAAATTCTCAATCACATACAACTGCACCTGTATTTAGAGGACTGGCTGGTGAGGGTGGGCTTGTCGTACCAGGCGATTTGTCATCTTAATCTCCTGACCTCATGTTCTCCATGGAGCTTTCTGTTAACACCAAATAGGTTTTGGTACCGACACAGCATGTAGAATTGGTTTGCAGTTGTACAACATGACACAAGGAAAATGACAGATTGTGTGCTACTGGTGTCCTTGGCAAGGTTGGACAATCGCAGCATTCAGTTCCACCTGGCGGCTCATTGGGCCCAGATGAGCCTCAGGGCAAACCAATTTGCATTCTGGATTTGATCAGGGACGATCTTTTATGGTGGACGAACAATCAGAGTCTCCTGTTGGGTCCTCCCTTTCAGGATCCCGTGCATCAGATGGCATTGATGACAGAGTCCTCACTGTTGGAGGGGGAGCCACTATGGGATATCTACAGATCCACAAGATTTGGAGTCAGTGGGAAGCTAGGTGCATATAAACATCTCGGAGCACAATATGATATTACTGGATGTTCAAGCTTCTTTGCCTGTTCTAAAGAACTCCTTACTCATGATTCTATCCTCACAGACAACATAGTAACCATGTTTTATACGAACAAGCATGGGGGGCGAGGTCAGTGAAGCTGTGTGCTCAAATGATGCTCATTTTGGAGTGTGCTCTGCAGAAAAACATCCTTTTTAGGACGGACAAGGAGTAAGCAGATTCAAGGGAGGGCACGCCACATATGAGGGTGAACTCCACCCTGATATTCTGGCAGAGATCTTTGCCAAAATCAGCATCCCTCAGGTGGTTCTCCATCATACAGAAGTGAGCCAATTGTTATCGTTATGCTTCATCGAAAGGAAGGTGAGTGAACTCTTTAAGGGATGTTGTGTCATTCCCTTGGGACAATATGTCGGCACATGCCTTTCCCCCTCTGGTTCTCAAGGTTCTCCTGATGTTTCAGAGGGCCAGGAATTAACCAATCCTCCTAATGGTGCCACATTGGCCTGCGTATGGCTCCTGGACCCTCCTCTCTTTCGACTGTCCCTTCTGGATATCCTTTACCAAAAAGGCAGAATCGTATTCCACCCTGCCCTCAATAGCTTTCCTTGGCGCTTTGGCGCCTGAACAGTTGACATATCGTCTTCTCTGACTTCCAGGAAGTAAGATGCCAATCCTAGAGGCATCCAGGAATTGGTCCACCATATCCCAGTTTAAAGGGCAATTGCTGCAATTCTGCCGGCGGATGCCTGACAAATTCATGAATCCCTTACAATCATCATTTAATGATGTATTATCCTTCCCTCCAGCCTAGTACACTCAGGGTCACAGGTTTCACTCGTGGGACCTTCCTGGTGTCTCTGGGGGCATGCAGTATTATAACACGGCTATCTATTCCCAGCACACAAACCACAATCCTGGGGTAGCCTTTCTCTACTGTCTGGAACCAAATGTACATATTAATGTAAGGAAGCGAAAGAGGATCAAATAAATAAAAATAATGGTGTCTGATTCCTCTGAAAAACCAAATGCTAAATCCTGAACAAATGGACCACATAGAATATTCTTAAAACGAACAATTAAATAGTTTATTCCGAATGTATTACAATTTTAAACATAGTATAGCAAAGTATTAAACCTAGTAAAACCAACAGGAACAAAACAAAAATCAGAAAATACACAATAAATAACAATTTTTTGAACACATAACAAATGTATATACACCCACAATTGGACAAAAAACAAATGTTTTGATAATCCAATTTGTGTAAAACAATTCTCAGCCCAACATGTTTCTGCCCTTATCACACAACTCGTAGGACATTCGTCAAAATGCAATTGATTCTGATAAATGCTTGTACACAACAAACTCCAACAATGAATAAGGGATACCTGCTCACTGTGCCTGGTATTGCCCATAGTGAAGAAAACTAATTTCTGGTCCTCATTTGTAGAACTTCTGAATATATGAAAAGGCCTTAACTGGCTGCCAAATACTGCCATACATGAAACGCACAACACTGACTTTCATTAATGGGGTCTCCAAGTGCCCATCCCAAACTCCCAAAAAAATGTGAGTTCACCCCTTGTCTAGGGGACCACAATGACAGAAAAATATGCCTTACCTAATACACCTATTCCTCCTAAGCACACTCCAAATTGTGCCAGGCGTCCGTATTTCAACTTCGCAAATTCAATGGAGAAGGTGTCAAATGTGTCCGGACATGGGCGAAAAAAACACAGACCACAGCCCATGCCCTCTGGTGAGTCATATTACTCTCCACTGTAACATTGACCCACTCACCATAGACGTCTCGACCATTGCCACTCGCCACAGAATCTTCAACCAGTGTAAAATACTTATGTTGTCCTAAACGTGCCAATTCTGTCCAAAGGGCTACGTTCCCAAAACATCCCCATTACCAAAAACGATGTTCTCCTATCAAATCCCCAACAAATGAAGCCCCAGTGTCTGGTCAGGAGTTACCAACAAATCGCTACCATTGTGCAGCTCAAAAACAGGGGAGAGCATCTACGTAGCGGTCCACAGATACCAGTGCACACAGTCTTACCTTCATTACACTCAGTGATAGTTCCACGCGGCGCAATGCGACAGGACTCTAACTGCTAGCACTGCCAATCCCTGCATCTCACCACAAAGGTTTTTCAAGCACAACCAGCTTCCGCTTGGCAAACACAAAGGAAGGACTACTGATGCGGAAATACACCTGTGAACAAATGAACCAACCCTGGTGCCATATTGGTATTCGCCCCGCATAGTGTTGCAGTATGCAACGACTATAAGCAGCCTCGAAGCCTGAAGCTAGTTGCGTATAGCCCTTTTTCAGATCTAAGTTGGGTAGTTATAATGTGAACGAAGATAATCGCACCAAGGTGGCAAAATTCCTAGTGGCCATCCGATCTCGATGGGTCATAAATTGGTAAACCAGTCCTAAAAATTCCAAATAATTAAAAATACATTGTGGCTCAAATGTCGTCTACCCCCCTCTCAAAGACTAAACAACAATGGCTCATGGAGATCGCATTTACAGCACCCCACTTAGAGGAGGTCCAGTACTCCAAAAACCTCCACAAATGGCAGTAGACACGCAAACTGTAAAAACCAAATGATGAAATAGTGTGTATGGTAATTGACACACTCTTGTAAGAGGATGGAAAAATGCACATTTATTATGCAACATATTTACATATGACATGCCCATGCAATAAACAGAAGATTGTCAATTGTAATTGCACCACATGCAAAAGCTTGCAATACACCTGGTGTGTGTAGATGGCATTAGACTCACATGTTGATGTCATGGACGCATATGACGAATACAAAAACACTATCTAACAGATGTACTATCCTACTGCAAACCTTTATACAACACAACAGGTATGGCTTTTTTCCCCATTTCTTGTAGGTCTTATTACACATGAGGGCACACACATGTTTTGCAATAATGGTAAGGACAACCCAAGTCTCAAAAATGTATACATGACAATGTCACCATTGACACTACTCTGTGCTACAGTACTCATCCAACATCCCATCTGTAAAACTCATCTTATATGACATGAACATTATGCCATTCCAGTCCTTCGTTGAGTGCCACTATGTGGCTGCTGGTTTTTAAAATAATGTTTTGCTCGAAAGTGAGCAATCTCTGATTAATATCCTCCCTGTTGGACCCCTGAATTTTCTTTAGGATTACCAAAATGATGTTCTCATATGTGTGTCCCTTTTCCATATAGTGCTTCACCAATAGAACCAGAATGATTTTATTTTTGATACAGCTACGCTGCTCTGTTTTGCACCTCCTCTTTGTCTTACCTATATATCGAAGCCCACACGGGCATGTAATCATGTACACTACGTTTTCACTGTTACAGTTAGTTTGGTCTTTAATGGACCATCTACCCTGCAGTCCAATAGGCACTTCTTTGACTTTCACTGTGTATTTACACATGACACAATGTCCACAAGGAAAATGACCTGTGACGGGTGACATGCCCCATATAATTGTCTTTTTTAACATCCCTGAATTTCTTTCTGTTATATCATTTCTTATATTCTGACCTCTTCTTTCAATTTCTCATAATAACCGACTGGATTTTGTAGGATAAATTGGAGTAAGTGTTCACAAATCTAGTCCTATCTCCATTTTAGCTTTCTTAGGTGCTTTTTCCAAAGGATCTTCCCAGTTGTTGTTATAGCTCTTTTAGCAGAGTCTTTCACCAGTTTACTATGATAGCCTCTTGCAATTAGTTTGTTATAAAGCACATTGGCCATGTTCTCGTAATGCTTTTTGGTGCTACTGTTCCGCTTTCATCTAAGGAATTGGCCAAAAGATACATTGATTTTATTATGTTTGCCATGATGACTCGAGAAATGCAAAAGCGCATTCCTGTCTGTGGCCTTGATATAAGTCTTGACAAGTAGTTTGGTTTCATGATGAAAGATTGTAATGTCTAAAAAATGTATTTCAACATTGCTGATTTCCTTGGTGAACTTAAGAAACATATTTCGTGCATTAAGCCAAGTGATTAAAGTGTCGGCATCCACACAACAGCATTCACACACTATAAAAATGTCATTGATATACCTTAGCCATTGTTTTAAATGGATCTTGAAAAGATTGTTCTCTGCATACGCTATCGATTTCTCAGAAGTATCGACATATATGTTGGCCGAATTTGGGGCTATATCTGCCCCCTGCCTGTCCCTTCGACTTGTAAAAAGGAAAATCCCAGGAATTGGAAGAGATTCTTGGTGTGGGCATATTTTGTACACCACAGAATGAACGCATTACTAACTGGATGGTCATCAGTTCTTAGAAGCAATATTTCCTCTACCACTTCCAATGTTACCCTTTGGGGTCTCATAGTTTACAGTGACTGTATATCCAGACATATTAACCGATGTGATTCAGGCTCAAAAAATAATCCCTTGATTTTGCTAATCGCATCTTTGTTGTCCCTTAAATAACTCTCAATTTGTAACACACATGGTCTTAAGTAATAGCATTTTTAGATAGGGGCTTGTGAGAAAGGCATGGTGCTCAGAGGTAAACAGATACAAGTTTCGAAAATCTTTATTTATAAAAATGGGGTTTGAAGAATGCCTAACTTGCCCTATTTCTAAATGGGAGTAGTCTCGACCATTAAAATAAAGAAGAAAGGCTAGTCCAAAGTCTGTCTGTAAAAAGTAAAGACTTTGTCAAACCTATGCCTGCCCTCACGTTCTAACTTAACAATGTGTAGGGTATTGGATCAAATATATAAGTGTCTCAAAAGAATATCAAGATGGCCATGGACTTTCTTCTGAACTCCCTTCCCCAAGCTGAAGTCACCCTGGATCTCCAAAAGGTCAGTTTGTTAAAAACAGTACACAAAAAGGCAGTTCAAAAGCTTTCTTATTCGGCACAGTCTATGTACTTCTCTCAGGTCCCCTCGCCTGATTCAATGCTCTCTAGTATAATACAGTTCTGTTTTAATAATGTTCTCTTTCTCAGGCTTTCCTTGCCTGATCCAATGCTTTATTGCATAACACAGTTTTATTTTAACAATTTTCCTGGGTGGATCTCTCTGGCTTCGCTTACCGGAGCTTAGCCCTGCTTTACGGTTACTTTAAACTCTTTAGAGTTTTACATTACAACATTTCATCATCTTGATACACGGGGTTCCCTTCCCCAATCTTCCTGCTTTCGCGATGCGGTTTAAGTTGAAGACTTTCGAAACGGCACAGCTTTACTTATTCCCATGCTTGACCACTCTGTCCCTGTTGCATTCTGGTTATCGTATTCCTCATACTCTTAGTCTTTCCTCAAGCTTGGCCTCTAGCACCACAACAAGGTCTACTTCCTTGTCTCTGTATTAAAACCTGCTCCTTAGCACCCCAACAAGTTCCACTTCCTTGTCTATTCATTTATTCACTCAGTTCTGTTTCATTTGATCCCCATTGGGATCTTGCTTCACTCAATATTCTCTTGCGCAGCCTTTCCTGTCGGCTTTTACTTCCATCAACTTTATTCAACTGGCTTTTCACCTCAGCGATACTTTGTTTAACTTTTCGCATTTCACAGAGACTTTCGACAATGCAGTATTCCACAGGACCACTCTGTTATTTTGTTTCATCACAAACGCGCCTCGCTTCTTACATGTAACCTTGCTTGCAACATAATCATTTGTGTCGTTACAAACCGGGCTTTCATCACTTTGAACTCACTGGCTGTACTTTAACAATGGGTCCTTCGCAATTTTTTTATCTGAGCTCAGAGTCTCTGCCCCTTGGACCTTCCTGCGCGGTTTCTCTGTCCCAGGGAAATGAGCAATCTCTTGGCACAATGTTCAGAGCGATTAACCAGCTTCTCAACTTCCTTTGACAAACCCTTTCGGCTTAATTTAATTAATGTAATTGTTTTTTTATAACACGCCTAATACTGTACCTGAGTTCGGTTCCTAAGCGCGGACCTGGAATTCAAACCTCTGTTGCTCTGCGT
Source organism: Ambystoma mexicanum (assembly GCF_040938575.1). NCBI lineage: Eukaryota > Metazoa > Chordata > Amphibia > Caudata > Ambystomatidae > Ambystoma > Ambystoma mexicanum. Next base: position 293,503,676 of record NC_090936.1, on the reverse strand, counting down.
GGTCTTGCTTCCAAGACCAGGCTGTTGCCCCGTGCTATGCTCCGTTCTTGGAGACAAGGCTCCCTCACCACTCTTTCTCCTGCTACAACCTGTAACCTTGTAGCATCTCGGCATCCTGTCCTCTCAAGCCTGCTGATTCTCAGTAGCCTCTGCTCAGCTGCTCACCATCTCGCATGCTCTCCTTCTCGAACTCTCCTTTGTCTTCCTCGCTTTCTGTGTTCCCTTTGTGAATCTGGGTTCCACCTCTTATACTTAGTTTGGTTCTCAATTGCATTCAGGTGTTTGTGATCGTAGCTAAGTGCCTGACTTCGCCGGTCCTCATTAGAGGGACATTCATAGAAAGAGAAAAGTCCTTTTCAGTGTAGGTGTTCCATCGTAATGTTATTAAGACAGGAGAAGCATTGAGGGTTCTTGGGAAACCAGGGGTCTGGCTAACAGTAGGCAGAGGGGATGTTGAGTAGGGGGATATACCTAGATCATATCCTGTCTGGGCGAAGCCCAGGCAAAGTTTGCCTCTGCGGCTGTCCGCGGATGGGAGCAGCTTTATACAGACGCTGTCATCTCGTTTGCGTGCCTGCCTATATATTGTCCTGATGCGGCTTATAGCAGCCTTACCTGTTCTTCCATTGCCAGCACGCTTATATGCTGGTACTTACTTTGGTTCCACTCTTCTGCTGGTATTATTGCTTCTCCTTGTGTCCATTTCTCCTTTTTACTTCATGCCGCCAACGGGCAGCTCAGCTGACTCGCGCCTTTTGATCCGAACTATGCAAACTTTATCTACCCTCCTTGTATTTCAAATACCTCTTCTCATAACACAACTATCCCTGCTTCTTTGTCTACTTCTCAGACTTTTTTTGTCATACCCCGCACCCCTGAGCTCGAGGGGCGGTATTGACATTTTGTATCATTCTAACTTTGTTATTGCCCCCTCAACACTATCTCTCTCTACCTTTCCCTCATTCAAATTCTCATATACCACTTTTTCTAAGCCTTATCAGATCTCCTTTTTACTCCACTGTCATCCTCTTGGGCCTGTCGGCTCATTCTGTCGAGATATTGACACTCTTCTTTTCATTATCCTTTGTTATGCTACTCCTCTCATATTTTTGGGAGATTTAATTCTTCATCGCTTTACTGTTCACTCTACTGTTCCTCTGCTTGCCATTTTTGATTCGTATTTTATTTCTTCCCTTTCTACTCCCCCTTCTCATTTCTCTTGATCTTATTTTTGTTTAATCTCTTTCTGCTTCATCTGTTTCGTCACTTGCTGTCTATCTTTCCGATCACCATCTTCTGTCTGCCACAATTTTTCCAACACTTCCTGTTCCTTCTTCTTCTTCATCTTTACCTTCATCATATCATCGGTATGATCTGTGCAGTTTTAATGCGCTGCTCTTTGTTCCTTACCCTCTAATTTCTCTTTTGCAGCCTTGTCTGCTGACAAGGCTGCATCCACCCTTCTCTCTTGGCTTTCTTCTTCTCTAGATGCACTCATTCCTAATTTGATTTTTTACTACACTTCTCGTAAACCCCTTCAGGCCTGACTTTCTACTCATCTTCAATCTATACGCCATGTTATTCCCTGCCTTGAAAGACGTTGTCTTAAGTCTAGCTCTGGTGGTGATTACAGTTGATAATCTTCCCATCATGCTCTTTACGACAACTGTTTACTCTCTGCTAAACAAGCTTATTTCTCTGATCTTCTACATATGCAGTCTACTCATCTGTAACGCTCACCTGATTCCCACGGAGGCGCAGGTCTGGCTTCGAGTGCTGATGCTTCTTCAATGGTGAAGCGCAGGACTCTGAAGATGGACAGGAAGGGCCCTCTACTCTGGCTTCTTCGGCTCGCAGGAATATTCCCCTGTGCGTGAAAAGGGAGTATTACCTACTGACTGAGTTATGCTCAAGCCTCCCACTCTCTTCCAACCCTCCATGATACCCTTCCACGATTCCCCGTGAAGTCTCACCTTAGGGCGCGTTGAAACCCAGTTACTTCACTGGATTGAGGATTGATGGGAGTTCAGGTAAGCTTGACTATTCAGGTAAGGCTCTGTAAAAGTTATGTTGCAAGTTCAAAAGTCCAAGCTTAATAATAATGTTCATTGTCTTTTTGCAGCAAGCGCTAATGCTTATGTCTTTTTTCCCCTTAGGGGCCGGGGTTCGGAATGCCGGAGATATGGCACCGACCCGAAGTGAAATGTGCAGTTCCAGTTCCAGTAAATGGCAGATTAGTTCTGGATGAGCGCTCGGGAACTGTCTTTGCATACGCTCATTCAATGTCTTTGTCTTTTTTCCCCATAGGGGCAGGGGTCCGGAAAATACCTGTAAGCGGCAAGACCCGAAATGAAATGGGAATGACCCAACAGGTAAGTCTTATTCCCTTCCTTCTCTCACCTCTTATTCTTGTCTTTTTCTCTAGGCTCTGGGAAGTGGCTGTGTATCCGGATGATCGCTGCTGAAGATGGAGAAACCCAGGAAAGGTGAGTGAAATGCAGCGCTGCAGCGATCGTAACGAAATGCTTTTAAAAAAAATGTCTTCCCTTTCAGGATCGTCAGTGATGTCTCCGTGGAGCAGATTTAGCTGGTAAGGTCTCTTGTCTCCCTTTGCAGGTGACCCAGGATGCTGACAGGCGTGGCTGAAGTCCAGATGCAGGAGCTGACACGGTGAGCGTTCAGCTGCGAGGAGCAGAACAACGCGAAGCGTGAGTTGCTGATCGGGTGTGGTTTAAATAGCTTTGGAAGAAGTCCCAAGTGTGTATCCTTCCTCCGATCAGGTATGTATCCTTCCCCGACCACACCCGGGTGGAAAGTAGTCCCACAGGTAAAGTAGTTCCATTCAGGCCTTAAGAGGGCCTGGATGTGGCAGCATGGTCTGCATCAGGTAAGTGCACATTAAAACACTTGAACACATGTCTAGCTTTATGAGCCTGGCGCCTAAGGCGCCAGGACAGAGGTCCAACATGAGCCTGGCGCCTAAGGCGCCAGGACTGCGTCCAAAGGGCCCCAGCTTGGGCCCGCTGGCACTCCCCTGGGGGAAATGATGCCTGCCTCTGGGGTCGCTGGGTCGGACCTGGCTCCTTGGAGGTAGGCATCATGACATCATCCTAGACACCTTTCCCAAACTCTCTCACTCTTTCTTTCTCCTCCTACCCCGGACCACTCGGCTAATTCCACTCTTTCAGCGTCTGATCTGGCTGTATTCTTTTCCTCTACGGTGGCTTCCCTTCACTCTGATATTGAATATTCTTCCTCGCTGCTATTACCTGTCCTTTCTACATTACCCCTCACTGCCTCTGTTTCTTGTACTCCTACGTCCCGTCCCCTTTCCTCCATAGTGTATGGGCGTCCCGCGCTAGGGACAGGAGACAGAACCTTTTTGGTTACCAGACATTTGGTCGAAAACCAAATGGTCGAATTATTATTTTTTTTTTCACCTTTTTTTGTTTTTTTTTTTGGGGGGGGTCCCCCCCCAACCCCTTTTTTTCTAAAAAACCCTTTTTTTAAAAAACGAAAACCCGAAAAATATATATATAAATTAAAAAAAAATTCGACCATTTGGTTTTCGACCAAATTGCATCGACCAAATGTCTTTCGACCAGTTTTCAGTCGACCAAATGTCTGGACACCAACCTTTTTCACCAGAAAAAATCTTCTCCTTTAAATTTAGAGGCACGCGAGGCGCGGCCCTGGGAGCATGCGCTCCTCTGATTCCGCCCACCGGCGCCACTCCTCAGACCTCTTTTCCGCGTCTACGGGAAGGGGCCGCTTTCACCAGCGCTTCTGGGTTTGGCTTCGGCCTTGTAATTCCATGCGCTCTTCCCCAGATACTGTCTTTTGTCTTTTTGTCTTTAATCAGGTACTCAGTCCTCTGGTGCCACGCTCCTCCCCGTAGCATGTCGACGTCATCGGGCTTCAGCAGTTGTCTAGCATGCGAGGGGCTCTTCCCTACATCCTACCCCCAAGCTCTTTGCCTCCGCTGCCTTGGCCCCGAACACGGCTGGGGGGGTTGACCAGAGTGTGACGCGCTGACACTGTGCGCACTGCAGAATAGGTTAGCTCGGTGGAGGGAGTTGTTCCAGAAGTCGCCCCCGGAGGACTTAAAGGACTTTGTCAGACACAAGTCAGGGCCCAAGGTAGGGCTGCTTTTTTCCATCGCACTCCGCAAGGGCGCAACCCCTTTTCCAGGAAACGCCCGAGCGGGAGGAACCGTTCAGGTTCCCACTCCAGCACAGGTACCGAGGCTCATTCAGCTACCGGCCGCCAGGCCGAGGGGTCACTAGATCCTTCCGGAGACAGCACTGAGGTACCGGGAGTCCACCCGAGGGGCTATGCCCTAGTACCAGACAAATGTCTGAGGGGGAGCCTGTACGTAGCACTACCTTGGTGACACAGCCGAGGGTTGCACGCCTACCAGGCCCCATCCTGAGGTGCAGGGTAGGCCTCAAGCTCCACCGCCAAGAGTGCAAGCGGAAGCCGGGTCCGGCGAGGCAAGCCCTACGTCGCAGGCATGTTGCATGCAGCCCAACAAAATGGCTGCCGTGCCAGACAAAGGGGCTGCTCGTCCGACACCACTCCTGTGCAGGGAGCACGTAGGAGATTGAGCGTCCAGGTGGGGCTGGTCTTCGCCAGGTACGTGGCCCACAATTTATCCTTCAGTGTCGCAGGGCAGATATACCCCTCAATCAGCCAGCCAGAGTATGCACAGGACTCAGCAGCTGCCTGCTACTCCGTCAATACCATTTTTTCGACAACTACCTCACGCTTATGAGATCCCCTCATATGGACGCCATCCTTCGGGATGTGATCAGGGACATGCTGCCACCAGTCCAACCGCCAGTGCCCATAGTCATTCCTCCTATGGCTCCAGCGCCTCGGGCCCCAGCGCAGCCCCAGCTGCACATGCTGGGTCCTTCCATTCCGGCTTCCCTGCCTCCTACAGTTCAGGCGGTTCCGCACCAGCCTCCACATCAGCCTCCAGCTCCGGTCTCCACACCTTAGCCTTCGGCGCCCACCACTCCTCCTCTGGCGCCAGACCAGCCGAACACCCTGGTGGACACCGACGAGGAGGAGGACCCTGACACGCCATCTTCAGCGAAGGCCTTCCATGAACGACTTCCAACTTTGGCTGAATACTTGAGGCTTCCACAACCCGAGGTTGAACAACTTCAGGCAGGGGTCCTGGCCGAGGTCCTCACTTTATACCCCACGGCCAGAACAGGGATCCCGATGCATAAGGACGTATTCGCCTTGGCCAAAAAGGGATGTCTTAAACCCCATTTCGTGCAGCCTACCAATCGGCGCCTCAATGCCAAATACAGGCAATTGAAGGGGATCCAATCTTGCTGTCTGCACACCCTCATCCTCACTCATGGGTGATTGCCGCGGCCTCACTCTCCTCGAAGCCTCAGTCATCCTTGGCTACTTCGTCTTCGGCGCTCTAGACAAGGATGAGAAGACCTTGGAGGCTTATGGAGAGAAGGTTTATTCCAACGCCTCACTGCACCTTCGTCAGTCTAATGCACATGCCATGCTCGCAGCTGTTAATCAGAGGCTTTGGCAGGAAATAGCCAACTCCCTCCCAGAACTTCTGGTGCAAAGTCAGGCACGTTTCAAGGCGGGGCTGGCAGAAGCTAAAATGGTGTCTCAGGACATCATGGAGCCCACCCTTGAGCATATAGACACTTCAGGCCGTGTCATCTGCATCACCACCGACATGAGAAAGACGGCCTGGCTAAGGTTCAACCCGGACGTCCAGCAATGCATATTGGACCTTCCATTCGAGCGTGGCCAACTCTTTCATTCTACCACCGATGAGGAGCTGAATAAGAAGAAAAACAGTTCCCAAACTGCAACGTCCTTACCTATCCTCACGAAGTCCATGCCCAAGAGGTACAGCCAGATGCATCAGCGTTCCGACAAGGGGGCAGGCCTTTGGCGGGTTCCGGGGCTTCCAGGAGTGCCATTCTAGGCAGCCGGACCGCTCTCCGAGTCAGCACTGCCGCAAACAACACAAGGCAGGGAATAAGGGATTCTTCCTGTCCCCCCTCCTCAACCCCAGCCTTAGAGGGAAAGAAGATATGACATTCCCCTCCAGGTCCACGTTTCTCTGTTGGGGGGCAAGCTTGCCCTTCACGTACATCATTGGCACACCAGGTTTGCAGACACCTGGATCCTATCCATAGTGTCCACATGTTACCGCCTACTGGTCCCTCCCTTCTCCCTCCTCCTCTCCACTCCCACAGATTGGGACAACAACTCTGTTGGTGGAAATTCGATCCCTCGTAGAGAGCCAGGCAGTGGAAGAAGTCTGAGCCTCAGAGAGGGGCATGGGCTTCTACTCCAGGATTTTCGCCATACACACAAAGAACCAGGCTGGCCTGAGAGTTGTGTTGGACCTTTCCTCCCTGAACCTTTCCCTCCCTCTTCAAAAGTTCAAGATGGTTACGCCAGTAGTTATTGCGGAGACACTGTGCAGGGGAGACTAGATGTGCTCCCTGTATCTGAAGGACGCATACCTACATGTCCCGATATGGCAGCCTCATCGGTCCTGTCTGAGGTTCAGGATCATGAGCTTCCATTTCCAATACAAGGTTCTACCCTTTGGTCTCAATTCAGACCCCAGGATCTGTAACAGGCTGTTGAATGCAGTGGCAGCCCTCCTCAGGGCTCAAAGCCACCATGTCTATCCGTACCTAGACGACTGGCTCGTTAGGGCAAGCACCCCGGAGGCGGGTAGGTCACACCTCCTCCGCCCTCATGAATACGCTACATGAATTGGGATTTTCCATCGATCTCAAGAAATTACAGCTGCAGCTGACACAGAGTCTGGCATTCCTGGCCTCACCTGGGACACGAGCTCTGAGAGAGTTTATCCCTTGGAGGACAAGATCACAGCCTTCAAGAGGGCCACGGGTCATTTTCTCGGCAGATCAGGGACCTCAGCATGGTGGTACCAGCACCTCCTGGGTAGGAGGGTGACATGTCTACTGGCATTGCCTTACACAAGGCTCAAAATGAGAAGATTACAGCTGCACTTCGCAGCCTCATGGAATCAGGAGAGGGGTTCTCAGGCAGAACTGGTCAGCATTCCTCCCTTTCTCCACCAGGACCTTGTCTGGTGGACCACAGACTGCAATTTGCAATTTGAGGATAGGCAGACCCTTGCGTCAACCAGCACCACAGGTTACCATCACCAGAGACTGTTCCCTGGAGGGCTGGGGATCTACCCTGGACAACCACATAGTCCACCGAGTTTGGTCTCTTCAGGAACAGGAGGCCCATATCAGTTGGTTAGAGCTGAAGGCCATCTGGCTGGCTCTCAAAGCCTTCCTACCGTTCATCAGCAGGTCTCCTCCTCTATGCACCCTGGTGGTCAGCATTTGGGAATGGGCTCTGGTGAACAACATACAATTGATGGCGATCCAACTCTCGAGGAGTCAAACCTGGAGGCGGACAGGCTCAACAGGTTGGATGCCGACAATTCCGAATGGCAACTGAATGATCACGTCCTTAAGGGGATCTTGAGCAGATGGGGGCATCCCCAGGTGGATCTGTTCGCCATCTGTTACAACAGGAAGTGCCCTTAGTATGAGTCCTAGGCTCCCTGGGCAACGCCTTACAGTTACATATGCGTTTCCTCCCACTCCCTTGGTCCACAAGGTGATCTGCAAGATAAGAGAGTCACGACACCTCAGCACCATTCTGATACCTCCGTGGTGGCCTGCGAGACCATGGTTCTCGGAACTGCTCAACCTCTCAGAACAGCCGCCGATTCATCTTCCTCTGGGTCCAGCTAATCTTCTATCACAGCACGGTCTTCCACCCCACCCTGCAGAAGTTAGCGCTTGCAGCGTAGTTCTTGAGCAGGTCACACTAAAGCATCTGCGTCTTTCGCAGGCTAACCTAGACATCATACAGGGCGCTAGGAGCTCTGCTACTAGGAGCCAGTACAAATTCAAGTGGACTAGGTTTTGCCACTGGGCGGACTCAAAGGAGGTTGATCCTCTTACTTGCATGTTGGACGATGTGCTATCCTTCTCTGCGTACCTTGCACACTCAGGGGTGCAGATAGACACATCCCGCACCTATCTTGTGGCCATCGGAGCCTACCAGAACTCGGAGAAGGAGGGCTTCTCATCCTCCAACCCCGTGGTTAAAAGACATCTGGCGGGCCTCACCAGGCTCTACCTGCCTATCAAGAAGCTACACCCAGTGTGGGACCTCAACATAGCCTTTGAGCCAATGGCATCTGCGAACAACAGGCTAGTCACCATTAAGACAGCCATATTGGTGGGCATTACATCTGCACGCAGGGTCAGTGAAATTCCAGCTCTAGTGGCTTAAGAACCTTACACTACCTTTCATAGAGACAAGGTGGCCCTTAGAACGCATCCCGCGTTTTTGCCTAAGGTAGTCTCTTCGTTTCACCTAAATGAGGAAATAGTGTTACCTACCTTCTTCGTGGACCCCAAGGAGGATGCTCAGAGGGTCTTGCACTGTCTAGATGTCAGGCTCGCTCTGAAATTCTATCTGGACAGGACTAAGAGCTTCAACATATCGGAGGCTCTCTTTGTCACCTTCTGTGGGTCAAGGCCAGGATATCAGGCTTCCAAGGCTTCTATAGCTAGGTGGATGGTTTTGGCCATCAAGGAGGCTTATGAGGGGCAGCACAAACTGCCTCTGGCAAACATGCATGCCCACGCTATTAGAGATGAGGCCACAGCAGTCCTGTTCCAGGGGCACGTTCCGTGGCAGGTCATCAGCAGGGCGGACACGTGGGCCACTCCTTCGGCCTTCTGCAAGCACTACTGTTTGGATGACGGCTCCAGGTCAGACGCAGCATGTAGGCAGGTAGTAATAAGGAACTTGGTTTCTTATGGAGGGTCACCTCTCCACCCTGGTGCTAAATTCAGTTGTAATTGCCCATACAATATGGAGGAAAGGGGACGGGACGTAGGAGTAATTATAAGCTACTCACCGTAGTGACTAATGTACTCCTAGTCCATAGTCTCCTTTCCTCCATACGTCCCACCATCCTCCCCCCTAATAAAACTGGTGTCATTATGTAATGGTAATATTGGTGTTGGTTATATTGTCGATGCATCAATGGGGAGTGAGGGGTGGCGCCGGTGGGCAGAGTCAGGGGAACGCATGCTCCCAGGGCCGCGCGCCTCTAAATTTAAAGGGGAAGAAGATTTTTTCTGGTGAAAAAGGTTGTCTCCCGTCCCTAGCGAGGGACGCCCATACAGTATGGAGGAAAGGGGACTATGGACTAGGAGTACGTTAGTCACTACGGTGAGTAACGTATAATTTTCACTTCTACCACTAATTAGGAATTCTCTCTCCTGTTGGCTTGAGCTCACCCGACTGCTTCCCCTGCTGATCCTATTCCTTCGGTGCTCATTCCCAAAGTCTATTCATCTCTTGTCTCTTATCTTACCTTCTTCTTTAATTCTTGTCTTCTGACTTTAACCTTCCCATCATCTTTTAAACATGCTTCGATTATCCCGATTCTAAAGAAACCATCTGCTGATTTTTCATTTGCTTCCAACTTTTTCTTTATTGCCTTATCTCTATAAAATACTTGAACGTATTGTATATTCTCAAAACTCTACTTTTCTGTATAATACTTCTATTCTTCCCAGATTGCAGTCAGGATTTCGCCCTCTTCACTCTACTGAAACTGCTCTTCTCTCGGTTCTGAACTCTTTACTTGCTGAAACATTCCTCTTTTCTTATTTTGTTGGATCTATCTGCTGCGTTTGATACTGCCAATCACCCCCTTTTACTGGCTTCTCTCTCGTCTTTTGGCTTTTCTGGCTCTGTTCTTTCTTGGTTCAGGTCATACTTGTCCCTAAGGACATTCTCTGTTTCCTGGGCTGGGGCCTTATCTGACATGCTCCTGCTTGCCCATGGTGTCCTACAAAGGTCAGTTCTTGGTCCTTTTTTGTTCTGCCTTTAGACTTCTCCCTTAGCTGAAGTTATTTCTTCTTTTGGTCTGTCACATAATTTCTATTCCGATGATACTCAGCTTTTCTTGTCTTTCTCATCTTTTTCTACTGATGTTCACAACAGACTGTCCACTTGTCTATTAGCTATTAAATCTTGAATGTCGACTCATTTACTTGCCCTCAGTACCACTAAATCTGAGGTTCTTTTCTTCCCAGGTAACACCATTCCTTCTCCTTTACCTCCTCCTTTTATTTAATTTCTTCCATCTCAGCTTCCTACTCTCCCACTGCTCGTAACCTTGGACTCTATTTAGACTCTGCTTTATCCTTTAAGCACCACAGTTCCCTATCCTCACATGCCTGTCACTTCCATTTATACAACATTCGAAAAGCTTGTCCTTTTCTGACTTTCAACACTACTAATCTCTTAATATCTTATTTAATCATTTCACAATGTTTCTACTGCTTTTCTGCTATACTGCTCTCTTTGGTCTTCCACTTACTCAACTTGCTCCTCTGAAATCTGTTTTTAATGCCTCCCTTCACCTACTTTGCTCTCTTCTCGTGATTCTATTGTAACGCTCACCTGATTCCCGTAGAGGCGCCGGTCTTGACTGGGCGTATACCGTATCTTCAAAGGTGATGTGTAACACACGGCTGGCTCTTTGGGCTGGACCTCTGTGCACTGTATGGCTGACTCGAAGGGTAAGATGTCTGCAGATAGAAAATATGGGATTAAGGAACTGGGTTATTGAATGTCTCTCTCTTCTTCCCTTTCTCTTCTCCTGTAGAACCCCAAAGGTTAACGCTCTCACCTTAGGTAAGTGAACGCTGTGCTCTCCATCTGCCTCGGGGCAGGGTGCTGTAACCAGTTTCTTCACTGGATAAGGGGAGCAGGCCTCTTGACTTCAGAGGACTGCTGTCGTCGTTTACTGCACGAACGGTAAGTTTCAAGTAATTCTAATGTCTTTAAAGTCTTTAGTAATGATGTTTCTTGTTTTGCAGGGTTCCGGCGATGGCGGATGACGGGCTGAAGTGAGTTGAAGATGGAGCCCGTGTGATGAATAGAAGCGCCTGGAAGCACGTAAGTAAGCACTTGTTGCCTGCTTCACGATGCGCTCTAACTGTCTTTTTATTTTGCAGGTACAAGTTCGGAGCGGCTGCAGGGTGCCGGAATACCCACTGGGTTAGATGTGGAAAGGAGTAATGGCACGTGAGTATTAAAGTTCCCCAATGTCTTTAAACGCACCTTGTTTTGTCTTTCAGATGCTGGATGCAGCGCCGAAGGCCTCCGGAGCGTGCGAAGAGTTGGTAAGATTTTGTCTTTCAGATGCCGGAATGCAGTGTGAAGACCTCCGGAGCGCACGAAGAGTAGGTAAGCATTTGTCTTTCAGATGCCGGAATGCAGCACGAGGCGTTGGTGACAGCCGATGGACCAGGTAAGTGAAGAGCTGTCACTGAAGACCGTAATGCTAACCTGTTCTTTCTTGTCTTTGTAGGTGTTGCTGAAGACTGGATTCAGGATGGTAAGCCTTTTTCCTTAGGCCCAGGATCAGATGCAGAAGACACGATGAGCGTTCTGCTGCAGAGGATGCAGAATAACGCAAAGCAAGATTCATCCATCGGGTGTGGTTTAAATAGCCTCCTGTAGTGCTTAGGTGTCTCCTTCCACAGCCACGCCTAGGTAAGAAAAGAGTTCCTGCTTTCCAGAAGAGTTCCAGTGTTCTGAATCTAGGGAGTGGCTCCTGCCCCACCCAACAGGAAAAGTAGTTCCAAACAGAAGAGGATCAGAGGCTCAACTGGCAGGCAAGTAAGCAGCATGGTCTGCTGCAGGTAAGTCCACCCAAGCTTTATGAGCCCGGCGCTTCCAGCGCTGGGACTGGGCATATTTATGAGCCTGGTGCCACTGGCGCCAGGACTGGGTCCAAAAGGTCCCAATTGGGACTGGTTGGCACTCGGAACCTGGGTTATGGATCTGCTTCCAAGGGAGTTGGGAAAACCCTGACCTTTTGGAAGCCGAGATCATGACAGTACCCCCCCTCAAGGCCCCTCCCAAACCGGGCTTCTCCAGGGGTTTTGGCTTGTCAGGAAATGTTCGGTGAAATCTTTTGATTAGGCGAGGAGCGTGGACATATTCAGCAGGTTCCCAGGATCTCTCTTGGGGGCCGTAGCCTTTCCAGTCAATTAGGTAAAATAGTTTAGATTTGGAGATCTTGGAGTCCAGAATGCTTTTGACTTCAAACTCGAGTTCTCCATCAACTAGGATAGGTTTTGGAGATTTAGTTAGTCGGGTTTGAGGTTGCACGGGTTTTAATAGAGAGACGTGGAAGACCGGATGTATCTTCATGTGCGGGGGCAAGTCCAACTTGACCGCTACTGGGTTTACTATAGTAGTGATGGAATAGGGACCAAGGTATCTTGGGTTGAATGTGCGTGGCCCTTTTAGAGGTAGATATTTGGTGGATAACCAGACTTGATCCCCTACTTGATATTGAGGGGCTTCCTTCCGATGTTGATCTGCTCCTTTCTTGTATTGTTCTTTAGCCCTTTGAAGGTGAGAAACAGCTTCCTTAAAGGCTTGGGTGATTGTAGAATGCAGGTAGTCTACTGCTGGTGTTTCAAGATCTTGGAGGGGATCCAACTCCGAGGTTCGAGGGTGACTGCCGTACAAAAGAAAAAACGGGGTTTTCCCAGTTCCCGAATGGACAGAGTTATTGTAGGCATATTCGGCTATCCAAAGGATGTCTTTCCAAGTTTTTTCAGTTTGTTGCAGCATGCAGCGTAAATACTGTTCCAGAGTTTGATTGGTCCTCTCGGTTTGTCCGTCGGTCTGAGGGAGGTGACTGGTCGATAGTCTCACATCAATTTGAGCCGACCGACAGCAACTTCGCCAAAAATGAGAAATAAATTGACTACCTCGATCCGAAATTAGAACCGAAGGAAAACCGTGCAGTCGGACGATGTTTTCGAGAAATTCTCGGGCCAGAGTTGCTGCTGTTGGCAAGCCTTTGAGCGGAATGAAATGCGCCATTTTGGAGAATAAGTCCACGATTACTAGAATCGTATTGTATCCGGAGCATGGAGGTAGATCGGTGATGAAGTCCATAGAAAGCGTATGCCAAGGGCGAGGTGGGATGTCAATAGGGCGTAAGAGGCCTGCTGGTCTTTCCTTTTGACTCTTGTTTTGGGCGCATACTCCACAGGACATTATAAAGTCTCTGATATCTTTTTTCCAAGACGGCCACCAGAAGTAGCGCTTGATCTTTTCTGAGGTCTTGGCCATACCGGGATGTCCTTCCATTAAAGAATCGTGATAACAAGAGATTACTTTTTTCTGTAAATCTGTGCTGGGTAGGTATAATCGTTCTTGGAAATACAATAAGTTGTCCTTTACTGCAAAGTCCTTTCCCTGCAGATGCCAATTCTGTATGTCTGCTGGAGTTACAAGTTGCCTGGCTTTATCCTTAACTTCCTCTATGGATTCTGTGGCGATTACACCCAGAATTCTTTGTTCGGGAATGATTGGTACAGGTTTAGGGTTGATCAAGTGTTCTTCCACTCCCATCCGAGAAAGGGCATCAGCTTTACCGTTCTTTGTACCAGGTCGATAGGTAATTATGAAGTCAAACTCGGCAAAGAATAATGCCCAACGGAGTTGTCTAGAGGATTGGGCTTTTGCGGTTTTCAAATATTGCAGGTTTCGGTGATCCGTAATCACAGTAACGGTGTGTCGGGCCCCCAGCAGATAATGCCGCCAAGCCTTAAAGGCAGACTTGATAGCCAGAAGTTCCTTGTCAGTAATCGTGTAATTGATTTCAGGAGGCGAGAATTTGCGGGACCAAAATGCCACGGGATGAAACTGATAGGTCACCGGGTCCTTTTGTGATAGAACTGCCCCCATGGCAAGGCTTGAAGCATCAGTTTCCACGATGTAGGGGAGTTCGGGGCGAGGGTGTTTTAAGATTGGTGCAGAGATAAATTTAGTCTTCAAATCCTGGAAAGCTTGTTCCGCCTCGGTAGACCATTCAAAACGTTTGTTTTTCTTTAACAAGGCAGTGATGGGCTGGACTATTCGAGAGAATTCGGGGATAAACCTGTGGTAAAAGTTAGCGAAGCCTAACATGCTTTGCACACCTTTTACGGAGGATGGTGATGGCCATTTGAGAACTGCATCGACCTTCTTTGAATCCATACGCACTCCGCCAGGTGATAATATGAATCCCAAGAATTCAACTTCAGTCACGTTGAAAACACATTTTTCCAACTTAGCGAAAAGTTTGTGTTGACGCAATCTTTCGAGGACCATTTTCACGTGTTTCCGATGTTCAGATTCCGATGAAGAATAAACGAGGATGTCGTCAATGTAAACAACAACACACACATCTATGAGCTCTCTGAGGACATCGTTCATAAAATATTGAAAGGCGGCCGGGGCATTGCAAAGTCCGAAGGGCATGACCTGATATTCAAATAGCTCATACTTGGTGCGGAAGGCCGTCTTCCATTCATCGCCCTCTTTTACTCGTACCAAGTGGTAAGCTCCTCTAAGATCCAGCTTTGTATATATGCATGCTTTTCTGACTTGGTCCAGGAGTTCAGGGATCAAAGGTAACGGATATCTATTCTTAACGGTGATCTGGTTCAGGGAGCGATAATCTATACAAGTTCTAAGGTCTCCTTCCTTTTTTGGAACGAAGAACAAAGCTGAAGAAGCAGGGGACTTGGAAGGACGAATAAACCCATTTGCCAGGTATTGATCCAGGTATTGTCGAAGGTGAAGGTTCTCAGGCTCGGTGAGGGCATAAATTCTACTACAAGGAGGAGTAGATCCAGGTATCAGGTCTATCTGGCAGTCATAAGACCTATGAGGAGGTAGAGAGTTAGCCTGATCCTTCCGGAAAACATCTTGGTATTCTAGGTATTCGGGAGGTAACTGGGGAGTCTCTGAAGAAATTGCTGCCAGTGCAACACCAGGTGGAGGGTGACAAGTAGAGACACATTCTGGAAACTGGACCGTTCTTGCTCGCCAATCGATCAGAGGATTGTGTTTCTCTAACCAAGGTATTCCTAGAATAATCTGAAACTGAGGGGCCTTGATCACATCGAACACGATCTTCTCATGGTGTCCATCTTGACTTACTAGCGTCACCTCTTGAGTGGTATGCGTTACTGGCCCGGAGGCTATCTCCGTACCATCCACCGTAGTAATGACGTCCTTTACAGCCTTGGGACAAAGAGTTAGATTCATCCTCAAAACCATTTCATGATCCACATAATTGCCGATGGCACCGCTGTCGACGTAAGCTTCAATTGCATGTAATCGATCCGGATTATCAGGGCTAATGAGGACCATAGGTATCACGAAATGCGAGGTCACGGAACTGGTTTTCACGCTCGGCAAGAGGACCTCTATTCTTGTCGGGCGAGGTAGTTTCCCTGCTCAGAGTTTGTAACTTTGGTAACTGCAGCTCCTACTGCCTTCTTGGCAGGTTTCACCGGACAGTCTCGAAGAAAGTGCCCTGAGTTTCCGCAATAGAGGCATAATTGCAACTGTTTTCTCCTTTCCCGCTCTTTTTGTTAGAGGACCTTTCAGACCCCCTATTTGCATGGGTTCCCCGGAGTCTACTCCTTTGGAAGGAGTTGGCGGTTTGGAAAATACTCGAGCATCAAACTTGAAACGATCGGCCTTCCTGTTCTGCAGTCTGTGATCTATTTGAACGACTAAGTCTATATAGTGCGAACAATCTTGTGGGGGATTCACTACTTGGGCTAACACATCTTTGAGCTCTCCACGTAGACCTCTATAAAACAGCGTAATCCTTTTGTCCTCAGGCCATTGAGTTTCCACTATCAGTCTGTTGAAAGACGCAATATAAGCCAAAAGGTCTTGATTACCTTGTCGCAACGAAAGAAGCTCATTGTCCAAGGCCTGCCCCTGTGAATGTCTTGCGAACAGTTTTTCCATACTGAGCTGAAAAGCTTGAAAATCATGGAGGACCGGATCATCTTGATTTACTAGAGGGATCGACCAGTCTGCCGCATTGCCACTAAGGTACGAAAGCACGAAAGCTACTTTAGCTTGATCAGTTGGAAAGGCTGCTGGCCGGCATAAGAAATGCAACCGGCACTGATTGATAAATACTGCAAACCTCTTTGGGCACCAGAAAATCGTTCGGGCGGAGCCAGAGGTACATTCCCAGGTAGGTTGATCTGCACTGGATTCATAGAGGATGTAGAAGGAAGATTTCCCCCAGATGCGGGTAACGGGGTCTGTCCGGCTTGTGACTGTAGCAATTGTCTAGCGAGATCATCTAGAACCCCAAAGGTTAACGCTCTCACCTTAGGTAAGTGAACGCCGTGCTCTCCATCTGCCTCGGGGCAGGGTGCTGTAACCAGTTTCTTCACTGGATAAGGGGAGCAGGCCTCTTGACTTCAGAGGACTGCTGTCCGTCGTTTACTGCACGAACGGTAAGTTTCGAGTAATTCTAATGTCTTTAAAGTCTTTAGTAATGATGTTTCTTGTTTTGCAGGGTTCCGGCGATGGCGGATGACGGGCTGAAGTGAGTTGAAGATGGAGCCCGTGTGATGAATAGAAGCGCCTGGAAGCACGTAAGTAAGCGCTTGTTGCCTGCTTCACGATGCGCTCTAACTGTCTTTTTATTTTGCAGGTACAAGTTCGGAGCGGCTGCAGGGTGCCGGAATACCCACTGGGTTAGATGTGGAAAGGAGTAATGGCACGTGAGTATTAAAGTTCCCCAATGTCTTTAAACGCACCTTGTTTTGTCTTTCAGATGCGGGATGCAGCGCCGAAGGCCTCCGGAGCGTGCAAAGAGTTGGTAAGCTTTTGTCTTTCAGATGCCGGAATGCAGTGTGAAGACCTCCGGAGCGCACGAAGAGTAGGTAAGCCTTTGTCTTTCAGATGCCGAAATGCAGTGCGAGGCGTTGGTGACAGCCGATGGACCAGGTAAGTGAAGAGCTGTCACTGAAGACCGTAATGCTAACCTGTTCTTTCTTGTCTTTGTAGGTGTTGCTGAAGACTGGATTCAGGATGGTAAGCCTTTTTCCTTAGGCCCAGGATCAGATGCAGAAGACACGATGAGCGTTCTGCTGCAGAGGATGCAGAATAACGCAAAGCAAGATTCATCCATCGGGTGTGGTTTAAATAGCCTCCTGTAGTGCTTAGGTGTCTCCTTCCACAGCCACGCCTAGGTAAGAAAAGAGTTCCTGCTTTCCAGAAGAGTTCCAGTGTTCTGAATCTAGGGAGTGGCTCCTGCCCCACCCAACAGGAAAAGTAGTTCCAAACAGAAGAGGATCAGAGGCTCAACTGGCAGGCAAGTAAGCAGCATGGTCTGCTGCAGGTAAGTCCACCCAAGCATTATGAGCCCGGCGCTTCCAGCGCTGGGACTGGGCATATTTATGAGCCTGGTGCCACTGGCGCCAGGACTGGGTCCAAAAGGTCCCAATTGGGACTGGTTGGCACTCGGAACCTGGGTTATGGATCTGCTTCCAAGGGAGTTGGGAAAACCCTGACCTTTTGGAAGCAGAGATCATGACATCTATTTATTCTTCCCTTTCTACTCTTGGCTGGCTTTCCTTCCAATCTCAGCTCAAATTCAATTTTTTGTGTCTTGTCTTCAAATCCCTTTATGGTCTTGCACCTGACTACCTTTCCCCCCCCACCCCCGGTCTCATTCTATGCCCCTTCTCGCTCTCTCTGTTCCTGTTCTCAATTTCTTCTCGTAGTTCCACGTCCTCCTTGTGCTCAATCACGTGTTTGATCATTCTCTCTGCTGGCACCTTTGCACTGGAATGCTCTTCCCTTTTCCCTTCGCTCTATTTTAGTTTACTCTTTATTTCGTAAGTCGCTCAAATCCTCTTTGCTTCGCCTTAGTTGACATGACAGATTGCATTTATTAATTTTTATCTTTGTTGTACTGCTCTGATCCTATGTACAGCGCCTTGGCTTAAGGCACTATATACATTCCAAATAAAATAAAAAATCAAATTGAAAGGGGTGATCCCTGTGACTGTCCTATTACTGAAACATGGTAAGATGGGAGTTGTAGTATACTTTAAGGATATTAGAGGTGTTGGATCTGTAATTGCTAGAACAGTGGGGATAATAGTTTTGTGGTATGGTCTTATGTTTATGAAAACCTTTCGCGTAACGGGAAAATGGCATTTCTCTTTTATTTATTATCTCGCTCCCTCTCGGTAAGAATGATAATGAATGAGAGGATTGGGCTTCACAACAACTTTGAAAGTCGGAATAAAAGGAGGACAGTTTGTTAGAAAGAATAGTTGCCTTACATTTTAATGCAACTTTTTTCTCCTTTTGTTTGGTACTTTCCTTTCAGTATAGGGCCTTAATGTTTTTTCAGATTTCCAAGATTGGCCTACAGCACGGACTTCCTTATCTCTCTCCATTTTATTCTTTCTAAGTGTTTGTAATTCTGAAATGGCATCATCCTTGTTGCTTATTGCTTCTAGAATTCTCTTTAAGTGCATCAATTCCTGCTCACTCTCATTAAATAGTTTTTCTTTCTGAGCCTATTGAGTATCCATATTATTACATTTAGACTGCAATTCTCTATTAGACTGCTCTAATTCCACCTTTAAGCACTTTATTTGATCAACTGCATCATCCAAACTGCCCTGCAAATTACTAATGCCCTCACTGTCATCTCTTTGCATTTTGAAAATCTGGTGTAAGAAAACCCATAATTTAGCGCATACTTGTATGATGCAATCTTTCTCCCCCTTTCGGTCTGGAGCGTTAAACAGTCTTATAAGGCATACTTGTACGATGCTTTCTTCCTCAAAAATATCCTGCAGTAACTCTTTTCTCTACTTCCCCGCATATCCTGTCTTTCCATAGGGTTGCATTTTCTGAAGACCAAACCCCATGGGCAAAACGTTTTGCCTCAAGGTAGTTCACCAGATCAGAAAAATCAGCTTCAACTTGGGACATAGTGATACTACACACAGCGCTGTACTATCACTTCACAGAATTAATTCACTTTTAGGTGTACCTAATGGGTATATGCCTAACGCAATGCCACGCCCAGTAACTGCTTTAAATTTCCCAGTCAACGCACCAAATATGTTATATATATATATATATATTTTCTGAAGGAGTTATACTTAATTCTGTGGTAGCTTATTATGGTGGTAAATAGTGGTATTTATTGTAGCATCACACCTCTTGTGATAATCCCCTTTTATAAAGTTGGCACTCTCCTCAGAATATATTCTAACACTGTCTTCTTTCATCCCTGTCTTTTGTAATATCAGATACTGGACTTATCACACTTAGCTTGAACAGTACATTTACTGTTCAGCAACTTATTTACGATGCTGCAAAATGCCCTGATGGCAGATCTGCACAGCTGTAAACGTGCAAAATGAAATACTGCACACTCCCTCGCTGTCTAACTATAGAGTTCACATCAAATAATTCCCATGAAAGTATTCACTTTCGCGCACTTGTCTGTGTGTGCAGATGAAATAGAATGATCAAAGGTCACAAAATGCATCAGAACACAAAGTAATTTTTATAATGTGTCTTTATCATGACAGATAAACTTACCTACACATGGTAACAGCTATACATGTAATACAAATGCCAGTGCAAACATGGAAAAAAAAACGATTGCAAAAGGCACATCTCAAGAATAAAATGACCTATAATCAGCTCTGGCAACCCGACCTTAAGTTAAAGGACTTGGCAGGAGTTACGGTTTGTGAATATCCAACTATTTAACAAAACGTGTCATTTCAGAACTGCATGCACTTTTAACATTGAAACATTACACATGAAATTACCCCCTCTTGACTATCGGACAGGCAAATCCATCACTGCCTCACTTAGAACCATAATTACCTAGAAATTGATGAGATTCCTTGCACACTGCTGACTGTGGAAGACCACTCTCCCTTGGCTCGCCACTGATAAGGAATGTCATGATCCTAGCAGCTGCCAGCACAGCTCCTGGACACAACCTGGATGTCAGAGGATTCCTGTTTCCCAAGTCACTCCTGCATGTGTGCCTACACGTCTGACTCACACCCTCTCCCTGCTTCTTTTTAAAACATCTCGCTGTCACTCGAGAATAACCCTTCCACTGCTTAGCTCATGTCAACTCATCCCTTCAGCCCAGTATTTTTCCCTTCGAAAACAATAGTTCTGCTAACCATAACTGTAACATTGCTTCCTGCACACACAGTGGTGTTTTTCAAAGGGGCACATTCCATCTTCGTTGCTCATGCCATGCTGCATGTTTAAGAATGAAACCACACAGCTTCACGTTTAAAACTCCATTGTAGAAGAGCAATTTACCAAAATAATTTTTAGGTTATTTTATCTGGACCCATTTACACTATTTTGTTAATGACATGTTATAGGTTACTGGGAAGGGAAGGGATTGTTAGTTCATATTAGTATTTAGATATAGTGCAAACCAGACGATAAAATGTTACCCTGAACTACAGCATTTTTAAAACATGTGCTCACTGCAACAATATGAGCATTTAATTTATGATGCGCGCCGGCCATTTATGATGTTTGTATTTCTACATTAACCCCCTACTACTACATATGCATAAACTCCTGTACCCCCAGTTATCCCTACATACTTATCCTTACAGGATTCCGTTTTTTTTAAAATTAGATATGCATTTTGCCAAGTCTGTTTTTTTTCTTATTTCTTTTTCACAGTTAACCTATTTACATTCCTTTTCTGACAGTATATAGGGAGCAGTGTTTGTTGCATATCCTGACACTATATCTGGAAAGTTGTTATTTCAGGATGCATGTAAATCATGGAACACAGATGTATATTGTCAGTTTATATTGTTCTGCTTTATATTTGCAATGGTTTTTCAGCCGCATATAGCCAACTATATGTATAGTAGCCCTGTGGCCCATGACCTCATAGCAGCCACGGGTCACACAATGCACTGAAAAGTGTCATCACTGGAGCAGTTCGTTCTTCAAGGTCCCATGAAAGTGCTTCATATATTTCATTGTGGACTAAAAAATAAATAACAGTTAACAAATAAATTGTTATGTTCATCTGTGTAGGGACATTTTGGATTTTAAAAAAAATGTGTGTTCTACTTTTTCCCCTCTATCTGTAATGTTATTAAATAAAGGGTTGTTAGCACATGTGTTTTTGATTTGAGTAAGAATCATGTTGACATTTTTATTTTTTTCAGATGTTTACATCCGTAAGAGTTATGCGAATAAACAACATCTACCTCACAAATCAAACACTTAACAAGAATTTTAATGATCTTTGTGAGAATTTGTTAAAGGTAAGAAGTAGGTTTTCATCCAGATATGTATTACCCCTTTTCAACAGTGATGAAGCATTTACTAAATATATAATTTTAAAATATTCTTACCTTCCTTTGCTTTTCTGAAATACACAATGGAGAGTTCCTTTCTTGATTTTATTACTAAATTATGGTACTTCATCACACAAAATAATATTGAAGCTATTGGTCTTTGTTACTAAGGCTCG
The DNA here is from genome assembly GCF_040938575.1 of Ambystoma mexicanum. Lineage (NCBI taxonomy): Eukaryota > Metazoa > Chordata > Amphibia > Caudata > Ambystomatidae > Ambystoma > Ambystoma mexicanum. The sequence goes on along the minus strand of NC_090936.1, from coordinate 293,482,195 downwards.
CTTAAAAGGAATTCATAACCTCAGAAAACAATTCTTGAAATTGGGCTGACGTTTGAATAATTTAATAAGGGTCACACTTTAAGCACTAAGAAATCGGAATGTATGTGTTTAACATTCTTCTGACTCCTTGAGCACATTTCCACAATGCAGCGCACTCCTGCAGATGCCTAACTATTCTGTGTTTATTTGGACCTCACAATAGTTGGTTTAGTAAGGTTTTCTTAAAATGTTTTAACCTTTCTTCTTCAGTTGTTAAATTAATTTTCACTCTGATTGCTTACATTTAGTATCCTATCGAGATGTTGGTCTTTTGTGTTCCACTATTTAGTTTTTCTTGAGGGTAGGGGGCGAACGGCCATTCCCTTACAGGAATTTACCTTATTTTCTGGGCGTTCTACATGCTACATTGAGTGATTTTTATATAGCACAACGATCCCCATCGGCATGGCCTCTTAATGATGTCAGTGTTGAATAAGGACTGTGCTGTTCATTTTACCACAGGACCGATATTAGTGTTTTTGTCATCTTTTAAGTCCAATAAAGGTCCCGGGGCAAATAGCATCCAGTCAGCTTTTTATAGCTCTAATATAGAGATATGGGTGTCTCTCCTATGCAGTGTTTTTATTTCCACGGTCAAGCTCAGCGAATTCCCTTATTCATGGAATAATGCAGTAATCGTCACTAGCTTTAAGAAGGGTGATAAACTGTCAAACAGCAAACTGTCAACACATATATTTATTTTATTAAAATATTTGTGAAAGCGCTGTTAAAAAGAATGCCAGATTGGGTTTTTGAGAAGGATTACTCGTCCAATTCAGTTGGGCTTTCTAAGAAAGCATTTGAATGCAACACCTTTATCTGTTTCAAGCTAAGCACATATTTATTGAGCAAGAGCTACTTTATATGGCTTAGATGGACTTGGCTACTAATTATGACTCTGTTGATAGTGTAAGGAAGGCATGGTATCAAACAGTAAGACACACAAGTGACCACATTTCAAGGGTGTTTATATAACTTTAATTGGGTTTGAAAAACGCCTATATAGTCCTAACTCTAAAGATGCAAGCAAGCTACGACCATCAAATAATAATAACGCAATCCTAGTGCTGTCTTGACAAAATAAAAGTGCCTATGCTAATACACCTATTGCCATTCCTTTTAAGTACATATGGTGTGGGAAACAATGTTATACAAAAGAAAATTGTCTAAGAAATGATATGTCGAGATAGTTGAGCCATTAGCTTCCCTTCCCCATGTTTTCAGCACAGGACAAGGCAGCACACTCGAGCTTAGCACATACTCTGGCTTTTCTAGCATGAGGATGCTGTTCAAAATCTCATTATCAGGACCTTCTGTGCCAAAGTCTCTTTGCCATTCAAAGTCTCTTATATCAGTGGGCCTAATGCGACAAACATTCAAAGTTCCTTTCTTCTCAGGATTCTTATATGCCCACCTTTATGGATTAAATGTTCATCCCGGGTCCACCTCTGCCGGGCTCAGACCCACTTTAACACAAAACTTTCAGTCGATCTCCCTCCGCCGGGCTCGGGCCAAATGTATCTCATTTTCCAAACTTTCTTTACTATATCAAAATCAAAGACTTTTGGCTGTGCAAAGGATTTTGCTTTACCCGCCACAGGACCACCTCGCAGAGGCGTAGCCAGGATTGCCTAATAAGTGGGGCCTGAAGCTAATAAAGCTAATGTAGTTGGGCCAACCATAGTGACATTAACATCTGTAAATATCCGCAAAGTGCTGCTGAGTGTGCATTTATAGATTTTTGGTGGGCTTTACCCACTCATGCCCTACCCTGTCTACCCCTCTGCCACTTCGACTTACAATTCTTTGTTCTCTTCTTAATACAACCCTTTAAGTTTCACTTCTGCCACTTCACAGCTCGATACCTTACAGAGACCTTCGATTGAGCACCTATGCGGTACCGGACCACTCAGTCAAAGATATCGTATTTGGCTTTTCAAGGTTCAGACACTCATCAGCAGTTCAACTTTACCTGCGTCTTTTATCACACACAATTTAACAATGTTTCATTCCAGCGATAGCCTTGATTAGTGACGCGGAAGAGACCTGGGTATCTCCGACACACAATACAGGATTCTTTAGCCTGGTTTCCTAATCTTATGCTTTCTAATCTTGAGGGCTCTCGAAAGTAACAGTATGTTGTCGTAAAGGTCAAGGGAACTTCCCTCCTTGCGATCCCCTCTTGTTTTGTTGTCTTTCTTCTCTTGTTCAACTGCTTTCTCAAAACTGCTGTTTCCTCGTGTGCTTTGCCTTGTCTAAAGCCTCACTCCCCAATTTACACATGCAATTCCAAAAAATATAAGACACCCCGATGGGGAATGAGACTAAGAGAACAGGATGCAAGAGTTAGTTTTCTTTATATAAAGTGGCATCCAGAGAACTCTGCTGCCTCGAGAGCACTCTGGCAAACATTACAATTACATGAACTTATCAAGGCAAAAAGCGTCATTGGTGACATCATTACATATGGGACTACAATGGCACAGGATTGGACATGGGGTAAGTAACATATGTTACTTTAGGCGCTGCTTCCTGCGAATTGGCTGCTCGGTTGGCGGGAGGGTGAGCGTCATGAGGTCCATCTGCCTGCGTCCAGGCGGGGTGAGGGTCAGGTCGCAGTGAGATAGGGCGGACACTAAGCTAGCATGAAAAACTATCACTAGACATACAATAAACAATAATCATTAGTATACCTTTGAGTAAATCTTTAAACACCTATAAATTGCATGCATATAATCACAACATCACTAATTGGGACTTATATGGGGTACCAGGCTTAGGGATCTTGATTGGTGTGATAACGGCGGTCATGGGGCGGGCCTGTGCACATCAAAGTAAGTAAGGTGCACACTGACATTTGTTAGTTCTAGGGTGCAATATATTGTGACAGAGGTCTGGTTTTAGTAGGGGGCACGTTGGGGTGGGCTTCACAACAGGGTCACACTTCTGGTACATCAAGAGAATAGCTTAGGAGGGCACCGGCTTATAGTGGCAGTAATTTTCCAACCGCGAGGGTAAGAGGGCACTGGCGGGTTTGTGGAGATGGATGAGCTACAAGGCATGGTTTGAGCTGGTTCACACACAGGGCAATGATCTCAGAGGAATGGTGAGATGATACAGTGTGGTATTTGTTTCAATCATCCCCAGCGCATACGTGAGAAATGGAACTGTGAGGCTTTCAGACAGAATGAGAAAAGGTGGGGGGGTATGAGCGTGGAGTGCGCGGTGCTGCAGAGGGGAGAGAAGCCTTTTCATACTATCGAAGTGAGGCCTAGTCCAAAGATGGAGTCGAGGGCGCACAAAATGGAAGCCAAGTGTCTCCGCAATAACCACACTTATGCTAATGTTAGCATACGGGCAATGGAGGTGTCCCCCACCATTACACGAGCAAGTCGTCCATAATGTGCAGAATGTGTGAGGGAGGCCCAAACGACCCCTCACTCCCACACACTTGCTCTGAGTGTGCTTTCATGCTCCTCCTTTAATCCATGTCCATGTGGGGAAGCTTAATGGAAGTCAGGTGTGAGTGTCGGTCAGTAATTGCCTGGCCTCGCCTGACCATTGTATTGGGACACGTCAGGTATACTGCTTGAGTGTTAGTCTGTTTTCTCCCAGAGCGGGCTGTCCATTTAAATGTGTTCAATCTTGCTCAGTGCTCGATCGTCTCTTCTGGACGTGACATTGTGCATCATATATTTATACTGCATCACTACACCTCGTACCTCATTTCCTTTTTTCCGCACGCTCGGCACGTTGATCTTGAGAAGCATAGCTAATTTCTTTTTTAGTCTTTCGACTCCAATGGATGATTTTTTCATCAAATCTTGTTTGTATTTTTTCCATCCACAAGCTACCATGTCCGCACCTCAGATTTTGGGGTTCAAGAGCTGCACTGACTGTGGCTTGATTGACCCACATGACATCTGTGTGTGGTGCCTCGGCACCGGTCACGACACAGAGCGTGCGCATTGTGTGGAAAAATGAATCCGAAGTCTCTTCGGGAGCAGGCAGCCAAATTTGCAGTGGGCTGACTGCTATCCGGCACAATCGACAATTCGGTATTCAGAGACCGAAACAGAGGGGCCTTCCCCTGAGAGGATTGACAAGAGTGGGAGGATTTTAAGTCCCAAATGCTTGCGATATTCGAGAAGGCTGTTATAGGAGCAGGCATGCCCACGAAGCAGCAGGTCCTGGGGGCTTCAGCTGCGCTTGGGGATCCCAACACCATCAGCATCGGCCCCAAAGAAGGCGACCAACCTTCGATGGCGGGACCTTCCCGTGAGCCTCAGGGCCCATCCATGCTGGATGGGCCCTCACCGCAGACAGCTACCCCTACAACGTCGAAAGTCAAGCTCTCTACGCAGACCACCGACGATCGGTCATTATCCAGCTTTCCTGGTCCGATTTATTTGAATATTTTTTGTTCCATGGCACAGAATTTCAGTGGAGATGGCGGGGACCATCAGCGTGATGTCGACCCTACATATTAAGGGGCTGGTGGAGTGGATTACTTTGATGATCTGCAGACCTTCTGGCCTTGGCACAGGGGCTTGTAAGGAAGGTATGGTATCAACAGTAAGTGACCACAGCTCAAGGATGTTTATTGAACTTGCACAAGGGTGTGATAAATGCCTATCTAAACCCAACTGCGACCATCAAATAATAATAATGCAGTCCTAGTAGAGTCTTGTAAAAAAAAAAAGGCCTATACTAAAAATAACTATTGCCAGTCCTTACCACTAATCTACAAATAATGTGTGGTAATGTTCATCAAAAAGAAAGAAGTATTCACAAAATAATATGCCAGGATGCTGTTGCGCTCACCTGGTATCCACGGGGATGCCACTCAGCCCTGGTTGGATGATATGCGCCTCAAACCCAATCCCTGGGTAGTGCCTCCAACGGAAGTTGAGCCTTAAATAAGGGAGGGCTGGATTCAAGACTTAACTGTCTCTGGTAGGGTGTCTTTCACCTCCCTTGGATTCAAAACCTTCCCTTGGCCCTCTCCTCACCTTGATTCTTTAGACGGCGTGCTCTCCGTCCTGCTCTTCGTGGCAGGGGTGCGTAGTCTCATGTGGGCGTGAGCGACCATGTTGCTTCACTGGTGCGAGCCCTTTTGAGTGTCTTTAAGGTAGGTCTTGCTGCTTTACAGTCTTTGTATTCTCATCTGTTCTTTCCTTCTTCCTCTTATTGTTATTAATGTCTAATTCTCCAGCATGGGGTCTGGCATGGATTCACATGCTCATGAATATTCCCCGTCGTCAGGCTGGGAATCCTCGGTAAAGAAAAATCAGTATCCGTTTCGTTTCTGATCTCTTTCGTAGTAGTAACCAATCACTGATCTCTGCGTCATACTGACCACAGCCAATGACTGCCATCTCCCTAAGCCCCGCCTCTGGCAGCCATCTTCAGATTTTTACCGCATGTTCAAGTGTTGGGATCCTCGTGCTATTGCTCTCGAGCTTTAGTGCTTTTTTCGCGCTTTTTCTTAGGAAAATGTTCCCTTTTTCGGTCAAAAGAGCCTCAAGCTCCACCGTTTCTTTATCCGATCAACTGGGACCTGTGTCGGATTCTTCTACGCCCCTCAAGGGTGAAGATTTCGTCGAGCCACGCTTTTGGAGGACTCCAGAAGTTTCTCAGGCCCATCTCGATCATGGCCCAGGAGAAGGGAAGCTCGACGCCCGGAAAGCTGTTCAGGGTCTGCCCTGGATGCCAGCTTCAGAATGTCTTTAAGGAGGACGAACACTCCCTTTGCCTCTACTGCCTGCATGAGGACAAGACGCACGTGGAGAAGGACTGTGTGTTTTGCGGCAATATGTCGGAGCGGACCATGAAGGACCGCCATCTGCGTCTCGCCAACTGGCTGGAAGGGAAGAGCCCGTCAGGCGAGAAGAAGAAGAAGTCCGAGCGGTCTTCTAAGACCTTTGAGGGCGCCCTGGCGACGGGAGTCCAACAGAAGGCCAAGCACCGCGAGTCCGCTGGCACCGGGAGCGCCGAACAGTCGGGCTCTACGGGCGCCAGGCAGGGCGCATCCTCCCCGGCGCCATCAACCACGAGCCAACGCTCTGGCTCGGCTAAGAGGAAGGCCGAGCACCCGGCGAAGCTCCTGGAGAGACCCCGGTCGAGCTTGAAGGCCCCATCGGAGGGGGAGCGAGGTGGTGACCCTCCCCCCAAGGAGAAGGCGGTGAGCGCACCTAAGGTGGTGAAAGCCTTAATCCATCCGGCCAAGGCCTCTATCGAGACAGTCGCGGCGGCCCTGGGTCAGCCTGTGGAGGCTACACCAGTGGTGGCGACCTCGGGGCCCAGAGTCTCCCTGCCACCGCGGAGGGAGTCCTCTTTCATGCCCATCGACAGGACCCCCGTGAAACCTCCGACGGAGAAGAAAAAGGCGGGGCAGGAGGTCGTCATGGATTCGGCCTCAACCTCTGAGGAGGAGCTGATCGAAGTCTTAAGCCACGGCGTTGGCGTGGAAGAAGACCAGCCCGTCGGGAGGGACCCCGACATAGGAGACGACCGGAACGTCGAGGGTGCTGACGGGGCTCCTGACTGCCCGTCAGACTCCCCTCAACCAGTGCCGCAAGACAACTCGGCGGCCATTTTGTTGGCTATACAGTCCTTATGCTCGGAGATAAGGACGAGATTGCCGTTTCCACCAACGGAGGAACCTCTCCCGACGGGGGACCCGGAGCTAGGCCCTTCTGGGAGCCCTCCTCCTAAGAGAAGAAGGATTCATCCTCCACCTCCTTTTCAACCATCGCGCCCTGCTCAGCCCTCCTCCCCGTCCACGACCCGTGGGGATGATATGGGGACTGACACAGCCGCGACGGGCACAGACGACGAGGTTTACGACGAGGATCTCCCGTCGTCACCTCCTCCCCGGGCTTCCCCGCCCAACGAGATTGGATCGTTTCATGCCATGATCGCCAGGGCATCCAAGCTTTTCCAGCTCTGCCCGGAAGAGAAGAAGGAAGGTTTCCTTTATCAACGGCGCGAGACCAAGAGGAAGACGGTCCTCGCTGTACCTCTACTGGACGATATCTGGGATGAGGGTCTCGCCCTCCTCAAGAACCCATCCACAACGCCTGCGAGAAGGGATCGGTACGAGAAGAAGTACCGGGTCCCGGACGCGGCCCCCTTGTGCCTTCGGGCACAGCCGACCCCGGACTCGGTCGTCTCCGCGGTGGCCAGGAAGAAAGCGGGGGGGGGCTTCGGCCTCTACGTCAACCTCCCCGCCGGACGGCGAGGGAAAGAAGTTGGACACAATGGGACGCAGAGTCATCTCATCGGCAGCGACGACGATTAAGGCTGCTAACGCCTTGGCTATCGTAGCCCGCTACGACAGGGAGTTGTGGTACAAAATCGCCCCCTGCTGGATTTCCTACCAAACGACAAGAGGGCAGAGGCCCTAGAGATCTTGCAGGAAGGAGAAGTGGCGTCGAACCACGCCATTACGATAGCGACGGACATCGCTGACACTGGATTTCGCCAGTTGGGCAACGGCGTGGATGGCTCAAGGCAACTGACTTCCGTCAGGACGTGCAGACCAGAGTCTTGGACATGCCGTTCGACGGGAGCAACCTGTTTGGGAAAACAGTGGACGATTCCCTACAAGCCATCAAGATGGACACGGAGATGGCCCGGGCTCTTGGTGTTCTCCAGCAACGACGGCCGCCCTTTCGGAGCGGAGGAGGCAAGCAGGATGCCTTCAAAGGTTCCGGCGGCGGATTTTCCACCTATCGTCAAGCGGCCCGTTCGTCGTCACAGGAAGACTACAGGGGACGAGGCAAGTCGGGCGGACCCCGCCGTCGTCGCCAAGGAGGACAAGGCGGCAAAGCCTCGTCGAAGCAGGACTGAAGCGGCCGTGGGGTCGGTCCCCCACCGAAGCACCCCGGTGGGAGGCCGGCTGGCGAACTTCGTCAGCGTGTGGGAGTCCATCTCCACCGACCGTTGGGTGCTGGACGCCCTGGCCCAGGGCCACGCGCTCGAGTTTCTAAAGAAGTGCCCGCGCGTCCCCCCCGTGGCAAGGAAGGAACATCACGTCCCTCAACTTCTCTTGGAGGTAAAGGCGATGCTCAAGAAAGGCACCATCGAGCTCGTCTCAAAGAGGTTTCGGGGCTCCGGAGTTTACTCAAGATACTTCCTTGTGAAGAAGAAGACGGGAGGATGGCGTCCCATCCTGGACCTACAACGACTGAACAAATTCATCAAGGCACAGAAGTTCCGGATGGTCACCCTCCAGCACGTCCTGGGTCAGCTGGAGGAGGGCGATTTCCTGTCGTCGTTGGATTTGGAGGATGCCTACTTCCATATCCCCATCCTAAAGGGACACCGAAAGTTTCTCAGATTCGTGGTCCAAGGGCGTCACTACCAGTTCAGATCCCTTCCCTTCGGATTGAGGTCGGCATCCAGGGTGTTCACCAAGTGCCTCGCACCATTGGCGGCGCGGCTGCGCCTGGAGGGGATCCACGTCTACCCCTACCTGGATGACTGGCTCATCCGAGCAAAGACAAAGAAGCTCGCCGCGGAGCACACGGCGAGGACCGTCCAACTACTCACGGACCTGGGATTCACCATAAACTACGCCAAGTCCCACCTGGTGCCCGCGCAAGACGCGCTGTTTCTGGGAGCGAAACTCGACACAGTGACGCTTCTGGCCTCTCCGTCGGAGGAAAGGACGAGGGCCATCTTGGGCAAGGTGCAGCGGATGCTGGTTGCGGACGCGGCCAGGGTGAGGTCCATCAAATCCCTCCTCGGAATTATGTCTTCTTGCATTTATCTCATCCGCCTGTGCAGGCTTCGGATGCGCCCGTTGCAGGAGTTCCTGGATGCTCGCTGGATCCAGACGACGGGCAGCTTCGAGGACAGGATCACACTCGACGAGAGCTTCCGACGAGCGATCCAGACCCCGGGCCACCAGAAGACAGTGACCATGGATGCCTCCCTGGAAGGGTGTGGAGCGCACACCGAAAATCTGCACGCGAGAGGCCTTTGGCTGCCGACGGAGAAGTCCCTCCATATCAACGTCCTGGAACTCCGTGCAGTGTTTTGGGCCCTTAGGTCCTTTCTTCCGTCCCTCAAGGGCAAGGTGGTGAGGATCTTCACCGACAACACCACCACCATGTTCTACATCAGGAAGCAGGGCGGTACCAGATCCCCAGCCCTGTCCAAGGAGGCTCAGGATCTGTGGCATTGGGCTGTCGCCCAAGGGATGTTTCTGGTGCCGTTTCATCTGGCAGGGATAAAAAACACCATCGCCGACTCACTCAGCAGAGAGCTGCGCTCGTGCCACGAGTGGGAACTACGACAGGATCTAGTGGACCGCCTCTTCCGACGGTGGGGCTCACCCCAGATCGATCTGTTCGCGACGGCGACAAACTCCAAATGCCGGAGGTTCGCCAGCAGGTTTCCCCAGCCGAGGAGCATGGGCGATGCTTTCTCGTTCCCCTCGGAGGGCCTATTCCTATATGCGTTCCCTCCATTGCTGCTGCTGATCCGGCTCATCAACCAGCTCAAGAGGTCACGGTGCAGGATGATCCTCGTCGCACCTGCGTGGCCGAGGCAGATATGGTTCCCGGACCTTCTGGACTTGTCCCCGTCAATCAAGCTGCCAGTGGACGCGGATCTTCTCTCCAGGGAAGGAGGCGCCATCCTCCATCACGACCCGAAGTCGCTGAACTTGCAGGCCTGGCTCCTGCAGTGTTAGAGCTTGGAGGTTACGACATACCGGCCGACTGCAGAGAGGTTCTTGCAAAGGCCAGGGCGTCCTCAGCTCTTAAATGCTATGGACACAAATGGAAGAGGTTCTCTGTCTGGTGCCACGCACAGAAGATTAACCCTCTACGGATTACGGCTCCTCAAGTACTGCCGTACCTGCTGACGCTGGCCAAGGCTGGACTGGCGCACGCTTCCATCAAGATTCATCTTGCTGCGATCTCCCGATACACCAGAACCACGGGACGGACGTCTTTGTGGTCTCATCGTCTGGTGAAAGTATTCATGAAGGGCCTGTTCAGATCGTTCCCGCCGGTGAAGGCACCGGCCCCAGCGTGGGAGCTCAACGTGGTGCTGACCAAGCTCATGGGACCTCCGTTCGAGCCTCTGCACTCAGCTCCGTTGAAGTTCTTGTCGTGGAAAACAGCGTTTCTTGTGGCCATCACCTCCGCACGACGGGTGGGAGAGATCCAGGCCCTTTCCTGCAAGCCCCCGTACTTGACTTTTCACGACACGAGGGTAGTGCTCAGGACGCACCCCTCCTTCATGCCCAAGGTGCCGTCGGACTTCCACCTCAACGAACCCTTGGTGTTGCCTGTTTTCTTCCCGTCGCCAGCTGAAAGGACTTTGCACTCGCTGGATGTGGCTAGAGCGCTGAAGTTCTACGTGGACCGCACAAAGAGTTTTCGGAAGACATCACAACTTTTTGTGAACTTTGGACCTGTCAATCAGGGGAAGGCGCTCTCGAAGGCTTCCATTTCCAGATGGCTCTCCGGCTGTATCATGTACTGTCATCGGTTGGCAAACCGACCGCTGCCTGGCCGTCCGAGAGCCCATTCCACCAGAGCGATCGCAGCTACCACGGCGTTCCTATCTGGTGTGCCATTGCTGGACATCTGCAGGGCTGCTACGTGGAGGTCGACGCACACCTTCACTAAATTCTACTGCGTCGATCGGGATTCCAGGGAGGAGTCCAGGGTCGGCCAAGCAGTGCTGCGCAACCTGTTTGCCTAAGGTGAGCCTGGTGAGGAGGTAAGAATTGCTTAATGTTGAGTTTTGGATGTAATGCTTAATGTTGAGCCTTTGCCACCTCCCGTGGTTGTGCATGTGTGTACTGCTATGTATTCTTTTATTCATGAGCATGTGAATCCATGCCAGACCCCATGCTGGAGAAGGAACAAGTTACTTACCTGTAACTGTTGTTCTCCAGCATGGGTCTGGCATGGATTCACATGCGAACCCTCCCGCCTACCCCTCTGCGGCTCTTCACTTGGTCATACTGCCACTTCACGTGCTACCAAATCTGAAGATGGCTGCCAGAGGCGGGGCTTAGGGAGATGGCAGTCATTGGCTGTGGTCAGTATGACGCAGAGATCAGTGATTGGTTACTACTATGAAAGACAGATCAGAAACAAAACTGATACTGATTTTTCTTTACCGAGGATTCCCAGCCTGACGATGGGGAATATTCATGAGCATGTGAATCCATGCCAGACCCATGCTGGAGAACAACAGTTACAGGTAAGTAACTTGTTCCTTCCTTCTCTTTAGGTGTGCAAGAGATTTTGGCGTTTTCGTGCGGGTTGGAGCTGAGCACGAACCGGTAAATGAAGGCGCGGAGTGCGCAATGCTGCCTGGTAAGTAATGCGCGATGTGCGACGCTGTTTTGCCTTGTATGTGCTAACCTGTGTCTTAACCCTTCCTTCGTAGGCCACGCTACTCTTCGCCAGTTGCAGTGATGTTCCGGAATGATGCTGACCAATAGGCGACTAACCAGGTATGAATCTTGTGGTTTTAGTTGTTTGTGTGGAATCGTGAGTATGCACTCACTAATGCTGTTCTTCTCTCTCGTTTTCAGGTTGCTGCGTTCCGTGAAGCATGCAGTGCCCAGAAGATGGGAGTTCGCTGGATCGACTGTCTCCGGGTAAGCAGAATCAGGAGCTGACGATGGGCTGAAGACAGGATGCTACTCGCAGGTAAGATTTCAATAACAATGTTCTTTTTCTCTCTGCAGGCACGCGGTTCCAAGAATAGCTGGCATCAAAGACTACTGGAGCCCAACCGGACACGGTGAGCGTTACGCTGCAAACAGCAGAATAACGCAAAGCGTTTTCTGCTGTTTGGGTGTGGTTTAAATAGTCTTCAGGAAAAGTAGTCCAGATAAAGTAGTCCCAGGCCAACCAAACCCTAAACACTATACCGCATTGCTCAGTTCATGATAACTGAGCTATGTGAGTGCCTCCATGTTGACTGAAGCCCCCCAAGAAAGTAGGGTGAAAGTAGTTCCAAGTAAAATAGTCCCAACCTAAAGAAGTTCTCCATAGTGATTAAGAGCCTGGTGCCAAAGGTGCCAGGACTGACTCCAAGAGAGTCTCGGGTGAGATTTTAGGGCCTTCAAGACCATAATGGAACCCCAAAACGTGGTCCTACCTGGCAGGCTGCCTTGCCAGTGGGGGTCAGGGGTAGGGATCATGACAGATGCTTAACCCTTTGGCCTCCCCTTCCCCACGGGACATGGCGGGTCACTTGAGCTAAGCACACACTCTAGCTTCTGCAGCACGAGGATATAGTTCAATTTTCCCAGTTCAGGACCTTCTGTGTCAAAGTCTCTTTACATCTTGCAAGTCTCTTGACACAGAGGGCCTGCTGTACCAAAAACAATACGCAAACGTTCTTTTCCTTTTACCAGTATTCAACTTGGGTATTCACCCTGAATCCCCCTCAGCCGGACTCAGATTCTTTTCAAAACAAAAGCTCAACGTTGGATCCCCCTCTGCTGGGCTCATATCCCTTTCTTTCATTCAATTAGTCTGCCTCAGCTGGGCTTGGACCAACTGCGATGTATATTAAACTATCGAAGACTTTCGAATGTGCACAGGGTTTAGCTTGACCTGTTGAATGACCACTTCAATCTCAATATTTCTTTCTCTCACACTCAGCATCAGTTAGATACCTAACAGAGACCTTCGAATGAGTACCCACGTAGCGCTGCACCACTCTGTGTATGGTATCCTTTCTTGGCCTCCTAAAGTTCAGTTATAAAGTTCAACCACTTCCTTTGGCTTCCAATTGTATTTGCGTCGCTCAGCCCAAACGCTTCACACACTGTTCTCGTTATACAATGTTGCCGCTTGCAACCTTGGTTCAAAACACAAGCTGGTTTGGTATCCGTCTCTCCGACTCAACTGCTGTGCTGCCTTTTCTGACACCACTTTGTTGTAGGAGCCAAGGGCAGTACCACAGCGGTAATCGCTCCTTCCCGCCTTGGTTATCGATGACGTGGGAGAGCCCCGTGTACCTCCAGCACACTGTGCAAGTTTGATCAGCCTTAGTTCCTGGTCTTCGTTTTCTTACTTTCCAAGGCTCACAAAAGTAACGGTCTACAGTTCAAGGGTAATTCGCTCAGTTTAATCCTCTCTGCTTTCACTGTCTTTCTCCTTGTATTAAACTGCCATCTTGGAACTGCTGTTTCCTCGTGGGTTTTGCCTCGCTCAGAGTGTCCTTTAGTGCTCCACCTTTTATCTGTGTGGGGAAGTGTGATGGAAGTCAGGTCTGTATAACGATCTGTAAATGCTTGACCTTGCCTGATCATAGTAGTGGGACATGTCAGGTATACAGCTCTGGGGCAAGTCCGTTGTCACTCACGGTGAACTGCCCGCGAGAAAATGTTTGTGTCGGGAAAGGGGGGGGGGGGCGGGATTGAGTTCCTAGGTGTCTACCGGGTAGAATGGGGAAAAGGTGTTACTAGGAAGGGGATACACTGCCACTCCCCGAAGACCCCTCATCCAGGTGATACTCCCGCACTGGTCCACCCCCAGGAACTGGATCCAAAAGCGATGGCGATGGCCATGTCCTTGCCATGTCTGACCCATGTCCTCGCCTCCGGGGTGACAGATCCCCGGGGACTGGAGGGTGACACACCTTCAGGTTTCTCACAGGCTGCATGATGCCAGTGGGCGTGATACATCTCTGGATGTTGAGTTGCAACAGACTCAGCCATACACTCATGCCCATCCCAAATTCAGATCACTGGTAGACAGAGTGGTCGACTCTCTGGGGCTGAATGCTTCCACAGCACCAGTACAAGGATATGAGCTTATTTATATCTTGGACGAAGGTCCCACCATGGAGAGAAACATGCCACTGAACCCACCTATAGCCGACCCAGTCGCCTCCTTGTGGCAACAGCCCTGCTCTTTCCCTCTGGTCAACTCCCATTTTGCAGCAAGTACAGGTCGAAAAGAGGAGATCCGTCTTTTCTGTCCTCTCGCCCTTCCCCCGAGGGGCTAGTTGTTCAGGCGGCCACAGTATCCACCAAGGCAGCTTCATCCACCTCAAATCTGCCTCCTGACAGGGAGGGCAAAAAATTGGATGCTGTTGCAAAAAAAGATCTCCTCCTCCAGGAGCATGGCTTTGAAAGCTAGTAATGTTTTGTGTGGTTTGGGGAAATATCCCTTTGGTCGGCGGTTGAACATGCAGCCCAGTACATCCCCGAAGGTGAGTTACGGACCAGTTTCATTTACCTGGTGGATGACGGGAAGGAGGCTGCCAGGCTGACCCTGCTGACGGGCCTGGACGTGGCGGACTGCGTTGGCCAATCAATGGGGTCAGCCATGTTGCTTAAGAGACAGGACTACCTTCGCTCCTCAGGGTTTTTCCCTGATGTCCCGAATAGGTTGCTGGACATGCCCTTCGATGGGGATTACCTTTTCAGTCCAAAGGCTGATGTCTCCCTGAAGAGGTTCAAGGAGTTGAAGCTTGCCACAAAGTGCTCGGCCTAGCTGCACAGCCGGCCAAACCTGCCTTTAGCTTTGCCTCTAGGGGCAAGGGCTACAGGTGTTACATCACTTATGGCAGGAAGGCTCAGCTCCCACAGGCCAGGCAGGGCAGAAGCGTTTCCCACGCTCCGGAAGGAGTCAGGGTGACTTCCAGAGGCCAGCAAGCATATAAGGTGCTTTGATTTCCCCTCCCACAACTCACCGGTTGGATGACAGCTGTCTGAGCCTTGGCCCCAATGGTGGGAGATTAGCTCTGATGCCTGGGCCTTGGATCTAGTGCAGTGGGGTTGTCTGCCCTTCTTAAGAAAGCCTACGAGCAGACCCCCACGACTTTGATGCAAACTGGAACAGGAGCTCCAGGAAGAACTGCAAGCCCTGTTGTTGAAGGGTTCACTGGAAGAGGTACAACATGAGCGGAGAGGGTCGGGCTGGTGTATTCGCTGTATTTCCTGGTACCCAAGAAGGAGATCTCCATCCCATCCTAGACCTCAGGGCTTTGAACATGTTCCTGAGGAAAGACAAATTCAGGATGGTGTCATTGAGAGAGATTTTCCACGCTTTCGAATTGCAGTACTGGCTGGTGTCCATAGATCTTCAAGATGTTTACTTCCATGTGCGGATACATCAAAAGCACAGGAATTGCCTGAGGTTCCTCATAGGGGACCAGCAGTTCCAGGTGCTTCCCTTTGGGTTTACCTCCGCTCCAAGGATCATCACCAAGCTCATGGCAGTAGTCGCGGCTCACCCCATGAGATCCGGAGTCCACACGTTCCCGTACTTGGACAACTTGTTGATCCGAGGGAGGTCAGCCGAACAGGTTTTGCCCCACCTAGAGGACACCTGTTCACTACTCCACAGGCTGGGCTTCTCCCTGAATTTGTAGAAGTCCCATACGACACCAGTCCAGAGGCTCCAGTTCATCTGGGCAGTCATAGACACTAGGGCAGGGAAGGCCTTTCTGCCCAAAGAGCGAATAGTCAGCATTGTGCAAATGGTAAGGCTTTTCCAGAACCGTGGCAATTTACCAGCCTCCACCCTTAGGTCTAATGGTCTTCTGTATTTTTTTAGTGGCAGAGGCCAGGCTGTGAACAAGATCATTGCAGTGGCTCCTGTAAGGTCAGTGGTCCCAGAACCTCAAAAGGCTCATGGACGTCCTCTGGGTGTCCCGGTCCGCGTTCAGTGACCTTTGTTGTTCGTGGGCAGGTAGCAGCAATCGTCTGGTGGGGGAACCCCTTCTGGCCTCTGTGGCCTCAGGCCTGAGTGGTTACGGATGCATCCGGGAAGGGTTGGGGCGCTTACTGCAAGGACTTAAGGTGAGCGGCCTTTGGTCATTGATGGAAGCCAGGTGGCATATCAACAGGCTAAAGTTGGGGGGCGCTGTTGCGCGCCGTGAAAAATGGCGACCTGACCTGTGAGCTCCGTAGCCTACAAACTCCTGTTTGAATAATCCTGCGGTCCACCTTTGCGATGAAAGACCTCGCCCACAGATTAATGGACCAGACATATCCGTGAGCAGCTGTAGCGATTTTCAGACCGAAACGTTCCTTTGATCCAGTGTAAATCGCTTTTTGATCCCTCGCCGGTGGACACCAATGGCTGGCGTACTGCGCGCCAAATCCTGATCCTCCTCGAACAACGGCCCTGAGCTCCGCCTAGCGCGATCCCTCCAGAGCCTCGCATACCCTTCGGAGCCGGCTGTGACTCCCGTGAGGGGAGACCCAAGACATCTGCACAAGGGCTGAACTCTCCCCATACAGCCGGTGACCTCCGCTGTGGGTTTCAGCGGGCGCCGGAGAACCGTGCGTGCGGACCGCGCACAAACTGGCCCGCTCCACGGCAACAGCATGACTCCCTCACAGCGGAATACAGAGTGCTCTCCGGCGCTTCCTCCTGCCTGATCCTCACTGGACAATCCCGTGAACAGGGGGACGCAACTAACAAGAGGTACGCAGGTCGGGGGGATAAACCGCAACACGCCAGAGCATATGCACATGTCCAGTAACTAATCCTGAGGCCGCTAGACTCCGGCTCACAGAGCCCTACCTGGGAGCTGCCATAACCCCCCCAGCCCGCCACCGTACAAAGCAACTCAGCGGACCCCCTCCCCTGGGGGCAACTCCTCACATAGACGACCCTGCAAAAAGCCTATAACCCGACGCGGACACAAACCCCTTCCCTGCTGCCACACGGAACCTTGCTGCAAAGCTCCAATCACTACGGTCGGAGACAGAGCTACCCCATGAACAATTCAAACCCCACCTGACACAGCAGCCAAACAGCGTGGGACACAGGCTCTTAGCCCTCCCTGAAACACCAGCAAGATCCACAAGCACACCCCCAACGCACCCGAACTAAGCGAACACTGGCTACAACCCTGAACCCATTGTGACACCCCACACAGACAGACTGGGTGCAGCAAGGCAACCACAACACTGCATACCACGCAAACGCCTGGAACTATCAGCCCCTGTAGGGGTAACTCCTAAGCCCCGGTGAGAAGCTACTGGCACCACGAAGGTACGCTGTGCACCATACACGTAGCCCAGGACATAAATCAAAGTTGGGGGACAGTCACCAGCTCACCCACCAACGGGCCACAGCGTGTCATAACACATCTGAACCACTACTCTCCATGATTGTGGGAGGAACAAAGAACAAAAAAAGGGCCAATGGACGCGTTCGCCAGCCCCCCCAATATGTAACAAGATGCAGACCAGACATACCCTCCTGAGATTCCCCGACAGACCCACCCAAACGATGTATGGCCCCCTACATGGCGGCGATGAAGAAAGGATTTGCCGCCATCAATAACAAACTAGACGACAACGGTGAAAACATAGCAACTATACGCTCAGACATCCGAAAGTAAATGCCAGGGTTTCTGAGGCGGAAGACAGAGTGAGCACGCTAGAAGATACGTCCACCTCACAGGGAAAAGCAATAGTAGACATACACAAAGATATTAAAACACTAAAGGCAAAATGTGAAGACCTGGAATATCGGTCGCAACGTCACAATATACGCATGGTCGGAATTGCAGAATCCAAACTCAACAAACCCATGGAACACTTCCTGGAAGAGCTACTGCGCACACTATTTCCTGATGACCAGTTCTCAAGCCAATTCCTAATTGAGAGGGCACATAGAGCGCTAGCCCCCCCAAAACCAGGGGCCCCTCCCAGAACAATTATAGCACGCCTGCTCAACTACTGGGACCGAGACCTAATACTGAAACTCGCAAGGGAAAAAGCTCCCCTTTCATACGACTCCAACCGCACCCACGTATATCCAGACTTTTTAACTGGAGTACAAACTGCCAGGCGCTCATTTGACAATGTCAAGAAAATACTACGAGACAGGAAAGTTGTCTACGCCATGATGTTCCCAGCGAAACTCTGTGTTCAACACGCAGGCAGAACCCATTTTTTTGAAATGCCAGAAGAAGCTATGGCATATGTGGAATCAAACATCCCTACTATGAATGGAAACACTTTATCGCTAACCGACAGGACCAGGTGACTAGAACTGAAGCAGACACAGATGGCAGATTCGTAATACTATAGGGGTCAATACAAGGTCAAGATATAATCATCATTAACACCTATGGACCCAACATAGACACACCAGAGTTCTACCAACAGGTCATCACATTACTAATGCCAACTGGTGGAGCAAGAGTGATATGGGGCGGGGAGATTTCAATGCCATCCTAGACTCCAAACTTGATAGGACAACCACATCCCAGCGGACGGACTCAAGGACAGCACTCACCATGAAACAGTCCATGACCTTACTACCGCTCTTCGACACGTGGAGGGAATTACACCACTGCATCAAAGAATACACATTCCATTCATATGTTCATGGGTCAAGCTCCAGAATCGACTACAGGCTATGTTCCACCGAAAGTGTTTCAGACCTAGAAGAATGCAGTATACTACCCCGCACCCTCTCAGACCATTCCCCAGTGGTGTTAGATATACACCTAGGGACACCCACTCTGGATCACCGTCTATGGAGAATGTCACCGGACCTCCTGAGAGACGACTCACTATTTGAACCGCTCCGATTGAGGTGGAAGAGTTCTTCGAGAGGAACCAAGACTCGGTGAGCTCTCGCAGTACGGTTTGGGAAACCTTTAAGGTATGGCTAAGGGGACATTTAATATCCAAGGTCCACGGCACAGTAAAAGAAATCTGTACCCAACTGACTCGGACTGAGGCTCACATCAAGGAAGTGGAAGGAGCATATACGGAGTCACCAGGACCAGGAACACAGGCACAACTACACAGCACCCTGGCCGAGTTCAGGGCACTAGCAGAAAAGGAGGTCTGGTACATGGCACAAACGATCAAGGCCAGAAGATACGAAGAAAGGAATAAATCTGGCAAGATGCTGGCAAATCTCATTAAATCCCAACAAGGCCTCCGGCAAATCTCCAATATCACGGACGAGAAGGGAACAACACATGTAGACCCCCTGAAAGTGAACGAGGTGTTCCTGAGGTTCTACACCAAACTGTACATGAACACAGATCAAGTGACAACGGAGGAGTTACAAAGGCATCTGGACTCCTTTCCGCTCCCTACACTATCCCTGAAGGAATTTTTTTTAAAAAACATTTTTTATTATTTGATAACAACACACCAAACAATACAATAACTGGGACTTCCATATTCAGGTCTAACAAGGTAACATTACAAACTATGTTCTTCAGTCCCGCTCCCTCCCGCCCCCCCCCCCAACTTGAGCCATAATGTCTGTATCATCAGCCTGTACATCCTCAGGCGGGTCTATTGTCCTCATCTCATCCGTATCATCATCTCTGTGATCGGGCTTGGGAGGGCCCACCATGGTGGCCACCAGTTGCCTTCATTCGATAAGGGGCCCTACCTCTTCCTTACCACCCCTGCTGATCGCTTCGAACCAAACAGCCGTTTCAGCCTCAGCCCACTTCAAGAAGTCCGCCCACCACAACTCTATCATGGGCCTATGAGCTGCCTTCCAGCACATTGCAATCCTCCTTTTGGCCAGGATGTATGCCAGGTACTTCATCTTGGTAATGTGCCTCAGATGACGTGGTCTGGGGAAACCTCCTAGCATGCATGCCCAGGCCGACTCCACCTCCAGCGTAATGCCTTTTTCCACCAGGCATGTCTTTAGTTCAGATCAAAATCTGCCCACCTCCGGACAAGCCCAGAACATATGTAACATCCCGGCTTCCTCCTCCCTCACCTGGGGCATCTCTGAATCGTCTGGCCCCCGAACTTAGCAAGCTTACTGGGGGTCAAATATGCCCTATGTGTAATGTATAATTGGATCTGTTGGATTCTCGCATATCGGGACACTTTCTTGTGGTATCTTTGGGCTCTATCCCACAACCCATCCGACATAGGCTCACCCACCTCTTCCTCCCAGAGCTGTCTCAAAAGGGACAATTCCTTCCCCACCTTAGACCCCAGTAGCTCATATATTCAGGATATCTCGTGCCCACCCTCCGAAATGTCATATATCATCTCCATGGTGGCATCCGGCACCCGCTTAACTATCCTGGAGTAGGTTATATGCTGCCCTCTGTGCACCCCGGTGTCCTCCACCAATTTCTGGAATTCTAGCGGCTCTCCTTCTTGCCATATGTCTCCCAGAGAGGCCAGGACTATTGGTTCTCAGTATCTACGGACCCCCTGTATCAATTGCGGATCCTCTCTACATAGCGCCGCCAGCGGCACCTGCATAGAAAACGGAGCCGGGTATCCCACCATCTGCCATGCTCTGTGCCAAATCTCCCAGCCAAACACCAACAGCCGCGCCATCTCTCGTACCTTAGGCTTGGACAGCCACACCACCTCTCTGAGGAAGTAGGGAGCCGGTTCCATGCACAACAGCCTGGTTTCCGCTGTTTCTTCCTCAGACAGCCACCTGGCCACATATTGCAATTGTCCCTCTAGATAGTATACCTCAAAATTCGGCAGGTTTATTCTCCCCTATCACATGAATTCTGTAATTTCCAAAGAGCCACCCTGTTCCTGGAGTTATGCCATATAAAGCCCCTGCACAAGCTGTGGAGACCGGCGAAGAAGCGCCTAGGGATCACATGCGGAATATTTACGAAGAAATGTAACAGTCTGGGTAGGACCACCATCTTGATTAGAGCTGCTCTCCCCATCATGGCCAGGGGCATTCTGGACCAGAATCCCATGCTATGTTTGCTACCTTCCACTGTCTTCACCGTGCTTAGTTTATGTTCTTCTACTGTCGTATGGTATATGTCGATTCCAAGATATCCCGGAACGACTCAGTTCGCCAGGGTATTGGCAACACCGGCAAACCCCCTGGTGGGACATGTCTGTATCTCCCCAAGGGGAACATGCTAGATTTCTTGGGGTTTACCGCTATGCCGGAAAGGGCAGCAAACGTTCCATCACCTCCAGGATGTATTGTGTATTCTCTTCTGGGAAGCGCAGGTACAAAAGCATGTCCGCGTATAATGAAATGAGATGTGGACCGCCCGCGGTGCATATCCCAATTTCCCCGTATTGTTGTCTAAGACACAGCCAATGGCTCTAGCGCCAATATGTACAACATGGGCGACCACGGGCTGCCCTGTCTGGTGCCCCTGCTAAATTGCCATTTGTCTGAGATCATGGAACCCTTTTTAACCCTGGCAATTGGGGAGCTGTATACCATTTTAATCCACCTAAGGTACCCGGGACCCATTCCATAAGCTTCTAGAGTCGCCAACAACCAGGGCCACCTTACTGAGTCAAAAGCCTTGACCGCGTCAAGCGAGACGATCGCCAGCTCACCCAGATCCTCCTCTGTCTGATCAATAATGTGATGCAGTCTCCTGTGGTTATCAGTTATATTCCTACCAGGGACGTAGCCTGTCTGGTCAGGATGTATCAGTTTGCCAATGACGCACTTAAGCCTGTTAGCCAGCACTGCCGTAAGGATTTTGCTATCCTGGTTGAGCATCGATAGGGGTCTGTAGGACCCACAGTCTGTGCTCGGCTTGCCTGGCTTTAAAAGCGGAATGATCACCGCCTCTCGTAGGGTCTCTGGCAACCTGCCCTGCTCATACGCCTCATTAAACATTGCCAGCAATGGGGAAAGCAGCTCTTGTTTGTAGGTTATGTAAAATTCACTCGGTAGCCCATCTGACCCCAGAGCCTTACAAGTGGGCAGGTGACGAATCACTAACTCGAGCTCTTCTATTGTTATTGGGGCATCTAGGTCTGCCCGTTCTAAGTCGTCTAAGGTAGATAGGCCTATGTCTCCTAGCGTGTCCCGGATTTCCTGGTCTCCAGCTCCGCCTGGGTCCTCATAGAGCCCTTTGTAGTATCCCAGGAACTCGCCATTTACTTCTTTTGGGTGTCCAGGATCCGATCTCGCTCCCCTCTAATTTCTCGTATAGCCAGGCCAGCAACCTTCCAGGGTTATCTCCCCCTGCATGCTGTCTCTCCATATATTTCTTATAGCTTAATTTGCATAACCTGTCCCAATGTTAACAATTAGCTTGTTGAAGCTGTCTCGTCCTGACCCCGTCCTCCCTAGAAGTGCCTCCCCTACGCATAATGTCTTCCAGCTCCTCCTCCATTCTCTGCAGCTCTTGTTCTATGCCCCCCTGGAGCCCTCTGGATTTTGATATAGCCGCCCCCGCACCACCACCTTAAATGCCTCCCACACAGTTCCCATAGATCGAACACTGCCAGTATTAATCTCAAAATACTCTGTGATCTCCTCCCGGAATTCCGAGTCCTGCAGACCCTCGGCTCTGAGCTTCCACGTCGGGATCCCCGCTCTAAGGGGTTGGTGTTGCCACTCCAGGAGCAAAGGGGAATGGTCCAAGAGCCACCCTGGCCTTATATTCCGCGCCTCTCATCCCACTTACCAGATCGGCAGCAACGAACACGTAGTCCAGTCTTGTGTGCAGATCATATGGTGCCGCATAGTGTGAGTATTGCCTATCTGTTGGGTGCAACTGCCTCCAAATATCCACTAGATCAAAGTCTCTCAAGAGGGCCTGTAACAGCTTTGCAGCCGGGGTGGGTTTGTCTAGCTTGCTGTCTGATCTGTCCACCTTGGGATCAAGTCTCCACCCCATAGGATCCCGCCACCCAGTAGGGGGCTAATTTTACCGTACAGGGTCCAAAAGTAGGCCGCTGTATCTTGGTTGGGGGCATATAAGTTTACAATACTCACTTCCTGGTGTTGTAGCATCCCCTTCACAACAATCAATCTGCCTTCTGGGTCCCCGATGGACTGAAGCATCTCGAATGGTACGTGGGGTGCTATCCAGGTGATAACTCCTCTTGCGTAAGCCGAGTATGTGACACCTGCAACGCTCCCCCTCCACTTCCTCTTGACCACCTCCAACTTCTCCCTGGTAAGGTGGGTCTCCTGCAATAAAGCTATGTCAAGCCTCATCCTTTTCAGGTACATCATAACTGTATTGCGCTTCAAGTAACTATTGAGGCCCCTAACGTTACAGGTGACCACTCTAAGGCACCCCGACGCCATAGATAAGATATCCTGCTCTCCCCCTCCACCCTCCCTCCCGCCTGATAAGATTCCTGTATTGGCTCATCACCCACCCGCCCCGACCAAACTCCCCCCCCTTCCTTTCCCCAACAACAAACCCCCACACACCACCCTTTAACCTCCACCCAGCCCCTCCGACCCCAACAAATACCCAGCTCCATCCCCGGATCTCAGGCGACCCCCGCTTCTGGTACTGTCTCGGTGTGCCGAGGGCAGAAACCCAGCAGGGTGTGACCGGACTACCGGTAACCTAACTAAACTAAATGGGTTTATGAGAACTAGCTCTGCGAGGCTCCCTAACTAGGTTAAAAGTCTCAGTGCTCACGTATCTTGTCCCAATCCAACCTGATCATGCCAGCCCATAAGCTACATCTATTACAAAGATCATGTCCCACAGTCTTAGGCTGCAGCACCCATTAGTGCCCCCTTCATAGATCACTTATCTCTTCCTTCTCCTTCTCCCATCTGGATGGCCGCCTCCTGGGGGCAGCTCTGTGTGTCGAGCTACCCCATAGCTTCTTCCGGGTTTCGAAAAACAAGGTTCTGTTTTTATGGAACACCTTCAGCTTTGCCGGGTAGAGCAACATGTACTTGTAGCCTGCTTCACGCAATCTTCTTTTTACAGTCCCAAAGTTCATGCGGCTACGTTGTACCAATAGGGTATAGTCTGGGTATGTGGTTATATTTGCTGTTCCTCTTTGTATTGTTCCACCCTTATGGAAGTGTTCCAGGATTCTTTCTTGGTCCCGATAGTTCAGGATCTTTGCGATCTTCGGTCTGGGGTGTGGGGGTGCCTGGCGGCGGCCTCTTCATTAGCGCTCTGTGCGCCCTTTCCACCGCGAACCCCTGGGACAAGACTCCTCCTGTTATCTCCTGTAGCAGCATAGATTCAATGAACTCTGTAGGGTTGGATCCCTCGGCCCCCTCCAGCAAGCCAAAAATGCAGATGTTATTCCTTCGGGCACGTCCCTACGCCTCCTCCGCCCTGCATTCGAGATTACCCATGCGTTGCACTAGGGCGTTCCTGTCTGCTTTATGTGTTGCACAGTCCGCTGTGTTCGGGCCCACCTCTTTCTCCAGGTTCTCTGTGTTCTCTGCCAGCGACCTGACATCTTGTCGGAGAAGGTTCACTTCCTCCTGCACTGCCCCTACTTTCAGTTACAGTGCTGCTTTCAGTTCAGTCATAGCCAGACCCAGTTTGGTCTCCCAGGCTACTTTCAGATCTGTGATCGCCGCAAGGACCTCCTGATTGGTGCCCATGGTGACTGCGCTCCCAGCGGGGGTTTTATCCTTGCTCCTGGCTCCTTCCGGGCCCGGCGGTGTTCTGGCATACTCTTCCAGCGTGGGCTGCTTGCTCTTCGTTCTTAGTGGTTTGCTGGACATGTCGTCGTGCCAAAGAGTTGTGGCCGAGCCTCTCCTCTCTCCAGCCCCAACGGGATGAAACTGCCGTGCTGGGGGTGTCCGGGAGCCAATTATTAACCACCAGAGTGGATTGTGCCCTCCCACGTATCAATGTGGCTACACTCCGATCTTTGCCAGTATGCAAAGATCGGAGTGTAGCCACATTGATACGTGGTCTAGGCAACCGGTCTAGGCTCCGTGTGTCACGCTGGCTGCGGACTCAAGCAGGTCCACCATCTCGTCACGTGTCTCTGATTTATCCCTTTCCTTATACACACTCCCCTGATTCGTTTGCACTGGGTATGTGATGCTGTTTGAAGCACTTGACTTAGGGATTCAATCCATACCTATAGTCCCAGCTGCCTCTTCTTTTATTCTGGGCCTGCCATCATTAAGCCCATCTGCTGGCCAATATTCTCTCACCTCCACCATAGAGTGGGGGGAGTGTGTACTTTGTTATGGTGCTTCCAGACTAGCTCATATGGGGGAAAGCTAGCGGTTCACAGAGTCATCAGGCCTCCTCACTGGTCTAATGGAGTACAGCTTCAAGGGCTTGTCGGTCCGCTTTTTCCTTTCCTTTCTGTAATCCCCTGCAGGCTTACTTTGGTGTTTGTCTGACTCTCACCAGCTGCCTTTTGCCTCTGCAGCCACGCCCATGCCCACAGGGTCGGGTCACTGCGCCCACCTTCTCACACTGTGGGGTGCCGTTCAGGTTGCGGGTCGGCTCCCCGATCTGTGCCCTGCGTGCGGGCCCTGCAGCAATCTGTTGTCTGCCGCAGCGTAATGCGCAACCAGGCGCTTCGCGAGCTGCCTCCAGGACTCCCACGAACACCCACTTCTGTGTGGCCCGGGAGCTTGTAGGAAGGCGCTGCGATGTCGGAGCCGCAGTCCTCAGTTACCTGCGATCCGCGCAGGACCGGAGTCTGCCGCTCGCCCACTCCGGCCCCAGGATGTACGGGGTGCTTCTCGGTGTGGGCCGCGAGGTCCCGCTGCACTGTCACAGCTCAGGTGTGGTCCGAGCGCCGGGCGCCCCCTCGCCTCGTGCGGACTCCGTCCTCCTATTCCTCTGCTTAGAGGGCCAACCGGAGCAGATGTACACTTCGGTACAGGAGTTTATACTCCTTCTCCAGCATGGGGTCTGGCAGGGATTCACATGCTCATGAATATTCCCCGTCGTCAGGCTGGGAATCCTCGGTAAAGAAAAAACCAGTATCAGTTTCGTTTCTGATCTGTCTTTCGTAGTAATAACCAATCACTGGTCTCTGCGTCATACTGACCACAGCCAATGACTGCCCTCTACCTAAGCACCGCCTCTGGCAGCCATCTTCAGATTTTTACCGCACGTTCATGTGTTGGGATCCTCGTGCTATTGCTCTCGAGCGTTAGTGCTATTTTTTTTCACGTTTTTTCTCAAAAACTTCGTTTTTTCGGTCAAAAGAGCCTCAAGCTCCACCGATTCTCCATCCGATCAACGGGGACCCGTGTCGGATTCGTCTGCGCCCCTCAAGGGTGAAGATTTCGTCGAGCTACGCTTTTGGAGGACTCCAGAAGTTTCTCAGACCCGGTCATGGCCCAGGAGAAGGGAAGCTCGACGCCCGGAAAGCTGTTCAGGGTCTGCCCTGGATGCCAGCTGCAGAACGTCTTCAAGGAGGACGAACACTCTTTTTGTCTTTACTGCCTACATGAGGACAAGACGCACGTGGAGAAGGACTGTGCGTTTTGCGGCAACATGTCGGAGCGGACCATGAAGGACCGCCATCAACGTCTCGCCAACTGGCTGGAAGGAAAGAGCCCGTCCGGCGAGAAGAAGAGGAAGAAAGCCGAGCGGTCTTCTAAGACCTTTGAGGACGCCCCGGCGACGGGGGTTCAACATAAGGCCAAGCACCGCGAGTCCGCTGGCACCGGGAGCGCCGAACGGTCGGGCTCTACGGGCGCCAGGCAGGGCGCACCCTCCCCGGCACCATCAACCACGAGCCAACGCTCTGGGTCGGGTAAGAGGAAGGCCGAGCACCCGGCGAAGCTCCTGGAGAGGCCCCGGTCGAGCTCGAAGGCGGAGGGGGAGCGAGGCAGTGTCCCCCCCCCTCAAGGATAAGGCGGTGAGCGCACCTAAGGTGGTGAAGGCCTTAATCCATCCGGCCAAGCCCTCTATCGAAACTGTCGCGGCGGCCCTGGCTCAGCCTGTGGAGGCTACACCAGTGGTGGCGACCTCGGGGCTCAGAGTCTCCCTGCCACCTCGGAGGGAGTCCTCTTTTGTGCCCATCGATAGGACCCCCGTGAAATCCCCCGTGGGGAAGAAAAAGGGGGGGCAGGGCGTCGTCGTAGATTCGGCCTCAACCTCGGAGGAGGAGCTGGTCGAAGTCTTAAGCCACGGCCTCGGCGTGGAAGAAGACCGGCCCGTCGGGATGGATCCCGACGCAGGTGACGACGACATCGTCGAGGGTACCGACGGGGCCCCTGATCGCCCGTCGGATTCCCCTCTGCCAGCGCCGCGAGACAACTCGGCGGCCATTTTGTTGGCTATACAGTCCTTATGCTCAGAGATAAGGACGAGACTACCGTTGCCGACCGAACCTCTCCCGTCGGGGGACCCAGAACCGGGACCTT
The DNA here is from genome assembly GCF_040938575.1 of Ambystoma mexicanum. NCBI lineage: Eukaryota > Metazoa > Chordata > Amphibia > Caudata > Ambystomatidae > Ambystoma > Ambystoma mexicanum. The sequence goes on along the minus strand of NC_090936.1, from coordinate 293,455,121 downwards.
CTGGTGTTCCCCCTACCAAGAAAAGAAGGATCCACCCTCCGCCTCCTTTTCAGCCGTCGCGCCCCTTCCAGCCCTCCTCCCCGTCCACCCGAGGGGATGATACGGGGACTGACACGGCAGCGACGGGTACGGACGACGAGGTATACGACGAGGATGTACCGTCGTCGCCTCCCACCAGGGCTTCTCCGCCCGACGAGATTGGATCGTTCCACTCCATGATCACCAGGGCATCCGAGCTTTTCCAACTCTGCCCTGAGGAGAAGAAGAAGGAAGGTTTCCTTTATCAGCGGCGCGAGGCCAAGAGGAAGACGGTCCTCTCAGTGCCTCTATTGGACGACATTTGGGATGAGGGCCTCACCCTCCTCAAGAACCCTTCCACGACGCCAGCTAGAAGAGACCGGTACGAGAAGAAGTACCGGGTCCCGGACACGGCCCCCCTGTGCCTCCGGGCGCAGCCTACCCCGGACTCCGTCGTCTCCGCGGCGGCCAGGAAAAAAGCGGGGGGGGTGCGGCCTCCACATCGACTTCCCCACCGGACGGCGAGGGAAAGAAATTGGACGCTATGGGACGCAGAGTCATCTCGTCTGCGGCGACGACGATTAAAGCGGCCAACGCCTTGGCTATCGTGGCCCGCTACGACAGGGAGCTCTGGTACAAACTGGCTCCCCTGCTGGACTTCTTGCCGGACGACAAGAGGGCAGAGGCCCTGGAGATCCTGCAGGAAGGTGAGGTGGCTTCGGACCACGCCATTACCGTTGCGACGGACATCGCCGACACTGGGTTCCGCCAGTTGGGCAACGGCGTTTGCCTTAGGCGGCGTGGATGGCTCAAGGCTACGGACTTCCGTCAAGACGTTCAGACCAGAGTCCTGGACATGCCCTTCGATGGGAACAACCTGTTTGGGAAAACAGTGGACGATTCCCTTCAGGCCATTAAAGCGGACACCGAGACGGCCCGGGCCCTTGGACTTCTGCAACAACGACGGACGCCCTTTCGGAGCAGCGGAGGCAAGGGCGCCTCCAAAAGTTCCGGTGGCAGTTTCTCCACCTACCGTCAAGCGGCCCGCTCGTCGGCTCAGGAGGCCTACAGAGGACGAGGCAAGTCTGGCGGACCCCGCCGGCGTCGCCAAGGAGGTCAAGGCGGCAAAGCCTCGTCGAAGCAGGATTGAACCGGCCGTGGGGTCGGGCCCCCACCGAAGCACCCCGGTGGGAGGCCGGCTGGCGAGCTTCGTCAGCGTGTGGGAGTCCATCTCCACCGACCGTTGGGTGCTGGACGCCTTGGCCCGGGGCCACGCGCTCGAGTTTCAAAGAAGGTGTCCACGCGTCCCCCCCGTGACCAGGAAAGAACTTCACGTCCCTCAACTTCTCCTGGAGGTAAAGGCGATGCTCAGGAAGGGCGCCATCGAACTCGTCCCAAAGAGGCTTCGGGGCTCCGGAGTTTACTCGAGATACTTCCTTGTGAAGAAGAAGACGGGGGGATGGCGCCCCATCCTGGACCTGCGACGTCTGAACAAGTTCATCAAGGCGCAAAAGTTCCGGATGGTCACCCTCCAGCACGTCCTGGGTCAGCTGGAGGAAGGAGACTTCCTGTCGTCGTTGGATTTGGAGGATGCCTACTTCCATATTCCCATCCTAAAGGGGCACCGAAAATTCCTCAGGTTTGTGGTCCAAGGGCGTCACTACCAGTTTAAAGCCCTCCCCTTCGGACTACGGTCGGCACCCAGGGTATTCACCAAGTGCCTTGCACCGGTGGCGGCGCAGCTGGGCCGCGAGGGGATCCACGTCTACCCCTACCTGGACGACTGGCTCATCCGAGCCAAGACGAGGGAGCTCGCCGTGGATCACACGGCAAGGACCGTCCAACTTCTCACGGACCTGGGATTCTCCGTGAACTACGCCAAGTCCCACCTGGTACCCTCGCAAAACGCACTGTTTCTGGGAGCGAAGCTCGACACAGTGTCCCTTCTGGCCTCCCCGTCGGAGGAAAGGACCAGGTCCATCCTGGGCAAGGTACAGCGGATGTTGGTTTCCGACGCGGCCAAGGTGAGGTCCATCAAGTCCCTCCTCGGAATGATGTCTTCTTGCATCATTCCCATGTGCAGGCTCCGGATGCGCCCGTTGCAGGAGTTCCTGGACGCGCGCTGGATCCAAACGACGGGCGGCTTCGAGGAGAGGATCACACTCGGCGAGAGTTTCCGCCGAGCGTTCCGGTGGTGGGGCATCCGCGCGCATCTGACGGCGGGCATGGACTTCCAGACCCCAGACCACCAGGAGACAGTGACCACGGATGCCTCCCTGGAAGGGTGGGGAGCGCACACCGAAAATCTGCACGCGAGAGGCCTTTGGCTCCCGACGGAGAAGTCCCTCCATATCAACGTCCTGGAGCTCCGTGCAGTGTTCTGGGCCCTCAGGTCCTTCCTTCCGTCCCTCAAGGGCAAGGTGGTGAGGATCTTCACCGACAACACCACCACCATGTTTTACATCAGGAAACAGGGCGGAACCAGGTCCCCAGCACTGTCCAAGGAGGCGCAGGACCTGTGGCATTGGGCCGTCGCCCAAAGGATGTTTCTGGTGCCGTTTCATCTGGCAGGGATAAAAAACACCATCGCCGACTCACTCAGCAGGGAGCTGCGCTCGTGCCACGAGTGGGAACTACGGCAGGATCTAGTGGATCGCCTCTTCCGACGGTGGGGCACACCCCAGATCGACCTGTTCGCGACGGCGACGAACTCCAAGTGCCGGAGGTTCGCCAGCAGGTTTCCCCAGGCGAGGAGCATGGGCGATGCTTTCTCGTTCCCCTGGGAGGGCCTGTTCCTCTACGCGTTCCCTCCTTTGCCACTGCTAATCCGGCTCGTCAACCAGCTCAAGAGGTCACGGTGCAGGATGATCCTCTCCGCACCTGCGTGGCCGAGGCAGATATGGTTCCCGGACCTTCTGGACTTGTCAGCGTCCCCGCCAATCAAGCTGCCGGTGGACGCGGATCTACTCTCCAGGGAAGGAGGCGCCATCCTCCACCACAACCCGAAATCGCTGAACTTGCAGGCCTGGCTCCTGCAGCGCTAGAGTTTGGAGGATATGACATACCGGCCGACTGCAGAGAGGTTCTTGCAAAGGCCAGGGCGTCCTCGACTCTTAAATGCTATGGACACAAATGGAAGAGGTTCTCTGTCTGGTGCCACGCACAGAAGATTAACCCTCTACGGATTACGGCTCCCCAGGTACTGCCGTACCTGCTGACGCTGGCCAAAGCTGGACTGGCACACGCGTCCATCAAGATTCATCTTGCTGCGATCTCCCGATACACCAGAACCACGGGCCGGACGTCCTTGTGGTCTCATCGTCTGGTGAAAGAGTTCATGAAGGGGCTGTTCAGATCGTTCCCGCCGGTGAAGGCTCCGGCCCCGGCGTGGGAGCTCAACGTGGTGCTGACCAAGCTCATGGGACCTCCGTTCGAGCCTCTGCACTCGGCCCCGTTGAAGTTTCTGTCGTGGAAAACAGCGTTTCTTGTGGCCATCACCTCCGCACGACGGGTGGGAGAGATCCAGGCCCTTTCCTGCAAGGCCCCGTACTTGACTTTTCACGACACGAGGGTAGTGCTCAGGACGCACCCCTCCTTCATGCCCAAGGTACCGTCGGACTTCCATCTCAACGAACCCTTGGTGTTGCCTGTGTTCTTCCCGTCGCCGGCTGAGAGGACTTTGCACTCGCTGGATGTGGCTAGAGCGCTGAAGTTCTACGTGGACCGCACGAAGTGTTTTCGGAAGACGTCACAACTCTTTGTGAACTTTGGACCTGTCAATCAGGGGAAGGCTCTCTCGAAGGCTTCCATTTCCAGATGGCTCTCCGGCTGTATCATGTACTGTCATCGGTTGGCAAACCGACCGCTGCCTGGCCGTCCGAGAGCCCATTCCACCAGAGCGATCGCAGCTACCACGGCGTTCCTTTCTGGTGTGCCCCTGCTGGACATATGCAGGGCTGCTACGTGGAGGTCGACGCACACCTTCACGAAATTCTACTGCGTCGATCGGGATTCCAGGGAGGAGTCCAGGGTCGGCCAAGCAGTGCTGCGCAACCTGTTCGCCTGAGGTGAGCCTGGTGAGGAGGTAAGATGCTTAATGTTGAGTTTGATGTAATGCTTAATGTTGAGCCTTTGCCACCTCCCGTGGTTGTGCATGTGTGTACTGCTATGTATTCTTTATTCATGAGCATGTGAATCCATGCCAGACCCCATGCTGGAGAAGGAACAAGTTACTTACCTGTAACTGTTGTTCTCCAGCATGGGTCTGGCATGGATTCACATGCGAACCCTCCCGCCTACCCCTCTGCGGCTCTTCACCTGGTCATACTGCCACTTCACGTGCTTCCAAATCTGAAGATGGCTGCCAGAGGCGGTGCTTAGGTAGAGGGCAGTCATTGGCTGTGGTCAGTATGACGCAGAGACCAGTGATTGGTTATTACTACGAAAGACAGATCAGAAACGAAACTGATACTGGTTTTTTCTTTACCGAGGATTCCCAGCCTGACGACGGGGAATATTCATGAGCATGTGAATCCATGCCAGACCCATGCTGGAGAACAACAGTTACAGGTAAGTAACTTGTTCCTTATTCGGCCTGCCCCACGGCAGTTCGCTCGTAGGATGCCACTGCAGGTCCAAATGTTCATTCTTCTTTGTCCTGGGTGACCGCCATTTTGTCTCTTCAGGTCTCAGTCCCTGGGAACTACGCTTGTCCTTATCTGGTGTTCCCTTGGTTGTATGGGCTCCAGATTGTCAGCATCTTCTCTGTATATATTCATAAGCAGACACCTATGTTTCTATCATCCTGGGGCTGGTGCGTCTGCACTTTTTCAGATTAATTCAGGATCCTCGGGAGCTCCTCCAAGAGCACGTCTGCTCACATGGCCTTCTAGCCACGCCCCCATCCCTGGAAGATAGAACCGCCATAGACCAGCCTCTGAGCCTGGAAGACTTAACACAAGCAATCAAAGACCGCAAGGCAGGCAAGGCACCAGGTTCTGACGGCCTGATGACAGATCTTTACAAAATCCTCATCGAGGTCCTGGCCCCACGACTACTGGAAGTGTGGGAGGAGTCCCTGGAGAAGAGAACCCTACCACCATCTATGAGAGAAGCAATCATCACGGTTCTATTGAAACCACACAAACCTCCCCACGATCCATCCTCGTATAGACCGCTATCTCTTATCAATGTTGACACTAAAATCTACGCTAAAGCCATCGCAAACAAGCTGAATCCGTTCATGTCCAAACTTGTGCACACAGACCAATCCGGCTTTATACTAGGCTGCTCCACCGCTCTTAAATTACGAAGATTCTTCGCCATAGCCTCCCAGATGGACCCTCATGTGTAAACAGTGGCAGTTACATTAGACGCTGAGAAAGCATTTGACTCTCATGGAGGTACATGTATGCAATACTCAAAAAAAATGGGATTTGGCCCAGCTTTCCTACAACTTATAAAACTACTGTACCGCAACCCTGTCGCCAAAGTACAGACCAACAAAACGCTATCATCCAGTTTCCAGCTACAGAGAAGCACCAGGCAAGGCTGCCCACTTTCCCCTCTAATTTTTGCACTAACGAAAGAAGGAATGGCGACATACATGCACAACAAACATGCCTGGCGAGGCATCCGCATCATGGGATCCCGACAGTTCATTTCTCTTTATGCGGACGACACAATGCTCTACATCAGAGACCCAGATACTCACTTACCACCTGTGATGCGAGACATTCTGGAATTTACAAAACACTCAGGGTACAAGATTAATCAGGCTAAATCCGAAATAATACCGCTGTCCAGCTCCACAGTCCAAACCACAGCCCTGCATGACTTTCGGTGGTTCCCCCACCACAGCTAGATAACTAGGCGTTATACTAACCCCAGACAGAAATACTCTCTACGCCAATAACTACGCTCCGCTACTGCTACAGCTGGAAAGCAAGCTTAACTTATGGTCTAAGCTACCGTTATCCCTGTATGGCCTTATCTCCTTATTGAAAATGGTAGTGGTACTGGAGCTGCTATACTTATTCAACGGTATCCCTATCTGGCCGGGTAAGAAGTTCTTCGACACAATACAGAAACTATCCTCTCAATTTGTCTGGTGGGGACGCAAGGCCAGATTCAGCTGGGCTAAACAATGCGAAAGCTACGACACCGGAGGGCTAGCGGCTCCAGAATTTCTTCTATACTAACACTGGGCACAGGCACATTTCGCGAGATACTGGAATGATGCTACTGAACAATATGCACACATACGGGCAGAAGAGTTTGCGGCATCCCCCATGAACCTTAAGAGCATGATCTTCGCCAAGGTGACAGAAGAAAGAATACTGGCAAACCCGTTATCATCAACGGTACGCGCATGGACACAGATCCTTAAGAGAGTAGGATGTGACATACCATACTGGCCGCACCTACCACTATGGCACTACCCCGGACTGGAACCCACTGGGGACCGAATGATACAGATGAGGGGGGATCTAGAGCAGCAGGCTAAGATGGGGGACCTTTTTCCAGAGGGACGGTTTCTTAGAGCTACAGAGATCCATTACAGGGCGGGAGCCGGACTATTTTCAATGCTGCAACATCAGCGATTAAAAACGGCATGCAAGAAGAAGTGGCCGTCTTTCCCGATGGCGCCACCCATACACAAATTCTTAACCGACATTCTGACACAAGACGGCTTTACCAGCAGCGACACCACGTTGTACAGAATAGTACAAGACAATGCCCCATCCAAGAATGAAATGAAAAGCAAATGGGAAGCAGACTTAAACATTGAAATTGATGAGCAGCACTGGACAAATTACTGCAGATATACCAAAGCCATCTCCCTATGCGTTAACCTCAGACTTATACAGTTCAAAATTTGAAATCACCTACACGTCACTCCTAGTAAGATCTCCAAGTTTGACCCCTCAAAACAAACAACATGCCCCAAGTGCGGCGCAAGAGCTGCAAACTCTATACATATGTATTGGGAATGCCCACCAATCAGATGATTCTGGGAGGAAGTAGCAGAAACTATGAACGATATATTGAACACACAGATCCCAGCCACACCACTGAAATACCTACTAGGGTATATTGGGAAAGCAAATACAAATACCTGCATACTATTCACAGTGGGAAGAGCTAAAGCCAAATGGTGCATACTTATGAAATGGAAATCCACAACCCCTCCTACACACAACGCCTGGCTCCGGGACCTGATAAATGTTCAGGAATGCGAAGAGACTTATGTACAAGGTATCCGAACCACATCGAGAACCAAAGACATATGGGCCCCCCTCAGGTCATACCTAGAGAACGCAGAAAATTCACAAGAAAATATGGACTGATGCGACAGCGATAAAGCAACCCGAAGCCCTAATCTAAACCAAATCCGCCCCATTTATGAATGTCCTACTGTTATGTTATAACTGTAAAGATCTCTGCAATATGTTTTGCTAGTAATAAATAAAGTTTGTTTTAAAAAACAGGCTAAAGTTGCGATCCATCAGGTTAGCCCTGAAGCCGTTTGCCCCGTCTCTGAAAGGGAAGCATGTCCTGATCTTGACGGACAATATGGTGGCCACTACCTGAACAAGCAAGGTGGCGTGCGCTTCCTTCCCCTCTGCAGAGAGGCGTTGTAGCTGTGGTTCTGGCTGTTAGAGAACCAGATCTCAGTCTCTGTTGTTCATCTGGCAGGGGACAGAGAACAGTTTGGTGGACGCTCTGAGCAGACAGAGCACGTTCTCAGTGGGAAGTGTGCCAGGAAGTCCTAGAGGAGCTCTTCTCTCTCTGTGTTACCCCAGCAGTAGATCTGTTTGCCAGAGTCCAACAGGAAGTGCAAACAGTTTTGGTTGAGGGAATTCCCAGTGAATAGTGCGCTAGGGGACACGTTTCTGGTGGATTGGACCTTCCCTCTCCACTACGCCTTCCGTCTGACTCCCGTCATTCCTTGGGTTCTTAGGAGGTTGAGGAGGTTTCCAGCAACCATGATCTTAATCGCCCCGGACTGGGCGAGGAGGGCATGGTACTCGGACCTTCTGGATCTGACCATCTGCCCACTGTGAAGCATCATGAGTTAGACACAGATAACAGGTTAAAGTTCGCTAACAACGTTTTATCAAATTAAACATGCAGGGTGGAGTAATGCCTAAGTTTCCCTATTTTAAAGTGGTATTTCCCTACTAAAGAAAACTAAGAATAGTCTGTGTCAGGAAGTCCAAGACTTAATTTTGGCAGGTAAGGCATAATGCGATAAAAGGATTTGCCTGTGACCACAGACTTTGTCTAAGTGGCAAACCTGAGATTTGAGACCTGTCTGCAAGTCGAGCACTTGAAAACATCTCTTCCCACATGTCATTGGTAGGCTGTCTCATCAATGGGGCCATGATTGAAGGGGCTGAGCAGGCCAAATCTGCCTGGCAGGCACAGGAAGAGCAGACCTTACTGTAAATCATGTTTTTTTAGTCCTATTCATGGTACAAAATGTGCTGTAAAATGCGGTGTTTGAACCTAAGGATGGGTACATCGTCTTCACTTCACTGAAGGGTGGGAACGTCCGCACCCATGAATATATAAGCAAAGTAAGTTCACATATCTTAAAGTGAAATGTACACATTTTGTTCAATTTGACCTTATTTTTTAATCAATTTTAATCTTGATTGTATATTTCTTTAATGTGCCTTTCATTGTTTAATATTGTATAAATAAACAAGTTAAAAAAAAGGAATACCCTCCCCAAAAAAAAAAATCATTTCACCTTTCGCCTGTAAGGAGTCAGAAATCAGAGTCGCACACAAGTTTGACATGTTTTTGGTTAGCAACTTTAATTGAAAATAAGACGGGTCGGGGAAAATGCCTCTCTGGTCATTTCTTCGGCGCTTGCTGTCAGCCTTGCTATCTTGTTGCCGGCTGTTTGTGTGGGCAGGGTCTACCCCTCCATTTATACTGTCCATTTTGTTAAGTGCCTGTGCTTGACTGTCTTATCTCGCTCATTGTTCTCGCGCCTCCTCCAGGCCTTCATCTCCCCCACCCTCCTCCTCTTGGCCAAATAAGTCCTGAACCAGGGAGTTCCATGCTGCTATTTTCTCTGCTGTTTCCCCTTCCCCTCTTTGCACTGCTCTTATCCACACCGCGGTTTCCGCCAAAGTCCACTTGCGGAGGTCCGACCACCATGACTCTACGGTCGGGCCTTCCTTCGTTTTCCAGGCCATAGCTATCCTCCTTTTGGCCAATATGCATATCAAGTCTTTCATCTTAGCTAGATGCGTTCCGTGTCTGCCCCCTCTTGGGAAGAGGCCCAGCAAGTACCTCTCTGGGTGCTCCCTCTGTATCTGGAGTCCGCTGTCTATTATTCTGGCTCTAATGCCCTCCCAGAAGGTTTGTATGGTTGGGCAGGCCCAGAACACGTGGAGCATGTCTGCTTCGTCAGCAGAGCATCGGGGGCACTTCTTTTCCTCTCCCTCATACATTTTGTTCATCCTCTTGGGTGTGAGGTACGCCCTGTGAGTCACGGACAGCTGTGTGCCTGTCTGAATCTTGCGTTCCTGGACACTTTCTTTGGATATTTTAGCACTCTGCTCCATTCCTGGTCACTAAAGGGCCTGTGGAGTTCCTCTTCCCAACTCTGTCTTATATGAAGCTCTTTCTTGTTACTTGTCACGCACTCACGGCTCCGTTCAAGTACGCCAGTCATACACCCCTCATCCTCACACAGCTCTCACACACGCTCTCATGTCCGGGGGGTGTCACGTGAGCAGGCTCATCTCTGGGGTCGGAAGCACCAAACAACCAGGTACAATAGGAGCTTTCCATACCTCCACTGGGGGCTTCCATGGCGCTTACGGGACAGCAACTACAGACAAACGCCTCGGCATTCGTCAACACAGTTCCAGCGTGCACTTCCTGGTCCCGGGTCACGTGACACGCTCACCGGTCCCGCTCGCGGATCAGCTGACACAGGGACACACAGGATTTAAACGCTGGACTCCCGCGAAACAGCGCTTCACAGCTGTTCGCACCGGAGGACTCTGTTCAGCTATTCTGATTCTTGGATTCACGGCTTTTGACACGGATTTCGACTCTGGACCTTGCTCTGCTCTTCTGCCCCTCCTGACTACTTGTTTGCTTTGGAACGTTATTCGGAATTGCCTTTGGATTGCCCCTTCGGATTTTGTGTCTCGGATCTGGCTTCTCGCCATTCCAGCTTGCGCATATATCTCTGCAGGTTGGTTGGGTGGACCCTCGCACGACATTGGTCTTGATACTACTGGGAGGCCAGCACACTTGATCACCCCCCCTCTCCACGAAGTACCCCAGCATAGGTATACGGCATACCAACTCTCCACATAGGTAAGACTCTGCCTTCTGTTTTCATCAGTGTGTTTTATTGTGCTCGCTTGGTAACTAATCAGACCTTTTTCTACAGCTCTCTGGGGTCAGCAGTTTCGTGGTATCAGACCGGCGAGGGAAACCCACCTGTGGCCCCAATAACCGCAGAGGGAGTGCTTTTACTCTTCCTCTGTGGTGCTTGGGGACGGAGGTTCCATACTCTGCACGACAATCAAGAACAGAACAGACTGTGAAGCCTCTTGTCGTGCGGAGTATGGAGGGTTCCGCGAATGACCCCATGGCGGCCTTAGTGCAAGCGATCACAATACTCAGAGCTGACATGGCCGCAGCAACCACAGCCCTTCATCAGCGGCTAGACACCCTCCAAAGCACACGCCACCCTCTGCCCGTGGATACGGAGTTCGGAGAAACGGTACCACCATTATCCACGCCCCGAGGCTCGACCTCGACTTCGCCCTCTCCCCTGGTTCTCCCTACTCCTTTCCCCCTGGCTGCACCCGAAAGGTTTCAAGGGGACCCTGACAAGTACCGCATGTTTATCAATCAGTGCAAGCTACACTTCCTTTGTCGTCCCACTTCCTTCCCCGATGCCACCTCAAAAGCTGCCTTTTTGTTATCACATCTGACTGGTACTGCGGCAGCCTGGGCTAACCCCCTACTCGAAAGCAATAGCCCTATGTTATACGACTTTGATCTTCTTGTAGTCGAAATGTCACGCATCTTTGATACTCGCCACAAGGTACAATCCCGGGATTTGGAACTCTTGGATCTCCACCAGGGCAAGGGAACACTCATTGAGTATCTTACGCGGTTTAACCAGTTGTCCGCAGAGACTTCCTGGCCAGAGGGTAAGAAAGCCGTCGTCTTTTATAAGGGCTTGAACAATTCCATGAAAGACGCGCTTACCACAGTGCCTTCCCTGCCCACTTTGTTCCCTGATCTAGTGGACCTGGCTCTTCAGATCGATGCCAGACGTCTTGAACGCCGATCCGAAGCCCGGTTCTCTGGTCACGCCTCCACCACTGTCTCTCCTTCCTCCGAGACTACTGCGGAGCCCATGCAAATCGGAGGGCTCCGTAGTCCGTTAACTTCCTCCGAAAGGGAGCGCAGGAGACAGGACAACGCCTGTTATTACTGTGGGTTACTGGGACATTTCGTAAAAAACTGTCCTCGTCGTCCCAAGCCCAGGACGCAGGGTTTTCGGGAGGCTCGACCCTAGAATCGGGGGCAGGATCGAGCACTGTTTGTCCTTCCCCGAACCCCTCGCCTGTCATGATGCCTACCTCTAAGGAGCCAGGCCGGGCCCAGCAACCCCAGAGGCAGACATCATTTTCCCCAGGGAAGTTTCAGCGGGCCCAAGTCGGGGCCCTTTGGACTCAGTCCTGGCGCCTTAGGTGCCAGGCTCATAGCGGACCCCAGTCCTGGCGCCTTAGGCGCCAGGCTCATAGAAGAGGATATGTGTTTAAGTGCTTGGGTGCACACTTACCTGATGCAGACCTTGCTGCTTCATCCAGGCCCTATTGAGGCCTGAATGGGACTACTTAACCTGTAGGACTACTTCACCACCCGGGTGTGGTCGGGGAAGGATACATACCTGATTGGTGGAAGGATACATACCAGGAACTTCTTCCAAGGCTATTTAAACCCCACCCGAACAGCCACACATGCTTTGCGTTGTTCTGCACCTAGCAGCTGGACGCTCACCGTGTCAGCTCCTGCATCCTGACTTCAGCCACGCCTGCCAGCACCCTGGAACACCTGCAAGGGGAGAAAGGAAGAGAATAGGCGAAGAAAAGCCCTTACCTGCTAAATCTGCATCCCGGAGTCATTTCTCCAACGGCCCTGAAAAGGAAGACATCATTTTAAAGGCATTTCGTTTCGATCGCTGCAGCGCTGCATTTTACTCACCTTTGCAAGGCGCTTCCATCTTCAGCAGCGATCTTCCGGATTCAGCTACGCCCCGGCGCCTAGAGGAAAAAAGACAAGAACAAAGGTGAGAGGGAGAAAAGGAATAAGGAAAGCTCAGTTTCCTTTTAAGTCTTACCTGTTGGATTATTCCCACTGCATTTCGGGTCCTGCCGCTTCCTGGCATCTCCGGACCCCGGCCCCTATGGGGAAAAAAGACAAAGACATTGAATGAGCGAATGCAAAGACATTACCTGAGCGCTCATCCAGAACTGTTTCACTTCGGGTCGGCGCCATATCTCCGGCACTCCGAACCCCGGCCCCTAAGGGGAAAAAGACATAAGCATTAGCGCTTGCTGCAATTAGACAACGAACATTATTATTAAGCTTGAACTTTTGAACAGAACTTTTACAGCGCCTTACCTGAACAGTCAAGCTTACCTGAACTCCCATCAATCCTCAATCCAGTGAAGTAACTGGGTTTCAACGCGCCCCTGCATCAGAAGCAGGATGGAGAGCTCATCCTTCCAAACCCTAAGGTGAGGCTTCACGGGGAATCGTGGAGGAGGTATCGTGGAGGGTTGGAAGGGAGTGGGAGGCTTGAGCATTGTTCCACAGTTGGTAATACTCCCTTTTCACGCACAGGAGGGTATCCAACGAGCCAGGGAAGCCAGAATAGAGGGGCCCTTCCTGTCCATCTTCAGAGTTCTGCGCCTTCGACGCCGCGCCTCCGTGGGAACCAGGTGAGCGTTACATCGCCTGCCTTTGGTACCATCCGACCCCTTGCGGTGCAGGCTTTGTTACAACCTAGTACAAACAACCAACACCCAGTCACCATCATCATAGACTCAGGTGCCACTGGCAACTATATGGACATTTCTTTGGCCCTCTCTTACAACTTGCCGCTTATCAACAAAACCCGACCAGAGCAGGTACACTCCATTGATGGCAGCACGTTGGTCTCTGCGCCTGTTAAACACCAGACAGCCCCCCTTATGTTGATCGTACAAAGCATACACAAGGAAACCATTAGTTTTGATTTGATTACCATGCCACAATACGGGGTCATCTTGGGTATTCCATGGCTACGGCTACACAATCCACTGATTGATTGGAAAGCGGGTACGGTACACTTTGAGTCGGATATTTGTCAGGAGTTTTGCCCATCGACTCCCCCTGGTGAGGATTCCCCTGCCCAGGTTCTTAGCTCCATCGCGCATCTCTCCATGGAGGTACCTTCCACCTCTGGGCTCGATGCACACACAGTGGGTCTGGTTTCTGATGTAATTCCCGAGGCTTACCGTGACTATGGCGATGTTTTTGATAAAGGGTCCTCGGAACTACTCCCCCCTCATCGGGAGTACGATTGTTCCATCGATTTGCTACCTGGTTCTGTAGTCCCTACGGGTCGTATCTATTCCCTGTCCCCGGTGGAGGAGCGGACTCTCAAGACATACATTCAGGAGTCCTTACGTAAGGGTCACATACGTCCCTCCTCGTCTCCTGCTGCCAGCCCCATTTTCTTTGTGCCCAAAAAGGAGGGTGACCTCCGTCCGTGTGTTGACTATCGGCGCTTGAACGCCATTACCAGGAAGGATCGGTACCCTATACCACTGATCACACCCCTATTGGACCGCCTCACACACGCATCCATATACACCAAGCTCGATCTTAGGGGCGCGTACAATCTCGTACGTGTGAGGATGGGGGACGAGTGGAAAACGGCTTTCTGCACTCGTTATGGGCTTTATGAGTATCTGGTTATGCCCTTTGGCCTCTGTAATGCCCCTGCCACTTTCCAGCGCTTCATGAATGAGGTGTTCAATGACATTTTGGACGTTTTCATGGTCGTCTATTTGGACGACATACTGGTATTTTCACGGTCACTGGAGGAACATGTGGTACATGTGCGGGCGGTATTGAAGCGCTTGCGCACCTTCTCCCTGTTTGCCAAAGCCGAGAAATGCCACTTCCACACTGACAACATCGAGTTCCTGGGTTTCCACATCTCCCCTCAAGGCCTCACTATGAACCATGCAAAAGTCAAGGCGGTTATGGATTGGCCGGTCCCTACTTCACGGAAAGCTCTGCAATCGTTCCTTGGTTTCGCAAATTACTATAGGAGATTCATCTCTGGGTTTTCTTCCATAACAGCTCCACTTACACTTCTCACCAGTCCCCTCGTCCCATTCAAATGGTCCTCTGAGCAACAGTTTCGTTCGACACTCTCAAATCCGCTTTTACCACGGAACCTGTCCTTCAGCACCCCGATCCTGAATTGCCTTTCGTAGTGGAGGCAGATGCATCCTCTTTCGCCCTAGGGGCAATATTGTCCCAGGAGTGTCCCACTACTAAACGACTGCACCCAGTCGCGTTTCACTCACGCAAGTTTACGCCGTCGGAATGTCACTACACCGTGACAGAAAAAGAGCTTCTGGCGGTCAAGGAGGCTTTCCAGGTCTGGCGTCATCACTTGTTGGGTGCAAAGCACCGGGTCACGGTATTCTCGGACCATTAAAACCTACGTGACTTGGCGTCCATGAAGTGTCTGAACGGCAGGCAAGTCAGGTGGCACTTATTCTTCGCCGCCTATGATTTCACTATCACACACCGTCCTGGTTCATCCAATGGTAAGGCAGATGCATTGTCCCGTTCTCCTGGTGGTGTCTCGTTGCCTGCCTATCCCGAAACCTTGCTTGACAAAAAAAACGTCATATGCCTCTGTACCCCTTCTTTGCCTCTATTAGACGGCATCCGTTCCTGGACTACCGCCCATCCTTCCCTGCTTCCTGACTGGGACTTGATGGTGCGGGACGGCCTGCCCTTTTTCCATGACAAGCTGTTTCTGCCCACTTCTGATGCCCGGAACCTGGCCCTCGAATGGTCACATGACCTTCCTGTTCACGCACATCCTGGTCAGCGTCGGACTCTCTCCTTGTTACAGCGGTGGTGCTGGTGGCCCTCTATGAGGAGAGACGTGGAGTGTTACGTCAGCACCTGCTCTGTCTGTGCCCAATGCAAGCACCGGAGAGGCCGTCCGTTAGGCTTGCTTCAACCCCTGCCCGTCCCTCCTCGGCCTTGGCACACTTTGTCGATGGATTTCGTAACAGACCTCCCCAGGATCCAGGGTTACGATACTATCTGGGTAGTGGTTGACTCCTTCACCAAGATGGCGCGGTTCATCCCGTGCACTGGTATCCCCTCGGCCCCGGCGTTGGCAGGGTTGTTTTTTCGTTCCGTCGTCTGTCTCTTCGGTTTGCCGTCTGTCTTGGTATCCGACAGGGGTTCCCAGTTCACCTCCCGCTTTTGGCGAGCCTTGACCACGTTAGTTGGGATCGACTCCCGCTACTCTTCGGCATATCATCCCGAGACGGACGGTCAGACCGAAAGGGTCAACCAGACTATGGAACAATACTTACGCTGTCTGACCCTCCAACACCAACGGTCCTGGTTGCGCATCCTGCATTTAGCCGAATTTGCCTATAACAACGCAACTCATTCATCCACAGGGTTCACCCCATTCTACGCCTTGTATGGCCAGCACCCTAAGATCCTGCCCATTCCCGACTATTCGCTATCTGGCAATCCGGCCGCCTCTTCGTGCATCCGTGATCTCTCTGCTGTCCACTCGCAGACCCTGGTGCATCTCAGAGAGGCTCAGGCCTCGATGAAAGCCTCAGCGGATCTGAAGCGCTCTGACGCTCCGTCCTTTTCTTTTGGGGATCGAGTGTGGCTCTCGTCCCGTCACTTGCATTTGCGGGGTTGTCGCAAGTTGTTACCCCGTTTTGTGGGCCCTTATCTGGTCTCTCGGGTCATCAATCCGGTGGCTTATCGCCTTCGGGTCCCTTCCTCTTGGCGGCTGCATCCTGTCTTTCACGTTTCTCTCCTCAGGCCATGTCCTAGCCCTACTCGTCTTCGCTTCCCCGCTGCCCCGGTTTCTCCGTCCTCTCCGGACGTTTTTGAGGTGTCTGCCATTCTAGGTTCCCGTCTTTTTCGGGGGGGTCTTCAGTACTTAGTGGACTGGGTCGGTTATGGTCCCGAGGAGCGGTCTTGGATCCCTGCTGGGGTTGTCTCTGCCCCTCGTTTAGTCTCCCGTTTCCATAGGGATAATCCGTTGTGCCCACGGGGTTGTGGGCCTTTGGGGGGGGGGCTCTGTCACGCACTCACGGCTCCGTTCAAGTACGCCAGTCATACACCCCTCATCCTCACACAGCTCTCACACACGCTCTCATGTCCGGGGGGTGTCACGTGAGCAGGCTCATCTCTGGGGTCGGAAGCACCAAACAACCAGGTACAATAGGAGCTTTCCATACCTCCACTGGCGGCTTCCATGGCGCTTACGGGACAGCAACTACAGACAAACGCCTCGGCATTCGTCAACACAGTTCCAGCGTGCACTTCCTGGTCCCGGGTCACGTGACACGCTCACCGGTCCCGCTCGCGGATCAGCTGACACAGGGACACACAGGATTTAAACGCTGGACTCCCGCGAAACAGTGCTTCACAGCTGTTCGCACCGGAGGACTCTGTTCAGCTATTCTGATTCTTGGATTCACGGCTTTTGACACAGATTTCGACTCTGGACCTTGCTCTGCTCTTCTGCCCCTCCTGACTACTTGTTTGCTTTGGAACGTTATTCGGAATTGCCTTTGGATTGCCCCTTACGGATTTTGTGTCTCGGATCTGGCTTCTCGCCATTCCAGCTTGCGCATATATCTCTGCAGGTTGGTTGGGTGGACCCTCGCACGACATTGGTCTTGATACTACTGGGAGGCCAGCTCACTTGATCACCCCCCCCTCTCCACGAAGTACCCCAGCATAGGTATACGGCATACCAACTCTCCACATAGGTAAGACTCTGCCTTCTGTTTTCATCAGTGTGTTTTATTGTGCTCGCTTGGTAACTAATCAGACCTTTTTCTACAGCTGTCTGGGGTCAGCAGTTTCGTGGTATCAGACCGGCGAGGGAAACCCACCTGTGGCCCCAATAACCACAGAGGGAGTGCTTTTACTCTTCCTCTGTGGTGCTTGGGGACGGAGGTTCCATACTCTGCACGACAATCAAGAACAGAACATTACTGGCTTTTAGCATCTGGTCATATAACCTGGAGGTTGTGTGCGTTCCCTCAGATATATAATACCACGTGTCTAGCTCCCTTATGGTGTCCTCCTGGTCCTCCCATGCCGGCCATCTTTTCTTGATTTTGAGGATCATTCTATTATGGAGAATGAATTGGCCTTCATGTATATCATATTCCTCCGCCATTTCTTGGAAGTCCGCCCACCTCCCTTCTTTCCGTAGGTCCCCAATTTGTGCCACATCTTTTCCTTCCCACTCAGTTTGGTAGATTGCTAATGTGTTTGAGTCCGTGCCCACCAGTCCCGCGAGAGGGATCTGCGCCAACTGGGGGTCCTGTATCCCCTGTAGCTTCCACGCTCTATTCCACAACCCCACTGCGAGGCCAAGCAGACGTGGCAGGGTCTTAAGTAGGGGGTTGTCTAGCCATAGTATTTCTCTCAAATAATATATTTTTAGTGTTGGCTGCAAAATAATTGTGTCGATCGTCTCATCCTCTCCTAGCCACTTGACTGCGAACTGGAGCTGCCCTGCTAAATAATACATCTCAAAGTCGGGCAGTCTAATGCCCCCATCTTCGTAGTCTCTCTGTAGAGCTTTCAGCGCGATTCTGCGTCTTCCCCCAGCCCACAAGAAGCTCCCTTCTATTGAATTTAACTTGCTGAAGAAGGTCTTGGGGATCCTATATGGGATGTTCATGAGG
Source organism: Ambystoma mexicanum (assembly GCF_040938575.1). Lineage (NCBI taxonomy): Eukaryota > Metazoa > Chordata > Amphibia > Caudata > Ambystomatidae > Ambystoma > Ambystoma mexicanum. The sequence continues at coordinate 293,437,068 of NC_090936.1, read as the reverse complement.
TAATACAGCAAACGTGGAAGTACCACCATTTTCAAGAGGGCCGCTCTACCCATCATTCCCAGTGGTAGTGTTCCCCAGAATTTCATAGATCTATGTGTCCTTTCCAGGGCTGCCTGCGTGTTATGTTGGTGAGAGTCTGCGGTGTCATGGTGTATCTCTATTCCTAGGTATCGGAAGGAGCGTGATGCCCAGGTTAGGCCCAGGTCTGGGAGCTCCGTCAGGAGGACCCGCTGCAGGCCCGCGAGGGGAAAAATCAGGGATTTTTCTTTGTTGATTGCTATGCCGGAGAGTCTGGTATATGCCCCGATTGCTTCCAGGAGGCAGGGCAGGTTGGTACGCGGATTTCCCATATAAAGCAGTATGTCGTCTGCATATAACGAGATTTGATGCAGTACTCCATCTATGTCTATGCCTGTGTCTCCATATTCCGCCCTGAGGAAGACCGCCAGCAGTTTGAGGGCCAGAATGTACAACATTGGTGACAGTGGGCACCCCTGCTTGGTTCCCCTGTATATTCTCCATTCTCCCGAAATGTTACGCCCAGTCTTTACCCTTGCTCTGGGGTCCCTGTACAATAGCCCAATCCATCTAAGAAACCCTTCACCAATACCGAAATGAGCGAGGACCCTCAGTAGCCACCCCCAATTCACCGAATCAAATGCCTTAACGGCGTCCAGGGACACTATCGCGCATTCCCCCTATATCTGGTTTGTCCTATCTATCACATGATGTAATCTACGTAGGTTCCACAACGTGTTCCTCCCTGGGACGTAGCCCGTCTGGTCAGAGTGTATTAAGGCGGGGATTACTTGCTTAAGCCGGTTGGCCAGGACGGTCGTGAGTATCTTTGCATCCTGGTTGATGAGGGAGATCGGCCTGTACGAGGCGCATTTCGTGGGCGGTTTACCTGGTTTGAGGATCGGCACAATTATTGATTCCGACATGCTAGTCGGTAAGTGTCCACTTTCATATGCGTCTTGGAATGTCCCTAATAGTTTCGGGGTGATGGTACGCTTGTATGTTTTATAAAACTCTCCCGGGAGTCCGTCTGTGCCTGGGGATTTGCCAGTGGGGAGCTCAGCGATTAAGCTCTCCATCTCCTCCTCCATGAGTGGGGCATCAAGTATTTGCACTTGCTCTTCTGCCAGCTTTGGCAGCCTTATCTCTGACAGCGCATCTGTAATGTCCTCTGGGTCAATTTCTGGGTTAGGGGCGTACAGTTGCTCGTAAAAGCGGGCAAAAGATTGATTGATATGCTGCTGGTCCCTGACCTCTCTCCCCGTTTCGTCTTCTACAACTATTATGGGGTCTCTTTTGATCTCTTGCTTGGTGATCCATGCTAGAAGCCTACCAGGCTTATCCCCTTCTGCGTGCAATCGTTGTAGATATCTCGCATAATTCAGCCTTCCCAGTTTCTCCCACAGTTCTATACATCTCATCTTAAACTCCATCAGTTCCCTAGGCTCTTCCCCCACCGCCTCCGCCCTGCGCTCCTCTGTTTCTATCTGCCTCTCCAGTTTGTTGAGTTCTTCTAAGGCTGCGCCTTTCAGTCCGCCCATCCTGCCAATAGTCGCCCCCCGTGTCACCACTTTGAATGCGTCCCAGAGTGTAGCGCTGCTACCTACGCTTCCCTCATTATTTTCGAAGTAGTCTTCGATCACCTGCCGAAGGTGTTCCTCAAACTCACCCTCTCCCAACGCCTCCGCCCGTAGCCGCCATGTTGGTATCGGGGCTCTCCAGTGTGTATGTGCCCATGTTGCTAGCACCGGGGCATGGTCTGACAGTGTGCAGGCTTTAATGTCAATCGTTGTAAATTCCTGCAGTGTCTCAATGCCTGTGAATATATAGTCTATTCGTGTAAATATACCATGGGGTGCGCTATAGTGTGTACCCTCTCTTCCCTTCATGTACCTGTCTCCAGACGTCCTCCAGCTCCAGGCGGTCGAGGGCCCTGTGCAGTTCCCTGGCAGGGGGTGCTGGTTTCTTGTGCTTGTCGTCCGACCTGTCCAGGAGCGGGTCCAGGGTGCAGTTGAAATCTCCAGCCCAAACAAACATGGCTTCTCTGTATTGGGCTAGCTTGGGTGCCAGCTTCCTGAAGAATTCGGTTGCGTCGTGGTTTGGGGCATAGGTGTTAACTAGGCACACCTCCTTGTTCTCCAACATGCAGTGTACCAGCACCAGCCTGCCCTCTGAATCAGTCTCTTTTTTTATAAGCTGGAATGGGACCCCCGGAGCGATCCATATTAGCACTCCTCGCGCATAGTTTGAATATGTTTCACTATATACCTGTCCTCCCCATTTCTGATCAACCTTAGTCTGTTTTTCTGGTGTCAGATGTGTCTCCTGAAGCATGGCTATCTTCACCTTCATCTTGTTTAGCCAAGCATAGACTTGCAGCCTCTTAACATATGCGTTTAGCCCTCTCACATTCCAGGTCGCGATAACCAGCTCATCTAGGCCCATGTGTGATTATTCGGTCCGGCTCCGTAGTCCCATAGCCTCTTGCTTGTCCACCGTCTCCTGCGCCCGCTCCTGGTGTTTCTGAAATTCCCCCTTCATATTTTTTCTTTTCCTGAACCTTGCTGCAAATGCCTTTTATATGCCATTTAAACAAGTCCGTAACTTGAACTAGAACGGTAACTAAAGAACTAACACCCAGCCACCCTCCTCCTGCTCGGGCCTCGCCGCTTCTCTTGTCTTGCTCCTTTGGATGAGGCAGACTCGCCGCAGCGTGATGCCTTAGAACTGACATCCGAACTAGCTTACGCTTCTTCTCGGGGGCAGGTTGCTCTCGGCTTGACGCGACTGGGTAGGGTTGGTTGCTTCTTCGCATTCCTATTCATCCTGACTCGTGCATTTATCAGGTGCTTGGCGTCATTGGTTCTTACAGCCCAAGGGGCTTTTCACCGTGGCCGATTTGCCTTGTTGTTGCCATTTCTCCGCTCCAGCTGGGGGATCCCCTGTGCGTCCATCCATGCGTGGGCCTCTTCTGTGGACTCAAAGAAGGATGTCTTGCCCTTATGCAGCACCTTCAGCTTAGCCGGAAACAGGAGCATGTATTGAATATCCGCTCTTCTGAGGCGTTCTTTTGTAGGCCCAAACTGCGCTCTTTGTTTTTGGACCGTGGCTGTGTAGTCCGGATATATGGTGACCCTGGAGGAGCCCCTGATGATCTCTCCTCCCCCCCTGGAAAATGCTAGTACCTTTTCTCTGTCCTTAAAGGTCATGATCTTGGCGATCATCGCCCTCGGGGGGGCACCGGGCCGGGGTCTCCTAGTTAGGGCTCTGTGCGCCCTTTCCACCACAAAATTTTGGGACAGTGTTCCAGCTCCGACCTCCTGGAGGAGCATGTTTTCGGCATATTCTGTGGGGTCGTTTCCTTCCTCCCCCTCCGGAACCCCTATTATGCGAACGTTATTCCTCCTTGCCCTGCCTTCCGCATCTTCAACTCTTCGCTCTAGGATCTTGACTCTCTGCATCACCTCCGACATTTGGGCTCGTGCAACGGTAGCGTCCGTGGTGTTTTGTTGCACCTGCTGTTCCGTTGCCGTTACTCTGTCTGTCAGATTCCTTGCGTCCTGGCGAAGGAGGCCAACATCCACCATGACTGTATCTAGTTTCTGTTCTAGGGATGCCTTCAGGGCTCCTATAGCGGCGTCCACTTTATTTTCCAGGGATGTCTTTAGGGAGGCGATCGCCTCGAGGATGTGGCCATCCTTCCCATGGTCTGGCTGGTGAGGGGTGCTCATCCCCGCCATCGCTGTGTCCGGTGGGTTCTGCTGTTTGTCCCCCGGTGTCTTGGTAAAAATGTCCATGCTGCTTTGTTTGGATTTCCCCTCTGTTCTCTTGTTAGACATGGCCACTGTGCGTATTATACTGTTCGTGCGTGCGGCCCGTCGTGGTTTGTTGGGCACTGTAAGCGGATCCTGGAGCTACAATTAGTTTCTGCCTTTCTTCCTTGTCCCTGGGGGTCTATATGTATTTTTCCGGCCTGTCCGTGTCTCCCAGGTTGTGTTGGGCGCCTCTCAGGCTCGTCCTCGGCCTCCCCTCCTCCCGCGATCTTCTTTGGGGCCGCACCGCCAGCCGATTTTGTAGGTTATCTCCCGTCGAAGGGACGAAGCGGAGCGCCCCAGCTCCCCCCTGTCTGCTCCGTCTGTGGCGGGGATGCCCTGCCCCGTGTGCGGGGTCGCGGTGATACTGTCTCTCCCTGGAAGTAGGGGCGGTAGGGGAGCGGGGCGGGCTCCCGTCTCGGCTCACCTTCTCATGTGCGTGCCGGCAGCGCTTCGCTGTGCTGGCCGGCGGCACTTCGCCTCGATCGTCCCTCCTCTCCCTCAGGGTGACCGGGTCTCTGCCGTGGCTTCTGTGGAGATCTGCCTGGCCCCGGATTCGCTTTCGCGCCTCCTGTTCTGCGTCCTGCTGGGGCCGCAGCTTCACTTCAAACCTCTGCACTGGAATGATCTCCTCAGCAGGCCGCCATCTTGTCTCTCGCGAGCCGCTCCTTCTTCGGGCCGTTTCCCCTCGATCCCCGGTCCGGTTCTGTTCCAGGATCAGGACGAGTGGTCCACAGGTGTTCCAACGCTTTTCAGTCGAGTTTGGGCTGATTTTGGTCAGTTTATACGGATCTTAGTCAGGATCGCAGCGGAGCTCCCCAGTAACTTGTTCTACCGCGTGGCTGCTTAGCCACGCCCCAAGAAAGAATAAAGTTATTAGTTCCAGAGTGGAGCTCCCTTCCCGTAGATTATTCTTTGCTCCTTGAGATTTTCTTACACCATAGTTCTTTTGGGCCTCTTTTAGCCTTCTACAACACTTGCACAACAATCCTTTGGCTTCACATTCTTTGGGCCTCTCTTGGCCAAATGCAACACCTACACACAACACTGTTTGTTTTCTTTAATCTTTTCCAATTGCCTGGTATACTTCCCTGCCAGGACTTCCATTTTGCACACTTGAATTTGCATGTGTACTCTCCTGCCAGGACTTCTGCTCATTTGGGGTTTTCACCCGCTCCCAAAGTGGTCGGTATATAGTATTAGATAATGTATCTTTGTGATATATTATCTTCCTTCTGCTTTATTTGTATTGGCACTGTGTACATCTACACATTAGCAAAGGGTTTATTTGCGACTTAAATTCCCTTTTTGGATGTCCATCTCTTTTCTCTCTCTCAGGTAAGTAACTTTCAATTATATGCACTCGGTGTGTTCGCTGATACACCCCAGTGTTCCAGATGCTCTCAGGAGGACTCGCCGGCTTCTATAGGCGTTTTTATCTCTTCTCGCAGTCGGTCGGGGAAGAATTCATGTCTGCTTTTCTTGCGAGGTCTTCTTTCCTTCACTTGCCGGTCCTCTGCAGCTTTCTCCCGACACGTCTGCTGGCCTTTTGGCTCCGGTAAGCAAACTGCTCTTCCCCTGCGTCTGCTAATGCCCAGGAGTTCTTCACCTGCTCATGGTGTTCCCGCAGTGCTTCTTGGTTCCACAGTTCCTTCTTCGTTCGGCGGTGAGCTGCTTAACTCCACCATGCCAGTTCTGGCTTCTCGACTCTCCGCTCCATGCAGAGAGGTGTAACTCTCTCTTGCCAGTCACCACAGCAGCTGCCCCGCATGCTCTGTTTGGGCTGCTTAAATGTCCAGGGCACATGTGTATGCCAGCAAACACTAGAGCGCTGACTAGGTTTACAGTCTCTCTTGCTCCACATTGCTCGATTGCTCCTCTTCTTCGTCTCAGTATTTCGTGAATTCAGGGAACAGAAGTCAGTTGTATATGAATGATTCATTGAACTTAGATGAGCAGTTACAAAAGATGTTGTTTGCAAGTTATCTCTGATAGACTGACAAGTGTCTGCCACCTCGAGAAGGGAATTTACTAAGATATCTGAGCTCTATGGAGCTATTATCTCTGCAAGATCCACCTCCTTCAACTCCAGAATTACCAATGCTAAGTCGTATACCAGACAGATCTTTACCATCTTTAGGGAACTGAAGACCCCTACACCTGCCACTCCCACTTCCCTTACCAAGGACAAAGCCTGGTGTACAAGTATTCAAACAGCGATGCTCAACAAAATCGGCACGCTTAATTAAAAAATCATTACTAATCAAGCTAGCTAGCACATATCCCTCAGCAATGTTCCCTCTAAAATGTGCTGATGTGTGCTTGCCCAGCTTCCTTCTGAGTGCTGCTCAGAAGATTTTTAGCAGCGCACACAGCCAATTCTCACCTATTCAAAAAGATTTAATAAGGCATAAGCCACAGTAATTACCTGAAATATTCTTTCTCTTAAAATAAGCAACTAGTCTTGATATTCTGTTCATTTGCATTACACAATTATGCAAGGATGACCGTAAGCACCTAAAATCTCTAACAGCAAATTGCACACACAAGAGGTTAAAAACTAATAAGAAAAATTGGCTCCATGAACAGAAGAATCTAACCAAGATATGCCTGCACACATTAACCAAATAACGTTCCCTCGCCACCCCTGACTCCTAAACTTGACTCTAACACACTTTTACCTTATGACTCTAACTTCTGCCCTAGAACACATTATGATACTACCAAACAACCTTGACTCTTCCTCTCTTGCCTCTGTGAAAGCTAAGCAGACGTGTACCTACATACACATGTTTTATGTTTGTTGTAATATGAATAACGTTCACGTGCCAGCCTTTCTGTTACTCATTGTGTTTAACCAAAAGGGTCACCCACACTATACAATCGAACTACTAGCTCAAATATCGGATAATGACTGTAAATAAGCAGGCTACTTGGATGTGTAACGTTATCCCATACTGCCTCTTCTTTGTACATATGTCACACAAGTACTTTGAAGCTGCCCCCTTGCAAGTTAGCGCATTATTAAAATCAAATATTAATTTGCCCTCTTGGGAGTTTGAGAAGACAAATGTAATGCTCAGCGTCTCCTACTTTAGCATCACTAACACTACCCTATAAGTGGAGAGCAGCATTGCAATATCATTTTCTTTGCCTACAATAAATAATTGGTATGGACTATGCCTGGGATTACTTGTCCATAGTATCACGGCACCGGATATTCAGACAGGAGAATGCTTTTCAAACAATCTGCATCGTGTTCAGAGTTCCTTCGGTTATAGACCTTCACCCATTATATGACAACTTGCTGCTACACAAAAATGGTTTCACTGACCACTGCATCATCCTACACAATGATATAAGGGTGGGGTGTGCAGCAAACAATCTTGTATGTGCTACAAAATAATTGTTTACATGCAGTCATGACATTCTTAAAATGCACATATGTTGAGGCATTAAATATGCCTTGCTTACCACGTATTGTGGGTCTGCAAATATCCCAGTGAGTGTTCACTACTACAATCCCTCACTTTTTACAGTGCTCTTTCAACTAGTATTGGAGGCTAGCACAGGGGCCGGGGAAGGGTATGGGTGGAAGCGCACAGGTCATCACTCCTTGGAGGTGATTAACAAAGCAGCACTTTTATAAACCTAGTCATACATTTCAGCAGTACATTGAAGGAAATGTGTTGCTTGTTTGCTAAAGGATAGGAAAGTCTAGTACCCGTCTAGACAACAGCGCCTTATTTTTCTTTCTATGCTCAGCTGCTGAGGGCTTTACATGTGCCATGTGTTCTGTGTATCGTCTCTAGCGTCTCCCTGCATCTCATTTAATTGATAACAAAGAATTACAGAAGAGGGATCCATAGTTACTGAAGAAGGCAATCAATCAGTTGTATCTCTGATGAATTGATGCTATTAACTTAAAAAGGCATATATATATTCTTCAGCAGGGCTCCATAATAAACCTCACTAAGGCTCTTGTTTAATTTGGCCTAGGCTGTGGTGCAGCAGGGTGGGCAAAACTATGGCCTTTATTATGTTCCCTGTCATTTCACTTCCTATGTCAGGGCTCTAATCAGATTTTGCTCCCTATTTGGAGTCAACTGATTTTTGAGAGAGTAAAAAAGTAATTAGCTTTGCCAATAGGGGTACTTTCTGTTTATTAAAAGATGTTCTTCCCCTTAAAATTCCTCTTGAGCTTGGGCATTAATATTAGAGTTCCTTCCTATGCCAGTGCTTTACTGGTCACTAATTCGAAAAAATATCAGTGGAGCTTTGTGGATTGAAACAACGATATGTTCATTGTTTCTCGTTTTTGTGAGGCACATTTTCATTTATTAGGGAGTAAAAATGGATGGTGCATATGTCTCTTAGCTGCAGGCTGGTGTTATAACTACCCACAGAAGAACGTAATGTGGATAGTAAACAGAGGCTCAGGAATTTATGATCATCATATTCTGAGGTGCAGTCATTCTGATGTAATTATCATCCTTCCACAAATGATTAGAAGCATGTTCTCCTGGCCCTTGAATTACTTCATTAAAGTGGCACTTGAACTCCTATCAGCATGTTTTCAACACATTTCTTTTAATTGCCATTAATCCATCTGTACATTTTGTATTCTGTCTGAATTTCTTGACAGCCACATCAGTTATGACAAGAGATATTTCTGTTTTGTAGTACTCATGAGTGATTTACCAGTGGCATAAATGTTTTGCAAAGTACTGTGGCAGATGTTGAAGTCTTGGACTGGTTGATGATTTTTCTGTATAATCACATATGCCATATTTTATTTTAGCCCATGTGTTTGGAAAAAGTGTTGTAAGATTTGTCAAGAATTGAGTGGCTGGGAAGAGTAAATTCCTTTTCAAACTCTTCTGCGATGGTGGTTCACTAAATACACATGCTCACAAAGTGGGTTACCTCATTAGTCAGTTGCGCACATGGAAAATAATGTGCGCACAACAGCCAACTAGTTCCGCACATAGAGGAAAAATAATTAGAGGTAACATTGCCCCTCAGTGCCTCAGCCTCTGTCACCACTACGGACTTCCCGAACCTCCTGAATCCTCAATTTGGCTTCAAAGAGATCACAGAGTCAGAAGTCCTAGCCATCCTCAAAAGTCTAAAGCCCTCTAGGTGCAAAGGGGATGCTTGTTTGGCCACCATCATTAAGGACTGCTCAGAAGCTCTTGCTTCTCTCATCACAGCCTTCATAAATGCCACCTTTTTGGTAGGAATAGTGCCCGTCAGCCTTGAGGAAGCCTGGGTACTTCCCCTTCTTAAAAACCTTCCGTAGACCCCACAATACCGAACAACTACAGGCCGGTCACTACGGTCCCCTTCTTAATGAAAATCTTAGATAGAGCCGCCTATCTGCAAGTTCAGCACTTCCTAGAAACCAACCACATCCTTGGAATGCACCAGTCCAGATTCCGCCCAGGCCATGGTACAGAATCAGCATTGCTGGACCCAAAAAACCAGCTGGACGAGATCAGGGACAAGGGAAAGCTTGCCCTCCTTCTGGATCTGTCAGCCGCATTCAACCTGGTCGATCATAAAATCCTTCGTCATGTGAGAACCCTGAAGGTGTCTCACCCGCTAGTGCCCGGGGATCTATCATCCAGGGGGCCAGGACACGGCCATCGCTTTTGGATCCAATTCCTGGGGGAGGACCAGTCCGGGAGGATCACCTGGATGAGGGGTCTTCGGGTAGTGGAAGTGGGACACCGGATGGCGAGACGCGGTAGCCCCTTTTCTGTAACACCTTTGACTCATCCTACCAGGATACTTAGGAACTCAACCCCCATGCCCCTTTCCAACACAAACACTTTCTCACAGACAGCTCACTGTGAGAGAAAATGGACTAACACCCGAACCCTGACGTGTCCCAATACAATGGTCATGCAGGGTCAGGCAATTACTGATCATTACACGCACCTGACTTCATCACACTTCTGCAAACAGATAAAATGCAGAGCACGAAAGCACACTCTGAGCAAGGCAAAACACATGAGGAAGCAGCAGATACAAGATGGCAGCTTAATACAAGGTGAAAGACGGCAAGACTGAAGAGGATTGCAAGAAGGGACGTGCCCTTGACCTTTTCACCGAAAGACTGTAACTTTCATGAGCCTTCGAGAATGGGAAACGTAAGACCCGGAATCAAAGCTGAAGAATCCTGCATTGTGTGTCGGAGGTACCCGGGGCTCTCCCATGTTGATAGTCAAGGCGGGGAGAATTGTTTGCCGCTGTGGTATTGTCCTTGGCTCCTAAAACAAAGCAGCAACAGTGAAGTCAGCACACCCAGTGAGTTAGGGAGACTGATACCAGACTGGTCTATTTTGAAGCCAAGGTTGCAAGGGGCAACACTGTATAGAGAAAACTGAAGAGAACAGTGTATGAAGTGTATGTGGCAAGCGACGCATAAATAATTAAAACAGCAGATAAGTGACTGAACTTTGAAGCCAAGATACAATACCTTAGACAGAGTGGTCTGGCACCACATGGGTGCTTATTCGAAAGTCTCTGTTGGGTATCCAACTGAAAGGTGCAAATGTTAAAAGGAAAGGAATTGTAAAATCGAAATGTGTTCCTACAACTGGTCAAGCCAAACCCTGTGCACATTTGAAAGTCTTCGGTAGTTGATTTTAATTGAAATTGGTCCGAGCCCGATCGAGGGAGGCTAATTGTGTTAAAATGGGATCTGAGCCCAGCTGAGTAGGATCCACAGTGAATAGTGAATCCCCTAAATTGAGTACTTGTGAAAATCTGAAAGGGAAAAAGAACTTAGTTTATTATATCGCATCAGGCCCTCTGAATGAAGAGACTTTGATAAGCAAAGAGTCTTGGGCACAGAAGGCCCTTATGCTAATGATTGAACTGTATACTTGTTCTAAAGAAGCCATAGACTGAGCTGCGCTTTAATGAACCACCTTGTCCTGTGCTGTGCTGAAAACGCGGATAAGGGAGGCCAAAGGCCCGCACATCATGACATATCTTTTTGTGAACACTTCTTTCTTTTTGTTAACACTTTTTCCCACACTATTTGTATTTAGAGGTTTATTAGTATATGCCCTTTTATTTTGACAAGGTACCACTAGTACAGCGTTATTATTATTTCATGGTCATAGTTCGCTCCCATCTGATTTAGGATTAGATAGGCATTTTTCAAACCATTTTGAAGTTCAATAAACACCCTTGAACTGTGGTTCTTGTGTCTATCTTACTGTTGATACCATGCCTTCCTTACAGTCACCACCTTTTTACTTCTGCTAGTTTCTCTCTGGAAGCTATAACCTGGATTGACTTTTTTCTAGAGGAAGAGTCATGAGAGTGTTTGCGGAGAACGCCAGTGCTTCCCCTTCTCCTATCCCATGTGAGGTACCTCAAGGCTCTTGCATATCCCCGACACATTATAACATCTTCACTAGGCCCCTTTTTGACATCTTGGACTTCATCGGCATAGCCTACACCAACTATGCCGATGACACACAAATTCTCCTCCCTCTCACAGGCCTTTATGCAGAAGACGCCAATACACTGAATGCTGCATATTCCGTTATCCAGGCATGGATGGCGGCGAACCGCAAATGCCTAATTGGGGACAAGACAGAAATCCCTGCTGGAAGGACCCCCTTCGGTGCTAAAAAATCTCAATGACCAATACTCAGCCTTCTATATTGATGACATCATGGTCCCTGTCTCTTCTTCAGTGAAGGCCCTAAGGGTTTACCTTGACGCCACCCTCTCACTGTCCCGTCAAGTGAATGCTATTGCCTCCTTGGCAGCCTACGCGACCAAACTGCTAAATGCTTTCAGACCTTTCCTTTCTACTGATGGTTGCCTAACCATCGCTAGAGCAGTCATTGGTTCTAGGTTTGACTATTGTAACGTCCTTTTCGCTGGCAGCTCTTGGAAAAACCTTCTGAAATTGCAAGTCATACAAAAAAGTTCTCTTCGAGCTGCACTTAAGATTCCCAAAAAATAACACATCTCTGCAGCCAGGAGAACATTTAACTGGCTGCCCATCTGTTAGACTTTCATCCTCAAAACCTTGTCTACTACCCATCACTGCCTATCTAACACTGCCCCCAACCTCTCCCAGAAAATCTCCAACGTTCACTCATCCGGGGACCTATCAGGACACCAAACACTCATTGCCTCATCCGAACTAACGTCAGACGCGCGAAAACTGGAGGTATGCGTTTCCCATATATCACAGCCAAACATTGGAACTCCCTCCCACCCAGAGAGCAGAACATTCATAATGGGTATGCCGAAGAGCCCTTAAAACCTGGCTGTTTACCTACACTGTATGCGGCTTTCTCTGAACCTGTATCTGTATTGCCGTCTATTATGTCTTTCATTTGCAAGTAACTGGACTCTGTAAAAGCGCCACAATACCTCCGGGTTGTATCTGCGGTTTGTAAATTAAATAAATAAAGTGGAATTGAAAAAAGGTGATTCCATCAGATTAACAAGGTTGGTTCAAAGATTTAACTAAAGAGGTTCCCTGTTCTTCACGGCAAAAGGAGTGGGTACTTAACAATAAGCCATGAGGTTTTCAGACACGGGGAGGTTATTCTCAAGGGGAAATGGGGGATACCATGTCATAGAGCTTAGATATCTTAGTAAATTATCTTCTCAAGGTGTCAGTCGCTTGTCAGTCTATCAGAGTCATGACATCTCCCCGGAGGCTGTCTCCACCCATGTGATCCTCCCTCATATTTCCGTCCCCAGGGTCAGGATCAGGTAGCGGCTGCCGTCCCCTGGCCACATGAGAGGATTTTACCACTGGGAGTTCAGCGATGACTCCACTGGTTCATCACACCCCTTAGAAGAAAAACACGCATTGGCAATGCCAATAGTTTGGGCGTTTAATGCTGTTCTTTGCATTTGCATTTATAGGCATAAGGGTACAAGGGGCAGAGTGCAAAGTTTCAAAGGAGGATTAGCGATAAGTGGTGCATGTGTGCAATAGAATGAGAAGGGGAATAGAGCAAGGGAGGAAGCTATTGATAGAGGGTGCCAGCGATGCTGAGCAAGAGGAAACATGAGCGAGAAAGTGTGAGAGAAAGAGGGTTAGAGAGAGAAAGAGAGAGAGAGAGAGAGAGGAGGAGGAGGAAGGATGAGAGGGGGATATGCAGGGAGTGTAAGATGGGTGGGTGGGGAAATAGAGGGTGTAGGGTGGGTTGGGGAATAAAGGGTGTTTGGTTGGTGAGGCTTGAGAGAGGGGATTAAATTGCGTGATTGATATTGATATTTAATTTCTATTGCGCTCGTACACCAGTGTTTCAGGGCGCGACAAGGCAAGGGAGGGGAACAGGGGAGAGCAAAACACTGATCTTACTAGGCCCAGTGACATTGAGAACGCGCAAGTGCATGGGAGAGGGGGAGGGGAAAGTGCATGGAAGGGGGGAGAAATGGAAAGTGCGAAGCAAAGGAGAGACAGATAAATAATAATAAATAAATAAATAATAAAGGCAACAGGCCATGGTAGTGCAGCCAGCAATTGGCAACTGCTAGGTTTAAGGCAGCAGACAGGGTAGGTCTGATAAGCGCAGGAAGAAAAGGGGGGGCTGTATGGGTACAGATACAGACCCCTGTGCAAGGGGTGGCCCGGAGGCAGTGCATGAGGGTGGCAGGGTGAGCAGGTACCTGGCCCCGGAGGACAGAGGGTGGCCAGGTGTACGGTGCCAAGATCAGCAGGGGAGAGGAGTAGCTAAGGCAGAAGAAAAGAGGAAGGTTTTGAGGTGCTTCCGGAACCGGAGATGGTTCTCCTCAAATTTATAGTGGCTGGGAGGCTGTTCCAGAGGGAGGCCCTAGCCGAAAAAAGAGTTCTACCCCAGCTCGTTTCTTTGAAAAATGACTGATCCTGAGGGAGTTAGAGGTAGAGGAGCGAAGAGCTCGCAAGGGGAGGTATTTGTGGAGGGATAGCTGATTGAGTAAAGAGAGATGGGGTAGTGTTATGATATGATATGATAGTTTATTTATATAGTGCCTATACACAATGTGTTTCAAAGCGCTTCAAGGCCATGGAGAGAACAAGGGAAAATACAATGACATTCTTACAGGCCATGAACAGTAAGGATGTGAAATGAACTATCGTACTCGGCCTGACGACATTTCAGATAGTGCAAGAGCTAAGACATAGATAAGGAACGGAGGGGGAGAGTGGGAAGGAAATGGAAACAGACAGGCAACTACCGTACTAGGCCTGACGACATTTCTGTAGAGCCGGACAAAAAGAAGAGGTGAGGGAGAGGGGTGCAGAAAGGTAGGGGAGGAACAAAACAAGCGACTATCATACTAGGCCTGACGACATTTCAGATAGTGCTGGAGGGGGGGGGGGTGTTGGGGAGGAAAAAACCACTAAGGGGAGGGGGAGGAGACAGACAAGGTGGCTATCATACTAGGTCCAGGGACGATTCTGATAGAGTAAGTGCATAGAATAAAGTAAGGGGAGGAGATACGAAAAGGGAGAAGGGAAAGGAGGAGAGAACAGAGAGTTAGCAGTCAAAAGAGTGGAGAAGCAAGAGGGGAGAGTGAATACAATTGCAGAAGTCAGTAGTAACACATAATGTTGCAAGAGAGTAGAGTATAATGTTGAGTAGAGAAAGTGGGAGTGTAATGTGTGGTACTAGATGTAGGGGGTGGGTGGAGATAGGGAAAGAGCGAGTCAGGCTGGTGGCTGGAGGTAGAGAGGGTGTGGTAGAGTTACAGCGAGAGGTGGGGCGTTGGTGGGAGTAGAATAAGTGAGGTTTGGTAGAGAGGGTTGGGTAGAGGTAGTTGGTAGAATGGGTGGAGCTAGAGAGTGGTCTAGGGTGGGTCGGGGTAGAGAGTGGGGTGTAGGGTGGGTCAGGGTAGAGAGAGTAGGGTGGGTGGGGGTAGAGAGAGTGGGGTGAAGGGTGGGTGGGGGTAGAGAGTGGGGTGTAGGGTGGTTGGGGTAGAGAGGGTGGGTGGGGGTTGAGAGAGTGGGGTGTAAGGTGGATGGGGTAGAAAGTGGCATGTTGGGAGGGTGGGGATAAAGAGAGTGGGATGAATGGTGCATGGGGGTAGACAGAGTAGGGTGGGTGGGGTAGAGAGAGTGGGGTGAAGGGTGGGTGTGGAAGAGAGTGGGGTGATGGGTGGGGGTAGAGAGAGTGGGGTGGTGGTGGATGGATGGATGGGTGGGGTAGAAATAGTGGGGTGGTGGGCAGATGGGTGGGGGTAGAGAGAGTGTGGGTAGCGTGGTTGGATCAGGGTAGAGAAAGTGAGGGTAGGGTGGGTGGGGTAGAGAGATTTTGGTGTAGGTTGGGCGGGGTAGAGTGTGTGGGGAGTAGGATGGGTGGGGGTAGAGAGTGGCATTTTGGGTGAGTGGGGGTAGACAGTGGGGTGTAGGGTGGGTGGGGGTAGAGAGAGCTTGGTGTAGGGTGGGTGTATGGGGGTAGAGAGAGTGGGGTGGTGGGTGGGTAGGTGTAGAGAAAGTGGGGGGTAGCGAGAGAGTGGGGTAGAATGATTTGATTTATTTTGGTTTATTGAGCATTTGTTAGGCACATGTACAACAAGATGGTATTTCCAGGCACCAAAAGGCAAAATGGGAAAGGGAATGGGGGAGTACATAATAATAATGTCATAGTGAGTGGGGGTAGGGTGGGTGATTGAGTGGGGGTAGGGTGGGTGTGGCAGAGTGGGTGGTTGGGTGGGTGGGAGTAGGGTGTGTGGGGGTACAGAGGGGGTAGCGTCGGTTGGTCAGGGTAGAGAGAGTGGGTGTAGGGTGGGTGGGCGTGATGCAGAGAGAGTGGGGGTAGAGGTAGAGAGTGGGAGTAGGGTGGGTGGTGGTAGGGAGAGTGGGGTTTGGGTGTTTGTCAGAGTAGAGAGACTGACGGTTGGCTGGGTGGGGGAGGAGTAGAGAGAGAGTGAGGTAGGGTGGGTAGGAGTAGAGAGTGTGGGGGTCAAGTGGGTGGGAGTAAAGAGGGTGGGGGTAGATTGTTTTGATTTATTTTGCTTTATTGAGCATTTATTAGGCGCCTATACAACAAGATGGTATTTCCAGGCGTCATACAATTGAAAAATGGGGAGGAAACAGGAGAGGAAATATAATAATATTATTATTATCATCATCATCATAGGGAGTGGGGGTAGAGATATTGGGGGTGTAGGGTGGGTGGGGCTAGAGAGAGCAGGGTGAGTGGGGTATAGGTTGGGTGGGGCTAGAGAGAGTGGGTGGGGGTAGAGAGAGTAGGGTGGATGGGGGTATAGAGTGGAATGTTGGGCCAGTGGGGGTAGAGGGTGGGGTGGTGGGGATAGAGAAAGTGGGGGTAGAGTGATTTGATTTATTTTGATTTATTGAGCATTTATTAGGTGCCTATACAACAAGATGGTATTTCCAGGCGCCACAAGGCAAAATGAGGAGGGAACAGGGGAGTGCATAATAATAATGTAATAGCGAGTGGGGATAGGGTGGGTGGGGGTAGAGATAGTGGGGTAGCATGGGTGGGTCAGGGTAGAGAGAGTGGGGGTAAGTAGAGATTGAGGAACGTGGGGGTAGGAGTAGAGAGTGGGGTAGGGTGGATGGGGTAGAGAGAGTGGGGGGTCAGGTGGGTGGGGGTAAAGAGAGTGGGGGTAGGGTGGGTGGGTTTCAGTGGTAGAGAGAGTGGGGGTAGGGTACTAGCATTTAGCAAGTTGTGGGACAGGCATGCTTTTGTTTTCTTTGTGCAATCTGAATGCCATTATCCATCTGACTTCACTTGTGCGTGTCTTGTACTATTTTGACAGCACATTTACCATCAGCCTAGGTGCAGAGAGAAAAGCACTCACTAAGTTTGATTTAGGTTTGAATCAGGCATCTGAGCTGTTGCACTTAGTGTTGGGACTACATTTCCCAGCTACCCCAGGTTCACATATTTAGAATACCTCTAGCGCTTCTGCGTCGGCGCTTTTTAGCAAAGCCGGTCTTTGCCGGTCTTCGACGCACATCGCGTCTTTGTGCACCTTACTCTGCTGCTATCAGGTAAAGCTTGCTTCTTAACTTCCATTCAAACCCTCACCGCCTGTAAAAATGTGATACCAAGAGGGGGACCCTTTATCACTAACCCTCCTCCGGGCTAATCATATTACTCTTGTTGACAGACTCAAACTGCAGAAATTGGATTCACTAATTACACCACTGAATTTAGCACCTATTATGGGACAGAGTTCACATACTGACACTCCCCCGACTGCATCAATCATGACTGCTAAACGCCCCATGCCACACAACACCCTGGATGTACCTTCTAGTACATCCAAAGGGCTACCTACTTCAGATTTCAACAAATTGGCTGCTACTAACTTGGGTAGACAACAAGAGGAGGGCGTAATTACCACAGACTGTTTGACTGGTAATAATTCTTCACCTATGAATCTGTCAGGTACCACTTTAAAACTGGTGCTTCTTAACACAAGATCGCTGAACAACCATGCCAGTAACATCCACAACATGATTGTTGACAGAGATCTTGAGATTCTATGTCTCACTGAAACTTGGATAAGGGAGGCCAGTGGCCGAGCCGCCAGCCTAGCGGTTCCATCGGGGTACTCAATCCTTGGTAAAAATAGGGAGTTGGGAACAGGGGGCGGGGTAGCCTTCATGGCCAGAACCCACTTAGGACTAGTCTCCTCCCCAGCCTCCTATGATTTTTGTGAAATACTGCTTGCCAAGATGACTCCCTCTCCTAATTGTTGCTTGAATATTGTCCTGATCTACAGGCCCCCTTCAGCAATGCCAGAGTTTAATGAGGAATTAATACTAATTATGTTCTCCCTGGAAGGTCCCAGTTGGGCCACTATCTGTCTAGGTGATATAAATCGCTAGAAGGGGGATCAATCTTATAAAGAGGCCATCGAGCTCAAAAGATCCATGAACAATTTAGAATACCAAGTCATTAACAATGTTGCAACCACGGACAAAAACACATCCTTGATTAGATGGCTACTAGGAATCTTGTAGCACAGGTCGGCCGGACATTGCCTCATGTCTGGTCAGACCACTATTCCATCGATGTCCATGTCCAGCTACTAGAAAGGCTCTCCAGAAGACCTAACACAGGCAAGTTAGTTACCAATAGGAATCTTAAAAAGATAGACTCCAAGAATCTAACAGCATTTCTTAACCTCATTATGTCAGAAACCCTTGAAACTGATTCTGCCAAACATCTTTCTCTTTTATAACACAAACGGTTGACTACCATTCTGGATAAAGATGCACCACTTAAAACCAGATTAGTCAGCGACAACCCCAGCCACCAAAAATGGTTTGACCAAGACCCGACCACATTAAAAAAGTAAAAATGAAAATTAGAATCCATATGGTTAAAACATCCAAACAAGGACAATAAAGAAGCCTGGAAATAGGTGGATAAAATCTACAAAAATAAAATGATTGATTGCAAAAAACAATTTTACAAGCATGAAATATCCAAAGCCAACAGTACTAAAAAACTCTTTGAAACATTCAGACTTATTGAGAAATACAGTGCCCACCAAATACCGTTCCTACCTACCAATCTTGAGACCATCACAATACAGGCAGCCGTTGAGGATAAAATCATCAAAGAAAGAGAGAAGATGGATGTAAAGATGCAGGTCAGAAACATCCCTTCTAAATGTTTTCCTTCTCTAAAATAAACATCTGCGAAATGGAAGACATACTTTCTTCTGTGAAGCTCATGGCCTGCTCAGAAAATACTAGTGTGCCCTAAATCATATTGGAACATGCAGTGTTCTTCGCCCCTTTTCTCACAAGGATTGTAAATGCTTCTGTCCATGAAGGAAAAGTGCCTAAATACATAAAAACTGTCACTTTCACCCCGCTACCAAAAAAGCCCATTCGAGGGGATTGGGTCCTCCGACATAATCCATATCTATGACAGGTAATGTCCACAGCTGTGCTGCTTCAGAAAATCTTTGACGTCTGCGTCCTGCGTCGATGACGTCGATGCGCCGTCCCCGAGGACCTCCTCCGACGGCCGACATCACCCGATGTGATAAGTAGGACGCACGACGCCCATAGTCTCAGTTCCGTTTTTTCCGCGAACGTGTTCGCTTCGTGAATCTCGGTACGCCTCGACTCGTTGGAGTTTGCTGTTTTCAATTCTCGGTTCGTTGTACCTGTTCGGTTTGTTGTGAAGACCTGTTCGTGGCGATGTCTTTCTCATCTTCAACCCCGCGTCCGGGCTTCAAGAACTGCGGGGACTGTGGGTCCAAGATGTCGGTCACGGATTCGCACAACGCCTGCCTCTGGTGCCTCGGGGAGGCCCACAATACGGACGACTGTGTCGACTGCCAGTCGCTCACGGCAAAGGCCTTGTGGGAACGCAAGAAGAAGCTGTCGGTAGGCCGGGTGTCTAAGCCCCAGAAGTCGAGGTCTGCAGGGCTTTCGACGGATGACATCGAGGGGCGACTCTCCGCGTCATCGTCGGAAGTCTAGTGGGTCTCCTTGCCGGAGTCTGTCTCGCCACTCCTCCGCCTCTTCGAGGCATTACAGGAAGCGTCGGCATAGGTCGCCTTTCCCGTCCTCTTCTGAGGACTCCGCCCGTCGGCGGGTCGCTTATCCCTCCATGCAAGCGACACCGGAGGAATGGGCTTCCTTCGGGAAGCAGATGCTAGCGATTCTTGAATCGCAGGGCACCGGTCCGTCCGCGCCTCCGAGTGGGGTCGGTCGGCACCGGTCGAGAGACACCACCCGTACGCCTTCGGGCTCGGGTGGTCGGCTCGGCTCGCGGGAGAGGTCCCACTCGGACAAGGGTAGCCATTCTCGCCATGCCCGTTCCAGGTCCCGGTCCTCGACACGCTCGAGACCGCGTGATCCTGTGCCGTCTTCGAAGAAGACGTCGACTCCTATGGCACCGAGGTCGTCGACGATTTCTCTCGAGGCTCCGCCTCCGAGGGGGTCGTCGGCGCCTAGGTCGTCGAGAGACACGCTCGGAGCTCCGGCTTCGAGGCCTGTGTCGACGCCGCTGATGCTGGCGGCGCTGCAGCTGACGTCGACGCCGATACGCTCGACGTTGACGCCTTTTCTGTCGGCGCCGACTCGCTCGGCGCCCTCGACGCCTTTCGAGGCGGTGGTGTCGGAGGGGCCCCGTGGCACAGTGTTTGCCCCTAGAAAGGCTATGGCTAAGGTCCGGCACTGCTTTGGTCCACAGAGGTCTTCCTCTATCCGCCTGGAGTACATTTCAGAGGGTGATGAAGGCTCTGATGGCGGCCTGGTTCCGGTTCCAGATGAACTTATCTCGGGCCGTAGCCAGTTTGATGACCTGAGGCAGTCGCTGCATGATGCCAGTGGACTGGACACCTCTCCGGAGGTGGAGTTTTGTCGGCCGGAGCCTGGCACTCATGCCGATTCTTCATATCGGCGCCTTATGTCTCGGGTTACCGAGTACTTGGGTTGGTCAGCTCCCCAGGGGAGTTCGTTCAGGATGATCTCACGGACATCCTTGATCTCGGTCCACCCACTGACCCGGTTTTGCCTTTTCATATGGCTCTGCAGAGAAGGGTGGCAGCGGCTTGGACTGCTCCGGAGAGTCTCCCGGCAGTGGGCAAGTCTTTGTCGCGAAAATACCGTCCAGCCAGTAGCGACCCCTGCTACTTGTCTAGGCACCCCACCCCGGAGAGTTTGGTGGTGCAGGCGGCTACGGCCCCGGCAAAGCAGGCGTCGTATCCTACCATCCCTCTGGATAGGGACGACAAACGTTTTGACGGCTGGACGAAGAAAGTGTTTTCTTCGGGGGGTATGGCGCTTCAGGCGGCCAACTCCATATGGCGCCTTGTCTCGTTTCACACACTCTCTGTGGAACTGTGTTCCATTAGCGGCTGATCATATTCCCGAAGGGGACGAACGGGATGGTTTCCTTGCTATGGTTCAGGATGGCAAGGATGCCATGTGTGAGGCCGTTCAGTCGGGTTTGGACTTGGCGGATTGTGTCAGCCGGTCCATGGCGGCAAGCACCGTAATGCGCAGGTTTGCGTGGTTGCGGTAGTCTGGGTTCGCTCCTGATGTGCACTCCCGGCTCCTCAACATGCCTTTTGACAGTGAACACCTTTTTGGCAGCAAGGCTGACAAGAGCCTTGAGACGTTACAGACCTCCAAAGCTGCAGCAAAGTCATTGGGCGCTGCAGTTCGCCAACCTCTGCCTTTTCGTTTTAGGGGAGAACAATGGGGGGGGGGGCGTTCCTTTCGCTATTACTCGTCCTTAAATAAAGCGAGGGGAGCTAGCAGTCAAAGAGGCCATCGTAAGAGTGCCAGAGGTGGAAGCAAAGGTACTCTAGGTGCCAAGGCCGCTCGGGCAGCTGCCTCTTTGCCCTCAGGCAATGCCGCAGCCGCTACTACTCAGACATGAGGCCAGGTCCCATGGTTCGCCGGTTTGGGGGAAGGCTGGCGCAGCATCTTATAGAGTGGCAAGCCATTACTTTGGATGTGTGGGTTCTGGAGATCATAACCCACGGCTACTGTCTTCCCTTTCGGCACAGGCCTCGCGACAATCCACCAGGGAACCTCTCTTTGAAGTGTCCGGATCCGCTCCTTGCGCAGGAAATTCAAGCCCTGCTGGAGAAAGGCGCCATAGAACTGGTGCCTGTAGCGGAGAGTAACAAGGGATGGGTATTCCCCTTATTTTTTGATTTCGAAGAAAGACGGGGGATTGAGACCCATTATGGACTTGTGCGGTTTGAACAAACTTCTCAGGAAGGACAAGTTCAAGATGGTGACTCTTTCTCAAGTCCTCCAGGCCCTTCAACTTCAGGACTGGTTGGTGTCGCTCGACCTCAAGGATGCTTACTTCCATGTGCCGATCCATCCCAAGCACAAGAAGTACCTGAGGTTCGCGGTTGGCGACTCGCACTTTCAGTTTCGGGTCCTGCCGTTCGGATTGACCTCCGCCCGAGGGTTTTCACCAAGCTCATGGTGATGGTGACAGCGCATCTCTGGAAAGGGGGTATTCACGTCTACCCCTACCTGGACGATTGGTTGATCAGGGGGAGCTCTCCCGAGCAAGTCCTGGATCATCTGTCCGTCACCTGCCACTCCCTTCACAGGCTGGGCTTCTCCCTCAATTTAAAGAAGTCCCATTTGACACCAACGCAGCGGCTCCAGTACATCGGAGCAGTGCTCGACACGTCCCTGGGGCAGTGTTTTCCTCCTCAGGTGAGGGCTCTTCACATTCAGCAGATGGTGCACAAGTTTCAACTTGCCCAGACTCCCAGCGTCCAAGTTCTTGAGACTGCTCGGCCTCATGGCATCCTGCATTCTTCTGGTGCCAGAGGCTCGTCTGCGGATGAGATCTTTGCAGTGGGCACTCAAGCTCCAGTGGTCTTAGTCCTCCGGCAGGCTGTCGGACCCTGTTCAGGTGCCGTCTCGGTAGCCCGGGACCTTCTGTGGTGGGCCGTCGAGGGCAATCTGATGAAGGGGGCCCCATTTTGGCTGCCCTGGCCGGAGGTGACGATCGTGACGGACGCATCCCTCACGGGATGGGGAGCTCATGCCAACGACTTGACAGTCGGCGGTCATTGGTCTTCGTCGGAGTCCAGACTCCATATCAATCTGTTGGAGCGGAGGGCCGTCAGGCTAGCCCTGAAGGCTTTTCTGCCGACTGTGCGCAGAAAGAGTGTCCTGATTCTAACGGACAACACGCTGGTCATGCACTACCTCAACAAAAAGGGGGGGGCAGGGTCACTTCCGCTGTGCAGCGAGGCGATGCAGTTCGAGTTCTGGGCCATCCAGCAGGAAGTTTGGATCTCGGCGGTTCATCTGGCCGGAGATGGCAACGAGACGGCGGATGCTCTGAGCAGGCAGAGCACGATCTCTCACGAGTGGGAGCTGGCTCAGGAGATTCTCCTGGAGATCTTCGCCCTTTGGGGGACCCCTCAAGTGGATCTCTTCGCCTCCAGTGTCACCCGGAAGTGCGAAAGGTTTTGCTCGTGGGAATTTCCTCCAAAAGGAGCCTTTGGAGACGCGTTCGTGGTGGAGTGGTCATTCCCACTGCTGTACGCGTTTCCTCCAGTCCCCGTCATCCCGCAAGTGCTGCGGAGGTTACGGAGGTTCGGTTCCCAGATGATCCTCATTGCTCCGGCGTGGGCCCGGAGGACGTGGTACCCGGACCTTCTAGACTTGTCCATCTGCCTTCCACGCCGTCTTCCCTACCGAGACGATCTGCTCTCACGGGAGGTTGGTCAGGTTCTCCATCCAGAGGTCAGATCCCTTGATCTTCACGCTTGGCTTCTGAAAGGTTGAGGTATAAGGATTGGGACCTCCCTGAAGACGTGATGGAGGTGTTGCTCAAAGTCTCTGTACCATTGCCGTTGGAGAAAGTTCTGCGACTGGTGCAGAGTTCAGAATGTGGATCCTTTTGAATGTGACATTCCCATGGTTCTGTCTTTTTTGCTTTCTTTGGTCCACAGGGGCTTGCAAGTGGGGACCATTAAAGGTTACCTGGCGGCGCTGTCCATATTTAAGCGCTCGTCTGAAGAGTGTTCCTATTTTAAAATTCCTTTAATTTCGCAGTTTGTGAAGGGTCTCACTAATGTGTTCCCTCCGTCACCTTTTCTGGTGCCAGGTTGGGATTTGAACCTTGTTCTTAAGTTTCTTATGGGTGCTCCATTTGAACCTTTACATTCTTGCCCCTTGAGGCTGTTAACTCTGAAAACTGTGTTTTTGGTTGCGGTTACTTCCGCTCGCAGAGTGAGTGAGTTACAGGCACTTTCAGTTAAGCCACCCTTCACTGTGTTTCACAAGGACAGGGTTGTCCTTAGAGTTCGTCCTTCTTTTCTTCCGAAGGTGGTTTCGGAATTTCATTTGAGCCAGAAGGTTGTTCTCCCGGGCGTTCTATCCTCCCCCACATCCTGGTAAGGAAGAGGAGAGGCTCCATAGGCTTGATCCTCGGAGAGCGTTGAGCTTTTATATTTCGCGCATGTCCCGGGTCAGAGTGGACAATCAACTTTTCATTGGTTACACTGGAAAGCGTTTGGGACAAGCTGTGATGAAACAGACTTTGTCTCGTTGGATTATTTTAGCTATCTCCGAGTGTTACCGCTTGGCGGGTAAGGACCCTCCGGCTGGCTTGCGGGCCCATTCTACCAGAGGAGTGGCTGCTTCTACTGCCCTGCAGAGGGGAGTTCCTATTCGTCACATCTGTGATGCAGCCACCTGGGCTTCAGTACATACTTTTGTACGTCACTATTCCCTTGATTCCATCATAGGGCAAGATCTGGCCTTTGGCAAGGCAGTTCTCTATTCCACAATTTTGATTGGGCATGCTAAATTTGTATTCTAAATTCTTTCCCACCTCCTTGCTTGGAACTGCTTTGGGAGTCTGTCATAGATATGGAATACGTCGGAAGACCCAATCCCCTCGAAGAACAAGTTACTTTCTTACCTGGTAACGTTCTTTCGATGGGATGGTCCGACAATGAATTCCATATTGCTCCCTCCCTGCCTTCCCAGCTGCAGAATTTCTTTTGCGATTGCAGCTTGCGTTCCGCGAGGCCTTGTGTGTCTGACTGGCAGAAAACTGGTGGCACACGTTCTGGGAAAAAAACTATAACTGAGGCTATGGGCTTTGTGCGTCCTACTTATCACATCGGGTGACGTCGGCCGTCGGAGGAGCTCATCGGGGACGGCGCATTGACGTCATCGACGCAGGACACAGACGCCAAAGATTTTCCGAAGCAGCACAGTTGTGGACATTACCTGTCATAGATATGGAATACGTCGTCGGACCATCCCATCGAAAGAACGTTACCAGGTAAGAAAGTAACTTGTTCACCTCAATCCAAAGGACCCTAATAACCTTAGACTTATCACTAATTGCAATTTCTCCAGCATGAGGTCTGGCATGGATTCACATGCTCATGAATATTCCCCGTCGTCAGGCTGGGAATCCTTGGTAAAGAAAAAATCAGTATCCGTTTCGTTTCTGATCTGTCTTTTAGTAACCAATCACTGGTCTCTGGGTCATACTGCCCCCAGCCAATGACTGCTCTCTCCCTAAGCCCCGCCCCTGGCAGCCATCCTCAGACTTTTAACGCATGTTCAAGTGTTGGGAGTCCTCGTGCTATAGCTCTCGAGCTTTTATTGCGTTTTGTGTTTTTTCAAGGAGTTTTATCTCATTTTTTTGGTCATTGGAGCCTCAAGCTCCACCGTTTCTACTTCCGATCAATGGGGACCCGTTTCGGAATTTTCTACGCCCCTCAAGGGCAAAGTTTTCATCGAGTTACGCTTCTTGGAAGATTCCAGAAGATCTGAGGCCTACCTCATGGACATGGCCCAGGGCAAGGGAAGCTCGACGCCCGGATCCAAGCGGTTCAGGAACTGCTCTGGATGCGGATTACAGAATATTTTCAAGAAGGATGAGCATTCGAGATGTCTCTACTGCCTTCACGAAGACAAACCACACGTGGAGAAGGACTGTGCGTTTTGCAAGAACTTGTCGGAACGGACCATGAGGGATCGTTGGATCCGCCTCGCCAGGTTGGAGAAGGGCCCAGCAGGTGAGAAGAAGAAGAAGAAGAAGAAGTCTGAGCGGTCGTCTAAGTCCTGTGAGGGCGCCCCGGCGACAGGGGCCCAACAGAAGGCGAAGCACCGCGAGTCCGCGGGAACCGGGAGCACCGAAGGGTCAGGCTCTTCGGCTGCCAAGCAGGGCGCACTTTCACCAACGCCATCAACCATGAGCCAACGCTCTGGCTCGGGAAAGAGAAAATCCAAGAACCCGGCTAAGCTTCTGGAGAGGCCCTGGCGATCTCGAAGGGATCAGCCGAAGGGGTGCGAGGCGGTGATCCCTCCCCCAAGGTGAAGGCCACAAGCGTGCCCAAGGTGGTGAAGGCCTGGATTCACCAGGAGAAGGCCTCTATCGAGGGATTCGCAGAGGCCCTGGTGAAGCCTGTGGAGGCGACCTCGGGGCCCAGAGTTTCCCTGCCTCCACGGAGGGAATCCTTTTTTCAACCCATCGATAAGACCCCCGTGGACAAAGAGGGGGGGGGCCGGTGGCCATCACGGACACGGATACAGCCTCTGAGGAGGAGCTGGTTGAAGTCGTGCAGGGCCTCAACAAGAGGTTCGAGGAGGTCCGGTCCCACGGGGGGAACCCCGAGGAGGCAGACGAAGAGAGCAACGGCGGCGCCGACGAGACTCCCGTTGAGGAGGAGCAACCATTGCGCTCGTCGCAGCAGGGGCCTGAGCCTCAGGACAATTCAGCGGCCATTTTGATGGCAATCCAAACCTTATGCACAGAGACAAGGACGAGATGGCCCCTCACCCCAACGGATGACCCAACAGAGCCGGGCCCGTCGGGAAGCCCTCCAAAGAAGCGGAGGAGAGTTAATCCCCCCCCGCCTTTCCAGCACTCGCGGTCCGCTCAGCCTTCATCTTCTTCCCCTGTCCCGGAAGATGACACGGGAACGGAGACGGCCACAACAGGGACGGATGACGACGGTGGTGACGACGGGACAGGCCTTTCATCACCACTCCCTCGGGTTTCCCCGCCCGACGAAATTGGCTCCTTCCACACCATGATTGCCAGGGCATCCGAGCTTTTTCAGCTCTGCCCTGAGGAACAGAAGAAGGAAGGTTTCCTCTATCAGCGGCGCGAGGCCAAGAAGAAGATGGTCCTCGCGGTACCATTGATTGACGACATCTGGGAGGAGGGACTTGCTCTCCTAAAGAACCTGTCCACGACGCCTGCCAAGAGGGATCGGTATGAGAAGTACGGGTCCCCGATTCCACCCCTTTGTGCCTTAAGGTGCAGCTGACCCTGGATTCGGTTGTCTTGGCGGCGGCCAAGATGAAAGCGGCGGGGGCGTCATCCTCAACTTCGACCTCCCCACCTGACGGCGAGGGAAAGAAGCTGGACGCCATGGGATGACGAGTCATCTCGTCTGCGGCAATGACAATTAAGGTGGCCAACGCTCTAGCGATTGTGGCCCGCTACGACAGGGAGCTGTGGTACAAGATCGCTCCTTTGCTGGACTTCCTACCGGATGACAAGAGGTCGGAGGCCCTGGAGATCCTGCAGGAAGGTGAGGTGGCGTCGGATCACGCCATAACGGTGGCCACGGATATCGCTGACACCGGATTCCGCCAGTTGGGCAACAGTGTTTGCCTTCGACGGCAGGGATGGCTCAAGGCAACTGATTTCCGCCAGGACGTGCAAACCAGAGTTTTTGACATGCCCTTCGACGGGAACAACCTGTGTGGAAAAACAGTGGATGAGTCACTTCAGGCCATCAAGACCGACACAGAGACGGCTCGGACCTTGGGAGTGTTGGAGCAACGACTGCCGCCCTTTCGGAATGCCGGAGGCTGACAGGGTGCCTTCAAGGGATCCGGCGGCGGCTCCTCGACGTACCGCCAGGCGGCCCGCTCCTCGTCGCAGGAGGCCTACTGAGGACGCGGCAAGCCAGGAGGATCTCGTCGTGGCCAAGGTGGCAAGCCCGCCTCCAAGCTGGACTGAACCGGCCGTAGCGTCGGGCCCCCACCTGAGCACCCTGGTGGGAGGCCGGCTGGCGAAGTTCGTCAGCGTGTGGGAGTCCATCTCCACTGACCGTTGGGTGCTGGATGCCCTGGCCCACTGGCACACTCTCGAATTTCTAAAGAAGTGCCCCCGCATTCCTCCCGTGGCCAGGAAGGAAAATCATGTCCCTCAACTTCTGTTAGAAGTAAGGGCTATGCTCAAGAAAGGTGCCATCGAGCTCGTCCCCAAGAGGCTCCGGGGGCTCCGGAGTATACTCAAGGTACTTCCTCGTCAGAAAGAAGACAGGCGGTTGGCGCCCCATCCTGGACCTGGTGGTTAAACAATTACATCAAGGCGCAAAAGTTCAGGATGGTCACCCTCCAGCACGTGCTGGGACAGCTGGAGGAGGGCGACTTCCTATCGTCACTGGACTTGGAGGATGCTTACTTCCACATCCCCATTCTAAAAGGACACCGAAAGTTTCTCAGATTCGTAGTCCTGGGGCGGCACTACCAATTCAAGGCCCTGCCGTTCGGGCTGAAGTCGGCACCCAGGTTGTTTACTAAGTGCCTCGCACCAGTGGCGGTGCGGCTGCGCCTTGGGGGGATCCACGTCTACCCCTACCTGGACGATTGGCTCATCCGTGCAAGGACAAGAGAACTCGCCGTCGAACACACAGCAGAGACCGTCCAACTTCTCATGGACCTAGGATTCTCCATCAAATACTCGAAATCCCACCTGGTCCCGTCGTAGGTCGCACTGTTTCTGGGAGCCAAGCTCGATACAGTGGAGCGATTGGCCACGCCGTCGGAGGAAAGGACGAAGGCCATCTTGGGCAAGGTGCAGTGCCTGCTGGCCGCGGACGTGGCCAGGGTGAGATCCATCAAGTCCCTGCTCGGAATGATGTCCTCATGCATCTACCTGGTTTTGCCTGTGCAGGCTACGGATGCGTCCTCTACAAGAGTTCCTCGACGCCCGTTGGATACAAGCGACGGGCAGCTTCGAAGACAGGATCCCGCTCAACGAGGTGTTCCACCAAGCAATCCGATGGTGGGGCACCCACGTGCATCTCGCGGCGGGCAAGGACTTCCAGACCCCGGTACATCAGGAGACGGTGACGACGGACGCCTCCATGGAGGGATGGGGGGGCGCACATCAGAGATCTGCACGCGAGAGGCCTTTGGCTCCCGGAGGAGAGGTCACTCCACATCAACATCCTGGAGCTGCGTGCAGTGTTCTGGGCCCTCAGGTCATTTCTCCCGTCCCTCAAGGGCAAGGTGGTGAGGGTCTTCACCGACAACACCACCACAATATTCTACATCCGGAAGCACGGAGACACCAGATCCCCAGCCTTATCCAAGGAGGCCCAGGATCTGTGGCACTGGGCCGTCGCCCAGGGGATGTTTTTCTGGTGACCTTCCATCTAGCAGGAATAAAGAACCTCATCACCGACTCACTCAGCAGAGAGCTGCGCTCGTGCCACGAGTGGAAGCTGCATCAGGATCAAGTGGATCGGCTTTTCTGACGATGGGGCAAATCCCAGTTCGACCTGTTTGCGACGGCGACGAACTCCAGGTGCCGGAGGTTCGCTAGCAGGTTTCCCCAGCTGAGGAGCATGGGCAATGCTTTCTCGTTCCCCTGGGACGGCCTGTTCCTGTATGCGTTCCCTCCGTTGCCGTTGCTGCTCCGACTCATCAACCAACTTAAGAGGTCCCGGTGCAGGATGATCCTCGTCGTACCGGCGTGGCCGAGACCGATCTGGTTCCCGGATCTTCTGGACTTGTCAGCATCCCCCCCAGTCACGCTGTCGACGGACGCAAATGGCAAATCTTCTCTCCAGAGAAGGAGGCGCCATCCTCCATCACGACCCAGAGTCGCTGAACTTGCAGGCCTGGCTCCTGCAGCACTAGAGTTTGGAGGGTACGATATTCCGGCGGACTGCAAGGAGGTGCTTGCAAAGGCCAGGGCGTCCTCAACTCTGAAGTGCTACGGACACAAGTGGAAGAGGTTGTCTGTCTGGTGCCGTGCACAGAAGATTAACCCTCTGCGAATTACGGCCCCTCATGTGCTGCCGTACCTGCTGTCGCTGGCCAAGGCGGGCCTAGCTCACGCTTCCATCAAGATCCATCTTGCAGCGATTTCCCGTTACACCAGAACTACGGGACGGTCATCCCTGTGGTCTCATCGCCTGGTGAAGGAGTTTATGAAGGGACTGCTCCGATAGTTCCCGCCGGTGAAGGATCCAGCCCCGGCGTGGGAGCTCAACGTGGTGCTGACCAGGCTCATGGGGCCGCCATTCGAGCCTCTGCATTCGGCACTGTTGAAATTTCTGTCGTGGAAAACAGCGTTCCTTGTGGCCATCACCTCCGCACGATGAGTGGGAGAGATGCAGGCCCTATCCTGCAAGCCTCCATACTTAATTTTCCACGAGACGAGGGTGGTGCTGAGGACGCACCCCTCCTTCATGCCCAAGGTGCCATCAGACTTCCACCTCAACAAGCCCTTGGTGTTGCCAGTTTTCTTCCCATCGGCTTTGTCGCCGGCTGAGAGGACTTTGCACTCGCTGGATGTAGCTAGAGTGCTGAAGTTCTATGTGGACCGCACAAAGAGTTTTCGGAAGACATCACAGCTTTTTGTGAACTTTGGACCTGTGAATCAAGGGAAGGCCCTCTCGAAGGCTTCCATTTCCAGATGGCTCTCCTGCTGCATCATGCACTGTCATCGGTTGGCAAACCGATCGTTGCCCGGCCGTCCGAGAGCCCATTCGACCAGAGCGATCGCTGCTACTACGGCGTTCTTGTCTGGTGTGCCCCTGCTGGACATCTGCAGGGCTGCTACGTGGAGGTCGACGCACACCTTCACGAAATTCTACTGCGTCGACCGGGATTCCAGGGAGGAGTCCAGAGTCGGCCAAGCAGTGCTGCGCAACCTGTTCGCCTGAAGGTGGGCCTGATGAGGAGGTAAGAGTTGTTTAATGCTGAGTTTATGTAATGCTTAATGCTGAGCCTTGCCACCTTCCCGTCGTTGTGCATGTGTGTACTGCTACGTATTCTTATATTCATGTGCATGTGAATCCATGCCAGACCCCATGCTGGAGAAGGAACAAGTTACTTACCTGTAACTGTTGTTCTCCAGCATGGGTCTGGCATGGATTCACATGCGAACCCTCACTCCTACCCCTCTGCGGCTCTTTACTTGGTCATACTGCCACTTTACATGCTACCAAATCTGAGGATGGCTGCCAGGGGCAGGGCTTAGGGAGAGGGCAGTCATTGGCTGGGGGCAGTATGACCCAGAGACCAGTGATTGGTTACTACTAAGAAAGACAGATTAGAAACAAAACTGATACTGATTTTTTTCTTCACCGAGGATTCCCAGCCTGACGACGGGGAATATTCATGAGCATGTGTATCCATGCCAGACCCATGCTGGAGAACAACAGTTACAGGTAAGTAACTTATTCCTTCTTGCTCAAGGTCTTGGCACGGAGGGGCCATTCTCAGTCGCGCATACAGATGCCTTGGCGGGCACAGACATGCAACAGCCATAGACCTGGCAAAGCTGAAGTGTCCATCTCCATATGAAATGAACGCTGTGGGATCGGACAATAGAACCAGAAGCCGTTAATGCTCCTGCATCCTTTACCTAGCCAGGATCCCTCTACAGGATTTGTGAGGCTGTGCTAAGTACTAAGTACTCGTATTACCGATACGAACTATGATGCTAAGGGACCGAGGAGAAAGAATACATGAACGAAAGTGGGATGGGATTAACCCAGGACTATAAAAAGATACCGCAGCAAGAACGAGAGGAAGCATCTGTGTAACTACATTGAAGTGAACTAGCCTGGTTTTGAGAAAGGCTTAGTAGCCGAAACACATGTCAACCAAGAGGGGCTGTGAAATATGTAACAAAGGATATCTACTCAAAACAAGGAAAACTAAAGAAATGGAACAAAAAATTATTTCTGTCTGGCGCGTCCTTAAGAGTAAATATATGATACTCCTGATGTGGTTCCTCTGACCTCATGAGATACACCGAGAACACGCGCCACAACCAACCCCACACTAAATACTGGGGTGTTCAGTCAAGGTGCACCCAATCCAGTCCTGAAGAAGGCAGTAGAAATGGATGTTCCCTGCCGAAACATCTAAAGCCATGACCAATGTTCAAGTCACTTGGCCATGCTTCCTGCACTTTTTGCTGAACACTAGCAACGTTGACTATAGGATTGGTCTTTGTAATTAGTGAAATAGATACTAACAGAGGAAATCAAGTGCCCCTGTTTCTGCACACAGACTTTTGATCTAGCCATTAAATTCAGACCTTGCTGCCACACGCGCACCATAGATGTAGATGTTAGAATGAACTTCTAATTTATTGTTTAACACTGATGATATATCCATGAATGTTTTCAGCTATCCTTGATTGATGTTTTGCACAGTTTTCTTTGCACCATAGATCTATTTATGTCTAGTCTTCATGTATATAATGTATTTTATGTCTAAAGAAAAGAAATGCAAGAAAATAATTATGGAGTCACGGTAATTTGACTCATGAAACTTGCAATCCTTCTGTTATTAAGAGAAACAGATAACAAATACTACAGGGTAATGAGAAAAACCATTACTAAATAAACCAAATATGACTTGTGCAGTGTATTTCGAATGGTTTAATTGCCATCTGGAAGGGATGTAAATTAGGTGCACCATGCGGGGATGATGAAATAATGGGGAAAAATGATCTCAAAAATGATCTATTAGGGCGCCCCCAGCTTGTTACAACACAACAAGGTCTTGGACTTTATTAATGCCAATAGTATTCTACACCCCAGACAATCTGGCTTTACACCACACTACAACACAGAGACTGCCTGTCACAACTCGCCGTGCGCATCATATTAGAGGACGGGTTATTTACCGAAAGGCACGCATAAACATGTTTTCCTTCCTCATGGTGTGCGGCGCTTTATCCCCCGTTTATTTCACGATGGAGATTGCGGCAGGGAGTTTAAACAAACAAACTACATTTACCATGCCGCTCCACTGTACTGTCATGTGCCCTGCTCCTCCAATCAGCGTGCTCTGACGTGTTGCTTTTGGTTTTGTAAAAGCAGCGTTGTCACTCGGTTCGCCGCTTCTGATTGAAGTTACAATTAACTTTGAAGTTCCGTCTTCGTTATCTCTGGATCTTTTGGTTTTTCTTGACCTTTGCCTGCCTTGCGGACTGTCTTGCTTTCTGCTCCTATCTCCGCTGCCGAGTTGGTGTACCAGGACTATTCTACTTGCCTTCACGGATTGCCTTGCTTCACGTTTCTATACATTTGCTTCCAGCCCGTTAACAGGACTTATTTTGCCTGCCATCCTGGATTGATTTGCCTAACGTTTTGTCCTGTTTGCTGTCCGCCCGTAACCAGAACCTTGCCCGTGTTTTCCCGGATTGCTCTTTCCTCTGCAAGGATTGCCTCAGATACTACTTGGCTGCTCTCAGGCATTCCATCTTGTAACAGCAGCATTTTGTCTCTACACTGGACCCTGCCGTCTAGCCCTGGAC
This sequence comes from Ambystoma mexicanum, assembly GCF_040938575.1. Classification (NCBI taxonomy): domain Eukaryota; kingdom Metazoa; phylum Chordata; class Amphibia; order Caudata; family Ambystomatidae; genus Ambystoma; species Ambystoma mexicanum. The sequence continues at coordinate 293,404,220 of NC_090936.1, read as the reverse complement.
AGGACACACCTGACAGTGTTCTAACGGTGAGTGCAGGGGTTTATTAATTACTGTGAGGCTCTGTAGCTCTGCGAGTTAATCTTCATTGGGAATATTTCTTCTAGTATTACTCTGATACCTTGCTTACCAGACTCTTGTGGGATTGGCCATCTGGGGACTCACTGTGATATTACTACCACATCTTAACTACAAGATATTGGGACATACCTCTCTATTTTCAACACGTGCACAAGTGGACGCTGCGCAGGTTGTGCACCAACCCGGACCTAGGGCGCTCCTCGTGCCGATCGGGTTAGAACCCTCACTAAACTTCCTGTTTATTATTTTATACTGTCTTTGTTCACCTTTGGATTATTCCCAATACTACTAGTGGTAAGGATTGTTTATATTCCTTTCCAATCCATGTTAGGGTTCCCTGAACGGTCCTGATATTGATGTCTGTCTTTTAGGTAGGAAGATCTGTGCCCCAAACGAGCTCTTCAATCAAAACCCTGTGAAATCCAGACACGGTCGCCTACCTATTCTCATCCTCTAGTTGGTGAGTAGCACTGCCCTAGTGGATCTTCAAGCACGCATGCTCCACATGTTAGAAAATGGCAGAATAGGCATTCTGGCCTTGCAGGACTTGTCCGCAGCCTTCAATCTGGTGGACTATGGCACTCTGATACAGACTCTACGCCACCTTGGGCAATGCTCAGACTTTGCAGTCGACTGGTTTCTCTCTTATCAGACCACGATTCTCGCATTCAGTGGGGACAGGCAAGCTCACCCACCAAATCTATCTGATGTAGAGTACTGCAGAGAGCTAGCCTGTCGCGTAATCTGTTCAATCTGGCCTCTTTGTACCCTTCTAAACAACGTCAGACCGTTTTTCACTAATTACGCAGACGATACCCAGCTGGTCCTAGAGGTTAAGGGACACTAATTGGCCGCCTCCATAGCCCTGTCTTCAGTCTATCACCTTATTGATGACTGGATGTCATCCAACTGGCTCTGCCTAAATTGTAGCAATACTGAATTACTGATTTTTGGCTCAAATGCAGCACAGGCCAATTTAAGCTCAGCCTACTACAGCTTTCAAATTGGTGTAAATAGCATCCCTGTTCTTAGCAAGGTGAAACCTTGGGCATTTGCTTAGAGGCCTCCCTTAATTCTGATGTTCATGTCAACCTCTCGACAACAAATTGGAACCACCCGCTCTAATCTTCTAAAAAACATATGCCCATTCATTTCTAGAGACAACACTGAAACCGTTGCCAGAACCACGATTTTCACAAGACTGGATTACTCTTAACGCCTTACTGATAGGAGCCTCATCCAGAAATCTCCGGAAATGCCAAGTGCTGCAAAATAGCACTGTGCACACTGTTAATAACCTTACAAGGCGGGAGCACATTTCAACTCACAGAAGGGAGCTACATTGGCTACCCATCCATGACCACATTAACTTCAAAGTGGGTACTATTATTCACAAATGTGCGTGTGTGGAGAAGCCCCCTCTTACATGAAGATGCTGGTCCCACTGTATTGCCCGGCGAGAGCACTACGTTCCTCTAACAAAATACAGATTGCATGTTCCAGGTTTAAATGGGAGATGGGCCTAGTCAGAGCATTCCAGGTCAAAGCAGCGATATTCTGGATTTCACTCCCTATAAGTATGACCCTAGACCACAATCGTTGGACTTTTAGAAAATCCCTAAAAACCTTGTTATGTAAGTAAGCCCCACTCGACTGATCAGTGATCCGGTCCTGTTTCTTCTGTTCATCCTTTTGTGTCTATGTCGCACCCTGATGCCTGCAGGCTTTTCGGCACAGAGGAAATAAATAAATGCATGCACATAAAGGGTCGGTGGGTGTAGAGAAAGTGAGGGTAGGGTGGGAGGGTGGCCGGTAGACAGTGGGTGAGGGGTAGAGATAGTGGAGTAGGGTGGGTGGAGGTAGAGATAGTGGAGGTAGAGTGGGTGGGGGTAGAGTACGTGGGGGTAGGGTAGGTGGGGGTAGAGAGAGTGGGTGTATGGTGGGTGGTTGGGGGTAGAGAGAGTGGGGGTAGGGTGGGTGTGGGTAGAGATGATGGGTAGGGTAGAGAGGATGTGTGGGGGATAGAGAGGGTGGGTGGGAGTAGAGAGATTAGGGTGGGAGTGGGTAGAGGGAGTGGGGGTAGGGTGGGGCAGGCAGACAACGGCCCGCTTAACCTTTACCCACAATGGGGAAGATCTCTGGGCCAAATATTTTCAGAAGGAGCTGAGGCCAGATGTGAAAGCTGCATTTATTAGAGCTCAGGCAGAATCCATAACAAAAGTAAAGGGCGAGCTAGCCCCCAATCCCCAAACAATATGCAGGGGGAAAAGCACAAAAATCCAACACATATGTATGTTTTCCTGGCCCTGCTCTGGTTGCCCAAGGTTCGGTATATCGAGTTGTTACAATGTTCGCTTTAAGTTTTCCCCATATCTGCATTCCATTCACTCAAATATTGTTGGGGGTCGTGTTTGTACTTTGCCCTTTTTTACTCGCAAACAATCTTCTTTTTGTTTCTGTCCCTGCAGCTTTACAAAAAACTGTGTTTCCCGTGGTCAACGAAATGCCCCAGGGTCCCCACTCTGCTTTGGCTGACTCGCCGCTCTGTGTGGCGTCTTCGGTCTTGTTCGCACTACGTGGCCTAGCTTTCCCTCCTGCTTTCCACTCTGCACTGCCCTGACGTCTCTCCGGCTTCTCTCGCAGCTCTGCTCCTGCATGCCTGTTTCCTTCAGGTGCCAGTGAGGGTAATTCTGCTTCCCCCAGCTGCCGTACGCCAGGACTCTTCTCATGGTTCTTGGCATCTCCACAGGACGCTCTGCTTGCGCAACGTTACTTTCCCTCTCTGCCAAAACAGCTTATGCATCCAGCTTCCACTCGCCTCCGAGGAAGATGCAATGTCTTCTCCTGATTCGTTGCTACCAATGGTTTGGTTTCCATCTTTAAATGTCCCGCACACCTGTGCATTCTGAAAACAACTAGCACGCTCATTGGGCTTCAGGATGCTTCTGTTCTGCATCATTTTCTTCATCCTCCCCATCCCAGTACTTGGGTGGTTGTGGCAATTGGAGTCCATTGAGGTCAACTGATGCATAGTACTTGGAAAATCTCTCTCAATGGTTCCATATGAAGAAACAAAAACAGTTCTCTATGAAGGCGAATGAGAATTGAAAAAGGTATTCTTGGAGCTTTTACTTTTTAGACCTGGGATGTGAGTTTGGCCTAAAGAGTGTTGGAAAAAGGTTTCCCTGTTTTGCCTAAAAGGGGGAACAAATGCATGCCAATGGGCCATTAGGGATTTAGGTATCAGGGGCATTTTCCATTGGCAAATGGGAGGTTCATGTCTCATCCAATGAAGCTATGACATCTCCCCAGTGATTGCCTCCCAGGTGCTCCTTCCTCATATAACCGCCCCAAGGGTCAGGATCAGGTAGCGGGTGCCGTCCCCTAGCCACATGGCAGGAGGTCACCGCTGGGGAATCCGTGATCTCAATTGGATTCATCACAGTACTCGCACAAATATACAAATCCCTACATAGATATGCTGGGCCAAAAGTATGTAATTGTGGCATTATCCCCCTGCCTATATTGAATGGAAGACTAGAAATAGTAGAATGCAACTTAGCAGAAGGCACAACATGGCTTTTGGGTTTTGGAAATGTACTTTCAAGACTTAAAGCCTCTCAATAAATGGTAATGTGGGAGAAGGTCACTTTGATGAATCTGGTAATGTCATCACTTCTTTCCCAAGGTTAACCTCTCCTCATGTAGCCAGACAGAGGACGGCAACCGCTACCTGATCCTGACCCTGGGGAGTGGCTGTTCGAGGGAGAATCACAAGTGGGGAGGCGACTCTCAGTGGATGACAATACATCAGATAAGACTCAGTATCCCCGCCAGTTAAGAGATCCTAGACCCCCTTCCTACAACCTTAGGGATAACCCCTTCTCTAACAGACTCATGGCTTGTACTTATCCTACCATTCCCCTAAAAAGTACTGGCTCAGGGAAGAATAGGAGTTGCCTGAATGAAGAACCCTTTCCCAGTACTGTCACAAGGAACATCACCAATGACCCCTAATGGAGTTATAAGATCAGTACCCTGATGAGGGAGATGAATGGGGGAATGAGGATTACATGTAAGAACAACATACAGCAGACTAGTCTTTTCCAAAATCCTATTGGCCAGAGCCAGTATAAAAGCTAGGAAAGTCTCAGGAAGTGTGACAGAGGACCTCCCTGGAAGACCTGACGGCAGAATGTTTTTGTAGCCGAAGGACGCTTGGACTGCTATCCCAAAGAATTGGAGGGGGGACCTTTGCACCCCAACAGCTGGTAGAGAACTGGGGACAACTGGGGAAACCCCAGGTACCACTTGAGACCCAAAAAGGGGGTGAACCCCTGGGCACAAGCAGTGTGCCAGAGAAAAGCTGAAGGCGCCCTCACTGGGCAAATGCAGCTGAAAGTGTGAAGTTTAAATCCGCTACCGCTACAGCTGAGAGATGCTGGCTGGAGAACGCTACTTCTCTCGGTGCTGACCACGGAATCACAGGGACTGGTGTGAGGACCGTGGAGCTGACCACCTCAGAAAAGGGACAGAGGAGAGCAGAACGCAGAAGATGGTACACTGTGACAGGGACGCCACGAGAGTAAAAGGAAGAAAGGCTTCCTGGCGAGCACCGGTACCAAAAGGCAGCCTCCATGCCGTTTGAGCCCAAAGACACCCAGAGCAGGTGAGCGGGAACCGCGAGGTACACAGAAGCCACGGAGCAAAGGCAGCAAACCCGGTGAAAAGGCATGGGATGTTGAAGAGCCGATACAGGCTTGCCGCGGGAGAAACTACACATGCCATAGAGAGTCACATACATCCACCCAAGGGAAGCGGAGACACCGGGACACTTCAGCAAGCCTACCGAAGGCAAATAGAAGGGAATGGAAAGCATGAGAGACTCAATCTCTCTTAAAGAGAATCATTTTTGGGACGCAACTCCCGAGAGAGGTCAAGGGAGGAGAAGAAAACCCCTCACCTCGTGAACTTTTGCAGAACCATATTACTAGCTATTCTAGGACCCACACCTAAGAGAGGCAAAGCCTGAGAGGTCAAAGGGGTGGGGTGAGAAGAAAATCCCTCACCTTGTGAACTTTTACAAAACCTTAACAGTTACAGGTCTGGGACCCATGCACAATTGAGAGAGGCTAAGGGGAGAGAAAGAGAGCCCTTCACCTCATGAGTGTTTGTGAAACCACAAGTCTGCAAGTGTGTGTAAAGTGTGTTCATATGAGACATCCCTGGCAGTAGAGCATATCAGGGATATTCAAGTTTTAAGTATATTTATATGGGAAAGCCCTGGCAGAAGAGTATGCCAGCAAGGTCAAGTTGATCAGTGTGTAAAGTACATCACATGATGAAGTCCTTATAAGCGTACATGAGGAATAGCCAAATACTGAGTTGAAGGCATCTTAAAGAGCAAAAGAAACCTGACAGTAGAGTACACTTGGTACCCTACCAAGATTAAGATTGACAGCCAAGTTGTTTTGTATACCAGTAGTTTTGTTGTTCGAAAAAATCTCAAGCCAACTGGTATCTCCAAAAATGTAAAGCATAGTGAAGAGGAATCATAGGGGAAGGGAATAATCCCCTTCAACTGTATGTCCCGAGGCCACCAGGGGGCGCGTGGATGTCTGAAGCCTAGACGTGCTGCTCCCGAGCCAACAGGTCTCAAAGTGGATTGAGCCCCCACTTCTGACCCCCCCCCCCTGACCTGGAGGACAAAAAAATAAAGGATTCCACGCAGTGAGGACGGCCTCCGAGCCGAGAAGGTGAGACGGCTGGGGCCCTCGGCCTCACACGGAGTGCAGAATAGGAGAATCCAGGGGTGGTGGATGTGCACCCATGAGTCGGCCCTCCCCCCTATTACATCGCACAGGTGAAGAACTTGCAATGAGGACTCTGGGCCCCCAGGGAGAGTGACGCAATCCGTGACGATTGAAAAGGTGGCAGGTGGGCCGGGCACCATAGCGCCCCCTCCTCCCTGAATCGTGAAATAAAGCTCCGATCCTGCGGACAGAAGACCACAGAGCCTGGGGAAGCGGCCCTGCAGCAGGGGTGTGAGGGGGTCTTGGTGATGTGTACGCTGGAACAGTGCTAAAGCCCAGACTCCACAAACAGAAGGCCAGTGCCTTCCATGGGAGCCCCTGCGGTGGGGTACCTGAGAATTGGCAGTGAACAGAACTCGGATGAAGGATGTTAGTCGGGACTCATGGGGGAGAGTGTCATGGCCTAACGAGAGTGTTAGGCAGAATCACATGCAGTACCCTTTGGGAACACTACATGCAATTAGGCCTATAAGTGTAAGCACAAATTCACCTTTGGTACAAGCCTGTACTACACAGTAAAGTGGTAGCGATGGCTGAGCAGCCAGACTTATCTCAAGAGTTTAAGTGAGCAGTAGAACAAGTTACACAAAGGACCAACAAATACAATGATTCAAATATACACTTACTCAAGGTTTCTTGGTAAAAGAATATACATTTATTTACTCAGTCAGAAAACATTTATCTAGCATAAGCAGTTCAATATCACACACTAATAGACCACAAAAATCCAACCGATAAGTAACTGAACAAGTTTAGCTCCAAAATGTAGTGGGAGCAAAATGGCACTTCAGATTCTTAATAAAGGAGGGAAAAGACAAGGTTATAAGAATAGACAGCCCAAATACATTCATAGGCAGGGCAAAGGGTTTCAGTTCAATACAACCAGCAATTCTTCTCAACATGCCTGGGCCAAAGTCAATGATTCAGAGTCTTTTGTATTGGATAGCACAGTTCTAGTATATAACGGTTAAGTCTTTGCCAGGGATTTTTAAAGGATTTGGCTATGCGAAAAGTTTGACGAATGTTTAGGGAAGGACAAGCCTTCGTAGTTGAGGAAAGTTTCACGCACTTTCTCGATGGCCGAAAAGATTTCCGGACCGCGTTTGCACAGTACCTTGTGAAGAAAGCTGTAGCTGAGGCAGTTGTTCCTGGCAGTTCGAGCAGATCACGCTGTTCCTGAGCTTCAGTCGTGGGGACAAGGAGGATGTCGGGAGGTTCCTTCACTGGCCAGGCAAGAGGCCAAAAGCTGTAGCAAGACGTTGTTTTAAGGTGCGAGTGCCTTAAAGTCCACAAGCTGGTTTCCTTCCCTCTGGCTATCCGGTTTTCAACAGCACTATGATGAAAATTCGACCAGAATAGGACGATGTCCAGGTGGCTTGTGAGTTGGTTGTTCCCACCAAACTCAAGGGAAGAAGTTAACCTTGAAGAGCTTCTCTGTCATCGGAGTTTCAGTTAAAGGAATGGTTTGTCCAAAAAATTTTATTGCCCCAAAAGATGGGCAATAATAAAACAAATATACTCGCACTTTTTTTTTGTTAAGTTCCTATGTAAAATTTTGAGCAATTCAAGCTCAAAAATTGGAAAAGCAAGCACATGGGCGCATCCATTTTGTGAAATGGATGCCCGCCTGTGCTGGCTTTTGCGGCACTAATGAAGGAAAAGCCAGCCAGCTGTAGTAAACAAAAGCTACCACTGGGTGGCTTTTCCTTCATTGGTGCCGGGACTCAGAGGACGCGGACCGGAGACTACAGGCAGAAGAGCTGCAGCTGCATCTCGGTAAGTGCTATTTTTTTTTTTTTTAAATAAGCACTAGCTGCGTTTTTTTTTCTAAGTTTTCCGGGCTGGAGGAGCCCGGAAAACCTAGAAATAAAACCGCAGCTTTAAAAACGTATTTATGTTTGCGGTAGCTTTTGAAGAACATAAATACAACGTCAATGTGTTTGAAAACGCTGCAGATTTTCTTTCTAAGTTTCTCAGGCTCCTCTAAGTCTAACTTAGAAAGAAAAACCGCAGCGTTTTCAAACACAACCGCGTTGTTTCTGCCTAGATCTGCTTTCCCATTTGGGGCTCTCGGGCTCCCCGTGGGTAGCCCTAGAGCCTCAAATGGGAAAGCAGATTTAGGCAGAAACACTGCAGCATTTAGCATTGCAGAAAACAACCGCGTAGTGTTTCTGCCTAAATCTGCTTTCCCATTTGGGGCTCTCGGGCCCCCCCCCCGTGGGGAGGCCGAGAGCCCCAAATGGGAAATCAGCTGTATGCAGAAACACTGCGGTATGTAAACACAAACGCGTTGTGTTTCTGCCTGCCTTGGCTTTCACTTTGGGTCTGAGACCCAAAGTGATAGCCACGGAAGGCAGAAACACAACGCGGTTATGTTTGAAAATGCTGCGGTTTTTCTTTCTTAAGTTTCTTAGGCTCCTCTGGCTCGGAGGAGCCTGAGAAACTTAGAAAGAAAAACCACAGCGTTTTCAAACACATTAATGTTGTATTTATGTTTGCGGTCACTTCAAAAGCGACCGCAAACATAAATGCAACGTTTTTAAAGCTGTGGTTTTATTTCTAAGTTTTCCGGGCTCCTCCAGCCCGGAGAACTTAGAAAAAAAACCGCAGCTAGTGCTTATTTTAAAAAATAAATAAATAGCACTTACCGAGATGCAGCTGCAGCTTTTCTGCCTGTAGTCTCCGGTCCGCGTCCTCAGAGTCCCGGCACCAATGAAGGAAAAGCCACCCAGTGGTAGCTTTTGTTTACTACAGCTGGCTGGTTTTTCCTTCATTAGTGCCGCAAAAGCAAAAGCCAGCACAGGCGGGCATCCATTTCACAAAATGGATGCGCCCATGTGCTTGCTTTTTCAATTTTTTAGCTTGAATTGCTCAAAATTTTACATAGGAACTTTAAAAAAAAAAGTGCGAGTATATTTGTTTTATTATTGCCCATCTTTTTGGGCAATAACATTTTTTGGGCGAACCATTCCTTTAATTCAGACTTGCAGTAGGGCTTCACCAATCGTCCAGGAGTTACAGCAGTCCTCTTCCTTCCTCTCTTGTTCGGTTCTTTCGTTCCAGTGGTCGACTCTGCTTTCCAAGTCCCAGAGACCTGCTTTTAAACAGTTTTCCCCCATTCATTACAGCCTGGCTGTCCTTGCCGGACAGCCAGCCGGCCAATCACGCCAGAGTGCATTCAGGTCTCCTAGAAGACTAAGCACAGGGAGTTTCGGGCACCTCCCTCACATCCTGTCCATCCCAGACACCCTGGCGCCATATGTGGCATCAGCACTGAAGCCCGCCAAAGGTCAACGAACAAAGGGACCAAACCTGGTTTGGCGCGCAGAGACAAACAAAAGAAAGACCTTTCCTAAAAGAAATGGCGAAAAAAGATGACCGGAGTCTGTTTTTACAGATAGGTCTTTGGCGCCATATTGAAAAACATGGCTGACCCGATTTTTAGCTACCATTGTTAGCGGTCGGGAAAAATCACAGTGGTTGATCTAAACCACTGCCACCAACCATTTAAAGTAGGAAAGGGTAACATTTTACTGTTACATGAGTGTTTTGACTCAGGGGAAGCTAGGCAACCCCTCCAGCACTCTATAGGAAGATAGTGTGTGCTGGGTCAGTAAATTTAAAAAGACTAGTAAAGCCGGAGGGGGCGTGGCCTGGAGCTGCTTCGACCGGCATGTCTGCCTAAGAGCTCCCGCCTGGCCCAATATGCCATTCACCATAAATGCTGCTTCCAGTGCCCGTCGGAGCCCGGAATTTAAGCCTCCGATAGGGGAAACTCTCCTGCAGCCACCGCTCGAGTGGGTCCCAGTTCCGACCTAATCCGACCTAATGCGGCCCTTCACCAGCTCCGGGACCCACTCGGCAGTAAAATGGCTGCCGCCTCTCCATGGCCTGGAGACCTTCCATGAGGGGGAGGGGCTGGCATAACATCGCCGCCGAGTTTGCTAAGGCGACTCCAGCTTGCTCGCTGCCCGCCTTTCTATCACAATCTGCCTTTGAACCCATAGCCAGTATTGCCGACCAGAACTACGGAGCACCTACCCCGGCGCCTGCTGAAGCGGTGCACCGCGGCAGGCACAGGAGTATCCCCCGCCAACTGGATCCTGCTCATCACCTCCCGCCCGGCTCTAAATTTCCCTGCACAACGTCAAGGCCACACCGCCATAAACAGTCTGAGCTGCCAAGAGGGCTCAACCCACCCACTGCCCCTGCTGCGGACGCCCGACCGCTCCGACATCTGCTCTGGCTGCCAGGGGAGGCCCACAGTCCAAATCCCCCCCTCTGCCTTACCGGCACCCTAGGGGCTCCCGATCGGGATCTCCGACTTTCCTGCTGTGGACGCTGGACCGCTCGGGATAGGCCTCCGCACACGCCAGCCGGATCACCCCAGACGCAGAGTATCCCAGCCTCCTCCTACGACGGGCGCCAGGGACTCAAGACCTACTGGCCTGCGGGTACTGCTGACCCGACCACCCGCCCAAGCCGCTCTTAGCACACGGGACCCTCTTCCTTGATCCCTGCTACCTGGCCGGCTCCCACACTTGCAGCTGGGACCCAAAAGCAACCCGTAGCAGTCAGGGAGAGAAATCTGCTCCTCAAAGCGACTTCCCGGAGGAGTGGGAGCATCCCGGAACGGAAGATCCTCACAGCACTTGCCACTGGTGCATGCCAACGACCACCAGCGCCTTGGATATGAGGTGAGGAGTCGGAGGGAGGAAGGCAACCAGGCCTGATCTGGGTGGGTCGCCGGATCGGGCACCCGCAGGCACAGCTGCCCAAACACCAAGAACGTTTAACAGCAGGACCCACTAGGCCTGAACCCAAACCAACACAGCCCCTCTCCCCAAGACCCAATCTCACCACCACCGTCCAAATACCACGAAGGAGCATACCATAACATGCCTTGGCCGGCAGCGGCCACAGCGGGGCGCGGATGACACGAGCCATACCCACAACTGTACACACAGAGTAGTAGAAACACCCATACAGAAGCTAAGCCACTCAGATTCATCACCCACAGAATGTCTAAAAGCAGGAAGGCAGCAAAACAAACTGACATTGCCACCCTCATGGCTACCTCAGCCACTGAAAAGGCCAAGAAAACTGATCCGCCGGAGGACTTCAGCAAGAATAGCACCCCCACATCAGCGGTACCTGAGCCCAATCCACCACAAGTAGAAACTAAAGCCAATCTTCAAGAACTATTAGCAGCCCTGACCAGGGAAATCCAAAAAAGCACCGAAGAAGTCACTAAGACAATCAACTCCCTGGACAAAGGGTGGGGGAGGTAGAGCACCAAACCACCGAAATAGAATCAGAGGTCTGCGACCAAAGATTCGAAATTGAACATGATAAGGACAGAATAGCCGCCCTCGAGTCGGGATGCAACACCCTGGAAGCAAAACAGGAGGATTTAGAAAACCGATCACGCAGGAACAACATCAGGGTCCGAGGAGTCCCATCCTCTATCCCAGAGGCAGACTTGAAATCCTACATATCGGATCTCTTTAGATTCATAATCACCCTACCGGACAACTCCACCCTGGAGTTAGACTGGGTACACAGAACGATCCCGAGGAAAACATCCACATTCCCCCCCGGACGTACTGGCTAGGATACACTTTTTCCAAATAAGAGTATTTAATGCAGGAAGCAAGGCAGATGCGACAGATTACCTTCCAGGGATCTACGATCTCACTGTACCAAGACCTGGCGATCTCAACTCTCCAGAAACTGAAAACCATGCGGCCATTAACAGTCTGGTTGCGAGAAAAGAAAATCCCATACCACTGGGGATTCCCCACTTCAGTAAAATTCATATGGGAGGTATCACAGAGACAAATACAATCGATGAAAGAAGCAGAGAAACGTATGGGCCAGAGAAGAGCAGAGGGGGACTCTGACTCCGAAGAAACAATCCGTCCTCACCGGGACAACTCTCCGGGGGGAGCATGGTCAAGAACCAACAGACGGCGCAGACTCAGGGGGCCTCCGAAGAAAGACAGCAACATGGGATAAGTGCCCTGGAATGGCCCCGAGGCTCTTTAGCCCTAAATTCTCAAACAATGATCATCCAAAACTGACAACAAAGCAACCTGTGAAAAGATTAGTTGCATACCAACATTCGAACAAAAGCGCGAGCAGCAGCAAAACTTTGCCAAAGTTAATTTCGACGGCCCAGTTGGCCAACACCGAGCGTATTGGTGCCACTAGTTCCCCAGTTTGTTTGTTTGTTTATTTATTTATTGTGCGCACCAGACCCTAGGGTAGCAGGGCGCAAGAGAACAAGGAGGTTTACAGCTTAGTTAACGTTTGCAGGTTACAGATTAGTTAACGTTACAGGTTACAGGCATAGTGGACATTTCGAATCTGCAGGGTAGGGCAAGTGCAAGTGCAGATAAGGCGTAGCTAAACAGTCAAATCTATGGCGATCAAACAGTAAAAGCAGGTTAGTACAAACATTATAAGAAGACGTTACGTATAAAGTGACATACGCTATGTCGCATTCTCAATAAGCCATTTTATGGTGTTCTTTCTAAAGTTATTGAAGGTTTGGTCAGATCTGAGTGCAAGGGGTAGGGAATTCCATAACTGTGCTGCCTTAACTGGGAAGCTGGAACCTCCAATGGTGGCTAGTTTGAATCTGGGCACTAGGAGGCAGTTGGGGCTGGCTGTCCTTGTGAGTCTCGTTGGATTTTTCCTGTTGAAGCGTTCTGAGAGGTATCGGGGAGCTTTGTTGTTTAGGCATTTGTGGATAAGGGACGCAGATTTAAGGTTGATTTTTTCTTGGGTGGAAAGCCATTTGTGTTTTCGTCTTATTTCTGAAATGTGTGCACTTCTGGGGATACTTAGGGCCGCTCTAAGTGCATTGTTTTGGAGCACTTGGATTCTGTGGATGATTTGTTTGGTAGTCCCTATGTAGAGGGCGTTGCAATAATCTAGTTTCGATAAAATGAGGGCTCTAGCTAGAATAAGACAGCTGTCCTCTGAAAGGAATGGTTTCCCAGCTCGTATTAACTTGCATGTATAGGCAGTGGATGATGACAGTGAGTTCACCTGTTTGGTGAAAGATAGTGTCGCATCAAGGTAAAAACCTAGGGTTTTTACTTCTCTGGCGACCTTGATAGTGTTGCCATCGATGATGAAGGCGGAGTAGTTTTGGTTAAGTTTGGAGATACGGGCTGCCGTGCCCAGGATGATGAGCTCTGTTTTGTCATCGTTCAAGCATAGGCCATGGTTGGCCATCCATGCCTGAACGATGCTGTAGACTCTATTCACCAGAGCCAGATCTTCGACGTAATCCCCAGTAAGTGGTAAGAGAATCTGAGTATCATCTGCATAGTTAGTGTAGGTGATACCCAGATTATCAAGATCGTCAAAGAGTGGCTTGGTGAAGATGTTATAGAGTGTCGGCGAGACGCAGGATCCCTGGGGCACTCCGCAAGTGATTGGGATAGGGTCTGCTGCCGCTGCGGGGGAGAACACCCTCATGGTCCTGTCACTAAGAAATGATTGAATCCAGACTATAGCCTCCTCTGAGAAGTGGGCAGCCGAGTCCAAGTGATTACATAGGACTTTATGGTCCACCAGATCAAAGGCGGCTGAGAGGTCTAGAAGGAGGAGGAGAGCTAGTTTTCCCTCGTCTCTGAGTGAATCTATTTGGGCTTTTAGGTCGATAAGGGCAGTCTCTGTGCCGTGTTGCGGACGGAAACCGGATTGGCGGGTGCCGAGGAGATGGTTCATCTCAAGGAAGTTCTGGATTTGGGTGTATGCTACCTTGTCTAATATTTTTAGTAGGAAGGGAACCGTGGTGATGGGCCTGTAGTTAGTAGGAATGTTGGGGTCCAATGTTTGCTTTTTTAGGAGGGGGAGTACCCAAGATTCCTTTAGATTGCGGGGGATGGTGCCCGTAGTAAAGGAGGCATTGATAAGTTTTGTGATAAAGGGGCCTAAATCCCTAGCCGCATCCTTGATCAGTTGTGCGGGGCATTGGTCGCCTTTGCAATTAGAAGGTTTGAGGGTCAAAATGGTCTTCTCTACCTCAATTACTGAGACCTTGGAGAAGCGGAATTGGGTGGATTCTGGGTTGTTGGATGAGGGAATTTTGACTATCAGAGGTTGAGTTGGCAGAGAGGCTTTCTTTAGGGCAATTTTTGTTTGGAGGTTGGATACTTTGTTGGTTAGTGCCAGTTGTATGTCTGTGCACCAAGTTTTGTCTTTGATGGAGTCATCCTGTACTGTGATAGGGGTTTCCAATTCCTTTAGGATGGAGAATAGCTCCTTCATGCTGGAGTTGGATTGGGAGATCCTATTATTATAGGTTTCTTGTTTGGCCAGGATGATGTCTCTTTTGTATTGCGAGGAGATGTTAATTAGGTTAGTTTTATTTTCAGCGGTCGGATGTCGGTTCCAAGCTGTTTCGCATTTTCTCTTCTGTAGTCTTAGGTTTTTTAGGTGGGGTGTAAACCATGAGTTCAAATGCTTTTTGGGTTTACTGATCCGAAGTTTAAATGGAGCAATACTGTCAAGAGCAGAGCACATGGCTGCGTTGAATGCATCCACTAGGATGCCTGGGTCAGAGTGGTCAGGTAGGGAATTTAGTTTGGGTAGGATGTGGGGCAGAATATTGTCGGCTGTAATGTTTTTCTTGTTTCTCGTTAAGGTGGGTGTGGCTGGCGTGGGTGTTAAGACTGTGGGTCTTTTGGTGTTGAGGGTGAAAGAGATAAGGTAATGGTCAGACCATATTTGGGGGGTGATGGCTGTTATAGAGGGGCAGTAGGATGTCGTTTCTCCTACCAGTTCAAAGTTGGGAGGGGGAGGAAGGAGGTGGGAGGGGAAATGGGACTAAAAAGGACGAACCCAAATCCATGGACTTTATTCATCTCCAGTTTTGTCCTTTCGCACTTCACCGCAACATGCAATAACAACAACAAGAAATATACCACTTCAATACAACCGTAAAAGCCACTTCTAGCCTTACAGAACCGGTTGGGGGAACGAAACATGAGGCACACTCAACACAACAGAGCAGGTGATGGCTGATACAAACGAAATAAGAATCCTATCCTGGAACATTCAAGGGATGAACTCACCAAGAAAGCGCAGATCAGTGGAACACCGACTGGGTCAACTAACCGGAGACATTGTGCTACTTCAAGAAACCCACCTATTAAAAGAAGACGAACAGCGCATAAAATTCAAGAGATTCAAGAAAGCTTATTTCGCTTCATCAGGGAAGAAGAAAAGGGGAGTAGCGATATTACTTAGTGACAAAGTCCCGCTGTCCAAGATCACAATAAGGAGAGATCCAGAGGGCCGCTATCTCCTACTCAAAGGCTTCTTCGAAGAGCTTCCCATCACGATCGTGACAATTTACAGTCCCAATACATCTCAAGGCAGCTTCATCGCGGACATTCTCCCAACCATCTTAGCCTTCCGCGAAGGCTACCTGATCATCGGCGGGGATTTCAATTCCATGCCACACCTGCAGCTGGAAAAAACGCTAGCCCCCACAAATGCAGACTTTACAGAGGCCCTATGCCTAGCCAAACTTTTCAGAGAAACAGAGACAGTAGATGTCTGGAGACTAAGTAATGACAACTCACGAGACTATACGCACTACTCCAATGTTCACAAGGGCTATTCAAGAATAGACTTCATTCTAATCTCCGGAATAATGTTCCCATGCGTTAACATCACAGAAATCCATACCTGCATGATCTCCGATCACGCTCCAGTCTCTGTGAACCTAGCCATATCAGGCCAAAGAAACCCTATCCAGAGGTATTGGAAATTAAACGACTTCCTACTACTAGACATTAGCATCAGAGCCGAAGTGGAGGACACAATAATCAACTGCTTTAAAGAGAACACCAGCGAGTCCTCCCCCACCAGCATTATCTGGGTCGCAATAAAGGCGGTAGTCAGAGGCTCGCTGACCGGGGCAGGAGCGGAACAGAGAAGAATTTCAAACATGGCAACCACCAAGCTGGAAAAAGAGGTGGCCCAACTAGAAGCTCAGCTAAAAGCACGCTACTCCAGGAAAATAGAAAGAGCCTTGAGAAAGGCGAAAATAGCTCTGGAAATGTATTGCGCCGACCGAATGGCCAAATCACTAGCATATACAAAACAGTTCTATTACAACAAAGGGAACAAAGCATAGGAAGCCCCTATCAACACCGAAGAAATTATCAAATCCATCAAGGCCCTCAAATCCACCACCCATGGTCCAGATGGACTTTCCGCAAACTTTTACAAAAAATTTGCCAGAGTCTTGGCACCCCAGCTGGCAGCCTTATTTAACTCCTTCCTGTCTACAAGATCAGTCACGAAATCAATGGCCGAGTCGATCACAGTCCTGCTACACAAACCCGGGAAGGATCCCGAGCTACCCGACTCTTACCGCCCGATATCACTCCTGAACAATGATGGCAAGATCTTTGCCAAAGTATTAGCCAGAAGACTGGGGCCGGTCCTCCCGTTCTTAATTGACCAAGATCAGACAGGGTTTATACCGGGAAGAGGGACCCATGATAACATCAGGCGAACAATAAATTTAATTGAAAGCGCCCACAAAATGAAGATGGGGATGGCTGTGATCTCATTAGACGCCCACAAAGCCTTTGACCGGTTGGACTGGGGCTATATCCAAGCGGTTCTTAAACACTTTGGCTTTGGCCCCAACTTCACCACATGGGTCATGGTCAACTATCAAGTCCCACAACGCAACTACGAATCAATGGCACCAGGTCAGGACACATACACATATCTAGGGGCACCAGACAGGGTTGCCCACTATCACCCCTAGTTTTCGCCCTGTCCATGGAACCCTTTGCCACTAGAATTAGACAAAATGAGAGTATAAAGGGGATAACGGTGGGAGACCAAGAATACAAAATCGTGCTATATGCAGATGACATATTAATCACTGCCACAAACCTAGCAACATCCCTGGGTGCACTATGGGAAGAAATCAGGGAGTTCGTGCCCTATCAGGATTCAAGGTTAACCTATCCAAGTCCTCGGCATTAGCCATCAACCTCTCCACGCAAGAAAGAGATTCCCTTACCCCACTATCACCAATCCCATGGGCCAAGGGTGCAATTGAATATCTTGTGGTTCAGATCACTAAAAACCCAACATGACTGTACTCAAACAACATCCAGCAATTAATCAGCGACCTGCAAAACGACCTTAAAAGGTGGAAGCAGCAGGAAATCTCCTGGTTCGGGCGAATTACCGTCGTCAAAATGAACCTGATTCCCAGATGGCTATACCACTGCTCAGCACTACCAATACAGATCCCAGGCCCTGCCATAAAAGCTCTACAAAAGAAAATACTAGAATTTGTATTGGGGGGGGGGGGAATCTCGAATTAACAAACAAATTATGCTGAAGGGGAAACCACAGGGGGGACTGGGAGTGCCTGACATGGCCAGATACACCCTAGCCGCTCAATTATCACACACATTCTCCTGGGTGCAAGAAACAGACCTCCCGAAATGGAGGCAAATCGAAGAGTCCTGGTGTCCGGTCCCATTACCTGATCTCACACACCTACCAAACAGGCAAACAGTGGTCCCCCATCAGCCACGACTGTAATGGCCCATTGCTGGAAAGCCGCAGCTTGGAAATGGGGCATACAATGCACCTTGGGACCCCTGACCTCCATCTGGAAAAATCCTGAATTCTCACCGGGAAACCCCCCGTGGGACTTCCAAGCCTGGGCAGTAGGGGGCCTGGGGAAAACCAGCGACTTTCTAGAACAGGGCTCACCCATCACGTTCGAGAGGTGCAAAATAAAATTTGGAGTGGGGGAGCAGGAAAGATTCCGCTATACCCAAATTAGGCACTGGATGTCCCACAGGAGAACCCGAGAAAAATGCTCTAGAGAACCAACAGCGCTGGAGCTCTCGCTAACAACACCAACCAGCAGGGGCAGGACTTCGATTCTCAACCGGCTCCTAGGCAGGTCAGACCCCGCAAAAAAGAAAGATACATGACAGAGTGGGAAAAGGACCTTGGGCGAGAAATAGCGGTGAAAGAATGGGGAAAATATGGGCCAGATTGCACAAAAGCTCACAATGTATCACGAACAGGGAAGGGGGTTATAACATTTGCTATAGATACTATATCACCCCAACTCAAATTCATAAAGCCAACACAGATATCCCCGATACCTGCTGGCGCAGTTGCCCAGTCCCCGGATCACTATTCCACTTGCTGCGGTCTGCCCAAAGGCAGAGGCATACTGGAAGGAGGTCCTAAAACATATCAAAGAAATCTCCGGGCTCTCTATACCCTGGGACCCAGGAATTGTCCTTATAGGTGAAACAGGAGACCGAGCATTCCCGATCTCAGGACAAATACTCCGCCTATGCAACCACCTACGACTAGCCGCAAAAATCGCAATGGCCCGACTATGGAAAGACGAACGTGGCCCCTCGATAGCCTTATGGTGGGCCAAATGCTGGGACATAGCAGTAGCTGAGAAAATCACGGCAATACGAACAGACTCCCTAAATAGAACCCTGAATATATGGGACCCATTCATGGACTACGCGGCCAAATTCCCAGCACTCACCAAAAGACCCCCACTCACCAGATGGCTCCAATGTAGCCCACTTTACTGATCACAGGATCTCATCCAAAACACGCCAAAGACAAGACAGACACCTGTCTGCGACCAAGGGGGAACATCGACAATGGCCAGGAGACCAGCAACAATCCCCCCAACCCACAAACATTCCGAGAGACGCTTCACCGCAAATTAATTTATAATTATTGCATTGTTGTACTGAATATATTGCTTTGAAAAAATCAATAAAATGTTATGAAAAAAAAGACTAGTAAAGCCAATTTAACTTTACATGCTCTGGGGGACGGTAGTCAGTCCCAGAGAAGGCATTTAAACCTTGGGGTGTCTGAAAGACATCCTTGTGCCACTGCACTGAAGGTGCTGTGTGACATACAGAAAATTATGATGCCACTGAGTTGTTTTAAAACTCCACAACCAAAGAACACAAAAGTAAAACACACAGAAAATACATGGAAGAGTGGGGGAAAAAAGGCTCACACTCTTCCCAGGTAAAAAATAATCAAATCCTAGAAATCCAGCAAAGTTGCTGGGGGTCTCAAAAGGTAAGGGAAATTAGCACATATTGAAAATTCTCCCAAACAGAGGCCTGATTTTGTGCACCCCATATCGTTGTGGCTTGGAGGTTCTTCTTGGGATGGGGTTCCGCCGCGATAACACTGCGCCTGTGGAGTCTCGGGCCAGGAACCCCCCTTGACATTTGGAGGATTGCTGAGTGAAGACCGAGTGGGGGTAGACTCGCTGGGGCGCCCCCGGTTTGGGGATCAAACCGGTGGGTGGGGGTGAACCCCACTCCTGACTTTGAGAAACTACAATATTGACTGGGGGCACTTGTATTTGAGGACTTGCGGGACTGGAGAAGCAGAGCAACAGTGCCAGGGTGTGAGGCCCCCTGGCACCGGCTAGGGGCGGGTGCATTCCCAGAGTAGCAGGCCTGGTGGGGATTGTGCCGAAGGAGCAGTGATGCCCCGAACTCCGGGTGGAGTGCCGGACCTGGTGGGTATTGGTAAGGTGATAAGTGGGCTGAGTATCGCGGTGCCGCCTGTTAGGGAGAATTCTCTGTTTAGGCTGCATTTCCTAACCTAGTGAGTCCCCCAGCAGCTTTGCTGGATTTTTGGGGTTTATTGTTTTCTCCTGCCAAGAGTGAGACTCTTTTACCCTCACTCTTGGGCATGATTTGAGTGTGTTTCTTTGAATCTAGATGTGTTTAATGGGCTATGGGGTCTTTTACTCCATAGGGCTTCATGTGTTTTTGTGATGTGTGTTACACAGCACCCTCAGTGCAGTGACACAGGGGTGTCATAGTGACCCCCCAGTATAGACTCCATACCCTGGGACTGACTACTGTCTCCCAGGGCATGTAAAGTCACCATTGACTTTACTAGTCTTAAATTCTGAACAGAACAAGTACAAACCATCATATTGTGGACGTACTGGCTGGGGCAATTAAATTGCCCCGGGGTCTGTTAGTCGAGGGGGCATGTCTCCGTCCCCCCTGATCGAGTTTTGGCTGGTGGCAGTGGATACTACTTTTTATATTCAACCACGAATATTTTCCTATGGGATTTCCCATTGTTTTAGGCTACTATCTTTATTTAATTATTTACGGTAGCCTCGAACATACCGCCGGTTTATTTAATTAATATTAATTCTCCGGTTGGTATTTTTTGCCAAAACTTGATTCTAAAATGGCGTTTGTGTTCTCTTCTGTGACTCCAACCCAAGTCGAGCCCTTTGTTCCACTTTTTGGCGGGCTTCTCCGCAGAAGCCCTCCAAAGTGGTGCCACTCTGTCTGGGGTACTTAGGAGGGGTGGAGGGGAATTTAGGCACCCTGGACTGAGTTGCCTAGGCAACTCAAGTCGCACTCCATCCTGATTGGCCCAAGTGGTGAGCCGGCCGGCTCACCACTTAACATGTTTGAGTGACAGCTAGGCTGAGTGAATGGGGGTTGGCTGCATAAAATCAGGGCTTTGGGGACTGGAACTTCAGAAGTCGCCACAGGACCTAAGAATCCGACGAGGGAGAAGCTGAGCCGACCTGCCACTACACCACCACCGGTGGAGCCCTGCTGGACTGCCTCACCACTTTTCCTAACGACAGAGGAGATCTCCCGCCGGAGAGTCTTCTTCCTTTGACTGGTGGGGATAACCAGTTTCACCGTCTTTTCGCTTTCCCGACGTACCTCGTGGCCGCCTTGCCCGTGCCAAGCACCCCGGCAACCGGGATACCACGTTTTACCACGACCGCGAAACAAAGGTACCACCTTTAACCGGAAAACTCTGCGGCTGGTTTCTTCCCTGGTAGTGCAAAGACCTTCATCTTTCCTCCAAGTCGAGATCTTCTCTTCCCCTGGACGACGACGCAACTTGCACCCACTACCAGGAACAACTGCCACCGCTGGAGGATCCTTCCCACTTAAGGTACTGTCATGATCTCTGCTTCCGAAGGATCAGGACTTGCCCGACTCCCTTGGAAGCAGACCCATAACCCCGGTTCCGAGTGCCAGCCAGTCCCAATTGGGACCTTTTGGACCCTGTCCTGGCGCCAGTGGCACCAGGCTCATAAAGATGCCCAGTCCCAGCGCTGGAAGCGCCGGGCTCATAATGCTTGGGTGGACTTACCTGCAGCAGACCATGCTGCTTACTTACCTGCCAGTTGAACCCCTGATCCTCTTCTGTTTGGGACTACTTTTCCTGTTGGGTGGGGCAGGAGCCACTCCCTAGGTTCAGAATACTGGAACTCTTCTGGAAAGCAGGAACTCTTTTCTTACCTAGGCGTGGCTGTGGAAGGAGACACCTAAGCACTACAGGAGGCTATTTAAACCACACCCGATGGATGAATCTTGCTTTGTGTTATTCTGCATTCTCTGCAGCAGAACGCTCATCGTGTCTTCTGCTTCTGATCCTGGGCCTAAGGGAACAAAGGCTTACCATCCTGGAATCCAGTCTTCAGCAGCACCTGTAAAGACAAAGAAAGAACAGGTTAGCACTACGGTCTTCAGTGGCAGCGCATCTCTTACCTGGTCCATCGGCTGTCACCAACGCCTCGCGCTGCATTCCGGCATCTGAAAGACAAAGGCTTACCTACTCTTCGCATGCTCCGGAGGTCTTCGCACTGCATTCCGGCATCTGAAAGACAAAAGCTTACCAGCTCTTCGCACGCTCCGGAGGCCTTCGGCGCTGCATCCCGCATCTGAAAGACAAAAGAAGGTGCGTTTAAAGACATTGGGCAACTTTATTACTCACGTGCCATTACTCCTTCCCACGCCGAATCCAGTGGGTATTCCAGCACCCTTCAGCTTCTCTAAAGCTCCGAACTTGTACCTGCAAGATAAAAGGGACAGTTAGTGCGCATCGTGAAGAAGGCTACAAGCGCTTACTTACGTGCTTCCAGGCGCTTCTATTCCTCACGCGGGTTCGATCCTCAACTCTCATCAGCCCGCCATCCGCCATCGCCGGAACCCTGCAAAACAAGAGATATCATTACAAAAGACTTTTAAGACATTTGAAGTGCCCAGAACTTACCGTTCGTGCAGTTAACGACGGACAGCAGTCCTCTGAGGTCAAGAGGCCTGCACCCTTATCCAGTGAAGAAACTGGTTACGGCACCCTGCCCCGAGGCAGATGGAGAGCTCGGCGTTCACTTACCTAAGACATCTTACTCTTCGTGTCAGACATACAGTGCACAGAGGTCCAGCCCAAAGAGCCAACCGTGTGTTACACATCACCTTTGAAGATACGGCATTCACCCAGTCAAGACCGGCGCCTCTGCGGGTATCAGGTGAGCGTTACAGGTACCGTGTCCCGCCTGGCTTCCCTTGCTACCGACTGTACGGGGTAGATTTAGCCCCCGGCTTTCGAACCTGGGTTATTCTGGGACACCCTGGCTAAACTTTCCTAAAGCCTCTCTAAACTCTTTTTGAACCCTCTGCAAGACTTTCTAAGCCTTGTGTAACTGTGTGATCTTGGGTGCATTTGTGCTCTGCTCTCTCTAAGAGTGGGCCCAGCCTTCGGACTTTGGCTCACCAGTGACTTTTGCTCTTCTGCCTTGCTAACGGTGTTCCTGAATCTTAGAGTGGTGTACCTTTCCATATTCCGTCTTTTTCCCTCCCTTTCTCACAAACTTATTGGAGTGCAATCTAGTTAAGCGCTCACCTCTGTATGAAAATAAGTGGTGTTTTACTGTGACTTATCTGATAAGGAAAAAGGAGTGTATATATTACAATAGTAACTGTGTTTAGAATATTTTACAATAAGAGTGCTGGAGTATTTCAACTGTGTGTTTTTAAATAAATAATTATATACTTTGATACCAAAGCTCTGGTCAGTGGTTGCTTGTATTATTGTATCTGAGTGCCTATTGTGTATACTTT
This sequence comes from Ambystoma mexicanum, assembly GCF_040938575.1. Classification (NCBI taxonomy): domain Eukaryota; kingdom Metazoa; phylum Chordata; class Amphibia; order Caudata; family Ambystomatidae; genus Ambystoma; species Ambystoma mexicanum. Next base: position 293,381,362 of record NC_090936.1, on the reverse strand, counting down.
GCATACTGCCTAACTCTTCTTGAGGGAAGTCTGACTCCTCAGCCACAGCTACCAGGTAAATCTGGGTGGTGCAGACTGCTACCAAGTGGGTTTACTGCCAACACCTGTAGTCTTAAATCTTTTGCAGTGGTCCCTAAGGGAACTGCACAGGTTTCTGCCTAACACCGCCCCACCCACCCTGGGTACAGAGGAATAGAGTGTAGTTCATGCCAACAGAGGACCGCACAGACTGGTGAAGTGGACCAACAGCAGGGGTGTGAGGCCCCCTGGCACCAGGTAGGGGCTTGTTCCCACCCAATATAGCGGACCCAGTGAGGAGCGGGTTGGAGAAGTGTTGAGGCGCAGAACCCAAGTGCAGAAGACCATCGACCCCCTTCAGAGTCGCTGCTGCAGTGTGCTAGTGAACTGGTGGTGAGCTGGGCCTGGACGAAGGTGGCCAGTCAGAATAGATGGAAGAGAGTGTTGGGACCTAACCAGAGGCCCAAATGTGAGCACCCCAGAGCCTTGGAGGCTCTCCCTGGGATGGTGTCCCCCGCTGAGATAATACAGTAAGGGGTGGGTAGACCTTGATTTCCCCTGGAGGACAACAGAGTCAAGATATTGTGGGGTTAGACCTACCAGAGGGATTGTACCTGAGTGGGGGGCACCTGCGCTGAACAGCGAAATATCCTCCCCCGCTCCCCTCATAGACTGGAGAACCACACTGGGGCGATTTGAATATTAACAAAGCCGGGAACCCGAGAAACTTGATTCTGGCCACACGCCAAATATGGTGGTGGGGTAGACCTGGGGGTCCATCAAAAAAGACATTACCCCTATACTTGAAGGGATACAGGGGATGAGAGCTGACATAGGGGCGAAGCTGGACAAGATCAATGTGAGAATAGATAAGATGGACGAGATGCTACAGACGGTGGGGAGCAACCAGACCTCCCTCAACACGGAAACCCACATGGACATGCGGATAGCTGAGCTGGAGAGGAAATGCCCTCAAAATGGACGATTTTGAAAATCGGGAGAGGAGGAACAATCTAAGATTTTTTGGCCTTCCCAAGAAGGAGGGGGAAACCGAGAGAGACATGCGGAGGGCCATCCATGGGGTTGCAAAGCTCCTCTTTGGGGAAGAGACCATTGACGAGCTGAAAATCGACAGGGTGCACAGAGCAAGTAGGGCATCCAAGAGCCCGAGGTTAGTGTTGGCTCGCTTTCACAACTACCCTGATAAGTTGAAGATCCTAGAGCAGGCGAGATCAGTGAGCACGGTGACTCGTGGTAATGCCAAAATCATGGCCTTCCAGGACATGTCCACCCTACCCCTAAGAGGTGATTGTGCAACCCTCTTACTTCACATAACTACAAACTAGTCACCGAAGAGGATTTCCGGAGAGTAACTGGACAATTAATGGGGCAGCGGGGCCACACTGGAGGATGGCAAAGCTGCAAAGTTGGACAGGCGATGGCGCCTAAAGGGGCCTAACAGACATAGAGTGGCTGGCTCTCAAAAGTTTATGAAACTAAATACCCTGCCAGGGGGAGATACCTGAGGGGAGCCCCGGGCTGAGAAGTGAATTAATGACAGGGCACCTGTCACTACCCCGGGCATGACAATCCGTTGGAATCACTTGAGACTTTTTGGTCTTGTTTCAGCCGTGTTCGACGGAGATTGGAAGAAAGGGGGGGGGTGTTTGGTGGTATCTTGAGCAAGAAGGGGGCTCTTTATCTAGTGAGGTGTTTGGTGGGAACCTGAGGGGTTTGGTTCTTACTAGTGGTTCCGTATTAGCCCAGTGATGTTAACTGGCTGGGACTGGACGCTTCAAGAGGAGGGGAGGGTTTATAGGGGGGGGGGGGGCGGTGGGGCAGGATGGAAGGTTGGGAGTTGAGGGAACTTGACATAGGGGACCAATCAAGGTCTCAGTAAGGGACCCAAGCGAAGTTGGATGGGTATGATGGGGAACTGGTGCAGGTGGTGCAAAGTAGATCATGGTAATGGCAGATCGGGGTAGGAGGGAGGAGGTGGATCACCTGAGGGTCTGCACTCTTGCCGTTAAGGGGCTCAACTCCCCACAAAACGATCCCTGGTGGGCCAGTGTGTTCAGGAGGGGATGGAAATGGATGTGCTTTTCATACAAGAGACAAGGTTCTCCAGGGGGGAGGAAATGACGCTCCCCTCTGGGCTTCTTGGACAAGCCTATTGGTCCTCCGGAGACACTAGGAAAGTCAGGGTAGGCATCCTTATACACAAATGACTCAGGATGATTGAGGAGAACGTGTGGAGGAGTGTGGACAGGAGAGCGCTGGCTGTATCAGTGTTTATCAAGGGGGTGTGAATCATGGTGGGGTCTGCAGGCAGGTAACTCTATATGGTGGAGCAATTAGTCATTATGGAGGGACAGGGTGTTCAGGGAAGAGATTGAGGGGGCAATCAGGGAATACTTCACCCTGAATGATATTGGGGAGGTGGACCAGGGCACAGTGTGGGATGCAGCAAAGGCAACGTGGAGGGGACTCCTAATTAGAGAAGGGGCTCGGAGGACGAGAGAGAGGATGCTCTTGGAGAATAAATTACGAGCAGAGATAGAGACTCTTGAAAGACGAATACACAATTCTGAAGCGGGCGGAAGAATGGGTAGAGGAAGTGCGGGGAAAGAGGCTGGAGTTGCGGCTCATGGAGGAGGGGAAGATAGTTCACAAGCTCCAATTCCTAAAACAAAAATATTATGAGAAAGGAGATAAGGCGGACGCACTGTTGGCTGCCAGCTTAAGGGGACAGCGAGCGGAAAGATGGATCACGGAAGTGAGGGGCCCGGAGGGGATAATGGAGGGAACAGTGGAGGGGATATTCCAGACCTTTGCCTCCTTCTATGAACAGTTGTATGTTGGGCGGATGCTCCCCAGAGAGGAGGAATTGGGGGCTTAACTTGTGGGACTCCCCTCCTGATGTGGACAACTCAGGAAGCCGCAGGCTTGGACGCCCCCATTACCAGCGAGGAGATCCTAGAAGCAATAAGGAAATTGCGGACGGGTAAGGCCTTGGGGGAGGACGGGTATACCCGGGGATTTTACAAAACATTTGCAAATCTACTGGTTCCACACATGGTGAAGTTATTTAACCAAATCCTCGAGAACGGCTGGGTGCCGGATTAATTTGGGAGGGCCCTGATAACGGTAATACCGAAGGAGGGTAAGGACCCACAGGCGTGTGGATCATATCTACCAATCTCGCTACACAATGTAAATGCAAAAATCGTCACAAGGGTACTAGCCACAAGACTGGACGAATTTATGCCACAAGTGGTCCACCCTGACCAGGTAGGGTTTATTCATTTACGGCAGGGAGGAGATACAATGAGAACAACCCTGCATTTTATTGATCAGGACCGAGGAAAAGATGGGAATCCTACACTCCTGGCGGTGTATGGCGGTGTATGCTGAGAAAGCATTCAACAGGGTGGACTTGGCCTTCCTGGGGGGGTTCTTCGCAAGTTCAGACTGGGGGATGGATTCTTGATGGGGGGGCTCACGGCTCTATATTCGGGTCCAGAGGCACGGGTGATGGCGAACGATGAGCTATCTAGGTGGTTCAAGCTGGGACGGGGGACACAACAGGGGTGCCCTCTCTCCTCACTTCTGTTTGCCCTATCCATGGAACCGCTGGCCCAGAGGCTGAGGGACGACCCGCGGGTGACAGGAATCATAGTGGGTACAACCGATTACAAGGTAGGTTTATACGCAGATGATATACTGCTTCAGCTGCAAAACCCTGCGGAGTGTATCCCGGCGGTGGTGGAGTTGATCGAGGAGTATGGGTCATTCTCAGGCTTCAAGATTAATAGGGCTAAGTCCATTTTGTTCCCTTTGGAACCGATGGAGGAGTGGAGGCCGCAACAGCTCGCATCTCTGGGAATAGTGATCAAGGGGGACCAATTACAGTATCTGGGAATATTGGTCACCAGGCTCCTAAGGGGATGATATGAGGAAATTTCCCACCCCTGATCCGAAAACTCTACTTAGATATGGAAAAATGTGGGAAGCTGACTATCTCATGGTTTGGACGACTTAACGCTATCAAAATTAATTTTCTCCTGAGAATGTTGTATCTCTTTCAGGTGCTCCCTATATCAGTCCCACAGTCAACATTTCAGGAAATAAAGGGGCTCCTTCTCAGCTTTCTATGGCGGGAAAAGAAGGCAATGGTGGTATACGAGCTGCCTAAGGAGAAAGTGGTGCGGGGGGGGTAGGTTTCCATGACTTGTGACTTTACTTTCGAGCTGCTCAACTCAGGATCTTAATCCCACACCTCAGAGAGCAGGGGTACCACCAGTGGGTGGTATTAGATGATTTCCATCTCCAACCGGCCACAGTGGGGGAATGGCTCTGGGCCCTGGAGAACCAGATCCCGAGGAGAATTAGAGAGCATCCCATTCTGGGGGTCATATGGGAGATTTAGAGAGTGTGCCTGGAATGGTGTTTGTAACGTCGCGGCATTCTCCGCTGAGTCACTTATGGGCCCCAGGGGTGAGGTACCACATTCTGAACCTTGTTAGGCCCCAGAGTTGGTTTGAGGCGGGCCTAGCACGCATCGGGCAGCTGTGGAGGCAAGGCCCCTTCATTACAATAGTGGAATTGGAGCAAGCACTGGGGGTGAGGGCTCAATCGGTGTTCTCCTACCTGCAACTGAAGGGAGTACTTACACAGGTGGTTTAGAAGGATAAAATGCAGAGAGCCCTTACTCCAATGGATACAAGTCTGGATTCACAAGTAGAAATTAAGGGGCTGATCTCCTCCCTTTATGGGGGGGCTAGTGGGGTGCGGGAAAGGGGAGCACGGATGGGCTGCGGAAGAAATGGCAAAGGGATTTGGGGCAGAGATGGATGAATCACTCTGGGAGGAAATGTGTTGTAAAGCATATAAGGTTTCCACTTCAGCCCAATATAAATTGCATGCCATACAACTGCTCCACAGGTGGCAGTACGATCCGGTCAGACTTTCTAAAATGTTCCCAGGGGTGAGCCCGCTCTGCTGGCATGAGTGTGGGGCTAGGGCGGACTATTGGCATATGTGGTGGGGGTGTGTGAAGATACGGTTGTTCTTGGATGAAGTGCTCGGGTGGATTAAAGACCTGGATGGAATATATTCCGAATGCAGACACCACTCCTAGTGTTGTTCGGATTGGAATACGTTGAGGGGGTGTGTCTGGGTCTTTTGTATTTGGCGCATTTCCTGTTGTTGATGGGGAGGCCATGCCTGGCTATGAACAGGAAGCGTGTGTCTCCCTGGAAAAAAGGATTGGGTGCTTACCGCTAAAAACATATATCTAATGGAAAGACTAACAGCAGCCATACACAGAGGGAACACAGGTCTGGAAATGGAATGGGATTCATTCAGGGCCAGGTATAAGCCACCGTAGTGACCAGAGGCCACTCAGGGGCATGGAAGGAAAGTGTGTGCTAAGCACCAGTGACAAGAGGAGGCTAGGTAGACTCCCCGGGGTCTGGGGTGGAAAGTGGGTGCAGAACCGGGGCTTGTGGAAATAAGCTTTGCCATATTGATAAGCGAATTACACCGCCCAGAGATCTACTTGGGTCAAGTAAACATTTTCTACCCATGCCAGATGGGGGCTGGGGGAGGGTTGGAATGTTACGGTATGAAGAGCACTGGCTTCCAGTTGGGGGTCTATGTGAAATATGCAGCGGTGTGCCGGCCGCAATTCATTGCATAACATGCTGACTATCTATAAAGTTTAAGTTTATGGCCCAAATCATAAACCCCCTGTGTCCGCGTCTCATTCCTGGCTCCTCACATTACCTACTTGTGCTTCAAGGTTTTACAAATGCAGGCTTCATAAGCAATGTAAAAATATTAGTACCAAGAATACATGCTTTTTGGTGTGTTAAATATATACAACTGGAAATAATGTAGTTAGTTTAAAACTGTTTTGTGTTATATATTTTAATTGACCTGGAGGAGGGTGTAGATTTAGGCAGCTAACTGGTGCTGTGTGTGTGCTTTCAGAATAAAAATGCGCTTTTGCAGTTCTTCACACAAAAACATTGAGAATGTATTGTCTAAGACAATTGTCCTTAAATTAGCCATGCCTTATACATCGCTACTACTTTAAAAGCTATGCTAGACAAAAGAAACTGATAAGCAATCATTGTGGGCCTTGCATCTTATGATGTGCTCCTTGGAGGTGGTATTTGCATCTAGAGCATCACACGGGGTTGTGAGGTGACACCATGGCCTTGCTCTGCAAAATACAAACACAAGCCTCGTACATGGAAGCAGCACAGTCCCTCTTTCAAACAATATTACTTGGTAGGGTGGAGAAAGGCACTAGTGCATGCACGGCCCTCTAACAGCGGGGCACTGGGCAATGGCACAGACTGCCCATTCCTACGGCCAGTGCTGGTTAGCCTTATATTTCTGAAAGGTATGTTTTTATTTGACAGTAACGTAAAGCTGTCTGTAAGAGAACTATCTTAATACCTTGTATCAATGTAGAATGCTTGCAGTCTGCTTCAATGCCAGAGAAATACACAATTATCATATATGTTTACCCCAACTCTGGAGAGGGGTAGTGTATTGTATTTATTTGGATTTATATAGCGCTTTTGCCACAGCGCTGAGCAATTTTAGAACATGGAACTACAACCAAATTATACAATAGCACAAATGATATGGTCCAGAAGTTGAGAGGATCAGTTGGAAAGCAAGGAAAGGAGATGGGCTTTGAAGCGGATATAGAAATAATGTAAGGAGGGAGTAGAACGGATATGATATGGCATTTATAACGCGCATATACACAAGTGTTTCAAGGCGCGACAAGGCAAGGGAGGGGAAACAGAGGGAGGTCAAAAACAACGATCTTACTAGGCCTAGTGACATTCAGATCGCTCAAGTGCAGGGGAGCGGGGAGGGATGAAGTGCCAGGGGAGGGCGGTGGGAGGATGGACAAGGAATCAGGAAACAACAAGTAGTGCAGCAAGTGTGAGTTTTAGAAGTACAGACAACAAGTGTCTAATAAGTGCAGGAGAGGGGACTGTAGGGTTACAGATACATACCACAAATGCAGGGGTGCCAAGATGCAGTGAGGGTTTGCAGCTGGACAGGCAGGGACCTGGGCCCAAATTAAGAGGGTTGCCAGTTGACCAGTGCGTGTATCAGACAGGAGATCTGCAGGGGAGAGGAACAGAGAAGGCAGAAGCAAAGAGGAAGGTCTTGAGGTGCTTCCGGAACCGGAGATGTTTCTGCTCAAGTTTCCGAGAGGCAGGGGGGCCATTTCAGAGGGAGGCACCAGCCGAAGAAAGAGATCTGCCCTCAACTCGTTGCTTGGAGAAGCGACTGACCCTCAAGCAGTTGGAGTTGGAGGAGCGAAGAGCTCAAGTAGAAACATATATTTCGGTAGAGTGAGTTGGAGGTATTTCAGTCCCAGGCCCCAGAAAGCCTTGTGGATGATGCAGAAGGTCTTGAACTTGTTCCTTGCAGCCACTGGGAGCCAATGAAGAGATTTCAGTGCTGCAGAGATACGATTCCTGGGCTTGAGGCCAAGGACAAGTCCTGCAGTCCTCTTCTGGAGGAGTTGTAGTAGACAGAGAGTAGAGGCAGATAGATTTAGAAAGCGGCTGTAGTCCAGCCTAGAGGGAACCAGAGCACTGGAGAAAGTGAGCTTCTGGGGGAAAGTGAGGAAAGGAAGAATACCTCTGAGGAGGTGCAGCTGGTAGTTGATTTGTTAGAGACGTCAGAGAGGTGACGAGAGCAGAGTGTGGAGTCGAAGATAACCCTGATAGAGAGTGTGAGAGAGTTCTGGAGTTTAGATGCAAGAAATGAGAATGATCGGAAAAGAGAAGGAGCACAAGGAGGAGCGGGTTAGTAAGAAGAAATTGGGATTGTGAGTGTAGTGACCGAGATGGAATGTATAATAAGATAAGTGATGGAAGGTGGGGGGGGCGAGACAATGGAAACATATCAAGACAATCACAAGAAAGTAAGAAAGTGGTACAAAACGAAAGGCAAGAAATAGACAAATCTATTTTGTAGAAACAGCAATAGTAGTATGTGAGGAAAGAGAAAAGAGGAGACGAATGACAGCATTATGAGTAGAGCGGAGCGGTGTAAGGTAGGAACTAGGAAGACAGATTAACAGAGCAGAGCAATAGTCAATGCAGGGAAACATTTGTGAAACAATGAGAAGTTTAGTGCCAGAAAAGGATATAAAGGGTCAGGCATGAGAGATATTATGAAAATGAAAACGACAGATTCAAGCAGTATTAGTTACATGGGTGGGGAGGGAGGGCTTGAAGAGGACATCTAAGCAGAAGACGAGAAGGCAAGAGGAGTGCAGGGAAATAGTAAGGGGGAAAGGCCGCAGCGGTTGAGTGTTGGCAGGAATAAAAGGAGTTTTTATAGAACTGAGATATAGAACGTTGAAGGTCATCCATGATTGGATAGTGGAAAGGCAGTCAGTGACATTGGAATGGAAGGAATAGGAGAACGAGGAAAAGAAAAAGATTTGAGTGTCATCATCATAGAAGTTACAGGATAGATTTTCGTAGGAAATAGGATCCGATAATGAAATAGCATAAAGAGAGAATAGAAGGAGACACACACAGAACCTTGAGGTACACTGTGGTGTAAAGGGCGAGAAGTAAAGGAAGTGACACACCAAGAGACAGAACATGAGCAGTCCAGCAAGTTGGATTTAAGCCACTTGAGGACTGCTCCTGAGAAATCCAGAGAGGAGAGAGAGAAAAGGACCGAGTGATTAACATTCTTAAATACAGCAGACAGAATAAGCGTAGAGAATTGCTTAGAATGGTGTGTAGGAACAAGAGAATTTGTGACAGAGAAGAGCAGCCCAGTAGAGTGAGAGGGATGAAAGCCAGATTGTAGAGAAGGAAGGAGTGCATATTTAGGTAGGTGAATACATATTGATGAACAGCAAGCTTGAGGAATTGGGAGAGAAAATGGACAAGAGAGATTGATCCAAGGTTTCCGGGCACAGGAGGGTCAAGACTGGGGTTTTTAGGATGGTGATGTTGCATGCATTATTGAAAGAAGATGGGAAGGAAGCCGTAGTAAGAGAAATGTTCATAAGATATGTGAGATCAGGAATAAGATGGGAATAAACAGGGGGAAAAAGAGAAGATGGGAGAGGGTCAAGGGTAGAGGCAGTTGGATGAGCACTAGAAAGGAGATCAGCAGTGTCTAAATCTATTAAAGGGGTAAATGAAGAGAGCAGTGGAAGATTGCGAGCAGAAAGTGGGGCAAATGGAAGAGTGCAGGGTTTAGACCAAGGTACAAAAGTCTACAAAGTAGGATGAAGATAGTGATGGATCATAAGGATAAGGAGGAAGAATAGTATTGAAAAGTTAAGAGATGTCAAGGATGGTGTGACAAAGAGATAGTGAGGGCAGAGAAGTAGTGCTTCTTGGCAGCCAGCAACGAATGGTCATAAGACTAGTGAAAATCAGAGAGGGGTGGCAAGCTCCTTTGAGTACTAGGTTATTTTCCAACAATGGTCAGCCTTACGCAAGGCTATATGTGACTAGACTAAAGCGGGCTAGAGCCATGGTTGAGGGGGTTTGTGGGAAGGAGAGAATTTACTTGGTGGTTATAGGGAGTCAAGAGAAGAAAGCAAGATAGAATGTAGAGAAGAGGTAGTGTGATCGGGTGATAGCAGGGCAAACTCATGAAGCGAGGGGCTAAGAGTGGCAAAGGGTGTTAAATCGAATGATCGCAAATTACGATGAGTAAAAGAGGGAGAAGGAGAATGAGAAGGAAGTATAGGCGAGAAGCATGGAAAGAAATGGTCAGAGTGGTGAGTAAGATGGGCAACAACCGAGCTAGCCAGAGGTATAGAAAAAAAGATCTTCTCATGAGAGGAAGGTGTGGATGAGGGAGTAGAAACCTAGATCTGATGGACTGAGTCAAGAGAAAGAAGGAGAGATGTGAGATGGGTGATCGGGATCCCTGGTGTGTGTATTACTGGGAGCCGGGGTGAATAAAGTACCTTCCCTTTCTTTTTGCGTACTAATTTTGCCCAGTCTGTACGGGTCACCTCTACTAAGTTCCGTGCACGTTGTGTTCTGTCCGGAGTGGTCAAAATTATAGACCTGAGTTGATTTGGTGCGGCTACTGCTCTCTTCACCTCTACATGACCCCTATCTCCCTGCGTCCCGTACCAATATGCAAGAAACTCTGCTTGTGCCACATCATAGTATGCCTCAAATTCAGGTAGGGCTAGTCCACCCTCGTGTATGGGTGCTACCAATTTCGGGCCGGTTTACTGGCCCATAAAAATTGTAGGACAGCAGTCTCCCAAGACAGCTATCGAGGCATCTAGGAAGATATAGAGATACCTAGGCAGCAGCGTCATTTTGACTATAGATACTTGGCAATATAGATTCAATGGAAGGTTTCTCCATCTCGACATGGCCTCTCGAGCTTGGTCCAGAACCCTCAGATAGTTACTGTGATAGACTACGGCCTGATCCCTGGCAATATCAATTCCTAGGTAGCGAGTTTGAATCATGTGCCATTGGAACCCCCAGTTATCCTGGTATTGGGCAACCTTTTCCGTCAATGATAAAAGCACTGACTTAGAAGTGTTTACCTTCAACCCAGACCCCTCCCCAAACTCCTGCACTTCCCTCATAACCTGATCCAGGTTCACCCTGAGGTCTTCAATTAACAGAACCATATCATCAGAATATAACGATATTACTAACCTATGGTTAAATAATTGAATACCCCGGTGTTGATGCGAGTCCCTGACCTTTTCAGCATATGGTTCAATCGCCAGGGCGAAGAGCAGTGGCGACAGAGGGGCACCCGTGTCGTGTCCCTCTCTCCAATGGAATAGGTGGTGTAAATTGGCCATTCACTCTCACTTCGGTTATCGGCTGCATGTATAGTAATCGTACCATGGCGATGTTGTGGCGTCCCATCCCCATGCGTCACAGCACAGTGAATAGAAACGGCCATTCGACCAAATCGAACGCATTAGTGGCGTCCAACAGTGCCGCCACAAGTGCCTCTTGCAGGGGACTGCTGCCATCAATCCAAACATCCTCTGTATCCCATACAAAGTGGACCGTCCCGGGATGAAGCCTGCCTGGTCCGCCGCCACTATGGTTGGCATCATGGGCGACAGTTGAGACACAAGGATCTTTGCTAAAATGTTATTGTCAATGTTTATCAATGAGATTGGGCGGTATGAGGAGCAATCCTTTCCAGGCTTGTCTGGCTTAAGTAGCACCACCACCATACACTTTCTCAGCGATTCTGGTAGGAGTCCTGTTTCTAAATTATGTTGAAACATCCCAAGTAGATGAGGCGCCAGTTTGTCTGCATAATGTTTATAGAACTCTGCCGTGAACCCATCGGGTCCCGGCCATTTCCCATTCGTCAGGGATTTAATATCATCCCGCATCTCTCCCAGTGGCAGGGGGCGACCCAGCTGTTCTCTTTGGTCGTCAGTGCACTAGTGTAGGGCCATCTGATTCAGATATTCCTCAATGTCCTCCTGGGATGCGTTTATGTGTGAGGAGTAAAGATGGTTATAAAACTTGAAGAATTGACGGACTATCTCTGTGTCCTCAAACCTATCAATCCCCTGTTCATCCGCTATAGCCTGGACTCTACCCTTCAGATTGTCCATCCTGGTTGCCCTGGCTAGCATGCGACCCAGTCTGTTCCCCTCAATGTACTGACGAATATTACTCATATTGCCCACTCATATTGGCCATGTACTTAACTTCCCTGAGTGCCAGCGTCTGATAATCTTGCATTAGCCTCAGAATCTCAGCATGTACCTGGTTTGTGGTTGTCGGATTCGTTGCCTCTGTATGATGCTTTCCTTACCCACCAGCTCCCCCCTAATCTGCTTAAGGATCCCTGCTGCTCTGGATATACATTTGCCCCTTATCACACACTTTCTTTTTTTAAAACAATTTTTGTTGGTTTTTTACAACAGTCAACATTGAACAAACCCAGCAGTACTTGTCCTAACATTTTTAACATCATAGAAATATTGTTATATATCTACTGCTTACCCCGAACCCAAGCGTACTCCACTTCGCCTTCTGCCATTATCCCTTCTAGGGGTGCCTCCCCATCAGTATTCTCAGAGGTATCATCGCTTGAAAAGTCCTGATTGGACCTCGTTAGTGCGGCCAATAAGTGTTTCCAGGCCGTCAGGCTTTCTGCCCTCCCCCTTACGGGCTGATTCATTCCATACTGTTGTTTCTGCTTCGGTCCATTTCTGGAGATCGTTCTACCAGACCTCTACCTTAGGTCTATTACATGCTTTCCACCCCATGGCAATTCTGCGCTTGGCAAGTATACCCCTATCACACATGAGGCTCTCCCATAATACCCCAGCAGACTCCACAGACCCCACATTCAGTTCGAGGAAAGTGTCAAGGCCCTCTCTTAAGCCCACCCTGAAGACCGTATCAGAAAGGCCTCACTTTTGAACCGCCACGGGAGGGCCCCCCCTCACAGGTCCCTCCAGACTCACCTCCAATATGACTGGGGTGTGATCCGAGAGAGTGCGGGCTAGGATCTTCACCTCATTAACCCGGCCCAATAGTGATTGCGAGACCAAAAAATAATCCAACCTCAATGCCGAGTTATGAGGGGCAGAGTGACAGGTATATTGCCACGTTGTTGGGTTCCACATTCTCCACTCATCAGTTATATCCCACAAAAGGGTCATGTCCTGCAGTCGCTGGTTCCCTTGTGACCTATTCCATGATTATCACCTGTCCTGTCCAGTTCAAGTTGCATGACTGCATTGAAATCACTAAGCCCAGATCACCTCCCCAGTCGGTAACTCCCCCAACTGCTGGCCTACCCAGTCTAATGTACTCTCTGCATCTTGATTGGGCCCATAGTAGTTGATCAGCGTATACATTTTCCCCTGGATGGTGCCTTGTACAATGAGGCCCCTGCCCTCGTTATCTTTCACCACTTTGGTTTGATGAAACCCGACTTTATTATGTATTAAAGTGCCCAATCCCCTAGCGGACGAAGAATATGATGAGAAATACCTGTGACATACCCAGGGCCTCCCAAAGGTGAACTCTGTGTCTGGTGTCAGATGTCTCCTGTAGGAATGCCACCTCAAGGCCGTCCCCCCCAGCCTCCCCTTGCTGCTTACCCCAACTGAACAGCTGTCTTCTCCCCCTGAGCATAAACCCACTCCTGCTTCCGCACAGGGGGCCTCTACAAGCCTGACCTCTCAACACACTTCTATCGATATAACGAACCCCCTCTGGTTTTCCAAGGGTATAATGCTGTTATTAACGGCACATCATCTTAGTAAAAGGATATATCCCGGCTTAGTATCGTCAGTCATTATTCCCCCGCATTCGGGGGTTTCTTAGTAGTGTATCCAGAAACGCTGTGGCTTCCTCTGCAGTATTAAAGAAGAGCGTCCAGCCATTGTGCTCGACTCGTAGTTTAGCCAGAAACAGCATTGCGTATTTCATCCCTCTATCCCACAGCACTCTTTTGACTTCGAGAAACGTCTTCCTCGATGCTTGCACTTTATCTGAGAAGTTTGGAAACAGTTTGATTGTACTGTCCTTGTAGTGGACCGTTCCTTTCTTTCGAACCCTGCGTAGCACCACATCTCGATCCCGATAGTTCAACAATCATGCCATCACCGGTCGCAGCGGTGCTCCTGGGATGGGTCTCCTGCCTCTCGGTATCCTATGCGCTCTTTCCACTATGCACACTCCGAAAACCCTTTGGGGCCCAGCGCTTCCCGTAATAGTTCTTCCACCAGGGTCTCCATGTCTTTTCGATCGACCTTCTCTGACAGCCCAATAATTCTGAGTTTATTTCTCCTCGATCTAGATTCCAAGTCCTCTTGCTTGTCTATGAGTTCTTTCAGGGCTCTTTTCACACCAGTCATCTCCCTGGTCGCAGAGGTGAACCCATCCTCCAGTTACGAGACTCTACTTTATGGCTCATCCAGTCACTCGCTGTGTTTGTCTAGGCGGACCTGCATGTGGTCCACCTTGCAGGTTAGTGAGTCCAGTTTGCCGTCTAAGGATTGTATGCTGGATTGCAGCTGTGTAAACATTTCTTTAAGGTCTTGGAACGCTCCTGCCAGGTCTTCCAGTGGGGCCTGAGGGTGCTCCTCTGGTGCGGTTTCCATCAACTTGCTGGTTTTGACCGAAGCAGGTGAGTCAAAGTGTAGTTTGGCCTGGTGTTTGCCTTCTTTCCCTGATTTGGACATTGCCGGCGATGTGGGTGGCGACTGGAGGAGGGGCTGCCCCCCCGCCCCCCGATCACTATCCAGAGGTGGACTCCTTTGCTTCCACCCGGGTCATGCCCAGCCGAGGTAGAAAACAGCGTCCCACTTGCGGATTCCAAGCTTGTGATGTTAGGCCCGACCAGCGTTGGACTCTGTCAAGGAATGATGGGCTGATCCAATCTCAGCAGGACGACATCTGCCCTGGTGGGTATAGTATGGACCTGCTCTCGTGCTCTGTCCTTAATGAGAGCTGGGTCAACTCGGCCCCGCATCTCGGGGCTCACCGTAGCACGCTCCGGACACCTCGCTACGATATCTGTGGGTGAGGATCTCCAACCTTTGGCTTTGTACAAGGGTCAGGTCTGATCAGTCTCCCCACAGCAAAGTGGTGGTTTGCCCACCTCCAGTTGTTTCCAGCCGGCACTGGCCTCATTTCCAAATTAATACAGGAACACCTCAGTACCTTTTTATTGATAAGTCTCTGAAACATGCAGCGGTGATTGGGTCTGAGTAGGACTGATGAATAGCCGGGTCTTCCGCTTTCTCAGCAGTCGTAGGTTTTATAGGGTATCCGATCCGTTCAATCAGCAGCCCCCTGCCCCCCTTGGTGCATGTGGGGTGCCTCGCGTTCCACGTTATTTCCTCCCGGAGCACTGAGCCCTATGCCGAGAACCCCCCCTTACGGTCCTTGTGTGCTCAGTTGGATTGAGGGACCGATTGCACACTGCCTGCGTGTCGCTAGGGGGTGACATCCAACAAACCCTGCCCAATTCTCTGTACCTGTGTCAGTCCTAGCGCAAGGTTGCTCTCCGCTATGGTCTGCCCTCCCAACTGCACTGTCAGATAGCTTCTGTTGAGGTCCTGTCGCACCTGGTATCACCCTGGTGTCTTCACGCTGGTGATGCGATGTGCTCCTTGGCGTCTCCTGCTCAGACCAGGAGTGGACTGCGCCCTCCCACGTCGTGGGATGCTATTTGGGTTGTCTCATGCGTCCTTCGGACTTATACCTGCTGCCCTGCTGGGCGTCCTATTCCATCCTGCCCCTCCTTAATGTTCTTGACTTCCTTGGCGGCGATTCTCTCATCGCCCCTCAGCGCACCTTGCAACTGCTTGTGGCTTTCAGGACAACTCCTCAGCAGCACACGGGTCTGGTGAGGCTCGGTTTGTGTGTTTACATGTGAGTTAGGAGTTTGTGACCCTCAACCACCAGTAGCCAGCTGGGAATTTATTTCATGCTAGGCCAGGGCCCGCTCCCGGTACCCGCTGGGGTGCATTGTTGGTGCGGCTGTAACCGCAGGTGACTTGCTCTACGGATTGGGCTGCTAAGGTTGTGTGAGCTAGTGGGGGCCATAGTACTGCCTCTGTGAGTGGTGGGGTACTGCCACGCTGCCCACCGTTGCGTTCCAGTTGGGGCCACTGCCGTATGGCTCTCACAACGATTGGAGCACTTGTAATGTGTCGCAGCCCGCTCTGCCTTTTTCCGACCGATCCGTAGTCCCAGCAGACTATGTTGGTCCTCGTGCTGCCTTCAGTTCTGTGACGGATTCCGGCGGGCCAGCATGGCTACTTCGTGTTCCTTCTCCTGCCCGCTCTCCAATATAGCTCCACACAGATCTCACCCCTCCCCCCCTTCTACCCCCTCCTCGTCTGGTGGAAGCACTGTGCCTCCGGCTCGCAGGTCTTTTGCTGTCAGGTCCGGGTGTCGGGTATGCGCAGGATGTACTGACTGCGCTCCTGGATGTCGGGTGGAGCAGTCACTCGTAGCGGGATGTGATTGTTGTCCACTATGCATTTCGGCATCCTCATGAGTGCCCCGCGGGTCCCAGCCGCAAAATTTCCACCGGTCGGGCCGGGACCACTCCGCAACTCGTCAGTCCCGTGGTCACCCCCGCCACCACTTCTTATTGCCGAACCAGTGTCTTCTCATCTCTACACCCCGGGGAGGGAGTACAGTCTCGTTCCGGGGACGACTCCTCCCCAGCCGTTAGTTGCTCCCAGGGTGCACAACGGTCAGCTCGCAGGGCCCTTTTTAGAGTTCTGAGGCTATGATTTTCTTCGGGATTTCTCCCACTGTGTGCCGCAGCTTATTTTGCTTCAGACATTCAACTTGTGATGAGGTTCCAATGGGGGAATCTATCGGATTATGTTCCGGATCTAGGTAGATGCGTTAGAGCTAAACGGATCTGCAGTCATCTTGGTCGGCCCACCGTTTTTTTTCAGGAATTGCTATGATGATCAGAACCTCTCCACTTAGTTCTCCTTACCTACCTGCACCCTTCCTCTATCTCCTTCCTGTACAAACACTTCTGCTACCAGCCTGTGAACTGTTTACAACCCCTTCCAGCCACAGCACCTTACATGTCTAAACTTTACTCTGTATCTGATTTTTGATGCCTCCACTTTTAGCTTATGAACACCCAAATTATCAGGCCAGGCCTTTGCATTACTAAATGGGCAGTCCTGCTATGTTGTGTCTGCATCTACTTGCCTCCGTCATTTTCACTTTCTCACATCCATCCTTAGGAGGAACACTTAGAATTTCATAGAACCCCCTGTGGGTAAAGATTTCTTTAGATTCCCATCACCAAACCAAGACACCAATGAGTTGCACAAGCTGGAAGCTGTATTCACTGCTTAATTACAATTGTGAAAATGCTGTTACATATATTAGAGATGTTCCACAAAAAATTAGTTCTGATCACTGGTACATTTACTCCATAGAGGTTTGCGCCTATGCTGTAAAATCTAGGGTCAACATTTTTGCAGTGCAATAGGGAGCATGCCAAGCAATGTCTCTGTGGTGAACTCAGGCATCCAACAAGCACTGCAGTTCACAGAAGGGAACTTCCACCAAGCAAATCTATCTAAATCAGGAATTGGAAAAGTGTGTGGCACTGTGTTTGCTATGCGAAAGGTTTCAAGAATGAGATGCTTCCCTAAGTGCTTTGAATCAAGTGCAAGAAATCCTCTACAAAACTAGCACAATCATGTTCTTTACGAACATGTGCCGTCAGTGGCCGCAGATAAAGGAGTGTCCTTGATAGGAAAGCGGCACACTAGCCAGCTTGACTTGAGTATAATATCAAAGAAAGAAATCTCTTCTTGAGTTGCTGAATTCCCCGGCTTGTGTCACTACTAACCATAAATCCCCCTCCCCGCCCCCCCAGGGTTTCACTGTTGCTGTGTGGCCTTCTTGGCTTTCCTCCAAGCCAAGGTAAGTGTAAACCTCTTTGATTCCAGTGCAGTCCTTCAGCTTCGGCCACTGTGCTGCCCGAGGTTCTGCTTATTCATGTGGAAAACCTTTTCTCGTGTCAAGCGTCACATGGATCTCATGCCAGAGAGCCCTCTGAGGAGGTCACACCAGCAAGGGCTAATATGTTGCTTCACTTGACAGTAGGCTTCTCTTTCCAGTGACTTTTGCCCTAGTCTCCCGTTGTTTGCTGCACTAGACAAAACCCTCAGGGCACACTTATGATTCAGCATTGATGCCAACCACAGATCCTCCATGTCACTGTTTTTCCAGGCATGTCTTTGTTTTGCTAGATTGTAGATGTTAGTGTGACCTCTGGGAAAGCTCTGCAACTGAGGAACCAGAGGCCCCCTCGAGACTTAACTGACCTTCTTTGCAATTCTGTAAAGGTAATATTATGGGATTTTTCTGACCAATTCTCAGGGTGGTAACAGGAAGGAATGCCTGCTCCTGTCAGATTCTTCTTTTGTCTTGTCACAAAGCATCCAAGGATCAGACATCCAGACGTGGAAAATGGCTCCAAACAGGTTTTTATTGGGCTTAGAAGTACAAATTAAAGCAGTTCTCTAAGAGGCCAAGATTTAGCCGTACGTAACTCAAACTTGCTCATGATGGTTGTTCACTAAAGTAAGCGTATGGATTTTCAAAATCTTCAAAAAGGTCCAAAGCAAAGGTTCTTTTAATTCTTTTTATGCTTGGCCCTGGTTGATTCAGGTTGTTTTCATAATCCGAATCAAATGTGGAGCCACTTGCTAAGTGTCCCTAACAAAGCATAAAGTGTTCACAGAAAGAAATGCCTCTCATTATTTAGCTATTTCAGTCCATATTAAAGTCATACTCTGGTATCATACTCTTGTGTAGCTAGCATATGGTGGGGAGTGCTATCTCTGAAGTGTATGCTAATTCCGGATGGTTGATTTTATAGTTGGGGTCACTCTGGAACTGGCCTTAAACTATGGCAGGGAGCCATAGATGGAGAGAAGCCCATCTTAAGATTTATAGGATCCTTTCTATGCCTCTCGCCATGTACCACACTGAGTCCTGGTTCTTCAGCCTCTCAACCCACTCTCTATCTTCGGTCTCGCTTCTCCTGCACCTTCTTTAAGCTTTGAAGCTTTGCCTTGGGCACATTTCTCCACACTCCATGGGCTTCCTCTAGGGTCTTCTTTCTCCTGCTCATCATTTCTTCCCCTGGTGTCCTTTTTGTACTTTTCGCCCTCTCCTACTCCTAGTGATTTTCTGTACCCCTGTCCACTCGACTCGGGTCACTCTTCTCTTTGTCTCCTCACTGTCCACCACCCTCTTTCGGAGCCTCATCCTTGCGCACCTCTATGCTATGGGCTGACTTCTTTACCTCATCCTCCATGGTTTCTCTCACCACCTTTTTGTAAGACTCCGCTCTAGCCAGAGCTAACTTTGCAATGTCTCTCTCTTACTCATCCTAGCCTCCTTGGAAATATCTCTCTCTCTCTCTCTCTCTCTCTTACTCTCTCTCTTACTCTCTCTCTTACTCTCTCTCTTTTTTATCCCCCCCTTCCCCCAGTGTCCTGGGTCTTTCTTGCTGCAGCCTCATGAGTCTCCCCTCTTGCTTCTCTTACTTCGTACCTCGTACACACCCTGGTCTTCTGGGTCGTTCCTCAAGTTTTGTTTCTCATTCTCCAACTGCCTTCAAAGGAGCCCCTTTCCCAGAATCCACAGCCCTCTTCCATAGACTCTTGTTTTTATAGGTCCTTGACTCTACATTCCAGCCTCTCTCTTCCCGAAGGGAACACAGTCGTGCTTCCCATTGCAGTTGATAGAGAGATTTGTGGATTGGCCTTGTCCCTGAAGATGGTTTACACTGTTGATGTGGCACTTGGGGGGTTGCTTAATACCTCCGCATTGGTAGTACTCTTTTTTTTTTTTTTTCTTGATACACCATGGCCCTGCCCCCAGGAGAGGATCTCCCTTAATCTAATAGAGCTTGTGTGTTTGAATGGCCATATGATACCGGTTTGATTTTGTTGTATGTATAAGTGTGAGGTACAGATATCTTTTGATATTCAAGTGTCATCCTTTTGTCTTAGTTTGACAGGCAGGGAAATCCTTGTTAGGGTAAGGGAAAGTCAGGCGTTTTTCTCACCGTTATTATTTAATAAAATGGCTGCTTCTGGACGACTTCGCTGGTGATAGCCGAGGACTCCCTCCTGGATAATTATCAGGGATTCTTGAATGCCTTTAAAGGCATGTTTGACCAATGAGAATTAGTATTCTCAGCAGAATCCTTATGAGGACTCGGAAGAATTAGTTAACTATGGTTCCCATCCCAACGTCCTTTGATGCCTTCTTGACAATGGTCCTTTAAATGGATTAGGGTCTGCAAAAGTATAAACAACACAAAAGAAGAAGAGATCCAGTTCCTCGTTCTGTTTCTGTATCAACTGTACCATTTGAAGGAGATGAAGTAACGTAACATATTGTATTGTTTATTTATAAAGCGCCTATACACAGGCTAGTGTTTCAAAGCGCTCAATGAGGGTGGGAACATGGGGAAAAATCAACAGTCGCTCAGAGCCCTTAAATTTCTAATGTGATAACGGTCTGCACAGGCAGATTAAGTGAATATGGTACATTTAACAGTTAAGATACAACAAATAGGCCTGACGGCGATTCTGTGTTTATTTCAAGAGCACATTTAGGGGTGAGACAAGGAAGGACAGAATGAGCCTGTAAGGCAGAAACCTGTGCAGTTCCCTTAGGGACCACTGCAAAAAGTTTAAGACTACAGGTGTTAGCAGTAAACCCAATTGGTAGCAGTCTGCACCACCCAGATTTAGCTGGTAGCTGTGGCTGAGCAGTCAGACTTCTCTCAAGAAGAGTTAGGCACTATATAGAGTATACACATTACGTACAAAAATACAGTAGCACAAGCAAACACTGACCAGAGCTTTGGTATAAAAGTATATAATTATTTATTTAAAAACACACTTGCAAAAATACAGTGGCACTAACATGTCGAGCAAGTCCCAACACAGTCATTAGAAATATATACACCTCCCTGATTAATTATTCGACAAGTCTTAGGAAAAGAACACCACTTATTATCAACACAGAGGTGAGCGCTTAACCAAGATAGCACTCCAATAATTATTTAAAAAGGGAGAGAAAAGGCAGAAATAGGAAAACACACAATACCAACACTTTAAAAGAACCACAGCAAGTCAAAAAAGGCAGGGTCTACTGTAGAGCAAAAAGTTCATAGGCCAGGCCCACTCTTGGAGATAGCAAGGCGGAATGTGCCCAAGATCACACAGTTGAAGTACACTTTAAAGGCCTTTGCAGATTGTTCAGAAAGGAGTTAGATCAGTTTAGAAAAGTTAGTTAACAGATCCGAGGTCACCCCAGGAAAGAGAGTCAAGGATTTACGGGACACCTTGAACAGTCTGTTGCAAGGGAGACCAGGCGGGACACAGTACCTGAAATGGTGAGAAAGCTCCAGTTGTTCCTGGCAGCGGGTGCAAGTCGGTGCTTTGTCCAGGGGAAGAGAAGATCTCGACATGGAGGAAAGCTGGAGGTCGTTGCACTGCCAGGGAAGAAACCAGCCGCGGAGTTTCCCGGTTAAAAGGTACTACCATTTTATTCGTGGTAGTGGTGAAGCGTGGCTATTCGGCCGCTGGGGTGCTTGGCACAGGCGATTGGACCACGGGACAATCCAGGAAGGCGAAAAGAGGGCGAACTGGTTAACCCCACCAGTGCAAAGGAAGAAGACTCCTCTGTCGTTGGGAAGTGGTGAGTCGGTTCAGCAGTGCTCCACCGGTGGTGTCGTCGTTGCAGGTCGGCTCAGCTTCTCCCTCTTCGGATTCTTTGGTCCTGTGGCGACTTCTGAAGTTCCAGTCCCCAAAGCCCTGCTTTTATGCAGCTAAACCCCCATTCATCAGCCTACCTGTCAATCAAACATGCTAATTGGTGAGCCGGGCGCCTCTCCACTGGGCCAATCACACAAGAGTGTGACGTGAGTTGCCAAGACAACTCAGTCCAGGGTGCCTATTCCTCCCTCCCACACATCCTGTAGACCCAGACAAAGTGGCACCACTTTTGGAGGCTTCTGTGCAGAAACCCGCCAAAAGTGGAACACAGGGCTCGACTTGGGTTGGAGTTACAGAGGCGAACACAAACGCCATTTTAAAACCGAGTCCTGGCAAAAAGACCCAACCGGGGGTAGCCACTGCCACCAGCCAAAAACTCGACAAGGGGGGACTGGACCGTGCCCCCTTGGAAAAAAGACCCAGGAGCAATCGAATTACCCCTACCAGTACTTCCACAATATGATGGTTTGTACTGGTTCTGTTCACAATTTAAGACTAGTAAAGTCAATGGTGACTTTACATGCCCTGGGAGACAGTAGTCAGTCCCAGGGTATGGAGTCTATGTTTGGGGGGTCACTATGACACCCCTGTGTTACTGCACTGAGGGTGCTGTGTAAAACACTTAACAAAAACACATGAAGCCCTATGGAGTAAAAGACCCCATAGCCCATAAAACACATTACAAAGTCAAAGGACATTCTCAAATCATGTCTAAGAGTGGGAGAAAAGAGTCACACTCTTAGCAGGAGAAAAAAATAAACCCCAAAAATCCGGCAAAGCTGCTGGGGGACTCACTAGGTTTGGGAAATTAGCCTTTACAGAGAGTTCTCCCTAACGGAGCCACAGGCAGAGCTGTAGTACAAGTGGAGACAGGAAAAGGGAAGGGCAGGGACCATGGCACCCAGTTGGTAGAGACTGGCGAAGTGTGGAGAGAGACGCTCTCAGGATTTATTGCAAGTGCAGTGAGTGAGTGGGGTACAGGACTGTGAGGCAAGTGCAGAAGGACTGGTAGGGGTGCCTAGGACCTGTGAGACTCTGGGGTACACCAGGCGGCCAGACAGTGAACTGTGTGGAAAGGAGGGAGAGAGGGAAGAGCAGAGAGCTAGGCTAGCAGGGTGAGAGAGAAGGAAAGAGGAGAAGAGGACGGTCTTGAGGAGTTTCCGGAACTTAAGAATATCGGGCTCAATGCAGAGGGTGGCAGGGAGGCTAGTCCAGAGGGTGGTGCCTGCTGAGGAAAGGGATCTCCCTCCAAATCTCTGCTTGGAGAACCTGCTCACTTGCAGAAGGTTGGAGGTAGATGAGCGGAGGGCTCGGGAAGGACAGTATTTATGAAGGCAACGTTGAAGGTAAGTAGGTCCCAGGCCCCAGAATGCCTTGTGGATAATGCAGAGAGTCTTGAATTTGATCCTTGCAGCCACGGGGCGCCAGTGGAGGGATGTCAGTGCCAGAGAGATGCGTTCCCTGGGCTTGAGGCCAAGGATAAGTCTTGCCGTTCTGTTCTGGATGAGTTGCAGAGGGTGCAGGGCAGAAGCAGGGAGGTTGAGGAAGAGGTTGTTGCAGTAGTCCAGCCTAGATAGAACCAGGGCTCTGGAGACAGTGAGCCGCTGGGGGAAAGTGAGAAAAGGTACGGTGCCTCTGAGGAGGTGTAGTTGATAGTTAGACTTTTTTGAGATGTCAGAAATGTGTGAGGAGAAGGAGAGCATGGAGTTGAAGATGATCCCAAGGTTTCTGGCCTCACAGGTAGGGGTGACCATAGGTCCAAAGGAGGCCGGCCAGAGTGAGAGGGGGAAAACAGGAGCAGGGGTCCCAATGTGAACAATCTCAGTTTTACTGGCATCGAGACCCGAGGTCGTTTGCAGTACACCATGCCTTAATAGCAGACAGTCGGGTATTAGTGATGAAGAGGAGGCGGCTGAGGGTAGCCTGAAGGATAGAGGCGAAAGTGGCAATCACACATGCCTGGGTGGCCATGTAGACGTTGAAGAACCAGGGGCATAGGTTAGAACCCTGGGGAACGCTGCATGTTGAAAGGGTGGTAGTTGAGAGAAAGGCACCAAGTTCAACCTGGGATGGGCATTTGGAGAGAAAAGAGGTTAACCAAGTCAGAGTCTTGACGTGTGATTCCCAGGGTGTCACAAAACCGTGAGATCAGGATATTGTGGTTAACGGTGTCAAAGGCAGAGGAGAGATCAAGGAGAATGAGGACAGAGGGAGTGTTAGTGTCAAGATTTGAGAGCAGGTCTTCACAGGTGTTCAGAAGAGCAGTTTCTGTGTCTCTGGATGCTCTAGAGCCAGACTGATGGTCGTGGAAACAACTGATTGATTCTGTGTGGAGGTTTAGCTGAGAGGTGGCCAGGTTCTCCAGGAGTTTGCCCAGGAAAGGAGTGATAGAGATCAGGCGGTGGTTTGACGGAATGGAGGGGTCAGCAGAGGGTTTCTTGAACAGAGGGTGCACAAGGGAGAGCTTGAGAGCAGTTGGGAAAACTCCACTGGAAAAGGAGAGGTTGCAAAAGTCAGCCAAGGCTGGTGCAAGGGAGTCAATGTTGTCCTTGATGGTTTTGGAAAGGCAAGGGTCCACTTGCTTGGATGAGCCCTTCATAGACCGGTCTTGTCTGGTGACTACATCAGGTGTGACGGGGGAGAGAGAGGAGAATGGAATTTGAGGTGGGGCTAAGGGAGGCACAGGTACTGGTGTGTGCAATGGTGTGGGGGGAAGGCAGGAGAGGATGTCTTGGGTTTTTGAGGTGAAGTGTGCTGCTAGGACTGAGCAGAGGTCCTAGGTGGGAGTGTCAGAGGAGGAGGCTGCTGCAGGATTGGCACGTTCCTTGCAGATTTTGAAAAGTGCAGGTCTGTTGTTTGATGCCGCGCAGATGCGGCCTTGAATAAAGACTCTTTTCTTGGAGCGGATACAGAGTCGATATTGCCTTTGAACGAGGCTGCAGGCCAGTTTGTCAGATGGTCCACCCGACAAATTCCATTTCCGCTCAGCTGCCCTACACTTGCGTTTAAGAGCAGCCAGGTCGGAGTCGTACCACGAGTTGCACTTTTTGGAAGACTTGAGTCGGACCCTCATGACAGGGGGATGGATATCAAGAGTGTTGGAGATCGAGAGATTAAGTATAGTGAGGGCTGTGTCAGGGTGGGAGTCAGCCACAGGAATGGGAGGAGGAGAGTAGGTGGAGGCAAAGGCGGCCACTGTCCCTTTTTTTCATGGGTCTGGTGACCTTAAAGCTGAGTGGTTGTGTCAGGTGAATTGCTGCCAAAGGTGAGGAGAGCTTCAGGAAAGTTGATAGAAGAGTGTGGTTGGTCCAAGAGAGAGAGCTAGTGAGAGGGATAGAGAGTGGGAGGTCAGTGGAGATGAGAGCATCCAACGTGTGGCCCTCGGAGTGGGTGGAGCCAGACGGTAGAATAGACAGGGAGAGAGAGTCACATACGTTGCGGAAAGGTCCTAATGAGTCAGGAGAGTCCAGATGAATGGTGAGGTCACCCAGCAGGAGGAGTTGAGGAGAGGAGGAGGAGGAGGAAGAGGAGAGTGGAGGAGGCTAGGTCGGCCCATTCCGAAAGGAAGATAGTGAGCGGTCCAGGAGGCCGATAGAAGGTGGCCATGAGGAGAGAAACATTAGGAGCGAGTGAGAGCCTGCAGACTAGGCCCGCAAAGGAGGAGTAGACCTGAGTAGGGTTAATAGACACAGGTATCCATTCAGGGAAGATCAGTGCTACTCCACCACTTGCCTTCTTTAGCCTGGGCGCAGGAAAGATTTTGTAGCCTTCAGGGTGGAGAGTGTCAAAGCTTTTGACAGAGCTGTCTTTGACCCATGTTTCAGTGATGGCAAGCACATCAAGATCCATGAGTTTGAAGTTGCAGATATCGATTGAGTGTTTTACAGCGTAGGGTGTGTGAAGGGTGGCAGTGTGAAGCAGTTTGCCATCCTTAAACGTCTTCCGTGGGGGAGGCACATGGGGCAGTGGACACCCCTCCCGAGGGTGTCCAGTGAGCCTGGCCAGTGGATGGAGGAGTCGTCAAGGCCGACAAGGGAGCCAGGACAATAGGGCAAGGCCCAGGTGCCTGTACAGAGGAAGGCATAGTGAGCAAGGGGCCTGTGCAGAGGAAGAGGAAGGCACAGTGGGCAGCTGAGCCTGGCCAGAGTAGGAGGTAAGATTAGCGAGGCGAGGGAGGAGCCTGTCGAAGAGAAGAAGGTTGGGTTGAGGATCCTGAACCATCATGGTTCCGTTGAAATAGACATTAATGATGACTCTGGAGATGGTGAAGAGGTTGAGGAGGACCTCCCAGCGACTGCCACCATTAATGGGAGAAGAGGCAATATGAGAGAGAAAGCTGACTATGGTGCGAGTCCATAGCTCAGGTGAATTAACGGAGAATAGGATGTCAGTCACAATATCTGGCTTTGACATAGGTGTCTGCAATAGGAAGGCTTGGATTGGAGGCCAAAGTGTCATTCTTAAATTAGTTTCTTCCGACCACATTTAGTGATAGGAGAAGGATAGGTGATAGTGAAGCAGTTGGAAAGGATAGGAGAGATAGATAGCACCATGGCAGGTAGAAGTGGAGTGGGGGGAGACACTTGCAGGGCTGAAGCACTCTTGCACTTGGAGGTGGGGGGAGACAGAGGGAGTTGAGCCTTGTGGGAACACAGACAGCCATAAAGCACAGGTAAAATCAATTATCCAGCAGGGGAGGTGAATGCAGCAACACTAAAAAGGCTACATTCGATTTTAAAACCGCGCACGTGAATGCAGCAACACTAGACAGGCTAAATTCGATTTTAAAACAGCGCAGGTGAATGCAGCAGCACTAGACAGGCTAAACTCGATTTTCGAACAGGGCAGTTGAATGCAGCAACACTAGGCAGGCTAAATTCGATTTTAAAACAGGGCAGGTGAATGCAGCAGCACTAGACAGGCTACATTTGATTTTAAAACAGCGCAGGTGAATGCAGTAAGACTAGACAGGATAAATTCGATTTTAAAACGGCGCAGGTGAATGCAGCAGCACTAGGCAGGCTAAATTTAATTTTAAAATAGCGCAGGTGAATGCAGCATCACTAGACAGGCTAAATTCGATTTTAGAAAAGGGCAGGTGAATGCAGCAACACTAGACAGGCTAAATTTGATTTTAGAACAGCGCAGGTGAATGCAGCAGCACTAGACAGGCTAAATTCAATTTTAGAATAGGGCAGGTGAATGCAGCAACACTAGACCCGGCTAAATTTGATTTTAGAGCCGAGCAGGTGAATGCAGCAACACTAGACGGGCTACATTCGATTTAAAAACAGGGCAGGTGACAATTTCAGATCCTGGCAGGGCTAGATAAAATAAAGGGCAGATCGGGTAAATTGAGAAGTCATCCAGTGTGGGGGGAGGGAATAGAAAGCTAGTAGAAGGAGATGACCTTCAGAAGAGTGTTCGGAAGCCATTATCTAGCTGTGGGTCCAGGGAACCTGGTGGTTTCCTCAGCCTCCTTCTGTATGTGTGAGGGGTATAGCGGGGGTGGTGTAGCAGGGAGGGTGTATGCAAATACTGGCAGCCCAAGACCTCTTATCTTAAGAAAGTCGGAGGTGCAGCACTCAGGGTCCCTGTATGTACCGTGGATCTCCAGGAAACACAGTAAAGTAACGTCCTTTCAGGCCCCAGGAAAGGCCAGATCCCAACCCTTGTTTTCTTTTTTGTTTTGTATTGTTTTTTTACACAGTTTTCTATTAGCATAAACAACCATAAACAGATAGGTGTTCACTAAATCAATACAACCATTGAAAAACGCATCTTCCACTAAAGTTCGCAACCAATCTCTGCACCCCATCCACCCTGACCCGCTTCAACAATGACAACCTCTCCCTCCCTTAGTCCCACATCCAGAAATCACCTGGCAGTGCCCTACATCCTACAAGCACAGGTTTGCTCCCGCCACGCCCACCCTTCGGTTCCATACCTTCAGGGAGGCACCTCATCATTGGAAGCAAACCTTATCTGCGTCAGCACATTCCAGGCCTCCACATCCATACTTTTCTTGTGCATACCTCTCCGTAATGCCCTGTGCCACATCGCAGTCTCAGCCAGTGACCAGCGCCTTAAGTCCGCCTACCAGGCTGCAATTCTGGGTCGCTCAGCTGAATTCCAGGCCATCGCGATCCTGCGTTTTGCCAACACAGATTAAATCCTTCATTCTGGGGAGGTGTGCAGTGTGTTTCCCACCCCTTGGGAAAGGTCCAAGCAGGCAGGACTCGGGGGAGAGGGGCAGGGTTGCGTAGGGGAGGGGCACTCACGCAATTGGATTCCTTCCCTATTGACTCTCTGCCACCTTTTGCCAGAACCTGCCAAACACCGGGCAAGTCAAAACATATGCATTATTTACACCACTGCATGGGCAAACCTTTGGCAGGTCTGACCGCAACCCCCTCAACCCCCTTCTCATTTGCGCCAACCTGTCAGGTATGCCCTATGCACAATTTACAGCTGAGCAAGCTTAAACCTGGCATTCCTAGAAACACCCTTGATGTACAACAGCACCCTCTTCCATTCTGCGTCTGTAAATACTCTCCCCAGATCCGCCTCCCAGCTCATACGTGCTGTCAACTCCTTTTCTTTAAGGCTGTTCAAAAACAAATCATACAATCTGGAGACCATGTGGCCTCCTTCTGAAATGTCGTACAGAGTTTCTAGCACTGAGTTGGTGTCTCTGCCCTCACTGAAACCCGGCCATCGCCCTTCTATCCTCCTGACCATGCGCAGAAACAATAAAAACTATCCATTGTGTGTGCTAAAATCACTAACCAGGGTTGAGAAGTCTGTCGACGCACCATCTTGTAATAGATCACCCACTGTGGCTATCCCTTTATCTTCCCAGTGTCGACTAAACTGTTTAACGATGCCCTGTGGTCCCCAAGAACCCCAACCAAGGAGACACATGGAGAATAACGGTCAGGAGTCCGAAGGCTTTTCCAAAGCCTGCACCAGAGGTTCCTGCTGAGCGTCAGGCGCCTAAGGGGCTGCTGGAGCATGACACTCCTTGCCTATAACACTTCCTTCAAGTAGTATTGCCCTAACATTGGTTGCAGTAGCAAAGTGTCTTGCAAAGCCTCGCGCCCCAGTCAATTCACCACAAACTGAAATTGCCCTGCTAAATAATATAACTCAAAATAGGGCATCCTAAGTCTGCCACTGCTATAGTCCCTCTGCAACGTGCATAAAGCAAATCTATTTACCCACCCATACCCCCGCCCCCCACCCCAGAGAAAGTCTTGGGCCAGCGTATCCAGCAACTGGAAAAACCTTCCAAGTATATTATACGGTATGTTGGTAAAATGATATAGGCAGTGCGAGAGCACAGCCATTTTCAACAGAGTCGCTCTACCAGCACCTCCACAGGTAGTTCCTTTCAGAACCTCATGGAGTTGACCACACCGTTCAAGGCTCTCTGACTGTTATGCAGATGCGAGGAGTCAGGGTTATGCCACACTCTGACACACAAATATCGAAAGGTATCCACTGTCCACTGCATGCCCGAGTCACAGGCCCTCTTTCACGAAATCCCCTCCCGGTTTCAACAGGAAGCTGAGCGGACCGAAGGCTACGGAGGCCGGGTTGAGGAGGAGACGATCCCGAGAGTCAGGAGCTGAAAAGCGATTGGTGAGTAGCTTGCAAAAGGTGGCAAACAATGAATGAGCATTGAGTGGGGAAAGTGATAATAGGAAGAAAGTAACGGAGGGTTGGTGGGGTACTTGGTTAACGACAAAGAGCGTCAAGGAATGTTTAGAAGAAGTTATTTTAAAATCCAAGTGGATAAATAGGGGACGAGCGAATAAGGTTTGCTAAAGGGAATAACTTACACTCCCATCGCAGTAAAATTTAGGGGCAAGAATAGCAGCGAGTAGCGCCGAGAAGAGATATATGTTGGGGCCGGCCAGTTTGTCCGTTTGTGTATTGTATGTATTTTATGCATAGAGGAAACAATGAGATGTTGAAAAGCGTCAAATGATAGATTATGTTAAGAGTAAATTATTTATTTAGTCATCGACTGAATAGGTAGATTGAAGTAAAGTGAGACATAGAGATTTAGAGTGGCGACGATTGGTGCACACTCATATTTATTGTTTTTCTGAGAAGTATCTTTCTGTAAAATAACAGTAAGTATCGACAGTTGATTGAAACTTGTCACAATGGAGGATTTTACTCCGCTCATGCACCTGTGCAAACAGCTGCCAAAACAAGCACCCAAGCTTAAGCAATATAGTACAGAGTTGTTAAAGGGTACCGCCGAAAGAAATTTCATGCCATGGCCACAAGGGGGATCACTGTCAAAAGCAGCTTTGCAAGATATGACCACATGCTTGCACCTGCGTACACGGGAAAGAAATTAGAGAAAAGGTTAGCTAGCCTCGAGCTTTGGAAGATATATCAGGAAAAACGGGAAAACCTGCCTCCTGACGACTGGATGCTTAACCAGTGTAAAGAGGGGAGTGTTGAGCCTTCTGTTCCCCCTACCGCACCTGAAGTAAATGGCGATAGTACGAAAGATGAAGGATTGTATCCATTAAGGGAACTTAAAGCAGCGACAGGATACAGTAATCCGATACATGAGCTGCCTGCGTATAGAAGCGACAAGAGCCCAGAAAGAACTCGAGAAAAGGATATGATCTCTAAAGTCCCACGGGACAAAGAGAAAAGTGAACGGCTGAGTGTGACCCTAGACATAGAACGGAAAATTAAGAGATGGAAAGGAGAAAAAGAAAAATCTGACAAGATAGCACTCATACAGAACAAATGGATGGGAGGTCAGATACTGCTCAAACTTAATGGATAATGGAAAGAGCATTGAGGAAGTAAGGCAAGGAGAAGACCAAGACAATCAAGATAAAAAAGACAGGGAACGAGAGAAGCGATTGAAAGAAGCTGAGTGTAAAAGAAAGAGTAGACAGAAACGAGAACCGATGTATCAGGAAGAAAAGTTAAGAAAGGAAAAAAGAGCAGGAGAGCAAAGACGATAAGACAATAGACAAAGAGCAATCGAAGAACAAGATAGGCTAGAAAAGAAGAGAGAAGAGGAGGAAGAACAGAAATGAAGGGATAAAAGAATGCAAAGATGAAGCTATGAAGAGGTGCGTAGGGCAAATGAAAGGAGAGAAGTGAAAAAACAGGAAAAAGAAAGGGTTAGAAAAGAAGCAAGGAAACAAAGGGAATTTGATGAAGAAATAGAACAAAAGAGAAGACAGAGGGCATGCCACATTTATTGCATCGAGAGAGAGCTAATGGAACCAAGTCCAGTAGTATTATGGGAAGACATAGAGCAGTTTCTCCCATCACAAGAAGCAACACCAGGACCTTCTAGGGTAAACCTAGAGGACAATTTCAAGATAGGAAGTATCGGAGACAGAATCGAGAAGGCTCATCAGGAGATGAGGACAAAATGTGAATCTATAAATAGAGGAAAAGACGATCGATCTGAAATTGCCCAGTCACAAGGCAAGGAGGGAAGCTTGCTTAGTCTCTAGCACAGAGCCTTGTCTTTGGACAGGCTGACTCTAAACAGAGACGAGAAGGATCACAGCCATACTAGTTGGGGACAAGATATGTCAGATGAAGACAGGGAAACCTTTTGAAAGGAGGAGGCTAGTGCATGCGGTCCTGAGGGATGTTTTCAGACAGACAAGGAAGTAAGGTGGTCGGACTTAGACCAGCCTAAAGAAAGGATGCCAGAGCCTATGGCCCACCCAGAGTGACCTAAAAGGCGATCTCAGAGTGAGAGGGGGGAATCGCCACCATATGTGAGCAAACTGAGGTAATTACCAGGAAGAAGATGACCAGGAACCATTGTCCCTACTATGGATAGACAGACAATGGGAGCCGATTGCGATTTGGGAATTTCGCAATTCCCTTTGTTAGAAAAAGGAGGGACCAGACAGCAGTATATCCCATGTCCCGGATGGATAAGGACAATTTAAGATGCAAATTGCCCAGCTTAACGGCAGGGGCGTGAAAATTGATCTATGAATTGGAAAAAATGACAGGAGGAAATACTTTAGCTACAAGGGGCATTAAGTGTCTTCTAGCAGCTATCCTTGGGGAAAGGGCTGACGACATTTGGACGAGAGCAGGATACTCAAGTGTCACAGCACAGAACACAGCACATGATGGAGCACTGTTTAATAATTGCAGAGCAATTATGGCACACAAGATGCAGGAAGGTGAAGATCCGCTTGCTTACATTAAGAATTTTCAGGAACTGTGGTCTTTGGAAACTCGAGAGCCTTGGGGGAAATCAATACCTGTATTCTATCATATTTTGTGTCAGGGATTGCCAGAACAGGTACAGTGACCGCTCAAGAAGCTAGTGGGTATGGAACAAAGCCATGGCCAGAACTACAGCTGACCATTGCGCACCATTGCCGATTGTTGCAGGAGAAAAATTTAAAAGGGGAAGATGCTAGGAAGCTCAGCTAGTACAGAAAAAAATGGTTGAAATATGCTAATGAAGGGGCGATGTTGACCAGCGGAGAAGGACTGGGGACACAGCAAGTGTCACAGTGCTGCAGGTGAATAATCAGCGGCAGTCGGATCAGTGGGGGAACGGATTCATGCCGATAGGTAGATGAACAGGTTTTAGAGGAAGAGTAGGCTTTCAGAATCATCAGGGAAGCTTCCAGAATAGCTAAGGTAGTTTTCAGAATGTGCAGAACGATAATCAAGGCATGCAGGGAGAGCAGATTAGGAAACTCCCTCCTGTGTGTTGGACATGTGGAATGACAGGGTACATCTCGCGAACATGTGTGAGCCAAGGGTACGTACAGAATGGGCAATTCTCAAGAGGGGGGACAGCTTATCCTCCAGCATATAGCCCAGCCACAAAGTAGGGAAGGGTTTGCCCAAGATCAGACAGTGTATCAAGCACAAGTGCCGCAAACTCAGCAGGCTTTGCAAGCACCATTGAATTTGCCACAAGGGCAGTCACAGCATATACCCATGCAGATACAGCAGAGTTCAAACACAGGGCAGGTTTTGACTACTAGAATAGGAGGGGTCACTATCGCAGGAGGGAATCCTTTTTACAGGTACGGGAATAGGCATGTACCAAAAATAGGACAGCTCACAGGGTGACTTGATGTGTTCAGTACTATCAGTGACGGCAAATCCTCAAGAGGAACCAAGGGTTGATGTTACCATAGGAGGCAAATCTTTTTCTTTTTTAGTAGACACTGGGGCAACTCGCTCATGCATAGGAGAAGGAACATTTTCGCTATTAGGAAATGCCATGAATGCTCAAGGGTTCTCTGGAGCTACAAGTAGAGTTCCTTTCACTAAGAAATTACCGGTCTCTGTAGGAGAGTGTGATATGTGATTTATTATTATTATCATTATGTCTGTCCCTTTGTTGTATTCAAAAGAGACACCAGTTAATATTCTGGGCCGAGATTTAATGACGAAGCTAAATATGACGATTTCCTTCACTGACGAAGGCATAGTGTGTTCCACGCCAGGAATACATTATTTAAATGTGGGTGAATTTATCATGGCATTTACAGGACAAATAGCTCTGCGAGGAACACCATTAGAGCCCGAGGTTTTCCACTATGGGATATGCATTTTGTTAATGTGGCTTCCCGGTTTAGTGGGCAAGATTATGAGAATCCCTGATGAATTTCTGTTAAGGCCGCAGATACCTATGGACAAAGAGGGGGGCAGGTTTTTACCCTGGAATTACAGGCAGCCATAGTGCAAGGGGAATTGTCTATGCTCAAAAGATTTGATGACGAGGGCAGGCCATGGAGAACAGTGATTGCCATTCGGGAAGGGTACACATTGACTGATGTCACTGGCGAGGATAAGTTTAAAGACGACCCGTCAGACGATGAAGTGGTATTCGAAATGAGCATTAATTATTAGATCAGGATAGAAAGAAGAGTGATCCCACGGCGGATGATGATAGTGCGGCAGCGTCCACCATTTTTTTAACGTGGAAATGGAAAAAGTGCCAACCTCGTTATGGACTATGGGCCCCTATGATGTAAGCCTGTTGAAAGGGGTGGGAGAAGTCAAGATCGAGTTGAAACCAGGAGCAATTTTACCTCGAGCCAGACAGTATCTTATGTCATCCATGATGGAACAAGGCATCTTGGTGACGTCAGAGTCGCACAGTAATGCCGCAGTGTAACAGATAAAAAAAATCAAAGGGTGGATCATGCCGTTTAATCCAGGACATGAGACTGATTAACCAGATTGTAGAGGCAGAGTTTCCTCTAGTTATGAATCCTGTGACGATTTTATGGAGTATTCCCACAGAAGCGTGATATTTTACAGTGATTGACTTGAAAAATGTGTTTTTCTGAATCCCGTTAAGATTCGCAAGATCTTTCGTCCTTTATGTTCCGTCAGACTAAGTTGAAAAGCACACTTTTGCCCCAGGGGTATTGTGAGTCTCCATTGATCTTTAATAGGGTCCTGCAGATGGACCTAAGCAATATTGATTTGCCAAGTGTAGTGCTGCAATACGTAGATGATATTTTAGTCTGTAGCACGACACAGGAGGAGTACAGACGAAACTCGATTCAGCTAATGATTATTTTGGCAGACAAAGGACATAAAGTGTATTAGGAAAAATTGCAGTATTGTCAGGAAGAGTTGTTGTACATAGGTCAGTTAATTTCACATGAAGGAAAGAATGTTAAACCTGAAAGAGCTGAGGCAATCATTAAAACGTCAAAACCGCACACAATAGAGCAAATGCAGCAGTTTTTGGGACTGTGTAATTATGTCAGAGCATGAATATTTGATTATAGTTCATAAACAAGACCCCTTTTGCAGGCCCTGAAGAAAGCACAGGTGAATAAGGAAAACATTGAATGGACTGAGGAGATGGAGGAGGGTTTGACGAATTTTAAAAAAAGCAATGTGTACAGCTCCAGTTTCAGGAATTCCCAATTATTCTGAGGAGTTAATTTTATTTTTCGCACATGAATGGAACATTTATGAAAGAGGTG
Source organism: Ambystoma mexicanum (assembly GCF_040938575.1). Taxonomy (NCBI): domain Eukaryota; kingdom Metazoa; phylum Chordata; class Amphibia; order Caudata; family Ambystomatidae; genus Ambystoma; species Ambystoma mexicanum. The sequence goes on along the minus strand of NC_090936.1, from coordinate 293,347,012 downwards.
CTCACACAGAGAACCACATTGGGGTACCAACCCTTAGAATACTACAATGGGATTTTAGACCCAGTTATGATGGGTCACTTCCCTTGTGACCAATCACTGGCAGCAGCCGCGCTCACTATCGAGAAGTCTGCAAGCATAGTGATGGGCTGCTGCATGGCTTGATTTGTTGAGCATGCTTGGTTTGCTGTTTTAGAAAAACCTAAGGGTACACTGATGTCTCAAAGAGCTTCTGCTTATGAGGTTGTTATATGGAATCCAGCTATCAAGATAGTCAGGTGTAAAATGGTGAATCCTGCCACATTTGTAGCCGAACCACTGGCAACTGATTAGCAAGTGCATGATTGCTCAAATTATGAGGAGTTCTCTGACGAGATCCTGATGGTAAAAGAAAATGCTTTAGCAGCTGGGGACGTTCTCTTTATTGGTGGGTCTTCGAAGATTGATCAAACTGATGGCGAAAGACATTCAGGTCCAGCTGTGGTAAGGCACATTGCCAACTGGGAATTTGAAGGAGTAGCAAGTGCGAGACTACCGTCTCATTTTTCAGCAAAGGCTGCAGAATTGGTGGCGCTTATTGTCGCGCTCGAGAATCACACAGGGCAGGAAGTGACAGTGTACAGTGGGAGGGGCTACCTCCGAGTGGACGGCACGCCACATTATTGTACAGGTTTATTAAAGTACTACAACTCCCAGTAGCCATCACGATAGTTAAGTGCGCAGCACATACTAAGAAAACAGACTTTATTTCACACAGAAACCAAGCTGCAGACAAAGAGGCCAAAAGGATTGCATATTCATCTGATATTTCAAGTTTTGATACTCCTGATGTAAAAGAAAAGTGGTTGTAATAATGGTTGTAAATGATAGGTTTAATCATTTGTCAAGAACACAGTTGATGGTAATTCAAGGGGGAGGGCCACAGGAAGAAAAGGAACTGTGGACACAAAGGGGGTGTTCTTTATCCCCTTCCGAAGCACTGTGGTGACAAGACCGCACTAGTAAACCACTGATGCCTCTAGCCTTATTAAGGGTGGCGTTAGAACAGCTGCACTACCCTGTGCATGTTACTCGAGGGAGCCTCGCAGCAACCATTGCAGAGGACTGGTTCGTACCGAACCTGTTAGAACACGTCGCTTTTTATGTAGTAAACTGCATCGTATGTCAAAAGTTTACTGCTGGGCACACACTGCAAACAGTCAGAGATGTCATTCCTCGACCAAATGGTCCTTTTCAGCATTTACATATTGACTATGTTGACATGCTGCAAGTTTGAAATGGATATAAGTATATGATAGTGGTAGTGTGCCCCTTCTCGAGATGGATTGAAGCCGGTCCATGTACACATCCTGATGCCACTTGCGCTACCAAGGTTTTATTCCGAGAAGTATTTCCTAGATGGGGAGTATATGAGTTGCTGAGATCAGACAATGGACCTCATTTTGTGAATGAGGTATTCAAACAGATTAGCTTATTGCTTAGTATTAAAAATAAGTTTTCTTCTGCTCATCACCTGCAATCGAATGGGATATGTAAGAGACTCAACGGTCTTCTCAAGGAAAGGATAGCAAAACTAAAATGGACACTGAAGAAGCTGTGGCTGCATTGCCTTCCCCTTGCATTATATGCATTGAGAAATCAGCCCACTTCTGACTACCACCTCACACCCCACAAACTAGTTACAGGGAGGAGGATGAGAACACCTCTGACTCCTCCATCGAGGACTAGGAGTGATGCCCAGACAACTGCAGAATTATTAGGAAATGAGCTACAAGAGTACTTAACATGTATGACCGCTAGATCAACGCAAGCGGAACGGGTGTTCGTCTCAGAACTCAGATGAAGGCAATAAAGCAACCGGACCTAAAAAGCTATGTATTCCTAAATTATTTGCCGGCGACACTGTTCTAGTAAGGAACTTCACAAGGAAGTGGTACAAACCCAGATTCTGTCGCCCTTTCGTTGTGGAAGACATTACTCCCTCAGCAGTTAAAGTCCAAGGGAGACAAGCTTGGATACACTTAGAAGATGTGAAAGTCTACGATGGAGAGGCCGACATACCCCCAACCCATTCGGAAGCAAGTCAAGAAAAGGAAATTCAGCATGTGCAGACTCGATCGATGACAAGGAAGAAAGGCGCAATGACTATCCAGTAGATAGACGAAAGTGTACATTTGGACTGTGGCTCCTCTGAAACCCTCCTTATAGATATTATAGCAGGAAGTGAGAAAGTTACTGTTCTTGAGCCACAGGAGTTTGTTGACATTGAACATTGGAGTGCTGAAGTAAATGGAAAAATGCCCGATTTAGACTTCCTTTTTGACGACTGGAAGAAGGAGCAGTTCCCCGACTCGTTGTCATGATTACAGCCCTCTGAGATATCAGGCTGGAGCCAGGCCACGATCACATTTAAGGCCCCTAAGGGTCTCTCCATCCTCCCAGGGACCCACTTGGAGTCAGCCAGGCTCACACACAGCCCTAAGATTCACTTGGCATTGGACTTGTAATGCATTGTGGGCAAGATGGATGCCCCCAAATAATCCACTTCCTTGAACTGAATATGCAGTCTAGCATTTTGGGTGTGGTTCAACCCAGGGATACCTGGGATACCTGAATTCTATTTAAACCACGCCCGGGCCGAGAAACACACTTTGCGTTTTTCTGCACCTGCAGCGTGACACTCACCGTGCTCTGATCGGTCTCCTGAAGGCCTTCTCCTTTCCTCCGCATCCAGTGCACCTGCAAGAACAAGAACAGCATTAATAATAAACTTACCTTGAAGAGCATCCAGCTTCCATCCATCGCTCCTCCAATCCTGTGGGCAGCTACGGCGGTGTCATCTCCATCTCGGCACACCGCATCCTAGGGAAGGATAAACGAACAGAAGAAAAGACATTAGTAAGCAATCTCCATATTTTAGCTTACGCAAAAACTGTAAGAAGGGTCATACACTTACCTGAACTTAAGCCGCTCATGGTAACTTCAGCTCCGGAGCATCCCATCAACCTGCAAGGGGAAAAGACATTCCAGGTTAGCACGGAAAGCATTAGGAGGCGTTGCACATTGCGCTTACTCACCGCACCTCATCCTCTCAGCTGGCAGCCACGCTGGGGTATTGCGGCACCTGAAAGGGACACAGAGACGAACGTTGGTTAATGCAAGGAAGAGTGGGCAGCATCGCGCTCTCACTCACCATTAGTGCTCGGCTCATCTCAGCAGCACAACACCATGTCCGACCCCCCTCCAACACCTAAGGAAGGAAAGACACATTAGAAGAGGCAAGAGTCAAAAGAACACTTCATAAGACTCATTCGAGGGGATTGGGTCCTCCGACGTATTCCATATCTATGACATGTAATCACCACAGCTGTGCTGCTTTGGAAACTTTTTTCGGCGTCTGCGTCCTGCGTCGATGACGTCGATGCGCCGTCGTCGAGGGCCTCCTCCGACGTCATCCGATGTGATAAGTAGGACGCACGACGCCCGTAGCCTCAGTTCCGTTTTTTCCGCGAACGTGTTGCTTCGTGTTTCTCGGTTCACGCCTCGACTCTTTGGAGTTCTGTTCTTCTCGGTTCTTCGAACCTGTTCATTTTGTGCAAATCCTTCGTGTGAAGATGTCTTCTACTTCGTCTTCGACCCCGCGTCCGGGTTTCAAGAAGTGCGGGGAGTGTGGGTCCAAGATGTCGGTGACGGACTCGCACGACGCCTGCCTCTGGTGCCTCGGGGAGGCCCACGACACGGATGACTGTATCGACTGCCAGTCGCTCACGTCCAAAGCCTTACGCAAACGTAAGAAGAAGTTGTCGGTAGGTCGGGTGTCCAAGCCCAGGAAGTCGAAGTCTGCGGGGCTTTCGACGGATGATTCGAGGGGTGACTCTCCGCGTCATCGTCGGAGGTCTCGTGGGTCTCCTTCTAGGAGTCTGTCTCGCCACTCCTCAGCCTCTTCGAGGCGTTCTCGGAAGCGCCGACACCGGTCGTCTTCCAGGTCCTCCTCGGAGGACTCTGCCCGGCACGTCGCTTACCCCACCAGCCGTGCGACGCCGGAGGAATGGGCTTCCTTCGGGAAGAAAATGCTGGCGATTCTTGAGTCGCAGGGTCGCGCAGCCGTCCGAGTGGGGTCGGTCGTGTGAGGTCGAGAGACACCGTTCGCATGAGTGGTCGGCACGAGTCACGGGAGAGGTCCCGTTCGGACAGGGAGACTCGTTCTCGCCGTACCCGTTCCAGGTCCCGGTCCTCGACGCGTTCGAGACCGTGTGCACCTGTGAAGTCTTCGAGGAAGACATCGACGTCTGAGGCGTCGAGGGCGTCGACAGGCTTTCTCGAGGCTCCGGGGCTGTGTCGACGCCGCCGATGCTGGAGGCGCTGCGTCTGACGTCGACGCCGATTTCCTTGGCGCCGATCCTCTCGGCGCCGATGCCGGTTCTCTCGACGCCGGCGCCAATTCGCTCGACGCCATCGACACCTTTCATGTCGGAGGTACCCCGTGGCACGGGAGAACCCCCTAGGAAGGCTCTGGTTAAGAGCAAGCACTCTCGGGTGCCTTCTTTTCGCCACCTGGACTATATTTCAGAGGCGGATGAGGATTCTGATGGCCTGGTTCCTAGTCAGGTTCCAGATGAAATTGTCTCGGGCCATAGTCAGTTTGACGATTTGAGACAGTCACTGCATGATGCCAGTGGACTGGACACCTCTCCGGAGGTGGAGTTTTGTAGGCCTGAGCCTGGCTCTCATGCCGATTCCTCGTACCGGCGCCTTATGGCTAGGGTTTCTGAGTACTTGGGATGGTCTTCTCCCCCAGGGGAGTTTGTGCAGGATGATCTGACGGACATCCTTGATGTTGGTCCCCCAACTGACCCGGTACTGCCGTTCCATATGGCTTTACAGAGAAGGGTGGCGGCGGCGGCTTGGACTGCTCCAGAGAGTCTCCCGGCGGTGGGCAGATCCTTGTCGCGAAAATACCGTCCAGCCAGTAGCGACCCCTGCTACTTGACCAGGCACCCCACTCCGGAGAGTTTGGTGGTGCAGGCGGCCCCGGCAAAGCAGGCGTCGTACCCCACCATCCCTCCTGATAGGGACGACAAACGTTTTGATGGCTGGGCGAAGAAAGTGTTTTCTTCTGGTGGTATGGCGCTTCAGGCGGCCAACTCCATTTGTGCCTTGTCTCGTTTCACTCACACTCTGTGGAACTGTGTTGCGTTGGCGGCTGAACATATTCCCGAAGGGGACGAACGGGATGGTTTCCTTGCTATGGTCCAGGACGGTAAGGATGCCATGTGTGAGTCCGTTCAGTCGGGTTTGGATTTAGCTGAATGCGTCAGTAGGTCCATGGCGGCGAGCACTGTGATACGCAGGTTTGCGTGGTTGCGGAAATCGGGGTTTGCTCCTGATGTGCAGTCCCGGCTCCTCAACATGCCCTTTAACGGTGAACACCTTTTTGGCAGCAAGGCTGACGAGAGCCTTGAGAGGTTGCAGACCTCAAAAGCTGCAGCGAAGTCGTTGGGCGCTACAGTTCGCCAACCTCCGCCTTTTCGTCCTAGGGGACAGCAGTGGAGGGGTGGTTCCTTTCGCTATTACTCATCCTTCAGTAAAGCGAGAGGAGCTGGCAGTCAAAGAGGCCATCGCAGGGGTACCAGAGGTGGACGACAGGGTACCCGTGGTGCCAAGGCCGCTCGGGCAGTTGCCTCTTTGCCCTCAGGTAACGCCGCAGCCGCTCCCACTCAGTCGTGAGGCCATGTCCCATGGTTCGCCGGTTGGGGGAAGGCTGGCGCAGCATCTTGTAGAGTGGCAAGCCATTACTTCAGATGTGTGGGTTCTGGAGATCATAACCCACGGCTACTGTCTTCCCTTTCGGCACAGGCCTCGCGACAATCTACCGGGTAACCTCTCTTTGCAGAGTCCGGATCCGCTCCTTGCGCAGGAAATTCATGCCCTGCTGGAGAAAGGCGCCATAGAACTGGTGCCTATAGCGGAGAGGAACAAGGGATGGTATTCCCCTTATTTTTTTATTTCGAAGAAAGACGGGGGATTGAGACCCATCATGGACTTGCGCGGTTTGAACAAACTCCTCAGGAAGGACAAGTTCAAGATGGTTACTCTCTCTCAAGTCCTCCAGGCCCTTCAGCTTCAGGACTGGTTGGTGTCACTCGACCTCAAGGATGCTTACTTCCATGTGCCGATCCATCCCAAGCACAAGAAGTACCTGAGGTTCGCGGTTGGCGACTCGCACTTTCAGTTTCGGGTCCTGCCGTTCGGATTGACCTCCGCCCCGAGGGTTTTCACCAAGCTCATGGTGGTGGTGGCAGCGCATCTCAGGCAAGGGGGGATTCACGTCTACCCCTACCTGGACGATTGGTTGGTCAGGGGGAGCTCTCCCGAGCAAGTCCTGGATCATCTGGCCGTCACCTGCCGCTCCCTTCACAGGCTGGGCTTCTCCCTCAATTTAAAGAAATCCCATTTGACGCCAACACAGCGGCTCCAGTACATCGGAGCGGTGCTCGACACTTCCCTGGGGCTGTGTTTTCCTCCCCAGGTGAGGGCTCTTCACATTCAGCAGATGGTGCACAAGTTTCAGCATGCCCAGACGCTCCCTGCGTTCGAGTTCTTGAGGTTGCTCGGCCTCATGGCATCCTGCATTCTTCTGGTGCCAGAGGCTCGCCTGCGGATGAGATCTTTGCAGTGGGCACTCAAGACGCAATGGTCGCAGTCCTCCGGCAGGATGTCGGACCCGGTTCAGGTGCCGCCCTCGGTCGCCCGGGATCTTCTGTGGTGGGCCGTCGAAGGCAACTTGATGAAGGGGGCTCCATTTTGGCTTCCCTGGCCGGAGGTGACGATCGTGACGGATGCATCCCTCACGGGATGGGGAGCTCATGCCAACGGGCTGACAGTCAGCGGTCGTTGGTCTCCGTCGTAGTCCAGACTCCATATCAATCTTTTGGAGCTGAGGGCCATCAGGCTAGCCCTGAAGGCTTTTCTGCCGACTGTGCGAGGAAAGAGTGTCCTGATCCTGACGGACAATACAGTGGCCATGCACTACCTCAACAAAAAGGGGGGGGCAGGGTCACTTCCTCTGTGCAGGGAGGCGATGCAGCTCGAGTTCTGGGCCATCCAGCAGGAAGTTTCGATCTCGGCAGTTCATCTGGCCGGAGACGAGAACGTGACGGCGGACGCTCTGAGCAGGCAGAGCGCAATCTCTCACGAGTGGGAGGTGGCTCAGGAGATTCTCCTGGAGATCTTCGCCCTTTGGGGTACCCCTCAAGTGGATCTCTTCGCCTCCAGTGTCAACCGGAAGTGCGAAAGGTTTTGCTCGCGGGAATTTCCTCCAAAAGATGCCTTAGGAGACGCGTTCGTGGTGGAGTGGTCATTCCCGCTGCTGTACGCGTTTCCTCCAGTCCCCGTCATCCCGCAAGTGCTGCGGAGGTTACGGAAGTTCGGTTCCCGGATGATCCTCATTGCCCCGGCGTGGGCTCGGAGGACGTGGTACCCGGACCTTCTCGACTTATCCATCTGCCCTCCACGTCGTCTTCCCTACCGAGACGATCTGCTCTCACGGGAGGGGGGTCAGGTTCTCCATCCAGAGGTCAGATCCCTCAACCTTCACGCTTGGCTTCTGAAAGGTTGAGGTATAAGGATTGGGACCTCCCTGAGGACGTGATGGAGGTGTTGCTTTCAGCCCGAAGGCCAGCAACAAAGTCTCTGTACCGTTGCCGTTGGCATAAGTTCTGCGACTGGTGCAGAGTTCAGAATGTGGATCCTTTTGAATGTGACATCCCCATGGTTCTGTCCTTTTTACTTTCTTTGGCCCACAGGGGCTTGCAAGTGGGTACCGTTAAAGGTTACCTGGCGGCGCTGTCCATCTTTAAGCGCTCGTCTGAAGAGTGTTCTTACTTTAAAATCCCTTTGATTTCACAGTTTCTGAAAGGGCTCACTAATGTGTTCCCTCCGTCACCTTTCCTGGTGCCCGGTTGGGATTTAAACCTTGTTCTTAGGTTTCTTATGGGTGCTCCGTTTGAGCCTTTACATTCTTGCCCTTTGAGGCTGTTAACTCTGAAAACTGTGTTTTTAGTTGAGGTTACTTCCGCTCGCAGAGTGAGTGAGTTACAGGCACTTTCAGTTAAGCCTCCCTTCACTGTATTTCACAAGGACAGGGTTGTCCTTAGAGTTCGTCCTTCTTTTCTTCCGAAGGTAGTGACGGAATTTCATTTGGCCCAGAAGGTTGTTCTTCCGGCATTCTATCTTCCTCCGCATCCTGGTAAGGAAGAGGAGAGGCTCCATAGGCTTGATCCTAGAAGAGCTTTAAGCTTTTATGTTTCACGCATGTCCCGGGTCAGAGTGGACGATCAACTCTTTATTGGTTACGCTGGAAAGCGTTTGGGGCAAGCTGTGACGAAACAGACTTTGTCTCGCTGGATTATTTTGGCCATCTCTGAGTGCTACCGCTTGGCGGGTAAGGACCCACCGGCTGGCTTGCGGGCCCATTCTACCAGGGGTATGGCTGCGTCTACTGCCCTGCAGAGGGGTGTTCCTATTCGCAACATCTGTGATGCAGCCACCTGGGCTTCAGTACATACATTTGTACGTCACTATTCCCTCGATTCCATCCGAGCACAGGATCTGGCCTTTGGCAAGGCGGTCCTTTGCTCTGCTATTTGATTGGCTATTCTAAATCTTGATTCTAAATTCTTTCCCTCCTCCTTGCTCTGGTACTGCTTTGGGAGTCTGTCATAGATATGGAATACGTCGGAGGACCCAATCCCCTCGAAGAACAAGTTACTTTCTTACCTGGTAACGTTCTTTCGATGGGATGGTCCGACGATGTATTCCATATCGCTCCCGCCCTGCCTTCCCCGCTGCAGAATTTCTTTTGCGATTGCAGCTTACGTTCCGCAAGGCTCTGTGTCTGACTGGCAGTTGACTAGTGTCACACGTTCTGGGGGAAAAAACTACAACTGAGGCTACGGGAGTCGTGCGTCCTACTTATCACATCGGATGACGTCGGACTATTATGTTTTTTCTGTTTCTATTGATCCACACGGTTTACTTTAATGGTTCCACAAGAGAAGGAGTCCCGTTAATCCTTCCCACTCCAGTTACCTTTGCAGAACTGGACACTGTAAAAGGACCATGGCCATATGTGTTTGTCCCTACACTAGTAGCCAATGTGAAGGCACGGATTTCTCTGACAAGTGTCCCTATGATTCCTCCAATAGGAAGAATGTATACTGATGTATTTCATGAGTTGCTTATACAAGCTCATCTGGCAAGAAAGAGACCTAAGAAGTTCAAGTGAGGATGATTATGAATTAAATGATTATTTAGACAGTACAGCACATTTGGGTAATAACACGTGGTATCAGCACATGAAAGAGGTGGGAAAAAGGACTTCTAAGGCGGATTGCTATGTATGTGCTTGCTTGCCTTATGCTATGGGTCAGTCTAAAATATTAATAACTGGTGAGATAGAAGTTCAAACAACTCATTGCCTGACTCACTTTGCACTCTGTCATACAAGAGGTCAGTTCCATGGTCGAATGGCATCCTTGGTATGGGTGACAGAATGGTCAGCCCCAGAAGAAGATGATTATGTCCAAGATTTGAAGACAAGAGAAAGAGCACACACCAGAAATCATGTGATAATATATGAACAGCGTGTCATGAAGGGAGCTGGAATTAGATGGGAAATAAACAGGAAGCTCAACTGCCAAGGAAAAACTGATCAAGAAGTCTGAAGCTACAAAGAACGAGTCCAAATGCGGGGAACAGTACTTTCTTCAGACGGCTGTAAAGAAGGCATAGTCGTATGCAGAGCCTTGGCAGTAACTGGTCATAATTATTATGGCCAGTTATCGAACGAGTGGAAAAGGGATGCAAACCTCTCTGGCCGAGGCTTGCAAAGCTATTGACATGGGCCAAAGACAAAGGAGGCCCATGGCAGATAGTGCCTTTGGCTAGTTCAGAGCTATTTTTCAGAAACAATGGCATGAAAAAAGTTGGAGAGAATCAACACCGCAGTCGAATTTTTGGTGTGCCAGGAATGAAAAATGGGCCTGTGGTGATAATGGATCACTACTGGGCCTGTGAATCCAGAGCATACATAAAGCTGCCTAGAGATTGGGGAGGACTGTGTTCTATCGTGATTGTTCATGTTCCAGCATTGGTAATCCCAAAGAGTGACTTAAATATTGGCAAGTTTCCGAAAGCACATGCTCACCTGAGGAAGAAGATATCTGCTGAACTATTTGATCGAATGAAGAGGGAAATCTATTTCTCAGCCAAGTCAATGGAGGCCTTTGATGCTATTCCATATGAAAACAGATTGTTCAGCAAGAATGCTTCAGTTTTTACTGTTCTCTTTATGCCTGGGATCCAGACGATGGCAAAAGCCAAATTATTACAGATAACCAGACAATCAACACGACCATAAAGGGATTCAGTGCTATGAAGGAGGAGCTAAGAGCCATACACCTGATGACTCTTCAGAACAGATATGTCTTGGATATGATTACAGAGCTATGGATGGCAGTGTTCTTGCCAAAATCAGAGAATCATGTTGCCCATTCATACCTTCTCACGACAACAAGAATGGCACCTTGACAGAGGCCATAACGATGCTGACATACCTACACGTCAAGATGGAAGACGAAGTGGAAGACATTGCTGACGACAGCTGGTTTGCGTCAATTTTCTCATGGGTTCCACAATGGATGGCGAACATTTTCAAGTTCCTGGGAGCCCAATTGGTGGTGATCATGTTTGGGTTCTGTGTGATCGGGATAATAATCACGCAATGCAAGAAGACTGCGAAGAAAGTAGTAGGAATGAAGATTGTGATTGATGTCAAATCAGGATTCCAACCTAAAGAGCTGACAGATGAAGAAATCAGAGACTATGTAAAGGCCAGTATTCATGCACCTTAGTGGACAAAGTTCCTGTATCCGAAGAATCACAAGAAGTATGTTGGAAGATGGATCTACTGCAGTCCCAATGGACAATGCAGTCTGATGACCTGGAGTGTTGATGAGCATGTGAAATCAGCAGGATGCCTGTAAGGAGTCATAAAGATATGGACTCCCAAGAAGCACTTATTCAGACGAGGATGTCTTGATGTGAAGATTGATGAGAGAGTTGTCGATGAATCGCCCAGAGGGTGTAGTGTAGAGGAAGAGCCAAATGCCCCTACCAGAAGCTCTGCCCCCATGTTGCTCATATGTTGGGAACTGGAAATTGCGAAACATGCAGTACCAGTGAGGATGCATATACCGCAATTAATTCATGAGACAAGGTATCCATTGAGAAAACCCTACATGCATGCATGCAGTTGGAAAATAGCTGATGGCGAAGGAGAATTCAAGAAAGGCTGGCTGGCCCAGCACCAAGAGTCAAGGCCACTGCAAGCCCGGTTGTCTGTCAAGAAGCTACATGAACGTGAGAAAGAAAGAAACTTCTGTTTGAGGGGGAATGAAGAAACACTGAAGGAGTCAAGAGTTCATCATTTAAAAGTATTATATGCAACAAAAAGCTCAAACGTGGTCTTCAGTCACATGATCAGATCGAAATAGACTTTGGGTCGAGAAACATAGAAACCAGAAGATCAGACCATGCCACACTCCCTTTTATTCTCAGGCACAGGGAGCTTCTACAAGGCCAAGTTCAAAGCCTAATTGAATGGCAGACCGCAGGAGTGATGATAGATGTTGGGCCAATTGGGTGGAGAAGCATGATCAGGCAGACCCTCCTATCACATCCCCAAGTAGGATTTCTTAGTTTGCCATGTAGTATGACGTCAGTAGTCGTGAATTTTTAGTATAAGAATGCTTTTTTTTAAATTAAATGCATTGAGATCGTACTGTGCGACGTCCGTTGATGTCCGTTGTAACCCCGTTTTAGATAATTGTTAATAATACAGTACTAAGTTTTGCCAACTTCCTGAGTAGGTTTAATTATTGTTTTCTGAGTAAGTTCTGCATCCCCATCTATCTCTAAGTATTGCTACCTCGTTTTAAAGGGCCCCAGTTCCCGGGGTTCACCATAAAAAGCTCCCCCTAGGCTCTCATTGTCCCACTGCCTTGCCAGCTTGTCCTCACCTCCTCCTCCCTCAGGCCACCCCCACACCAACAAACACCTTGGTGCCCACCAACTGCCCTCCCCACAGGGCCTGGCAGTCGTTCCCGCCACCCAGTCAGAGCGACCAGGTGCCATAAAATAACCCATACCTGCACATCGCCTGCTAGTGTCGCATCGGTTACATTTCAATCTGTCAACAAAGAACTACCCCTCAACGGAGGGTGCTGCAAACAAAACTCCCCCAACCCATAACAGACCTTGGAGGCAACCCAACAACTTCCCTCCTGTCCCAACAGCAGACCAGTAGCAGCTTGCCTTCTCAGGCTCAGCTGCCTCTCCTGCACCCGCCTCCCCATCCTTGGGTAGCATGCAGCAGCTTGATGTTGTAAAACTGGCATCTGAAGTCAGAACTGGGGTATGTGGCAGTCGCCTGCAGAAGCGACTATCAGGGCACCAGCCTCACGTCTCTATGTCCCAGTTCCTCGTGCTCCCGTATTCTATTTACGTATCCCTCGCACATTACCATACATGCTGCAGGGGGGAAAGAATCAAGGGGCAAATTCCATTGCATGTTCCAACACCACTTAACTATGGCCCGTTATTGCCCCTTCTTGGGAGCTGCGGTATCCCCTGCTCATTCATCCACGAGTGTGCTTCCGCCGTGTCCTCAAAGAAATGCGACTTTCCATTGTATAGGAACTTGAGTTCGGCTGGGTAAATCCACATGTATCACAAATTCGCCCACCGTAGCTGCTCCTTGGTGGGACCAAACATCGCTCTGCACCGCTAGACTAAAGCAGTATAGTTGGGGTAAATCGCCAGCTTTGAAGACCCTCTTCCCTAGAGAAAGCAAGAATCCTCTTCCCTGTCTTTGTAATTCATAATTCTCGCTATCGGAGGTCTCGGGGATGCTCTTTCAACTGTAAATCCTTGTGTCATCGTGCCAGGAACCACCTCCTGCAGGAGCATATTTTCAACATAGGCTGTAGGATCCCTGCCTGCCTAATGCCGAGCATTCTGATGTTATTCCTGCGGGCTCAACACAGTGTTCTAGAGTTTTCACTCGGACTATCAGATCCACTACCTGGGTTTGAGTGTTGGTAATGCTGGTCGTGTTGTCCTGTACTCCCAATTCCACAGTACCCAGACGGTTCTCAAGCACCCGCACAACCTGCCGCAGCAGACTGACATGCACGGTAACTGCGTCAATCTTGTGCTCCAGTGCCGTCTTCAACGCTGCTATTGCTGTTCGGATGGGGCATTCCACCTGCGTGGCTGCCTGCGAAGAGGCAGCCACATCCACTGTGACATCTTGCTGTATTGCGTTGCCCCCTTCCTTGCATGTGAAAGCCTCTGGCCTTCAGCTTTGCAATTCCTGTCCGGCATCTGGATTGACTGTCTAGGCCAGGTTAGTGCGGCCCGGCACAGCAGCACAGAGTTTTTGATGGCCTTACAACCCATTTCAAGCAGGGGAGTCGTTCCTGGTGCTGTGAGCTGCCACTTGGGCAATGGGGGTATCGCTCCACCCCCTGCTATGGCAGCCCCACACAGACAGCCTCTCAGCTGGGATACCAAGCAATCCCCCTGTTCCTTGAGTAGCGTCCCACTGCTGCCGAGCTGATGCAGGCCAGAGCCCCCTGGGCACCACCATTGCCCCCCTTTTTGCTCTTGTTCCACCATAGCTGTGTGGACCCTGTACCGCTCACCTCTGTTTCACACTCCTGGTGATTACAACCAACCCTCCTCGTCCAACGATGCAGCCCACAACCTCCAGTGTAACACATGCTGCAAATACATTTGGACTGGATTTGTGAATAATTGAGAAACCACCTTTTGGGGAGACTCCCTGCATAACATTGAGGCAGCATTGTTGCTGAAGACAAATCAAGTAGGTGGAGTAGTGACTTGGCCTTTCCCTTTTGAATGGACTAATTCTTCCACCTATGTGCTTCCCAATTTATACGGCTCTCCCCACGAGGCTCGCCTAAACAGACTGACCTTCTTGGTTTGAGCCGGGCACGGTCACTTTCTGGCACAGGTGGGTTGTGGTTTCCATTCTGCTCAGCCGGTGCATAGAGACTTTCCCGGGACACTTCATACCTGGGCTGGATTGCCTTCTGTTGGTTCACATTGGTTACGTTCAGTTGAACTTGCTTATTCCTGCATTAGGGTGGAGGGGGAGACGGACTATGGATGCCCCCTTAGCCTATTGGGCGTTACTCCACCTCACACTGTATGCCGGACTTACATTTTATGATAACGGGCATATCGTAGGTCAACGTGCATGGTGGCTAAGATTGTCTCTTTGTCCTGCCTGATTCTGCGTCTTTTTTAATTTTAAAAGACCACATTTCTAGTGTTTTAAACTTTATCTGCTTAAATGTTCAACTGTGTAGTGTTGTTTTATCTTTTGCATCAGTCGCAATCCACATGCTTATTGTTTAATTGTGTAAGATAACTGTGTCACTTAATTACTGAGTAATTCCTTGAGCTCTAACTGCTGGGAACCTAGCCACTAAGTAGGGGGGTGAAAGGTGTAACACCAGGAGTATAGTTCCAACCTGCCGCCATTATGCTGAAAAGAAAGGCTACAATAGAGATTTCTCCAGGAGGTGGGTCAAGGAAAATGTTTAAAGGATTTGAACTGATACAGGATGTTAATGTGCTGATTTCGGAAATCATGGGGTATTGCATGATATAGGGGATGGCCCACCCCTTCTTATAGCCAAATCTAACTGTGTATTAGAGGATCATGCAATAGTTATTACCGAGACCACCCCAGATCCCCCGACTAGACCTCCAATTTTTCCGCCACAAAGTAATCCCATGGGGAAACCAATACCCCTTTCTAAGGAATTGCTGGAGGCGTATGTGGTTGAGAAAATGCCAGGTCAACAGGAGGGCAAAATGTATAGGCTGGTGGCAGGGAGCTGTGATTCAGGAAAAGAAGTTGCACCTTGTGTAATTGAAGTGATTACCTTGGCGAGGCAGGGAGTATCTGCGGTGCCCAGACCTAGCCCGGCTACGGCAGTGGAGCAGCACCATCACCAGACGGCTGAGGGGAAGCTTGCACCCTCAGGGGTAAGGGAGGAAGAGGGGAGTGAGGGAGGTGGCATCCGAGTTGGGCACATGTCTTACCAACAGAGGGTTTGTACTGGTAATAAATTCGAGGCCCTGGCTAATTTGGGTGAAGTTATGACTACGATCCCGGGTGGGGCTTTGTTGATGGGCCGGGGATGACCTTGTTCCCTCCCTACCTCACGCCACCTCTTTTTATCAGGGGGGCCCCAGCTGATTGATAGCATGGGTAAGGGCGATACGGCAAAGAGGGGCTGTGAGGGTTGTAAGCATGCCTTAAGATTGTTGGAGCTCATGCAGGAAGAAAATGCAGAGCTCAAGGGCGATATACGCAGGCTGACTAAATTGGTGGATGGTTTGATGCTACGGGTTCCCAATCCCCTGCGGGCGCCCGAGGACACAGGAGTTTGTAGGGGGAGTTGAAGGGGAGGGGGACGGAGTCGCAGGATGAGGAAGGACGGGAGGCTAATGGGCTAAGTGTTCCGCCCAAGATTCTTGTACTTCCTGCAAATAGGGTTGTCTCTTCATCGCCAAATAGAGCTCCTCCTCATTGTCCTCATTGTCAGGGTGGTAGAGGGGAGGGTTGGGTCGTAGGGAGCCCACGCCCCGCTCATAAGATTTTTGGTCCTGAGAACCAGGAATGGCTCTATCTTATGAATGTCCCGAAAAATCAGACCGCGAGGCATGAACAGGGTGTTAGCCTGCTGAATAAAGTTAGTCACTGGTTAAGGCATAGGAGGGGGTGTCTATTGTTGATTCACAGTGACCTAGTTTCCTGTGAAAGACTGGTAGGCCCGCAGGGGGTGGATGCCATTAAAGTTTGGGTAAAGGATTCCCGTTATGTAAAGGGTCTCTTGGAAATGGAGCAACGGGCCCTTCCCCCTGCTCACCTACAGATCTCTATTAGAATGTCGCCCCCCCACTGAAAGGCTACTGAGTTCCCAGCCGGGTGGGTTGAGGCATGTCCCTGGTGGCCCGATTGGATCTTATCGCATACCAAGGTCCCGTCTTAGGCAGGCTCCCACCACCCAGCCTCATGCCAGGAGCCCGCTTGGACCCCATTGTATGCCAGGAGTTCAGCACCCGTCTCGCAAACTTACCACCCGGTCATGTATTGGGAGTCACCCAGGGGGAACGAAGAAGGCCGGCTAGTGAAGTCTGCCCGAACAGTGTGGGGAGACAGCAGCGTCTCGTTTGCCTCACTGTAAACCAGAGGCGGGGTCATAGCAATTGAAGTGTTGGGCACCCTGAGCAAGGTTGGAGTTGTATTTCTTCTGCTTTCACCCGGGAAGTGGACGACAAAGTGTTGTGAGCGAATCCAACCACAGGTGTGGTAGAGTTCCCACCAGACACATTGCCCAGGGTGCGGGTCCTATCCTGGAACATAGCAGGGGTCGACAAACATCTTATTGACCAGGACTGGTGTTTGTTCATTAGGGGGTTCAAGGTGGTTTCTCTGCAGGAAACTTGGGCCCTGAAATCAACAATTCTGGAGGGGTATGGAACCTTTTTTGTACCTGCACTCAAAGGACCAAGTGGGGGCCTGTGTGGGGGCCTGGTGAGCTGGGTCAAGGATTCACTTTGCAGAGCTGACAGTGCTGGATATGCCTTCTCCTGATCTATTGGCCCTGGACTTGGAATTGTGGGATTACACCCCTGTCCTAGTTGTTAATTTTTACAGCAGGGGCATGCCTGGCGCAGGGGTGTCATTCCTAGAGAAGATTACGAAGGAAGTTATGGCATAGAGAGGGCGCTTCTCCGGTCTTCCAAACATTTTGATTATGGGGGATCCCAATGGCCAAAAGTATGCGGCGCATACTTTTGACAATGGTCGGTCGTCTAGCAAAATTGATTATATTTTTGTCAATCTGGAGGCCTGGAGATTTATTGAGGCATTAGAAATCACCAGCAGGGTGGAGAGCGCCCACCCTCCCCCCCCTCCCTATGTATGACAGTGAGTAAAGATTTCTGGTTTGACATAGGAGGGAGTAAGGGCATCCGTGATGACATAACACTTGCCCCTGATTCATTGGACCAGGCATGAAAGAATGTGAGGTGGGGTCGCTTGGACCTGGAAGGGGTTCTCCCGCGGGTGTATGTTGCAATTTGCCCTGTTCTCAAGGACTTTACAAGGTCAGACCCGAAAGATGCTGCAACCTTGATTAAGTTCATGAGGAAATCATGGAGACATAGGAACCTACTGTTTGACCATGTTATATAACGCTGTGTTATAAAACCCGGTCAATTTTAGACTGAATTCCTTGTTGGATGCTGGGGGGGGGGGGGAAGACGTTTGCCAGGGCACTTTTATTTCACCTGGATGAGTGGGTATTGAGCTCCGTTGTAATTAATCGTCAGGTGGGATTTTGTGAGGGCCTGAACACAATAGACCAAAGTCTTCGGCTGCGCTTGATCTGTGAAAAGTATTCTGTTCTGAGAAAAGTCAGCGTCTATGCTGTGTTTGTGGACCTCTGCACTGCTTTTGATACGGTCCCACAAGCACGTTTGTGGAAGGTCCTGGAGGAGCTTGTGATCCCTGTGGCTCTGCTTTCAGCAGTTCTGAGTCTTTACACAGAGAACTCGGCAGTGGTCCGCTGGAGCCAAGAGGGAAGCCCTTCCCGTAGGATTGCTATACAGAAGGGCGTCCGCCAGCGATGTGTGTTGGCGCCGAGGCTGCTCTGCATTTTCATTAATGAAGTTTTGAAGAGGTTGTTGGCCGCCCAGACTGACGCCCCTTTGCTAGCAGGCGACAGGTTTCCTGCATTGTTGTTTGCCGATGATGCTGTACTCCTCCCTCTCACGCCAGCTGGTGTGTAAAAACAACTGGAGATTTGTGTGTCTTTCACAAAGAAGAATGGGCTTGCCTTGAATATCACAAAAACCAAGGCTATGATCTTCAATGCCAATTCCAAGAAAAAGCACAAGCCTTTATCTCTCTTTTTAGAGGGTGGTGCAATTGAGCAGATTCAGTCCTATGATTATCTAGGTCTGCGAGTTATGGCATCATGTAATTTGAAAATGCAGGTTAAGAAGGGCAACCTCACCTTGGCTAGATATAGCAGAGCCCCTCACTAGATTCACCAGCGAACATGGGAATGGGGCAGAGCACAAGCGCACCAGGCAGCATTGTTTGGGGCGGAACTCTGGGGGCACGTGGAGACCAAGTCCTTTGCAGTGGCTGAGAACATTTCTGAAGAATATCCTTGGGTTGCCCACTACGGCCCGAGCATCCCAGTGTTTTGAAACTGGATTGGAGGGCTTTGAGATGATCTGTAAGTTACGCCCAGTCTTTTGCCCGGCTCAGGTCTAATCTTCACCTTCTTAAATACAAAGAGGCAGTTAAAGATGTTTTGTCCCAGCAGGGGGCGGCTCCTTAAAGTGGGCTGCCCATGTGAAAGAATATCTGGGTTTGCTGGATTTGGAGGATTACTGGTCAAATCCTTCAATCATCACACCGGTTGCAAAGGAAGCAATCAAGAGTGCAGCAGGGGCAAAGGCACGGGAGGACATCCAGGGAAGATCCAGGGCTTCTGAGCAGCTGGCCGGATATCTTTCAATAAAGAGGCGGGCAGGCTGCAAAGAATACCTGGACTATGTCTCGCCCAGGTGGGAAAGAGCATTATATTTAAAGTTCTGTATTGGAATCTTGCCAACTGCTGTATTTCAGCATAGATGGAATACTGCTGTTTCTGCATCATGTATCCTTTGTGGTGAGTCTGAAGAGACAGTAGAACACCATTTGTTACTCTGTCCGGCCACCATGCCTCTGAGGATGCGATCCCTGAAGCCCCTGTTCCTAAGCCGTGGATGTAGGTCCCTAGTTGGTGCTATGGCAATTTGCCTGGACCACTCGGATAAGAAGGCTGTGCTTGCCACTACAAGTTATCGGAGCTGGGCAAGAAAAATGTATATGTGGAAGGCTAAGTTGCTGAATAGTGCTATGGGGTAAAGACATCTTTCTGTACAAGCTGCTGTTGTTTGTATAATGCTGAGTAATTATGAGCTAAGCGATTGTGACGATGTAATGTTTTTTTACTTTTCTGTGAACTGCTTTTATGACTATCTTGTCGAATTAAAACAATGTAAGTAAAGTAACTGCAGTGATCAACGTGCATAGGCGGAGCCCCTGGGCGCCACAAAGTCGAGGACACTGTGAAAAACCAAAGGGTGTTTCACAACCTAGTCCCCGGGGTTCCCTTACTCAGGAAGCCAGGGATGGGCCATTGCTTTTGGATCCCGATCCTGGGGGTGGACAAGTGAGGGAGGATCACCTGGATAAGGGGTGTCCTCAGTGAGTGGGAGAGAAGCACCCAAAGGTGAGACATGGATCCCCCTTTTTCCACAACCCATCTAACCCCTATCCCTCTTTATTTTATGGAAACTACAACTCCCATAATTCCTCCTCACCTTGTCTTGACAAAAGTACTGCACCAAGGAAGAAGAGGAATGAGGACAGAAGGATTACCTCCACTGACTTTCATTGGCCCTGTCCCTGTAGTGAGGCCAGGCAGAGTCAGGCATGTAGTTCTAATCATGTACACCGGCCACCTATTAAGTCACCCTGTGAAAATAAAAGGTGGCGCACACAGACGCACTTTGAGCAAGGCTGGGTACGAGAAGGAACAGTTCTTCCGAGGCTGATGCGAAACAGGCTGTGGGAGGTGGAAGGCCAAGGGGCTGATCAGCAAGTGAGCGGATCGAGAGAAAGCCAGGCAAGATTTCCAAGCTTTCGGGAAGCCATGCGTGTTCGAAAGACAGAGCAGAGAGAGCAGAGGAAAGAAACCTTCAAGGTGCAAGGAAACGGCCTGTGACCCTCCTGGGTCAACGGCAGAGTTGGGAGGCGCAGAGGAGGGGTTGGTAACGGCCTTGAGCAGCGAGGAAAAGATGAAAGACAATTTAACACAACCAGTGAGTTATCGAGCTCAACAAATGTCTGGTTGATGTTAAAGAGAAAGTGACTGTGATTTGAAAGTTGAAGGTTGCTGGCATGTGGTGATAAACCTTGAATGAAGACGGTAATTCTTAAAAGAAAAGGATACAGAGTAACCGAGTGGTCCTGCGAGAGGAAGTCGAACATTCGAAAGTGTCTGTGAAATGTTATGAACTTTTGAAAGGTATTACAAGCCAAAATCAAAGGAAAGAAAGTTGAATAAGAGTACAATGTAATATGTGAAATGTGAAGTACGTCAAGAGGGAGAAAGTAAAACCCCGCCAATCGGGCCAAAGTACAATATAATGAACTTTGGAAAAGACCAAGAAGATCAGTGAAAGAATATAAGAACTACAAGTACCAAGAGGCATTGGTGCTGTAAAAGAAGATTGTGAATTGAAGGAATATGAGAAGAGAGGTCGAAGTGGTCATGCAGAGGTCTATGTAAATTCCATGCAGTTTTGAAAGTCTTCGGCAGTGAAAGAGAGCAAAGATAAAATGTGGGGAAGGGAACCCCCACACAAAACCAGACAGGCTTCAGCTCGGTAGAGGAAAGCATGTACAGAACTGTAAGTCATTTTTTGAAGAGGTGAAACCAGACAGCCTGGAGCCCGGCAGAGGGAAGCCTGTGCAGAACTGTGACAAATTGAGAGCGTATAAACTGAGTATTAACGACAAGGTGTGTGAAGCCTGAGGAAAGGATTGAACTAGCAGAAATTGGAAGACTAAAGATTGAACTGTGGAACTGTATCAGTAAGCCAAAGTGTTCATGATTGACAGACAGAACTGTACTTTCGACCTATCCTTTGTTTATTAAGAGACACTCTAGACCCTGTGAAGTTGAACCTGGGGAAGGGAGTGATGATGAAGTCATTCTGACATTTATTTTTTTTACACACTATTTTCCTTTTTGTATTCCCTTAGCACATTTATTATCTAGAGAAGGAGGGCAAGGTTAGGTTTTCTTAGTATAGGCCTTTTTATTTTGACCAAACTGGCTTGGACGTATTTGTTATCTCCGAGATTACTTCAATTTTTGAGTTGGGGCCAGTTAGGAATTCTACCATTCCAAGCAAAGTCGTAAAAAAGGTTTTGAAACTTGTATCCATTGTGTCTGCGTCTACTGCTTGATACCATGCCTTCCTCACAACACCCATACACAACCCAGCACTGTGCCCCCGCAGGGTAATGGGAGCGCAAGGCATGGGCGCCTGCAAGCTTAAGAGGAACTCCAAGCCACTGTGCCCAGGGGGCCGTGCCCATTGGGTGCTCCAGGACCCCTGCTGCAATGCTGTGCAGTCCAAAGGTGGGCCTATCGGAGCTTGGGCGAGAAGCCCAGCCTTCAAGCAGGGCCTCCTGTATTCAGATGCAGCTGCAGCGCCTTCCACAGCATCTCGGGGCTTCCTACCGCCCACTCTGTGGTGTCCGGTTCTGTCTCCGGAGTAGGGCAGTTATGCCTGTACAGCACCCCCGCCAGGGGCCTTGCTGCGGCATGTATTGCTTACTGGGTTATAGTCTGGAACTGGCGCACCCGCACTGCTCAGGCCCCCCACTCTGTATCCTCCCTCCAGGGTGCACCGTTCTGCCCTCCAGCTAGCCCGCTGCTTCTTCTGCTGGCGCTACAGCCGTATTGTGCATCAATTCAGGGACTGCCTGATCTCAGAGGAGCACCCCACACCAAGTGAGCAGAGCAGGCCCGTCGGGTCTGCTGCAGCCCACCATACAGAGGCTGCCACCATTATGAACGCGTTGGCCTCAGTCTTTCATCGCTCTGTTCAATGTCAGCTGCCTGAAGCCAATAACAGCACTGCCACAGCGCTGTTCCCTGCAGTGTCCGACCACTTATTCCTGCAAATCCAGGTGAAATCAGGCGCTTCAAACCATCATTGGAAGGGATCATGCGATAGTGTGATGGTCGAGAAGGCCCAATACTGCACTACTAGTCATGGTTGTCCCATTTCTTCCCACAACAAAAGGCAATGTTGGAGTTCTGCCTTGGTAGATAGTGGTAAAAGGGCAAAATAGGGGCCTTCTTTTTTGTTATAGGAAGGCTTGACTCCTGGAGGCAAATTACATAAAGGGAACAAAAGAGTCAACAGCTTCCCCTCTTCAACCGTGTAAAAAGGTGGACTTAGATAGGTAGGAAGCTAGTTTGTACAATTACTAGCTGTTGGAGATCACAGACTGTTTGGGAGGAGGTGTTTTTTAATAATTCAGTTTTATTCATACGTTTAGACACACATCT
This sequence comes from Ambystoma mexicanum, assembly GCF_040938575.1. Taxonomy (NCBI): domain Eukaryota; kingdom Metazoa; phylum Chordata; class Amphibia; order Caudata; family Ambystomatidae; genus Ambystoma; species Ambystoma mexicanum. Next base: position 293,324,702 of record NC_090936.1, on the reverse strand, counting down.
AAAAGGTGTAGGTTCACACAAACACACAATTGAACCTTTAAAAAGCATTTGAGCCTTATTTGGGCACAATGAAAAAAGTGAACATTGTTTTATACTTCACAGTCAAGTGAGGGTTAGTAACATAAGAATAAAGTGCGAAATTCAATACTACTTATAAAATGGTAGTATGTTATTGTTGTCAACACATAGGCTTGTTCGTGTTTCTGGTTCGGGATGGAGTCAGCCTTCACTGGGATTGAACTGTTAGCAGATGAAGGGTCCGAACTGTCATCAGGACGTTATTCAGAAGTGTGAACGCCTAAAGGGACGGATGACACATAGAGAGGGTGTGTATCAGAGGAAGGGTGACCTCACAGAGAGAATGCCTGTAACAAACTGCGTACTAAGGGCCTACCTTAGTAGTATCAGCGGCTGAACTTAAGGTTTTTGGATGCTTGTGCAGGTTTCTTGCAAGGGGGTCTGTAGCGGAGTCTACAGGAAAAGGGTAACAGTCAATTACCCGGATTTTGTATTGACTAATATGGGGCTAAATAAATTAGCAGAAAAAAGCACACCTGTGGATATGCCAGGTCCAGCGGTGGTAGCTCGAGAATCGTAACAAGCACCGGATTCACGGTAATGAACAGATATCCATGGTCACTGTGTGTGGAAATACAGATAAAGTAAGCTAAAATTAGGCTTGCTTTTCTGAAACTCACTAGTAGTGCAACCTGAGCAAAAGTGCCTAGAAGAAAAAGGGCAAATTGGTGCAGGTTGCATTTAGCAGCACTGGATTATGTGCTCAGTGCCTTTTTTTTGCATATAGGGCTCAGAGTGCCGTTGTTGGTAGAATGTAAAAAAACAATACTGGTGACGTGCACTAAGTGGAGGTGAATGTCTCAAATTGAACACTTTTTAAATGTCATGGAACGCACACGTGCGAGTTGGCCGAGATCTTATACAGGATTTATAGCCGTTGTGGCTCGGATGCTCTTATAAGGCTAAAGAGACTTGTTTTTCTATAAATCAATCTGAGCGGAGGTGCCTAGAGGGATGCAGGTACAATGGTGCAGGTTACATTGGAGTATGTGCACGGTGCCATTTTATGCATGTAGGGCTTAGAGTGCACGGTGCCGGTAGACTGTTAGCAAATAATTCTTTCACTAAGAAGAGATGAAAATCTCGAAGTGTACGCTTATTCAATACAGTGAAACGCACACATACGGTGCGCAGTGGCCGAGTTTAGAAAATGCCTGTTGTAGTGCGCATGCGCGGTGAAAGAATGTCTGAGACGCTGTCTGAAAAGGGGGCGCGCATGTGCATTTGGATCGTGTTGGGGGTTGGTCCTTGGCCCCCATGCGTGCCCGTGAGCCCCCAACCCGACAGAGCACACTCGCACACGTCTGTCGGCTTCGGGCTCCCCGGTCGCTCTGCCGGCTTCCGGGAAAGCCCCGTTTATTAAAGCTGCACGCGGCGACGTGCAACGTCAAGCCGCCGCGTGCGCAGCCCTTGCGGGGCAACGCCACACTCCTCCTTTTTCAGGAGGAAACACAATTGCAACATTATTTAAACACGACACATCACACAACAAAACAAACTGCCCGTCCTGAGCCCATGCCCCTTTAATGTCAGCCACCCGGGTCCCCTCACCCCGGATGACTCTCCAACTGTCCCAACACATACTTGCTGAGGTAAGCGGGTTTCCCTCGCCCAGCCCTCTGGGGGTACCTCCCGCTCACCTCAGGCACCGGCAGTCCATCAGCAGCAGCCCCTCGAACCGGAGAGGCCAGGGCACCGAGAGGGGGCCCATCATCCTCCGGTATCTCAGCGACACCAGGGTCCAGAGGGAGTTCAGTTCTCGAGTCCCCCAACTTCTTGAAGAAGCTGACGTTTCGGTTGACAGCCGATCGCCCATCTGAGGCCGTCACCATCGACCCCTTCACGGCGACCACATCCAGGGGCTCTGGTTCGTAAGGGAGGGACAGCTTCCCGTGAGGATGTCGGTTCCGGATGAGCACCTCATCCCCGGGTTCCAGCCGCTGGGGACGAAGGCCCCGGCGCAAGTTCTCTTGGCTGATCCTGGCCAGTCGGTCGGCCTCAACCTGCTGGTCGTTGATCACACCGGGTTCTTTCTCCTGTACCTCTGGCAGTAGCCCCCGGGGGCATCGCCGGAATAACGCCTCCGCCGGGGCGACCCCAGTGGATGCGTGTGGAGTGGTGCGATACACTCTCAGGAATTGATACAAAGCCCGTTGGAGAGGCTGACCTTGTCCTTGCGCAATCCGAAATGTCTTGTTCAGCGTTCGCATCAGCCTTTCTGCGTCACCGTTGGCTCGAGGCCACAATGGGGATATCTTCCGATGTTTGACTCCACAGCTGGCTAGAAATTCTGAGAACCGCTCGCTTTGGAATGGCGACCCGTTGTCCGAGCATAGCGTCAGGGGAAATCCATGGGTTGCAAATATCTTTTCCACGGCGACTACCACATGCTCGAATGCCACCGACTCCACAAACTCCACCTCGGGGTACCGGGAGTACTCATCAACTATGGCCAGAAAGTGGGTGCCCACGGACGTGGACCCAAAGTCCGCATGAACGACCTCCCAGGGCCTGGTCCCCCGAGGCATGGCTTCGATGGCCGGTTCTCTCTGCACCGGGGAGGCTGCCTGACACCATACGCAGGCTGCCACAAAGTCATCGACCCTTTTCTTCAGCTCCGGGAACCAGACCTTCATCCGCAGCCTTGCCTTAGTCTTGGCGGCACCCTGATGCCCGTGATGGGCCAGAGTGATCACATCACCTACTTTGGAGTGGGGGACCACTATGCGATCCCCTCGGAGTAGGAGTCCCGACTCCGAGAATGACAGCTCGTCCTTCACTTTCCACAGTTGTTCAAGGGCGGTCTTCGCCTCATGGGTCCGCCCCGCGAGAGCTTCCAAGACGAACTTCCAGGATCCGCTCTGCATCGACTGCTTCAGTATTTGGAAGCACCCATCCTCGGCCGCTGCAGCCTCCAGCTCCGACAGGGGCATCGCATTTGGTGTTGCTCCTTCCACTACCATCCGGACATGGTCGTCCGCCTCTTCCGCGCAGGTGTCTCCCACCACTCCCCCACGCACTCCGGGATGCCGGGAGAGGTAGTCCGCTGCATTGTTAGCTCCTGGCCGGTACACCAGCGTGACCCCGTACTCAAGCAATGCGAGCATCCATCTCTCAATTCTGGCTGGGGCTTTGAGGACGAGCCCGCCAGGATCGGGAGCAGGGGCTTGTGGTCAGTCACCACAGTCACCGGGCGCCCCAGCACATAGAGGCGAAAATGTCTGCATCCCCACAGGACCGCCAGGGCCTCCCGCTCAATCTGGGAGTAACGCTGCTCCGTTTCCGAGAGCGCTTTGCTGGCATACGCTACGGGGCGGAGGCTTCCATCCCGGTCCACCTGAGTCAAGACCGCCCCCAGGCCAAACGGACTGGCATCGACCACGATCTCCGAGGGTAGCGCTGGGTCGAAAAACGCCATGGTGTCCTCCGTTGTTAAGGCGCTCTTGATGTCCTCGAACGCCGACTGCTCCAGTGGACCCCAGTGCCAGGCCGTCTCTTTCTTAGTGAGAGCTCTGAGCGGCTCAGACCTTGAGGCCAGGTTTTGGATGAACCGACCGCAGTAGGTCACCATGCCCAGAAAGCTTCTCACCTCCGACACCGTTTCTGGGGGCTGTGCCCTCTTTATGTCCTGGACTTTCCGCGGGTCGGGTGACACTCCTCCCTCCTTAAACACGAACCCAAAGAATTCTATGGAGGGGCGCAGGAATTCGCACTTGTCCCGATGGAGGGTGAGGCCCAATGACTGCAGTCTCTCGAAAGTCTTGGCCAGGCGTTTCAGGTGGATCACCTCCGTGGTGGCAAACACCAAAATGTCATCACTGATGTTGAGTACCCCTTCAAGATCAGCAAGGGCACCTCGGATAATGTTCTGAAACACTTCCGCAGCCGACGACACCCGAAGCTTAACCTCTTGTATCTGTAGAGTCCCCGGTGGGTGGTGAATGTTGTTATATACCGGGACTCCGGATGGAGGACAACTTGATGATACCCTGCTCTGAGGTCGAGCTTGGAGAAGAATCTGGCCCCTTGTACCTCAGCGATTATGTCGTCAATGGTCGGAGTCGGGTGTCGCTCCCTTTTGATGGCCTTGTTGGGCAGCCTCATGTCCACACAGATACGAACTGAGTCCGGCTGTTTTGGTTTTCTGGCCATGACAATGGGGGACACCCATGGTGTTGGGCCTTCCACTTTCTCGATGATGTCCAAGGCCACCAGGTTATCCAGCTCCTTGTCGACCTGCTCCCTCAGATGAAAGGGAACTCTCCGGTGTTTCAGGGCAATGGGTTGTACTGAATTATCAATGTGCAGCCTGACTGGATCACCCGTCATTCTCCCAATGCCGTTGAACAGGGCCGCGTACTTGTCAAGTAGATCGTTAATGTCCTCCAGGTATACTGAGTACGCAAAACTGACTATCCCGAGTGCCTCCACAGCCGCACAGCTTAGCAGGGTGTTGTTGCTTATAGGGGTCACGTAGAACCGAGCCCTGATCATCGAGCCTTCATGTTCCACCTTCGCTACGAACGCCCCGTCCAACGGTATAGGCTCAAGTCCACCAAAGGCGAATATGCGAGCTCTTGGCACAGCCAGATTGGGTGGCGGGTCAAGAGCGTCATAATGTCCCCTCGCCATTACATTGACAGATGCCCCTGTGTCCACCAACACGGGAACAGGCGAGCGGTTCACCTCCACCACGCACCTTGGCTGCCTCCTGCTTTTGCCTTTCAGGACCCCCATGCATGAGACGAAAAAGATGTTCTCCTCCTCCTCTTCTTCAGCCCCCTCCATCTGGGTCTCCTCTTCCGCTTGATCTACCTGGGCCACGTTGGATGGCCGGTTTTGGCGCGGAGTCCAGATCCGGGCAGGGCCTCTCGGTACCATAACAGGGAGAGCCGACTTACACACTCTTGAGAAGTGATCAGGCAGTCCACATCGGCCACATGTTCTTCCTGCGGCTGGGCACTCTGTTGTGTGGGGGAGGTCATAGCCACACTTCTGACATGACTCCCCTGATCTCCCGGTTTGTCTCAGGGGCTTCCACCAGGCCTTCTTATTCCTCGGCCGCCCCGCCAAACAGCGCACACCTCTTCGGCCTTGATCGAGCGTGATCCCGCCTCCATTTTGTTTGCCCGTGCCTCGGCCACTTCGTGACATCGACCCAGTTCTAGTATGCGGGGCAGAGTGATCCCCGGCTCTCTGAGGACCTGTCTCCTCAGTTTGCCGGAGGAGCATGCTTGGATCAGCATTGTTCGTATCATATCATCCGCGTCCCCCCACGCAAACCCTTGGGAAAGGCGGTGCAGGCGGCCGTAAAAAGTGTCCAGGGTCTCATCATCCTTTTGTTTGGCCGACAGCATGACAAACCTCTCGAAGTCCACGTTGGCGAGGGGAAGGAAATGTGCGAGGAGAGCCGCTTTGGCCTCACCATAGGTCTGGTCAGCCGGTGTCAGCGACTCGAAGATCTCCTGAACCGCGGCTCCCGCTGAGTACAGCATGGTGGCCACCATGCTGTCGTCGTCCGTCACCCGAGCAGCCCTAAAGTACATGTCCAGGCGGGCCACCCACCTCCTCCATCGGGGCCCCAGGCTGGACGGGGGGCCCGTTGGATCAAATTCTGGTATCGGTTGTAGGGCGGCCTGGGCTCTCGCTTGAGCCATGATGGGAGCCCCTTGTGGAGCGGCTGGTTGCGCTCCTAGTAGTGCCTGGGGTGCAGACGCCTGATTCCCCGGTGGCAACGGTTGCAGTGCTGCAGGCTGTTGCACTGGATGCTGTGGGCCCTGCTGAGGCTGGGCCGCCTGACCTTCGTCCTGAGAGTCTTCCACAGGATCCGCAGCGTCACCGTCCTGGTCGCTGTCGTACATGGGATTGAGCGCACAGGCACCCCCACTTCAAGTCCTGGGGCCACAACTCAGATTCCCACCATCACCATGCAGGTGGATTCACCCCCATGCCCGGCACAGCAATGGTCCACCTTGGAGAACGGAGACGACGGTGAAGTGTGTCCCCTTCACTGAGCACCACCAAAGAGTCTTGCACACAAAGAAGCACCAACTGCCACCACCTTGTGATGACGAAGAGGATCAAGAGAATGTGAAGCACCAACTGCCACTACCTTGTGATGATGAAGAGGATCAAGAGAGTGTGTCCTGATGATGAAAGGGCGAGGAAGTGCCTTGTCACCACCTTGCAGCAATGCACCGCAATGTAGAGGTCCCAAAAATTAAGCTATGTGGGTGGACTGGACTAAGCAGGCCCTGCCATAGTAGTCCTTGTCCTAGCTTACACTCGACGTAACGGTCCCAAAATATGAGTGAAACACACAAATTAGGTATGGGCGTGCAGGTTGTGCAGTCTGCTACCATGAAATCCAAAAATTAGACCCGGATCACCTTCTCGTTCCAAACCGGAGCCCCGAGAAGTTCCGCGGCCTTGTGTCCAAAATGGCCGCCAGCCGCGTGTGCGGTCCGCAGCCACGGCGTGAAACAAAACGTCCATGAACATTCCGTTATGAGGAAAAATTCCAGAAGCCTTTCATCGCCGGGCTCGGGCATCCGTCACCACTCGTCGCCACTGTTGGGGGTTGGTCCTTGGCCCCCATGCGTGCCCGTGAGCCCCCAACCCGACAGAGCACACTCACACACGTCTGTCGGCTTCGGGCTCCCCGGTCGCTCTGCCGGCTTCCGGGAACGCCCCGTTTATTAAAGCTGCACGCGGCGACGTGCAATGTCACGCCGCCGCGTGCGCAGCCCTGGCGGGGCAACGCCACAGATCGTGGCGGACATGTGTGTGCGCTTGGTTCACAGGGCGCGGATCAGAATAGAAGCAAAATCGTATTTTGGCTTGCATAAAAACAGGCACAGGGATATTGGCATATAAAATAAAATGTTGTGTGCAGGTCACAGAGGCACATAAAATGCAAGCATGCATTAACAAAGGGTCAAAAAAGCCAATTGTAGGCAAAATCATATGGTTGGCTTCTGTAATTCCAAAATGTAACATCATATTGGAGTCGTTTTCTCTCACTAAATGTACAGCAGACAAAAAAAAGGTCCTGATTGCTTATGCATTGGATGTCACAAGGAATACCTCATGACTGCTATGGTACAAAAACAGATAAAATCACGGTGATTAGATAATGGAAGGTTGCGATAAGGTTATAGTTGAAAACATTTTCATACATTAGTAGTGGTAACATTACACAGTGTATTTGCAGCCATCTGCTTGGCTTGCATCATATCATTTGTAGTGGCCTTTCACTGGTGGTAGACTCCACAGCGTGATATGTTGATCGGGAGGTGTGGTGGGTTCTGTGTAGGTGTTGACTAAGTGATCTTTTAAATTCCTGCTCCGTTTAAAAGCAAAACAAGGTTTTGTTGGTTTGAATGATTCAGTGTGGAGGATGTTCCAGTGTCGTAGAATGCTTTTCTTAATCAGATTGCTCAAGGGAGAGAAGGTAGTGACACAGGTGATTTTGTCTTTGCAAACTTCTCGTCGGGTTGGTGAGAGACATGATTCGAGGGGATTGGGTCCTCCGACGTATTCCATATCTATCTATGACATGTAATCACCACAGCTGTGCTGCTTCGGAAACTTTTTTCGGCGTCTGTGTCCTGCGTCGATGACGTCGATGCGCCGTCGTCGAGGACCTCCTCCGACGTCCGACGTCATCCGATGTGATAAGTAGGACGCACGACGCCCGTAGCCTCAGTTCCGTTTTTTCCGCGAACGTGTTGCTTCGTGAATCTCGGTTAACGCCTCGACTCTTTGGAGTTCTGTTCTTCTCCGTTCTTCGAACCTGTTCGTTTTGTGCAAATCCTTCGTGTGAAGATGTCTTCTACTTCGTCTTCGACTCCGCGTCCGGGTTTCAAGAAGTGCGGGGAGTGTGGGTCCAAGATGTCGGTGACGGACTCGCACGACGCCTGCCTCTGGTGCCTCGGGGAGGCCCACGACACGGATGACTGTATCGACTGCCAGTCGCTCACGTCCAAAGCCTTACGCGAACGTAAGAAGAAGTTGTCGGTAGGTCGGGTGTCCAAGCCCCGGAAGTCGAAGTCTGCAGGGTTTTCGACGGATGATTCCAGGGGTGACTCTCTGCGTCATCGTCGGGAAGTCTCGTGGGTCTCCTTCTAGGAGTCGGTCTCGCCACTCCTCAGCCTCTTCGAGGCATTCTCGGAAGCGCCGACACCGGTCGTCTTCCAGGTCCTCTTCGGAGGACTCTGCCCGGCACGTCGCTTACCCCACCAGCCGTGCAACGCCTGAGGAATGGGCTTCCTTCGGGAAGAAAATGCTGGCGATTCTTGAGTCGCAGGGTACTAAGCCGTCCGCGCCCCCGAGTGGGGTCGGTCGTGAGAGGTCGAGAGACACCGCTCGCAAGAGTGGTCAGCACGAGTCACGGGAGAGGTCCCGTTCGGACAAGGAGACTCGTTCTCGACGTACCCGTTCCAGGTCCCAGTCTTTGATGCGTTCGAGACCGTGTGCACCTGTGAGGTCGACAGGCTTTCTCGAGGCTCCGGCTCCGAGGAAGGCGTCGAAGTCGTCGACGCTCAGGTCGTCGAGGGACACGCTCGGGACTCTGGCTTCGAGGGCTGTGTCGATGCCGCCGATGCTGGCGGCGCTGCATCTGACGTCGACGCCGATTTCCTCGACGCCGATCCTCTCAGCACCGATGCCTGTTCTCTTGACGTCGGCGCCGATTCGCTCGACGCCATCGATGCCTTTCGTGTCGGAGGTACCCCGTGGCACGGGGGAACCCCTTAGGAAGGCTCTGGTTAAGAGCAAGCACTCTCGGGTGCCTTCTTTTCGCCACCTTGAAATATATTTCAGAGGCGGATGAGGATTCTGATGGCCTGGTTCCTAGTCAGGTTCCAGATGAAATTGTCTCGGGCCATAGTCAGTTTGACGATTTGAGGCAGTCACTGCATGATGCCAGTGGACTGGACACCTCTCCGGAGGTGGAGTTTTGTAGGCCTGAGCCTGGCTCTCATGCCGATTCCTCGTACCGGCACCTTATGGCTAGGGTTTCTGAGTACTTGGGATGGTCTTCTCCCCCAGGGGAGTTTGTGCAGGATGATCTGACGGACATCCTTGATGTTGGTCCCCCAACTGACCTGGTACTGCCGTTCCATATGGCTTTACAGAGAAGGGTGGCGGCGGCTTGGACTGCTCCGGAGAGTCTCCCGGCGGTGGGCAGATCCTTGTCGCGAAAATACCGTCCAGCCAGTAGCGACCCCTGCTACTTGACCAGGCACCCCACTCCGGAGAGTTTGGTGGTGCAGGCGGCCACGGCCCCGGCAAAGCAGGCGTCGTACCCTACCATCCTTCCTGATAGGGACGACAAACGTTTTGATGGCTGTGCGAAGAAAGTGTTTTCTTCTGGTGGCATGGCGCTTCAGGCGGCCAACTCCATTTGTGCCTTGTCTCGTTTCACACACACTCTGTGGAACTGTGTTGCGTTAGCGGCTGAACATATTCCCGAAGGGGACGAACGGGATGGTTTCCTTGCTATGGTCCAGGATGGTAAGGATGCCATGTGTGAGTCCGTTCAGTCGGGTTTGGACTTAGCTGAATGCGTCAGTAGGTCCATGGCGGCGAGCACCGTGATACGCAGGTTTGCGTGGTTGCGGAAGTCGGGGTTTGCTCCTGATGTGCAGTCCCGGCTCCTCAACATGCCCTTTGACGGTGAACACCTTTTTGGCAGCAAGGCTGACGAGAGCCTTGAGAGGTTGCAGACCTCAAAAGCTGCAGCGAAGTCGTTGGGCGCTGCAGTTCGCCAACCTCCGTCTTTTCGTCCTAGGGGACAGCAGTGGAGGGTTGGTTCCTTTCGCTATTACTCGTCCTTCAGTAAAGCGAGAGGAGCTGGCAGTCAAAGAGGCCAACGCAGGGGTACCAGAGGTGGACGACAGGGTACCCGTGGTGCCAAGGCCGCTCGGGCAGTTGCCTCTTTGCCCTCAGGTAACGCCGCAGCCGCTCCCACTCAGTCATGAGGCCATGTCCCATGGTTCGCCGGTTGGGGGAAGGCTGGCGCAGCATCTTGTAGAGTGGCAAGCCATTTCTTCAGATGTGTGGGTTCTGGAGATCATAACCCACGGCTACTGTCTTCCCTTTCGGCACAGGCCTCGCGACAATCCACCGGGGAACCTCTCTTTGCAGAGTCCGGATCCGCTCCTTGCGCAGGAAATTCAAGCCCTGCTGGAGAAAGGCGCCATAGAACTGGTGCCTGTAGCGGAGAGGAACAAGGGATGGTATTCCCCTTATTTTTTGATTTCGAAGAAAGACGGGGGATTGAGACCCATCATGGACTTGCGCGGTTTGAACAAACTCCTCAGGAAGGACAAGTTCAAGATGGTTACTCTCTCTCGAGTCCTCCAGGCCCTTCAGCTTCAGGACTGGTTGGTGTCACTCGACCTCAAGGATGCTTACTTCCATGTGCCGATCCATCCCAAGCACAAGAAGTACCTGAGGTTCGCGGTTGGCGACTCGCACTTTCAGTTTCGGGTCCTGCCGTTCGGATTGATCTCCGCCCCGAGGGTTTTCACCAAGCTCATGGTGGTGGTGGCAGCGCATCTCAGGCAAGGGGGGATTCACGTCTACCCCTACCTGGACGATTGGTTGATCAGGGGGAGCTCTCCCGAGCAAGTCCTGGATCATCTGTCCGTCACCTGCCACTCCCTTCACAGGCTGGGCTTCTCCCTCAATTTAAAGAAGTCCCATTTGACGCCAACACAGCGGCTCCAGTACATCAGAGCAGTGCTCGACACTTCCCTGGGGCAGTGTTTTTCTCCCCAGGTGAGGGCTCTTCACATTCAGCAGATGGTGCACAAGTTTCAGCATGCCCAGACGCTCCCAGCGTTCGAGTTCTTGAGGTTGCTTGGCCTCATGGCATCCTGCATTCTTCTGGTGCCAGAGGCTCGCCTGCGGATGAGATCTTTGCAGTGGGCACTCAAGACGCAATGGTCGCAATGGTCGCAGCCGGCAGGATGTCGGACCCGGTTCAGGTGCCGCCCTCGGTCGCCCGGGACCTTCTGTGGTGGGCCGTCGAAGGCAACTTGATGAAGGGGGCTCCGTTTTGGCTTCCCTGGCCGGAGGTGACGATCGTGACGGATGCATCCCTCACGGGATGGGGAGCTCATGCCAACGGGCTGACAGTCAGCGGTCGTTGGTCTCCGTCGGAGTCCAGACTCCATATCAATCTGTTGGAGCTGAGGGCCGTCAGGCTAGCCCTGAAGGCTTTTCTGCCGACTGTGCGGGGAAAGAGTGTCCTGATCCTGACGGACAACACAGTGGCCATGCACTACCTCAACAAAAAGGGGGGGGCAGGGTCACTTCCTCTGTGCAGGGAGGCGATGCAGCTCGAGTTCTGGGCCATCCAGCAGGAAGTTTCGATCTCGGCAGTTCATCTGGCCGGAGACGAAAACGTGACGGCGGACGCTCTGAGCAGGCAGAGCGCGATCTCTCACGAGTGGGAGTTGGCTCAGGAGATTCTCCTGGAGATCTTCGCCCTTTGGGGGACCCCTCAAGTGGATCTCTTCGCCTCCAGTGTCAACCGGAAGTGTGAAAGGTTTTGCTCGCGGGAATTTCCTCCAAAAGGAGCCTTAGGAGACGCGTTTGTGGTGGAGTGGTCGTTCCCGCTGCTGTACGCGTTTCCTCCAGTCCCCGTCATCCCACAAGTGCTGCGGAGGTTACGGAAGTTCGGTTCCCGGATGATCCTCATTGCTCCGGCGTGGGCTCGGAGGACGTGGTACCCGGACCTTCTCGACTTGTCCATCTGCCCTCCACGTCGTCTTCCCTTCCGAGACGATCTGCTCTCACGGGAGGGGGGTCAGGTTCTCCATCCAGAGGTCAGATCCCTCAACCTTCACGCTTGGCTTCTGAAAGGTTGAGGTATAAGGATTGGGACCTCCTTGAAGACGTGATGGAGGTGTTGCTTTCGGCCCGAAGGACAGCAACAAAGTCTCTGTACCGTTGCCGTTGGCGTAAGTTCTGCGACTGGTGCAGCGTTCAGAATGTGGATCCTTTTGCATGTGACATCCCCATGGTTCTGTCCTTTTTACTCTCTTTGGCCCACAGGGGCTTGCAAGTGGGTACCATTAAAGGTTACCTGGCGGCGCTTAAGCGCTCATCTGAAGAGTGTTCTTACTTTAAAATCCCTTTAATTTCACAGTTTCTGAAAGGGCTCACTAATGTGTTCCCTCCGTCACCTTTCCTGGTGCCCGGTTGGGATTTAAACCTTGTTCTTAAGTTTCTTATGGGTGCTCCGTTTGAGCCTTTACATTCTTGCCCTTTGAGGCTGTTAACTCTGAAAGCTGTGTTTTTAGTTGCGGTTACTTCCGCTCGCAGAGTGAGTGAGTTACAGGCACTTTCAGTTAAGCCACCCTTCACTGTATTTCACAAGGACAGGGTTGTCCTTACAGTTCGTCCTTCTTTTCTTCCGAAGGTAGTGTCGGAATTTCATTTGGCCCAGAAGGTTGTTCTTCCCGCATTCTATCCTCCTCCGCATCCTGGTAAGGAAGAGGAGAGGCTCCATAGGCTTGATCCTAGGAGAGCTTTAAGCTTTTATGTTTCACGCATGTCCCGGGTCAGAGTGGACGATCAACTCTTTATTGGTTACGCTGGAAAGCGTTTGGGGCAAGCTGTGACGAAACAGACTTTGTCTCGCTGGATTATTTTGGCCATCTCTGAGTGCTACCGCTTGGCGGGTAAGGACCCACCGGCTGGCTTGCGGGCCCATTCTACCAGGGGTGTGGCTGCATCTACTGCCCTGCAGAGGGGTGTTCCTATTCGCAACATCTGTGATGCAGCCACCTGGGCTTCAGTACATACATTTGTACGTCACTATTCCCTCGATTCCATCCGAGGACAGGATCTGGCCTTTGGCAAGGCGGTCCTTTGCTCTGCTATTTGATTGGCTATTCTAAATTTTGATTCTAAATTCTTTCCCTCCTCCTTGCTCTGGTACTGCTTTGGGAGTCTGTCATAGATATGGAATACGTCGGAGGACCCAATCCCCTCGAAGAACAAGTTACTTTCTTACCTGGTAACGTTCTTTCGATGGGATGGTCCGACGACGTATTCCATATTGCTCCCGCCCTGCCTTCCCCGCTGCAGAATTTCTTTTGCGATTGCAGCTTACGTTCCGCAAGGCTTTGTGTCTGACTGGCAGTTGACTAATGTCACACGTTCTGGGGGAAAAAACTACAACTGAGGATACGGGCGTCGTGCGTCCTACTTATCACATCGGATGACGTCGGACGTCGGAGGAGGTCCTCGACGACGGCGCATCGACGCAGGACGCAGACGCCGAAAAAAGTTTCCAAAGCAGCACAGCTGTGGTGATTACATGTCATAGATAGATATGGAATACGTCGTCGGACCATCCCATCGAAAGAACGTTACCAGGTAAGAAAGTAACTTGTTCTTCTCTGCTTTTGTTTTTCGCTCTTTTTCTAGCACGGCGGATGGTGTCGCTGGGATATCCTCTTTCTTTTAGTCTTTTCGAGAGGTCACGACTGGTTGTGTCGTAATCTTCTCATGTAGTGCAGTTGCGCCTAAGGCGTAAGAATTGGCCGAAGGGTAGATTTTTTTAAAGGTCTGCTGGATGGAAGCTATGGAACTCTAAAAGTGTGTTCTTTGCCATTGGCTTGCGATATAACGTGGTGGCTAGAGTATTTGCAGTGGTTTTGTAGATGGTTAGGTCCAGAAAAGGAATGGAGAATTTGTCCGATTGTATGGTGAATTTGATGCAGCAGTCCTTGGTATTCAACCATGTGAAAAATTCTTGTAGTTCATTTTGGTTTCCTTTCCATGTCATCAACACATCGTCGATGTAACAAATCCAGATTCCTATCTGTGTTTTGAAAGGGATATTGATGTCATCCAATGCCCGTGCAAGCTACTATATATCGGAAAAAGCAAGAGAGATATAAGACAGCGCATATATGTGAACATCGTTCATGCATTTAAAATGCCATTCCAGACAAGCCAATGGTGGCACATTTTCAAGAGAAGAATCATACCCACAATGACATGTTTTGGTTCATCCTCCAAACAGCCAAAAATCCATTCAGAGGCGGTGATAGAGACCTTTCACTTCGTAAACTAGAACAACAATGGATTTTCCGTCTCAACTCAGTAAAAGAAGGTCTAAACATAGCTATTGAATGGAACCTTTTCTTCAGATAAATAACATCATCTCTCTTATGCCAACTGGTACTCCAACAATAATACCTTCCTTTGTGTCTACCTTTTGTGACACCTAGTAATCTTGTTTTAACAATTTCTACTTGGTTCACACAAATCAATGTGTTTAATAACATTCTTGAACCATTTGGCATAATGGCAAAAATGTAACAATCCAGTGCCTGATCTTTTCACATGATTTATATATATGTATACATGCTGTTCATAGACGGATGTACACAAGCTGCCAATGGTCCACCGATCAAGCAATTCACATTCCATGTAACACTCAGATATGATGCAAGCCAATCAGGTGCCTGCAAATACACTGTGTAATGTTACCACTACTAATGTATGAAAATGTTTTCAACTATAACCTTATCGCAACCTTCCAATATCTAATCCACCTTGATCTTATCTGTTTTTGTACCATAGCAGTCATGAGGTACTCCTTGTGACATCCAATGCATAAGCAATCAGGACCTTTTTCTTGTCTGCTGTACATTTGCTGAGAAAAAACGTCACCAATATGATGTTACATTTTGGAATTACAGAAGCCAACCATATGATTTTGCCTACAATTGGCTTTTTCGACCCTTGGTTAATGCATGCTTGCATTTTATGTGCCTCCGTGACCTGCACACAACATTTTATTTTATATGCCAATATCCCTGTGCCTGTTTTTATGCAAGCCAAAATACGCTTTCGCTTCTATTCTGATCCGCGCCCTGTGAACCAAGCGCGCACACATGTCCGCCACGATTCAAATGTGCATGCGCGCCCCCTTTTCAGACAGCGTCTCAGACATTCTTTCACCATGCATGCGCACATTGCCCCATGACTCCATTACATCTAGCAGCGACCAGAACACAATCATTGTGCACAGCTCCCGACAGATTTCGTTTTGCTTCACCAGTGTTCCGCTCTATCAGGTAAGAGCCTTTCATCTACAACGGGCGTTTTCTAAACTCGGCCAATGCGCACCGTATACCCATGTGCGTTTCATTGTATTGAATAAGCGTACATTTCGAGATTTTCATCTCTTCTTAATGCAAGAATTATTTGCTAACAATCTATCGGCACCGTGCACTCTAAGCCCTACACGCATAAAATGGCACTGTGCACGTACTCCAATGTAACCTGCACCATCGTACCTGCATCCCTCTAGGCACCTCCGCTCAGATTGATTTATAGAAAAACAAGTCTCTTTAGCCTTATAAGAGCATCCGAGCCACAATGGATATAACTCCTGTATAAGATCTCGGCCAACTCGCACGTGTGCGTTCCATTACATTTAAAAAGTGTTCAATTTGAGACATTCACCTCCACTTAGTGCACGTCACCAGTATTGTTTTTTTACATTCTACCAAAACCAGGCACTCTGAGCCCTATATGCATAAAAAGGCACCGCGCACATAATCCAGTGCTGCTAAATGCAACCTGCACCAATTTGCCCTTATTCTTCTAGGCACTTTTGCTCAGGTTGCACTACTAGTGAGTTTCAGAAAAGCAAGCCTAAGTTTAGCTTACTTTATCTGTATTTCCACACACAGTGACCATGGATATCTGTTCATTACCGTGAATCCGGTCCTTCTTACAATTCCCCAGCTACCACCGCTGGACCTGGCATATCCACAGGTATGCTATTTTCTGCTAATTTATTTAGCCCCATATTAGTCAATACAAAATCTGGGTAATTGACTGTAGACTGCAAGAAACCTGCGCAAGCATCCAGCAACCTTAAGTTCAGCCGCTGATACTGCTAAGGAAGGCCCTTAGTACGCAGTTTGTTACAGGCATTCTCTCTGTGAGGTGACCCTTCCTCTGATACACACCCTCTCTATGTGTCATCCGTCCCTTTAGGCGCTCACACTTCTGAATAACGTCCTGATGACAGTTCGGACCCTTCATCTGCTAACAGTTCAATCCCAGTGAAGGCTCACTCCATCCCGAACCAGAACCACGAACAAGCCTATGTGTCGACAACAATAACATACTACCATTTCATAAGTAGTATTGAATTTCGCACTTTATTCTTATGTTACTAACCCTCACTTGACTGTGAAGTATAAAACAATTTAACTTTTTTCGTTGTGCCCAAATAGGGCTCAAATGTTTTTTTAAGGTTCAATTGTGTGTTTGTCTGAACCTAGACACACATCTAAAAGGTGTAAACGTATGAATAAAACTGAATTATCAAAAAACACCTCTTCCCTAACCAGTCTCTGACCTCCAACAGCTAGTAATTGTACAAACTAGCTCCCTGCGTATCTAAGTCCACCTTTTTGCACGGTTGAAGAGGGGAAGCTGTTGACTCTTTTGTTCCCTTTTTGGTAGATAGTGGGACAGGAGCTGATGGTCATGGACAACTATTGGGCTCTGTTATGAATCGCGAGATTCAATCGCTTCTCCCCGGCGGGGAGGAGGGGATTTCCTTGTGAGGCTAAGGAGGTCAAGCCTCTGCAAAACATTCCCCCTAGGGTTGGCGGTAATCGGGACCTCACAGGGAGAAACTTGCCTTTTGGGGCCAAGGACTCTCGTTCCATCCATCAACTCCCTGAAACCCTTTCTTGTAGGCCATAATAACATCCAGGTTTCTGAGAAGTCCATCAAAACAAGTCACTGTTTGTTATTGTAATATTAGTCCCAACATTCAGCTTGAGGAAATAAATGATAAAGAAGAAGAGAGGTGAGCGAGTAATGCCTATCAGTGGTTGGAAGCCAACCAAACTGCGACTATGAGGAACGGACGAGCAAGGGAAAATGCTCAACAAAAAGAGAGAGAGGAGTTTAATACTCTGCTGAGGAGGACTCAGAAATCTAACATACAAATGGCAGAATGACTGTGGAAGAGGTGTGAGACCCAGGGAGTTCGAATCAACAAGGAGGTGGAAGCTGGCGAGATCCGGGAGATATTCTGTCTGGAGGGTTAGGCCAGTGGGCATAACCAGGAGGCACAGAGAGAGCAAACGGCCGAGCCGTGCAGGGGAAGAAAAGCCTGAGAGAAGGGGAACTGAGTGAGCAGTGGTGTGACCCATGGGAAGTGGACTGTGCAGTCCAGAAGCAATACTGAGACCGCTGCAGCGTGGTTCGGCAGAATCGCAAGTAAGTACCAATAAGATTCTGAGTGAACACGGAAGCTGGTCTAACTCCAAGTGAAGCCCCAATCCTGGAAAAAGACTCTATGATGCTAGCCTGTAAGAAAGAAGGTAACTGGAGACCCTGGAGGGATACAGGGATCAAGAGCACACTTAGCCTCTACTCGTCCCAGTGAATTCTTAAGAGTGAGAAGTCTACTCATCCTATTGAATGGACAAGTGTCCATAAGCGTGAAAATAGCTATGAGACTCAGCCTACTCATCCCAGTGATATGACAAGTATCCATTAGAGTGAGAATAACTACGGGACTCGGCCTGCTTGTCCCAGTGAATGGACAAGTATCCATTAGAGTGAGAATAACTATGGGACTTAGCCTACTTGTCCCAGTGAATAGACGAGTATCTGTCAGAGTGGGAATAACTCTGGGGCTCAGTTTTCCTTGTCTCAGTGAAGGGTCAAATAACCATAAGAAGGAGAATCACAGTTGAGCCTGCCTTACTCCTTACAGCAATACCGGAACTGAACAAAGGAACAAACACAGATGGTTGAGCTGCTATAATCGTCACCAAAGAGAAAGCCAGTTTATCAGACCAAGAGAATGTTGATATGAAACATGTTGTTCAAGAGGAAGTAAGGAAACCGAGGAATATAGAGAACCAAGATCGAGTAAAGAGGAATTTCAGGGGCGTGGCCAGCAGCCGTGCAATGTAGACGCACTGCTCTGTAGCTCCTAGGCCGTACTGTTATAAATCCGGTGGATAATCTGTTCCTACCAGCCCAGAAGGTATTATTGGGGTGCTGGGGGCCCTTGGTCCCTGAGGAGTGTTGTGGGAGTGTGGTGGCTCTGGTACGCAGCAGTGGAGACCTGGTATTTTGGTCCTGCAGGGGTCTGCATTGCGCCATGGTAAAGCACTGAGAGGGGGGCGCCCTGAATGTGGCGGCAAATACAGACCGGAGCTTACCCTACTCGAGCTCGAGGGCAGTGGGGAAGCCCACTCAGTGTCCACAAATATATTCCCTGCTTGGCTGAGAAAGCAACTGCCAGCGGGCAGGTAGCAATGATCCTGCCAGCAGTCATACGGTGACGCAATGCAGCGTGCAGGAGGAGCAGCCTGCTTGCGTGACATCAAGGCAGCCTGCGCATGGAAGACCAAGCAGGCGAGAGTGGCGGGGAATGAGGAGATACCAAACCGGCAACAACAACGCACATGAGCGGGGAGCAAATTTAGGATAGCTGGTGAGCGATTGGGGTTCTGTAGTGAGGGCCCCTGTGGCCTGCACATTGTGGGACATAGCTGGTTCCAATTAACTGTGTGCAGAATGGCAAGAGTTTTGAGCGAAGGTGGATTTCTGTAAGACAGCTGCCCTTGGGGGACTGGTGTCTGTGCTTGTACTCTTTCTCTTTCTTCCCAGCTGACACCGGAAGCAGCATTGCGAACGTAGCCCCACCTGGTGGTCAGTGCCAGGGAAGTGAGTGCTCTCTGGAGTGCTGTATTGTAGTTGTGCCAGATAGGTTTATTGCTGGAGGAGCCACCAGATACATGTGCTTAATGGGCCTTTTTTATTGGTGCTCTCCCAGTGAGTATTTTCCTGCAGAGACCTTTCCATCTGGGCTCAGTGGAGGGATAAGTGTACTCCAATGAGTTCACACATCGGGAGCTGTAGTGCTTTTGTGGACATAGACGATTACTGCCAGTGCACCTGCAACACACTGGCCCTCAACAAAGTTTTGTATTTGCACTTGCTTTGGGATGTGGCCTTCTACATTGAATCGCTATGATTAAGGGTCATCAAAAAAATGAACATAATGTGGGGTCAAAGCCCAAGCAGAGTCAACAGGCGGTAGGGATGTCAGTGGAGGATGGAGGTGCGGCCATGGCGGATGCAGTGCCTACTGACGGCGATACAAGACTCTCTGCCGTTATTGGAAGACAATATAAAGGAGGTGGGGATAGATGTCTCCTTGGTGAGAGCAGACCTGCATAAAGTCCGAGACAGAGTAACAGAAGTGGAACACAGAGTAAGCACTGTAGAAGACGAGCTGTCAGTGCTGCAGAACCAGGTGAACGGGTTGATAGGGGCGACGAGAACCGTGGAATCGAGAGCAGAGAATGCAGAGGGCCGCTCTCGCAGATGTAATATTTGTGTGGTGGGAGTACCGGAAGGTAAGGAGGGCCCGAGTGCAGAATTGTAAGTGGAAAAACTACTATTGGACAAGCTGAAGATCAGAGGCCTTTACAAACTCTTCATGATAGAGAGAGCACATAGGATGCCCATGTAGGCCCCCACCCAAAGGCAGCTATCTGAGAGCCACAGTAGCCGAACTGCTCAATTTCAGAGATTGGTATGCAGTTTTACAAGAAGCGCGCATGGCTGGAGAGTTTAAAGAGGGCACGGCGAGGATTCCAATCTTTCTCGATTTCACGCAAGAAGTCCAGAAGCAGAGAAGGTCATTCGATGCAGTTCGTCGACAATTATGTGAGGCAAACTTAAGGTACATGATGCTTTTCCCAGCAAAGCTGAGAGAGGAACTATGGAGGCACAGGGGGCAGGGAACAGGTTGGACATGAGACTAGCTCATCCTGCGGCACGGAAGACAGGGGCTGGAACAGTACACTGGGATATCCAGTATTGGCTTTGGCTGGAGGTTAGGAGACTCAAAAGTTGATATAAGGTCATGTTTGCAGATGTTATCACTCTGGGTGTGGGACAGACAGTTGTTATCATGGGAATTCTGCGGGTTGGCCATGGGGAGCACGGACTTGCTTCCCCCCTAGTGGCCTGGGTCTGCTGACCAGTGGTGGTGGGTCATTAATGTTCAGAGGACTTGTCAGGTTAAGTATGTTAGGGGATGGGCAATTTCAGGAAGGGGAGGCAGTGGGCGCCGAAGGGGGCGGTTGGGGAGGGGATGGGGGAAGGATTGGGGTTGGATATGTTGTTATGGAAAGACGTTGGATGGGAAGGACATTTGAAAGGTTTTGGTGTTTTGATCTTGTTGTTTCAGTGTCCAGTCAAGAGCAGACAGATTGTACGAAAGGTTGGGAATATTCATTGAGAGGCGGTGGTGGCAGGGGATATCACTTGGTGGGATAAATGGGTGATCACACGCTGCGCATATGCAACTGGAATGTGTGGGGTTTGGGAGAAGGGAAAGAAGAGGGCGCAGGTAGGACAATTTTTGAAATTGGGTTTTGATATGGATGGCCCCAGGGCTCCCCATGGAGGTAAATGGTACTGATGGGGATACCGAAGGTAGGATAATGGCGCTGTTAGGAACCCTAGAGGTGATGGAGATCTGCGTAGTTAACACATACGCCCCTAATACAGATAATAAGACCTTCTTTCCTTCAGTGTTGTTTCTTGTAGGGCACTATAGATCTGGTATGTTTCAATGGACAGAAGATTTCAATAGTTTTTTAGATCATGATCTAGATCACCAGGGAAAGTCGGTCATGGTAGAACCTTAGGCATCAGCCTCATTGAGCCAGGTCTCGTTTGACCTAGACCTGGTAGAATTGTGGCGGGAGATACATGGGCAGGAAGAGGGTTACTCCTATTATTCTAAGACACTTGATTCCTATTCCCGATTGGATTATCTCTTCGTGGGGCGGGAGCATTTTCATTGGTTTACCGATGTTGCATATCTGGGTAGAGTTTTATCCGTTCATTCCCCTCTGGCAGGAACGCTAATGAGGCTGATTGAGCGACCGGCAATCTTATCATGGAGATTCAGGGTGGGCGTATTGGAAGATGTTGCTTGCCGCGCTAGGCTGAGGGAGGAAATTAATATGTTCTTTGCAGTGAATGTGGGATCATTGGCTGATGTGGTGTGAGAATCATGAAGACCCTCTCACACCTATTCCCCAGGGATCTTCTGTTCAGGTGGCCAGGTAAGGGCAGTTGCTTTTGGATCCCGACCCTGGGGGTGGACTAGCAAGGGAGGATCACCTGGGTGGAGGGTCCTTGGGGCTTGGGGAGAGGGTGCCAGAGGGCGAGACATGGGATCCCCCATTTCCTGCCAGTGAGTCACCTTACCCTCTCTGTCTTTGTAGAATATTGTTGTTCAAATCCAACTTTTCCCCCTGAAGTTTGACCAAGTACTGAGCAAAAGAATCTAACCCCAAGAGTAATGAAGATTACCTACAGGAGACACCACTAGAACTGAGACAAAGAAGAGGGAGGCTGAAGGCTACAGAGCTGAAGGCCAGGCATGTCCTGTTAATTGGACTAATTGTGGTCAGGCAATTGAGCCTGGGACGTCACCCTGGCAGCCTGTTAGAGACTCAAAGGTGAAGTCCACAAACAGCAAAAAAGAGTGAGAAGCCTGGGCGAGGAGAGAGCAGCAGGAGAGCCACCCCAGCCAGCGAGAAGCAGGAGGAGAACGGGGTGCCTAAACGCTTAAGGACAGGTGAGTGAGAGACGCTGTCATTTTATAGCGAGGGAGTTGTTTCGCAAAGGAGCCGTAGAAGGCGGGAGAAGGGTTCTGTTGAAGGCATTGGTCCCTTTGCTGTGGGCAAGAACCTCTTGTTACTCTGAATGACAGTAACCATCCAGGACTGTCTGAGGGGCAGGCGGTGAGACTCTGACCTCAAATCCCAGAAAGCATCTTACAGAGGAAATCGAAGAAAAGTATGTCTCAGCCGGTGAGTCGCCAGAGAATGCAAGGAAACCCGTTACGTGTATGAAAGTGAAGGAATTACATTGTAGCAGAGTGGTCGCATGCAGTCGGCACGTTATCGAAAGCCTATCAGTGAAGTAAAAGAACAAATTAAGACAAATACAATACTTTAATTGATTTTACAGAAACATTGTGTCAGAGTGGTCCCGTTTAAGCGATAAATGTTCAAAAGTCTCTGACTAACGAAGGACATTGTGAAAGTTTCACGTAATAGAAATACTGTGACCCAGCCTTTGTATACCTCATGTTAATATGACTGACACTATGCCATTGGTTAAACTACTTGGCCATAGTGTACCAGTAGATTGCTTACCAGTAGAAACTACTAAGAATATGAGAGGTGAAGGTTAAATATCTCATTACTTAATACACACTCTTTGGAGAAACATGCTGTTATTAGTTGTGATTATATTCAAGAACATCATATTGACATCATGTGTGTTACTGATACATGACCGAATAGTTCCAGTGGAGCGAATATTGAATGAGTCACGCTGGAGGGTTACACATTTTTTGGACAAAACCGAGAGTACTCCAAAGGTGTTGGAGTTTCTATTTTAGCAAAACAGGAGTTTTGCCTCTTTCAGGCCAAGATCATTTGTGCAGGATGTGAAATAATGTTCCTCAAGGCCACCCCAAACCTTAATCACTGGATTCATTTTTTCTTACTTTATCACCCCCACAGGACATACCTACTTTTACTGAGGAAATAGCTAACATTTTAGCTCCTTTAAACAGACCAAATACTTGCACCATAATTTTTGGAGACTTCAATAGATGTCGTTGCATTCAGATTGTTGTTCTCAGGGGTCTCTTGCCAGTACGGGCTCATCTTGTCCGGGCAGCAACGGCAGACTTTCAAGGGGGTGCGGTCTGGGCGGGATTGGGTCTCCCACCGGGGCCCAGTCTCTCTTTTCCCCAGTTACCATTGATGTGCCTTTCTGCCCAACCCCAAGCTTTTCTGCCCAACCCCAAGCTTTGTGTGGGTCGGTGAAGTGCACTGTGGTGCCATTGTGCTAGATCTTTAATTGGGATGGGAAGAGTAGCACATACTTCACATTCATGGAGTTCAGCTTCCTCTTTAGCTTATCCAATGACTGTCTGGCCTGCTGGACCTCCCCGGTGTAGTAGGGTAATAAGGCGATCTTAGAACCATTATATGTAATCGTTCCCTTTGTGCGTGCCATCTGAAGGATTGAGTCTCTATCCCTGTAGTTTAGTAATTTAGCGATAACTGCCCTCGGGGGAAAGGGGGGGCCGGAACTTGACTTTATCACACTCTATTAGAATTTATTCTATTCCCTTCCATTACCCCGAAGGTAGATTGACAGCCCATTATGTCAGTGCATCCTCATTCCTTGTTTCCTGCAATACTTCCCCATTCGCGAGTACCCTGAAGGATTCTGTTTAGGTTTCTTTATCCAGTATGGTATACAGAGGTGTTGGTATTCTGCACAGATTAAAATCCTAGTATAAAATCATGTATATGAGGTTGCTTCTAAGTTTATAAATTGCTTTACTTGTGTAAAAATGTGTTTTGTTAATTAACTTGAGTTGAAAGTAATGACATAGAAAACCAACCATGGTTTTCATTTTATTGCTGCCCTAAGGATGGAATTACTCTTTAAAAGTATATATTTGCATGGCAAGCAATTCTAGTTTCTGGAGGATACTTGGTTAATGTAAAGATATTAACATCAAATTAAAGTAGACATTTATTTTTATAACAAAACACGTTGTGTGCTTTTTGCAGAGTCTCTATTTCAAGCTCCGATCCATGATTCCCTGTTGTCTCTGTCACGTCAACTTTACAGTAGCTCTACCAGAGGATGAATCAATTCAGGTAACTCCTGTAAATATTCTTTTGTCTATTTACAGTTGAGAGTAATGCTTTATTTTTTGGTTTGAATCAATCTTCTTCAAAGTCCATACTGTAATAGCATGAATATCCTTATTTTCCCAATAACTTTTGAAAATGTGTATTTATGATTAGTGCCCTAAAGTTAAATAGCAAAACTTAAAATGTCCAATTGGAATGACTGCATTTCCTCTGAACAGTACATAAACTCAAATATATATCCTAGTATGTTTGAGGTTTTTTTTATTACACTACTCTTGTTGAGAATCATATTTGTAATGTATCTTAATTTAGTTTTGAAAAAGACAAAAAAATATTTACAATAATATTCAAATCCTCCAATATTAGATTCATATATACAAAAGTGAATACAATATATCATACCTAAATAGACACTTCTATTAAGCAACATATATATTGCCATAATCATGTAAACTGTTACCAAACAATACTTAATAGTCTGTAATAACAAATCTAGTTGTCAGTGTTTGTTATATCTAGGCCACCACGTGTTTCACAATTTTGTATTACATAAAACACATACAATGTTCAAGCTTCTTCAGGGCTTTGATTGAAATATTAATCTATATGACCACAGAAAAGAAGGAATAACACAGATAAAAACAAAGAAAAGGGGATAATGTTACTATGTAATGTTTACCGAATCCATTATCATTTCATTGTAATATTATTTCATGGATTTGAGGATAACCTCATTTTATTGTACTTTACTTATTTGCCAATCTATAGTAATTATATTGATCACTTTTTCACATCTGTATATTAATTTATGCTTTGAAATAATTACTTGTAGTTCTGTTTTATGTCTACATCAATTGGCACATGCAAAGGATTGCGTAAAGGTTGTGAAGATCTGGTTTTGATTGATTACCCCCTGATTGGTATTTAAAGAAAATACATGCCATGTGTCAATATATTACATTTTAAAAGCTGGAAATTATTGCTACCAAAACTCAAGTTATGGTAATGAACTGAGGAGCAAAAATAAATAAAAAATGTGCATGGAAACTAAATCATGTTGAATTAAAAGCAACAGATTCCCATTCACGCTCGATGTTCAGCTAAAGCAGCCCTGAAAAGACTCCAGACAAAAACCTTGGCGCTGGTCGCACAAGCTAAGAAACTGAACACCCTTTATGGTAGTTGTCCCCTCATGCCTGTGTTAAAGTTCTAAAAAATGAAGGTTACTCCAGTTTTAACATTTGAAGTCAGATTCTGGGGTATTCCATGGTTTAAACTTGAGGGTTTATTTTGCCCCTCTTTGTTGAAACTTCCAAATGTGGTTTCAGTGGCCATAATTAGATATGAATTTGGTCTACTATGCCTAGAATGCACAGAAAATAATGTCTTTATGTAAGAAGGTCTTGAACACACTTAGGATGTCCTTTTAGAAAACCATAAAACTAGTTCTATTGCAGCAAACTGATCAAGAACTTACTGTGTGGGGAAAGGGATGTACAGAGTTGCTATCTGAACTAAAACCCCTGCAGAGTTGCTCATTAAGCATCTGCTCTCCTTGAGGAAAAAAGCTACTTGAAAACGGCTGGATCCCAACGAGAGTTGAGGGAGCTAAATATAAGCTATTCAAATATATATTGGGCCAGAAAAAGTGGTAAACTCTGTACCAAAATACCTGCAAAAATGTCCAGACATCACATATAGGCAACAGTTCCTAAGAATCCATTTCAGTCTGTTCCCGACTAATAAGATTGTGGCTGCTCGATCACAATCTCAAGGCCATACTCATTTGTGTAGACACTGCAAAAATGAACCAAAGGTAGAAACACTAAAACACATCATTGTGTGATGGCAAGGCATTAATAATTTGAGGCAACTGACCCTTCAATGCTGTTTTGACTGTATACAGTATCTCAGCCTAGATGAATTATGGGATAGAATTTTAGTGGGTAATCATATTTCCCTTGTTTTAGGTGTGTGACGAATCACTGGATGTCGTCACTTCTCCCCAGGAGGGGAACCTTTTCCCGTAAGGCCAGGGAAGCGAGGCCGATACCAGTCAGTCCCCTTGGGAGGTGGTATAATGCCAGAGGATCTCATGGGGAGGTACCCCCACACCCCCTCTTCCCCCCCCCCCCCGGGATGGACAACGACCATCCATGGTATAGCCCCTATGAAAACATCAGACTCCCACACACTCTAGCCTCTCCTTCTTTTGCTAACCTCTTTGTAGACAGTAGACATGTGTACTGTTGTAAAGTAAACTACCTCAAGGTTCTGGAAAGTACTGAGACAAAGAACAACATCAGGAACATAGGTCATCCAAGTTCCAGGACGAGGTGGAAATCAGGAACAATGAAGAGCAATGCCAAGAAGGAACTGCCGCGGTATAGACTTCCATGGTATAGACTTCCACAGAGGCGTGGTTCCTTTTACAAGGGATTGTGAAGCTCAGGAACCCTGAAGGAGACGCAGAGAAGGCCAGGACGGAGCCGAGAGCAGTCCATGCCCAAAGTTAAGATGGCAACGGGACTCCTTTGCCCGAGGGCGTCCAGATGGTACCGGGAGGCTGGCAGACGGTGGCTCGAACTCAAGAGGTAGCCTCCATACCGTCTGTCCAGGGTCGACAGGAGATCCGCAGGCACAGACACATAGAGATGCCCGTGCAGCATACAGAGTCAGCAAGAGACCCCAGGAAGAACTGGCCGTGCATCCCGGGAACAGACAGGGTAACGGGAGAGTCGCAGGAACCAGTAGGGACTGGAAGGTACAGGAGGCAGGAACCCTGTACAGACCTACGAGCCATCTTCCTTGTGGCAGTACTTGGCAGGAAATTGAACCAAGTTGGCCAAAGCAAAGAAGAAGAGATGCAAGGGTCTGGGATCTAAACCAAGAGAGTCATATGAGTCCTCATCCTCGTGGCAGTACTTGGGAGGGAAGTGAACCAAGTCGACCAAACCTAAGAAGAAGAGAAACCAAGGTTTGGGACCCAAACCAAGAGAGTGATACGAGGAATCTTCGTCATGGTGGTACTTGTCAGGGGAGTGAACCAAGTTGGCAAAAGCAAAGGAGATGCAGACCAGGGGAAGGGAGTCATTCCCCCTAGTTGAAAGAGATTGCTTAGGGGTGTGGGAGAGTACGTCCTTACTCCCCCGATTGGTCGGGGTATCTGATGACTCCTACACTGGTGAGCCGGCATGACGAAGCCGGCCCACAGTGAATAACCGTAGCCAAGGACCAGGTTCTTCTCCTGTCTGGGCCTGTCCGGGGCTTCAGGCGATTCCGTGGCACATTACAACAGCATAACATCTTGCTCATGCTGCTCACAACCTCTTGATGCAACACACGGATGGTACTCCTGTTTTTATGAGTTAAGGGAGGCCTTTCCCTCTATTGGCCATTTCCACCGTCTGCCTGCTCCTTTGGCCACTCATGTCTCACTATTACAGCACCGTTTGTTTCATCTACCATTACTTCGCTAACCCACTCAGTGCTTTCATTGGCTCTACTTCAATATGGTGGACGCTTTCTCCTATCCCAGACCGCCTACTACACTGCTACCGATCACATCCTGAGCTCTGTAGTATCCCAATGTGCCTTATCATCCGCTCCATGGCACCTCCCTGTGTTTTCCATGTATTCTGCCCTGTATGATGGCATTACGTGCGGCCCTGCCAATCTATGCAATCTTACTGATCTGACCGCTATGCAGCCTAATGTAGCCCCCTGCACCATGAGGCGTGACTTTGCCAAACTGTGTCATCTCACTGAATTGTCCTTTATGCAGCCTGATGTAGCCCCCGCACCATGAGTTGTGGCTTTGCCAATATGCGTTATCTTATCCCTACTGGGCTTTCCAATTGGGTAATTGCTCAATACCACAATTTACCCTCTTGCAACTGCATGTTTTGACATAACCTCCCATGAGTAGAGGCCTCCCATACTATGTAACCCGTCACAGTAACCAAAGTATCTTATTATGCATGCACTCATTGCAACCACATTCTTAAGCAAAAGCGCCCAGATGCCTCTGGGTTCGGTGCGCTATACAAATGTTCAAATAAATAAATACAAATAAATTAGGTGAGACATGGTATCCCCCTTTTCCTTTTCACAATGAGCCTACTTTCCCTAAAGCCTTTGTAGGGTATTGTAAACCCTTTCCCTCCTTCCAAATTGCCCCCCCGAAACAACACCTTAGTACTGGGACGAGGAAGAGACCAACCTAGAGGATACATCCTCATTTTACTGATATACACACACAAATCAGAGACAAAACAGAGTTATGAATGCTTATTTTATTAAATCGATCTGTTCCAAACACCACTCCGGTACTGAGACAAAGGAGGGCTATGGCGGCATACTAGTGGAACAACCAGGCATGTCTGCCTAATGGAGCTCTCCATAGTCAAGCAATGGAACTCTATGACCCACACATGGGGTCAGTTAGCATACCAGATGGATATAAAAATGGCCACCACTTTTGGAGAAGCGGAACGGACTAGAGGAAAGGATGCTGGAGACCTAGGTGCTGTGAGCAGTGTTGTGCAGGAGAAGCAGACGCAAGAGCCGTGGTTGGCTGTGCCAGGGTCCGGAGGTCCTGTCAACCTCCAAAGCGGGTCTGCTTCGTGGAAGTTGTGGAACTCTCATTGACCCCAACCGCCGGCGTGGGATGCTCTCTGCGGAGGCTGCGAAGGAGAGGTGGAGTCCGGGGATGCTCGGAAGCCAAAGATCCCTGGGTAAGCCCGTTGCGGAGGACACCAAATAGAAGAATACTGCCGTGTGCGACTGGTGAGTGTAAAGCAGTTACTCACTCATGCTGGGGCTCTCCGGTAAAGCATAACAAAGTCCTTTGCCAATGTTGAACAAACTGAAAGTAAGTAAAAGTACTTTTGCGTGCCGGAACAATTGAAACTGATTGAAAGCACTTTTGAATGCAGCACAAAATACAAATCACAGGGAATACTCATAAATGGAGTGAAACCAAGAATTGCATGATTCAGAAATCAAGGAATGTGTTGTATGAAACCAAGTATTGGGCCAAAGCCAAGAGGGGCCCAGGAATTGCAGGCTAAGAGGAAACCTGTGTTGGCAAGAGACAGAGGAATACAGGAAAGGATAGCAAAGTGCATAATTATTGATGAGAACAATAAGAAGGGGTATCGGCTGCGTGACCTGTAATGGGTGGACCGTGTGGTCTGATAACTGCGCCTACACCGAGTACCATACATGGAAGAAGCCAATGAAAGTGTGTCTAAAGATGTTTGTTTTGCAACAGCCTGAAAAGGGAAATTGAAGTGAAGAAACAGAACTGTCTATGTGAACTGATACAAGATACTAATATTAAAGGAATTGGGAAGTGTCCCAAATGTGAACCAGTGAAAAGCACTGATGACAAAGGATATGGGAAGTGTCTCCAAGAACTGTTATTTTTGGAAAAGCTGGAAGATTTGAACGTTCTTGTTTTTTATCTGAAAGCTGTAAGAGTTGAACTTGGGGAAGGGAACCCTGAGACTTTGTGGACTGTGTTGAACTTAGGGAAGGGAACCTCCGAAACTGCATGAACTGTGTACACCTTGCAGAAGGGAAACCCAAGACTTTGTGAACTGTGGTGAACTTGGAAAGGGGAAGCTAAGTACAGGGCAAGAGCTGGAAGAAGTTTGTAACTTTATTTTGATCACACAGACACACTTTTCATTTGGACATCCCGACACAGACAATCCTTAGTTTTCTTTAGGTAATGAAATCCCACCTTAGCATAGGACAAGTTAGTCCTTACTCCACCGGAGCATACAGACTTCCAGAGAGACCCAAGGAAGAATCGCCTGTGCATCCCGGAAATAGACAAGGTAACGGCAAAGTTGTGGGGACCGATAGGGGCTGGGAGGTACAAGAGAAAGGAAACCTGTATGGACCTACGAGTCACCTTCATCGTGGCAGTACTTGGCAGGGAAGTGAACCAAGTTGGCCAAACCAAAGAAGAGGAGCTACACGGGTCTGGAGACTAAACCAAGAGAGTCATACGAGTCATCTTCCGCGTGGCAGTACTTGGCAGAGAAGTTAACTAAGTGGGCCAAACCAAAGGAGAAGAGAAACCTTGGTCTGGGACCCAAACCAAGAGCATGATAGGAGGCATCTACCTCTTGGTAGTACTTGGCAGGGAGATTAACTAAGTGGGTCAAAGCAAAAGAGTAAACCAGGGGAACTGAGTAATTCCCCCTGGTTGTTAGAGATTGCTTTGTAATTACCAGGAGAAGAGAGTAATTTTCCTGGCAACTCAGACCAGGAGAAAGGTCCAACAGTCCATCATTCTCCTGTGATCAGAAAAGGACTGCTTTATTCCTTAGTTTAAAGTGTAAGGGACAGAAGTAAGATGTTCTTGACACAGGACAGTTGACACTTTTACTTTAACAGACATCCTGACATTCACCTTAGATCTTTAGTTGAGGCAGGGAAACCCCTCTTAGGAATAGAGAAAGATAGGTTTTGTGTCTGGGTCCTCCTTCTGCACCCTTTTGGTTTTAAATGCATTGTTCCTAAAAGAATGAATTGTTATACGTTTGCAATTTTTTTTGTTTTTCTTATTACTTTGATTGTCATTGTATATTTTAGTCACCTTATATATTTAAGTCATCTTAATAAGTAAATGTGTATTCTTTTGTTCATTGATTTTACTGTGATGTGAAAGGTTTGTATTTAAGCCACTAAACATGAATTATAAATAAAATAATAAAATGAAAAAGAAATTACATGGACGTTGATGACTGTTGGGAGGGTTTTTCAGAACCACTACTGATTGAGGGTGTGGGACGCCAACTTTATTTGATTGTTAAGGTTTAATACAAAAGCATGACCAAACTCTTAACTTGGTAGCAAGACTAAGCAGTAAATCTAAGACTAAAGTGATTAGGGCTTGTTTTTGGGTACAGTTAACATACACAAGTGATTATCAAGCAGTAGATTGTCAACAAAGGTAAGTATAAGAAATTCACTTATTATTTTTAACAACTGTGGCGGGTTGGAAGGAGGAGTCGGACACGCTAAGGATATGATTCACTATCTTTATTAAACTCATATTAAAAGGCCTAACTTTCCCTATGACTAAAGGTAACACATTACCTATCGAAGGAAACTGAAGTGCTCGTCAGATGTCAGGAAGCCCAAGGTAAACATGTCCTCCATCCAAACAAACTCTATTTGACCCTACCACTATATTTAACTAACTTAAATAGACCAAGAGAATGTCTTCTCTTCGCCTGGTCTTTTCTTTATCTTCCAGTAGCCTTTTTATTTACTGTCTTTCTCTGTGGTACCAATATTTCTCGGCATAATCGCCTTGGATATTCTATGAGATCAATTCTTCTAGTTCTCCTAGAATAGTCTTGGGTTTCATATTTTCTGTGGTTCTATATTTCCAATAACGTTTCCTTCAGGTAGTTTCTCACTCCTTTGCCTTTGCTTGTAGAGTCTTTCTTCCCTTTACATTCAGGCTTTCCTGAGGTGGGTTTATCTTGACCCCTTTTTAGTCTTTCTTAGTCATAACTTCTCTGTCGTACAATGGGCCTCATTCCGAGTATGGAGGTAGCCATGCCACTTTTAGTGGCATGGCTACCCCCATACTGGGCCCGGGTTTCTTGAATGGGGAAATACCGGGCCATTCCGACCTTGGAGGGCCCGGGATTTCCACATTCATGGAACCCGGACCCGGCACATCCCTATTCCCATTTGAGCCCCCATATGGCTCAATGGGAATGGGGAGAATGCTAACAACAGGCCTGTTAATGACGGGCCCGTTGTTAACATCCTGGCCTGCTCGCGGGACCCGCTAAGGACGCCTGGTTTTACCAGGCGTCCTTAGCGGGTCCCTCCAGCAGACCTCATAATGAGGCGGTAGGTGGTTAACAGCGCCGGCAGCTCTACCGGAGCCATTAACCCCCTACCGCCAGGGTCGTAATGAGGCTCAATGTCTCTTCTTTTATCTTGTTCATTCAAAATATTTGTATCCTGTTTCCCATTACATAGTCTGATGTTAGCAGCCCTCCAGATAAGGTGCGGAAAGGGCTTTTTACACACCGAAATCTTGTAAATACAGCCCTTTTAATTCTTCCTTGCATATAGCTTACGCAGACTATATATGGCAGCACCCCCATACATCATTGAGTTCACTGAGAGCCTGGCCAGCAGCAGCTTGCAAATCCACTCTTTACTTTAGCCATCCACACAGTTCCTTGAAAGAAGGAAATGGGAGGAGTCCTGGTCTGTTTATTTTTTCAACACTCTTCTCTGTTAGTAATTCTATCAAGATAATACTTTCTGAGCAATGTAGAAGGGAATTTGTGTTTTCTTCACTTTGTTTAAGTGCCTGCATTTTGAGGGTTACAGGGTTATTAAATCATTTTGAATCATGAACATGCTTTTCACATTGCTTTGGGATACATTATTGTGTAAAATGAAAATTGTCTTAAACTAGAGCTGCATTTTTGCTTCATTTTTCAATTTTAATCATCTTCAATAGAGGTAGCGTAGTTGCATCAGCATGGGTATTTCATGCTTTGTGTTATTTTCTTCAAAGAAGCACATCAATTGCATTTAGTGGCTTGGGATTCTTGATTTCTTGCAGTTTTAGGAGAGCCTTCCAGCAAGCAGTTGTTTGGCTTTTGTGAGGAGGAAAAGATGTTGGTGTTCTATATGAAGATGTGTGTTATTTCTTCTTAAGATTGCATGTATTTGCGTGCATGAAAGGGCACTGTACATAGTTTGTTGTCTTAAAGAGCAAGGAATGGCTGGACATGTGGTGTGAACTTTACTTGAACTCCCTTTCTTACCACCCACCCACCGCAAGCCAGTATAATGGATGCGGGTAGAGGCAGTGTTGTATATATTTTCAGTGGCACAGATTGTATTGGTACCTCTCAACAGGACTGCCATGTATTCAGGCAAAGTAGCCTACTTTAGCAGGAAAGCTGCTATACACATGTCATGGCATAATGGCAATACTCTTACGTCCCATCCCCTTTCCTCCATACTGTATGGGCGTCCCTCGCGAGGGAGGGGAGACGGAACCTTTTTCACCTGAAAAAATCTTCTTCCCCTTTAAATTTAGGGGTGCGCAGGGGCACGGCCCTGGGAGCATGTGCTCGCCTGACTCTCCCCACCGGTGCAACTCCTCAGTCCCCTTTTCCGCGTCGATGGGAATGGGCCGAATTCACCAGCGCTCCTGGGTTTGACTTTGGCCATGTAATCCCACCCGCTCTTCGCCGGATATTCTTCTATATTTGTCTTTTTCTTTCAATAGGTGCTTGGTCCTCCGACGCCACGTTTCTCCCCGACGCATGTCGACTCACCCATGCCCTTTGCCTCGACCACGGGCTGGGAAGGTTTTTCCCGCGTGCAGCACATTGACTTCACGGGCACTGAAGAACAGGCTAGCTGGGTGGAGGGAGCTCTTCCAAAAGTCACCTCCGGAGGACCTAAAGGACTTCATCAAACTTCGCTCGAGGCCAAAGGAAAGGCCTCTATTCAGCATCGCACCCCGTAAAGGTGACTCCTTCCCAAAGAAGCACCTCACCGGGAATAATCCTTTGGGTTCCAGCACACGTACCGAGGCTAGCCCAGCTACCTGCCTCACGGCCGAGGGGTCTCCGGATCCTTCCGGTGTCAGCGCTGAGGGACAGCAAAGTTCTTTTACCGGGATGACTCCCGAGGGGCAACGCCCTAGTACAGGCATCCTGTCCGAGGGGGCGCCTTCACAAAGCACTACCGGCAGCTCTGCCGAGGGCAATACGCCTTCCAGGTCACAGCCTTAGGTGCGGGATAGGCCTTTTGTTCCAACATCAAGTGCCTTGGATGGGGCTGGTTCCAGCGAGCCAGGTACCAGAACTTCGGCATGTGGCACGCAGCTCAACAAAATGGCCACCGCGCCAGACAAGAGGGTCGCTCATACGATACCCCCTCTTGCGGAGCGGGTGGAGGAAAGAGTCACAAGGTGGGACTGGTGTCAACCAGGTGCGTGGCCTACAATTTATCCATCAGCAGTGCAGGGCAGGTTTTCCCTGCACTCCAGGCAGAGTGTGCCCCGGCCCAGCTGCCCTTGGGCTTTCCGTCAATATCACCTGCCACCGCTACAGCCTCCGAAGGCAGGTTATTCGAAAGGTTCCGAGGACTGAGGCATACTCCCCAGACGGGGGCCATCCTGCGGGATGCCATCAAGGATATGCCCCCTCAGCTCACCCCACCCGCACCTATAGTCATTCCTCCGAGGGTTCTGCTGCCTCAGGCCCCAGCGCAGATGCTGCTGCCCCAGACGCATCCGGCTTCCCTGCCGCCCACATTACAGGCGGTTCCACACCAGCCTCTGCAGCAGCCACTGGCACCATTCTCCCCTCTGCAGCCTACGGTGCCCAGCACTCTTACACCAGCTCCGGGGCCCCTGAGCCTGGTGGACACGAATGGAGGAGGAGGAGGAACCCGACACACTATCTTCAACCAGGGACTTCCACGAACGCCTTGCAGGTGTGGCAGAGTATTTGGGCCTTCCTCAGCCCTATGTTGAGCAGCCCGGGGAGAGGGTCTGCGCAGAAGTCCTCACCCTAAGACCGCCTACCAAAACGGGGATTCCAAAGCAGAAAGACATAGTTGCCCTGGCCTAGAAGGAGTGGGTCAAGCCGCTCTTGGCCCAGCCTGTCAATAGGCGCCTCGACGCCAAGTACAGACAGATGGAGGGTGACACACACTTGCTTTCAGCGCGTCCTCGACTGCACTCTTCTGTGATAGCTGCAGCGTCACTCTATTCCAAGCCTCAGTTGTCCTCGGCCACCTCGTCCTCGACGCTGCTGGGCAAGAAGATGATCTGGGAGGCGTACGGGAAGAAGCTGTACTCCAACGCCTCTTTGAATTTGCGGCAGGCCAACGCAGATGCAATGTTGGTAGCCGCTAACCAATTTCTGACGGGAAATTGCGGACTCCCTCCCAGAATGTCCTGCATGTTAGGGAGAATTCTCTTCTAAGGCTAATTTCCCTTACCTATAGAGTCCCCCAGCAGCTTTGCTGGATTTGAAGGGTGTATTTTTTTCTCCTGCTAAGAGTGAGACCCTTTTTCCCACTCTTAGATAGATTGCTAGTGTATGTTTTAGGCTATCTTGTGTGCTTATGGTCTATGGTTTTCATTCTCACCCTCATTTCAATCATCTTTTTAACATGTGTGGTACACAGCACCCTCTGTGCCGTACCACAGGGGTGTCGTAGCGACCCCCAAACATAGAATTCATACCCTGGCACTGACTACTGTCTCCCAGGGCATGTAAAGTCCCCATTGACTTTACTAGTCAATAAGTATGAACTAAACCAGTACAACCCATCTTAATATGGAAGTACTGGGAAGGGTTAATAGTTTTTCCCTAGTGTTCATTTTTCGAGGGGGTACCGTACAGTCCCTCTCTCAAAAGTTTCTGGCTGGTGGCAGTGGTTACTACCATAAATATTCAATCGCAAATATTTTACTATGGGATTTTCCCATTGTTCGAGGCTACCACTTTTACTGACAGCCTCTAACATACCGCCGGTTTATTTTAATATTAACTTTACTCCGGTAGGTTTTTATTGCCGGAACTTTAATACAATTTCTTTCTCGTGTCTTTCTCTGGAATCCTAACCCAGGTCGGGAATCCTTTGTTCGTCCTTTTGGCGGGCTTCTGCACAGAAGCCCTCCTCTCGGCGCCACTGAGTCTGGAGTAGAAAGGATGTGTGGGAGGGGGAATAGGCACCCTGGACAGGGTTGCCTAAGCAACCCAATTCGCACTCTGCCCTGATAGGCTGGGCGGTTCTCCCGCCAGGAGAGCCACCACACTGTGTGAGTGACAGCTAGGCTGTATGAATGGGGGTCTTGCTGCATAAAAGCAGGGTCCTGAGGACTGGAGGACAAGACGTTGCCACTGGAACTAAGAAACCGAAGAGGAGAGAAGCTGAAGACATCTGCAACGACTGAACCACCGGTGAAGCCCTGCTGCAGATCCTCACCACTTTTCTCCAACGACTTGAGAAGATCTTCCTCTGCAATAGTCTTCTTCCCTTGAGCTGGTGGGGCCAACCAGTTCACCAATCGCCTTCCAGGACCTGCCTTGGTCGAATCGCCAGTGCCCTGCACTCGGAGACCGGATAGCCAGGCACCAGTCCACCACGACCGCGATTTAAAGGAGCGTACCTTTTATTTGGTTTGGCAGCACCGCGGCTGGCTTCATCCCTGCGCAGTGCAGTAACTCAAACCTTCCTCCACGACGAGAGCCTCTCTTCCTCTGCTGGATCTCCCAAACTGCAGGAACTGCCAGGAACTACTGCCACCGCAGTTGCCTCTTCTACTTTAAAGGTACATTGTTCCGCCAGGCCTCCCGTTTCGTGGGGTATCGCTAAAGGTGTTTTAAATCCTTTACTTACCTACTGGTTTGTCCGCCCCTATCTTCTAACATTGTCTTTTACCTTCTGCAACCCCCTTTTCAAATTGTTAAACAAAGACTTGACTGCAGCTACTAGAACAGTTTGATCCTGGGCACATTGCCTTGTACTACTGACTCTGGCACAGGCCTATTGACTCTGGCTAAATCTGTTACAACTGCCTTCTCTAGATTGCTTCTCACTTAGAAATGTGTTGGTGCACCTAACTCTTATAACCACCTTTTTCCTTCCCTTTTTTTAATATTGTGAAGTGCCATTTTGCTTGGTTTTCACCTCAGTATTGCATATGCTAAAGTACTGTCTTGCCTAACTTGTTCACAATCTACTTGTGAAGTGTTGCTGGTGTGTTAAAGAGTGTAAACCTGTATAACTTGTCCTTTCCCTCCCTTCTGAGAAATTGTTAGAGTGTCATTTCTGCTTGGTTTACACTCTGCCGTTTTGCTCAGTTTTCACTCTTGCTCAAACTTGCCCACAATTTAAATAGGGAGTTGTGTATACTTTTCTTGACTGTTTTAACTTGCTTTTATCATAGTGATTTGTTTGTGAACATCAAAGTGTGTAAAATAAATATATATTCTTTTTGATACAAAGCTTTGGCCAGTGTTTCCTTGTTCCATAGTATTGTAGTCCTAATGTGTAAACCCTGAATACTGCTCATCTCCCTCTTGAGATAAGTCTGACTGCTTAGCCACAGCTACCAACTAAATCTTTGTAGTACAGACTGAAACCAAAGGGGATTTTCTTGCATATACCTGTAGTCTTAATCTTCTGTAGTGCTCCCTAAGGGAACTGCACAGGCTTCTGACTAACACTGCACAGGGCCAAACACGCTTCAAGGCGGGACTAGGAGAATCCAGGATGGTAGCGCAGGACATTTTGGAGTCCACCGTGGCCCACATCGATGCCTCTGCCTGGGCCAGCTGCATTGCCACTGACATAATCCTGATGTCCAGGAACGCATATTGGACCTTCCCTTCGAGGGCAGTGACATCTTCCACTCCACCACGTATGAGGAATTAGATAAAAAAGAACAGCAGCTCGCAAACCACGAAGTCTTTATCGATTCTTACGAAGGCCACGCCCAAGGCCTACAACCAGTTGCAGTAACGCTCTGACAAGGGGCGGGCATTTGGCGTGTTCCGAGGCTTCCAAGAATGGAGGTCCAGACAACATGTCTGTTCTCTGAGTCCGTATTGGAGGAAACAACAAAAGGAGGGGGGTCCCCTCCTCCGCAACAGCCTCAGAGGGGAAAAAGGCTTGACATTCCCCTTCGGGTCCACGTGTCTCCCGGGGTTAGGGGAGGGTTTGGCTTGCCTTTCACGTGCAATTTTGGCGCCTGAATTTCTCAGACCCCTGGATCCTCTTTGTAGTCTCCAGGGGTTACCGCCTAACGGTACCTACCTCTCCTCCCTCCTCCCCTCCTCTCCCACAGACTGGGACAGCAACTCTGCTGGCGGAGATCCGGTCGCTCGTCGAGAGCCAGGCTGTGGAAGTAATCCCAAACTCCCTGCGAGGCTTGGAGTTTTATTCCAGGATTTTCGCCATTCAGAAGAACAACCAGGCTTGCCTGAGAGCTGTGTTGGACCTTTCCACCCTCAATCTCTCCCTCCTTCTGTAAAAATCCAAGATAGTTGCGCCAGCTCTTATTGCGGAAACACTGGACATGGGAGACTGGATGTGCCCTTTGTATCTGAAGGACGCTTATCTACACGTCCCTATTTGGCAGCCGCATCGTTCCTGCGCTTCAGGATCATGGGCTTCCATTTCCAATACAAGATGCTACCCTGTGCTCAGCTCCGAGCGTATTTACCAGGTCGACGAATGCAGTGGCAGCCCTCCTCAGGGCCACAATGTCTACCCATACCTGGATGACTGGCTCGTCCAGGCCACCTCTCTGGAAGCGGTTCAGCGTACTGCCTCCGCACTGATGAACACACTCCACGACCTGGGTTCACTATCAATCTCAAGAAGTCTCAGCTGCAGCCCAGGCAGTGCCTGACCTTCCTGGGCCTTGTCTGGGACACGAGCTCCATGAGAGTCCTTCTCTCAGAGGACAAGATTGCGGCCATCAGGAGAGCTACTGCTCACTTCCTCTCCAGGCCGGTGACATCGGCCTGGTGGTACCAACACCTACTTGTCACGACCACACACCCTGGAGCACATACACAAATACCGCCGGACGGTGGGTGCCATGGGTCCATGCCGAGGAATGACTCATTTTTGATCCTTCGGAACACACAGACACAGGGGGCTTGGCTGGACTTTGTCTTGGCCCCTCTGGCACCAGACTCATGTGGGGAATTGAAATTTTTATTTTCTTTTTCCTAGACCTCTAATTTGCGAGGTGCTGGGTGTGGCCTTCTTGGCCCAGCTTCACGTGTCAGTGACTAGGTGTGGCAAACAGAACAAGCTAATGGGCATGGCCAAGGGAGTTCAGCTATATAAACCGCTCCATCCTCGGAGCCAGTGCTTTGCGTTAACTTGCATTCAAAAGCAACGTGACGTTTACCGACGCATGAACCTGCAAAGAAATACTCACCCATGAATCCGACGCTCCGCTCTGCCATCCCTCCATGGCAGTCTTCTTCAACGAGTCCGCTG
Source organism: Ambystoma mexicanum (assembly GCF_040938575.1). NCBI lineage: Eukaryota > Metazoa > Chordata > Amphibia > Caudata > Ambystomatidae > Ambystoma > Ambystoma mexicanum. Next base: position 293,285,787 of record NC_090936.1, on the reverse strand, counting down.
CAAAAGAAGAGGACAAGACAAGGTTAGCACATCACAACAACTGGGAGTCGCGCCGCATTTAAAAGCATGCACGCAACGCTACAATACATCTCACCTGTTACCTGCAACTGCGGATCCAGTTCTTCATCGTTCCGGTTACAGCATCCGTGCTCAGCAGCTCCAGCGCCCCGTTCCATCACCTACAAGGGGGAAAGAGCACAAACAAGATTACAGAAGGTACGGACAATAACACACAGAACAAACACTTGAGGAACAAAGCAAACAAAAGGTAACGGAAGACGAACAATACAGACAAGCAAGGAAAGGTTGAAAACCAACACGCAAAGGAAGACAGACAAGAATAAGAACACTACTTACCAAACGAGCGGGGTAGTCACAGCTGAACTGGACTGCCGCCCGCAAGGGACCAGTGAAGGAACTCGGTCCTTGGAAATTAAGCACCCCTGCCAGAAGTAGCAGGACGGAGTGCCCCCATACTTTACTAAAAGATGTTTGACCCTGAGAAACTCCTACCGCAGTCACTGGTGTCCACGGCAAGCACATCTCCAATACGCATTTCACACCTGGGAGGGCTGCAACCGTGTCCCAACCCCCCCGCAGAGGCAAGGTAAGCTTAACACTACTGTACTACGCAATACTCAGGATGCGAAGTTTACAGCTGCACTTCGCAGCATCTTGGAGTCAGGAAAGGGGCTCCCAAGAGGAGCCAGTCAACATTCTTCCCTTCTCCTCTCAGACCTCCACTGATGGTCTGCAGACTTCAACCTGAGGCAGGGCAAGCCCTTCCGGCAGCTGGCCCCCCAGGTCACAGTTACTACAGACTCTTCCCTAGAGGGCTGGGGAGCCACCCTGGACATCCACAGCGTCCGGGGAGTCTGGACTCGGCAGCAGCAGGAGTCCCACATCAATGGGCTAGAATTGAAGGCCATCTGGTTGGCTCTCAAGCCCTTTCTCCCTCTTCTCGAGGGCAAGACAGTTCTTATCCAGATTCTGGAGAACAACATTTACCTGATGGCTGTCCATCTCCTCGGGGAATCCAACCCGGAAGCGAACATGCTCAGCAGACTGGGGGCGTATAATTACGAGTGGCAATTGAAAGACCTGGTACTGAAGGAGATATTCCTCAGGTCTGGGCATCCCCAATTGGACCTTTTTGCCTCCAGGAACAGCAGGAAATGGCCCCAGTGCGCCTCTTGGCAGGGGCAGGGCTCCGCCCCCCTGGGCAACGCATTCCAGATTCAATGGAACGACAGATCGGCATAGGCCTTCCCGCCCACACCCCTAGTCCACAGAGTGATCTGCAAGATAAGGGAATCATTTTTGATAACTCCTTGGTGGCCGACCAGAGCGTGGTTCTCCGAGCTTCTCAGTCTATCGGACAGACCACCCATTCACCTACCGCTGGGTCCAGCTCTTCTCATGGCCCAGCAGGGGGGCAGGGTACTCCACCCTGCTCCTCACAAACTAGCCCTTGCAGCGTGGTTCCTCAGCAGGTCATGCTGAATCACTTAAGCTTAGCTCAGGCTGACCTAGAGATCATCCAGGCCGCTAGAGCGAGGTACTAGGAGCATATGGTCTAGATTCTGTCTTTGGGCCGACTCTAGGGTGATCGACCCTCTTCAGTGCACCTTGGACAGTGTGCTCTCCTTTGCAGCATGCCTCGGCCACTCTGGTGTGCAGCACCTATCTGGCAGCCATAGGGGCTTACAGGAACTTGGAGGAGGGCCTTGTCTACTCCTCCAACCCAGTGATCAAGCGACATCTGGCGGGCCTTACCCGCCGATAAAGAGGCCACACCCTGTGTGGGACCTTAACGTGGGGTTGGCGCCTTGGCGCACAAACCTTTTGAGCCTGTGGCATCCGCGGACATCAGGCTGTTCACCATAAAGTCAGCTCTGCTTGTGGGCCTGCCCTCCTCTCGCAGAATCAGCAAGATCCAGGTTCTGGTGGCATCAGATCCCTATGCCACTTTTCGAAGGGACAAAGGTCATCCTGCTAACGCACCCAGCTTTCCTTAACAAGGTGACCACCTCCTTCCATCTCATCGAGGAAATAGGCTTAAGCCTTCTTCGCCGACCCAAAGGACGAGCCTGAAATACTACCTGGACAGAACCAAGGACTTCCGCAAGTCGGACGCCTTGGTTGTCACCTTCGGTGGGGCAAGGCCCGGTTTTCAGGCCTCCAAGGCCTCCATAGCAAGGCGGATAGTTGCAGCCATCAAGGAGGCCTACGAGGGGCTACACAAACCAGTGCCAGGCAACTTACATTCCCATGCAGGCAGAACCAAGGCCTCGGCTATCGCGTTACAATGGCACGTGCCGTGGCAGGTCATCAGCGGGCGGCTACCTGGCCACACCTTCGGCTTTCTGTAAGTACTACTGTTTGGACGCCGCCTCTAGGTCAGACGTGGCATTTGGTTCTAAGAAACCTGTTTTCTTAAGGAGGGTCTCCTCTCTACTGTGGGGCTATATTCAGTTGTAATCACCCATACAGTATGGATGAAATTAATAGTTACTCACCGTAGTGACTAACATACTCTTAGTCCATAGTCCCCTTTACTCCATACGTCCCACCATCCTCCCCCGTATTAATACTGGGCGGAGTCAGGCAAACGCACGCTCTTAGGGCTGTGCCCCCACACGTCTCTAAAGTTAAAGGGGAAGATGATTTTTTGTGGTGAAAAAGGTTCCATCTCCTTATTAACCCTGCTGCAGAGATCATTGTGTAACCTGATAGTTCAAATCCTGTTGATAGGTGAGTTGATGCATCTGCATTAGAGGTATTTCAATTGTAACAGAGCCGACTTAGCTTTCAACTTATCAAAAGTACTATTAAATGTTCAATGATTCAGAACACACACATTTCATCATGGTTTCTATACTTGTAATGGCTCAGAACACCCATCTCATCAAGGCTGGTATACCTGTAATGGTTCAGAACACACACCTCTTATAAGGCCTGCTATACTTGTAATGGCTCAGAACAGACACATTCCACTGGGGCTGCTATACCTGCAATCGCTCAGAAGAGGCACATCTCATGAGGGCTGCTAAACCTGTAATGGCTCAGAATCACCTCATCTGGGCCCTTATACTTGTAATGGCATGCATGCAGGTAAAACATCTGCATTCAAGCAAGTGCTGCATCTGGTCAGACAAACCTCTTACTCTTGAACGTGCAGCCTACTGGCCAAAAGAAGGTTTACACACATCTAAAAAGGAGCACCAAATGGTAAAGCTGCACTAGATTTGTAAATGGAAAAGCATTTTCAGATTTTTAAATATGTATTGGTGCTAAGTCGAAAGATAAAAAGGAGAGGAAGTGCAACTCTGAAACTAAGCAATACAGGAGAACAAAGTGAGGGGTGGGGCGGGAAGCCGAGAGAACAGTGAACGTATTAGACATTACAAACCAGGAATTCGAGCAACAGGAAGAGACCAATGAGCTACATAAGAGACCAACAAAGAATGTGAGGAGATAAATAATAGGAAAAACCCACAATAGGAGTGAGGAATAGAAGCAGAGCAAACTAGACCTATAGAGACAGTAAAATAAGAAAACAGAGATCAACCGCATAGGGGGAGAGCTGGAAATAGAAAATCCAAACTAGATAAAGGCAAGCAATAACATAAGAGGCAGTAGAAGAAAGATAATCAAAAGGAGTAGCAACCACAACAGAAAAAATGAAAAAACAGATATAGCCAGAGTAATGACATGAGAGAGGAAGAGGAGCCATATCAATCAACACACCACAATATAGGAGGGAAACTGCAACAATAGAATGAAGAGATGGGAGAGGCAGAGTGACAGAGCAGCAGACCACAAAACGTGGCATAGCAACACATATGGGTGAGAGGCAGAACATCAGAAAGTGAGAGACAGGGGAAACAGAGTAGCAAACGGAAGGAGAGATGCAGCAAAAACATGGAGTGGCTGTCAAGCAGGTAGTGCTAGGCAGCAACAGTAGGCCTGAGAGGCAGAGAAGTGATGCTGGTAGAGTGAGGACTCGATTTATGATGTAACTAGCTGGCATCTTTAGTAGTTTTCTTAAGAGTTTTAGTGTCCAAGTACAATGAAGATGAATCTGGGTAATGCGCATCAACAAGTTCTTGGACACTAATGTTTTCGAACACAGTTTTAATTTTATGCATACAATGGATAGTTGTCAAACACTTTTTGTTATTCTCTTGCGAAGGAGGAAACTCATTTTTACTCTCTAGATAATTGATTTACTCTGTAATTCTAAAAATTGGGTGTAAAATACTCACGTCAAATCCTATCTGGAGCTGTGTATGTTAGACTTGCTCCAGTCTTCAATCCTTAGGTCATAGTTCTGCTTAAACCTCTCTATTACAAGCGTCTCAACTTCTCTTCTTAACTGGTTTCTCTCTTGGTATCTCATGCTTAGGACTCTGATCAGTTGCTTTCTTCATATAATAACCCTCTTCTCATTCTGGGTTATTCGTTAATGACTTTAAATTCCAATTACGAAGTCTTAGCGTTAGTTTCTTATCCTTAGGTGGAACATGTTAACCCTGTTTCCTGTTCAAGTTATTTGTTACTTCTTTACAACTCCAATCATACACTCTTAGTATTATTTTCTCGTCCTTAAGACTCTGATAAGTTTCTTTGGATCTACGGCTCCACAGGTACCTCTCTATGCCGAGGATGGTGGCGGGGCTCGGCTCTCGCTCGGATGTGCTTTCTCGTTCCTCTCGCTCATCAGATTCTCATTATTGGTTCCTCATCTGTACTCTCGCTAGCAATCGGAATCTGTCCATTCTTCCTGTACCAATGATCTTGGCGTTGTGGTTACCATGTTATATTTGTGGTCACTCCACCGACTGATAGCTTGTTCCTCTCCCCTTCCTCACAATGCCTTTCACGCATCTGCACACACCAGACCTCTGGCGTCTCGTATTGGCGTTCTCTGCCTCGTTGAAAGGCACGGGATCCACCACTTTCCTTTGCTCCACCTCCACAAGGCGTACTGATGTCAGGGGCTTTCCCTGCGCACCAGGCTCTTCTTCTCTCCTACTCATCCCAGTTAAATGTACGTCTTTTGTTAAAGAGATCTCTTCCTTTTCTTTTACAAAAGGATTTCTTTTTGCATTGCCGTCAGGCAACGGTAAAGATGCCACATTATTCGTTCCAACACGTAGTCCCATGTATGCGGCTATGGTTGCTGGCCCAGGGAGTTCCTCACAGGAACCATAGTCCTTGTCCCCAAAGGGGAAGTCTCCCGTCCCACTTGGTTTGACCGCTAGGGAGGGTCTTGCGGAGCAGGCTCATCTCCCTAGCTTCCGGGGGGAGGGCTCCCCTTTGGGTAGAAGGGAGGGTAGAAGGGACGAATATCTACGATTCATCACACAACACAGATGCAGAAATCTAGAATACTACACAGTTAAGGTATGAAATTGGGGCACAAACTAAATTTTGCAATATTCTACATGAGCTAAAATGGGGTAAAAGGAGATAGAAGATTAGTTATTATAACACCAGTACTTTGTAACACAATTTAATGGATCCAAACGTAACCTTGAAACACGTGTTCACCAAACCTTCAAGTAATTAACCACATTCAGAGTCTTACAAGTTGATCAAAGGTCTCACATAAGGAAACCTGCACAATTCCTTAGTTGGGTGCTGTTAAGCCATAATTTCTGTTTTGGGAGTCTATGGTCACTTTTTGGGGCCCCTCAACTATTTGCTCCCCATCCCCACTCCCCCCATCCCCTCATCATTTCTGGTTCCTTGTTCTCGTTCTGGTAGCCAGAGGGACTTCTCCTAAAGTGCCTCAGTCATTATGTCCCATTTTAACCATTATAACGTATGCAGGATTGGGCTTCACCTAAGATGCCCAGTCACCCCATTTCTGCCCTAGAGTGATTGTGTCGCTGTAATTTGGTTTTAGGGAGTAGGTTGTTGGTGGCTGTGATTGCATTTTGGCTTCACAAAGGGTGCACACCATTTTACTGCATTGGTAGCATTACAGACACACCTTTTTGGTAGCGATTGGGGGACCACAAGGTAGGCTCAAAAGGGCCCTTCTGACCATGTGGGCTCTTTGTGATCCCATCATGGCAGCCTCCAGACTGTTCACATTTGCTTTGAGGTAGTAGAGCTCCCCAGACTAGCCCTTTCACTTACTGTGAGAGTAGCTTTCACTGAGTGGAAGTCTCATGTGACCCTTTGCCCCTTTTTATGATTGGTTGGCTAACCTGTGGCTAGACCACTTTCATACGGGTATTCAGGTCCTGCCCTGTCCCGTACACACACTTTTGCTGCGGTGTTCCTGAAACTTGGAGCTGGCAGGTGAGGCAACCTGCTGAAGGAGTTTTCCCACTGATTCACGCTGTTTTTAAAGCCCTCACTTGGCAATACTTGCTAAGTGCAGTGTTTTGACTTTAACCTGGTTTGGGGTTTTTGCTGCTAGAAGTCCATTCCAGATTTCTTGGCGACTCCAGGTGACACCCAACATCGGCAGGGTTGAGCTCGCCACTTTGGGACTGTTTCTGGACATTTTATCTGTGCGTGCTGCTGTTTACTACCAGGATATTTAGCTTGGCTGTGTATTGCTGCAAAAGTCTTGAAAAATGCTGCAAGCTCATCAGTGGGCTGGATCTACAGTCTGGGATGTCGGAGGGTGTCACCAGCCATTGTCTTCATTCTGGGACCGGTTACTTCCATGTTGCTGCCTTTTGTGGTTTGCCCTGCTGCTGGAAGCCTTTTGGTTGGGTTCCCTTTTCTCCTTGGCGTCGCCCTCGACCGATCTTTCACTCCTGGCTTGAAGATAAAGTTCCCTGGAGGAGCCTTTGTTTCTTTCCGAAGTCGCTGGAGCTTTTATTGGCCCAGGGTTCAAGTCCTGAAGAACCAAATCCTGCAAACCGCACTTGTGGAAACGAGTCGTCTACTTAACAGGTTCTGATAAAACATCTGACAGGAGTACCTACTTTGGGGTCCTAGGAAGGGTGATTATTCACAATATTCCCCCGTGGGTGTCCCTCTGGTCCATGGTAGTGATGCCTGGGATGTGTGCCCTCACTGTGATTCCCCATAGACTTGCATTGATGGGGTCCTTCTTTGCTGCAGCTTCTTTTTTTATGGTCCAGCTTTTGACCTCTTCAACTCTTCCTTGGGGTATCATGTGGCCTTCCCTAGTCTGATTGTCACAGCCACCATACATATTGGGTAGATCTGTATTTACTACCTCCAGTGAATATGGACCTTAACTTTTTTCCATTATATACTATGGAATTGTGAAGTGACACTGGAACTCTTCCTAAAGTGACTCTGGGTTACCTACCTGCGCTTGGACATTTCTACTTGCTCCCCTAGTGTTTCAGCGAGCTATGCACTTGTGTACTTACCTGTGATTTTCACCATTTGTGTACTTACCTGTGATTTTCTATCAATTTTTAAAGTCCTCCCTTTCATTTCGGCTATGTTAAATGCACTTGAAACACTGTAACAGCCACTGGTAATGTGTATATTTGTCCTATTGAAATGTATCAGGAAGTTGTCTGTACTGAAATGTTAATTGATTCTTGGAAACTTTTTGCTAAGTTATGGTTTCATCCTCTTTGTGGCTTATACTGTTGTAAGGCCCTGGAGGTCTTTTTGGACACTGTAGTTGTAAAATGGCTAAAAAATACTAAAAAAGAGGTTCACAGGAGTTAATCCAAGAAGTATGATTGGTACCACTGCCACCAGCCAGCCTGTCTGCCTGCCTGACCTACACTAAACATTGGAAAAAAATAAATGTGATTAAGGAAGCCAGTAGTTCCATAGAAATGGACATCCGTGGAGGACTGGGTCCACCCGCACTTAATCACTTACCAATGCCTCTGAGAAAAAATATGTTGTTTGACGTCTTGGGTTAAAAAGATTTCACTCACTACAAATAGGCCAGGATCCTAAAATCAGTCGCAGATATGCTGCGAGTCCCTTTCAAAGAGATTGGCAAGCTGCAATCTTTCCTATCACTTACCTCTCCCCACCTCCAGAGTGAGGAAAAGGGGATCTATCTAATCCACCAATGCATATATTTTCTGTTTCAGGTTGATGGACACACCATCAGAATTGCAGTTGTTGGTTCCTGACCTCTGCCGTATGTATGGTGAAGCCAAAGCCCTAATGAACCACCAAAGCAGTTTGGATTTCTCTTACTAGATGTTCATTAACAATCTGAGGGGCAGGTGGTCATTTTGCTTTTTAAAGGTAAACAAGTAGGGTCTACACCTCCTCAGTGATGGCACTTCAACAAACCTTTTCTACAATTGTTCCCCTAACCTCTTTACACTTGAGCAGTCTGCTGATGAGATACACAGCGTGTTTCCTACACTTATAATCCAGCTGAACTATGACTGCACCTATATCTGCCTCTGAAGCATCTGTTTAGACTAAGGAAGTCCTCTTGTAATCAGGACCTTGAGAACAGGGGCTTGTCAAAGGGTTTCGGCCTTCTCGATTTCTTCAGACCTGTTTGGATGGATTTAAAAAAAAACAATTTTGTAGTGGATTATGAACGCCCATCCTATTCTGGTGAACAGGGAAGACACTGAATTCTAGCCAAACCCAATCAAGATGGTGTGAGAAACCCAAGGGTATTCTCCCCAGCAAGCCCCAAGAAACCCTTTTTCAGGTGGCCAAGAAAGGACTGACCCGCTCTTATTTTATCCATGAAGGCAGACAAGCAGGGAAGGATCACCTGGGTAGGGTAGCCCAGGGTTATGCTGGGGAGGATGCCCAAAGGGAGATGCAGTATTGTGCCAGAAAAGGGGAGAAGGGTGAGATATCTGATGCTTTCATGGGCTGTATTGCATCCTCTTCCCTTCCTCCTATTAGATCTCTCCAGTCCAGATCTCACAACCCCATCGTACGTAATCGAGCCTCTAAGTTCCCAAACCCTTTTACACCCAAAAAGCATAACTCCCAGAATCCTTGTTTCACCGGTCTCCATTCGAACACTCCCCATCCTTCTTCTTCCTGTCCCTCTGATTATTATTTTCCGCACTCCCAACCTGATCAGACAAAGTATTACCGTTCCCACAACCCCCTTGTTCATTTCACAATACCCACAAACCATACCAATCCCGTCCCTCTGATTGTCATTTTCCGAACACCCAATCCACTATAACAGAACATTACCATTCCCACAATCCTCTCTGTTCTGTTCTCCATCCCAGTCCTTCTCGTCCATTTCACTTCCTGTCCCGTAGGATAATCTGATATTCCAACCCCCCCCCCCTTTTCCAACACAAACACCTTTACACACCCAAGACAACGACCCAACGCTTTTGTAAACTGTGATAAAAACTGGACTAATGTTAAACCTGTTTACCTGACATGTCCCAACCCGAGGGTCAGGCAAAGTAAGGTAATTAATCCAAATCATACACACCTGACAACCCTTCCTTTTGCCCACAGGGATAAAAGGTTGAGCAAGAGAGCGCAGTACGAGCAAGACGAGCACGGCAGACAGTACAACCGCACAGCTACGCAGGCGCAGCAGTCCAAGAGAAGGAGAAAGGCTGCAGGAATCGAGAGGATGGCGAGGAGAGAAGTGACCTTGCCCTTTTGAGCCCAGGCCCTCGTAACATTCCTGGAAGAGAGCCTAAGACCGTGAACAATAGCACAAGTGTCTTGCAGCAGATGTCAACGGTACACAGGGCAGTCCTGCACCGATAAAGAGGAGCGAGGGAAGCTCCCGTGCCTGTTGTAACGGCCTTGACTCAAGAAACACCAAAAGCCAAGCGGTTCATCGCAGCCGGTGATTCGAGGTGAGGATCGATAAGAACCGGGCTGTGTTGAATCAGAAGCACAAAGTGGCAAGTTTTAACCAAATTCAAGGAACTGTAAAAGTGTTAAGGGGAGATCAGCTGCAGAGGGAATCTGGCACGTGCATGCTAACTCAAGAGACTCTGGTCCATCCCCATCTGAGTGAAACTACAGTTACCAGAAGGATGTGGAAGGGCCAGCGAAATAGGTCAAAATGGTCATACAGAGGGTCAAGCAAAATCCCAGTATAATCGAAATACTTTGATCTACAAGCACTCTGAAAGAAAGGGAAGTGAATCCTGCAAACATTGAATTGTGTAAAAAGAGAACAGTGAATGTAAAGAGGGGTCAGCGCCCAGAAGAGGGAGACCCATGGATGAGCCACTATCACCTTGATAGAGAGCCACAGTAAACCCGGTGAAGGGAGGCTAAGGATCGAGAGGGGTTGTAGCCCGGCAGAGGGGGATCCAAGGGTGAAAGTTGTTACCCCAAGATTGAGAAAAGTGAAAATGATGCAACTAGGTAGGACTGCCTTATTTTTCTTTTGATGGTCAACGCTTGCTCCCATCTTAGATTTAGGTTTATAATAGGTGTTTTTCCAACTTGCATACAGCATTAATTGTTCAGTAAACACCCTTGAACTGTGATCACTTGTGTCTGTTTTACTTGTGCCACCATGAGTTCCTCGCATAGGGTAGATTAGGGAGGCAAGGCTTAGACTCCAGAGGTGTGTGAGAGTGATATAGGGCTACAATGAGTCCACACAGAGCAACCCAATATTCCAGTTGGACAGGTAAGTACAAAAATATACAATGATTTATTAGGCCTTTGAAATACGCACTAAGCAACAAAACCTCTAGGCAAATATTGTCACTCAATATAAAATGCATATATACATTCACTTTTGAAAGAAGACAGAAAATCATAGAATTCAAAACCAGTGAGATACAGGTAAGTAGTTAGATGTATAACATATAGTAAAACACTTTCAAGCAGCACTAAAACAGTTCCTGTTTACTAAATAAATGCATCCCTGAGATGGATTGGGCCTAGTGTCCAAAAGTCATCAGTTCCAAAAGATCTACTTTTCAGGTAGATTTATGATGTGATTTGACAATGCCAGTGGTTTCAATTAAGAATTCCAAAAGGTTAAGGAAAGTTCAGGAAAGTAGCTCTCCCAATCCCACCACTCTAGGGTAGGTTCAAGAGGGGATCCTTGACTAGGCCACCACTGATCTAAGTCAGGCAAAGGAAGAGATAAGGACAGGACGTCCCTCCCAAGTTAACCCTATGGAGTACACTGGCGGGGGGAAGGAACAGGTGTGTTAACTTAACCCCTTTACTCAGATTTCTTGAGAGACCACTGCTGAGGTTCCAGATTATGTTAGGGGCGCATTCTTCTGTGCTTGTTCTGGTCAAGGGAGGATGCCCAGGGGTTGCGGGTGCAGAGGTCACTTTTGGATGCAGGATTTAATATGGTCAGCCGGGGTACCTGATTCTTGGTTGTAGGCAATGTCCAACTGAACACCCTTGCAAGGAAATGATGAAGACTTCAGCGGAGAAGGCGACCTTGGGACACCTCCACAGAGTGAAGAAGTCAGATTGCAATGGGAGTCACCACAGTCAAGCCATGACAAGCGATCTTCAATTAAGACTAGAAGGCTAGAAATGCAGGAGCAGGCATCCTATTGCACAAGTTGAAGATCCTCCAAGTTCCAAGGATGCACTTGGAAGGGCAATGGCTGCAGCTAGGTAGCACTGGAGAGAGCGGATCATTTCACTGACTGGTCCAGGGGCACTTCCAAATCCTCAGAAGGCACATCCTCGAACCGGGTGTCTAGACTGGTTATTCCCAGAGGTCAAAGCACCAACAAGGGTCTTCTTGAGATCAGGCAGAGAAGCAGGGCTTTACTGGGACTTCACATGAGTTGATGCTGATCAGCTGCAAAGGTCATCCTCAGTTAGTCAGTGAGTCATCATACAGGTCTTGGCTCTAACGATGATCTGTAAAATGGCTGCTAGATTACTCCTTTTAACCAAGATCTGGATTGTAAGCTTGCCCAGGTGCACCATTGATAAGGATCTGTACCATTCAAACTGATAGTGGCTATCCGATCACAGTGATAGTGGCTATCCAATCATGAATAGCCATTAGCCACACATCTCCCCAGCAACAAACATTCAGGCACCTGGATGTGGACTATGACCGTATGTGTCCCAGCCCCCACATCCAGGCTTACACACAAACCACCACTTTTTTCCCAGGATAACAGCAGCTTTCCCCGGGAAAAGGCTTCCCATATATGCCGATTCCAGTCCTGGGAAAGATGGAAGAAGGCCAAGGGTCAATTTGGCAAAAGGACAGGCAACACTCTCTTTGTGCAGCCATTTTAGAGTGCTAGCCACTCTCAGTAGCCATTTACAGTAATTGCAAAAGAGCACAAGCAAAAAGTTCAAAACATGGTAGAAAAATACCCACTGCCACCAGCCCATTCTGAACATATTTCATTTGTAACCAAAAAGCCACAACAGCAAACATTAGAACTTTAGGGTGATATGTGCATCCTTAAAAATGCAAGAAATCCAGTAAGGGATACATAGTCTCCCAATACTGATATTCATGTGTTCTGATCAGTTCCCCATAGGAATGAGGACAATACAAGGCAAGTAAAGCTTTACCTACCTTCAAAAGTCAGGTCACCAGTCAAAACAAAGCAAAACGAGTTGGTATAGAAGTCTATGGGAGGAAAGCAGCAAAAGAAAATGTTTCCTAACAAGACCAAACAATCTTATTACTATGCTTTGCTTAAGTAATATCAGTAAGGGGCTGATCTGGTCCCCTAGTTAGTCATGATATTTCAATGGTACCCTGTGAGGCCCATGAAGGCTCTCAACTGAGTCTGAGTAGCATGGGTCTCCCAATCTTGTACATCTTGTACATCCTGTACTTTACCGGCTGTGTCATAACCCCGCCCTATCTCGTACTGAACTGACCAATTTGACATGCAAAAAATATACATATATATATCTTTATTAAGCATTTTTGAGGTTAACAAGGTACACCAGCAACAAGCAGTGTTTAAACGGCCCTTACCCCCTGCCCCCTTATGCATATGAACTTAGATATTTCTCAACATTCATCATCTTGGGTCCGGGCCAGTTTGTTTCCACCAAGTTACCTCTTTGTCCCCTTCCCTCCCCCTCTCCCTCGGACCAGGTGGGTTGAGTCTTAGCTCAGTGTTATTGTGCGCGAGCTGTGTCAACGGAGAGGGCCGTGGACCTCCGTAGAGATGGACTCTCTTTACACATTGAGGAAAGGCTGCCATTCCATTTCTCTAACAGGAGCTAGATCGTGGAGGGACCCTGTGATGTTTTCCATTTCGTAGATCTCTTTGGCTTTCTGCGACCACATGTCTTCTTTCAGGAGCACCCCTCCTTTCTTCCATCTCATTGTGAGGCACACTCTTGCGGCCAGCAGCAGGTAGTGAGGCATGTGTGAGAGGCAAACCCATCTGTCCCCTGTTTTCTACAGTCCAAACAAGACCAGCCAAGGGTCAAGGCTCTGCGTTACCCCTTCTATGTGCCGGATCCACGCCAGGACTTCCTTCCAATATGCCTGTGCTTTTGGGCATGCCCACCACATGTGCCAGAAGTCTGCCTGCTCGCCGCAACCTCTCCAGCATAACGGGCTTGTCCCTCTGGACATTTGGGGTCATATTGCCATCTGTGGAGCAGTTTCAGTCCATGTAACTTGTATTGGCATGAGATTGAGGTTTTGTGGGCATTTCTGCAGAGCCTTGTCCAGAGATCTTTATGGATTGGGCCACCCAGATCCTTTTCCCATCTCTTGCTGAGCGGTTCATTGGCGTTGAATGTCTTGCACAGGAGCGTTTGGTATAACTGCGAGATAAGGTCCCTGGTTGAGGTGTTCTCACTAAGTACATTTTCCAGGGGCAGAAGGTCTCTCTGCAACCTGTCTTTCCATTATGCGGATATCAGTACCCCCTATAGCTGTAGGAACTGCAAGATCGTGATTGGTTTGAGCTTCAGACCTTTTTCGAGCTGTTGAGGGGAGAGGCATGTTTCCCCTTTTATGATATGACTAACTCTTTCTAGCCCTGCCTCCTACCAATGTTGGAAGCATTGGGGCTCGAGGATTTTGGTACTGATTGGTGGGTCCCAGATGTGGCTCATTGGGGATGACCATGTTGTGTGCCCTTTCATTTCCTTTTTGCTCCACCACAGTTTCAGGAGGGCACCTAATATCTTTTGATTTATCGCCTTGTTTGGGAATGATGATTTTGGTGCCCAGAGCCATTCACCCAATGTCACCGGCCTCAATATGTGGTTCTCCAAGTCCATCCACTGCTTATTTTTGTCCCCCACTGAGATGCGGGATCAGGGCTCTAAATTGGTCTGCGAGTTAGTAAGTGTAACAGTCTGGAAGCCCCCAGCCCCTTTCCTCCTTGCTCTGTGTCAGAGTGTTGTAGGCAATCCTCTGTTTTTTTCCCCTGCCACAGAAACCTGCTGAGTTTGATTTTTAGATCGGTGTAGTGAGCCCTCGGGATTTCTATGGGAAGCATTTGGTAATAGTAGAGAACCCTGGGTAGGATCGCCATCTTGATTGCATTGAGACGTCCCATCCAAGAGATTGTGAACTTTTCCCATCTATTCAATTCTGCACTTAACTCTAATACGAGCGGGGGAAGGTTTGCTTCGTAGAGGTAATTTGCTTCTTTCATAATATTGCTTTCTAGGTATTTCAATGTTTTTGGGGCTATTGAGATTTCCAGACTGGCCAGTTCCCCTCCAATTGCATCTCTGGGGACACTGTATGGAAAAATGATAGACTTATCTATATTGATCTTTAGTCCCGCCATTGCCCATATTCTTTTATTGTCTGGAGAACATTGGGTTGGAGATGTAGAGTAGCATGTCATCTACGACCATTCCTAGCTTATATTCTTGGTTCCCAACCTTTATTCCCTTAATGCCTGGCTCCTTCCTAATCCTATTCCCCAGCGGCACTATGGATACGGCGTACAAGAGGGGGGCGGGGGGAGCGAGCAGCCCTGTCTGGTTCCTCTTGTGAGGGTGAATTCTCTGGCTACCTTCCCATTGACTCCCACCCTCGCTTTGGGCGTTTCGTAGATCACTTGTATCCCTGTGAGAAGCCACTCCCCAAAGACCCCACTCCTCAGTATGGCCCAGAAAAACTGCCTTTCGACCCAGTCGAACGTCTCCTCCGACTCTAAACTGAACAAGACGTGACTTCTCCCTTCTCCTCTAGAGTATTCCATTATATCCAGGGTTTTTCGCATAGCATCAGCACCCTGTCTGTCTTTTATAAAACCTACTTGTTCGGGGTGATTTAAACGGGGCATGATTTCCTCCATTCGGGTGGCTAGCACTCTCGTGTAGACCTTCGCATCTCTATTTAGGAGGGATGCTGGGCGATACGATTTACAACTGGTGGGGTCCTTACCGTTTTTAGGAATGACCACTATGTGTGCCCTGGTGAATGATGGGGGGGCCCTGGTGAATGATGGGGGGGCCCGCCCATCTCCCGAATGGAGTTGAATAGTTTAGCATCCTGTCTGCTTTGTCTCCCTTTTCATTGAATTTTTGCTTTAGGAATTAAAATTTTCATACGCTATCCCTTGTTCACAATGTTTTCAATTCTTCCCTTTTCTGTTTTAGCGTCCTCCGCTCTACATCCCCTTGGCGTGTAATTTGCTTTCTAGCTGCTTCATTTCTTGCAGAGCTTCTCTTCCTGCAGTCTGTGCTCCCGTTTCTTCCGCGCCCCTTCTCTCATTAAGACCCCTCTCCATGTTTCTTTTCCCACCTCCCAAAGTGTAATTTCTTCTACCTCCCTGTTCTCGTTGTTCTGAAAATACTCTTCTATCTCTTTGGCGAGTTCCTGGGCAAAGATCTTGTCTCTCCACAGGAGTTTGTTGCAGCGCCACCTAAGTCCCCCGTTCACGCCTTCCATCTCAAGGTCCATGGTGATCATATCGTGGTCGGACCAGCCCACTACTCGGATTGCGCTATTTACAATTCTTGACCTATGTTCTCTATTTAATAATAGTCTAGTCTGGTGAAGGCCGCATGAACGGTCAAAAAGAAAGTGTATCCCTTTGAGGTCGTGTGGAAGGTCCTCCACGCGTCCAGCATGGCTCCCTTGTCTAGGTTCTTTTGGAACTTCCCCCTCTCCCCCCTGTGGTATCCCTCTAATTCCCAGTTTGTCCCCTGCCGGTCGGCTTTCGGGTCGGCCCAAGTGTTGAAGTACCCTCCCACTAAGAGTAGCCCCTTGCTCCTAGTTAATATGGTGGCGAGGGCTTCTTCATTAAAGGCACCTTGCCCTGGGTTGGGTGAATATACTCCCGTCGGGGTGACTTCGATCCCTTCCCATTGCCCCTGGACCATCAGGAGCCTACCTTCCATCAGCGGGAGGACTCTGGGATCTTGTCAGTCATATCCTCTTGTGTAACATCAGGCCCACTCCTCCCTTTTTGTGAGTAGTCGATGCCCAGTAGGTCTGTCCCACCCCTTTCCCTCTCGAGTGTCTCTCCTCTCCAGCTTTTAGTCTTGTCTCTTGGATAAGGAGGATGTCAAGCGTGGCTCTCTCGAACTTGCATGTTATTAGGGACCTCTTTGCCGGTGAGTTCAAACCCTTGACTTTTAATATTCCATCCCTTAGAAGGCGGCTCCCCTTCTTTTCTCCTTGCTTTCCTTGCATTCTAGAGTCAGTGCTTCTCGTTTATACTTCGGTCTTTCAAGTCCCCCGTTCCTCAATCCATGTTTCTTCCTCCATTTTGTTCCCCCTTGTCTCAAACCCATCTGTGCCCCTCATCCCCCGACCCCAGTGAACAGTAACAAAACTAAACACTTCTCAAACATATGCGTACCTGAAACACGGTACCTTATAAGGAGACGCCATCCTTCAACTGAGGGCCACCAGGGTGGGAGTTCTATTCTTTTGTTCCCTTTTGCTTGTCCTGGTTATTTTGTTGGTTTGCCCCTTTGTGCAGGCTGGGTCAGTGTCATGTGCCCAATAACAGCGGTTTCAATGGTGAATGGGAGTTTAACTTCATGTATTTCCTTTCAGCCTTGCTTTTTTTGCATCTTTGAGGTTGTGGGTCCATTTGTGTTGATATTGGGGAGTGTGTCCCCTGCGGGCCCTTCAGGGTTCTTGTCTCTGCGTTTCCGTCATATGCTGCAAGATTTGTTTTGCTTCTGCTGCTGTCGTGGCACTATATTCTTCTCCTTGCACCTCGAATGACAGCGCAAAGGGGTATCCCCACCAATATCGTATCCCTCTTTCTGTGAGCCATGTAGTAAGTGACCTGCATTCTCTCCTTCGTCCCAAAGTGAGGCTTGATAGGTCTTGATATATTCTAACCTTGGAGCCTTGGTACTTGGCCTCTTGCGCTTGTTTTGCCTTGAGGAGGATGTCAGTCTTTTCTTTGTGTAGTGTAGGAATTTCACTACCACTGAGCGTGGGCCCCTGTTGAACGCTGTCCCTCCTCTATGAGCTCTCTCTCAATCTGTACCACCTTCCCTCCTTCTGCCTGGTAGAGGAGATTGACAATGTCCTGGACTGTCTCGACCCTGGGTCGGGGTCTCCCTGTCTGCTTCTTCGAGGCCCACTATCCGTAGATTGGTTATCCGCTCTCCATTTTCTAAATCGTCGTTTTTCAATGTGAGCTCCTCTTCCCTTATTTTGATATCAGTCATCCTGGCATTTATCTTCATCTCGACTAAGTCAGCATTCATTTGGTTGTGCTCCAGGTTTTCCATCTTTCCTTCTATTTTTTCCACTTTTCCTCTCAGTTCCGCTGTTGATGTTTGTATATCTGTTCGCAGGGCCCTTATTTCTGCCATAACTCCTGCTATGTCCTCCTTTGTGGATGCCTCACCCATGCTGGTATTCGGGTTGACGATGCCTCCTATGTGCTGACTCTCTTCTCTTCTGTATTGTTGCAGGGATGCCAGTCCTCTTGTGGGGGGGGGGCTTGCATCTGTTGCCCTTCTCTTTTTGTGCTTGTACGGCGGGGCCCAGCTCTCATGGTGATCCAGACTGCGTTGATGGCGGCTCTCCGGGGCTTTGCGGCGCTACGTGAGCCCTTGCTTCCTTTGGGGTCATTTGGCCAGCTCTCTTTAGGTGGGGAGTGTCACTCCTGAGTTAGCGCTGGCTTCTGTTGCACCACCCCTTGGGGGGGGGGGGCCCTCGGCTGCTGCTCCACCCTATGTGTTATTGGCCTTGCTCGAGGCATTGCAGACGCCTGAGCGAGCGTCCACTCTCTGGCATATAGGTGCGTCGTATGAGGACCGATTGTGGGTGGCGCCCCTTCCTCCTTCATGCTCTTACTCCCCTTCCTTCTTCTCCACCTCTTCTTTACCCTTGTTCGGGCCTTTGGATTTCCCTGGGCACCTTCCTTAGCTCTTTGAAACTCTTGGGGGTGATGTTGATGCTGTCCTCTGCACCTTCACCCGCCTCCTCACTTCTGTGTGGAGGTGAAAGTTTCCTTCTCTCACAGTGCACTGCAGAGCTGGCCCTTCTTGATGAGCTTTAGGATGGGGGGGCACTGCTTCTGGCCTGTGGGACGGCCTCTGGGGTTGTGCCACCCCGAGACGCAGCCTGGTTCTTCTCGTGTTTCCCTTCCCCACTTGCTGTACTTCACAGCCTTATTTTCCGTGAGGGGAATGTCTTGGCTGCCAGTGTGCTTCCTCCTATGTGGCAGCGCTCTTTCAGGACTCCTACCATGTTGAAAAAAGTTGAGGAACTTTGGGGAGGCCCCTGATAGTGGACCTCAGCACCCTTGTTTGTACTTAAGAATGGCTCCTTTTCAGGGTCGCATGAGAGGGTAACAATGGAGTCTTTGACTCCTCTCCCCCGTTTAGGTAAAAACTAGTATTGCAGTTACACTGACAGGTTACCCATGTGCCCACGTTTTATGAAAAAACAAGACATGTAACCTCCTTCTCAGTGTTAGATTGTGTTTTTTTAATTCGTGTTAACAGTGCCCTTTGTGATTACACGTGTTTTGACAACACTCCCGTCTTTTTCAAATCAGGGCCAAATGGTAGTTGTTTGTATGTATATTTTAAAGTCTTTGTGGTCAAGTCTCGGGTTAAATCCCAGCCTATGTTTCTTCGATCCGTGCTAAACTGTCCTCATACACCTCTTGCTGTACTTCACAGCCTTATTTTCCGTGAGGGGATGTCTTGGCTGCCAGTGTGCTTCCTCCTATGTCGCAGCGCTCTTTCAGGACTCCTACCATGTTGGGCGGGCAAACTGCAACCCGCTTTTTCACCCTCTGCCCTCTGCTGTGTGTCCCGTGAATTGGGCCCACGGGTCAGCCTCACCTTTCAGTGTGCTCAAAAAGCACAGCGTTGTCCGTTTCTGCAATTGTGATTGGCAATTTTCCCACACCTGATTGGTGCCGGAGGGGCCCCCTGCTGGGCCCGACTTCTCTGGCTTCCCTCAGTTGGAGCGTCCCTGCTATTTCGGATCCACCTGTGGGCCGCCCTCTTTCTCTCTTCTTATCTCTGCATCTGTCCCGCTTCAGTAGACGCGGCGGCGTTGCACCACGCACCCCTTCCGTGGCCACACGGCGGTCTGGACTTTGCGCTGTGTCGGTTTGACACACCTTTCGGGGCTGTGACTTCACCCGGCTCGCAGGGATCTCTGAGGTGTGGCCGGGGGTGGTGCCCTCCCCCCACCGTCTCCTGGGTTCCGGCTCTTGGACAGACATTACTCCAGCCAAGGCCGCCGAGTGGGGTCCCCTTTCACGGCTGTTTGCCGGTTCCGCCATGGGTACCATTCCCTTTGGTGGTTCCTGCTGCCTCCCCGGCCTTTTATGGATCTCTTCCAGCCGTGCCACCTTGAATCGGGATCTGGAACTCTTCTATTTCATCTTTTTCTCCCCCGGCTAGAGGAGCAGCATGTTAGGCAGCCATTGCCTTGCGCGCCCCCTAGTGATCTCCCCACAATTTGACATTTTGATAGCTTTTGGTTAGGTTGGCCTTTTAAAGAGCATGCAACACTGGCCTTCATTGTGTGACATGTTTATCCCAGCTGGAGCTAAATACAGCCATACAAAAGTTATCAAACCCATTTAGAATTTCAGAAAAGTTAGAAGGGCCATTCTTCAATCCAAAGGGAATTACCCTAAACCTGGTAGACTCCTCCTGGAGTTGGGAATGCAGTCATCTTCTTGAGATGGTCAATTAGGGTATTTGCAAATAGTCAAAAGTGTTGGGAAATTCTGTAACACCCAGCCTGTCCACTAAATCATCATTTTGTGGCAAAGGCTGGGCATCTGCTTTGGTGATAGTGTTTAGAGCTCTGTAGTCAACAAAGAATGTTAAATCCTTATATCCTGCTTTTGATACCAGACCCACTGGGCAGGGCCAAGGATTATTGGAGGATTCTGGTTCACCTTTGTCTTGATGCAGTCTCTTACATATCTGACATCCCTTGGCCCAAGCTTTTGACAGCTACACTACCTGCAGTGTCAGTATCATACTGACTACAGGCTATTATTCAGGGGTAGAGTGAAAACAACGAGAAAAAATGCATAAGCGAAATTTTGCACTCCTGCTGCTGCTCAAATGCCAGCTGTGGGGAGCTGATTATTCCATCCACTAGGCCAGCTGAAGGACTACTCTGGAGCATGTCAGGAGAAACCAAGAGTGCTCCTGCCATTTTAATCCTAGGGATGAAAGCTTTCAACCTGTTCAACGATTTGGAGAACCCCCCCCATCCTTTTTTTTAGGGGGGCCGTGCCACAGGGGATTGGGTTGGTCCGGCTGCTAGCTGATGTGCTTCCCAGAGGTTGGATGGAGTGGATTCCCTGGGCTCACCCTCTGATCTGTGACGTGATATTACCATTATTCAAATGGTTTCATCTTTACCTGAAAAGATGACCTCTGTCTACAAGTTCCTGAACGCTTCTAAAGAGTCACTCTCTATCACTTTGGAGCATGGTAATTGTAAATGTTTTAATGTTAAGCCACCAAGTGATACCCAGAATATAGGCAACAGGGGCCATTAAGTGATATGTGATTGTAACACTTTAGTTAACTCGTAAAACGAAGAACAGCTGAACTGCGGGAGTTCATGCAGGAGTTCCATGAACATGTGGGAGTTCATGGAACGCTGAATGCGGACAGAAACTATTCTGAGAGGAATCTAAACAAAGTCTTTACCATAGTGAGAGGATGCGGTCAGGAAAATAAGTACCTCTCTTTGCAAAAGGGGTGCTGAACATCGCTAAACATGGCCCAATTACTGATCCAAAATGGCACAGAAGTCCCACCACAGTTTTGAAGGCTCACCACCAACTGTTAAACCATTTAGTTCCCAAATATGATTTGCCAAACTGAGAGTAATTCCTGTAGTGAATCAGGTGTAAGACTCAGACAAGGAGGCATTGT
Source organism: Ambystoma mexicanum (assembly GCF_040938575.1). Taxonomy (NCBI): domain Eukaryota; kingdom Metazoa; phylum Chordata; class Amphibia; order Caudata; family Ambystomatidae; genus Ambystoma; species Ambystoma mexicanum. The sequence continues at coordinate 293,264,565 of NC_090936.1, read as the reverse complement.
GATGATTTTTAAATACTTTTATTAAAGTAAAAGAAGAGTTGTAGAAAGACCTATCTCACCCTAGCACTATGAGGGGATTCACTGCCTCAACAAAACTAAAGGATGTCAGTTTCAGAATGTCCAAAAATAAATGGAGTTTTCTGTCCTGTGTCCAAATCCTATCCTGACACTTACAAATGTAACTTAATAAAATGTGAAAAGAGACAAAGGGGGTCATTCCGAGTATGGCGGTAGGGGGTTAACAGCACCGGTAAGGTGCCGACAGAGGGCACTAGAGAGCCGTCCGAGATGGCGGCTTCCCTGTGAGCTCTGTGTAGCTCCCTAAAGATCCTGAAAATAGCGTGCTTCCGAGGTGACTTGCCGAGCTGCTGTGAACACCCAGCGAGAGCTAAGGCGTTTCTGTGCACAACTCTGGAACGAGCTCGGCTGTAGCGTGGGTTTTTGCCCACGAACGACGGCCCGAGAAAGGTCCCACCCCCCCTTCCGCCATCTTGGAGGCAGCGCGACCACGGCGAGGCCGAGGCAGGGCGGTCGTAAGGAAGGCGGCTGTGTCCGGCTGCAACAACAAAGGGCACCGACCGTTCCACAGAGGCGTTAGATGGAGCAGAGAAGTCACAAGCCAGCGGTGTGCGGCGGTGGCCCCCCCGAGCGCCGCCCGCGCTGCGTTAGGATTCCTGGGGAGAGGCCGATCGCTGGGAGGCCACGGAGCTCGGAGAAGGCCCACAGAACAGCCGCGAATGAGCCAGTACGACGGAGGCCGATGACCAAACGCCAGTGGAAAGCCAGGTACGAGCACGATGAGCGCCCCTTAATCGTCAGCACCCACGTTAAGTAGGATTGGTCTCCCGGCTCTTCCGTGCGTAAACGGTGAGGCCTACTAAGATCCATAGTTTAGAGGGGACGGGGCAGGCACCGAGAACCCAGGGAATGAGAATGTCTCTTCGGATATGTGCGTCACTCCACGACGGGTTGCCAGTTAATTAAACGGCGCCCTGGATTGCAGCAGAAACACTTCACCACTGGCCGCTGACGGTGAACTCGTCCTGGAACCCACGCGAGGTCACTGCGTCAGTTCTAGGCCATAAACTGCATCGACCGCCGAACCTGTCCCCGCGAATTGCCCGAGTGCTCATATGGAGGTAAGTGTTTCCGAGGGACGTCAGCACTTCATCCACAGCCGCGACACCAAAGCCCTCACCGGCGCCTCTAGGAGACATTAGAGGGGACAGAGGCGAAACCAAAATTTGTGGTTGTGGTATACGCGCCAAAGCAGGCAGTAAGAGATCTGCGGCAAGCTCGCCACAAACTCACCCAGCAGATTCTTGACTGACCCTTCCAGGCTCACTCCGTGTCGCCTTCTCGGCACTTCATCACCCTCCTCCATTGTGAACATGGAGAAATCTGATAGATCGCAACGAAACTTTGAGAGCTGCTCCTCAGTCAAAGCGTCCTCTTCCAACAGCAGACCGCAATCACCCAACTCAAGTCCGCCCAACGAAGATGAGGTGACACAAGACTTCGACATCAGAGAAATTCTGTTAGATCTCAAGGTGGGGATAGGGAGCCTGGGGAGCAAACTAGACTCGCTTTCCTCCAAAGTTGACCTGCTCCAGCATCGGTTGGATAAACATGCTGATAGACTCGACACTGTTAAACAGAGGGTTTCCGACCTTGATGATGGGACGTCGGCCTTATCCTCCAGAGTATCCCAACTGGAGGCCCAAATGAAGGCCGTAAACGCCAAAAACGAGGACCTGGAAGGCTGCTCACGCCGTAATAACATAAGGATAGTCGGAATCAGAGAACACCAACCCGCCCTGAAAATGGAGGAATACGTGGAGAAAATCTGCACGGACCTGTTTGGCTCAGAAATCCTGTCTAAATGTTTTATAGTCGAAAGAGCCCATAGAGTTCCTAATGCAAAACCCAATCCCGGAGCAAACCCCAACCTATCATTGGAAGCTACTCAATTATAAGGACCGAGACGCCATTCTCAGAGCAGCCAGAATCAAAGGAGGGCTCCAATACGAGGGTGATAATATTCAGCTTTTCCCGGATTTCTCCCAGGCCGTCCAGGCGCAAAGATGTACTTTCACAGCCGTGAAACGAAGACTGCAAGAAAACCAGATGCAATATTCCATGCTTTTCCCAGCGAAACTTCGACTACAACACGAAGGCAAAACGCAGTTCTTCAACACTCCAAACGAGATCAGTGAATACCTAGACCGAGCCGGCTGCCGGCCCGCCACAAACAACCACATCCCCCAGAGGGGTAACAGACCGAGGAGAGATCCACCGTAAACATGAGATCCACAGTTGTCGCACCAGGTATGACGCCTCAACAACACTCATACAGCGGCTCTTTCACCACGGACCGTAATTTGCAACGAGAGTTGGGAGCCAGCCGCCTCTTGGAGGGCCACCGGCGCCCCTAGCACTGCTATGTTGTCTGTTCTGTTTGTAAGGGATTGTTCTCTGTGGGCCAGTTGGGTGTTGCCCACTCATGGGTGGGATTCCAATTCAGCCGGGGCGCTACCTACCTCTCACCCTTGTTCTACAACAACTATCAGGTTCCTCGCTACTCCAATACAAGCCGGGCCCTCCGGCCACCTTCAGATCGCAAGAATCCAGTCAACTCCTCCAGTCCTGATAAACCGGAGCTTAACTGACCACCCAGATGGCGGGACCAACACTTAAAATCGCAACCTGGAACATCCGTGGAAGTAACCATCCTGCGAAGACTAGGAGAATCCTCCACTATCTCAGACGCCACAAAATTAATATAGCTATATTACAAGAAACGCATCTCCTGCCTTCATCGGAACAACTCTGGGCTAAATCATGGGGCTGTCACAGATATTTCTCATCATATTCTTCGTACACCAGAGGTGTTGCAATCTTAATAGACAGGAAATCGAACTTTAGTCTCATCAACTCAGTGAAGGACTCAGAAGGAAGAGCTCTATTGGTGAGAGGGTTGATCTCAGTGAAAGAGGTAGTGATCATAAATTCATACGCACCAAATACCGATGGGCCCAATAACTTCAACTGGGTCATGACTCAGCTGGGGAAGGTCAACACAACAACCATTATCTGGGGAGCAGACCTTAATACGCCGATTGACCCCATACTTGACAAATCCCATAATACAACGGGACATCCCTCTAAAGCCAGTGCCCAAGTCGTGAGATTTGCCACACGTTTGAGTTAGCTGACACTTGGAGGCGCCACAATCGAGACGCCAGAGGAGTACACCTTTCATTCTGCTGTTCACAACACTAGTTCCCGGATCGATTACATTCTAGCATCTATCCACTGCCCTTTTGATTGGGGAGAAATTCAAATCCTGCCGCGTTCCTTCTCTGACCATTCAATGGTCACACTAGAAGCCACTCTTACAGGCACCACCAATCCTGGACTCCAGTGGAGATTCAAAACCGGAGCACTCACTGACACTGTCTTTGCGGATGAACTTCACAAGGAAATAATATCCTTTATCGAAATAAATCAAAACTCGGTCGCCTCGGCCAGCACCATGTGGGAAACACTAAAATGTTTTTGTACGAGGAGTTTGCCTGGCAAAAGAAAATGGCATATTAAAACTGATCCGGAAGGACTTGGCCAGTAGCGAACAAAACTTGAAAGAACTAGAGATGAAAGCCTCCACTACTCATTAACCCTCAAGTTCAGGCAGAAATCAAGAATGAACTGTTGAAGTTTAAAGAAACAGCTGAACACGAAATAAAGTTAACGAGCCGCAGGCATCAGGTCCGCCAATATGGAGAAGGCCAGCAACCAGGCGCCTTGTTAGCCCGTCTCCTATCTATAGACAAAACCCCAACTCAAGTCGAATGTATCAAAGACGTCTAGGGTAGATTGGTATATTCTGAAGAAAACATTGTCAAGGTATTTCGAGACTTCTATCAAGATCTTTATAGCTCTAAAGGGGCCTCCGATCCAGAAACCATACAAAAGTTCCTCGATGACACAGAGCTGTACTGGGTTGAATCAGAGCTACGTGGACCCCTAAATGCTCCGATAGCGGTTGAGCAGGTTCTGGAGGCAATACAATCCCTCCCAAATGCCAAGGCGCCTGGGCCCGACGGGCTCTTCAGAGAGTTTTACAAGGCCCATGCCTCCATCCTAGCCCCTCTACTGCTCCGAGTTTTTGAAGAATCTTCGCAGCTTGGCGTCTTTCCCCCCCCCACATCACGTGAAGCCAACGTAATGGTGCTACACAAAGCCGGCAAACACCCGGATGATTGTGATTCCTACAGGCCAATCTCCTTGATTAATCTGGACAATAAAATTCTAGCTAAAATCTTTGCTGCAAGGTTACTGCCTCTTATGCCCGCACTTGTAATCGGAGACCAAGCTGGGTTTATCCCGGGACGAAGCACAACCTATGGGATCAGGAGACTTTTTGGCGTTATAGAGGCCCTAAATCCATCACAACGTGCTATTGCAGTCCTTCTCGACGCCGAGAAGGCATTTGACTCGGTTGAACGGCCATTCATGTTTGCAACGCTTACACAAATGGGCCTAGGCAAATTCTTCATCAAATTAGTGTCCCTGCTTTATAGTGCCCCCCGCTCATATATTACTCTTGGAAACTCCAAGTCTGCAGGCATAACACTAGAACGCGGAACAAGACAGGGCTGCCAGCTCTCCGCCCTTATCTTTTCCCTCATTATGGAACCCCTGGCATCCAGGCTTCGCGCCAACCATCTGGCACGGGGTCTCAAACTGGGTCCCCATAGATTAATTGTCTCCCTCTACGCTGATGATGTTATGCTATTTGTCAGCGACCCCCAGGCCAATCTCAACCCGGTAATGTGTGAAGTCATAAAATTTGGTCGAATGACGGGTCTCAAAACTAATCATTCAAAATCCGTGATTTTCCCCCTGGCCCCCAACCACAACTGAATTCCCAGATGATTACGATTTTAAATGGGAAGCCTCAAAGGTCCGCTATCTGGGTATCTATATGTCTCGAGATCATCATGAAATGTATAGGGATAACTATGTCTGTACATTAAATTCCTTGCAGGAACGAATTCACAGGTGGAAAATTCTACCTTTAACAATTTGGGGAAGAACCTCCTTAACGAAAATGGTCATCTTACCCAAACTCCTCTATTTGTTTATGAACATTCCATTACTGGTCCCCAGATCTTTCTTCCAAAAGGTCAGGAGCCTAATACTAGAATTGGTGTGGGCTGGGAAACCAGCGTGCGTGGCATACAACACACTTACGCTGCCGGTGGCGAACGGGGGTCTTGGGCTCCCCGATATTGAAAAGTACTATTGGGCAGCCCAAGCCCAATTTCTCAGTCACTGGTATACGGTCCACTTTGTTCGACCCCACGTGCAAGTGGAACGCGCCCTAGCCTCCCCCAACCTCCTGAGGGCTGTTATTATCAGTCAAATTCCGGTCCCATATAACACGCTAAATACAGTCCTATCCACCTACGCAATTTGGAAAAAAAAATAGCCAATAAATACGGGGTGACAATAAGATTCTCCCCATTATTGCCCATTAGATTTGTTCCCGGTATTCCCATTACTAACGAGAAAGTGTTCCTGATATGGACAGACAAGGTCAACATTCACTCCTTTGGTGACCTCTTCCGTGGGGGCACGTTCCTGACCCCACAAATGGCCAAAGATAGAGGCGGCAACTCCTCGTTAGACGTGTTCATCTACTTCAGGCTACGCCACACCCTTCAAAGTTATTTCCATCCTTCCCCAAACAACCTCCCACATGGGATTTATTACACAATACGATTCAAGCACAGGGGGAGGGAAGATTAGTATCTTTGTTATATAAATCCCTCATAGTAGGCAATGCACCCCCCAAATCCAAGGCGCAGCAAAAATGGGAAACAGCCATTCAAGAAGCAGTATCGGAGGAAGACTGGTCTTATATCCTCCGCCAGACGCAAAAAGTGGCAATAAACATTTGCCACAAGTTGATTAACTTTAACTTCGTGCATCAGACGTACTACACCCCAGTTAAGAGGAACAAGCTTCACCCAGAACTGTCACCCTGATGTGACAGGTGTGCGGCAGCCAACGCGGACTTCCTCCACCTAGCCTGGAATTGTCCGGGAATCCACAATTTCTGGACCTCCGTTCTAAAAGTTACCGAAGACATCATTGGCGAACAAGTGACCCCAACACTCCTCGGAGCCCTGCTCTGCCTCACTAAATATTTGCAGCCGGCGTCTCGAAAACTTGCGGCCCTGCTTCTGGTGCTGGCCCGCAGGAGAATCGCGATGTCATGGGGTCGAGGCCCGCTCCCCAAGATTGAAGACTGGAAAAAAGACATTGTTTACTGTCAAAACACTGAATGCGAATTTTTAAGACTCCTACCGCTGCATGCTCGCCCCCCGGATATCTGGGGTCCATACATAAATTATTTGTTAAGAAATGCTGATCCCTCAGACTCCGATATATCTGTGAACTAGAAGATGTGCGGTGAAGTCCAGACCCGCAAGAGGGCACTTGGCAATCTCGAACTGAATTAAGGAAGGAACCCACGGGATCCTGTAAGGGTGAACCTGGAGGGGGGGTAGGGGGTGGCTCGGCAGGGTTGTTTGAAGTTGGGGGTTTGTTTTTTCTTTCTAATTGTGCTGTGTTTGTCTCACTCTGATTTAGCGCCCTAGAGGTGCCTTTGTATGATGAGAAGACCAAAAATAAAGTTTTTTTTTTAAAAAAAGGATGCCGGTGCCGTTAACCCCCCCCTACCGCCGCATTCTGAGGTCCCTTAGCGGGTCCCACTAGCGCCGGCTGGTTTTACCAGCCTCCCTTAGCGGGACCCGTTAAGGGACCATGGAGCTATACATGCTGAAGTGAATCTTAAAAAGGACCCTGTGCGATTTGTAGCTCCCTCTAGCAAGCGTCAAAGAGTGGACTCAGGATCGCAAAGTATCAGAAGTCACTCTTCAGGATACTCGAGTAATATTTGTTCATTACCTCTCTCGTGCTTCCACATCCTTGAAATCAGACAACAAATCCTCAAACTGTAAATTGAGATTGCAAAATCTCCATCAAGAAGATGATGATTTGAATTTAAACCGCAATAATGTGATGAAATTATTTTCCTGCATTCCATCACTTCGAACAATCGCATCTGACGATATAAGAATTGTGGAGTACGCAACTGAGCGGTGTTGTGACCAAGTGCTCTTGCACATTTCCTCAGCTTCTGTTCGTAATACTATCCTGAATGCCTCTGACGAACTGTTGATGTTTGGATTTGATATATCGGTTGAACCAATTAGTTCTGGTTCAGAGACTCCTATGACCAGTTTGAAGAGCACCTCTCATAATAATTCAGAACAAAGATGTGCTAATCTACGTCGAGCAATGCTAATTCCAGGCTCCCAAAGATCATGCACAAAGAAGTCCATCGAATACAAAACACAAAACAACAAAGATGCTTGGCACTAGCCACCAGCAATTGAAAATGAAAGGATTCTGGAATTTTTGTCCTGGAATACGAGAGGATTTACTCATTTGTTCAACCGATTTGATGTCGAGATAAAAAAGGTTTTTGCCATCTACCTGCAAGAGACATGGTTAAGCGATCCACCAGCTAGAGACGGATTTGTGATTCTCTTAAACCCCGCAATTAAAAACGCAAAGGGGCGTCCTTCCTCTGGATTGTTGATGATGATTAGGATAAACACGTGGTGGCGGCTCATTGACTCATTTAGTCCTAATCCATTTGTGCAAGGAGCCTTACTTCAAACAAATAACAAAAATATGAACATAAGGAAGCACCTGCTTATCTTAAATGGATATTGGAACCCGAAAAAAATCAGCACAAAATCGTTTCTGGATTCAATAAAACATCTTATTGACAAAGCAATATTGAATTATAAGAACGTTTCAATAATCTGCGCTGGAGACTTAAATTGTACGTGGTTCAAATACGACCAAGTTAACCAGTTGTTTAAACTATCAACAAACAATGAATTAAGTAATCGAGCACACTGTTGGAGCCACGTATTAGGAAATCTCAACTGTAAAATGGTCAACGGTCATGTGCCAGGTGATCAACCGCCAAAGCAAACGTGGTCGGATCATAATGCACAATCAATCATTGACTTTTTTTGGGTTTCCCAAAATCTATTTGAAAAGGATTTGTCATTGATAATATCTCCTATGTCAAGTAGTGACCATAACTTGTTGCGGTTGGCCTGTCCAGTGGAATGGACAAATGAAACAAGAATACACGATATATGTCATGCCTGCTGGACATATCTCTGGACCAGGAACGACCTCTCCATACAAATTGAGTTTCGCCCATAGAACCACTAGACCATTCTATTCGAAATGGAGGTTGTTCTATGCATTGCCCGGAAAACGACGTCTGCATTTTTCATGTCGTTAAAATTCACGTGGCTTAGTTCCGTCACGTGTATCACGGCAGTTCGTACATAAGCAGCGTGGAAACGTCGATTGCTGCTTCTGATTAATTCATTTTTGGCGTTTTGTAGCTGAACTCCGGACCTGCGTCCTCGCATTCCCTTCAGCAACTTCTTTGGCCTTTTTTGAGCGTGTTTTCCTCCACATGCTAATTCCTGGAGCCGTGTATCCTGTTCGCGTGTCAAATCTCCACGCGGACGCTGTCTGCAAGCGCGGCTGTCCTGAGCTGCGTGTATCCTGGTTGCGTACCAAAACTCCACGCTGATGCTGTCTGCAAGCGCGGCTGTCCTGAGCTGCGTGTATCCTGGTTGCGTACCAAATCTCCACGCGGACGCTGTCTGCAAGCGCGGCTGTCCTGGGCTGCGTGTATCCTGTTCGCTTGCTAAATCTCCACGCAGAAACGCTGTCTCCAAGCGCGGCTGGCCTGGCTGCGTGTACGCTGTCGCGTGCAATCCTGCACTTGGTTTTCTGAACTACTTTGAACCTTTGGTGCCTGTGACAGTTACCAGGTGAAAATCTAATTTTGTTCTTCGTGGGAAAGGAAGTATTTCATGAACTATTGGAATGTGATTGTGCACAGTACTTTGGACGCTATCCTGTGGTGCACCAACCCGGTATCTAGCGTGAGCCTTGTGCCATTCGGGATAAGTTTCCCTTACTAATCTTCCCCTCCTTTATCGTTGTTTCAACTCCTGGTTTTCTTCAAGAGACTTTCGTTGAATTCTTCAGTTTGACCATAAGGTCAGTGTTTTGAATTAATGCTAATACTGTGCTATCATAGTGATTTGAGTTTGGGGCAGTTTCTTAGGATACTTTATCTATCCTAGGCATACTTACGATACCATACCCACGCCCTTTCCAGTGATCCATCTCTCTGCCTGTTTTATCAGTCAGAGAGTTGTATCATTTGGAAGGTCTAATTTGACCTACCTACAATCAAGTCGTGTGAAAAAGGATCCGGAAGAGCCCTACCAATTGTATCCTTTTTTTGTTACCGTATCCTTTTCAATTGATACATTGGTGATTTATGACAATATACCACTTTCTGTGAATGCTGGCGGAAATCGCCTTAGGATAGATGGTTCCAAATTACAAATACTTAATCAGAAGCTTCTTTATGACAAATCAATGTCGGTTGATTATGTTCCCTTGCTTTCGGATTTCGTCATTGAAAGAGCCTCTAATTCTGTTATGGGACAAACGCATAAACATCTGTCATCAACATTATTGACGCTAGCAAAAAAGGCGATGCAACGTGATGTGAGGAAATTGAAAAAATCATGTATTGCAATAGGATCCATCAAAATTGCAATTAAAAAGCGTCGACAATTGTATCGGAATTGGTTAAAATCCCAAAAAATGATTATTGAGCAAGACAAAGCAGAGCTATTAATGAAACAGTTAGTCCAGAAGAATTCTCGAGAAATCTGGGCAATCCTGAACACAGGAAACTCAAAACATCACTCTGCTTTGTCAAATGGCATCGATGCATTGCAATGGGAACTTCACTTTGCTAAAATCTTCAGAAATTCACAGCATGAAGAAATAAGACCTGCTGAACATAATTTGTCATCATGGGATATGCAAATCTCAGCCGAAGATATAAAAGCAGTAATACGAAACCTGAAAAATTCACATGCCGCCGGTCCAATGTAATGTTGAAAAAACATGAAGATGAATGGGCAATGTTAATGGAATCATTGTTCCTACGATTATCAGTAACAATGACGATTCCGGTCTCTTGGCGCGAAGCAATAATTGTTCCCATTTATAAAAAAGGAAATCGGGCAGATCCAACTAACTATCGCCCGATTGCCCTGTCAGATACTATTGGGAAAATATTTGCTTCCTTTTTACGCCAGAAGCTGGTACAATGGTCTGTAATGGAACAAGTTCCGGACATATGGCAAACCGGTTTTACCAAAGGTGTTGGTGTCGAGGTGAATCTCCTACTAATGACTATTCTGAAAGTTTAAGAACTAAATCACGATTGTATGTAGCTTTCATTGATCTACGGGGTGCTTTTGATAGCATCAATCGATCAAAATTGTGTCAAAAATTGGAAAATTGGAAATGTCCCAGTAACTTAATCGAACCTATAAGAGCGTTGTATTCAAATACCATCATCAGCATAAGATTGAATAACCAAGGCACCGTATCTAATCAGATATCTACAAATATGGGCGTGAAACAAGGCTGCCCATTGGCTGCCGAGTTATTCAAACTGTTTATTGCTGATATTCCAGCTCATCGTAAAAACGTAAGATGTTTTCCGCCTATTTTAAATAATGCAGAAATCGGATGCATCATTTACGCTGATGACGTGGTTCTCTTAGACAAGACCCCGATAGGTTTACAAAGGCAAATAACAAATCTACATGACTATCTAAATAAAAATTATTTGGTATTAAATACTGAAAAAACCAAGATTATCATCATTGGTAGGACAAATACCAAAAATAAACATCAATTTATATGGAAAATTGATAATAAACATCTGGATGTGGTAGATTCAATAAGATACCTGGGAATCTCATTTAACAATTAATTGTGCGAACAGCATTGGAAAAGCGACATGACAAATCGAATGATTCAGTTTAGTATTCAAGCTCAGTTGCTGTATAAAACCTACGGAAAATTCACCTTAACCCCCGTACTGACATTTTATACCCAAAAAGTAGTTCCAGCTATAACTTTTGGGTCTGAAGCGGGATGGAACATTGACATCACCTTTTGGCATAAATTAGAAGGCATCTTTTGGCGACGAGTTCTGAAGCTACTGGCCTATATCTCAATGAGGCAGCTAAGATATGAACTCTTTGAATTCTCTTCATGCATGTGTCATGTGGAAATCTTTGATGGCTCTGCGGAAAATGATCTTGACGCCAATTCCACCAGCTTATCAAGTTTTTTCCTCCAGACCAGGCACAGGAAAATCAAATCTCCTGGAAGAGTGGAAACAATGTATGGAACAGATCCTAATACACGCCGATCTAACAGTAGAAGCTTTGGTAATGAGACCACAAGCCGTGAAAAAAAATTTGAACTTTCATGTTAGATTCAAAATAATGACGAACATCTAATGATGCCAACGACTTTAGACTCCGGGTTGGGAGCACATAAGTTAGGTGTACCATGCCTCTACCTAACAAATTGTCCTTCCCGACATCATCGTGAGCAATTTCTACGTATTCGTCTAAATTCAATAAAAACCAAGGCGATGATGTGGCTTCGTCATTCAAAAGAAGTAAATGACAATAAGTGTCGCTTCTGCCTGAAAGAAATTGAATCTTTAGAACATTTACTTACAAAATGTACTCAGACCACGCAAAAACGGATTCTGCACTTGGGAAGCTTCAGTCCAGTGAACTGTGAATCTCGGGACTGGTGGTCATATGCAATGGCTGGCAGTTCAGTGATATTAAGCTGCGCTGTGGTGGACTTTATGGACTCTTTAGAGCTGGAGGCTTTTATATGATCATTGATCGAAAACTTGTTGTCTTCCTTGTTCTCTTTTAGACATGATGCTGAAGTGTCATTGATAATACTAAATTGTATGTTTAGTGAGGAAACCAACAAAACTTTTATGTTGTAACAAAAGTCTGATGCCACAGTGTGAGCACTGAGGCATTCAAGTCTGAAGTTTCAAATAAAAAAAAAAAAGTAGTGTTCTTCAGTGTTCCACCATAAAGTTTCAAATGGTGCACAAATAAACAAATGATCAACGATCCACAGGTTTTCACGATTCTCAAAGGAGAATCCCCTATATCTTTCAACTTCTTATTATCCTTCAATCAGTTCCTTTTCTTGTCAAAAGGTAGTTTCACAATCTAGGGGGTATGGTTCCCTGACCCTAGATTCACACACTCAAGATCTCTTCCTCACCCCTTGATATGCTCAACTTTGAAACGCAAGTAAAAGGCAATTATTTTATCCAGGGAGAATGACTTCCTTTCCGATAGACCAACACATTCAATAGTTCTTCCACACCCCTTGACTAGCTTAATAATTCACAGTTCAATCACTTTTCCAACCCAAGGGGTTGTTGTTGTTGTAAACCTTTATTCAGCGTGAGCCATCCGGTACAAAATACAAACCTTCACAAAACACATAGACCCAAGAAGTTACAAATTAAAATCCATAATACACAAGATATACATTCAGCTTCAGACAAACTCAGACCATATCACAATCTGTTAAATAATACCAAGTCAAGATCATAAACTGCTAACGCAGGGGGCAAGTAAAGTTCAACTTTTAATAGTCATCAGCTTGTTCCTCTTGTACATATGTGGATGTACACATAGACAAAGAATACAACATTCAGATTTTCAGTTTATTTACCACAAGTGTAAACAGCGGTATCAAATACTTCCTCCTGAGGTCTTTAAGACCTGCATATAGGAGCAAAAAGTGAAGAGGGCTCTCATTCTCCAGCATGGGGTCTGGCATGGATTCACATGCTCATGAATATTCCCCGTCGTCAGGCTGGGAATCCTCGGTAAAGAAAAAACCAGTATCAGTTTCGTTTCTGATCTGTCTTTCGTAGTAATAACCAATCACTGGTCTCTGCGTCATACTTACCACAGCCAATGACTGCCCTCTACCTAAGCACCGCCTCTGGCAGCCATCTTCAGATTTTTACCGCACGTTCATGTGTTGGGATCCTCGTGCTATTGCTCTCGAGCGTTAGTGCTATTTTTTCACGTTTTTTCTCAAAAAACTTCGTTTTTTCGGTCAAAAGAGCCTCAAGCTCCACCGACTCTCCATCCGATCAACGGGGACCCATGTCGGATTCGTCTGCGCCCCTCAAGGGTGAAGATTTTGTCTAGCTACGTTTTGGAGGACTCCAGAAGCTTCTCAGGCCCGGACATGGCCCTTGAGAAGGGAAGCTCGACGCCCGGAAAGCTGTTCAGGGTCTGCCCTGGATGCCAGCTGCAGAACGTCTTTAAGGAGGACGAACACTCCTTTTGTCTCTACTGCTTACATGAGGACAAGACGCACGTGGAGAAGGACTGTGCGTTTTGCGGCAATATGTCGGAGCGGACCATGAAGGACCGCCATCAACGCCTCGCCAACTGGCTGGAAGGGAAGAGCCCGTCAGGCGAGAAGAAGAGGAAGAAATCCGAGCGGTCTTCTAAGACCTTTGAGGACGCCCCGGCGACGGGGGTCCAACACAAGGCCAAGCACCGCGAGTCCGCTGGCACCGGGAGCGCCGAACGGTCGGGCTCTACGGGTGCCAGGCAGGGCGCACCCTCCCCGGCACCTTCAGCCACGAGCCAACGCTCTGGGTCGGGTAAGAGGAAGGGCGAGCACCCGGCGAAGCTCCTGGAGAGGCCCCGGTCGAGCTCGAAGGCCCCATCGGAGGGGGAGCGAGGCAGTGTCCCCCCCCCAAGGATAAGGCGGTGAGCGCACCTAAGGTGGTGAAGGCCTTGATCCATCCGGCCAAGCCCTCTATCGATACTGTCGCGGCGGCCCTGGCTCAGCCTGTCGAGGCTACACCAGTGGTGGCGATCTCGGGGCTCAGAGTCTCCCTGCCACCTCGGAGGGAGTCCTCTTTTGTGCCCATCGATAGGACCCCCGTGAAATCCCCGGCAGGGAAGAAAAAGGGGGGGCAGGGCGTCGTCATAGATTCGGCTTCAACCTCACAGGAAGAGCTGATCGAGGTCTTAAGCCACGGCCTTGGCGTGGATGAAGACCGGCCCGTCCTTATGCTCAGAGATAAGAGATAAGGACGAGACTACCGTTGCCGACGGAGGAACCTCTCCCGTCGGGGGATCCTGAACCGGGAACTTCTGGTGTCCCCCCGCCCAAGAAAAGAAGGATTCACCTTCCACCTCCTTTTCAGCCGTCGCGACCCGTCCAGCCCTCCTCCCCGTCCACCCGAGGGGATGATACGGGGACTGACACGGCAGCGACGGGTACGGACGACGAGGTATACGACGAGGATCTACCGTCGTCACCTCCCACCAGGGCTTCTCCGCCCGACGAGATTGGATCGTTCCCGTCCATGATCGCCAGGGCATCCGAGCTTTTCCAACTCTGCCCTGAGGAGAAGAAAAAGGAAGGATTCCTTTATCAACGGCGCGAGGCCAAGAGGAAGACGGTCCTCGCGGTGCCTCTACTGGACGACATTTGGGATGAGGGCCTCGCCCTCCTCAAGAACCCTTCCACGACGCCAGCTAGAAGAGACTGGTACGAGAAGAAGTACCGGGTCCCGGACGCGGCCCCCCTGTGCCTCCGGGCGCAGCCTACCCCGGACTCCGTCGTCTCCGCGGCGGCCAGGAAGAAAGCGGGGGGGGGTGCGGCCTCCACATCGACTTCCCCACCGGACGGCGAGGGAAAGAAATTGGACGCTATGGGACACAGGGTCATCTCGTCTGCAGCGACGACGATTAAAGCGGCCAACGCCTTGGCTATCGTGGCCCGCTACGACAGGGAGCTATGGTACAAACTGGCTCCCCTGCTGGACTTCCTACCGGACGACAAGAGGGCGGATGCCCTGGAGATCCTACAGGAAGGTGAGGTGGCGTCGGACCACGCCATCACTATTGCGACGGACATCGCCGACACTGGGTTTCGCCAGTTGGGCAACGGCGTGTGCTTTAGGCGGCGTGGATGGCTCAAGGCTACGGACTTCCGTCAAGACGTACAGACCAGAGTCCTGGACATGCCGTTCGATGGGAACAACCTGTTTGGGAAAACAGTGGACGATTCCCTTCAGGCCATTAAAGCGGACACTGAGACGGCCCGGGCCCTTGGGGTTCTGCAGCAACGACGGACGCCCTTTCGGAGCAGCGGACGCAAGGGCGCCTCCAAAGGTTCCGGCGGCGGTTTCTCCACCTACCGTCAAGCGGCCCGCTCGTCGTCTCAGGAGGCCTACAGAGGACGAGGCAAGTCTGGCGGACCCCGCCGTCGTCGCCAAGGAGGTCAAGGCGGCAAAGCCTCGTCGAAACAGGATTGAACCGGCCGTGGGGTCGGGCCCCCACCGAAGCACCCCGGTGGGAGGCCGGCTGGCGAGCTTCGTCAGCGTGTGGGAGTCCATCTCCACCGACCGTTGGGTGCTGGACGCCTTAGCCCGGGGCCACGCGCTCGAGTTTCAAAGAAGGTGCCTGCGCGTCCCCCCCGTTGCCAGGAAAGAGCTTCACGTCCCTCAGCTTCTCCTGGAGGTAAAGGCGATGCTCAGGAAGGGCGCCATCGAACTCGTCCCAAAGAGGCTTCGGGGCTCCGGAGTTTACTCGAGATACTTCCTCGTGAAGAAGAAGACGGGAGGATGGCGCCCCATCCTAGACCTGCGACGTCTGAACAAGTTCATCAAGGCGCAGAAGTTCCGGATGGTCACCCTCCAGCACGTCCTGCGTCAGCTGGAGGAAGGAGACTTCCTGTCGTCGTTGGATTTGGAGGATGCCTACTTCCATATTCCCATCCTAAAGGGGCACCGAAAATTCCTCAGGTTTGTGGTCCAAGGGCGTCACTACCAGTTCAAAGCCCTCCCCTTCGGACTACGGTCGGCACCCAGGGTATTCACCAAGTGCCTTGCACAGGTGGCGGCGCAGCTGGGCCGCGAGGGGATCCACGTCTACCCCTACCTGGACGACTGGCTCATCCGAGCCAAGACGAGGGAGCTCGCCGTGGAGCACACGGCAAGGACCGTCCAACTTCTCACGGACCTGGGATTCTCCGTGAACTACGCCAAGTCCCACCTGGTAGCCGCGCAAAACGCACTGTTTCTGGGAGCGAAGCTCGACACAGTGTCCCTTCTGGCCTCCCCGTCGGAGGAAAGGACCAGGTCCATCCTGGGCAAGGTACAGCGGATGTTGGTTTCCGACGCGGCCAAGGTGAGGTCCATCAAGTCCCTCCTCGGAAGGATGTCTTCTTGCATCTACCTCATTCCCATGTGCAGGCTCCGGATGCGCCCGTTGCAGGAGTTCCTGGACGCGCGCTGGATCCAAACAACGGGCGGCTTCGAGGAGAGGATCACACTCGACGAGAGTTTCCGCCGAGCGGTCCGGTGGTGGGGCACCCGCGCGCACCTGAAGACGGGCATGGACTTCCAGACCCCAGACCACCAGGAGACAGTGACCACGGATGCCTCCCTGGAAGGGTGGGGAGCGCACACCGAAAATCTGCACGCGAGAGGCCAGTGGCTCCCGACGGAGAAGTCCCTCCATATCAACGTCCTGGAGCTCCGTGCAGTGTTCTGGGCCCTCAGGTCCTTCCTTCCGTCCCTCAAGGGCAAGGTGGTGAGGATCTTCACCGACAACACCACCACCATGTTTTACATCAGGAAACAGGGCGGAACTAGGTCCCCAGCACTGTCCAAGGAGGCGCAGGACCTGTGGCATTGGGCCATCGCCCAAAGGATGTTTCTGGTGCCGTTTCATCTGGCAGGGATAAAAAACACCATCGCCGACTCACTCAGCAGGGAGCTGCGCTCGTGCCACGAGTGGGAACTACGGCAGGATCTAGTGGATCGCCTCTTCCGACGGTGGGGCACACCCCAGATCGACCTGTTCGCGACGGCGACGAACTCCAAGTGCCGGAGGTTCGCCAGCAGGTTTCCCCAGGCGAGGAGCATGGGCGATGCTTTCTCGTTCCCCTGGGAGGGCCTGTTCCTCTACGCGTTCCCTCCTTTGCCACTGCTAATCCGGCTCGTCAACCAGCTCAAGAGGTCACGGTGCAGGATGATCCTCGTCGCATCTGCGTGGCCGAGGCAGATATGGTTCCCGGACCTTCTGGACTTGTCAGCGTCCCCGCCAATCAAGCTGCCGGTGGACGCGGATCTACTCTCCAGGGAAGGAGGCGCCATCCTCCACCACGACCCGAAATCGCTGAACTTGCAGGCCTGGCTCCTGCAGCGCTAGAGTTTGGAGGATACGACATACCGGCCGACTGCAGAGAGGTTCTTGCAAAGGCCAGGGCGTCCTCGACTCTTAAATGCTACGGACACAAATGGAAGAGGTTTTCTGTCTGGTGCCACGCACAGAAGATTAACCCTTTACAGATTACGGCTCCCCAGGTACTGCCGTACCTGCTGACGCTGGCCAAAGCTGGACTGGCACACGCGTCCATCAAGATTCATCTTGCTGCGATCTCCCGATACACCAGAACCACGGGCCGGACGTCCTTGTGGTCTCATCGTCTGGTGAAAGAGTTCATGAAGGGACTGTTCAGATCGTTCCCGCCGGTGAAGGCTCCGGCCCCGGCGTGGGAGCTCAACGTGGTGCTGACCAAGCTCATGGGACCTCCGTTCGAGCCTCTGCACTCGGCCCCGTTGAAGTTTCTGTCGTGGAAAACAGCGTTTCTTGTGGCCATCACCTCCGCACGACGGGTGGGAGAGATCCAGGCCCTTTCCTGCAAGGCCCCGTACTTGACTTTTCATGACACGAGGGTAGTGCTCAGGACGCACCCCTCCTTCATGCCCAAGGTACCGTCGGACTTCCATCTCAACGAACCCTTGGTGTTGCCTGTGTTCTTCCCGTCGCCTTCGTCGCCGGCTGAGAGGACTTTGCACTCGCTGGATGTGGCTAGAGCGCTGAAGTTCTACGTGGACCGCACGAAGTGTTTTCGGAAGACGTCACAACTCTTTGTGAACTTTGGACCTGTCAATCAGGGGAAGGCTCTCTCGAAGTCTTCCATTTCCAGATGGCTCTCCGGCTGTATCATGTACTGTCATCGGTTGGCAAACCGACCGCTGCCTGGCCGTCCGAGAGCCCATTCCACCAGAGCGATCGCAGCTACCACGGCGTTCCTTTCTGGTGTGCCCCTGCTGGACATATGCAGGGCTGCTACGTGGAGGTCGACGCACACCTTCACGAAATTCTACTGCGTCGATCGGGATTCCAGGGAGGAGTCCAGGGTCGGCCAAGCAGTGCTGCGCAACCTGTTCGCCTGAGGTGAGCCTGGTGAGGAGGTAAGATGCTTAATGTTGAGTTTGATGTAATGCTTAATGTTGAGCCTTTGCCACCTCCCGTGGTTGTGCATGTGTGTACTGCTATGTATTCTTTATTCATGAGCATGTGAATCCATGCCAGACCCCATGCTGGAGAAGGAACAAGTTACTTACCTGTAACTGTTGTTCTCCAGCATGGGTCTGGCATGGATTCACATGCGAACCCTCCCGCCTACCCCTCTGCGGCTCTTCACTTGTTCATACTGCCACTTCACGTGCTTCCAAATCTGAAGATGGCTGCCAGAGGCGGTGCTTAGGTAGAGGGCAGTCATTGGCTGTGGTCAGTATGACGCAGAGACCAGTGATTGGTTATTACTACGAAAGACAGATCAGAAACGAAACTGATACTGGTTTTTTCTTTACCGAGGATTCCCAGCCTGACGACGGGGAATATTCATGAGCATGTGAATCCATGCCAGACCCATGCTGGAGAACAACAGTTACAGGTAAGTAACTTGTTCCTTCTCTGCATCACAAATTGGGCATCTTTTGCTCTGGGCCTTGTCCCAGGTAGCATTGACAGACCTCAGTGGCAGGGTGCCCAAACGTAGTCTAATATATAATGATCAGGTATATTGGGGAGCTATAACATCAAAGAATTCCTCGTAGCCTGGCAGTGGCTTACATCTAAAATATTCTGGCACATGGCCAGAGCAGAGCACATTATACTTAGTTTGTTTCTCCTATACCTAAAATAAGCTGATTTGTTTATTAACTTAGCAGCCGTGGGGAAAGATAAGGGATTTTCCCAATACGTGCTTAGGCTTAATATGAGAAGCCATTTCTTCATGCGTAAAAGCCACAGAAATGTGTGGCTGTCCCCGATGGAGATCACATAAGAAAGTGCATTACGATATTTGGCCAGGCCAGGAATGCCCAGTACTCTCAACCAATAATATACTGACCTCATTTATGTTCATCACCAGTGAAACCAATATCTCACTCCATCTGCACTGCTGCGGTTGGAGTGCTTAGAGGGAAGGAGCAGGACACTCTTGAGGAACTTGCTCTCAATCACTGTAAGTGGGACAGAATTCATATAACCCGAAATCTCAGACGCAAAGAGGGCCGAAGCCTTTGCCTGGGCATGATAGACTGCCAAAGCTGGTTTGACTGCCCCTCCCCCATGACTGAAGTAGTACTTCCTCAGAGCCCCGCTGGTTTTCTCCACATTAGTCTTAGCCTTAAGAAGTTGGGCAGTCCAGCTTGCTCCTGGTGAGAAGTGTATGCCCAGCTAATCATACCACTGTACCTGCTCCAGGAGAAAGCCTCCCACCACTACATTCAAGGGTCAATCACTATATTTTCTTGGACTGAAGATCATTGACTTGATCTTACTAGTGTTGATCTCCAGCCAAAGCTCATTACATTTGCTCACGAAGCAGGTCACTGCCCGATCAGAGATGTGGACAGTAACACTGCATCGTCCACAAAAAATAGTGCTTGCACCTTGTTGCTTCCCGCCTTGGTGGATCTGACTTGGCCATAAGGAGTCCATCAATTATTGAGACTATATAAATACAAAATAGCCGTGGGGCCAAGAAACATCCTTGGCGCCCTTTGGCAACCAAAGGTTTTGGTCACACCCCCCTCCATGCTCCAGCAGACAACAGCAATGTTATTGGAATACAAAAGCTGGATTGGGTTTAAAAGAGTTTCACTGATGTTTTTAACCCACAATGTCTCCCACAGTAGCACTCTAGGAACACTATCAAAGGCTGTCTTCAGGTCCACAAACACTGCATCCAGCCTAGATTCTGTTAATAGCAGATGTTTCTGAATAATCAGATGGAATTTGAATCTCTGGTCCTCTATGCTTATTCCAGCCTGGAAACCCGCTTGGGGGGATATTTCATCAACCCAGACCTTCAAGCGCTTCAAAAAGGCTTTAGCAAATGTTTTACCATCCACATCAAGGAGGGAGATAGGGGCATAATTTGAAGTTACTGCCCTATCCCCCTTCTTGAAAATTGGAACACTCACGGCCCTAGTCCAAGTTGTTTCCCTTCCCCTGGGGTTCACACACTTCCAAGTGCATGTCTTGAATATCTCTCTTTAGACTTAGTTGTGGGTCTGAGGCTTGCAACCAACTTGCCGGGTATACTCGCCTGCCAGGGCTTTACAATATCCACTTTTCCTTCTGGGTGTGGCTCTCCAAACTTGCAGTCACATTTGCCTGGTATACTTTCCTGCCAGGGCTTATTCTTTTTCTCTTTTAGATGCGGGTCTCCAGACTCACGACCGGCTGCCTGGTTTACTTTCTGGCCAGGACTTATTCCACATGTAACAATTCAGTTCTGATAAATTTTGGGTCTTGGACCCTCTTTGCTTTGCCTCCTTTTCAAAGGCGCCCAGCGTCCCAGCTCCCTATCCAAAAGAGAATGTTCCTGCCTATGAAACTAAAACTAAAGCAAATTGACGTTGTGCTCAAAATACTTCTGTCCCACACACTAAAATACAAAACCAAAAGGTACAGTGCAATTCAACACAATTCTGCAAAAACATATATAAACAGAGGTCCAATCAAGCCAGTCTTGTATCATGGGTTTGTTCCATTTCCATGAACTGTTTCCAGAAAAGTATTTAGAATGTTTCATTTCACCACAGTTTTGTTAGAAGTAATCACAATGTGTTTTTCACGTAAAGTTTTCCTAAAGATGGCACAACAAATGTCATTTCTACAACACAGGTTGTAATATATCAAAAGAAAGTATTTTGCGATTTTCAGAATGACCAAACAAAAATATCTTTTCTACACACTGGTTGGAATTTAGTGAGAGCAAGTTGTTCTTAATTTTCACTATGGCAAAATAAATGTTCCACTTCAACAAAGATATGACATGACAAAGTACTTCTTTAACACACAATTGGATTTTCTGGTGTACTCCCCAACTGAACAGATATCCTGGTTTACTCTCCTGCCAGGAATATCTCCCTTTTGATCCTTGTAGATCCCCTGGTAGTTCTCTCTTTCCAGGTATCTTTTCCGAAAAGGGTCACTACCTGATATACATCCTGTGTCAGGTCTGTCTGCAATATTCACTTTTCTTATAAAATATAACTCGATTGTACCTCTTCAATTGTTGAGCTTTGTTGACTACAGTTCCAACTTGTTCCAACTTCCCCCACACTGGCATTTCATATATGGAGGTTAGCTCAAGGTCTGTTGGTCAACTTCCTTCTTGATACAGATTGTCCTTTGGCAATGCTTGTTCCCAATTTCCCCAAATTGACATATCATATAAGGAGAGGTACATGTTTTACCTTTGAATCTCTTCTTCAAAGTCTTTTGGCGTATAGTAATGCATTTTTGTGTACCCAAATTGACATCTCATATGAAGGAAGTTGTACCACTTTTGCCTTTTTATTTCACATCTTCTTGGTCGATTTTCAAAATATGTTTCCAAGTGTTCAATAACTTGTGGGCATGCCCCAAAGCCCCCAACTCCTGCGGACTGACTCACCAGTTCTACGTGCAGCTGTGGCAGAGGTACTCAGTTCGGTAGGCTTCTCCCACCAGACCAGTTCTCTCTCTTTTCCCACTTTGGCTCCTTATTGCTTTGCCGATGGAACCGTTTCCATTTCCCAGGATCGCTTCTTCTCTGGTCCCCTGGTGTAGGCTTCTCATGTATCGGTGCCTCCTTGACTCCCACTACAAGAGTTTAAATGTCCTGCGCAGCTTATTGAATGATTGACAACTAGACTTCACGTTAACGCTAGTCATCGGTGTTGCTCTGCATTAACTCCCCACTCCTCTTCTTTTTCCCAGTACTCAAAGATTTCTGGGAATTGCAGTTCACAAGATTTTCACGTTGTTTCAAGTTACATACTAGAACACTTTTGTCTGCATAACAGTCATCATAAACACCTAATGTCAAATGTGTTTTATGAGCGTTATGTACTTGTGAAGAATGAAAAAAGTTCTGTTTTTGGTTTTTAACAAAGGTAGGTTTTAAGCTCTTACAATGAAAGGGTTCTGAATAATGACAACATGCCATTAGAAACTCAGGAATCAAGGGGTCTTCCTCACAGAAAAAGCCAGAATACTGCATCCCTCCTGTTGGAGCCATCGCCTCCTCCTGACAGCCATTTCCCCCATGTGATCCACCCTCAGAATACCACCCCTAGGGTCAGCATCAGGTAGCTGCTGCCTTTCCCTGGCCACATTGGATGGGACTTTAGGCTGGGGATTAGTGATGACATTGATAAGATTAATCACATATGCCAGGGGAGCACATACGCTTTTCAGTTCTTAAACTTTGCCTCCACAATACCTAGTAGCATGGTCAGCTACCACTTGTATTAGTCGATTTCGTGATGCTGTTCGAGGGTTAAGGGGACCAACAATGTCAATCTCTACTTTCTAAAAACTAACTTCCGATACAGTGAGAGGCACCAAAGATCCCTGCATTCTTGCGCCACTTTTGCAAGATAATTGGTAAGTAGCACAACTTCAAAAGTGGCCTTCCATTTGAACACTCATATTGGGCAAGTAGAAATAGAAACAGCCTTTCCTTTGTTTTCTTGACCTCAAGCTGTACTGCTTAGAGGCACTCAGGGGCTAACTGTCTTGGGAACAGCCTACTGATTGAGACATGTTTCAGTCCAAGAATACATTCTGCTGTGTGGTGATTACTGACCACACGCCCGGTCAATGATTGTTTCACTTATTTATTACAATCAAGAATTATAAATCGGTATGCATAAACATGTGGATGATCGTCTTTCCTGCTTTTGAAAGAAACTCTGTTACAAATAGCAAACATCTCCGGGCAGACACGGCTGCTGTGCCTGGTCAGCTGACAACATGCACTGATCCACCCGCAAATCTCTTTGGGCATGTCACCAGGGTGCTCTGACTCATATGCATGGTGCTGGTTCAGGTTATGACACTTACCCTCTCGTCTTGTGAGAATATTACACTTTCTACCTGTTTGAAGGTGCCAGAGCTTGGCATAGTGAAAACTTCACCCTTTCACATTATATCCTTCGGCAGAAAAATCCAGCTCAGATCTATCTTGGCAGTTTGAGAAACCTGAGGGCATCTTGGCACCTACTCCCCTTGGATCCTCTTCTCAGGTGGTCAGGGAAAGGCCATTGCTATTGAATCCTGACCGTGAGGGTGAAGATGCGAGGGAGGATCACCTGGGTGGAGGGTCCTTGGCTGGTGGGGAGATGTCTTTGGGTGAGGCAGGGTATATCCCCCTTTCCCTTGTAATAATAAATCCTACCCTCCCCCTACCTTCATAGGTTGTTGCCAATCATCCCTTCTCATTTCCCCTCAGTCATACCATTCCAGTACTGGGACAAGGAAGAGGCGACTAGGAGTTGTACACACTAACATTCAGTTGTACCACTGGTGCTGTGACAAGGAAGTGGCCTGGAAACTATTGCAAGGGTCACGAATGTCCAGACAACCTAAGTAAATGTGGTCAAGCAAATTAACTGAAGGGCTTCCACATGCAACCTGTCAATAGGTCACAGGTGCATAAAATGTGGAGCCGCCAGCAAAGGGAAAACCAGCAGGAGAGAAGCCGGCTGGGTGTGTCTGGCCTGAGAGGGGAGAAGTCCTGCCCAGAAGCAGGCTGCCAAGGAAAGTACTGCCTGAAGGCCAGGGCTCCACCTATTGCAGAGGAGAGACTGTGATGCTGGGGCCCGAGTAAGGGTCGAAGCGACCAGAGTCTCCTCTGCTGCGTGCCCACAGCCAGAGCTGTGGGGTACGGAAGACCCCCTAGTGCTGCACGGCACCAGTAGCGTCCGTGAGTGAGAAGCAGAGCAACCAACAACCCACAGCGAGATTCACAGAAGGCGAGTGCTGTTCGCAGAGCTCCAGAGAAGTCTGGGTGTAGCTGACGAAAGACAGGAGAAAGAAGAGAGAGGACGCCCCAGATGAGCCGCAGAGGAGTACATTGAAGAGAACGCTCATACCGGGGCGCTCTGGGGGCTACACTGGGCATATGGTGATGATGCCAGATGAACTGAAATGTTTGTGCAATTAACAGTGAACCCAAAGTGAGGGGTTTTGAACGCCATGAGCAAATGCTGAACTATAAGTAAAAGAACCTGAATATAAAGCAAGCATTGTTGAATACCGAACTAAAGGAAAGCTTTGATAAGCCTATGAATGAGCATGTGAGGAACACACGTAATGAACACTTAAAGACAAAGAATGAATCTTTATGAATAAAGTGAAAAGCAAAGTGATTAGCACTTATGAAGATTATGAAAGCAAGGTGTGTGGAAGAACACACTGTGGCAAAAATTAAAAGACTGTTAAGGAGAAGTCACAGTGAATTCACACCAAAGCACAGGTGCAGTGAGAGAGAAACTTGTGTGGGCAAGAAAGCCTAGGGTTATCAGTTGCGTGACCTGTAATGAGTGGACCGTGTGGTCTGACAACTGCGACTAGACCGAGGATTCCCTTTCTGGAAAAACCAAGGAAAGTAAAAATAAAGAATCTCCACTTGTGAGTTAGACTGCTGAAGTGAATGCGAAAGGTAGCAATCTGTATAACCTGAACCTAAAGGATTGTAAAGTCGACCTTAAACTGGTTTTGAGGATTAAGAAGCTTGAACGGATTTTGCGTTAGCAAGCTGAACGAGCTGACATCTTGGGGAAAGGAAACCCGAGACATTGTGGACTGTGTTGTCACCTTGGGGAAGGGAATCCTGATACCTTTTTTGGAACTGTATTGTCACTTTAGGGAAGGGAACCCTGAGGCCTTTTCAGAACTGTTGTCTTCTTGGGGAAGAGAACCCCAGGGTCTTTTGGAACTGGTTTTAACTTGGGGAAGGGGAGCTGGAAAGTAAGCCATGAGCTTGAAGGAGCCCAGAAACATATTTGGAACACTACTTCTTTTGTTGCTGACAACCCTACACATTGTTTAGCTTTAGTTGTGAGGGCAAGTATAGGTTTTGGGCACAGACAGACTTTTTTTTTAATACATTTATTTTATTAGTGATTTGACACAATCAAAAAAGATATAACCATTACATCATCACACATTGTGCGTTTCACTACCAGTTTTTTTCCCCAACATTTTCTTGCCCCGCCCCCTTGACCCCCCCCACTCCCCCAACCCCCCCCCACACCCCCAACCCCCATCCATCTTCCCCCTATGGCTTCAGGACGGCAGATCAAGTTATCTCATTGGAGTCATCTATTCAAGCTCTTCCTATCACTGGTCCCATTTTTTGGTGAGAGTCTTACTTCCATGTTCTCACACATCTTTCCGGTGTCTGGTCTAGGGTTCACCTGCACCTTTCATACTTTCCTGTGTCTCTGGCTTATGTCACCGCACTTTTCGTCACTCATAACCTTATTCACTGTCCTTCTCATTCTGCCCACTCCCCTTGAGACTTTTCACTGTCTATGATTCCACTGTGATTTCGTCCATCTGTGGGCCCTTTAGGCCGTACCTCTCAAGGAAGCCCATCCAATCCATTTCCTTCGATGGGGCCAAGCCATGTATCTGCCCAGTCAACTGCTCCATCCTGTACATGTCCGTAGTTTTCAGGGCCCATTGTTGTTCACCTGGGAGCTTCTCTCTCTTCCAACCCCCTGCCAGGCAAGCCTTAGCTGCCAAGAATAGTTAGTGGGGCATCTGTGGGAATTTCGCCCATTCCCCCTCCACCTCCTCCATCCCAAATAGAAACAGCAGGGTATTTAATGTCTTCCCACCCCTTCCAAGGCCTTTATCCATCCCAGGACCTCCTTCCAGTACTCTTGTACCTTCCACATGACCACCGCATATGCCATAAGTCTGCTATTGCCCACATTTCCTCCAGCTATGGGGATCCGCCCCTGCATACATCTTGGATAGTCTTATTGGTTCGCATTGCCATCTGTATAAGATTTGAATTCAATGCAACTTGTATTGACAAGCGATGAATGTTCTGTGTGCGTTCTCGAATATCATTATCTACTGGTTAACATCCAGCTCCATCCCCATATCCCTCTCCCATTTCCTCTTAAACATTTTTAACTCCCCTCCCTGCGCCTCTAGCAGGGCCTGGTACAATTTGGATATCAAACCCTTCGTTCCCCTCATTGAGCTCAATATCATTTCAGTGCCTGTCAGTTTCCTCTGCAGTTCATCTTTCCATTTCCGTGACATTAACACTCCCTTAAGCTGCAATTATTTGAATACTGAGCTCTTACCTATACCCATATTCTCCTTGAGTTCAGCCACCTCTATAAATTCCCACTTGTTAAGGACTTGTCCCATGCTTTCCAATCCCGCCTCAAACCAGTCCTTGAATCTGGCATTGTCTGGGATATGATCCCTTATTGGGGGGACCTGTATGTGACTCAGCGACGATGGCCAGGTTGTAACGCCTATCATTTCTTTATTGACCCACCACAGCTCTCAAAGCAGACCCAATATCCTATGTGCCTTTACCTTTTTCGGGATAGCCTTCTGCGGTGCCCATAGCCATTCCCCCAGCGTGACTGGCCTCCATTGGTAATTTCGATGGCCACCCACTGTTTCTGCTTATCCACCCGCAGGTGGGGGACAAGGTCCCGAAATTGGATAGCTCTATAATAGGTGCGCATATCGGGAAGGCCCACTCCACCCTTTTCTTTGGGCTGTACCAGCACTCTGTATGCAACCCTCTGTTTCTTTCCTTGCCATAGAAATCTCCCAATTCTCCTACTTAACGCCGCAAAGTGTAGGTATGGCAGCGCTATCGGCAATGCTGGAAATAGATACATTACCAGGGGGAGAAGTGTCATTTTAGCCGCATTTAATCCACCCAACCAGGAAATGGTGAACCTTGACCATGTTTCCAGGTCTCCGAAGAGCCTGTGCAGTCCCCAGGCCGCCCCATTGCCCTCTTTTCTCCCGGATTTCTCCACCCAATGGAAGCAGAGCCGACTTACTAATATTTACCTTAAATCCCGACACCTTCCCACAGTCCTCCAGTGTCTAGCACCCTTCACCCTTGGGACTGATGTGGTTGTCTCAGAGAGGTATAGCAGTACGTCATCTGCACACATACTTATTTGGTGACTATCCTCTCCCACCTTAATGCCTCTAATTTGGCCGTCTTCCCGTATCTTCACCCCAGGGGTTCTATCGTCAAAGCAAAAAGCAGAGGTGACAAAGGCATCCCTGCCTTGTGCCCCTGATAAGTTTGATTTCCCTGGACATTTTCCCATTCACGACAACCCTCGCTGTGGGGTCTGCGTAGATTGCTCCGATTGCCCGATGCCTTCTATCCCCAATACCTATTTTCTGCAGTATTGCAAATAGGAAGCCCCATTTGACCCGGTCGAAGGGCTTTTCTGCATCTAAATTCAACAGTGCATGGTCGGCTGGCTCTCCTGCGACTTGCTCCATGAGGTCCAGGGTTTTCTGTATCGCATCTGGGCATTGTCTCCCCACTATGAATCCCATTTGTTCCAGGTGGACCGTGTGGGGCAGCTTCCCCTTGAATCGCGTTGCTAGTATAAGTGTCAATATTTTCTTGCCCACGTTTAAGAGTGAAATAGAGTGGTAAGATGAGCATTGGGTTGGATCCCTCCCTTTCTTGGGTGGTCGGATCCCTCCCTCCCTTGGGTAATACCGTTATCAATGCCCTGCTAAAGGTTGCTGGTGCCTCCCCCGTGTCTAGGATATGATTGTAGAGCTTCACAATGTGGCATGTAAGGACCCCTACGTATCTCTTATAGAATCCTATGGTGAAACCATATTCTCCTGGCACTTTCCCATTCGGGAGGCGAGTGATCGCCTCCTGGACCTCTTCTGCAGTTATCGTGCTTTCTAGATGATCTATGTCTGGGCTTGTGAGCCTAGCCATTTTCACATCCCGCAGGTACTCCTCCACTGCAGTTTCCACCTTGGGGCCTTCTGATTTATAAAGCTTCTCATTAACTGGGCAGAGCCTTACCCTGTTTCTGTCGGTGTGCTCCTGGGAACCTCTCCAGGATCTTCCAGAGTGGACACCCATCTATCCGCCCTCTGCGCCCGGAGCCTTGCTGCTAATAGTGCATCTGCTTTGCCACCTTTCTCATAATATTTCTGTTTAAGGTATCTAAGCTTCCCAGGGTTTCCCCCATTCTTAGCACCTTCAATTCTGCCCTCTTTGCCTGTAATTCCTCCCTCATCTCCTCCGTCCTCCACCCCCCCTGGCATGCATCCTTTCTTCCCCTTCAACTCTCTTTTCAGAGTCTCTCTTCCTGTAGTCGTCTTTCCTTTTTCCGCTGCGAGCCTTCTCTTATCAGGAGCCCTCTCCAAGTTGCTTTCCCCGCAACCCAGACTACCCCTGTGCGCACCTCTCCCGTGTCATTTATCTCGAAGTATTTAGCCAGTTGGTCCGCAAAAAAAAGTGGTCCTTTCCAGAGTTATTTGTTGCATCGCCAGCTGCTATCTGGTCTATGGAGCCGTTCTATAGCTAAGGTCATCCGGACCATGTCGTGGTCAGTCCATCCCACTGGTCTGATATCACATTTCATCATGCTCGTCCCTTGATCCCTGTGCAGTAGTAAATAATCAATCCTAGTGTACATAGTGTGTGGTATGGAGAAAAAGGTGTAACCTCTATCTTGAGGGTGTTTCATTCTCCACACATCGACAATGCCACATGTCTCTATTGCTCTTCGCTTTGGGTCCCTTCCTCTCCCTTTGCTCTTCTATCCCACATTTAATTTGCTCAGGAATTACAATCTCCCCCTATGATATAGAGCTCTGATCCCAGCCTTTGTACCTCATTCAATGCTCTCTGTATGTCACAGGTTTCCCCCCTTCTCACCTGTCTTTGTTGTTTGTTGGAGTTCTTCGATGGAGTCTTCTTTCGTAGAGTTTGGTTCTTGCATAACCCAGTGTGCAGGTCCTCGGGTTCCAGCGTGTGTTCAGCGTTCCGAGTCCTGGGAACGTTCAGATGTCCGGGAAGTCCGAGGAAATCCAGGAAACAGCGAAGAGTGCACACGGAAGACGAGTGCACGGAGATCCGGGATGCTAGGAGGACAAAAGGAGGGGGAATGAAGGAGGAGGAATTCAGGGGAACCGGGAACCAGTAATCAAAGGAAAAACACAAGCGAACTACGGCAGCACATGTCTAGCCACGGCAAGCGGTAGCGTTGAGACGGGCAGGGCCGTGTCCGCTTTATAGAACTTAATGCGTACAGCGCGGAAACTGGTAAACAGTATTCCACGTACGGCGGCCATGTTGGGAGTACTGCTGAGTGCAAGCCCCTATGGGTCAGGGACCAGGAAGTTCAGAAAGGACGCATCCGATGGTTCATGACAGCATGCCTCCTCCAAAGGCCTGTTCCTCCAGGTTTGCCCGGGTGTATAAGGTGGTACCTTTGAAGTAGCCTGGGGGCGTTTAGGTTTGAGACCGGTTCCCAGGTGCGTTCACTGGGTGAATAGCCTTTCCACTCCACCAGATACTGTAGCTTACCACGTCTGTACCTGGAGTCACATATTCGGGACACTTCGTATTCTAGCTGGTCGTCGACAACCACAGGGGTAGATCTTAGAGCAGACCGGGAGGTCTGGACGTATGGTTTCATTAGAGATGTGTGAAACACTGGGTGGATCCTCTTCCAGGAGTCTGGTAATTTGAGTCGGAAGGCCACTGGGTTAATGATTTCCTTTATGGAAAAAGGGCCATAGTACCGAGGAGTACCGAGGAGCCAACTTATCAGGTCGTAAGGGTCGAGGCAGTAGTTTCGAGGATAGCCAGACCTTATCACCGACTGCATAGTAAGGTCCTGGTCTTCTTTTGGAGTCCGCATAGTGCTTGGTGTTAGCTCGGGCCCTTTCGAGGTGTTCTTTGGCTTCCTTGTGTACGTTGATGAGGGTTTCAATCCAGGAGTCGACTGTAGGAACTGGTGTAGGATGTGGGAGAAGGGATGGTAGAACTGAAGGGTGGAATCCTTGGCTGCAGAAGAAAGGGCTGGTCTTGACAGCCGAGTGATCCGAATTGTTGTAGGCAAATTAATTCAGCCACAGGTATTAAGAGACCAATCGTCCTGGACCTTGGTGGTGAAACAACGAAGATAATGCTCCAGGGTTTGGTTCACACGTTCTGTAGCTCCGTTGGTCTGTGGATGATAACCTGAGGAGAGGGCACGTTGGATTCCTAGTATACGGCATAAGTGTTTCCAGAATTGAGATATGTATTGAGGACCTCTGTCTGATATGATCTTGGAAGGGAGTCCATGAAGTCGGAATATGTGTTCCAGGAAGATTCCAGCGAGTTCTGAGGAAGATGGTAATTTATACAAGGGTGTAAAATGAGCCATGTGAGTGAATAAATCAATGGTAACCATGATAGTTGTGTATCCCCTGGAAGGTGGTAGTTCCACAATAAAGTCTGTAGCAATAAATTCCCAGGGCCTTGTTGGCAGCGTTGGTTGGAGTAGGAGACCCGCCGGCCTCTTGTTATCATGCTTGTTTTGATTGCAGACTGCACAGGCTTGGATGTACTGCAGGACGTCAAGTTTCATTTTTGGCCACCAAAACTGTCTTTGTATTAAACAGAGAGTGTTGATAATGCCACAATGTCCTGAATGAAGGGTACCATAACAGAGGCTTGTACTCCTTTGTCGCAGTCTCTGTGTGGGAATAACCAGGCCATTGTCCTTGAACAAATACCCGTCCTTGGTTTTAAGATTCCATCGATTCTTCCCAGTAAATTCCTTCCAGATATCAGAGGATTGGGTTTGAATCCGAATGTCTTCCAGGAGAGTGATTGCTTGAGCTACGAAAATTGTATGGGGAAACATCTTTGGGAAGGATCAATCTTCAAGAGTTTTGTAGTCAGGATGTCGGGATAAGGCATCAGCAATTATGTTGTGTGTTCCAGGTACATGATGGATTTGGAACTGGTACTGGGCAAAGAAGGCGGCCCAACGTTCTTGATGACTATTCCTACATTCCATGGATTGTAGGACTTGGAGATTCCGATGATCCGTACGGACCTGAACAGGATGTTTAGCTCCCAGGAGTAGATGACACCACTCTCTGAGGGCTTGACGGATGGCCAACAATTCATTTTCCAGAACAGAATAAAGGGTCTCGCTAGGAGTTAGGGTTCGCGAGAGATAAGCGATGGGGTGTTCTAACTTGTCCTCGAATTCCTGCTTTAAGACTGCTCCGATGGCGTAGTTAGAGGTATCAGTCTCCACTAGGAAAGGTCGATCAATGTCAGGTTGAGCCAAGAT
This sequence comes from Ambystoma mexicanum, assembly GCF_040938575.1. Classification (NCBI taxonomy): domain Eukaryota; kingdom Metazoa; phylum Chordata; class Amphibia; order Caudata; family Ambystomatidae; genus Ambystoma; species Ambystoma mexicanum. The sequence goes on along the minus strand of NC_090936.1, from coordinate 293,233,004 downwards.
GGGGGCTTGTGTAAATTCTGACTTCAAACGTTGGAACGCTTCATCTTGGGCTGCGGCCCAGAGGAAGGGAGTGTCCTCCTTCAACAATGTAATGCTCAGTTGAACTATCTCCGAAAAGGAAGATTACGGCTCCTCTCACCGCTTCCAGGATATCCGAGATTAGGGGCAATGGGTAGCAGTCCTTGAGGGTGCATTGATTAAGACCACGATAATCAAGAAAAGGCCTAAGCTCCTTAGTATCTTTCTTGGGAACGAAAAACAATGAAGCTCCCGCTGGGGATTTGGATGGTCGTATGGTGACATTTTCTAGGTTGCTATCCAAGTATTCTCGGAGGGCCATTTTCTCTGGTTCTGATAGGATGAACATCCTTCCAAAGGGAATCACTGCCGAGGGTTCAGTATCGATAGGGCAGTTTTCAGGTTTGTGAGGGGGTAGGGCTTGAACTATGGCAGTTGAAAACACATCAGTGTAGTCCTGATAGGCTCTGGGGACCTGGATAATATTTGGGACCGTGAGTGGGCCCTGCTGGTCTGTCAGCGTACCTTCAGAGGATCTTGACAAGGAATCCAGGGATAGGCAGTGAGACATGCAATGTTCGGAGCCAAGAAACAAGGATCCTGCTGCCCAGTTGATGTATGGGTTGTGCTTCTGTAACCAGGGCATACCCAGTACCATTGGATAATGGGCAGACTTTATGATGTCAAACTTGATCATCTCTTGATGATGGTTTATCGAGAGCTGGATCTCTTTGGTTTGCAGGGTGATTGGTCCTGAAGAGAGAGGTCGTCCATCGATGGCCTCTACAGGTTGCATGATGTGTCGAGTTTCATATGGAATGTGGTGGGTAGTGACCCAATCCTGATCTATAAAAATCCCCATGGCTCCACAATCCACTAATGCCAGAATGGCATAAGTTTCTTTCTTGGACGGCGACAGAAAGGCCTGCAAGATCACAAGGTTGTTTTGTCCAGGAGAGTTCAAGGATGCAATAGATGTGGAACAAACATCTCTCTTCCGAATCTGTGCTCCATCTAGGATTGGGAGCTGGCGTTTCCCGAACGTCGTGGAGGGGCCAAAGGACATTCTCTCACAAGATGTTTATCTGAGGCACAGTACGTACACAGCCCGGTGTGGATCCGCCGCAGTCTTTCTTGCGGGGATATGGGTCCGCGGAAGGCCTCCAGTTGCATGGGTTCAGGGTCTGTGGTCGGGGCAGGAGTGGGCTCGGGTTTAGAGGGAGATTCTATAGAAGTCTTTTGGTAAGGCATCTTTGTTTTCTTCTTTTCCGCCTTCCTTTTCTGGATTCGAAAGTCTATTTGCAAAGAGAGGTCCATAAGGGCCTGGAAGGAACCTGGGCGAGCTACCCCTGGCTAGCTCTTCAAGCTTCACCTGAAACGTTTCTTGCAGAAAGAGCACATCCAAGGAGGCATTACGGAATTCCCTCGCCACTAGGTTTCCTTTTGTTGGTGAATTTAAGCCTTTTACATTTGGTGTGCCCACTACCAGACCCCTGTTACCTTCATCTGTCCCCATTTTGTTTGTCACCACTTGCTCGCCTTTCCAAACCCTTTATGGATATTGACTCTCCCCCACCACATCGCCTTTGCTATGAATTCTGTTCTTTTCTTGATAGAGACACACCACCCAGAGGCCTAACCCGCTACTTGAACCCCCTATAAAATTTTTAACTGTTTGTAACTTTAACCTGTTGATGTCTGTAATAACCGTTGACGCGCCCTCTTATTTTACAGAGGGCCACCTTGGAGGGGAGTCTGTTCCCTCCCTCCAGCATTTAGCTTTCATACTTGTCCATCCCATCTGGGATTGCCACTGTTCCCTCGGCCATTCACCCAGTCTCTTCTTGGGAATTGCTATCTTGCAGCTTCTTCGGTGTCGTGGGCGTTTTAGGCGGCGATGGCCCATTCAGACGCATGTATTTTCTTCCCGTTTGTCCTCTTCTCCTTTTCTGTGTGCCTGGGTTAGGTCATGGATTTTCTCTGTTCATAGTCGGTCCTTAAGGTCCCCTCATTTCGACCTCCATGTCTGCGATGAGGTGGGACAGGGCTTGTGCTGCTTCGTCCACCGAGGTTATGCGATATTCCACTGCTTCCACTTGAAATTGCAATGAAAATGGGTATCCCTATCTTTACCTGATGCCCTTTTCTTGCAACCATTTTGTGAGGGGTATGCAGTTTCTTCGCCTTTAAAGCGTGAGGTTGGACAAGTCCAGATAGATCGTCGCCTTTGAGCCTTCGAAGTCCACTTCTCTGCATTGTTTCACTCTATTCAGCACTTCCATTTTGTCTTTGTAACTTAGAAATGTTGCTATGATGGAGCGAGGACCGTTTCCGTATGGCTTCCGGCCTCTGATCACTCTTTTTAGTTGTATCACTTTCCCTCCTCAGCTTCAAAGAGGTGGTGCACAAGAGCCTGGACCTTCTCCTCCACATGCCTCGAGGTCTCTCTCGCTGCTTCTTTGAGGCCCAGTATTCATATATATTGTTTCTTCTATCTCTATTTTCCAAATCATCCATTTTTAGCATCACTTCTTCTCAGAGTTCCAGCTCGTTCATCCTGGCGTCGAGACGCATTTCCACCAAGTCAGCATGAAGTTGATTGTTCCAGGCCCTCCACCTTGCTTTCGACGGTGCCCATCCTACTTGTTGGATGTGCCAATGAGGCCTGCAGATCTCCTCTCGGGGCCTTAACATCTGCCAGGATATGCCCGAGTCCTCTTTCGTGGAGAAAAGGGACATATCCACCTCTGTCAGCACTCTCCCCTCTGGGGCCTTCTTTGCTAACCCTCCTTGTTTCCCGGGTTGCGTTGCCATAGAGTCCATCCTTTGTTGCAGCCTGCAACGCTTCTACTTCTGCTTTCCTCCTGTTTCCTTCTTTTCGTCCTTCTTTCTTTTGCCTTTGCATTCCTCTCTCCACCCTTCTTCACCGTGTCCGGTCTCCCCCATTGGCTCTGCCTTCCGTATCCTCCGTCCGGGCTTCCAGCTGTGGGTCCCTCTCCACTTCACCTCCTCTTCAATTTTCCTTCCTTACCCTCGGTTTTCTGTGAATTCTGCTGCTGTCCTGTCCGAAGGCATGTTCTCTGCTCTTCCTATCAAGCCATTATGGGGTGCCCTGGGATCAGACTCTAGTAGGTGGGTAGCAACGTGGCATATAGTCCATTCCCTCCTTATTTCAGTCTTTCGATATGGGGTAGTTCCCCCTGTCTCTTCGTTGGGTGCTCTTTCCCCTCTGAGTGTGCACTTTATTCAAGGACTGTTCATGTGTGAATTCCCAAGTCCTGTTTTATTGCTCTGTTTTGGGGGGTATGGGTTGATTACCCTTGGCCCGGGGCAACCACTGGTGTGCTCGGTCCTGGCTGCATGGGGACCCTCTGTGTGTGAGCTTTCACTGATCTTACTCCCACTTCCAGTCAGCCCAGGGAAACAGGAAGCCCGGGCACCACTTCAGCAGACTGCAGTCAGTCTCTTCCTGTCGTTAAGCTTTTCTCTTGCGCGTTATACCCCTGCACTACCTGCTCCTGCGGGTTATCCAACAATCCGGCGGGGGGTGGAGGGGCGCCCAGGAGGCCTGACCTGCACTTCTCCTCTTTGTTTTCCTGCATCTATTGGGACCTCCAAGTGTTTGGGGTATTGCTGTCTTTTCCTTGAGGTATGTGCCCTCCTCACACCATGTGCAGAATTATACTGGGGCTGGCTCCACTTTGCTACCTTTTGCAGACCAGGTATGGCTCTGTGTCACCGCTGTATACCTTTTTGTGGTTGAGGTTTAACTTTTCCTCCTTTCCTGGGGGCTAACCACCCCTATTTATCACTTGGGTGCCTCCCCAGGCGCTGCTGCTGATGGATCGTCTTCCCTATTGTCTTCTATCCCCTACAGGGGCATGGGGGTAGGTGGGGGCCAATTTCCCAGTATATCAAGTCTTTGGCCTTATTCCTGTCTCCCAGGCCCTGTCTCTTCACTGAGGGCTTCTCTCTCTCGCCTCCGCAGTTCTTTTCCCTTTCATGGGCTCCCGTTCTCACCGCGGCAGCTGCTCCTCCTCCTTCAGCAGTCTGGTCTGCTCACCTGCCTCTCTTCACGGCTGCCGATCTCGCTACTCTCTGGCGTCCCTCTCACAGGTCTTGCACCTCAGCATTCGGGCTGCACATCGGGTCTTTTCTCGCCAGCTCTCTTCGCTGGCTCCCTTGGAAGGGGGTCCTTTGTCTGCCTGGTCATCTGAGTCAGCAGAGTGGCTTCCATCCGGGGACGGCCGTATCTCTTCAAAAAAAAAGGTAAAAGGCCGGAAGAAAACAAGACATTTACATTCTTCTTCTTCCAAAGACACAGATGAGGAGGAGGGGGAATTGATGTTAAGTGACGATCGGAAGAGGTAGTCAGGATTGACACGAGTTCTGACAGTATCACAGTTTTGGTCACATAGTTTGTAAAGATTAGACCAATCTCTCCCTCTGTCACTTAGTCTTGTCAAGAAATATCTTGAGGTTGTCCTTAGTGGTCTTCTCACTGCCAGTGGCAGGATCCAAACTTGTTCTGGGACACTCAGTGATTGTCTACAGGGACCTCTTTTTCAGTGCGACTTGTAGGACTAGCAACTATTTGTCTGATCGTGGAATCCACTTTACAGGGCTCATGCTGTGTATTACCTCAGCAAACTAACATTCCCCTGCTCAAAGGGGTCAATTTAAAGGGCACGTAGCTGGTGTGAAAAACCTGGCTCCTCTCTTCCTTTCAACTTTCTCCCAATCTCTCTTGTTCCCTATGCTTCTAAAATGTCAGTGCGAATACAACTTGCCTAGATCACCACTCTCTTCTTCCACATCATGAGTCTGGGTTTCTCGCATCTCATTCTATGGAAACTGCTCTTCCCTCTACCACTAAGTTTCTTTTGTTTGCTTGTCCCTCCAAATAATCTTTAATTCTTTTTTTTGCCATTTAAAGTTTATAGAAACCTATTCAAAATTTTACAAAAAAATAATGACAATGCATATTCCCATGCCAAAGAAAAGGCGCCAGGGATATACAACCACAGTGAATGCGATAGAAATCTCGAAAGCTCCGCTGGTACAGTGTTATAGGTAAGAAACTGATAGACAATTTAATCAAAATCAAAATAAAACTGAAATAATACATATCCAAAAGCAGCCAAAGTGAATACAAAAAGAGGTGCAAAATACAGTGCCTAGTGCTTACGTTCGTTCAAATCATAGATCTCGCTTCACTGGTTACATTAATGAAAAAGATGTTATCTCATGAAACCTGCGGTGAATGTTGGGGTTATCGTGGTCGTTCACAAACGTTATTAGCAGTTAAAAATGGTGCCATTTCCCCCGCAATGCCCCATCTATTTTAGACATAGCGCCCACATACCACACTCAGGCCCACCACTCCTTCATGTCAGGCTCTACCTACGATTTCCAGTGCTTTGTAATTACTATATATGCCGCAACCAGAAAATGAGGATCAATCTAGAGCTTCTGGCATTCAGCTTGTAATGGCCCTGAGAATCTTCATTCCCCAAGAGCAAAAGTAAGAGGTCAATTGCCAACCCAAACCCTCATATTCCCCTGATCTGGGCAATCAGAATACCTGGATTTGAGGACAACCCCACCGCATGTGAAAAAAGGAGCCCGGGGATATGTACCACACCTCCAGCACTAGAGGGAGAACGCAGGATTCATCTTGTGCAGCAGTTCTGGGGTAAGGTACCAATCGGCACAGCAGCTTAAAGCTGTTTTCCCTGATCTGCACAGCCTGGGATGTCCTGTTTGCCCTTGTCCAAATGTACCAGGTCATGTCATCAATGGGTCTACCTATATCCTCTTCCCATTTAGCCATATACCTGTGTGGGGGGTTTAAACCTGGTCTCATTCAATAGCTTATAAAGAGACATAAGTCTGGCTGCCGAGGGATCCCCTATAAATAAATCCTCAAAGTGAGTTGCTTCCGGCCTCCCCTGAGATGCTACATTTGTTTGAGTCACCCAATGCCGAAGATGCAAATACCCAAATCTACCTGTCTTGCACCATGTAGGCCTGTTTGCATTGCTCAAATGTGAGAGGATGGTTGTCTCTAAACATCTGGCCCAGGCTGTACAATCCTCCCTCCTTCCAATGGGCAAACCGCCCTGTGTCCATCCCCAGAGGAGACTCAGTGCTATCCCAGAGATCTGTCATAGGCAAGGGGAAGGTGGTTGTAGCATATCCTTGCGCTGCTTTTTAACAGTACTCCATTGTAGCCCTAGATGTCTGAAGTTCCTGCTCACCCGGTTTCGGTGTTCCCGGGGGATGCCAACACCATCGATGTAGGGGTTCCCCCAAGGTGTCCTGTTCAATAGCTACCCAGCGTTTGGGATTTCGTGCAGTTGTCTGGTTTTCCAGAACGGGTGCCAATTGGGCTGCATACAGGTAGCTTTCAATATCTGACAACGCTAATCCGCCCCCAGCATCCCCCTGTGCCTTTAGCCGCCATTAGTGGGTATCTAGCTACTCCCAGAGACCTTCTGGACCAGATACATTGAAACACATGTGACTAGAAATCCTTCAGCACAACCCCCGGACTCCAGATTGGTAAGGCCTTAAATATATATAGAGCAGGCGCGGTAACAGGGTCATCTTGACCTCTGTTATTCTCCACAGCCAAGAAATTTCTGAGTTCCCCCACCATGCCAGGTCTTGCTTGGCTCAAGCAAAGAGCAGCAAGATGCTGGCTGCGTATAGATCAGTGTAATGCGCTGTTAACTGCCCCCCACCGCCCAAGTATTACAGGGACTGCAAGGCCCATGAGAAAGGGAAGGATGTCTTGAAAGGCCTCACTGCCTCAAGTGTTTCCGATATATTAAGTATTGTCGATTTCGTGAAATTTATCTTCTGAAATCTTTCCAACAGTCAGATGATATGGGTCAATGTGACTCTGGAATCTTGCATATAAAAAAGGAGGTTATCTGCATATAGCACCAATTTGTGTTGCTAACCCCCTATATCAAGTCCTCAGATATGCCCTGTTGAGCGCACAGACAATCCAGAGACTCCATGGACACAGTGAACATGACTCGGGACAGTGGAACACTCTTGTTGAGTTCCCCTATGGAAACCTACTGGGTCTGAGAAGACCCCATTCACCTTAATCGGTGAAGATGGAAGCACAAAGTTGGCGAGTACCAATTTGACTTTGAAAAACCTTGGGCCAAACCCTTCCAATACCTTGGACAATTATGTCCAGAGTACGCAACCAAATCCTTTCTCAGCGTTGATCGAAAGCAGAGCCAGTGCACGATTGTGTTTCCGTGTCCAGACCGCGATGTCTATCATGCATTGTGTATTATGCGATGCCTGGTGTCCCGGAAACAAACCCTGTATGGTCTGTTGTTACCAGCTCAGGCAATATTGTAGCTCACTGTGTGGCTGGGATTTTTGAATATATTCAGCAGTAATAGTTAACGACCTTAATTGGTCGAAAAGATGAAAATAAGGTGGGGTCTTTATCAGGTTTAGTGATTAACGTGAGCATGGATTCCCCCATTGTTGGCGTGATTGTAACGCTCACCTGGTATCCACGGGGACGTCACTCAGCCTGTTCTGAACTCTTAAGACCTCGAACCCTTCCCTGGAGTCTACTCGACTGGAGACTGGGCCTGAAACACAGGATTGGTAGAGTTTAACTCCCTATTGTCTCTGTGTGCTTGACCCCTTTTTCCCCGGGGTCCAACCCTTCCCTTTGATCCACAGCTCACCTTGTTTTCTTGGAAAGTGTGCTCTCCGTCCTGCTTTCAGCGCAGGGGGCGCGTTGATTGATGCAGGCTCGTTGCTGCCTAGTTACTTCACTGGCAAGAGTCCGACAGGTAAGTATAATGAGTCTTTTGAACAGTTCTCTAACTTCGTTCCTTTCCTTCCTTGGATGATGGCCGGTGTCCAGGGATGGCGACATGCTGCTGAGATGAGTAGCGCTGAAGGTGAGTGAGAGCGCGATGCGACCCTTTCGTATTTGTATTGAACAGAGTTATTTTTCTGTGTCTTTTAGGTGCCGCGACGTTTTCAGCGTGGATGCCGGTTATGAAGAAGAAATGCGGTGAGTAAGCGCGGTATGCGGCCCCTCTAAATGTTTCCACGCTAAGCTGGAGTGTCTTTTCCCTCTTGCAGATGGATGAGAAGTTCCGGAGACAGAGTTCCCCCAGAGCGGCTGGGATTCAGGTAAGCGTTTGAAGCTCGTACAGTCTTTAAGAATAAGCGAAGATTTGCTGAATGCTTACTAATGCCTTTTTTCTGTTCTTTTCCCTTTTCCTTAGGAAGCGGCATGCCGGGATGAGAATGACACCGTCGAAGATGCCCGCAGAACAGAAGGAGCGATGAATGATGGGCAGAAGCGCTGCAAGGTAAGGCTGTTCCTAATGGTGTTCTTGCTCTTGCAGGAGCTGAGCACAGAAGAAAGATGCAGGCCTACTGGAGACCGATCTGAACACGGTGAGTGTCGCGCTGCAGGTGCAGAAAACACAAAGCATGTTTCTCAGCCTGGGCCTGGCTTAAATAGTCTCTGGGTATCCCAGGTGTCTCTGGGCTGAACCACACCCAAAAGACTAGACTGCACATGCAGTTTTGGGAACCGAAATATGTGGGGGCATCCATCTTGTCCCCATCAATGCACTACAAGTCCAATCCCCAATGTTATCCTATGGGAGTGAGTGAGTCTGGTGCCACAAGCGCCAAGTCTGACTCCAAGTGGGTCTTTGGAGAGGCCCTTGAGGGCCATGTAGGTGATCATGGCCTGGCTCCAGCCTGACATCTTGGAGGGCTGGGGACATGAGGGGCAGGAATCATGACAGTGATAGACTCTGTTTCGGCTAAAGAATTGAATGGTTCGGCCAGTCGAGGGAAGAGTTCCCCGGAAAATCTTTTATGAAAAAGTGCCATGGATCCATCCAGGCCTGGGGCTTTGTTACCCGGGAGAGAGTGAATGGCTTGATCGACCTTCTCTACTGTTACGGGCGCGTCCAATCATTGTCCATGGTCTGCCGATATATGGGGAAGCAGAGCCTCCAGTATGAATGCTTCTAGGTCCGTGCCATTAAGGGAATCCTCTGTGAACAATTCTGAATAATATTGTGACAATACTCATATTTTCTCAGATTCAGCATCCTGCACTATGCCCCTTTCATCTCCCAGACCCCCAATTGTGGTACTGTTCTTCTGGGCCTGGAGTTTATAGGCAAATAATTTGAGACGCCTTGTTAGATGCTCAGTGATCCTGTCCAAAATGATAGTACATATGACCTGATCAGCCAGCAACAAATAGTTCAGTATCCAACCCGTAGACTTGCTTCCCCCTAGACCATACCCATCTAGTTATAGGGTGATGGGAGAGTTTTCTGAGACCATTGCTATCACTATGGTGGTTGAAGTGATCTCCGTAACTAAAGGCTGAAATACCAGAAAATTATCAATCCTGGAGTAGGTGCGGTCAACATGTGAAAAATACAAGTGATCACGAGGGTGGGGGTGGAGATACCTCCATACATCAACCAAATGCATATCAGCTATAGCCTGTGTAAGGGAGATCACCTCAGAGGCTTCAGTTGGGGCCCCAGGACCAGACCTATCTCTTCCTCCATATAACACTACTTTAAAAACCCCACCCACCACTTGTTCTCCCTGTTGGAGCTGCGCTATGTGAGGGAATAGTTGGGCATAGAACTGATCTTGCGGCTGATTAGGCCCATACACAGACACCACAGTGAGATCTTTTCCTGTTATCCGTAGATTCAGCCCAATATATCTACCCTGGAAATCTTTCACAACCTTCCCCTGCTCAAAGTGTAGGGATCTGGCAATCAAAATTGCAACCCCCTCTTTTTTCAAAGGAGAGGATGCAAAGTATTGATGAGGGAACAAGCAAGACCGCACATCCTCGACCAGTCCCGCTTCAAGAGATGGGTCTCCTGGTGCAGGGCAATGTCAGCCCTAAGGTCCACCAGTATGTCCTTCCGTTTTCCCAGAGAGTTTAGCTCCTGGACATTTACTGAAACAATTGTTACATCAGCCATTGTGTTACTTCAGCCAAACTCCAAACCCTCTGTCAAAGTTTAACCATCCTACAGAGCCCATAATCCCAGCCTGCAACCCCTCCATCAGCATAGTCAAGCCCCGCCTCCTGCTGTCACAAGGCCATCTCTCAATGCGCCAACCCACCACTGTATACCACCATACACAATTATTTTGGATACTGAAAATTAAAATTTGAACTGTAACAATCCCTTTTGGTGTAAAAACCAGGCCCAACCGCCTGAAAGAGGGCATGTACTCCTAATGCCCCTAGAATTGCATACAATTTCAAAACCATACGGCATAAAGCAGCCTCAACAACAACTGTATCTTACACTCATTGCAACTTCAGAATGTCGAACAACCTCAATGTGTTTGATAACCCTGTGAAATCTGATTTCAATTCAGTTCCCCATGAAGGCATCAATCTGGAGCCTCAGTGTCTTTGCTTCTTTCCCTTCTGTCCATCTAAGACCTTCTTTGATCACGCCTTTGACTCTATCTGCAATGTGTTTGAGACCATGAGGCAGTTGAGGTCTATGGAGATCTCTCTTTTGGCAAGTGTATATCCACTTCAGGAACCTTCAAGGTTTCCACAGCCGCTCGGAGAGATGCAAATTGATGTATCCCCATTTCCGATAGCCTGTTGGTCAGCTGCTGCATCAGTCTGTCTCTTTGAATCGTTCCCTGGGAAAGGTCTTGAAACAATTGGAGAGAAGATCCCCTAAATTCCAGGCTCCTTAGCTCTCTGGCCTTTTGGAAAATAAGGTATTTGGTCTTAAAGAAGTGCATACCAAGACGCCTGGGAGGAGGTTCTGTCTCATTTGAAAGTTGAAAAATACCCTATGTGTTTGGTCACTCATGAGGTCCACATCCGCATCCCCCAGTATTTCCTGGAACAGCCCACAGACATATTTTTCCTTCTCTTAAATCTCCCTTGGAATCTCCCTGATCTGGACATTGTTTCTGCGGGAATCGGTTTTTGGCACCAGTGTGCCTATAAGCTTTGAGTGCTGCTACTTTCCAATGGATTTTATCCTCCCTCGTATTCCTTATCTTTGATATTCCTATATCCAGCTTGCTGCTTTGGATTTTTTTTTTCTGTAGAGGGCGCTGCGTGTCGATGCCTGTCGAGTCGATGTCCCTCAGAGGCTTCTGTCTTGACAACGTCATCACGAGTATAAATAGTCACACGCAGCGTCCGTTGCTCAGTTCCGTTTTTCCGCACTTCATGAGCTTCGGGAACGTAATGCTTGGTTCTATAAAGAAATCTAAGAATTTCAAATTTTTCGTCTAAAATCCTTCAATCTTTCGATTGAGATGGCCTCTTCATCGGCTGGATATATGCCCCGATCTGGCTTTAAGAAAGGCTGAGATTGTGGGGCAAGTATGTCCTTGACAGACCCACACAGGGTCTGTCGGTGGTGCCTTGGGGCAGAGCATCCATGTTCAGAATGTGAAGAGTGTTTGTCGATGATGGCGAGTGCAGAGGGAAGTTGGAGAGAGGGTAAGACCCAAAAATCCATAACCCCAACTAAACGTACCTCAGACAAGTCAAGACCATCGTCTCCTCGAAGTAAAAAACACTCCCATTCAAGATCTCTGGGTGGATCGCACCATTCATCCGCTTCGAGGCACAGTAAAAAAAAGCGTCATAGATCGCCTTCTACCTCATCCTCCAGTTCACCGGAGAGAGTTACATGTCCCACTAAGCACAGCTCCCCGGCTCAGTGGGAGGATTTCGGTACAAAAATGCTAAAGATGTTTGAGAATGCGGCCTTGCCCCCCTCAGAGACACCTAGAGGTGATACCCCAGGAGAAAAACCTGGTAAACATAAGAGCCATGCGTCTTCCTTCTCGGCAAAACAAACTCCTTGAGAGCGTGATAAACCCTTGAGTCGAGATAAAGCCTCTGTGAGGTACAAGACATCGACACCATCGACTCACATGTGGAAGCCGAAGACTGTGTCATTGACGCCCTCAGCGACTCCGTCGAAGGAGAGGTCATCGACGCCTAGAACTTCCGCCAGTCGGTTCAATTCCCTTGACGACTTCATCGTTGACCTCAATGACGATTCTATCGACAACCTTGAAGCCAATCACGAATCATCGAGGCCAATGATGTCTACATCGATGATTAATAATATTTCTCCACCTGTAGTGACTGCTATTGCCCCTTCTTCATTGGAAAAGAGCTACATACTCTGTCCCGCTCAGATTACTTTAAAACCTTATCCTCGATTTATGAGGAGGGAGAGGATTCGGATGCAGAAAGACCCTTTGGTCTGGAGTGTGTGAGGCCTCCCATACCTGAACAATTGGTCTCAGAAGAGGTCAGATTGAAAGACCTGCAAGAGTCCTTGCCATGGCCAAGAAATGTTTCTCGACATGCAGCATGGCCCTAAAGTCTGCTAATGCCACATGCACGCTCGCAAGATTTAGCCACACCCTTTGGGAGTGTGATTCAATGGCGGATGACCGTCTCCCTGAAGGGTAGGAGAGAGACGGTTTCTTGAACATTATCAAGGAAAGGATGCTATGTATGAGTCCCTCCAGACCGGTCTCGACTCTGTTGACAGTATCAGCAGAGCCATGGCGGCTAGTATGACAATCTGCAGATTTGCGTGGTTGCAGAAGTCTGGATTTGCTCCTGACGTACAGTCCAGACATCTGAATATGCACTTTGATGGCACTCATCTATTTGGTTAGAAAGCTGATGACAGTTTGGTGAAGTTTCAAGGCGGTGGCCAAATCCCTTGGAACTGCGATAAGAAAAACTAAACTTCGATCCGCCCCACAGGTGCGCCCTGGAGGGGTAGGTCCTTTCGCTATTATTCCGCATTCAGAAAAGGCAGAGGACAGCCAGCTCAAAGAGGTTTCCCCCGTAGTGGATGGGGTAAAGGTACTAAGACCACAACAGGTGCTGCTTTACCCTCAGCATCTGCGTCAGCCGCCCCAAAACCTCTCTCGGGTCTTACATCACAAAACATCAGTATGAAGCGGTTAACTCAACATCTGACAGAATGGCAGGCTATCATTTCAGATGCTTGGGCATTGGAAACAATTGCCCAGGGTAACTGCCTGCCTTTGCTACGCATACCTCAGAGTCATCCACCAGGGAACAACTCTTTGATGTTTCCAGACCCGCTCCTTATGCAGGAGATGCTAGACCTGCTAGAGAAAGGTGCTATAGAACCAGTCCCTGAAGCAGAGAGACACAAGGGTTGGTACTCTCCATATTTTCTAATTCCGAAAAAGGTTGGAGGAATGAGACTCATCTTGGACTTGTGAGCCTTGAAGAAGTTCCTCAGTAAAGACAAGTTCAAGATGGTTACACTTTCTCAAATCCTTCAGGTCCTCCAACTTCAGGATTGGTTGGTATCTCTGGCCCTTCCGGATGCTTACTTTCATGTGCCAATACATCTCAAGCACACAAAGTACCTGAGGTTCGCCATTGGCAACTCTTACTCTCAGTTTCGGGTTCTGCCATTTGAGCTGACCTCCGCCTGAGGGTTTTCACCAAGCTATTGGCGGTTGTGGCAGCGAGTCTCGGGAGAGTGAGGATTCACGTCTACCCCTACCTAGCCGATTGGTTGATCAGGGTGGGTTCCCCTAACAAGCTCTGGATCATCTAAACTATGTTTTCCACTCCCTCCACAAGCTGGGTTTCTCCCTCAACTTCAAGAAGTCCCACATGATACCATCACAAAAACTCCAGTTTATTGGAGCAGTCCTGTACACATCCCTGGGAAAAGCATTGCCACCAGAGGAGAGGGCTCAAAACATTCTTCATTTGGTGAGGAAATTCCAAAATGACCAATATCTTCCGAACTTCGATTTTCTGAGGTTGCTCGGCCTGATGGCATCCTGCATCTTTTTGGTGCCTCAGGCCCGTCTGAGAATGAGATCTCTCCAGTGGGCTCTCAAGACCCACTGGTCACAGTTCTCAGGAAAGATGTCAGATCCCCTTCAAATTCTGAACAGAGTCTCACTGGATCTTCAGTGGTGGGCCTGGCGGGAAAACATCTTAAAAGAAGAACCTTTCTGGCAACCATGGTCGGAGATAACAGTAGTGACGGACGCCTGACACATGGGGTGTGGAGCTCATACCAGCAATTTGACCATCAACGGTCGTTGGTCTCCATTGGAGTCCAAACTACACATCAACCTTTTAGAGCTGAGAGCAATCAGGCTAGCGCTGAAGGCTTTCCTGCCGTCTGCACGGGGAAAGAATGTCCTGATAATGACAGACGACATGGTGGCTATATACTACCTCAACAAGAGAGGAGGTGTAGGGTCACTACCGCTGTGCAGAGAGGCAATGCAGCTCTGGTTTTGGGCAATACAAGAAGGAGTCTTTCTATCGGCAGTGCACCTAGCTGGAGAGAAGAACATGACCGCGGATGCTCTGAGCAGGCAGAGTGCAGTCTCCCACGAGTGGGAACTTACTCAGGAAGTCCTTCAAGAGATCTTTGCTCTTTGGGGAACCCCTCAAGTGGATCTGTTGCAACGAATGCCAACAGGAAGTGCGAGCTGTACTGCTCTAGGGAATTTACTCTGAGAGGAGCTCTTGGGAACGCGTTTGTGTTGGACTGGGAATTTGCACTCGCGCTTCTTCCAGTCCCCGTCATTCCTCATGTAATAAGGAGGTTGAGGAGGTTCAGGAAAACCATGATCCTAATTGCCCTGTATTGGGCCAGGAGAACGTGGTACCCAGACCTTCTAGACATGTCCATCTGTCCTCCGATTCGTCTTCCACAAAGAGAGGATCTACTCTCACAAGAGGAGGGTCAGGTTCTCCTTCTGGTTATCAGGACTCTCAGCCTTCACGCATGGTTTCTGAAAGGCTGAGGTACAAAGATGGGACCTCCCGGACGATGTAATGGAGGTGTTGCTTTCGGCCAGAAGACCAGCAACCAAATCCTTATACCGCTGTCATTGGAGCATGTTCTGCAGCTGGTGTAGGGACAAGAATATGGACCCTTTTTCATGTAATACACCAATGGTGTTATCTTTCCTTTTGCACTTAGCAAATCTAGAGCTCCAGGTTGGCACAGTTAATGGTTACCTAGCAGTGCTGCCCTTCTTCAAGCGCACAGCTGAGGAACCCTCCTACTTTAAAATGCCCTTGGTAATTGAACTTTTGAAGGGGTTGACCAATGTTTACCTTCCAACTCCTTTTCAAGTTCCTCTGTGGGACCTAAATTTAGTGTTAACATTTCTAATGGGTACTCCTTTTGAAACCCTTCATTCGTGCCCGTTGAGATTTCTTATGCTCAAAACTGTGTTTTTGGTCGTAATAACTCACCAAAAGGTGAGTGAGCTACAGGCCTTATCCTGCAAACCTCTGCACACTGTTTTTCGTAAGGATAAAGTTGTTCTGCAAGTGAAGCCTAATTTCGCCCAAAGGTTGTTTCGGAATTTCACCCAAAAAATAACCTTGCCTTCCTTTTACCCTCCTCCTCATCTGGGGAAAGAGGAAGAAAGGCTGCACAGACTTGACCCAAAGCGTGCTTTGAGTTTCTAAACTAGCAGACTAGCAAAACTAAGGCACACTGACCAATTGTTTGTGGGATACACAGGTCATAAGCTGGGCCTAGCTATCACCAAACAAACCATTTCTAGATGGATCATTCTAACTATTGTAGAATGTTACAAATTGGCAGGTAAAGACCCTCCAAAACATCTGAGGGCTCATTCAACCAGGGGTATTGCAGCTTTGTCAGCTCTTCAAAGGTGAGTTCCAGTAAAAGACATTTGCAGAGGTGTCACATGGTTGTCTGCACACACCTTTACAAGGTTCTATAGCTTGGATTCCTCCACTAGCCAAGAAACTAAATTCGGGAAAGTAGTATTGCATTCTGGGCATACTTAAAGAATTACATTTTTACTCCCTCCTCTTATATATATTACTGCTTTGGGAGTTTATCAAAGATAAGGAATACGTGGGAGGACACAATCCATTTGAAGAATAAGTTACTTACCCATGGTCACGTTCTTTCAACTGGATGTTCCTCCCACGTATTCCTTATCGCCCCTCCCATCCTTCCCCGCAGTAAAACTTCCCCTGTAATTGCAGTCTGCGCTCTCTCAAGGGTAGTAACCGTCTCATCCTGGATAATGTCTAACACTTCAAAATGGAACTGAGCAACGGACGCTGCGTGCGACTACTTATATTTGTGATGACGTCGTTGTCGAGACGGAGGTCTCCGAGGGACATTGACTCGACAGGCCTCGATGCGCAAAGCCCTCTACTGATTTTTTATTTCCAAAGCAGCAAGCTGGGTATGGTAATATCAAAGATAAGGAATACGTGGGAGGAACATCCAGTAGAAAGAATGTTACCATGAGTTCTTCTCTTCTAACTGATCATGGGAGTTTGCCTGGTCACAAAAGGCACATTCTTGTTCTCCAAACCTGTATTCGTTCTGTTGCACATTGTGGGATAGTTCCTGAAAGGAGCTTTTTAATTCTTGTGCTGTCGTCGCCATTTCCTTCTGAATAGATTGGAATAAGCGTAGAATGTCTCCGTTTGTGGCCGGTTGCGCATCCTGCTTTGCTGCAGGTGCTGGATCAGAGACCTGCTTGGTTGTTGAAGCATCTCCTTAATTTTAGTCATTGATTTCTCTTTAGTCTCTCCAGACTTTATCCTGCACATCAGTGGGCCTACTCAGTGTGCAGCACTGAAGGGCACTCCAGTCTGGTAAATTTTCAAAAGGGCATATGCTCCAAATGCCCCCTGAGATTCCTGAGACTCCCCGGGGTCCACAAAAGACCAGCTTGCTTCAGTGGTCATGGGATTCGCGCACTCCCCTAACAGAACCACCTCATTGAACACTGCTCCTTCTAAGACCCAAAGCCAGACTCTGGGCTGTATCTCAGCAGGTCGGGGGTGGTCCGTCGTATTCCCACCAACTCAGGATCAACCACCAGTCAACAATACTGATAGTAATGAGCAGCAATCATGCTGCGCTTATTCCTCCGTCTGCAGCTCCACAATCAACGCTAGGACAGTCTCTGCTGGGTTGTAACTGGCTCAAATATGTCCCACCATGCAAGCTTCCTCCACCCTCGGGGTCAAGTGCCTCCCCAACCACTTCAGGTAAGAATCCACTTCAGTGCTTTCATTCCAGGGTAGCAGGTCTGCTAGAATGAAGCTCTCCAAGGTCCCAGGTTAGTCCCGCTCCAACGGGGCCAGAACCTCCAACACTTGCTGTGCCTCAGTGGGAGGTAAAGGTATAATGTACATAGGGGCCCACCACTTACTGTGTGAGATTTCATCACTGCTTCTTGATGGCTTGCTGCACAGAGCCACAAAAATGTGCTCCAGCTGCCTCTAGTCTGCTTTCACACAGCACGGAGCCCACCATCCACCAAGGTGGGCTCCGGCTGTCATCAGGGTCTGCTTCACAGGCACCAAACCGTCCTTGCTCCATTAGAACATGCTAGGGACGCAGCAGGAGCTGCTCAGTCTCCCTGCACGCCGGCCACTCTGCACTGCTCAGATGCTCCGCCGTCTCCAGAGAGCATCCACCGCTGCTGGCAAGCAGCTCTCGCCCTAGCTATCTCATGGGCAGCGGCCCGCACCGCTGCAATCGCTGTCGAGCCTTAAACCCACTGTTTTTGGCTGCGCCACTGCAGGCGGCTGTCATATTGTCATGTCAGGCCTTGGTGTCCCATCTGCTCGAAGAACGAAGCAATGCCAAATGTCCCATCCGGGAGGTGCGAGATTCAGATAGCCCCCACGTTTGGGACCCTCTCCTCAGTTGTACAGTCTCGGGTCACGATGTTAGGAGGCTGCAAATGCTGCTTTAGCTGATTCGGGCTGTGGAGCTACTGGGGTAACGCTGCCATTAGCTTCCATCCAGGCCACACCCTGATTCATAATCTTTCATTCTTATTCTTCTTGATCTTTCTGCTGCTTTTGACAACACTGCCCACTTTTCTTTCCTTGCTTTCTTCCTTGGGGTTTATGGATCTTTCTTACAGTGATTTTTTTCTTATCGAACTCGTCAGACATATGTTATTTCATTGGCATGTCTTCAACCTTTGCTTTGCAATTTGGTGTTCCTCAAGACTCAGTTCTTGATTCTGTAAGGCGTCAGAAATGCAAAGCAGACAACTTTTGGATGATTTCTCAAAATGTCCCTTTTTATTAAATAATAGCTTTCATCAAATGCCTTACTATCCCTACCCTGACAAGGATTTCCTTGCCCATCGAAACTAAAGGAAAACACTCTAACACAGAATATATGGCCCTCACACTTAAATATAAAATGCACAAGGAAAATATATGGCAATTCACAGCAATTCACAACAATGGTATTTCCAATGTTCAGAGTCTCTCTTTGTAACATGGGTGAACTAGTTTAGTTCCAGTGTTCAACAAAAAGAAACAAGGAAATCCAGGTTTGGAACAAAGTTACAATTCAGTTCTCGTCTCCTTCACTTTGTCAAAAGAAAGTTATGTTAACCAATATTTAACCACCAGAAAAGCTTTCTCTCCTTACTTGGCTAATGATTTCCACTTAATCAACTAGCATCAACGATGTCTGGGTCACAATACTTTGCCACAACTTTTAAATGTCAACAAAGAAATACAGTTCCTTGTCAGATTCAATGTAACATAACTTCTGGCAAGGTAAAAGAGACACAGCTTTTTGACAGCACATATTAAGTCTCTTCATAACATTAGGAATCACTTTGTCAGGAGGGCTTCACCGCACCACCGCTTCTACCTGGCCAACTCTCATACCAGGTTAACTTCTGCAAGTATTCACCATGCAGGTCTACTCTGCTGCCCCATAGTGTTCCACATTTAATTGTGCTTCTGAAGTTTCAAATCTACCGACATCCAAAGGATGTATCACAGCTTCCACAGTTTACAACCTTTATCAGCTTTTCAGAAAAGACAATTTTCACATTAGTGCACCCCAACACCTTCAGGTAGGCAAGGCACTCTTCCTCTGAACATTCACCTTTCAGAAGGACAGCCTTTTTGACATTTTTGTCTTTCTGTCACATCAACAACCACTGTGTAATTCTGCTTTTCTTCCTTATGGCTTTTGGCAGTGTGAGCTATATCAATATTTAGGGAACATTTACAATGAGCCAGCTTCATCTTTTCACAACCTTGCATTTGCCCTTTTGCTCTCTGCCCAACAAAGCAGCTTACTTGTATGTCTGGTGTTATTCTTTTTTGGCTGAGGACAGTACTTGCACAACTATTGGCTTGGGCAATGCTGGTTTCCCTATTGGCTTGGGCAATGCGTGTTCCCTTTTTCTCACAATACAATGTTCAGTCACGTAACTTAAGTTTTACATCAGCTTCAATCACTTCACGATGGACTCTTATGATAACCTTTTACCTCAGTGTTACTTTTTAAGCACACACATGTTCAGTCTTTCATCTGTTTTCAGAAGTTTAAGATTCAAGTAACGTGGTTTTACTCTTATGTGAATGCTATAGGACGAGATCACTCATACATGAGTGCTACTTTTATAACTTCCCATTGTCTGACAATCAACTGTTAGTGTATTACTACTTTCACTCATACGCAAGTGATTCTGCTTGGCGACAGTTGCCTGCCTTTGTTCGCGCTTGGTCACACTCACTGGCTTATGTATTGCTCCCTTCATGGCTTGAAGGACTTGGACAGCTTTGGGCTCCGTTTTGCCACATACCCTTCCTCTGTGAAGGTGTCCATAACCCCACCACTCTGTCACATAGCTTCTCTCACTCCTGCTCGGCTGCATGCCAACACTCAGGCAGAGTCTCTGGCATGCTTCTGGTTGCGTAATCTCTGCAATTACGCATGGGAAAAAGCAGTCTTCCTTCTCGCCTTCCACTGCGCAACCTCTGCAAATTTTGGGGAAACAGGATCCTCTCAGGACAGGCAGCTGAAATCTGCTTGGGTAAAGTCCTGGCGTCCCTTCTTTTCACCCACTTCTGCCTGGATTGCCAACACTGTGCTCTGCTTCTCTTGCTGCAACTGCTGCAACCATTCCAATTACAGCTCCATCTAATGGCCTGCACCTGAGGGGGCCTTTCATGCCTCTCTGCTTCCATAAGGTGTGTGTCATTAAGCTTAACAGGCTGACTGCTACTGCAACTGCAACATTCCTCTTCAGCCCTCTTCCTCTTCCTCGTCCCAGTACTTCGGGGGGGGGCATTGGGGATTATGGGACTTGTGGTCCCAACCAACAAAATGATGCCTTCTTATTTTCTCTACTTGGCAATAAGCCATTGGAAGTGTGGGGTTGTGGTGAAACCCCACACCTGTCTAACCCCTCTGCCGCCATGTGATCTGCCCACAGAACACCACCCCTATAGTCTGGATAAGGAAGTTTCTGCCCTTCCCTGGCTACATGAGAGGGGTCCCAGGCCAAGTTTGTGGCGTGAATCGTTGCTGATTCATCACAGTTGCCTTTGCTTCTCTTTTTACTATTCTTCTTTCATCTATTATTTCTTCATTTATTTTTTGTTAGGTTTTCTATGGAGACGACTTGCAGATTTTCTTTTCTTTCCCTTTCTTCTCTCATTCCCTAGATGCTTCTTTCTCATCCGGTCTCCCTGCTGTCCAGTCCTAGATTAATTCACACTTTCTCCATCTTAATGCTTTTAAAATTGAGGCTCTATTATCTTTGTGCTTCAACCACTCCCTCTCGTCTAATCCTCCTGTTCTCATTTTTCCTTTGTAATTGGGTGTCACTTTTGACCCCTTAGATTCTCCTTCTCTCTCCATATCTCGGGCACTGCTTGTTCCTGTCGCTTTCACCTCAGTAACATCTTTAAAGCCTCTTTTTTCTTTTCCTTTTGTGCTACCATACAACTTATCACTTCTCTTGTTCTTTCTCGACTTGTTTATTGCTCTGCTGCTCTTTTCAGAGCACTTCAGACTATCAACTTGCTCCTCTTCGCCCTATCTCAATTTCACTGTTCAATTCATCTTTTGCATTTTCCTCATACTCTTACTTCCTCTCTTTCCTCTCTTTCTTGGTTTATGCTTGACTTGTATCTATTTCAGTTAGTTTGCATTGTCTTTACATGTCTTCATGGTCTTGCTCCACCTTTTTTCTCTTGTTTCTCTTTATATACCTTCCTGCTCGTTTTGCTCTCGGTCTCTGTTCCTTCTCACTGTCCCTGAATCTATTTATGTCCAATCACATTTTTACTCTTTCACTTCTCGCACTGAAGCACTGGAATTTTAAGCCCCTTGTTAGTTCTTCGTCTTCCCTATATTAATCGACAGTCAAACAATTTTCAGTTTAGCTGTAAAAGCTGTGGTTAAATGAACAGATATGTTTTAACTTTAAAAAGAACCATTCTGGAATGGTGAAAACGGCTGTAAAAAGAGTGAAACTCCGTTCCCGATAGTTTCTGCTACTTCAACCTCTAGCAGGACTCCTTTTTGGTACCAAAAGCTTTCTACTACTCTTTCTGGCATGCATGTGTGAGTTGCCCACTTTTCTATGAGAGTCTGCTTGGGAGGATGTTTAACAGATGAACATTCCTTATGCTTCTTACCCTCTTCATAATTCTGAAGAGTCAGTTTGTCATTTTTTGGAAACCCTATGGGACAGGCAAAAGTCAGCAGCTACTCCTAACTTCTTTGAAACAATTTCCTTGGGATCAGTCCCAGGTTAAGATGGAGCCAAGACAACAGGATTCCAATGAAGGCACTGCAGCTCCAATAGTAACAATGAATCACAGGGGATACCCACCAAGCAGGTTAGAGGCAGCTCATTTGAAGACAAATGTTTAACCAGGGCAGCAGGAACATTCTCGCAATGGAGTGCTGCTACAGGAGCCAATCCAAGATATTGTGCAAAGAAGCAGAGATGAGGCACTGTAGCAGCAAGTCGTATAGCCCAGCCAAGGCAGCAGAGAGGCTCCATCTTATGTTCAGCGAATGCTGAAATGATCGGAATGTTTATAGGAGCATCAGCACAGCAGACTTGGAGTTCCCAGCACGCAGCAGTGGAAAGGAAGCAGACAGAGAGCCTCTAAGCAGAAGAGGCATCCACAAACGCATCAGACCCAACCAGCATCCTAAAGAGAGACAAATCTCTCTAGCTGTCTTCCAGGTATATTTTTCCCAAACTAATGTGTTCAACAGCCCGCTGGTTTCCCTGGTTATAGACACATACACAGGAGCAGCGGTACCTTTGCACACCAAATCACAATAATGCACCATTCAAGATTTTGGTGGCCATCTAATCTTGCAGTGCCAGCTAAACTTTGTCCCATCAGGCACACAGATGTCGGACGTAATACAAGTCTATTGTCAGTCGTCTCAGTGTAAACTGGTAGATCATAAAGGCCTTTGGTCTTGTCTCAGCCACTACATTTTTACCTAACTGGTCGTCTTCTACTGATGAATATCTGAATGGATAGGCTATATTTATTTTTAAAGTATTCTTTTGAGGTCTGATGTGGTGTATATTAGTGATAGATTTTAAGTTGTGAGCAAATAGCTGGGCAAAAAAATAATTCTTGATTTTTTTTTTTGCAGGTTGCAGTCACGGCAGTTGCAATAAAATTTGACAGACAACAGGCATTGCAGTCGAGTAAAACAAATGCAGAAAAATTATTGCAGAGAGGTAATGCTCATTGGAGAGAAATGGTGGGCAGAGGAGAATACATTTGTAAATAATGTGAGCAAAGGGATTTTGAAAGCCTTGTGATTATAAGGACTCCTCATAGTTATTGTTCTGAGTAGTTTAAGTCTGTATGTTCTAATTTGTGTGTAACTGTGCTCTTACAAAGTATCAAAAGCATGTTTTAAGGCAAAACATTTCTTTCAATTGTGGAAAGGAATTGCAAACATCTGCATATTCTTGTACTTTCCAAGGAAATTTCTTAGTTCTGTGGATTTTAGTTATCTAATCTTTAATTGATTTTACATTTACTAATACATCGTTTTTGCAAATTTCCTAGGTGATAACTGTTAAGATGGATTTCTGAACTCTGACCTGGTGGGCAGAGGTTCAGAAGGCCAACCTAGTTTATTGGAAAAGGGTAACCTTCTGGACAAGGCAGACCAATCAAGGTAGCCTTGGCGGTGGTCAAGACTACGTCTCAGGAGGGGTGAGGGTGACTGAAAGACCTCAACGAGCACACAGAGTAAAGGACACTACAAATCACTCCCAGTCAGGCAGGTGTATATATATTAAAAATACATGTACATTTATTCAAGGCCTTTGAACTTCAATACAAAGTAATCATTCAACAGTAATACATCAAACCAATACAACATTACTATAACACATATATACAATACCAAGTGGCCTAAAGGGTTAAACGCACAGAATGGGTCCACAACCTAAAGGGGAAGGAATCAAACATTGCAGATAGTCTTTAGGCAGTTCTTCATTAAATAAATCCTAACTGAGAAGCAGTCCAGTCCCTACGAAGAGAGGAG
Source organism: Ambystoma mexicanum (assembly GCF_040938575.1). Classification (NCBI taxonomy): domain Eukaryota; kingdom Metazoa; phylum Chordata; class Amphibia; order Caudata; family Ambystomatidae; genus Ambystoma; species Ambystoma mexicanum. The sequence goes on along the minus strand of NC_090936.1, from coordinate 293,209,533 downwards.
CCTAGTGCTCAATATACTTTCAAATGCTGGTGCACGCGATAGTGTACAAAGGCAAAAACAGGGTCTCTTGCAGGGGCTGTAGAAGCTCAGGAAGGTGGGTAAGGCGATGAAGAACAAGTTCCCACTATTCGTGGAGGGTCTCCCCAAAAGGGCAGAACAGTTTCCAGGAGTTGGGAATGGGTGGGTAGCACAGGCTACCTGTGGGAAAGTGAGTGGCCCTCAGGGAACACTTGTGCATAAAAGTGGGTGGATGTGCTAGGGGCCACTGGTAAGGGTTACTGGTACTCACTGACCCCTGGCGCACTCTGGAAAAAACTTCAGCAGTCAAGTCCACTTCGGTTGCAGGTTCAAATGCGGCACTTGTGCGGCTATGCAACTTTCAGCAGCAAAGTTATAGCGATAATTCCCTGCCTGGACAGTGCCGATTTCTCTGCTCCTGGTGGATGGATCAGGCCAGTTTCACTGTAACAGGCTTCAGGGCACAGAGGGGCACAGCAACAAGTCACCTGCAAAGTACGTCACCACTGCTGTGCGACACAGTAACCGCATGTACTCCGGTTCGGGCGATCTCTCTTTATTCCAAACCTGGGAATGCCAAGTGTACAAAATTCGGTGGGAGATTGCTGTGAATACACAGCATGCGATGTACCATGTTTCAAGGGTCTCCTCGAAACGGCGGCGGTGTCAGAGCAAAGGTCCTGCGCAAGCTAGTCAGCCCACTGATTGGCCTAGGGACACTTCCGAGAAGGCTTACTTGCAGCGTTTGATGAAGGTGCTGAGAATAGTTGGTCCCTCTATTCCAATGGGTCCAAGCGTCTTCGCAGACCTTTTAGTTCGATCAGATGCAGAGGGGTCCAGCGGGAAAACAGCAGGCTCAGGGTGCCATACCTTCCAGCGGGTCACCAGCGGTTCCTCGACTGGGCATCTTAGTTTCAGGATGCTTGGAACCCAACCCTGGTTCAGTGATAACTCAGGAGATCGACCTGGTGTGGGTGTTTGGGGCCTTCTCTTATCCAGAATCTCCTTCACACCAAAACAAAGAGGCCCCAGTGGGAGATCTGCTCACAATCAGGCACACCAGACATGGACCAATCACAGACCACGGTGGTCCTAGTCATTCACAGCACATCAGACTCTCTAGCACCCAGGATGTGTATTGGAACTAGACAGTCCAGCCCACATTCTGGAAGCACATACACAAGGCATGCAGAAGCCTGCGAAAGCTTGGCGTTTCGCGAGAGAAAGCATGCCCAAATAAGGACTGACCCGGGTCGGCTCGACCTGAGGAAGGCAAAGGGGCAAGATGGCCAAAGGATGGGACAAAGAACCTCCTTGCATGGCCATTTTGCAGCCAGGCCACCGTCCTGTGTCATGGAACACAGGGCTGGTTCGAGGTATACCAGGTAACTGAAACGCTTGGGCTAAACAGGATGAATGGAAAAAATCTCAAAAAAACCCGAAAAAAGCACAAAGTTGGGGTGGATAGGCTAGCTGCAGCACCCTTTTGGGGCTAATAGGTAGCTCGACCCTACTACCATATTACATTGAAGAAAAAGTGACCTTCACATTTTGTCTGAAAACCTTGTCTTGCATGTTTGATTCAAGAGTTATACATGTCTTCACCACTGTGCCAATTCAAATTCTGATAATAGCAGCGCATCCCTTATGAGGAGTCACTTTTTCTTCACCTTCCTGTGCCAACCACAGTAAACGTGGTTTGCATGGCAAGAAAGGGTTAAAAATATGCAAAAAGATAAGCTGCCACCAATTCTGTCCAAGGCGCATCTGCACGTCTAAAAAATCCTTTAAGGGATGGAGTCTAGGGCCTTTGGAAACGAAAGGAAGACCCAAGTGCAGTGTACTGTAAGGTACATTGTGCACTTGTAATATGTTGCAGAAAAGTTGCAACATTGGAAAGGACTAAGGGAAACAAAGTCTCCCAGTACTGACTGTCTTTAAGGGCATGTCAGTTCCCCATAACCAAGTGAGCAAAGCCCAGTGGAGTGCAGCAGAAGGCTGTGCTTCACTGGAAAAGTCAGACTGGTGTTTAAATAGCAGCAAAACTTTGGGAGGTACACAACTGGATGGAAAATTGCACATAAATGGGAATCTTTTCTAACAATATCTACTTTTGAAACTGGGGCTGTTTCACAGATAAAGCATCTTGCCAAAATTCTTCTCCTTTGTTAAGAAATGAAACATTAATGAGGGGCAACAAAAATGTAAAATGCAAACTCATGAAGATGACCTCAGTAACTTGTTCTGTGCTGTGACTTTAACCACCATAGGGCAGAACAGATACAGTTCATGGTGCATCACCAAATGTTAAGTTGCAACAGGGAAAAAAAACATTTATTTAAATAAGACGGTTATGAGAGCTAAAATTGTAGATGCCCAACATTCCTAGGGTGGTGTTTAAGCACAAGAACCTGTCACTGACTCTTGTCCTTCTGAAGCCCACACATGTTCTGGTTTATTGTTCACCTCTCCAGGTTCTCGATATTTAGCCCCCCAGTTAGACTTATAGATTTCTCCTTAAGTCTCTAGTTTCATCTCAAGATTGTCATACCTGGCCATCAGTCAGGGTTACAACAGGCTCCTTCTCAAGTCTCTGACTTGGACCAGGTTCTGGGCTATGACACCCCCTAACCCCCAGTAGGCTTAGGACTTGGCCCCATACTCCTAAAACCTCTGTCTTTTCCCTCCTCCTTCCCTGGTGTGGTCCATAATGCTTTCGTTAGTGGCAGCTTCTCTGCCGATCCATGCCGTGAGTTCAAAAAGGAGCTTTGCCATCTTGAGCTCAGATAAAATGGTTTTGGCGTCTGTCTGACCTCGCCATGTCTCCTCTACTTACACCAATACTATTGTCTCTCCTGCATACCCTGCTGCCTTGTAGAGTGGGTCCCTAAATGTGTGCTCTTGTGATTCACAAATTAAATGTGTTACAAATGGTTGAGTGTCCATGTTGGCAGACTGCTTGGGCCACCCTGTTGCTTTAAATATTTTGAGTTTGAAGTCTTGGTTCATGGACAGCAATGTGTGTTATCTTGTCCCCATCTGTAAATAACCCAGACATTTTTTTAAAATTGTGGTTTAGGTCAGCAAGCTAGCGAGAGCAGGGGAGGCTTGAGGAATCACACATTTATCACCTCCAGTTGTTGCATTTATGAGTAAGTGGCTTCCTTTGACCTCTAGGGGTATCCTAAATCCCCTCGCCTGCCAAATGTGACATTCATCATGGTATGATATTGTATGGCATTTATAACGCGCCTATACACCAGTGTTTCAAGGCGCGACGAGGCAGGGGAGGGGAGCAGAGGGATGACAGACAGCGATCTTACTAGGCCAGGTGACATTAAGATCGCACAAGTGCAGCGGATGGGGGCGAGGGGAGACGTGCGAGGGGAAAGGGAGAGGGCAAGTGCAGTAAATAGGATAAACAGAGAATAACTAAAAATGATAAATAATGACAATAAATAAGAAGTGCAGCCAGCTGGTGGCAGGGGTAGTGCAGACATCAGGTGTCAAGTGCTGGTAGGGGGCTGTAGAGATACAGAAGCAGCCCCACAGTGCATAGGTTGCCAGGGGTGCAGTGCAGGTGTGCAACTGGTGGGGAGGAGACCAGAGCCCGAGAACAAAGGGTAGCCAGGTGACCAGTGCAGTTTCAGCCAGGAGTTCAACAGGGCAGGGGAGGAGAGAAAGCAGAAGCAAAGAGAAAGGTCTTGAGGTGCTTCTGGAACCGGAGATGGTTCTCCTCAATTTTCAGAGAGGCAGGGAGGCTGTTCCAGAGGGAGGGCCCAGCCGAAGGAGATGATCTACCACCAACTCGTTGCTTGGAGAAGTGACTGACCCTGAGACAGTTGGAGGCGGATGAGCGAAGAGCTCAAGAAGGAAGATTTTTAGGAAGAGAGATTTGAAGATATTGAGGCCCCATGCCCTAGAAGCCCTTGTGGACAATGCAGAGGGGTTTGAACAAAATCCTTGCAGCGACTGGGAGCCAGTGCAGAGATTTCAGTCCTGGAAGGATACCATCCCTGGGCTTGAGGCCAAGGACAAGTCTCGCAGTCCTGTTTTGGATGAGTTGCAGAGGGCGGAGAGTAGAGGCAGGCCGATTTAGAAAAACTCTGTTGCAGTAGTCCAGTCTAGAGAGAACCAGAGCTCTGGAGACAGCGAGCTTCTGGGTGAAGGAGAGGAAAGGAAGAATACCTCTGAGGAGGTGCAGCTGGTAGTGTGACTTTTTAGAGACATCAGAGATGTGAGGAGAGAAGGAGAGTATGGAGTTGAAGATGACCCCGAGGTTTTTATCCTCACAGGTGGGAGAAGGAAGAGGGCCAATAGTGGCCCACCAGAGGGTGACAGGAAAGGAGGAAGCGGGTGTGCTGATGAGGAGAGTCTCTGTCTTACTGGCATTAAGGCAGAGATCATTGGCGGCACACCACTCCTTGATAGCAGACAGACAGTCAGAGATGAGAGAAGGATAAGAGGTGGCTGAAGGGAGCCTGAAAATGAGCTGAGTGTCATCTGAATAGCACTGGAATTTAGGGCAGAGAGCGGCAATGCGGTGGGCAAGAAGTGCCAGGTATTGGTTGAACAGCCAGGGAGAGAGGTTAGACCCCTGGGGAACACCACAGGTAGAGTTAGAGATAGAGATAGAGGAGAGGAAGGACCCAAGTTGGCTCACATCATGTAGCTTTTATTCGACAGTTCGTCATTTGCCAAAAAACACATAAAATCACAATTGCAACAAAATTGTCAACTCCATAATTAATAAGATACATGAGTTGAGATCAACATCGTCATGGTTATACAAAGGGTGGATGAAAGGTGCATATATCATTGTGCATCAAAGTTATGTAAGAGATGGATGGCTAATACATATGCACCACTTATGGAACCACATTTGAATACACATCCCTTTTAGTAATAACCGGAGGTTTTGCCACAATTCATCCAGATTCAACTCCTCCTGCAAGTATTTTTTGACATGGACAAACCAGGGCAATGATCTGCCACCCTCAGAGTCCAGCATGTGCACTACTATCTCACGATACATCTCAAGCTTGGGGGTTGTCCACAATCTCGTCCAATAGAGTAGTGGCCTAAGGGTGACATTGCTGTGAAACGGTCTAAGGCCCAGGTCTAGATAGACGAGATAGCCTGGGCATTCTGTTGACATACTGAGCAGACGTTTGAAAAAACGTCTTTCGGCCAGACCTAATTTAATACTGGCTGAATATTCCCAAGTCTCTGCACCATACAATTCTGCAGATTTTGCCTGGGCAGCATACATTTTAAGGAATGGCGTGAGCCCACCCCGGGCCATGAGCAAGAAAGAATCTCCAAATTGCCCACTATACTTACCTAACAATGAGCTGGATTTAACCATTTGAGATGTCCAATCGCCATGATCATTTAATCTCACCCCAAGATAATCATAGCATCAGACTTGTTCTAAGACAATTCCATTGATACTCAGTTTAACCGTGGTACATTTTTTAAATTTTGGCCCGAAGATTAGAGATTTTATTTTTCCTGTATTTATCTCAAATTGGAACTCAGTGCATTTTTCAACAAAGGCTTTGACTGTAATCTCCATCCCCCTTGCAGATGTAGGTAAAATCACAGAATCATCTGCAAAAAGAAGTATTAGAATTGCTTCTAGACTAAGTTTGTATTGATCCAGGCATTTCAATCTCACATGCCGTATTACTTCATCTATATATATATATTTCTGAGGCTTGTGGAATCTGCTTAGATCACATGCTGTGCATAGGCCGACATCTAGTGGAAACTGCGGAGTATTGCAGTTTGTTTTTCGAAACTCGAAAATGGGCGCCGACACAGGGCGTGCCAGTAATACTATCCCTAGTGTGACGTCCACTGTACCCATGATCCCTCACGCGTGTAGGACCCTAAGATTGTTTTTTTTCCCGCCATACTTGTCGGAAGCATTGCGCGGAGTTCTCTGGCTTTCAGCCATATTTTGTTAAATATGATATAATTTCCCCGTTCTTCCACTCCCACGTCGAGACATCGAAGTTCAAAGATCAACGCCGGTCAAGAGCTGCACGACGGACTTTGGGACTCGGGAGACCTCTGGCCTCGGCCCGGGCCTTGGAAGGCCTCGGCCCTGCAAGTAGGGAGAGTGGGGGCTGGAAACATACTCTACACTCTTATTTTTCCTAGACACACTAGCCCGCTGCCACAGGGTGCGTATGGAGGGAACCCCTTTTAAATTTTGTCCCAAGTGCAACCGCAAGTATCCTTGGGTTGACAAACATGCCACCTGTAACCTCTGCTTGCCGAGGGATCACCCCGAGCCGAACTGCAGAGCATGTAGCCTTTTCAAGGCTAAAACACTAAAGGACTGCTCGACCAAATGTTGGGCCCACCACGACAGGCAACGCGAGGCCATGGAAGCGGAGGGCGCCTTCAGTGATGGCAGCGACGCCGTACTTTCGGACGGCGAGGGCAAAGAGGTGTCGAAAGACGCCCAAGCGCAAGTCCCCGACCTCGGAAGATTGTCCCGCAGGGCAGTTATGGGGAGCACACCCAGCGACACGAGCGCTACCCACACCATTTCTACACCTAAACACTCAAAGTCCAACCGAGACTCGACGCGCGTGTCGAGTTCTCGGAAAGAGGCACGGAGAGAGCGGTCCACCGATTCGGTGTCCTCTTGGCGTTCTCGGTCAAGATCGCCGCACGACACCAGGCAACCGTCCACAGTTGCCAAAGGTGCCTCATTCACCAAAGTCATGGAGGTACGCTCGTCAGAACACGAAACCGACCGCCAGGCTGTCATGATGCCTACCTCCAAGGAGCCAGGTCCGACCCAGCAACCCCAGAGGCAGGCATCATTTCCCCCAGGGGAGTGCCAGCAGGCCCAAGCTGGGGCCCTTTGGACGCAGTCCTGGCGCCTTAGGTGCCAGGCTCATGTTGGACCTCTGTCCTGGCGCCTTAGGCGCCAGGCTCATAAAGCTAGACATGTGTTAAAGTGTTTTAATGTGCACGTACTTGATGCAGACCATGCTGCCACATCCAGGCCCTCTTGAGGCCTGAATAGGAACTACTTTACCTGTGGGATTACTTTCCACCCGGGTGTGGTCGGGGAAGGATACATACCTGATCGGAGGAAGGATACACACTTGGAACTTCTTCCAAAGCTATTTAAACCACACCCGATCAGCAACTCACGCTTCGCGTTCTGCTCCTCGCAGCTGGACTTCAGCCACGCCTGTCAGCATCCTGGGTCACCTGCAAAGGGAGACAAGAGACCTACCAGCTAATCTGAACCACGGAGACATCACCGACGATCCTGAAAGGGAAGACATCATTTTTAAAAGCATTTCGTTACGATCGCTGCAGCGCTGCATTTCACTCACCTTTCCTGGGTTCCTCCATCTTCAGCAGCGATCATCCGGATACACAGCCACTTCCCAGAGCCTAGAGAAAAAGACAAGAATAAGAGGTGAGAGAAGGAAGGGAATAGGAAAAGCTCAGTTTCCTTCTAAGACTTACCTGTTGGGTCATTCCCATTTCATTTCGGGTCTTGCTGCTTCCAAGCATTTTCTGGACCCCGGCCCCTATGGGGAAAAAAGACAAAGACATTAGATGAGCGAATGCAAAAACATTACCTGAGCGCTCATCTAGGACTTACCAGATCTTTACTGGAACTGCACGTTTCACTTCGGGTCGGCGCCATATCTCCGGCATTCCGAACCCCAGCCCCTATGGGGAAAAGACATCAACATTAGCGCTTTGTTGCAAGAAGTCTCCAAAGGAATCTTCATTCATCACCTGAAAAAAGACAATGAACATTATTATTTAAAGCTTGAACTTTTGAACTTGCAACAGAACTTTTACAGCGCCTTACCAGTATAATCAAGCTTACCTGAACTCCCATCCAACCTCAATCCAGTGAAGTAACTGGGTTCAACGCGCCCCTGCGTCAGAAGCAGGATGGAGAGCTCGTCCTTTCAGACTCTAAGGTGAGACTTCACGGGGAATCGTGGAAGGGTATCGAAGAGAGTGGGAGGCTTGAGCATAACTCAGTCAGTAGGTAATACTCCCTTTTCACACACAGGGGTATATTCCTACGAGCCGGAGAAGCCAGAGTAGAGGGCCCTTCCTGTCCATCTTCAGAGTCCTGCGCTTCACCATTGAAGAAGCATCAGCACTCGAAGCCAGACCTGCGCCTCCGTGGGAACCAGGTGAGCGTTACACAGGCCCAGGCCGCAGACCAGGAGTCGGCTCCGGCAGACCGTTCGGCGGCTGCTTCCGAATCCCGACGTCCTCACTCAAAAGAAAAGGACACTACCCCTGAATCTGAACAGCAAGTGTCGAAAAGCACTGAGAAGGTGAAAACATCAGGGAAATACTCTTCTGCTCATGGGGAAGGGGGTAAACAGCAGAAGAAACCATCTCACCCTTCTTCTGCACCACAGTTACATAAAGACAGTTCTAAGTCTTCAGATAAGCATCTGGCCAAGACCCCGGTACAGGCCCTTAGGTCCAGTCAAGTTATAGAAGGGGAACCCTCTCAAGTAAGGGTCATTCCCAGCTCCAAGAAATGGACCAGTGAGGATATAGACAGGGATATGACTAGAATGTCCTCCCTAGCAGACTTCTACTCCAAGAACCCAGAACACTTCCTCACCTTTACCCCTGACGGTGCTACTCCCTCAGGATCTACGGACCCGCAGCCCCCTGGTAAGAAACCTTGGTTTGAGACTCCAACGCAAGGTCTGTCTTCAGACCCTTTTTACATCCAGCCTTACACCCAGTATAGTGAGGATCCACCACAGGATGAGGATCCAAACTTGGTAACGACCAAACTGAGGCTGGACTATTATGGGGACGAAGAGGACCAAGATCAGGAGGAAGATGACCCAGAAGTCTACAGAATAGACTCCCCTGTAAGCAAAGAACCTCAAGTTACCGACTCTCCAGTCGACAACCAGCCTCTCCTAAATGAGGTTTGCAAATTTGGGGAACTTTTCTAGCTGCACTCTTAAACCTCCGCGACTTAATACAAAAGTAATAACTCAATCGTGTCGCAATGATGTGTGTAGAAAGCGAAGACACAGAGTTCCCCCACTTCGCTTGTCAAAAACGAAACTATAAAGTTCTACACGCATCCATTACTGCGCCACCAAAAAAATATTGTTCAAAAGCAGTTATGTTTGTTCATTTTCAGCCTTGTTTATTTTTAGTTGCAGCCCATATTGATGACACGTGTTTCGGCACTCTAACTTTGCCTTTCTCAAATCTGGGCAATTATTCTTATACAAATTACTCTCTAAACGATCTTTTGTTGTTCATGGTTTCTCTAAATGACGTGGGTGATACAAATGGAGAGAGTCCCGTCAGACTCGTGGACGAGGTACGTCCTAAAAAGTCACAATTCTGGCATCAAGCGTCGTGTATTTACTAGGCGTTCGCCTCCTCCATTTGTATCACCCACGTCATTTAGAGAAACCATGAACAACAAAAGATCGTTTAGATAGTAATTTGTATAAGAATAATTGCCCAGATTTGAGAAAGGCAAAGTTAGAGTGCCGAAACACGTGTCATCAATATGGGCTGCAACTAAAAATAAACAAGGCTGAAAATGAACAAACATAACTGCTTTTGAACAATATTTTTTTGGTGGCGCAGTAATGGATGCGTGTAGAACTTTATACTCTCCTAAATGAGGTCTTGGCTAGAGTGGCATAGCACTTCCGCATAGACACTCGCGGAGCACAGGAGGAGAGGGACTTTGCTGAGGAACTAGTGGGAGGAAAGAAACTGATTGCCCAAGCCATTCCAATTCTCAAGTCCATCCAAAGGAGAATTGACTCTTCCCTTCTCACTCCTAACCTCACCAGGGCAGTAAACCCCAGAATCGAGAAATTGTTCAGGGCAGCCCAATCAGACCCGCTTTACATAAGGGGTCAACTGAAGCCTGACTCCCTGGTAGTTACTAACACCCGGAAGAGGGCGGGGACACCTCTATCTTCATCTGAGCCCCCCCCCCTGACAAGGAGAGCAAGAAAATGTACAGGTTGGGAAGGAAGGTAGCCTCCACTTCCGCTTACCAGGCAAGGATTGCCAACTCCACCACTCTGCTGGCTAGTTACAACTGCCACCAGTGGGAGCAGGTAGCTGCCCTCATTGACTCAGCACCGGAACCATTAAATGGCCAGTTGGCCCAGGTCGCGTCGTAGTGGAGAGCCGTGTCTTGTTGCATCCTTAAGGCACCCTTTGATGCCGCAGATAACGCGGGCAGGCTAATAGCAGAGAGCACTGTCATTAAGAGGCATGCTTCGTTAAGACAGTAAGGGTTTAAACCTGAGACACAAGCATCCTTAATCGACATGCCGGTGGAACCTAATCTACTGTTTGGCAAAGTGGTAGAGGACGCATTAAAGACTGCTAAAGACGAGTATGATACTCTGAAATCCCTGGGACAATTGACCAACGAGCCCCCTAATCAAAGAGGCAATGGTAATTTTCATCGCCAACGCGGCCAAAATTCACAAAAAGGCTCCAATTATACACAGGGGCAGGGTACATCATGGGGTAACAACCAGCAGACTACCCAGAGTTACTGCAGAGGAAACAAGAGGGGCCTTGGTAAGGGTAGAGGCAGCCCCAGCAGAGGCAGCACGCCTCCTGCAAAACAGTGACGCTGCGCTCAGGGTCCCTTCTCAGGCATCCCTAGTAGGGGGACGCATTTTCAACTTCACCCAAGCTTGGGAAGGGATCACATCAGACAGATGGGTGCTGCCCACAGTGTCTGCAGGATACTGCATAGAACTGCTCGAGCGTCCCTGAAACGACCCTCCACGTCAAAAGATGCATTCCTTGGACCACCAAAAGATCCTCCTCGAGGAGATCGTCATTCTTCTAGCAAAGGACGTGATAGAACTCATCCCGGGCAACCAGGTAAACAAGGTTATTTATTCAGCTTACTTCCTTGTGCCAAAAATAGATTTGACAATGCGCCCAGTATTAGACTTACGCCCTGCAAACAAGTATGTCAAGCCCCAAAGGTTTTGCATGACTACTCTCCAAGAGGTAATCCCCCTCCTAAAAAAGGGGGATTACATGGCAACATTGAATATGAAAGATGCCTATTTTCATATTTACATGTTCCCAGCGGACAGAAGAATCTTGTGTTTCAAGGTGGACAGTCAGCACTACCAGTTCAAGGTACTTCCCTTCGGCATGGCCATGGCTCCAAGGGTATTCACCAAGGTACTGGTGGTGGCACACCTGCGCAGGGAGGCAATCCCGGTGTACCCTTACCAGGATGACTGGCTCATCACGGGGGAGACCCCAGTAATTTGCAGGTCAAACATTCAAAGAACGATCAACCTCCTCTTCGAAATGGGTTTCTTCATAAATGAGAAAAAATCAAGTCTGGTGCCAAGCACCTCCAAACAGTTCTTAGGAGCTGTCTTAGACACTCAAGAGGGGTTGGCCTTTCCATCAGAGGAAAGAATTTGGAATCTACTACTGCAAATTCCTTTTTTACCAGCCCGGTCACCAGATAAGGTTGCGCAAAGTGATGCGTTTGCTAGGCATGATGGCGTCATGTATTTACCTGGTCCCCCACGCGCGCCTGCACATGCGACCCATGTAAGAATGGTTGGCGAAACAGTGGTCTCAGGCAAGTGGTCAGTGGGACGATCTAGTGGTTGTTTTGCCAACACTTGTACAAAGTCTTCACTGGTGGACAAGAGAGAACCTGTCAAAGTGGAAACCCTTTTACGATCCAGAAAAACAGGCTGTAGTCACTACAGACAAATCCCTGTCAGGGTAGGGAGCACAACTCCTCCACCACACAGCTAAGGGTCTCTGGTCTCACACAGTAGCCAAGAATCATATCAATCTGCTATAGCTTCTGGCAGTATTCAGAGCGCTTCAGGCGTTCGAGCCCCAACTGTTGAACCTGTCAGTACAGATCCTGACCGACAGCACAACAGCGATGTTTTACCTAAACAGGGACTCGTTCGCCAAATCTGTCCAAGCTTGCCCAGAAAATTTGGAAATGGGCACTCGGACGCAACATTTACCTGTCATCTCAACATGTTCCAGGGATCTCAATTCGCTAGCAGACGCTTTGAGCAGAGATCCCCTCCCAAGAGAACACGAATGGTGTCTACTCAGAGAAGTCATAGAAGACATCTTCTCACAGTGGGGTTTCCCCACTGAAGTGGGAGAATGGAAGAACAGGCTCCCGCCCTTCCCCCCTCGCGCTTGGCCTAGAGGATCACGGCCCAGACACCCGCCACGAGAGGAGTTTGCCCATCTACCAGACGATCAAATACCCTGGTACAGGAACATACGGATGTGCCCACCAGCCTGCCCTGCACATGCCGACACCTGCGGCATGGATGGACTCGACTGAACCATCCAGCACTAAATCAATACATCGTTAGAGATGCCATGACGACCTAGCCAACGGTTAGCACACCTGTGCAAACATGCACACCGGACACTCCCACACGAATCCACACGAAGAATATACTCAGTGCTATGACGTAGGCGACAGACATACTCACGGACGTGCATCTTTATTATTTTCCACATAGGCTCTCAAAATGCAGAAACGCAAGACGCATCATGAATTTATCTAAAAAAGGCTTGCTCACGCTTCTTCTAAGAACCATGTACCAAAATGAAGAATATAACGGAGACACGATACTGAGGATAGGGCAATATGATACCATAACCTAAAGCGCTCTGCATCAAACGGTTCCACCTATGCACCAGGCCCAAGTAGGCCGCAATCAAAAGCTTCCATGAACATTGAATGAGTAAGAGCTCGGTTGCTGACCCTGCAGAATGAGCCCGGCGAAAGCTCACCCCCAAGGGCACGATGTTGCAATCTCGCACGCCGCAAGCCAACGCCAAGGTCGCACCTGCAAGATAAACCAGGCACACAGTGGGAAAAACAATATTAATTGTGCTAAATTTTGCCTCCAACACGGTCCCACCTCACGTAACAAAGCCAAACCTGACAGGATGCCAAGCCCAGGAGGAAGGAGACGCCTGAATCCCACGTTTTAAGACACAGGCAGATACAATTAAAAGACTCATTGGACATCTGCAGCAGTGGGAGTAGTCGACCTCCCAACATATGAATAAATCCTCACATTGTTTACACCTACCCATAGTAAAACATTGTTGCAAATGACAGGTGCACCGCGAGCTGAGAACAGCGATAGTCTCAGACTGGGGGGCTCACGAGCGGACCAATCAGAACATGGGGCTCTTATCACTGACGCCATTAACATTGACCAATCCTCAGAGGTCTTCATGTAACAATTTTCATGTATCAAATTGAAGGGACAGCCCAAGTATATCACCTGACTAACCCTCAACCACTAACATCGTTCTCTATATGTATGCTATACTAACCCTACCACTCGAGTAACCAATCCAGAGTGGAAATAGGTTTTTTGCTAAACTTTGTAAGGTGACGCAAGTAGCACGTCATACTAAGGTAAAAAGGGCCTGCGAGCCCCACGATTGTGTGTGTGTCAGGACGGACGCGTACGCTCCTTGACCCATCCCTGCCGTTTTGTCTAATAAACAGCAGAGTCACCTTGCTTCTTGCGTGTGTCTCATACTCTATCTCTTTTGGGATATACGGGAGGAGTTGGGGCCTCCCTGCCCGGAGGTCTGCGGACGGCCCGGCCGACCCCGGCAGAATTTCCCCCCGACACCACTACAGACCTATTTGCCACAAGTGAAAACGGGCAATGCCCAGGATTTGCATCCAGGTTCCCCCAGCCAGACTCCAAGGGGAACGCCCTGTGGATGAACTGGTCAGGGATGTTTGCCTGCGCTTTTCCACCAACCCCTCTCATGAGGAAGGTGGTCAACAAGATGCACAGGGAATCGATGATGCTCATCCTAGTTTCTCCCATGTGGGCGAGGCAACCATGGTTCCCACACCTACGCACACTAGCAGTGTGCGAAGCCATCAGACTCCCGTGCTGGTACAACCTACTGTCCCAGCACCAAGGTCAAACAGCGCATCCTCAAACCAGCTCAATGAACCTGGCAGCATGGCTCCTGAAGTCATAGAGTTTGGACATCTCAACTTACCACAGAGATATATGGACATCTTAAAGGAATCTAGGAAACCTAACACGAGGCACTGTTACTTTGATAAATGAAAAAGATTCCAATATTGTCACATACATGCTCCACCTGCTGGATGCAGGTCTGGTATTTAACTCACTCAAGGTACACCTGGCTGCGCTGTCAGCCTAGACCACTTCCCACAACAAAGTTTCGTGGTGGAAGGTACCAGTGGTTAAAGCCTTCATGGAAGGGGTAAAGAGACTCCACCCTCCAATTTCAAACCCACCACCTGGTTGGGACCTTAATGTGGTGCTTGCTAATCTCATGGGCCCACCCTTTGAACCCATGCATAAAGCCAGTCTCATACACCTGACCTATAAAACTGCCTTCTTAGTAGCCATTACATCCATAAGAAGGGTCAGTGAAATTCAGGCTCTGTCAGTGCAGGATACTTTCTTTACTGTTCATAAGGATAAACTGGTTCTACGAACACACCATAGGTTCTCACCTAGGTTAATTTCTAAATTCCACGTTAACCAGTCCATCGAGCTTCCGGCCTTCTTCCACGAACCCAAAAGCTCTGCTGAGGTGAAACTACACACTCTAGATGTGTGAAGAACGGTCCTCTACTATGTAGACAAGACCAGACCGCTAAGGAAAACAGACCAACTGTTTGTCTCCGTAGCTACAGGCAGAGAAAGAGATTGCGTCGCTAAAGGTGCCATCTCCATATGGATAGTCATTTGTATCCAATTATGTTACTCCCTTTCTGAAAAGACTCTGCCTTTTACGCCAAGAGCCCACTCTACAAGAGGCATTGGGGCCACTCTGGCGTTCATTGCAAATGTACCCCTTGACACCATTTGCAAAGCAGCTACATGGAGCTCTATTCACACTTTTACTCAGCACTACTGCATTGACACTCATTCCAACACAGATACTCAAGTGGGACAAGCGGTTCTAAGACATCTATTTGCTCATGACCCTTCTCACATCCCACCTCCTTCTTCTAACACTGCTCGCTAATCTATGCTCAGCATGTGATCTAAGCAGATTCCACAAGGCTCAGAAGGGATACATTACTCACCGTAATCGTATTTCTGATGCTTCTATCTGCTTAGATTCACATGCGACCCGCCCTTCCTCCCTTCTGAGAGAAGGCGCATGGATGCTTGTAGTCTTATCTTTCTATCTATCTGCTTGGATAATCTGTACCCGTGCTACTCCTCATGCTACCTCATGTCAGAAAAAATACAATATGGGGGTCCTACACACTTGAGGGATCATGGGTACAGTGGACGTCACACTAGGGATAGTATTATTGGCATGCCCTGTGTCGACGCCCATTTTCGAGTTTCGAAAAACAAACTGTAATACTCCGCAGCTTCCACTTGATGTCATTCTATGCACAGCATGTGAATCTAAGCAGATACAAGCATCAGAAATACGATTACGGTGAGTAATGTATCCCATATTAGAAACAACAGAGGGGCGAGGACACATCCCTGCCTCCCCCTTCTAGATACCATAAGCAGGTCAGTCAATTCACCCTCCAGACCCTATCACACTGAGACTGTATTGTGTGAATAGAGATGAATGATGATTGGCAGTAGGTTAACTGGAACCCCCCATCTGGCCAGAATGGGCCACAACATATGCAGCGACAGACATTCAAAAGCGGTCTTGAGATCAATGAACACGGTATACAGGTTCATATTTCTCAAGCCCATATATTTCTGTATGACCATTTGTAGGTGGAATATGTGGTCCATGGTACTCGGTGGTCAATCAATTGTTCCTGCACAACCCACGTCTGGAGGTGTTCATATATGATTCTGCTGAATACTTCCCCCACTTCATCCAACAACGAGGAATTTCCCAGATCCTCTCTTCCTCCCTTTTTATAAATATAAATTGGGATATTAGCGTTTTGCCACGATGGAGGCACCTAATTAAATCTTAGGAATTAATTGAATAGATGGCACAAAACTGGGGCCCATACGATTGGTTCTTCCTTGATTCAATCAATGGGGATTAGGTCTGGTCCGGGGACTTTTCCCCACCGTTGCAAATGAATAGCGCTAGAGACATCCTGTAGCTCAAACTGAATTGGGCATGCATTATTCCTTCTCTCTTGTTCCCATAGTGCAGTACCCTTAGTTCCATAAAGATTCTGAACATGTTACCTCCAGGTTCTTGGATTAATGTTTGTAACCATATTGTTACTTCTACCTTCTCTATTCCCACTTACTATTTTCCAGAATAAGTGATTGTCCCCGAAATTAGATGCTTCCTGCAAGCTATCCCATTCTTGCTGTACATGATTGTCTTTTTTAATCTTGATTAGGTGTTTATACTGTGCTCTAGGGTGCCTCAGTTCACTCCTGTCCACACTCTGGCCGTTCTTTAGGTGGTTTAGAATATCAAGCTTTGCTATACTACAGTCCTCATCAAACTAACTGTTACATTTTATAGCATGTTTCTACCCTCTTGCTTGACTTGGTGACAAAGGGTTGTATACCCAATACCAGATTGTCATATGCAGAACAAACTTCTGCATCATCGAGATCCATGGATAATACGTGTTCCAAATCTGGCAGGATCGTCTCATAGATACTTGGTCTCAAGGATACAAGGTTGATATCAGACCGTTTTACTCTTCGCTTAGATTATCCTTGAAGTTGAATTGAGTTGCTAAGATTACTTTGGTAATCATTCTCATGTTTAATCATACATTATAACTTTAAGAGTAATGGTCTATGATCACTTCCCTGTTTTTTTAAGACCTCAAAGTCCTTGCATAGATCCACACTTTCATTGATAAGAAAATGTAGTCAATATGCGAAGTGCAGTTATTCCCCTGATAGGTGAATTTTGCTGGCTGGTCTTTACAGGCCCATTACAGGCCCTTAGGTGTATGCCAAAAAGCGGCGCAAACGAGAGCCTGCGGGTGGACCCTATCCGGTACGGAGGTGTTCAACAGGGGGATATTCCACACCTCGTCATGGTCAGCCCAAACCCCCTCCATATCATGTAAGGGCTCAATGTGTAGGTTCAGGTCACCCACAAGTATTATCCAGGTTTTCCTGCCCTTTGCATACTTAATTTTCCACAAGTCTCCTTGCTGTTTTGATCACATTGGTTATTCTTTTATTTGTGTCTCGATCATAAACATTAAACATGGAAATGGGTTGGGCACACGGTAAGTCAAGCACCAAATACTGTACATCTGGAGAACTAGATTCAATACCTGATACCTGCCAATCAAGGGCAGTATTGACCCATATTGCCAGGCCACCTGAGGGTCTTCCTTTCATTCCTTTCATAGCAGGAACTTGGGACACTTCATACCACCGGAAGGTCGGTCAATCCCACCTCCCATGTTTCTTGGAAGCAGATTATTTTGTTACCCTGAATGAAGCTACAACAATCCAGATCTGCCAAATGTTTTTTTAGGCAGCCATATTTTAGGAGAATAATCTAATTCCTCTCCTGTTAGACTGTCGTTCCTCTACAGGGGCTCGAGATTGTCAATCTACTTCATCCTGGGTAGTGCCTGCCCGGCCGGAACCTGCCTCATGCATGACATTGTTAGCCCCCCTAATCACAGCTTCATAGCCACGGTATACATGGTTAGCATTCCAATTAACCGTGTTGTTTATTGGGTCATGGTCTGATCGTTATTCTTGACCCAGGTGGCGGGGGGGGGGATACAACCAGAACTCAATGGACAGCAATCCTTTCATCAGCCAATCGTTTTTTAGGAAAACCATAACCATATTGTCACTAGTATGGGGCATGCTCTGTCTCACACACTTCACTATGTCACTCCTGATAATGGACCTACAACCTCTGCCAAGTGGTGAATGCATTTGTTAACCAGTGACATTCATACACTGCCTCCTTTCACTATCTCTCTCCTTCACCTTCTCCTGCCCTCGACCACGCATCTGCCCAGCCATCCAACAACTTAGGACAGTCTTCATCACTCCCCTGCTCTCTTTACTGCTTTTAAACATGTTCCTTGCCCTTACCACCACGTTTGACTCTGCCAGATCCTCGCACAGCACAGATCTTATATCATTTCTCATATGCATCCTCGCCATCTATTCATGACCATGCAGGACCTGCTGCAACCCCTAAAAAATGTGCTCGATGTTCCCCTCTGACACTGCTGGCCACTTTACATCCTACTTCTCTTCCTCAAGAAATCACGAAAAACACTACGCCCTGTCTGCCCATCTATCATCTTCATACCTTTCCTCCTTTCCTAACTTTCGTACTTATCTCCCAACTTAAAATGGCTGGGCTATAGATAGCTAGAGACTATCTTGAGAAACCCTTCATCTCTTCACATCCCAAATGATCAAAGAACGAGGCCCGTTGCCTCTTCTTGCATCTCCTCCCTCTTCAATCTCTCTTTCAACAGGTATCTTCTCAGCCTTCTACAAAATAGCCAGAGTCATAACCATACTAAAAAAAGACCACTGCTGAACCCAGAAATCCCTTGTTTTACAGATTTGTTGCTCTTCTCCCACACCGTTCCAAATTTCCTGTGAGAGAGAGGTCTTGCAATTCCTCATCAACTACCTGGGGTACACTCACTACGCAACCCCTGCTCTTGACTCATAAGTATTTTGGAGCAAACACTCCATTGAAACTGCTCACACTCACGTCTCAAACATTCTGACCACTGCTCGCTACTCTTCCCGCTCTTCTATCCCCTTTCTACTCAGACTCTCTACTGCCATCTTTGACACTATTGGATCATTCCTCCCTCTTTCAAAGTCTTTCTTCCTTAGCTTCAACTATGCAGTACTTGACTGGGTAGCCTCTCTCTCCCAGACTGATCTTTTCTATCTCATAGAACTCCTCTCCCACACCCTTTCACATGGGTGTCTTTCAAGCAATAGTCCTAGGGCTACTCCTCTTCACCAGCTATACCTCTTCCCTGGGTATACTCCTTTATCCTTTGGTTTACACTACCACCTCTTTCCTGCCAATATCCACATCCTAGTCTCCCTTTTCTTCCTTAACTTCTGCTATCTCTGAAAGCATTATCTGCCAACTTCCTGTCATCCATCACTTTTTAATCCTACACTGCCTGATGCTAAACTCCTCCCAAGACAGAAGTCATCTTCAGTATTGACCCCACTCCCACACATCCAATATCTTTTCCACCTGACCTATTCACTTCATTACCCATGGCTTGCAGCCTTGGAGTCCACCTCGATTACAACATAATTTTGTGATGACGACTGAACCAACAACAAACATCAACCTTCTAAACTTTAGGTAGACCCGCACACACCTCTCTCACCACTTGACAAACACTGTAATCCTCTTCCTTGGTGTTCCGCTAACATGGCTAGCACTCCATTTAACAGAGTTCTCAGCTTGCCTTCACACCCCTTCTTCCTATCTAGATTCTCTGCCATCTCAATATCCCACTGTCATGCTGGATGGTCCTCTATGCAAAATGGTTCCCTCTTTGAAGATTTTATTCCAAGCCAGGTTTGCGTTACTCATCTCTCAGCCTACCTGTGCTACCTCCCCCTTCTGCTCCTTCTTACTTATTTGCGCCCTCCACTGGAATGCTATCTCCGCTGCCATCTAAGCGGTTCATTCAGTGGAACCTTTCAAGACCAGGCTCAAGCTCCACTTGTTAGCTGGTGTAGAGGGGCCCCCACCCCTCACTATGACTCCCCTGCCTGTCCTTTCCAGGTGATAGATGTGATGCTTGAAATGCATTGGAGGGACAGGGCCTCCATATCCTTGTTCTTTATTGTTTTATCATATGTGTTCTGTCTTGTTTTCCGCGCAGGAGTTCATGTGAGACTCCTTGCGGTGCGGCTCTTCCTCGTTTTTGTTTGGTTTACAGACCCTTGAGATACCCTTATGGCACCCATGGATGGAGGTACAACCTCGTACGCCTAGTGTATGTTTATGGGCACCTGTGTGTGGCCCACATAGCAGGGTGTGGGCTGGTGGCAGCTCTGTGCTGAATTTGACAGGTGATCTGAGTCGGCGAATCCAGCTAGAGAAAGCTACAGTGGGGGCTTCAGCAAAACCAGTTTGTCAGGTCCCCAGCCATAAAGTTTCTGAAAGATTTGGTTGGTGCATATGCAGAGGGTTCTGATATCCTCCCATGGATTGAAGCTTTTGAGCTAGCTTGTGGAATCCATGATGTTGATAAAAGAGATTGGGCTAGGTGTTTGTTAAGCAGTGTGCCTCAGACTGGATATGACTGTATTCTGAAACTGAGTGTGGAAGAAAAGGGTCATGAGTGCATGAAGTATGCTTTGATTGCCAAGTTTGGCAAGACACCTACCCAATACCTTAAAAGGTTCAGGGAATTTAAGCAAAGAGAGAATGTGTCTTGGTTTGACTAGGTGAGTGCTGCACATATGAACATGATGGGTGGATTGATGTATACATGGTGTAACCTTTTGTTTAACTGTCCCACCTTTTGTTTTTGAGCATTTTTCTGAAGCCTGTTCACCAGAGCTGCGTCAGTATGTTACTGATCAGAACATTTTAGACCCCTGTAAGCTGGCCAGGCTGGCTGATAAGTGGGTCTCCCACCGGGTCTCTCCTAAGGACTCCAGTGGGAAGGACAAGGACAAAGAAAAGGGGTCCTCTAAGAAGGCTGAGAAGTCCCAGAAGCAATCACAGTCGAGTAAACCAAAACCTTCCTCTGCTAAGACCTAAAAATCTAGTGGGGATAAGTCCTATGTGGGTGGGAGTAAGAGTAGTGGTCCACCTGCTGCAGTTCCAGTACAGTACCCCGCATTCCTGGCACTTGTTGGGACTGTGGGGCTCTGGATCACAAGAAGGGTGACCCCAAGTGTAAAGGTAAGGCACTTCGAGTCCAGGCTGTCAGCCTGACCTACACTTACCCCATGGCTGAGGTGGTGGCCATTGTCCTCCCCCCCCTCTACAGGGATCACATTTGGTGCTCCTGTGGAGATTTCCTTAGTGTCCCTTGGGGCCTGGGACCAGTACGCAGGGTTGGAGAGAGTGCCACTCTCCCGAGGGTCTGAGGAAACAGGCCCTGTCCCAAGCACAGTGAGAAGTGCCTAGGACATTCAGGACATATTGGGAGGGCAAGCTCCTTGTTAGTGAGCCCATTAAGCCTGAACCTAGTGCCCTCAAGAGGTTGGTGGTACCCCAGGTTTACAGGCCCTTCCTACTGCAGTTGGCTCATGAGGTGCCCTTGGCTGGTCATCTTGGGAGCAAGAAGACAAAGCAAAGGCTCTCTGCCCATTTCTACTGACCCTGGATGGGAGTAGAAGTGGAGTCCCACTGCAGGACCTGCCCAACTTGTCAGTTGTCTGGCAAGACTGGAGGCAGTGCCATTGCCCCACTGCAGCTGTTGCCACTGGTTGGCACATCGCCTGAGAGGGTGGGCATCAACATTGTCGGTCCCCTTGACCCTCCCACTTCAGGTGGACTTAAGTTCATCCTGGTCTTGGTAGATCATGCCACCAGGTACCCTGAGGCTATACCTTTTTGGACTGTTACTGCCAAGGTGGTTGCCAGGGATCTGGGAGAAATAAAGACACGCCTGAAAAAGCAAAGAGAAACAGCCTCCCTGAAGATTGATGGAGTCATGACAACGTGCAATTGGAGGAGAAGCTAATGCAGGAAAACTGGCAACAGAGCGCCTGCCTTGTCACCAGTTTTTAAACGTTACCAGGTATCTCCTCTGCATTTTTACCCGTGTTGGATTCCCTAAAGAGGTTGTCTCTGACAGAGGATCCAACTTCATGTCGAGTTACATGAAAACCATGTGGAAAGAGTGCTGGGTAACCTACAGGTTCTCCACCTTTTACCATCCCCAGATCAATGGTCTGGTCGAGAGATTTAATAAAACTCTCAAGGGCATGCTAGGTGCTTTGGAAGAGTTCCTAAGGAGGAAATGGGACCTCCTCCTGCCATGACTGCTGTTTGCTTACAGGGAGGTACCTCAAGAGGGTGTTGGTTTCAGCCCCTTTGAGTTACTCTTTGGACATCCCGTGAGGGGGCCGTCTGCTTTGATCAGAGAAGGTTTGAAAGCCACCCCTCCATGTCCTGCCAAGCAAGTGGGGGACTATGTGTTAGGCCTCAGACGGAGGATGACACAGATCATGGGCCAAGCGACAGCGAACCTTAAGGCAAGCCAGGAATTTAAAAAAATACTGGCATGACCTTAAAGCATCACAAGTGGATTGGACTCCAGGTCAGGAGATCCTTGTGACGGAGCCTACCAAGCCTCGAGCTTTGGCAGATAAGTGGACTGAACTCTTTTGGATAATCTCCAAAATGGGCGAAGTCAATTATCTGGTTGACATGGGAGTCCCTGGGGTAGCCCCTCAGGTATTCCACGTCAATAGACTCAAGCCTTTCCATAGGTGAGCAGAAGTCTCATGCCTCTTGCTAGCTTCCGAGCAAGAAGAGGATGAGAGTGAGCCCCTTCCTGATTTGCTGCATAGCAACCCTCAGGATGGCTCATTGGAGGGAGTGCATCTCTCTCCAGATCTGACACCAGAGCAGCACAGGGCCTGCAGGGCTTTGCTCCAGCAGTATGCGCCTCTGTTCTCACTGACACCAGGCCTCACCCCGTGGTGCAGGCACAAAATTGACACTGGTGACAGAGTACCTGTCAAAAGCAGATGCTACAGGATGTCAGACATTGCTAAGAACCACATCCAGGCTGAGGTTGCCAAGATGTTGGATCTGGGTGTTATTGAACCCTAAACCAGTCCCTGGTCCAGTCCAGTGGTCCTTGTTCCAGGCAGGTACCATGGATTTGCAGTTCTGTGTGGACTACAAAGGGGTCAATGCTGTCACCAAAACTGACGCGCACCCATTGCCCACCACTGATGAGCTCTTGGACACCATAGGTGCTGCCAAATTTGTGAGCACCTTTGACCTTATCTCAGGCTATTGGCAAATAGCGCTGACAGACCATGCCAAGGAACAAAACTGCATTCTCAACACCTGAGGGGGCTCTACCAGTTTAGATTCGTGCCTTTTTGGGGTGAAAAATGCAACTGCCACCTTCCAGAGATTAGTCAATCATGCGCTCAGTGGGCTGGGGGCCTTTTGTGTGACCTACCTAGACGACATTGCTGTCTACAGTTCCACCTGGGAAGAGCATCTGACTCATCTGAAACACTTGTGTACGAGCGCGATAGAAATAAAATATCAATCAATCAATCACCTGGATAAGGTGTTGCAGGCCTTGAAAAGGGCTAACCTCACTATCAAGGCCACCAAGTGCCAGATAGCTCATGGGAAAGTCACGTATCTTAGTCATGAGGTGGAAGGGGTCGAATCCAACCTCTCCCCAGTAAGGTACAGGATGTCCATGACTGGGAGACTCCCACTACTCAAACCCAGGTGAGAGCCTTTTTGGGCCTCACTGGGCATTATCGCAACTTCATGGCGGACTATGGAACCATAGCTACAGCTCTGACTTCTCACAAACAACCGAGGAAGGTTACTTAGACAGAAGACTGTCAGAGGGCTTTTTTTGGCTTGAAAGAAAGTCTATGTAGGGCACCTATGTTGTGTGCACTTGACTTCAGAAAACCCTTTATTGTCCAGACAGATGCCTGCAACACCGGAATTGTAGCTGTCTTGTCCCAGTTAGATGACAAAGGGAAGGAACATCCAATCATATTCATCAGTAGACAACTCGGTTGTATACGAATTGTTCGAACTACAATTGTTCGAATCACAATTGACCTTTGCACAATTGACCGAATTGTGAAGGTCAATTGTTACATATATGCAGGGTGAAACCCGTCGCAACCCCACATTATATATATATATATATATATATATATATATATATATATATATATATATATATACGGTTAATTGTGCAAAGGTCAATTTGGACCCTTGACTTTCGGTCAATTAGGTAATTCGAACAATTGTGTTCGAACAATTTGGGTAATGCCGACAACTCAAGGGTAGAGAGCATAGGTGAGCTACTGTTGAAAAGGAATGTTTTAGTGTAGTTTGAAGCCTTAGGCATTTTAGGCCCTACCTTACGGGGTCTACTTTCAAGGTCCAAACAGACCATAAGCCCCACAAGTGGCTTAAGCAGATGAAGGGTGAAAACCCAAAACTGCTCAGTTGGTCCATTAGCCTGCAAGGGCTAGACTTCAACATTGAGCATTGTGCTCTGGGACCCCCAACTGGCTCATAGACGGCGTTTGCCCAGAAGCACTTTAAGACAAGATAGCAGCACCCGTGAGATGGATGGCAGATTAAATACTCTAACTCGAAATCAATAATGACAATTCGACGGTTTGGCAAAGGGAGTCCGTTTAATGACAAGTCCAAAAAACGGAGACTCTCATGAGCATCAGCGGATGCGTAATCTTCCTGCTCGCTTCACAACTCCAACGAACTTCATAAAAATCATAACATTTATACTGAAAACTTGTCATCATTGACATGTAACGCTTAAAAGTTGCCATACAATTCTATTGGTTCAGGAAAGGTAACTTTACTATAGGTACTATATCTGTATATGGTATCGGAGTAAGGGGATTGGGCAAAACACTGTCAGATGGGGCATCTAAGCCCTACCTTCAAACTAGCTATTGTAGACGTCACTAAAAGTATGACGTCTCATTGGTTCTACTAACTATAGAACCCTAGATTACTTGGTCCCTTGTGATTGGGTTGGCACCAACACCACCCGTACTTTTCCACTTCGCTTAGCAGCACGCAGAATAATGAGGCCAGGTGCAGGGAGTAAGCCTGTACCCCAGCTTTCCTTCAATTTATGTTACAGCCATTCATCAACTTAGTGGCCATGTGTCAATTACTGCCTTGTAGTTTGGCCTTGTGTCTGCCTCTTGGTCAGAGAAAGTTTAAGGAGGATGGGTACAATAAGGCTCCATGCGTAGGTGTGAAAGGCTTACATTTATTTTTGTTAATTTAAAAAAAAATGATATTAAACAACACATCAAACTTAACCAACATATAGGACATTTCCATAAATACACATTTTATCTTACATTTACATGTTACGCTTCACAGTCCTCCCCCCTCCCGCCCCCTTAACTCGAGCTCCTACTTCAATGCCTTAAGGTTTGTTACTTGAGGTTTATCTCCTTTACTATTTTCAAGTGTATCATCTTCACTGGATTCGACCTGGGAGAGTCTCGACATTATAACTACCATTTGCTTCCATGCTACCAGGGCTGACTGCTTCGTACCATCTTCCATGCTACCAGGGCTGACTGCTGACTGCTTCGTACCATGCCATCGTCTCAGCCGCTGCCCACTTAAGGAGGTTGTTCCACCACACCTCTAATCTGGGTCTTTGGGCTGCTTTCCAGCCCGTAGCGATTCTCTGTTTGGCCAGAATGTAGGCCAGATCTTTAAGTTTACTAATGTGTTTTAAATTACGTGGTCTAGCGAAGCCCCCCAGCATGCATGCCCATACTGACTCCACCTCCAACCTGATACCCTTTTGGGACAGGCGTTGTTTAACCTCCTCCCAGAACCTTCCCACCTCTGGGCACGCCCAGAACATGTGAATCATCCCGGCATTCACCTCCCCGCACTTGGGGCCTTTTTGTGTCACTGAGTTTCCAAACCTAGCGATTTTAGTGGGGGTCATGTATGCCCTGTGGGTGATATATAGCTGGATCTGCTGCAGCCGCGCATTCCGGGACACCTTCTTGTGGCACCTCTGGGCTCTTTCCCATTGCCCATCCTGCATAAGTTCTCCCACTTCCTCCTCCCACTCCTGCCTCAGTTTGAGCAACTCCTTGCCCACTCTGGACATCAGTAATGTGTAGATTCTAGATATTTCGTGCCCGCCCTCCGAGATATCCTACATCGTTTCAATGACTGCGTCGAGTTGTTCTGCAAATACTGCCGTGGACCACTTTTCTCCCACTTATTCGATGATTCTGGTGTATGTAATATATTGTCCTGTGTGTACCCCCCCCCATTATCTTTTGAAAATCTAGTATCTCCCCTTCCTGCCATATGTCTCTAAGGGTCACTAGGCCCATCGGTTCCCAAAATGTATGGATCCCCCTTATCATTTGCGTGTCGTCGCTGCATAGCGCTAATAGAGGCACCTGCAGGGAGCACAGGGTCGGGTTTCCCACCACTTGGCATGCTTTGTGCCATGTTTTCCAGCCTAGTTCAGCAGTCTTGCACGTCCTTGCATCTGTGATTTAGGCAGCCATATTAGTTCTCTTAGAAAGAATGGGGTGCAGTCCCTACTTAGCAATCTTGCTTCTGCTGTCTCTTCTTCTGACAGCCATCCGGCCACATACTGAAGCTGCCCTGCCCGGTAGTATATCTCAAAATTCGGCATGTTTATGCCCCCTCTATCATACGGGTTCTGCAGCTTCCATAGGGCCACCCTGTTTCTGGAATTATGCCATATGAAGCCCCTGCATAGGCTCTGGAGTTTCATGAAAAAGCATTTGGGGAGCATTTATGGAATGTTCGTGAAAAACTTTAACAGCCCAGAACCCCATGCTATTCTCGATGCCTTCCACAGCCCTCTCCGTATTGTATTTATATTCATCTGCGGCCTTATGATATATATCGATCCCCAAGTATCTGAATGTTCTAGTCTGCCAGGTTATCTGCAAGACAGGTAGGTTTCCCCGTGGGGACCCCCTATATCGTCCCAGGGGGAACATGCTTGATTTTTTAGGGTTTACTGCTATATCGAAAGGGTCACGTAGTGTTCCATCACTTTGAGGACATACTGTTTTCCTCTGGGAAGCGCAGGTATAGCAACATATCATCGGCGTACAGTGATATCAAGTGCGGTCCCCCTTGGTGTGGATTCCTATCTCCCTGTATTGTTGTCTGAGGCTGATTGCTAATGGTTCTAGTGCCAGTATGTATAGCATGGGGTACCAGGGGCATCCCTGCCTTGTGCCCCTGCTGAGTTGCGTTGCCATTTATCCAAGATTATCGCGCCCGTTTTGACCCTAGCTATTAGGGAGCTGTATACCATCTTAACCCACCTCAGGTACCCAGGTCCTATCCCATATTCTTTTTTTTTTTAACAAATTTTATTGGGTTTTCACTGCTACAATACAAAAACATACATTACACAAACATGTAACCTTGCATACAAACAATGAGGTAGCACGATCAGACATATTATATATATGTATTGGACGTTTCCAATCCGATTTTAATCAAAGGGTGTCAGATAAGGAAGCTATTCCCTGAGGTGATGGCAGGTTTGTGCAGCAGTGCTTGTTGGTTCAGTCTGTGCTTTCATTATGCGGTTTGTTCCCACCTCCCCCATATCTTATCTGCTTTGTCCGGGCAGTCTCTTGCTTGATAGACACGGCGCTTCATTAGGATGCAAGCGTCCACGTCCGATGTCCATTGGTCATATTGGTGCGTGGATTCTGAACCCCATAGCTGCGCAATGTTTCTTTTGGCAATGCCTGTGGACGTGGAGAGCAGAAGCTTTTCAAAGCGAGACATTTCCCCTTCCTCTGCAATCCCCAGGAGAAGGAGTTTGGGATCAGTTGGGATTGTGCGGCCCATGACTCTCGAGAGTCTCTCGCTGCATTTGCGCCAGAAGCATTGTACCTTTGTGCATTGCCCTAGGATGTGGTAAAAGGTTCCTTCCTCACGCTTACATCGTAGACATTTGGGGTCAAGTGACTTACCCCAGTTGTATAGTGCTACTCGGGGATAATATATTCTATGAAGTATTTTCAGTTGTATAAGCCGGATTCTAGCAGAGATTGCAATTTCTCTCTGATACATCAGGGTCGAGATCCAGTCCTCAGGTAGTATCGGGCCCACATCTGTTTCCCATTTCAGCTTTAGGCTCGACAATTCCTTCGTAGCAAAAGAGGAGATAACGTTGTACATGGTAGATGTGACCTTTGTTTTCATGCTGTCTACGACTATGTTTCTTTCTATGGGCGTGCAGTCTGGCATATCTGACAGTTGGTCCCTGTGTTTGATTAGTGCATGATATAGTTGACTATAGTGGTAGTTCTCTGTGGTTGGAAGATTGTATATGGCCGAGATCTCGACAAACGGGATGATTTGGTTATCTGTGTAAATTTGCTGGATGGTCTGTATTCCGGCTGCCTCCCAGCTTGGCCATTTGGGGATTCTGCTAAGTTCCACAAGACAGGTATTATTCCAAATGGGCTGGACTGGGGTGATTTTGTTGTCCCATCCGATTTGTTTGTGTGCTTCTCTCCAGATTTGGGCTGTATGCACTGTTATTGTGTCTTCGGGGGAGTGCTTCTTTATGTAGTAAAGGCTTTCTATTGGGGACAGGTTGTGTCTTACTTCTATTTCAGCCCATATGTGTGGGAATTCTGGGTTGCCGTGTAGTATGTCGTTTACTGTCGCCATCTGGGTCGCCCAGTAATAGGTTTGGATATTCGGGAGTCCTATCCCCCCTTCCCATAATGAGCGTTGAAGGGTCTTGAGAGCTATCCTAGGGTGTTTCCCAGCCCATAATAGTTTGTGTGTGATCCTGTCTATTTTACGGAATTCTACTGCTGGGATGTGTAGGGGGGCATTTTGTAGGATGTACAAGAAGCGGGGTAGGGCCAGCATTGTAAAGAGCGCTGCTCTGCCCAGCAGTGTTAATGGCAGTGCTTCCCAGTGGATCACATCCTGTGTGAATCTTCTGACTAACGGTTATAGGTTTAGGGTCATATAGGTATCTAGCCTACTTGTGATCTGGATGCCCAAATATCGAAATTGATTAAGTTGAATTTGGTATGGGGAACCCTGTGGTGGTATGCAGTCTATCCCTTTCACCGGAAAGAGCACTGATTTGGACCAATTCACTTTGAGGCCACTAAAGGCCCCGTAATCTATCAGTGTTTGCGTGAATATGGGACAGGAGATTGCCGGGTCGCCTAGGTATACTAACAGATCGTCTGCGTAGAGAGATACCTTATCTTCTTACACTGAGTTCCAGCGGAACCCAGTCCATGTCGTTGTGCTTCGCAGGATGGCTGCTAGCGGTTCGATAACCAATGCGAACAGCATTGCTGAATGCGTGCAGCCCTGCCTGGTTCCCTTCCCCAATTGGATATTACAAGAGGGCCACCCGTTCACCCTCACTTCTGCCAACAGAGTGTTGTATAGAAGTTGGACCCATTTTATGAATGGCTCGCCAAAATTAATTTTCCTCATTTATTTATTTTTAAGTGTTTTTATTGGCATTTATAAACATACAAAGCAATCATTTTGGACTACATCGTACAACGCGTGTATTGTGTGCCAAGTAAGTTTCATAGAACAAGAAAGGGAGAGGGTAAACAACATTAACAACATTGACTGTCCTACTGTATAACGACTTGTAGTAACTCATGCTTCTTGCGTAGACCCCATGTTCGGGGATAGGGCTCTGCTTCGGGACTCTTGAAAGTGTGTCTTAGCGACATGCGAGGGAGAGATTGTCTGGTCCTTGTAGCGCATTCGTATTTGGTGACCAGGGGGGGTTAATTCATGGAGGTTTATAACTTGTTGAGAAGATCATGTCTCTCAGGAGGGCCTTCCAGGACTCAAGCGTGGAGCTCACGTCACCGCCTCCCCGGCTGTTCCCCTCCTCCCAAGCTCTGGTTTCGCCCATAGTCCACCTCTCCATCTCCCTAATCCAGGGTTCATATCTGGGGCCTGCTGACGATTTCCAGGCCATTGCGATCACTCTCTTGATTAATACGCAAGCTATGTCCATGAGTTTCACAGGTGCTTGACTTTACTTAGCCTCGGGTACGTGCCCAATAGGCACTCCTTGGGTGTCCATTCATACATCGTCAGTCCAGCTTTCCTGCAGGTCTGTTCGGCGGCCAACCAGAGTCTCTGAGATTTGGGACAAGTCCAAAACATGTGGATCATGTCAGCCTGTTCGGAGGAGCACCACGGACACGCTGGGTCAGCTTTGTTATTAAACGTGGATATTCTGTGTGGAGTCATGTAGGTCCTATAGAGGACATTTAGTTGGATTAGTCTAAACCTGGCGTTCCGAGACACCTCCTTCGGGTATGCCAGGGCTCTCGACCATTCACCCTCTGTAATTTCTGTTCCCAAGTCGGTCTCCCATTTCTCTTTCAGACGTGCACTTCTTGGGTTGGGCCTGGCATTTATTTGAGTATATAGTCTTGATGTCGGCTTCCAGCCATCGCCAAGGTCGTACATTTCCTGCACAAGGGGGTTTGTCACCGGTTCCTCTGGCCACCCGTTCCATTTCGCCTTAGCCACATGTTTTACCTTTTGATACCAAAGAAATTGGCCTGGTGGTAATCCATCCCTCTCCTGCAGTGATTCAAAGCTTCTGAACAGCCCCTCGTCAAACATGCCCTCCCATGTGTAGAGGCCATATTTCTCCCAGCATCTTAGTGTTAGTAAGTCGCCAGGGTTTTTGCACAAGTCTACCAGCAGGGGAAGTTCAGGTACATATGAGTGCTGTAGTCCAAGTAAAGAGCTGACCTTATTCCATACTTGTCTCCCCACTTTTACTACTATGGGTGGATCATATGGCCCAGCACGTGTGTTCCAAATTAGTTCTTTGGGGTGCACAGGTGAGGGTTAGTGGCTGAGAAGGTTCAAATCAGCGGTAGGTTCATCAGATAGCCATTTTGCGAGATGTGTCAATTGGGCCGCCAGGTAGTACCTCGGAAAATCAGGGAGTTGGATGCCACCCTCAGAGCAGGTCAGTGTGAGGACATTCAGTGTGAGTCTGTGCCTGGCCCGTCCCCAGAGAAAGTCTCTAATCAGGGATTCTAGTTTCCTGAAGAAGGATGGGGGAATATAGTATGTTACATTGGCGAAGTAATAGAGGAGTCTGGGAAGTACTATCATTTTGGATATTGCTGCTCTACCCATCATAGAGAGCGGGAGCTTCGACCAGAATTTTATAGATTTGCGAATTCCACATATTGCCGCTTCTGTGTTGTACTCATGTGTGGATAATGGCGTGTGTGAGATAGTAAGGCCTAGGTAACGGAATGACTCCACCCGCCACTGGATTCCAATGTCAGGAAGCTCTTCAGCAGGTTTTCCTCTTAGTCTAGCCAGTGGGAATGAGCATGACTTATGCCGGCTAAATTTTATCCCTGAATATTTCGCGAAATTATCCAGGACATCCAGTGCCGCTGGAGCGCTCCTCAGGGGGTCTCGCAGATACAAGAGAACATCATCTGCATATAAGGAAATAATGTTGTCTGTTCCACCAATATTAATGCCGGCATCAAAGAACTGCTTCCTAAAATAGATTGCCACCGGTTCCAAACCCAGGATGTACAGCATTGGCGATAGCGGGCATCCTTGTCTGGTTCCTCTCTGGATAGCCCAGGCTCCCGACACTATGGCTCCTGTCTTGACTCTTGCCATCGGGTTGCTGTATAGCACCCTGTCCCATCTGATGAATTGTTCTCCAATCCCGAACTCCCTTAGGGTCGCGATCAGCCATTCCCAATAGATCGAGTCAAAAGCCTTTATGGCATCCAGTGAGAGTACTGCTAGGTCTTCATTGCACTCGGTTGTTTGTGCCATTATGTGTTGGAGCCTTCTTAGATTGGCCGTGGTATTCCGTCCTGGGACAAAGCCGTTCTGATCTTCATGTATCAGGGAACCAATTACCCTCGAGAGCCTTTTAGCTAGTATGGTTGTTAAAATTTTACTGTCATATTTTAGGAGCGCCAAGGGACGATAAGAGTCGCACTCATCAGATGGTTTGCCGGGTTTGAGCATTGGGACTATAAGGGTCTCTCTCATGGTACTAGGAAGTGTCCCAGTCTCATATGCCTCCTCGTATACTCCATGCAGTATGGGGGACAGAGTCTCCTCGTAGGCCTTGTAAAATTCCGGGGTGAGACCATCCGTCCCGGGGGACTTGCATGTGGGGAGGGATCTAATCGCATCAGTAATGTCCTCAATCGTGATGGGCTCTCCTAACATATCTGGTTGTTCCTGAGCCATTCTGGGCAATCCAACCTCGGCCAAGGTATCTCTTATGTCGGCCTCGGGGATCTGGACCCCATGTGCATATAACTCAGTATAGAAATCAGAGAAAACATTGTTTATTGCCTGCTGTGTCCTATGAGTTACTCCCTCCCTGTCTTTGATTTCCTTGAGGACTGGCCTCGGTTGCTCCTTTCTGCATAGCCATGCAAGTATCCTACCCGGTTTGTCTGCTTCCTTGTGCGCCTTCAGGGTACGTGCAGAAAAGTCGAACTTTGAGAGCCTGTCCCACGCAGTTCTGCAGACTTCTCTGATCTCTCTCAGTTCGGGCTCCTTATCGGCGGTCAGTGGGAAGTCATTTTCAAGGTGCCTGATTTCCTCCTCAGCAGTCTCTAGCTCCTTTTTCAGCTGCCTCCAAATCCCACCTGCTTCGGCGATTATCTCTCCTCTCACTACTACCTTCAGTGCCTCCCAGAGTGAGCTCCATCTCTCGACTGAACCCATATTAATACTTATGTATTCCTCCAGTTTCTCACCAAGGGTTTCCCTAAATGCTGGGTCAGTGAGGGTCTCTACTGGCATGCGCCACATTGGGATAGGGGGCCTGGGGCCCCTTAAGGAGAGCTGTAATAGTAGCGGGGAGTGGTCCGAAATCGATCTGCCCAGGTAATCTGCCGATTCAACTTGCAGGGCTAGCTCATTGCCTATGAAAAAATAGTCTATCCTAGCGCGTAGGTTATGGGGAGCCGAGTAGAATGAGTAGGACCTATCGGAGGGGTGGAGGTCCCGCCAAATGTCTGTTAAATGCAAGTCTTCAACCATCCTGGAGAGGGACCCAGAGAAAACATTGTTAGGAATACGCGGTGTAGTGGATCTGTCTAGTTCAATGTTCATGACACAATTGAAGTCTCCTCCCCATAATAGAGTGTATTCCCTATACTGCATGATTCTGGCACAAACCTCCTTAATGTGAGAGGGTATGCAATGTTGAGGGAAATATGAGTTCACTATACACAAACGGGAGTTCTCGAGCATGCCCCACATTATCACGTATCTGCCTTCCTTGTCCGATTCCATCCCCATCTGGTGAAATGGTGTTTCTGAGCTCACCCATGTATATACTCCTCGCGCATACCTGGAGTAGGATGCACCACTGCCCTGGCCAACCCAGTAGCTCGCCAGCTTGTCGGTGGCGTCTGTGGTAAGGTGTGTTTCTTGAAGGAGGGCAAAAGACACCTTTTTCCTCTTCAGGTAGGAGTGTATTCGGTTCCTCCGCATGTAGGTTCCCATCCCTCTAACATTCCATGTGATTAACCTAAGCCTTGACGCCATTGTATGGTTGTCGTCCTTATCCTGGGGAGACCCATATCTCCCGTTAGGGTCAGGCGTGCCATGTCGTGGGCCGCACGTTGTTCTACTTGTGTAATTTGGGTAGCCCCCGCCTCTGGTCTAGGGTCCGATTTATCTTGGTTGATGGTCATCTGCAGCAGGACAGTCATAACAATAACAACTGGAAGAAAGTAACTGTAACTAATTCGCCCAGCTCCTGTCACAAGGGTGCAGTGCTCGGGCGCTCTCGCGCTGCCTGTACCCATCCGGGTCTCTTGGGGGAGTGGGTGTGTGCTAGCAACAGGCCTGCACTGATCGTCTATGGGTCCGTGGTTTGAGTCCATGTACAGGAGGTCAGGCAAGCCCTGCAGTCATTTGGCGTTCTCACATTGTAGTTTTGCTTCAGTGGTGATAGAGTTTCCTTGTGCTTAAAGGAGTACTACAAGTACCATGGGTGTCTGAGCTGGAGTAGCAAACGGTCATCCTTGGCTGGCTTCCTTGTGCTTCACGAGCGTGGATTCCGCGGGGACCTCGGCCAGGTTGTTATGCTCCATCCACATGTTGGCTGCATCCGGCGACTCTAGAAATATTGCACGCCCCTTGTAAATTACCTTCAATCTGGAAGGGTATAGTAACATGTATTTCAAGTTGAGTTTTCTCAATCTGGCCTTGATCGGGACGAATGAGTTCCTCGCTCTCTGCACCGATTGAGTATAATCAGGGTAGATGGTAATTTTTGAGTTGCCCTGCTCAATTTCACCCCCTTCTCTCGAGAATTTTAATATTACTTCACGGTCCCGGAAGTTGAGAACTTTCGCTATGATGGGGCGAGGGTAGGAGCCTGGGGGGGGGTTTCTTCTGGAGCGATCTGTGGGCCCTTTCTATGGCAAATCCTTGTGAGAGGTTTGCTGCCCCAATTTCTTGCTGTATTAAAGATTCAATATAGGTTGTCGGGTCCGTGGTCTCTGTCCCCTCTGGTATGCCCAGGATCCTGATGTTACTTCGCCTAGCGCGGCCCTCCGCCTCCTCAGACCTTGCCTCCAGGAAGCTCACCTTGCGCTTAAGATCCTCGACCTCCGTCCTCAGGGCCATTGTTTCCTCAGACATGTCCTTCTGGGAGGATTCGATGATGGTGACACGTTCCGTCAAGTTACGGGCATCTTGCCGTATGAGCTGGATATCTGCATTAACCTCACCTATTTTCGCGTCAATGAATGATCTCAGGGCTGCGATCGCTTCTAGGACCTGGGTGTGCCTGGCGTCATCCTCTGGGCTATCTCTTGTTGCTGAGCCATTCAGGGAAGTCTGGGTAGTAGGGTGGGGCTTGGCTGTTATGAACGGGTCCAATGTTGCATGTTTAGCTTTATTCCGTGCAGCGGCCATCACTGATACTCTTGGTCTCGTTGGGTGACACAGAAGGTCTAGTGCTCTCCCTCGGAATGATAGTTTGCTTAGTGCTTATTGCTGTGCAATTCGTTTCAGTCCCATGCACAGTGAGGTAGCGCTGCCAGTCTTAATGTAGGACCAGTCTTAAGTTGAGAGGGCGCCCCGTTACGGTGGGACAAGTGGTGCTTAGATCTGTGCCTTTCCCGAACCTTTAATGGTGTTTTGTGCTGGGGAGTCTCACTGGTGGCATGCAGAGTAGTGGTGCCTGGGCTGGTACCGTATGACATATACACTGGAGGGGGTGCCCTGATGTGAGTCCTTAATGTGTAGTTGAATTACCCCCTCTGAGAGTCTCTTGATGCGCAGGGAGCGCCAATATCATCCCCAGTGCGTGAATCAAGGAAGGGTCCCCACGCACCAGATTAGATATATGTGGGGAGAGCGTAATAGCTGTGATCTGGATGCACCCTTTATCTGAGCACAGCGTCCCGTTTTCGTGGAGATGGGCAGGCGGCAGTAGAGCAGCGGTGTCCTGGGAGGGTGCCGCTCGATATGCACATTGGAGGGGGCTCCACGGTGTGAGTCCCTGGTGTACAGTTGAGTTGCCCCTTCAGAGAGTCTCCTGATGCGTAGGGTGCACCAATGCCAGCTCCAGCGCGTGCCTCAGGGAAGGGCCCCCCCACACCAGCGTAATTATACACGGGGAGGACGTAGTTATTGAAATCGGGATGCGCCCGTTACCTGAGCATCAGTGTCTTGCTTCCGTGTCAATGGGCAGGCAGCTATCGGCCGCAGCCTCAACAGTGGAGAAGACCCTGCCACGGGGGGCTGCCCTGACAATGCTCTCTGTTATGCGCGGATCGTGCACCGATTCCTCTCTGCGTGGCGGCGCCGCCCCCCAGCGGGCACAACGAGCCCTTAGGCCTTGGGTCAGGAGCCTACACGGGGGCGATTCTCAGGAGCTGCCGGGTCCGTGGTCCGTAGTGTGCGCCGGGCGTGCACCGTTTCCTCGCTGCGTAGTGGAGCCCCTCCCCGGCGGTCGCACAGGGCGGTCTAATCGCTGGATGGCAACTCCTGCAGGGACGGTCCCCAAAGGGCTGCGGGATCAATGGTCCCCTCCGTGTGCCGATCGGACACCGCCTCCATGCCACCCAGCAGCGCCGTCCCCCATCGGGTGCTCAGGACGCTCTGACCATGCGGCAGGGGCCTCCACGACAGTGTCCTCCGGATCTTGCCCGATGTCACAGCGGGCCCCACTGGCCAGCCCACGGGGATGACCGCGCCCCCAGGGAGGCGCCGTCCAAGGGGGGAGCCCGCGTTCGACTCGGCTCAGATGTCTCCGGCCTCCTCCGCTAATGAGCGCCTCAGGTCCTTCGGGATGCCATGGCCGCCATCTTGCGGGAAACAGGGGGAGCTGGGCCAGACCTTCGCAGCGTGTTCCTGGACTCCGATTTTCGTCGGAGTTGAATGCGTAGCGTAGATCCCTGCCTCGATCACAGGCAGGTCCCGATGTGGGTGGTGTATACAGGCCCTGAGCACCCAAAAACAGGATCAGACTGCTGTGGCCTGGATGGAGCTTAGAGAGCCTGCTTCCTCACTCCATGGACATCAGGCCACGCCCCCCCTTAATTTTCCTCATGATTACCCACAGAGCCTCCCAGTAGACCGAGTCGAAGGCTTTTTCGGAGTCAATTGACAACAGCGCCAGTGATTGCTGTATGGTGGGTACTCTCTCAAGCGCTAGATATAGCCTGCGGATATTCATCCTTGTGGATCTCTGAGGCATAAAACCACATTGGTCCAGATGGATCAGTGATGTAATGACTGTTTGAAGTCTGGTAGCTAATATTTTCGCCAGTATTTTGGGTTCGCTGTTTATTAAGGATATGGGTCTGTAGGAGCTACATTCGTCCGGGGGCTTGCCTTTTTTGGGGATCACTATGATTGTGGTCTTGCGTAGGTCTGGTGGGAGCCTGCCCATTTCCAGGGAGTGTTCGAACATGTTAAGCAGGTGGGTAGATAGATCTAGGTGTTTTAACTTTTTCCATATGTCTTTTGGGAAACCGTTAGGTCCTGGAGTCTTGCCCACCTGGAGTTGGGCGATGGCTGCTGATATTTCATCCTCTGTGATTTTACTATCTAACGCGTTGGCTTGATCTGTGGTAAGCATGGGAAGGTCAGCTCCCTCTAGTATGGCGCTGTCCGCTGCGACATTAGGGGATTTGTAAAGTTCTTCATAGAAGTCAGCAAAACACTTCGCTATCTCTGCATCAGTTGAAACTGGTTCTGCAGCAGTGTTCTTAATGCTTTTTCACCTGTTGGTGGCCTTCATCTCTTCTTTCCAACCATGCCAGCAGTTTGCCGGCTTTTTCACCCGTTTCATATAATCTTGCCTTCATGGCACCATGCGCCTTTTTGGCACAGTCCAGAGATAGGTTGTGCAATTTATTTTGCGCTAGTATTAGGGCTCTGTTCATCTCTGGAGTGTCGCTGGCAATATGTTCTAGTTCCCTGACCATAACTACTTTCTCGGCCTCCATGATCTGTTCACGCTAGGCCTTCTTTTTTGCTGTTGTCCACGAGAGGATCTCACCTCTTAGGACCGGTTTGTATGCCTCCCATAGCGTTCCAGGGTCCTCTACCGAACCTGTGTTAAGTTCGAAGTAGTTGGCAGTGACTGTCTCACGCTTCTCCTACAGGTCCGGGAAGCCCAGGTAGTAGGAGTTAAATAGCCATGTGGGAGGAGGACGCAGTCTTTCCGTTTCAAGTAGGAGTGGGGAGTGATCAGACATCCCCCATGGAAGGAAGAACGCGCCGCATGCTTTGTGCATGTTCTGGCCTGGCAGGAAGACATAGTCTATTCTGGACATAGAAGCATGCACTCCTGAGTGGAAGGAATATTTGCGCGTGTCACTGTGGGGATCCCGCCAAGCGTGTCTCAGCCCCAGCGCAGACACGAAGGCGGCCAGTTTAGTGGTGGTGGCTGGATTCCTTGCTCTCAAGTGCGTGCGATCTAGGGTGTTGTCCATAACTTCATTGAAGTCGCCGCCTAACACCCACGTGTTAGCCGTGTTTGCGGCCAGGATTGGGATGATATCTGTTAGCAGGCCGTTTAGGGGCGAGGTAGGGAGTATATGGCCATAATCGTGAGGGTTTGGTTCCAGAGCGTTGCTTGTATTTGTACATATCGACCAGCTCTGTCCCGCGATGTGTGCGAGATCTCCAGTGGGAGTCTTTTGTGAACCAGTATTAGCACCCCTGTTGCCCCCATGGAGAAACCCGCATGTATCGCTGTGCGATAGTTGGATCTCTTGAAGAGATTACAGATCGTTCCTGCAAGATGCGTTTCAGTTAGGAGCACTATATCCGGTGAGTGCCGGTTTATGCATTGCAGTACCAGTCTCCTTTTGATGCTTGATCCTAGCCCGTTCACATTCCACGTCATGAGCTTTAGGCGTTTATTAGTTGAACCAGCGTCAGGGATCATTGATTGGCTGGATATCAGATTCACGGATGTGCTTTTTTGGGCGTGAGTGTTTCCTGATTCTTCGGATGTGAGCCAATTTATTTTTCATCTTGTCTGACGTGCTTGAAGCGCCAATGTATGCTGAATACTGAATAAAAACTTTGCCCCCAACTCCCCCCTCCCTATACTCCAACCCCAACTGAAGCATCTGACGTCCCTTCGTGAACTTTAACAAAACGGTTAAACTTTAGTTCGCATATGCCCCCTCCGTGCTAACTGGATTTACACTTTGCTTGTAGAGTCTGGAGCTGGATAGAGTAGCACTCTCTTTTGGTGCTGTGAGTTCGTTACCTTTTCGGGGGGGGGGAGGCAACGGCTAAATTGGCCGCCAGCCGTAGGGTTTTCTGATTTATGTTTCGGTTTAGAGCGAGGACTCTTTGATTTTTCGTACTATGGTTTCATTGGTGTAGGTGTCATTTAGCCTTGCTTATTCATTTCCTTGTTGTAGTATTCTTTTTGCTGCTGTTGTTGAGGCTCTATGTCTGGTGGTCGCTCAGGATGTGGTCTGTTACGTACTCCTCTGTTCCTCCCCTCGGCGCTCCAGTCGCCTTCAATGTGTCTTTCAGCCCAATTCCACCCTTCTTTAGGATCTGTGAAGTGCACCGTTGTGCCTTTATGGAATATTTTGAGTTGGGCTGGAAAGATCAGCCCATATTTGGCTCCCATTGATTGCAGGTGTTTTTTGAGAAGGTCGAAAGATTGGCGTGCTTTCTGAACTCCCCTGGTGAAGTCAGGGAAGAAGGCGATTTTGGATCCGTTGTACATGACAGCCCCTTTTGATCTTGCCGGCTGTAGCACAGTGTCTCTGTCCCTATAGTTTAGGAATCTTGCTATGACTCTGCGCGGTGGTGCACCCGGGGCGACTTTGCCCGTCGGGATGCGGTGGGCCCTCTCGATGGAGAAGAACCTGGAAAAGGATTCTGTATTGTATATGTCCACCAGCCATTCTTCAAGAAATAGTTACATACATGCCCCTTCTGCCTTCTTGGGGAGGCCGAGTATGCCAATGTTGTTACGTCTGGATCTCCCTTCACTGTCATCCACTCTGGCTTCCAGGATTTTGATACGTTCTAGTATGCCAGACATATGGCAGTTGACCCCTTGTAGATTGTCTTCAGTCTCAGAGATGCGTGCTTCGGCCTCCCCAGTTCGGGAGGTGAGTTTTTGTAGGTCATGTCGCAGTAAGGACATGTCAGCCCCGATACTGTCCATCTTCTTTTCCATTGATGTTCTGGAGCTGGCTATGGCACTCATCACGTATCTGAGAGAGATGTCATCATCAGTGTATTCGGTTACCGTTGCTGTCGACCTATCCGGGGAACGAGACATTGGTGTATTTGCGTATTGCTCTATTCTGGTTTGCGCAGAGGTTTTCCTGGGCTTGTCTTTCCCCATTTTGCCACTCGTTTTGTTTTGTTGGAGAACTTGCTCTGTGTGCATGAGAGGGAGGGTGGTGACAGGGTAGGCAAGCAAGAGTTTCCTGGAGTCCTGGAGGCAATATGCACTGGGCTCTGGAGCGGCGAGGGCGGCGGCCACCTGGAGCCGTTTGGAATTAGACTTCGTATTTCGCCTCCACCTTGTGATGGGGGTGTCCACCCATCTTATGACTCTGTGTGGGATTCGTACACTTTGCTAGTTGTGGTTATCTTACTTGCCCCACGAGTACTCTGCAGTTCCTCTTTCCCCCTCTCCCTTTGACTGCAGACTGACACCAGCTGTGGTTGGTTGGCTATAATGGCGGGTTTATTGGGGCATAAGACTCGCTCAAGGAGTCATGGTACTGTGCACACAATGAGTGTGGCGTTCGATCGAGCACCCCGCTGCTGAGGCGTGGCAGTTTCGGTTTGCTGTGGCGTGTTCACACTCCCGGTATCAACAACTCGCTTTTGGGGTAAAGAGCTGTGCCTTATGTGTGGTCCCTTCAGTGGCGCGCTGCAGTTGGATTGGGCGGTTGATGAGGCTTGTCTGGCAGTATTGCGAGCCACAGTAATTGTTCCTTTTTATTACTCATGCACTTTGTACTGGTGCATATTTGTATATACGGTTTAATGGAGTTGTTTTAAGTGAACACGCTCACCAGTCTTTGTCCTGTGCCACCAATGCGGGGGATTTGGGGGTGCTGGGGGAGCCCAACCCCTGTCAGCCACCTCCAGTGGCTTACTTTGTTTGATTTGTGTCCTTATAGTTCACAGTGTTCACATAATGTGTTTAGTGAATACAGTGGGGCCACAGGGGTTGCAATGTTCCTTGGGGGAACCGACCGGGGTTCCCCCACACTGGTTCCACCACCCCACCCCCTGTTTCGCCCCTTCCTTACTGCTGCTTTTTACCAACACGCGCAGGCAGGCAAGTGAGCAGCTGTTGCTCTGTGGGTCCAGCAGGCGCTCTACGCGGAGCGGAGCGCTCTACGCGGAGCGGAGCGCCCGCGACTCCTTTGCAGATCCCGGTGGCTTGATGGCGTTGTAGCCCCGTCCCCGGGGCGAGCTGTGGCAGATCCTCACCTCTTGTGCCACCGCGGAGGTAATGTCAGCTGGATTGTTCATGCCCCTTAAGGTACAGGCTACTGACGTTGGATTTGGAGCGCCCTGTACTTGGGCCACTCTGCTCCTTATCGCCGTCGCACAATGGGGGAGGGAGACCGCCCGCCCCCGGCCATTTGCATAAGCGGGAAGCACCCGCTGGGCCGCGCCGACACACGGATAGGGTACAGGCGGCAGCGGTCTCCCAGCTCCACCGTCCACACCAGGGTCCGCAACTGTGTCTCTCCGCTCGCCGTCTCGTTGTTGTTGTGATTCTTCTTTTTCCTCACAGGATGTGTCCCATGCAGGCGCGCGGCGCCCTCTGCCCCGCCGGCGTGTGCAGCGGCCATTTTGATAGTTATACGCGGTATGGGCCCGCTTCTTTCAGGCTTCGTATCTGGGGATTTCGGCCCCGATTTCAGTCCGGAGTCAAATAAAGCAGTGCAGCAGTGCTTCCCGCGTTGCTGACGCGGTTTTGGCCCTCACAGGTTGATGAATAAAGCAGGATAGCTGGAGGATCTGGCTGGCAGCACGGGAGCGATGCAAGCTCACGTCCGCATCGTAAGCCTGCTCCCATATTCTTTTAAGATCGCCATCATCCTCGGCCACCTCACTGAGTCGAGGGCTTTTATTGCATCCAGCTAGACAATTGCCATTTCGCAAAGCTCGGTCTCTGTCTGTTCTGTTATATGGTGGAGTCTCCTATGGTTGTCGGTTATGCTCCTTCCTGGAACATAGCCGGTTTGATCAGGGTGTATGAGTTTATTAATTACCCTTTTTAGTCTGTTTGCCAGCACTGTCATGAGGATTTTGCTCTCTTGGTTTAACAAGGATAGGGGTCTGTATGACCTGTATTCTGTGCTTGGCTTACCGGGTTTTAGAAGCGGAACAATCGTGCTTCTCTTAGGGATTCCGGCAGCCTTCCCCTTTCGAACTCCTCATTTAGCATGGCCAGCAAGGGGGCGGGGGGGAGTACTTCTTGCGTATAAGTTTTGTAAAATTCGCTGGGGAGCCCGTCTGGCCCCAGGGCTTTACAGGTGGGTAAGTGCAGGACCACTGTCTCAA
This sequence comes from Ambystoma mexicanum, assembly GCF_040938575.1. Classification (NCBI taxonomy): domain Eukaryota; kingdom Metazoa; phylum Chordata; class Amphibia; order Caudata; family Ambystomatidae; genus Ambystoma; species Ambystoma mexicanum. The sequence goes on along the minus strand of NC_090936.1, from coordinate 293,167,683 downwards.
GTTCCTATATTGTAATTGGGGTCTCCAGGTTCTCCCTTTCCTCCTCATTTAATTAGGGTAATCCTATGTTTTCCAGTGTTTCTAGCGTCTCCCGCCCTGCTTCCTCCCTGTATCTTCATAGAGGCGTTTGTAAAATCTAAGGAACCCCTCGTTCACTCCCTCCTGGGTGTTCCAGATCTGCCCTTCTTCTCCCTTTATCTCCCTGATTACCATTCTCGGTGTCTCATTTTTATATAGCTATGCCAACAGCCTCCCTGTTTTGTCCCCCCCTGCGTGTTGCCTTTCAATATATTTTTTATAATTCAGTTTGCATAGTCGTTCCCAGAGCTCCCTATTGGCTTGCTGTAATTGGTTCACTTGTTCGGTGTTCTCCTGTGAGGTACCCCCTTTCCGCATCATTGTTTCCAATTTCTTCTCTGTCTCTTGTAGCTCTTGCTCTATGCCCCCTTGGAGCCCTCAGGATTTGGATATGGCCGCACCTCTTACTACCACTTTAAACGCTTCCCATAAAGTTTCTTCTGACTTCACACTCCCTGTGTTAGTGTCAAAGTACTCAATAATCTCCTCCCTTAAATCCTCTCGAAATTCGAAATGCTGAGTCCCGCAGGGCCTCAGCTCTAAGCCTCCGTGTTGGGATTCTTGCTCTGGGGGGCTGGTGTCTCCACTTCACGACCAGGGGGGAGTGGTCTAATAGCATTCTTGCCTTATATTCCGAGCCCATCATTTCGCCTACGAGTTCAGAGGCAACGAACATGTAGTCCAGTCTCGTATATAGGTTTTGTGGGGCGGCATTGTGTGAGTAGTGCCCATCATTCGGGTGTTGCTGTCTCCAGATATCCTCTAGCCCAAAGTCTCTCAGCAAGGCCTGTAATGCTTCTGCGGTGGGGGTGGGTTTATCTAGTTTTGTATCTGACCTGTCCATTTTGGGATATAACGTGCAGTGGAAATCCCCTCCCCACATAATCGTACCTCCCAAGAGGGGGCTAATTTTGCCATATAGGATCCAGAAGTAGGCCGCTGTGTCTTGGTTGGGGGCATAAGTATTTATGATGCTCAGTTCTCTGTTCTCCAGCAGCCCTCGTATTACTATCATCCTCCCGTGTGGCTCCACCGTGGCTTGGAGCATCTGAAATGGCACATTAGGTGCTACCCAGGTAACCACCCCCCTGGCATAAGCTGAATATGTCGATCCCACAGTGTTCCCTCTCCACTTTTTCTTGACCACCTCTAGTTTCTCTTGGTGAGGTGGGTTTCCTGTAGTAATGCTACGTCCACTTTCTGCCTCCTCAAATACATCATTACCTTGTTCCTCTTCAAGTAGCTGTTAAGGCCCCTCACGTTCCAAGTAACGATTCTGAGACTTCCCATTGCCATCCATATTTATTTCCCCCTCGCCCCTCTCTGTTCCTCTCTCCAGCTTAGTTTGGCATGAATGTGGGCTGGTTCGCCATCTAAATTCAACATTAACTCCCCAACTAACCCCCCCATCCCATTTCCCCCAACTATGTTCACTGCACACATTCCCATCCTTGGATCTCAGGATCCCCCGAATTTGGTCCTATCTCGGGTTGCTGAGATCCAGAAACCAGCAGGGTGTTACCGATCTATCAGTATCCTAACTAATCTATTCGCGGGGGTGTAAGAGCGGGTTCCATGAGGCTCCTGCAATTTGCACTATATCACTGTGCCTAAGCATCCTTATCGATGCGGCCCATGTAGCAAAAGTCACAACTGCCTTCGCCCTATCTTATATTCTGGTCCCAGTGTCTGAGTCCGCAGCACCGTAGGTACTGCAGCCTCTATGTTACTTATCTGCGCCGTCTTCCTTTTGGGTACCGGTCTCCGATAGGCAGTTCTGTGTGTCAAGCCAACCTGGCGCCTCTTCTGGGGTGTCGAAGAACAATGCTCTGTTGTTGTGGTACACCTTCAGTTTCGGCGGGTATATCAGCATGTACTTATAACCTGCTTCCCGCAACTGTCTTTTCACTGTACCATAGTTCTTGTGCCGTCTTTCTACCATCAGTGTGTAATCCGGGTATGCCACGATATTCGCCAATGCCCTTTGTATCGTTACTCCCTTCTGAAAAAATTCTAAGATTCTTTCCCTGTCTCGATAGTTCAGGATTTTGGTGATAATTGGCCTCGGTGGGGCCCCTGGTGGTGGCCTCCTTGTTAAGGCCCTATGCGCACTTTCCACCGCAATCCTTGGGTCAACACCCCTCCCGTTAGTTCCTCCAGCAGCATTGTTTCAATGAAGTCCGTGGGGTTTGGTCCCTCTGCTCCTTCCGGCAATCCCACAATGCATATGTTGTTTCTCCGGGCGCGTCCCTCCGCTTCTTCTGCCCTATTTTTCAGATTACTCACGCGTTGTTCTAAGATGTGAAGCTCTGATTTGTGAGACGCACATGCTGCTGCGTTCGGGGCCATCTCTTTTTCCAATTCGCCTGTGTGTTCTGCCAGTTTCTGACATCTTGCCTAAGGAGATTCACCTCTTCCTGTACTGCGCCCACTTTAAGTTCCAGTGCCGCCTTCAGTTCGACCATGGCCGATTGCAGTTTAGTTTCCCATGCTAATTTCAGGTCCACAATCGCTTCCAGGATCTGCTGGTCTTTGCTCCCCATGGCGGTATCTGTGGCGGGGGTTTTCTTCTTACTTCTAGCTCCTTCTGACATTTGTGGTGTTCTAGCGTATTCTTCCAACATAGGTTGTTTGCCCTTTCCCTTGGTCTGTTTATTCGCCATTGTTAGGGAGAATTATCATTTATGGCTGATATCCCTCACCTAGTGAGTCCCCCAGCAGCTTTTCTGGACTTCTGGAGTTTATTTTTTTCCACTTGGTAAGAGTGAGAGTTTTTCCCCCACTCTTACCTGGGTTTTGCTATGTGTTTCTACCTGTTTTTGTGATTGTGGACTCTGAAGTACACCACTTCAGTAGCCCCCTTCTTTTTGTGCGTTACACAGCACCTTCAGTGCCGTGGCACAGGGTTGTCTTGGAGACTTCCCTCGACTCCATTTCTGAGGCGACTATTGTCCCCCAGAAAAGGGTAAAGTTATCATTAACTTTACTTAGTCAATCTACCACAGATCCAGTACACCCCATCTTCCATGGAGTACTGGAAAGGGTTAACTCGTATCCCTTTTTATCTGTACCTCCTAGAGCATTGTTTTGCTCTTTTAACATTTAGACTTGTCTGGTGGCAGTGGTATCTACCCTAACTTTTCTACCGCGATTATATTAGATAAACATGGTACTGTTCTTGGCTATTATATTAGCCTCGAACATAAACCCGCTTGACCAAATCATCTTTCTCTTGGCTCCGGTTGGGTTTATTTGCCATTTCTTTTTGTTAAAGTCTTCCTTGTGTTTTACTTTGCGCGGCAAACTAGGTTTGCCTTCTTTGTTCACTGTCTTTTGGCGGGCTTCTGCTGAGAAGCCCTCCTCAAGGCACTTGGGTGTCTAGGTGGGCTGAATGTGAGGGAGGGGTGTAGTCACCCCCTGCACAGGGTATCTTAGGAAACCCAAGTCGCACTTCGTCATAATTGACCAGGGTAGTTGTCCGGGCTGGACAACCCCCCTCCTGGGGGATTGACAGCCAGACTGCATGAATGGGGGTTTTTTCGCATAAAAGGCAGGTCTCTTGGGCTAGAAGTCAGAGAGTCACCACTGGAACTACAAGGAACCGAAGAGAAGCGGAGAGAACGACGGCTGCTGCAACTACCCCGTCCCAGAGGGCGCTAGAGGGCTGACAAAGATGGCCACTCCCCTGTAAACTCCCGGCTACCTCCCGCATGAATCCTGTTTAATCGCGGCAATCCTGTGGCGAAACCACTAAATCCACAAGTAATACTCTATGCTAGCACAGCACCTCATCCCTGCCGGAGAGAATCGGACTCGCCTTCCGCGAGAAATCCACTGTGTAGTGTGGCCCGCGCAACCACGAACTGCGCGGGGCCTAGAAACTCCGGCCCGCCTGACCAAAATCCTTTGTAGATGGACAGGAGCCGCCCGCGGGACCTGCCGCGGCCACCACCAGTAGAAAGCGACACGGAGGGAATCGCTCAGAACCGGGGCGCCACCTCGCCGGCCCTGAGGAATGGCTTCACGGCGCACAGCCAGCAGTAGGACAGTGGCGGAGCGAACTCCCCGCAGGTGAGAGGCGGGAGGCGCGCGGAGGCTCACAGAAGCACGCAAAACAAGCGGGACGGCGAGACTACGCTGCACCAACAATTTGTGGTCGCTCTGCGGCGCCCCCGCCATTTTGGCCCATAGCGACTCCCCGCACGGCTGGGTCTCGGCCCCTTGCGCGGCACAAAGCGGCTAAATCTGAACCCTCACTGCAGGCCCCATCCGCGCACGCCTCGAGTGCGCCTTTGCTACACCCGAAAATCAGACGCTCCGACACCGCCGCCAAGATGGGGAAGCCGGACAAGTCCCAGAATAGACTGCATTTTGATGCAGGCCCAGCACCTAAAACGCCCAGGCCGGAACACCGCCCAGAAACCCTGAATAGTCAATCGGAGGTAGAGCTGCAGCAACAAATGGACATTAGGGAAATCCTGATGGAACTAAAAGCTGGGATAGGCGGCCTGGATAGCAAGATAGACTCGCTCTTGGCCAAGGTGGACCTGTTGCAGCACCGGCTCGACAAACACAGCGACAGGCTCGACTCCGTCGAACAGAGAGTGTCAGATCTGGACGACGGCACATCGGCACTCACTTCCCGTGTCTCCATGCTTGAGGGCCAAATGAAAACCATACTCGCCAAAAACGAGAACTTGGAAGGCCGCTCCAGACGAAATAACATTAGGATAGTCGGAGTCAGAGAAAGACAACTACCAGTCAGAATGGAAGAACACATCGAAAAACTATGCACGGAGCTATTCGGTCCCGCAGTCCTGTCGCAAATATTCGTAGTGGAAAGAGCTCACAGAATCCCTCCAACAAGACCTGCTCTGGGAGCCCCTGCCCGCCCGATCATTGCCAAGCTCTTGAACTACAAGGACAGGGACGCCATCCTCAGAATGGCAAGAGAAAAGGGCAAACTACACTTCGACGGGGACGACATCCAGTTTTACCCGGACTTTTCGCCGTCAGTCCAAGCCCAAAGGAGATCGTTCACCCATGTGAAACACAGACTGCGCCCCAACCAAATCACGTACTCGATGCTCTTCCCGGCAAGGCTTTGCATTCAACTGGAGGGAAATACCCACTTCTTCAACTCCCCAAATGAAGCCACATTGTACCTCGACCGGCAGGGATGTAAATCCGCAAACCAAATGCCCGGAGCCACAAACAGAGAAAGAGCGGGGAGAGTCCCGCCGTGATAAACACCCGCAACACTGATCCAAAGCAAGAAGGTATCAAGCCATCTGGACAATCTTTGCTAACGGGAGGTTGGGGACTAAGCCTCGGAAGGCCACCTGCGCCCCGTGCACAGCACGCTTTGTGTTCTAGTTGGGGGGGTTCCAAACTGACGAGTTGGGGGTTGTCTGTGTAAGGAAAATTGTTTTATTGTTATTGTTCGAAACGCACACCATCTGTCATCGCCTAACCGCGGGCCTCATCCAGAGCCCCGCCGCCGCCCCTCACAAGCCCTCCTGCCTGACGCAGCTCCCATGCAATCCAGCCGACCCAAGTGTCGGGACACCACCTCCGGTCTTTCCGCAAACGGGTGCCATATAAAACATCACTGTTACATTCAAAGTAGCAACCTGGAACATTAGAGGGTGCAACATCCCGGCCAAGACACGTAAGATCCTGCAATTACTCAGACGCCACAAGATCGGGGTAGCAATGATTCAGGAAACCCACCTTTTACCGCAAAACAAGCACTTGTGGGCCCGCAGCTGGGGATGCCATCGCTACTCCTCTTCATATTCATCCTACGCCAGGAGAGTCGCAATTCTTCTTCACACTTCGCTGGGGTTTTGCTTGATCCAAACAGAAAGAGATAACGAGGGAAGGGCTCTTCTGGTTCGGGGCATGGTGGAGGGAGAGGAGGTGGTTTTCGTCAACTCCTACGCCCCCAACACAGACGGTGCAAACAACTTTGACTGGGTGCTGTCCCGCCTAACGCAAGTGCGAAACGCTACCATAATCTGGGGAGGCGACCTGAATACTCAATCTCGACCCACAGAAAGATAAATCACAGCTAACAACTGCGCACCCATCCAAAGCCAGCCTACAAGTGCAGGAGATCTGCAAAGCGTTTGTCCTATCGGACATATGGAGGATCCAGAATTGGAAAGAGACTACACATACAACTCAAGTGTAAATAATACGAACTCCCGCATCGATTATCTGCTGATTTCCGCTCACAGCAACTGGCAATGGGGCACATGCCAAATACTCCCCAAAACCTTCTCAGACCATGCTACGGTTTTACTCGAATGCCGCTTGCCGACTACCAGACCACGAACTCCCCAATGGCGTTTCAAACCCAGATCTCTCGCCGATCCAATATTCGCCACCGAGCTAAGCGAGGAAATCAACACCTTTCTCGACATTAACCAAGGCACCGTCAACTCCGCCGGAGTGCTATGGGAATCTCTCAAATGCTATGTAAGAGGCGTCTGCCTAGCCAAAGAAAACAGAATCCTGAAACTTATCAGACGCGAGCTAGGGACCAGCGAAACACACCTGAAGGAATTGGAAAAGCAGCAAGCCGCTCACAACTCAGACCACATCCAGGCGATGTTGAAAGAAGAACTTCTGAACTTAAGAAACCGGGCTGAACGGGAGATAACATTTCTGGGCCACAGTCATAGAATTAGACAATACGGCGAAGGCCAGAAGCCTGGAGCCCTTCTTGCTCGTCTTATAGCTGTGGACAGGAGACCAACAAGGGTGGACAGCATCCGGACACCGCAGGGAAATATGCTGCACAAAGAAGAAGACGTAGTCGAAGTATTCAGGGCATTCTACCAAGATCTATACAGCGCCGGGAGCCCGGCGGATTCCGATGCGATCCGGAGCTACCTCAACGACACAGAAATGTACTCGGTGGAGAGGGAACTCCGTGAGCCACTGAACGAGCCCATAACGCTAGAAGAGATCCAAGAAGCCATTAAAAGTCTACCGCCATCCAAAGCCCCGGAGCCCGACGGGCTAACTGGTGAGTTTTATAAACACTTTGCCCCTCTCATTGCCCCTCTTCTGCTAAATGTCTTCGAAGAAGCGATCGAATCTGGCATTCTCCTACAGATATTAAGAGAAGCCAACGTAATACTGCTACACAAAAAAGACAAGCCACCCGAAGATTGTAAGTCCTACCGCCCCATATCACTAATTAATCTGGACAACAAAATCCTGGCCAAGATCCTCGCTAATAGACTTCTCCCGCTAATGCCTTTACTGGTACTCGCTGACCAGGCGGGATTCGTACCTGACCGAAACACCACATTCAGGATACGTAGAATGTTCGGGGTTCTGGCAGCACTCGACCCCGAACAGCAGGCAGTGGCGGTGCTGCTGGATGCCGAAAAGGCGTTCGACTCCATTGAGTGGCCCTTTTTGTTTGCCGTGCTGCAGCAGCTCGGACTTGGGAAACAGTTTATCAAGCTGGTCTTGCTCCTCTATAATCAGCCCCTATCAGCAATCACTCTCGGGTCGACTCGCTCGGCATATATCAACCTCCACCGCGGCACTAGGCAGGGATGCCCACTATCCGCCATGATATTCGCCCTTGTGATGGAGCCACTTGTTAGCGGGCCTCAGGGAACGCCAAATCCAGAGAGGGCTTAAAATAGGACCTCACCATCTAATAATATCCCTCTATGCCAACAACATAGTCCTGTTCATGCAAAACCCCAGCGAAAACCTTAACCCGATTATGCGAGAAATAATTAAGTTTGGGCTGGTATCAGGGTTGAAAATCAATCAATCTAAATCAATCGTTTTTCCCTTAAACACAAAGACCAAAATAGTTCAAGACGATTTTAACTTCCATTGGGAGAAAGCCCACGTCCGATATCTAGGAATCAGAGTGTCCTTGTACCACCATGACATATTCAAAGACAATTACGAAAGCACACTGAAATCATTAAGAGATAAGGTGAACAGGTGGAAATCTCTACCACTTACCCTCTGGGGAAGAGCCACACTGGTAAAAATGGTAATCCTCCCTAAACTCCTGTACCTTTTCTCCAACATCCCCATCCTGTTGTCCCGGCGCTTATTGGGTAATCTGAGAAGCCTAGTTCTGGACCTCATTTGGTCGGGCAAACCCGCAAGGGTGGCATACTCATCCCTCGTACTTCCCGTCACTAAGGATGGCCTAGCTCTACCCGATTTAGAACGGTACTACTGGGCTGCACAAGCCCAGTTTCTCAGTCACTGGTATAAGTCCCAATTCGTAAGACCGCACGTACAGGTCGAGCGGGCACTAGCCCCACCCAACCTGCTAAGGGCCGTGATTATCAGCAAACAGGCTGTGCCACACACGACGCTGAACATAGTGCAATCCACTTACACAATATGGCAGAAAATGGCCCAAAAGTACAAGATTCAGCTTAGATACTCTCCTCTTCTACTGGCGAAATTCATTCCTGGGATCCCACTCACTGCCGAGAAAGTGTATCTGATCTGGGCGGACCACTGCAAAATAAATATACTTGGTGACCTCTTCATACGAGACAACTTCATAACACCCCAGCAGGCAAAGGAGAAGGGTAGCACCTCCTCCCTTGATATCTTTTTGTACTTCAGAGTGCGGTACACCCTGCAGGCCTTCATCCCATCGTTCCCACAACAACCTCCCACCTGGCAGCTGCTGAACGGAGCCATTCAGGCACAAGGGGAGGGCAAACTGGTCTCATCTATCTACAAAGCCCTGCTCATGGACACTCTTCCCTCGAACCCCAAAACGAAAGCAAGATGGGAAACCACGCTTCAAACCCCCATTCTAGATGAAGACTGGACTATATCTTACAACAAACTCAAAAAGTGGCACTCCACTCCCGCTTCAAACAAATCCACTTTAACTTTCTGCAGCAAACCTATTATACCCCTAAAAAGAGAAACAGACATCACCCCGGGTCAAATGCATCTTGCGACAGATGCGTGTCCCCTGATGCTGACTTCCTTCACCTAGCGTGGAGCTGCCCAACAGTGTCTAAATTCTGGTCAGACGTGCTCGACGAAACTGACGCAATAATTGGCGAGAGGGTGGGGCACTCCCCCCACTCTTGCGAACTGGAGGAGAGACATTATATACTGCCAAGAAACAGAATCAGAATTTATAAAGACACTACCCCACCACGCTAGACCCCCAGATATTTGGGGCCCGTACATGGAGCACCTCCTCTCCAGCGCAGCACCAACCGAGACATCTGATCAGCCACCACAGACTTCACCTGTGTAAATCAAATGCGATAACTGCTTGTTGTGTGATGGGACTACCGGAGGGTGGTGGGGGTCGGTATGCGGGGGGCAACGGCGGCATGTTAGTAGCCCACTGTTTGGGCTTGTTGGTACACATGTTTACTAAAATGCAATAATAAAGTTTTTTTTTAAAAAACTACCCCGTCCCGGAGAAGTCCTGCTGCAGTCCTGAGCTATCTGCCCTTCAACGACTCAGAGAAGATCCAGTCCGGAGTCTTCTTCCCTTGAGCTTGGTGGGGATAACCAGCTCATCTTCTACAGCCAGAGGATGCTCTTCCGTCGAAATCGCTGCACACTGCTGTAGTGGTCCAGATAGCCACCTGAAGAGCCTCTCCTGTTTTTAAGGAGCGCACCTATTATTCCGTGTTGCTGCTGCCGGCCTCATCCCTGTGTGGTGCAGACCCTCTTCAGACATCCTCCTTCTCGACGAAGCTCCAGGAATTGTGGGTCTGCGGGAAACCAACAGGAACCACTGCCAGGGCACCAGCTGCACCATTGGAACAAGGTACTGTGCTCTGTTGTGCAAACTGGGTGAATCCCTTTCTTCTTCATTTCCAAGGCTTGCCCTTGTCTTCCCTCCTTCTTATAACTTTTGCTTCCGAATATTGACAATATCAAAGTACTTTTGGCTACGTTGAATCGTGAACTGTCGGACCGTGTGATCTTCGGCAACTGGCCCCGGTGTCTTTCGACCCTGGCTCCGGCCCTTTGACTTTTGAACTCCTGTCTCTGAGTGTTTCTTGATTCTGCCTGCCTAACCAAAATATTGCCTGTGATTTTTGCCTCCAACTCCCTCTGGGTATCTCAGGTGCTAAGTGTGTTTTTGCCCCGGTAGTATTTCATGTCACAGATACGCATTTGTTTAGTAGACCGAACTGTCAAAAAGTGATTGCAATCGTATCCCCGCTAACGTGTTTTTGTGCCTAACACCGGTTCATTCCAACACAGGGTACTTACCTTGAGACTTACTGTACAAAGTGAATTGGTTATTTGTAGTATATTTAACATGTGGTTTTTATTGAAGTTTAATAGAAGTGTTGTTTATAACGAACGGTTGAAAAATAAATGTACTTATATTTTTCTACCTGAAACCTTGAGTCAGTGTTTGCTTGAGTCACAGTAATTGTGGTCCCTTTGTGTAATCTCTGCTACTGCTCATATACTCTTGAGATAAGCCTGGCTGCTCCGCCACTGCTAGCACTCTGACATAGTAGTACATGCTTGTACCAAAGGTAAAACTTGTATCACCACCTGTAGTCTTAATTGTGTCTAGTGGTCCCTAAGGGCACTGCACGGGATTCTGCCTAACAGCCATCTTGACGTTACCGTGTGTTTCTCTTCAGGTGCTCAGGAATATGGTCTTTAGCGCCCCAGGGCTAGTCCGTACTTGACTATGATGCTTACAGGGGGCTATGGTGAGAGTTCTCGTGTGCTGTTTGTTTTGTGTTGCGAATGGGTTATGTCCTCCCACGTCCTCAGCCGCTGCTGTTTCTTTCAGTCTTTGCACTCTGTCTCTTAGTGGGGCCTCTCGCTGTCTGTGCGTCCAGGGGATTGGGGGCCTGTGTTGATGTTACTGTAGACCCTACAGTCACCAACCGTGGTCTGGTTTGCCACTTCGCGCGGTGTCTCTGCTGCCGTGATTTCCGGTGGCCACCTCACAAGTCTCTTGAAGTATTTAGTTGCCCTTCTCGCTCTTCTTCTGCTGAGTGTCAGGCTTATATGATGCTCCGTGCAGTGAGCCCTATGTAATGTGAGCCTACAGCCCGGTATCAGCTTGCGGCTGGGGCCAGTCTGCTTTGGGCCTGTCTCTTCCTCTGGCAATTCCTGCCCGCGTGGCGTTGTCTGGTCACTAGTGCTGTCTGTTTATGGGGTCCTCAGTGGTCCTTACCGATGGGTGTGCTGCATGCACCTTCCTTTTATCGCATCATGGATTTGTGGATGCCTTTCACGCTTCTGGGCCACGGGTCCATGGGGATTAGTATGCCTCGGCTGCTTTATTTTAGGAGGGGAGGTTGCCACCGAGCTAGGCTAGTTCATTATTGTGGGCGAACCAGAGTGTGCCTCCCATACCGCGTCTTTGTGTAGTAACAGGCATCAGCCGCCTGGTTTTCTACCAATCCACTTTCGTGGGGTTGCCTGCGACACGATCCAGTCCCGCCGCCGCGCTAACTCACTGCGTTTTCTGGTGGTCCCACTGTCCGGTCCCCGCATGCGAGCTGGAGATGCTGTGCTCCATGTGCTATTTACAGCCCCATCGAGCACATCATGTGCGTGGCACCGTACCACTGCTTCAGGCCTCCATGAGTCCCTGTTTCTTTGCCTGTGCCCAACTGTGTGTCTTGAGTGGCTGGGTCAGCATTTATAAGGTGGATGCGGCCTCGTATTATGTTTTCTAGCACCGTTGTGCTGACCGGCTTTGCAGGATGAACCACCGGGGCTCGCTGCAGGCTCAGTTGCGAGCGTATTCATTACACGTGTACTGTCTTTGTTGCCCTTGTTGGTGCGCCTCGGCGCTATCTCCTTGCATGGACGCACGAGGTCCACCCGCTCCCCAGTATGAGTTATACTTGCAGGGGTGTGCGCGGCCTCTAATCCTTCCCCCTGACACCCCTGTGCTCCGGGTGCCGTGGGCAGTGTGCCTCGCTGGCCACGTCAGGTTAATTGGAGCGCACATGACCCCGGTCCTCACCATGCACGCAGCAACCCGACGCTTGGGTGGCCTCGCTGCAACCCTCCACGTTCCAATCCGTCAGCAATGGGTTTTCGTGGTCCTTGCTACTATGTTGCGCACCGTCCGTGTTCCGTTCATCTAGTGCCACAATGTAACTGGATCTCGCGCTGGCACCAAGGGGCTTGCAGCCCTCTCCAAATCCGCCACCACTGTTGCGCGATGCAACAACGTATCTCGCCGGGGCAAACAGTCACAGAGGTGCTTGCTGTGAGGAAGCACCGCGCTCCTCTTCTCAGAGCGGTCACAGCTCTTGTCTCGGTGCGTGCCGAAACGCCAGCCGCATCTTGGCATGGTCCTTTGTTCGGCGGTGTCCGCCATCTTGTCAGCAGGTCCACGGGCCGGGTCCTTCGATTCAGTCCCTGTCGTTGCCGGCTTGCACAATCAATCTACTGCTGATCATGTGCACCTTGAGCCCCACACCTTCCGACAGCCACCGGTCTGTTTTAATGAAGTTTGAGGCCTTTTATAGTTCGTTAGTGCCAGGATCATTCACAGATCCGCAGGAGCTCTCAGGAAGAGCAGCCTATTCCGGTATCAGGTAATATAATCACGGCAAAAAGGTCGTGGTAAAATAATATCTTGCCAAAAATGCCGCTTTTTCACCCGGTAAAAGTGTGCCCCATTATACCATTTAAGGGGAGCAGGGGGTGTCCCCCGCTCCTCTTAAATGGTATAATTGGTCCAGGGGTTGCGGGGGTGTCCCCCGCATGCTTTACCTGGACTGCGGCGCAAAAACGGCGGCATTTCTGCTGCAATATTTTGTTACCACAGCAATTTTTGCCGTGATTATATCACATGGAACCCCTATTCCATGGCTGCCAAGCCACGCCCCCCCTTGTGAAAGGCTTACCTCTGCTCGCTCGGCTGGTCACGTGGTTCAGACACCGTGAATTTGCCTCTTCTTCATACAATTTGTGTTTGACTTTTGTTTCACCCACCTCCTGCCTCCGGCTTCTTATCTTGGCCCTTCAGCGCAGTGTATTCTGTTCTTTGCTTCAATGATTTGCAGCCACTGTTCGTCCATCTTGACAGATACGACCTTGGTTCTCCAGGCACGATGTGCCTCTGCTGAGTTTCGTTTCTGCCGCTGTAGTCTCGATTTCACCAAATATGAAACTCTTTTCGTGTGGCCTTTTAGTAATCCTTTGGTTTATACTGCTTCTTGTGCAAAGTGGAAGTATACTTATATAACGTACTTCTTTGAGGTAGATTATGTATAGTGGCGCTTGCCGCACTATCTTTCTACTAAGCATAGCAAGCTGCACTATTTTCTTAGCTTTCTTGCGGTTCCAAGCATATGTACACATGTAAACTTGGTTGAATATCTTGATTTTGCTCGTGGCTTAAGCTTCTTACATTTGACATCGTCCTTTCACTTTAGGTTCACGATATCCTTGTCTCATGGCATTTCGTCTCTTTAAGTCATTCTCTGGTCGTCATTTCTTATATATGTTGGTCAGTCCGGGTTTTGGTGACGTCACCATTAATCTTTCATTAAGACCTTTTTGGTTTCTTCCGGGACTGTACTCAGACGATCTTCATTTCGTTTTATTGGTTGATAGGGCTTCCTCAATGGATACCTTACTGTCCATGGTTTCCTTGGTACTGGTACTTCAATAGGAGCTGTTCTTCTGATAGGTACTGGACAGAGCCCCACTGCGGCTCTCTGCTGGTTTATTTGCTCATCATACGTCACATATCTCGGTGTGAATGTTCCTGGTACTTCAAAATGGACGGTTGGTGTGCAGGCTTTATTTGGGACCTCCTCTACAGCATAGACCAGGGAAGAGTCATGATAATGCAGATGGGCTTTTCAGAAGGTATGTTGGCCGTCTGGATGAGGGTGGTGTTAGGCAAGATTGTATGCTACAACCCTGACCTCCTGGCAATAGGAACCCCAACCTTTGGTATAAGCTTGTACTACACTGGTTGGTAGCGTGTTGAGCAGCCAGGCGTTTGTCAAGAGGGTTCAATGTGAGCTGTAGGGGAGTTCCACAGGGAATCACAGTGACCAGTATTCAATTAAACACTTACACTCAAGGTTTCTTGAATAAACAATTACTAATTTATTTATCAGTCAGTTAGGGTAAGCCTTCTTCAGAAGGGAGCAATATAACAGTAACACTCAAATATACTTCACAAAATACACACTCTTAATATCTCTAAATCAATGAGTACCCTTTTGGGATGATCCACAGACCCAACCTACACCCTCAGGTGACTTAAGTAGCTAGGGTGCTGGGGACATTAATATATCACTGTTGCATTTAGAATCATTTAGGAGTAAGCCAAAGGAAAAGGTTATTTAGAACATACAAGAGACCACAAATCTTCTTAAGCAGGCAAATACGTTCAGATCCCCTAAAAAGAGTCATTCAGTAGAACAGGCTAAGCCAAAGTCAATGGCCAAAAGTTTATATGAGCTGAAGTACTTCTTTGCAGGTAAGTAAGAAAATTCTTTGCACAATATTTTCGAAGTCTTTGAAGAAAAAGAAGAATCAATGTAGGGCCACAAGCCGTTAGACTTGTGAGTACTAGAAGATGCAAGCAACTCTGCTGCAAGAGTTACGTTCTCTCAGACTTTTACAGTACCTTTGTATAGAAGAAAAAGTGCAGCAGATGACTTCTGTTCCTGAGCAGCTCTGCAGATCTCACTGTTCCTGGGCCTCAGTCATGGGGACAAGAGGGAGGACTTCTAGGGACTCCTGCACTGCAATGGGACGGTCACCGCTCGCAACCGGCAATCTTCAAACAAGTGGCTGTTTGGTGTTTCAGCTCCTCACGTCTACAGCAAATAGCAACACCGTGGTTCCTGGCTGTCGAGATGGGCTCTCCTTGCTTCTGGGGTCCCACACTCTGTTGAGGGGGCTCAGGCTTGGTCAGTCCTGCTTCCTGGGAGTCTGAAGGATCTTCCTGGTGCTCTTGGCCAACTTAAAAACAACACATACAATCTGGTGTTCCTCGCCCTGGCTATTCCGTTTCCGGCAGCAACTCTGTGGAAAGTCAACCAGCTGTGAGAGAATGTCCAGGTGGCATACTTTGGAGTTGATTGGTCCCACCAACTCAAGGGGAGAAGTCGTCCTTGCAGGGGCTTCTATGATGATAAGAATTTGGAGTTTCAGCACAGCAGCATGGCTTCACCAGGCAAACCAATGGTCCAGGAGTTTCAGCAGACGTCCTCTTCAGTTCTTCTTCGGTTCCTTCAACCAGTGGTCGACTCTGCCTTTCAAGCCAAAAGCCTTGCCTTTTATTCAGTTATCTCCCATTAATTCCAGCTCTGCTGTCAGTCACCCAGCAGGGTGGCTGTTGTTGCCGGACAGTCAGCCGGCCAATCACTACAGAGTGCATTTGGGTCTCCTATGAGACTAAGCACAGGAAGTTTCGGGCACCTCCCTCACTTCCTGCCCACCCCAGGCACCCTGGAGCCAGAGGCGGGCTTCACTCATGAATCCCGCCAAAGGCAAAGCGAACAAAGGAACCAGACCTGGTTTGGCACACAGAGAAAATCTCAAGAGGTGTAGAGAAACAGAGGGTGGGTGAGGCGCGCACTCTAGTTCCCAGTGTTGAATACCTGCTGCATTTAAAGCTGCTGTTCTCCTCCAAGTGCTTTCATCTCTCTAACAATCTTCAGGCAGGCTGTCTTTTCAGTTGTTGCGAATTAATCTTAATTGGTCTCAAGGAATTCTGGTAGATGGAGTCTGTTTTTGGTAACCAGGAACCAACTCCCCTGAACTGAACTGGTTCACAGCCTTCCTGGCTGACCGGTCCCAGTCAGTGTTCTTGCCACTTTTCTGCTCTGAATCTATTCCATTATTTTGTGGAGTTCCTCAGGGCTCTGCACTTTTGCCAATTCTTTTTAACATTCATATTCGCCCTCTACTCCTTCTTATGTCCCATGGCTTCTGCTTTTATTCTTAAGCGGACGATACTCAGATCCTGGTCTGTCTAGATCTGTCTCGACTTGAGACGGCAATTCGGCTTAGGAGCTGCCTAGAGGACTTGGGTGCCTGTATGGCAAATAACTCCCTAAAACTTTATGGCAGCAAAACAGAGGTACTTGTAATAGGAACTTCTACTCCGCTTACCTACTGGACCCCCGATTTCTGGCCTGTCTCTGTTTGCCCCTTTCCCTCTGCATCTCTCGCAGTGAGAAACCTGGGGGCAAAGTTCTCTTTCTCTTTAGCTATGTCTGAACAGGTGGGTGCGGTATGCAAATCCGACGATTTTAAGCTGCGCACCTTGAGAATGTTCTCCCCTTTATTCCTGCTCACTTTCGTGCTTCGGTGGTTGCAGCATTGGTCCTTAGTACAGTTGATTACTGTAACTCATCATACCTCAGCCAACCATGCTACTTAATTAACCGCCTTCAAATGCTTCAGAATGTGGCGGTTAGAGTTATTATGCACCCCCCGGCATGCTCACATATGACACCACTTCTGAAACAACTGCACTGGCTTCCTATTGAAAAGTGAATTATGTTAGTTCAAATTCATTTGCATGGTGCATCGTGCCTTCTGTAAGCTGGGGGCAGAATACCTTCAAGAAAAATGTGTTCAGTATGTCCCTGCTCGCCCCTTCCGTCTCAGGCCGCCTTACTGCTTTCTATCCCGTGTGTCAGACAGAGCAGGACTTGCATCCGCGCCTTTTCAGTGGCGGCTGCTGTCGCATGGAATCAGCTGCCTTGGGCACTGCGTGCGACTTCCAACCACCTGGGATTCTGGCGTGCCCTGAAGACTATCTTATTTTGACAACCTCTTCTGAACTGCCTGCTCCGGGCTACTCACCTATGCTCATCGCCAAGATGCCCTAGGGCGCATGTGTGTTCTATAAGAACACTTACCATAATATAACCGTCGAAGATCGCCGGAGCCAACCGGAGCCGCAGTGCTACCTTGCCTAAGAACATTGAAACAAGGATTCCCTTGCTCATCCTCATCGACTGCTTTCATGCTGCCGGAGAAAGTTAAGGCCGCAGACGACCAAGGAGAATCCGCCGGTGGGTTTCCCACCACCCAAAGACCACAGAGATGCCGACGACCCAATGCCCTTGCTGGGCCAAAGTTCTGCGTTACATCTCTGCGGCAACGAACGCTCTTCGTCGAGGTGCAATGCACGCCTCAGCTTGCAGGACTTTTTTGACCAATCGTCAACGAGCACCGCAAGAACCGAAGCTGCTTCCACAACAACAGTGTTCACGCTTTTTCTTCACCGAATCTCGATGACCCGTGGCTCCTGCCTTAAAGTGAGTGCACTCAAGAAGGGCCCGTCGACAACTCACCAGAGATCTCTACGAAACCAGGTACTTTGGGGTCGTGGAGCCTTTTCGAAGGAATCAAAACTATATTAAGCATAATTGGACTTGGCTTGTCAATGCGCTTTATTTATAGGTTGTCCAGGTGGGGTGATCCTCGCACAGAACGGTCTCATGGTAGTGGGATAGACTGTTCTGCCATTGCTTGATTTAATTTGCATTCATTCTGTTGTCTATCGTTGATTCATCCTAAACATCTGATTGGTATGTCATTTGAACTGGTAGCAGTTGTTGTATTTCAAAGGAATCGATATATGAGTGGTACCACGTAGACTTGTATTTATGGTTTATAGTGACTTTTTCGACAATCACTATTTCGAAATACCAATATGTCAAACCAAAAGTGCTGAAAAACTTTTTTTCGAATGCCTTTTTTTAACTTGTATTTTTTGGGGGGGAACCCCCACAACCCCTTGTTTTTTTTAAAAACTTCTTTTTTTGCTAACTAAACAAAACTAAACCATATAAAATAAAAAACAATAAATTTGAGAAAAAAAAATTCAGCATTTTTGTTTCGACATATTTGTATGTCGAAAAAATGTTTTCGACATATTGACTGGATACCAGTATATATTTACCATTATAGTATTGCCAGAGTACAAAGTGTGTTATTATGATTGTGTACATAACCTTGAACCTTATTTATATAAAGACTGTGTTTTGTGTGGGCATTCCTTTGTGAGTGCTTGGGACTACACTGTACTTAAGAACCAGCCTGCATCACCTCCTAAGCGCTAAGCCTTGATTGCTCGCCACATTTTAGCAATATAGAGAATCTTGGCTGGGGTGCTCTGTGCCTCTCCTCTGCCATAGAGAGAGCAAGAGTACAGACAACCCCCTCCAGTCTTTACAATACATATGTATGTATTTTTGTAAATCACACCTGTGTAAATGCTGAATACAGATCCTACATTTCTATTTTATATGTGTTCCTTAGCCAGTCTTCCCTGTGCGTTCGTTTGAATTATTCTTGCACTGCCTATTTTATTCTAAACCATTTAATCACTGTAACGTGTAAAGGTACCCTACATAGAAACTGCCTCTGCCATTTGTAATTTATCTTGTGTATGCCATTTCTGATCCTCCTTTCTACTAAATAAATGCCATTAACTGGTGCCAGCGGTCTGACAATGTGCTTCTAGGAATGGTGGGTTGATTCACACAATCATCACTCCATTCCGTTGGAACACAACGTCTCTGTGTGGTGAGCTCTGACTGCCCATGCCCCTTCCAGACACCACCTTTCCCCCTCTCCCTCCTTCCTCCCATGACCTCAGCTACCTGATGTTGCTGCCTTCACAAAACCTCCTGCTGCCTCTGTTCTTCTGGACGCCATGCAAAGCATGAAGGGACTATCTCCAAAGCCCCGCTCGCTATTTCATGGTACCCATGGTAACCGTGCTCAGCTTCCCTTTAATGAAGGGGTGCACAGCTGCGTGCACATATATACATTCTGCTTTGGGGGTTCTACTAATATAGCACCACCAGTTTACTTTTGCAAACAGTTATTAAATTGTAGAAGAGTTAAAAGCAACACTTGGAAATAACTGTGAGTAGTAAAGTGAGAAACAGGAAATCCGTAAAAACAGATCATTTAGAATAACCGAACACGTGATCCTTAGCACTTAGTAAGTCCCGCCCTGATAGGGAATGAGGCCGAGAGCCCAAAATTCACCATTTTAACAAAACACACTGTTCACGTAAGTTTTCTATTGGATTGCAACAATGTCTACACCAAAGAGCTCAGAATGTAGGTAAGTGTTTCAAAGTTAAGGAAAGTTCAGAAAGGTTTCTTTCCCAGTCCCACCACTCAAGGGGAAAGCCCAGTGAGGGTGGGGATTCTTAACCAGACCACCACTGATCATAGTCAGGGTAGGGAGAGAGAGGGTGTGAGCCTTACATCCATGCAACCCCCTAAGGCGCGGTGGGGGACAGGAATTGCGAAGCCTTCAGAGAACTTTTTGGGCATTGTCCCTTCAACTTAAATTTCAGGCTCTATCCCTATCAAGCCTAAGATGAAGAGCCGTGGAAGGCTCGAAACACGTGTTAGGCTGTTACTTGTACTAAACCTTGGACTTTAAAGGCTGTTCTCTCATACAAATCACTTGGACTCTTGATTTTTATTTTGCTATACTTGGCGCAGTGAAACTGAGACTTGTTTGTGTTGTAGATGTTTTATACAAGTTGAAGGTCCCAAGGATGCACTCAGAACGGGTGATCCAGGGACACTTCTGAAAGGATCAGCAGGCAGTATCCTCAAGCAGGATTCAGGACGGGTTGTTCCCAAAAGTCCAGGGGTCGAAGCACTGACGAAAGACCTTCTGGAGATCAGGACAGAGGAGCCGGTCCTTCCCGGGACTGGACTGGAGTCGATGCTGGCCAGCTGCAATGGTTGTCCACAGTTCTTCAGCGGACTGCACTTCTTTTTAGGGTTCTTGGCTCCAACAATGATCTGTCGTATGGCTGCATGTGTCCTTCTTTCATCCAGGATTTGTACTAAAGTCCCAACAGGTCCATCAATGGTAAAGATCTGCACCATTCAAACTAGCAGGGACATCCACTGTTCAAACATTCTGCCCAGCAACAGACACACCATGGCTCGGATGTGGGCTTGGACACACACACTGCCACTTTGTTCAGAAATGCCAGAGCTTTCCCCGGGAAAGGGCTTTCCATATGAGGCGATTCCATACCCGAGAGGGGAAGAAGAAGGCCAACGGACACAAATGGCCAAAGAACATGCAAAAATCTCATGGCGCGGCCATTTTTAAGAGTATATGGTACTCTTCATGGTATTATGCGTTAAAATGCAAACGTGCATGAGTAAAAAGTTGAAAACCCTTTCAGAAAAATATCTGCTGCCCACCAGCCCATCCTGGGCACATTATATTTGTAACCAAAAAGTTGCAAAATAAAAAGTTATAAAAATAGAAAGTATCCTAAACACACTTCACTTTAGGGTTATGTGTACAGCTTTAAAAATAAAATAAATCCACAAAGGGAGACAGTCTCCCAGTACTCATAGTCTTTGGAACTGATCAGCATAAGAGTGAGCACTTACCAACCTATATTTCTCTGCAGGCCAGAAAAATATGTAAATCGACCCTGTGTCTGCAAGACAAAATGAATATCTTTCTCAATCTGCCATCCGCTACTCTCCATCCACTGCAACTAATCTAGAACAGGACAGTGAGACTTATCCTTGGCCTCAAGCCCTGGGACCGTATCTCTCCAGCCCTAAATTCTCCCAACTGGCCCTCGATGGGAGCAAGTGTCAAGTTCAAGACCCTCTTCATCGTCCACAAGGCTTTCTGGGGCCGTGGCGTGCAATACATCCAACTCTCTCTTCTAAAATACCTTCCCTCTCAAGTCCTTCTCTCCCCTACCTTAAACTCTTTGATGGTCAGGCACTTCTGCAGGCAGAGAGTGGGAGGTAGATCTCTTTCCTCTGCAGGTGCCTCCCTCCAGCTATGATATGGAGCAATATGGGACTTGTCTGGCGATGAATCTGTAGGCGGTGAAGGAACACTCTGCAAAACTGTCACTCGGCAGAGCGCCATCAAAATACCCGTTTCCAAAGTCCTCACAGCACGATACTGAGCCACCTACTCTCGAGAAGCATTGGGAAGGATGTTGCCACAAGAAGTCCAAGAAGTGTTCACACATGCATAGCGAATCTCACCACTCCTCATCATCATCACCACAGAGAAGGAAATGCAGACGCGATTCCGACGCGTCGGAATGACAGGGATAAGTCGTACCCAGCTAAAGGTGCGTCCAGCGAAGAGTGGTAGGACTTTAAGAATCAAGTGCTGAAAGTCTTTGAAAAAGCCTCAGCTTGTACAGCATCGGCTTCGATGCCGCAGGTGGATTCGGCTCCAACCGTGCCCAGTCCATCTGGCACAAAGGCAGCCAAGGGAGGTCGAATGCACTTGAGTGAGCCCCCATAGGAGAAACCAACTCTTTCTCTGATACCACCGACAGCCCCCTCAGGCCAAGAAATCCCACAGCGGGTGGAAGCCCTGCAAGATCGAAACTTCGTACCGGATTCTAGATCGCGTTTTTCGATTTGATGCAGTCGATTTATGACAAAGACGGCAACCTGGTACCTTTTTGGGTTCGACCCGATGGGGAAGCGGGGGTACAGCCTATGACCCGTTGCCAGATTTTATGGCAGACCAGGCTGGGTTACTGCAACTGGAGGAGGGCCTTGATGACGCCAGTGGACTAGATATGTCTCCAGATGTTGAATTCCAGAAGTTAAACCCCTACATGCACCCGCACGCCCAATACCCCAAGTCTTTCGAGAAGATCATTGTGGCTCCAGGCCTTGGCGCGCCGACGAAGCCGGTGTCACAGTACAAGCTTACTGGCATCCTTGTCCATGGGCAGCAGACTGAGTGGGCTTTACTCTTCTATTCTGCCGTAGCAGATCCGGTTATGGTCTTGTGGCAGCGCCTGTGCTCGACACCGGCAGTCGCCATGGAGCTCACAAAGAAGTATACGTTGTCAAGAGGTGACCTTCTTTTCTTGACGGCTCACCTAGACTCAAAGGGTTGGTGGTCCAGGCTGCAACGGTTACGTCCAGGCCCTCAACGTCGAATCTCCCAATGGGGAGTCGAAAAAAATCAACTCTTTTGCAAAGAACGTTTTTGCCTCGGGGAGCATGGCTCTTGAAGCCGTGAATGCCTCTTGTGCCTTCACAAAATATTGACATGTCCTCTGGAGCCCCATTTTGGAAGCATCTGATCACCTCCCATGCGAGCGGTCAAGAATGTGTTCCTTGAGATAGTTGCTGTTAGCAATGAAAGTGGCCTGTCAAACGCTCCAGCAGGTTTGGATGCTGCAGACTGTATGGGTTGTGCCATGGGCACTTTGACATTCCTGCACAGATCTGCTTATCTGAGGGGTGGGGTTTTTGCTCGAATGTTCAGTCGAGGGTGCTGGATCCTGCCTTCAAAAGAGAACATCTATTTGGCCCCAAAGCCGATGAGTCACTAGAGAATTTCAAGGAATCTAATCTTACAGCTAAATCCCTAAGATTAGCTGCACAGCAGCAGCCTCCACACCATAATTTTGCCTTTGGGTCCTGTGATAAACCTGAGGGCTTTCTCACTTATGGGACCCAGGAATTCTTTAAGTGGCCATGGCATGGTCATCGCCTTTGGAACCAGACCCTGGGTGGGCCAGTGCGGGAGGATCACCTGAGCAGGGGTTTCTTGGGGACAGTTGGAGAAATGCTCTCGGGAGAGACACAGTATTCCCCCCTTTCTGACAAATCCCTAATTGAAACTTCCTCCACCTTTATGAGTTGTTATGAATCCTGTCCCATTGCCCCCTCCCCAATTCCAACAGGTACTAACACTAAAGGGAGGCGTACGAGAAGAAATATATCCCTATCCGACATCTACACAGTCACTATGGGACATTATCATCTAAAACCCATTCACCTATAACCACACATCTGGCCCCTTCACCCTGACAAACACTTACAGAAGCTTCCCTCCATCATTAGGGAAAACTACACCTCCCATACTTCCTCCCCATTGCCTTCTTTAAAAACCACTGGGATGAAGAAGAATGGGAACAGAGCTATGAGGATTGCCCATAGGAACCAGTGTACCATGGATTCCTATGGGCAGTTTCCATCTTGTCCCACTAACGAGGACAGGCAGAGTCAGGCCTCCCTTTTCAACCACTTGCTCCTGACTCCAATTAACACCCCCTGTCAGAATAAAAGGGAATACTGAGACACACTTTGAGCAAGCAGGGGATGCAGTGTGGACCAGAGAAGCTGAAGAGCAGAGGAGAGTGCTTAAAGAACCCTGGATAGTCTGGAAGGGAACTGAGGGCCAAGACGCTGATCCTGTGTTGTTGAAGAGCTGCAGCAGGGCTGAGGAGCTGTGCTTTCCAAGAGCCAGAGAGGGCAGCTCATATCCTGCTGTCTCTGTCCACAGAAGTACTTTTTTCCCCTGGGAATATGAAGGGAAGCCCAGGTACCTGAGGGGCAGGTGGGAAGACCCTGACCTCGACCCAGAAAGTTCCAGAGAAGTTGCTCGCCAGATCCACGCTACCCAGGTGAGTTTCATGGCAAGAGAGAGGAAATCCCGGTGAGCGTGTGTGTGTGTGGCTCGAGCGGAAACCTGAGCATTGAATTTGAGAAAGAAGCAGGAAATAAAAAGGCCCATGAAAGGCATTATGGGACTTGACGTTCTTTTTGAAGTCAAGGGAAAGTGGCTGTAAAATAAAGTAACAAAGTGGTCTCACTTACTAGTCCCCTGGAATCTGTCATGCAGGTGGCCAGGACATGACCATCTCTATTGGATCCAGCTCCTGGGGATGGACCAGTGCCGGAGGATCACCTGGATGGGGGGGTCCTCGGGGAGTGGATGTGGGACACCGATGGGTGTGATGCGGTATCCCCCTTCTTCCAACACCTCTACCCCCATCCTACAACATAGGATACTCAGAAGCTCTAACCCGCCTTTTTCTGAAACAAAAACTTTCGCACAACACGAAAAACAACAGACTAACACCAGAGGCGTTTACCTGACATGTCCCAACACAAGGGTCAGGCAATGTCAGGCAATTGACCAGAATCACACACACCTGATGGCTTTTACCCTTCCCCACCACTACGAACAAGGCAAACCGCACGACAAGACAGCTATCCCAGTACAGCAATTCAATAGGAGGAGAAAGGCGGCGAGAACAGAAGGGGTGACAAGGAGAGAAGCAACCTTGCCGTTTCCGACCCAGACCTGCAAAACCTTGTGAAAGGAATCATAAAACCGCGAACAATAGCCAGCGTGTGTTGCAGCAGATGTCAACGGTACACGGAGCATGCCTACGCTTACGCTGATAATCAGAACAGGGAAAGATGCTTGCTACCGTGGTACCGTCCTTGACTCCAGAGACAGGAAAAGCCAAGCGGTTCATCACAGCCGGTGAGTCGAGGGGAGAACCGATAAGAAACCAAACTGTGTTGAACGAGAGTCACAAATGGCAAATTAAGGGAAAACCCACTGCAGAGGGGTCTGGAACCACGTGGGTTCTCATTCGAGAGACTAGTTGATCCCACATTTGTTGAAACTACCGATACCAGAAGGCCCTAGGAGAGCCGCAAGGAAAAGGTCAAAGTGGTCATACAGGGGTCTAGCAAAACCCCCTGTACAGTCGAAGGTCTTTGACCTGCACGTAATTGGAAAGCTAAGGAGACATTCTACCCTTTGGACTTACTTCGACCCCCAGGGTCTTTACAAGGCTAATGAATGCAATGCCACCCCTATTCAGGGTGCAAGGCCATCATATTTACCAATATCTAGATGACTGGCTTGTCAGAGCGAGATCTCCGCAAGCGGTCCAACATACGGCATCCACCCTCATAAAATGCACTCTATGACCTGGGATTTTCTATCAATCTCAAAAAGTCACAGTTGGTGCCCACGCAGGGCCTTACCTTCCTGGGACTTATCTTGGGAACAAGCTCAGAGAGGATCTTTCCCTATGAGGACAAGATCACGGCCATCAAGAAGGCCACTGGACATTTTCTCAGCAGAGCAGTGACCTCAGCGTGGTGGTACAAGCACCTGTTGGGAGATATGGCTGCATGTCTTCTTGCAGTGCCACATACAAGGCTCAAAATGAGGCAGCTACATTTCTCTACTTCTTGGAACCAAGAGAAAGGTTCACAGGTGGAGCAGGACAGCATTCCACAACAGCTCCACCAGGATCTGATGTGGTGGGGTACGGACAACAACCTGCGGATAGGCAGGCCCTTCCGGCAACCAACAACTCATGTCACCATTACCACAGACTTATCCCTAGAGGGATGGGGAGTTACCCTGGACAGTCACAGCGTCCATGGAGTATGGTCCCGGCAGGAACAGCTAGTGCTCATCAACTGGCTCAATATGATAGCTATCTGGCTTGCTCTCAAAGCCTTTCTGCCTATTATCAGTGGCAGGGCAATTCTGATTCAAAAGGCAGCTCCACCTGCATGTATTACATCAACAAGCAGGGTGGCACCCGGTCCCTTACCCTCTGCAGACTGATGGTCGACATTTGTGAGTGGGCTCTTGTGAACAACATATATCTGTCAGCAGTCCACCTCCCACGGCAGTCCAACCTAGAGGCGGACAGGCTCAGCAGGCTAGGCACGGACAACTACGAATGGCAGTTGAACGAGTAGGTCCTTCAGGATATCTTCAACAGGTGGGGTCATCCGCATTTGGACCTCTTCGCCACCAGTGCCAACATGAGGCGCCTCCAGTTTGCCTCCCGGCAAGGGCAAGGCAGGTGTTCACTGGCTGGGTGACGCAATGCAGATCCACTGGAACAACAGGACCGCTTACACTACCCCCACCCCCCACTCCCCTGGTGCGCAGGGTCATCTGCAGGGTCAGGGAGTCGAGGGGCCTTTGGATCATCCTGATAGCCCCATGGTGGCCAGCACGACCCTGGTTCTCAGAGCTGCTCAGCCTGTCAGACCAGGCCCCCGTACACCTCCCGCTGGGCCCAGCACACCTACTCTCTCAGCAGGGGGGCACAGTCACCCACCCCTCCCCACAGAAGTTAGCCCTCGCAGCGTGGTTCCTGAACAGGTCTCCCTGAAGCATCTGCACCTGTCACAGGCTAACCTGACCATTATAGAGTGGGCTAGGAGTGACACCACCAGGAGCCAGTATAAAAGCAAGTAGACCAGGTTCGGTCACTGGGTAGAGTCAAAGGAAACTGAGCCTTTGACTTGAACGTTGGATGACATGCTCTCCTTCTTGGCCCACCTTGCACACTTAGGAGTGCAAGTAGACACAAGCCACGGTTATCTGGCGTCCATTGGAGCTTACAAGATCTCTCAGGAGGAGGTATTCACATCCTCGAATCCAGTGGTTAAGATGCACTTAGCTGGCCTAACTAGACTATATCCACCTATCAAGAAACCGCACCCAGTGTGGGACCTTAATGTGGTACTGGGCGCCCTGGCCCACAAACCATTCGAGCCGATCCGTGGACATCAGGCTAGTTACCATTAAGACGGCCCTCCTAGTGGGCATTACCTTGGCACGCCGAATCAGTGAGATCCAGGCGCTAGTGGCTTCAGAGCCATATACTATGTTTCATAAGGACAAGGTGGTGCTCAGAACACACCCCGCATTCTTGCCTAAGGTAGTCTCCTCTTTTCACTTAAATTAGGTGTTACCAACTTTCTTTGCGGATCCTAAGGATGACGCTCAGAGGGTACTTCACTGTCTAGATATCAGACGTGCTCTAAAATTCTACCTGAACAGGACCAAGAGCTTCCGCAATTCAGACTCCCTCTTCGTCACCTTTGGGGGGTCAAAACCAGGCTGTCAGACCTCCAAGGCTTCCACCACAACATGTACATACCCCAAAGGCAAGTACAAACTCCCATTGCATTCACATTTTTTTACTACATGATAAACAATCTCTTTTTATAAGGATCAACCTCAATTGATTGTCACAATTCTTCTTTATTTTATTTTATTAAGTGCATAGGAACATACAGAAAGAATGTGCACAAAATGTCATATCATTTAAAAACACAAGAAGTTCATAGAACAATCTATGATATAATAATACATATTAATCGTATCTACACACACACACCATACTATGATCTACCATTCTAACTCATCCACATCAAGCTCATTCATTCCCATTCAACTGCTTACATACTGTGCAAAACACACAATAAGAACAATTTTGTACAAAAAAGTAGGTCACAGAGTTTAACCTAAAGGGCTATTTTGTAACCATCAATGCACCCATCATTTACAATCATGGCATGTATCACTTTGTGATTTGGATACAATAATTTTCCACAAGCGTTGTATAACTGTCCAACTTATTGTCCAAATGGAATTTAAACAAGTACAATGTCGACTTGAGTTTCGGCCGGGCATTTAAATGTGGTTTCCCTGCCACAGCCATCCTCCGGACATACAAAAATCAATTTTCGATCACATATGTGTGTGTTGACAGTTTGACCAGAGCCTATCTGCCTTGTCTGTGTTTCCTACATTTGCATCACAGATATAAGAAAGGGGGAGAAAAACATCCCAATAAGAAAAAATTAGAAGCAGGAGTAGGCAACCCATGCAACAATACTATACTTTTGGATTTTTAATATTTAATTGCAACATGCAAAAAAAAAAAAACATGATCACACCATACCATGACTAGTTACGTCAAATTTGCTGGTCATGCCAGCATTAAAAACGTGTGTATAAAAAGAGTTGTAACGCTCCCAAAGTCCAAAAATCTATGTGTCTCGCGGGTATTGCCACCACAACAGAGTCCTCTACAGGTTTGTACACAGAGCCTGTTTCCCTTTTCTTCGTTGGTGTGGGTGTCCCAACAATCTGTTATTAACGAATGACGGATCCCCTATAATATTCCATCTTTACAATTCTATTCACTTGGGTACCGGGATCCCACCCAAATCGAAACTTCAAAGAGGTACCCATGGGGTAGATTAAATAGAGTGGATGCAGAGCCACTGTGGTGTACTTGCACAAATCGTTGCATAAAATAGTTCTCTACGATCATCACAGGCCCACTAGTCCAAAATATCAACATACCTAATTCTTGAGTGTACCGCTGTCAATGGGTGGATTTCCAATCATGTCAATTCGGTGCTAATGGCCTCCCCAGCAAGGATTGCAGTTTTGAAATTGAAATGCGGAAGTCTCCCCAGTTGGCGAGTTTCTATTCCTTAACCGCATCTGTTTTTGCTTCTTGTGGACTGTAATTCAATCTACAAAGATGTAATGTGCAGTGTTAAATACGGCACTCCACTCCATCTCTACCAAGTGCCTGTCCCTCTTTACGGACTGCCCCAAAAACATTTTGCTTGCCGTCTCGCATCGCCCAATGTTTTCCAT
The DNA here is from genome assembly GCF_040938575.1 of Ambystoma mexicanum. Lineage (NCBI taxonomy): Eukaryota > Metazoa > Chordata > Amphibia > Caudata > Ambystomatidae > Ambystoma > Ambystoma mexicanum. The sequence goes on along the minus strand of NC_090936.1, from coordinate 293,139,356 downwards.
AGTATACACTGACCTTGCGCCTTGTAATTCATCTAAAATTCGCTCAGCTCGAACGTTCCTTAAGTTCAAAATCAATGTTTTCCATGTTTTCCTATATTGTAATACAAACCCATTGCATCATCGACACATGACCAACACATGGTTTGTGTATGAAAAATTGCAATGTTACCTCTTCTTGTATATGTGTGTTCCAAAAAGGGCAAATTCATTTTGCATTTTTTGCCGCCATATATGTCGCCATATCTATTCTTCTAAACATGACGGTCTCGATCTACTGTGAAAGAAAAAATGGACACCACATCAGTGGCATATTATGGGCCTCTGTGTCCAGGACAATCATACCTCAAGTTTCAAAAAGCGTCAATGAATCAAGGCAACCGCACAGAGGACATTCAGGGAAGTAGCAAACCGATTGCTACCTCCCGGATGTTCCAACTGTCCATCGCTAATCTCGTACCAATCGATGGACATGGCACCTCCGTTTGTCGTAGACAACTTGGGCAGAAAAACATCAGCAGATGGCTTCCCATTTTATGGCAAGACTGTGCTGTCATATTTATAAACAGTGCCTCTTACAGATTACGGTAGTGCAATATGTCTGTGCCTCCTAGTGGGATATCTAATCAAACGTTCAACTGTTGAGGCCCTGGGGGCACCAAGGCTTCCATAGCAAGGTGGATGGTTATGGCCATCAAGGAGGTGTATGAAGGGCAGCACAAGCCGCTACCAGCAAACATGCATGCCCATGCCATCAGAGCTAAGGCTACAGCAGTAGCTTTCTAAAGACACGTTCTGTGGCAGGTTATCAGCAAGACGGCCACTTGAGCAACTCCCTTGGCCTTCTGCAAGCACTACTGCTTGGATGCCAGAGCCACAACGGACGCGGCATTTGGTCAGGCAGTGTTAAGGAACTTGTTTTCTTAAGAGGGGCGAGTCTCCACCCTGAGGCTACATTCAGTTGTAATCGCCCATACAGTATGGAGGAAAGGGGACTATGGACTAGGAGTACGTTAGTCACTACGATGAGTAATTTATCATTTCTTTTCTTGAGAACTATCCTACACCCCTTTTTTGTTTGTTTGTTTATTTATTGTGCGCACCGGACCCTGGGGTAGCAGGGCGCAAGAGAACAAGGAAGTTTACAGCTTGGTTACATACATTACAAGTTACAGGTTACAGAGCAAGTAGAGTGGCCATTACTTGACTTTGCAAGGTAAAACAAGTGCAGACAATCAATCAAATCCATGGTGAGCGAGCAATATAGCAGGTTGGTGGCGAACGAGCAATATAGCAGGTCATTGCGTGTCAGGTGAAGTACATGTGGAAGTGCAAGGGTAGAGAGTCATTTAAATCTCCTTCTCAGTAAGCCATTTTATGGTGTTCTTTCTGAAGTTGTTGAACGTTTGGTTAGATCTGAGTGCATGAGGTAGGGCATTCCATACTTGCGCTGCCTTGACTGGGAAGCTGGATCCTCCAATAGTGGCTAGTTTAAATCTGGGCACTAATAGGCAGTTAGGGATGACTGTCCTTGTAAGTAAAGTGGGATTTTTTCTGTTGAAGCGTTCTGAGAGGTAGCGGGGGGCTTTGTTGTTTAAGCATTTGTGGATAAGGGAGGCAGATTTGATGTTGATTTTTTCTTAGGTGGATAACCATTTGTGTTTACGTCTTATTTCTGAGATTTGTACTCTTCTAGGGATACTTAGTGCCGCTCTAAGTGCATTGTTTTGGAGCACTTGGATTCTATTGATGATTTGTTTGGTTGTCCCTATGTAAAGGGCGTTGCAATAGTCTAATTTTGATAAGATGAGGGCTCTTGCTAGGATAAGACAGCTGTCATCTGATAGGAATTGTTTCCCAGCTCGTATTAGTTTGCATGTATAAGCCGTGGATGAGGCCAATGCGTTCACCTGTTTGGTAAGAGATAGTGTCACATCAAGGTAAAAACCTAGGGTTTTTACTTCTCTAGCGACTTTGATGGTGTTACCATCGATGATGAAGGCTGAGTAGTTTTGGTTGAGTTTGAAAATGCGGGCTGCCGTACCCAGGATGATGAGCTCTGTTTTGTCATCGTTCAAGCATAGGCCATGGTTGGCCATCCATGCTTGAACGATGCTATAGACTCTGTTCACCAAAGCCAGATCTTCAACGTAATCCCCAGTAAGTGGTAGGAGAATCTGGGTATCGTCTGCGTAGTTAGTATAGGTGATACCTAGATTATCAAGATCGTCGAAGAGTGGCTTGGTGAAGATATTATAGAGTGTCGGCGAGACACAGGATCCCTGGGGCACTCCGCAGGTGATGGGAGTCGGGTCTGCTGCCGCTGCGGGGGAGGAACACCCTCATGGTCCTGTCACTAAGGAATGACTGTATCCAGGCTATAGCCTCCCCTGAGAAATGGGCCGCCGAGTCCAGGTGATTGCATAGGACTCTGTGGTCCACCAAATCAAAGGCGGCTGATAGGTCTAGGAGGAGGAGGAGAGCTAATTTGCCCTGGTCTCTGAGTGAGTCTATTTGGGCCTTTAAGTCGATAAGGGCAGTTTCTGTGCCGTGTTGTGGACGGAAACCGGATTGGCGGGTGCCAAGGAGATGGTTCATCTCAAGGAAGTTCTGGATTTGGGTGTATGCTACCTTGTCTAATATTTTTAGTAAGAAAGGCACCGTGGTGATGGGTCTATAATTTGTAGGAATGTTGGGGTCCAATGTTTGCTTTTTTAGAAGGGGGAGTACCCAAGATTCCTTTAGATTGCGAGGGATTGTGCCCGTAGTGAAGGAGGCATTAATAAGTTTTGTAATGAAGGGGGCTAGATCTCTAGCCGCGTCCTTAATCAATTGTGCAGGGCATTGGTCACCTTTGCAATTAGAGGGTTTAAGAGTCAGAATGGTCTTCTCTACCTCAATTACCGAGACCTTGGAGAAGCGGAATAGGGTAGATTCTTTGGGTGTGGGAATTTTGTCCAACGGAGGTTGAGTTGGTAATGAGGCTTTCTTTAGGGCAATTTTGGTTTGGAGGTTGGCCACTTTGTTGGTTAGTGCCAGTTGTATGTCTGTACACCAGGTTTTATCTTTGATGGAGTCATCCTGTACTGCGATAGGGGTTTCCAATTCTTTTAAGATGGAGAATAGCTCCTTCATACTGGAGTTGGCTTGGGTGATCCTGTTATTGTAAGTTTCTTGTTTGGCCCGGATAATATCTTTTTTGTATTGCGAAGAGATGTTTATTAGGTTGGTTTTATTTTCAGCGGTCGGGTGCCGGTTCTATGCTGTTTCGCATTTTCTCTTCTGTAGTCTTAAGTTTTTTAGGTGGGGTGTAAACCAGGGGTTCAGGTGCTTTTTGGTTTACTGTTCCTAAGTTTGAACGGAGCAACTCTGTCAAGAGCAGAGGACATGGCATTATTGAATTCATCCACTAGGGTGCCTGGGTCAGTGTGATCGGGAAGAGAATTCAGTTTGGGTAGGATATAGGGCAGAATATTAACAGCTGTGATGTTTTTCTTGTTTCTGGTTAAGGTGGGTATGGCGGGCGTGGGTGTAGAAACTGTGGGTCTTTTAGAATTGAGGGTAAAGGAGATAAGATGATGGTCTGACCATGTTTGGGGGGCAATGGCTGTTATAGAAGGGTTACAGTTGTGACTGGCGATCCAGTCAAGAGTTCTTCCTTTGGTATGTGTGGGAGTATTCACGATCTGCGTGAAACCTAGTTCCGAGAGGGTATTGGCTACAGCAGTAGCCTGGTGGTCATTGATATCGTTGAACCCTAGGTTGAAGTCACCTAACACTAAGGTTTGAGAGGAATTTTTTAGCTTCTCAGAGATAACAGTGGTGATATCTTCATTGAAAGTGCTGATGGGGCCAGGGGGTCTATAGAGGAGGTAGATATTTAGTGTTTGAGAGTTGGCGGTGGGTAGTTTGATGGAGAGAAGCTCACAGGATTTAAGGGAAGGTGTGGAGGTGATTCTCATAGAGAGATCAGATTTGGCGATAATTGCTATTCCTCCACCACGTGCGTCTGGTCTGTCAGCTCTGAGGATGGTGTAGTTTTCTGGGACTGCCAGAGTGAGTGCCGGACCTGCTGCCTCGTGGAGCCATGATTCGGTAATGGCGATGAAGTCAAGGTCATTTTCCCGTATGGCATCTGCTATGTGGATAGCATGAGCGACTAATGATCTGGCATTGATTAAGCTTTTAATTCGGGTTCTGGCAGCACTGTGAGAGGGAAATTGGCCATAGGTTTGTGAGTTTTATGGTAGAGTTGGCTACTGGGAGGGGCGGTGGCTGCCAATGGTCGAAGTAGTTTGGGACGAAGGTGTTCCAGGTTGATGTTATATTTAATGATAGGTTCGAATATTTTGGGTAGTCGAGCACGGAGTCTAAGGTTCCTCTGTGCTAGGTTGCAAGATTTGGAGATAGGTTGTATGTAGGCTCCTGGGCCCTCTGTGGGCAGAAGTGATGGCATGGTCATATAGATAATGGTGAATATGACTGTCAGATTGGTGAGCGATGCTTGGTGGGCTGGGTTAGGCAGGAAGGAGTACATAATGTTGCTACTAGATAAACTAGGGAGACTAGACTTGGATGCCGTAGTTGGATGCCGGGCAGAGTAGGCTAAGTGCAGTCATCAGATACTAGACGAGATAAATGCAACAGTCAAGAACTAGGCTAAAAGCAATAGTCAGATACAAGTCTAAAGCAGCAGTCAAATACTAAATGAAGATAAGGCTAAATACAGTGATAGGAGTATTTGTGCTAGATGCGTCAATTGGGAGTGGAAAGTGTGCTAGCAAAGGATGACTTAGCCCTTTCAGCGTTACGGTAGTCTCTATGCGACCATAGGGGATGACGCAAAAGTACAGTGATCTCTAGGTGACCATAAGGCGCAATGCAATAGTACAGTGGTCTCTAGGCGACCATAAGGCACAACGCAGTAGTACAGGGGTCTCTAGGCGACCATAAGGCACAACGCAATAGTACAGTGGTCTCTAGCGACCATAAGGCACAACGCAGTAGTACAGGGGTCTCTAGGCGACCATAAGGCACAACGCAATAGTACAGTGGTCTCTAGGCGACCATAAGGCACAACGCAGTAGTACAGGGGTCTCTGGCGACCCGAATGGTTGAGGCAAGACAAAGTGGCTCTGTATGGGCAGCAATGGCTGGGCATGGGCAACAAAAGAGGTATCCGTTTTATAAACAGTGCAGAGACGGAGAAAGCACAGGCATTAGATTGATAAGTGGTTATGTTATACAGCAACTAATGGGGAGAGTAAGATGGATTGGATCGCCAAGTGGTACCAGGTGGGATATTCGTAGGCGGGCCGCAGGGACAATAATAAGCACGGCTGGGAGGTTGCGTTTGGGGAAGAGAGCACAAACGGTAGGGGACACGTATATTACGAGTGCTCGCCAAGTTACAGCTAGGTAACGCAGTGTCAATGTCTAAAGGTCAGTAAGTCATATGCATTGAGTGAGTAGCTAATAGTATGACTATGGCATTTTGGGCGGCACATATGAAAATGACATGCATGTCTGGGGATGGTGTAAGGATTAGATATAGCCCGCAGGCTTACCTCAAAGGACAAAGAGTCTCTGTGTTGCTCCTGCAGTGGGGTTTCTGTGGGGGAACTCCTACTCTGACCCTGGAGCGTAACAGTCTGGCGTAGCAGCGCGGAGCAATAAAGGTGGGAATAGTCAGTGTCCGAGCACATAGTTCTTTCTAGTAGAAGCTGGTCGAAACATATGTGCCCGCAGCGTCCCGGGGCGAACAGGGGAAGAACAGGGCCTTTTTCCTCTGGCCTTCTTCCGGAGCCGGCTTCCGCCTACCGGTGTAGGGGATTGGCTCAAATATGCAGCTAGTTACTTGGCAACGCTACACAGCCTCGTTTTCAGGCCGCATTGCGACCGTCATTTTGGGGTCACGCCACATATTGTGACAAAATGGTGGATCGTCGAGGTGGCAGTGTGCAAATGCACAGGAGGGGCTCAAGTGGGCAGCAGGCCTCAGGATGCAGGCGCACAGTGGGTAAAGGAGGCTTGTTAGCCATTCACTTGCCTCATCAATATGGATATTTCCGAGATTGCTGCTTCATGATGGTCAGGCAGCATGCGTAGAGTATTCCGGCGGGTGCTTCAGGTAGGATGTGCTCGTGAGGGGCAGGGAGGGGCTCCAGCCCTCTCACCCTTCGTGGATGCAGCTGAGTGGGGCTCACTGGGGAAGAACAGGGCCTTTTTCCTCTGGCCTTCTTCCGGAGCCGGCTTCCGCCTACCGGTGTAGGGGATTGGCTCAAATATGCAGCTAGTTACTTGGCAACGCTACACAGCCTCGTTTTCAGGCCGCGTTGTGACCGCCATTTTGGGGTCAGGCCACATATTGTGACAAAATGGTGGATCGTCGAGGTGGCAGTGTGCAAATGCACAGGAGGGGCTCAAGTGGGCAGCAGGCCTCAGGATGCAGGCGCACAGTGGGTAAAGGAGGCTAGTTAGCCATTCACTTGCCTCATCAATATGGATATTTCCGAGATTGCTGCTTCATGATGGTCAGGCAGCATGCGTAGAGTATTCCGGCGGGTGCTTCAGGTAGGATGTGCTCGCGAGGGGCAGGGAGGGGCTCCAGCCCTCTCACCCTTCGTGGATGCAGCTGAGTGGGGCTCACTGGGGAAGAAAAGGGCCTTTTTCCTTTGGCCTTCTTCCGGAGCCGGCTTCCGCCTACCGGTGTAGGGGATTGGCTCAAATATGCAGCTAGTTACTTGGCAACGCTACACAGCCTCGTTTTCAGGCCGCGTTGCGACCGCCATTTTGGGGTCAGGCCACATATTGTGACAAAATGGTGGATCGTCGAGGTGGCAGTGTGCAAATGCACAGGAGGGGCTCAAGTGGGCAGCAGGCCTCAGGATGCAGGCGCACAATGGGTAAAGGAGGCTAGTTAGCCATTCACTTGCCTCATCAATATGGATATTTCCGAGATTGCTGCTTCATGATGGTCAGGCAGCATGCGTAGAGTATTCCGGCGGGTGCTTCAGGTAGGATATGCTCGTGAGGGGCAGGAAGGGGCTCCAGCCCTCTCACCCTTCGTGGATGCAGCTGAGTATTAGTTGTGAGGTTTGGCAATAGGTTTATTAGTATAAGCCCTTTTTGTTTTGACAGAACGCCACTAGGAATTACTTATTTTTCTTTTGATGGTTGACGCTTGCTCCCATATTAGATTTAGGTTTAGATTAGGTGATTTTAACAACTCGCATACAACATTCATTGTTCAATAAACACCCTTGAACTGTGATCACTTGTGTCTGTCTTACTTGTTGTCACGATGAGTTCCTCAGAGAGCACAGTACAGTCGCGGGCTTCTCCAGCACGAGACGACAGTTCAAAGTGGTAGCTCTCAGGGCACTGTCTCAGGCTTTTCTAACACAAGATAATAGTTCAGCTTTTAACCCTCAAGCTTTCAGTTATCAGGGCAGTCGATGGCCAAGTCTCGTTTCACTTAAGTCTCTTGCCTTCAAGTACCTGACGTGTTCAAACAACAACAACAAAAGTTCCTTTAACAAATGAAAATTCTTTTACAAGATTCGCTGGTTGATGGGTTCACCCCTGGGTCCCCCCTCTTCCGGGCGTTGACCCTTCTCAATCATTTATCACAGTTTCACTCTGGGTGCTAGCTTCACCACTGGTCCCCCTCTTCTGGGCACTGACCCTTCTCAGTTGTTTACCACAATATCCCACAGTTCCTTTATCAAACAACTTTGGGTGATATCTTCACCCCTGGATCTACCTCGGTTAGGCTCGGACCCCTCTTGTGTTTTTATCTTCTCGGGTGATGGCTTCACCCCTGGATCTCCCTCGGTTGTGCTCGGACCCCTCTTGCCTTTTTATCTTCTCGGGTGATGGCTTCAACCCTAGATCTCCCTCTGTCGAGCTCGGACCCCTCTTTACTTCTTGCAGGATTTCTCCTCCCTTATTTTCTCAATGTCTGTTTCTTGGGTGATGGCATCACCCCTGGATCTCCCTCGGTCGGGCTCGGACCCCGCTTTATTTCACATTTGTCCAATATCGGTGGGATTCACTTCCCTTTCTTGCGCAGTGCTTGTAGATCAAAGTCTTTTGATTGACCCTCTGTATGACCACTTTGACCTATATCATCAGCCCTCCTATGGCCTTCTGGTGCTTGTAGTTTCTCTCATATTGGGCTTGACAAGAGTGTCTCAAGTTAGCACCCACAAGGTGCCGCTTTCCCTATGTAGCTGGTCTCCCGTTCACACTTTTAACAGTTCATTCAAAGTTCATCAGCTTTGGTTCAAAACGTGCCCTTTGCGATTCTCACTCATCACAGCCCGGTTCTTATCGGTTTTCCCCTCGACTCACCGGCTTTGTGTACCTGCTTGGCTGTTGCCTTTCTGGAATAAAGGCCGGTACCATGGGCGCAGGAGCTTCCCTCGCTCCTGCTTATCGGCATAGGTTAGCCCTGTGTACCATTGACATCTGCTGCAGGACACTTGTGCTATTGTTCGCGGTTTTAGGCTCTCTTCCACGAAGGATCCGTGGGCCTGGGACAAAAAGGGCAAGGTCACTTCTCTCCTCGCCACCCTCTCACTTCCTGCCGCCATTCTACTTATTTTTGAACTGCCGCGTGGTAGCCGTCTCGTTGTGCTGTCTGCTGTACTCGCCTTGCTCGTACTGTGCTCTCTGGCTCCACCTTTTATCGCTGTGTGGAAAGCAAAGGGCTGTCAGGTGTGTGTGATTATCACCATTTGCCTGACTGCCCTGACCCTTGTGTTGGGACATGTCAGGTAAACAGCATTAGTATTAGTCCATTTCCTGTCACAAGGTGAGAAAGTGTTTGTATTGGAAAAAGAGGCCGTTAGAGTTTTCGAGTGTCCTACGGGATAGGATGGGGAAAAGGTGTCATAAGAAAGAAGATGGTTAGACAACTCAGAAAGGTAGGATGAAAGGAAATGACCAGGGGAATTGTGGCAACATTAGTGTTTGGTGAAAGCAGACCGGGAGTTTGGAAAATAATAATTAGCGGGACGTTAAGAAGAATGACTAGTATCAGGGTAGAAAACAGGAAAGATGGAATTCTGGGAGATGTAGTTTTTTCTCGTTCAGAGGTGGTTCCTACCATCCTGGTTAGACATGGAGGGGTTGTTGGATTTGGGCAAGATATATTTAATGTGAGGAGGCGTGGAAGAGGTTTTGTAGCCTATAAAGTCCTCAGAGATGTAGTGTGTCTCTTCCTCTACCTCGGCATAGTACCCTGTCTCACCTGTGGAATTCCCTTGAGCATAACCCTGGGTTCCACTACCCTGGTGATCCTCCCCCACTGGTCCACCCCCAGAAACTGGATCCAACAGCAATGGCCATGTCCTGGCCACCTGGATAAAGGATTTCAGGGCTCTACACGATTGAACACCCTCAGGTATCTCACAGTTTCCACTGCTCCCAGTCATCCTTTGGGTTCTCAGGCCGTTGCAGAGTTTCAGGGCTCACCTGATTGCCCCGGACTGGGCAAAGAGGACGTTGTACTCCAATCTCCTGGAATTGCATGTATGCCCAAATCTCTGGCTTCCTCGGATGCTGGACCTCTTCTCACAGTCGGGAGGCAATGTTCTTCACACAAATCTGGACCCTCTCAACCTGCATGCTTGGGTCTTGAGAGGCTGAGGTTACAAGGATTGGGACTTCGGCGATGAGATGCTAGAGGTGATGTTGGCTGTGTGTAGACCGTCCACTAGGTCTCTTTACACGTGCAGATGGAGAAAGTAGTGACTTTCTGCAAAGCGAAGGGAGTGGATCCCATTTCGTTTCCCACCTCCTCAGTGATGGATTTTTAGTTGGACTTAGCCAAATCAGGTCTACAAGTGGGCACGGTAAAGGGATATTAGGTGGCTCTTTACTTGTTTAAAAGGACACCAGAACAAGGATCTTTCTTTACCATCCTAGAGGTGGCCCAGTTTTTGAAGGGCCTGATTATTATTTTTCTCCCGCGCCTTTTGTGGTCTTTGATTTGAACTTGGTTCTCACCTTCCTAATGGCAGCTCTGTTTGAGCGTTTGCATTTGGCTCCCATAAGACTCGTCACATTGAAGGCTGCTTTTTTGGTGAAAATCGCATCCGCAAGAAGGATCAGTGAGTTGCAGGCACTCTCTTTTAAAGACCCCTTCCTGAATTTTTTTAAGAGGTTTCCCTGAAAGTGTGCCCTAACTTTTTCCCAAAGGTGGTGTCAGAATTCCATTTGAGAAAGTGAAGGCTTAACAGATTGACTACCCCTCTCTAGAGGTCCTGTATGTAACACAGGGTAGGGTGGAGGGCCCCTGCTTATATAACTGGCAGTGTTAGCACCTTAATGGGAGCAATTATTTAGGCTGAATGCAAAATTGCAAAACGTAAATCTCTTTAATGATTGTTCATAAAAATATATTTAAAAAACATTACAAACATTTTTTCATGGTCATCAATCATACCATTCATCCAACATGCACCTTTTACACAAACGGGGTTCAATGACTTAGATTTTCTTCCAGCATAACAGTTAGTATAGATATGCATACATGACATAGGAAAAGATTATTTAGTTTTCCTTTCTCGGTCGACATATGTTTCGGCTCTTGATGGTGTACCACCTTTGTCAGCAGTGGTCATTGAGATAAATGTTGGGCCATCTTCAGGACATTCGTTATTTCTAGAACGTCAGTTTCGTTCCCCATTAACATAGATTGAAAAATCTAAAAACATAAATATTCATACATTATTATACAGAAGAGATTATGCTGACCAAATTGACTATTTTTAAGGTGATGGCTAGTCTGTATTTTCCTAGGCTTTAACACTGCACCCACCTGTGGTCCATAAACTGTAATTTGGACGTCTGAGTTTGAACTACTGGCTGTAGCAATAGTTTGGCGTCCAGTTCCATACACAAATAAGGAAAAAGAAGTATGGACTAGTGAGTGTTCCATATGTAATTTAATGAGAATTAATTAATCTTAGTGACAAATAACTTACATTGAGGACACGTATGTAATTGTGTCTTCTGAGCCGATCTTAATCTTATTGAGATAACCGGTCAGCCATTAGCTAAAGTATGGACTTCTACACTTAGGCTACTGGGTGTAGCGAAAACAAAGGCCATCCAGTGTCCAGTATCCTGTATAAATGAAAAGAAAAGGGTGTGGACTGATGAGGGAGTCATCCATCTGTGATTTCATAATTTCATGATTTATATTCCAAAGGTTTATCTTTGTGGTTGCAAACACTTAAGAGAGGACGCATATATGGTCGTCTCATCTGAGCCAGGTGCAGTCTCGTGAGAAAGGCGATGAAGTGTCTGGCTGTGAAAGCGTCGGTTCGATAATAGTTGCTTTAATAATGCCTGTTGAAAAGGCAAAAACGTTGGTTTAGCAGATTTTTTCGTTAATTTAATGCAGATATTTAACCCTTTAAGTGCCATGGGTATTCCCCCCAGTGCCAGGGCCTTTTTTGGTGATTTCTTTGTTACATGAGATATTTCGGCCAAATTTGGCTCCTTTTTTTGCCACATGTAGGCGGTCGTAACGCCACCCAGCAATCCTAGGTTGCTGTAGGGGGGCGAGAGAAAATGAGCAAAAAGGGCGAACATTTTGGTTTTTTTTCAAAGAATGCCAATAAAATGATGTACAAAGAAGCCTGTGGTTTTTTCCTTGTAAGAGCTAGGAACAAATGGTTTGCTGTGCTGAATTCCCCAATTTCCTGGCTTTCAGGAACAGGTTGAGTGGAAACGAGAAAAAATTATTTTGATGTGGTTATCAACTGTTTTGTGAGAGGTAGGCGATTTTGGCTTTTTTTGCCAATTGGACATGCATGGACAGAATGGGAGAAAAGGGTAGGAAAGCCGAATTGGAGGACAGAAAGGCATATATTTCTCAAAAGTAGACAAAATTCCAAGTTTAGGAAGGGGTGATTTGCGTTGGTCAGGCAAACACTAGGTAGGCGAAAATGCCATAGATTGGGGGAAAAGCAGGAAAAACGACTGAAAAAAAGGCATGTGTTGGACATGGTCGGCTTGGTACGGCAATGGCTTCTAATTTTGAGAAAAGCAATGCTCCGCTACATTTCCCCGACTCTTGCAGTTAGGAAAGCACACATTTTTTGTAGTGTTTTACAAAACGAGCAATACCACAAGCCAAACACTGAGCCATGGTACACAGGAGTTTTACGCTCATGGCCTGAATAGATGCACTTTGCATGTGTAAATCGGGAAAACCAATGTGGTGAGGAACGGCAAGCACACATTTTTTGAAAGAACACAGGCAGACCTTTTCAAGGGTAGTTGACTTGTGCAGGTTACAAACGTGTATGGTGCCTAAAGCAGCGACTAAATGTAGGTCACATTTGGGAAATGAAAGGGTTGTGTGACAAAGGGCACCAGCAAATGGGTCAAAACGTTATGAAAACCACACAAACACAACAAATGTTATACCTTCCCGCATTCCCAAAGGTGTGCCGATGAAAACGGTACCTCACATGTGTGGGTGCACCTACCTGGGCGCCAAGGGGAAAGCCTAAAGCACAAGTAACACCAAGTCTGTTTTCACACCTGAATTTCACACTTTCTCCAGACAAGCGCAACATACAGATATGGGCCTCGGGTGTCCAAGCCACCAAGGAAAACAGGGAACCCCATGCATTTCCCAAAAGAGGACATCCGTGGGAATCCGCAGAGGTAGGATTTGCGCAAATCGGCCCAGAATGTATGACCCAGACAACCCCGCAAAGTCCGAAATGTGGGGAAAAAAATGCATTTTCCGCACATTTCACTCGGCTCACCCATGGGTGCAACACATGGCCTACCGTCCCACGTTCCCAGAGGTGTCCTGATGAAAACGGTACCTCACATGTGTGGGTGCACCTACCTGGGCGCCAAGGGGAAAGCCTAAAACACAGGTAACACCAAGTCGGTTTCGACACCTGAATTTGACACTTTCTCCAGACAAGCGCATCAGACAGATATGGGCCTCGGGTGTCCAAACCACCAAGGAAAACAGGGAACCCATGCATTTCCAAAAAGGGGACACCCGTGGGAATCCGCAGAGGTATGATTTGCACGAAGCGGCCCAGGATTTATTACCCAGAACCCCAGACAAAGTGAACATTGTGTTTTTTCCCCACCAAATATCACACTTTGTCGGGGATTGTGGCTAATAAAAACTGGGGCAATTTGCGCAAGGCAGACCTCTGTGGATTTCCACGGGTGTCCTCTTTTGGAAAATGCATGGGGTTCCCTGTTTGCCTTGCTGGCTTCGACACCCTAGGCCCAAATATGTAGGTTGCCCACATGAACAAAATGGGATGTGCCGAAAGGCTTGGGGTTACCAGTGGGTTACCCTTTTCCTTTTGCCCCCCCGGTAGGTGCACCCACACATGTGAGGTACCTTTTTCGTCCAACACCTTCAAGTAAAAAACCGACCATTACAGGCCTCAAACTGTCATGAACTACAGAACACGCCCCTTTTGGACTTCCTGGTCCTTGTCTCAACGGGGCTTACACTCCCTTGTACTTCCAACATGGCCGTCCACTGTGAAACACCTTCCTCGCTCTACACCTTGGACGTAGTGTGTTCTATTTATAGATCACGCCTCCCGCGGCACCGCGCGTCTCAATGCTATTGCGAAGTAGCGACCAGACGTGTGCTCCGTAGCTTGCGGTATTGTTTCCCTTGCTTCTTCCAGCCGTCCCCATTCCTAGTCCCTTTCCTTCCTTTCTTGATTCCTGGACTCGTGTGCTAGCAGCGAACTCTGTAAATTTCCCGGATTCCTGGATCCTTGCATCCCGGAACTTTGAATGCACGCTGCAGTCAGAAGACACTTGTACAGCCTTTTTTCAAGACTCGATCCATCCACAAGAAGGCATCTATCAAGAAATCCAGCAAAGATCGAACTCAGGTGAGAAGGGGGGGGAACTCCTTGACACAAACCCCCATCTAAATTTACTCCTACAAATGCGATGGTAAGCCCGGCAATTGTAGCCTTTGAACAAAGAATTTCTCATGAAATTCAGGGAGTCATAAAAACCAAAAATAACTCCAGAGACAATCTCACTAAATCTGAGTGAGAAGCCCTAAAAACTTTGCAGCTGAATGATTCTTTCATAATCAAGCCCGCTAACAAAGGGGGAGGCATCGTTCTTTGGGAAAAAGAAGCCTATGAAATTGAAGTTATGAAACATCTTAATGATAGAACTGCATACAAGAAACTGGTAGGAGACCCCACACCAAGGCTCCAAGAAGAGATAGAAAGTCTCATGAAGCATGCAGAGGAGGAAGGATGGATAGATCCTGACGAAAAAGCCTTTTTGGTGAACCAACATCCTACAACACCGGCCTTTTACATCCTCCCAAAAATCCACAAAAACGACACTACACCTCCGGGCAGACCAATTGTGGCGGCCATCAATCCGGTCCTTGAACCCCTGTCAATCTATTCTGACTGGTTCCTAAGACCCTTTGTGTCAAAAATGACATCATATGTTAAAGACACCACTAGCATGCTCAGATTACTAGAGACTATCCATTTGGATCCATCTGATATCTTGGAGACCTTGGATGTGGTTAGTCTTTATACCAGCATCTCCCAACATGATTGTTTGAAGGTGATGGCTAAATAGTTGGACAAAGGAACCACGACACTCAACCATGTTCCTACTGCATTCATCTTAGAATGCATCAGATTAGCTCTAACAGAGAATTTCTTTTTGTACAATGGACATTTCTACAACCAGTTACAGGGCACAAGTATGGGAGCAACCTTCGCTCCCGACCTCGTTAACCTGTATATGGATGATATTGAGCAACAATACATCTTTGGCTCCAGTAATCCTTTCTCGAGCATAATTAAAACCTGATTGCGTTATATCGATGATATCTGTATGATTTGGACCGGTACATCTGACCAACTAACACTGTTCCACAAATGGCTAAACCTTCAAAACGCTCATATCCAGTTCACAACACACAGTGATTTGAACAAGATACCCTTTTTAGATCTGCAAATTCAGAAAACTGACACAGGCAGTATAGAAACTGTTCTATACAGAAAACCTACAGATAAGAACACCCTGCTGAATCACCATAGATTTCACCCGTTGAGTCTCAAAGAAGGCCTACCTTCTGGACAGTTTCTGCGAATTCGCAGAAACTGTACCCAAGTAGAAATGTATAAACAATATGGAACAACCTTAAAATCTAAGTTAAAAGACAGAGGGAATCCCAAAACCACTGTTCAACAAGCGTACAAAAGGGCACTGCACATCAATAGAAATTCATGTTTGGAACCCGTCCCTCGCCAAACTGAAGAAAAAATAACCTGTGTGAGTACATACAGCCCCATTAGTAGCCATCTCAGAAAGATCATTAAAAAACATTGGTGTAACGCTCACCTGACTCCCACGGAGGCGCTGGCCTGGTTCGCGCTGCTGTGACCTCGTCTAAGGTGATGCGCAGGGTTCGGAAGACGGACTGGACCGGTCCCCAGATCTGGCTTGTCTGACTCGCAGAAGTATCCTTCTATAGGTGAGAATAGGGGGTTAACTGTCTGCGGGGTAATGCAATCGGCCTCCCACTTACCCCTCGCACCTTCCTCAAAACCCTTCTGTGCTTCCCCGTAGCGTCTCACCTTAGGGTCTGGAAGGACGAGCTCTCCATCCTGCTTCTGATGCAGGGGCGCGTTGGTATCCAGTTACGTCACTGGATTTTCGGATGGGTGAGAACCAAACTTGCTTGGCTTCCAGGTAAGTTTTTCTATAAGTGGTTCCCCTTGTGTCCATGCATTAATGTTCTAATGCTAGTTTCTTTTTCCCCATAGGGGCCGGGGTACGGAATGCCGGGGAACAGGCACCGACCCGAGGTGAGCGGTGAAATCCTTGTGGAAATCAGGTAAGTCTTTAATGAGTGTTTTGGTAATGTCTTTTCATTCACTCATTAACGCTGATGTCTTTTTCCCCTTAGGGGCCGGGGTCCGAAAATGCCTGGATGCGGCGCGGACCCGAAATGAAAAGGGAATGACCCAACAGGTAAGTCTTGACATGGAGTTTTAGCTTCCCTTTTCCCTTCTTTCTCTCACCTTTGTTCTTGTCTTTTTCTCCCTAGGCGCGGTGGCGCGACTGCGAATCCGGATGGTCGCTGCTGAACATGGAGGCGCCCTGTAAAGGTGAGTAGAATGCGGCGCTGCAGCGATCGATGCGATGTGCTTTTAAAAAGAAATGTCTTCCTTTTCAGGATTGTTGGCGAAATGTCTCTGGGATGCAGATTTAGCAGGTGAGGCCTTTTCCTTCTTCTGTTCTCTTGTTCCCTTCCTTTGCAGGTGATTCAGGATGCTGGCAGGTGTGGCAGAAGTCAAGATGCAGGAGCAGACACGGTGAGCGTCCAGCTGCTAGATGCAGAACAACGCGAAGCACGTGTGGCTGATCGGGTGTGGTTTAAATAGCCTTGGAAGAAGTTCCTAGAATGTGTCCTTCCTCCAATCAGGTATGTATCCTTCCCCGACCACGCCCGGGTGGTAAATGAGTCCCACAGGTAAAGTAGTTCCTTTCAGGCCTCTAGGAGGCCGGGGTTCTGCAGCATGGTCTGCATCAGGTAAGTGCACCCAAACACTTTCATAATGAGCCTGGCGCCTATGGCGCCAGGACTGACGTTTTCTATGAGCCTGGCGCCATAGGCGCCAGGACGCTGTCCAAAGGGCCCCTATAAGGGGTTGCTGGGACCTCCCCCGGGGACTTGATGTCCGCTTTCGGGGACGCAGGGCCTGAGCCGGCTCCCCGGGAGCGGGCATCGTGACAATTGGCATATGATCAAAACGGAGGACTTCAATCCACCTGTGCCACGTTTTGCTTTCAAAAGACAACATAATATTAAAGATGCTTTGGTGCATACTTACCCTAACAACCCGACAGCTAAAACATCACAGACACTTCTGTGGGGCCTACCCTCGGTGTAGGCCACCACCGTTGTGGCAAATGTTCGGTTTGTGCACAAACTGCCACCATGAAAAATATCAAGCTACGAAACACAGTAGTTCACCTCACGGCATTTACCAATTGCCTCACCCAATGGGTTGTGTATGCTATAAAATGCCCCTGTGAGCTGGTATATATAGGGAAACCAAACGGCAGGTACGTCAAAGAATCTGTGAACACAAGTCGTGTATTCGTAACAAAATTGAGAACAAACCTCTAGTGGCTCACTATATAGCGAAACAACACAAATGCACTTATTCTGGTGTGTAATCCAAGTAATTAAGCCATCCTCAAGAGGGGGAAATAGAGACCTGATTCTCACCAGAAGTGCGCAAAAATGGATTTACAATCTGGACACAGTCAAAAACGGGCTCAATATCGCTGTGGAATGGAGTGCATTCATTTAACATCTTTCCAATAATTAATCCTCCTAAGCAACATTACTTAATTACCTGGCGCTCTTTATGATCCCTTCCCCTGGAGAATTTTTTTTTTTTAGTGACACCCTTTAAGAATTGGGGTTTTGTCTCCCTTCCCTTAACAGCCAGCACATGGCTTTTTGTGCAATATTGCACCTGAATATAGAGCATCTGAAAATACATGCAGCAATACCGAATAACGCAGTCTCATAACTGCACAAGACGTGGCCTGGGCCTAATTAAAGTAACCGTGGGGAATATGTACAACATGGACATTCCCCCATGACATTGGTGTAGAGGACATTTGGTCCCACTAAAGTTCGAAATATGAGCCCCAATAACAACTGCATTTTTCATAATAGAATTTTCTGTGTTCAAAATACAATTGGAAATGAGCCGTATTTAGGTTCTTATGTCGAAAAACAAGTCCCCAGTTCGCGGACTCTTGAAACACAGCATCACTGTTTGGTTTTCAGATAACTGGTGAATATGAACGAACGGTTACTATTTGACAATGCAATTTCCGTGTTGTTAGTGTATTTTTGAATACGGGCAACACACTTATAAAAAGCATGTAGCCCTCGAAAACAGGCAGTGAATAAATATCCAAGCATTGCACACAAATCCCGTCAAAAGTTAGAAAGGCCATATGTCACGTGATGTAATTAAGAATCATGTGACTCTTAAAAAGAAAACCTCTGCCGTGTACGAGCGGAAGCCTGAACGAGATTCAACACGGTCAGCTGTTAGAGAGCCGCGAGCAGGAAATAAGCAAAGATATTATATTCAGAGGTAAGCCGTTCACTGTGTCCTGCGTTTTAAATATAACGCAACAACAATAATTCCGATAACGGGCCCACGGTAGTGAAATAATCTCTGCTTTATAACACTGTGGGCATTCCGACTAACGATCGGAAAATACAGAGCTGGCTGTCGCGAAGCTTTGTGATACTATAGCGTGTTGTTAAGCACCGGCACCATGACTGAGTATTTGTTTTTCTTAATCTCTGAAATGAGTTTAGACAACTAGTGCTTAGCATTAGCGATATGGAAAAAAAATATGGTAGTCACCCCATTTCGCTGTGACATAAACTCTAAATTGAGAAGCAGATGAACATCTCTCTAAGTCATATTAAATAGCTGCATTAAATTAACGAAATAATCTGCTAAACCAACGTGTTTGCCTTTTCAACAGGCCTTATTAAAGCAACTTTTATCGAACAGACACTTTCATAGCCAGACACTTCATCGCCTTTCTCACGAGACTGCACCTGGCTCAGATGAGACAACCATATATGCGTCCTCTCAGTAAGTGTTTGCAACCACAAAGATAAACCTTTGGAATATAAATCATGAAATTATGAAACCACAGATGGATGACTCATCAGTCCACACCCTTTTCTTTTCATTTATACAGGATGGCCTTTGTTTTCGCCACACCCAGTAGCCTAAGTGTAGAAGTCCATACTTTAGCTAATGGCTGACCGGTTAGCTCGACAAGATTAAGATTGGCTCAGAAGACACAATTACATACGTGTCCTTCCTGTAAGTTATTTGTCACTAAAATGAATTAATTCTCATTAAATTACATATGGAACACTCACTAGTCCATACTTCTTTTTCCTTATTTGTGAAGGGAACTGGACACTGGATGCCAAACTATTGCTACAGCCAGTAGTTCAAACTCAGACGTCCAAATTACAGTTTATGGACCACAGGTGGGTGCAGTGTTAAAGCCTAGGAAAATACAGACTAGCCATCACCTTAAAAATAGTCAATTTGGGCAGCATAATCTCTTCTGTATAATAATGTATGAATATTTATGTTTTTAGATTTTTTAATCTATGTTAATGGAGAACGAAACTGACCTTCTAGAAATAATGAATGTCCTGAAGATGGCCCAACATTTATCTCACTGACCACCGCTGAGAAAGGTGGTACACCATCAAGGGCCGAAACATATGTCGACCGAGAAAGGAAAACTAAATAATCTTTTCCTATGTCATGTATGCATATCTATACTAACTGTTATGCTGGAAGAAAATCTAAGTCATTGAACCCCGTTTGTGTAAAAGGTGCATGTTGGATGAATGGTATGATAGATGAACATGAAAAAATGTTTGTAATGTTTTTTAAATATATTTTTATGAACAATCATTAAAGAGATTTACGTTTTGCAATTTTGCATTCAGCCTAAATAATTGCTCCCAATAAGGTGCTAACCCTGCCAGTTATATAAGCAGGGGCCCTCCACCCTAACATGTTACATACGGGACCTCTAGAGAGGGGTAGTCAATCTGTTAAGCATTCACTTTCTCTCTTAGACTCTCCCTTCCAACAGACTTGACCCCCCGTTAACAAAAATTAGGGAGTACCCAATCATTCATTCCAGAATTCCATTTGAGCCAGAGCATCGATCTTCCAGCATTTTACCCTCCACCCCATCCTTCTAAGGATGAGGAGAGACTCCACAGGTTGGATTCCAAGACGGTGCTGAGTTTTTACCTGGCTAGAAAGTGCTCTTTCAGTAACTAAGTCCAGTTATTCATTGAGTTTTCGCAATCCAGCTTGGGGCGAGTGGTTACTAAGCAGACATCTCTCGGTTAGTTCTATGCATTTCAGATTGTTTCCAGAACACAGGTAAGGGGTTACCGACAGGGCGTAGGGCCCACTCTACCAGAGGGGTCTAAGCCTTCTTGGCTGTTAAGAGGGGAGTACTGGCTTAAGACATCTGCCATGCAGCAGCGTTCTCCTTTTTGCACACTTTTGCCAAGCTGTTCAGCTTGGACCTGGCTGGCCCAAGAAGCTGATGCAGGCTTTGGTAGCGAGGTCCTCCAGAATTTCTTGGTGTGACTTCCAACCTGCCACCAGCTGGATCGCTGCTTTAGGAGTCTATCAGAATGATGAATCTCTGGGAGAATGCAATCCATTGAAGGAGAAATGACTTTCCAGTATGGATTCTTCTCCCCCAGATTCCTCTTTGCCGTCCAAGCCTACCCTGCTTGGAAGTCTATGATCTCAATTGCATTCTGCGATCATGCTTCTATGTACTGAAGACAGTTCTACGTTGGGACTGTGACTATTGGTTACCAGGCTGTCCAGTTTCTTCTGGCATCATTTTGAAGATTAAGAAAAATAGAAGAAAAAGGTGATCAAGCATTTAGTTGTTTGCTATGGTTGCTTGTTTTGGATTTTCTTTCCCCATTACTCCCTTTTCCATCTCACAGGCTGAGCACGTGGGTGTGGGTGGGGGGTGTTGTGGGGAAATGAGCCAAGTGGTCGTAGTGCATTTCTTTACTACGGTGATAGACCTCATGTTCATTGTTGAGGAGTGGTGCGGCTGTTTACGAGGGACTCGTCGATGGTATTGAGGGAAACTAACGCCCCCTGTCGAAAAATGAATCTTAACCTCTGGCATTGCTCTGGGCAACCCTCCTGACCATCATTCTTCACCTGCCAAGCCATTACAGAAGGGGAAAGACCATATGCAAATCAGGCTTGGCCCCACCCCCAAAGGGGTAGTCCAGCCCGAACTGCTAGGTCACATCCCTTCTGCACGAGACCACAAGCATCCCCAGACATGTTTCAGCCTTGTTGGGCGTCATCAGTGAGGAATAGCTTGGGTCTCTAGCTGACACTGCTGTCAAGATGAGGCATCTGTGGGAGAAAAATCCATAGAAAGAACATTACTGTTAAGTAATTTCTCTGTCTACATTCGACCCAGTAGCAACTGCCTTCGCCCCTCCTGTCGATTCTTTGCCAAACTGCTGACTATGAAGACTAATGGTCAAAACACATGGTTCATTCTCAGCATCCACCGTTGGAGAGCAGCGTCGGAGTAGGTCGCTTCCAGGTATAACCTAAAACTGTAAAATCAGGATATGTAGGTGTTGAGCTGGGAAACACAACGATCTACATGAAAGAGACACCATTGTTGTTGCACCTTTCACAGAAATATCCTTGTGAAGTCTCTAGTCAATGTAATCCTTGAGGTATCTTTAATTCCATACTGCCACTATGTTGGACTGCCCCAAAAGATATTCTGCTGTGATCAAGATCTACCTGCTAGACAATTGTGCAAGATTTCATTGTCATCACTGCCAGGAGTCTTGACATTATCCTGCTGAAATGATTCATATATAACTCTGCAGAGACGTTGTCCATCTTCAGCAATTGAGACAGGTTCTGAGATATGATCCTGCCAGAGGGAAGAGTTGACACCTCTTTCAAGGCTTTGGCTGTGCCCTGTTAGGTCACCTACCCCAAAGCTGGTGTGAGGGAGTTGAAAGGGACCCCAGACCCTGACTCCCAAGACTGCTTCAGCCTGTATGACAATATTGTTAGCATTGTCTCAAACACAATGGGCCTCATTACAGGTTTGCTGGTCCGGAATCAACGGTGCCATTAAATCCGTACCGGCACCTCTTTCTGGCAAACTATGAGTTCTGCGGATTGGTGCCGTACCGCTGCAGATGTACGCGGAAACACCGGCACCATTACGACATTGGTGCTGGTGTTTCCGCAGTCCCCGTTCCCAGGGAGTCCAATAGGACTCCATGGGAATGGGGATTAACAGAATTGCCAGCGCGGGATTTGCCGGACCACCGGGGTTGTAATGCCCCGGTAAATCTGGCAAGTCCGGCGCCGGTAATTCACTATGGGTCCGGCAGCAGCCTGCCCGTTTTCCAGCACGGCTACTGCCGGTCTCGTAATGAGGGCCAATGTCTCATAGGCTCTTTCCTCGTCGGGTCTCTTGATCTTGTTTTGCAGAAATGCCACTCCCAGAAGACACCAGTGTGCAACAGTTAAAACCAGACCAGAGCCACGTATAGAAAATGATACTCAGAAAAGGAAGGAATTCGATTGGTCACCTTCCACACTTGGTCAGATACGCGCACCCAACCCGCAGGACCCAGATTGACTCCAGCGAAAGTGGAAGAAAACCTGTCCTCCATGTAGCGAAGCCCATGAGGAAAACTGTTGGGCACTGCAGCCCTCACGTGAGACTGAAAAAGGGGCAGACCTAATGATCTTTAAAGTCCTTGCAATCCTAGTCCCACCCCTGGAGTAATAGATGAGTGAGCGGCCAAAAGAAAAACTAGGATGCACAGTGTAATGGTGCAGGGTGGGCTATAAAGCCCAGCCAAGTCCGAGAAGAATGAGGGGTATTCCGATAAGATCAGGATTGGAATTGAAGGTGCGAGTGAACTTTGGAAATGAGTGGTGAAGAAACTTTGGATTTTATTTCAGAGAGTGCAGATAAAGTATATTGTGAGAGTGTGTATGTACCAATTGGGTTGTGTGTTGTTGAGCGCATGAGCAAGTCGTTGTAGAGAGAGAGTGAGAGAGGGAAGCTTGGAGTAGCTAGTAGGATCTGGTATGTAGTGTAGGCTTTTTGGGAGAGTGAGTAATGTTGAAGTTCGGAGGTTGGAGACAGCAGCAGAGAGAGAGAGAGAAGGGGGAGGAAGAGAGTGAGAAAAGATAAGGCAGGGAGAGACAAAGAGAGAGAAAAGAATAGGTTATAAGGAGAGAGGGTAAGACGAGTGGCGATGGAAGAAGTGAAAGAGACCAGAAAGATCAGGCGAAAGAGTGTAGAGAGAGAGCTAGAGAGCGGTAGTAGGAAGAGGTAACATTGTACTTACAGAGAGAAGTGAATGGTGAGTGAGAGATCTGTAGAGTCGGCCATTGGGAGGGGAAGTGTCAAAACTCTGACAAATCTTGAGGAAGTCCCAGAGGGAGATAGCTAGAGAAGGTCACAGCCTTTAGGCCCTTTGAGTTGCGAATAATTATAGACAGTAGGGGTTACCTGTCTATAGTTAGAATATCTTGGAAGAAGAGTGGGGAAGTTGGGACACCTAGGGTTAGGGTGATGGGAGCCTGCGGGGAGATTGAGGAGAAGACTTAGGGAGCACCTTAGCCGGACCTCCCATGTAGTTTGGGACACTTTATTTTTAGGTATGTAAATCATAGTCGTTTGTCCTTAGATACTTGAAAGTATGTGTGACACAATACACAACAGCTGACCTTGCTTTACATGAACGTTTTCACTGCAAGTGACTCAAGTAAGAGCTATGAGAAATCCAAAGCCCCGGAGAGGATGCTTCTTGACTTCTGCTGCTGTTACGATATTTCAATAAATGATATTTGTGACAAATACAGGGATTTATCCCTTCTCCCCAAGGGGGAGCCACCCCCTTTGGGACTAAGGAGACAGGGACAGGGCAAGCAGGATCAGACTTGGGGTGATACCCCCTTCCCCCCATCCTTGGGGACAAGGAATGCCCAAGTAGGTATACCATCCCACTGCCACACATCAAACCCCCCCCTTAGTTGGTTCTTGTATGGGAATTGAACAGGGCAAACACATATAGGCCCTCTTTAATCTGGATGACTTGGTTTCTGATAGGAATTTGTCTCCACCTCTTCACGCAAAAGGGGCCATTGGAGTCCTCCCTTCCATTCCCAGGAGGGACTCAAATGTATAGGAACATCAAACCAGAGTGTGAAACTGCCGGGCAAGCAGAATGGTCTGGCCTGCACGGACACGCAACCGAGAAGGATGTTCCGAGTCACGAGGAGCTGGCAACCATTCAGCAGGTGTGGCAGGCCCAGGGCAGCCTGCAGAGCACTGCTGTTTCGAGAAAGCAATGACTCCTGGAAAGCAAGGAACCAGGGGAGAACCAAGGAAAGCCGAAAGAAACATGACACGCTAGTGACGTCCTCTGCCAGCGACAAAAGTCAACAGCAAACGAGGTACCGCAGAACATGAGAATACTGTGACCGAAGCAAGAAGAATACAGAACCACAGAGGCAATAACAACCACCTCCGCCACTGAGCAGTGGCACTGGCTCACAGGTACAGTGGTGCATCAAGGCGTCATGCTGAGTTTGCCTGTCCGGAATTAAGGGTGCCGGTAAACTCAACAGCACCCTTCTTTCCGGACCGGCAAACTAAGCGCTTGCATGCCGGAGCTGCTGTGCCCGACAGGTCTGACCCTGCTGGCCACATCAGTCACGGTAGGCAAAGCCGTCACAGTAGGCAAGCCGTCACAGAAGCAGCAGCACAGTTAACAACGGTGCCGGTGCTTACGTGTCCCCACTCCCATAGAGTCCTATTGGACTCTATGGGAATGGGGATTCATGAAATCACCGGCGCCTGACTTCCCGGCCACCAGACTTGGAATAACCCGGTGGCAACGGGAAGTCAGGCGCCAGTAATTTGTTACGGGTCCAGTGGACCCGTAATGAGCCCCATGGTCTGCCTATGGAGGTTTGGAGGCACTGTTGCCTATGATGCTGAGCTATGGGGCTTGGACAAGTCTGTCATCCGAGTTGGCATATGTGAACGTTATTTCTGGAAACAACTCTTACATCTTCCAAAATGTTTCCCATCTGCCATTCTACACGCAGATGTTGGTTTCCAAAAACAAAAAAGAAGGGTAATGGACTCCCCGGCCAGGTATGCCACTGAAAGGGCGGTTTCACAGTGAAGATAGTTGTTGGACCTGGCGTGGCAAGAATACCTCTCACAACTTTGTAGCTCAGCTTATACAATTGGATTTAGGGTGTAATAGAATTGAGTTTAGGTTGTATCCTGGGCCCTCAGTATCACCCCACTGATTCTCACAGGTCTCTGCAGTTAAAACTCAAAGAAGCCCAAGAAATAAGAACATGGAGGGTAGAAGAGACTGACCTGGCATGTCTGAGTCATGTAGGTTGGGCGGATATATTCGTGGTGGGTGGAGGCTATCAACTGTACCTCTCCAACCTAGCTAAACCCCAGATAGGACACCCCTTTGCCATTGCCAGTGCTGATACTTATTGTTAGCTTTTACCACCAACAAGTTGAACAAATCATCTAGTTCAATATGCAAAATGTGTGAGGCAGAGGTGGAAAAGCTACCTCATTTCATTCTTGTATGTCAAGTCCAGCTTATGACCCCTTAAGGTCACATAGTAGTAACCCCCTCATAAGGAAAAGAAGGTTTCTCCGACAACCAAAGTGCCGCACTACCTTTTCTTTAGCAGGATTTCGACTGAGACATCACCAAATTAACTGCACATTTTATTTATGGGGCCTGACGACAGAGAGCAAATAATATCAGCAGCCTCCAAGGGGATCATACAATCACTGGGACCCTGAAAAATGCTGAATGCAAAAATGCAGACACTTTTTTTGCAGATTTTGCCGCAATTATATGCTGGGGTTGGTTAGGGTAATATATAATGTAAGGGGAGTTTGGGGGGAGGAAGGGGGTTACGCAGGCAGTCTTCTCCTGCATATAATTGCGAGAAAAGAAATGTGCAACTTTTGTATTCAGCATTTAAAATTTGCAATGATCCCATAGATCCACCTCTGTGCACATGGTGTTTTGATATTTGTGGCTTTCTGGGGCTGCGAGCTAGGAAGTTACTAACTGTTCTTTCTCTTTCCCTGCACTCCCTAGCCATCAAGTAGTCATTTGCATGGCTGGATACGGCAGTGATTTCTTTATTAAGTTTTAAGATTGTTATTGTTTTATGTTGCACTTTCTATTTTACTTATATGGTAGTTGTGTTTTATTTTAAATATGAATGCTTTATATTTTGTATTTTGCTGTACAGAAAGGCTTTGTCAGCTGAAAGTGTAAATATTGAAAGCAAGCGTCCCCAAAAGGCATTACCCTCCCCACAAAGAGAGGCAGTAAAGGACACACCCCAGGAGGGAATGAGACCAAGACCAAGTGCGGGTGAAAGTAAAAGGTTTTTTATCTAGTCAAATAGGACATGCAAAGGACTCTGAAAGCTCCGAGAGCGCTCTGTCTGACAATAGCAAAGACAGTCCTATTTATTACAAAATCATGTCATGAACCCTACACACCATAGGGGGCACATAGTCTTGGGGATTGGGTGGCGTCAACTAACTATAGGCGCAGCAGTGATGAGCAGCTCCAGGATTGGTGGACATCAGCGTGGTGCCAACGTGGGGCAGATGGGTCAGCTGGGCTCGTCGGGGTGGGGCTGCCAGGCCAGCCGCGGTCAGTGTCGTTGATAGATGGATGCCCTAACATTCCACACACACAAACACTCATCCGTTTAGACGATTCCAGTTGTCCTGGAAATCCTGCAATATGTTACTCTAAGGGATAATATGATACTGGAGAAACATATGAAAGGTGAAGTTTTACCAATACATCAGGGCACTGTTACTTTTGACCTGTTGACCGGGTGTCATAAACTTGGGTATCTGGTCTAAGGGGTTCTAGGTCATTTGGTCGAATATAAATGGTCGACAGGACAAATGGTCGACACCAAAAGGTCGACAGGTCAAATGGTTGAATTTCTTTTTTTTTTTTAGGGGGGTCCCCTCAACCCCTTTTTGTTTAGCTAAAAAACCCTTTTTTCCCTAAACGAAAACCTAAAAAATATATATATAAATTAAAAAAAATTCGACCATTTGACCTGTCGACCATTTGACTAGACACTGGTCTAAGGACATAAGGTGAGCTTGCCCTGTCATTCTGGTCTTGTTAGATGTAGTGAAGAATTGCTTTATGATATGTTAGTACAGGGTTGAATATCTGCTTTCCAAGGCCCATTAATTTGGGGTGAGTCAGAGTACTACTGGTTCAATGAAGGTGCACCTATGGCCCCTTGAGGCGGTGGGGTTTAGGACCAGGTTGTAAATACTTCATTTGGTCGACCATGGTGGCCTTGGATATGGGGGAGGTGAATACTTAAAGCGGGTCCAACTGAATGAGGAGAGGTGAGGCTGTGCTGTCCGCGCACCAGCTAGTCCTGGCGGACCCTGGCGGGAGGAGGGGGAGATGGCCTTGTGTGTTTGTGTGTGTGTGTGAGCAATTTTCTGTGCCTGGGCTGCACACTATGCAGAATTAGGAGACGGTAAATAAAGTTAGTGATTACACATTTCTAATGTCTATACATTCATGTACTATTTCATATACGACTATGAAAGTTTGGCAGTGTTTCATACATCACTGAATATTGGAAGACTGCATTTTAGCAATCACATGCGGTAGCATTAGGTTTGGTGGTGTACTCAGGAGCATAAAAGCAATACGTCCACAGGTAGTAGTACATTTGCATTCTTGGTCATGCATTTAAACGTGCCCCACTGCACGACACACACATATTCTCGGTAATGCTTTTTCTACCTTCCTTTGTACTTAGCAGCATTCGTTAGTTAGCACTGGGGGGGCTGTATCAAGCTCTTTCATTGAGTCTTCTAGACACATGATATTGTACACGTGCGGAGGTCATTCTTACTTTACCATTACTTATGAACTTTTATCCCTTCCCCAACACGGGTGTTTATAATTAACATAGCAACCCTATGAATCGTTAGGCTTTGGTGTGTGGTTGACACTTCATTTGGGAAACACTGACAGGGGTTCATACGTGGAGGGTATTGACACCATATATTTTACATATTAGGGGTTAGATGCAGGGTCGAGGCCTGTTCTGTTAGGTTGTTTATTTTGTTATTTTCCAGGCTTGAACCGCTAGTCAGGTCACTTCGGGGACAGTGATGTACTGCGGAAGGTAATTGATACAGTGTTTGTTCTGATACTTGTTCGTGTCTGGTTGCTCGTGAGAACGGGCCTTCAGCGGATCTACCATGGAGTGGAGGCGTCGGGGGAGGGCATGGCTCCCTGTGCACAGTGAGTGGGGGCCAAGCTGCAGCATTCGCAGGCAGGCTGTCTCATTCGGGTTCAGGTCACCATTATCTAAAATGGAGTCCTGATGCTTCCAAAATGGAGTCTGTTGTCTGTAACAGTACAACACGATTGGCCCTGTGTGTCGGTCAGCAGTCACACCGCCATCTGGGCCCTGGTGACAGGGGGGCCCCTGACGAGCCACGAACCTCACATAGGTGGGGCATGTCGGCGAGGGGGTCTTACAGACCTATCCTCCCATATATTTCACCCCCTTTCGTTACTTAAGTAACGAATACTGTAACTCACCCAACCTTTGACGCTCTTTTTCGTTTGCAACAGCCTCATCCCATGCCGGTGTACCTTTTATTGGCATCCAGGCTCTACACACTTCCCGAAGGCTCTCCTCTCTCCTAGCATATTCATCTGGTGTACAGGTCATGTATATACATCCCTCATTTCCTTCCAAGTCCACCCATACTTCTGTATACCACTCCCGTTCTTGGGGCTCCTTAATTGTGGTGTGATATAACCTACTATGTCCCCATCATAGTATAATGGCACCATTCTATACTTTGGTTCAGGGTCCTAACCTGTTTGTACTTGAGCTTCTTGCATGATCTGTGCGACTCCTCTAGTGTTGCCCATTGTCACCTTCATCATCGCGCCATTAGGCACTGCATTTGCGCAACATCGAAGACCCAGCTGGCAGCACACACAAAAAAAATACCACGACAGGCATCAGCATTTTGACCGTCAGTCCAAGCCGTGATGGTACCCAAAAAAATAGGTTGTCGAATCAGGTGCTACAATCTGCTCGGCCTTCGTTTTTCATTCGTTCCCCCAGGTTGTGCACTGCTGCGATAACATGTGACAGTGTACCATTATCTGCGTCTTCAGAAGGTACGAATGTGCAACATGCGCTCCCGATTTTTCGGCAAACACCGCCGTCTATCGCCGTTAACAGGTCTAGGACATACCTGTTCTGCATGGTCATTAACCGCAGGGCTCTTAGCTTCACCTTGATCACGTTAAACCCGTCGATATGTAGTTAGATGATCTTCGCCGCCTTGATAACACCTCTTGCATATTTACAGGGGACAGGGCATACAGTTGTGACTCTTCTGTTGGCTGGGTGTTTTGCTCATGGGGGGCATCTGGCACTCTTTTCCCCCATTGATATGGCTCTCCGGAATCACCATCAAGGCTGAATGCAACGTTGCCAAGGAGCATTGCGGGAGGTGCAAATACACCTGTTTGCCGCAGACCAAGTAAGTGTCCATCAGTGCCGCTGTTCCTTTCTTCATGTCTGGGATAGTGAGTGTCCTGTTACAGTTCTTATTTGCACCCATTGAGTTTTTCCCTTCGCCCTGGAAACACAGATCATATGATATTTCTTTCTGTAGTTTGAATGGTTTTTCTATGGCAGTCACCCAGGTCAGTTTCATGATGTGCTCCTTCCAAACTGGTGTGCACGTTTTCTCGATCCACTGTAGCTTTTCAGCCGCCAGTCCTCGCAGTGCTTCAGCTTTGCATGATATTTCTTCGTCTTTCCATTTATTGTCCGAAAACAATGTCCCTTTAATCACAAAGAAAGGTTCTTTCAAACATATCACTGCTTTGGCTCTTGAGTAACAGGTTTTCTCATTTTGCAGCATTTCAAAAGATACTTCGTGTGCCTGAAAGGTGTTCTTAATTGTGCACAAAGTAAGATGAAGGAGACACTGGACATCTGCAAGAGGCAATTCTTTAGGCAACAGAACTTTTAGGTGTAACCGAGGCGTGGGGGATCAGGGAACAGACATAACAACTCTCGTTGGTTGTCTGATTTGCGGTGGAACTCATGTCTGCATACCATTTGTTTGACTGGTGTGCATGTCTGGGGTCTTCTATTGTGTCTAGACCCAGGCCAGAATATTCGTCATATATTCTCCTCCCCATCTCCCTCTTCCTCCTACTGCTTCTAAGGTAGCTCTTTGCTTCTCGGGCTATATGTGATATTGGCCCCCTTTCCCCACGCCCCCCTCACTAGAAGGGCAGTGTGGCAGTAGTGTCGTACAACCATGATATGATAGAAGGGTTACGATCGTTTAGACTGTACACATTATATTCTGATATTCTGAGACATTTGAGAGTGGAGTTGGATTTATACTCAGGCTGCTATTGATGTTATTTGAGGGCTGTGCGTTGGGCAGGACTGTACCATAGCCCCATACAAGCTGGAATCTGTTCCATATTAAATAATCGCCCTCTTTGACCACCTTGGTTTCATTTCCCATGTTGGTTCCATTCCCTCCCCCCTCATTCATCTTGATGGAGATGAATGAAATGAACCAGTAAGTAATAAGGCCAAACATCATTGCAAAGAATAAAACAGCACACACAAACAACCCACACTCGTACGAATATCTACGTAAGTCGAATGCATTATTTACATTTCTAACTGCTGTAATGTTATTCGTTGCGGGCTGCCCGTTCGTTGCCATGGTTCTTCCTATATGTTAAAACATAAAAGTGCATTAAGCATACTTAAACATTTGAGATCGTAATTTTATCATATAGTGAAAGAGAGGAGGAGGAGGGGGGCATGAGAGAGAGATGCATATTTTATAATTGCAATTCATCCTTATTTACATTTTCATTTTTATTTCCCATTTGGCACAGCAATGTATATTTTCTTGCTATTATTCTTTTATTCTGTACCTGTTTTGATATTAATCGTTTTGCTTTTTATTGTACTGTGAGATCTCTGCTGTTGTCTGTGCTTCTTCTTCAATATCTCAGGCCCTTTACCTTCACCGCAGTCGGTGTGCAAAATATCACCTCATAAGGGCCATGAAATCTTGGGGCATTCCACCTCCATACGAAACGTCTGACATAAATCATATCTCCTGGCATTAACTGTCTTTGTGGGCTTTGCTCAACAAATGTTACTGTCTCATTCCCTTCTTCTCGAGTAAATGGTGGTGCAAGCTGCCTTGATATCATGCGGGCTGCTCTGGTAAGTTTTGTCAGATGGTCAT
The DNA here is from genome assembly GCF_040938575.1 of Ambystoma mexicanum. Taxonomy (NCBI): domain Eukaryota; kingdom Metazoa; phylum Chordata; class Amphibia; order Caudata; family Ambystomatidae; genus Ambystoma; species Ambystoma mexicanum. The sequence continues at coordinate 293,108,285 of NC_090936.1, read as the reverse complement.
TAAATTCTTCTCCTAGTATCGTGGCACTTTTGTGTGCATCTGAATGTCTGCGGAGCGGAGAGTGTGCTCTGTGCATGCGTCTTCCCGTCACGATCTCGTGCGGTGACAAATGGTGGTCCTTGCTGGGCTGATTTCTCAGCTCAAACAAAGTCAGAGGCAGACAATGAACCCAGTTCTTTTTAAGGGAAAAACACAATTTTGACAGCCTACCCTTCAGAAGGCCGTTGATCTTCTCAACCACGCCATTGCTTTGCGGTTGATAAATCGAGCATATCTTCTCTTTATTCCTAATAGAGCTGTTACTTCGTTAAAAAGTTCATTAACAAAATGTGTGCCATTATCCGAGCGAATCACGTCGCAAATCCCCCAGCGGGGGAATACTTCCCTCATTAAGAATTTTGCAGCGCATTTTGCATCAGGTCGTGCACATGGCCCTGCTTCAACCCATCTGGAGAATGGACAAACGACCACTATCATGTAACGTGCACCATTACTCCTTTCTCCCATATCTGCATAATCAATATGTACTTCTCTGAAGGGCCCTACTGGTTTGGGTATTGTTCCTAGCAGTGTCCTTAGCGTCATTCCTGAATTGTATATTTGACATGTTGTGCATTCCATTGCTAGTTTTGATATATGTTCCTGGAGGCCTGGTACAAACCAGTCCTCTTGGATCTCTGCTGCTATGTGTTGTTTAGCATTGTGAGCTAGGAAGAGTAGTTGCTGGAACGCTACTTCTAAGAGTTTGAGTGTCATTACCACCTTCCCGGTGTTGTTTTGACGCCACAAAAGATCTGTTACTTCTTTCACTAAGTAGGAGGCTTCCTTGGCTGCAGCATCCGCTGCTGTGTTTCCAAAAGAGAGAACGTCCGTATTGGACGTATGGGCCTGGCACTTCACTATGGCTACCATGGTAGGTTCTTTCAATGCCCCAATAAGTTCTTTCAAGAGCTCTGCATGTTGTACTGGTGACCCATCTGCTCTGTTGAACCCTCTCCATCCCCACCTTGCCAACCGGCCGTGTACTGTAGTGGTCATGTAAGCTGAGTCTGTGTAAATAGTGACTGCGCACCCTTTTGCTGCACGTAATGCTTCAATGAGTGCTATAAGCTCTGCTGCTTGGGCTGAGTAATGGGATGGCAGGCGATGTTGTACTATCACTTCGTACTCACCTTCTTCCAATCTCACAACTGCCACCCCTACATGTTTGTCCCCCGTGTCTGGGTTTATTGATGCTGACCCATCTATGAAGAAAACTTCTCCTTCGTTAAGGGCATTTTCGCTTACCACCGGTCCTTCCCTCTCCTCCCCCTTATAAGTGGTACAGTCGTGTTCCTGCATGTCTTCTAATGTACATGGTTCTGTAATGAATCTTGCTGGATTTACTGTTTTACATCGGACGATGTGTATGTTTGCACTGGACAAGATTATTTCATAAGCAAGATATAATGTTGGCTTTCACGGTCTACAGCTGATCTCGTGGGCGACTCCTTAATATCCCTTTTGCTTTTGTTGTGGTAAATCTTGTTAACATAATCTGAAAATTACACTTCCCTCATGATGTCGCAATTCCTCGGAGTTGCCAATATCAAGCCTATACCGTTAATAATTGTCATGACCGCAGCCTCCAAGGAGTCAGGTTTAGCCCAACTGCCTCGGAAGCTGGGTCACAACTTCATTTCCAGGCACCCATCGGCTCCCATAGGGGCCTTATGGACCTTGTCCTGGCGCCAGTGGCGCCAGGCTCATAAGGGGACCCAGTCCCGGCACAGGACGTGCCGGGCTCATGATGTAAGGAATGGTGCTTGGGTGGACCTACCGGCTGCAGACCATGCTGCTCACTCACCTGCAGGATGAAATCCTCATCCATCCATGGCTGGAACTACTTTACCTTCTGGGTGTGGCCAGCACCACTCCCTGGGACTGGATACTGGAACTATTCTGGAAGCTGGGACTTCTTACCTGGGCGAGGCTGCTGTGGAAGGAGACACCTAAGCACTCCAGTAGGACTATTTAAACCACGCCCGATCAGAGCAACGTGCTTCGCGTTATTCTGCAATAGCAGCAGGACGCTCACCGTGTCAGCTCCAGAGAATCTTCAACTTCTGCATCTAGGGAAGAGAAATCCGTAATCTTACCTTCTGAAATAACATCTTCGTCTTCTGCAGCATCTGAGAAGGGAAAAGAATACCAGGTTAGCACGAGATAAAAACCAGCGCAGCACTTACCCAGTCCATCGGTGCATCTCAAGCCACGGGCTGCAGCTTTCCATTTTTCGGCACCCTGTGGAAGCAAGGACATTGGTTAGTAACCACCGTGAAACTTTCCTTACCTGCGCTGCATTCTTCTCGCCTCCGCCGACGCTGCTACTCGCATCTGCAAAACAAAAGGACATCATTAAGAAATACAAAACACCATCTATACGCACGTGTTTTGGGCAGCTCTCATCTTTCTCACTCCTCGGCGCATTCCTCGACATCTATTTTTCTACCCAGCTGCTTCTGCAACCTGAAAAAGGAAAAGAGACATTAAGAAGTGCTTTTAACTTCGAATTGACATTTTCTACTTACTTGCCTGCAATACCTTCGCCATTCCATCGCTCTCCGGACCTCCATATTCAAGCAACCGCCGTTCGTGCTGCTAACGACGGCCTAGCTCCAAATCTTCATCCTCTGCAACCAAGAGGCTGGACAATTAACCAGTGAAGTAACTGGCTTCGGCGCCCCTGCACAGACGCAGGATGGAGAGCTCCGCTTTCACCTATATAAGGTGAGCACTTTTAGCCTACGAACTACTTGGGGAGTACCAGGAAGAGGAGTCAGCTTGCCCAGTCAGGCTTATATATCCTTATTAACCCCTTGCTCTCCTAATTGCAGACACCTCACCCTTCAGATCAAGATCTCAGTGAGGAAAGGGCCTTTCCAGGGTGGCATTCGAGGCCTGCGCATGACCCTAGAAGACTCCGAGAACCCCCAGCCCAGACCTGCGCCTCCGAGGGATTCAGGTGAGCGTTACAATAATGCATTGAATTAAGAAATAACTCAGTGACTCTGCGCCAATTAATTTTCGAAAGTTGTACGTTTTATTCGATCAAAGGTTAAATCAAAAAACGCCCTGTGACACGTGTTTCGGCTTAATGAAGCCTTCTTCAAAACTGGGAGGAGTCCCTAGGAACGCCAACACGAGTGAATTAGTAGCAGGAGAGGAGGAGCTTGGGATTGAACCCAATTAAATAAAAGCAGAACAACTTAATCAGTGGATATACTAATAGCCATTGGAAATTGAATGATAAGTTAAATGCACCAAAGTAGCCCAGTTTTGAAGAAGGCTTCATTAAGCCGAAACACGTGTCACAGGGCGTTTTTTGATTTAACCTTTGATCGAATAAAACGTACAACTTTCGAAAATTAATTGGTGGAGAGTCACAGAGTTATTTCTTAATTCAATGCATTATTTCATAAGCAGTGGCTCTTTGTGTTGTCAGTGTGCTTTTTGATCTTTCCAATATAGCGAATAGGGAGTGTTCCACAAATAGTGTCACAGAGCAGCCCGTCACTATTGTCGCACTTTTCTCAATGGCGAACGCTGCGGCTGCGAGAGATTGCTCGCAAGCGAAATGTCCTTGCATTACTGCGTCTAATGTGCCACTGTAGTAAGGAAGTGGCTTGTGTCCCAGGGATGTTTTTTGTGTCAGTACTGCTGTCATAAGGATCCCTTTGTAGTGGGAGAACAGGTAAAACTCGCGTTCATAATCAGGGTTCACGAGCACTGGCGCGCTCGAGATCAATTCCTTGAGGGAGGTAAATGTGTCACCCATTTCTGCTGACCATTGAATTTCTGTGTTCTCTCGTTGGGCCTCTTTGAGTGCCTGCAATAACGGTCTTGTGTATGCTGCGTAATCTAATATCCATGCTCGACAGTAATTACACATTCCTAGGAATTTTTGCATATCTTTCACTGTGTTGGGCCTCCTTACTGCTGTAATGACGGCTACCCTGTCTGGTATTATCTTTTTGCCATCTTGTGAGATTAGCTGTCCCAGGTACAACACCTCTCGTTGGCAGTACTGTAGCTTTCCTCTGTCGACCTTGTAGCCTTTGTGGGCTAGCAATGTCAAAAGAGCAAGAGTCTTTTCTACATTCTTCCTCATTCTTTGAGCAGATGAGCAAATCATCTACGTATTGAATGATCGTGCTCTCTGCTGTCATGTTCCCTAGATCTTCATGGAGGATGCGGTTAAATATGCTTGGGCTCTCACAGTATCCCTGGGGTAACCTGCAATGTTCATACCTCTTTCCCCCCAGTGTGAAGGCTGTTAGATACCTGCACTCCTCTGCCAGTGGGATGGAGAAGAAGGCATTTTTCAAATCAACTACTGTGAAATGTGATGAATTCTTGGGGATGCTACACAATATGGATGCTGGATTGGGGACCAAAGGGAACTCTTTTTGAATGACGTCATTAAGGGGGCGTAGGTCTTGGATCATCCTCCATGCCCCTCCTTGCGTTTTTGATTGGATAAATGCAAGTGTTACATGGCGAATTTGAAGGTACTATTATTCCTTGTGTCAGCAATGCGCTTATTGTCTCTTTTATACCTTCTTCTGCTTTTCGGGACAGGGGGTACTGTTTTACCCTTGGCAAGATAGCTCCAGGTTTGAGTTTTATTTTAACTAGGGTGACTCCATTTAATAATCCCACGTCATGGGGGCCTGTGGTCCACAAATTACTGGGCACTAATTTCATATCATCAAAAAAGGAAGGCGGTGCCCCCACCACTGCCATCAGCTGTACTGGCACCTGCCTCTCTTCTATCATGATGTCACAGGGTATTGCTATCTCCATTATTATTTCACCATCACTTTCTGAATCTGAGTAAAGATCTTCATCTGACAGGTGTCGCAATGCAATGTTGGCATTGACGCATAACACTGTGCGCCACTCGCAGCCATGTATATTGTATGGGAGCGAGGGGTCCTCAGGCCCCCTCGCGTCATACACTCCTCAGTACAAGGCTTGGACCATGTGCCTCCGGTAGTGGGATTGCCCCTCGCCCTTATGTAAAGTTAACCACGGTTGACCGCTACATAGATGGGACTACTGAGCAGGACACAGGGCATCCGTCTTTTGTGCCCCCTTTTCAACTCCATCTCGGGTAAACAGGCCTCACTGCGATAGTACAGCAATGTTCAGCTCCGGTTCCACCGCAGCAGCCAAGGACAGAGACGCGCACGCACAAGGCGCGCAGGCAGCTGGCTGGCCCCCACCCTTGCACTCCCCCTGTGAAGGAAAGCTCTGCGCTTCCATTCTCACGCAGAAGCTGGAGAAAGTTGCAACAACCAATATGATACAGTTTTCTTCCTCTGAGATCACTGCTCGCCTGATAACCAGCATGTGAACCAGTATGAGCTAAGCACTTTCTGTTCGATTCATCCCCATAAACGTGCCAGCCACCCATCCCCATTTTAGAACAATTTATTGCCCTCCTGACCCTACGCTCCCAGTAAGGTATTTCTTTTAAGTGCCAGACCCTCGCCTGTGTTGCGAAACCCACCCAACACACTCCTTACTAATCTTAAGCATTTTTACTACTATATATGTTTTACTTGTAATAATGAGTTTGAAACCTAGGAGAGATGCGAAACACAGCCGATTCTTTTTACATGCACAATAAGGGTCAAGGCCTTCAATTACAAGCCACGAATTACCAATTGTACTGACAATAATCATTGTGTGTGATTTATGTAGAAATGTGAAAAGTAGCATAAAATGTTTTAGATAATTTGTTATTTAATGTGTAACATATTAGCTTAGGTAGTGACCACAGTGACCGGACCCTGACCTGCGTGGAGCACAAGATATTTGATGTCCGTCATCTCGTCAGCCACTCAGCCAACCAGAAGGAAGAGATGCCACCCACACCTACAGCACCACACCGCCTGGCCAATAGGGTCCATTTAGCATTTTTTGTTAAAGTTACTTTAATTGATATAAATACAAGCGTGATGTAATGAGAGGGAAGGGTTTTTTTGGGTTATTTCCTAGCTGGAGAAATAAACCATCCTTTGAACTCTTGCAGCCGGGTCTCAGTGCCTCCTTCCCCGACAAGGGATTGTGTTGTTATTTTATTTTCTCTCACACGTAGTAAGCCGGGGAAAGGCACCTACATTTTTCGTGACCCCGCAACGTGATTTAGAGAGGTGCCTTGAGGCCTGCACCGCCCGGCAGCGAGATCCAGGGCGCCCCCAGCAAAACCATTGCCTCCGCGGTTGACCAGACTGTGCACACCAAGAAGAAAGGGTCAAGGGTTCCCGGTTGACGAATACCCGATCGAAAAAGCTGCTCGCCAAGGCAGGCCACGGCTTGGTTGGGGTACGGACCTGAGCGAGGTCTGGCCGTGAGCGGCGACCCTCAGAGTACCTGACTGAAGACGTGGAGTCCCGGTTGCAAAGACCTCAAAGGAAGGTAAGGGGAAATACGGGAAGAAGGGAATTAGCAACAAAGGGAAGGTACTTAAGAATAGGGTCTGCGTGAGTGACGGTGAGGCTTTTCTGATTTATCCTTTATATGGCCATTAGGTGTTGTAAGAAGTGAGAAGAAAAGAAATGGTATCCTAGCCCATACGGGGTACAAGGCGGCGCCTCATAGCATTTGTCCTGACCAAGTGCAGAATAGAGATAAAGAGAAAAATAGCAGGGGTCTCGAGTAGACTCGGAGTAGTTTTTTAGAATATTATTTTTCCGTGAAGGTAAGAAATCCTGAGATATAATAAAGGTGAAAGGGGTGGGGAGTGAATGTGAAATAGTAGATAGGATAGGAAAGAAGAAAAACCAAGGACAGTAACAGGAATAGGGAAAGAACAAACGCGCGCAGGCAGTGCATGTGTATGTTGCATGATTATATGTTTGTTGGTCTGCTTTGCGTATATGTCTTGTTGAACACGCTAAAGTATTTCAGTACAAGTAATTTGTGATTGATATAAAATAGGCAAAGAAATAAATTGTGAGAGGTGACCAGGTAACACCTCTCAGAAAACTAATGTGACATATGGTAATTGTGAGCATTGATAAAGAACATATTATTTCCACATATTGTAACTGACATACCTCAAGTGAGAGGTGGTAAGAGATTCAAGGGTACCAGAATACACAAGAAAGGAAAAGAAACATTGCCATGGGGGGAGTAACACCACTGGCCCATATTTGCCAGCACCTTCCACTATATAGCGACAGGATACAGAAGTATCAAGATCAGTGGATCACTGAGATAAAAGGAGACGGGGTTTCACCAATTTGGCCAGAAGGAGGGTCATTTGACAAAAGAGTATTGGACCTAGAATCAACATATGTACTAGCACGATACAAAGGGAAACAGTTACAGAACCGAAGAGAAGTATTAGATTTATGGCGAATGTTCGAAGAAGTTACCCCCACGGCAGAGGTAGATACAAGCCGAATGATAGAAAAGCAGAAAAAACCTGAAGTAGTAGGCGGGACACCAAAAGGGGAATGCTCAACAACTACAACCGAAAATGAAGTAACAAAAATCTATCCCTTAATGACTAGGCCAGTGGTAGGGTTTAGTGAACCCCTGTATATACCACCCACCGCCACTGCTCAGGGCGGGGCAACAGCCCCCGAACCTCCACCATATGACAAAGGAGGCCTGTCCGGCCCCACGAGTGCGCCTCCTGTGGACAAAGCACGTTTAACAGGTGATTTGAACCGCCAGTTAGCACACGCACAAATGTAAATAACACGGTTAAGAGCTTTATGTGACAAAGGGCAAATTCTGCCAGGGGGAGGGGAGGTACCCCCGCTGTCACTGGTAGATCTCACACCCCTGATAGGGGCAGCAAGCAATGCAACCCCAGCAGCCTCGGTATCAGGACAATCTATAGCATCACAAGGGACGTCATCGCAGCAGAGACAAGAACAAGAGTGGCAGTCAGGACAGTTCCTGTTCCAATTGAATAACAAACCAGTGAGAATTATACACCCAGATACACCGGAAAGTCAACAAAGTGGAGATCAGGGTGAAAGACAAGGAAGTGAAACCAAGGAAAACTGGGAGGATAATAACGAGGTAGAGTCAGAAATAGAAGAAATATGGGATGATTTAGATGAATACGAAGAGGCAGCTGCCGCAGAGGGTTCCCCACTGCCAAACTGCCGTTACCCAGACACACTATCACCACCGTTATGGCAAGGTAGATTAAGACAACGAACAGGGAGGACAGGGAACATACTGGTAAGTAAAACGAAAAAAGGGAGAACGAGCAAAACGGGAAAGAAACAAACTACAAATGCCACTAATACATAAAGGAGCAGGTAGGCCAAACTATATTCCGTGGGCCCAAATGGACAAAACCAACCTGTTAAAACTCCTCCCCCTGCTGACAGGAGGGGCAGGTAAGTGGATACATGTTTTTGAGAAGAACACGGCAGGCGTGCCGTTAGCTATAGGTGATGTAAAAAGTTTGTTAGTATCAGCAATCGGGGACCAAGCAGACACAATCCGGGAAAGAGCAGGGTTCCCGGGAGTAACAATGAGCTGTGATCGACACGATGGATCACCATTCAACAATGTTCGAGCACAAGTGTGGGATGCATTGCGGCGTGCATTTCCCGACGTTCCAGATTTACATGCAGTGATGCAGTGCACGACGGAGGAGAACGAGGATCCTGCGCAATTCATTTTGCGAGTGCAAGACTTATGGAGAAGCGAAACTGGTACGGCATGGAATCAATCAACAGCTTTATTCTATTTTATCATTAAAAAGGGGTTGCCGAAAGAAGTGCAGAAGGCCTTGGACAAAATAGCTGGGATCGAAGCCAAAGGGTGGCCTGAAATACAGAGCATAATTGTACACCACTGGGGGAGGATCAAAGAGAAGGAAAAGGAGGTCACGCAAAAGAGGCTGGCCGACGAAGCAAAATTAGTACAGACGAAATTAGTGAACGTTGCCGCCATGGCTGCCAGTGTAACCGCAGACCGAAGAAACGAAGGAGAGGAAAACGCGGGAGGAAGGCCCGTTGGGATAGCAGCTCAGTGGGTTGGAGAGGACCAAGGACAGTGGAACGGAGAGGAACAGCCATGCCAAGGATCACAGTGGCAGAACAGGCAGGCCCCAGGAAGAGGTGGGTACCGCGGGCAGAGGGGAGGATACAGAGGAATGGGAAACAGAGGGTATGGTGGGAAAGGTCCAAGAGGAGGACAACAGGGGTCGTGTTGGAATTGTGGAAGATGGGGACATTATTCACGAGATTGTAGAATGCGACCATTAGGGTATTTTCAGCAACAACAGCAACAGCCCATGAACAATGAACAGGGATGGGGCTGCCCACACCCAGGTAGCCCTTGTGGAGCCCCAATGGGGAGGGGGGGACAAGATCAGTACTGCCATGACCCCCAAATGCAACAAAGACAGCCAGCCCCACAACAGCAGCAGCAGTCACAACAGCAAAACGCACTACAGCCCATGGCGAGACAAAACCCAGTAGGGAACATGAACAATAACCCTTTTGCAGCCGCCGCAAACGGTGCTCCTGCCCCATTCCGTGGCGTAACGATCGTAGGTGACAACGTTTTTTCAGTGCCAGGTCAGCAAAGATACCAAGACTAGGACAGCCCACAGGGAGCACTTGCGTGTCCAGTCCTATCCACCACACAAAGTGCAAATGAGGAACCACTAGTGGCGGCAGAGATAGGAAACAAGCAGTTTATCTTTATGGTAGACTCAGGAGCAGAAACATCATGTCTTACAGAAGGGCGGTTTCAGCTCTCGGGAAGAAATTTGGAGACGCAGGGGTTCTCTGGGGCTATTTTAAAAGTTCCTTATACAAAAGATCTTGATGTAACAGTAGGGGGGAAAACAGTGCGCGCACCCTTATTGTATTACGAAGACGCGCCAATCAATTTGATGGGACGAGACTTGCTCAGTAAGTTAAACATGACCATAGCCTTTACTGAAAGAGGAATAGTGTGCTCGACGCCAGGGGTATGCCCCGTACAAGCACTCTTGATAATAAGCACGATTACAAAGGGAGTTGCAGTAAGAGGGATCCCCATTGACATGGACATGTTCGTCTATGGAATACAGCTATTAGCCCGATTAGTGCCTGAAATAACACAAAAGGAGTGGAGAATACCATCAGACTTCATATTCCGCCCAATCACACCAACAGATGTAGTGCCAGGCACAATTATATCTATAGACATTGAGGCAGTTCAAGTTTCCAACAAGCGCATTGTGGTCATAGGCCTGGACGCGCAGGGACGCGAGTGGAGAAGTGTGCTATGCATAGAGCCAAACATAATGCTAAAAGATGTAACTGATGAAGAATTGTTTACTGATTACGATGGGGATGGAGAAATAATAATGGAAATAAGCATACCATGTGACATTATGATCCAATACAGAGAAATACACAACCCACTCATGGCTAACATAAAGGCCCCACTGACAATATTTGAGGAAGATATGGCCAGGGTAGCACCTGAAATTTGGACTACAGGGCCACACGATGTGGGATTGTTGCATGAGGTGACTCCCATAAAGATAAAACTGAAACCAGGTGCCCTCCCACCCAGAGTGAAACAATACCCAATATCCAAAGAAGCAGAGGAAGGTATTAGAGAAACAGTGAATGCACTCCTAAGCCAAGGTATCTTAGTGCCATCAACTTCCCCATGCAACACAGCGATTTTTCAGATTAAAAAAGCGAAAGGAGGGGCGTGGAGAATGGTCCAGGACCTCCGCCCACTCAATGACGTCATCCAATAAGAGTTCCCATTAGTGCCTAACCCGGCATCAATATTGTGCAGTGTTAAGACGGATTTCTGAACTCTGTCCTGGTGGCGCAGAAGTTCAGAAGGCCAACCTAATTACTTGGAACAGGGTAACCTCTGGACGAGCCAGACCAATCAAGGTAGCGATCGCGGCGGTCAAGACTAGGTCTCAAGAGGGGTGAGGGTGACTGAAAGCCCGCAATGAGCACACAAAGCAAGATCACTTACAAACTACTCCAAACAGTTGTTATATTAAAAATATATACACATTTATTTCAAGGCCTTTAAAACAATGACCGTAGCGAGAAAATCACAATATAACGATAGTAAACCAACACATACCATATCAACACAATATATATACAAATACAACAAGTCTCAAGCGTTATATGCACGAAATGTGTAGTCCACCTAAAAGGGAGGGAAAACAGGCAGTGCGCAATAATGCTTAGACCCAGTTCGCCTTCAGAGGCACCTAACTAGATGGAAGTCCGAGCCCTGCGAAGAGTGGAGCCTTGTGCTCAAAAGTACCTGCACGCGCTGGTGCCAACGGGCAAAAGGAGAAGCTCTTCGAGGGAAATCAGGCAGTTCAGTTTAGTGCACAAAAGAAGAACAACAAGTTCCGCAACTCAAGCGCAGCCTCCACAGTGGGCAGAAGCAGAGCGCGAGTACGGAAAAGGGTGCTGTTTGACACAGCGGGGACAAGCAATGGGCTCCTGCAGGAGGGCGACCAGATCCTAGCTATGCTACTCACCGGTCCCCGATGCAAGCAGACCCAGGCTTCTCCGCGTCAGTTTCAGCAGCTGGCAGGTTCAGAAGAGCAGGGAACGCCTCGTCGTCGTGTTGAGTAAAAAGACGTCCCAATCGAAGAAACCCGCACAGTTTGTTACCACAGCAGGGCAACGGAGCGGCGGTGTGTATCTGAACCAAATGTACACTACTCACTTCAGACCTGGGAATGCCAAGTGTACGAAGCGTGTGAGAGTGACAAGGACTCGAAATACTACACAACCTGGCGGCGGTTACAGAGCAAGACTCCCGTGTAAGCTGGTCAGTCAGCTGGATGGCCCAGAGACGCTTCCGAAGGCTTACTGGCAGGAGATGGTGAAGATGCCGAGAATAGCTGTTCCCGCTATTCCAAGGGTCGAAGTACCAGTACAGGCCTTCTGGTTCGATCAAAGGTGAAAAGGGTTTCACAAGGCGACAGCAGTGCAGAGGAGAAGTCCTTCAGCGGGTCACCAGCGATTCCTCGGTCCAGCCTCTTGGTTGCAGGATACTTGGCTCCTGTATTTCTTCGTTCGTGAGAACTCAGGAGATCGACATGGTAGAGGTGTTTCCAGCCCCCTCTTATCCACGGTTCCCTTCGCGCCAAAACGGAGGGGACCCAATGGGAGATCCGCTCATCAACACTCACACCATTCGTGGACCAATCACGGACCACGGTGGTCCCAGGCAGTCACACCACCCTAAACTCTCTGGCACCCAGGATGTGTATTGGGACCAGACATCCCAGCCCACATCCTGGAGGCACCCACAAGACATGTAGAAGCCCGCGAAAGCATCCGTGTTTCGCGGGAAAGTACATGCCCAAATAAGGAAGGCCCCGGGTCGGCTCGACCTGGGGAAGGTGAAGGGAGCAAGACGGTCAGCGGACAGGACAAAGGAGCCTCGTGGTCTGGCCATTTTGGGAGCCAGGCCACCATTTTGGGTTAAGCGCGAGAGACGCGCTTAGAACGCCAAAAGGAGCTCAAAACACAAGAAACGATCGCTGCCACCATTCCCGTCCCTGAATCACTTGCACCGATCAGATACAATCCTAAACGAGTATCTAGGGCCTGTAGAAGGCTAGAGACCCAAGAGAGCTGTAACTTAGCTTACAGTGCCCTCTTGTGTCATGTTGCACGAAAGTCGCAACATGATAAAAGAAACTACGGGAAACAGCGTTCCCCGGTACTGACTGTCTTAAGGGCATGTCAGTTTCCCCGTAAGAAAGGAGCGAAAGCCCAGAGGAGTGCGGCAGAAGGCTGCACTTCTCTGGCAAAGTCAAGAACAAGGTGAAAAACAACAGCAAAAGTTTTAGGGGTTGCCACATGGAAGGAAAATTACCTACAATTACGAAATCTTTCCTAACATGCAGTATACCAAAAGAGGCAACTTGCTTCACTGTCATTGATCTGAAAAATGTCTTTTTCTCTGTGCCACTCGCACCAGATGCGCAGTACCTTACAGCCTTTACATTAGGAAACAGCAGATATGAACACCGCAGACTCTCACAGGGGTATTGCGAGAGCCCAAGCATTTTTAACAGGATACTACGAGAAGACATCGGCAACATAGATGTAGGGAGCACCATTACACAGTACGTAGACGATTTACTCGTCTGCAGCAAAACAGAAGAAGAGTGTAGAGAAGACTCGATAACACTGCTTAACGTATTGGCTGCCAAGGGATACAAGGTGGACAAAGGAAAGTTACAATACTGCCTTGCAGATGTTGTATATCTTGGCCAGCAAATATCTAAAGACGGAAAAAGAATACTACAAGACAGAGCAGCGGCCATTCGACACATTATCTTACCAAAAACAGTGAAGGACATGCAGAAATTTCTTGGCATATGTAACTATTGCCGAGCATGGATCCTTGATTACGCAGCATACACACGGCCAATACTACAAGCACTGAAAGAAGCACAAAAGAACAGAGCCCCAATAAAATGGACACAGGAGACAATTGCCCAATTCTCTCGATTAAAAGACCTTATTTCAGACGCCCCAGTCCTTGCAAATCCAGATTATGAAAGGGAATTTTTCCTGTTTTCACACAGCAATGGAACATTGATGACAGCAGTATTGACACAAAAGACATCGCTAGGCCACAAACCATTAGCGTACTACAGTGGAATATTAGACCAGTAATGCAGGGACATTTCGCTTGCGAACAGGCCCTCGCTGTAGCAGCCTTCGCCATTGAGAAAAGTGCCACGATCGTAATGGGATGTCCAGTGACGCTATATGAGGAACACTCATTATTTGCTATCTTGGAAAGATCAAAATCTACTCTCACAACACAGAGAGCATCTGCTTATGAAATAATAATATCAAGTCCAAATGTACATGTGGTCAGATGCAAGACAGTGAACCCAGCCACATTCCTGTCATGCTCACCTGATTCCCACGGAGGCGCAGGTCTGGCTTCGAGTGCTGATGCTTCTTCAATGGTGAAGCGCAGGACTCTGAAGATGGACAGGAAGGGCCCCTCTACTCTGGCTTTTCTGGCTCGCAGGAATATTCCCCTGTGCGTGAAAAGGGAGTATTACCTACTGACGGAATAATGCTCAAGCCTCCCACTCCCTTCCAACCCTCCACGATACCCTTCCACGACTCCCCGTGAAGTCTCACCTTAGGGTCTGGAAGGATGAGTTCTCCATCCTGCTTCTGATGCAGGGGCGCGTTGAAACCCAGTTACTTCACTGGATTAAGGTTTGATGGGAGTTCAAAATAAGCTTGACTATTCAGGTGAGGCGCTGTAAGAGTTCTGTTGCAAGTTCAAAAGTTCAAGCTTAATAATAATGTTCATTGTCTTATTGCAGCAAGCGCTAATGCTTATGTCTTTTTCCCCTTAGGGGCCGGGGTTCGGAATGCCGGAGATATGGCGCCGACCCGAAGTGAAACGTGCAGTTCCAGTAAATGACAGGTAAGTTCTGGATGAGCGTTCAGGTAATGTCTTTGCATTCGCTCATTCAATGTCTTTGTCTTTTTTCCCCATAGGGGCCGGGGTCCGGAATGCCAGGAAGCGGCAGGACCCGAAATGAAATGGGAATGACCCAACAGGTAAGTCTTAGAAGGAAACTGAGCTTTTCCTATTCCCTTCCTTCTCTCACCTTGTTTTCTTGTCTTTTTCTCTCTAGGCTCTGGGAAGTGGGTGCGGATCCGGATGATCGCTGCTGAAGATGGAGGCGCCCAGGAAAGGTGAGTGAAATGCAGCGCTGCAGCGATCGAAGCGAAATGCTTTTAAAATGATTTCTTCCCTTTCAGGATCGTCGGTGTGATGTCTCTGTGATGCCACTTTAGCAGGTAAGGTCTTCTTTCTCACCAATTCTCACTTATCTCCCTTTGCAGGCGACCCAGGATGCTGACAGGCGTGGCTGAAGTCCAGATGCAGGAGCTGAAACGGTGAGCGTCCAGCTGCGAGGAGCAGAACAACGCGAAGCGTGAGTTGCTGATCGGGCGTGGTTTAAATAGCTTTGGAAGAAGTTCCAGGTATGTATCCTTCCAACGATCAGGTATGTATCCTTCCCCGACCACACCCAGGTGGAAAGTAGTCCCACAGGTAAAGTAGTTCCATTCAGGCTTCAAGAGGGCCTGGATGTAGCAGCATGGTCTGCCTCAGGTAAGTGCACATTAAAACACTTGAACACATGTCTAGCTTTATAAGCCTGGCGCCTAAGGCGCCAGGACAGGGGTCCAACATGAGCCTGGCGCCTAAGGCGCCAGGACTGTGTCCAAAGGGCCCCAGCTTGGGCCCGCTGGCACTTCCCTGGGGGGAATGATGCCTGCCTCTGGGGTTGCTGGGTTGGACCTGGCTCCTTGGAGGTAGGCATCATGACAGTACCCCCCCTCAAGGTCCCTCCCAAGGTTGTTCCCTCCGGGGGTTTTGGCTTGTTCGGAAATCTCCGGTGGAACCTTTGTATTAATCGAGGTGCGTGAACATGGTTACTAGGCTCCCACGATCTTTCCTGAGGTCCATATCCCTTCCAGTCAACAAGATAGAAGAGTTTCGACCTTAACACCTTGGAGTCTAAAATGTCTTTAACTTCGAATTCCAATTCCCCTTCAATTTGAACTGGGTCTGGAGGCTTGGACAGTCGGGTCCCTGGTTGTACTGGCTTCAAAAGTGATGCATGAAAAACTGGATGAATACGCATGTTGGACGGTAAATCCAGTTTAAAGGCCACATGATTGATTATAGCTTTGATGGGATAAGGTCCTATGAATCTGGGATTGAAGGTTTGCGGGCCCTTGAGGGGTAAATGTTTCGTTGCTAGCCATACCTGGTCTCCTACTTGGTAAGGAGGAGTTTTACTTCGGTGCAAATCAGCGTTTTCTTTATACTTTTTCTTGGCTTGCTGTAAATGAGTTGCAGCTTCTTTGAAGGCTCGGGATATTGTGGAATGCAGATGATTTACTGCGGGCATTTCCAGGGTCAGAGGTGGATCTAGGTCAGAGGTCCGAGGATGGTGACCATACAAAGTATAAAAAGGAGTTTGTCCGGTTCCAGAATGCACTGAATTGTTGTATGCATATTCTGCGATCCAAAGGATGTTTTTCCAATTTAACTCGGATTGGTGTAACATGCACCGAAGATATTGCTCGAGAGTCTGATTGGTTCTCTCGGTTTGTCCGTCGGTCTGGGGGTGGTGGCTGGTGGATAACCGCACATCTATTTGTGCTAGTTGGTAACACTTCTTCCAAAAATGGGAGATAAATTGACTTCCACGATCCGAGACTAATATGGAAGGGAAACCATGTATGCGAACTATATTCTCCAGAAATTCCTTGGCCAAGGTGGAAGCTGAAGGCAAACCTTTTAAAGGGATAAAGTGGGCCATTTTGGAGAATAGATCCACAATTACAAGGATAGTGTTGTAACCAGCACAAGGAGGCAGATCAGTTATAAAGTCCATTGACAAGGTGTGCCATGGTGCCGGTGGAATATCCAAGGGTTGAAGTAGGCCGGCTGGCCTTTTCTTTTGACCCTTGTTTTGGGTGCAAATTCCGCAAGACAAAACAAAAGACTTTGTCTTTTCTCCAAGAAGGCCACAGGGTGTAGTTGGTTAGTTTCTGGGTCTCTTTGCGACAGGACAGCTCCCATGGCCGAAATGGATGCGTCGGTTTCCACAATGTAAGGGAGATCTGGGTGTGGGTGCTTCAATACAGGTGCAGAGGTGAATTTGGTTTTCAGGTCCTGAAAGGCTTGTTCGGCCTCAAGAGTCCATTCAAAGCGTTTGTTTTTCTTTAGGAGAGCTGTGATGGGTTGGACTGTTCGGGAAAATTCCGGGATGAATCTTCGATAGAAATTGGCGAAGCCGAGCATGCTCTGAACTCCCTTCACCGAGCTAGGAGATGGCCATTTGAGGATGGCATCCACCTTTCGCGAGTCCATTCGGACTCCTTGAGGTGTCAGGATGAATCCGAGAAACTCAACTTCTGTGGTATGAAAAACGCATTTTTCGAGCTTTGCAAATAGTCTGTGCTGGCGCAATTTCTCAAGAACTGCCCTAACATGTTTTCTGTGATCGGATTCTGAAGAAGAGTACACCAGGATGTCGTCAATATAAACAATGACACAGACATCGATAAGTTCCCGAAGAACATCATTCATAAAGTACTGAAAGGCGGCAGGTGCATTGCACAACCCGAAGGGCATCACCTGATATTCGAAGAGCCCAAATTCGGTGCGAAATGCAGTCTTCCATTCGTCGCCTTCTTTTATACGCACCAGGTGATAAGCTCCTCGGAGATCTAACTTGGTGTACACACAAGCGTCTTTCACCTGGTCGATAAGCTCAGGGATCAGGGGCAGAGGATAACGATTCTTAATCGTTATTGATTTAGGGCGCGATAGTCTATACATGTTCTAAGGTCGCCCTCTTTTTTCGGCACGAAGAACAGAGCTGAGGAGACAGGAGACTTAGACGGGCGAATAAAACCATTGGCTAGGTACTGATCTAAATACTGACGCAAATGCAGGTTCTCAGGTTCCTTAAGAGCATAAATCCTATTACAAGGTAGTTGAGCATTGGGTACCAGATCGATTTGGCAATCATAAGACCGATGGGGAGGTAACGTGTTAGCCTGTTCCTTCTGAAAAACGTCTTGGAATTCTTGGTATTCTGACGGTAGCTGTACAGGGGTGGAAGTTGCTGAGGCTAGACCCATAGCTGGATTTCTTGGATAACAAGTTGGTTCACAATCAGGAAAACTTATCTTCTTTGCTCGCCAGTCAATTCTGGGATTATGTGTTTCTAACCAAGGAATTCTAAGAATTACTTGAAATTGTGGGGCCTTGATCACATCAAACACGATTGCTTCCCGATGTCCATCCTGACCCACCAGTGTCACTTCAACAGTGGAATGCGTTACAGGCCCTGAGGCTATTTCGGTTCCATCTACTGTAGTAATGACATCTTGGGTTACTTTCGGGCGGAGAGGGAGCTTAATCCTGGAAGCCAATTCACGGTCTATGTAATTTCCAATAGCTCCACTATCGATGTACGCTTTTATAGCATGCAACTGCTGAGGCTGTTTTGGGTCCACGAGCACCATTGGCATGACAAAATGCGAGGTCAAAGAGTTTGTTTTCAAGCTCGGCAAGCGGACCCCTACGCTTGTCGGGCTAGGTCATTTCCCGAATCAGGTGTCAATAAATCGTTATCAGTGGCTCCAACCACCTTCTTAGGTGGTTTGACTGGACAATTTCGAAGAAAGTGACCGGAAGTCCCGCAATACAGACACAGTTGCATTTGCCGCCTTCTCTCTCGTTCCTTCTGCGTTAATGGTCCTTTAACACCGCCGATTTGCATAGGTTCGGATACATCGGTACTCTTGGAGTTAGCGTGGGTTTTGATCGGTACTCGGGTTTCGTACTTGAACCGATCTGCTTTTCTATTTTGAAGTCTGTGATCAAGTTGAACCACCAAGTCTATGTAGTCTGCGCAGACCTGGGGTAGATTTACAATCTGAGCTAGAACATCCTTAAGCTCTCCGCGCAGGCCTCGATGAAACAATGTGATCCTTTTGTTTTCTGGCCATCCAGTTTCCACAACCAGTCTATTAAAGGTGGCAACGTAGGACAGGAGATCCTGATTACCTTGTCGTAAGGATAGCAGTTCGTTATCAAGGGCCTGTCCTTCAGAGTGTCGAGCAAACAATCTTTCCATGCTGGCCTGGAAGCCCTGAAAATCCTGGAGAATGGGATCATCCTGATTTACCAAGGGAATAGACCAATCGGCAGCACTGCCACTGAGGTAAGATAGTATAAAGGCTACCTTGGTCTGGTCGTTAGGGAAGGCCCCGGGTCTGCATAGAAACGACATTGGTTCATAAAGACGGCATATTTCTTGGGATCCCCCGCAAAACGTTCAGGCGGGGCCAAAGGCATGTGTCCAGGTAGATTGATTTGTACCGGGTTATTCAAACCCATTGATGTGGAAGTACCCCCGGAATTAGGTAAAGGAGTGTGCCCTGCCTGGGCCTGCAATAACCTTTTGGCCAGGTCATCTGTTCTTTCCTTTGATAGGATCAGTTCTCTTTTGAGAGCGTTAGTCTCCTGGCGGGCTGAGTGCACTTCTGCCCGTAATTCCCCCAAAAGCTGGGCCAGCTGATCTGTCTCGGAAGTCTCCATAGCACCCGGGTGGGAAATTGTGGGTAGGCTTCGCGTTCTGTCACGCTCACCTGATTCCCACGGAGGCGCAGGTCTGGCTTCGAGTGCTGATGCTTCTTCAATGGTGAAGCGCAGGACTCTGAAGATGGACAGGAAGGGCCCCTCTACTCTGGCTTTTCTGGCTCGCAGGAATATTCCCCTGTGCGTGAAAAGGGAGTATTACCTACTGACGGAATAATGCTCAAGCCTCCCACTCCCTTCCAACCCTCCACGATACCCTTTCACGCCTCCCCGTGAAGTCTCACCTTAGGGTCTGGAAGGATGAGTTCTCCATCCTGCTTCTGATGCAGGGGCGCGTTGAAACCCAGTTACTTCACTGGATTAAGGTTTGATGGGAGTTCAAAATAAGCTTGACTATTCAGGTGAGGTGCTGTAAGAGTTCTGTTGCAAGTTCAAAAGTTCAAGCTTAATAATATTGTTCATTGTCTTATTGCAGCAAGCGCTAATGCTTATGTCTTTTTCCCCTTAGGGGCCGGGGTTCGGAATGCCGGAGATATGGCGCCGACCCGAAGTGAAACGTGCAGTTCCAGTAAATGACAGGTAAGATCTGGATAAGCGTTCAGGTAATGTCTTTGCATTTTCTCATTCAATGTCTTTGTCTTTTTTCCCCATAGGGGCCAGGGTCCGGAATGCCAGGAAGCGGCAGGACCCGAAATGAAATGGGAATGACCCAACAGGTAAGTCTTAGAAGGAAACTGAGCTTTTCCTATTCCCTTCCTTCTCTCACCTTGTTTTCTTGTCTTTTTCTCTCTAGGCTCTGGGAATTGGGTGCGGATCCGGATGATCGCTGCTGAAGATGGAGGCGCCCAGGAAAGGTGAGTGAAATGCAGCACTGCAGCGATCGAAGCGAAATGCTTTTAAAATGATTTCTTCCCTTTCAGGATCGTCGGTGTGATGTCTCCGTGATGCAGCTTTAGCAGGTAAGGTCTTCTTTCTCTCCAATTCTCACTTATCTCCCTTTGCAGGCGACCCAGGATGCTGACAGGCGTGGCTGAAGTCCAGATGCAGGAGCTGACACGGTGAGCGTCCAGCTGCGAGGAGCAGAACAACGCGAAGCGTGAGTTGCTGATCGGGCGTGGTTTAAATAGCTTTGGAAGAAGTTCCAGGTATGTATCCTACCACCGATCAGGTATGTATCCTTCCCCGACCACACCCAGGTGGAAAGTAGTCCCAAAGGTAAAGTAGTTCCATTCAGGCTTCAAGAGGGCCTGGATGTAGCAGCATGGTCTGCCTTAGGTAAGTGCACATTAAAACACTTGAACACATGTCTAGCTTTATGAGCCTGGCGCCTAAGGTGCCAGGACAGGGGTCCAACATGAGCCTGGCGCCTAAGGCGCCAGGACTGTGTCCAAAGGGCCCCAGCTTGGGCCCGCTGGCACTTCCCTGGGGGGAATGATGCCTGCCTCTGGGGTTGCTGGGTTGGACCTGGCTCCTTGGAGGTAGGCATCATGACAGTACCCCCCCTCAAGGTCCCTCCCAAGGTTGTTCCCTCCGGGGGTTTTGGCTTGTTCGGAAATCTCCGGTGGAACCTTTGTATTAATCGAGGTGCGTGAACATGGTTACTAGGCTCCCACGATCTTTCCTGAGGTCCATATCCCTTCCAGTCAACAAGATAGAAGAGTTTCGACCTTAACACCTTGGAGTCTAAAATGTCTTTAACTTCGAATTCCAATTCCCCTTCAATTTGAACTGGGTCTGGAGGCTTGGACAGTCGGGTCCCTGGTTGTACTGGCTTCAAAAGTGATGCATGAAAAACTGGATGAATACGCATGTTGGACGGTAAATCCAGTTTAAAGGCCACATGATTGATTATAGCTTTGATGGGATAAGGTCCTATGAATCTGGGATTGAAGGTTTGCGGGCCCTTGAGGGGTAAATGTTTCGTTGCTAGCCATACCTGGTCTCCTACTTGGTAAGGAGGAGTTTTACTTCGGTGCAAATCAGCGTTTTCTTTATACTTTTTCTTGGCTTGCTGTAAATGAGTTGCAGCTTCTTTGAAGGCTCGGGATATTGTGGAATGCAGATGATTTACTGCGGGCATTTCCAGGGTCAGAGGTGGATCTAGGTCAGAGGTCCGAGGATGGTGACCATACAAAGTATAAAAAGGAGTTTGTCCGGTTCCAGAATGCACTGAATTGTTGTATGCATATTCTGCGATCCAAAGGATGTTTTTCCAATTTAACTCGGATTGGTGTAACATGCACCGAAGATATTGCTCGAGAGTCTGATTGGTTCTCTCGGTTTGTCCGTCGGTCTGGGGGTGGTGGCTGGTGGATAACCGCACATCTATTTGTGCTAGTTGGTAACACTTCTTCCAAAAATGGGAGATAAATTGACTTCCACGATCCGAGACTAATATGGAAGGGAAACCATGTATGCGAACTATATTCTCCAGAAATTCCTTGGCCAAGGTGGAAGCTGAAGGCAAACCTTTTAAAGGGATAAAGTGGGCCATTTTGGAGAATAGATCCACAATTACAAGGATAGTGTTGTAACCAGCACAAGGAGGCAGATCAGTTATAAAGTCCATTGACAAGGTGTGCCATGGTGCCGGTGGAATATCCAAGGGTTGAAGTAGGCCGGCTGGCCTTTTCTTTTGACCCTTGTTTTGGGTGCAAATTCCGCAAGACAAAACAAAAGACTTTGTCTTTTCTCCAAGAAGGCCACAGGGTGTAGTTGGTTAGTTTCTGGGTCTCTTTGCGACAGGACAGCTCCCATGGCCGAAATGGATGCGTCGGTTTCCACAATGTAAGGGAGATCTGGGTGTGGGTGCTTCAATACAGGTGCAGAGGTGAATTTGGTTTTCAGGTCCTGAAAGGCTTGTTCGGCCTCAAGAGTCCATTCAAAGCGTTTGTTTTTCTTTAGGAGAGCTGTGATGGGTTGGACTGTTCGGGAAAATTCCGGGATGAATCTTCGATAGAAATTGGCGAAGCCGAGCATGCTCTGAACTCCCTTCACCGAGCTAGGAGATGGCCATTTGAGGATGGCATCCACCTTTCGCGAGTCCATTCGGACTCCTTGAGGTGTCAGGATGAATCCGAGAAACTCAACTTCTGTGGTATGAAAAACGCATTTTTCGAGCTTTGCAAATAGTCTGTGCTGGCGCAATTTCTCAAGAACTGCCCTAACATGTTTTCTGTGATCGGATTCTGAAGAAGAGTACACCAGGATGTCGTCAATATAAACAATGACACAGACATCGATAAGTTCCCGAAGAACATCATTCATAAAGTACTGAAAGGCGGCAGGTGCATTGCACAACCCGAAGGGCATCACCTGATATTCGAAGAGCCCAAATTCGGTGCGAAATGCAGTCTTCCATTCGTCGCCTTCTTTTATACGCACCAGGTGATAAGCTCCTCGGAGATCTAACTTGGTGTACACACAAGCGTCTTTCACCTGGTCGATAAGCTCAGGGATCAGGGGCAGAGGATAACGATTCTTAATCGTTATTGATTTAGGGCGCGATAGTCTATACATGTTCTAAGGTCGCCCTCTTTTTTCGGCACGAAGAACAGAGCTGAGGAGACAGGAGACTTAGACGGGCGAATAAAACCATTGGCTAGGTACTGATCTAAATACTGACGCAAATGCAGGTTCTCAGGTTCCTTAAGAGCATAAATCCTATTACAAGGTAGTTGAGCATTGGGTACCAGATCGATTTGGCAATCATAAGACCGATGGGGAGGTAACGTGTTAGCCTGTTCCTTCTGAAAAACGTCTTGGAATTCTTGGTATTCTGACGGTAGCTGTACAGGGGTGGAAGTTGCTGAGGCTAGACCCATAGCTGGATTTCTTGGATAACAAGTTGGTTCACAATCAGGAAAACTTATCTTCTTTGCTCGCCAGTCAATTCTGGGATTATGTGTTTCTAACCAAGGAATTCTAAGAATTACTTGAAATTGTGGGGCCTTGATCACATCAAACACGATTGCTTCCCGATGTCCATCCTGACCCACCAGTGTCACTTCAACAGTGGAATGCGTTACAGGCCCTGAGGCTATTTCGGTTCCATCTACTGTAGTAATGACATCTTGGGTTACTTTCGGGCGGAGAGGGAGCTTAATCCTGGAAGCCAATTCACGGTCTATGTAATTTCCAATAGCTCCACTATCGATGTACGCTTTTATAGCATGCAACTGCTGAGGCTGTTTTGGGTCCACGAGCACCATTGGCATGACAAAATGCGAGGTCAAAGAGTTTGTTTTCAAGCTCGGCAAGCGGACCCCTACGCTTGTCGGGCTAGGTCATTTCCCGAATCAGGTGTCAATAAATCGTTATCAGTGGCTCCAACCACCTTCTTAGGTGGTTTGACTGGACAATTTCGAAGAAAGTGACCGGAAGTCCCGCAATACAGACACAGTTGCATTTGCCGCCTTCTCTCTCGTTCCTTCTGCGTTAATGGTCCTTTAACACCGCCGATTTGCATAGGTTCGGATACATCGGTACTCTTGGAGTTAGCGTGGGTTTTGATCGGTACTCGGGTTTCGTACTTGAACCGATCTGCTTTTCTATTTTGAAGTCTGTGATCAAGTTGAACCACCAAGTCTATGTAGTCTGCGCAGACCTGGGGTAGATTTACAATCTGAGCTAGAACATCCTTAAGCTCTCCGCGCAGGCCTCGATGAAACAATGTGATCCTTTTGTTTTCTGGCCATCCAGTTTCCACAACCAGTCTATTAAAGGTGGCAACGTAGGACAGGAGATCCTGATTACCTTGTCGTAAGGATAGCAGTTCGTTATCAAGGGCCTGTCCTTCAGAGTGTCGAGCAAACAATCTTTCCATGCTGGCCTGGAAGCCCTGAAAATCCTGGAGAATGGGATCATCCTGATTTACCAAGGGAATAGACCAATCGGCAGCACTGCCACTGAGGTAAGATAGTATAAAGGCTACCTTGGTCTGGTCGTTAGGGAAGGCCCCGGGTCTGCATAGAAACGACATTGGTTCATAAAGACGGCATATTTCTTGGGATCCCCCGCAAAACGTTCAGGCGGGGCCAAAGGCATGTGTCCAGGTAGATTGATTTGTACCGGGTTATTCAAACCCATTGATGTGGAAGTACCCCCGGAATTAGGTAAAGGAGTGTGCCCTGCCTGGGCCTGCAATAACCTTTTGGCCAGGTCATCTGTTCTTTCCTTTGATAGGATCAGTTCTCTTTTGAGAGCGTTAGTCTCCTGGCGGGCTGAGTGCACTTCTGCCCGTAATTCCCCCAAAAGCTGGGCCAGCTGATCTGTCTCGGAAGTCTCCATAGCACCCGGGTGGGAAATTGTGGGTAGGCTTCGCGTTCTGTCACGCTCACCTGATTCCCACGGAGGCGCAGGTCTGGCTTCGAGTGCTGATGCTTCTTCAATGGTGAAGCGCAGGACTCTGAAGATGGACAGGAAGGGCCCCTCTACTCTGGCTTTTCTGGCTCGCAGGAATATTCCCCTGTGCGTGAAAAGGGAGTATTACCTACTGACGGAATAATGCTCAAGCCTCCCACTCCCTTCCAACCCTCCACGATACCCTTTCACGCCTCCCCGTGAAGTCTCACCTTAGGGTCTGGAAGGATGAGTTCTCCATCCTGCTTCTGATGCAGGGGCGCGTTGAAACCCAGTTACTTCACTGGATTAAGGTTTGATGGGAGTTCAAAATAAGCTTGACTATTCAGGTGAGGTGCTGTAAGAGTTCTGTTGCAAGTTCAAAAGTTCAAGCTTAATAATATTGTTCATTGTCTTATTGCAGCAAGCGCTAATGCTTATGTCTTTTTCCCCTTAGGGGCCGGGGTTCGGAATGCCGGAGATATGGCGCCGACCCGAAGTGAAACGTGCAGTTCCAGTAAATGACAGGTAAGATCTGGATAAGCGTTCAGGTAATGTCTTTGCATTTTCTCATTCAATGTCTTTGTCTTTTTTCCCCATAGGGGCCAGGGTCCGGAATGCCAGGAAGCGGCAGGACCCGAAATGAAATGGGAATGACCCAACAGGTAAGTCTTAGAAGGAAACTGAGCTTTTCCTATTCCCTTCCTTCTCTCACCTTGTTTTCTTGTCTTTTTCTCTCTAGGCTCTGGGAATTGGGTGCGGATCCGGATGATCGCTGCTGAAGATGGAGGCGCCCAGGAAAGGTGAGTGAAATGCAGCACTGCAGCGATCGAAGCGAAATGCTTTTAAAATGATTTCTTCCCTTTCAGGATCGTCGGTGTGATGTCTCCGTGATGCAGCTTTAGCAGGTAAGGTCTTCTTTCTCTCCAATTCTCACTTATCTCCCTTTGCAGGCGACCCAGGATGCTGACAGGCGTGGCTGAAGTCCAGATGCAGGAGCTGACACGGTGAGCGTCCAGCTGCGAGGAGCAGAACAACGCGAAGCGTGAGTTGCTGATCGGGCGTGGTTTAAATAGCTTTGGAAGAAGTTCCAGGTATGTATCCTACCACCGATCAGGTATGTATCCTTCCCCGACCACACCCAGGTGGAAAGTAGTCCCAAAGGTAAAGTAGTTCCATTCAGGCTTCAAGAGGGCCTGGATGTAGCAGCATGGTCTGCCTTAGGTAAGTGCACATTAAAACACTTGAACACATGTCTAGCTTTATGAGCCTGGCGCCTAAGGTGCCAGGACAGGGGTCCAACATGAGCCTGGCGCCTAAGGCGCCAGGACTGTGTCCAAAGGGCCCCAGCTTGGGCCCGCTGGCACTTCCCTGGGGGGAATGATGCCTGCCTCTGGGGTTGCTGGGTTGGACCTGGCTCCTTGGAGGTAGGCATCATGACAATTCCTTACAGAGCCATGCACAACTGAGGATTTACAAGAACCCGATTGTAGTACGTATGAGGGAGAGGGCGATGACATTCCCAAAGCAAGAGAAAATGCCCTTACAGAAGAAGAAATTTATTTCATAGACGGGTCAGCATCCATAAACTCGGAGACAGGAGAGAAACATGTGGCAATGGCAGAAGTGCGCATGGAAGAAGACACATACGAAGTGATTGTTCAAAAGCGCCTCCCCTCACACTACTCTGCACAAGCAGCCGAACTGACCGCACTAATCAGCGCGTTACACACAGCCAGAGATTGTGCCGTGACAATATATTCAGACTCCGCTTACGTCACCACCACAGTTCACTTAGGGCTATCACGTTGGCGAAGGAGAGGGTTCAGAAGAGCAGACGGGTCCCCCGTACAACATGCCACGTTGCTAAATGAACTAATAGAAGCTTTAGCAGAGCCATCGGTAGTAGTGGTGGTTAAATGCCAAGCCCATACCAATAACACAGACGCTGTCTCATTGGGGAACACGGCAGCCGGCGCAGCAGCGAAGGAAGCCTCGTACTTCAATAAGACACCAACATCAGAGTACATTGTAAAACAACCACAGCAGAACAACAAGCAGAAGCATACAGTAACACGCCCATAGCGCAATTGATAGAACTCCAGAGAAGGGCCTCACCGGAAGAGCAGGAGTTGTGGGGCAGACGAGGGTGTAAGCAATCAGCCACAGATCTCATTTGGAGACAGGAAACGACAGGCAAGGTAGTGATGCCTGTAGAATTATTAGAAGTAGCATTCCAACAACTGCATTTCCCAGCTCACGTTGCAAAACAACACATCGCCTCAGATATTCAGGAGGATTGGTTTGTTCCTAATCTGCACGAATACTTGTCTAAATTTGTGATTGAATGTACTACATGCCAAACTTACAATTCAGGAATGACATTACGAACTCTGCGTGGCACTTTGGCCCGCCCTACAGGTCCATTTAGAGAACTACATATCGACTACGCCGATATGGGAGAAAGATGTAATGGAGCAAGATACTTGATTGTGGTGTTATGCCCTTTTTCACGGTGGCTAGAAGCGGGCCCCCGTCCCCATCCTGATGCAAAATGTGCTGCCAAGTTCCTTGTGCGAGAAGTATTCTCGCGGTGGGGAATCTGTGACGTGATCCGTTCAGACAACGGCACGCACTTTGTGAATGATCTCTTCAAAGAAGTAACCTCCCTTCTGGGGGTGAAACATAAACTATGTTCGATTTATCATCCAATGGCCAATGGAGTTGTGGAGAGGATCAACGGGCTGCTCAAAAGCAATTTATCGAAATTATGCAGCACGTTGAAAAAAAATTGGGTATATTGTCTGCCCCTAGCACTGTTCCAACTCAGAAATCAACCATGCAAGGATCACCATTTAAGCCCGCACGAAATCGTGATGGGGAGAAGAATGTACACGCCGCTCTCCCCTGTTAGGAGGGCATCTGATGCGCACAGAGCTGCCACAGTGCTGGGAGAAGAGTTTAAGGAATACCTAGCACAGCTAACGCGTGCAGTACACAGCATAGCAAAACAAATTGTTCCACCATTTCTCCAGCATGGGGTCTGGCATGGATTCACATGCTCATGAATATTCCCCGTCGTCAGGCTGGGAATCCTCGGTAAAGAAAAAACCAGTATCAGTTTCGTTTCTGATCTGTCTTTCGTAGTAACAACCAATCACTGGTCTCTGCGTCATACTGACCACAGCCAATGACTGCCCTCTACCTAAGCACCGCCTCTGGCAGCCATCTTCAGATTTTTACCGCACGTTCATGTGTTGGGATCCTCGTGCTATTGCTCTCGAGCGTTAGTGCTATTTTTTCACGTTTTTTCTCAAAAACTTCGTTTTTTCGGTCAAAAGAGCCTCAAGCTCCACCGACTCACTATCCGATCAACGGGGATCCGTGTCGGATTCGTCTGCGCCCCTCAAGGGTGAAGATTCGTCGAGCTACGCTTTTGGAGGACTCCAGAAGTTTCTCAGGCCCGGTCATGGCCCAGGAGAAGGGAAGCTCGACGCCCGGAAAGCTGTTCAGGGTCTGCCCTGGATGCCAGCTGCAGAACGTCTTCAAGGAGGACGAACACTCCTTTTGTCTCTACTGCCTACATGAGGACAAGACGCACGTGGAGAAGGACTGTGCGTTTTGGGGCAACATGTCGGAGCGGACCATGAAGGACCGCCATCAACGTCTCGCCAACTGGCTAGAAGGGAAGAGCCCGTCCGGCGAGAAGAAGAAGAAGAAATCTGAGCGGTCTTCTAAGTCCTTTGAGGACGCCCCGGCGACGGGGGTCCAACATAAGGCCAAGCACCGCGAGTCCGCTGGCACCGGGAGCGCCGAACTGTCGGGCTCTACGGGCGCCAGGCAGGGCGCACCCTCCCCGGCACCATCAACCACGAGCCAACGCTCTGGGTCGGGTAAGAGGAAGGCCGAGCACCCGGCGAAGCTCCTGGAGAGGCCCCGGTCGAGCTCGAAGGCCCCATCGGAGGGGGAGCGAGGCGGTGTCCCCCCCCTAAAGGATAAGGCGGTGAGCGCACCTAAGGTGGTGAAGGCCTTAATCCATCCGGCCAAGCCCTCTATCGAAACTGTCGCGGCGGCCCTGGCTCAGCCTGTGCAGGCTACACCAGTGGTGGCGACCTCGGGGCTCAGAGTCTCCCTGCCACCTCGGAGGGAGTCATCTTTTGTGCCCATCGATAGGACCCCCGTGAAATCCCCCGTGGGGAAGAAAAAGGGGGGGCAGGGTGTCATCGTAGATTCGGCCTCAACCTCGGAGGAGGAGCTGGTCGAAGTCTTAAGCCACGGCCACGGCGTGGAAGCAGACCGACCCGTCGGGATGGATCCCGACGCAGGTGACGACGACATCGTCGAGGGTACCGACGGGGCCCCTGATCGCCCATCGGATTCCCCTCTGCCAGCGCCGCGAGACAACTCGGCGGCCATTTTGTTGGCTATACAGTCCTTATGCTCAGAGATAAGGACGAGACTACCGTTGCCGACGGAACCTCTCCCGTCGGGGGACCCAGAACCGGGACCTTCTGGTGTTTCCCCTACCAAGAAAAGAAGGATCCACCCTCCGCCTCCTTTTCAGCCGTCGCGCCCCTTCCAGCCCTCCTCCCCGTCCACCCGAGGGGATGATACGGGGACTGACACGGCAGCGACGGGTACGGACGACGAGGTAGGTATACGACGAGGATGTACCGTCGTCGCCTCCCACCAGGGCTTCTCCGCCCGACGAGATTGGATCGTTCCACTCCATGATCTCCAGGGCATCCGAGCTTTTTCAACTCTGCCCTGAGGAGAAGAAGAAGGAAGGTTTCCTTTATCAGCGGCGCGAGGCCAAGAGGAAGACGGTCCTCTCAGTGCCTCTATTGGACGACATTTGGGATGAGGGCCTCACCCTCCTCAAGAACCCTTCCACGACGCCAGCTAGAAGAGACCGGTACGAGAAGAAGTACCGGGTCCCGGACACGGCCCCCCTGTGCCTCCGGGCGCAGCCTACCCCGGACTCCGTCGTCTCCGCGGCGGCCAGGAAGAAAGCGGGGGGGGGTGCGGCCTCCACATCGACTTCCCCACCGGACGGTGAGGGAAAGAAATTGGACGCTATGGGACGCAGAGTCATCTCGTCGGCAGCGACGACGATTAAAGCGGCCAACGCCTTGGCTATCGTGGCCCGCTACGACAGGGAGCTCTGGTACAAACTGGCTCCCCTGCTGGACTTCCTGCCGGACGACAAGAGGACAGAGGCCCTGGAGGTGAGGTGGCTTCGGACCACGCCATTACCGTTGCGACGGACATCGCCGACACTGGGTTCCGCCAGTTGGGCAACGGCGTTTGCCTTAGGCGGCGTGGATGGCTCAAGGCTACGGACTTCCGTCAAGACGTTCAGACCAGAGTCCTGGACATGCCCTTCGATGGGAACAACCTGTTTGGCAAAACAGTGGACGATTCCCTTCAGGCCATTAAAGCGGACACTGAGACGGCCCGGGCCCTGGGAGTTCTGCAGCAACGACGGACGCCCTTTCGGAGCAGCGGAGGCAAGGGCGCCTCCAAAGGTTCCGGCGGCGGTTTCTCCACCTACCGTCAAGCGGCCCGCTCGTCGTCTCAGGAGGCCTACAGAGGACGAGGCAAGTCTGGCGGACTCCGCCGTCGTCGCCAAGGAGGTCAAGGCGGCAAAGCCTCGTCCAAGCAGGATTGAACCGAACGTGGGGTCGGGCCCCCACCGAAGCACCCCGGTGGGAGGCCGGCTGGCGAGCTTCGTCAGCGTGTGGGAGTCCATCTCCACCGACCGTTGGGTGCTGGACGCCTTGGCCCGGGGCCACGCGCTCGAGTTTCAAAGAAGGTGTCCACGCGTCCCCCCCGTGGCCAGGAAAGAACTTCACGTCCCTCAACTTCTCCTGGAGGTAAAGGCGATGCTCAGGAAGGGCGCCATCGAACTCGTCCCAAAGAGGCTTCGGGGCTCCGGAGTGTACTCGAGATACTTCCTCGTGAAGAAGACGGGGGGATGGCGCCCCATCCTGGACCTGCGACGTCTGAACAAGTTCATCAAGGCTCAAAAGTCATCCTCCAGCACGTCCTGGGTCAGCTGGAGGAAGGAGACTTCCTGTCGTCGTTGGATTTGGAGGATGCCTACTTCCATATTCCCATCCTAAAGGGGCACCGAAAATTCCTCAGGTTTGTGGTGCAAGGGCGTCATTACCAGTTCAAAGCCCTCCCCTTCGGTCTACGGTCGGCACCCAGGGTGTTCACCAAGTGCCTCGCACCGGTGGCGGCGCAGCTGCGCCGCGAGGGGATCCACGTCTACCCCTACCTGGACGACTGGCTCATCCGAGCCAAGACGAGGGAGCTCGCCGTGGTTCACACGGCAAGGACCGTCCAACTTCTCACGGACCTGGGATTCTCCGTGAACTACGCCAAATCCCACCTGGTACCCGCGCAAGACGCTCTGTTTCTGGGAGCGAGGCCCAACACAGTGTCCCTTCTGGCCTCCCCGTCGGAGGAGAGGACCAGGACCATCCTGGGCAAGGTGCAACGGATGTTGGTGGCCGACGCGGCCAAGGTGAGGTCCATCAAGTCCCTCCTCGGAATGATATCTTCCTGCATCTACCTCATTCCCATGTGCAGGCTCCGGATGCGCCCATTGCAGGAGTTCCTGGACGCGCGCTGGATCCAAACGACGGGCAACTTCGAGGAAAGGATCACACTCGACGAGAGTTTCCGACGAGCGATCCGGTGGTGGGGCACCCGCGCGCATCTGACGGCGGGCATGGACTTCCAGACCCCAGCCCACCAGGAGACAGTGACCACGGATGCCTCCCTGGAAGGGTGGGGAGCGCACACCGAAAATCTGCACGCAAGGGGCCTTTGGCTCCCGACGGAGAAATCCTTACATATCGGCGTCCTGGAGCTCCGTGCAGTGTTTTGGGCCCTCAGGTCCTTCCTTCCGTCCCTCAAGGGCAAGGTGGTGAGGATCTTCACCGACAACACCACCACCATGTTTTACATCAGAAAACAGGGCGGAACCAGGTCCCCAGCACTGTCCGAGGAAGCGCAGGACATGTGGCATTGGGCAGTCGCCCAAGGGATGTTTCTGGTGCCGTTTCATCTGGCAGGGATAAAAAACACCATCGCCGACTCACTCAGCAGGGAGCTGCGCTCGTGCCACGAGTGGGAACTACGGCAGGATCTAGTGGATCGCCTCTTCCGACGGTGGGGCACACCCCAGATCGACCTGTTCGCGACGGCGACGAACTCCAAGTGCCGGAGGTTCGCCAGCAGGTTTCCCCAGGCGAGGAGCATGGGCGATGCTTTCTCGTTCCCCTGGGAGGGCCTGTTCCTCTACGCGTTCCCTCCTTTGCCACTGCTAATCCGGCTCGTCAACCAGCTCAAGAGGTCACGGTGCAGGATGATCCTCGTCGCACCTGCGTGGCCGAGGCAGATATGGTTCCCGGACCTTCTGGACTTGTCAGCGTCCCCGCCAATCAAGCTGCCGGTGGACGCGGATCTGCTCTGCAGGGAAGGAGGCGCCATCCTCCACCACGACCCGAAATCGCTGAACTTGCAGGCCTGGCTCCTGCAGCGCTAGAGTTTGGAGGATACGACATACCGGCCGACTGCAGAGAGGTTCTTGCAAAGGCCAGGGCGTCCTCGACTCTTAAATGCTACGGACACAAATGGAAGAGGTTCTCTGTCT
This sequence comes from Ambystoma mexicanum, assembly GCF_040938575.1. NCBI lineage: Eukaryota > Metazoa > Chordata > Amphibia > Caudata > Ambystomatidae > Ambystoma > Ambystoma mexicanum. Next base: position 293,076,085 of record NC_090936.1, on the reverse strand, counting down.
GGTGCCACGCACAGAAGATTAACCCTCTACGGATTACGGCTCCCCAAGTTCTGCCGTACCTGCTGACGCTGGCCAAAGCTGGACTGGCACACGCGTCCATCAAGATTCATCTGGCTGCGATCTCCCGATACACCAGGACCACGGGACGGACGTCCTTGTGGTCTCATCGTCTGGTGAAAGAGTTCATGAAGGGACTGTTCAGAACGTTCCCGCCGGTGAAGGCTCCGGCCCCGGCGTGGGAGCTCAACGTGGTGCTGACCAAGCTCATGGGACCTCCGTTCGAGCCTCTGCACTCGGCCCCGTTGAAGTTTCTGTCGTGGAAGACAGCGTTTCTTGTGGCCATCACCTCCGCACGACGGATGGGAGAGATCCAGGCCCTTTCCTGCAAGGCCCCGTACTTGACTTTTCACGACACGAGGGTGGTGCTCAGGACGCACCCCTCCTTCATGCCCAAGGTACCGTCGGACTTCCATCTCAACGAACCCTTGGTGTTGCCTGTATTCTTCCCGTCGCCTTCGTCGCCGGCTGAGAGGACTTTGCACTCGCTGGATGTGGCTAAACCAGGGTCTAAACTAATATGGACTGGAGCAACGACTATTTTGAAGGACACTTATAACATTGAATCGAATAGTATAAATACAACGTCACCCTTTGAACAATTGCATGTAAACAAAACTGCTATTCCATTGTTGAGAAATACTGTGGCCAAGGAAATAGAGCTTGGATGGAATGTAAATGACGATTACTATTGGTTGACTAACTCCAGAAATACAAGCATACACACACACGGCACCAGAAACCACTACTGAACACACACACGTCACCATGAATAACATAGATGATGCATGGTCCAGAATATTCCCACTGCAATATCAACGAGTTGGTACCCAATTAAAAAACAAAAGGAGGAGAAAAAAGGGGTGGTAAAAAACAGATACGATATTTATCATAACCTGGGGTTAGATGAAATAGAGGACCCCCCCCCGACACCCTGACCAATCAAATAAATGGTATTCAGACATGAGTGCCGCAGCAAAGCAAGCAAGCAATGAAAGTTGCTACGTGTGCTCACTTATTCCTCATGCAACTGGAACCCCAAAAATGTTAATCCCACAGGAAGTACCCTTGTCTGAGGCCCAATGTTTGATTCATCTGATGCTGTGTAGAATAAAAAAGACATTTCAAGCACACACAGTCACTGTGGAAAAATTGGAAAACGAACAAACTTGCACCAGCAGACGACAAGGAGTAATCTGCCTCCAAGAGCCATTTTCCATCATAAAAGGGACAAGGTATGCAGACAAGTGGCATGATGAAACGATTAAATGCAAAGCTGAGGGGCTTCGAGGGTTGCCAGACGAAACATACGAGTGGGCAAAAGAAACGTGCATCCCCATCTGGTCACAGCATATCACCAAGCTGACATGGGTCACACCCCTGGAGAGGCCCATAAAGATTCAAAGAGAAACACCGCACAAACTTTGCTTCCATGGAGAAGGGAAGGTGAATATGGGAACCGTGCAGCAGTGCAATAAGACTATAATAATACCAGATATGAAGAAAGGCACTGCTGCATTAATGGACATATACTGGATCTGTGGCAAATGAGCTTACCTGCATCTCCCAGCATCCTGGAGGGGCACTTGTGCCCTAGCCACACTTCACTCAGCACTAATGGTGATATCAAAGACCCACTTTCAGTTTACAGCAAGGCCTTCGGCTGACACATCGACAGCAGGCCAATCGGCTGACACATCGGCAGCAGGGCAATCAGCTGAACCATCGACACCGCCCGATGAGACAATTACGGAGCACCCAGTATACAAACTATTGTCAGAAGAAACCTTGAAAACCAAGTTGTCACGCAGCAAAAGATCCAATTATATTTCGTCCAAATCGTCAGAACTCCTTGCTGAAATCCTGCAGCAGTGCAGGCTTTTCTCATCTGCAGAGACATTTTTTGCATCATTTTTAGCACCAGGCTTTCAAGCAAGGACAAATGCGAAATGGCTGCAGATAACACGCTGGGAGCTCATCCAGCTGGCTAACGACACTGAAGAAGGATTCAACATCATAAAAATAGAGCTACGTGCACTGTGCCTGATGACGATGCAAAACAGAAATGTCTTAGATCTTATCACGGCGATGGCGGTGGTGTTTGCAAATAAATTGGGGGGCATGTTGCACGTTCATACCAACTTCAGATGCTGATAACGGGACACTGTCACGTGATAACAGCAGTACATAATTTAGGAGAAAGAATGAGAGCAGAAGGTGGAGCAGATAACGACACGAGGTTCGACAATCTGTTCAGCTGGATACCATCATGGGTGAACATAGCAGCGAAGATACTCATTCCCATTATTGTCCTTCTTCTCCTAATATTCTTTGTGTGCCAATTGGGACTAAGATGCTGTGAAAATAATATGCCTAATTTAGCAATGATGATGGTAACAGTGGGCCGACAGACAACGGTGGCTACCATGATAGATGCCCAAGTACAAACTGGAGAATACACCACACCGCAGTATAGGATGACTGCCATCTATAGGCAGTATGGGGACGTGGTCGATAGTCTACATCACACTAACATTAAAGAACCAAAGAACTTGCTGTGGTATAACGAGGTTTGGATAGATTTAGATGGGGATGGTGGAATATACTTAATGGTTACCCCAGAAGAATACGCAAGAAGAGGTAACAGCTTAAGAAGTGTGTGTAAAGCATGGATGCCAAGAAAGGGTACACCTGCATGGGATGAGGCTGTGGCTGAAGCTGAGCGCTACTGAAGGGAGAACGGAAAGAACGAGATAAGTAGTTTGTTACCTTGGATGTAACGAAAGGGGGGAATGTATGGGAGCGAGGGGTCCTCAGGCCCCCTCGTGTCGTACACTCCTCAGTACAAGGCTTGGACCATGTGCCTCCGGTAGTGGGATTGCCCCTCGCCCTTATGTAAAGTTAACCACGGTTGACCGCTACATAGATGGGACTACTGAGCAGGACACAGGGCATCCATCTTTTGTGCCCCCTTTTCAACTCCATCTCGGGTAAACAGGCCTCACTGCGATAGTACAGCAATGTTCAGCTCCGGTTCCACCGCAGCAGCCAAGGACAGAGACGCACACAAGGCGCGCAGGCAGCTGGCTGGCCCCCACCCTTGCACTCCCCCTGCGAAGGAAAGCTCTGCGCTTCCATTCTCACGCAGAAGCCGGAGAAAGTTGCAACAACCAATATGATAGTTTTTTTTCCTCTGAGATCACTGCTTGCCTGAGAACCAGCATGTGAACCAGAATGAGCTAAGCACTTTCTGCTTGATTCATCCCCATAAACGTGCCAGCCACCCATCCCCATTTTAGAACAATTTATTGCCCTCCTGACCCTACGCTCCCAGTAAGGTATTTCTTTTAAGTGCCAGACCCTCGCCTGTGTTGTGAAACCCACCCAACACACTCCTTACTAACCTTAAGCATTGTTACTACTATATATGTTTTTACTTGTAATAATGAGTTTGAAACCTAGGGGAGATGCGAAACACAGCCGATTCTTTTTACATGCACAATAAGGGTCAAGGCCTTCAATTACAAGCCACGAATGACCCAATTGTACTGACAATAATCATTGTGTGTGACTTATGTAGAAATGTGAAAAGTAGCATAAAATGTTTTAGATAATTTGTTATTTAATGTGTAACATATTAGCTTAGGTAGTGACCACAGGGACCGGACCCTGACCTGCGTGGAGCACAAGATATTTGACGTCCGTCATCTCGTCAGCCACTCAGCCAACCAGAAGGAAGAGATGCCACCCACACCTACAGCACCTCACCGCCTGGCCAATCGGGTCCATTTAGCATTTTTTGTTAAAGTTACTTTAATTGATATAAATACAAGCGTGATATAATGAGAGGGAAGGGTTTTTTTGGGTTATTTCCTAGCTGGAGAAATAAACCATCCTTTGAACTCTTGCAGCCGGGTCTCAGTGCCTCCTTCCCCGACAAGGGGTTGTGTCGGTTATTTTATTTTCTCTCACGCGTAGTAAGCCGGGGAAAGGCACCTACAATATCCATTGCAATGATGGCTATTCGTTTAGTTGAGATTTGAAATGCATGCAAGTCTAAGGACATCACTGTCCCTGGCACAATCTCTGGGCGTGCTATTGGTCGGAAGATGAACTCTGCGGGTACCCGCCATTCTAGCTTTTTCAACTCTGGGACCACCCGTGCCAATGTTTTCAGTCCTTGAATAAACACATTGGGATCTACCGGTATGCCGCACACTTCTGGTGCTGTTGCTTGCGCATGCACCACCAGCATTATGCGCATGGGACAAATCCCTGGGGTCCAACAAACTATCCCTCTCTCTCTCTGTGAAGCAGATAGTCATATTAATCTTACTGAGAAGGGCCCTTCCAAGCAAGTTAATTGGGGACTGTTCGTAATACAGTAGGGGTGCCTTCACTGTTTTACCCCCCACGGTGACATGCAAATCTTCTGTGTAAGGAACTTCGACAACAGCCTCGGAGAACCCCTGCGTCTCCAATTTACGATTAGATAGCGGAAACCGGCCTTCATGTTAACATGATTTTTCAGCTCCCGAGTCCACCATAAATATGAACTGTTTATTCCCTATCTGCGCCCCTATCAATGGTTCCTCTGCTGCATTGTAGGTCGTAGATAGAACAGGATATGCAAGTGCTCCCTGTGGGCTGTCCTATGCTGGATGTCTCATGTCCCCCCCCTTGACTGAAGACATTCCCTGATACCACCGCCACTCCGCCATACGGGGTAGGTGCACCGTTAGCAGTTGTGGCGAAGGGGTTACCTTGTGTGTATTGCATATGATCGCGGCTTTGTGGATGTTGTTGTACATTGTGATATGGTTCTCTTCGCTGCTCTACATACCCCTGCTCTGTCTGCCCTTGTGCCCCTCCCATGGGTAATCCATATGGGCTCCCCCGCTGAGGATGACCACATGGTTGATCGTCTTGATATACATTATTTGGTCTGCTTCTGCATTCTTGTGAGAAATGTCCCCACCTCCCACAATTCCAACAGTTCCCTTGTCCCCCCCTAGGTGTCATGATGCCTACCTCCAAGGAGCCAGGTCCGACCCAGCAACCCCAGAGGCAGGCATCATTTCCCCCAGGGGAGTGCCAGCGGGCCCAAGCTGGGGCCCTTTGGACGCAGTCCTGGCGCCTTAGGCGCCAGGCTCATGTTGAACCCCTGTCCTGGCGCCTTAGGCGCCAGGCTCATAAAGCTAGACATGTGTTCAAGTGTTTTAATGTGCACTTACCTGATGCAGACCATGCTGCCACATCCAGGCCCTCTTGAGGCCTGAATGGAACTACTTTACCTGTGGGATTACTTTCCACCCGGGTGTGGTCGGGGAAGGATACATACCTGATCGGAGGAAGGATACACTTTGAACTTCTACCAAAGCTATTTAAACCACACCCGATCAGCAACTCACGCTTCGCGTTGTTCTGCTCCTCGCAGCTGGACGCTCACCGTGTCAGCTCCTGCATCTGGACTTCAGCCACGCCTGTCAGCATCCTGGGTCACCTGCAAAGGGAAACAAGAGACCTTACCAGCTAAATCTGCACCACGGAGACATCACCGACGATCCTGAAAGGGAAGACATTATTTTTTAAAAGCATTTCGTTACGATCGCTGCAGCGCTGCATTTCACTCACCTTTCCTGGGTTCCTCCATCTTCAGCAGCGATCATCCGGATACACAGCCACTTCCCAGAGCCTAGAGAAAAAGACAAGAATAAGAGGTGAGAGAAGGAAGGGAATAAGACTTACCTCATTTCATTTCGGGTCCTGCCGCTTCCAGGCATTTTCCGGACCCCGGCCTCTATGGGGAAAAAAGACAAAGACATTGAATGAGCGTATGCAAAGTCAGTTCCCGAGCGCTCATACAGAACTAACCTGCCATTTACTGGAACTGCACGTTTCACTTCGGGTCGGTGCCATATCTCCGGCATTCCGAACCCCGGCCCCTAAGGGGAAAAAAGACATAAGCATTAGCGCTTGCTGCAAAAAGACAATGAACATTATTATTAAGCTTGGACTTTTGAACTTGCAACAGAACTTTTACAGAGCCTTACCTGAATAGTCAAGCTTACCTGAACTCCCATCAATCCTCAATCCAGTGAAGTAACTGGGTTTCAACGCGCCCCTGCATCAGAAGCAGGATGGAGAGCTCATCCTTCCTGACCCCAAGGTGAGACTTCACAGGGAATCGTGTAAGGGTATCGTGGAGGGTTGGAAGAAAGTGGGAGGCTTGATCATAACTCAGTCAGTAGGTAATACTCCCTTTTCACACACAGGGGAATATTCCTGCGAGCCGGAGAAGCCAGAGTCGAGGGCCCTTCCTGTCCATCTTCAGAGTCCTGCGCTTCACCATTGAAGAAGCATCAGCACTCGAAGCCAGACCTGCGCCTCCGTGGGAATCAGGTGAGCGTTACACTAGGACCTTGACCTCCATACCCGCCATTTCCCCCGTACCCTTGACCACCCCCCTCTGCGGCCCCTGTACCCACATCGTCCTCCGCGGGAGGCCCACGCTTGCCACTGCGGACCTCTGTATTGCTCCTGTCCATTCCACTGTGGCTGCCTGTTGCCTGTCCAATTTGCTGCCATCCTCCCCTGTATCGCTACCAGCCCTTCCTCCTCTTCCCCCTCCCTGTCTTGGGGAAGTGCTGCTACAGCGGCAGCGACCTTCACCAGTTTCGTTTAAACTAACTTAGCCTCATCTGCCAACATTTTTTGGGCAATTTCTTTCTCCCTTTCTTTTATTCTCTTGCAGTGGTGCACTATAATGCTTTGTATTTCTGGCCACCCTTTTGCTTCGATCCCTGCTATTTTGTCGAGTGCTTTCTGTACCTCTTTTGGGAGCCCTCTATTTATTATAAAGTAAAATAGGGATGTTGACTGATACCAGGGCGTGCCTGTTTCGGCTCTCCACATCTCCTGCACCCGAAAAATGTAATCCATAGCATCCTCCTCATCATTCATTGTACACTGCATTACTGACTGTAAATCTGGTGTGTCTGGAAAGGTTTCCCTTAGTGCATCCCATACTCTTGCACGCACTGTGTTAAAGGATGCTCCATCATGGCGATCACAATCCAATGTTACTCCCGGGAAACCAGCTTTTGCCCACACTCTATCTGCCTGATCACCTACTGCCGATACGAGAAAGCTTTTAACATCTCTTACCACCAATGGCACTCCCGCGGTATGTTTCTCAAATGCATATATCCACTTACTTGCCCCCCTGACAGCGGGGGCATCGATTTTAACAGATTGGCTTTATCCATTTGGGCCCAGGGTATGTAATTTGGTCTCCCACCTCCCCTATGTATCAATGGGATTTGTAGTTTTCTTTTTGTCATTCTGCCATTACTCACCTTCAGTCCTTTCTTTCCCAACGGTGCCATTCTCCCCATTCTATTCCTTAACCTTCCTGTCCATTCCTCTTCCATTGTCCTTCCCAGAGGTGTTTCCTCTTCTCTACCTGATCTCCCTCCCATCGCCACACCCAACCTTCCACTTTCCTGTTGTTCGTCCTCAATATCGCACCACAGTTCTTGCATTCCCCCGGTAGCCATTTCTTCCTCACCTGTGTTTTCTTCCATCTCCTGTGGCCCAAGTTCTATTACTCGAGTTGGCTCTTCCTAAATCCGGAACAGTATTTCCCCTTTCTTCCATCCTTCTTCAGGTGACTTGTCGAGTGCCTGCGCTCTAAATGTTTGCTCAGTTCTAGCAACACTTGCTCCACTCTGCTCACATATATTTCTTATTCTAGATAGCTCATTTCTTGCCATTGAGAGCCTAGAATCTAGGTCCTCTGTTAACTTCTCAATATCTACTGCTGGGGTGCTTACCTGTCCACGCTGTCTGGGGCACTCATATGGCGGTGGTGCAGTTGGTTGTGGGGTGGGTGTCGGGGCTGCGGTGGGCACATATGTGGGATCACTATATCCTTCTGCTGGCACTGGTTTGTTTAGGAGGGGGCGTTACCTCTATTGATCCCTCTTTTCCTGTATCCTCCCTTTCATTTTCATGTACTGTTAGGGGAGTGTCAATGGTGGAGGGCAGGCTCGGTACTGGTTCTTTCATTTTTAGTGGGTGCACTTCTTCGAATAGCCTCCACAAATCTAATATTTCTCTTCTATTTTGAAACTGCTCCACCTTATATTTCATGAATATACAATGGGTACCATATCCAGGACACTTTTATCGAATGATCCGCCTTCTGGCCATACCTGGGGTAATCCTTCTCCTTTTAATTCTGTCACCCACTGATCGTGGTATTTCTTTATGCGCTCTGCATAACCAGGTAGATTTTTACAAATATGGGCCAGGGGTGTCTCCGCCCCATATTATACTCCCACTGTTTGTCTATCTGTACTATTTTGTGTCTATCACTGTCTCTTATAGTTGTGTGTGTGTGACTCTTATCTTAATCAATTCTTGGATGCATACAAATAAGTACTTGCTCACAATATTATTACCTTCAAATCCTACCGGGTCACACTTACAATGACCATACCACAGAGCTATGCAATGTCATTAATTCAACATCATTTCTTTACAACTCATTAAAACATTTGTTAACTTAACATGCACAGCATGGGACAAAAATGTAACATACTTTTTTTTTTTTTTTTTTTTTTTTTTTTTTTTTTATTACTTGCATATAATCAAAGAGGAAGATTTTTACAAGAATGTCAAAGAGGTCGGAGCATGTCGTGTACAGTGTTAGTCTCAACAACCTAGGTTGCCGCATTGATTTTGTTGAAAGCAGCCTCCAATATTTTGGCTGTCGCAACAGCCCAGCGGGGTTTTTCGCCAGATATCAAGCGATACCACCATGTTTGTTCATCAATCAGTATCGAGTCCAGCCATAGGGGAGATAGGAACGCTGTGCGAATTTGAGTTAAAGCAGAGCAGTTTAAGAGCAGGTGGCGCACGGTCTCAGTAGAGTCCGGAAGTTTGCACAGTCTGCATGTAGTCTCGGACGCCAACCTTCTCATTGCTAGGATTTCCCGCGTATGAAGCAGGTTTAAGCGCGCTCTTAGAAATATAGTGCGCAGCTTTTTGTCCGGGAATCTCAAACAGTATGCCATTGGGAGTTTCAGTTTATTAAAAGTCGGAGGAAGATGATTGAGAAACTTAGTTGCCGCCGCTTTGTCAGAAGTGTTGATCCAATCTTGTAGCTTCAATTTTTCACTGACTCTTTGCGGGTTTAAGATCAGGTCGTCTAAAGTGCAGTGCAAATCTTCCAGTTTGGTTTTTTGAAGGAGGGTCCATTTTTTGACGGCCTTGCAGTTCGATGAGTCAAGTTCTTGGGCGATGATGTTGGCGATAGGCAGGTCGTCCTTAATAAGAGTCTTCCTAAAGAGGGCCAATGAAGACCCACTGACGGTGGCGCTTAGAGATACCAGGCCCAGGTCCCGTCTAATAGCTTCGATTGGAATGGCGGTGGGTAGGCCTAGGAGTGATTTCCAAATGTAGGCTTCCAAAGATCGCCACAGTGTGGGTGGAACAGTGAACATAGCGTCCATGCCGTAGGTCAGGGTCGGTACCATTTTACCTTTATAGAAATTAATGGCCGGTACTAGCGAAAATTTGCCATATTTTCTGTCGATCGCTCTTAGTTGTGATGTAAGTTGTTTGGTTTTAGACCACAGGCGCTGTTGCATTGTAAGTTCCTGCGAGGAGCCGTCGAAAGTCACTCCTAAGTATTTGAAGTGCGAGACCACTTCAATGTTGGTTTTGCAGATTGACCAGGGTCGTATTTTTTTCTTGGAGCGACCCGATCTGGAGAGGATCATAATTTTCGTTTTCGACTGATTGATCTGGAGATTATTGGTGGTCATGTAGGTTTCTAAGTTATCCAACTGCCGCTGGAGGCCGATCGGGGTCTGGTCGAACAGAATCATATCGTCCGCGTAGAGAAGGCGTGAAAGTGAACTTTTGCCAAGCTTTGGCGGGAAGCTTCGGACCTGGGCTTCCGAGTCTTTAAAGTCCCCCAGGAAAGCCACGAACAAGGCCGGGGCTAATGGACAGCCTTGTTTGACTCCTCTATGAGCGGGGATTTCTTTAGACAGTGCTCCCTGTCTGTTCAACCGGACGCTGAGTCTATTGTTGGTATGAAGGGCTATTATTGGTAGTAGCACATCTTTTGGGCAGTTCCAGTTTTCCAACTTTCTCCACAGTTTGCATCTCTCCACTTTGTCGAATGCCTGAGAGAGGTCAATGAACGCCACGTAAACTGTGGGGGACCCTTGCTTTATTTTGGCTTTCAGAATAGTGAGTATGAGGATGTTTAGTGCTGTGCCGCCGTTTTTCTTGAAGCCTAGTTGGAACGGGTCACTGCAGGGGGCCAGTTTCGCCCATCGGTTGAAATGGATCAAGAGGAGAGACGCAAAAAGTTTGCCTATTATATCCAGTAGAGCGATTGGACGATAATTTTCAGGCGCTTCCCTGCTTCCTTGCTTAAAAATTGGGATGACGATTGCTTTAGACCAAGATGCTGGAATCTTTCTAGTGAATCGGCAGTGGTCAAACAGAATACTGATGAAGCTAGACCATTCCAGGTGGTGTTTCTTTAGGTCTATGTTCGTCAATCCGTCTGGGCCCGGGGCTCGTGACGAGTTTAGTTTTAGAATGGCCGCACTTATGTCTGCTGGAATTGACAGGTCAATCCATGGGGCGGCCGTAGTATCAAAAGACGTATTGGTGGCAGAGGGCGGGCTGGCAAAAAGATTGGTGAAAAATGTGACCCAGACTTGTTCCGGGACAGCGTTGATCAAGGTTGAAGTTGTACTACCATGAGAGGCGTTTACCAGGGACCAGAAGTCTGCAGTTTTTTTCGACATTAGAACTTTCGTCATGGATTCCGCGTCGTGCTGGTAGAGTGCCGCTCGGCGCGCTCTTATCCATGATTTATAGATTGTATTTTCGTCTTTCCATCGGGCCCATGCAGCAGTGGTGTTGTCCGCCTTGGCGCGTCTTCTGAGTAATCTCAGTGCTTTTTTCCTCAATGCTATTTGTTTATCATAGTGATGGGTATGAGTTATGGCGGACACCGGCCGTTGTTTCACCTGATGCATGTGCTTGAGAAGCATAGGTAGGTAGTTTGGCCTTGGTGATGAAGCACAATCTGTTACTGACGAGATGTCTGAGACAAACTGTTGCGTGATCATTCTGATGCTAGACGATGTCAAGCGGAGGCGCGATTGTTGGGGATTCGTTTCGACCTGTGCCAAGTAGGTCTGTACACTGCGGCCAGTCGAAGGCCAGGATACTGTTAGCATATTATGGTCGCTTGGTAGGGTTTTGACTACACGAAAATCTTGAATAATTGCACACAGTGCTTGGGAGGCGGAGATGTAGTATAAAGTAGCTGAAGAACGATTTCTCTCCCAAGTCGGTAGCTGTGGTTGGTCTTTTAAGATCCAGGCGGTGTTATGCAGGTTTCTTGATGTCATCAGGGTCATCCAAGCTTGGCCCCTGAGCTCCGCTGCTGTAACAGTGGTCGAGTTTCGGGGAATGTTTTGTGGTAGACTGCATTTCGCATTAAGGTCCCCGCAAATAAGTAAGTAGGGGGTGTTCCATTCATTAAGGATCTCATCAATTGCCTCAGCAATAGCTTGACAGAAAAGCGATGTCGAAGACCTTTGTGGATTCCAGTAGGTAGTGAGCAGAGCGAGCTGTAAGGATGAGGGCAGCTTTGCTTGTGATGTCAAGGCATCGTGTGCCGGGTTCCATTCAATTAAGACTGCCAACACCTCATAGGATCTTGCCGTTGTTTTAATGAGTTTCAGGTTTTGATCTGACCGAATCCCAATCAGAAGGCCTGCTGATGGACGGCCTAGTCGGCCTTTAACGGCTGGCGAAATCACAATTTCGTAACCATCCATAGATGGTTTATCCTGGAGCCATGTTTCTTGGAGGCAAAATATGTCAAATTGACCCAGGTCTACAGCGTTATGATCGGTTAGATGGGAGTGCCCTCTGGTGTTCCAGGAGGCCAAAGATAAGGGCTTTTGGTGGAGTTGAGTATCGGATTCTTTTGATGATTGCTATCTGGAGCGCTTTAATGATAGGGCCTCTTTTATCCGTTCCCATGGGCCAGGTGCAGTTGTCGAGTTTGCACTAGCCGTCGACGAAGATGGTTTGCGTTGGGCTCGGGGGCTGTAATTGAGCCGGACTCTTCGCGGGGACTGGTCTCTCCAGCTAAGCTTTCTGTTCTCCCGGCGTGGTCTGAGGGCTTGAGAATAGGACGGACGTGTTTTAACAGAGTCTTGTTTTCTAATAGCTTGACTTTTCTGTGGTGACCAGTTTAGCTCGGAATGTTCACAGACTGGTCGTGTCGAGCGGGCGGATGAATCTAGGCACATTTTCGATGTCCCGGGTGAGAGTATGAAGTGAGATTTCAATTCAGTTCTACGGTTGTCGTGTCGATTAGATGGAGTAACGGCACCAGACCTTCCTTTATTATGGTGTGTTTCTCTGTTAAAGAGCTTGGGATCCCTAGTTGGTAGTTCCGAAATCCACAGACCTTGGGCTTTTAAGTCTTCCCCGGCTTGGCGGCAGATATCTTGTATTGCAGAGGAGTAAATGTGGAGATAGGCTTTAGCCTTGTTGTCTCTATGGTAAGGCTCAATCCACTTAAAGTCAGCCGAGTTTAGAGTCTTTAGGGACGGTAAGGACGATATTATCGTTAGTACCGTTCTTCTGTTCAGAATGATGTATTTGTCTTTGCTAGAAATTTGTTCTAGCTTGAAGATGCGGGTGGGGTTGGCCCTCGTATTATCAGCTTGTTTTGGTGGGTGCTGTCGGGATGGGCAGGTGCCTGACACAGGCGATCTCGCTGATCTAGTTTTTGCACTTGGACTTCTTTGTGTGACCGTCGAGTGTCTTGGAAGGTCTATATTGTCGACGCCCTGAGTGGGCTTAATGGGGCTCTGAGTCGTCACTGGTTGAAGGTGGGGGCCCTCTGAGTGCTTGAGGGTTGCAGTAAGCGGCGATGATTGCGGAATGCCTTTGGAGATGCCCGCCTCAGGCACTGCTTGAGCGTCGTCAGATGATTCCATCAGTATAAGACTTGAGTCTGAGGGATCTTCTGTTAGGACCAGGGCCTTGGGTAGGTCCCTTACACAGGTCGCTCTAGTAAGCCCACAAACAGAGGGTCCCACGTCTGAAGTGCGGTTGATCGGCAGCACTCCCAACTCGTCCTTTCGTTGGGTCCGTTGTTGGGCTAGGCCAAATGGTTGATCCGACGTGGCTAATTTTAGCACTTTCTTAGTTATGGTCGTATTTGAACTTGACGATGATTGTCGCTTGTTCGCAGATGTTGTGACCGAGTCGTTAAGATTTATCAGAGGAGAGGTCTGAGTTGATTTATGTGATCGTATATTTGGGGCGAAACCTTTTTTCAAACATAAGGGAGCTGTGGACATGGGCGACCCAGAACCTGCCTCCTGACTTGTTGTGTGTGTTAGGTCATACTTCAAATCGATAGCTGTTATGTACCCTTCTAAGAAGGTAAGTTTAGACTGAATGTTCGCCAAAATGGCCGTGTTGTCTTTTGAGACGTCACTTAGCGTTTCATACAGCTTACAGAATGGGGCCATGGCGATGGTTATGGCTGACATGATTGTGGTCAGATCCTTTCTATTGTTGGGGGACTCTTTATGGGGCGATGGAGGAAGGTCCCGTCTTCTTCCCGTCCTCAGTGGTGTGTCTCTAATTCCCAGAGATATGGGGTTCGCCAGAGAGTGTCTACGAGTGGAATTGGTGGATCCGACGTCCTGCGTAGACGATGATCTTGAAGCTGGTAGTCTTGGTTCGAAAATGGGGTCGTCCTGGCAAAAGAATTGAGATGCAGGGACTGGATGACTGGACTTGGGCGAGGCAAGAGTTAAAACGGGCTTTGCCTGCAGGTGGGGAAGCACTTCTCTATGTGACCCTGCTATTGGTTGTAATAGCTCTAGAATGTCCGTAAAGCCCTTAAGTGACGATCTGGTGGTATTTGTTGGATCTACATTCGCGGACACCAGCCGCCCCGGGGAGGGTGGTAGTTGAGGCCTCGCCAGCAGGTCTGAAGGTCCGACCAGAGTGTCAGCGGATGGGCCGTCAGAGCCCGGGTGAAACTCGGTCTGTGCGTCCAATGCGGGACCAAGAAGTGGAGGACTTAGAGGCAGACTTTGCTCGGCTGAGAATAAATGAGGCACAGTAGGAGCTGGGCTTTTCGTGGATTTGAGCAGTGGAGAGGTCTCGTCAAAAGCTTCCAGGAGTTCCGCGTCTGATAGTTCAGAGTCAATGGGCAGTTTTCTTTTTCCTTGTGTTTTGAAAAAATTCATTAGAACATTGGACAGACGCGGGGTGGATAGAGCGAGTTTTGCGTGGCCCTTTTTCCTTTGTGTCTGCTGTGGAATGCCCCTTTTATGCTGATTGTTAGTTTTGTAAGAGCCAGACGTTGGGTTTTGATGTTTCTTTATCGGAAGCGTTTTGGCGGATGTGGCTACCGCCGCCATGGGCTTGTGTGACAGTTTGCTTTTAATCCTATACGTTGATTTTTTTGCAGGATGGTTGATGGGAAGTTTGGAGCCGGAGTTGTCCAGTGTGCCGTTGGAGAGGTCAGAGTCTAAGTCCAGACTCTCCTCATGAAAGGCACTCACAAGTAAAGGATCAGTGTCGGAGTGAGCTGACGTGACGTCGTAGGCCCCATTTACCGGAGAGCCAGTTGGGTCTGCGGGGGGCACAGTGGTCGTTGCCCTCAGAGGCGAGGTAGACCTGCAAGGGGACAGGTGTAGGGCAGGCTCTTCATCCCCCTTTGATATGGTTAGGCTCCGTGGAACAGTGGCGCCGCCCGCGCCAAGTGAGCCCGGTTGGGCTTCCTGGGCCAGGTGGACCTGGGCCGTGGTGGTCCGGGGGAGCAGGCTCTTCTGCCGGTTGCGGGGAATCTCAGCCTCAGGAGAATTGATGGTCCGCGGAGTGGAGTTCGGCACTTCTGTGCCGAGCGGGGCTGGTGCCTGTTTACCCGTGACGTCCCGGGTGCTGGGCGCTTCACAAGTGGCCGTTGGCTTTAAGATGGTAGTCGAAGAAGTCTGGCGGCAGGCGCCGGGCGCGGGGCCCGTCATCGATGTGGCCACCCTCAGACCCCCTGGCGGGGGCCCTCCGGCTCCCACACCGCCTGGGTCGCTCGCCGAAGCGGTGAGGGGGCGGCCATCATCGGTTGATGCTGATGAGCGTTGTCGTAGATCTTGGGGAAGGCCATTCGTTAAGACTGCAGGAGGCTGGGTCGAGGTAAGTGGAGTCCTTTTCATATGACTCCTTAATAATCGTTGATCAGAGTCTTCGTCCATCTTGAATAGAGGCTGCTGAAAGGGGGGGGCAGAGAAGGGAGGGGAAAGGGTGGGACGGGACAGGACGAAGGGCCGACACGAGGACGGGAAGGGAAGGGAAGAGGAAGGGGCAGGGAAAGACCGGGTAGGGTGGGACGGAATGGGGTGAAATAGGGTGGGGAGCGGAAGGATACGGTGGGAGTGATAACAGGCAGCTGAGATGGATTGGCCGAGTGGACCCGAGTGGGGCCCGAGGAGGATCAGGCCTCACGTTTATGACCCGCACTCGTTTCTATTTTCTGTGGCTGTCAAACACAGTTCGGTTTCTGTTGAGCACAGATCTGTTCAAAATATGTCCTGAACAGGTTAGTTCAAATCAAGTCCTGAAAAGAGGAACAGTGGAGGAACAGGAGGGCGAAGAGAGGGTGTTAAACGCCTACCTCTGTGTCCTGGCAGTTCTCGTACAGTTCTCGTACACCACTCTTAGGCGGTGAGTCAGGGAGTCACCCCCCACAGCCCCAGCTCCCGGAGCGGACTGGAGCAGACTGGAACTCTGCCCGGAACTCCGCGCGCGCTCCGCGCGGCAGAGGGGTTTTTATGGAGGTTGGGCTTGTTTTCTCCAAAAGCCCAGCCTCAGCCGAAAACAGGAAAGCAGAGGAAAGCAGAGGAGGCAGCACACACGTCCTCTCGTAGCCAGGGACTGGAGCAGACTGGAACTCTGCCCGGAACTCCGCGCGCGCTCCGCGCGGCAGAGGGGTTTTTATGGAGGTTGGGCTTGTTTTCTCCAAAAGCCCAGCCTCAGCCGAAAACAGGAAAGCAGAGGAAAGCAGAGGAGGCAGCACACACGTCCTCTCGTAGCCAGGGACTGGAGCAGACTGGAACTCTGCCCGGAACTCCGCGCGCGCTCCGCGCGGCAGAGGGGTTTTTATGGAGGTTGGGCTTGTTTTCTCCAAAAGCCCAGCCTCAGCCGAAAACAGGAAAGCAGAGGAAAGCAGAGGAGGCAGCACACACGTCCTCTCGTAGCCAGGGACTGGAGCAGACTGGAACTCTGCCCGGAACTCCGCGCGCGCTCCGCGCGGCAGAGGGGTTTTTATGGAGGTTGGGCTTGTTTTCTCCAAAAGCCCAGCCTCAGCCGAAAACAGGAAAGCAGAGGAAAGCAGAGGAGGCAGCACACACGTCCTCTCGTAGCCAGGGACTGGAGCAGACTGGAACTCTAACATACAACACATAGCATTTACCCCTCCCCTTTTCCCTTGCCCTGTACTTTTCTCCCTGCCAATGTTCCCTTACCCTAGTTCATCACTTGCCCCCGAACCTTTAAAAAGTTGTATCTTTTGTTCACCACCGAGGTACCCTGATCGAAGTAGAAGAAGAAAGAAAAATAGCAGTTTCTAATGTATACACTGTGTCTCCCAATTCTCAGACACCTTTATTTTATTCTCCACTTTTGACTTATTCCCAGCACTAGTTAAGATAGCACTATGCGGCACCGCCTTCTACCCCCTTGCAGAGCTAGGTTCCCGTCCTTATCTTCTCTTATTTCACCTTTTTTGTCCTAATGGCCATATGCAGAGAAAGTAAAGTAAATACAAGTAGCATTAATAGTTGAAAGTATCCCTTAAATGACCTCGTGTAATCTGGCTCCCTTCCCCTTCCCCTTTTATAATCACTCGCACTTAAGACTCACGTGCCCGTCTTGATTCGAGATTCACCGGACTGGGTCCGTCCAGGCGGCGCTGCCTCACACTCAATGGCCGCCCCTAGGCTCCGGCGAGCGGTACTAAAGGGGTTTTTTTTGTAGCGGGACCCCATAACCTTTCTCTATTCCGTGCGCACCAATTGCGTACCAGTTGCCGTAGGCGGGCAGCTCTCTTGAGCGGGCGCACCGTGCATCTCCACTGCTGCCCGGAATTTCTCGTGCCAGAGGGGACGATGAAAAGAGAAAAAATAAAAAATGGAATCACGCTTTCGGGGTCACCACTGAAAGCAAGCATCCCCAAAAGGCATTACCCTCCCCACAAAGAGTGGCAGTAAAGGACACACCTCAGGAGGGAATGAGACCAAGACCAAGTGCGGGTGAAAGTAAAAGGTTTTTTATCTAGTCAAATAGGGCATGCAAAGGACTCTGCAAGCTCCGAGAGCGCTCTGTCTGACAATAGCAAAGTCAGTCTTATTTATTACAAACCATGTCATGAATCCTACACACTATAGGGGGCACATAGTCTTCGGTGGCGTCGACTAACTATAGGCGCAGCAGTGATGAGCAGCTCCAGGATTGGTGGACATCAGCGTGGTGCCAACGTGGGGCGGATGGGTCAGCTGGGCACGTCGGGGTGGGGCTGCCAGTCCAGACGTGGTCAGTGTCGTTGATGGATGGATGCCCTAACATTCTGTCCTTGTGGCCACACCCACAAACACTCATCCGTTTAGACGATTCCAGTTGTCCTGTAAATCCTGCAATATGTTACTCTAAGGGATAATAGGATACTGGAGAAACACATGCAAGGTGAAGTTTTACCAATACATCAGGGCACTGTTACTTTTGACCTGTTGAGCGGGTGTCATAAACTTGGTTATCTGGTCTAAGGGCATAAGGTGAGCTTGCCCTTTCATTCTAGTCTTGTTAGATGTAGTGAAGAATTGCTTTATGATATGTTAGTACAGGGTTGAATATCTGCTTTCCAAGGCCCATTAATTAGGGGTGAGCCAGATTACTACTGGTTCAATGAAGGTGCACCTTTGGCCCCTTGAGGCGGTGGGGTTTAGGACCAGGTTGTAAATACTTCATTTGGCCGACCATGGCGGCCTCGGATATGGGGGAGGTGAATACTTGAAGCGGGTCCAATGGAATGAGGGGAGGTGAGAATGTGCTGCCCGCGCACCAGCTAGTCCTGCGGACCTTGGCGGGAGGAGGGGGAGATGGCCTTGTGTGTGTGTGTGTGAGCAATTCTCTGTGCCTGGGCAGCACAGTATGCAGAATAAGGAGACGGTTAATAAAGTTAGTGATTACACATTTCTAATGTCTATACATTCATGTACTATTTCATATATACGACTATGAAAGTTTATTTCATACATCACTGAATATTGGAAGACTGCATTTTAGCAATCACATGCGATAGCATTAGGTTTGGTGGTGTACTCGGGAGCATAAAAGCAATACGTCCACAGGTAGTAGTACATTTGCATTCTTGGTCATGCATTTAAACGTGCCCCACTGCACGACACACACATATTCTCGGTAATGCTTTTTCCGCCTTCCTTTGTACTTAGCAGCATTCGTTAGTTAGCACTGGGGGGGCTGTATCAAGCTCTTTCATTGAGTTTTTTAGGCACATGATATCGTACACGGGCTGAGGTCATTCTTACTTTACCAATACTTATTAACTTTTATCCCTTCCCCAACACGGGTGTTTATAATTAACATAGCAACCCTATGAATTGTTAGGCTTTGGTGTGTGGTTAACACTTAATTTGGGAAACATCGACAGGGGTTCATACGAGGAGGGTATTGACACCATATATTTTACATGTTAGGGGTTAGATTCAGGGTCGAGGCCTGCTCTGTTCGGTTGTTTTTTTTGTTATTTTCCAGGCTTGAACCGCTTGTCAGGTCACTTCGGGGACAGTGATGTACTGCGGAAGGTAAATGATACAGTGTTTGTTCTGATACTTGTTCGTGTATGGTTGGTCGTGAGAACGGGCCTTCAGCGGATCTACCATGGAGTGGAGGTGCCGAGGGAGGGCATGGCTCCCTGTGCACAGTGAGTGTGGGCCAAGCTGCAGCATTCGCAGGCAGGCTGTCCCATTTGGGTTCAGGTCGCCATTATCTAAAATGGAGTCCTGATGCTTCCAAAATGGAGTCTATTGTCTGTTACAGTACAACACGATTGGCCCTGTGTGTCGGTCAGCAGTCACCCCGCCACCTGGGCCCTGGTGACAGGGGGGCCCCTGACGAGCCACGAACCTCACGTAGGTGGGGCATGTCAGGCAGGGGGTTTTACAGACCTATCCTCCCATACAATATGAATGCTTTATATTTTGTATTTTGCTGTAACGAAAGGCTTCATCAGCTGAAAGTGTAAATAAAAATAATCAATCAGGATGAGGATGCTGCAAGAGATTCTCCAGTCTGAGCCGAGCCAGGACTGGCTTGTGGTGGTAGACCTCGAGAAGGCCTACTTCTATGTGCTGTTTCATCAAATGCACGTTCTTGTGGTTTGTCATCAGGCTTCCCTTTGGTTTGACTTCCACACCCATGGTGTTCAACAAAGTTGATGGCAGTGTTGGTGGCCCATCTCAGAAGGGGAGTCTTTGTCTTTCCTTACTTGGATGACTGGTTCATCTGATGCTGTGCACTGTAGCAGGTGACAACGCTTCTCGACTGCTGCATGACTCGGGCTTCTCTCTGAACTTCCCAGAGTCCAACAAGGCACCATCCCAGCAGCTACAGTTAATCGGGGCAGTCCTGGACATGCAGCCAGTCAAGGCTTTCCTGCCTGAGGAGTTTCACCTGCATCAGCAGATGGTCAATCTTATCAAGAACTCAGGCATGGTACCAGCTTCAGCCTTTTTCCAACTCCTAGTTCTCATGGCCTCCAGTATTTTTCTAGTACCAGAGGCCAGGTTGAGGATCTGTACCCTGCAGTGGCTGCTCCACGGTCAGTGGGCACAGTTTTCCAGCGACATGTTGGACATTCTCAGAGTTTCTCATGGTGGTCGAGTCAGGAGAACTTGATGGTGAGGTAGCCATTCTAGAAACCTGGTACGGAGGCGCTGGATGTCATTAACACCTCCCTGGAAAGCTAGAATGCTCACTGCGGGAACCTGCAGGTGAGCGGGTATTTGTCCCAGGTAGAGGGCCAACGTCACGTCAATCTTTTGGAGCTACGAGCCATCAGACTAGTGCTGATGGCATTTGGGCCATAACTTTGGTGGAACAATGTTTTGATCATCATCCTCATGTCTGTCACCAACCCTTCACAAAATCTTTACCAAACCATTTTTTGAGTTGTTGGACACAAAGGGAATAACATATACCAACTATGCTGATGATACACAATGCCTAATTCTCATTTCGGGAGACTACGAAAGGGATACAAAACAGATCAATTAAGTCTATTCTTATATACTTACACAACAATGGATGGTGCATAATGGCATGGCTTTAAGCGATACGAAAATAGAAAAAATTGCCGTAACAGCTAAGGGAATAAAGAAGTTATTACAGAGTACAAAAGCTTTACTATTGCTGGCTGTACCATTGCAACTTTACAGAAAGTTAGAACCCTAGGAATTTATTTAGACGCTGAGTTGAATAATAAATCCCAGGTGACTAGAATTGTATCTACTTCCGCCTGTCATCTTAAACTACTGATTCAAATGCGTCCCTTCCGAACCAAAAAGAGCTGCTCCACCATTGCTAGAGCTATTATTGGAGCCAAGCTGGACTATTTAGGCAGCTTGCAGCATTGAATTAGCAGGGTGAAACATCTAAATAGCAAGTTATTCAAAACAGCGCAGTAAGTTTGGTGGAATGCCAAGGGAAGAGAGAGCTTGTTTTGTGGCCAGAAGAGCACTTCTACTGGCTGCCAGTTGAGGTTTGGACTTCCTTTCATCTTATCAGACTGACTCACAAATGTCCTTTTGGTATTGGTTCAGAGTATTTGGCAGAAAGGATCTCTTGGATACCCGCTCAGAGGACATTAAAGTCTAATGCTACAAATCTGCTGGTTGTCCCAAGAGAAACTGCATGCAGTGTGCAAGAGTGCCTTCTATTGTTCAGCACCCAATCTCTGGAACTCCATTCCACCTGATTTGAGGGGTTGTGGCTAGCTGGCTCTGTTTAAGCAAGCCTTCAAAACCTACTTCTTTGCTGAACTATTGATGTAGCGTTCCAGATTCTTGTTAGCTGTGGCCTGTTGTGTTGGATGATTACTGTAGCTTTGCTTGACTTTGTAGGCGCTCTGACGCCTAGAGGCTTGTTGTGTTAATAAATAAATAAACACAGTGGCCTTGCGCCACCTGAACAAGAGATGGGTGTGTGCGGTCACTGCCTCTGTGCAAGGAGGGCATGCAGCTCCTGTTTTGGGCTTTAGAGAACATCTCTTTTTCAGAGGCTTACCTGGAGGGGACAGGGAACTGGTTTGCAGAAGCCCTCAGTTGGCAGTGTTCCATCTCCCATGAATGGGAGAATTGCCCGGATGTTCTTGTGGAGGTCTTTGACCTTTGGGGAAACTTCTATGGTTGATATGTTAGCAACAAAAGCCACCTCAAACTGCAGACTTTTCTGCTTCAGGGAATTTCCCCTCAGGGTGGCTGTAAGAGATGCTGTCTTAGTTGAGTGGACCTTCAATACACATTTTCTCCCATTCTGGCCATCCCGTTGGTTCACAGAAGTTTGAGGAAATTTGGACTCGCATGATTTTAATCACCCCGGATTGGACAGAGATTGTGGTACCCAGAACTTCTGGAGTTGGCCATCTGTCCCCCTTGAATCTTCCTCAGAGGGTGGATCTGTTATCCAAACACTTGTGTATAGGCGCGTTATATATGCCATATAATATCAAAGTCAGAAATTCAGGGCCCTCCCTCCCCCCCACCCACCGAACCTGAAGACTCAGTCTCCATGCGTGTCTCTTGACTGTCTAAGGCAGGATGACTGGGAACGCCCAGATAAGAAATCTTAGGCTTTGCTGTCTGTGCTCAGGTCCTCAGCAAGGTTCATTCATGTGAGCAGAAGGAGGACATTCTGGTGCTGTAAAAGAGATGCAGATCCATTGTTGTGCCCCCTTCTGTGGTATTAGAGTTTTTTTTGTCTCTGGCGGAGCTGGTACTGTAAGTGGGCATGTTTAAAGGGTACCTGGCTTCTTTCTTGTTCAGGATGTCCACTTTCTTTTCAGTTTCTCTGGTAGCTAATTTTTTTAAGGGGCTGGTGGTTGTTTCCCTGGTAGAATTGGTGGTTCCCAACTTGATGTTTGAACCTGGTCTTGTCATTCTTAATTACTACTCCTTTCAAACCATTGCATTCTACTCCCATTGAGCTCCTCACTTTGAAGACATTCTTCTTAGTGGCTAACGTTAGGCAGATGATTGAGATGCAAGTATATCATGAAATGAACCCTCACTTCAGTTCTCCAGCAAAAAGCTTACTCTGAGTTAGGCTATTGTTAACCGAAAGATCGTAATGCTTTTTTTAATGTCTCTTCACCCTTTAGAAAGAGGAAGATAGCCTTTATAAGTTGAACCAGAAGAGGGCATTTGATTACTGTATAGTCAGAACAGCGCCTTTTTGTAGAGATCAATTGTTTGTCCTTCTCACAAGCATAGTTGAGTCGTGCAGTTACCAAACAGCTGTTGTTGCATTGGGTTGTGCTGTGTATAACTGAGTGATATTAGAAACCTGGGAAGATGGTACCTTCAGGGCCCTGTGCATACTCTAGTAGAGGAGATGCAGCGTCCTCATCCTTGCTAAGAGGAGGTCCCTTTGATATACATTTGTCAGGCTGCCACATAGGTGTCTCTGCATAGGTTTTTGAAACACTACAGCCTGAATTTGTTGGCAGTGTACCTTTGCAAAGTTCTTTGATTTGGTTGCTTTCAGCCCACCTCCATCTTTTGTATATCCAGACGAGGAATCTCTGGGACGATGCAATCCATTGAAGACAAATGTACTTGCTGGTAATGTTCTTTTCCTATGGAGTCTCCTCGAGCAGATTCTTCATTGCCCTTGCATCCTTCCTAGCTTTTGAAAGCTTTTTGTGGGTGACGTAAAAAGAGCGGTTGATGTAAAAAGAAGAAACAAAAAGTGGAACCTTGTTGACAACAGCCCCATCTGTCTAACATAAGTTGTGCTGTACAATGTGGCTGTTCCTTTACCCCTGAAAATGTATTTTCATGTTCAGTTTTATTGAAATTATGAGAAAACTGTTCCTTTGGCTTCTGAGCATTGGGGGAAAAAGGTGGTGAACTGAGGGAAGGGAGCGTAGTGTGTGCTATATGTGTGAATGCCGGAGCCGAGGAGCAATGGATCCGAAGGATGTGTCATCAAGCAGCACTGTGCCCCTGTCGAGATTTCTGAGAACAGCTGGCACTGGAGGATATCTACCCAGATGAGGAATCTGTGGGAAGAGAAGCCATTGAAATGACTGGTAAGTTGTTTTTCCATCTACTCCTGTATGATAGTGTGCACTTTGCATTACAGAGAAGGTACACTGTGAATTGTGCCCATCCTGTGAGCACATATGGGTCTTGGTACTTGACCAATCTTTGACCTGTGTCCATATTATGTCAAGAAGCTTATCCTGGCACACGCAGTAGACTCTTATCCATCTCTTTCTTGTGATCTGTAATGTTCTTGTCTTGGCACATGATCATCTTCATGTCTAGCTCCACAGTCGCTGTAACTTTCCCGTTTATTTTGGTGCATGGGCATTCTGCCCTTAACAGCTTCTCACTTCTTTAGCCGGCGTATTAAAGAGGCTGTTCTTAAGGTATTCAGTTATCCTTAGGGATGGATTCCATTCCAAAGAGTTCGGGTGGATGAAGTCCTCAGGGTGTAATATGGCTTCTTGTCCTTCCATCTTGTTGAAATTGACTGGACGGGTGTCATCCATTGACCAATCTTGTGGCCTGCTGGACCCCTGCTCCCACATATTAAGGCACTTCTCTGTATCCAACCTTTAACTCTTCATGGCTGAGTCCTCTTTATCTAGGCCCAAATCATCCACCTCTGGGCAAGAGGGCCTTGCATTGAGCACTTTGCTTTTTTTCCTTGAGGTATGACTCTCTGAGCTTGCTAAAAATATAATTTAAGATTGTGGCAGTCTTGGGCAATATTGGATTCACCGTAGCTTGTGTCTGTTCTATGCCTAGCCAACCCTGGGGGTAAAGTAAATGTGCTACTTCCTTGTAACTCAAGAAATTGAGTTCTCTTTTTAAGTGGAGAATTCCCTTGTAAATGCGCCTGGATGTCATCCAGCCGCTGCTGGATGAGTACTAACTTAAATAACATAGCAGTTTTTTATTGTGGTTGCGACAGATGAGCCGAGAACTATGTTAAGCTAGCAGCAAGTAAACTGTCCTGCTCCATCTGGTCGTCCTCTTCTGACCATTCTGGTTCAGAGTAAACTTGGCAGGCTCAAGCCATCCTTACAAAGGTTAACACTTAAGTGGTGATCTGTATTTTTCTGTCTCTTTATTTGGTAAATGATGGGGACCTCAAACTCTGAGCCTTGCTATAATGAGCTGGATGTTGTTACCTGACATCTAAACAAGCTCTCACTCCCCAGAGTGCTCCCCTGCTTGTTCTCTACACCTAAGATGTGCAGGCGTACTACCAGCCTTCATCCTATGAGTTTGTTGTGAGCAGCTTTGTTGCGTAATGGATGCTCACGACAAACCGAAGTCTGTGAAGGAGCACATTTGACGCCCGCACTGCTGCAATAAGCTGTTTCCACCACAGGTGCATTGCTGCCCAACTTGACTTCATGTATGCTTCCCTCTGTTGGGTGACCATTCACACAGAGGAAGATTTTCAAGTGCTGACTGGAAAGTGAGGGTTGGAGTTTCATCACATGTTAAAATTATGAACTACTATCATTTTCCTAGGCACATGGGAAGTATCGTTTTTGTGCGGTTTTACAGTTTTTGAAACGTTTGAGTTACACCTTTCGAGTTTAAATAAAGGAATAGAAGCATAATGCTTTGCTCTGGTCTTGAAATAGAATTTGATACTTGTGTATCACATGCTTTGATTAATTCTGTACAATGTATATATACTGTGCCAATCTTCTGATTACATGCATTACTGATAACATTAATTAAGCATATTATTTTTCAAGGTTCTGCAGAAAATGAAGAACTTCTACAGTTTCCAATGGAACTTTTTACAGAAGCACCATCAACTGTTGCATTCTCCCCTTCAAGAGGTAGGTTATAGTTGGGATAAAACAGCTACATTTTCAAAAACTAAATAGCTTACTCTAAACTCTAAAAAGGCACGGTGCCTGTGTCTCAATTTTCTTGATAGACAAATGGCAACCACCTTATTTTTCACTTCAACCGTTTTGGGCCGACCCCTTTGTTGTGATAAATTGGTTGTCTCTGACTTGAGACCTAGTGCAAATGGGGGTCTTCTCTTCTTTTGTGCACCGTTAGTTCTCCCGTGCCATTTTCTTTTGATATTGTTGAAGTTAAGTAGAATCATTAAAACTGTTGCAGTCATGTTATTCTCGATGTTTCTATCTATTTCGTGGTTTACATCTGCCTTCACAAGAGTGGCTTGGTTGGCTTGTGCCTTTACATTCTAGCGGCAAACTGTGGTTGGTCTGTTCCAGACAGATCTCTGTAGCTGATCGTTTTATGGATTCATCACTTTCAGTTTTATAACATACTTCTCAGTGACTCCTGTTTACTATGCCTCAAGCTAACGTTATGTTCTCTTCGAAATCCTTTTTGTCATAGCAAGTAAAAGCATATGCCTTTTCATCAAATAGCAGAAACCACCTGACTCATCCTGTGTCAGTTTTGGTTATGTAGTCAGATTTCGAACCGCTCTAATGAAAGCTGTGCAAGTTCTTGGCTAGACTTTGCACCAGATCTTTCCATGAATCTCACTGCAAGTCAACAGACCTGTATCAAAGGTTTACATGCCACTCTGACTAGGGGATTACTGAACTTTGGCTTTGAGTAAGTATTCGGCCGAATTCCGGCTGAAAAAAAGCAATTCGGCTCTGGCCGAATACATTGTCATTCTCATTTAAATACAATGCAACAAGAACTCAGAAAGGCAAATATGGACTTCAGTTTGCAAAACTGAATAGAATTAGTCCAGACACTTAGCCACAAGACCAGACAATTCCTATCACAAAGCTGTAAAATATCTTATGTAGTAATCTGCTCTTTAGGGCATGTGTTGTTACATATTCTTAGACATGAAAGGTACTCACCTTTTATACTTAGCCAGCAACAATACAGGAATATCTTTTCTTTTGGTGACTGTTTATATGCAATGTGCACTCTCTTCAGTTGGAAAAGACAAACTGAAGGAAATGTGCATATGTCACTTTAGGATACATTCAGTTTCTGTCATGTCACTTCCCATTGCTTACGTCAAAGTCCCCCTTTTCTTTTTTTAAGGACTTGAGTCCAGAGTTTAACATTATCTTATATTTTTTCAAGAATGATAAGGTGCATAATTTTGTGTATTGGTCGGAGTGGCGAAGATAAGTGAAAAGTGAGCAGCATATGTTCCTATGGGTCATGCCCATGGAGAAACATTAAGAATTCACTTGGTTATGTCAGGCAGAGTAATATACCCCCACTTAACAGGCCTCTCAGAGGAATTTATGTTGGGTAATCTCTCCAGTTCCAAATTGGGGCAGTGTGTGACAGCTGGTAAAGATAGGTGTGAGGACTCTGTATGAGATGGTCAGAGAGCTGTACTCTGGTGGTGGAATTTGTAGGATGTACAGTTGGTAGAGCCAGAGAATTCCTGGGATGGGCCAAGTTGGGGCCGAGCCTTAGAGTCCGGGTTGGCCCCAAGTGGCAAATGTGGGCTGTACCTGCAAAATTAGCATGTAAGAGTTTGAACCAAAGACACAATTGGTGACACTCTGCTGGCATACAGTGCAAGCCCACATAAATGGCATCCTACCTCCCCAACACCTCCACAAACGTTCCTACTTGAGGCCTGTAAACCCCTTACACAAATACCATGTATGGCATGCCACCTCCCACCCCAACAACACAAATCCCCTACCTGGAATTCTGCTTGCCCACCATACTAAACATAAATGCCTCCATGGCCTCCCACCTTCCCAGACCACGCAGAGAGAAAACACCCTACAACTCCTCGGAGCAATCAGACAATGAAGGTTAATCTGCTTTTTTTTCTGGCTTTTATACTTTAAATAAAGATGCTGCATTTATTACAATGAAGAGAAATACAAGTATAGAATGCATTTAAAATGGTGCTTTATTTTCTTTTTTTAATAAGTGTGTTTTTTCAAATTTTTATTTTTTCATTAATTAAAGTAACTATTCGGCTTCATATTCGGCTTTAGGTGAATAGTTCACAAACTATTCGGTATTCGGCCGAATACTCAATATGCTATTCGGCACAGCCCTAATTCTGACCGTAGCCGAATTATATAATTTTTCCAGGCATTGTTTTTCTAGTCCATTGATGGCGATTGGAACATCCAAGTTAGAAAAAGACCTGAGTTCAATATTATCTGCTAACTCCAACATAAAAGGTCAATACAGTCCTAAAGAAAAGGGGTGTAACAGCTACTTTTACTCTACAAAGATGGAAATACACCCAAAAAATACAGTTAGTGAGTAAAATACTTCCAACAACAAATTGGGAACAGACACACAAGCTCCTGCTTCACCCATACAGTTCAAGGGATATGTGTGGCCCAATAGTACACTTAGGGCCTCATTTCGAGGTTGGCAGTAACCCGCCGGTGCCACAGGCAGGTTGCTGCTGCACGGAAACACGGAATCTGCCGCTTGACTTCCCGGTGCCACTGGGACATTACAAGTCCCAGTGGCACGGGAAGTCAGACGGCAGATTTATTAACTCCCCATTCCTGTGGGAGTGGGGAGACGGAAGTACCGGCACTGTTTTTAACGGTGCCCGTGGTTCGGTGAAAAGTCTGCCTGCAGGGGCCGTTGCGCCCAGCAGGTCTGACCCTGCCGGGCGCAACGGCCTGACCCTGCCGGCAGACACGAGGAGTGGCGGTCTGGAAACAAGGGTGCCGGTAAGCTTACAGGCACCCTTGTTTCCGGTTTCGCCACACTCGGAATGAGGCCCTTAGTGTCACAGGAAGAAGCTACTATTATTATTGCCTGATCTGAAGACGTAAAGTAAACATTTTTAATGTTCATGTTTAACTAGGTGCAAAGAAATATGTGTTGCAAAAACATTTCTGTTGTACAATTAAAGAAAATTCGAAGGGATTGTGTCCTCCGACGTATTCCACATCTTTGATAGTAATGACCACAGCTGTGCTGCTTCGGAAAACTTTTTATATCTAGGATGCACGACGCCCGTAGCCTCAGTTCTGTTTTTTCAGTGAACGTGTTCGCTTCGGAATCTCAGCGCGCCTCGGTTCTTCTACTTTGAATCATGATGTCTTTTTCCTCTTCTACCCCGAAGTCGGGCTTTAAAAAGTGTCGGGACTGTGGTTCCAAAATGTCCATCACGGACCTGCACGACGTCTGCCTCTGGTGCCTCGGCGAAAGCCACGCCACCGACAACTACGATGACTGCCAGTCCCTGACATCGAAGGCCTTGCGGGAGAGGAAGAAGAAATTGTCGGTAGGTATGGTTTCTAAAACCCATAAGTTGAAATCTACTGGTCTTTAGACCGACTCGAGGGGCGACTCTCCGCGTCGGCGTAAGTCCAGGGGGTCTCGGTCTCAGAGTGGGTCCCGCCATTCCTCTGCCTCTTGTAGGCATTCACGGAAGCGCTGTCACCGATCGCCTTCCCCGTCCTCGCCGGAGGACTCCGCCAGACGGCAGGTGGCTTGTCCCACCAAGTATTCGTCGCCGGCCGAATGGGACGCATTCCGCCAGCAGATGATGGCGATTTTCGAATCGCAGGGCACCGTTCCGTCCGCACCTTCGAGAGAAGTCGGCAAGGAACGAGCTCGAGCCATCACTCGCACGCCTTCGGGCTCGGGCGGTCGGCGCAATCATCGGAAGCCGTCGAGGTCCCGATCAGACAAGGTTGATCGCCATAGCCGTGCCAGGTCCAGGTCCTCGACGCCGTCAAGACGGTCGGAGCCTGTGAGGCCTTTAAGAAGGCATAGACGCCGTCAGCGCCGTGTCCGTCGAGGGACTCTCTCGAGGCTCCGGCTTTGAAGAAGTTGTCGACGCCAAAAACGCCATCGGCGCTGAGGCCGTCGAAGGACACTCTCGGAGCTCCGGCCTCGAAGCAGTTGTTGAAGTCGTTGGCGCCTCGAAATCTGTGAGGCCTGTTTTTGAGCCCTACTCTGTTCCTCCTCCCAGGGTGGATTTGTTCCAACCCTTGGAGTAGATTTTCGAGGTGGAGGAATGATCTGATGAGGAGAGGGTTGTGCCTCCTGAGGTTCCTGATGACCTGTTGTCTGGTCATAGTCAAATGGAAGAGCTCCATCAATCTTTACATGACGCCAGTGGTCTTGACACCTCCCGGAGGTTGAGTTTGGCAGGCCTGAGCCTGATCCGCATGACGAATCCTTGTATAGGCGTCTCATGTCGAGGGTCACTGAATAATTGGGGTAGTCTGCTTCATCTGTTGATTTTCTTCAGGATGATCTGACAGACATCCTGGACCAAGATCCACCCACTGACCCGGAGTTGCCATTTCATATGGCGTTGCAAAGAAGGGTGGCGGTGGCTTGGACTGCTACGGAGAGTCTCCCGGCAGTGAATAAGTCACTTTCAAAAAAATACCACCCACTCCAGAGAGTTTGGTGGTGCAGGCGGCTACGGCCCAAGCGAAGCAGGCTACGTCCCCTACCATCCCTCCTGATAGGGACGACAAGCGCGTTGATGGTTGGGCAAAGAAGGTATTTTCTTCTGGGGGTATGGCTTTAAAGGTAGCCAACTCCGTTTGTGCCTTGCCTTGGCAAGATTCACTCACACTCTGTGGAATTGTGCATCTTTGGCGGCTGAGCATATTCCCGGAGGGGAGGAACGGGATGGTTTTCTAGCCATCGTGCAAGATGGCAAGGATGCCATGTGTGAATCTGTTCAGTCGGGTCTGGACACGGCAGACTGTGTCAGCTGGCCCATGGTGGCGAGCACCGTGATAGGCAGGTTTGCGTGGTTGCGGAAGTCGGGGTTTGCTCCTGATGTGCAATCCCGGCTTCTCAACATGCCCTTTGATGGTGTCCATCTTTTTGGCAGCAAGGCTGACGAGAGCCTTGAGAGGTTGCAGACCTTCAAAGCTGCAGCGAAGTCTTTGAGCGCTGCAGTACGTCAACCTCCGCCTTTTCGTCCTAGGGGACAGCAATGGAGGGGAGGTTCCTTTTGGTACTACTCTTCCCTTGGTAGATCGAGAGTAGCTGCCAGTCAAAGGAGTCACAGTAGGAGTACCAGAGGTGGAAAGCAAGGTACTCGAGGTGCCAAAGCCGCTCGTGCAGTTGCCTCTTTGGCCTCCGGCACTGCCGCAGCCGTGTCTGCTCAGTCATGAGACCATGTCCCATGGTTCGCCGGTTGGGGGCAGACTGGCGCAGCATCTTGGAGAATGGCATGCCATTTCTTTAGATGTGTGGGTTCTGGAGATCATAACCCACGGCTACTGTCTCCCCTTTCGGTAGAGGCCTCACGACAATCCACCGGGGAAGCTCTCTTTGAAGCGTCCGGATCTGCTCCTTGCGCAGGAAATCCTATCCCTGCTGGAGAAAGGCGCCATATAACTGGTGCCTGTAGCGGAGATGTACAAGGGATGGTATTCCCCTTCTTTTTTTAACACAAAAAAGACGGGGGATTGAGACCCATCATAGACTTGCGTGGGCTGAACAAGCTCCTCAGGAAGAACAAGTTCAAGATGGTAACTCTTTCTCAAGTCCTCCAGGCCCTTCAACTACAAGATTGGTTGGTGTCTCTAGACCTCAAGGATGCTTACTTTCATGTGCCGATTCATCCAAAGCACAGGAAGTACCTGAGGTTCGCGGTTGGCGACTCGCATTTTCAGTTTCGGGTCCTGCCGTTCGGATAGACCTATGCCCCGACGGTCTTCACCAAGCTCATGGTGGTGGTGGCAGCGTATCTCAGGAAAGGGGGGATTCACGTCTACCCCTACCTGGACGATTGGTTGATCAGGGTGCGTTCTCCCGAGCAAGCACTAGATCTGTCCATCACCTGCCATGCACTACCTCAACAAAAAAGGGGGGGCAGGGTCACTCCCGTTGTGCAGGGAGGCGATGCAGCTCCGGTTCTGGGCCATTCAGCAGGAAATTTCGATCTCTGCAGTTCATCTGGCCAGAGACGAAAACGTGGCGGCGGATGCTCTGAGCTGGCAGAGCACAGTCTCTCACGAGTGGGAGTTGGCTCAGGAAGTTTTGTTGGAGATCTTCACCCTTTGGGGAAACCCGCAAGTGGATCTTTTCACCACCGGCAGTGAATGCTAGGATGTACTCTGCAAAATGCACATGTCTAACTCATGCCCTACTCTGTATGACCTGCTGAATACTGCACAATGATCACTGCCCAGAGAGAAGTGGGCTTAAAACTTGACTCCCACTTATGCAAGCCTGCCAACTGTAACTGCACCTAATTTGCCATCTATATCTAGCCTGCCTATACCTTGACATCTGAAACTGCCTATAGCCAGATAGATAGCTGCACCCAGTTCTGCTACATTCTACCAGATGTTACTGCACTCAGCCCGTTAATAGCATTATTACAGCCTATCTGCACTCTGACTCATGAAACTACACCTTACCCAATAACTTGCCCTAACCCATCTAAGTCTTGCTATCTGAAATTGCACCTCGCCTGAAAGTCACATTTAGCCTGCCTGTACTTAGCCATTTTTAACTGTATTCCGACAACTGTAATTGCATCTCGCCTGAAAGTTGCATTTAGCCTGCCTGCACTTAGCCACTTAGCATGTACACCCTGGGTTTAGGCAAATGCATTACAACCACCCCCTACAGGCCACCTTGGCTACCACTGTACATCACCCTCTCCATCATACTAGTAGCACAAACACCCAGCCTGACCACCAAAGTTAACACTTTGAGCCTTCACGTCACATCCTCTACCACCCATCTCACCTACCCCATCATGCTCGACACACAACATCCCAATACAGAACTCAAAATGAACCAGCATCAAGAAAGTGCTACCTTACAAATGCCATGTAACACTGTAGACAGGAACTTATGATTACGTGCTCGCCTGTCCAAACTGAATGAGCTACCAGCTAAGAAAATTGAACAGCTAAATCTCCTAAAAAAACAGTTACCCCCTAAAGGCAACTGCAGAACCCACTAGGAAATATTCCAATCCCAAAAGACCCATACTAAATGGTACCAAACAGACCGCCAAAGGTAGACATAACACTACCTGCCCTAACCTAGAAAGCCACAAACCTTCCCTCAAAGGAGCACTGATAAACGCTAGGTCTCTAGTCGCACATGCAACAGAGATATCAGATATCATTCTTAAAGACAACTTAGATTTCCTGGCTATCTCAGAATCCTGGCTACATGACGCGGCAGGCCCTGCCCTATCATTAGCACTTCCGGATAACTACACAATTCTATGAGCTGACAGACATACCTCCCGAGGTGGAGGCCTGGCAATTATAGCTAAGATCAGCCTAGATATGAGAATGATCACAACCTCTACTATAAAATCCTGCGAATGCCTCACTGTCAAAATAGCCATTGCTAACTCCCAAACACTAAACATCATTCTTATCTATAGACCTCCAGGTCCTATTGGAACCTTTGCTGAGGACATTTCCACATCCCTGTCCAACAACTTAAAAAATACATCCCAAACAATAGTGCTAGGTGACTTTAACTTAGGCTATAATGACACTAAGGACATCCAATCTACGGCGATCGCCCTGACTTTGAGAGAGCTGGGATTCTCCCAGAAAGTTAACTTACCCTCCCACAATAAAGGTTGCATCCTTGACTGGATAGCGGAACACAATTGCGAAATAAATATTACGGACTCTGTACCTCAGATCTGGACTGACTATCACCTGCTACTATTCACAGTAACAACTAACCTTGCTAATGTCCAGTCCTTACTTGCCCCACCTCTACCCACGAGGAACAAAAAACTCATAACAGCAGAAAAATTGATGCCCGTCATAATACCTAAACTGAACTAATTCCCAGACGTTATGGACCCTAATGTGTTAGTTGAACAGTATAATCAAGGTATGAACTCAGCCCTTGACCACATAACCCCACTCAAACTAAGGAATAGCAAACCGATAAAGCACCTCAACTCATGGTTCACTCCCCATCTAAAAAACCTTAGGCTGACTAAAGGAAAACTTGAAACCGCCTGGAGACTCTCCCCATCAGTCAAAAACAAACTCAACCTCTCAAAAGCCTCCTCCCATTACAAGAAAGAAATACTAGTAGCCAAACAGGAAACTTATAATACCAGAATATCTCAATCAAAATCTAGTGTCAGAGAATTGTTCAGCATTCTGAAAGAAGTGGAAACCCCCATTGTGCTTCAAGAAAACTGTACTAAGGACAAAAAATGGTGCACAGCATACAACATGCCTTAACAAATAAAGTGGCTAACTTACAAACTAAAATTGCTCTCAAGAAAGCATCTCTAACGCCTCGCATCTCAGCGCCTCCACCACAGCCCAATCAAGACGCCCGATTCTGCTTCTCTAAGGTATCAACCATTGAGGTTGAAAAGGTCATTCTGGGACTTAAACCCTCCAACTGTAAAGGGGATCAATGCCCAGCACAACTCATTAAGGATGCCGCGAGAGAACTATCGCCATTTATAACCAAACTCATCAATTCGTCCTTTACCACAGGCACGGTACCAAACAACCTAAAAGAATCCTGGGTACTGCCACTATTAAAGAAACAAACCCTCGGCCGTGCCATTCCCACAAACTTTAGGCCCATCACGACTGTACCCTTTCTTCTAAAAATTCTAGACAAAATGGCCTACATGCAAATACAATATTTCCTAGAATCCAACCACCTACTTGGAACTCGTCAATCTGGATTCCGCCCGAAACATGGGACTGAGAATGCTCTAATAGATTTTAAGGCCCAAATAGACGAATGCAGAGACAACGGCCAAGCAGCCCTACTCCTCCTCCTGGACCTATCAGCTGCATTTGACTTAGTTGACCATACAGTCCTATGTAGCCACCTTAACTCTGCAGCCCATTTCTCTAAAGAGGCTATAACGTGGATCAAGTCATTTCTGAGAAACCGGACTATGAGAGTATTCTCTCCATCAGCCTCAGCAGATCCAATCCCTATAACCTGCGGAGTACCACAAGGATCTTGTGTGTCGCCTACCCTCTACAATGTTTTCACAAAGCCCCTCTTCGACGAAATGGATCATTTGTTTATCACCTACACCAACTATGCAGACGATACCCAGATCCTCCTCCCGCTTTCAGGAGTTTACGCCAGGGACCTGGCTCTAGTGAATAGAATCTATAGCATCGTTCAGGCCTGGATGGCCACCCACGGCCTATGCCTGAACGATGATAAAACTGAGCTTATCATCCTAGGCACCCCAACCTACATTTCCAAACTTAGCCTGGACTATGCCAACTTCACTATTGATGGAAACAACATAAACGTAGCTAAAGAAGTGAAAACTGTAGGATTCTACCTAGACGCCACCATGAACTCTGCCAAACAAGTTAACTCTCTAGCCTCTACTACGGCATATACATGCAAACTTATCACAGCTAGTAAGCAATTCTTTTCCACAGACAGCTGCATCACACTGTCAAGAGCCCTTATACTATCCAAATTAGATTATTGTAACTGACTATACATTGGGACAAATAAACAGACCATTCACAAAATACAAGTCCTCCAGAACAATGCCCTGAGAGCAGCGCTCAAGATTAACAGAAAGGAGCATATATCCTCTGTAAGAAGAGAATACAAATGGCTATCCACCTTTGATAAAATTCAACTCAAGATCGCCTCCCTCACACACAAGTGCCTCAACAATAAAGCACCACCCTACCTCATGGACAGGCTATGTAAAAGAACCTCATCCAGACCAACAAGAACAGCCAACGCAAACTGCCTCCAAGTCCTGCGCTTCAAACTCTCCACTATAGGAGGTCATAGCTTCCCAGTCAAGGCTGCGCAGCTATGGAACTCTCTCCCCTAAGGCATCAGAGAACCTCAGCCCTTCGCTAACTTCAGACAGACCCTGATCGGGTGGCTGAGAGCTAATGACATCTAACTACTACAACTGGCATAACCCTTAGATGCACTACCCCTGACACAACTGTATATCATAACCCCATGACTATCCACGACACAGGTACCCTGTTACTTCACTGTTCCTTGACCTGATCCTGTGTACATATGTGTATATATCTGATTATTGCAACATTGATGATGTTTGTACTTTCCTACTTATTGTAACATTGATGATGTCCGTATTTTCACACTTATTATGTACTTGTAACTAAGTTGAGCATTTTCTTGTCTGTTGCGCCCTGATGCCCCAGGGTATGGTGCGCTCTATAAATAATAAACTAACTAACTAACCAGTGTCAACCGGAAGTGCGAAAGATTCTGCTCACAGGAATTTCCTCCAAGAGGAGCCTTAGGGGACGCGTTGATAGTGGAGTGGTACTTCCCACTGCTGTATACATTTCCTCCAGTCCCCATCATTCTGCGGTGTTGCAGAGGTTACGGAGGTTCGGTTCCCGGATGAGCCTCATTGCTCCAGCATGGGCCAGGAGAGCGTGGTACCCGGACCTTCTCGACATGTCCATCTGCCCTCCACGCCGTCTTCCCTACCGAGATGATCTGATCTCACGGGAGGGGGGTCGGGTTCTCCATCCAGAGGTCAAGTCTCTCAGCCTTCACTCTTGGTATCTGAAAGGTTGAGGTATAAGGATTGGGACCTCCACGAAGACGTGATGGAGGTGTTTCTTTCAGCCAGGAGGCCAGCAACGAAAACTCTGTACTGCTGCAGTTGGAGAAAGTTCTGCGACTGGTGCACCAGTCGCAGAACTTTCTCCAACGGCAGCAGTACAGAGTTTTCGTTGCTGGCCTCCTGGCTGAAAGGTGTGGATCCTTTCTAATTTTCTATTCCTTTGGTTTTGCCTTTTTTGCTTTCCTTAGCCCACAAGGGCCTGTAAGTAGGGACCATTAAGCAAAACAAAGGGGGGTCTGGGAATCTCTCTACCAGCACGAACACAGCCCAATGACCTGTTCTTGGGTGAATAACCCCTGGGAGAGACTCTACCAAGTCTTTAGCTCACTGTCCCTTTCACAGAGAAGAAATGTCCCCGCATATCAGCCTTTGTCCTGCCCAGGGGCAGTCCAGCGCCGAAATTCTAGGCAATTCTCCTCTGAACAAGAGTACCATCAGTAACCCCATACACGTGTTTCACCCTTGTTGGGCATCATCAGTGAGGTGAAACCGTTGCCTCTCTAAGAACAGTGAGCAAGGGTTCCACGTCTGGATCGCCCTGTTAACTTGGGGTGAAACCCAAAAGTTCATTTATGCAAAACAAAGGGGTGTCTGGGAATCTCTCTACCAGCACGAACACAGCCCAATGACCTGCAGGGAAATTTCTTCTCTGTGAAAGGGACAGTGAGCTAAAGCTTGGTAGAGTCTCTCACAGAGATTATTCACCCAAGAACAGGTCATTGGGCTGTGTTCGTGCTGGTAGAGAGATTCCCAGACCCCCCTGTGTTGGGTACCATTAAGGGTTACCTGGCGTCGCTGTCTATATTTAAGCGCTTGTCTGAGGAATGTTCTTATTTTAAGATCCCTTTAATCTCTCAGTTTCTAAAAGGGCTAACTAATGTGTTTCCGCCTTCGCCTTTCCAGGTGCCGGGATGGGATTTGAACTTGGTTTTAAAGTTCCTAATGGGAGCTCCGTTTGAGCCCTTACATTCTTGTCCGTTGCGACTGTTGTCTTTTAAAACTGTATTTTTAGTTGCGGTTACTTCCGCACGCAGAGTGAGTGCGTTGCAGGCACTTTCTGCCAAAACACCCTTCACTGTGTTCCTTAAGGACAGGGTTGTCCTTAGGGTGCGGCCTTATTTTCTTCCGAAGGTTGGGTCGGAATTCCATCTGAGCCAGAAGGTAATTCTTCCGGCGTTCTATCCTCCTCCACATCCTGGTAAGGAAGAGTAGAGGCTCCATAGGTTGGATCCTAGGAGAGCTTTGAGTTTCTATCCCTCACAGATGTGCCGGGTCAGAGTGGACCATCAGCGCTTTATTGGTTATGCTGGAAGGCGTTTAGGTCAGGCTGTTTCCAAATGGATCATTTTGACGATCTCTGAGTGTTACCGTTTGGCGGGAAAGGACCCTCCAGTAGGCTTACGGGCTCATTCTACTTGGGGTATGCCTGCCTCCACTGCCCTACAGAGGGGTGTTCCGATTCGCAATATTTGCGAAGCAGCCACATGGGCCTCTGTCCATACCTTTCATACTTTTGTGAAACATTATTCCTTGGACTCTATCCATGGGCAGGATTTGGCCTTTGGTAAGGCAGTCCTCTATTCTGCAATTTGATTGGGCATTCTAAATTGATGCAATTCTAAATTCTTTTCCCACCTCCATACGTTGGTACTGCTTTGGGAGTCTGTCAAAGATGTGGAACACGTCGGAGGACACAATCTCTTCGAAGAACAAGGTACTTATCTTACCTGGTAATGTTCTTTCGATGGGATGTTCCTCCGATGTATTCCACATCGTACCCTCCCTGCCTGCCCCTCTACAGAATTTCTTATGCGATTGTAGCTTACGTTTACGCAAGGCTTTCTGTAGTCATACTGGCAGGAGATTGGTGCCACACGTTCTGGGGAAAAAACTACAACTGAGGCTACGGGCATCGTGCGTCCTAGATATAACATCCGGTGACGTCGACCATCGACGGGGACCCTCGAGGGACAGCGTATCGATGTCCTCGACGCAGGACGCCTACGCTGAAAAAGTTTTCCGAAGCAGCACAGCTGTGGTCATTACTGTCAAAGATGTGGAATACGTCGGAGGAACATCCCATCGAAAGAAAGCTACCAGGTAAGATAAGTAACTTGTTCTTTTACTCATAAAATACTCCCATTGGAATGGGAATTTCTTTTTTAAACCCTAAGAAATCATTTCTTCTCCAGCATGGGGTCTGGCATGGATTCACATGCTCATCAATATTCCCCGTCGTCGGGCTAGGAATCCTCTGTAAAAAGAAATTATTTTCAATTTAACTTTTAAAACTGTATTTCTCCTCTAAACCAGTCATGTCCTCTGGGTCATGCTGCCCCCATCCAATGACAGTCCTCTCCCTAAGCCCCGCCTCTGGCAGCCATCTTCATATTTGTACTGCACGCTTCAGTGTTGGGAGTCCTTGAGTTGCTCTCCGAACTATTTTTTACTTTTTTCCACGTTTTTCACAGAAAAGTTCTGTTTTTGTTCCATCAGAGCCCTTTTGTTCCTATCTACATTGGTTGGCAATAGGGATCCGTTGTCGAGGAAGTTGCGTGCCCCTCAAGGGCCATTGTTTGTCAAAGTTTCAGGAAGGCCGTCTTGGGCCTAATTTGCACCCTCCGAACATGACAGAGGAGAAAAAGGAGCCAAGGACCCTCTTCAGACCCTGCACCCAATGTGGGCTAAGGAACGTCTTTGTGGAGGACAAACATCAAAAGGGTCTGTACTGCCTGCACCCCAACCACAGCGAGGAGGGGTGCCAGATATACTCGAGTTTCTCGAAGTAAATGAAGAAAAACAGGTATAGCAGGCTGGCAGTATTGGCTCAAGTCGAGCAAGGCCCTGGACCAATCCCCCAAGCAGGGTCATGACTCACCCAGGACTGATCGGTCAGATGAGGGGTCTCCCTCCAAGAGGAAGTCGAAGTCCTTTGAAGACGCCCCATCTCTGGGGGTCCAAGATAAGGCCAAGAACCTAAAGGCTAATCCCACTGGGTTGCCCACTAATACGGGTCCCAGGTCGGATAGACCGCGATCGCCATTGTCGTCCACAACCTCAGCCTGCCAACGGGAAGTCCTCCACCCCGGCCAAGATACGGGACAAACCTGAGAAACAAAGGCTGGAGGAAGAGAAGAATGCCTCGTAGCCCAAGCAGGCTCACTTGGCGCACCCAAAAACCCTGTCGACCGCTTAATCAACATCCTCTGTGACAACCGCTACGGCGGGAGGTACAGACCCAGAGAAGGTGGTCCCTACAGCGCAGAGAGTGACCCTGCCTCCCAGATGCAACATGGACGCCGAGGCAGCAGCGAAGGCTGCGGGCACCCCTAGGAGTGGGTGAGCACTGGTTAATATTCCCGATACACAGTAAAAGGTGGGGGGGTGGGGAGACCACAAAGCAGCCCTCCAAATTTCCATACCCACTCCATGGATGACGACGACCAATGTCTGTCCATACAGTCCATGAGGAAGATGGCGCAGGGCCTAGCACTCCATCATTCACTCTGCAGCCGAGGGACATCTGCATGGACGCCCTGTCAACTTTTCACACCCTAGTGACAGATATCCAGCAAAGGGTGCCTCCAAAATCCAGCACCTGTTTTACCGCAGGCTCCTCACCAGCCTCCATATAAGAAGAGGAAGCGTCATCCGATGCCACTGCATCAGCCTTCTCCACCACAATGGGACCTGACTCCACCAGTAGATACGGATGCACACACGAACACTGGTACAGACATGTCAACAACATCCGCAGGAACCGACGAAGACGAGGACTTTGTCCCGTCAGATGATGAAATGCTGCACCTGGATGCCCCTAACAGAACCTCTCTATCAGACAAGGTTAGAATCATTCCACTCGATGATCTCCAGGCCCTCAGAGCTGTTCCAACTGGTGCCAGAGGAAACCAAAGAGGAGGGCTTCCTATACCAGTGACGGGAGTCCAAGAGGAAGACTATCATGTCAGTACCATTTTTGGACGACATTTGGGAACAAGGCCTGGCCCTCATTAAAAACCCATGCACGGCTCCGCCCAGACCAGACAAGTTGGACAAGAAATACAGGATGCCGGACCCTGCACCGAAATGCTTAAGGTCACAACCATTGCTGGACTCGGTGGTATCGGCCGTCGCAAGAAAACGTTCAGCCAACCCGGCCTCCGCATCATTGGTCCCCTCAGACAACGAGGGCAAGAAGATGGATGCCATAGGGAAGAGAATCATCTACACTTCGGCATCTATGATCAAGGCAGCTAATGCTCTGGCTACCTTGTCCTGCTACATCTGGGAGCTCTGGTACAAGCTGAGCCCAATACGAGAAATCCTTCCTGACGACAAGAAAACCGAGACTCTCGCCCTCTTCCAGGAAAGGGAGGTGGCGTCGGACCATGCCATTCTGGTTGCAGTGGACATTGCCAACATGGGTTTCCGACAGATGGGAAACGGTGTTTGCCTTCATCGGCAGGGGTGATTGAGGGCCTCTAACATTCACCAGGACTTTCATGCAAAGGTACTGGACATGCCTTTCTATGGTGAAAATCTGTTTGGGAAGGCGGTTGACAAATCCCTTCAAGCCATAACGACGGACACCGAGACGGCACATTCCCTTGGCACTATGCAGCAGCATCGCTTGTCGTCTTTTCGCTCCTCCAGGGGAAAGTCCAGCAGATCATCCAAGGGAATATGCCACATCGTACAGGCAACCTTCCCGATCCTCCATGCAGGAAGCCTACAGGAGTCGCTCGCAGGCCTGCGTTAGCGGAGGTCAGCATCGCCGTCGCCCACAGGTCAGGGTGCCGGAGCACAATCAAGCCTAAACCAGCCAAGACATCAGGTCCCCACTCATGCACCGCAGTTTGAGCCCGGCTGATGAGGTGCATTGGCGCGTGGAAGAAGATCACCACCGACAGATGGGTTCTGGATGCTCTTGATCAGGGACACACCTTGGAGTTTCATCGCAGATGCCCTTGTTTCCCATTGTTTCCCTTTCAGGAATAGCACATACCTCCGCTCCTAGAAGTACGAGCCATGTTACGGAAAGGGGCGATAGAGCTTGTTCTCCAACAGCTCCGGGCCTCCTTAGTGCATTCCAGATACTTTCTGGTCAGAAAATAGACAGGGGGTTGGAGACCTCTCCTGGACCTACACAGACAGAACAAATACCTGAAGCTCCAAAAATTCTGGATGTTCACGTTGCAGCACGTGCTCAGCCAACTGGAGGAGGGGGACTTCTTGATTTTGTTGGACCTAGAGGATGCATACTTCCAGTTCAAGGCCCTACCATTCGGCTTAAAGTCGGCCCCAAGGGTGTTCACAAAATGCCTGGTCACAGTGGCGGCCCACATGCGTCTGCAGGGCATACACGTGTATCCGTACCTGGATGACTCTCTGGTACATGCCCACTTCCGGCCGCTAGCCGATGAGCACACGATGGAGACCGACGGACTGCTGACGGAGCTGTGGCTCTCCGTAACTATCCGAAGTCCTGCTTAACGCCATCGCAGAACGTGCTGTTTCTCAACGCCAGACTCAACATGCTGGCTTGCCTGCCATCCCCCTCAGAGGAGAGGCTAGCAGCCATTCAAGCGAAGGTACAGCGACTGTCGTCGGCGAAGACGACCACGGTTTGGGCCATCAAGTCATTGCTGGGCATGATGTCATCCTGCATCAACCTCGTCCGTCTCTGTAGGTTGCAAATGTGACCCCTAAAGGAATTATTGGATGCACGTTGGATTCAAGTATCCGGGAGTTTTGCGGGCAAGATTCGCCTCAACGAAGAGTTCCGGCGGGCGATAGAGTGGTGGGGTGTACGCGCCCACCTCGCCCATGGGACAGGATTTCAAACACCATCATACCAGGAGATGGTCCCCACGGATGCCTCTCTGGAAGGTTGGGGAGCCCACACAGGACCACTACACGCCAGTTGTCTGTGAGTTCCGGAGGAGAAGGATCTACACATCAACATACTGGAGCTACGGGCAGTGTTGTGGGCCCTCAAGTCTTTCCTATCATCTCTGAGAGACAAGGTGGTGAGGTTCTTCACAGATAACACCACAACTATGTTTTACATCAGGAAGCAAGGGGGCACCCGATCCCCCAGCGCTCTCCAAGGAAGTTCAGTGTCTGTGGCATTGGGCTATCGGACATGGGATGTTCCTCGTCCCGTTCCCCTGGCAAGCATCAAGATCACGATCGCTGACTCCCTCAGCAGGAACTGGGCTCCTGCCAGGAGAGGATCAGGTGGACCATCTGTTCGTCAAATGGGGGAGACCTCGGATCAAACTTTTTGCCATGGGGTCAAACTCAAAATGGCAGAAATTTGCGAGCAGATTCCACCAACCGAGGAGCATGGGGGATGCACGCGTTCTCCTTCCTGTGGGAAGGTCTGTTTCTGTACGCTTTTCCCAGGTTTCCTCTCCTGCTACGTGTGATCAACACGCTCAGTGTCAGTGCAAGATGATACTCATCGCACTGGCCTGGCCAAGGCAGATTTGGTATCCGGACCTACTCAGCCTGTCAGTGACACCTCCTGTCAAGTTGCCAGTACTTCTGGACCTTCTCACCAGGGAGAAAGGTGCAATCCTTCATCATGACCCAGGATCTCTGAACCTGAAGGCATGGCTCATGCAGCCTTAGAATTTGGAGGTTATGCGCTGCCAGCGGACTACAGGAAGTTCCTCACCAAATCTAGAGCGTCATCGACAATAAAGTGCTACGGCCATAAGTGGAAGTGTTTTTGAACGAGGTGCCGGTCACAGAAGATTACCTAGCGAAGGGTCATGGCCCCACAGTTTCTTCCATACTTGATTTCCTTGGCCAAAGCTGATCTGGCTCACGCATCCATCAAGGTACACCTGCCGGCCATCTCATGCTACACCAGAACCACGGGAAGATCCTCG
The DNA here is from genome assembly GCF_040938575.1 of Ambystoma mexicanum. NCBI lineage: Eukaryota > Metazoa > Chordata > Amphibia > Caudata > Ambystomatidae > Ambystoma > Ambystoma mexicanum. Next base: position 293,033,180 of record NC_090936.1, on the reverse strand, counting down.
TTATGGTCCCATAGACTCATCAAGGAGTTTTTCAAGGGGCTCTTTTGATCTTTCCCGCCGGTGAAGGCGCCTGCCCCGGCATGGGAACTCAACGTAGTCCTGACAAGACTCATGGGGGCTCCTTTCGTACCTATGCATCAAGCCCCACTCAAGTTTCTTTCGTGGAAGACGGCGTTGCTTGTGCCCATCACCTCAGCCAGACGAGTGGGTGAGATCAGACCCTGTCTTGCAAGCAGCCGTATCTGACTTTCCAAGAATCGAGGGTGGTGCTGCGTACGCACCCCACATTCATGCCGAAACTCCTGTCTGATTTCCACCCGAACGAGCTTTTGGTATTGCCTGTTTTCTTCCCAAACCCTTTGTCGCCAGCGGAGAGGACCTTGCATTCGCTAGACGTTGCTCGTGCCTTGAAATTCTATGTGGCGCACACTAAGAGATTTTGGAAGACTTTTCAATTGTTTGTTAACTTTGGACCTGTGAATCATGGGAAGACCTTGTCTAGGGCTTCCGTCTCAAGATGGAACTGCGGCTGCATCATACACTGTCATCGGCTGGCTAACCTACCTCTGCCTGGTCGTCCAAGAGTCCACTCCACCAGAGCGATCTATGTGTTTCTTTCTGGTGTGCCCCTGCTTGACATTTGCAGGGCTGCGATGTGAAGGTACATGCATACCTTCACGAGGTTCTACTGGGTCAACGGGGATTCCAGCGAGCAGTCCAGAGTCGGCCAGGCAGTGCTACACAACTTGTTCACTTGAGTTTGGTATGTTCCAGTGGTAAGTGCTAATTGCTTCTGTTGAGCCTTGCCACCTACCGTGGTTGTATAACGTGTACTGCTGTGTAATAGTTATTCATGAGCATGTGAATCCATGCCAGACTGTTAAGGAGAATTCTCTGTAAAGGCTATCCCAAACCTAGTGAGTCCCCCAGCAGCTTTGCTGGATTTTTGGGGTTTATTTTTTTCTCCTGCTAAGAGTGAGACTCTTTTACTCCCACTCTTAGACATGATTTGAGGTGTTCCTTTGTCTTTCCATGTGTTTTATGGGCTATGGGGTCTTTTACTCCATAGGGTCTCATGTGTTTTTGAGGTGGGTTACACAGCACCCTCCGTGCCGTAACCCAGGAGTGTCGTAGCGACCCCCCAACATAGACTCCATATCCTGGGACTAACTACTGTCTCCCAGGGCATGTAAGGTCACCATTGGCTTTACTAGTCCCAAATTATTAACAGACACCAGTACAAACCATCATATTGTGGATGTACTGGTCGGGGCAATTCGATTGCCCCGGGGTCTGTTGTTCGAAGGGGCACGTCTCAGTCCCCCCTGATCGAGTTTTGGCTGGTGGCAGTGGATACTACTTTTTATATTCGACCGCGAATATATCTCTCTGGGATTTTCCCATTGTTCGAGGCTACCAACTTTAATTATTTAATTCTTATAGCCTCGAACATACTGCCGGTTTATTTATTTAATATTAATTCACCGGTTGGTATTTTTTGCCAGAACTCGATTCTAAAATGGCGTTTGTGTTCTCTTCTGTGACTCCAACCCAAGTCGAGCCCTTTGTTCCACTTTTTGTCGGGCTTCTCCACAGAAGCCTCCAAAAGTGGTGCCACTCTGTCTGGGTACCACAGGGGGTGTAGGAGGGGGTTTAGGCACCCTGGACTGAGTTACCTTGGTAACTCAAGTCGCACTCGTGTGTGATTGGCCCAAGTGGTGAGCTGGCCGGCACACCACTTAGCATGTTTGATTGACAGCTAGGCTGAATGAATGGGGGGTTGCTGCATAAAAGCAGGGCTTTGGGGACTGGAACTTCAGAAGTCGCCACAGGACCTAAGAATTAGAGGAGGGAGAAGCTGAGCCGACCTGCAACGACGACACCACTGGTGGAGCCCTGCTGAACCGTCTCACCACTTTTCCCGACGACAGAGGAGATCTCCAGTCCGAAGAGTCTTTATTTGACTGGTGGGGATAACCAGTTTTGCCTTCTTTTCACCTTCCTGGAGCATCTCGTGGCCGCCTTGCCCGTGCCAAGCACCCCGGCAACCGGAATACCACGGTTTACCACTACCGCAAAGAGAAGGGTAGTACCTTTTAACCGAAGAACTCTGCGGCTGGTTTCTTCCCTGGCAGTGCAACGACCTTCATCTTTTCTCCACGGCGAGACCTCCTCTTCCTCTGGACAAAACAACGACTTGCACCCGCTGCCAGGAACAACTGCCCCCGCTGGAGCTTTCTTCACACTTAAGGTACTGTGTCCCGCCTGGCTTCCCTTGCGACAGATCGTTCGGGGTGACATTAAAGCCTCGACTTTCTAACCTGGGCTGGCCTGGGACAACCTAGCTAACTTTTCCTGACTTTAATTTCATCCTTTTTGTGCAAACTATCTACAAAACTCTTTGAGCATAACCCCACTGGGTGAACCTGGACCCCTTCTGCTTGCTCTCTCCAAGAGTGGGCCTTGCAATTGACTTCCTTGCTCTCCAGTAGAACTCTGCCTATCCTGCCTTACTGTGGTTCTTGTAAAAGTATTGAAACTTGTGAGCTTCCATAACTCTGCCTTTTTCCCTCCCTTTTTGATAACTTATTAGAGTGCCATCTTATGTTAAGCGCTCACCTCTGTCTGAAAATAAGTGGTGTTTCTCACTAAGACTTGTCTAATAAGTAACTAGGGTTGTATATATATATGATAGGGACTGTGTGCTGAATTTACTCACCTTTTTTGCTAGTGTAAATTACAAGCGTGTCTTTAAGTAAATAATTAGATACTTTTACACCAAAGCTCTGGTCAGTGTTTGCTTGTGCTACTGTGTCTCTGTACCTATTGTGTATACTCTATATACTGCCTAACTCTTCTTGAGGGAAGTCTGACTGCTCAGCCACAGCTACCAAGTGAATATGTGTGGTACAGACTGCTACCAAGTGGGTTTACTGCCCAACACCTGTAGTCTTAAATCTTTTGCAGTGGTCCCCAAGGGAACTGCACAGGTTTCTGCCTAACACAGACCCCATGCTGGAGAAGGTTTAAGTTACTTACCTAGTTGCCTTGGTGACTGGGCATCACTTATCTTTGTTTATTCTTAGATCAATCTGTTTAAGGTAGAACTTAAATTGTTCTGAAAAGGCATGCGAGTGGGGTGCAGCCCACTAACTCGAGCCTCCGTGCTGGGCATGTAACATAACTTGAGCGAAAAAGAGACCTAGGCTAACTAGCCTTCTGTGTGGGCTGCACACCATAAAATCCACTAATTGGTTGAGTAAAAGTGATTTCAATATACAACGTTGTTGATGTTTTAAGTAACGGTATCGTGCGTGAATTATTTTTTCAATGTTTTTACGTTCAAAATGAATGTAGTTTAATTAAGTAAAAAGTAGTTGCAGATGCAAACAATTGCCAATGCATTTCGGACTGCACTGAGTCCTTAATCAGGGCATCTCCTCATCATCTGATCAATATGAAATTAGTAAATGGTTATACCAGCATTTGGGAAATGGCCCATACATCACAACATTCCCGGCCGAAAGGAAAAATGAATATCCCCAAACATGTTCATTGTGATTCCAACATGTGTCAAATGTATGTAGCATAGCAAGAACCAAACAAAGGTTTAGTAAAGAATATATACATTGGATTCAGATCCACATAGCACATATTTGTGTAACACAGTTCCCAAGTGAACAGAGTCAACAATTAGTTTGCCATTAATTTGTGGGTATAATTTCCAACATAGTACACATGTATCATAATATTATGAAAGAGCAGCATTGGTATCTAAGAACACATTTAGGGCCACAGGACATATATTTGTAAAACAGTAGACAACATATAGCGAAACACAAACCAGAAATCTCATAAGCTAATATGCATAGTCAGTACATTATTGTGTCATTATCTTTCTTACTAACAACAACACTGGCACTGTCTTTTGTAAAGATACTGGTATCTACCATATCCTGACCTAATAGGTAGTCCAGGTGCTTCCCACAAAAACCAATACGGTCTTTCACATAATGCCCAATCAATCCCTTACGTCCAAGTGACCCAAAGATGGCTGTTATCTATAACTTAATGTGTAGATGAATGTTGTTTCTAGTCGAAAATACTGCCGGCTGGATAATGTAAATGTCCCGTGGTGCCGTCACCTTCTCTATGTTTTGTTAGGAAGGCATGGTATCAACAGTAAGACAGACACACGTGACCTCAGTTCAAGGGTGTTATTGAACTTTGGAAAAGGTTTGAAAAATGCCTATCTAATCCTAAATCTAAAGATGGGTGCAAGCTACGACCATCAAATAATAAGAACGCAGTGCTAGTGGTATCTTTGTCAAAATAAAAAGGCCTATACAAAATAAACCTATTGCCAATTCTTACCTCTAATTGCAAATAGCGTGGGAAACAATGTTATATAAAAGAAAGAAGTGTCCAAGAATTTATATGTCAGGATATTCAGGCCGTCGGCCTCCATTCCCCACGTTTTCAGCACGGGACAAGGTGGCACACTCCAGCTTAGCACAGTCTCTGGCTTCTCGAGCAGATCCGCTTTGACACAATATTCTATCAGTCTCCCTCTGCCGGGCTCGTGCCAATTTTAATTTACCTTAACACAAACTTGCTTTAACGTAAAGCTCTCAGCTTATCTCCCTCGTTCGGGCTCAGACCAACTTTATCTATTTTGTCATCAAGTTTCTTTCCTCTATTAACATCAAAGACTTTCGATTGTGCATGGGAATTTGCTTGATCCGTTGCAGGACCACTTCGATTCACAATCCTTTGTCACTCTTTCGCTTTTGCCACCTCTCAGTTAGACACCTTACGGAGACCTTCGAATGAGCGTGCATGCGGTGCCAAACCACTCTAAGGTATTGTATCTTGGTTTCAAAGTTCAATCACTCATCTGTTGTCCAATTTTACTCATGTTGGTTATCACATGCATTTCATACACTGTTTGCTTCAGCGTTCACCATACAATGTTGCTGCTTGAAACCTTGGCTTCAACACAGACCGGTCTGGTATTGGCTTCCCCAACTCACTCACCGGCTGAGTTGATTTCACTGGCGCTGGTTTTTTGTAGGAGCCAAGGACAGTACCATGGCAGCAGGCAATTCTCCACGCCTTCAGTATCGATGCGGGAGAGCCCCGGATACCTCCGACACACAATGCAGGATTCTTCAGCATGGTTTCCTGGCCTTATGCCTTCTATTCTCGGGGTTTCATGAAAGTAATGGTTCCTTGTCGAAAAGGTCAAGGGCACTTCCCTCCTTGTGAGCCCCTTCTGTTTTGCCATCTTTTGCCTCGTATTGGACTGCCATCTCAGAACTGCTGCTTCCTTGTGTGCTTTGCCTTCCTCAGAGTGTGCTCTGGTGCTCTGCCTTTTATCTGTTTGGGGATATGTAATGGAAGTCAGGTGTGTGTGTGATGGCCAGTGATGGTGTAATTGCCTGACCCTGCCTGACTATCGTATTGGGACATGTCGGTTATACGGCTCGGGTGTTAGTCCGTTTTCTCTCATAGCGAGCTGTCTATGAGAAAGTGGTTGTGTTGTGAAGTGGGTGGGGGGGTTTGAGTTCCTAAGTATCCTACCTGGTAGGATGGGATAAAGGTGTTACAGGGAAGGGGATACCATGTCTCAACATCCGGTGTCCCACTCCTCAAAGACCCCTCACCCAGTGATCCTCCCACAATGGTACACCCCCAGGAACTGGATCCAATAGTGATTGCCTTGTCCTGGCCACCTGGATGACACCTTCAGGTTTCTCACATGCCCTTCCCCTATGCGATGTAGCCGCATCTGTTTCACAAGGAAACAGAGAAAGGAAATGTACGTTTACTTGGTCTTTGCCTTTTCGGTGCTTCACAGTGAAACAGTAGGGTTGCAGGTCTATGAACCATCACATGACTCGAGGGTCAGAATCATTTTGCTGGCTAATCCATACTAATGGAGAATGATCTGTGACAAGTGTGAACTTACTTCCTAGGAGGTAGTATCTAAGGTGGGTGATGGCCCACTTGCTGGCAAAGGCCTCTAATTCCAGCACAGTAATGTATTTCTCACGTGGGAAGAGTTTGCAACTAGGGATAAAGATAGGATGTTCCAATGCATCTCAGATTTGTGACAAGACTGCTCTTAGCCCTGTAAGGCAGGCATCTGTTTGCAGCATTAATTCCTTCAAGAAATCTACTACCTTTAGGATCGGGTTCTGGCACAGGGTTTGTTTTAGATTTTTGTAACATACATCGTCCTCGTCAGTCCAATGAATTTTCTGGGGTTCAGCGTTTTTCTGTTTATCTGTCATCCTGGCTGTCCAGTCCAGGACAAGAAGTTTGGGATAAACCTACGGTAATAACCGATTAACCCTAGAAATGCTCCGAGATCTCTTTTAGTTTTAGGTGTAAGGGTATCTAGCACAGCTTTCTTTTTCTCCCGTTGAGGTTGCACACTACTATTCATTACAAAGAAGCTGAGGTTTTTCATGGCAGATTGGGCCAGTCTGCGTTTGGATGGATTGGCAGTTAGGCTATCTTCTCTGAGAGCTCTCATAATGATAAACAGATGGAAAAGGTGGCCTAACCAGGTTTTACTTTACATGACGATATCGTCAATATCAACTCAACAGAAATCAGAGTAGGGCTGTAATAATTTGTCCATAAGCCATTGGAAAGTGGCTGGAGCCCAGTGTAAGCCAAAAGGGAGCACTTGGAACTGAACCAGTCCTAGGGGTGTCAAGAAAGCGGTCTAATCCTTATCGGGTCCATACGCTGGGACATGTCAGTGCCCTTTTGTTAAGTCTAGGGTTGATAGAAATGTGGCGTTTCTGAGTTTATCAATAAGGTCGTCGATGCGTGGCATGGGATAAGCAATGAAGTCGGAAATGGCATTGACTTGCCGAAATCTATGCAAAACCTCCTAGAATGGTCAGGCTTGGTGGCCAATACAATAATGGAGAACCATGGGCTTGAAGAGGGTCCGATAATGTTTGCTCTTAACATTTTAATCACTACCTCAACTATTATCTATTTGCGCGCTTCTGGGAGTCAATATGGTATCAGATTAACCACTTTTCTCTCAGGTGTTCTAATGTAGCGATAGGTGCCTTTCACTCTGATTTCTCCAAGAATACATCGGGGAATAAGATAATTAAATCTTTCAAATATTATTGTCATTGCCTAGATGGCTCTTGAGGAATGAATTCAAAGTTGCCTACCTCTTCTGGCACCAAACAGGATAGTATCATGGCATTGGTGGCAGATGGGTTTTCTTGCCACTCTTTTAAGAGATTTACATGATATAGATGTACATTTTGTTTCCTGTCAGGTTGTGCTACCTTATAAGTACAAGCTCCTGTTCGTTCCAGTATTTGATATGGCCCATGCCACTTAGAAACAAGCTTGTTTTCTGAGTTAGGCCTGTCCTAAAGAAAATGATCTTAAGCTCAGCTTTTTGTCATGGGTGAATTTCTGCTGGATTTGGGCCTTTTCCATATGTGTATAGACTAGATTTCTGACAAGTTTCATATGCTCTCGCAGTCTGGTAGCGGTCTGCAAAAGGGGAATGGGTGCCTCTTCTCCTTCTTCCCAGGTCTTCTGGAGCATGTCCAGGAGCTCGAAAGGAGAGAATACAGTGGATGCCCGAGGGTTTTTTCTCACTGCAAACAGTGCACACGGGGTCATACGGTCCCAGTCCATCCCATCATTATCTCCCAACTTTCTTAGGATCATTTTAAGCGTTTTATTGAATCTCTCTACCAAACCATCTGTTTGGGAATGGTACACTGAAGTTCGCAGGGTGGTAATATGGAGTAGTTCCTTGACTTCCCCCATGAGATGGCTCATCAAATTTGAACCTTGATCCATCAGGATTTCCTTAGGAAAGCCAACACTGGTAAAAATATGGTAGGAGGTGCTTTAAAATGTTGTTGAGTGATGTTATTCCACATAGAGAATGCCTCTGGGTGTCTGGTTGCATAATCGACAATCACAGCGACATATTTTTTTACCCCGTCTAGATGTTTCTTAATGTCCAACGATGTCCATCCCAATTCTCAAAAAAGGGACTTCTATGATTGACAAAGGATTCAGAGGGCAGGCAAGGGGATGTGAGTACTGGTTTGCTGACATATTTCACACGTCTGAATAAAGGTTTTTATTATCAGCATGGAGACCTGGCCAGTAAAACTTCCTGCTAATGTGTACCTGTGTTTTGGATTGTCTTAAGTGTTCCCCGATCAGATGGGAATGCGCAATCTCTAGCACAAACTTTCGGTGGGTTCTTGTCATGACCACTGTGAGGGGGCACAAGTTGTGCCACAAGCAGGCTCCCACCAGAACCCTGAAGTCCTTAAAACCACTGCAAAAGGGCTCCTGGAGCCAATCCTTGCGCCTTTGGCACCAGGCTCATATGTAGGAAGGAAGGTCTGTTCAAACTAGGTCCCATTTATGTACATGGGCCTTTAAATCCAACATGGAAGCACCCACACAGTCTAGTTCTAAGAACCAAGCCATGCGGTCTAGTGTTTCGGATGTGGCAGGCCTGGAACTACTTTCCCTGGTACTACTTTACCTGGGCTATATAAACCACACCCTGACTGCAGAACACGCTTCGTGTTATTCTGCAACCCGCAGCGTGACACTCACTGTGTCCAGCTCCTGGTCTTCAGCATCTTCCTGTAATCCTGCAAGAATAAGAACAAGATTATTCTGTTTTACCTGAGAAAATACCATCCAGCACTCATCATCTCAACTGGGCTGCAATCTGTGGAAACCGAGAGAAGAAGAAACATCTCTCACCTGTGAGTACTAGCTTAAGGACTACCGGTGAACCGCTACCACAGCTGCTGTTCGAACATTGCGACCTGCAATAACGAGAAAGGGAAAAACAATATTAGAACGCGCGCTTCCAAAACATCGAATTCCATCAGTATTACCTGAATTCCATGCGCAACGCCACGCTTCCATCTGGAGCACCACAGCAACATGTGCAAAGGAAAAGAGACATATTCAGGTTTGCTTTCAATATTAAACAACCGCACAGCACTGTACTTACCTTAACGGATTCCGGGGGTCTGTCTTTCATCGCGCTCTCATCCACTCACAGCACCACAGTGGCCTGCGAGGAAAAGAAGAAGAAAACACAGGTTAGCTTTAAAGGACAATAAAGGCGCTGCGCTTCGCGCTTTCTCTTACCTAGAAAACATGCCTCTCCATCCGGCACGCCAGCATTAAGACCTTCGCACCTGAAAAGAAGGAGATAAAGACATTAACAAATTCCCACCATAAACGGAACAAAGACTTACAATTAACAAATTTACCTGCCTTACAGCAGATTCGGGGTCACAGCAGGCCTGGGCCCAAGGAAGGCGTACTGCACCAGTGAAGCAACTCGGGCAGCTCGCCAACAAACGGCAAGTGCCCCTGCACAAGAAACGCAGGACGGATAGCTCACCCTACAAATAACTAAGGTGAGAAAAGAACCCAGTGGGAAGGGGATCGGTCAGAGGGAGGTGGGAGATTCACCCATTAGAGACAGTTATCACAAATCCTCCCTTCTTTAATTGCAGATTCATTATTCAGCACTGGGCAACTACGCATCCAGGGTTCCAGATCTCATAGCCTGCCAGACGCCCCCGGGGATATCAGGTGATCGTAACAGTTCTGGGGATTACTAACTGGGTTTTACTCAAGCCTTCTGCGGATGTTTCTTTTCTATGTAGCAATCCTTGCTTTAAGAAGAAGAAATCGCTTCCCTTCTCTACACCCTCTGCTTTGGGAATTGCTTGTAAGAAGGACTCAGCGAGAGCTGGGTAATTTCACTGGGCGAAGGGTAGGTCGGGATAGATGGTAGGTTCTTCTCCCCTTTTCTCTTCAATGCTTGATGGTTCATCAGTGTTAGGCAGAATCCTGTGCAGTTCCCTTGGGGACCACTGCAAAAAGATTGACTACAGTAGTAAACAGTAAACCCAATTGGTAGCAGTCTGTACCACCCAGATTTACCTGGTAGCTGTGGCTGAGCAGTCGGACTTCTCCCAAGAAGAGTTAGGCAGTATACAGAGGATACACAATAGGGCCAAAAACACAGTCAAACAAGCAAACACTGACCAGAGCTTTGTATCAAAAGTATATAATTATTTATTTAACACACACTTTAGAAAATACACTAGCACTATTAATCAAAAGCAAGTTCCAACACAATCAGAAAAGTATTTACACCTCCCCTAGCAATTACTAGACAAGTCTAAGTTAAAAAAACACTTTTTGTCAAAACAGAGGTGAGCGCATAACTTAGATGGCACTCCAATAATTAGGTTAAAGGGAGAGAAAAAGGCAGGTCATAAAAATAAAACAGTTCCCAACACTTTTAAGAGACACAATCAAGTTACTGAAGGCAGGTTATACTGTAGAGCCAAAGTTCATAGGCCAGGCCCACTTTGAATGGAGCAAGGCGAAATTTGCCCAAGATCACACAGTTTAGCAATGCATTCAAGTCTTTGTAGAAATGTTCAAAAGAGGTTGGGGTGGTTCGAAAGACAAAGTTAGAAGGCCTGGGGGCCAACCCAGTTGTTCCTGGCAGCGGGCGCAGTTCGTGGTTTCGACCAGGGGAAGAGAGGATCTCGTTGAGGAGGAAACTTGGAGTCGTTGCACTGCCCAGGGAAGAAACCAGCCGCGGAGTTCGTCGGTGAAAAGGTGCGTTCCTGGTATTCGCGAACACAGTGGTGCAGCTTGGCTATCCAGCCGCCGGGGTGCTTGGCACGGGCGATTCGACCAAGAGACGTCCTGGAAGGCGAAATGGCAAACTGGTTGATCCCACCAGCTCAGAGGACGAAGACTCTTTCAGCAGAAGATCTTCTCTTGTCGTCGGGAAAGTGGTGAGGTCGTTGCAGCAGGGCTCCACCGGTGGTGTCGTCGTTGCAGATGGCTCAGCTTCTCCCCTCTTTGGATTTCTTAGGTCCTGTGGCGACTTCTGAAGTTCCAGTCCCAAAAGCCCTGCTTTTATGCAGAAAACCCCCCATTCAACAGCCTAGCGGTCACTCAAACATGCTAAATTGTGAGCCGGGCGGCTCACCACTTAGTGCGACTTTGGTTGCTAAGGTAACGCAGTCCAGGGTGCCAATTCCCCCACCCACACATCCTGTGGAACCCAGACAGAGTGGCACCAGTTGGAGGGCTTCTGTGGAGAAGCCCGCCAAAAAGTGGAACAAAGGGCCCGACCTTGGTTGGAGTTACAGAGACGGACACGAACGCCATTTTAGAAGATAGTTCTGGCAAAAAGACCCAACCGGTGATTTAATAATAAATAAATAAACCGGCGGTATCTTTAAAATTTCACCAAAAAGTGGCGCGTTTAAAATCAATGGGAAAATCCCATAGGAAATATTCCACTGGAATATTTCCTATGGGATTTTCCCATTGATTTTTTGGTAACCACTGCCACCAGCCAGAAACTCGACAAGGGGAAACTGGACAGTGCCCCCTTGAAAACAGAAGCACACAACGGGGAGTCCCCCAGATGAACCATTTTGAACCAAATTTAAAGACCTAGCTCCAATTTAAACTGGGTCGTATTCCATGAGTTGTATACATCACAACACAGAATGAACATTACACGGAGTACCAAATTTTTTTTTCCATTTAATAGAAAATGTTTTCATAGTTTTATTACGCAGGCCATAGGTCCTACGTGCACCAATCATAAAAAACACCACACAAAGACATATATCAATGTAGAAAATATATACAATGCATCTATTAGCAATTTCATGTATAGTCATAAAAACACAGATGACACCACCAGGATTTTATGTCACAGAGCTAGATAGGCACATATTCTAACTTTCTGTCCCTCTCTGGCTAACAAGTCACAGATATGCTCTGTATGGCAGTGTCACCCAATAGCAATGCTAAAAATGATTAGACATAGCACGTAAAAATTGCGTCTGACCAAAACACACACATCCCAGGTCCAACTCTTCCTCGTGGTTAGCGAAGACCAGACACTTTCGAACACATTTCCTCAGTTAAGAACTATAGAAATGATCCCTGAAAGTATAGTCCCTTGAAAACAGACCCAGGGGCAATCTAATTAACCCCTTCCAGTACTTCCACAATATGATGGTTTGTACTGGTTCTGTTCACAATTTTGGACTAGTAAAGTCAATGGTGACTTTACATGCCCTGGGAGACAGTAGTCAGTCCCAGGGTATGGAGTCTATGTTTGGGAGTCACTATGACACCCCTGTGTTACTGCACTGAGGGTGCTGTGTAACACATACACAAAAACAGATGATACCCTATGGAGTAAAAGACCCCATGGCCCATAAGCACACAAAAAGTCAGACATGCCTCAAATCATGCCTAAGAGGGGGAGGAAAAGAGTCTCACTCTTAGCAGGAGAAAAAAAAAACCCCAAAAATCCAGCAAAGCTGCTGGGGGACTCACTAGGTTTGGGAAATTAGCCTTATAAGAGAATTGTCCCTAACAATCAGCTTCCCCAAAAGCTCTTCTGGTTTACTTTCTTTAAAATGTGGCCACAATGAACTTCTAATGGTATCTTGCAATGGTTCTGTAAGAGAACCTGTATGTCTCCCCGCAAGTAGTGATCGATGACGTCTATACTGAACTTCCAGGCCAGATTTTGTGGCCAATCTTATGTAACAACGCGCAGAGGGTAGCAAAACTAAGTCTATAGGTATCATTCATCTTTGCCTTGGAGGGATAGTAGCCACTCTAATTGCTACAGATATCAAAGCCTATTGATTCTTTAGTGGCAACCAAGGGGTTGGAGGCTCTATGACTAAGTTTCTGAAATTGTAGGGTTCCTCAATTTGTTTCAATTGAGTCACATCCCAATATTGACACCACATGTAAGGAAGGCGTGTTATCAACAGTAAGACAGACACAAGTGACCACAGTTCAAGAGTGTTTATTGAACTTGCACAAGGGTGTAATAAATGCCTATCTAAACCTAAATCTACAGATGGGAGCAAGCTACGATCATCAAATAATAATAATGCAGTCCTATTGGAGTCCTGTCAAAATAAAAGGGCCTATAATAATAATCATATTGCCAATCCTTAACACTAATTTACAAATAATGTGGGGTAATGTTCATGAAAAAGATGTGTTCACAAAATAATATGTCCGGATGCTCAGGCCGTTGGCCTCCCATCCCCTCGTTGTCAGCAAGGGGCAAGGCGGGTCACTCGAGCAAAGCACACACTCTGCTTCTGCCGCACAAGTATATAGTTCTATTTTCCCAGTTCAGGACCTTCTGTGTCCAACTCTCTTTGCTTCTTGTAAATCTCTTGACACGCAGAGGACCTTCTGTACCAAAAACAACACGCAAACGTTCTTTTCCTTTCACCAGTGTTCAACTTGGTTGTTCACCCTAGATCCCACTCAGCCGGGCTCATACCCCTTTCAAAACAAGGTTCAGAGAATTATTTTTGGGTGACTCACGGTTCACCCCGGATCCCCCTGTGCTGTGCTCAGATCCCTATCTTTCATTCAATTTGTCTCCCTCAGCTGAACTCTGACCAATTGTGATGTACATTAAACTATTGAAGACTTTCGAATGTGCACAGGGTTTAGATTGACCCGCTGCATGACCACTTCAAACTCAATATTTCTTTCTCTCACACTTAGCATCAGTTGGATACTTGGGGGCGTGGCTACGAGGGCCATGTAGGAGGACGCGTTCTGGAGGAGCTCCCGAGATCCTGCAATGATCCGGGCAAAAAAGTGCGTGAAGACAGGCTGTCGACCGCTGAAAATACACATGCCGGTGTGTGAATGATTGGGCTACGCGTGGTGAACTTCTGGATGGTGCAGGAGGGACGGCGGCAGAGATCGGTGCGGAAGAGATGAGGAGCACCGGAGACGAAAGACAACACAAAATGGCCGACCAAGGTACGGAACAAAGGAAGAAGCAGGCCGCACGGTGACCCAGTGAAAGGGGCGCACTGAGTGCACATTTGTCACTTGTGCAAATTACAGGTCCCCTGGGTCATGTCGAATAGAACAGTGAGGCCGAAGGCGAAACAGCCCACCTTAGACGACTTCGCTAAGACGTCCCCGGGTCAAGACATTACCAAGAGCAGGGACAAGCTGCCTGCAAGCGGCATGACGACTTCAGGCGCCAACCAAGAAATCCTGGCTGCGATTGCGGACCTAAGGGCGGCCTGGGAATCTAAGCTCGAACTAGCCGTCACTGAACTAAAAACGGCACTGGACCTCAAGGTCGGAGAGGTGCAGGAGTACGTTAACCTACTCCGACAGGATGTCGGGGCCTTGGCGGAGCGCACGGAGTCCCTTGAGAAGGAAGTCAGCCCGAACACTGCGGATTGCGCCTCCCATAAAGCCGAACTGCACGCCCTGATACAAAGAGTGGGCAACTTGGAGAGCAGAGCGGAGGAGGCGGAAGGACGAGCCCGACGAAACAACATCCGCATCGTGGGCCTGCCGGAGGGATTGGAGGGCCACGATCCCACGGAATTCATTGAATCCATGCTACTGCAAGAGATACCCGGAGGAGCCCTATCCCAAGGATTTGCAGTGGAAAGGGCACACAGAGCCCTAACAAGGAGGCCGCCACCGGGGAACCCGCCTAGGCCTGTGATAGCCAAAATTCTTAATTACCGTGACCGGGAGAGGATATTGGAACACTTTCGTAAGGGAGGAACGATCACACGAGGAGCGACAAACATCACGGCTTACCCGGACTACACCCTGTCTGTGCAGCGTAGCCGCATGAACTTTGGGACGGTAAAGCGGAGATTGAGAGAGGCGGGCCACAAATATATGTTACTGTATCCGGCAAAATTGAAAGTCATTCATAAACATAAAACTTTGTTTTTTGAGACCCTGGAGGATGCCATGGGATGGCTCGATGCGCAAGGATGTCCCCAGGAGTCAGAAGTTTGTACGGAGAAAGAGCTCGGAAGAGATAAGTGATGCATGAAGAAGGTGCCGCAAGATGGCGCGGCACGTGGGACTTGAATATAGTCGCTTGCGCAGCCTTCAGTAGAGAAGGTCAGACTATTGCACTATTTGTCATAAGCACTGTGGTTAATGTTGACTTAACGGGAGCCTTACGGAGCGATTCTCTCTACCCCACAACAGTTTTAGTTAAGTGGCCATTAGGGCGACTTCACCCTACTGAGCTCTGTGCATCGTTCGGTGCTTGCAGGGCTAGATGTGGGGGTGCCTGAGCTCCGAGGATGGAGCTGGGCAGCAGTTGGGGTGTTTGATGTTGGGGAAGGGACGGGTGGGGGGAGGGGAGGGAAGTTGGGGATTTATTGTGTACATAGTTATGGGGAGTTTGAGCTGGTACGAGAAGCTACAAGCAAAAATGGAGGGCTGTATCTGTATCATGTGGGCAAAGGGGAGTCGCTACATGAGAGGCAGGAAGACACTCATGAGCCATGGGAGACCTTAAGATCGTAACATGGAATGTCAGGGGACTTAACAGCTACTTAAAAAGGAACAAAGTCATGATGTATCTAAAAAGACAGAGGATTGATATTGCGCTGTTGCAGGAAACACATCTGACCCAGCAAAAATTGGAACTGGTGGGGAAGAAGTGGAGAGGCACTGTAGTGGGCTCTCCGTACTCTGCCTACGCTAGGGGAGTGCTGGTCTGGGTGGCACCGCACGTTCCGCTCCAACTCACACAAGAGGTGGTGGACACGGAGGGTAGGTTGGTCATATTGAAGGCCTTGGTAGAGAATAAAGAGGGGTGCATTATAAATACATATGCCCCCAACCAAAACACTGCTACGTATTTTAGAACCCTATGTACTCATCTGGGCGCGTGTGTGGGGGTAGCGGTTATCTGGGGAGGGGACTTTAACTGTGTGCTCGACCCAAAGGCAGACAGATCTGATGGGAAGATTGATCGGCCCACCCCGGCGGCCTGGGTATTACAGACATTACTAGATGACTTTGGGCTGGCGGATGTTTGGAGACTGAAACACCCTAATGAAACACACTACTCGCACTACTCAGCTCCGCAGCCCCTGCACACGAGGCTGGATTATTTTTTTGCCACGCCAGATGTGATGATAGAGACCACCCAAATAGAATATAGAGCGAGGGACCTGTCGGACCACTCGCCTCTGGTGCTGACCTGGCAGCACTGCCGCCCCAGGGCGCGGATACCGACGTGGCGCCTCCGGGCGGAGGCGCTCAGAGACCCAGTCTTCAGGGAAGACATCAGGGATGCGATCTCACAGTACTTTGAGGTGAACACAGGCAGCGTAGATTCAGCGTGCACACTCTGGGAGGCCTTTAAGGTGGTGTTGCGGGGTGCTGCTATTGCTAAATCAAAAGGCCTACAGGGTGGGGTCCTAACAGAACTAGAGGAAGCGGAAGAGAAACTGGAGCGCGAAAGTGACAGGGCAGGAGGGGACGCGGAACTTGTGCTCGAGTTGCAGCAGAGGTGTGCGGAGCTTTGGGAAAGGCTCTGCAACCTTAACTACAAAAAGTATGTCGAGAGGCAACATGCAGGTGGGGATAAAACTGGCCGCTTGTTGGCGTGGTTATATAAGAGCGAAACCCCCAGGCCCCCGATTAGGATAATAACCAGAGAGGACGGGGAGGTGGTTGACACCCAGGAAGGAGTCAACGAGGCATTCTTGGACTATTATAGAACATTATATGAGGACAGAGGAGGGGACAATTGGGAGGAGATTAGAGAAACACTAAAAGACATGGAATTACCTAAGATTAGTGATGAAGAAAGGGAGGAACTAGACGCACCGATTACCCTGGAGGAATTAGAGGAGGTGGTAAAACAGCTGCCCACCTGCAAGACCCCGGGTACGGACGGATTCCCGGGCGAGTTTTACAAAATATATAAAGCAGAAGTACTCCCCCCTATGCTAGAGATGCTCAATGAGTCTTTTGAGAAGGGTCGGCTACCGGACACGCTCAGAGAAGCACTAATCGTGGCGCTCCCCAAGCCCAACAAGCCAGGGCATTGCTGCGGCTCCTATAGGCCGTTGTCAATGTTGAACCAGGACAGCAAGATCTTGACTGCGGTCCTGGCTAATAGGCTACGAAGGGTCATCAGTAAACTGATACACCCGGACCAGACAGGTTATGTCCCCAATAGAAATATAACCCACAACCACAGGCGACTCCACCGGGTGATTGAAGAGGGAAACAGAAGCGATGGGGAAATGGCGGTGGTGTCCCTAGATGCAGTCAAGGCTTTTGACTCAATGAGGTGGCCATGGTTGCTGGCGGCCCTGGAAGAATACGGGATGGGGCCGGGTTATGTTAGGTGGGCGAAATTGTTGTACAGTGAACCACTGGCCAGAGTACGCACAGGATCGGTGATATCTGAGAGGTGGCAACTCAGTAGAGGCACCAGACAAGGGTGCCCCTGGTCCCCGATGTTATACATTCTGGCCCTAGAGCCCCTGGCAGTGTACCTCAGACAACAATATGACATGGTCGGTATTGAAGCAGGGGGAGAGAAACACCTAATATCCTTATATGCTGACGATTTGCTACTGTATTTGAAATATCCGGAAGAAAATCTTCAGTATATTCTAGCGGTCATGGAAAAGTATGCAGAACTGTCCGGCATAGCGGTGAACCCCCAAAAATCGAGCATGTTCCCATTGGGGAGCTACATAGGAGTCCCTCTGGAACGGCTGCCAGTGTTGTCCGTACCTTGGGCGGCTGATTCCTTCCGCTACCTCGGAATAGATGTGTATCATACTGTGGAGGGGGAACACTTGCATAACACCGAGGTGGCTGTGTAAAAAATCCGCACCAATATGAAGTTTAGGGAGAAGCTGCCGCTGGCGATGATGGGACGGGGGGCGATGCTCAAAATGGTGGTCCTGCCTAGGCTGTTACATTTCTTCAGTAATATACCATACCTGATACCCAAAGGGTTTTTTGTCAAACTGAACAGCATGTGTAGGGACTTCCTGTGGCACGGCACTCGCAATAGAGTGGCGCTATGGAAGCCACAGAACCTCCATGATAGAGGGGGCATTAAGCTGCCGAATTTTGAGGCCTATTATGTAGCCAGTCAGTTGCAATATGTAACCAAATGGCTCTCTGATGAAGAAACTCCTGAATCTAGGCTGTTTGGGCAGGACTGCACCCCGTTTTACCTAAAAGAGATTATCTGGGTTCCTAGACTTGAAATGAAAGAACGCCCGGGTATGCTGTTGCTTGGGTGGAAGATGTGGCACAGAGTATGCCAACTGATGGAGAACCTTGCCCGTGTTCCCCACAGGTGCCACTGGTTGCCTTGGCTAGGGGAGACAACCAGCTCAGGATGATAATCAGGACCTATTGGGAATCGGTTGGGCTGGCCACATTGGGAGACATATGGCAAGAAGGGGCTATTAAAGATTTCGAAGACCTGGGAGAAGAGACAGGCTTGCATTGAGGCCAATATGTCACGTATCTTAGGCTAGTGCAGACTATTCACAAAACCTGGCCAGAGACTGTACTGGCGGAAGAGCCAGACGTTCTAATGGGAACAATATATGACATATCGGAGGGAGGGCATGAGATCTCTAGACTATATGAGATGGTGATGACCCGGGTGGGGCAGGATTTGACTGATCTGAGGCTGGACTGGGAAGCGGAGGTGGGGGCACAGATGACCGATGGAATGTGGGAACGTGCCATAGGATACCACAAGAAAGTGTCCAGAAATGCTAGATTTCAGCAGATACAGTTATACATAACGCATAGAGCCTATATGACCCCGAAGAGAATATCTAAGTTTGCAAACGCAGGAAGACAAGCATGCCCAAAATGCGATGAGGAAGACGCTGATATGACACACATGTTCTGGTCTTGCCCAGTGATTGAAGCTTTTTGGGGGGAAGTGGCACGGAAACTAGCGGATAAAGGGGTCCTGCTCAACATAGATACGGCCTGGGCCTGCCTGTTGGGAGGGTTTCCCAGACCACGGAACACTAAACACCTTGGGAAACTGAGGGACCTGGCATATGTGCTTGCTAAAAGAAGGATAGCCATGGGCTGGAAGCAATGCCACAAGCCACGGGTAGAGGTATGGTGGCGGGACTTGCAAAAATGGGCGGAGGCTGAAACGGTGGTGTGGCAGGAGGCATGTAGCAATTGCGGGGAGGAAGATGTAGGTAACCTGATGGCTTGGAGAATGTTAATAACAGGACTGTTTGGCACAGTAGTGGATCCTGCAGCTTCGGAAGGAAGCGATACCCAGCCACACGCAGCGGATACAGAACTAGAAATGCAAATAAGCTCTTGAGGGGGGGGGATTTGGGGAGCAGTAATGAGCGTTAATTGATATTCACGAGTTTATTGTAAATAATGCTGCAAGTTTGGTTTGTATTTATTTTTCAAAATAAAAAATTCTTTAAAAAAAAAAAAATCAGTTGGATACTTAACAGAGACTTTCAAATGAGTATCCATGTGGCTCTAGACCACTCTGTGTATGGTATCTTTTCTTGGCCTCTCAAAGTTCAATTATAAAGTTTAACTACTTCCTTTGGCTTCCAATTGTATTTACGTTGCTCATCAGAAACGCCTCACACACTGTTTTCCTTTATACAATGTTGCCGCTTGCAACCTTGGTTCAAAACACAAGATGGTTTGGTATCAGTCTCTCCCACTCACTGACTGTGCCGTCTTTTCTGACGGCGCTTTGTTGTAGGAGCCAAGGACAGTACCACGGCGGCAATCGCTCCTCCCCGCCTTGGTTATCGATGCGGGAGAGCCCCGGGTACCTACAACACACTGTGCAGGGTTGATCAGCCTTAGTGCCTGTTCTTCGGTTTCTTACTTTCCAAGGCTCATGAAAGTAACAGTCTTTAGAGGTCATAGTTGCTTCCCTCTCTGGTCTCGCCGTCTTCCCCCTTGTATGAAATTGCCATCTTGAAACTGCTGTTTCCTCATGTGGTTTGACTCGCTCAGTGCGCGCTTTTGTGCTGCGCCTTTTATCCATGTGGGGAAGTGTGATGAAAGTCAGGTTTGTGTAATAATCCATAATTGCCTGACCTTGCCTGTCCATGGTGTTGGAACATGTCATATATACGATTCTGGTGTTAGTCGGTTGCCGCTTACAGTGAACTGTCCGTGAGAAAGAGTGTGTGACGGAAAAGGGGCGGGGGTTTGAATTCCTAGGTATCCTACCTGGTAGGATGGGAAAAAGGTGTTACAAGGAAGGGGATACAGCGTCTCACCCTCTGGTATCCCACTTCCACTACCTGAAAACCCCTCATCCAGGTGATCCTCTCGCACTGGTCCACCGCCAAGAACTGGATCCAAAAAATCAATGGCTCTGTCCTGACCACCTGGATGACAGATCCCCGGGACTAGCGGGGAAGACTCCTTCAAGTTTCTCATAATACCCCTTAATACCTGTGCTGACTCCTGCAGTCTCCTTTCCTGCTCCCTGCTCTGCTGTTTTCCTGTTCTCTCTCAGGTCTATATAGTCTTCAGCTTTTCCCCACATATAAAGATTTGTTTGGTCTTTCTTATGTTTGTTAATTTCCCCCTTAATTCTAGTCCTGAATCGTATGCCCCTGCTTTAAATAGCTCATGTGTTTCCAGCCGAAATCTGCAGTTTGGTTAAATTTCCTAGATTGAGTCCCTTGCTACAGGTGATCAGTTATGCCATTCTAGACCCTTGCTAAAGTATTTGCTAAAGTTACCTTGTTCTAGTGTCTTGATACAACTTTCCTTGTTCCATACGCCTGCATCCCTCTGTGTTCTTGTTGCTTTGAACCTTACTACTCGCTGTTGTTTGCTTTGAACCCCTTTTGGGCTCTTACCATAGTGTCCTCACCTGTGCCTCTCTGTATTCCTTTGTACCGAGATTGGCTGTTCTGCTCTGGTTGAGAATATCTGT
Source organism: Ambystoma mexicanum (assembly GCF_040938575.1). Taxonomy (NCBI): domain Eukaryota; kingdom Metazoa; phylum Chordata; class Amphibia; order Caudata; family Ambystomatidae; genus Ambystoma; species Ambystoma mexicanum. Next base: position 293,012,320 of record NC_090936.1, on the reverse strand, counting down.
CCCCTCCTTTGTCTTGTCTTACCTGTAGTTCATACTGTATTTCATGTAACCGTATGTTGATTTCTGTTTCATAGAAGGCATCCACTTCATGTCCCAGCAGGACCCATATAGGCTTGTCTTGTCTATACTCCTTTTCTTTTTGGGACTAGGGGTGCAGATACAGAAGCCACTCCTGCTGTCCTCTTCCCAAACCTTACAGGGTATCTGTAAGAGTAACTTTCACAGAGGCACTGAGATTCCTTTTGTCTCTGTGGGTAATCCTGAGTCAAACCTATATGCATCCCCAGATTGTCTTGTTCACCTTCTAAGTCTCCCTTTTTCTCTTTTTTCCTTATTCTTGTGTGCCTCACCTCTTCAACTGTACGTGGGTTGCCTGCTCCTTTACTGCAGGTTCTAATCCTTGGCAGGGGTCTTCTCCCTGAACTCTGACAGAAACCTTCTTACATGAATTCATGAATTGCTGAACAAATTTGGCAATTTTGGAAAAGTGCAGCCATTAATAAGTGACAATGTCTTAAGAAGGAGGAAAAAACCTGGTTATATATTAACGCCATTGACTGTTCCAAGATGTTAATGTCGTTTGAGTGTCATTCGGCAAGTGGATATACGCATCCAATATTAGAGTAGATTCAGCTTTATTAAAGGGAGAATATGCATGGATAACTAATATCCTTTTCTAGGATAAAACTATAGGTGCTCTTGACTCTGGGTTGTCTCCTGCAGCACCATCTTCCTCATCAAACAGACCACTAGTTGGCTGTTGACCAAGTCAATAATAACCATGAAAAATGTTCCATGGACGCTCCTCTATGAGAACGAACACAGCAAAAATGGCCTGTTCTTTGGGAAAGTACCCACTCTAGAGTCTGCAGCCACACTTTAGCTCACTGGACCTTTCACAGGTGGGAAATATCCATTTACATATCAGTCTTTGTCCCGCCCACATGGCCAGTCCAGCACCGAAATGCTATGGCCTAGATTCTAAGCTTTCAGATGAAAGTTACATTTCGTTCCTAGCCCAATCGGTTCCAGAGATACGGACGATTAAATAAAGGTAGTTTTTCGGATTTCAAGTAAAACTCAAAATGACAGGTGACAGCTTGCAGCTGCAGAATTGACAGTTGACAGTTGTGCAGCTTTAAAAATGACAGATGATACGATTTCTAGGAGGCCGTTCTACTTAGGTTAAATAGTTTGGATTAGATTATTTTAACTAAGAGATTGGTTCTGCACAGTTCTGCTAGGTACTCACAATATAAATTTGAAATAGGCCTTGCCACGGATCTGGTCAGGTTTTGGACTGGACTCCGGTTCTGGTCTCGGCACTTCACAGTGATCTGGGTCAGCTCTCTGGTTCTGCTCACAGCGGTCTGGGTCACTCTGGATCTCTGGTCTGGTCTCTGGCAATTGTTCTTGGCAAAAGAATTCAAACAGCTCGCCCGGCTGTGGAATAGTTCGCAAATGATTTTAAGGTTGCTGAGGCCTGCTGAGAAGAGTTCTCAGTTTGTGGGTTTAGGCCCTTGCTTTAAGTTCTGAAGTAAAGTTCTGGTCTTTGGAGATTGATGGATTTGAAGTCTGGATCTCTGGATGTGAAGTCGTCGGTCAGCATGCTCCGCAGCAAATGGAATTGAATGTCTCTACCTGTCCCAGCAGTCTCTTTTTATGTGTTTTGAAAATGGGTGTGTGCCTGGGCCTAGCTAAGCCTGCCCCTCTCTACTTGTCATTGGCCCAATTCTGAATTCTGATGAAGTCTGTTTATGGGTCAGAGGATCCTCCCCTGGTCAGTTTGCCCACAAATCTATATTTGATTCAAATACATCCTTCCCAGATATACAATTTGTTGAAATTACATGTGCACATTATATATTCCTTATGGTCCATGCTTGTCCGCCTCTGATCTTCCTGGGGGCTTGCATTCAAAAATGACAACATTTTGCGCTTTTTAGTAGCTTTCCCCATATCGGATTTTTCTCCAAATTTATACAATTGTGTGCAAGGCATGTGTGCATTTAGATAAGGAAGTGTCAGATTTTTAACACGCATACATTTAGAGTAACAACCTCTTTTCCGCTCGTAACCCCCCAGATCATACCACCGGGTCCTAAAACCTCTTAAAATGTGGGCAGAAAAATCACAAGAATTATGGTATCATTTAGATAATTTTGACAAGTCCGCACCATGAGTTATACATCTTTTTTTAAAATCATATTCTGGCCAACAGGGGTGTGTCTTCCCAGGTCACATGGTAGAGAAACCAGTTTGCCTACTTTCTTTAAGCTCAGCCTGTCCTCAGAGGCCCTGCCCCTCCCAGTTTCTGCCAAGAGGAAGCCACTTTACAACCCCCCCAATAAACCATCTGCCTGGGTCCAGGACTGAGCTTTGTTCAAGAGGAAGCCATTTACGACCCCCCCACCCCCCAATAAACCATCTGCCTGGGCCCTTTGTTTAGTTTCCTGCAGTCCCCAGGTAATTTAATCAGAGAGTGTGTGACCTCCTTTTGGCAGGGGCAACAGGATGCAGCCAGGCCTGGGAACCTGCTGATCAAGTTTCAACTCCTGTGGGGGTAGATGTCAGGCAGAATCCAGTTTCATTAAGCCAGGTTTCAGCTAAATGTCACTTTTTGTTCCCAGTTTTCTACATTCAAATCAAACTGACAATTTTTACATATACATTAAATAATTACTTTCTTCAAGTCATTTCAGAATATAGTTTTACATTCTATCCACCTCTTAGCAAGTCTTTCCTTGGTCTGGTTTTGTTTCATTTGTTCAGTTTTACACAAAAGTCTGGTGGTTTTAAAACGCCGGCTTTCTGATAGTGGTGAGTACTGGTAATGCAACCATTTTTGGGATTAAGAAAATGAATTCCCCACAGTTCTGAGTTGCTTTTTTGGCAATCAGCATTACCATTCCCAATGGTTTCAGGCTACTGTGTGGGTAGCCCAATGGTGGTTTTAGGCAGTGCCCTCCTGTGCTCACAACATAGGCAAAAATGGGTGGCAGCCTATTCTTCATGCATTTCCCTGTGCATTTTCTGGGAAGTTCTGGCCATCATGATGTTTTCAATGCCAGTAAGGCACAGTTTTTGTGGTAGGGCTCGGATGCATGGGTACAAACATCCCACAAGCCCCCCCTTCTTGCGATGGCCATTCTGATCCTTCACAGATGGAACTCGCAAGATCTGGGATGTTTTCCTCATCTTCTTCCGGTAGATGGCACAGTTCAGCATCTTTTCCCCCATCCGGTTAGATCGATCGGTTCTCCTCGCCGGTCCTGATGGGAATATTGGGCGGTACCCCGGGCCCCTTGGGTCTCTGCTCCCGGTCGTCCTCCTTGGTCAGTCTCCAGGTTTTCTTTCTCCTAGGACGACAAAGGAAAAGCGGCAATACCTATTCGTAGACATTTTTCCATCACTACTAATGGTGTGGCAGACATATACATTTTATACTTTAACATACCTAACATTTTACTTTTGAGATACAAGTTATCATTCAAAGACAGTGGCTTACAAGAGTATAATATTTTAGAGACTATATGTGGGATATTTTAGGGTTGGAACTGAATTAATCTGGAGCGGTCCCCTCTGATGTTGCAGAGGACTCCTCCAGTTGCTGCAAAGTGTGCCTGGGATGGCAACACTTTAGCTGGTTAATATGGACCCACTTGTCTTCCCCTTCCGCCAGACTGCCTTTGGGGATGCAGATCTTATAGGCAACAGGGGAGATCTTGTCTATAATTCCAGAAGGTCCCTTCCATGTAGGCAAGAATTTTCGCTGTTTGGCCTGGTTCCTTTGGAAATTGTATAGATAGACCGGATCACCCACCTTATATTCCTTTCGGGTAGTTTTTAAATCATAGTGGGTCTTCATGCTCTCGGCTGATCTTTCTAGATTCCGCTGAGCATAGGCAAAAGCATGCTGAAGGTGTTTCCTTAAATTCTTCACATACTCATGAGTTGTGGAGGCATTTATCAACGTTTACTCTTGGGTTCTGTAGAGCAAATGCTGGGGAAGCACCATCTTGCGTCCAGTCATCAACTCAAATGGTGACATTTTGGTTGCAGATGAAGGGGTAGATCTGATGGCCATTAGGACCAGAGGTAATCGGATATCCCAACTTGGCCCAGAATCTGCCACAAACTTTTTTAAGATGCTCACAATGGTTCGTTATATCTCTCCACTGCTCCAGAAGAAGCTGGCCTGTAAGCAATGTGTAGCTTCCTTTTAACCCCCAGTATCTCCCACATCTTTGTCATCACTTCACTGGTGAAGTGGCTACCTCTGTCTGACTCAATCCTTTGAGGTAGACCAAAACGGGAAAAGATGTGGTTAATCATCAGGGCAGCTGCTGTTTCTGCCTTGCAGTTTGGTGCCGGGAGACATTCCACTCACTTGGTAAACAAGCATGTAACGGTCAACATGTACTTGTTTCCTCTAAACAAGCGGATTACAGGGCCTACAAAGTCGATTTGCAAATCTGACCATGGCAGTGTCATCCCCCTCTTTTGGAGAGGCGCACGGTGTGTGAGGGATGATGGCTGAAATTGTGCACACACAAGACACCCCTTCAAGTATTGGTCGAGGTCCTGCCCCATGTGTGGCCAGTATGCAACCTCTCTTAAGATTTCCAGTGTTGTGTGAAACCCCCTATGACCGGCGGTGGCCGCATCATGGGCGTGACTTAACATCAGGCTTCGGAATGAGGTAGGAACCACCCACTGATCGTGGCCAGCTTTGGATTTCCTTACCAGCAAACCGTCTTGGATTCGGAACATTTTTGGACATTTCATCAACACTCTTAGGTCCTCTTTCCCAATGTAATCGGTATCCGTCAGGGGAAAGTTCTCAGGGTCCTCAAGGTGTTGGTAAAACTTACCAATAATTGGATCCCCCTTCTGAGCTGTAATTAAATCAGCATCAGGGGTCTCCTTACTCCATTGTGCAGTTGAAAGATCATTGTGACCATTTGTCTGGGACCTAGTGATAGCAGTGACCTGGATTTCCCCCAACAGGGACTCTATTTCTATTAGATCCCCTTGGATGGCCCCGGTTTTGGCCAGCTGATCAGCTAAGTCATTTCCAGTTTTGTCTGGTCCCTCTACTTTGGAATGACCCTTGATCTTTTTCTAGTAGATGGTCATCCCATTCGATGTGACCAGATCACCAATGTTTTGGATTAACTTCCCATGTTTCAAGGGTTTGTTATTAGCACATAACATGCCTCTGGTTTTCCAATTAACCAGGTGCTCCACGAACCCGTTCCGTACATAATCCGAATCTGTGATTATGACCAGTTTGTGGAGTTGATATTGGACAGCAGTGAGGATGGCCTGATGCACAGCCATCAATTCTGCCACCTGACTACTTCGGGGACCAATTTTGTATCCAGCGGTGGGTTCTGGGAACTCCTTCACCCATGCATTCCCTACGCCGGCCACCAGTTCTTTCTCCCTGTCGTTGTCAACATGGTAAGAGCATCCATCCACATAGACAGTGGGCATTCCCTCACACTTGTCTTCTTCAAAGACTTTGTGTGGGGAATTAAGGTATGCCTCCATGTTGTCCTTGATTTTTAGACTTTCGTCCTCGAGACAGTTTTCCCTGGCACAATCATGCAAGTCAGCCAGACCTTGCGCGAGGGGACTCTTCTTGTTTTGGCCATATCTGACCTCCACAGGAAAGCCTTGCATTGACAGAATCCAGGAAGTAATTCGGGAATTACTCACATTTCCGGCCCGGATTCTGTCACTTTGGAGATATTGCAGAGGCTGGTGTGGAGTCTACACTATGATGTGTTCCCCCTGGATAAACGGGCGGTAATTCTTCAATGCCCACACCGTTGCCAGGAGTGCCTTCTCACAATCGTTGAATTTTTCCTCCACAGAGGATAAAGTTTTGCTCGCATAGGAGATTACTTTATTGACCTTGTCATGCTTTTGGTATAATACTGCCGTCAAGCACGTATTAGAGAACCCCGTCTCCAGGAAGAACTCCTTGTTTCTGACAGGGTAAGCTAGGCAAGGCGCTTGTGAGAGGCTTCTTTTGAGTTGTCTTACCGCCTCGGATTGTTCTGGACCCCATTCCCACTTGACCCCCCCCTTCAAGAGATGAATCAGGGGTCTAGTGATCTCTGCGTAGCCTTCAATGAACTTTCTGCTGTAATTAGTCAGTCCAAGGAGGCTCCTTAGTTCCCGCAGAGTTGTGGGGTCTTTCAGTTTCTGGAGTGCTTCCATTTTCTTTTCTTGGGGACAGAGACCCTGAGGAGCAATCTCATGCCCCAAGAAATTAACACGGGTTCTACACCACTGTGCTTTCTGAAAGGAAAGTTTAGCTCCGGCGGCCCTCAACTGTGTCAGAACATAACGAATCTCTGCTATGTGTTCCTCCACAGATGAACTTTTGATGAGGACATCATCTACATAAGCCAGGTTACCCCTCGCACCCAGGTCGGGCATGGCCTTATGTAGGAAAATGTTGAATTAATTGCCGGAGTTGAGGTATCTGAAGGGAGTCCGGGTCCATGTGTACTGCTGGCCCCCAAAGGTAAAAGCCAGTTTGTATTGGTCCTCCCTACTGACAGGCACGGTCCAGTATCCATTGGTCAGGTCTATTGCTGTGAATACCTGTGACCCCTGAATCTGGGCCAGCCCTTGGTCAATGTAGGGAAGAGGCCATCGGGAAGTATGGACCCGTTTGTTGAGCTCCCTAAGGTCGGTGCAGAGTCTCCACTGGCCGTTTGGCTTCAATATTCCCAGCACCTGATTATTGAAGGTGCTGTGTACTTGACGTATTATTCCCCGGGACTCAAGGTTCTTAATTATTTCAGTAAGGGACTCCATGGATGCGAGAGGCAAACGATCTTGCTTCACAAACACTGGAGTCATTCCAGGGTCCGTGGGAATAATTGTTGTGTGGATGTCGGTGCGACCACAGTCATATGAGTCTACCGCAAAGAGATCTTGGACATCCAAGAAAACTTGTTTCAACTTTTGCTTCTGTTCCAGAGTCACACAGGCATCAGCTAGGTTGACTCTCTCTTCCACCATCTGCCTGAAGCCTGGAAAGACTTCTGGTTTGGCTATCTCAGCGGCCTCCTCCAACTGGGTGGAGAAGTCCCTGGTCAGAGTGCTGATTTGGACTGGAGGCTTCAGGTGGGAAAGGCAGCCCTCATGGACCTGGAAAATCACCTCATCCCTCCTGAAGTCACAAGTCACATCTTCCTTACCGTAAGGGCAAGAAGTGTACACCAGGAAGTTCCCCCCATGCCGGGTGAAGATTCTGTCTGGTGTTGTGTTGTCATCACTGTCACTGTCAAAACAGTCCTTTGGGATTGGTCCTAACAGTTCATTTCCTAGATCAATGGAGAAATGTCGGTCATCAACCGCCATTCCAATAATGGTGCCTGCGGCTAGAGTAATACTCTATAAGTCGCTGTTATCCACCTCTATTGGAATGGTGTCATGTTCTATGTTGACTAATGGAGTTGGGTTTACCCCCAACCCTTGCTGTTGGAGAGAAGCATTTAGATGAATATAAGCATCAGGGTTTTGCAATTTTTGTCCTCTTTTAACTTTCACTTCCAGGGAGAATTGTCGGGTCCTTTCTGGGATGGTGACTTCCTCTTTGAGCTGAATTTCAACTGCATAAGGTAGCAATTGAGCTGACCTAAATGCTTTTTCTGGATCATCAAAGCCCATGGGATTATCCGCTAATCGGGACCAAGCTTTGAAGTTTATTAGGTCCAAACTAATGGCAAAGCGATTGAGAATGTCACTGCCTAGGTACTCGCACGACCCAACAATTATGGACTATGCTCTTGTTGCCAATGGAGATTTTGAGCATACACCTGCTTGGCAGGAGATGTTTGGAATTAGGTGCTTCCAGGTCCATTTCCCATTTGTCTATCAGTTTGAATGTGGGAATGGCTGGATCTTTTGGGAGTTGGCGGAACATGGCTTCGCTGATGAAGCTCTTACCGTTGTTCACACACACTCGAGCGAGAACAGAGTCCTTCCCATCATTTAACTGAACAGGGATGAACAACTGCTCTCCAATTTGCTGAATATCAGCCAGGCTCTGAGCTGATTTCACATCTTTCTGGACTATAGGTGTGGGAGTTTCTGATTGTGGATTAGTAAAGAATTTCAGGGTGTTTCCTTCCAGTGTGGAATACCACCTTAAACTGGAAGGAAGGTTGATTTTCAGAAATAGAGAGGACCCCCCATCACCAGTCTGTTGTCCTACTGCTATTACTGTCACGTCTGGAGTTTGGTTGTTCTGGAAGTGAAATTCTACTTGGTCAGATTTTTGTTCAACCATGTGGCAGGTGCCGTTTAAACTAACATGGTTGACACTCTGTTTTAATTTTATTGGTCGGCTAGTCTGGGTCCAGAGGACCTTGTTTACACAATCTATTAGGGGTGACAACCTTCTCAGGAGGTCATTCCCTAGTAAACAAGGGGTGCCCTCTGGAGTCACTACTATGACCGGGTGTTTCACCTTGTGTCGCCCAATTTTAATGTCCAAGTCTGCAGTCCCCTCAACGGGAATTTCCTTCCTATCAAAGTTCTGCAGTTGTCCAGGAAAAGAGGTGAGAGGAATTCGGTAATTCTCCCCCCTTCCTGCATTTAGTTCCTCAAAGACCCTTTTGGACAGAAGGGTAGCTTGGGATCCAGTGTCCGCCAGTGCCAAAATTGTACCCTGCCCCTGTACTTGTACCGGGGCATAGTATCTTCCCTCCTTCTCCTCAAGGGGGCACAGATAATGCACATTTTTGGACAACTGGTGGGCTAACTTTCTGGTTTTGGACATTGCTACCGAAGAGATTTGGGCAGAATTCTGTGGAGAGCCTTGGGAATCTGAAAGAAAAAGTTGGCAACTGGAGATCAGAGCCATTGTGGGTTCCCCTGGTTCCGGTTCTGGGCCGCCCCCCCCCCCCTTTTTGGAGGCAGTCACTAGGATGGGTTTGAACCAGGGGATTTTGGTATTGTCGGTTCTGGGATGAGATGATGGGCGGCGGTAGCTCAGTCTCCACATCTCCCCAGTCTGAACTGCCGTCCCTTAGGACCCATTTTTCCTTGGGAGGAGTTCCCCCATCTCTAAAGGAGAAGATCCTTTCCCCAGGATCCTCTGAGGATCCCTCTCCCTCAAATTGGAAGATCTGTACCTCCTCCACAAACTGGGTCTGTTTGGGTACTTTGTTTCTCCTACCTCCTCTCTGCTCCTTGGGTGGCAGACTTTCAGGGGTAGGAGATTTTGTTTCCGGTTCCTGGTTTTCCAGGGGCTTTTTACAAGTTGGGAAGGGAGCTTCCTCCAAGGCTTTACACCCCCCTTCCCCTTGTGCCTCCTCCCTGGGAACTGGTGGGTTATCGGGGTGCTGCCCCCGTCATTGTTCTGGAGCACCAGGTCCAGAGTTTTGGGCATTCTGCGGTGGCATGCTCATCTGAGGGTTCTGTTGAGCCCTCAGTATGTGACCCAGATCTCGTGCCATATTTTGGACCTGGCGCTCAAGTTGTGAAACCCGCTCAGTCTGATACGGGGCTCTATTTTCTCCCCTGGGCTGATCCCGGGAAGGGTAGCTATCCCTTCTCTGGTAGTACCCCTGGTTGGGAAGATTTTGGTACCCCTCCACCCTTGGCCTCCCCTCTCCCGGATTAGGTTGTCTGGGCTCAGGGAATTGGGGAAAGAAGGATGGATGATTTTGGGGCGGGAAATTGGGTGGATACCTGGGGAAAAAGTTCTGCCCAGGATTTGGAGAATTTCTGCCCTCCTGTGGGAAGTTGGGAGGGAAGTTCCCTGGGTTAGGTGCTTGGCTGGACCCCCCCCCTTGGGCTGGAGGAGTCCAAACATAACACAGGATTGGTCGGTTTCCCTTATAGCGGGGACTTACATAGTCAGGGGAGCGGGGGACCCCATTTGTGGGACTACCTCCTCGACTCCCTGTCTGTGACTGGCCCGAGGGCCTTCTGGGCTGTGAATTATTTGGTGCAGGCAGGTTTTTAGGCCCCCCCATCTCCAAATCTAAAACGGGGGCAACCTTTACCTCTGCCACCTTGGCAGCAGCAGGGGTGCTGTTGGTTTTGGGTTTTTCGGCGCGTTATTTTTATTTTCGATAGGCTTCTGCACCTCATAGATCCAGGTAGCCTGTTCAATGACCCAGTCTAAAGATCTTTTCTCATGAAAATCTCTCACGAGCTGGGTCATTATGTATTTGGGTAAGGCATGGATCAAGATGGCTGCCCTGTATGTGGACCACCTTGAATGGTTTTGATCCTCCAGCCCCGCAAAGAAACTGGAGTATTCTGGTGAGAAGGTCCACTTTACATATTGAATACAGCTTTGGCTGTCCTTCAAATGGAAAGTCTCCATCATTTGCTCATAGAGCTCCAAGTGTTCCCAAACAGAATACTTGGCGTTCTTATGATAAGGCGTGATGACACTCCTTATTGCCTTTATTTGTTTCAATGGGTCCTTAAGCAAGGCCCTTTTTGCCTTATTGGCCTTTTTGGTTCGGGTAACCCTGGTCCATTCATCCTCCGACTCAGAAGCGCTGCTCCCAGAGGTGCCCGTCTGATCTTCCAGGTTTTCCCGGATTATGCGAGCCTGGGAATGGCTGGCAGAATGTGGGGACCGGGTCTTCTGTGTCCTGTAATGCTCAGAGGAGTCTTCAGATCCCTCCTTGCTGCCAGGATTTGAGGGGTACCCCCCCACTGACCTAACTGGGCAGAGGTTTTCAGGATGCCCTTAATGGGCCTACTCTCCTGGGGTTCCCCACTAAATTGCACTGTGCTTGGGTGCCCATACCCGGATGCCCGCCCATCCATTCCTGGGAGGTACTGGCCTATGAGCCCCATACTTCTAGCTGGATAGTAATCTGCCGTCTCCGTGGCCCTGGGCTCATGTGCGCAAGGGGACATGGGGGTGGCAGAGTCCAGGGACTGGGAGAGATGAAGGCCTCTGGTACCAGGGCTCCTGAGGTTATGCTCAGGCGTTTCCCTTTCCCAGCGCACCTCGTCTCTATCAGCCCCTCCTCCCTGTTGCAATGCAAGAGCCTGCGCTTTCAGTTCCTCAGTTAAGACCTTACTAGACTCTATCAGTCTCTCCTGCATCGCTACCTGCTGCTGGAGCCTATCATTGTGCTGACAGAGAGCCTCATTTTCTCTCTGTGCCTCCTGATTGGTCCTGGAGTACTGGGCCAGTCTCTGCTGCAGGAGGGTTACCTCCTGAGCTGTGTCCCTATTGGCCTGCTCCTTTCTTGCCAGAGCATCCTCCACCCTCCTGGTGTGCTCTAACAAGTTCTGGTGTTCTTTTTGGAGGTCACCCAGTCCCTGGAGGGCCAGGTGATTTTCTTCCATTTTCCTTTTTAAGTGGCAGACTTCCTGGCCTAAGTTATCCCTTTCCTGACTAAGAGCCTGCATCTGTGCCGCCAGGTCGTCCCTTTGCCTTTGGAAGGCACCAGCTTTCTGGCGCTCCTGGTCAAACTCTGCCTGGGTATCCAGGTCTTTCAAAATCAGTTTATTGCTCTCTGCCTTCTCCCTATCTAGGTGGCTTTGCAGGGTGACTACCTGCTCAGCACATGCCCTATTGAAGTCTAACTGTTGCTCCAACTTTTTCTGGCTCTGCAGTAGGGAGCCCAAACCTTCTTGGTACTCCTTCTGCAAGGCCAGAAATCTGGTATCCTGGTCCGCCTTTTCCTGTTGCAGCACATCCATATCCTCCTTTATTTTAGTGATGTATTGTCTGCTGTCCTTTTCTGACTCCTGGCTCCTGAGCAGCCTCTGCTCAGAAGAGTCCAGATCAGATTGGGCCTTCTCTAACGCCATCTGTTGCCTATTTGCCAGATCTTGGCCTTCAGCACATTTGCCCTGCATGGCTCCAATATATAGATACAAATATGCCGCTATCCTGGCAATCTTATTATGTTCATCTTTGGCTTTAGGAGCCATATATAGTTCACTCAGGGCCACTAGGGGACCCTGATCTCCCCATATATCTGACCCTGTTTCAGTGACCTGTTGCACGATTGCCTGCAACCAGACCGTTTGGTCCTGATGAGTCCACTCACCTCTCACAAATAGCTTATGTAAGAAGTGCTCTCTGGCTATTTTGATGTCTACCAGTGTCGTCATTCTGGAATTTGAGTTCCTTCCCGACTTACAGAAGTTTGTATTTTATTTTTGCAAAACAGACCGTTTCCTTAGAGCGTTCCTTTGAGGAGTGCTTTACAGCGTAACACAGCGTGGTGATCCGACCGGATGTATGTCTCCTGTCAGTTAGCACACTGTATTAATCTGCACAAGTGATAAATCTAACCCAGAATATCCCGGCTCGAGCCCCCACTTTGTAAGAGGATTCAATTCAACACTACAGCTAAGTCAATGCCTAGTCTGGGATACTGAATGGAAACCCTTATTGATATATCTTTATGTCCAGTTCATGAGTTCTGGATGACTACCCCTATATAACACCCCTCTCTTAGAATCCCCCTGACCCCACTGAGCCAAGAAGTAGTTCTGTTTTGCAAGTTTAAAAGGTTTATTTGAGAAATAAAACGAAATATAGATACCACGCTTTTATAATAAATTAATAATCGATATCGCCCTTATAAATATAATGTTAATCAACAATTGGTAATCTGACACTAGCACACTTCTTTATAATCAATGAGGCGTTACTATAGGATGGATAAAGTAGCAAAAATACTTTTATGATTTCAAGGGAAATGCAATGAGGAATAAAATGCAGTACAGAAATACTTGATGTGATTTTAGCAAAAGATAAGATAATCACTTTTTCTCTGGCAATTCACCCCCCTCCCCTATGCAATGTAAGAAATGGAAGGAGATGGAAAGAGGAGCACACAGTTCTCAGGAATGCAATCAAATACAATACGAAATTCAGTTCCCCCCCAGCAAGCTTAGAGGAAACAGGTAGGAGTTTGAAACACAGGCCCAAAGTGTTTTTTAAATGTGATGGCAATGGATGAAAAATATGCTGAAAATGCTTTTAATTCCCTTTAGGAGGTTCAGGGTGAGTGAGAGATGCGTGTTGGTATTAGTTCAGGCTCACTTTAGCAATGCTCTATGAGTTATTACCAAGTTGCAAACGGATTTTAACAAAAGAAAGAATGGAGCTGCTATTTTGACAAGTGGAGAAATTGAGCCAAAATCGCAAATCGCGGTAAATTTCGCGAGTGCGTGTCTCGCGATTGCGGAAAAAGTATAGGGACTAGGAAGTCGGTTCTAGGTTTGTTGGACAGCCTAGATTCTAAGCTTTCAGATGAAAGTTAAATTTCGTTCCTAGCCCAAACGGTTCCAGAGATACGGACGATTAAATAAAGGTCGTTTTTCGGATTTAAAGTAAAACTCAAAATGACAGGTGACAGCTTGCAGCTGCAGAATTGACAGGTGACAGTTGTGCAGCTTTAAAAATGACAGATGATACGATTTCTAGGAGGCCGTTCTACTTAGGTTAAATAGTTTGGATTAGATTATTTTAACTAAGAGATTGGTTCTGCACAGATCTGCTAGGTACTCACAATATAAATTTGAAATAGGCCTCGCCACGGATCTGGTCAGGTTTTGGACTGGACTCCGGTTCTGGTCTCGGCACTTCACAGTGATCTGGGTCAGCTCTCTGGTTCTGCTCACAGCGGTCTGGGTCACTCTGGGTCTCTGGTCTGGTCTCTGGCAATTGTTCTTGGCAAAAGAATTCAAACAGCTCGCCCGGCTGTGGAATAGTTCGCAAATGATTGTAAGGTTGCTGAGGCCTGCTGTGAAGAGTTCTCAGTTTGTGGGTTTAGGCCCTTGCTTTAAGTTCTGAAGTAAAGTTCTGGTCTTTGGAGATTGATGGATTTGAAGTCTGGATCTCTGGATGTGAAGTCGTCGGTCAGCATGCTCCGCAGCAAATGGAATTGAATTTCTCTACCTGTCCCAGCAGTCTCTTTTTATGTGTTTTGAAAATGGGTGTGTGCCTGGGCCTAGCTAAGCCTGCCCCTCTCTACTTGTCATTGGCCCAATTCTCCCCTCTCCCATGATTGGGGGAAGGAAATGGATTGTCAGCATGATGAAGTCTGTTTATGGGTCAGAGGATCCTCCCCTGGTCAGTTTGCCCACAAATCTATATTTGATTCAAATACATCCTTCCCAGATATACAATTTGTTGAAATTACATGTGCACATTATATATTCCTTAAGGTCCATGCTTGTCCGCCTCTGATCTTCCTAGGGGCTTGCATTCAAAAATGACAACATTTTGCGCTTTTTAGTAGCTTTCCCCATATCGGATTTTTCTCCAAATTTATACAATTGTGTGCAAGGCATGTGGGCATTTAGATAAGGAACACACATACATTTAGAGTAACAACCTCTTTTCCGCTCGTAACCCCCCAGATCATACCACCGGGTCCTAAAACCTCTTAAAATGTGGGCAGAAAAATCACAAGAATTATGTTATCATTTAGATAATTTTGACAAGTCCGCACCATGAGTTATACATCGTTTTTTTAAATCATTTTCTGGCCAACGGGGGTGTGTCTTCCCAGGTCACATGGTAGAGAAACCAGTTTGCCTACTTTCTTTAAGCTCAGCCTGTCCTCGGAGGCCCTGCCCCTCCCAGTTTCTGCCAAGAGGAAGCCACTTTACGACCCCCCAATAAACCATCTGCCTGGGTCCAGTACTGAGCTTTGTTCAAGAGGAAGCCATTTACGACCCCCCCAATAAACCATCTGCCTGGGCCCTTTGTTTAGTTTCCTGCAGTCCCCAGGTAATTCAATCAGAGAGTGTGTGACCTCCTTTTGGCAGGGGCAACAGGATGCAGCCAGGCCTGGGAACCTGCTGATCAAGTTTCAACTCCTGTGGGGGTAGATGTCAGGCAGAATCCAGTTTCATTAAGCCAGGTTTCAGCTAATGTCACTTTTTGTTCCCAGTTTTCTACATTCAAATCAAACTGACATTTTTTACATATACATCAAATAATTACTTCCTTCAAGTCATTTCAGAATATAGTTTTACATTGTATCCACCTCTTAGCAAGTCTTTCCTTGGTCTGGTTTTGTTTCATTTGTTCAGTTTTACACAAAGGTCTGGTGGTTTTAAAACGCTGGCTTTCTGATAGTGGTGAGTACTGGTAATGCAACCATTTTTGGGATTAAGAAAATGAATTCCCCACAGTTCATTGCCATTCCCAATGGTTTCAGGCTACTGTGTGGGTAGCCCAGTGGTGGTTTTAGGCAGTGCCCTCCTGTGCTCACAACATAGGCAAACATGGGTGGCAGCCTATTCTTCATGCATTTCCCTGTGCATTTTCTGGGAAGTTCTGGCCATCATGATGTTTTCAATGCCAGTAAGGCAAAGTTTTTGTGGTAGGGCTCGGATGCATGGGTACAAACATCCCACAATACATTAGTGAATTATGCTTTCCATATGCCTCCTTGCTGGTTCATGGACCCCCAGCAATGTCTATTGTATTAGATTCCACTCAGACACCATGCACTGAGTGAACACACGCACACAGCTATTTATCACTGCTAGTTCTATTATTCTATCTGCAGGGAAACATGACACCTCTATTACTTAAAAACCTTCCCTATTTCATACTATTGCACCAAGAAAATACAAAAGCAAAAACACTCTACACGATTTGTGTATGCATCACTTGTATTATAAACTGTTGCATTTCAAAATAACATCTTACCCCTTGGTATTACCGCACTATCTGTAACAAGAAGAAGAAAAAAAAATACAGCGATAGAACAAAATTCAATTTGCAACATTATAGCGTGGCAATTAAACACAGGGGATTCCCTTTATCTAATCTGCCTGATATTTCTAGAAGGTCATTCGTACAGCAGCATGCAGTAACCTCAATTCACTTTGGATATTTACCAATTATCTGTCCCCCACGCGACCTCCCTTAGCTCGCCTCCGAAGAATGGGCCCAGGGTTGTCTTTGTAATCTTGAAAGCTTGAAGTGCACAGCGAGAACATGGAATTCTCAAGCCGGTGCTAAATTAGACTGGGCATGCCTCCTCACAGCCCAGTCTCAGATGGTCCGTGTCAGCAACCCAGCAAAAAGCAACCTGAACCTTTTTCTGTCAGACTTTTCCAGCAAACCTCTGCACCGTCCCACATTGCTTACGTGGAACCACTGTAGATACTTTGCACCAATCAAATTAAAAAGACCGTATCGCCCTTCCTTCCACAATAGCTCAATTTTTACAGTAAGAAACTGTAGCTAAAATCATTTCCTGGCATGCAGATTCTGCTTTCTGCAAACACAGTGAACAAAGAGAGAAGAAAAATAAATCCAAGTGCACGTTTGAAAAACGAATTTCAGAACATGCATTTCTACCTCATTTTCCACATGGAGAGCACATTATAGTGTTAATGAGTTAGTTCTAGTGATTAGTATTTGTTAATTAAGTCAATCAATTAGATAAATAATGTGGTCTCCTGTGTATGAAGCAGTTCATGGAAAGAAAAGAAAAACAAATATTCTGGTGCACTTTTAAACCTGCAGCCTGTCTCCATTTGCATACCCATATGTTATGCTAGCAACATAGGGCTGGCTATATGTGTGCCACATTATTGCTGGCAATAGAATGCTATCACATTCAGTGAAGCGCTATACTTCAAATCACTATAAATTATACTACAGTACTAAATAAAATGTAAGCTCTCTTCTGACATCTAGACAGCGAAGCACCTCCTTCAGCTTGCATGATAGGGAGGGAAAGGTGGGGAGGGAGACCTACTGGTTAATATGAAAAGATGTGGCAATAATTGGTAGAAGCAAAGGATACGTACGCAATGAGACTTTCGGCCTCATCGCGAGTTGGGCGGCAGTCCTTAAATGCGACGGTAACGCTATTACAAGGGTCCGCCCAATGACGAGTCTGGCAGCATTTACCCCCAGCTCTAAGCTGGGGGTAAATGCATCAACTTTTCTGGCCAAAATTAGGGCCACCAGCAGAACGGACCACTTTGGGGTCTGACAATGGACACAGCCTTTTAACCATTGGAAAAACCCCTAAGCAAACTCTCCAAATGCCTCTCAACCATCAGATTTGCTGATAACATAGTTAAGTTCTCAGAATTCCTATATGCTTCGTTTGCTGGCATATATGTTCAGAATGTGCCAAGCTGCACGCCGCTCTGAGCTAGATGAGCAGAAAATTATAATACATCAACCAACTGGCAAGCAAGTATTCACCTTCCTTTCTAAAGCTGTGTGGAAGAGATATGTCCACTCCCACTTATATTGTGATGGAGTGGAGGATTTCTTAGCCTCCAAAATAATTTGCAAGTTCTCCTGAGATAAACCAAAATGATACCAGAATCATGGTGAGATTTCTTGAATATTTTGAGCACCATCTGTAGCTTTGGAATGGGGGAAATGCAAAAATGTCCTGTGGCTCCACGAGGGGGACAAGGAAAGCCTCAGCAGGGGCACAGTAGTCCCTCAAAATTGACTATAATTTCCTTTTGTCTGCTGTATTCTGCAGGTCAAGGGTCATAAGTAGTCTCACACCATCACAATGCCTGTGAACTACATTCAAGTCTTGGGATGTGGTCTGTGCACTAGGGACGTGTCCCACAGGCATAGCTCAGGACCCACAAAAAAAAACCTTTTGAAATGTTTCACATAAAAAGTGAGCATATTACAATGGAGGCTATAAGGATATTTTTTACATGACCCAAGGTTTCAGGTTACCTGTTTTTCAACTAGACAATCCGGTTCTCCTTTACTAAAATACATGGAGGTTTTGCAGGACTGAGAATATCATATGGCCAAGCAGAATCCTATAGTTATCACTAAAGGATAATGGCAAGATTGAAATAAATCACTAGACGTTTTGCTCCAAACCACAATGTATTGGCAGTTAGACCAGATGTAAGTTTCCTGCGAAGGTTTGGTACACATCTGTCTAGCAGTTTGGGCTGTAGATGAAAAACAAAATTAGCCTATGAGAAATTGCATTGGAAATGTACATTTTGGAGCCCCCTGATAAATACCTCAATATCTTTGGCGGGTTGGGCCAGGGGCGCTGCTATAAATTGTGATTCAAGGGGAGGATGTGCCAAATCAAAGCAGCTCGTAGGGGTATTGGGTGGCTCTGGGATTCCCTGGCCAGACATCCCAGCTCCAATCAAAGAA
Organism: Ambystoma mexicanum; assembly: GCF_040938575.1. Taxonomy (NCBI): domain Eukaryota; kingdom Metazoa; phylum Chordata; class Amphibia; order Caudata; family Ambystomatidae; genus Ambystoma; species Ambystoma mexicanum. Next base: position 292,994,166 of record NC_090936.1, on the reverse strand, counting down.
TCTATTAGGCGTGCCCACTTACCATGCCCACTGGACCTATCAGTTGCCTCTTTGGTACCCAGAGTTGAAGGCCCTGTCAAAATGTGGGCATTTGCCTTTTGGTTGGCCTTAAGGTTCTCAGGTAAGGGCCGAAGGCCATGCCCTGATCAAAGTCGGCCCTTGGCATTGCCAACGTCCTGCCCCAGTGAAATTAGGGTGCCCTGGGCAAGGTCAATTGCCAAGACATCAGAGAGTGAAGGAAATGGCCTTGCCCAGTCAGCCAAAAGGGGAGGAGGGTTCAGAGCAGCACAAATGTTGCCACTGATGGCTAAGGGGTTCACGTAGCAGGACTCAAAACCTACGGCTATGCACAATAGGCACTCTGCGTGGGTCACTGGTTTCTGGGGTAGGTTTTCCATTGCTCAAGTCATGTATCATGTTTGGGTATGTGCATGTGAATTCTTGTTGTCCTTTGTGGTGTTACGAGCATTGCATGGCTTCGGTCAAGTCAGGATTGTTTTACAATGGTGGTGGCAGAGTTAGATTGGGTTTTAGAACTATAACTTGACATTTTGGGGGGTTGTTGTTTTGTACTTGATGGAAACCATAGCCCTTCACCCAGTAATCCAAATAGGAAGCAAGGCAGCAAAGGTGAAACATTTAATTTCCATACAGCTGTGCAGAAACAGGTTGTATCCCCATGCCAAAACTGTTGCCCAGCACAGAATCCTCTGGGTTTTATAGGATATTAACCAATGATTCTCATACTGAAAAGTCAGCTATGATACATTTAGTCTGTTACCTTAACAGTACACTTTCTAACAGTACATCCTCGAGTCTTGGATGGCATGGCCTTACAGCACTGTTCAAACCCATACATGTACGCTCGGCTACCCATATGGTGGACACTTCCCTGACATACTTGCCATCTATGGCAGCTCCTGCTATTGTCAAACTGATCAATCCACCTATAGAGAAAACATATAAGTCCTCCCCTACGGACCCACTGGTAATCGGGGATCAAGTGATGGTAGACTCACTGGATGTAACTAAGTGAAGGACTTCCACCACAGAATGCCCTACTGAATGAGAAAGGAAAAGACTATAATGTATAGGCAAAATGATGGCAACAACTGCAGTATGTGACGTCAGTGTAGCAAATGCCTCAGCCCCACTAAGTAGATACGATGGGGCACAATAGAATACAGCGAAAAAGTTGTTAAAAGACAAGCGAGAAACCATCAAAGCTGAGACAGTAATAAAAGAAGGCCAAATAGCTGAAAATGCAGTTAGATGCTGTGGAAGGAGGCTGCTACCTTGCACATGCAGATGTTGTGAAAAGATGTTATTGGCTGAGGTTAACCAAGTTAAAGCCGAAACAAATCAAAGAAGCACTTGAAAAGGCCAAAAAAGAACAAGAGACCTTAAAAGCATTATTCGAAGGAATTGGTTCCTCCGGCGTATTCCACATCTATGACAGATAATCACGACAGCTGTGCTTCTTCGGAAAATTTTTGGCATCTGCGTCATTGATGTCGATGCGCTGTCCTCGAGGGCCTCTGTCGAGCCGACGTCACCGGATGTTATAAGTAGGACGCACGACGCCCGTAGCCTAAGTTCCGTTTTTTTTTCCGCGAACGTGTTCGCTTCGTAGATCTCGGCACGCCTCGGTTCTTCTGTTACTTCTATCGGTTCTTCAAACTAGGTGTTTGTGAAGATATCATGTCTTCCTCTTCTTCTACCCCGCGGTCCGGATTCAAGAAGTGTCGGGACTACGGTTCCAAGATGTCACTTACGGACCTGCACGACGTCTGCCTCTGGTGCCTCGGTGAGGACCACGCCACCGATGACTGTGACGATTGCCAGTCGTTAACGTCGAAGGCCTTGCGGGAGCGGAAGAAGAAGCTTACTTTAGTTGGGGTTTCCAAACCCGGGAAGTCGAAATCCGCTGGGCTTTCGACCGACGATTCGAGGGGCGACTCTCTGCGTCGTAGGCGTAAGTCCAGGGGGTCTCGGTCCCGGAGTGGTTCCCGCCATTCCTCTGCCTCCTCGAGGCACTTGCGGAAGCGTCATCACCGTTCGCCTTCCCCGTCCTCGTCCGAGGACTCCACCAGACGGCGGGTTGCTTGTCCCAACAAGCATTCCTCTCCTGTGGAATGGGATGCATTTCGTACGGAGATGATGGCGGTTTTCCAATCGCAGGGCTCCTTTCCATCCGCGTCTTCAAAAGAAGCCGGCAGGGAACGTGCTAGGGCCACCGCTTGCATGCCTTCGGGCTCGGGCGGTCGGCGCGATCATCGGGAGCCTTCAAGGTCCCGATCGGACAAGGTGGATCGCTCTAGCCATGCCCGCTCCAGGTCCCGGTCCTCGACGTCCTCGAGACCAGCGGAACCTGTGAGATCTTCTAAGAAGACGTCGACGCCATCGGCGCCATGTCTGTCGAGGGACTGTCTCGAGGCTCCGCCTCCGAGGAAGTCGTCGACGCCATTGCCGCCGAGGCCGTCGAAGGACACGCTCGGGGCCCCACCCCCGAGGCATGTGTCAAAGCCATCAGCGCCACACTCGATGTCGACGCCGATTCCGTCAAAGCCCTCAACGCCTTTTGTGGAGGCTTTACCGGAGGTGCCCCGTGCATCGGTGGAAACTCTGAGGAAGGCCCTGAAGACGTCAGTTAGGCCTGTATTTCAACCTTTTTCTGTGTCCTCATCTAGGGATTTATTCCAGCCTCTGGATTATATCTCTGAGGTGGATGAAGGGTCTGAGGAAGGTTTGGTACCTAATGAGGTTCCTGACGACCTGTTATCTGGTCATAGCCAGTTAGAAGACCTGCCTCAGTCTTTGCACGACGCCAGTGGATACCTCCCCGGAGGTCGAGTTTGGCAGGCCTGAACCTGGTACGCATGCTGAATCTTCGTACAGAAGCCTCATTTCGAGGGTGACAGAGTACTTGGGGTGGTCTGCGCCACCAGTGGATTTTCTGCAGGATGACCTGACAGATATCCTTGACAAGGTCCACCCACTGACCCAGTGCTTTCATATGGCTTTACAGAGAAGGGCGGCGGCGGCTTAGACTGCTCCGGATAGTCTCCTGGCAGTGAGCAAGTCGTTGCCGAAAAAAATACCGTCCAGCCAGTAGTGACCCCTGCTACTTGACGACGCACCCCACTCCGGAGAGTTTGGTGGTGCAGGCGGCTACGGCCCCAGCAAAGCAGGCGTCGCACCCTACCATCCCTCCTGATAGGGACGACAAACGTTTTGATGGCTGGGCGAAGAAAGTGTTTTCTTCAGGGGGTATGGCTTTACAGGCAGCCAACTCTGTATGTGCCTTAGCACGTTTCACTCACACTCTGTGGAATTGTGTGTCTTTGGCGGCTGAACATATTCCCAAAGGGGAGGAACGGGATGGTTTTCTTGCCCTCGTTCAGGGTGGCAATGATTCCATGTGTGAATCCGTTCAGTCAGGTCTGGACATGGCAGACTGATCAGCCGGTCCATGCCGGCGAGCACCGTGATGCCGGATTTGCGTGGTTGCGGAAGTTTGGGTTTGCTCCTGACGTACAAGCCCGGCTTCTCAACATGCCCTTTGATGGTGTCCATCTTTTTGGCAGCAAGGCTGACGAGAGCTTTGAGAGGTTGCAGACCTCAAAGGCTGCAGCGAAGTCGTTGAACGCTGCAGTTCGCCAACCTCCGCCTTTTCGTCCTAGGGGACAGCAATGGAGGGGTGGTTCCTATCGATACTACTCGTCTTTTGGTAGATCGAGGGTAGCGGCCAGTCAAAGGGGCCACCGTAGGAGTACCTGTAACGCTCACCTGACTCCCACGGGGGCGCTGGCCTGGTTCGCGCTGCTGTGACCTCGTCTAAGGTGATGCGCAGGGTTCGGAAGACGGACTGGACCGGGCCCCAGATCTGGCTTGTCTGACTCGCAGAAGTATCCTTCTGTAGGTGAGAATATGGGGTTAACTGTCTGCGGGGTAATGCAATCAGCCTCCCACTTACCCCTCTCACCCTCCTCAAAACCCTTCAGTGCTTCCCCGTAGCGTCTCACCTTAGGGTCTGGAAGGACGAGCTCTCCATCCTGCTTCTGATGCAGGGGCGCGTTGGTATCCAGTTACGTCACTGGATTTTCGGATGGGTGAGAACCAAACTTGCTTGGCTTCCAGGTAAGTTTTCTATAAGTGGTTCCCCTTGTGTCCATGCATTAATGTTCTAATGCTAGTGTCTTTTTCCCCATAGGGGCCGGGGTACGGAATGCCGGGGAACAGGCACCGACCCGAGGTGAGCGGTGAAATCCTTGTGGAAATCAGGTAAGTCTTTAATGAGTGTTTTGGTAATGTCTTTTCATTCACTCATTAACGCTGATGTTTTTTTCCCCTTAGGGGCCGGGGTCCGAAAATGCCTGGATGCGGCGCGGACCCGAAATAAAAGGGAATGACCCATCAGGTAAGTCTTGACATGGAGTTTTAGCTTCCCTTTTCCCTTCTTTCTCTCACCTTTGTTCTTGTCTTTTTCTCCCTAGGCGCGGGGGCGCGACTGCGAATCCGGATGGTCGCTGCTGAACATGGAGGCGCCCTGTAAAGGTGAGGAGAATGCGGCGCTGCAGCGATCGATGCGATGTGCTTTTAAAAATAAATGTCTTCCTTTTCAGGATTGTCGGCGAAATGTCTCTGGGATGCAGATTTAGCAGGTGAGGCCTTTTCCCTCCTCTGTTCTCTTGTTCCCTTCCTTTGCAGGTGATTCAGGATACTGGCAGGTGTGGCAGAAGTCAAGATGCAGGAGCAGACACGGTGAGCGTCCAGCTGCTAGATGCAGAACAACGCGAAGCACGTGTGGCTGATTGGGTGTGGTTTAAATAGCCTTGGAAGAAGTTCCTAGAATGTGTCCTTCCTCCAATCAGGTATGTATCCTTCCCCGACCACGCCCGGGTGGTAAATGAGTCCCACAGGTAAAGTAGTTCCTTTCAGGCCTCAAGGAGGCCGGGGTTCTGCAGCATGGTCTGCATCAGGTAAGTGCACCCAAACACTTTCATAATGAGCCTGGCGCCTATGGCGCCAGGACTGACGTTTTCTATGAGCCTGGCGCCATAGGCGCCAGGACGCTGTCCAAAGGGCCCCTATAAGGGGTTGCTGGGACCTTCCCCGGGGACTTGATGTCCGCTTTCGGGGACGCAGGGCCTGAGCCGGCTCCCCGGGAGCGGGCATCGTGACAGTACCAGAGGTGGAAAACAGGGTACTCAAGGTGCCAAGGCCGCTCAAGCAGTTGCCTCTTTGCCCTCAGTCACTGCCGCAGCCGCTTCAGCTCAGTCATGAGGCCATGTCCCATGGTTCGCTGGTTGGGGGAAGGCTGGCCAGCATCTTGTAGAATGGTGTGCCATTACTTGAGATGTGTGGGTTCTAGAGATCATAGCCCACAGCTACTGTCTTCCTTTCCGGCAGAGTTCTCACGACAATCCACCAGGGAATCTCTCTTTGAAGAGTCCGGATCTGATTCTTGCGCAGGTAATCAAATCCCTGCTGGAGAAAGGCGCCATAGAACTGGTGCCTGTAGCGGAGAGTAACAAGGGATGGTATTCCCCATATTTTTTTTATACCGAAAAAAGACTGGGGATTGAGACCCATCATGGACTTGCGTGGTTTGAACAAGCTCCTCAGGAAGGACAAGTTCAAGATGGTTACTCTCTCTCAAGTCCTCCAGGCCCTTCAACTTCAGGACTGGTTGGTGTCTCTCGACCTCAAGGACGCTTACTTTCATGTGCCGATTCATCCCAAGCACAAGAAGTACCTGAGATTCGTGGTTGGCGACTCACACTTTCAGTTTCGGGTCCTGCCGTTCGGTTTGACCTCTGCCCCGACGGTCTTCACCAAGCTCATGGTGGTGGTGGCAGTGTTTCTCAGGAAAGGGGGGATTCACGTCTACCCCTACCTGGATGATTGGTTGATCAGGGCGTGCTCTCCCGAGCAAGTCCTGGATCATCTGTCAGTCACCTGCCACTCCCTTCAGAGGCTGGGCTTCTCCCTCAACTTAAAGAAGTCCCACTTGACACCTACCCAGCGGCCCAGTACATCGGAGGACTGCTCGACACATCCCTGGGGCTGTGTTTTCCTCCCCAGGTGAGGGGTCATCACATTCTGCAGATGGTGAACAAGTTTCAGCATGCCCAGAGTCTCCCGGTGTTCGAGTTCTTGAGGTTGCTCGGCCTCATGGCATCCTGCATTCTCCTGGTGCCAGAGGCCAGGCTGCGGATGAGATCTCTGCAGTGGGCTCTCAAGACACAGTGGTCACAATCTTCTGTGGTGGGCCGTTGAAGGCAATCTGATGATGGGGGCTCCATTTTGGCTACCCTGGCCGGAGGTGTCGATCGTGACGGACGCATCCCTCTCGGGATGAGGAGCTCATGCTAACGAGTTGACGGTCAACGGTCATTGGTCTCTGTCAGAGTCCAGACTCCATATCAATCTGTTGGAGCTGAGGGCCTTCAGGCTAGCCCTGAAGGCTTTTCTGCCGTCTGTGCGGGGGAAGAATGTCCTGATTCTGACGGACAACACAGTGGCCATGCACTACCTCAACAAAAAAGGGGGGGCAGGGTCTCTCCCTCTGTGCAGAGAGGCGATGCAGCTCTGGTTCTGGGCCATCCAGCAGGAAATTTCGATCTCGGCAGTTCATCTGGCCGGAGATGAAAACGCGGCGGCGGACGCTCTGAGCAGGCAGAGCACGGTCTCTCACGAATGGGAGCTGGCTCAGGAGATTCTCCTGGAGATCTTCGCCCTTTGGGGGACCCCACAAGTGGATCTCTTCGCCACCAGTGTCAACAGGAAGTGCGAAAGAAATCTGCTCGCGGGAATTTCCTCCAAGAGGAGCCTTGGGGGTCGCGTTCGTAGTGGAGTGGTCCTTCCCACTGCTGTATGCGTTTCCTCCAGTCCCCGTCATTCTGCAAGTGCTGCGGAGGTTACGGAGGTTCGGTTCCCGAATGATCCTCATTGCTCCGGCATGGGCCAGGAGAACGTGGTACCCGGACCTTCTCGACATGTCCATCTGCCCTCCACGCCGTCTTCCCTACTGAGATGATCTGCTCTCACGGGAGGGGGGTCAGATTCTCCATCCAGAGGTCAAGTCCCTCAACCTTCATGCTTGGCTTCTGAAAGGTTGTGGTATAAGGATTGGGACCTCCCTGAAGACGTGATGGAGGTGTTGCTTTCGGCCAGTTCTGCGACTGGTGCAGGGTTAAGAATGTGGATCCTTTTTCATGTGCGATTCCTGTGGTTCTGTCTTTTTTGCTTTTGTTAGCCCACAAGGGCCTGCAAGTGGGTACTGTTAAAGGTTACCTGGCGGCGCTGTCTATATTTAAGCACTCGTCTGAGGAGTGTTCCTATTTCAAAATTCCTTTAATTTCTCAGTTTCTCAAAGGACTCACTAATGTGTTTCTGACGTCACCTTTCCAGGTGCCTGGTTGGGATTTGAACCTTGTTCTGAAATTCCTTATGGGTGCTCCATTTGAGCCTTTACATTCTTGTCCGTTGAGGCTGTTAACCCTTAAAACTGTGTTTTTAGTTGCGGTCACTTCCGCTCGCAGAGTGAGTGAGTTGCAGGCACTTTCAGTTAAGCCACCCTTCACTGTGTTTCATAAGGACAGGGTTGTCCTTGGAGTTCGTCCTTCCTTTCTTCCGAAGGTGGTGTCGGATTTTCATTTAAGCCAGAAGGTTCTTCTTCTGGCATTTTATCCTCCGCCACATCCTGGTAAGGAAGAGGAGAGGCTCCATAGGTTGGATCCTAGGAAAGCTTTAAGTTTCTACATTTCACTCATGTCCCGGGTCAGAGTGGACGATCAGCTCTTTATTGGTTACGCTGGAAGGCGTTTGGGACAAGCTGTTACTAAGCAGACTTTGTCTAGATGGATTATCTTGGCAATTTCTGAATGTTACCGCCTGGCGGGTAAGGACCCTCCGGTAGGTTTACGGGCCCATTCTACTAGGGGTATGGCTGCCTCTACTGCCCTCCAGAGGGATGTTCCTATTCGTAACATCTGTGAAGCAGCCACATGGGCTTCGTTCCATATATTGTACGACACTATTCCCTAGATTCTATCCATGGGCAGGATCTGGCCTTTGGCAAGGCGGTCCTTTACTCTGCAATTTGATTGGGCATTCTAAATGTCTATATTCTAAAATCTTTTTCCCTCCTCCATACGTTGGTACTGCTTTGGGAGTCTGTTATAGATATGGAATACGTCGGAGGACCCAATCCCCTCGAAGAACAAGTTACTCTCTTACCTGGTAACGTTCTTTCGATGGGATGGTCCAACGATGTATTCCATATCGCTCCCTCCCTCCCTGCCCCGCTACAGAATTTCTTATGCGATTGCAGCTTACGTTTCTGCAAGGATTTCTGTGGTCATACTGGCAGTGGTTTGGTGCCACACGTTCTGGAAAAAACTACAACTGAATCTACGGGCGTCGTGCCTCCTACTTATAACATCCGGTGACGTCGGCTCGACGGAGGCCCTCGAGGACAGCGTATCAACGTCATCGACGCAGGACCCAGATGCCAAAAATGTTCTGAAGCAGCACAGCTGTGGTGATTACTGTCATATATATGGAATACGTCGTCAGATCATCCCAGCGAAAGAACGTTATCAGGTAAGAGAGTAACTTGTTCTACACCATCATAAACTGGCTCTTTACCTGTTCTCATCTTTATGCTGTTGTACAGGAACCGTTCGTGGGAATGCTTCCACCATTTGTAAATGTGTTATTGTAAGTCATTTCTGTTCGGAATTGTCATCCCTGTTCTTCGGATAATTACAAAATGAATGCAAATCTAGTAACGGTATCCAAAAAGGTCATTACGGCACTTAAATGGTTGAAAAAGGAAAATCTCTTAAAAAGAACAGCCCTTGCCGAGTTTCCCCGTACAGCTGACTATCAGCAAAGATGAATCGATACACGGTTGGGGAACATATTTCCTTACACCTTGGGTATAGGGGTTGGAGACTGCCTTTGAGTTACAAATACATATAAATGTACTAGAGCTCATAGTTGTGTACAAAGCTATATTTAGTTTTCAGACACAAATTGCAGAGAAGAGCAGCTGTGTTTCTCAATAAATGTGGAGAATTCAAGTATAGCCCTCAGCCACACCAAAAATATCCTCAAAGCAGTACCAGACACAGCAGATTTGATGGCTTACCATCAAAAGATAGAGCTCAACGGCTGGAAGAGGGCGACGAACCCGAACTGTCTCCGTTGTGGAGAGGAGGAGGGAACCATATTTCACATCCTGTGGTCATGCCCCCGGATCCGCACCTTCTGGGACGCTTGTTGTACTGAACTGGCCAGGATACTCACTTGCACTATACAATTGGACCCAAGCGTCCTAGTCCTGGAAGTACCAGATGAGAGCGAACTTAATAAACGTGAAAAGCTGCTTTTAAACACAGCCGCTGGCCTAATGAAGCGCAATATTGCCCAAAAATGCAGAGTGCCGGAGCCCCCAACATTGGAACAGTGGATAATGGACATGGACACATGCGCTATGATTGAACGTCGGATATATAATGCAAGAGGCTGTCTAACCAAAGCCTCTAAAATATGGGGAGATGGGAGGAGGGTGGGCCTTAACGGCCACGGACAATGGTGATAACAAGAATAGATATACAGAAGGCCAAGGGAAATTATCTTGCTGCTGGAGATACTAACATTAATGCTAGCTTATGATTGGAAATGCTGGTCCTTGAATGCTTTTATTTCTCTCTTTTTATTTTTTCGTTTTGTGGTTGTTTTGACTATGTTATGAAAAACAATTAAAAAAATGTATCAAAAAAGAAAAGATAGAGCTCAAGTAATAATAATAATAATAATAATAAATAATAATTTGCCATTTATATAGCGCTACGAACCCTCAGGTATCTGAGCGCTGCTTATTATTACCCACGGTGTGTCTTGCTCATTTATCGACCTCGGAAGGATGAAAGGCTGAGTTTGGCCCCGCCGGGATTCGAACCTGCGTTAGCAGGCTCTGCACAGATGTCAAAGCGAGCGCTCTACTCGCTGTGCCACTTGACCAGCTGTCATGGGGAGACACATGGCATTGGATATGGCCAAGGAAAAGTGCACACGATCACACAGTGAGTAATACGTATCAAACAACATGCACCCAGGAACCAAGAAACATGCATACTAACCCCAGGATGTGCAAGTGGAACACAATACAAATATATGAAAAGGGATGTGGGGTAAGCACTTAGAAGTACCTTGTGATTACAAAGAAAGTTGGCAAGCTTCTAACCCACAATTGCTGTTACAGGTACTGTCCGCACTAAGCCCACATACAGGACAAGCAATGACAAGATCTGTGAGTTAACACCCTGTGATGGTATTGTATAAGGTAACTTCAAGACAGTGCTCACAAGGACGAGAAACACCTACTGGAATGTTGGCGAAACCCACAGATCCTGCTGATTAAACAGGGACCCAGAAAGGCTACAACAGCAAAGGGAGGATGACCTAATAGATAAGATACCTGACAAGGGACACGTAGGAATCGTGCTAGCAGAATAGTGAGGAAAACATAGGTATTCACACAGGAGCTGGATATAACAGCACACCACGCCTATATGGGGCCTTTCGCGTGTTTTTCACTCCCCACGCTGGAGCTTTCTCTGTCTTCTCGCACTCTGGGTTTCTTTTCCTTCTTCCTGCCCAATCTGGGGTTTCCTGAGTTTCTCCCGACTCCGCTGCTCTTCTCTTTTTTTACCCCCTACTCTGGGGTGCTTCTCTTTCTTTCGCCCGCCTCTCTCTGCACTTGAGCCACCCCCTACCTGATTGCCTCGAGCAGTCCTCCTCTAGAGCAGTTCAGACTAGCTGGCTCTCCTGTCATCGCAGAGCTTTTTAAATGACTCTTCTGCTGGACTCTGTGTCGGTCTCCCAGGGCTTTCCGTTCTCGGTCTGGCAACTCAGTCGGCGCAGAGTCGCTTATGTGACTTTTCCGCTAGGCCCTGCTTTGGCCTTCCGGGTCTCTTCTCTCTCGTTCTTGCCTCCAGAGAGATCCCACTTACCCAGTACCTTAATGTATTTTTAAGGGTAGCGGGCTCACCACACCGAGTCCCACAGGGGGGGTGGACCCCTTGCTCACTGTTCTCAGCGAGGCACAGCTCCACCTCACTGATGATGCCCAACAAGGCTGAAACACGTGTATGGGGTTGCTGTTGGTACTCTTGTTCAGAGAGGAATTGCCATAGCATTTCGGTGCTGGACTGCCCATGTGGGCGGGACAAAGACTGATATGCAAATGGATATTTCCCATCTGTGAAAGGTACAGTGAGCAAAAAGCGTGTGCTGCAAACTCTCATCTCAGAATAGGTTATCATGCCATGTTCTTTCTGGGGAGGAGCGCCTGCTACCTTTTTTGATATATTTGCAAGGAACTTGGGGTTGGTCACCCTGAGTTACCTGGGGGCAACCAGACGTGGACTCCCTGCTCACTGTTCTCTTGTTCAGAGGAGAATTGCCTAGCATTTCGGTGCAGGACTGCCCCTGGGCAGGACAAAGACTGATATGCAGGGATATTTCTTCTCTGTGAAAGGGACAGTGAGCTAAAGACTTGGTTGAGACTCTCCCAGGGCCATCCACCCATGAACAGGTCAATGGGCCGTGTTCGTGCTGGCCGTGTTCGTGCTGGTAGAGAGACTCCCAGACCCCCCTTTTGCATTCAAGAATAGGGTTCACGTTTGCTAGGTATTGAGAGTCAAGTAGCTCCTGGTTTGGGCTATTCCGAGCCTCATAATGATCTTTTCATTGGTTTGCAGGAGCTGTTAACAGTGCATGCTTCGAAAATAGTCTTTCTACTGTAATAGCCTGCAACTGCCATTGTCTAGTAGAATACAATGACGAGCGTTGGCTTGTGAGGGAATTAAAAATACATGGTGAAATTAATTTGATTGCATTTTTGCCCTGACCCCAACACCATTTAAACTTTAAATGATACATTAGATTTCCTTAGTTTCACAAAGAATTCTGATGTATTGCAATTTAAATGGTGTTACAATCCTCCAACGAAGTCACAGTGCTTTCAAATTGTACACCTGTTTAAAGCAATATTCAATGTTATGAGCATTCAAGGAATATCAATCTTTAATTTGTAAGAAAATAAATGCCAGTGCCTAAATATGTTCTTGGATTGGGGGAGGGGGAAGGGGAAGCTCCCAATCTACTGTTGAAACCACCCACTGTTGCTCCGTACACTGTCACATGTCTGCTCCATGCAGCGTCAACATATTTGAGGTTAAAGCTCCAACTCCCATTGGTTGGTTAATTGAGGGTGAAATCAACATAACATATTAGTTGTGTCTTGAAATAAAATACATGTTTAAGTGATTCTTTAAAACGCATCATCTTTAATATTTTGCTCTAATCCTTTCAGTGTCAAGTGGAGCATGTTAACCATCTAACCACAGGAAAAAAGAGCAAAAATGCTTTCCTCCTATAATAAATTGATGGATGAATGTAGGCAAAATCATTGCTGAACTGATGAGTTGCCTGTCAAACATTGCAGCAAGATCGTCTTGCATAAATTGACACTGATGACTTGCCCTCCTGTTCAATGTGGATCTTTCCCACTGATTTTGCCTCTGTGCTGGGGCTGTTGGCTGGTGACTGTCCTGTTTTTGTCAACCTAAACTGCTGGTTATTACACTAAAATGTACAGCAATGTCATGCGAGCTGAGTGGAGCAGTTTGTGGACCTAGCCAGCATCAGTGCCCAGGATTGTCACGTTGCATCTAATTGTTTTTATGAAAATGAATAAATAGTCCTGCTCTGACAACCTGGGTCATCAGGTTTGTGAATTACAATGAGCCAGCCAAGGATACAGAGACCCTGGACCTCATTATGACTCTGGCAGCAGCTATGCCGGTAGAACCGGCACGGCTGCCGCCAGTCATTTTTTTCCCGGTGCCCCGTAATGGGCAATTACCAGGGTATTACAGCCGTGGCGGACCCAGTAATTGCCCATTCCCGGGCGCCGGAAAATATTAGTCCGCATTCCTATTTGAGTCCCATTGCACTCAATGGGAATGGGGAGGTCGGATGCACCGGCATGGTCCGACATGGTCTGCGAGTGGGTGCCGTTCCGCCCGCCAGGTTGTTACCGGACCGGCAAACTTGTAATGAGGCCCCCTGTCCAGTGCACACTGTTGTTGATCATTATGTTACTATGACTGACTGACAGTTGAAATAATGAAGTTGCCAAAACACCACAATATAATCAAGCTGGGCTCAAAAATAAGCGCCAGGACTCAGAAATAAGTGCTGAGGCTTTGCCCTGGTAAGCCCACCCCACAAATTAAGCACTGAATATCATTAAGAAGTATAATACCAGTTCTCTACAAACACAAGCTAACGTTTCATTTCGTTTGGTTACATGTAAGTGCTGTAGAGAGCAAAATGTACTCCTTTGGAGGATTGTAGCAAAGCACACCTTTTTCAACATACATATATAAATTATGTTTTTTAGAGTAGCATCTTTCTTTAATGTATGAGTCATGCAATGTTTGTCGTTGCTTGTCTTTTACAGATTTGTTACTTTTAGATTTGATTTATTTGGGTTATTTAATACTCAATGGAGAAATGATGGCTCCACAGCGAAGGGAATAGAGATGTTTTTTCAGGCAATTGGTCCTTCTGTGAGTCATCATAAGGGCACTGCAGACAATGTTTTCTGGCCACTTCAGCATCACTCCCCCCAAAGTGGCTAATGTCGCTCCAAAATCCCCTTTCCCCCATTGCCATTGTTTAAAACAGTACAAATACTGTTGCCTTAGTAGCTGCAGCAGACTTTGCAGAGCGCAGGAGCAACTGTTTCCTATTGGGCTGTTAGGGAGAATTCTCTTATAAGGCTAATTTCCCAAACCTAGTGTGTCCCCCAGCAGCTTTGCTGGATTTTTGGGTTTTTTTTTCTCTCCTGCTAAGAGTGAGACTCTTTTACTCCCACTCTTAGGCATGATTTGAGGTATGTCTTTGACTTGTTATGTGCTTATGGGCTATGGGGTTTCTTTTTACTCCATAGGGTATCATCTGTTTTTCGGTATGTGTGGTACACAGCACCCTCAGTGCAGTACCACAGGGGTGTCACAGTGACCCCCAAACATAGACTCCATACCCTGGGACTGACTACTGTCTTCCAGGGCATGTAAAGTCACCATTGGCTTTACTAGTCCTAAATTGTGAACAGAACCAGTACAAACCATCATATTGTGAAAGTACTGGTAAGCGGTAATTCGATTGCCCCTGGGTCTGTTTTCAAGGGGGCACTGTCCAGTCCCCCCTTATCGAGTTTCTGGCTGGTGGCAGTGGTTACCACACAAAATATTCCACCGGAATATTCTCTATGGGATTTTCCCATTGATTTTAAACACACCACTTTTTGGTGCAATTTTAAAGATACCGGCGGTTTATTTATATAATATTAAATCACTGGTTGGGTCTTTTTGCCAGAACTCGATTCTAAAATGGCGTTTGTCCTTCTCTGTAACTCTGACCAAGGTCGAGCCCTTTGTTCCACTATTTTGGCGGGCTTCTCCACAGAAGCCCTCCAAATGGTGCCACTCTGTCTGAGTTCCACAGGAAGGGTGGAGGGGGGAATTGGCACCCTGGACTGCGTTGCCTTAGCAACCCAAGTCGCACTCTACTAGCATGTGTGATTGACAGGTAGGCAGATGAATGGAGGTTTTTCTGCATAAAAGCAGGGCCTTTGGGACTGGAACTTCAGAAGTCGCCACAGGACCCAAGAATCTGAAGAGGGAAGAAGCTGAGCCATCTGCAACAACGACACCACCGGTGAAGCCCTGCTGCAACTACCTCACCACTTTCCCGACGACAAGAGAAGATCTTCTACTGGACGAGTCTTCTTCCCCATAGCTGGTGGGATCAACCAGTTCGTCCTTTTCGCCTTCCAAAGACGTCTCTTGGTCAAATCGCCGTGCCAAGCACCCCGGGGGCCGGATAGCCAAGCTCACCACTTTTGACCGCGAATAAAAGAACCACACCTTATATTCGGGAACTCCACGGCTGGTTTCATCCCTGTGCAGTGCAACGACTCCCTGTTCCCTCCTCGACGAGATCTTCTCTTCCCCTGGTCGGAACCATGAACTTTAGCCACTGCCAGGAACAACTGCCCCCGCTTGAGCTTCCTTTCTCTTTAAGGTACTGTGTCCTGCCTGGCCTCCCTTTCTACAGATTGCTAAAGGTGACCCTTAAATCCTTGGCTTCTAAACTGGGTTGGCTCCAGGCCTTCTAACTATATCCTTTGAATCACCCCAACCTCTTTTGAACACTCTACAAAGACTTTTAGTGCACTTTAAACCGTGTGATCCTGGGCACATTTTGCTTTGCTCCATTTAAAGTGGGCCTGGCCTATGAACTTTGGCTCTACAGTATAACCTGCCTTTGTCCCCTTGCTCTGAATTCCTAAATGTGCTGGGAACTGTTTTATTTCAATGCTCTGCCTTTTTCTCTCCCTTTAACTACATTATCAGAGTGCCATCTTGGTTAAGCGCTCACATCTGTTCTAACAAATAGTAGTGTTTTAACCCTGTCTTGTCTGATAGCTATTAAGGGAGGTGTGTATTCTTTACCTGACTATGTTTTAACTTGCTTTTGATTGAGAGTGCTAGTATATGCCATAACGTGGGTTTTAAATAAATAATTATATACTTTTTATGCAAAGCTCTGGTCAGTGTTTGTTTGCTCTACTGTGTTTTGGCCCTATTGTGTATACTCTGCATACTGCCCTACTCTTCTTGAGAGAAGTCTGACTGCTCAGCCACAGCTACCAGGTAAATCTGGGTGGTGCAGACTGCTACCAATTGGGTTTACTGCTTACTCCTGTAGTCTTAATCTTTTTGCAGTGTTCCCAAAGGGAACTGCACAGGATTCTGCCTAACACGGGCCATTAGCCCTTAGGGGCCATCTTTGTTTCAGAGTCCTATGACGAATCCAGTGAATGTGTCCTCTCTCCCCAGGGGGAGCCACCCCTGTTGGTACTAAGGAGGGGAG
Organism: Ambystoma mexicanum; assembly: GCF_040938575.1. Taxonomy (NCBI): domain Eukaryota; kingdom Metazoa; phylum Chordata; class Amphibia; order Caudata; family Ambystomatidae; genus Ambystoma; species Ambystoma mexicanum. The sequence goes on along the minus strand of NC_090936.1, from coordinate 292,978,143 downwards.
CCTGCTAAGCTTAACACCCAATAGGGGCTGGTCAAGCAGGATTCCACTGGGGTGACCCCCAGTGGGATCCTGTCCTCACCTTTTGAGGACAGGAACACTGTAGAAAGGGATATACATGGTTTTCCCTATTCCCAAGAGCGTTTTATATTTGTTGGGTTGCATGGGGGTTAAGCTGTGTAATGATGTGGAAATGCATGAAAGAAGGACTGGTGTGATTTCTGACTTGCCCTCTATCCCCTCCCCCCCCATATGCATAGTATTCGTTGGGATGGAAAGAACACTGGGAAGTCTCACCACCTGGGAAGGATAAAACGCCAATCCAGATTGAAGAGAGAGAGAGGGCAACAACCGCACGGCTGGAGAGACATGGGGGCCTCTTCCTGGGAGGTGTGTCAGGAGATGCAGTGTGTACGCCAGGTGGGGCAAGCAAAACCGCGGCCTGAGCCCTCGGAACGCTGCAAGCCCTGCTGAACTAGTATCCAGGAAGGCCCGGCTGAGAGGAACTGCAAGACACTGAAACTGCCGAACAACTGACTTGTGGTGCGGCCGTAACCGGAGTCATGCAGGCAGACCACCGGCCAGCTCTGTCTGATACAGAGCAACACGAGCAGGTCATAGAAGCAGAAATGCAGAAGCAAAGCTTCCCAATTCTCCTGAGGAGTAGCGCAAAGAAAGAAGAAGTACGCTGTTGCTCTGGGGAATCGGGAGAGTACAGGTGAGCCGAATAAGACCCCAAGGAGGGGTGAGCAGACGAGACCCCAAAGCAGGGTAAGAGAATCCTGACCTCAAAGCGGAGAGAGAGAAGGTCCACCCCAAGGCACAGTGAACGAGGCAAGACCCCCAAAGCGAGGTGAGAGAATCCAGTCCCCAAAGCGGGGTGACGGAACCCATACACCATGGTGGGATGAGAGAAGTAGGATCCCAAGGTGGGGTGAGAAGGTGAACACCCCAACTGGGGTGAGAGCGACAGGACCCCAAGGCACGGGAAAGATACCAGACCCCAGGGCGGGGTGTAAGAAACCAAAAAGCCAAGATGATACTCGGAACAGTCTACTATCAAGGAGGGGCAAAAATACTAGAATCAGAAAAAAGACACTTATCAGACATGTGTGAACTGTGCTAGAGAGAGAACACTTGAAAAGACATTCAGGTCACCCGATCAAGTGTGCATTAAGGGCAAGGAGACCTGGGAAAGAAAACATACCTCCCTGGGGTCAGAAACCAGCCACCGTTCACGTATAAGGCCTGAGGGCCTACATGTATCTTTGTTTGGTTTATATGTTTTGTTGTAAGTGGTAGGAACATAATATAGGTTAACATAGGCTTTCGGACAGAGGACTTTTCTTGCTTTCTGACAACCTTCCTGACAAGCACCTCTTAACAGTTCCTTTTATAGAATAAAGCCAAGAGTTTAAACCTAGGGACACAGAATAGGTTTGCAGCTGGTAATAAAGGAAAGTCAGTCACAATGCGACTTTATCCTTCTCGCAATTTTGATCTACCACAGTCCTCATTTGCTTCTTAATCGGTGCTTACTCTTATGTAAGCTGAATGACAAAAATATTTCTTGTTTTTAAACTTTGTAAAGCTGACAGGTTTGTTTTGTGGCACTGACAATGTTGCACGTAGCACTGATAACTACCAGATGCATGTAGATGTCAAACAATGACTAGAAGCCAGTGACTATCTTGCAGGCCCATCTGGGGAGTGTCCAAGTCTTGAAAGGACTCCAGCCCAAATCACCGTTGACATAGAGCACAAGTTGTCCCATGTCAAGTATCAAAGAACCATTCCCGTCTTCGTTATGCTTGCTACATATTTCATTATGATACGTGTAGTGCTGCAGTTATGTGTACACAAATGGAAACTGGTATGCGCTAAAAAAATGCATATTTTTGAGAGGCAAGACTGTGAATGAAGTCCTGTTAATAAAACGTGGGAACTGGTTTGTCTGCATTACTAGCTTTAGTAGGATTTACATTGCAGTGAGTTCATCTCATGGGATCAGATACACAAAGATGGAAATCTCCAGAATTCTTGGCACAACCTTCAGGCACAGGTATTAATTCAAGCAAAGCTTTCATTTGTGGAAATGGGAGAGTGATGCTGATGGAGGAACCCATGTGTTGAAAGCTTGTGAAATGTTGTGTGTGGAGCCTGGGTGAATGTGCAGTAGTTAGATGTGCAGCTGCTGAAAAGTGAATGTGCCAATTGGTGGCACCCTTATCTTGCCCTTTGTCTTACCTGTAACTAAAGACCTGTATCTGAAGATCTGTGTTGGGCTTACCTTACCCTGCCTCAAAGGATCATCAATAAAACTGCATCCTTTCATGTTTAAACTGTAGATCATTATTAGGACTATTTAGTTTGGGGTATAGTAATGTCACAATGCTATGAAACTACTAGCTATTACTGTGATCTATTGAATGGTCCTCGTTGTGCAAAGTAGCTCTAGAAGGTAGTGTTTTCTTAGAATCTGGCATAGGGAAAGAAATGTGAAACAACTGAGGACCAAACCGATATTATCTGTGATAGAGTGAAGGACCGAGCAGTACAGCAATAGAAAGAGGGTGAGTGTGGTGTGGTGTGTGTATTTTTGGATTTGTGCCACAGACTATACACAAAAAGCAAGTTCCCCCATCTTTCAGGCACTCCAGAATGTCTTAATTGTACATCTCTACACACATTTATTCTCTTTGTTTCTTATATCACATTCATTACACATACACTAGGCTAAGACCACATTTGTAACATTTTGCTTGAATAGTGTGAAGTATGCAGAAAAAAAGTAAGTCCAAACAGTTTTACTCCAACTGTATTTATTAAGTGGATCCTTACAAATGTCCCTCTCCACTGCTAGGCTGCAACTGCCAGAGCTTCACAGAGGACCAACATATATACACATGAAACATTCTATTACGTCGCAATGTGCCTGCAATGGCAGGAGCTGGGAAATGAAAGTAAATAAACAACTTTGAAAGATACATGGAGCAAGAAAAAACATGTTGATTGTATAACTGTTAGATAGTGTTTACTCATGCAGTGTATATATATATATATATATATATATATGTCATATTTATTTACAGCACAGAAATAAGATATAACAAATAGCTTCTTGGTCTTCATGGTAACTCATCAGAAGTTACAATCTGACAACCAGGAGTTCCAAACTGCTGCGGCTTCATGAATCCCAATTTCGACCCCTGCAGGAATTCTATAAACGAGCACACAAATCGCTGCCATTTACTCCTAAAGCTCACTCTACAAGTGGTACTGAAGTGACATTTGCTTTTGTTGCTAATTCCATTTCAGACACCATTTGCAAAACTGCCTCTTGGACTTTAGTGCAGACAATTACATATCACTATTGTGTAAATATGCAGGCACAGACAAATTCACAGGTGGGCCAAGCTATACCAAGACATCTATTTGCAACTGTTCCTCTAGCTCACTGTGTTAGAGAGAGAACACTCTAGCTCACCCACCGTTGTTTTCAGTTTGTGCTTACTATGCTATGCAAAGCATGTGAGTCTGTACAGTTTCCCAAATCTCAGAAGGCAGCTTTCCATACCCAGGAAGTGTCTCTCTGTGCTTTCCATCGGTGTAGGGTCTGATGGGAGCTGATGTACAGACACCTATTGCTTCCTAGGCTTACACAACTCACATTGTGTCAGAAAAACAATCATTCTGAGGACGTCGATGCATGGTGTATCAAAGGTACATGCATATATAGGAAAGGGATAGCATGACCAGAATGCCCTGTCAACACCATTGTAATAAAGAAGTGAACAACTTGTAAAACTCCAGACAGACCACTAGATGGTGCCCCATGCAGGATGTGACTCTAAACAGACACCCAAACTATTAAAGGATGAACATTGTGTTTATTTGATGCCAGGTTAAATAAGGCTGTGGAAAGTTTGGTACAAGTCAGTTAATATCACCAGCATCAGAGGGGATTGAGGGGAACTTGGACAATTTCTTCTGGTTTGGGGGTTTGGTCAGACCCAGAAAGGGTGAGTTTCAGCAGTGTTTCTTTGTTAATCACTTGTCTCCGATTGGCCTACAGACAAGATAGCATAGGGGCTGGCCATGAAGTCCTCTACCAATTCAGTGAGAAAAACGCCATACCCTGCTTTTGGACTGCTTCCTGACTCTGCCCCAGTTCTTCCAAGGGACTGTTACACAAGCAAATGCTGGAGCTTGCAAGAATACACTGCTTGCGCCTCAGAGAGTGGGAAGGGCAGACATGCATGACTGTGATGATTTCCTTGGAATCTGAAACTCATGGCTGCGCTGTGGAGTTGTCCAGTGCAGCTTGCTTGGCTGATATGCCATCAGATAACTTCCTTGCACCAGACAATCTCTTCTGTCACCATACGCAAAGCCTGGACAACAGCAGAAGGACAATCATGCCATTCCTTGCCATAACAGCAACCCTTGTCTGAGATTCTTGCCACAGAACTAAGCGTAAGAACTACTGTTACAGGCACGTAACCTATCTTTGAGTAAACCATATTGTGCTTATAATTGACAGATTGATGCTTTTCAGAATGATATGATCCCTCTTGTCTTTGCAGAGCTTCTTGAGAGAACTAGTCCCCATACAGGTATGGCTGCAGTGGTGGCAGCAGCAGCACACAGAGGTGAGCTCCCTAACTTTTGTGTATGCTTTAATCTCACAAAAAGGCTCATTCTTTTTCCCAGATGCAGATAATTGCTTCATCAGAGGGAGCATTGCAATGCGCAAGAGCCGTCATCCATGTATATATTTTTTCTTTGTTTTTTCTTTCTGTCTGTGTGTTTCCAGCGACTTCAGTTGATTACAGTTCCTTTGCAGACAGATGCAACAGCTGGATAGAGCACATTAAACTGAAAGCTCACACCATAAGGCGTGGATCAGTTAAGACAAGTAGGCGGATGTTGTTTCTACCACATTATGATAATAATCTGAGGCCTCTATGATTCCCCAAAGGTGATGGGTGGACCTTCCAACCCAATTATGGCATTGCAGATTAAACCTGCATCAAATAGTAGAGTGTGAAAGCTGCAGATCCTTCCTATTTGCATGCTATACATACATGATAGGGGTAAGTTAAAGTGCTTGTACAACACCTCTACATAGGAGGTGCACATCAAGTAATCATAAAATTAACTGTCTCACTTCACATTTGTCTGTACATGGTAATTATGTATTTTACATCATTAATTCATATAGATTACAAAGGTGTTGAGAATGGAAATTAGTCCACCAAAACAGACATGATCTTTTAGGAAACTGTTGAATAATAAATTAACCTTACATATATAATCTGTGATAAAAGTAAGCACACGAGAAGAGTTCATTAATTGTCCACTGGGTGGAGAGCAAACTTAGGTTATATTAAATAGGAAGACAGAGAATTTAAGACCTCACACTGGTCAACTTTCACACTCTTCCCTTAATTATCTGTTTCCTCAGAAAAACAATAATTTTACAAATTGTGCATCCAGATTTTTCTTTTAATTTCTCTTCTTCATGATTGTTGACTGCTGTATGTGCTGTAACACGCATCAATTTTTCCTTTGCAGGAATGTCACTGTTCTTCAAAAGCAACTTTTATTTCAATTTTTTCATCTATCGTTTTGTATGTGTGCATGCATTGCATGTTTTCCTTTTCTTTTATGAAAGTCTTCGTGTTTCATACCACATGGCTGAGCTTCACAGATCTCATAACTGAATGCTGTCACTTGGCCCTTGTGACTAGGGGAGTGCAGTCATGCCTTTTGATGTGAATGATTTGTAGATATGCTGTCAGTAGCTAGTTTTATTTTCATCCCTTTTTCCTCACCTGTCTTTTTTCAGTCAGTTCACTTGAGAAAGCAAGTCCTCTGGCAGAAGGGCACTCCCGTCATCGCTCTGGTACTTGCACAAATTCCACTGTTCCTGTTGTCAAGATGACACCTCTTTCTTTTTTACCGGGAGCCAAAATAACCAAATATCTTGGGATAATCAACATGTTTTTTATACGAGAAACAACATCTTTGCGTGAGGTGAGGTATTTAAATGAATTCAAATATACAATTAATGTTCTTTACTTCTTCCTTACTACTTTGTGAGACCCAATTGGCATTGCTCCGTTATTGCTCAAATTCGTTGTCAAGCTATCCCGTTGAAAGTAAAGCATTCAGAAGTATCGGTGTACAGGTAAAAATGAAGTATTTTTCATTAACAGATGAGATAAAAATATCCTTTTACTTCTGCCTCTCTTTTACTTGCAAATCTGATACTTGTCATTAGAAACCGTTTCTACTGGATGTGTTTCCTCCACAGATTCCTCATCTTAGATATATTGTAGGCAATGATCACGTAAAGCGCATTTTTCACCAGCAGGGGCTAGGTGTGCCTTGTCACTGATCCTTTCTGATGGTCCACTTCATGGCTCTGAAAGTGATGGCCTCCAGCCATTAAATTAGGTACACCACACGCTGTAACGTCAGTTCCACCCCCCCACCACCCCTGCTCTGCATCTGAGTGAACAAAATTAATAACCTATGATCTTGCTCTCTCAGGTTCAATGCTCTCTCTATGCTTGCATTAGTCGAGGATGGTGATGAGGGATCTGTGTGAGACGCATCCATCAGGACAAAGACTAGCCAGCAGTAAGTAATTTTTTCTAATGCATTGTCTCCTCCTACAGATTCCTTTTCTTGGTTACACTCCCATAGCTATCAGAGAGAACCCTGAACAATATAGGTACAGGCCTTCTAAATACCTGTTTGCAACTGGGAAAATGGCAAGTGCCAGAGCTGTGTCTAGGTTTCTACAGAAATGGCCTCCAATTAAAGCTCTTTAAATCATCAAGTCACAACGTATGCTTTTAAATGCTTTCATCTCTACAGCTTATTAGATAGGTTATGCAGAGAGCGGAGTGAGGCAAGAGGGTTTGCTGTGTTTTCTCTTTGAACACGGTGTTCCTACAAGCAATCAGTCTGCAGTGGCTGCTATTTCCAGTGGAGGTGTGTCTACATAATCTCAGACTCAACCCCCCGAGCGGAGCGAGAGCGGGGTGAGGCAAGAGTGTTTTGCTGTGTTGTCTCTTAGGACACAGCGCTCCTACAAGCAGTTTGTTTGCAGTGACTGCAATTTCCAGTGGAGGTGTCTACATAATCTCAGCCTGAAACCACGAGCGGAGCGAGAGCCCGAGTGGAGTGAGGCAAGAGTGTTTTGCTGTGTTTGGCGGGTTGTAGCGGTAGCGCAACTGGCTGGCTGAGGAGGCGGAGAGTTGTTGGAGAGACACTCTCGGTAGGGGCCGTGGGGCTCTCCGCACTCTTAACAGTTGCCGTTGAATCAGCAGACTCGACTGAGCCTACTCGCCCTTAAGATTGCAGAGGCTTTGATTATTTCCTATATTCTCGGAATAGTGGATATACACCTTACAACTAACTGAATGACCGGAGACCAGAGTGAACCTTTGGAAAGCTGAAAAGCCAGAGCCAGGTGGAGCTGGTGGGAAAATCACGCTCAGCCGGAATTGGCCAGCACTACTCCAGCCGGGTGGGCTGGGGAATGTTAAGGTAGGACTTTTTACCTTCCTAGCAGGGTCAGTTTCTACGTCTCACCTCCCTGGACTCACTTACCCACCCAAACCCTTTGACTGAGATTGCTAAACCTTTGAAGACACTTGTAGAACGTTTATGTACCATGTCACACACGCATCCTCGTACAAGATGACAGGTCAAACATCAGGAAGAGCTAGAAGACCTGAGTCTAAATACCTTGAGACAAACCCATGGGGGAGAGTTGGCACGTCAAATAATGCAACCGTGTGCGTTTTCTCCAGGTCAACAGCAACTCGTCCCGTTAGAGCAACCAAGAACGATGACTCATAATAAGTGAGGTATAAATTCACCCCCAAATTGGGAAGCTCAAGGGAAAGATGGGGAGAGAGCTGTGGGTATGGCTTTGGATTACACAAGTAAAGTGCCCAAGACCACCTCAGTGGCACTGGCAGCAAAATCCCAAGTGCAGCAGCGGATAATATCCCGGAAAGTCAATTTTGGGTGTGGTTTGGGAAAGTCAATTTTGGGTGTGGTTTGGGAAAGTCAATTTTTGGGTGTGTTTGGGAAAGTCAATTTTGGGTGTGGTTTGGGAAAGTAAATTTTGGGTGTGTTTGGGAAAGTCAAATTTGGGTGTGTTTGGGAAAGTCAAATTTGGGTGAGTTTTTGTTCACCTACATTGCTACCTGCTAGCCCAGTGACCACTCCATACCTCTGATCTTGTATATTTCTCCTACTGCCTCCTCTCTCTACCTGCCCATGGCATTATCCGTTTCACCTATCTATTCCAACTGTTTCTCTATCAACTTTCCTTCCCTTCTCACTAAGTCTGGTAAGAAGAAATTCAAAAAGGATATATTGGTTTCTAACCCTGGTCTCCCCATCACTGATACCTATTCCAGAGCCTCTGCCAGACAAACCCTTACTGACATCCTCTTTTTCGTTCCTTCACAAGATCTCTGGCCCCTCATATGATCTCTGTGCTCTGTCCTGTCTCCTCCTCTCCCATTAAGGGTAGCACCCGCTGGGAAGTAAGTATGGATCTCTTTGACTACTCTAGAGTCTTTATTAACATCTATCTAAATGGCACTGTCATGGTGCAAGGCCTTCAGGCTATCCTCCTCCTCTTTGATAGGCAGTTCCTTCGCCTCATCAACTTCCTCTCATCTCCAGCTGTCTCCTACTCTCTTCCTCTGGCTACCTTGCCCTCCTCCACCTCCTCCTTTGCCCCATCTCAAGCTCCTTCCACACCTCTGCAGGGCGTACCTACGATCTGTACCCCTCCCCGGAAGGTCTTTAAGTCTGGCAACCTTCTCCATCTCGCCACTCTAAATTCTCGCTCGGCCGTTAAACACTCGTCTAACATATGTCACCTCCTAGAAGAACTCGACCTTGATGTACTCAGTCTCACCGAGACATGGTTCACAGCCAGCTCTACCACGAGTTTTGACACACTCCTCCCCGACGGCTACAAGATCCTCTCAGCTCCCAGATCCAATCGGCCTGGAGGGGGTGTAGCCGTTACCTTCCCTGAGTGGATCCCTGCCTCTCTCATTCCCACTCAAATGTACTCCTTGTTTGAATGCCTACTCTGCAGGCTCTCTCTCTCTCTCCTAACCACTCTCTTACTGTTGCTACTCTCTACCGGCCCCCTGGTCAAATCACCTCTTTTCTTTCTGAGTGGGCTGACCTCTCCTCTTCCCTCTTGGCCTCTACCACTCAACCTCTCCTCCTTGGTGACCTCAACATTCATCTTGATTCTACCTGTCCCTCATCTTCACTCTTTCGCGACCTCTGCGTTTCACTCTCCCTCTCCATCCTTCCTTCCGGCCCGACTCACTTGGCTGGCCACACACTTGTTGTCTTGATCTCATCCGGCCTCCCCCTCTCTACCCCCCTTACCACTCCTCTCTCCTGGAGTGATCACTGTCTCCTCTCCTCTCGCCTCTCCATCTCCTCCCCCCAAGCCAAGTCCACTCCTAGATTGCCACCCACCTTCTCAGATATCCGGCCCATGAAGCGTGTGTCAGTCGAGGCCTTTGCTGCAGCCTTCTCCCCCCCTCCTCCACCCCAGGCTGACTCACACCCTGACACAGCCCTCTCTCTTCTCTACTCCTCTATTTCTGCTACTCTTGATACTCTTGCCCCCGTCATGAGGATCCGTTTAAAGTCGAAAGCCAAGTGCAATTCTTGGTATGACTCTGACCTAGCTACACTTAAACGGAAGTGTAGTGCAGAGGAAAGGAAATGGAGGGCTTTTTGCTCATCCTCTGACAAACTGGCCTGCCTCCTGCTCCAAAGACAATACGGACTTGCTGTCCACACTAAGAAGAGAGTCCACATACAAGCCCGCGTCTCTGCGGCATCTAACAACTCAGCCGAACTTTTCAAAATCTGCAAGGAGCTGGCCAACCCTGCTGCAGTCTCCACCCCTCCTCTCTCCTCCCAGGATCTTTGCAATGCCCTTGCCTCTCACTTTATCTCTAAAACCCAGAACATCCTGTCCACCCTCTCCTCGGCTCCCCCTCCTCCTCAGCCTGCTGACCCTCCGTCAGCTACCCCTCATCCCCCTTTCTCCTCCTATCCGCTTTTCTCCCCTGATGAGATATCTAGACAAGTCCGATCTATGCAAACCTCATCAAAACAGGTCCATGCCTGTTCCTCTAAAACCATTAACACCCTTGCGCCGGCCCTTGCTGATTTCTGCAACCTCTCCTTTGCCTCTGGCTCTTACTCCACCCCTCTTAAACACTCCCTTGTGCATCCTCTCCTCAAGAAATCCACTGCTGATCCGTCATGTCCGGCAAACTACCGCCCAATTTCCATTACTCCCTTTTTGGGCAAGCTCCTGGAAAAGCTGGCCATCTCTCAGCTTGATCTCCATTCTGACTCTTTTGGCTCCCTCCATGACCACCAATCTGGCTTAAGAGCTGCCAGAAGTACGGAAACTGCTCTCCGGAACATCCGTGAAAACCTGCTCTCCAACCTCGATTCTAACATTCCCTCTGTCCTCATCCTACTTGACCTCTCCTCTGCGTTTGACATGGTCAACTATACCACCCTGCTCAATCATCTTCGTGACAACCTCGGTATCACTGATCAGGCTCTGCCCTGGCTGACCTCTTTTCTCTCTGATCGACCCTCCCGGGTACAACTTGGGTCCTTCCTATCTTCTATCTCCCTCTCCACATGTGGTGTTCCCCAGGGGGTCTATTCTCTCGCCCTGGCTTTTCAAACAATACCTGGCAACTCTCGCTTACTGCATCTCAATGTTCTGCTCAACTTTCCAGTGCTATGCTGACGACACCCAACTCATTTTCAGGCTTCCTTCAGCCTCCTCTCCTCAAGACTGAGATCCTCCTTATTGGTACACCGTCTTCATCATTTCCTCTCACTCTCTGGCCGGCCTCCCTTGGCCCTCCTCCCATCTCCACTTGCGCGGCTAAGAAACTTGGGGTTATCTTTGACTCTACACTTTCCTTCTCCGCACACATCTCTGATGTTTCCAAAAAATATAACTTTTTACTTCACCTCCTTAGAGGTACTCTACCTTTCCTCTCCTTCCCTCAAAAGCTCACTGTCTCCCAAGCTCTGGTTCTTTCCAGACTGGATTACTGTAACAGCTTCTTCCTAAATCTACCTGCCTCCACTCTCCGCCCTCTATAACTAATCCAGAACAGGACTGCAAGACTTTTCCTTGGCCTCAAGCCTTGGGATCGTATCTCTCCAGCCTTGAATTCCCTTCATTGGCTCCCAGTGGATGCAAGGATTAAATTTAAAACCCTCTGCATTGTCCACAAGGCTTTCTGGGGCCTGGGTCCAAAATACCTTCAACTATCCCTCTGTAAATACCTCCCCTCGTGAGCCCTTCGCTCCTCTACTTCTAACTCCCTCAGGGTTAGTCGTTTTGCAAAAAAACAAGCTGGAGGTAGATCCCTGTCTTCGGCTGGTGCCTCCCTTTGGAACAGCCTCCCGGCCACCTTGAAACTTGAGGAAAAACATCTTCGGTTCTGGAAACTTCTCAAGACCTTCCTCTTTGCCTCTGCCTTTGCCCCCCTTCTCCCCTGTTGATCTGTTTCTTCTCATGGCATTGTGCACCTGGCCACCCTCTGTTCTTTCGGGCCAAGGTATCTGCTCACCCTGCCACCCTCCTGCACTGCCTCCAGGCCACCATCTGCACTAGGGTTCTGTATCTGTACCCGTCCAGTCCCCCTCCCACGTTTCTTCTGCACTTATCAGATATACCTTTCTGACTAACTTTCACCTGTCACTTGCTGGCTGCACTACCATGGTTTAAAGCCCTTATTTATTATTTATTCTATTTTAATATTTATTTATGTTTTCTCTCCTCCGCTTCGCACTTTCCACTCCCCCATTTTCCTTTCCCATGCACTTGCGCTTTCTGAAATGTCACTGGGCCTAGTAAGATCGCTGTTTTCTTTCTGTTTTTTTTCTCTCCCTTGTTCCCCTCCCTTTTTGCCTGGTCGCGCACTTGTGTACGAGCGCAATGTAAATAAAATATCATTTCATTTCATTTCAATCATTGCGGGTGGAGGACTACTCATATCTCGAAGATGTATTTAATAGACCAGACTCCCCGGATTACACCATCCTTCCCGATATGGAGGGAACAGTGACACCAATACGTCCTTGACCTCGGTGTCGAGGTTAGAGCAACAGCGCACAGCATTAGCAATAAGATTAGCCCAGGACGCAGACCTACTTAACGCAGCGCGTTCCTATCGGAGAAGGCTCAGTGGGTTCAGTGGTGTGACTACCTCATCTCCTGGCCCCTCTGTGTCACTCACCGTCTGGCGACCCCCGGATGGTGGTTCAGGATGAGTGCCGGACTCCTGGTTAGTCCAGTTGATTGAAGAACTGGGTTATTCCTTAACCCAGGTCTCTTCACTTGAGGGAACTCTTTCTCCTGATGCGCCCCTCTGATGTGTAAACAAAACAGGCAGAGGAGTAAATTAAATGAAAGAGCGGGAGAACACACCACCACATTACCAGGCTGCAAAAGAAAGCACAAAGGCTACTGAATGGTACACAAAAAGATAATATATACCATTTTGTCTTAAGCAATTAACCTGATCCCGCTCTGTAGGGTGTTCAGGAGACCAGACAGCGCTGGTATCAGGACACAGACTCCTAACAGGAAATAAGGTATGTGTCCCTAAATACACTAATATACAGTATGTCTTAGTAGCAAGATAGAACACATTTTTACCCATAGGCAATGGTCTAGTGGAAGATATGAGGAGGAAGGATGTGGCCAAAAGAATTCAGAAGAATGAACAACGGAAGGAAAAATAACAGGGGAGGTTAGTAAGGCTCTTACCGGGAGGCACAAGGGTCGCACTAGTTCCGAGGTGGTGCACACGATAATAACAGCAAGGCGTGCTGGTTGTGCACTTTATCTCTAAACAGGAAAAGTTCCCAAGTCTTTTTGCAATGTCCGTAGGAAGTCGGGAAATGGAAGAGAAGTTAGAGCAAGTTCCGTGCGGGATATCTGGAGAGGGCAAGAGCAACGGCTCCGAACTAAGTACAGAATGGAGTCTGCATGAGCGAGGAAGGTAGGTCATAGAAACTGCATGCAAATGAAATCCAGGGACAGGCACATTTTGGCAGTGGCGGGACATGTGAAGTACACAATCGGGACGCAATCAGAATCCAATAACAAGCAAGGTTGTCAAAGACGAGGAGTTCAGGGTACAAAATCAGCAGGGAATCTGAATCCAAAAACTAAGGCACTATGTCAGTCTAGAAAAATGGATACCTCTACTTTGTGACCGCAAACGTATTTTGGTGGCCGTGGGCCAACCGTCTCATGCACGATATGACAGAATATAGGTTTTCGAGTTTGCCAATGAACAGCCATTTTGATATAACAAGAATCGCCATTTTGTTTTCTAACCATTGCTCATTGCTTTCTGTTCCTATTGCTTCGCAGTATATTTTCCGCTTGCACTGCTCGACTGTAAAACATTGTTGTCTGTATGTGAAAAGGACAAGGCCGCAGAGCCGAGAGGATAACAAGAGTTAGTTGAAACACAAACGTAGGCATCGCCAGGAAGAATGCCCGGATCCCTCCCGAATGTAGCCTTGAAGCAGAGCTGCAGGGCATTTAATCATTTCGCAGCTGCCAGCCAGTCTCGTTATATGGTAGAATATGTTAGAATAATACTGCTAAAGGCTTGAATTATGCTTTTCTTACGGCCCCCCTTTGCTGAGCCCGCTAGAGCGTGTCGGCTCCCAGGACGCGAATAGCACCTAATAGATAGCAAGGTCCGGAATGCAACTCTTCCCCCCGTATGTAGCTCGCTTCCAAGAACAGAAGCGCTGTGTTCTATTCAACAACTGAAAGATGCCTTCGCACTCACAAATTGCAAATTGTTACTAGAATAGATGTTTGAAGGTGTCATAGTAATCAGAGATGTCTCCATCATCACACCAAGTTCAAAGAAACTCAATAAGGGGGGGTGTTAAACATGTCATAGCTGATTGATATGCATTTTGTATATATGTAACTAATGTACGTAATTCACTCTCTTGCGTCCCTCGAGGTCTAGAGATACACGTCGCGGGGCGTGAGACCGAGTTGGCCAACTGAGACTTTTGCTTTGCAATAAACCCTAGCTTTGGGAGTACAACCTTGTGTCTAGCATATCTATCATGTGTGGTGACTCGCCTTGTTTCCATAGACGTCTGGGTCCCCTAGGGGCCCCTTTCAAGATGGCGCCCGAATAGGGACCCTCCCCCACTTGTTCCATCGCATAACGTAATTGAGTAAGGCGGAGAACGGCGAGGACGGGACGATCGAGCCGGGATCAAGAGGTGTTCGGGGCACCAAGTAAAAGTGATGAGAGACTCCTTTGCAGATCTGCACACATCTGATCCCTGATCGACGTGCCTGGCTAGAGAACAAGGAGGCGAGGGTCCCGAAACGAGGCGGAAGCCAAGAAACGCAGACACGACGTCCTTTGGTGCATCAGTATACAGACGACTTGATTTATCAGGTGAGTCATTCCCCGATTCAAAGTATCCTGATATTGGTTGAGAGTTGACTATGCAAAATCAAACGCCCTAGGTAAGGTTGATTAACCAGGGGGAAGGTTGAAACATGCCTGGGGTATTGTCCACCTTAGCGGGGTTTTTCCGCTGTGGTAGACAATCTTTGGAAGATGGCCAAATTGTACCACCTGAGGGAACGCCGGCGTATGAGATGTATGTGAAGTATGGAGTGGGTGCGAGAATATTCTTGTAGACTTGGCATAGGCAAACCAGAAAGCAACAAGACCATCAGTGGCCGATTAATGGTAGTTTTGAGATAGCGAGGATAGACAACCTGGAAAGGGTGTTGAGAAGAAAGAAAGCGCGTCCTGCAGCATTTGAGACTATTAAAGACGAGAAAGGAAGCAATGCTCCGATTTAAAAGCAGAGCAAATCATGCGCACAGGTATAAATCGAAAGGTGACGTAGCGGAAGAGAAAGAAGAGGAGGAGTGGACTGAGAGTCTAAGAAGGGCAGGTAGGCGTGACCAGTTGAATATACCCACAACGAGCATAATATATAGCGGATGAATTAATAGAAAATATATTGACCCATACAAAACAAGGCCCAAAATCAGAAGTAAGACCAGACACGTCAGTAGCTATTGCCCAGACCCCGCCCGTAGCTCAAGCTCC
Organism: Ambystoma mexicanum; assembly: GCF_040938575.1. Lineage (NCBI taxonomy): Eukaryota > Metazoa > Chordata > Amphibia > Caudata > Ambystomatidae > Ambystoma > Ambystoma mexicanum. Next base: position 292,962,913 of record NC_090936.1, on the reverse strand, counting down.
CCCTCCGGTAGCGCAAGCCCTGCCGCAGCCACAGACCGTGCGCGTAACACCTCCTATTAGCCAACCAGGCCCACAACAGACACTCCCTGTTCCCATTGTCCCATCCGCACCTCCCGCCTCAGGCACAGACTCAGTACCGTCCGTTCCTCCCGGGGTTGAAGTTGAGAGGCGGGACTGACCAACGGGGATACACGAGGGTAACTCGCAGCGCAATCAGCAAAGAAAGGAAGGTGGAATTGCAGCAACAGGCAGAGATGTATATAGACGGGAATGATGGGATGGCAGCAGTGGCTTCGATATATGACTTCCGTAGAAGCAACGAAAGACAGGTAGTCTTGGAATGCATGGGTGAATATTTGGTGGAAAATTGAAACAGCTAATTGGGAAATTACCACTGCATCGATTGTTAGATTTGAATGCATTAGCACGCTGTAGGGAGAGAGATGAAGAAGTGAGAGAACATGTATATGGACTTTTTGAGCTTAAAGATGAATTAGATAATGATTATGTCGAAATGTTTACTGCACCTGTCAAAGTGTTTACTACACCTGCGTACAGGAGTAGGGATATCGGGAGACCTTAGAAGGGGGAAAAGGGGTTGCATAATAAACGGCAGCAGTTACCATCACCGGGGCAGAAGGAGATGGTGAACGAATTATCGTTGCTAAAACAGGTGGTTGCAGACTTGAAAGAATGTCTAATAAGAACACAGGTACTATTGCAGCAAGTAACAGGACATAATATAGGGCGAGGGAACGCACAAGGAAGGAGTAATTCGAGTATGCATGGGGAACAGTGGGACCGAATCAGTGTGCGTATTGTAAGGAGGAAGTACATTGGCGAGCGCAATGTCCACATCTACAGAATAGAAATGGGTCTGGTCAGAGGAGACAGCATAGAGGACACCCAGGAGCGAATGGACCAAATAGGAATAGTATGCAGCAGCATCACAATAACGGAGGTAATCAAAACCAAGGCCAAAACCAAAATGCCCCAAACCAGAGTCAGGGACAGCAAAATCAACAATATGGAAACCAGAGTGGGGGAAATAGAGGGAAGAGTGGGAACGTTTTCGATACACAGCCAAACACGTATTACAGTAATAGTAATGATTAGTGACATCGGACGATGTGTTATTTCCCCAATAGGACAGCCCAGGACAGGGGTCGGAACCAGTGTCTATTCCCGTGAATCAGAGAGGACCCTACGTAGAAATTAGTCGGGAATGAGGAGCACCGCTTTCTTGTAGATACAGGAGCACAGAAGTGTTCAATAGACCATCACTTGGTTCCGGAGATACCACTGTCAGGGAAAAAGAATATTTCCGTAGGGTTCGCAGTTACACCAGTCATAAACCCAGTGTCCAAACCAGTCTCAGTTACCATAGGACCATTTACTGAACATTGTCCTTTCCTTTTAACAGAAAATTGTGGGGAGAACTTGTTGGTATTAAACTTGTTGAAAAAACTAGGTTCCGTTATACATTGCACGGCAGACGGAGTGTTTCTAACGATTTGGCCACACGATGCCCCTGTGTCAAAATTCATGTCCGAAGCGTTACCAGGGGAACTAAGTAAAGTACCAACCTGTATATGGGCAATGCATGACAATGATGTAGGATGTTTAAAGATAGAGCCAGTAAAGATCATTTTGAAAGAAGGCGTTAACCTACCACGAATACCCCAATACAGAATTTCGGCTGAAGGTGAGAAAGGATTGAAAAGTATTGTTACAGATTTGGTGAAATTAGGGGTAATCGAGGAAATTACAGGCTGTACATGCAACAGCCCGATTCTTCCGGTTTATTAAAAAGGAGGTAATGAAGTACCATACCATTTCATAATTGATCTACACGCATTGAATAAGGTAGTAGATCCACAATTTCCTCTAGAGCCAGACGTCACTACAATATTGACAATGATACCTGTTTCAGCAGAATATTTTAGTGTAGTAGATTTGAAAAACGCGTTCTTCAGTATTCCAGTGGACAAGGACAGCAGATATTTGTTCGCGTTCACATTAGGAGGACGATCATTTACATTCACGCGGATTCCGCAAGGTTACACGGAAAGTCCAAGTATTTACAGTAGAGCATTAAAAGAGCAGGTAGACATGCTGGAATTACCCATGGGTTGTGTACTCTTGCAATACATAGACAATCTATTGCTAGCTGCAGACACAGAGGATATTTGTAAAGGAATCACTGTATTACTACTGTCACACCTAGCGGCACATGGCCATAAAGCTAGTTTGAAGAAATTTCAATATAATCGAAAGGAGGTGGCTTTTTGGGCTACCTACTTTCGAAAGGAGGGAGAAGACTAACGCCAGGACACATAGAAAGTATTTCTTGTATACCTATTCCAAAGAGACAAAAAGGAGTCAGAGCCATAATAGGCATGGCTTCATATTGCCGACAATGGATTGGAAATTTTGCGTTAATTGTGAAGCCGTTGGTGAATTTAACTAGAAAGGATGCGGTTATGCCTTTGCAATGAGATGAGGAATGTCAGAAAGCATTTGATGGATTGAAAACTGCATTATGCTCGGCTCCAGGTTTGGGTACGCCGAATTATTTTATTTTTAAATTTGTTTATTGGCATTTTCAGTAATATCACTTACAAGTTTTGCAAATGCGTCTTGTGCATACTCTTTTACAATGCTTTTCGGTTTAGCCTTAACAATATAACAAACAACAAATAATGAGTAACAGTAACTGTCTCCTTGCCATGTCCATATGTTTCAGCGTCTCTTGTTTCGGGGAGGAGGGGGTATAGGGAAGTTGGGTAGCATACTCAGGGAGGGTACAGGGGGGATACCTTCCCAGGACCATCATTGTCTCCAGTCATCCATCTGGGGTTGCCCTTTCTTGTCTTGCAGATGAGTTCGTTTCGGGTCATGGGCTCATGGGGGCTTGTCGTCCGAGGGGAGGAACATATGCCTAGTAAGTTCTTTCCATGCCTCGAGAGCTCTGCTGGACTCATCCGTAGATCTAGTGACACTTTCTTCCCAGGCCTTGGTCTCAGCCGACACCCATCGCTCTGCTTCACTATGCCATGCTTTTTATTGCGGTCCTGCGGGTCTTTTCCAGGACATGGCTATGGTTCTTTTGGCCAGAATGCACGCTATGTCCATGAGCCTGACTATGTGTTTCAGTTTGGCTAGCCTAGGGTAGGTTCCGAGTAGGCATTCCTCAGGTGCCCATTTGTAGTTGGTCATGCCTGTTTTCTCACATGTCTGTTTAACCCTATCCCACAGTGTCCTGGACTTGGGGCATTCCCACATCATGTGGATTAGATCCGCTTCCTCCCTCATGCACCAGGTGCAGTGTGACTGCGATTGTTTGTTAAACTTAGCTATTCGTTTCGGGGTTAGGTAGGTTCGGTACAACACATTCATCTGTATTTGTCGAAATCTATGATTTCTGGACACCTCTTTGGGCAATGCAAGCGCCCTATTCCACTCCCCCTCTGTCATTTCTCTGCCTACATCTATTTCCCATTTACCCTTCATTTCCGCGCTCCGGGGGTTAGGTATGTCGCTCAGGTGTCTGTATATTTGAGATATTGGTCTACTGCCCTTGTGGAAATTGATATAATATTGTGACCCCAATCGCATTGTTTAAATGTATGTTGGCCTACGCCAAGCTGTCTAAAGAATATTGTGAACATAGGTTCCGCGGCAAGGTCTTGACCTTAATGTATTGTGTAAAGCCGCCATCTTGGATCTAGCCGCCATTTTAGGTATTCTTGCAGTGTGGAAGTCACCCCGAATCACAAAATGGAGGCCGAATGACATTGCGAGTAAGACTTCGGCCATGGTGACCTCCGCACACGTGAATGAATAATATGTCCGCAGGCTACGTGTTAGGGTCATGAACTAAGACCCTGTCCTCTGTTCAACCTTTGTGTAAATATGTAACTGTATCAGCGGAACTGATCTAATGTATGTAAATTGTGTGTTCGACCTGGCTACGAACCCTAGCCATGGTTCTAAGAATGGTTAACTCGCAAGAGGGCTGGCTGATGTGGTACAAACTGTATAAAAACCCGAGCATCCAGATATTCGGTCTCTCCCACTTTCGATGCGAAACCTTATCGTTGGAGGTTCGTGTGTGAGTCAGAGAGCCGAATAGCTATTCGCATGTCAATTGACTTTGATAACTTGGTAACTTTGTAACTTTGAAATAAAGCGCTTTATATGGTCCTTTGTAACCTGTGTTGGTGTGTTTCCATTTGGGCTTCCCGGCCTCATGTCAATTTCTCTGTTTCCACAGTTGGCGCCCGAATAGGGACCCTCAAGATTGATGCCGGATCATTGAAGGTTGACGCAGACTATCGAACTGGGATCGGACGGTGTGATTCTGCGGGCCCGACCGATCGAGACGCGATACCTCGGCAGCGCTGCACGATCCGATCCTTGGACGATGGTCGTGTGGTCTGACACGGCATCTTGACGAGGGTCCAAATCCGAGGCGGGCAGATTTGCCGAAACCACTGAACGCAGGTAAAATTCGTTAGTTGAAGTCCTTTGAAAACCGTACGGTCCTCCTTAGGTTTGGTCAGGTGCAGTCGTGACCCGGCTCTTAATTTAACCCTGACAATTTGAATTTGGCGTATTGTATCTGCAGACACAATTATTGGACCAGGTAACACCAAGTCTTTGAGAAATGCCTGGGAAATTGTCTAGCTGCTTTAGGGCTCTGTTCCGCAGCGATCGACAATCCTTTGAATTTAGCCGTCCGGCACCACAGGAGGGGTCGCCGGCGTGTACTATGTACTGTAAGTATGGCATTGGTAGTATTGTATTTAATGACATTTGGCACAGACAGACCAGAAATGCCTCCGAATTTCAGTGGCCAATCAATGGTAGTTTTGAGATCCCCCGTATTGAATACTTAGAGTCGATCTTGCTTAAAAAGAAGGCTAGGCCAGCAGCCTTCGACGTGTTACAAAATTGGAAAAAGGAAGCATTACAGCAGCTTAAAAGTAGGGATAAACATGCACGATGTCATAAAACGAATGCCGAAAAGGCATTGTTATATGACAAGGAAAAACGATTAGATGAAACCCAGAAAATGGACAGAGCTTTCTCGCTTGGAGTCCAGAAAATGTATCCCTCTAAAGATTTTCATGTTTCTGAGGAGTTTATTGAGAAGATATTAAATGAACGGAGGCCTGATTCTTCAGCGCCACCTCCATATGCTCCTGTTGTGGGCGCTTTGCCCGCCCCTGCGCAGTCTGCTGTTTCCAGTCCTTTGACTGTCGCACCTCTGTCTATTCCGTCTACTACATTATCTCTTTCCCCTGCACCCTTGTTAGGTTCTCCTACACTTTCGATTCCGGGGAGTTCTGTGTTCACTAAATCAGATCCCGGTGCAGGGTCGAAAATTGTGACTCGTAGTACTGTCCCTGCGGGCAGGAAACAGGAACTATTTGCTTGGGCTAAACATTGTATGGAAAAAGGTGATCAAACTGATGTATTTTCAACATTATCTAATTTGCACGATTTTCCCGAGAAAAACGTTTTTATTGAAGGACTGGGGATTCACTTAGGTGTAATGTGGGGTAGATTACAGACTTCGGATCTCCCACAAGGGGTGAGAGATCTGAACGCTTTGGCACTCTCAAGGGATACCGAACAGAAAGTATATGGGCATGTTGATAGATTGTTTGAGTTTAGACAGGATTTTGAAAGATTACAAAATGAGGATGATGAGGACGATAGGATATATATGCAGAAACGGTTCCTTTCGTGCCGAAGATCAGCACCCGAGGAAGTACGGATTTGTACTAGAGATGCGGTTCGATGGATCTCGGATTCATCAATACCGCCGGATGAGGTATACGATACATATAGTCAATATACGGTAGAAATGCAAAGGAAGGTAATTCAAGTGATGGTACAGCACTTGCAGGAAGAATGTATAAGAAAGAAGGTTGGTTGCCCCACAGAGTTATTAGGTATTTGTAAAAGAGCTTTTTCGCCCGACACTTCCACAGCTGCTTTAGCGCTTGATTTGGCCTTATTACTCAGTAAGCGGTCGGAGGTCCCTATATCTCAGTTGCCTATGAGAGAGGTCCCTCCGACCCTTGTCCCAAAAGTAGAAATCCCCGCCAACGCGGCGACTGGTGCTCCCGCGGTGGATATCCCAGCACACTACGTATCACAGTTTGTTCACGTCCCGTTCTCTCGACAGGAAGTGAACACGATCAGACAATCAGTCCCTGATATTAGGAAGAACCCGACAGGGTTTTATAAAGAAATAGAATCCGTTTTGCAGTCTTCTGTGTTCACCTTAAGTGACATGGATTTATTGTTTCCAGTGCTTTTGCCTGTTGATGTATGGAAGCAGGTACGGACAGTAGATGATGTGCCAGGGTTAGGGGATACATGGGTAAATTTGACTAGAATAGATGGGGAACGACCAGCTGGTGAGAAACCACCCCAGGTAATACTCACTTTACCCGATAGAATAGTTGCCAATTTGAAAACTATAATTCCGGAAAAAAGGATTATTTGGGACAAGCTCACGGCCTGTGTCCAAGGAAAAACTGAAGGTACCACTGAATTCTTTAATAGGTTTGAACAAGTGTTCTCCGACTTCAGTGGACAGGATTTGGGTACAGAGTCGGGGAAGAGGTTGTTTGTGGACAAATTTGTGCGTGGATTGTTGCCCGACATCCAGTCACAAATTATGTCCTCAGAGAGCGCTTGGCAGGCAAAATCTCAGTCAGAGGTTTTGCATATGGCTCAGTATTATGAGAATCGGGTTAATAACGAAAAAGAGAAAATCGAAAAAAGAAGGGGTGACCTAAAGACTAAAGTATTGTTGCAGCAAATTGTCAGGCACCCCAGAGGAGGTACGACACAAACTAGAGGTCAGTACATTCCAAGAGGAAATACTCCTCTAAATTCTATAAATATTAATCAGTGTGCTTATTGCCGCCAGGAAGGTCACTGGCGAGCACAGTGCCCTGCCCTCAGTCAGAGGTCAGGAGGCACATTCGGAGGTATGGGTAGGCGACCACGGGGCCGCCCTGGAGCAGGGGGCCCTGATAGGGGTCAGCTTCTACGAGATCCCCAGCAACCTTTTTCACAGGAAAATCAGACCCCGAGTATGGACTCGAGAAATATATTTGATCACCCTTCCGCCGCCTATCTTTCTGAGGAACTTCCCTTTGATGAAGTTCTGCCTTATTAGGATTGCCCGAAGCAGCGTTTGGAACCTTTACCTATTCCCGTTATTCAGAAGGGCCCCTATGTTGAATTATTGGTGGGGAATAGGAAACATCAGTTCTTGATCGACACTGGAGCACAGAAGTGCTCCATCGACCATTCTCGGGTTCCAAACATCCCCCTGTCAGGGCAAACGAATGTTTCTATAGGGTTCTCTGGTATACCAACTGTTTGTCCGGTCTCTGCACCGGTACCCATTTCTTTGGGCCCTTTTACAGACCAGTGCCCTTTTCTTCTTACTTCAAACTGTGGAGAAAATTTGCTGGGGTTAAATTTGTTGAAGAAATTGAACGCAGTGATTCATTGTTCCCCTGACGGAATAAGATTAACAGTTTCACCACAGCAACCTTTTAACTCCCAATACTTGACCCGACCTCTACCTCCCGAATTTGGCATTGTCCCAGAATATTTGTGGGCAATAGACGACAATGATGTCGGGATATTGCACATTGACCCTGTTAAGATAGTATTGAAACATGGTGTTAAACTACCGCGCATTCCGCAATATAAAATTTCAGTTGAGGGCGAGCGCGCTTTGAAATGCATTGTCTCCGATTTTGTACATTGTGGAGTGATCGAAGAGATTACAGGTAGCTCATGTAATAGTCCGATCTTGCCGGTATATAAGAAAGGCGACAATGCAATTCCGTACCGGTTTATAATAGATCTTCGTGCTATTAACCGGGTAGTGGCCCCACAATTTCCAATCGTGCCGGATGTAACAACAATCTTAACAATGATCCCTGCTACGGCTACGCACTTCAGTGTCGTAGATTTGAAAAACGCCTTCTTTAGTATTCCGATACACAAGGAGAGCAGGTATTTGTTTGCGTTCACCTTGGGGGGACGCTCATTTACATTCACAAGGGCACCTCAAGGGTATACTGAAAGTCCTAGTATCTATAGTAGAGCCTTAAAAGAGCAGCTCGACACCCTTGAATTGCCACCTACTTGCACGCTGCTTCAATATGTAGACGATTTGCTCTTAGCTACAGACTCTGAGAAAGCTTGTAAAGAAGGCACTATATTGTTGCTTGTTCATTTAGCTGAACATGGACACAAAGCTTCACTTAAGAAATTTCAATATTGTTGCCAGGAGGTTGCCTATTTAGGCTACCTCCTGTCAAAGGAGGGGAGAAGATTGACACCTGAACGAATAAAACACATTTCTGGCATGTCTGTCCCAAAAACACAGAAGGAAGTCAGAGCCCTGATAGGGATGGCGTCCTACTGCAGACTGTGGATCCCGAACTTTGCCCTAGTGGTAAAACCGATGTTGGCTTTGACGAGGAAGGGCATTTCTTTGCCACTGCCATGGGAATCGGAACATCAACGATCATTTGAGCTTCTCAAAGCCGCGCTGTGTTCAGCACCGGTTCTGGGTACACCAAATTACGATAAGGCCTTTGTGTTGTTTGTGCATGAATGTAATGGATGTGCTTTGTCTGTGTTAACACAGGAACATGGAGGGAAGAATAGGCCGTGCGGCTATTATTCCTCCGCCCTCGATCCTGTTGCATGTGCTTTGCCGCGATGTCTGCGCGCTGTTGCTGCTGCTGCCGCGTCTGTAAAACAGAGTGAGGGGATGGTCCTAGGTCACGATTTGATTTTGATGGTACCTCACTCTGTTGATATTCTATTGAATAAAACTCAAACACAACACCTTACTTCTGCCCGGTTGACCAGGTATGAATTAGTTCTATTTGCTCCTCATATCCAAATTAAAAGGTGTTGTGTTCTCAATCCGGCTGAACTTTTGCCTCTCCCGCAAACTACTGCTTGCGGCGATGACGGATCACATGACTGCCTGTATGCCACCGAGCAAGAAACGAAGGGCAGAATAGACCTCTCAGATACTCCTTTGGAGAATGCGGAAGGGGAGCTGTTTTGTGATGGCTCCTGCTTTAAACTTCCGAATGGCACATCTACAGCTGCTTATGCAGTTACTACTTTGAACAAGATCGTAGAAACTAAAAGGATTCCGCATAACTCTGCGCAGGCCGCAGAGATTATAGCGTTGACTCGTGCTTGTGAGCTCTCCCAAGGGCATAGAGTTAATATTTATACGGATAGTCAGTATGCCTTTGGGGTGGCTCACAACTTCGGAAAACTGTGGTCGGAAAGAGGGTTTCTGACCTCACATGGGACCAAGATTCAGCATGGCCCCTTAATAGTACAACTACTCTCAGCACTCTCACTCCCTGAACAGCTAGCAATCATGAAATGTGCAGCACATCGGAAGGTCATAGACGATGTGGGCAAGGGAAATGCTTTTGCAGATTTGATAGCTAGACAAACAGCCACAGACCTTAGCACAGACATGTATACCTCGAGGGAAGTGAGAGATGGTTGTATAATAGATGAAGGCATTGGGTCTGTGCGAGATATTCAGACTGATGCCTCTGTTGAAGAATCTAGGAAATGGGCTGAAGGCATGGGGAAATTGGATGACGAAGGATGTTGGGTGGACGCATCTGACGGGAAATGGTTGCTTCCTGATTCTTATGTATTAGCAATGGTCACAATGGCACATGGTCCAACACATGTGTGTGCCCAGCAAATTGCAAAGATATTACAGCAGGTTTGGGTGAATGACAAAATTTTGGAAACTGCAAAAAGATATGTTCAGAATTGTATGATTTGCCTGCAGCACAATGTGGGTAAAGGGACAGTGACTCCAAGGGGAAGTTTCGGGCCCCCCTCTGTCCCCTTTGAAACCATTCACCTTGATTTTATTGAAATGGAGCGATGTAATAACTTGAAGTATGTTCTTGTTATCATTTGTGCTTTTAGCAAATGGGTCGAGGCTTTCCCCGTCAAAGATGCTACCGCCATGACCACCGCAAAGATCTTGGTGAAAGAATATTTTCCTCGATTTGGGCTCCCGAGGATAATCTGGTCGGATAACGGCCCGCATTTCATCGCAGCTGTAATATTGCAAATATGTGTTGCTTTAGGGATTGAGAAACGTTTTCATTCAGCTAGGCACCCTCAAAGTGCGGGGTTGGTAGAAAGACACAACGGTATTTTGAAAAACAAACTTGCAAAAACATGTGCTGAGACTAAATTAAAATGGCCAGATGCTTTACCTATTGTATTGTTAGCTATGCGCACCACACCCCAGACTAGAACTGGGCTTTCTCCATTCAAGGTAGTAATGGGAAGGCCTGCTAATATTTGGGGCCTCCCTAAACCTAAAGCCCTGAGGGATGTGGAGAATGTATTGCTTGTAGATTATTGTAATCAATTGACTAAAAACCTGTATTTCATCTACCACCAGGTGAAGGCCGCCTTACCTGTACGGTTTACGGGCCCAGGACACGATATATTGCCCGGCAGCTGGATCCTGGTAAAGGCCTACGAAAGGTCTTCCTGTCTCGCGCCTCGCTGGCGGGGACCCTACCAGGTTTTATTGGTCACCAGGACGGCAGTGCGGGTGGCAGGAAAGAAGAACTGGATACATGCAACTCACATCAAGAAGATTCCTCACCCGACGCCACACGTTACAGAAGAAACAGAACCCCTTGCTGATGCTACACTCTCTGATCTCGGAGTAGCAAGCAGCGTTGTGAGTGCGTCGGAGAAGTTCTCTGAGCCTGAGGAGCTCGGGGAGCCGTCCATTTTGTCTCCGCACTCCCTTGATCACTCACTTCCGGAAAACCGTGTTTCGAGTTCTGCGACTTCCGTCGCCACCGACGTGACGCTCCCCTCAGGGAGCGACAATTCTTTGCTTTTGGATTCAACAAACTTGGGTACCATCAGGTACAACCTTCGACCACGAAAATAAAATCGCTGCACGAGTATCGTGCATCTGGAAGAAAAAGGAGTGATTGGAATACTATTGTCTTTCCCTTTTTTGGAACACAGAAAAGGAGGGTTCTGTTGGCTAGGGTTGGGAAGGACTAAGAAGTCGCGCGGCCGAAGTGCCGCCAGCAACGAACATTGGGGCCGTCGATCGGGATAACCATGATGCCTGCCGCCTTCACCGCTGCTCCTCGTATTGAACTATTAGATAAGGAGGTGACCAGTTCGAACAATGGACAATGTGCCTGGGCCCTGAAAACGTACTGTTGTGTTCTTGTTTTGATTATTGTTAGTTTTGCAACTGCTGCCGTGGGACTCTGGTACTTCGAAGAAATTTATCCTTTGAAGCCTCTGTTACCGACCGAAATTGTACCAACTGTTTTGACTCCCTCTGTACACCTTCACACTCTGTCCCCTAGGGACTCTCGGCATAGACAGAAATATCATAATAACACTCTGATGATAGTGATGAATGCTACGCATGCTATTTTTAATAAGAGTAATTGTTGGATTTGCACGCATTTGCCACAACATGGGAACAAGGGACTGGGATGGTATATACACCCCTTACCTCTAACGACTTCCTGCTATGCCTCTCTTAGAGCACTCTTCTTTGGCCGATGGAATGATAGCATCTCAGGGAACTTCGATGGCACTAATTTGAATGAATTTGAGAGACGTGAATTGACTCCCCTGGGATGCTCGCTTTTCGCAAATAGGAGTAGACCTAATATCGCTTCTATTAGGCCGTCTGATAAACTTTCCTTTCCTTTCCAAAATCTAGTTTCTTTCAAGATGGCTCCGATAGGCAATAAGGATGCCATGCCTCCTTCTTATTCTGTAAATCATAATCCTGATTCTGTCCCTTTCTGTGTACAAAGAAATGGCACTAGGCCAATGGGAGATTTTGAGCCTTGTATGAATATTGTAAATTTGACTGGGGAAAATAGGCCTTTGTATGTAGGGGGACCCGTTTATTTTGTTTGTGGTAGTTTAGCTTTTCCCTGGTTGCCCAAAGATTGGCAGGGAACTTGTTATTTAGGGATATTGTTACCAGGTGTATTTATAGCCAGTACCTTAGAGGTATCCAAGGCTCGCCCGCGACGAGATAGTGATGAAGATACCCCCGGACAAGTGTTCGGGGATATAGCCAAATCAGTAGTCCCCTTCTGGGGACAAATAGCAAATTCAGAGAACATTAGGGGATTAGCGAGGGTATTGGAGAAAACGATCAACCGGACCACGGACATACTCTACAATATGACCTTAGAGCAAAAGGCGATAAGATTGGTAGCACTGCAAAATCGAATGGCATTAGATGTCATTTTAGCCGAACGAGGTGGAGTATGTAAATTAGTGGGGTCCGCTTGTTGCGTTTTCGTACCAGATTCTTCACCAACAATATTTAAAGCAATTCAGAATTTACACACTCTTAGTTCTGAAGTCCATATCCCTGTAGGAGACTGGAGCCTTAGTACTTGGTTTTGGGACTCTCTACGATCTTGGGGGTGGAAGGTGCTTTCTGTCATTTTAGGTATTTTAGGGACTCTGTTATTTCTTTGCTGTTGTTTTCAATGCCTCCCGAGTATATGCGGAATGATGGGGGAATGTTGTGCCCAGGTAATGAGCGCAATAGGGCGTAAGATATACACTCCGAAGACAGCATCTAAAGAGTTCATGTTGCAAGAAGTTCTTACGAACGACCTTATGGCTATTGATATTTCAGACAATGATGCGGAACCTATGAATGATAATGCCTTCAAGTATTTTCAAAAGTATTAGAAAACTATGTTTTAGCACTTGGCATAGGCCAAAAGGAGGGTCTGTGGAAATTGATATAATATTGTGACCCCAATCGCATTGTTTAAATGTATGTTGGCCTACCCCAAGCTGTCTAAAGAATATTGTGAACATAGGTTCCGCGGCAAGGTCTTGACCTTAATGTATTGTGTAAAGCCGCCATCTTGGATCTAGCCGCCATTTTAGGTATTCTTGCAGTGTGGAAGTCACCCCGAATCACAAAATGGAGGCCGAATGACATTGCGAGTAAGACTTCGGCCATGGTGACCTCCGCACACGTGAATGAATAATATGTCCGCAGGCTACGTGTTAGGGTCATGAACTAAGACCCTGTCCTCTGTTCAACCTTTGTGTAAATATGTAACTGTATCAGCGGAACTGATCTAATGTATGTAAATTGTGTGTTCGACCTGGCTACGAACCCTAGCCATGGTTCTAAGAATGGTTAACTCGCAAGAGGGCTGGCCGATGTGGTACAAACTGTATAAAAACCCGAGCATCCAGATATTCGGTCTCTCCCACTTTCGATGCGAAACCTTATCGTTGGAGGTTCGTGTGTGAGTCAGAGAGCCGAATAGCTATTCGCATGTCAATTGACTTTGATAACTTGGTAACTTTGTAACTTTGAAATAAAGCGCTTTATATGGTCCTTTGTAACCTGTGTTGGTGTGTTTCCATTTGGGCTTCCCGGCCTCATGTCAATTTCTCTGTTTCCACACCCTGCCCCATAATGTATAACAGCGTGAGTAGTGGTTCCGGGTCCGGTTCCGCAGGCCACGCTTCCCATTTACATCGTGCTGTGGAGCGGACCTTCTGGTACCAGAGGAACTGGCCCGTGTGGATGCCCTCTCTGTCCTGTAGTATGGCAAATTCTTTAAAGATGCCCTCTTCATAAAGATCTCCCCAGGTGTAAACCCCTCCGCTTTCCCATAATCTGATTTGTTTTAGATCAGTGACCGTTGTGTACAGGTCTGCGTGCAAGGGTATTTCTGGTGCATAAGCGTTCTGCGTGCGGGTGAGTGTCCTTGTTCTACGCCATATCTCCCTCCCCAAGGTGACTATGAGGGGTGCCGCTCCTAGCAGTTTCATAGGTACCCAGACCAGTTCCTTCAAAGTGAATGGGAGGCTCATGGTCTGTAGCAGGGGTGTTTCATCTGTGGGCTCATCGGATAACCATTTAATTACAAAGCTAAGCTGAGCTGCAAGGTAGTACTTTTCTAGATTTGGGAGTTGGATGCCGCCTTGTGTGTATGGCAGGGTCAGTGTCGACAGCGCTATTTTATGTCTGTTTTCCCCCCAAATGAACTCTCTTATTAGCATCTCGAGCAGCCGGAAGAAGGGTTTATTAATATAGTAATGTACGGGTACGCCGAATTATGAGAACATTTTTAGACTATTTGTGTGTGAAAGTGACGGATGCGCATTGGCGGTTTTGACACAGAAACAAGGTGGAAGAAAAAGGCAGTGCGGCTATTTTTCTTCTGCGCTGGACCCTGTAGCGTGCGCACTACCATGATGTTTGCGATCTGTCGCGGCGGTGCTGTGTCAGTGAAACAATCGAAGGGATGGTATTGGGGCACACTTTAATTTTGATGGTGCCACATGCCATAGACGTTCTATTAAATAGGACACAGACGCTACACCTCACCTCTGCTAGATTGACAAGATATGAGATTATCTTGTTCGCACCCCATATCCAAATTATGAGGTGTAGCGCTTTGAATCCTGCAGAATTAATGCCACCAACCATAAAAGAAATTGGGAAGAATGAATCACCCCCCCACGATTGCTTAATGGTCACTGAGGAAGAAACCAAGGGGAGAGTTGATTTAAGTGATATCCCACAGAAAGAGCCAGATGGAGAGTTATTTTGTGACGGCTCATGTTTTAAATTACCAGATGGCACGACAACTGCCGCATATGCTATCACTGCCTAGAAAGCGTTGTAGAAAGCAAAAGAATTCCCTATAATTCAGCACAAGCCGCAGAAATAATAGCATTAACTAGAGCCTGCGAGATTTCTGAAAATTTGAATGTGAATATATATACTGATAGTCAGTATGCTTTTGGAGTGGTTCATAACTTTGGTCGACTCTGGGCTGAGAGAGGGTTTTTGACATCACATGGCGCCAGAATTCAACAAGGCCCTTTGATTGTACGATTGATGTCTGCACTCACGTTTCCCAAAGCGCCTAGCAATAGTGAAATGCGAGGCACATAAAAAGGTAACATGCAAAGTAGGAGAGGGAAATGCGTTTGCAGACAGAATTGCGAAACAAACTTCCACTGATTTGAATACCAAAATGATGACGGTTCAGACAGAGGAAGTACCCTGTATGATAGAAGATGGAGTTGCCACTGTCAAAAAAATGCAGGCCGAAGCTACGGCCGATGAAATACAGGGGTGGGCAGAGGGATCTGCTGAGTTGGATCTGGAGGGTTGTTGGGTGGACAAGGGAACTAGAAACTGGATGTTGCCAAATTCATACGTGACTGCAATGGTCACAATGGCCCACAGCCCTACGCACATCTGTGCGAAGAAAATAATACAGCACCTTTCTACAGTTTGGCAGAATGCAAATATAAAAAAGAATGCAGAGAGGTTGGTGCAGAACTGTATCACGTGTTTGCAACACAATGTAGGGAAGGGAACAGTGACTCCAACAGGCAGTTTTGGCCCGCCCTCCATGCCATTTGAGGTGATTCATTTTGATTTCATAGAGATGGAGAGGTGCCAAAACTTAAAATACGTCTTGGTGGTGATCTGTGCATTCAGTAAGTGGGTGGAGGCATATCCCTTGAAGTACTGCACAGCAATGAGCACGGCAAAAGTAATGTTGAAGGAGTACTTTTCCAGATTTGGCTTGCCCCGTGTTCTATGGTCTGATAATGGACCACATTTTGTGCGTGCAGTGGTATTACAGATATTTATTTTATTTTATTTATTTATTTATTTTTATTTTTTACATTTATAAAGCGCTCACACAGCCCGCAGGCATCGAGGCGCTGTTACAGGAATTGTTAGTTTTTCTTAGTTGTGATTTTTCTTTGTCTTAGTTACGTATTTATAACGCGCTTAAACACTCGGAGGTTTCTAAGCGCGGACCCGGGGATCGAACCTGTTGTTGCTTTGTGTCGTCTTGCTACCAAGACGCGCACGCTGCCGCTGTGCTATCCTCCCGGGAAGATATGTGCTGGTCTTCAGATTGATAAGAAATTCCATAGTTCAAGGCATCCGAGTTCTGCCGGTCTTGTGGAGAGGCACAACGGGATTCTTAAATCAAAGATTAGCAAGATTTGTGCGGGGAGCAAGTTGAGTTGGGTGGATGCATTACCAATAGCACTATTATGCATGCGTACGTCTGTACAGGCTAAAACTGGGCTCTCCCCGTACGAGATCGTGATGGGGAGGCCGGCAAATGTTTGGTGCGCACCTCAGCCAAAACGACTCAGTGAGATAGAACATCCTATGCTTAGTACTTATTGTGGCCTTTTAATGCAGAAATTGTGTTTGATTCATCAGCAGGTGCAGGAGGCATTACCAGTGAGATACACCGGTCTGGGGCACGCGCTGGAGCCAGGAGACTGGGTGCTGCTAAAGAACTTTGAAAGAAAGTCATCATTAGCACCCAGGTGGCGCGGGCCCTATCAAGTACTCTTGGCGACGCAGACGGCAATACGGGTGGATGGAAGGAAGTTGTGGATCCATGCCACCCATGCCAAGAAGATTCCAACTGCACTGAAAGACTTGCATGACACTAATGACCGGAAAGAGAGAGCGGTCCCAGAAACGAAAGAAACTGTTGCCAGTAAGCAACCACCTAATCTGCCAAAACGAGAAGTGAAACTCGAAACAAAGCCTGAGACGATTGCCAAAGGGGGAAGGGCAAAGAATGCCCCAACGTTGCCCAGCAGAATCGACATCACTGCTGGCCGACATGAAATCTGCCTTGCAAATGCCAGCAGAAACAAATTGTGTACCCCTTTGGCGCCCACCAGCACTTGCCAGCACGCCAAAAAACGGATCTGCATCATTGGCGCGGCGCACACCTGCAGTAGCGCCACAGGCTGACTTTGAGCCTGAATCTGAAAATGCACCGGCACTGTTCACGGATCATACGATACCAGGAGCAAGGCGATACAACTTGCGGCCTTGGAAGACAAAGTGATCCGCAGTTCTTTTTGGTGTTTATCTCAACCTCTGGTTCAGCTCATGGACGGAGAAGGAACCAGAGGTGTAGAGGAGAGAAGCGTGAGAATTGTGCAAGTCGGACAATTCAAGACTCGCAGCTCCTCGGTGCGATCATAAAAAGTACATGCGTCAGGAACCAGAACGGACAAGCTGGGTGCACATGGTACTATGGCAAGTGAGATAGCTGATTAACAGTACATGTGTCCTGAACCAGAGCGGACAAGCTGGGCGCACATGATACTAAGGCGATAAGATAACTGATCACAGGTCCTCTGAGCAGTATAAGAAAGGACAAGTGATCTCGCCTAAAAACGAATAATCGAATCCAGGCTAAAAAGGACAGGCAGAACTGAACTGTGACAATTCCACTGAACTTATTAACATCAGAGCAAGCGCGACGGAGAGAGATATCCACAACGAACTGTGATAAGAAAGAAGAAGGACGACGAGAAACATGCCGGGACCGGTTCCAGCCTCCTCCTGCACCACCACCGCTGAGAATGAGTCAATTATAAAGACTGTAAGCTTAAGAAAAACGCATGGTAAAAATAATTGTATGCTGGTACTGACAATAATAATGTGCTTTAAGAGCGTGACACCACCAATATCGACAGCCCTAATATTATGGTGGGCGGAAACAATACACCCATTAGAAATGTTTTTACCAATAATTAATATATCCACTACTGAAAGCCTGGTTCAGGTGATCACTTATACCCTGCCCCCGATGGAAGAAAGACACAGGGAAGGTTTTGGAAATAACACTTTGCTGTTGATCATGAACATGACACATGCAATTCTGAAGAAAACAAATTGCTGGGTATGTGCCCATTTCTCCAGCATGGGGTCTGGCATGGATTCACATGCTCATGAATATTCCCCGTCGTCAGGCTGGGAATCCTCGGTAAAGAAAAAACCAGTATCAGTTTCGTTTCTGATCTGTCTTTCGTAGTAATAACCAATCACTGGTCTCTGCGTCATACTGACCACAGCCAATGACTGCCCTCTACCTAAGCACCGCCTCTGGCAGCCATCTTCAGATTTTTACCGCACGTTCATGTGTTGGGATCCTCATGCTATTGCTCTCGAGCGTTAGTGCTATTTTCTTTTTCACGTTTTTTCTCAAAAACTTCGTTTTTTCGGTCAAAAGAGCCTCAAGCTCCACCGATTCTCCATCCGATCAACGGGGACCCGTGTCGGATTCGTCTGCGCCCCTCAAGGGTGAAGATTTCGTCGAGCTACGCTTTTGGAGGACTCCAGAAGTTTCTCAGGCCCGGTCATGGCCCAGGAGAAGGGAAGCTCGACGCCCGGAAAGCTGTTCAGGGTCTGCCCTGGATGCCAGCTGCAGAACGTCTTCAAGGAGGACGAACACTCTTTTTGTCTTTACTGCCTACATGAGGACAAGACGCACGTGGAGAAGGACTGTGCGTTTTGCGGCAACATGTCGGAGCGGACCATGAAGGACCGCCATCAACGTCTCGCCAACTGGCTGGAAGGGAAGAGCCCGTCCGGCGAGAAGAAGAGGAAGAAAGCCGAGCGGTCTTCTAAGACCTTTGAGGACGCCCCGGCGACGGGGGTCCAACATAAGGCCAAGCACCGCGAGTCCGCTGGCACCGGGAGCGCCGAACGGTCGGGCTCTACGGGCGCCAGGCAGGGCGCACCCTCCCCGGCACCATCAACCATGAGCCAACGCTCTGGGTCGGGTAAGAGGATGCCCGAGCACCCGGCGAAGCTCCTGGAGAGGCCCCGGTCGAGCTCGAAGGCGGAGGGGGAGCGAGGCAGTGTCCCCCCCCTCAAGGATAAGGCGGTGAGCGCATCTAAGGTGGTGAAGGCCTTAATCCATCCGGCCAAGCCCTCTATCGAAACTGTCGCGGCGGCCCTGGCTCAGCCTGTAGAGGCTACACCAGTGGTGGCGACCTCGGGGCTCAGAGTCTCCCTGCCACCTCGGAGGGAGTCCTCTTTTGTGCCCATCGATAGGACCCCCGTGAAATCCCCCGTGGGGAAGAAAAAGGGGGGGCAGGGCGTCGTCGTAGATTCGGCCTCAACCTCGGAGGAGGAGCTGGTCGAAGTCTTAAGCCACGGCCTCGGCGTGGAAGAAGACCGGCCCGTCGGGATGGATCCCGACGCAGGTGACGACGACATCGTCGAGGGTACCGACGGGCCCCCTGATCGCCCGTCGGATTCCCCTCTGCCAGCGCCGCGAGACAACTCGGCGGCCATTTTGTTGGCTATACAGTCCTTATGCTCAGAGATAAGGACGAGACTACCGTTGCCGACGGAACCTCTCCCGTCGGGGGACCCAGAACCGGGACCTTCTGGTGTTCCCCCTACCAAGAAAAGAAGGATCCACCCTCCGCCTCCTTTTCAGCCGTCGCGCCCCTTCCAGCCCTCCTCCCTGTCCACCCGAGGGGATGATACGGGGACTGACACGGCAGCGACGGGTACGGACGACGAGGTATACGACGAGGATGTACCGTCGTCGCCTCCCACCAGGGCTTCTCCGCCCGACGAGATTGGATCGTTCCACTCCATGATCACCAGGGCATCCGAGCTTTTCCAACTCTGCCCTGAGGAGAAGAAGAAGGAAGGTTTCCTTTATCAGCGGCGCGAGGCCAAGAGGAAGACGGTCCTCTCAGTGCTTCTATTGGACGACATTTGGGATGAGGGCCTCACCCTCCTCAAGAACCCTTCCACGACGCCAGCTAGAAGAGACCGGTACGAGAAGAAGTACCGGGTCCCGGACACGGCCCCCCTGTGCCTCCGGGCGCAGCCTACCCCGGACTCCGTCGTCTCCGCGGCGGCCAGGAAAAAAGCGGGGGGGGGGTGCGTGCGGCCTCCACATCGACTTCCCCACCGGACGGCGAGGGAATTGGACGCTATGGGACGCAGAGTCATCTCGTCTGCGGCGACGACGATTAAAGCGGCCAACGCCTTGGCTATCGTGGCCCGCTACGACAGGGAGCTCTGGTACAAACTGGCTCCCCTGCTGGACTTCTTGCCGGACGACAAGAGGGCAGAGGCCCTGGAGATCCTGCAGGAAGGTGAGGTGGCTTCGGACCACGCCATTACCGTTGCGACGGACATCGCCGACACTGGGTTCCGCCAGTTGGGCAACGGCGTTTGCCTTAGGCGGCGTGGATGGCTCAAGGCTACGGACTTCCGTCAAGACGTTCAGACCAGAGTCCTGGACATGCCCTTCGATGGGAACAACCTGTTTGGGAAAACAGTGGACGATTCCCTTCAGGCCATTAAAGCGGACACCGCGACGGCCCGGGCCCTTGGAGTTCTGCAACAACGACGGACGCCCTTTCGGAGCAGCGGAGGCAAGGGCGCCTCCAAAAGTTCCGGCGGCGGTTTCTCCACCTACCGTCAAGCGGCCCGCTCGTCGGCTCAGGAGGCCTACAGAGGACCAGGCAAGTCTGGCGGACCCCGCCGTCGTCGCCAAGGAGGTCAAGGCGGCAAAGCCTCGTCGAAGCAGGATTGAACCGGCCGTGGGGTCGGGCCCCCACCGAAGCACCCCGGTGGGAGGCCGGCTGGCGAGCTTCGTCAGCGTGTGGGAGTCCATCTCCACCGACCTTTGGGTGCTGGACGCCTTGGCCCGGGGCCACGCGCTCGAGTTTCAAAGAAGGTGTCCGCGCGTCCCCCCCGTGGCCAGGAAAGAACTTCACGTCCCTCAACTTCTCCTGGAGGTAAAGGCGATGCTCAGGAAGGGCGCCATCGAACTCGTCCCAAAGAGGCTTCGGGGCTCCGGAGTTTACTCGAGATACTTCCTCGTGAAGAAGAAGACGGGGGGATGGCGCCCCATCCTGGACCTGCGACGTCTGAACAAGTTCATCAAGGCGCAAAAGTTCCGGATGGTCACCCTCCAGCACGTCCTGGGTCAGCTGGAGGAAGGAGACTTCCTGTCGTCGTTGGATTTGGAGGATGCCTACTTCCATATTCCCATCCTAAAGGGGCACCGAAAATTCCTCAGGTTTGTGGTCCAAGGGCGTCACTACCAGTTCAAAGCCCTCCCCTTCGGAATACGGTCGGCACCCAGGGTATTCACCAAGTGCCTTGCACCGGTGGCGGTGCAGCTGCGCCGCGAGGGGATCCACGTCTACCCCTACCTGGACGACTGGCTCATCCGAGCCAAGACGAGGGAGCTCGCCGTGGATCGCACGGCAAGGACCGTCCAACTTCTCACGGACCTGGGATTCTCCGTGAACTACGCCAAGTCCCACCTGGTACCCTCGCAAAACGCACTGTTTCTGGGAGCGAAGCTCGACACAGTGTCCCTTCTGGCCTCCCCGTCGGAGGAAAGGACCAGGTCCATCCTGGGCAAGGTACAGCGGATGTTGGTTTCCGACGCGGCCAAGGTGAGGTCCATCAAGTCCCTCCTCGGAATGATGTCTTCTTGCATCTACCTCATTCCCATGTGCAGGCTCCGGATGCGCCCGTTGCAGGAGTTCCTGGACGCGCGCTGGATCCAAACGACGGGCGGCTTTGAGGAGAGGATCACACTCGACGAGAGTTTCCGCCGAGCGGTCCGGTGGTGGGGCATCCGCGCGCATCTGACGGCGGGCATGGACTTCCAGACCCCAGACCACCAGGAGACAGTGACCACGGATGCCTCCCTGGAAGGGTGGGGAGCGCACACCGAAAATCTGCACGCGAGAGGCCTTTGGCTCCCGACGGAGAAGTCCCTCCATATCAACGTCCTGGAGCTCTGTGCAGTGTTCTGGGCCCTCAGGTCCTTCCTTCCGTCCCTCAAGGGCAAGGTGGTGAGGATCTTCACCGACAACACCACCACCATGTTTTACATCAGGAAACAGGGCAGAACCAGGTCCCCAGCACTGTCCAAGGAGGCGCAGGACCTGTGGCATTGGGCCGTCGCCCAAAGGATGTTTCTGGTGCCGTTTCATCTGGCAGGGATAAAAAACACCATCGCCGACTCACTCAGCAGGGAGCTGCGCTCGTGCCACGAGTGGGAACTACGGCAGGATCTAGTGGATCGCCTCTTCCGACGGTGGGGCACACCCCAGATCGACCTGTTCGCGACGGCGACGAACTCCAAGTGCCGGAGGTTCGCCAGCAGGTTTCCCCAGGCGAGGAGCATGGGCGATGCTTTCTCGTTCCCCTGGGAGGGCCTGTTCCTCTACGCGTTCCCTCCTTTGCCACTGCTAATCCGGCTCGTCAACCAGCTCAAGAGGTCACGGTGCAGGATGATCCTCGTCGCACCTGCGTGGCCGAGGCAGATATGGTTCCCGGACCTTCTGGATTTGTCAGCGTCCCCGCCAATCAAGCTGCCGGTGGACTTGGATCTACTCTCCAGGGAAGGAGGCGCCATCCTCCACCACGACCCGAAATCGCTGAACTTGCAGGCCTGGCTCCTGCAGCGCTAGAGTTTGGAGGATACGACATACCGGCCGACTGCAGAGAGGTTCTTGCAAAGGCCAGGGCGTCCTCGACTCTTAAATGCTACGGACACAAATGGAAGAGGTTCTCTGTCTGGTGCCACGCACAGAAGATTAACCCTCTACGGATTACAGCTCCCCAGGTACTGCCGTACCTGCTGACGCTGGCCAAAGCTGGACTGGCACACGCGTCCATCAAGATTCATCTTGCTGCGATCTCCCGATACACCAGAACCACGGGCCGGACGTCCTTGTGGTCTCATCGTCTGGTGAAGGAGTTCATGAAGGGGCTGTTCAGATCGTTCCCGCCGGTGAAGGCTCCGGCCCCGGCGTGGGAGCTCAACGTGGTGCTGACCAAGCTCATGGGACCTCCGTTCGAGCCTCTGCACTCGGCCCCGTTGAAGTTTCTGTCGTGGAAAACAGCGTTTCTTGTGGCCATCACCTCCGCACGACGGGTGGGAGAGATCCAGGCCCTTTCCTGCAAGGCCCCGTACTTGACTTTTCACGACACGAGGGTAGTGCTCAGGACGCACCCCTCCTTCATGCCCAAGGTACCGTCGGACTTCCATCTCAACGAACCCTTGGTGTTGCCTGTGTTCTTCCCGTCGCCTTCGTCGCCGGCTGAGAGGACTTTGCACTCGCTGGATGTGGCTAGAGCGCTGAAGTTCTACGTGGACCGCACGAAGTGTTTTCGGAAGACGTCACAACTCTTTGTGAACTTTGGACCTGTCAATCAGGGGAAGGCTCTCTCGAAGGCTTCCATTTCCAGATGGCTCTCCGGCTGTATCATGTACTGTCATCGGTTGGCAAACCGACCGCTGCCTGGCCGTCCGAGAGCCCATTCCACCAGAGCGATCGCAGCTACCACGGCGTTCCTTTCTGGTGTGCCCCTGCTGGACATATGCAGGGCTGCTACGTGGAGGTCGACGCACACCTTCACGAAATTCTACTGCGTCGATCGGGATTCCAGGGAGGAGTCCAGGGTCGGCCAAGCAGTGCTGCGCAACCTGTTCGCCTGAGGTGAGCCTGGTGAGGAGGTAAGATGCTTAATGTTGAGTTTGATGTAATGCTTAATGTTGAGCCTTTGCCACCTCCCGTGGTTGTGCATGTGTGTACTGCTATGTATTCTTTATTCATGAGCATGTGAATCCATGCCAGACCCCATGCTGGAGAAGGAACAAGTTACTTACCTGTAACTGTTGTTCTCCAGCATGGGTCTGGCATGGATTCACATGCGAACCCTCCCGCCTACCCCTCTGCGGCTCTTCACTTGGTCATACTGCCACTTCACGTGCTTCCAAATCAGAAGATGGCTGCCAGAGGCGGTGCTTAGGTAGAGGGCAGTCATTGGCTGTGGTCAGTATGACGCAGAGACCAGTGATTGGTTATTACTACGAAAGACAGATCAGAAACGAAACTGATACTGGTTTTTTCTTTACCGAGGATTCCCAGCCTGACGACGGGGAATATTCATGAGCATGTGAATCCATGCCAGACCCATGCTGGAGAACAACAGTTACAGGTAAGTAACTTGTTCCTTACCACAGCATGCTGAGAAAGGAATAGGGTGGTATGTGCAGCCACTACCATTAAGTTCTGCATGTAGTGCATCTTTAGGTGCAATGTTCTATGGGAAATGGAATGAGAGTAATACAGGTTTGTTAGACAGAACCAACATGAATGAGTTTCGAGAGATAATAATGAAGCCTGTGGGTTGTTCCATTTTCCATAAAGCACAAGTAATAGCCCCAGAGCCTACGAGGAAAAGTACACGAAAGATAACACGACAAAATAGACGAGATAGATTGTCCCCACCAGAAAAAAATCTGTAATGACGTTTCGTGTAAGAACAGAAGGGGACAAAGATGCAATTCCCCCATTTTACACGGTGAATTATAGCCCAAGAACTGTCCCTTTTTGTCTAAAAAAGAAAGGCTGTTTTTCAGTCGGAATATATACTGGTTGCATGAATACAGTGGTATTAAAATGGGAAATAGAACCAGTATATGTAGGTGATCTAGTTTATTTTATATGTGGAGCGAAAGCATATCCTTGGTTGCCCAGAAACTGGGGAGGTACATATTACCTAGGGCTACTGTTCCCAGGAGTATTCCTCTTAGAAACAGCAGCAATGGTCAGATTATCCAGAACTAGAGTCAAAAGGACTGACAAGGGTGTTTTAATAGCAATTCATGTAGCAAAATCATTAATTCCATTCTTAGGGCAGATAGTGAACTCCTATAATATAAGGCAACTGTCCAGAATCCTAAAAAATACAATAAACACAACAACAGATATATTATTTAACATGACGTTGGAAGAACAAGGAATCAGGTTAATCACGCTGCAAAATAGAATGGCTCTCGATTTGATCCTGGTTGATCGTGGGGGAATTTTCAAAATAGTGGGATCAGCATGTTGCGTTTATGTCGATGACTATTCCCCCACGATCTTTGAAGCAATAAAGAAAATGCACGTCCTAAGCTCTGAACTCCCTACTGGAGAAGGGAGCTGGGGAATAGGATCTTGGTTTTGGGGAATACTAAGTTCTTGGGGATGGAAGTTGATCTCAATATTAGTAGTGGTGTTTGGAATATTCCTAACGTGCTGCTGTTGTATACATTATTTACCCGTAGTTTGCGCTGAGGTAATTGAAGGATGTACGGAAGGATGTATGCATATGATGACAAGGAAAAAACAACCTCATGATCGAACTGACCCAGACCCAAATGAGATGAAAGCAGTAAAAGAGTTGATGGCAATAGATATTGATGAAGACGATGATGTCTACGATAGCATGCAAAATTCAGACATAAGTACTTCAGATTCATCATCACTAGAGGAGGTTTCAATAAATAGATGAGACGTTTGGCATACGGCCAAAGGAGGGTTTGTCAGTCTAGAAAAATGGATACCTCTACTTTGTGACCGCAAACGTATTTTGGTGGCCGTGGGCCAACCGTCTCATGCACGATATGACAGAATATAGGTTTTCGAGTTTGCCAATGAACGGCCATTTTGATATAACAAGAATCGCCATTTTGTTTTCTAACCATTGCTCATTGCTTTCTGTTCCTATTGCTTCGCAGTATATTTTCCGCTTACACTGCTCGACTGTAAAACATTGTTGTCTGTATGTGAAAAGGAAAAGGCCGCAGGGCCGAGAGGATAACAAGAGTTCATTGAAACACAAACGTAGGCAGCGCCAGGAAGAATGCCCGGCTCCCTCCCGAATGTAGCCTTGAAGCAGAGCTTAATCATTTCGCAGCTGCCAGCCAGTCTTGTTATATGGTAGAATATGTTAGAATAATAACGCTAAAGGCTTGAATTATGCTTTTCTTACGGCCCCCCTTTGCTGAGCTCGCTAGAGCGTGTCGGCTCCCAGGATGCGAATAGCACCTAATAGATAGAAAGTCCGGAATGCAACTCTTCCCCCCGTATGTAGCTCACTTCCAAGAACAGAAGCGCTGTGTTCTATTCAACAACTGAAAGATGCCTTCGCACTCACAAATTGCAAATTGTTACTAAAATAGATGTTTGAAGGTGTCATAGTAGTCGGAGATGTCCATCATCACACCAAGTTCAAAGACACCCAATAAAGGGGGTTGTTAAACATGTCATAGCTGATTGTTTGATATGCATTTTGTATATATGAAACTGATGTACGTAATTCACTCTCTTGCGTCCCTCGAGGTCTAGAGATACACGTCGCGGGGCGTGAGATCGAGTTGGCCAACTGAGACTTTTGCTTTGCAATAAACTCTAGCTTTGGGAATACAACCTCGTATCTGGCGTATCTATCGTGTGTGGTGACTCGCCTTGTTTCCATAGACGTCAGGGTCCCCTAGGGGCCCCTTTCAACTAAGCAAGAAGTAATGAGAGCAAAACAGGAACGCAGCATCAAGGTAGTGAGCAACTGCAATCTGGAGCAGCGTTCCTCTGAATTGTGCTTGCTTTGTTCAAACGTAGAGGGTGGAACCACTGGCCCCGACCAGCTGACTTGGTCACGTTAGCATGTGGGGAAACCATGGCAACCCACTTTTCTAAGCGAAGCGTTGTTGCAACTTTGCATCTTCGGGTCAACCCCCACCTGTGAAGGAACAGGGCTGCGAAATGCGGCGTCCTGTGGGGAGCAAGACCACTTACTCTAGACTGGGAAGCACAGAGATGGGCGCGGGGCCCCACCATCGTAACACTCTGGGAGGCAAGTAGAGTTGGCTGCATTGACGGGTATGGCTATCAGTCCAAAGGCCCAAGTTTACATTTCAGAACCCCAATACTAACTTGGGGGAAGCAATTGTTTAAGTAAGCCAGTCCCAAACCCAACAATTGATGGAGATCATACAAGAGATACACATGGACTTGCAGGCTTCGCCTACTCATTCCCCTCGGGGTTCGATCACTCCTCGGAATCAAGTGGCTCACAGGCTAATCATACGTTCTCAAGAAGAAGATCTTGTCCAACGGATCCTCCGCTAAGTAATGAAGGGAGGGACATGGCCCAACCTCAAAATGTGATTATGGCATCTTTGACAGTGACCATGAATCCTTTCGTAAAACTATATGAGAGCTTACAAGAAACTATCAAGGATAAAGCTAACCTTTTGACAATGTCCCACACCAAATTAATCTTCCTAGAATCTTTTGTGGGAACGGTCCAGTCGAGACTTGACAAAGAGGCAGGGCTGACAGCTCAGTGGCAAGCTAGGCTGTTCGACCTAGCAAAAGGAGAGACAAATGAGAAATGTACACTGATGACCTTGATCATGGAGCAAATTAAATGGTTGAGGTACCAGAAAAACTTAGAGTCGGCCTGCATTCTCAGAGCTGCAGGAAGGTGAACAAGCCTATATGAAGTCATGTAAACACTTATTAAAGACTGCAGGGGGAGAGAAGATGAACGTAAACCTGGCACCTATGGAACAAACTATTACAACGGCAAAAATCTCTTCTAAAAGAGACAAGAAGTCCTGGTATGTTTCCCTGCATACTACCAGTAAAGGAAAGGTGTCATCAAACGAAGGCCCTATGCAAAGTGTGAATATAGATTTGTTTGAGGAAGTGTCAGAACAAAGGTCTGACTTCTGGGAAGTATCCATGACTATGGTAGACTGCAGATCAAGTGAAGTATTTGCTTTGTTTGGAAAAACTACCACAGGGCCTACAGGAAAAACAAAAATCTCAGTTAATCTGCAAAAAAGGAAACAGCAGGCTTGCAGAAATGGACATTGGTGTGGCTCTAGAGAGTTTTTGAGAAATCTATCCCTCCCTAACACACACACAGTTGCGACTAACTCAATAAGAATGGGACCGGCCCCCAACCAGAAGAAGATATATTGCTGTTAATGAATCTCTCAACTTATTCTGAGGAAACGCCTATGGAGGGGGGAGATACTCCTAATGTATCTTTTGATGTGGAGCGGCCGGAACAAAGTCAGATCAATCTAAAGCAAGGAGAGCGGGCAAAGGAAACGAGTTCTGTGATACAATTAGAGGCCCAGGCAGGCGTAGTAGAGAGACCCCTCCTCATTTTGTACTATGGAGCAAAAAAGACGACTGCTGGGAAAGGGACATAAACTCTCTAACACTGATATTCATCAAAGGCCATTGTCCCAAAACTTGTCGAAAGAAGATCAGGGAAGGAAAAATGTAAACAGTTATTGGGAAGATAATATGTTTGTCACTATTGAATGATTGATACCAGAAAGCAACGGATTGATAATGAACAGGAAAAAATGTCTAAAACACCTCAATTGTTCACCCAGACGATATTAAGATGCTAGTGTTTGTGGAAGAGGGCCTCCTGGACTGGGTGACTCTCAATTTGTCTTCTGTATTGGTGAAGGATTGTTTGCTTGAAGCTGCAACAGAGTTTCTCCCTCTGGGCTTTTAACTAATAAAAAGGAGATGCAATCATTCCCAGGGCCCTCATAAATTCCCTGTACGGTACTCATCCCTCACAATTAGGGAAAAGTCACATCAGAGTCCAGAAGTAAGAAAGGCTGTACCTGCTTTGGGAAAGTTGAGACCATTGGTGGGGGGAGGACCGCCTAAAAATTATTTGGAACTCAGATGGGAGACGAGAGAAACGTTAACCACCCCCTCATGAATGGGAAACCACCGGATTCCAATGCAGATTGGGGCTGGCTAGCAGCTGGTTGGCAGCTTCGCTTATAACTCCAAACATCTAGAAGAGCCCTTTGTCTCTGGCCACATGGAATACTAGGGGCTTTAACCACTTATTTTGTGATGAGAGACTGGATGATGCACTTCCCGATACAATCCAGGTTTCCTATATGCAGATTATATCTAAACCTGTGTGTGAGGGATTCAACATCTGTTTTACCCCGGCACTGGTTAAAAATCAGGGGAGATATAACATTGGTGAAGAGGGGGGGGCGGTCTTGGTAAGATCCTTAAATTTAGAACTTTGAATTTGTTTATACAACTAGTGGTGCTATCCCGGATAAGGGAGATGGATAGGGCCCCCAAATACTACTCCTTTTCAATGTGTTTTGGAACCAGGCAGGAATAGGTGGGGAGTTTGTAGAGACATTGATTAAAGCCCTTGATGAAGTAAATCTTGAGTACAACGATGCCTATAAATTGATATGCGGAGACCTTAACATTAAATGTCTTGACATAAAGGGATTAAAATGACCAAAGTCCAAATTATCAAAAAAAAGCTTGTTTATGGGTATCAGAGTTGAAGGAACGGAATATTACCATGCTAAACTGTAACATAAGAGGTGATATTCTTGGAAAAATCACTTGGTGAAGGGGCTCACAAACTGCTCATCTAGATTATGTGTTTGCTTCCAATGACTTGTATGAGTGGCTAAGTACTCTAGAAGTTATGCCCACAGAAAATAATGATCATAGTATTTTGATAATTAAGTTTGGAGAACAAATGTATGTTCATATGGAAGCATCAGGGGATCCTTTACAGTTTAATCAGGGAGTGAACCGACCTAAGAATTCTTCCTATGGATCTGAGGGAGATTTCATCTAATCTCCAGGGAGTCCTGAAGAACAATACTGGTGTGGTAGATTATTCCAGTGTACTACTGACTTGCCAGCGGAAACCAATTCCCGGGGGCTAAACAAGAATTTAATATCTTAAACTTTTCAAGCAAGATGTTGAGACAGATGAAAAGATCCCTAAGAGCCGACCTGCGCTATATAGATCGCCAGCAAACCCGGGATAAATTAAAGTTAAAAAAGATAAGGAAACAACGATCTAGAAATTGGCTGTTGTCCTCTAAAGCCCAGCGGTTTCAAGAAGGCGCAGAAACCATTATGAAGGCCCTAGCTAATAAAAATATGCGAGACCTATGGAAATTGCTTAATAATAATGCCATATTCCTGGCATCTTTGACATTGGCGGTCTCAGAGAAGTTATGGATTCAGTATTTTACCGATCTCTTTGCTTCCTCGGGTCAAGCTGCTGCCTCGAACACACGAAAGAATGTTACTCTGTGGTCAATTGAATTGGATAGGGTAGATATAAGAGATTGAATAATCCTAGGAATTATATGCCTATTGCCCTACTAGATATTCTGGGGAAAAATGTTTGCCTCAGTAGTATTGAAACAGCTGCACACACAGGTGTGGGACTCGGGCCTTAGTGACATTAGACAAGCAGGCTTTGTCCTGGTAGTAGGAATAAGTCTGAATCTTTTCCTGTTAAATGTACTTAAAGTAAGAGCTTTGAAGAATAAACAGAAGGTATATTTGGCCTTTATAGACCTGGCCAAAGCCTTTGATGGCATCAACAGAGAGACACTTTGGAGTAAGCTGTCAAGGTAGTCATGTCCGATAGATCTTTTGGAAGCCATTCAGAGCCTTTATTCAGGGACCTCCTTTCAGGTTACAATGACAGCTAAAGGATCACTATCAGCCTCCATTCCAACGCATGGACGACTGAAGCAGGGATGCCCTCTGTCACCCACAATCTTCAATCTATTTCTTTATAGCTTTTCTACCTCAACTATATAGACAGGAAATTCCTTGGGTCATGTACACGGACGATTTGGTCATGATTGACCAAACGCCAACAGGCCTACACCAATGAGCTGAAAATTAAGTCTAAGTCTTGAAACAATGGAATTAAAAGATGACATGCTGCTAACCAACCCTGAGAAAGTAAAACCTCAATTGCGAAAACAGGATTGGATCAAGAAACATTGCAAAAAAAACTAACATACAAACTACCTCTCAATCTGAGTTTCGAACAGAAGGCTATTCATCAACTACCAAAAGTACCTTATGAAATTTCCTAGTGCTAGACATAGACATGTTTTCTTAAGATTGAGGCTAAACATTTTGCCCACAAAAGAGCTCCTGTGGACTAGAAGAGAGAGGGAAACTTGAACCCCCTTGTGCATATTGTGTAAGGTACCGGACTCTGTAGAATCAATAAAACATCTACTGTTGGATTGTGTCGCCCTACTCCAGACCAGAAGGACATTTTTTAATGAAACAGTGGCCCAGTACAGGTCTCTCTAGTGAGGAATGGTGGGAATTGGCTATTTTGGGTGTAAAGGTTCTGATGGTATTGTCGATAATTACATTTTTCATCGAAGTTTTAGCATTGTTGTAGGACGGTAGAGGGTTATGGCAGGGGGAGGGAGGGGACAACATTGAATTGTCTTGGGAGACGGATGGAGAATTTTGTAGGGGAAAGTACTTTTGTGGAATGTGTCAATGTCTGTTTCTTCTTGGGTCTCCCTCCTCTGTTCTCTCAATTTTTTTTACTTTGAATTTTACTTGGTTTTGAGGATTAGGGATGTATTTTCTGTTTAGTTTGTTAAAAGGATTGTATCATGAAAGGTTTGTAATAAACCATAATATGTTAAATAAAAAATGTAAAAAAAGATAGTTATGCTCAAAATTGGAGATGCTAACATTATTTGGCCCTCATTTGGACGAGGGAGATGTGCATATGTTGGTATTCCCATTTTTCAAAGTGCATCAATGAGAGTTCCTGTTGTGCAGAACGAGAAGCAAGATTCTTCCTCTGGCTCCAGATACACTGAAAGCAAGTGGCCTCCTAATTATCGGGCGTTTAAAGAAAGATATGACTTTTCACTAGAAGGTGCCATTTGCTTTAAGGGGAACAATTTTGCTTGTGTTGTTATGCAATGGACATTTCCCAATTAGGGTACAGAACATGCTTAGCTAACACGTGGCTTGCATACACATATGAATGCAATTGCCATCTCTAAATGCCAATGGGGAATATTCTGTATTCCTTCTTTGTTTAAGGAATCAGTAGTTGAAGCCTCTGGAATGATTGACAAAGAAGTACCTTTGAGTCTGAAACCCCATCCGCTTTTTGAGCCCACGCACAGCTGTGACATCATGTACCTTTCATTAAGATTCACTAAAGGTGCCTGTTAAAATCTAGTAAAATACATCCATGGTCTCTTAGCAAATCAGTCACTGTATTTCTTGGAAACAGGTCCTACTATGTCCTCATTCATCATTTCTACTAAAGTTAATTTCAGACTTTGCCATGTGCCAAATTATTGCTGTACAAGTGCTCTTCTCAAGACCCCTGTTTGCTTTGGGAAGGATGCTTCATAAATTGAATGTGAAAAGGGTCCCGAATATACTCCTTTGATGGAACTGAAATCAGTAGAAACACTCCAGCTTTTTCACACCCTAGACAAAGTTAATTTTTAGCTCCACATTGCAAGGGCATCTCTTTTAGTGGCATACAAGGTCACCTAGTCTAGCTTTTTACAAGATCTGGCCCGGAATGTGCTTGGACAATCCATTGTTTGTAGATTTTGCTTTTGAAAATGAGTAAAGGATCAGTGAAACCTAAGTCTATCAAGATGGATTATAGTATGAAAGGGATTCAGCCAAAAGATTGTTTGGATTTATATAACCAAGGTCGCATTTTTGCAATAATAATGACAACTTCTGTTGTGCTGTTATTTAACATATCACAGGTGGCTAAATGTAAAGCAGTAACTTGAAGCTCAGTTCATACCATTGCAAAGCATAACTATTTGAATTCTGCTATTCAGAAAGATGCTAAAGTTTGTCAGCTACTGCTGAGGAATTTATTCAGGCGGACTTTCCTGCAAAGTTACCCCCTATGTTTTTCCTACTCACTAATATTGTTAAAGAACGTAAACATGTAATAGTCATGCTTCAAAAGAAAAGGGTACTGCTCTTTTACACTTGTTTTACAGCTCGATGTCTGCTCTATATTCACATGTGTGATGGATTACCCGTTGTTAACAAACACTTATACACACTGTGTACATCACCTAAAATACCTAACAAATGCAGGAGTGTGGTGCATATAAGGTGTATTGGAGTCCCACACCTGTCCTGCATCCTAAGAGGATATGGAGACTTCTGGAGTTTCATTTCTTCCCAGCATCCCCTGAGTTTGATGTAGACTTAAGCGATTGGTAAAGCATATATATCCTAAAAAGTGATACTAGTAAACCCTTTACATCATAGATCGGGAAAAGAGGCTGCCTTTAGCGTAAGAGTCTGGAAAGACAGAAGAAGCACTCAGACATATTCTATAACTTTTTCGTAAATGCTTTAAAGTTAAACTTAAATATCAATTTCTCCTGTTTTCTTATCCACTACCCATTACTGATCTAAACTCATATGAGACAGGCATAGTATGAAGAGATGACACAGAACTAAAATGTAGTTAGAAAACCTTTATTTTACTGGTCAGGGTGGTGCAACGCCTATCTTGCCCTAGCTCTAAGGTGGGAAGATTCCCTATCGGAAAGTAAACTAAGGGTCTGTCAGTCCAAATCAAAACCCTGTCACTGTCAAAACCTATGATTGCCCTCACGTCTATAGAGTAACACTGTGTATAGGACTTGGTAAATTCAATAGTGTTCAAAGAATAATAGTTTGGCAATGGAGTTCTTCTGTAACTCCCTTTCCCAAGTTCAAGGCACTCGGGATCACAAAGTTCCACAGGCTTCTCAGGATGGACTTGTCAAAAAGTTCACAGTACCTTATTTAGCTTCTCCGGGTTCCCTCTCCCCGAACCCAAAAGCTCTTTAGTTCATACTCTTCAATGGGTCTGCCAGGCTTCCCCTGCCCAAGCTTAGATCCATTTAATTCCAGAGCGTTCACTTTCAAAATACCAATGTTCAACTGGTTAAGTTCCACTTTCTTTAACACAAAAGTTCAACTTGCAAACCATGACAGTTAAACTGGTTTCCTTTGGGGTTCCCTTCCCCATTCTCAATCGCTCCTCCTCTTTTATTATTTCACTTTAGTTTGTTCTGCAGTTCATTGTTCAATAATGCTCCTTGGGTCGTGGCGCAGTTGTCAGACCACACGGTCCACCCACTACAGGTCGCGCAACCAGGTGCCTTGTAAATGTGCTCTTTTCTTTAAAGTTCACTTTCCACAAAAGGTATTTTTCTTTCAACATTCACTTTTTCTGTAAATCGTTGGTTCATCATATTTTCTTTATTAAGTTTCTGTGGTTCTCCTGGGTCATTCCCCTGCCTGGAAACCTTCCCAATATATACATCTTTATGGTGGGTTATTTGCAGCCCTCCTGGATCACTCTCCCACTTGGTGGCCACCCCAATGCTTGGATTTCATCATATTTTCTTTAGTGGGTTTCTGTGGTTCTCCTGGTTCATTCCACTGCCTGGAAACCTTCCCAATATATATTTCGAGGGGATTGGGTCCTCTGACGTATTCCATATCTATGACAGTAATCACCACAGCTGTGCTGCTTTGGAAAATCTTTCGGCGTCCTGCGTCGATGACGTCGATACGCTGCCCTCGAGGACCTCCTCTGACAGCCGACGTCACTGGATGTTATAAGTAGGACGCATGACGCCCATAGCCTCAGTTCCGTTTTTTACGCGAACGTGTTCGCTTCGGAGAACTCGGCGCGCCTCGACTCTTTGAAGTTTCTGTTCTTTCGGTTCTTCGAACCTATTCGTTTGTGAAGTAAAAGTCCTTTGTGATGTCTACCTCTTCTTCCACCCCGCGTCCGGGCTTCAAGAAGTGCGGGGACTGCGGCTCCAAGATGTCGGTGACGGACTCGCACGACACCTGCCTCTGGTGCCTCGGGGAGGCCCATAACACGGATGATTGTGTCGACTGCCAGTCGCTTATGTCCAAAGCCTTGCTGGAGCGCAGGAAGAAACTGTCGGTCGGTAAGGTGTCCAAGCCCCGGAAGTCGAGGTCCGCGGGGCTTTCGACGGACGATTCGAGGGGCGACTCTCCGCATCGTCGTCGGAAGGCCAGTGGGTCTCGGTCCCGGAGTGGGTCCCGCCACTCCTCTGCCTCTTCGAGGCACTCCCGGAAGCGCCGTCATCGGTCGCCTTCCCTGTCCTCATCCGAGGACTCCGCCCGTCGGCGGGTCGCTTATCCCACCAAGCATGCAACGCCGGAGGAATGGGCTTCCTTCGGTAAGAAAATGCTAGCGATTCTCGAATCGCATGGCAGTGGTCCGTCCGCGCCAAGGAGTGGGGTCGGTCGTGATCGGACTAGAGACACCACTCGTACGCCTTCAGGCTCGGGTGGTCGGCACGATTCGCGGGAGCGGTCCTGCTCGGACAAGGGGAATCGTTCTAGTCATGCCTGTTCCAGTTCCAGGTCCTCGACGTGCTCGAGACCGCGTGAGCCTGTGAAGTCTTCGAGGAAGACGTCGACGCCTGTGGCGCCGAGGTCGTCGAGGGACTCTCTCGAGGCTCCGCCTCCTCTCTCATGGCTCCGCCTCCGAGGAAGTCGTCAACGCCATCAGCGCCCAGGATGTCGAGCGACACGCTCAGGGCTCCGCCCTCGAGGCCTGTGTCGATGCCGTCGATGCTGTCGCCGCCGCGTTCGGCATCAATGCCGATTCACTCGACGCCTTTCGAAGCTGTTTCGACGGGGGTACCCCGGGGCACGGTGGAACCCCCTAGAAAGGCTTTGGCCAAGGTCAAGCATGGCTTTGTTCCCCATTCTGTGCCCACTTTCCGCCATCTTGAGTACATTTCGGAGGTGGATGAGGGCTCTGATGATGGCATGGTTCCTGATAAGGTGCCAGATGAGATTCTCTCGGGCCATATCCAGATTGAGGACCTGCGTCAGTACCTGCACGACACCAGTGGTCTGGACACCTCTCCGGAGGTGGAGTTTTGTAGGCCTGAGCCTGGCACCCATGCCAACTCCTCGTACCGGCGCCTTATGTCTAGGGTCACCGAGTGCTTGGGGTGGTCTGCTCCCACAGGGGATTTTCTTCAGGATGACCTCACAGATCATCGACCAAGGTCCACCAACTGATCCGGTACTGCCGTTCCATATAGCTCTACAGAGGAGGGTGGCGGCGGCTTGGACTGCTCCAGAGAGTCTCCCGGCAGTGGGCAAGTCTTTCCTGCGAAAATACCACCCAGCCAGTAGCGACCCCTGCTACTTGACCAAGCACCCCACTCCGGAGAGTTTGGTGGTGCAGGCAGCTATGGCCCCAACAAAGCAGGCGTCGTATCCTACCATCCCTCCTGATAGGGACGACAAGCGTTTTGATGGTTGGGCGAAGAAAGTGTTTTCTTCAGGGGGTATGGCTCTTCAGGCTGTGGAACTGTGTTTCCTTAGCGGCTGAACATATTCCCGAAGGGGACGAACGGGATGGTTTTCTTCCTATAGTCCAGGATGGCAAGGATGCCATGTGTGAGGCCGTTCAGTCGGGTTTGGACATAGCAGATTGCGTCAGCCAGCCCATGGCGGCGAGCACCATAATACGCAGGTTTGCGTGGTTGCGGAAGTTGGGGTTTGCTCCTGATGTGCAGGCCCGGCTCCTCAACATGCCCTTTGACGGTGAACATCTTTTTGGCAACAAGGCTGACAAGAGCCTTGAGAGGTTGCAGACCTCCAAAGCTGCAGCGAAGTCGTTGGGCGCTGCAGTTCGCCAACCTCTGCCTTTTCGTCCTAGGGGACAGCAATGGAGGGGAGGTTCCTTTCGTTATTACTCATCCTTTGGTTAAGCGAGAGGAGCTGCCAGTCAAAGGGGCCACCGTAGGAGTGCCAGAGGTGGAAAGCAGGGTACTCGAGGTGCCAAGGCCGCTCGGGTAGTTGCCTCTTTGCCCTCAGGCAACGCCGCTTCAGCTCAGTCATGAGGCCATGTCCCATGGTTCGCCAGTTGGGGGAAGGCTGGCGCAGCATCTTGTCGAATGGCATGCCATTACTTCAGATGTGTGGGTTCTGGAGATCATAGCCCACGGCTACTGTCTTCCCTTTCGGCAGAGGCCTCACGACAATCCACTGGGGAATCTCTCGTTGCAGAGACCGGATCCGCTCCTTGTGCAGGAGGTTCAAGCCCTGCTGGAAAAAGGCGCCATAGAACTGGTGCCTGTAGCGGAGAGGAACAAGGGATGGTAGTCCCCTTATTTTTTGATTTCCAAGAAAGACGGGGGATTGAGACCCATCATGGACTTGCGTGGTTTGAACAAACTCCTCAGGAAGGACAAGTTCAAGATGGTTACTCTTTCTCAAATCCTCTAGGCACTTCAACTTCAGAACTGGTTGGTGTCTCTCGACTTCAAGGACACTTATTTTCATGTGCCGATCCATCCAAAGCACAAGAAGTACCTGAGGTTCGTGGTTGGCGACTCGCACTTTCAGTTTCGGGTCCTGCCGTTCGGATTGACCTCTGCCCCGAGGGTCTTCACCAAGCTCATGGTAGTGGTGGCAGCGCATCTCAGGAAAGGGGGATTCACGTCTACCCCCTACCTGGACGATTGGTTGATCAGGGCGCGCTCTCCCGAGCAAGTCCTGGATCATCTGTCCGTCACCTGCCACTCCCTCCACAAGCTGGGCTTCTCACTCAACTTAAAGAAGTCCCACTTGATGCCAACTCAAAGGCTCCAGTACATCGGAGCAGTGCTCAACACGTCCCTGGGGCAGTGTTTTCCTCCCCAGGTGAGGGCTCATCACATTCAGCAGATGGCGCACAAGTTTCAGCATGCCCAGAGTCTCCCAGCATTCAAGTTCTTGAGATTGCTCGACCTCATGGCATCCGGCATTATTCTGGTGCCACAGGCCAGGTTGCGGATGAGATCTTTGCAATGGGCACTCAAGCTCCAGTGGTCTCAGTCCTCCGGCAGGATGTCGGACCCTTTTCAGGTGCCATCCTCGGTCGCCCAGGTCCTTCTGTGGTGGGCCGTCAAAGGCAACCTGATGAAGGGGGCTCCATTTTGGCTACCCTGGCCGGAGGTGACGATCGTGACGGACGCATCCCTCACGGGATGGGGAGCTCATGCCAACAAGTTGACAGTCAGCGGTCGTTGGTCTCTGTCGGAGTCCAGACTCCATATCAATCTGTTAGAGCTGAGGGCTGTCAGGCTTGCCCTGAAGGCTTTTCTGCCGACTGTGTGAGGAAAGAATGTCCTGATCCTGACGGACAACCCAGTGGCCATGCACTACCTCAACAGAAAGGGGGGTGCAGGGTCACTTCCTCTGTGCAGGGAGGCGATGCAGCTCTGGTTCTGGGCAATCCAGCAGGAAGTTTCGATCTCGGCAGTTCATCTGGCCGCAGACGAAAACGAGATGGCGGATGCTCTGAGCAGGCAGAGCGCGATCTCTCACGAGTGGGAGTTGGCTCAGGAGATTCTCCTGGAGATCTTCGCCCTTTGGGGGACCCCTCAAGTGGATCTCTTCGCCTCCAGTGTCAACCGGAAGTGCGAAAGGTTCTGCTCGCTGGAATTTCCTCCAAGAGGAGCCTTAGGAGATGCGTTTGTGGTGGAGTGGTCATTCCCACTGCTGTACGCGTTTCCTCCAGTCCCCATCATCCTGCAAGTGCTGCGGAGGTTACGAAGGTTCGGTTTCCGGATGATCCTCATTGCTCTGTCATGGGCCTGGACGACGTGGTACCCGGACCTTATCGACTTGTCCGCCTTCCCTCCACGTCGTCTTCCCTACAGAGACAATCTTCTCTCACGGGAGGGGGGTCAGGTTCTCCATCCAGAGGTCCGATCCCTCAACCTTCACGCTTGGTTTCTGAAAGGTTGAGGTATAAGGATTGGGACCTCCCTGAAGACGTGATGGAGGTGTTGCTTTCGGCCAGAAGGCCCGCAACAAAGTCCCTGTACCGTTGCAGAAAGTTCCTGTGACTGGTGCAGGGTTAAGAATGTGGATCCGTTTTCATGTGACATTCCTGTGGTTCTGTCTTTTTTGCTTTCTTCAGCCCACAGGGGCTTGCAAGTGGGTACCGTTAAAGTTTAACTGGCGGCGCTGTCCATATTTAAGCGCTCGTTTGAAGAGTGTTCTTATTTTAAAATCCCTTTAATTTCTCAGTTTCTAAAAGGGCTCACTAATGTATTCCCTCCGTCACCTTTCCAGGTGCCCGGTTGGGATTTGAACCTTGTCCTCAAGTTTCTGATGGGTGCTCTGTTTGAGCCTTTGCATTCGTGCCCTTTGAGAATGTTAACTCTTAAAACTGTATTTTTGGTTGCGGTCACTTCCGCTCGCAGAGTGAGTTACAGGCACTTTCAATTAAGCCACCCTTCACTGTCCTTAGAGTTCGTCCTTCCTTTCTTCCGAAGGTGGTGTCGGAATTTCATTTAAGCCAGAAGGTTATTCTTCCGGCATTTCATCCTCCTCCGCATCCTGGTAAGGAAGAGGAGAGGCTCCATAGGCTCGATCCTAGGAGAGCTTTAAGCTTTTATATTTCACGCATGTCCCGGGTCAGAGTGGACGATCAACTCTTCATTGGTTATGCTGGAAAGCGTTTGGGACAAGCTGTGACTAAGCACACTTTGTTTTCGCTGAATTATTCTGGCAATTTCTGAATGTTACCGCTTGGGGGGTAAGGACTCAACGGTCGGCTTGCGGGCCCATTCTACCAGGGGTATGGCTGCCTCTACTGCCGTACAGAGGGGTGTTCCTATTTTTAACATCTGTGATGCAGCCACCTGGGCTTCGGTCCATACTTTTGTACGTCACTACTCCTCGATTCCATCCGTGGGCAGGATCTGGCCTTTGGCAAGGCGGTCCTTTGCTCTGCAATTTGATTGGCCATTCTAAATTTATGGCTTCTAAATTCTTTTCCCACCTCCTTGCATGGGTACTGCTTTGGGAGTCTGTCATAGATATGGAATACGTCGGAGGACCCAATCCCCTTGAAGAACAAGTTACTCTCTTACCTGGTAACGTTCTTTTGATGGGATGGTCTGACGTATTCCATATCGCTCCCTCCCTGCCTTCCCCGCTACAGAATTTCTTATGTGATTGCAGCTTACGTTTCCGCAAGGCTTTGTGTGGTCAGACTGGCAGAAGACTGGTGCCACACGTTCTGGGAAAAAACTACAACTGAGGCTACGGGCGTCGTGCATCCTACTTATAACATCCAGTGACGTCGGCCGTCGGAGAAGGTCCTCGAGGGCGGCGTATCGACGTCATCAATGCAGGACGCAGACGCCGAAAGATTTTCTGAAGCAGCACAGCTGTGGTGATTACTGTCATAGATATGGAATAAGTCGTCGGACCATCCCATCGAAAGAACGTTACCAGGTAAGAGAGTAACTTGTTCTTCTTTATGGTGCGGTCTCTGTGGCCCTCCTGTATCACTCTTCTGCCTGGTGGCCACCCCAATGCTGGTATATTACTTTTAACAGTTTTTCGTGGGGTTATTGCTCCCACTTCACCTTCTTGCTTGGCTCTGCCTTTGTGATTTCTATTTTGTTCTCCCTTTGTGTCTGCGCACAGCTCCCCTCTTTGTAGAAGGTTTCTTTGATGTTGTATACAGAAGCTTCTGAAAACGTGTCTTCATACACACTACCACTTTGTAACTGTGTATTAATGCTTTGTTCTCTTCATCATTCGTCAGTTTCATTCCGCCCATCTCCCTTCCTACGCGATGGAGCTGTTAGACTGTATCTCAATGACAGCTTTCACATACCGGGTTTCTCACTGCATTCAGCTCACCGGTTGTGTTTTCTCAACCTCTTTATAAATGTTCTTTCCGTCTGAGGCCAGGGTCTCACCACCTGCCCCTCAGACACTCCTGGGCTGCTGTCTTGGCCGGATTGGGGTTGCAAGCCTGTGGCTGAAATGCTTGAGGGAGAAAAGACAGATTTTTTTCAAAAATAACTTTGTCTTCTCTCCCATGAACATTTCAGACTTTGCCCCTGCTCACACCCACCTACACACCTTGCTGCGGCACACTTCGCTGTGTGCTGCCGACTTGCTGTATCTCTGCAACGCCTGTTCCCTTTCACTTCTGTGATCGGGTACTAGCGCACAGGGTCCTTTCCTTTTATTTTTTATGGGATCGGCTACGGGGGACACCCTACGCAACCCCCACTCACAGAATAGTTAACAAGGGTGCAGGGGACACCCCCATCAGCCCTTGCCACCGAATGGGGGATTTGGTCGAACTTTTCGGCCATTTGGAATTTTCGAAAGGCAGAAATTCTGCCAAATCTCCCATTCCGGATTTTGAATATGGTCTTTTGGGTGATTCCATCCTGGCTCAGGGGAACAAGCAGTTTCTAGAATACACTTTAAAAGGGATTAGCACGCCTCCCTGCTCCCTTCCATAGCATTCACAGGCTCTTTGGCGATACGGCTCCCTAGCCACGCTTCTCCTTGCTGCCTCGGCTTGCAGACCCTCCGCGTCTCAGCATCCCGTTCTCCTCCAACTGGTCCTGGACAGCCCTGACAACCCAACTCTCCACCCAACTCGTTCCCCTTGCTTTCTGACTGTGTCCATTTTATACTCTCCTGAGTTTGTAACAGGCTGAAGATGGGCATGCTTAACTTCAATTGCCTGACTTTGTGATTGGGACATCTCCATTCAGTATACTGGTGTGCCTCTGTTTGCATCTTCTTCATCCCAGTACCATAGTGGTGTTTCACATAGGAAGTCTGTATTCTTCCTGGCTCCCTCTTCGTCATCAAAGTACCTCAGTGGTACTTTGGGGAATTAAGGTTGTGGAACCTATTATATCCCATGAAGGCTGCGGGGGTTGGGTAGGTCAATGTCGGGCAATGGTGAATACCATGTCTCACTTCTTGAGGGGTATTTATGATAGATAGGTTGCATTATTTTTAGTGTTCTCTTCCCCACCTCAGTGTTAGAGTGATGTTCAGGATGGTAAGGGTATGACCCGTCAAATCCTCTCCTTTGAGTGTCTGATTGAAAGTCATGGGGTAGTACGGGTAATGATTGCTAATATCCTATGACAGTAGAAGGAGCGTAGGATAGATTGGGGTTAGAAAAGGTGGGATGCCATGTCTCGCCCTTGGACATACCCTCTACCCAGGTGATCCTTCCTCGCTAGTCTAGCCCCAGGGTCTGGATCTGTAAGCAATGGCCCTCCCCATGTCATCTGAGAAGTGGATCACCAGGGATAGGTAGGAAAACACCCTTAGGTTTTTCCACTCCCCACAAGGTAAAAGTGAATAATAAGGGAGGAGCTGTCATTTTGAATGTTTAAAATCTCCCAGTGTTGTGGCATGTGTTACTGGGTAATGATATATGCTGGGGTTCCATTGCAATCAATGGTGGGATATCTACAAAAAGGAAAACCCCGTTAGCACAACCACAAAGAGCAGTTTTGAGTTTACTGGTATGTTTGGGAATCCTGACTGACTGAGGTAAGTAAAGCCTCTTGAGCTTTGCTTAATTGTTCAGCTAATTTATTTTGTGGGCACTGGTCAGTTCCTAAGGCTGCCAGTGCAAGGAGACTGTTTCTCTCATGTATGTTTTCGTGTTGTTTTATTTTGTAGCGCACACCACCTTAAGTGAGTGTTTCAGGGCAACTATCCCTTTCTTTTGTCTGACAACTTTTTCATATGCCTTTGTGATGTTCTGTTCCTAGGAAGGGCAAGGACACTGAGTATGTGGGTGCTCTGGGGACTGGGCACCCCTTAGGAAAAGCCATCTGTGCTAAAAGTCCCTATACCTTCAAGGGAACCTACTAAAAATCTGTTCTCCAGCACCCCCCAGGAAAATCTTAAGTCAGCTATCCTGAGGACAGGCTGTTGGCAGTGATCCGTGTTGTATAACCTTTTCTGGTGCACGACTGTCCACCATCTTTGTCAATGATATAATATTTTGAGTACCGCATAATTAAAATAGCTTACCCTCATGGTCTAATTCCTGTTCTTTGAGCAGCTTACTTTATAATGGATTCCTGCCTCCTACACATTCAGGATGCAGCTGCTCTTCGGAAACTCCCCCCCCCCTCAGGGGGGCGCAGTGTGGCTCCACTCTGCCCGATGCATCTACACGCCCTGCACTGGATGAGACATTGAGGCCCATATTTCACGGCCTGCGGTAGCGGGCGTGTAGTTATGGTTTAGTTGCTCATCTCATAGGAGGACCACTTTTCGCACGGCTTATAACTTTGCTCCCCCTGGACGAATTTGCATCAAACTTTGCAAAAAAACATATATGGCCCTCTCTGAATTTGTTTGGGAAGTTGGGTGAGGTTTTGTGGAGGGGGGGGGCAGAGTTATAGTGGGGGTCCCAAATTTTTTTCCCCCATACACTGAATGGAGAAAAACTTTGTGCAGGCCTACAGGGCAAACGGCTGGACGGATTTTCACCAAATTTGCAGGAGGAGCGGCGACTTGTTCCCAAAAGCATGCTTTTGTAAATTTGGTAAAAAATCAGTCCAGTACTTTCTTTAAAAACAGCTAAAATGTACGCCTCTAAAAAATAGTGATGTCTGGCTCAGCTCCGCAGTCCCATTTCCCTGTTGGTGCCAAAGTCCCATTTCCCTATTGGCGCCGCAGTCCAAAGTCTTATTGGCCTGGAGTGTGGGGGAGTGAGAAGTGGTTAATCTGATATATCTCATTAGGTGGAAGAAGACGGTGGTGTGCCTGCAGTATCTGTGCGTACTGCGCCAATTCGCGGGTACCTTGAGAGGCAAGTACCTTGTGTGGAGATGGAGAATGCATGCAGCATTCGTTACGGCACGATAGCTTGTGCAGCAACCTCTTTCCGTGGTGGCAGGTCATTTGCAGAAGGGGAGTGCATTGCACATGACATTAATATTTTAACGTATTGTGTACTGTGGTGCGTTGCGTGTGGTAAGCCTGTAGCCCCTTACTTGCATGGCTGGAGGCCTTGCACCGACAACTTTGTGCCCTGGTTGCATGTTGGTTTGACATTGTTGTCTTGTTTGTGTTGTTTGTCAACATTTCATACATTGTTGATTCCATGGGTGTGGTGGTTGTTAGCACTTCCTACAGTGTTTACTCCATGACTGGAGCTCATGGAGTGAACACTCCTGCAGTGTGTCAACTGGG
Organism: Ambystoma mexicanum; assembly: GCF_040938575.1. Taxonomy (NCBI): domain Eukaryota; kingdom Metazoa; phylum Chordata; class Amphibia; order Caudata; family Ambystomatidae; genus Ambystoma; species Ambystoma mexicanum. Next base: position 292,919,233 of record NC_090936.1, on the reverse strand, counting down.
TGCAGTGTTCAAATGCTGTGTGCATAGAAGTGGATAGGGTTCAACTGCACATTTTATCGGCTAGGGTAGTGTCCATTGCGCGGAGTGCCGACTACTGTACTGCACTATGAAGTATTTGTTTTGTGCACTTAATAGAGTGCTGGGAGCAGGGCCACTGTTGTGAATATTTTGTGGTTCGGTTGGCAGTAACACCATAGTATGGGAATGAAAGCGGGTAGGGGTGCCGGAGACTGTTATCTTTGTAGATTCTACTAACTCGTATGTTTCCATGCATAGCTGTATTATGGTGCAGAGGTTGGATAGGAGTGCCGGTGGCTGTGGTATGTTTGTGAATTGTGGTACTTGGTCACATGTTCGCATGCTTGGCTGCATTACGTTGCAGTGGGTGTGGCCAAGGCCTAGACTCTTGGGTGCATGGCCAAAGACCGTGGACCACACCCATTGCAGCCATGCAGTTTTCACTCTGCATCTCTCAAGGGGTGGTGACTTTTAAAGAATGGTTGCGGAGCCCGTTTTACACTTGGTAGCGCACCAGAAGTGAGCTGACATTCGTATATTGTTGGTTTCATGGGTGAGGTGATTGTTAGACCATCCTACAGTTTTCAGTGTATGGCTGGAGATGCTGCAATGACAAGTCCTTGTCACACTCACCTGTATCTCTGCAGGAGCGATGGATGAGCCTCCCTTGACCCAGAGTTCTCACTTCCCCTGTTTCACCCAGAGGGATACATGTCCAATACAAGATGTACGCTCAGACCTGAATTCACCCGATTCCCCTGGGCCCTGCCCTTCTCTTTACTGTGTGCTGTGATGTCCCCTAAGGGCTTACCTTGATTTTTAGTAGGGTGTGCACTTCATCCTGCATTCGCAGGGGCGCGATTCACTCATATGAATGATGCCAATGTCTGTTGGCTGAGTTCTGATGTCACACGCTGTTATATGCCTTCACAGCAAGGCCGAGTGTTCAAGGCTCCAGTTTCTTCACTGGCTAGAATGTCCTTTCCACAAGTGAACTTGCGCGGAGGATGTTGAGTGTCCAGAATTGTCTGTATTGTCTTTGTTTGCCAAGGTATTTTGTGGGTGAGTAGCACTGCGTGTAGAAGTCAGCCGCTGGTAGGTATGCGCAGCGTCTTAGATTCGAGCGCGCCTGGTAATGTCTCTCCTTTTCCCTTGCAGGAGTGGATCGTGTGGTATAAGCGCCTCGAGTCTGGGTTCAGCGCTACTTTAGACTTGGTGGTCTGGCAAGTATGCACGGAGGCTTTGGTAAGTATGCACCGTGTTATGAGAGAGTGCGCGCAGTGAAATAAGTCTCTGCGTTATTGGAGCGAGCGCAATGAATAATGTCTCTTCTTTCTTTTGCAGGGCTTTGAGCGCTCGGACTACAGACCTGTATTCCAGCGTTGCGGGAAGATTCGGTGAGTATGCGCAGCGTTACTGAAGTGCGCGCGCTAACGCTGTTCTTCTTTGTGCTTACAGGTGCCGGTGTAGAAGTCCCCTCGGAGAAAGCTGCAGCGTGGAGAAAGCACAGAGGTTCATCCGGAGCAGGTAAGCAGAAGCAGGAGGATTCGGAGCAGGTAAGCAGAAGCAGGATGATCCGGAGCAGGTAAGCAGAAGCTGGCTGATCCAGAGCACGGTAAGTGTGTTGCTGATGCAGCTCACAGTAAGCAACACGAAGCACTGTAAGAATCTTGGGTGTGGCTTATATAGCCAGCCACACCTGAACACTAGAGAGCTCATGAATTGTCATGCACTTGCTGTTTGGTAACAGGAAGTGGTAACAAGGAAGTTTCTACAAACACTAGGAAGGAATTAAAAGAAGGTATCTGCTATGGGCTTTTTGTGTGCCTATGCCAGGCCTGTCAAGCCTCCACCCAACTTGCACCAACTACCTACCTGCCTGGTACCCATGACAGTCCTGCAGTGTGCCCTCTGGGTGCAGTGTTGGAATACTGTCAGTATAGAAGAGGTTAGGGTTGAACTGGATCTTCTATGTGCTTGGCTACTCTCCGTTGTGTACATTGCTGGGAGAAGGCGCAATGTTGTGAAGATTTTGTGGTTTGGTTGGCAGTGACACAATACTTTGTGAATGGAAGTGGGTCGGGGTGCCGGAGGCTGTGGTATGTTTTGGATTCTGCTAACTGTTAAATGTTTCCATACATCACTGTGGTAGGGTGCGGGGGTTGGGTGGAAGTGCCGCTGGCTATGTTACGTTTGTGGATTGTGGTAACTCGCCACATGTTCGCATGCATGGCTCCATTATGTTGCGCTGGGTGTGGGCAAGGCCTGGACTCTTGGATGCATGGCCAAAGTCGTGATTGGTGCTGCTGTGGATGATTTTGGATGCTGAAATCGTGGATTCTTTTGCAGAACTTTCTGCTGGAGGTGCTTTGGAAGCACATGTGACGTGTACTCAGAGTGTTCCTTGGTAGATACAGAGTGCTATACAGAAATTATAGTGTTAGATGCAGAGGTCTTGGATGTGAAGCATGCATGCGTGTGTGAATATTTCACAGTACCTATTGAGGGAGTGCTGCAAAAAGAACAGTGGAAAGGGAAGAGGGACTGTCCCTGCTTTACTGTGGTGCAACCCTCGCTATAGCTGGGAAAGCACACATGCCACATCCTGCCCTTCTGAGCATGGAAATGGAACAGTGGGGATTATCCAATCAGGTGTTCAGGGTGTGGTTCACAGGAAGGGTCTGTGCTATTTTTTCCCACTCTGTGTAGTGAGGTTGGCAGAGATGGAGAGACGCACAGTGCTGATCGTGGGTGATACCTTTTTGCAAGATCTGCACAGGTATGCCATGCAAAGAGGCATTGCTGCTAATTTCTGGTTGGAAGGAGTGGAGGCTTTGTGGGGCAGTCTCTCTGAGTGCAGTTTCGGAGGTATGGTTCACCTTTGCCGATATGTGGCCTCTGTCGCGACTGTTGATGTTGTGGTGGTGCATTACAGAGGTCTACATTTGGGTTAAATGTTGTGTGGACGTTTGCTCCGTCACCTGAAGAAGTTGATAAATGCAGTGATGCAGATTTTTCCCACTGCCAGGGTGATTTTCTCATGCATACCACCAAGAGGAGTATGGGACCACAGCAGTGTCATTTGTCTCCAGCTAGAGCTCGGAAGGTGTGTTATAAAGAGAAGCATTTGTGAATTTATGTGCACTGATGGGATGTTCTCCACCCACTACGAGATCATGAATTTGGAAAATATGCACTGTTTCCATGCAAATGGCATTTCTTTGACCGCCATTAGCAATGCTATTTTCTTTTACACTGTGCAATAAGCGTTGACCAGAACTCAGTAAAAATGAAAGGCAGAGAAGAAAATAGCAAATCATATAAAGAAAGAAAAAGGTTCTTTGCAAGCACGTAAAAGAAAACAAGAAAAAAAAACTCTTTTCAGAGTCACCACTAAAGACCAAATCCCCTGCCCTGTTTCAACTTTTTTCCCCCCTCCTGTTCCTAGCACGGTAACTCTGCGGACTGTGCAGTAGTTTTAGGATTACACGTGTCACGTCCGGGCCTTCTCAGGATGGGTAGCCATGGCAATGGGACTGTGGAGGCTAAGGCATTGCTCAATAAGCTTTCAGGTTGTGGTGTTTACGCAACAACTGTGGCAGAAGGTCTATTTGTACAGAGAAATTCAGAAGCCTACGGTTGAAGTGTGCAAGGTAAGGGGCAGGCTGTTACGCTCACCTGATTCCCACGGGGGCGTCGATCTGGACTGGCCCGCTGTTGCTTCCACCAGAGTAACACGTAGAGCCGATATGACAGACTGGACAGACCCACTTAGCTTCGTTTGTTGGACTCGTATGAATATCTTTCTGCAATGGAGAAAGGGAATTAACCTCCCGTAATCTGAGCATTAACCCGCCTTCCCACTCCCCTTGTCTGCCCACAGAACACTCCTGAAGTTCCCTCTAAATCTCACCTGAAGATTTGGAAAGATGAGCTCTCCATCCTGCGTCGAGCGCAGGGGCGCGTAGGCGAGCAGTTACTTCACTGGCGTGGAGGAATTGGTGAGTTCCAGTATTGACTCTAAGTCCAATTGTTCGTAAGAGTTCAAAAGTCTGATCTTCACTCTGCCAGATTCCTTGCAGGTTGCGGATTTAAACCACCAGAAGAGTTCCAAGTGGCAATTGGTAAGATCCTGGTAAGTCTATTGTGGTTCTCCCCTTTGGGGCCGGGGTACAGCGATGATGCAGAATTAACTGCGCAGATCCGAAATGAGGTGAGTACCCCCTGTGGTAAATCAGGTAAGTCTTTGGGGGTCAGGTTGTATTGTCCTTGTTTTTTCCCCTTAGGGGCCGGGGTGCGGCGGTGATGCGGAATTGACTGCGCCGACCCGAGATGAGGTGAGTACCCCCCTGTGGTAATCAGGTAAGTCTTTGGGGGTGATTTGTATTGTCCTTGTTTTTCCCCTTAGGGGCCAGGGTGCGGCGGTGATGCGGAATTGACTACGCCGAGATGAGGTGAGTACCCCCCTTTGGTAAATCAGGTAAGTCTTTGGGGGTGGTTTGTATTGCCCTTGCTCACCTATCTGTTCTTGTCTCCCCTAGGTGTTGAAGAATGGCCTGGAGATGCTGGATTCGCGATGGACTAAAGGAATGCAGCCTCGGTTGGTGAGTTCAGAGCGGCTCTGCGAGGTGCGTGGCAATGCACCTGAGAAGGCTTCTCTCTTCCAGATCGACGATGTGCTGGATCAAGGATTCAGGTAAGGGTTTTGTTCTGACCTCTTCTCTTTCTCCTTTTCTTGTTTCAGGTGTTCCAGGGCTGAAGCGGGCGTGGCTGAAGACTGGAGCTGCTGAAGACACGGTGAGCGTTACGCTGCAGCAAGCAGAATAACGCGAAGCACGTGTCGCTGTCTGGGTGTGGCTTAAATAGCCTTGGAAGAAGTCCCAGGTAAGTATTCTTCCACAGCCCCACCCGCGAGGAAAGGAGTGCCTGAGGTAAAATAGTCCCTTTAAGCCTCATTTGGCTTGTGGCTTCGTGCAGCATGGTCTGCATCAGGTAGGTATGCAGCATGGTCTGCAACAGGTAAGATTGCTGTAATGAGCCTGGCGCTCATGGCGCCAGGACTGACTTCATTCTTATGAGCGTGGCGCCATAGGCGCCAGGACTGTAGCCAAAGAGCCCCTAACTGGGGTTTTTGGGCATGCTTCAAGTGGCATGATGCCTGCTTCCGGGGTTGCTGGGCCTGGTCTGGCTTTCCGGGGGCAGGCATCGTGACACAGGCATCCTGTTTGTATGCATGCACGGTATGTACTTGTTTTACGTTGCTAAGATACATTCAGTGCTGCTTTTGTGCAATATTTTTACAAATTTTGTAGGAAATGGGTTAGTGCGGAAAGAAATTCTGTGAAGTGTGCACGGTTAGTGGCAGGCATCCTGTTTTTAAGCATGTAATGTGTGTACTTGTTTTAGGCTCCTAAGATATATTCAGTGCTGCTTTTGTGCAATATTTGTATGATTTATATAGGTGATGGGTCTGTGCGGAAAACAATGTGTAGCATTGTCGGAAGGAAAGAAGAGAGTTCCAGTTTGGATTCTTCAATGGCTGATATGGGTAAATGAAAATGTTGAAAGCATATACATACCATTCAAGTGGCACTTGATGGTAGGTGATGGGAGAAAAAACGGTATGTTTTTTAAGTACGTTATAGACGCTCAGTGGCAGATACTGGGCACCTGTAAACATACTGTACAAAAAGTATTCATACCTCTATTTTGTGGTGGTGGGTGGTCATGTGGATGAATGTGGATGCAGAAATCTTGGATAGTTTTACCGAACTTTCTACTGGCTGCGCTTTTGATTCACACAACACTTGCAGTCTGAATGTGTAACGGTACTTATGAAGTGTTGTACAGAACTGACAGTGTTAGATGCTGACGTCTTGGCTGTGATTGGTGGATGAGTGTGTGACTATTTAACAGTACCCAATGAGGTAGTGCTGGACAAATAATAGTGGAAAGGGAAGGAGGACTGCTCCTGCTTTACTGGGGCACCACCCTTGCGGTACATGAGGAAGCGCATGTGCCACAGTCTGCGCTTCTCAGCATGCTGGCCATTGGGAATGGGACTGTGTGGATTATCCAATCAGGTACTGAGGGTGTGGTTCACAGGAAGGGCCGGTAATACTGTTTTTCATTACTCTGCATAGTGTGGCGGGCTGAAATGGAGAGACGCACTGTGTTGATTTTTGGTGATGTCTTTGTGGTAGATCTGCACAGGTACGCCCAGGAAAGAGACTTTGATGGCAATTTCGGTTTGGAAGGAGTGGAGGCATTGTGGTGCGCTGTCAATGTCTGCAGTTTCGGCGTTATGCTTGCACTTTGCAGAGAATGGCCAGTTTTGCAACTGTTCATGTTGTCGTTGTACAGTACGGCGGCATGCATTTGGGTTACGTGGCTTGTTCACTTTTGTTCCATCTACTGAAAAGGTTGATGAATGCAGTGAAGAGGTTTTTTCCCACTGCCCTGGTGGTTTTCTCAGCCATACCACCAAGAAGAGTATGGGACTATCCTAATGTATCTTATTCCCAGCCAGAGGTTGGAAGGTGTCTCATCAACAGAAGCATGTGTGATTTTTTTTTTTGTGTCCGCTCGTGGGATGTTCTTCTGCAACAATGACCTAATTAATTCTCGAAATGCAGAGTTTTTCCATGCAAATGGCATTTCTTTGTCCAGCATTGGTGATGCTCTTTTGTTTGCCCAGCTACAGGATGCGTTGAAGAGTTTACTGTAAGAATATGAGGAGGAGAAGAAAACACAAAACACTATAAAAACCAAAAAAAGAGGTGTTTCTCTCGAAGCACCTAGGCTCTTTTCAGAGCCACCACTAAAGGCGAAATCCCCTACCCTGGTTGCAGTGTATTCCCCTAAACCCCCATGCAGCACGAAAGCCACATCCGGGGCTTTTGAGGATGGCATGCATGGAAATGGGACTGTGGAGGCTAAGGGATTGCGCGCTAAGGTTTCTGGGCGTGGTGTCTACGCAGAAGACTGTTGTACAGAACTGATAGTATTACATGGAGAACTCTTTAATGTGATTGGTGGATGCGTATGTGATTATTTAACAGTACCCAATGAGAGCGTGCTGGAAAGAAGATTGTGGATAGAGAAGGACTGTTCCTGCTTTACTGGGCCGCGGCCCTCGCCGTACTTGGGGAAGCGCACGTGCCACATACTACCGTTTTCCGTATGCTGCCCTTGGGAATGGGACAGTATGGATTATCGGTACTGAGGGTGTGGTTCACAGAAAGGAGTGTTAATACTTTCCTCCATTACTATGGGTTGTGAGCCGGGCTGACATGGTTGCCATTACTTGCAAAGGTACATGTGACCAAGTACCACAATTCACAAACGTACCACAGCCACCGGCACTCCTATCCAACCTCTGCACCATAATACAGCTATGCATGGAAACATACAACAGTTAGTAGAATCTACAAAGATAACACAGTCTCCAGCACCCCTACCCGCTTTCATTCCCATACTATGGTGTTACTGCCAATCGAACCACAAAATATTCACAACAGTGGCCCTGCTCTCAGCACTCTATTAAGTGCACAAAACAAATACTTCATAGTGCAGTGCAGTAATCAGCACTCCGCGCAATGGACACTACCCTAGCCGTTAAAATGTGCAGTTGAACCCTATCCACTTCTATGCACACAGCATTTGAACACTGCACCCAGTTGACACACTGCAGGAGTGTTCGCTCCATGAGCTCCAGTCATGGAGTAAACACTGTAGGAAGTGCTAACAACCACCACACCCATGGAATCAACAATGTATGCAATGTTGACAAACAAGACAACAATGTCAAACCTACATGCAACCAGGGCACAAAGTTGTCGGTGCAAGGCCTCCAGCCATGCAAGTAAGGGGCTACAGGCTTACCACACGCAACGCACCACAGTACACAATACGTTAAAATATTAATGTCATGTGCAATGCACTCCCCTTCTGCAAATGACCTGCCACCATGGAAAGAGGTTGCTGCACAAGCTATCGTGCCGTAACGAATGCTGCCTGCATTCTCCATCTCCACACAAGGTACTTGCCTCTCAAGGTACCCGTGAATTGGCGCAGTATGCACAGATACTGCAGGCACACCACCGTCTTCTTTCACCTAATGAGATATATCAGATTAACCACTTCTCACTACCCCACCCTTTCCATCCCTTCTTCCCACTACCACATGGCATAAAGTATGCCAGGCCCTTGTCCACGGATAGAACATGGCGGAGTAACCCAAAATTGTGACGCACAGCACGCTTCCCTCCAGTCAACCACCGGCGACGTCCAATGTTCGCTAAAATCATGGCACACTCCAGGCCAATAAGACTTTGGACTGCGGCGCCAATAGGGAAATGGGACTGCGGAGCTGAGCTAGACATCCCTATTTTTTAGAGGCGTACATTTTAGCTGTTTTTAAAGAAAGTACTGGACTGATTTTTTACCAAATTTACAAAAGCATGCTTTTGGGAACAAGTCGCCGCTCCTCCTGCAAATTTGGTGAAAATCCGTCCAGCCGTTTGCCCTATAGGCCTGCACAAAGTTTTTCTCCATTCAGTGTATGGGGGAAAAAATGTGGGACCCCCCACTATAACTTTGCCCCCCCCCCTCCACAAAACCTCACCCAACTTCCCAAACAAATTCAGAGAGGCCCATATACTTTTTTTTGCAAAGTTTGATGCAAATTCGTCCAGGGGGAGCAAAGTTATAAGCCGTGCGAAAAGTGGTCCTCCTATGAGATGAGCAACTAAACCATAACTACACGCCCGCTACCGCGGGCCGTATAATATGGGCCTCAATGTCTCATCCAGTGCAGGGCGTGTAGATACATCGGGCAGAATGGAGCCACACTGCGCCCCCCTGAGGATGGGGGGGGGGGAGTTTCCGAAGAGCAGCTGCATCCTGAAGGTGTAGGAGGCAGGAATCCATTATAAAGTAAGCTGCTCAAAGAACAGGACTCAGACCATGAGGGTAAGCTATTTTAATTATGCGGTACTCAAAATATTATATCATTGACAAAGATGGTGGACAGTCGTGCACCAGAAAAGGTTATACAACACGGATCACTGCCAACAGCCTGTCCTCAGGATAGCTGACTTAAGATTTTCCTGGGGGGTGCTGGAGAACAGATTTTTAGTAAGTTCCCTTGAAGGTATAGGGACTTTTAGCACAGATGGCTTTTCCTAAGGGGTGTCCAGTCCCCAGAGCACCCACATACTCAGTGCCCTTGCCCTTCCTATGAAGAGAACATCACAAAGGCATATGAAAAAGTTGTCAGACAAAAGAAAGGGATAGTTGCCCTGAAACACTCACTTAAGGTGGTGTGCCCTACAAAATAAAACAACACGAAAACATACATGAGAGAAACAGTCTCCTTGCACTGGCAGCCTTAGGAACTGACCAGTGCCCACAAAATAAATTAGCTGAACAATTAAGCAAAGCTCAAGAGGCTTTACTTACCTCAGTCAGTCAGGATTCCCAAAAATACCAGTAAACTCAAAACTGCTCTTTGTGGTTGTGCTAACGGGGTTTTCCTTTTTGTAGATATCCCACCATTGATTGCAATGGAACCCAGCATATATCATTACCCAGTAACACATGCCACAACACTGGGAGATTTTAAACATTCAAAATGACAGCTCCTCCCTTATTATTCACTTTTACCTTGTGGGGAGTGGAAAAACCTAAGGGTGTTTTCCTACCTATCCCTAGTGATCCACTTCTCAGATGACATGGGGAGGGCCATTGCTTACAGATCCAGACCCTGGGGCTAGACTAGCAAAGAAGGATCACCTGGGTATAGGGTATGTCCAAGAGCGAGACATGACATCCCACCTTTTCTAACCCCAATCTATCCTACGCTCCTTCTACTGTCATAGGATATTAGCAATCATTACCCGTACTACCCCATGACTTTCAATCAGACACTCAAAGGAGAGGATTTGACGGGTCGTACCATCCTGAACATCACTCTAACACTGAGGTGGGGAAGAGAACACTAAAAATAATGCAACCTACCTATCATAAGTACCCCTCAAGAAGTGAGACATGGTATTCACCATTCCCCGACATTGACCTACCCAACCCCCCCAGCCTTCATGGGATATAATAGGTTCCACAACCTTAATTCCCCAAAGTACCACTGAGGTACTTTGATGACGAAGAGGGAGCCAGGAAGAATACAGACTTCCTATGTGAAACACCACTATGGTACTGGGATGAAGAAGATGCAAACAGAGGCACACCAGTATACTGAATGGAGATGTCCCAATCACAAAGTCAGGAAATTGAAGTTAAGCATGCCCATTTTCAGCCTGTTACAAACTCAGGAGAGTATAAAATGGACACAGTCAGAAAGCAAGGTGAACGAGTTGGGTGGAGAGTTGGGTTGTCAGGGCTGTCCAGGACCAGTTGGAGGAGAACGGGATGCTGAGACGCTGAGGGGTCTGCAAGCCGAGGCAGCAAGGAGAAACAGTATGTTTTTTAAGTACGTTATAGACGCTCAGTGGCAAATACTGTGCTATGGGGCACTTGTAAACATACTGTACAAAAAGTATTCATACCTCTATTTTGTGGTGATGGGTGGCCATGTGGATGAATGTGGATGCAGAAATCTTGGATAGTTTTACCTATCTTTCTACTGGCTGCGCTTTTGATTCACACAACACTTGCAGTCTGAATGTGTAAAGGTACTTATGAAGTGTTGTACAGAACTGACAGTGTTAGATGCTGACGTGTTGGCTGTGATTGGTGGATGAGTGTGTGACTATTTAACAGTACCCAATGAGGTAGTGCTGGACAAATAATAGTGGAAAGGGAAGGAGGACTGCTCCTGCTTTACTGGGGCACCACCCTTGCGGTACATGAGGAAGCGCATGTGCCACAGTCTGTGCTTCTCAGCATGCTGGCCATTGGGAATCGGACTGTGTGGATTATCCAATCAGGTACTGAGGGTGTGGTTCACAGGAAGGGGCAGTAATACTGTTTTTCATTACTCTGCATAGTGTGGCGGGCTGACATGGAGATACGCACTGTGTTGATTTTTGGTGATGTCTTTGTGGTAGATCTGCACAGGTATGCCCAGGAAAGAGACTTTGATGGCAATTTCGGTTTGGAAGGAGTGGAGGCATTGTGGTGCGCTGTCAATGTCTGCAGTTTCGGCGTTATGCTTGCACTTTGCAGAGAATGGCCAGTTTTGCAACTGTTCATGTTGTCGTTGTACAGTACGGCGGCATGCATTTGGGTTACGTGGCTTGTTCACTTTTGTTCCATCTACTGAAAAGGTTGATGAATGCAGTGAAGAGGTTTTTTCCCACTGCCCTGGTGGTTTTCTCAGCCATACCACCAAGAAGAGTATGGGACTATCCTAATGTATCTTATTCCCAGCCAGAGGTTGGAAGGTGTCTCGTCAACAGAAGCATGTGTGATTTTTTTTTTTGTGTCCGCTCGTGGGATGTTCTTCTGCAACAATGACCTAATTAATTCTCGAAATGCAGAGTTTTTCCATGCAAATGGCATTTCTTTGTCCAGCATTGGTGATGCTCTTTTGTTTGCCCAGCTACAGGATGCGTTGAAGAGTTTACTGTAAGAATGTGAGGAGGAGAAGAAAACACAAAACACTATAAAAACCAAAAAAAGAGGTGTTTCTCTAGAAGCACCTAAAAAAAAAAGGCTCTTTTCAGAGCCACCACTAAAGGCGAAATCCCCTACCCTGGTTGCAGTGTATTCCCCCAAACCCCCATGCAGCACGAAAGCCACATCCGGGGCTTTTGAGGATGGAATGCATGGAAATGGGACTGTGGAGGCTAAGGGATTGCGCACTAAGGTTTCTGGGCCTGGTGTCTACGCAGAAGACTGTTGTACAGAACTGATAGTATTACATGGAGAACTCTTTAATGTGATTGATGGATGCGTGTGTGATTATTTAACAGTACCCAATGAGGGCGTGCTGGAAAGAAGATTGTGGATAGAGAAGGACTGTTCCTGCTTTACTGGGCCGCGGCCCTCGCCGTACTTGGGGAAGCGCACGTGCCACATACAAACGTTTTCCGTATGCTGCCCCTGGGAATGGGACAGTATGGATTATCGGTACTGAGGGTGTGGTTCACAGAAAGGGGTGTTAATACTTTCCTCCATTACTGTGCGTTGTGAGCCGGGCTGACATGGTTGCCATTACTTGCAAAGGTAATGTAGCATAGCAGAATTGCTCCAAAATCAATTACATCTCAAAGCTATGTGGCCCGCTACTCTGCTCTGAAAAGCTACAAACCGAATGCTCTGGGCTGTGGCCTTTTTTAGGGCTGCTGTGCAGACCTTGCACCCAGAAAAGAGGCCTACATCGTTCAAACACATACATACATGTGCAATGGCACATTGTGGGGTATTTGTAAGCCTGTACTTTCCCAATAACACTTCGTAGATTGCAGATCATTGTACTTTCCCGCTGTCCGAGGGTCCGATCGTTTCTGCGAAATAAGGGCCCAAGCGCAGCGTGGGTGCTGTCGCATGGTGACGTCGCAAATGTTCTCGATTGGGACGGCATGCCCACAGGACGTGTTTTGGGTGGAATACTTTGTGCGGATGTGCATAGGTGTCCTATGACACCATTGGAATCTCTGGACTGATAAATAGTGCACCACACGTGCGCCGACCATTTTGGGACAAGCTCGGTGTTTGTAGGGTATAGCAGGTGGGATGTTTATATGTACGCTACCTGTAGGACGTGGGTGAGGGCCTCGAACTACTTAAAGTTCGTCACAAGTTTCTTTGCATATGCTGCACTGGGCGGTGTTACCAGGAGACAGAGGAAGAGGTATGCATACGCGTACTTGTGTACCAGACTAACATCCGCTCCCACAACTAATTCTAGGTGATTCAGAAGATGCGGACATGCGGTTCGTACTGGCGTCGTACGGATGCCTCTATTGTTATTGCGGATAGGCTGGGCAGGTGCGGTGTCCGTAGGACACCTCCCTTTTGCTTAATTGCGGTCATTCCCACCAGTACTATGCGCCGCTGAGTCATAACAGGATTTTTAAAACATAGGAAAAGCCACATATACACTCAGCAACAATTTACATATCAACCTTTATTTCCACACATTCATACATACTATTAGGAAAGGGAAGGGGTAGCAGAAGTGGATACATATTGTGGAGAATTGGGAGGTTGGTTGTGAGGGAAGGAAGGGATTGAGGTATCATCATAACGTCTCTGATCACACGGAATTTGATGGGATGGCGGGCTGTGAAATGGGCAATGGGTACACATGCACGTCGAGCCGTGGTATTTCATTTTGTCCATAATATGTCCTTGTACGTAATCTTTTAAGGCGGCATAATTGTTCACCAGTTCCTCCAATTTGGCTTCCAGGCTGTCCTGTTTGCTATTTACAGTTTCTTTCCTCTATGCTGTTGTGGAAGGGGTGCCGCTTGTGCTGCATTGCTTTCCTTTCCAATATGTTCTCTTAAATAAAGAAATATCGGCTAGGTGTACATGAAGCAATAGGTATTAAATATTGTATGTTTCATACTGCGGTCCGTACCAATGGGGTTACTATCGTAAGTCATTTCGTCATGAGGGAAATTCTCTTCCAGCCACTCTAAGGTGCTTGCAATTGCTGCGTAAAAAAGAAAACGTTGTGATTATCTACTATTGTATACTGCACCACCTGTGCCATTATCAGACAACCTTTAGTGTGCTTACTACGTTGTAGTGAAGTTCTGGTCTTAGTACTTTCCAGTCATTACTAGCCGTTCGTTCTTTGTTCCTATGTAAAGCAGCAGTGCGGTAAGATTGTTGAAGGCAGACGTCAGTTCTCTTGTTGCTGCATTCTGTTATGGTGCACTCCCTATGCCTTTGTTCTGTTTGCTTCATAGGTACACAGTTTGCAGACCTACTCTATTTACCTTTGCAATTCACGTACATGGTGCTATTTGTATAAGTTCCTTGTGTTTGCTAAATGGTACCACTATGTAAGAGAACCCCTGCCTTTCTGAGCAGGTTGCATGCCACCCGGTGACTGCGACCAGATGCATACGCGGCGACTGCTGTGCGCATTAACATGACGCCAGTGGGTTCAGTATGTTGTACGGTACATCTTTACAAACTAAGGGTATCCTGCTAAAAACCTATGAAATTTGGTGAAAAAATGTTGTTAAATTTCTGTGTTTTTTCGGTTTTACTAGTAACCACAATATGAATACGTTGTTATTAGTGCAAAGTAAGTATAATGTCATATTGGAAAAGATTTTTCGCTGAATTTGATAGGTCTTTAGTAGCGCAACTTAACCATAACGTCAATTAAACAATGTTTTTTCACTGAATTTGATAGGTCTTCAGTAGCGCAACTTAACCATGACGTCCATTTAACAATGTTTTTTCACTGATCTATATATATATTTCTGAGGCTTGTGGAATCTGCTTAGATCACATGCTGTGCATAGGCCGACATCTAGTGGAAGCTGCGGAGTATTACAGTTTGTTTTTCGAAAGTCGAAAATGGGCGTCAACACAGGCGTGCCAGTAATACTATCCCTAGTGTGACGTCCACTGTACCCAAGATCCCTCACGCGTGTAGGATCCTCAGATTGTTTTTTTCCGCCATACTGGTCGGAAGCATCTTGCGGAGTTCCCTGGCCTTAGCCATACTTTTGCTGTTATTATAATTATAATTCTTATTCATTCCCTTCCCCACCCCAACGTCGACCCTCGACCTCGACGACGGCTGGAGAAGTCATCGACCGTCGACTGCTGCACGACGGATCTGGGCCTCGGAAGGCTGCTGGCCTCGGCCCGGGCCTAGTAGGCCGCTGGCCTCGGCCCTTACAAGTAGGGAGAGTGGGGGGTGGTACATACTCTTCACTCTTGATATATAGTTACATTTTATATATTCCTACACTTAGCAGCCCGCTGCCTTAAGGTGCGTATGGAGGGTACCCCTTTTCAATTCTGCCCCAAGTGCAATCGCAAATACCCTTGGGTCGACAGGCACGCCACGTGCAATCTCTGCTTGCCGAGGGATCACCCCGAAGCGAACTGCAGAGCGTGTAGTAGGTTTAAACCTAAGACACTTAAGGACCGTTCGACAAAGCGTTGGGCCCACCACGCCAGGCAGGAGGCCATGGCAGCGGAGGGCGCCTTCAGCGATGGCAGCGACGCCGTACTTTCGGACGGCGAGGGCATTATGGCGTCGAAAGACAGCCGGCGAGCGCAGGTCCCCGACCTCGGAAGGTCGTCCGGCAGGGCGGCTATGGGGAAGACCCCCGGCGACGCAAGCGCTACACACCTAACACACACTAAACACACTAAGACCAACCGGACCTCGACGACGTCGACTTCCCGGAAAGAGGCACAAAAAGAACGGTCCGACTCGGTGTCCTCTGGGCGCTCTCGATCGAGATCACCTCACGACGCAAGGCAATCATCCACTCTTGCCAAGAGTGCCTCGCTACACACATTAACGGAAGTTCGATCGTCGGGAGACGAAGACGACTTCCACCCCCAGGCCGCGCTCCAAGATACCGAGACCGCGGTTAACACCAGTGAGGCCCCACGCCCGAAGCACACAGATACGACCCTCGGCGCCAGGCGTCGAAAGTCTCTGGGGCCTCCAAGGGACAGGGAAAACATTTTTCCACGCACGGGGAGGGGGGGAAACAGCGGAAAGCACAGCCTTCCACTCCTGTAAAGCCATCCTCTCACCCTAGGCAGACAAGCAAACACAAGTCTACCCTTGAAAAGTCCCATAAATCATCACCTACTAAAGTAATACCCTGTTCCAGGGAATGGTCCAGTGAAGACATAGACAGGGTTATGTCTAGGATGTCTTCCTTGGCTGATTTTTATGATAAGAACCCAGAACATTTTCTTTCATATAACCCTCAAGGGGCCACACCCTCAGGCTCCTCCGATCCTATCCCGCTAAGTAAAAAGCCCCGGTTCGAAAGACCTGAACCCTTCGAGGTTCAGCCTTACTCCACTCCATATTCTACTCCACTCCCCAGTTACCAGGGACAAGTTTTCCCTGAAGAGGACCAGGAGTTTGAAATTATGGAAGAACAAACCGGGACAGATTACTATGCAGAGGATGAGGACCTGGAGGAGGGAGAAGATGAGCAGGAAATTTACAGAGTAGATTCCCCAGTACAAAGCGAAGCCCCAGTTACCGACTCTCCAGTTGATAACCAGCCCCTCCTTAACGAGGTTCTCGCTCGAGCAGCGGAACATTTCCACATCGACACCCACGGTGTACAGGAGGAAAGGGACTTCGCGGAGGAGTTTGTAGGAGAGAGGAGACCGGTCGCTCAGACCATCCCTATCCTCAAATCCATCCAACGAAGAATAGATCCTTCCCTGGTGAATCCTAACCTCACCAGAGCTGTCAACCCCAGAATTGAAAAGATTTTCCGGGCAGCCCAGTCTGACCCTCTGTATATAAGGGGACATCTTAAACCAGATTCCCTAGTGGTTACCAACACTAGAAAAAGGGCTGGCACGCCCTTATCTTCATCAGAAGCTCCTCCCGACAAGGAGAGCAAAAAACTTTACGGGTTTGGCAGGAAGGTAGCCTCAACGTCCGCCTACCAAGCAAGGATTGCGAATTCCACCACCCTGTTGGCTAGTTACAACTGCCATCAATGGGAAGAAGTCGCGGCGCTCATTGCCTCTGCTCCAGAACCGTTAAAGGGCCAGCTGGCTCGGATCTCGGCAGAGGGGAGAGTCGTGTCTGGTTGCATTTTAAAAGCAACTTTCGACGCCGCTGACAACGCAGGGAGATTGATAGCAGAAGGTACTGTTATCAAGAGACATGCGTGGTTACGGCAGTCGGGATTCAAGACAGAAACCCAGGCTTCTTTAATAGACAAGCCAGTGGAACCCGACCTATTGTTTGGGAAAGCGGTCGAAGACGCACTTAAAAATGCCAAAGATGAATATGAGACTCTCAAATCCCTTGGCCAGCTTACCAACAAACCCCCTAACCAGAGGGGGAACAGTAATTTTTGTCGCCCACGCGGTCAAAATTCACAAAGAGGCAACTATGCCCAGGGACAGGGTACACAATGGAATAACAACCAGCAGTCTACCCAGAGTTACGGCAGGGGTAACAAGAGAGGTCGTGGAAGAGGCAGAGGCAGCCCCAACAAGGGAGGTGGCACGCCTCCACCAAAACAGTGACGCTCAGTTCAGGGTCCCTTGTCACGCAACCCCAGTAGGGGGACGCATTTCCACCTTCACCCAGGCTTGGGAAGGGATCACCTCAGACAGATGGGTGCTGTCAACAGTATCCGCAGGATATTGTATAGAACTACTGCAGCGTCCCCGGAACCATCCTCCACGACAAAGAGTGCACTCCCTAGAGCATCAAAGGATCCTTCTCGAGGAGATCGCCATTCTGCTAGAAAAGGAGGCGATAGAACTCGTCCCAGGACACCAGGTAAACAAGGGTATCTATTCAACTTACTTCCTTGTGCCAAAGAAAGATTTGACAATGCGCCCAGTATTGGACTTACGGCCTGCCAACAAGTATGTCAAGCCCCAAAAATTCCGTATGACCACGCTACAAGAGGTAATCCCCCCTCCTAAAAAAGGGGGATTACATGGCAACCTTGGATATGAAAGATGCTTATTTTCATATTTCCATGCTCCCAGCGCACAGAAAGTACTTGCGCTTCAAGGTGGACAGTCGCCACTACCAATTCAAGGTACTGCCCTTCGGGATAGCTTCAGCACCAAGGGTATTCACCAAGGTACTGGCGGTGGCGGCTGCACACCTACGCAGGGAGGCAATCCCGATGTACCCTTATCTGGACGACTGGCTCATAACGGGGGAAACCCCAGGAATTTGCAGGTCAAACATTCAGAGGACTATCGACCTCCTCCACGAATTAGGTTTCTCTATCAACGAGAAAATGTCAAGTCTGGTGCCAAGCACCTCAAAACAGTTTCTAGGAGCTATCCTAGATACTCAGAAAGGATTGACCTTCCCTTCGGAAGAGAGAATTCGGAATATACTTCTGCAAATTCCGC
This sequence comes from Ambystoma mexicanum, assembly GCF_040938575.1. Classification (NCBI taxonomy): domain Eukaryota; kingdom Metazoa; phylum Chordata; class Amphibia; order Caudata; family Ambystomatidae; genus Ambystoma; species Ambystoma mexicanum. The sequence goes on along the minus strand of NC_090936.1, from coordinate 292,901,185 downwards.
ATTATCAGTCAGGTCAACAGATAACAGTACGCAAAGCTATGCGGTTACTGGGCATGATGGCGTCATGCATTTACCTGGTCCCCCACGCGCGTCTGCGCATGCGTCCCATGCAGGAATGGTTGGCGAAACAGTGGTCTCAGGCAAGTGGTCAGTGGGACGATCTAGTGGTCGTTTCGCCAACACTCGTACAGAGCCTACACTGGTGGACAAGAGAGAATCTCGCAAAGGGGAAACCCTTTTACGATCCCGAAGTACAAGCCGTGGTGACTACAGATGCATGCCTGACTGGGTGGGGAGCCCACCATCTCCACCACACAGCTCAGGGTCTCTGGTCTCACTCAGTAGCCAAGAACCACATCAATCTGCTAGAGCTTCTGGCAGTATTCCGAGCGCTAAAGGCGTTCGAGCCCCATCTACTGAACTTGTCGGTGCAGATCAGGACGGACAGCACGACAGCCATGTTCTATCTGAACAAGCAAGGGGGGACTCGTTCGCCAAATCTGTCCAAGCTTGCCCAGAAAATATGGATATGGGCACTCAGACGGAACATCTTCCTGTCATCGCAACATGTTCCAGGGGAGCTCAATTCCCTAGCGGATGCTCTAAGCAGAGACTCCCTCCCAGAAGAACACGAATGGGTCCTTCACAGAGACGTAGTAGAAGATCTCTTCTCTCAGTGGGGTTTCCCCACTATAGACCTATTCGCCACAAGCGAAAACAAACAATGCCCAGGATTTGCATCCAGGTTCCCCCAGCCGGACTCCCAAGGGAATGCCCTGTGGATGAACTGGTCAGGGATGTTTGCGTACGCTTTTCAACCAACTCCTCTCATCAGGAAGGTGGTGTACAAGATGAACAAGGAATCGATGACGCTCATCCTAGTTGCTCCCATGTGGGCGAGACAACCATGGTTTCCACACCTACGCAGGATGGCGGTGTGCGAGCCCATCAGACTCCCAGCCTGGTACAACCTACTGTCCCAGCAACAGGGTCAAACAGTGCATCAGGAACCCAACTCTATGAACCTAGCAGCATGGCTCCTGAAGTCATAGAGTTTGGACATCTCAAATTACCACAGAGGTGTATGGACATTCTAAAGGAGTCCAGGAAACCAAATACAAGGCACTGTTACTTTGATAAGTGGAAAAGATTCGTTATCTGGTGCCAGAATAAACAAATCAACCCGGTTGATTGCACTCCTTCCAACGTTGTGACATACATGCTCCACCTGCTGGATGCAGGGTTGGTTTTTAACTCGCTGAAAGTACACCTGGCAGCCCTCTCGGCTTACACCACATCCCATAACAAGGTCTCGTGGTGGAAAGTACCAGTGGTTAAAGCCTTCATGGAAGGAGTAAAGAGACTTCACCCTCCTATTTCAAACCCACCGCCAGGATGGGACCTCAACGTGGTGCTAACTAAGCTCATGGGACCCCCATTCGAACCCATGCATAAAAGTAGTCTCAAACACCTGACTTATAAAACGGCCTTCTTAGTAGCCATTACCTCCATAAGAAGGGTCAGTGAAATTCAGGCTCTGTCAGTGCAGGATCCTTTCTTTACTATCCACAAGGACAAACTGGTTTTACGCACACACCCTAGGTTCTCACCTAAATTCATATCCAAGTTCCATGTAAACCAGTCCATCGAGCTTCCGGCTTTCTTCCAAAACCCGCAAAGCTCGGCTGAGGTGAAACTACACACCCTAGATGTGCGTAGGGCGGTCCTATACTATGTAAATAAAACCAGACCGCTAAGGAAAACAGATCAACTGTTTGTCTCCGTAGCTACAGGCAGAGAGGGGGATCGCGTCTCTAAGGGCGCTATCTCGAAGTGGATTATCAACTGTATACAGCTGTGTTACTCTCTTTCTGGAAAGACTCTGCCTTTTACGCCAAGGGCCCACTCTACTAGAGGCATTGGTGCCACTCTGGCTTTCATTGCAAATGTTCCCCTCGACACCATTTGCAAAGCAGCTACTTGGAGCTCTATTCACACTTTTACTCAGCATTACTGCATTGACACTCATTCCAAGACAGATACACAAGTGGGACAAGCGGTTCTAAGACACCTGTTTGCTCATGACCCTTCTCACATCCCACCTCCTTCTTCTGGTACTGCTCGCTAATCTATGCACAGCATGTGATCTAAGCAGATTCCACAAGCCTCAGAAGGGATACATTACTCACCGTAATCGTATTTCTGATGCTTGTATCTGCTTAGATTCACATGCGACCCACCCTTCCTCCCCTCCGAGAGAAGGCGCATGATTACTTGTAGTCTTACCTTTCTGTCTATCTGCTTGGATTATCTGTACTCACGCTACTCCTCATGCTTCCTCATGTCAGAAAAAATACAATCTGAGGATCCTACACGCGTGAGGGATCTTGGGTACAGTGGACGTCACACTAGGGATAGTATTACTTGCACGCCTGTGTTGACGCCCATTTTCGACTTTCGAAAAACAAACTGTAATACTCCGCAGCTTCCACTAGATGTCGGCCTATGCACAGCATGTGAATCTAAGCAGATACAAGCATCAGAAATACGATTACGGTGAGTAATGTATCCCATATATTTCGAGGGGATTGGGTCCTCTGACGTATTCCTTATCTATGACAGGTAATCACCACAGCTGTGCTGCTTCGGAAACTTTTTTCTGCGTCCTGCGTCGATGACATCGATGCGCCGTCGTCGAGGCCCACGTCCGACGTCATCCGATGTGATAAGTAGGACGCACGACGCCCGTAGCCTCAGTTCCATTTTTTCCGCGAACGTGTTGCTTCGGTTAACGCCTCGACTCTTTGGAGTTCTGTTCTTCTCGGTTCTTCGAACCTGTTCGTTTTTGTGTGAATCTCCTTTGTGTGAAGATGTCTTCTACTTCGTCTTCGACCCCGTGTCCGGGCTTCAAGAAGTGCGGGGAGTGTGGCTCCAAGATGTCGGTGACGGACTCGCACAACACCTGCCTCTGGTGCCTCGGGGAGGCCCACGACACGGATGACTGTATCGACTGCCAGTCGCTCACGTCCAAAGTCTTACGTGAACGTAAGAAGTAGTTGTCGGTAGGTCGGGTGTCCAAGCCCAGGAAGTCGAAGTCTGCGGGGCTTTCGACGGATGATTCGAGAGGAGACTCTCCGCATCATCATCGGAAGTCTCGTGGGTCTCCTTCTAGGAGTCGGTCTCGCCACTCCTCGGCCTCTTCGAGGCATTCTCAGAAGCGCCGACAGCGGTCGTCTTCCAGGTCCTCTTCTGAGGACTCTGCCCGGCACATCGCTTACCCCACCAGCCGTTTGACGCCGGAGGAATGGGCTTCCTTCGGGAAGAAAATGCTGGCGATTCTCGAGTCGCAGGGTACTAAGCCGTCCGCGCCCCCGAGTGGGGTCGGTCGTGAGAGGTCGAGAGACACCGCTCGCAAGAGTGGTCGGCACGAGTCATGGGAGAGGTCCCGTTCGGACAAGGGGACTCGTTCTCGACGTACCCGTTCCAGGTCCCGGTCCTCGATGCGTTCGAGACCGTGTGCACCTGTGATGTCTTCGACGAAGACATCGACATCTGAGGTGTCAAGGGCGTTGACAGGCTTTCTCGAGGCTCCGGCTCCGAGGAAGTCGTCGAAGCCGTCGACGCTCAGGTCGTCGAAGGACACGCTCTGAGCTCTGGCTTCGAGGACTGTATCGACGCCGTCGATGCTGGCGGCGCTGCACCTGACGTCGAGTTACTCGACGTCGATGCCGATCCTCTCTGCGCCGATGCCTGTTCTCTCGACGCCGGCGTCGATTCACTCTACGCCCTCGACGCCTTTCGAGGCCGGGGTGTTGGAGGTACCCCGTGGCACGGGGTAACCCCCTAGGAAGGCTCTGGTTAAGAGCAAGCACTCTCGGGTGCCTTCTTTTCGCCACCTGGAATATATTTCGGAGGTAGATGAGGATTCTGATGACCTGGTTCCTAGTAAGGTTCCAGATGAAATTGTCTCGGGCCATAGTCAGTTTGACGATTTGAGGCAGTCACTGCATGATGCCAGTGGACTGGACACCTCTCCGGAGGTGGAGTTTTGTAGGCCTGAGCCTGGCTCTCATGCCGATTCCTCGTACCGGCGCCTTATGGCCAGGGTTTCCGAGTACTTGGGTTGGTCTGCTCCCCCAGGGGAGTTTGTGCAGGATGATCTCACGGACATCCTTGCTGTTGGTCCCCCAACTGACCCGGTACTGCCGTTTCATATGGCTCTACAAAGAAGGGTGGCTGCGGTTTGGACTGCTCCGGAGAGTCTCCCGGCGGTGGGCAGGTCCTTGTCGCAAAAATACCGTCCAGCCAGTAGCGACCCCTGCTACTTGACCAGGCACCCCACTCCGGAGAGTTTTGTGGTGCAGGCGGCCACGGCCCCGGCAAAGCAGGCGTCGTACCCTACCATCCCTCCTGATAGGGACGACAAACGTTTTGATAGCTGGGCGAAGAAAGTGTTTTCTTCTGGTGGTATGGCGCTTCAGGCGGCCAACTCCATTTGTGCCTTGTCTCGTTTCACACACACTCTGTGGAACTGTGTTGCGTTAGCGGCTGAACATATTCCCGAAGGGGACGAACGGGATGGTTTCCTTGCTATGGTCCAGGATGGTAAGGATGCCATGTGTGAGTCCGTTCAGTCGGGTTTGGACATGGCTGAATGCGTCAGCAGGTCCATGTCGGCGAGCACTGTGATACGCAGGTTTGCGTGGTTGCGGAAGTCGGGGTTTGCTCCTGATGTGCAGTCCCGGCTCCTCAACATGCTTTTTGACGGTGAACACCTTTTTGGCAGCAAGGCTGACGAGAGTCTTGAGAGGTTGCAGACCTCAAAAGCTGCAGCGAAGTCGTTGGGCGCTGCAGTTCGCCAACCTCCGCCTTTTCGTCCTAGGGGACAGCAATGGAGGGGTGGTTCCTTTTGCTATTACTCGTCCTTCAGTAAAGCGAGAGGAGCTGGCAGTCAAAGAGGCCAACGCAGGGGTACCAGAGGTGGACGACAGGGTACCCGTGGTGCAAAGGCCGCTTGGGCAGTTGCCTCTTTGCCCTCAGGTAACGCCGCAGCCGCTACCACTCAGTCATGAGGCCATGTCCCATGGTTCGCCGGTTGGGGGAAGGCTGGCGCAGCATCTTGTAGAGTGGCGTGCCATTACTTCAGATGTGTGGGTTCTGGAGATCATAACCCACGGCTACTGTCTTCCCTTTCGGCACAGGCCTCGCGACAATCCACCGGGGAACCTCTCTTTGCAGAGTCCGGATCCGCTCCTTGCCCAGAAAATTCAAGCCCTGCTGGAGAAAGGCGCCATAGAACTGGTGCCTGTAGCGGAGAGGAACAAGGGATGGTATTCCACTTATTTTTTTATTTCGAAGAAAGACGGGGGATTGAGACCCATCATGGACTTGCACGGTTTGAACAAACTCCTCAGGAAGGACTGGTTGGTGTCTCTCGACCTCAAGGATGCTTACTTCCATGTGCCGATCCATCCCAAGCACAAGAAGTACCTGAGGTTCGCGGTTGGCGACTCGCACTTTCAGTTTCGGGTCCTGCCGTTCAAATTGACCTCCGCCCCGAGGGTTTTCACCAAGCTCATGGTGGTGGTGGCAGCGCATCTCAGGCAAGGGGGGATTCACGTCTACCCCTACCTGGACGATTGGTTGATCAGGGGGAGCTCTCCCGAGCAAGTCCTGGATCATCTGTCCGTCACCTGCCACTCCCTTCACAGGCTGGGCTGCTCCCTCAATTTAAAGAAGTCCCATTTGACGCCAACACAGCGGCTCCAGTACATCGGAGCAGTGCTCGACACTTCCCTGAGGCAGTGTTTTCCTCCCCAGGTGAGGGCTCTTCACATTCAGCAGATGGTGCACAAGTTTCAGCATGCCCAGACTCTCCCAGCGTTCGAGTTCTTGAGGTTGCTCGGCCTCATGGCATCCTGCATTCTTCTGGTGCCAGAGGCTCGCCTGCGGATGAGATCTTTGCAGTGGGCACTCAATATGCAATGGTCACAGTCCTCCGGCAGGATGTCGGACCCGGTTCAGGTGCCGCCCTTGGTCGCCCGGGACCTTCTGTGGTGGGCCGTCGAAGGCAACTTGATGAAGGGGGCTCCATTTTGGCTTCCCTGGCCGGAGGTGACGATCGTGACGGATGCATCCCTCACGGGATGGGGAGCTCATGCCAACGGGCTGACAGTCAGCGGTCGTTGGTCTCCGTCGGAGTCCAGACTCCATATCAATCTGTTGGAGCTGAGGGCCGTCAGGCTAGCCCTGAAGGCTTTTCTGCCGACTGTGCGAGGAAAGAATGTCCTGATCCTGATGGACAACACAGTGGCCATGCACTACCTCAACAAAAAAGGGGGGGGCAGGGTCACTTCCTCTGTGCAGGGAGGCGATGCAGCTCGAGATCTGGGCCATCCAGCAGGAAGTTTCGATCTCGGCAGTTCATCTGGCCGGAGACGAAAACGTGACGGTGGACGCTCTGAGCAGGCAGAGCACGATCTCTCACGAGTGGGAGTTGGCTCAGGAGATTCTCCTGGAGATCTTCGCCCTTTGGGGGACCCCTCAAGTGGATCTCTTCGCCTCCAGTGTCAACCGGAAGTGCGAGAGTTTCTGCTCGCGGGAATTTCCTCCAAAAGGAGCCTTAGGAGACACGTTCATGGTGGAGTGGTCATTCCCGCTGCTGTACGCGTTTCCTCCAGTCCCCATCATCCCGCAAGTGCTGCGGAGGTTACGGAAGTTCGGTTCCCGGATGATCCTCATTGCTCCGGCGTGGGCTCGGAGGACGTGGTACCCGGACCTTCTCGACTTGTCCATCTGCCCTCCACGTCGTCTTCCCTACCGAGACGATCTGCTCTCACGGGAGGGGGGTCAGGTTCTCCATCCAGAGGTCAGATCCCTCAACCTTCACGCTTGCTTCTGAAAGGTTGAGGTATAAGGATTGGGACCTCCCTGAAGACGTGATGGAGGTGTTGCTCTCGGCTCGAAGGCCAGCAACAAAGTCTCTGTACCGTTGCCGTTGGTGTAAGTTCTGCGACTGGTGCAGAGTTCAGAATGTGGATCCTTTTGCATGTGACATCCCCATGGTTCTGTCCTTTTTACTTTATTTGGCCCACAGGGGCTTGCAAGTGGGTACCATTAAAGGTTACCTGGCGCCGCTGTCCATCTTTAAGCGCTCATCTGAAGAGTGTTCCTACTTTAAAATTCCTTTAATTTCACAGTTTCTGAAAGGGCTCACTAATGTGTTCCCTCCGTCACCTTTCCTGGTGCCCGGTTGGGATTTAAACCTTGTTCTTAAGTTTCTTATGGGTGCTCCGTTTGAGCCTTTGCATTCTTGCCCTTTGAAGCTGTTAACTCTGAAAACTGTGTTTTTGGTTGCGGTTACTTCCGCTCGCAGAGTGAGTGAGTTACAGGCACTTTGAGTTAAGCCACCCTTCACTGTATTTCATAAGGACAGGGTTGTCCTTAGAGTTCGTCCTTATTTTCTTCCGGAGGTGGTTTCGGAATTTCATTTGGCCCAGAAGGTTGTTCTTCCGGCATTCTATCCTCCTCCGCATCCTGGTAAGGAAGAGGAGAGGCTCCATAGGCTTGATCCTAGGAGGCTTTAAGCTTTTATGTTTCACGCATGTCCCGGGTCAGAGTGGATGATCAACTCTTTATTGGTTACGCTGGAAAGTGTTTGGGACAGGCTGTGACGAAACAGACTTTGTCTCGCTGGATTATTTTGGCCATCTCGGAGTGTTACCGCTTGGCGGGTAAGGACCCGCCGGCTGGCTTGCAGGCCCATTCTACCAGGGGTATGGCTGCATCTACTGCCCTGCAGAGGGGTGGTCCTATTCACACCATCTGTGATGCAGCCACCTGGGCTTCTGTACATACATTTGTACGTCACTATTCCCTCGATTCCATCCGGGGACAGGATCTGGCCTTTGGCAAGGCGGTCCTTTGCTCTGCTATTTGATTGGCAATTCTAAATTTTGATTCTAAATTCTTTCCCTCCTCCTTGCTCTGGTACTGCTTTGGTAGTCTGTCATAGATATGGAATACGTCGGAGGACCCAATCCCCTCGAAGAACAAGTTACTTTCTTACCTGGTAACATTCTTTCGATGGGATGGTCCGACGACGTATTCCATATCGCTCCTTCCCTGCCTTCCCCGCTGCAGAATTTCTTTTTCGATTGCAACTTACGTTCCGCAAGGCTTTGTGTCTGACTGGCAGTTGTCTAATGTCACACGTTCTGGGGGAAAAAAACTACAACTGAGGCTACGGGCGTCGTGCGTCCTACTTATCACATCGGATGACGTCAGACGAGGGCCTCGACGACGGCGCATCGACGTCATCGACGCAGACGCCGAAAAAAGTTTCCGAAGCAGCACAGCTGTGGTGATTACCTGTCATAGATATGGAATACGTCGTCGGACCATCCCATCGAAAGAACGTTACCAGGTAAGAAAGTAACTTGTTCTTCTGGGGCTTGTGGATCTGCTTAGGTCACATGCTATGCATAGTCCGACATCTAGTGGTTGTCGCAGAATATGACAAGATTTGTTTTCCAAACTCGAAAACGGACGTCGACAGGGCATGTTAGTAATAGTAATACTATCCCTAGTTTGACCTGTACTGTACCCATGGTCGTTCACACATCGAGGTCCCTCAGATGGTTTCTTTCCGCCATCGTAGTCGGTCGCAAGTTATGGAGTTCCTTTCATGCTGATGCCTTTGATTATCTAAAGTTAACTCCGTAGACGTTGTTAAGAAGGATTTCTGAACTCTGACCAGGAGGGGCAGAAGTTCAGAAGGCCAACCTAGTTTCTTGGAACAGGGTAACCTCTGGACAAGCCAGACCAATCAGGGTAGCTATGGCAGGCGGTCAAGACTAAGTCTCAGGAAGGGGAGAGGGTGACTGAAGGACCTCAATGAGCACACAGAGCAAGGACACTTACAAATTACTCCAGACAGGTGTTATATTAAAAATATAGGCACATTTATTACAAGGCCTTTGTGACATAGACCATAGCAAAGAATCACAGTAACACTAAGTAAACAATACATCACACTCAATACAATATATATACAAGACCAGGGGGGGTCTAAAGGGATGACTGCACAAAATATATCGACAACCTAGAGGGGAAGGAAACGGGCAGTGCAGTTAATCTTTAGGCCCAGTTCAACATCAGTTATTCACCTAACTTTAATGCAAACGCATGCGGTTGTTCCATTGGGCCAAACAGGGTCTCTTCAGGGGTCTCTAGCAGCTCGGGAAGGTGGATAAGGTGATGAAGAATAAGTTCCCACTATTCAAGAAGGACCTCCACTTGAAGGCAGAGGCAATTTGAGAGTTTGGGATGGAGTCGCTATTTTGCAATAGAAGTGGACAGGAGAGGGGCCCCCAGGGGCCACTCGTGCGTAAAAATGGGTTCTTGCACTAGGGGCCACCAGTTGGGGTATTGATTACTCACCAGTCCCTGGCGCAAGGAGACCCAAACTTCAGCAGGTTAGTCCAATTCGGTTTTAGGTTCCAATGCGGCAAAAAGGACGTCTCGGCACCTTTTAGTTCATGAGATCCAGCGATGATTCCCTAACGGGACAGTGGCGATTTCTCCGCTCCGGGTGGATGAATCGCCCCAGTTTCACTGCAGCAGGCTACAGGGGCAAGAGGGTCACAAATGCAGCAGACTTACAAAGGTCATTGCCGCAGCAGGGCAACGCGGTAACCGCGTTTACTCCTCTGGGCTTTCGCTCACTTTTTATGGGGATACTGACATGCCCTTAAGACAGTCAGTACTGGGAGACTTTGTTTCCCTTAGTCCTTTTCTCATGTTGCAACTTTTGTGCAACATATAACAAGTGTGCAATGTATCTTACCATACAACACACATGGGTCTATAGTCATTTCCAAAGGCCCTAGATACTCTCGCTGGACTTTTTATGAACTGTGCAGATGTGTCATGGACAGGACTTGTGGCAGCCATCGTTTCGCATTATTTTTAACCCTTCCCTGCCATGTTCACCGCATTAACCGCGTTTGGCACGAATAGGTGGCCTGGCTCCAAAATGGCCATGCCACGAGGTTCTTTGTCCTGTCCTTCGGCCATCTTGCCCCTTCACCAGGTCGAGTCGACCTGGGCCAGTCCTTATTTGGTCATGCACTTTCCCGTGAATCCCAATGCTTTCGCGGGCTTCTGCATGCCTTGTGTGTGTGCCTCCAGGATGTGGGTTGGGATCTCTGGTCCCAATACCCATCCTGGGTGCCATAGAGTTTGGAGTGTCCTAAATGCCTGAGACCACCGTGGTCTGTGATTGGTCCACGTATGGAGTGAGTGTTTGTGAACAGATCTCCCATTGGGTCCTCTCCGTTTTGGCGCAACGGGAACTTTGGATAAGAGGAGGCTGGAAACACCACTAACAGGTCGATCTCCTGAGTTCTCACCGATCAAATGATAGGTTCCAAGTATCCTGCAACTACGAAGCTGAGTCGAGGAACTGCTGGTGACCCGCTGGAAGATTTGTCACCCTGAGCCCGATGTCGTCCCGTGGGACCCCTCTGCATCTGGTCATCCTAGAAGGTCTGCGAAGACGCTTCGACCCATTGGAATAGTGGGACCAACTATTTTCGGCACCTTCACCAAAACCTGCAAATAAGCTTTCTCGGAAGTGTCCCTGGGTCAACCAGTGGGCTGACCAGCTTACGCAGGACCTTTGCTCTGTCTCCGCCGTTGTTTCGAGGAGGCCCTCAGATGGTTTCTTTCCGCCATCGTAGTCGGTCGCAAGTTGCAGAGTTCCTTCAGGCTGATGCCTTTGATTATCTAAAGTTTATTCGCAGACGTCTCTTTTTGTTCTTCACAATCCGCCTGTTGCCACTGCATCATCTCCTGCTCGACGGCCATCGGCGGACAGCTCCATCGTTGACGATGCCTGACTGACTCGATGACCAGATACTGTCTTCACAGGCCTCTTTGGGGCTCTGCCCTTAGGGAGAGCAGGGGAAGGTTTCATATAGCTACATCCATTTAGAGAATGCCTATTCTACCACCCCATTTTCCTTTTTGTTGCCAAACTGCCCTTCCCATTTATTATGGAAAATACCCCTTTTAAATGTTGCCCTTCCTACCTTAGGATGTTCCTGTGGAAGGCTACACACAGAATGTGCAACTATTGTCTTCCTAGTTCCCACCCAGAAAAGCATTGCAAGTCTTGCAAACTTTTCCGCCCTAAAACCCTCAACAACCACCGGGATGTGCATGCCATGCGGGGCAAAGCCTCCATTGACGTGACGGTGGAATCCAGTGAGGGCAGTAACGGCATCCCTAGTGATGCCAAAGGCGACCAAGGTTCATCGGAACCCTGTGTGCAGGCTCCCGACTCCACTAAGCAGGCCCACCGCTCTGTGATGGAAACTACAGCCGGTGGCCCTAGCACACACACCTCCAAACACGCCAAGCACACAACCCATGGCCAACCTTCCGCGAAATCATCTACCGTCGAAGCCCACGCGGTGTTCGCGCAGAAATCCTCTAAATATTCCCTTTCCTCTGGGCGATCGATTACGCTTTTGCCGCATAACAGGCCTCCGAAACTAGCCTCGAAAGCTGATTCGGACACCGTGCATAAAAAGGCCCTCCTTTCGCGCACCGATAAACAGGTCCCTTCTTCCTTTTAAAGACAAAGCCTCCAAAATTAGCAAAATCATCTACACCTTTGCCTCTTCACACCACTGGCTCTAAGAATACTGGCGCCTTACAGATACCCTCACAGAGGGTATGCAGCACAAAGACAGGCACCCTCCCAAATCACTTCTACCCCCTCAGGTTTCCCAACCGCAACTGATTGGACCCCTGAACAATTCAATAGAATTATGAAGAGGATGTCATGCTTTGACTTCATGGACAGTCACCCTGAAGAACTCCCATCCCTTAGAGACGCCTCTCAGTCAGGGGCTGCTAAACATCAACCCCCTGCCAAAAAACCATGTCTTGACAACTCGCAGCCCAGCACTTCTGCCCAGGGCCTACCAGCCTCCCTTTATTGAAACCCCTCTCAGGACATGTATAATATCTATCCTTAAGCGTCTCAGGACCCCAGCACTCATGGAGACCAGGGAGATCAATACAGCATGATCAGTATTATGTTGATGACGATGACAACATTTATGTCATCGAGTCACCTGACCACCAAGAAAAGCCTGTGGCAGACTCCCCAGTTGATAATCATCTGCAATCCAACCAGCTGCTTCTGATGGCTGCCAAGGACTTCAATATTGACACCCAGGAGGCCCCAGGGGACAAGCACTTTGTGGGGGACATTCTTGGTGACAAGAGATCTGCCACTCAGTTCATTCCACTGTTAGAATCCATCCAAAGGCATAGACAGCCTTCCTTACTTATGCCAAACCTCACAAGGGTGGTTAACCCTCGAATTTAAAAAATATTCAGGCCAGCGCCTACAGACCCCCTGTACATTAGGGGTCAGCTCAAACCTGACTCACTTGTCATCACCACTACTAGGAAGAGGGCTGGCACTCCTCTGGCATCGGCTGAAGCACTGCCAGATAAAGAAAGTAAAAGGATCTACACTTTCGGGAGGAAAGTCGCATGCTCAGCGGCCTATTAAGCAAGAATTGCAAATACCACCACCCTCCTACATAGTTATGGCTGTCACAAGTGTAATGAGTTGGAACACCAAGTTGAGGCTGTTCCAGAACCCTTAAATTCTCAGCTACTGAGCACCATCTCAGAAGGCAAGCAGTTATCTAACTGCATTCTTAAAAACAACCTCGACGCATCAGATAATACGGGTCACATCATCGCAGAGGGCGCATTTATCAAGCACCATGCATGGCTTAAACAGTGTGTGGGTTTAAATTGGAAACACAGGCTATCCTGCTTAACATGCCAGTGGAACCTGATATCCTCTATGGCAAGGCTGTTCAAGATGCCCTCAAAAGTGCGAAGGAAGAGTATGATACTCTTAAGTCCCTAGGCCAATTAACCAACCAACCCTACGTCCAACGGGGTTCCTCAAACTCCAGGAGTTTCGGTGACGGAGCATGCAATGCTCTTCTGGCTACAATCAGGGCGGCCAGTCTTCGTCATGGGGCCCCTAACAAGGACAGTCTTCCTCTTCTAACTTTTGAAGAGGCCATAAAAGATCCAAAGGGGCAGAAATCCAGCAAAGCTGCTGGGGGAGTCACTAGGTTTGGGAAATTAGCCTTATGAGAGAATTCTCCCTAACAATGGGCTCCAGTCAATGACTGCCTGTGTGTGCGGAAGCAGGGTAGCTAGTTGTGGTACTCGCTCTTTTTTGTATTTGTGTCAGCAATCCACATTATGCTGGCAGCATTCTTGTGAACATTTACCTTTGGGCTAAAAGGTAGTCTTGAAGACATTAGCATGTGAGCTGCAGGCAGCATGTTTGTGGACGTTCGAGTTAGAGTAATGGTCATAATCATGCATCTTGTCATTTGGGCATAGCTTTTGCATGGGGTTGTCCGCATTAGGTTTTGAAGTGCGTACAGCGTCCTTTTTGAGGCACGGTATGGCTCTGGCGTTGGTGCGGGCATGTACAGCTTGTCTCCTTTCTGTTGGTGCGTGCTCGGGGGCAGGCTTTTGTAGTTCAGTGTAGGAGGGATCAACACTGGCTACATGGATATGTTTGCCAGCAGCTGTATGTGACTTAGGGCTGATGCTATGTGCCATAGAGGAGTGCAATGCTGTACTTTCTCGCAGGCAGTTATTTCTGGAAATCGCTTGGCGGGGATGAGCAGGTTGCTGTGCTTGATGTGTGTGAAGTCGCAAGTTGCTATTTCTCGTTTTGTAGGCCTTGTGGAGCAGATGGTTCCATGCAGTGGGCTTGCATGCGCGTTTTGCGGTGGCCGGGTTGGGCCTTTGTTGTAATTAAGGCGCGGTGCAGGCCATTATCCATACGTCGGACGGTCGCGCGCATGATCTTGTTGCTGATGGTTGTGTGGCTTGGTCATCTGGGTGGAGCATGTGGGGGCTGTGATGGAAATCTCTTTTTTTAAGGCCTCTGGATCTGCCAAAGGGGATGGATGTGCAGTGGACACATTGGCTCGGTTATTGATGACAGGTGTGTATGCGACAGGGTGGGGGAATACACTTGGTTAACAGGTGCGGCTGGTTTGAGGAATGGATTTAGGGGCGGTGCAGTAATGTGGGATGCACATGTGAGCCTGAGAGATCATGTGGGTTAAATGGTTTGGGCTTTACTAAGTTGGTACTCACATGGCTTCATAAAGCTTTCAGGCTTGCCTATGGTACAATGGAGGAATCTGCCTACATGCAGGATGCAGGATGCAAGGTGTTGGTGGAGGTTTGTCCTTTGCATCTCTGCTTTGCTGGCTGAGACGTGCAGGGACACACAGTGGTCCTAAATCAGGGCCTTGCATCAGGGGCGGCTGCGCCTCCTGGCTGGGGGACGAGCTGGATGGTTCTCCGGCGCCATCCCAGTGCACTTGATGTTGTTGACACGGCATCGACCATGTTCTTCTCCCCAGGCACCTCATTGTGTAGATGGGGGAGGGATGTTTCACACAGGCTGCTTGGTCTCTGGTGCTGGTGGAATGAAAGCTCACTGGCAGAGACACCGTCTTGACATCATCGCAGGGCCACAGGTCCACCACTGTTCATTAGTGATCAGGCCACCATAGAAGAGGATTGTCTTCCCATTGAGTCTTGTTGCCTGACCGGAGCCTCTTGCTCGGTCAAGGTACCCACCGTCCAGCCTCCAACTATCGGGTCTCGCTCCACACACACCACCACGGTACAACATGGATCCGCCCCTACGGGGATGGCGTTGCTACAGAGGCTCGCCTCTGCGTAGAGTTTGTTGTTCTCCCTCAATGGGAGTCTCCTCTCTTCCATTCACAATTCGCTCTCTCTTTATACACCTCATTGTGACCACAAGAATTGTGTCTGTCTTCCTTGACAATGGTATTCGGCAGTATTCAACTTTACCTGAAGCCAGTAGAGACAAAGTAGTATCTTTGCTGAATATAGTCTTTACAGGAGAAGCCAAAGTATTTCCAATATTCATATATAAATGGAGAAGGTAGCTTGGACTGGGAGTTCCATCGTGGAATGGGAGTCCGTTTCCCCAAGAGGGGAGTCACTCCCAGTGAGGTCCATCTTGTCCAGACCCTTAGGGAGGGTCTTCCTTAGCAGGCTCACCTCCCTAGACTCCAAGGGGATTGCTCCTGTTAGGAAGCAGGTGCAATACCCCAAACATGAAGGGAAGTACAAGCTGCAGAAATTCTATTAGCATGAAGATTTGGTAATTTTTAGTGTCAGTATTTCTGTCTTACGTCGCAGAATTTTCAGGCCATTTTCTAATTGGACATTAGCATGAGGGCATCTTGCCACATTAGCCAGAGTCCTGCCAATTTGAACTGGGCCCCGTCAGAGTTGTAGATTTCTGTCATTCAGGGGACTAGGCTGCAGATCTGAGCCTCTGTCTTTCCATTAATTGAACTTAATTCCTGCTTCCCCCAGCGAGCGTTCAGCATACCCAGGTCCTTGGAGGAAGAGTGAGGGGCTGCACACATATTAGTTATTTTTGTAGGGTCTAGCTGTTCTCGGGAGCTTTGGTTGAAATTTAGAATAACGGTTTGTATTCTTGACGATGGTTAAGTACAATAGTTGTGAAGGACATATTTTGGTGTGAACGGAGCCTTGAGTGGAGACATTTCCAAAACATCAAACTAGATTGTGGTTGTACTCAGTGGTCGAAGTGGTCGGACGCAGTGCTCATCTACTTTTTATTTTTTAAAGTTTTCCTATACTTTAATTATAAAAAGAAACAGTTTCCGGAATGGTTTAGTTTTAAAATAAAAGTGTAGGAAGAAGTTGAAACTTGCACTTCAGTGCACTGCACTGAACATTCCCTTAAACAGCAGGTTTTTTTGTTTGTGGGTCTGGATTTCACGTGGGAGGGTGCATTTCGGTGGTGTTTGTGGGGAGCGGGGCCAGGCCAGCAGGGCGCCTAGTTCCACTACTTATTTTTGCATACTTCGACCACTAGTTGTACTGCCCTCTTTGGAGTGTTGGGACAACTGGATCTGCTATAGAGTGGCCTGGTAGTACGAATACACATGAAAAATTCATTTCCAAAGAGTGGATCCTCAGTTATGTTTTATTTATTCGCAACCTGGTTCCCAACAGATAGCCAGAAGAATGGGTGCTAGAAATAGAAACATGCAGTTACAAAAAGTGTTGCAGAGTAAATTGCCACAAAGCCTGAGAACTGTCTGTATAGCCAAATTCACTGGGCTCATGGGAGAGGATATTACTGTCTAATAAGCTAACTTGACCGTTCACACTCATTACATGATTGGATCGTTTCGGTGGGACTGCACATCCAATATTACATAAATCTGTTTTGACCAATGAGGGTATGACATTTTAGTAAGTTTAGTAAATTTTACATCCAATCAGGATGGAATATTTTCTGCTCTATGCACAATTAGGTTATTCGGAGGGGGCTGCACTTAGGATGGTCACGGGTAATGCACTAACCAATAGAGCATGCTAATGTATATTGTGTTCAGATTTTTATATAGGTGGGAGCCAATAGGGAAGGTGGAATTAACATGTATTTGATCATTGTGATGTATTTAACTCTTTAAGTATTGTAACTCATTGTGGGCGGACCGAGAGCGTTTTCACTTTTCAGTTCTAAGGAGCTAACTGACCCTCCCGTCCGTATTTGCATGTATTAAAGCTATTTTGAACTGATTGTGTCTTCCCACTTATTCCTCATCTTATGATATAACTTTCCAGCTTCAGCTGTTTTGGATTTTTTTTTTGTTAGAGGGTGTTGTGCGTTGATGCCATCGACTCGATGTCCATCGAGGGCTTCCATCTCGGAGTCAACATCATTGTTGGTATATATAGCACAGACAGCGCCCATTGGCTTCAGTTCTGTTGTTCTGCGATAGAATTCACTTCAAGAATGCTGGAATCTTCAGCTCCCTCAACCTCAAAGACATGGTTCAAGAAGTGCTACAACTGTGGTGCCAAGATGTCCCTCACAAACCTCCATCGGGTGTGTCTGTGGTCCCTTGACGTCGAACATAAAACGGCGGATTGTCAGTTATGTCAGTCTATGACCGGTTAGGTTCTGAAAGAGTGTAAAGGGAAACTAGTGGCGGGTAGGACCCTTACTAAATTCCCTTTGATGACTTCATTGAAAATACGATCTTCCGACGAGTCGAGAGGTGACTCTCCTCGAAAGAAAAGATCAAAAAAACTATCACGCTCCAGGAGCAGGTCACACCATTCCTTGTTGTCTTGTTCGAGGAAGTCAAAGAAAAGGCATTATAAGTCACCTGCTTCAGGTTCTACTGATTCCTCTCCAGAAAGAAGTATAACCTGTCCAACTAAATCCTCTACTCCTGCTGAGTGGGAACATTTCAGACAGGCAATGTTAAGTTTTCGAGAAAGAGGCCCCAGCCTCCTCGAAGACAAAGGTGATAAGCCATGCTCCTGTCAAGCCACATAAGGCAGACAAGGAAAGACAAAAGGCAAAATCCTGCGCGCCCTCAAGCCCAGGACGCAACCCAGAGACCCCTCGAGATCCTTTGAGATCTCGACACAACGAGAAATCATTGAAGACTCTTTCGAGCCGAGGGTCAAGCCCTTCGAGGGCTCAGTCGAAGTCAACATCGACTGAAAAGTCGTTGAGGACGTAGATGACTTTAGCGTCAACCCAGTCGATGCCATTGGCAAAAGAGTTGTGGACACCGCTAGAGTCGAAGTCATCTACGCCTTTACCTTCTCTACCTAAATCTTACAAACCATTACCGAAAAAGGACTTGTCTTTATCTTCAATTTATGAGGATTATTAGCCCTCAGACAATGGCACTCCACCATTTGGATTGCAACTGTACACACCTTCGTCCCAGAAAGTTTTATTTCTGAAGAAACCAGACTGAAAGATTTATATGAAAATCTGCAAACAGATAGTGGGGTGGACGCCTCTCCTGAAATGGAATTTGGCAAGCCAGACCAAGCTGACAATGCTGATGCCTCCTATAGGCACCTGATGACTAGATTCATTGATTTCATGAGATGGGGCAGGCCTGCTACACCGTTTGAGCAAGACAAGCTAATTAATGTTCTGGGCAAAGGTCAACAAAAGGATCCCATACTTCCTTTTCATGTAGCTCTCTACAAAAAGGGTCATGGTAATTTGTGAGGGGAATAAGGAATTAGTCAAGTCCAGCGGCGAACAAAAAACTCACCAAAAAATACAGGCAATCTAGTAGCGACCCTAGCTATCTGTCAAAACAATCAACGCCTGAAAACCTAGTTGTTGAGGCTGCGACTTCTACCTCAAAACAAACTGCTTACCCTACCATCCCACCGGATAGGGGATGATGAGCATTTTGACGCTTGGGCGAGAAAGGCATTTTCTGCTGCAAGCATGGCGCTCAAGTCTGCAAATCCCACTTGCGCTTTATCAAAATTCACATTCACCCTGTAGGACTGTGTAGCTATGGCAGCTGACCATATTCCTGAAGGGGAAGACCGAGACGTCTTCCTGAGCATTGTAAGACGAGGCTATGAGCGAGTCTCTACAATCAGGACTTCACCCTGCTGACAGTATCAGCAGAGCCATGGTGGCAAGCAGAGTAATACGCAGGTGAGCGTGGTTGAGAAAGTCAGGATTTGTGCCTGACTTGCAGGCCAGACTCCTCAACATGCCCTTTGACCGCACCCAGCAGTTTGGCAGCAAGAGTTATGAAAGCCTAGAGAAGCTTCAGACCTCAAAGGCGGCAGCCAAATCCCTTGCAGCTGCAATCCGACAGCCACAACTTTCTCATCCCAGTGGATCTGCCCAAGCAACAGCTACTTTACCATCAGTCGCTGGTACAGCCGCCTCACAACCTCTCTGAAGCCTTAGCCCACAAAACTCCGGTGGGAGGCAGACTTTCACAGCATCTGCAAGAATATTTTTGGCAACCATGGCCGGAGATAACAGTAGTTATGGCCGCCTCACTCACAGAGTCCAAACTGCACATCAACCTTTTGGAGCTGAGGGCGATCAGATTAGCGCTGAAAGCCTTTCTGCCCTCAGTACGGGGGAAAGAATGTCCTGATAATGACAGGCACCACAGTGGCCATGTACTACCTCAACAAAAGAGGAGGCGTAGGTTCACTACCACTGTGCAGAGAGGCAGTGCAGCTCTGGTTCTGGGCAATTCAAGAAGGAATCTCCCTATCAGCAGTTCATTCGCGCACCCTCTGAGCAGGCAGAGCACAGTCTCCCACAAGTGGGAACTAGCTCAGAAATTTCTTCACAAGATCTTCACCCTTTGGGGAACCCCTCAAATGGATCTGTTCGTGACCAGTGTAAACCGAAAGTGCAAACTATTCTACTCCAGGGATTTTCCCCCAAGAGGTGCTCTATGAGACACGTTTGTTGTGGATTGGGAGTTGCCACTCCTGTACGCGTTTCCTCATGTGATCAGGATGTTCAGAAAATTTGGGCAAGCAATGATTCTTATTGCCCCGGATTGGGCCAGGAGGACGTGGTACCCGACCTTCTGGACATGTCCATCTGTCCTCCAATGCGTCTTCCGCAAAGAGAGGACCTTCTCTCGTGAGTGGATGGTCATCTTCTCCAACCAGAGGTCAAGACACTCCACCATCACGCTTGGTTTCTGAGAGGTTGAGATACAAGGATTGGGACCTCCCGGACGACGTAATGGAGATTTTGCTTTCGGCCAGAAGGCCAGCAACCCAATCCTCATACCTCTGCTGTTGAAACAAATTCTGCAGCTGGTGTAGGGAAAAGGATGTGAACCCTTTTCAATGCAATACACCTATGGTGTTGTCTTTTCTGTTACATTTGGCAAATCTGGGGCTCCAGATTGGGACCATTAAATGATACTTGGCACCGCTTTACATCTTCAAGCGCACCTCGGAGGAGGTATCTTATTTTAAGATGCCATTGATTATACAATTCCTTAAGGGGCTCACTAACGTGTTCCCTCCTACACCTTTTTTCAAGTCCCAATTTGGGATCTTAATCTGGTATTGCAATTCCTGATGTGTGCTCCTTTTGCGCCACTCCACTCATGTCCGTTTAGACTAATTACGTTTCAAACCATTCTGTTAGCTGGATTAACATCAGCCCACAAGGTGAGTGAGTTGCAGGCCCTATCTAGTAAGCCTCCATTTACCACTTTTTACAAGGATATGGTTGTTTTAGGGTCAAACCTTCTTTCTTGCCAAAAATTGTGCCCGATTTTCATTTAGCCCAGAAAATTGTGCTTCCAACTTTCTATCCGCCACCTCATCCTGACAACGAAGAGGAGAGGCTACATAAGCTTCATCCCAGAAGGGCTTTGAGCTTTTACATTTGTCAGATGAAGAAATTACGTCAACATGACCAACTTTTAATTGGCTAAACTGGTCACAACTGGGACTTCCGGTTACTAAACCGACTTTATCCAGATGCATAATTTGTGCCATTTTGGGGTGCTACAGGTTAGCCGGGAAATATCCCCCAGAAAGACTAAGAGCCCATTCCACAAGGGACATGGCAACATCTTCTGCTCTTTCAAGAGGAGTGCCTATAAAAGACATTTGTGCGGCATTCACACTTTTTCAAAGCATTACTGTCTGGACTCATCCTCTAGCCAGGAAGGAGGATTTGGGAAAGCAGTCTTATACTAAATACATGACATATCTTGAGACTGACAATTCTTACTCCCTCCTCCAAACCCTAATACTGCTTTGGGAGTATATCAAAAGATGACAAATATGTGGGAGGACACAATCAGTTCGTAGAACAAATTACTTACCCCTGGTAACTTTCTTTCGACTGGAAGTTCCTCCCATGTTTTCTTCATCGCCCCTCTCAGCCTACCCCGCTGTAGAATTTCCAGGCATTAGACTTTACAGTCTTTCAGAGTCTAGTATGGTCCATGATTAACGGATGCTGGTAATTCGTCATGAGGAAGGCGTAAAAACAGAACTGAAGCCAACTGGTGCTGCACATGCTACATATACCAACAATGACGTTGACTCTGGGAAGGAAGCCCTCGAGGGACACCGGATCGACTGAATTGACGCACAGCGCTCTCTGCTGAAAATTCTTTACGAAGCAGCTGAAGTTGGAAGATTATATCATAAGATGAGGACTACGTGGGAGGAACATCCAGTCGAAAGAACGTTACCAGGGGGAAATACCTTGTACTTTTCTTGCAAA
Organism: Ambystoma mexicanum; assembly: GCF_040938575.1. NCBI lineage: Eukaryota > Metazoa > Chordata > Amphibia > Caudata > Ambystomatidae > Ambystoma > Ambystoma mexicanum. The sequence goes on along the minus strand of NC_090936.1, from coordinate 292,879,971 downwards.
TCGTGCACTCCATTATTGTTTCATTGGATTGATTTTTTTACGATTGGTTTTTGGGCCTACCGTGCACTCTTCTCTTGGAAGAATTGGCGAATTGTCCAGATTTGTCACATTACTCATGGCTGAGGGCACCAGGTGTTGCCTCTGATGTCCAGGAAAAGCTTCTGGACATGCCGTTTGACGGCAAGACCTATTCGGTACTAAGGTCTATGAACTGCTCCAAAAATTCCAGGCCTCAAAGGCGACTGCGAAATCGAGGGGGGCTGGCTGTGCAGTAACAGCAACCTGGGGGCAGAAGAAGTTTTATATTGCCCCCACTCCTCCTACGCCCACAGGTGAAGGGGTCAAGCCCCCTTAGTAAAGCAGTTGCAGCGCCACCCCAACAGGGTTCAGGATAGAGATGCCTCCAGAGGAGGTGTCACAACCTGCACTGTGCTTTCTGCTGCCCCAGTAGCAAAGCCTCTGAGTGTTCTACCACTTGTCCACTGTGGGAGGCAGATTATCCCCAGGTATTACCACTTCCAACACTGGACCTTACAGATCATTCACCAGGGATACTGTCTCACTTTCGCTCTTCAGACCACCAACCGGTCGGCCAGCTCTTGCCTTCCTATCCTGTTCTGTTGGAGGAGGTCTGTCAGCTTCTGGTAAAGGGGGCCACAGACCCGGTATCCTTCTAGGAATGAGGCAATGGCTGGTACCCTATTTTCTGGTGCCAACAAAGGCCACTGTCTCATCCTAGTTATGCAGCACTGGAACTTATACTTGTGCAACAACACGTTCTAAATGATCACTCTTGCCCAGATACTTCAGGCCCTGGACCCTCAAGATTGGCTAGTCTCCCTGGATATCCAGGGTGCATACTTCCATGGCCCATACACAAGAAGCACAGGAAGTACCTAAGATTCAAAGTATCTAATTGCAACTAACAATTCAAGGTCCTACCATCCAGCCTTTCTTCGGCACCCAGGGTCTCCACTAAGCCGCTGGGCTTGATTGCGGCTCAGCTCAAAAGGGAGGGCATCCAAGTGGTTCCCTATGTTGATAACTGGCTAGTCTGAGTTCACTCCCCAGTCTAGGCGTCAGCAAACTTGTACTGGATGTGCAGGCAGTTGCACAAGTGGGATTCTCACTGGACTTCAGAAAGTCTCAAGTTTCACCGTCCCAGTCCCTTTGATTCATTGGGGTGATCTTGGACGCTCTCCTTCCTGCCCGATGACAGGGTAGCAAACATCTCCAGTAAGTTTCATGTCTACCAATCACAGGAAAAGGTTCCTGTCACAGCTTTTCCATGCTTGCTGGGTCTTATAGCTTCCTGCTTCCTTGTAGAGCTGGAGCTTTAGTTGCGCAGGTGGTCACTTCAGTGGCTTCTCAGTTGCCAATGGTCTGGACTTGTGGTCCCAGGCAGACAACCGACAAACAAAAAAAGCGACATAGGGGATTTTTAACGGCAACAGGGTTCGTCCCCAAGAGGATGCTATGGACATTCAATGACTAAAGAACCCCATTGCCTCTGTGATCTCTCTTATTAACCTGAACACCACGCTTACAGTTCATTCAACAAATAAAGAACTGAAAAACATCTCAATATCCATATTCTAATACATTATATTTTATTCAGAAACATATACAATTAAGATAAAAACATAATATAAAATCTCATCAGCAATATACAAATCTCAATCAAAGTGGCAAGTGCAGTGCAAATCGCTACATACGAAATTGCATAACATTAACACAAACAGATCTAACTCCTATTGACTGATTGCAGCCAGTAAAGTGCATTACTCCTAAATTACGTTGGCTAGCAGATACAGTACCACTTCTGTTAATGGTTACTATACCCTCCCATGTAAAGACATGTGGGCGAATCCTTTCACACAAAGGTTTTAAATTGACTTAATATCCCAGTGAACAACACCGTTAACCAATACAGTATTACTTCAGACCCTACTGAGATGGGTGTTGTTTTTTCGGCAACCCTTGCACTCATTGCCTCTAGTCACAGATGCATTCCTGAAGGGCTGGGGTGCTCACCTCCAAGACGTTACGGTGAGCGACTTGTGCTCCCCACTAAAAAGCTGGGAGCACATCAGTTTGCTGGAGCTAAGAGCAATCAGGCTGGCCTTGGTCGCTTTCCTCCCCTATGTGAGAGCCAAGACTATATTGGTCTTTAGTGACAACGTGGTAGCCATGCACTACTTCAATAAGCTGGATGTTGTGAGCTCTTTACCTCTGTGCAAAGAAGAAATGCAGTTGTGGTTCTGGGATTTGGAGAACTGCGTGTCCCTGACAGTGGCTCAGATAGCCTCAAGGATAACGCAAGGAGAACGTGTAAGCGGATGCCCGGAGCACGTAGTCTTCGACCTCCCATGAGTGGGAGCTCTGCCGTGAAGTTCTGGAGATTTTCTACCGTTTGGGTACTCCTCAGGTGGATCTCTTCACTTACAATGTAAACAGGAAGTGCAGGTGATTCTGCTTCAGGGAATGTTCTCATCAGGCAGCCTTGAGGTATGTTTAACAGTCTAGTGGGATTTCGGCCTGCTCGGTGTTTCCGCCGACCCCTGTTATACAACTGGTTCTCTGGTGGCTATACCTGTGAGACCTGTAGCGTCTACCGCAAAGCACAGACCTCCTTTCCTACTTGGAGGGTAGGTCCTGCAGCCGAGCCTCCGCAGCAGGATCCTTCATGCCTGGCTGCTTAAAGGTTGAGGTATAAAGAATGGGATTTGTCAGACTTGATTTTCTCTGCTAGAGGGCCTGTCGCTAAATTCCTTTGCTCCACATCCTATGTTTTGGATTTTCTTCTGTTTTAGGCCCAAAGAAATCTGCAGACTGTGAAACAGTATCTTGCTGTCATTACTGTCTTCAACAGAAGCCCAGAGCAGGCCCCTTTTTTCAAAGTCCCCACATTCAAACAATTCCTGAGGGTTTTTTGTAATCAGTTTCCCCATGCCAGTTTGTTGTTCTGGTGTGGACTTGAATTTACTGTTAACATTTCTAATTGGTGCTCCGTTTGAGTCCCTTCATTCCAGTTATTTAAGATTGCTCACCTTTAAGGTGATTTTCTTGGTTACCATCACTTCAGCAAGCCCGGTGAATGAACTCCGGGTGTTATCTGTTAAACCTCCCTATTTGGTTTTCTCCAAGAAAAAGGTGATGTTCAGAGCTAGGCTGTCTTTTCTCCCAATGGTGGTCTCTTTATTTCCGTCTCTCTTAAAAGAACCATCTTCCCTTCTTCTTTCCTCCTTATCCTTCAAAGGCACAGGAGAGTTTTCATCGGCTGGACCTGTTGTGGGCCCTCAGCTATTACATCTCTGCAACCCAGGAAATATGACTTTCTTTTCGTTGTTTATGCTGGTGCCCGTGTGGGCAGGGCCATGACTAAACCAAGCCTGTCAAGGTGGATCATCCTCTGTATCTTGGAATACCATGATCTGGCTGGTAAGCATGTGCCTGAGGGTCTCAGAGGTCATTCTGCCAGAGGAGTGGCTGCCACCTCTGCTCAGCAACAGTGTCCCAGGTATGGGCATTTGCCAGGCAGTAAAGTGGGCTTCTTTATGCGCGTTCGCTAGGGGGTGCCCTTGCTATCCTCCCTCCTCCAGGTCATTGCACTGCTTTGTGAGTCTATCAAAGATGATGAATCATTTAGAAAAACAAATTGCTTAAGGTAATTTTCTTTCTGATGAATGTTCCTCCCACAGAATTCTCCTTAACCTTCCCCCCTACCGGCCCCTCTTGGCCATTCGCTAGTACACATTGGTTCTGTGGTCCCTCAGCAGCAGTGTGCTAAGGAAAACGGATGGAACTAAGGTCACTGGGCGTGAATCCTCTACATATACTGGCCCCACTATCATATAGGATAGGATAGCACAGGGGCAATTTGCTGGTCTTGGAAGCAAGACTACGCAGAGCAACAGAGGTTGGAATCCCTGATCCGCACTTACACACCGGTATTAGGAGCGTTATTAAAAAACAAATTTGAAAAAAAGAAATATCTGGCACGGGGCACATAATAGTGTCATGCAGAGCCACACTGCACCTAATGAAGAGCAGCTGTGCTGGGAGATAGATATCAAAGGCGAGGAATATGTGGGATGAACATCCATCACAAATAACATTACAGAGAGGTAAGTCATTTGGTGTTTTGGCTGTCCTCCTGCCCTCTCATGCCAAAACCCACAAATAAGAGCATGCACTTTTGTGGGGTCCTGCTCAGGTGTCCCGGACAAGGTCTTGTTTGACTTAACTAGTTGAAAGTGGTATTGTGACTGTCTGTGCCCACCCACACTTCTCTCCATGGAATATATGTTCTTGGGCAGATGTGGGGTAAGTGGTTGTCCATGATTGGACAACCCTTACATGTTTGAATGGTGCAGATTATTGCCATTAATGGACTGGAGGAAACCCGAGCCTGGATTTTAGATAAGAGGAGTGTGTCTGGAGCCACTTCGAAGATTGCCTAATGGAGCCATGAATTGGAAGATGTGAAGACTGCTGCTGAAACAAACCAACATTGCCCAAGCTATCTTTCAATGACCCTCTGCTGCCTCTCCTGCATCCAGGGATGACCCTTGACAGTGACTTGCTTCCCTGGAAAGGTACCATCAACTAGTCATGTGTCCTACACAAGTATCCTGCTGTAAGTTGATTTCGGACATGTCCCGGGACCCTCCTGTGGACTGGCCGTACGCCGACCAGGCCTCTCGCTCCTGCAATGGACACCATCCAGTTGATGCTTGGGAGTCTGTCAACCCTTAGCTGGTAACCAAAGAATATTTGTTAACCCTTGGCTGGTAACCAACAAACAAAATTGACTGCATCTGCTGCTCTCCATCCTGTAGAGGGGCCTGCCTGGAGCATGTTTGCTGCTGATGCATTGAGCAGAGCCTGCTAACCCATATCCTGGGTGTCTTTGCTGCGGTGCTTCCTCTGCTATGCCTTGTTGTGGGGGGAGTAGTGGCTGCTGTTCTAGGTCCTATGGTCTGTCCTGCTGTAAGTCTGCGGGAGCCATTGCAGTACCAGAGATAAGAACACTGCTTATCCAAGCCCAAACCTGACACCTATTTATCTATTTATCTTTCCATTAATAAAGCTCACTAAACCCATAGGCATCAAGGCGCTGGTTACATATTGCAAAGCAAGAAGTACATTACATATTGACTGTGCTTACTTAGATTGTATGGCATTGGACTTTTTAAAGTTGATTGGAAGTCAATGGAGATCACATGACTGGCCAGTTTGAGGAGAATAGTAAAGTTATTAGCTGTTTCATGAAGGTCCAGTATGTTTGTTCTGATCTCAAGTGCAAGGGCGGATTGTTCCAGCTCTGAGCGGCGAAAACATGGAAGCTAGTTCCTCCCGATCTTTCTCTTCTGAATCTAGGAATAGTCAGTTGGTGCGAGTACGTGGATCAGATCGGTCTGGCAGATTGAGTTGTGGTGAATTTGCGAGAGACATTTGTGCGTGATGGCTAGGGATTTAAAGAGGATACGCTCCCTGATCGGAAGCTGCACTTCTTCTAGTCGCTGAGATGTGTTCACACTTAGGGATAATAATAAATAATAATAATAATAATTTAGCATTTATATAGCACTATGAACCCTCAGGTATCTGAGCGCTGCTTATTATTACCCATGGTATGTGGTTCTCAAGGGGCATGTATAGGGCAGATCTGAGGGCATTGTTCTGAATAATTTACAGCTTACTGATGTTAGGGGCCGAGAAACCAGCAAATAATGCATTACAGTAGTCTAGCCTTGAGCCTATCTGCACTCTGGTGATAGTGAGGCAGCGTTCTGAGGTCAGGAAGAGTCTGCATGCATTAATTATCTTTGAGGTGGGCTGCAGAAGAAGTGATTGCATTGACCTGCCTTGTGAGCGACAGCGTGGCATCCAGGTAGATTCCCAAGATTTTGACATTGCTGGCAACCGATACAGTGATGCCGTCAAGGGTGAAAGATTTGGAATGGTGGCTGAGGTTTGTGAGTACGGATTGCAAGCCAATTACTAGGAATTCCATCTTTTCAACATTGAGGCAAAGACTGTGGGGGCCATATAGGCTTGGATGTTGTGGTAGACTGAGTTTAGATTTTGAGAGTCTGTGTCATAGTTTCCTGTGAGGGGGAGCAAGATCTGCGTATCGTCTGCGTAGTTCGTTTACATAGCTCCTTTGTCATCAAGTAAGTCAAATAGAGGCTTATTAAAAATGTTGTAGAGTGTTGGCAAGACGCATGACCCTTGTAGGACGCTACAACTGACCGCGGCTTGGGGCGCAGCTGCGCTAGGTGAGAAGACTCTCATAGTTCTTTCCGATAGAAATGAGGCGATCCTTGAGAAGGCATTGGGCGAGAAGTGTGCTACTAAGAGAAAGTGTTGGCATAGGATTTGGTGGTCCACCAAGTTAAAGATTGCCAATAACTTCAGCAGCAAGAGCAGGGCTGACTTGTCAGCATCTTTTATTTCGTCCAATTGATTCTTCAGGTCCAAGAGAGCAAAATCTGTACCATGGCCAGGACGGAAGCCCGATTGGCGTAGGTCCAGCAGATTGTTGTTTCCAGGAAGGTGTATATCTGCAAGAAGACCGCATGGTCTGGGATTTTCAGCAGGAAGGGGACAGTTTGTCTTGGAAGCAAGCCAATGCAGCACAACACAGGTTTGAATCCCGTTCCTGCGCTTAGAAACCACTCGTTGTGGGGGCATGGCCAGCAGCCATGGAGCGAGGAGGCTTCTCAGTGAGGTCCTGCGGGTTTCTGACATAATACGTTAAAGAAATACTGCACTACCTCTGAAAAGTGATAAGCGCGGTTCATACATTCAGCGATTTCTCCGGTATCTGTCTCAACACAGCCAAATCTGAGATATTTCTGCCGACAGCAGTAACCGTGAAGCCCGCGCAGCTGCATGGACTTCAGTGGGCACCTACTAAAGTTAAATACTTAGGGTTGGAAATAGCACACACAGCACAACAGGCACGCACCCTCAATTAAGGTGCATTAATAGAAGCACTCTGCGCAAAATTAGTGTGGGCAGGGAGAGCCAATCTCACAAAAATACAGGGAGCTGCTCAACGTTCGTGTGAAAGGGACAAGTGTAGGCGAGTTGGAAGCGCCTAACCATGCCATTTGAGAAAGGGGGGCTGGCGGCTCCTGACTTTGAATTGTACTTCTCATCAGCCCAGGCCTACTACGCCATGTACTGGGTGGATGGAGCCCCTGCTTCAGCACATACAATGTTTGAGACACAGGTAGAGAGCCCAGCACGTCTCCTACATGATCTAGAGGAAGGGAAGGTCGGCAGTTACAACCACATAGACCCTCCCCTGGTTACGTGCAGAGTGTGGATAAGATTAATTCACCAACCCAGCAACACTGTGATGTACGACCCAAACATCCCTATATGGGATGCACCCTACTTATCTCCAACGCGAGACACAGCTCTGGCAACACACTGGCAGGGCAAGGGGGTGCACCAGTTCAGAGTCTTATTTCAAGAAGATACCTTTGTGAGCTGGGAAGACATCAGGGTGGTTGTAGGTGACACCCCACTATAAAAACTGCAGTACTTGAGACTGCGTTCGGCAGTGGCAGTGGTGTGGGAAGGTTCCCCGAAGGAACCCCCTCCATATCCATCCCTGGGATATATACTTAAACATGACGGTATAAAGAAGTCGGCTTCAACACTATATAAAATCACATTATCCACCAGGGAAGCTACAACGCCGGATGTAAAAAAGGAATGGGAAGAGGACCTGGGGGAGTCCCTTACAGATGTGAACTGGGCACAAATATGCAAGCTATCGAAACAAATATCATGTAATTCAAGATATCGCCTAATACACTACAAAATAATAAACAGATTGCACCTTACTCCGGCCTGTCTCAAAAGCATATACTACACGACGACGGGGAAATGCCCTAGGTGTGACAGCAAGGAGGCAGAAATACTGCACATGTTATTGTCATGTCAAAAGCTGGGCGAATATTGGTTTGATTTGCGTACGGCTCTGGGAGAAATGATGGGTCAAACCATGGTGTGGAATCCTAGGATATGTATGCTAGGCTTTGTGAACAAAATGAACCCAATAAAACGTAGACTGTTGAACATTGCCCGCCTCCTGGCTAAGCCGGCATTACTGTTGCATTGGAAGTGCAAAGACCCACCTGGGAAAGATGAATGGGGTAAAGCCATGACATGGGCCAATGATAATGAAGAGGGATACACTAGCCTGCCTCCAATGACAATGACCAAGTAGATTGAAATACATCTGGGGCAGCTTTAGGCAATACCTTCTTGTGAAGGGTACAAATGAGAATGACCAAGTAGAAGCAGTATAAATATATATGGTTAACATAAGTTTCTACACACCATTTACTGCACCATAGGTCATAGATTAAAGTACACACATCTGTTGAAGTGGTTCAACAAGAGTTTAATAGTGGCCCTTTGTGATTACACGTGTTTCGACACTACTGTGTCTTTTTCAAATCAGGGCATATCTGTAGATATACTCATCAGACAGAAAATATCCAAAGTACAAGAAATAAAAATAAAATATAATAAAGAATAACATATAAACAAAATACCATTAGAATATAACCACAGTCAATAGATGCAATTGAGTATATTATCACATATGAAATTATAAATAAGTCACAGCGAGTTGGTGAAAACATAAATTGAGCGCCCAATTGTAGTAGACCGAAGAACCACAGAGATTGGGGTGGGGAATCAGGGAGGGTCATTAGGGTTGAAAAACACATAAAGAGAGAAAAGAAAAATGAAAGAAAAGTTGTTTGAGAGGGTTGTTGTTGTTCCACAATATTTTATTCACAAACATCACTTGTTATGACATCTTGTAATTGCTTTACAATATTTTAGTTTCTACCAAAGTTCTTGTAAGTTACAATTAATGCTATCTGTAAGTGCCAATGGGAAAATGTAAGCCTGCCTGCCATGTTCCGGTTAAACGTTCCGGTTTAAACTGATGATTTAGCTATAGGGCATGAGTGAATCTTGAGTAGTTTAAATAAACATATGTTTTACCACAATAATGAGGGATTTTACCGTTATCTGTATCCAATTAGGTTCATATTGCTTTGTTGCTAATCCATGGGTTAAATCCCGCCTGTGGTTTAATAGACAGTATATGTTGTTTAGTGATAGAACATGATCGCTGTGCACAGTTTATATTTAAATGTGCTTGGTGTTATAATATATTAGCTAACATAGCTTCTATTTAAATACAGAGTCTATGCATCAGATGTATGAAATATAATTACATAACAACAGAATTGTGATTGCTGTGAATTTGTGTCTTTCCTTACTAGGAGCGTCAATGAGTTCGGAATTATCCTTAATTTAGATGACACAAATCACTTGTAATGTTAGCGTTCTTGCTGTCGTGTTGCCGTACACGTCTTAGGACGCGATCTCATTCTACGTTTATAAAGTAACAAATGACTCAGCATATCGGCATGATGCACACTTTCCTTGCAGTATTGATAGAGGTCATATTATCTAAACTCCCTGCCTTGGCAGGGGCTTATCTGAAAGAGATGTCTTATTGCGCATCTCGTGTCGGTTGCTAGGACAGGCAGCACTGTTTGTTTCTGTTTAAAAGTGTCTCCCAGGAGATGGACTTGTCCTACCTTGGTTTCCGCTAACTGGAAACTTGGCCGCCATATTTTGGGAACCCGCTTGGTATTCGCTAATTAAAACAGAATAATGTTGTTAACATTTGGAAGTTGTAAGTTAAGTTTGGTGTTCCCTATACATAGCTATATAGATGTAAAATGATAATTAAACAATTATAAAGAGAGTGCTGTGATTTTCTCTTTGTATTCTGTGGCGCTGCAGCGCTGAGCCTGAGAAGGTATCACTTAAAAATGTAATATTGCTGACGTTCACTGGTTCGAATTCCTTAAGCAGAATAGTGTACTCATTACATACATTATAGCCGTATCTCATTGGTATGATCATATATAACATTCAGCTTTGCATATATTAGGAGAAATACATTGGAGAGAAAAAAACCATCACATACCTTCTGGTCGTATCACATAGATGTAGTCACATATACCATTCAGTTTTACATAGATTAGAAAAATACATTCGAGAGAAAAAACTCATTAAAGAAAAACTGGCACTTCTATTTTAAAAAAAAAAAGATGCCATCTCATTGTCTCACTTCAGGCCATAGTCCACTGATCTGAAATGGCAGATAAGCTTTGCCTCGTCTTGTCGGAGTTTGAGTTCTTGGTTGCCCCCTCTTCGATTTAGGGTGACTCTCTTTATCCCAATAAATCTCAAATCTTTTTTGACATGCATTTGATGTTTTTGTTGCCAATGTTCGGCCAAATGTAAGCTTTTATCCTGGCTGCCTATTCCTGATAAGTGTTCTCGAATTCTTGTTCATAATTCATGAATTGTACTGCCAATATAAATGAGCTGGCACATGCATATGATGGCATATATCATCTATTTCGAGCGACAATTAATTGGTTCCTTAATTTTGGTATGTATTCCAAATGAATCCTTTTTTTTTAAAATAACATATTTTATTATTTTCATAAAATACGAACAAAACAGAACAAATTAGAACTTAGATAACATGGTCAAACACACAGGCTTTCACACATTCTCAATGATTGGCTCTCTTGCATATAATGTAAACATGTTAATCGTATTAAGACTATAGGCTCCTATCAGATGCGTGGATCAGGTGGATTTCAGTAATTCATCAGGTCTCCCGCACATTCTTGGTGTCTTCAATTGTCCTCCCATCTTTGCCATATCTTACTCGCTTTCCCTGGGCACCCCCTGGTGGTGTACACTCTTGTTTCCATTGGCACGCACATGTCTACATCTGCTACCCATTGCTCGTATTGTGGGGGCGTGGGCGAGCCCCATAGTTGGGCCAGGCTCCTTTTTGCGAGGCCTGTGGATGTTGCGAGCATGAGTTTTTCAAATCGGGATATTTCTATGTCTGCATCTATTCCCAGTATTAGTACTTTGGTGTCCATTGGTATCACTTGGCCAAGCACTGTTGACAGTCTATCACAGCATTTCTGCCAAATATTCTGGATTTGTGGGCATTCCCATAGGATATGGAAGAATGTTCCTCTTGTTCGGTGGCATCTTAAACAGTTGGGATTTGTCGCTCTCCCCCACTGATGTAAAGCCTCTCTTGGGTAATATATCCTGTGCAAGATTTTTAGTTGGATCAGTCTAATTCTGGCCGATATTGCTGACTCTCTGGGGTACATTAGGGCTGTGGTCCAGTCCTCTGCTTGTATTGGGCCCACGTCTCTTTCCCACTTCTCTTTGAGATCTGTGAGTTCTGTTGTGGCAAATGAGGTAATTACATTATACATTGTAGAGGTTATTTTGCTGTCGATACGCTCCATCACGATGTTCCTCTCAATCGGAGTGCACTCTGGAACGTTAGGAAAGTCTATCTCATTTGTGATGAGTGCATGTCTCATTTGCCTGTAGTGAAAGTGTTCTGCGGCGGATATGTTGTATTTGTCACTTAGGGCTTGGAATGTCACAATTTCCCCATCCTGTATCATGTCTTCTAGTTTTTCTATCCCGGCTGCTTCCCAGTTTGGCCATTTAGGGAGTTAATTGAGTTCAGGTAGGTGCCTATTTCGCCACAGGGGTTGTTTCAGTGTGACTTTCCCTTTCCATCCTAAGTGTCTGTGTGCGTCTATCCAGATCCGTGTTCCTTGGCCTGTTGTCGTGTTTGGGGTTGGTCGTGTTATTCTTTGGTAAAGACTCTCAAGTGGGGTGGTGCCTTGCCCCGCCTGACTGTCAGCTCCAATGTGCGGTAATGTTGGGTTGTTGTGTAGGATGTCGTTTACTACTGACATCTGGGCTGCTCAGTAGTATGTTTGTAAATGCGGGAGTCCAATGCCTCCCTCCCATACGGGAGGGTTTTCAGTGCAATTCGAAGGTGCCCTCCTCCCCACAATAGTTTCCTGAGTGTCTCATCTATTTTGCCAAATTCAGTTTTTGGTATGTATAATGGTGCGTTCTGCAGGACGTATAGGAACCGAGGTAGCGCCAGCATCTTGAACAGGGCTGCTCTCCCCAGTAGGGTGAGAGGAAGGGTCATCCAGTGCTTGCTTCATATCGTTTGCAACTCTATCTCTAATTGGATACAGCTTTTTGGTTATGTATTGTGTGAGATCGGGGGTGATCTGTATTCCGAGATATCGGAATTGCTCTTTTTCTACTTTGTACAGGCAATTATCTAGACCTGTTGCGTCGAGGTCCTTTATCGGGAATATCAAGGATTTATTATAATTAACCCTCAGCCCGCTAAAGTCTCCATATCTATTTAGTATATTCGTACCGACAAGGCATGAAGCTGCTGGGTCACTTAGGTAGATCAATAGATCATCAGCATACAGGTACACCCTATCCTCCGAGTTCTGGGCCCAATGGAACACCTTCCATGACTGTGAATCTCTCAACATTATCACTAGAGGTTCAATTGCTAGTGCGAACAGCATCGCAGAGAGGGGGCATCCCTGTCTAGTACCCTTTCCCAATTTGAAGCTGCGCGAGGACCACCCATTCACCCTGACCTCTGCTATCGGGGCATTGTGTAGGAGTTTGACCCAGCCCGTGAAGCAGTCTCCGAACCCCATTCTACCCATTATGCTCCACAAGGCCTCCCAGTGGACCGAGTCGAAGGCTTTCTAAAAATCTATGGAGTGTCAGTGGGTCTTGTAAGGATGATGCTCTTTCAATGGCAGTGTGGAGTCTATGGATGTTCATTCACGTGGATCTGTGTGGCATAAAGCCACATTGGTCTGGGTGGATAAGAGAGCTTATTACTGTCTGTAGTCTGTTGGCCAATATTTTCGCCAGTATTTTGGCTTCTGTATTAATAAGTGAGATCGGCCTGTAGGAGCTACATGTATCTGGTGGTTTGCCTTCTTTGTGTATCACCACTATATTGGCCTTTCTCAGATCTGGCGGGAGGATTCCTTTCTCTTTTGAATGCTGGAACATTTTAAGCATGTGAGGCGCTATTTCTCCGGTGCTGGTTTTCTTCCATGTTTCTACCGGGAATCCGTTGGGCCCCGGAGTTTTCCCATTTTGGAGCTGGGAGATGGCTGCTGTTAGTTCCTCCTCCGTTATTTCTGCTTCTAGGTTTATTCTCTGTGTAGCATTCGGTGTTGGGATGTTTAGTGTGTCCAGTACACTGGGATCCGTTGGGGACGTCGGAGGAGCGTATAGCGCCTCATAGTATGTTGCGAAGGCCTCCGCGATGCCTGGGTCAGTTGAGGTCCATTCTGTGTTTGTGGTACTTATGCGGCGCACTTGGAGGTGACTCTCCTCTCCAGCCATGCTAGCATCTTGCTGGCCTTGTCTCCTGTCTCCTGTCTCCTATATCCTTGCGCGCATGGTTCTGTGCGCCTGCTTCGCGCAGGTCATTGCGATGTTGTGCAGTTTCTTTTGTGCCACCAGCATGGACGTGTTGCCTTCAGGTGCTTCGGTGTTTATGTACTTTGCCTCGGTGAGTTTCATCTCTGCTTCTGCATCTTCAACCTCTTGCCTGTGTGCTTTTTTATGTGCAGCTGTCCAACTCAGTACCTCACCTCACAAAGTTGCCTTGTATGCTTCCCAAATTATCCCTTCATCGTTGGTGTCGCCAGGGAGAAAGAAGTAGTCCAGTCTACACAGTGACGCATGTGTGCCTGAGTGGAATGTGTATTGCCTCTCCGCTGGGTGGAGATCTCTCCATGCGTCCTTTAGGCCCAGTGCTGTTGTAAAAGTGGCGAGTTTGGTCAGTAATGCTGGGTTTCTCCCCCTTATGTGTGTACGATCCACGCGGACGTTCATCACCTCGTTGAAGTCACCACCTATCACTAGGGTTTCTGCTGTGTTGTTCACTATGATTGGTGTGATGTCTTCTATTAGGGCTGTCATGAGTGCTGGGGGTGAATAGACCACCAGTATGGCAGTCTTTTGGTTCCATAGTGTGCCTTGTATGAAGGCAAATCTTCCTCCAAGGTCTTGGGTTACATTAGATATGTCGATCGGGATTCTTTTATTTATCAGTATTAGTACTCCCCTCAAACCCATGGAGAAACCTGCGTGGATTGCTGTCCGATATTTAGTTCTCTTGAAGAATGGACACATTGTGCCTGCCAGGTGTGTTTCGGTGAGTAGCACTATGTCTGGATTGTGTCAGCTTATATATTGTGTTACTAGTCTTCTCTTGAGGCTGTTGCCAAGTCCATGTCATGAAGGTGAGTCTCTTGGTGTTAGGTCCGGTTGAGTTCATTAATCTTTTGGTTCGGTTCCATGTGCGGGTCGCCATCGCATCCGTAGGAGATCATTTTTGCCGATTCAGTTTGAGATGCCCTAATGACTTTTGCATTCGCTATGGTTGATCGAGCCGTGCTGATCCTGTTGCCAACTGGTAACCTGTATAAACCCCAATTCCCCTTCCCCATACTCCATCCCCCATCCCCAACTGGAGCTTCCTCCCTCCCTCACCCTCCCTATACTCCACCCCAACATGAAGTACCTGTCGCCCCAACATTGCTGACCCTCAAAAAGGGGAGGATATCAGCTTAACAATCTTTTATTTGAACCAAAGAGAAAATGGGAAACAATTCCAAGAAAGAAAGGGAGATGCGGGGGGGGGGGGCAGAGTCCCTCTGGCCGGGTCTGCCGGCTTGTTTCCGTCTATGTGGGCGTTGGTGCCAGGTTGTGACATAAATTCTGTCTGTTCTGTTCGCCCATTTGAGGATAGCCCTTTCAGTGTAGTCTGTCTGGTCGCCTCAGTCATCTTCCCTTTGGGGCGGCTCTACTTGTGGTTGCGGCGGGCGTGGGTTTGGTGATCTATCTGGTCGTGGCCTGATTCGTCACCGTTCCCTTCTGTTCGTTGGGCCCCAGTCACCCTCCAGGTTCCGTTCCGCCCAATTCCAGGCTTCTTTGGGGTCCGTGAAATGTACGGTCGTGCCTTTATGATATATTTTTAGTTGTGCCAGGAACAGGAGGCCATATTTTATATTCTGCGCCTGCAGGCACCTTTTAAGCTGATCAAAGGATTGACGTGCCTTCTGTACTTCCCTGGTGAATTCTGGAAAGAAGGCGATTTTTGAGCCATTGTACGTAATGGATCCCTTGGTTCTTGCCATCTGTAACACGCAATCTCTGTAATTTAGAATCTTCGCTATAACTGTGCGTGGTGGAGCACCAGGGGCTATCCGTTTGCACCCGTTGGGCGCGTTCAATAGAGAACATTTTTGAGAAGGTGTTTGGGGCGTACAGGTCAGCCAGCCATTGTTCGAGGAATAATTCCATAGAAGGGCCTTCACTTTTCTCACGTAGCCCTAGAAATTGTACATTATTATGTTGTGAGCAACATTCGCTCTCTTCCACTCGTTCTTCCAGCGTCTTCATTCGTTCCAGTACTCTAGTCATCTGCTGGCCCACGACTCGTAGACCATCTTCTGTTTCAGATATGCGAGTCTCTGCTTCCCCTGTGCGAGAGGTGAGTTTTTGGAGATCATGCATAGGAGGGATACTTCCGCACTGATGCCATCCATTCTTTTCTCTATAGAGGATCTTGAGCTGCCTATTGCGTTCATTACATCCTTGAGGGAGAGGTTGTCTTCATTGTCTGCAGTGGCTATCATGCTCCCTTGGTCTAACACTGGGTTCTGTGATGGTATTGTGTATTGTTCCATCTTGCTTTGCGTTGCGGTTTTCCTGCTTTTATCTTTACCCATGCCAGCTTTGACAGATGTCACTGGAGCACAAATTCTTATTGAGTACAGCAGCTTGATGTGGTCATTCAGTACCTTAGTCGGCTGGGCCACAAGTACGCTGTCCTGCCGTTCTTCGTTGCTCCTTGGATTTTGGTTGTGTAGTTTCCTGGGAGTGCTGCTCTGGTCCGAACGCCTCCAGCAGTTCTTGGTGGGGGGGATTCCCCGGCTCTCCCTTCCTTCACTTATTTCAGCTTGTGATGCAGTGGTTTTTGTTTCTTTTATCCCGCATAGCCTACTCTCCTGTCTCTTACAGGCTTCTTTTCCCAGGCTGCAGCTGCGGTGGGCTTCAGAGACAGCATGCAGGGGAGCTGTGGTATAGACGTTCTCAGGAGCGTATTTTATTAATTCCCCCACCCCCTCCCGATTGCTTGCTTGGTTGTATTTAGCTTGTCGCTTCTTCAGGCCCATCAAGGTACTGCTGATCTTTTAGTGACGCATGTAGGTGTCAGCCGCAGCCTGGCTCGCTCCCTAGAGTTGGTATTGTGCTGCCCTTGATGCCAGTTATGCAATATTGTTCAATGTGGTGGCGTTCAGGGCGTAATTATGTCCTGCGCTTTCCTCTTGCAGATTGCAGAGTGTGTATCTGCATCAGCCCTGCTGCAGTTTCAAGCATGGCATTTGTAGAGTGCTGCCCTTGTTTTCAGGATTGTCTGTAAAGCTACAAGCGGTCAAATCTTTTTTCCTGTGCGCCGGCCGCGCCACCCAATTTTGTTTTTATTTGCTTCGTTTGTATTTCAAGCACTTTTAGCCTGTGTATGGAGGGCCTGAACTTGCAGGAGCCGCGCAGTTCCTCGAGCGGGACCGTGGGGGCAAGCAGGCAGGCGAGCGGGGCCGCAGCGGGCTGGGGGTCTTATATTACGGTCAATGGGCCTCATTACACGGATGGCGTTAGGGATTTACCGGTACCAGTAAAATACCGGTACCGGTAAATCCCTACCGCCTTACTACGAGGTCCCTTAGCGGGTTGGGGGATTTAACGCCTGCTTTTTGCAGGCGTTAAAATCCAACCCGCTAAGGGACCTCAGAGCTAATTACGGCACCGCAAAATTGCGGTGCCGTAATTAGCGCCTTCCCCATTCCCATAGAGCCCTATGGGGCAGAAATGGGAATGGGGAAGGGCAATGGCGGAAGGGGGATTTACCGCCCCTCCAACCTTGGAATGGGGCGGTAAATCCACTTTCCGCCAAGGCGGTGCCGGTATTTTACCGGCATGAGCCATGGCGCTAATAGCGCCATGGCTCACCGCCTTCCGTGTAATGAGGCCCAATGTCTTCCGCCCTCCACCTCCCCCTCTCCTTACCATATCGCATGGCCTCGCAGACGCTCCCTCCTCCGGTCTGCAATTCAAGTCGGTGGATCAGCAGGCGCTCTATGTGTTACTAACCGACCGT
This sequence comes from Ambystoma mexicanum, assembly GCF_040938575.1. Lineage (NCBI taxonomy): Eukaryota > Metazoa > Chordata > Amphibia > Caudata > Ambystomatidae > Ambystoma > Ambystoma mexicanum. Next base: position 292,862,786 of record NC_090936.1, on the reverse strand, counting down.
GACGCCCAAATCGGCTCTGCCAATGTTGTCGCTGGTTCGGGAGGCAGCGTTGGGCACCAGTGCGGGCAGCGCGTCTGCGTTGGTGACGGAGTGGTCCAATTCACCGAGCCGTGGATCAGCAGTCCACCGGGTGAGCAGATCTTCACTTGTCGCGCTCAGTGTGTCTTGTTAGCGATGCTTTGCAATGGTGGTGTGTGCGCAGTTTAACGGTTGCTTCCTAGCTCCATATGTTGCCGTCGGCCATCTTGGTTTCTCTTTTGGCGCCGGGTGTGCATTTCTTCCGCTGGGATTATCCCTGGTTTCACGTAGCGAATTTGGCCGCAAAAGCAGCTGGTCGTTGCCTCAGGTTTCTGCTACAGTTAATTATTATTTTGGTCACTTCAATCGCCCATTTGAACAGGATTTGTGCAGGATAATGCCGGTGGCCCTGGGAGCCCCAACGGATCACGTCTCCATCGAGTGCTCGCTGGCCACGGCCCCCACACCCCCCATTTGAATCCTTGAAGATTCCTGTACTCTCCATGGCATACTGGCACATAGAGGAGGTTCTGCATTTCACAAAGCCCCTGCTAGGGGGTTGTAGCCACATTGTAGTTGTCTTTTCTTGAATTTCCAGTAGTAGAGACGGACACAGGTTGTTTTTAAGTGTTCTTGCTCTGGTGTAAATCATAGAAGGATAATCTTTAATGAACTTGCCAATATGAGGGTCTGTGCAAGTTAAAATAAAAGTTTTAAAAAAAGAAATACTGCACTGCTAAGCCGATTCTACTTTATTCTCAATAGAAACCTGCCTAAGTACTTGTAGGGCATGCTCACCAGCTCTGGTACACTCAGTCCATGCGTATCAATAGAACAACGCCTCAAGGGTTTCGCTGGAACTCTGCCGGAGCAGAGAGAAAATGGCTCCTGCGACCTGGTCACTTTAGGATCTAATAGCCAGAGACGTTTGCGTTAACGACAAACCTCTTATAACAAGGAGATACCCTGGGAGCTGCAGCCCAACAGGAGCGGGCCCAGACACAAACCGGAGGGCACACAGGTGAGCAGTCTAAGCCCCAATAAGGAAATAGTGCAAAGCGTCTTCCCCCTGGTCAGGATTGGCAACTGCTGGAGGTTGCCTTCGTACCTATGTCTTCAGTGGCGCCACCTACTTCCTTTCCCGGGAGGCTGCGGTGTACCCCGACGTTGTGACGTCGCTCCATCATGGAACGCTGACAGAGACACTGACGGGCTTGCACAGCACATAAGAGGTCTGGTGTTGGAAGCAGAAATTATTCTCAACTGCCTGTTCCCAGGAGTGCTGTTTCCTGTCTGCATCCATTGTATTTTGACCCTGGACAACTTCAATGACCTGCTTCTGCTTGTCCCTTGGTTTTGGTGACTTAGTTTGTTGTTTTGGGTACTCTGACCCTGGATTGTTCACAACTGGCTTCCGCTCTCTCCCCATTGGATTTGGCTGATGTGGTTTTGGAACTTGTTGGGTATTGTTTTTTGGGTTATCTTTGAGTTTTGTTTGCTTTGGAACCAAACATTGAGCCTCATTAAAAGTTTGCCGGTCTGGGAACTACGGTACTGGTAAGCATGCCGGTACCGTAGTTCCCAGACCGGCAAACTACGAGTTGTGCTTGCGGGTGCCTTTCTGCCTACCAGGTCGGACCTGGTGGGCAGAAAGGCACCCGCAAGCACAGCATGTCGGATGCACCAGCACTGTTATTAACGGTGCCAGTGCATCCAAACTCCCCATTCCTATTCGCCCCTATGGGGCTGAATGGGAATGGAGAGCATCTTTTTTACTGCGCCCGCAAATGGGCAATTACCGGGTCCGGCAGGGCCGTAATGACCCGGTAATTGCCCATTTGCGGGTACCAGAAATGTTAGTTTTGCGGCAGCCTGCCAGTTTTACCGGCAAGGCTACCGCCAAACTTCTAATGAGGCCCATTGATTTTGTTTTCTGAAACGCCCTTTCAGGATAGTCTGTGTCCTTACGACGCCCGGATAGGATTGCCTTCCTTCTTTCCTGCTGCTCTTCTTGGTTCGGCTTCTGGTTTTCCCGTAGATGTATAGGGCTCTTCTGCTGGTTATCAGGTATGCATGTTGGACGAGGAAAGAAAGAAAGGTGGTTCTTGGTCATAACAATTATTTTACGCTCTGTTTTTTCCTTTCTTTCCAGCCTGTCCCCTGGTTGCTACCCTATCTTATTGCTCCATTTTCCTGCACCCGAGAATCTCATCTTTGGCAGCAGTAAAATCGAGAGAGAAAAGTCCTTCCCATGGGAGCCCCACCATTGCGGGTGCTTCTGGTCTTTGGCCATGTGTTAAGCTAGGCTTGGCAGACTGGACAGATTTGACAGATTGAGAAGCCCACACACATACAGAGCATGGAGAGAAGGGACAATCAGTTGGCTGCCTTGATACAAGCCATTTCTGAGCTGGTTACAGACATGTGTCTGCTCACAACGCCATGAATAGAGGATGGACGCTGTACCGAGCGTGTTACACCCCCTCCCAGCAGATGTGCTTGTACACACAGCAGCAGCCCCAGTCCGGCTTCCTGCTACGCCGCCTCCCGCCTTGGCACCCCAACCGTTAGGTTTGCTGTCTTTGTTATCTGGCCCTTTTCCATTGGCACCACCAGAACGGTGCCTTCAGGATCCAAAGAAATACTTTACGTTAGTGAACCAATGTAAGATGCATTTCCTGTGACATCTGGTGGCGTTCCGGACACCCCCACCAAGGTGGAATTTGTCTTGTTCCATTTAGGGGGCACTGCAGCAACCTTTGCTAACCCACCCTCCATTGGTAAACGACCCAGTACTTTATGATTTTGATGCACTTTTGTCTGCTATGTGTTTGATACCCACTATAAATCACAAGCTACAGATCTAGAATTCCTGGATCTGTCGTAGGGAAAGAAAGACCTATTGTCTTACAATGCAGTGCATGTGCATTGGGGATACTTTTATATCACCTGTGACGTGATGGAGTAAGGAGGCTGACATGGTCGTATCATTTTAGCTATAGACTATTAATCAAATAAAGAAAATACCCTCTTCTTTCCCTATTTCTAGAGGGGATTTCTCTACCTCAAGACCGAATAACTCGGGTGCTCGTCAAGATGTAAGTAAAAAACCAATATACCGTCCTGTGTCCAAACTAATCTACCACTAAGAAATAAACCAAAAAGAAAAGGGTTTCAAGGAGAATGGCTCCCTTCTACTGGTGAAACAATCCAGTCTTAGGTTGATTTAACAGAAGTCTTTTGTTTCAGGGTCAGATTTACCAAATATACAGAGACCAGGAGAATGACTCCCTTCTGGAAGAGCTTTGAAAACTGTTCCTTGATAGCCCTTTGTACAAGTCTTTATAAGTCTCTTTACTTCCTCCCAAGGATTTATGAACAACAGAGTTAAGATTTTATCAACTCTTCTTTGTATGGCTGTCGCTTTGTCAGGACTTTTTTTGTTTATTATTTTTTTTTTATAACCTTTCTTTATTAGTTTTCCAGTTACATAACAAATAACACATCAGGCAATGTCAATACAACCTTACAAACAGAAAAAAAGAAAGACCAGCAACAACTTCCCACGTGGGAAAAAAACCCTCCTACCCCCCCCCCCCCCCCCACCCATCCCTTCAACTCCCACCAGGTCCTCAATGCATGCTACAGAACACATCCAAATGACAAGAGCTTCACCTAGGATACATTGACCTAGACTATCTTCATAACGACAATGAGCCAGATACTAATAGGCCCGCAACTGGCGAAGATACTAACAAATTGTAAAGTCAATGATCTTCAACTCCGTTCTTAGGTGCCTTCCACATTGTCCTGCGGTGAGAGGGCACTCTCAGAGTCTGACTCACGAACCATATAGCTCCTAAAAGAGTGCCAATAGTCCTTGGGTCTACTGTTAAGGGGTAGCGTTTGGTTCTATTGCGACTCTCTACGCTCATACATCGACATGCAGTTCACCCATTGATGTATTGATGGTGCCCTGGAAGTCCCCCATGCACGTGCCACTAGAGACTTGATGACCACTGAAGCACTCCGATGACCGAAGGGCAAACAGTTTATGCAAAGTCAGAGGAGAATAATACAGTTGATGCAAGAATTTAAAATGAATCAGGCGAAATCTGTTACTACTGGAAATCGATTTAGTCTGAGCAAGTATGCCTTCCCACTGATCGTCCGGTAATGAGCAAGCCATACTAACTTCCCATTTGGCATTATAGGAAGAAGAAGGAGAGCCCCCAGCCCCCGAGCCAGACAATACAGGGAAGAGATCACTTTTCTAGAAGAGGGCGGGGCTACAACAAACTCTAAGACGGGGGAGGTCTCTGGTGCATCAGGCAAGTCAGGCCATTTCGATTTCAGTACCTCACGGAGGCGGAAATATAACAACTGGGTGAGCGGAGTCCAGTCGCCTCTCGCCTTAAGGTTTTCCCAAGTTATGAATTTCCCTTGTGGTGCTACATCGCCCAGGGTGTGAATGTGCAGACTCTGGAAATGCTGAATAAAGATGTGTTCAAATGTAAGAGGGATCCCACGGACCCTATATATGGCCATCTTGGGTGAATACCATGAGCCCATCCCCACCAACTTCGCCAAGCTGTCCCAGGCCCTGAGCGTAATCTCCAACGGCTGAACCTCCGTCCTCAAATGGCGCTCCCGTACAGTCCAAAGGAAGCCTCTAAGGTCCTCCGTTTGAGCAATTTACCTCTCCAACAGCGAGTGCGACAGATCATTCGTTGGGGACCACCACCAAATCGAGTACTGGATCTGTGCCACTAGAAAATAGAGGAACAAGTTAGGAACCTCAAAACCCCCCTGGGCATATGAACTGCACATTGAACGCAGGGAAATGCGGGATCGTTTCCCCGCCCAGATCAATCTAGTCAGCATAGACTCTATACGGTTCCAGAATGATACCCGGGGGCCATACCGGAACGTTGTTGAAAACGTACAATAGTTTTGGTAAGACAATCATTTTAGCTAGGGAGATGCGAGCCGTCTGGGAGATGGGAAGCCAGACCCAAGAATCCACCCAGTGTTCCAAATGTTGCAAGGTAGAGACATAATTTTCCTGATACAAAAGTGCAGGGGAAGTGGATACCCTAATACCCAAATACCGGATCCCCTGTGGACACCACGCGAAGGCCTCTCCCACATCCTGTGGGGTAACTCCCGGTGTAAGCGGAAGTACCTCTGACTTGGACCAGTTTATCTGTAGCCCAGACAGGGCACCAAACGCAACTATCTCCCGCATCACGGGTTGCAAATTTATTCGAGGATGTTTTATGTATAAAAGCATGTCATCCGCTTAAAGTGAGATGATAGATACATGCGACCGGAGTATCACACCGCGATGAGAGTGGAATTCTCTCAATTCACAGGCCACTGGCTCAATAGCCAGGGTGAATAGGAGAGGGGCAAAGGGACAGCCCTGCCTAGTGCCCCGGGATGGATAGATGGGAGCGGATTGAACACCATTTGTATAGACCCGTGCCCATGGAGCCGCGTATAGAAGGTGTATCCAGGCAAGATACGTAGAGCTGATGCCCGAGCGGCGCAAGACATCGAACAGGAAAGGCCATTCCACAGAATCAAACGCCTTTTCCGCGTCCAAGGCTACAACCGCAATCGGGACCTCCGGATTCACATTATGCATCATAGTAAATAATCCGCGTAGATTGTTTTGAGTGGATTACCCCGGAATAAAACCCGCCTGGTCGGGAAGGATTAGTGCTGGCATGTGTGGGAGAAGCCGATCTGCAAGTCATTTGGCAATGATTTTATTATCGGTGTTTATCAATGAGAGTGGGCGATAGGAGGAGCATCGTTTAGGATCCTTATTGGGCTTAAGTAATACCGTAACCAGGGCAGTACGCGTAGATTCCGGGAGTACCCCGGAGGATGCCGCCTCCTCAAACATTTTACATAAGGGAGGGATAAGCAAATCAGGGTATGCTTTGTATAATTCAGCTGATTTCCCGTCTGTTCCCGGGGCTTTCCCATTCGGAAGAGACATAATCACCCTATGGAATTCCTCCGCCTTAGGGGGTTCATTAAATAGCCTACCAAGGGGCGTGGCTTGGAGCGCCATCGATGTGGCTGCTCCGTTTATGCCAGCCGTACGAAGCCCACCGTGTCAGCCCTAAAAATGCAGCTTCCCGAGATCCTGTCGTGGCCCCAATAACATCTGGGGCCGTTGGAACATATGGGGTACTGAAGGACCAAAGCTAAGAGCATAACGCTCTCCAGGGACCCGGCTACACCGCCGCCTCCACACAGCACCGGATGGCTACGAAATTCCAAAATGGCGGGCGCACTCGGCCCGCAGACCGAGAGACCGCACTGAGGGCTCCAGGGGCGGCCCTAGCACTTGATGACCCCCCCAGACAGCCATCCAGCTCCAGTGTGCCTGATCCGGGGACCCACAGTGTCTGCTGGGCACCAGCACTGAGGGGGAGACATCCGTGCATCACCCCGGAGCGGAGATCGGGCTCTGGCTCCGCCGCTGACACAGGCGGCGGCCCGTAGCACGGCCCGTAGCACGGCCCCCGCGGTGAGGAGAGCGCCCATCCAGGTGGATCCCGCAGGGGGGTGGGGGCCGCGGACGTCTCGCCTGACCCCTCGGAGGCGGGGATTTAGGTCTCCCCCCTCCCCCTGACAGCGGGGCTGCGGGCGGCAATTCCGGCTCCACCCGGCTCCTCCTCCTGTGCTCTTCCACGGACTGCTTCGCACTGGGAAGCGCCGCCGATTGCACATCCTGCAGGCCTGCGGGCCCAACTCCAGGGGCGCCCCGGCCCATCACCAGCCTGGCTCCACTCCCCGGGACCATAGCTCTCCCCCTCTTCGCTGACCGGGGGGTGCTGACCCAACACAAGGCCAGCCCCTCCGGCATCAGGGGAGTCCAGCACCATTCTCCCACCTGGCACCTCCTCCCCAAAGAGCAAAACAATCAGAGGATATATCTTCCCCCAACGGCCTGGGGGGCCCCACGCCAGCACCACCACAATCCTGGGTGATTCCAGCGGGGGGGCTGCGAGGACCCTGCAGCGCTACACTGGTGGTCCAGTCTCTCCCCAACAAGCACCCCTACCTCGTTGGAAACCCACGGCCACCCTGCACAAGACGGATCCGGAGCCCTTAGGCGGGGGCCTCGGCCCTTTGGGCCCCCTCGGGCCCTGCATGGAGCTCACAATCAGCGGCCCAGGCAATGGGGTCACTGTGGAGGGCTCCTAAGGTCCTTTTCTTCTCGTGAATCTTCTGGATCTTCTCTTCCTGGGGCGCCCCTGCCCACCTCCTCCCCTCTCAAATCCGTCTGCTGTCCCCTGGGGGACCCTCGCTGGCGGATTCCGGACCCAGCGCTCCCCAGCCCAGGGTAGCACCCTCAAGGCAGGACACAAGGCAGAACACGGCAGATCACAAGGCAGAACACAAACTTGCCTCCCAACACAACATCCGCCCCACTCCTGGCACCATGTCCAAACAAACAAAAGTGACCAAAAATGCGGACATAGCCACCATGCTGACGGCCTCAGACAGGGGGAGGAAACCCGATCTTGCCGGACCCACCCTGCAGGACCATCAAAAGGAGGGCAACCCCCAGCCACCAGAGGCGACCTACTAGCATTTATGGCGGACATTAAGGCCGAATTCAGAGCCTACATGACAGATCTCTCCACCAACCTGGAGCAAACCAACAACAGAGTCACTGAGGTGGAGCAGAGACTGGGAGAGGTCGAGGACCACACGCAGGACCACACAACAACCCTGGGCGAAATCCAGCAATCAGTCAGAGCCCTTCAGGATAGGTGCAAAATTCTGGAGTTCAAACAGGAGGACTTGGAGAATAGGGCCCGCCGCAATAACATCCGGATCCGAGGCGTTCCCACCTCAGTCTCGGACAAACAACTGGCTGAATACGTGGGACATTTTTTCCAGGCCCTCCACCCGGACCTAGACAAGCCCCTATTATTGCTGGATCGCACCCACAGACTGCGCCCACGACGGGGGGTGGAATCGGACCCCCCCCGGACGTCATCACCAGGGTCCACTTTTACTCCACAAAAGAGGCCCTATCTGCCATCAGTCGCTCAAAAGCCGAGCTCACCTTCCTGGGCTCGCGCCTCCAGATCTACCAAGATCTCTGGCTCCTAACCCTTCAGAAGAGGAAAGCTCTGCGACCCTTAGCCCTTTTCCTTCAAGAACATCAGGTCCGGTACAGATGGCTCTTTCCAACAGCCCTGCAATTCTCATACAATGGCACTCTGAGGAGAATTGCCCAGCTGGAGGATGCCAGCAAAATTATGCACCCTTCCTCCCCCATGGAGGCCGCCCCGACGACCTCAGAGGCGACAGAAAACGGGAGCCCGCCCCGCCCATCAGCCCAGACGGTCCGCCTGGTCGAGAGCCTCCCGGAACAACAGGAAGAGGTAGGGCGCACACAGGCCTGACAATGGGAATCAATGCCACACGATCAGTCTGGGGGCCCTGCGCCCCCTACAACAACTCGCCCATTACGACGCAGCTGGAGGATGCTCTCGATCAATACGGCGGGCTTCGTTCACGGCCCATGCCCATTCCAAGGTACGTTCCACCTTTATGTCCTTGGAAATCCAAGTAACTTTAATGACTCAACTGGCCCCGTTGGCCAGGGGTTTGGCCTTACTCACAATGTCGACCACCCCGCCAGTTCAAAAGTTAGCCCCCCTTTGGGGGCTCCCGTTAAAACCACAAGAGCAGGACAAGTCAATCTTATCCTACACCAATGATGGCGTCTGACCAGCTTCCCTCCGGCCCCCTCCCACCGAAGCTCTTCATAGCTGGGTCCCCAACCCGAGAAGCTCAGACACTACTGTGCCTCTCGCTAAACGTTAATGGGCTGAACTCCACCGCTAAACGCAAATCGATCTTACAGAAACTGCAGGATGAGAAAGCCGGGGTGGCGATGCTTCCAGAAACTCGCCTCCTCCCAGCGGATTTTGGGCGCCTTCGTTCACATCTATACCCACTTCAATTCCTCGCCTCAGGGGGATGCAAGAAGGGGGGCACGGCGATCCTCTTTAGAAAAGGCCTCAACCCCCAGATCTTGGACTCTATATTATGCCCAGAGGGACGCTTTGTAGCAGTTAAAAGCCTCTTGATGGGGGATCTGTATACCTTTATCTCAGTTTACGCACCCAATTCGGGACAAGCAAGCTTCTACGACTCCCTGGGCTCCACCCTCTCTGGCTTCACGGAAGGCCAGACGATAATGGGGGGGGACTTTAACAGAGTACCGGACCCCACCAAAGATAAATGTCATCCACCTTCCCCGGGCGACTTCGCCCTAGCCCTCAGCCTGTTACGCCTGTTCAGAACCTTGGAGATGGTGGATGCGTGGGGGGTGCTACACCGTACCGAGAGGGACTTCTCCTTTTTCTCCCACGTCCACCGAACCTTCTCGAGGATAGACCGCCTCCTAACCTCGCCCCAAACCCTCTCTGTCGCCAACAAAGTCTCCATTGGCCCAATAATCCTGTCAGATCAGGCTCCAATAGTTATGGAACTTCGAACCCAGGACCCCAGAGCCGACTCTACACGCAGATGGTCACTCTACGACCCCAACTTTAACGACATGCTGGTTAGGGACAGGATCGCAACTTCGATTAAAAACTTCCTCGAGGACAACCCTGCTACAGGCACTTCACTCGCAAGTAATTGGGATGCGATGAAAGCAGTGATCAGGGGAGCCCTGATAGCCCAAGGGGTGGCATTCCACCGCAATCGCCGACAAACCCGGCAAGCCCTCGAAGAGGATCTGCAATCGGCAGAGGAGGCCCAGAAAAAGAAGGGGTGGTCCCCCAAGATTCACCGAGCCGTCCGCATAGCCAGAAAGAAATTAGAGGCCCACTACGCTGAGCACACTGCACAACTGATGGCCAAGACTAGGCAATTTTACTATGCCAAGAACAATAAAGCTAATAAGCTTCTAGTAGCCAAACTGGCCAATACGAGACGAGTCAACACCATCACGGGGCTCCGGGACCCGCAGGGGAGGACACACTACGCCGAACTAGAAAAACAATGGTTGGCAGTGGACCACCTAACTCAAGTAATGACGGGACCAATCCAAACATGAGGAAAATACCTACAGGGGGCGGCCCTGCCACGCTTGCCCACTGCAACAAGGGACATCCTTGAGGCCCCAATCACGGACGAGGAGGTCGATGAAGCCATTAAAGCCCTCAAAACTCAGGGCCCGCGCCCAGACGGCTTCTCCTCGAGATTCTACAAGATATTTAAACCCCAGCTGATCCCCCCCCCCTATGGTAACTCTCTTTAACCTATTCCAGGAAACTGGATCGGTGACTCCATCGATACAGGAGTCCACAACCATCCTCCTCCCTAAGCCCGGGAAGGACCCGAGGGACCCAGCCTCATACAGACCAATTGCCCTGCTGAACATAGACGCGATCCTCTTTTCCAAGATCCTGGCTAACCGGCTGTCGCACATTCTCCCGACCCTAATCCATCCCGACCAAACAGGCTTCATTCTGAACAGAGCGGCAGGGGACAACATCAGAAGAACCCTGAACTTGTTTGACATCGCCCCCCGTACTGCCCAGGGGCTCGCACTGATGGCCCTAGATGCCACCAAAGCCTTTGATAGAGTAGACTGGTCATTCATGAAGCTCACCCTGGGGGCCTTTGGCTTTGGCCCAACCTTCCAGTCTATGGTAATGGCCAACTACGCATCCCCCAAGACCTTCCTGAGGATCAATGGCTCCTTATCTTCCCCGATCTGCATGACTTGCGGGACAAGACAGGGCTGCCCTCTATCCCCTCTCCTTTTCGCACTAACGATGGAGCCGTTTGCCCAAAGAGTTAGACGGAATGAGCTCATTAAGGGACCCCAAGTGGGGTTATCTCAACACAAAATTGCACTGTACGCCGACGACGTTCTTCTGATACTCTCAAATCCCAACTCCTGAGCCAAACACGCCCTGGCGGAAATATCCGACTTCGGAAGGGTCACCGGCTTTGCTGTTAATTTCTATAAGTCAGTGGGCCTGGGCATTAGCCTCCGCCGGGAGGAACAAGAGGCGTTATCCAGGCTATGCCCGATCAGATGGAAGAAACAAGCGATCCCCTACCTGGGAGTCCATATCCCAGCAGACCCAAAGGACACATACCAGGCGAATTTCCCCAGATTATTCAGTGAATTGGAGGGAGACCTGAGGCGCTGGTCCACCCAGGAAATCTCTTTGATGGGGTGGATCACGGCCGCAAAAATGAAACTGCTTCCCCGATTTCTCTATGCCTGCTCCTCCCTTGCGGTGGCCATCCCAAGGCAGGCCTTCCAGGATCTGCAGAAGAAAATGCTGAAGTTCATTTGGAGAGGCAAGAAAGCCAGGATCCCCCACAAAACCCTGCTGGGCAACTCGAGACTGGGGAGCCTGGGGGTCCCCGATCTTCAGGCCTATAGGGTGGCAGCAGAGCTAGCACACATCCATGCCTGGCAAATCGTCACTGACCGCCCTAGATGGGTGGAACTAGAGCAAGCCCAGCTGCCGCTCCCCCTGCGATTCCTCCCACATATCCAGCCCCCCCTTGAGAGAACACTGGAAGACGCGTCTGCTAACCACCAAACATACGCTGACCTCATGGGACTGGGCCCTAAAACAAAAAGGAATCCCAAGGGGACAAAGCCCACTCTCCCCCATTTTCCACAACCCAAACTTTTCGCCAGGATCGAACCCCCGAAACTTCCAGAACTGGATCGACGGAGGCCTCAAGACCCTGGAGCAGCTATACGCCGGAAACACACCACGCACCTTTGAACAATGTAAGGCAATGTTTCAGCTACAGGAAAGGGACAGATTTACGTACTGCCAACTCCGCCACTGGTGCTCACACCCCCAGGCCCTGCAGGCGGCAGTCCGCCCCCTCACCGCTCTGGAACTAACACTGAAGGACCTGCCAGCCCGGAGTAGAATCTCAACCCTGTATAGACGCTTCTTGGGGGACTTCTTAAGCGCAAGAACACGATGAATGGCCCAATGGGAGGCCGACCTCGGTCACCCGATCGAGGACCATTCCTGGGTAGACATCTGGACCCGCACCCATTCCTCATCTACCTGTGTGACCAACAAGGAATGAGCATATAAGCTGTTTCTTTGATGGTTCTATCCCCCCCCCCTTAGATTACACCACATGAACCCACGGGTGGGCCCTTCTTGCTGGAGGGGGTGCTCCCAGCCAGGCTCCTTTTTCCATATGTGGTGGGCTTGCCCAAAGATCCAACGATTTTGGGAGCAGTGCCTGGCGACGATCGAACAAATTATGGGGATGCCACTCCCCCTTGAGCCAGAGACGGTCCTGCTGGGGGTCCCGACCCCGGGGGTCTACCCCAGCTCTGGAAACAGAGCGAAACTAGTGACGCAATGCCTTTTGGCTGGCAAAATCGTGCTAGCCCACTTCTGGAAGTCCCAGGACGGCCCGTGCATGGCTGACTGGTGGGGTAAACTTTGGGATAGTGGAAAAAGTGACCGCGGCAAGGGGGGGTGTCTTGCATCGCTTCCAGAACCCATGGGCCCCAGTGCTGGAGTACGACCAACGATTCCCCGCCTTAACATTTAAACCTCTCAGCACTCGATGGACTCTGGGAGATCACGATCCCACCTGAGGGACGGGGGCGGCGGTCAGCCCTGCGGAGTGCGAAGGCAGGGGGGGGGACGATGGGGTCCGAGGAGGAGGGAGAGTGAACACGAGCGAAAGAGAATGGTTATTGGTGTGAAATTTTTATGCAATGTTATATGTAAATTGTCCTGCCTTGGTTTAAAATAAACATATTTAAAAAAAAAAAAAAAAGAAGCCCACCAACCTCAGAATCCAGCCAACCCAAGGCGACCCTATCAAGAAAGTTGGTGATATCGTCGTGCCCAGCCGAACCAGTAGCAGTGTACAACTGCTCATAATATTGGCGAAATACCTTGTTTATCTCTAGCACATCCCTGCCAAGCGAACCACCCTGAGATTCCACCTCTAGAATAGGCTCCAAATGATTCTCCTGTCTGACAGGCCAGGGTCCTACTCGGACGATCCCCCTCCCCATATCTCGCTGCGGCCACAGGGTTGCCCAAGAATCTCTCCTCGTAGTCCATCAGGGCCTGAACCTCCCGCCTCCTCGCTGCAAGAGTATTTTGCAGATCTGGTGAATCTGCGCTTCCCTGAAGGAGTTCCAGATCTCTAATTTCCCTCTCCTTACGTGCTATAGCACTGTGAATGCTCTTCAGCACCACCCCTTCCTGCGACATGCACCAGCCTCGTAGAAACACCTTAAAAGTTTCCCAAACCACCCCCGAACTGGGAACTGACTCCGTGTTAAATTGAAAAAACTCTGTGATGGCCTGGCAAAGCCCCTCCTGGAACACCAGGTCCTCCAATACTCGGGCGCGAAACCTCCAACGAATCTGCCTAGGATAAAATGGGGGTCCCTTGAATTTTACCAGCACTTGGGAATGGTCCGAAAGGGTATGCGGGAGAATATCCGACCTGACCACCCCGCGGGCCAAGCCCGGGGACATAAACACGTAATCAATTCTGGACGAACTCCCGTGGACACTAGAGTGAAACGTGAATTCCCAAGCGTCAGGATGACACCGTCACCAAACATCAAACAAGGGGTAATCAACTATAATGGATTGCCATTTTTGCACAGCGTGGGGAATCGACCGTTGAGTCGATGCCGACCTGTCCCGCGTGGAAGAAAGGGCTACATTAAAGTCCCCCGCCCACACTATCTCGTAACCCGGGAACAGTCGTAGATGCTCCGAGCATGTTTGAAAGAAATCGGGAGAATCATAATTAGGGCCATAGATGTTAACAAATATAGAATGGGTCGCGATCTCCCCAGCCACCAGCAAAAATCGTCCCTCCTCGTCCGCCACCTGCTTGTGAAGTTTAAATCCTAAGGAGCGATGAATGTAAGTTGCAATTCCCCGGGAATGTGTTGAGTAAGAAGAACCATACCTATGTATTCCCCAGCCGGAAAAAGGGCAGGGAGCTTGTAACCCCTTCCCAAGTGTGTCTCTTGTAAACATAACACGTTAATCTGATGATTCCTGGCATAATTAGATATGAGTCGTACCTTTTTCGCATTAGTGAGGCCCCGAATATTCCATGTAAGAATAGTTATGTCCAAAGGGACAGGGGAACCTGGCCCCGAGGGAGAACTCATGTCAACAGCCTATGGGTATATGTCGAAGGAGCTGCAGTCACCAAAATATCAACCGGGGCACAGCCATGGGAAAACCCAGTCTGTCCAGGCGCACCCAGAGCGTCGCCTTTGCCAACAAGAGAGCTCACCCCTCCCATCCCTTATGTACGAATAAATCGGGGTGACCACACTGGAGACTATGAGAGAACCCTAATGGATGCAAAGTCCGGTCAAAGGCAATTGCAAGACAGGTAATACCACCAAATATAATCCTGCTGAATTCTCTGTCTGTGCATACAATAACCTGTGAACCCCCCCCCCCCAACAACACCCACACAATTCCAACAAAGTAACAAACCAGACCCCAGATCCCTCCCTCCACCCATGCCAGAAACCCCAATCTACTGGCCCCCTCATCCCACCCACCACCCTAAACCCTACAAACAATATGCAAGTCCAAGCTAAGTGGCCGCCTGGCTCGGGGGGAAGCTGGCGGCATCTGCGGCTCATAAAGCTTGGAGGCACAATACCATGGTTACATGTCACAGTTCGATCGCCCACCAGAAGACACAGTTAGTTGGTACAGTCACAACTCAAAGCGATGTTTTACATAGCCATCATACAGGTCCCGCCGTGCATCCTTGAGCAGCCCCGTGACCACGCCAGTTCGCTCCCAATCAAGGGGACATCGGAGCAGGAGGCGCGGGGTCCGGAATGCTCGAGGCGAACCTCTCGGCCAATTCAGGGTTAATGAAGGACACCTTACCATCATGCACCACCCTAAGTTTACCAGGATACATCATAGTATAGCGGACCCCCTTCTTCCGCAGCATGGCCTTAACGCTTAGAAACGTTTTCCTCTGATCCTGCACCTGCTGGCTAAAGTCAGGAAATAAACTTATTGTTGATGAGTCCCATTGCAGGATCTTCTTTTCCTTGGCCACGTGCAACAGGGTATCACGATCCCTGTAGCTGAAAATTCGGGCTATAATCGCCCTTTCCGGGGCGCCCGGGAGCGGCCTGACCGCCAATGAACGATGGGCCCTTTCAACCATAAGCATATTCGAAACTGGCAGATTGTCCAAAACCTCCTTCAGAAGCTGTTCAACAAAGAGTTCCATGTTATCAATATGAGTGGACTCAGCCATCCCGGTAATCCTTATATTGTTCCTCCTTGATCTCCCTTCCAAATCGTCATTCTTCGCTGTTATTTTCTTAACTGCCTGTTGCAAAGAGGTCACCTCTCTTTGGAGAGCAGAGATCTTGTCCTCCCCATCCCCAATCCTCTGTTCCTCCTCAGCCATCCGTCCGCACAGCTTCTCAATTTGTATCGCCGATACATCCACCTTACAGGTGAGAGCATCGATCTTCGCTCCCAAGCCCCTCAGTACTTCCCTTGAGGGCCAGTAGGATTTGATTTAAGGCAGACATGTCAATATGAGCAACCCCAGACTCCTCTCTGTTAGGCAGAAACCTGTGCAGTTCCCTTAGGGACCACTGTAAAAGATTTAGGACTACAGGTGGTTGGCAGTAAACCCAATTGGTAGCAGTCTGTACCACCCAGATTTACCTGGTAGCTGTGGCTTGGCAGTCAGACTTCTCTCAAGATGAGTTAGGCAGTATATGGAGTATACACAATAGGTACAGAGACACAGTAGCACAAGCAAACACTGACCAGAGCTTTGGTGTAAAAGTATATAATTATTTATTTAAAGACACACTTGTAAATTACACTAACACAAAAAGAGGTAAGTAAATTCAATACACAGTGACTATTATATATATACAACCCTGATTACTTATTAGACAAGTCTTAGTGAGAAATACCACTTATTTTCAGACAGAGGTGAGTGCTTAACCTAAGATGGCACTCTAATAAGTTATACAAAAAGGGGAAAAAAGGCATAGTTATGAAAGCACACAAATTTTAATACTTTTCAAAGAACCACAGTGAGGCAGGTTAGGCAAAGTCTACTGGAGAGCAAGGAAGTTCAAATGCCAGGCCCACTCTTAGAGAGAGCATGCGAAATGTGTCCAGGATCACCCAGTGGGTTTATGCCCAAAGAGTCTTTGTAAATAGTTCACAAATGATTGAGATCAAGTCAGGAAAAGTTAGTTAACAGGTCCCAGGCTAACCCAGGTTAGAAAGTCGAGGATTTACTGTCACCCCGAACGATCTGTCGCAAGGGAAGCCAGGCGGGGGACAGTACCTGAAAATGGGAAGAACGCTCCAGCGGGGGCAGTTGTTCCTTGCAGAGGGTGCAAGTCGGTGTTTCGTCCAGAGGAAGAGGAGGTCTCAACGTGGAGGAAAGCTGGAGGTCGTTGCACTGCCAGGGAAGAAACCAGCCGCAGAGTTTCCCGGTTACAAGGTACCACCCTTTTCTTCGCGGTAGTGGTAAACCGTGGTATTCCGGTTGCCGGGGTGCTTGGCACAGGCAAGCCGGCCACGAGATGGTCCAGGAAGGCGAAAAGATGGGCAAACTGGTTATCCCCACCAGTCAAAGGAAGAAGACTCTCCGGGCTGGAGATCTCCTCTGTCGTCGGGAAAAGTGGTGAGACGGTTCAGCAGGGCTCCACCGGTGGTGTCGTCGTTGCAGGTCGGCTCGGCTTCTCCCTCCTCGGATTCTTTAGGTCCTGTGGCGACTTCTCAAGTTCCAGTCCCCAAAGCCCTGCTTTTATGCAGAAAAACCCCATTCATTCAGCCTAGCTGTCACTCAAACATGCTAAGTGGTGAGCTGGGCGGCTCACCACTTGGGCCAATCACACAAGAGTGCGACTTGAGTTGCCGAGGCAACTCAATCCAGGGTGCCTAAACCCCCTCCCACACCCCCTGTGGTACCCAAACAGAGTGGCACCACTTTTGGAGGCTTCTGTGGAGAAGCCCGCCAAAAAGTGGAACAAAGGGCTCGACTTGGGTTGGAGTCACAGAAGCGAACACAAACGCCATTTTGGAACCAAGTTTCGGCGAAAAATACCAACCGGTGAATTTATATTAATTTGATAAACCGGCGGTATGTTTGAGGCTATTTTAAAAGGTGGTAGCCTCCAACAATGGGAAAATCCCATAGGGATATATTCGTGGTCGAATATAAAAAGTAGTATCCACTGCCACCAGCCAAAACTCGGTTGGGGGGAACTGGACAGTGCCCCCTCGAACAACAGACCCCGGGGCAATCGAATTGCCCCGACCAGTACGTCCACAATATGATGTTTTGGACTGGTTCTGTTCACAATTTGAGACTAGTAAAGCCAATGGTGACTTTACATGCCCTGGGAGACAGTAGTCAGGAAGGGCAAGAACATGCGCCGCGGACGTGCACACCGGCACCAAGCGCTGTCCGCCTCCAAGCCGCGGTCACAGCACCCCCAGCAACGGCCAGGGCTGCCCGGCACACAGACCTCCACGAGGCAGGGGGAGGGGCACACCAGGCCCACGCGGCCGAGGCTGCTCAAGGCCCCAGGCCGGACACCGCGATCCGCCGCTCGCAGCCCTCGAGCTGCGGGCCAAGTATTCCCTAGGTACTCCGCCACAACTTAGAGTAGAATCCGAGCCTCAGCCACGCATAAATCGGCTCCGGTGGGCGAAGGATCCACAGCCTCCAGCAGAGCGCGCTCAGGCTGCGGCCATCTTCTATGCCGCGGAACAGCGCCCCCTGCTTTGTTAGGACTTTTTTTATCTCTGGATGATTGGGGAGATTACTCCCCGACAGTTCTTGGTCCTTTTGCTATCTTTCACATAGGTCTGGTTTCCCACTGTGATGAGGAAGTTCACTCCTGAGGCATTGTTGAGATTTATGGTTTCTTGTGTTGCCACTGTGACGAGGGAGATCACCCCCGAAGAATACTTGACTCTTGATATCACTACTGTGACAAGGGAGATGTGATGAATCCAAGGGAGTCATCCCTGTTTTCCCAGCAGTAACCTTCTCCCATATGGCCACGGGACGGCAGCCGCTACCCAATTCTGACCCTGGGGCGGCTATATGGGGAAGGATCACATGCGAGGAGACACCCTGCTGTGAGATGTCATGGTTTCGTTGGATGCAGCATGGTATCCCCCATTTGCCCGTGAAGAAGACCCATTTAAACTCAGTACCCTCATAGCCTATTGCATTACATCTACACCTCTTCTATCCTTTTATGGAAAATAGAGAAACCCATTCCCAAGAGACTATAGACCAAACTTCCATCCCGGGTCTAAAATGTGGAAGGTCCAAAACCACCTTTTTCAGTTCTAATTATTTACCATAAAGAAAAGATGTATCATTCAGAACTGTTGAAAGTGATTTTCCAAGTAATCTACATCACCCGTCAACAATTGGCTCCTTTTCCTACAGTCACCCAAATACTGAGACGAGGAAGAGGTAAAGTAATGCAGAACGAAAGGAGCCACAAGCTCAATGAGGGTTGTAGTTGTTTTACAAAATACACCTGTACGCAGGAGATTCAAATATGATGGGAGGCAAAGTCATAGTGGCTGCTGCTGTTTAGAAGAAGACGTCTTGTCCATCCACAAGGCTTGCGATGTGAAGCCTGGAAGCATGAACCGGTGTGGTGGAGCCAAGCGGCTCACCAGCAAGGGAGAAGAGAAACACTGCCAGAACAAGTCGTGCCGCAAACACGCCAGGAGCCAGTGGATGACTCCTGGGCGTGTAGCAACCGCAGAAAGCAGCATTTTACTTACCGGACCTGGATCAAGACAGGCGTGCTGAGGACAAAGGAGACACTGAAGACAAGTAGTCCAAAGAAGAAAGCAGGCGGTACACATTAGCTGCTTCAGTGCGAACAGGACCGAGAACGCCAACAAGAGCTGGTGTGTCGATCCAAACACAGTGGGGACCTTTGGGCATTTCGGCGACCGCGTCAAACACAAACTATAATAATTAAAGCCACAGAAGGAGAGAAAGTAAAGAGAATGAATGAGAACCAAGAAAGTATATTGCGAATAAGACCCCTAACAAGATATGATTGTATGGAATACTAATATGTAGGAACCCAAATGGAAAGAGGTATCAAGGATATATATTATACTAAAAAGGGTATGCACAAATTTGGAAGTTAAAGAGGAACAGCATGTAAATATAAGAAGTCCTGGCAGGGAGAGTAAACCAGACCGTTACAATTGTGTGTGAATACAAGAAGCTCTGGCAGGAGACTATACCAGGCAAACACACATGAATGATAAGTCCTGGCAGGGGAGTATACCAGGCAGTTGACAGTCTACAAGAAATCATGAGAAGAAATATAGAACTGTGTTTATCAGACCAAAAGGAACTTTTTTTTTTTAACAACTTTTATTTATGTTGGTTACAGCATATCAGATATGAAATACATTATGGGACAACTCCTGTTAATAGCAATGTGCATGAAATATGTTTAATCAAACCCCCTCCTCTGTGGCTCCTTTCACGTTCCCCTCCATGTCTATGACACTCTGACGGTCCGGAGATCTATCACGGTTCTGGGGTCCCAAAAAGTTTACCAGGCACGGTTGGAAAGTCAGTACTGGGAATCTGCTATGATACTCCAACACTGGGGCCCAGCAGTCTGTGAATCGGTGGAGGGCCTCCTCTTTTGCTGCTGTGACTTTCTCGGCCACTAATATTTCCCAGACCTTTATCCACCAGAGGGGCAGCATGGGGCCTTCTTGTGTTTTCCATTTGCGTGCCACTGTGATCTTGGCCATCAACAGTAGTTGTGTCAGCAGTTTAGCCGCTGGACCTATCTTGGGGTAGGAATCCGGGTCTGCTACGCCTAGGAGGATCACCTCTGGGTCCATCGGCAGCTTGTGTTGCGTGATGTCCTCAATGGCTTGAACAATCTCCTTCCAGAAGGACTGCACCGTTGGGCAACTCCACCACATATGAAAGAAGGAACCCTGTTCGCCACAGCGTCTCCAACAGCCAGGGTCTGTGGATGGGTTGCAGTGGTGTAAGCGGGTCGGGGAGAGGAACCAGTGGTGGAGAAGCTTCAAGGCGCATTCTTTATTCATGACACATCTGGAGGCCGAGTTAATCCTGGTCCATATCTCCATCCATGTCTGGTCTTCGATGGGGTGTCCCAGGTCTGTTTCCCATCCGGCCATGTATGAGGGCCTGACCTGTAGTATATCTTCTTGGAGGAGGCGGCATAGCTTAGAGATCCGTCCTTGTTGCGGGCTTTCCTCCATTGCATGCTCAAGGGGGTGGAGGTCTCGGGTCACCCCTTGACGAACTGTTGGCTGCGAGATCCAGTGGCGAAGTTGAACATATGTGAACCTTTCCCTCTCCGATATCTGTAGGCGACCTTTACATTCTTCGAAGCTGAGAGGAGAGCCGCCTTCGTAGAGTTGCGAGAGGGATCGAAGGCCTCCTGCGGTCCATCGGGTGAAATTCGCCGCTTCCATACCTGGGGAGAAGTTGGGGTTCCAGATGATCGGGGAGAGCAGGCCCAGGCCTTTGGGTAGCTTTTTCGTTGGTCTGGCCCACGCCCACGCCACCAGGGTTACCTTGGTGGTTAGGAGCAGTCGCGGACCATGGCTCCGGAGGGCCCCCGGGATGTTCAGTAAGGAATGTAGGCGTGGCTGAGATTTAGCCTGTTCGATCCGGACCCATCGTGTGAAGTGGAACTAAAATGCTAAGTAGCTTTGTAAATAACAGTACTGTTGTGGGCCAAGAAAGATAGAAAGAACTGTTAGACAAAGAATCATTTGTATTGAGGAGAATTCCAGGCGAAGGTTGTCACCACTGGAGCAAAGGCTATTCTCCCATGGAGAACTTTTGTGTTGGAGCTGTTTATGTTTCCTTTACAAACTCTTTTGTAATCACGTAAGGGTAAAGAAATTAAGCTTTTCACCTTATAGTTTAGTTTATAGTGTGGGGGTCAGAATAGAACTTTTGAACACAAGGACGGTTTTGATTTTGACATCCTGACACAGACATATCCTTAGTTTTTAACTTTAGATAGGGACATTCCTCTTAGAGCAGGGTCAGAAAGGCCTTTTCCCAACCCTTTTGTTTTCAATAAAAGTCTTTTACCGGGAGGCCACCAGGGGGCGCACAGGCTATGGCTGCCTGATTGCCGAGCTCCCACTGAAGCTGGGCCATAAAGGGGAGTGAGCCCCCTCCTCCCCCCGAGAACCCCACAGCATGCGCAGGCCTGCGGGACTAGGACGTGACCCCCCGGGATCTCCCTGACTGCAGGAGCGGCACTCCGGGACCCCTGGAAGCCGGAGCTTGGGGGCCGTCAAGCCTGGCGGGAGGAGGCGGAAGATTTGGCGGCCGCGAGGCGCAGGAGGACCCGGTCGGGCCCGAGGTGGCGGGTTCATACGGGCGTGCTAATCTCCCCTCGCTGGGAGGAGTGCTTCCAGGGCCAACTGGTGGAGAGGGAGCAGGAGCCTCCCCCCGTCCGGGGGAGAGCGTTTTTTGGGCAGCCCGGCCCTGAGGCAAGAGGAGGCGCCCGGGCTGGGCAGGAGAGCGTGGACGTGAAGAGCCTGGAGGTGGCAGTGTGGAGTGCCGGCCCGGTGTACACAAGGCCCGGCGGGGGCCGGAGGAGTGCGAGCTCCCCCCCTCCCCGAGATGGCTATCAGCACAGACGGGAGGGGGACTCGGAGGTGAGGTAGGAGGTGCATTGGAGGAGGAGCAGCGGGAGACTGGTGGCCCTTCGGGCCCTCCCCCGGGGGTCCCTTGCCTGGTGATCCCCCCCACGAGAGGATGATTTCAAGGACTGGGGACGTGGGTGGGGGACGGGGGGACTCCCGGATGGCCACGAGGCCGGTAAATATCCAAGGACTTCAGTGGGGGAGCAGAGAGTGACTGCCCCGGGGGCCTGCGCCTGCAGTGAGTGCCCTCCCAGGACTGTTGGTGGGGGGGCCCTCCCCTTTGGTAAATACAGGGAGGTCGGACTAGTGGCTTTCCCCCTGGAAGAAGAAGGTGGTGCTGGACCCCTGCAGTGTAGTGGAAAGGGCGTGAGGCCCCCGCCCGTGGTCGGTGGGGCATGTACCCGCTCAGGAGTGCAGGTTGGGGGTCTCTCTCACGGAACACGAGGAGGACCCCAGACTGCGGCAGCGATGTGTGAAGGGGTGTGAGGCCCCCGCCCGTGGTTGGTGGGGCGTGTGCCCGCCCTGGGGTGGAGGTGAGAGGTTCTCCCCTCCTGGAGTTCGAAGAGGACCTTGGAATTTCACAGTGGTGTGTGCAGGGTGTGTGGCCCCCGCCCGTGTGCCCGCCCGGGGGTGGTTGTGACCCCGGAGGACGGTACGATAACCCAGTGGCCGGAGTGGCGAAGAGGTATCGTGGTGAGGCTTCAGGGGGGTGGTGTCTCTCAACCCCCTAGACGGCGGCAGATCTGATGGTGGTGCACACGAGGATGCCGGATGAGCTGGCGTAAAGCCCTTCAGGAGTATCGGTATCGGAAGGGCAACAGCGGCAGTGAAGACCTGGGTCGAGTTACCGGAATGGCCCAGTTAGAATCCACGTCCCAGTCGGCCTCTGCAATGGAAAGGGGTTTTGCGGCAGTCCTGCAGGAAATCAGGGACCTGAGAACAGACATCGCCCAGAAAATGGGAAAAATGGACCAGAGGGTGAGCAAAGTGGAGGACAGACTGTTGCAATTGGAAACTAATCAGACTTCTTCGGTGACTCAGGAAGTGCAAATAGATCTAAGGCTGAAGGCCCTGGAGAAGAAGGACGAGGAAAGGGCTAGGCAACTGGACGATTTTGAAAACAGAGAGAGATGGAATAACCTTAGAATTTTTGGGGTCCCGGAAACAGAGGGCGAAACGGAAAGAAAACAGGGTCGAGTGGTGAGGGATATCATCAGTCTCCTCTTTGCAGATGGCATGACAACGGAGCCGATGTTTGACTGGGTTCATGGGGGGGGCAGAGCAGGCGGCCGCTGATCCATATTGGTCCGTTCCATTACTATACGGAGAAGGTTCTGGTGGAGGCCAGGAAGGCCCGGGCGATCACTTATAACAATGCGCAAGTTTCAATTTTTCTTGATCTCTCAGCGTACACATTGGATAAGCATAGAATGTGCCGCCCCCTAACACAGTTGCTGAGGGAGAGGGGTGTGCGCTATGGATGGGGGTACCCCTTCTCCCTCTCCTTTGAATATATGGGGCAGCGTACGACTCTGGTCACTGGGGAAGATATAAAAGGAGCTATCCAGGACTATGTAACGGAACCGGCCCCCCGGAGGGGTCCCATGGGATCGATGGCAGAGGGGGCAAGTGGTCCTGGATCTCCAGGAAACAAGAGAAAAAAGACAAACTCAAGGAAATTTAAGAAATTGAATACTCCTTCACCGACCAGGAATGATTGCGGGGGAGGTGGGGTGGATCATCCCGACCAATAGTGGCTAAGAGGAGCGGATTTGGGGATCCATGCAAGATCAAGGTCCCCCCTGAACAGCAAGTATAAGAGGATATTGGGGGGAGCTCTATTTGGGGGGGGCCACAGTGGTGAACATGTCAATGGCAGCCCAGCAGGGGTGGGTATACTGGTGGTCCGGCCAAGCGCCTGTGACGGTGGTTCTACCTGGCTGGACGCCGAGGTGGGGGGAGGGGGGATGGGAGGGAGTTGGGGTTGTTGAATTTGGGGTGGGGAATGGGGGCACTTGGGGGAAAACTTAAGGCCTACACGGGGAGGAGGGAGGTGGGATGTTCGGGGGTATAGGGGAAAATATCAAGAGCTGTTAGACAAAGGTGCGGTGAGGGTGCGGATGGAGAGAAATGGCAAATTTGACAATGGCTGAGTGTCTGCCGGCCCTGGGAGTGGGCTCCCTAAACGTGCGGGGCTTGAACACCCCTACCAAGAGGTCCTTGGTTTGCAGAGAATTTAGAAGGGCCAACCTTGACCTTCTTTTTTTACAGGAGAGGCACTGGGCACGGGGGAAGGAACCCAAAATGCAGGGTGGGGGGGGAATTGGGGAGTTACTCTGACCAAAAAGAGAGGGGTAGCTATTTTAATGGCGAAGGACATGGGCTTTGACAAGGAGGCCATAATAAGGGATCCGGAAGGTTGATACTTAATGGTCAGAGGGTCTCTACAAGGCTCCCCACTGACCTTGGTCGTGGTGTATTGTCCAAATGAAGGCCAGGCACAATTTTGGGAGGAAATGGGGGCCCGACTAAAGTTATTTGTACAAGGCTCGGTGGTGGTGGGGGGGGATTTCAACATGGTTTTTGACCCCTCCACTGACAGGAAGCAGCTGGGATCTCAGGTCACTAGAGCGGCGGACGAATCTATGGCCCGAAACTTCCAGAAGGTTAACGCAGAACTGGGTTTGGTGGACACAATCCCGAGTCACAGGACCGGAGACCCCTCCTTCATGCACTATTCTGCAACCCATGAATCGTACTCTCAAATAGACTACATCTTGGTGGACAAGCTCCTGTCCCCCTAGGTTTCGAGCCCTGGGGTCGACCCTGTCCCCTGGTCCGACCATGATATGGTACGTGTGGCCATGGTGGAAGGATGACAGGGTCCTCGTAAATGACTCCCTGCTGAAGGATGAGGTTCTGGCTCAGCAGATCTTGGATGCCATAGTGGAATTTTTCGTGTTGAACGATAATGGTGAGGTAAGCGTGCACACACTATGGGACACCTTCAAGGCGACCTTACCAGGAAAAAAAGGGAACGGGAGGCTCTGGAGAGGTCTTTAAGGGAAAAGATAGCTCAGCTCCATCTGGGGGGTCCCTCAGAGGTACCTTTAGACCGGGAGCGGGCGGCCAATCTGGAGGATTACAGACTCCAGTTGAAGGATCTTCTCCTCCATAAAACAGAAGGAAGCCTTCAGTTGGTTAAGCAAAGATATTATGAGAAGGGGGATCGAGCGGACAGTATTTTAGCCTGGAAATGAGAGGTCCAGAGAAGTAAAATGGTAAAAGCAATGAAAAATGATAGGGGGTCGATGGTTTATGACACCCCAAGTATAGGTGAGGCCTTCAGTCGATTCTATGAAAAGTTACACTTGTCTGAATATAAAGGGGAAGACGCCCAGATTGAGGGGGTTCTAAATTCCATTAAGGTCCGGCCCTGACGGAGGAGGTGGCGGAGGGTTTGGAGGGGCCTGTAATGGAGGAGGAGGTGAAGCAAGCGATTAGCGGAATAAGGGGGGGGGGACGTCACCGGGTGAGGATGGCTTCACTGTATACTTTTACAAAAGGTTCCGCTCCACCCTGGCTCCGTACTTGGCGAGAGTGTTTAATGCGGTGATAGAGGGGGGAATCCTGCCAGAATCCATGATTGGGGCTATAATAGTGGTGCTCCCTAAGGAAGGGAAGGACCCTACGGAAAGTCCATCTTACCGGCCCATATCGCTTCTTAATATCAATGTAAAGATTCTAGCCAAGGTGGTGGGGAAGCGGGTGGAAGTGTTGATGTCAACTCTGGTCCACGGGGACCAGGTGGGTTTTATCAGGGGGAGGCAGGGTTCGGACAATATCCGTAAAATGATAGATCTGATCCACTATGCCCAAGAGTCAGACCTGGAGGCTAGTTTGCTTTCTCTAGATTCGGACAAAGCTTTCAACAGGGTGGAATGGAGATACTTGGAATTGCTCCTCCGAAGAATGGGCTTTGGGGTAAACATTAGGAGCTGGGTGGCCGCACTATATAGGGCCCCAAGAGCGAGGGTTCACGTGAATGGTGTGCTCTCTGACCCGTTCCCCCTTTCGAGGGGGACGAGGCTGGAGTGCCCGCTTTCCCCCATGTTATATGTCCTTACGTTGGAACCCCTGGCCATAGCGGTGAGAGCCCATCCAGATGTCCAAGGGATTAGGAGAGGCGAGGTGGAGTTCAAACTATCTTTGTTTGCAGATGATATCCTGGTGTATCTGGTGTGGCCAGACTCCTCGCTTCCCCCTCTCTTGTCACTGCTGTCCACTTTTGGCCAATTTTCGGGGTTGAAAATTAACATGGCAAAGTCAGTGATACTCCCCATGACGGTGCGGGACCCGAGGTTGGATTCTCTAGACAGGTACAAGGGAGTGGTGGTTGGGAGGGATTCTGTTCGCTACCTGGGCGTTTTCATTACCAGGGACCTTTGCAAGTTAGCTTCAACCAACTACGGCCCGCAAGGGCAGGGATTACTTCCGATTTGAGCAAATGGGGAGGGATGATTTTGTCCTGGTATGGCCGCATGACCGCGGTAAAGATGAATATCTTGACTAGGTTGCTGTACCTCTTCATAGCTCTCCCAGCGATTGTCCCTGACCAAACCTTTAGGGTCCTACAGAAAGCGGTACAAGAGTTTATATGGCAGAGGAGGGCCCCAAGGGTTGGGTGGGCTACTTTGACTCTCCCCAGGGAGGAGGGGGGTTTTGGGTTACCGGATTTTCCCCTCTATTATCGTGCCGCCCATCTGCGAGTCATGATGGAACACATGGAAGAAGGGTTGAGAACGTATTGGTCTTACCTGGAGGATATGGATGTTCACCCCCTTAAGGTACGTGACCTCCTTTGGGTCCCCCGCAGGCTCCTCCTGGGTAGGTTGAGGGTCCACCTGACCCTTGGAGTACTCTGGGCGGTCTGGAAGGAGGGTCCCTCGACGGCTCACCTGACCCCGTGGCCCTCTCCGATGACTTCACTCTGGGGACATCCCTTCAAACTCGGGAGCAGGGGGTTTCGTAATACCCAATCCTGGTCGGACATGGGATTAGAATGGGCTGGGCAAATGTTTAAGAAGCGTCAATTTCTCCCGTATGAGGAAATGAGGGAGGCTCTTGGGCGGGGATCACTTTGTTTTTGAGTACCTCCGGCTGAAGGGCATCCTTTGCGATCAGGTATGGGGGAAGAATCTGAGCAGAAGCCTGACCCCTTTTGAAGCATTATTGGACACAGCTACGACGAGGCAGGGGGCAGCGTCCAAGATGTATAAAATCCTGAACACCAACAACCTGGTGGAGAGGAGGGGATTCCGTAAATTATGGAATGAGTTAATAGGGTAGACCCTTTCGGAGGACGAGTGGGCGAGGATATTCAAAATAGCATTTCATGGGAACTTATTCACATCAGATATGGAACATAACTTTAAGATTTTGCAAGGATGGCATAGGGACCCATTGAAACTGTCAAGGATGTTCACAGGGGTGTCTCCCAAATGTCCAAGGGGATGTGGACAGGTGGGTTCAAGGGACCACATGTGGTGGCACTGTCCAGTAGCTCAGAATTTTTGGAAAGATGTGAGGGGTTGGATGGCGGAGGTGACAGAGGAACTATTACCACAGAATCCACTGACGATGTTGCTAGGACTCCCGCCGGAGGAGGCCGACCTCCACAGGTACCCAAGAATGTGGGAAACAATGTTGAGGGCGGGTAGAGTGGCCCTGGCACAGAAATGGAAGAGCCCGGTGGCTCCCTCCAAAGACGATTGGTTGAATAAATTAAAGAACACGTTCATTATGGATAAACTGACGGCCATGGTTAACAATGACTTAAGTGCATTCCAAGCGAACTGGTACGGGGTGCAACAGACGTTGGGATGGGAGATTTAATGACACTGTGGGGATATCACTGTGCTGCGGGGGTTGGTTGGAAAATGTGTTGCGCATGCTTTGGGAGGGGCGGCCCGCAGTCTAGGGTGTGACGGACGCTATACAGCTGATGGAGACGGTGATGAAAACTCAGCACCCTAGCACCGGGGAAAAGATGTCTATTAGTAGCTCTTTTTTGTTATTGGTTTGGAGGGGCAATGCATTGCGGCGGGGGGGGTGGGGTTGGGTGAGGGGTTTGGGAGGTGGAGGGAGTTGGGTTCTCAATTTTGTTAGGGTCCATCGTGGCCCATTTGTTGTCTTTAGAAAATGCTAATAAAACCAAAGTTTAAAAAAAAAAAAGTCTTTAACCAAAAACATGGCTAACTTTCATTTCTGATTTGCCACAAAATTAATTCCTGAGGAATACCTGACTCTTCGGGCTCCCTGAACCCAACCCGGTCTTCCTGCAACTCCTGTTAGCTGTATCTTCACTAAGGATTGCTACTGGTTCTTCCTGTGGTCTCAGGTCACTTTTTGTTCCGCATGTATTTCTTCTTCCCTCCTCTTTGGTCTGTGTGGCTCCAAAGAGCCATTGCTGCAGCAGTCTCTGCGTGTTTTATGCACCCCACAGTACACCTCAGGGAGGCCACGCCACTGCTGGATTCTTCCTGCTTCTGCAGGGAGTCAGGTTTACTCCGGCTCGCATAGTTCCTTTCAGCTTCTTCTTCAGAGACCATCTGTCTCTCTTTGCTTCTCCTCCCTCCGATCTGGGCAACCCGCGTACCTGCTTTGTTGTGGTGTTTGCTCCAGTGAGGGTCCATCACATAAGCGAAAACAGCTTTCTCCACAGATTGCGTCTCTTCCGCACTGGATGCTAGACGTCTGTGCGTTCCGCTAGGCTCTCTCTCTCTCTCTCCCTCTCGTTGCTTCTCGGTCTGAGAGCAGAGGACCCAGTACCCACTTTGTTCCAGGACTCTGGGTCTGTTTGCGGGCGCCAGGTATGTGGTCACACCTCCAGGTCCAATTTGCTCCATGTGGTCTCTGCCTCTCCGGCCTTGTACTCTTCTTCGTTTGGTATACACTGTCTCCCTCGGGTGTCTGCCTCCTCCTGGACTGCAGCCAGCTCTGCTGGTCTGCGCAGCTCCTCCCCTTGCCGACGTTCTCACGTCTGAGACTCACCTCAGCGTTGCGTTTCTCCTCCTCCATTTGAGGGTTATTGGCCCTTATTCGTGTTCCGGTATTCAAAAGGGGTCTATTGTTCACCAAAGATTGTCAAGTGTGTGTGAAGTTCAGCATTAACGTGAGCCAAACACATAGATTTATTGTCAGTATTTCTTACTCCCATGTAGGTAGATAATACCTTAGGTACAGGGAGTTCCCCATGGGTATGGGAGTCATTGTCCCCTAAAGGGGAGTCACTCCCAGTGAGGTCCCGCTTTCCCAAACATCTGGAGAGGTTTTGCTGAGTATTCTCACCTCCATAGCATCAAAGGAGATGGCTTCCACCAGGGAAGAAAGGACAAAATCTCCAGATTCGTCACATATCCGTCCGTTAAGTGAGAGGTCCCCTCTTCAGGAGTAAGGGAGAAACGGCTAAGGAAATGTACATTCTCTCGGGTTTTCGAATCCTTCCTGAGACTCAACCACATTAGGGGTGGATGGTCAGTCACTAATTGGAACTTCCTCCCTGTCCAATAGTAGCAAATTTTGACAACTGCCCACTTGATGGCTACGGCTTCCAGCTCGACGGTGGC
This sequence comes from Ambystoma mexicanum, assembly GCF_040938575.1. NCBI lineage: Eukaryota > Metazoa > Chordata > Amphibia > Caudata > Ambystomatidae > Ambystoma > Ambystoma mexicanum. Next base: position 292,833,373 of record NC_090936.1, on the reverse strand, counting down.
ATATGCCTGTTCTCCAGGAATCAATGTCCTGCTGGTTTAAAGTACGGGATGTTTCATTATGTCATTTTCCTGGGAAAGTAATGCCCCAAGTACACTTTGGTTGTGTCAGTTTGCAGTATAAATTCCTGGTTGAAGTTGAGCATCTTCAACACGGGTTCCTGACAAAGTACTTGTTCAGGCCTTCAAAACGTCTCCGATCTGCCTTTCCCCAGATAGGTTTTTGTGGGTGGGATTTTTTTTTTTAACTTTATTTTCCGGCTGACGAACCCATTACAACCAACAGATTTTGCCAAGTTCCAACCACTTATTACTGGGTATACAGTATTTGTAAAGACATTTAACATTTGCTTATACTTAACATTATTAGTCTGCCTGATGGACTATTGTATCCGGATCCTCAAGAGTACTGTTTAGGTACCTCCTGAGGGGGCCCAAATGTCTTTTAGTCTGGAGGTGGTATTCATTCCCCTAACATAGCTCATAGCTCTCTTCACAGTCCTGCACATCTAGTAAGTCTCTCCACCAAGTCTGCAAAGTGTGGGGGGGGGAGGGGTTCTTTCGCTTTCCAGTTTTTCAGTATATTTCTCTTGGCCACTCCTCCTGCTATTGCAAAGAGTCTACGGGTTTTTAATGACACTTTGCTTATATCCCCCGGCAAGTATTTCAGTGGTGACGCAGGGATATTTACATCTAATATGTTGCTCACCGCCGCCGCTACCTCCTCCCAGTATTACCTAATAAGTGGCCATTCACAGTACATGTGTATGGAGTTTGCTTCAGGGGCATCACATTTTGGGCAGAGTGCACACTTAGATGGGTCGAATTTGGAGAGTTTGCTGGGGGTGATGTGCAGATGGTTCAGCATTTTGAATTGGATTAACCTAAAGTTAGTAAGAAATGGCCTTAGTGTGTTGACAGTATTTCGACCACTGGTGTTCTTCTATCGTGATGCCTAGATCTCTTTCCCACTTCTCCTTTATCCTGTTATGAGATGGTGCATGAGTTTGTACCGCCTTATACAGCGAGGATATGTTCGCTGTAAATCCGTGTTTCGTTAAGATGGTAGATAGGAATTGATGTGGTATGGGTGCATTGGGGAATGATGGCCATTTTTTCTTGCAAGCTGCCCGAAGGCGATGGTATTGGAGCGCTGTGACTAGACCCGCTCCCACTTTATCCTGGGCTTCCCTCAGGGCCACAAACTTTCCCTCTGGGTATAGATCTCAAGCCGCATTTGTTTCCGGGGATCCCATTTCTTTTGCATTGTTGTTTCTTGTATGGGTTCAAGGCCTGGGTAGTGCCATAGGGGGGGGGGAGTAGGGCCAATATAATTCTGCGCAATTCACCCTGTTGAATAAAACACAGGTTCCTGACAAAGTACTTGTTTCAGGCCATCAAAACGTCTCTGATCTGCCTTTCCCCAGATAGTTTTTTGTGGTTGAGATTTTATTTTACTTATCAGTAAGACTGACAACCAGCTTAGAATAGTTGGGGATACACCATCTATAATAGCCTTTCAGCCCCAGGAAGGCTCAGCGGTCTCGTTTGGTCTTGGGGACCATTGTTAATTGGACTGCTTTGAACTTCTAGGCCTGATGCTGAACTAACTCATTCCCCAAAATGTATGTTAGATATTTCACTGCTGATCAAGCTAGGTGACACTTCTTGGGGATAGCAGAAAGGCCTGCTTTCTGCAAGGCGCAAATTATTTCTAGAGAAGGTGCATATGTTCTGCCCATGTGTTGCTATGATTGACGATATCGTCAAGGTAGGCCCCTGCGCAATTGGTGTATGGTCGAACTACTTTGGGCCTCATTACAACTGTGGCGGTCCGGAAATAATGGTGCCGTTTGCACTGTGCCGGCACCCTTTCCAGACTGCCACAGTACAACTCTGCCTACCGGGGCCTGTGCGCCCGGCAGGTCTGACCTGCTGTGCCCAACGGCCCCAGGGAGCTGAGTTCACACGGAGACACCATTAGCAACGGGAAAAGTGCTCCCGAGTCACTATTCCCATGGGGTCCTATGGGGAGGTCCGGTGCCCGGAAAAGTGTTACGAGTCTGGCCGCAACCTGCCAGAGGCACCGGCAGGGTTATCGCTAGACTCGTAATGAGGCTGTTTGTCTATTAATGTCTGGAATGTTGCTGGGCCTCTTGTAACTCAAAGGGTAATGCTTTAAACTGGAAGAGTCAGAGTCTCTGTGGCATAGAAATAGTTGTTTTCTCCCTGTCAGATGGATTCAGGGCAACTTGCCAGAATGCTTTTGTTAATTCTAACGTGAATATATTATCAGGCTTTTCCCAATTGTTCGATAAGGTCATCAATCGTAGGTATGGGATAATAATCAAAACTAGAGACACTGTTTGTATGGAGTATATTGGGACCATTCTGTCGTTGCTCTTATATAGCCAGGCAAACATTCTGCTGGGTTTATCTGCTAGTGCATGGTTCTCTTTCTACATACTTAGCATAACTGAACTTGCTTAGCCTATCCCAGTGTGCTAGGCACGCCTATCGAAGGCCTATCTCCTCTTCCAAGTGCTCTCCTCCTCTATTATTACTCCTCTCCAATTCAGCTATTTCCTTTTCTGTCTTTTCTAGGTCAGAGATGATGGATTTCCTGACTCCCCCTGCTGTGACTATCATTTCGCCCCTTATTACCACCGTATACGATTCCCACACTGTACTCATTTGTTCAACACTTCCTGGTTAGCTTCCATAAACTCAGTTGTGCGCTATCTAACGTGTTCTGGAAATGCAGTATCTAGCAGTGCTTCACTCCGGAGTCTCCCGTTGGGTATGGGAGGTCTTGGAGTCACTATTACCCATTTGAGCCAGAGGGGTGCATGATCTGTAAGTACTCGAGGGAAATATGTGTTCTCCACAAATTCGGCTATGTGTTCTGTAGAGATGAACGGGTAATCCAATCTGTTGTATACTCCGTGTGGGGCAGAGTAATGTGAATAGTCCCTACCATCTTCGTGCAGGGTCCTCCATATATCAGTTACGCTCACCTGGTCTCTGCAGAGGCGTTGGGGCACGGTTGGAGCCCTCCCGGGGGTGAGGTTGCTCGGGTCCGACTTAGCCCTTTGCGCTTATATGGTGACTGGTGGTAATAGGTGATGCTGCTCGGGACTGCTCCTGCGTGGAGAATAGGGGGCGTGAGTATGCCAGCTTGTGCGCCTGATCCCCTTCCAGACCCCTTCTCCCAAACCGTGGTATCCATGGAATGCGCTGTCCCTGGAAAGCTCACCTGTTGATCCGTGTTGGCGAGCACTCCGTCCTGCTGCTTCTAGCAGGGACGCTTGTATGATCTGGACCGAGTTCCTTCACTGGTCCCTTGCACGTGGTAGTGCAGTCCTGCTCCGACTAATCCACGATATTTCAGGTCCCTGTTTGCCTTTGTCTTTCCTCGTCTGTTTTTGTTGTGTTGTCTTGTATTGCTGTCCGTTCCACTTTTGATGTTTGCTCTTTTGCTTTCTTCCCTTGCAGGTGATGTTGCCGGCCTGGCAGAAGCAGCAGAGCTTGAGGCAGCAGCCATAGGGAATGAGGAACGAAGCTGCAGCTGTACAGTAGCTGGTAAGATGTTAACTGGGGGGGCACGCAGGGTTCAAATGCGGCGCGGCTCTAGGACGGATGTTCTAACCTTGTCTGTCTTTTCTTCACAGGTCCAAGTTCGTGGATGCGGAGTGCGGTGCTGCAGCGTCGGGATCACGATCACTGGATGTCAGGAGATGAGTCTGCAGATGAAGCGATGAAGCACCGGTTTCTTGGAGGTGAGTATGCAGGAGAACGCCTGGTTTCAAAGGTAAGTAAACTGGTCCAAGCGGCGGTGAGCATCACGTTGCATGCGAGTGCACAGTAACGCGAAGCACCAGCCTTAAGGATGAAGCAGCTTATATAGCGAGCTTCTAAAGCCATGCCCACCATGTTCAGCCTGCCTGCCACACCCAATGAGTCAGCACATGAAGACCAGGCCTAGGGAGCAACACCCCATCGGGGCCAGCACATAAGATGTTCTCTGGAATAAAGGCTTTCAGCTCCTGGAAAATTCTTGTAAAATGAAAGCACTCCTGCACTTAAATAAAGTGTTCCTGCTAACATCTCTCTATGAGCCTGGCGCCAAAGGCGGTAGGACTGCGTCCAACCAGGGCCCCTGTGTTTATGGGTCCCAAAGGGACATAAGTGAGTCAAGTGATCCATTGCCCCCATCACTAGATGATGTGGTTTTTGTGATCTGGAGCCTATGGCCATGACAATATCAGGCAGTTGAAATTGTGACAGGAGTCTGTTCAGGATTTTGGCTGGAGGGGCCGGTCTTTTGAATTTGTCAGATCTGTCTATTGTGGGGTTTAGGGTACAATTGAAATCGCTTCCCCACATCACAACTCCATCCCTATACGGGGCCAGTCTTGTGTACATGGATTTGAAAAAGATCATGGCATCATGGTTAGGCGCGTAAGTATTTACTATATTCACTGTCCTATTTTCCAGCAGAATCTGTATGATCACCATTCTGCCCTCGTTGTCTATTTTCGTGTGCAATACTTTGAAAGGAATAGAGGGAGCTATCCGTGTCAGGACACCTCTGGCATATGTGGAATAATTAGTGCCCATTACCCCCCACCCCCATTTTCCAGCGAGTTTTGACAATTTCTGTTCATTAACTAAACACTGATCATCCTACCCTTCTTTGTACCAGTTAACAATTTGTGTTGTTACTTGTTAGATATCTACTCTCACTGATTGTAACAGCGCCTAGATGCCCTCAGGCTGCTGTGCGCCGCTATAAATACCAAAAATAAATACACGCATGTCCCACAGAAATGGAGTCCTGTTTGTGTATGTTGAATACAATGTCCACAACATCCTGGATTTGTGCACCAGTCAGGGTATCCGTTACTAATTGGTGGACTGTAAGGGGTATGAACCGTAGGATCATACCTGTGAGCCGGCTCGTAGCATTCAACACATTCCTGTTGAGAATTGGGCTTCTGGTTCACGGAAGTGGGCCTTTGGGGAGGGCAACGGTCAGAACTTAGAGGGAACGTCTGAAGCAGAAGCAGCACTTTTTAACTGGCTTTTCTCGTGAGTGGCGTTTCTTGACAACATTTGCATCAGTTATGCTTGGACCCTGGGTTTATTCAACAACCTGCTTCTGCTCTGTCCTTGGATTTGGTGTCTTGGTTTGTTCTTTATGGTACTGTGGCCCTGGATTTTTCACAATCAGTTTCTGCGCTCTCCCCATTGGATTTGGCTGCTTTCGTTAGAGAACTTGTTTTGGCGGAGTGGGGTGGGGCTAGTGGGGTTTGTTTGTTTTGGAACATGGACATTGACTTTGCTTTCTGGGTGCCCTTCCATGATAGACCCTGTTCTTATAACACCAGGGTTGGCTTGCCTTCCGTTTTTCCTGCTGTCCTTCTTGGGTAAGCTCCAGATTGCCTCGGGATGGCCTGTGGGGACAGAAGTAGTAAACACATCTTGGTGCATGCTTACCTGCTGTCTGAGCAGGTGTTCCGGCCCTGGATCCTTCTGGTCCGAACAGGTTCAAACAGAAATTGCCCCTTTCTTCAACTGCCCTTCACTTCGGACGCCCGGGCGAGAGACGCCCTTCATCTAAGAGTTAAGAGCAGGAAGGAAGAGGCAGAGCTAAGAAGGTGGGCGGTGCTTAGGCCAGATGACCAAGAGCCACTTGCACCTGCTCCCCATCTGCAAAGGTAAAGAGGCTGGTGGGCTCCTTAAGTAGGGAAAAAGAGCAGCAACCAGGGAGGCACAAGTTGGTTGGGGCTTGCTAAGTGGGGAAAAAGAGTGGCAACCAAGAAGGCACCAGGTGGGCGGGGCTTAGACCAGGTAACCAAGATCCACTTGCACCTGCTCCCCATATGAAAAGGAAAAGAGGCTGGAGGGAAGTAGTATCAGAACAGTGACTGATGGATACATTGTAGTTTATCAGGTTTTTTAGCATATATTGTTTGAAGTCTGTTAATGGTTCGAATGAACTTTCCATATGTACACCCTTATGTACACCCTTTTTGCACAAGCATGCCAAACCCCTTCCAATTCTATTTTAATTTTTATTGTTGTACTTTCGATTTTTCATTTCCCTGGACTTTAGAGGATATAGGTAAGCCTTAGAATACTCTCTCGCACATCATAATTACGCTTGACCTTTAGTCATCCAGCGCGCAAGACGTAGTGTCTTACTTATACACAGTGTACTCCAGAGGGCGCTAGAGAGCCGACCAAGATGGTTGCTCCACTGTGAGCTCCTGTGTGGCTCGATATTAATCCTGAACAATCCGCGGTTCTCCGGTAGAAAAACTTCCCATGCCCTCTACGATTTACTGCCCCTGAGCGCAGCCTTTACAACATACCCGAAATCGATGGGATTCGAGCCTCTTGAGCCCCAAAACAAGACTCAGAACAGAAGGAAGCCGAGAAGTCGCTAGGCCGCAGCCCCGGCATAACAGCCAGGAGCCGATTGCAAAACTGGAGAAATCCTGAAAGGGAAACGCCATAGACTCGCATAGCTCACGCCCCTTGCTCAACTCGACAGCTGAACGCCGGTGGGGAAGGTCATCTGCCTGCTCATCCGGAAAACGGCCAAAGCAAGCCCCGTGGAGCTCGCCCTGCCCGGCCAGTGTCAGAAGCTCCAGAGAGCAACTGGCCGCGGTGGACAGCAGCAGCAGGAAAGGAAACAACACACTTTCCTCCCAAGATCCCGGCATCCGTGGGCACCACCCGCCGGCGCTCAGATCCGTGCCCCCCCCCCTGCGGTACAGAGGCCATAGGCTGCCAGTCACAGCAAAGACAGCGGCACCAAACTCGGCCCGAACGCGGCCAGAACACAGCGCCGAGCAAACAGAAGGAAAGGTAAAGAGGCGCACAGACAGTGATAGCTGAGACAAGGAGATCGCAGAACAGACGCCACGCCACTCTGCTCTCACATCACAGGGACACAACGTTATACGATCGCAGCCGGAGCTCACATGCAACGCGGACAGAGTCAAGACCCAGCAAAGAACAACCCTCGCATCAAGGGGCTACCAGAGCGAATCCAGGCGGAGGCTTCCAGCAACAGTCATATAATTCACGCCAGCTGAGGAAGAGACGGTTCTCCCCCGGGCGAAAGGTACTGTACCAGTTCAGCTAACTTTGATCTTAAACAGGCAGCCTCCACCTAATAAGGCATGCAAAAGGCACCAAAAACGAGGCCGACACAATATGAACAGCCTATAAATTAAAATAGAACAATAACTGAACACTTGACGCCAACTAGCCAGAGGGATGACACATGATGGCTACCTGGCCCGAAAAACAATCGAGCGCCGAATCTCTCACCACAAAATATAAGGGAGACTACGCTAATAGCAGTCATACGAGCTTACAACAGAGTCATTCATCAAACGCCAAGGGCGGCAACCTTTCAACTCCCTAGAGGAAAGACACTCACAGGTCTCTACCCAACAGACGCCACCATTGACCCACAGCAGGGCCAGTCGAAAACACCCGATTGGGCCACACAACGCAAGCTGATTCCAACTTGCCTGACACTACGGACACATCAAAAAGATCCGGGCCAAGACGAAATCTGAAGCCTAGCTGGGCTGATAGAGACAACCACATCCCACCCCAGTGGCTGTTCAGACCCCAGATCACTAGCAGCCCAAACTCATCATGGGGAAGACTGACAAATTGCATTGTAAGCTACATTTTGAGACTGGAACAACGTCCAAGAAGGCGCGACCCACCAGCAGGCCGGAGTCTCCCTCAAAGGATGCACCGCAAGAGGAAGAACCCCCCCCAACCCTTCGATATCAAAGAGATACTTCTCAATTTAAAAGCTGGAATTGGGAACCTGGATAGCAAAATAGATAGCCTTTCATCCAAAGTAGACCAGCTACAATATCGCCTGGACAAACATACTGAGTGTCTAGACACAGTGGAACACAGTGTGTGAGACCTGGATGACGGCGCTGTGGCAATGAATACCAGAGTGTCAACGCTAGAAGCTCAAATGAAAGCAACAACGGCTAAAAATGAAGACTTGGAGGGTTGTTCTCGAAGGAATAATATACGACTAGTAGGGGTCAGAGAACAATACCTGCAATCGAAAATGGAACATCACATCGAAAAAATATGCACTGAACTTTTCGGAACAGAAGCAATATCACAGCTGTTCGTCGTGGAAAGGGCACATAGAATCCCGACCACCATACCAGCTCCCGGGGCCCCGCCTCGCCCAATCATTGCGAAACTACTTAGCTACAAAGACTGATGCACAATTTTACGGCTCACGAGGGAAAGGGGTGAACTACAATATGATGGCGACACCATTCACTTCTACCCTGATTTCTCCCCCACAGTCCAAGCACAAAGAAGATCCTTTTTAAGAATCGAACAATGGCTGCGAGACAATCAAATACCCTACTCGATGCTCTTCCCTGCCAGACTGCAAGTCCAACATGACGGGAAGGCTCAATTCTTCCAATCGCCTGAAGAGGCCGACTCCTATTTAGATCGGGTCGGGTGCAGATCCCTCAACAACAACCTTGCTCTGCCACAAAGAGACAAGGCCAGGAGAAATCCACCATAATCTCAAACATGAGAGAAACAACACAAGATCTTAAAGCAACTCTACCAGCGGAGAACCACAATCTTGCAGACGAGGTAGAGCCACGCACCTTGGGAGGCTACTAGCCCCCTTGCGCAGCACTGTTACCTTCTACCACACTAGTTGTAAGAGGGAGGGTCATGAAAACGGGCTTGTTGGGGGTTGTCTGTGTGAAAGGGTGGGAAGAAGTAGGCAAGTTGGGGGTTGCCACGTTATGCAAAGTTCACCGTTCTAGACATGCACCGGGTGCGGCGCGACCGCCGTCGGCCTACCGCCACCTGAACTCTACGAACCTAAACCTGTCTCTCCGAAATCCACTAGGAACCTGCCACAACTCCAAAGAATACTGGACTAGACTTGAGAACAAATCTCCAAAAATGCAGCTGTAGAAACAATACCAGACCAGTACATTCAACCTAGTAAAGTGGAATGTTAGGGGAGGCAACCAGCCGACCAAAACACAAAAAATATCCCAATATCTTCATAGACATAAGATCGATGTGGCCGTACTCCAAGAAACAAACCTACACCCGTCCTCTGAAAACACCTGGGCCCGGGACTGGGGCTGCCATAGATATTTCGCCTCAGATTCCTCATATGCTAGAGGGGTCGCAATCCTTGTCAATAAAAAAACAAAATTCAAATTAATACAGACCCATAAGGATCCTGAAGGTAGATTGCTGTTGGTACGAGGAATTATAAACGGAGAAGAAATTATTCTGGTGAACTCCTATGGTCCGAATACGGACAGAACAAACAGTTTCGACTGGGTGATGACACACCTGGAATTAATTGGAAAAGCCACAATCATCTGGGTTGGCGATATGAACACACCACTGGATCCTACGAAGGACAAATCCCACAATTCAGCGACAGCCCCCTCCAAAGCATCTATGCAGATTACCGAAATATGCAAAGCCTACGACCTAAGCGACTGCTGGAGATACAAACATTGAGAGGAACGAGAATACACATACTACACCTGGGTCCACAAAACTAATTCGAGACTGGACTACCTCCTCGTGTCTACACACAGCCAACCCGGATGGGGAGAATGCCAAGTTCTACCCAGAACCCTATCAGATAACTCAGCTGTGACCCTCGAATACAATACATCACTTGGCAGGAATAGCAAACCACACTGGACATTCAAACAAGGCGCTCTAAAAGACCAAGTTTTCGCAGATGAACTCTGTGCTGAAATCTTGAGCTTTATCGAGACCAATCAAGGCTCTGTGACATCCGCAGGTATTCTCTGGGAAACACTGAAGTGCTATGTCAGAGGGATATGCCTTGCAAAACAAAACGGGTTCCTAAAACTAATAAGGAGAGAACTGACCTAGAGTGAGACCTGGATGAAGGAACTAGAACAAACACTCTTGTCATCCAAAGACCCACAAGTCATGGCGGAGCTCAAAACTGAACTGGAAACGTTCAGAACTGCAGAAGAGAGGGAGGTGAAATTCCTTGCCAGGAATCATACAATACGTCAGTATGGCAAAGGGCACAGACCCGGTGCCCTCCTAGCAAGACTACTGGCAGCGTAAAGAAAACCTACAATGGTTGACGCAATACTGGATCAATCAGGAGACCCTATATACTATGAAGACGGAATAGTAGAAACCTTCCGCAAGTTTTATCAAGAGCTATACATCTCGCACTACTCCGCCACTATCGCTGACCTAGCCCAATACCTAGATGACCTTGAACTGTTCTGGACAAACTCGGAACTTCGTGGACCCATCACTGCAGAAGAGATCCTCGAGGCAATTAAAGAATTACCGAACACAAAAGCACTCGGCCCTGACAGCCTTATCAGCGAATTCTATAAACATTTCGCAACTCTTCTAGTTCCACTCCTGCTACAAGTATACAATGAAGCCCTCATCAAAGGGGAACTACCGCCCACTCTCTATAGAGCCAACATCATACTCCTACATGAACCACGAAAATCGAAAGAATGCGCTTCATACCGACCTATTTCCCTGATAAACCTTGACAATAAAATATTGGCGAAGATCCTGACAAAAAGACTGCTTCCTCTGATGCCCGCCCTTGTACTAGCCGATCAAGCAGGATTCATACTTGGCAGGAACACCTCATTCGGAATCAGGAAAATGTTTGGTGTCATGGAAGCCCTTGACCCGGAAAGCCAGGCGATTGCGGTGATCCTCGACGCAGAAAAAGCCTACGACTTAGTCGAATGGCCCTTCCTGTTTTCAGTACTGGAACGCTTGGGCCTTGGGAGGCGGTTCATACAATTGATTTCACTCCTATACAAACATCCAATGTCTAACATTATCCTTGGAAATACACAATCAGCTGACATTCACCTACGAAGGGGGACAAGGCAAGGATGCCCTTTGTAGGCATTACTGTTCGCCCTAGTCATGGAACCATTGGCCTCCGATTTACGTCTTCGCAATCTCCATAGAGGTATAGGATTATTTTACCGACAAAAAATGGTCGAAATGACCAAAAGTTCGAAAAATGCTAACACCAAAGGTTCGAACACCAAAAGTTCAAACCTTTGGTGGTAGCATTGTAAAAAAAAAGCGGGGGTGTCCCCCGCATCGCCCCGCTCACTATACTAAATGATATAGTGAGCTGTGGTTGCGGGGGACACCCCCGCAGCCTTCCGTTTAAAAAAAAAAACGGGGGCTGCGGAGGTGTCCCCTGCATCACCCCGCTCACTATACTTTATGGTATAGTGAGCGGGGGCTGTAGTGGACACCCCTGCAGCATTCTGTTAAAAAAACAAAAGAAAAGGACCCTGTGGCGCTGGTTCCCGATCACGGAAGTGAAAGGGAACTGGCACTGCAGGAACCCAGCGTGAAGATGAAGGTAAGTATGGTTTGTTTATGTTGGGGGTGTGGGTGGGGGTGTGCTGAGGGTGTGGGTGGGGGGGTGTTATGGGTGTGTTGTGGGTGTGAGTATGTATGTGTGTTCGCATGAGAAAGGTGCAAACATTTGGTAGTTCGCACCTTTCTCATGCAAACGTTCCGGCTGTGGTAAATTCAGCCGCAGTCGGATCACTGCAAATCCTCCACAGAGGCCTTGCTATAGGACCGCATAGACTGATCATATCCCTATATGTGGACAACGTTGCCCTTTTCCTACTCGATCCAGTGGAAAACCTGAATCCTATAATGCGAGCTGTGTTAAAATTTGGCAAATTCTCAGGATTAAAGATTAACAACCCAAAATCTATTAGCTTCCCACTGACTGCCGACACTCAGGAGTTCCCAGACGACCTCGGATTCAGATGGCAGCTAACGAACGTCAGATACCTGGGGATATTCCTGTCTAGATCCAGTCGTGACATCATGCGAGAAAACTACGAGAAAGTGGTTCATAACATTCACAATAAAGTAAATAGATGGAAGCTTCTTCCACGAACACTTTGGGGCAGAGTCTCCCTAGTCAAGATGATCATCCTCCCCAAATTGCTATACTTGTTTTCGAATATTCCACTGGTACTGACACAGCGATTTCTGCTACGTATCAGAAGCATAATTCTCAAATTACTATGGGCAGGGAAGGTAGTGAGAGTGGCATACACCACACTGACTCTTCCTGTGATGCAAGGCAGACTGGCCCTCCCAGATCTGGAATACTACTATTGGCCTGCCCAAGCGCAATTCATCAGTCATTGGTACGCCACACACTTCATCAGACCCCACGTCCAGCTAGAGAGATCTCTCGCATCCCCCTACCTTCTCCGAGCAGTGATTTTTGTCAACTGCAGGCACCCCACACACAAATGAACATTGTCGCAACCACATAAACTATTTGGCAAAGAATGGCATTGAAGGCAGAAATCCAGGTTAGATACTCCCCCCTCCTTCCAGTGAGATATGTGCCAGGAGATTTTTCAACACTGGACTGACAAGCTACAAGTGAAAACCATAGGAGATCTCTTCCCAGAGAACACCTTCCTGTCACCCAACAGGTCTGTGACAAAGGGGGAAATAACGCCCTAGATATATTAATCTACTTTAGACTACGCCAGGCTCTCCGAATCTTCATCCCCACCTTCCCTCAACAGCCGTCCACCTGGCAACTGCTACACAGAGTGATTCAAGCTCAAGGGGAAGGCCGGCTGGTGACTAACATATACAAATCGCTCATGAGTAAAACAGACTTACTACAAGCAAAAGCCAAAAGGAGATGGCAAAAAGCACTAAGCACCACCATAACAGAAGATAATTGGAACCTTCTCCAGCATGGGGTCTGGCATGGATTCACATGCTCATGAATATTCCCTGTCGTCAGGCTGGGAATCCTCGGTAAAGAAAAATCAGTATCAGTTTCGTTTCTGATCTGTCTTTCGTAGTAGTAACCAATCAGTGATCTCTGCGTCATACTGACCACAGCCAATGACTGCCATCTCCCTAAGCCCCGCCTCTGGCAGCCATCTTCAGATTTGGTAGCACGTGAAGTGGCAGTATGACCAAGTGAAGAGCCGCAGAGGGGTAGGCGGGAGGGTTCGCATGTGAATCCATGCCAGACCCATGCTGGAGAACAACAGTTACAGGTAAGTAACTTGTTCCATCTCCAGCATGGGGTCTGGCATGGATTCACATGCTCATTATTAAAAGAATACATAGCAGTACACACATGCACAACCACGGGAGGTGGCAAAGGCTCAACATTAAGCATTACATCCAAAACTCAACATTAAGCAATTCTTACCTCCTCACCAGGCTCACCTTAGGCGAACAGGTTGCGCAGCACTGCTTGGCCGACCCTGGTCTCCTCCCTGGAATCCCGATCGACGCAGTAGAATTTCGTGAAGGTGTGCGTCGACCTCCACGTAGCAGCCCTGCAGATGTCCAGCAAGGGCACACCAGATAGGAACGCCGTGGTAGCTGCTATTGCTCTGGTGGAATGTGTTCTCGAACGGCCAGGCAGCGGTCGGTTTGCCAACCGATGACAGTACATGATACAGCCGGAGAGCCATCTGGAAATGGAAGCCTTCGAGAGAGCCTTCCCCTGATTGACAGGTCCAAAGTTCACAAAAAGTTGTGACATCTTCCGAAAACTCTTCGTGCGGTCCACGTAGAACTTAGCGCTCTAGCTACATCCAGCGAGTGCAAAGTCCTTTCAGCCGGCGACGAAGGCGACGGGAAGAAAACAGGCAACACCAAGGGTTTGTTGAGGTGGAAGTCCGACGGCACATTGGGCATGAAGGAGGGGTGCGTCCTGAGCACAACCCTCGTGTCGTGAAAAGTCAAGTACGGGGGCTTGCAGGAAAGGGCCTGGATCTCTCCCACCCGTCGTGCGTAGGTGATGGCCACAAGAAACGCTGTTTTCCACGACAAGAACTTCAACAGAGCTGAGTGCAGAGGCTCGAACGGAGGTCCCATGAGCTTGGTCAGCACCACGTTGAGCTCCCACGCCGGGGCCGGACCCTTCATCGGCGGGAACGATCTGAACAGTCCCTTCATGAATTCTTTCACCAGACGATGAGACCACAAAGACGTCCGTCCCGTGATTCTGGTGTATCGGGAGATCGCAGCAAGATGAATCTTGATGGAAGCGTGCGCCAGTCCAGCCTTGGCCAGCGTCAGCAGGTACGGCAGTACTTGAGGAGCCGTAATCCGTAGAGGGTTAATCTTCTGTGCGTGGCACCAGACAGAGAACCTCTTCCATTTGTGTCCGTAGCATTTAAGAGTTGAGGACGCCCTGGCCTTTGCAAGAACCTCTCTGCAGTCGGCCGGTATGTCGTATCCTCCAAACTCTAACGCTGCAGGAGCCAGGCCTGCAAGTTCAGCGACTTCGGGTCGTGATGGCACCTCCTTCCCTGGAGAGAAGATCCGCGTCCACTGGCAGCTTGATTGACGGGGACGCTGACAAGTCCAGAAGGTCCAGGAACCATATCTGCCTCGGCCACGCAGGTGCGACGATCATCCTGCACCGTGACCTCTTGAGCTGGTTGATGAGCCGGATCAGCAGCGGCAATGGAGGGAACGCATATAGGAACAGGCCCTCCCAGGGGAACTAGAAAGCATCGCCCGTGCTCCTCGGCTGGGGAAACCTGCTGGCGAACCTCCGGCACTTGGAGATCGTCGCTGTCGCGAACAGATCGATCTGGGGTGTGCCCCACCGTCGGAAGAGGCGGTCCACTAGATCCTGTCGTAGTTCCCACTCGTGGCACGAGCGCAGCTCTCTGCTGAGCGAGTCGGTGATGGTGTTATTCATTCCTGCCAGATGAAACGGCACCAGAAACATCCCTTGGGCGACGGCCCAATGCCACAGATCCTGCGCCTCCTTGGACAGGGCTGGGGATCTGGTACCGCCCTGCTTCCTGATGTAGAACATGGTGGTGGTGTTATGTTTACATGCCGCGTAGTGTTTCTACCTGCAGCTGATTTCCCATTTGGGGCTCTCGGGCTCCCCGTGGGGAGCCCGAGAGCCCCAAATGGGAAATGCTACGTTGTCTGCCTGAATCTTCTTTTCCATTTGGGGTTCTCGGGCTCCCCGTGGGGAGCCCGAGAGCCCCAAATGGAAAAGCAGATTCAGGCAGACACAACGCGGTTGTGTTGGAAAACGCTGCGGTTTTAAAACCGCAGCGTTTTCCAACACACCGTTGTATTTATGTTTGCGGTCGCTTCAAAAGCGACCGCAAACATAAATACAACGTTTTTAAAGCTGCGGTTTTATTTCTAAGTTTTCCGGGCTCCTCCAGCCCGGAAAACTTAGAAAAAAAAACGCAGCTAGTGCTTATTTTTTGTAAAAAAAATAAATAGCACTTACCGAGATTCAGCTGCAGCTTTCCTGCTCTGGTCTCCGGTCCGCGTCCTCCGAGTCCCGGCACTAATGAAGGGAAAGCCACCCAGCGGTAGACTTTGTTTACTACAGCTGGCTGGCTTTTCCTTCATTAGTGCCGCAAAAGCCAGCACAGGAGGGCCTCCATTTCACAAAATGGCGGCGCCCTTGTGCTTGCTTTTGAGCTTAAATATCTCAAAATTTTACATAGGAAGTTTTAAAACGGAGGATGCTAGTATTTTTTTTTTAATGTGGGCTATCTATTTTTGAAATAAAAATTTTTACTAGACCATGCCTTTAAGCTCTGTATTGAATCTATATTTTGTCATCTTTAACTTATATGATTTGGTAGTAAACTTACTGAAATCAACCTAAGACACAGACTCGTTTTTGTGGTACAGCATAACTTTACATTGGTGACGAGGTTACAAGGAACACAGGTGCGTTTATTCTGTGAAGAGAGTTGGTGCGCCAGCGGCGGTCACACAGGAGAGCAGGAGATAACGGCAGCTGCAGGCTGACAGCATAGTCCCATGCAGGACTGCCGCTCGCCGACACAGATCAGCCCGGAGAGGAAGAGCACAAAGAAAAAGTCAACTACCAGCACCCCCATCCCCCCACTCTCCCGGGGCCCTAAGGTGAGCGATCCTGTTTCCGTG
Source organism: Ambystoma mexicanum (assembly GCF_040938575.1). Taxonomy (NCBI): domain Eukaryota; kingdom Metazoa; phylum Chordata; class Amphibia; order Caudata; family Ambystomatidae; genus Ambystoma; species Ambystoma mexicanum. The sequence goes on along the minus strand of NC_090936.1, from coordinate 292,817,329 downwards.
TTTTTAGGGTGCCTGGGTGGGCATGTTAACAAACGCAAAGTATTTTCGGTGCGTGTGTTGGCGGCTGTTGGGGATTTATCAGTGTGAAGCAGGCTGCTTTCATCACTTCCACAGGGTAACCTGGATGAAAGGACTTGGTGCTAGAGAGTAGAAGCGGGCTGCTCTCATCGCTTCCACGGAATAGCATAAATGAAAGGGCTCAGCGCTGAAACCGGGCAGACAGCTTTCTATTATGGCTACATGGGAAGTCACCAAGTGAATGAGGCACCGTTGAGAATTACGAAGTAAGCAGTGATGCAGAGAATATTCATGATAAGGCTCATTGGTATGCAGAGTGTGATCTACGAGCTTGACAGTAATCCACTTACTTGGTGAATTGCAGCGTATTGGGGGCCGGTTTGTGAACCGGACAGGAAGCTCTGAGCTTTATGAGTTCTGGGCGTGGGGAAGCCTAGACATAAATGATGACGACACAGGGCATGTCGGGAAGTATAGTGCGTTCAGCGCGCACTCGGAAGGTTATTTTTTTTAAAATGGAGTCGGGCACGGTTCTCGGGAAGTGCAAGGGCGATGAAGGCATCACAGCTTTGGATTTTGACAATCAACAAAGAAGGTTTGCCGGCGCTGAGTGAGACAAGACTATGGGTGTACAGCAGTTACATGAAGATTTACTACATGGCAAGAGGATCAAAAAGGCATGCAGTGAGGTGCAAGCTGAAGCGACTGAGCATTGTTAAGTCACGTTTTCAATTACAGAAGAATTTTCAATCCAAGAAAATTCACCTCAGATGGAGTTGGGGAGTGCTCACAGCCAGGATGGAAGGGGGTTTTCCAGTGGTTGTTGGGACTACCGTGATAGGAGTGTAGCGCTGTGCAACTGGTGTCTAGGTGCTCAGAAGGAGTTAGATGCACATTGGGAAGAACTGTGGGGACATTGCAGGTCATGTGGAGATTTGATAGGAGAGACTGCAGATACCTCCGTTTTCGTTTTACAAGAGCTGGATCCGGACTTCCTACAGACAGTTTTTTAAGGAATTGTCTTGTTACAATAGGGAGTATTAGTGTGCTAGATAGGAGGTGATGTGTGGCCAATGTTTTGGATGGTGTTTGAGGAGTATGGTTCTTTGTCGTGGCGACTGTAAGTTTGTAGAGTGTGGCTTAGTATGGTTTTAAGAATACATCACAAATGCATTTAGGAAGGTTATTATATTTTTTGCAGGTCTTGGTGAAATTAATGGACACTATCCATTTTCCGGCCACATGTTAATTAGAGTTTTGGAAGTTCAAGATGTCAGTGCAAATATTGGAATTAAGGCAGTAGTGCAAATGTGTCGTAAGGGCTTGGTGGTTATCTGTGAGAGTGTGTTGGGAGATGTAATGTATCTTGAAGTGACTATATGCTTGGTATAGAGTGCAAATGTGTGTATGCTTGGTGTAGAGTGCAAATGTGTTTTTGGGTAACATGTTGGTTTGTTTAGTGTAGAGTGCAAATGGGTTTTTGGGTAACTCCTTGGTTGTGTTAATAGACTAAAGATCTTTGTTTTTTGCAATGTTTCTAGTTGAGTAAAAGAGAACAAGGTAATCTGGTTTGGCCATTCTATTATGGGATTTTGGGAAATCCGGCTTGGCCGAGTTTTTAATTGGGATGCTGGGAAATCCGGCTTGGCCGAGTTTTTAATTGGGATTCTGGGAAATCCGGCTTTGCCAAGTTAGTTTGGGATTCTGGGAAATCCGTTTTGCTTTTTTGTTTGGAGATTATACAAATGTCTTTGGGGATGTGGGACATCCAGGGGACTTTGGGGTGAGTTTCTCGGAGCACAGGGTGGGTGTTTGGACGCTGTGTTGTAGTCTGGACCACTTTTGTTCGCTTTAGGGATCTCGTTAGGCCCCATTGGGAGTTATATGTTTAATTTTCTCTCACCTGGGAGTTTTCTGGCTTATATAAGGTTTCCACTTGTAGTACAGTGGGTGGTGTTTGTGTGAATCAGTGATGGTTGGTTTTGAGGGAGGAAGTTGGTTTGGATGTGTTGATGATAGTTGGGGCTGGTCTCCTTAGTTCTGGTTAACTGCTGGGCCCGCTGTAACGCTCACCTGATTCCCGTAGAGGCGCTGGTCTTGACTGGGCGTATACCGTATCTTCAAAGGTGATGTGTAACACACGGCTGGCTCTTTGGGCTGGACCTCTGTGCACTGTATGTCTGACTCGAAGGGTAAGATGTCTGCAGATAGAAAATATGGGATTAAGGAACTGGGTTATTGAATGTCTCTCTCTTCTTCCCTTTCTCTTCTCCTGTAGAACCCCAAAGGTTAACGCTCTCACCTTAGGTAAGTGAACGCCGTGCTCTCCATCTGCCTCGGGGCAGGGTGCTGTAACCAGTTTCTTCACTGGATAAGGGGAGCAGGCCTCTTGAGTTCAGAGGACTGCTGTCCGTCGTTTACTGCACGAACGGTAAGTTTCGAGTAATCCTAATGTCTTTAAAGTCTTTAGTAATGATGTCTCTTGTTTTGCAGGGTTCCGGCGATGGCGGATGACGGGCTGAAGTGAGTTGAAGATGGAGCCCGTGTGATGAATAGAAGCGCCTGGAAGCACGTAAGTAAGCGCTTGTTGCCTGCTTCACGATGCGCTCTAACTGTCTTTTTATTTTGCAGGTACAAGTTCGGAGCGGCTGCAGGGTGCCGGAATACCCACTGGGTTAGATGTGGAAAGGAGTAATGGCACGTGAGTATTAAAGTTCCCCAATGTCTTTAAACGCACCTTGTTTTGTCTTTCAGATGCGGGATGCAGCGCCGAAGGCCTCCGGAGCGTGCGAAGAGTGGGTAAGCCTTTGTCTTTCAGATGCCGGAATGCAGCGCGAGGCGTTGGTGACAGCCGATGGACCAGGTAAGTGAAGAGCTGTCACTGAAGACCGTAATGCTAACCTGTTCTTTCTTGTCTTTATAGGTGTTGCTGAAGACTGGATTCAGGATGGTAAGCCTTTTTCCTTAGGCCCAGGATCAGATGCAGAAGACACGATGAGCGTTCTGCTGCAGAGGATGCAGAATAACGCAAAGCAAGATTCATCCATCGGCTGTGGTTTAAATAGCCTCCTGTAGTGCTTAGGTGTCTCCTTCCACAGCCACGCCTAGGTAAGAAAAGAGTTCCTGCTTTCCAGAAGAGTTCCAGTGTTCTGAATCTAGGGAGTGGCTCCTGCCCCACCCAACAGGAAAAGTAGTTCCAAACAGAAGAGGATCAGAGGCTCAACTGGCAGGCAAGTAAGCAGCATGGTCTGCTGCAGGCAAGTCCACCCGAGCATTATGAGCCCGGCGCTTCCAGCGCTGGGACTGGGCATATTTATGAGCCTGGTGCCACTGGCGCCAGGACTGGGTCCAAAAGGTCCTAATTGGGACTGGTTGGCACTCGGAACCTGGGTTATGGATCTGCTTCCAAGGGAGTTGGGAAAACCCTGACCTTTTGGAAGCAGAGATCATGACACCCGCAGTTGTTGTATGTATTGGCAAGTTTAGTACATAATTCTATGTAGCAGTTGAGGGGAAGCTTTTGGGCTCTTACTTTAGGTTGTTCATATTTTTGGTTGATTACTTGAGTTGGCATTACTGTATGGGAGGGAGGGATGTAGTGATCTTATATTTATGTAGTGATATTATATTCATCAAGTGTTATCTCAGTACATATTTCTGAAACTGTTGAATCAGCTCAGAGTGTGAGGTAATCGGGGTAGAATGCTCTGTGAGGCATAGAATGTGAGGTGTGAGGGAGTTCGAGCAGTGGCGGTTGGGATGAGCTGACATGGGGGCTGGTAGATGTCTTAAACTCTGTATCAAATCTATATTTTGTCATCTTTAACTTATATGATTTGGTAGTAAACTTACTAAAATCAACCTAAGACACAGACTCGTTTTTGTGGTACAGCATAACTTTACACACCTCATAAGAAGGAGAGGTTTGACAAGAAATATAGGGTACTGGACACTGCGCCTGCATTTATTTATTTATTTATTTATTACATTTGTATAGCAGAGCACAAACCCAGAGGCATCAGGGGACTGCAGAAAACGAGTTACGTATAGCCCAAAGACACAAAATATAAGACATTACGTAGTGTGAGAAACCTGAAGGTGTCTCACCCGCTAGTCCCCGTTGATTTGGTGGCCAGCACATGCCCACCGCTTTTGGATTCAGTTCCTGGGGGTGGACCAGTGCGGGAGGATCACCTGGATCAGGGGTCTTCGGGGAGTGGGACGCCGGACGGTGAGACACAGTAGCCCCTTCTCTGTAACACTGTTTCCCCGTCCTACCAGGTAGGATACTTAGGAACTCAACCTCCCAAACCCCCCTTTCCCGACCCGAACACTTTCGCACAGGCTGTGCGAGAAAACGGACTAACACCCGAGCTGTATACCCGACATGTCCCAACACAATGGTCAGGCAGAGTCAGGTAACTACTGATAATTACACACACCTGACTTCCATCACACTTCCCCACAAGGATAAAAGGTGGAGCAAGACAAAACACATGAGGAAGCAGCAGTTCCAAGATGGCAGTTTAATACAAGGAGAAAGTCGGCAAGACCAGAGAGGGTTGCAAGGACCGAAGAACACTTGACCTTTTGGGAGACAAACCACTACTTTCATGAACCCTCGAGAATAAGAAATATAAGACCTAGAATTAAAGCTGAAGAAATTGGCATTGTGTGTCGGAGGCGTCGATAGCCAAGGCAGGGAGGACCGATTGCCTCTGTGGTACTGTCCCTGGCTCCTACAACAAAGCAGCGCCAGTGAAGTCAGCACAGCCAGTGAGTCGGGGAGACTTATAGCAGGCCGGTCTGTGTTAGAACCAAGCTTGCAAGCGGCAACATTGTATGAAGAAATCTGAAGAAAACAGTGTGTGATGAGCGACGCAAATATAATTGAACATCCAAGAAGTGACTGAACATTTGAAGCCAAGATAGATACCATATACATAGTGGTCCGGCACCACGTGGGTGCTCATTCGAAGGTCTCTGTTAAGTATCCATCTGAGAGATGGCAAATGTAAATTGTGAACTGTGAAATCGAAGTGATCCTGCAATGGGTGAAGCTAAACCATGTGCACATTCGAAAGTCTTCGATAGCTAATACAAACTGCAATTGGTCTAATCCCGACTGAGGGAGACTAATTGTGTAAGCGGATAGATCTTAGCCCGGCTGAGGGTGACCTGGGGTGAACCGTGAGTCACCCGAAATAGGATATTCTCTGAACATTGGAGAAGGGGATCTGAGCCTGGAAGAGGGGATCCAAAGTAACAATTGTGGTATAAAAAGTGATCTGAGCATGGCTGAGGGGGAGGCAGGGTGAAGAGTGAATCACCTGACTTGAGTCCTTGTAAGAGGAAAGGAACTATTAGTTTGTTTTGGTACATCAGGCCCTCTGAGTCAAGAGACTTTGATAACTTAAGAGACTTGGGCATAGAAGGCCCTCATGCTGGTACTGGAACTGTGTCCTCGTGCCAAAAAAGCCAGAGAGTGTGCTATGCTCAAGTGAACCGCCTTGTCCTGTGCTGAAAACTTGGGGAAAGGAGACTAACGGCTTGAACATCCTGACATATCATTTTTTGAACACTTCTTTCTTTTTCATGAACGCTACCCTACACTATTTGTATTTAGAAGATAAGGATTGGCAATAGGTTTTTTAGTATAGGCCCTTTTATTTTTACGAGACTCCACTAGGACTGCATTATTATTATTTGATGGTCGGAGCTTGCTACCATCTGTAAATTTAGGATTAGATTTTTTCAGACCTTTGTTAAAGTTCAATAAACACCCTTGAACTGTGGTCACTTCGGCCTGTCTTACTATTGATACCATGTCTTCCTTACAGTAGTTACATACAGATTGAGAGGTAACTCTGACCGTAGGTAGTTTGACAAGATAAGAAATTGAGCTTAATTGAACAGCCAGGCTTTGAGGGCTTTGCGGAAAGCCCAGTATGATTCCTCTGCTCTTAGACCAGGAGGGAGGGAGTTCCATTGCTTGGCAGCAATGACTGGGAAGCTAGAACCAAAGCTGCAACGCGTTTGAATTTAGGTTGAGCCAGTCAATGAATGTACTGGGTTCTGGTGGGCCTGGCCGAGTACGTCTTGGTAAATCTCTGGGAAAGATAGGGCGGGCCGATTTGGATATGCATCTGTAGTTGATAGTAATTGCCTTGAAGGCAATTCTCTCCCGGATGGGGAGCCAGTGTAACGCTGTTCGTGCCGCAGATATGTGTTCCAACCTGGGAATATTTAGAACAGCACGCACAGCATTATTTTGAATAGTCTGGAGTTTTTCTCTGTTGTGGGCTGTAGTTCCGGCAAATAGTGCATTACAGTAGTGAAACCTAGCACCCACCACTGCACTAGCGATCTTAAGGCAGCTGTCTGTCGTGAGGAATGATCTGGCAGCATTTAAAAGTTTTGTTGAGTAGGCTGGTGAGGAGTATATTGCATTTACTTGATGAGTATTGGATAGGGTGGCGTTGAGGTAGACACAAAGCCCTTTAACAGCTGGAGAGACTGGGATCAGAATGCCATCAATCTCGAAGGCTGAGTACTTAATGTTCAATTTGTATTAGCACGGCTGGGTGTCCAATGATAAGTTCAGTTTTCTCATCATTAAGATAAAGACTATGTGTCACCATCCAGGCTTGGATAGTGGCCTATGTAGAACTTAGAGTCTCTGCATCTTCTGTGTATTAAACCACTGAGGGTGGGGAGGATTTGCGTATCGTCTGCATAGTTTGTATAGTTTATTCCGAAGGAGTCCAGGAGGTGGAAGAGTAGTAAGGCAGGTGTGCCTTCATCCCTATTCTCATCCATTTGGGGTTTGAAGTTAAGGAGAGCAAACTATGTCCCATGTCCTGGGTGGATGCCTGATTGTCTGACTCCCAGGATCAGTTTAGCTTTGAGATGGTGTTAAATTTCGACGTATGCTGCTCTGTCAAGTATTTTTTACAGAAAGAGGACCGTCATGATGGGCCAGTAGTTGTTGGGAGAGGCAGGGTCGAGTGTAGGTTTTTTTAATAGGGGTAAAACCCAGGTTTCTTTGAGGCTGGAGTGTGCCACGCCTGATGAGAAGGATGAGTTGATAAGGGTCGTGATGAATGGCGCCAATGCTACTGCACAGTCTTTGATTAGAGGGCCGGGGAAGCATCACCTTTAAATCTAGAGGGTTTTAAACTTTTTAGGATGTGAAGGGTTTCTGGAATGGTGATCTTGTTGAAGCTGAAGAGTAGGGCAGTAGGGGAGTTGGTGGAGGAAGCATGGGTGATCTTTGGGTTAATATGAGAGAGCTTCAGACTGGTTTATTTGGCACAGATTTCTTTCTGGAGCATAGCAATATTTTGTAGCATGGCATTTTGTATACTGTCACACCTGGCAGGGTCTTAGGTTATAGTGGAGGCAGGGGGAATTGGGGCTTCCAATTCTTTAAGGATGCCAAATAGTTCTCTGGTGTTTGAGGTGGCGTTGATGTTTCTGCTGTTGAACGTGGTAGCTTTAGCTGGTATGATGGCTTTTTTGTCTTGTTTGGAGAGGTAGGTAAACTTCTGTTTAAGGGAATCAGAAGGGTTATTTCTCAACGGTTTTCCGCAAGTCTTTTTTCAGCTCTGAGATTTGAAAGATTCTGGGTGAACCATGCGTTAGAGTGAGCTACTGGTTTGGATTTTTTCGGTGCTAACAGGGTGATGATGTCAACGGCATCAGAGTGTGTTTTGGTGTAGAGATCCACTAGGTTCTCTGTGTTAGAGGTGTCCCTGAATTCTGGTTTTACCAGGGCATCCAGGAAATGGGTAAGACTTTCTTTGGTGAGTTTGCGGGTGCTACGGGCCAGTACTGGTGGCAGCTGCTTAGGGAGTGGTTTAGCTTGTGAGTCCAGGGGCACAGAGCAGGAGATAATGTGGTGGTCAGACCACAGGCAGGGAGTGTTGCCTTTGATAATGATATGGCAATTGATGTCCGCTAGGCAGACAGGAAGTTGGCTAGGGAGGTAGCTGGTAGGTCAGTGTTATCATTTAGTCCTAAGTTCAACTCCCCCACGAGAAGCAGTTGCGAGGAGGGCTTGATGTTATCCTGGAGCAATGGAGCACCTGTAATAAGTCTTCTTCAAATGAGAGTACAGGTCCCGGTGGGCGGTACACACAATGAGCAGTAATAGTGTTGGCGGGAGAGGTAGCCAATTTTACAGATAGGATATCACAATTTTCATTGAGAGCGGTATTGAGTTGCCTAATATGCAAAAACGCCTCCACCTCTAGAGTTCAATCTATCACCTCTAGGGATGGTGTATCCTGGAGGGGTCGCAAGTGCTAACGCCAGGCATGACGCAGCATGCAGACAGTTTTCTGTTATTGACAAGGCGTCCCAAGTTGTTTGTTGACAGGAGGTTGTGAATGTCTATGGTATGGGCAGGCAGTGATCGCGCATTGATTAATGATAGGTTAAGTGACCTGCTAGGGGGTGTTAGAGAGGAATCTGGTTCTGTACTGTGGGTGACGTGGTTCACAGGGTCAGGGTGGGGCTATGGACATAAGGGTAGCAGCGTGGTTAGGACCAGGCTCATTGCTAGCAGGGAGTAGACCCAAGTTAGTGGGCCTATTGGTTATGCTGGAGGCATTGTGTGTGAGAGGAGGCGCTGTGTTGGACAAGTGGTCTTTGACTATGTGCGAGCATTTTTTAGTTCTGGGGGTGCATGCAACATTTTAAATCATACCTGCATCACTTAAAGGCATGCTAACTGGTTGTGGCCAGATCGGTTGCAGTTGGGAGCATACATACATTATTAGAAATAAATACATTGTCTGACAGACTGGCAACACTTATAGGCAAACAGGCCATCATTTTGAGCAAGCAGGTTACAGTTTGGTGCCTGTCGGCATCAGATTTTGGCAGGCAGCAGTATTTTGCGGGTTGGCAGTGGCTAGGGGCAGACAAGTTGTAACTTTAGGCAAGCAGCTTAAGCTTGTAGGCAAGCAGCCAGTCATTTTGTGCGGATACACATCCATTTGAGGCATGCATACAACAGTTTTGGATAGACCAGTGTCAGTTTTGAGCCGACTAGCATCACATTTTGGCATACAGGGTAACTTTTTATGCAGACATAACTGGGGTACCCGGTGTTGCCCTTGTCTTGATAGAGTGGTGTCTCATGTGCCCTGGAGGATGTTGCTCCGGTCCTTTTTTCAACAAGTCTTGCTTCAGTTTGCTCTGACATCTCATTTGCCCTGTAGAAAGTTGCTCTTGTCCCAAGTCATGCTGCTATTTGTTGTGTTTCAGAAACTCTTGATATTGATTTTCGCTTAGCATCAGATGGAGCTTTTCCAAGTGATGTTTGTTTTTTGTGCGGCATGTTTAAGTCACTCAATGCCTTCAGCACATTTGAGAAAATGTCCAAGAAAGACTGAATGATTGTGCTCTCTTCTTGCAAATGAACGTAAGTGCATTGTAACCTTGCAATTTCCTATATCTGGAGTGGCATTTTAATTCCCTTTAAAAATGCTTTAATAAACACTTTTGAACTGTATACAGTAGTGATATATTTCAAAGGAATTACCAACACATCGAACATTTTGCTTCAGACACTTTTCAGAATGTTGCCTCCTTCTAGTACCTACTGTAGTAAATGGGGGTGAGCATCAGTAAATGAGGGTGTCTACGGAGCGATTTGATTTTTTATTTATTTATTTATTTTTGCATCCAAACATAGACTATAATCTTGCCCCAGACAAATTAGGAATCCATGCAAAATTTGGTAGCAGTGGATTCAACGGTGTGGATTTGTATAGTTGGACAAACATACACACATACATACATTCCACTTTATATATAAAGATACATCAATGTTAATTGGACAGGGAACAAGCTTACACTCAGGCCAGGCTAAATTGAAGTGGAGGACAAGGAGGAAGGGAGAAGAGATAAGATACGGACGGCAATGGGAGACCTTAGAATAGTAACTTGGAAAGTTAGAGGCCTCAACATCTACCTGAAGAGAAATAAGGTAATGATGTACCTCAGAAGGCAAAAAATAAATAGATATAGCCCTCTTGCAAGAAACCCACCTCACCAAGGAGAAACAAGAGGTGGTTAAGAAGAAGTGGAGAGGGACCACCATAGGAGCAACAAATTCAGCCTATGCCAGAGGGGTGATCATCTGGGTGGTACCACACATGCCCTTCCAAGTGCTTCAGGCCACGGCGGAGTCAGACAGGAGGATGGTAGTGATGCGGGTTTTTTTTAGAGAACAGAGAACTGTGCATCATAAACAAATACGCCCCAACCAAGACACAGTGGCCTACTTCAAGACATTATACTGTAAAATTAGCCCCTACATAGGAGGCGCAGTCATATGGGGAGGGGATTTCAATTGCACACTGATGCTCAAAATGGACAGGTCGGATACTAAATTAGATAAACCCACCCCTGCAGTGAAAACTCTGCAGGCCCTGCTGAGAGATTTTGGCCTAGAGGATATATGGAGGCAGCAACACCCGAACGATAGGCACTACTCACACTACGTCGCCCCACACAACCTGTACACGAGACTGGACTACATGTTCGCCACTCCGGAACTAACTGGGGAAATGACGGGCTCAGAATATAAGGCGCACATTTTATTGGACCATTCCTCTCTGGTCCTGGCGTGGCGACACCAGCCCCCCAGAGCCAGAATCCCAACGTGGAGGCTGAGGGCTGAAGCATTGAAGGACACTGCATTCCGAGAGGACCTAAGGGAGGAGATAATCGGGTATTTCGATAATAACACTGGGAGTGTGGGGACGGAGGAACCCTATGGGAGGCCTTTAAGGTGGTAGTGAGGGGGGGCGGCTATATCTAAATATAGAGGGCTCCAAGGGGGTATAGAGCAAGAGCTACAGGAGACAGAAATGAAACTAGAAGGAATCATGTAAAGGGGAGGCACCTCACAGGAGGACGTTGATCAGGTGGGCTAACTACAACAGGCTTGTGGTGGGCTCTGGGAGAGGCTATGTAATCTAAACTATAAAAAATATATCGAAAGACAACGCGCACAGGGGGACAAACCAGGGAGGGAGTGAATGAGGGATTCCTTAGATTCTACAAACGCCTCTACAAAGACGCAGGGGAGACTGCAGAGCAGGATACTTGGGAGACACTAGAAGACATAGGATTACCTAAATTGAGCGGCGAAGAAAGGGAGAACCTAGATGCCCCTATCACACTAGAGGAACTAGAGACAGTGGTATTGTTACGCTCACCTGGACTCCACAGGGGTGTCGATCAGACCCGGACAGCTGCGGTCTCCTTCAACGTGATGCGTAGTGCAGAGATGACTGTCTGGACTGGCCCGCCTAGTCTTGTCTGCTGGACCCGAAGAAGTATTTTCCTTATGTTCATAAAAGATGAGCTCTCCATCCTGCGTGTCTTGCAGGGGCACGTAGATACCAGTTACTTCACTGGTTTGAAGGCGTTGGGAGAGTTCCGGTAAGTATTGACTCTGAAGTCCCTGGCGGGATTGGTAAGTATCAAGTTCAAAGAGTTCAATGTGCCGATGTTCACTCTTGTCCCCTTCCTTCCTTAAGTTGCAACTGAGTTTGTGAGAAGAAGGTCTTGTAGCTGCTGCTGGCGTTCAGGTAAGAGTCTGTGCTACCCAACGCTGTCCGGTAACTATTGCATGCGTTAACGTGTTGTTTTTCTCCCTCTTTACAGATGCGGCATATGAAAATGTGGAGAGTTATGGAATAATACCACCGGTGGTAAGTCTATGGTTGTAAGAGGTTGTATTTGTTTATTCCCTTGGCTCACCTTGTTTTTTCTTGTGTTCCCTAGGTGCCGGATTACGGCGAAGAAATGATGGATACAGTGCTGGATCGAAAGATGCTGTGAGAACTGGTGAGTATGGCGCCGTGCTGGAGCTGGCGAAGCGACGCGTGCAGGACTGATGTACTTTCCAAGTCCGGAGATGAAATGGTTCCGGAAATAGGTGAGGAATTTGAAATAAGTTCGTTTTCTAACCTTGTCCTTTTCTTCTTCTTTATTCTAGGAGCTCTGGATTCGAGGCGGGCGTGGCAGAAGACTGGATGCTGGCTGCAGGCACGCGGGCGTGGCAGAAACTGGATGCTGGCTGCAGGCACGGTGAGCGTCACGCTGCTGGATGCAGAATAACGCGAAGCATGTGCTGCTGTTCGGGTGTGGTTTAAATAGCCTCCAAAGTAGTTCCAGATAAGAAGTTCCCTAGAACCATGCCCGAGTAAAAAATAGTCCCTGTAACAAAATAGTCCCATCCAGGCCTTGTGTAGGCTTGGACTCTTTTGCAGCATGGTCTGCATCAGGTAAGTAAAGTCTATGAGCCTGGCGCCTAAGGCGCCAGGACTGATTTCTATGATGAGCCTGGCGCCTAAGGCGCCAGGACTGAACCCAGACAGCCCCTAGCCGGGGCTGCTGAGGTTTAAATAAATGTCTGGATGCCTGCTCCCGGAGCTGAGGGCCTTGGTCCTGATGCCCGGGGGTAGGCATCATGACAGGTATCACATCTGCCCATGTGCAAAGCCCCGGGGACAGATGGACTCCCCAGTGAATTTTATATAACATATAGACAGGAAGTGCTCCCCCTGCTATTGGCAATGCTAAACGAGGCCTTTGAGAAAGGGAGACTCCCGGAATCCCTAAGGGAGGCGGTAATCATTCCGCTTCTCAAACCTGACAAGCCAAGCTCGGATTGTGGGTCGTACAGACCCCTATCCATGTTAAACCAGTACAGCAAAATTCTCCCGACAGTGCTAGCGAACTGATTGAAAAGGGTAATAAACAAACGTATACACCCCGATCAAACCAGCTACGTCCCAGGCAGAAGCATATCCGATAACCACAGAAAGCTACACCATATCATAGAAGAGGCAGAGGGCGACCCGAGCGATATAGCAATAGTCTCGTTAGATGCAGTGAAAGCCTTTGACTCTGTAAGGTAGCCATGGATGATGGCAGCGTTGAAAGAGTACGGGATGGGACCTGGGTACCTGCGGTGGGTGAAAATGGTGTATAGCTCCCCAATAACCAGGGTCAAAACGGGGCCGATAATTTCAGACAAATGGCAACTCATCAGAGGCACGAGACAGGGCTGCCCATGGTCCCAGATGCTAAATATCCTGGATTTAGAACCACTAGCGATCTGCCTAAGACCGCAGTACGAAGAAATAGGGGTCCACACTAAAGGGGGACCACACTTGATATCGTTGTACGCGGATGATATGCTGCTATACCTGCGCTTCCCAGAGGAAAACCTGCAATATGCCTTGGAGGTGATGGAGCACTACGCGACTCTCTCGGGTGAACCCCAAAAAGTCATGCATGTTCCCCCTGGGTTGGTACACTGGAGTCCCACAGGAGAATTTACCTATCATGCAGATACCCTGGCAGACTAGAACATTCAGATACCTGGGGATTAATATATAACACCTGATCACAGAAGAGCACAAATACAACACAGAGAGGGCAGTGGATGGTATCAGGAACAGTATGGGGTTCTGGGCAAAGCTCCCCCTAGCCATGGTGGGGAGGGCGGCTTTGCTCAAGATGGTGGTCCTGCCTAGATTACTACACTTCTTTGCAAATATCCCGTACATGTTGCCCAACCGGTTCTTTACCACACTCCAGAGCCTATGTAGGGGTTTCCTATGGCACAACTCCAGAAACAGAATAGCCCTATGGAAACTGCAGAACACTTATGACAGAGGGGGCATAAACCTGCTGAATTTCGAAATATACCGCTTGGCAGGGCAGCTACAATATGTAGCTAGGTGGCTGTCGGAAGACGAGACAGCAGAATCTAGACTGCTGAGGGCCGAATGCGATCCATATTTCCTAAAAGAACTGATATGGCTACCCAAGCCAGAGCTGCAAGGGCGCTCGGGATTGCTGGAACTAGGCTGGAAGACATGGCGCAAAGCATGCCGAACTGTGGGAAACCTGGCTCCAAGCTCCCCGCAGGCACCACTCGTGGCGCTATGTGGGGCGGATGAGCAACTGAAAACAGGGATCCGCAAATACTGGGAACCGGTAGGCCTGGCAACCCTGGGAGATATATGGCAAGAGGGGAAAGCACTGGACTTTCAAACGTTAGTGGATGAAACGCGAGTACACAGGGGGCAACATATTACATACACTAGAATAATCAAACGGATAAAGGAGGTGTGGTCCGAGGCTGTTCTAGCAGAACAACCTGACACTGCCATCGAAACAATGTATGATATCTCGGAGGGAGGGCACGAAATATCCCGGATCTATGAACTAGTGATGTCTAGAGTGGGTAAGGAGTTGCTCCAATTGAGACGAGAGTGGGAGGAGGAAGCGGGAGAACCCATGCAGGATGATATTATAAAAAGGTGTCCAGGAATGCCAGGCTGCAGCAGATTCAGCTATATGTCACCCACAGGGCATACATGACCCCTCTTAGGATCGCCAGGTTCGGGAACACAGATGTGCAAAAATGCCCCAAGTGTGGGGAGGTGGATACCGGGATGATCCATATGTTCTGGGCGTGCCCGGAGGTGGGGATATTTTGGGGGGAAGTCAAGCTACGACTATCTGAGAAGGGAATCAAGCTAGAAGTAGAATGCACATGGGCATGCATAATGGGGGGATTTACCAGACCACCTAACTTTAAGCATGTCTGCAATCTCAAGGACCTGGCCTACATTCTGGCCAAAAGGAGAATAGCCATGGGATGGAAAGCGGCTCATAGACCCAGAATAGAGGTATGGTGGAATGTTCTCCTGAAATGGGCAGATGCCGAGACAATAGCATGGTATGAGGCAGCAAGCGGAGGGGTAGGAGAGACGAAGTGGGACCTCTAATAGCATGGATTCAAATGGTAGCCACACTATCGGGATCCTCCCTAGCCGAATCCAGTGAATGCGACACGTCCGAGAACGGTGAAGGAGATTAGCCCCCAGAGAATGGAAACCCGTGGAACTGAGGTGAAAGCTCGAGTTAAAGTGGAGGTAGGGGGGGAATACAGCAATAAATAACATGTAAATGAATGCTATGAAGCAAGTAACCGGAAATGTCGGGTGTGTTGGTTGTTTTGTTTGTTGAAAAAATCAATAAAATGTATTTTTAAAAAAATAAAATAAATCAATGTTAGGCACACAGAGAGCATCATCACAAAAACAAGCATTGTTATTCGATGGGTAGGCAACTGATTTGAGGAGGCAAGGATCAAAGATATGTCTGTTGCTGGGTGATATGTCGAGTGGCCTATTAGACAAACAGGCTGTAAGATCGGCTTTGTGCATTGTGTTTTCCTAGGCAGGATTGCGCAACTTCATGCTGGCTAGGGAAATAGGGTCAGGGCTGAAGGGGTTGGTGCCTGTTGCCGGGGGTATTTCCACCAGATCCCCTGCTGCTAGTGGATTCTACGTTGGATTGGCAGAGTCGAGCCAGTGGGTTACTGAGTTATGAAACAGGTTGCAAGATTTCATATGGTTCTCCATGGATTTCGTGCTGCGTAGGTGATAGTCTCGAGTCTATAAACTTGTTGCGTATGCTGGTGGTCAAGGGCCTCATAGGGTGAAGGCAACTCAGGGTTGTGCGTGCTTAAAGTCACAGATTCCTTGGACATTGCATGGTTCTGCCACTAAGGGTTTTAGGGTTGCGACAGATGCAGCAAGAGGATTGCTGGCGCATACCCTTTGCAGGCTCAGCACCGCAGGCGGGAGAAAAGGGGTTGGTGTGATTGCAGAGTGCTCCGTTAACTGGCCAGGACATGGTGGGATTTATGATATGAGCATGAACGAGTCTGGGCTCATACCTGACTTGCGTGGTAGGCGTCCAAAGCCATCCAAATTCCAGACAGGATGTTCCTTGGGTCTTAAGTGTGGGCCTCTGGTGGGGGCTGGCGAAGCCTGCCGGCCTCCAGGAAGTCCTGCATTAAGAAGGACCAGTAGCCCATCAGGGCAAGGAGTAGGTGGTCTAATGGCAGGGCCAGCAGCTCTGCTGGACGTCGATGTCGCTGCGGCGGCCATCTTTGAGCAAATAAACATTTTGTATCGGTAATGCTCCATGAGGCTTAGGATGCAACATACCCCTGACTCTGTGGGGTCAGCGGCAACCCGCAATCACTTCCCCAACGCTTCTTCCTGCTCAGTCCCACCAGACAGGGTGGGAAAGCATCTGGTTGCTTTTGGAAAAAAAGGTCATCACAACAGCAGCCACGACCATCACGGTGGTCAAAGCCATGGCCAACCTGTCCCGGTACAACTGGGAACTCTGGTTCATGATGGGACACATTCTAGAGTTCCTACCAGACAATAAAAAACAGGAAGCTTTCACTCTTTTCCGTGAAAGAGAATTGGATTGGGACCATGCAATATTTGTAGCTGTGGGCATTGCGTACACCAGGTTTTGGCAGCTGGGGAATGGTGCTGTACTTCGCAGGCAAGGCTGGCTCAAGGCTACTAATTTTCGCCCAGAGGTTCGGACAATAGTGGTGGATATGCCATTGAATGGCGTTGACATCTCCATAAAGAAGGCAGATGAGCTATTGCAGACGATCAAAACAGACACGGCCCGCTCGCTGGGCACATTGAAACAGAGGCGCTAGTCCTTTCACTCAGGAATGTCTTGTTTCTTCTGAACTACAGGAGAAAATTGGCCTTCAGACCAGTCTCCACCATATAAGTCTCCTTCCTACTTGACTTCTGACACACACAGGAATAAAAGGGTGCAAGCACAGGAGTGGAAACGAAGCAGCCACCAAGACCGCGCAACAGGACTCCAGCCTGTCCGTTTAAATAAAGGTTCCTCTGCAGATGCCATCTGTCCCTCTCCATGAACCGATGGCATCTTTTTGAAACACTGACGCGCCTGTGTGCCTGTTGGTCCCCAGACCCACAGTTCATTTAATATAGCACATTACAGTCGTCCTGTACAAGTTCGATCTAAACCTTTGGAGACACAAACCCCTTCATCTCCATGTACATTCTCCCTAAAATGGCTGGTCCCTGCATTTGCCTGAGACCTTGACAGCCCGAAACTCGAGTTGACAGCCAACTAAAGTGATTATCTGCAACTAATTACAATTTCAACCCTTGTGCATTTCACTGCAATTTAGCATTTCATCAGCAAGACATATCCATTGTTTGGTAATTGGTACAAAGACATAGACTGCTGCTGCTAAGATTAATGCATTAATACCCACTATTTTTACCTGATTTTATGTTGCTGTGATCTGTTGTTCAGTTCTGTTTGTATGAGTATGATTGGAGTGATTGTGATGTAATTGTTATATGTGGCAGTTTTGAGGGTTGTGCTCTAGTTGCTGGGTAGCCAGATGGCAATGACGTTTACCCGCACTGTGCAACAACTCTGTTATGTTTTTTTTTGTTATAGGGCAAAACCTTGTCTACCTGTTTAATGGTGCATTAATGTCAACTGTTTCTACTCTAGGACTCCCACCCACCATTCATTCATTGCAGAAAGCGGAGAAACATATACTGCAAGATGTTCACTCTTTTCTGTCAAAAAGTGCCACTGAGAATGTACCACACAACCAGCAGGGACATGGCGTCTACTCCAGGTATTTCCTAGTATTGAAAACGTCAAGGTGTTGGAGACCCACACTAGAACTCTGGGCCATAAACATATTACAACTTTCAAAATGGCAACCCTGTAATAGGCCCTGTCCCAGCTGCAAGAAGAGGATTTTCTAGCGTCCCTGGACCTAGAGGACGCCTACTTCCACATATCCATCAGAAGCAACGCCGCTACCTGCGCTTCATGGTCACAGGTTGCCACTTCCATTGCAATCTCTACCTTTCAAGTTCTGGTTGGCCCCAAGAGTTTTCACCAAATTCCTGGCCCACAGTAGTGGCACATCTGTGCTGATCGGATGCACACGTCTACCGGGAACCTAGACGACTGGCTCATGCAGGCGCATTGTCCACCTTGGCTGCCCAGCACAATACACTGACCATTCAATACTGACCGCTCTATACCTGCAGTTTCAAGGGTTTCGGTGAAAATGACTGAATCCAAATGACCTAACCAACCAAAAGTCAAAAGAAGGTACCACCAAATGTTCGACCTTCGTTCAGACTTTTGGTTCTGCTTACTTTACTGTGAGCAGGGGTTGTGGGGGACACCCCTGCAGCTGACGCGAAAAAAAAAAAAGGAAAGGACCCTGCGGCGCCGGTTCCCGGTCACGGAAGTGAAAGAGAACTGGCATTGCAGGGACACGGCGAGATGGAATTGAAAGTAAGTAAGGGGTGGGGCGGGGGGGGTTTGGGTAGGGGTTTGACCACATCAGGACTGTTCAGGGGAGAAAAGACTGAACATTATTTTGAACAAATAATCTTCGGTCATTTCTCCCTCAAACATTTCCACCTCGGTCAAACAACTCCAAATCGTTTCAAGGGTTCTCTTTGAACTATCCACAATACTGTCAAATCTCATCTCAGCAGGCTCTCTACTTGGGGGCATGCCTGGACACGCTCTCTTGGAGGGCGACTCCTTCAGAGGAGAAAGTTCAATCCCTTCTCACCGATGTGTGACGGCTCTCCCGGCTGCAGGTTGTTGGCTGTTTCTGTCGCCTATTAATGTCCCTACTGTGGATGTCTACTTGCATCCCCCTATTGCGGCACTGCAGGCTTTGCAAGCGTCCTATACAGGAGTTCCTCGATGCATGCTGGCATGATCCTGGGAGGACAAGGTCTTGCTGATGCAGCAATTCTGGAAACAACTGCAGTGGTGATCAGTCCAAGCTTACCTTGTTCAAGGCACTCCCTTTTGTCTGCCCCCTCACCAATTCACTGTCACGACAGATCCCTCCCTGGAGGGCTGGGGCGTGCACATGGGGCACCTACATGCTAGAGGTTTATGGACAGAGGAGGAGAAGGCTCTCCATATCATCCTTCATGAGCTGCGTGCAGTCTTTTGGGTTCCATGTAATAATGTCGCCACAAAAATATCGCCATACAAAAATATAGCTGAAAAATGGTCGTTTTTTGTGGCGACATTATTATTATAATTTTTTTGCCCCTACCGACACATATATGGTCACCCAAATAATATCACCACAACATTTTCGCGCCAATATTATTTACGGCGACCATATATGTGGCGATATTAATACCTGATACCGTCTTTTGGGTACTCAAGTCATTCCTCCCAGATGTTACCGGCTGGATGGTTCAGATCTGTATGGATAACACCATGTGAGATTGCCATTATGGAAGGAGACACAGACAACAGTTTCAATGTAACAGAAATACCTTTATTAACTTAAATGTCAGGGTGGGGGTTGCGGCCTAACCTGCCCTATGCTAAGGTGAGATTTCCCTACCAAAAGAAACTAAGGCTAGTCTATGTCAGTAAATTCAACTTAAAAGTCTGTCTGTGTCTAAAACCTATGCTTGCCCTCACAACTAAAGCAAAACAATGTTTAGTGATGTCATCTATAAACTAACAAGTGTTCCAAAAGTACATTTCTGAGCTATTTCCAACTCAGGCTTATTCTTCAGCTTCTCCTCCCCAAGTACCAACACGTTCACCACAGTGTTCACGTTACCATCTTTTGGATTTAAGGTAATACAGTTCCAAACCTTTTTAAATGTCAGGATTCCCTTCCCTAAGTTCAATCCAGTTTCTTTCCAGCAAGTCTCAGGGTTCCCTTCCCCAAGTTCAATGTAACAGTTGTCCCAAAAGAAAGTATATTGAGACTCCATCTTTAAGATAAGTTCCAACAATGCTTCATAGCTCAGGGTTCCCTTCCCCAAGCTTTAAATGCACCAATGGTAGTTTTCCTTTTTACACAATGGTAGGTTTTCTTGTCTACACATAGGGTTTCTCTGGTCTGGGTGCAGTTGTCAGACTACATGGTCCACCCATGACAGGTCACGCAACCAGGAACCCTTAGTTCTCCTGCTCAGACATAGGCTCCTCAGTGTCGTGCCTCTGTGTTTCAGATTCCTTAGTTTGTCTTCTTTATTCTGTATACATTCAATGTCTTGTTGTATTTCAAGGTCTTATTCACACTTCAATTCTGGTGACCCCTTTCCTCCCTTCATGCATAGCCTCCTCCAAGGTTATTGTCCTTTAAGCACAATTTTGGGGATCAGCACAGTTTGATATTCAACAAACAAATAGTTTTCCAAATGTAGCTTCAAAACAAACAGTTTCTCAGACCTGACTTCAACTCTGCAGTCAGAGTCCTTAGTTCAACTTAGTTTACTATTTTCTTTCAGTGGATAATTCAATATTAGCAGGTTTGCTACTTTCATTCAGTCTGTTACTCAATATTGGAAGGTTTGCTGCTTTCATTCAATTTGTTATTCAATATTGGCAGGTTTGCTGCTTTCACTCAGTTGGTTATTCAATATTAGCAGATTTGCTATGCATCTCGTCACTTGCCTTTCTTTCATTCATATAACTTCACAGTTCTATCTTTAACTGAAGCATTTATTCCCTCAGCACTGTTTACTACTTTCACAGCCCGCTCGTAGCGCCCTGGTCTCTGGGTAACTTCCCCAGCACTCGCCGGTCGTGGGCGTCTTCTCTACAGACCTTTCCCTTTCTATCCCCCTCATCACTCCTCTCTCCTGGAGTGATCACTTTCTCCTTTCCTCCCAGCTCACTCTCTCCACCTCTCAGGCTAAGCCAACTCCAGCACTACCACCTACCTTCTCAGTTATCCGACCCATGAAACGTGTGTCAGTTGAGGCTTTCGCCGCCACCTTCTCACCTCCCTCCCCCTTTATCTGACTCATACCCTGACACAGCCCTCTCCACGCTGCACTCTGCTGCTCTGATACTCTTGATGTTCTTGCCCCTGTCATGAAGACCCCCTTGAAGCCCAAAACTAAGTGCAACTCCTGGTATGATTCAGACCTCGCCACCCTTAAATGCAAATGCAGGGTGGCTGAGAGGAAATTGGGTGGTACGGTACATCCTCTGACAAACTGGCCTGCCGCCTGCTCCAAAGGCAATACCGGCTCTCTGTCTGCACAAAGAAGAGAGCCCACATCCAAGTCTGCATCTCTGCGGCATCTAACAACTCGGCCGAACTCTTTAAAATCTGCAAGGAGCTGGGCCATCCTGCCGCAGTCTCTACCTCTCCTGCCCCCTCCCAGGCCCTCTGCACTGCCCTGGCTTCCCATTTCATCTATAAAACTCAGGACATCCTGTTCTCTCTCTCTCTCTCTCTCTCTCTCTCTCTCTCTCTCTCTCTCTCTCTCTCTCTCTCTCTCTCTTCCTCTCCCCTTACCCCCTCTGCTCCCTTTGGCCCCTCTTCAGCCACCTCTCCTCCCCCTTCTCTGCCCCTCCCCTGTTCGACCCGGACAAGGTTTCCAGACAAATCTGATCTATGAAAATCCCGTCAAAACAGGTTCACCCCTGTTCCTCCAAAACCATCAAGGACCACATTGACACCCTGGCCACTGCTCTGGCTGACTTATGCAACCACTCCTTCACCACTGGGGGTCTTCCCATCACCCCTGAAGCACTCCCTTGTGCACCCTCTTCTTAAGAAACCCTTTGCCGACCCGTCGTGCCTGGCTAACTATCGCCCAATCTCCATCACTCCTTTCCTGGGCAAACTCCTGGAATGGCTGGCCAGCTTAATCTTCACACTGAATCTGTTGGTTGTCTCTATGACCATCAGTCTGGCTTCAGAGCTGCCAGAAGCACGGAAACTGCTCTCCTAAACATCAGTGAAGACCTGTTCTCAAACCTCGATTCCAACACCCCCTGTGTCCTCATCTTACTTGATCCCTCTTCTGCCTTTGACACAGTCAACCATGCCACCCTGAAAACCTGGGTATCACCAATCAGGCCCTAGTTTGGCTGACTTCTTTCCTCTCTGACCCTCCCAGGTCCAACTTGGGTTGTCTCTCTCTCCCGCTCTCTCTCTCTCTCTCTCTCTCTCGCCCTCTCCCTCTGGTGTTCCCCAGCGGTCTAATCTCTCTCTCTGGCTGTTCAACCAATACCTGGCACTGCTTGCCCACCGCGTTGCCACTCTCTGCCCTACCTTTCAGTGCTATGCGGATGACACTCAACTAATTTTCATACTCCCCTCCTCCACTTCTTCTCCTTCCCTCATCTTTGACTGTCTGTCTGCTATCCAGGAGTGGTGTGCCGCCAATGATCTCTGCCTTAATGCCAGTAAGATTAAGATTCTCCTCATCGGCACACCTGCTCCCTCCTTTCCTGTAACTCTCTGGCCGGTCACTCTTGGCCCTCTTCCTGCTCCCACCTGAGGCTAAAAACCTCGGGGTCATCTTCAAATCCACACTCTCCTTCTCTCCTCACATCGCTGACATCTCTAAGAAGTCACACTACCAGCTGCACCTCCTCAGAGGTATTATTCCTTTCCTCTCCTTCCCCCAGAAGCTCACTCTCTCCAGAGCTCTGGATCTCTCTAGGGTGGACTGCTGCAACAGCCTCTTGCTAAATCTGTCTGCTTCTACTCTCCACCCTCTGCAACTCATCCAGAACAGGACTGTGAGACTTGTCCTTGGCCTCAAGCCCAGGGATCGTATCTCTTCAGAACTGAAATCTCTGCACTGGCTCCCAGTGGCTGCGAGGATTAAGTTCAAAACCCTCTGCATTGTCCACAAGGCGTTCTGGGGCCTGGGGCCTCAATACCTTCAACTCTCTCTTCCTAAATATCTTCCTTCTCGAGTTCTTCGCTCATCCCCCTCAGGGTCAGTCGTTTCTCCAAGCAATGAGTTGGTGGTAGAACTCTTTCTTCGGCTGAGGCCTCCCTCTGGAACAGCCTCCCTGCGTCCCTGAGACTTGAGGAGAACCAACTCTGGTTCCGAAAGCACCTCAAAACCTTCATCTTTGCTTCTGCTTTTTCTCTTTCTCTCCCTTGCTGAACTCCTAGCTGAAACTGAAACTGCACTGGTCACCTGGCCAACCCTCTGATCTCGGGCCCAGGTTCCCCTCCCCTCCAGCAGGACACCTGCACTGCCTCCCTGGAAACCACTGCACCTGGGGACTGTTTTATGTATCCCTACAGTCCCCTACGCGCACTTGACACCGGATGTCTGCCCTTGCACTTGCCACCAGCTGGCTGCAACTTTTACTTATGCCTTTTATTTATTCTATTTGTTTACTTTATATACTGTTAATCCCATGTACTGCATTGCCCGCTCCCCCTACACTTTTCCCCTTCCCCTTTCCCCTGCACTTGCGCGATCTCAATGTCACCTGGCCTAGTAGGATCGTTGTCTCTGTCTTCCCTGTGTTCCCCTCGCTGTGCCTTGAAACACTTGTGTATAAGCGCGTTATAAATGCCATATCATATCATGTAGTCCTTCTGCCGCCACAAATGGACCATCAGCTTCTCCTTCCTCTTCTCCTGCACCTGAAACTCATTTATACATTTAAAGTTCCCACTCGGGTACTTTCTGCCACAACAACTTAACCGCTCATTATACTTCATCAACTCCTGAGCCCCTCTTCCTCATCCCAGTACCACAAGCATAATGGGACTTGAAGTCCCTAGTTGTTGTTACGTCAAAATTGTCAGTTTGTTTAAAATAAGCCATTAGGACTTTAGGAACATTAGGGGAATCATTTAGAGCGGTCTCCCACTCCCCATGGCATGATTCCTCTCCCACGTGATCCTCCTGCATAATACCACCCCTAGGGTCAGGATCAGGTAGCGGCTGCCTTTCCTTGGCCACATGAGAGGAGGCCCATGTCGGGATCTGAGGGATAATCACACTAGATTCATCACACTTACCTGCTATCTCTGGTGCAAGCTAGTTTAGCGCATTCCTCCATTAAGAAGCATGAACCGGCAGTGACCTGTTACATCTGCTCTTCTTCCACGCTTTCCCTTTGGTCTAACCGGCTAGTCAAGGACCTCATTTGTTCTTTTTCACCTACCAGACCCCCAGCACCAGCCTGGGAGCTGAATGTGGTTCTAGCAAGACTCTTGAGACCTCAGTTTGAGTCAATGCTCAAGGCTTCACTCAAGTTTCTCTCTTGGAAGACTGCCTTCCTAGTCGCCATCACATCAGCACAGAGAGTAGGTGAGATCCAAGCGTTTTCCTATAAGGCACCCTACCTGACTTTCAACAAGTGCAAGGCGTTTTTTATGCAATAACCCATCTTTTGTGCCCAAGGTGTCTTCAGCATTCCCACTCAACGACCCAGTGGTGTTCCCAGTCTTCTTCAAATCCCCTGCTTCTTCTGCAGAACGATCTTTACATTTTTTGGATGCCGTATGTGCTTTAAAGCAGCAGTTGCTTGCACAAAGTCATTACGAACTACCGCTCAGCCCTTTGTTACATTTGGTCCTGATGCACGAAAAACATTTTCCAAGTCTTTGATCAACAAGTGGCCGCCACAATGGCTTTCCTCTCTGGGGTTCCCCTGCTAAACATCTGCAGGGCAGAGACCTGGAGTTCTGTACACACTTTTACAAGATTTTACTGCATCGACAAGGATTCTGTTGCAGAGTCCGCCAGCCGGCTCTGTGTAACCTGTTTGCGTATGGCCAGTTTCTACTGTGGTAAGTGTTTGCATCAAGGGCATTCCTCGGCACATTATGGTTATTTGGAACTGCTTTGTAATCTATTCACAGCATGTGAATCAATGAAAGATCCAATGCTGGAGAACAAATAAATGACTTACTTGTAACTCCTGTTCTCCAGTATTGGTATCTTTCATAGGTACACATTTGACCCGTCCACCTACCCCAGTAGCTCTTTTTGGCTCATACTGCTACTTTACGTGTGCTATGCCAAAATCTGAAGATGGCATCCAGGTGTGAAGCTAAGGGAGCCCTTTCCATTGGCTGTGGGTAGTATGATCCAAAATGACTATACTAGAGCACTAAAGTGACTGAAGTTTTCAGTTTAAAAATAAACTGCTCAATCTTAGTGAGGATTCCCAGGCTGATGACTTGAAATATTCACAGCATGTGACTCTATGAAAGATACCAATGCTGGAAAACATGAGTTACAGGTAAGTAACTTATTCCTTGGTAACCTAGTGAATGTGTACTGAGTCGAAGAGCAGCCATCTGGTAGTTAATGGGAAGGGCCCTTGGCGCCTTGGCAAAGGAACTGCAGATACAATTGGACTTCAGCTGGCTAGGGGGTGGTCGAGCCACGTGCAAGGCAGGCACCCAAGGGAGGGGACAGCACCCCCAGCCGTCCTGGAGCTTTGGCCGGGGAGTGTTAGGGAGAATTCTCTGTTTAGGCTGAATTTCCTAACCTAGTGAGTCCCCCAGCAGCTTTGCTGGACTTCTGGAGTTTTTTTTTTTCTCCTGCCAAGAGTGAGTCTCTTTTCTTCACACTCTTGGACATGATTTGAGGGGTTCCTTTGACTGTTAATGTGTTTTATGGGCTATGGGGTCTTTTACTCCATAGGGTCTCATGTGTTTTTACTATGTGTGTTACACATTACCCTCAGTGCAGTGACACAGGGGTGTCATAGTGACACCCCATCATAGACTCCATACCCTGGGACTGACTGTCTCCCAGGGCATGTAAAGTCACCATTGGCTTTACTAGTCCCAAATTATGAACAGAAACCAGTACAAACCATCATATTGTGGACGTACTGGTCGGGGCAATTCGATTGCCCCGGGGTCTTTTCGTCGAGGGGGCACTTCTCCGTCCCCCCTGATCGAGTTTTGGCTGGTGGCAGTGGATACTACTTTTTATATTCGACCGCAAATATATCTCTATGGGATTTTCCCATTGTTCGAGGCTACCAACTTTAATTATTTAATTCTCATAGCCTCAAACATACCGCCGGTTTATTTATTTAATATTAATTTGCCGGTTGGTATTTTCTGCCAGAACTCGATTCTAAAATGGCGTTTGTGTTCTCTTCTGTGACTCCAACCCAAGTCGAGCCCTTTGTTCCTATTTTTGGTGGGCTTCTCCACAGAAGCCTCCAAAAGTGGTGCCACTCTGTCTGGGTACCACAGGGGGTGTGGGAGGGGGTTTAGGCACCCTGGACTGAGTTACCTTGGTAACTCAAGTCGCACTCTTGTGTGATTGGCCCAAGTGGTGAGCCAGCCGACTCACCACTTAGCATGTTTGATTGACAGCTAGGCTGAGTGAATGGGGGTGTGCTGCATAAAAGCAGGGCTTTTGGGACTGGAACTTCAGAAGTCGCCACAGGACCTGAGAATCCGACGAGGGAGAAGCTGAGCCGACCTGCTACGACGACAACACCGGTGGAGCCCTGCGGAACCGACTCACCACTTCCCGACGACAGAGAAGATCTCACGGCTGGAGAGTCTTCTTCCCCTGACTGGTGGGCACAACCAGTTTACCTTCTTTTCCTCGCATCCCAGGACGTCTTGTGGTCGAATTGCCCGTGCCAAGCACCCCCGGCAACCGGATAGTCACTTACCACTGGACCGCGAATAAAAGGACCGCTCCTTTTAACTGAGAACTCCGCGGCTGGTTTCTTCCCTGGCAGTGCAACGGACTCCTGTCTTCCTCCCCGATGAGATCCTCTCTTCCCCCGGACGAAGCATCCGCTGCCAGGAACAACTGCCCCCGCTGGAGTATTCTCACCACTTCAAGGTACCGTGTCCGCCAGGCCTCCCTTTCTAAAGATTGCTACAAGGTAATAATAATTCCTTAACCTTCTGGACTGGGGGGGCCACCTTGACCATCTAACTGGTCCCTTTCTTTTGGTCCAACTCTTTCTGAACTGATTTCGAGACTTTTGGGCACTTTGAACCGTGTGACCTTGGACACATTTCGACAGGAGCCTCTTACAGTGGGTCCGGCCTTGTTAACTTTGACTTTACGGTTTTAACCTGCCTTCTTCTCCTACTGTGTTCTTCTGAAAGTGTTGGGATCTGTTTCTATCTTTGCTCTGCCTTTCTCTCCCTTTTAAACACATTGATTAGAGTGCCATCTTCGTAAAGCGCTCACCGCTGTCTGAAAATAAGTGTTGTTTTACTTAAGACTTGTCTAACTAATCGTTGAAGGGAGTGTATATCTTTTAGTGACCGTGTTTTTGAACTGCTTAATATTAGTGCCTGTGTGTTTTATTAGATGTGGTTTTAAATAAATACTTATATCTCTTTTACACCAAGCTCTGGTCAGTGTTTGCTTGTTCTACCGTGTTCTTTTGACCTATTGTGAATACTCTGTATACTGCCTAACTCTTCTTGAGGGAAGTCTGACTGCTCAGCCACAGCTTCCAAATGAATCAGTGTGGTACAGACTGCTACCAAGTGGGTTTACTGCCAAACACCTGTAGTCTTAAATCTTTTGCAGTGATCCCAGAGGGAACTGCACAGGTTTCTGCCTAACAGGGAGCAATATAGCTTTTCCCTCCAGGTGGGACCGGGTCCCTGCCGGAGCACCCCGGATCCACCGCTGAGCAGGCGGACGGTCAACCCATGTGCGAGGCAGATGCCCAAGGGAGGGTGCAACCCCCCCCTTACCCAACCACCACTGACACTCCTGGAGTTCTGACAGTGGCGCGTTGGGGTATTTTCCATTCAGGGAGGGACAGGGACCCTACCGGGCGCCCGAGGTCCCCAGCTCTGCAGGGCATGGTCATCCCATGTGCAAGGCAGACGTCCAAGGGTGGGGGCAGCAACCCCAGCTATCCTGGAGCTCTGGCCAGGGTGCGTTCGAGCTTTTACCTCCAGGGAGGAACCGGGACCCCTACTGGGCACTCCGGGTCCGCTGCTGGGCAGGTGCATAGCTGTCAGGTTTCCCAGTTCCATGTGGAATCTATGAGCCAGTCCTGTGTTTTTTTTCACAATGCATGCTGGTACTTGTGGGTCCACCCTTGCAATGGAAAAACCGAAACTACCAAGTTACAGCATGGCATTGGAAGTTAAAAGCAGGACTGTCTCGAGGTGTCACTATTGGAACTGGGAAATTTGGCAAGGAGGATGTTCATGCCGTGGATAAATTGTTTTCTGTTTCTCCATGCAGAAAGGCTTTACAAAGTAAAGAACAGCTTTATGTATTTTCCAAAGGTTTCTTTGATTTCCATTTCATACTGTAGGAAAGCAGATGACTCAAGCTTAATGCAGGCTGCATCACAGCACCACAGAGGGGAAAGCCACATCTGAGATGGCGTCAGGCCCTTCAGCAGACTATGGCCCTTCCAGCAACCTGACCAAAGACAATTTAAACAGCCTGACTCAGCTCAGCCATGTTCACATAGGTGCAAACTCTGACTCATAGTCTCACTTAGAAAGAGGGGGGGAAGCATACTATGATACAAGCAGTTCAGTCTAGCTGTGTCAGTTGTTGAAGAAAGAGCTGATGAGAGGTTTTGGTAGTGACTGATGAGTAGAGAGAAGTTGGAGAGTAAATTATATAGGGGCCTGGATTGAAGTGGGGGCAAGGAGGCAGTGTAACCCTCAAACCGTCTAACTGCCATGGCGACCCTTGCCCGGCACAAATCATAAAGGATGCCGCAAGGGACCTTTCCCCATTCAACACAAACTCATAAATGCCTCATTCTCCTCCGGTGCTATTCCCAACAATTTGAAACATTTGTGGGTCCTCCCACTCCTAAAAAAACAAACACTCGACCCGACGCATTCCCACTAATTATCGTCCCATTACGACAGTGCCATTCCTGC
The DNA here is from genome assembly GCF_040938575.1 of Ambystoma mexicanum. Taxonomy (NCBI): domain Eukaryota; kingdom Metazoa; phylum Chordata; class Amphibia; order Caudata; family Ambystomatidae; genus Ambystoma; species Ambystoma mexicanum. Next base: position 292,788,747 of record NC_090936.1, on the reverse strand, counting down.
TTAAAATCCTGGACAAGGTAGCGTACCTCCAAATTCAACAATACTTGGAATGCACCCACCTCCTAGGAGTACGTCAGTCAGGTTTTAGACTGCAACATGGAACGGAAACTGCACTGATCGACCTTAAAGCACAAATAGACACCCTGAGAGACAATGGTAACACAGCACTACTTCTGCTGCTCGACCTCTCAGCGGCGTTTGACTTGGTTGATCACAAGACTCTTTGCCATCACTTAGATTCGGCCACTCACTTTTCACAAGAAGCCATAGGCTGGATTCAATCCTTCTTAGATAATAGAACCATGCGGGTCTTTGCACCCTCAGCAGCGGCAGACCCTATTCCTATCACTTGCGGCGTGCCACAAGGTTCATGTGTTTCATCTATTCTGTACAACATATTCACAATGATGATCTAGATGGTCTAGGTATCACCTACACTAACTATGCAGATGATGCACATCCTCATCCCGTTGACGGGAGATTACGACAAGGATTTGGCCTTTGTGAACAGAGCATTTCGAGGGGATTGGGTCCTCCGACGTATTCCATATCTATGACAGGTAATCACCACAGCTGTGCTGCTTCGGAAACTTTTTTCGGCGTCTGCGTCCTGCGTCGATGACGTCGATGCACCGTCGCCGAGGACCTCCTCCGACGTCATCCGATGTGATAAGTAGGACGCACAACGCCCGTAGCCTCAGTTCCGTTTTTTCCGCGAACGTGTTGCTTCGTGAATCTCGGTTACGCCTCGACTCTTTGGAGTTCTGTTTTTGTGAGAAAATCCTTCGTGTGAAGATGTCTTCTACTTCGTCTTCGACCCAGCGTCCGGGCTTCAAGAAGTGCAGGGAGTGCGGGTCCAAGATGTCGGTGACGGACTCGCACGACGCCTGCCTCTGGTGCCTCGGGGAGGCCCACGACACGGATGACTGTATCGACTGCCAGTCGTTCACGTCCAAAGCCTTACGGGAACGTAAGAAGTTGTTGTCGGTAGGTCGGGTGTCCAAGCCCCGGAAGTCGAAGTCTGCAGGGCTTTCGACGGATGATTTGAGAGGTGACTCTCCGCGTCGTCGTCAGAAGTCTCGTGGGTCTCCTTCTAGGAGTCGGTCTCGCCACTCCTCGGCCTCTTCGAGGCATTCTCGGAAGCGCTAACAGCGGTCGTCTTCCAGGTCCTCTTCTGAGGACTCTGCCCGGCACGTCGCTTAGCCCACCAGCCGTGCGACGCCGGAGGAATGGGCTTCCTTCGGGAAGAAAATGCTGGCGATTCTCGAGTCGCAGGGTACTAAGCCATCCGCGCCCCCGAGTGGGGTCGGCCGTGAGAGGTCGAGAGACACCGCTCGCATGAGTGGTCGGCACGAGTCACGGGAGAGGTCCCGTTCGGACAAAGGGACTCGTTCTCGACGTACCCGTTCCATGTCCCGGTCCTCGACGCGTTCGAGACCGTGTGCACCTGTGATGTCTTCGAGGAAGACATCGACACCTGAGGCGTCAAGGGCATCGACAGGCTTTCTCGAGGCTCCGAGGAAGTCGTCTAAGCCGTCGACGCTCAGGTCGTCGAAGGACACGCTCGGAGCTCCGGCTTCAAAGACTGTGTCGACGCCGTCGATGCTGGCGACGCCTCATCTGATGTCGACGCCGATTTACTCGATGCGATCCTCTCGACGCCGGCGCCGATTCGCTCGACGAGCTCGACGCCTTTCGAGTCCGGGGTGTCGGAAGTACCCTGTGGCACGGGGGAACCCCCTAGGAAGAAGGCTCTGGTTAAGAGCAAGCACTCTCGGGTGCCTTCTTTTCACCACCTGGATAATATTTCGGAGGTGGATGAGGATTCTGATGGCCTGGTTCCTAGTCAGGTTCCAGATGAGATGGTCCCGGGCCATAGCCAATTTGATGATTTGAGGCAGTCACTGCATGATGCCAGTGGACTGGACACCTGTCCGGAGGTAGAGTTTTGTAGGCCTGAGCCTGGCTCTCAAGCCGATTTCTCGTACCGGCGCCTTATGGCCAGGGTTTCCGAGTACTTGGGTTGGTCTGCTCCCCCAGGGGAGTTTGTGCAGGATGATCTCACGGACATCCTTGATTTTGGTCCCCCAACTGACCCTGTACTGCCGTTTCATATGGCTCTACAGAGAAGGGTGGCGGCGGCTTGGACTGCTCCGGAGAGTCTCACGGTGGTGGGCAGGTCCTTGTTGCGAAAATACCGTCCAGCCAGTAGCGACCCCTGCTACTTGACCAGGCACCCCACTCCGGAGAGTTTGGTGGTGCAGGCGGCCACGGCCCCGGCAAAGCAGGCGTCGTACCCTACCATCCCTCCTGATGGGGACGACAAACGTTTTGATGGCTGGGTGAAGAAAGTGTTTTCTTCAGGTGGTATGGCGCATCAGGCGGCCAACTCCATTTGTGCCTTGTCTCGTTTCACACACACACTGTGGAACTGTGTTGCGTTAGCAGCTGAACATATTCCCGAAGGGGACGAACGGGATGGTTTCCTTGCTATGGTCCAGGATGGTAAGGATGCCATGTGTGAGTCCGTTCAGTCGGGTTTGGACATGGCTGAATGCGTCAGAAGGTCCATGGCGGTGAGCACCGTGATACGCAGGTTTGCGTGGTTGCGGAAGTCGGGGTTTGCTCCTGATGTGCAGTCCCGGCTCCTCAACATGCCCTTTGACGGTGAACACCTTTTTGGCAGCAAGGCTGACGAGAGCCTTGAGAGGTTGCAGACCTCCAAAGCTGCAGCAAAGTCGTTGGGCGCTGCAGTTCGCCAACCTCCACCTTTTCGTCCTAGGGTACAGCAATGGAGGGGTGGTTCCTTTCGCTATTACTCGTCCTTTAGTAAAGCGAGAGGAGCTGGCAGTCAAAGAGGCCAACGCAGGGGTACCAGAGGTGGACGACCGGGTACCCGTGGTGCCAAGGCCGCTCGGGCAGTTGCCTCTTTGCCCTCAGGTAACGCCGCAGCCGCTACCACTCAGTCATGAGGCCATGTCCCATGGTTCGCCGGTTGGGGGAAGGCTGGCACAGCATCTTGTAGAGTGGCGTGCCATTACTTCAGATGTGTGGGTTCTGGAGATCATAACCCACGGCTACTGTCTTCCCTTTCGGCAGAGGCCTCACGACAATCCACCGGGGAACCTCTCTTTGCAGAGTCCGGATCCGCTCCTTGCGCAGGAAATTCAAGCCCTGCTGGAGAAAGGCGCCATAGAACTGGTGCCTGTAGCGGAGAGGAACAAGGGATGGTATTCCCCTTATTTTTTGATTTCAAAGAAAGACGGGGGATTGAGACCCATCATGGACTTGCGCGGTTTGAACAAACTCCTCAGGAAGGACAAGTTCAAGATGGTTACTCTCTCTCAAGTCCTCCAGGCCCTTCAGCTTCAGGACTGGTTGGTGTCTCTCGACCTCAAGGATGCTTACTTCCATGTGCCGATCCATCCCAAGCACAAGAAGTACCTGAGGTTTGTGGTTGGCGACTCGCACTGTCAGTTTCGGGTCCTGCCGTTCGGATTGACCTCCGCCCCGAGGGATTTCACCAAGCTCATGGTGGTGGTGGCAGCGCATCTCAGGCAAGGGTGGATTCACGTCAACCCCTACCTGGACGATTGGTTGATCAGAGGGAGCTCTCCCGAGCAAGTCCTGGATCATCTGTCCGTCACCTGCCACACCCTTCACAGGCTGGGCTTCTCACTCAATTTAAAGAAGTCCCATTTGACGCCAACACAGCGGCTCCAGTACATCGGAGCAGTCTGCGACACTTCCCTGGGGCAGTGTTTTCCTCCCCAGGTGAGGGCTCTTCACATTCAGCAGATGGTGCACAAGTTTCAGCATGCCCAGACGCTCCCAGCGTTCGAGTTCTTGAGGTTGCTCGGCCTCATGGCATCCTGCATTCTTCTGGTGCCAGAGGCTCGCCTGCGGATGAGATCTTTGCAGTGGGCACTCAAGATGCAATGGTCGCAGTCCTCCGGCAGGATGTCGGACCCGGTTCAGGTGCCGCCCTCTGTCGCCCAGGAACTTCTGTGGTGGGCCGTCGAAGGCAACTTGATGAAGGGGGCTTCATTTTGGCTTCCCTGGCCGGAGGTGACGATCGTGACGGATGCGGGAGCTCATGCCAACGAGCTGACAGTCAGCGGTCGTTGGTCTCCGTCGGAGTCCAGACTCCATATCAATCTGTTGGAGATGAGGGCCGTCAGGCTAGCCCTGAAGGCTTTTCTGCCGACTGTGCGAGGAAAGAATGTCCTGATCCTGACGGACAACACAGTTGCCATGCACTACCTCAACAAAAAGGGGGGGGCAGGGTCACTTCCTCTGTGCAGGGAGGCGATGCAGCTCGAGTTCTGGGCCATCCAGGAGGAAGTTTCGATCTCGGCAGTTCATCTGGCCGGAGACGAAAACGTGACGAAAACGTGACGGCGGACGCTCTGAGCAGGCAGAGCACGATCTCTCACAAGTGGGAGTTGGCTCAGGAGATTCTCCTGGAGATCTTCGCCCTTTGGGGGACCCCTCAAGTGGATCTCTTCGCCTCCAGTGTCAACTGGAAGTGCGAGAGGTTCTGCTCGTGGGAATTTCCTCCAAAAGGAGCCTTAGGAGACGCGTTTGTGGTGGAGTGGTCATTCCTGCTGCTGTACGCGTTTCCTCCAGTCCCCATCATCCCGCAAGTGCTGTGGAGGTTCCCGGATGATCCTCATTGCTCCGGCGTGGGCTCGGAGGACGTGGTACCCGGACCTTCTCGACTTGTCCATCTGCCCTCCACGTCGTCTTCCCTACCGAGACGATCTGCTCTCACGGGAGGGGGGTCAGGTTCTCCATCCAGAGGTCAGATCCCTCAACCTTCACGCTTGGCTTCTGAAAGGTTGAGGTATAAGGATTGGGACCTCCCTGAAGACTTGATGGAGGTGTTGCTCTCGGCCCGACGGCCAGCAACAAAGTCTCTGTACCGTTGGCGTAAGTTCTGCGACTGGTGCAGAGTTCAGAATGTGGATCCTTTTGCATGTGACATCCCCATGGTTCTGTCCTTTTTACTTTCTTTGGCCCACAGTGGCTTTCAAGTGGGTACCATTAAAGGTTACCTGGCGGCGCTGTCCATCTTTAAGCGCTCGTCTGATGAGTGTTCCTACTTTAAAATCCCTTTAATTTCACAGTTTCTGAAAGGGCTCACTAATGTGTTCCCTCCGTCACCTTTCCTGGTGCCCGGTTGGGATTTAAACCTTGTTCTTAAGTTTCTCCTGGGTGCTCCGTTTGAGCCTTTACATTCTTGCCCTTTGAGGCTGTTAACTCTGAAAACTGTGTTTTTAGTTGCGGTTACTTCCGCTCGCAGAGTGAGTGAGTTACAGGCACTTTCAGTTAAGCCACCCTTCACTGTATTTCACAAGGACAGGGTTGTCCTTAGAGTTCGTCCTTCTTTTCTTCCAAAGGTGGTTTCAGAATTTCATTTGGCCCAGAAGGTTGTTCTTCCGGCATTCTATCCTCCTCCGCATCCTGGTAAGGAAGAGGAGAGGCTCCATAGGCTTGATCCTAGGAGAGCTTTAAGCTTTTATGTTTCACGCATTTCCCGGGTCAGAGTGGACGATCTTTATTGGTTACGCTGGAAAGCGTTTGGGACAAGCTGTGACGAAACAGACTGTCTCGCTGGATTATTTTGGCCATCTCGGAGTGTTACCGCTTGGCGGGTAAGGACCCGCCGGCTGGCTTGCGGGCCCATTCTACCAGGGGTATGGCTGCATCTACTGCCCTGCAAAGGGGTGTTCCTATTCGCAACATCTGTGATGCAGCCACCTGGGCTTCAGTACATACATTTATACGTCACTATTCCCTCGATTCCATCCGAGGACAGGATCTGGCCTTTGGCAAGGCGGTCCTTTGCTCTGCTATTTGATTGGCAATTCTAAAATTTAATTCTAAATTCTTTCCCTCCTCCTTGCTCTGGTACTGCTTTGGGAGTCTGTCATAGATATGGAATACGTCGGAGGACCCAATCCCCTCGAAGAACAAGTTACTTTCTTACCTGGTAATGTTCTTTCGATGGGATGGTCCGACGACGTATTCCATTTCGCTCCCTCCCTACCTTCCCCGCTGCAGAATTTCTTATGCGATTGCAGCTTACGTTCCGCAAGGCTTTGTGTCTGACTGACAGTAGACTAATGTCACATGTTCTGGGGGAAAAAACTACAACTGAGGCTATGGGCGTCGTGCGTCCTACTTATCACATTGGATGACGTCGGACATCGGAGGAGGTCCTCGGCGACGGCGCATCGACGTCATCGACGCAGGACGCAGACGCCGAAAAAAGTTTCCGAAGCAGCACAGCTGTGGTGATTACCTGTCATAGATATGGAATACGTCGTCGGACCATCCCATCGAAAGAACGTTACCAGGTAAGAAAGTAACTTGTTCATCTCATCATTCAGGCTTGGATGGCCTCTCATGGACTATGCCTGAATGATGATAAAACGGAACTCCTCATTTTGGGCAACACAGCGAATATCAATATCTTAGGCCATCTATATTCTAACTTCACCATAGACAATAACAATATTCCAGGAGCTAAAGAAGTGAAAACTCTTGGCTTTTACCTTGACTCGACTCTCTCATTCAAATAATAAGTCAACTACTTGGCCTCGGCCACCGCCTATACGTGTAAGTTAATTAGAGCAGCCAAGCCATTACTTACACCTAATAGCTGCATTACTCTAGAAAGAGCCTTGGTATTATCTAAATTGGACTATTGCAACGCCCTATACATAGGCTGCAACAAATACATTACCAACAAGATACAGATCTTACAAAACAATGCTTTAAGAGCAGCCCTGAACATCCCCAAGAAAGCTCACATATCTGACCTTGGAAGATCGAACAACTGGCTTTCCACCAAAGACAACATCTTCCTCAAATCAGCTTACCTAACTCATAAATGCCTACACATGGCCGACCCTCAGTATCTTACTGCCAGATTCTGGAGACAATCCACTAACCGCCCGTCTAGAACAGCTAATACTAACCTACTTCAAGTGCCTAGATTCAGACGTATGAAGACTGGTGGCAGTAGCTTTCCGGTCCAAGCTGCCAAAAACTGGAACTCACTCCCACCCTCTTTAAGAGATGACATGCCCTACCTACGCTTCAAATCCAACCTCATCCAGTGTATTAAGGAGCACGACATTTGACCGTCCACCACACTGCCACACCACTGTATAACTGTACATATATATCTGTATCTGTATAATTGTATAATTTGTATATAACTGTTGTTTGATGCCCATCGCTATCCTTTCCTTTGCTCATTTGTACGATAGAGGCTAACACTGTTTATTATTATTTTGTACTGTAACGCACAGCAATGTAACCTAAGCTGAACAATCCTCTTTTTCCTCTTCTGCGCCCTAATACCTTTGGGTCTGGTGCGCATTATAAATAAATAAATAAACAAACAAACAAACAAAGTTTGGCGGTAGCCTTGCTGGTAAAACCGGCAGGCTGCCGCCAAACTTGCAAATTTTTCCGGCACCTAGCAATGGGGAAATACAAGGCCTTTACAACCCTGGCGGACCCTGTATTTCCCCATTGCCAGGGTCCGGAAACATTTACTCCCCATTCCCATTGAGCCCTATAGGGCTCAATGGGAATGGGGAGGCCAGATGCACCGGCTCCATTCAGAATGGTGCCAGTGCATCCGACATGCTCTGCTCATGGGTGCCGGACCACCCGCCAAGTCCGACCTGGCGGGTGGTGAAAAGGCACCCGCGAACAGAACTCGTAGTTTGCCGGTTTGGTAACTACGGTACCGGCAAGCTTAACGGTACCGTAGTTACCGGACCGCCAATTGTAATGAGGCCCAGTGAGTTTGAGATTGAAGGATTAGCATCAGTAGAAGGTGGTTTTACTGGCGGGTTGTAGAGTGAACATCAGGAGAGGAAGGTGGTTTTGGTGGACTGGTGGTTGGAGGGAAAGGTTCAAGAGAGGGAGAAGGAGGTACGACTGGGCCTAGAGGAGGGCAAAGCTGAAAGAGTGAGATCAGTTAATCAGCCTAGGATGGTTCCAGTATACCAGGTCGATCCTGGGCAGACTTAGATGCAAGTGGAGGTAAGAGTCTAGGCTGTCAGTCAGGGGGTGAGAGAGCTAATTACATGTTGAGAGAGGCTGTGAGGGACCCAGAGATCAGGTCACTAGAAGAGAGAGGAGATCAGATCTGGAATCTCAGAAGAATCTGATTGCTGGTGGAGCACATGTGTGACAAGTAAGAAGTTGAAACTCTTCTATGAGACCCAACCTGAACTTTTTTGTTTTGACAGTCTTGGAGCACAAGATTCTGGAACACCTACAGGATAGGTGGTTCACCGCCCAGAGGAGAAAGGAAAAACTGACATTTTGTACTGGTAATTTAATCGCACTTGGGAAGCACTTTATACTTCCTTTATTTGATGAAAATAAACTATGTGTGGATACTGAAGTCCTGTTTGACATTTTCTTTGTGTCCCAATTATCTTATTGACAAAGCGTAGATGGAGCATTTCTTTTGACTGTTTCATACATTGTTGTGACCCCCACATTCACTATTCACAAAATACCAGGTGCTGCAGGTAAATTCCTCAAATACTTTTAATGGAATCATTCATTTTGACGTTTCTATCCATTGTGGTCCAGCTGAGGTCTGACATTTCAAATTATATTACAACAAAGAGGCAGTGACAGTTCAATTGTAGGGAGCCCAAAAGGTTATATTTAGTCCTTTTTTGAGTTTGTATTAAATATTGTAATACACACGGCAAACATGACTACACACATTTAAGTTAGGTGAGTGGGAACTAAATACATCGGGTACTTTAAAATGATAATTATTAATAAAATTCATTAGCACCTTCATTTGTCGGACATTCATAAATATGCCCGGTTGCTAGGACCAAGGTCAACGGATGGCGATCAGATCTCTTTAGTCTGGGGAGGGGCACGAGGCAGGGGTGCCCGCTATCGGCCATGTTCTTCGCTATCGCTATCGAACCACTGGCGATCCTGCTGCGAAACACTACAGCCTGGGAGGGTTTCCGTTCGTCCGAGACCTGGGAAGACAGAATATCCCTCTATGCGGACGACCTGCTCATCTACCTGAAGGACCCAAGCACTTCCTGCCCCAGAGTTGTGCACCTGCTAGGACAATACGAGGTATTCAGTGGATTACGTGTGAACTGGTCCAAATCCATCCTCTTCCCTATAGGAGACGCCTCGGTGGCGGACCTGGCGGCTGGCCCCTACCAGATTGAAAGAGAACAGTTCAAATACCTGGACGAAGCATCCGCTGCCAGGAACAACTGCCCCCGCTGGAGTATTCTCACCACTTCAAGGTACCGTGTCCGCCAGGCCTCCCTTTCTAAAGATTGCTACAAGGTAATAATAATTCCTTAACCTTCTGGACTGGGGGGGCCACCTTGACCATCTAACTGGTCCCTTTCTTTTGGTCCAACTCTTTCTGAACTGATTTCGAGACTTTTGGGCACTTTGAACCGTGTGACCTTGGACACATTTCGACAGGAGCCTCTTACAGTGGGTCCGGCCTTGTTAACTTTGACTTTACGGTTTTAACCTGCCTTCTTCTCCTACTGTGTTCTTCTGAAAGTGTTGGGATCTGTTTCTATCTTTGCTCTGCCTTTCTCTCCCTTTTAAACACATTGATTAGAGTGCCATCTTCGTAAAGCGCTCACCGCTGTCTGAAAATAAGTGTTGCTTTACTTAAGACTTGTCTAACTAATCGTTGAAGGGAGTGTATATCTTTTAGTGACCGTGTTTTTGAACTGCTTAATATTAGTGCCTGTGTGTTTTATTAGATGTGGTTTTAAATAAATACTTATATCTCTTTTACACCAAGCTCTGGTCAGTGTTTGCTTGTTCTACCGTGTTCTTTTGACCTATTGTGAATACTCTGTATACTGCCTAACTCTTCTTGAGGGAAGTCTGACTGCTCAGCCACAGCTTCCAAATGAATCAGTGTGGTACAGACTGCTACCAAGTGGGTTTACTGCCAAACACCTGTAGTCTTAAATCTTTTGCAGTGATCCCAGAGGGAACTGCACAGGTTTCTGCCTAACAGGGAGCAATATAGCTTTTCCCTCCAGGTGGGACCGGGTCCCTGCCGGAGCACCCCGGATCCACCGCTGAGCAGGCGGACGGTCAACCCATGTGCGAGGCAGATGCCCAAGGGAGGGTGCAACCCCCCCCTTACCCAACCACCACTGACACTCCTGGAGTTCTGACAGTGGCGCGTTGGGGTATTTTCCATTCAGGGAGGGACAGGGACCCTACCGGGCGCCCGAGGTCCCCAGCTCTGCAGGGCATGGTCATCCCATGTGCAAGGCAGACGTCCAAGGGTGGGGGCAGCAACCCCAGCTATCCTGGAGCTCTGGCCAGGGTGCGTTCGAGCTTTTACCTCCAGGGAGGAACCGGGACCCCTACTGGGCACTCCGGGTCCGCTGCTGGGCAGGTGCATAGCTGTCAGGTTTCCCAGTTCCATGTGGAATCTATGAGCCAGTCCTGTGTTTTTTTTCACAATGCATGCTGGTACTTGTGGGTCCACCCTTGCAATGGAAAAACCGAAACTACCAAGTTACAGCATGGCATTGGAAGTTAAAAGCAGGACTGTCTCGAGGTGTCACTATTGGAACTGGGAAATTTGGCAGGGAGGATGTTCATGCCGTGGATAAATTGTTTTCTGTTTCTCCATGCAGAAAGGCTTTACAAAGTAAAGAACAGCTTTATGTATTTTCCAAAGGTTTCTTTGATTTCCATTTCATACTGTAGGAAAGCAGATGACTCAAGCTTAATGCAGGCTGCATCACAGCACCACAGAGGGGAAAGCCACATCTGAGATGGCGTCAGGCCCTTCAGCAGACTATGGCCCTTCCAGCAACCTGACCAAAGACAATTTAAACAGCCTGACTCAGCTCAGCCATGTTCACATAGGTGCAAACTCTGACTCATAGTCTCACTTAGAAAGAGGGGGGGAAGCATACTATGATACAAGCAGTTCAGTCTAGCTGTGTCAGTTGTTGAAGAAAGAGCTGATGAGAGGTTTTGGTAGTGACTGATGAGTAGAGAGAAGTTGGAGAGTAAATTATATAGGGGCCTGGATTGAAGTGGGGGCAAGGAGGCAGTGTAACCCTCAAACCGTCTAACTGCCACGGCGACCCTTGCCCGGCACAAATCATAAAGGATGCCGCAAGGGACCTTTCCCCATTCAACACAAACTCATAAATGCCTCATTCTCCTCCGGTGCTATTCCCAACAATTTGAAACATTTGTGGGTCCTCCCACTCCTAAAAAAACAAACACTCGACCCGACGCATTCCCACTAATTATCGTCCCATTACGACAGTGCCATTCCTGCTTAAAATCCTGGACAAGGTAGCGTACCTCCAAATTCAACAATACTTGGAATGCACCCACCTCCTAGGAGTACGTCAGTCAGGTTTTAGACTGCAACATGGAACGGAAACTGCACTGATCGACCTTAAAGCACAAATAGACACCCTGAGAGACAATGGTAACACAGCACTACTTCTGCTGCTCGACCTCTCAGCGGCGTTTGACTTGGTTGATCACAAGACTCTTTGCCATCACTTAGATTCGGCCACTCACTTTTCACAAGAAGCCATAGGCTGGATTCAATCCTTCTTAGATAATAGAACCATGCGGGTCTTTGCACCCTCAGCAGCGGCAGACCCTATTCCTATCACTTGCGGCGTGCCACAAGGTTCATGTGTTTCATCTATTCTGTACAACATATTCACAATGATGATCTAGATGGTCTAGGTATCACCTACACTAACTATGCAGATGATGCACATCCTCATCCCGTTGACGGGAGATTACGACAAGGATTTGGCCTTTGTGAACAGAGCATTTCGAGGGGATTGGGTCCTCCGACGTATTCCATATCTATGACAGGTAATCACCACAGCTGTGCTGCTTCGGAAACTTTTTTCGGCGTCTGCGTCCTGCGTCGATGACGTCGATGCACCGTCGCCGAGGACCTCCTCCGACGTCATCCGATGTGATAAGTAGGACGCACAACGCCCGTAGCCTCAGTTCCGTTTTTTCCGCGAACGTGTTGCTTCGTGAATCTCGGTTACGCCTCGACTCTTTGGAGTTCTGTTTTTGTGAGAAAATCCTTCGTGTGAAGATGTCTTCTACTTCGTCTTCGACCCAGCGTCCGGGCTTCAAGAAGTGCAGGGAGTGCGGGTCCAAGATGTCGGTGACGGACTCGCACGACGCCTGCCTCTGGTGCCTCGGAGAGGCCCACGACACGGATGACTGTATCGACTGCCAGTCGTTCACGTCCAAAGCCTTACGGGAACGTAAGAAGTTGTTGTCGGTAGGTCGGGTGTCCAAGCCCCGGAAGTCGAAGTCTGCAGGGCTTTCGACGGATGATTTGAGAGGTGACTCTCCGCGTCGTCGTCAGAAGTCTCGTGGGTCTCCTTCTAGGAGTCGGTCTCGCCACTCCTCGGCCTCTTCGAGGCATTCTCGGAAGCGCTAACAGCGGTCGTCTTCCAGGTCCTCTTCTGAGGACTCTGCCCGGCACGTCGCTTAGCCCACCAGCCGTGCGACGCCGGAGGAATGGGCTTCCTTCGGGAAGAAAATGCTGGCGATTCTCGAGTCGCAGGGTACTAAGCCATCCGCGCCCCCGAGTGGGGTCGGCCGTGAGAGGTCGAGAGACACCGCTCGCATGAGTGGTCGGCACGAGTCACGGGAGAGGTCCCGTTCGGACAAAGGGACTCGTTCTCGACGTACCCGTTCCATGTCCCGGTCCTCGACGCGTTCGAGACCGTGTGCACCTGTGATGTCTTCGAGGAAGACATCGACACCTGAGGCGTCAAGGGCATCGACAGGCTTTCTCGAGGCTCCGAGGAAGTCGTCTAAGCCGTCGACGCTCAGGTCGTCGAAGGACACGCTCGGAGCTCCGGCTTCAAAGACTGTGTCGACGCCGTCGATGCTGGCGACGCCTCATCTGATGTCGACGCCGATTTACTCGATGCGATCCTCTCGACGCCGGCGCCGATTCGCTCGACGAGCTCGACGCCTTTCGAGTCCGGGGTGTCGGAAGTACCCTGTGGCACGGGGGAACCCCCTAGGAAGAAGGCTCTGGTTAAGAGCAAGCACTCTCGGGTGCCTTCTTTTCACCACCTGGATAATATTTCGGAGGTGGATGAGGATTCTGATGGCCTGGTTCCTAGTCAGGTTCCAGATGAGATGGTCCCGGGCCATAGCCAATTTGATGATTTGAGGCAGTCACTGCATGATGCCAGTGGACTGGACACCTGTCCGGAGGTAGAGTTTTGTAGGCCTGAGCCTGGCTCTCAAGCCGATTTCTCGTACCGGCGCCTTATGGCCAGGGTTTCCGAGTACTTGGGTTGGTCTGCTCCCCCAGGGGAGTTTGTGCAGGATGATCTCACGGACATCCTTGATTTTGGTCCCCCAACTGACCCTGTACTGCCGTTTCATATGGCTCTACAGAGAAGGGTGGCGGCGGCTTGGACTGCTCCGGAGAGTCTCACGGTGGTGGGCAGGTCCTTGTTGCGAAAATACCGTCCAGCCAGTAGCGACCCCTGCTACTTGACCAGGCACCCCACTCCGGAGAGTTTGGTGGTGCAGGCGGCCACGGCCCCGGCAAAGCAGGCGTCGTACCCTACCATCCCTCCTGATGGGGACGACAAACGTTTTGATGGCTGGGTGAAGAAAGTGTTTTCTTCAGGTGGTATGGCGCATCAGGCGGCCAACTCCATTTGTGCCTTGTCTCGTTTCACACACACACTGTGGAACTGTGTTGCGTTAGCAGCTGAACATATTCCCGAAGGGGACGAACGGGATGGTTTCCTTGCTATGGTCCAGGATGGTAAGGATGCCATGTGTGAGTCCGTTCAGTCGGGTTTGGACATGGCTGAATGCGTCAGAAGGTCCATGGCGGTGAGCACCGTGATACGCAGGTTTGCGTGGTTGCGGAAGTCGGGGTTTGCTCCTGATGTGCAGTCCCGGCTCCTCAACATGCCCTTTGACGGTGAACACCTTTTTGGCAGCAAGGCTGACGAGAGCCTTGAGAGGTTGCAGACCTCCAAAGCTGCAGCAAAGTCGTTGGGCGCTGCAGTTCGCCAACCTCCACCTTTTCGTCCTAGGGTACAGCAATGGAGGGGTGGTTCCTTTCGCTATTACTCGTCCTTTAGTAAAGCGAGAGGAGCTGGCAGTCAAAGAGGCCAACGCAGGGGTACCAGAGGTGGACGACCGGGTACCCGTGGTGCCAAGGCCGCTCGGGCAGTTGCCTCTTTGCCCTCAGGTAACGCCGCAGCCGCTACCACTCAGTCATGAGGCCATGTCCCATGGTTCGCCGGTTGGGGGAAGGCTGGCACAGCATCTTGTAGAGTGGCGTGCCATTACTTCAGATGTGTGGGTTCTGGAGATCATAACCCACGGCTACTGTCTTCCCTTTCGGCAGAGGCCTCACGACAATCCACCGGGGAACCTCTCTTTGCAGAGTCCGGATCCGCTCCTTGCGCAGGAAATTCAAGCCCTGCTGGAGAAAGGCGCCATAGAACTGGTGCCTGTAGCGGAGAGGAACAAGGGATGGTATTCCCCTTATTTTTTGATTTCAAAGAAAGACGGGGGATTGAGACCCATCATGGACTTGCGCGGTTTGAACAAACTCCTCAGGAAGGACAAGTTCAAGATGGTTACTCTCTCTCAAGTCCTCCAGGCCCTTCAGCTTCAGGACTGGTTGGTGTCTCTCGACCTCAAGGATGCTTACTTCCATGTGCCGATCCATCCCAAGCACAAGAAGTACCTGAGGTTTGTGGTTGGCGACTCGCACTGTCAGTTTCGGGTCCTGCCGTTCGGATTGACCTCCGCCCCGAGGGATTTCACCAAGCTCATGGTGGTGGTGGCAGCGCATCTCAGGCAAGGGTGGATTCACGTCAACCCCTACCTGGACGATTGGTTGATCAGAGGGAGCTCTCCCGAGCAAGTCCTGGATCATCTGTCCGTCACCTGCCACACCCTTCACAGGCTGGGCTTCTCACTCAATTTAAAGAAGTCCCATTTGACGCCAACACAGCGGCTCCAGTACATCGGAGCAGTCTGCGACACTTCCCTGGGGCAGTGTTTTCCTCCCCAGGTGAGGGCTCTTCACATTCAGCAGATGGTGCACAAGTTTCAGCATGCCCAGACGCTCCCAGCGTTCGAGTTCTTGAGGTTGCTCGGCCTCATGGCATCCTGCATTCTTCTGGTGCCAGAGGCTCGCCTGCGGATGAGATCTTTGCAGTGGGCACTCAAGATGCAATGGTCGCAGTCCTCCGGCAGGATGTCGGACCCGGTTCAGGTGCCGCCCTCTGTCGCCCAGGAACTTCTGTGGTGGGCCGTCGAAGGCAACTTGATGAAGGGGGCTTCATTTTGGCTTCCCTGGCCGGAGGTGACGATCGTGACGGATGCGGGAGCTCATGCCAACGAGCTGACAGTCAGCGGTCGTTGGTCTCCGTCGGAGTCCAGACTCCATATCAATCTGTTGGAGATGAGGGCCGTCAGGCTAGCCCTGAAGGCTTTTCTGCCGACTGTGCGAGGAAAGAATGTCCTGATCCTGACGGACAACACAGTTGCCATGCACTACCTCAACAAAAAGGGGGGGGCAGGGTCACTTCCTCTGTGCAGGGAGGCGATGCAGCTCGAGTTCTGGGCCATCCAGGAGGAAGTTTCGATCTCGGCAGTTCATCTGGCCGGAGACGAAAACGTGGCGAAAACGTGACGGCGGACGCTCTGAGCAGGCAGAGCACGATCTCTCACAAGTGGGAGTTGGCTCAGGAGATTCTCCTGGAGATCTTCGCCCTTTGGGGGACCCCTCAAGTGGATCTCTTCGCCTCCAGTGTCAACTGGAAGTGCGAGAGGTTCTGCTCGTGGGAATTTCCTCCAAAAGGAGCCTTAGGAGACGCGTTTGTGGTGGAGTGGTCATTCCTGCTGCTGTACGCGTTTCCTCCAGTCCCCATCATCCCGCAAGTGCTGTGGAGGTTCCCGGATGATCCTCATTGCTCCGGCGTGGGCTCGGAGGACGTGGTACCCGGACCTTCTCGACTTGTCCATCTGCCCTCCACGTCGTCTTCCCTACCGAGACGATCTGCTCTCACGGGAGGGGGGTCAGGTTCTCCATCCAGAGGTCAGATCCCTCAACCTTCACGCTTGGCTTCTGAAAGGTTGAGGTATAAGGATTGGGACCTCCCTGAAGACTTGATGGAGGTGTTGCTCTCGGCCCGACGGCCAGCAACAAAGTCTCTGTACCGTTGGCGTAAGTTCTGCGACTGGTGCAGAGTTCAGAATGTGGATCCTTTTGCATGTGACATCCCCATGGTTCTGTCCTTTTTACTTTCTTTGGCCCACAGTGGCTTTCAAGTGGGTACCATTAAAGGTTACCTGGCGGCGCTGTCCATCTTTAAGCGCTCGTCTGATGAGTGTTCCTACTTTAAAATCCCTTTAATTTCACAGTTTCTGAAAGGGCTCACTAATGTGTTCCCTCCGTCACCTTTCCTGGTGCCCGGTTGGGATTTAAACCTTGTTCTTAAGTTTCTCCTGGGTGCTCCGTTTGAGCCTTTACATTCTTGCCCTTTGAGGCTGTTAACTCTGAAAACTGTGTTTTTAGTTGCGGTTACTTCCGCTCGCAGAGTGAGTGAGTTACAGGCACTTTCAGTTAAGCCACCCTTCACTGTATTTCACAAGGACAGGGTTGTCCTTAGAGTTCGTCCTTCTTTTCTTCCAAAGGTGGTTTCAGAATTTCATTTGGCCCAGAAGGTTGTTCTTCCGGCATTCTATCCTCCTCCGCATCCTGGTAAGGAAGAGGAGAGGCTCCATAGGCTTGATCCTAGGAGAGCTTTAAGCTTTTATGTTTCACGCATTTCCCGGGTCAGAGTGGACGATCTTTATTGGTTACGCTGGAAAGCGTTTGGGACAAGCTGTGACGAAACAGACTGTCTCGCTGGATTATTTTGGCCATCTCGGAGTGTTACCGCTTGGCGGGTAAGGACCCGCCGGCTGGCTTGCGGGCCCATTCTACCAGGGGTATGGCTGCATCTACTGCCCTGCAAAGGGGTGTTCCTATTCGCAACATCTGTGATGCAGCCACCTGGGCTTCAGTACATACATTTATACGTCACTATTCCCTCGATTCCATCCGAGGACAGGATCTGGCCTTTGGCAAGGCGGTCCTTTGCTCTGCTATTTGATTGGCAATTCTAAAATTTAATTCTAAATTCTTTCCCTCCTCCTTGCTCTGGTACTGCTTTGGGAGTCTGTCATAGATATGGAATACGTCGGAGGACCCAATCCCCTCGAAGAACAAGTTACTTTCTTACCTGGTAATGTTCTTTCGATGGGATGGTCCGACGACGTATTCCATTTCGCTCCCTCCCTACCTTCCCCGCTGCAGAATTTCTTATGCGATTGCAGCTTACGTTCCGCAAGGCTTTGTGTCTGACTGACAGTAGACTAATGTCACATGTTCTGGGGGAAAAAACTACAACTGAGGCTATGGGCGTCGTGCGTCCTACTTATCACATCGGATGACGTCGGACATCGGAGGAGGTCCTCGGCGACGGCGCATCGACGTCATCGACGCAGGACGCAGACGCCGAAAAAAGTTTCCGAAGCAGCACAGCTGTGGTGATTACCTGTCATAGATATGGAATACGTCGTCGGACCATCCCATCGAAAGAACGTTACCAGGTAAGAAAGTAACTTGTTCATCTCATCATTCAGGCTTGGATGGCCTCTCATGGACTATGCCTGAATGATGATAAAACGGAACTCCTCATTTTGGGCAACACAGCGAATATCAATATCTTAGGCCATCTATATTCTAACTTCACCATAGACAATAACAATATTCCAGGAGCTAAAGAAGTGAAAACTCTTGGCTTTTACCTTGACTCGACTCTCTCATTCAAATAATAAGTCAACTACTTGGCCTCGGCCACCGCCTATACGTGTAAGTTAATTAGAGCAGCCAAGCCATTACTTACACCTAATAGCTGCATTACTCTAGAAAGAGCCTTGGTATTATCTAAATTGGACTATTGCAACGCCCTATACATAGGCTGCAACAAATACATTACCAACAAGATACAGATCTTACAAAACAATGCTTTAAGAGCAGCCCTGAACATCCCCAAGAAAGCTCACATATCTGACCTTGGAAGATCGAACAACTGGCTTTCCACCAAAGACAACATCTTCCTCAAATCAGCTTACCTAACTCATAAATGCCTACACATGGCCGACCCTCAGTATCTTACTGCCAGATTCTGGAGACAATCCACTAACCGCCCGTCTAGAACAGCTAATACTAACCTACTTCAAGTGCCTAGATTCAGACGTATGAAGACTGGTGGCAGTAGCTTTCCGGTCCAAGCTGCCAAAAACTGGAACTCACTCCCACCCTCTTTAAGAGATGACATGCCCTACCTACGCTTCAAATCCAACCTCATCCAGTGTATTAAGGAGCACGACATTTGACCGTCCACCACACTGCCACACCACTGTATAACTGTACATATATATCTGTATCTGTATAATTGTATAATTTGTATATAACTGTTGTTTGATGCCCATCGCTATCCTTTCCTTTGCTCATTTGTACGATAGAGGCTAACACTGTTTATTATTATTTTGTACTGTAACGCACAGCAATGTAACCTAAGCTGAACAATCCTCTTTTTCCTCTTCTGCGCCCTAATACCTTTGGGTCTGGTGCGCATTATAAATAAATAAATAAACAAACAAACAAACAAAGTTTGGCGGTAGCCTTGCTGGTAAAACCGGCAGGCTGCCGCCAAACTTGCAAATTTTTCCGGCACCTAGCAATGGGGAAATACAAGGCCTTTACAACCCTGGCGGACCCTGTATTTCCCCATTGCCAGGGTCCGGAAACATTTACTCCCCATTCCCATTGAGCCCTATAGGGCTCAATGGGAATGGGGAGGCCAGATGCACCGGCTCCATTCAGAATGGTGCCAGTGCATCCGACATGCTCTGCTCATGGGTGCCGGACCACCCGCCAAGTCCGACCTGGCGGGTGGTGAAAAGGCACCCGCGAACAGAACTCGTAGTTTGCCGGTTTGGTAACTACGGTACCGGCAAGCTTAACGGTACCGTAGTTACCGGACCGCCAATTGTAATGAGGCCCAGTGAGTTTGAGATTGAAGGATTAGCATCAGTAGAAGGTGGTTTTACTGGCGGGTTGTAGAGTGAACATCAGGAGAGGAAGGTGGTTTTGGTGGACTGGTGGTTGGAGGGAAAGGTTCAAGAGAGGGAGAAGGAGGTACGACTGGGCCTAGAGGAGGGCAAAGCTGAAAGAGTGAGATCAGTTAATCAGCCTAGGATGGTTCCAGTATACCAGGTCGATCCTGGGCAGACTTAGATGCAAGTGGAGGTAAGAGTCTAGGCTGTCAGTCAGGGGGTGAGAGAGCTAATTACATGTTGAGAGAGGCTGTGAGGGACCCAGAGATCAGGTCACTAGAAGAGAGAGGAGATCAGATCTGGAATCTCAGAAGAATCTGATTGCTGGTGGAGCACATGTGTGACAAGTAAGAAGTTGAAACTCTTCTATGAGACCCAACCTGAACTTTTTTGTTTTGACAGTCTTGGAGCACAAGATTCTGGAACACCTACAGGATAGGTGGTTCACCGCCCAGAGGAGAAAGGAAAAACTGACATTTTGTACTGGTAATTTAATCGCACTTGGGAAGCACTTTATACTTCCTTTATTTGATGAAAATAAACTATGTGTGGATACTGAAGTCCTGTTTGACATTTTCTTTGTGTCCCAATTATCTTATTGACAAAGCGTAGATGGAGCATTTCTTTTGACTGTTTCATACATTGTTGTGACCCCCACATTCACTATTCACAAAATACCAGGTGCTGCAGGTAAATTCCTCAAATACTTTTAATGGAATCATTCATTTTGACGTTTCTATCCATTGTGGTCCAGCTGAGGTCTGACATTTCAAATTATATTACAACAAAGAGGCAGTGACAGTTCAATTGTAGGGAGCCCAAAAGGTTATATTTAGTCCTTTTTTGAGTTTGTATTAAATATTGTAATACACACGGCAAACATGACTACACACATTTAAGTTAGGTGAGTGGGAACTAAATACATCGGGTACTTTAAAATGATAATTATTAATAAAATTCATTAGCACCTTCATTTGTCGGACATTCATAAATATGCCCGGTTGCTAGGACCAAGGTCAACGGATGGCGATCAGATCTCTTTAGTCTGGGGAGGGGCACGAGGCAGGGGTGCCCGCTATCGGCCATGTTCTTCGCTATCGCTATCGAACCACTGGCGATCCTGCTGCGAAACACTACAGCCTGGGAGGGTTTCCGTTCGTCCGAGACCTGGGAAGACAGAATATCCCTCTATGCGGACGACCTGCTCATCTACCTGAAGGACCCAAGCACTTCCTGCCCCAGAGTTGTGCACCTGCTAGGACAATACGAGGTATTCAGTGGATTACGTGTGAACTGGTCCAAATCCATCCTCTTCCCTATAGGAGACGCCTCGGTGGCGGACCTGGCGGCTGGCCCCTACCAGATTGAAAGAGAACAGTTCAAATACCTGGGGATACGCATCACGAAGCTTCTTACTGAATACACAACCCTAAACCTCTCCCCCCTGGTGGCAAGATTCGCAGAAGACACTCGCCACTGGATCTCCTTGCCATTGACTCTGATGGGCAGAGCAGCCCTGTTCAAAATGATCGCCCTCCCAAAATTCTTATACATCCTGCAAAACGCTCCATTATACATCCACCATCGAGAATTCCACAAACTCGAGTGTACCTCCGGAAGCTGCTATGGGGAGGAGGTCACCCACGAATTGCTCTTGCCACTCTCCAGAGGTCCATCTGGGAAGGGGGGATCGGGCTGCCTAGACTGCAATCATATTACTGGGCCAGCCAGATGGCGGTGGTAAACGATATGCTCCATGGAGACAAGAGCCTCCCACACATCAAGGGTTTCAATTGCAACACCACGGCCAAGTCACTAGAATTCCTATATGGAAGCCTGGGTCGCCCTCAGAAACCTGACATGGCATCGCATATATTGAGAATATGGAAGGAAGCGCATAAATTCTTAGGATGGGGCGGAAAACTAACATTGGCCCAACCCCTGTGGGACAACTGCAGCCTTCCCGAAATACAAAAGCTACCCAGATGGCACGAGTGGACTGAGCGAGAAATCTCCAGTATTGGAGATGTGATACACGAGGACAACCTGGCAACATTCGAAACGATGCAATTGAAATTCTCGCTTCCAGATACGGAGAGGTACCATTACATGCAGCTGAATCGTGTGTGGACGGCCCACCAACAGATTACACAAGACCTGCCGGAAAGCTCCCCGCTGGAGCGGAACATAGTCCTGGATCGGGTGGAGCGGAAGATCACCTCTACCATGTACAATGTGATAACATCCTTTGCGACACCGGAACTAACCAGCCTGAAAACAAAGTGGGAATGAGATGTGGGACCACTTCAACCAGAGGACTGGGTAGAGGCCATGATGTACCCGCGAGAAACAACAATCTCCGCAAGGCTCCGACTCGTCCAATTGAAGATCCTACACCGCACCTATTACCCGAGGGTGGCCCTCTATCGCTGGGGTAAGACCTCAGACGCAAGATGCCTACGCTGTAAGCGAGAGGAAGGTACCTTTTTTCCTATCCTGTGGGAATGTAGTAATATCCAGCAACTCTGGCAGAAATGCTGTTACAAACTATCTAGCGTTATGGGTAAACCGATACCGAGATGCCCTAAGCACCTTCTCCTGGGGATCTCCAGTGAAACGGACTTATCCCGTTATGAGAAACTGCTCTGGTCAACTGCGATGGCGGTTCTCAGGCAAAACATTGCACAACTGTGGGGCTCGGAACGTACACCTAGTTACGACCAGTGGGTCACGAACGTGGACATATGTGCAGTAATTGAGCATCGGGTGTAGAAAACGAGAGGCTGCCTGCAAAAAGCGGAGAAAATATGGGGAAGGTGGGAGGAGGCTACCTGAATGTCAACGGCGACCCCGCAACCGCGGAGACTGGGTGACGCCCAGCACAAGTGGGCGCATCGAATCTGCTACGAACAATCTATGCCATGAGGACAAATGTTAAATTTGACGTTCTGTCGGACTGCGGTCCCCGAAGCTGGTTTTATAAATGTTATTTGGTTTTATTGAGTTGATTGTTTCTCTCGCTCCATCCCATTATCTTTCCCGGAAGTTGTTGTTATGATATGTTTTTGACCCTTGCTTCCTCCCTTCCCTCCCCCTTCCTTCCCATCCTCCCCTCCCCATGTCCCTTTCCTGTAATGCAGAGAGATTAATGTAATGTTGTCTTAACTTGGAAATCAATAAAAAAAAATGTGATAAAAAAAATCTGTATTTCAGGATCAAAATCCCTGTATTTGTCATGTTCTGTGCTAATGGCAGTTAGATCATGGTGGGGGGAATGACCTGGTGTACAACAGTGCTGCAAAGGCTGCCCAAGCACCCTTTCTTTGCTCTGGCTTTAAACATGAGGGGTGTGAGGGGGTTTGCAGCCTTTCTGCCCTGTTCTTATTGCCTAAGTGCTTGTTGAGCACATGGATTTCTTCCCTTGACTTGACTACAAACATTCTGTAACATTGATATTTCTATTAATATGTATCTACCATACAAGTATGATCTGTGCCAAAAACAGTTTCTGGTGTGCTGCAATTTCCAACCATTTTGTTTGAAAAGCAATCGGAATTAAACAGTAGCAACATTGTGACTAGAGGTAATGCTTTAATATTATCGTTTTCATATCAGTATTAATAGAATGAAGGTTTTGTATGTGTGTATGCATACCCATCTTCAATGAACAAGGTAATGGATTATGTAAAAAAAAAAAGACGAGAACTAGCATTTCTACTGTAAACCTCTTGTGTGTATTTTAATCTTCTAGGAGGGTGGAGTCAGCGGCTTCCTACATGCATTCATTTGTGAGGTGTTTGCCATGGTGCGTGCCCATGTTGCGGCTCTAGGTGGGAATGCAGTGGTCTCCTACATAATGAGGCAGTGTGTTTTCAATGAAAATGCCAACAAAAACCAGGTAAATCTCAACAGACAGTTACAGTTGCTGATGCAGTTTCAAGGCACATTTATACAACAATTATGTGGTACAGAAGGACATGTCTCATAGACCATAGAAGTAATGCCTATCTCTGTCTAGGCTGTTCACATGTAAAGATCCGTATTGAATGAATATGTTGAAGGATAGTTGTATACATTTATCAAATAAAACAGAGGTCTTCAGAGAATTCCAAGGTGATGATGGAGCATAGGAAATCTGAAGAAAAACACCATATGATTGAATGCATCATTCTAGAAATATTTTGTATACATATTGAATTCTTTCAAGTAGAGCATGTTTCATTGGTGTGGAGCAAAAAAGTATTTTATATTTTTATTTTTTCCAATTCAGGTTTTTATTAGAACAGTTTTTCATAACAAAAACAATGGGGGAAGGCCAAACACGGCCCGCTATGTAATTGCATACAGTATTTGAACATCCCTCTTCCCCTCAACCCTCACTCCATTCCCAACCTCCCTCGTATGAAAAGCTTCAAACTTCCAGTCAGTGCGGCTCATCCCAACCCTGCCGCCCGCCACCTCTTGCCTCCAAGCAACATGCACAAATTTAAAAGTCTGATGATCTCGGGCGTGCCAGTCAGATAAACTATCCTACCAAGGTTCCCTGATTGAGGGAGGGGCAAATCTCCCCTCCAAGCACCTGTCACCCATACAGACACCTCACCTCCATACCTGCTAGAAGTCTCACCGCAAAACATATATGGTACAGAAACCGCTCCATTCACATTCTAACCCCATACTGCTTCCATGGAGGGCAGCTGTAATTCTCTCCATCAGATGGATCTTCTTGGCCCATGTTCCCTGGCAGTCGCAACCTCTTCCAACCAGTAGCCCGCAAGCCCTGGCTGCCAGCAGGAGAAAAGGGCCAGGTGCGACAACACCTTGCATTCCCCCTCAACCGACTGCGGTCCAAAAAGCACCAACATCAGTTTGCTCCTGGGTGACACCGTCAATCTCCTTAATCCAACTCAGCACTTCCGTCCAGAATGTTTGCACCCACTCACAGTCCCACCACATATGCCAATACGTAGCTGTCTTATCACATTCATGCCAGCAGAGTGGGCTCCGCCCGGAGAACATTACGGAGAGACGCGCTGGGTCATACTGCCACCTATGCAACAATGTTATCCCATCGAGCTTAAATTGCTAGGCAATAGATGTTTTAAACGCTCTAGCACACTTATTCCCCCACACATGTGAATCATTCCACCCCCATACCCCTTTCCCATCTATTCCAGAGCCTGTCTGTATTGTTGCTACGTGCCTCCACCAGCGATGCATGATATATATGATATGATATGGCATTTATAACACGCCTATACACAAGTGTTTCAAGGCGCGACCCGGCAAGGGAGGGGGAACAGAGGGAAGACAGAGACAGCGATCCTACTAGGCCGAGTGTCATTCAGATCGTGCAAGTGCAGGGGAAGGGGGAAGAGGAAAACTGCGGAGTGGGAGGTGGAAAGGGGGCAGTGCAGTACATGAGGTAATAGAATAAATAACAATAAGAGAAGTAGGACCAGCTGGTGGCAAGTGCAAGGATAAGTGCAGACATCAGGAGGTGTCAAGTGCTGGTGGGGGACTGTAGGGATACAGAAAACAGTCCCCAAGTGTGGGAGTTGCCAGGTAGGCAGTGCAGGTGTGTAACTGGCGGGTGAGGGGATCTGGGCCCAAGATCAGAGGGTGGCCAGGTAACCCGTACAGTTTCAGCCAGAAATTCAGCATGGGAGAGGAGGAGAGAAAGAAGAAGCAAAGAGGTAGGTTTTGAGGTGCTTCTGGAACCGGAGATGGTTCTCCTCAAGTTTCAGGGAGGCAGGGAGGCTGTCCAGAGGAAGGCCCCAGCCGAGGAAAGAGATCTACCACCAACTCGTTGCTTGGAGAAGCGACTGACCCTGAGTGAGTTGGAGTCGGATGAGCGAAGAGCTTGAGTAGGAAGATATTTAGGAAGAGAGAGTTGAACTTCTTGAGGCCCCAGGCCCCGAAGGACTTGTGAGCAATGCATAGGGTTTTGAACTTGATCCTCGCAGCCACTGGGAGAAAGTGCAGAGATTTCAGTCCTGGAGAAATACGATCCCTGGGATTGAGGCCAAGGACAAGTCTCGCAGTCCTGTTCTGGATGAGTTGCGGAGAGTAGAAGCAGGCAGATTTAGAAGGAGGCTGTTGCAGTAGTCCATCCTAGATAGAACAAGAGCTCTGGAGAGAGTGAGCTTCTGGGGGAAGGAGAGGAAAGGAAAAATACCTCTAAGGAGGTGCAGCTGGTAGTGAGACTTCCTAGAGATGTCAGAGATGTGAGGAGAGAAGGGAGAGTGTGGAGTCGAAGATGACCCAGTGGTTTTTAGCCTCTCAGGTGGGAGCAGGATGAGGGCCAAGAGAGGCCGGCCAGAGAGTGACAGGCCAGAGAGAAGACAGAAGGGAAATCAATCTCTTAATTTCCGCACACGTGTCCAGAACTTTCTACATTGGGGTGAGCTCCCGTTGGTCCTGCTCCTTCCACTCCTTCCAGTGCCCATCCGTAAGTACCCGTAAGTAAAAATGAAAAAAATGATAATTTCCCTATTGCCAGGGCTTGCACCAGTTTCACGATGGAGATAAAAACCTCCTTTTCACCCATAGCTGGCCCACCCTCTCCAACTCCACCTTGAACCCTTTCTGGAATCGTATCTAAGTTCAGAATTCGGTCCCATGCCCATAAGTGGCTCAGAGGTTACGGCCAGGTTGTCAATCCTGTCATCCCTGTTCCCTTACGCCGCAGCTCCAAGAATGGGATGATTCCTAATCCTACGTGGAATCTGATTCCCCGGAACCCAGTGCCACTTCCCCACTGTGTCTGGTCTCAGGTGGTGGTTGTCTAAGCCCACCCACTGAGGTTCTTCCGCTCCCTAAGGTGGGGCACAAGGATCCGAAGCTGGGCTGCCTTGTAGTTTAGGAGTCGGTCTGGCAAACCCACCCCCCTTTCTCCTTGGTTATTGTACGTATTACCCTGCCATAGGAACTTCACTACCTGCCCCTTGATCTCCCTAAACACTGATTCCGGTACCGCAATGGGTAACATCTGGAACAAATATAACAATCGGGCCATGAGGTTCATCTTCACAGTGTTCAACCGACCCACCCAAAAGATCATGAGGCTGTACCATCTCTCCATGTCATTAAAAAAGCTCCCCAGCCGTGGGGGTTAATTGGCTTCAAACAGCCCAACCACCTCACTAGTGATGTACACCCTCAGATAGCGCAATAAATCCTCCCTGACCTCCATACCCAATCCGCTCAGCTCCTCCGTGTGCCACTCCCTCTCCTGACCAAAGGGAAACAAGGTGGCCTTCGCCCTGTTGACCCTGAACCCAGAGAATACCCTGTACCGCTCCATCACTTCCACAGCAGCAGAAACAGACTCCCTCGGATTCCAGAGATGTAGGGAGACATCGTCCGCGTACAGCCCCAACTTGTACTCACGTTCCCCCACCCTAATGCCTTCTACCTTGACATCAGCTGTCAACTGCTGAGCCAGGGGCTCCAAAGATAGGGCAAATAGTAGCGGAGAGAGCGGGCACCCCGGCCTCACCCCCCTCTTGAGCCAAAACCATCTTGAGAATCTCCCATTTGCCACAACACATGCTACAGGTCATGTGTAAAGGGCGTTTACCCCATTCAGGATCTGAGTCCCAACCCAAACTTGTGGAGAACCATTGCCAGGAAACCCCAATCGTCCCGGTCGAAGGCCTTCTTTGCATCGATTGATAAGAGTACGGGATTGCCCCCCTTCCCGTTGCATAGTCCATAAGGTGGAGAGTTTTCCTCAAAGTGTCTGCTCCCTGCCTCCCTGTGATGAATCCCACTTGGTCTGAATGTATTTACGCAGGCATGGGCACATCCAGTCTGGTGGCCAGGACTTGCGTAAAGACTTTCATATCCACATTCAAGAGGGAGATCGGACAGTATGACCCCAATTGCTAGGGATCTTTCCCCGCCTTATGTATCCAGAGGCCTGCACGGTCGCCAAGATGTGGTTGTAAAACCATGCCAAATGGTTTTACATTTTCACAGATGGCGCCTGAATAGGGATCCTCAAGATTGATGCCAGCTCATTGAAGGTTGACACGGCTATCGGACCGGGATCTGACGGTGTAAAGGGGGCCCCTTTCTTGGATGAGAAGCGACACCTCAGCAGCGCTGCACGACCCGATCCCTGGACGGTGAGCCCGCGGTCCGAGTCGGCATCTTGACGAGGGTCCATATATCGAGGCGGGCAGATTTGCCGAAATCACCAACCACGAGGAAATCTTTGTTAGAAAACTTTGTAATCCGATCGGACCTCCTTAGGATTTGATCAGGTGAGTCGTGACCCGATTCTTAAGTATCCTGATAATTTGTTTTGGCGCATTGCACTCGCGAATTCAATTATTGACCAGGTAACACCAGTATTCTGATATGCCTGGGAAATTGTCTGCCTGCTTCAGGGCATTATTCCGCAAGGACAGACAATCTTTGGAATTTGGCCAACCAGCACCAATGGAGGGGTCGCCGGCGTGTACTATGTACTGTAAGCATAGCATTGGTAGTATAATATTTAAAGATGTTTGGCACAGACAAACTAGACATGGTTCCGAACTTCAGTGGCCAATCGGTGGTAGTTTTGAAATCCCTCGTATTGAATACTTAGAATCTATATTATTGAAGAAAAAGGCTAGACCTGCAGCATTTGATGTATTACAGAATTGGAAGAAAGAATCTTTGCAGCGGCTCAAGAGTAGAGAAAAGCATGCGTGCCGTCATATGACGAACACCGAAAAAGCATTGTTGTATGACCAAAATAAACAGTCAGTTAGGAATATGGATAGGGCTTTTTCACTTGGGATTCAGAAAATGTATCCTTCTAAAGACTTTCATGTTTCTGATGAACTTATCGATAAACTATTAAACGAACAAAGGCCTGGTGCCACTGCGCCACCTTCGTATGTTCCTCTTCCTGCTGTTATTCCTCCTCCCATAGTCCCTCCTGCTCCTCCTTTTGTTCCTTCTGCTGTTCCTCTTCCTCCAGTCGTTGTTCCTCCTCTTGTCGCTGCTCCTCCACCCGTCCCTCCACTTTTGCCTGCTGTACCAGTAATAGCACCTCTGTTCCCTGATGTTCGAAACTTGTCTACTCTCCCTCTTCCAAGTGGTTCTTCACCGCTTGTAGTAGATCAGCGAGCGGGATCGAGGGTTATAACTCGGAATACTGTATCTTCAGAGAAAAAGCGTGAATTAACTGCGTGAGCTAAGCATTGCATGGAGAAGTGTGACCAAGCTGATATTCTTGCCACACTTTATAATTTAGACAATCTTCATGAGAAAAACGTTTTTATTGAGGGATTAGGAATTCATTTATGTGTAATGTGGAACAGACTATGTGATATAGATCTCCCACAGGGGTTAAGGGATCTGAATACTTTAGCGTTTTCCAGAGATACAGTGGAGAGGTACAAGAGCATGTTGAGAGGATTCTTAAGTATAGAAGGGAGCTGGTAAGATTAAAGAATGAAGATGTAGATGGTGATAGTTTGGACGTTATGTTCGTACAGAAACGGTTCCTTCCTTGTCAGAAATCGATAACCCGAGGAAACATGAATTTGTACGAAAGATGCGATTAGATGGATCTCAGATACATTGGTAGCTCCCGTTGAAGTATATGACACGTGTAGTCAGTATATGCCAGAAATGCAGATGAAAGTGATAAGGTAATGGTAGAGTACCTACAGGATGAGTGCGCAAAAAGAAAGATGTGTTGTCCCGCAGAGTTCTTGAGTATTTATAAAAGGGCTTTTTCGTTTGACACTTCTTCAGCTGCTTTAGTGCTCGATTTGCCTCTGTTGCTTAGTAAGCGTTCGGAGTTGCCTATTTCTCAGTTGCCTATGAGAGAGGTCCCTCCGACATTGGTCCCAAAAATAGAGATTCCCGCTAATCCTGCAACAGGCGTAGTTGCTCGAGATATTCCTGCACATTATGTGTCGCAGTTGGTTCACGTCCCGTTCTCGAGACAGGAAGTAAACCTCATTAAACAATCTATTCCCGACTTTAGGAAGAATCCGACAGGGTTCTACAAAGAAATAGTCTGTTTTACGATCATCGGTATTCACCTTAAGTGATATCGATTTGTTATTTCCCGTACTCCTGCCTGTTGACTTGTGGAAACAGATTAGAACTGTAGATGATGTACCAGGGCTAGGAGATACATGGACTACCATCGTTAGACTCGATGGAGAAAGGCCAGCTGGCGAAAGACCGCCTCATGTAATACTAACTTTGCCTGATAGAATAGTTACAAAATTGAAAACTATAATTCCTGAAAAGAGAATTATTTGGGACAAGCTTACTGCCTGTGTCCAAGGGAAGTCTGAGGGTGCTACCAAGTTCTTTAATCTGTTCGAACAGGTATTTTCAGATTACAGTAGACAAGACTTAGGCACAGAGTCTGGGAAAAGATTATTCGTGGACAAATTTGTGCATGGATTGCTGCCTGACATCCAGTCGCAAATGATGTTCTCCAAGAGCGCTTGGCAAGCGAAATCTCAGTCAGAAGTATTGCACATGGCTCAATACTACGAGAATCGTGTCAATAACGAAAAGGAAATAGTTGAAAAGAGAAAAGGCAATTTAAAGACAAAAGTACTATTGCAGCAAATTGTTAGAGGCCCTAGAGGGGGTAATTCGCAATTTAGAGATCAGTACGTTCCACAAGGAAATGCGCCATTGGGTCCTGTAAACATTAACCAGTGTGCTTATTGCAGACAAGAGGGTCATTGGCGTGCACAATGCCCGATCCTCCAGCAGAGGTCAAATAACACATTTGGAAATATGGGTAGACGATCCAGAGGTCGCCCAGGTGTAGAGGATCCTGGTAGAGGTCAGTTTTCACAAGATTCACAGCAACCTTTTTTGCAGGACAATCAGGCATCGAGTGTGGATAATAGAAACATTTTTTACCATGCTTCTGCTGCTTACCTCTCTGAAGAACTTCCTTTTGACAACATTCTGTCTCGTTAGGATTGCCCGAAACAGGGTTTGGAACCAACGCCTATTCCCGTTAATCAGAAAGGTCCCTACGTTGAGATGTTAGTGGGAAATAGGAAACAACTATTATTGATAGATACAGGGGCACAGAAGTGTTCCATTGACCATTCTCGGGTTCCAAACATTCCACTGTCAGGGCAAACCAATGTTTCAGTAGGGTTTTCTGGCACACCAGTTGTCTGTCTGGTTTCTTCACCGGTACCTATTTCTTTGCGTCCATTTACGGACCACTGTCCATTCCTTTTGACCACGAATTGTGGAGAGAATGTGTTGGGGTTGAATCTGTTGAAGGAATTAAATGCAGTAATTCCTTGTTCTTCTGATGGAGTGCATTTGATGATTTCACCACAGCAACTTTCTGTCCCTCAATTCTTGACCAGACCTTTGCCGCCGGAATTTAGTCATGTTCCGGAGTGTTTGTGGGCTATTGATGATAATGACGTCGGTGTCTTGCAAATTGAACCTGTTAAGATTATCTTGAAACATGTAGTAAAGCTGCCACGTATTCCCCAGTATTAGATCTCGGTCGATGGTGAGCAAGCTTTGAAATGCATCGTCTCCGATTTTGTGCATTGCAGGTTTATTGAGGAAATTGCAGGTAGTTTGTGCAATAGTCCGATTTTACCCGTGTACAAAAAAGGCGATAATGCAATTCCTTTTCGTTTCATAATTGATTTACGTGCCATCAGTAAGATCGTTGCTCCACAATTTCCAATTGTGCCTGATGTGACGACAATATTAACCATGATCCCGGCTTCAGCTACTCATTTTAGTGTCGTGGATCTAAAGAACGCTTTCTTTAGTATTTCTATACACAAAGACAGTAGATACCTGTTTGTGTTCACCCTAGTGGGACGTTCGTTTACCTTTACCCGTGCACCGCAAAGTTACACGGAAAGTCCTAGTATCTATAGTAGGGCTTTGAAAGAGCAGCTCGATACCCTTGAGTTGCCCTCTACTTGTACACTGCTTCAATATGTTGATGACTTGCTTTTAGCTGCTGACTCAGAGAACGCTTGTAAGGAGAGCACTGTGTTGTTGCTTATTCATTTGGCTAAACATGGACATAAATCTTTGCTTAGAAATTTCAATACTGTTGTCAGGAGGTCGCCTATTTAGGCTATCTCCTGTCAAAGGAGGGAAGAAGGTTGACGCCTGAACGGATAAAACTCATTTCTAGCATGTCTGTCCCAAATACGCAGAAGGAAGTTAAAGCCTTGATAGGTATGGCTTCTTACTATAGGCAGTGGATCCCGAATTTCTCACTAGTGATTAAACCAATGTTGGCTATGACGAAGAAGGGCATTTCTTCGCCATTGCCATGGAACTTGGAACACCAGCAAGCATTTGATCTGCTCAAGACTGCATTGTGCTCGGCACCAGTTATGGGCACACCAAACTATGAAAAAGCCTTTGTGTTGTATGTGCATGAATGTGATGAATGTGCTTTGGCTCTATTAACGCAGGAACATGGAGGGAAGAATAGGCCGTGCGGCTACTTTTCTTCCGTCCTTGATCCTGTAGCATGCGCTTTGCCAAGATGTTTGCGAGCTGTCGCTGCTGCTACTGCGTCCATTAAACAGAGCGAGGGAATGGTCCTAGGCCATGCTCTAACCCTGATGGTACCTCACTCTGTAGATGTTCTATTAAACAGAACACAAACGCAACACCTCACCTCCGCACAATTAATGAGATATGAATTGATCTTGTTTGCACCGCACATACAAATTAGGAGGTGTTGTGTTCTTAATCCGGCTGAACTTTCCCGCAAGGTACTGCTTGCAGTGACGAAGAGTCACATGACTGTCTTTACAATACTGAACAAGAGAAAAAGGGTAGAATCGATCTGAAAGATACTCCTTTGAACAATCCACAAGGGGAGCTGTTTTGCGATGGCTCCTGCTTCAAACATCTACGGCTGCTTATGCAATCACTACATTGAGCACGGTCATGGAAACCAAGAGAATCACGCATAACTCCGCGCAGGCCGCAGAGATTATAGCATTGATCCGAGCTTGTGAACTTTCCGAAGGGCTTACAGTAAACATATATACTGACAGTCAGTACGCCTTTGGGGTGGTTCACAACTTCGGTAGACTTTGGGCAGAAAGAGGTTTCTTGACTTCACATGGTACAAAAATCCAACATGGCTCCTTGATAGTACGGTTACTCTCATGCTTGCACTCCCTACTCAGCTAGCTATCATAAAATGCGCAGCGCATCGGAAGATTGTAGATCAGGTAGGAAAAGGGAACGCTTTTGCTGACCAGATAGCCAAACAGAATGCCACTGATCTCTCTTCAGAAATGTATACTTTAAGGGAAGCCACAAATGCCTGTACTTTGAATGAGGGTATTGATTCCGTAAGGGATATCCAAGCTGATGCCACATTAGAAGAATCTAAGAAGTGGGCTGAGGGTTTGGGGAAACTGGATGATGATGGGTGTTGGGTGGACAAAGTTGAAGGGAAGTGGTTACTGCCTGGCGCATATATTAAGATGATGGTTGTTATGGCTCATGGTCCCACTCATATATGTGCTCTTAAAATCACTAAAATGTTGCAAAATGTGTGGGTAAATGACAAAATCCCGAAAGTAGCTGAACGCTTCGTTCAAGGGTGCATGATTTGTTTACAGTATAATGTGGGAAAGGGCACATCAACTCCTAGGGGTAGTTTTGGTCCACCTTCTGTCCCCTTCGAGGTTATTCATTTTGATTTTGAGATGGAGTGTTGCAACAATTTCAAGTATGTGTTAGTCGTCATCTGTGCTTTTAGCAAATGGGTTGAAGCCTATCCTGTCAAAAATGCCACAGCTATGACCATGTCAAAGACTATGTTAAAAGAATATTTTCCAAGATTTGGTTTGCCGAGAGTCATCTGGTCGGATAATGGTCCACATTTCATCGCTGCTGTAATTCTGCAGATATGCACGGGATTACTGATCGATAAGCGGTTCCATTCGGCTAGACACACTCAGAGTGCTGGACTAGTAGAAAGACACAACGGCATCATCAAGAACAAGCTCGCTAAGACGTGTGCCGGCACCAAACTAAAATGGCCGGACGCCTTACCGATCGTATTATCATCTATGAGAACAGCTCCTCAAACTAAGACTGGGCTCTCTCCCTTTGAGGTGGTTATGGGTAGGCCAGCTAATATTTGGAATGTTCCGAAGTCTCGTTCTTTACGAGACGTCGAAAATGTATGTCTCTCTGACTATTGTGGCCAGTTAACTAAAAATCAGTATTCGATTTATCACCAGGTGCGAGAGGCTTTACCTGTACGGTACGAGGGTCCCGGTCACAGCATATGACCGGGAGAGTGGATCCTCACGAAATCGTTTGAGCGATCTTGTTGACTCGCACCTCGCTGGCGGGGCCCCTTCCAAGTTTTGCTGGTCACACAGACTGCGGTGCGGGTAGCAGGTCGGAAGCATTGGATACACGCGTCGCACACCAAGAGGATTCCACACCCAGTGCCACACGATACAGAAGATGCAGAACCCCTCACCAATGCAATAACCAACTATCACGAAGAAGCAACCAGCATCGAGAGTGCATCAGAGATTCTCCCTGAGCCCGTGAGGTCTGGGGAAACACCTATTTCATCTCCACACTCTCCAACAGTTTTTTTGCCGGAAGTTGCTCTTGTTTCTGATCTTGCTTCCGTTCATTCGCCACTTCCAGTGGGAAGTGACGACACGTTGTTCACAGATCACTCAGTACCAGGGACCACAAGGTACGATCTGCGCTCTGAGGAAATAGACTTACTGCACGGTTCGGCTGTGCCATCAAGGAAAACCATCGAAGGGCTTGTCTTTTTGGCCCGATCATTTGTACATAAGGGGATTCTGTTGGCTAGGGTTTGTGGAAGGACTGAGAAAACGCTCGGCCTGGAGGTCGCCAGCAAATAACATTGGTGCTTTCATTTGAAGAATACAATGCCTGCAACCGCTCCCGCACGCACAGAACAGATAAGAAAATGTGTGGCCAGCTGCAAACATGGACAATCCACTGTGTGGGCCCCGAAAACGTATTGCTGTCTTGTGATAATGTTAATTGGTTTCAGAATAGTCATTGTCTTAGGTTTCTGGTATCTAGAAGAAGTACATCCGTTTGAGAATTTGTTATCTACTGAAAATGTACATACTGTTTCTACTCCTTTCATGCATCTGCATACTCCATCTCCTAGAGACTCTCAGCACAGACAGAGATATCACAACAACACACTATTCTCCAGCATGGGGTCTGGCATGGATTCACATGCTCATGAATATTCCCCGTCGTCAGTCTGGGAATCCTCGGTAAAGAAAAAATCAGTATCAGTTTCGTTTCTGATCTGTCTTTCGTAGTAGTAACCAATCACTGATCTCTGCGTCATACTGACCACAGCCAATGACTGCCCTCTACCTAAGCCCCGCCTCTGGCAGCCATCTTCAGATTTTTACCGCACGTTCAAGTGTTGGGATCCTCGTGCTATTGCTCTCGAGCGTTATTGCTATTTTTCACGTTTTTTTCTCAAAACATTTCTTTTTTTTTCGGTCAAAAGAGCCTCAAGCTCCACCGTTTCTTCATCCGATCAACAGGGACCCGTGTCGGATTCGTCTACGCCCCTCAAGGGTGAAGATTTCGTCGAGCCACGCTTTTGGAGGACTCCAGAAGTTTCTCAGGCCCATCTCGGACATGGCCCAGGAGAAGGGAAGCTCGACGCCCGGAAAGCTGTTAAGGGTCTGCCCTGGATGCCAGCTTCAGAATGTCTTTAAGGAGGACGAACACTCCCTTTGTCTTTACTGCCTACATGAGGACAAGACGCACGTGGAGAAGGACTGTGCGTTTTGCGGCAATATTTCGGAGCGGACCATGAAGGACCGCCATCAACGTCTCGCCAACTGGCTGGAAGGGAAGAGCCCGTCAGGCGAGAAGAAGAAGAAGAAGTCGGAGCGGTCTTCTAAGACCTTTGAGGACGCCCCGGCGACGGGGGTCCAACAGAAGGCCAAGCACCGCGAGTCCGCTGGCACCGGGAGCGCCGAACGGTCGGGCTCTACCGGCGCCAGGCAGGGCGCATCCTCCCCGGTGCCATCAACCACGAGCCAACGCTCTGGCTCGGGTAAGAGGAAGGCCGAGCACCCGGCGAAGCTCCTGGAGAGACTCCGGTCGAGCTCGAAGGTCCCGTCGGAGGGGGAGCGAGGCGGTGACCCTCCCCCCAAGGAGAAGGCGGTGAGTGCACCTAAAGTGGTGAAAGCCTTAATCCATCCGGCCAAGGCCTCTATCGAGACAGTCGCGGCGGCCCTGGCTCAGCCTGTGGAGGCTACACCAGTGGTGGCGACCTCGGGGCTCAGAGTCTCCCTGCCACCGCGGAGGGAGTCCTCTTTCGTGCCCATCGACAGGACCCCGTGAAACCTCCGACGGAGAAGAAAAAGGGGGGGCAGGAGGTCGTCGTGGATTCGGCCTCAACCTCTGAGGAGGAGCTGATCGAAGTCTTAAGCCACGGTGTTGGCGTGGAAGAAGACCAGCCCGTCGGGAGGGACCCCGACGTAGGAGACGACGAGAACGTCGAGGGTGCCGACGGGGCTCCTGACGGCCCGTCGGACTCCCCTCAACCAGTGCTGCAAGACAACTCGGCGGCCATTTTGTTGGCTATACAGTCCTTATGCTCGGAGATAAGGACGAGACTGCCGTTACCACCAGCGGAGGAACCGCTCCCGACGGGGGACCCGGAGCCAGGCCCTTCGGGGAGCCCTCCCCCTAAGAGAAGAAGGATTCATCCTCCACCTCCTTTTCAGCCATCGCACCCTGTTCAGCCCTCCTCCCCGTCCACGACACGTGGGGATGATACGGGGACTGACACGGCCGCGACGGGTACAGACGACGAGGTTTACGACGAGGATCTCCCGTCGTCACCTCCCACCCGGGCTTCCCCGCCCGACGAGATTGGATCATTTCTGTCAAGTATCGGCGGAAATCATCAGTGTTAGGACGCCGTAATTATCCGGCTTCCACGGCTTCCACGAGACCTAATACTTGTGGTTCTCATATTTGCCGATGAACGGTGGTTACGGTCCCTTTAAGACCTCGTCTGCCGGGAGCTTGGAAGTTGGCATGGAGACGATGGCGTCCTCTCACGTCTTTCACTTTTCCCCGTACACGTTGAAAGACGTATAGTGATCATGTGACTATTATTTAAGCCACGCCTGTGCGTTTTGCCGGCGCTTCTGAATCTAGTATTCTAGCGGCTTGCTTTCCCTCGTATCCAGGTTCTTGTCCCTTTTGCCTTGTTTTCCTGTTTCTCGACTTCGGACTGCCTTCGGACCCGCATTGCTTACTCCTTTGTACTTTTGCTGCCAGTCCTGCTCATCGACCTCGGATCGTCCACGGACCTGCATTGCTTACTCCTTTGTACTTTTGCTGCCAGTCCTGCTCATCGACTTCGGATCGTCCACGGACCTGCATTGCTTACTCCTTTGTACTTTTGCTGCCAGCCCTGCTCATCGACCTCGGATCGTCCTCGGAACTGCATTGCTTACTCCTTTGTACTTTTGCTGCCAGCCCTGCTCTTCGACCTCGGACCGTCCACGGACCTGCCCTGCTACTCATTTGTACTGTCTCCCGCTTACATTGGTACACGGACTAGAGACTGCCTTTATTGTACCTTTAGGCGTCCTCGTGCCGTCGGGTTAGATTTTGCTCTTTGGACATTCAGCTTGGATCTTCACCCTGCTTCTTGCTTTACCTTCATTTCTGGATTGATTTCCTGGTCCTTTAGTTTTGGGTTTGCCACTACCTTACTTCTTATTCCTTCCTGGGAATATTCGGAGATTAGGAGATTCTGAAGAACCGCTCAGGTTAGTGGTTGGTTTCTATTTTGATGTCTGCATTTTTGGCATAGAGTCGCATATGTGTGATTATTGCTCTTCTTGCAGCTGTCTGGGGGTCTTGCCTGTTCACCTTGAGAAGACATCCCGTTCCAGTATCCTGTTCCATGCGGTTCTGGATTCTTCATTGGCATTCCATCTTTCCGCCAATCAATTGTTCTGGTTGTTCATTGTACTGACTAGTTCGGTAGATTGGCGAGAAGAATTCCTCGGCTACACTACGAGGGCAAGAGCGCTACTGACAGTTTCACTCCATGATCGCCAGGGCATCCGAGCTTTTCCAGCTCTGCCCGGAAGAGAAGAAGAAGGAAGGTTTCCTTTATCAACGGCGCGAGGCCAAGAGGAAGACGGTCCTCTCTGTACCTCTACTGGACAATATTTGGGATGAGGGCCTCGCCCTCCTCAAGAACCCATCCACGACGCCGGCTAGAAGGGATCGGTACGAGAAGAAGTACCGGGTCCCGGACGCGGCCCCGTTGTGCCTTCGGGCACAGCCGACCCCAGACTCGGTCATCTCCGCGGCGGCCAGAAAGCGGGGGGGGGGTGCGGCCTCTATGTCGACCTCCCCGCCGGACGGCGAGGGAAAGAAATTAGACACGATGGGACGCAGAGTCATCTCGTCTGCAGCGACGACGATTAAGGCGGCCAACGCCTTGGCTATCGTAGCCCGCTACGACAGGGAGTTGTGGTTCAAACTGGCCCCCCTGCTGGACTTCCTACCAGACGACAAGAGGGCGGAAGCCCTAGAGATCTTGCAGGAAGGAGAGGTGGCGTCGGACCACGCCATTACGATTGTGACGGACATCGCCGACACTGGATTTCGCCAGTTGGGCAACGGCGTGTGCCTTAGGCGGCGTGGATGGCTCAAGGCTACTGACTTCCGTCAGGACGTGCAGACCAGAGTCTTGGACATGCCGTTCGACGGAAACAACCTGTTTGGGAAAACAGTGGACGATTCCCTACAAGCCATCAAGACGGACACGGAGACGGCCCGTGCTCTTGGTGTTCTCCAGCAACGACAGCCGCCCTTTCGGAGCGGCGGAGGCAAACAGGGTGCCTCCAAAGGTTCCAGCGGCGGATTTTCCACCTACTGTCAAGCGGCCCGTTCGTCGTCACAGGAAGCTTACAGGGGACGAGGCAAGTCAGGCGGACCCCGCCGTCGTCGCCAAGGAGGACAAGGCGGCAAAGCCTCGTCGAAGCAGGACTGAACCGGCCGTGGGGTCGGGCCCCCACCGAAGCACCCCGGTGGGAGGCCGGCTGGCGAGCTTCGTCAGCGTGTGGGAGTCCATCTCCACCGACAGTTGGGTGCTGGACGCCCTAGCTCAGGGTCACGCGCTCGAGTTTCTAAAGAGGTGCCCGCGCGTCCCCCCCTGTGGCCAGGAAAGAACATCACGTCCCTCAACTTCTCTTGGAGGTAAAGGCGATGCTCAAGAAGGGCGCCATCGAGCTCGTCCCAAAGAGGCTTCGGGGCTCCGGAGTTTACTCAAGATACTTCCTCGTGAAGAAGAAGACGGGAGGATGGCGTCCTATCCTGGACCTACGACGACTGAACAAATTCATCAAGGCACAGAAGTTCCAGATGGTCACCCTCCAACACGTCCTGGGTCAGCTGGAGGAGGGCGATTTCCTGTCATCGTTGGATTTGGAGGATGCCTACTTCCATATTCCCATCCTAAAGGGACACCGAAAGTTTCTCAGGTTCGTGGTCCAAGGGCGTCACTACCAGTTCAGAGCCCTTCCCTTCGGATTGAGGTCGGCACCCAGGGTGTTCACCAAGAGCCTCGCACCGGTGGCGGCGCAGCTGCGCCGGGAGGGGATCCACGTCTACCCCTACCTGGACGACTGGCTCATCCGAGCGAAGACGAAGGAGCTCGCCGTGGATCACACGGCAAGGACCGTCCAACTACTCACGGACATGGGATTCTCCATAAACAACGCCAAGTCCCACCTGGTGCCCGCTGTAAGAGGATTCAATTCAGCACTACAGCTAAGTTAACGCCTAGTCTAGAATACTGAATGAAAACCCTTATTGATATATCTCTATGTCCAGTTCATGCGTTCTGGATGACTACCCCTATATAACACCCCTCTCCTGGAATCCCCCTGACCCCACTGAGCCAAGAAGTAGTTCTGTTTTGCAAGTTTAAAAGGTTTATTTGATAATTTAAAATATATATATATATATCCCACTTTATAATAAATTAATAATTGAATAGCACACTTAATCTGATATGATAAAGATTAACAACGGAGAATCTGGCACTAACACACTTCTCTATAATCAATAAGGAGTTGACATGAAATGGATAAGGTAGCACACTGGTAAATAGGAACAAAAGTATAATGTGGTAGAGAATGCTTTATAAGGTTCAAGGAAATGCAAGGTTGAATGAATGAAATGCAGTATAGAAAACAACTTGATATGATTTCAGCAAAACAATGTAATCACTTTTCTCTGGCAATCCCCTTCCCCCCTTGATGCAAGGCAAGGAAATGGAAGGAAGCACACAGTTCTCAGAAATGCAATCAACTGTAATTCAGTTCAATCCAGCAAGCTTAGACTACATAAGTTTGAAAACACAGGCCCAATGCTTTGATATGTGCAGGCAATTCAGTGAAAAGTATGCTAAAATGCTTTTGATTCCCTCTAGAGGTTCAGGGTGAGTGGTATCTAGTTAATATTAGCTCAGGCTCACTCTTGCAATGATTCAGGAATGATTAGCAGGTTAAACGAATTTCGGGCAAATGGAAGGCAAGCAGCAGCTGATTTTACATGTGGAGAAATTTGCAAATCGCGGTAAAATTCGCGGATGCGTTTTCCGCGATTGCGGTAAAACTATAAGGGGTAGGAATGTGGTTCTTGGTGCGATTCAAAGCTCAGATTCTAAGCTTTCAAATGAAAGTTACTGCAAGTCTCTAGCCCAAACGGTTACAGAGTTATGACCGATTTAATAGAGGTCGTTTTTGGTTTTGCAAATTTTAAAAGCTCAAAATGACAAGTGGCAGATTTTGCAGCTAAAATGACAGGTGACAGATTTGGAGCTATCAGGCAGTTCTACTTAGGATAAATAGATTGAATTAGATGAATTTAAACTAAAAGCTTGGTTCTACACAGTCCTGCTGGGTACTCACACTATATTCTTGAGTGAAATGGGCCTCGCCATGGATCTGGTCAGGTTTTAAACTCGCCTCTGGTCTCTGCACTTCACAGTGATCTGGGTCAGCTCTCTCTGGTTCTCTGGTCTGGGTCTCTAGTTCTGGATAGATTGAAGTCTCTAGGTTGGCTCTCTGGAGGTTTGATGGAGGTAAGTATGGATTTTTCCGGCAGAGCTTCCAGCGGCAGATGGAATTTGAAAGTCCCTATCTGTCCTGTCTGTCTGCTTTTATGTGTTTAGAATGTGGGTGTGTTCTAGCATCACTGACCCTACCTCTCTCTCAGCTTCTAATTGGTCAAACTTCCATTTATCATTTGATTGGGGAATGAACTGTGAGTCAGAGGGATGTCATTTTATGGCTTGCAGATAGGACACTCCTCTGTCAGATTGCACACATTCTATATTTGATAATAAAAGACCTATTTCAGAGTTACACAGTTGTTTGAAATTACATATACATGGTGTGGCTGAATTTAGCCATGTCTCTGTCCAAATCTGCTGTTTCTAAGAGCTTGCATTCAGAAATGGCACATAATTGACTTTTTAACTGATTTTTCAATTTCTGACATTGACCCAATTTTACATACATGTGTGCAGGGAGTATGGACATTAACTGATGAAGTTTCAGATTTTTAACATGCATACATTTAGAGTAATATCCACT
The DNA here is from genome assembly GCF_040938575.1 of Ambystoma mexicanum. NCBI lineage: Eukaryota > Metazoa > Chordata > Amphibia > Caudata > Ambystomatidae > Ambystoma > Ambystoma mexicanum. The sequence continues at coordinate 292,747,837 of NC_090936.1, read as the reverse complement.
TTTCCGCTAAAACCCCCCTGAACACGCCACCGGGTCGAAAAACCTCTTAAAATGTGGGCAGAAAAATCACAAGAATTATGGTATCATTTATAAAATTTTCACATGTCCGCTCTATGAATGATCCATCTTTTTAAAGTTATGTTCTGGCTCCAAAGGGGTGTGGTTTCCCCTCAGCACAAGGTAGAAATACTGGTTTATCCAGTTCTGCCAAGCCAGCTTCTCTCACAGGCAGTGCTCCTCCCAGCTTCTGCCAAGAGGAAGCTACATTTTACGACTGCTGTAATAAAACCTTTGCCTGAGTCAGGAGAGGCTCATTGTTCAAGAGGAAGCCATTTATGATCCTCTCAATAAACCCTCTGCCTGGGTGAAGGGAGTTGCATTGTTCACTCTCCTGCAGAGCACAGGTAATTCAATTATCAGATAGATGGCATATCCTTAGTGTGAGCAGCAAAAGGGCAGCTAGGCCTGGGAACACAGCTGTGACTCAAGTTTCACTCCTGATGGGGGTAGTTGCCAGGCAAAATTCAGTTCCTTAAGCCAGGTTTCAGATAAAATGTCACTTTTTGTTCCCCAGTTCCTGCATTCAAATAAAACTAAACATTTTTACATATGCAGCTAGAATGCTGATTCTAAGTGCAAAACTATGACATTTCAACAGTTACAAAGGCATGTGACACCAAACATAGGTCACTCATTTAATCTAAACATTTTCGATTTTAGTGTCTTTAAATCCAGTGCAACTTAAACTGCTGACTCCATAGCTCAGCCAGTTTTGTTATAAGCATTGTTCTGGGCTCTTCATTTCCCAGATTTTGTAGGCACACAAAACTCCATTCTACCAAATGTCTGCTGGTGTTCAGTGAATATTTTGCACATATTGCAATGTTTGAAATAGGCACTTTGGCTTGCCTTCAGAGAAACACAGGGTGGTTTTAAACTGCCGGCTTTTGGATAGTGGTGAGTACTGGTACTGCACCCATTTTTAGGATTTAAGAAAATGAATTCCCCACAATTCTAGGTTGCATTTGGCAATCAGCATTTCCATTCCCAATGGTTTCAGACTACTGTGCGGGTAGTCCAATGGTGGTTTTAAAGCGCTTTGAAGCTAACCGGCACTACTGTTTTTCCTTTGGCAACCCATTTCCCTCATGGCAACCCGGCCTTTCATTCTCGCACTGGTGGGTGGCAAGTGAGGCAACCATTTTGGTGGGCGCACAAACTGCGCAGCTTTCCTGGATTTCGGCGCACATGTGGGTTTTCCGCCATCTTGACTTTTCTAAGCCCACAGCACCAAATGTTGTAGCATGATAGCTTAAACGTGGGTCAGGACACCCAACAAGCCCCCCCACGCGACTGCACTTTGAATTTGAGTCGATGGGGAGTCGCGTGCCCAAGGGTTTTGACCCACGCACCGGTCTGTCCGCATAATCTTCTTCCTCTTCTGTAGATGGCATAGTTCAGCATCTTCTTCTCCATCCGGTAGTGATCGATCGGTTCTCCTCGCCGGTCCTGATGGGAATATTGGGCGGTCCACTGGGCCCATTGGATCTTCGTTCCCGTTCTCCGGATCGCCCTCCATGGCCCGTCTTCAGGTTTTCTTTCTCCTAGGACGACAAAGGAAGAGCGGCAATACCTACTCATAGACGTTTTTCCACCACTGTTGAGATAGTGGGGCAGCATATGCATTTCATCATAACGAAACATTACATTCTTATTTTGAAAAAAAAAACAGTATAACTAAGAGACAGTTTCATACAAATCACAGTATGTTAGAGACTAGATGTGGTATGTTTTATGATTGGAACTGAATTAGTCTGATACAGTACCTGCTAGGATTCCAGAGGATTCCTCCAGTTGTTGCAGAGTGTGCCTGGGATGGCAACATTTCAACTGGTTTATGTGGACCCACTTGTCTTCCCCCTCTTTTGTAAAGGCGCCCGGTGCGTAAGGGATGATGGCTGAAATTGTGCACACACAAGATACCCCTTCAAGTATTGGTCGAGGTCCTGCCCCATGTGTGGCCAGTATGCAACCTCTCTTAAGATTTCCAATGTTGTGTGAAACCCCCTATGACCGGCGGTGGCCGCATCATGGGCGTGACTTAACATCAGGCTTCGGAATGAGGTAGGAACCACCCACTGGTCGTGGCCAGCTTTGGATTTCCTTACCAACAAACCGTCTTGGATCCGGAACATTTTTGGACATTTCATCAACACTCTTAGGTCCTCTTTCCCAATGTAATCGGTATCCGTCAGGGGAAAGTTCTCAGGGTCCTCAAGGTGCTGGTAAAATTTACCAATTATTGGATCCCCCTTCTGAGCAGTAATCAAATCAGCATCAGGGGTCTCCTTACTCCATTGTGCAATTGAAAGGTCGTTGTGAGCATTTGTCTGGGACCTAGTGATAGCAGTGACCTGGATTTCCCCCAACAGGGACTCAATCTCAATTGGATCCCCTTGGATGGCCCCGGTTTTGGCCAGCTGATCAGCTAAGTCATTTCCAGTTTTGTCTGGTCCCTCTACTTTGGAATGACCCTTGATCTTTTTCCAGTAGATGGTCATCCCATTCGATGTGACCAGATCATCAATGTTTTGGATCAACTTCCCATGTTTCCAGGGTTTGTTGTTAGCACATAACATGCCTCTGGTTTTCCAATTAACCAGGTGCTCCACGAACCCGTTCCGTACATAATCCGAATCTGTGATTATGACCAGTTCGTGGAGTTGATGCTGGACAGCAGTGAGGATGGCCTGATGCACAGCCATCAATTCTGCCACCTGACTACTTCGGGGACCAATTTTGTATCCAGCGGAGGGTTCTGGGGACTCATTCACCCATGCATTCCCTACGCCAGCCACCAGTTCTTTCTCCCCGTCGTTGTCAACATGGTAAGAGCATCCATCCACATAGACAGTGGGCATTCCCTCACACTTGTCTTCTTCAAAGACTTTGTGTGGGGAATTAAGGTATGCCTCCATGGTGTCCTTTATTTTTAGACTTTCGTCCTCGAGACAGTTTTCTCTGGCACAATCATGCAAGTCAGCCAGACCTTGCGCGAGGGGACTCTTCTTGTTTTGGCCATATCTGACCTCCACAGGAAAGCCTTGCATTGACAGAATCCAGGAAGTAATTCGGGAATTACTCACATTTCCGGCCCGGATTCTGTCACTTTGGAGATATTGCAGAGGCTGGTGTGGAGTCTCCACTATGATGTGTTCCCCCTGGATAAACGGGCGGTAATTCTTCAATGCCCACACCGTTGCCAGGAGTGCCTTCTCACAATCGTTGAATTTTTCCTCCACAGAGGATAAAGTTTTGCTCGCATAGGAGATTACTTTATTGACCTTGTCATGCTTTTGATATAATACTGCCGTCAAGCACGTATTAGAGAACCCTGTCTCCAGGAAGAACTCCTTGTTTCTGACCGGGTAAGCTAGGCAAGGCGCTTGTGAGAGGCTTCTTTTGAGTTGTTTTACTGCCTCGGCTTGTTCTGGACCCCATTCCCACTTGACCCCCCCCTTCAGGAGATGAATCAGGGGTCTGGTGATCTCTGCGTAGCCCTCAATGAACTTTCTGCTGTAATTAGTCAGTCCAAGGAGGCTCCTTAGTTCCCGCAGAGTTGTGGGGTCTTTCAGTTTCTGAAGTGCTTCCACTTTCTTTTCCTGGGGACAGAGACCCTGAGGAGTAATCTCATGCCCCAAGAAATTAACACGGGTTCTACACCACTGTGCTTTTTGAAAGGAAAGTTTTGCTCCGGCGGCCCTCAACTGGGTCAGAACATAACGGATCTCCGCTATGTGTTCCTCCACAGATGAACTTTTGATGAGGACATCATCTACATAAGCCAGGTTACCCCTCGCACCCAGGTCGGGCATGGCCTTATGTAGGAAAATGTTGAATTCATTGCCGGAGTTGAGGTATCCGAAGGGAGTCCGGGTCCATGTGTACTGCTGGCCCCCAAAGGTAAAAGCCAGTTTGTATTGGTCCTCCCTGCTGACAGGCACGGTCCAGTATCCATTGGTCAGGTCTATTGCAGTGAATACCTGTGACCCCTGGATCTGGGCCAGCCCTTGGTCAATGTAGGGCAGAGGCAATCAGGAAGTATGGACCCGTTTGTTGAGCTCCCTGAGGTCGGCGCAGAGTCTCCACTGGCCGTTTGGCTTCAATATCCCCAGCACCGGATTATTGAAGGTGCTGTGGACTGGACGGATTATTCCCCGGGACTCAAGGTTCTTAATTATTTCAGTAAGGGACTCCATTGATGCGAGAGGCAAGCGATATTGCTTCACAAACACAGGAGTCATGCCAGGGTCCGTGGGGATTGTTGTTGTGTGGATGTCAGTGCGACCACAGTCATATGAGTCTACCGCAAAGAGATCTTGGAAATCCAAGAAAACTTGTTTCAACTTTTGCTTTTGTTCCAGAGTCACACAGGCATCAGCTAGGTTGACTCTCTCTTCCACCATCTGCCTGAAGCCTGGAAAGACTTCTGGTTTTTTTTTTTTTTTTTTTTAAATTTCTTTATTATTTTTATAACAATAAGAACATACAAACATAGTGTCCTCCGAGCCATTGAAGGATTAGTGTCAACTTCTTTTCCCCTCCCTCCTCCCCCCAAGACCGAGTACACAACCACGCGCTGCAGTCTTGCGCCTCTAGGTTAGTTTGTGCTATCTATGTCTCCATCGGTGGAGCTACTTTCCGTAGGGTGGAACAAGGATACCGTAAGTGCTACCCACTGTAGTAGGTCGTCTGAGGTGTCAATTTTCTGGTGTCTTTGTGCCAGTTCCCATGCTCCCGTCTCGGCTGTGGTCCATCTGCGTAAATCCTCCCACCACGTTGTCGCGTCGGGTGCTTTGGGGCTTTTCCAGGCCATGGCAATTCTTCTTTTTGCTAAGATGTACATGAGGTCTTTGAGTTTGTTCAGTGACCTGTTCTTTTTGTTCCTGGGGTATCGACCCAAGATGCAGGCTTTGGGGGATTGTACGTCTAGCGTAATGTCCGCATTGGCTGCTTTGGTTTGGATCTGTGACCAGAAGGTTTGGACTGCCGGGCATCCCCAGAACATGTGGGTCATTCCCGCAGAGGTATCCAGGCATTTGGGACATGACGCAGCGCTCGTGTTGCTGAATCTGGAGATGACGCGCGGGGTGAGGTAAGCCCTATGTATAATGTAAAATTGTATGAGCTGGAACCGTGAGTTCCGGGATACTTTCTTGTGGTAGCGCATCACTGCATCCCACTCTTTGTCTTCGAGCCTCTCGCCAAGTTCAAGTTCCCACTTATCCCTACTCTTGAGGCTTTGTTGCGTGGCACAGTTTAGTAGGGTTTCGTAGAGCCTCGAGGTTTCGTGGCCTCCCTCCGCCGTGCATAGTAGGTTCTCGATGGCTTCGTGGCCGGTGTTAAAGGTCTCTATCTCTGGCCATCGTTTTGTGAGTTTATTCGCTACTGCCCCGTGTAGGAGGAATTGACCGGGCGGTATTCCCGTAGTTTCTTGCAGTTCGGTGAAACTGAGGATGCCTTGGTCGTCCACCAGGTCTCCCAGGGTGGCTATGCCCAGGGGTTCCCATACATTTCTAATCACTTTCAGGTCTTCTGGTCTGTGTGACATCATTGCAGCTATTGGTATTTGTGGGGAGTAGGGGTCCACCAGGTTGGCGATTCTGCAGGCCCTCTTCCAGGTACGGATGCCCAGGTGAATTAGGTATGAGTCTCGGTGATTCCTCTCCGACTCAGTCCAGAGTAAGTCTCTAAGCAGCCATGGGGAGTTCCTGGGCTGTAGTAGGTGAGTATCTGTGGTGGCGTCGTCCGCCATCCACTGTATCACATGTTTCAGTTGGCCCGCCAGATAATAGAGTTCGAAGTTGGGGATTTTGAGGCCCCCTTTGTCGTATGGTCTTTGTGTGGTTTCTAGGGCTACTCTGCATCGTCCCCCGTGCCATAGGAATTTTCGGCAGAGTTTGTTAAGTTCTTTGAAGAATTGTGGCGGGATGTAGAACGGGACATTGGTGAAGTAGTACAGCAGTCGCGGTAGTGCTACCATTTTGAGCAGCCCCGCTCTGCCGGCCACCGAAAGGGGTAGTTTGCTCCAGAAGTCGATTGATTTGGCTAGGCCCTCCTTAGCTCGTACTGTGTTTATTATATGCTCTGTTTTGGGGTCGCGGTGGATATTGATGCCCAGGTATTTGAATGTGGTGGGTTCCCACCGGAGTGCTAATGGGGGGAGATTTTCTTTCCTGGTGTTGCTTAGGGCTGCTAAGGGGTATAGGCAGGATTTATCGTGGTTAATTAGGATCCCCGTGCATCTGGAAAATCCTTCTAGGGTTTCAAGTATGTATGGTAGTATGTGCTCAGGGTCTTTCAGGTAGAGGAGCATATCGTCCGCGTACATGGATACCAAGTGGGACACTCCATTTATTGTTATGCCCCCATCGCCATATTCGAGCCTAAGGTATGCTGCCACTGGTTCGATGGCCAGGATGTAGAGTAAGGGGGATAGGGGGCACCCCTGCCGGGTTCCTCTGGAGAGGCACCATTTATCTGAGTAGGTGTTGTTGGTTCGGACTCTGGCAGTGGGATGTGCGTAGGTGAGCTTGACCCAGTTTAGGAAGGTGGGCCCGATTCCTATCTTGGTCATGGTGGCATAGAGCCATTCCCACCTGACCGAGTCGAACGCTTTAGAGGCATCGAGGGACACCACCGCACTTCTATCGGGTTTGCTGTCTGTGCTGTGTATGACGTGGTGTAGTTTCCGCAGGTTTTCAGTGATGGAACGTCCATGCACATACCCGGTTTGGTCTTTGTGTATCAGATGTGGGATGGCCGCCTGTAGTCTCCTAGCTAGCAATGCTGTTAGTATCTTATAGTCCACATTGAGCATGGACAAGGGCCTGTATGCACCGCAGTCCCGGCTATCTTTGTTGGGCTTCAGCAGGGGGATGATGACCGCTTCGTTCATGGTGTCGGGGAGGTGGCCCACTTCATATGCCTCGTTGTATACCTGGGATAGCAAGGGGGCCAGTATATCTTCGTAGTTCTTATAAAACTCCCCCGGGAGCCCGTCGGGTCCTGGTGTTTTCCCCGAGGGTATTGATCTAATGGTGGCCGTGACCTCTTCAGGCGTGATGGGGTTATCTAGGGCCTCGGTTACGTGTTTGTCCAGGTGTGGTAGCCTGATACTGTCGAGGGCATCTTCTATGTCCGTATTCCTAGGGGGGGTGGGGTCGGAATATAGGGCCTGATAGTACTTTTTGAACGCTAGGTTAATCTCGGCTTGCGTGTGAATATTCTGGCCTTCCTCGCCCCGGAGTATGCAGATGGGCGTTTTAGGGATCTCACGTTTGTATAGCCACGCTAGTAGTTTGCCGGGCTTGTCACCTAGAGCGTGGTTTCTTTCGGTGTATTTTGCGTGGCTTAGCTTTCCTAGTGTCTCCCAGTGTCTTAGACACGCCTGTTTGAGTTCGATCATATTCTGCAAGTGGGAGGGGTCAGGGGATGGTGCAGATTCCAGGTCCTTCAACTCTGTTTCAGTGCGCTCGAGTAGGGCTGTAATGTGCTTTTGGGCCCCTCCTGTGGCGGCTATCATTTCACCCCTTATTACCACTTTGTATGCCTCCCACGCTGTGCTTATATGTTGGACACTGTCAATGTTTGTTTGCCAGTAGTCTGTTGTGCCTTGTCGTATTTGTTCGTTAAAGGATTTGTCGAGGAGCGCCTCGCTTCTGAGCCTCCATGTCGGGACGGGGGGTCTGGGGGTTGTCAGGGACCATGTGGTGATCAGCGGTGAGTGATCTGAAAGCACCCTAGCCAAATATTGTGTGTGTTCAAAGTGGGGCAGGTGTTCCTCGCTGACAAAGAGGGTGTCGATTCTAGTGTGCACGTTGTGCGGTGGGGAGTAAAAGGAGTAGGCTCTGGCGTCAGGGTGTTGTGTTCTCCACAGGTCTTTCAGGGCGAGTTGCTGTGTTAGAGTATTGAGTACTTTGGCTGGGGGGGAGGGGTGGGAGTATTTGCTATCTGCTCTATCTATGCGCGGGTCTAGGGTGCAATTGTGGTCACCTCCCCATAGTGTTAGGCCTTCCTTATGAGGGCTCAGGCGAGCATATAGAGAGTGAAAGAAGACGGTGGCGTTGTGGTTGGGGGCGTAAGTGCAGATTAGGCACAGGTCTTTTCCTTCTATGGTGCCTTGTATCAGGGCCATTCTGCCTTCGTTGTCTGTTTTGGTGTGTGATAGGGTGATGGGGACAGATGGTGCAATCCAAATCAAAACTCCTCTTGCATATGTGGAGAACGTGGTGCCAACACAGGTTCCTCTCCAGGCTTTGGCCAGTGCGGCGAGTTTGGGTGCGTTAAGGTGTGTCTCTTGTAGGAGGGCGATACCAATTTTGTGGCGCTTCATGAAGGAAAGGATGCGGTGCTGCTTGACATAACTATTTAGACCCCTGACATTCCAGGACATTATTCTAATTTTGTCAGCCATGGTCTATGCATTGTTGTGGGCTTGTGGGTGGTTTTTGGGTGGGATTGTGAGTGGCTTCGGCTAACCTCGAGGTGTTCCTGCAGTGGATGGGCTCGGTCTGTAACCCATGTAACCTTAACTGGGTACCTCTTCTGGGATACCCTTCCCAGTAAACAATAACTACCAACTTCCTTCTAGACCGGACTCCGGTTTGGTTGTTCGTTAAATTCCAACTGGGTCCCCTAACCTGGGTTTCCCTTCCCAACAAACTTGAACTTCCCTTTAACTTAACACGTCTAGCGAGGTTTCCCTCGTTCTGACTTTCCCGTTTCCGCGCCATTGACCAAGGTCTTCAGGCGCCCTACGGGTGGGTTTAATGCACCCAAAATACTAGGGGTCTTTCAGCAGGAACTCTCCGGTTGTTTCCTTGTGGGGAGTTAGGAATCTCATGCCGCTCCTATGGGTATCGATGTAGCTGCGGTGCGGTGTGTCTTGATTCTCATGTCAGTCTAGCCTCAGGGTTGGGCGGCCTGTGTCACCTGGGGCGTTGCTTCCGCGGCTTGTGCTCTTTAGGTTCGATGTCTGGGATCTGCTCCCTATCCATCCATTCGCTGGCTTCCATTGTTGTATCGAACAGTAGCGCTTTGCCGTTGTGTAGTACCTTCAACCTGGCCGGGTAGAGTAGCATATAGCGTAGGCCTGCGTTTTTCAGTCGTGCCTTGGTAGTAATGAATTGGGCTCTCGCCATCTGGACTTGGAATGTATAGTCCGGGTATATGGCCACTTTGGCTGAGTCTCGTTGTATGCGGCCCCCCGCTCTTGAGAATGCAAGGATCGCCTCCCTATCTCTGTAATTGAGTACCTTGGCGATTACAGGCCTGGGTGGGGCCCCGGGGGGTGGTCGTTTGGTGAGGGAGCGGTGCGCCCGTTCGATGGTGAAGCCCTGTGACAGCCCGCCGGCTCCAATTTCCTGTAGCAAGAGGTTCTCAATATAGTTCGTCCAAGGAGTCTAACGTTGTTGCGGCGCGCCCGCCCTTCGGCTTCCTCTGCCCTGTTTTCTAGATTTTTTACCTTTTGCTTCAGGGCGTCCATGTCATTAAGCATCAGGGTTTTCGCCTCCGTGTTTTCGCGGACCTGGGTCTCCAGTGCTTCGGTGCGATTAGCTATGGCACGGACATCCTGTCGTAGCAGGTTCAGGTCAATTGCTACGGCGTCGATTTTGGTCTCCATGGTCTTCTGTAGAGCTTTAATGGCTTCCAGTAGCTGCGAGTTTGCTGGTTCCTGGGTCTTTTCCTGTGATGTTGCTGTGTTGGTAGTGTCGGTGTCCTGGTTGGCTGGGCCACAGGCCGCATAAGATTCCATAGTAGTCTGTCGTTGTTTACTTTTGTTGCCTCTTGCTGACATATCGACCGGCCAGGCCGGCAGGCCGCTGCGTGTTGTAGGGCCGGTGGAGCGTTTGGCTGTGACGCTCTTGGTCTATGGGTGCTGTGCCTTTGGCTCAGTGGAGGAGGGGCGCGCCTGGTCTATCTCAGCGCCTCTGGGCTTGGCGTACGTGCCTTGGGTAGTGGTTGCGGTCGTAGGTCAGCGGCAAGGTGGGCCGAGGGCTGGCCACCACCCGCAGGGGGCACCCCCTTCTGTGCGTTAATCCGGGGGCAGGTTCTTTGATGGTACTGTGCGGGCCTCAGTAGTCTCTGTGATTGTTGTGGTGCAGCAAGCTGGGGCACTTATGCGGGGGGGGGCGCTTATTCCTTGTGGGGTGCTGGTGATGGTGGCTGGGGTCCCCTTTTCGCCCTCTCCTTACCCGTTTGTTGGGCGGACCTCTCCGCGCTCGCTTCCGCTCCGGGTGAGGTGCTGGTCCGGTCCTGGAGGCTCTGGTGGCTCGTCTCGGGCCTCTCTGGGCTGGATTGCTGTCTGGTCCCCCTCTCCCTCGCCAGCTGCTCCGGATTCCGGGTCCTCCCTTTGTGGGCAGGCTCGATGGGGCCGTTCGCGCTTCTTTGTTCTCCCGGGGGTCTTGCGACGCGTCACTGGCCTCACCACGTCGGGGCCCCCTAGAGCCCCCCGGGGGTTCGGGGGGGGCACTGGAGCACAGGACGTCGCCGCGGAGGGTGCGCAGCTTCCTCTCGGGTGCTGGTTCGGTGCACAGCTTTCCTCTTTGGTGCTGGTCTGGTCCTTGGGGGCTCTTGTGATTCGTCCTGGGCCGCTTGGGCCGGATTGCAGTCTGGTCTCCCTTGCCCTCGCCAGCAGCTCCGGTTGTTGGTCCTTTCTTCGTGGGCGGGCTCGTTGGGGCCGCCCGCGCTTCTTTGTCCCCCCGGGTGCGTCGCTGGCCACCTTGCACCGGGGCCCCTCAAAGCCTCCTCGGGGCTCGGGGGGGGCGCCGAAGCACAGGGCGATGCCGCGGGGGGTGTACAGCTTTCTTTTCGGGTGCCGCAGGCAACGCCAGTCCTCGGCGCTTTCAGTTCGTGTGTGCCGTGTCTCCCGTACGGCGTCCTCAGCTAGGTGGGCGCCATTGTCCTGGTGCCGACGCGCTCCGGCGCTGATCGGATATCTTTATTCCTGAAGGTCGTGGCGACTCCAGACTTGGTGTGCAGGTGTTCTGGGTGCTCAGCTTCGGGCGTAGCGAATTGCAGCGGCAGTGGTGGGGTAGAGCCGCAGTTTAGCAGCAGAATCAAGGGCATATCATGCGGAGCCACAAGGAGAGAGTCCTGCTTACATGGCGGTTAGCCACGCCCCCCGGAAAGACTTCTGGTTTGGCTATCTCCGCGGCCTCCTCCAGCTGGGTGGAGAAGTCCCTGGTCAGAGTGCTGATTTGGACCGGAGGCTTCAGGTGGGAAAGGCAGCCCTCATGGACCTGGAAAATCACCTCATCCCTCCTGAAGTCACACGTCACATCTTCCTTACCATAAGGGCAGGAAGTGTACACCAGGAAGTTCCCCCCATGCCGGGTAAAAATCCTGTCTGGTGTTGTATTGTCCTCACTGTCACTGTCAAAACAGTCCTTGGGGATTGGTCCTAACAGTTCATTTACTAAGTCGATGGAAAAATGTCGGTCATCAACCGCCATTCCAATAATGGTGCCTGCGGCTAGAGTAATACTCTTTAAGTCGCTGTTGTCCACCTCTATTAGAATGGTGTCATGTTCTATGTTGACTAATGGAGTTGGGTTTACCCCTAACCCTTGCAGTTGGAGAGAAGCATTTAGATGTATGTAAGCATCAGGGTTTTGCAAATATTGTCCTCTTTTAACTTTCACTTCCAGGGAGAATTGTCGGGTCCTTTCTGGGATGGTGACTTCCTCTTTGATCTGAATTTCAACTGCATAAGGTAGCAATTGAGCTGACCTAAATGCTTTTTCTGGATCATCAAAGCCCATGGGATTATCCGCTAATCGGGACCAAGCTTTGAAGTTTATTAGGTCCAAACTAATGGCAAAGCGATTGAGAATGTCACTGCCTAAGTAAAAGGCGGCAGGGACGTCTCGCACGACCCAACAATTGTGGACTATGCTCTTGTTGCCAATGGAGATTTTGAGCGTACACCTGCTTGGCAGGAGATGTTTGGAATTAGGTGCTTCCAGGTCCATTTCCCATTTGTCTATCAGTTTGAAGGGGGGAATGGCTGGATCTTTTGGGAGTCGGCGAAACATGGCTTCGCTGATGAAGCTCTTACCGTTGTTCACACACACTCGAGCGAGAACAGAGTCCTTCCCATCATTTAACTGAACAGGGATGAACAACTGCTCTCCAATTTGCTGAATATCAGCCAGGCTCTGAGCTGATTTCACATCTTTCTGGACTATAGGAGTGGGAGTTTCTGATTGTGGATTAGTATAGAATCTCAGAGTGTTTCCTTCCAGCGTGGAGTACCACTTTAGACTGGAAGGAAGGTTGATTTTCAGAAATAGAGAGGACCCCCCATCACCAGTCTGTTGTCCTACTGCTATTACTGTCACGTCTGGAATTTGGCTATTCTGGAAGTGAAATTCTACTTGGTCAGATTTTTGTTGAACCATGTGGCAGGTGCCGTTTAAACTAACATGGTTGACACTCTGTTTTAATTTTATTGGTCGGCTAGTCTGGGTCCAGAGGACCTTGTTTACGCAATCTGTTAGGGGTGACAACCTTCTCAGGAGGTCATTCCCTAGTAAACAAGGGGTGCCCTCTGGGGTCACAACTATGACCGGGTGTTTCAGCTTGTGTCGCCCAATTTTAATGTCCAAGTCTGCAGTCCCCTCAACGGGAATTTCCTTCCCGTCAAAGTTCTGTAGTTGTCCCGGAAGAGAGGTGAGAGGAATTTGGTAATTCTCTCCCCTTCCTGCATTCAGTTCGTCAAAGGCCCTTCTGGACAGAAGGGTAGCTTGAGATCCAGTGTCCACCAGTGCCGAGATTGTACCCTGCCCCTGTACTTGTACCGGGGCATAATATCTTCCCTCCTTCTCCTCAAGGGGGCACAGATAATGCACATTTTTGGACAACTGGTGGGCTAACTTTCTGGTTTTGGACATCGATAGCGAAGAGATTTGGGCAGAATTCTGTGGAGAGCCTTGGGAATCGGAAAGAAAAAGTTGGCAACTGGAGATCAGAGCCATTGTGGGTTCCCCTGGCTCCGGTTCTGGGCCGCCCCCCCCTTTTTGGAGGCAGTCACCAGGATGGGTTTGAACCAGGGGATTTTCTTGCTGTTGGTTCTGGGATGAGATGGTGGGCGGCGGTAGCTCAGTCTCCACATCTCCACAGTCTGGATTTGCATCCCTAGGGACCCATTTTTCTTTGGGAGGAGTTCCCCCCTCTCTGAAGGAGAAGATCCTTTTCTCAGGATCCTCTGAGGATCCCTCTCCCTCAAATTGGAAGATCTGTACCTCCTCCTCAAACTGAGTCTGTTTGGGTCTTTTGTTTCTCCTACCCCCCCTCTGCTCCTTAGGAGGCAGACTTTCAGGGGCAAGAGATTTTGTTTCCGGTTCCTGGGTTTCTAGGGGCTGTTTACAAGTGAGGAAGGAAGCTTCCTCCAAGGCTTTACACCCCCCTTCCCTTTGTGCCTCCTCCCTGGGAACCGGTGAGTTATCAGGGTGCTGCCCCCGTCATTGTTCTGGAGCACCAGGTCCAGAGTTGGGTGCGTTCTGCGCCGGCACGCCCATCTGAGGGTTCTGCTGAGCCCTCAGTATGTGACCCAGATCCCGCGCCATGTTTTGAACCTGGCGCTCTAACTGGGAAACCCGCTCAGGCTGATACGGGGCCCTGTTTTCTCCCCTGGGCTGATCCCGGGAAGGGTAGCTGTCCCTCCTCTGGTAATACCCCGGGTTGGGAAGATTTGGGTACCCCTCCACCCTTGGCCTCCCCTCTCCCGGATTCAGTGGTCTGGGCTCAGGGAATTGGGGAAAGTAGGATGGATGATTTTGGGGTTGAAAGTCGGGTGGATATCTGGGGAAAAAGTTCTGCCCAGGGTTTGGTAAATTTCTGCCCTCCTGTGGGAAGTTTGGAGGGAAGTTCCCTGGGTTAGGTGCTTGGCTGGATCTCCCCCCTTGGGCTGGAGGAGTCCACACATAACCCAGGATGGGTCGATTTCCCTTGTAACGGGGACTTACATAATCAGGAGAGCGAGGGACCCCATTTGTGGGGCTGCCTCCTTGGCTCCCTGTCTGTGACTGACCCGAGGACCTCCTGGGCCTAGCATTATTAGGTGCAGGTAGGTTTTTAGGCCCCCCCATCTCCAAATCCAAAACGGGGGTGACCTTTACCTCTGCCACCTTGGCAGCAGCAGGGGTGCTGTTGGCTTTGGGGTTTTTCTGGGCATTACTTTTGCTATCTACCGGTTTCTGCACCTCATAGATCCGGGTAGCCTGTTCAATTACCCAGTCTAAAGATCTTTTCTCGTGAAAATCCCTCACGAGCTGGGTCATGATATATTTGGGCAAGGCATGGAAAAAGGTATTAATAAATTCCCTGCTATCCGTGCGCACCCTTCTTGTGGTCTGTGCAAAAGCACGCTTTAACTCCTGCACAAATTCTTGTGGGGCCTGATCCTCCCCACATTGCAAATTGTAGGCTGCCTTGCGAGCCTCTTGAGGATTTCTGTGAACAGAAAAATGTTTCAAGATGGCCGCCTTATAGGTGGACCATCTTAAATGATTTTGGTCCTCCAGCCCCGCAAAGAAACTGGAGTATTCCGGGGAGAAGGTCCACTTTACATATTGAATACAGCTTTGGCTGTCCTTCAAATGGAAAGTCTCCATCATTTGTTCAAACAACTCTAAGTGCTCCCAAACAGAATACTTAGCGTTCTTATGGTAAGGCGTGATGACGCTCCTGATCGCCTTAATCTGCTTTAAGGGGTCCTTAAGTAAGGCCCTTTTTGCCTTATTGGCCTTTTTGGTTCGGGTAACCCTTGTCCATTCTTCCTCGGACTCAGAGGCACTGCTCCCAGAGGTTCCCGTCTGTTCTTCCAGGTTTTCCCGGATTCTGCGAGCCTGGGAATGGCTGGCAGAATGTGGGGACCTGGTCTCCTGTGTCCTGCGCAGTTTAGAGGAGTCTTCAGATTCCTCCTTGCTGCCAGGATTTGATGGGTACCCCCTCCACTGACCTAACTGGGCAGAGGTTTTCAGGATGCCCTTAATGGGCCTACTCTCCTGGGGTTCCCCATTGAACTGTACTGTACTTGGGTGCCCATACCCGGATGCCCACCCCTCCATTCCTGAGTGGTACTGGCCTATGAGCCCCATACTCTTAGCTGGATAGTAATCTGCCATCCCTGCGGCCCTGTGCTCATGTGCGCCAGGGGACATGGGGGTGGCAGAGTCCAGGGACTGAGAGGTATGAGGGCCTCTGGTACTAGGGCTCCTGAGGTTATGCTCCGGAGTTTCCCTTTCCCAGCGAACCTCATCTCTATCCGCCCCTGCTCCCTGTTGCAATGCAAGAGCCTGCATTTGTGCTTTCAGTTCCTCTGTTAAGGCCTTACTCGACTCTATCAGTCTCTCCTGCATCGCTACCTGTTGTTGGAGCCTATCATTGTGTTGGCAGAGAGCCTCATTCTCTCTCTGTGCTTCCTGATTGGTCCTGGAGTACTGGGCCAGTCTTTGCTGCAGGAGGGTTACCTCCTGGGCAATGTCCCTATTGGCCTGCTCCTTTCTTGCCAAAGCCTCTTCCACCCTCCTGGTGTGCTCTAACAAGTTCTGGTTTTCTTTTTGGAGGTCACCCAGTCCCTGGTGGGTCAGGTGATTTTCTTCCATTTTTCTTTTTAAATGGCAGACTTCCTGGCCTAAGGTATCCCTTTCCTGACTGAGAGCCTGCATCTGTGCTGCCAGGTCGTCCCTTTGCCTTTGGAAGGCACCAGCATTCTGGCGCTCCTGATCAAACTCTGCCTGGGTATCCAGGTCTTTCAGAATTAGTTTGTTGCTCTCTGCCTTCACTCTATCTAGGTGGCCTTGCAGGGTGACTACCTTCTCAGCACATACCCTGTTGAAGTCCAGTTGTTGCTCCAGCTTTTTCTGGCTTTGCAGTAGGGAGTCCAAACCTTCTTGGTGTTCCTTCTGCAAGGCCAGAAATCTGGTATCCTGTTGTGACTTTTCCTTTTGCAGCACATCCATATCCTCCTTTATTTTAGTGATGTACAGTCTGCTGTCATTTTCTGACTCCTGGCTCCTCTGCAGCCTCTGCTCAGAAGAGACCAGGTCAGATTGGACCTTCTCTAACACCATCTGTTGCCTATTTGCCAGATTTTGGCTTTCAGCACATCTATCCTGCATGTCTCCCATATATAGGTACAGGTATGCTGCTATCCTGGCAATCTTATTGTGTTCCTCTTTGGCTTTAGGAGCCATATATAGTTCACTCAGGGCCACATGTAATGGACCCTGATCTCTCCATAAGTCTGACCCTGTTTCAGTGACCTGTCGTGTGATGGCCTGCAACCAGGCATCCTGGCCCTGCTCAGCCCATTCACATCTCACAAATAGTTTGTGTAAGAAGTGCTCTCTGGCTATTTTCATATCTACCAAGGTCGTCATTCTAGAGATTGGTCTCTGTCCTGACTTACAGAAGTTAGTGTTTTATTTTTGCAGAACAGAACTTTTCTTGGAGTGTCCCTTTTGAGGAATGCTTCACAGCGTAATGCAGCGTGGTGATCCGACCGGATGTATGTATCCCGTCAGTTAGCACACTGTATTAAGCTGCACAAGTGGTAAATCTAACCCAACGTCTCGGCTCGAGCCCCCAATTTGTAAGAGGATTCAATTCAGCACTACAGCTAAGTTAACGCCTAGTCTAGAATACTGAATGAAAACCCTTATTGATATATCTCTATGTCCAGTTCATGCGTTCTGGATGACTACCCCTATATAACACCCCTCTCCTGGAATCCCCCTGACCCCACTGAGCCAAGAAGTAGTTCTGTTTTGCAAGTTTAAAAGGTTTATTTGATAATTTAAAATATATATATATATCCCACTTTATAATAAATTAATAATTGAATAGCACACTTAATCTGATATGATAAAGATTAACAACGGAGAATCTGGCACTAACACACTTCTCTATAATCAATAAGGAGTTGACATGAAATGGATAAGGTAGCACACTGGTAAATAGGAACAAAAGTATAATGTGGTAGAGAATGCTTTATAAGGTTCAAGGAAATGCAAGGTTGAATGAATGAAATGCAGTATAGAAAACAACTTGATATGATTTCAGCAAAACAATGTAATAACTTTTCTCTGGCAATCCCCTTCCCCCCTTGATGCAAGGCAAGGAAATGGAAGGAAGCACACAGTTCTCAGAAATGCAATCAACTGTAATTCAGTTCAATCCAGCAAGCTTAGACTACATAAGTTTGAAAACACAGGCCCAATGCTTTGATATGTGCAGGCAATTCAGTGAAAAGTATGCTAAAATGCTTTTGATTCCCTCTAGAGGTTCAGGGTGAGTGGTATCTAGTTAATATTAGCTCAGGCTCACTCTTGCAATGATTCAGGAATGATTAGCAGGTTAAACGAATTTCGGGCAAATGGAAGGCAAGCAGCAGCTGATTTTACATGTGGAGAAATTTGCAAATCGCGGTAAAATTCGCGGATGCGTTTTCCGCGATTGCGGTAAAACTATAAGGGGTAGGAATGTGGTTCTTGGTGCGATTCAAAGCTCAGATTCTAAGCTTTCAAATGAAAGTTACTGCAAGTCTCTAGCCCAAACGGTTACAGAGTTATGACCGATTTAATAGAGGTCGTTTTTGGTTTTGCAAATTTTAAAAGCTCAAAATGACAAGTGGCAGATTTTGCAGCTAAAATGACAGGTGACAGATTTGGAGCTATCAGGCAGTTCTACTTAGGATAAATAGATTGAATTAGATGAATTTAAACTAAAAGCTTGGTTCTACACAGTCCTGCTGGGTACTCGCACTATATTCTTGAGTGAAATGGGCCTCGCCATGGATCTGGTCAGGTTTTAAACTCGCCTCTGGTCTCTGCACTTCACAGTGATCTGGGTCAGCTCTCTCTGGTTCTCTGGTCTGGGTCTCTAGTTCTGGATAGATTGAAGTCTCTAGGTTGGCTCTCTGGAGGTTTGATGGAGGTAAGTATGGATTTTTCCGGCAGAGCTTCCAGCGGCAGATGGAATTTGAAAGTCCCTATCTGTCCTGTCTGTCTGCTTTTATGTGTTTAGAATGTGGGTGTGTTCTAGCATCACTGACCCTACCTCTCTCTCAGCTTCTAATTGGTCAAACTTCCATTTATCATTTGATTGGGGAATGAACTGTGAGTCAGAGGGATGTCATTTTATGGCTTGCAGATAGGACACTCCTCTGTCAGATTGCACACATTCTATATTTGATAATAAAAGACCTATTTCAGAGTTACACAGTTGTTTGAAATTACATATACATGGTGTGGCTGAATTTAGCCATGTCTCTGTCCAAATCTGCTGTTTCTAAGAGCTAGCATTCAGAAATGGCACATAATTGGCTTTTTAACTGATTTTTCAATTTCTGACATTGACCCAATTTTACATACATGTATGCAGGGAGTATGGACATTAACTGATGAAGTTTCAGATTTTTAACATGCATACATTTAGAGTAATATCCACTTTTCCGCTAAAACCCCCCTGAACACGCCACCGGGTCGAAAAACCTCTTAAAATGTGGGCAGAAAAATCACAAGAATTATGGTATCATTTATAAAATTTTCACATGTCCGCTCTATGAATGATCCATCTTTTTAAAGTTATGTTCTGGCTCCAAAGGGGTGTGGTTTCCCCTCAGCACAAGGTAGAAATACTGGTTTATCCAGTTCTGCCAAGCCAGCTTCTCTCACAGGCAGTGCTCCTCCCAGCTTCTGCCAAGAGGAAGCTACATTTTACGACTGCTGTAATAAAACCTTTGCCTGAGTCAGGAGAGGCTCATTGTTCAAGAGGAAGCCATTTATGATCCTCTCAATAAACCCTCTGCCTGGGTGAAGGGAGTTGCATTGTTCACTCTCCTGCAGAGCACAGGTAATTCAATTATCAGATAGATGGCATATCCTTAGTGTGAGCAGCAAAAGGGCAGCTAGGCCTGGGAACACAGCTGTGACTCAAGTTTCACTCCTGATGGGGGTAGTTGCCAGGCAAAATTCAGTTCCTTAAGCCAGGTTTCAGATAAAATGTCACTTTTTGTTCCCCAGTTCCTGCATTCAAATAAAACTAAACATTTTTACATATGCAGCTAGAATGCTGATTCTAAGTGCAAAACTATGACATTTCAACAGTTACAAAGGCATGTGACACCAAACATAGGTCACTCATTTAATCTAAACATTTTCGATTTTAGTGTCTTTAAATCCAGTGCAACTTAAACTGCTGACTCCATAGCTCAGCCAGTTTTGTTATAAGCATTGTTCTGGGCTCTTCATTTCCCAGATTTTGTAGGCACACAAAACTCCATTCTACCAAATGTCTGCTGGTGTTCAGTGAATATTTTGCACATATTGCAATGTTTGAAATAGGCACTTTGGCTTGCCTTCAGAGAAACACAGGGTGGTTTTAAACTGCCGGCTTTTGGATAGTGGTGAGTACTGGTACTGCACCCATTTTTGGGATTTAAGAAAATGAATTCCCCACAATTCAAGGTTGCATTTGGCAATCAGCATTTCCATTCCCAATGGTTTCAGACTACTGTGCGGGTAGTCCAATGGTGGTTTTAAAGCGCTTTGAAGCTAACCGGCACTACTGTTTTTCCTTTGGCAACCCATTTCCCTCATGGCAACCCGGCCTTTCATTCTCGCACTGGTGGGTGGCAAGTGAGGCAACCATTTTGGTGGGCGCACAAACTGCGCAGCTTTCCTGGATTTCGGCGCACATGTGGGTTTTCCGCCATCTTGACTTTTCTAAGCCCACAGCACCAAATGTTGTAGCATGATAGCTTAAACGTGGGTCAGGACACCCAACACCGCGCAAGACGCACTATTTCTGGGAGCGAAGCTCGACACAGTGTCGCTTCTGGCCTCTTCGTCGGAGGAAAGGACGAGGGCCATCTTGGGCAAGGTGCAGCGGATGCTGGTCGCCGACGCGGCCAGGGTGAGGTCCATCAAGTCCCTCCTCGGAATGATGTCGGATGCGCCCGTTGCAGGAGTTCCTGGACGCGCGCTGGATCCAGACTGGCAGCTTCGAGGAGAGGATCACACTCGATGAGAGTTTCCGACGAGCGATCCGGTGGTGGGGCACCCGCGCGCATCTGACAGCGGGCATGGACTTCCAGACCCCCGGCCACCAGGAGACAGTGACCACGGATGCCTCCCTGGAAGGGTGGGGAGCGCACACCGAAAATCTGCACGCGAGAGGCCTTTGGCTTCCGACGGAGAAGTCCCTCCATATCAAAGTCCTGGAGCTCCGTGCAGTGTTTTGGGCCCTCAGGTCCTTTCTTCCGTCCCTCAAGGGCAAGGTGGTGAGGATCTTCACCGACAACACCACCACCATGTTCTACATCAGGAAGCAGGGCGGAACCAGGTCCCCAGCCCTGTCCAAGGAGGCGCAGGATCTGTGGCATTGGGCCGTCGCCCAAGGGATGTTTCTGGTGCCGTTTCATCTGGCAGGGATAAAAAACACCTTCGCCGACTCGCTCTGCAGAGAGCTGCGCTCGTGCCACGAGTGGGAACTAAGACAGGATCTAGTGGACCGCCTCTTCCGACGGTGGGGCACACCCCAGATCGATCTGTTCGCGACGGCGACGAACTCCAAGTGCCGGAGGTTCGCCAGCAGGTTTCCCCAGCCGAGGAGCATGGGCGATGCTTTCTCGTTCCCCTGGGAGGGCCTGTTTCTATACGTGTTCCCTCCATTGCCCTTGCTGATCCGGCTCATCAACCAGCTCAAGAGGTCACGGTGCAGGATGATCCTCGTCGCACCTGCATGGCCGAGGCAGATATGGTTCCCGGACCTTCTGGACTTGTCAGCGTCCCCGTCAATCAAGCTGCCAGTGGACGCGGATCTTCTCTCCAGGGAAGGAGGCGCCATCCTCCATCACGACCCGAAGTCGCTGAACTTGCAGGCCTGGCTCCTGCAGCGTTAGAGTTTGGAGGATACGACATACCGGCCGACTGCAGAGAGGTTCTTGCAAAGGCCGGGGCATCCTCAACTCTTAAATGCTATGGACACAAATGGAAGAGGTTCTCTGTCTGGTGCCACGCACAGAAGATTGGCCCTCTACGGATTACGGCTCCCCAGGTTCTGCCGTACCTTCTGACGCTGGCCAAGGCTGGACTGGCTCACGCGTCCATCAAGATTCATCTTGCTGCGATCTCCCGATACACCAGAACCACGGGGCGGACGTCTTTGTGGTCTCATCGTCTGGTGAAAGAATTCATGAAGGGACTGTTCAGATCGTTCCCGCCGGTGAAGGCTCCGGCCCCGGCGTGGGAGCTCAACGTGGTGCTGACCAAGCTCATGGGACCTCCGTTCGAGCCTCTGCACTCGGCTCCGTTGAAGTTCTTGTCGTGGAAAACAGCGTTTCTTGTGGCCATCACCTCCGCACGAAGAGTGGGAGAGATCCAGGCCCTTTCCTGCAAGCCTCCATACTTGACTTTTCACGACACGAGGGTAGTGCTCAGGACGCACCCCTCCTTCATGCCCAAGGTGCCGTCGGAATTCCACCTCAACGAACCCTTGGTGTTGCCTGTTTTCTTCCCGTCGCCTTCGTCGCCGGCTGAAAGGACTTTGCACTCGCTGGATGTGGCTAGAGCGCTGAAGTTTTACGTGGACCGCATGAAGTGTTTTCGGAAGACGTCACAACTTTTTGTTGAGTTTGATGTAATGCTTAATGTTGAGCCTTTGCCACCTCCCGTGGTTGTGCATGTGTGTACTGCTATGTATTCTTTATTCATGAGCATGTGAATCCATGCCAGACCCCATGCTGGAGAAGGAACAAGTTACTTACCTGTAACTGTTGTTCTCCAGCATGGGTCTGGCATGGATTCACATGCGAACCCTCCCGCCTACCCCTCTGCGGCTCTTCACTTGGTCATACTGCCACTTCACGTGCTTCCAAATCTGAAGATGGCTGCCAGAGGCGGGGCTTAGGTAGAGGGCAGTCATTGGCTGTGGTCAGTATGACGCAGAGATCAGTGATTGGTTACTACTACGAAAGACAGATCAGAAACTAAACTGATACTGATTTTTTCTTTACCGAGGATTCCCAGCCTGACGACGGGGAATATTCATGAGCATGTGAATCCATGCCAGACCCATGCTGGAGAACAACAGTTACAGGTAAGTAACTTGTTCCTTACTCATCATGAATGCTACACATGCTATTTTTAACAAATCTAATTGTTGGGTCTGTTCACATTTACCGCAACACGGGGATAAGTGGTTAGGTTGGTATATTCATCCTTTACCTTTGACAACAGCTTGCTATGCTTCTCTTAGAGCACTATTCTTTGTCTGATGGAACGATAGCATCTCGGGGAACTTAGATGGGACTAACTTGAACGAGTTTGAGAAACGTGTTCTGACGCCCCTGGGATGCTCGCTTTTTGCAAATAGGAGTAAGCTTAATGTTGCTTCCATTAGGCCTTCTGATAGACTGTCCCGTCCTTTTCAATCTTTGATCTCTTTCAAGATAGCTCCGATAGGCAATAAGGATGCCACGCCTCCTTCCTACACTGTTAACGATAGCCCCAATTCATTTTCTTGCTGCATACAAAGGAATGGTACTCAGTTAATGGGTGATTTTAAAGGTTGCGCCAACTTTGCAAATTTGACTGGCGAGGACAGACCTTTGTATGTAGGCGAACCTGTCTACTTTTTTTGCGGTAATGTAGCATTTTCATGGTTACCCAGGGATTGGCAGGGAACTTGTTATTTCGGGATTCTGTTACCCGGGGTATTCATTGCAAGTACTGTAGAGATTTCAAAGGCTTGTCCGTGGCGAGACGAGAATGGTGACACTTCAGCACAAGTTCTAGGAGATGTAGCTAAATCCTTTGTGCCATTTTGGGGGCAAATAATGAACTCTGAAGATATCAGGAGACTAGCAAGAGTACTGGAGAGGACCATCAACCGGACCAGTGACATACTCTATAATATGATTCTAGAACAGAAAGCAATAGGGTTAGTAGCACTTCAGAACCGGATGGCATTAGATGTCATCCTGGCTGAGCGTGGTGGGGTATGTAAATTGGTGGCCTTGCTGTGTTTTCGTACCAGATTCCTCCCCAACTATCTTTAAGGCAATACAGAATCTGCATGTCCCAAGTTCAGAAGTGCATGTTCCCGAGGGAAACTGGGATCTTAGCGCTTGGTACTGGGACTTCTTGCGATCTTGGGGATGGAAACTACTTTCGGTCTTGCTGATTATTTTAGGCATTATGTTGTTTCTTTGTTGTTGCATACAATGTCTTTCTGGTATGTGTTCGATGTTAGGAGGATGTTGCGCACAAGCAATGGGTACATTAGGACATAAAGTATGACATAAAGTATACGCCTCAGAGAAGATCTCCAACGAATATGTGCTGAAAGAAATCTTAGTATCTGATCTTATGGCAATTGATATCTCCGATAGTGATTCAGGATGTAGGGACATTGAGACGTGGAGTTACTCGTAAAGTAACTAGAAGTAGTTTAGCGCTTGGCTTAGGCCAAAAGAAGGGTTTGTTAAACGGGATATTATATCGTGCCTCTTTTATTGTATATATTGGCCTAAACCCAGTCGCTCTGCAAAGAAATCCGTGTTGCAAGGTTCCGACCTTAGATCGATTTAGCCGCCATTTTAGGTTCATCCGCCATTTTGATTCTTACTCCAAATCACCCTGTGTTCTACAATGGTGGACAGTGTTCTTCTGTTTGTAACTTGGCCGTCCTGACCTATACATGTAAGTTAATGTCTAAACTGCCCGCAGGCCAAATGTTAGGGTCATGTAAGGAGACCATGTCCTTCGTTGACCTGTAGATCAAGGATTACCTGTGCCAACTAAACCGATCCGCGAGCATATATTAAGTACAATGTTGTTTAAATACTGAATGTGAACACTTGTAGAACTGCATTGTATGAAATATGTACGAAGGCTTAATGTTAAATCCAAAGGTACACTGCTGCCATTGTGACTTATTTGTGTATAAACTAGGAATAATCCATATGCATATAGGTGAATAAATTAGAAGTGAACGCGGCACGAACCCCTAGCCCGAGGAATGATTAACCTGTAGATGGGCTGGACATCATGTTAGAGAATTGTATAAAAAGAGTGAGTGTTCTGATGTACAGCCCCACTCACCTCTCACACCGAAAGGGCTGGTATTCGCTGTGATGTACTGAGGGCCAGACAGCTATCTGATGCTTTGTTCCTTTGAAAACTGTTCAGTTGTAGAATAAAGATCTGTGTATCTTTGTAAGCCCGTGTTTGGTGTATTTCCTTTTGTGGTACTCAGCCTCGATATTCTCGTTTTACTTTTACAGGCCGAGAAGACACTAAAAAAAAACATGGTGTAGCCGTCCTTGCCCGGGTCTTTCCCCAGCTGCATCCGCCCCAAGGCCAGCAAGACTTCCTCCCCCATGATAGAAGCATCTAAAGCCTCTCTCACATCTGGGGTTAGGCTATTAGGCTATGCAGGGGTTCTTCCTCCAAGTATTGCTGAAGATCTCCCATTGCCCACTACCCTTCCATCGCATGCAAACTCTCATAGTAGGACGCAAGCCCTCCACTATTCCTTCTGCTGTCTTCTCCAATTTTCCCTCCCCCACCTCCACTGCCTGGATCCACCTCTCTGACCTTTGTGCCCGAAGAATTGCAGCCAACAACCTGTCCGCCTTGTCCCTCCTCTCGTAGAAATGTTGTTGCAGGTACTGGAGTTTTTGAGCAATCTTACCTTCCTCCAACAGCTTGAGCTTCTCCCATTTACCCCTAGCCTCCCCCAACAGCCGACCCACCTCCCCAGACGTCCTACCCAACTAATTCTCCAAGGCACAAATCTCCCTCCTCAGCCTATTCTCTATAAGTCTTCTCTCTCTCTTCTTGCGTGTGCCCTCCGCAATCAACAGACTCCGCCAGGTTACCTTTACAGCACCCCACACCATACATAAGTCCACCTCTCCTGTATCATACACTGCCTCTTCAGCTCCCACTTAAACTTCTGATCCTTCCAGTGCCCCTCGTTACACCGCCACAACGTGCTACAATTGGACAGCCCCACCAGGGATAGGTCCTTTCCCACTCTTTCATGGTCGGACCAACTAACTAGGATGATCTTGCTCCCCATCACACTGTCTCTCAGCTCCCCCGACATACATATCATCAATTTGTGTGTAGGTGCCATGCAGTGGCGAAGGTAAGTGTACCCTCCGTCTTTCGGATGCTGCAGCTGCCATAAATCATGGAGGTCCTGTTCCTGCAAGTAGTCTGCCTCACCCCCACTTGTCCCTGAGAGGGCCACACCACCCTCCTCTACCGGGCGACACCTATCCAGTTTTGGGTCGGCCTCTGCATTAAAATCCCCTTTAAGGAACAGGAGCTCACCACCTTCTCTTATAACCTCTGAAATCGCTGTCTTAAGGAAGTGCAACTGCCCTTGGTTGGGGGCATACAGCATCGCAAAAGAAAATCTTGTACCCTTGATGGTACCGGAGACAACCAGCCCTCTGCCCATATCGTTCTGCCACACCACCACCTCCTCCGTATGCAACCGCTTGTGTACAAGGATTCCCACTCCCCTTTCATCACATCACAGGATGCCCAGTAGCACTGCTCCACCAAGCCACAAGGAATCCTCCCTCCACTCCTCCCCTCGTACCAATCTCGTCTCCTGCAGATACAGCACATCCCATTCACCCGTCCAAAATTCCGTAGCCAATAGGGATCGCTTGTTGGGCGAATTCAACCCCTTAACATTTAGGCTGTATATCCGTGAACGGTTCGCCCCTCCCCCAGGCTCACCCCCTGACACGCCATGTAATAAATTGGTAGCAGTCCCCACCAGGGGCAAGGGTAATGAAGTCTGCTATTTTCATTGTCCATTCGTCCTCAATAAAGTTTAGTTTAGTTTCTTTATTTATACCGCGCGCCGAACCCTGAGGTAACTGGGCGCCAGAGACTTAGACAAAAACAGCAGGTTACAATTAGTTACATATTGTGCAGGCATGGAAACAGTGATAAGTGCAAGTGACCAGGTCACAAGGTGGTCGCAGAAAAGGAATAGATAGAGATAAAGTGCAGGTGAGATACAGAACAAATCAGACGAAAATGGTCAGACATGTGCGCAATTCTTGCTGGCAAGCCAGGACTTTGTTTTTGCTTTGAAAGTCCAGAACGATGGTTCCATTCTTAAGGCTAGAGGCATAGCATTCCATTGTTTGGCCACTAGTGTAGGGAAGCTGGAGCCGCCTGCTTTTTTTTTGTTGGATTTAGGAATGGTAATGCAATGCGTGTACATTGACCTGGTAGGTCTGATTGATAGCCGTAGGTTGAATTTGTCAGCCAGGTATTTGGGGGCAGTGTTCGAAAGGCATTTGTGGATGGTGATGTGACGTCAAGGAGATTCTGTCCCGTACTGGGAGCCATTGGGCTTCCTGTCTAAAACTCAAAATGTGGGTATGCTGCGGAATGCTCAGTGCCGCTCTGATGGCGTTGTTCTGCAACACTTGGAGTTTGTTCAAGTTACGGTCTGAGTTTCCTAACAAGAGGGTGTTACAATAGTCAACTTTCGATAATACAAGGGCCCTGGCTAGGGTGATGCAACTCGACAGTGAAAGGAAGGCTTTGCAAGCATTTATAAGCTTGTTTGTGTATGCTGTGGATGAGGCTGTGGCGTTCACTTGTTTTTTTTAAGGAGAGGGTAGAGTCCAGGTATACCCCCAGAGTTTTGACCTCTTTGGCCACTTTGATCAAGTTTCCATCGATGTTAATGGAAGCATAGCACGGGTCAATTTTGTTAAGGCGAGATTGGGTGCCAACAAGGAGAAGCTCCGTTTTCTCGTCATTAAGGTACAGGCTGTGTTCGGCCATCCATGCTTGATTTTCTAGGTATAGGTCATTAATCAACTTGGAATCCTTTTTGTTGCATCCTGACAACGTAATGAGTATCTGAGTGTCATCTGCATACTTTGTGTATGTGACACCCAGATTATCAAGATGTTCGAACAGGAGCTTTGTAAAGATGTTGTATAAGGTCGGTGATATGCAAGAGCCTTGCGGGACTAAACAGAGGATAGGGGATGGAGTTGGCTGAGGCTGTGGGAGAGAAGACCATTGTGGTCCGGTTAGAGAGGAAGGATGGTACCCAGGTTGTGACCTCGCTAGAGAAGGCGGCTGCAGAGGTCAGATGCTCAGCGAGGATCTGATGGTCGACGAGATCGAACGCTGTTGAGAGGTTGAGTAGCAAGAGAATGGCTAGTTTGCCATTGTCTTTTGCTTCGTCTATCTGGAGTCTGAGGTCCAGAAGGGCAGTTTCAGTGCTGTGCCTAGGCCTGAAACCTGATTGTCTGAGCCCGAAGAGGTTGTTATTTTCCAAGTGATTTTGTATTTTTAATTAGGTCACACTGTCTAAAATCTCAAGGATGTAAGGGACAGTAGTAATTGGTCTATAGTTGATGAGGTTGTTTGGGTTCAGCGTATTTTTTTTTAGAAGGGGCATTACCCTCATACCAGATCCCCTAACACCCTCCCCAACCCAACCAAAACCCACTCCCCCTTCCCACTTGCGATGCCTATTGCCAAGAGAGAAGAGCATGTGAGGGAGATAATTGAGAAAAGAGAGTATAAGAAAGTAGGAAGCATTAGAAAGCTCTCCGCAATGGGCCACCAGAAAGTTTCACCCCCAATCTAGCCCTCCAAGTAAAACATGTCATTCTACCATGCAGCAAACCAAGGCAACAGTATACTTTAACAATCAATGTGTAAGCCAGTAGACACCAGTCCGGGGCCGGGGTCTCATTTCACTGATGACATTGTGTTCAAACGCCTCTATTTGCGCCCCCTCTGGACCCTTTTTATGCTGCAGTAGACCTCCCTATCTCTCCTTCTATTTGGCCTCTCCACCCTCTCCTCGTTCCGTGCCACCTTCCATTTCCTTTTCCGTAAGGTGCTGGAGTACCTCCTCCGCCTCAGACCCCTTCGTTACTCTGTATTCTTTGTATTCTTTCTCCTCGAAGGTCAGGGAGAATGGGAAAACCCCATCTTTAGCGCACTTCTCTTGCCGTGAGCCAGGTGGTAAGTGGCCTACACACCCTCCTTCTCACCAGCGTGAAACTAGGGAGGTGCTGGTAGATCTGTATTGTATCGCCTTCAAACTGAAATGCTTTTTTCTGCTTCGGCCTCTCCAAGACTGCCATTTTCTCGATGTACCGGAGAAATGTAAACAGCACCGACCTCGGGCCCACTCCCCTGCCGCCCCTCCATGGTGTGCACATTCAATAACCACCTCCTTACTCTGCAAACAGGGAATTGGCCAGGGCCTCCGCTTTCCCTTGCACCTCAGTCGGGGATTCCACTTTCCGTTCCTTCAGCCCAAAATACTGCAGATTGTGCCTTTTGCTCTGAGTTCTCTAGGTCGTCTAACTTGAGCTGCACATCTTCCTCCCTAACCTCCAAATCCGTTAGACGACCTTCGAATTTCATTTAAAAGATGTCAGCATTCTGGCAGTTAGCCTCTATACCTTCCAGCCTATTTTCAATCGTGTCCACTCTCCCCTTCAGGTCCGACACCGAAGCCTGCAGTTTGCCCCTCAGCACCTTCATCTCCAGGAGAATGTCTTTAATATCCACTCTTGGTGGACAGGGACTGGACATCCACCTGAGTCAATGGCATCACCTGGCCCGCTTCAGCGTGCTGCTCCATATCGATGGTACTGCGAAAATGATGAAGGCGTCCAGCTGCTCCACGCTGTATGGCCTCAGGTTCCAGTTTAGTCCAGCTGACTACCCTCAATGTATCCCCTGCTGGAACAATGGCCTGGTGGCTCCCCTGCAACTCTGCACTGCCACAGAGTGCCTCTAGACAGCTTGCGCTGCCATCATTCCGAGGGCGGGGCTTCCCTTCCGGCCTTCACTACCCTCACTCCTCCAAGCTAGAGAGAGATGGTGGCCACCACGCACATGTTGTGCCCCATGCTCTGGGTAAAGGAGAAATTGCCGGCAAGTGACTAGCTGCTGAACAAGCGTTCGTATCGATAACAGTCTTAAGAAGCTGTCTGGATCTGTCAGGGCTGGTCAGTGGTGGTGTCCGGTAAAAGGTGCGATTACAAAAGGTTCGAATGCAATAGGTTCGGGTACATAGGACCGAAAACAAAAGGTTCGATTTTTTTATTTTTATTATATATTTATTTTTGGGTTTCTGTATAGGAAAAAAAAAAAGGTTTTTCGAACCTTTTGTTTTCGGTCCTTTTGTTTCGAACCTATTGTATTTCAAAACTTTTCATTCGCACATTTAAACTATAACCATCAGTGGTGACTGCCAGTTGCGTGTGGCCTTCAAGTTCAAAGTCAATAACACACTTCCGATGCAGGGGCTCGGTACAACCAAGGGGAGGACTCCAGGCCCGGGAGCAGGCAAGGGAGACAGCCGCAGGGGGAAGGCTGCAAGCCCCTCTCCACCTGCACCCCTCCTCCAGACCAAGATTCTCACCAGGGTCCGTCAGCACAGTCTCACCACACACCAAGACGTCCGCTGGCAGGAGTCCCCCACGCACTCACCCGCCAACACATGGCCACAGTCTCAAAAGTCTCAGCTGTTGCTTTGCTATAACGGCCACTCCAGTCTCACTCTCCCTCCGGGGACTCTGTACACCTCACAAGGCCGGGTTCGGGCCACTCTTCCCTCCGCTCCTCCCACGTGATCTCGCTGGATTCTTAAAGACTGGCCGAGCCCGCAGCAGGTCTGCCTGGGAGATCTCCAGATTACCCCTCCCGCGGAATGCAGAGCTGTACTTCTCAACGAGGGCTCAGGTCGCAGTGTCCCGCCACTCCTCCCTCGGTTTCAGGCCACCTTGGTCCACTGAGCCACTCTAAGCTTCCTCACACACCGAGCTCTGGGCTCCAGCCACTACTCCACACGGATGTAATCCGGGGAGCCGGGTCCTGATGGCACGTCGGACCCCTGCAGTGGTCCGCTTCGGCTCTGTTTGCACTGCTCCGGTGGCCCAGCAGGATCGTCTTTGCCTCTCTG
This sequence comes from Ambystoma mexicanum, assembly GCF_040938575.1. Taxonomy (NCBI): domain Eukaryota; kingdom Metazoa; phylum Chordata; class Amphibia; order Caudata; family Ambystomatidae; genus Ambystoma; species Ambystoma mexicanum. The sequence continues at coordinate 292,717,783 of NC_090936.1, read as the reverse complement.
GGTCCTTGCACTCAGTACCACCATCGGTGTCACTTCTTTGCCCCAAAAATGCCAAAAAGCCGGCTCTGGGTCTATCTCTCGGCAGCTGAGACACGGACACCAGGCGGCCTGCTGTTTGCTGTAAATTACTATGGAGGGGCTGGGATTGCAGGAGTGAACTAACAGGCGGCTATCGCTGTCCGCGCCCCCTGGTGTTATTTCCCAAAAGCCTTTTTTATTTTTAAACATAAAAAATACCGATTTAGAAAGACAGCTCTAAGCCTGCTCAGAGCAGGCTTTCTAAATCGAACTGTCATGCCCCTTCCACACATCAGTGTGTGCAGGGGCTGACCTGTGCAGCTGGGCCAGAGAAAACAAAAGCTAATTCCCTTCAACCTTAGAGACCCACAACTCTTTTGCTGGACTTTAGGACCTTTTAATTTTAACCCTGGAGTGAGTGGGACCTTTTTCTCACTGTCTCGTGTTTTGACCTGATTTCAGTTTTATGTTTTTACTGTTTTTTGAGTCTGACAAACTCCAAAGGCATCTACTTTTTGTATGGTGACACAGCATCTTCAGTGCAGTGTCACAGAGAAATCCTTTGAGATTTCTCACAAGGTTTAAAAATCTTTTCTTGTGTGAACTACTGTTCCCAAGAATAGTAAAGTCAAATTGCCTTTACTTACCTTTTCTCTTTGTAGGTCCAGCACACACCATCTTATATGGAGTGCTGTGGGGTTATCCAGTATTCCCTTATCCTACTCTATCATATAACATTTTTATGTTACCCTCACTACTTTAAATGTCTGGTGGCCGTGGTTTAATTTTTCTTACCATTGTGCTTTTCTACCGCAGGCTGAACCCTCAGCTGCAGTACAGCACCCATGGGTAATCATTTTGTCAAAATGGCCCCTGACTTCTTTTGTCGCTGTTTCCTGTTTGTGAGGTCTTTCTTGGATTTTGCTCAGTGCGTCAAGGCAGATTTGAGCACTTTGTTTGCCCTGCCTTTGGCAGGCTTCAGCCCTGAAGCCCGCCTCTGGCTCATGTGTGTCTGGAAGGGCAGGATGTGTGGTAGGTTCCCGAAACTCCCGTCCTTTGCCTCTAGGAATGCCTGAATGCAACCAGTCATGATTGGCTGGCTGGCTAGCCTATCAGGACAGCCACCCTGGTGTGTGATTGACAGCTTCGGCTGTGCATGAATGGGAGAAACCTGCTTAAAAGGTGAGGGTTTTGGGACTAGAGGCAGACCCGACGAAACCGTGAACAAAGCTTGCAGCATCATCCTGGACCTTTAAAATTGCCCGGTGAAGCCCTGCTGCTGTGCTGAAACTCCTTTTTCAATTCGACAGAGAAGCTCCGGGCGGAACGACTTGTCCCCTTGGGTTAGTGGCACCAACTAACCCAGAGACGAACTCCACTGGTCCATCTTCCCCGACTGGCTGTACTTCTTCGCTACTGCAAGAACCGAGTGCCAGGGATCGAATAATCCGTAGTCGAGTGAAACGTCTGAAATCCAGCTAGAAGCTCCAAGAGTCTCCTAAGGAACCTCCAGAAGCAGGACGGCCTGAACCCGTGAAGTGCAGATGAACCGAAAAGAGCCTGTAGCTGCCGACGACCTCGCAAGTACCGCCGCAGGAACCCTCCAGACGTCCTCCCTCTTGTCCCCATGACTGAGCCTCGGGAACACAGGGTTGCACCGCTGTAGCAAGACAGAATCCAGTTGGACCACTCTTCTTCAAACCAGAGGTACTGTTTAGGCTTGGGGTACTTACCTCATTGTCTTTTAGCTGTGCTTTTCTCAGTTGGGAATTGCAGTGGCTTACCTTTTTAGAGTTGATTCCAACTCTTTTCAGAGGCTTAACAGCTTGGGACCCTACAAATGATTTTCTACAACCTCTCTAACTTAGTGCAAAACTGTTTCTGATCTAAGAAGTGCCTCAGCTCCATAGACTGTGTTCCAATTCACTTTGGCTGTCCTGGCTCCCTGAAAACTCTTTTAGTCCATTGACTTTTATATTGTTTGCCCCTTATAGGTGGTAGCTTGTTGTGAACTGTTGCTGCTGGGAAAGGCTTGGAAGATTTATTTGTCCTCACATTTAATGAAAACCAGTTTAACCTTTTCCTTCATTAAACTATTCCTTTCTGCAACCTCAGAATCTCCAAAGTAACTAGTGTAATATATAAATACCATTACTGTCCTTGTGAATGAAGTCACATCAGGGTGTAGGAATTGTGTAAGAAGCATATGCAAAGAGTATCCACTAACTTGTTCTGATCCTGATAATTAATTTTAAAGTATATTTACCTTGTTACATGAATTGTCTTTTTAAAGAACGCTTATTTAATAATTGATGTTAAATAACTATTTATAGCAGAAACCTTGAGTGTAAGTGTTACTTGGCTACTTGTATTTACAGACTTCATTTGTACCACTCTACAGCTCTGAAGCTCACATTTACCCCTCTTGAGATAGGCCTAGCTGCTCAATAACACTACCAACTTGTGTAGTAAAGACCTATGCCAAAAGGTGGGTTACCTAATACCAAGCAGATAAGTGTTGTGTAGTGTCAAACAGTGTGACTGCATCAATTCTTACCTAAAAGGGAATGTTTGTAGTGGGGAGGGGTTGGGGTGGTGGGAAGGTAAGTGTTGTTGTCGGTCGAGGAGGAGTGTTTGCTGCAGGGAGGTGATCGAGTAAGTGTCTAAGTGTGTAAGTGTGTAAGTGTGTGTGTGTTTGTGAGTGGGAGAGTGGGATTATGTATGAATGTTTATGGCGGCAGTGGTGGGGTGCAAAAGAGAGTACTGAGCAGTGGAACTCACCGATTTAAAGGATGAGGGCAGGCACAGGAATGCTTTCAAGGGCGGTTATATCTTCATATATTGAAAATATTACATAGAATTGTCTCCTCTTTTTGGAGAATGTTTTTAGTGAGAAATGTGCTAAATCATGTTTTGTTCGCTTGCAGCGATTCATCTGGGGAAAATAAATTATATGTGATAATAAAATAACAATGAAAGTTAAAAAAGGAGAAACTCAGGGATATTTTCAATCAAAAATACAATTACAAGTGGATAGAAATATAAAAAAAGTACTGCAAATTGGTGAAGCAATTGTTCCATTGTTGATAGAAGCATGAATCTTGACACACTTTTAGACCACACCCTAATGAACATTTTTGGCTATGAGGCCAACTCAGATTTTTCCTTTAACAAAGTTGGCAGCCCTTTTTAAAAAATGGCGACTAGTTGTTGTTAAGGTATCTTAATTATTGTAGATATTCATTGTTCAATCGTTTACTTGTGGTCATGCAATGCCTATTGTACACCTCAGAAGTATAAATGAAGCCTAATAGTAGATAATAGTAGTTTACTTTCATCATTTATAGCGTAATATATAAATTCATTGATTTAGTCAGGGGAAGAAAAACAAAAGCATTAACAATTATTGATGTTTATGTAATGCAAATACAGTGTCTTATATTGACTGTCTGATTTTTATGTTACTGTTCATTATTGAATGAATGTTGATACGATTCCTCAAGCAGATTATTGGTAATAATCACCCTCCCCCCCTTAGTTCATGCAGTACAAAGAGCGCCACAAGTGCAAAGAGCAGCACACTGTAGGGTGGTCTTCCGACACTAGCACTGTAGTGTGCAGCCTATCTTGCAGCCACATAGTAAACATTCCCTGCAAGCTTGCATAGCCTCTGGTAGGGTTGTCCAGGATATTTCCCATCCACCTTCAACCTTCTTCCACACCCAATCACTCGGCGATGGAAGCTATGGTGTTGTGACCATCGTATGGGCCCAGCAGTAACCAGCCTGGTAGTCTGCTCTTTTTGTATGCTGAATGAGCGCATCTTGGGTGTGGTGTAGATTGTCAATTGCTCTACCTTTCTGAGTAAATGGGTGTTTTCTTGTTTCATTAACAAGTTGGTTGCTGCTTGTACGGTCATATAGCAAAACTAAACATCTCTCTAATGGCTTCACCATTTCTTCTACTGCCTGCTGACTAGGCCTGTCAGTCAATCCACAAAAGGCTGAGGTGGCATCTCTGTATGCATTGCATGTGTCCCATGCAGTCCTCTTGCCTCTTCCTCCAAAAAAGGGCAGTGTCACACCCAGTTTTGCATGAAACACTGGTAAGGAAGTACAACGATCAGGGCCCAAAGCTCTTTCTAACTCATGAGTGGTAAAGAACCATAAGTTCTTTCCAACTACAAATGCAATGTTTAGACATTGTGCAGATGTGTTTTGGCAAGAGCTACAATGTCGGTGTCAACCGTGCATATTTTGACTTTATATCCTTGCTGCACAGCATCCCATAAATGGAGTAGGATGTAAGTGTCTGATTTTTCGTGTGAGCATGGAGCCAGTCCCAAGGTATCTTGACAATGTATAGAAAGAACATTGGTACAGTAATTGCCTCCTTGCTCGTGTCAATAGCTGTAAAGGTTTTTGCTAAGAAAGAGAACAATTCAGTCTTATTTTCATCAACCCAGAGAAAATCCTGCCAATTTTTAGGAAGTGCTTTTTCTTGGGTCAAACATTTCCAAACACCTTGTCCCCTTTCACTGCATGTGTCACTCTTCAAGCTGTCTGGCCTGTACACATCCCAGATGATATGTAGCCTTGTAACATATTAAAGATGAGATTCGATGTAGGGTATGAACACAGTACTGGCAAAATCCTGGTCACAGCATATTGACAATCGATGTGCCATCAAGGATGGTCGTTTGGAGTCTTGGTTTGGGAGTAGTGTTTTTTCTGGGTGGGACTTCTCCAGGAAAATCAATAAAACAGACTTTGTCAGATTCTTAGACACCCTAACTTCGAGAGTGTGGAAGGATAGACTTGGTTTTTGTGTCTAAAGAAATCATCCAGATCTCCATTTCGTATCTGTGATGCAATGTAGAGTCTTGAAAATAGTGAGTGATCATTCCTCAGCAATGTACAGTTGTAACTGTTTACTTGGCTTTTCACTAACTGGAGGAAGGCGGAAGAGGTGGAGGTTAAACCGCTTAATAGGATCTGCGATGCATTTAGTTTGATTAATAAGCCTCATATTGGTCAACTCAAATTTTTTCATTATTTAGCAATGTGTCTGCAACTGTTGGATGTATTACATTTTTGCTGTCAAGTACCATTAGATCACAGCTGGTTTCACTAAATGGGATTCCCATATTTTGAATTGCATGAGTAAGAGACTTGATATATTTAGCAAAAACCATCTGTGAGTGCTTGTTGGCCTCGTGGTCACACTTATCTTTTTTACATCTGTTTGTCTTTTTAGAATTAACTTCTTCAACTAAGCAGGCAATCTCGGGACCAGAGACCAGCCAATGATGCAGAGCTGTTGGGTTTTCTGTCAGGCCTACAGCCCCTATCCACTCTGACTGATGCGTTACATTGTTCATGGGCCTGATCAATGGCAATATCAGAGAATGCACACTTTGACTTTTTTGTGACAAACTTGCCTTTAATGAATTCTGCAAAGGTTTTAGGGTAATGCTTTTTAAGTGAAACTATATCATGTAAGTGAACAGGAGTCCATTGTGCATATTGAGTATGGTCCGAGGAAAGATCCAGGGAAAAATATTGGATAGCGCCTCTAAATAGATCTGGAAATCTCCTTCTCGTATCGCTCTTTTAAAAAATCATCAAAAGGAGTTCTAGTTTTAGAATCATGTACCATAATCTAAATTGGGGACATACATCTCTTCTTTCTTTACACCACTATTCAAGTGATGTAACTTGACTGCTATCCTCTGTTTAGGCTGCAGACATTGTAGGCCTGCTGCAAAAGTAAATAGAGACTGACTGTGATTTGATGAGCACTATTGGTATGAGTCACATAGGAACCTTTTATTAACGAATCTGCTTTTCCAGCTGTGGTAATATCAGACTGAACAAGTGCTCCAGTCCAGCCACTGTCATCCAAGAGATTTTCAAGAACTTTGAGAACTGCCATCTCGATATGTAGTCGTCCTAATTTTACAATTAATGGATACTGGCCAGGAGTTGTTGGCCAGTTCCACTGTATTTGTTTTCCCAATCTGTAGAGTGGCTGATCAAACGTAATGATTGGAATCTGTCCACGATTAAGGCCTTTAACTGCTGTCTTCGCAATATCCATTGAATGGTGAATAATGGCCGCTGACATAGCATGGCCTGGAAATCGAGGAAGCAGGGATGAAAGTGTTAACTCACAATCGTTTGGAGTTTCTTCTTGTTGACTTGTGGCGTGCTTCCAAGATGATTATTTCATCCCCTTGTAGGTCTATTTGAAAGAATTATTATAATTATTTTGGTCATATTCACTGCAAATATATGTTGGGGGAGACTCCTCACAGTCCCTCCACTAAAGCCCCCTATATTATTTATTAACCTGAACCCACCCCCCACATATATTTGCGGTAAAATCCCCCTCCCTAAATTTGGTCAAATCATCTGCGTTCAACTTGGGTAATACAGAGACAAGGGGGATGGTATGACATGACATCATCAGGTGAGACATGCTATCCCCTCTCCCTTTTAGGGATATTCCCTCCATTGCCTAATGGCATACTGCCATCATCCCTTTCAACATTTTATGTTGAAAATTATTATTATTTTTTTTTATTTTAACAACTCTACAATTTTACTGACAGTACTCCTCAATGTCACATAGAAAATAAAGAAACAATTAACTGAGACGAGGAAGAGGCAACGAGCAATAAGGATTTCTCCTAATGAGAACCAACACCAGCAGTCTAGTAGCTAGAAGAATCCATTTGGCCTGACATGGTATAAAACCATGCCGGGAAAAGAAGTATGGAGTTTGTCGTCGTCTTACCCAGCTGTGATAAGGACAGCTAAGGAGAGAGGCCGGGAGTACTGCAGCTGGCGGCACAGGAGATTCACTGCTTCTTATGCAGGTCGGAACAGCCGGATGTAGCAGACGGTCTTGCCAAGCCCTGGCAGGCCTGTGAACATCATTCAGAGAAGCTCACATGTCGAAGCACTGCCGCTGAGAAGAGAGATAGCTGCCAAGGGGCGCCGGTGGTGTGATAGAGGCTGATGAGCGAACAAAGCGTGCTGCAGTCCTGACGACAGGCCACAGACCAACACGGGAGACGCAAGGGACCCTGAAGCCACTGCTGAGAACGGGACTGGGCCAGCAGGGCACTTTGGAGGGTTTACTGCATAACGAAGGAAACAGAATGAGAGTTGCGGAAAGCCCAAGCAGAATAATAGGTCCCCTGGGACATTTGATTACAAGATAAGAGGTCTATGAGAAAGGGTCTGAGACCTGTAGTCACATTAGAAAGTACACATGGGGAAATGAGTGTGGCAGAAAGGACAGAAATTAAATAAAGGTTAAAAAACCTGGCAGGAGAGTATACCAGGGTAAGCCAAGTGTGTATACATGTGTAAAAGAAATTGGCAGGAGACTATACCAGGTTTAGTGTGACTTAATGAATCCCAACTAAGACCCATGCTCTAAGGATTCTGAACGGCAGTGAATGTGGATATGAGAGAACCCGGCAGGAAAGCATGCTAGGTGTTTTGCGGGTCTGGGTCCCACTCCCAATTTGCATCAAGGAACTATGTGAAACAACCTGGCAGGGTATATACCAGGTGCTGTTTTGTGTTTTAGAGAATCCCAAGGAAGGTTCATGTCTTTAGGATGTTTGGATTACGTTCAATGGGAAAAAGACTTGAGGAAGGGAGACATTTCCCCTGGAATAAATTGCAACACCAGGATGAGGGGAGTTATTCCTTTGAGCTACAAAGAACTTGGTTATTCGTTTGAACTTTTATTTTGGTAGAGAGAAAGCTTGGGGAAGGGAGTCATTCCCTGGAACTGCGAACATTATCCATTTGGAATGTTTGTTGGATTTATGCCTTTTGTTGAACTTGAAAATGTGTGCACTTTTCAAGTCAGACACATTACCCTTATCATCTTACAGTTAGGTTTCGAGTGTGAGGGCTAGGATAGGATTTCAGACACAGTACATTTTTGCTTTAGACATCTTGACGCATGACAGGCCTTTAGTTTTGGTTAAGGTAGGGAAATACCTCCAATATTAGGGACAGTGGGACATTTTCCGACCCCTTAATTATTTAATAAAAGCTTATGGCAAACACCATGAGTCCTCTATGTCTGCACCTCAGTCCTGGCTCTTCACATGACATACTTCATAGCCAAGTTCTGATGAGATGTGTAGCACACGGTTGTATGAAATGCTTAACACAAGCCTTGTGCAGGGTTTCAACAAGTTCACACGGGCGAGTTCTTGTATGGATTAAAATACCTAAGTCAATAGGCAGCTGAGGAAACCCACCAAGGAACACTGCTTTTGCCCTTTTCCCCCCCACCCGCTTCACCAGGAAGTTATTTTCCTCAGCACTGCCACCGTTACCCATTCACTTCCGGGCATAAGTATAATCGTGCCAGGCAGGGTTTGTAGGTTAGGGCTGGGTATTTAAGATCGTATTCCAGTAGTGGCGACCAGATCAATTGAAATTGGTGTAGTTTTCCATCCCTCCCCGCAGTCACTTTTTCCGCCACTAGCACATCCCAGACCTTAATCCATGCCTGGGCCTTCCAGAGATTTCCAGCATTGAACTATGGTGATGTGTGCCGCTTGTAACTAGTGTGTCAGCAGTTTAGTGCACGTCCCAGATTTCTGGTATATTTCCTCCAATGGGGCCCCCAGCAGCAAGGTCTTGGGACAGACCGGGAGTTTGCTACCCATAACAGCTTCCATGGTTACCACAATAACCTCCCAGAACAAATGGATCGGGGGGCAGCTCCACCACATGTGGATCCTTGTGCCCTGCAGTTTCGACAACAGACCGGGGGAATTGATGCCTATCTGTGGTCTAACTGTGCCGGGGGTAGTACCATCGGAAACAATAGTTTTAAGCCACATTCATTGTTCGTCACACATCTGGACGAGGTGTGAGCCTTGGCCGAGATATCTAGCCATTCTGCATCATCCAATTGGTGGCCCAGGTCTGTTTCCCATACGGGCATAAAGTCTGGTCTGCAGGAGGTTAACAGATCCTCCCTCAAGAGTTTGTACAGTCTCAAGATTTCCACCCTTACCCATGCCCTCCCAGGTTGTCAGTTTGAGCGGGCTTAAAGTATGGGTGGCTTTTTGTCTTATTGCCGGGTGTGTGATCCAGTGGCGCACTTGAGAGTACGAGAACCTATCTGATTCTGAAAAGTGGAATGCCCTTTTGCAATCTTCAAAAGTGCGGGTTTGGCCCCCCTCGAATAGTTGTGCTAGTGTGAGTAAGCCCCGCCCTCTTCCAGTTCCCAAAACCCCCCAAGGCATGCCCAGTGTGAAGGCGGGGTTGCCAAAGACTGGGGCGACTGGGGCGAGTGGGCCTATAAACCTGGTAATCGTCATTCATTTTAATGCATCATCCTAGGATTTTAGGGTGGCCTTTGTTGACGAAAGCAGGAGAGGCCATTGTTTTCATGTTGTGTGGCAGATAAACAAAAAAAACAGAGGTGGAGAGAACTTTGAGATTGCTCAATCTCTATCCATTTCGGTGCCGGAGCTTTGGATGTCCATGTCTATATATACGGGGTAATCCTGTCCTCGCAAATTCAAGACTGCAATCATTCATTTACAGTTGTGATTTTAACCTTCCTGAAAGACCCGAACATTGGTAATCAATACTCATAGTAGGGGGACAAAACAACCACCATTTGTGATTGGTCTATGACATCCTTTTTATTATTTTTATGGCTATTCTTGTAGCTTTTTTTCTTTGTAGGAGTTTTTTAGAGAAAGAAAACTACCTATTTATAAACATAGTAACAACAAGTGAAAAGTAGTGACAATGTGCAGAATGGTGAACAGTGCAAGATAGTCAATTTATAGATATGAGAAGTGGGTTCATAACATATTCTATTGGTTGCAGAGAAACTAGAGCTGTACACAATGTTGCTTCATATAGATCACAAGCTCATAGTTCTTATTCTGTAAGGTGCTGCATCCAGTCGCTGCTTTTTGTGGATCTAAGCAGTGTCTGCCAGTTAGGCTTCAATGGATAGAGTCTATTGGCGATTAGCGCTGGTAGTATGCCCAGGAGGGGCTGAGACAGATTTTGGGCAATTACATCCGTCTGTGTTAGGCACTTTTTATGTAGTGGCCAGCAAAGAAACTGGTCCAAGACCAAGAGAGACTGGTCGACGTCTGTAGAAAAATAAAGACAGTTTGGTGTGATCCTTAGCCGTGGTCCTAAGTGTTTTGCCACGAGGATCACTGACGTTTCGGTTATTGAAATTCACAACCTTCTTCTGGAGCCTTGTGTATGCAGGTCTGCCTAGAGCTAGACAAAGAACATATGTGTACTCAGTAATAAGTACATGGCTGTTTCTGTATTTATAAAAAATTGTGATGGAAGGTTTAAAAACACCAAGACGGTGCAAAGGTAAAAACACCAGTGGCGGGCTGGAGGCCCTTCACGCCCAAGACACTGACCTTTCCTAGAAGCAGTTAGGGGATTATGCTGCTCCAGGTGATGATTAGTGTTCTCAGAGCAGTAGCCTTTCAAATGCAGGGCTGGTCTGCTAGTAGTGCAGGCATCCGTGGCATTGGCAGGATGCTTAAAGGGTCTGTCTTCGATCTGTGCCCTGGAGTGAAGACAGAAAGAGGGACACACACAACTGAGGCTGGGTCAGAAATGTATCTCTTCTCATAGTTGTGGTATAAAGGCTACAGAGAGTCTATTGTGCTCCTAGGACTCATAGTGAGATCTGAGCATGTGGGAGGGAAGGGCTGTTAAAAATGGCCTGCAGAGTCTCCTCCCTGTAATGGGATCGGTGCGCTTATTTTCGAAAACTGGATGTTAAAAGAATTCCAGTGTATGCTGCGGCATCTGCTGTTTGCGGCTTCCAGTGTGGAATGGAGCTGTACGGGTGAAATGCCTAGTGTGCATGTGTATGTGCCTAGTGTCTGCCAATCGCGAATGTGCGAGTAGGGGCATTACTATGTGTGTGTGGTTGCCAAGGAAACAGACGAAGCGGCACGTAATGAGTATGTGGAAGTGCCAAAAAGAGGCCGCCTGAATGGCGGGGGGCAGACTATCAGTTGGCTCTGTAGCGGGGCACAGAGATCTGTGCCTGAGTGGGGGGGGGCGAGTGCCTAAAGATGCAAACCCCGGTATTGTAACACCCGTGTAGCGGGGGTAAGAGAGTCAAATGTGAGCGCCCTAATGCTTTGCGCTGAGGAATACCCTATGGCTTGTTTGGTAAGCATGCCTATGGATTGGGCGGGGGCCATGGGAGGGACCCCTAGCTCAATAAGACTGTGCATAGCAGGGTGTCGGGTATGCATATAGTGGGCCATAGAGTGGGCATCTAGTCATGGCCAAAGCTGCGGGAGCTACGGGTGACCTATCATAACTATGGGATGATGGCAGAGGTAGTGGGTGGCTCTTGCAGTACTGTGCCACCGCAGAGTGGCCTGGGGGCTGGCGGCTTGGTGTGACCGTGCGAGGTCCCTAGAAATGCCTGGTGGTGTAGAGTAAGCCTGCCAAATGGTGTCATGTGGTGGCACGATAATCATTGGGGGCTGCCTCGTTGAGCCCTTTGGTCAAGGTTTGAAGTTTAAATATCCACCATGACTCCTTGAAGTTCAGAGCATTGGAGATATTTGTGGTGTCCAGGACTCGGTCGCCCACCCACCATTTAAAGGACTCCTGTACATGTTGAAACTCCATGAAGTGTGATACTAGAGGTGTGGTATGTACTTTGCACCTAATTTTTGATTTGTGCTCCGCAATTCTTTTGTTAACTGGTCTTGAGGTTTGTCCCACGTATCGTAGTTTACAATCGCACTCAATTATATAAATCACATTGGATGTTTTGCAATTTGTGAATTGACGAAGTTCCCATTCCTTGTCCTCTATCGGGAATGACTTCATTTTTTGTGTTTGGTTGCACGCCGTGCAACTACCGCAGAGATGATGTCCTCAGTTCTCCAGCATGGGGTCTGGCATGGATTCACATGCTCATGAATATTCCCCGTCGTCAGGCTGGGAATCCTCGGTAAAGAAAAAACCAGTATCAGTTTCGTTTCTGATCTGTCTTTCGTAGTAATAACCAATCACTGGTCTCTGCGTCATACTGACCACAGCCAATGACTGCCCTCTACCTAAGCACCGCCTCTGGCAGCCATCTTCAGATTTTTACCGCACGTTCATGTGTTGGGATCCTCGTGCTATTGCTCTCGAGCGTTAGTGCTATTTTTTCGCGCTTTTTCACAAAAACTTCGATTCTTTCGGTCAAAAGAGCCTCAAGCTCCACCGATCCTACATCCGATCAACGGGGACCCGTGTCGGATTCATCTGTGCCCCTCAAGGGTGAAGATTTCGTCGAGCTACACTTCGGAGGACTCCAGAAGCTTCTCAGGCCCGGTCTCGGAGATGGCCCAGGAGAAGGGAAGCTCGACGCCCGGAAAGCTGTTCAGGGCCTGCCCTGGATGCCAGCTGCAGAACGTCTTCAAGGAGGACGAACACTCTTTCTGCCTTTACTGCCTTCATGGGGACAAGACGCACGTGGAGAAGGACTGTGCGTTTTGCGGCAACATGTCGGAACGGACCATGAAGGACCGCCATCAACGTCTCGCCAGCTGGCTGGAGGGTAAGAGCCCGTCTGGCGAGAAGAAGAAGAAATCTGAGCGGTCTTCTAAGACCTTTGAGGGCGCCCCGGCGACGGGGGCCCAACATAAGGCCAAGCACCGCGAGTCCGCTGGCACCGGGAGCGCCGAACGGTCGGGCTCTACGGGCGCCAGGCAGGGCGCACCCTCCCCGGCACCATCAACCACGAGCCAACGCTCTGGGTCGGGTAAGAGGAAGGCCGAGCACCCGGCGAAACTCCTGGAGAGACCCCGGTCGAGCTCTAAGGCAGAGGAGGAGCGTGGCAGTGCCCCCTCCCTCAAGGATAAGGCGGTGAGCGCACCTAAGGTGGTGAAGGCCTTGATCCATTCGACCAAGCCCTCTATCGAAACGGTCGCGGCGGCCCTGGCCCAGCCTGTGGAGGCTGCACCAGTGGTGGCGGCCTCGGGGCCCAGAATCTCCCTGCCTCCTCGGAGGGAGTCTTCTTTCGTGCCCATCGATAGGACCCCCGTGAAACCCTCCGTGGGGAAGAAGGGGGGGCAGGGCGTCGTCGTAGATTCGGCCTCAACCTCAGAAGAGGAACTGATCGAGGTCTTAAGCCACGGCCTAGGCGTGGAACAAGACCAGCCCGTCGGAATGGGCCCCGACGCAGGTGACGACGACGACATCGTCGAGGATACCGACGGGGCCCCTGCTCGCCCGTCGGATTCCCCTCTGCCAGCGCCGCAAGACAACTCAGCGGCCATTTTGTTGGCTATACAGTCCTTATGCTCCGAGATAAGGACGAGACTACCGTTACCGACGGAGGAACCTCCCCCGTCGGGGGATCCAGAACCGGGACCTTCTGGTGTTCCCCCTACCAAGAAAAGAAGGATCCATCCACCGCCTCCTTTTCAACCGTCGCGCCCCGTCCAGCCCTCCTCCCCGTCCACCCGAGGGGATGATACGGGGACTGACACGGCAGCGACGGGTACGGACGACGAGGCATACGACGAGGATTTTCCGTCGTCGCCTCCCACCAGGGCTTCTCCGCCCGACGAGATTGGATCCTTCCACTCAATGATCGCCAGGGCATCCGAGCTTTTCCAACTCTGCCCTGAGGAGAAGAAAAAGGAAGGCTTCCTTTACCAACGGCGCGAGGCCAAGAGGAAGACGGTCCTCGCAGTGCCTCTGTTGGACGACATTTGGGATGAGGGCCTTTCCCTCCTCAAGAACCCTTCCACGACGCCAGCGAAAAGAGACCGGTACGAGAAAAAGTACCGGGTCCCGGACTCGGCCCCCCTATGCCTCCGGGCGCAGCCTACCCCGGACTCCGTCGTCTCCGCGGCAGCCAGGAAGAAAGCGGGGGGGGAGTGCGGCCTCCACGTCGACTTCCCCGCCGGACGGCGAGGGAAAGAAATTGGATGCCATGGGACGCAGAGTCATCTCGTCGGCGGCGACGACGATTAAAGCGGCCAACGCCTTGGCTATCGTGGCCCGCTACGACAGGGAACTCTGGTACAAGATAGCTCCCCTGCTGGATTTTCTGCCGGACGACAAGAGGGCGGAGGCCCTTGAGATCCTGCAGGAAGGTGAGGTGGCCTCGGACCACGCCATCACCGTGGCGACGGACATCGCCGACACTGGGTTCCGCCAGATGGGCAACGGCGTTTGCCTTCGACGTCGCGGATGGCTCAAGGCTACGGACTTTCGGCAGGACGTCCAGACCAGGGTCCTGGACATGCCCTTCGACGGGAACAACCTGTTTGGGAAGACAGTGGACGATTCCCTTCAGGCCATCAAGGCGGATACTGAGACGGCCCGGGCCCTTGGAGTACTGCAGCAACGGCGGACGCCCTTTCGGAGCGGTGGAGGCAAGGGCGCCTCCAAAGGTTCCGGCGGCGGTTTCGCTTCCTACCGTCAAGCGGCCCGCTCGTCGTCGCAAGAGGCCTACAGAGGACGAGGCAAGTCTGGCGGACCCCGCCGTCGTCGCCAAGGAGGCCAAGGCGGCAAGGCCGCGTCCAAGCAGGATTGAACCGGCCGTGGGGTCGGGCCCCCACCGAAGCACCCCGGTGGGAGGCCGGCTGGCGGGCTTCGTCAGCGTGTGGGAGTCCATCTCCACCGACCGTTGGGTGCTGGACGCCCTGGCCCGGGGCCACGCGCTCGAGTTTCAAAGAAGGTGCCCGCGCGTCCCCCCCGTGGCCAGGAAAGAACTTCACGTCCCTCAACTTCTCCTGGAGGTAAAGGCGATGCTCAGAAAGGGCGCCATCGAACTCGTCCCAAAGAGGCTTCGGGGCTCCGGAGTCTACTCGCGTTACTTCCTCGTGAAGAAGAAGACGGGAGGATGGCGCCCCATCCTGGACCTGCGACGCCTGAACAAGTTCATCAAGGCGCAGAAGTTCCGGATGGTCACCCTCCAGCACGTCCTGGGTCAGCTGGAGGAAGGAGACTTCCTATCGTCGTTGGATTTGGAGGATGCCTACTTCCACATTCCCATCCTAAAGGGGCACCGAAAATTCCTCAGATTCGTGGTCCAAGGGCGTCATTACCAGTTCAAAGCCCTTCCCTTCGGACTACGGTCGGCACCCAGGGTTTTCACCAAGTGCCTCGCACCGGTGGCGGCGCAGCTGCGCCGCGAGGGGATTCACGTCTACCCCTACCTGGACGACTGGCTCATCCGCGCCAAGACGAGGGAGCTCGCCGTGGTCCACACGGCAAGGACCGTCCAACTCCTCACGGACCTGGGATTCTCCGTGAACTACGCCAAATCCCACCTGGTGCCCGCGCAAGTCGCACTGTTTCTGGGAGCGAGGCTCGACACAGTGTCCCTTCTGGCCTCCCCGTCGGAGGAGAGGTCCAGGACCATCTTGGGCAAGGTGCAACGGATGTTGGTGGCCGACGCGGCCAAAGTGAGGTCCATCAAGTCCCTCCTCGGGATGATGTCTTCCTGCATCTACCTCATTCCCATGTGCAGGCTCCGGATGCGCCCGTTGCAAGAGTTCCTGGATGCGCGCTGGATCCAGACGACGGGCAGCTTCGAGGAAAGGATCAAGCTCGACGAGAGTTTCCGACGAGCGATACGGTGGTGGGGCACCCGCGCGCATCTGACGGCGGGCATGGGCTTCCAGACCCCAGCCCACCAGGTGACTGTGACCACGGATGCCTCCCTAGAAGGGTGGGGAGCGCACACCGAAAATCTGCACGCAAGGGGACTCTGGCTCCCGACGGAGAAGTCCCTGCATATCAACGTCCTGGAGCTCCGTGCAGTGTTTTGGGCCCTCAGGTCCTTCCTTCCGTCCCTCAAGGGCAAGGTGGTGAGGATCTTCACCGACAACACCACCACCATGTTTTACATCAGGAAACAGGGCGGAACCAGGTCCCCAGCGCTGTCCAAGGAGGCGCAGGACCTGTGGCATTGGGCCGTCGCCCAAGGGATTCTTCTGGTGCCGTTTCATCTGGCAGGGATAAAAAACACCATCGCCGACTCACTCAGCAGGGAGCTGCGCTCGTGCCACGAGTGGGAACTACGGCAGGATCTGGTGGATCGCCTCTTCCGACGGTGGGGCACACCCCAGATCGACCTGTTCGCGACGGCGACGAACACCAAGTGCCGGAGGTTCGCCAGCAGGTTTCCCCAGACGAGGAGCATGGGCGATGCTTTCTCGTTCCCCTGGGAGGGCCTGTTCCTCTACGCGTTCCCTCCCTTGCCTCTGCTAATCCGGCTCGTCAACCAGCTCAAGAGGTCACGGTGCAGGATGATCCTCGTCGCACCTGCGTGGCCGAGGCAGATATGGTTCCCGGACCTTCTGGACTTGTCGGCGTCCCCGCCAATCAAGCTGCCGGCGGACGCGGATCTACTCTCCAGGGAAGGAGGCGCCATCCTCCACCACGACCCGAAGTCGCTGAACTTGCAGGCCTGGCTCCTGCAGCGCTAGAGTTTGGAGGATACGACATACCGGCCGATTGCAGAGAGGTTCTTGCAAAGGCCAGGGCGTCCTCGACTCTTAAATGCTACGGACACAAATGGAAGAGGTTCTCTGTCTGGTGCCACGCACAGAAGATTAACCCTCTACGGATTACGGCTCCCCAAGTGCTGCCGTACCTGCTGACGCTGGCCAAAGCTGGTCTGGCACACGCGTCCATCAAGATTCATCTTGCTGCGATCTCCCGTTACACCAGAACCACGGGCCGGACGTCCTTGTGGTCTCATCGTCTGGTGAAAGAGTTCATGAAGGGACTGTTCAGATCGTTCCCGCCGGTGAAGGCTCCGGCCCCGGCGTGGGAGCTCAACGTGGTGCTGACCAAACTCATGGGACCTCCGTTCGAGCCTCTGCACTCGGCCCCGTTGAAGTTTCTATCGTGGAAAACAGCTTTTCTCGTGGCCATCACCTCCGCACGACGAGTGGGAGAGATCCAGGCCCTTTCCTGCAAGGCCCCGTACTTGACTTTCCACGACACGAGGGTAGTGCTCAGGACGCACCCCTCCTTCATGCCCAAGGTACCGTCGGACTTTCATCTCAACGAACCCTTGGTGTTACCTGTGTTCTTCCCGTCGCCTTCGTCGCCGGCTGAGAGGACTTTGCACTCGCTGGATGTAGCTAGAGCGCTGAAGTTCTACGTGGACCGCACGAAAGGTTTTCGGAAGACGTCACAACTCTTTGTGAACTTGGACCTGTCAATCAGGGGAAGGCTCTCTCGAAGGCTTCCATCTCCAGATGGCTCTCCGGCTGTATCATGTACTGTCACCGGTTGGCAAACCGACCGCTGCCTGGCCGTCCGAGAGCCCATTCCACCAGAGCGATCGCGGCTACCACGGCGTTCCTATCTGGTGTGCCCCTGCTGGACATATGCAGGGCTGCTACGTGGAGGTCGACGCACACCTTCACGAAATTCTACTGCGTCGACCGGGATTCCAGGGAGGAGTCCAGGGTCGGCCAAGCAGTGCTGCGCAACCTGTTCGCCTGAGGTGAGCCTGGTGAGGAGGTAAGATGCTTAATGTTGAGTTGATGTGATGCTTAATGTTGAGCCTTTGCCACCTCCCGTGGTTGTGCATGTGTGTACTGCTATGTATTCTTTATTCATGAGCATGTGAATCCATGCCAGACCCCATGCTGGAGAAGGAACAAGTTACTTACCTGTAACTGTTGTTCTCCAGCATGGGTCTGGCATGGATTCACATGCGAACCCTCCCGCCTACCCCTCTGCGGCTCTTCACTTGGTCATACTGCCACTTCACGTGCTTCCAAATCTGAAGATGGCTGCCAGAGGCGGTGCTTAGGTAGAGGGCAGTCATTGGCTGTGGTCAGTATGACGCAGAGACCAGTGATTGGTTATTACTACGAAAGACAGATCAGAAACGAAACTGATACTGGTTTTTTCTTTACCGAGGATTTCCAGCCTGACGACGGGGAATATTCATGAGCATGTGAATCCATGCCAGACCCATGCTGGAGAACAACAGTTACAGGTAAGTAACTTGTTCCATCTCTCACATGTTCCATAATGTGGATCTGGCGGACTTCCGTCTAGATCTGGCTCGGTGAGGAAATCCTTCAAGTTCTTGTTTCTCTTCAGGGCCATCCTCTGGTACTCCTTGTGGCGCATGTAATGCTTGCTCCAGCACCAAGAGAACCACCTCCATTGACATAGGGTGGCATTTCCCGTGGATTCAGAAAACCCTTACAAACTGCAATAGCAGCAATGTGATTTACATCATTACATGCCCCTGTAACAAAAGCTACGTAGGCATGACAACACGTCCTATCAAAACACGCCCTGCAGAGCATAGATCATGCATCCGCACGAAGAAGATTACGGCGCCTATGGTGGAACACTTTCTAGCCCACAAACACACCCCGGCAGATTTTACATGGACAATAATTGAAGAAATGGCCATCCCCACCAGAGGGGGGAATATACAGAACCTGCTGTTTAGACGTGAACAACTCTGGATTTTCTGTCTAAAACAGACAAATCCAGGCTGAATGAAGCAACGAGCTGGCAAACATTGGCAACCCTATAAGCTAGACTGACAGCTGGCCAGTGTTCATCATCCTTTTGACTTGTGCTGTGATTTGTGCTTCTTTCTATGTTGCATTCCTCTGCATTCGTTCGCACTATGATATATGATAGTGCCATGGGGTCGTGTTTCGTGTGAACTACCGCCTGTCAGCATGCATTAATGCAATACAATCTCAAGCATTTTTGGTTAATTGGATATCTACCTCGCCCACGGCACTTACAATGTACCCACCAGACACATTGTGGTTGGCCGATGTGCCTGTGACCCGCGTTGCCTGACTCTGCGATGGCCGCCGCCTCCTCCATATGGGGCGGCCATGCTAGAGTCAGGCACACGTGACCGTGCGGCACACCATGGAAACGTAAACAGTCTGCGAACGCGGCCCGCTGAGAAGCAGACCTCTCGCGCGTGGCCCGTAACGCAGACAGAGACGACCGCTCCAAGGTAAGCAACCACCTTTTGCAGCTTACCTGGGACTGCCACTCCCCCTGAGCGTGGTGTCCAAGAGTTAGACACGCGGCTCAACGTGTAGACCTAGATGTCCTCTTGTGTAGAATTGCTAAACTCCCAGCGACAACGCCGTGTGCGTGCCGCTGTAGACAGGATATACACTCAATTAGGTTTAAATAGATAGCAATGATTTTGCTGCCTGTCGCTTTTCCGATATGATTCACTTCGGCATCACTATTGACAGTACTTATTGTCTTTTGGCCCCCAGGTTCCGGGCCGTCTCACCCACCGTGCAAAGTTACCAGACCACACGGAGCGGGTAAGCTTTCTCCCCTCGTTTATATACTAATGCAGTGTTTCGAGATAACCTTTATATATAGCATTGGATATTTACCACTGCCCAATCTCTCTCCCCTTCTTCCTGTCACCCTCACAGGGAGAGGTTTTGAAGATACGCAGACAGTGCTGCCAGACGTGATGACCAGCAGGCACACACTCAGATGCCTTGCAAAGCCCTGATGAATGTGGCCCACTAATTTGTCCCACAGAAACCGGTCGGCTAGAGAACGACCAAACCAAGTGCACAACATGAACCGCACAGGTTACGCTCGTTCTGACTAAGGACCCCATGCCTAAGTATCTTGGGGCCTTTCCTGTTTGAGGTGAATTACCTCCAGAGAGAACATCGCTGAAGAAAATTCTTCACTGTTTTAACAACCCATACCTGCACCTGCCCACCCAGAGAAAACCTATTAAAATTAATGTTCATTTTCATCTGGATGGCAGCCAACACATGCAAAAACCAAGGCGGTAGAGCATGTGTTTTTTAGCACAACACAAGTGCGCAAGAGACGACTTGGAAAGCGCAATTAGTTATATTGGCTTTTTGACAAACTCTTCTCCACTCGACATAACTGTGTCCTCCTTAGTGTGAAATCTGTATATCTGCGCCAGAGGTGGATGTTTTCCTTGAATGGATTGTTCATGGTCAGTACGAAGCTGTGTTCATATTCAGCCATGTATATGATTGCCATGCTGGGGGCAAACGCTGCACCCATGGCGGTGCCACAGGTTTGTAGGTAAAATGCATCATTGAAACCGAAGAAATTGTTGGAGAGGGCCAGTTCAAGCAGTTCCACGATAAAGTTCACTGGCACTCTTCTTTGTGTCATGTGTGTTGTAAAATGATGTCTGATACATTCGATGGCTTTGTCCTGTGGAACGCTTGTATAAAGGCTCTTTATGTCCATGGTGACAAGTTGGTTTTTAGTGCTATCAAATGGTTGGTTTTCGAAGATGGTGATAGTGGTCATAGGGCCTCATTACGAGTCCGGCGGTAACCGGGGCGGTAAAACCTCCTGGTTACCGCCGGACTCGTATTACCATTCCGCCTCCGTGATTCCCGGAATTACCGGGGCATTACAACCCCGGTTTTCCGGGAATCACGGAGGCAGAATGATGTTAATCCCCATTCCCATTGAGTCCTGTGGGACTCAATGGGGATCATGGAAACACCAGCAGCATCTCGTAATGCTGCCGGTGTTTCCTCGTCCGCCTGCAGGCGGGCGGTGTTAAACCCGCCAGGTCAAACCTGGCGGGAACATCACCTCCCGCCTGCAGGAGTCGGGATCAGGCGGTCCGGAAACAACGGTGGCGGCGGGTTTACCGCCACCGTTATTTCCGGACCGCCTGATTTGTAATGAGGTCCATAGTGTCTTTAAGATACAAAACAGTCTGTTGGCATAGGGGTTTCAAGAAGAAATTGATGAATTGACAGACAGGTTCCAGGATTGAGCCACACCCGGATATTATGAGTCTTCCTGGGGGCCTGCTACTGTTCTTGTGAATCTTGGGTAAGGCGTAGAATACAGGGGTCCTACCCTCTGCAGTGTTGAGAAAGGCTTCCTCTTTATCTGATATCCAGTTTCTTTCCAGAGCGAATTTGGTGATTTCGTGCATCTTCAATTTGATACTGGTGGTGGGATCTTTTTTCAACTTCTTATAGTTGTTTTCTTCATTAAGTAGTGCCAACACCATGGTGTTGTACTGTTCTGTATTCTGTATAACTATCCCCCCTCCTTTGTCTGCCGCTTTGATCACCAGGTTGTCATTATTGGCAAGGCTTTTAAGGGCTTGTCTTTCTCCATTGGTGAGATTCTGTCTCTGGTGGTTTTGAGACTGTTGGAGTTTCTTGATTTCTGATTTCATACACTTTTCAAATGTGAGAATGGATGTAGGTAACTCACTATCACTTAGATTGAAATTAGATTTAAGTCTCAAGCCTGTGTCTTCTGTGGTCTGGGCACAGTCTTTGTCCTTAAAATAATTTTTTCTTCGAATGGACCGAAAGAAGTTGTAGAATTCACCATCAATCTTAAACCAATCCGTATTGTTAGTCAAAAGAAAGGCCTTTAGATAGTAGTGTAGTTTCATCATGTGAAAGCTGACGACCCGATAGATTGAAAATGGGCATAGTGTTCAGCGTCTCCTGTTCCCTTTGCGTCCCCAGTTGGGGCGGTTCCACTGTGGGTAGTTGAAGAATGGCATTTGCGTTTGTTGTGGTGGGAGAACACAGTAGCCTCCTCTGTGGCCCCCTTGGCCTAAAAAAGGCATCATAGGCGGGGGTGGTTCAAATTGGCCCCTGTTAGAACTCCTGCCTCTACTTTGAGATTGGTCGTCTGCTGATGAGTCAGAACTCGAGGATCCCGAGAACGAGACTCCCTAGCGTCTGCTTCTATTGATGCCTCCTTGTCTCGCTATCCTTTCTTTTTCCTTTTTATCCTTGTAGTCATCGGAGAGGTACGGGTACACTGTCTCTAGTTTGAAGTTTTTTATATCTTTTGCTAGTTTCTTATGTTTTTTCTCTAAGGTGGAGGCTGTAAAAGACTCAAAAGTTTTGTCTATTTCTTTGAGCTTTTCTCTAGCATTTGATATGGTGTCCATGTCAGCAATTGTGTGAGCTGGGCTGCCTCTGCGTCTTTCCGCAGGTGTGGGACCCCCATGATCCCTAATCGGGACCCCCATCATTACTTTATTGGGGATTCTAGATTTCTTACCCTGCCATATAAATCTAAGGGCTTTACGTTGAAACTGGTTGTGGTATGTATTTACCCATGCATCCGAGCCCTACCTCAAAACTGTGCAGTACTGACATGGAAAACATCATGATGGCCAGAGCTTCCCAGAAAATGCACAGGGAAATGCATGAAGAATAGGCTGCCGCTCATTTTTGCCGATGTTATGGGCACAGAAGGACACTGCCTAAAACCACCATTGGACTACCCACACAGTAGTCTGAAACCATTGGGAATGGCAATGCTGATTGCCAAAAGCAAACCCATAACTGTTGGGAATTCATTTTCTTAAATCCCAAAAAGGGGTGCAGTACCAGTACTCACCACTATCCAAAAGCCGGCGTTTTAAAACAACACCAGATTTTACTTTTTTGTAGAAAACTGAATAAATGAACCCAAAACATGCCAAAGAAAGACATTTTAAGAGGTGGATCCAATGTAAAGTTATATTCTGAAGTGACTTGAAGGTTTATAACAAGACTGGCTGAGCTGTGGATTTCAGCAGTTTAAGTAAATTTGGACTGAAAGACACTACAAATCTAAATGTTTAAAAGAAATGAGTGACCTACTTTGAGTGTCACATAGGTTGCAATTGTTTAAATGTCATAGTTTTAAACTTAGAATCAGCATTCTAGCTGCATATGTACACATTGTCTTGACTTAAACTGGGTAACAAAAAGTGACATTTTATCTGAAACCTGGCTTAAGGAACTGAATTCTGCCTGGCAACTACCCCCCATCAGGAGTGAAACTTGAGTCACAGCTGTGGTCCCAGGCCTATCTGCCTTTTGCTGGCCACACTAAGGATATGCCATCTCTCTGATAATTGAATTAAGGGGAGCCCCCACAGAATACAGGAGCTCTGAACAAAGCCCTGTCCTGACCCAGGCAGATGGTTTATTGCAGATGTCGTAAATGTAGCTTCCTCCTGGAAGGACAAAGGAGGGGCACTGCCTGTGAGAGCAAGCTGGCTTGGCAGAACTGGAAAAACCAGAAATTCAACCTTGTGCTCGGGGAAACCACACCCCTTTGGGGCCAGAACATAACTCTAAAAAGATGAATAACTCATAGTACGGACTTGTGAAAATTATTTAAATGACACCATAATTCTTGTGATTTTTCTGCCCACATTTTAAGAGGTTTTTAGAACCGGTGGCATGTTCAGGGGGGTTTTAGCGGAAAAGAGGATATTACTCAAAATGTGTGCATGTGAAAAATCTGACACTTCATCAACTAATGTCCATACTCCTTGCGCACATGTGTGTAAATTTGGGTTAATGTCCGATATTGCAAACCAGTTAAAAAGTGCAAAATATTGCCATTTCTGTATGCAAGCCCCCAGGAAGAGCAGAGTTGGAACAGGGGATACCTCCTGTGATATGTGATGGGTGCATGTAATTTCAAACCACTGTGTAGCTATGAAATATGTATTTGGTTCAAATCTAGATTTGTGTGCAAGTTGACAGGAGGAGTGGACTTTCTGCAGGCTGTAAAATGACATCACTCTGACACAACTTAGCTCCCCCAATCAGGGGAGAAATGAAAGCTTGGCCAATGATAAGTGGAGAGGGGCTGGCTAGTGATGCTGCTCACACACACCCATTTTCAAAACACATAAAAGCAGAGAGACAGGACAGATAGGGACCTTCAAATCCATTTGCTGCGGGACGCTCTGCTGGAAAATCCATACTTTACCTCCATCAACCTTCAGAGACCCAGACCAGCCCAGCAGAGTAGAGCTGACCTGTTAGCAGAACCAGAGAGAGCTGACCCAGATCACTGTGAAGTGCAGAGACCAGAGTCCAGTCTAAAACCTGACCAGATCCGTGGCGAGGCCCATTTCACTCAAGAATATAGTGTGAGTACCTAGAAAACTGTGCAGAACCAATCTCTTAGTTAAAATAATATAATTCAATCCTATTTTAATCTAAGTAGAACTGTCTCCTAACTGTCACCTGTCATTTGTAAAGCTGTCACCTGTCATTTTCTAGTTGCAAGCTGCACTTGTCTTTTTGAACTTTAAAATTTCAAATCTGAAAAACGACCTTTATTTAATCGCTCATATCTCCGTGACCGTTTGTGCTAGAGACTTGCAGTAACTTTCCCCAGAAAGCTTGAATCGTGGCTTTTCTACGAACCTAGAACCGCATTCCTACCCCATATAGTTTTGCCGCAATCGTGAAAAACGCACTCGCGAATTTACCGCGATTTGCCAATTTCTCCACGTGTAAAAATCTGCTGCTGCTTGCCTTCCGTTGCAAAAATTCGTTTGCAACCTGACAACCATTATAGAGCATTGCTAAAGTGATCCTGAACTTATTCAAAGCATATACCACTCACCCTGAACCTCTAGAGGGAATTAAAAGCATTTTAGCATATTTTTCCCTCCATTGCCAGCACATATAAAAGCATTTTGGGCCTGTGTTTCCAACTTCTGTAGTCTAAGCTTGCTGGGGTTAACTGAATCACATTTAATTGCATTTCTGAGAACTGTGTGCCTTCCTTCCATTTCCTTGCATTGCATAAAAGGGGGGGGTGAATTGTCCAAGAAAGTGATTACATTGTCTTTTGCTGAAATCCTATCAAGTTATTTTCTGTACTGCATTTCATTCCACATTGCATCCATTTGAAACCATAAAAGTATTGTTGCTATCTTATCCATTTCATGTCAACTCCTTAGTGATTATAAAGAAGTGTGCTAGTGCCAGATTCTCCTTGTTAATCTTTATCATATCAGATTAAGTGTGATATTCAATTATGAATTTATTATAAAGTGTGATATATATACCTATTGTTGAAACTATCAATTAAACCTTTTTAACTTGCAAAACAGAACTACTTCTTGGCTCAGTGGGGTCAGGGGGATTCCAAGAGAGGGGTGTTATATAGGGGTAGTCATCCAGAACGCATGAACTGGACATAAAGATATATCAATAAGGGTTTCCTTCAGTATTCTAGACTAGGCGTTGACTTAGCTGTAGTGCTGAATTGAATCCTCTTACATGGTCCAGTGATGTTTTCGGGATTACTACCGGGTGGGATGAACAACAGTAAAGTAGGCAAGGGAACAAGTTCATTTTTACAGCAGTAATTTGGCCCATTAAAGAGATCTCTTTGCCTGCCCATCTATCTAGGTCCTTTTCAAGCGGTTTAAAAAGTGGGGGGGGTGGGATTGGCTGCATAAAGATCTGTTGGGGAAGCTGTGAGCTGGACCCCCAAGTATTCAATAGCTTTAGTATCCCAGTGAATCGGGCATAATGTTTGGAGAGAACTGATGTCTTGCGGTGACATTCTGTTACAAAACCAAATAATACCACTAGTACACCAATTCAAAGGATTCTGATGGAATTTCAAAAGGATACAATTGGAGTTGCCCCGAAGTGAAGAGGAGAAGGGCGACGTCGTTGATATTAGGCCTTCCAACTAATGTCACTCTCTAGCTGGGTGAAAGCGACAGGGCGTGTAAGAAACCAAAACCACCAGACTGTGAAAAGAAATGAGAATGACTTTAGAATTATGCCAAAATCAATTAGGAAACTATTAGTCTTTCTGAACAACACTAACCTGTGATTATAACAGTCACCATTAGAGTCCAAAGTCCATAGGTCATCCAAGGTACAACGAATTGGGAAGGTAGTTAGTACGGGAACTAACCCGAACGGAACGAGGGCCGCACTAGAGTCGGGTTGGTGCACCCAGGAGAGCGTCCATGGAGTTCAGTGCACTAGTCCTGTATGGAAAACCCAAAATGGATAGTGGGTAATGGATGGTCAAGGTTCCAGATGATAGCTGACAGGTAAGCCCTAGTAGGATCAATGAGGATTGAAAGTTCAGAATGAGAACACAGATTGCAAGGAAAAGATACCGACTGTATGCCTAGCCGCTGCTCCAAGCGGAATCAGAGCACTGGAAGCTGTAGGCAGGCACCGCAGTAGAACGGAGTGAAATGCCAACTGATGGCTCAGCTGGCTGCTCCGGGTAGAGTGGGAGCACAGGAAAAGCTGTTATGATGCACCGCGGGAATACGCAGTGAAATGTCGGCTGTTGGACCAGCTGGCGGCTCCGGATGGAATAGGAGCGTTGAAAAAGCCGTTAAAGATGCACCACAGAGGAACGCTGTGAAATGTCGGTCGTTGGACCAGCCGATTACTCCAAGTTGAATGGGAGCATTAGTAAACTGCCAAAAGATGCGCCGCAGGAGACGCGATGAAAGGACCGGAGCTGCGGGTAACGAACTCCAAGCTCCGAACAGGAAACGATCAGAAGCAAGGATCCAGAAATCCGGGTTTAAATACATGTCACGTGAAGACTTGCGTGAGACGCGTACGCCTGATACAACACCACGTGACATGACCCGA
This sequence comes from Ambystoma mexicanum, assembly GCF_040938575.1. Taxonomy (NCBI): domain Eukaryota; kingdom Metazoa; phylum Chordata; class Amphibia; order Caudata; family Ambystomatidae; genus Ambystoma; species Ambystoma mexicanum. Next base: position 292,691,298 of record NC_090936.1, on the reverse strand, counting down.
ATGTAAAAGTGAAAGAAAACAATTCCTGCCGCATCAAGCAACGCGCATGTAGAGGAATAGCGTTTACCATGCGAGTGCCTTAATAAGGATGCTTCCCCAGGAGTTTGCTGAAGAAACTCCAGTGAATAAAGAACGGTCAGAGTTCTATGAGCCGTGTGGGCATGTGACCTCTGTTGTCTGGGCTTCACAGAGCAGGCAGGCATGACAGTGCAATCCCCCAAAGAGCACCCCACCCCTCTGGTGGCATGCAAACGGCGTAACAGCAACGGAGCATGGATATTGGATAACGGCTCCCAGGAACGGTCTTCAGGGCCGTATCCCTTCCAATCAATGGGATAGTGAGGAACTCCAGCCTTCATTTTCATATCCAGTATGGCTCGCACCTCATACTCGTCTGAGCCTTTTACAGACACTGTCAAAGGTTGCACATGTAAGCGAGTTCCGGACATGTAAGGTTTCACAAGGGAGATGTGAAAAACCGGGTGCACCCGCCAACGTGAGGGCAAGTCCAAACAGATGACTGCGGGATTGAGCACTTGTTGATTTTATAAGGTCCAATGAAACGTGGTAGGAGTTTCCGTTTCCCTGGAATTTTAAGGTTTTTTTGTAGACAACCAAACAGACATGCCGGTTTTATAGGACGGAGCAGCTGTTCTATGTTTGTCCGCATAGTACTTGGAGAGTGTTTGTGCTTTTTCCAGATGATTTTTTACCCTGGTATGCAAAGCGGTTAATGTCGCCAATTTGTAAATCCACGGTTATGGACCTGGGATGTTGGCCATACAGAGCATAGAACAGAGTGACGCCAGTTGAGGAATTCATCGAGTTATTCTATGCGAACTCAGCCGCGGGCAGCGCCGAATGCCAGGTAGTTTGGTATTGCAGACATAAGCATCGTAAGTATTGCTCCATAGTTCCGTTAACCCGTTCCGTTTGTCCATCGGTCTGGGGATGGTAGGAACTGGACATGCGTTCGTCCATAAGAAGGGCTGAAGTCAGTGCCTTCCAGAAACGGGACGCGAATTGCGACCCCCTATCGGTGATCACCACAGACGGTAATCCGAAGAACCGAAAGACATGTTTCAAGAACAAATCGGCCAAAACGCTTGCAGTGGGAATGCCCTGATAAGGTATGAATAAGGCCATTTTAGTGAAATAATCTACTACCACCCAAACCGTATCATATCCATGACTGGGAGTTAATTTGACCACGAAATCCAAGGATACCATGTACCAGGATTTATGTGGCACAGGTAAGGGACGCAACAGCCCCACAGGTTTACTTGGTGAGGTTTTGCATTGTGCACATGTGGCACAGGAAGAGACATAGTCTACCACATCCCTTGCCATCTTTGGCCACCAACACCATCTCTGTAGTAGATCCAGTGTCTTCTTTTGGCCCTGATGGGCTTCTACCAAGGAGTCATGACCCCAACTCAATGCTTTGCTACGGGTTCCTTTCGTGGGTAGGTACAAAACACCATTGATATAAGGGAGACCCCCTCTGATTTCCAAATTGAGATTGTGCACATCCTGAGGGTTCTGTGAAACCCAATTTAATATCTCTTGTTTCAAGGAGGGCTGGACAGAACAACTGCAAAGAACATTGTCTGCTAATAATGGAGGATTCTTCGTGTCTATTCCTTCCGTACCCGTATGAAGACGCAATAGTGCATCTGCTTTGATATGATCTCTGGAAGGCCTGTACGAGATGCGGAAATCAAATTGGGCAAAAAACGAATGTGATCGTGCTTGGCGTGCACTAAGGCACTTCATAGTCTTGATGGCTTGTAAGTTGCAGTGATCGGAATAGACAGACACAGGATGCCTTGCCCCAAGTGGATGATGTCGCCATGTAAGGAATGCATCTTTGATAGCCAACAACTCTTTCTCTGTTACTGTGTAGTTTCTTTCATATGGAGCCAGTTTACGCGAACAAAACGCCACAGGATGTTCTGCCCAAGTGTCAGTACACACTTGGGATAGGATAGCAACAATGACCAGACTAGAAGCATCCGCTTCTACAATTAATGGCATATCGGGATTAGGATGTTGTAGAACCGGCGCCGTAGTAAATGCTTCTTTGAGCAGATCAAACGCCTTCTGTGCTGCTGGCGTCCAGTGAAACACTTTCTTTGGGCTAGTTAATGCCGTAAGGGGTGGCACCACTTTAGAGAAAGATTGAATAAACCTTTGGTAAAAGTTTGAAAAACCAAGAAAGGATTGTAGGGATTTGATAGAATCAGGCACCGGCCAATCAAGTATGGCTTTGACTTTTGAGTGACTCATTCTGACTCCTTGGCTGCTAATGTCATAACCCAAAAACTCTACTTCTTGGGTGTGAAATACACATTTTTCTGCCTTTTTAAACAGATAGTTTTCTCTCAGTCTCTGAAGAACTTTGGAGACATGTATAACATGTTCTTCAAGAGAAGCAGAATAAATCAGTATGTCGTCTAGATAGATGACTACAAACTGATCAATCTAGTCTCTAAATATGTCATTTATAAAATACTGGAAGGTCGTCGGGGCGTTAAACAAGCCAAAGGGCATGACGAGATATTCATAAAGACCATATCGGTTCTTGAAAGCGGTCTTCCACTCGTCACCTTTCCTAATACGGACAAGGTTGTACGCTCCCCGTAAATCCTGTTTTGTGAAAATGACTGAAGTGCCCAATTGATCTAAAAGGACATTGATTAAGGGCAGTGGATACTGATTTTTTATATTTATAGCATTGAGAGCCCTGTAATCAATGTAGGGTCTCAAGTCCCCTTCCTTTTTAGGAACGAAAAATAAAGGAGAGGCTGCCGGAGACTGTGAAGGACGTATAAAGCCAATTTGAAGGGCTTTATCAATATACTCCTTTAGGACTGCATCCTCCTGCTGAGTGAGTGAATACACAGGTCCTGTTGGTGTCTTAGCACCAGCAACCAGTTCGATTGGACAATCATATTGTCTATGAGGTGGTAACAGTTCCGCCTTGCGTTTGTCGAATACATCTGCATAGTTGATGTATTCTCTAGGGACTGAAACCTTGTTTGGAACGAGTGCCCCTATGCGTGGTACTTCTTCAAGAAAAGCCAGGACAGGAGTGTGTACTACCTCTGATTCCTGAAAACATCTCTTATTACAATGTTCAGAGGGATATTGGATGCGACCAGGGACCCAATCTATGACGGGATTGTGTAACTTAAGCCAAGATAGACCCAGAATCAACGGGTACTGAGGTGCAGCAATCATGTCAAAAAACAGATTTTCGGTATGACCATCAGGTAGGGATACCTTAATGGGTATGGTTTCTTCCGTTACCAAACCGGAAGATAAAGGGGAACCATCCACAGTATTGACTGATTCCGGAACTGGTTTGACAACCATGGGAACGGCAGAATGTCTGGCAAAGGTAACATCAATATAGCTATTGGAGGTACCTGAGTCTATCATAACCTTAGTTTGTACATTGATGCCATGGAAGCTTAGAGATACTTCCATATTTATGGAAGAGGTTGGATACAAGATGGAGTCCGATTTGGCACTCGACACAGGGATCCCCGCTATTGTCGAGCTTTGGCATTTCCCTTCTTTTTAACTGTTTTTTTGGGACATGTAACCAGTAATGTTCGGCAGAACCACAGTATATGCGCAGATTGTTTCTGCGACGGTTTTTACGCTCAGCGGCCGAGAGGCGAGCACGAATAGCTCTGATTTGCATTGGTTCGGGTCCACTAGCAGTGGACTGGGGTACTTCGGAACACCCAGGGGCTGTCAAAAAGGGCTTCTTTTTCCCCTTTCTAGCGGATCTTCACGCATCAATCTGAAGGATAAGATCTAGTAGCTCTGTGAACCCTGTAGGGACTACAGGAACCGTTGACAAGGCGTCTTTTATTTCTTCTGACATGCCTTTATAAAAGACAGCAGTCCTCATGTCTTCTGGCCATTGCGTTTCTGCCGTCAGTTGGTTGAATCGAGCGAGATAAGCCAACAAGGACTGAATACCCTGCTGTAAACTCAACAGTTCCAGATCTGTTGCCTGCGTTGAGTAACGCATATCAAATACTTTACTCATTGCAGATAACAATGCATCACAATCGTACAACAATGGGCTGTTGGATTCGAGTAACGGGTTCGCCCATGCTGCAGCAGTGCCCCCTAGATGCAACAGCACAAAAGCTACTTTTGTAGTCAAATCTGGAAAGGAACTGGGTCTACATAGGAAGTGGAGACGACACTGATTCACAAAAGTGCGATACGTCTTGGGGTCTCCTGTGAACCTCTCTGGCGGAGCCAAAGGAAACTGAGTTGGCATCAGCACCTGTACCGATTCCCTTTGAGGCGCTGCGAGGTCTGAACCAGAGGCAACCAGTTCTGGATTCACCATCCCTTGTGGGGGTGCATGCATGGCGTCTTGTAAGACGTCCATGCGATGGCGCAGTATATCCCAGGCCGTAATCATTTCCTGCCTCAAATCCGCCACCAGCTGAGTGAGGACAGTCAATGGATCGGAGCCCTCCATTTACGGCTTCTGATTCTGTTACAAAACCAAATAATACCACTAGCACACCAGTTCAAAGGATACTGATGGAATTTCAAAAGTATACAATTGGAGTTGCCCCGAAGTGAAGAGGAGTAGAGCGACGTCCGTTGATATTAGACCTTCCAACTAATGTCACTCTCTAGCTGGGTGAAAGTGACAGCTAAAGAGAGTAATTAGTGGAAAGGGCGTGTAAGAAACTAAAACCACCGGACTGTGAAAAGAAATGAGAATGACTTTAGAATTATGCCAAAATCAATTAGGAAACTATTAGTCTTTCTGAACAACACTAACCTGTGATTATAACTGTCACCATTAGAATCCAAAGTCCATAGGTCATCCAAGGTACAACGAATTGGGAAGGTAGTTAGTATGGGAACTAACCCGAACGGAACGAGGGCCGCACTAGAGTCGGGTTGGTGCACCCAGGGTAGCGTCCATGGAGTTCAGTGCACTAGTCCTGTATGGAAAACCCAAAATGGATAGTGGATAATGGATGGCCAAGGTTCCAGATGATAGCTGACAGGTAAGCCCTAGTAGGATCAATGAGGATTGAAAGTTCAGAATGGGAACACAGATTGCAAGGAAAAGATACCGACTGTATGCCTAGCCGGCTGCTCCAAGCGGAATCAGAGCACTGGGAGCTGTAGGGAGGCACCGCAGTAGAACGCGGTGAAATGCCAACTGAAGGCTCAACTGGCTGCTCTGGGTAGAGTGGGAGCACAGGAAAAGCTGTAATGATGCACCGCGGGAATACATGTCGGCTATTGGACCAGCTGGCGGCTCCTGATGGAAGGAGCGTTGAAAAAGCTGTTAAAGATGCACCACAGAGGAACGCGTGAAATGTCGGTTGTTGGACCAGCCGATTACTCCGAGTGGAATGGGAGCATTAGTAAACTGCCAAAAGATGCGCCGCAGGAGACGCGATGAAAGGACCGGAGCTGCGGGTAACAAACTCCAAGCTCCGAACAGGAAACGATCAGAAGCAAGGATCCAGAAACCCTTCCGGGTTTAAATTCATGTCACGTGAAGACTCGCGTGAGACGCGTACGCCTGATACAGCACCACGTGACATGCCCCGAATGTAAAAGTGAAAGAAAGCAATTCCTGCCGCATCAAGCAATGCGCATGTAGAGGAATAGCGTTTACCATGCGCGTGCCTTAACAAGGACGCTTCCCTGGGAGTTTGCTGAAGAGACTCCAGTGAGTAAAAAACGGTCTGGGAGTTCTATGAGCCATGTGGGCATGTGACCTCTGTTGCCTGTGCTTGACGGAGCAGGCAGGCATGACACATTCCCACCACAGGGCCACTGATTTCCCATAGTTTATTTCAAATCCTGCCACACTGCTAAAGGCCTTGAGTTCTTGTAAGGCTGCTTGGAGAGAAGACTGGATTTCCGAGATGGTGAGAAGCACGTCATTGGCATTAAGAGAAACCTTATGGGAGGTGTCATGGGCACCCTCTCCCTGAATTGAGTTGTTCCTTTGTATATGTTGCTGTTAGGAAAGATTTCGTAATTGTAGGTAATTTTCCTTCCATGTGGCAACCCCTAAACTTTTTGCTGTTGTTTTTCCCCTTGTTCTTGACTTTGCCAGAGAAGTGCAGCCTTCTGCCGCACTCCTCTGGGCTTTCGCTCCTTTCTTACGGGGAAACTGACATGCCCTTAAGACAGTCAGTACCGGGGAACGCTGTTTCCCGTAGTTTCTTTTATCATGTTGCGGCTTTAGTGCAACATGACACAAGAGGGCACTGTAAGCTAAGTTACAGCTCTCTTGGGTCTCTAGCCTTCTACAGGCCCTAGATACTCGTTTAGGATTGTATTTGATCGGTGCAAGTAATTCAGGGACGGGAATGGTGGCAGCGATCGTTTTGTGTATTTTGAGCTCCTTTTGGCGTTCTGAGCGCATTTTTCGCGCTGAACCCAAAATGGTGGCCTGGCTCCCAAAATGGCCAGACCACGAGGCTCCTTTGTCCTGTCCACTGACCGTCTTGCTCCCTTCACCTTCCCCAGGTCGAGCGACCCGGGGCCTTCCTTATTTGGGCATGTACTTTCCCGCGAAACACGGATGCTTTCGCGGGCTTCTACATGTCTTTTGTGTGCCTCCAGGGTGTGGGCTGGGATGTCTGGTCCCAATACACATCCTGGGTGCCAGAGAGTCTAGGGTGGTGTGAATGCCTGGGACCACCGTGGTCCGTGATTGGTCCACGTATGGGGTGAGTGTTAATGAGCGGATCTCCCATTGGGTCCCCTCCGTTTTGGCGCGAAGGGAACCGTGGATAAGAGGGGGCTGGAAACACCACTACCATGTCGATCTCCTGAGTTCTCACGAACGAAGGAATACAGGAGCCAAGTATCCTGCAACCAAGAGGCTGGACCGAGGAATCGCTGGTGACCCGCTGAAGGACTCCTCCTTTGCACTGCTGTCGTCCTGTGAAACCCTTTCCTCCTTTGATCGAACCAGAAGGCCTGTACTGGTACTTCGACCTTTGGAATAGCGGGAACAGCTATTCTCGGCATCTTCATCATCTCCTGCCAGTAAGCCTTCGGAAGCGTCTCTGGGCCATCCAGTTGACTGACCAGTTTACAAGGGAGTCTTGCTCTGTAACCGCCGCCAGGTTGTGTTGTATTTCGAGTCCTTGTCACTCTCACATGCTTAGTACACTTGGCGTTCCCAAGTCTGAAGTGAGTAGTGTACATTTAGCTCAGATACACACGGCCGCTCCGTTGCCCTGCTGTGGTGACAAAACTGTGCAGGTTTCTTCGATTGGGACGTCTTTTTTCTCTACACGACGACGAGGCATTCCCGGCTCTTCTGAACCTGCCAGCTGCTGAAACTAACGTGGAGAAGCCTGGGTCTGCTTGCATCGGGGACCGGTGAGTAGTATAGCTAGGATCTGGTCGCCCTCCTTCAGTAGCCCATTGCTTTTCCCCGCTGTGTAAAAACAGCACCCTTTTGTCCGTACTCGCGCTCTGCTTCTGCTCACTGTGGAGGCTGCGCTTGAGTCGCGGAACCTGTTCTTCTTCTGTTGTGCACTAACCCGAACTGCCTGACTTCCTCCGAAGAGCTTCTCCTTTTGCCCGTTGGCACCAGCGTGTGCAGGTACTTTGAGCACAAGGCTCCACTCTTCGCAGGGCTCGGACTTCCATCTAGTTAGGTGCCTCTGAAGGCGAACTGAGTCTAAAGCGTTATCGCACTGCCTGTTTTCTTTCCCTTTCAGGTGGACTACACATTTCGTGCAAATAACGCTTGCGACTGTCGTATTTGTATATATATTGTGTTGACTTAATATTGTGATATTGTGATTTTCTCGCTACGGTCATTATTTTAAAGGCCTTAAAATAAATGTGTATATATTTTTGATATAACAACTGTTTGGAGTAGTTTGTAAGCGCTCTTGCTTTGTGTGCTCATTGCGGGCTTTCAGTCACCCTCACCCCTCTTGAGACCTAGTCTTGACCGCCGCGATCGCTACCTTGATTGGTCTGGCTCGTCCAGAGGTTACCCTGTTCCAAGTAATTAGGTTGGCCTTCTGAACTTCTGCGCCACCAGGACAGAGTTCAGAAATCCGTCTTAACAGTTGCGCCAATGGTTCCATAATAAGGGCGAACAAAAGGGGGGAAGTGGGCATCCCTGTCGTGTACCACATGTTAGGGGAATCAGAGGTGAGCACATCTGGTTAACCTGCAGAAGAGTGTTTTGGGTGAAATAGTTGGAGCTTATCCTCCTTAATTGTGGTCTGGAATCGAAAGCTTCCAGGGTTAGATGCAAAAAGAACCAATCTACTTTATCAAAAGCTTTGGTTACATCTAGTGATAAAAGGGCAATCTTCCCGTTGCTCAAAGTAGTAGATTCAATTAGGTTTAGTGCCTGTCTAAGTTGTCTCTCGTCTTTCTCCCCTGGATAAAACCTGTTTGATCGGCATTAATTAGTGTCGGAAGACGAGGGGCTAAGCGATTTGCTAATACCTTTGAGAAAATATTTGCAACAGTATTCAGGAGTGAGATCGGCCTGTAAGAGATACATTCTTTGGGATACTTGACAGGTTTTAATAACAGTATCATGGTCGAAGCATGCATAGAGGGGGTCACACTACCCACTTCACCAAAAGAGTTAAAGTGGGCCGTTGGGGGTGTGGGGCAGAAGCTGATTACTAAAGAGTTTATAAAATTTGGTCGAGAACCCATCCGGGCCCAGTGCCCTAGGTTTCAGAGATTTAATTACTGCCTCCACTTCCTCCTGTTGCATAGGGGCTTCCAGTGCCTCCATTCCTTCCCGGGCCAGGCGCGGAAGGGCTACTTCTGCAATATATTTCCTCTGGGCTGAGGCCGATCTCCCAGAATTAGACATTGGGCCTCATTACGAGTCCAGCCGTGCCGGAAATACTCACAGGCTGCCGCCGGACCGGTAATACCATTCCACCTCCGTGATTGTCAGAATCACCGGGGCATTACAACCCCAGTGACCCGGTATTTCTGGAGGCAGAATTCTGTAAATCCCTATTCACATGGAGTCCCATAGTTTTAGGCAGAAACCTGTGCAGTTCCCTCTGGGACCACTGCAAAATATTTAGGACTACAGGTGTTTGGCAGTAAACCCACTTGGTAGCAGTCTGTACCACACAGATTCACTTGGTAGCTGTGGCTGAGCAGTCAGACTTCCCTCAAGAAGAGTTAGGCAGTATACAGAGTATTCACAATAGGTCAAAAAAACACAATAGAACAAGTAAACACTGACAGGGCTTGGTGTAAAAGAGATATAATTATTTATTTAAAAACCACATCTAGAAAAACACACAGGCACTAATAGTAAGCAATTCAAAAACACGGTCACTAAAAGATATACACTCCCTTAGAAGAATATTAGACAAGTCTTAATTAAAGCCCCACTTATTTTCAGACAGCGGTGAGCGCTTAATGTAGATGGCACTCTAATAATTTGTTTTTAAAAGGGAGAGAAAAGCAGAGAATACATTGAAACAGATCCCAACACTTTTTCACGAACACAACAAGAGAGGAAGGCAAAGTAACACCGTGAGTTTAGAGTCAGTAGGCCGGATCCGCTTTAAGAGGATCAAACGAAATGTGTCCAAGGTCACACGGTTGCTGTGCACAAAAGTCTTGTAACGGTTCAAAAAGGAGTTGGACCAAAGAAAGGGACCAGTTAGAGGGTCAAGGCGGCCAGCCCAGTCCAGAAGGTTAAGGGGTTATTATTACCTTGTAGCAATCTTTAGAAAGGGAGGCCTGGCGGACACAGTACCTTAAAGTGGTGAGAATACTCCAGCGGGGGCAGTTGTTCCTGGCAGCGGATGCAAGTCGGTGCTTCATCCGGGGGAAGAGAGGATCTCGTCGGGGAGGAAGACAGGAGTCCGTTGCACTGCCAGGGAAGAAACCAGCCGCAGAGTTTCTCAGGTAAAAGGAGCGGTCCGTTGATTCGCGGTCCAGTGGTAAGTGGCTATCCGGTTGCCAGGGTGCTGGGCACGGGCAATTCGACCACAAGCCGGTCCGGGGTGCGAAGAGAAGAAGGTAATCTGGTTGTGCCCACCAGTCAGGGAAAGAAGCCTCTCCAGCCGGGAGATCTTCTCTGTCGTCGGGAAGTGGTGAGTCGGTTCCGCAGGACTCCACCGGCGGTGTCGTCGTGGTAGGTCGGCTCAGTTTCTCCCTCGTCGGATTCTCAGGTCCTGTAGCGACTTCTGAAGTTTCAGTCCCCAAAGCCCTGCTTTTATGCAGCACACCCCCATTCACTAACCTAGCTGTCAATCAAACATGCTAAGTGGTGAGCCGGCCGGCTCACCACTTGGGCCAATCACACAAGAGTGCGACTTGAGTTACCAAGGTAACTCAGTCCAGGGTGCCTACACCCCCTGTGGTACCCAGACAGAGTGGCACCACTTTTGGAGGCTTCTGTGGAGAAGCCCGCCAAAAAGTGGAACAAAGGGCTCGACTTGGGTTGGAGTCACAGAAGAGAACACAAATGCCATTTTAGAATCGAGTCCTGGCAAAAAATACCAACCGGCGAATTAATATTAAATAAATAAACCGCCGGTATGTTCGAGGCTATGAGAATTAAATAATTAAAGTTGGTAGCCTCGAACAATGGGAAAATCCCATAGGGATATATTCGCGGTCGAATATAAAAAGTAGTATCCACTGCCACCAGCCAAAACTCGATCAGGGGGGACGGAGACGTGACCCCTCGACTAACAGACCGCGGGAAAATCGAATTGCCCCGACCAGTACGTCCACAATATGATGGTTTGTACCGGTTTCTGTTAATAATTTGGGGCTAGTAAAGCCAATGGTGACTTTACACGCCCTGGGAGACAGTAGTCAGTCCCAGGGTATGGAGTCTACGGTGGGGTGTCACTATGACACCCCTGTGTCACTGCACGGAGGGTGCTGTGTAACACACATAGTAAAAACACATGAGACCCTATGGAGTAAATGACCCCATAGCCCATAAAACACATTAACAGTCAAAGGAACACCATAAATCATGTCGAAGAGTGGGAGAAAAAGAGTCTCACTCTTGGCAGGAGAAAAAAACAAACTCCAGAAATCCAGCAAAGCTGCTGGGGGACTCACTAGGTTAGGAAATTCAGCCTAAAGAGAGAATTCTCCCTAACACATAGGACTCCATGGGGATGGGGACCATGTAAACGCTGGTTCCGTCTATGACGGAGCCAGTGTTTCCATGTCCGCCTGCAGGCGGGTGGTGTTAGTCCCGCCAGGTCAGGCCTGGCGGGAGTGACACCTCCTGCCTGCAGGACTCTGAATCAGCCGGTCCGGAAACAACGGTGGCGGCGGACTAGCTGACTTGTAATGAGGCCAATTGTCTCTAACAAGTGTGATTCTGCTAGGTGGAGTTTATCCCACTCCTCATATTGGGTTACCCTGTGGTGGTCTTTGAGGCCTATGATAAAGTTGTGTTTTTTTGCCTGTGCCAGTTTTCTAGCTAGGAGCTGGTTGGCCTTATTGCTCTTTGCATAGTAACCCTGTTTAACCGACGTTGGGGAGCATGCCGTCTCCTTAGCTTATAGGGCCTCCAGTTTGTTCCGAGCAATACAGAGGGCAGAATGGATTTTAGGGGACCATCCCTGCTTATATTTACTTTCATTCTTAGAGATTTCTTGTTCTAGGAGAGCCCTAGCTTGTTTCTTTCATCTATGGTAAACTGCAGTATGAGAAATAAAAAAACCCTAATGACTGCCTTCATGGCATCCCACGTGATGGCTGAGGACGTATGTTCTGTGGGATTCTCTTGAAAGTAGTTTGTAATCGCCTTCGCTACTTCGTCCCTTAGGGTCTTATCATTCAGGATTGGGTCGTACAATCGCCATAGTGGTCTGAAGTCTTTCTTTTTAATGAATAAGGGTGAGTGAAATTGGATAAACGGTCTCAACAATGCACCTGAACCCAAAAACTCATGCAATTTCAGACGAGGAATCGGGCAATTCCATGTTTCCTTTACTGTATGAATCCCTCTCTGTTCAGATTGGTGAAGTAGTAGTAGTAGTATCCTGTTACAACCATCTAGGAGGCAGTGTAAAATATTCTATAACCATGAACTTGACATGTTTAATATTGTTGTTTATCAATCTCTCAGGTGCTACCTAATTGTAGTGAGGAGTTAGTTGAGGGATGAGAGGGGAGGAAAGAAAAGGATGGAGGGAGTTATGATGTTGTCGCTTCCTGACTCTTGGTTGTAGATTTTACTGAGATTCTGGCGCGGATCAGTGTCACGCAGCAGAGGGTGCATAAATGAAACTGATTTCCCACAGTTGATTGTGCGAAGAGTTTCACAGTAGTCTAAATTTTTGGTGCACAGTTTTTAGTCGGTTTCTGTTATCTTACTTGTCTGTCAAAATGGCTAGTTGATAAGCCAAGTCTTGAGCTGTTTCCTGAAAACCAATTTATTTACTTCCAGACAGAGATGTTTGGGAAGGGCATTCCCATTTTCATGGACAGAACTGAAAAAGAGGATCTTGCTTGTCATTTTTTGTAGAGCTTTGGAAATAATACTAGTCCAGCATTCCTGGACCTAAGTGTACTAGAGCGAGTGCAATGTTGAAACTTATGATGGAGGAAGGTCCCCTGCCGTGGTATAAGCGATGGGTGATGCACAAGATTTTGAAATGAATACTTTTTTTTATGGGGGGCGTGATTTTCGAATCGCTTCATTCTGAGAAGTAGTCTTGCCATTGCATTTTGAACTCTCTGAAGTTTTCTCATTATATAATCTGAGAGTCCCAGATAGAGGCTGATGGTATAGAAGTTATGGCCATGACCCTGTGGGTGAAGGTTAAGCAAGGTAAGATGCAACATTGCATGTGCAGCTGCAAGAAATAATTTCTGAACATAACTGTCCTGCGGATTAAGAGTTGAGGGTGTTCTCCATTGTGGTTCCAAGATTCTTCACTGTGGGCGATGGTATTGTATAAGGGCCCATACCATCAGGCCAAGGGATTGTGATGAAGTTAAAACCTGTAGGTTTGCCAAGCATAAGTTCTGCTTTGCTATGATTGAATTTTAGTCTGTTTGCTGTCATTCATGCTTTCACCTTTGCAAGGCAATTTTCCATATCTGAAGCATTTGGTAATGTTATGCTCACCTGGTCTCTGTGGAGGCGTTGGGGCACGGTTGCAGCCCTCCCGGGTGTGAGGTCGCTCAGGTCCAACTTCGCCCTCTGTGCTTATTTGGTGACTGGTGATAATAACTGATGCTGCTCGGGACTGCCCCTGCGTGGAGAATAGGGAGCGTGAGTATGCCAGCTTGTGCGCCTTATCCCCTTCCAGACCTTCTCCCAAACTGTGGTACCAGTGGGATCCGCTGTCTCTGGAAAGCTCACCTGTTAATTAGTCCTGCTGCTTCTGGCAGGGGCGCTTGTATGATCTGGACTGAGTTCCTTCACTGGTCTCTTGCACGTGGTAGTCCAGTCCTGCTGCGACTAAGCCACTATACTTCAGGTAAGTGTTCCTGTTTGCCTTTGTCTTTCCTCATCTGTTTTTGTTGTATTGTAAAGTTTGTTGTCTTGTATTGCTTTTCGTTCCACTTTTGATGTTTGCTCTTTTGCTTTCTTCCCTTTCAGGTGATGTTGCCGGCCCAGCAGAAACTGCGGAGCTCGAGGCAGCAGCCGTAGGGAATAAGGAACGAAGCTGCAGCAGTACAGTAGCTGGTAAATTGTTAACTAGGGGGCGCGCAGGGTTCAAATGCAGCGCGGCCCTAGGACGGATGTTCTAACCTTGTCTTTCTTCTTTTTCACAGGGTCCGAGTTTGTGGCCGTGGCGTCGGGATCAAGATCACTGGATGTCAGAAGATGAGTCTGCAGATGAAGTGATGAAGCACCGGTTTCCTGAAGGTGAGTTTGCATGAGAACGCCTGGTTTCAAAGGTAAGTAAACTGGTCCAAGCGGCGGTGAGCGTCACTTTGCACGCGAGTGCACAGTAACGCGAAGCACCGGCCTTAAGGATGGAGCAGCTTATATAGCTGAGCTTCTGAAGCCACGCCCACCAGGTTCAGCCTGCCTGCCACACCCTGCCACACCCGATGAGTCAGTACATGAGGATGTTCTCTGGAATAAAGGCTTTCAGCTCCTGGAAAGTTCTTGTAAAATAAAAGCACTCCCGCACTGAAATAAAGTGTTCCTGCTCACATCACTATATGAGCCTGGCACCAAAGGCGCCAGGACTGAGTCCAGCCAAGGCCCCTGTGTTCCCAAAGGGACATAAGTGAGTCAAGTGACCCATTTCCCCCATCACTAGATGGTGTGGTTTTTGTGTTCTGGGGCCTGTGGCCATGACAGCACTCCCCCTCAAGGCCCCTCTCATGGGTGGTTTCCCCCCTGGCCCTGGTTTAGTGGGGTTATTACGGTGGAACTGCCTGATTAATCGTGGAGCGTGGACATGCTCACTGGGTTCCCAGGTCCGATCTTGGGGTCCATAACCTTTCCAGTCTATAAGGTAGTATAACTTGGACCGGACCGTCTTAGAGTCTAGGATTCTTTTAACTTTGTATTCTGGTTCTCCTTCAACTATTTCGGGATCCGGTGGAGTATCGATCCGCGTACCTGGTGATAGTGTAGGGTCCCAGATATCTGAGACGGAACGCCTGTGGTCCTTTCAGGGGGATGTTTTTGGATGCTAACCAAACCTTGTCTCCGGCTTGGTAGTTGGGAGCTTCCCTTCGGTGTCGATCCGAAAACTGCTTCTGTTTCTCTTTGGCTCTGACAAGATGCTCTGCTGCTTCCTTAAAAACCTAGATGATGCTTTTGTGGAAGGTTGTTACAGCGGGCATTTCTAATTATTCAAGTGGGTCAAAAACGGATGCCCGTGGATGTCGACCGTACACTATGTAGAATGGGCTTTGTCCCGTACTGGTGTGAATGGAGTTGTTACATAAGTGAGTCAAGTTAAGCATTTCCCCCATCACTAGATGATGAGGTTTTTGTGTTCTGGGGCCTGTGGCCATTACGGCCACAGGCCCCAGAACACAGTGATGGGTGGTTCAGAAATGTGTACATATTTTATGTGTCTCCTGCGTAGTTGTAGCCGGACATAGCAGATCCGTTGATGAGGTCTAGTAGGGGTGTCTTGTATATGTTGAAAAGGTGAGAGTGTGGACCCTTGGTGTACTCTGCAGGTAACTGGGCGAGGCAGGGAATTGTAGAAGCCCAAGGTAGGGATTCTGTTTTACATACATGAGCACAACCTGGGAAGCATACAAGGTGGTCATGAGGGGCGAGATGATCGCATCTGTTGGGGGTGCCCAGAGATCCATTACAACCTTGCTAGAGCGCGCAGAGGGGGACCTGAGTATGCTCGAAGGCAGGGCTGACCCACCCCCTGACCAATTACAAAAAATTGCCGAACTCAGACAAACCTGCCTAACACATTGGGAATCCCTCGGTAAACTGAGCTACGCTAAGCACACAGAGAGAATCCATGCCCTAGGAGACAAGCCAGGGAAACTCTTAGCTTGACTCTATAAAAGGGAGACCCCCAGGCCACCCATTTGCCACATACTCACACCAGACGGCACCGCCGTGCATACCCAACAAGAAATCAATTTGTTTTTTTCTGACTTCTACCGCAGCCTGTACTCCGTATCCCCGCCCCCCTCTGACACCGGGATCGAGGACGCCCTTGACGTCATTGATCTGCCTAAATTAGACTCGCAAATGGCTGAGACCCTAGACGAGCTTGTCACTCCCGAAGAGGTCAGGGTGGTAATTAGATCGCTACCTGCTGGGAAAACCCCGGGTTTGGATGGCCTCCCGGGGGAGTTTTATAAGACCTATGAGGAAACACTCGCCCCAATATTGGCCCAGTTCTTTAACGAAGCCTTCGAGCGAGGTGCCCTCCCAGACTCCTTGAGTGAGGCTGTGATTATACCCCTACTCAAACCTGGGAAGGACGGGGCAGATTGTGGTTCATACAGGCCCCTCTCTATGCTAAACGTAGACTGCAAGATCCTCACTGCCATGCTTGCAAATAGTCTGCCCAGAGTAATCCCACTGTTGATCCATCAAGACCAAACTGGATATGTCCCGGGGCGCTCCATCACTGAGAACCTGCACAGGTTACATCATGTTATTTACAGTACAGAGGGAAGGCCACAGAAACTTGCAGTGGAGTCATTAGATGCCACCAAAGCTTTTGATTCTGTGAGGTGGGACTGGTTATATGCTACCATGGCCAAAATGGGGATAGGCCTAAAGTGGACCCAGCTGTTTTATTCTAATCCCACCGCGAGAGTACGCACCAACAAAACCTATTCCGCAAAATGGTCACTACACAAGGGCACCCGCCACGGTTGCCCTCTGTCCCCCATGTTATACATCATTGCCGCGGAACCGGTGGCTGCTTATCTGAGACAGGAATACGGGGAAGGGGGCATTAAGATAGACGGGGTGACCCACCTCATCTCTATGTACGCACATGACACCCTTTTGTACCTTCAAGACCCTGAGCACCTCCTGCCCTACATCTTGGAAACCCTGGACTGTTTCCACAAAAACACCGGGATCCAGATTAATAGGAGCAAATCTTGCCTCTACCCCTTAGCAGCACTATACAGTGATGAATATAGATCCCTCCCCCCTCTAGATCTCGAATGGCGGGTGACATCTTTCAAATATTTGGGGATAACCATACACCGTAACCCCTGCACAGAACATATCCTTAATACCGTAAGAGCCAAAGACTCTCTCACGAAATTCATGGAATTCTGGGGTCGGCTCCCGCTTTCAATGGCCGGGAGGGCTGGTCTCCTTAAGATGGTCACTCTTCCCCGCCTACTACATAACTTCACTAACGTCCCCTTCGACATCCCCCCCTCATTCTTTAAAGACCTCAACAAACTCTGTAGGGGTTTCCTCTGGCAGGGAGATAGGCACAGGGTGGCATTGGAGACTCTCCAGAGACCATACGAGAGGGGCGGTTTGAAGATCCCCAATTTTGAGCTCTACTTCCTTGCTAGCCAGCTGAGACATGTCACGCAATGGATGGCCGATGAGATCACGACGGATACTCGCCTCCTGCAACCGGCCCTTCCCCGGCTGTTATTAAGAGACATACTGTGGGCCAGGGAGGGTGCTCTGAGACTCTGTGCTTACCTCGCCAAGCTCGGGATCCGGCTTTGGAAAAGGGCCTGTAAGCTGGTTGGGTCAGAAGATCTGTTCTCCCCACAGATCCACATTGCAGCACTTATGGCTAATCACTCTTGGGGGCAACTTGAAACACGCACACAATGGGAGCCCTTCGGGGTGGCCACACTAGGGGACTTGATCCAAGAACAGGAAATCTTAACTTTCTCGGAACTCTGTGAGACCACGGGCCTTCCAGCAGGGCAGTTCCTGTTGCACAGGGTAGTTGTACAGGCCATGAACAATAGATGGCCGGTCGCTGCTGACCAGACCGTGGAGAATGAATGCATTGAAACGATACTGAACTCCGCTGAGGGAGGCCACGAAACCTCACGAATCTACGAGGCCCTGCTGTGGGGCACGACCAGGGACAACCTCAAATGCAGGAATAAGTGGGAAACTGAACTGGGCCTTGTTTTTGAAGACAAAGATTAGGGTGATATAACCTACTACCATAAAGTCTCCAGAAATGCCCGCCTGCAGCTCATCCAGCTGTACATCACCAACAGAGCGTACCTCACACCGGAAGTCATATCAAGATTCACAGGTGCAGAAACCCATTTATGCCCTAAATGCAGTGAGCCCAGGGCTGGAATGACTCACATGTTCTGGGGCTGCCCACTGATTAGGGAGTTCTGGTCGCAAGAGTGGCCGGCGCAGACATCGACGTTGAGGTAGACGAGCCTACGGCCTGTATCCTGGGCAGATATAGGCGAAACAGGAAAAACAAACCCCTAAATAAGCTCAGAGACCTTATATACATAACGGCTAAAAGACGCAAACCCATGGGGTGGAAAAGCCCCAGAGGTCTGCATATGTCCCTATGGTGGGGAGATCTTACGAAGTGGATTACAGCTGAAACCGCAGCATGGGAAACGGCGATCCAAGTGCAGAGACTAGATTCTAGCGAGGAACTGCACCATTGGGTGGCCCTGACAGTGCCCCTGCTCCACCCTGAGTTGGATGATAGTGATCTGGACGGAGAGGGTAGCCCGGACCTGGGCACGAACTCGAGAGGAACAGTGAACTAACTGTGGTCTTGGGGGGTGGGGGAGAGGGAGGGTGGGGTAGGGTTGGGGTTATATTTCTGATATGCTTAACCAATTGCTAATTATATTGGTTCTGTTACTTCATGTTATTAAACCAATAAAGAAATTTTTAAAAAAATAATAATTTCCAGTCCTATTTTTAGGAGGCTCTCTTAACTGGTGATGTCACAAACGGTTGAGTGGTCCAGCAGGATGAGCGCACTCTCAGATTTTTCATCCGCATCATTTTTAAGTGTATGCCAGATAGAGCCCTTGACTGATTCTGTAATATTGGAAAGTCTAAATCCATGCTGTGCATCATAAAGGAGGTAGTTTAGTTTGATCAAATCCCAGAGTTCACCATGTATGATTTTTTTCCAGATGTTTCCCATTGAAAGGTGTGTTTGCGATAGGGCAATAATTATCTGGGTCATATGGGTCATGTCTGGGCTTTGCAAGAAGAGGTCTGATGTATGCAGATTTCAACTGAGCTCGGACCCTTCCATTGCTGATTTAGTCATTGAGGAGGGATAAGAAAATGGGCATCACGTCTGGAGATTTCATGATGGATTTGTAAAGGTTTGGGAGCATGGATCCTCAGGAGATCCTGTTGGTGTGTATGAGTAAATGATAGGTTGTAGGTCCTCCTCAGACAGGTGTAAGAACAATAGAGAGGCCATACTGGGAGATGTTACTGGAGTCTCATTGCTGGTGTGTGACGGGGAGCATCTTTTATTGTTGAGGTGATCCTGAATATTGATGATCTTTTGGTTGAAGTATTCAATAATCTGGGCACAGAGATTTCACCAACCCACCCTGAGATTCAGTGATCTGTTCCTCACTGTCTCATCCCCTGGTTGCGTGTAGATCCCTTGCTGCCAATTGCCCACCCTCACCCTTCCCTGTTTGCTCCCTGCTCCCTTTTTCTCTGTTTCTCTCACTGTGTTCTTGCCCCCTATGATTGTAAAGCATTCCGTTGCTTGCTGAAGCTAGGGCCGGTCTTAATAAATACCCTAATAATAATAATAATAATAATAATAATAATAATAATAATACACGATTTGTAGTGGGTCCTTGTTAATTACTAACTCAGAGTCCTGCCATTCGGTCTTTCTTTGGCTCATAGGGTCTTCACCAACCTGGTGGCAGCTAGTCTCAGATGCGGACGGGGTTCACTACCTGAATGACAGGCTCGTCTGACCTCACTCCCGAGACCAGGCGTTGGCGCATCCATTCCGTACATGCAGCCCGTTGCACAGCTTGGGATTCTCTGTGAACCTCAAGAAGTCTCAGATTTCACTGTCCTCGTCCCTCTGGTTTATCACTGCAATCCTGGGCAGTTGCCTGGGAAGGGCCTTTCAGCCCAAGGATCGAGTTGCAAACATCTCCCAGGTGGTTTATATCCTCCAATCACAGGAAATGGTTCCGGTCTCAGTCTTCCTACACTTAGCAGGCCTCATGGTCTCTTGCATCCTTGTAGTACCAGTGGCCCGGCTACGCATGAGGTCACTGCAGTGGCATCTCAGCTGTAAGTGGCCCCAGTTTTAGAGGCATAAATCAGACCTTCTGCAAGCCTCTGAAAATGTATCTTGGGACCTAACATGGTTGTCCCTGTGAGACAATCCGCTGAAAGGAGCATGACTTCGGCAACCCTGGCCCAAATGACAGTAGTCACAGATGTGTCCTTGAAGGGTTGGGATGCTCACCTGCAAGACCTGACGGTGGGAAGCTTGCGGTCTCTATCAGAATCCAGAGAACACATCCACTTACTAGAATTGAGAGCATTCAGGCTGACCTTGGTCGCTTTCCTTCCTATAGTATGGGGCAAGACTGTGCTGATCCCGACAGACAAGTGACCATGCCCTACGTTGGTGTAGGGTCCTTGCCTCTTTGCAGAGAAGCAATGCGACTGTGTTTTTGGGCTCTGGATAAAGAGTGTTTCTGTCAGCAGCTAATCTCTCTGGACTTGAGAACCTCAATGCGTATGCCTTCAGCAGGCAGACTTTGGCCTCGGACAAGTGGAAGCACTGTTTAGAAGGTCTGGAGATTATTTTCTCCTATTAAGGGACTCCTCCGGTGGTCCTCTTCACCTCCTGTGTCAACAGGAAGAGCACGTTTTCCCGATGTATGAAATATCTTTCAAATGGAGCTCTGGGGGTTGCATTGTCGGTCAAGAGGACGTTCAATCTCCTCCAAGTATTCCCACTGATCCCTTTCCTCCCACTGGATTTCAGCAGACTGCTCCTATTCAGGTTCATGTTGATATTTGAATTAAAGCGCTATATCAAATTTAATAAATACAGAATACAAATATTGATAATTCCGGAATTGGCCCAAAGAACAGGATACCTAATGTTGCTGGACATGTCCATCTGCCCTCCGTAGCACCTTCCGCAGAGAATGGATCTGATCTCCCAAACAGCAGGGCGTGTTCTCCATTTGATCCTCAACAGCCTGGGTCTTCATGCCTGGCTACTAACACGCCCTGAGATAAAGTGAGTAGTATTTGTTTGATGAAGTCCTGGACGTGCTCCTCTCGGCAAGGACACCTGCCACCAAATCATTTATGCCTGCAAGGGGCATACATTTTCAGCTTGGTGCCTGGAGAAGGATAGGTATCCTTTTACTTGTCCCACATCCTCAGTGTTGGACTTTCTGCTTTCTTTAGCCCAGCAGCGCCTGCAGATTGGCATTGTAAAGGGTAGCTTGCTGCTATTCCACTTTTCAAAAGGACTCCATTTTAGGCCTTGTTCTTCAACATCACCAGGGTTATGCAATTTTTGGAGTGATTGTGCAATCAGTTTGCCCCACTCCATTTTTTTTTTCTCTTGTCTGTTTTAAGTTTAGCGTTGACATTTCTTATGGGTGCTCCCTTTGAGCCCCTGTATTCTTGATTTTTACGTTTGCTCACAAAGTGATTTTCCGGGTTCCCATCACTTCCACTGGAAGAGTAAGCTCCAAGTGAGGCAGTCCCTTCCTTCCGTAGGTAGTCTTCGATTTCCATCCATCTCAAAACATCCATCTTCCTGAATTGTTTCCTCTGCCTCATCCTTCCAAGACAGGAGTGATTGTATCGCTTGTACCCAGTGCAGGCCCTCAGCTACTATGTCTCTCAGATGAGGAATGGAAGGAAAGATGACCAGCTTTTTGTGGGTTATGATGGTGCCTGAGCTGACAGGGCTGTGACAAAACAGACCCTACCAAGGTGGATTATCCTCTGTAGTTCGGAATGCTATGATCTGGCTGGTAAGCATGTGCCAGAGGATCTCGGGGCTTGTTGGACAAGGTGCCTGCCTGCCACCTCTGTTCTGCAGAGAGGAATACCCATACTGGACATTTGCCCAGCCACAGCATGGGCCTCGCTGAACACGTTAGCCAAACATTATGCTTTGATTCCTAGTCAGGGCAGGATGCTCGCTTTGATAGAGCGGTCCTTTGGTCCTTTCTGGTAGAAGTGGTGTCCTTGGTCTCCTTCCTCCTCCAGGTCTACGTACAGCTATGGAAATCTATTATAGATGAGGAATCAGTGAGTGGAAGGAATCCATTAGAAGAACACATTATTTACCTTTTTGTAATGTTGCTTCTGATGAATGTTCCTCTTCTCCCTACGTATACAGTTTTGTACAGAAAAATGTCCTCAAAATTGTTGCATGTTCAAAGTCAAACTGAAGAAAAAGTAACTTAATCTGCTATAAATCTTCCCTCAAGAAAGCATACCCTTAGAGCAAGTAAGGTAATGGAACATGGCTTGCTCTACTAGGAGATCATCAAGTTACAGCATCTCAGGAAACTAGTCAATGCCGGGAATGTCTGCCGAGGCCAAATCAATAAATGTGCTGCGGCACACAAAACGTCCCTATGAGCGATACAGGTGACGGGTCACAACCTCTTGAAGTAACATAAGGACCACTTTGAAACTCTACACTACGTCATCTGTAAGGGTGCAAAAGTAAGACTCGGACACAATGGTGGCATTATTGATTGATACAGACTTTTTTTTAAAGAAACGAGGGTTGGGAAAGCACCTACCTATCCCTAATACGCAGAGGGGGTTACCTGCCTCAAAGGACACTAAGGGGTCAGTCAGGATGTCATCTAAGAGTAAGTCCACTGTTGTGTCCAAAAACCTACTTCTAACCCTCAAACTAATAGCTAAGGATAATGTGAAAAGGGCAGTTTCAGAGAAAAACAAAGTTTCAAATTTAAGGTGCCCAAAAGAAGATCCAAAACCAAAGTTCAGGTCTATTTCCCTGCTCCTGACAGTTCTCAAAGTCTGAAACAAATTACCACACTCCACTGGAAATGTCTCCCTTCCCCATGTTTACTCTCAGGTCTCTCATACAGTTCCTCAACTGCTGGGGATTGCCCAGGCTTACAAAACACTACAGCAGTTAACAGGGAAATGTCTCCTTCTCAACTGGCCCTTGCCGGGCTTCTTCTCTGGATTTGGGGTCCCAAACCCTAGTTGGCAGACCTGGTTTCCTTCTGCCAAGCACTGCGACGAGAAAGATTGGCCTGGATACTTCTCCAAGCTGTGATGTGTCCCATGTCCTGGTTTGCAGTCCTGGTTGCCTTCTACCAGGCACTGCGATGAAGAAGAATGGCCTGATACTTTTCCAAGCTGTGGTGGTTCCGTGACCCCGGTTGGCAGTCCTGCTTCCCTTTTCTTCCAGGTCTCTTAGTCCCAAAAACATACTTGGTTTACTTGCCTGTCAAGTATTGTCTCCATATGTATTGCACTCCCAGTTCTCTTTGCAGTCCCTTGATTTCACATGCAGACTTGGTTTACTCGCGCGCCAAGTACTGCTCCTCACATAAAGTTCATAAATAGTTTTAAAATATAGGTCCCCGAACCTTCCCTTAGACTTATAGTAATACTCAAATGAATCTGGTTCACTCTTGCAGGCTTTCTCAAAAGTCTCTTTTCTGTTTATCAACGGGTTTCTTTCTGTATACCTTCTCAATCAGGTGCGGGTCTGCCACAACCTTTTTGGTCCCACAACCACTGTCTTTGCCACCCATGTACCTGTATGGTCTTGGGCATAGCACAGCATCTGCTCACAGAGTTTCAGATGCCTTGCTCTCTTGATAAGTCAGAGGTGTTTTGGGTCTGCCGACGCATCTCTGCAGTATCTCCCTCTGCGTTGTAAGCGTCTTGCCTGGACAAGAAGATCCTGTGGGGTGGCTCTGCTTGCCGTTGGCTCTCCCCCACTCCTCGTTCACTCCACTTGGGCTGTGGGGACCGCCTCTCCAGTGTGTTGGTGCCTGTGTCTGCCACAGCAACTCTCCTCCTGGATTCGACTTCACTTGTGGCGACTCTGCAGTTTTGAACTGTAGCTTTACCCACTGACTGCTCCTGCACCTCTGCTTGGGTCTCTGCTTGTCTCCTTTTTGGTTCAGCTTCCCCTGCAGCGGCTTTGCCGTCAGGAAGTGTGGCTATCTGCCCCTCTCGCCCATCTGCCGGTTGCAGATGGCCCGAGGTCCTCTCAGCCTTCCAAACCTGATGGCTTGCTGGTCCCTCACTCCTCCCTGGAGGCTCTTCCTTGGTGCCTCCAGTGAAGAGTTTGGCAGATTTCTCCAATTCTCCTTCGGATGCCGATTGGCAAAGGTTCCCCATCTGCCTGGTGGGCAAACAAGGCCAATTCCCCTTCTCAACAGAGCACTGCTTCCTTGCTCTATGCTCCCAGAGGGAGAGTTTGACGACACTTCCTGGTTTACTGCCTCTATTTCAACTACTGTTGGACCAATAGGACTTCGGTAACCACTAGACTGTTCAATGTGGTTCCCATAGATAATCTTCATGCTTCTGCACTTCTCCCTTGTCACAGTACTGATCTTGCAGTTCCCTTTTGAGTCAATGGAGTTTTTCTTCGTCACAGTACTGGGAAATGGATCTTCACTTAGGTAATTCCTATTCTTCCTCATCTCAGTACTTTCTAGGGGCATGGTAGGGTGACAATAACTCATGGCCCTATTAGGGAATTGGTTGTTGTTAGGGTTGTAGGAAGGGGGTCTAGAGTCATGTGACTGTCAGGGATACCACATTCTCTTCAGATAATCGTACCCCATCCCACAGGGGGGTTCCCTCCCCATGAGATCGTCCTGCTGAGTACCACCTCCAGGGGAACTTTTGGGTAGTGGCCTCACCTCCCTGGCCTCATGAGGAGGTGCTCCCCTAATGGAGAAAACGACATCTGAAGATTCATCACACCTCTTAGAAGAAGCCTTTTGGTAGACTTGTTACACCTTCCTCCGACACATGATTCCCTTGAGAACTTTAGTTCAGTTCTACCCTAGTTGCTGTAGACGTTTGCCAGGCTCTGCCCTAAACTTAGAACCAAGAGGGGGAAAATGCGAGGTCTGGAGTAAATTGAGCCAGGTATACCTGATGATTACAGGACAGTGTTAAGTAAAAGGTGAGAACTACCCACTGTGACTGGATATTTTGTAGATGTACTCTCAGTGCTGCAAGTGAGACGAACCTCTGGTTACGCAAGAGGCTCTTTCTTGGTGCAAGATTCCATAATCTGTTAAATAAGCCTTTTTTGTTTATTACACATACCACAAAGCTGAGCGGGATCTTCAACAAGACAGACACAAAGATATATTATATAAATGTTCTAGTGCTTTGCATCCTCCCGCATATTCCTCATTTTATACAGTCAATTGGCAGCTGGCATTGAAAAAACGTTTACAGTAAGGGGTATAATATGCTTTGGTACCAACCCACTTTGAGAGCCCGCTGTTTGGTTCCAGAAGTGATGCCGACAGTGCATATGTAGAACATACCACAGCTCATGAACTTTTTTTTCTGTATGCTTAGCAAGCTGCGTCGGAACAACTTCTTCTGTGTGGCAGAAATTTAGACTGCGCCTCTGTGCCCAGTAGTGCGAAAGCCTTGGGGTTGTAACTCTGCTTGGACTACACACCCAAGATGTGTATTATGAACCTGTATAACATCTACCTTTGCACTTTGGGCCGATCACAACGTGGTGAAGTGCATGTCAGGCAACAAACCCGAACGCCCTACATGAAGGTGGAGCAATGCTGGCTCTCGGCCGGCCCCCGTCATAAACACTGTAACCGTTCCCTTTCGAGAGGTGAATCACACAAATCATCAACAGCGGTCGGCACCTACATGGTTAGAAAGTTGTGCCCCATTATAAAAGCCAACACTCACCAGAGCCTCTCACTGTCGAAGGAAGGAGTCAGATTATCAGCACCATTATCTTGCACTGTTTTAACGATGACCTTACTGCAGCAGAAAGATGAATTTCCTCTGCTTTTGAGAGATGTGGAATTATACACCCTATCATCAAAAGAAATCTGTTTGAAGCTACAAAGGACATTTATGATGATGAAGGGGGGTGCAATTCCCTATCAGTTGGAATCCATGGAGGGTCTTTGGGAAGAAATTCTGGTTACATTGCCAAATCTTGTGATAATGCAGGCATCCCTATACAGGCATCCAAATGAAGAATCGAGAAGGTTGTGTTAGCACTAGGACTGAGCACCCACTCAATGTCAGTAGTGCAATACAAGTCACCGGGCATATTGAATTAGGGGCCATCGAGGGAGACATTGCTCACATTCAGTGCTACAATTGCAAATCTATTGCTTGAGATTTGCCAGCACTCATGCTCAACCACAGTGGCTAAATATTTTGGCAAAAAAGTACAGATCTGCGCTGGAGGTCTAGTTTAGCTTTCAAAGCATGACAACCCAGAAAGCCTTGTGTTTCAGACTTCCACTGCAGGGTTAAAGTCATCTACTTTTCCCACTTTCCTCTGGACAAAGGGAGCAAAATATTAGATTCCATGGGGAAAAATAGTTATTGAGCCAGTAGCATTCACCTCATGTGCCCTAGATAAGTACTATAATTTCTTGTAGAAGGAGAGAGAAGAAATCCAGGACGGTTTTAATGATTTAGTAGCTGATGGCAAGAAAGTTGCTTGCCAAGCCTTGCATGCAAGACTAGAGACAGCAGACTCTTTATCCCCTTTCACTGGTACAGCTTCAGTCATGGGACGTCACTCTTAGATGCAGACTTCGGTTTTCATATTTGATGACTAGACACAATTGCTGGATATGCCCTTTGAAGATTCCCTGGGGAAGTTTAAGGTCTCTAAGGTTATGGCACAATCTTGGATCTAAAAGTGCAGCAACCAGCACCTTCCTTTTCACTCTCTCCAACTTTTTCTAGATTTCGTGTTTTTCGGTTCTTCACCTCCTATGCTCATAGGGCTACGAATAATTTATTGTGACTGAAGGCTTACAACAATGATAACACCCTCTCTGGAAGAGCCAAGAGATCATAAGAGACATTTCTTTAGGGCCTTTGTACCCACTTCCTCCTCAACCACAAAACCTCTTTGCAGTGTTCTTCACTTGTTAGACACTGCTGAGGGGATATTATTCCAGTATATAAACAAATGGCTTAATACTGCTTTGGACACTTGGGTACTTCAAACAGTACCCCAGGGATACTGCCTCTCTTTTTTGAAAAATCCTGCAGACCATACCCCTCTGCTGCGATAATTTTCACTGAACCCTTTGCTCCTATTGGAGTACTGTCCCTCTTGGAGAAGGATCCTACAGCATTTGTGTCCAAGCGATGAGGAAGAGGTGGCCTGCAAAGAGGACAGGGGTGTGCGCCCCACCTTGGACCTAAGGTCCTTGAAAACATTCCCTTGTCCCACATCTTCCTTGCTCTGGAGTTGCAGGATTGGCTGGTATTACTGGAACTCCAGGGCGCTTATTTCCATGTACCAGTCCATCTAAAGCATAGTAAGTACCTGAGGTTAATGATGGGCAGTATTCATTACCAGTTTCAAGTTTTTCAATTCAGCTTGATCGCCCCTCCAAGGGTCTTCACCAAGCTGATGTCGGTGGTGGGAGCTTGTCTGAAAAGGGAGAGAGTTCATGTCTTTCCCTACCTATATGACTAGCTCACCAGAGCTTGTCCGCTGAAAAAAGTGTCACCCTACTTGTCATCTACTACACAGTTGGGCTTCTCCCTAAACTGTAGCAAGTCACTGACACGTGACACTATCTCAGCAGCTCCAATTCAGTCATCGGAGCAGTCCTGGACACTCACCCGACTGGGCTTTACACCCAAGAACACGGTCTCGGATATCTCACTGATGGCGAAGGGTTCCAGAACAATCAGTTTTTTGTCAGCCTCAGTCTTTGTTTCTCTCCTTGACCTCAGGGAATCCTGCATCTTGCTGGTGCCAGAGGCCTGACTAATTAGAGATTTAGCATGTAGTTTAGTAATTTTGGTGTGCAGGGGACGGGAGTGTCCATCAACTAGGACACAACTTTTCTGTTTATTAGAAGTTCATATCAATGGCTTCTTCGTTTTCAGTGTAACGCTGGATCTTTTGTGGTGAACCTGGTGGGACAAATTGATGTCAGGGGAGCCATTTTGGCAGCCATGGCCAGAGATTATTGTGGTCATGGACACCTCCTTAAAAGACGGGTGTGCTTACTAGGGCAAGCTTACAGTTAAGGAGCTGTGGCCCTTGGTGGAATCTAGAAGGCACATTAATCTGTTGGCGCTGCATGTTTCAGACTTGCGCTGATAGTCTTCCTTCCTTCCGTCCAGGGGAGAAGTTTCAATCCAGGTGAGAGGTGTCCTGATCCGTACAGACTGGACAGCTGCTTTGTACCTCAACAAAAGAGGAGTATTGAGGGCTGCCCCTGCGCAGCTAAGCAATTCATCGTTGCTTCTGGATCTTGGAGAACAACATACCTCTATTAGTGGCTCATTTGGTAAGAATGGAGATGTAGTGGCAAATGCCCTGAGCAGGCAGCGCTTGACCTCCCTTCAACGTACATGCTTGTCCGCTGAAATGTAGAGCTACAGGGAATGGAATTTGTCAGAACAAATCTTGGAGGTTCTCCTCTCTGCAAGGAGGCTCATCACCAATGCAATTTGCAGCTGCCAGTGGAAGACATTTTGCTACTGATGAGGAGAGAAGGACTTGGACCCTTCGGCTTCTTCCATGCCCACGGTACTGCAGTTTCTTGTGTTTTTTTGCTCTACAAGGTTTACAGTTTGCCACTGTGGAAAGCTAATTAGTTGCAATATTGTGCTTTAAGAGGACACCTGATCAAGGCTCCTATTTCTCAATCCCCACAGTTCTACAATTACTAAGAGTTTTAGTTAATATGTTCTCCCATGTCTATTTGTGGTTTGAGCATGGTATTCAAACTTTGTTCCTACCTACTTGATGGGATTGATATTTGAGCACCTTCATTTTTGTTTGATGAGGCTGTTAATGCAGAACATGTTTTTTTCTAGGACCTATCACTACAGCTAGAAAGGCCAGTGAGTTCCAGGCCCTATTTGTTAAACCTCCCTGTTTATTGTTTTTTAGGTTTAAAGTCACATTTCAGTTTCAACGCAATATTCTCCCTAAGATAGACTCTGAGTTCTAATGGACTAATTTCTTCAACAGGTTTCTCATCTATGATATTCTATCTCCAGTGTCAGCTGTCTTCTGAAATGTTTTGAACACCAAGGGGTGCAGCTTGGCTCCACGTCAGCTCCTCCCGGTGCTATTGCACATCTCGTGCTGGACATAACTGAGCCAAAATATACAGTGCTGTCGCGTCCAATGATCTCAGTTAGGTTTTTCAACTTCTAGAATGCCACTTAGCTTCAGTTATCTTCTTTCTAACTACGACATGCCCAACTCTGTAAAGGGCTTGTGTGTCAAGCCTTGTGCAGACTGCCAGAGGTGCATGTCCTGTGGATCTGCACTACATATGCCTTTATTGCCTCAACAAAGACCATGACACAGAGGATTGCAGATCTGCCAATTAATGGTTTCCAAGTATCTCGGGGAGCATGCCTCCAATCTCTTCATTTTGTACTACAAAGATGGTATGAGGCCCCCTTCAAAGTCTCCCAGCCAAGAGGTCAAGAACGCTGTGGTCGAGGAACCTATCCGCAAAGAGAAGAATATGAAAAATCATAGTAAGAGGTCACATTCTCTAAGTGACTCTTCCAGGCATCATTTTTCTTCTTCCTGCAAGAAAGAGTCAACTCTCTCACTGCAGGGATGACACAGAGAATTTACAGTTTACAAAGTAACCCCTTTGCACTGAATCTTCTGCTTCTAAAGAAGTGGACAGATTCAGGCAACAGATGTTGGATGTGTTTATCAAAGCCCCGGCGTCATTGATTGCTTCAGGCCTCACTGCACTTGCCTCTGTGGACTGCAGCCATAGCCCTGTGGTCTCAGTTGTGGCTCTACCACTGGACTTTGCTCCACACTTGCACTGATCTGCCCGCCAGTGCCGGCCACTCACACCTCAGCGCTGACCGTTGCTGCTGGTTTTTCTGCTGAATATGTTCCCCTTTCGAGATGACTATATATGTCGACAATATCCAAGATCTTCGTCGAGGAAGAGAATGCTGTACCATTTGAGTCTAAGACTATGTTTTCTCTGGGACGACTGAGTACTTCCCTGAGAAGTTCTAAGGTTAGGAGAAGGGTCTGGTGGTCCTTGTCTAGGAACTTTAAAGGGCAAGTGGCTTAAAGCACCTCCACAGTCCTTTGTATACTTCCTGCATCAGGAACTGGTAGGCCTTACAAAAGATGTTCCTGAAAGTGGTGGAGACTTTGGGCTCTTTGCCCCCACTATGTGCTTTCTTCCAGTAACACCAGGTCAGTATATAGGATGAGGGTCCTCCAAGGCAGATCCTGTAATCTTTCAATTCATCATTTGCCACCACTGTGTTGTCAGCCTGGGAGAATCCAGCCTCCACCATAGCGGTGGATCGGGACCTTGCAAAAAAGCATCACCCAGCTCCCTCAGATGCAGGTTTCCTCACCAGGCCTCCTTCACCGGAGACCACAGGTTCGATCTTGAGAAGGCATTTCTGGAGGAGCACCTCTGGATTCACTCTAGATGCCCAGTCTACACTTCTGAACATGCCCTTTGATGGTGATCATCTTTTTGGGGATAAATCTCTTTGGCCTTTTCGACACCCTCAACCTCACACAGCACACAAAAGACCCTATGCACGAGAAAGGTAACATCCTCAACCTAATCATCACTGCACAGCCTTCCCTCCACTTCAGCTCTCCTCTCCCACTTCACTGGTCTGACCACCTGGCCGTGCCTTTTAACATCCTGCACACCACCCCAGTCAAGCACTCCCGGCAGAAACCCATTGGGCAAACCTTGAGATCCTTCAACAACTTCCCAGTGGAAGCCCTCACGGAAGACCTTGCCAACCTCCACCTCACATGGACGGAACACCCCCAACCGAACTGCGACTCTCTACTGTATGCACTCGACGCCACCCTCTTAGCCTCCATCGGCCAACAAACGCCTCTTAAACAGCGCAACTACAAACTAAAGCTGTCAGCACCATGGTACATGCAAGGACTCAACCTTAGCAAAAAAGGTCATCAGAAAACAAGAGAAAACCTTGCGCTGCTTCAGGACCGCATCCGATCTGGTGCTCGTCAAGGATCTTCGAGCCACCCATTGACAACTAATCAACACAGCCAAGGCCTCCTACAATCGGAACACCATAGCAGAAGCTAACAAAAGCAGAGCCCTCTTCAAAGCGATGAAGCACTGCATTAATCCGCTACCCGACTCTGCGATACCACACTTCATCGAAAAATCCACCACCATCAACACCTTCTTCATCGACAAAATCAGTAAGATTCGCCAGGACATAGACACCAGTTCTCCATCCACAGACCCAACTCACGTCCCTCCTCGCAAAATCTCCACACCATGGAGAGCATTCAAGACACTCTCAACAGAGGACCTGTTAGAAACCATGTCCACCCTCAAAGCCACATCATATACAGACGACATCCTCCTAGCATCCATCCTCAAGACCCTTCTTGCAGAAGCTCTTTTTCCCTACCTATAGATCATCAACTGTTCCCCTCCTCAAGGCACCTTCCGATCAACCGTTAAGACAGAACAAATCCTGCCTCTACTACAGAAACCCACTCTGGTTCCCATCAACCTATGTAACTATTGCCCCATCCCCAATCCTCCATTCCTAGGTAAGATCATTGAAAAAGTGTTAGCCGCGCAACTGCAGCAACACATCGACACCAACAATCTCCTCCAAACCTACCGAACCGTGTTCAGACCCAGATGCATGAAGTAGACGGCAACTATACAGGTGGTCAACACCGCCCTGTACAACCTTGACAATGGCCACCCCTGCCTCCTGGTTCTACTCGACCTCTCGGATGCTTTCAACACAGTAGACTACCAGACACCGGACATTCGCACATGGGGATCAGCAACCTTGTCCTAGGCTGGTTCAAGCTCTACCTCGCCAACCACCAGCAGTTTGTTCAGATCGACTTCTCTAGATCGTCAATGCTCCCTGTCACCTGTGGAGTCCCGCAGGGTTCCAATCTTTCCCCAGTGTTCTTCAATCTATACATAGAGCCACTGGGAGCCCTCCCAGGCACACGCAACATCTACACCCACCGATAAGCTGACAACACACAGCTATACCTCAAGATCGACCCCATCAAGGACATCCACAGGCTCAAACCCTGCCTCTTGCTGATCTGGTCTTCTATGGCCAGTGCATACTTAAAGGACAACCCCATCCAAGACCAAGTTCCTACTCCTCCCCAACGACATTGAACACCCAGAGATACAGACCTGGCTATCAACCATGAACCCAGAGGGCTTCACACCTGAGCTTATCTCCTGCACCAAGTCCCTTGGGTTCCACATCGACAAACCCATCTCCTTCAGGACACAGATAGCTAAGAAAACTCAAACATCTTGGTCCTAGCTCTCGCTCCTGTGGAAAGTCAAGTCTTAAATCCACTGTTCAAGCACTGGTTTTATCCCACCTGGATGGAGGCAATGCCCTCCTCGAAGACCATCCATCCTCCGCCCTTGTGCCCCTCAGACGTATCCTACCTGTGGCCACCCAGCTCATCAAGGGTCTACGCAGATACAACCACATCACCCCTTGCTCTCATCGACCTTGACTGGCTCCCACTGCATGCATGAATCACCTTCAAGTCTTGTTGCATCATCTATAAGGCAGTCGCCCTAAAGTCACCCCGCTACTTCGCTGAGAAACTCTGCATCTCTGACGGACAGAGCACCACCAGATGCCAGGACATGTATTTTTTTTTTTTTTTTGGAGGTTATGTCTGTGAGGCCCAGCTCACTGCTCGTGTACATCGTAGATCCCACCAGACACAGAAACAAGTCCCCTTCCCTTGGGGTTCACCAAGAACAGAACATAAGCATCTTGACTTTGGGTTACACAGAATATACTCAGGATAGCTCTAGCGCAGATTACCAGTGGATGCGAACAGCATCCGCAAACCCCCATCTGCAACCTCGGCCTCCCGCACTCATGCTGGGATTACAGGCGGGCCACCATGCCCGGCAGATACCAGGACATGTGCAGACTTGAAATCTGCTGCTGTGACACGCAATGGGCTAGAAACCAAGTCTTTTCTGCCTATGCCCCAAAACTATTGAACCACCTCCTCAACAGCATCAGACTCGCCCCCACGCTCCTACAATTCAGAAAAGAACTCAAAACCCACCTCTTCAAGCAGTCTCTCGTCCTTAACACCTAGGCCATCACGATGCCCCTCGTGCCACCTGACTCGCTAGATGCCATCAGCCCTTTCTCCTCCCCGCCACCCTGTACAGCTGTACCCCTCCTGGTTACCGGTCATTTGGTCGGAAAAAAAAAAGGTCGACAGGACAAATGGTCGACGCAATTTGGTCGAAAGACAAATGGTCGAATTTTTATTTTTTTGTATTTTCACAATTTTATTTTTTTTGGGGGGGGGGGGTCCCCCCAACCCCCTTTTGTTGCTTGAAAACCCTTTTTTTTCCTAAACAAAAATCTGAAAAATAAATATAAAATAAAAAAAAAATTCGACTATTTGTCTTTCGACCAAATTGCGTCGACCAAATTGCGTCGACCATTTGTCTGTCGACCAATTTTCTGTCGACCAAATGAAAGGACTGCACCCCTCCTCTGTGCCCCTCTGTATCTTACCCACTGCTTTATATTCTTTTGTTACCTCTGAAAAGCGCTCCGTAATGCATCTGTACTGTTTTATATCTCTGTAAAGCTCTCCGTTGTGTATCTGTATTGTTGTATACCTCTGCAAAGGGCTATGTTGCTTCTGGAAGCTAGGTCCGTGCATATAAATATGATTATAATAATCATTTTTAAAAAGTCTTCCAAGATGTTTGACTTCCAAGACCACTGCTAAGTCCTAGGTTCTAGCGGTCCAACATCCATCCACATCCGCTCCTCGGTGCCGTGCCTTTTGCAACTACCCCTTCTTTGCCCACCATGGAAGAGGTCAGGTTCACTCTGGACAACAACAGCAGCATCATCCTTCCCGCCATGTAGAGGCCGTGCAGTTGTTTTGTCATCTCAACTGTCCCCACAGCTGTCCCAAGGGTAAGCCTGATGTCAATTTGACTTTGTAAATCAGGTGGCGATGGGCAGAAAGTGGCCCACACTCCTCGGAGAGTGGCATCTTGCCACCATGGAAACTTGGGTCCTACAGATCATAACTCTGGGTTACTGCCTTGCATTTATTCAATCCCCTCCCGGCCACCGTCTTTTCGTTCTTTCCTCGCCTTCCACCTTGCCCTCATGAAGGAGCTCTATCAGCTTCTGAAAAAGAGCACAGTCGAACAAGTCCCTGCCACAGATTCCAGATCACCCTCTCAGCCTTGCCTTTCTTGGCAGATAGCACACGTACCTCATCTTTTCTGTGATCCCTCAGGTGCTGATGGCTGGGGAACAAGGGCACAACTAAGGTCATGGGACACAGTGGCTCTATATACTGGTCATGTCCTGTGTGGGGTGCGCATTGACACCAGGCATAGATGATGCTGAGATGCGCAGCACCTCCTGGTGGTGAAACAATGTCCAAAGACCACTGGTGCTGGAGGTATTGGAATCTACGTGAGGAAGGACTAGTCCTTCAGAAAGAACATCACCAAGAGGTAAGTCATTTGTTCTCTAATCTGAACCATAAGATTAACTTCCCAGTGTTTTACCCTCCACCTCACCCTTTCAAGGAGGAGAGACTTTAGCGACTGAACCTAAGGAGGGCACTAAGCTTCTATGTTGCCATAAAGAAAGAATATTGTAAAGACAACCAACTGTTCATTCACTTGAAGAGCCCAGGAAGGGATTGGCTCTCTCATAACCAACTATTTCTGAATTGACCATTCTTTGTATCTCGTAGTGCAAGCCCATTCCATAAGGGTTTTTACGGCTGCCAGATGGTGACTTCGTCATTGCCCCATACTTTTGCAAAGTGCTGTTGTTTGGAATCTCAGTTGGCAATAAATGCCTCCTTTATTATGACAAATCGTGGGAATTCGCCCCCCGCCCCCTTTGAGGCCAGGGGGATGAGCTCAATCGCAGCACCCTCCGTAGGGGTCGAGGCAAGTGGACCTCACTGGGAGATACCCTTAGGGGACAGGGACTCCTGTTCCTCAGAGGAACTCCCTAAGGTACAGCGCCCTATGGCCTACATGGCATGCTCTCAAATAATAGAAACTTACTAAACAAAGAAACTCATCAGAGATGCCATGATCTTATATGGAAAGACTATGTCCCTTTAAATCAGAATCACCAATCCACCGTGATGAGGACGTCGATTAACGTACATTTGATGGGCCAGCTGCGTGACACCGTCAGGAAGCAGGAATCGGAGAGATTTAAACTTGCTCAAGATTGTCAGACGGAATGCCACTGCTATGGCAAACACGAAGCTCGAGAAGCCAGCAGGGCAGGATCCCTTGAACAGGTGGTGGCGAGATCACGGAAGAAGCTCATTGGTGGACCATGGGTCCGCAGTACTTTGCCGATATCACCGACAGCATGGAGCCATAGTGTGTCCGAGCACCAGTACACCATGAAGAGGCGAGAAACCACAAGAAGAGAGATCACGAGGAAGCAGACGCCAATGCAGAGGAGGTGCGTGCTGTCCAGGACGAACGAGAAGGATTCTGAGTAACCCGACTCCAGAAGCC
This sequence comes from Ambystoma mexicanum, assembly GCF_040938575.1. Classification (NCBI taxonomy): domain Eukaryota; kingdom Metazoa; phylum Chordata; class Amphibia; order Caudata; family Ambystomatidae; genus Ambystoma; species Ambystoma mexicanum. The sequence goes on along the minus strand of NC_090936.1, from coordinate 292,656,051 downwards.
TTTCTCCTTTAAAACCAAAGGTTACCGGGAGAATGGGCGTTACGGGAGGCCTCGAAGAGGTAATCAGTGTACAGCCAACTCGTTTTAGCTATGAGACAAAGTTAACCGTGAAACAAGCAAACTTAAAATGTAATAATACTAAAAAATGGGTTATTGAAAAGGAGACTAATGATAGAGAAGAACCAGTGATCACAATATCCTGTTAAATGGAGAAAAAAAAGGCAAACTTCAGTTTGAACCCTATCAACTTAAAAAGTGATAACACAACAGAGCGCTTTATTGAAAAGCTGAATAAAGGAAAACCAGAAGCAATGATTATAATATGCTAGGTAAAGCGGAATATAATACAGCAGGTGCGAGGTCAAATAGACAAAAATGAACTGAGCTACAATAGTATATTCCAGGAGGGTTAGTCCATCCGAACAACAAGTGTGTCCAGGGATATGTTAAGAAGCAGAAACAGGAGTATAAAACTCGTAAGAAAGCCTTAAAGGGGGTTCCCAAAAAAGAAAGAAAATCCCCAGCCCATTTGAAGAGTTACAGAGACTGATTAAAGAAATCACAAGAGGCTATTTAAAGACCGTGTGCTAATCCAGACTCTATAGACTGATACTAGAAGTATCCTAATGAGAAGGGAGCTGAAGTAAGTTTATGTAGTGGTTGGGTAAATTAGAATAATTTGAATGGTTTACTTCTTTATTTGGTCTCTCACGACGGACAGGCAAACACGTTAGTAATATATTTATTTATAGTGCGCCGAAAGCCCCTCGGGCATCGGGACGCAAAATATGTACACGTAGGAACGAACATGAAGATACAGAACACGATCATGGTATTACAGGAGGAGAGGGATTACTTAAAGAGCAGGGTTTTTAAGGATTTCCTCAAAATTCTTGGATCATGTTCCCCTGTCAATGTGGTGGGAAGGGAGTTCCAGAGTTTGCTTCTTTTTTCCTGGGGAGGATCTTCTCACTCCATTTTCACCCTGCTCTGAACAGGAATAGTACTAAACCGACTTGTTTAATCAGTGCTTAGTTTCGCTTGTGCAGCCTTTGATCCGAAAATCAGTAACTCCGTCTTATTGCCATTACGGTAGAGCCAGTTAGCTGACATCCAGGCTTCGATTTGTTGATATATGGTTGAAAGGGCCGCTGAGTCAGTCATGTAGTCCCCACTTGTTTCCATGACTGAGTGTTGTCTGCGTAGTGTGAGGAAGGCATGGTATCAACAGTAAGACAGACACAATGGACCACAGTTCAAGGGTGTTTATTGAGCTCAAATTGGGTTCGGAAAACGCCTATCTAATCCTAAATATAAAGATGAGAGCCAGCTACGACCATCAAATAATAACACAGTACTAGTGGTGTCTTGTCAAAATAAAAGGGCCTATACTAATAAACCTATTGCCAATCCTTACCTCTAAATACAAATGGTGTGAGAAAAAATGTTATGCAAAAGAAAAGTGTTAAAGAAATGATATGTCAGGATATGCTTCCCTTCCCCACGTTTTCAGCATGGGACAAGGTGGCACACTCGAGTTTAGCACAGTCTCTGGCTTCTCTAGCGCGAGGATGCAGTTCAAACCTTCAACATTATAGCCTTCTGTGCTAAAGTCTTTGTCATTCAAAGTCTCTTTTCCAGAGGGCATGATGTAAAACGACAAACATTAAACATCAAAGTTCCTTTTTCTTCAGTATTTCACATGTACAAATTCTAACAGTATTCACAGTTTAGTCTCCCTCATCCGGGCTCGGACCATGGATCCCCCTCCCTCCGACCCCTTTTCCACAATGTTCACAATTCGATCTCCCTCGTCCGGGCTAGAATCGACTTGTCTACTTTGTTATAAACTGTTCTTTACTGTATCAACATCGAAGACCTTTGATTGTGCGCAGGATTTTTTCTTGACCCATCGCAGGACCACTTCGATTTACAATCCTTTGCCACTCTTTTACTTTCATCAACTCTCAGCTTTGTACCTTACAGAAACCTTCGATTGAGCACCCATGGGGTGCCGGACCACTCTGCAAAGGTATCGTATCTTGGTTTCAAAGTTCACTCACTCATGAGCAATTTAACTTTACTCGTGTTGGTTATCATACACATTTCATACAATGTTCGTTCCAGCGCTCGCCATGCAATGTTGCCGCTTGCAACCTTGGCTTCAACACAGATGGGTCTTGGATCGATCTCCCCAACTCACCAGCTGGGTGCATTCACTGACGCTGCTTTGTTGTTGGAGCGAAGGACAGTATCACGGCAGCTGGCGATTCCCCCCGCCATCGACGTGGGTTCCTCCGAAACCCAATACAGGATTCCTCAGCCTAGTTTCCTGGTCTTACACTTTCTATTCTCAAGTCTTTGTGAAAGTAGCAGTTCCTTGTCGAAAAGGTCAAGGGAGCTTCCCTCCTTGCAATCCCCTTCAGTTTTGCCATCTTTCTTCTCTTGTTAAACTGCCATCTTGGAACTGCTGTTTCCTCGAGTGCTTTGCCTCGCCCAAAGTGTGCTCTCATGCTCCGCCTTTTATCTTTGTGGGGCAGTGCAATGGAAATCAGGTGTATGTGGTGGTCAGTGATTGCCTGACCTTGCCTGACCCTTGTATTGGGACACGTCCGGTATACGGCTCGAGTGTTAGTCCGTTTTCTCTCATAGCGGGCTGTCTGTGAGAAAGTGTTTGTGTTGTAAAAGGGGGGAGGTGAGTCATTAAATATCCTACCTGGTAGGATGGGGTAAAGGGTACAGGGAAGGGGATGCCACATCTCACCATTCAGTGTCCCACTCCCGGAAGACCCCTCATCCAGGTGATCCTCCCGCACTAGTCAACCCCCAGGAACAGGATCCAAAAGCAATGGCCGTGTCCTGTCCACCTAGATGAGATCCCCAGGCACTAGTGGGTGAGACACCTTCTGGTTTCTCACAGTTGTCGGTAAAGAACACACCCAGATTGTCTAGAAGGGAGCAAAGAGGCCGGATATAGAGATTGAATAGTATGGGTGACGGCCTTGCCCCTTGCGGAAGTACGCACCGGATAGGAGCTGTGGGTGAGCGAGCCTGGACCCACTGGATTCTCGAATCAAGATCTGATAGAATGGAAAGAAAGCAGTCAACAGCTTCATCCAAGCGGTGACCAAGCTGCCGAAAGGATTGTTGAAGAAGGCCATGATCTACCCAATCGAAGGTCGCAGATCGGGACCACCCTACGAGAGAAGGAAAGTTAAGCCTTATTGTTCTTGCTTCAATAGAAAATCATGAATCATGCCCTCTAAGAGTCTGTGTCCTTCTTCTGACTCGCCACACAGTTCTTCAGAATGTTTTGGTGCAGTTTGCTCCCTTCCATCCTCAAAGAACATTGTACTGCTCTGAGTGTTTTTCCAGCACGGGGTCTGGCATGGATTCACCTGCTCATTATTCCCAGTCGTCAGGCTGGGAATCCTCTGTAAAAAAAAGAAGAGCAGTTTCACTTCAGTCTGCTCTATAACCAATCACTGTCATTCGGGTCATACTGCCTCCATCCAATGACAGCCGTCTCCCTTATCTTCAGATTTCTACCACACATTTCAGTGTTCCTCTCACCTTACTCTTTGAGTATTTTGCTATTTTTGGAGTTTTATCGGATACATTTGATATTTGTCCCTCCGATTCCATTGGTCGACTGCGGGTAGCTGGCACCCATTGTCGGCGAAGATCTACATTAATCTCTGGATCTTCTCTTCAAGTTTCCGAAGGCCCAGGATTGGGCCTACTTCGCACCTCGACGATGTCCGAGGAGAGCAAGAGGAGCCTCTCCAAGCTCTGCGAGAAATGTGGACTGCGAGACGTCTAAGTCGAGGATCAGCAGCTCAGGTGCCTGTATTGCCTTCATCCAGATAACGATGAGGACAGATGCGAGATCTCCCATAGATTCCCGGCGAAGAAGAAGTGGACCACTATCACAGGTTGGTGGCGTGGCTCAAAGAGAGGAAGGCCTCTGACTTGGCCTCCGGTTGCAGTCATGCCTCGTCCAGCACCTGCTGGTTCCATGAGTGCGCTCCCTTGGAGAAGATGATGTTGAAATCCTTTGAGAATGCACCTTCCCAGGTCATCCAAAAGAAGGTAAAATACTACTCTTCTGAGTCCCAGAGGGTCGCTGCGGCCGCTGGGCCCAGTTAGGGAAGGACCTGATCTCCCCGTCTCCATCTCCGTCCACTGTGAGCCTGCTGGTTGGGGGTAAGGATTGCCTTCGCTGAGGAAGTCCCTGAGCCCCTCGAAGCACAGATCTTCATCCAAGGACAAGGGTGCGAAGGAGAAGTCTTCGGGAGGCCCATTGATGCCCCGTCGATGGCCCCATTATCCACCAATGATATGATATGATGTGACATTTATAACGCGCCTGTAGGCAAGTGTTTCTAGGTGCGACAAGTCAAGGAGTGGGAAACAAGGGAGGACAAAATAACGACTAAGCCGTGTGTCTTTCGGATCCCACAAGTCCAGGGACGAGGGAAGGGGAGAAGTACCAGGGGGAGGACAAGAGGGAAGTGCAGTTAACTCACAAGTGCAGCCAGCGGGTGGCTCATAAGTGCAGAGAGAAGGGACTGCAGGGTTGCCGATACAGAACCTTAAGTGCTAGGGAGTTCACCATGACCACAACTTTATCTTCAAAAGCGGCCACCTCATTGATGACCACAGCCCTTTCGATGACCATGGCCTCGTCGACGACCCTGTTGACGTCCATCATTACTTCGTCGAGGGGAGACCTTATTACTACTGTGGTTTCTACGGTCAAGACGACGGCAACTCCACGAGGATACGCCTTTCAGGGTGCAGGTGCCCATCATATCCACATTCCCAAAGGATATTGGTGCAAGACCAGGGAGCTGCTACCTCCTACTGAGTTCCTCTCCAGGCCGGCGAGGATATCCATGCCCATCTATACAAGTTCTGATGACAACCACTTGCCCGAGGGCTATTACTCAAACCACGAAGGAGGCCTTGGCCCCGTGTCTCGGGAGGGATCTTCACGGGGAGCCTGATGTACAGTTTGGCCCGCCAATGTGTGTTAGTCTGGATCCATGGCCAGCTGCCCCCTTGACATTCTGACTACCCTCCACACCTTGGTGTCAGAGATGCAGCAGAGGCTTCCAGCTGCTCCAGTGCCTGGCCCAGTACGCACACTTCTAGGCACCAGCTAGAAGTCCTCCCAGGCCGGATCCACCAAGACCAAGGTTCTTACCTTGCCCTACCAGGCTGTAGCAACAGGCTAGCCCTTCAGAGCTGAGACGCCAACTGGCACCACCCCAGAGGCCTTTAACTCCGGTGGTGGAGGAGCCACCACACACCGGCACAGGTACTGATACAGACACTATGGCAACACATACGGATGAGTATGATGACTATGTCCCAGCTGACGGAAAGAGGCTGGGTGCTGATGAGCCCACCAGGGCGTTGCCTCCGGATGAGGTGAGCTCCTCCCATGCCATGATATCGAGGGCATCTGCTCTCTTCAGTTTGGTGCCGGAGGCGAAGGAGAAGGAAAGGTTTCTTTTTCAACGCCCAAAATCCTGACGGAGGTCTGTCATGTCAGTCTTTTTGCTGGACGACATCTGGGAGGAATGATGAAGATGGCAAGTACCGCTCTCTCCAAAAGAGACAGGCAGGAGACGAAGTACAGGGTTCCAAACTCGTCCCCCAGGTCCTTGAGATCGCAGCCTTCTCCAGACTCTGTGGTGTCTGCCATCACCTGGAAATGCTTGTCGAACCAGTCGTCCTTGTTCATGGTGCCCCCGGACCAGGAGGGGAAAAAGCTTGATGTAGTGTGAAAGCGCATAATTTACGCTGCAGCTTCCACCATCAAGGCTGCCAATGCCCTAATCATGCTGTTTCGCTATGAGATTGGTGCAAGACCAGGGAGCTGCTGCCTGGTATGGGAACTCTGGTATGCGCTCTGGACAATCTTAGACTTCCTGCCAGACAACAAGAAGGTTTTCCCTGGCCCTGTTCTAGGATCGAGAAGTGGCCTCTGACCATGCCATCACAGTGGCGTTGGACATTGCGGACTCCGGTTTCCTCTAGATGGGCAATTGAGTAGCACTCTGGCGCCAGGGTGGTTGAAGGCCATGAATTTCAAGGAGGATGGGCATGCTCTTTGATGGGGACGATTTATTTGGCAAGGCGGTGGACGAGACATTCCAAGCCATTAAGACGGACACAGAGATGGCACGCTCGCTGGGGACGCTGCAGCAGAGGAAATAGTCATCCTTTTGGTCCTCTAGAGGGAGGTACAGCAGATCATCGAAGGGGTATGCCACCCCTCACCACCAAACCTTCTGCTCCTACACTGGGGGGGGCCTATAGAGGGCACTCGCAATCCTATGGTGGAGGAGGACAGTGTTGTCATCGTCCACAGGTCAGGACACAGACGCCCAAGGAGGCCTGAACCAGCCGTGGATCCGGACCCCCACTTTCGCACCCCAATGGTGGGCCGGCTAGCGAACTTTGTCAACAAGTGGAAGACCATCCCCATGGACAAATGGGTGCTGGACTTTCTTCATCAGGGGCACATCTTGGAATACCAAACACAAGTGTCCCTGCATTCCTCCTGTGGCATGTCAAGAGCTACACATGGCCCAATTGTTGCAGGATGTTCAGTCCATGTTAAGGAAGGGGGCGATAGATCCTGTCCCTCAGTGCCTCTGGGGCTCAGGAGTTTATCCCAGATACTTTCCGGTACGGAAAAAGTCCGCAGGGTGGAGGCCAATCCTAGACTTAAGGCACCTCAACAAGTATTTAAAGTCCCAAGTTCAGGATGGGCACTTTGCAGTACGTGCTCAACCAGCTGGAGGAAGGGGATTTCCTGGCGACCTTATAACTGGAGGACGCCTTCTTTCACGTCCCCATTCACTCAAAACATCCGATGTTCCTGCGGTTTGTGGTCCAGGGTCGGCACTCTCAGTTCAGGGCCCTGCCCTTCTGCCTGATATCGGTGCCAAGGGTGTTCACAAAGTGCCTAGCCCTGGTAGCAGAGCATCTATGCGTCAAGGGCATCCCTGTCTGCCCTTGTCTGTGCGAAAGGCTCATCCACTCCTGCTCTCACACACTGGCAAACCAGCACACAACAGAGACCATACGCCTTCTGATGGAGTTCAGATTCTCTATCAATTATCCGAAGTCCTGCGTGGAGCTATCGCAGAATGCTCTCTCCTGGGTGCCCGTCTCAACACGGTTGCATGCTGGGCTTACCCCCTCGGAGGAGCGGTTGTGTGCCATCCTAGGGAAGGTGCAGCACTTGTCTGCACAATCAGCTACTGTGCAAGCCATAAAGTCGCTGTACAGAGATAGGGCAGCAGAGGCAATTGAGTAGACTGGAGGAATATATATCCGAAAACCACCTCGAAATCAATGGTAAAAAGACAAAAATCCTGTGTCTGGATGGGGGCAGGTGCAGACAAGCTGAAGTATTCTAATGGAAACTGAAAGGACACCCACTGGAACAAATAACTGATAAAAAATATCTTAGGGTGATAATTAGTAAATGCCTGGTGGAAACAGATAACAGTCTGGCTTTAAGATCCAAGGTAAAGATGTTGGCAAAGATGTTGGCAATCCAAGCCCTAGTGTTAAAAAGAAGACTCTGCTGATACACGATGCTCCCGCTTATTGAGTTCTATAAATGGAAGGTGGCGGCTATTTTGTCATACGGAGCTGATGCATTGATACATCTTCCAAAGAAACAGTGGCAATACCTTGAAGGGTTGTTCTGGAAAAAAGTACTTGCACTGCCAAAGTCAGTCCTAGTTTAAGGTCATTAGAAGGGAACTTGGCTTGACCTCCCTGCAAGCAATCGTAAACTGGAAGACCATATCCTTGTACAGTAAAAGCATGTAGAAGGGTGAAGTACCAATTCTCACGATAATACAATCTGATGTGGAAAGAGGTGCAGAAAAAGCAGTACAGAATTTGGAATGATCCTGTAAAGATCTGCTGGCCCAGAGTAATGTAACACTGGAGGATCTATATAATAATCCACACAAGGTAGAGAAAAAAACGTACAAAAATGATTGGATCTTGACGTGCAAAGAGACAAATTAGTACAAGTTACAACTGAACCTAGTTGGTGAAATCAGAGCCCTAGGAAATATGTCTACATAAGAAAATTCATGGATCCTACATACAGGACACAGTTTATGAGGCTGAGACTCAATCTGTATAACACGAAGGAGATTCAATCAGTGAGGCACAAAGAGGGCCCTCGAGACACATCATGCAGGTTCTGTCGCAGAGTGTAATCATTAGAAAACTTGCAACACATCCACATGGGCTGTCCCGCGCTAACGGAAATCAGATTAAGATTTTTTTCACGCTTTTTGGAAAATAGGACTACTACCACAGAGAGCTGGTGGACAGAACTGCTGAGTGGGAAAATGCCCCCCGTAGTAATTGCAACAATTTCATTTTTAAGGGAATGCGTTGGAACTGATGGCAAAACATTCAGTCAATAAAACAAACTGTACCTTGGAGTAGAATCGGAGCAACGGGCCAAAATGTTAACATTTAATAATCTAAACGCTAAACGTTTTAATAAACGGAAATAAACATAATTAAATAAAGTCACTGTTGGCCATGATGTCATCCTGCATCCACCTCATCCCATTTTGCAGAGTCCACATGCAGCCACTTTAGGAGTTTCCAGACGCACAGTGGCTGCAGGTCACAGGCACATGGACGGACAAGATCGCCCTCACCTAGGAGTTCCGGCAAGCTCTGCGATGATGGTGAATATGCCTGCATCTCACGCAAGGAGCTCCCTTTCAAACCCTGCCGTACCGGGCCACGGTCACCACGGATGCCTCCCTGGAATGGTGGGGGGCCCACGCCGGACAGTCGCACACCAGAGGCCTCCTGCTCCAGGAGGAAAAATGCCTCCACATCAATGTCCTGGAGCTCCCGGCTGCCTTCTGGCCACTCAAATCATTTCAACCTCAGCTGCGTGGGAAGGTGGTGCGGATCTTCACGGACAACACCACCACCATGTTCTACATCCAGAAGCAGGGCTAGACATGCTCCCCGCTCTCCCCCTGGAGGCCCAGACTCTGTGGCACTGAGCCATCCTTCAGGACATTGCCACAAGTGGGTTGTGGAACTGAGCCATCCTTCAGGACATGTTCCACAAGTGGGGTCAGGACCAGATCGACTTCTTTGCGACGGAGACCAACCCCAAGTGGCAGAGCTTCACCAGCAGGTTTCATTAGCCGAGGACCCTGGGGGATGCCTTCTCGTTCCCACGGGACGGGCTCTCCCTGTACGCCTTCCCGCCAATTGCACTCGTGATTCGTGTGATCACCACACTCCGACAAAGGGGTTAATTCCAAGTATGGCAGTAACCAATGCCGCTATTAGCGGCATGGCTACCCCCATAACGGGTACCGGGTCCGGGTTCCTTGAATAAGGAATTACCGGGCCCCTATAGGGCTCAATGGGAATGGGGAGGATGCTAACAACGGGCCCGTTAATAACAGGCCCGTTGTTAGCATCCTGGTCTGCTCGCAGGACCCGCTAAGGATGCCTGGTTTCACCAGGCGTCCTTAGCGGGTTCCCGCGCGCAGACTCGTAATAGGGCGATAAGGGGTTGACGGCTCTGGCACCTTTACCGGCGCCGTTAACTCCTTACCGCCAAGGTCGTAATGACCTCCAATGTCTTTGCAGAGTGATCCTCATTGCTCCAGCGTGGCCTCGGCAGATCAGGTACCCGGGCCTGCTCCGTCTGTCAGTGGCTCTGTCCATCCGGCTGTCTCTACTTCCTGATCTTCTCTCCAGAGAAAGCAGAACAATAATGCACCATGTCCCAGCGTTGCTGAGGCTCATGGCCTGTCTCCTGCAGCCCTAGAGTTTGGGCATTATTCCTTGCCGCTGGACTGTAAGAAATTCCTGGCCAAGGCCAGAGCTTCATCTATGTTGTCTTGTTACAGCCACAAGTGGAAATGCTTCTCAGTGTGGTGCAGGACTCAGATGATTACCCTGCTTCATGCTTTCCCCTCCATCAGGGTGCATCTAGCTGTCATTTCCTGGTTCACCAGGGCACCGGTTAAAGCCTCCTTGTTGTCACACAGGCTCGTCAAGGAGTTCCTCAAAGGCCTCTTCAGAACTTTTCCACCAATAAAGGCTCCTGCTCCAGCTTGGGAGCTCAATGAGGTTTCGACTAAGCTCATGGGGGTGCCATTTGAACCCATGCGGTGGGCCCTTTTGAAGTTTCTCTCATGGAAGACAGCTTTCCTAGTGGCCATCAGCTCGGTCAGGCGGGTTGGGGAGATCCAGGCCCTTTTGTGCAAGCAGCCACATTTGACCATCCACGCTACAAGGGTGGTGCTGAGGGCCCACCCCACCTTTATACCGAAGGTTCTCTCTTGAGTTCCATCTCAACAAGCCTTTGATTCTGCCAGTCTTCTTCCCGGACCCTTCTACGCCTTCTGAGAAGGCGTTGCATTCGCTGGACATTGCTTGTGCCTTGAAGTTTTATGTGGCATGCACAAAGGATTTTCAGAAGATGTCTCAACTCTTTGTGAATTTTGGACCTATGAATCACAGGAAGGCCCTGTCTGAGGGTTCCATATCCGAGTGGCTCTCTGGCTGCATTATGCACTGTCATTGTCTGTCCAACAGACCTCTTCCAGGCTGACTGAGAGCCCATTCCACTAGAGCCATCACAGCAACAACAGATTTTCTCTCTGGCGTTCCCCTGCTCAACATCTGCAGGACTGCTCCATGGAGGTCTGCCCACACCTTAACAATATTCTACTGCATCGACAGGGATTCCAGGGAGGAGTCCTGGGTCGGGCAAACTGTGCTACGCAACCTGTTTATTTGAGGTGAGTCTCTTCCAAGGGTAAGTGTATTGCTTCTGTTGAGCTATGCCACCTCCCGTGATTGTGTGTATATATATATATATATATATATACTGCTGTGTAATCATATTCATGAGTATATGAATCCATGCAAGACCCTATTCTGGAGAAGGAACAGGTTACTTACCTTCAACTCCTGTTCTCCAACATGGCTCTGGCATGGTGCGAGGGGTCAGTAATGCTAGGCGGACAACTGCTTGTATTTTCTCAAGATTAGACATTTTATTAAAGTAAAAATGTGATAATTAAACTCTATCAGGGAATTCCCTACCTAGTCTCAAGATTTAAGGGAACCACTCCTAACCTAGACAAACTGGCCCTCACACCAAACAACAACACGTTCAACAGTGAGCTGGGTCTTCGCATGGCGATTTTCGAAACCTTCACCCTACTCGAGCAGCGTTGCTCGTGGGATGGGCCTTTTCAGATTCCTAAATTAGTGCATCTTCATCCCTGCAAATCGCTTTAAATTTCATCAGAGTATCTCTGCATTTGCTGTTTTTAACTCCAATTGCTTTAAAACAAACATTATTTCCTATTTACAGCCACTTCATTTTTAAGATGGTCACCATGGAAAAAGCAGCACTTTGTGTTCCATCAGGCATGTGCAATCTGCCTGATTGGCTGGCAGTGTGCTAAACAGAGCCAACAGCAGTCCGACAGGCAAAGTCGGCCCACAACCAAAGGACCCTGTCTCTGCCTGTCCATGCTTGGCTGGGCATGCGGGCCCTCCTTTTGGCACTGCTGACAAAGACATACTTCATGCCTGTTACATTTCCTGTGCGCCCTTGGACTGTTGCATGCCTCCCGCCATCATCTGAGTGCTGACTGTTGCTCCCTTGCCTGCCTAATCTCTTTGTGACTCTCCTATGCCTCCTGTGCATTTGCATTGCCCTATCTCGGTTGCCACATGTCCCCTTGTACTTCATGTCCTTCCCTCTAGACTGACATTTCCTGAGGCCTCTCCATACTGAAATCATTACTGTACTGCTTCTGTATAATACCTGTCTCTCAAAACTCGAATGTAGGTGTGCCTTTCATCCTGCACTGCTAGTGTCTGCTTTTTAAAAGTCGATTTTAGGTGTGCCTTTCATCCTGTGTTGCTAGTGTCTGCTTTTAAAAAATCAAAATTAGTTTTGCCTTTCATCCTGCATTGCTAGTGTCTGCTTTTTAAAAGTCGATTTTAGGTGTGCTTTCATCCTGTATTGCTAGTGTCTGCTTTTTAAGTTGATTTAGGTGTGCCTTCATCCTGCATTGCTAGTGTCTGTTTTTTAAAAAACGAATTTCCTGCATTGCTAGTGTCTGCCTTTAAAAAGTCTAATTTAGATGTACCTTCATCCTGCATTGCCTGTGTCTACTTTTTTAAAAAAAAATGAATTTAGGTGTGCCTTTCATCCTGCATTGCTATTGTCTGCTTGTTAAAAAACAAAATTATGTGTGCCTGTCATCCTGCATTGCTAGTGTCTGCTTTTTAAAAGTCAAATGTAGGTTGGCCTTTCATCCTGCATTGCTTTTGTGTGCTTGTTAAAAAACGAAATTAGGTGTGCCTTTCATCCTGCATTACGATGTTCTGCTAGCTAGATATCCTATCTACTTCCTTGCTCTTGTATTCCCTCCACTCTTGCTCCCTGTACCTCCCCTTTTCAGCACCCACTGCTTTCTCACACTACTATTGTGTTCCTAGTGAACCTATACCCTCCGCCAACTTCCTCCCAAGTGCCCCAGTTGCTCAGCCTGGTTAAGTGCATCACACCTTGCCCACCTTCACTATGGCGCTCTCCATCCCTCCTATTTTCTCTAACTGCTTCTCTATCTCCTATCCTTCACCGCTCACTAAGTCTGGCAGGAAAAAAGCCTAAGAAGGACACACTTAGCTCCAACCCAGACCTTCCTATCGCTGAAACCTACGTCTGTGCATCTGCCAGAGAGACTCTCACAGACATCCTCTTTGTCGTGCCCTCTCCCGACCTTTGGAGTCTACATATTGTCGCTCTGCTCTCCCACTACTCTTCCTCACACATCAATGGTGGTACCCACTGGGAAGTCCTTCTTGCTTTCTCCTCCACCTTCAGGGTCATCATAAATGTCTATCGCAATGGTACCTTGGTACAAGGGCCTCAACCCAACCTCCTTCCTTTTGATAGGCTCCTCCCTCGCCTTATCAACTTTCCACCTTCCTCCTCATTGGCTCCCTTGCCTTTTCTACCACTGTCCCGAGTCCCTTGCCTGCATTCCCTTCAGCCCCCTTGCATTCTCTTTCCTCTATCTCTCAGGTACCTGTGCCGCTTACGGTTGAGACTTCTGTCCCTTGTATCCCCCCCCCCACATAAGCCTTTCAAAAATGGCAAGCACTCCTCAGACATCTGCCACCTCTTGGAACATCTGCACCTTAACGTTCTTGCTCTCATGGAGACCTGGTTTGAGGACAACTCTATCACAAGTTTTGACACTCTTCTCCCTGAAGGCTACAAGATTCTCTCTGAGCCTAGGCCCAACAGACCAGGAGGACGGGTTGCCCTAATCTTTCCAGAGTGGATTCCTGTTTCCACCATCCCCATTCAGGCCTATTCCTCTTTCGAATGCCTGATCTGCGGGCTCTCTCTCTCTCTCTCTCTCTCCCCTGTCTCCTCTCTTACTCTGCCCACCTTCTGTTGGCCACCAGGCCAGTGCACCCTCTTCCTGGCAGAATGGGCTGACCGGGCATCTTCTCTCCTTTCCTCCTCCTCCCAACTCCTCTTGCTGGGGGTCTCAACATCCATCTTGACTCTCCTGACTCTTCAGGATCCTTTTGCAACCTATGCAACTCCCTCTCTCTCTACATTCTACTGACGCACACTGCCGGCCACACCTTGGACGCTCTTCTGTCCACAGACATTCCTCTCTCTACTCCTCTCACCACCCCACTCTCATGAACTGATCACTCTCTTCTATCCTCTCACTTATAGCTTTCCTCTCCCTTAGCACAGGCACACCCTACACTGCCTCCGACCCATGAAAAAAATGTCAGTGGCTGCCTTTGCTTCCCACTTCTCTCCTCCTCCTACTCTTGTGGCTGACTCCCACCCTGATACAGCGCTCTGTAACTTTCACCTTTACATCGCCAACACCCTTGATATCCTCGCCCCTGTCATGAGGGTCCGACTGAAACCTGCCAATAAGTGCAACTCCTGGTACGACTCTGACCTGGCAGACCTTAAACGCAAGTGCAGGGCAGCAGAACAGAAATGGGGACCTTCAAGCACACCCTCTGACAAACTGCCCTGCTGTCTTCTGCAAAGACAATATAGACTCTGCTTCCGGTCCAAGAAAAGAGTCCATATTCAATCCTGCATCTCTGCAGCATCAAACAACACGGCCAAACTTTTCAAAGTCTGTAAGGAACTGGCCAATCCTACTGCAGCTTCTTCCTGTACTGCACCCACCAAGGCCCTTTGCTCGGCCCTGGCTGCACACTTCACCACCAAAACACAGGACATCCTGTTGTCTCCCTCCTCTGCACCTACTTGTGCACAATCATCTTCTGGGCCCACCTCGGCCACCCCCATCACTCCCCTTCTCTCCTCCCTCTCCCCCCTCTCCCCTAACACACCTGAGGTCATCTCCAGACAGGTCCGGTCTATGAAAGCTTCTTCCAAAGAGGTGGACCCTTGCCCCTCCAAAACCATCAAGGACAACATTGGCTCACTAGCACCAGCCTTGGCAGACCTCTGCAACCTCTACTTTGCCACTGCAGTTTTCCCCACTTCTCTCAAGCACGCTCTTGTGCACCCTCTGCTCAAACAACCCTCTGCCGACCGTACTAATCGCCCGATCTCCATCAATCCCTTCCTGGACAACTCCTGGAGAAGTTGGCTATCTCTCAGCTTACCCTCCACGCTGAATCTGTTGGTTGTCTCCATGACCCATCAGTCTGGCTTTAGAGCATACAGAGGCACGGAAACTGCTCTTCTGAACACCCATGAAGTCCTGCTCTAGAACCTTGACTAACTCTCTCTCTGTCCTCATTCTTCTTGACCTCTCCTCTGCTTTTGATACAGTAAAGCACAACATCCTGACCTCCCGACTTCATGAGACCCTGGGCATAACTGATCAAGCCCTGGCGTGACTATCATCCTTTCTTTCTGATCGTCCTTCCCCGGTAGAACTCTGTTCCTTTCTCTCTGCTATCACCCTATCTACTTGTGGTGTCCCCCAGGGATCTAACCTATCCCCCTGGTTTTTCAATGTCTACATGGCCCCTTTGGCCCACATTATCTCTGCCTTCACCTCCAGCTGTGCGGATGACACATGGCTCTCTTTCAGGCTACCCCCGGCCTCTTCCTCCTCCTTGCTCATCTGTCTGTCCGCAAATTAAGTCCTGGTGTGCTGCTAATGATCTCTGCCTTAATTTCCAGTAAGACAGAGATCGTCCTCATTGGGATCCCTGCTCCTGCTTTCCCACTTTCACTCTGGCCGACCACACTTGCTCCTGATCCCTCACCCACTAGTGAGGCAAAAAAGCTGGGGTCATCTTCAACTCTACTCTCTCCTTCTCTTGCCACATCTCAGTCATGTCCAAAAAGTCCCACTACCAGCTTCACCTCCTCAGAGGTACTCTATCTCTTCTCACCTTCCCCCAGTGGCTCACTGTCTTCAGAACCCTGGTTCTCTCCAGACTGGACTACTGCAACAGTCACTTTCTCAATCTTCCTACCTCCACTCTTTGACCTCTCCAACGTATCTAGAACAGAACTTTAAGACTTATCCTTGGCCTCAAGCCCAGGGACTACATCTCTCTGTCCCTGAAATCCCTCCACTGGCACCCTGCGGCTGCACGGATCAAGTTGAAGTCCCTCTGCATAGTCCACAGGGCTTTCTGGGGCTAGGGCCCCTATTATATACAACGCTCTCTTCCTAAATACTCTTCTTCCAGAGCCCTCTGCTCGGCCTCCTCCAACTCTCTGTGGGTGAGCCGTTTTTCCAAACAGAGATCTTTTTATTTTTTTTTATTTTTTATTGAACATTTAACAAACATAACAAACCAAAATTGCAGTGAATACAATAACTTTTCACATATTGGGGGTAGATCCTTATCCTCTGCAGGTGCCTCCCTCGGGAACAGCCTACCTTCCTCTCTGTCTTGAGCCTGACCTCCTTAAGTTCCGTAAACTCCTCAAGACGTTCCTCTTCTCTTCCTCTTTCTCCCTCTCCCTTGCTAACCTCCTTCCTCCTCTCTACTGCTTCCCTCCTTTGTTCTTTTTTTTCCAAATCTTTTTATTAGCATATCATCAAATACATTCCATCACAATATGATACAAGGGTTTTGGTGTATATCAAGAACAGAAACACTCAATTTAACCACAATTCAATAAGTATATAGTTCAAGGCATATATTATAATCCAACAAACCCCCATAGATACACTTGACACTTGCAGTATATGTAAACATTAAAAACAATTCCAAAAAGAAAATAACCACCATTCCTATCAGAGCCCATACACAAACACAAAACTTCACACAGACAAACACTAAACCAATCCACTGTGAAAAAGAGCAACAAAGAAAGTGATGAAGGAACAGACAAAGAAGCAAAGAAGAGAAAGAAAGGAGATAAGATAAGGTGAGGAAAAGAAGAAAAAAAAGGATTTCCCATTTTTCCATTCTTCCTCCTTCTCTTTTGCCTTGAATGAGATTTTTTCATAATTAGATAGGGTCTGTAACTTTTTTCTGCTTTTCCAAATCCGGAGAATCAGTTTCATTGCTACTAGCAGAACTTTATCAATCCAATTATTGTATTTCATAGAAATTGTACATCTACCTCTATGTAGAAGAAGAATGATATTAACTGCAGACCTCGGCAGAATTATACCCAGAGTCAACTGAATTCTGTCAATTACCTCATTCCAAAAGCCGCAAACTTTCGGACAGCTCGAAAAAAGGTGTAACAAGGCACCTCTGTCTTTCCCACACCCCCAACACAAATCATCCAATTGTAAATTCAATCTATACACCTTGACCGGAGTCCAGTATACCCTACCTATTATTTTCTGTCGAATCAAATGTAGATTTAGGTCTACTCCTAAAGCGGCACTCACTCTAAGTATATCTCTCCAATCTTTATTTGTAACGTTCATATTCATATCCACTGACCAAACCTCTCTCAATTTCCCCCAAGCCTCAACATGCCTATTCTCCAAGTACATGAAGTTCTTGTATGTACGGGCATTATATTCCTGTCCCAAAAGCAGTTGACACAAATCCGGTCTAGTTCCCATCGAAACATTAAGCATGTTTCTCCAAAGAACAATTAATGAGATCATATCTGTTTCTTTCTCTAACATTCAGACCAAATTTCCTCTGCACCTCTTCAAATGACATCAAACGATCTCCATGAAATAAATCCCCTAAAGTGAGAATACCTCTCCGAACCCAGCTTTGCCAATTAAGGCACCTGTTATTGAGCTTAGAGTCTCATTATACCACAATGATGCATCTTTACTAAATCCATATGACTGCCTATTCTCTCCAAACCACATCCAAAAAACCTGTCTAGTCGCCAGTATTGATTTAAGTTTCACTCTATTAGCCGACATTTTCCTCATCGTATAGAGACTCTTCCACTAATATGGACTACAGATATCCTTTTCCATGTGTAACCAGATAGGCCCTTTACACTCATCATCTCTATAATAATAAGATCCTTTTTTAAGCAAGAATGCCTTACAATAATTATGCAAGTCTGGATAGCCAAATCCACCCTGTTCAACCTTCTGCATTAGAATATAACTTGGAATACGAGGTCTTTTATCCAAACCCCATAAAAAATTCTGAAAAACCTTATCAACTCGCAACAAATGCTTCTTACTGATCAAAAATGGAATCGACTTGATAATATAGAGTATTTTTGGTAACAACCATTTTAATAGCGTTGATTTTTGCCCATAAAGAGAGTTTAAATCTTTCCCAACTTCTTATAGAGCAAGACATTTTGTCCAACACCTTATCAAAGTTATTTTGCACAATTTTATTTAAATCACCAGAAATATAAATACTGTGATATTTAACCCCCTCAGGGGACCACTTGCAATTCCACATATTCAGAACTTCTTTATTATGAATCCTTGATAGCGGGAAAATCTCAGTCTTGTCCCAATTCACTTTATGTCCAGATAACCTGCCTACTTCTTCAAACATACGTTTCAATAATAATCCACAAACCTCCGGATTAGATTACAAGACTACCATGTCATCTGCATAGGATAGGATTTTAACCTCAACTTTCCCAACACATAGTCCCTTAATTTCTTCATACTGTCTAATATAAGTAGCTAATGGTTCAAGTGCCAAGTCAAATAAGAACGGAGACAAAGGGCAACCTTGTCTAGTTCCTTTAGTCAGCAGAAAGGACTCAGAGATCAAACCATTCATAGAAACTCTTGCATTAACCTCACAATGAATACATTTAATCATAGTCATAAAAGTAGGACCAAAACCCATCCTCAACAAGGTATATTCTAAAAAACGCCAATTAACCTTATCAAACGCTTTTTCTGCATCAAAGAATCCTATGATTCCCTTTGAGTCCTTGTTATAATGCCACCTAACAACATTCAACACTGTCCTGATGTTATCATATCAATATCTCCCTGGGATAAAGCCAACTTGGGATTCATCCACCAAATCCTACATATTCACCATAAGGCGATGTGCCCATATTCATGTAAATATATTAAAATCCACATTTAGTAATGAAATCGGCCTATAGCTCCCACATTTCCTATGATCTTTACCAGATTTTGGAATGACAACAATTAGGGCCTCCGTCATAGATGCACAGATAGTTCCTGTCTTTAAAAATTCATTAAAGAGTGTACACAAAAATGGTGTCAGCTGTTCAGCAAATTTTTCATAAAATTCTGAAACAATCCCATCAGGCCCCGATGACTTCCCATCTTTCAATTGTAAGATAGCGTTATTAAACTCTGTCGCAGTAATCGGTAATTCAAGTAGTTCACTTTTATCCCCTTCCAACTTAGAAAGATTTATCTTGTCAAAAAAAGTTTGCAGATCCGAATCATCTGGATGTAAATCCTCCTTATATAATTTCTCATAATAAGATCTAAACGTTGTACAAATGTCTGCATTCCTGTGGAACGACTCCCCCTCATCAGTATCAATGGAAGAGAAACACGGATCAGTCAGTAGACCTTTCAGCTTATTTGCCAATATCTTACAATTTTTGTCACCCGATTCCCAAAATAATTGCTTTGTGTAAAACAATCCCTTCCCTGCCTGTGTTTGCACTTGATTTTTCAATTCCTCCTCAAGTTCTTTCAATTTAGATTTCTTGTATACAGATTCAGCTTGTGGACAAGATTTTTGTAATTCCACCACCTCTTTCTCCAGATGCTCAACTCTTTCCTTATGTCTTTTTTTTGCATGCAAGGTTCTGCAGATCAGTTCACCTCTCAACACCGCCTTAAAGCAATCCCAAACTACTTTTGTGTCTGATGTGCCCTCATTCTCCATAAAAAACATCTCAATAAAATTATCTAAATCTTTACCACTAACTGGATCATTAAGAGCATTCCCTTGCATTCTCCACCTGTTATCTTTCCTACCCATATTAATCAAACTAATGCTTAGGTCAATTAATGCATGGTCTGAGATAAGTCTCTCCTTAATATTAGAACAGAGTGTGTGATCAACCAGTTTGTCACTTATTAAAAAAAGAAATCTATACATGAATAAGAATTATGAACCAGTGAATGAAAAGGATATTCTCTGTTTGATGAAGCACCATCCAGATGTCCACAAGATTGTATTTAGACGCAAATCGATTCAATTCCACACTAAAGTTTTCACCATTGTACCTAGAATCTGATCTCCTGTCTAGTGTACTATCCATTACCAGATTAAAATCACCGCCCAAAATTATATTTTCTCCCTGCATTTCACATAAAAGACTGTCTACTTTTCTAAAGAAGCTTAAAGTTGGCGCACATGGAGCATATATTGTCCCAACAGTCATTATCTTTCCATGATATACCACATCAAGTAACAAAATACGTCCCTTCTCATCTTTTACTACTTTCTCAACTTCAATTGGCAATCCTCTTCTGAACAATATGCTAACTCCTCTAGATTTAGAGTCAAAGTAATTCGAAATCACTTATGGATATCTACGATTAGACAAATATTCCCCAATTTGTTCATTGAGATGAGTTTCCTGAAGAAATATTATATCACCTCCACTCCTCCATAATCGTGTCAAAACATTCCGCCATTTGAGCACACATCCAATGCCCTTCACATTCCAGGAAACAAAGTTTAATGAATTCATGTCACACTATATAAGCACTCCAACTTTAATCTGCCAAAATAGAAAATCATCAATCTACTCAAACATTGTTCAGAAGTCTTCATGAGGTAGAAACAAAGATAAAAGTATGCAACAAAAAGTGGGAAATGAAAATGACAACAAACATTAAAAAAAAAGAGATAAAAGCAAAACGAAGCACATTACACTCAAACACATAAAAACGACAATAAACACATATAACCACATTACCAATCCAAAAGTCCAACAATCATCAGACTTATAATAAGCAAAGTTTTATATACAATTAAAACCCTATCCTGAACTATACTCGCCAGTTACTCCAGACCATAGTTAACACATAATAACATTTAGTGTCTTCCCTTACTACAAAACAAAGACTACTTTTAATCTATCTCAGTTGAGGTACTCATCCCTAAAAAAACCCACAAGAAACGCATATTGCCCACAATACCTGCTTGATATGTCCCGCTAACAACTATGTTCCCAGCCAATCCCCAAAAACTATCTTCAACCATTAACAACACATCCAGTTAGTTAATTATATTTCCCACTACCATTTGTACAAACTAGGATAATTTCATAGGAGACTATAATCCACTGCCTCCTCTTCACCCCAAAAAAAACAAAACCATTATCAATGTTGAAAATCCCCTAACCCCACGACATATAAAACTATTGTACCTTAATATATGCACCAATACATTGTCTAATGTCAATCCATAAAAACAAACTCGGCCTTCACGTCTGCAAGCATCCTCCTTTACCAGCCACTGGTATCAACCAAAAAATAAGTCACATTATCCAACCCCTATTACAACCATATCTATAATCAATAATCTCTCTCCACCCATACAACAAATAAATGTATATTCCTTTTTATAAGTCATTTAAATCCCAATTGTCATTATAATATATTATAACTTCTGTAATAACAACTTCCTCCAAGGAAAGGATTGTTGATCTCCTCTACTATAATAAGAGTATACATTTACAGTGTTAAGCACAAGTGTCTCAAAACATTTGTGACTGCATAAATGTAGGCATTTGTTTTCCACCTTCTCTTGAATGAGAGTCATGAAAATCACCAAGAAGTTCAGCATATGCAACACTCATGACGAATCATATTCATAAAGAAATCATCCTAATCACCGCTGATATTTCATTACCTATAACAACACCATCATGTATTATTTCACCAAAAATGAGACTACCCCCAGACACATGCAAGCAGCTCTCAAGTCTCCAGACACATCCATTAAATCCACATCATTGTCATGTATCATCACACATATAGATGGGTACCTATTCTCCAGTATTGAACATAAGACCATGTTCCCCACTTTCCTCCCGATAACATCAATACTGTGCACCTCCTATCTGGCAGACCATTACAAAATCACTGCAGCAGCTTACAGCTATTAGGACCAAGTGCTGGAGAATGCCCAGCAAGCCGCTTGCTAAACAACCTTGACCTCACAATGTTAGATAACGTATTGAAGATGATTCATGAAAATCATCAAGAAGTTCAACACATAGTATCTGCAATATATTCAAGAAGATCTACAAAACTCTCTACACTCTCCGTTCAGCATTAAACACAGACTCAGCCCTATGGAGTGCTGAGTCTTTAACATCGGTGGATTCTCTTCATGCGGCATCCTTCATAATGTGTGTTGCTGTAAGTGCCTTCTTTGCGGACCCATGTCATGTGTGACCCTCCACCTATTGCCCAAGGGTCTAGAGTTTGGCAGTTTGCACGAAGTCACATTTCCTGCAGACTTTAGTAATGAACCCTCCTGCTGCCATGACATATGCAAGGATAAATACGGTGCTGGTGGATCGCATTCTTGTCGCCAGATGTTGGGAGCTGCAGCTAGGCTGGACACACCCTTCAAGGACACACTCCAGTGATTCAAGTGATGCATAATCATACAATACCGTATGCTTTAGTGTATGTGTTCTGAGCAAACATAGACTGCTACCAGCTTCAGTGTATGTTCCGGGAATATAAATGACATAGCATGCAAAATGTGCCTGTGCGTTAGTCTGCATCAATTGCGAAAATGGTTCCTCCATATAAAGTCCAAACAGACTATTGGTTCTGTTAATGCTTGTTTTCTTTCGTAGTTGGTCGGCCTGTGCTGAGTGTGTCAATATCCCATGCTCTCTACTCACCCAGCAGCCACATGTCGTCCAGACACAAGTTAAAATTGTATAATACAATCAGATGAGCGGGTCCATTCTCAATAAACTCACTTGCAAGATGCAACAGACCAGATCCCCGGTGTAGACTTAAGGAAGCAAATATATGTGTTATAATTGTTTCACCCACACACACTTTCACCAAAACAGAGTAAATGTCCCTGGAGGATGATAGCCAATCATAATGGCTCAGTGCAAAGCTCGGTTGGCAAAGGGGGCTGCCAGGAAGTCATTGTTTAGAAACGACAAACAAATCAAATCATCAATGAATCCCAGCACACCTGGGGGTATTGGAGAAAGGGCAAAGCACAAAGGCAGGGCCAGGTGCCCACATAAGAGGATTGTCCTGAGTCCCGGCAGCACAAGAGGAGAGTTTGAGTCCGCGAAGCAATGCATTTGAAGCAGAGAGAAGAAGCTGGTGCATGAAGTTAGAAAGAGACGTTCAGAGTTAGCCTCTTTGCATAATATATGGGCCAAAGCTCTCCAGCATACCACGATGTTGGTCTGTACAGGATCAGTGGATCAGTGGACTGTCTCATCTCATCTATTCCACCTTTGTCCATTATTCCGGAATCTGACCACAGCCATCCTCAACCTTTCTCCCAGTGCTGTCTTCCTGAAGTGCCTGATTTCACCATGCCTCATCCAACATGCATGCATGCCCTTTCAATCTCTCTCTCTGTGGCCCATATCCTCTGTCGAGTAACAGGTAGGCTTTCTGGCCCTCCCTCCCTGCAGCCAAAAACTCCCTGCAGGCAATGTAGTCATTTGTTATCCACCTTCTCTTGAATAATAAATAATACAGTAGAGTGGATGTGGCCGGGAGCTGCAATGAGTAGTAAGCCATAGTTAGACCCGGTCTCAGGATTTAGAGCATTGGTTATACAGCCTGGTGCCCCATTAAAGAATGAACGTGCTTTCGCAGGGTTCCTTTTTAAAAATGCGGTAATTACAAGCCTGGCGTCTGCATTGCCACATCTTCACTGCCACATCAATTAGCGTTATAATGACCCTCACAAATCAAACTTGCGCGTCATAGGGATGACTTACTTGAAAGGATGCCATGCCGAGCAAACGCTGAAAATTTTCCAGTTACACCCTTCACTACGTATTCACAGTCGCAACCGTGTATTACGCCTTCATTCACTACTTCCGCATTACGAAGACACGTTCACACGTATACAGTGTAGAAGGAGGGTGCTCTTTTCTAAACATTCCGTCCCAAATGATCAGTGCGTATACAGTGCTGCATCTTCTGGTATGTGTTCCAAATTCCGAAAAACAGTTAAATTAACGGTAAAAAGGCGGCGGCCATCTTAAGAAATTAGTTAAATATTGAAAAAACAAAGTAAACATTAAAGTGGATATTGATATTGAAGCAAACATGAGCCGTTAAAAAAAAGTCAATGCAATGCATATCTCCCTTTCTTTCTTGTATTTGCGGTCGTGTTTGTGGGTTTAAAATCCGAAGAAGTGCCCTCCATAGGATCTACATCCAGATCTGTCAAAAAAGCTTCCGCTGATTTATACTCACTGAATGAAAGCAAATGCCCATCAACCACAACTTTTAAGATGGTTGGATAAACCATATAATATTTTAGGCCTTTTTCACGTGCCTTCACCCTTGCCTTGTCAAAGGTTTTCCTTTTTTCTAGGACATCCTTGCTAAAATCCACAAACACCATGATCTTATTTCCTCCCCAAGCCAAATCCTTCAGTTTCCGGGCTTTCTTTAAAACAAATTCTTTAACTGGAAACCTTAAGAACTTAACAATAATATGCGTTGTTCTCTCACCCAGTGATGGTTTAGGTCTAAGGGCTCTATGTGCTCTCTCAATTTCCAAGTTGATAGCAAGGTCGAGCTTCAGTATCTTTGGTAGATTTTTATGTAGAAAGTCCACTGTGTTGCCCCTCTCAGCATTTTCTGGAAAGCCAGCCAGGCGGAGATTGTTTCTCCGAGAGAATTTTTCTTGCTCTGACAATTTCAAAGTAATCCTTTCATTGATTGTCTTTAAATCTCGAATCTGATCCATTAGTTTCAGAGTCCTTTCATCCACAATAGTCAGATGTTCCTCAGTAGTATCCATTCTCTTATTCACTGCTTCAAACTTTTCCTCAGACTTGAAGAGAGTTGCCTTTATTTCAGCAATGTCCAGAGTCATTTTGCTAAGCAGATCCAAAAGTTTGTCTTCTCTGTTTTTATCCCTATTCTCCTGCGAAGTACCCTTTTGTCTCTTAGCTGGTTGTGTAGACTCAGGGGTTCCTGGTATAGACATTATCAAGTAAGGAGATTAGCAGAGGCTTAGAGCAGGAGCCCAGCAACTAAACTGCCATCCTTGGAGCTGCTAGTTCTAGATGTCCCTCCTTTGTTCTAATCCCAACCTGCTCAGTCAGCTGACTGGTCACTTGGGGCACCTCCAGACCCTTACAGGGCCCAGGCTCCCCCCGTCAGTCTTGCACTTGCCTCCGGGCCTCTCCCTGCCTTGCACTCGGAATACATTTCATGAGAGTGGCACCCACCCTGCACTTAACCCTGGCCCCTACTGGACTGGGCAGACTTTTCCCCACATCCTCCGTCACACTTGTGTCTGCACACTTACACAACCTTGCTGCACTTGGCTTAGCATGTTTGTCTGTCATGTCTTTCTCTATCCCCCCTCCCTGCTGGCTCCCCTCCCATAGGCGACCAACCATTTTGTCTTATGTTCCTCCCCCAACACTATGCTATTTAATGCTGTTAGATCATTCAGAATCTTCAAGGCATAAGAATAACGTTGATATCCCTTGTTCCCTTCCCGCCTTGAAGCAATTTAAGCACTTCACTTGTGTATACGCGTTATACAAATAAACAATTTCAAATTGCAATGGTAATCATAAACAACATTATGGAATAAACAATAATTAAACAGTATTTTGGATGACCTTCACCTGTCCTGGGTAAATCTCTTCCCGTCCAGGGTTTTCCAGAGTCAACTTTCCAAATGTTCAAAATGAAAGAAAAGTCTTGAACCAGTTCTTGTAAGTTCTAAGTCAAAACAAAAGTTTATCAAACAAAAATCCACTGTTAACAATTCTTTAGCTTTCGGTTGAAAAGATCCCCTTCCAATTCCAGCCAAGTAATTACCACCAAAGGTAATCCTTTGTATCTTCTTTCCAAGATTATTTGCCACAGTTCAAAGACTTCTTCTACAACTTTACCGTTGGTTAGTACCTGTGCAGTACATTTGGTGTAATTGTCAGGATGCTTCTCTTTGGGTTGTTGCTTTCCTCTTGACAACCGCCCTTCCACCGTTGTTACCATGAAAACAGGCTCCTTTCTTCCACAGTATTCATGGAAGGGCTCCATTTTGCTTTCCATTCACTTTGTTAGTCCAAGTCCCCTTTCTTTGTCTGCCTTTTTCATTCAGTGCTACATGCCTTCCAGTTGAGTGCTACTACACCCCACTGGCTGCCTTTTTCTTCACTATGAAGAATAGCGTATACACGTAGCATTTTCCAGAAGCAAGCCGCAGCTTTCTTTAGAAGCAAGTCATCTGCTGCTTCTACGTTGTAGAAATCAACAGTAAGTTCCACTTTACTTACTCTTTTCACTAAGCCATGACTGACCCACGCGCTGGGCGTTTTATTTACACTGCCTAACTCACATGTTGGGCTTGTCATTTTTTACTATTATGCAGCACTGCCATACTCATCAACCCATAGCCTGATACCACCAGCCCCAGGCTAGGAGTTTTTGTGTCCTGCGCAAAATACGAAGCGCTTCATGGGCATCCACATATTCATATGGTGAGTGCTTGTTACCTTTACCATACCTGCACACCAGCATTATTAAATTACCGCTGCACATAAACTATCGCCACCTTTATGTCTTTGTTCTCCTCCTCTTTCACTTTAGGTGAAAATTCCAGATTCAGTTCGTTTTCTAATTGCTAAACCCAAATAATGTGCTGAATGCACGACATCTTGCATGGTGAGCACATGATGTGCCCTCTGAGGTACGTTCCGCCATGTTTTGATTTATGTGCCTTTCTTTTGCACAGCATTTTTTGTATTCTATCACACACATTTTTCACTATATGATCACATCTTTCACTTATTTTTCTCACGAGGTGACTTAGTTTTTGGGCACGCTCTTTACACTTTAAGGGCGCCTTTCTGGTAACCTTCAAGTTTTCTGTCTGGGGGTACTGCCAACTTGTTTCTGGGGCACTGATGCCTGATGCCTTCACCATATATTGGTATATTCTCTAGTTCTCTTCCCATTTAAAGTTAAACCTTTTGAGTTCACAAAATGTCCCCTGTTACTACCTTTTCAGGAGGACCCCCTACATTAAGGCTGTCTGTATTAAGGCTGAATGTGAAGATCCCAGTACCTGAGGAAGGTGGTTGCTACCCATCAATATACCACCGAAACACCAACTAGTCCTATGTAATGGTCGCAGGAACTACATTCTCCTGCGGTTTGGCATCATGGACATACACGCTTTATAGCGGTAGGCGTAGTACACCCCCTTTTAGCCTGTGGCAACACAGCAGATAAATGACTGTTTGGGTGACATTGTATATGTCGAAAAAAAAATTCAGCCAAAATCTGGCTTAACACACAGCACTGTGCGACATTGTTTACATGGTTAGCCAAAATTAGGTTTAGCAAACAATATTCTGTGTGATATATACATTTTTTTTGTTGTAGCCTTAATCAGGCTCTGGTTGGCGCATGTACTGTGCCATTTTCACGAAATTGTTTAATCTGAGCCTTTAGACAAGTAAGGGTCAGCTAGGGATAGTTTAAGTTTTATTAGCTATCTCGGAAAACTCTTATGATTTAAAATGTATTCACTGTTTTGCTAACACCAAATCATTTTTTGTCAGTTCCCATATATTGGGTTCCTATGTGTATTTCCTAGTGGGGTTGTACCCCTACTTCTGTGAACCTTTTCATAAATTCTGCTCGCATTGATTGTATGGACTAAATAGTCCTGTTTTTTTTTCTCTTTGTAAATTGCATTGTTTTTGTATGTTTTTCATGTTGTATGTACTTATTAAATTGACACATTGTCTAGTTACAAACTAACAATTAAAGCAAGTTTATAATTTTTTCATGCCAATGTATTTTTTCCCCCTTTTTTTCTCATAAAGGTTACTTTGACTGGTGAGAGACCAGTTAATTTAAATATTGAATTTGATTTAATCTATTGTTTAGGCTACCAGGAGAATAATACTGTTAGCTCGACAAATGATATTTTTTGACTTTGTATGTTCAGGCACACCCTTGTGTTTATAGATTACTTCAAACAACTTCAATGTGACATCCACTGACAGTTTTACACACCACCACAGTTCAGGTACTTCTTCAACTTTATAGTTCAGAATTATTAGGCATATAAAGACACGACACTTCGACCTCTGCAGTTATGCAAGGCACTCTTCTTCCCTATGCTCCAATAGGACAGCCTCTTTTCCTCTTCTGTCCGCCTTACTGCCACAAGTATAACCTGCCTCTGCCCAAAGACTGACTTTCTCTCAGCTTCAGCAGTCTTCAGCATTAAAGGTTTTCTTAATCTTCTTTACATGCACCCAGCTCCTTTCTCCAGCTTTGTTCACACCTTCTCGGTTCCAGTAACTACCCAGAAGCTGTATTGTCACTCTTCTAGCTCTGGGTAACAATGCCACACTTATATCAGAGGATACTGGACCTTTAACAACCTTGCAGATCAGGTGAATGGATCTAAATAGGACTTGTTTCACTAAGCATAGGTTTGCCTCTTGGCTTGGGTAATGCCTGTTCTCGTCAGTACAACTACTTCTGGACTTAAAGAATAACTGGTCAACATTCTGCAAGGTTCAGTCTTCAAAGGAAAAACAGATTTAGACACACGCAAACACTCTTTAAAATAGATGTTTAACCTGCAAGTGATTGTATTTTCATGTAATATCACAGAGATTACTTGAAACTCCTTTCGAAAAAAACAATTGGCTACACGCAACCTTCCTTTGATGCTGCATTCACTTGTTACTATGTGAAAGTCAAGGTTAGTTTTCGGAATGGTTTTCGCAATCGTTCCCTTTTACTTAGAGACACACGACCACTCCGGCAACAGTAAATTGTTCAACAGTGGAAATAGGATGCTTTTCTTCTCACGCAAATACTACGACTTTCACTATTAGTGCGCATGCTATATTTCCACTGTTAGAAGGATTTATACAGTGATGGACAGTTTATACTCACTTTTATATTTAAGCAAGCTACTTTAGAGCTGGTAACAGTTACCGGCAAGGCTTGCTAAGTGAACCCGAATGCTGAGCTTCACTCACCGGCTCCTGGGACACTGCGGCTGCCGGCTGCTTCATTTTCCTGACTCTTTCAACTTCTACTACTGCTTTGGGCACACTTGGAACCCACACCCTTCTGCAGCACGGGTGCCTCCGGTCCAGCCACACCAATTAAGAGTCTCCTTCACTCCTCAGTTTCTTGGCTTGCCTTTTGCTATGGGCTGCAGGCTTCAGCACAGTCACTGCTCTGCAATCAAAACCACTCAGCGCACATGGGGAAAACTCCACTCTCAGCATAATTTCCTCTGTGCAGCGGTAGAGAGGCAGATGTACACGTCATCTCTAGTGCCCGCCCCTTCACCTCCTTCATACTGGAAGAATAATTGAAAGGCGCTGTGTGTGAAACCAGGTATCATCCCAATACTGCATCGAAGATATGATAGATGTTATGCGCTCTGACAACTGGATCGAATGTACCCTCGCACTGATGAGGTGGAAGGGTGTCTGCATACACCACTGAACATAGAAGAGCTATAAGTGAAATCAGGCCAGAGTAAAGTGACGTCATGAAAAGAAGACACTACGACATACGGAAACGATATACAAATACTTAAAGAATGAAGATGTAACTGAAGTAATAAGAGAAACATGTATGCAAGTACAAAGAAATCATACACTAAGAAGATAAGTAAAATAAAAAAGAATCAAAAAATATATATACACAGAAACGCGAGGTAGATGAGACATATAGAAGCTTGCTGCAGGAAAACATATAATGCAAGTAAAACGGCCAGGCTAACTGACAAAGCGAGCAGTGGTCTGTCATTGTTCCCCGCACCTGGGTTTCGTTTTGCTTATGTGCTGCTAACAGTCTGAATGTCCAAGGCTGGGAGAGAATGCCAACCAATCATGAGGGCATATGTAGCAGTGTACATACATTGTTACAGAAGCCAATCCGTTGCTTTTATTCTGCTATTAATCTGTATTATACATAGTAAGAGGTAGTTCAAGGCGTGTCTACCTGATAGGGAGCAGTCAATTATTTAACTAGCACCTTAAATAAAGTATAAGCATATATGTTCCCTGCCCTACGTGCAGGGAGGATTGAAGATACTGAATTTTGAATTATAATTTCTGCCGTGCCAGCTGCAGTATGTAGTGCAGTGGATGGCGGATGACCCTACTGGAGATACAATTCTCCTACAACCAGCATTAAAAAAGATTGTTTCTCAGAGACTTAATCTGGACTCCCCCGCAGAACAGTGTAGCCACCCTCATTTAGTGAATTTAGGAATAGGACCTGCAAAACCATGGGACTTGTAGACCCAATATCGCCACAGACACCCTTAGCAGCGGTAATGGCAGATCTACATGGATATAGATCGAGACTAAGGGCACAATGGGAGTCTTGCGGGATCGTGACGATAGGGGATCTGAGAAACGAAAACAGGCTGCTGGATTTTACTGAACAAAAAGAGGCCACAAATATACATGAGGGGCAGTTCCTGTTACACACGACCATGATAAGCACAATAAAAGTTAGGTGGCCAGCTGTCACGGAGGAGACTTATAGGGTGCGAAGACACAGAAACACTCATAAACATCTCAGAGGGGGGCACAGTATCTCCAGAATTGATGAGTTATTGATTGATGGCACCTTGAGATTCGAATTGAAATGCAATGTGAGATGGGAGGATGAATTAGGGAGAACGTTTGAGGACAAAGAGTGGCAAAGTATATTCCTATACCACAAAAAGGTTTCTAGAAATGCCAGGCTGCAGCTAATCCAACTACAATACACAAAGGGCACATCTAACACCAGCTGCAATATCAAAATTCAAAGGAGCGAGTAAGCAGGCATGTCCCAAATGCAAGAAAGAGAATGCAGGATTGATGCATATGTTTTGGGAGTGTCGGGTAGTGCAGGTTTTTTGGAGGGAGGTGACCGGCAAAGTAGCTCAAGGTGGCATTAGTCTTGATATCCAATCCCCAGAAACATGTATGCTAGGCCTGTTTAAGCAAAACACAAAGCAGAAGTCTTTGGTAAAGATCAAAGCTCTAATAAAATAATGCAGTGGAAAGCTACCAGGAAGCCAAGTATCGATAGATGGTGGCAAGACCTGAGAAAATGGTCAATGGTGGAAACGGGAGTATGGGAAAAGGCATTGAGGGACCAAAGGCAGGAACTTGGAACAGAGATTCTCCAATGGATTGCCCTGACAGTCACTTTGTTTAATCAAAATGAGATTCATGGCGCTACTCAAGGCATGCAAGACAAAACCGGGGAATGTGTGGTAAAACTATAATAATGTTAGTATTATATACAGGCAGTTAACGGGGGAGGGGTTGGGAAGTTTACTGGGAAACATTAGAAAGCAAACTGGAAGTACATGATTATTTGCATTAATGTTGGTTCTGGTTGCATTGCAAATACCAATACATGTTTTTTTAAAGTATATGTGTTCCATTAACCAATCCCTCCTTTCGATAGGTTTTTACTGTTTGCCACGTAGGATTACATCACAGTTGACAAACATTGAGGTATAAAGCCTTTTTATAATCGAAATGTAGATAAGAGTGAGTGAGCTGCAATCTGTTTGTTCACCAGGTTTCCCTACTTTATTTGAACTGATAATAATGTAGTATTTTTC
The DNA here is from genome assembly GCF_040938575.1 of Ambystoma mexicanum. Taxonomy (NCBI): domain Eukaryota; kingdom Metazoa; phylum Chordata; class Amphibia; order Caudata; family Ambystomatidae; genus Ambystoma; species Ambystoma mexicanum. Next base: position 292,624,728 of record NC_090936.1, on the reverse strand, counting down.
CATATTCTTTGAGTCCGTCTTGTTATTTGAGTCTGAGATTGTTTATTGATAATTCCATCTGGCACTTTGAACACTCCAGGTGCAACTGCACACAGCCATGGATATGCAGATTTTGAAACCACAGGACACTCTCAGAACTTGTAGGTGAAATCTGCTGTCTCCACGTTCTGTTGTCCCTTCTGTGATCACACTTCCTCGTAAAATGCCAGCCTTGTTCTCTACTACTACTCCTACTCCTTCTACTGCCAGCCTTTCAACTCCTGTTCGAGCTCCTTCCTTCTCTCCTCTTGTGCTGCAGCCTTTATACCTCACAGGTTTGGCAATTGGCTTCATGTGTGACCCATTAGTTTCAGCTGCCGGACCCTAGCAAAGGCTGTTAGGCCTAATTGCCAGACTACTACATATACATGCCTCTTCAGCCCTCTTCTTCGTTTCAGTCCCTCTAGGATTCTGGCGCATATAGTTTACTTCATCACAGTTAGGGTTTTTCCCCTTCTTTAGTTTGGCAAAAAGCCATCAAAAGGGCGGGATTACAGGGAAAGTTAAAAAGGGGTTCATACCAGTCTTCCTTTTATGTCCGCCCCCCCCCCATGTGAGCCTCCTGCAGTACACCACCCCCAGGGTCGAGATCAGGCAGCGTCTGCCTTACCCAGGCCACATGAGGAGGGTCCCAGACCAGGTTTCTGGGGAGAATCCCATTAGATTCTTCACACATGGATGCACATTTGAACCCTCCCCCTTTCCCCTCTGTGGCTCTTCTTGGTTCATAATGCCACTTTGCGTGCTCTATCAAATCTGAAGATGGCCACCAGGGGTGGAGCTTAGGGAGACGGCTGTCATTTGATGGGGGCAGTGTGATCCAAAGGAAGGACAGTGATTGTTTTGGAGGAGACAAGCAGTTTTCAGGCTAAAGTAAAACTGCTTTCTTTTTCACCGAGGATTCCCAGCCTGACGACAGGGAATATTCATGAGCATGTGAATACGAGCCAGACCCATGCTGGAGAACAGGAGTTGCAGGTAAGTAACTTGTTCCATATGATGAGACATCTGCAGTCGGACACGATCAATTTGAAGAACATAGTACATAACCCTGGGATTGGTGGAGTGTCTTCCCACAGACGACTTATTGCCCTCCTAGCCTTCTCTGCTTATAGTGAGCTTCTCTGTACCTCAGGTAGAGAAGACGTTTTTAGTAAAATACAAATAAGAATATATTTTATTGATCATGTTCCCTGAGCACAGGGGACAAAAGCATAAACGGATATCATGGGACATGTTGTACTCTATGTATGCTCTGTTTTTGTCTCTTACGGAGCAATTAAGTGTACTGTCGGAGAGGAATAGCAACAAAGCAGATTTTGTCCCCTCCTGTAAAGGTTTTTCCACTGCTGATTGAATATCTCAAATCAGGAATCTGTGGGAGGAGACACCATCAGAAAAGAACATTACCCCGGGTAAGTAATGTGTTTAGAGCAACCAAAATCAGATGTTGGATTCTGCTGTGAAAGAACTATATCTTTTCATTCTAAACAAGTTGCACCGATAGAGAAATCTAATGTTATGCTCTGTACTAAGGATAACAATTTTTACAGAATCCCAGTTGTATCACAAGGAAAAACCATTTGTGTCCAATTGGACACAGGAAGTAAGGGATGTGCCATAAGAGCATATTTACTTCACCAGAGGTTGGAGGACAAAAGACCCTAGTGTGTTTTCATGGCCATACAAAGGGGCACCCACAAAACCAAATCTCTGTTACAATTTTGGGAAAAGAAGTACATTTATTAGTGGCTGTAATATCCAATCCTACCAAAACAACTGTTCTTGGGGAGCAAACATTCCACAGTTTGACCATTGAATCTCCCAGGTGGCACAAATAGGACTTAAAATACACAAAGTCCCTGTATCTACAAACATACCCAACAAGACCCAAGCTGATTATCAGAGAAATGCTAGTAAAACACCCCTTCCATATTCTCCAATTCATTCATAGGGAAAGAAAGAATTCCAATCAACCAGCTCTGTTTGGACTTGGGAAACCCAAACTAAACACCCTCTTCCTTGCATGGCGAAGCTATTGGTTCTCATCAAACCAATCACCCTACAGTGGGAGGCTAGATCTTTAGGGGAAGGTTATGTGATGAATCCTATGGTGTCATCACTGATCCCCAGCCTAAGATCTCCTTGCATGTGAGTGGGGGGCGGCATCCGCTACCTGGTCCTGACCCTGGGTGTGATATTAAGAGGGAGGAGCAGATGGGAGGTGATGGCTGTCAGGGAGATGTGGTGACCCCATTAGGAGTGGCGCAGTATTCTTCCCTTCCATGTGAAGAAGACCCTATAATTCCGAAATTGCTGAATGTCTGTTGTCATTATTATTTTTATTATTTATTTATTTGTGTATGGTTCAAATAACCTTTGCAAACAACATAAAATGTAAAACATGATATACTTCCAATTTGATAATCAATCAACTTCATTCAACATGTATAAAATTGGCATTCAATTCATCATGTTACAGTACTGAAACTTATAAAATAGTTTATATAGTGCAGTGTGCAATATACTATACATAATTTAAAATCCAAAGATAATTCTAAACCAGAATCAAACACAATAAAGCACAATAAAATTAAAATAAAAGTAAAAATAACCATTTTCTAACTCTTACGGCAACGCAATGCGAAATAAAATGATAATGTAGAGCTGGGATATACTATATCACCTACCAAATTAGGCAGAAGTATACATTTAATCTCAAGGCAAGCAATAGGCATAAACTAGCTAGCTCCGGCTGTTAGGAAAGATTTCCTATTGTAGGTAATTTTCCTTCCATGTGGCAACCCCCAAACTTTTTGCTGCTGTTTTACACCCTGATCTAGACTTTGCCAGAGAAGCGCAGCCTTCCGCCGCACTCCTCTAGGCTTTCGCTCCATTCTTACGGGGAAACTGACATGCCCTTAAGACAGTCAGTACCGGGAAACGTTGTTTTCTGTAGTTCTTTTCTCATGTTGCAGCTTTCGCGCAACATGGCACAAGAGGGCACTGTAAGCTAAGTTACTGCACTCTTGGGTCTCTAGTCATTCTACAGGCCCTAGAAACTCTCGATGGATTTATAACGAACTGTGCAAGTATGTCACGGACGGGACTGGTGGCAGCGATCGTTTCTTTATGTTTTGAACTCCCTTTTGCCCTGTTAATCGCGCTTCTCACGTTTGGCCAACATGGGTGGCCTGGCTTCCAAAATGGCCAGACCACGAGGTTCTTTGTCCTGTCCGCTGACCGTCTTGCCCCTTCACCTTCCCCAGGTCGAGCCGACCCGGGGCCATCCTTATTTGGGGATGTACTTTCCCGCGAAACACAGATGCTTTCGCGGGCTTCTATAGGCCTGTTGTGAGCCTCCAGGGTGTGAGTTGGGATGTCTGGTCCCAATACACATCATGGGTGCAAGCGAGTCTAGTGTGTCTTGAATGCCTGGGACCACCGTGGTCCGTGATAGGTCCACGTATGGTGTGAGTGTTTTGTGAGCAGATCTCCCATTGGACCCTCTCCGTTTTGGCACGAAGGGAACCCTGGATAACAGGAGGCTGGAAACACCACTACCATGTCGATCTCCTGAGTTCTCACAAACAAAGGATAAAGGAGCCAAGTATACTGCAACTAAGAAGTTGAGTCGAGGAATTGCTGGTGACCCGCTGAAGGTTTGGCACCCTGCACTGCTGTCATCCTGTGAGACCCCTCTGCCTCTGATCGAACGAGAAGGTACTGGCGCTTCGACCCTTTAGAATAGTGGGAACAACTATTCTCGGCATCCTCACCAACTCCTTTATGTAAGCCTTTGGAAGCGTCCCTGGGCCATCCAGCGGACTGACCAGCCTACACAGGAACCTTGCTCTGTTACCGCCGTCTGGCTGCTGCTGAAATCCGAGCCCTCAACACTCTCACACGCTTCATACACTTGGCGTTCCTAGGTCTGAAGTGAGAAGTGTACATTGGGCCTGGAATACAAGCAGCTGCCGAGTTGCCCTGCTGAGGTAACCATCTGAGCGGGTTCGCTGCGTTTGGGACACCCTGACTTCTGCTGCCGCGGAATCTACACAGCGCCGAGACGTCCCTCTGATCGCATCTGAACCTGCCAGCGAAGAAACTAACTCTGAGAAGCCTGGGTCTGCCTGCATCGGGGACCGGTGAGTAGTCAATACCCTGAACCGGTCTCCCTCCTGCAGAAGCCTGTGGCTTTCCCCCGCTGTTGAAAAGCAGCACCCCTTTCTCCGTACTCGCGCCCTGCTTCTGCCCACAAGTGGAGGCTGCGCTTGAGTAGCGGAGGTCTGTTCGCCATCGTTTGTTCACCTCTCTGAACTGCCTGATTTCCCCGAAGAGACACTCCTTGGCCCGTTGGCACCCGCGTGTGCAGGTACTTTTGAGCACGAGGCTCCACTCTTCGTAGTGCTCGGACTTCCTTCTAGTTAGGTGGTCTCTGATGTCGAACTGGGCCTAACGATTACTTACACTGCCTGTTTTCCTCCCCATCTAGGTAGTCTGCATATTTCGTGCTCCTAACTCGTTAGACCCCTCGGTCTTGTATATATATTGTATTGATTGTGATGTGTTGGTTTACTTGAGTTTTATCGTGATTCTTTACTATGGTCGATGTTACAAAGGCCTTGTAATAAATGTGTCTCTATTTTTAATATAAAACCTGCCTGGAGTAATTTGTAAGCGTCCTTGCTTTGTGTGCTCATTGCGGGCTTTCAGTCACCCTCACCCCTCTTGAGACCTAGTCTTGACCGCCGCCATCGCTACCCTGATTGGTCTGGCTTGTCCAGAGGTTACCCTGTTCCAAGAAACTAGGCTGGCCTTCTGAACCTCTGCCCCTCCAGGACAGACTTTATTTCGGAGTTCACTCTTCATGCATGGTCCATTACTGCATTTGACTGGCATGTGCTCGCAGCCTTTAACCTGCTTATGTGTTTGTATACACTATATTACTGCTGCCATCATGTGGGATATGGGACTCTATAGTATTAGCTATTACGTGTAAGCTTGGGAGTGGATTGCTGCTCTGTGTGTGGAGAATTAATTGTTCCCATGGAATCCCACTTTCTACGTGAATGGTTGTGTAGGGGTTAGTTCTTTACAAATTGTTACGGAATGCTAATGTACTTTACCCTTTATGGGGTTTTCCTTTGGTTTGGCCGGCTTGGTTATGACATTATGCCTCCAGCGGATGGTCTTGCCAGCATCTATTATCCTTGCCTAGTTGGCTGGTTGGTGGGTTATGCATGGTTGGTGTGAGATAATGAGATGGAATGGTTGTGGTATTGGAGATGACATTGAGAAGACATTATGCCATGAGTCGGACCACCCTTTTATACTCAGAGTAGTGCCAAAATGCATTTAATTGTGGTTGACTGTGGTGGGATCTTTGCTTGTCTGAATGCATTTGAATTGGATCTTTGCTGCATATTGTTATGTTGGGAGTATTTGTTCCAGTACCCGTTTGTTTTTTTTTTTGTATATATTAGCTTTTCTGTGAATTGTGGAGTGGTGGGAGGATGGGATGCTGGGTTAAACGGGAAGGCAGAGACTGATGTTGGTTGGGGTGCAGAGATGTGACATTGAGTTTTACTGATTAATATGTTGATTGCCCTGTCTGCGGGGCTCATTTTACTTCTGGTGTTGGGGTTATCTTTATTGTTTTTTAGGGAGGGAGGGAATGGGGGTTCTTCTTCCATGGGAGTTTGGCGTGTTAATTGTTGCCTTTGTATGGGCTTTGAGTTTATAGGGGATTGCAGTTCTGGGGGTGGGATTCATATTAGGCATTTAAAGGGTTGGTGTTTGAAAATTTGAGTGGGTCTTTTTGTGTTGGGTTGTGGGGTTGTGACTGGTGTACGGTATTGTATGGGCCAAGTAATTGTTTTTACATGACCTGACGGTGAGGGATTGGTAGCTAAATGAGGGAAATTGTAGGATTAAAGTTGGTTTGAGGGGAACATTTTATCGTATTTAATTTCATATAAAGTTTGGGATTGGAGTTTCGTTTCTGGTGGGTATGGTTCAGAATGGTTTTTTGATGTATGTTTTTATGCTTTTCTTAAGTCTGCGGTTTGTCAGACTGAAATCCTTGTACGATGTTTATGCTTTCTGTTTGCTTGTTTGTTTGTGTGTGTTTTGTTGTTGTGTTTACATTTTTCTTTTTTTTTCGGAACGCGGCCTTTTCCCTGACGATTACTGCCTTTATTATACTGCTCTGTTTTGGGAGTTATGGTCGCGTTAACTTTTGTTTCATGGAATGTTAAAGGAATTGGAAATGTTGTGAAACGACGTAAGGTTCTGGCAAGATTGTGGAGAAGTAGGGCTGATGTGGTCTTCCTTCAAGAGACCCATCTGGATGAACATACTGAAAAATACTTGGTCAATTCCAAATATTCTAGGGTGATCTCGAATTGCGTTGATTCTAAATCTAGAGGGGTGAGCATATTGTTCAGAAAGGGCCTGTCGTTTAGGATTGAAAAGACTGTTAAGGATGGAGAAGGTAGAATCCTGTTACTTGATGTACTCCTTGATGGGAAAAAATGACTTTTGGCTCAGTGTATGCGCCGTGCTCGCCAACTGTTTCTTTTCTCGATCAATTGGGCCTCTTGTTGGATGGCATGGAGGGTGAATCTTTGGTCTTGGCTGGTGACTTTAATCTAGTGATGCACAGTAAGATGGATCGTAAGTCTGAGTGTAGATATTACAATGAGAAGGTTAGTGAGGAACTTAGGGCATTTGTATTTAAATACAATCTTATTGATATATGGAGAGAGCTTCATCGTGGCGAAGAAGAATTTTCTTTTCACTCGCCTGTTCATGACTCTTTCTCCAGGATTGATTATTTCTTTATTAGTATGGCTTTGAGTAGTCACACGTTCTCAACGAATATATTGGAAAGAAATATATCTGATCATGCTCTATTAGACCTTCAGCTGATTTTGGGCAGTGTGGGCCCTAAGACGAGAAGGTGGAGAATGCAGGCCGCGTCACTGAAGGACAAGTTGGTTACGGAAGATCTAGGGGCATTCATTGGGCATTACTTTCAAGAAAATTTAGGCTCGGCTAATATTAAGTCTGTTTGGGACTATTTTAAGGCGGTCTTGAGGGATGAATTTATTAGTAGGTCTGCACATGTGAAGAAAAAGGAGCAACATTTGATTAGTGCTCTGGAGACAGAGATCGCTGACTTGCAGAGGGTTTGTGCTACTGATGTTTCAGGACACTCCAAACTGAAATTGCGTAGGTTGGAGGCGGAACTGAACTCTCACATTCAGAATTTGGCGAGTAAAAGTTTGTTTTATTCAAAACAGAAGTTTTGGGAGGCAGTTGACCGTAATGGCAAATTGTTGGCATATAAGCTTAAGGAGATGGTGTCTGACTCCTGTGTTTCTTCCATACAGACTGAAGGTGGTTCTACCTTAAATAGGAGTGGTGATATTTGTGATTGTTTCAAAGATTATTATGAATCTTTGTATAAAGAAGATTGTGACCCGACTATTGATAAACTGGAATCGTTTTTTGAGAAGATTCCACTCTCCAAACTGACTCTAGAGAAAAGTACCTCTCTTGATGCTCCAATTGAGGTTGCTGAAGTTTCTTTGGCCATTTCCCAAATGAAGGATGGGAAATCACCTGGTCCTGATGGTATTGTTTCTGAATTTTATAAACAATTCGAAACCCAATTGGTGCCTATTTTGTGTGAACTTTATAATGAGTTTGTTGTGTCGGGAATGATGTGTGATTCCATGAAAGAGGCAATGATTGTGGTGTTACCAAAACCTAATAAAGATCGCACTAGATGTGGGAACTACAGGCCTATCTCTTTGCTAAATGTGGACCTGAAAATTTTCACAAAAATTTGGGCTAATAGATTGGGATTATGTGTGAAAGATTTGGTTGATGGGTCACAGGTGGGCTTCATCCCAGGAAGGTATGGCTATGACAATATTCGAACTGTGTTAAATGTGGTTGATGCCCGGTTTGGGAGGGACACAAATGAAGTCATATGTTTCTTTGATGCTGAAAAAGCCTTCGATAGGGTGAATTGGAAGTTTCTGAAATTTGCTTTGCTAAAAATGGGTTTTGGCCCGTCTTTTATGAGGATGGTGGATTGTATTCATAATGATATTAAGGCCAGGGTTTTGGTTAATGGTGTGGTTTCAGATTCATTCCAGTTGTGGAGGGGCACGAGACAGGGTTGTCCGTTGTCACCTTTTTTGTTTGATTTGGCGTTGGAACCTCTTGCTGCTTATTTTAGACAATGTGAGATTATTAAAGGTATCAATGTTGGACAAGTTGAAGTGAAAGTCCTATCGTATGCTGATGATATGCTTCTTATGTTAGCAAATCCAGAAGAGTGTGGAGTGGTAATAAAATCGATGTTTCAAGAAGTGGGTGAACTGTCAGGGCATAAGGTGAACTGGGAGAAAACAGAGGTTTTCCCTTTGTCTGGTCGGAGTGACGGTTCAATTTTGAGTTCGTGGAATTGTAAATTGTCTCCAGGGGGGGTTAAGTACCTAGGTATTCATATTATTGGGGATTTAAAGAAACTACTGCAGTATAATCTGGATTTGGTAACTGGACACTTGTCCCTATTGATTAGGAGATGGGAGAGATTGACTTTGAACCTGTGGGCTAAGATCAATGCAATTAAAATGGTTCTTTTACCGAAAATATTGTATATTCTTCAGTCCATCCCGTTGCTGTTGTACAAGAAACAGCTAATTAAAATTGACAAACTTTAATTCTTCCTTCTTGTGGGGTTCTGGTAAGAGACCTAGAGTTCCGAAATATATACTCGTACAAAAAGTTGAGGATGGGGGATTTGGATTCCCTGACTTGGTAAAATATTATAATGCTTTTTTACTAAAAAAAAGCTCCTATTACTTTAGAGATGGTGGGGTGAATGATCCAATTTGGTTGCGCATGGAAAGGGGCGTTTGTGCTCCTTTTGACTTGAGATCCGTTTACAGTATGGACAAATTGCCAGTTAATAGATTGAAGTTACGCCCGATTGTGGCTACTAGACATGTGCTTGGAGGATGGTTTCGAGATAATGGAGTGAGCTATGGTTTCAGCAGGGATGCCTCTATATGGTACAATACTGCTTTACAGATTGATAAATGCTTGAATTGGCTCAGTTGGATTAATAAGGGTATTATGAAACTGGCAGATGTGTTGGATGGCGATAGGTTGCTGACTTTTGAGGAATTGACGAATAGGTATGGTCTGAGGCGGACTGAGTTGCGTAGGTACTTAGCTTTAGAGATTATGGTAAATAATAGATTGGAATTGGCTGATGGTTCTATTGGGAATAAACCAGAGATTTGTACTTTATTGGAAGGTCCGGAATACGGGGTACGTACCTATATGCAATGTATGCCTATTGAAGAGAAACTCCAGGGGGCATGGTCTAGATTAAGGACTTTATGGTCGGACGATGTTCTGGTTGAACTCTCTGAGTTGGAGTGGAAATACATTTTGAGGGTTCATTTGACATTGGGTCCTGACATGGGTTTACGTTTGATTCGACAAAAAATTATTGGAAAGTTGTATTGGACACCGGTTAAGATGTTTAGATTGGGGCTCCGGACGGATAATTGGTGTTGGGGCTGTAATAATGATAGGGGTACATTATTGCATTTGTTGTGGGATTGCCCGAGAGTGCTGGAGTATTGGACGGCAGTGTTAGATAGGATTGATTTGATTTATGATGTGGTTTTGCAGAGGTCGGCAGTGAATATTATACTGCTTTCCCGTAAGGACAGGGGTGTTCGGATTAGGAAACATTCTTGTTGGATTGATAGGGCCATAATGGTGGCTATCAAGCTAATACTTAGGGTCTGGAAATCGAGGAAGAAACCTAATGTAGATGAATGGTTGATGGAATTACATGTTTTGGCTCAGTATGATAAGGTTTCATTTCATAACAAAGATAAAGATGATGATTATTTGAATCTTTGGGGTCCCTTTATGGCTTTATATGATTGATGGGAAGGTTTAGGTGGTTGTGGTGGAAAAGGTGGGGTTCCTTTTTTTTTTGTTGTTTTTTTTTTTTTTTGTTGGTTTGTTTGTTTTGTTTGTTCGATGTTGACTTGCCGGTTATGCTTCACTAAGATTGATTTCTTGTTTGAGCTGTATTGTTTATGATGCTCTAGTCTCTTTGTAATTTCATTCTGTAAGCGGATTGTGAAGCATTGTTGCTTTTTAATATCATTGTTTATATGAAAACAATAAAGTGTTGTTGAAAATGAAAAAAAAGAAAAAAGAAATCCGTCTTAACACCGGCCACTACTCATTTACTAAATATTGTCTGCCAGGAACCCTGTGTGATGATCGATACCATTCCTCATCATTTATAGCAAATTAAAATCATAGGTCATAGACCTCGCACAATAAATAATTAAAAATTATGAGTAGCCTTATCATTAGCGAGTCAGTCTCATTCCTGTCTTACAATACTAACTTTCGCCAAGGCCTTCTCCACAATACCCCAGACGGTAAACAATGCCGTACTGACTGTTTCTGATTCGGAGTTCATACAATAATTCCAGAAATCCTGTTGTTTTATTGATTCATAGTCATGAACCAGCCCACCCAATAGTGTCATATAGGTTGTGCCTAATTTTGTACATTGGGTGAGGACATTTCTAGGGGTTTCTAATACCCCGAGAACATTACATATGCTGCATGTTCTTTCCACTTCAGGTATCTTAGTTCTGGTTCCCAGGAAGATCAGTAATGGCAATTGATTTGTTCGAAGTTTCAATCGAAATGTTTGCATTGCCGGTCAAGGACATTGCCTTAAGTACCAATTTCGGTTGGGTGATATTGTATGTAAATATGTTCTCTGTAAAGCGCTTTGGATTAAGGCGCTATATAAATAACACATCATTCTCCAGCATGGGGTCTGGCATGGATTCACATGCTCATGAATATTCCCCGTCGTCAGGCTGGGAATCCTCGGTAAAGAAAAAACCAGTATCAGTTTCGTTTCTGATCTGTCTTTCGTAGTAATAACCAATCACTGGTCTCTGCGTCATACTGACCACAGCCAATGACTGCCCTCTACCTAAGCACCGCCTCTGGCAGCCATCTTCAGATTTTTACCGCACGTTCATGTGTTGGGATCCTCGTGCTATTGCTCTCGAGCGTTAGTGCTATTTTTTCGCGCTTTTTCACAAAAACTTCGATTCTTTCGGTCAAAAGAGCCTCAAGCTCCACCGATCCTACATCCGATCAACGGGGACCCGTGTCGGATTCATCTGTGCCCCTCAAGGGTGAAGATTTCGTCGAGCTACACTTCGGAGGACTCCAGAAGCTTCTCAGGCCCGGTCTCGGAGATGGCCCAGGAGAAGGGAAGCTCGACGCCCGGAAAGCTGTTCAGGGCCTGCCCTGGATGCCAGCTGCAGAACGTCTTCAAGGAGGACGAACACTCTTTCTGCCTTTACTGCCTTCATGGGGACAAGACGCACGTGGAGAAGGACTGTGCGTTTTGCGGCAACATGTCGGAACGGACCATGAAGGACCGCCATCAACGTCTCGCCAGCTGGCTGGAGGGTAAGAGCCCGTCTGGCGAGAAGAAGAAGAAATCTGAGCGGTCTTCTAAGACCTTTGAGGGCGCCCCGGCGACGGGGGCCCAACATAAGGCCAAGCACCGCGAGTCCGCTGGCACCGGGAGCGCCGAACGGTCGGGCTCTACGGGCGCCAGGCAGGGCGCACCCTCCCCGGCACCATCAACCACGAGCCAACGCTCTGGGTCGGGTAAGAGGAAGGCCGAGCACCCGGCGAAACTCCTGGAGAGACCCCGGTCGAGCTCTAAGGCAGAGGAGGAGCGTGGCAGTGCCCCCTCCCTCAAGGATAAGGCGGTGAGCGCACCTAAGGTGGTGAAGGCCTTGATCCATTCGACCAAGCCCTCTATCGAAACGGTCGCGGCGGCCCTGGCCCAGCCTGTGGAGGCTGCACCAGTGGTGGCGGCCTCGGGGCCCAGAATCTCCCTGCCTCCTCGGAGGGAGTCTTCTTTCGTGCCCATCGATAGGACCCCCGTGAAACCCTCCGTGGGGAAGAAGGGGGGGCAGGGCGTCGTCGTAGATTCGGCCTCAACCTCAGAAGAGGAACTGATCGAGGTCTTAAGCCACGGCCTAGGCGTGGAACAAGACCAGCCCGTCGGAATGGGCCCCGACGCAGGTGACGACGACGACATCGTCGAGGATACCGACGGGGCCCCTGCTCGCCCGTCGGATTCCCCTCTGCCAGCGCCGCAAGACAACTCAGCGGCCATTTTGTTGGCTATACAGTCCTTATGCTCCGAGATAAGGACGAGACTACCGTTACCGACGGAGGAACCTCCCCCGTCGGGGGATCCAGAACCGGGACCTTCTGGTGTTCCCCCTACCAAGAAAAGAAGGATCCATCCACCGCCTCCTTTTCAACCGTCGCGCCCCGTCCAGCCCTCCTCCCCGTCCACCCGAGGGGATGATACGGGGACTGACACGGCAGCGACGGGTACGGACGACGAGGCATACGACGAAGATTTTCCGTCGTCGCCTCCCACCAGGGCTTCTCCGCCCGACGAGATTGGATCGTTCCACTCAATGATCGCCAGGGCATCCGAGCTTTTCCAACTCTGCCCTGAGGAGAAGAAAAAGGAAGGCTTCCTTTACCAACGGCGCGAGGCCAAGAGGAAGACGGTCCTCGCAGTGCCTCTGTTGGACGACATTTGGGATGAGGGCCTTTCCCTCCTCAAGAACCCTTCCACGACGCCAGCGAAAAGAGACCGGTACGAGAAAAAGTACCGGGTCCCGGACTCGGCCCCCCTATGCCTCCGGGCGCAGCCTACCCCGGACTCCGTCGTCTCCGCGGCAGCCAGGAAGAAAGCGGGGGGGGGTGCGGCCTCCACGTCGACTTCCCCGCCGGACGGCGAGGGAAAGAAATTGGATGCCATGGGACGCAGAGTCATCTCGTCGGCGGCGACGACGATTAAAGCGGCCAACGCCTTGGCTATCGTGGCCCGCTACGACAGGGAACTCTGGTACAAGATAGCTCCCCTGCTGGATTTTCTGCCGGACGACAAGAGGGCGGAGGCCCTTGAGATCCTGCAGGAAGGTGAGGTGGCCTCGGACCACGCCATCACCGTGGCGACGGACATCGCCGACACTGGGTTCCGCCAGATGGGCAACGGCGTTTGCCTTCGACGTCGCGGATGGCTCAAGGCTACGGACTTTCGGCAGGACGTCCAGACCAGGGTCCTGGACATGCCCTTCGACGGGAACAACCTGTTTGGGAAGACAGTGGACGATTCCCTTCAGGCCATCAAGGCGGATACTGAGACGGCCCGGGCCCTTGGAGTACTGCAGCAACGGCGGACGCCCTTTCGGAGCGGTGGAGGCAAGGGCGCCTCCAAAGGTTCCGGCGGCGGTTTCGCTTCCTACCGTCAAGCGGCCCGCTCGTCGTCGCAAGAGGCCTACAGAGGACGAGGCAAGTCTGGCGGACCCCGCCGTCGTCGCCAAGGAGGCCAAGGCGGCAAGGCCGCGTCCAAGCAGGATTGAACCGGCCGTGGGGTCGGGCCCCCACCGAAGCACCCCGGTGGGAGGCCGGCTGGCGGGCTTCGTCAGCGTGTGGGAGTCCATCTCCACCGACCGTTGGGTGCTGGACGCCCTGGCCCGGGGCCACGCGCTCGAGTTTCAAAGAAGGTGCCCGCGCGTCCCCCCCGTGGCCAGGAAAGAACTTCACGTCCCTCAACTTCTCCTGGAGGTAAAGGCGATGCTCAGAAAGGGCGCCATCGAACTCGTCCCAAAGAGGCTTCGGGGCTCCGGAGTCTACTCGCGTTACTTCCTCGTGAAGAAGAAGACGGGAGGATGGCGCCCCATCCTGGACCTGCGACGCCTGAACAAGTTCATCAAGGCGCAGAAGTTCCGGATGGTCACCCTCCAGCACGTCCTGGGTCAGCTGGAGGAAGGAGACTTCCTATCGTCGTTGGATTTGGAGGATGCCTACTTCCACATTCCCATCCTAAAGGGGCACCGAAAATTCCTCAGATTCGTGGTCCAAGGGCGTCATTACCAGTTCAAAGCCCTTCCCTTCGGACTACGGTCGGCACCCAGGGTTTTCACCAAGTGCCTCGCACCGGTGGCGGCGCAGCTGCGCCGCGAGGGGATTCACGTCTACCCCTACCTGGACGACTGGCTCATCCGCGCCAAGACGAGGGAGCTCGCCGTGGTCCACACGGCAAGGACCGTCCAACTCCTCACGGACCTGGGATTCTCCGTGAACTACGCCAAATCCCACCTGGTGCCCGCGCAAGTCGCACTGTTTCTGGGAGCGAGGCTCGACACAGTGTCCCTTCTGGCCTCCCCGTCGGAGGAGAGGTCCAGGACCATCTTGGGCAAGGTGCAACGGATGTTGGTGGCCGACGCGGCCAAAGTGAGGTCCATCAAGTCCCTCCTCGGGATGATGTCTTCCTGCATCTACCTCATTCCCATGTGCAGGCTCCGGATGCGCCCGTTGCAAGAGTTCCTGGATGCGCGCTGGATCCAGACGACGGGCAGCTTCGAGGAAAGGATCAAGCTCGACGAGAGTTTCCGACGAGCGATACGGTGGTGGGGCACCCGCGCGCATCTGACGGCGGGCATGGGCTTCCAGACCCCAGCCCACCAGGTGACTGTGACCACGGATGCCTCCCTAGAAGGGTGGGGAGCGCACACCGAAAATCTGCACGCAAGGGGACTCTGGCTCCCGACGGAGAAGTCCCTGCATATCAACGTCCTGGAGCTCCGTGCAGTGTTTTGGGCCCTCAGGTCCTTCCTTCCGTCCCTCAAGGGCAAGGTGGTGAGGATCTTCACCGACAACACCACCACCATGTTTTACATCAGGAAACAGGGCGGAACCAGGTCCCCAGCGCTGTCCAAGGAGGCGCAGGACCTGTGGCATTGGGCCGTCGCCCAAGGGATTCTTCTGGTGCCGTTTCATCTGGCAGGGATAAAAAACACCATCGCCGACTCACTCAGCAGGGAGCTGCGCTCGTGCCACGAGTGGGAACTACGGCAGGATCTGGTGGATCGCCTCTTCCGACGGTGGGGCACACCCCAGATCGACCTGTTCGCGACGGCGACGAACACCAAGTGCCGGAGGTTCGCCAGCAGGTTTCCCCAGACGAGGAGCATGGGCGATGCTTTCTCGTTCCCCTGGGAGGGCCTGTTCCTCTACGCGTTCCCTCCCTTGCCTCTGCTAATCCGGCTCGTCAACCAGCTCAAGAGGTCACGGTGCAGGATGATCCTCGTCGCACCTGCGTGGCCGAGGCAGATATGGTTCCCGGACCTTCTGGACTTGTCGGCGTCCCCGCCAATCAAGCTGCCGGCGGACGCGGATCTACTCTCCAGGGAAGGAGGCGCCATCCTCCACCACGACCCGAAGTCGCTGAACTTGCAGGCCTGGCTCCTGCAGCGCTAGAGTTTGGAGGATACGACATACCGGCCGATTGCAGAGAGGTTCTTGCAAAGGCCAGGGCGTCCTCGACTCTTAAATGCTACGGACACAAATGGAAGAGGTTCTCTGTCTGGTGCCACGCACAGAAGATTAACCCTCTACGGATTACGGCTCCCCAAGTGCTGCCGTACCTGCTGACGCTGGCCAAAGCTGGTCTGGCACACGCGTCCATCAAGATTCATCTTGCTGCGATCTCCCGTTACACCAGAACCACGGGCCGGACGTCCTTGTGGTCTCATCGTCTGGTGAAAGAGTTCATGAAGGGACTGTTCAGATCGTTCCCGCCGGTGAAGGCTCCGGCCCCGGCGTGGGAGCTCAACGTGGTGCTGACCAAACTCATGGGACCTCCGTTCGAGCCTCTGCACTCGGCCCCGTTGAAGTTTCTATCGTGGAAAACAGCTTTTCTCGTGGCCATCACCTCCGCACGACGAGTGGGAGAGATCCAGGCCCTTTCCTGCAAGGCCCCGTACTTGACTTTCCACGACACGAGGGTAGTGCTCAGGACGCACCCCTCCTTCATGCCCAAGGTACCGTCGGACTTTCATCTCAACGAACCCTTGGTGTTACCTGTGTTCTTCCCGTCGCCTTCGTCGCCGGCTGAGAGGACTTTGCACTCGCTGGATGTAGCTAGAGCGCTGAAGTTCTACGTGGACCGCACGAAAGGTTTTCGGAAGACGTCACAACTCTTTGTGAACTTGGACCTGTCAATCAGGGGAAGGCTCTCTCGAAGGCTTCCATCTCCAGATGGCTCTCCGGCTGTATCATGTACTGTCACCGGTTGGCAAACCGACCGCTGCCTGGCCGTCCGAGAGCCCATTCCACCAGAGCGATCGCGGCTACCACGGCGTTCCTATCTGGTGTGCCCCTGCTGGACATATGCAGGGCTGCTACGTGGAGGTCGACGCACACCTTCACGAAATTCTACTGCGTCGACCGGGATTCCAGGGAGGAGTCCAGGGTCGGCCAAGCAGTGCTGCGCAACCTGTTCGCCTGAGGTGAGCCTGGTGAGGAGGTAAGATGCTTAATGTTGAGTTGATGTGATGCTTAATGTTGAGCCTTTGCCACCTCCCGTGGTTGTGCATGTGTGTACTGCTATGTATTCTTTATTCATGAGCATGTGAATCCATGCCAGACCCCATGCTGGAGAAGGAACAAGTTACTTACCTGTAACTGTTGTTCTCCAGCATGGGTCTGGCATGGATTCACATGCGAACCCTCCCGCCTACCCCTCTGCGGCTCTTCACTTGGTCATACTGCCACTTCACGTGCTTCCAAATCTGAAGATGGCTGCCAGAGGCGGTGCTTAGGTAGAGGGCAGTCATTGGCTGTGGTCAGTATGACGCAGAGACCAGTGATTGGTTATTACTACGAAAGACAGATCAGAAACGAAACTGATACTGGTTTTTTCTTTACCGAGGATTCCCAGCCTGACGACGGGGAATATTCATGAGCATGTGAATCCATGCCAGACCCATGCTGGAGAACAACAGTTACAGGTAAGTAACTTGTTCCTTATTATCATTAAATAGCGTTGTGTCTGCAGATAGGAGTGTAAAGCATTAGATACATATTTATGTCTCTAGGTTTTTGTAGTTGTTGGCCCAGTCTCATTTGCATACTTTAGTTTTATACAGTTGATTTAGGACAGGCACCCTGGTCCCTCTTTCAAAGTCTGGTTTGCAGCCTAGCTTCCCATAGAGTCTGGCCATTAATTGGCCATCATCTGTATTATTTCCACCATTTTATTTTTATTTATTTTTTACATTTGTAGAGCGCTCTACAGCCCACGGGCATTGAGGCGGTTAAAACGGGTCGTAAGAAGGCATATTTAAGGGTTACAAAAAGCCGCCCAGCAAGTATTCTTGAGATTACATGTTACAGACAAATTGGTACATACATTAGCAGTAGACATACAGACTGTTAGGATGTACACGTAGGGCCTGCAGGTTTACACGAAGAGCTTGGTTTGGATGGCCTTACGAAAGGCACCATGGGATTCAATTAGCCTAAGGTGTGGTGCTAAGGCGTTCCAGTGGGTGGCAGCCATGGTGGGGAAGCTAGTGCCACCAGCACGTGCTTTGTTAGTTTTTGGAACCGTAATCATGTTGGCATATGCTGTTCTGGCTGGCCTGGTGGTGCAGGGTTTGGCGATCCTTTGGACAAGGTAAGGTGGGGCCATGTCATGGAGGCATTTGTGCGTCAGGGCAAGGCTTTTGAATATGATTCTTTCCTTGAATGGGAGCCAGTGGACTTGTTTTCTGAGACCTGAGATATGGTCCCTGCGTGAAGTACCGGTGGCATTGTTCTGAACCAGTTGTAGTTTAGCAAGGTTTTTCCCTGATGTTCCTATGAGTAGGGCATTGCAATAGTCAAGCCTTGAGCCGATTATTGCCCTGGCGATAGTGAGGCAGTTCTGTTGGGAGAGATATGGCCTCACGGCATTGAGCAGTTTTGAGTGGTAGGCTGCGGCGGAAGCTATGGCATTGACCTGCCTGTCCATAGTCAGGTTCGGATCCAGTTAAACACCAAGGGTTTTGACTGTTTGAGAGACTAGGATAGGGATGTTGTCAACAGTGAAGGAGCTGTATTGCTTGTCCAGCCTGCCCAGGGTGGACGGGGATCCAATAAGCAGAAGTTTGGTTTTCTCAGTATTGAGGCATAGCCAGTTTTTTGCCATCCAAGATTGGATAGTGGCGTAAATGGAGTTGAGGGTGTTAAGGTCGGTCGTGTAATCACCCGAGAGGGGGATGAGCACCTGAGTGTATTCAGCATAGTTGGTGTATGAGATGTCCAGGGCGTCCAGAATTTTGAAGAGGGGCCTCGTGAAGAGATTGTAGAGGGTGGGGGCAATGCATGAACCCTGTGGGACGCCGCACTGAATGAGGCTGGGATTGGCAGAGGTTGTGTCGGAAAAAACCTTCATTACTCTTTCTTGCAGAAAGGAGGTTATCCATTTACAGGGGGAGAAATTAGCTGCGGTGACGAGATGGTGGCATAGGGTCTTGTGATCAACAAGGTCAAAGGCAGCAGATAGGTCCAGAAGGAGAAGTAGTGCAGGTTTGCCTGCATCTCTAAGATCGTCCATCTGATTCTTAAGGTCAAGGAGGGCCGTTTCGGTGCCATGTCGCGGCCGGAAGCCGGATTGCCAAAGCCCTAGTAGGTGGTTGTCCTCCAGGAACTTTTGCACTTGCAGGTAAACTGCTTTTTCCAACATTTTCAGTAGGAATGGGACAGTGGTGATAGGTTTGTAATTCCCTGGGACCGATGGGTCTAGGGCAGGTTTTTTGAGGAGTGGTCGGACCCACGCTTCTTTGAGTCCAGCTGGGACGTGGCCAGACTGGAAGGATGCTTTGATGAAGGCAGTGATAAAAGGCGCAAGGGGGATTGCACAGTCCTTAATGACCTGCGCAGGGCAGGCGTCCCCTTTGCAGTTTGATAGATGTGAGGAGGGCAATGACTTCAGACTCAGTCATGTGCTTAAATTCAAAAAGAGGAGGTTGGTTGTGTCGGTGGCTGGTGAGGGTGGGCTGTGGCTGTTGGCTATGATATCGATAAGCGCCCTTTGGTGGGCCAGGATTTTGGAGTGCAGGGTGTCCAGTTTCTCAAGCATGGCCAATTGAATTTCGTTGCACCAAGCCTCGTCTTTAACAAGAGTGGGAGGAGGGGAGGTGGGGGTTTCAAGCTCTCTGAAGATGGCAAAATTGTCTTTAGTGGCGGATTTGGCGTTGGCTATCCTTGTGTTAAAGGATAGGGCTTTGGTCTTGATAATGGCTGTCTTATATTCATTAGAGAGTGCCTTGAAAGCAGCTTTAGTGGAATCTTTGGGGTTATTCTTCCAAGAAGTATGTGCAGCTCTCTTCTTTGAACGCAACTGTAGGAGCTCCTGGGTAAACCAGGCATTCGCACGTTTGACTTTCTTTGCTTTTTTGAGGGTTAGTGGGGCTACCGTGTCTACGGCTAGAGTGATGCTCTTTTTAAAGTGATGAGCAAGAATGGTGGGTTCATTGCTAAAGGGGGGGAGCAGTGCAGGCACCAGAAAGTATGGAGTGAGGTTTTCCCTGGTGAGCAATTTAGAGCTTCTAGAGAGTGCGGCAGGAAGAGGAACACCAGAGCTGGGGGGTCCTTTAGAGGTGTTAATGTCAAATATGCTGTGTTGGTCGGACCACTGAATGGGAGCGATCTCTTTGATATTTAGTAAGCAGTTGTGGTGGGAGACCCAGTCCAATGTGCGGCCTTTGGTGTGGGTGGGGGCGGTGATTGCCTGGGAAAATCCTAGAGTGGAGAGGGCCTTGTGTAAGGCAGTGGCGTTGTGGTCACTGGGGTCATTTAGGCCGAGGTTGAGATCTCCTAGGAGGATGATTTTTGAGGTCTTCTTAAGATTGTCAGACAGTGAATGGATTAGGGCATCATGGAAGTCTGAGCTGGGCCCGGGAGGGCGATAGACAATGTGAAAGGCAATAGTGCAGTTAGGTGATAGATTGAGCTTAAGTAAAAGGTAATCAGAGCTTGAGCCCGGGTCCGCCTGGACTATCCTGATTGAGAGTGTCTCCCTTTGCGATGGCAGCAACTCCACCCCCTCTGTGGGAAGTACGATCCTGTCTATAAATGGAGAATCCCTCGGGTATGGCAATGGATAGGGCAGGGCCTGATGCTTCGTTTAGCCAGGTTTCACAAATGAAGAGGATGTCTAATTTGTTTTTGACTATGAGGTCGTGCACATCCAAGGCGTGTGCCGGTAGGGACCGAGAGTTGATTAGGGCACATAGCAGTGGGGAGTCAGTCGTGTTCCGTGTGTCAGAGGTATTTGCGATGCCGGGCAGTGCAGTTACACTAAGGCAGTAGTAGCACAGGGTGCAGTCACATTTAAGGCACTAGTAGCACAGGGTGCAATCACATTTAAGGTAGCATTGGCGCAGGGTGCAATCACATTTAAGGCAGTAGTAGCACAGGGTGCAGTCACATTTAAGGCAGCATTGGCACAGGGTGCAATCACATTTAAGGCAGTTTTAGGCATGGCACACCATCTTTCTGGCATCACGGAGCATGGGTTGCAGTCATGGGTGATAATGCTCTGAGGAAGCGGAATGAAAGGAGCATGTCCAGTTTTAGATAGTCTGTGGTGGTTCCGCCAGGCTCTGGACCTGTGGTGTGTGACATTAGGAGGTACGGCAGGGGTGAACGGTGCCTTAGCAGGCATTGAGTGTGGCAATGGATACACTAGCCCGTTCGGCGAACTTGTGGTTGGTGAGGGGCTGTCGGCAGAAAGAGAATTGCACGTGATGTGTACATGGCTATCGGCAGCTACACTGGTCGGCTTTGCAGGAGCGGGGCTGAGTGGTTGTGGGATTGGCCAACCATGTTGTCATTGTACAAATCCTTCAAGTTGTAAAACACTTAAAACCCTTTCTTGGCAAACAACTTAGATAAGATACCATTCAGACCTTGTACATACATAATACATGTATAGCATCTCCTGTTTGTGATGGTTTTGATTTAATAAAAAATCCAAAGCAACACAACTATAAAAAGCACAATAATCCTATGGACTCCAAATCCCATAAAACTTTAAACACTGGGACGAGGAAGAGGAAGAAGGAGTTAATATGGATTAACGGGAACAGTAACACCATGCAAAAAGTGTAGACTAGTTGCTGTGATGGAAAACAGTTGTGCCTGACATTTAAAAATGGTGTCCCTTTTCAAGTTAGTAGTGAAGGTGGAAACAAGAGATGTAGAGCGGGAAGCAGAACCGAAGGCAGACACCTGAAAGCAGACCGTGCTGATGGAGGCAGGTGCTTCCTACTGGAAAGGTGAGAGACCGGAAAAGCATGGCGAGTACTGCAGCACCACTGCTGGGAAGCCGGCAGCAGTGAACAGGCTGTCAGGGACGCGGTTGCACTGAAGAGCAGCAGTTCAACCAGTGGGCGAAGGAGAAGCTGACGGGAGAGCTGGAAAAGGGTCTGCTGAGCGGCAAACGCTTTCCTGAAGCAAGGACTTTGTCGCAGCAATGCACCATGGGTTGGGAAAGCCAGAAAACACTGGTGAGTCTGCCCAGGAGGGTTGGGAGCCCCGGGACGTACCGACAGGCGTACAAGCAATTGAATAATTGTTGTGAATATCAACCAAGTAATATACAAAGAGACATTTGTATAGAAAGACAACATTTACTCAAGTCTCATATGATATATGATATGATAAGTCATTTATAACGTGCGTGTACACAAGTGTTTCTAGGCGTGAGATGTCGGTATGGGGAACATTGAGTCAAACTTGTCATAAGCAATTTGAACACCAACAAAGAAGTTGAAAGTCAAGATCTGTACGAATCTTCATATATAAGCAAAGAATACTAATCATAACCAATATGTCAATATGAGGAAGACTGGAACAAGTATTGCCACAAGCCAATGAACACTAACAACAAACAAAGCTTGAACAAGTCTCCATATATGAAATTTCAATATGGGGGAAGTTGGAACAAGTAATACTTGGAGTCAATAAAGTATAAACAGTGAATGAGTACTACTGTGTTATACGTAAAGAGAACTGAAAGATAAAGAAAAGGTTCTTAAAAGACCTGGAGAAAGAAGTGCATTAGGCAATGAGCCTGTGGGGGCAATCTTAAAGACCTCACCTGATGAGGAGGAGTTGTCCACTTTCTGTGACGCTTTCCCTTTTTTCCTTCTTAAAGGATAGTTCCGGGACTTTTTTTTTATTGTCCCTACGGGTCGGCCATGTGTTTGTAAGCATAAATCGGTACATCGTAGGAAACTTTCCTATGGACCTTACCCGACTTTTCGCCCATTATCGCACTCGAAATCAGCCTCCATTTTGTGATAATCCTATCATTCCGCCGCATCGACCTGGCTCACCTGCCTTTGCGGCACTAAATCAAATCCCCCGCCCCTGAAACAGACTTTATCAAAACATTCATATTCCCCGCCTCTATCCGTGACGTGACTGTGCTGCGTAGGCAAACGCGCCCAGGCGTCTTCTACGCGACTCCACACAGACCCCGGAAATCAACACAGATCAGCTCACAATACAGCGCACCACAATTCGGAATATGAAACTGTACTTTGAAATCAAACCGCAAGATTGTAAATGTGGTAAAGTACATTTATTTGACATCAAATGTTTAGAGAATATTCAGCGATTTGCATTTTTATTTGCTCATGTTCCAAAAAGTTCGTATTGAGGAACGCGATGGTCCTTTGCTGTACACAGGGTCTTAGAGCATCTCACAATACAGCACCACAATTCGGAATGTGAAACCGTGGTTTAAAAGCAAACGGCAAGATTGTACATTTGGCAAAGTACGTTTATTGGACATCAAATGTTTAGAGAATATTCAGCGATTTGCATTTTTATTTGCTCTCGATCCAAATTAGTTCGTCTTGAGGGAAGCGATGTTCGTGTGCAGTACACAGGGTGTTGGTTTACGATAAAAATAAGCTCTTCTGTCGCACTGATAATCGCATGGCTGTTCCAACAACGAGGCACTAGGCCACCACAACGGTAGGTATGTTGCATCTAACCGTTAGTACCGCGTAAGGGCATACTTGTACTTGGCGATCGTCCCATAAAATGGTCAGGGTGGTAACGTTGTTCACGCGGAGAAGCAACTGGCGGCTGTAGAAGCCGTCCGCCGGTGTCTGGTACTCGTGACACAGACAGTAGTGAATGATGTACCTAAAAACATAAAAAATGAAATTAGTCTCACCATCAGATCCTTATTAAAATTATTCATTTCATAGCGAGGACAGCGCTACTGGGTGTACACAAGTGTTTAAAGGCGTGGCGAGGCATGGAGGGGGGGGAGTGGAGTACAAGTTAAGTAGCATAAAATAATAAATAAATAGGGCCAGCTGGTGGCAAGTGCAAGGTAAGTGCAGAACAAGTGCTGGGAAGGGGGGGCTGTAGGATACTGAGACAGTCCCCCAGTGCAGGGGTTGACAGGGAGGCAGTGCAGGTGGAGAGTGGAAGGGCCCAGGACCGAGGTCGCAGACAGTGGACCAGTTGTAGCAGGGGAGAGGGAGAGAGAAAGCAGAAGCAAAGAGGAAGGTTTTGAGGTGCTTCAGTAAAAGAAGATGGTTCTCCTCCAGATAGTGCGCGGTAGAAAACACTATGCCACATAGAACGAACAAGTACAACTGAACCCGTCTTTAAAGCCACTGTATAGTAATGAAATTGCGGTATAAACTCATCAAAAGTTACTTACATTATATTTGCATTTTCCATTGTGTCTCTGTGTAGGGCAGACCCGAAACACCACTCCTTCTTTGCCGACGTTACTTCTTCTAATGAACGTGGCTCATCGTTTCGTTTCTGAAATTTTATTCATTATCTTTTCTTAGTCTTTCAGGATGGTCCCGGCCTGTCAAGGTCAAATCACAATAGAACCTTATATTGGGTCGTGGGCCGTTCCGCCACCCGAGCAAAACATCAAAGCAGCTGACCTTCACTTTGAGCGAGCACACATTTCTAGTTAGCTCCAGTTAGTGTAAGGGCATCTTGTCTGCGTGCCTTTTTTTTTATTGTCCCTATGGGTCGGCCATGTGTTTGTAATACGGAAACATTCTATAATTTTTGTAAAAATGATTTATATTACTGTTTGGTTTAATTGCAATGGGCCTGCAACATGAGGAGACTCGAGAGAACAGACAATCGAATTACAATCATTTAAACCGTGATGTGTATTTCTCAATGAGCTCTGCTTTAGGTGGACATGGAACAGAGGCAATGTTGGGTGGCAATGCAGTTGTCCCCTGCATAGGTTCGTTCACCACTCCATGTATGTGCCTATCGAGGACATCTACGATAAGTCTCTCAATAAACTCATATTGCATATCCTCAAACACTGGTTTGATCACCCATTGTTTACTTCTTTTAGTGAAGGCCTTATTGTAGCGAAGCGTCCCTAAAGTTCCGGTCGTCCTACTTTGTTGACGGCCAACATTATGGTTATGTGCCAAGACCGCTAGAAGAGTCCGATTTATCATGCCTTCCATGCCAAAATGCAATCTTTTGGGCCTGTACTTTAGGCACATATTGTGGAACACCTCCAAATCTCCTGTGTGGCAGAATTCCGTGAGTCCCCTCAAATCTCTTGTTATAGTTTTATCAAATACAATCTTTTCAATGGCCTTGTGAGTGGGTGATGAAGGAATCAACCACTTCTTCTTCCGTGCCTCCTCTGTGGACAAATGGCCATGTTCACATTTGTGGAAATGCTCATTTGTCGACCATTGATGTACGTTGCTACAGTGCAACATTACTGACCGCCATTTTTCCAGTAGAATTTCCAACGACCCTTCACATGTTTTTGAGCTCCACCAAAGATGGTTGCTGATTGACTTGGACCACTGTGAAATACCTTGCATATCTTTTTTTTTTCCTGCAGCCGACAATTTTTTATTGATTGTTTTTGCAAGATGCCATACGTCAAATTGGTGATTTATATTTTTGTACTGTTCTCTCATTGTCTTGGCAATTGAAACGTGTCTGTCCGTGGCTATCAGGTCGATCACCATTCCCCGCGATTGTAGTTCTTGCAATGATGCTACAAAGCCAACTTTCTCCATGGCCACTGAGGATGTACTTTGTGACACCTGCACGACCACCGAACTCACAATTTTCTTACTTTCCATGTCCTGAAAGTGGTAGGTGCAGTACTTGGCTGAAAATCCTGGACTGTCGCATTGTCCATCACCGGCTAGCCTGAAGCGTTTGCCCGCGAATGTACTTTCCATTGACATTTTTTCCATTCTCCAAGCTTCGCTGATGGCTGGAAATAGATAATCGGTTTGGTATTTGTAGAACTGACTTTTCGCAATGAAATGGATTCCCACAAACTGAAAGAAATACTGTAACTTTTTAAAACTTGAACCACTAAAAAGTGCGGCCGCTGCACAAAGTAGATTGCCTGCTGGCAGTTGCCCCAGCATGGGTTGTGCAGACCATGCGAACGGATGATATTGTGTACAGGTGGCATGTATTTTAAGGTTAGTGCCTCGAATTGCACGAGTCACATTAATCAATGGCTCCCCACATACTTCCCCACCAACCCAATGCCCACATTTCATCATCATAATAATATCCATCAAACAGCTATCGAATACAATGAATTTGGCCTCTTTCCTTATACTGTCACTCTGCATCCCAGCTGGTTCGGCCTGTAACGTTGAGGACATGTCACTCGCATGAAAGGTACAATCTCTGATATCGTCTTCCGCTATGCTGAGTGATATTGATGGTGTTTCATTGTCGTCCACTTCATTCTCTTCCATTGCAACATCTGTTCCTTGTCCGGAGATGGGAGAAAAAAACAATGTCTTCAACTTTCGCGTGCTCTTATTTTTTGCGGGTGTGGATTCTGTGAATTGATCTACGACTGCATCCAAACTACCAGGAGGACATTCACTATCAATGGCTGGTGGTGGTATAGCTCCGTTGTCAATCACTTCATATTCTTCCCATTGGCACGATGCATCTCCAGTCTCAAGTCCCTGCCAAAAGGTTTGACAAGCAACATCTCTCGTTCGCTTCACTGTCTGTGTAGATCTAGTTCTTACACCCACTCGCAACTAGAGGACAGATTAGAAAAGGGATGTTCAGTTTAAACACAACTTACAGTATTGAACTATTGACAGTGAAAGACAACATAATATAGTGAACAGGACACTAACCTTCTTTTGCTTTCTTTTCTTTGAAACTTTCTTTCCTCGAACTTCAACATCTGGACGCTGTTGCTCCGACTCGTGTGTGCATGTCTCCACTTCCTCTCGCGCTGCAACGACTATACTTTCATGATAAGCACATCCATCACTCACTGAGGCTCCATCGACTCGCTGAAACATAGAACTTTCATTAGTATGTATAATAATATTGAAAACACAAAATGTACTTGGGGACCAATACCCATACGTACATCTCAATAGCAAAACACGAATGAACGCATTGTGTAGAACATTCAAACGACAATAGTTCACGCATTGTTGATCTAGTTAGATTGAACTGTCAAGATCCATACCTCAGGCTCCGCATAGACTTCCATTGATGATATTATTGAAGATGACGCTTCAGCAACTCCCTGAAACACAGTAATTGCATTAGTATGGTTTTCTATTTTGTTTAAAAGAACATAAACTTTCTGCAGGCGTCAACGGCTCATCTAAATAGACCTGCACAAATGATCAGTTGTCTAAAATAGATAATGGATATCTAAATATGATTCGATTTGCTCCATCGTTGGAAGTGTCACCACCCAGAGATCTGCATCAACTACTAGGGGTGATGTTCTTGTTGAAGAAGCTCCGTCAGCTCCCTGAAACATAGTACTTGCGTTAATAAAGAAGGAAGTATAGCGGATGTAATCACGTCATTTGATCTCGCATGATTGATCTGTCAGTATCCATACCTCGAAATGCATAAGAACATCAAGGGACGCTGTAACTGCGGTGCACACTTCTGCAAGCTGTTGCGCCGACCCGTAACTGCATGCTCCCCCTTCCTCTTGGACTAATGCTCCATCGACTCCCTGAAACATAGGACTTTCATTAGTAATGAACACAATATTGAAAAAAGAAGACACATAGGAGGGCGACGACAGAAGGACATACCAATGGCTAAAAACGAAAGAAACATTGTGTGTAACAATCACGCTACAAGAATGCAAGATCTGATGATCTCCATCGATGGAACTGTCCGGAAACGTACCTCGAGCATCTGAGTGACATCTACGGTTGTCGTCAATGCGTTGGACTCCTCAGCATCTCCCTGAAAGACAGTACTTGCATTATTTTGGATAACAATAATTATAACTGAAAACAAAGACTAGAGGACGAGTACTGTGGTGTACCATTAGGTAAAATAATTACACGATCAATTAAAACTATTGATTTACATGCCTAAAACAAGTCAGTGTCAGAATAGCTAAGTAAGATTACCCGATAGGCGCTTGAAGTGGCTGATGACTGCAATAACGACACGGATGGAGAATCTTCAGCCTTCATATTGAGTGGATACATAAATGGGGAAATTATTGTTAGCTAATGCTACACACTACCGCAATGCCGAGAGATAAATACGTAAACTTGACTCACCAGTGGAGGGATGTGGACGAATAGAGTGGGAATAGCGGTTGAGAGCAATTTTCGCCTCGCTCGCGGTGTTTTCGTCCTTATTAGCAATGATGTGGAGTACATGTCTGGGCTAAAGTGCCTGCTGCAGATGCGGTATCGATCACCCCTCTTGTCCGCAAAGACTTCTAGGACTCTACTTTCTATCTCAGAGGCTGGATATCCGCAATATCGGACCCATTCTCTTATCTGATCTATTGTCTTAGGGAAAACATGCATTATAGTACCTTCAGATTTGTTATGGGTCTTCGAAGGGCAACCGCCAATGGAACAGGCAGGCATTATGGAAAGTTCTGAAAAGTAAAGATCAACAATTCTCTATGAATACCAATGTGTTAAAACATTAAATGACACATAAAAGGTTCAATGCAAGGTCCGTTTTGGTTCTTGGAACTATACATGTTATTCACATGCGGATAAGTATTTCAATAACTTTCAAAAAATAGAAAAAGTAATTTGACTAAACTCAGAACATGTGACTAGTTCCTTGCATGTACTGTCGTGAACGAAAAGAAAACATGGATGCAATTTGATGACTACTAGCAAATAGATATAAATTAAAAAATTGGACGCAAAATGATTATGGTACATGGACTTACCTTGACGAACAAACAGTTAGATGCAGGGATCAGAGTAGTTTCTTGTCGTAGAACAGGGAGCAGTTCACAGGTTGCAAACTGACGAGTTTGCTCAAAGTGGTCACGGAAGTTCACAGAGACGAAGAGCAGATAACCAGCACCTTCACGGGTTGACTAGCAAAGCGCAAAGAAGTTCTCATTAGAAATATGAAGTGGGTTATAAAGAATTCGAAACAGGGGTGTGTTTGTGAATGAATGACGTGTATATGTCGTGGCATTATGCGGTCTGCAGGGGGCCGTCCAGCGTGAGGGGGGATGCTTGGCAGGAGACACGGGGTCTGGAGGTAGACATGGGAACAACAACCCATGCTCTATAGACCACTTTGAAGTGTACATGGTCTTTGGCACCTCTTGGCCTTTATCGCTCCCTGACAGCTCCACTTGCCAGCACAAGTACCCCGGTGCGAACTGCCTTTGATAGGGCGGGGGGTGGATCGGGGCGGTGGTCGTGCAGACAAGACACAGGAAGACTCGTGAATGGAGACACACTTATGTGGATTGCAGGGGGCCGTCCAGCGTGAGGGGGGATGCTTGGCAGGAGACACGGGGTCTGGAGGTAGACATGGGAACAACAACCCATGCTCTATAGACCACTTTGAAGTGTACATGGTCTTTGGCACCTCTTGGCCTTTATCGCTCCCTGACAGCTCCACTTGCCAGCACAAGTACCCCGGTGCGAACTGCCTTTGATAGGGCGGGGGGTGGATCGGGGCGGTGGTCGTGCAGACAAGACACAGGAAGACTCGTGAATGGAGACACACTTATGTGGATTGCAGGGGGCCGTCCAGCGTGAGGGGGGATGCTTGGCAGGAGACACGGGGTCTGGAGGTAGACATGGGAACAACAACCCATGCTCTATAGACCACTTTGAAGTGTACATGGTCTTTGGCACCTCTTGGCCTTTATCGCTCCCTGACAGCTCCACTTGCCAGCACAAGTACCCCGGTGCGAACTGCCTTTGATAGGGCGGGGGGTGGATCGGGGCGGTGGTCGTGCAGACAAGACACAGGAAGACTCGTGAATGGAGACACACTTATGTGGATTGCAGGGGGCCGTCCAGCGTGAGGGGGGATGCTTGGCAGGAGACACGGGGTCTGGAGGTAGACATGGGAACAACAACCCATGCTCTATAGACCACTTTGAAGTGTACATGGTCTTTGGCACCTCTTGGCCTTTATCGCTCCCTGACAGCTCCACTTGCCAGCACAAGTACCCCGGTGCGAACTGCCTTTGATAGGGCGGGGGGTGGATCGGGGCGGTGGTCGTGCAGACAAGACACAGGAAGACTCGTGAATGGAGACACACTTATGTGGATTGCAGGGGGCCGTCCAGCGTGAGGGGGGATGCTTGGCAGGAGACACGGGGTCTGGAGGTAGACATGGGAACAACAACCCATGCTCTATAGACCACTTTGAAGTGTACATGGTCTTTGGCACCTCTTGGCCTTTATCGCTCCCTGACAGCTCCACTTGCCAGCACAAGTACCCCGGTGCGAACTGCCTTTGATAGGGCGGGGGGTGGATCGGGGCGGTGGTCGTGCAGACAAGACACAGGAAGACTCGTGAATGGAGACACACTTATGTGGATTGCAGGGGGCCGTCCAGCGTGAGGGGGGATGCTTGGCAGGAGACACGGGGTATGGAGGTAGACATGGGAACAACAACCCATGCTCTATAGACCACTTTGAAGTGTACATGGTCTTTGGCACCTCTTGGCCTTTATCGCTCCCTGACAGCTCCACTTGCCAGCACAAGTACCCCGGTGCGAACTGCCTTTGATAGGGCGGGGGGTGGATCGGGGCGGTGGTCGTGCAGACAAGACACAGGAAGACTCGTGAATGGAGACACACTTATGTGGATTGCAGGGGGCCGTCCAGCGTGAGGGGGGATGCTTGGCAGGAGACACGGGGTCTGGAGGTAGACATGGGAACAACAACCCATGCTCTATAGACCACTTTGAAGTGTACATGGTCTTTGGCACCTCTTGGCCTTTATCGC
This sequence comes from Ambystoma mexicanum, assembly GCF_040938575.1. Classification (NCBI taxonomy): domain Eukaryota; kingdom Metazoa; phylum Chordata; class Amphibia; order Caudata; family Ambystomatidae; genus Ambystoma; species Ambystoma mexicanum. Next base: position 292,594,434 of record NC_090936.1, on the reverse strand, counting down.
TCCCTGACAGCTCCACTTGCCAGCACAAGTACCCCGGTGCGAACTGCCTTTGATAGGGCGGGGGGTGGATCGGGGCGGTGGTCGTGCAGACAAGACACAGGAAGACTCGTGAATGGAGACACACTTATGTGGATTGCAGGGGGCCGTCCAGCGTGAGGGGGGATGCTTGGCAGGAGACACGGGGTCTGGAGGTAGACATGGGAACAACAACCCATGCTCTATAGACCACTTTGAAGTGTACATGGTCTTTGGCACCTCTTGGCCTTTATCGCTCCCTGACAGCTCCACTTGCCAGCACAAGTACCCCGGTGCGAACTGCCTTTGATAGGGCGGGGGGTGGATCGGGGCGGTGGTCGTGCAGACAAGACACAGGAAGACTCGTGAATGGAGACACACTTATGTGGATTGCAGGGGGCCGTCCAGCATGAGGGGGGATGCTTGGCAGGAGACACGGGGTCTGGAGGTAGACATGGGAACAACAACCCATGCTCTATAGACCACTTTGAAGTGTACATGGTGTTTGGCACCTCTTGGCCTTTATCGCTCCCTGACAGCTCCACTTGCCAGCACAAGTACCCCGGTGCGAACTGCCTTTGATAGGGCGGGGGGTGGATCGGGGCGGTGGTCGTGCAGACAAGACCCGTTTGCCGCAGGGCCTCACCAAGGAGAGGCCATCTAACTGAATGTAAGAGGATGGCTGCAGGATCTACTACATGGAATGCAGGGGGGTGAGTTTATAAATACCTCACCCTCCCAGGAGAATATACACTAGATTCATTTAAAAAATCAAAACAACCATTGTTAAAATATATGTTGGGCTTTATTTTAGATTTTAATTAAACATAAATAATAAACATTACACATTGTAAAGTTGAGGTTGCAGCACATCGAGGGAAAATCCGCGGTATTGTCCACTGTCACTGGGGAAATGTTGTCTAATGGCAAGTACCGCACAGGCAGGTATTACTCTCCGAACGCGGTGTCCGAGCCTCCCGTGAAGCCACCAAGTGAAGCAACGATAGGCCACCAGCCTGTACCACCTGTGAAAAAAAAAGATGCAAACTGTATTAAACTGACCAAACTTTCTTATCAATGTCGATTCAGGTAACACATGTCATTTTTCTTAGAAAAAAATTATATCTAGAAAATGCACTATATGGAACAAATTTACATGCGTTCGAATGATATGTAAATGTAATTTTATATGTGGGAGACGACCATGAAATAGTGGTGGCATCACTGACATCACAAACAGAGTATACTTACTCGTTACTCGGATTACGCGGACGAACAGTGCCGCGAAGTTCGTGCATAAGCACCATCATCATCCTCAACACGGTCCGTGAGAGGCAGGCTTCCCTGAACTCTGGCAGCTCGGTGATGCATTGCGGACTTTGCTCGCCTTCCTGCAGACTTTGCTCGCTTTCCGAAATGTAGGCCAAGCACCCGGAATTTTCACGGCAGCAGCAGTTCTCCTCCTCAGTTGGCATTAGCTCGCACCGATTGCACGTGCACCAGGTGGAGACGCCGTCCATGCGACATGGTCCAGGCTCTTCATCCGTTGACTGGTCCTCCCAACTGCCGTCCGAATCCCCATCGTTTTCGCGTGCTTGACTTTCCAGTAGTTCTTCCTCGGTGTACTCGGGCTCGTACATATACGGCATTATTGTGGCCATTGTGCGGTAAAGATAGTAAAATAATTTACAGAGATGGTACAGGTGTTCACACGGGCTACAAGCGGCGAAGGTAGCTGACCAGAGCACTGAAACGAGTCACAGAATACTCAAAGTAACACAGAGAGAGGAATGGAATCGAAAATCTGCTGCTGTGTGTTGTGAAACGGTCTGTTTATACTTATTGGGGAAAGAGGCGTCCTGCCATTTCCATGGCAACACGTCAATAGCTGAGGCGCAGCGATTGTTGACACGAGACGTGCTTGAAATGGGCAGTACGCGTCTGCTGATGTCAGGCTCAGGGGCGGGGGATTTGATTTAGTGCCGCAAAGGCAGGTGAGCCAGGTCGATGCGGCGGAATGATAGGATTATCACAAAATGGAGGCTGATTTCGAGTGCGATAATGGGCGAAAAGTCGGGTAAGGTCCATAGGAAAGTTTCCTACGATGTACCGATTTATGCTTACAAACACATGGCCGACCCGTAGGGACAATAAAAAAAAAGTCCCGGAACTATCCTTTAAGCTTGGACTTATCTCGGAGTCGATCCTTGAAGAGATAGGGCCTGTCCTCTTTAGCCACCACTACGGCTACCAACGTGACCCCAAAGGGAGCTTGGTGTGGCGTACTGGAGGACAGGTCCAAAATCCAGAGGGAAAAGCACTGAGACACAAAATTCCTCTCGTAGTAGAAAACAAGTCTGTGCAGCAACCGGAACTCAAGATGACAACAGGAGCAGCGTCAGGAGAGTAGATGGAGGTTGGATGCAATACAGGTGAGAAATACGGGAGAATCCCTGTATTAGAGCACGCCAACTAAATAGACAAGGTCTGGAACACCAAAGTCTCAATAGCGGAAAGAGAGTGAAGGACTCTCCAGATGTGATAGCTCCAGAAGGAGGAGAGAGAGATCTCCTATGCAAGGGACGACAGAGGAAGCAGGAACAAGCGGAGAACGCAAAAAGAGGGAGAGAGAGCAGAAACAGGAGCAGTGTCTGATGGAATCCGTGGACGGCGCTACAAGGCAGTCAGGACAGGTTTCCAAAAGGATAGCGAAGGATCGCTACGGAACCGAGCGAAGAGGAGGGCACAAAGAAGAAAGAGGGAAACAAACAATGGCTCAGCGTCTTACCCTGGGGATGAACCAGCAAGGGTTGCAATGCACCCGACTCCTAGAAGTGAGTCGTATTAATGCCTTTTGCCGCATAGCCGGCAGCCATCTTGGGAAACAACTAGACCGTAGCTTGCAGCTACGTCACGGCACAACAGTACGTGGTACCAGAACAGCAGGAGAAAGCATTACGGGCCCCTGGCACCAACATTGCCATAACGACCATCTCCGAGCCGTGACAGGTATGCTACCTGGCAGGGAGTATACTAGGGGATATAGAACGCCCAAAGGGAGGTTCATGGCAGGGGAGTATACCAGGTAACCCAACTAGAGTATATAACATACAATGTGAAAAGGTTCCTGGCAGGACAGTATACCAGGAGACCATCATTAAGAAAGTTGTTGCGTAGAAAGACTCTTTTGGCATCTTTTCAAAACACCACTGCTTGGAAAAGACACTTTTTCATCAGTCTTAAGAAAGTTTTCTGTAAAAGAGACATTTCTACTATTCTTTATGCCTCCAGTTGGCGTTGTCTGGGGTTGCCAAACACCCACCTGAAGGAGAGGTCAGAGAGGTCTTTGAGGCCCTAGTGTGAGATGGCAGGGAGGCATTTTGTCAGATATTGCATTCAGGACAGGACACTGCTGACTGTGGGACGGGCAATGGGTATTTATTTATTTGCATTTGTATAGCGCACTTACAGCCCTAGGGCATCGAGGCGCTGTTACATGAAATCTTGCATGAAAGTGTAATTGAGTAGGCTACAGGTGACAGAGTTGGTCTCTTAAGTCCAAGTGCATAGAAATCAATGACTTAATACATGACAGGTAGGTGACTTGCAGACATAATCAAGTGGGCACGCAATCAGCAATACATCAAAATTAACAAGGCAACGGAATTGGAAATTCTGTTATACAAAAAGCTTGGTTTTGATGGCTTTATGGTATGGCCCAGTGGTAAGCAGACACTCCAGGATGAGGACCTCTGGGTTCCCACAGGACGTTCAGGTGAACCTCCTAGAAATGCCCTTTGATGGGCATAACCTCTTTGTGGCAAAGACCTATGACTCCTTACAGAGGTTCATGTCCTCTAAAGCCACTGCAAAGTCTTTGGATCTGGCTGTGCAGCAACCCTCAGCTCCCGCTTGTTGGGGTAAATGGTTTAGGTGCGCTACCTCCTAATCCCACTGTGGAAGTGGTCATGCTCCCTGTGGCAAACAGCAACTATGGTGTTTCCCCAGAGGTTGGGGCAGAAGAGCTTCCATGTGACAACACTGCTTTGGCAACCATGTTCTCAGCTAACGGTGACCACTTGAAAGGTTGAGGTGCTCCCCTGATATGAAAAGGCATCCTGAAGATCCAGTGACACCAACTAGTCCTGTTGATCGAGGGCTTGGAGGATCTGTGCCAGAGCTACAAACTTGAATTTGTGCTTGGACAGGTACAAACGCAGTAGCTTCAGATCCAGGATGGGAGTGAACTGTGGTCTCCCTCAAAGTCTCAGGCGCACATCAACTTGCTGGAATTGAGGGCAATGAGGCTGTACTTGGTTACTTTCCTCCCCTCTGTGAAAGGCAAGTGGGTATTGATCCTGATGGACTACACAGTAGCCATGCACTACCTCAACAAGTAACGTTGTGTGGGGCCCTTGCCTCTGTGCAAAGAAGCAATGCAAAGGTGGCTCTGTGCGCTGCAGAACATGTCTCACCTTGTCGTAGCAGATTAATTGAGCAGACAGACTTTGGCCTCCCATGAGTGGGAGCTTTGCCAGGAGGTTCTGGTGGACATCTTCGCTTCCAATGTGAACAGAAAGTGTGAGGTGTTCTGCTCCAGGAAATTTCTTCAGCAGGGAGCTGTGTGCCACTCACTGACAGGGAACTGGACATTTGATCTCCACTATGCGTCCCCGCCGATCCCTTCATTCTGGTGATTCTCAGGAGACTACACCTGTTTGATTCCATGTTGATTTTTATCGCTCTGGACTGGGCTCAGAGAACATGGCATGCAGAGTTGCTGTATAGGTCCATCTGCCCTCCATGGCACCTCCCAAAGAGTGTGGATCTACTCTCCCAGTCGGAGGGTCGAGTCCCTTCATCCGAACCTCACCAGTTTGAACCTTCATGCTTTGGCTGCAGTGTAGCTGAGCTACAAAGCGTGGGGCTTGTTGAATGACATTCTGGATGTGCTTTTCTCAGCTTAGATGCCCGCCACTAAATCTATTTATGCCTGCAAATGGCGCAAGTTCTCAGTGTGATGCCAGGAGTGTGATGTAGACCCTTTTATCTGTCCCATAACCTCTGTTTTTGATTTTTTGCTTTCATTGACCTGGACAGACCTGCAGTTCGGCATTGTTAAGGGGCTACTGTATCAGTTTTCAAAAGGCCCCTGAGCAAGACTCTTTATTTGCAATTACCACTGTTAGGCAATTTTTGCGTGGATTGTTTAATCATTTTCCACTACACCAGTTGTGGATCCAAGCCTGGGATTTGGTTTTAGTGGCAACATTTCTTATGGGTTCTGAGTTTGACCCCTTGCATTCATGTTCTCTTAGATTGCTGACCCTTAACATTATTTTCTTGTTTTGCACGCTTCCAGAAGATGTGTGAGTGTGCTGCAAGCGTTATCTGTTAAACCTCCCTATTTGGTTTTCTCCAAAGAGAGGGTGGCATTGAGAGTGAGGCATTTTTTCCTCCCGAAAATGGCCGGTCTTACATCTCTCACAAAAGATCCATCTTCCAGTGTTTTCTTTCTCTGCTTCATCCTTCCAAAGCAGAGAATCAATTCCATTGGCTGGACCCGCTGTGGGCTCACAGCTACCATATCTCTCCGACGAGGGACGGCAGTAAAGAAAACCAGATTTGGGTGGCTTAAGCTGCCACCCTTGCTTGTAGGGCTGTAAGCAAACAGTCCATGTGAAGGTGGATAGTTCCCTGCATCTCTGAAGGCTATGCTCTTCCTTGGAAAGATGTGCATGAAGGTCTCAGGGCTCACTCTATCAGTTTTGGCTGCCACCTCTACCCTGCTTATGGGCTTCTGTGCACATGTTTGTTAAACATTACTGTTTGTAGCAAATATGGAGAATTAGCAGGACCATTATGTAAAGGGTCCCTTTAATGTGAGAGGCTGGGTTTCTGATCTGGATATGGTGACGCCTTTCACAGAACACCTGGACCAACTGGGGGATTTTTTCCAATCCACAGATGAACTTAAAAACAGCCACAGGGCCAAAGATGTGCACATCTATTGAGCAGGATGAAGCTCCGCGGAGTGGAACCATGCAAGGGAGTAGTCCCACTTAAGACTTACTCTGAGATTGGAGATGGGCGGCAAAGGCGGGGTCCCCAAGCGCCATAGGGCTCCTGAGGGAGGGAGCACCGTCCTCACCACCAATGAAGGCAAACAGCATCTGGAGACGTCAATACTGCCAATTCCCACATGGGGGTAGCTAACCCAGGCTGAAGACCAGGATGTGTGAACCAACAAACTAACAGGGCCCGAGGAGCCCAAAGCCCGACAAGAGCCAACCGAGGAACAACAGGGGAGAGACATGCCCATAGCCCACTAGTGGCAATTCAAGAATCTGCTGGGGCTATAATAGCCCATAACCAGAGAGGGACCAAACGACGAACGAACTGTGAAATGAGGAGGGCTGCCGATGCCCGTAGCCTGCGAGTGGCTTATAAAAGCACCACAAGGGTTCCGGAAGACCCATAGCCTGCAAAGGGCCAACCGAGGTGCTGAGGGGGTGAGAGCTGCCCTTCTGAACAGCTACCACAAACCAGGCCAAGATACCGCAAGGAACGCGCATGACCGTAGCCCAAGTGGGGTTAACCAAGGAACAGCAGAGGCTAGAGGCGCTCTTATCCTAAAAGGAACTAACACAAGTGGGGTTGGAGAAGCCCACCTTGTTGTATTGAATTGTCATTTAAATAGCACAATCTTTCCATTTGTATGGGCTCAGTGCGACCGATGAAGCAAGTGTCAGTCACTGCTTTTGCCTCCACTTTCATCCCCCTCCCACCCTTTCCCCCAACTCCTTCTGACTCTGTCCTCACTAACCGTCACCTCTCTGTCTCCAACACCCTTGACATCTTTGCCCTTGTCATGAGGATCCCCCTGAAGCCTGCCTTCAAGTGCAACAGCTGTTATAAATCTGTTCTAGCTTCTCGGAAACATAAGTGCAGAGTATCCTCTGACATACTGGCCTGTCGCCTGCTCAAAAGGCAATATCGTTTTTCTATCTGCTCTAAGAAGAGGGCCACATCCAAGCCTGCTTCTCTGGAGCCACTGACAACATGCTGAACTTTTCAAAATATGCAAGGAACTTGCCAATCCAACTGCATTCTCTACCTCTTTCCTTCCTCCCCAGGCTCTCTGCACTGCCTCAGCCTCCCATTTCATATCGAAAACTACTCTCCACCACCCCCATCTCTACTCCCTCTGCTGCTTCCCATAGCTTCCCTCCCTCCACCCTCGCCCCTCGCCCCTACTCTCCTTCCTCCTGTCCATAGCAGCTGTTGAGGTCTCTAAAGTCTTCCCCTCTATGAAGGTCTCGTCCGAACAGGTGCTTGCCTGCACTTCTAGAACCATTAAGGACAACAGTCCTCACTCGCCCCAGCTCTTGCCGACTTCTGTAACCACTCCACCTCTGGCTCTTTCCCCCTACCCCACAAGCACTCCATAGTCCACCCTCTCCTAAAAAAGTGGTCTGCTGACCCCTCCTGCCTGGCTAACTATCGCCCTATTTACCACCTCCTTCCTGGGTAAACTCTTGGAGAAGTTGGTTCTCCCCTAACTGATCCTTCATGCTGCACTTGCTGGTTGCCTCCATGACCATTAATCTGGATTCCGGGCATCCAGAGGCATGGACACTGCTCTCCTGAACACCCATGAAGACATGCTCGCAAATCTTGACTCTTACTCGCCTACTGTTCTCATTCTCCTTGATCTCTCTTCTGCCTTCAACACGCTCGACCATTCCATACTCATAAAACGGCTCCATGACACCGTCGGCATCACGGACCGGGCACTGGACTGGCTGACCTCTTTCCTCGCTAACCACCCTTCCCAGCTGCAACTGGGCCCTTTCTTCTCTGCCGCCTCACTCTCTACCTGTGGCGTCCCCCAGGGCTCTATCCTCTTGCCATGGCTCTTCGATCATCTATCTCGCCCCTCTGGCTCACTTGATCTCCTCCTTCTCTCCTCATTTCCAGTGTTATGCTAATGACGCACAGCTTTCCTTCAAACTTCCCTCCACTACCTCCTCTCTCATCCCTGACTGTCTGACCGCCGCTCAAGCATGGTTTACAGCTAACGATCTCTGTCTTAATGCCGGTAAGACGGAGATCCTTCTTAATGGGAGACCTGTGCCCAGTGTCCCCACCTACCCTCTGGCCGCCCTACCTGCCCCCTCTACCCTCTCCATCCTGTGAGGCTAAAAGCCTTGGGGTCATCTTTGACTCCTCTCTCTCCTTCATGCCTCACATCTTGGACCTTGCCAAGAAGGCCCACTTCCAGCTTCACCTCTTTAGAGGCTTTCTCCCTTTCCTCACCTTTCCCCAGAAGCTCAATGTCTCCAGAGTTCAGTTCTGGTCCTCTCTTGTCTGGACTACCGCAACATCCTCTTCTCAATCTCCGCACTCCTTCCTACGCCCTCTTCAGCTAATCCAGAACAGAACTGCAAGACTTATCCTTGGCCTGAATCCCAGGGACCGTATCTCTCCAGCCCTAAAATGTCTACACTGGCTCCCGGTGGCCGCGAGGATCAAATTCAAGACCCTCTGCATCATCCACATGGCTTTCTGAGGCCTGGGACCATGCTATCTCCAACTTGCTCTCCCTAAATACTGTCAAGCTATAACTCCGCTCCTCTAACTCCAACTCTCTTCGTGTCAAATGCTTCTCCCAACAGAAAGTGGGGGGGAAGGTCTCTCTCTTCGGCTGGTGCCTCACTTTAGGACAACGGCCCTGCCTCTCTCAGCCTTTAGCTGGACCTCTTTCCCTTCCCTGCTAATCACCCCAGTACCACTGAAACTGGCGGCCTGGTCCTTCATGAATCTCACAGGTTACCAGGCCCTCTATCCAGTCGACAGCAGCCCCCTCCCACCCTCTCAGCACTGCCTTGCAGCCCTGTTCCCTGAGGTTGTGCATCCCACCCTGGGATTCCTCCACCCTAGCACTTAGCCAGTGGCTTCATCCTTTGGCACCCCGAGGCACTTCCTTCTCGAGCTCCCACCAGTACTTGCCCATACCCTGCTCCCTCCTCCACCCCTCCCTTCTCTATCTCCAGCACTTCTCTGCACAGCACTGGCACGTCCGAATGTCATAAAGCCTAGTAGGACCACAATTGTATATATACTGTTGCCATTGTTATTTTCCCCTCTGCTCCCTCCCCACTTTGCCTTGTGGCATCTCGAATCACTATCTTGTTGTATAGGCGCCTAACAGATGCTCAATAAATAAAAATACATTTAAAAAGGCTCTTTGTGGTTGGAACGCCCTTGGAGACAGACGTCCAGGTATGGGAAAAACGCTCTAAGAGTGGACTTTTGTGTGTGTGTGTGTGTTCGTGTGTTCGTATTCTGACGAGATTAGGACTTTGGAGGGCTGGCTAGGCTCAGTTAGCAACCCAGAGGTCAGGTACAAAGGTGTGTGCTGTTGGTGGTCAAGACAGAGCGCTAGTGCGGGACACTCAATATGCGCCCAGCTAGACCGAATGCTTCGTAGGTTGTTGCTGCTGTATACTAATGGCAGAGGTATTGAGGCAAGTCTGGGGTTTCAGTGGGAGAAGTTCCTTCCTCTCCCCTTGGTATTCTCACTTCTTTTGGGGAGTTGGCTCCCCAAAGGTTTTCTCTTCCTTTAATATATTACAATTCTTTAGGGATATATCTTTTCCTAAAATCTTCTCTCATACCTTTAAAATGTCCCCACGGTTCATGCATTCAAGGATCTGTCCTTGAAGGTCTTTACAATAGTCTTAATATTTGTCTCCACCTGGTCATACTTCTGCCAGGTCGCATTGCACAATTGTTTCACCATCACATGGTGAACCTTCTTGCCAGGGCTTCATTACTTAAACATTAATCTTTACCTAGTATACTTACCAGATACTTAACTTCACCTAGTACACTCTCATGCTAGGACTTTGTCACATAAACACTTCATTGTACAGATACTCAGCTTCACCTGGTATTCTCCTTGTCCAGGACTTTATTACACACTTTGTTGTAGAAATATTTAACTTCACCTGGTATACTCCCTTGTTTGGAATTGTTTACTTTAAAACTTTATTGTACAGATGCTCAACTTCACCTGGCATTCTCTTGGCCCAGGACTTTGTTATATAAACAGTTAATTACTCAAACACTTAACTTCACCTGGCGTGTTTGCTTTCCAGGACTTTAAATTATATGTTATGTTATGTTTATTTATACTGTGTAACGCTACCACCCAGAGGCAGTCTCGTGTGGCTCTGCAAGATAGGGGTTTGGAGAGTTTAGTGACTATAGTATAAGAGGATAGGTTCAGAACCAGGAGGAACTGATATCTGTGAGTGTTGTTTCGCATGTGGGAATTGGTGTGGGAGGCCGTGCGTTGTAACCGTAGGGGTAAGACTAAGTGCCTCAGGTGTGTGCTAGTGTTGGTGCTAGTGTTGTGTTGGGGTGGGTTGTGTTCACTGGTTAGATAGTGTCCATAAGAAATCCAGAGATGCGGGTAGCCGTAGTAGAAAGACTATCCAGTGTCTTGGTGTGCACTTGCTTTGTTGAAGGTTTTATGGACTTTGTGGGGTGGTTCACTCTACGTGTGCTTGCAGCATCTCAGAGGGGGTAAACATAGAATTGATTCTTGGTTTGTTTATGTGTAGTGTGGCTAGCCCAAGGTCTGGTGTAGTGGCATTGATTATGTTAAACGAGCAGGAAGGGGAAGTGGGTTAGTAAGTCTGGCAGTTTGTTGGAGCCTCTGGAGTGACTCTTTGTTTTTGCTCCTTGATGATATCTACCCAGGTTCTTGGTTGGGGTTAGTCGGCCCATCTTGCATCCTCTCTAGTTGTTTGTCTGTGATGTTATTGCTGCCAGTGTCCCTTTGCGGTTGCCATTGTCTGTATAATAACCAGGTTCTGAGTTGTTTCCTGAAGGTGATGTGGTCTTCTGTGGTTCTAATTTCTTTGTGCATGGTGTTCCAGAGGTTAGCAATTAGACATGAGAACGCTGTTCTGCCGAATTTCCTTTTTTTGTAATGTTTTGCCTCTAGTTGTAGTTTGTTGCTGGATCTTAGGTCCCTTCTTGGGCAGTACCGGCTGATCTTATAGATCACTCTTCTATCATAACCTTCACTTGGTATATTTATTTGCTGGTTCTTTTTCATGTGGGTTACTCTTTCCTCCCCAGTTTGGCGTTTAATAACCCATTGGCAACTTGCGTTATAAACACTATGGCTTCTCTAATGACTTCATTGCTTCCTGCTGACAGCGTACCTCAAGAAGAATTTCCCTTTATTTAGCCACCCGATAACCCATCTCCTTCTTCTAGGTTCACTGGTTATTTCTTTTTCTGGTACACAGCAACCTTTACTCACTGGCAACCCAGTAACACTATTTTCCTCCCAGGGCTTGCCAGTTGTCTCCAGCGCCTCTTCGTTCCTCTCCACCTTGCTGAACTGCCTTCATGTGCACTTCATCCAGCGCTGCAGTCTTGTGGTTTCGGTTTTCGTGATGCACGGTTCCCACAGCTTTCTCTCTCTAAGCAGTGGACTGACCGCACCCTGTCTTCTCTGTTCCTTCATCAGGTCTAGTCTGCCTTTCCGACTTCTGCCACAGGGCCCTTCCCTCCAACGCGGTGCTCAGGAGGCTTGCAGTTCGCAAGGTGATTCGCCATCTGCAACTTTCCTCTCTCCTGTCTGCTGCGGCCGGCCCGTATTTAAGCTTCCTGGTCTGCTTACTCATATCCAAACAACTATACCGCAGCGTTCGCTGCCCAGTCATTGTGATCATCATTGCTCAGTCCCTCTTCCTTGTGTCATTTGTTCTGTAATTGGTTTCTGAATGACATGGGGGAAGTGGATACTGAGCTTCCAGATTCCTCCTAATGGAATTTTGGGGTTTAGACACACTAGCCTTATACAGAGGTGGGGGATGAATGTGACAATATGCTATTAAGGCATGAGGGACTGGGGAAACATGATTGAAAGGGAAAGGAGGCCATGTGTTATCCTCTAATGATGTCATTGAGTCGCCCTGAGAGTTACCTCCCCCTAGGTGGTCCACCCTCATATAGCCGCCCAATGATCAGGTAGTGGCTGCCGTCCCTTGGCCCCATAGGGGGAGGCTATCCCAGCAAAAGGACTGATGGCATCCTCGGATTCATCACATGGTTCAATTTAGGTTTTAGACCGAGGACTTTACTTATGTTGTGACATCCTGACAAACACTATTTTTATTGTTTTGTAGCGTAGGGATTTCATCTGCGTGATATGGATCATAGTAAGTTATTCTTCAAGTTTTCTATTAAAGGTCTCTTAGAATCATTGCTTCATGTCTATCTCCTATATCTGGCTTACCACCATTTCCTTTCCAGGCAGGACACTTGCTTCATCAGAGCAGTCCTACAGAGTTTTCTGGTTAAGGACCCGGACAAAGTGGTACCATTCCCCACCCAATCCTCCACCCGAGAGGAATGGGAACAATTTCACCAGAAAATGTTTGACCTCTTTGCTAAGGCGCCTTCAGCGCTTGCAGCCGTAGCTCCGGCCCCGGGTGCCGACAGGACCCACCGTTTCTTCCACGACCAGCAAGGTGCTCGCTGCGTTCCGCTTCATAACGACTATGGGCTCGGGCCAGGCCAAAAAGAGGGCAGAACTTCCCCTCCGTTTGAGTCCACCTTTGGGTGTAGAGATCGCAGCACCAGCTCCGACTTCATCCTCAACGTCGTCGGTGCCGCGGGTGCCCTAGAGCCTCAGGAGCATGCTCTTCTTCCGTTTCAGGGCAGATGATTCCTGAGAGGTAGAGTTTCCCAAAAGGAGGTGGGTTAGCAGCCTGCTTTAGCACCTCTGTGAGGTTTTCTGCCACAGTGCCATTGTGGGGGGTGGGAGGTCATTGCCTGTTCATCACAAAATGGGTCAAAACCACATCCAGGGTTAAAAACCTTTCCTAGCAGCTGACGCTAGAATGGATATCTATCTGATGAGGAATCTGCGGTAGAAGAACCCACAGAAAGAACATTACGGTAAGTAATTAGTCTACTGGATCTGTGCAATTTGTATTCTACCTTAATTCGCAGAGTGCCTTTAAATGCCTGAAGTTTCAAATGTCTTATTTAAATATGTGTTGTCAAAGGAGGGTGGGTGGTGAAAAGGACCAAAGACGTTTGATCAATGGATATCTTTACTGATTAACAGAGGTTGATGTAATTTTGAACTTCTGTGTATTATATTTTCTGAATAGAAATATGAATACAGAAGTTAATTAAACTGAGATCAAATGTTCAACTGGTTTATTCTGTTGCTCTCTATCTCATGTTGCTTTTCAGAGCAAGTAATGGCTACTAAGCCTGACGTACAATTGCATCCACTTTACGATTGTCTTATATTTTATTAGCTACAATGTACATATATTAATTGTCCCTAAAAGTAAGGGGTAAATTGCCCATTAAATCTGATCTTAAATTCGTTGGCCCACCTGTTCTCAATCTAATCTAGAAGGTCTGACAGGCAATGTAAATGGCTATTAAAGATGTCAGTGCAAGATTGATTATATGTCTACTTTCTCCAGACTATTGGTAACACTTAACATCACTTCAGAAACAGCTACAAAAAATTAAGTTCCTAGTCTTTGAGCTCTCATGGAAAATTATATATTTTGCTTCCCAATTGCATCTGTAGTTCACAATTCGAGGGGATTGGGTCCTCCGACGTATTCCATATCTATGACATGTAATCACCACAGCTGTGCTGCTTCGGAAACTTTTTCCTGCGTCGATGACGTCGATGCGCCGTCGTCGAGGACCTCCTCCGACGTCATCCGATGTGATAAGTAGGACACCCGTAGCCTCAGTTCCGTTTTTTCCGCGAACGTGTTGCTTCGTGATTCTCGGTTCACGCCTCGACTCTTTAGAGTTCTGTTCTTCTCGGTTCTTCGAACCTGTTCGTTTTGTGAAAATCCTTCGTGTGAAGATGTCTTCTACTTCGTCTTCGACCCCGCGTCCGGGTTTCAAGAAGTGCGGGGAGTGTGGGTCCAAGATGTCGGTGACGGGCTCGCACGACGCCTGCCTCTGGTGCCTCGGGGAGGCCCACGACACGGATGACTGTATCTACTGCCAGTCGCTCACGTCCAAAGCCTTACGCGAACGTAAGAAGAAGTTGTCGGTAGGTCGGGTGTCCAAGCCCAGGAAGTCGAAGTCTGCGGGGCTTTCGACGGATGATTCGAGGGGTGACTCTCCGCGTCATCGTCGGAAGTCTCGATGGTCTCCTTCTAGGAGTCGGTCTCGCCACTCCTCAGCCTCTTCGAGGCATTCTCGGAAGCGCCAACACCGGTCGTCTTCCAGGTCCTCTTCGGAGGACTCTGCCCGGCACGTCGCTTACCCCACCAGCCGTGCGATGCCGGAGGAATGGGCTTCCTTCGGGAAGAAAATGCTGGCGATTCTTGAGTCGCAGGGTACTAAGCCGTCCGCGCCCCCGAGTGGGGTCGGTCGTGAGAGGTCGAGAGACACCGCTCGCAAGAGTGGTCGGCACGAGTCACGGGAGAGGTCCCGTTCGGACAAGGAGACTCGTTCTCGACGTACCCGTTCCAGGTCCTGGTCCTCGACGCGTTCGAGACCGTGTGCACCTGTGAGGTCTTCGAGGAAGACATCGACATCTGAGGCGTCGAGGGCGTCGACAGGCTTTCTCGAGGCTCCGGCTCCGAGGAAGTCGTCGAAGCCGTCGACGCTCAGGTCGTCGAGGGACACGCTCGGGGCGTCGAGGGACACGCTCGGGGCTCCGGCCTCGAGGGCTGTGTCGACGCCGCCGATGCTGGAGGCGCTGTATCTGAAGTCGATGCCAATTTCCTCGACTCCGATCCTCTCGGCGCCGATGCCGGTTCTCTCGACGCCGCTGCCGATTCGCTCGACGCCATCGACGCCTTTCGTGTCGGAGGTATCCCGTTGCACGGGAGAACCCCCTAGGAAGGCTCTGGTTAAGAGCAAGCACTCTCGGGTGCCTTCTTTTCGCCACCTGGACTATATTTCAGAGGCGGATGAGGATTCTGATGGCCTGGTTCCTAGTCAGGTTCCAGATTAAATTGTCTCGGGCCATAGTCAGTTTTGTAGGCCTGAGCCTGGCTCTAATGCCGATTCCTCGTACCGGCGCCTTATGGCTAGGGTTTCTGAGTACTTGGGATGGTCTGCTCCCCCAGGGGAGTTTGTGCAGGATGATCTGACGGACATCCTTGATGTTGGTCCCCCAACTGATCCGGTACTGCCGTTCCATATGGCTTTACAGAGAAGGGTGGCGGCGGCTTGGACTGCTCCGGAGAGTCTCCCGGCGGTGGGCAGATCCTTGTCGCGAAAATACCGTCCAGCCAGTAGCGACCCCTGCTACTTGACCAGGCACCCCACTCCGGAGAGTTTGGTGGTGCAGGCGGCCACGGCCCCGGCAAAGCAGGCGTCGTACCCTACCATCCCTCCTGATAGGGACGACAAACGTTTTGATGGCTGGGCGAAGAAAGTGTTTTCTTCTGGTGGTATGGCGCTTCAGGCGGCCAACTCCATTTGTGCCTTGTCTCGTTTCACACACACTCTGTGGAACTGTGTTGCGTTAGCGGCTGAACATATTCCCGAAGTGGACGAACGGGATGGTTTCCTTGCTATGGTCCAGGATGGTAAGGATGCCATGTGTGAGTCCGTTCAGTCGGGTTTGGACTTAGCTGAATGCGTCAGTAGGTCCATGGCGGCGAGCACCGTGATACGCAGGTTTGCGTGGTTGCGGAAGTCGGGGTTTGCTCCTGATGTGCAGTCTCGGCTCCTCAACATGCCCTTTGACGGTGAACACCTTTTTGGCAGCAAGGCTGACGAGAGCCTTGAGAGGTTGCAGACCTCGAAAGCTGCAGCAAAGTCGTTGGGCGCTGCAGTTCGCCAACCTCCGCCTTTTCGTCCTAGGGGACAGCAGTGGAGGGGTGGTTCCTTTCGCTATTACTCGTCCTTCAGTAAAGCGAGAGGAGCTGGCAGTCAAAGAGGCCAACGCAGGGGTACCAGAGGTGGACGACAGGGTACCCGTGGTGCCAAGGCCGCTCGGGCAGTTGCCTGTTTGGCCTCAGGTAACGCCGCGGCCGCTCCCACTCAGTCATGAGGCCATGTCCCATGGTTCGCCGGTTGGGGGAAGGCTGGCGCAGCATCTTGTAGAGTGGCAAGCCATTACTTCAGATGTGTGGGTTCTGGAGATCATAACCCACGGCTACTGTCTTCCCTTTCGGCACAGGCCTCGCGACAATCCACCGGGGAACCTCTCTTTGCAGAGTCCGGATCCGCTGCTTGCGCAGGAAATTCAAGCCCTGCTGGAGAAAGGCGCCATAGAACTGGTGCCTGTAGCGGAGAGGAACAAGGGATGGTATTCCCCTTATTTTTTGATTTCGAAGAAAGACGGGGGATTGAGACCCATCATGGACTTGCGCGGTTTGAAAAAACTCCTCAGGAAGGACAAGTTCAAGATGGTTACTCTCTCTCAAGTCCTCCAGGCCCTTCAGCTTCAGGACTGGTTGGTGTCACTCGACCTCAAGGATGCTTACTTCCATGTGCCGATCCATCCCAAGCACAAGAAGTACCTGAGGTTCGCGGTTGGCGACTCGCACTTTCAGTTTCGGGTCCTGCCGTTCGGATTGACCTCCGCCCCAAGGGTTTTCACCAAGCTCATGGTGGTGGTGGCAGCGCATCTCAGGCAAGGGGGGATTCACGTCTACCCCTACCTGGACGATTGGTTGATCAGGGGGCGCTCTCCCGAGCAAGTCCTGGATCATCTGTCCGTCACCTGCCACTCCCTTCACAGGCTGGGCTTCTCCCTCAATTTAAAGAAGTCCCATTTGACGCCAACACAGCGGCTCCAGTACATCGGAGCAGTGCTCGACACTTCCCTGGGGCAGTGTTTTCCTCCCCAGGTGAGGGCTCTTCACATTCAGCAGATGGTGCACAAGTTTCAGCATGCCCAGACGCTCCCAGCGTTCGAGTTCTTGAGGTTGCTCGGCCTCATGGCATCCTGCATTCTTCTGGTGCCAGAGGCTCGCCTGCGGATGAGATCTTTGCAGTGGGCGCTCAAGACGCAATGGTCGCAGTCCTCCGGCAGGATGTCGGACCCAGTTCAGGTGCCGCCCTCGGTCGCCCGGGACCTTCTGTGGTGGGCCGTCGAAGGCAACTTGATG
Source organism: Ambystoma mexicanum (assembly GCF_040938575.1). Taxonomy (NCBI): domain Eukaryota; kingdom Metazoa; phylum Chordata; class Amphibia; order Caudata; family Ambystomatidae; genus Ambystoma; species Ambystoma mexicanum. The sequence continues at coordinate 292,577,272 of NC_090936.1, read as the reverse complement.
AAGGGGGCTCCATTTTGGCTTCCCTGGCCGGAGGTGACGATCGTGACGGATGCATCCCTCACGGGTTGGGGAGCTCATGCCAACGGGCTGACAGTCAGCGGTCGTTGGTCTCTGTCGGAGTCCAGACTCCATATCAATCTGTTGGAGCTGAGGGCCGTCAGGCTAGCCCTGAAGGCTTTTCTGTTGACTGTGCGAGGAAAGAGTGTCCTGATCCTGACGGACAACACAGTGGCCATGCACTACCTCAACAAAAAGGGGGGGGCAGGGTCACTTACTCTGTGCAGGGAGGCGATGCAGCTCGAGTTCTGGGCCATCCAGCAGGAAGTTTCGATCTCGGCAGTTCATCTGGCCGGAGACGAAAACGTGACGGCGGACGCTCTGAGCAGGCAGAGCACGATCTCTCACGAGTGGGAGTTGGCTCAGGAGATTCTCCTGGAGATCTTCGCCCTTTGGGGGACCCCTCAAGTGGATCTCTTCGCCTCCAGTGTCAACCAGGAAGTGCGAAAGGTTTTGCTCGCGGGAATTTCCTCCAAAAGGAGCCTTAGGAGACGCGTTCGTGGTGGAGTGGTCGTTCCCGCTGCTATACGCGTTTCCTCCAGTCCCTGTCATCCCGCAAGTGCTGCGGAGGTTACGGAAGTTCGGTCCCCGGATGATCCTCATTCTCCGGCGTGGGCTCGGAGGACGTGGTACCCGGACCTTCTCGACTTGTCCATCTGCCCTCCGCGTCGTCTTCCCTACCGAGACGATCTGCTCTCACGGGAGGGGGGTCAGGTTCTCCATCCAGAGGTCAGATCCCTCAACCTTCACGCTTGGCTTCTGAAAGGTTGAGGTATAAGGATTGGGACCTCCCTGAAGACGTGATGGAGGTGTTGCTTTCGGCCCGTAGGCCAGCAACAAAGTCTCTGTACCGTTGCCGTTGGCGTAAGTTCTGCGACTGGTGCCTTTTGCATGTGACATCCCCATGGTTCTGTCCTTTTTACTTTCTTTGGCCCACAGGGGCTTGCAAGTGGGTACCATTAAAGGTTACCTGGCGGCGCTGTCCATCTTTAAGCGCTCGTCTGAAGAGTGTTCTTACTTTAAAATCCCTTTAATTTCACAGTTTCTGAAAGGGCTCACTAATGTGTTCCCTCCGTCACCTTTCCTGGTGCCCGGTTGGGATTTAAACCTTGTTCTTAAGTTTCTTATGGGTGCTCCGTTTGAGCCTTTACATTCTTGCCCTTTGAGGCTGTTAACTCTGAAAACTGTGTTTTTAGTTGCGGTTACTTCCGCTCGCAGAGTGAGTGAGTTACAGTCACTTTCAGTAGAGCCACCCTTCACTGTATTTCACAAGGACAGGGTTGTCCTTAGAGTCGTCCTTCTTTTCTTCCGAAGGTAGTGACGGAATTTCATTTGGCCCAGAAGGTTGTTCTTCCGGCATTCTATCCTCCTCCGCATCCTGGTAAGGAAGAGGAGAGGCTCCATAGGCTTGATCCTAGGAGAGCTTTAAGCTTTTATGTTTCACGCATGTCCCGGGTCAGAGTGGACGATCAACTCTTTATTGGTTACGCTGGAAAGCGTTTAGGGCAAGCTGTGACGAAACAGACTTTGTCTCGCTGGATTATTTTGGCCATCTCGGAGTGCTACCGCTTGGCGGGTAAGGACCCACCGGCTGGCTTGCGGGCCCATTCTACCAGGGGTATGGCTGCATCTACTGCCCTGCAGAGGGGTGTTCCTATTCGCAACATCTGTGATGCAGCCACCTGGGCTTCAGTACATACATTTGTACGTCACTATTCCCTCGATTCCATCCGAGCACAGGATCTGGCCTTTGGCAAGGCAGTCCTTTGCTCTGCTATTTGATTGGCTATTCTAAATTTTGATTCTAAATTCTTTCCCTCCTCCTTGCTCTGGTACTGCTTTGGGAGTCTGTCATAGATATGGAATACGTCGGAGGACCCAATCCCCTCGAAGAACAAGTTACTTTCTTACCTGGTAACGTTCTTTTCGATGGGATGGTCCGACGACGTATTCCATATCGCTCCCGCCCTGCCTTCCCCGCTGCAGAATTTCTTTGCGATTGCAGCTTACGTTCCGCAAGGCTTTGTGTCTGACTGGCAGTTGGCTAGTGTCACACGTTCTGGGGGAAAAAACTACAACTGAGGCTACGGGCGTCGTGCATCCTACTTATCACATCGGATGACGTCGGACGTCGGAGGAGGTCATCGACGCAGGACGCAGAACGCAGACGCCGAAAAAAGTTTCCGAAGCAGCACAGCTGTGGTGATTACATGTCATAGATATGGAATACGTCGTCGGACCATCCCATCGAAAGAACGTTACCAGGTAAGAAAGTAACTTGTTCTTCTTCCTCTTTTGGTCAGCAATAATTTTTTAATGCCAAAAATGTGTATTGCTTCCATTTTATAATGATATGATATGATCGTTTATTTATATAGCGCCTATACACAATGTGTTTCAATGTGCTTCACAGCAAGGGAGGGAACAAGGGAACATACAGTTGCATTCTTACAGGCCATGAACAACAAGAATGTGAAATTAACTATCATACTCAGCCTGACGACATTTCAGATCATGCACGAGCTAAAACACAGATAGGAAGGAAATGGGAAACGGACAGGCGACTACCGTACTAGGCCTGATGACATTTCTGGTAAAGCCAGAGATTAATAAGAAGTGAGGGAGGGGGGAGGAGAAGGAGGGAGAGGAACAACACAAGCGACTATCATACAAGGCCTGATGACATTTCAGATAGTGCTGGGGGACAAGTAAAGCGAGGGGGGAGGAGACAAACATTTGTTGCTATCATACTAGGTCCAGGGACAATTCTGATAGAGCAAGTGCATAGAAAAATGTAACGGAGGGCAGAAAGAGAGAAGGAGAAGGGAGAAGAGGAGAAAACAGAATAAAACAGTAAGAAAATATATTTCTGAGGCTTGTGGAATCTGCTTAGATCACATGCTGTGCATAGGCCGACATCTAGTGAAAGCTGTGGAGTATTACAGTTTGTTTTTCGAAACTCAAAAATGGGCGTCGACACAGGGAGTGCCAGTAATACTATCCCTAATGTGACGTCCACTGTACCCATGATCCCTCACGCGTATAGGACCCTCAGATTGTTTTTTTCCGCCATACTTGACGGAAGCATTCCGCGGAGTTCCCTGGCTTTCAGCCATATTTTGCTTAAAATCAATAATGATTCCCCGTTTCTTCCACTCCCACGTCGAATCATTGAGAATCGAAGTTCGACGCCGGTCCAGAGAAGAAACGACCATCGAGAGCTGCACGACAGACTTTTGGCCTCGGAAGGCCGCTGGCCTCGACCCGGGCCTTAGAAGGCCTCTGGGTCGGCCCTGCATGTAGGGAGATTGGGGGGTGGTAACATACTCTACACTCGTATATATTTTCCTACACACACTAGCCCGCTGCCACAGGGTTTGTATGGAGGGTACCCCTTTCAAATTCTGCCCAAAGTGCAACGACAAGTATCCTTGGGTTGACAAACACGCCACCTGTAACCTCTGCTTGCCGAGGGACCACCCCGAGGCGAACTGCAGAGCGTGTAGCTGGTTCAAGGCTAAGACACTTAAGGACCGCTCGACCAAACGTTGGGCCCACCACGCCAGGCAACGCGAGGCCATGGAAGCGGATGGCACCTTCAGTGATGACAGCGACGCCGTACTTTCGGACGGCGAGGGCAACGAGACGTTGAAAGACGCTCAAGCGCAAGTCCCTGACCTGGGAAGGCTGTCCGGCAGGGCAGTCATGAGGAACACACCCAGCGACACGAGCGCTACCCACACCACTTCCACACCTAAGCACTCGAAGTCCAACCGAGACTCGAGGCGCGTGTCGAGTTCTCGGAAAGAGGCACACAAAGAGCAGTCCACCGGATCGGTGTCCTCTGGGCATTCTCAGTCAAGATCGCCTCACACACCAGGCAACCATCCACAGTTGCCAAAAGTGCCTCACTCACCAAAGTCATGGAGGTACGCTCGTCAGAAGATGAAGCCGACTGCCAGCCCCAGGCCGCTCACCAAGAGTCGGCGTCAGCAGACCGTTCGGCGGCTGCTTCCGAATCCCGGCGTTTTCAGTCTAAGGAAAGGGACACTACCCCCGAATCTCGACACCAGGCGTCGAAAAGCTCTGAGAGGGTGAAAACACCAGGGAAACACTCTTCCACTCATGGGGAAGGGGGTGAAACAGCAGAAGAAACCATCTGCACCACAATTACATAAAGACAGTTCTAAGTCCTCTAAGTCTTCTGATAAACAGCTGGCCAAGACCCCTGCACAAGCCCATAGGTCCAGTCAAGGCATAGAAGGGGAACCCTCTCAAGAAAGGTTCATTCCCAGCTCCAAAAAATGGACCAGTGAGGATATAGACAGGGTTATGTCTAGAATGTCCTCCCTAGCAGACTTCTACTCCAAGAACCCAGAACACTTCCTCTCCTTTACCCCTGACGGTGCTACTCCCTCAGGGTCTAAGGACCCGCAGCCCCCTGGTAAGAAACCTCGGTTTGAGACCCCAACGCAAGGTCGGTCTTCAGACCCTTTTTACATCCAGCCTTACGCCTAGTATAGTGAGGATCCACTACAGGATGAGGATCCAGACTTGGTAACGTTGTATGACCAAACAGGGGTGTACTATTATGGGGCAGACGAGGACGAAGATGACCCAGAAGTCTACAGAATAGACTCCCCGGTATGCAAAGAACCTCAAATTACAGACTCTCCAGTCGACAACCAGCCCCTCCTAAATGAGGTCTTGACTAGAGCGGCAGAACACTTCTGCATAGACACTCAAGGGGCACAGGAAGAGAGAGACTTTGCTGAGGAAGTAGTAGGAGAAAAGAAACCAATTGCTCAGGCCATTCCAATTCTCAAGTCCATTCAACAGAGAATTTATCCTTCCCTTCTCAATCCTAACCTCACCAAGGCAGTAAATCCCAGAGTCGAGAAATTGTTCAGGGCAGCCCAATCAGACCCGCTTTACATAAGGGGGCAACTGAAGCCGGACTCCCTGGTAGTAACTAATACCCGGAAGAGGGCGGGAACGCCTCTATCATCATCTAAGGCTCCCCCCGACAAGGGGAGCAAGTAAATCTACGGGTTGGGAAGGAAGGTAGCCTCCACTTCCGCTTACCAGGCAAGGATTGCCAACTCCACCAATCTTCTGGCTAGTTACAACTGCCACCAGTGGGAGCAAGTAGCTGCCCTCATCGACTCCGCACTGGAAGCCTTAAAGGTTGCATTGGAGGGGAGTGACGTGTCCGGTTGCATCCTTAAGGCAACCTTTGATGCCGCAGATAACGCTGGCAGGCTAATAGCAGAGAGCACGGTCATTAAGAGGAATGCTGGGTTAAGACAGTCAGGGTTTAAACCCGAGACACAAGCATCCCTAATCGACATGCCGGTGGAGCCTAATCTACTGTTTGGCAAAGCGGTAGAGGACGCATTAAAGACTGCCAAAGATGAGTATGAGACTCTGAAATCCCTGGGACAGTTGACCAACAAGCCCCCTAATCAAAGAGGCAATAGTAATTTTCGTCGCCCACGCGGCCAAAATTCACAAAGAGGCTCCAACTATTCACAGGGGCAGGGTACTTCATGGGGTAACAACCAGCAGTATACACAGAGTTACAGCAGAGGAAACAAGAGGGGCCGTGGTAAGGGTAGAGGCAGCCCCAGCAGAGGCGGCACGCCTCCCGCAAAACAGTGACGCCGCTTTCAGGGTCCCTTCTCACGCATCTCCAAAAGGGGGACACATTACTTACTTCACCCAAGCTTGGGAAGGGATCACATCAGACAGATGGGTGCTGTCCACAGTGTCTGCAGGATACTGCATAGAACTACTCGAGCGTCCCCTAAACCACCCTCCACGTCAAAAAATACATTCCTCAGATCACCAGAAGATCCTCCTCAAAAAAGATCTGACAATGCGCCCAGTATTAGACTTCTCCAGCATGGGGTCTGGCATGGATTCACATGCTCATGAATATTCCCCGTCGTCAGGCTGGGAATCCTCGGTAAAGAAAAAACCAGTATCAGTTTCGTTTCTGATCTGTCTTTCGTAGTAATAACCAATCACTGGTCTCTGCGTCATACTGACCACAGCCAATGACTGCCCTCTACCTAAGCACCGCCTCTGGCAGCCATCTTCAGATTTTTACCGCACGTTCATGTGTTGGGATCCTCGTGCTATTGCTCTCGAGCGTTAGTGCTATTTTTTCGCGCTTTTTCACAAAAACTTCGATTCTTTCGGTCAAAAGAGCCTCAAGCTCCACCGATCCTACATCCGATCAACGGGGACCCGTGTCGGATTCATCTGTGCCCCTCAAGGGTGAAGATTTCGTCGAGCTACACTTCGGAGGACTCCAGAAGCTTCTCAGGCCCGGTCTCGGAGATGGCCCAGGAGAAGGGAAGCTCGACGCCCGGAAAGCTGTTCAGGGCCTGCCCTGGATGCCAGCTGCAGAACGTCTTCAAGGAGGACGAACACTCTTTCTGCCTTTACTGCCTTCATGGGGACAAGACGCACGTGGAGAAGGACTGTGCGTTTTGCGGCAACATGTCGGAACGGACCATGAAGGACCGCCATCAACGTCTCGCCAGCTGGCTGGAGGGTAAGAGCCCGTCTGGCGAGAAGAAGAAGAAATCTGAGCGGTCTTCTAAGACCTTTGAGGGCGCCCCGGCGACGGGGGCCCAACATAAGGCCAAGCACCGCGAGTCCGCTGGCACCGGGAGCGCCGAACGGTCGGGCTCTACGGGCGCCAGGCAGGGCGCACCCTCCCCGGCACCATCAACCACGAGCCAACGCTCTGGGTCGGGTAAGAGGAAGGCCGAGCACCCGGCGAAACTCCTGGAGAGACCCCGGTCGAGCTCTAAGGCAGAGGAGGAGCGTGGCAGTGCCCCCTCCCTCAAGGATAAGGCGGTGAGCGCACCTAAGGTGGTGAAGGCCTTGATCCATTCGACCAAGCCCTCTATCGAAACGGTCGCGGCGGCCCTGGCCCAGCCTGTGGAGGCTGCACCAGTGGTGGCGGCCTCGGGGCCCAGAATCTCCCTGCCTCCTCGGAGGGAGTCTTCTTTCGTGCCCATCGATAGGACCCCCGTGAAACCCTCCGTGGGGAAGAAGGGGGGGCAGGGCGTCGTCGTAGATTCGGCCTCAACCTCAGAAGAGGAACTGATCGAGGTCTTAAGCCACGGCCTAGGCGTGGAACAAGACCAGCCCGTCGGAATGGGCCCCGACGCAGGTGACGACGACGACATCGTCGAGGATACCGACGGGGCCCCTGCTCGCCCGTCGGATTCCCCTCTGCCAGCGCCGCAAGACAACTCAGCGGCCATTTTGTTGGCTATACAGTCCTTATGCTCCGAGATAAGGACGAGACTACCGTTACCGACGGAGGAACCTCCCCCGTCGGGGGATCCAGAACCGGGACCTTCTGGTGTTCCCCCTACCAAGAAAAGAAGGATCCATCCACCGCCTCCTTTTCAACCGTCGCGCCCCGTCCAGCCCTCCTCCCCGTCCACCCGAGGGGATGATACGGGGACTGACACGGCAGCGACGGGTACGGACGACGAGGCATACGACGAGGATTTTCCGTCGTCGCCTCCCACCAGGGCTTCTCCGCCCGACGAGATTGGATCGTTCCACTCAATGATCGCCAGGGCATCCGAGCTTTTCCAACTCTGCCCTGAGGAGAAGAAAAAGGAAGGCTTCCTTTACCAACGGCGCGAGGCCAAGAGGAAGACGGTCCTCGCAGTGCCTCTGTTGGACGACATTTGGGATGAGGGCCTTTCCCTCCTCAAGAACCCTTCCACGACGCCAGCGAAAAGAGACCGGTACGAGAAAAAGTACCGGGTCCCGGACTCGGCCCCCCTATGCCTCCGGGCGCAGCCTACCCCGGACTCCGTCGTCTCCGCGGCAGCCAGGAAGAAAGCGGGGGGGGTGCGGCCTCCACGTCGACTTCCCCGCCGGACGGCGAGGGAAAGAAATTGGATGCCATGGGACTCAGAGTCATCTCGTCGGCGGCGACGACGATTAAAGCGGCCAACGCCTTGGCTATCGTGGCCCGCTACGACAGGGAACTCTGGTACAAGATAGCTCCCCTGCTGGATTTTCTGCCGGACGACAAGAGGGCGGAGGCCCTTGAGATCCTGCAGGAAGGTGAGGTGGCCTCGGACCACGCCATCACCGTGGCGACGGACATCGCCGACACTGGGTTCCGCCAGATGGGCAACGGCGTTTGCCTTCGACGTCGCGGATGGCTCAAGGCTACGGACTTTCGGCAGGACGTCCAGACCAGGGTCCTGGACATGCCCTTCGACGGGAACAACCTGTTTGGGAAGACAGTGGACGATTCCCTTCAGGCCATCAAGGCGGATACTGAGACGGCCCGGGCCCTTGGAGTACTGCAGCAACGGCGGACGCCCTTTCGGAGCGGTGGAGGCAAGGGCGCCTCCAAAGGTTCCGGCGGCGGTTTCGCTTCCTACCGTCAAGCGGCCCGCTCGTCGTCGCAAGAGGCCTACAGAGGACGAGGCAAGTCTGGCGGACCCCGCCGTCGTCGCCAAGGAGGCCAAGGCGGCAAGGCCGCGTCCAAGCAGGATTGAACCGGCCGTGGGGTCGGGCCCCCACCGAAGCACCCCGGTGGGAGGCCGGCTGGCGGGCTTCGTCAGCGTGTGGGAGTCCATCTCCACCGACCGTTGGGTGCTGGACGCCCTGGCCCGGGGCCACGCGCTCGAGTTTCAAAGAAGGTGCCCGCGCGTCCCCCCCGTGGCCAGGAAAGAACTTCACGTCCCTCAACTTCTCCTGGAGGTAAAGGCGATGCTCAGAAAGGGCGCCATCGAACTCGTCCCAAAGAGGCTTCGGGGCTCCGGAGTCTACTCGCGTTACTTCCTCGTGAAGAAGAAGACGGGAGGATGGCGCCCCATCCTGGACCTGCGACGTCTGAACAAGTTCATCAAGGCGCAGAAGTTCCGGATGGTCACCCTCCAGCACGTCCTGGGTCAGCTGGAGGAAGGAGACGAGGGAGCTCGCCGTGGTCCACACGGCAAGGACCGTCCAACTCCTCACGGACCTGGGATTCTCCGTGAACTACGCCAAATCCCACCTGGTGCCCGCGCAAGTCGCACTGTTTCTGGGAGCGAGGCTCGACACAGTGTCCCTTCTGGCCTCCCCGTCGGAGGAGAGGTCCAGGACCATCTTGGGCAAGGTGCAACGGATGTTGGTGGCCGACGCGGCCAAAGTGAGGTCCATCAAGTCCCTCCTCGGGATGATGTCTTCCTGCATCTACCTCATTCCCATGTGCAGGCTCCGGATGCGCCCGTTGCAAGAGTTCCTGGATGCGCGCTGGATCCAGACGACGGGCAGCTTCGAGGAAAGGATCAAGCTCGACGAGAGTTTCCGACGAGCGATACGGTGGTGGGGCACCCGCGCGCATCTGACGGCGGGCATGGGCTTCCAGACCCCAGCCCACCAGGTGACTGTGACCACGGATGCCTCCCTAGAAGGGTGGGGAGCGCACACCGAAAATCTGCACGCAAGGGGACTCTGGCTCCCGACGGAGAAGTCCCTGCATATCAACGTCCTGGAGCTCCGTGCAGTGTTTTGGGCCCTCAGGTCCTTCCTTCCGTCCCTCAAGGGCAAGGTGGTGAGGATCTTCACCGACAACACCACCACCATGTTTTACATCAGGAAACAGGGCGGAACCAGGTCCCCAGCGCTGTCCAAGGAGGCGCAGGACCTGTGGCATTGGGCCGTCGCCCAAGGGATTCTTCTGGTGCCGTTTCATCTGGCAGGGATAAAAAACACCATCGCCGACTCACTCAGCAGGGAGCTGCGCTCGTGCCACGAGTGGGAACTACGGCAGGATCTGGTGGATCGCCTCTTCCGACGGTGGGGCACACCCCAGATCGACCTGTTCGCGACGGCGACGAACACCAAGTGCCGGAGGTTCGCCAGCAGGTTTCCCCAGACGAGGAGCATGGGCGATGCTTTCTCGTTCCCCTGGGAGGGCCTGTTCCTCTACGCGTTCCCTCCCTTGCCTCTGCTAATCCGGCTCGTCAACCAGCTCAAGAGGTCACGGTGCAGGATGATCCTCGTTGCACCTGCGTGGCCGAGGCAGATATGGTTCCTGGACCTTCTGGACTTGTCGGCGTCCCCGCCAATCAAGCTGCCGGCGGACGCGGATCTACTCTCCAGGGAAGGAGGCGCCATCCTCCACCACGACCCGAAGTCGCTGAACTTGCAGGCCTGGCTCCTGCAGCGCTAGAGTTTGGAGGATACGACATACCGGCCGATTGCAGAGAGGTTCTTGCAAAGGCCAGGGCGTCCTCGACTCTTAAATGCTACGGACACAAATGGAAGAGGTTCTCTGTCTGGTGCCACGCACAGAAGATTAACCCTCTACGGATTACGGCTCCCCAAGTGCTGCCGTACCTGCTGACGCTGGCCAAAGCTGGTCTGGCACACGCGTCCATCAAGATTCATCTTGCTGCGATCTCCCGTTACACCAGAACCACGGGCCGGACGTCCTTGTGGTCTCATCGTCTGGTGAAAGAGTTCATGAAGGGACTGTTCAGATCGTTCCCGCCGGTGAAGGCTCCGGCCCCGGCGTGGGAGCTCAACGTGGTGCTGACCAAACTCATGGGACCTCCGTTCGAGCCTCTGCACTCGGCCCCGTTGAAGTTTCTATCGTGGAAAACAGCTTTTCTCGTGGCCATCACCTCCGCACGACGAGTGGGAGAGATCCAGGCCCTTTCCTGCAAGGCCCCGTACTTGACTTTCCACGACACGAGGGTAGTGCTCAGGACGCACCCCTCCTTCATGCCCAAGGTACCGTCGGACTTTCATCTCAACGAACCCTTGGTGTTACCTGTGTTCTTCCCGTCGCCTTCGTCGCCGGCTGAGAGGACTTTGCACTCGCTGGATGTAGCTAGAGCGCTGAAGTTCTACGTGGACCGCACGAAAGGTTTTCGGAAGACGTCACAACTCTTTGTGAACTTTGGACCTGTCAATCAGGGGAAGGCTCTCTCGAAGGCTTCCATCTCCAGATGGCTCTCCGGCTGTATCATGTACTGTCACCGGTTGGCAAACCGACCGCTGCCTGGCCGTCCGAGAGCCCATTCCACCAGAGCGATCGCAGCTACCACGGCGTTCCTATCTGGTGTGCCCCTGCTGGACATATGCAGGGCTGCTACGTGGAGGTCGACGCACACCTTCACGAAATTCTACTGCGTCGACCGGGATTCCAGGGAGGAGTCCAGGGTCGGCCAAGCAGTGCTGCGCAACCTGTTCGCCTGAGGTGAGCCTGGTGAGGAGGTAAGATGCTTAATGTTGAGTTGATGTGATGCTTAATGTTGAGCCTTTGCCACCTCCCGTGGTTGTGCATGTGTGTACTGCTATGTATTCTTTATTCATGAGCATGTGAATCCATGCCAGACCCCATGCTGGAGAAGGAACAAGTTACTTACCTGTAACTGTTGTTCTCCAGCATGGGTCTGGCATGGATTCACATGCGAACCCTCCCGCCTACCCCTCTGCGGCTCTTCACTTGGTCATACTGCCACTTCACGTGCTTCCAAATCTGAAGATGGCTGCCAGAGGCGGTGCTTAGGTAGAGGGCAGTCATTGGCTGTGGTCAGTATGACGCAGAGACCAGTGATTGGTTATTACTACGAAAGACAGATCAGAAACGAAACTGATACTGGTTTTTTCTTTACCGAGGATTCCCAGCCTGACGACGGGGAATATTCATGAGCATGTGAATCCATGCCAGACCCATGCTGGAGAACAACAGTTACAGGTAAGTAACTTGTTCCTTACGCCCTGCAAACAAGTATGTCAAGCCCCACAGGTTTCTCATGACTACTCTTCAAGAGGTAATCCCCCTCCTAAAAAAGGGGGATTACATGGCAACATTGGACATGAAAGATGCCTATTTTCATATTTCCATGTTCCCAGCGCACAGAAGAATCTTGTGTTTCAAGGTGGACAGTCAGCACTACCAGTTCAAGGTGCTGCCCTTCGGTATAGCCTCGGCTCCAAGGGTATTCACCAACGTACTGGCGGTGGCGGCGGCACACCTACGCAGGGAGGCAATCCCAGTGTTCCCTTACCTGGACGACTGGCTCATCACGGGAGAGACCCCAGTAATTTGTAGATCAAACATTCAAAGAACGATCAACCTCTTCTTCGAATTGGGTTTCTCCATAAACGAGAAAAAATCAAGCCTGGTGCCAAGCACCTCCAAACAGTTCCTAGGACCTGTCCTAAACACTCAAGAGGGGTTGGCCTTTACATCAGAGGAAAGAATTCGGAATCTACTACTGCAAATTCCTCTTTATCAGCCTGGTCGCCAGAAAAGGGTGCGCAAAGTGATGCGTTTGCTATGCATGATGGCGTCATGTATTTACCTGGTCCCCCACGCGTGCCTGCGACCCATCCAAGAATGGTTGGCGAAACAGTGGTCTCAAGCAAGTGGTCAGTGGGACGATCTAGTGGTCGTTTAGCCAACACTTGTACAAAGTTTTCACTGGTGGACAAGAGAGAACCTGTCAAAGGGGAAACCTTTTTATGATCCAGATGTACAGGCTGTATTCACTACGGACGCATCTTAGTCAGGGTGGGGAGCACACCTCCTTCACCACACAGCTGAGGGTCTCTGGTCTCACACAGTGGCCAAGAATCATATCAATCTGCTAGAGATTCTGGCAGTATTCAGAGCGCTTCAAGCGTTCGAGCCCCACCTGTTAACCTGTCTTTGCAGATCCTGACAGACGGCACAAGAGCGATGTTTTACCTAAATTAACAGGGAGGGACTCGTTCACCAAATCTGTCCAAGCTTGCCCAGACAATCTGGAAATGGGCACTCAGATGGAACATTTACCTGTCATCTCAACATGTTCCAGGGGATCTCAATTCGCTAGCGGACGCTTTAAGCAGAGATCCCCTCCCAAGAGAACACGAATGGTGCCTACTCAGAGAAGTCGTAGAAGACATCTTCTCACAGTGGGGTTTCCCCACTACAGACCTATTCGCCACAAGCGAAAACAGGCAATGCCCAGGATTCGCATCCAGGTTCCCCCAGCCAGACTCCAAGGGGAACGCCCTGTGGATGAAATGGTCAGGGATGTTTGCCTGCGCTTTTCCACCAACCCCTCTCATGAGGAAGGTGGTCAACAAGATGCACAGGGAATCGATGACCCTCATCCTAGTTGCTCCCATGTGGGCGAGGCAGCCGTGGTTCCCACACCTACGCAGACTAGCAGTGTGCGAACCCATCAGAGTCCCGTGCTGGTACAACCTACTGTCCCAGCACCAAGGTCAAACAGTGCATCCTCAACCCAGCTCAATGAACCAGGCAGCATGGCTCCTGAAGTCATAGAGTTTGGACATCTCAATTTACCACCGAGATGTATGGACATCCTAAAGGAATCTAGGAAACCTAACACGAGGCACTGTTACGTTGATAAATGGAAAAGATTTGTTATCTGGTGCCAGAATAAGCAAATCAACCCAGTTGATTGCACTCCTTCCAATATTGTCACTTACATGCTCCACCTGCTAGATGCAGGCCTGGTATTTAACTCACTAAAGGTACATCTGGCAGCGCTTTCCGCCTACACCACTTCCCACAACAAGGTTTCGTGGTGGAAAGTACCAGTTGTTAAAGCCTTCATGGAAGGGGTAAAGTGACTCCACCCTCCAATTTCAAACCCACCACCTGGTTGAGACCTTAATGTGGTGCTTGCTAAGCTCATGGGCACACCATTTGAACCCATGCATAAAGCCAGTCTCAAACACCTGACCTATAAAACTGCCTTCTTAGTAGTCATTACATCCATAAGAAGGGTCAGTGAAATTCAGGCTCTGTCAATGCAGGATCCTTTCTTTACTGTTCATAAGGATAAACTGGTTCTACGAACACACCCTAGGTTCTCACCTAAGTTTATTTCTAAATTCCACGTTAACCAGTCCATCGAGCTTCCAGCCTTCTTCCAAGAACTCAAAAGCTCTGCTGAGGTGAAACGACACACTCTAGATGTGCGAAGAGCGGTCCTCTACTATGTAGACAAGACCAGACCGCTAAGGAAAACGGACCAACTGTTTGTCTACCGTAGCTACAGGCAGAGAAGGAGATTGCGTCTCTAAAGGTGCCATCTCAAATGGATAGTCCATTGTATCCAACTATGTTACTCCCGTTCTGAAAAGACTCTACCTTTTATGCCAAGAGCCCACTCTACAAGAGGCATTGGGGCCACTCTGGCTTTCATTGCAAAAGTACCCCTTGACACCATTTGCAAAGCAGCTACTTGGAGCTCCATTCACACCTTTACTCAGCATTACTGCATTGACACTCATTCCAAGACAGATACTCAAGTGGGACAAGCGGTTCTAAGACACTGTTTGCTAAGGACCCTTCTCACATCCCACCTCCTTCTAACACTGCTTGCTAATATATGCACAGCATGTGATCTAAGCAGATTCCACAAGCCTCAGATGGGATATATTACTCACCGTAATCGTATTTCTGATGCTTGTATCTGCTTAGATTCACATGCGACCCTCCCTTCCTCCCCTCTGAGAGAAGGCGCATGGATGCTTGTAGTCTTATCTTCCTATCTATCTGCTTGGATAATCTGTACTCGCGCTACTCCTTATGCTACCTCATGTCAGAAAAAATACAATCTGAGGGTCCTACACGCGTGAGGGATCATGGGTACAGCGGACGTCACACTAGGGATAGCATTACTGGCACGCCCTGTGGCGACGCCCATTTTCGAGTTTCAAAAAACAAACTGTAATGCTCCGCAGATTCCACTAGATGTCGGCCTATGCACAGCGTGTGAATCTAAGCAGATACAAGCATCAGAAATACGATTACGGTGAGTAATGTATCCCATATTTCTCCAGCATGGGGTCTGGCATGGATTCACATGCTCATGAATATTCCCTGTCGTCAGGCTGGGAATCCTCGGTAAAGAAAAAATCAGTATCAGTTTTGTTTCTGATCTGTCTTTCGTAGTAGTAACCAATCACTGATCTCTACGTCATACTGACCACAGCCAATGACTGCCCTCTACCTAAGCCCCGCCTCTGGCAGCCATCTTCAGATTTTTACCGCACGTTCAAGTGTTGGGATCCTCGTGCTATTGCTCTCGAGCGTTAGTGCTATTTTTCATGTTTTTTCTCCAAAAATTTCTCTTTTATCGGTCAAAAGAGCCTCAAGCTCCACCGTTTCTTCATCCGATCAACGGGGACCCGTGTCGGATTCGTCTACGCCCCTCAAGGGTGAAGATTTCGTCGAGCCGCGCTTTTGGAGGACTCCAGAAGTTTCTCAGGCCCATCTCGAACATGGCCCAGGAGAAGGGAAGCTCGACGCCCGGAAAGCTGTTCAGGGTCTGCCCTGGATGCCAGCTTCAGAATGTCTTTAAGGAGGACGAACACTCCCTTTGCCTTTACTGCCTACATGAGGACAAGACGCACGTGGAGAAGGACTGTGCGTTTTGCGGCAATATGTCGGAGCGGACCATGAAGGACCGCCATCAACGTTTCGCCAACTGGCTGGAAGGAAAGAGCCCGTCAGGCTAGAAGAAGAAGAAGAAGAAGTCCGAGCGGTCTTCTAAGACCTTTGAGGGCGCCCCGGCGACGGGGGTCCAACAGAAGGCCAAGCACTGCGAGTCCGCTGGCACCGGGAGTGCCGAACGGTCGGGCTCTACGGGTGCCAGGCAGGGCGCATCCTCCCCGGCGCCATCAACCACGAGCCAACGCTCCGGCTCGTGTAAGAGGCAGGCCGAGCACCCGGTGAAACTCCTGGAGAGACCCCGGTCGTGCCCTAAGGCCCCATCGGGGGGGAGCGAGGTGGTGACCCTCCCCCCAAGGAGAAGGCGGTGAGCGCACCTAAGGTGGTGAAAGCCTTGATCCATCCGGCCAAGGCCTCTATCGAGACAGTCGCAGCGGCCCTGGCTCAGCCTGTGGAGGCTACACCAGTGGTGGCGACCCCGGGGCCCAGAATCTCCCTGCCACCGCGGAGGGAGTCCTCTTTCATGCCCATCGACAGGACCCCCGTGAAACCTCCGACGGAGAAGAAAAAGGGGGGGCAGGAGGTCGTCGTGGACTCGGCCTCAACCTCTGAGGAGGAGCTGATCGAAGTCTTAGGCCACGGCTCTGGCGTGGAAGAAGGCCATCCTGTCGGGAGGGACCCCGACGTGGAAGACGATGAGGGCGTCGAGGATGCCGACGGGGCTCCTGATCGCCCGTCGGATCTCCCTCAACCAGTGCCGCAAGACAACTCGGCGGCCATTTTGTTGGCTATACAGTCCTTATGCTCGGAGATAAGGACGAGACTGCCGTTACCACCAACGGAGGAACCGCTCCCGACGGGGGACCCGGAGCCAGGCCCTTCTGGGAGTCCTCCCCCTAAGAGAAGAAGGATTCATCCTCCACCTCCTTTTCAGCCATCGCGCCCTGTTCAGCCCTCCTCCCCGTCCACGACACGTGGGGATGATACGGGGACTGACACGGCCGCGACCGGTACAGACGACGAGGTTTACGACGAGGATCTCCCGTCGTCACCTCCCACCCGGGCTTCCGCGCCCGACGAGATTGGATCGTTTCACTCCATGATCGCCAGGGCATCCGAGCTTTTCGAGCTCTGCCCGGAAGAGAAGAAGAAGGAAGGTTTCCTTTATCAACGGCGCGAGACCAAGAGGAAGACGGTCCTCGCTGTACCTCTACTAGATGATATTTGGGATGAGGGCCTCGCCCTCCTCAAGAACCCATCCACGACGCCGGCTAGAAGGGATCTGTACGAGAAGAAGTACCGGGTCCCGGACGCGGCCCCCTTGTGCCTTCGGGCACAGCCGACCCCGGACTCGGTCCTCTCCGCGGCAGCCAGGAAGAAAGCGGGGGGGGCGCGGCCTCTACAGCAACCTCCCCGCCGGACGGCGAGGGGAAGAAATTAGACACGATGGGACGCAGAGTCATCTCGTTGGCAGCGACGACGATTAAGGCGGCCAACGCCTTGGCTATCGTAGCCTGCTACGACAGGGAGTTGTGGTACAAACTGGCGCCCCTGCTGGACTTCCTACCAGACGACAAGAGGGCGGAAGCCCTAGAGATCTTGCAGGAAGGAGAGGTGGCGTCGGACCACGCCATTACGATTGCGACGGACATCGCTGACACTGGATTTCGCCAGTTGGGCAACGGCGTGTGCCTTAGGCGGCGTGGATGGCTCAAGGCTACTGACTTCCGTCAGGACGTGCAAACCAGAGTCTTGGACATGCAGTTCGTCGGAAACAACCTGTTTGGGAAAACAGTGGACGATTCCCTTCAAGCCATCAAGGCAAACACGGAGACGGCCCGGGCTCTTGGGGTTCTCCAGCAACGGCGGCCGCCCTTTCGGAGCGGCGGAGGCAAACAGGGTGCCTCCAAAGGTTCCAGCGGCGGATTTTCCACCTACCGTCAAGCGGCCCGTTCGTCGTCACAGGAAGCTTACAGGGGACGAGGCAAGTCAGGCGGACCCCCCCGTCGTCGCCAAGGAATACAAGGCGGCAAAGCCTCGTCGAAGCAGGACTGAACCGGCTGTGGGGTCGGGCCCCCACCGAAGCACCCCGGTGGGAAGCAGGCTGACGAGCTTCGTCAGCGTGTGGAAGTCAATCTCCGCCGACCGTTGGGTGCTGGACGCCCTAGCTCAGGGTCACGCGCTTTAGTTTCTAAAGAGGTGCCCGCGCGTCCCCCTGTGGCCAGGAAAGAACATCACGTCCCTCAACTTCTCTTGGACGTAAAGGCGATGCTCAAGAAGGGCGCCATCGAGCTCGTCCCAAAGAGGCTTCGGGGCTCCGGAGTTTACTCAAGATACTTCCTCATGAAGAAGAAGACGGGAGGATGGCATCCCATCCTGGACCTACGACGACTGAACAAATTCATCAAGGCACAGAAGTTCCGGATGGTCACCCTCCAACACGTCCTGGGTCAACTGGAGGAGGGCGATTTCCTGTCGTCGTTGGATTTGGAGGATGCCTGCTTCCATATTCCCATCCTAAAGGGACACCGAAAGTTTCTCAGGTTCGTGGTCCAAGGGCATCACTACCAGTTCAGAGCCCTTCCCTTCGGATTGAGGTCGGCACCCAGGGTGTTCACCAAGTGCCTTGCACCGGTGACGGCGCAGCTGCGCCGAGAGGGGATCCACGTCTACCCCTACCTGGACGACTGGCTCATCCGAGCAAAGACGAAGGAGCTTGCCGTGGAGCACACGGCAAGGACCGTCCAACTACTCACGGACCTGGGATTCTCCATAAACTACGCCAAGTCCCACCTGGTGCCCGCGCAAGACGCTCTGTTTCTGGGAGCGAAGCTCGACACAGTGTCGCTTCTGGCCTCTCCGTCGGAGGAAAGGACGAGGGCCATCTTGGGCAAGGTGCAGCGGATGCTGGTTGCGGACGCGGCCAGGGTGAGGTCCATCAAGTCCCTCCTCGGAATGATGTCTTCTTGCATTTATCTCATCCGCCTGTGCAGGCTCCGGATGCGCCCGTTGCAGGAGTTCCTGGACGCGCGCTGGATCCAGACGACGGGCAGCTTCGAGGAGAGGATCACACTCGACGAGAGTTTCCGACGAGCGATCCGGTGGTGGGGCACCCGCGCGCATCTGACGGCGGGCATGGACTTCCAGACCCCCGGCCACCAGGAGACAGTGACCACGGATGCCTCCCTGGAAGGGTGGGGAGCGCACACCGAAAATCTGCACGCGAGAGGCCTTTGGCTTCCGACGGAGAAGTCCCTCCATATCAACGTCCTGGAGCTCCGTGCAGTGTTTTGGGCCCTCAGGTCCTTTCTTCCGTCCCTCAAGGGCAAGGTGGTGAGGATCTTCACCGACAACACCACCACCATGTTCTACATCAGGAAGCAGGGCGGTACCAGATCCCCAGCCCTGTCCAAGGAGGCGCAGGATCTGTGGCATTGGGCCGTCGCCCAAGGGATGTTTCTGGTGCAGTTTCATCTGGCAGGGATAAAAAAACACCATCGCCGACTCGCTCAGCAGAGAGCTGCGCTCGTGCCATGAGTGGGAACTACGACAGGATCTAGTGGACCGCCTCTTCCGACGGTGGGGCACACCCCAGATTGATCTGTTTGCGACGGCGACGAACTCCAAGTGCCGGAGATTCGCCAGCAGGTTTCCCCAGCCGAGGAGCATGGGCAATGCTTTCTCGTTCCCCTGGGAGGGCCTGTTTCTATACGCGTTCCCTCCATTGCCATTGCTGATCCGGCTCATCAACCAGCTCAAGAGGTCACGGTGCAGGATGATCCTCGTCGCACCTGCGTGGCCGAGGCAGATATGGTTCCCGGACCTTCTGGACTTGTCAGCGTCCCCGTCAATCAAGCTGCCAGTGGACGCGGATCTTCTCTCCAGGGAAGGAGGCGCCATCCTCCATCACGACCCGAAGTCGCTGAACTTGCAGGCCTGGCTCCTGCAGCGTTAGAGTTTGGAGGATACGACATACCGGCCGACTGCAGAGAGGTTCTTGCAAAGGCCAGGGCGTCCTCAACTCTTAAATGCTATGGACACAAATGGAAGAGGTTCTCTGTCTGGTGCCACGCACAGAAGATTAACCCTCTACGGATTACGGCTCCCCAGGTACTGCCGTACCTTCTGACGCTGGCCAAGGCTGGACTGGCGCACGCGTCCATCAAGATTCATCTTGCTGCGATCTCCCGATACACCAGAACCATGGGGCGGACGTCTTTGTGGTCTCATCGTCTGGTGAAAGAATTCATGAAGGGACTGTTCAGATCGTTCCCGCCGGTGAAGGCTCCGGCCCCGGCGTGGGAGCTCAACGTGGTGCTGACCAAGCTCATGGGACCTCCGTTCGAGCCTCTGCAATCGGCTCCATTGAAGTTCTTGTCGTGGAAAACAGCGTTTCTTGTGGCCATCACCTACGCACGAAGAGTGGGAGAGATCCAGGCCCTTTCCTGCAAACCCCCGTACTTGACTTTTCACGACACAAGGGTAGTGCTCAGGATGCACCCCTCCTTCATGCCCAAGGTGCCGTCGGACTTCCACCTCAACGAACCCTTGGTGTTGCCTGTTTTCTTCCCGTCACCTTCGTCGCCGGCCGAAAGGACTTTGCACTCGCTGGATGTGGCTAGAGCGCTGAAGTTTTACGTGGACCGCACGAAGTGTTTTCGGAAGATGTCACAACTTTTTGTGAACTTTGGACCTGTCAATCAGGGGAAGGCTCTCTCAAAGGCCTCCATTTCCAGATGGCTCTCCGGCTGTATCATGTACTGTCACCGGTTGGCAAACCGACCGCTGCCTGGCCGTCCGAGAGCCCATTCCACCAGAGCGATCGCAGCTACCACGGCGTTCCTATCTGGTGTGCCCTTGCTGGACATCTGCAGGGCTGCTACGTGGAGGTCGACGCACACCTTCACGAAATTCTACTGCGTCGATCAGGATTCCATGGAGGAGTCCAGGGTCGGCCAAGCAGTGCTGCGCAATCTGTTCGCCTAAGGTGAGCCTGGTGAGGAGGTAAGAATTGCTTAATGTTGAGTTCGATGTAATGCTTAATGTTGAGCCTTTGCCACCTCCTGTGGTTGTGCATGTGTGTACTGCTATGTATTCTTTATTCATGAGCATGTGAATCCATGCCAGACCCCATGCTGGAGAAGGAACAAGTTACTTATCTGTAACTGTTGTTCTCCAGCATGGGTCTGGCATGGATTCACATGCGAACCCTCCCGCCTACCCCTCTGCGGCTCTTCACTTGGTCATACTGCCACTTCACGTGCTACCAAATCTGAAGATGGCTGCCCCAGAGGCGGGGCTTAGGTAGAGGGCAGTCATTGGCTGTGGTCAGTATGACGCAGAGATCAGTGATTGGTTACTACTACGAAAGACAGATCAGAAACGAAACTGATACTGATTTTTTCTTTACCGAGGATTCCCAGCCTGACGACTGGGAATATTCATGAGCATGTGAATCCATGCCAGACCCATGCTGGAGAACAACAGTTACAGGTAAGTAACTTGTTCCATATATATATCCAAAGGAAAGGAGGAAAAGGCGAACCGCACTCCTGCGGGCCAGATGCCAAATGCAAACTCGAAAGTACAGACAAAAGGAAAAAACACTGTGTAATGAATACGGATGTTTTTAATGTTTAAAAAATTGCACAAAAGTAAATAACACAACGAGCAGCAACACATATACAAACAGAGGCAGGACGCTGTGGTGCACGACCTGCAACACAACGTGTTTCGCGCTACACTGAGCGCTTGATCGCATATATATATATATATATATATATATATATATATATATATATATATATATTACTTAAAGAACTAGAAAAATTACAACGCAGGGAAGTGAGTAAATGGTGGGAGGAACACTCACTTCAAAATTACATGGAAGTGGGCAGAATCCCACGTGGCTTAAGAATTCTGACCATTCCTTCCTTTGAAGAACTAGACCCAATGATCCTACAGGAATGGAGCATCGCCACAAATGGATGCTCCAAAACCTTTTTGCAGTTACTGGTGAAATATGCTGGTGCTGACCGCATCAAAACACTGAAAGAAATTAATGAAGTAGAAAAACAATTAAAAAAGATATCTGAAACTGAGGAAGGAAAGAAACTAAGAAGCAACATGGAAAAGAGTTTAGTTGAATACGAAGAGGAAATAAAGCAAAGGAGACAGAGAAAGTTCTTGCGAGACAAAGAGTATTATGAGATAGGAAGAGTCTATACTTTTGCCAAAAGATTTGATCAAATGAGACAAGCATCTCTATCCAGGTCAGCCCAATCTATTGAAGAAGACGAAAGGCAATTGAGTGACAAGGCATCAACCTCAGAATCTGATCTTACAAGCAGCGAGACCGATGAGCCCAACGTTTGCATGAATTTTTTAGACGAAATGCATTTATTACGCCAAGACGGCAGAAAAAAACAGCCACAAAGAGGTGGAAATCAAATTCGGGGGAAAGGCAGAGGTGGCCGAAAACCACGAGGAGGGGGAAGAGGAGCAGGCAGTGCAACAAACAATACCCCGGTCAGATCGCTGCGCTCTGGAAAGTAGAAGTACCAAATGATGATGATGACATAAGGCTGAGGATAATCAACTTATCAGATCATGTTCTCACCCCAAACCAGACAAAGGTACTCAGTCTGGGTTTAAATTTCTGCCCCAAAGCGAAGAACGATTATGTGCAAACGAGAATCGACTTTGACCAATACATACCTAAAATACGACTAAAGAAATTCTTTGCAACGAACACGTATAAAAGACGCCCGAGAGAAAAAGAGACGGGCTAGACGGAGGTTCAAATTAAAGAGCTAAGTACATTAACAGATTTGGTTGACCTGGCAAAGGGTACAGCAGCAGGAGATCAAGGCGAACCCATAGACCTGAATGAACTGGACATTAAAACAGATTGGACGATGAAGAGTCAATTGAAAGCCAAATCAAAGTTCAATCCTGTGGCCAACTTGGGGGAACAACATTGAGGCTTTTCAAAGTTTAGTGATCGAAGATCTGAAAAAACTAAGAAGAAATTAACAGAAAAGAATTTGGAACGACAACCTTTCTTTCACAGATAGGCAGGCACTACAAGAGCTACATGAATTCAAAAATTGCATTATCAAACCTTCTGATAAGGGGCGGAACATAGTCCTACAGAACAGAAAGGACTACATAAGAGAAGCTTACAAACAGCTAAATGATAGCAAATGCTATATGAGAATTGAAAACAATCCAATCAAAGAACTGGAAAGTAAAATCAGTACGCTCCTCACAGAATGGGAATCAAAAGGCCTTCTATCTGGTGAGAGTCGCAAATTCCTATCGACCACTAATTCCATCAAACCTACTATTTATTTCCTCCCCAAGGTCCATAAAAATATGAAGACCTATTGTCTGCTTGATAGGCTCGGCATTGGAAAATATGTCAAAGTATATTGATGAAGTTCTTTTTCCATTTGTCTCGGTATTACCATCATACCTAAGAGACACGACAGATTTCCTATCAAGAATCGAAGACATTCCGTGGGAGAAAGAATATCTACTAGCCAGTATGGATGTGGTTTCGTTGTACACGTCTATTGGCCACGAATATGGGAAGCAGGCGTGTCAACATTTTCTACAGACCAGATCTCTCAATTATCTAGAACATACTCAAATGGTACTCTCCATGATGGACTTATGTCTGACTAACAACACTTTCTCTTCAATAACGAATATTTCAAACAGTTGCAAGGAACTGCTATGGGCACAACGTTTGCACTGTCCTATGCAAATCTTACAATGGGTGCATGGGAAGAACGGGAGGTTTGGACGGACACAAATCAAGAATACACAAAAAACATTATTCTCTGGCTGAGATACATTGATGATCTCTTCATAATCTGGAATGGTACAGAGCTAGGATGGATGGGAGTTCGTCAACCGGCTAAATCTCAATGATAATAATCTGCGGTTTACGGAAACACACAGTCGCACACTGATTACCTTTCTCGACATAAATGTGAGAATTGTCGACAGTAAGGTAACCTGTCAACTTCATAGAAAGATCACAGGGACGAACACACTGCTCCATGCACATAGTGGACACCCAAAAAATCTTATATGGAGCGTTCCCTATGGAGAATTTATCCGCTTGAGGAGAAATAACAGTACCTTAAAATCCTATGACACGGAGAGCAGTATCACAGCCCATGGGTTTGCCAGACAACAATACCCAAGAAGAGTCATCGAGAGAGCATATCTCAAAGCCAGAGCTAAAGAACGTTTGTGCCTCATAGCAGGAACCAAGCACAACGAGAAACGAAACGTCGAGAATGACAGCACCCTGTTAATTTTAACCTTTGATACCCAGGCACCAAAGATCAGGCGAATTCTGAACAATCATTGGAGAATCCTCATGGCGGCGGATCAGGATCTCAATAGAAACCTTTGGAGTAGCCCACAAATAACTTTCAGGAGAAATCGATGGATAAGGGATGTTTTGGTACAAAGCTATATGACTCAAGAAGAGAATAGCAACAAGAAGAGTTGGCTTTCCAACAATAAAAAAGAGGGCTTCTTTAAATGTACCCGCTGTAACATCTGCAAATATGCCAAACCTTGTGGCTCTTTCAAACATCCCATCACTAGCCAACCGGTTCTCATATCAGGGAAGATCACTTCTGAAAAGGAATACGTTGTCTATGTGCTGACCTGTGCATGTAACAAATGGTACATCGGCAGCACCAAATGCAAACTAAAGACACGCATCCAACAACATGTACGGGCAATCATCAACAGTGACGCCAATTACCCGATGGCTAAACATTTTGCAGAATGCCATGACAAGAATATGGGAAGCTTTGGGTTTTTTGGCATCCATTGAATCGAGACAGGACCTAGAGGAGGAGATAAAGAAAAAATCCTGAGACAAAAAGAGACTCGTTGCATATTGGATTT
This sequence comes from Ambystoma mexicanum, assembly GCF_040938575.1. NCBI lineage: Eukaryota > Metazoa > Chordata > Amphibia > Caudata > Ambystomatidae > Ambystoma > Ambystoma mexicanum. Next base: position 292,552,815 of record NC_090936.1, on the reverse strand, counting down.
CGAGAGCAAATTTCCAAATGGACATAATATAGACGAAGAACTCTGTACATTCTTAGGCCAATGATTGACAGCTGTTCAAATCCCCCCTCTTTCTTTCTCTCTCTTTTTCATGCTCCCCCGTTTTGTTTCTTTTCTCTTTTTCTCTCTCCATTTTCTCTTTTTTCTTTTTTGTTCCTTTCCTTGTTGTAGAGGAAAGCTGGGATAATCAATTTAATTTTTAATTCCTAGATGTTGATTTCAAAAGTACACTGTAATATGCTCATTTTTATTTGTGTGATATATGTCAGAGGTAGTATTGTATTCAATCTCCCCCTTTTTTAACATTGTTTTTAACATTGTTTTCTACATTGTTTTTTAACTTGGTAATATGCAGTTTTTACTCACCAGGTGATTGTCTTTTAGATTAGATGTTTACACACGTGCTAAACTTGATTCTGGTTTTGAATCATAGTTTGTTTTTCGATATATGGTGCAGAGCAGTGGTGATATTTGCCGAGTCGGTATGCTTAGGAGATCACTGGGCCGGAATCAGAATCAACAGAGGAATGCTTTAGTGTGATGCCTGGTGCACTTTGCACTTTAATACTACTGATGCATTTTAATATATGCTTTCGATACTTTGTACTTGAAGGTGACCTATGCACTTTATAGCTATTGATGTACATTGTTGTATGTCTTTTGCACTAAGCACTTTATAGGGATCAATGCATTTCATTGTATGACTACATTTCTAGCTCTAAACCGTGTATCGGTTTTCAGGCATGACATCATGTAACGTATGTTAGAAATACAACATTTGCACTTTAGCTGTGCAGTCCTTGTACTTTGCATGTAGGATCTCTAGGCATGATCGTATTGAAGCATCATGCTGTCCGTAATGGACAATGCCATCATTGTGTACTTTGCACTTCATGCTAGGGACCTACCAGGTAGCAGGCATAGGAACACGGTTCCGTGGTCCGCTCTCCTTCGCTAGAAGCAGGAATGTTCAGTAAACTCTAAACAAACCAAGGGCGCAGAAACTCAATTCATGCACAAGCATAGTAGTCCTAACAAACAAAAACCTAATCCATCTCACGATTGGTGCACTATGCCAAAAAGTGGACCTATATTTGGAAAACAACTGAGTTCTGACTGTCCTTTGTAATTGCTAAGAAAATGATTTAAATGCAAAGATTTATGTGATGCATTTTCAGCATATATTCAGCTTCGAAGGACTCCCTCGGGGTGCGCACGCAAATGTCGGCAGGGTTTGGTGGCTAAACCGTGTAATATATACACAAGGTACCTCTTGACAGTTCATTAATACTTTTCAAGGGCATGGACTGTCCTAAACAGATTAGTCGGGATTATCATTCCCATTTCCTATGATCACTTGTCTGGTTCTTCCAGGCAAAGATGGCGACCATGGTTTTGCCGCATGGAGAGTGCACCTACCGATGGAGTCCTTCTTCCATTACAGTGAAACTGCTCTGCACCATGTTTATATTTCACGGGTAGAACGGGGACTCGTTGTTGTGATCAAGCGGTGAGCAGAGCCGCGAAACGCATTAACGTTCCCAACGCGCACTTTTATTATGCACTTTGGGAGTGCCACATTTTGATGGCCTTTTAACTTTTGTGCCAGCTTGCAAGGCACCAATACAGACTTATACTTTTATTACAAATTTCGGTGTCCGGATCCTTTTACTTATATATATATAATTGCCCCAAGGTATTACCTGAAGGAAGTAGTGAACTTGCGTGTTCATAATGATGTGGAGCTCTCGCTTAGTGCTACCTACATACAACTGGTGACATGCACATATTGTGAGTAAGCTACAAATTAACTTCAACAGTTAATACATTGTTGCCTTGGTTGTTTTTACACCTTTGCTGCTGCATAAAATATGTTTTTTTGTATTGGAATATGGGCACATGCTCAGTCTACAAACCTTGTATAATTATGCATTGGGTTCAAGCCCTGCTTCTTTTCTGGTTGTTATATTCTTTAAGTGGGTTAGTGATGAGATGTTTTGAAGAGTATGTGCTCTTGTGAAAACTAGTGTCAATTTGTGTCACTATACAGGGATATTATCCAAAATCAGTATATATCAGTGTTTTTGAAGTACTCTGTAGATGTTATTGCTCTGAGCAGAACAACTGTTTATAAAAGGTTCTTTATCTTGGTGGTCTTTATCTTGGTGGTCTTTCTTGTTGCTTTTCGTTTTGAGTACCATAAATCCACTTTTTGGTCTTAAATTTGCCTTGATAATTGCTTTGTGTATATCTTTTTGTGCATAAACATTTTCCTGTTGGGATGTATTTTTACTTTAATGTTTCAGTGACAATGTGTAGCTTGTAGAATAGAATTTGCCTCTGTAGGTTTCAAATGGTTCTACTCTGAATGTGCTTGATTTTAATATATATCTCCAAATCTAAAAGGAGAACATGTTAATGATATATCAGTTGCTAGTACATTTCTTGCTTATGTGCTTTATTAAATGTTATGTTTGCAACTTGTTCTGACACTAAACAGAATAATACTTGATTAATTAGGTTAATCAGCATTTTGAATTTCTTTTTTGTATAATTGTTTCCAAATCATCAATTGAAAAAAATACATTTTCTTTACAGTAATTGGGATTTTGAGATTAGAATTCCTATGATACCATCAATATTTATCAAAGAAAATATTTTAAAAACATGGTCAAGATATACAGAGAATGTGTTAGTAATGTGGTACAAAGAAACAGTTGCAGAAATAAACACAAACACTTAATAGGAATGATATGCAAATATATCTTACTATGAAAACTATACCACCTCTTACAAGTTTTTGGAAGTCACATAGCTTTCATCACTAACATAGGTACAACTTCACTTAAGTTTGATATTACCTACCTGCCTAAACGCACTGTGAGTGCACTGCCATTTACTTATAAGCTGGTTGATTCATTAGCGAAGCCTGTTCACCAATTATCCAATTAGATATGATATGATATGGCATTTATAACACACCAATACACAAGTGTTTCAGGGTGTGCCGAGGCAAGGGAGGGGAACAAAAGGGACGGACAACGATCCTACTAGGCAAGGTGTCAATCAGATTGCGCAAGTGCGTGGGAAGGGAGGAAGGGAAAGTGCAGTACATGGGAATATATAATAAGAATAAGTAACAGCCAGCAAGTGCATGGGTAAGTGCAGACATCGGCTATCGAGGTCTGGTAGAGGGACTGTAGGGATACAGAATAGTCCTCAAGTGCATGGGTAGCCAGGTGGGCAGTGCAGGTGTGTGACGCTGGCGGGAGAGGGACCTGGGCCAGGAAGAGTCCAGGTAGCCAGTGCAGTATCAGTTTCAGCCAGGAAGTTAGCAGAGGAGAGGAGGAGAGAACGAAGAGGCAAAGAGAAAGGTTTTGAGGTGTTTCCGAAACCTGAGCTGGTTCTCCTCAAGTTTAAGGGAGGTAGGGAGGCTGTTCCAGAGGGAGGCACCAGCCAAGGAAAGAGATCTACCAGCGACGTGTTGCTTGGAAAAGCGGCTGACTCTGAGGGAGTTGAAGGCAGATGAGCGAAGAGCTCTAGAAGGAAGATATTTGGGAAGAGCGAGTTGGAGCTATTGAGGCCCCAGACCCCAGAAGGCCTTGAGTGTTGAGATACGATCCCTGGGCTTGAGGTCAAGGACAAGTCTCGTAGTCCTGTTCTCATTGAGTTGCAGAGGGCGGAGAGTAGAAGCAGGCAGATTTAGAAATAGGCTGTTGCAATAGTCCAGCCTAGAGAGACTAATAGTCCAGAGCTCTGGAGACAGTGAGCTTCTGGAGGAAAAAGAGGAAAGGCAGAATGCCAATGAGGCGGTGCAGCTGGTAGTGTGACTTCTTGGAGACATCAGAGGTGTGAGGAGAGGAGGAGAGTGTGGAGTCGAAGATGACCTCGAGGTTTTTGGCCTTGTAGGTGGGAGCGGGAAAGGACCAAGAGAGGCCGGCTAGAGAGCAACAGGAAAAGAGAGAGCGGGTGTGCCGATGAGGGGAATCTCAGTCTTACTGGCATTAAGGCGGAGGTCATTGGCGGCACACCACTCCTGGATAGCAGACAGACAGAAATGAGGGAAGGAGAGGGGGCGGCCGAGGGTAGCCTGAAAATGAGCTGGGTGTCATCCGCATAGCACAGAAAGTTGGGGCAGAGAGCGGCAATTTCGGTGGGCAAGGAGTGTCAGGATTGGTTGAACAGCCAGGGAGAGAGGTTGGACCCCTGGGGAACACCACAGGTAGAGAAAAGGATAGTGGAGAGGAAGGACCCAAGTTGGACCTGGGAGGGTCGGTCAGAGAGGAAAGAAGTAATCCACGCCAGAGCCTGACCAGTGATACCCAGGTTATCACGGAGACGGTTGAGCAGGATGACATGGTTGACAGTGTCAAAGGCAGAGGAGAGATCAAGTAGGATGAGGACACAAGGGGTGTTAGAGTCAAGCTTGGAGAGCAGGTCTTCACGGATGTTCAGGAGAGCAGTTTCCATGCTTCTGACAGCTCTGAAGCCAGACTGATGGTCATGAAGACAACCAACAGATTCAGTGTGGAGGTTAAGCTGGGAGATGACCAGTTTCTCCAGGAGGTTGCCCAGGCAGGGAGTGATGGAGATTGTGTGATAATTAGCCGGGCATGAGGAGTCAGAAGAGGGTTTCTTAAGAAGAGGATGCACAAGGGAGTGCTTCAGGGGGATGGGAAGACTCCAGTGGCGAAGGAGTGGTTGCAGAAATCAGCCAGGGCAAGAGCCAGGGAGTCGATGTGGTCCTTGATAGTTTTGGAGGAACAGGGGTGAGCCTGTTTTGATGAGACTTTCATAGATCGGACTTGTCTAGAAACCTCATCTGCAGAGAAAAGGGGAAAGGAAGAGAAGGAGGGAGGTGGGGGGGTTGCAGAAGATCCAGAGGATGAGCAGGGAGTAGCGGAGGGGAGGGGAGGGGATAGGAGGAGAGTGAGGACAGGATGTCCTGCGTTTTAGAGACGAAATGAGAGGCCAGTGCCGTGCAGAGGGACTGGGAAGGGACGGGAGAGGTAGAGACTGTGGCAGGATTGGCCAGTTCCTTGCAGATTTTAAAGAGTTCAGCTGAGTTGTTAGATGCCGCAGAGACGCGGGCTTGGATATGAGCTCTCTTCTTGGTTAGGACAGAGAGACGGTATTGCCTTTGCAGCATGCGGCAGGCCAGTTTGTCAGAGGATGTACATGAAGCACGCCATTTCCTCCCGATCACCCTGCACTTGCGTTTTAGGGTGACAAGGTCTGAATCGTACCAGGAGTTGCACTTGGCTTTGGGCTTCAGGCGGATTCTCATAACAGGGGCAAGGATATCAAGAGTATCAGAGATAGAGTGGAGCGTGGAGAGGGCTGTGTCAGAATGAGAGTCAGCCAAAGGGAGAGAGGGGGGTGAGAAGGTGGCGGTGAAAAACTCAGTTGTCACGCGCTTCATCGGCTGGATGACCAAGAAGGTGGGTGGCAATGATGGAAATGGCTTGGCCTGAGGGGTAGAGAGGCTTACGTGGCAGGAGAGGAGACCGTGATCACTCCAGGAGAGAGGAACAGAAAGGGAAAGGTCAGAACATCCAGGGTGTGCCCTGCAGAGTGAGTCGGGCCAGAGGGGAGAATAGTGAGTGAGAGAGAGTCGCAGAGGTCGCAAAAGAGTACAGAGGAAGGACAGGAGGCATTAAGGTGGATGTTGAAATCCCTGAGAAGGAGTTGTTGAGTGGTCGAGGCCAGGAGTGAGGAGAAGAGGTTTGCCCGCTCAGAGAGGAAGGAGGAGATCTGACCAGGTGGCCGATAGATAGTAGCCACAGTAAGGGAATGGCTCGGGGAGAGAGAGAGAGCCTGCAGACGAGGCATTCAAAAGAGGAGTAGGCCTGCGTAGGAGTGACAGAGGCAGGAATCCACTCAGGGAAGATCAACTCTACATTAACTCACTGAGATAAGGTGATCCACTCACGTACACTAGTCTCTATTGTACAAATGCTGTTAGCTCCATAGTACATAACTGATCTCAACCATATCTTGCTCTCTATTCATAACCACATTCTGGCATTGGGATGACCTGGTGGAGTGGTTAGCCTAGACTTGGTATGCACAACCTTGGGCAGGATATGATAACTTCAATGCAAGATGATAATGATTCTTAGACCTACTACAGCTGCTAAGAAGAGGACCCCACATTAGGCTGTTGTTCTCTATTTTAAAGCTGGCCATATGCAATCAAACCTCAGATGACCAAGTATCAGGCAGCAAAGAAAACAGCTAAATATTCTTAATCACCGATGAGGGAGGGTGGTGGTCCCCCAGTCAATGAGGAGGTTCAGAGCAGTTTCTTTACCACACGGTATAGACCCTTTTCCAAGTCTCCTCAGAGCGGGAGGCCGTCATCTTCCCTCATCGGGAATCAGGTAAGTGCGCTCCCCTGCGCCCCACGTCCTCTTGGCTCCACCCAACCTTTCCGCATATTTAGGGCCCCCCGCACCCATGCCACTTACCTCCTGTTTTGCTTTTCACAAAATAAGTGTGCAGATGTCTATATATTACTTAGTTTTCTCCCCAATACACTAAATAGGAAAGCCTTGTAAACTTGGAACGCAAGAATTTACTCACTGTCACATTATAAAACTGGCTGTTATATGGCTGTTTATTAACTCAAACGTTACAGAATAAAATGCAGAATTAGGATGGCACAGAGAAATCCTCACAGCAGGAACGGACCGGACAAGATGCATCTACCTTCTTCAGCCCAGCAGAAGCTTGTGTCTCTCTCTGCCAGCCTAATCCGGTACCCCCCAATTTATCAGACAAACTACTTTATCAGACAGAAACTCAAAACAATCCTTGAAAACGGCTTGATTTTCCAGTGAATGCAGGCAGTATTCAGAACTCAGGCTGAAATGAATCCTTCAATGAGGCTTGGAGTAAAACGTCCACTACACCCAGAATGCATTTCAAATAGCAAAGATATTACATTTTTTAATAGCACTACATTCCACCCTTCGACATTTGACAACTCTAACTCAGTGGCACTAAAGTCTGCTTCTGAAACGGACGAAGCACTATAGTTAGGCTAGAAATGCATTGAAAACAACAACAAAAAGGAATCAAAATGATAAAAAGGCAAGCAAAAGCATAACGTAGGGTTTCACCAATATTTGGAATCCATGAAAACAACCAATCCCACCAATTCCCAGTATGAAAAGATGTCACCTGCTTTGTCAAATCCTTCAATTATTGGATGTGATTTTGCACAGACTGGAAATGGTCACTCAAATTGAAACAGGACATTCCTTCAAATGTATTATTCCTTAAATTATGTTTTAATGATCGGTAATCAATAGCAGCTCTATTCTGCAAAATCATTTGTTTAGTTATATTCAGTTGCTGACACTTGATGACCTCTTCTGGCTGACGAGTCATGTTAAAACAGATATCTCCTTTAGTAATGTTATATGTGAAGACTTTTGTAAAATTTCTCAGTTTTTCATTGGTCTCCTGACAGAACTTGAAATATTCATAAACCGAAAACAATTGAAGAATATCATTATCCTTCACTGAAGAGTCGCTGTGCATAATGCTGAAAATGTGTCTCAAAGTTGAAGCAGGTGTTGGCACCGCTACCAGACAGATTGTCAGTATATTGATTGCATTATGTGAATTTGATAAGCAAAAATAGGTTATGTTTAGAATTTCCCGAGCCAAATAGATCCATATGTTTTCCGTTTGGGCAGCTTGTATTTGGTTTATCCTCAATACTTTGCAAACCCGTTTCTTAGTGCCTGCTTGGGCTGGTATGTCAGCGTTGGCATGAAGTGACCCACGAATCTCATTCTCCAACCTCGTCGATTTCAAATTGGTTGTTTGCACAAATATGGCATTTTGCATTCACTTCTGCCGTGTGTCTTTTTAAGTCTACCAAATGGAGACCATTCAGAATTGAACTTACACCAGCCAGGCATAGAATCTGTAAAGCAAACTTGAAAAAGTGTATCAGTATTGATAATCATTCTCTTAAATAAAATTTGTCAGCAGGAACCTAGTCCCATTTTCCTTGCCAGGCTCCATGACTAAAACTACTTGGTCTCTGTCTGATTCTGACATCTGCGGGTCTTTTCTACCCACACTTTTGCACCCAGTACCATGCAGTCTGATGAACCAAAGCCACTGTTCCCTCGAGTAGTTAACACTGTATGGGGCTCTCCCTTTCTGATCATGGACAGTTTAACAGGTATGACAATAAAATGGGCTATCCTGTCTCCTACTTGGATAGGTGATATTTGATCTCCACTGTTCATTAACATGACTTAAATTTCTCCTCGATAGTCAGCAACTATCAATCCACCCAGTACTTGGATGCCCTTCAGTGCTAATCCAGATATAGGGGCCTTCAATCCCATATGTTCTGAGGGAATTTGTACTCCTATCCCGGTTTCAATTACTATTATACGCTGTCCAGTCAAATGGTCGAAAACATTTGATCGAATGACCATTTGATCGACAGTCAAATGGTAAAAAAAAAAGGTTGAATTTATTTATTTATTTATATATATATATATTTGTTTGGGTTGGTAAAAAAATGTTTTTAATAAGGAAAACGGGGGTTGGGTGGGGAACCCCCCCATAAAAAAATACCTTTTTTTTCGACCATTTGATCCTTTTGTTTTCGACCAGATAACCTACAACCCTATTATACCTCTGAGTTCTAATCTGATTTCCTTCTGAGATTGCAAGTCTTCTGCTGATTCTGGAGTTGCATGGTATGGAGCTAGGGCACCTGGCATGACTTCCCAGTACACTAGGGTTTCCGTAGCTGAATGTTACTCACCACTGAGCTGGCCCCGGCGTTGGTAAGAAGACCTCGAGTCCAGTGACCTGGACAATGGAATGACCCTCTCTGGATAACCACTCATCAGCCAGCCATTCAGCCAGAACCTGGCCTCCTCAACATGAGGGAACTCTTCTTTGCGATACACCCCTCTGCTGTTTGAATATTTAGACAGACAGAGGTGTTGATCACATAAAAGAGCAGGGAACACACGCACCGCCACACCAATGCTGTAATGAAAGTACAAGAAACAGGTTAGCACTTGGTGGAGTTGAACAGATATAGATTATATCCTAAACATGTCCTGTATACCTAGTAATGTTGGTGTCTAAGGTGTAGGGTGTCTGAGCCTAGGAAAAACAAGAAGTACAGTTAACCCACTGAACACCGGGAGTAAGGTATCTAGAACATCCCAAGGAATGACATACAGTAATTGCTTATGAGGAATGAATGGGTTTTAAAGGTAGTCGATATTCAGAAAACAACGATGGGGAAAAATAACAAATGGGAATGTTAGTATAGGGAATATTCCCTTGGCAGCACAAGGGACACACTAGGTACGGGCTGGTTCAGTGGCAGCAAAGCGTTGGTTGGTGCATGTGGAGTAGTCCAGATGTCCTTGGTAGGATGATCTTATTGGGATTATTGCAGAAGAATCAAGGTGACAATACAGGCGCAGAAGGGTACACCGTTCTTTGGAGCTCAGGAAGGTACACAGTTCATTAGAGCTCAGGAAGGTACATAGTTCATTGGAGTGTGGTCAAGAGTTCGGGAACCCTGAGTGTTAGAATATAGCTGACCTGTGACTAAGAGTGCAACACTCGTTTATACAGCAGACTCAGTATCAGCTTACCTAGTGTGAATGCGACTGTTGCGTGCAGTGGGATACAAGCAGCGTGAAGATGATAAGAATCCAGAAACAGGCTAGGGTCCGGCAACAGTGGGTTGGATCGAGGCACAGATGTAATGCAAAAGAAGTCGGTGAGAAAGTTCTGGGTTGTCAACGTTCGGTCCGATTAATTCAAGGAACAAGCAAGTGGAAGTCCGTTATATAACGTAGCGTAGTCGAAAAGCAATGCATAGATCAAAGGGTCTAAGTAACGCTACAATTAGAAGCAGCGCTGTAATGCATTACGTTAGTTTTATGTATGCTGCAGAGGGTGGAGTCTGTGGGCCCGCATCGCGAGAGAGATCAGGTGACTTGTCACGTGACGCAAGATACTTGTCTGTATTGTAGAGACCGGGGCTTGCACGCATCTCTGAGGCAACCTCCAACGCTGCCAAAGAGAAGGAGCCAGGCGCTGGGAAAGAAAGAAACGCTTATCAGTTCGAGGGGCATACAAAGCCCTAGTTGTAACACTGAATTAGGTTGCATCTGCCAGTAAGTGTTAACAAGCGTGTCAAAGGCGTTTCACTCTCATTACACTGGCCTCTTGAGCATGTTCTATTCTGTGTGTCCTAGGAGAGCTCAACACCCATTGCACAGTTGGTATTTCGGGTCTAATCAATACATCATGTCCCACTGTCAATTGTTCTGTATCAATGAGAGCCCAATAACATGCTAGCAATTGCTTCTCAAATGGAGTGTACTTATCACCTGCCTCTGGTATTGTCTTGCTTCTGCCAGAGATTCCAGTTGCCATAATTTTCTTGTACATATACATTTAGCTCCACTTCTGCTCATTTCAAAGGCCACATAACAAGCACACACTGCACTGTGTCCTTTGCCAAATCAAATGCTCTCTGCTGCTCTTTACCCCCACTGAAATTCAACTTCTTTTGTGTCACTTTGTAAAGTGGGGCCAAGATTTGCCCTAAATGTGGTATATGCTGTCTCCAAAATACAAACAGCCCTATGAACTGCTGAGTGTGTGTCCTGTTCACTGGAGTGGTAAATTCAAATATCTTTTGTTTGGCTTTCGGCACTATCCCTCGGTGGCCATTGTGCCATGGAATTTCCCAAAAATATCAGTCTCAGCTGGCCCTTGAATTTTATTAGGGTTAATATTCCAGTCTTCCTTTTTCAATCCATCAATAATTGCTTCCAATTGATTTTGCACACTACGCTCATCCTTGCACGTGAGTACAGTTGAATCAGAATATCATCAATGTAATGTGAGATGTGTATGTCAGGCGTACATGGTATTTTGTCTAAGTGTTCTGCCACCAGCTGGCAAGGGTTGGACTATCCAATTTCCCCATAGACAATTTTGGGAAGGTTTACTGACGCCCACCCCGAGAAAATGAGAACTGCTCTGGCCCTCTTTGGCAATTGGCACAGTGAAAAATGTATTTGCCAAATATGGTATAGTGTACCAGGTTCCCTCAAACTTCTGTATGTTCAAGGTAACAGTATCTGGCACTGCAGGAATTAAAGGGGGGGGGGTGTTAACTCTCTATAGTCCACAGTTATCCTCCAGCTTTCATCCCCTTTTTTAAGAGGCAAGATAGAATTGTTTTTATTTTTAAACATTGTGCATTTTTAAGGCACTTATACATCAATTAAATTGTGTTTCAAAGCTCCCACAAGGCAACAGGGAGAGAACATGGGAATGAAAATCAAATAAAGCAATGAAAGATAGAGGCGGACCTACTAGTCCTTGTGAGCATTCAGAACGTGCAAGTGCAGAGAGAGAAAAGGGATTGAGTGAGTGTGGTGGGTAAGTGCTAGGTGTATCAAGAGGGAAGTGCTCGGGAGTGAGCAGCTGTAAGTGCTTATGTGGAGTGGTCATCTGATAATAAATAAGTGCAGACCTGTGGTGGCATAGGCCAGTGGGGATGCCAAGGCAAGTGCTGGGAATGGATGAAGGCTGAAGGCGATTGAGTATGGTGTGATATAGCATTTATAACGCGCCTATACACAAGTCTTTCAAGGCATGTGTGGGAGGTCAGGAACCACGAGGACACATAAGAGCCCTTGTCACGAATCTCAGCAACTTTGGGGTTTAGCAGAGGAGGGAGGAAGGTAAGAGGAGGTGAAAAGGAAAGTCTTGTGGAGCTTCCGGAATTTGAGGTGATCCGGCTCAAGACAAAGAGGAAGAGGGAGGCTGTTCCATAGGAGTGAGCCTGCTGAGGAAAGAGATCGGCCACCATCTCCCTGATTAGCGAAGCGCTTGAGTTGATGCCAGAGGAACTTTAAGATCTGGAGGGAGAATATTTAGTGAGAGCAAGTTGTAGATAGCATGGTCCCCAGCCCCAGACAGCCTTATGGATGATGCAGAGGGATTGGAAATTGATCCTTGCAGCAACCGTGAGCCAGTGGAGTTCCAAGCAGTAGAGACAGGCCTCAATACTCCTACCTCTACATATTCTTTAATGGTGTCTGAAATGTCCTTATACCCTCCGGGAATGCGGTTTTGTTTGATTGACACACGCTTCGTGGTCAATGGCACGTGCACCAGAGGGATCTTCAATTTGCCTACAATAACTGGTATGCAAGTGAATGCATTCACCCCAAATTGATACATTTTACCTCTAAAGTCAATACTTCCAAAATATCAAATCTAATGATGTATTCAGGTATCGGGACAATCAATACTTGATACTTCAGTGTTTTCAAATTGCCTATCTTCATTTCCACTCCTGTCTATACTGTGGGTGTCTTTTCCACCCAGTCTAGTAATGGTGAAGTATCTGCCTTAAATCTTGAAGGATTTCCATGAATCAATGAGGCCTCCGCCCCGGTATGAATCAAAGCTCGGACCTCTTGTGTGTTTCCAGGCCTCCAAAATAAGTAAACATTAACATGAGGTCCTCTATCAACTTTTATGGGAGTTGACACTGCCGGGACTTGGCCATAATCCTATTCAAATTTAGAATTAGTGTACCCAGACTCAGCCTCCAACATAGCACACACTGTTTTTCTCAATTTAGGATATGTTGGTCAGTACCAGGAAGGGATTCTCATGGACTCTTCTCCCTGCTCCTCATCAGGAGGCACTGAAGGTAAAGTGTTTCTCTTCTGCTTAGACAGCCCCTGTCTCATGACTTGTTTATAGCATTCTTTCCCAGCAAGCCCTCTCTTTTTGTACAACTCATATATTTCCCTGGTTTCAATACCATCCATTTCATCTTTTAAAAGATGGTCCTTTCTGGACACCCGGGAATTTGTGTTATCTTGTTTGCTGCCTTCTGTTCTCCTCTCACTGCGTCCCTCCCTCTCTCAAGATTTGTCCTCACCTTTGTCCCATTCACCCAGATCTGACAATTGCTGTATTGCATCCACCACTTCATCAGTGGGCTTGCCAATCATACCTACTAGCAAAGTCATGATGACACTTTTATATGCAAGTGGGGCAGTTCTGATAACCATATTCCTGGTTTACACTGACAGTGCCACCACCCGCATATGCAGCCGCTCATCTACATGAACTGCTCCCTTCATAGCATGTTCCCTGATCTTTTGAACTGCCTCCTTCAAAGTATACCATCTCTTCTCCTCGGAGGTCCAATCCGTGGTAATTGGATATTTTTGATTACATCCCTGAGCTACTAGGTGCAACAGATATACCTGAGAGGCCTGCCCATTCGCATCTTGTGGCAGCCAAGCTCCTACCACCTCTTGAATATTAGTATCAGTGGACAAAGGCAAGAAGCGTGGGGAATCAGTCCAATAAACTAACAAGCCTCCAGCTCCGCCATCATGCATGCGCACAATCCAGGTAAGCAAGGGCTCACCTGACTTCTGCCTCAAACGACTTATAATTGCCCCCACTTCCATTGAGTGTAAACTTCTAGTGTGGTTAAATCCACAACACCTCCACCTGGATTATGTGTAAGCGGACCCGTCCTGCGTCTAGTCATCTGGTTAGCATTAACATTCTTCCCATCCTGTTTCAATTTAGATTCTGCCTTCACTTCAGGGCTAGAATCCGTACCATTGGAAGTGGAACACCAAACATCAGCATTCCAAGAACCTGGATTCCAATTAGCACCAGCAGTTGAAATCACTGCAGCCACTATGTGCTTGTTAACATTGCCCCTTTTTTCAAATATTTATATTTGGCCACTCTAATTGCTGCTGTCCCTGCAATTTCCTGATACCTAGAGGCCATGTCACTCCAAATCTTTTATTGTAGCTGTTGCATTAAAGAAGCTTGTCTTTCTGCAGCAAATTCCTTTTTCAAACGTAAAATGTCTGCTTCTAACTGCAAAGTTTTCTGGTGCATCCTCCGGTAAGCATGGGGAATGATCCAGCCCCTGCTCTTCAGAGCTACCGACTCACTCCCTTTCAGCACTAGGACCTTCTGTAAACAAGAGCACGGGAGCACACTTGGAGTGAGGCAAAGCACACATGGAAACAGCAGTTCCAAGATCAGCGCCTTGGTGTAAAGCGCTCTATAAATAAATGAATAAATAAATCAATGCCAGTTTAACATGAGGAGAAAGACGGTGAAACAGAAGGGGAACGCAAGGAGGGAAGTTCCCTTGACCTTTTCCTCACGTCAAGGAACTGTTACTTTCACGAATCCTCGAGAATAGAAAGCGTAACACAAGGAAACCAGGCTGAGGAATCCTGCATTGTGTGTCGGAGGTACCCAGGGCCCTCCCGCGTCGATAATCAAGGTGGGGAGAATCGACAGCTGCTGTGATACTGTCATTGGCTCCAACAACAAAGCAATGTCAGTGAAATCAACACAGCCAGTGATTTGGGGAGACCGATACAAGACCGGTCTGTGTTGAAGCCAAGGTTGCAAGCAGCAGCATTGTATGGGGAGCGCTGGAACAAATATTGAATGAAACACGTGTGATAACCAATGGGGGTAAAGTTGATCTGCTGATGAGTGATTGAACTTTGAAACCAAGATATGATACCTTTGACAGAGTGGTCCAGCACCGGGTGGGTGCTCAATCAAAGGTCTCTGCAAGTTATCCAGTTGAGCGTTGACGAAAGTGAAAGAGTGGCAAAGGATTGTAAATCGAAATGGTCCTGCGACAGGTCAAACAAAGATCCAGCGCACATTCGAAAGTCTTCGATGTTGATACAGTAAAACAAAGTTAATAACAAAGTAGATAAAGTGAGTCCGAGCCCGAACGAGGGAGATTAAATTGTGAAACAAGGGGTCTAAGCCCTAAGGAGGGGGATCCGCGGTCTGAGCCCCAACGAGGATCTCGAATTTTGAACATTTTGCATCAAGGGGTATGACCCCAAAGGAGGGGGATCCACGGGCCAACATCGAATTGTGAACATTGTGAATAAAGGCTCTGTGCCCGTAGGAGGGGGATCCACGGTCCGAGCCTGAATGAGGGAGAACAAATTGTGAACATTGTGAAAAATGGTCTGAACCAGAAGGAGGGGGATTCATGATCCTAGCCCAGGTGAGGGAGACTCAACTGTGAATATTGTGAGAATTTGGACACGTGAAATCCTGAAGAAAAGGGAACTTCGATGTTTGTCATGTTACATCAAGCCCTCTGGACAAGAGACTTTGAATGACCAAGAGACTTTAGCACAGAAAGCCATGATGTTGGAGTTTTGAACTGCACCCTCATGCTAGAGAAGCCAGAGACAATGCTAAGCTTGAGTGTGCCACCTTGTCCCGTGTTGAAAATGTGGGGAAGGGAAGTCAACGACTTGAATATCCTGACATATCATGTCCTGAGCACTTTTCTTTTGCATAACATTGTTTCCCACACCATTTGGATTTAGAGATAAGGATTGGCAATAGGTTTATTAGTATAGGCCCTTTTATTTTGACAAGACACCACTAGGACTGTGTTATTATTATTTGATGGTCGTAGCTTGCCCCCATTTTTAGATTTAGGATTAGATAGGCGTTTTGCAATCCTCAATTGAAATTCAATAAACACCCTTGAACTGTGGTCACTAGTGTCTGTCTTACTGTTGATACCATGCCTTCCTCACACCAAGCACCTAATTCAAAGAAGAGAAGGGAAAAAAAACCAATTCACATGCAATTGAAATCTCGCGTTTCAGGGCACCAGCACAGATAGCGGGCTGTCGGGCAATTAAACAGAACAGAGCAGCTGCTTTGTGACACCAATTTGTTTTGCTTTTCCCAAAATAAGTGCACGGATGGCTATATATTACTATGTTTTTTCCCCCAATACACTAAATAGGGAGCATTGTACACTTGGAACGCTAGAATTTAGCCACTCTCAATTAGATTATAAATCTGGCTCTATTATGGCCGTTTATCAACTCAAACGTACAGAATAAAATGCAGAATTAGCAAAAAAGTTGCATCACCGTTGGCATAGTTGTGCACCACTTCATCCCTGCCAAGAACTTCACTGGACAGCTTCCCAGACCAGGTTGGCACTGAGAATTCCTCACAACGGGAATGGACCGGACAAAATGCATACACCTTCTCCTGCCCAGCATAAGCTTGTGTCTCTCTCTTCCACCCTAATCCGGTGCCCCCAATTTGACAGTACTTTTCCAGAAGGTTAATTTGCTGATAGCACTCCACGAGCATCCAGCCGGTATGCATACAGAATACCGCAACAAGTAACCACATTCTGTTTCTCATGGGAGCTGTCTGCTCCTGCAAATTTATCAGTCAGAAACTCAAAACAATCCTTGAACATGGCTTGTTTTTCTAGTTAATGCAGCAGTATTCAGAACTCATGTTGAAATGAAGCCCTCACAGAGGCTTGGAGTAAAATCTCCACTACACCCAGAATGCATTTCAAATAGCAAAGATATTACATTTTTAATAGCACTACACTTGTGCTTCCTTGTCCCTCCCTGGCACCGGGAACAGTAGTGTTCCTGGCGCACCTGCAACTCTCAAATTGCCGTTATGGAAAGGGAGAAGGGACTACCTGTATTTCCCTTCTCCCTGTTCCATGGCGGGCATCTGTTTTTTTAGTTTTTCTCAAGTTGAGAAAACTACACTGTTTAGTACCCCGTTACAACGTGCCAGGTACTAATAGCAATATAACCCGAGAAGTGCGGCATTACCGGTCAGGTAATGCCCTGGCGTGTCATTTACAAGCCTGAGCATGTTATATTGTTTAAATAATTCCCCTCCAACATCACCCATTACTGTTTACCTCGGAACAAAGACTTCCACAGCACTGATGAAATGGTTTTCAAATGGCATGCCCTATAGTGTTTCCTGTGCAAAGAATCAAATAATCTATGGTGAAAAATTACCTAGAAAGCCTAGGTAATGGTTGTCACATTATCAAATTCGAGCAAATAGACCATGGAGCTGCACGTTTGATTCACGCTAGTGAAATACTTGTCAGGTCACCCAACCACAAAAGGTTCACATACACTAGTAGTACATACCTTATTTGAGCCACAAACAGGCATCTAATGTTATTTTAATCAGCCTTCAACTAACTTAACATGAGTAAGGACATGGTTTAAAGACACTGTTCTCTTAAATATGCCCCCATCCAACCCTCAAGCCAGGCCTTAAATTGCTTTCTGTCACCCTTCTCCGGCGAGACCATCAGCCTTATCTTGTGTGCTGACCCAGATCCCTTATATTGTGGCATATTCTCGTCACAATAAGAGGTGCAGGCAAGGCTATAGCTTTGTTGCCAAATAGGTGCCATGCCCTAATCACTACCCCACCAAGCCTGTTCCTCTTTTCACAAAATCACCATTGGTGATCAGGTTCTGTCCCCTTTAACAACAGGCCTCCCTCTTAAAGGCTCAGACATAGCAGTATTGCACCGATTTGTTATGCTCAAGGTTGCACCATGCCTGCTTTCCTAACTTCCTCTGTGCTTTACAATGAGTCCATTGTACATCTTGATTACCAGTGGCTGAGGAATGACAATGGAATTTGAAATGTGTCTTGTCAGTGAACCTGTCTCGCATCAAAGCATAGGTTATACGATTTTACTGCTCCTGGCTCTAGAAAGTTTATATTTTGCATTAAAAGAAGACTACAACAAAGAAGGAAAGGAGAGCAGCACACATAGAAGGTATCTGATGATTCTGATCAGACTAGTAAGAGATCAACACAAGAACTAAGTCAATACTATGATCAATTATTCAGTACTAGACTTAGAAACTCAAGGGCTAAGGTAAAGGAATGCCATGCAGTAAAGGCTCAGCATTACAAGCTATTATAACAAAAACAAAAATTAAGGTTCTGATGAATGGAGTTGCAGAATGAATGGTTATGGGGTCAGATGGCTGGATTCAGGGCATAGTTATTATAAGGAGAATGCTGAGATAATGTGGTAATATCAATGGAAATGAAATACATCTTTTATTGGACCACTCATGGACTGCTTTCATCTTGCAGGCTCAGTGTTTAATAAATGTCAGCGGGGATGCTGTGATCTTTTTACGGGAATCGGAGATAGATGTGGCACCAACTCAACCCTCTGCATCTGCTACTCAACCAGCAACTAATGGAGAAGTCATGGCTTGAAGCCGGAAACCCCTTCTTTACATTTCATAAATATATTGGAATTACATAAAGTCATGCCTAATTTTCCTTTGATATTGTTCTATGCCATAAAGGTCGATGTGATGTAAAATATGAGACAATCGAGAGGGATACTACTTGCAATTATATCTTACATTAACATCCATCCATTACCAATCAGAATTTCCATTTGATGGACAAGTGATATTCCATGCTTGTTTAATGATTTCTCTTTGTTTAACCTGAGCACACTTAAAACATTGTTGTGAAATACAAGTGAACCTTGACAGCATTCGACAGAACTTGTGATCGAAGCAGCGCCTCAACCACTTCTACCCCACCTATTAAAAGTGCCAATTGTTTGAGAACTGGGGTGAGCGTCCTTGCAACTTTAAAGGGCTTTGCGGTCATCTGGTGCATGCTTATTTTAATTCTTGAGTGGAAAAACTGGAACTTAATGCAGAAAACAAAAGCACTTTCGTTTATGACATTCAAACAAAAAAGGTACATGTTTGTGGCTGTACCCAATGACCCACAGTGAGAATGTCATTTTTCTGCAAATGTTTATCAATGTTTAGTGGGGGAACAAGACGTTTCTGGAAACCAAGTATCCTGGGTATGTGTGCCATACATTGCCTAGTACTGGACATTGTATATTATGTAGCATATTTATTGACTAGCTAGTGGAAATAATTAATTGTACTGTTCAAATCATTTTTTAACAAATGTTCCATCAAAACTGCACATGCAATTATAAACTTATTTCATCTTACAATGTTTATTTAAAAGTTAGATTTGAGTTTATATTAACTGGTAATGTTATGTACTGTATGTCTGAAAACGTCATGAAAAGACGGGGAAAAGTGATAAAATATGTTTTTAAGCAGGCTGCCTTTTGTAAATACTGTGTATAGATATATATTCATTTAAAACCAAACTCAAATTGGATTGTGATTACTTAACAAATCACTTATAGACTAGATAGAATATGTATTTTTGGAATTAAAGGTAATTACATTCAGGAATTTTGATTTGTTTGGTCTAAAAACAAATTTGATTGCATTCAGAAATTGAATGTAAATGCATATACCTGCTACAAAAAAGCACTGACATCTTTGTGTCTTGCCAAATGCAAAAAGCCTACTTATTGTTCATAGTTATTGTTGTCAAATGTATCATTGTATAATAAAAATGTAAATTAAGAAAACGTGCATTCGATTTTTGGACTGTCACGAAGTAAACAAAGAACATGGAAGAGGTTTTCTAAACATTATTTATTAGGGTTTGTTCTACAAGGGCAACTTAAAGCAGTACCCATAGGTGCGAAGAATGAGCACAAAAGAAGCTCAGTCATGGTCAGAATATGTGTGCCCAAAACATACATCAATGTCTCTACCGGAAAGATTCAAGAAATGTCCAAAGCAAAGAAATCTCAGTAATAGTTAGGGGTGGCTCCTGGTCCTTACTAGCAGCTTTAACAAACAAAGCCCAAATACGTTGGTAAGTGCTCAGTGTCTAAATAAAGCATAAAAGCCCCCAAGAACAAAAGTCTCTTGAGATCATGCCAACTCAATGCTTAAGCAAAGTCTCTGGTATTTGTAGCCTCTTGGCAATGTATTTATGCAGCAAAGGAACAGTGGAGAGAACTCTTCATCCCAGGTCTCAACTCTGTACTGCAGCCAGATGGTTGTTCTGTCATTTGTGTCACTTTGGAGCTCACATTAGACCAAGACCCATAGCCACATGAAGACAGGCCATCTTAAGGTTTTTGCCAAGTACTTTCTAGGCCTCTCACCACCTTCCTCACTGGAGGTCTCTTTTCTATGAACTCTCATCTTAAACTGTTTCTCCTCTTTAACCTCCAACTGCAAGCTATTTCCTGGGGTGGCCTCCTCTTATACTTGCCTTTATGCTTCTCCAGTACCTCCTCCACACTTCACCTTGTGCTCATTCTTCTGCCATTCCTCCTGTTTTTCAGACCCCTCCTCTTCCTCCTGGTCTTGTATTCTCTCCCTAATCTTCATTTCTTCCTCCTTCTCTCAGATTAATTATTTCCTTTACCTCTCCCATCTGATCACTCTCCTCAACTCTTCCTTCACTTCTTCATCTCCATGTCCTCTTCACTACCTCACCTTCTTCTCACCACCTCTTCCTCAATTTCCTCTCTGGGAAATGCCACAAGTACCTACTTTTTTGCTACCTCTTCAATGGCTCTCTTTTTCAGCACCTATTTAATTTTCTAACCGCCCCCTCCTTGACGTCTCTCCCCACGTCCCCTGGGGCTCATCTTGTTTCTACCTCCTTGACTCTGTCCACCTCTTTCTTTATTCCCTCCCTTCATCTTCCTTAACTCCTTACCTCCGTTTTCTGAAACTCTTCTAGAACCAATGATGATTTCCTGCTTCAGCTTCTAGGTCTCAATATCCTTGACCTCTTGGGGTCCCTCTCTTTCCAGCAATCTGGGTCTCTTGCTCTTCCCGCACCCTGGGCCTCTTGCTCTCCGCAACTTCTATGACCTTCCTTTCACCAGTAGTCTGGGTCTTTACCCAACAACCTGAGGCCTTTTCCATCTCCCACCAACAAACTCAGATCTCCCCGCTCAGCTCTTTGCTTTTCAACCTTTACATGAAGGCGCTAGCTGACCAAATTCGTGGGGCAGGAATGAAAAAAAGATCTATGTGGACTAAGCTGATTTTTTAGGTAATTCTGAGGACTCAGTAATAGAAGATTTCAAAAATTACATGGAACAGGTTCAGATCTGGATTGACGGGAATAGTCTTCAGATAAATGTTCAGAAAACAGAGATTTTAACCTGTGACAAGAAAAGCTGTTTGGCCTTTATCTGGCAGGCCAACAGTCTTGTCTAGTACAATCAATGGGGCCCAGACCAGGGCCACTAACTATTGGCGTCTATTTCTCGAATTCAGGAAAAAAAGGAAAACCTTCCAGTTTCCCAGGCAATAGCACGATTGTACTCTTTGATACAGTCGGGAGTTATGTGTTCAATGAATATATTCTGTGCCTTGATGCCCCTTTGGTGGAAAGAGGTCTGTACATTATGAGAAATAAATAAAAACTGGTCTTTCCCTCCTCAACAACCTGGGTGTTTCTCTCACCAACAACCTGGCGTGGGTCTCCCCCAAAAACTGGCTATTTCTCCAACTTCTGGGTCTCTCCTGCAGTCTCCTATCTCCTCCTGACACAGTCTATGTGGTTTCTTCTGGTTTCTTGCTCCTGCTCTCATCTCCAATAACCACCAAATTAGCCCCCTATGCAACCTCCTACACCCTTCTCCCAAAGCCCTTGCACTTTATCGGGGCCCTTACTCTACTTTCCAGCCTTCCGGCTTTGCTGCGATTTAACGGGGCCTAGTTCTGTATGTTTAGTCAGGAAACCCAATATCGGTGGGTCTCTCCCTGCTACAATCTGAACATGCCCAGTGATTTGATTCTGGGCTATATCAAAGACATGGACAGTTGTCAACCCTGTGGCCGGTCTTGGCCCTGTCTCTTGGCCAATGTTTGTTCGAGGAAATTTGTTTGAGGCCCATTTGCTCAAATATATTTTTTCTTGTACACTTTTCACAGCAAAAAAAAGCAGGGAGGAAGCCTCCCCTTTCCCCCCCCTCCACCTTAATGTATACCTAAACCTAACACCCATCTACTTTTGCGTTTAAATGTGTAAAAAGAACTCGAGCAAATGGCCCTTGAATAAATGGGCCTGCGAGCAAATGGGTTAGTACCCTTTCCCAAACTATTACCTTCTCCAGAATTGAATCTTTCATAGATTCACATGCTGTGAATATTCTCAGTCGTCAGGCTGGGAATCCTCGGTAACATAGAGCAGTTTAAGCTTAACCGAAACGTTCTGTCACTTTTGTGCTCTAGTACAGTAATTTTGGTTCGTACTGCCTACAGCCAATAGGGATACCCCCTTAACTCCTCCCATGTTGGCCATCTGCAGATTCATTACTGAACGTTAGTGTGAAGAGTCCTCAATTGTTTGCTCTTCAAACAATCTTCAAAACAATTTGACATTCAAAATAATTTGACGAAAGATTTCATCTTTTTTGACCTCTTCTCGACGACCAGCTTTGGCGGCGAAGGTGCTAGATCTATGGACCTTTCCCGCTGCCAGTAATCTTCAAAGTTTCATCTTCGTAGTTGTACATACCTGTGAGAAATCTGAAGGTGTCTCCCTAGCTAGTCCCCGGGGATCTGTCATCCAGGTGGCCAGTAGAATGCCATCGCTATTGGATCCAGATGCTGGGGGTGGACCAGTGAAGGGGGGAGCACCTCGATGGGGAGTCCTTGGGGAGTGGGAGTGGGACATGACAGGTGAGATGCGGTACACCCCTTCTCTGAACACCTTTTCCCCATCCTACCACATAGGTTATGCCAAAACACTGATCCCCATACCCTCTTTTTGCGACACGGACACTTTCGGACAACATGAAAGATAATGGACTAACACCAGAGCCGTTTACCTGACATGTGCCAATACAAGGGTCAGGCAAAGTTGGGCAATTGACAGAATCACATACACCTGACAGCCCTTTGCCTTCCCCACAGGGATAATAGGTGGCGCACAAGATGGCCAAGGCAGACCACGCGACACAAGAGCTTACTTAGCACGGCAGTTCAGGAGGAGAAAGAAGGCACTTCCCGAGAGGGTGATGTGAGCAACCTGAAGGTGTCTCAACTCCAGGGATCTGTCATCCAGGTGGCCAGGACACGATCATCGCTATTGGATACAGTTCCTGAGGGTGGACCAGTGATGGAGGATCATCCAGATGGGGGGTCCTCGGGGAGTGGGACACTGATGGGTGTGACGCGGTATCCTCCTTCTTTCAACAACTTTTCCCCATCTTACCACGTAGGACATTAAAAACCACATCCCCCGCCTGCTTTTCCACCATGCACACTTTCGCACGACACACCAGAGAATGGACTAACACCACAGCCATTTACCTGACATGTCCCAATACAGTGGTCAGGCAAAGTCGGGCAATTGATCAGAGTCACACACACCTGACCGCCCTTTCCCCTCCCCACAGGGATAAAGGGTGGGCCAAGAGAGCACAGTACGAGCAAGGCAGACCGCACAATGAGACAGCTATCCAGACGTGGCAGTTCAAGAGGAGGAGAAAGGCAGCGACTATTGAGAGGCTGACAAGGAGGGGCACGACCTTGCCCTTTTCTATGCAGACCCGTGAAACCTCTGCTGAGGGAATCGTAAGACTGAGGACAATAGCCCAAGTGTGCTGCAACAGATGTCTACGGTACACAAAGCGTGTCAACGCTGATAAGCGTGAGCGAGGGAAACTTCTGCTACCATGGTACCGGCCTTGACTCCAGTTACGAGGAAAGCCAAGCGGTTCAGCAAAGCCAGTGAGTCAAGTGGAGAGCCAATAAGAGCTGGGCTATGGTGAATGAAAGTCGCAAAGTGGCAAGTTGAACCGAGTTCAAAGAACTGTGAAAGTGTTAAGGGGATACTAGCTGCAGAGGGAACCAGCACCACGTGGGTCCTAACTCGAGAGGCTATGGTCGATCCCCGTTTGAGTGAAACTACAGATACCATAAGGACATAGGAGAGCTGCCAAAGCTAGGTCAAAGTGGTTAATCAAAATCCCTGCACAGCCTTTGACCTAAGAACTGTAAGGAAAGCAAGGGAAGTGAATCCCACAAACATTGAGAGCGAATGTGAATGTAAAGTTGGCAAGAGTGAACCCGGAAGAGGGATGCTGACAAAGAGGGGGCAAAGTCTAGAGTGCCAAGAAACAGTGTGTTGACAAAGGTGAACACGACCGAGGTATGTCCGCTGGAAGTGTTTAAAAAGACATTAAGATTTGTAAGTGAAAAGACAAGTCATAGTGAACCCGGAGGATGGAGGCTGAAAGTAAAGAGGGGTTGGTGCCCAGAAGAGGGGGACCCAGTGGTGAAGCCAGCACTCAAAAGGGATCTGAGCCCAAACGAGGGAGATCCAGGGGTGATGCCGTCCCCCAAAGTCAAGAAGCCATAGTGAACCCAGTGGAGGGAGGCTGAAGATTTGAGAATGGTCTGCACCCAGAAGAGGGGGACCCAGTGGTGGAAACCTGCCACCCAAATACAGGGAAGAAACCCTTGTGAAATAACTTTTTATTTTAATACTTTGGAAGCTATCAGACCCTCGGCACCAGGAGGCAAAACCACTGAAGGCCTTGCTATTGATAGGAACTGTTTTTGAAGGGTCCAAGCCCGAACGAGGGAGATCCAGGGGTGAAGCCATCACCCAAAGAAAACGTGAAACGGAACTTCGTGTTTGTTTTGTTATTGAATACGTCAGGCCCTTAAAGGCAAGAGACTTTCAAGAGAAACAAGACATGGCCATCGACAGCCCTGAAAGCTGCAGCTGGAATTGTCGTCTCGTACTGGGGAAGCTCGAGAGTGTACTGTTCTCCAAGATCCCACTTTGCCCTATGCTCAAAACATGGGGAGGGGCGACCCAAGCTACCGCATCCTGACATATTATTTGTGAACACTTCTTTCTTTTCTTGAAAGCTATCCCACACCCTTTTTGTGTTAGTTGTAAGGTTTGGCAATAGGTTTCTTAGTATAGGCCCTTTTTATTTGATACAACACCACTAGGGCTGCCTTATTTTAATTTTATGGTCGACGCTTGCTCCCATCTTAGATTTAGGTTTAGATTAGAACAGACCAACGTCCCTTTCCCACCTTTCTTTAAGACGGCCAGATATCCGGTCCCAAAAGCTGTGATCACTTGATACAGAGTGGAGGGGATCTTAGTGGCAATGCGTTCTGGGAGGAGGTTTGACTCCAGAGGGGAACATTGTGGAATGCCATCTAAAGAATGAAATTGGGTACCCATAGCATGATAGAAGTGCACATATTGGTAATGTTCTATGTCTGTGAGCCCAAATGTATCTTGCAAGGCAGGAAAGGGAAGGAGACGTCCCTCTTTTATTACATCTGCGAGGGTTAGTATATGACTGCGTTGTCAGGTCTTAAAAGGTCCCATTTTATTTATCTCAGGTAGATGTGCATTGTTCCAGATAGGTTGAACATGAGTCGACCTGCCCGCCTACCCCCATCCTGTATCTGTATTTACATCTGACCATACCTAAAGGGTGTGCTGTGTCATCTGTGGAAGTACCAGGTGTGTCTGTATACCAGTATACAGCACCTGGGCAGGCGGTAACCCCCCATCCAACCCTTCTGCACCTTAATATGGGTTTGCCTGGGGTCCTCATGCACCCAGTAATTGACTGCGCCCAGCTGCCCAGCCCAATAGTATCTTTGTAGGTTGGGCAGGACGGTTCCAATCCGCAAACAGTTTAATAAACACCCTTGAACTGTGATCACTTGTGTCTGTCTTTACTGTTGCCACCATGAGTTCCTTACAGTGACAAAGAGAGAAGCGACCTTGCCCTTTCGATCAGGGCCCATGAATCCTACGAAGAAGCAATCATAAGACTGCAAACAATAGCCAGCGTGTCCTGCAGCAGATATCAACAATACACGAGACCCTCCTCCGCTGATTGCCAAGCCGGGGAAAGATGCTTGTCTCAGTGGTACCAACCTTGACTCCAAAGAGAAAGAAAGTCAATTAGTTCATCACAGCTGGTGAGTCGAGGGGAGAATCGATAAGAAACCAAACTGTGTTAAGCAAAAAGTAGCTAACGGCTAAATTGAACTTCGAAACTATTGATGAAATAGGTGGAAAACTAGCAACAGAGGAGTCCGGCACCACGTGGGTGCTCACGCAGGAAACTCTGGGGGATTACCCAATGGTAGAAACTACAGTATGCAGAAGCCCTTGGGTAGAGATGAAAAGAGATCAAAGTGGTCATACGGGGTCTTGTTAAATCCTCTGTTCCGTTGAAAGCCTTTGACCGACAGATGATTTCAAAGCTAAGGGAAATTAATCCTGTTTGGTGAAATGAGCGCATGAACAGTGTGTTGTAAAAGTTGGCAAGAGTGAACCCAGCAGAGGAAAGCTGACATAAAAGGGCAAAGCCTGAAGAATTGTTTCAAAAGACATTAAGACTTGTGAAAGTGAGACAAGCCATAGTGAACCCGAAGGAGGGAGGCTGACATCTGAAAACATGGGCAAGGGAGAACCCTGGCAATCACATCCTAACTTATTTGTGAACACTTGCTTTATTGAAAACCCTATCCCACACTCTTTCTGTAATTAATTGTAAGGACTTGGCAATAGTTATTTTTTTTTGTATAGACCTTTTACTTTGACAAGACGCCACAAGGACTGCTTTTTTTTTCATTAAATGGACAAAGCTTGCTGCCATCTTAGATTTAGGTTTAGGTTAGACATTTTTCCACCATGGATTTACAGTTTAATAAACATCCTTGAACTGTGATCACTTGTGTCTGTCTTTACTGTTGTCACCATGAGTTCCTTACACTACCACATGGCCGAATCCAGAAGGTAGAGCATGTTTAAGGACTGTGCTTGCTGCGGATTGAAATTGCCTATGTGTAAGATAAACACGATGACTGCCTCTACTGCCTTCATCCTCATCATGTCATTCAGAACTGCAAAATCTGACAGTCGTTTTCCAAATAGACGCTGAGGGAAGGCCACCGTCATCTCATTACGTGGGTCGAAGACGTCGGCGGGACCTCTGAATCCTCGTCTGTACGAAGCCATGCCTCGTTACGGCAGGGCAGGACAGCCCAGCAAACCACCTTTAGTAAAACGTCTAGGTCATATAAGGTCCATGCCAC
Source organism: Ambystoma mexicanum (assembly GCF_040938575.1). Classification (NCBI taxonomy): domain Eukaryota; kingdom Metazoa; phylum Chordata; class Amphibia; order Caudata; family Ambystomatidae; genus Ambystoma; species Ambystoma mexicanum. Next base: position 292,525,894 of record NC_090936.1, on the reverse strand, counting down.
CAGCAAGAGGAAGCATAAAAAAACCTCTGATGATGAGCCCAGATCCTTGCACAAGGACCGGTCTTCACTGAAGGTCAGTGCCCAAGGGGTGTCGGCAGGAAAGGACGGCCAAGACCTTTTCCATTGCACCAAGGAAGCGATTCCGTCTGCCAAATTCATGTCTAAATCTGGTGGCCACTCTTCGTCTTTGGTGGTGAAAACTACCCTGTCTACATCATCTTCGGAATCAACGCAGAGTACATCATCATCGACGGCCAAGCCTCCCTCCAGGTTGTCAACGCCAATGCCATTGATGCCATCCACCAGCACCCAACCAATGAGACTGTCGACTGCGACGACCATGACCACAGGCGGTCTCGCTGCTCCATTAACGAGGATTTTGTCGATGGCAACCAAGTTGACTACTGTGACACCCTTGTTGACGGCCCTTTTGATGGGAAAAAGCTTGTCGGCAGCCCTGTCGATGGGAAAAAGTGGGTTTTCCCACAGGATTGACCGCCATAGTGACAAATATCGCTGACACGTTGACCAGCATGGTGTCAGCAAAGGAGGCTTGGCCATGGGCCTCGTGCCCTAACCCTGGGGTAGCCATGCTATCGGGAGATACAATCGTACCAGAGCCAGGTTTTTCCTCATCATTGGGTGTAGAGGGACGAGAGGAAGAGGCCATCATGTCACTGCCATCTTCTCCATCACGCAGGACATCGCCTCCCAGAAGGAAATCTAGTGCCTTGCGGGGTGAGGCAAACCTGATCAGTCTGCCACATTTACCACCTCTGGACTCATCTCAGGTACAGGACGTCTTGCCTTCAATATGCCAACTCCATTGTGCCTCCCCAAAGAGACATGTCACTAGACATTTCATCTACTTTGACCACGCTGGTGGCAATCTTGCAACGACGACTACCGGCTCTGGTTCCGGTACCTCCTAGATGACCTCACGTAGATTTCCATGGGCCATCCAGTGAAGAGGATGACATCTCACGCCCTCCTCCCCAGTGAACTCCAGCCAAAGCCACAGCAGCTGTCGGATACAGATCCTGACCGGTTGGAGGGTGTGCTTTCCACACATTCATCACACACTGATGAATTTGAGGATTTTGTTGCAGGTGATGGGGAACCGGATGATATTCCTATCAGGGACTTTTCCCCACTGTCCGATGAGGTATGGGCCTTCAACGTGGTTATGTCCAGGGAGGCCAAGATGTTCGGCCTTACACCGGAGGAGCAGTGCTGGATAACAAGAAACAAGAAGCCATGGACGTCTTCAGTGAGGGCAAATTGGCATCAGACTATACCATCATGGTCCCAGTGGACATCGCCGATACTTGTTTTCGCCAACTTGGAAATGGAGTGGTTCTCCGCAGGCAAGTTTGGCTCAAGGCCACGGACTTTCGAGCCAATATCCAGTCCGGGGTCGTTGATCTGCTTTTCGACGTAACAGACCTATTTGGGAAGAAGGTGGATGAGGCTTTACAGTCCATCAAAACAGACACGGAAACCACTTGTTCCCAGGGCACGCTGCAGCAAAGGCGGCAGTCCTTTTACTCTGGAAAAGTGCGTTACGGTAGAACCTTGCGGGATAACCGCTCCACATACCAGTCTTCCTCCTCCTACAAGACCCTGTACTCCTCGGGGGTGGGGGGCCAGTATAGAAAAAAGTCCCATTTCTACAGAAGCTTGCAGCACCACTGTGGCTCCTCCCAGTCTAGGGGCCAGGCTGGCAAACAACAGTGACCAGCCCAGAGCCCGGTCCTCCCGATGTAGCACCCCGGTGGGAGGACGACTGTCAACTTTTGTCTAAGAATGGGGAAACCTCACAACCCGACAAATAGGTGCTATTCCTCCTCCAGCAGAGCCACTTGCTGGAATGTATAGACTTTCCACCAGATATTCCTCCCACACACAAGCCACAAAGGTTGGAACACCTACTACGGCAGGAAGTGCGAGATTACTACAGAAACGGGCAGTGGAGAGGGTGTCAAAGTGGGCACAGGAGTCTACTCCCGCTACTTGCTGGTAAGGAAAAAGGCACTGCACAGGAAGTCAGGCTGTTGGTGGCCCATATTAGACCCAAGGGTGCTCAACAAATTTCTAAAGGCACAAATGTTCCTTATGGCGACTCTGCAACAAGTTTTGCCCAAGCTACAGCAGGGAGATTTCTTGGTATCCCTTGATCTCAAGGACGCTTATTTCACATCCTTATTTGCCGCTCGCACCGGCGCTACCTATGCTTCGTGGTGGCAGGAGTGCATTATCAATTCAAGGCCCTTGCCTTCAGCCTGCGTTCTGCTCCATGGGTGTTTACCTATTGCATCGCACCAGTGGTGACGCACCTGCGGCGGAGGGGCACTTACGTATACCCTTATTTAGAAGACTGATTGACGAGAGCACCCTCCTACCCGCTGGCAGAAGTCAAAACCATGGCCACCATCCAGTCTCTACAGCAACTACCTTTCTCCATAAACGTTCCGAAGTCGTGCCTAGTTCCATCACAACAGGCACTCTATCTCGGATTGTGCACTCCTTGCCTGGTTCAGTGGGACTGCTTTTTGACTTAAGCCGGCTGGTGCCTTTCTATTAGCAGGGACCTGCAGAGGCCTGCTCTTTCTATGCCTCCTGCTGGTTTGGTGATGGACTCTGACGCTTACCTGTGTCTGATTTTTCAACACTTAAGAATGTTTCTCATTGGGGTCAAAGAAGCTCAACCTGATGGATATATCTTCCCCTAACATAGCAGTCTTTAGAAAGGACATGGGGCAATGTGACAAGCTCTTGGCACCTACACATGGCATGTTGGACTTAGGCCGGGGTTCCTCTCCACTCGGCCCCCGGGCCAAGCATAGCATGGCTTGTTGCAGCACCTGGATCCCTTGGGGACCCTGACTTCCACCAATAAGGTAAGGCAGTGGAGTCTGTCACAAAAAGTTGCAAAATAGTTCAGTTAAGTGGAGTTGCTATATTTACCATATTATTGCAATGCTTAATAGTTTTCTTATTTAAAGGTTTTGCTATTTTTGTTCTGTTTAGCCCCATTCCATTCCTCCATTTTCATTTTATCTGCCAAAGCACAGTTTGGAATGGTTCTTGTCCAACAGCCGTCATAGGCCTTCCGATTTATTGTATGCGAGTCCTTTAATTCCACTGCTGACTGTCAGACATCCCTTGCCCAACGATCCTCACTTTTTCTTCAGCTCATGATGTCGACCTCTAGGCTTGCTTCTGAGTTCACGTATGCTGTTCACTGCCAGTTCAGAATGATGTTGTTAATGTCCAATGCATTTCTTTGGTGCTGACTACCTTTCCCCTATATCTTTGGTGCCTAGATTCAGAGCACCCTGCCTTTAGTGTGCTCAGTTTTCGTTATTGATCACCTATTTTTTTGATTTCCTATTCCAAAGGAAGTCCAGGAATTTAATAGCTAAAGTTGGGATGTAAAGAAGACCACCTAGAGTCATCAAGCGACTTCTTAATTTTTCCTTAACGCTACAACCCTCCTTAATCCCGTTGCCCCAAACCGTTATTACTTAGTGGATAGAGTATTCAGAGACACATCATCAATATAATTAGGAAAGTACTTTACAAGCCACTGTCCAGTTGGTACCACATCTGCCTATTCTACAGAGGTGCCATCAATTCTTGATTTTACTGGAACACAGCTTGAGGTACCACATTGGGATACAGTCAGTGGCCCCAGCTCAAGCTTACCATGGGGACTAAAGCCACTGAGCATCGCTCCGAAGTGCTCCCCAAGCCTAACATCGCTCTTTTCCCCAGGATTCCCATAAGGGCTGTCTCAGGATTACTATGAGCCTTTCCTGTGACAAGGAAATTCATAAACCTAAGGAATAGCCCTAGCAAAAGTATCTTAAAATGAAGGGTTTGTTTTGCAGGGCTGAATCTCAATTATATGGTAAAGGATCGTGACATCTGGCATGGGTGCCTCCCTCAGTGCAGAGAAGACAACAAGGTTGTTCAAGAGCTCTTCTGCCCTTCAAGTCTAAGCAGATCCACACCTCTAGTACCAACATTGTTACCAAGGGTCATTATACTCTCAGATCAGTTGTGAAACAGCTTTGTTTCCGCAACAGCAATAAAAGCACAACACACACAAAATAAAAAAAAATCGTAAAGAAGTAAAAATACAACAAAATAAGCAACATGATTAACAGTAATTTCTAATAATCCTGCCACGCTATTTACATAAAGTGCCAATGTGATTAATTATAGATAAACATGTTAATAACATCATAAGACCAAATACATTGACAAAATCTTTAACCCCAATTAAGAACGCAGAATATAATAATCATCAAAAACCACAGGAACTTCATTCAGCATAATACTCTCATCCGCAGACCTGGCCATGGACAAGACTGGTTTCCATGCCTAGAGTGGCAGGAGGCTGAGTCTACTACTTCAGGGTGATTGGTAATCTGTGGCTTCCCTTTTGACAATGAAGATTTGGGTGATCCCTCCCCCTTAGATTTCTGGATTGTGAGGAGGTTGTGCAAGAGAGTCCTAGTTTTCCAACCTCCTCTGGAATGCTTTATCCAACTCATCCCACACATATTTGGATTTTGTTTTCATTCTCAGATCCTGAGGTAATTTCCTCAATGGTTAGCTTGCAGCAGTATGTTCAAGAGCTGCCAGAAGCACCCCTCTGATATATCCATATGTCTGCTCTGGCAGATGCTATGCATCCTGGAGGCCACTGCATGAGCCTTGAATTCTGTGAACACAGTGCCAAGTGGTTGCCAATTTATCTAAAATAAATTGGTGATTTTCTAATATTGTCAACATTTTTAATGTCATGTTTAAATTTTACTGCAGAACAATATAAACCTAAAAGTAAATAAATGCCCTATTGTTCGAGTAGTCTACTTTCAACATCTGCATTAGTGCAATGTCTTCAAGCAGTAGGAAACAGCCAACCCCATGGTACACCATTCAGTTGCGGCCAGAAGGGCAGCTGTTGCTCTCCTGGCTTAATCTGCAATTTCTATTGGTAATATTGCAACCTCTTTGTTAGAGATAACAGGGACAGTGCTACGGGCAGTACACAAACCTGTCTCTTTGCAAGCCATTTTACTGTCTGTGGTTCCCACAGCTTGTGCCTCCCAAGCACTGCAGTAGCTACTAGGAAGTTGTTGAGAGGCGTGAGTTGGGGCAATGTATGGTAACTCAGCCTGTTTGTTGTTTCCCTACCCTCCACAAGCCTTTTCTTTGTGAGGTTTAGGAAACCCATTTTATCAAAAGCAAGACAGGCACAAAAGATATGTTTGGAAAACCTTTATTGTTCTCAAAGAAGGGGTTGGAAGAATTCCTATCTTGCCCTACGCCTAGGATGGCAGCACGCTCGACCATCAAATAATAAACAAAAAAGTCCTAAAGGAGCCCGTCAAATCAAAATGGCCTATGCTAACCAAACCTAATGCCTGCCCTATCTCTTGTACAAAAAGGTGAATAAAGGAGAAATGTATGCAAAGTCAAAATCGGTGTTAAAAATAATAAATATGACTTAATCACCTCTTCTCCCCATGTTAGATCACACGCAGTAAGGCGGTCCTTGTAGGCAGGATGACACACTTTGGCTCAGGGTTTCAACACAATAAACAGTTCCAAAACATGGATCGAGGCCCGCCGGGCGTTCTACGCTAAAGTCACTCTTTTCCACTTCCAAAAACTGTTTCAATAAAAAGTACATGTAGTTCTCTGTTGGGCTCAGACTTTTCATAAACACAGTTCACATGGGTCCCCCTCTGTCGGGCTCAGACCTTTTCACACCGGACCCCCTCTGTCGAGATCAGACTGTTAGGGAGAATTCTCTGTTTAGGCTGAATTTCCTAACCTAGTGAGTCCCCCAGCAACTTTGCTGGATTTCTGGAGTTTGTTTTTTTCTCCTGCCAAGAGTGAGACTCTTTTTCTCCCACTCTTGGACATGATTTGTGGTGTTCCTTTGAATGTTAATGTGTTTTATGGGCAATGGGGTCCTTTACTCCATAGGGTCTCATGTGTTTTTCCTATATGTGTTACACATCACCCTCCGTGCAGTAACACCGGGGTGTCATAGTGACCCCCCACCATAGACTCCATACCCTGGGACTGACTACTGTCTCCCAGGGCATGTAAAGTCACCATTGGCTTTACTAGTCCCAAATTACTAACAGAACCAGTACAAGCCATCATATTGTGGACGTGCTGGTAGGGGCAATTCGATTGCCCCTGGGTCTGTTGTCCCTCGTCTAGTTTTGGCTGGTGGCAGTGGATACTACTTTTTATATTCAACCGCGAATATATCTCTATGGGATTTTCCGATTGTTCGAGGCTAATACTTTTTTACATAGCCTCTAACATACCGCCGGTTTATTTATTTAATATTAATTCACCGGTTGATATTTTCTGCCAAAACTCGGTTTTAAAATGGCGTTTGTGTTCGCCTCTGTAGCTCCAAACCAAAGGTTGAGCCCTTTGTTCCACTTTTGGCGGGCTTCTACACAGAAGCCCTCCAAAGTGGTGCCACTCTGTCTGGGTACCACAGGGGGTGTGGGAGGGGGTTTAGGCACCCTGGACTGAGTTGCCTTGGCAACTCAAGTCGCACTCTTGTGTGATTGGCCCAAGTGGTGAGCCGGCCGGCTCACCACTTAGCATGTTTTGATTGACAGCTAGGCTGAATGAATGGGGGTTTCTTGCATAAAAGCAGGGCTTTTGGGACTGGAACTTCAGAAGTCGCCACAGGACCTGAAAATCTGACGAGGGAGAATCTGAGCCGACCTGCTACGACGACACCACCGGTGGAGCCCTGCTGAACCGACTCACCACTTCTCAACGACAGAGGAGATCTCCCTGCTGGAGAGTCTTCTTCCCTTGACTGGTGGGCACAACCAGTTTACCTTCTTTTCTCGCATCCCAGGACGTCTTGTGGTCGAATAGCCCGTGCCAAGCACCTCGGCAACCGGATAGCCACTTACCACTGGACCGCGAATAAAAGGACTGCTCCTTTTAATTGAGAACTCTGCGGCTGGTTTCATCCCTGGCAGTGCAACGGACTCCTGTTTTCCTCCCCAACGAGATCCTCTCTTCCCCCGGACGAAGCACCAACTTGCATCCGCTGCCAGGAACAACTGCCCCCGCTGGAGCGTTCTCACCATTTTAAGGTACCGTGTCCGCCAGGCCTCACTTTCTAAAGATTGCTACAAGGTAAAAATAATCCCTTAACCTTCTGGACTGGGCTGGCCGCCTTGACCCTCTAACTGGTCCCTTTCTGTTGGTCCAACTCTTACTGAACCTTGTGCGAGACTTTTGGGCACTTTCAACCGTGTGACCTTGGACACATTTCGACCACAGCCTCTTAAAGTGGGTCCGGCCTTGTTAACTTTGACTTTATGGTTTTAACCTGCCTTTCTCTCCTACTGTGTTCGTCCGACAGTGTTGGGATCTGTTTCTATCTTTGCTCTGCCTTTCTCTCCCTCTTAAACCGATTGATTAGAGTGCCATCTTCGTTAAGCGCTCACCGCTGTCTGAAAATAAGTGTTGCGTTACTTAAGACTTGTCTAATAATCGTTGAAGGGAGTGTATATCTTTTAGTGACCGTGTTTTTGAACTGCTTGATATTAGTGCCAGTGTGTTTAAATAGATGTGTTTTTAAATAAATAATGATATCTCTTTTACACCAAGCTCTGGTCAGTGTTTGCTTGTTCTACTGTGTTCTATTGACCTATTGTGAATACTCTCTATACTGCCTAACTCTTCTTGAGAGAAGTCTGACTGCTCAGCCACAGCTACCAGATAAATCTGGGTGTTACAGACTGCTACCAATTGGGTTTACTGCCAACCACCTGTAGTCTTAAATCTTTTGCAGTGGTCCCAGAGGGAACTGCACAGGTTTCTGCCTAACACAGACCTTTCACAAAAGAGTTCAAAATTACTTGCAAGGGGGCTCCCTTCCCCAAGCTTATCACACTTTGGCTCAGACAGTTTTCAGATGTCAAACACTTTCTAATGTGCATGGCTTTCTTTACAGACCCCTGCAGGACCACTTCGACTCAAAGTTCACTGTGCAGCTTTTTACTCTCCCCTTCTCTCTGGGTTAATTTAGCTTATTTTGCTTTTGCAGTTCATTCATTTTTATCGATGCAAACATTGTACCTTTCACAGAGACTTTAGAGTGGGCTACTTCCTTGGCCGGACCACTCCGTTCCTCAGTATCGCTGATTTTACAGCTGCCCTTACTTCAAAAGTTCATTCACAGGTCTGCCTTTCTTCACATCTCATTCACACGCATGCAGCCTTCACTAGCGATATAATGTTGCCACTTCAAACTTTCTTTAACACACAGCAGATTGTCAGGTTGCTTGCCAACTCACCGGCTGTGTGCGTTTCTTTTTTGGTTTTACGATTTCCCATTCACGAGTCAAGGTTAGTACCACAGGCTTCGCCTCGCCTCCCGAACTCTGCCGTTCACCTGGGAGGGTCGCTGGCATTCTTGAAGCATAATTCAGTTTTCTTGTTTTCTCCAGGGGTCTGCCCCGATCCTGCTCAGACCCCCTCCTTAAAGTTCACACACAGGTCTCCCTCAGCCGGGCTCAGACCCCTGTTTAAGGTTCACACATGGGTCTCCCTCAGCTGGGCTCGGACCCCTCTTTGTTTGCAGGATTTGAAGTCTTTGGAATTCAAGTCCCATTCTTTCATTTTGCTCCCACTTCGCTAGCTCCCTTTTTTGGCACTCTGGCGTTTTTGGAAACTGCAGTAGTTCAAGAGGATACTTGTGGAGGTCAGGGTCTCGCTACCAGGCCTGGGCTTGCCTGCTTTGCCCAGGGCAGGAGCTCTGGTGTGTGCACCGCTAGGTAACCCCAGCTGCCCCTGGTTTAGCTTCCTGGAGGTACAGTTCCCGTTCCACACTGCAGCCTCCCCTGTACTCATAGCCCTAGCAATCAGGCAGTTCTTCCAAGGGCATACCTCCCACAATCCCCAAGGACCCCTTATCCAGGTGATCCTCCTGCATTGGTCCACCCCCAGGGTCTGGTTCCAAAGGCGGTGGCCATGCCCTGCCCACCTGAACAAAAGATCCTCAGGGTCTATCTGTGAGAACACCCTTGGGTTTCTCACAGAGGCAATGGGTGAGGTGAAGGGTGGGTACTTGTATTCCCTCTGCAAAGAGCATAGAGGTAAAGACTATCAAGATAGGATCACCACAAGCACCCGCTACAAGAGAAACCCTTCTGCATTCCTGACCTCTTGCAATAGTGCTGAGTCCATGCCAGAGGAGAGGAACACTATATTTAACATCACCACTCTGATGGCACAATATTCTTATTACTCTCCTGCCTACTGCTCGTTGAGGGAGGCACATATGAGTTAACTTCCTTAGTGAAGGTGTTGGCATGAGCTGCGGCTCTTCCTCCTAAACCTTCTCAGTAACTGCCTATAGTATACCCCAGACTCTGGCTCCACATTGTCCTTGTAAGGTGTCCTCTGTATACATGGAGGGTCCACTCCATTGGGCATATAAGGGTGTCTTAGCATGTGAAGTTGCTCTGGCCATATAAGGCTGCACTTGCCCATATCTGGGTCTGTGGCTTGGTACATGAGTCCAAGTCTTCGATAGGATGCTTGTACATGAGCATGTGATGGGTGTTTGTACCAAGGAATATGGTGACTCGGTTTCTGAAGCTTCACAAGGGCATATAATGGCAGCACCAGTATATATAAGTCTTTGCCTGAGCAAACATGGCTTCTATCTCGACGTGAGACGCTGTCTTTGCCTGGGCACAGACATTTGTGACTTGAGATATTAGTCTAATGTACTGCAAGTGAAACTTCTTCTGGACACACGAGAGACTGTCTGAGCATCCAGTGGTTGTACCTGAGAATATGATGTTCATATCGAAGTCTGGGCACCCAAGGTCATGGCTAGATATTTGATGTGCCTACGCATATGAGGCTTGGCCAGTGTTCACAAGAGTGGGTTTGGGAATATAATGTTTGTAGGCGAACACATCAGTCTGTCTCTGGCATTGTGGAGGCTGTAAATCACATGATGGCTGGTTTCATAAAACTGAAGCTAGCATATGATGGCAAGAAAAAGCATATCTGTCACATAAAGCTTCCACATATGGGCTGCACCATTGTAGCCAGTAAACACTTGGACAGCAAAAGCTACTTCTAGTAAGTAAGTGATTGGTTTATTATGTGATGGTAGCCCTTATAAGAGGGACAGAATTACCACAATGGAGTAGGGGTAACTCTGTACCTCGACGGGCAAGCGACACATTTCTTAGCTTTGGGCGCTGTTGGGGGCTGTCCCGGTCCACCGGGCAGCCCCATATTCGTGTCGGGTTGCACCCGACACGACACACTTCAGTGCGGCGATCACGCCGCATACTCAGGGGTGGGGGTTCCGCCCACCCCGCTCCAGATCACCGGAGCGCCTCACACAGCCGGCTGGCCACCGGCTTACCGCGGCCCCGGCTCTGGGGGCACCCAGGCCGGGGTCGCCCCCTGGCCCGACTCACAGGGCCAGGGATACACAAAGGGACGGCGTTGCCCGGCAGGGGCACCGTCCGGACGGCGTTGCCCGGCAGGGGCACCGTCCTGGAGCTGGGCCCCTTCCTTGGGCCCAGCACACGTGGTGGGGCGCCACCATGGCGCCGACCCAAATAACGCACACACACCACGGAGTCTGGATGGTCTCGACTCCCGAGCCGGAAGCGGCTCGGACCTTTTATTAAGATGGTCACATGGGTAACCATGTGACCATGACACCATACACTAGACGATACCATGGCCCCTTGCAGGGGTGCCATGCAACACTCCTCCTTTTTCATAACAACAAACGAAAAACCCCAAAATCCACACCTAACCACAACTACTACTATTTGAGCCACTCTACTACTTTGCACACCCTTTATTAACCTGGGTGAGTGGCTCTTATGTCACTAAACAGCACCAGTGAGGGCTACTGGCACCACATAAAGCACTCGGAGCCTGCAGGTGGGCACCACACAACATTGCCCACTAACTGGACCATTTTAAGCAAGTCCATGTCTGCCGGCTCACAGTCTTCCGGGGAATGTCACTCATGATGTCCACCTTCCGTGTGGAGTCGCCGGAAACCAGCTCGCACCCTCACCAGAGTTCATTTAGGACAGTCACAACACCGGCAAAGCCGCACCTGGGTAGGCCCAGGGGCCACATCGGCCAAGTCCAAAGTCTTCGGAGGAGGCCCCCTCCGCACGCCTCCTTTCCTCTCCTTCATGCCTGCCGTTTATTTGCCGTTGGGGGAAGGCCGGTAGCCCCCCTTCGTTGTTACAGCCGCCACCACTCCTCTTTTCCTTGCTCCTCGGAGTTGGCACACACACACCCTCGCGGGCCGTCCCCCTTCAGATGAGAGTGGGGGCAGCTGACTTCCCCACTGCTGCGGATGCCGCTCCATTGCCAGTAGGGGCAGGGCGGGCAGCTCCTCTGCCCGCTCCTCAGAGCGAGCACTCCCCTGTATTTTCCATCGCGGGCCCAGCTGATAATGGGCCCGCCTCTTTTTTTTTTTTTTTGGCGGCGATGTTTGCCGCGGCCTGCGGGTGGGGGGGGGCAGGCAGCTCACCGCCCGCTCCTCGGGGCGAGCACTCTATTGTGCTTGCGAGCCCAGCTGGTGCTGGGCCCGCCTCCTTTGTTCCTTTTGCAGGCCCTGTTGGATTCGGGCCTGCAACACACATTTTTTTTTTCTTTTTTCCTCACGCGGGCCCAGCTGGTTTTGGGCCCGCCTCATGTCTCCCTCCACCGCGGGTCGATGGGGCAGCCGCGCGGTGGTGGGCGGCCAGCTGGCATGCTGGGGGAGGGGCCGCTCACCTCTCCATGTTTTCCTTGCGGGCCCAGCTGGTGATGGGCCCGCCTTCTTCATGCGGCGTCCCTCGCCGCTCACACTTCGGCCCGCGGATCGCGGGCGTGGCGTCGCCTCCTCACTGTGGCCGACGCCGGGACAGCTTTCCTCCTGGTGGTGGTGGGGGCCGATCACCTCCCTCATGCGGGCACTTCATTTCTAGCGGCCGACGCCGCAGATCATACCTCCCCCAGATGGGAGGGGGGGCAGCCCGCGCGGCCACCGCCGCACCCATCTGCATTGTGGGCCCAGTTGATGATGGGCCCACCCGTGCACACGATCCTCGGGGCACGCAGGGCCGACCTCGTCGCCATTGTTGGGGGCTGTCCCGGTCCACCGGGCAGCCCCATATTCGTGTCGGGTTGCACCCGACACGACACACTTCAGTGCGGCGATCACGCCGCATACTCAGGGGTGGGGGTTCCGCCCACCCCGCTCCAGATCACCGGAGCGCCTCACACAGCCGGCTGGCCACCGGCTTACCGCGGCCCAGGCTCTGGGGGCACCCAGGCCGGGGTCGCCCCCTGGCCCGACTCACAGGGCCAGGGATACACAAAGGGACGGCGTTGCCCGGCAGGGGCACCGTCCGGACGGCGTTGCCCGGCAGGGGCACCGTCCTGGAGCTGGGCCCCTTCCTTGGGCCCAGCACACGTGGTGGGGCGCCACCATGGCGCCGACCCAAATAACGCACACACACCACGGAGTCTGGATGGTCTCGACTCCCGAGCCGGAAGCGGCTCGGACCTTTTATTAAGATGGTCACATGGGTAACCATGTGACCATGACACCATACACTAGACGATACCATGGCCCCTTGCAGGGGTGCCATGCAACAGGCGCCGGGCACCTACAGTTGATATACCAAAACCCCACCAGTTATTGACTCAATAAAAAGCATAGGTTATTTGTCTACCGGGCTGTTTTTTTCTGGCACATAAAGGATGGCTGTATGAAACTGTGATTGCATCAACAAATGGCACCCGGCCCAATACTCCCTTACCACCGGGAACTTATTATAGTTGTACTGTTTAGATTTACCACAGACAATGCAGATACATCAAAACTGTTGTTATTGTTATTGTTATTGTTATTTTGCACTTATATAGCGCCTTATATACCATTGGTATGGTCTGAAGGCGCTTGTAGGTTGAACGCCCTTGGGAACCGAAGTTCAGATCAGTAGAGAGAGTAGGGAGAGTCAAAAGGTGCGTGTGAGCACCGGGTATGTGTGCAGCTCGTGCGGTACTCGTGTAATAGCTGCTTCTTAGCGGTAGGTGTGGTGGTTGAGAGATCAGGAGAATGTGTTCGTTCTGGCAGGATTTATCCGGAACGGATGTGGCTGCGTTAGGCCTGAGGAAAACGCCTGGCTGGGGGTGTGGAACCAGCAGTGATTACATAGAATGATGTGGAGTAAGCGGCGGAATGTTGGTATGAGAACAGTTATACCGAATGGTGTCATAGTATCTCTGTGTTCTAGTTGAGTGGTGATGTAAGGAGAGAGTAAGCATGGTGGTGTGGTATGATCGGTTATATGCTCTTTCACTGAGCACACTTCTAATTGCAACTTTCCCAGAGAGGGTACTGGGCGTATTTCTAAATACAGTTTTCCACAGAGAGGCTATTGGGCATACTTCTAGATTCAGTTTACTAGAGGCTATTGGGCACACTTATAAATGAAACTTTCCAGAGTGTCTATAGGATACAGTTCTATAGTCAACTTTCACAGATGCTATTGGGGACACTTCTAAATTCAACTTTACAGAGCGTCTATTGGATACACTTCTATAATCAACTTTCACAGAGGGTATTGGTTGCACTTCTAAATGCAACCTTCATAGCGACGCTATTGGGCGCAATTCTAAATTCAATTTTCTACGTAGTGGATTCTGGGCGCACTATTAAGTCAATTTTCAGAGAGGCTTTTCCAGAGAGGGTGTTGGGAACACTTCTAAATTCAATTTAACAGAGAGACTATTGGGCACACTTCTAAATGCAACTTTCAAGAGTGTCTATAGGATACATTTCTATAGTCAACTTTCATAGATGTAATTGGGAATACTTCTAAATTCAACTTTACAGAGCGTCTATTGGATGCACTTCTATAATCAACTTTCACAGAGGGTATTGGTTACACTTCTAAAATGCAACCTTCACAGCGATGCTATTGGGCGCATTTCTAAATTCCATTTTCTACGGAGAGGCTACTGGGCGCACTATTAAGTCAGTTTTTCAGAGAGGCTTTTCCAGAGAGGGTGTTGGGAACACTTCTAAATTCAATTTACTAGAGAGACTATTGGGCACATTCTAAATGCAACTCTCAGGGAGGCTATGGGTACACTTCTAAATTTCACTGAGGGGATAATGGACATACTTCTAAATGCAACTTTCATAGAGTGTCTATTGGGAACCCTACTAAATTCATAGCGAGGTTATTGGGCACACTTCTAGATGCAACTTTCCAGAGTGTCTATTGGGCACACTTCTAAATGCAGCTGTCGCAGAGGATCTTGGGTACACTTCTAAATTCAGTTTACCAGACAGGCTATTGGGCACATTTCTAAATTTATGGAGAGGCTATAGGGCACGCTTTCTTAATGCATCTTTCACATGTTAACATTTATAATTCCATCTAGATGCGACGCAGGCGGATATTAACAACTCCATCTAAGTGTGGATATGCTAACATTCACAATTCTATCCAAGTGTGGACATGCTAACATTCACAATTCCATTTGAGAGTGGGCATGCTAACATTTACAATTCTGTCTAAGTGTGGACATGCTAACATTCACAATTCTATCTAGGTGTGGACATGCCAGTATTCACAATTCCATCTGAGAGTGGGCATGCTAACATTCACAATTCTATCCAAATGTGGACGTGCTAACAATCACAATTCTATCTAGGTGTGGACATGCCAGTGTTCACAATTCCATCTGAGAGTGGGCATGCTAACATTCACAATTCTATCCAAATGTGGACGTGCTAACAATCACAATTCTATCTAGGTGTGGACATGCCAGTGTTCACAATTCCATCTGAGAGTGGGCATGCTAACATTCACAATTCTATCCAAATGTGGACGTGCTAACAATCACAATTCTATCTAGGTGTGGACATGCCAGTGTTCACAATTCCATCTGAGAGTGGGCATGCTAACATTCACAATTCTATCCAAGTGTGGACATGCTAACTTTCACAACTCCATCCAAGAGTGGACATGCTAACATTCACAATTCTGTCTAAGTGTGGACATGCTAACATTCACAATTCCATCTGAGCGCGGGCATGCTAACATTCACAATTCTATCCAAATGTGGACATGCTAACAATCACAATTCTGTCTAAGTGTGGACATGCTAACATTCACAATTCTATCCAAATGAGGACATGCTAATTTTCACAACTCCATCCAAGAGTGGACATGCCAACATTCACAATTCTATCTAAGTGTGGACATGCTAGGATTCATAAAACTTGAGAATCCATGCTAACAATCGTGTTTCTGTCTAGATTTGGCGCAGGCTCGTCTTTGTGGTTCACTCGTGGTATGGTTAGCATTATACTGCAGGCAGTGTTTGATGTCCCGCCATTAATAGGTTTGGGCTGGTGGTCACATCTCTCTAATAATGCATGGTGCAGGTCTGTAGCAGTCTAGGCCATTGATAGGTAAGTTAGAGTGGCAGGAACTTTCTGGAGTAGAGTGATTGCTCTACTCCCCACCCATGCCACACTCACGGTTTTTGTTGGTGTCTGTTGGTTGCTGGCTTCCTTGGCGTCCCCTGCGGACACCTGCAGACACTTTCTGGAGCCGCCTCTGTTGGAGCCGCCCTTAGCCGC
The DNA here is from genome assembly GCF_040938575.1 of Ambystoma mexicanum. Classification (NCBI taxonomy): domain Eukaryota; kingdom Metazoa; phylum Chordata; class Amphibia; order Caudata; family Ambystomatidae; genus Ambystoma; species Ambystoma mexicanum. The sequence continues at coordinate 292,510,179 of NC_090936.1, read as the reverse complement.
TGGGGCTGCCGGGCAGAGGGCTGCCCTGGGAGGACAAGTGATGAAGGGCTCACGGCCCAATCAGAGCGGGGATGGGCGGGTTGGGAGGCGGGAATCAGGAAGAGGGTGCGGGTGGGAGAGGGACTGGGAGGGCGGGCTGGGAGGCGGGCGGGTGAAACAGATTGCGGAAGGGAGAGGCAGGGAAACACGGGGAAACGCGGGGCCGGGGGGGGGGGGGAGAAAATACAAAATATACGCGGCAAGGGTCGCGGAGGGGGGCGCACTCACCTGCTCCTCAGATGGAAAGAGGAGTAGGTGCAGTGGCTCGGGTCGCTAGACCCAGCAAGGCCAGACTTGGTGACCAATCAGGGGTGGGGGGCGGGCTGGGAGGCGGGCGGGTGAAACAGATTGCGGAAGGGAGAGGCAGGGAAACACGGGGAAACGCGGGGCCGGGGGGGGGAGAAAATACAAAATATACGCGGCAAGGGTCGCGGAGGGGGGCGCACTCACCTGCTCCTCAGATGGAAAGAGGAGTAGGTGCAGTGGCTCGGGTCGCTAGACCCAGCAAGGCCAGACTTGGTGACCAATCAGGGGTGGGGGGCGGGCTGGGAGGCGGGCGGGTGAAACAGATTGCGGAAGGGAGAGGCAGGGAAACACGGGGAAACGCGGGGCCGGGGGGGGGGGGAGAAAATACAAAATATACGCGGCAAGGGTCGCGGAGGGGGGCGCACTCACCTGCTCCTCAGATGGAAAGAGGAGTAGGTGCAGTGGCTCGGGTCGCTAGACCCAGCAAGGCCAGACTTGGTGACCAATCAGGGGTGGGGGGCGGGCTGGGAGGCGGGCGGGTGAAACAGATTGCGGAAGGGAGAGGCAGGGAAACACGGGGAAACGCGGGGCCGGGGGGGGGGAGAAAATACAAAATATACGCGGCAAGGGTCGCGGAGGGGGGCGCACTCACCTGCTCCTCAGATGGAAAGAGGAGTAGGTGCAGTGGCTCGGGTCGCTAGACCCAGCAAGGCCAGACTTGGTGACCAATCAGGGGTGGGGGGCGGGCTGGGAGGCGGGCGGGTGAAACAGATTGCGGAAGGGAGAGGCAGGGAAACACGGGGAAACGCGGGGCCGGGGGGGGGGGAGAAAATACAAAATATACGCGGCAAGGGTCGCGGAGGGGGGCGCACTCACCTGCTCCTCAGATGGAAAGAGGAGTAGGTGCAGTGGCTCGGGTCGCTAGACCCAGCAAGGCCAGACTTGGTGACCAATCAGGGGTGGGGGGCGGGCTGGGAGGCGGGCGGGTGAAACAGATTGTGGAAGGGAGAGGCAGGGAAACACGGGGAAACGCGGGGCCGGGGGGGGGGAGAAAATACAAAATATACGCGGCAAGGGTCGCGGAGGGGGGCGCACTCACCTGCTCCTCAGATGGAAAGAGGAGTAGGTGCAGTGGCTCGGGTCGCTAGACCCAGCAAGGCCAGACTTGGTGACCAATCAGGGGTGGGGGGCGGGTGAAACAGATTGCGGAAGGGAGAGGCAGGGAAACACGGGGAAACGCGGGGCGGGGGGGGGGGGGGAAATACAAAATATACGCGGCAAGGGTCGCGGAGGGGGGCGCACTCACCTGCTCCTCAGATGGAAAGAGGAGTAGGTGCAGTGGCTCGGGTCGCTAGACCCAGCAAGGCCAGACTTGGTGACCAATCAGGGGTGGGGGGCGGGCTGGGAGGCGGGCGGGTGAAACAGATTGCGGAAGGGAGAGGCAGGGAAACACGGGGAAACGCGGGGCCGGGGGGGGGGGAGAAAATACAAAATATACGCGGCAAGGGTCGCGGAGGGGGGCGCACTCACCTGCTCCTCAGATGGAAAGAGGAGTAGGTGCAGTGGCTCGGGTCGCTAGACCCAGCAAGGCCAGACTTGGTGACCAATCAGGGGTGGGGGGCGGGCTGGGAGGCGGGCGGGTGAAACAGATTGCGGAAGGGAGAGGCAGGGAAACACGGGGAAACGCGGGGCCGGGGGGGGGGGGAGAAAATACAAAATATACGCGGCAAGGGTCGCGGAGGGGGGCGCACTCACCTGCTCCTCAGATGGAAAGAGGAGTAGGTGCAGTGGCTCGGGTCGCTAGACCCAGCAAGGCCAGACTTGGTGACCAATCAGGGGTGGGGGGCGGGCTGGGAGGCGGGCGGGTGAAACAGATTGCGGAAGGGAGAGGCAGGGAAACACGGGGAAACGCGGGGCCGGGGGGGGGGAGAAAATACAAAATATACGCGGCAAGGGTCGCGGAGGGGGGCGCACTCACCTGCTCCTCAGATGGAAAGAGGAGTAGGTGCAGTGGCTCGGGTCGCTAGACCCAGCAAGGCCAGACTTGGTGACCAATCAGGGGTGGGGGGCGGGCTGGGAGGCGGGCGGGTGAAACAGATTGCGGAAGGGAGAGGCAGGGAAACACGGGGAAACGCGGGGCCGGGGGGGGGGAGAAAATACAAAATATACGCGGCAAGGGTCGCGGAGGGGGGCGCACTCACCTGCTCCTCAGATGGAAAGATTGGAAAGATTCCTAATTCAAATACAATTCTACACCGTTTGACTTCTACGGACACGCTCTTGGGTATCACAGAGGGGAGGAAGGCGACCACAGCAAGTCTGATCGCCAGTCTGATCGCTCCCAGCTCCAGTTTCCAGGTAGCATCAGGAAGAAACATCCAGGCTTCAAGGAACTAGAAAACATTGTGGAGCATCCTTCTGCCAAAACCAGTTTGCTTTATTTGAAGCCCCCCATCCACAGTGGGAAGTGCTACAAAGCTTGGAGTGTGCGCGCAATCAGCACGCGCGCAAATGAAGTGCCCTCGGTAGTGTGCTGTTCTCAGGGTTACCCTCTTGGATCAGAGAACTCTCCCCGACTTCACCGTTCTGGGCATTCTCCCTTTGATCTATTAGTAAGTTGTTTTATTTGAAGTCCTCCCCTCCCCCAGTGGGAAGTACAACAAAGCTTGGAGAGTGTGTGCAATCGTCGCGTGCGCAAAGGAACTGCGCTCAGAAGTGTGCTGTTCACTGGGTTACTCTCTTGGATCAGAGAACGCTCTTCCCGACTTCACCATTCTGGACATTCTCTATTAGTAAGATCTGTTAGTTGCAGCAGACTGTTACTTGACCGTATATTTCTAATTGGAGTCAAATAGGATTGTTTTCCTTTGTTTTTAGTTGCTTTATTTGAAGCCCCGACCCCGCAGCGGCAAATGCTGCAAAGCTTGAAGTGTGCGCGCAATTGGCACGTGTGCAACGGAAGTGCGCTCAGAAGTGTGCTGTTCGCTGGCTCGCCGGCTTGCTGTAGCAACGGCAACACTTCTGAGAGCATTCCCGACTACTCCTCTGTTAAGGATTAGCGAGTTTTGTGCAGGCAAAGGTACTGCAGCAGTTATTTATCCCACGCCACTGTCTGACTGACTGACTGACTGACTGACTTATTGGTCATCCTGCATGGGCGCTGTTACGTTCTGGCTGTGCGTGGCGGCAAAACGTTGAGGGCCTCTGAAGTAGGCCGCAGTGGTGCAGCTCCGGCCGGAGCGAAATGAAACACGCCACACGTTGTTAGAGTCATGGCCCGGAACTGCTTCCCTTGCGCGGGGCTTTTATTGAGACACCCTGCGTCACCGCTTTGCGGAGCGCAGGGCGGATGTAACATTCCTCCTTTATTATAAATTAACATAACAATAAAACAACACGCACACAACAGGTATGCTAAAGCTTGCAAACACAACAAACCAGGTACTTTCCGCTTCAACAGTTCTCGGGAGGCAAACTACCACACATAGTCCTTGAGCCGAGCTGGCGGCTTGGTGGCAGTTCTTAGTCCATATCTCCCACCCCGGGAGCTGGGCCCCACAGTCTCATCTGGTCTCTCACCTTCCATCTCCGGCTCACCCATGTCCGGTTCACTCCACTACTCCCACACACTGTCACATGCATCTTCTTCACCTGAAAGTTGGTGAGCTCGTCTTCGATCAGCTGGGAGTCTTCATCTTCTTGGGGACAGTCCCCATCAGTCCATAGGTTGCGTGGCACCGCCATGAACCACGACGCATTGCGCGTCACCTGACGGTGCCCTCTTTGCACGGTTATCATGGTCCCTTGTGTCTCGCTGACGGTCCATGGGAGTCTCTTGGCACTCATGTGGGCATTGGCATCTGTTCTCCTTCTTTTGGCGCGCCCATTGTCGAGCTCGTCCGGTCTTCGGCTGGGGTGATTTGGAATGGACGACTTTATGATGGTGCTGAACATGAGGTCAGCTGTCGGGACACCGGTCGTGCTGTGCGGGGTGACCCTGTAGTTTCGCAGGAAACAATAGAGGTCGACTTTCCACGGACTGGCATTAGCTTTTGATAACCTCAGCACTTTGTTGATTGTTCTCATGAACCGTTCCACATCCCCATTCGCCTGGGGCCACCTTGGTATGATGTATGATACCGGATGTTCAGTTCTTGCAGGTAGTGTTTAAACTCCTCCCCTTGGAAGGGTTCGCCATTGTCACTCTTGATCGTCGTGGGTAGTCCATGTGTCGCAAACATATTCTCGTTGGCCGGGATGACCACTTCCGCCGCCGTGGATTCCACCACCTCGACTACAGGATATCGGGAGTGATCATCGATGGCTACCAGGAGGTACAGGCTGTCACGCTCACCTGATTCCCACGGAGGCGCAGGTCTGGCTTCGAGTGCTGATGCTTCTTCATTGGTGAAGCGCAGGACTCTGATGATGGACAGGAAGGGCCCCTCTACTCTGGCTTTTCTGGCTCGCAGGAATATTCCCCTGTGCGTGAAAATTATTCCGTCCTTCTGACGGAATAATGCTCAAGCCTCCCACTCCCTTCCAACCCTCCTCGATACCCTTCCACGATTCCCCGTGAAGTCTCACCTTAGGGTCTGGAAGGATGAGTTCTCCATCCTGCTTCTGATGCAGGGGCGCGTTTAAACCCAGTTACTTCGCTGGATTGAGGTTTGATGGGAGTTCAAAATAAGCTTGACTATTCAGGTGAGGCGCTGTAAGAGTTCTGTTGCAAGTTCAAAAGTTCAAGCTTAATAATAATGTTCATTGTCTTATTGCAGCAAGCGCTAATGCTTATGTCTTTTTCCCCTTAGGGGCCGGGGTTCGGAATGCCGGAGATATGGCGCCGACCCTAAGTGTAAGTTCTGGATGAGCGTTCAGGTAATGTCTTTGCATTCGCTCATTCAATGTCTTTGTCCTTTTTTCCCCATTGGGGCCGGGGTCCAGAATGCCAGGAAGCGGCAGGACCCGAAATGAAATGGGAATGACCCAACAGGTAAGTCTTAGAAGGAAACTGAGCTTTTCCTATTTCCCTTCCTTCTCTCACCTTGTTTTCTTGTCTTTTCTCTCTAGGCTCTGGGAAGTGGGTGCGGATCCGGATGATCGCTGCTGTAGATGGAGGCGCCCAGGAAAGGTGAGTGAAATGCAGCGCTGCAGCGATCAAAGCGAAATGCTTTTAAAATGATGTCTTCCCTTTCAGGATCGTCGGTGTGATGTCCCCGTGATGCAGCTTTAGCAGGTAATGTCTTCTTTCTCCCCAATTCTCTCTTATCTCCCTTTGCAGGCGACCCAGGATGCTGACAGGCGTGGCTGAAGTCCAGATGCAGGAGCTGACACGGTGAGCGTCCAGCTGCGAGGAGCAGAACAACGCGAAGCGTGAGTTGCTGATCGGGCGTGGTTTAAATAGCTTTGGAAGAAGTTCCAGTTATGTATCCTTCCACCGATCAGGTATGTATCCTTCCCCGACCACACCCAGGGGGAAGTAGTTCCACAGGTAAAGTAGTTCCATTCAAGCCTCAAGAGGGCCTGGATGTAGCAGCATGGTCTGCATCAGGTAAGTGCACCTTAAAACACTTGAACACATGTCTAACTTTATGAGCCTGGCGCCTAAGGCGCCAGGACAGGGGTCCAACATGAGCCTGGCGCCTAAGGCGCCAGGACTGTGTCCAAAGGGCCCCAGATTGGGCTCGCTGGCACTTCCCTGGGGGAAATGATGCCTGCCTCTGGGGTTGCTGGGTCGGACCTGGCTCCTTGGAGGTAGGCATCATGACACAGGCCTTCTTGAAGTTTGCAGAAGTCGATGCTTATCGCATCCTACCTGCCAGAGCCTCGTTCCGCCGACTGAATTGGTTCTGGATCAGGTGGTGCTCCGGTTATCAGGCATGGTAGACAGGTGTTGACTAGCCTTTCCACCATTACATCTATCTGTGGAAACCACACTCGGTGTCGAATTCGAGCCTTCGTTCGAGCCATCCCTCGGTGGCCCTCATGGGCGAGGTCCACTATTCGGTCGTGCAGGCCCGGCGGGATGATGATGCGATTTCCGCGGAGCAGCAATCCTTGCTCTGTTACCGACAGGTCCTGGCGTACGGTGAACATCCCTGTGAGGAACGCCTTTGCTTCCACAGTCCTGTTGTGGGTGTTCTTCATGAAGGACCTCCAGTCAACTGAGATGATAGTATCCTTTACAAGGTCACAACACGGGTCCTTGCGCGTTTCCTCTGCAACGTCGTCGATGCTGACAGCCTTTGGCCTCATGGCCCGCACCACCTGGCAGATATGCTCCTCGGTCTCTTCGGCCACCCAAACCTCCTGTGACGTCGCCTCTCGAGGGTGTCTTGAGAGGAAGTCTGCCGGATTGCCGCTCCCCGGCTGATATGCCAACTCAAAATTGTACTGCTGGAGATGGAGCATCTATTTGGCTATCCTGGCCGGCGGGTGCGAGGAGGTGCCCATGAAGATTGGCAGGAGAGGTTTGTGATCCGTGATCGCCGTGAACCTTCGGCCATACAGATAGAGGTGGAAGTGGCGACACCACCACAGTACGGCAATTGCCTCCTTCTCAATGTGAGAGTATCGCTGCTCTGTCATTGTGAGGGCTTGTGACGCATAGGCGATGGGTCTCTTCTCACCCTCTTTGGTGACCTGCATGAGGATGGCCCCCAGGCCGACAGGGCTGGCATCTACAAAAAGTTCAGTCGGAAGTGCAGTGTCGTAGTACGCCATTTTCGTGTCCACGGATAGTGATTCTTTGATGCTTTCAAATGCTTCCTGGCAAGCTTTCCCCCATTCCCACTTCGCGTTGAGCTTGGTAAGTTCTCGAAGGGGTTCCAAAAGAGTGGCCAGGTTCCGGATGAATCTCCCACAGTATGTGGCCATCCCCAGGAAACTGTGCACGTCAGTGGGTATCATGGGCGGACTCGCAGCCTGTATGTCAGCAACCTTCTGAGGGTCCGGTGAAATGCCAGTGCTGCTGAATTTATAGCCAAAAAACGAAATTTCCATCTTGAAAAAACTCACATTTTTCTTTGTGGATGGTTAGGCCAGCATCTTCTAGTCGGCCCAAAAGCATCCGTAATCTTCTCGAGAATTCTTCTTTGTCCTGAGCATGGATCAGGATGTCGTCACTCACATTTAGGACACCTGTTATGCCCCGGATGACTTCTTGAACTGTCTGTTGGAAGACTTTGGCCGCCGAAGAGATCCCAAAGCTTAGCCGCTTGTATCTTCGCAAACCCAAATGTGTTGAAAAAGTGGTTATGTACTGAGAGTCCCTATGCAGCTTCAGCTGGTGGTAACCCGCTTTCAAATCAACCTTCGAGAAGACTCTTGATCCCGTGAGGTCAGCCACAATCTCGTCGAGGGTTGGCGTGATGTGGCGCTCCCGCTTGATGGCAGTGTTCGGGAGGCGCATGTCTATACAGATTCGGACCTTTCCCGGCTGCTTAGGTTTCTTCGTGACCACCATCGGGGACACCCATGGTGTCGGCCCTGTTACCTCTTCTATAATGCCAGCTTCTTCCAACGCTTTGAGTTCTATCTCCACCTGTTCACGCTTGTGGAATGGGGTTCTCCAGTGTCTGACAGCCTTTGGCTGGACCGACTTATCAATATGGAGCTTGATCGTCTTTCCTTTCAAACACCCAATCCCGTTTTGCAGGTTGGGATACTGTGCAAGGATGTTTTCGACCTCTTGGGCTTCCTTGACTTGACTGACGAACTGTACTAGCCCTAGGTCCTCAGCCGCATCGCCACTCAGAAGGCATTCAATCCCTGCATTTACTACGTAGATCTTGGACGGTAGCCTGTTTTCACCGTGGCTGAGGGTGGTGCGGAATCTGCCAACCACTGGTAACGGTTTTAAACAGCCATATGCAAACAGAAGGGTGTCTGTGTTCTTGTGGGCCTGTCAGGGTTGCAGTGTTTGAAATGTGCTTGTGGGCATGACATTTACAGAGGCTGCCGTGTCGATGGTCATCCATACCTGCTGGTTTTGGAGGGTGACCTGGCATTTGCGCCTCCTGAGCCCTTTCTTCTGCGTAGCATGCCCACAATCCAGAGCCGCCATAAGGTATACTTTTCTCCCTTTGGTCCGCTGCTCTCTTCCAGAGTCTTGTTGAGTCACTGTGACGTCATCCCCTTCTTCCTCGGTTGAAGAGTTGGTTGTTTCGACTCGCCTTGCGGTCGCTTGCTTCTTTTTCTTGGTTCCACTCTTCTGCAGGGGATTCTGTGGAGGCGGTAGTGGAGCCCCCGATGATCGGCACACCTTGGCATAGTGGCCCTTTCTGCCACATGCCCCACATGCTGTCCCTTGCGCCGGGCAGTTTCGCCGTCCATGACGCGATCCACCACACCATCCACACTCCGTAGGTCCCGGGATTTGTGGCTGCCATCTGGCTGGTGCGTAGTTGCCACCAGACTCATCTCTTGTGGACTGTCTATTGGTGACATGGGCCACCGTGGATGATGCGAGGGCAGGCTGTAGTTTTTGAAGAGTCATTCCCATGTTGGCGGCCCTGGCATGTGCCAGCTCCCTTTGACGACCCAACTCCAGAATGCGTGTTAGAGAAATGCCCCTCTCACCCAGCACCATCCTTCTTAGTTTCTCCGATTGGATGCCGTTAATGAGTTGTCTCCGGATTTCTCTCTCGACATCCGGGAACTCACACGAAATCGCCAGCTTCCTTAGTCGGTGTGGTAGGCATCCAAGGTTTCCTCTTCTGCCTGAAATGTGGTGCAGAACATGAAGGTTTCATAATCCGGGTTGAGTTGTGGGAGAAAGTGGGCCTTCAAGGCGTCTTTCGATTGTTGGTAAAAGTCCTGACCATCAGCAATGGTTAGCGAGTTGAAGATTCGTAGCACCTTGTTCCCCACATTTAACAACAGGTGCAACCTCATTTTCCTGGCGGAGGTTATGTCCTTGCACTCCATTGCCATTTCGAATTTTTGGATCCATAGCTGCCACCGAGGGCCAACTGATGATGGATCCGTGAATGAGTCAAATGGCTGAATCATTGTGGGGGAGCTTCCTTGTGGGCGAGCTTGCGGTGACAACATCGATAGATTCGCCGTGAGTCTGGAGTCGGTGCCGGGCCTGGGGGGCGGACGTGCCGGTCGCCATAGTGGGGCGTTACTGTCACTTGATGGTGTCTGTCGTCCTCACCTTGGTGCGTGGTTTCAGGAGTCAGTGGTCCCTTTCGAGGCCGACCTTCGAGACAGTAGCCGATAGGGCCGCCGCCTCGCTCCAGGTGCCTGCTGCCGTGATCGCACGTGCGCACTGCCAGTGCGGCGGCTTCACACGACGTGTTGTGGTGCCTACGGCCCCTGGATGCCAGTTGGTCATGTGTCGCAGCGCCCTGGGACCGCTGAGGACAACAAATACGACGATGCAGCTGAAGGGATGGAGCAAAAAAAAGTATTTCTTTTATTTTCTTCGGGCGGGGGGGTTTTGTGAGCCCCTTCCCACCGGGTGTCCAACAATTGTGCTTGTCGTTTCAGGAATAATCAGCTAGTAGGGCGTCGAGCACGTGTGCTGGGTCCCGTTTCCCTCGTCGCCAGTGTTACGTTCTGGCTTCGCACGGAGGCAGAACGTTGAGGGCCTCTGAAGTAGGCCGCAGTGGCGCAGCTCCGGCCAGAGCGAAATGAAACACGCCACACGTTGTTAGAGTCATGGCCCGGAACTGCCTCTTTTGCGCGGGGGCGGGGCTTTTATTGAGACGCCCTGCGTCACCGCGTTGCGGGGCGCAGGGCGGATGTAACAGGCGCCGCCCCTAGCTCAACCTGTAGCAAAACCGGCATGGGAGAGGTTGCTGGGCCCTGCGTTTAGGTGAGTGTGTGAGGATCAGTTGATTCACTATTCAGTTGTGCGTCCTACTGCTTATATTGTGTAATTACCATTGCTGTCTAAACATATATACTGACATGGTTATACGCTGAGGGTCTGTACTCCCTCGTTATCTCAAGACTGCGTAGTAAATATAAGCAGGGAACGCCAGCAGGCGGAAGGAAACATGTCTGACCCTCCTCTGATTGTCAGAAGTGATAACAGCATCGAAATAGCTGGTGATGTAAAACCGAAGCTGCGATGCCAGTATCCCCAACTAAAATAATTTCCCAACCCGAACGACAGGTGAACACACTTAAATTAACCACCTACTTCCCAAAAATCACATCGCTTAACCCCGATTAAATAAATAATGCTGCTAAAACTGTGACTGAAGAGCTAGGTGTTTCACTTAGCTGTCTAGGATCGAAATTGGTTAATACCCTTATCTCCCCCTTCCACCTTCCACTGTGTCTTTCCGAATTGTGTTCTGCTCGGGTCGAACATGTGGATTCGTGCCCTTCCTCCATTCGTTTAGAGTTCGTTGCAACCCAAACTCTTAACACGCAAATAGTTCTGCTTAGTGTAAAACTTGACAAGCAACCTTTGTTAGGTACAACCCTGTGCTCTGCCCTGACAACTAGAGTACTAATTCACACGCTGCTACTGTTTACCACCAGCTTGCCTCGCAGCTCAGCGTCTGTCCTAGATTTGCATCAGAGTACTAGTGATGTTGAATTTGTTGGGCCCAACCTTGATGGTACTTTCCCCTTACTCTCAGCGTTGGAGTAATCCACTCCCCTAGCACCCAAATGTGAACCAGGTTCACATTCCGTGATCGGGATATGTGGGATACCAGTCCTCTCCGAAGTTACTTTAGAACCACCTCTCCTCTCCCCTGTCCTTTAAGCTCTTCCCCTCCTCCACTCTGCGTCCCTCGCAGCCCAAGGTTCCTTCCTCGCTCCCTCCCTCCCTGGTTGTTAGGGAGAATTCTCTTCTATGTCTAATTTCCTTTACCTGTAGAGTGCCCCAGCAGCTTTGCTGGATTTGAGGGGTTTATTTTTTTCTCCTGCTAAGAGTGAAACTCTTTTTTCCCACTCTTAGACAGATTGCTAGTGCGTGTTTTAGGCTATCTTGTGTGCTTATGGTCTGTGGGGTTTTTCTCACCCTCATAGGAATCATCTTTTTAACATGTGTGGTACACAGCACCCTCCGTGCCATACCACAGGGGTGTCGTAGCGACCCCCAAACATAGACTCCATACCCTGGGACTGACTACTGTCTCCCAGGGCATGTAAAGTTCCCATTGACTTTACTAGTCAATAATTATGAACTAAACCAGTACAACCCATCTTAAAATTGCAGGGTTAATAATTTTTCCCTAGTGTTCATTGTCGAGGGGGTACCGTACAGACCCTCTCTCAAATGTTTCTGGCTGGTGGCAGTGGTTACAACCGAACATATTCGACCGCAAATATTTTCCTATGGGATTTTCCCATTGTTCGAGGCTACCACTTTTACTGACCGACTCTAACATACCGCTGGGTTATTTTAATATTAACTTTACTCTGGTAGGTTTTTATTGCCAGAACTTAGATTATAATTATTTCTCGTGTCTTTCTCTATAATCCTAACCCAGGTCGGGGATCCTTTGTTCGTCCTTTTGGCGGACTTCTGCACAGAAGCCCTCCTCTCTGCGCCACTGAGTCTGGGGTAGATAGGATGTGTGGGAGGGGGAATAGGCACCCTGGACAGGGTTGCCTACGCAACCCAAGTTGCACTCTGCCCTGATAGGCTGGGGGGGTTCTCCCACCAGGAGAAGCCACCCCACTGTGTGAGTGACAGCTAGGCTGTATGAAAAGGGGTCTTGCTGCATAAAAGCAGGGTCCTGAAGACTGGGAGGACAAGACATCGCCACTGGAACTAAGAAGCAGAAGAGGAGAGAAGCCAAAGACATCTGCAATGACTGAACCACCGGTGGAGCCCTGCTGCAGATCCTCACCACTTTTCTCCAACGACTCGAGAAGATCTTCACCTGCAAGAGTATTCTTCCCTTGAGCTGGTGGGGCAAACCAGTTCGCCAATTGCCTTCCAGGACCTGCCTTGGTTGAACCGCCAGTGCCAAGCACTCGGAGACCGGATAGCAAGTCACCCGCCCACCACAATCGCGATTTAAAGGAGCGTACCTTTTATTTCATTTGGCAGCGCTGCGGCTGGTTTCATCCCTGGGCAGTGCAGTAACTCAAACCTTGCTCCACGACGAGAGCCTCTCTTCCTCTGCTGGATCTCCCGAACTGCAGGAACTGCCAGGAACTACCGCCACCGCAGGAGCCTCTTCTATTTTTAAGGTACATTGTTCCGCCAGGCCTCCCGGTTCGTTGGGTACTGCTAAAGGTGTTTTAAATCCTGTACCTACCTACTGGGTTGGCCGCCCCTGTCATCTAACATTGTCTTTCAACTCCTGCAACTGCCTTTTCGAATCGTTTAACAAAGACTTGACTGCAGCTACAATAACATTTGCTCCTGGGCCCTTTGCCCTAACTCTGGCACAGGCCTATTGACTCTGGCTAAATCTGTTACAACTGCCTTCTCTAGATTGCTTCTCATCTAGAAATGTGTTGGTGCACCTAACTCTTATAACCCCCTTTTTCTTCCCTCTTTTTAAACTTGTGAAGTGCCATTTTTCACCTCAGTATCATACATGCTAAAGTACTGCCTTGCCTAAACTTGTTCACAATCTTCTTGGGAAGTGTTGCTGGTGTGTTTAAGAGTATATTCCTGTATAACTTGGCTTTTCCCCTCCCTTTTGAGAAATTGATAGAGTGCCATTTCTGCTTGGTTTTCACTGTGCCGTTTTTTGCTCAGTTTTCACTCTTGCTCAGACTTGTCTACAATTTAAATAGGGAGTTGTGTATACTTTTCTTGACTGATTTAACTTGCTTTTATAATAGTGATCTGTGTGTGAAAATCAGAGTGTGTAAAATAAATATATATTATTTTTGATACAAAGCTTTGGTCAGTGTTTCCTTGTTCCAGAGTATTGTAGTCCTAATGTTTAAAACCTGAATACTGCTCATCTCCCTCTTGGGATAAGTCTGACTGCTTAGCCACAGCTACCAACTAAATCTTTGTGGTACAGACTGATACCAAAGGGGATTTATTGCATATACCTGTAGTCTTAATCTTCTGTAGTGCTCCCTATGGGAACTGCACAGGATTCTGCCTAATACCGGTCCCCTGTTCACCTCCTGCCCCTCCCGTTATCCTCCCCTGTGAACCCTGTAATGAGAGCACATACAGTACTAGTTGCATGAATTCTGATGAAATGTTCCAAGCTCTTGAACGTCTACTCTGCACATTAATAGATAAAAGCGAATAAAGTGAAAATAAATTAGACCTACAATCACTCCTGCTACAATAGAGTATTAATAGAGGGCGGAAACATGTGCAGGATCAATGGCTAAATACCGAACCTATTGAAATTATTATAGCCCCAACGATCCCCTCTCAACCTCTAATATTTACTGCACCCCCCCTCTCTAAAGCCATGATGCCCATTGTATGCCCCAGTGTGATGAAACGTCCGGCATGCCATCCAATTGCGGCTAAATGGAAAAAGAAAGTGATATTGCAAGCTGTGATGTATGCCAAAAGACCTCGGACTAGTTTAAATCCCTGTATCTTGGCTGAACAAAACAAACATGCCAATCCTATGGCAGCTGACCTACATGTTTTCCCTGTCTCAGGTCCAGAGCACGTACTGATTGAAACGCCAGTGCCATCCTTTGAAGACCGTAATTCTGTTCTACCACCCAGTGTGGTATCGTGCAGCCAAACTATAGACTCAACCAAACTAACTGCTCTGCGTTGCTTGAGGCTGCTGCTTCTGACTAACAAGATTATCTGAGTTCTGGTCAATTTCTAATGCTAGGTTTGTCACAACATCAGCTCCTACTAATGTAGTAGACTCAAACCCTGTTGCTGTGAAGTTACATAGTGCACTCCAACTACAAGCTATCCCCACAACAAGTCAACCCCCCCTGAACCGTGTGGTAGTTTTGAGCCTGCTCCATAATATTGCCGCATTAAGGGTGATACAGCCAAATGATAGTATAATAGTAGATCAAGTTGATCACAGTGCTACTAACATCTCTAACATTCGGTTTAGCTCTGAATCCTTGCTTGAGTATGTACTGTCCTATCAAGATGTAATATTTAAATTGGGCTATCAGTGCTCCACTACTCAGATGCCAACCATTAAACAACGGAATCACGTTGGGATTGAGGGTCCTTTAAGTTCAAAGTTAGATCTTTACCACTTGTAAAGAAGCCTGTCACGCCTCCTATTAATGGGTCCAGGATCCACGACCATCAGTGCTGCCATAACACGTGCATGATCAGCTGTCATCCACTGAATGCTCAAACTGTGCCTACTAATCCTAACAGACCAACCCTGACTTTCTCAACCCATATAGGTGCGACTGTAGGCTCCCAACATCTGCCATCGGTGCACGATGTCAATGAATTTGATATTGGTTACTGGCAATGGCTTCCTTCCATTTTTAAAACTGACTTCGATCAGATGTCGCGATGGCATTCAGATTATTTGTTCATAGAACTGGTATCTTATTTAACCAACTTTTTGATCATAGCACTGCAAGAAACATGGTTGTTGATTTTGACGGAAGTGCCTCCATTCAAAATGTTGCTTCAATCGGACATAAGGGCCAACCCAAAGGCGGATTATTGATCTCTGTGGCCTCCCCTTGGTCCCTTGAAGAAATAGGTAGCTCAACACCAATGGACCTAGCGACCAAACTGCATCACCACTCACAACACCTAATACTAATTAGCGTCTACGACCCCCCCAACAACCGAGCAACTATCGAAAATGTTGCAGTAGTCGAAACAATCCTGAATACATTTTATCTGACATTTCCTATCATCTTAGTTGGTGATTTCAATGCACAAATTGAACTAACTAGTCTGAACCATTGTGACGATAATATATCTTAGCCGTGTCAACTGCGAAGCACAGCCAGTCACACTGCCAAATCATGGGTGTCGTTGGAAGAGTATGGCATGACCAGTCGGAATGTGCTTTGCCTAGGAGATGCGTCTATGGGCTTTACCCGTTTTAGTGGCAAATCAGCTTCCACTCTAGACTGATGTATTTGTATTGATATTGATATTTTATTTGTATCGCGCTCATACACAAGTGTTTCAGAGTGCGACGAGGCAAGGGAGGAGAACAAGGGATAACAAAAACAACTATCTTACTAGGCCCAGGGACATTGAGAACACGCAAGTGCATGGGAGAGGGAAAGGGGTAAGTGCAAGGGAGGACAGAGAGGTGGAAAGTGCTGAGCAAAAATAAGTAAATAAATAAAACATGAGTAAATAAATAAATAACAAAGGCAACAAACAGTGGTAGTGCAGCCAGCAAGTGGCAAGTGCTAGTAATAAGGCAACGGACAGGGTGTGGCTGAATATGTGCAAAAAAAGGGGGAGACTGTAGGGTTACAGGTACAGACCCCAGTGCAAGGAATTGCCCGGAGGCAGCGCAGGTGGGGGGCAGGGTGAGCAGGTACCTGGGCCCTAAAGACAGAGGGAGACCAGGTGCACGATGCCGATACAGAACAGATCAACAGGGGAGAGGAGGAGAGAAGGCAGAAGAGAAGCGGAGTACGTGAAAGGGGCCCGGTGCAGCATACCTCAGTCCGTGTGTCACCACAGAGCGGAGGAAGCCCCCAAAGGATCAGAGGTGAGAGAACACCCACTGTGCTTGGGGCGTGTGGAACCCCCAAGAGGACACGCCACCCACGCGCCACCCGCGCACAGTACCCCCGCTGCCAGACACCCCGTCCTTGCCAGAGGCCCGAGGGTTCCCAGCACGGTGCCCTCTGCAGGAGGTCCACCGACCCCAGGAATCTATGCACCATTGCCGGGTTCCCGCGAGGGGGGAAGAGGATCTGAGGCATCTGACTCCACGCACTAGGCCACCAGTGCCATAAGTCTAACAAGGCACCCACTTGGAGCGAGCCCTGAACGCCCCCATAAACAAGTCCGGCACCTCACATTTAAAGTACAGAGACACCGCAAAAGAGCACGCCCCAAATTGAAGCGAAACTGAAACGGTCATCAATGCTTCCATGAACTGGGCTGCCATAGATCTACTCGACTGAACTGAGCACAATACCTAACCATTCTCCAAGAAACGCACCCCAGCACAAGCCCTGCGTGGAGAACTGATAGAAGAAGGGACAGGATCACCTATGCTCGCGTCCATTCGCACCCACAGAGGGCCTCAATAAGGACTGCAGAACAACAACAGAGCAAAGCAAACCAGCGAGATACCCCCACCGGAGCGAAATGTACCTCCTGACCACAAGCAAAATAGGCTACCCAGAATAGACAACTACACCAAGCCCTGAGAGGAAAGCCAAGCACCACCCACCCAGGACCGACAGAAAAAACCACGACCACAAGCAGACCTGACGGTGCGTAAGGTCTACCACTGATACCTACCCACCCCACATCAGGCTTCTGCCCACACGGTAGGGCTGATACCCGCCAATAACCTGAAATCATTCTAGAGCCATCTGGACATGCTGCAGTGCGGAGGGTTGGGCCCCCGAATAAAGGGGCTTGTGTCAACTCCGCCACAGCAAACACCCCATGAACATTAAGGGAAGACTGGCAAGATATGCTTATAATCCACCCCAGTCAACCCCAGGGTCCAAGGATAAAGAGAAAAAGGAAGCCGCTGAGGTGGGAGCAGCAGCCACCAAAGGAGATATAGCAGCCCTCCTGAATGAAATAAAGAATATGGGGACCAACTTGGGCAGCAAAATAGATAAAATAACTCAGAGAATGGACAACATTGAGGAAAGATTAGAAGGTGTCGAGAATAATCAAGCCTCCATAGACACCCTTGAAACGCAAATGGACCTCAGAATACGAGAGATTGCGAAAAGAGGAATTCCGACTAAAAATTGACGATTTGGAAAACCAAGAGAGAAGAAACCACCAACGTTTTTTCGGCATCCCGGAACACGAAGGAGAAACGGAAGAAGACCTAAAAAAAAATCCACGACATCATCAAAATCTTGACGGCGGATGAGGACATCATTGAACCTAAAACAGAGAGAATACATAGAGCCGGAGGTCCACCTGGCGGCCCAAGATTGGTCCTCGCTAGATTCCACCGATACCAGGACAGAGCCAGGATACTAGAGAAAGCCAGATCTGGAGGCCCACTCACCCTTGGAGGAGCCCAGATAACCATCTTCCAGGACCTATCTTCGCTCACCCTAGCATTGAGATGACTCTGTAGTCCACTGACAAAATGGCTAAAAGAGCAAGGCACCCGATACAGGTGGGGCTACCCCTTCTCCCTCACCTTCGAGCACGGAAGCAGGAGGATACATCTACGATCAGAAGAGGAAATCCATGACTGCATCGCAGAACTCCTCAGAACGGGCCCAAGGGAAGAAGATCGAGAAGGACCCGAGCAGAATAGAATGCGATGGCAACTCCAGGGACCAAGGAGAAAAAGAGTGAAGGGCTCAAGAAAGTATAGGCGAGGCAACAACACACTGGAAAGTGACAAATGAAACATCATCCCAATGGCCTGTATCCAAGAGGCAGAAAATCTGATAACACAACAAGGGAGACCGCCAAGACTTAGGCGACTGATATATTACCAGCGCGGGACCAGAATCGAAAAAGAGATCCTCCTCGTGGGAAGGGGCGGATCAGACGGACCACGATGAACCACGAAACTGCATGTATAAACATATTCCCTTATGTGAAAGTTATTGTTGAGTTAAAACTGTTCGGGTTTTTTTTGGGGGGGTTCAAAATATTAACATGATTCTACTGCCAACAAGGACCGTGAGGTAACAGTTCCCACTGGTGGTCCGACGTCGGACTGACAGTTTTCACCCAGTCCGAACTGGACGCCACCAAGCAGGGATGCAAGCCCTCGTTGACGGAGGGGAAAGGTGGAGGAACAGGACAGAGAGTAGGAGGTATTATGTTCTATACCTCCGAGGAGGGGAGGGGAGAGGGGAAATAAAAACATTGAAGCTCACGACGGCTAGGCACATCCAGCAGAACACTTACTGCGTTGGCAACTGTTAAGACGGATTTCTGAACTCTGTCCTGGTGGCGCAGAAGTTCAGAAGGCCAACCTAATTACTTGGAACAGGGTAACCTCTGGACAAGCCAGACCAATCAAGGTAGCGATCGCGGCGGTCAAGACTAGGTCTCAAGAGGGGTGAGGGTGACTGAAAGCCCGCAATGAGCACACAAAGCAAGAGCGCTTACAAACTACTCCAAACAGTTGTTATATCAAAAATAGATACACATTTATTTTAAGGCCTTTAAAACAATGACCGTAGCGAGAAAATCACAATATCACAATATTAAACCAACACATACCATATCAACACAATATATATACAGATACACAGTCGCAAGCGTTCAAAGCACGAAATATGTAGTCCACCTGAAAGGAAAGGAAAACAGGCAGTGCGATAACGCTTTAGACTCAGTTCGCCTTCAGAGGCACCTAACTAGATGGAAGTCCGAGCCCTGCGAAGAGTGGAGCCTTGTGCTCAAAGTACCTGCCACGCCGGTGCCCACGGGCAAAAGGAGAAGCTCTTCGGAGGAAGTCAGGCAGTTCGGGTTAGTGCACAGCAGAAGGAGAACAGGTTCCGCAACTCAAGCGCAGCCTCCACAGCGGGCAGAAGCAGAGCGCGAGTACGGCCAAAAGGGTGCTGTTTTTACACAGCAGGGAAAAGCAATGGGCTACTGCAGGAGGGCGACCAGATCCTAGCTAAACTACTCACCGGTCCCCGAAGCAAGCAGACCCAGGCTTCTCCACGTTAGTTTCAGCAGCTGGCAGGTTCAGAAGAGCAGGGAACGCCTCGTAGTCGTGTAGAGCAAAAAGACGTCCCAATCGACGAAACCAGCACAGTTTGTTGCCGCAGCAGGACAACGGAGCGGCCGTGTGTATTCAAGCCAAATGTACACTCCTCCCTTCAGACCTGGGGACGCCAAGCGTACGAAGCGTGGGAGAGTGACAAGGACTCGAAATACAACACAACCTGGCGGCGGTTACAGAGCAGGACTCCCTTGTAAGCTGGTCAGTCAACTGGATGGCCCAGAGACACTTCCGAAGGCTTACTTGGCAGGAGTTGATGAAGTCGCCGGGAATAGCTGTTCCTGCTATTCCAAAGGTCGAAGCACCAGTACAGGCCTTCTCGTTCGATCAAAGGAGGAAAGGGTTTCACAGGACGACAGCAGTGCAAAGGAGGATTCCTTCAGCGGGTCACCAGCGATTCCTCGGTCCAGCCTCGTGGTTGCAGGATACTTGGCTCCTGTATTCCTTCGTTCGTGAGAACTCAGGAGATCGACATGGTAGTGGTGTTTCCAGCTCCCTCTTATCCACGGTTCCCTTCGCGCCAAAACGGAGGGGAGCCAATGGGAGATTCGCTCATCAACACACACACCATACGTGGACCAATCACGGACCACGGTGGTCCCAGGCATTCACACCACCCTAGACTCTCTGGCACCCAGGATGTGTATTGGGACCAGACATCCCAGCCCACACCCTGGAGGCACACAAACGACATGTAGAAGCCCGCGAAAGCAACCACGTTTCGCGGGAAAGTACATGCCCAAATAAGGAAGGCCCCGGGTCGCTCGACCTGGGGAAGGTGAAGGGAGCAAGACGGTCAGTGGATAAAACAAAGGAGCCTCGTGGTCTGGCCATTTTGGGAGCCAGGCCACCATTTTGGGTTCAGTGCGAAAAACGTGCTCAGAACGCCAAAAGGAGCTCAAAATAAACAAAACGATCGCTGCCACCATTCGAGTCCCTGAATGACTTGCACCAATCAAATACCATCCTAAAAGAGTATCTAGGGCCTGTAGAAGGCTAGAGACCCAAGAGAGCTGTAACTTAGCTTACAGTGCCCTCTTGTGTCATGTTGCACTAAAGCCGCAACATGATAAAAGAAACTACGGGAAACAGCGTTCCCCGGTACTGACTGTCTTAAGGGCATGTCAGTTTCCCCGTAAGAAAAGAGCGAAAGCCCAGAGAAGTGCGGCAGAAGGCTGTACTTCTCTGGCAAAGTCAAGAACAAGGTTAAAAACAATAGCAAAAAGTTTAGGGGTTGCCACATGGAAGGAAAATTCCCTACAATTACGAAATCTTTCCTAACACTCCCCCCTTTCAGACTATGGACAGGGGGAACTAATCCACCCCTGGATGAGTCTCTTGTTCAGGTCGGTAAAACATTCTGGACAACCCATCAGCATTGCTATGTTGGACACCTGGCCTATGCTCAATAGTGAAGTCGAAGCCTTGTAGACTTATGGACCACCTAAGCAACTTTGGATTCTCCCCCTTCATGTTCATTAGCCACTTTAACGGCTTATGGTCAGTCTGCACAGTGAAGTGGGTCCCATAGAGGTAGGGCCTCAGCTTCCTTAGGGCCCACACAACAGAGAAACATTCTTTCTCTACCGTGGACCATCTGAGCTCTCTGTCCTTAAGCTGGCGACTAATAAAACCGATAGGGTGTTCCTTACCCTTCTCATCTACTTGTGATAGTACAGCTCCTATCCCAGTGTCAGAGGCATCCGTCTGCACGATAAAAGGTCTTTGATAATCAGGGGCCCTGAGCACAGGGGCCTGGCACAAGGAGTCTTTTAAGCCATTGAAGGCCTTCTCACACTCGTCGGTCCAAGTTATCTTCTTGGGTTTCTTCGGAGTTGTGAGGGCAGTCAGAGGAGCAGCTATGGTGCCATAGTCTGCCACAAAATTGCGATAATACCCCGTGAGTCCTAAAAAGGCTCTCACTTGGGTTTGCGTAGTGGGGGTAGGCCAGTCTTGTACTGCTTGTACTTTACTGGGTAGAGGCTGTATCCTCCCTCCACCTACTTCATGTCCAAGGTAAACCACTGAGCCTTGTCCAATCTGGCATTTACTAGCCTTTATGGTCAAGTGGGCTTTCTGAAGAGCCTGGAGCACAATCCTGAGGTGTTTCACATGGTCTTCCCAGGTGGCACTGAAAACTGCTATATCGTCTAGATATGCAAGACAGAATTCGTCCAACCCATTCAACACATGATTCACAAGCCTCTGGAAAGTGGCAGGTGCATTCTTCAACCCGAACGGCATTACCCGGAATTGGTAAAGGCCGTCTGGAGTAGAAAATGCTGTCTTCTCCTTGGCATGTTCTGCTAAAGCTATTTGCCAATAGCCAGCAGTGAGGTCAAACGTGCTGAGGTACTTGGAGGCACCCAAAGTATCCACCAGCTCATCTGTTCGAGGCAAGGGGTGTGCATCTGTCTTGGTGACAGCATTCAGAGCCCTGTAATCCACGCAGAACCTCAATTCAGAAGTGCCTGCTTTTGGAACCAACACCACAGGACTGGACCAAGGACTACTAGAGGGTTCAATCACCCCAAGGTCTAACATCTTGTTGACCTCGGTCTTAATATAAGACCGTACTTTATCTGACATCCTGTATCCCCTACTTTTGGTAGGTACACTGTCTCCTGTGTCAATGTTATGTTTGCACCAAGGTGTCAAACCAGGGGACTGTGAAAACAGGGGGGAAAACTGCCTAAGCAAACTTTTCACCTCTGCCTGCTGATCAGAAGTCAGGTGAGGGGCCACTCGGACACCCTCAACGGAGCTATCTGAAGGACCGCTTTGGAACAGGTCGGGGAGAGGTTCTGACTCCTCTTCCTCAACATCTGAAGCCAGTAGCAGTGCTGCGATTTCGACTCTTGGGACGAAAGCCTTCAGCCTATTCACGTGAAACACTTTTGGAGCCTGTCCAGGCCTTCCAAGGTCCACTAAATAGTTCACCTCACCCAGGGTCTCCACCACTGTGTAAGGGCCTGACCATTTGTCCTGTAAAGCTCGAGGCCTTATAGGATTCATGATCAGGACTTGCTGACCAGGTGTAAAGTTGATGAGGGAAGCTTTCTGGTCGTACCAATGTTTCACCAGCGCTTGCCCTGCCTTCAATTTATCACTAGCCAAGCCCATCAGAAGTACCATCCGTTTTCTGAGCCCTAGCACATAATCAACTACCTTGGTAGTAACAGGGGGAGTGGGCATCTCCCATCCCTCTTTGACGATGGCTAAGGGTCCCCGTACGGGATGACCGAACAGAAGTTCGAAGGGGCTGAAGCCAACACCCTCCTGTGGTACCTCTCGGTAGGCAAACAGTAAGCATGGTAAAAGAAGATCCCATTTTCTTCTCTGAGGCTCCTCCAGAGCCCCAGTCATGCTCTTTAACGTTCTGTTGAAACGTTCCACCAGACCATTGGTCTGGGGGTGGTATGCAGAAGAGAACTTGTAGGTGACCCCACATTCTTTCCACATAGCTTGCATATACTTCGACATAAAGTTGCTGCCACGATCTGACACAACTTCTTTAGGGAAGCCAACCCTAGTAAATATGCCGAGTAAAGCTTTTGCAACTGACTTGGCAGTTACAGTTTTCAATGGGATGGCCTCAGGATACCTGGTTGCATGGTCGACCAGCACCAGGATAAACCTATTGCCTGAGGATGTTTGCGGGTCAAGGGGACCAACGATGTCGATCCCTACCCTTTCAAATGGTACCCCCACAACTGGGAGCGGTACCAACGGAGCTTGGATTGTCGCGCCAACCTTACCAGACAACTGGCAGGAGGCACAAATCCTGCAGTGACTTTCTACTTGCACCCCCATCTTGGGCCAGTAGAAGTGCATGGATAACCTTTGCTTGGTCCTCTTCATACCAAGGTGACCAGCAAGGGGAACTTCATGCGCCAACTGCAGGAGGAAGGGCCTAACAGCAAGGGGAACCACCAACCTCCTATGGTCTCCTTCTGTAGACTCTGTGGGCTCACTATACAGGAGTCCACCTTCCCAATAAATCCTATGCTTCCCAGGAGGTTCACCCTCAAGCTGGGAGCAGGCCTGTCTCCTTAGGCCTTCCAGAGATGGGCACTCACGTTGGCCTTTACTGAATTCGTCCCTATCAGGACCTCCTTCAACTAACAAGTCTTTTAGTTCAGGATGATCGTTGGGGTCGAATACTTCAGGCATCGCCACCTCCTCGTCAGGCCCGGGCGATTGACCAACTTCCTCCACCGCAGTGGTAGGCGAGCTCGGGGGAATATTCTCTTTCCCTCGTTTTGACTTGTAGACTCCTTTCGCCTTGGGTTTCCCCTTCGGCTGGGGCGGAGTATTGGACTTGGCCAATGCTGCCCGTGCTTGCGACCGTGTGTAGGGTCTTTCGGCAGTGTCTCCTACGAGCCCTAAAGCTCTGAGATCATTACCCAACAAGACCTTTCCCGGGACGTTTCTCTGAATGCTCACTGGAATCCTGACTGCTGTACCATTTAAAGTAAGATTTACAGGGATCACGGGAAACATACGGAGGGGGCCGTCAGCCAACTTAGTGGGCATCAGAGTAGCTCTGGCAACTTCCTCTGAGTCTACCAAGGTAGAATCCACTACAGTGCGACTGCACCCACTATCCCTAAGAGCTGGAGTATCCACTCCATTGATCAGCACACTGTCTTTAAAGTAGTGCTTGGTATTATCCGGAATCCTAGCATAAGCCTCTGCGACTTTAGGCTCCCAGGAACCCAGGGACACTAAAACTACCTCAGCCTCTATCCCGCTGGGAAATGAGTCTGAGGAGAAGGATGCTCCTGTAATCTCTTCTTCCTCATAGGAGGAGAAGGCCAGATTAGCGGAGTGGACCCCCAAAGGTCTAACCTTACAACGGGGATCCCCCTTCACGTGGTCAGTTGCTCCACAAGAAAAACAAGCCCCAGTGGGTCTGTTTACGTAGGGAGGCTTATTGTAACCAGAGTTCTGTTTCGGAGGCTGACCTCCACTACCCTGTGAGTTCTCTTGTGTCTTACCCTTGTTTTTCTTTTTGTGGCCCTTATGGGAAGAAGATTTAGCAGATTCCCCACCCTCCATATCTTTGGACTTTTTCCCTTCCTCCTGCTTACCAGGATGAGTTTTGTCCTTATGGGACACTCGATGTGACACCCATAAGTCTGCTGCAATGGCCAGCTTCTTAGGATCTATCTCCTTCGAATCGGCCAAATGCTGCTTAAGCTCCGGGGAAGAAGAAGCAAAAATATGTTCCAGCATGACAAGATTTATCATGCCTTCGAAGGTAGAAACCTTATAACCTTCTACCCAGCCAGTTAAGTTTTTCAAAGATTCAGCGACATAAGATACCCAAGTACCACCTTCCTTTTTCTTATACTCTCGAAAACGCTTTAAATATTGGGCCGGAGTCTTCCCAAACTTTAAAATGAGAGTTTGCTTTAACATTGCGAAATCAGCCCGCTCAGCCTTCGACATTTCCATAATGGCACTACAGCCAGAATGGGGCAGTCTACTGAGCAACCACGCAATCTTATCAGCATTGTCAACTTCTTGAACCTCGCATGCATACTCAAACGCATTCAGCCAGTCCATAATGTCATTCCTTTCTTCATACACACTGAGCAGATCTTTCGGAAACCGTGGATGAGAGGAAGCCCCAGACCCATGTCCAGGACCCTTGGACCCATTTGCAACCTGAAGCTTGGCCAGTTCCAACTGGTGATCCCTGTCTTTCTGTTTTTCTGCCTGTTCGATTTTTAGTTTGGCTATGCTGAATTCAAGCTCCTGCTGCCTAAACCGCAGCTCTTGCTTCTTGAATTCAAGCATAGCCTCCCCATCAACACTGGCAGAGGAAACATTAGACATCTTGTCCTCCCTGTCCTCGTGGTCGCGATGGATCAGTGCAGCGGCAGAACCGTCGGTTCTACCAGTGAGAGCAGCCCCACCACCTTCTGCACTGTCCTCAGAAGTTATAGCGTCAAGCTGCGCTTCTTGCCACGCCACGATTCTCTGGATCATTTCCAATTTTGTGCCTTGAGAGGAAACACCTCTCTCCGCACACATCTTTTTCAGCGTTTCTGATTTGGAAGCATTTAAAGTTAACAAGGTATTTGTTTCCATACTGTTTGATAGGACTATGGCCTTTTTAAAGTTATACTACAACAATTCACTACGTGTACTGGTTGGAATAACCTGAAATGCCTTAGTTCGAGCGCAACACTGGATACCTTCAGTCGTATCCCACCGCTGTACACCAATTTGTTAAGACGGATTTCTGAACTCTGTCCTGGTGGCGCAGAAGTTCAGAAGGCCAACCTAATTACTTGGAACAGGGTAACCTCTGGACAAGCCAGACCAATCAAGGTAGCGATCGCGGCGGTCAAGACTAGGTCTCAAGAGGGGTGAGGGTGACTGAAAGCCCGCAATGAGCACACAAAGCAAGAGCGCTTACAAACTACTCCAAACAGTTGTTATATCAAAAATAGATACACATTTATTTTAAGGCCTTTAAAACAATGACCGTAGCGAGAAAATCACAATATCACAATATTAAACCAACACATACCATATCAACACAATATATATACAGATACACAGTCGCAAGCGTTCAAAGCACGAAATATGTAGTCCACCTGAAAGGAAAGGAAAACAGGCAGTGCGATAACGCTTTAGACTCAGTTCGCCTTCAGAGGCACCTAACTAGATGGAAGTCCGAGCCCTGCGAAGAGTGGAGCCTTGTGCTCAAAGTACCTGCCACGCCGGTGCCCACGGGCAAAAGGAGAAGCTCTTCGGAGGAAGTCAGGCAGTTCGGGTTAGTGCACAGCAGAAGGAGAACAGGTTCCGCAACTCAAGCGCAGCCTCCACAGCGGGCAGAAGCAGAGCGCGAGTACGGCCAAAAGGGTGCTGTTTTTACACAGCAGGGAAAAGCAATGGGCTACTGCAGGAGGGCGACCAGATCCTAGCTAAACTACTCACCGGTCCCCGAAGCAAGCAGACCCAGGCTTCTCCACGTTAGTTTCAGCAGCTGGCAGGTTCAGAAGAGCAGGGAACGCCTCGTAGTCGTGTAGAGCAAAAAGACGTCCCAATCGACGAAACCAGCACAGTTTGTTGCCGCAGCAGGACAACGGAGCGGCCGTGTGTATTCAAGCCAAATGTACACTCCTCCCTTCAGACCTGGGGACGCCAAGCGTACGAAGCGTGGGAGAGTGACAAGGACTCGAAATACAACACAACCTGGCGGCGGTTACAGAGCAGGACTCCCTTGTAAGCTGGTCAGTCAACTGGATGGCCCAGAGACACTTCCGAAGGCTTACTTGGCAGGAGTTGATGAAGTCGCCGGGAATAGCTGTTCCTGCTATTCCAAAGGTCGAAGCACCAGTACAGGCCTTCTCGTTCGATCAAAGGAGGAAAGGGTTTCACAGGACGACAGCAGTGCAAAGGAGGATTCCTTCAGCGGGTCACCAGCGATTCCTCGGTCCAGCCTCGTGGTTGCAGGATACTTGGCTCCTGTATTCCTTCGTTCGTGAGAACTCAGGAGATCGACATGGTAGTGGTGTTTCCAGCTCCCTCTTATCCACGGTTCCCTTCGCGCCAAAACGGAGGGGAGCCAATGGGAGATTCGCTCATCAACACACACACCATACGTGGACCAATCACGGACCACGGTGGTCCCAGGCATTCACACCACCCTAGACTCTCTGGCACCCAGGATGTGTATTGGGACCAGACATCCCAGCCCACACCCTGGAGGCACACAAACGACATGTAGAAGCCCGCGAAAGCAACCACGTTTCGCGGGAAAGTACATGCCCAAATAAGGAAGGCCCCGGGTCGCTCGACATGGGGAAGGTGAAGGGAGCAAGACGGTCAGTGGACAAGACAAAGGAGCCTCGTGGTCTGGCCATTTTGTGAGCCAGGCCACCATTTTGGGTTCAGTGCGAAAAACGTGCTCAGAACGCCAAAAGGAGCTCAAAATAAACAAAATGATCGCTGCCACCATTCGAGTCCCTGAATGACTTGCACCGATCAAATACCATCCTAAAAGAGTATCTAGGGCCTGTAGAAGGCTAGAGACCCAAGAGAGCTGTAACTTAGCTTACAGTGCCCTCTTGTGTCATGTTGCACTAAAGCCGCAACATGATAAAAGAAACTACGGGAAACAGCGTTCCCCGGTACAGACTGTCTTAAGGGCATGTCAGTTTCCCCGTAAGAAAAGAGCGAAAGCCCAGAGAAGTGCGGCAGAAGGCTGTACTTCTCTGGCAAAGTCAAGAACAAGGTTAAAAACAATAGCAAAAAGTTTAGGGGTTGCCACATGGAAGGAAAATTCCCTACAATTACGAAATCTTTCCTAACAGCAACCAGCGACAAAAGAAGGGACACGGTGAACAAACCCAGGAAACATACCAATGGTAGATAACCACAACACTGTAAGCGACAGGCTCGACGCAATTCAAATTGGGACACTGAATATTAACTGACTTATACCCCACCAAAAGGTTGCTCGTGACTAGAGAATTCAAAAGGGCGAAGCTCGACATACTCTTCCTACAGGAAACTAGATACATTAAGGGGAAGAAAGAAGGGTCCTGTATGGTCCGATCACGACATGGTCGCGGCCACCCTCAGTCGGCCGACGCTACCCCACAGAAGCTCGAAATGGCGTTGCAACAAAACGCTCTGGAAGGACCCGATATTCCAAGAACACCTTGCGAAGGACATCGACCAATACTTCGAGCAGAATAAAACTGGCGAAATCTCGTTAAATACAGTATGGGAGGCAGGGAAAGCCATGTGGAGAGGCATATTAATCAAAGAAGGAGCAGCAAAGAAAAGAGAGTGCCAACTAATAGAAAACAAGCTTAGAAATGAAAGAACACAATTGGACCTCAGTGCCCAATCCGCCAGCATTGATAGAGACAAAAAAATAGAGGAGGCCGCCGGCAAAAGAGAGGAATTGTGGCAACTGGAAACTGACCAAATCGTGCACAAACTCCAATACCTGAAACAGAAGCAATATGAGAAAGGGTACAAAGCTGATGCTCTGCTCGCAGCCAGGCTCTGAGAACAACGTAAAGAAAGATGGGTGTTAACCATAGACCACGAGATCGACCCCCACGCGAGCCACCCCCCAGCTATCCCTGAAGCCTTTGCTAACTTTTACGAGAAACTGTACACCTCAGATACTACAACGGACGAGAGAGCGATTGCAGAGTACATGGAAAAGATAACCATCCCAAGCCTACTCGCAGATGTAGCACAAGCCCTCGACGACCCCATCACAGGCGAAGAAATAGAAGACTCAATCAAAAGGCTCCCAACAGGAATAGCCCCGGGAAACAACGGTTATAGGGCAGGGTTCTAAAAAAACCTTCCTCAACGTCCTCCTTCCATTTATGGTAGAGCCTTTTAAGCATGTCCTCCATACCGGATCCGCTCCCGAATCCTTCTCCGAGGCACTGATCACGGTCATCCCCAAAGAAGGAAAAGACCCCAAGCAATGTGCATCCTATCGCCCTATTTCCCTCCTAAATACGGACACCAAAATCTACACGAGGGTCCTCACTGCACGGTTGGAGACGCATATGCCCGCCATAATTCACGACGACCAGGTGGGATTCATCCTCGGCAGACAAGGAGCAGATTCCACCCATAAAACCCTCCATACACGAAGCCAAGAAACACACCCACACTATTTTCAATCGATGCAGAGAGAGCGTTCGATAGGGTCGAATAGTCTTTTCTGGAAGCAACACTGAAGAAAAAAGGCTTCGGCCTCGCTCTCCAACGAGGAATCAAGGCTGTATAGGCCACACTTCGAGCATCTGTTACAATAAACTCCCAATACTCCCACTGGTTCCCCTTGAGCAGAGGAACGAGACAAGGATGCCCTCTATCGGCAATATTATTTGCGCTATCGCTGGAACCATTGGCACAAACACTTAGAACACTTAGAACAAATGAAGGCATCGAGGGCCTGCAGGTGAACGGAAGAGAATACAAGGTGGCCTTGTACGCAGACGATATTCTACTCCATGTACAAAACCCGATGACATCAATTCCTCGTGCAATTCAACTTATCGAACAATATGGTGCACTGTCAGGCTTCAAAATCAATAGAACTAAATCCATCCTCTTCCCACTAAGTGAACCCACCATGAACCAAAAAGCAGAATTCGAGCAACTTACCATCGGAGGCCCGACCCTTCAATATCTGGGCATCAACCTGACAAGAGACATAGCCGATATATACAAGGCTAACTTCCCCCAACTCCTCAGCGCCTTCAAAGCAGACTTTGCAAAATGGCGACCCCTTACGATCTCCTGGATGGGGCACTTGAACGCCATCAAGATGGTTAGTCTCCCACGCTTCCTATATCCCTTTCAAGTACTCCCCATAACAGTTCCAGCAGACTACTTCAAACAAGTAAAAAGGGCAATAACCAAATTCCTGTGGGAAGGGAAGAAGCCCAGAATACCCCACAAAACTCTCATCCCAGGAGGATAGCTCAGCGGCAGCGTGCTCGACATGGAAACAAGACGACACGGAGAAACACAGGTTCGATCCTCTGGGTATTAAGCGCGTTATAAATAACCTGTCATGTCATGTATCATGTCATGTCATGTCGTGTCAATACTAACCAAAGACCATGGCCATCCCCCCTGAGCCACCTTTGGGCCCAAGGGATCAGAGAAGAAATCCCAGAACACTCTAGGTACCAAACCGGGTTTGATGCAGGACCTGAAAGGGTAGGACAACTATGGAGAGAAGACAAATTCATTGCAATCACAGAACTGGAAGAAGCCCTCCAGCTGCACCCTATCCCAATCTTCCTTTACGTACGCTTAAAGGGTGTCCTATCCAAACGAGAATGGAAAGCCAAGACAAAAAGAGAACTCGCCCCTTTCGAGAAAAATCCTCGACACGACCTCCACGAATAAAGGCCTGATAGCACACATGTACAGCGCTTTGATCAGCAAAGACCAAAATCCGAACCTCTGCCTCAAAGAGAAGGGGGAAAAGGATTTCAACAGAGAATTAGATCAACAGGCCTGGGACATAATTTGCAAAACACCATCCCGAATATCCACACAATACAAATTACACGCCATAAAATTACTCCACAGATGGCAGTACGATCCTTACAGGCTATCAAAAATGTACCAGACCAACAGCCCAAAATGTTGGAGACAATGTGGAACTGATGCCAATTACTGGCACATGTGGTGGGACTGCCCCAAAGCCTGCATATACTGGAATGAAGTGCTGGGATGGATCAAACAAATAGACGGCATTGAGAGGGATCCTTCTCCCCTCCTGACCTTATTTGGCCTAGCCCTGGAAGAAGAAGACGGCAAGCTTATCAGGATAAAAGGTCTGGCATCCCCACTGTTATTAGCTGCGAGAGCCGGCCTAGCCATTAAATGGAAATCCTCACACCTTCCAGGCAAAAAAGAATGGGTCAACATCGCAACAAACATATAGACGATGGAGAAAATCACAGCGGCCCTACACGGAAAGGCAGAACGACACGAAGAAACTTGGTGTGACTTCGCTAATATACATATCCCATGCCAAAGACGAAATCAACCCGAAGACCCAGAATCCGCGTAAAGAAACCCACCAGAACGAAGACCGGACACCATTCAGCAATCCCTATGAGAAAAGGCCTGTCACACAACATGAACATATGCAACCCATTCGAGATAAATGTCCTTGCATGCATCAATCATCGTCTAAATTCTTGTCAACGAACCGGGAAAACTCACCAAGCTGTCTTGGGGGTGTGGGGGGGGATTTAAATTACTCCAACGTATAAGGGAAAGGAAAGTTAAGTTTGTTGTTAGTAACGTTATTGTTTAATCACAAGACTATATTGCTCTAATAATGGGAATATAACACGAATGTACTTGTGCATTCAAAACCAATCAAATTTAAATTAAAAAAATTAGAAAAAGTGCCAGGCTGAGAACTTGGATGCCTGGGGAACACTGCAGGTAGAGAGAGAGAGATAGTGGAAAGGAAGGACCTAAGTTAGATCTGGGAGGGTCGATCAGAGAGGAAAGAGGTCAGCCAGGGCAAAGCCTGATCGGTGATGCCCAGGTTGTCACAGAGACGGTTGAGCAGGATGGTATGGTTGACCGTGTCGAAGACAGAAGAGAGATCAAGTAGGATGAGGACGGATGGAATGTTAGTCAAGGTTGGAGAGCAGATCTTCACAGATGTTCAGGAGAGCGGTTTCCATGCTTCTGGCAGCTCTAAAGCCAGACTGATGGTCGTGGAGACAGTCAACAGAGTCAGAGTGGAGGTTAAGCTGAGAGATGGTCAGCTTTTCCAGGACTTTACCCAGAAAAGGAGTAATGGAAATTAGGCGATAGTTAGCTGGGCAAGAAGGATCAGCTGTGGGTTTCTTGAGAAGAGGATGCACAAGAGAGTGCTTCAGAGGGGAGGGGAAAGCTCCTGAGGCAAAGGGGAAGTTGCAGAAATCGGCCAGGGCAGGAGCGAGGGTGTCAATGTGGTCCTTTATGGTTTTAGAAGAACAGGGATGAACCTGTTTTGATGAGACTTTCATAGATCGGACTTGTCTGGCGACCCCGTCAGGAGAAGAAAGGAGGAGCAAGAGGGGGGGTGGCTGATGGAGGGTCAGAGTTCACAGAAGGAGGGAGGAGAGGAGGGGGAGTGGAGGAGTCGGAGGAGGACAGGATGTCCTGGGTTTTTTAGATGAAGTGAGAGGCAAGGGCTAGGCTAATGTGGAAATGCTAATGGTATGCATTTTGTAAATTATATGGCTATATTACCGACAGCTGAAAGCAACCACTTCCACTTATGTCTTCTGCTTTCCCATATAGATAGTTGTAACTCAGCAACTCGAATAGATTCTACTGGGGACATATCTACTCATTTGCAGGGTAATCATATTTGTTGGAACGAAACAAAGCTGGTGAGGACATCTATGGTCTCAAGTAGATTGTTACCCTCTTTCATAGCTCGCTTTGTTCAGTGCCAAGTGAACTGCAGGAGGAGATTGTGCCTGCATTTGCTAATTTCGTTCTCCAAATTAAAGATTCCACAATATCATATCGCCAATACAAAATTGTGGCTGAGCGAACTAATAAACCCATACCTAAATGGGTGAATTATGATCCAGCAATTGTGTTAGCCAAACGTCACTTACGAGCTACTATTAGTGCTGTTCTGTACTATCAAATTAGCACGTTATCTCTAAGTGAGGTATGTTGTCATATCAGAGTAGCCAAGCAAAATCATTGGAAATGGCTCACTGAATATCGTAATAACCGCAACTTGGAGAAAGGGAAAGAAATTGCATGTATGGCTATACAAAAGGATAACACTAAAATATGGTCGGTTTTACGAGGCAACGAATACCGTAGCCTCACTGTTAATGGAGTGACTGAACCCGATTGGTTAAAGGAAATTGCTGGTACCCTAGGTCTGAATGAGTGTGACAAGGACCTATGTCCTACTCCAACCACAGTTTGGACTTGTCAACTTTCCATACTTGACATTATTGAGCACTTTAACTCTTCAGCAGCACTCTAAGCAGCTGGGCCTGACGGTATTGGTAAAACTCTTCTCAAAGCCACTCCAGGATTGTGGGCATACAGTTTACACCTATTATACGCACACATAGGCAAAACAGGCAGCATCCCCCAAACTTGGTGTGAAAGTCACATACTGCCTGTTCATAAGAAAGGCTCCTGGAATTTAGCAACCAATTACAGAATGCTTGCCGTGATGGATGTTCCTTCAAAGATACTTGCAAAAGTACTCTTAGCTGAACTAAATGACTAGATTGCAGCAAACAAAATACGGCCTCCTAACCAGATGGGATTTATTGAAAAAATCTAACACTTCATACAAGCTGCTTATTCTTGTCTCATCTATTGTCTCGGGAGGATAGCTTAGGGGCAATGTGCAGCTTAGGGGCAATGTGCTCGCCTTGCAAGCAGGATGACATGGAGGAACACAGGTTCAATCCCTGGGTCCGCACTTAGAAACCACTTCATCTGGCGGATATGGAAAAATGTATATATAGGAAACAAGGCAAGAATGGGTTGTTTAGAAAAATTTGGGGCAAATTTCTGACATTGTATTGATTCTGTCAATTTTATATTATATGATGTGTACCTGGAATCTGTAAAGGGGGGGGGGGTATTTATGTGTTTGTAATTATGTATATAGTTTTTGCTACGAATTTCTTTGTTATTTCATGTTTTGTTATTATAAGTAAAATTAAAATAAAACATGAAGAAAAAAAAAGAAACCTCGGTATTAAGTGCATTATAAATAAATAATATCATATCATATATATCATTCAGTATGCCTGGTTCATGCTGCTTTTATAGACTTCCCTGCAGCATTTGATTCTGTGCGCCATAGCAGACTCTGGAAGAAATTGATACAGTGGAACATTCCACCAGGTCTGCTTAAGATGCCGCTGCTACACCAACACCTCAATCAAGAATATGTTCGATGCTGAAGGCAAATTATCAGTCCCGATTCCAACACGACGTGGGGTGAAACAGGGGTGCATTGTCGCTGCCACGCTTTGTAATCTTTACCTTTCTGATCTCGGCTTGGCTTTTAACAACCGATAATTTGTCCAGGAGAAATGGGAAGGCATTTGACTAGCTGACTGCCCTATGCTGATTATTTGGTCATGGTAGATCATACCCCCAAGGGCTTACAAAGTTTAATCCTGGCTTTAGGAGAATATGCTGAAGCAAATGGCCTGTCAATTAATATAGATAAAAGTAAGACCATGCGTCCGCTCCTAAAGGCCGAAACATTGTTTGTACACTTAATGGACAGCAACTTGCAAGTGTTTCTTCCTATAAGTACTTGGGATTCACCTACAAAATAACGTGAGGTGGGAAATTCACTGCCAGGAAACCAAAATCAAATGCAACAGAGCCGTAGGTATCATTTGTCAATTTATAGGCAAACAATGTGGTATTTCCATTGAGACAATCCTGTTATTATACCAGACAAAAGTTCGATCCATCCTTTTCTACGGGATTGAAATATGGGGGCATAAATACGGTGCGTTATTGAAACCAAAGTCTCTATATTGCGCAAACTGTTCTGTATGCCACCATCAGTGCCTAAAGAATATATGTATTTAGAATTTGGAATTGCTGGTAATTTGACTGATCTAATTGTGAAGTAAGTAATGTTTTGCGACAACCTGTTAAAATGAGAGAATAGTACCATGATGAGGGAACTTTGTAGGTGCATTCTGTGAAATTGAAAATTGTCACACAATAGGGACACTTGGGCAGTCGCTTACCCTCTATACTAAATGGTAAGAGGGATGCTGTGGCCTTACGGCGAATGGGGTAGTTTATGTGATTAAGGCATGCTTAAAACCTAAACTCCTGTTGCACAGCAAATAACAATGCCTTGGGAACTTGCTTTCAGGGAGCAACAGTACTTCTTTCTGTGAATATATTTCTTGTCCAGTGGCAAAACCAACTTGTTTAATCACCTACCCCAACGGCTCTATTGCAAGACAATACACAACACTCAACTTTAACATAAGCATTGCACTAATGACTCAAGGTGCGTGATTAGGAATTCTGCACAATTCTCGATTCTGTAGGCTATGCGGAAGACAAAAAATTGAAACAGTTGAACACCTGCTAACAGTTTGTGAGAGTTTGCATAGGATAAGACTTAGGACACAATTCATGAACTCCAGTGCAGAATAGGCGCAAGCGTTGCGTGCCGAGAAGGAGCCAGCCGTGGCGCAAAGAAACAATTGCGCAGCACGCGTATTCATGGATTTCCCGAGTCCTCACTAGCCGTGGCGCAAGGAACATCAAGCAGCACCAGAAACGCCCCCACACGCAGTAAAAAGCTAGCGAAATGCCTAACACAGTGCAAGCCCCTGCGCCATCCCAGGTCCAGCATACAGCCCTCCCCCCCAGCCAAATCGCGCAAAAACTCGATGAGGACGGGGTACGCTCTGAGTTACCACGTGATTTGGCTGGGGTGCAGATGGGGTACGTGCTGAGTTTCCAAGTGATTTGGCTGGGGTGCGTCCAGGGTACGTGTAAATTCCTGTGCGTACCCCGGTTGCACCAAAGCCAAATCGTGTGGAAAATCCTGCGATACACGCACAAATCCACTGGAAGTGGACCCCTCCTGACGGGACAGCCACACCCCAGCCCCCATCACCCTTGACCACTTCCCCCAGGCAGCCCACACCACATGGGACCCCCCGAACCCTCATCACCTGTGACCACACCCCGCTGGCAGCCCACACCACAAGGGACCTCCATCACCAGTGACCACACCGCACAGGCAGCCCACACCACATGTGATCCCCCCAACCCCTATCACCCATGACCACACCCCACAGGCAGCACACACCACAAGGGCCCCCCGCAACCTCCATCACCCAGGACCACACCCCGCAGGCAGCCCACACCACGCGACCCCCTGCAGCCCCTATCACCTGTGACCACATCCCACAGTTAGCCCACACCACAAGGGACCCCCCATCACCCGTGACCACACCCCGCAGGCAGCCCCACCACATGGGAGCCCCATCACCCGTGACCACACCTCGCAGGCATCCCTCACCACATGGGACCCCCCAACCCCTATCACCCATCACTACACCCTGCAGGCAGCCCACACCACATGAAATCCCCCCATCACCCGTGACCACCCTCTGCAGGTGGCCCACACCACATGGGACCCCCCATCACGGTGAAAAACCCTGCAGGCAGCCCACACAACATGGGATCCCCTCCGGCCCTGTCATGATTCCTGCCCCTCATGTCCCCAGCCCTCCAAGATGTCAGGCTGGAGCCAGGCCACAATCACCTACATGGCCCTCAAGGACCTCTCCATCCCTCCAAAGACCCACTTGGAGTCAGACTTGGCGCTTGTGGCACCAGACTCACTCACTCCCATAGGATAACATTGGGGATTGGACTTGTAGTGCATTGATGGGGACAAGATGGATGCCCCCACATATTTCGGTTCCCAGAACTGCATGTGTGGTCTAGTCTTTTGGGTGTGGTTCAGCCCAGAGACACCTGGGATACCCAGAGACTATTTAAGCCACACCCAGGCTGAGAAACATGCTTTGCATTTTCTGCACCTGCAGCGTAACACTCACCGTGTTCGGATCGGTCTCCAGTAGGCCTGCATCTTTCTTCTGCGCTCAGCTCCTGCAAGAACAAGAACACTGTTAGGAACAGCCTTATCTTGCGGCGCTTCTGCCCATCATTCATCGCTCCTTCTGTTCTGCGGGCATCTTCAGCGGTGTCATTCCCATCCCGGCACGCCGCTTCCTAAGGAAAAGGGAAAAGAACAGAAAAAAAGGCATTAGTAAGCATTCTGCAAATCTTCGCTTATTTTTAAAGACTGTACGAGCCTCAAACGCTTACCTGAATCCCAGCCGCTCTGGGGGAACTCTGTCTCCGGAACTTCTCATCCATCTGCAAGAGGGAAAAGACACTCCAGGTTAGCGTGGAAACATCTAGAGGCGCCGCATATCACGCTTACCCACCGCATTTCTTCTTCATAACCGGCATCCACGCTGAAAACGTCGTGGCACCTAAAAGACACAGAAAAAGAACTAAGTTCAATGCAAATACGAAAGGGGTACATCGCGCTCTCACTCACCTTCAGCGCTACTCATCTCAGCAGCACGCCGCCATCCCCGGACGCCGGCCATCATCTAAGGAAGGAAAGGAACGAATTTAGAGAACTGTTCAAAAGACTCATTATACTTACCTGTCTGACTCTTGCCAGTGAAGTAACTAGGCAGCAACGAGCCTGCATCAATCAACAAGCCCCTGCGCTGAAAGCAGGATGGAGAGCACACTATCCAAGAAAACATGGTGAGCTGTGGATCAAAGGGAAGGGTTTGACCCCGGGGAAGAAGGTTTCAAGCACACAGAGACAATAGGGAGTTAAACTCTGTCAATCCTGTGTTTCAGGCCCTGTCTCCAGTCGAATAGCCTCCAGGGAAGGGTTTGAGGTCGTAAGAGGTCAGAACAGGCAGAGTGACGTCCCCGTGGATATCAGGTGAGCGTTACAGGCACCCATGACCACACCCTGCCGGCAGCCTATACCCATGGGATCCCCCCATCACCCGTGACCACACCCTGCAGGCAGCCCACACCACAGGCGACCCCCCATCACCCATGACCACACCCCGCAGGCAGCCCACACCGCATGTGACCCCCCAACCCCATCACCTGTGATCACACCCCACAGGCAGCCCACACCAGAAGGGACCCCACCATCACCCGTGACCATACCCCACAGGCAGCCCATACCACATGGGATCCCCCAACCCCCATTACCCATGACCACACCCCGCAGGCAACCCACACCACATAGGACCTCCCCAGCCCCCATCAACCGTAACCAAACCCCGCAGGCAGCCCACACCACAAGGGACCCCCCATCACCTGTGACCACACCCCGCAGGTAGCCCACAACACATGGGACCCCCAGCCCCCATCACCCGTGACCACACCCCACAGGCAGCCCCCACCACATG
Source organism: Ambystoma mexicanum (assembly GCF_040938575.1). Classification (NCBI taxonomy): domain Eukaryota; kingdom Metazoa; phylum Chordata; class Amphibia; order Caudata; family Ambystomatidae; genus Ambystoma; species Ambystoma mexicanum. The sequence continues at coordinate 292,472,600 of NC_090936.1, read as the reverse complement.
GGATCCCCCAGCACCTGTGACCACATCCCGCAGGCAGCCCACACCACAAGGGATCCCCCATAACCTGTGACCACACCCCACAGGCAGCCCGCCCCACATGGGTGCCCCCATCACCCATGACCACACCCTGCAGACAGCCCACACCACAAGGGACCCCCCCCCCATTACCTGTGACCACACCCTGCAGGCAGCCCACACCACAAGGGACCCCCATCACCCGTGACCATACCCCGCAGACAACCCACACCACAAGGGACCCCCATCACCTGTGACCACACCCCACAAGCAGCCAACACCACATGGGACTGCTCCAGCCCCATCACCTGTGACCTCACCCGCAGGCAGGCCGCACCACATGGGAGCCCCCATCACCCATGACCATACCCTGCAGGCAGCCCACACCACAAGGGACCCCCCATTACCTGTGACCACACCCTGCAGGCAGTCCACACCACAAGGGACCCCCATCACCCGTGACCATACCCCGCAGGCAACCCACACCACAAGGAACTTCTCCAGCTCCATCACCTGTGACCACACCCGCAGGCAAACACTGTGTTATGGGACCCCATCACCCGTCACGGCAACCTGCAGGCCTGCCCGGTGTCATGGGACACCCCCACCCCATCACGGCAACCTGCAGACAGGCCCACCCCATCACCCGTCATGACAACCTGCAGGCAAGCCCCATGTTATGGGACACCCCCACCCCCATCACGGCAACCTGCATGCAGGCCCTATATACTCGATACCACCTGCATGCCGGATGCTATAGTGACACACGTACACTCCATCAATGGCGTGTCTGTGAACTTGCATGCCATGTATTGACACCACCCTCAACCTCTTGTCCACAAAACATACAGCAAACAACAAAAAAGCCATACACCTGGCCCACATGCATCAGTGTCCCAACTGATCACACGCAATTGCTGACTGCAACCACATCCCAACATACACATCACAAAAGTGTATGGCAAAGAGCGGCCCTGCATGCCATGTGACAAAGTATTGTAAAAAAACTACAAGTACAAATACACACACCGTGACAGAATCCAAAGCACCCTAGATTTGTGTCACATTAAGAGAAATTTGCATGCCGTATCATAGCATGAGCCTCAATGAGCACACATCACATGAACCTATTACCCCATAAACACACAAGTGACTCTACCATGTGTGAGGGACATGGAATGACATCCAATGAAATCAAATGTCATTCGTAATGCACATGTACACAAGTGTGCTAAGGGCCAAAGAGTCCCGGGAGGATGAACTGAGTGAAGACAGAATCTAGAAATTAGTATAGGCAGGTGACATGTAGACGGTGCCCGTGCCTGGGAAGTGTTGATAGATGAAATGTGGTTGCGCAGGTGGCAGTTCTCCACATGTGAAGGACACATCAAGAAAAACACCCAAAACCACAACAAAGTTATTCTGGCCAGCCGGTGTCAATTACAAGCCTAAATGAAATCAGGAGTCGCAAACTGTCCTCATCTGGGCAGAGGAGTACCAAAAGCACAAGCACTGAGGAATGACTCAAGTCATGATTGTGTACATGGTAAACATACCGTTACCTAACAACATATACTGCAGCATTGGTCTCTCCATGTGACAAACCCTACCAATAGGAAAATAGGAATCGCAAAACAGGATGTCCAACTACATGAGATAAAATTAAATTAGCACAAAGACATTATTGTGAAGGCCCTTACAATGCATCAAGCAAATCCTCAAATCCTGTTCCAGAAATGTCAAGATTACACACTCCCATCACTCGCCCAACCCGCCACCCTCCCAAAAACACTGAGGACCAAGACAACAAATATGCTGCACATGTAAAATCAAAGACCACCACACGGTGCACACTTCAACTCCATCTTAACACCCATCCCCTGATCATGCACACCAGGACATGCCCCATGCAAATGGATGTCAAACATGACACATGCATGATTGTGTGCACACACATGAACCACATTGGTCATCATCAGGGACACAGAACAGAGTAAGAAAGCGTCAAACGTGCACAGAATCTGAAACCAAACATCACTTGTAAAAAAAAAAGAAAATTTATTAAAACAAGTATGAAATCACTATAATTTCCTGAAATCAAATAAAATGTGCATGAAATTTAAAAAAGTAAGCCTGTCCAATGAAAAAACAGAGGTCACAAAAAAATGTCAAACTCAAAAATGTGGTGCATGTCCTTAATTGACTCTCAAAATTAAAATAAATCCATTCCATCATTGCAAACAAACACAAAAGGATCCAAAAAGATGAAAACTATGTACAAGTGTGAGAGGTCAATTGTCCCAAATGCATAACAAAAAAATTTAAAAAACAATCCACAAAATGACACACCAAAAGATAACTATTCATAAAAAGTGGAGCACGGTCCAATAACTCCAAAAAAACAGAACCAAAAAATGAAACTTACACCTAAATAACTATATACAATGGCAGCGGACAAGTCCTTTTCACCATGCTCCCTCATAGTCTTGGCCAGGGCATCATCGAACATTGCGTCAACTTCCCCTAGGCGGGCCTCCGCTTCTCCCTCGAGGGCTTGCAGGGACTCCAACATGCTCCTCTCAGACTCCCTGCAAGTCTCCTCGAGCCTGACGCAGTGAAATCTCCGCCCTGGCCATGGTGAGTCTTGCCTCCTGTGCCCGCTGCCGCTCTGCCCCAATCTGCTGAGCCAAACGCTCCAACACGGAAGACATCCTTTCGGTAAGGTCCATGTTTGCCTCCTGCCTGATGGCGGATACCTGCCTCCCTGCAATTGAATGCCCCGAGTCCTGTAGCCTCGTACTCCGAGCCTGCTGCTGCCAAATAGCCCGGTGCCTGTGCCTCAAGGACAGCCTCCGGGATGATGACAACCCACGGGGCTGTGATGCACGTGCCCTGTTCCTTGGTCACTGTTCTTCCTCCATTGCCGCAGCTCCTGTCGCCGGCTGGATCGGCGTGGTGACCACCTCTGCTGATCCAACTTCGACTGCCGACTCTCGCAGGCATGTGATCTCAACCAGAATGGCCGCCGGTGTTGGGACAGGTACACAGGGGCCTGGTGACATCTGGGCCAGAAGATGGCAGGGATGACGACTGTTGCACAGAGGAGGAAGATGAGGAGGGGGTCGCAGAAATGGCCAGCCCACGCTCCCAATTCAAGACCAGGAAATGTGCTAGCCAGTTCACGAGACATACAACCTCCTCGTGATGACGTGCAAGCCCCAGATTGGAAGCCTGAACATCATCACGAATGGTGCCTGTACGCCTCTAGCACCAGTTCCAGACGGTCCTGAATGGCGACATCCGCAGGTATTGGTGTTTCCGTTTGGGTGGAAACATCTGCCACCTGCGGATGGGCCCGGCCTGGGGCATGCCCACAGGTGCATTCTGGTGCAGAGGCAGGGTCAGTCACAGGCCCCTCCACGGAGACCTGTACTGCCGCCTGCCCCTGAGTCTGAACAGCACTAGTCACACCCACGTCATCACCCCGCCGGACCCTGTGGGCTGGGCTGATGCGACTTCCCCCTCCTTCACCTCCCCCTCCGCCAACCTGAATGCCTCCCCACCGACTTCCACATCGGATTGTCCCTGTGCTACCTCACCTGTCCCTCCCACTGCCAAGGAGCCCACGACCAACTTTACCTTCTTGGGCCTCACATCAGCAGCTGTGGCTGTTGTCTCAGACGCAGCAGCAGTCTCCTCGCCACCCAAAGATGATATGAGCTGTGAGTGTGACTGGGCTTTGCGTCTGTGCCTGGTGGAGGCATCCCCGCTGCCTTGCTCCACAGCCCTTCTCTGCCCTCTTCTTTCATCATCGCTGTGGATAGGGAGACATGGAACACAAACATCAGGGAACTGAACGTATGTTGATTTGGCACAAAGCAAATGTATATGAGTGTGTTAGGGAGAATTCTCATTTATGGCTAATTTCCCTCACCTAGTGAGTCCCCCGGCAGCTTTGCTGGACTTCTGGAGTTTATTTTTTTTCCACTTGGTAAGAGTGAGAGCTTTTCCCCCACTCTTACCTGTGTTTTGCCATGTGTTTCTACCTGTTTTTGCGATTGTGGACTCTGAAGTACACCGCTGCAGTATCCCCTTCTTTTTGTGTGTCACACAGCACCTTCAGTGCCGTGGCACAGGGTTGTCTTTGAGACTCCCTCGACTTCATTTCTGCGGCGACTACCGTCCCCCAGAAAAGGGTAAAGTTACCATTAACTTTACTTAGTCAATCGACCACAGATCCAGTAAACCCCATCTTCCATGGAATACTGGAAAGCGTTCATTCGTATTCCTTTTTATCTGTACCTCCTAGAGCATTGTTTCGCTCTTTTAACATTTATACTTGGCTGGTGGCAGTGGTATCTACCCTAACTTTTCTACCACGATTATATTAGATAAACGTGGTACTGTTCTTGGCTATTATATTAGCCTCGAACATAAACCCGCTTGACCAAATCGTCTTTCTTGTGGCTCCGGTTGGGTTTATTCGCCATTTCTTTTTGTTAAAGTCCTTCTTGTGTTTTACTTTGCGTGGCAAACTAGGTTTGCCTTCTTTGTTCACTGTCTTTTGGCGGGCTTCTGCTCAGAAGCCCTCCTCAAGGCGCCTGGTTGTCTAGGTGGGCTGAATGTGAGGGAGGAGTGTAGTCACCCCCTGCACAGGGTATCCTAGGACAACCCCCCTGCTGGGTGATTGACAGCCAGGCTGCGTGAATGGGTTTTTTTCTCGCATAAAACGCAGGTCTCTTGGGCTAGAAGTCAGTGAGTCACCACTGGAACGACAAGGAACCAAAGAGAAGCGGAGAGAACGACGGCTGCTGCAACTACCCCGTCCCGGTGAAGCCCTGCTGCAGTCCTGAGCTATCTTCCCTTCAACGACTTAGAGAAGATCCAGTCCGGAGTCTTCTTCCCTCGAGCTTGGTGGGGATAACCAGCTCATCTTCTACAGCCAGAGGAACCTCTTCCTTGGTCGAAATCGCTGCACGCTGCTGTAGTGGTCCGGATAGCCATTTGAAGAGCCTCTGCTGTTTATAAGGAGCACACCTTTTTATTCCTCGTCGCTGCTGCCGGATTCATCCCTGTGTGGTGCAGACCCCCTTCAGACGTCCTCCTTCACAAAGAAGCTCCAGGAATCGTGGGTCTGCGGGAAACCAACAGGAACAACTGCCAGGGCAACAGCTGCACCATTGGAACAAGGTACTGTGTTCTGCTTGAGGAAACTGGGTGAATGCCTTTTCTTCATTTCCAAGGCTTGCCCTTGTCTTCCCTCCTTCTTATAACTTTTGCTTCTGAACATTGACAATATCGAAGTACTTTTGGCTACGGTGAATCGTGAACTGTCTGACTGTGTGATCTTCGGCAACAGGCCCCCGGTGTCTTCCGACCCTGGCTCCGGCCCTCTGACTTTTGAACTCCTGTCTCTGAGTGTTTCTCGATTCTGCCTGCCTAACCAAAATATTGACTGTGATTTTTGCCTCCAACTCCCTCTGGGTATCTCAGGTGTGAAGTGTATTTTTGCCCCGGTAGCATTTCATGTCACGGATACGCGTTTAGTTAGTAGTCCGAACTGTCAAAAAGTGATCGCAATCATATTCGCAGTAACATGTTTTGTTCGTAACACAGGTTCATTCAAACACAGGGTACTTACCTTGAGACTTACTGTACAAAGTGAATTGGTTAGTTGTAGTATATTTAACGTGTGGTTTTTATTTAAGTTTAATAGAAGTGTTGTGTTTATAACGAATGGTTTAAAAATAAATGTACTTATATTTTTCTACCTGAAACCTTGAGTCAATGTTTGCTCGAGTCGCAGTAATTGTGGTCCCTTTGTGTAATCTCTGCTACTGCTCATATACTCTTGAGATAAACCTGGCTGCTCCGCCACTGCTACCACTCTGACATAGTAGTGCAGGCTTGTACCAAAGGTAAAACTTGTATTGCCACCTGTAGTCTTAATTGTGTGTAGTGGTCCCTAAGGGCACTGCACAGGATTCTACCTTACAGAGTGGCACTGTGATTGGTCAATACCATCATCACCGCCCACAACACACAGGTAAGTGCAATTAACACACATGCACAATCATGTCTGGCATTCTCAGCTATCACATCCTTGGACAAGGCACTGTCAGCACCTCAATATTTTTTTTATTGTTATTTGTTTATGGTTATAGACATAACCTTTTCAAAAGGTAAAAACATAATACAAAAAGAAAACCAGCTAAAATAAATCATCGAAATAAATTAGATGAATAACTTATACATAGTTCCCAAATCTAAACAAACACAGACAAGAACCAGAAGGCATTAAAACACAAGATTCAGTGAACATAAAATTTAACATGATTATTCACTTATCTCATATTCAATACTCAGTACACAGTTTACATGTGTTTTCCAAGAACCTAACTACCGCAAGCTGTAATGATTTACTTTTCCCATGAAGCATTTTCCACCAAAGTAAGTCTAAGTTGACGACCCCTCTATCGTTAACAAATTTCCCAAAATACTGTATTCTTGCATTCCTAAGAGTGACGCGGTCCACCATTAGATGTTCAAGATTATCAATTGCATCCGGATAATTACACAATCTACAAATCAGTGGAAACTCATCCCCCACATGACGCATATGTAACATTTCACGAGTTGGGAGGACATCAAATTTGAAGCGCATATATTTCTGTCGAGCGCCCTTATCGGGGAACAGAATTAAGTAGGATTCAATTGTGCCCAGTTTTTTAATATCGCACACAATATGTTTGTATAAGACTGTTGCAGCTACAATTTTGACAGTGACACTCCAATCCCACCATTCAAATCTCTTTTTCACTTTCTGGGGGTTAAATGGGGGTTAAATATAAGAAGATCTAAGGAGATGCCAAGATGGTTCCAATATTCTATGCAATCCATTTTCAATCTTGACAAATAATCAGATGCAGTTGTATTAAATCGAAAACCTCGACCCAAAAGATCGTACAAAGTGTCCTTAGGAGAAGTTATAAGTTTCCTAAACAACATCATCTTTCTCCATATAATCACATTTACAATGGAGGTGAGCCCCAATTCATAACGAATGTCTTCCACAGGTACACATTTTGGTAGACACTTAACAGATGCCCTTAGTAAGCGAGCTTCGAATTTGGGAAATTCAGCGAGCATCCATTTTGGGAACAGCTTGAGGCCATAGCATGGGGTAAAATCTTCAATTTATAGTAGTGAAGCCTAGGCACAATAGAGAACTTTCCGAATTTACTGACCACTGTTTTTAGTTGTATAATCAGAGGCGCTACCTTAATCTCCAAGAAGTCCCTATATTGAGATTTCTGAAGACACCCAAAAATTGGGTAACCCAGGTATCTCAAACAAGGATGCACCACTAGCTTTATATGATTCAGAAACCATGAAAACTGCGTAATATAAGGTCTAGGATGCAGTCGTATGATTACTGTCTTTTTTTCATTTATAGCGAGACTGTTGGCCACAGTGTAATCCCTGAATCTACAGAGTAAGCGCTGTAAGCCAATTGGGGGTGAGGTCCAAAAGTAAAAAGTCGTCCGCATAGGCAGTCCAACTCATTTTGACTCCTTCCACAGTGGGAGGAACACAATATTTTTCTTCCAGTTTATTTTTGGCATCAGAAACATAGAGGTTGAAAATGGTGGGAGCAAAAACGCACCCTTGCCGGAGGCCGTTGGAGGCAGTTATGCAGGAGGTTAAGCTACCCTGATTGTTCAGCTGGACCTGGAGCTTTGATCCCTCATGAAGATGTATTAATATAGAAAGGAGATGCAAAGGCATCCCTAATCGATGTAACTTTCCCCAAAGCACTGACCTATCCACCTTATCAAACGCCATTGTAAAGTCGATGGAGGCGATGTAAATGGGTGCTGAATCCTCAGTCCATGCCTTTGCCTGTAAAACATTCAAAAGCAAACCACCAGCGTCTGTTCCAACCCCTATTCTAAAGCCAAAGTGGAATTGAGACAAAATACTGTGTGCCTTAATTCACTCTTGGATGTACTTCAAAATAATTCCTGAAAACAACTTGGAATCCACATCAAGAAGGGCGATTGGCCTATAGTTTTTAGGACAAGACCGATCGCCCTTCTTGTAGATTGGAACCACAAAGGAAATATGCCATGATTGGGGAATGATACGGGTCTTAACGATGTCATTGAAGAAGATATTCAAAATTTTAGCCCAGAGCCCCTGATTTTGCTTAAAGATAACATTCGCAAGGCCATTAGGTCCAGCCACCCTAGATGCTGAGCCTTCTGAATCAGTTCTTCAACATCCTCCAGATGGATTTTAATAGCCACTCAGAATCTCGCACACCATCCAGAAGTAAAGATTTGACCTGGGAAGATTTATACAGCTCACCAAAATGGCCAACCCATTGTGCTTCTGATATAGAGCAAGAGAGGGCCTCACTATTCCTAGCTATTTGATTATTCATCAAAGCCCAGAATGTTTTTTCAGTGTTATCTTTCATAGAAGCAAGAATTCTTTCCTCATCTGCCTGATATAATGCGGCACGATGAGCCTTGATCTTGTATTTCCATGTGTTATTAATATTGTTCCTTAGTTGCATTTTTTTGGACGATGGAAAGCTAGTTTTAGATAGGGTACGCAATTCCCTAGCTCTGTTATTCTTAAGGGTTTTGACCACCAGATCATATGTGTGCAAGTGAATTTTCCGAGCACTAAATTTTGCATTTTGGCCCATAGATTGGCTAATTACATTCCCCACAGTCACCAAAAGACTCATTAGCATACAATACATGTTTTTCCCATAGCTAAAGCTGTTAAAGTCAGACAGGAAAACGGCATTCAATTTTACAAAATTACCTTTATGCCAAATAACTCTTGTTTTAGTAACTTTGACCTGTAGATTGGCATCACAAAAATTGTTGCAAACACTGCCCCCCTCTCCTGCAAATTTAAACTGTAGAATCTTATGATCACTACAAGTGGTAGTCAGTAGCTTGAAGTCTTTTACCAAATTCATAATTGAAGCAGAAAAAAAGACATGATCAATTACCGTGGAGAATACACCAATAAACCAAGTAGAATGGTCTGAATCATTCTTCAGAAAATCTCTAGCAATCTGAAGTCCCCACGCTTCTAAGAAAAGTCTGCATAAGAGACCCTGTTGTGTTTTGCCGATACTCTGGGATGGGCTTATTCCCCCTCCATTGTGCAAATTTCCACATTAAAATCTCCTACAATCAGAATCATCATAATAGGACAAGTTTCCAGACACTCCATCATGATATGACCCAGCTGATTTAGGGCTGAATTGAATTTCCAACTTCAGGCTCCAGTAGACATTGATCAACAAAAGATCACACTGACCAGAAAAAAGTCTACTGTTAGACCAAATCGGTATTGCCAGACACCAGTCATGGATCCTATAATAATAATAATAAAAATTTGGCCCCGCCGGGATTCGAACCTGCGTTAGCAGGCTCTGCACGAATGTCAAAGCGAGCGCTCTACTCGCTGTGCCACTTGACCGGCTGATCTTAATGATGCTAGGGCTAATATTCACATTCACAGCCGTGAACAAACCCCCCGATGAGCGCACGACCGCTCCCTTACGGGCCAATGTAGCATGCACAATGAATCCATCTAACACATACTGCTCCGTAAACCAGGTCTCCTGTAGACAGACAAATGAGCACCCCTTCAGTTGGGAGCAGATTTCAGGACAATTTTTAAGAAAACAATTGCCCTGGAGTTCCAACTAACCAGGGTCAATGTAATCGTATTGTTAACTGTTAGGCTTCAAGCCTTGGAGTTGTGAGATGGATTCCCGCAATGTAAGAGCCAACCATCTAAGGCTGGAATCTCCATCAGTCCTCTCCACACAGTACTTATCATTCATACTTGCAACATTCTTTATTTGGGGTCCCTAGATGCCCCCAAATTATGTCCCCTCTCCATTGGTTCTTCCTCCAAATCATAGCCAAATTTGTGGATAGCATCCTGTTCTTTTAATACCATATCCATCACTGTCTCTGAATAAAAAACCACTCGGACAAAGTCGTACCTAAAACGATGGACAAAGTCTACTAGCTTTATGTCTCCAAAGGTTGATAGTGATAGACTAGGAATTTCCCCAAACATAGCCAAAATTTTCGGGCGATTTAATGAAGCCTGTCCATCATGGGAGAATAATTACTGAATAATAATAGTGGGTTTTTCAAGGTAGTTTGGGGGACGTAAAGCGAGCACCTCAATATTGTGCATTCACCTTACATGCATCATCGGACATACACATCTCCTTGAGACACGTCAGCTGACAGTCATGAAGAAGGCCATGGAGCTATCACGTCAGAGTGCACTAGATGTCAATTTGACAGCATGACTCAATCTCAATGCTCAAGTGACAACCATCCTGGAGTGTTGGCCAGTCTCACACGCACTCTTCAGACACATGCACATATGCACCATTCAGGTCCATGATGTTTCCAATAGAACCCATGTGTGACACCTCTCACATGGCCAAGCCCAGACACATGTAATCAACCAGGTGCACGTTGTTAAATGCTGCTGCGCATCACACATTGCTACACAAACACTGTTGATGTGACACATGCTTGAATGGACTCACATGCATCACTGTCTGGGACATGTACACAGACATCTGTACAAGAGGCATACCAGACATAAGGCTAAGGTGCACACTCCAACCATACATCAACATGCACATGCACTATGGTGGACAAGTACACATGGACACTTACCAGTCAACTCCAGATGGAGTTCCAAATCCATGACCTGGGCATACAGCACTGGGTAGGACCGCTCCAGGACCCGCTTGTTGTCGGTGGTCAACCGGTCCCGGCGCCCCTCTTGGTCCATGCCAGCCTTGAAGTGACGGGCCTTGTTCCGGATCCGGACATTGAAGTCCTCCCAGCGCTTGTGGACATGGATGTAGTCACGGGGAGCCACCCCCTCCGCATTGATGGCACCCACATTGTCCGCCCAGATCTTCCTCCGTCCTTCCTTGCCGACTTGCGATGGTCCGTGGAAGAGGGCATCATAATGCACCAGGACTTGCTCCACCAGGATGTCAACTTCCCTGGCTGAGAAGCTGACAGCCCTCTGCGTCGCTGTGGGGGGTGCGGGGATTGCCACTTGCCTCCAATGATGTTGCTTCAGACATGGCAACCCCCGAGGTAGGAGTGGGTGGGCAAGGTGATCCTGGTGCTGGGCTGTGGAGCGGTGGTCTGGTACGTCGGGAGTCTTCTGGATCAGCAGATGTAGTCACAGGTCCAAGGACAGGAGCACTGGCAATAGCTGTACAGCAGGCACCTAAATTGCAGGGCACGTGGGCAGCAGGCACACACAGTGGGCAAGCAGCAGCCGATGGCTCGTAGGAGGCAGCTGGGGGCACTTGGAGGCAGGTAAATTGGCTGGTATGCAGGAGCGTGGGTCTTCCGTGTTACTCGCTTGGCCAGCCGGAAACAGAGTGACTCCGCACGTGCAGAAACAGTGCGTTAGCGTGGATTTAGAAGAAAGGGCCTACGCACATAAGTTACATGACGCACGCTGGACGTTGTGTGTTAGCGTACAGTATTGGGATAAATCAGTGCATAGGAGACCATCACATGCTTGTGCTAGCAATAGCGGACGGACGTGTGGACTTCTGCGATTCTAGCGTTTTCACGCGATCTCTTCCCTGCAGCGAGAATGCAAGCTTTTTCTTTTGGTGGGGGATTTGCCTCTGTGTCCTTCGTGTACGCAATTTTTTGTGTTGCTGGGTGCCACAGCGTACTGCGTTACATTTTTACTTTACATGTGGGCTAAGGAGGGGTTGCGTACACGTAATTTTCATTTTTGGGGTGCCTGTGCATTACGCGGCCAGTTTTCTTTTCCCCAGGGGTTACATTGAGCCTTGCGGGAGCACACTGGTACATCACGTACACTGCCCCCTCACTGACATTGCCCAGGACAATTGATATCTGTGCCTCTCATTGCACAATTCCATCAGTGCCATGGGTGGGAGGACAACAAGTTGGCAGGGTGGCTGAGGTGCCCTAGGCCATGCAGGGAGAGCTGTGCCCTGGACCCAACAGGTTCAGGGAGATGCAGCTGATGCTGACGTCCCCAGCACCCAGGGTCCCGGGGCAGCAGTGTCAGGAAGCTGCAGGGGCAGCTGCAGCACCCACTGCCGAGGCTCAGGGTCACACAGCCAGGCCTGTAGTGGTCCAGGCACAGGTCCACAGGGACCCAGGTGCAGTCGTCCCTGTTTCGAAGGGGAAGGGATGCGTCAGGAAAGTTGCGGCCATCAGCACCAGGGGTCGCAGAGCAGCAGTCTCATCTGGTGTCCCTACCAGCCATGGTCAGGAAGCTGCAGGGGCAGCTGCAGCAACCACCACCCAGGCTCAGGGTCACACAGCTAGGCCTGTAGTGGTCCAGGCAGCGGTCCAAGGAGTGCAGCATAGGGTTATCAGCTGGCAACAGCTGGTGTGTGTTTGGTGTTTCATATTTTAGGATCTCGAGTGGCCTCGAGAATCTCCCTGCTGCACCTGAAACTGTATATGAACTACCTGAGTTCAAATGATCATATCCTAGCGAAATGACCTGAATTTACATACTTTTGATATTGTTGTGCCTTCCACCATATACTGTTTACAGGTCCACAGGGACCCAGGTGCAGTAGTCCCTGTCTTGAAGGGGAAGGGACGTGTTGGAGAAGTGGCGGCCACCAGCTCACAGGTACGGATACTGTCCAAACATCGGTGGGTGATGCCATGGCCCAGTCCACAAGTGCTCCGGCCCCTACTGACCCTAGTGGTCCTATCCACTCAGGGTCTGCACCACCTCACAAGAAGGCAAAGCGTGCAGTAGCGGGACAGGCTCCAACCCAAGGTACGGCACAGGAGACCCACACATCGAGGAAGAGGAGCTTCAGTGATGAAGAACTCCAGATCCTTGTGGACTACGTGCGGGAACATGAACTTGACATGCTGGTGCGGGCAGGGAGCACACATATGCATGCTCAGCGTATGGCCCACTGGCAGCGCGTCACAGATCTAATCAACACCTTGGGCAATGAGAGGCGCACAGCTTCTGAGGCAGTAAAGCGTTGGAATGACCTCCAACGCCGAGCCAAAGAGAAGCTGGTTAACGCCTGCGCCTCTGCTCTGGCAACTGGAGGTGGGCCACCACAAGAGGACAATGAGCTCACGCAACATGAAGAACAAGTCAGTGATATGATTGATGTGGAGCAGGGCCAAGGCGTGGGAGACCTGCCCATTTATGAGGACATGTCCAGTGAGTGGTGATGTGTGTGCGTCCATGACATGTGTATGTTGCTTGAATGGATTGTTGTGATTGTCCGGCAGTTCTGCCTGTATTTACATGACTGCCATGGTTGGGCATGTCATGGTGGACTGACACATGCTTGTTGTCCTGTAGACTACATGCATTAGATGTGCTGCACACCGTGACAATCGTCCTCACCACACATTATCATTCCTTCCATGTCACTCACTGTGCAGCCTCTCGTGGCCCTCTTCCTGCACCAACCTGTGATGGCGGGTAGTCTGTGATAATCTTCCACTCCACACTCTCCTTCTCTATTCACATCTGTGACGTCTCTGAAAGGTCACCCTGCCAGATGCACCTCCTCAGAGGTATTCTTCCTTTCCTCCCATTACCCCTGCAGCTCACTGTCTGCAGAGGACTGGTCTTACCTATGGTGGGCTATTGCAACGGACTCTTACTAGATTTTGGTGGTTGAACTCTCCTGCCTCTGATTCTCATCCAAACCAGGACTGTGGGAAGTGTCATTTTGGGTTGGGGCCAGGGATTGTGTCTCCCTTGGACTGTGATGATGCCACTGTCTCCAAGTGGCTACGACTGTTCTTTTCTGAACCCTGTGCATTGTCCACAAGTCCTTAGGGGTCCTGGGGCCGATATTACTTCAACTCCATCTTCCAGATTTGCTTACCAATCATAGTCTTCACTCATCCATTTCCCATTCACTCTTGGTCAGTAGCTCTTTATTGCAATGAGTTGGTGGTTAATGTCTGTCTTTGGCTGGTCCTCCCTCTGGTACAACCTCCCTGCCTCAATGGAACTGGAGGTGAACCTTCTACAGGTATGTAGGCACATCTGATGCTTCCTCATGTATTGTACTTACTCTCCTCTCCCCTGCTGGAGTCCAGGATGACTGAGATGATGCACTAGTGACCTGGCAACAATCTGATCTCCGACACGGTTCTCTGAGCCAACAGTTTCACCCATGTACTGCATCCCCCGCACTTGATGTCTGTTTACTGTATCCCTACAACCCACTACCGCCACTTGACACCTGATGTGTGCATTTGCCCTTCCACTGCCAACAGACCACAACATTTACATTACTAGTGACGTATTTGTGTTTGAAATTGAGGCTGTTCACATGTTCTGCACTGTCCCCTCTCACTCCCAAACTCAGGTATCCCCTTCAACATGCCTATTCACTGGCGTGATGTCAATGTGACCTTGCATCATGGTATCAGTGTGTTTGTCTTCACTCTATTCTGACACCCTAGCATCGTTGCGCATTGTGACACTTGTGTATTTTGAATTTGTGAGTACAATGTAATGTCATGTCACAACTATTGTACATGGCTCTGGGACTGTAGTCATCAGGTGCCATCTCATGCTGTTTGGCAGTTCATGCATAGCTATGCGGCATCTGTGTATTGCACATCATGTGTGTGTGTGAAGCACCATGCACAACATGTGTTGTTGAGCCCTTGATCACACATCCACAGCTGCATTCATAGTTCCCTTCCCTTGCATTTACACTGCATACGTGCGTGGTTTTTGTGCCATGAGTGACATGGCAGGTTAATGTGTTGCATGTCAACATTGTGGTAGCTGTGTGAGTGGGCTATGCAATTAACATGGGTCTTCATTTGCTTTTCTGTCCATGTGCAGGTGATGAGGCACTTGATGCAGAGGAAGAAGGGGAAGTGGTACAGGATACTGAGTGGCTACCGACCACCAGTGGGGGACGTGGTGTGTAGCTCATGAAGATCCACTGGTGCTACAGTCCAACCTGGCCGTGACTGAGTCGGAGTCCGCCTATGATGATACCTTTGGGTCTGGTGGTGAACCAGATATGGCTTTATCAACACTGTTGCAGGTGAGTGGATCAACTGTGGGTGCTGTTGTGTCTCAAACGTCTTCAGGGTTGAAGACCCCCCACAGGGCCAATCAGTGTTGGTATGTCAGTCTGTGGAGGTTACGGATGCAGGGTCACACTCCACAGTATTGGCTCCTGGTCCTGGGACAGCTGATCAAGGGAGGGATGCAGTCCAGGCCCATCACATCAAGGGCCAGGTTCCCTTGGGCCTGCCAGGCGTGGGGTCCGCCAACGCGGTGGCCGTGTGTCAGCTGGCAATACTGTGTGGGAGCAGTCCATGTATGGTGTTGCACAGCAAACAGGGGGCTTCCTATGAGATGTTGGCTCAGGGCATGAAAAGGATGACCAATTCCATGATCCCCCAGAAAGACAGGTGGAGCTCCAGCTGCAGGCAATGCGGTCCACATGCCGCTCACACAGGCTGCACATGGAGGCATGCAACAGGAGCCTACGGACGGAACTTGGGGCTCTGTGGGCATCCCTGGTTGCAGAGGGTTGTGCACACAGGAACGCCCTGAGGGAAGAGTATAGGTCCCTCAGAACTACACTGGCTGCAATTGAGGCATCCCGCAGTAGACGGTCTGAACAGCAGATGCAACAGTTGACTCATACCATCACAGAGGGACTCTGTGTATCCCGTGAGGTGTTGCATGGGGACCTCCAAGCCATCATGTTGCAGATGCAAGCATATCAGTCCTTTATGGCCAATGCCACGGAGGGCCAGGGCTATGCACAGTGATCCTCCCTTAACATTACCACCTTCTAATGTTACACCATAGGGTGGTGACAAAAGCGACAGCTCTCCCAATCCATGATAGCAGTGCGGCCCAGGAACCCATGGAGGGGTTTTGTTTTTTTCTTTTCAACACCCGCACATGTGGGTTTTGACGTGCACCCTGTCCCTCCACACTCCTGGGTGCACTCCTGGGTGCCCCCCTATCTGCCCCCCCGTCCACCTTGTTGTTGTTTTTTGTCTATTGTGCATTTATGTGACAGTGTGTTGCTTTGTGTGGCATCCGAGGGCATCCACTGTAGGTTCCAGCTGGACACATAGAGGCTTGTCTCGTGTTGGTGTTTGTGCCTTGGGTCCAGACACATATGCCACTCCTGCTTCCCCTTTCCATGGGCTTGCAAGGAAGGCAGCATTTGAAAGTAACTTACACAGAAGCATTGGGCTTCCTTTCAATCTGTGGACAGTCTCAAGTCCACCCTGCGTATACACCCCTAGTGGGATTCATGATTGTATGTCCAGTGCATGATTGCCATCCCTTTTTATTTGTACATTGGGATCCATCCTTTCATCGTGTTCCATCTTCATGTATTGGCTTGCCTAATTGTATTATTGTTGGCCTTCGGTCTGTATGTGCTTCCCTGACCACTTTAGTTATCAGGGCCACCACAAATAATGGAACAGTGGCATGTGCAAGTTACAACATGTTGAGGCACTTGTGCAATTATGATTGGTCACTGTCAGACATATTCACTATTCTGGCCTGTGTATCTGGTATGTTGTACTGCCCAATTGGTGTCCCTGTGTACATTGATAGTTTGATGTGTGAGAGTGACTTGTTTATGAACTGGTTCCGTTGATTGTTGAGCACTTTGTGACAGTGGAGTTGAGTGATGGCCATTTGATTTACACTTTTGATATTTCATGCCATGGCAAGGTGTAGCGACCAGGTGACATGGAGTGTGGGATGGTTTAGGTGACATTCCGGCATTTGGAGGTGTACTTTGCCATGGTGTTAGTGACATGCTCCATCTTCCATGTGCTACTTTTGTGCACACCAGATTGAGTTGGTTTAAGTTCTAATGGAAGCACACAATGTAGCACTTCCAATGACAGGTTCTCAGGGTGGTAAGGTTGGGACAGATGATTGTCCCTTTGCCATCATCAATTGTCACCTGGAATGAGCCAGGGCTGTGTGCACTCCGCAGGGTTTGGATTTTAGGTGAAAAATTGTGCCACAAGCTGGGTATGGGCAGCCTCGCCATGTGCCCTTTCCCCTCCCATGCGCAGCCACCGTGCATGTGGTTGGGGATGTGTGGACATCACCATGTCCACGGGTACGCCACGCTGTGTTGCTTCGTTGTGCAGGACACATGCTGCCACAATGAGCCTGCACACTACAGGGGGTGCATGTAGTAGCTCGCCACCAGAGTCGTCAAGGGAGTGGAAGCGTGACTTAAGCACTCCGAATGTGCGCTCCACTATGGCCCTAATTGCAGTATGGGCTGCATTGTATCTTACCTGGGGTGGTGTGGTGAGGTTCCATATTGGCGTCATCATATAGGTGCTCAGAGAGTAGGCACTGTCCCCTGTGGAGGTGAGATGTGCTGTGGTGTGTTTTTGTCTGTGTGAGTCATGCATGCATTTGCAGGGCCATTTGTACTCGCCAATGAGCCATGTGTTGCCATGACTCCCAGCTTCCAGGGCCCGGTGTAGGGGTGACATTCTGAATATGAAACTGTCATGGTTTGACCCAGGATAGTTGGCATATACAGAGGTTATGATTCCCTTGGCATCACATACAACCGGCACGTTGATGGCATGCCAGTGCTTGCAATTGCGATAGATGTGCTCTGTGACCCTAGGTGGACGTAGGGCCACATGGGTGCAATCGATGGCACCAAGCACTTTCGGGAAGTGCACCACTCCGTAAAAGTCCTGGACCACGGCCTGCCTTTCTGGGGGTGTTCTGGGCATGTATATGTGCCTGCGGACTGGGGGGCGTGCAGTCATGATCAATGTTCCCACTAATTATTTTCTTATATGTGCGGAACTGGTTGGCTGTTGTGTGCACATTATTTTCTGTGTGCGCAACAGACTAATGAGGTAAGCCACTTTGTGAGCATGCATATTTAGTGCACTACAGTCGCATAAGAGAGTTTGGAAAGAAATGTCTTCTTCCCAGTCACTGCAATACTTTACAAATCTTAAGACATTTTTTCCAAACACATATGCTTAAATAAAATATGTCATATGTGATTATACAGAAAACTCACCAATCAGTCCAAAACTTTAACATCTGCCAAAGTACCTTGCAAAGGTAAGTCTGTGTAGAGAAAAAATGTATGTTTTATGCCACTGGAAAATCACTCATGTCATGTGTATTCCAAAACACAAATATCTTGTGTCATAACTGATGTGGCTGTCAAGAAATTCAGAAAGAATACAACATTTGCCGATGGATTAATGGCAATTCAAAGCAATTTGTCAAAAAACATGGTGATTGGAGTTCTAGTGCCACTTTAAATGAAGTAATTCAAGGGCCAGGACAACATTCTTTTAATAATGTGTAAGAATGATAATTGCATCAAATGAACTGCACCTCAGAATATGATGATCAAACATTCCTTTGCCTCTGCTTTCTATCCACATTATGTTGTTTTGTGGATAGTGATAACACCAGGCTTACAGCTAAAAGACATATGCACCATCCATTTTTACTCCTAAGCAAATGTGCCTAACAAAAACGAGAAACAATGAACATATTGTAGTGGCCTAGCACCTGGCAGGGCGAGCTGTGTGTGTGTAATTGGAGTGGAGGTTGGAATGTCGTGAGGGGTCTAGAACCTAGGTGGCATCTAGGTTCCAGGGATGACGGTTGGTGGGGAAAGAGACAGAGAGCCAGAGGGAGTTAGAAGCTTGTTACCTGCTCTCCTTATTCACCTTCCTCCCTGTAACTGGAACAATAAAGCAAGCTTACCTTTTCTACATATCTGGCTCTGGAGTGGTTCCTGCTCACTAATTGATAATCCCTGCCACCCAAGATACTACACATATCATTGCTTCAACCTTCAAAGCTCCACTGATATTTTATTGAATAAGTGACCACTAGGAACTCTAATAATATTAATGCCTGATCTCAAGAGGAATTTTAAGGGGAAAGAACATCTTTTAATAAACAGAAAGTATCCCTATTGGCAAAGCTAATTACTTTTTTACTTCCTCAAAAATCATTTGACTCCAGGTAGGGAGCAATATCTGATTAGAGCCCGGCTTCTACCCCTGACATAGGGAGTGAAATTACAGGACACATAATAAAGTCATTAGTTTTGCCCACACTTCCACACCACATCCTAGATCAAATGTAAACAAGAGCCTTACTGAGGTTTATTATAGAGCCCTGTTGAAGAAAATTACATATATATGCCTTTTAAGTTGATAGCATCAATTCATCAGAGATACAACTGATTGAGTACCTTCTTCTGTAACTATGGATCCCCCTTCTGTAATTCTTTGTTATCAGTTAAATAAGATGCAGGGAGACGCAAGAGATGATACACACAGAACACATGGTTATATTGAAAATCCTTCAGCAGCTGAGCATGGAAAGAAAAAGAAGGTGCTGTTGTCCAGACAGTGTTAAGTGAAAAAAATATTTTTACTTAACCGAGAAAAAAAAAGATTGATTTAGAAAGACTGCTCTGTGACCGCACAGAGCGGTCATTCTAAATAGAACTGTCATGCCCCTGCCGCACACAAGTGTGCAGAGGGTCTGACATGCATGGCGTGACCCAGGGGAGCAGTTGCAGGAGTATCAGGTGAGTGTGTGGCTGTGTACGTATGTGTAGGGAGTGTGTGTTATGCTGGGAAGCGGGTGGCGGGTGGTGAAACAGGGTATTCGTGGGGTTAAAACTCCTGATTAACAAGACAACCAGCGGGAGAGGGTGGGGGGAAGGGATCAACTTGCAGGGTCATTATTTGATATTTCAGCATTTTGAAGCCAACACAAAAAGGGCCGGAAAAAAACAGTATTTTTTGTGTTCGGTCTTTCAAATGTGGAAATATCACATAGAGCCATCTAGAAGGGTACTAGAATTTCCCATTGTTTTGCAAAAAAGCACATTTCCTTCAGTGTACTGCCGAAACGTCTGCCTTGGTTTTTAAAATGTGCTGCTTTGTTCATCACATGCAAGGAGTGATGACCTGTGCTGTTCCACCCATACCCTTCCCCGGCCCCTGAACAAGCCTCCAATACTAGTTGTGAGAGCACTGCAAAGCGTGAAGGATTGTAGCAGTAAACATCCACTGGGAAATTTGCAGACCCACAATACTTTGCAAGCAAGGCATATTTAATGCCTCAACATATTATGTGAATTTTTAAGAATGTCATAACTCTGCATGTATCCAATTCTTTTGCAGAGCATACAAGATTGTTTGCAACATACCCCACCCTTATATCATTGTGTAGGTGTACACAAGTGCTCATTGAAACCGTTTTTGTTTAGCAACAAGTTACCATATAATGTGTGAAGGTCTATGCCTAAGGGAACTCTGAACACGCGGAAATGATGCAGATTGTGTGAAAAGCATTCTCCTGTCTGAATATCCAGTGCCCTGAAACTATGGACGAGTAATTCCAGGCATAGTCCATACCCATTATCCCTTGTAGGCAAAGTAAATGATATTTCGATGTTACTCTCAACTTATAGGGTAATGATTACAATGCTAAAATAGGAGATGCTGAACATCACAATCGTCTTCTCAAAATCCTTAAAGGGCAAACTAATATTTGAGTGTTATAATGCGTTAACTTGGAAGGGGCCGCTTCAAAGCACATGTGTAATATATGTACAAAGAAGAGGAAGTATGGTATAAGGTTACACATCGGAGTAGCCTGCTTACTTACAGTCAGTATTTGATATTTGAGCTGGTAGTTCGATTATATATTGTGGGTGACGCTTTTGGTAAGGCACAATGAGTAACAGAAATTCTGGCACGTGAACGTTATTCATATTGCAACAAACATAAAACAAATGGATGTAGCTACACGTCTGCTAACCTTTCGCAGAGCCAGGAGCGGAAGCGTCAAGGTTGTCCGGTAGTATCTTAATGTGTTCTGGGGCAGAAGTTAAGAGTCATAAGGTGAAAGTGTGGTAGTCAAGTTTAGGAAACATGTGTGGGGAGGGAACATTGTTTGGTTAATGTGTGCAGGCATATCTTAGATTCTCGTATTCATGGAGCCAGTTTTTCATATTCGTTTTTAACCTCTTGTGTGTTTATTTTGCTGTTATGTATTTTAGGTGTTTACGGTCACCCTTGCAAATGCAAATGAGCAGAATATCAAGACTAGTTGCTTATTTTAAGAGAAAGAACATTTCAGGTAATTGCTGTGGTTTGTGCCTTATTGCATCTTTTTGAATGGATGAGAATTGTCTGTGTGCCCTGTAATTTCACTCCCTATGTCAGGGGTAGAAGCAGGGCTCTAATCAGACTTTGCTCCCTACCTGGAGTCAAATGATTTTTGAGGAAGTAAAAAAATAATTAGCTTTGCCCATCTGTGTGTTAAAAGATGTTCTTTCCCCTTAAAATTCCTCTTGAGATCAGGCATTAATATTAGAGTGCCACTTATTCAATAAAATATCAGTGAAGCTTTGTGGGTTGAAGCAATGATATGTGTAGGATCTTGGGTGGCAAGGATTATTAAGTAATGAGCAGGAACCACTCCAGAGCCAGATATGTAGAAAAGGTAAGCTTGCTTTATTGTTCCAGTTACAGGGAGGAAGGTGAGTAAGGAGAGCAGGTAACAAGCTTCTAACTCCATCTGGCTCTCTATCTCTTTCCCCACCAACCGTCATCCCTGGAACCTAGATGCCACCTAGGTCCTAGACCCCTCACGACATTCCAAACTCCACTCCAATTACACACACACACACAGAGCTCACCTTGACAGGTGCTAGGCCACTACAATATGTTCATTGTTTCTCCTTTTTGTTAGGCACATTTGTTTAGGGAGTAAAAATGGATGGTGCATATGTCTCTTAGCTGTAAGCCTGGTGTTATCACTACCCACAAAACAACATAATGTGGATAGTAAGCAGAGGCAAGGGAATTTTTGATTATCATATTCTGGGGTGCAGTTCATTTGATGCAATCATCATCCTTACACATTATTAGAAGCATGTTCTCCTGGCCCTTGAATTACTTCATTAAAGTGCCACTTGAACTCCAATCAGCATGTTTTTTGACACATTGCTTTTAATTGCCATTAATCCATCGGCAAATGTTGTATTCTTTCTGAATTTCTTGACAGCCATATCAGTTATGACACTAGATATTTGTGTTTTGGAATACACGTGACATGAGTGATTTTCCGGTGGCATAAAAACATACTTTTTTCTCTACATAGAAGTACCTTTGCAAGGTACTTTGGTAGATGTTAATGTCTTGGACTGATTGATGAGGTCTCTGTATAATCACATATGACATATTTTATTTAAGCCTATGTGTTTGGAAAAATGTCTTAAGATTTGTAAAGAATTGCAGTGGCTGGGAAGAAGACATTCCTTTCCAAACTCTGTTCTGCGATGGTAGTGCACTAAATATGCATGCTCACAAAGTGGCTTACCTCATTAGTCAGTTGCGCACACAGAAAATAATGTGCGCACAAGAGCCAACAAGTTCCGCACATAGAGGAAAATAATTAGAGGGAACATTGCACGAGACCACAAGCATCCCCAAACATGTTTCAGCCTTGTTGGTCCTCAGCAGCGAGGAGTAGCTTGGGTCTCTAGGACCAGCGGGCACGGGACCCACGTCTGGGCATAGCCGTCACACTTGGGGTGACAAAATAAAAACAAAGAGGTGATGGCTGGAAGGTTTAGAATGAATAGTAACCTCTGACATTACTCTGGTCAACCCTCCAGACCATTGATCTTTACCTGCCAAGCATTACAGAAGGGGAAAGACCACATGCAAATCAGGCTTGGTCGCACCCTAAAAGGGGCAGTCCAGCCCGAACTGCTAGTTCACATCCCTTCTGCACGATAACCACAAGCATCCCCAAACATGTTTCAGTCTTGTTAGGACTCATCATTGAGGAATAGCTTGGGTCTCTAGGCACAGCAGGCACGTTACCCACATCTGGGCATAACCGTCCCACTCAGGGTGACAAAGCAAAAACAAAGAGGTGATGGCTGGAAGGTTTAGAATGAATCGTAACCTCTGGCATTGCTCTGGGCAACCCTCCAGACCATTGTTCTTTACCTGCCAAGCATTACAGAGGGGGAAAGACCATATGCAAATCAGGCTTGGTCCCACTTCAAAAGGGGCAGTCCAGCCCTAACTGCTAGGTCACATCCCTTCTGCACGATAACCACAAGCCTCCCCAAACATGTTTCAGCCTTGTTGGGCCTCATCAGTGAAGAGTAGCTTGGGTCTCTAGGCACAGCAGGCACAGGGTCTATGTCTGGGCATACCCATCCCACTCAGGGTGACAAAGCAAAAACAAAGAGGTGATGGCTGGAAGGTTTAGAATTAATCTTAACCTCTGGTATTGCTCTGGGCAATCCTCCAGACCATCGTTCTTCACCTGCCAAGACATTACAGAAGGGGAAAGACCATATGCAAATCAGGCTTGGTCTCAACCCAAAAGGGGCAGTCCAGCCCTAAATGCTAGGTCACATCCCTTCTGCACGATAACCACAAGCCTCCCCAAACATGTTTCAGCCTTGTTGGGCCTCATCAGTGAGGAGTAGCTTGGGTCTCTAGGCCCAGCAGGCACGGGACCCACCTCTGGGCATACCCGTCCCACTCGGGGTGACAAAGCAAAAACAAAGAGGTGATGGCTGGAAGGTTTAGAATGAATCGTAAACTCTAGCATTGCTCTGGGCAACCCTTCAGACCATCGTTCTTCACCTGCCAGGCCATTACAGAAGGGGAAAGACCATATGCAAATCAGGCTTGGTCCCACCCCAAAAGGGGCAGTCCAGCCCGAACTGCTAGGTAACATCCCTTCTGCTTGAGACCACAAGCATCCCCAAACATGTTTCAGCCTTGTTCGGCCTCATCAGTGGGGAATAGCTTGGGTCTCTAGGCCCAACAAGCACGTTACCCATGTCTTGGCATACCCATCCCACTCGGGGTGACAAAGCAAAAACAAAGAGGTGATGGCTGGAAGGTTTAGAATGAATCTTAACCTCTGGCATTGCTCTGGGCAACCGTCCAGACCATTGTTCTTCACGTGCCAAGCTATTACAGAAGGGGAAAGACCATATGCGAATTAGACTTGGTTACACTGCAAAAGGGGCAGTCCAGTCCGAACTGCTAGGTCACATCCCTTCTGCACAAGACCATAAGCATCCCCAAACCTGTTTCAGCCTTGTTGGGCCTCATCAGTGAGGGGTAGCTCGGGTCTCTAAGCCCAGTCGGCACGGGACCCACGTCTGGGCATACCCATCCCACTCGGGGTGACAAAGCAAAAACAAAGAGATGATGGCTGGAAGGTTTAGAATAAATCGAAACCTCTGGCATTGCTCTGGCCAACCCTCCAGACCATCATTCTTCACCTGCCAAGCAGTACAGAAGGGTAAGACCATATGCAAATCAGGCTTGGTCCCACCCCATAAGGGGTAGTCCAGCCTGAACTGCTAGGTCACATCCCTTCTGCATGATAACCACAAGCATCCCCAAACATGTTTCAGCCTTGTTGGGCCTCATCAGTGAGGAGTAGATTGGGTCTCTAGGCCTAGCAGGCACGGGACCCACGTCTGGGCATACCCGTCCCATCGGGGTGACAAAGCAAAAACAAAGAGGTGATGGTTGGGAGTTTTAGAATGAATCGTAACCTCTGGCATTGTTCTGGGCAACATTTCAGACCATCGTTCTTCACCTGCCAAGCATTTACAGAAGGGGGAACACCATATGCAAATCAGACTTGGTCCCACCCCAAAAGGGGCAGTCCAGCCCTAACTGCTAGGTCACATCCCTTCTGCACAAGACCACAAGCATTCCCAAACATGTTTCAGCCTTGGTGGGCCTCATCAGTGAGGAGTAGCTTGGGTCTCTTGGCCCAGCATGCACGTTACCCACGTCTGGGCATACCCGTCCCACTCGGGGTGACAAAGCAAAAACAAAAAGGTGATGGCTGGAAGGTTTAGAATGAATCTTAACCTGTGGCATTGCTCTGGGCAACCCTCCAGACCATCCTTCTTCACCTGCCAAGCATTACAGAAGGGGAAAGACCATATGCAAATCAGGCTTGGTCCCACTCCAAAAGGGGCAGTCCAGCCCAAACTGCTAGGTCACATCCCTTCTGCACAAGACCACAAGCATTCCTAAACAGTTTTCTGCCTTTTTCGGCCTCATCAGAGGGGAGTAGCTTGGGTCTCTAGGCCCAGCATGCACGGGACCCATGTCTGGGCATATCCATCCCACTTGGGGTGACAAAGCAAAAACAAAGAGGTGATGGCTGGAAGGTTTAGAATGAATCGTAACCTCTGGCATTGCTCTGGGCAACCCTCAAGACCATCATTCTTCACCTGCCATACCATTACAGAAGGGGAAAGATCATATGCAAATCAGGCTTGGTCCCACCCCGAAAGGGGCAGTCCAGCCCGAACTGCTAGGTCACATCCCTTCTACACGAGACCACAAGCATCCCTAAACATGTTTCAGCCTTGTTGGGCCTCATCAGTGAGGAGTAGCGTGGGTATCTAGGCCCAGCAGTCACGGGACCCATGTCTGGGTATACCCATTCCATTCGGGGTGACAAAGCAAAAACAAAGAGGTGATGGCTGGAAGGTTTGGAATGAATCTACCCTCTGGCATTGCTCTGGGCACCCCTACAGACCATCGTTCTTCACGTGCCAAGCCATTACAGAAGGGGAAAGACTGTATGAAAATCAGGCTTGGTCCCACCCCAAAAGGGACAGTCCAACCTGAACTGCTAGGTCACATCCCTTCCGCACGAGACCACAAGCATTCCCAAACATGTTTCAGCCTTGTTGGGCCTCATCAGTGAGGAGTAGCTTGGGTATCAGGAGTCACGGACCCATGTCTGGGCATACCCATCCCATTCGGGGTGACAAAGCAAAAACAAAGAGGTGATGGCTGGAAGGTTTGGAATGAATCGTAACCTCTGGCATTGCTCTGGGCACCCCTACAGACCATCGTTCTTCACCTGCCAAGCCATTACAGAAGGGGAAAGACTATATGCAAACCGGGCTTGGTCCCACCTCAAAAGGGACAGTCCAACCTGAACTGCTAGGTCACATCCCTTCTGCACGAGACCACAAGCATTCCCAAACATGTTTCAGCCTTGTTGGGCCTCATCAGTGAGGAGCATCTTAGGTCTCTTGACCCAGCCAGCATGTTACCCACATCTGGGCATACCCGTCCCACTCGTGGTGACAAAGCAAAAAAAGAAGAGGTGATAGCTGGAAGGTTTAGAATGAATCTTAACCTGTGGCATTGCTCTGGGCAACCCTCCGGACCATCGTTCTTCACCTGCCAAGCATTACAGAAGGGGAAAGACCATATGCAAATCAGGCTTGGTCCCACCCCAAAAGGGGCAGTCCAGCCCAAACTGCTAGGTCACATCCCTTCTGCACAAGACTAAGAGCATCCCTAAACATATTTCAGCCTTGTTCGGCCTCATCAGTGGGGAGTAGCTTGGGTATCAGGAGTCACGGGACCCATGTCTGGGCATACCCATCCCATTCGGGGTGACAAAGCAAAAACAAAGAGGTGATGGCTGAAAGGTTTGGAATGAATCGTAACCTCTGGCATTGCTCTGGGCACCCCTACAGACCATCGTTCTTCACCTGCCAAGCCATTACAGAAGGGGAAAGACTATATGCAAACCGGGCTTGGTCCCACCCCAAAAGGGACAGTCCAACCTGAACTGCTAGGTCACATCCCTTCTGCACGAGACCACAAGCATCCCCAAACATGTTTCAGCCTTGTTGGTCCTCATCAGCGAGGAGTAGCTTGGGTCTCTAGGCCCAGCAGGTATGGAAACACGTCTGGGCATACCCGTCCCACTTGGGGTCACAAAATAAAAACAAAGAGGTGATGGCTGGAAGGTTTAGAATTAATCGTAACCTCTGCCATTGCTCAGGGCAACCCTCCAGACCATCGTTCTTTACCTGCCAAGCATTACAGAAGGGGGAACACCATATGCAAATCAGGCTTGGTCCCACCCCAAAAGGGGCAGTCCAGCCCTAACTGCTAGGTCACATCCCTTCTGCACAAGACCACAAGCATTCCCAAACATGTTTCAGCCTTGTTGGGCCTCATCAGTGAGGCGTAGCTTGGGTCTCTTGGCCCAGCATGCACGTTACCCATGTCTGGGCATACCCATCCCATTTGAGATGACAAAGCAAAAACAAAGACGTGATGGCTGGAAGGTTTGGAATGAATCTTAACCTCTGGCATTGCTCTGGGCACCCCTACAGACCATCGTTCTTCACGTGCCAAGCCTTTACAGAAGGGGAAGGACTGTATGAAAATCAGGCTTGGTCCCACCCCAAAAGGGACAGTCCAACCTGAACTGCTAGGTCACATCCCTTCTGCACGAGGCCACAAGCATTCCCAAACATGTTTCAGCCTTGTTGGGCCTCATCAGTGAGGAGCAGCTTAGGTCTCTTGACCCAGCCAGCATGTTACCCACATCTGGGCATACCCGTCCCACTCGTGGTGACAAAGCAAAAACAAAGAGGTGATGGCTGGAAGGTTTAGAATGATTCTTAACCTGTGGCATTGCTCTGGGCAACCCTCCAGACCATCGTTCTTCATCTGCCAAGCCATTACAGAAGCGGAAAGACTATATGCAAATCAGGCTTGGTCCCACTCCAAAAGGGGCAGTCCGGCCCGAACTGCTAGGTCACATCCCTTTTTCACAAGACCACAAGCATCCCCAAACCTGTTTCAGCCTTGTTAGGCCTCATCAGTGAGGAGTAGCTCGGGTCTCTAAGACCAGTCGGCACGTTACCCATGTCTTGGCATACCCGTTCCACTCGGGGTGACAAAGCAAAAACAAAGAGGTGATGGCTGGAAGGTTTAGAATGAATCGTAACCTCTGGCTTTGCTCTGGGCAACCCTACAGACCATCCTACTTCACCTGCCATGCCATTACAGAAGGGGAAATACCATATGCAAATCTGGCTTGGTCCACCCCAAAAGCGGCATTCCAGCCCGAACTGCTCGGTCACATCCCTTCTAGACGAGACCACAAGCATCGCCAAACATCTTTCAGCCTTGTTGGGCCTCATCAGTGAGGAGTAGCTTGGGTGTCTAGGCCCAGCAGTCACGGGACCCATGTCTGGACATACCCATCCCATTCGGGGTGACAAAGCAAAAACAAAGAGGTGATGGCTGGAAGGTTTAGAATGAATCTTAACCTCTGGCATTGCTCTGGGCAACCCTCCAGACCATTGTTCTTCACCTGCCAAGCTATTACAGAAGGGGAAAGACCATATGCAAATTAGACTTGGTTACACTCCAAAAGGGGCAGTCCATTCCGAACTGCTAGGTCACATCCCTTCTGCACAAGACCACAAGCATCCCCAAACCTGTTTCAGCCTTGTTGGGCCTCATCATGGAGGGGTAGCTCGGGTCTCTAAGCCCAGTCGGCATGGGACCCACGTCTGGGAATACCCATCCCACTTGGGGTGACAAAGCAAAAACAAAGAGATGATGGCTGGAAGGTTTAGAATAAATCGAAACCTCTGGCATTGCTCTGGCCAGCCCTCCAGACCATCATTCTTCACCTGCCAAGCAGTACAGAAGGGGAAAGACCATATGCAAATCAGGCTTGGTCCCACCTCATAAGGGGTAGTCCAGCCCGAACTGCTAGGTCACGTCCCGTCTGCCCGAGACCAGAAGCATCCCCAAACATGTTTCAGTCTTGTTGGGCCTCATCATTGAGGAGTAGCTTAGGTATCTAGGCCCAGCAGGCACGGGACCCACTTCTGGGCATACCTGTCCCACTCGGAGTGACAACGCAAAAACAAAGAGGTGATGGCTGGAAGGTTTAGAATGAATCGTAAACTCTGGCATTGCTCTGGGCAACCCTTCAGACCATCGTTCTTCACCTGCCAGGCCATTACAGAAGGGGAAAGACCATATGCATATCAGGCTTGTTCCCACCCCAAAATGGGCAGTCCAGCCCGAACTGCTAGGTCACATCCCTTCTACATGAGACCACAAGCATCCCCAAACATGTTTCAGCCTTGTTGGGCCACATCAGTGAGGAGTAGCTTAGGTCTCTTGACCCAGCCAGCATGTTACCCACATCTGGGCATACCCTTCCCACTCGGGGTGACAAAGCAAAAACATAGAAATGATGACTGGAAGGTTTAGAATGAATCGTAAACTCTAGCATTGCTCTGGGCAACCCTTCAGACCATCGTTCTTCACCTGCCAGGCCATTACAGAAGGGGAAAGACCATATGCAAATCAGGCTTGGTCCCACCCCAAAAGGGGCAGTCCAGCCTGAACTGCTAGGTCACATAACTTCTACATGAGACCACAAGCATCCCCAAACATGTTTCGGCCTTGTTGGGCATCATCAGCGAGGAGTAGCTTGGGTCTCTAGGCCCAGCAGGCACGGGACCCATGTCTGGGCATACCCGTCCCACTCGGGGTGACAAAGCAAAAACATAGAAATGATGGATGTAAACTTTAGAATGAATCTTAACCTCTAGCAGTGCTCTGGGCAACTCTCCGGACCATCGTTCTTCACCTGCCAAGCCATTGCAGAAGGGGAAAGACCATATGCAAATCAGGCTTGGTCCGACCCCAAAAGAGGCAGTCCAGCCCGAACTGCTAGATCACATCCTTTCTGCATGAGACCACAAGCATCCCCAAATATGTTTCAACCTTGGTGGGCCTCATCAGTGAGGAGTAGCTTGGGTCTCTAGGCCCAGAAGGCACGGGACCCATGTCTGGGCATAGCCGTCCCACTTGGAGCGACAAAGCAAAAACAAAGAGTTGATGGCTGGAAGGTTTAGAATGAATCTTAACCTCTGGCATTGCTCTGGGCAATCCTCCGGACCATCGTTCTTCACCTGCCAAGCCATTACATAAGGGGAAAGACCATATGCAAATCAGGCTTGGTCCCACCCCAAAAGGGGCAGTCCAGCCCGAACTGCTATGTCACATCCCTTCTGCATGATAACCACAAGCATCCCCAAACATGTTTCAGCCTTGTTGGGCCTCATCAGTGAGGAGTAGATTGGGTCTCTAGGCCCAGCAGGCACGGGACCCACGTCTGGGCATAACCGTCCCACTCGGGGGTGACAAAGGAAAAACAAAGAGGTGATGGTTGGAAGGTTTAGAATGAATCGTAACCTCTGGCATTGTTCTGGGCAACCTTTCAGACCATCGTTCTTCACCTGCCAAGCCATTACAGAAGGGGGAACACCATATGCAAATCAGGCTTGGTCCCACCCCAAAAGGGGCAGTCCAGCCCTAACTGCTAGGTCACATCCCTTCTGCATGATAACCACAAGCATCCCCAAACATGTTTCAGCCTTGTTGGGCCTCATCAGTGAGGAGTAGCTTGGGTCTCTTGGCCCAGCATACACGTTACCCATGTCTGGGCATACCCATCCCATTCGGGGTGACAAAGCAAAAACAAAGAGGTGATGGCTGGAAGGTTTGGAATGAATCTTAACCTCTGGCATTGCTCTGGGCACCCCTACAGACCATCGTTCTTCACGTGCCAAGCCTTTACAGAAGGGGAAAGACTGTATGAAAATCAGGCTTGGTCCCACCCCAAAAGGGACAGTCCAACCTGAACTGCTAGGTCACATCCCTTCTGCACGAGACCACAAGCATTCCCAAACATGTTTCAGCCTTGTTGGGCCTCATCAGTGAGGAGTAGCTTAGGTCTCTTGACCCAGCCAGCATGTTACCCACATCTGGGCATACCCGTCCCACTCGTGGTGACAAAGCAAAAACAAAGAGGTGATGGCTGGAAGGTTTAGAATGAATCTTAACCTGTGGCATTGCTCTGGGCAACCCTGCGGACCATCGTTCTTCACCTGCCAAGCATTACAGAAGGGGAAAGACCATATGCAAATCAGGCTTGGTCCCACCCCAAAAGGGGCAGTCTAGCCCAAACTGCTAGATTGTGAGAACCACCCACGCCAAACTTGGTAATGCCTGGGTTCAGTTGATCGCGTAGTGTAGCCGTAGAAACCTTCCAGACAATGCAACTCCCAATAGTACAAAGGGACTATGTTGGAAGGGGAATTGCCCAGAAGATTATATGAGTCGGAACACAGCTACTCACGAAGAGAATCCCTCTGGGCAAGGATAGCAAATCAGGCAGGACAGAGGGCCAGGATACCCAGGACATCAGTTTTGGTGTTTGACGGGTAATATTCTTGTCGTAGAAAAGAAGATGAAAGGAAGTTCGTCCGATGATGCTGGTTCCAGTGACAGGGACAATCCAACCTATACCTATACCCGCCGGCACGCGGACGCCTAATAAACAATGTCCTTGAAGAATCCGAGTTTCTTGATAAGTTCCGAAAGAAAAGTGGAGGGTCCAAATAACAAAGTTCCGAGAGTCACAGTTCCGAGAAATGCAATAATCCGAGACGCCAAATCTTGAAATGCCAGGCAAAAGAAGGGTCGTACGTTCCGAGGTCGAGTAAACAGGAAAATCCAATACAAGGTTTAGGGGAAGTTCAATATCAATCCGTGAAACAAAACAGGGTCCAATAGGCCAAACAAGAAAACCGTAGAGAGCTCCAAGAATAGTAAATTCAGAAGCAGCGTTCCGAATGCCGGGCGGAGATTTAAACCAATCACGTGACCCTGCGGGGAACGTTGCCATGACGTAACCGTGCACGAACGTGCTCAGGCAACCAACGTTTCCACGGCAACCCCCAGCGTTGTCGGATACTCTGGAAACGCTTCGGCTCCGTGTGTTTAGGAATTGTGGTACGTGTAGTCTTGATGTAAAGCTGGACGGAACGGGGAGCAGACGCTGGTTTCTTGACATAGATCACATCCTTTCTGCACAAGACTACAAGCATCCCTAAACATATTTCAGCCTTGTTCGGCCTCATCAGTGGGGAGTAGCTTGGGTCTCTAGGCCCAGCAGGCACGGGACCCATGTCTGGGCATACCCATCCCAATTGGGGTGAGAAAGCAAAAACAAAGAGGTGATGGCTGGAAGGTTTAGAATTAATCTTAACCTCTGGCATTGCTCTGGGCAACCCTCCAGACCATCCTTCTTCACCTGCCAAGCTATTACAGAAGGGGAAAGACCATATGCAAATTAGACTTGGTTACACTGCAAAAGGGGCAGTCCAGCCCGAACTGCTAGGTCACATCCCTTCTGCACAAGACCACAAGCATCCCCAAACCTGTTTCAGCCTTGTTGGGCCTCATCAGTGAGGGGTAGCTCGGGTCTCTAAGCCCAGTCGGCATGGGACCCACGTCTGGGCATACCCATCCCACTAGGGGTGACAAAGCAAAAACAAAGAGATGATGGCTGGAAG
This sequence comes from Ambystoma mexicanum, assembly GCF_040938575.1. Lineage (NCBI taxonomy): Eukaryota > Metazoa > Chordata > Amphibia > Caudata > Ambystomatidae > Ambystoma > Ambystoma mexicanum. The sequence goes on along the minus strand of NC_090936.1, from coordinate 292,440,202 downwards.
GTTTAGAATAAATCGAAACCTCTGGCATTGCTCTGGCCAACCCTTCAGACCATCATTCTTCACCTGCCAAGCAGTACAGAAGGGGAAAGACCATATGCAAATCAGGCTTGGTTCCACCCCATAAGGGGTAGTCCAGCCCGAACTGATAGGTCACTTCCCGTCTGCCCGAGACCACGAGCATTCCCAAACATGTTTCAGTCTTGTTGGGCCTCATCATTGAGGAGTAGCTTGGGTATCTAGGCCCAGCAGGCACGGGACCCATGTCTGGGCATACCCGTCCCACTTGGGGTGACAAAGCAAAAACAAAGAGGTGATGGCTGTAAGGTTTAGAATGAATGGTAACCTCTGGCATTGCTCTGGGCAACCCTTCAGACCATCGTTCTTCTCCTGCCAGGCCATTACAGAAGGGGAAAGACCATATGCATATCAGGCTTGTTCCCACCCCAAAATGGGCAGTCCAGCCCGAACTGCTAGGTCACATCCCTTCTACATGAGACCACAAGCATCCCCAAACATGTTTCAGCCTTGTTGGGCCACATCAGTGAGGAGTAGCTTAGGTCTCTTGACCCAGCCAGCATGTTACCCACATCTGGGCATACCCGTCCCAGTCGGGGTGACAAAGCAAAAACAAAGAGGTGATGGCTGTAAGCTTTAGAATGAATCTTAACTTCTGGAGGTGCTCTGGGCAACCCTCCGGACCATCATTCTTCACCTGCAAGCCATTACAGAAGGGGAAAGACCATGTGCAAATCAGGCTTGGTCCGACCCCAAAAGGGGCAGTCCAGCCCGAACTGCTAGGTCACATCCCTCCTGCACAAGACCACAAGCATCCCCAAACATGTTTCAGCCTTCTTGGGCATCATCAGTGAGGAGTAGCTTGGGTCTCTAGGCCCAGCAGGCACGGGACCCATGTCTGGGCATACCTGTCCCACTCGAGGTGACAAAGCAAAAACATAGAAATGATGGCTGTAAGCTTTAGAATGAATCTTAACTTCTGGCGGCGCTCTGTGCCACCCTCCGGACCATCGTTCTTCAACTGCCAAGCCATTACAGAAGGGGAAAGACCATGTGCAAATCAGGCTTGGTCCGACCCCAAAAGGGGCAGTCCAGCCCGAACTGCTAGGTCACATCTCTTCTGCATGAGACCACAAGCATCCCCAAACATGTTTCAGCCTTGTTGGGCCTCATCAGTGAGGAGTAGATTGGGTTTCTTTGCCCAGCAGGCACGGGACCCACGTCTGGGCATACCCGTGCCACTCGGGGTGACAAAGCAAAAACAACGATTTAATGGCTGTAAGGTTTAGAATGAATGTCAACCTCTGGCATTGCTCTGGGCAACCCTCCAGACCATCGTTCTTCACCTGCCAAGCCATTACAGAAGCGGAAAGACCATATGCAAATCAGGCTTGGTCCCACTCCAAAAGGGGCAGTCTGGCCCGAACTGCTAGGTCACATCCCTTCTGCACGAGACCACAAGTATCCCCAAACATGTTTCAGCCGTGTTTGGCCTCATCAGTGGGGAATAGCTTGGGTCTCTAGGCCCAGCAAGCACGTTACCCATGTCTTGGCATACCCGTCCCACTCGGGGTGACAAAGCAAAAACAAAGAGGTGATGGCTGGAAGGTTTAGAATGAATCGTAACCTCTGGCTTTGCTCTGGGCAACCCTCCAGACCATCCTTCTTCACTTGCCATGCCATTACAGAAGGGGAAATACCATATGCAAATCTGCTTGGTCCACCCCAAAAGCGGCATTCCAGTCCGAACTGCTAGGTCACATCCCTTCTAGACGAGACCACAAGCATCGCCAAACATGTTTCAGCCTTGTTGGGCCTCATCAGTGAGGAGTAGCTTGGGTGTCTAGGCCCAGCAGTCACGGGACCCATGTCTGGGCATACCCGTCCCATTCGGGGTGACAAAGCAAAAACAAAGAGGTGATGGCTGGAAGGTTTAGAATGAATCTTAACCTCTGGCATTGCTCTGGGCAACCCTCCAGACCATTGTTCTTCACCTGCCAAGCTATTACAGAAGGGGAAAGACCATATGCAAATTAGACTTGGTTACACTGCAAAAGGGGCAGTCCAGTCCGAACTGCTAGGTCACATCCCTTCTGCACAAGACCACAAGCATCCCCAAACCTGTTTCAGCCTTGTTGGGCCTCACCAGTGAGGGGTAGCTCGGGTCTCTAAGCCCAATCGGCATGGGACCCACGTCTGGGCATACCCATCCCACTCGGGGTGACAAAGCAAAAACAAAGAGATGATGGCTGGAAGGTTTAGAATAAATCGAAACCTCTGGCATTGCTCTGGCCAACCCTCCAGACCATCATACTTCACCTGCCAAGCAGTACAGAAGGGAAAAGACCATATGCAAATCAGGCTTGGTCCCACCCCATAAGGGGTAGTCCAGCCCGAACTGCTAGGTCACGTCCCATCTGCCCGAGACCACAAGCATCCCCAAACATGTTTCAGTCTTGTTGGGCCTCATCATTGAGGAGTAGCTTGGGTATCTAGGCCCAGCAGGCACAGGACCCACTTCTGGGCATACCCGTCCCACTCGGAGTGACAACGCAAAAACAAAGAGCTGATGGCTGGAAGGTTTAGAATGAATCGTAAGCTCTGGCATTGCTCTGGGCAACCCTTCAGACCATCGTTCTTCACCTGCCAGGCCATTACAGAAGGGGAAAGACCATATGCATATCAGGCTTGGTCCCACCCCAAAAGGGGCAGTCCAGCCCAAACTGCTAGGTCACATTCCTTTTACACGAGACCACAAGCATCCCCAAACATGTTTCAGCATTGTTGGGCCACATCAGTGAGGAGTAGCTTAGGTCTCTTGACCCAGCCAGCATGTTACCCACATCTGGGGATAGCCGACCCACTCGGGGTGACAAAAGCAAAAACAAAGAGGTGATGGCTGTAAGCTTTAGAATGAATCTTAACTTCTGGCGGTGCTCTGGGCAACCGTCCGGACAATCGTTCTTCACCTGCCAAGCCATTACAGAAGGGGAAAGACCATATGCAAATCTGGCTTGGTCCGACCCCAAAAGGGGCAGTCCAGCCCGAACTGCTAGGTCACATCCCTCCTGCACGAGACCACAAGCATCCCCAAACATGTTTCAGCCTTCTTGGGCATCATCAGTGAGGAGTAGCTTGGGTCTCTAGGCCCAGCAGGCACGGGACCCATGTCTGGGCATACCTGTCCCACTCAAGGTGACAAAGCAAAAACATAGAAATGATGGCTGTAAGCTTTAGAATGAATCTTAACGTCTGGCCGTGCTCTGGGCAACCCTCCGGACCATCGTTCTTCACCTGCCAAGCCATTACAGAAGGGGAAAGACCATGTGCAAATCAGGCTTGGTCCGACCCCAAAAGGGGCAGTCCAGCCCGAACTGCTAGGTCACATCCCTTCTGCATGAGACCACAAGCATCCCCAAAGATGTTTCAGCCTTGTTGGGCCTCATCAGTGAGGAGTAGATTGGGTTTCTAGGCCCAGCAGGCACGGGACCCATGCCTGGGCATACCCGTCCCACTCGGGGCGACAAAGCAAAAACAAAGAGGTGATGGCTGGAAGGTTTAGAATGAATCTTAACCTCTGGCATTGCTCTGGGCAATCCTCCGGTCCATCATTCTTCACCTGCCAAGCCATTGCAGAAGGGGAAAGACCATATGCAAATCAGGCTTGGTCCGACCCCAAAAGGGGCAGTCCAGCCCGAACTGCTAGATCACATCCCTTCTGCATGAGACCACAAGCATCCCCAAATATGTTTCAACCTTGGTGGGCCTCATCAGTGAGGAGTAGCTTGGGTCTCTAAGCCCAGAAGGCACCGGACCCACGTCTGGGCATAGCCGTCCCACTTGGATTGACAAAGCAAAAACAAAGAGTTGATGGCTGGAAGGTTTAGAATGAATCTTAACCTCTGGCATTGCTCTGGGCAATCCTCCGGCCCATCATTCTTCACCTGCCAAGCCATTACAGAAGGGGAAAGACCATATGCAAATCAGGCTTGGTCCCACCCCAAAAGGGGCAGTCCAGCCCGAACTGCTATGTCACATCCCTTCTGCATGATAACCACAAGCATCCCCAAACATGTTTCAGCCTTGTTGGTCCTCATCAGTGAGGAGTAGATTGGGTCTCTAGGCCCAGCAGCCACGGGACCCATGTCTGGGCATACCCGTCCCACTCGGGGTGACAAAGCAAAAACATAGAAATGATGGGTGTAAACTTTAGAATGAATCTTAACCTCTAGCAGTGCTCTGGGCAACTCTCCGGACCATCGTTCTTCACCTGCCAAGCCATTGCAGAAGTGGAAAGACCATAAGCAAATCAGGTTTGGTCTGACCCCAAAAGGGGCAGACCAGCCCGAACTGCTAGATCACATCCCTTCTGCATGAGACCACAAGCATCCCCAAATATGTTTTAACCTTGGTGGGCCTCATCAGTGAGGAGTAGCTTGGGTCTCTAGGCCCAGAAGGCACCGGACCCACGTCTGGGCATAGCCGTCCCACTTGGATTGACAAAGCAAAAACAAAGAGTTGATGGCTGGAAGGTTTAGAATGAATCTTAACCTCTAGCAGTGCTCTGGGCAACTCTCCGGACCATCGTTCTTCACCTGCCAAGCCATTGCAGAAGTGGAAAGACCATAAGCAAATCAGGTTTGGTCTGACCCCAAAAGGGGCAGACCAGCCCGAACTGCTATGTCACATCCCTTCTGCATGATAACCACAAGCATCCCCAAACATGTTTCAGCCTTGTTGGGCCTCATCAGTGAGGAGTAGATTGGGTCTCTAGGCCCAGCAGGCACAGGACCCACGTCTGGGCATACCCGTCCCATTCGAGATGACAAAGCAAAAACAAAGAGGTGATGGCTAGAAGGTTTGGAATGAATCTTAACCTCTGGCATTGCTCTGGGCACCCCTACAGACCATCGTTCTTCACGTGCCAAGCCTTTACAGAAGGGCAAAGACTGTATGAAAATCAGGCTGGGTCCCACCCCAAAAGGGACAGTCCAACCTGAACTGCTAGGTCACATCCCTTCTGCACGAGACCACAAGCATTCCCAAACATGTTTCAGCCTTGTTGGGCCTCATCAGTGAGGAGCATCTTAGGTCTCTTGACCCAGCCAGCATGTTACCCACATCTGGGCATACCCGTCCCACTCGTGGTGACAAAGCAAAAAAAGAAGAGGTGATGGCTGGAAGGTTTAGAATGAATCTTAACCTGTGGCATTGCTCTGGGCAACCCTCCGGACCATCGTTCTTCACCTGCCAAGCATTACAGAAGGGGAAAGACCATATGCAAATCAGGCTTGGTCCAACCCCAAAAGGGGCAGTCCAGCCCAAACTGCTAGGTCACATCCCTTCTGCACAAGACTACAAGCATCCCTAAACATATTTCAGCCTTGTTCGGCCTCATCAGTGGGGAGTAGCTTGGGTATCAGGAGTCACGGGACCCATGTCTGGGCATACCCATCCCATTCGGGGTGACAAAGCAAAAACAAAGAGGTGATGGCTGGAAGGTTTGGAATGAATCGTAACCTCTGGCATTGCTCTGGGCACCCCTACAGACCATCGTTCTTCACCTGCCAAGCCATTACAGAAGGGGAAAGACTATATGCAAACCGGGCTTGGTCCCACCCCAAAAGGGACAGTCCAACCTGAACTGCTAGGTCACATCCCTTCTGCACGAGACCACAAGCATCCCCAAACATGTTTCAGCCTTGTTGGGTCTCATCAGTGAGGAGTAGATTGGGTCTCTTGGCCCAGCATGCACGTTACCCATGTCTGGGCATACCCGTCCCACTCGGGGGTGACAAAGGAAAAACAAAGAGTTGATGGTTGGAAGGTTTAGAATTAATCGTAACCTCTGGCATTGTTCTGGGCAACCTTTCAGACCATCGTTCTTCACCTGCCAAGCCATTACAGAAGGGGGAACACCATATGCAAATCAGGCTTGGTCCCACCCCAAAAGGGGCAGTCCAGCCCTAACTGCTAGGTTACATCCCTTCTGCACAAGACCACAAGCATTCCCAAACATGTTTCAGCCTTGTTGGGCCTCATCAGTGAGGAGTAGCTTGGGTCTCTTGGCCCAGCATGCACGTTACCCATGTCTGGGCATACCCATCCCATTCGAGATGACAAAGCAAAAACAAAGACGTGATGGCTGGAAGGTTTGGAATGAATCTTAACCTCTGGCATTGCTCTGGGCACCCCTACAGACCATCGTTCTTCACGTGCCAAGCCTTTACAGAAGGGGAAAGACTGTATGAAAATCAGGCTTGGTCCCACCCCAAAAGGGACAGTCCAACCTGAACTGCTAGGTCACATCCCTTCTGTACGAGACCACAAGCATTCCCAAACATGTTTCAGCCTTGTTGGGCCTCATCAGTGAGGAGCAGCTTAGGTCTCTTGACCCAGCAAGCATGTTACCCACATCTGGGCATACCCGTCCCACTCGTGGTGACAAAGCAAAAACAAAGAGGTGATGGCTGGAAGGTTTAGAATGAATCTTAACCTGTGGCATTGCTCTGGGCAACCCTCCGGACCATCGTTCTTCACCTGCCAAGCATTACATAAGCGGAAAGACCATATGCAAATCAGGCTTGGTCCCACCCCAAAAGGGGCAGTCCAGCCCAAACTGCTAGGTCACATCCCTTCTGCGCAAGACTACAAGCATCCCTAAACATATTTCAGCCTTGTTCGGCCTCATCAGTGGGGAGTAGCTTGGGTCTCTAGGTATCAGGAGTCACGGGACCCATGTCTGGGCATACCCAACCCATTCGGGGTGACAAAGCAAAAACAAAGAGGTGATGGCTGGAAGGTTTGGAATGAATCGTAACCTCTGGCATTGCTCTGGGCACCCCTACAGACCATCGTTCTTCACGTGCCAAGCCATTACAGAAGGGGAAAGACTGTTTGAAAATCAGGCTTGGTCCCACCCCAAAAGGGACAGTCCAACCTGAACTGCTAAGTCACATCCCTTCTGCACGAGACCACAAGCATTCCCAAACATGTTTCAGCCTTGTTGGGCCTCATCAGTGAGGAGTAGCTTAGGTCTCTTGACCCAGCCAGCATGTTACCCACATCTGGACATACCCGTCCCACTCGGGGTGACAAAGCAAAAACAAAGAGGTGATGGCTGGAAGGTTTAGAATGAATCTTAACCTGTGGCATTGCTCTGGGCAACCCTCCAGACCATCATTCTTCACCTGCCATGCCATTACAGAAGGGGAAAGACCATATGCAAATCAGGCTTGGTCCCACCCTGAAGGGGGCAGTCCAGCCTGAACTGCTAGGTCACATCCCTTCTACACGAGACCACAAGCATCCCCAAACATGTTTCAGCCTTGTTGGGCCTCATCAGTGAGGAGTAGCTTGGGTATCAGGAGTCACGGGACCCATGTCTGGGCATACCCATCCCAGTCGGGGTGACAAAGCAAAAACAAAGAGGTGATGGCTGGAAGGTTTGGAATGAATCGTAACCTCTGGCATTGCTCTGGGCACCCCTACAGACCATCGTTCTTCACCTGCCAAGCCATTACAGAAGGGGAAAGACTATATGCAAACTGGGCTTGGTCCCACCCCAAAAGGGACAGTCCAACCTGAACTGCTAGGTCACATCCCTTCTGCGCGAGACCACAAGCATTCCCAAACATGTTTCAACCTTGTTGGGCCTCATCAGTGAGGAGTAGCGTGGGTATCAGGAGTCACGGGACCCATGTCTGGGCATACCCATCCCATTCGGGGTGACAAAGCAAAAACAAAGAGGTGATGGCTGGAAGGTTTGGAATGAATCGTAACCTCTGGCATTGCTCTGGGCACCCCTACAGACCATCGTTCTTCACCTGCCAAGCCATTACAGAAGGGGAAAGACTATATGCAAACTGGGCTTGGTCCCACCCCAAAAGGGACAGTCCAACCTGAACTGCTAGGTCACATCCCTTCTGCGCGAGACCACAAGCATTCCCAAACATGTTTCAACCTTGTTGGGCCTCATCAGTGAGGAGTAGCGTGGGTATCAGGAGTCACGGGACCCATGTCTGGGCATACCCATCCCATTCGGGGTGACAAAGCAAAAACAAAGAGGTGATGGCTGGAAGGTTTGGAATGAATCGTAACCTCTGGCATTGCTCTGGGGACCCCTACAGACCATCGTTCTTCACCTGCCAGGCCATTACAGAAGGGGAAAGACTATATGCAAACTGGGCTTGGTCCCACCCCAAAAGGGACAGTCCAACCTGAACTGCTAGGTCACATCCCTTCTACATGAGACCACAAGCATCTCCAAACATGTTTCAGCCTTCTTGGGCCACATCAGTGAGGAGTAGCTTAGGTCTCTTGACCCAGCCAGCATGTTACCCACATCTGGGCATACCCGTCCCACTTGGGGTGACAAAGCAAAAACAAAGAGGTGATGGCTGTAAGCTTTAGAATGAATCTTAACTTCTGGCGGTGCTCTGGGCAACCCTCCGGACCATCGTTCTTCACCTGCCAAGCCATTACAGAAGGGGAAAGACCATATGCAAATCAGGCTTGGTCCGACCCCAAAAGGGGCAGTCCAGCGCGAACTGCTAGGTCACATCCCTCCTGCACGAGACCACAAGCATCCCCAAACATGTTTCAGCCTTCTTGGGCATCATCAGTGAGGAATAGCTTGGGTCTCTAGGCCCAGCAGGCACGGGACCCATGTCTGGGCATACCTGTCCCACTCGAGGTGACAAAGCAAAAACATAGAAATGATGGCTGTAAGCTTTAGAATGAATCTTAACTTCTGGCGGTGCTCTGGGCAACCCTCCGGACCATCGTTCTTCACCTGCCAAGCCATTACAGAAGGGGAAAGACCATGTGCAAATCAGGCTTGGTCCGACCCCAAAAGGGGCAGTTCAGCCCAAACTGCTAGGTCACATCCCTTCTGCATGAGACCACAAGCATCCCCAAACATGTTTCAGCCTTGTTCGGCCTCATCAGTGAGGAGTAGATTGGGTTTCTAGGCCCAGCAGGCACGGGACCCACGTCTGGGCATACCCGTCCCACTCGGGGTGACAAAGCAAAAACAAAGAGGTGATGGCTGGAAGGTTTAGAATGAATCGTAAACTCTAGCATTGCTCTGGGCAACCCTTCAGACCATCGTTCTTCACCTGCCAGGTCATTACAGAAGGGGAAAGACCATATGCAAATCAGGCTTGGTCCCACCCCAAAAGGGGCAGTCCAGCCCGAACTGCTAGGTCACATTCCTTCTACATGAGACCACAAGCATCCCCAAACATGTTTCGGCTTTGTTGGGCATCATCAGCGAGGAGTAGCTTGGGTCTCTAGGCCCAGCAGGCACGGGACCCATGTCTGGGCATACCCGTCCCACTCGGGGTGACAAAGCAAAAACATAGAAATGATGGGTGTAAACTTTAGAATGAATCTTAACCTCTAGCAGTGCTCTGGGCAACTCTCCGGACCATCGTTCTTCACCTGCCAAGCCATTGCAGAAGGGGAAAGACCATATGCAAATCAGGCTTGGTCCGACCCCAAAAGGGGCAGTCCAGCCCGAACTGCTAGATCACATCCCTTCTGCATGAGACCACAAGCATCCCCAAATATGTTTCAACCTTGGTGGGCCTCATCAGTGAGGAGTAGCTTGGGTCTCTAGGCCCAGAAGGCACGGGACCCACGTCTGGGCATAGCCGTCCCACTTGGAGCGACAAAGCAAAAACAAAGAGTTGATGGCTGGAAGGTTTAGAATTAATCTTAACCTCTGGCATTGCTCTGGGCAATCCTCCAGACCATCGTTCTTCACCTGCCAAGCCATTACAAAAGGGGAAAGACCATATGCAAATCAGGCTTGGTCCCACCCCAAAAGGGGCAGTCCAGCCCGAACTGCTATGTCACATCCCTTCTGCATGATAACCACAAGCATCCCCAAACATGTTTCAGCCTTGTTGGGTCTCATCAGTGAGGGGTAGATTGGGTCTCTAGGCCCAGCAGGCACGGGACCCACGTCTGGGCATACCCGTCCCACTCGGGGGTGACAAAGGAAAAACAAAGAGTTGATAGTTGGAAGGTTTAGAATGAATCGTAACCTCTGGCATTGTTCTGCGCAACCTTTCAGACCATCGTTCTTCACCTGCCAAGCCATTACAGAAGGGGGAACACCATATGCAAATCAGGCTTGGTCCCACCCCAAAAGGGGCAGTCCAGCCCTAACTGCTAGGTCACATCCCTTCTGCACAAGACCACAAGCATTCCCAAACATGTTTCAGCCTTGTTGGTCCTCATCAGCGAGGAGTAGCTTGGGTCTCTAGGCCCAGCAGGTATGGAAACACGTCTGGGCATACCCGTCCCACTTGGGGTGACAAAATAAAAACAAAGAGGTGATGGCTGGAAGGTTTAGAATGAATCTTAACCTCTGGCATTGCTGTGGGCAACCCTCCAGACCATCGTTCTTTACCTGCCAAGCATTACAGAAGGGGAAAGACCATACGCAAATCAGGCTTGGTCCCACCCCAAAAGGGGCAGTCCAGCCCGAACTGTTAGTTCACATCCCTTCTGGCACGAGACCCCAAGCATCCCCAAACATGTTTCAGTCTTGTTGGGACTCATCATTTAGGAATAGCTTGGGTCTCTAGGCCCAGCAGGTACGTTACCCACGTCTGGGCATACCCGTCCCACTCGGGGTGACAAAGCAAAAACAAAGATTTGATGGCTGTAAGGTTTAGAATGAATGTCAACCTCTGGCATTGCTCTGGGCAACCCTCCAGACCATCGTTCTTCACCTGCCAAGCCATTACAGAAGTGGAAAGACCATATGCAAATCAGGTTTGGTCCCACTCCAAAAGGGGCAGTCCGGCCCGAACTGCTAGGTCACATCCCTTTTTCACAAGACCACAAGCATCCCCAAACCTGTTAGAGCCTTGTTAGGCCTCATCAGTGGGGAGTAGCTCGGGTCTCTAAGACCAGTCGGCATGGGACCCACGTCTAGGCATACCCATCCCACTCGGGGTGACAAAGCACAAACAAAGTGGTGATGGCTGGAAGGTTTAGAATGAATCTTAACCTCTGGCATTGTTCTGGGCAACCCTCCAGACCATCGTTCTTCACCTGCCAAACCATTACAGAAGGGGAAAGACCATATGCATCAGGCTTGGTCCCACCCCAAAAGGGACAGTCCAGCCCGAACTGCTAGGTCACATCCCTTCTGCAGGAGACCACAAGCATCCCCAAACATGTTTCAGCCTTGTTCGGCCTCATCAGTGGGGAATAGCTTGGGTCTGTAGGCCCAACAAGCACGTTACCCATGTCTTGGCATACCCGTCCCACTCGGGGTGACAAAGCAAAAACAAAGAGGTGATGGCTGGAAGGTTTAGAATGAATCGTAACCTCTAGCTTTGCTCTGGGCAACCCTCCAGACCATCCGTCTTCACCTGCCATGCCATTACAGAAGGGGAAATACCATTTGCAAATCTGGCTTGTTCCACCCCAAAAGCGGCATTCCAGCCCAAACTGCTAGGTCACATCCCTTCTAGACGAGACCACAAGCATCGCCAAACATGTTTCAGCCTTGTTGGGCCTCATCAGTGAGGAGTAGCTTGGGTGTTTAGGCCCACCAGTCACGGGACCCATGTCTGGACATACCCATCCCATTCGGGGTGACAAAGCAAAAACAAAGAGGTGATGGCTGGAAGGTTAAGAATTAATCTTAACCTCTGGCATTGCTCTGGGCAACCCTCCAGACCATTGTTCTTCACCTGCCAGGCCATTACAGAAGGGGAAAGACCATATGCATATCAGGCTTGTTCCCACCCCAAAATGGGCAGTCCAGCCCGAACTGCTAGGTCACATCCCTTCTACATGAGACCACAAGCATCCCCAAACATGTTTCAGCCTTGTTGGGCCACATCAGTGAGGAGTAGCTTAGGTCTCTTGACCCAGCCAGCATGTTACCCACATCTGGGCATACCCGTCCCACTCGGGGTGACAAAGCAAAAACAAAGAGGTGATGGCTGTAAGCTTTAGAATGAATCTTAACTTCTGGCGGTGCTCTGGGCAACCCTCCGGACCATCGTTCTTCACCTGCCAAGCCATTACAGAAGGGGAAAGACCATATGCAAATCAGGCTTGGTCCGACCCCAAAAGGGGCAGTCCAGCCCGAACTGCTAGGTCACATCCCTCCTGCACAAGACCACAAGCATCCCCAAACATGTTTCAGCCTTCTTGGGCATCATCAGTGAGGAGTAGCTTGGGTCTCTAGGCCCAGCAGGCACGGGACCCATGCCTGGGCATACCTGTCCCACTCGAGGTGACAAAGCAAAAACATAGAAATGATGGCTGTAAGCTTTAGAATGAATCTTAACTTCTGGCGGTGCTCTGTGCCACCCTCCGGACCATCGTTCTTCACCTGCCAAGCCATTACAGAAGGGGAAAGACCATGTGCAAATCAGGCTTGGTCCGACCCCAAAAGGGGCAGTCCAGCCCGAACTGCTAGGTCACATCCCTTCTGCATGAGACCACAAGCATCCCCAAACATGTTTCAGCCTTGTTGGGCCTCATCAGTGAGGAGTAGATTGGGTTTCTAGGCCCAGCAGGCACAGGACCCACGTCTGGGCATACCCGTGCCACTCGGGGTGACAAAGCAAAAACAAAGATTTGACGGCTGTAAGGTTTAGAATGAATCTCAACCTCTGGCATTGCTCTGGGCAACCCTCCAGACCATTGTTCTTCACCTGCCAAACCATTACAGAAGGGGAAAGACCATATGCAAATCAGGCTTGGTCCCACCCCAAAAGGGGCAGTCCAGCCCGAACTGCTAGGTCACATCCCTTCTGCACGAGACCACAAGCATCCCCAAACATGTTTCAGCCTTGTTCGGCCTCATCAGTGGGGAATAGCTTGGGTCTCTAGGCCCAACAAGCACGTTACCCATGTCTTGGCATACCCTTCCCACTCGGGATGACAAAGCAAAAACAAAGAGGTGATGGCTGGAAGGTTTAGAATGAATCGTAACCTCTGGCTTTGCTCTGGGCAACCCTCCAGACCATCCTTCTTCACCTGCCATGCCATTACAGAAGGGGAAATACCATATGCAAATCTGGCTTGGTCCACCCCAAAAGCGGCATTACAGCCCGAACTGCTAGGTCACATCCCTTCTAGACGAGACCACAAGCATCGCCAAACATGTTTCAGCCTTGTTGGGCCTCATCATTGAGGAGTAGCTTGGGTGTCTAGTTCCAGCAGTCACGGGACCCATGTCTCTGCATACCCGTCCCATTCGGGGTGACAAAGCAAAAACAAAGAGGTGATGGCTGGAAGGTTTAGAATGAATCTTAACCTCTGGCATTGCTCTGGGCAACCCTCCAGACCATTGTTCTTCATGTGCCAAGCTATTACAGAAGGGGAAAGACCATATGCAAATTAGACTTGGTTACACTGCAAAAGGGGCAGTCCAGTCGAACTGCTAGGTCACATCCCTTCTGCACAAGACCACAAGCATCCCCAAACCTGTTTCAGCCTTGTTGGGCCTCATCAGTGAGGGGTAGCTCGGGTCTCTAAGCCCAGTCGGCACGGGACCCACGTCTGGGCATAACCATCCCACTCGGGGTGACAAAGCAAAAACAAAGAGATGATGGCTGGAAGGTTTGGAATAAATCGAAACCTCTGGCATTGCTCTGGCCAACCCTCCAGACCATCATTCTTCACCTGCCAAGCAGTACAGAAGGAGAAAGACCATATGCAAATCAGGCTTGGTCCCACCCCATAAGGGGTAGTCCAGCCCGAACTGCTAGGTCACGTCCCTTCTGCATGAGACCACAAGCATCCCCAAACATGTTTCAGCCTTGTTGGGCCTCATCACTGAGGAGTAGATTGGGTCTCTAGGCCCAGCAGGCACGGGACCCACGTCTGGGCATACCTGTCCCACTCGGGGTGACAAAGCAAAAACATAGAAATGATGGCTGGAAGGTTTAGAATGAATCTTAACCTCTGGCAATGCTCTGGGTAACCCTCCAGACCATTGTTCTTCATGTGCCAAGCTATTACAGAAGGGGAAAGACCATATGCAAATTAGACTTGGTTACACTGCAAAAGGGGCAGTCCAGTCCGAACTGCTAGGTCACATCCCTTCTGCACAAGACCACAAGCATCCCCAAACCTGTTTCAGCCTTGTTGGGCCTCATCAGTGAGGGGTAGCTCGGGTCTCTAGGCCCAGCAGGCACGGGACCCATGTCTGGGCATACCCGTCCCACTCGGGGTGACAAAGCAAAAACAAAGAGGTGATGGCTGGAAGGTTTAGAATGAATCGTAAACTCTGGCATTGCTCTGGGCAACCCTTCAGACCATCGTTCTTCACCTGCCAGGACATTACAGAAGGGGAAAGACCATATGCATATCAGGCTTGGTCCCACCCCAAAAGGGGCAGTCCAGCCCGAACTGCTAGGTCACATTCCTTCTACATGAGACCACAAGCATCCCCAAACATGTTTCAGCCTTGTTGGGCATCATCAGCGAGGAGTAGCTCGGGTCTCTAGGCCCAGCAGGCACGGGACCCATGTCTCGGCATACCCGTCCCACTCGGGGTGACAAAGCAAAAACAAAGAGGTGATGGCTGGAAGGTTTAGAATGAATCTTAACCTCTGGCAGTGCTCTGGGCAACTCTCCAGACCATCGTTCTTCACCTGCCAAGCCATTACAGAAGGGGAAAAGACCATATGCAAATCAGGCTTGGTCCCACCCCAAAAGGGGCATTCCAGCCCTAACTGCTAGGTCACATCACTTCTGCACAAGACCACAAGCATTCCCAAACATGTTTCAGCCTTGTTGGGCCTCATCAGTGGGGAGTAGCTTGGGTCTCTTGGCCCAGCATGCACGTTACCCACGTCTGGGCATACCCGTCCCACTCGGGGTGACAAAGCAAAAACAAAAAGGTGATGGCTGGAAGGATTAGAATGAATCGTAACCTCTGGCATTGCTCTGGGCAACCCTCGAGACCATCATTCTTCACCTGCCATACCATTACAGAAGGGGAAAGACCATATGCAAATCAGGCTTGGTCCCACCCCGAAAGGGGCAGTCCAGCCCGAACTGCTAGGTCACATTCCTTCTACATGAGACCAAAGCATCCCCAAACATGTTTCGGCCTTGTTGGACATCATCAGCGAGGAGTAGCTTGGGTCTCTAGGCCTAGCAGGCATGGGACCCATGTCTGGGCATACCTGTCCCACTCGGGGTGACAAAGCAAAAACATAGAAATGATGGCTGTAAACTTTAGAATGAATCTTAACCTCTGGCAGTGCTCTGGGCAACTCTCCGGACCATCGTTCTTCACCTGCCAAGCCATTACAGAAGGGGAAAGACCATATGCAAATCAGGCTTGGTCCGACCCCAAAAGGGCAGTCCAGCCCGAACTGCTAGGTCACATCCCTTCTGCATGAGACCACAAGCATCCCCAAATATGTTTCAACCTTGGTGGGCCTCATCAGTGAGGAGTAGCTTGGGTCTCTAGGCCCAGAAGGCACGGGACCCACGTCTGGGCATAGCCGTCCCACTTGGAGTGACAAAGCAAAAACAAAGAGGTGATGGCTGGAAGGTTTGGAATGAATCGTAACCTCTGGCATTGCTCTGGGCAACCCTCCAGACCATCGTTCTTTACCTGCCAAGCATTACAGAAGGGGAAAGACCATACGCAAATCAGGCTTGGTCCGACCACAAAAGGGGCAGTCTATCCCGAACTACTAGACCACATCCCTTCTGCACGAGACCACAAGCATCCCCAAACATGTTTCAGCCTTGTTGGGCATCATCATTGAGGAGTAGCTTGGGTCTCTAGGCCTAGCAGGCCCGGGACCCACTTCTGGGCATACCCGTCCCACTCGGGATGACAAAGCAAAAACAAAGAGGTGATGGCTGGAAGGTTTAGAATGAATCGTAAACTCTGGCATTGCTCTGGGCAACCCTTCAGACCATCGTTCTTCACCTGCCAGGCCATTACAGAAGGGGAAAGACCATATGCATATCAGGCTTGGTCCCACCCCAAAAGGGGCAGTCCAGCCCAAACTGCTAGGTCACATTCCTTCTACACGAGACCACAAGCATCCCCAAACATGTTTCGGCCTTGTTGGGCATCATCAGCGAGGAGTAGCTTGGGTCTCTAGGCCTAGCAGGCACGGGACCCATGTCTGGGCATACCTGTCCCACTCGGGGTGACAAATCAAAAACATAGAAATGATGGCTGTAAGCTTTAGAATGAAACTTAACTTCTGGCGGTGCTCTGGGCAACCCTCCGGACCATCGTTCTTCACCTGCCAAGCCATTACAGAAGGGGAAAGACCATATGCAAATCAGGCTTGGTCCGACCCCATAAGGGGCAGTCCACCCCGAACTGCTAGGTCACATCCCTTCTGCATGAGACCACAAGTATCCCCAAACATGTTTCAGCCTTGTTGGGCCTCATCAGTGAGGAGTAGATTGGGTCTCTAGGCCCAGCAGGCACGGGACCCATGTCTGGTCATACCCGTCCCACTCGGGGTAACAAAGCAAAAACAAAGAGGTGATGGCTGGAAGGTTTAGAATGAATCGTAAACTCTGGCATTGCTCTGGGCAACCCTTCAGACCATCGTTCTTCACCTGCCAGGCCATTACAGAAGGGGAAAGACCATATGCATATCAGGCGTGGTCCCACCCCAAAAGGGGCAGTCCAGCCCGAACTGCTAGGTCACATTCCTTCTACATGAGACCACAAGCATCCCCAAACATGTTTTGGCCTTGTTGGGCATCATCAGCGAGGAGTAGCTTGGGTCTCTAGGCCTAGCAGGCACGGGACCCATGTCTGGGCATACCTTTCCCACTCGGGGTGACAAAGCAAAAACATAGAAATGATGGCTGTAAACTTTAGAATGAATCTTAACCTCTGGCAGTGCTCTGGGCAACTCTCCGGACCATCGTTCTTCACCTGCCAAGCCATTACAGAAGGGGAAAGACCATATGCAAATCAGGCTTGGTCCGACCCCAAAAGGGCAGTCCAGCCCGAACTGCTAGGTCACATCCCTTCTGCATGAGACCACAAGCATCCCCAAATATGTTTCAACCTTGGTGGGCCTCATCAGTGAGGAGTAGCTTGGGTCTCTAGGCCCAGAAGGCACGGGACCCACGTCTGGGCATAGCCGTCCCACTTGGAGTGACAAAGCAAAAACAAAGAGGTGTTGGCTGGAAGGTTTGGAATGAATCGTAACCTCTGGCATTGCTCTGGGCAACCCTCCAGACCATCGTTCTTTACCTGCCAAGCATTACAGAAGGGGAAAGACCATACGCAAATCAGGCTTGGTCCGACCACAAAAGGGGCAGTCTATCCCGAACTACTAGACCACATCCCTTCTGCACGAGACCACAAGCATCCCCAAACATGTTTCAGCCTTGTTGGGCATCATCATTGAGGAGTAGCTTGGGTCTCTAGGCCTAGCAGGCCCGGGACCCACTTCTGGGCATACCCGTCCCACTCGGGATGACAAAGCAAAAACAAAGAGGTGATGGCTGGAAGGTTTAGAATGAATCGTAAACTCTGGCATTGCTCTGGGCAACCCTTCAGACCATCGTTCTTCACCTGCCAGGCCATTACAGAAGGGGAAAGACCATATGCATATCAGGCTTGGTCCCACCCCAAAAGGGGCAGTCCAGCCCAAACTGCTAGGTCACATTCCTTCTACACGAGACCACAAGCATCCCCAAACATGTTTCGGCCTTGTTGGGCATCATCAGCGAGGAGTAGCTTGGGTCTCTAGGCCTAGCAGGCACGGGACCCATGTCTGGGCATACCTGTCCCACTCGGGGTGACAAATCAAAAACATAGAAATGATGGCTGTAAGCTTTAGAATGAAACTTAACTTCTGGCGGTGCTCTGGGCAACCCTCCGGACCATCGTTCTTCACCTGCCAAGCCATTACAGAAGGGGAAAGACCATATGCAAATCAGGCTTGGTCCGACCCCATAAGGGGCAGTCCACCCCGAACTGCTAGGTCACATCCCTTCTGCATGAGACCACAAGTATCCCCAAACATGTTTCAGCCTTGTTGGGCCTCATCAGTGACGAGTAGATTGGGTCTCTAGGCCCAGCAGGCACGGGACCCATGTCTGGTCATACCCGTCCCACTCGGGGTAACAAAGCAAAAACAAAGAGGTGATGGCTGGAAGGTTTAGAATGAATCGTAAACTCTGGCATTGCTCTGGGCAACCCTTCAGACCATCGTTCTTCACCTGCCAGGCCATTACAGAAGGGGAAAGACCATATGCATATCAGGCGTGGTCCCACCCCAAAAGGGGCAGTCCAGCCCGAACTGCTAGGTCACATTCCTTCTACATGAGACCACAAGCATCCCCAAACATGTTTTGGCCTTGTTGGGCATCATCAGCGAGGAGTAGCTTGGGTCTCTAGGCCTAGCAGGCACGGGACCCATGTCTGGGCATACCTTTCCCACTCGGGGTGACAAAGCAAAAACATAGAAATGATGGCTGTAAACTTTAGAATGAATCTTAACCTCTGGCAGTGCTCTGGGCAACTCTCCGGACCATCGTTCTTCACCTGCCAAGCCATTACAGAAGGGGAAAGACCATATGCAAATCAGGCTTGGTCCGACCCCAAAAGGGGCAGTCCAGCCCGAACTGCTAGGTCACATCCCTTCTGCATGAGACCACAAGCATCCCCAAATATGTTTCAACCTTGGTGGGCCTCATCAGTGAGGAGTAGCTTGGGTCTCTAGACCCAGAAGGCACGGGACCCACGTCTGGGCATAGCCGTCCCACTTGGAGTGACAAAGCAAAAACAAAGAGTTGATGGCTGGAAGGTTTAGAATGAATGTTAACCTCTGGCATTGTTCTGGGCAATCCTCCGGACCATCGTTCTGCACCTGCCAAGCCATTACAGAAGGGGAAAAGACCATATGCAAATCAGGCTTGGTCCCACCCCAAAAGGGGCATTCCAGCCCTAACTGCTAGGTCACATCCCTTCCGCATGATAACCACAAGGATCCCCAAACATGTTTCAGCCTTGTTGGGCCTCATCAGTGAGGAGTAGATTGGGTCTCTAGGCACAGCAGGCACGGGACCCACGTCTGGGCATACCCGTCCCACTCGGTTCGACAAAGCAAAAACAAAGAGGTGATGGTTGGAAGGTTTAGAATGAATCGTAACCTCTGGCATTGTTCTGGGCAACCTTTCAGACCATCGTTCTTCACCTGCCGAGCAATTACAGAAGGGGGAACACAATATGCAAATCAGACTTGGTCCCACCCCAAAAGGGGCAGTCCAGCCCTAACTGCTAGGTCACATCCCTTCTGCACAAGACCACAAGCATTCCCAAACATGTTTCAGCCTTGTTGGGCCTCATCAGTGAGGAGTAGCTTGGGTCTCTTGGCCCAGCATGCACGTTACCCACGTCTGGGCATACCCGTCCCACTCGGGGTGACAAAGCAAAAACAAAAAGGTGATGGCTGGAAGGTTTAGAATGAATCTAAACCTGTGGCATTGCTCTGGGCAACCCTCCAGACCATCGTTCTTCACCTGCCAAGCATTACAGAAGGGGAAAGTCCATATGCAAATCAGGCTTGGTCCCACCCCAAAAGGGGCAGTCCAGCCCAAACTGCTAGGTCACATCCCTTCTGCAGAAGACCACAAGCATCCGTAAACAGTTTTCTGCCTTTTTCGGCCTCATCAGTGGGGAGTAGCTTGGGTCTCTAGGCCCAGCATGCACGGGACCCATGTCTGGGCATACCCATCCCACTTGGGGTGACAAAGCAAAAACAAAGAGGTGATGGCTGGAAGGATTAGAATGAATCGTAACCTCTGGCATTGCTCTGGCAACCCTCCAGACCATCATTCTTCACCTGCCATACCATTACAGAAGGGGAAAGACCATATGCAAATCAGGCTTGGTCCCACCCCGAAAGGGGCAGTCCAGCCCGAACTGTTAGGTCACATTCCTTCTACATGAGACCACAAGCATCCCCAAACATGTTTCGGCCTTGTTGGGCATCATCAGCGAGGAGTAGCTTGGGTCTCTAGGCCTAGCAGGCACGGGACCCATGTCTGGGAATACCTGTCCCACTCGGGGTGACAAATCAAAAACATAGAAATGATGGATGTAAGCTTTAGAATGAATCTTAACTTCTGGCGGTGCTCTTGTCAACCCTCCGGACCATCGTTCTTCACCTGCCAAGCCATTACAGAAGGGGAAAGACCATATGCATATCAGGCTTGGTCCCACCCCAAAAGGGGCAGTCCAGCCCGAACTGCTAGGTCACATCCCTTCTGCATGAGACCACAAGCATCCCCAAACATGTTTCAGCCTTGTTGGGCCTCATCAGTGAGGAGTAGATTGGGTCTCTAGGCCCAGCAGGCACGGGACCCATGTCTGGGCATACCCGTCCCACTCGGGGTGACAAAGCAAAAACAAAGAGGTGATGGCTGGAAGGTTTAGAATGAATCGTAAACTCTGGCATTGCTCTGGGCAACCCTTCAGACCATCGTTCTTCACCTGCCAGGCCATTACAGAAGGGGAAAGACCATATGCAAATCAGGCTTGGTCCGACCCCAAAAGGGGCAGTCCAGCCCGAACTGCTAGGTCACATCCCTTCTGCATGAGACCACAAGCATCCCCAAATATGTTTCAACCTTGGTGGGCCTCATCAGTGAGGAGTAGATTGGGTCTCTAGGTCTCTAGGCCCAGCAGGCACGGGACCCATGTCTGGGCATACCCATCCCACTCGGGGTGACAAAGCAAAAACAAAGAGGTGATGGCTGGAAGGTTTAGAATGAATCGTAAACTCTGGCATTGCTCTGGGCAACCCTTCAGACCATCGTTCTTCACCTGCCAGGCCATTACAGAAGGGGAAAGACTATATGAAAACCGGGCTTGGTCCCACCCCAAAAGGGACAGTCCAACCTGAACTGCTAGGTCACATCCCTTCGGCATGAGACCACAAGCATCCCCAAACATGTTTCAGCCTTGTTGGGCCTCATCAGTGAGGAGTAGATTGGGTCTCTAGGCCCAGCAGGCACGGTCCCACGTCTGGGTATACCCATCCCATTCGGGGTGACAAAGCAAAACAAAGAGGTGATGGCTGGAAGATTTGGAATGAATCGTAACCTCTGGCATTGCTCTGGGCAACCCCCCAGACCATCGTTCTTTACCTGCCAAGCATTACAGAAGGGGAAAGACCATACGCAAATCAGGCTTGGTCCCACCCCAAAAGGGACAGTCCAACCTGAACTGCTAGGTCACATCCCTTCTGCAAGAGACCACAAGCATTCCCAAACATGTTCCAGCCTTGTTGGGCCTCATCAGTGAGGAGTAGCTTAGGTCTCTTGACCCAGCCAGCATGTTACCCACATCTGGGCATAACCGTCCCACTCGGGGTGACAAAGCAAAAACAAAGAGGTGATGGCTGGAAGGTTTAGAATGAATCTTAACCTGTGGCATTGCTCTGGGCAACCCTCCGGACCATCGTTCTTCACCTGCCAAGCATTACAGAAGGGGAAAGACCATATGCAAATCAGGCTTGGTCCCACCCCAAAAGGGGCAGTCCAGCCCAAACTGCTAGGTCACATCCCTTCTGCACAAGACTACAAGCATCCCTAAACATGTTTCAGCCTTGTTCGGCCTCATCAGTGGGGAGTAGCTTGGGTCTCTAGGCCCAGCAGGCACGGGACCCACGTCTGGGCATACCCGTCCCACTCGGGGTGACAAAGCAAAAACAAAGAGGTGATGGCTGGAAGGTTTAGAATGAATCGTAAACTCTGGCATTGCTCTGGGCAACCCTTCAGACCATTGTTCTTCACCTGCCAGGCCATTACAGAAGGGGAAAGACCATATGCATATCAGGCTTGATTCCACCCTAAAAGGGGCAGTCCAGCCCGAACTGCAAGGTCACATCCCTTCTGCATGAAACCACAAGCATCCCCAAATATGTTTCAACCTTGGTGGGCCTCATCAGTGTGGAGTAGCTTGGGTCTCTAGGCCCAGAAGGCACGGGGCCCACGTCTGGGCATAGCCGTCCCACTTGGAGTGACAAAGCAAAAACAAAGAGTTGATGGCTGTAAGGTTTAGAATGAATGTTAACCTCTGGCATTGTTCTGGGCAATCCTCCGGACCATCGTCCTTCACATGCCAAGCCATTACAGAAGGGGAAAAGACCATATGCAAATCAGGCTTGGTCCCACCCCAAAAGGGGCATTCCAGCCCTAACTGCTAGGTCACATCCCTTCTGCATGATAACCACAAGCATCCCCAAACATGTTTCAGCCTTGTTGGGCCTCATCAGCGAGGAGTAGATTGGGTCTCTAGGCCCAGCAGGCACGGGACCCACGTCTGGGCATACCCGTCCCACTCGGGGCGACAAAGCAAAAACAAAGAGGTGATGGTTGGAAGGTTTAGAATGAATCGTAACCTCTGGCATTGTTCTGGGCAACCTTTCAGACCATCGTTTTTCACCTGCCAAGCAATTACAGAAGGGGGAACACAATATGCAAATCAGACTTGGTCCCACCCCAAAAGAGGCAGTCCAGCCCTAACTGCTAGGTCACATCCCTTCTGCACAAGACCAAAAGCATTCCCAAACATGTTTCAACCTTGTTGGGCCTCATCAGTGAAGAGTAGCTTGGGTATCTAGGCCCAGCAGTCACGGGACCCATGTCTGGGTATACCCATCCCATTCGGGGTGACAAAGCAAAACAATGAGGTGATGGCTGGAAGGTTTGGAATGAATCGTAACCTCTGGCATTGCTCTGGGCACCCCTACAGACCATCGTTCTTCACCTGCCAAGCCATTACAGAAGGGGAAAGACTATATGCAAACCGGGCTTGGTCCCACCCCAAAAGGGACAGTCCAACCTGAACTGCTAGGTCACATCCCTTCTGCACGAGACCACAAGCATCCCCAAACATGTTTCAGCCTTGTTGGTCCTCATCAGCGAGGAGTAGCTTGGGTCTCTTGGCCCAGCAGGTATGGAAACACGTCTGGGAATACCCGTCCCACTTGGGGTGACAAAATAAAAACAAAGAGGTGATGGCTAGAAGGTTTAGAATGAATCGTAACCTCTGGCATTGCTCTGGGCAACCCTCCAGACCATCGTTCTTTACCTGCCAAGCATTACAGAAGGGGAAAGACCATACGCAAATCAGGCTTGGTCCCACCCCAAAAGGGACAGTCCAACCTGAACTGCTAGGTCACATCCCTTCTGCAAGAGACCACAAGCATTCCCAAACATGTTTCAGCCTTGTTGGGCCTCATCAGTGAGGAGTAGCTTAGGTCTCTTGACCCAGCCAGCATGTTACCCACATCTGGGCATACCCGTCCCACTCGGGGTAACAAAGCAAAAACAAAGAGGTGATGGCTGGAAGGTTTAGAATGAATCTTAACCTGTGGCATTGCTCTGGGCAACCCTCCGGACCATCGTTCTTCACCTGCCAAGCATTACAGAAGGGGAAAGACCATATGCAAATCAGGCTTGGTCCCACCCCAAAAGGGGCAGTCCAGCCCAAACTGCTAGGTCACATCCCTTCTGCACAAGACTACAAGCATCCCTAAACATGTTTCAGCCTTGTTCGGCCTCATCAGTGGGGAGTAGCTTGGGTCATTAGGCCCAGCAGGCACGGGACCCATGTCTGGGCATACCCATCCCATTTGGGGTGACAAAGCAAAAACAAAGAGGTGATGGCTGGAAGGTTTAGAATGAATCGTAACCTCTGGCATTGCTCTGGGCAACCCTCCAGACCATCATTCTTCACCTGCCATGCCATTACAGAAGGGGAAAGACCATATGCAAATCAGGCTTGGTCCCACCCTGAAAGGGGCAGTCCAGCCCGAACTGCTAGGTCACATCCCTTCTACACGAGACCACAAGCATCCCCAAACATGTTTCAGCCTTGTTGGGCATCATCATTGAGGAGTAGCTTGGGTCTCTAGGCCCAGCAGGCACGCGACCCATATCTGGGCATACCTGTCCCACTCGGGGTGACAAAGCAAAAACATAGAAATGATGGCTGTAAGCTTTAGAATGAATCTTAACTTCTGGCGGTGCTCTGGGCAACCCTCCGGACCATTGTTCTTCACCTGCCAAACCATTACAGAAGGGGAAAGACCATATGCAAATCAGGCTTGGTCCAACCCCAAAAGGGGCAGTCCAGCCCGAACTGCTAGGTCACATCCCTTCGGCATTAGACCACAAGCATCCCCAAACATGTTTCAGCCTTGTTGGGCCTCATCAGTGAGGAGTAGATTGGGTCTCTAGGCCCAGCAGGCACGGGACCCACGTCTGGGCATACCCGTCCCACTCGGGGTGACAAAGCAAAAACAAAGAGGTGATGGCTGGAAGGTTTAGAATGAATCGTTAACTCTGGCATTGCTCTGGGCAACCCTTCAGACCATCGTTCTTCACCTGCCAGGCCATTACAGAAGGGGAAAGACCATATGCATATCAGGCTTGGTCCCACCCTGAAAGGGGCAGTCCAGCCCGAACTGCTAGGTCACATTCCTTCTACATGAGACCACAAGCATCCCCAAACATGTTTCGGCCTTGTTGGGCATCATCAGCGAGGAGTAGCTTGGGTCTCTAGGCCTAGCAGGCACGGGACCCATGTCTGGGCATACCTGTCCCACTCGGGGTGACAAAGCAAAAACAAAAAGGTGATGGCTGGAAGGTTTAGAATGAATTGTAACCGCTGGCATTGCTCTGGGCAACCCTCCAGACCATCGTTCTTCACCTACCAAGCCATTACAGAAGGGGAAAGACCATATGCGAATCAGACTTGGTCGTACCCCAAAAGGGGGAGTCCAGCCAGAACCGCTAGGTCATTTCCCTTCTGCACGAGACCACAAGCATTCACAAACATGTTTCAGCCTTGTTCAGTCTCATCAGTGAGGAGTAGCTTGGGGAGCTAGGCCCAGCAGGCACGGGACCCACGGCTGGGCATACCCCTCCCATTCGGGTTGACAAAGCAAAAACAAAGAGGTAATGGCTGGAAGGTTTAGAATGAATCTTAACCGCTGGCATTGCTCTGGGCAACCCTCCAGACCATTGTTCTTCACCTGCCAAGCTATTACAGAAGGGGAAAGACCATATGCAAATTAGACTTGGTTCCACTGCAAAAGGGGCAGTCCAGTCCAAACTGCTAGGTCACATCCCTTCTGCACAAGACCACAAGCATCCCTAAACCTGTTTCAGCCTTGTTGGGCCTCATCAGTGAGGGGTAGCTCGGGTCTCTAAGCCCAGTCGGCACGGGACCCACATCTGGGCATACCCATCCCACTCGGGGTGACAAAGCAAAAACAAAGAGATGATGGCTGGAAGGTTTAGAATGAATCGAAACCTCTGGCATTGCTCTGGCCAACCCTCCAGACCATCATTCTTCACCTGCCAAGCAGTACAGAAGGGGAAAGACCACATGCAAATCAGGCTTGGTCCCACCCCATAAGGGGTAGTCCAGCCCGAACTGCTAGGTCACGTCCCATCTGCCCGTGACCACAAGCATCCCCAAACATGTTTCAGTCTTGTTGGGCCTCATCATTGAGGAGTAGCTTGGGTATCTAGGCCCAGCAGGCACGGGACCCATGTCTGGGCATACCCGTCCCACTTGGGGTGACAAAGCAAAAACAAAGAGGTGATGGCTGGAAGGTTTCTAATTAATCTTAACCTCTGGCATTGCTCTGAGCAACCCACCAGACCATCGTTCTTCACCTGCCAAGCAATTACAGAAGGGGAAAGACCATATGCAAATCAGGCTTGGTCCCACCCCAAAAGGGGCAGTCCAGTGCGAACTGCTAGGTCACATCCCTTCTGCACGAGACCACAAGCATCCCCAAACATGTTTCAGCCTTGCTGGACCTCATCAGTGAGGAGTAGCTTGGGTCTCTAGGCCCAGCAGGCACGGGACCCACGGCTGGGCATACCCGTCCTACTCGGGGTGACAAAGCAAAAACAAAGAGGTGATGGTTCAAGGTTTAGAATGAATCGTAACCTCTGGCATTGCTTTGGGCAACCCTCCAGACCATCGTTCTTCACCTGCCATGCCATTACAGAAGGGGAAAGACCATATGCAAATCTAGCTTGGTCTCACCCCAAAAGGGTTAGTCCAGCCCAACTGCTAAGTCATATCCCTTCTGCACGAGACCGCAATCATCCCCAAACATGTTTCAGCCTTGTTGGGCCTCACCAATGAGGAGTAGCTTGGATATCTAGGCCCAGCAGGCACGGGACCTACATCTGGGCAAACCCTTCCCACTCGGGGTGACAAAGCAAAAACAAAAACGTAATGTCTGGAAGGTTTAGAATGAATCTTAACCTCTGGCATTGCTCTGGGAAACCCTCCAGCCCATCGTTCTTCACCTGCCATGCCATTACAGAAGGGGAAAGACCATATGCCAATCAGGCTTGGTCCCACCCCAAAAGGGGTAGTCCAACCCGGACTGCTAGGTCACATCCCTTTTGCATGAGACCACAAGCATCCCCAAAACTGTTTCAGCTTTGTTGGGCCTCACCAATGAGGAGTAGCTTGGATATCTAGGCCCAGCAGGCATGGGACCCACATCTGGGCATACCCTTCCCACTCGGGGTGACAAAGCGAAAACAAAGAGGTGATGGCTGGAAGGTTTAGAATGAATCTTAACCTGTGGCATTGCTCTGGGCAACCCTCCAGACCATCATTCTTCACCTGCCATGCCTTTACAGAAGGGGAAAGACCATATGCAAATCAGGCTTGGTCCCACCCTGAAAGGGGCAGTCCAGCCTGAACTGCTAGATCACATCCCTTCTACACGAGACCACAAGCATCCCCAAACATGTTTCAGCCTTGTTGGGCCTCATCAGTGAGGAGTAGCTTGGGTATCAGGAGTCACGGGACCCATGTCTGGGCATACCCATCCCATTCAGGGTGACAAAGCAAAAACAAGGAGGTGATGGCTGGAAGGTTTGGAATGAATCGTAACCTCTGGCATTGCTCTGGGCACCCCTACAGACCATCGTTCTTCACCTGCCAAGCCATTACAGAAGATGAAAGACTATATGCAAACTGGGCTTGGTCCCACCCCAAAAGGGACAGTCCAACCTGAACTGCTAGGTCACATCCCTTCTGCGCGAGACCACAAGCATTCCCAAACATGTTTCAACCTTGTTGGGCCTCATCAGTGAGGAGTAGCGTGGGTATCAGGAGTCACGGGACCCATGTCTGGGCATACCCATCCCATTCGGGGTGACAAAGCAAAAACAAAGAGGTGATGGCTGGAAGGTTTGGAATGAATCGTAACCTCTGGCATTGCTCTGGGCACCCCTACAGAACATCGTTCTTCACGTGCCAAGCCATTACAGAAGGGGAAAGACTGTATGAAAATCAGGCTTGGTCCCACCCCAAAAGGGACAGTCCAACCTGAACTGCTAAGTCACATCCCTTCTGCATGAGACCACAAGCATTCCCAAACATGTTTCAGCCTTGTTGGGCCTCATCAGTGAGGAGTAGCTTAGGTCTCTTGACCCAGCCAGCATGTTACCCACATCTGGGCATACCCGTCCCACTCGGGGTGACAAAGCAAAAACAAAGAGGTGATGGCTGGAAGGTTTAGAATGGATCTTAACCTGTGGCATTGCTCTGGGCAACCCTCCAGACCACCATTCTTCACCTGCCATGCCATTACAGAAGGGGAAAGACCATATGCAAATCAGGCTTGGTCCCACCCTGAAAGGGGCAGTCCAGCCTGAACTGCTAGGTCACATCCCTTCTACACGAGACCACAAGCATCCCCAAACATGTTTCAGCCTTGTTGGGCCTCATCAGCGAGGAGTAGCTTGGGTCTCTAGGCCCAGCAGGTATGGAAACACGTCTGGGCATACCCGTCTCACTTGCGGTGACAAAATAAAAACAAAGAGGTGATGGCTGGAAGGTTTAGAATGAATCGTAACCTCTGGCATTGCTCTGGGCAACCCTCCAGACCATCGTTCTTTACCTGCCAAGCATTACAGAAGGGGAAAGACCATACGCAAATCAGGCTTGGTCCCACCCCAAAAGGGGCAGTCCGGCCCGAACTGCTAGGTCACATCCCTTTTTCACAAGACCACAAGCATCCCCAAACCTGTTTCAGCCTTGTTAGGCCTCATCAGTGAGGAGTAGCTCGGGTCTCTAAGACCAGTCGGCACGGGACCCACGTCTAGGCATACCCATCCCACTCGGGGTGACAAAGCAAAAACAAAGAGGTGATGGCTGGAAGGTTTAGAATGAATCTTAACCTCTGGCATTGTTCTGGGCAACCCTCCAGACCATCGTTCTTCACCTGCCAAACCATTACAGAAGGGGAAAGACCATATGCAAATCAGGCTTGGTCCCACCCCAAAAGGGACAGTCCAGCCCGAACTGCTAGATCACATCCCTTCTGCACGAGACCACAAGCATCCCCAAACATGTTTCAGCCTTGTTCGGCCTCATCAGTGGGGAATAGCTTGGGTCTCTAAATCAACAACAAGCACGTTACCCATGTCTTGGCATACCCGTTCCACTCGGGGTGACAAAGCAAAAACAAAGAGGTGATGGCTGGAAGGTTTAGAATGAATCGTAAATTCTGGCGGTGCTCTGGGCAACCCTCCGGACCATCGTTCTTCACCTGCCAAGCCATTACAGAAGGGGAAAGACCATATGCAAATCTGGCTTGGTCCACCCTAAAAGCGGCATTCCAGCCCGAACTGCTAGGTCACATCCCTTCTAGACGAGACCACAAGCATCGCCAAACATGTTTCAGCCTTGTTGGGCCTCATCAGTGAGGAGTAGCTTGGGTGTCTAGGCCCAGCAGTCACGGGACCCATGTCTGGACATACCCATCCCATTCGGGGTGACAAAGCAAAAACAAAGAGGTGATGGCTGGAAGGTTTAGAATGAATCTTAACCTCTGGCATTGCTCTGGGCAACCCTCCAGACCATTGTTCTTCACCTGCCAAGCTATTACAGAAGGGGAAAGACCATATGCAAATTAGACTTGGTTACACTGCAAAAAGGGCAGTCCAGTCCGAACTTCTAGGTCACATCCCTTCTGCACAAGACCACAAGCATCCCCAAACATGTTTCAGTCTTGGTGGGCTTCATCAGTGAGGAGTAGCTTGAGTCTCTAGGCCCAGCAGGCACGGGACCCACTTCTGGCAAATACCCGTCCCACTCGGAGTGACAACGCAAAAACAAAGAGGTGATGGCTGGAAGGTTTAGAATGAATCGTAAATTCTGGCATTGCTCTGGGCAACCCTTCAGACCATCGTTCTTCACCTGCCAGGCCATTACAGAAGGGGAAAGAACATATGCATATCAGGCTTGTTCCCACCCCAAAATGGGCAGTCCAGCCCGAACTGCTAGGTCACATCCCTTCTACATGAGACCACAAGCATCCCCAAACATGTTTCAGCCTTGTTGGGCCACATCAGTGAGGAGTAGCTTAGGTATCTTGACCCAGCCAGCATGTTACCCACATCTGGGCATACCCATCCCACTTGGGGTGACAAAGCAAAAACAAAGAGGTGATGGCTGTAAGCTTTAGAATGAATCTTAACTTCTGGCGGTGCTCTGGGCAACCCTCCGGACCATCGTTCTTCACCTGCCAAGCCATTACAGAAGGGGAAAGACCATATGCAAATCAGGCTTGGTCCGACCCCAAAAGGGGCAGTCCAGCGCGAACTGCTAGGTCACATCCCTCCTGCACGAGACCACAAGCATCCCCAAACATGTTTCAGCCTTCTTGGGCATCATCAGTGAGGAGTAGCTTGGGTCTCTAGGCCCAGCAGGCACGGGACCCATGTCTGGGCATACCTGTCCCACTCGAGGTGACAAAGCAAAAACATAGAAATGATGGCTGTTAGCTTTAGAATGAATCTTAACTTCTGGCGGTGCTCTGGGCAACCCTCCGGACCATCGTTCTTCACCTGCCAAGCCCTTACAGAAGGGGAAAGACCTGTGCAAATCAGGCTTGGTCCGACCCCAAAAGGGGCAGTCCAGCCCGAACTGCTAGGTCACATCCCTTCTGCATGAGACCACAAGCATCCCCAAACATTTTTCAGCCTTGTTGGGCCTCATCACTGAGGAGTAGATTGGGTTTCTAGGCCCAGCAGGCACGGGACCCACGTCTGGGCATACCCGTCCCACTCGGGGTGACAAAGCAAAAACAAAGAGGTGATGGCTGGAAGGTTTAGAATAAATCGTAAACTCTAGCATTGCTCTGGGCAACCCTTCAGACCATCGTTCTTCACCTGCCAGGCCATTACAGAAGGGGAAAGACCATATGCAAATCAGGCTTGGTCCCACCCCAAAAGGGGCAGTCCATTTCGAACTGCTAGGTCACATCCCTTCTACATGAGACCACAAGCATCCCCAAACATGTTTCGGCCTTGTTGGGCATCATCAGCGAGGAGTAGCTTGGGTCTCTAGGCCCAGCAGGCACGGGACCCATGTCTGGGCATACCCGTCCCACTCGGAGTGACAAAGCAAAAACATAGAAATGATGGGTGTAAACTTTAGAATGAATCTTAACCTCTAGCAGTGCTCTGGGCAACTCTCCGGACCATCGTTCTTCACCTGCCAAGCCATTGCAGAAGGGGAAAGACCATATGCAAATCAGGCTTGGTCCGACCCCAAAAGGGGCAGTCCAGCCCGAACTGCTAGATCACATCCCTTCTGCATAAGACCACAAGCATCCCCAAATATGTTTCAACCTTGGTGGGCCTCATCAGTGAGGAGTAGCTTGGGTCTCTAGGCCCAGAAGGCACGGGACCCACGTCTGGGCATAGCCGTCCCACTTGGAGCGACAAAGCAAAAACAAAGAGTTGATGGCTGGAAGGTTTAGAATGAATCTTAACCTCTGGCATTGCTCTGGGCAATCCTCCGGACCATCGTTCTTCACCTGCCAAGCCATTACAAAAGGGGAAAGACCATATGCAAATCAGGCTTGGTCCCACCCCAAAAGGGGCAGTCCAGCCCGAACTGCTATGTCACATCCCTTCTGCATGATAACCAGAAGCATCCCCAAACATGTTTCAGCCTTGTTGGGTCTCATCAGTGAGGAGTAGATTGGGTCTCTAGGCCCAGCAGGCACGGGACCCACGTCTGGGCATACCCGTCCCACTCGGGGGTGACAAAGGAAAAACAAAGAGTTGATGGTTGGAAGGTTTAGAATGAATCGTAACCTCTGGCATTGTTCTGGGCAACCTTTCAGACCATCGTTCTTCACCTGCCAAGCCATTACAGAAGGGGGAACACCATATGCAAATCAGGCTTGGTCCCACCCCAAAAGGGGCAGTCCAGCCCTAACTGCTAGGTCACATCCCTTCTGCACAAGACCACAAGCATTCCCAAACATGTTTCAGCCTTGTTGGTCCTCATCAGCGAGGAGTAGCTTGGGTCTCTAGGCCCAGCAGGTATGGAAACACGTCTGGGCATACCCGTCCCACTTGGGGTGACAAAATAAAAACAAAGAGGTGATGGCTGGAAGGTTTAGAATGAATCGTAACCTCTGGCATTGCTGTGGGCAACCCTCCAGACCATCGTTCTTTACCTGCCAAGCATTACAGAAGGGGAAAGACCATACGCAAATCAGGCTTGGTCCCACCCCAAAAGGGGCAGTCCAGCCCGAACTGTTAGTTCACATCCCTTCTGGCACGAGACCCCAAGCATCCCCAAACATGTTTAAGTCTTGTTGGGACTCATCATTTAGGAATATCTTGGGTCTCTAGGCCCAGCAGGTACGTTACCCACGTCTGGGCATACCCGTCCCACTCGGGGTGACAAATCAAAAACAAAGATTTGATGGCTGTAAGCTTTAGAATGAATCTTAACTTCTGGCGGTGCTCTGTGCCACCCTCCGGACCATCGTTCTTCACCTGCCAAGCCATTACAGAAGGGGAAAGACCATGTGCAAATCAGGCTTGGTCCGACCCCAAAAGGGACAGTCCAGCCCAAACTGCTAGGTCACATCCCTTCTGCATGAGACCACAAGCATCCCCCAACCTGTTTCAGCCTTGTTAGGCCTCATCAGTGAGGAGTAGCTCTGGTCTCTAAGCCCAGTCGGCAGGGGACACACGTCTAGGCATACCCATCCCACTCGGGGTGACAAAGCAAAAACAAAGAGGTGATGGCTGGAAGGTTTAGAATGAATCTTAACCTCTGGCATTGTTCTGGGCAACCCTCCAGACCATTGTTCTTCACCTGCCAAACCATTACAGAAGGGGAAAGACCATATGCAAATCAGGCTTGGTCCCACCCCAAAAGGGGCAGTCCAGCCCGAACTGCTAGGTCACATCCCTTCTGCACGAGACCACAAGCATCCCCAAACATGTTTCAGCCTTGTTAGGCCTCATCAGTGGGGAGTAGCTCGGGTCTCTAAGACCAGTCGGCACGGGACCCACGTCTAGGCATACCCATCCCACTCGGGGTGACAAAGCAAAAACAAAGTGGTGATGGCTGGAAGGTTTAGAATGAATCTTAACCTCTGGCATTGTTCTGGGCAACCCTCCAGACCATCGTTCTTCACCTGCCAAACCATTACAGAAGGGGAAAGACCATATGCATCAGGCTTGGTCCCACCCCAAAAGGGACAGTCCAGCCCGAACTGCTAGGTCACATCCCTTCTGCAGGAGACCACAAGCATCCCCAAACCTGTTTCAGCCTTGTTAGGCCTCATCAGTGGGGAGTAGCTCGGGTCTCTAAGACCAGTCGGCACGGGACCCACGTCTAGGCATACCCATCCCACTCGGGGTGACAAAGCAAAAACAAAGTGGTGATGGCTGGAAGGTTTAGAATGAATCTTAACCTCTGGCATTGTTCTGGGCAACCCTCCAGACCATCGTTCTTCACCTGCCAAACCATTACAGAAGGGGAAAGACCATATGCATCAGGCTTGGTCCCACCCCAAAAGGGACAGTCCAGCCCGAACTGCTAGGTCACATCCCTTCTGCAGGAGACCACAAGCATCCCCAAACATGTTTCAGCCTTGTTCGGCCTCATCAGTGGGGAATAGCTTGGGTCTCTAGGCCCAACAAGCACGTTACCCATGTCTTGGCATACCCGTCCCACTCGGGGTGACAAAGCAAAAACAAAGAGGTGATGGCTGGAAGGTTTAGAATGAATCGTAACCTCTAGCTTTGCTCTGGGCAACCCTCCAGACCATCCTTCTTCACCTGCCATGCCATTACAGAAGGGGAAATACCATTTGCAAATCTGGCTTGTTCCACCCCAAAAGCGGCATTCCAGCCCGAACTGCTAGGTCACATCCCTTCTAGACGAGACCACAAGCATCGCCAAACATGTTTCAGCCTTGTTGGGCCTCATCAGTGAGGAGTAGCTTGGGTGTCTAGGCCCACCAGTCACGGGACCCATGTCTGGACATACCCATCCCATTCGGGGTGACAAAGCAAAAACAAAGAGGTGATGGCTGGAAGGTTAAGAATTAATCTTAACCTCTGGCATTGCTCTGGGCAACCCTCCAGACCATTGTTCTTCACCTGCCAAGCTATTACAGAAGGGGAAAGACCATATGCAAATTAGACTTGGTTACACTGCAAAAGGGGCAGTCCAGTCCGAACTGCTAGGTCACATCCCTTCTGCACAAGACCACAAGCATCCCCAAACCTGTTTCAGCCTTGTTGGGCCTCATCAGTGAGGGGTAGCTCGGGTCTCTAAGCCCAGTCGGCATGGGACCCACGTCTGGGCATACCCATCCCACTAGGGGTGACAAAGCAAAAACAAAGAGATGATGGCTGGAAGGTTTAGAATAAATCGAAACCTCTGGCATTGCTCTGGCCAACCCTCCAGACCATCATTCTTCACCTGCCAAGCAGTACAGAAGGGGAAAGACCATATGCAAATCAGGCTTGGTCCCACCCCATAAGGGGTAGTCCAGCCCGAACTGCTAGGTCACTTCCCGTCTGCCCGAGACCACAAGCATTCCCAAACATGTTTCAGTCTTGTTGGGCCTCATCATTGAGGAGTAGCTTGGGTATCTAGGCCCAGCAGGCACGGGACCCATGTCTGGGCATACCCGTCCCACTTGGGGTGACAAAGCAAAAACAAAGAGATGATGGCTGTAAGGTTTAGAATGAATGGTAACCTCTGGCATTGCTCTGGGCAACCTTCCAGACCATTGTTCTTTACCTGCCAAGCCATTATAGAAGGGGAAAGGCCATATGCAAATCAGGGTTGGTCCCACCACAAAAGGGGCAGTCTATCCCGAACTACTAGGTCACATCCCTCCTGCACGAGACCACAAGCATCCCCAAACATGTTTCAGTCTTGGTGGGCCTCATTAGTGAGGAATAGCTTGAGTCTCTAGGCCCAGCAGGCACGGGACCCACTTCTGGGCATACCCGTCCCACTCGGAGTGACAACGCAAAAACAAAGAGGTGATGGCTGGAAGGTTTAGAATGAATCGTAAACTCTGGCATTGCTCTGGGCAACCCTTCAGACCATCGTTCTTCACCTGCCAGGCCATTACAGAAGGGGAAAGACCATATGCATATCAGGCTTGTTCCCACCCCAAAATGGGCAGTCCAGCCCGAACTGCTAGGTCACATCCCTTCTACATGAGACCACAAGCATCCCCAAACATGTTTCAGCCTTGTTGGGCCACATCAGTGAGGAGTAGCTTAGGTCTCTTGACCCAGCCAGCATGTTACCCACATCTGGGCATACCCGTCCCACTCGGGGTGACAAAGCAAAAACAAAGAGGTGATGGCTGTAAGCTTTAGAATGAATCTTAACTTCTGGCGGTGCTCTGGGCAACCCTCCGGACCATCGTTCTTCACCTGCCAAGCCATTACAGAAGGGGAAAGACCATATGCAAATCAGGCTTGGTCCGACCCCAAAAGGGGCAGTCCAGCCCGAACTGCTAGGTCACATCCCTCCTGCACAAGACCACAAGCATCCCCAAACATGTTTCAGCCTTCTTGGGCATCATCAGTGAGGAGTAGCTTGGGTCTCTAGGCCCAGCAGGCACGGGACCCATGCCTGGGCATACCCGTCCCACTCGAGGTGACAAAGCAAAAACATAGAAATGATGGCTGTAAGCTTTAGAATGAATCTTAACTTCTGGCGGTGCTCTGTGCCACCCTCCGGACCATCGTTCTTCACCTGCCAAGCCATTACAGAAGGGGAAAGACCATGTGCAAATCAGGCTTGGTCCGACCCCAAAAGGGACAGTCCAGCCCAAACTTCTAGGTCACATCCCTTCTGCATGAGACCACAAGCATCCCCAAACATGTTTCAGCCTTGTTGGGCCTCATCAGTGAGGAGTAGATTGGGTTTCTAGGCCCAGCAGGCACAGGACCCACGTCTGGGCATACCCGTGCCACTCGGGGTGACAAAGCAAAAACAAAGATTTGATGGCTGTAAGGTTTAGAATGAATGTCAACCTCTGGCATTGCTCTGGGCAACCCTCCAGACCATCGTTCTTCACCTGCCAAGCCATTACAGAAGCGGAAAGACCATATGCAAATCAGGCTTGGTCCCACTCCAAAAGGGGCAGTCCGGCCCGAACTGCTAGGTCACATCCCTTTTTCACAAGACCACAAGCATCCCCCAACCTGTTTCAGCCTTGTTAGGCCTCATCAGTGAGGAGTAGCTCTGGTCTCTAAGCCCAGTCGGCACGTGACACACTTCTAGGCATACCCATCCCACTCGGGGTGACAAAGCAAAAACAAAGAGGTGATGGCTGGAAGGTTTAGAATGAATCTTAACCTCTGGCATTGTTCTGGGCAACCCTCCAGACCATTGTTCTTCACCTGCCAAACCATTACAGAAGGGGAAAGACCATATGCAAATCAGGCTTGGTCCCACCCCAAAAGGGGCAGTCCAGCCCGAACTGCTAGGTCACATCCCTTCTGCACGAGACCACAAGCATCCCCAATCATGTTTCAGCCTTGTTCGGCCTCATCAGTGGGGAATAGCTTGGGTCTCTAGGCCCAACAAGCACGTTACCCATGTCTTGGCATACCCTTCCCACTCGGGATGACAAAGCAAAAACAAAGAGGTGATGGCTGGAAGGTTTAGAATGAATCGTAACCTCTGGCTTTGCTCTGGGCAACCCTCCAGACCATCCTTCTTCACCTGCCATGCCATTACAGAAGGGGAAATACCATATGCAAATCTGGCTTGGTCCACCCCAAAAGCGGCATTCCAGCCCGAACTGCTAGGTCACATCCCTTCTAGACGAGACCACAAGCATCCCCAAACATGTTTCAGCCTTGTTCGGCCTCATCAGTGGGGAATAGCTCGGGTCTCTAGGCCCAGCAGTCACGGGACCCATGTCTCTGCATACCCGTCCCATTCGGGGTGACAAAGCAAAAACAAAGAGTTGATGGCTGGAAGGTTTAGAATGAATCTTAACCTCTGGCATTGCTCTGGGCAACCCTCCAGACCATTGTTCTTCACGTGCCAAGCTATTACAGAAGGGGAAAGACCATATGCAAATTAGACTTGGTTACACTGCAAAAGGGGCAGTCCAGTCGAACTGCTAGGTCACATCCCTTCTGCACAAGACCACAAGCATCCCCAAACCTGTTTCAGCCTTGTTGGGCCTCATCAGTGAGGGGGAGCTCGGGTCTCTAAGCCCAGTCGGCACGGGACCCACGTCTGGGCATAACCATCCCACTCGGGGTGACAAAGCAAAAACAAAGAGATGATGGCTGGAAGGTTTGGAATAAATCGAAACCTCTGGCATTGCTCTGGCCAACCCTCCAGACCATCATTCTTCACCTGCCAAGCAGTACAGAAGGGGAAAGACCATATGCAAATCAGGCTTGGTCCCACCCCATAAGGGGTAGTCCAGCCCGAACTGCTAGGTCACGTCCCTTCTGCATGAGACCACAAGCATCCCCAAACATGTTTCAGCCTTGTTGGGCCTCATCACTGAGGAGTAGATTGGGTCTCTAGGCCCAGCAGGCACGGGACCCACGTCTGGGCATACCTGTCCCACTCGGGGTGACAAAGCAAAAACATAGAAATGATGGCTGGAAGGTTTAGAATGAATCTTAACCTCTGGCAATGCTCTGGGCAACCCTCCAGACCATTGTTCTTCACGTGCCAAGCTATTACAGAAGGGGAAAGACCATATGCAAATTAGACTTGGTTACACTGCAAAAGGGGCAGTCCAGTCCGAACTGCTAGGTCACATCCCTTCTGCACAAGACCACTAGCATCCCCAAACCTGTTTCAGCCTTGTTGGGCCTCATCAGTGAGGGGTAGCTCGGGTCTCTAGGCCCAGCAGGCACGGGACCCATGTCTGGGCATACCCGTCCCACTCGGGGTGACAAAGCAAAAACAAAGAGGTGATGGCTGGAAGGTTTAGAATGAATTGTAAACTCTGGCATTGCTCTGGGCAACCCTTCAGACCATCGTTCTTCACCTGCCATGCCATTACAGAAGGGGAAAGACCATATGCATATCAGGCTTGGTCCCATTCCAAAAGGGGCAGTCCAGCCCGAACTGCTAGGTCACATTCCTTCTACATGAGACCACAAGCATCCCCAAACATGTTTCAGCCTTGTTGGGCATCATCAGCGAGGAGTAGCTCGGGTCTCTAGGCCCAGCAGGCACGGGACCCATGTCTGGGCATACCCGTCCCACTCGGAGTGACAAAGCAAAAACAAAGAGGTGATGGCTGGAAGGTTTAGAATGAATCTTAACCTCTGGCAGTGCTCTGGGCAACTCTCCGGACCATCGTTCTTCACCTGCCAAGCCATTACAGAAGGGGAAAGACCATATGCAAATCAGGCTTGGTCCGACCCCAAAAGGGGCAGTCCACCCCGAACTGCAAGGTCACATCCCTTCTGCATGAGACCACAAGCATCCCCAAATATGTTTCAACCTTGGTGGGCCTCATCAGTGAGGAGTAGCTTGGGTCTCTAGGCCCAGAAGGCACGGGACCCACGTCTGGGCATAGCCGTCCCACTTGGAGTGACAAAACAAAAACAAAGAGTTGATGGCTGGAAGGTTTAGAATGAATGTTAACCTCTGGCATTGTTCTGGGCAATCCTCCAGACCATCGTTCTTCACCTGCCAAGCCATTACAGAAGGGGAAAAGACCATATGCAAATCAGGCTTGGTCCCACCCCAAAAGGGGCATTCCAGCCCTAACTGCTAGGTCACATCCCTTCTGCATGATAACCACAAGCATCCCCAAACATGTTTCAGCCTTGTTGGGCCTCATCAGTGAGGAGTAGATTGGGTCTCTAGGCCCAGCAGGCACGGGACCCACGTCTGGGCATACCCGTCCCACTCGGGGCGACAAAGCAAAAACAAAAAGGTGATGGCTGGAAGGTGTAGAATGAATCGTAACCTCTGGCATTGTTCTGGGCAACCTTTCAGACCATCGTTCTTCACCTGCCGAGCAATTACAGAAGGGGGAACACAATATGCAAATCAGACTTGGTCCCACCCCAAAAGGGGCAGTCCAGCCCTAACTGCTAGGTCACATCCCTTCTGCACAAGACCACAAGCATTCCCAAACATGTTTCAGCCTTGTTGGGCCTCATCAGTGGGGAGTAGCTTGGGTCTCTTGGCCCAGCATGCACGTTACCCACGTCTGGGCATACCCGTCCCACTCGGGATGACAAAGCAAAAACAAAAAGGTGATGGCTGGAAGGATTAGAATGAATCGTAACCTCTGGCATTGCTCTGGGCAACCCTCGAGACCATCATTCTTCACCTGCCATACCATTACAGAAGGGGAAAGACCATATGCAAATCAGGCTTGGTCCCACCCCGAAAGGGGCAGTCCAGCCCGAACTGCTAGGTCACATCCCTTCTGCATGAGACCACAAGCACCCCCAAACATGTTTCAGCCTTGTTGGGCCTCATCAGTGAGGAGTAGATTGGGTCTCTAGGCCCAGCAGGCACGGGACCCATGTCTGGGCATACCCGTCCCACTCGGGGTGACAAAGCAAAAACAAAGAGGTGATGGCTGGAAGGTTTAGAATGAATCGTAAACTCTGGCATTGCTCTGGGCAACCCTTCAGACCATCGTTTTTCACCTGCCAGGCCATTACAGAAGGGGAAAGACCATATGCATATCAGGCTTGGTCCCACCCCAAATGGGGCAGTCCAGCCCGAACTGCTAGGTCACATTCCTTCTACATGAGACCAAAGCATCCCCAAACATGTGTAGGCCTTGTTGGGCATCATCAGCGAGGAGTAGCTTGGGTCTCTAGGCCTAGCAGGCATGGGACCCATGTCTGGGCATACCTGTCCCACTCGGGGTGACAAAGCAAAAACATAGAAATGATGGCTGTAAACTTTAGAATGAATCTTAACCTCTGGCAGTGCTCTGGGCAACTCTCCGGACCATCGTTCTTCACCTGCCAAGCCATTACAGAAGGGGAAAGACCATATGCAAATCAGGCTTGGTCCCACCCCAAAAGGGGCAGTCCAGCCCGAACTGCTATGTCACATCCCTTCTGCATGATAACCAGAAGCATCCCCAAACATGTTTCAGCCTTGTTGGGTCTCATCAGTGAGGAGTAGATTGGGTCTCTTGGCCCAGCAGGCACGGGACCCACGTCTGGGCATACCCGTCCCACTCGGGGGTGACAAAGGAAAAACAAAGAGTTGATGGTTGGAAGGTTTAGAATGAATCGTAACCTCTGGCATTGTTCTGGGCAACCTTTCAGACCATCGTTCTTCACCTGCCAAGCCATTACAGAAGGGGGAACACCATATGCAAATCAGGCTTGGTCCCACCCCAAAAGGGGCAGTCCAGCCCTAATTGCTAGGTCACATCCCTTCTGCACAAGACCACAAGCATTCCCAAACATGTTTCAGCCTTGTTGGTCCTCATCAGCGAGGAGTAGCTTGGGTCTCTAGGCCCAGCAGGCACGGGACCCATGCCTGGGCATACCCGTCCCACTCGAGGTGACAAAGCAAAAACATAGAAATGATGGCTGTAAGCTTTAGAATGAATCTTAACTTCTGGCGGTGCTCTGTGCCACCCTCTGGACCATCGTTCTTCACCTGCCAAGCCATTACAGAAGGGGAAAGACCATGTGCAAATCAGGCTTGGTCCGACCCCAAAAGGGACAGTCCAGCCCGAACTGCTAGGTCACATCCCTTCTGCATGAGACCACAAGCATCCCCAAACATGTTTCAGCCTTGTTGGGCCTCATCAGTGAGGAGTAGATTGGGTTTCTAGGCCCAGCAGGCACAGGACCCACGTCTGGGCATACCCGTGCCACTCGGGGTGACAAAGCAAAAACAAAGATTTGATGGCTGTAAGGTTTAGAATGAATGTCAACCTCTGGCATTGCTCTGGGCAACCCTCCAGACCATCGTTCTTCACCTGCCAAGCCATTACAGAAGCGGAAAGACCATATGCAAATCAGGCTTGGTCCCACTCCAAAAGGGGCAGTCCGGCCCGAACTGCTAGGTCACATCCCTTTTTCACAAGACCACAAGCATCCCCCAACCTGTTTCAGCCTTGTTAGGCCTCATCAGTGAGGAGTAGCTCTGGTCTCTAAGCCCAGTCGGCACGGGACACACGTCTAGGCATACCCATCCCACTCGGGGTGACAAAGCAAAAACAAAGAGGTGATGGCTGGAAGGTTTAGAATGAATCTTAACCTCTGGCATTGTTCTGGGCAACCCTCCAGACCATTGTTCTTCACCTGCCAAACCATTACAGAAGGGGAAAGACCATATGCAAATCAGGCTTGGTCCCACCCCAAAAGGGGCAGTCCAGCCCGAACTGCTAGGTCACATCCCTTCTGCACGAGACCACAGCCATCCCCAATCATGTTTCAGCCTTGTTCGGCCTCATCAGTGGGGAATAGCTTGGGTCTCTAGGCCCAACAAGCACGTTACCCATGCCTTGGCATACCCTTCCCACTCGGGATGACAAAGCAAAAACAAAGAGGTGATGGCTGGAAGGTTTAGAATGAATCGTAACCTCTGGCTTTGCTCTGGGCAACCCTCCAGACCATCCTTCTTCACCTGCCATGCCATTACAGAAGGGGAAATACCATATGCAAATCTGGCTTGGTCCACCCCAAAAGCGGCATTTCAGCCCGAACTGCTAGGTCACATCCCTTCTAGACGAGACCACAAGCATCCCCAAACATGTTTCAGCCTTGTTCGGCCTCATCAGTGGGGAATAGCTCGGGTCTCTAGGCCCAGCAGTCACGGGACCCATGTCTCTGCATACCCGTCCCATTCGGGGTGACAAAGCAAAAACAAAGAGGTGATGGCTGGAAGGTTTAGAATGAATCTTAACCTCTGGCATTGCTCTGGGCAACCCTCCAGACCATTGTTCTTCACGTGCCAAGCTATTACAGAAGGGGAAAGACCATATGCAAATTAGACTTGGTTACACTGCAAAAGGGGCAGTCCAGTCGAACTGCTAGGTCACATCCCTTCTGCACAAGACCACAAGCATCCCCAAACCTGTTTCAGCCTTGTTGGGCCTCATCAGTGAGGGGTAGCTCGGGTCTCTAAGCCCAGTCGGCACGGGACCCACGTCTGGGCATAACCATCCCACTCGGGGTGACAAAGCAAAAACAAAGAGATGATGGCTGGAAGGTTTGGAATAAATCGAAACCTCTGGCATTGCTCTGGCCAACCCTCCAGACCATCATTCTTCACCTGCCAAGCAGTACAGAAGGGGAAAGACCATATGCAAATCAGGCTTGGTCCCACCCCATAAGGGGTAGTCCAGCCCGAACTGCTAGGTCACGTCCCTTCTGCATGAGACCACAAGCATCCCCAAACATGTTTCAGCCTTGTTGGGCCTCATCACTGAGGAGTAGATTGGGTCTCTAGGCCTAGCAGGCACGGGACCCACGTCTGGGCATACCTGTCCCACTCGGGGTGACAAAGCAAAAACATAGAAATGATGGCTGGAAGGTTTAGAATGAATCTTAACCTCTGGCAATGCTCTGGGCAACCCTCCAGACCATTGTTCTTCACGTGCCAAGCTATTACAGAAGGGGAAAGACCATATGCAAATTAGACTTGGTTACACTGCAAAAGGGGCAGTCCAGTCCGAACTGCTAGGTCACATCCCTTCTGCACAAGACCACAAGCATCCCCAAACCTGTTTCAGCCTTGTTGGGCCTCATCAGTGAGGGGTAGCTCGGGTCTCTAGGCCCAGCAGGCATGGGACCCATGTCTGGGCATACCCGTCCCACTCGGGGTGACAAAGCAAAAACAAAGAGGTGATGGCTGGAAGGTTTAGAATGAATTGTAAACTCTGGCATTGCTCTGGGCAACCCTTCAGACCATCGTTCTTCACCTGCCATGCCATTACAGAAGGGGAAAGACCATATGCATATCAGGCTTGGTCCCATTCCAAAAGGGGCAGTCCAGCCCGAACTGCTAGGTCACATTCCTTCTACATGAGACCACAAGCATCCCCAAACATGTTTCAGCCTTGTTAGGCATCATCAGCGAGGAGTAGCTCGGGTCTCTAGGCCCAGCAGGCACGGGACCCATGTCTGGGCATACCCGTCCCACTCGGAGTGACAAAGCAAAAACAAAGAGGTGATGGCTGGAAGGTTTAGAATGAATCTTAACCTCTGGCAGTGCTCTGGGCAACTCTCCGGACCATCGTTCTTCACCTGCCAAGCCATTACAGAAGGGGAAAGACCATATGCAAATCAGGCTTGGTCCGACCCCAAAAGGGGCAGTCCACCCCGAACTGCTAGGTCACATCCCTTCTGCATGAGACCACAAGCATCCCCAAATATGTTTCAACCTTGGTGGGCCTCATCAGTGAGGAGTAGCTTGGGTCTCTAGGCCCAGAAGGCACGGGACCCACGTCTGGGCATAGCCGTCCCACTTGGAGTGACAAAACAAAAACAAAGAGTTGATGGCTGGAAGGTTTAGAATGAATGTTAACCTCTGGCATTGTTCTGGGCAATCCTCCAGACCATCGTTCTTCACCTGCCAAGCCATTACAGAAGGGGAAAAGACCATATGCAAATCAGGCTTGGTCCCACCCCAAAAGGGGCATTCCAGCCCTAACTGCTAGGTCACATCCCTTCTGCATGATAACCACAAGCATCCCCAAACATGTTTCAGCCTTGTTGGGCCTCATCAGTGAGGAGTAGATTGGGTCTCTAGGCCCAGCAGGCACGGGACCCACGTCTGGGCATACCCGTC
The DNA here is from genome assembly GCF_040938575.1 of Ambystoma mexicanum. Taxonomy (NCBI): domain Eukaryota; kingdom Metazoa; phylum Chordata; class Amphibia; order Caudata; family Ambystomatidae; genus Ambystoma; species Ambystoma mexicanum. The sequence goes on along the minus strand of NC_090936.1, from coordinate 292,397,082 downwards.
CCACTCGGGGCGACAAAGCAAAAACAAAGAGGTGATGGTTGGAAGGTTTAGAATGAATCGTAACCTCTGGCATTGTTCTGGGCAACCTTTCAGACCATCGTTCTTCACCTGCCGAGCAATTACAGAAGGGGGAACACAATATGCAAATCAGACTTGGTCCCACCCCAAAAGGGGCAGTCCAGCCCTAACTGCTAGGTCACATCCCTTCTGCACAAGACCACAAGCATTCCCAAACATGTTTCAGCCTTGTTGGGCCTCATCAGTGGGGAGTAGCTTGGGTCTCTTGGCCCAGCATGCACGTTACCCACGTCTGGGCATACCCGTCCCACTCGGGATGACAAAGCAAAAACAAAAAGGTGATGGCTGGAAGGATTAGAATGAATCGTAACCTCTGGCATTGCTCTGGGCAACCCTCGAGACCATCATTCTTCACCTGCCATACCATTACAGAAGGCGAAAGACCATATGCAAATCAGGCTTGGTCCCACCCCGAAAGGGGCAGTCCAGCCCGAACTGCTAGGTCACATCCCTTCTGCATGAGACCACAAGCACCCCCAAACATGTTTCAGCCTTGTTGGGCCTCATCAGTGAGGAGTAGATTGGGTCTCTAGGCCCAGCAGGCACGGGACCCATGTCTGGGCATACCCGTCCCACTCGGGGTGACAAAGCAAAAACAAAGAGGTGATGGCTGGAAGGTTTAGAATGAATCGTAAACTCTGGCATTGCTCTGGGCAACCCTTCAGACCATCGTTCTTCACCTGCCAGGCCATTACAGAAGGGGAAAGACCATATGCATATCAGGCTTGGTCCCACCCCAAATGGGGCAGTCCAGCCCGAACTGCTAGGTCACATTCCTTCTACATGAGACCAAAGCATCCCCAAACATGTTTCGGCCTTGTTGGGCATCATCAGCGAGGAGTAGATTGGGTCTCTAGGCCCAGCAGTCACGGGACCCATGTCTCTGCATACCCGTCCCATTCGGGGTGACAAAGCAAAAACAAAGAGGTGATGGCTGGAAGGTTTAGAATGAATCTTAACCTCTGGCATTGCTCTGGGCAATCCTCCAGACCATTGTTCTTCACGTGCCAAGCTATTACAGAAGGGGAAAGACCATATGCAAATTAGACTTGGTTACACTGCAAAAGGGGCAGTCCAGTCGAACTGCTAGGTCACATCCCTTCTGCACAAGACCACAAGCATCCCCAAACCTGTTTCAGCCTTGTTGGGCCTCATCAGTGAGGGGTAGCTCGGGTCTCTAAGCCCAGTCGGCACGGGACCCACGTCTGGGCATAACCATCCCACTCGGGGTGACAAAGCAAAAACAAAGAGATGATGGCTGGAAGGTTTGGAATAAATCGAAACCTCTGGCATTGCTCTGGCCAACCCTCCAGACCATCATTCTTCACCTGCCAAGCAGTACAGAAGGGGAAAGACCATATGCAAATCAGGCTTGGTCCCACCCCATAAGGGGTAGTCCAGCCCGAACTGCTAGGTCACGTCCCTTCTGCATGAGACCACAAGCATCCCCAAACATGTTTCAGCCTTGTTGGGCCTCATCACTGAGGAGTAGATTGGGTCTCTAGGCCCAGCAGGCACGGGACCCACGTCTGGGCATACCTGTCCCACTCGGGGTGACAAAGCAAAAACATAGAAATGATGGCTGGAAGGTTTAGAATGAATCTTAACCTCTGGCAATGCTCTGGGCAACCCTCCAGACCATTGTTCTTCACGTGCCAAGCTATTACAGAAGGGGAAAGACCATATGCAAATTAGACTTGGTTACACTGCAAAAGGGGCAGTCCAGTCCGAACTGCTAGGTCACATCCCTTCTGCACAAGACCACAAGCATCCCCAAACATGTTTCAGCCTTGTTGGGCATCATCAGCGAGGAGTAGCTCGGGTCTCTAGGCCCAGCAGGCACGGGACCCATGTCTGGGCATACCCGTCCCACTCGGAGTGACAAAGCAAAAACAAAGAGGTGATGGCTGGAAGGTTTAGAATGAATCTTAACCTCTGGCAGTGCTCTGGGCAACTCTCCGGACCATCGTTCTTCACCTGCCAAGCCATTACAGAAGGGGAAAAGACCATATGCAAATCAGGCTTGGTCCCACCCCAAAAGGGGCATTCCAGCCCTAACTGCTAGGTCACATCCCTTCTGCATGATAACCACAAGCATCCCCAAACATGTTTCAGCCTTGTTGGGCCTCATCAGTGAGGAGTAGATTGGGTCTCTAGGCCCAGCAGGCACGGGACCCACGTCTGGGCATACCCGTCCCACTCGGGGCGACAAAGCAAAAACAAAGAGGTGATGGTTGGAAGGTTTAGAATGAATCGTAACCTCTGGCATTGTTCTGGGCAACCTTTCAGACCATCGTTCTTCACCTGCCGAGCAATTACAGAAGGGGGAACACAATATGCAAATCAGACTTGGTCCCACCCCAAAAGGGGCAGTCCAGCCCTAACTGCTAGGTCACATCCCTTCTGCACAAGACCACAAGCATTCCCAAACATGTTTCAGCCTTGTTGGGCCTCATCAGTGGGGAGTAGCTTGGGTCTCTTGGCCCAGCATGCACGTTACCCACGTCTGGGCATACCCGTCCCACTCGGGATGACAAAGCAAAAACAAAAAGGTGATGGCTGGAAGGATTAGAATGAATCGTAACCTCTGGCATTGCTCTGGGCAACCCTCGAGACCATCATTCTTCACCTGCCATACCATTACAGAAGGCGAAAGACCATATGCAAATCAGGCTTGGTCCCACCCCGAAAGGGGTAGTCCAGCCCGAACTGCTAGGTCACATCCCTTCTGCATGAGACCACAAGCACCCCCAAACGTGTTTCAGCCTTGTTGGGCCTCATCAGTGAGGAGAAGATTGGGTCTCTAGGCCCAGCAGGCACGGGACCCATGTCTGGGCATACCCGTCCCACTCGGGGTGACAAAGCAAAAACAAAGAGGTGATGGCTGGAAGGTTTAGAATGAATCGTAAACTCTGGCATTGCTCTGGGCAACCCTTCAGACCATCGTTCTTCACCTGCCAGGCCATTACAGAAGGGGAAAGACCATATGCATATCAGGCTTGGTCCCACCCCAAATGGGGCAGTCCAGCCCGAACTGCTAGGTCACATTCCTTCTACATGAGACCAAAGCATCCCCAAACATGTTTCGGCCTTGTTGGGCATCATCAGCGAGGAGTAGCTTGGGTCTCTAGGCCTAGCAGGCATGGGACCCATGTCTGGGCATACCTGTCCCACTCGGGGTGACAAAGCAAAAACATAGAAATGATGGCTGTAAACTTTAGAATGAATCTTAACCTCTGGCAGTGCTCTGGGTAACTCTCCGGACCATCGTTCTTCACCTGCCAAGCCATTACAGAAGGGGAAAGACCATATGCAAATCAGGCTTGGTCCGACCCCAAAAGAGCAGTCCAGCCCGAACTGCTAGGTCACATCCCTTCTGCATGAGACCACAAGCATCCCCAAATATGTTTCAACCTTGGTGGGCCTCATCAGTGAGGAGTAGCTTGGGTCTCTAGGCCCAGAAGGCACGGGACCCACGTCTGGGCATAGCCGTCCCACTTGGAGTGACAAAGCAAAAACAAAGAGGTGATGGCTGGAAGGTTTGGAATGAATCGTAACCTCTGGCATTGCTCTGGGCACCCCTAAAGACAATCGTTCTTCACCTGCCAAGCCATTACAGAAGGGGAAAGACTATATGCAAACCGGGCTTGGTCCCACCCCAAAAGGGACAGTCCAACCTGAACTGCTAGGTCACATCCCTTCTGCACGAGACCACAAGCATCCCCAAACATGTTTCAGCCTTGTTGGTCCTCATCAGCGAGGAGTAGCTTGGGTCTCTTGGCCCAGCAGGTATGGAAACACGTCTGGGCATACCCGTCCCACTTGGGGTGACAAAATAAAAACAAAGAGGTGATGGCTGGAAGGTTTAGAATGAATCGTAACCTCTGGCATTGCTCTGGGCAACCCTCCAGACCATCGTTCTTTACCTGCCAAGCATTACAGAAGGGGAAAGACCATACGCAAATCAGGCTTGGTCCCACCACAAAAGGGGCAGTCTATCCCGAACTACTAGGTCACATCCCTTCTGCACGAGACCACAAGCATCCCCAAACATGTTTCAGCCTTGTTGGGCATCATCATTGAGGAGTAGCTTGGGTCTCTAGGCCTAGCAGGCCCGGGACCCACTTCTGGGCATACCCGTCCCACTCGGGGTGACAAAGCAAAAACAAAGAGGTGATGGCTGGAAGGTTTAGAATGAATCGTAAACTCTGGCATTGCTCTGGGCAACCCTTTAGACCATCGTTCTTCACCTGCCAGGCCATTACAGAAGGGGAAAGACCATATGCATATCAGGCTTGGTCCCACCCCAAAAGGGGCAGTCCAGCCCAAACTGCTAGGTCACATTCCTTCTACACGAGACCACAAGCATCCCCAAACATGTTTCGGCCTTGTTGGGCATCATCAGCGAGGAGTAGCTTGGGTCTCTAGGCCTAGCAGGCACGGGACCCATGTCTGGGCATACCCGTCCCACTCGGGGTGACAAATCAAAAACATAGAAATGATGGCTGTAAGCTTTAGAATGAAACTTAACTTCTGGCGGTGCTCTGGGCAACCCTCCGGACCATCGTTCTTCACCTGCCAAGCCATTACAGAAGGGGAAAGACCATATGCAAATCAGGCTTGGTCCGACCCCATAAGGGGCAGTCCACCCCGAACTGCTAGGTCACATCCCTTCTGCATGAGACCACAAGTATCCCCAAACATGTTTCAGCCTTGTTGGGCCTCATCAGTGAGGAGTAGATTGGGTTTCTAGGCCCAGCAGGCACGGGACCCATGTCTGGTCATACCCGTCCCACTCGGGGTAACAAAGCAAAAACAAAGAGGTGATGGCTGGAAGGTTTAGAATGAATCGTAAACTCTGGCATTGCTCTGGGCAACCCTTCAGACCATCGTTCTTCACCTGCCAGGCCATTACCGAAGAGGAAAGACCATATGCATATCAGGCTTGGTCCCACCCCAAAAGGGGCAGTCCAGCCCGAACTGCTAGGTCACATTCCTTCTACATGAGACCACAAGCATCCCCAAACATGTTTCGGCCTTGTTGGGCATCATCAGGGAGGAGTAGCTTGGGTCTCTAGGCCTAGCAGGCACGGGACCCATGTCTGGGCATACCTGTCCCACTCGGGGTGACAAAGCAAAAACATAGAAATGATGGCTGTAAACTTTAGAATGAATCTTAACCTCTGGCAGTGCTCTGGGCAACTCTCCGGACCATCGTTCTTCACCTGCCAAGCCATTACAGAAGGGGAAAGACCATATGCAAATCAGGCTTGGTCCGACCCCAAAAGGGGCAGTCCAGCCCGAACTGCTAGGTCACATCCCTTCTGCATGAGACCACAAGCATCCCCAAATATGTTTCAACCTTGGTGGGCCTCATCAGTGAGGAGTAGCTTGGGTCTCTAGACCCAGAAGGCACGGGACCCACGTCTGGGCATAGCCGTCCCACTTGGAGTGACAAAGCAAAAACAAAGAGTTGATGTCTGGAAGGTTTAGAATTAATGTTAACCTCTGGCATTGTTCTGGGCAATCCTCCGGACCATCGTTCTGCACCTGCCAAGCCATTACAGAAGGGGAAAAGACCATATGCAAATCAGGCTTGGTCCCACCCCAAAAGGGGCATTCCAGCCCTAACTGCTAGGTCACATCCCTTCTGCATGATAACCACAAGGATCCCCAAACATGTTTCAGCCTTGTTGGGCCTCATCAGTGAGGAGTAGATTGGGTCTCTAGGCCCAGCAGGTATGGAAACACGTCTGGGCATACCCGTCCCACTCGGGGCGACAAAGCAAAAACAAAGAGGTGATGGTTGGAAGGTTTAGAATGAATCGTAACCTCTGGCATTGTTCTGGGCAACCTTTCAGACCATCGTTCTTCACCTGCCGAGCAATTACAGAAGGGGGAACACAATATGCAAATCAGACTTGGTCCCACCCCAAAAGGGGCAGTCCAGCCCTAACTGCTAGGTCACATCCCTTCTGCACAAGACCACAAGCATTCCCAAACATGTTTCAGCCTTGTTGGGCCTCATCAGTGAGGAGTAGCTTGGGTCTCTTGGCCCAGCATGCACGTTACCCACGTCTGGGCATACCCGTCCCACTCGGGGTGACAAAGCAAAAACAAAAAGGTGATGGCTGGAAGGTTTAGAATGAATCTAAACCTGTGGCATTGCTCTGGCAACCCTCCAGACCATCATTCTTCACCTGCCATACCATTACAGAAGGGGAAAGACCATATGCAAATCAGGCTTGGTCCCACCCCGAAAGGGGCAGTCCAGCCCGAACTGCTAGGTCACATTCCTTCTACATGAGACCACAAGCATCCCCAAACATGTTTCGGCCTTGTTGGGCATCATCAGCGAGGAGTAGCTTGGGTCTCTAGGCCTAGCAGGCACGGGACCCATGTCTGGGAATACCTGTCCCACTCGGGGTGACAAATCAAAAACATAGAAATGATGGATGTAAGCTTTAGAATGAATCTTAACTTCTGGCGGTGCTCTTGTCAACCCTCCGGACCATCGTTCTTCACCTGCCAAGCCATTACAGAAGGGGAAAGACCATATGCAAATCAGGCTTGGTCCGACCCCAAAAGGGGCAGTCCAGCCCGAACTGCTAGGTCAAATCCCTTCTGCATGGGACCACAAGCATCCCCAAACATGTTTCAGCCTTGTTGGGCCTCATCAGTGAGGAGTAGATTGGGTCTCTAGGCCCAGCAGGCACGGGACCCATGTCTGGGCATACCCGTCCCACTCGGGGTGACAAAGCAAAAACAAAGAGGTGATGGCTGGAAGGTTTAGAATGAATCGTAAACTCTGGCATTGCTCTGGGCAACCCTTCAGACCATCGTTCTTCACCTGCCAGGCCATTACAGAAGGGGAAAGACCATATGCAAATCAGGCTTGGTCCGACCCCAAAAGGGGCAGTCCAGCCCGAACTGCTAGGTCAAATCCCTTCTGCATGGGACCACAAGCATCCCCAAACATGTTTCAGCCTTGTTGGGCCTCATCAGTGAGGAGTAGATTGGGTCTCTAGGCCCAGCAGGCACGGGACCCATGTCTGGGCATACCCGTCCCACTCGGGGTGACAAAGCAAAAACAAAGAGGTGATGGCTGGAAGGTTTAGAATGAATCGTAAACTCTGGCATTGCTCTGGGCAACCCTTCAGACCATCGTTCTTCACCTGCCAGGCCATTACAGAAGGGGAAAGACCATATGCAAATTAGGCTTGGTCCGACCCCAAAAGGGGCAGTCCAGCCCGAACTGCTAGGTCACATCCCTTCTGCATGAGACCACAAGCATCCCCAAATATGTTTCAACCTTGGTGGGCCTCATCAGTGAGGAGTAGATTGGGTCTCTAGGTCTCTAGGCCCAGCAGGCACGGGACCCATGTCTGGGCATACCCGTCCCACTCGGGGTGAAAAAGAAAAAACAAAGAGGTGATGGCTGGAAGGTTTAGAATGAATCGTAAACTCTGGCATTGCTCTGGGCAACCCTTCAGACCATCGTTCTTCACCTGCCAGGCCATTACAGAAGGGGAAAGACTATATGCAAACCGGGCTTGGTCCCACCCCAAAAGGGACAGTCCAACCTGAACTGCTAGGTCACATCCCTTCGGCATGAGACCACAAGCATCCCCAAACATGTTTCAGCCTTGTTGGGCCTCATCAGTGAGGAGTAGATTGGGTCTCTAGGCCCAGCAGGCACGGGACCCACGTCTGGGTATACCCATCCCATTCGGGGTGTCAAAGCAAAACAAAGAGGTGATGGCTGGAAGGTTTGGAATGAATCGTAACCTCTGGCATTGCTCTGGGCACCCCTACAGACAATCGTTCTTCACCTGCCAAGCCATTACAGAAGGGGAAAGACTATATGCAAACCGGGCTTGGTCCCACCCCAAAAGGGACAGTCCAACCTGAACTGCTAGGTCACATCCCTTCTGCACGAGACCACAAGCATCCCCAAACATGTTTCAGCCTTGTTGGCCCTCATCAGCGAGGAGTAGCTTGGGTCTCTAGGCCCAGCAGGTATGGAAACACGTCTGGGCATACCCGTCCCACTTAGGGTGACAAAATAAAAACAAAGAGGTGATGGCTGGAAGGTTTAGAATGAATCGTAACCTCTGGCATTGCTCTGGGCAACCCTCCAGACCATCGTTCTTTACCTGCCAAGCATTACAGAAGGGGAAAGACCATACGCAAATCAGGCTTGGTCCCACCCCAAAAGGGACAGTCCAACCTGAACTGTTAGGTCACATCCCTTCTGCAAGAGACCACAAGCATTCCCAAACATGTTTCAGCCTTGTTGGGCCTCATCAGTGAGGAGTAGCTTAGGTCTCTTGACCCAGCCAGCATGTTACCCACATCTGGGCATAACCGTCCCACTCGGGGTGACAAAGCAAAAACAAAGAGGTGATGGCTGGAAGGTTTAGAATGAATCTTAACCTGTGGCATTGCTCTGGGCAACCCTCCGGACCATCGTTCTTCACCTGCCAAGCATTACAGAAGGGGAAAGACCATATGCAAATCAGGCTTGGTCCCACCCCAAAAGGGGCAGTCCAGCCCAAACTGCTAGGTCACATCCCTTCTGCACAAGACTACAAGCATCCCTAAACATGTTTCAGCCTTGTTCGGCCTCATCAGTGGGGAGTAGCTTGGGTGTCTAGGCCCAGCAGTCACGGGACCCATGTCTGGGCATACCCATCCCATTTGGGTGACAAAGCAAAAACAAATAGGTGATGGCTGGAAGGTTTAGAATGAATCGTAACCTCTGGCATTGCTCTGGGCAACCCTCCAGACCATCGTTCTTCACCTGCCAAGCCATTACAGAAGGGGAAAGAACATATGCAAATCAGGCTTGGTCCGACCCCAAAAGGGGCAGTCCAGCCCGAACTGCTAGGTCACATCCCTTCTGCATGAGACCACAAGCATCCACAAACATGTTTCAGCCTTGTTGGGCCTCATCAGTGAGGAGTAGATTGGGTCTCTAGGCCCAGCAGGCACAGGACCCACGTCTGGGCATACCCGTCCCACTCGGGGTGACAAAGCAAAAACAAAGAGGTGATGGCTGGAAGGTTTAGAATGAATCGTAAACTCTGGCATTGCTCTGGGCAACCCTTCAGACCATCGTTCTTCACCTGCCAGGCCATTACAGAAGGGGAAAGACCATATGCATATCAGGCTTGGTTCCACCCCAAGAGGGGCAGTCCAGCCCGAACTGCTAGGTCACATCCCTTCTGCATGAAACCACAAGTATCCCCAAATATGTTTCAACCTTGGTGGGCCTCATCAGTGCGGAGTAGCTTGGGTCTCTAGGCCCAGAAGGCACGGGACCCACGTCTGGGCATAGCCGTCCCACTTGGAGTGACAAAGCAAAAACAAAGAGTTGATGGCTGTAAGGTTTAGAATGAATGTTAACCTCTGGCATTGTTCTGGGCAATCCTCCGGACCATCGTCCTTCACATGCCAAGCCATTACAGAAGGGGAAAAGACCATATGCAAATCAGGCTTGGTCCCACCCCAAAAGGGGCATTCCAGCCCTAACTGCTAGGTCACATCCCTTCTGCATGATAACCACAAGCATCCCCAAACATGTTTCAGCCTTGTTGGGCCTCATCAGCGAGGAGTAGATTGGGTCTCTAGGCCCAGCAGGCACGGGACCCACGTCTGGGCATACCCGTCCCACTCGGGGCGACAAAGCAAAAACAAAGAGGTGATGGTTGGAAGGTTTAGAATGAATCGTAACCTCTGGCATTGTTCTGGGCAACCTTTCAGACCATCGTTCTTCACCTGCCAAGCAATTACAGAAGGGGGAACACAATATGCAAATCAGACTTGGTCCCACCCCAAAAGGGGAAGTCCAGCCCTAACTGCTAGGTCACATCCCTTCTGCACAAGACCACAAGCATTCCCAAACATGTTTCAGCCTTGTTGGGCCTCATCAGTGAGGAGTAGCTTGGGTATCTAGGCCCAGCAGTCACGGGACCCATGTCTGGGTATACCCATCCCATTCGGGGTGACAAAGCAAAACAAAGAGGTGATGGCTGGAAGGTTTGGAATGAATCGTAACCTCTGGCATTGCTCTGGGCACCCCTACAGACCATCGTTCTTCACCTGCCAAGCCATTACAGAAGGGGAAAGACTATATGCAAACCGGGCTTGGTCCCACCCCAAAAGGGACAGTCCAACCTGAACTGCTAGGTCACATCCCTTCTGCACGAGACCACAAGCATCCCCAAACATGTTTCAGCCTTGTTGGTCCTCATCAGCGAGGAGTAGCTTGGGTCTCTAGGCCCAGCAGGTATGGAAACACGTCTGGGCATACCCGTCCCACTTGGGGTGACAAAATAAAAACAAAGAGGTGATGGCTAGAAGGTTTAGAATGAATCTTAACCTGTGGCATTGCTCTGGGCAACCCTCCGGACCATCGTTCTTCACCTGCCAAGCATTACAGAAGGGGAAAGACCATATGCAAATCAGGCTTGGTCCCACCCCAAAAGGGGCAGTCCAGCCCAAACTGCTAGGTCACATCCCTTCTGCACAAGACTACAAGCATCCCTAAACATGTTTCAGCCTTGTTCGGCCTCATCAGTGGGGAGTAGCTTGGGTCATTAGGCCCAGCAGGCACGGGACCCATGTCTGGGCATACCCATCCCATTTGGGGTGACAAAGCAAAAACAAAGAGGTGATGGCTGGAAGGTTTAGAATAAATCGTAACCTCTGGCATTGCTCTGGGCAACCCTCCAGACCATCATTCTTCACCTGCCATGCCATTACAGAAGGGGAAAGACCATATGCAAATCAGGCTTGGTCCCACCCTGAAAGGCGCAGTCCAGCCCGAACTGCTAGGTCACATCCCTTCTACACGAGACCACAAGCATCCCCAAACATGTTTCAGCCTTGTTGGGCATCATCATTGAGGAGTAGCTTGGGTCTCTAGGCCCAGCAGGCACGCTACCCATATCTGGGCATACCTGTCCCACTCGGGGTGAAAAAGCAAAAACATAGAAATGATGGCTGTAAGCTTTAGAATTAATCTTAACTTCTGGCGGTGCTCTGGGCAACCCTCCGGACCATTGTTCTTCACCTGCCAAACCATTACAGAAGGGGAAAGACCATATGCAAATCAGGCTTGGTCCGACCCCAAAAGGGGCAGTCCAGCCCGAACTGCTAGGTCACATCCCTTCGGCATTAGACCACAAGCATCCCCAAACATGTTTCAGCCTTGTTGGGCCTCATCAGTGAGGAGTAGATTGGGTCTCTAGGCCCAGCAGGCACGGGACCCACGTCTGGGCATACCCGTCCCACTCGGGGTGACAAAGCAAAAACAAAGAGGTGATGGCTGCAAGGTTTAGAATGAATCGTTAACTCTGGCATTGCTCTGGGCAACCCTTCAGACCATCGTTCTTCACCTGCCAGGCCATTACAGAAGGGGAAAGACCATATGCATATCAGGCTTGGTCCCACCCTGAAAGGGGCAGTCCAGCCCGAACTGCTTGGTCACATTCCTTCTACATGAGACCACAAGCATCCCCAAACATGTTTCGGCCTTGTTGGGTATCATCAGCGAGGAGTAGCTTGGGTCTCTAGGCCTAGCAGGCACGGGACCCATGTCTGGGCATACCTGTCCCACTCGGGGTGACAAAGCAAAAACATAGAAATGATGGCTGTAAACTTTAGAATGAATCTTAACCTCTGGCAGTGCTCTGGGCAACTCTCCGAACCATTGTTCTTCACCTGCCAAGCCATTACAGAAGGGGAAAGACCATATGCAAATCAAGCTTGGTCCCACCCCAAAAGGGGCATTCCAGCCCTAAATGCTAGGTCACATCCCTTCTGCATGATAACCACAAGCATCCCCAAACATGTTTCAGCCTTGTTGGACCTCATCAGTGAGGAGTAGATTGGGTCTCTAGGCCCAGCAGGCACGGGACCCACGTCTGGGCATACCCGTCCCACTCGGGGTGACAAAGCAAAAACAAAGCGGTGATGGTTGGAAGGTTTAGAATGAATCGTAACCTCTGGCATTGTTCTGGGCAACCTTTCTGACCATCGTTCTTCACCTGCCAAGCAATTACAGAAGGGGGAACACAATATGCAAATCAGACTTGGTCCCACCCCAAAAGGGGTAGTCCAGCCCTAACTGCTAGGTCACATCCCTTCTGCACAAGACCACAAGCATTCCCAAACATGTTTCAGCCTTGTTGGGCCTCATCAGTGAGGAGTAGCTTGGGTCTCTTGGCCCAGCATGCACGTTACCCAAGTCTGGGCATACCTGTCCCACTCGGGGTGACAAAGCAAAAACAAAAAGGTGATGGCTGGAAGGTTTAGAATGAATTGTAACCTCTGGCATTGCTCTGGGCAACCCTCCAGACCATCCTTCTTCACCTGCCATGCCATTACAGAAGGGGAAATACCATATGCAAATCTGGCTTGGTCCACCCCAAAAATGGCATTCCAGCCCGAACTGCTAGGTCACATCCCTTCTACACGAGACCACAAGCATTGCCAAACATGTTTCAGCCTTGTTGGGCCTCATCAGTGAGGAGTAGCTTGGGTGTCTAGGTCCAGCAGTCACGGGACCCATGTCTGAGCATACCCTTCCCATTCGGGGTGACAAAGCAAAAACAAAGAGGTGATGGCTGGAAGGTTTAGAATGAATCTTAACCTCTGGCATTGCTCTGGGCAACCCTCCAGACCATCGTTCTTCACCTACCAAGCCATTACAGAAGGGGAAAGACCATATGCAAATCAGACTTGGTCCTACCCCAAAAGGGGGAGTCCAGCCAGAACCGCTAGGTCATTTCCCTTCTGCACGAGACCACAAGCATTCACAAACATGTTTCAGCCTTGTTCGGTCTCATCAGTGAGGAGTAGCTTGGGGAGCTAGGCTCAGCAGGCACGGGACCCACGGCTGGGCATACCCCTCCCATTCGGGGTGACAAAGCAAAAACAAAGAGGTGATGGCTGGAAGGTTTAGAATGAATCTTAACCGCTGGCATTGCTCTGGGCAACCCTCCAGACCATTGTTCTTCACCTGCCAAGCTATTACAGAAGGGGAAAGACCATATGCAAATTAGACTTGGTTCCACTGCAAAAGGGGCAGTCCAGTCCAAACTGCTAGGTCACATCCCTTCTGCACAAGACCACAAGCATCCCCAAACCTGTTTCAGCCTTGTTGGGCCTCATCAGTGAGGGGTAGCTCGGGTCTCTAAGCCCAGTCGGCACGGGACCCACGTCTGGGCATACCCATCCCACTCGGGGTGACAAAGCAAAAACAAAGAGATGATGGCTGGAAGGTTTAGAATGAATCGAAACCTCTGGCATTGCTCTGGCCAACCCTCCAGACCATCATTCTTCACCTGCCACGCAGTACAGAAGGGGAAAGACCACATGCAAATCAGGCTTGGTCCCACCCCATAAGGGGTAGTCCAGCCCGAACTGCTAGGTCACGTCCCGTCTGCCCGAGACCACAAGCATCCCCAAACATGTTTCAGTCTTGTTGGGCCTCATCATTGAGGAGTAGCTTGGGTATCTAGGCCCAGCAGGCACGGGACCCATGTCTGGGCATACCCTTCCCACTTGGGGTGACAAAGCAAAAACAAAGAGGTGATGGCTGGAAGGTTTCTAATTAATCTTAACCTCTGGCATTGCTCTGAGCAACCCTCCAGACCATCGTTCTTCACCTGCCAAGCAATTACAGAAGGGGAAAGACCATATGCAAATCTAGCTTCGTCCCACCCCAAAAGGGTTAGTTCAGCCCAACTGCTACGTCATATCCCTTCTGCACGAGACTGCAATCATCCCCAAACATGTTTCAGCCTTGTTGGGCCTCACCAATGAGGAGTAGCTTGGATATCTAGGCCCAGCAGGCACGGGACCCACATCTGGGCATACCCTTCCCACTAGGGGTGACAAAGCAAAAACAAAAACGTAATGTCTGGAAGGTTTAGAATGAATCTTAACCTCTGGCATTGCTCTGCGAAACCCTCCAGCCCATCGTTCTTCACCTGCCATGCCATTACAGAAGGGGAAAGACCATATGCCAATCAGGCTTGGTCCCACCCCAAAAGGGGTAGTCCAACCCGGACTGCTAGGTCACATCCCTTTTGCATGAGACCACAAGCATCCCCAAAACTGTTTCAGCTTTGTTGGGCCTCACCAATGAGGAGTAGCTTGGATATCTAGGCCCAGCAGGCATGGGACCCACATCTGGGCATACCCTTCCCACTCGGGGTGACAAAGCAAAAACAAAAACGTAATGTCTGGAAGGTTTAGAATGAATCTTAACCTCTGGCATTGCTCTGGGAAATCCTCCAGCCCATCGTTCTTCACCTGCCACGCCATTACAGAAGGGGAAAGACCATATGCCAATCAGGCTTGGTCCCACCCCAAAAGGGGTAGTCCGGTCCGAACTAATAGGTCAAATCCCTTCTGCACGATACCACAAGCAGTCCCAGACATGTTTCAGCGTTGTTGGGCGTCATCAGTGAGGAGTAGCTTGGGTTTCTAGGCCCAGCAGGCACGGGACCCACATCTGGGCATACCCTTCACACTCGGGGTGACAAAGCAAAAACAAAGAGGTGATGACTGGGTAGGACCAAGCCTGATTTGCATTTTTTTCCCCTTCTGTAATGGCTTTGCAGGCTGAAAAATATGGTCTGGACGGTTGCCCTGAGCTGTGCCTGTGGTTACGATTTATTGAAAACATTCTAGCCATCACCTTTTTGTTTTGCTAAAGTCACCCCGATGGGTACGGGTATGCCCAGACGTGGGTCCCGAGTCTGCCGGGCCTAGAGACCCAAGCTTCTCCTCACTGATGACGCCCAACAACGCTGAAACATGTCTGGGACTGCTTGTGGTATCGTGCAGAAGGGATTTGACCTATTAGTTCGGACCGGACTACCCCTTTTGGGGTAGGACCAAGCCTGATTTGCATATGCTTTTCCCCCTTCTGTAATGGCTTGGCAGGCTGAAAAACGATGGTCTGGAAGGTTGCCTAGAGCTGTGCCTTTGGTTATGATTAATTGAAAACCCTCCAGCCATCACCTTTTTGTTTTGCTATCATATCATCAAGGCTGTAACCCACTTCCGCTTCATCAAAATTTTATCAACACCTCACACTCGCCGGGTAACTCCTCACAAATCACTTCGCCCTCGATCAAGCGACAGCGCACACGCGCTCTCCCATATTAAAAACATTTTGATGTACACTTTATATCATTTTGATATAAACTTTATATAAACCATATCAAAGTACACAAACCCACTTTACTTTATGTAGCCGTTTAAATAAAATGGATATCAAACCGATATAACATTTGATATCAAAACATTTTGATATCAAAAAATCATTGATATCAAATTCCATATCAAAAATAATGTAAACCCATATCAAAAGGGGCGGGAATAAGGACAACCAGGGGGCGTTATCACCTGTCAAAATTTTACATTGGACAAAAAGGGGCCCCCTTAACTACTTGCATATCGGTTAGATCAATATGTATACCGTGGGTTTACGTGCAGTAACATGCAACAGGTTCCTGAAAGTTTTTTGCCACAAGTCCTTTGGGATAAGGGCAGAGTGGGTAATAGAGGGGGTTCCAGACACTTGGGTAGGCTATTTCGTAGGTTCACCAGGAGTGCTGGGCTTTTGATAAGTGACCTCAGATATTTTGTGGTGATAGCAATTTTGCTCACATATGCGATATGATATTTCATGGTTGCAGGATTGGAAATTTTGCATATACGCTGAAGCAGACTGTGAGCTCTCTTTGAGTCAAGGATATTCAGTGCAGGGACGAAGGTTTCAGAATGTTTGAGCCAGGAAGCCCATAACTCAATATATCTGATGACACGCAGTTTGAGGAAGTGATAATCGAGGAGGCGGTTGGAGGAACTCCAGCGACGGGCTTGTTGGATGCAACATTTTGGGCTAAGTTCTCCTCCTTTGCCAAAGAAGTGGACTGGGAAATGGCGGTGGCAAAGATGGGTGCCAACCAGTTGAAGGGTCCAGAAGCATATTGAAGGACCTGGTTCCAGTCCCAATTCTAGGGCAGAGTCACAGGTGACATTAGTGGGGGCCGAGGAGAATATTTCTCGGAAGACAGGGAAAAATGAGCGGCAGTCCCTGGGCATGAAAGACTAAGAAAGAGCTTTAGGATGAATTGTCTGTGGTAATGGCACATTTATCCCAAGTGAAGGAGGTGGGGCCATCCCAGGTGGCATGCAGAATGTCAGCTGCTAAGCTTTGGATCTTGAACTGTTTGGTATCCGGTGATGTCATCTTGCAAAAAGGGGGTGGGATATCATAATGTCATGTGGCTGGACTTGAACAAGAAAGTGGGCATGACTATTGTTTTTTTGTAGGGAGAGAATGGTTTAACACAGGCAAGGGCACATGCCAGGAGCTCACCAACCAAGAAACAGGGGGTAGAGGGAATGAGTGAAGAATTGCATAGGCAAGCAGCAGTCATGCGGCATCCAAGAGCTGGAGCGCAGGGGCAAACAGAAACGTCTCCAGAGAAATGGCAGGTAATGCATCATACCAGTGGAGTTTATCACATCCGTCTGATTGGCCGACCATAGGGGTTGAGAATAGATTCCTGACAATAATGGAAGGTACCTGTGTTGGCACATCCAAGAGTTGGTAAAGGAGGATGTATGGAACAGGAGATTTATCAACATGTTTTCCCTGCTTGATCATGAAACAATGGTGTATGATACATTACAGGGTAACTCAAGCAGAGAAACAGGAAAGGCAAGGAAAAGGGGTAAACCCTGAGGAAAATTTGGAGAACTGGTTGGAACCATTTAAAATAATGGCACAGATTATTGTTCCCAAACAACCTGATCAGGACCCTGCTCTGTATAGCTACAGGAAATGTGTCACTGAGGGGCAGAGAAGGCTGTGGGAGGGAGGACTGTGGTGGAGGGGGGTCAGTTTGCCTGCAGAGAGACCAGCATTTTCACAAGAGGTTAGAAAGTGGCTCATTCATGAAGTCGGATCACAGACAGGTGGAGGAATGGCTGGATCCAAGGATGGTCTTATCCGAGAATTTGTTCAGCAAAGGAATTTATAATCTGGGTTTGCATTTAGCAAATGTTCAGCAGGGGAGCAAAGCATCCCTCCCTCTCGATGGTCAAGCAGGAACAGGGTGGAGTACTAGACAGGCAGGCCGGTATGCCTTATGCCCAGCGTGACCTGCGCAGAGGTACAAGCGCACCAGTCAGGGGTTTGAGTGCTCCTACAACAGGGAGGGGTTAGGGTCAGAGGCTTACCAAGCTCGCAGTGGGGCAGCCAGGCCACGGGGTGCCCGTCCTTCCCATGCAAGATTTTCAACCAAGGTTTCTGTCGGTGGGGCTAGAATTGTCGCTATCGGTATGTGTGCGTGATTTGTGGTATTTTCGAGCACCCGGCCAAGCTCTGCAAAGGAGGCGGAGGGGGAAATCATTGGCCGGCACTGTAAACAGGGCATATGAATAGATATGGGATACTTGAATAAAGGGCCCAAGACGGTTTGGCCAACCACATTGGTAGCCCCATGAAGGACATGTGCGCTGTTACAAAATATAATTGTTTTATGATTGGTAAAGCGCCATCTGCTTATATTCATGTTTTGCACGCGTAACTAATAACGTTTTGTTTTCTTTAAGGTAACAATTTGTCTTGGGCAACAAACAATGATTCACACATAGCTCACCCAGCCGACATGACAGGAGCTCTGCAGCAGGATGGTAATAAGGAGATACGATTGTCTGCAACACATGATGAGAATGGAGAGAATTGGGTCACATGGGGTACAGGGCAGGGTGGGTGGGAGCATGATCGGAAGCGCTCAGGTCAGTTGCGGGGTGGGGGGTTAAAATACAGCCAGAGCTCAGGGTAAAGGACCATTCCCCAATCAGGGTGCAGAAGTTGCTAGCTTGGCTCCCTCATCCCCCTTTGGCACACGAGGAATATTTTAACTCAAGGTTTCACCATGGGTTTTGAGATTCCTTACAAGGGTACCCTCAGTGCGCGCTCAGCAATTAACTTGAAATCAGTAAAAGAATTTCCAGAGGTGGTGAAGGAGAAGGTATTAGGTAGAGTGGCAGGGCCGTATCAGGCCCCACCAATGGCCAACCTCATAATGTCTTCTCTGGGGGTCGTGCCAAAGAAGGAGGAGGGCAAATTTCGATGAATCCATAATTTGTCGCATCCGGAGGGGGTTTGGTCAATGACTGGTTGGATGAAGGTCTATGCTTAGTGAACTAAGCTTCTTTCGACCAAGAAATCAGCCTTGCAAGGAGGGCGGGAAAAGGAGCTTTACTTGCGAAGTTGGATATTGAAGCAGCCTTTCGATTGCTGCTGGTTCATCCAGCCAGCTTCCATCTGTTGGGCTTCCGGTTTATGGGCAATATTTACGTGGATAAATGCATACCAATGGGCTTCAGCTTCTCCTGTGCACACTTTTAAGCGTTCATCTCCTTCTTGGAATGGGCATTGAACGAAAGGGAGAACGCTGGGGGGGATGGGCGGGGGGTAAAACACATTACTTGGACAATTTCTTGTTCATCGTGGAAGGAGGTTTGGATGTTTGTTCATCATTAATTTGCATGTTCCTCATTCTAACAGAGAACTTGGGGTTGCCACTGGCAGCTGAGAAAACACAAGGTCTCTGCACAACCGGACTTATCTGGGCATTGAAATTGATACAGTGGAAGGGGGTTTGTCGCATGCCACAGGAGAAGATAAGGGAGTTGAAAATGATATCAATGGGCCCCATTATGGGTACGGTAGTAATCGGGCCTGTGCTACCGTCAGGTTGCCACCAGACCCGTTATGATCTACCGGCACCTGACTCCCCTGTAACACTGGGGGATTACAACCACGATGGTTCAGGAAGTCAGGCACCAGCAAATTGTAAGTCCCTATTCCCATAGAGTCCTGTCGGATTCTATGGGAATGGGGACCACAGAAGCATGGTGGCTGTGCCCGGCAGGGTCAGACCTGTCAGGCACAGCGGCTCCCTCAGACAAACCCGTAGTGTGCCAGTCCGGAAACATTGGTGCCGGTAAGCTTACCAGCACTGTTGTTCCAGACCGGCACACTTATAATGAGGCCCAATGTGAGGTTAGCGCACAGCAGGTACCTTTTGAAAAGGAATCAAGCGTGACTGGTCGGTTACATTTTGTAAATAGAGTTATTCCTGGGGGGAGGGTGTTAGCCAGACGTTTTGCCCTTGTGACGGTGGGGCTCACAAAGGGTTGGACCTGGTGGATTTGAGCGCAGGCCTGAAGGCCTCCATATGTGGTTACATTTCCTGTTGTAATTTAATGGTATTTGCCTAATGCATGGAATAGGAAAGGATAGTGTAAGAACATCAATGTGCTGGAGTTGTTCCCGGTGTATCGCTGATTCAGGCTGTGAGCCGGCTTTGCGCTCTGTGCAGCCTGAATCAGCTCTTCTCGTCTCAGGCTCTGTGGCTTGAGGCATTCTGTAGTTTTCCTTAAACTTTATAATATGGTTTCTACATGTTCATGCTATGCTAGGTAATCGATAAATTAGTCACACATTGTCCTACCAGGCTCTATAGATATTCCTGTAGTCCCATAGGGTTATTCATGTTTGGCATCTGCAAGCTTGCACAGGATCTCTTGTTTACCTTGCGTTTCTGTGCTACTGCATTTGGATATTGATAAAAATAATAAAAGCCTTGACAGTATGTGTATGCATCTGTGTCTAGCTATACAACTGTGTAAGCATGTTTTTCTTGTATGTGAGTGTGTCCATGTAATGCGGTGCAGGAGTGCGAATGTGCTTCATGACTAACACAGCTATGTCGTGGTGCCCCTAGTGACGCCAGCATCGTAGCTTCTTGGTGCTTAATCGAGACTGTCTATCAAGGTATTTCTCTCCATGGTCTCTGTTTCTTCTACTATACCTGTGAAAACATGTACTGGATTTGGTCTGTATGGCTGACTGAGGGGATACCTTTCTGTGTATCTGTCAGCCATTGGTGCACTTGAGATTTGTCCAAAATAAGATGAGTGGCTGCAAGCGTTCCTGGCTCTTCGGCCTGTAATGAATCTGGGAGCGAGGATGGGCATTCTCGGGACCCTCTTTTCAGTCCCCCCTCTGGTCGACATGTCAATCACATCCCCATATTGTATGACCTTCATCTTTGGTTGCCAAATCTTCATTATTCCTCCAAGGTGTCCATAATAATTTGCATTATCGTTGAAGGTCTCGGACATATAACGGCACACTCATTCTGGGTTGCACCATATCCATTTTCCTTCATAATTCTTACCGTCGAATTGATTATCTAGCTTCATCACCTCATGTGGGAATAGCAGACATTCTACAATTCTCTTTCTTAACTTGTCCCTTTCCTCCACTATCTTGTCCTTTGTATCTCCTATATTGACATCCATCATCACCTTCATCCCTATCGATTTCTGTGTCGTCATGCAGCATTGAGTGATGCAGATCTTGATCCCACACAGTGCAACTAGTACCAATAGTAATGCCCCTAGTAATACTTTTAGCCATCTGCCAGCCTTGAAGGCATCCATGACCACCAGAGGTATGCTATCCAGCTTTGATCTTTTCCAGTCCCCTCCATTTTGGCATGCATCTTTGACAGTTGGCTGACTGCTTCTGTCTGAGTGCCATTCTCTCCGTCATTGGCAGGTGCAAACGTACAACAGGAACTCCCAATTTATACGCAAACTCATCCTTCCATTGCAGTCAGCATATCCAGAACATATCTATTCTGGAGCGCCATCAACCTTACTGCTTGGAGCTCTTCTTTTATTGCATTGAATCAAT
Organism: Ambystoma mexicanum; assembly: GCF_040938575.1. Classification (NCBI taxonomy): domain Eukaryota; kingdom Metazoa; phylum Chordata; class Amphibia; order Caudata; family Ambystomatidae; genus Ambystoma; species Ambystoma mexicanum. Next base: position 292,376,198 of record NC_090936.1, on the reverse strand, counting down.
TCACTGTAGGGTTTGTCAGCATCAGCTCCCACCTGGTAATTTGCAGCCATTTTGCACTAGTATAGGTCTGAACTGCTGGAAACATTGATGTGAAAAACATTTCTGTTCTGCTAAATAACCTATGTTCTGGTGGCACATAATCTAGCGCTGTTTCTGATGCATCTAAGAAATAGTTGCTTCTTTTCACTCTACTCACTTACTCAGACATTTTCTCGCTTCCATTTGCTTCTTTTTTCACAGAGTTTCTTTTCTTTCTTAAGTTGGTGTCCACTTTTGGGATGTCATCGAGCTTTATGTCCTTGCGGGGCACTACCAATTTTTTTTTTAAATTATATATTTATTTTGGGGTCTGGGATTAAAAAAAAATGGTTAAAAAAAAGGGGGTTGGAGGGGGGGAACCCCCCCATTTCGAATAAAAAACGTCATAAAAAAAAATCGACCTTTTTTTTCGGCCTTTTTGTTTCGAGATTTATTTTTTCGAGATTTTTAAATTCAGTATTATGACCATAAACCAATATTAATATGTACCAATAAGCAAACCCCTGCCCAATTAAGTGGCAGCTTCTCGTATGCCTTGGATCCACACGCCCAGTAGTGGTTCATCAGTACTGCAGTGCCTATCTTCAATGCTGGGTGCTTTTCAGTGTATCTACACTGTGTGTTATCTCCAACCTTTACTTCTCCTTCATTCTTATAGCATAATGCTGGTTTCTTCAGGGGTATTATAGGCATTGGTCCAGCTTCTTTTTCTACCCAAGTGATCAGCTTTACATTTGCACCCCATTCCTTCAGGCACTTTTCATTTCCTCCTTGTACTGTATTCACTGGTGATTGTACTAGGGTGTGTGCTCTGCTTCCTACTACGCCGTCTTTCCATCCCTCTTCTGTGTATACTTGGCCATACACAAGCATCTTTGGTCTTTCCCAACATCCTGGTTCTCCACCTATTTCCTTCACCCTTCTCTTTGGGCAGGGATTTTCCTTCAATGTTATATGTGTTGCCTTTCTGAGGCCCGTCAGTTATGTACTGTATAGCTTGATCTAACTGCCAATAATTGTTCATCATGTCAAGAGTCTTTATGTAACTGTCTTCATACGGGAACGTCGCTTGGGACTTCCATCTCAATGTTGCTGTTTTCCCTTGAAATCTTCCTCGAGTTGTCACCATGGCCGGGTACATCTGGCATTGGGCTCTTGCTGCTGTAATTTCAGTTGCTATCAATGTTCTGGAAGCACTCATGCCGTTGAAGATTTAATGAGCAGACATAACAGCTCTCCCCGGTGGTTTCCTTACCTACTTTGGTCATGTGCTTGTACCACATATTATTAGACACTCAAGCAGTGTCGGTGCGATAGAGATCCACCCACTTATGTCTGTGTCAGCGCTGTGCTTACCTCTCCTCACTGTGCTTTCAGTGTTCTTCTGTCCACCTGACATGGTTGTTCTACCCGCTGGGTTTGGGGTAATGTTAGTAGAGGATATACCGGTGTCACTAGAAACGAGCGATATTCTCCAGAATATGAATACGAATACGCCACTCTAAAATAAGAGACACGACCAAATAAGCACATTTTGTATTATTTCACTCTTCTTTACCCATGCTGCTGGATCCTTGTGCAGCTTGAAGATATCTGTTGCCCGCCCGAAATGCACAAAAGTGAGCGTTCTTGTTTTAGTGTCGAATTAGTTTTAAGCCCTGTGTACCAGATAATCGCTCATGGCGAAGAAGAATAGTTGATTCCACACAGTTGTTATTCCAGGGTTTCCTCAATTAAGTTGTGGGTAAGCTTGGGCCAAATATGCTATAAAAACAAGATAGTACACTCTAGGTGGACGTGCTCGGAATCTATTGGGTCTCCTAATAAAATGGACAAATTGGCCCGAAACATATCAGGTTGTAAATCATTGGGCAACATGAACATGCATCAAATATCATGTTTGGCTTTCACAAAGAATATATGTAGAGAATCAAATAACAAACAGACAGTGTATCTGGATGTGTAGGAAGTCCTTGCCCTAACACTGCTGCCCTTGAGCGAGTAATCATTGGGTGACCACCACTCTGCAGTGTAAGTTCAGAATTATCTTGTTGTTCTTCTTGCTGAGGATTGTTGGCCTTGTCAATCTCGCTGCTAGGCGATGCCACAGCTTTGTAGGGCTTGATTTCTGAGAGGTGGTTCCAGACAGCCTTCCCTTCTAGTTTGACAGCTCTCTCTGCAGCTGCCTCAACAATATATGCTCCGGTAAATCTGGGTGCGTCCCACCGTCGGTTGAAATTTCTCAGAAGTACACCATCACTGGGACGAACAAGTCATTCTGTCAGAGAGTCCTTTTGTCCATTGACATTGTTGCTTTCTCCGCTGTCTTAAGGGCCTCCCTGGTGTTGTAACTGGCGAGAGATAAAAGAGGCACTAGCAATCAAATAAGTATTGTAATCAAACATTTCCTGCTCTAACACAGCTGCACTACTCTCAGAATCCTTTAGTGCCCTAGTGGGAGGAGCCAGGGGAGGATGCATGCGCGGTCCTTTCACCACCTGGTGTGGAGTTAAATGGTGGTCAGACTTGGGCTTATTGCACAATGCAAAAAGTGCAAAGGGTAAGCAATGGATCCACTTTTTATTTGTACTCTTTTTAGTTTTGGCAGTACATTCCTTCAAGAGGCCGTTGAGGCGGTCACACACCCAATTTGTTTGTGGATGATAAGCACAGGAGAGTTTATGTTGAATGCCCAGCAATGTTTTAATGTGCTTGAACATCTCATTGGCAAAGTGAGTGCTGTTGTCAGACCACAGGACCTCACACATGCCCCATTGTGGGAATACTTCCCGGACCAAGAATTTCACTGCCCTGAGGGCATCAGGAAGGGAACAGGGGCCTGCCTCAGTCCACCGAGAGAATGGGTACACAACCACTATCATGTTGCTGTGTCCTTGGCATACTTGGATCATGTCAACATAGTCGACATGGAAATGTTGAAATGGACCTGCTGGGCGAGGTATGGCTCCTGTCACGATACCTGCCCCCGGAAAGCCAGACCAGGCCCAGCAACCCCAGAAGCAGGCATCATTCCACTTGAAGCATGCCCAAAAACCCCAGTTAGGGGCTCTTTGGCTACAGTCCTGGCGCCCATGGCGCCAGGCTCATAAGAATAAAGTCAGTCCTGGCGCCATGGGCGCCAGGCTCATTACAGAAATCTTACCTGTTGCAGACCATGCTGCATACCTACCTGATGCAGACCATGCTGCACGAAGCCACAAGCCAAATGAGGCTTAAAGGGACTACTTTACCTCAGGGACTCCTTTCCTCTTGGGTGGGGCTGTGGAAGAATACTTACCTGGGACTTCTTCCAAGGCTATTTAAGCCACACCAGGACAGCCACACGTGCTTCGCGTTATTCTGCTTGCTGCAGCGTAACGCTCACCGTGTCTTCAGCAGCTCCAGTCTTCAGCCACGCCCGCTTCAGCCCTGGAACACCTGGAACAAGAAAAGGAGAAGCAGAAGAGGTCAGAACAAAACCCTTACCTGAATCCTTGATCCAGCACATCGTCGATCTGGAAGAGAGAAGCCTTCTCAGGTGCATTACCACGCACCTCGCAGAGCCGCGCTGAACTCACCAACCAGGGCTGCATTTCTTTACTCCATCACGAATCCAGCATCTCCAGGCCATTCTTCAACACCTGGGGGAGACAAGAACAGATAGGTGAGCAAGGGCAATACAAACCACCCCCAAAGACTTACCTGATTTACCACAGGGGGGTACTCACCTCATTTCGGGTCGGCGCAGTTAATTCTGCATCATCGCTGTACCCCGGCCCCAAAGGGGAGAACCACAATAGACTTACCAGGATCTTACCAATTGGCACTTGGAACTCTTCTGGTAGTTTAAATCCGCAACCTGCAAGGAATCTGGCAGAGTGAAGATCAGACTTTTGAACTCTTACGAACAATTGGACTTAGAGTCAATATTGGAACTCACCAATTCCTCCACGCCAGTGAAGTAACTGGTTGTCTACGCGCCCCTGCGCTCGAGGCAGGATGGAGAGCTCATATTTCCAAATCTTCAGGTGAGATTAAGAGGGAACTTCAGGAGTGTTCTGTGGGCATACAAGGGGAGTGGGAAGGCGGGTTAACGCTCAGATTACGGGAGGTTAATTCCCTTTCTCCATTGCAGAAAGATATTCGTACGAGTCCAACAAACGAAGCTAAGTGGGTCTGTCCAGTCTGTCATCTCGGCTCTACGTGTTACTCTGGTGGAAGCAACAGCGGGCCAGTCCAGATCGACGCCCCCGTGGGAATCAGGTGAGTGTAACAGAACGCAAAGCCTACCCACACATACCCACCTGGGCGTCATGGAGACCTCGGAAACCGATCAGTTGGCCCAATTATTAGGGGAACTAAGGGCCGAAGTGCATTCCGCCCGCCAGGAAACCAATGCCCTCAGGAGGGAATTGATAGTGTCAAAAGTACGAACTGATGATTTGGCCAGACAGCTATTACAAAGCCAGGCTGGACAAACACCTCTACCTGGACTCGGGGCCAGCCCAGCTCCGGTGCCACCAAGTAACCCGGTGCAGATAAACCTTCCTGGAGCGTTCCCTTGGCTCCGCCTGAACGCTTTGCCGGAGACCCTAAAAGGTTTGCTATATTCATGAATCAATGTCGCTTACACTTTTTATGTAGACCTGGAGCTTTCCCAAACGATCAAGCCAATGTAGCTTTTGTACTGTCATATCTCAGCGGCAGTGCAGCGGACTGGTCCATTCCGCTAGTAAATCAGGATGACCCGATTCTTCGAGATTTCCAAGGTTTTCGAACTAGCATGGAAAGACGTTAGTTATAATCAGTGAACTGCGCCAATAAGCAGTAATACAATAACAATTGAATTATGTTTTTAATTCCATTCCACAGCCTGACACGTGTTTCGAGCAAAGCTCTTTTTCAAAGGCGTTGAACCTTGTCCAAGGGAAACTTGATATTACTTGCAATTGCAATGACCATTAATTAATTACAGCCTTCCGGCAACAACAATGTACAAAAAGAGAGCTCTCTCTCTTTTTCAAAGGTTCAACGCCTTTGAAAAAGAGCTTTGCTCGAAACACGTGTCAGGCTGTGGAATGGAATTAAAAACATAATTCAATTGTTATTGTATTACTGCTTATTGGCGCAGTTCACTGATTATAACTAACTTACTTCTTATTGAGGGTCCTTGGTCCGGGCACCCTCACACTCTCATGTTGAACGCTGCCTTTTTCATACTTCTAACATTTGTGCAGTTGCGCTGGTCGTTCACATAGACCTTTGGACCACCTTGTTCTATAGCATGGAAAGACTGTTCGCCCGACATTCCCAAGGACAGGCTTTGGATAACAAACTTTTATCCTTATGGCAAGGTAATCAGGATCTTTTATCTTACATTGCAACTTTCAATAGATTAGTTGTGGAAACCGAATGGCCTGAAGCCAAGCGAATTACATTATTCCATCGAGGGCTTCGGGGAGAACTCAAGGATGTTTTAGCACAAGTCGTGAACACGCCTTTAGACTGTGCTGAATATATAGATTTTGTGGTCCAGTTAGATCACAGACTTCAAACCAGAAAGGCTGATCGAACCAAGTTTGAAAACAAGGTCTTGGTTAAAACCTACATACCCTCGAAGGGGGTAGATGCCTCAGAACCCATGCAAATCGGGGGGGTTAGAGGACCCTTAACCCAGAAGGAAAGGGAAAGAAGACGGCAACAGCAATTATGTTTATATTGCGGAGCTACTGGTCATTTCCTTCGGAACTGCCCTGTAAAACCACCTAAGAAAACTATAGGAGCAGCAGACGAAAACCACTTGAAACATGACTCGGGAAACGATCAAGCCCGGCAAGCATAGAGGTCAGCTTGCCGAGCTTAAAGAAGGACACTTTGACCTCGCATTTCACCATACCCATGGTCCTTATAGATCCAGAGCAGCCATCACGCATGCACGCCGTAAAGGTGTACATAGATAGTGGAGCCATAGGCAACTATTTGGACTACGGATTGGCTTCCAGCATGAATCTATCTCTCACCCGAAAGACCACTAACGATGTCGTCACCACTGTTGATGGAACTGAATTGCCTCTGGGCCGTAACTCATTCCACTGCAGAGATGACTTTGCTGGGTCAGGATGGACACCGAGAGGTTATGGTGTTTGATTTAATGAAGGCTCCACAGTTTCAACTGATACTGGGAATCCCTTGGTTGGAAAAACACAATCCCTGTATTGATTGGCGAGAGAAGAGACTAACCTTCCCAGAATGTGCTAACACCTGTTACCCAAAGAGAACTCTAAATTCAGTACTGGCCCCAATAATCCCAGCTGCCATACAATTACGTGCTGAATACCAAGACTTTCAGGATGTCTTTCAAAAGGAGCAGGCAAACACCTTACCACCACACAAATCGTATGATTGTCAAATAGATCTCATACCAGGAGCACAACCACCTTGCAGCAGAATTTATGCCCTCACGGAACCTGAAAATCTCCACTTGCGCCAGTACCTAGACCAGTATCTTGGTAATGGCTTCATCCGCCCGTCCAAGTCCCCTGCATCTTCCGCTTTGTTCTTCGTGCCAAAAAAGGAAGGCGACCTTAGAACATGCATTGACTACCGCGCGCTGAATCAGATAACTATCAAGAATCGGTACCCATTGCCTTTGATCCCTGAACTACTAGACCAGGTAAAGAACGCTTGTATATACACAAAACTAGACCTTCGGGGGGCATATCATCTGGTACGCGTCAAAGAGGGTGATGAATGGAAGACTGCTTTTCGCACCAAGTACGGATTATTTGAGTACCAGGTGATGCCTTTCTGACTGTGTAACGCACCAGCAGCCTTCTAGTTCTTCATGAACGATGTCTTCCGAGAGCTCATCGATGTTTGTGTAGTCGTTTACATCGACAATATCTTAGTATACTCCTTATCAGAATCCGATCATGTAAAGCACGTCCGAGCAGTCCTAGAAAACTTACGCCAGTATAAGTTATACGCTAAACTGGAAAAGTGCATCTTTCACACTACGGAAGTAGAGTTTCTTGGATTTATTCTGACCCCGAAAGGAATCTGGATGGATACACGGAAGGTGGACGTAATTCTTAATTGGCCTTCGCCAAGCTCAGTCAAAGGAGTTCAAAGCATGCTCGGCTTTGCCAATTTCTATCGCAGGTTTATCCCGGACTTCTCACACATTGTACATCTCATTACAACACTATTGCGAAAGATTAAACGCTTTACATGGACAGAAGAAGCCGAGAACGCCTTCCAAGAGTTAAAAAAAGAAATTCACGTCCGCTCCTGTATTACGACACCCGCGCCCAGAGCTTCCCTACATAGTGGAAACAGATGCATCCAGTTCAGATATGGGAGCAGTGCTCTCCCAAAAGGATCCCGAAACTAACCAGCTGCACCCAGTGGCGTTTTGGTCAAGAAAGTTTTCAGCTCCCGAATTAAATTATGCTATAACCGACAAGGAACTGTTGCCCATCAAGTCCGCCTTCAAGGCTTGGCGGCACTATCTGCTGGGCGCCAGGCATACCATTACGGTTATCACTGATCACCGCAACTTACAATACCTAAAGGTAGCCAAGGCCCTGTTAAGACGGATTTCTGAACTCTGTCCTCGTGGCGCAGAAGTTCAGAAGGCCAACCTAATTACTTGGAACAGGGTAACCTCTGGACAAGCCAGTCCAATCAGGGTAGCGATCGCGGCGGTCAAGACTAGGTCTCAAGAGGGGTGAGGGTGACTGAAAGCCCGCAATGAGCACACAAAGCAAGGACACTTACAAATTACTCCAAACAGGTGTTATATGAAAAATATATACACATTTATTCCAAGGCCTTTAAAACAATGACCGTAGCGAGAAATCACAATACAACTCTAGTAAACCAACACATATCATACCAATACAATATATATACAAATACAACAAGTCTCAAGCGTTAGATGCACGAAATGTGTAGTCCACCTAAAAGGGAAGGAAAAACAGGCAGTGCGAAATAATGCTTAAACCCAGTCCGCCTTCAGAGGCGCCTAACTAAAAGGAAGTCCGAGCCCTACGAAGAGTGGAGCCCTGTGCTCAAAAGTACCTGCACACGCTGGTGCCAACGGGCAAAAGGGGAGTCTCTTCGAGGGAAATCAGGCAGTTCAGTTTAGTGCACAAATGAAGAACAACAGTGTTCCGCAACTCAAGCGCAGCCTCCACTGTGGGCAGAAGCAGAGCGCGAGTACGGAAAGGCGTGCTGTTTTGACACAGCGGGGAAAAGCTATGGGCTCCTGCAGGAGGGTGACCAGTTCCTAGCTATGCTACTCACCGGTCCCCGATGCAAGCAGACCCAGGCTTCTCCGCGTCAGTTTCAGTCGCTGGCAGGTTCAGAAGAGCAGGGGACGTCTCGTCGTCGTGTTGAGTCTGCAGCAGCAGAGTTGAGTAAAAGACGTCCCAAACGAAGGAACCCGCACAGTTTGTTACCACAGCAGGGCAACGGAGCGGCCGCGTGTATCTGAGCCAAATGTACACTACTCACTTCAGACCTGGGAACGCCAAGTGTATGAATCGTGTGAGAGTGACAAGGACTCGAAATACTACACAACCTGGCGGCGGTTACAGAGCAAGACTCCTGTGTAGGCTGGTCAGTCTGCTGGATGGCCCAGAGACGCTTCCGAAGGCTTACTAGCAGGAGATGGTGAAGATGCCGAGAATAGCTGTCCCCGCTATTCCAAGGGTCGAAGTACCAGTACAGGCCTTCTGGTTCGATCAAAGGTGAAAAGGGTTTCACAAGGCGACAGCAGTGCAGAGGAGCAGTCCTTCAGCGGGTCACCAGCGATTCCTCGGTTCAGCCTCTTGGTTGCAGGATACTTGGCTCCTGTATTCCTTCGTTCGTGAGAACTCAGGAGATCGACATGGTAGTGGTGTTTCCAACCCCCTCTTATCCACGGTTCCCTTCGCGCCAAAACGGAGGGGACCCAATGGGAGATCCGCTCATCAACACTCACACCATACGTGGACCTATCACAGACCACGGTGGTCCCAGGCATTCACACCACCCTAGACTCTCTGGCACCCAGGATGTGTATTGGGACCAGACATCCCAGCCCACATCCTGGAGGCACACACCAGGCATGTAGAAGCCCGCGAAAGCATCCGTGTTTCGCGGGAAAGTACATGCCCAAATAAGGAAGGCCCAGGGTCGGCTCGACCTGGGGAAGGTGAAGGGAGCAAGACGGTCAGCGGACAGGACAAAGGAGCCTCGTGGTCTGGCCATTTTGGGAGCCATTTTGGGTTAAGCGCGAGAAACGCGCTGAAAACGCCAAGAGGAGCTCAAAACACAAGAAACCATCGCTGCTACCATTGCCGTCCGTGAATCACTTGCACCGATCAGTTACAATCCTAACAGAGTATCTAGGGCCTGTAGAAGGCTAGAGACCCAAGAGAGCAGTAACTTAGCTTACAGTGCCCTCTTGTGTCATGTTGCACGAAAGCCGCAACATGATAAAAGAAACTACGGAAAACAGCGTTTCCCGGTACTGACTGTCTTAAGGGCATGTCAGTTTCCCCGTAAGAATGGAGCGAAAGCCCAGAGGAGTGCGGCAGAAGGCTGCACTTCTCTGGCAAAGTCGAGAACAAGGTGAAAAACAACAGCAAAAAGTTTAGGGGTTGCCACATGGAAGGAAAATTACCTACAATTACGAAATCTTTCCTAACACTCGCCTCTCCCAGACTATGGACAGGGGGAACTAATCCACCCCTGGATGAGTCTCTTGTTCAGGTCGGTTAAACATTCTGGACAACCCATCAGCATTGCTATGTTGGACACCTGGCCTATGCTCAATAGTGAAGTCGAAGCCTTGTAGACTTATGGACCACCTAAGCAACTTTGGATTCTCCCCCTTCATGTTCATTAGCCACTTTAAGGGCTTATGGTCAGTTTGCACAGTGAAGTGGGTCCCATAGAGGTAGGGCCTCAGCTTCCTTAGGGCCCACACAACAGAGAAACATTCTTTCTCTACCGTGGACCATCTGAGCTCTCTGTCCTTAAGCTGGCGGCTAATAAAACCAATAGGGTGTTCCTTACCCTTCTCATCTACTTGTGATAGTACAGCTCCTATCCCAGTGTCAGAGGCGTCCGTCTGCACGATAAAAGGTCTTTGATAATCAGGGGCCCTGAGGACAGGGGCCTGGCACAAGGAGTCTTTTAAGCCATTGAAGGCCTTCTCACACTCGTCGGTCTAAGTTACCTTCTTGGGTTTCTTCGGAGTGGTGAGGGCAGTCAGAGGGGCAGCTATGGTGCCATAGTCTGCCACGAAATTGCGGTAATACCCCGTGAGTCCTAAGAAGGCTCTCACTTGGGTTTTTGTAGTGGGGGTAGGCCAGTCTTGTACTGCTTGTACTTTACTGGGAAGAGGCTGTATCCTCCCTCCACCTACTTCATGTCCAAGGTAAACCACTGAGCCTTGTCCAATCTGGCATTTACTAGCCTTTATGGTCAAGTGTGCTTTCTGAAGAGCCTGGAGCACAATCCCGAGGTGTTTCACATGGTCTTCTCAGGTGGCACTGAAAACTGCTATATCGTCCAGATATGCAAGACAGAATTCGTCCAACCCATTCAAAACATGATTCACAAGCCTCTGGAAAGTGGCAGGTGCATTCTTCAACCCGAACAGCATTACCCGGAATTGGTAAAGGCCGTCTGGAGTAGAAAATGCTGTCTTCTCCTTGGCATGTTCTGCTAAAGCTATTTGCCAATAGCCAGCAGTGAGGTCAAACGTGCTGAGGTACTTGGAGGCACCCAAAGTATCCACCAGCTCATCTGTTCGAGGCAAGGGGTGTGCATCTGTCTTGGTGACAGCATTCAGACCCTGTAGTCCACGCAGAACCTCAATTCAGAAGTGCCTGCCTTTGGAACCAAAACCACAGGGCTGGACCAAGGACTACTAGAGGGTTCAATCACCCCAAGGTCTAACATCTTGTTGACCTCGGTCTTAATATAAGACCGTACTTTGTCTGACATCCTGTATCCCCTACTTTTGGTAGGTACACTGTCTCCTGTGTCTATGTTATGTTTGCACCAAAGTGTCAAACCAGGTGACTGTGAAAACAGGGGGAAAAACTGCCTGAGCAAACTTTTCACCTCAGCCTGCTGATCAGAAGTCAGGTGAGGGGCCACTCGGACACCCTCAAAGGAGCTATCTGAAGGACCGCTCTAGAACAGGTCAGGGAGAGGTTCAGACTCCTCTTCCTCAACGTCTGAAGCCAGTAGCAGTGCTGCGATTTCGACTCTTGGGACGAAAGCCTTCAGCCTATTCACGTGAAACACTTTTGGAGCCTGTCCAGGCCTTCCAAGGTCCACTAAATAGTTAACCTCACTCAGGGGCTCCACCACTGTGTAAGGGCCTGACCATTTGTCCTGTAAAGCTCGAGGCCTTATGGGATTCATGATCAGGACTTGCTGACCAGGTGTAAAGTTGATGAGGGAAGCTTTCTGGTCGTACCAATGTTTCACCAGCGCTTGTCCTGCCTTCAATTTATCACTAGCCAAGCCCATCAGAAGTACCATCCGTTTTCTGAGCCCTAGCACATAATCAACTACGTTGGTAGTAACAGGGGGAGTGGGCATCTTCCATCCCTCTTTGACTATGGCTAAGGGTCCCCGTACAGGATGACCGAACAGAAGTTCGAAGGGGCTGAAGCCAACACCCTCCTGTGGTACCTCTCGGTAGGCAAACAGTAAGCATGGTAAAAGAAGATCCCATTTTCTTCTCTGAGGTTCTTCCAGAGCCCCAATCATGCTCTTTAACGTTCTGTTGAAACGTTCCACCAGACCATTGGTCTGGGGGTGGTATGCAGAAGAGAACTTGTAGGTGACCCCACATTCTTTCAACATAGCCTGCATATACTTTGACATAAAGTTGCTGCCACGATCCGACACAACTTCTTTAGGGAAGCCAACCCTAGTAAATATGCCAAGTAAAGCTTTTGCAACTGACTTGGCAGTTACAGTTTTCAATGGGATGGCCTCAGGATATCTGGTTGCATGGTCGACCAGCACCAGGATAAACCTATTGCCCGAGGATGTTTGCGGGTCAAGGGGACCAACGATGTCGATCCCTACCCTTTCAAATGGTACCCCCACAACTGGGAGTGGTACCAATGGAGCTTGGATTGTCGAGCAAACCTTACCCGATAACTGGCAGGAGGCACAACTCCTGCAGTGACTTTCTACTTGCACCCCATCTTGGGCCAGTAAAAGTGCATGGATAACCTTTGCTTGGTCCTCTTAATACCAAGGTGACCAGCAAGGGGCACTTCATGCGCCAACTGCAGGAGGAAGGGCCTAACAGCAAGGGGAACCACCAACCTCCTATGGTCTCCTTCTGTAGACTCTGTGGGCTCACTGTACAGGAGTCCACCTTCCCAATAAATCCTATGCGTCCCAGGAGGTTCACCCTCAAGCTGGGAGCACGCCTTTCTCCTTAGGCCTTCCAGAGATGGGCACTCACGTTGGCCTTTAATGAATTCGTCCCTATCAGGACCTCCTTCAACTAACAAGTCTTTTAGTTCAGGATGGTCGTTGGGGTCAAATACTTCAGGCATCGCCACCTCCTCGTCAGGCCCGGGCGATTGACCAACTTCCTCCACCGCAGTGGTAGGCGAGCTCGGGGGAATATTCTCTTTCCCTCGTCTTGATTTGTTTACTCCTTTCGCCTTGGGTTTCCCCTTCGGCTGGGGCGGCGTATTGGTCTTGGCCAATGCTGCCCGTGCTTGAGACCGTGTGTAGGGTCTTTCGGCAGTGTCTCCTACAAGCCCTAAAGCTCTGAGATCATTACCTAACAAGACCTTTCCTGGGACGTTTCTCTGAATGCTCACTGGAATCCTGACTGCTGTACCATTTAAAGTAAGATTTACAGGTATTACTGGGAACATACGGAGTGGGCCGTCAGCCAACTTAGTGGGCATCAGAGTAGCTCTGGCAACTTCCTCTGAGTCTACCAAGGTAGAATCCACTACAGTTCGACTGCACCCACTATCCCTAAGAGCTGGAGTATCTACTCCATTGATCAGCACACTGTCTTTAAAGTAGTGCTTGGTATTATCTGGAATCCTAGCATAAGCCTCTGCGACTTTAGGCTCCCAGGAACCCAGATAAACTAAAACTACCTCAGCCTCTATCCCGCTGGGAAATGAGTCTGAGGAGAAGGATGCTCCTGTAATCTCTTCTTCCTCGTAGGAGGAGAAGGCCAGATTAGCGGAGTGGACCCCCAAAGGTCTAACCTTCCACCGGGGATCCCCCTTCACGTGGTCAGTTGCTCCACAAGCAAAACAAGATCCGTTGGGTCTGTTTACATAGGGGGGCTTATTGTAACCAGAGTTCTGTTTCAGAGGCTGACCTCCACTACCCTGTGAGTTCTCTTGTGTCTTACCCTTATTTTTCTTTTTGTGGCCCTTTTGAGAAGAAGATTTATCAGATTCTCCACCCTCCTTATCTTTGGACTTTTTCCCTTCCTCCTGCTTACCAGGATGAGTTTTGTGTTTATGGGACACTCGATGTGACACCCATAAGTCTGCTGCAATGGCCAGCTTCTTAGGATCTATCTCCTTCGAATCGGCCAAATGCTCCTTAAGCTCCGGGGAAGAAGATGCAAAAATGTGTTCCAGCATGACAAGATTTATCATGCCTTCGAAGGTAGAAACCTTATAACCTTCGACCCAGCCAGTTAAGTTTTTCAAGGATTCGGTGACATAAGATACCCAAGTACCACCTGCCTTTTTCTTATACTCTCTGAATCGTTTCAAATATTGGGCCGGAGTCTTCCCAAACTTTAAAATGAGAGTTTGCTTTAACATTGCAAAATCAGCTCGCTCAGCCTTCGACATTTCCATAATGGCACTACAGCCAGAATGGGGCAGTCTGCTGAGTACCCAGGCAATCTTATCAGCATTGTCAACTTGTTGAACTTCGCATGCATACTCAAACGCATTCAGCCAGTCCATAATGTCATTCCTTTCCTCACACACTGAGCAGATCTTTCGGAAACCGTGGATGAGAGGAGGCCCCAGACCCATGTCCAGGACCCTTGGACCCATTTGCAACCTGAAGCTTGGCCAGTTCCAACTGGTGATCCCTGTCTTTCTGTTTTTCTGCCTGTTCGATTTTTAGTTTGGCTATGCTGAATTCAAGCTCCTTCTGCCTAAACCGCAACTCTTGCTTCTTGAATTCAAGCATAGCCTCCCCATCAGCACTGGCAGAGGAAACATTATACATCTCATCCTCCCTGTCCTCGTGGTCGCGGTGGATCAGTGCAGCGGCAGAACCGTCGGTTCTACCAGTGAGAGCAGCCCCACCTCCTTCCGCACTGTCCTCAGAAGTTATAGCGTCAAGCTGTGCTTCTTGCCACGCCACGATTCTTTGGATCATATCCAATTTCGTGCCTTGAGAGGAAACACCTCTCTCTGCACACATCTTTTTCAATGTTTCTGATTTGGAAGCATTTAAAGTTAACAAGGTATTTGTTTCCATACTGTTAGATAGGACTATGGCCTTTTTAAAGTTATACTACAACAATTCACTACGTGTCCTGGTAGGAATAACTTGAAATGCCTTAGTTCGTGCGCAACACTGGATACCTTCAGTCGTATCCCACCGCTGTACACCAATTTGTTAAGACGGGTATCTGAACTCTGTCCTGGTGGCGCAGAAGTTCAGAAGGCCAACCTAATTACTTGGAACAGGGTAACCTCTGGACAAGCCAGACCAATCAGGGTAGCGATCGCGGCGGTCAAGACAAGATCTCAAGAGGGGTGAGGGTGACTGAAAGCCCGCAATGAGCACACAAAGCAAGGACACTTACAAATTACTCCAAACAGGTGTTATATTAAAAATATATACAAATTTATTCCAAGGCCTTTAAAACAATGACCGTAGCGAGAAATCACAATACAACTCTAGTAAACCAACACATACCATACCAATACAATATATATACAAATACAACAAGTCTCAAGCGTTAGATGCACGAAATGTGTAGTCCACCTAAAAGGGAAGGAAAAACAGGCAGTGCAAAATAATGCTTAGACCCAGTCTGCCTTCAGAGGCACCTAACTAAAAGGAAGTCCGAGCCCTACGAAGAGTGGAGCCTTGTGCTCAAAAGTACCTGCACACGCTGGTGCCAACGGGCAAAAGGGGAGTCTCTTCGAGGGAAATCAGGCAGTTCAGTTTAGTGCACAAATGAAGAAGAACAGTGTTCCGCAACTCAAGCGCAGCCTCCACTGTGGGCAGAAGCAGAGCGCGAGTACGGAAAGGCGTGCTGTTTTGACACAGCGGGGAAAAGCTATGGGCTCCTGCAGGAGGGTGACCAGTTCCTAGCTATGCTACTCACCGGTCCCCGATGCAAGCAGACCCAGGCTTCTACGCGTCAGTTTCAGTCGCTGGCAGGTTCAGAAGAGCAGGGGACGTCTCGTCATCGTGTTGAGTCTGCAGCAGCAGAGTTGAGTAAAAGACGTCCCAAACGAAGGAACCCGCACAGTTTGTTACCACAGCAGGGCAACGGAGCGGCCGTGTGTATCTGAGCCAAATGTACACTACTCACTTCAGACCTGGGAACGCCAAGTGTACGAATCGTGTGAGAGTGACAAGGACTCGAAATACTACACAACCTGGCGGCGGTTACAGAGCAAGACTCCTGTGTAGGCTGGCCAGTCTGCTGGATGGCCCAGAGACTCTTCCGAAGGCTTACTAGCAGGAGATGGTGAAGATGCCGAGAATAGCTGTCCCCGCTATTCCAAGGGTCGAAGTACCAGTACAGGCCTTCTGGTTCGATCAAAGGTGAAAAGGGTTTCACAAGGCGACAGCAGTGCAGAGGAGCAGTCCTTCAGCGGGTCACCACGATTCCTCAGTTCAGCCTCTTGGTTGCAGGATACTTGGCTCCTGTATTCCTTCGTTCGTGAGAACTCAGGAGATCGAAATGGTAGTGGTGTTTCCAGCCCCCTCTTATCCACGGTTCCCTTCGCGCCAAAACGGAGGGGACCCAATGGGAGATCCGCTCATCAACACTCACACCATACGTGGACCTACCACAGACCACGGTGGTCCCAGGCATTCACACTACCCTAGACTCTCTGGCACCCAGGATGTGTATTGGGACCAGACATCCCAGCCCACATCCTGGAGGCACACACCAGGCATGTAGAAGCCTGCGAAAGCATCTGTGTTTCACGGGAAAGTACATGCCCAAATAAGGAAGGCCCCGGGTCGGCTCGACCTGGGGAAGGTGAAGGGAACAAGACGGTCAGCGGACAGGACAAAGGAGCCTCGTGGTCTGGCCATTTTGGGAGCCAGGCCACCATTTTGGGTTCAGCGCGAGAAACGCGCTGAAAACGCCAAAAGGAGCTCAAAACACAAGAAACGATCGCTGCCACCATTCCCGTCCGTGAATCACTTGCACCGATCAGTTACAATCCTAACAGAGTATCTAGGGCCTGTAGAAGGCTAGAGACCCAAGAGAGCAGTAACTTAGCTTACAGTGCCCTCTTGTGTCATGTTGCACGAAAGCCGCAACATGATAAAAGAAACTACGGAAAACAGCGTTTCCCGGTACTGACTGTCTTAAGGGCATGTCAGTTTCCCCGTAAGAATGGAGCGAAAGCCCAGAGGAGTGCGGCAGAAGGCTGCACTTCTCTGGCAAAGTCGAGAACAAGGTGAAAAACAACAGCAAAAAGTTTAGGGGTTGCCACATGGAAGGAAAATTACCTACAATTACGAAATCTTTCCTAACAGGCCCAATCTTCACGCCAACTCCGTTGGGCATTGTTCTTCGCCGAGTTTGATTTTGTAATAACCTATCGACCAGGTTGTAAAAATGGAAAAGCTGACGCCCTGTCCCGAATAGGAATGGGAGAAACAGAAAGAGCTTTAGAACCTGTACCCATAATTCCTGAACAGAGGATCCTAGGTCTGACATCCATACACTCTCTGGAGGACATTCAAGAAAAGGTCCATCAACTCTTTGATTCCGATGCCTTACAGGGCTGGGCAAGGAAAGGCCCAGAGTATTCTGTCACCAACAATCTACCTTATTACCAAGGCCGGCTATTTTTGCCACTAGAGGAACTACAGAAACTTGTCATTTCTCATTACCACGACACCTTGATGAAGGACATCCTGGCATTGCTAAAACTGAAGCCAAAATCAAGAAACAGTTTTGGTGGCCCACCTGGCGAAAAGATGTCAAGTTGTTTGTCATGTCTTGTGGCATTTGCGCTCAAAATAAAGGGGAAAAGAAAAAACCTGCTGGATTATTACAACCGTTAGACATACCACCTACTCCTTGGCATACCTTGTCATTAGACTTTATCACGGATTTGCCCCCGTGCAAAGGTTATAACACCATTCTAGTTATTGTAGATCTTTTTTCTAAAATGGCCCATTTCATTCCTTTAAAAGGAATACCTTCAACTTCAATCCTGGCCAAGGAGTTCCTTGAAAATGTTGTCCGTCTACATGGCTTTCCTTCTGTGTTAAGTGCAGACTGGGGAAGTCAATTTATTTCACATTTTTGGAGGAAGTGCTGCCAGCTGGCACAAATTGATGTTAGGCTTTCAACCAGCCACCATCCCCAGACCGACGGTCAAACTGAGAGAACCAACCAGACTCTTGAGCAATACCTACGTTGTATGCTACATCAATCTGAGGAGGATTGGAAAGACATTCTTTGGATCGCCGAGTATGCATACAATAATTCTGTACACTCAGGAACTAAACAAAGCCCTTTTTTTACCATATATGGTCACCATCCTCGAACCTCAGACTTAGATTCACACCAGCATTTAGAGATGCCTGCGGTGGACCATCTCCACGCTGTTATCACACAAGCCTTTAAAGAGGCGACTGCACATTTACAAAAGGCTAAGGATAAATACAAGAAGGATGCTGATCAACACAGGAGTGAAGCACCGGAATACCAAGTAGGGGACCAAGTATGGTTAGCCACCAAGTACTTACCACTCAAGGGAACACAGACTTTTAACCCCAGGTACTTGGGACCTTATCCTATTAAGGCTATTATTAACCCAGTGGCCGTCAAGTTGGACCTGCCTGGTCATATGCGTGTTCATCCTGTTTTTCACGTGTCTCTTTTGAAGCCTGTGCAACCAGGAACTAGACTAATCATAAGAATAAAGTCAGTCCTGGCGCCATGGGTGCCAGGCTCATTACAGAAATCTTACCTGTTGCAGACCATGCTGCATACCTGCCTGATGCAGACCATGCTGCACGAAGCCACAAGCCAAATGAGGCTTAAAGGGACTACTTTACCTCAGGAACTCCTTTCCTCTCGGGTGGGGCTGTGGAAGAATACTTACGTGGGACTTCTTCCAAGGCTATTGAAGCCACACCCGGACAGCCACACGTGCTTCGCGTTATTCTGCTTGCTGCAGCGTAACGCTCACCGTGTCTTCAGCAGCTCCAGTCTTCAGCCACGCCCGCTTCAGCCCTGGAACACCTGGAACAAGAGAAGGAGAAGAGGTCAGAATAAAACCCTTACCTGAATCCTTGATCCAGCACATCGTCGATCTGGAAGAGAGAAGCCTTCTCAGGTGCATTGCCAGGAACCTTGCAAAGCCGCGCTGAACTCACCAACTGGGGCTGCATTCCTTTACTCCATCGTGAATCCAGCATCTCCAGGCCATTCTTCAACACCTGGGGGAGACAAGAACAGATAGGTGAGCAAGGGCAATACAAACCACCCCCAAAGACTTACCTGATTTACCACAGGGGGGTACTCACCTCATCTCGGGTCGGCGTAGTCAATTCTGCATCACTGCCGCACCCCGGCCCCTAAGGGGAAAAAACAAGGACAATACAACCTAACCCCAAAGACTTACCTGATTTACCACAGGGGGGTACTCACCTCATTTCAGGTCGGCGCAGTTAATTCTGCATCATCGCTGTACCCCGGCCCCAAAGGGGAGAACCACAATAGACTTACCAGGATCTTACCAATTGCCACTTGGAACTCTTCTGGTAGTTTAAATCCGGAACCTGCAAGGAATCTGGCAGAGTGAAGATCAGACTTTTGAACTCTTACGAACAATTGGACTTAGAGTCAATATTGGAACTCACCAATTCCTCCACACCACTGAAGTAACTGGTCGTCTACGCGCCCCTGCGCTCGACGTAGGATGGAGAGCTCATCTTTCCAAATCTTCAGGTGAGATTATGAGGGAACTTCAGGAGTGTTCTGTGGGCAGACAAGGGGAGTGGGAAGGCGGGTTAACGCTCAGATTACGGGAGGTTAATTCCCTTTCTCCATTGCAGAAAGATATTCGTACGAGTCCAACAAACGAAGCTAAGTGGGTCTGTCCAGTCTGTCATCTCGGCTCTATGTGTTACTCTGGTGGAAGCAACAGCGGGCCAGTCCAGACCGACGCCCCCGTGGGAATCAGGTGAGCGTAGCAGCTCCTCTCACAACTCTTCATGTATGTCTTTGCGTAAACTGTTTGCAAATTTGTAATCAGTTACTCGGAAATTCAGCCACATGTTCCGCCAAGTTAGGACAGAACCATGTTTCTCCAATATGGACGGCAATGACCGACTTCCCTGTGTGTGTTGGATAATGTAACAGTGTCAGCGCAGTGTGCAATAATGTTAGTGGCATGACCACTTTCCCTGTGTTATTCTGCCACCGTAGGGCGTCTGTTGGAGAGACTGTACATCCCCTCCTAGTACACAAGTCTTTCTTCTCCCTGGGGCAGCTCCCTGCAACTCCAGTATCTGTGTTCCTGATAATACCTTGTACCCTTCGTTTAGTACCATTGTCCTTGCATAGTCACGGACATGTGATGGGTCCTCCATTTCTAGGAGCTCTCCAAAATATCTGGCACACTTTACTTCTGAGTCTGCTGCTTCATTTCTCCTTGAGATAGGGTCTTCCCCTTGTGTTTGGGCTTGGCACATCACTATGGCTATCTGCGTGGGATACTGTATAACTTCAATTAATCTGCCCACTAAAAGTGCATGCTGCACTGGTCATCCATCTGCCCTCCTGAAGCCCCTCCTCATCCATCGGTACAGTCCTGAGTGTACTGTTGACGTTGCATATGCAGAATCGGAGTATACTGTCACATCCTTTCCCCTGCTGTGTTCCAATGCTAATATTAAGGCCACTAATTCTGCTGCTTGTGCTGAATAATATGATGGCAATCGTGCACTGACCACTCCTTTACTTGTTCCATCCTCTCTCAACCTCACCACTGCAGATCATGTATATCTGGCCCGATCCATCTGATCAATTGTAGAAGAACCGTCAATGTAAGGCACGTCTCCCCCCTCATGTGCGTCCTCATGTACTTTACGGGTGTCACTGAATTTCTTTATGTTTTCTGTGCAGTTATGTGCGTAGTCATCGTCCAGTAAGATGTCTGTGAGAAAAATCACTGGGTTAACGACTCTAAACCTCACTACCTTAAGTGATGGGTTTGATAGTAAGACCTCGTACCCTGATGCTCTCTGTGTTGTCAGTGTGTTCTTTGGTTTCTCCAGTACCGCAAAGAGGGCATGCTCCACGAAGAGAGTGGTGCTGCACGCCTTGAAACACCTGTGTATAGGCGCGTTACAAATGCCATATCATATCATATCATATCATACCTGCTGATTTGTCAACAGCGAATGCAGCAGCAGCCAAAGCTTGTTCGCAAGGATGGTGTCCTCTCATTACTGGATCATACTTCCCAGTGTAATACGGTATTGGCTTGTGCCCCAAACTTGTCTTCTTTGTCAGTACTTCTTTATTTATCCCCCCATTGGTGTGTGAGAATAAGAAGGATTTCTTTTTGTAGTCTGGGATCCCTAACACTGGAGCTGTGCATATTGCTTCTTTCAGCTCATCGAATGCCTCAGTCATTTCTGTTGTCCATTTTATTGTCTTGTGTGACTTTTGTGCTTCCTTCAGAGCACCAAGTAAAGGCCTCGTGTAAGTGCTGTGATCAAAAACCCATGCTAGTAAGTATAAGTTTAAAAATAAATACAGAGATAAGGGCTAGCAATGCCCCTGGGTTTTTAATGTTGTGGCCGATGCACTTTCTCGTTCACAGATGGTGAGGTTCAGGAAGGCATGTCCAATGGCGAGGGATACAATGCCCCAGTTCAATGACAGACATTGGGATTTAGTTCACTGGAAATGTATATGAGAGATTTAGCTATGCAAGCATTATCTACACGGACTAGGGACAAATATATCAGGTTTTTCAAGAATGTTTTGCACGCAAATGTTTTTTTTGCATCCTTGTAACCTGGGTCGGATCCCCTTCCCCAGATTCAAAGCTGGATTTTCAAACAAAGGTTTAAATAAGAAACTTCCTTTGCGTAGCCTAGTTCGATCATTAAGTTCTTCTTACTCCAAAAGTCTTTTACTTGGCTTTTAACAAAAGTTCAAATGTTCAACCAAACAAAAAAGTCTTTATCTCTCCACTTCTAGTCAATAGTTCAGCACAACTACTTCTTCTTGAGAAAACAAATACATTCACAATTCTTTTGTATCAACAACAAGATTTTGTCTGGATGGTTTCAAAACAATAAATAAAACACATTAGTAGTCTTGCCACTTGCCACTTACTCTTCTCCACATTCTCCAACCACAATGTGGTACTTCAAAGATTTCTTCCTGGCCCACTAACCTGCCAGGGCTACCACTAAAAACTTGTTTCCTGGTATATTCGCGTGCCAGGACAAAAGTCCTAATGCTACTACAAGTACTCTGTGGTGAGGTTTGCTTCAAACCTTTAGAAAAGTATTTGACTTTGAACAACATCGAAATTCACAACTTCTTCTGAGAAGACATGATAGACATTGGTGCTGTTTGTTCAATTTCACATCACTTAGCACCTGACAATGTCGCTTTATGACACTTGCCCTTCTTTGGCTTAGCAATGTCTTCTTGATATCTTGCTCAACTATTGCCTCTTCCTCCCTCTGGGAATAATGGTTACACTCTGTCTGCAATAGTGTTCTCTTGTTATTTTGCCAATGCGGGTTATATGCTTTCTGAAGTATTGTCTCCTCTTTACTTTCACAATGGTGGTTCTTAGCTTGCTTCAATATTGCCCCCCTATATCTTGGCAATACTTTTGGCTTTGGTAATAATGATTATAACATTTCTTTTCTTGTCCTCTTTCGAAGTTCTTATTTCGCCAATATGACTCTTAAATTAGTTCAATATTCAAAATAATTATCTACAGCCAGCGGTCAACTACAGAGTGTTCCGTGATTACCCAACAAAGGTAAACTTACTGTTTCTTTATACGTCTCTGTTCGATCCACTGCCACTGCCAGTTCTGCTTCTTCTGATGCTTTCTGCACGGCTGACTGGTTCAGTCTTTTTCCTGTGGCTCACACCGATCGGGAAAGGAGTTTTTACTGCTCTGTGTGCACGCCGGTGCTTGCCAGCCACCGGGACAAGGCACACATTAAGAAGAGTCTCTCTCTCTCTTCAAGGGGAAAGCTTGCAAAACACTGCATCCTGTTGCGTAACCTCAGCACTTTACATTATCACTCTCGAAGACTCTCTCAGGACCGACATCTGCTTCAAAAACAGTGGCGGCTCTGGCAACTCAGTTTCTCTTCTTTTGCTGCTGCAACAGCGGCTTGCAACTCCTGCTCTGCCTTCTTTTTCTAATGGCCTGCACCTGAGGGGGCCTTAAATATTCAAATGTCCCACTCGGGTGTGGGCCATCAGAACCACTAGATTACATACTGAATTTTTGGGCCTCTGAGCCCCTCTTCTTCGTCCCAGTACTTAGGGCATTGTGGGACTTGAAGTTCCCAATGATTTGGTTACTTTTTACATTAAACGTCTCAATTCTGCAATAGGCCATCAAAACTGTAGGGTCTCTAGGGAAGTTATTTACAGGGTTCTTCCAGTTCTCCTGACCTGACTCCCCTCTCATGTGATCCTCCTGCAAGTCTGAGTTGCTGGTGGGGGGGTTAACAGGGATACCAAAGTGGGGGAGCTGGTTGGGACTATAGAAGAAGGGGCCATCACTGGAGCATAGGGTTGGGCTGGGTTGCAATACCCAGGCTAGAGGGGATCGCCTGAGGGCAGGAACGCAAGCAGGGGTACAACTGGGACACCATCCAGGGGAACTCTTAGTGGGGGTGTCATGCTCTCTGAAAGAATGACTAGGATGATTGGGGAAACAACAAATGGTAAAATAAGATAAAGAAAATCAAGAAAATAATATTGCCATGGGTAGAGAGGGCTGGTTAGCCAGACCGAGGTGTTGACTCAATCGGAACCGAAGGATCGAGTCGGGGAGGGGGATGAGGAAGCCACACCCAGTGCAGAATCCCAAGGCTTGTTTGAGATAACTCCTGGCTTAATAAAGCATTGTGCAGCATATTCACTATTTCACCTTATCAACTGGTCCTGGCTCCTTCTTTGCTGGAAGGGGGGGGGGGTTCAATGGATTAGTGGTGGGGGTGCAGAGCATCAGAGGTGAAGGGGGTGAAGGGACAGGGGGTGAATACCAGCAGAGAGGAATGACATGATATAAGGGCACAAGTGTGGACTGTCAGTACTATGCCAGGTGACAGTGTTGTCCTGGTGATGGCAGTTGGCGGGAGCCACCACTAGCAGTGATTCCCACTGCGTCCAGGCCTTGCGCAGGGAAAAGGGGGTGGGTTTAGGAGGACTGGGACGCAGGGGGTCAAAGGGAAATGACTCACAGCAGAGCGCCAGAAGTAGGGGGCCTTACCCGAGTAGTGGTATTTAGGCCTTGTTAGGTATGGGGTTGCCCTCTTTGGGCTGGGCCCTTACTTCTGAAGGCTCCTGGCCACCCACACCTCTATGTTGCAGGATCTGTCAAATGTATGTAATTGTCTGTTTCATTTTTCACAGGTTTTCCCAGCAGATGTTACATGGGGTATCCCTTTAGGAAAGAACTGGAAGGAACTGCAAGGGTACTGCTCAGCCAAAACCTTATAATTCCGGTGCCCAGGAGTATAAGACTCCGGGAAAGCCCTGAACAAAAGGGTAGCGGTAGGGTGATTTGGAAGTCCTTCCAACCTCAACATTGCAGGAGGGGGTGGGGGTAAAGAACAAGAAGATGTCACGAATGCAACAGGAATTAATTGGGAAGAAACAAAGGGTAGGTTGATGAAGTACTACAAGTACAAGTAATTGAGTTATTAGAGCAAGAACAAACTGGTGGAGTTAAACTGAATGAAAGGGGGAAATGGGGAGGGTGTTGGGGTAGTTTTCCCAGGTATACCAGAGGATGGCTGGGGGTCCGCCTGACTCATGGGCCCAACTACCTTCCCGGAATAAATGGAGGACTCGGCCAACGGCAAGTTAGAGCTGCGGTTTATTGAAAAACCCAACAGGGATCATACAAGACAAACAAGATTCTCTAGTACTTCTCAGCTCTCTGTGGTGTGCGCTCCAGTTTTGTACAAGTATTACATCATCACCTGGGCCCTTCCCCGAAAAACCTATCACCACAGAGGATTGGTTATTGAGAGTAATAATACCTATGGAAGTACCCTATGGATGTTATTCTACTTGCCCTTGCATGTCAGGTGGCTGGCCTGTCCCGTCCCCATGAACCTACATGTTACATTGTTGCAGAATAATGGGATTACCATTGGTTCTTGCCCCTCGCCATCCACCCCTGATTTTCTATACTGTGATTGGTTAGAGCTGATGTCCCCAGGCCTCGGACTCAATTCGGTTCTCAGCCCTCGGTGCACCTTTTCAAGGTGATGGGAACAATTATGTGTCTGTATTGTAACTTGTAGTGTACCACCTTTGCCTTTGAGTGTGTTCCGACATAGCAAAACTTGTTGCTGCCTTTGTCTGATTTTGCTGGGACTGGCTCTGCCGGGGACCACAGGTGAATGCCCATTGTTTTGTTTGGCTGCATCACACGCTTAGAGGCCCCAAAATTGGGTCTGCATTCATGTGGATTTATTCCATTTCTCTGCAGCTGGACCCCTTGTTGTCTGAAGATTGGAATGCAGCTGTGTATCTCTGACCTTGGCTCTGAGGCGGCTTTCCGCTCAGTGCAGCCTGATTCAGCTCTTCTCGTCTCGGCCTTCTGTAGTTTTCCTTAAACCTCATAAAATGATTTCTACATGCTCATGCTATGCTAGGTAACCTATAAGTTAGAAGAAAAGGGAAAAAGACCAAGGGCCATTTTGGTAATAAATATGTTTTGTACTTTATTGGGCGCACTGTCCTGGATCTTTTTCCCTTTTCTTCTGATTGTATATGACGGGTTCTCCCCGGCTTCCTGTCCATCCAGTGACCTGCGACCCCATCTGAACTTATTATCAAGACTGAAGGGACCTGTTGTCCCCCTAACCATACTTTTATAACTAATTGGAAAGACTTGCTCAGTCTTATTCAATTGTTGAGTCCCCAACTAGACCAGCTGTACCCATAAGCCTGGGCTATATTCGAAGTAACCTATAAGTTAGTCACACATGGTCCTACCATGCTCCATATATACTCCTGTAGTCCCATAGAGTTATTCATATTAGGCATCTGCAAGCTTGCTCAGGATTTCTTGTTTGCCTTGTGCTTCTGTGTTACTGCATTTCGCTACTGATAAAAATAAAAAAGCATTGATAGTATGTATATGCGTCTCCCCTCTAGCTATAGAACTGTGTAAGCATGTTCTCTGTGTATGCAAGTGTACGTGGTGCGGTGCAAAAGTGCGAATGTGCTTCATAACTAACGTAGCTATGTCGTGGTGTCACTAGTGATGTCAGCATCGTAGCTTCTTGGGGCTTAATCGAGACTGCCCATCAAGGTATTTCTGTCCACGGTCTCCATTTCCTCTCCTATAACTGCAAAAACATTTACTGGATTCGGTCTTTATGGCTGACTGAGGGGATACCTTTCTGTGTATCTGTCAACCATTTGTACACTTGGGATTCGTCTGAAATAAGATGAGTGGCTGCGAGCATTCCTGGCTCTTTGTCCTGTAATGAATCTGGGAGTGAGGACGGGCATTCTCGGGACCCTCTCTTCAGTCCCCCCTTTCGTTGACTTGTCGATCACATCCTCATATTGTACGATCTTCATCATTGGTTGCCAAATCTTCGTTATCCCTCTGAGGTGTCCATAATAATTAGCATGGTCGTGAAAAGTCCGGGACATATAACTGCACACTCCTTCTGGGTTGCACATATCCATTTTCCTTCATAATTCTTACAGTTGAATGGATTATCTAGCTTCATCACCTCATGTGGGAATAGTGGACATTCTACTATTCTCTTTCTAAGCTTGTCCCTTTCCTCCACTGTCTTATCCTTTGTAGCTCCTATATTCACATCCATCATCACCTTCATTCCTATTGATTTCTCTGTCGTCTTGCGCTGTTGAGTGATGCAGATCTTGATCACACACAGTGCAACTAGTACCCATATTAGTGCTCCTGGTAATACTTTCAGCCATTTGCCAGCCTTGAAGGCATCCATGACCAGAGGTATGCTAGCCAGCTTTGATCTTTTCAAGTCCCCTCCATTTTGGCATGCATCTTTGACAGTTGGGTGACTGCTTATGTCAGAGTGCCATTCTCACCATCATTGGCAGGTACGAACATAAAACAGGAATTCCCAATTTATGCACAAACTCCTTCCATTGCGGTGAGCAGAGCCAGAACATATCTATTCTGGAGCACCATCAACCTTACTTACTGCTTTGAGCTCTTCTTTTATTGTTTGAATCCATTCACTGTAGAGTTTATTGTCAGTATCAGCTCCCACCTGGTAATTGGCAGACATTTCACAATACTATAGGTCTGAACTGCTGGAAATATTGATGTGAAAAACATTTCTGTTCTGCTAAATAACCTATGTTCTGGTGGCACATAAGCTAGCGCTGTTTCCGATGCATCTAAGAAATAGTTGCTTCTTTTCACTCTACTCACTTCCTCAGACCTTTCCCCGCCTCTCATTGCTTCTGTTTTCACAGAACTCTTCTTTCTTGAGTTGGTGTCCACTTTTGGGAAGTCATCGAGCTTTATGTCCTTGCGGGGCACTGCCAGTGATGGCATATTCATATGTACCAATGAGCAAACCCCTACCCAATTAGGTGGCAGCTTCTCGTATGCCCTGGATTCACACGCCCAGTAGTGGTTCATCAGTACTGCAGTGCCTATCTTCATTGCTTTTCAGTGTATCTACACTCTGTGTTATCTCCAACCTTTACTTCTCCTTCATTCTTGTAGCACAATGCTGGTTTCTTCAGGGGTATTATAGACATTGATCCAGCTTCATTTTCTACCCAAGTGATCAGCTTTGCACTCGCACCCCATTTCTTCAGGCACTTGTCATTTTCTCCTTGTACTGTATTTGCTGGTGATTGTACTAGGGTGTGTGCTCTGCTTCCTACTACTCCGTCTTTCTATCCCTCTTCTGTGTTAACTTGGCCATACACAATCATCTTTGGTCTTTCCCAACATCCTGGTTCTCCACCTATTCCCTTCACCCACCTCTTTGGGCAGGACCTTTCCTTCAATGTTATTGTTTGTGTCACCTTTCTGAGACTTGTCAGTTATGTACGGTATAGCTTGATCTAACTGCCTATAATTGTTCATCATGTCAAGAGTCTTTATTTAACTGTCTTCCTATTAGAGCGTCGCTCGGGACTTCCATCTCAATGTTGCTGTTTTCACTTGAAATCTTCCTCGAGTTGTCACCATGGACAGATACATCAGGCATTGGGCTCTTGCTACTGGTATTTCAGTTGCTATGAACATTCTGGAGGCACTCATGGCGTAGGGGATTAATGATCAGACATAACAGCTCTCGCCGGTGGTTTCCTTACCTACTTTGGTCATGTGCTTGTACCACATGTTATTAGACACTCGAGCAGTGTCAGTGAGATAGAGATCCATCCCCTCATGTCTGTGTCAGCACTATGCTTACCTCTCCTCACTGTGCTTTCTGTGCTCTCCTGTCCACCTGACATGGTTGTTCCACCTGCAAGGGTTTGGGGTAATGTTAGTAGAGGATACAGCGGTGTTATTAGAAATGAGCGATATTCTCCAGATTATGAATATGAATACCCCACTTGGAAATAAGAGACACGACCAAATAAGCTAATTTTTTATTATTTCACCCATCTTTACCTGTGCTGCTGGATCCTTGTGCAGCTTAAAGATATCAGTTGCCTGTCTGAAATTAGCAAATGTGAGCTTTACTGTTTTAGTGGCAGATTAGTTTTAAGCTCCGTGGTCCAGCTAATCGCTCATGGTGAAGATGAATAGTTGTTCCCACACAATTCTTCTTCCAGGGACTCTTAGTATGGTGAGAACCGAAGGGTTTCCTCATTCAAGTTGTGGGTAAGCTTAGGCCAAATATGGTATCAAAACAAGATAGTACACTCCAGGTGGACGTGCTCAGAATCTTTTGGGTCGCCTAATATAATGGACAAATTGGCCCAAAAATGTATAAGCTTTTACAAAGAATATATGTAGAGAATAAAATAACAAACAGTGTATCCTCACTCTGGATGTGTAGGAATTCCTTACCCTAATTCTGCTGCCCTTGAGTGAGTATCCATTGGGTTTCCACCACTCTGCAGTGTAAGCTCAGAATGATCTTGTTGTTCTTCTTGCTGAGGATCGTTGGCCCTGTGAATCTCGGTGCCAGGCGAGGCCACAGCTTTGTAGGGCTTGACGTATGAGAGGTGGTTCCAGACAGCTTTCCCTTCTAGTTTGACAGCTCTTTCTGCCACTGCCTCAACAATATATGGTCCGGTAAATCTGGGTGTATTCCACCGTCGGTTGAAATTTCTCAGAAGTACACTATCACCAGGACAAACAAGTCGTTCTGCCATACAGTCCTTTTGTCCGCTGACACTGTTGCTTTCTCCGCTGTCTTCAGGGCCTACCTGGTGTTGTATCTGGTGAGAGATAAAAGAGGCACTAGCAATCAAGGAAGTAATGTAATCAAACATTTCCTGGCCGAAAACAGCTGCACTACTCTCAGCATCCTTTAGTGCCCTAGTGGGAGGAGACAAAGGAATTTGCATGCGTTGTCCTGTCACCACCTCACGTGGAGTTAAATGGTGGACGGACCCGGGCTTATTGCGCAATGCAAAAGTTGCCAAGGATAAGCAATGGAGCCAATTTTTATTTGCACTCTTTTTAGTTTTGGCAATACATTCCTTCAAGAGGCCGTTGAGGCGTTAACACACTCCATTTGATTGTGGGTGATAAGCAGAGGGGAATTTATGTTGAATGTCCAGCAACGTGGTAATGTCCTTGAATATCTCATTGTCGAAGTGAGGGCCGTTGTCAGACGACAGGACCTCACACACGCCCCATTGTGGGAATACTTCCCGGACCAAGAATTTTACTGGCCTTAGGGCATCAGGATAGGAACAGGGGCCTGCCTCAACCCACTGAGAGAATGAGCACACAACCACTATCATGTAGCGGTATCTTTGGCATACTTGGATCATGTCAACATAGTCGATATGGAGATGTTGAAATTGACCTGCTGGGCGAGGTATTGCTCCTCTCAGAACTCTCAATGTATGTCCTGCAGTAAACTGTTTGCATTTTAAGCAGTTACTCACAAATTCAGGCACGTGTTCTGCCACGTTATGACAGAACCATTTTTCTCCAGTATGGGTGGTGATGACCTCCTTTCCTGTGTGCATTGGATAATCTAACTGTATCAGTGCAGTGTGCAATAATGCTAGCAGCATGACCACTTTCCCTCTGTTATTCTGCCACCATGGGCCATCTGTTGAAGAGACTGTATATCCCCTCCTAGTCCACAAGTCTTTCTCTTCCCTCGGTGCAGCTCCCTGCAAATCCACTATCTATGTTTCTGGTAATACATTGTACCCTTCCTTTAGTACCATTGTCCTTGCATAGTCACATGCATGTGAAAAGGCCTCCTTGTGACAAGTCTCGGGAGGATAGCTCAAGGGCAACACATTCGCCTCGGAAGCAAGACTACGCAGTGCAACACTGGTTCGATCCCTGGATCCGGGATTAGAAACATCTAACTATTAAGCGCGTTATAAATAACCAATAACAATTACAATTACATTTCTAGGAGCTCTCCAAAATATCCTGCGCACTTTGCTTCTGAGTCTGCTGCTTCGTTTCCCCTTGAGATAGGGTCTTCCCTTGTGTGTGGGCCTGGCACTTCACTATGGCTATCTGCGCGGCATACTGTATAACTTCAATTAATCTGCCCAATAAAAGTGCATGCTGCACTGGTGAACCGTCTGCCCACCTGAAGCCCCTCCTCATCCATTGTGACAGTCATGAGTGTGCTGCTGACATCACATACGCGGAATATGAGTATACTGTCACCACCTTTCCTCTGCTGTGTTCCAATGCTAATATTAAGGCCACTAATTCTGCTGTCTGTGCTAAACCATATGATGGCAATCACACACTGACCACTACTTCACTTGTTCCATCCTCTCTCAACCTCACCACTGCAGTTCCTGTATGTCTCCCCCACTCCGTCTGATCAGTTGTGGAAGAACCGTCAATGTAAAGCATGTCTCCCCCTTCAAGTGCGTCCTCATGTACTTTATGGGTGTCATTGGATTCCTTTGTTTTCTGTGCAGTTATGTGCCTAGTCACGTCCTGTAAGATGTATGTGAGAAAAATTGCTGGGTTAACGACTCTGCATATCACCACCTTAAGTGATGGGTTTGATAGTAACACCTCGTATCCTGATGCTCTCTGTGTTGTCAGTGTGCTCTTTGGTTTCTCTAGTATTGCAAAAAGGGCATGTTCCATGTAGAGAGTGGTGCTGCACCCCATGGTAGTACCTGCTGTTTTATTCACAGCAAATGCGGCAACAGCCATAGCTTTTTCACAAGGATTGTGTCCCCTCATTACTGGGTCAAGCTTCCCACTGTAATAGGCTATTGGCTATTGGCTTGTTCCCCACACTTGTCTTCTGTGTCAGTACTGCTTTAATTATCATCCCATCAGTGTGTGAGAATAAGAATAATTCCTTTTTGTACTCTGGGATCCCGAAAACTGGAGCTGCGCCTATTTTTTCTTTCAGTTCATCGAATGCCTCAGTCATTTCTGCTGTCCATTTTATTGTCTTGTGTCCCTTTTGTGCTTCCTTCAGAGCATCAAGTAAAGGCCTGGTGTAAAATAAAACATGCTCTGCAGTAATTACACAAGTCCAAGATTTGCTGTATATCCACTGTTGTGGGTTTGGCTGTCTTGCAAATTGCCTCTGCCCTTTCTGGCGTCATCTGTTGGCCATTTTGTGAGTGTGTCTGTCCAATATATAGCACTTCTTTCATCTGCACATTTACTAGGTCCATCAGAGGACCCTATTTAATATGAAGGGTGACTCACAGTACCCTTGAGGAAGTCTTGTATGTTTCCACTCCTGGTTTCCATGCACAAAGGAATTCAAGTCTGGGTGTAGGTGTATATAGAAGAAGGCATTCTTCAAGTCTATGACCATGAAATAGGTAGCTTCTGCTGGAATGCTGCACAAAATTGTTACTGGATTTGGAACCAGGGGATACTCTGCTTCTACAGTATGATTAAGGGGCACAAGTCCTGGATAAAATGCCATGACCCACCCACCCCCTTTTACTTTCTTAACTGGGAATACAGCAGTGTTGCATGGTGATTCTGATGGTACTAGTGGAGAATGCCTCTCTCCACTAGTGCTGCAATCATCTCATAAATGCCCTTGTCTGCCTCTTTTGATAGTGGGTACTATTTGACTCTGGGTAAAATTGCTCCTGGTTTCAGTTTTATCTTGTTCCCCCACTCCTTTCAGAAGCCCCACATCATAGGGACTTGTGGACCATGGGATGCTGGGCACCTTGGCCAAATCCTCCTAGCAGAAGGATGGTGGTGCTTCCAGCGCCATTGCCATACTCTGTGGTACCTCTCTGTAGAGTTTCTGCAAGCAATATGTCACACTCATTTTGAACACCATCTCATGCTCTGATTGTTTGTCTCTGAATAGCTCTTCATCTTTCACTGTATAGTAGCCTGTACCCCTCACTATGGCAATCATTGCCCACCATGGTCGTCCTGTGTCATCCATCCCAGGTGCCGCTATCCACTTGTCCCTCACAATCACTGCCTCAATCTCTAGTGGCATGGTTGTCCCTTCTGCCTCATCCAATGGTATCTCTGGTCTGAACAAATACTAATTTGGAATGTGCCACTTCTTCCCTTGAATCCATGGGAGCCATGCAATTGCAATCTCAGTACCGTACTAGAACAGCTCCTCGTCTACTGGCACCCCCTCTTTACCTTCTGTCCACAATAGGCTTGAATGATCTCTCTTACGTTGAGCAAGTGTATCCCTGGTGTAGAGCATACCATCCCCTTGTCTATGAATGAAATTGTCATGTTTAGTCTGCTCATAATGTCTCGTCCCAGTATATTTACAGGTGTCTTTCGAGAGTAAAGGCAAAGATAAGTCGTATTCCCCTATAGAAAGGGAGATATTGACTGTAAAAGGAACCACTCCCCTAGCCCCAGAAAATCCTTGGGTATTCATGGCATCGCCTGACAACCTAAATGTTCCCTCTCGAATACAGGACCTAGTCGCCCCTCTGTCTAGAAGAAAGGAAAAGGTTTTGTCATCTATCGCCACCCCTATTTGAGGTTCCTCCGGAGGGCTGGGTGGGATCAACAGGATGGAACACATCAAGTCCATCTGTGGGCTGTCCTATTGAGGGTATAAGGACATCCCATTGCCAGAAAATGGATTGTTGCCCTGCATGGTGACCCTGCTAGGTTTCTAAGGGGGGCCGTTGCTATGGAGTCTTTGTGTGACACTGTGCCGTCGTGTGGCTCCATGCTGTTCTGTGTCTGTGGCACCTGCTGCGTGCTGCCTCAAGTCTGAGGTTATTGCAAATACTGTGGTATAGGTACTTGCATCTGTGGTATCTGTGTCATGGGCTGATGTTCCTGCAGATGTGCACTCTGTGTCTGTCCTTGCTGTTGCTGTGGTTGGTCCTGTGTGTAATAGTCTTCTTGGTCCCCCTGATATGCTTGCTGGTACTGAGCTCCCAAATTCTGCTGCATTGCCCTGTTTCTGCATATTCATGAAATGTACCCCATTTGGCCACACGACCAGCACTGTGGTGGCTCCCTCCCTTGCCCTTGGAAACCCCCTGCATAGTCCCCTGGAGGGGACTATGCAGGGGGACTATGTAGCCCATACCTTGAAACCCTCCTGGGGAAACCCCCTTGCTTGTGATGTATCTGTGGCCAATACCTGCATCCTCTGGATAGCCCCCCTCTCCCTCAAAACCCATGCTGCTTGTTGCCCGCCCATGAATCCTCCTCCTGCGGGTGGCGGTGTATACTGCTGCTGCTGGGTCCCCTGTGCTCCTGCACTTGGCTGTACTGCCCCTTCCAATGCATACCTTGATAGTTTCTTCTGTACTAATTTTGCTTCCTCTAGCTTTCTTTCCTCCATCGTCTTCTGAATTTTCTCCTGTAATAGTCTACAGTGGTATACTATAGTGAGCTGTTTTTCTGGCCAGGGTTTTGCCTCAATGCCTACTAACATCTTCAGCTGTTTCTGAAACGGTTCTGGCAGGCCCTGGCATAATATATGGTAAAAGACTGCTATGGTTTTGTCCCACGGTTCTTGCGTTTCAAGGTGCCAAAGCTCTTGGATTGCCTGAAGATTGTGTAAAGGGTCTTCATCTGGCCCCATCTTGTGGGCCATCATTGAACCAATGTCTAACATGTCGAGGTATTGTATCCTTAAGGCTTGCCCTACAGCAGCTGTGCAATTTGCAAATGGCGAACCATCATGCGCCATGTTCTGGGTGGTCACTCCGGGAAACCCCACCCTCTTCCATATATGTCATCAGCGGCTTCTCCAAGGATTGCCACTAATAGTTCTTTTATGTCCCATATTGCTAGTCTCTGTCCCGCTGTCATCCTTTCCATCTCATGTATCCATTTCCCCACACCTGCTCTTAACGAAGGTAACCTACATCTCACGTTTTCCTTGTCAATATGCTTCCATGGTATATATTGATGTTGCCCCCCTCCTTTTTCCAGTAGAGGTATGTGTGTGACCCCTACCTCCCCACTCGCTCCTCTAGTCAGTCTATTCTGCTTGTCGGTGTACATATCTATTGGTTCTCTTATGGGTATTCGAGCATAGTATTCAGATCCCCCCGTGATACTCTCTCTAGAACATGCTACAGCTGTCTCCCCCTTCCTTCATCCTGGGAGGCCTCTAGGTCTCTCAACGTATGGGTGTACACTGTCAGAGTTGTGTGATGCTGCTCTGGTTCATGGTCTCTGACCGTCCCGTCGTTCCTATATTTCTGTCCCCCTTCCATGTCATACTTCTTTCTGCGCTGTCCCCCGGAGACCTGTATTTTGGTTGCCCTGTTTCTCATCTCCACTTCCCCCTGCATCATTTTCCACTCTGTCTCCATATCGCTGAAGAAACATTCCATGAAGCTCAGTCTCCTAGAGGTTGTGTCTTTCCCCAGCCTTACCTTTTGGATCGATCAAGTCTATGCCACCCTTATCTCCATAGGAGCCCATGCCTTCTGCTGTGGTCATGGCTCTGCTTGGCAGGGTTGTACTGTCTAGTTCTGCGTACCTACCTCCTCACACATGCTCATGCTGTCTCCTGTGCCTTGTGCCCATCATACTCTTATTTCCATAAGAATGCTCTCCTCCTCCTCCTTTCGTGTACACTCCCTTGCTATTCACTCTGTCTGCCACTTCATCTGTTCCCTGTATATCAACATTCATTTTTCCTTCTCATCTACTTCACTTCCTTTCTCAATCTCCTCTTGCTCCTTCCTCCTCCTTTCCCGTTGCTCCCACTCCTTCTCTTCCTCCCTCTTCCTTTCTCTGCGCTCTCTCATCTCTCTTCTCTTTCCCTCTGCTCCTGTTCTTTCTCTTCCTCCCTTCTCCTCTCCCTGCATTCACTTTCTAGTCTCCCTTCTCTTTTCCTCTCCCTTCGGTCCATTTCCTCCATTATCTCAGCCCAATCTGTTGCTTTGCGGCTCTCCTTAAGGCCTTCTATTGCTTTCATTGCTCCCTCTGCCTCTCCATTTGTTTTTCCCTCTAGCTTCAGGAGTTTCTGTCCCCCTACCCACTTGTTCGTGGATATGCTCCCTAGCGCCTCCTTTGAGCCCTTCTGCACCTCGCTCCTCTCTCATTGATCGGCTGCCCTGTCACCTTCTGTCCCTCTTCCTTGGTATATGGTGGTGGTTTATATATCGGGTTTGAATACCCCTCTGCTGCTTTTAGCTCTCATAATGGGTAAATCGCTTGCTCATTGTTTGTGTCCTCAGAGTTCTCGCTTGCAGGAGCGGTTTGGGGGTGCAGGCCCCTGCGGTTCTACGTTATTTCGCCGAATGATTTTACATCGTGGGACTTTTCATCGCCACCCTTTCATTGCCAAAAACTCCTTTTTTTTATTTTTATTTATGGGGGGGGGCTAGTCCCCCCGAAACCCCCCCTTACTTAAATAATCATACCCAAACCGCACCAAACACCGCCCCCCCATAAAGTTTTTGGCAATGAAAGGGTTGGCGATGAAAAGTCCCACGATGTAAAATCATTCGACGAAATGCGTGTATACCGGCCCCTGCACCTCCTGTTGGCTCAGCATGCACTGACACATTGCTACGTCCCCCTCGCCCTCCTGAAACATCCTCCACAACTCAAATATTGCCATGCGGTTTGCCAGCTTCTTCCCCTTATAGGTGCCCTGTAAGTGCATCAGTAGTGATTGCTGCACATCTTTGGAGAAACTTCTGCAAGGTGGCCATGGTTTAGTTAACTTTCCCTCTGATTTTAGTCCATTCAACGCTATATTTGCAAATCTTGTCTTTATAAGGTGGGAGGTTCTTACACAGGTGCTGTAGGGGCATGTCACACCCTTACTTCCCTTGATACATTGCTCTTGCTCTTACCTGACTTCAAATTGAGGGTTTCGATAGTCGGCTGTTAAGGGAGGAACACAGTGTAATCACAGGGCTTGTTAAGTCACCTTGAGCCTCTCTGGCTCCCCAACTTGTTATGTGTTCTCCGCGCACCGCCCCTCTACAATCGCTGCCTGCTAGGCACACTCACAAATCTTGTGCATGCGCCCTCCGTGCACCGCCACTGGTTCACCTCGTCTGTCAATCTAAAGCTTTTCAACGCTAGCACTTTACCGTCTTGTGTTCTCTAAGTCCTATGTGCAAACCTATGGTAGTGCTAAGAAGCCAACTACTGCACACCAAATGCTATAACCCGTTTCCCCAAAATACATACAACCCCAACACAAACTCCACTTCTGTCTTCCTGCCTCCTAGCAGAGTATACCAATTTCCTCTTGTGTTCGATATGTACCTACTGCGTGGCCTCACAAGTTAAACACCTCCTCGAGACTTAACCAGACGGATCACCTTCAGCAATCTAGGTCAGCTACCTTGCTAAACCTTACGGGGATACCGCCATCTACGACCTGAGCTAAAACACCCAACCCACTGGAAATCCACTATTTACATAACTTCTATCATCCGTGCCCTCGAGTCAATAGTCTAGGTTGTTCACAGAAACGTTTACCTCAAACCCGAATGCGCCCTAACCTCAAATAATAACATCTACCTCCGCGCCTGTCCCTACTAAACTTGACAATGCTAGACAATACTTGACATTACTTGGCGATAATGAACAATACTCAACAATACTCCACAATACTCAATACCCCCCTCAAACCCACAGCTGCTGTGTGGCTGGGTCAATACTTATACTCCGTGGTCTGCTGATGCTGCTCGGCTGCCGTGTCCCCCAAAGCTGCCACTTTTCCCTTCTGGTCTGCTGGACGCCTCACCAACTTCAGGCAGGATATTTCCCAGACTGCCTCCTGACGGCCTATCCACAGGGAACGTGTTCCTCATCTTCTCGAAACACGCGAGGGTTCCTGCAGCCTTTCAGGTTTTGCAGCGGGAGAGTCGGCTTTGTGCCAGGCTAGCATAGCTAACCATCAACTCTGCTAATAATTTGTTGGCGTTTTTCCCAGGTATGCCAGAGGTAGCTGGGATTCAACCTGAATCTCAAGGGTGTAACTTCCTTCCCTAGTATAAATGGAGCACTCAGCCAACGGCAAGTTAGAACTGTGGTTTATTGCAAAAACCAACAGGGATTATAGAAGACAATCAAGATTCTCCAGTACTTCTCAGCTCTCCATGGTGTGCGCTCTACTTTTGTACAAGTATTACGTCATCATCGGGCCCTTCCCCGAAAAACCTATCACCAGAGAGGTTTGGGTATCGAGAGTAATAATACCTATGGAGGTACCCTATAGAGGTTATTTTACTAGCTGTTGCTTGTCAGGTGGCTGGCCTGTCCCATCCCCAAGAAACTATCTATTACATTGTTGCAGAGTAAATGGCTTACCCCTTGCCATTCACCCCTGATTTTCTATGCTGTGATTGGTTAGAGCTGATCTCCCCAGGCCTGGGACTCGATTCGGTTCTCAGCCCTCTGTGCACCTCTTCAAGGTAATGTGAACAATTATGTGTCTATATTGTAACTTGTAGTGTACCGCCTTTGACTATGAGAGTGCGTTCTGACATTGCAGCACTTGTTGTTTCCTTCATCTGGCTTTGCTGGGACTGGCTCTGCTTTCCCACCACGGGTGAATGCCCATTGTTTCGTTCGGCTGCATAATGTGCTTAGAGACCACAAAATGAGCTCTTGCGTCTGAATTTATGTGGATTTATTCCCTTTCTCTGCCTCTGGTCCCTTTGTCGTCTGAAGATTGGATGCGGCTTTGTAACTCTACCCTTGGCTGTGAGCCTGCTTGGCGCTCTGTGCAGCCTGAATCAACTCTTCTTGTCTCAGGTTCTGTGGCTTGAGGCCTTCTGTACTTTGCCATAAACTTCTTAATATGATTTCTACAGGCTCATGCTATGCTATGTAACCTATATGTTAGTCACACACTGTCCTACCAGGCTCCATATATACTCCTGTAGTGCCATAGGGTTATTCGCGTTAGGCATGTTATGTTATGTTATTTGGCATTTATATAGCGCTCTATGGCCCTCATTACAAGGTGGGCGCAAAGGGATATGACACTGGTGCCGGTAATCCCTTTGCGCCCTACTCCGAGGTCCCTTTGCGGGTCCTTCCCTTAACGCCTGGTTTTAGCAGGCGTTAAGGACGGGACCCGCAAAGGGATACCGGGGTCAATATCGGTACTGCAATTTGTGGTACCGTTATTGCCCCCGTCCCATTGAGCCCTATCCGGGCTCAAATGGGAATGGGGAATGGCTCTGGTGAATGGGGAATTACCGGTCCTGCCGACCTCGGACTGGACCGGTAATTACTCCCTTCACCAGACCGGAGTCGGACCGATTTTAGAGGCAGCCATGGCGCTAATAGCGCCATGGCTACCTCCAAACTCGGAATGAGGGTCTGTATATCATTGGTATGACCTCAAAGCGCTGGTAGGTTGAACGCCCTCTGGGACTGTAGTCCAGGTCAGTTGAGAGAGTAAGGTGTCATAGGGTGCATGGGTGCACCAGTTATGTGTGAAGCTGATGTAATTGCCTGATGGTAGCTACATCCGAGAATTAGGTGTGGTTGTATTGATATTAGTTGAATGTGTGCAGTCTGGTGGGTGGACATCCAGACTGGGCTCTGGCTGCGTTAGGCCTGTAGGACGCTTATGTGTGTTAGGCCGGTATGTCAAGGGATATAGCTGCGTTTTATTAGAATGATGAGGTTTTCATGGGGTAATGTTCGTATGTGAGCAGCTAGGCCGAATTGATCAAGGGATGTAGCTGCACTTTAATTGTGTGATGGTGTAGAGCAGAGAGTAAAGCATAGTGATATGGGAGGGGAGTGGGAGTGTTTGTGTGGAGTTATGATCTAAGGAGATCGATATTCTGGATTTCAGGCATTGGTTTCTTAATAGCAAATTAATAAGCATATTCGTGGTGACATTGTTCGGGATCTCATTGCGCAATTAGTCATCGGGTTGCTAGGGTTTAATCGCTTCAGGTGGTCGTAGTTGGTATTATGGAAAGAGCCATGTTTTAGAGCTTTGTGAAACGTCATATAGTCTTGGCCGTGTCGAATGTGTGGGGGAAGTGAGTTCCACATAGTAGGGGCCAAGGTTGAGAAGGCGGATCCTCCGATCCTGATAGAGTTAGAGGTTGGAATTAGTAGAAGGAGGGAAGTGCTTGATCTTAGGGTGCGAGATGGAAGGTATGGTTTTATCTTTTCTTGTAGGTATAATGGGCCAGTCTTGTGCACTGCTCGGTGAGTGATGCATAGGGTCTTGAAGGTTATCCTTCGTCCAACAGAGAGCCAGTGGAGGGTTCCGAGATCTGGTGAGATGTGGTCTCTTTTGGCCCAGGGCAAGGAGCAGTTTTGCAGCAATGTTTTGGGCTCTTTGGGGCATCTGCAAGCTTTCTCAAGATCTCTTGTTTGCCTTGCGTTTCTGCATTTGGCTAATGATACAAATAATAAAAGCCTTGACAGTATGTATATATATCTGTCCTCTAGCTATAGAACTGTGTAAGCATGTTCTTCGTAGATGTGAGTGTGTGTCTGTCTAATGCGGTGCAGGAGTGCAAATGTGCTTCATGACTAACGCAGCTATATCGTGGTGTCACTAGTGACGTCAGCATCATAGCTTTTTGGTGCTTAATCGAGACAGTCCATCAAAGTATTTCTGTCCACAGTCTCTGTTTCTTCTCCTATACCTGTGAAAACATGTACTGAATTCGGTCTGTATGGCTGACTGAGGGGATATTTTTCTGTGTATCTGTCAGCCATTGGTGCACTTGGGATTCTTCTGAGATAAGATGAGTGGCTGCAAGTGTTCCTAGCTCTTCGTCCTGTCATGAATCTGGGAGTGAGGAGGGACTTTCTCTGGGCCCTCTCTTCAAGGGGAATACTCAAGATTTGGATTGGTAGGTTGCGTAGATGGTGAGGGCAACGGAAAGTATTTCGGCAGATTCGAGGGGTGCTGGGGAAGCGGAGAGGAAGAAGGGAGAGAATGGGGGACGTGGAGTAGAGCAATTAGAGTAATTATTTGGATAATTCTGAGTTGATGGTGGGAGGGGTTTAATAGGGATACTGAGGTAGAGGAGCTGGTTGGGACTGCTTGCCCACACTGTAGAGGGCAACAATAAGGGGGGCTGTTTATATGAGTAAACTACGTGGCAGATG
Source organism: Ambystoma mexicanum (assembly GCF_040938575.1). Classification (NCBI taxonomy): domain Eukaryota; kingdom Metazoa; phylum Chordata; class Amphibia; order Caudata; family Ambystomatidae; genus Ambystoma; species Ambystoma mexicanum. The sequence goes on along the minus strand of NC_090936.1, from coordinate 292,335,987 downwards.
CATTTCAAAACTTGTTACAGTGACTGGTCTAGCATGGGCTCAGTCGCTAAAGTAAAGCGCTGTGTCCCAAATCTAGACCACTAGTTTATGGAAGTTGGTATAGTGAGTGAAGGTAATTTGGACACAAGAGCATTGCACTAACCTATATAGGCAAGCGTAATTCACTTGAGTGGACAGTTCTTCTGGACAATGTCGTCACCCACAGTCACTGGAAAAAAAAAGGGGGTGACACCTTTTGCTGATTGGATTAGATGGGCAGTGCTCTGGCCGGAGATACTTGATAGTGACAGTGAGTATCAGAACTAATAAGGACTACAGCAAGCTCCTTACACAGGGAGAGCAGCGTGTGACTGCATGCTATAATGTAGGAAACCAGACGTGGAGTCCGAATTGTGCTGTTACATCTAACAAATAGTGACTCTGGAATTTAGATATAACAGGACGAGTGCATCTGAATCAGGTAGGGCTTTAGAGGTGCTTACCTGGTCCAGTGGAAAGGTGTCTCATCCACGGACTGTTTGCAGGGTGGAATAACACCTAAGCTAAACCTAAATCTAAGATGGGAGCAAGCGTCGACCATCAAATGAAAAGAAGATAAAAAGGGAAAATACTAAGAAACATATTGCCAAACCTTACAACTACTACAAAAAGGGTGTGGGATGGTTTTCAAGAAAAGAAAGAAGTGTTCACAAATAATATGTCAGGATGCTGTAGCTTGGGTCTCCCTTCCCCATGTTATGAGCACGGGGTAAGGTGGGATCTTGGTGCACAGCACACATTTGTGCTTCCCCACCACGAGTCGACAGTTCTGTTCCAGTTTATCAGGAGCCTCGATGGCCAAGTCTTGTTTCACTTGAAAGTCTCTTCCCTTCGAGGGCCTGAAGAATTCAATCAACAAAACAAAAGTTTGTTCAGCAAATGAAAGTTTGTTTCCTGCTTTCACTTAGGGTGAGGATTCTTCACCTCTGGGTCCCCATCTTCCGGGCACTGACCCCTCTTTACTCTCAGCCTCCCTCCTCCAGGTTCACTGTGGCTTTTCCTTCTGTGGGGACATCACGTGATTGCGGGAGCGTGTTCTTGCGAGATCTCGGCATACGTGATCTCGCGAGCCCACGCTCCGCGGGAAAGCATTCCCGCCAGTGTTGATGCAGCGGCACACCAAGCAGGTCATGCCACAGCGCTGCTCCTGATAAGGAGGCAACAACAGGACGTTTTGAGCAGCCTCCAGTCACAGCTTCTAGGGCATAAGTCCACAGCCACAGGAGGCTACATGGGGGCCCTAGAAGCTTGCAGCGTGCCATCATTGTGCACACCCTTCCCACAGTGAGTTAACTGGGAAGCCATGAAGCTGAACTGAACCGAACTGTGAGTAAATGTTTGTCCCGAGTTAAGGCAGTTTAAGGTCCACCCGTTTGTCTTACAATAAAGACAGTTGGAACCTCTTACAGCGTCCTGTCGTCCTTTAAGGCCACAACATAACTGGCGACGAGGATATCAAAATACCTACAGGCCCACCATGCAAGGCGCCACACCGCCCCCTGCCTTTCTCCCTTCACCAGGGACACCAGCAATTCCATGGATGCAGTGGGAGCCCCTCTTCTCCACCTATCTGGAAGCAGTGGGCGGCACGTGGTATGCCCCCGTCAGGAAGAGGGCGCTGCTGTTAAATGCATTGGGGGTTGAAGGTCAGCGCATTTTTGCCAGTTTGAAGACAATACCTGCGGCCGATGATGACGACGACGTCTACAAGGAAGCGACTTGTCGCATTGTGAAGAGGTTCACCAATAAGGAGAACGTTGTACTGCACAGGCTGAGGTTCTACACCCGCAAACAAGAAGGGAGCGAACCCGTGGACGACTACATCACCAGGTTGAGGGAGCTGGCTTCTCTTTGCGCCTTTGGCGAAAACGCAGAACAGGTCATCTGCGACATGCTTGTTGTTCACACTAACTCTAGGAAAGTGCAGGACAAGTTCATACAAGAAAAGGAGGTCACCCGTGACAAGGCCATCCAAATTGCCAGGGCGGAGGAAGAAACCTCCAGCAGACGCAAAGAGGCGGGAAGTCACCTGCCCGTGCCCGAATTTGCAGCACTACAATGGAGAGGGCGCAGAGACAAGCAGTCGCGCGACGGCCCCAGAGACAAAGGTCCCAGGCAAAAGGAGGCACCCAAATGCTATAGATGCGCCAGCACCAAGCACATGGCGAATGATCGCGACTGCCCCGCCAGGAACAAGGAGTGCTCTAAGTGCGGACGCATTGGTCACGTGGCTCCGGCATGCATGTGGCGGGAGAAAACTGTTTCCCGTGTCGATGTTGACTGCGCTTCGAGCGATGATGACGATCTACAGGACAGACCCATGGTCGTCATGGTCAATGCCCCCCATGCCAGGAGGGAAAAGCCCCACTGCACCATTAAGGTTGACGGAATGGAAACGTGCATCATGGCAGACTCGGGATCTGACCTCACCATCCTCCCCATCAACACATACAAGGAGATGATGGGACAAGCTAAAGTAGAGATCAGAACGACCAGGCAAAAACCGACGGTGTTCGGTGGTGCAACTGTTGACCTTTTAGGCTACATCAAAGCCCGGATCGATTTCAAAGTGAGGTCTACCACCACCAAAGTGTATTTCTCACCCAAAGGCCCAGCCGTGCTGGGATGGGACGATCAACACAAACTCAGCATGAAACTAGATCCCAGCACTCCGGAACAGGTACTCATGGTCTCCTCAGGAGCAGCGCAAAATTTCAAAGAGATGTTCCCGAACCTGTTTTCCGAGAACCCAGGGAAGGTGAGAAACTTTGTCCACAAGATTCGCCTGAAACCCAACGCGATCCCGGTGAAACACAAAGTCAGGGCAGTACCTGCCACAGCGAGACCCGCATTGGATGCCCACCTTCGGAAGATGGTCAAAGAAGGAACCATCGAGACCGTAGAATCATCAGAGTGGCTGAGTCCAGTAGTTTTGGTCAAAAAGAAATCCAGCAACGACCTCAGGATCTGCATCGACCTAAGAAGCCTCAATCTAGAGGTAATCACGGATAGCTTTCCACTCCCCAGCATCAACGAAATCGTCCTCATGATGAAAGAGGCGGCAATCTTCTCTAAGCTGGACATGCGTGATGCCTATCACCAGATCCCCCTGCACAAATCCTCTCGCCCCCTTACAGCGTTCATCACTCCTTTCGGCACCTTCCAATATACCCGCATGCCATTTGGGTTGTCGTCGGCAGCATCCGCATTTCAGAGGATGATGAACTCCTTACTTAAAGGACTCACGAATGTTTCCTTCTTTCAAGATGATATCCTCGTGTATGCCAAAGACAACGAGACCCATGACAAGGCACTCAGGACAGTCTTGAGCAGGCTTCAAGAGGAGGGCATTCACCTACGCCATGAAAAATGCGTCTTCAGAGTGAACAAGGTAGAACACCTTGGGTACTGCATCTCAAGTGACGGCGTCAGTCCCAAGAAGAACCTCATGCAGGCCATAACAGAAGCCCCGGCTCCGATGTCCAAAGAGGAGTTACGCTCATTCCTGGGCCTGGCGGAGTACTATGCCAAATTCGTCCCTAGATTGTCTGAGACCGCGTCTCCCATGAGGGAGCTTCTGAAGAAGGGGGCAGCCTACTCTTGGGGCCCGGAACAGAACGAAGCTTTCTGTGAAATGAAAAAGAGAATTCTACACGCGCCGTGCCTGAAACCATACAACCCTGAATGGGACACCTGCATTACCACAGAAGCCAGCGCGTATGGCCTGGGGGCCACCTTGACCCAGAAGAAGGGAGACACTGAGAATATTGTGGCGTTTGCATCCAAAGCGCTGTCATTATCGGAGACGAACTACTCCACGGTTGAGAAAGAAATGTTGGCATGCGCATGGGCCGTCGACTACTTCAGATCGTACGTATGGGGGACGAGATTCAAGCTGATTACCGACCACAAACCCCTCATTCACATGTTGAGCCCGGGCGGCACCAAGACTGCCACCCTGAGGCTGGCCAGGATCGCCGCAAAGCTTCAAGAATATACATACGAGATGGCCCACATTGCGGGTTGGAAAAACGCACAAAAGGACTGCGTGTCCAGGCTCCTGAACCAAAGCGCCCCCGGTACCACATTCTTGGAAGATGAGTGTTTCGTAGCCTCCATCAGTGACTTAAGGAACGGCGAGTACATGGACCTGAGTGAGCGCCCCTGGCAGGGGGAGTTCGAACAGGACGATGCCCTGTGGCACGTTAGTACCTGGGTTTGCGAAGGATGGCCCAACGAGAGAGCGATCCCGAAGGCCTTCGTCCCTACTGGAAAGTGAACGAGGAAATCGCCACCATGAACGGTCTCATCCTCCGAGGCGATCAAATCATCCCGCCCAGCGGAATCCGCAAGGTGATACTGTGCAGAGCACACTCAGGCCACTTGGGATGCAACATGACCAGACGCAGGATACGCGACACCTACTGGTGGCCAGGCATGGACCAGGACATAAAACAAATGGTCGAAAGGTGCCATGACTGCACCAACAGTGACAAGCGCCTAGCTGTGAGGCAAGCCCCCATGCTGCCCACCGAAGTCCCCAAAGGGGTGTGGCGAAAACTAGGTTTGGATTTCATTGGGCCCCTGGACAACATGCCCCCAGAACACAAATACGGGATAGTCATGGTCGACTACTTCTCCAAATGGATGGAAGCTGACTTCACCTCAGACATCACCACAAGCACAGTCATTGAAGCACTCACCGCCGTATTCCAGCGGGAAGGTCTACCAGAAGAACTTGTCACAGACAACGGAGTCCAGCTAGTCTCCCGAGAAATGGAGAAATTTCTCAAGCTCAACAACATTAGTCAGCGGAGAGCAAGCCTATACCATCCACAGGCCAATGGCCTGGTTGAGCGAGCAAACCGCTTCATCAAAGGGGCGCTACAACTGGCTCATGCCTCGGGCCTAGACCCGTACAAGACAGTCAAGGAAGCTGTAGCAGCCCACCGCCTTACCCCCAATGCGTCACAGGTGTTTCGCCATTCCATCTGCTGAGGGAGAGAAGGGCAGCATCCTCACTGGTACCACCCTGGCTCCATCAAGTGAGGGCTGACGAAGACGTGGACATGGATGACGTAGCATTTTGCATGCAGCGCAACAAAGAAGCCATGAAGACCCAAGGGGACTTGCGTCGAGCCGCTCGATACACAGCAGTTAACAGAGGTGACCTGGTGAAAATACGCCTTCCCCACAAAGACACTTCGACTGGCTCCAAATACAGCAGTCCCATAGAAGTCATGGAGAGAGGGTCAAACCACATTTGCACCAGCGACGGAAGGAAATGGAATCTAGAGAGAGTGGCCATGTACCGCAGGAAGGAAGACAGGGAACAACCACACTGGGATATCGGAGAAGATCAAGACCGCCAGGGGACATTCGAAAACCCTCGCCTCTCAGAAAGAGATGCCTTGGAGCCACACCACGGCAGCGAGTTCTCAAGCCCCAATCTCCGGCTACACCCAGGGAGGCACAGCGAAGAACAAGACAAGGAGAACTCGAATCACCCGCACCTCCTCAAGAGTACTCCAGCAATCCTGCCCCAGATACAGATCTAAGCAGACCTCAGAGAGAGAGAAGGAAGCCCAGCAAGTTTGCGGACTTTGTCATGGAATGACCATCCATCCTTTTCCCAGCAAAGGAGGTGTGTGGGGACATCGCGTGATCGCGGGAGCGCGTTCTCGCGAGATCTCGGCATACGTGATCTCGCGAGCCCACGCTCCGCGGGAAAGCTTTCCCGCCAGTGTTGATGCAGCGGCACACCAAGCAGGTCATGCCACAGCGCTGCTCCTGGTAAGGAGGCAACAACAGGACGTTTTGAGCAGCCTCCAGTCACAGCTTCTAGGGCATAAGTCCACAGCCACAGGAGGCTACATGGGGGCCCTAGAAGCTTGCAGCGTGCCATGATTGTGCACACCCTTCCCACAGTGAGTTAACTGGGAAGCCATGAAGCTGAACTGAACCGAACTGTGAGTAAATGCTTGTCCCGAGTTAAGGCAGTTTAAGGTCCACCCGTTTGTCTTACAATAAAGACAGTTGGAACCTCTTACAGCGTCCTGTCGTCCTTTAAGGCCACAACACCTTCCTTTATAAATCTTAATTTCTTTTTAAACAGTTGCAGTGGGCATCCCTTGGCCTGGTTCACTTTTGTCAACACACTGGGGGTCATTACGACCCGGGCGCAAAGGGATACCGGGCACCGGTAATGACAGCGGTGCTGGTAATCCCTTTGCACCCTATTCCGAGGTCCCTTTGCGGGTCCGTCCTTTACGCCTGGTTTTAACCTGCGTTAAGGACGGGACCCGCAAAGGGATACCGGGGTCAATAATGGTACGGCAATTTGTGGTACCATTATTGCCTCCTTCCCCTTTCCCATTGAGCCCTATGGGGGCTCAAATGGGAATGGGGAATGGCATTTCAAATGGGGACTTACTGGTCCCGCAAAGGGCGGAATGGACCGGTGAGTCCCCATACCACCACGTCGGTGGCGATACCGGTATTGGTGCTAGTCATGGCGCTAATAGGGCCATGACTAGCATCAACCTCGGAATGAGGACCACTGTTTCTTTGGACTTTAGACTTGTCCCCTTCTCGTCAGTATCCTTCTTACGGGTTCACTTGTGCCAACTTCACATTCACGGTTGTTTGCCGGATCCACATCCCTTGTTTACTCACAGTTTTTAAGTCAAAGGCTTTCGACTGTACAGGGATGTTGCTGACCACTTTCACTTAATTAGGCGCCTCTCCTGCGGCCATCTGGTACCTGTAGTTTCATTCAAACGGGGATCGACCACAGTTTCTCAAGTTAGCACCCACGTGGTGCTGGTTCCCTCTGCAGCTGCTCTGCCCTCAACACTTTTTTCTTTGTACTTAGTTCAACTTTCCAGTTTGCGTCTTTCATTCACCACAGCCCAGATCTTATCGGCTCTTCCCTCGACTCACCGGCTGTGATGAACCGCTTGGCTTTCCTCATAACTGGAATCAAGGCCGGTACCACGGTAGCAGGAGTTAACACGCTCTGTGTACTGTTGACATCTGCTGCAACACACTTGGGCTATTGTTCTCAGTCTTTCGGTTCGCTCGGCGGAGGTTTCGTGGGTCTGCGTCGTAAAGGGCAAAGTCATGTCCCTCCTTGTCAGCCTCTCGATATTCACCGCCTTTCTCTTGCTTTTGAACTGCTGGATATGGATAGCTGTTTCGTTGTGCGGTCTGCTTGATTCATACTGTGCTCTCCTGCTTCACTTTTTATCGCTGTAGGGAAGGGAATGGGCCATTAGGTGGTGTGATTCTGATCAATTGCCTGACTTTGCCTGACCCTTGTATTGGGACATGTCAGGTAAACGGCTCTGGTGTTAGTTTGTTTTCCGGTGTATCGCCAACAGTGTTTGTGTCAGAAAAGGGGGGGCAGTGGTTTTGAATGTCCTACGTGGCAGGATGAGGAAAAGGTGTTGAAAGAAGGGGGATACCACGTCTCACTCATCGGTGTCCCACTTCTACGCCCCCCATCCAGTTGACCCTCCCACACTGGTCCACCCCCCAGGAACTGGATCCTAGAGTGATGGCCGTGTCCTGGCCACCTGTTTGACAGATCCCTGGGTATTAGCCAGGGAGACACCTTCAGGTTTCTCACACAATTCAGATGGATGCATGAAACCAGCACATGACTTGGACAATTGTCAGTGAAATGTTTGTTGCAGCACTTCTAGTGTTTCAACATGACCATCATTGTCCAAAGTACATAGACATGTCTACATTATTGGGTCAACCTTTTAAAAATCTCAGAGAACCTCATAAATCTTGCCTAGATGTAAGTAAATCATAATAATTCAGGAGAACATAGTGCTAAAAGGTAGGAAAATACAAGATGTAGCTTAACTGACCCTTCAATTACAAATGACAACTTATATCCCAATCCACATTCAATGATGTTCTTGGCTTTCTGGGCACATTCTTGAATAGAGTCTGGATTATAACCACAGCTGAGGAATTTGTCTGTGAATTGCCTTGCTCTATCGTAATAGCCTTGGTCATCTGAAATAATGTAAAATGTAAAAAATGTAAATTTAAAAAATAAATAAATCCTGTCTGGGGACATTGAGTTAAACTGATCAATCCAGTAAATCTCTCTTTGTAATAATAATCTGGTAATGTGTCCACCTCTCCTGGGTAGGCATATGTGTACAAGAATAATGAATTGCATTTGGGCAATAGTATGTCGGAATTTGCTGAAATGTTGTCCGACTGATGATCTTTCTGATATTTGTCTAACATTGGATTTATGATCTGACCAGTGCGTTTTGGCTTTCCTTGAAGTCATGCCAACAAAATAAAGGCCACATGAGCATTTAATGCCATACATTACATTTTTGGAGTCACAAGTGGAAGTATGGTGAAGGACAATCTTGTAGCCTTCGTAGAGATGTGTGATGGTGTTTCCTTTAATCACATTATGACAATTATTGCATGGTAAAGTGCCTTTAAAGTTGCAAGCTTTATCCTTTATTGTCGCAAAGTCTGCTTTGATGAGATAGTCGCATATAGATTTACTTTTGCAATGTGCAAAGAGGGGTTGGAGTTGGGAACAGTCGTGCTAGTGTTGGATCCAGTGATAAGGTTTTCCAGTTGCGTATGAGGATTTTCTTTACCTTGGGGCTTTGCTACAAGTATGTGTCACATATGTCAGGTGTGCGATTTTTAGGACTTAAGGCCTATGTTCTTCCTGGCTTTCTGGGCACATTCTTGAACGGAGTCTGGATTATAACCACGGTTGAAGAATTTGTCTGTGAGCTGCCTTGCTTTATCGGAAATAGTCTTAGTCATCTGAAATAATGCATCTGTACCGTAGGAATTGACTTAAGGGGATACTTTCAATAGTTCTTTTTGGGTGAAAGCTAGTTGCACAAAGCAAACTGTTCCTGTCTGTAGGTTTCATATATGTTGTGGTTTGGAGTTACCTTGTTTGATAGTATGTCTAGCAACTCAATGGACATTAGACTGAGTTTACTTGTAAACTTAATTCTCAGTGCCAGTGAGTCCATGAATGTAAAGAACCCTAGTAATTCTTCATGAGAACCATTCCAGATGCAAAATAGGTCATCTATGTATCTGAAGAAACATTTCAGGTGTTTCTTCCATCTCTCGTTGTTGGTAATATGGGTTTCTTCCAAGTAGGCCATGTATGTATTGGCGTAACTCAGGGCTATCGCTGCTCCCATCGAGGTGCCAGAGGTCTGTACAAAGTACCTATTCTCAAACATGAAAAAATTAATGCTGAGAACAATCTTAAGCAGTTTCAAGATTAGTAGTTGGTCAGCTTTGCAGATTTCATTTGTGGTAAGTAACAGCCATTCCATGGCGTCAAGCCCGGCATAAGACTGGATACATCAATCGTGAACAAAATATTTTCATTTTCTGTAAACGGTATAGTGTGAAGTTTGTTCAAGAAGTCCTTCGTGTCTTTAAAGAATGCGTGATGGGTTGAATGGCTCGGCCTATATATTGTGCTAGTGGTTCATCCAGGGGGGTTCAATACTTTTTTATGAACTTTGGGAAGGGTGTAAATCACAGGCATCAAAGGATATAGGTTTGTCAGAAATGCTTTAGTGCAGTGGATAATGTAATCATTGGCTTCTGCTTCATCTAACACAGATTTGATAATATCATGTACTTGTTCTGTTGGATTATAAAAGATTTCCAGATAGGTGTCTTGGTCTGCCAGTTGACGTTCAATCTCTAGTTTGTATTTAGCTGTGACTATTAGAACCAACGGTCCACCTTTGTCAGCTGGTTTGCTGATAATGGCCCTCATTACAACCTTGGCGGAGGACCATGGTGCTATTAGCACCATGGTCCATGCCGCTAAGGTTACGATTGCGCCATGGTGGATGGCGGAATTACCGCCCCATTCCAAGGTGAGTGGGGCAGTAATTCCCCATTCACCATTTGCCCTTCCCCATTCCCATTTTTGCCCCCATAGGGCATAATGGGAATGGGGAAGGCGCTAATTACGGCACCGTAAATTACGGTGCCGTAATTAGCTCCAAAGTCCCTTTGCGGGTTGGATTTTTAACGCCTGCTAAAAGCAGGCGTTAAACACCAACCCGCAAAGGGACACTTGTAATCAGACGTTAAGGGTTAACGGCGCCGATGAAGCCGTTAAATCCTTAACGCCTGAGTTGTAATGAGGGCCAATGTCCGGATTGTTCCAAAGACGAGATACCACCTGTTGTTCGCAATGTGTGAAATTAGAGCGAGAACGTTTCTGAAAGTTGAGTTTCTGAAAGTCTTTGAGGACTTATTTTTGAAAGGTATCCAATAGAGAGTTCTGAATCGAAGGCATAAAGGCGCTTCTGGGCTTAATTTCTAGGAATTCAGGCTCTTCCATTGCTTCGGAGTATTCAATTGAGTCAAAGAACAGTTTCAATTTCATCTTCCTAGTGAGTTTGAAGAAGTCGATTTTTTTCTTTCCACAAGGAACTGCTGTAAGTGGAATGAATGAGATCCCTTTTTTGTAGAGTTACTCGTTCAAAGTCGGTTAGTATGTGACTCGAGATCTTAATAACCAGTTCTTCTTTGGCAGGAAATTGACTTTCCTTGTGGGATTTTTTTCTTCTTACCTCGTCTGGTGGGACGCAGTCTGAAAAAGAAGTAGGAGGGGAGTTGGATGTTGCTTTCGACAAATCTGTTGTGTGTGAGTGAATATACGTGTGTTGATCTAGATTGCCTTCTTTATCTGACTCAGAGATAAGGGAGGAACCTTGGGGGCGCACTCATAAAACAAATGACTGAGTGCAGTCTTTATCTATTTCCGGGAGGGGTAGCTATGGACGATAATGAGATAGAGACCGATCTAATAGGTTAGAACACTGAAGGATTTAACAACATGAATCTTTCAGTCTCATTAAAAGACAATTTAATCATCAAAACAGTAATTTGTATATAAATCAAAACATGACATACTAAAAACACATGATTTTTTTAGAAAAACCAAAACACCAGGAAATATTCACTGGTCCTGCACATATACAGTATACCACAAGGGTGGGCTTGGTACCATAGCATATGAGAAATGTAAATTGACTTTTTTACACTGTTGTCTTCTGGTTCGCAGATTAAAGAAGCAACCTGAAGTCATACATGTGCCTCAGTGGTCTCTTAGGTCATTTTAACACTGTATAATCATCTTACAGTTTGAATTCTCAACATGTTTTAGTTCACAATCACAACAAATGTGGACCATTCATCAGGAGTGGATAACCCAGCAGTTAAAAACGTGTTAGTACGCTCTGGTGCTTGAAGTGGTTTATACATGGATTTTCTAATCTTTCTTAACCTGTCAGACAAAACAGACATAATATATGCCTAATATATGAGTATGAAACCTCTATAGGTTGATAATTACCTGCATTGGTATTCTTGAGGGCGATACCACTGGAATTAATGGTGGTCAGGACTAGGATAGGTCTTTCGCAGTGCCTAATTAGTGGAAAAAGCATAAGGGTATGCTTTTATTATCGCTACAACAAGCCACAAAGGGTAAAGACCTATGTTACAACAACAGATACTAAAAACCTTATTAAAAGGCTAGAACAGGGTCCCCCACCTCACTTGTATGGTGTAAGCAGGTATTCTTGTGCAGTAAATACAGAAGAAGTGCTTTTGGATATTCAGTTGCTGTTGGCTACTTCAAAATGCCTTAATGATATCCCCTTCCTCAGTCGGTCTAGGGTGTTGTCCGCAGACCTAGACAGGAGGTACAGAATTGAAAGTGAATACACAAGTACTGTGCCTATTGTATACTATGGGCCTCATTACGACCCAGGCGCTAATGGGTTAACGGCGCCGTAAAAGGCTGCGGCGCCATCAACCTATTAGCGCCTAATTACGAGGTCCCTTTGCGGGACCCGACCTTAACGGCTGGTTTTACCAGCTGTTAAAGTAGGGACCCGCAAAGGGACCTTGGTGCTAAGTACGGTGCCACAATTTGTGGCACCGTACTTAGCGCCTTCCCCATTCCCATTGAGCCCTATGGGGCAAAAATGGGAATGTGGAAGGGCCATGGAGGAAGGGGGATTTACTGCCCCGCCAACCTTATAATGGGGTGGCAATTCCCCCTTTCTCCATGGCAGAGTCGGTAACTTACCGTCATGGACCATGGTGCTAATAGCACCATGGTCTTCCGCCAGGGTTGTAATGAGGCCCTATGTGTGGGCATCGTATATCTAGCACAGGGGTGTATTACCTGGTAGTTCTGTCCGTACATGTACGGTAGTGAAATTCAGACAGCTTGTCTCAGCTCACTCTGCCGTGCTCGGAGAGCATCCACGTGTCAGCGTGCTAGCTGTAATAAAAGAGCTGGAATCAGCGTTCATAGGGCCTCATTAGGACCCAGGCGTTAAGGGGTTAACAGCGCTGTAAAAGGTGTCGGCGCCGTTAAACCCTTAATGCCTTACTACGAGGTCCCTTCGCAGGACCCGACCTTAACGGCTGGTCTAGACCAGCCGGTAAAGTAGGGGCCCGCAAAGGGACTCTCGAGGTAAGTACGGTACCGCAATTTGCAGTACCATACTTACCGCCTTCCCCATTCCCATTATGCCCTATGGGGCAAAAATGGGAATGGGGAAGGTCCATGGTGGCATGGGGAATTACCGCCCGCCAACCTTGGAATGGGGTGGTAATTCCCCATTCCGCCATGGCGGTCTCTGGCATCGACCATGGTGCTAATAGCACCATGGTTTTCCGCCTGAGTCCTAATGAGGGCCATAGTCTTACTAAGTACCGGCTTCGTATGTGCTCAATTGTTATATACAGAGGTTAGTCAGGGTGTACTGTGGAGGAATCAATCACCTAAAGTGTGAGTGCGATATCGCTACACACTCGCGTGCGTAAACCGCAGGGTCCTGCACGGCTGCAGCAGCGTTCTGCAGGTCCGCGTCCTTCAAGCTAGGCATTGGTTGCTAAGGCAACAATACTACATAGAACCGTGTTGTGACCTACCTCTCTGTTAATCACAGGGCTCCCAATGTATCTCATTATCGTCCAAAAACTTTATCTGACACCAGGTTAGGGACTTCTGTTTCACCCCGCAAAGCCTCAGAGGACGATATTTCTGAGTGTGGTACTTGTTTGTTTTTAACAAAAGGAGTTCTCCTACTCTGTGTTGTCATTTTGTTGGTAGTATTCCTTCCAGGTATAAACAATGTCTAATTTGTAATCTAACGTGTCTCTCCTGCACTTTCTGATTTTCTTAGATTCAATTTCTTTTTTGTATACGTCCAGTTTAGTGTTGAGTCGAGATCTCTTCTTTTGAAATTAAAGACGCTAATGCTGGTTTGGTATATTCTAAGCCTACTTTAATATTGTCAAGAGATTTCGAAAGTTCCTCGATGGTAAGGATGATTAGATCCAATGAACACTTGTTTAAGATTAATCGCCACCTATTGACAAATGCTGGATTGTCTTTACGAAGTATGGGTTCAAGGTCACCGAGGAATGCATTGGGCTCTGTAGTATTGACAAAGTGTGGTAGCATGGAGCATTTGACTGATTTATCTACGGATAAGTCTTTATAGTTGGTTAACTAACTCTTCAGGTTTGTTGGAGGACCAAAGATCGTGGTCAGTAGTTTTAATCAAATTTAGTATGCATGAGGCTTCTTCTTGGGGGAAAAGAAGTGTTTCAGCTCTGTTAGATGTTAGGACTTCAATTTTAGAAAATGACATAGTTCTAGGTAATGGGCGGGTGCAAACCTCTAGAAACAGAGTAGCCTAAACTAATCTAGAGAACAAAGAAAATGAAGAGGTGCACACCTTAAAGTAACTGGTTCGAGTAATTATTGAAAAATTGGTATTGTGCAATTTTAGATTATTTAGGTGCTCCCGGCACAGCATTGGACCACAGAGTGTGGATAAGCAGCATTGGAACAAACACCTGACAAGCACAGCCTGACATTGAACTTCACACAATTGACGTTTTTCTGTGAATCTGCAGGTTAGTCTTAACTCTTCACAGTTTGTGAAGTATTCCTTAGATCTAAAGCTTCACTAAATCATTATTATTATTTTCATTTTCAGTTGAGAAAAACATATCCCCTACCTTATGAAGGGCAAGCCCGCCCAAAACTCGTCGTACCGCATACAAGAAGACATACTAGGACACACCAACTTGTCCCAAAGAAATTATCTTGACAGTGATATCTGTCTTTAATAAAGGAATCAACCTTGATTGTCACTATATATTTACTATGATCATGTATATTCTGTAAAAATGCCTGTGAAATTATGATGTACATGTTTTGTAAATTCTGTTAATGAACTATTATGTTTATCAATTAAATTGGTTGGTAATTTGTATATTGTCTAACTGATGACCATACTATTGTTTTTTTGGAACCAACCCACAATTAAAATGATATGATATGCTATGGCATTTATAACGCGCCTATACACAAGTGTTTCAAGGCACGACGAGGCAAGGGAGGGGGGAACAAAGGGAAGACAGACAACGATCTTAATAGGCCAGGTGTCATTCAAATCGCGCAAGTGCATGGGAAGGGTGTTAGGAAAGATTTCTTAATCGTGGGTAATTTTCCTTCCATGTGGCAACCCCTAAACTTTTTGCTGTTGTTTTCACCATGATCTAGACTTTGCCAGAGAAGTGCAGCCTTCTGCCGCACTCCTCTGGGCTTTCGCTCCATTCTTACGGGGAAACTGACATGCCCTTAAGACAGTCCGTACCGGGAAACGTTGTTTTCCGTAGTTTCTTTATCATATTGCAGCTTTCGCGCAACATGGCACAAGAGGGCACTGTAAGCTAAGTTACTGCTCTCTTGGGTCTCTAGTCTTCTACAGGCCCTAGATACTCTCTTTGGATTGTAAATGAACGGTGCAAGTGAATCACGGACGGGATTGGTGGCAGCGATCGTTTCTTGTGTTTTTGAGCTCCTTTTGGCGTTTTAAGCGCGTTTCTCGCGCTTAGCCCAAAATGGTGGCCTGGCTCCCAAAATGGCCAGACTACGAGGCTCTTTGTCCTGTCCGCTGACCGTCTTGCCCCTTCACCTCCCCCAGGTCGAGCCGACCCAGGGCCTTCCTTATTTGGGCATGTACTTTCCCGCGAAACACAGATGCTTTCGTGGGCTTCTACAGGCCTGGTGTGTGCCTCCAGGATGGTGGCTGGGATGTCTGGTCCCAATACACATCCTGGGCGCCAGAGAGTCTAGGGTGGTGTGAATGCCTGGGACCCCCGTGGTCCGTGATAAGGTCCACAGATGGTGTGAGTGTTTTATGAGCAGATCTCCCATTGGGTCCCCTCCGTTTTGGTGCGAAGGCAACCGTGGATAAGAGGGGGCTGCGAACGCCACTACCATGTCAATCTCCTGAGTTCTCACGAACAAAGGAATACAGGAGCCAAGTATCCTTCAACCAGGAGGCTGAACCGAGGAATCGCTGGTGACCAGCTGAAGGACTGCTCCTCTGCACTGCTGTCGCTTTGTGAAACCCTTTTTACCTCTGATCGAACGAGAAGGCCTGTACGGGTACTTCGACCCTTGGAATAGTTGGGACAACTATTCTCGGCATCTTCACCATCTCCTGCACGTAAGCCTTTGGAAGTGTCTCTGGGCCATCCAGCAGACTGACCAGCCTACCCAGGAGTCTTGCTCTGTAACCGCCTTCAGGTTGTGTTGTATTACGAGTCCTTGTCACTCTCACACGATTCGTACACTTGGCATTCCCAGGTCTGAAGTGAGTAGTGTACATTTGGCTGAAATACACACGACCGCTCCGTTGCCCTGCTGTGGTAACAAACTGAGCGGGTTCACTGCGTTTGGGACGTCCTCAACTGAACTTCTGCTGTTGCGGAATCTACATGACGACGAGACGTCCCCTGCTCCTATCTGAACCTGCCAGCACTGAAACTGACGCGGAGAAGCCTGGGTCTGCTTGCATCGGGAACCGGTGAGTAGCATCGCTAGGAACTGGTCGCCCTCCTGCAGGAGCCCATAGCTTTTCCCCGCTGTGTCTAACAGCACGCCTTTCCGTACTCACGCTCTGCTTCTGCACACAGTGGAGGCTGCGCTTGAGTCGCGGAGCTCTGTTCATCTTCATTTGTTCACCGAACTAAACTGCCTGATTCCCTCGAAGAGACTCCCCTTTTTGCCCATTGGCACCAGTGTGTGCAGGTACTTTTGAGCACAAGGCTCCACTCTTCGTAGGGCTTGGACTTCCTTTTAGTTAGGTGACTCTGAAGGAGGACTGGGTCTAATTATTATTCGCACTGCCTGTTTTCCTCCCCATCTAGGTGGTCTACACATTTTGTGCGTCTAACTCGTTAGACTCGTTTGTATTTGTATATATATTTTATTGGTTTGGTATGTGTTGGTTTACTTGAGTTTTATTTTGATTTCTTGCTACAGCCAATGTTACAAAGGCCTTGTAATAAATGTGTATATATTTTTAATATAACACCTGTTTGGAGTAATTTGTAAGTGTCCTTGCTTTGTGTGCTCATTGCGGGCTTTCAGTCATCCTCACCCCTCTTGAGACCTAGTCTTGACCGCCGCGATCGCTACCCTGATTGGTCTGGCTTATCCAGAGGTTACCCTGTTCCAAGAAACTAGGCTGACCTTCTGAACCTCTGCCCCTCCAGGACAGAGTTCAGAAATCCGTCTTAACAAAGGGGGAAAGGGAAAGTGCAAGGGGGAAGGGAGAGGGGAAAGTGCAGGACATGGGATAGTAGAATAAATAAGATAAATAAATAAAGGGCCAGCTGGTAGCAAGTGCAAGGTAAGTGCAGACATAAGTGCTGTAAGGGGGACTGTAGGGATACAGAAAACCATCCTCAGGTGCAGTGGTTGTCAGGGAAGAAGTGCCGGCGGGCAACTGGCGGGGCCTGGGCCCGAGATCAGATAGAGTGGCCAGGTAACCAGTGCAGTTTCTTTCAGGAATTTAGCAGGGGAGAGGGGGAGAGAAAGCAGAAGCAAAGAGAAATGTTTTGAGATGCTTCCGGAACTGGAGATGGTTCTCCTCAGGTTTCAGGGAGGCAGGAAGGCTGTTCCAGAGGGAGGACCCTGCCGAAGAGAGAGATCTACCCCCAAATTGTTGCTTGGAGAAGCGACTGACCCTGAGGGAGTTGGAGGCGGATGAGTGAAGAGCTCGAGAAGGAAGATATTTAGGAAGAGAGAGTTGAAGGTATTGTGGCCCCAGGCCCCAGAAGGCCTTGTGGACAATGCAGAGGGTTTTGAACTTAATCCTCGCAGCCACTGGGAGCCAGTGCAGAGATTTCAGTCCTGGAGAGATACAATCCCTGGGCTTGAGGCCAAAAACAAGTCTTGCAGTCCTGTTCTGGAGTTGCAGAGGGCGGAGAGTAGAGGCAGGCAGGCAGATTTAGATAGTGGTTGTTACAATAGTCCGCCTAGAGCGAACCAGGGCTCTGGAGACAGTGAGCTTCTGGGAGAAGAAGAGGAAAGGAAGAATACCTCTGAGGAGGTGCAGCTGGTATTGTGACTTCTTAGAGACATCAGAGATCTGAGGAGAGAAGGAGAGTGTGGAGTCGAAGATGACCCCGCTTTGTTAAACTGTTTTATTTCCAGTTGAATTCCAACAGGCAAGTATTGCCGCGTGTGTTCCCTGGTCCTGCTCCTCAATTTTTGTTGGACCTTTTTCTTTCAAACTATACTCTCAACCTTGTAGCCATGGTTTGACCGGGAGCACCTAAATAATATTGAATTGCACAATACCAATTTTCCACTAATTACTCAAACCAGTTACTTTAAGGTGGGCACCTCTACATTTTCTTTGTTCTTTAGTTATGAGGGCAAGCATAGGTTTTTGACACAGACAGACTTTTCAGATGAACTTACAGACACAGACTGTTTTTACTTTCTTTAGGTAGGGAAATCTCACCTTAGCATAGGGCAAGTTAGGCTTTACACTATTATGACCTTTTCATTAATAAAAGCCTATTGTTACATATTGAATATGTTGTCTGTTTCACCTTCCATGATGCCAATCTCACAGCAGTCACCATCATTAACAGGAGACATTATGTCAGCTGGTTTTAAATGTCATTAGCGCGATGACGAAATGTTGCACTAAAATACAACCTAGAGGTACAAAGAAAAATTGCACTGAAATACAAGGTAGAGGCAAAGCACATTGCTGGTAATGAGAATGATGTCGCAGATGCTTTGTCTCATCTACAGTGGGAAA
This sequence comes from Ambystoma mexicanum, assembly GCF_040938575.1. Classification (NCBI taxonomy): domain Eukaryota; kingdom Metazoa; phylum Chordata; class Amphibia; order Caudata; family Ambystomatidae; genus Ambystoma; species Ambystoma mexicanum. The sequence continues at coordinate 292,317,742 of NC_090936.1, read as the reverse complement.
CATTCAAACGCCTCAGACCGGACGCAGAACAACGATGACGTAAATACCAGCGGTGGCTTAGAGAGTTTTGACAGGCTGCTAGCACTGGCAGAAGGGACGGTGCTGAACGGCGGGGCAATGAAGAAAACACACCAACAAAATGCACCTCTGTGATGGGGTCACATGGGGGGGTTCTACAGATGTCAGACCAAAAGCGTTGAAAGCGTGTGAATGCAAATGGCTAACATTGCATTATCCTCAAGAACATCAAGACAATACAGTACGTTCTGTGCAACAGTGAACGAAATAGTAAAGGTACAAAACACAGAAGATATACATGCAAATGATATTAGTAAGTTGCACATTGGTGAAATAAGCCCTTAAAGGATGGGACAGGCTGGACGGTCCTAGAAAAGATAAGAGACGCCCTCTGGATTTTAGGAAGTTACTGGTCTTGATGACATCATTATAGACATATGCACCTGCACATATGAAATTATTTAGGGTGGCTTTTGCCCTGGCATATTTTGGGGCTCTCAGGTTCAGTGAGCTAATAACCAGTAGCACAACAGCAGAGGATGTGCTAGCCAGGGAAGACGTCGGGTGGGAATGAAAGCATGACAATATTATTAAGGAAACCAAAAACGGACAAGACGGGAAAGGTAGAATGATTAACTTATATTGTATACATGACAAAAACAATTGTCCAATATGCATCACCAAGAGTTTCCTTCGCACAGGCCCACCACTGAGGGGCAGTTCTTAACTAGCAGGAATGACAAAGCTCTCAGCCGTTTCCAATTCCAAGCAGTTATGAAGCAGGCAATTGCCTGGGCAGGCTGTAATCCCACAGAATATGTCACCCACTCTTTTAGAATAGGGGCGGCAACATCAGCTTGGAAGGGAGACTTGGGACCACAGGAAGTGAACCAACTAGGGTGCTGGGTATAGGTTGTTACAAAAGATACATAAGGCCAAATTTAGTCTAACACAACACATTCTATTGACATAGCATGATGGCTCTTTTAAGTTGGCCTGGATCGTAGGGCACACCTTTTTGTCAAGGACAGGAAGATGGATTGAGCACACAAGGCAAGGCTATCTTTCAAAAAGGCTATCACCGCTTGGTGGGGCACCCCTGGCATGGAGTGAGAAGAAATTCATGATAAGCTAGCTGACTTGGTGGATTTCAGACACCAACCAGAATATTTAGTAATCCACCTGGGGGCAACGATTTAGCGAAACTAGGGAGAAAGCAACTAGTTTATGATATCTTTATGATATCCTTTAACAGGCATACTACAGTGCTGGAAAGACACAGAGATCTTTATTTCAGAAATACTACCCAGAAGGGGGGGCACTCTCCAACAAAGCTATAGATATAGCCCAAAAGAAACTCAACAAGGCCATTGACAGGCTCTGTAGGAACATGGGTTTGAATTTCATTAGACATGGGGGAATATCTCTGAGTAACCCGGATCTTTATCCCAAGGATGGGTACACCCAACAATAAAAGGCATGGAACTCTTTTCAGCAGGATACCTCAATGACCTAGCATAGAGGGGATGTAATTGTATGTACTCTTGGGGGGATCTTAGTGGCCCTTAACCCGCTTAGGTGTGGCGACAAGGGTCAGGAAGGAAGCTGCCATCAGTGTAAGGAAGGCATGGTATCAAACAGTAAGACAGACACAGTGACCACAGTTCCAGGGTGTTTATTGAACTTCAATTGGGTTTGAAAAACGCCTATCTAATCCTAAGTCTAAAGAGGGGAGCAAGCTACGACTATCAAATAATATTAACGCAGTCCTAGTGGTCTCTTGTCAAATTAAAAGGGTCTATGATAATAAACCTATTGCCAATCCTTACTTCTAAATACAAATGGTGTGGGAAACAATGGTGGACAAAAGAAAAGTGTTCAAGAAATGATATGTCAGGATAATTAAGCTGTTAGCTTCCCTTCCCCATGTTTTCACCATGGAACAAGTTGGTACACTCGAACTTAGCACATACTCTGGCTTTTCTAGCACAGGGATGCAGTTCAAAATCTCAGTATCAGGGCTTTCTATGCCAAAGTCACTTTGCCATTCAAAGTCTCTTACTTCAGGTGGCCTGATTCGACGAACAAACATTCAAAGTTCCTCAGGATTCTCATATGCATAACGTCTCTGATTCACTTTTCACCCTGGGTTCCCCTCTGCCAGGCTCAGACCCACTTTAATACAAAACCTTCAATAAGTCTCCCTCTGCCAGACTCGGACCAATTTATCTTTCTTTTACTGTTTCAAAATCAAAGACTTTCGACTGTGTGCAGGATTTTTCTTGACCCATCGCAGGACCACTTCGATTTACAATTCTTTAATTTTCACTTTTGCCCCTTCTCAATTGGATACCTTACAGAGACCTTCGATTGAGCACCCACTTGTTGCCAGACCACTCTGTCAAAGTATTGTATCTTTTCCTTTCAAATTTCAAACTCATTAGCAGTTCAACTTTGCTTGCGTCTTTTATCACACATGTTTTAACAATGTTCGTTCCAGTGCTCGCCATAAAATGTAGCTGTTTGGAACCTTGGCTTCAACACAGCCCGGTCTTGTATCGGTCTGCCCAATTCACCGGCTGTGTTGATTTCACTGATGCTGCTTTGTTCTTGGAGCCAAGGTCGATACCACGGAGGCTGCTGCTTCTCCCCGCCTTGATTAATGACATGGGAGGGCCCCGGGTATCTCTGACACACAACACAGGATTCTTCAGCCTGGTTTCCCAGTCTTATGCTTTCTACTTTTGAGGGTTCTTGAAAGTAACAGTTCCTTGTCGGAAAGGTCCATCTTTGCGGTACCCTCCTGTTTTGCTGTCTTCTCCCATCCAGCTGCTGTCTTGAAAACTGCTGTTTCCTTTTATGCTTTGCCTCGCACACAGTGTGCTTTCATGCTCTGGCTTTTATCCATGTGGGGAAGTTTAATAGAAGTCAGGTGTGAGTTACCAGTAATCGCCTGACCGAGCACGACCAATGCATTGGGACATGTCAGGTACACTTCTCCGGAGTTAGTCTGCTTTCTTCCATAGCAGGTTGTCCATGTGAAAGTGTTTGTGTTGTAAACGGGGTCGGGGGGGCTTGAGTTCCTAAGTATCCAAGCATGTAGCTAGGAGGGCACAAGTGATAAGAGGAGGGGCAATGAGCAAGTGGCCATTGGGGGAGTAGGCCAAGAGGGCAACTAGCAGGAACCCCCCAGCCCACACTCACTGTTTCTTCTTGGAATTACAGAGCTTGTTGGGAGAAGAGCAAAAGCCCAAATGTGCGATGGTGCCAGGCAAGGAACACTAGGCGAATGGCACTTCCCCACTGTGAGAAACCTGGAAGTGTCTTACCCAGTAGTGCCGGGGGATCTGTCATCTAGGTGGCCTGTACATAGCCATCGCTATTGGATCCAGTTCCTGGGGTCGACCTGTGCGGGAGGATTAACTTGGGTGAAGGGTCTTCGGGGAGTGGAAGTGGGACACTGAAGGGTAAGGCGCGGTATCCCCTTCCTTATATCACCTTTTCCCCATCCTACCAGATAGGGTACCTAGAAGCTCAAACCTCCCGCCTCCCCTTTTCCGACACAAACATTTTCTCACAGACAGTTCATCGTGAGCGACAACGGACTAACACCAGAGCCGTATACCTGACATGTCCCAAAACAAGGGTCAGACAGAGTCAGGCAATTACTGATAATTACACACACATGACTTCCATCCTACTTCCCCACGTGGATAAAAGGCAGAGCACGAAAGCACAAATTCTGAGTTGGCAGTTTAAACCGAGGAGAAAGATGGCGAGACCAGAGAGAATGACAAGGAAGGAATTACCCTTGCCCTTTTCGGAGAAGGACCGCAACTTTCAAGAGGCCTCATGGAAGAGAAACATAAAACCGGGAACTGCAGCTGACGAGCAGTTTAGTGTGTGTCAAATGTACACGGGACCCTCCCGCATTGATAGCCGAGGAGAGGAGAAGCAATTGCTGTCGTGGTACTGCCCTTGACACCGATAGCAAAGCAACACCAGTGAGGTCAGCACAGCCGGTGAGTTGGAGAAACTGATAGCAGACCAGACTGTGTAACGCTCAAGGTTGCAAGCAGCAACATTGTATGAAGAAAGAAAACTTGTATGCGATTGAACTTTATGAAACCGTAATAGCATCAGATACAGATTGGTTCGGCACCACGTGGGTGCTCCCTCGAAGGTCTCTGTTTGGTATCCAACTGAGCATTTAAGAATTATTGAACTGTGAAATTGAAGTGGTCCTGCAGAGTGTAAAGTTGAGTCCTGTGCACAAGTCTTCAATTGCCTGTGAACTGAAACTGGTCTGAGCCCAGGTGAGGGGGACTAATTGTATGAAAGGGAATCTGTGCCCAGGAGAGGGGTTCCTGGGTGAACCGCAAATCACCCGAGAAGATATTGATGTAGAAAGTGTGAACCCAACTTAGGGATGCCTGTGATTTGAAATTGGATTGGTCTGAGCCCAGCTGAGTGGAACTAATTGTATAGAAAGGATCTGAGCCCGGCTGAGTGGGATCCAGGGTGAAGAGTGAATCGCCCAACTTGAATATTTGGAAAGGAACTTTTTTCGTTGGTTCTGATATGTCAGGCCCCCTGAATCATGAGACTTTGAATGTAAGATACTTGGGCACTGAAGGTCCTGATATAAGTAAAAGGAACTGTGACCTTGTGCCGAAGAAGCCCACAAGTGTGCTGAGCTTGAGTGGCTCACCTTGTCCCATCCCAAAAATGTGGGGAAGAGAGGCCCATGGCCTGAACATCCTGACTTATCATTTTGTGAACACTTCTTTCTTTTTCGTGAACATTATCCCACACTATTTGTAGCATAACGGTAAGGAATGGCAATCTTTTTTTAGTATAAGCCCTTTTTTTTTTTTTACTAGACTCCACTAGGACTGAATTATTATTATTATTATTATTTAATGGACGTAGCTTGCTTCGATCTTAGATTTAGGTTTAGGTAGGCGTTTTTCCACCCCCTTGTTAAAGTTCAATAAACACCCTTGATCTGTGATCACTTGTGCCTGTCTTACTTTGATACTATGCCTTCCTTACACCACTTCGAAGGGGGAAGTGCGATATGGTGGAAAAAATGGAGACGCCAGCACGCATAGGTGGTAAGTATGCCCTGACCGAGCTGAAATTATGGAATATCTAGGCTGCTTTGATTAGGCAGCCCGGCCCGGAGCAAAGGATATGCCTCTGGTGTTATTTTTTCTTTAAATAACAGGTCCACAAGATACAGAAACAGAACCTTGCCAAAACATGCTGTGCACGGAGCGCACATGTTTGCAGCGGATGCTAAAAAACATTTCTCTTTTCAACCCCCACGCAAATGAATAAAAGCCAGAGGTAACACACTTCAAAAGTGGTTAATGTGAACACAATCCGCTGAAGGAGAAAACACAGACAATGGACGTTGTCAAGCATCGTGGGTGGCAGCACTGGCCAGGAGGGAAGCTGCACTCAATCACAGGGGTACAGGGCCATCCAGATAACATGACCGGTCCTGCTGGAATGGTCCAGAAAATTGACCTTTAGGACTAATGTCATGCTGGTGTCACACTGGTGGCAAAGGACATCCTTCTCTTTCCTGGCCCAAAACCACAGAACAAAGTCGAGCAGCTCACCTGCAGTTGGTGTTGGGGTGGTCAGGAAGGGCCCCCATCATTACGAGGGGTTCATGTTGCGCATGCCAAATTGATGACTATGGGTGTGGCGAACCGAGATTGAGTGCTACTTTTTGTTCAGAACTGATACATATTAGCTTGCATGCATGAAGATAAAGTATTAAATCCATCAAATGTAAAATCATGTATAGACATTAATATAAATACATGTGGAATTCATGAATCTCAATATAAGTGCTCTTTTTTTTAAACTTGTCTTTATTGATTTTCAAAACATCAACATGATATCAAACAGTTGTTAACTCCCCCCCCAAACTCCTCCCCACCCTCCCCTTGGGGCGTTTATGTCCATTTCTCGGGGATATTCCTGGACCCTTCCCCATTCCTTTGCAAACATGTCCCTCGTACCTTGGATTGTGTGGGTGACTTTCTCCATTGCCAGGTGGGACCATACCTTTTGTAGCCATGTGAATGTCAGTGGGGTGTCTTTCTTTTTCCAATTCTGGGCAATTGTTGACCATGCAGCTATGAGCAGTCCCATGAAGCTCCTCCATTGTGTCTTTCTGTATTTCCTAGCGGTTTCATCTCTTATTCCACACAGCCATACTACTTCTCCCATTTGCCCCACTTCTGGAAACATCTTTCCCATCTCTCCCTTCACCTCTTCCCAGAATGGTTTAATCCTTTTTGCAATCCCACAAGGTATGTTTCCACGTTCCCACCTCGTCACATCCTCTCCAGCATTGATTGGATGTTTTGGGGAACATTGTATGTAGCCTTTCTGGGGTATAGTGCCATTGTGTTACTATTTTGATCCACATTTCCCTTGTTTGTGCTGAGCGCGTCATTTGGGGAATTTGTGTCCATAGGTCCACCCATTGTTTTCTTGTTGGCTCTTCCCCCAACGTTCTGCCCCACTTTGTCATGTATAACCACTTTATTCTTCCTCCTGTGAGTTTATGAAGGAGTAGAGAGTCGAAACCCATTTATTTGCGCCTGTGTTAGATATGACATATTTCTCAAATGGTGTGAGGTTTCTCGTTGCTGCTTTGGCTATTTCCGGGGATGTTAGCCAATGTTTGAGTTGTTCGTATCTGTATTTATCACGTTTAGAGAGTGCTGTGCGTGGGTGGCAGGATGCATGTGACCTAATTTCATTGTCTGCGAACATTTTCCCTATTTTCGTAATTCCTGCCTCCTCCCATCTTTCATATGCTCCCTGCTCCATCCCCAGTGGAAACTGGGGATTCCTACAGATGGGTGTAAATGGGCCTGGCACTGTGGTCATTATACCTTTCCGTGTCTGGTTGTCCCCCGCCTCCGTTGTGGTTTTCAGGATTTCGCTAATCCCTATGTTAGGGTGTCTGTGGTGTCTCTGTTTCCAGAGTAGTTCTACCAGCGGAGTTCTTGCTACTGCTCTATCTTGTTTTGCCCAGATTGGTTGCGGGTCATCCCCCATCCATTCCCTAAGCACCTTTAATTGCGCCGCATGGTAATCTTTATGAAAATGGGGAAGCGCCACCCCCCCTCGCTGGTTGGTGCTGTGGGGATCGCTCTGGCAATCCTCAGGGTTTTCTTTTTCCATATAAAGGATGATATCACCTTAGATTGTGTTTTAAAGAATGTACTGGGGACCCCCACCACGAGAGCCTGGAAGTAGTATAGTAGCTTCGGGAGGATGGTCATCTTGACCGATTGTATTCTGCCCCACCAGGATATCAGCAATGGGTTCCATCTTTCCAGGTCTCTGTATATATTTGTGAGAAGTTGCGGGTAATTTTTCCCATACAGCTGCCCTACCTTGTCTGTTAGTGTAATTCCCAGGTATTTTATGCCCTCTTCTACAATCTTTAGGTCCAGTATGTTTGCTTCCCTTTTCTTTTTTTTCCCGATCTCCCGCCAGTATTAGGATTTCTGATTTTTTCTTATTGATCTTAAGGCCTAAGATAACTCCGAATTCTTCCAGCTCCCTTACTGATGCCGCTTACGTTCTCCCTGCGTCTTCTAGGGCAATTAGCATGTCATCCGCTTATGCTATTACTTTGTGTTCCGTACCTGCCATTTCTATCCCCTTAATGTGAGTGGCCTCCCTTATTTTCATTAGTAGGGGTTCTAGAAAAATAGCGTACAGTAATGGGGAGAGCGGACAGCCTTGCTTCGTTCCCCTTGATATTATTACCCTTTCCGTTACCTCCCCATTGATGGCGATCCTGCTCGTTGGGGAGTTATAGTTCACTCTAATTCTATAAGTGGTCTTTTAACAATGAATCAGAACACAGTGGTTGTGGTTTTCTTGCAAAATGCACTTTTTTATTAATGAATTCTTTTATTTTGGTTGGCTGAAAAATTTCAACCTTTCAAAAACTCATAACATACAAAATAAATGCTCAAACAATGTCATCATACATTGTGTCATTCACATAGATTATTACAGGAGAGTTTTATCTGTAAGAAGAGTCATTAAGATAAAAGCAAAAGCAAAAACTTAAAAACTTAGAAATTAAAACAAATAAATTTCATCTTTATAAAAGGCTGCTCGCAGATTGCATTGTTATCCCATGTTTTTCAAATAGATGGTGGCGGAAGAAGCATGTCAAGGAATTGTACCAAAGCAATTTTAACCGACAATCTATTAGTAGAAAAAAGAGCATGCCATATGTCATTTGGCGTGTAAGTACAAGACAAAACCAGAAGGTTGCTGAAAAACAAGGTCCGCTCTGTCTTCAGGGCAACACGCTCTACCACCAAATGTTGTAGCGTTTCTGTGAGCCCCGGTTCTTTACAGAAACGACAGGAGATCATTTCCTTTGAAATTATACCTCTCCAAACACGTATTTCATTCGTAGGCCACAGGTTCATTCTTAATCTCATATACTGAATTCAGATTTTTGGAGATGGACAGCGCACTAAATAGTCTGCTATCTGACCCAATTTCTTGTAACCAAAAATGTGTACATTAGTACACAAAATGCACTTTAACTTCTAAACAGGTTTTCAGACGGCAGAGTTTTGATGATCTGAGTTTTTGTGGTCTGACAATTCTCATAGATAGTAAATATAATATCCTGCTGTTTGAGAGCATGATCGAGGGAGTTTTGTTATTTATTCTGGTCAGTAGTAAAACACGGGGTAAACTGGTGCCTAAAGCTTTTTAGGAGTTTCCAATTGTGCGATGGAGTTGGAGCTTTGTAGATTAAGATTTTTCAAGGGAACAGTGACCTGGGAAATGAGATAGTATCACAAACGAAGGGAAATCATTCATTGAGTCTCCTCACGTTGAGGGAAATGTCCATACAAATCATATGCAAATCCAAGAGTTAGGATTTAAATGGCTTAGGCCTGTTATTGCTGGTAATGAAGTAGTTTTCAATATCAATGTTTAACCATGTGTTGTCATCATGAGCTACTACGGATGAATCATAAGTAGAGGGGTGTTATAAATATAATCTTAAGATAATTATTGAGATAAACCTTGCCAATGAAAGCATAGGAATTGGGAAAAGATGGGATTTCTTTGAAGAGGGTTGTTTCCAATAAGGTTTGTGGGGGTTGATTTCAATAAAGTATTTTGTGACTGTTTTAACTGTTGCCAAATGTATACAACATGTGAACTGATGTGGTATTGTTGAGACTTGGGTTAGTTTAGTCCTGCAACACCATTCAACCGCTCCCTGGAGCTTTGCACAATAAACTTGCTTTATGTACAACTGTGTACTCACTTCTTAAGTGGTGGGCCTGTTTGGGTTGAGGTGATTGAAGGCCCATCCTCAAATTTGGCAAGCCAGTGTAGGAGCCCAGGCATTCTAAGGCGTTCAGGGTCTTCTGTCCACACCTCTCAGCTGCGGCACTCACAACACGGACCAGTCTTCCGTACACTGTGAAAAATAGGTCTGCAGACACAACATTGGTTAAAGGCCTGTCAGCTCTCCAGAGACGTGGTGCCATGGCTTAGCTGTGTAGGGTGACTTGACAAAGCACCACACCGGAGCACCATTGGGTTCACATGAGGACATGTTTGGACCTATAAAGCAAGGGGGAAATATGGGGGAAATGGGTTGTTTCTTTGATTTAAGGATTTTTTGGCAAAGGGTAGACTTGGAGTTTGAGTGTGAAATTAGTTGAGGTTGTGGGGATTGGAAACATGGATGTATTTGATAGAGTGGTTGAACTGTTCTGTTTTGTAAGTCATCTGTATACATTTGGTACCTAGTTTGTTATTTTAGAGGTGTGAGGGGGTACCTTACCCTGCCTGTCCAGTGTCAGGCTGGTCCCGATACCCTTTAGTTTTCTTGTCTGGTTGGCTGGAGCCCTCACCTGAAGGTGGGGTGGTACCTTAGGGTAAGTCCAACCATAGCTAACTTTCTGAAGTAGGCCTTGACATTCTTTTGTATTTGCTGTGCGGGTTGAGCCCCTCCCCTCAATTTTCTTGGTTAGTTGAAGTAGTGAAGGGAAATTTCCTGTGGTCAGGGAAAGACGGTTTTGTACTAGAGAAAATCGTACTTGTGATGAAGAGAGCAAGAACAGCAGTGCTGTATTGGAATGCATTGTGCCCCCCCCCCTATGCTCGAATGGTGGGTATATCTCTGGGATATTGGCCTGCGGGGGGTCTTTTTTTAATAATAAGATGCTGTCTCCTCTGTATGAGTGAGAAGTAGAATTGAAGTAAATAGTGAATTAAAGTAATTGTGGTATAGATGAGTACAGTGAAAGAGTGTGAATGTTGACTAAGGAATTGGGTAAGGGATAAAAGGGAGTTATTGGATGAAACATTAGTTTAGTTTATTATTTGTAGAGCGCACCAAGCCCTGAGGCATCTGGGCGCTTATCTTACAAGTTACCGATTACACACACTGATATTGCAACATATAATCTTACAAATATACAGACACATTTAGAACAGAGGCATAAGAGGGGGAATATTGTTTGTGCCGCAGGTTTGACTTGGTATCAAATTTTTGTGCAACTATTTGATAACTTGGGTTGGAGTATAGAGACTCCATTGAATCATTCGTGCCATGTGTTGCCCGGCTGTAAGGTGAACATTTTTAAATATCATAGAGAATGGTTGCGTGAGAGTAAGGGAAAAATTATAAATTCTTGGCCCATTGAGGGATCCTACGATATGGGGATATTGGAGAACCTTCATACATTTTTTTTTTTTTTAAACTTTTATTTTTGGCGGCAGAGGCAGCATGGTACATACATCAAGCCAACAATCATGGTCAGATAGCATGAGATGGAGCAGTACATAGAGCATAATACATTGTTGATAACAGTGTCAAGCAACGGTCACTTAGGAATCCCGTGGGTAAAGGTTCATGCAGTAGGAGTGGACGCCAACGGGATGGGAGACGAGACAGAGCTGGAGATGCCCTCTCCTTGGCAGTTCAGGTATGAGTTGAATTCCAACCAGATGTTTCTGGGACGAGAGGTGGCCGGGAGCATGGATATGTATTCCTCTTCACAGTTACGCGACCAAGTAAGCATGTGAAGCCATTTCTGGTGAGTCGGGGGGAAGGGGCTTTTCCAGCACTGAAGGATACATTTCTTAGCTATCATGCAACCAATGTTAAGAAATCTAGCCGAGCCTCTGGTGTCCTCTGTCTTCCAGATTCCGAATAGGACAGCCAATGGGTCGGGGTCGATTGCAGTGTCAGTGATAGCCGTGAGTGTTTCTAGAATACTTTCCCAAAATCTATGCAGCTTGTTACAGGCCCAGAACATGTGTAAGTGATCAGCCTCCATGGCCCCACACCGGGGGCAGGGATGCACCGCAGCCCGGGCAAACCTCGAGGTCCTATACGGGGTATAGTACAGTCTATTTAGAAGTTTATATTGCATGGCGCGGAAACGGAAATTGAGGGAGACTTTTTGAGTGTGTAGGCACATAGTCGACCAGGTCCCATCCGATACCTCCAGACCCAGCTCGGCAGCCCATTCCCCTCGGGCCCCGAGGGTGGGAGTAGGGGTAGTAGCCTGAAGGATCTTGTAAAGCGCTGACACTATACCACGGGCGCCCCCGGAGTTGGCGATATATGCAATGGCCGGATTGTCAGGGGGCTCCTCGGGGAAGGAGGGCCATTTGGTGCGGAACGCAGCCCGTAGTCTAAAGTACTGAAAGGTTTCCATGGCGGACCCCGTGTGGCCCGGTTTCCAAGTTTGAGGGTCAATGAACTTGCCATCAGGGTAGAAGTCCGTCAGTGCACGGTATCCCAGCCCCTCCCAATGCCGAGCCAACGCCACATCATGAGTGGGCTCCAGGCCGGGAAAGGCCCATACAGGAAGCCATCTGTAGTACGGGGAGCTCTCCGGAGTCTGAAACAGCAGGCGAGCCCAGGCTAGTAGGGTCGTGGCGAGTGGGTCAAAAGGAGAGTCGGGTGTGTATTGTCGAGTTAATATGATGGACATCAGGTCAGTGCCAGCGGCAGCCAACCGTTCCAATTTGACATGGGGACGCACCGGAGTATTAGGATACCAGTGAGTGGCATATTGTGCCTGGGCCGCGAACCAGTAGAGCGTCAGCTCCGGAGCCGTGAGTCCTCCTTGTCTGTATGGGAGTGTCATGTCAGTCCACTTTTTGCGGACCGCACCCGAGTGCCAGAGGAACTGGGCGCATGTTGTGTGTAGCCTGGCAAAGTAGTCCTTCCCGGGCCACACCGGTACATTGCTAAAGGTGTAAAGCAGTTTGGGAAGTAAGATCATTTTAACGAGGGAGAGCCGACCTGCGATGGACAGTGGAAGGGCACGCCACCGTAAAACTTTAGACTCGACCAACTGTGCTATCGCACAATAATTATCAGCGAGGAGGGCGGATTTAGTTAGGGATATTTGCACACCTAAATATCTGATACCCTTCGGTGACCATCGGAGGGGGTATTCAGTGGTGGGCTGTTGGGTGGATGCCGTGAGCGGGAAAATCTCTGATTTGGAGTAGTTAATGGCAAAGCCGGAGTGGGTGCCAATACGGGTGATATCTCTCAGTATTGGATCTAAATTCACCGTGGGGTCTCTGATATAAAGTAAAACATCATCTGCATAAAGAGATATTATCTCGGGGGTGTCTTTTAATCTTATTCCCCTGCGGGCGTGATGAGCGCGGACATAGTCTGCCATGGGCTCTATTGCTAGAGCAAACAGTATCGGAGAAAAGGGGCATCCCTGACGGGTACCCCTCAGCAGTGTGATAAGGTCGGACGTCAGGGCATTGGACCTAACGCGCGCCACAGGGAAGGTATATAACAATTTGATAAACCTGAGCATGTTCGGGCCAATACCCATATCCTCCAGCACAAGCCATGTATATTTCCAGGAGACCATATCAAAGGCCTTCTGGGCGTCCAACGCGACCGCCACGGCGTGCACCTTTTGATCAATGCGGGACATTACGTTGAATAGTCTCCTGATATTATGGGAAGTAGATCTCCCCGGTACGAAGCCGGCTTGATCTTCATGTACCAAGTACGGCATAATGGGCAAAAATCGGTTTGCAATGATTTTCGCAAAGATCTTCGTGTCTATATTCATGAGGGAGAGGGGCCGATAGGACCCACATTCATCCTCCGGTTTGCCAGGTTTAAGCAGTACTGTAATAGCCGCCTCGCGCATGGAGAGGGGGAGGATAGATAATCGGAGCGATTCATCCCAGACCTCGAGTAGCCTGGGGGCAATAATGGCAACGTGTTCTTGGTAGAAAGCGGCAGTTAGACCGTCAGGTCCCGGGGCTTTGCCTTTGGGTAGATCAGAGATGGCTGTCACTATCTCATCCAGTGTAATGGGGGAGTCCAACTCATCGCGGGTAGTGGAGGAAATTTCAGTGGTGGGGATCTGGTCGAGAAGTTCTCGCATATGTTGCTCAGAGTGTTCGGTAGGTTGGGAGTAGAGGGACCTATAGAAGTCAGTGAATGTATCCAGGATTTGTTGGTCAGCCCATTGAACATTGCCATGTTTGTCTTTAATGGAGGTGATTTGCGTACGGCCAGATTCCCATTTGACTAATGTAGCTAACGTTCTCCCAGGCCTATCTCCCTCCCCATACTTCTTGGCCGCCTGAGGGCGGCCAAGGTATTGTATTTCGCTAACTGCGAGCGTATTGAACGCCCGGAGTTCATCGGAGACTTGGGCGAGTATGGCAGGGTCAGCCCTGGTGGCACACTGCAGTTCCAGTTGCTTTAATTTGGCTTCAGATCGGCCCAGTGCGGTTCTAATCGTTTTCAGTACTCCAGCCTCCCGAGAAATGGACATACCCCTTATATACACTTTGAAGGCGTCCCATCGGACTGCAGCCGAGGTGTCCCGAAGAGTGTTGTGTTCGAAGAAAGACAAAATGTCGGCAAGTATTTCGGCCTTGAACACCACGTCCCTAAGGGCATCCGATTTGAAACGCCAGGTACTAAATGTCGGGACGGGCACACCCAGCCTAACCGAGAGTGTAATCGGGGCATGATCAGATAGTGTGCGGGATAGGATCTGGGAGTCCGCCACCCCACCCATAATCCCTCTGGACACAAGGAATAGGTCAATCCTAGAGGAGCTATCGTGCACTGATGAGTAGAACGTGTAGTCCCTCGATTGGGGGTGTAGCGTCCTCCAGGCATCACAGATGTCAAGGCCTCTGATGTGGGAGTGCAATCTGCGCGCAGCACTAGACAGGGGGCGGGAAGTAGTACCAGTTCTGTCAAGGACCGTGTCAAGGATAAGGTTCAGATCACCACCCCAGAGAATCGGTATGCCCACATATCCCAACAGAATGGTGGCAATAGAGTCGAAAAAACCAGGGGAGTCGACATTGGGGCAATAGGTGTTAGCAAGTAAATATTCTCTGTTAACCAGAGTGCAATGCAGTATTACATAGCGACCCTCAGGGTCAATGTAACTTTTGTGTAATGTAAACTTAATAGATTTATGAATCATGGTTAGAACACCCCTGGATTGAGTGGAATAGGAGGTGAAGAATCTCGCCAGGCCCCAGGCCGGAGCCATAGTCCTAGGAATGTGGCCATCGGAATGAGTCTCCTGTAGGAACAATATTTTGCAATCATGCCTGTTGGCATAGGCCATTATTTTGCGGGCTTTAGTGTGGTTACTCAACCCACGGACATTCCATGACATTAGGATGGTAGACATTGCAATGACAGATATTCCATTACATATCGCATATTCTCAATGGACATCCCAAACCCAACTGTAGTGCGTGCTCCCAAGTCTAGAATCCACCCTGCAATCGTGGCTCTGTAGTGTACGCCTCATGCAACCTCGTGTGCCTTTTAGAAACAATACCCCGTGCCCGACCCCCACCCTCACCACCAACCCAAGCTCAGCAGTGTAAACCCCACCCATCCCACCCAGTGCACAGCTGGGTCGACCCCAACATGAACCAGCTTGTGCAAGAGCCCAACAGGGGCTAACCCAAAACATAGTTATAAAGAACAGTGCAATCGCAGTGGGGAACGCCATTGCCGTGTGCCAGCATGCCTGGAACCAAAGGGATACGAGAGAAAACAAGCATTGTGTGCGGTTTACTAATGTAGAACGTTTCAGCATGGAGGGATCGTACGAGTCACAATGAAAGTCAAAGTAGCATTCCATGCAACAACAATAGAGAGTCAACAAGGGGACGTTGAGTAGTGCAGCAATCTGGTAATTTAAAGGAACGTAGTTGGGCAATTAGGTGCTGCGAGTGAAGCTCAGAGTGAATGAGAAACTTGAACCTAACAGCAGTGTAGTTGTAGAGGAGGCAAATGGGCAGTGGAGCCAACAGAACGCCTGTCCAAAGGACGGTCAGCAGTTGCAAATAGTAACCGACCTTCAGTCATTCTCCATCATGTCAGCAGGTGGGCGAGGGGGAATATGCGCTTCTATGAATTTCACCGCTTCCGAGGGCACAGTGAAAAAGTAGAGCTTATCATTAAATGTGAACTTCAGACGCGCAGGAAACAGGATGGCATAGGGAATGCTTCTCTCCCTGAGCAGTTTTTTAACGCCAAGGAATTGACGACGCTCCTGTTGAACTCCGGTCGAAAAGTCAGGGAAGATTCGAATCACTTGCGAGTCCAATCTAAGCTCACCCTTTTCACGAGCAAGGCGGAGGATCCGATCACGGTCTCTGAAGCTCAGAATTTTCGCGATGATGGGCCTCGGGAAGTCCCCCGGCTTGGGACGCGGAGCCAGCGCTCTGTGGGCCCTTTCGACAGTGAAAAAGGGAGAGAGATCCGGATTGTCTAACAGCTCCTTTAGGAGGGTCTCGACAGCCAGTTCAAGTCGGCCCTTCAGTGCATTTTCCGGGACTCCAATGATACGTATGTTGTTTCTACGTGATCTGGATTCGAGGTCATCGCATTTGGCCTTTACCGACTTCATGTCTGCGACAAGGGTGGACACCGTACTCTGCAGTGTGAGAATATTGTCCTCATTGGAGCTGATCCTATGTTCAGATTCGGTGATTCGCACCCCCTGTTGATCTAGTTTAGTCTTGAGAGACGCCACGTTTGCATTAATGTCATCCAATTTCTCGTGGAAGGCCGCAAAATTTCTAGCCATAGACTCCATCATGACAGTCAGGTCTGCGGGGGGCCCCTCAGGGAGTGGTGAGTCGTCCTGGTCGCCCAATGCACGGGCCGGGTCAGACCTCGGGGCAGCTTTTGCGAATTTGTCCATGGCCCCGGTCTTGCTAGTGTTTCTAGACCTGTTGGACATTATGTGGCGCGGAGTCCTGGAGCCCAAGGGCCGTAGTTAGTCTCGTGGGTCGCCGTACCACCGGTCCGCGGCAGCAGCCGGCAGAGCTATCAGAGAAGAGCACCGGTACCTCTAGGCCAGGATCTGGATAGTGTGATCAGGCAGTGCGCTCCGGCGTATCACAGGAGGTGAAGTAGTTGCGCGTCGTGGGACGCCGCGCCGCGGAGCACAGTCCCAGCCGGGAGGTGGGGGGGCAGCAGCCGGGCGGGCTCGGGAAATGCAAAATAAGTTTACACGCTGCGGTCCCCACACCCCCTCACCTCAGGAGCGGCGATCCAATCCCAACGCCGATCAGCGGTCCCTCGGGCGGGCCGCGGCGGGCAGTCGCCGGGGGGTTCAGGCGTCCGGCGCCAGGTGCCCACGTCGGTTCCGCCCCGTCGTCACGGGCCACACAGGCGACCCCCAGGCACCAAATCAGGCCCGCAGCTCGGGGCAGCCGGGCGCAGCGGCGGAGAGCCAGCCCAGAAGGCGAGCTGCAGGACGCCCGCAGCAGATTATTCGGCGCCGCCGCGCAAGCCGTCCATCGGAAGCGCTAGGGCCCGGCCGGGCCAGCGCGGGGGCAGAGCCCGCAGCCGAATACAGGGACAGAAGGTCCGATTCGGGGCCAAATTTCGCAGGTAGGTAGTTCCAAGTGTCAGCAAGGTATGGACCAGGTCTCAGGTCGGGAGAAAGTAGCAAACCGCAGATGGCAGCAGATTCGAAGCAGCCGCACACGGAGCTAAAAAGCTAGGCAGCCATTTTGACGGCTGCTCAACAGCGCCCCCCAACCTTCATACATTTTTAACTACAAAGCACAAGGGCTTGAAGTTAGAGAAGCGATTAAACACCTTGGAATTATGGAGGGTGTATGAAACAAGTCTGGAAGGGCCATAATGTTGAAATTGAGGGTGTGGGCCGAAAAAGGAGGGTGCATGCATTTATTATGCACTGCCCCCATATGAGTGCTATCCTTTATTGCTTGCAGAGGGTTACACAGACCCTGGGTTCGTACCACCACTTTCCCAGCAGCTACTGCAGTGGTTGCAAGACAGACACAGGTAACGCCTCCATCAGTTACAATTTCTAAGAACTGGGATTTTGAGGAAAGTGGAAAGATAACTTCTTCAACGGTTAGGGCTACAGAGAGGTTGAAAATGGAGAGCGGAAAGAGGATAACTCCCCCGACTGCTAGGTTAGCCGATAGATAAAGGGTGGAGGACTGAGAAAGAGTGAGGCCGGTAGTCAGAAGAGCGGAGAAAGGATTGAAAATGAGAGAGAAAGAAGAGGTTAGGCCTCTTCTTGCTAGGATAGAGGATAGGCTGCGAAGAGTGGTAGATGCACAAGAACGGCAACAAATGAAGGAAGCGCTAAGACTAGTGGAGGAAGAGGTAGTACTGCTACGGTGGAGAAGAGATGAAGGGTGGGAGGAAGTGAGAAGACAGTTAAGGGATGTAGAAGAAGGAAGGTGACATGGGCAGGTTCTTGTTAGATTGGACAACTCGGGCATAAGAACAGTTGAGGTGGACATGGAGAACAGGGATGTTGCCATGGGTACAGGGGCTGAACAGGGAGGACGGGATATGGCACCCGATGGTAGTGCTGATTATGCTTCCGTGCCTGTAGAAGGATCAGGGGATGTAGTAGCTGGAGTAGATGATGAAGGAAAGGAATGGGATGTCCAGCATGGTGTAGTCACCCTACCTCCCACTCCAGTAGCAGCGATAGTAAGCACACCATGGAGCCATAGGACATGCCAGAGTACTCGCATGGCTGTAGTAAGTGGTAGGGGAGAGGTGGGGGAAGCCCCAGGAAAACTCAGGTAACTCATTTTCGGTTACTCCAGAAGGGTCCGGGAATGGTGTATTATGTCCTGTGGTCACACATGGACCGGAGTGACTTGATGAAGACACTGGCCCTCATTACAAGTTTGCCGGTCTGAAAACAACAGTGCCAGTAAGCTTACCGGCACCGTTGTTTCCAGACCCGTAAACTACGAGTCTGCGGCTGGGTGCCGTACCGCCCGCCAGGGCAGACCTGGCAGGCGGAACGAGACCTGGCCGCAGACTTTCACTGAAGCACCAGCACCGTTATTAACGAGGCCTTTGCTTCCATGGTCCCCATTCCCATTTATGTCTTTTGGGACTCAATGGGAATGGGGATTTACAATTACCAGCACCTGACTTACCAGACCGCCGGGGTTGTAATGCCCTGGTGTTTCCGACAAGTCATGCACTGGTAAATCATTACGGTCCGGTGGCTACCTGCCAGTTTTAACAGCATGGTTACCGCCAAACTCGTAATGAGGGCCACTGCCTTTGTTCACTGCCGGTCGGGGAAGTGGGTTTATGCATTGGAGAAGCACACTGCCGGTGTCATGTTGGCCATAGGGGACATGAAGAGCTTATTCACGGCCCTAATGGGGTAGTGGTCAGATGAGCTTTGGAAGAGATCGGGGTATCCGGGAGTTCAGGTGGATACAAATACCCATGATGGAGCAGCTTTTAGTAATCTTAGGGTACAGGTATGGGGGCGTTGCAGATTATATATCCCGATACGCCTGATATTGATTCACATTTAGCTAAGACAATGAAATTTGATGATGATCCTGCCGCACACATCCAGTTAATTCAGGAGATGTGGAGGGCAGAAATGGGAGAAGCATGGGACAAGAATGTGGTGATTGTTTTACCGCATGTTGAAGAAGGAGCTTCTGTGAGAAATCTGAAGGTGTCTCACACACTAGTTCACGGTTATCTGTCATCAAGGAGGCCAGGACATGGCCATCGCTTTTGGATACAGTTCCTGGGGTGGACAATTGCAGGAGGATCACCTGGGTGAGGGGTGTTCGGGGAGTGGAAGTGGGACACCGGATGGCAAGATGCGGAATCACCTTCCCTGTAACACCTTTACCCCATCCTACTAAGTAGGATACTTAGGAACTCAACCCCCCCCCCTTCTCAACACAAACATTTCCTCACAGACAGCTCACTACAAGAGAAAAAGGAGTAACACCCGAGCCGTATACCTGACATGTCCCAGTACTATGGTCAGGCAGGGTCAGGCAATTACTGCTGACTTTTACACACACCCAACTTCCCTTACACTTCCCCACATGGGTAAAAGGCGGGGAATAAGAACACACTCTGAGCAAGGCAAAGCACACGAGGAAGCAGCAATTCTAAGATGGCAGTTTAATAAAACGCAAAGATGGCAAACACGAAGAGGATTGAAAGGACAGAAGTGCCCTTGACCTTTTCAATGAAAGACAGTTATTTTCATGAAACATCGAGAATAAGAAATGTGAGACTGGGAATCGAGGCTGAAGAATCCTGCATTGTGTGTGAGAGGCACCCGGTGCTCTCCCGCATCAATAGTCAAGGCGGGGAGAATCGTTTGCCACTGTGCTACTGTCCTTGCCTCCTACAACAAAGCAGCACCAGTGAAGTCAGCACAGCCGGTGAGTTGGGGAGACTGATACCAGACCGGCCTGTGTTGAAGTCAAGGTTGCAAGCGACAACACTGTAGGGTGAAAACCTGAATAAAACAGTGTAGGAGGCATATGAGGCAAGCAACGCAAACGCCATTTAAAACAGTGGATGAGTGATTGAACTTTGAAGCCAAGATATGATACTATAGACAGTAGTCTGGTACCATGTGGGTGCTCATTCGAAAGTCTATGTTAGGTATCCAGCTTAAAGGTGGCAAATGTGAAGAGTGATAAAGAATTTCGAAATCGAGTGGTCCTGCAATGGGTCAAGCTAATTCCTGTGTGTGGGGTGAAATAGCCCTTAATACATAATTACAAGCCAGAGTCAGTATGTGGGCTCCCCAAAATGAAAGGCCTCCTTTGAATTAACATGGAAATAAGGCCCTGCAATTTCAAAGTGAAAAGGGGTGAAATTAGGCATCAAATCTTGGGGATGCCTAAAAATGTTCATTGCCTTACCTTAGGGAAAGACATGAGACCACATTTTCAAAATGTCAGGGTGAGCTGAAGTCATATTGTCAGAAATGGCAGTTTTCAGAAGTTAAATGAAAGTGCCAAGATTGTGTGCAAGCCTGCACATCAGAATGGAGCTTTGCTTGTGACCAAAATAATTGCATCTAAAATCTGTTTTTCCCTTTCAGTTAAAGATACACTCCTCAAAATGTGTGCAAAAGTATGATAAAGGAACCTGGAATTCTGTTCATGAGGAGCCCATCACAGAGGAAAGCACAATTAACTGAATCTACAACAGCTGCCGTGGGTCTTGTTGATGTGGCGTACCGGGTCAGATTGAAGAGACGGTTGCCTTCTCATTACTCTGCACAAGCAGCAGAACTGGTGGCACCTATAGAGTCGCTAGAAATGTGTAAGGGGAAGGCAGTTACTCTTTATTCTGACTCTGTGTACGTCACCTCCACTATCCATTCTGAGTTATTAAGATGGCAAAGAACAGGGTTTAGGTCTGATGGGTCCCCTGTCCAGCATGCTGTGCTGCTATCCTGGCTATATGAAGATTTAACTTGGCCAGCAGAAATGAGGCCACAGACGAGGCAGCGAAGGAAGCAGCATATTTTCTTTTCACTGATAATGGAAACTGTGTCCCAACAGGTACAGTTACCAGTCCTGTACACTGAGGTCCTGTTGCTCCACATAATAGAATTGCAATTGAAAGCCCCTTGAGAAGAACAGGAGCTCTGGAAAAAGAGAGGATGTGTTGGCTCGCCCACAGATTCGGCTTGGAGATCGGAAGTGACAGGGAAAGTAGTAATGCCTGTAGAGCTGCTTCTTTTGGCACTAGAGCAACTACATTACCCATTGCATACTTCTCGCTGACCATTCGCAGCATAGCTCCAAGAGGACTGGTTCATTTCCAACCTACAAGAACAGCTTAGTAGATGCATAGGGAATTGTGTAGTGTGCAAGGCGTTCCACATAGATTTATGTGGACATGATAACGAGGTGCAGTAACTTCAGATATCTAATAAATGTCATGATTTGTCCATTCTCCCAATGGCTTGAGGTTGGTCCCTATGTACGAAAAGTGTTAAGATTATATCTTCACAGGTTGTATCTTTTCACCAACAAACAACGGGAGAAAACTTAAGACTACAGATGATCAGCACAAGACACAGCTTCTCCCTAGAGACCTCATCTATATCTGCAACTTCATGCATCACTGGAACAAACAGCGTTACCATGGGCTGCACGCAGTGATCTGCGCAGCTCCGGCTGCCGTGAAGGTGGAGGACAACAAGAGTTGGAGCCACCTGGGGATAGATACTCGAAGGGACACCGGAAGCCCTCCACCTGCTCAGGAGCAGGCAAAAAAGTCAGATGTGTCCTAGGGCTTCACCCTTTGTTTCAGTGTAAAGGGGGGTGAGAATAGAGATCTTGAATTTAAATCATTTTTTGTATAGGGAAAAGAATGCCTAAGGTTCTAAATTGTATACAAAATGATTTTTTTTGTGCTTTTCTTGGTCCTTAGGTCATCATGTCTGAAGATGACAATTAGTATAAAAAGGGGACATTTTAAATTGTCTAGTTGTATGAGGTCCGAGGAGGAAATACTAAAAGTGAAAAGAAATGCAAATAATAAATCTTTTTGATAATGACAGTGATGAATTAGATCTTACAATGAGTGCACATGGTTTTGTAGTGGATAACATATGACATAGCACTATGAGGTTGGGAGAAAGAGAGCTGTAGGATGTTGTTAGATTTGCTCTCTCAGCCATGCTTCTGGCATTCCTAGGATATTTATCCCAAGTGAGGTAGAGGTACCAGATGCACTATCCATAGTGCACCTAGCCTTGTGCAGGGTCCGAGGGCAGTTCAAAAGGCAGTCAATTACGGCATCAATCATACCAAGTGAGGCATTAGAGGCATTCTTCCTTTCCTCACCTTTCCCAAGAAGCTCAATGTTTCCAGAGCTCTGGTCATCTCCTGGCTGGTCTACTGCAACAGCCTCTTCCTCAATCTGCCTCTTTCCTCCCTCCGCCCCTTCAACTAATCCAGAATAGGGCTGCAAGATTTATCCCTGGCCTTGAGCCCAGGGACCACATCTCTCCAGCCCTAAAATCTCTGCACTGACTCCCGGTGGCCGTGAAGATCAAATTCAAGACCCTCTGCATAATCCACCAAGCTTTCTGGGGCCTAGGGCCCCGCTATCTCCAACTCTCATCCCCCAAATAACTCCCTGCACAAGCCCTCTGCTCTTCTAGCTCAAACTCTCTGCTGATCAAACGCTTCTCCAAGCAGCGAGTGGGGGGAAGGTCTCTCTTCTCAACTGGTGCCTCTCGCTGGAACAGCCTCCCTGCCCCCCTGGGACTTGAGCCGGACCTCCTTCAGTTCCGGAAACTCAAAACTCTTCTTTTCTCTACCTCCTTTCGTCTCACCCTCCCCTGCTAAGCACCCCACTGCCGCTGGGACTGGCCGGCCTGGTTCTCATGAGTCTCACAGTTTTATTAAGCCCTCTGCCCAGTCGACACCAGCACCCTCAGCACTTCCCTCTGGACCCCTTCAGGACAGTGGTTTACCCATTTGGGACACCCCCACCCCTGCACTTAGCCAGTGGTCCCCCTTGAAACCCCTTGGCACTTCCCCTCCTGTGCCCACTCAGGCACTTGCCCTACCTTTTCACTCCCCCCTCCCCTGCACTTGCTCGTCCGAATGCCACACAGACCATTATTGTTTGATTACTTACTGTTTTTACTATTGTTATTACTCTCCTGTTCCCTTCCCATTTTTACTTGTTGTGCCTGGAAACACCATTGGGTTGTATAGGTGCCTAACACATGTACAATAAATAAATAAATAAAAGTGATGGAGAATGTTCAAATGCTGAGCATACAGAACACCAAGAATATTAGGTGTGTTTGAAAAGTTCAATTGACCTCGGAAGGAGCTATTTTTTCTAAAAATCGATGGGAGCAAAGGGTGAAGACTTGCAGAGCTGAGGGTATGAGGAGATTCACAGAAGAAGGGGTGGCACAAGTTAATCAAGAGTGTGGGACAGTATGGAGAAATCATTTGTGGTATCTGACGTGGCTCAAGGAGCCAGAAAAACCTCTTATAGTACAGACACATACCCATTTTTCTCAGTGTTTTAAGGGCGATGGCACGGTGCCCGTTGGCACAAATGGGAACTGCAGTCAAACTCTACACATCACAATTTCTGGATTTGCGGATCATGTGCATACAGGCAGTTGCCGACAGCCTGGCGAGGTGTGTGCAGTCTCTCTGCCCTTCATGAGCCTGTACTCGTAATCCCTGAAGAACATTTCATTTTGGCCCATCCAATGCCCAAGGTTACACGTGTGCCCCCAGTGCCCCTTGCATCCTTTCCATCCCCTTATATGCACAAAAAGACTATTCATCACCTTATATAGACAAAAATACTATGTTTGACAGCAAGAATAAGAAACAATTGAAAAGTAGGAGAAGATTTAACTACATTTCAGCAGCACCATCAAAAGCAACAGAACTATTGCTCCCTTGTGTAAACTGAAAGTGATCATGGAGACTGAGGCTGTGATCATCTACTAGTCGTGGATCAACTGTTTGTTCTCTTAGGATACCTTCTTGGTTGAGCCTCGCTGTGATGTTTTTGTGTGTGCCTTTTTTTGTTGTTTTTCAAATTATTTTCTGTTTTTGCCAAATACTTTTAAGATGCTGTTCTACCCAGGTACTGACATCTGCCATTATAGTGACTGTAACCCTGACAAAGTCTAGGGTCACCACCACTTCATCCCACATGGGTACTCAAACTGAAGGTGTCTTGTGTCCTCCACCAAATTGGCATGCTTGTGTGGAGCAGCAGGTAGATTGCAGGAATAGTGGGGGGGGGTGGAGGGGGGATAAGTTGGGTTTGTTTAGTGGAGGAGTTAAAGTATTAACTAAAGGGGGGATGTTGGGGTGGTCAGGAAGGGTTCCCATCATTACGAGGGGTTAATGTTGCGCGTGCCATATTAATGACTAGGGGTGCGGCTAACTGAGCTTGAGTGCTACTTTTTGTTCAGAACTGATACATATTAGCTTGCACACACGCAGAAATCCACCAAATGTAAAAACATGTATACACATTAATTTAAATACATGTGGAATTCATTAATCTCTATCTAAGTGGCCTTTTTACAATGAATCAGAACACAGTGGCTAGGGCTTTTTTGCAAAATGCACTTTGACTTCTAAACAGGTTTTCAGACAGCAGAAAAGCAGGTGAATGAGTGACTTCCCCTTCCCGGTCAACAGCTGCACAAATAGCCTTCAGTTGTTATGTGGTCTGATAAGTCTTGTGGCTAGTAGATATAATCTCCTGCTGTTTGTGAGCAAGACCAAGGGAGTTCTGTTATTTATTCTGGTCAGTAGTAAAACACAGGGTAAGCTGATGCCTAAAGCTATTTAGGAGTTTCCAATTGTGCTATGGAGTGGGAGCTTCGTAGATTAAGAAGTTTCAAGGGAACAGTGACCTGGGAAATGAAATAGCATCACGAACAAAGGGAAATCATTCACCCAGCCTCCTCATGATGTGGAAAATGTCCATACAAGCCATGTGCAAATCAAGATTTAGAATTTAAACAGTTTAGGTCAGTTATTGCTAGTAATGAATTATGTTTTCAATACCAATGTTTAACCATGTGTTGTCGTCATGATCTACTATGGATGAATCATAAGTAGAGGGGTGTTATGAATATAATCTGAAGATAATTATTCAGATAAACCTGGCCAATGAAAACTTAGGAATCGGGAAAAGATGAGATTTCTTTGAAGAGGGTTGTGTCCAATCATGTTTGGGGGTGAATTGCAATAAAGTATTTTGGGAGTGTTTTAACTGTTGCAAAATGTGAACTGATGTGGTATTGTTGAGACTTGGGTTAGTTTGGTCCTGGAACGCAATCTAACCTCTCCACAGAGCTTCGTACAATAAACTTGCTTTATGTACAACCGTTTGCTCACTTCTTAAGTGTAAGGCCTGTTCGGGATAAAGCGATTGAAGGCCCATCCGCAGATTGGGAATCGTAATGTGTATCATGGTGTAGAGATAGACTCGGAAGTCTCGCGAGATCTCGCCATGGGAAGAGGAAGAGCGGCTCCCGCGCGCCAGTGAAGAGAAGCTGCAGCAGGGGGCACGGAGCAACATCAGCTCTGGTGTGCTCCTCTTATGGACTGACACACATCATACTTCAGGCTTACAGACTTATGAGACATAAAGCAGAGTTGTGAGGCCTGTTGCCTCTGTTACATTACTGAGTAATTGTTACTTGAAAGAAGCTGATGTCAAGCACTGAATAAAGAAGTGCTACCAGCAAACCTTCGGTCTACTGTGCATTATTTTACAACACATGGTATTCGTGTTATGATTAATAAAGCCTACAGCCTTTATTCGCCACAACATGTTTTGTCTCTGTGTAATGGCTATGATTGAATTGGTGCAATTATGGTACATCTGCTTTAGGCTTCTCCTCGTCTTATGGTTGTGAAAGGGGTGCGTTGGCTTCTTCGAAACGCCACCTTAGCCCGACAGAAACTGATGCTTGGTGATGCATCAGGAGGATTGACCAAGTTCCGAATCTGCTCGTCCCCTAATAAATTGAGGTGTGACAAGTGAACAGCAGGTGGCACTACGCACCAGCTGCTGCCCTCTCTCAAGTATACATATATCAGACGCAGCGCCAAGGGGGGTCCCTGGCTCCCCTCCTTCGAACCCAAGGGGTCTGCTGTTCCTGTGGCATTGCAGGCAACATCAGGGGTGTGGGGAGGGGGCTTGGCGGATAAGGCAAAGCCGAAACGGAATGTCCCCTTTCAAAAGTCATGCCCAACTGGCAGTCATGTGCACCTACAGAGCCTCCCGTGTGCCAAAGGGCTGAAGGAAGTGCTAGTGTATCAAGCGTGGTATGCATGTATCTGTATTAAACAGGCGATGCTGTATCTGTGGGAATTAAACCCGTTTGGCCCGTTACCACACTAGTAAGCACGTGTAAAATAAACCAGGATTTGTGGGCGCAGGTGGTGTATGCGGCAGCAGGGATCGGCTCCTGCTCTGGGCAGGAGTCATCTCATGCCGGAGAGCCGCAGCCGACCCTTGTGCCATATACAGGCCGCTGCAGATGTAACGGGACTTGGAGGGGGGGATCTCCGTTTCCTGCAGAGGGTTTAGTCTTGCGGGGTTCGGCGTCCCCCCCGCCCTCGGCGTGGCGATGCAGAAACCGCAGGGCGCTGCACTGCAGACTGCCGCGCATTGAGGAAGTGACAAGATACGGATGCGGGGGAGCCCGGCGGCGAAGCGGGCTGCGGAAGAGGGGCGCGGGCCGGATCGGGAGGTGACAGCCGGTCGCACAGCCAGGGAAGGAAGGGGAGCGGGGAGGAGCGAATGAATGGCAAAGCGCCGAATCTGCGCCCGGAGAGGAGAGGCGGTGCCAGGTTTGCTGGGCAGAGGCGGCAAGATTAATCAAAAGCATCAGGGGGGGTCATCGCAGAGGCAGCGTCCAGCGGCGGGCCCAGCTTCACCCCGGGAACCCTGCGGGAAGCACCGCAGCTGAGCAAGACAAAGGCTGAGACCACCCTCCCCCTGCCCAGCCCCCCTCGCTGATTGGAGACTGAGGGCTGCTCATTCATTGCACTTGGCAGATCTCGGAGGGGGCTTCAGGGTTGGGGTCTGGCGTCTACAGTGCGGTTCACCGGGTCAGCACGCATGGCTGGGGAGCTCTCTCTGGCCACAGCGGACAGCCTCCCATGAAAGCCCGGACCGTGGTCTCCGCATGGGACGGTACGTGGGGGGTCACTGCGCGCCCGGCAGCGGCCTTTCCAGGAGGATGCTGTGGTGGAAGTGGCCCCGGGTGCGGCTGCCTGTGGGGGCCAGCGCCCTGTGCCTCTTCGTCCTGTGCTGGCTCTACATCTTCCCGGTGTACCGGCTGCCGGAGCAGAAGGAGATCGTGCGGGAGGTGCTGCAGCACGTCGGAGCCTGGAGGAGGAACCTCACGGCGGTCACACAGTTCAGGTACCAGCGCGGCGGCCCCGTGTCTGCCCTCCTCCGGGCGCACGCCCCATCACTCGCTCTGCCCGCGGCCGTTCTGTGATGATGCCTCCTCACAGTTCTCGAGAAGAGTGATATGCTAGTGCCCTGGCCCTAGGCAGACTGGACAGTCCCTTCCTACACTCACATCATCATCACACATCAGAGCGTAGAGCAACCCACGGCGGAAACATCCATCTATTGTGTAATGATGCCACTAGGGTTTCCGCGAAGATTTTGAATTGGGAGTATTTACTCCCTGTTTTGTAAATTTGGGAGGCAAATTATTTTTTGGGGAGTAAACAAGTTAGTCACACCCCCAAAGGAAGTATTTAATAAGCGAGTAAACATGTTTTAACTGTCAAAGAGAAATGTTTTGTAATATTTATTGCACCTAGTTATTTATGCACATTTAAAGTTACATGTTAGCCTCTTCACATTAGGCAGTAATAATATTAGAGTGCTCCTGTGGCACTACACGTACTTACTACTCGTCCAAACATAACCTTGGAGGCGAGTGATGTGCCCGTTCCTCTGTTTCGTTGGGAGTAAAAGTGGCCGATATGCCCCGTATCTGTAGGGCTGGGTGCACCCTCACGGTTGTGTAAGCTATTTCAATTTACCACCCATTAATACATTAGTCCATGTAGCCAGAATGTAATTCCAAATAGTGCAGCATTATTCATCCTTACAAATGTAGGGTACCAAAGAAACAAAAACCAACCAACCAACCTGTCCAGCAGGCGCTACATACATTCACGCATTCACTCAGCCAAACAATTTTAAAATGCTTCACAGCAAAGTGCAACTCAGATCACTGCACCGGCCGATGTATCAGAGAAGACCCACCTGCACCGCGCCGCGCGCGCGCGCGCCATCTAGCCGGACTCATGCCTAAACGCACACTGGCCGGCCACGTTGTTGTCAGTGTTTCCTCACTTGACAGCAATAACATTTCGGACGGTGGTTTATAAAGCCGAGCATTCGGCCTTGTTCTAGCTTTTCTAATTGCTGTAATATTATTTTTTTTGTCACGATGGTTACCATGCGAGGATGTAGGGCTGAGTAGGCTCGACCAGGGTTGCAATTGAGCTATCTACCCGAGGCTCGCATGGCGCTAGCTTGGATAAACTCTACAGGTCCGAGTTCCAAACGGGAATTCGGGGTTCTCCCTTAAACGCTTATTTGGGTTGCTTCAAAACTCACTACATCGAGAGAGTCCGAATTTCAACGGGGTGAGATGAAATGCTCCCTTTGGATCTGCCATCCACAAAGAAACTCTGTAGCACAATGCCCATGTTCGGACATGCGGGCACACACCGCGTAGACATTTTCTGAACGCCCTCTCATGGATTCAGGTAAAAAGCATCTGACAATTAATAGTTCGCGGACATGTCTTTCAGGAATGGGCGTGTCCTTCACACTGCCCGCTCCTACAGCCAGGTCACATAATGTGCGTTTTGTCTGCACGCATGTTTTGGTTTCATGTCGGTTGCACGGATGTGCTCATTAGCACCCGATCACGAGTTGTGGTCCGTCAGTACTGGTGGCACGAGAAGTTTAACTGTTAACGTTGTGAATTGCGCCTGTCGTTAAGATAACGACACAGGGAACTATACTTTTTAAATTCAACAACGTATTAAGCCGTGCGCAGCGCGCATCAACATATTCTCTGATGACCACTGCCAATAATACTGCCTTTCAATTCTGTCGGTAAACTTTTGCACAGCATCTTGCTGTTCTCGAGGAGCCTTCTCGCGCAGGCTGCTGGCAGATACATGTTGCTTTCTGCCTCGCGAGGCAAGTGAACTCCCTGCTTAGCTCAGTGTTGCCAACTCCTCAGTGAAGAAAGTAGCTATTGGCTCCCCTAGAAGTCGCCAGAAGTAGCTAGATGACGTCACTGCCCAATTTGCATAATTACCTCCTCTTTCCCCCTGCGATTTATGGCTTTTACTGTGGCCCCCTCCCCTTTTAACACCTCCCTTTTAAGTTATAAGTGTGTTTTACTGTGGCCCCCTCCCCTTTTAACACCTCCCTTTTAAGTTATTTGTGTGTTTTTACATTACTCCCGTTAGAAAACGGGCGAATTACAGCACTTTTTTCAATTGGTTTGGAAACTTGCATAAATGAGCAAGTCTCCAAACCAATTGAAAAAAGTAGCTAGATTTCTCTCTAGCCGCTTTTTTATAAAAAAGTCGCTAGGGGGGCGTACTTTCTCGCTAAATATAGCGAGAAAGTCGCTAGGTTGGCAACACTGGCTTAGCTGCAGTATCGTGGAACGCTGACCCCTGAAGTACGGCACGATAAGGGCCTGGGGGGTTAGGCGCAGGGTGGGGGGGAAACGGCGCGAAAGCCGAGGGGAGGGGCGACCAAGTGGCGCCCTCACCCCAGTGTTACCAGGAAATGACACAGCAACGCCAAGGAAAGGTGTGAGGTAAAACGGCAGGGGGGCGGGGGAAGTCCGGCCCCCCAAGGGAAGAACAAAGGGGCCTGGGGGTATAAGTAGCCCCAGAAAAAGGGTATGAGTCACAAACCAGGTAAGGAGCTCACCTCATTCGGGTAAGCTCCTAGGGCCTGGAAAAGGGGGAAAGGAAATGTTTTTTCTTGTCCACAGCTGATTGAGCGGCCAAACTTGCGTTAGCCGTCTCAAAAGAAGAAGCACCTACCTGGAAGATCGCCGGAGGACTGAGTGACAAGTTGCTGCAGGTCTCCGCCGAGTTGGGAGCAGAGCGGTTGTCGGGAGCCGTGAGCCGGAGGACTGCCGTGCCGGCCGTGGAGGACACAGGGTCGCATCCAGGAGAAGATTCAGGCTGCGTCGGAAGGCCAGCAGAGGGCCTGCTGAGGGATCTACCAGCCGACCAGAAGAATCACCGTTGGAGTCAGGCGAGCAGCAGGGCCGGCAGGAGCCAGACGAGCAGCGGAGCCGCAGCGGAGGCAGAGGGCAAAGAGCAGAACTTTCAAACACCCGCAGCAGAAGGCAAGCCGGGACGGAAAGGGGCCGGCAAGGAGCTGCAGGCCCAAAACATTTGTGCGGGCGGGTTCAGGAAGGTCACACAAGAAGCGCAGGAAGAGGAGCCGGTCCCAAGCACCGAGTGGAGCCCGCAAACATTAATTAAACAACAGGAAGGAGCGGCAAAGAGGGGGCAGGGCTTGTGCAGGCCATAAGGATTCGGAAGGAGCGGCAACGCTCAAAGTGCCGGGCCGGGGAAAGACAGTAATATCTTAAAGGGACAAGCATACTAGACATTGCTTTGGAGCGGCAACGTTTAGGAAAGGGCCGGCTGGGTGAAGAACAGTGAGCTTCAAGAGACAAGCACACAATACATTTCTTTGGAGAGGCAACGTGCAGGATAGGCCTGGCTGGGGGAAGAACAGTGATTTGATTAAAGAAAGAAAAAAAGGGAAACAGCAGAGAGGAAGAATTCAAACAAGAAGAATGGCGGAAGAAAGAGCAAGAAGGGCACAGGAATTCAGCGAATGGGCCAAAAAGGCAGAAAAAGAGTACGGGGCCCAATGGGTGCTGGAAGTCATGCAAAAGGAGGAGAGGGCAAAGGTAATGTCGCCTTTGCTGATCGAGGAGTCCAGCGACAGTGAAGGAGAAGATGCAGTACCACAAGGACAGAAGACGGGGAGAGAAGAGCCAAGGAGATCACAAGACCGGACGGAGGCACCCAGGAAGAGGAAGAGGAAGGAAAAGAATAAAGGTACTGTGAAAAATGATGATAAAGTGGGGAGGCAAATTGTTAAAATGTTGGAAACCTGCATCACGGGTACGGGTAAGTCCCACAAAACCAGTGGCAGGAAGGGCAGAGGGCATAGGAGACACAGGGAGGAGAAAGGGGTCTCATCATCAGAGGCAGAAAGCAGTGATGACGAGGAAAGGGATCACCTGAAGGCATGGGTGAAATGAAAAGGTATCGTAAGCAAGGAAAAGGAGAGGGGCTCTGGCCCACAGGGGAAAGGAAGAGGGGTGGGGGGGGCAGGGTCGGAACCCATAGAGACCCCAGTCCCAACACCTCAGGGGGCACCAATGGCACCGAATCCAGAAGGGGTCCCGCAAGGTACCAATCCCCAGAGGACAACACCCAGCCAGCCAATAACACCTGTAGGAGCAACGGCAATACCAGTGGCAGGGAACCCACCTAGGGGGTGGTACCACCTCTGGTAGCGGCTGCAGCTACAGCGGACAAGGAAGGGGGGCCAGCCATGACTAAGTATGGCAGACCAACAATGGGAAAGGATGCACAGGGCCGGTCCATGAAGGCAATGGCATGGTATATAAATGACAAAGTAAAGGAAAAAATATGGAGAAAAGAGTTCATTGACATTTTTTCTCTACTAGAATGTCAAAAAAGTGGGATGAACGTGTCAATAGAGGACATAAAAGAAGATGAGAAAGGCCTACTGATGAGGGTAACAGTAGTAAAGAGCTTCGACAACTGGGTGGCAGCCTTCCAAATAATGTCTACTATTATATTGCAGAAATACCTAGAGGACGGGGTAGCATTAGTCGCATATCAGCAGAGGGTGTTAAAAGTGTACAAGGCATTCGGGGGGATGCATGGAAGGAATACGACCACAAGTTTAGAAAAGAAATGGATTGCTTCCCGGATATGGGGTGGGACGAAAAAAACTTTAATCTATACATATTTAACATATTGAAAGAAAAATGGGACTCCAGGGAACAGAACTTGGGAGGGCAGCAGAGAAGGTAGTATTGGCAGAATTATTACAGAGGAGATTATAGATATAATAACAGAAGATACGATAATAGCTATGACAGATCTAGGGAGCAGAGTTTTGGGAATAGGCAAAATGGGTCATAGAGAGGTTGGCGGAGCAGCTTACCACCAACTACACAGGAGGGCGGCAGCGGAAACACGTGGTCACCACGGGCAGAGCCGGGGCAATGTCGGAATTTCGAAAAGGGGGTACTATGCAGCTGGGGCTGGAAGTGCAAGTTCAGCAACAAGTGTGAGAAATGTAAAGGAGACCATAGCAGCTCCAAGTGCACTAGGGCACCAGCACCCAGCAACAGAGGCAACAAGAAGCGGAATTAGGAGCTGGGGCGAGAAGGGGCTACACCAGTTAAAATTGAGAGAATGGAAGAGTGGCTCCAAGTATTCCCAGACAAAGAAGCTGCCAATTTAATCAGAAAAGTTTTCCAAGAGGGGTTCAACATTCCATTTACAGGGCAAGGGTCACAGAATATCCCGAAAATCTTAAAGTCTGCTATGGAGAACAAAGGGATAGTGACCAAAAAAATCCGGAAAGAGGTGGAACTGGGTAGGATCGGGGGCCTTTACACAGCCTTGCCATACAAAGATTTCATATGCTCCCCGCTAGGGCTAGTCCCAAAGAAGGAAAAAGGGGAATACAGACTGATCCACCATCTCTCATATCCCCCCAGGGCTTCAGTCAATGACGGTATCCCGCAAAATGAAGCAACAGTAACTTACTCGGACTTCCAAGAAGCAGTGGAGGTAGTCAGGAAGGCAGGCAAAGGGGCATGGATGGCAAAGGCGGATATTAAATCAGCCTTCCGGCTGTTGCCGGTCAACAGCGAATCACAGAAATGGCTATGTATGCAATGGGAGGGGGAATATTTTATTGACAAATGTCTACCTATGGGTTGTGCCATCTCATGTGCTTATTTTTAGAGGGTAAGTTCATTTCGACAGAGAAAATGTGTGAATTTTTGGAAGGGCATTTGCCAAAGGGAAAAAGAAAAGCTGGGCGGCTGCACACTTAGCCACAGTTGCATACACCGCAAAGGTAGCAGGTGTACCTGATCCAACAGACAGCCCACGGCTAAAGTATGCAATGAAGGGTTGGGCAAAGTTAGAAGGGAAGAAACCAGACAGCAGGAGGCCCCTGAATTTTGGGAAGATCGTGATTCTGTTGAAAGTATTACAAAGTATATGTAGCAGCTTGTATGAAACAGCCCTGTTCAGGGCAGCATTCGCCTTGGCATAATATGGGGCCTTCAGGGTAGGGGAACTAGTGGCCCGTAACACGATAGCGGGGGATGGCCTGGCAAAAAGCGATGTTAGCATGGGAAGCAAGGGCATGTCCATAATGTTGAGAAAATCCAAAACTGACCAGACAGGAAAGGGGAGAGCAATAGACCTCAACTGCATCAGAGAGGACCACTGTCCTAGATGCATTATATAGACTTTTCTGGACATCCGACCGGAGGTCGGGGGGCAATTGCTAATACATAGGGACGGCAGCGCACTCAGCAGGTACCAGTTCCAGGTGGTATTAAAACAAGCAGTAGCCAAAGCAGGGTGGGATCCAGCTGAATTTGGAACACACTCATTTAGAATAGGAGCAGCTACTTCTGCATGGGCAGGGGGCCTGGGAGCAAAGGGTGTGAAAAAGATTGGGGGGTGGAGGGCACAATGTTTTAAGAAATACATAAGAGAGGAACTAATATTAACCTCTCCCCCCATTTTCCACAGAGATGGGTCCCTACAAATCGGCATGGATAGTGGGACACTCCTTCGTGACACGGGCAGGCAGGTGGATTGAGGAAGTCAAGCAAGGACTTCACTTCAAGAAGACAATCACGTCTTGGTGAGGCCTCCCGGGGATGCACTCAGAGGACATTCACGACAGGTTGTCGGACTTGATCGGCTTCAGGGACCCGCCCCGAGTACATGGTTATACACCTTGGGGGTAACGACCTGTTCAGTACAAATAGTGGAGAACTACAGAGAAGCATTTGCGAGTCCCTGCATAGCATAGCACACAGTTGGTGGAAAACTGAAATTTTCATGTCAGAGGTAATAGCACAGAGAACCTGGTATGGGGGGCATCGGAGGCAAGCCATCGAGACAGCGAGAAGGAAGCTAAACAAGGCAGTGGAGAAATACTGCAGGAGCACAGGGCTCCACTTCATAAAGCACGGTCTCGCCCAAAATAACCCAGAGATGTTTCATCAGGACGGGGTGCACCTGTCTACCAAAGGGATGGGGGTTTTCTCTGGCAATATTTTCAGGTGCTGGAAGAGCGGGGATGCAGATAGAGGCACTTTTGGGGGGTACCTGAGCGGCCGAGACAACACCCACTCAGGTGTGGCGGCACGTGTCCAGGAACGGATGCCTAAGGGTAACAAAGACATGGTGAGGAGAAGCCTTGGGCAACTACAAAGCTGGACACAAAGTGCCCAAAAGCACATTATGTGATATATGTTTTATTGTGTATTTTCTGTAAGAAAATAAAAAGCCTACGGCCTATCATTTTTCCACAAACAAAACTGGTCTGCTATTTTATTCCATAGGTAGGGGTCGGGTAACAAGAGCAAAGGGAGCCCACACTACTCAGCCTATAACCGCACGGGCGTGATTGCCACCTGGTGCAGGCAGCCGAGCTCGCGCTCAGCCAGCAGCCTTATGTGAACACACGGAGGGCCTGATGTACACAACTCTTTTCAATGGGACTTTCTCATTTAAAAACAACTTTGTAAATCAGGCTCAGACTCTTCAAACACCGAAACAGCCCAACACTCAGGAGACACGATGCCACAGGTCCAACATTTTAGTTGAGACGCAGCACCATTTCAAATGAATATATATATTGTATTGACTGAAAAAACCTGAAGTGCAGTTAAGTTGCAGAGACAACGCAACAAAACCCTTGAAATTCAGTGGATGTGGGAAGTCATGACCATGACTCGACGCGCTCCTGTTGATGTTCTCCAGTAGGTCATTGTGAATCCCTTCTCTTTTATTACATGTGTCGCGAAGGCACGGCCATCCACTGCACGCATCTACTACCATGCACCACTATAGGACATATTGCACACCATCTCTGCCATAGGATGCAGCTATCCCCCATGATAATAATCCGGTCTAGCTGCACACATACTGCCTCCCTTGCTTGCACATGTTCCCCGAACTACCTCTCAGCACCCATCCACATCACAGCCCGACATGGGTGGCTAGCAGGTACTTGGGCACCCCTACCTACCTCCGCATTGTCTAAAAGGCACACATGCATTCTAAACCTCTCTGAAGTCTTTCCCATACCTGGGCTTCTGTTCCCTGAAAGCGTTCAACCTACAGTGCATTGGAACCCTACCAATGGTGAAAGGCGCTATACAAATGACACATTATAATTAATTACATGTGCTCAAGGTTTTTGCAATGGCAATGTGCTGAGTGGAGCTGGTCCTGACTTCCCACCTCTGCTGAATTGCAAGGGTTGTGTTGCAATACATCTGAGCAGCTTAACTGCACCTTAACTAAGGGTTTTTCAGTGAATTTCAAGGGTTTTGTTATACCATATTTTTTTACAGTCCGCAATATATTTATATATCCGTATATTAGAAAACACTACCGGGCCACTAGCCATAGCCTTCGGCCAGTCCACTGTACATATTCCACCAGTATGTTTCTTTTGGACCCACTTGTTGGCTGTGACCTTTGGCTGTGTCCACTGTACATGTCTTTCGGGCCCACTGGCCACTACCAAGCCACTAGCCATGGCCTTTGACCATGTCCACTGTAACCCCAATGTTCCCCCAATGTTTCTTTTGGACCCATATCTTTCAGGCCCACTAGTCAGGGCCTTCAGCCCTAGCCAGTGAGCACAGCCTTCATGATCACTGGCCAGGCCATATTGTACCCCTTAACATGTTGTCCCAATAGTTTTACCGACACCTCACTGTAGCTGTAAAATTTTAACTCTTGTTTTATTATTTTAGCAGTGGTCTACAAATAACCCCAAATATTTAAAAATGTTTCGCAGTTATTAAACATATGGAACATTTTCATTCCCAATCCTGTTTTCTACCATATTCTTAGAATATGCACAAAGAAAACCCTGAAACATTATTACCCCGAATATGCAAAAATGTTCAACCTCTGAACTTGTTCACCAGCCCCCATAGTCCCCAATTTCACATGGTGTCTTCTTTCCCCCTTGCAACCTCTACCCTTATTCAGTTTCAGCCTTTTTCCTCCTCCATAATGCATTTTTTCAATGTTTTGTTTTCGAATATTCACCAATATTTCCAAAAATGTCAGCAAACATCTCTCTCATCGAACCAAAAAAACCAACAGCTTTTTCATTTCTGAAAAGCCACTCTGCTGCTAAGCACCATGGGAGATATAGCTACAATGTTGGAACAAGGATGCACCCCCTTCTCCGTCAAATATTTTAAAAATGACTAGACGCAATAACCCCAGGCCCCTCTGAAATCGATTCAACGCTCCCTGTCAAGTTGTTTCATACCTGCTCCAATTCAGTCCATCGGTTTTGGCTCTGCCCTGTAGCAAAATCTGGACTTTTTCTCTCTGGAAAAAGGAATGGGGACTAGGCCAAAATAGTGTTTTTTAAACTTTCTTAGTAACATTTTTACTTTAACAGATCGTTCCCAAAATGTCCAGTCAGGTGAGGTGGCAGGGATTAGCGTTTTGGGGGAGGAGTGCGTGATAACGTTTTTGTTTGCAAAATTTCAGCCAAATCCATCATGCGAGTCAAATTTTATTAGAAATTCATTTTTCAATTTTCCTATGCATCTCAACGTACAACTTAAGTATAGTGCAGCATATGCCCCGCTATTATGTATATTGTGGTGTATGGGTCTTGTAAATCTCATAACTAAATAGATACACACACTTCTACACGAGCAAAACTGACACGTCCTTTTTGAAAATATCATTTTATTGGTGTTTTGTAAAGTGCACAAATTGAAACAAGTTTTTTCACAGAGTATTCGGGAAGTGGGGAAAGGAGCAGAGGGGTGCCACAGCTGGCGAAGGCTTGCCTGTGAAAGAGTTGGAAATTGTTGGGAGCTTTTCAGTTCTTGCTTGCATTCTTTAAGAGCCAGGTTGGCTTGGCACCAACAACTGCCAGGAGCTACTTTTGGCTTCCCTAGCCTGCCGGTGCCATGCGACATTATTATCTGTTTGTGTTTGGGAATATGTATAACAGCAACATCTGGACACATCTAGAAGCCACTGAAAGCATAATGGATCCTATATAATGGGGTGAGGTATAGTTTACATCTCATGTGGAAATTCATTCTCCTTGCTTCTGTTAATGACTCCAATCAAGCATTCCCACTAAGTCAGTGCCTTGTCTGGGATTGCTAAAGGGAAGCCCTTATTTATATATTTTTATGACAAGTTATAATCTGGATGATGAACCCATGTATAACGCCCCTCTCTTAGAATCCCCCTGACCCCACTGAGCCAAGAAGTAGGTTTGTTTTGCAAATTAAAAAGGTTTAATTGAAAAATTAAACAATCGATATATATCACACTTTTATAATAAATCAATATTTGATATCACACTTAAGAATATGATGTTGATCAACACCGGATAATCTTACACTAGCACACTTATTTTATTACTAAGGAGTTGGTATGGAAAGAACAAGGTAGCTGGGAATGCTTTATGGTTTCAAGGACATGCAAAGATGAATAAAAGGCAGTACAGAAATAAACTTGATATGATTTCAGCAAAAGATAATATGATTACTTTTTCTCTGACAATTCACTCCCCCTCTATGCAATGTAAGGAGATGGAAGTAACACACACAGTCTTCAGGAATACAATCACAGTACAATCCGAATTCAGTTCCCCCCTAGCAAGCTTAGATCACAGGGATGATTTTAAACACAGGCAAAGTACTTTAAATGTGGTATGAAAAGAAGGGAAAAATATGCAAAAAATGATTTTAATTCCCTATAAGAGATTCAGGGTGGGTGATAGCTACTTTAAATTAGTGCAGGATCACTTTAGCAATGCTCTATGAATGATTGTCAGGTTGCAAACGAATTTCAGCAAAGGAAAGCAAGAAGCTGCTATTTTGACAAGTGAAGAAACTTGAGCCAAATCGCAAATCGCAGCACTTTTTCCGAGTGCATCGAGCGCGATTACGGAAAAAGTATTGTTGGAAAGCTGGGAATCTTAGCTTCCAAATGAAAGTTAAATCTCGTTTCTAGCACAAACGGTTCAAGAGATACAGACAATTTTATGAAGGTAGTTTTTCAGAAATGAAATAATGATTCAAAATGGCAAATTACACTTTTACAGGTTTAAAATCAGAGAAGGGACACACTATTCTATGATGCAGTTTTGGACAGGTTAAATGTTTTGAATCAGATTATTTTAAGCTAAGAGATGGGTTCTGCACAGTTCTAGCTGGGTACTCACACTATAAATTTGAAAGGAATGGCCTTGTCACGGATCTGGTCAACAAGTTTAGCTGCGGTTCTCTCTGCTCGGCGGGTCAATCAGGCACCGGTTCTGTTCACAGCGATCTGGTCTGGGTCTGCTAGCGGATCTGGATCTCTGGTTCTGGTCTCAGCACTGCACAGCAGTCTGGTCTGGGTCTCTTGAATTGGATCTGACGGTTCTGGATACACAGGCTTCTTAGCAAGCAGCAAACCGCGCAGCCCGGCGGTTGAATAGTTTGCAAAGGATTTTGAGGCCTGCTGAAGAGAACTCAGCTTGTGGGTTAGGCCTTTGCTTTAAGTTCTGGAGTCTGAGTTCTAGGTTCTGGTCTCTGTCTGGATTTGAGGTCTAAGTGCTGGATCTGGTGTCTTCTGGCAAAGTGCTCTGCAAGAAATCAGCTTGAAGTGGGAAGTGAATGTCCCTGTCTGGCTTCCAGTGGCTCTTTTTATCTCTTTTGAAAATGGGTGTGGATGCTAACTTTCTATGCCCAACCCACTCACGATTTGATAGGTCAAGGATTTCTCTTTGACCTGATTTGAGAAGGAAGCAGTGAGTCATCAGGTGTCATCTTTATGGCATACAGAAAGAACACTCCCCTTTGCTTTTACCTTAGAAAATAATTTTCATAACTAAACACATTTCCAAGATACACAAGTGGTTGACATTACATATACACATCATATATCACATAAGGTAGTTTCTGTTCCAACTCTGATGTTTCTAAGAGCTTGGATTAAGAAATGACAACATTTTGCACTTTTTGGTTGGTTTACCAATATTGGATTTTTACCAAAAATTACACAGATGTACACCACCTCTCTACACATATTCCAGTAAATTTTCATTTTTCTAGCGTGAACCCCGTGTCTGCAATCTCCATAGTTCATGGGGTTTTGCCTCAGAACATGGTACAGAGTTCTAACACCTCTTAAAATGTGCACAGAAAAATCACAAGAATAATGATATTAATTATATAATTCTGACAAGTCCGTACTATGAATTATCCATCTTTTTAAATGTATGCTCTGGCTCAGAGGGGTGTGGTTTCCCAAAGCACATGTTGGAATTTCTGGTTTGTCCACTTCCTCCAACTCAAGTTGCTCACAGAGGCACTGCCCCTCCCTGTTTCTCTCAAGAAGAAGCCATTTATGACCCCCCCCAATTTAACATTTGCCTGAGCCAAGAAAGGCTCATTGTTCAATTTCCTGCAGTCCCCACCTGCTCCTCCCCTAATCCAATCAGAGAGGTGTCATCTCCCTTCGGTGGGGGCAGCAGAATGCAGCCAGGCCTGGGAAGAGTGGCTGAGCAAGTTTCAACTCCTGTCGGGGGTAGTTGCCAGGCAGAATTCAATCTCTTTAAGCCAGGCTTCAGCTAAAGGTCACTTTTGTTCCCAGTTTTTCTTCATCCAAATCAAACTTACAATTTTTACACATGCAGCTAGAACGCTGATTCTAAGTTCAAAACTATGATATTTAACAGTTGCAAACTATATGACACTCAACAGTAGGTCACTCATTTATTTTAAACATTTAGATTTTAGTGTCTTTCAGTCCAATTTCACTTCAGCTGCTGACATCCACGGCTCAGCCAGTTTCATTATGAACATTATTTTGGGCTCTTTCTCTTTCCAGATTTTGTATGCACACAAGAATACATTCTGCCAAATGTCTGCAAGTGTTCAGTGAGATTTTTGAATATCTTGCAATGTTTAAAATAGGCATTTTTAGCTTGCATTTCAGAGAAACAAAGGTGATTTCAAAGCGCTTTTTGAGCCAACCGGCACTGCTGTTTTTCCTTTTGCACACATTTCACCCATGGCGCTCCTGGCCCATCACGCTCACACTAGTGGCTGGTAGGTCAGGCGGCCATTTTGTTGTGCGCAAAAACTGCACAGTTTTCCTGGATCCTGGCGCAAATGTGGGCTTTTCCGCCATCTTGGATTTCCTAAGCCCACAGTACCAAATGTTGCAGCATAATAACTCGAACATGGGTCAAAACCCCTGACAAGCCCCCCCGCCCGACTGCGCTTTGATTTCGAGTCGAGGGGAAGTCGGGTGCAAAGGATGTTTTGATCCACGCGCTGGGATGTCCGCATCATCTTCTTTCGATTCCGCAGATGGCACAGTTCAGCATTTTCCTTCATCAGGGTCGTTCGATCAGTTCTCCTTGCCGGTCCTGATGGGAGTATTGGGCGGTACCCCGGGCCCCTCGGATCCTTGCTCCCGGTCCCCAGGTCGTCTTCCGTGGTCAGTCTCCATGGTTTCATCTCTCCTAGGATGATAAAGCAAAGCGGCAATACACATTCCTAGACATTTTTCCACCACTATTAATGGTGCAGCGAACATATACATTTTATACATCAGGATACATTTTGCAGTCTTATTTTAAAAACAACATATAACAGGATACATTGGCATTTAAGAATCATAATATTTTAGAGACTGTATGTGGGATATTTTGGGGTTGGAACTGAATTACTCTGGAGCGGCCCCCTCTGGGATTCCAGAGGATTCCGACAGTTGTTGCAGAGTGTGCCTGGGATGGCAACACTTTAACTGATTTATATGGCCCCACTTGTCTTCCCCTTCAGCCAAACTACCTTTGGGGATGTGGATCTTGCATGCAATTGGGGAGATCTTGTCTATAATTTCAAACGGCTCCTTACATGTAGGCAAACATTTTCGCTGTTTGGCCTGGTTCCTTTGGAAATTGTATAGATAGACCCGGTCTCTCACATTATATTCCTTCCTGGTGGTTTTCAAATCAAAGTGAGTTTTCATGCTATCAGCTGATCTTCTAGATTCCGCTGAGCATAGGCAAAAGCATGTTGGAGGTGTTTCCTCAAATTCTCCACATACACATGAGTTGTGGAGGCATTGATCAACGTCTGGTCTTGGGTCCTGTATAGCAAATGCTGGGGAAGCACCATCTTGCGTCCAGTCATCAACTCAAATGGTGACATTTTAGTTGCAGATGAAGGGGTAGATCTGATGGCCATTAGGACCAGAGGTAATCGGATATCCCAACTTGGCCCAGAATCTGCCACAAACTTTTTTAATATGCTCACAATGGTTCTGTTGTATCTCTCCACTGCACCAGAAGAGGCTGGCTGGTAAGCAATATGTAGCTTCCTTTTGACCCCCAGTATCTCCCACATCTTAGTCATTACTTCGTTGGTAAAATGGCTACCTCTGTCTGACTCAATCCTTTGAGGTAGACCAAAACGGGAAAAGATGTGGTTAATCATCAGGGCAGCTGCTGTTTCTGCCTTGCAGTTTGGGGCCGGGAGACATTCCACCCACTTGGTAAACAAGCATGTGACCGTCAACATGTACTTGTTTCCCCTAGACGAGCGAATCACAAGGCCTATGAAGTCGATTTGCAAATATGACTATGGTAGTGTCATCCCCCTCTTTTGGAGAGGTGCCCGGTGTGTGAGGGATGTTGGCTGAAATTGTGCACACACAAGACACCCCTTCAAGTATTGGTCGAGGTCCTGCCCCATGTGTGGCCAGTATGCAACCTCTCTTAAGATCTCAAGTGTTGTATGAAACCCCCTATGACTGGCGGTGGCCGCATCATGGGCGTGACCTAACATCAGGCTTCGGAATGAGGTAGGGACCACCCACTGATCATGGCCAGCTTGGGATTTCCTTACCAACAAACCGTCTTGGATTCGGAACATCTTTGGACATTTCATCAACTCTCTAAGGTCCTCTTTCCCAATGTAATCGGTATCCGTCAGGGGAAAGTTCTCAGGGTCCTCAATGTGTTGGTAAAACTTACCAATTATTGGATCCCCCTTCTGAGCCGTGATCAAATCAACATCTGGGGTCTCCTTACTCCATTGTGCAGTTGAAAGATCATTGTGAGCATTTGTCTGGGACGTAGTGATAGCAGTGACCTGGATTTTCCCCAACAGGGACTTTATTTCTATTAGATCCCCTTGGATGGCCCCGGTTTTGGCCAGCTGATCAGCTAAGTCATTTCCAGTTTTGTCTGGTCCTTCTACTTTGGAATGACCCTTGATCTTTTTCCAGTAGATGGTCATCCCATTGGATGTGACCAGATCATCAATATTTTGGATTAACTTCCCATGTTTCAGGGGTTTGTTATTAGCACATAACATGCCTCTGGTTTTCCAATTAACCAGGTGCTCCACGAACCTGTTCCGTACATAATCCGAGTCTGTGATT
This sequence comes from Ambystoma mexicanum, assembly GCF_040938575.1. Taxonomy (NCBI): domain Eukaryota; kingdom Metazoa; phylum Chordata; class Amphibia; order Caudata; family Ambystomatidae; genus Ambystoma; species Ambystoma mexicanum. The sequence continues at coordinate 292,275,001 of NC_090936.1, read as the reverse complement.
AGGACCAGTTCGTGGAGTTGATGTTGGACGGCAGTGAGGATGGCTTGATGCACAGCCATCAATTCTGCCACTTGACTACTTCAGGGACCAATTTTGTACCCAGCGGAGGGTTCTGGGAACTCATTCACCCATGCATTCCCTACGCCGGCCACCAGTTCTTTCTCCCCGTTGTTGTCAACATGGTAAGAGCATCCATCCACATAGACAGTGGGCATCCCCTCACACTTGTCTTCTTCAAAGACTTTGTGTGGGGAATTAAGGTATACCTTCATGTTGTCCTTGATTTTTAGACTTTCGTCCTCGAGACAGTTTTCTCTGGCACAATCATGCAAGTCAGCCAGACCTTGCGCGAGGGGACTCTTCTTGTTTTGGCCATACCTGACCTCCACAGGAAAGCCTTGCATTGACAGAATCCAGGAAGTAATTCGGGAATTGCTCACATTTCCGGCCCGGATTCTGTCACTTTGGAGATATTGCAGAGGCTGGTGGGGAGTCTCCACTATGATGTGTTCCCCCTGGATGAACGGGCAGTAATTCTTCAATGCCCACACCGTTGCCAGGAGTGCCTTCTCACAATCGTTGAATTTTTCCTCCACAGAGGATAAAGTTTTGCTCGCATAGGAGATTACTTTATTGACCTTGTCATGCTTTCGGTATAATACTGCCGTCAAGCACGTATTAGAGAACCCTGTCTCCAGGAAGAACTCCTTGTTTCTGACAGGGTAAGCTAGGCAAGGCGCTTGTGAAAGGCTTCTTTTGAGTTGTCTTACTGCCTCGGATTGTTCTGGACCCCATTCCCACTTGACCCCCCCCTTCAAAAGATGAATCAGGGGTCTAGTGATCTCTGCGTAGCCCTCAATGAACTTTCTGCTGTAATTAGTCAGTCCAAGGAGGCTCCTTAGTTCCCGCAGAGTTGTGGAATCCTTCAGTTTCTGAAGTGCTTCCACTTTCTTTCCTTGGGGACAGAGACCCTGAGGAGTAATCTCATGCCCCAAGAAATTAACACGGGTTCTACACCACTGTGCTTTCTGAAAGGAAAGTTTTGCTCCGGCGGCCCTCAACTGTGTCAGAACATAACGATCTCCGCTATATGTTCCTCCACAGATGAACTTTTGATGAGGACATCATCTACATAAGCCAGGTTACCCCTCGCACCCAGGTCGGGCATGGCCATATGTTGGAAAATGTTGAACTCATTGCCGGAGTTGAGGTATCCGAAGGGAGTCCGGGTCCATGTGTACTGCTGGCCCCCAAAGGTAAAAGCCAGTTTGTATTGGTCCTCCCTACTGACAGGCATGGTCCAGTATCCATTGGTCAGGTCTATTGCAGTGAATACCTGTGACCCCTGAATCTGGGCCAGCCCTTGGTCAATGTAGGGCAGAGGCCATCGGGAAGTATGGACCCGTTTGCTGAGCTCCCTAAGGTCGGCACAGGGTCTCCACTGGCCGTTTGGCTTCAATATACCCAACACCGGATTATTGAAGGTGCTGTGTACTGGACGGATTATCCCCCGGGACTCAAGGTTCTTAATTATTTCAGTAAGGGACTCCATGGATGCGAGAGGCAAACTATATTGCTTCACAAACACTGGAGTCATGCCAGGGTCCGTGGGAATTGTTGTTGTGTGGATGTCGGTGCGACCACAGTCATATGAGTCTACCGCAAAGAGATCTTGGAAATCCAAGAAAACTTGTTTCAACTTTTGCTTCTGTTCCAGAGTCACACAGGCATCAGCTAGGTTGACCCTCTCTTCCACCATCTGCCTGGAGCCTGGAAAGACTTCTGTTTTTGCTATCTCTGCGTCCTACTCCAGCTGGGTGGAGAAGTCCCTGGTCAGAGTGCCGATTTGGATCGGAGGCTTCAGGTGGGAAAGGCAGCCCTCATGGACCTGGAAAATCACCTCATCCCCTCTGAAGTCACAAGTCACATCTTCCTTACCATAAGGGCAAGAAGTATACACCAGGAAGTTCCCCCCATGCCGGGTAAAGATCCTGTCTGGTGTTGTATTGTCATCACTGTCACTGTCAAAACAATCCTTGGGGATTGGTCCTAACAGTTCATTTCCTAGATCAATGGAAAAATGTCGGTCATCAACCGCCATTCCAATAATGGTGCCTGCGGCTAGAGTGATACTCTTTAAGTCGCTGTTATCCACCTCTATTGTAATGGTGTCATGCTCTAGATTGACTAGTGGAGTTGGGTTTACCCCCAACCCTTGCTGTTGGAGAGAAGCATTTAGATGAATATAAGCATCAGGGTTCTTCAATTTTTGTCCTCTTTTAACTTTCACTCCCAGGGAGAATTGTCGGGTCCTTTCTGGGATGGTGACTTCCTCTTTAATCTGAATTTCAACTGCATAAGGTAGCAATTGAGCTGACCTAAATGCTTTTTCTGGATCATCAAAGCCCATGGGATTATCCGCTAATCGGGCCCAGGCTTTGCAGTTTATTAGGTCCAAACTAATGGCAAAGCAATTGAGAATGTCACTGCCTAAGTAAAAGGCGGCAGTGACGTCTCGCACAACCCAACAATTATGGACTATGCTCTTGCTGCCGATGGAGATTTTGAGCATACACCTGCTTGGCAGGAGATGTTTGGAATTGGGTGCTTCCAGGTCCATTTCCCATTTGTCTATCAGTTTGAATGTGGGAGTGGTGACTTCCTCTTTAATCTGAATTTCAACTGCATAAGGTAGCAATTGAGCTGACCTAAATGCTTTTTCTGGATCATCAAAGCCCATGGGATTATCCGCTAATCGGGCCCAGGCTTTGCAGTTTATTAGGTCCAAACTAATGGCAAAGCAATTGAGAATGTCACTGCCTAAGTAAAAGGCGGCAGTGACGTCTCGCACAACCCAACAATTATGGACTATGCTCTTGCTGCCGATGGAGATTTTGAGCATACACCTGCTTGGCAGGAGATGTTTGGAATTGGGTGCTTCCAGGTCCATTTCCCATTTGTCTATCAGTTTGAATGTGGGAGTGGCTGGATCTTTTGGGAGTTGGCGGAACATGGCTTCGCTGATGAAGCTCTTACCGTTGTTCACACACACTCGGGCAAGAACAGAGTCCTTCCCATCATTTAACTGAACAGGGATGAACAACTGCTCTCCAATTTGCTGAATATCAGCCAGGCTCTGAGCTGATTTCACATCTTTCTGGACTATCGGAGTGGGAATGTCTGGTTGTGGATTAGTAAAGAATTTCAGAGTATTTCCTTCCAGTGTGGAATACCACCTTAAACTGGAAGGAAGGTTGATTTTCAGAAATAGAGAGGACCCCCCATCACCAGTCTGTTGTCCTACTGCTATTACTGTCATGTCTGGAATTTGGTTGTTCTGGAAGTGAAATTTTACTTAGTCAGATTTTTGTTCAACCATGTGGCAGGTGCCGTTTAAACTAACATGGTTGACACTCTGTTTTAATTTTATTGGTTGGCTAGTCTGGGTCCAGAGGACCTTGTTTACGCAATCTATTAGGGGTGACAACCTTCTCATGAGGTCATTCCCTAGTAAATAAGGGGTACCCTCTGGAGCCACTACTATGACCTGGTGTTTCACCTTGTGTCGCCCAATTTTGATATCCAAATCCGCAGTCCCCTCGATGGGAATTTCCTTCCCGTCAAAGTTCTGGAGTTGTCCAGGAAGAGAGGTGAGAGGAATACGGTAATTCTCCCCCCTTCCTGCATTTAGTTCATCAAAGGCCCTTTTGGACAGAAGAGTAGCTTGGGATCCAGTGTCCACCAGTGCCAAAATTGTACCCTTCCCCTCTACTTGAACCGGGGCATAGTATCTTCCCTCCTTCTCTGTAAGGGGGAACAGATAATGCACATTTTTGGACAACTGGGGGGCTACTTTTCTGGTTTTGGACATTGCGAGAGAAGAGATTTGGGCAGAATTCTGTGGAGAGTCATGGGAATCTGCAAGAAAAAGTTGGCGACTTGAAAGAGGATATTCGAGTTCCCCTGGTTCTGGACCTGGGCTGCCCCCCCTTTTTGGAGGCAGTCACCAGAATGGGTTTGAACCCAGGGATTTTGATGCTGTTGGTTCTGGGATAGAATGATACGGCGGCGACAGCTCTATCCCCACATCTACCCAGTCTATTGATTCGGTTTTGGGTTTCCCTGGTTCCGGTTCTGGGCCGCCCCCCCTTTTTGGAGGCAGTCACCAGGATGGGTTTGAATCAGGGGTTTTCGGTCTTGTTGGTTCTGGGATAGAATGATGGGCGGCGACAACTCAATCCCCACATCTACCCAGTCTGGGTTGGAATCCCTTGGGACCCATTTTTCCTTGGGAGGAGTTCCCCCATCTCTGAAGGTGAAGATCCTTTTCCCAGGATCCTCCGAGGATCCCTCTCCCTCAAATTGGAAGATCTGTACCTCCTCCACAAAGTGGGTCTGTTTGGGTTCTTTGTTTCTCTTACCCCCCCTCTGTTCCTTGGGTGGCATACTTTCAGGGGTAGGAGATTTTGTTTCCGGTTCCTGGGTTTCCAGGGGCTGTTTACAAGTGGGAAAGGAAGCTTCCTCCAAGGCTTTACACCCCCCTTCCCCTTGTGCCTCCTCCCTGGGAACCAGTGGGTTATCGGGGTGCTGCCCCCGTCATTGTTCTGGAGCACCAGGCCCAGAGTTTGGGGCATTCTGCTGTGGCATGCTCATCTGAGGGTTCTGTTGAGCCCTCAGTATGTGACCCAGATCCCGTGCCATATTTTGGACCTGGCGCTCTAACTGTGAAACCCTCTCAGGCTGATACGGGGTTCTGTTTTCTCCCTGGGCCGATCCCGGGAAGGGTAGCTATCCCTTCTCTGGTAGTAACCCGGATTGGGAAGATTTGGGTACCCCTCCACCCTTGGCCTCCCCTCTCCCGGATTAGGTTGTCTGGGCTCAGGGAATTGGGGAAAGAAGAATGGATGATTTTGGGGCTGGAAGTTGGGTGGATACCTGGGGAACAAGTTCTGCCCCGGATTTGGTGAATTTCTGCCCTCCTGGGGGAAGTGTGGAGGGAAGTTCCCTGGGTTGGGCGCTTGGCTGGACCCCCCCTTGGGCCGGAGGAGTCCACACATAACCCAGGATGGGTCTGTTTCCCTTGTAGCGGGACTTACATAGTGAGGGGAGCGAGGGACCCCATTTGTGGGATTACCTCCTTGACTCCCTGTCTGTGACTGGCCCGGGGGCTTTCTGGGCTGTGAATTGTTCGGTGCAGGCAGGTTTTTAGGCCCTCCCATCTCCAAATCTAAAACGGGGGCAACCTTTACCTCTGCCACCTTGGCAGCAGCAGGGGTGCTGTTGATTTTGGGGTTTTTGGGCTGATTCTTATTTTCCACCGGTTTCTGCACCTCATAGATGCTGGTGGCTTGCTCAATGACCCAGTCTAAGGATCTTTTCTCGTGAAAATCTCTCATGAGCTGGGTCATTATGTATTTGGGTAAGGCATGGAAAAACGTATTAACAAATTCCTTACTGTCGGTGCGCACCCTTTTGGTAGTCTGCGCAAAAGCACGCTTTAACTCCTGCACAAATTCTTGTGGGGCCTGATCCTCCCCACATTGCAAATTGTAGGCTGCCTTGCGAGCCTCTTGAGGATTTCTATGAACAGAAAAATGTTTCAAGATGGCCGCCCTATAGGTGGACCATCTTGAATGATTTTGGTCCTCCAGCCCCGCAAAGAAACTGGAGTATTCTGGGGAGAATGTCCATTTGACGTACTGGATGCAGCTACTGCTGTCCTTCAAATGGAAAGTCTCCATCATTTGCTCAAAGAGCTCCAAGTGTTCCCAAACAGAATACTTGCAGTTCTTGTGATAAGGGGTGATGACACTCCTTATTGCCTTGATCTGCTTTAAGGGGTCCCTAAGCAAGGCCCTTTTTGCCTTATTGGCCTTTTTGGTTCGGGTAACCCTGGTCCATTCATCCTCTGACTCAGAAGCACTGCTCCCAGAGGTGCCTGTCTGATCTTCCAGGTTTTCCCGGATTCTGCGAGCCTGGGAATGGCTGGAAGGATGTGGGGACCTGGTCTCCTGTGTCCTGTGACGCTCAGAGGAGTCTTCAGATCCCTCCTTGCTGCCAGGATTTGATGGGTACCGCCCCCACTGACCTAACTGGGAAGAGGTTTTCAGGATGCCCTTAGTGGGCCTACTCTCCTGGGGTTCCCCACTAAATTGCAAAGTGCTGGGGTGCCCATACCCGGATGCCCGCCCCTCCATTCCTGGGTGGTACTGGCCTATGAGCCCCATACTTTTGGCTGGATAGTAATCTGCCATCCCTGTGGCCCTGTGCTCATGTGCGCCAGGGGACATGGGGGTGGCAGAGTCCAGGGACTGGGAGAGGTGGAGGCCTCTGGTACTAGGGCTCCTGAGGTTATGCTCAGGGGTTTCCCTTTCTCAGCGAACTTCATCTCTATCAGCCCCTGCTCCCTGTTGCAATGCAAGAGCCTGGGCTTTCAGTTCCTCAACCAAGGCCTTACTAGACTCTATCAGTCTCTCCTACATGGCTACCTGTTGCTGGAGCCTATCATTGTGTTGACAGAGAGCATCATTTTCCCTATGTGCTTCCTGATTGGTCCTGGAGCACTGGGTCAGTCTTTGCTGCAGGGTGGTTACCTCCTGGGCTCCGTCCCTACTGGCCTGCTCCTTTCATGTCAGAGCATCTTCCACCCTCCTGGTGTGCTCTAACAAGTTCTGATGCTCTTTTTGGAGGTCACCCAGTCCCTGGAGGGCCAAGTGATTTTCTTGAATTTTTCTTTTTAAGTGGCAGACTTCCTGGCCTAAGGTGTCTCTTTCCTGAGCAAGAGCCTGCATCTGTGCCGCCAGGTCGTCCCTCTGCCGTTGAAGGGCACCAGCTTTCTGACGCTCTTCATCAAACTCTGCCTGGGTATCCAGGTCTTTCAACATCAATTTATTGCTTTCCTCTTTCTCTCTGTCTAGTTGGATTTGCAGGGTGGCTACCTGCTCTGTGCATGCCCTGTTGAAATTGATCTGTTTCTCCAGCTTTTTCTGGCACTGCAGTAAGGAGTCCAAACTGTCTTGGTGCTCCTTCTGCAAAGCCAGAATTCTGGTATCCTGGTCAGCCTTTTCCTGTTGCAGGATATCCATATCCTCCTTTATTTTAATGATGTACTGTCTACTATCATTTTCTGACTCCTGGCTCCTGTGCAGCCTCTGCTCGGAAGAGACCAGGTCAGATTGGGCCTTTTCTAATGCCATCTGTTGCCTATTTGTCAGATCTTGGCCTTCAGCACATTTGTCCTGTATGGCTCCCATATATTTATACAAATATGCTGCTACCCTGGCAATCTTGTTGTGCTCATCCTTGGTCTTAGGGGCCATATATAGGTCACTCAGGGCCACATGTAAGGGACCCTGATCTCTCCATTTATCTGACCCTGTTTCCGTGATCTGGGGTGTGATTGCCTGCAACCAGACCGCCTGGTCCGGATGAGCCCACTCACCTCTCACAAATAGCTTATGTAAGAGGTGTTCTCTCGCAATTTTGATATCTACCAAGGTCGTCATTCTGGAACTTGATTTCCTTCCTGACTTACAGAAGTTTGTATTTTAGAGCGTTCCTTTGAGGGGTGTTTTTACAGTGTAACACGGCGTGGTGGTCCAACAGAATGTATATATCCTGTCAGTTAGCACACTGTATTAATCTGCACAAGTGATAGATCTAATCCAGAATCCCGGATGAGCCCCCACTCTGTTAATGACTCCAATCAAGCATTCCGACTAAGTCAGTGCCTTGTCTAGGATTGCTCAAGGGAAGCTCTTATTTATATATTTTTATGACAAGTTATAATCTGGATGATGAACCCTTGTATAACTCCCCTCTCTTAGAATCCACCTGACCCCACTGAGCCAAGAAGTAGGTTTGTTTTGCAAATTAAAAAGGTTTATTTGAAAAATTAAACAATCGATATATATCACACTTTTATAATAAATTAATATTTGATATCACACTCAAGAATATGATGTTGATCAACAAAGGATAATCTTACACTAGCACACTTATTTTATTACTGAGGAGTTGGTATGGAAAGAACCAGGTAGCTGGGAATGCTTTATGGTTTCAAGGACATGCAAAGATGAATAAAGGGCAGTACAGAAATAAACTTGATATGATTTCAGCAAAAGATAATATGATTACTTTTTCTCTGACAATTCACTACCCCCCTATGCAATGTAAGGAGATGGAAGTAACACACACAGTCTTCAGGAATACAATCACAGTACAATCCGAATTCAGTTCCCCCCTAGCAAGCTTAGATCACAGGGATGATTTTAAACACAGGCAAAGTACTTTAAATGTGGTATGCAAAGAAGGGAAAATATGCTAAAAACGATTTTAATTCCCTATAAGAGATTCAGGGTGGGTGATAGCTACTTTAAATTAGTTCAGGATCACTTTAGCAATGCTCTATGAATGATTGTCAGGTTGCAAACGAATTTCAGCAAAGGAAAGCAAGAAGCTGCTATTTTGACAAGTGAAGAAATTTAAGCCAAATCGCAATCGCAGCACTTTTTCTGAGTGCGTCGAGCGCGATTACGGGATAAGTATAATGAATAGAAAGTTTAGAGCTTGTTGGAAAGCTGGGAATCTTAGCTTCCAAATGAAAGTTAAATCTTGTTCCTAGCACAAACGGTTCAAGAGATACGGACGATTTTATGAAGGTAGTTTTTCAGAAATGAAATAATGATTCAAAATGGCAAATGACACTTTTACAGGTTTCAAATCGGAGAAGGGACACACAATTCTATGATGCAGTTTTGGACACGTTAAAGGTTTTGAATCAGATTATTTTAAGCTAAGAGATGGGTTCTGCACAGTTCTAGCTGGGTACTCACACTATAAATTTGAAAGGAATGGCCTTGTCACGGATCTGGTCAACAAGTTTAGCTGCGGTTCTTTCTGCTAGGCGGGTCAATCAGGCACTGGTTCTGTTCACAGCGATCTGGTCTGGGTCTGCTAGTGGATCTGGATCTCTGGTTCTGGTCTCGGCACTGCACAGCGGTCTGGACTGGGTCTCTTGTATTGGATATGATGGTTCTGGATACACAGGATTCTTAGCAAGCAGCAAACCGCGCATCCCGGCGGTTGAATAGTTTGCAAAGGATTTTGAGGCCTGCTGAAGAGAACTCAGCTTGTGGGTTAGGCCTTTGCTTTAAGTTCTGGAGTCTGAGTTCTAAGTTCTGGTCTCTGTCTGGATTTGAAGTCTAAGTGCTGGATCTGGTGTCTTCTGGCAAAGTGCTCCGCAAGAAATCAGCTTGAAGTGGGAAGTGAATGTCCCTGTCTGGCTTCCAGTGGCTCTTTTTATCTCTTTTGAAAATGGGTCTGGATGCTAACTTTCTATGCCCAACCCACTCACGATTTGATAGGTCAAGGATTTCTCTTTGACCTGATTTGAGAAGGGAGCAGTGAGTCATCAGGTGTCATCTTTATGGCATACAGAAAGAACACTCCCCTTTGCTTTTACCTTAGAAAATCATTTTCATAACTAAACACATTTCCCAGATACACAAGTGGTTGAAATTACATATACACATCATATATCACATAAGGTAGCTTCTGTTCCAACTCTGATGTTTCTAAGAACTTGGATTAAGAAATGACAACATTTTGCACTTTTTGGTTGGTTTACCAATATTGGAATTTTACCAAAAATGACACAGATGTACACCGCCTCTCTACACATATTCCAGTAAATGTTCATTTTTCTAGCGTGAACCCCGTGTCTGCAATCTACATACTTCATGGGGTTTTGCCTCAGAACATGGTACAGTGTTCTAACACCTCTTAAAATGTGCACAGAAAAATCACAAGAATAATGATATTAATTATATAATTTTTACAAGTCCGTACTGTGAATTATCCATCTTTTTTAAATGTATGCTCTGGCCCAGAGGGGTGTGGTTTCCCAAAGCACATGGTGGAATTTCTGGTTTGTCCACTTCCTCCAACTCAAGTTGCTCACAGAGGCACTGCCCCACCACGTTTCTCTCAAGCGGAAGCCATTTACGACCCCCCCTAATTTAACATTTGCATGAGCCAAGGAAGGCTCATTGTTCAGTTTCCTGCAGTCCACAGCTGCTCCTCCCTTAATCCAAACAGAGAGGTGTCATCTCCCTTTGGTGGGGGCAGCAGAATGCAGCCAGGCCTGGGAAGAGTGGCTGAGCAAGTTTCAACTCCTGTCGGGGGTAGTTGCCAGGCAGAATTCAATCTCTTTAAGCCACGCTTCAGCTAAATGTCACTTTTGTTCCCAGTTTTTCTTCATCCAAATCAAACTTACAATTTTTACACATGCAGCTAGAATGCTGATTCTAAGTTCAAAACTATGACATTTAACAGTTGCAAACTATGTGACACTCAACAGTAGGTCACTCATTTATTTTAAACATTTAGGTTTTAGTGTCTTTCAGTCCAATTTCACTTCAGCTGCTGACATCTACGGCTCAGCCAGTTTCATTATGAACATTATTTTGGGCTCTTTCTCTTTCCAGATTTTGTATGCACACAAGAATACATTGTGCCAAATGTCTGCTGGTGTTCAGTGAGATTTTTGAATATCTTGCAATGTTTAAAATAGGCATTTTTAGTTTGCATTTCAGAGAAACAAAGGTGATTTCAAAGAGCTTTTTGAGCCAACCGGCACTGCTGGTTTTCCTTTTGCAGACATTTCACCCATGGCACTCCTGGCCCATCACGCTCGCACTGGTGGGTGGTAGGTCAGGCGACCATTTTGGTGTGTGCAAAAACTGTGCGGTTTTCCTGGATCCTGGCGCAAATGTGGGCTTTTCCGCCATCTTGGATTTCCTAAGCCCACAGCACCAAATGTTGCAGCATAATATCTCGAACATGGGTCAAAACCCCTGACACTACCCAGAGGTAGCTCCTGTTTACTGGCCAATTTCGGATGCCCTGGAGCTGCTTTTTGGTCCTGCTCATCAAATCCCTATTTCGGTCCTGGCTATAGCACGCCACTGATGGAGATTATGCTCACATGTGTGCCACGCAAAGCGTGACTCCTCATTGGAGCCTGTCTCCTTTATCGCAGCCAATGACGTTGGCTCCTGATTGACAAAATACGCTGTGGTGACTCACTGTACTACACTGCTCTCCCTTAATATTTGCTTTTTTGAGTACTTGGTGACATTATGCTGCTGTTACGAGTTTACTACCTGAAACTGCCCCCCTGCGAACCTTGCTCCAGTTCCCACAATAACTTGGGCAGCACCACTTTACACTCTACACTAAACGCAGATACCAGAACCCCCACAGACCCAAACTGATTTGTGTGGCCACACAAAGCCACATTGAACCCACGGCACTAGTCCATGTACCCCCTGCATGAACATATTGTTCAAACGCACCACAACAGTTATCAAGCAGATTCACAACAAATGCATCCACCTCAGGGCACATCTTTACAAGCACCCAGAGCATAGCAGCTTTACCATACGCACACAAAACCGCCTGTCTGCTTACGAACAAAGCAAACTTGTACTTCACTTTTTGCCATTAATAGCTATTCCCAACCCTTTCCCTTATAGACGCCAGAGCTTCAAAAGCCCATGGCCGACAATATGAGCTTTCCGGTATTAGCGGCGGGATACCGGCAAACAGCCCTTATCGTTTCCACTACCCGATATCCCTTTATTATCGGGATATTACGGGCGGCAGAGAGCTGGTAAGTTCCCATCCCCCTGGAGGACTCCATGGGATGGAATTGCCCGAATCACCGGCACTAGTAATACCAAGGTCAATGATTCAGTCCTTACTTTTCCGGTAAGAGCCTGATCTCCCGGCAGATCAGGACTGCTCGTAGATCCGTGGTCCCCACGAGCAAACTTGAAGTGTGCTGGTTTGGAAAGAATGCCGGGCCGGAATTACTGGCATTTTTTCCAGACCGGCACACTTGTAATAATGCCCCATAAGACTGACAGAAGTTGAGCTTAAAAAAAAAAAAAAAAAAAAAACAGTAACATAGCATACAATTGTTTTTGCTGACCCATGGCAAAACACCAAAAAACACTCTGAGCTAACACACAATGGTACCCTGATTATATAAGCAATTCACCCGTGTTTCAGACACAGACAAGGTGTGTGCAAAAGAGGAATGCTTGCATTGCCAAATTGACAGCCTAATATTCAACTTTGTGAACTGGAATGGCGCCAATCCGTAGAAAAGGGATGTGCGCTGCACTGTTGGGAGTGCAGTTTGTGACCGAGCCTGGTGCTCACTGAAACCTGCATCATAGCGCCAAGCCCTGACACGGCTAGCGTTCTGAGCTGGAAGGCTTTATTTGAAGTGCGCCTTTGGGAGTTCTTTTCCGCGTTCGCCCGAACATGTCGGGAACTTGAAGATGATGACGCTCTTGTAGGACAAAGGGAAGCACACAGGATGGGGGTGGCATGTTGGTGTAATGATTTGCAGCTGAATCTGTGATGGCAATGAAATAATAGGTTCCCCCCTATTTAATTTCATCGACCTTAACGTGACTAAAGGATGGGGGATCACAACTCGGAAGTGTTTCCAGATATTAGTGGTGAGTGCTTAACTCGCTGGATTAAGTACTGGCACATGATATGATATTTACAACGCGCTTAATACCAAGAGGTTTCTAAGCGCAGACCCGTTGATCGAACCTGTGGTGCTCTGTATCGTCTTGCTTCAAAGGGGGGCACGTTGCGCCTGAGCTATCCTCACAAGCAGTTAAAACCTCACTGGACCAGACCCCAGTGGAAACACTTATTTTGGTAGGTTTACTTACAAAAGCCCCCTCTATATAAAAATCAAAACATTTGGTAAATTTCTGACCCCTTTCTAACTTTTCAGTAAAATTAAGAAATGTGTATGTTTTTAGAACCTATGTAGTGTGAGACCTTGCAGCGACAGGTCTTAGGTGCCCTTGATGAGCTCTACCACCGCTTGGGGATGGGGGCATTGAAGTGATAGGGCCATATAAACACGTCATGCGCCACTCCCCACCACATTAACCACACCACAGAGTGCTAGATATAGCATGCTTTTTGAGCAGATGCGATACGATTTTGCATTCATGGAGCATGGGTTCTAATCCTAGCTTCCCCACTTTGTCACCCTTAGACGGATCTACCATCCCATTTTTCAGTGTTATCAAGGACATTGATTGTAGTGGCAGGGCCCTATAAACCCTACGGAGACACACACATTCACTATGCCAGACTACAAAACTCCAGACGCATCACTTCAGAGAACTTGTCTGACTTTCAATTCAGGAGACCTGGGTTATAATCCAGGCTTCCCCGTTTATCTACCATATGTGATCCTTGCAAATGACTATCACCTTTTTGTCTCAGTTCTTTTGTGTGTCAAAATCGAAAGTGCTTAGAAACCCGCTAACTATAGGTATGAAGTACTATATAGACAAACAGAACCTAGCAACAGAGCATGACATCAATCTGCACACATGACCGGCTCTTTTTTCGGAGCTCGAATTAACCATTATTTGCACCTTTTCCTAATTTGTCTGTCAGGTGTGACTGCTTTGGAGGTGCACGGTTTGGGGGTACATCGTTGTTACGGCTGACTTGCATGATATGTGGGATAAAGTACCCCCTATCATACGTTATCAGTATATTGCAAGTCAGCAAGGAGTTGTGTGACCAACTAGAGGAGCGAGGCCGAAGGCTGAGTTCCTTTCAAAAGTCAGGGAACTCCAAGGTGACATTCAGTATCCTTTTTATGTACAGTGGGGGTATTGTATTCCTTATATTACATGGCCACACGCTGTCATTCCCTATTATGCAAATCTATGTAAAAAGGGCGTGCATACATGTCCTTGGTAACTAAGGGGTTAATACCTCGCCTCTGGCATAATATAACGCAGTATTCCATTTCGACATTTTGTTTGTACAGCTAACCCATTTCTCCTCTCGCACACTGCACCATCGCAACTTGGCGGAAGGCATGGACTTACTCCACACACCCTGCGCTCACATATAACACAAACACTGTTGCACATCACCTGTGGCAGAAGAATGGAGCTACATTTTATGACAAAAAAGCAAATTGTAGCTTTCCCCGTAACTCTCAATCTCCTTAAGCACAACCCCCCGCATTTAGTCCATAGTATACCTGCGCCGCGCCCATACACACTCCATTTAGACATGGGCGGCTAGCAGGGTCTTGGCCACCCTAGCATAACTTTAATGGCTGAAATGCACACACGCATAATAGCCCCTCCCATATTCTCCCAAATATTTGGACTCCGGCCCCTCCGCGGGCATTCAACCAAAAGCACTTTGGGACCACAATTATGGTGAAAGGCGGGCGCCATAACAAATGACAAAGGGAATGAGTGCACAATGTAATCATTCTCCCATAAACAGTCCCTTGTCAGGTAATGGCAGTGACGTGGCTCAGAAAACTATTCAAGCAAGGAATTCGAAAAGCTTTCCATGGCTTAAATTAGGTGCTGCAGTGACAGCTGAAATTCTTCTGACTCAAGCAGCAGGCATTGTGATGTCACAACCGGAGTGCACTAACTGATCACAGCGCGTTTGTGATGTCCTTTTCTTAGTACAGTTCGGTTGTGATGTCACAACTAGCCTGACATAAGAACATTACAGACATTGCAGGCTGCCATGCATTATAACTTTTGAAGTCAAGGGAGCAGCTGTAAGCGGAAAGTGTTTGTAAGTCTGCCGCTTGCTTATTCGTCATTTTTTGCTCCTTTTTGAGAGAAAAAATTGTGAGTATTGTTTGTAATGAAAATGCCATTTCAACCAATCCCAGATAGCAGAAAGCAGTCTCTCAAATGCAGATTATCAAAGTTTTGCGATTATAAATGATGCATGGTGCAATGTAACCAATGTAACGCTGGCTGCTGCTGCTGTCCTTGTCAAGTTAACATGGAGTCAGTCAGCTGCTCAAAGCAAAAGACTGGTTGCAGATGTCAGGGGAACGGTCCACTCGCCCCGATTAGAGAACGTGGCTGTAGTGTCCCTTTTCTATATCCCTCACTGTAGAGAGGACACAGTCCTCTGTCCATGACGGGCGTCTAGGCTCGACATGGGTAGGCGGGGTTATCGCCAAGCGTTCGACATTTGCTGACTGATTAATAAAGAAGTTAGAAGCTCGCCTGCCCGGCTCCCCTTATTCATATGGGCCTCATCATACCTGGTTACATTGCCGCTTGAAATATAACAATGGCGTAATGGGGCAATCTTCAAGGAGCCAGAATGCACCTGTTTTCAGGGAAGTGAACAGCTGTGGATATATCCTGAGGGATGCAGTTTGAGAATCAATTAGCAGTCCAAATGTTATTAAAAGGCAAAACATTACGTTATAAAAAGGAAGGGGAAACTCACCAACGGATACCATTTTGAAGTTGAGCGGATTTCGAGCAGGCAGAATTTGTTGAAGACAGAACAGGAGGTGTGTACTGGGAACCAAAAGAGGCTCTGGAAATAATTTCCAAAGTGACCCCATATTACACATTTTCAACATGCCCAATCCTTTCCCTATGAGAAAATGTTGAAATAACACGTTACCCCACAAAGGAGGCCCAGGGATCCGAGTCCTACCAGGAAATCTCCAGATTTTCCTATAGGCCAGTCCACCCCTGCCCAGGGTGCAGAGGCCTACCGGGAAATCTCCACAGTTCCCTATAGGCCAGTCCACCTCGTGGGTGTGTAGAAGAGTGTATTTATTAGATTATTATTATGTGGAACATCTATTTTTACTGCACGGTCAGCAGCCAGCATTACTGGTGGGATGCATCGACTATGGTGCTGGGGGGGAGGGCTTCAAGTGTGGAGGCAGAACTTCTGTAAACGGGAGCCCAGTCCGAAGTGTGTTGATGAACATTGGCATTGAAGGCAAGTAGCTGGTTTTTGAGGTACACTCACATACTGAGGTTTTGGATGATTCACTGCGTCCGGAGTTACCCATACCGTGGCAGCCTACACCTGATTTTCCGAACATTGAAACCGGATATTGGGCTCGGATTGGCTGATAAAATTGGGTCGGGCCCCAATGATAAAGACTCTATTTTGGGATTGTAGCCCAGATGACAATGCTTTCATTCTTTTTTTTGTCAGCTCTGTGAAAATGTTCACAGTTGATGTTTTTCTTGTATGTGGTAATTCTGAGCTGCAATAGGAATTGATGCATTCTAGTGAATGAATCACTATTGGCTAGAAAGGGATCGACATGAAGATGGGACTAGCCGGAACTGAATTCCAGCTCCAGGGCTTTAGACTTCATCCTGTCAGTAGGTGAGCAGACTTTTACTTTTCCTCTGTTGGGGAAGGGGGCGGTAGTGGGCCACATTCCGGGATGTCCCATTTTAAGCATAGAGACTTTCGTGCAGATTGCCTTTCCTGGGGCAGCCCGGCCACTGGGGCACCGGCGCTCGGCGTCCCTGCCTGTCAGAATCCCCTACCTCTGGGGAATGGGCAGCCTGTACCTAGCATGCACCTAATTTCTCTTACACTTGAAATGCAAAGCATGCATTGGTGATCATTATAAGACCTACTGTGCTTCTTTATACATGTTTCCAAACACACGTCCATGTTGACGTCACATCGATATGTTTGGCCTGGAGAGACAAAAGTAGCACCCGAAAGCTTAGGCCGGACAGGCGCTTTCAGGCTACAAGTAGGAACTAAGTAACTCCCAGCAATTTAAAATTATGTTATCGCTGAATCTTATTACTGTGTGAGTTTTAACTTTGAGCTGTAACATGTAATGGTATATTACAGTGAATGTTTCTCTGCCTTCCATTTTATTAAAACACGTTTGCTTACGGTATAGTGTTTTTTCAAGCTTATGCAATTTAGTGGTGCTGAACATTTGTTTCTTTTGTGTTCGGTTTATTATAAACTTTAAAAAAAATTAAAGACAAAATAAATCATCAAGAGAATATACAATGATTATCACTTCTTGCTTGTTAAAAATAATTCTTTTAACATTTACCCACAATATATATTTCATCCCAATTACCATAACATTGAAAACTCTCTATAATATACATACAGAAGAAACCCTACACAGCAACCCCTACAACGTTTTTGGCAAACCTAATAACAGCAATTATAAGGTCAGAACAATTAGGATTGAAAGTTCTGTACCAAAAGCCATCACTATGAATATTATGAGATGCATCAACACATCTACTAAAGTGCTGCACATAGGCTGGCAGGCATGACCTTTGGGCCTTCAAGTCACTCGCGTGCTACAGTGAAGTTTACCCTCCTACTGGTTGTTTGATTTCCCAATTTAAGAGAGCAAAAAGCAAGAAAGAATTAAAACTGCTCCCCACCTCTTCATTGTCTATTTGTGTATCTTCATTGTCTACGTGTGTATTTGGAGAGGATCCAAATGACCAAACCAAAGGATACAAAACATGTCCTTCAATGGAGATGGTGATACAATTTCAGCATTACAAAACAACAATGACCGTGTATGGATGTGGCCTCAGCGGTCACCAGCCACACACCTGCACAAGCATCATTCAACAAATTACAAACTGAGGTTTTATATTGTAGATATATATTTTTTTTGTTTTGTTTGTATTCTCAAGCTTTTACGTTATTTCTTTTTTGCAATGCATTCAGTGCTTCCCATATAGGATGTGATATGTCTTTAGAGATTTATTGCTTGGGGTCGTATTTAACATTTTTATTTAGTCCTAATAAAAGTCCAGAATTGCATGATGATGGTCATCAGTTCCCGGTTAGTGCCAGATGTTATTAGGAGCCACAATTCTTTTTCTGCGCATCTGGGCCTCTGTGGGTTCATGAAGTTGGTGAGCTGCTTCCTTCGTTCACTCAGCAGGGGGGCATTTCATGAGAATGTGGTGAATTGTTACAGGTTGCTTGATGATTTTGCAGAATCTGCAAAAGCTTTCTTCAGTTGTTATCTGTTTTGTTTCTGCTAAATATTCTTTGGTGGGAAAATATGTAACTTCATGGCACAAGGTTGATAGGGAGCCTGATGTTACTTAAGTTAAACCGCAGCGTAATGGGAGCTTGTTTCATAAAACCTCCCAATATACAAATAATTAATTGTAGTAATATCTGAATTACATAGAACTATACTATTCAGATTTCACAACGGATTTTTCAAAAGTGCTATTTGGCATTGCATTAAAACATAGCATCACAAGTGTTACAATCTTTTCCAAGGGCAGGATATTCTTAAGTTCAGTAAATAGCGCCTTCGGGCTTTAGAAACACCTATATTTATAGCTCTTATACTCATGGTGAGGAAAGGTAAGTGACCAGCAGCACCTCGTGGGATTGCTGCCAAAGACCAGCGATTGTCAGCTCTTGTGTTCCATGAGAATTATAGGAAACAAACAACCGCTGGGAGAGATGATACTCATTACAATGTATCTTTGTGATCTCTGGCAAGAAGTATATTTTGAGCTCTTTTGATCTATGAAGAGGAAAGTAAAGCACTTGGCAATGGTGGATGGAGGGATTCTTTTTCTGTAGAGCCTTGTGATCCTGGCCTGACAGTACATTGTGAGCTTGCGATTTCATCAGGGAGGAAAGCAAAGGAATAAGCGCATGGAGGTGACAGGAATCAATGCAGTGCAAACCTTTGATCTTTGCTGAAAAGTGTATTCTGAGCTCTTGTGTTCCAGCCCTGGAGAAGAAATCAATCATCAACACAGAAATAAGTGCTGGGTTTGGGGGATCCATTACAGTGCAGCTTTGTGACCATGGGCAAATTTTACTCCCAGAGCACTTAAGTTGCAATTGAGGGGAAGAATGTCAGAAATCAGCAGTGGAAAGTGGATGTATTATTGAAGTCAGCCTTGTGGCCTTGGGCAAACAGTATATTCTGCTCTCATGCTCCATTATGAAACATGACAAACAGAACAAGCCAACCTGTAACCATTAGCTTAAGTTAAGCGGCAAGATGCCCCGGGGCTTGGTGCGCTATACAAATGTACAAATAAATAAATGACACAGCACGCCGTGTAGGAGATTTCCATTCTCTTTAGAGGTTCCTCCTCACCCTGCCTACCACTCCCAATAACCCATTCTGGAACTGTGTCTTCTGCGGTCAGGTTCAAGCCACGGGCTTTGCGTACTGGGTTGAAACTGGTTGCTATCATTTAACCTGGGCATCGCCCCTCCTCTGCCTGTAACTGAAAAGTTTCATAGCCCTTTCTAGTTGCACCTGCAGTCCCTCTACTTCCTGTAAACCCACAAAAGCAGATTTTGAACTTGCATATAACGGATTGCTAATGATAGATTCTAGGCTTGAGGGTCATAGCAATAGCATTGATGAATGCTGACCATAGGCCTCAAGTACTCTTTTGTAACTTCATTAAGTAATGTTTTCGTTTTTTTTCTATGCAACATTACACATTTTCTCAGAACATTTTACATTTTAATAACATTTAATGCAAAGTTTGAAGTTACAAAAGAGTAGGCGGGGCTTTCTGGAGACAGAGCAGGAGGTGTGTAGAAGGGTGTATGTCTCTAAGTATACATCAAAAAACCCCTTTCCCCTAATGTGACATAGATTTGCAGGGCAAGAATCTAACTGGACTGCCCCATGGATGGCCAAGACCACCGTAGAAAGACAGTAAGGTACATTTGGCTACATTTGGCTCTCTAACAAAACCACTTGTGCACCCCTGGAATTGTTTCACTGATGTTTTACAAAGCTGCTGAAAGGGTTGGTGGTGATAGGGTGAGGAGTGCATCACTTTCCTTAAAGCAGCTTGTGATATTTCTCATCTGTGTATTGCACCGAACAAGCTTTTCTGAAGTAGAACAAATTGGTATGTAGGCCACCTTTCTTAAAATGGTCAAAGTATGGTGACAATAAATACTCTCATTCCACTTTCCATCCCTTGAACTGTCCCCACACAACCCTTTGTAACCCATCCTATGTGGAAACATAACATGGTGTATGGGACGAAAGCAGAAGTGACAGCAATGTTATGTAATTGAGATCTGGCTGGTTTCCGCAGCACACATGACAGCTGCTATCAGAAATGGAAACAGAAATCAGGCTGGTGGGAGAACCAGGGGGCTTGGCTGGCTTTGCAGGTACAGAGGGCATGCGGATTTTTCTTCCTGTGAGAGCTATATACACAGTCTTAACCTTTGTTTACTGTGAGGGCTTCATAACCCATTTTAACCTCTATGTTTGCTGCGAGGGCTTCATAACACATAACTTCTATGTTTACTGCGAGGGCTTCATAGCACATTTTAACCTCTATGACTGAGAGGGCTTCATAACACATTTTAACCTCTATGTTTACTGTTAGGGCCTCATAACACATACCCTCTATGTTTACAGTGAGGGCTTCATAAAAAATCTTAACCTCTATGTTTACAAATCTAGTCCTTTGTCAATGTTTATGTTAATGTTATGTTAATTTGCATTTATATAGCGCCTTATGTACCATTGGTATGGCCTTATGTACCATTGGTATGGTCTCAAGGCGCTGGTAGGTTGAACGCCCACGGGAACCAAAGTTCAAGTCAGTAGAGAGAAATAGAGGGAGTCAAAGATGCGTGTGAGCACTGGGTATGTGTGCATCTGGTGTGGCTTTTGTGTGTTAGCTGCTTGTTAGCGGTAGGTGTGGTGGTTGGGAGATCAGGAGTATGTGTTCGCTCTGGCAGGTATTATCCAGAACGATCCTGACTGCGTTTGGCCTGAGGAGAACGCCTAGGCTGGGGGTTGCTTATCCAGCAATGTTTAGTTAGAGAGATGGGGAGTATGAGGCAGATGATGGTATGAGAACAGCTATACCGAATGGTGTCATAGTATCGCTGTGTTCTAGTTGAGTGGTGGTGTAAGAAGAGAGTAAGCATGGAGATGTGATATGGTGGTTTACCTTAGGTGCTTGAGATCCGGCCCACTCCATTAGTTCTATGTACTCATCCGTTCCATGTGCTCCGACTGTTCCATGCATTACGATCATTTCACGCACTCAGAGCCGTTCTATTCCATGCTCTTTCAAACGTACCTTGCATTCCAGACCGTTCCATGTAAGTCTCCCATTTCTTATGCATTCAAGTCCATTCCATGCACTCCAATCCGTTCCATGCACTCAATCCGGTCCTTGGACTCCAATCCGTTCCAAGCACCCTACATCTGCTCCACTCTATTATCTACTCATACCACCTACATCTGCACCACAACCTACATCTTCATCACACTTTTATCTGTTCCATGCTCTCATAGAACGAGTTTCTTTCATCTGATGCTTCCTGTTACTCTTATGATTCATCCATCTATTGCTGTACCACAGCGTCTCTCATCCCTGGGTCTCAAAGATACAAAGGGGGGCTCACAACATCCGAGGCCCAGCGAGAGAAAGTGGATTCCAATACAATGAGCAGTTTTACATGTTTTAGATCTGTCCCCATATGACTGGGACCTTTCACACAAAGTCTGTATATGACCCTTCTAGTCAGTACGACATCACACTGAATTAGGTGCTTTCCTCAGACCTCTGTGTGCAGTCTCCAGGTACAGGTTCGGATCCCAGCAGGACCATTTTAGCATTTCATCCGTTGGTGATAGAAACACCAATTATTTCAGTCGTTGGAGGTGGGAGGAATCGAGCATGAAGCATGATATGAAAAGGTGACATTATTATGTAGTAGAGCGTGTTGATCAAGTGCATCGACTTTGCCTAAATGTCTAGAAGTCCAATTGCCGCATATCTCGGGAGGATAGCTCAGGGGGCAATGTGCTCACCTTGGAAGCAAGACGACACAAAGCAAAACAACACAGGTTCGATTCCCGGGTCCGTGCTTAGAAACCTCTGGGTAGTAAGCATGTTATAAATAACCAATCATATCTCACGTGCGGACCATCTTTGTGGCGACTTGGTAGATTTCAATGAAGTTCGTGCCAGACCCAAAGCAATTCTAGTGCATTTGATTAATCTAATGAACATGGTTTACCACCCGGCTTTACTTACACTTGGCGCTTTGTCCATAAGTGTAAAGTCATAACCAATTGTGGGGGTGCCTCCTCCTCATTCGTTATCCTCCTCTAAAAAGACTATCTAATAATGCAAGAGACCCGCATTGGAGATATGCCATTTTTTGTTGCTTTTCCTCCAGGGTTAAGGCTGTTCCCCTCACCAAAATCATTTTTTTTTATCTATAGCCTAACTAAGTCAAGGACAGTACCAAGTCACCTCAATGACTGGGAGTGTACGACAACGTTGGTGGACATAAATCGCCCACTGTAATGGGCAACACAAATGATACACTCACCAAGGCAATAACTACAAAACCCCAGCATCTCTTATCGAGGCTTTTGACCCCGTAGCAGCGGGTCTGGGCTGAAATCACGTGGTAAATGGTTGCAGGGGGGCGTTGTAGCGTATCAAGGGAAATTAAACTCTTCCAGCTCCCAGTAAGTGATAGTAAAACTGTCCTTTTATTTTGTTGCTTGGAAGAAAACGTAACATGGAAACTCTGAAGACTGAGATTAGGAGCATGAGTTCCCTGAGGAAACCGAAAAGGGATAGATGGGGAATACTTGTGTCAATGCTTTTTAACCGTTGAGGGTTCCTCTGCGTAGCATTCAATTATTTAGTTTTTTATACATCTGTGTCATTACAGATGGACACCAGCCCTCAAAGGAAGCAGTCTAGCCCAAATAATGGCATGTTGCACATGGGGTGCATTCTATTCCCGTGCAGGCAGTGGAAAATGGCCGAAATTTGCTCTGCAGAATTAATGCGAATTTTGGGCAAAAACGACCCACTTGCATTTTGCTTGTGGAGCGACATCAGCAATTGTGGCTGTTTTTATGCCAAATTTCAGACTTTGGGCCTCATCTCGAGTGGGCGGTAGCCCTTAAATGTGGTAGTAACGCTATAACCGCCACATGTAAGGGTCTGCCCAAACATGAGTCTGGCGGCATTTACTCCCAGCTCCAAGCTGGGGGTAAATGCACTGACGTAACGGCCATTTTCGGGTGCAATTAGCCCAGCGCTACTAGTGCGCGCTAATTGCACAGAAAATTCCCAATTGGTCCAATAATGGGGAATGGGGATTTACAGTTATCGCCCCACCTGTGATCCTGCGGTAATACCGCCAGACGGTTGGGCAGTAACGCAAATACAGTTGGGGGGTATCCCAGTTGGAATACTGCCCAACTCGTGATGAGTTCTTTTGTGTTTTTTTGCTTTGGTCACATGAATATTTTGCGCCCTTTGGGGGCACCACATGTTTCAGCCTTGTGATTAGCCAAATTAATCGTTCAACGAAAGCAAAAAGGCACCAAAACTCACTTTTTCAGAAGTACCGCATTTGTCGTTAATTCCGACTCACTAGTGTAATGGAACTTCGGGAGAATTTTGTCAATACGGCTTCCCCAGCTAATATTTGGTGCAATCCTACTCCTGTGTACAAGGAACATGGCCTCTTGAGTTCCTGCTGGTTATATCTCATTGGAGGTGGGATCAGGAATCATTTTCCTAGGGTTGGCCCCCATTTGTAATGGCTGCAATAAACTAAAATTATAGAAGGTAGTGGATCACAGAAGAAATCCTGTTATTTAAGAAACACTGGCACAAGCAGTGGCTGTTCCGCTTATTGTTGTTGCTAGCGAACTGTGAGTTTGCACTCTTCCTCTATCATATACACTCTTCCTCTATCATATGGACTCTTCCTCTCTCCTATGCACTCTTCCTCTCTCATATGGACTCTTCCTCTCTCATATGGACTCTTCCTCTCTCATTTGCACTCTACCTCTATCATATGCACTCTACCTCTCTCATATGCACTCTTCCTCTCTCCTATGCACTCTTCCTCTCTCATATGGACTCTTCCTCTCTCATATGGACTCTTCCTCTATCATATGGATTCTTCCTCTATCATATCCACTCTTCTCTCTCATATGGATCTTCCTATCTCATATGCACTCTTCCTCTATCATAGGCACTCTTTCTCTCTCATATGCACTCTTCCTCTCTCATATGGACTCTTCCTCTATCATATGGACTCTTCCTCTATCATATGCACTCTTCCTCTATCATATGCACTCTTCCCCTATCATATGGACTCCTCCTCTATCATATGCATTCTTCCTCTATCATATCGACTCTTCCTCTCTCATATGCACTCTTCCTCTCTCATATTCACTCTTCCTCTATCATATGCACTCTTCCTCTATCATATGCACTCTTCCTCTATCATATGATATGATATGGCATTTATAACGTGCCTATACACAAGTGTTTCAAGGCGCGACGAGGCAAGGGAGGGGAAACAGAGGGAAGATAGAGACAACGATCCTACTAGGCCCGGTGACATTGAGATCGCGTATCATATCATATGACATATCATAGAGTGTGATCACTGACTACACTCGTTCCAGAAATCTACACCCCTTGGTTTCATAGTTATATTTCCAGTCTGCCCGTTTTACCTACCATTGAAGAAATGGTGAAAAGTGCTGTATGTAAGCGGTACTGTGTATATCACACCTGTTGAAGACTACACTTGTTGACTATATGCACACTCAATCATAGGCCTCTGCTAAAACCTCTATCAAAAGGCATTACTAGAACTACGTACAGCAAAACTGATGGCAGGTATTGGATTGTTCAGTTAATAACTGCACTTGACTGCACTTGAATACTCACAAGGCATAGAAGCTTCCACGGTCCCTTCCCCCACTGGGTTTTTTGTTTATTTTGATTGTACTGCAACCCCATGTTACCTCCCTGTTGCCCTGTGGGCGCTTTGAAACAGAATTAATTTGCTGTATAAGCCCCTGAAAAGCAAACAATAAAATAAAAAATAAATTAATAGAACAGTAGGGCTTACTGAGAAGTTCTGGCATTGTCTCGTTAAATAGGTATTATTTATTTATTTATGTATGTATGTATTTGTGTCTGTGGCCTAAGTAAGTAGACCATAACACAATTCATACACGTTTACAAATTCTACATTTTCAATAACATACAATAAGGTTAAATCACATTTCCGTGATTTCACACATTCATCACAAAATAAATTACATTGGTATTCTGATAAGTCTCACACCGTCTAAAGCAAGCGCAAGTATTGGATTGTCCACTTAAAAGAATAGCCGCCATACTGAGAAGTCCTGGCGATGGCTCATGCTGAGTAAACGCGCAGCAATTGCTGAGGAATGTGAGGTGTACTGCTAGCTTCTCACTTCAAGTAGGCATCATAATTGCTAAAGAGGGCAAAGTGGAGACGTCATGGCCGTATGTCCTCAACCTTGCTGCTGAAATGAATCACTGGGATTTAATCCTTCTATGAAACCAGAATGAGTCACTTTTCTACAGCTCTCAATACCATTCGCGAAGGATTCAAGCATGAACCTGTCAGAAGGCTGGATGTGCTGGCCCCACTTACAGGGACGTCATTTCAACAAAATGCCTGGGGTAGCGGACGTGACATCACATGACCGTTGACCTCTGATGAGATTACAGGAAGTGGTGTCATTTGACCCCACCCCGAAGTGACATCACGGGAAGCGATGGAACAGGACCTTTTATCCCTTGACAAAAAAAAAAAACAGGAAGCAGCATCTCATAGCATTGATTCTAAGTACACTATGAAAAATGTAGTTACAATATTACTGTAACGTGATATGCATTGCATACAAGAATGGATCACCATATGTATCCACAGAAAAAAACATGCTATAACTGCAACTTGTGAAAAGTAAAAGTCCGAAATGGATGCATGGATACTTATTCTACTGCTTTTTGGAGGATTTTGTCTGCATTGTGAATATGAGGTGTTTAAGAACAGATTAAATCAATGACTCACCCCCTGAAGTGTGCCTGAAATAAATCTTTAATGAGTCTAGCAACTATCGCATGGAATTCCAGAAAGAGAAATAGCTCAAATAGACACATGGCATTGGCCATAGCCCAGGAGCTTCTATTTGTAGAAAATAAAAAAGTGTTTTTATAGGGGTAGCAAGGGAGACCACATGGGTAGCAAGGGAGACCACAGGGGTAGCTAGGGAGACCACATGGGTAGCGAGGGAGACCACAGGGGTAGCGAGGGAGACCACATGGGTAGCAAGGGAGACCACAGGGGTAGCAAGGGAGACCACAGGGGTAAGCAAGAGCCCTTTTGAAAGTTGGAATATAAGGTTGGCTGACAAACTGAACATGCTTAGGCGAAATGGGTTCAGAATGCTCTTACAGCTATCCTCAGCGACACGAGGTCACTTTGAGGCGTGGAAGTGCTCTATGAACTATTTATCACATACAATCCGCACGAGGAACCTCAGGTGTTTCTGGAGGAAATCACAGTTGGCCACAGACCGACTCGCATTCAAAATTAAGGCCTAAGGTCAGTATCGCAGCACTGAATGCAAAAAGGGCTTCTACCAAAAGCTTACTGTGACATCTTCAGTATCTCAGCTGGAGACTTTAAATCAATAAGGAACTGAGCTTGCCCAGTAAAATCAGTGCTAATCCCGACCCTCACAAGAACTCACCAATCAGCTTGCATGGGACCTGGAGGGTAGAATGTGGACCAGAAAAACTCACATCAGAACCGAAAGTCGATCCATGGACCCGCCACGGAAAGAACTTAAAGAATCGAACAGTTTCCTTTGTTTTATGAAAGCCAAATCCAATGACTGCATAAGTGTGAAAGCCTCAGCAGAACAATGCTTTCACTTTTCAGCAGCCAGAATCAAAATAATTCATCACGACCATGGCGTTGCTGGCAACCATCTACAACATCTCCTTCAAGTGCAACTATATCCGTTCTCAATAAAAGAAGCTACCACACCCACCTCTCAAAAAAAAAATAACATAGGTAACACAATAAATAACTCAACTTGCGTTTGAGCCACCTCCCTTCCTCTCCGCCATACAAACCCCCAGCATTTGCATGGCATGTATTTTGATGCCGGCGCAAATTCTGGGGATCCCTATGTAGCCCGCCGGCTTTTTGCACCAGCATAAAGGAGGCGGAATCCATAGGGATCCATTGTAAATGCTGCCTGCCCTGCGCACACGGCAGGCAGCATTTAATTATAATTGTCAACGCTGCCATGCTTGCATGGCAGGCAACGTTTACTCATTTGTATGGCAGATTGCAAATGTGCAGGGCTAAAGGCGGTGTACACGCACGTACTCTGCCTTTTGCCTTGCAAATTTGCACTCCGTCGTACAATTGCTAAACATTTGGCAGCCGGGACCTGGCTTCGCCTAAGTGCAAACGTACCAATATCCTGCCATCAAATTACGATATTCTATAGGAGCTTTAGGACACATATAAGAGAAACGTAAATCATAAGGGGTCGTATACAATGGGAAAAAAGGTATAGTTTGCCTCTAAAGTGGAACTTAGATTTTCAACTAGCTAGCTGCTAGTTCCTCTTAGCTCAGAGGCAGCTCCTGTTCACAGGCTGATGCCGGATCCCCAGTAGCTGTTTTAGCTCCTGCTCAACACATACCTTTTAATTCCCAGCTCTAGTCGTTTTTGAGGCCTCATTTTTAGGAAATGCTTAGTTGATGCAGTAGGCCATAAAACATACAAACAGCATTACATTTTAAAATAAGCATGCTTACAGTAAATCATATATCTTTGCATGATTGATGATAACCCAAGCATCAGCACGAGGCCATGCTTCTCAGTACTCCCATCAGCTGGGCCCCACCTTGCATTTGTCCTACATATGTGCCTTTTGCATGCGGTCCGACCAGCGGTCTGATATGCATGGGGCATATTTTGCTTTGCAAAGCCTGGGCTGAGCTGAATCTTAAGGTCCGTTATGATTTAGTTGCTTGTGAGTTGGCTGTGATGGAAATTCCAGTTGGCCATTCATAAATGGTTTGTACTGGATCCAGTTGCAGCACATGCATTTTGGGACATTGCATTTTACATGACCAGCAGGAAAAACAATGCAAATTCTACAGTCTGATGAAACTCAATCTCTAGCCAGCAGATAACAGTCAGCACATCACGACATACCACAATCACAGAAATCATTAGGATGGCTTTTTAAAAAATATTTTTCTTAGTGTTCATTGGTTAAATAAAACCTTTTACACATTTACAAAGAAGCACAGTAAACCATTAGCACAAAATAATCTGTAAGAACACCAACTACATATGTATAATCATCATCATAAAATTAGAGATAAAATTCAAGCTAAAAGTTAAAAATACATTTATCCTATCCTCTTAATCTCTTTCCATAAATAATATACTGTAAAATTCATGATCACATTTTCTCCCATAAATAAATAAGACCTAAATGTATCCATCTGAATAGTCTTCATATCATGAACCCGAGAGCTGCATGCCCTTTCATATAAGGTGCTAAGCTTTATACAATTAGTTAACATATCTGGATGTTTCAACTTCTGTTTTGCACAATCTACACAAACACTCGTTCTAAGGTATATTATTCCAAGCACCAGTATGCACTTAAATAAGAAGTTGATTAAATCCTAAAAGCATTATAAAATGTCTTACATGGGAATTTTGTAGATTCTTTAAATACATACAAGGAGTGTTCACAGGAAAAGATTGTCTAGAGTTTTCTGCATAATTGTTTTTTTGAACAAATGGGAACATCTTTCATTTCTGTTCCAGATGGCTCCTTTACATTTTATTTCCTTAAATTTGCTTGCCAGTTTATCCGTAGCATCACACATACACCTTAATTTTTCAAGAAAGTCTCTAATATCGTTTACCCACAATTTTAAGGCATTATGCCTGTGAAATGACCCCTCTTGATTAAAAAATACGAATATTGGGATTTAGTTTTATCCTGACTCCTCAGGATTTTAATGTATAGATTCCACGTGAGTATCATTTTGCACGTAGTTAGTGAAATTATACCTAGATTGCTACAACAAGCTTCTACGAGAACAGGTTGGGACAATTCCAACGTCATCCTCCACAATTTGCCCTCTAAGGCACTCAACCATACTGTTTCTTTCAAGGTATATATCTCCAGGCCATACAAGATACACAGGACTACACAGACGTTTTACAATTGTGTCAATCCTTCAATTGAATACCCACTATGTTTTTGTATAACTGATCCTTAGACATAGCCTTGAATTTAGCTGCCACTTTATTTGTTATGGTTTTAGAAAACATTTTTTTGTTCATGTTATTTGTGATAAGTGAACCAAGGGAAAGGTAACTGGAGACTTCCTCTATTTTAGTATTTTACAAGGTCCAATTAATTTTTTTTGTTATGTCTATTTGTCTTTATTGTCATGATTTTAGTTTTCGACAAATTAATAATCAGACCATTATCCAAGGACAATTGTAACAAAGCCTTTAAACTGTGCTGCAATCCCATTGTGGTTTGGTCAAATATCACAATATCGTCTGTGTACAATAACATGCCACCGGATATTGCGAGATTCACGGAGGATGATTGCCACAGTTCTGCAGAATTTTTCATAGGGCAGCCAAGTACACAATAAATAATGTTGGAGCCAGTGTGCATC
Source organism: Ambystoma mexicanum (assembly GCF_040938575.1). Classification (NCBI taxonomy): domain Eukaryota; kingdom Metazoa; phylum Chordata; class Amphibia; order Caudata; family Ambystomatidae; genus Ambystoma; species Ambystoma mexicanum. The sequence goes on along the minus strand of NC_090936.1, from coordinate 292,245,554 downwards.
CTTGTTTTAGGCCATAATTAACAAAAAATCCATCACTGTACCATGTTATTCTAGTAAAGTGCTTTCACAAAATATAACACTTGATTACGAAGCTTTCCTTCTTTCATTGTCTCCCATAAAATATGTTGATTGACCATATTGAAGGCCTTTGTAAAATCAATAAAACAAATATACAATGTCTTGTTCTTACTCAACAATGTGCTACGAATAAAATACATTAAAATCCATACATTTGTAGTTGCACCCTTTCTAAACACCGATTCCTGGATACTAAGGCTCTTCTCTTCCATATATTAATGTGTCATAATAGTAATTTAATAGTAATTTCCAAAAAACCTTAGCACTAGAGTCAATCATGGCCAATATTCTGTAATTTGCAGAGGAGTCTCTTGAGTCTTTTTTATAAATCAGGATCATTAGTGACTGATTCCAGGACACTGATACCTGACCCGTAAAAACAATTCTTTGAAAAATATTATACAGAATTTGTGCCATTATTTTAGGGTCTGCTTTAAATAAAGCATTTGGCAGAACATCTGGGCCCGGTGCTCTTGATGGTTTTAACTCTTTTATAATTTTTTTCAATATCTTCCTCGTTGAATGTAAAATAACCTCTATCTGCTATTTCTCGGTACAGGTCACTAGTTTCTGTCACATTTGCCCGATAATACAAAGCCAATATGTAATTCTCCCATACCTCATTCAAAATAGGATTAATTTCTCTCATAGTTGTATGGCCCGAATTATGTTAATGTGGCAATAAGACCCGAGGCGGCGGGCCAATACCGCCCCAGGTAACGCCTGGGACTATAGTTAACGAAGCCCCCGGGCATTACCTGTGGCAGTATTGGCCCGCCGCCGAGGGTCTTATTGCCATTAGCACCCCGGCCCGTTGGATCGGGGTGTTAATGGCATTTTTTTTCTGTTTCGGCGCGTTTCAAAAATGAAAAGAAATGGCCGCCTGGAAAGGGAAAACGGAGTCCGCAAGTGTTCCCAGCTCGTCCGCTCCTGAACAAAAAAAAAGAAAAAAAAGAAGCAGAAGGTAAGTGGGGTTGGGAAGGTGGAAGGGAGGGGAAGAAGAACAAAAAAAACGTACCTGCGTCGGGGACGATGGAAGCCTCCAGCCGTGTGGGGGGGGGCAGAGTGGGGAAGACCCGCTCCGAGTCTCCACACTGCTGGAGCCTGTTATCATTGCCCAGCGGGGACGCAGGAGTAAACAAGGTAAGTGGGGTAGGGAGGAGGGAGGGAGGGAAGGAAAAAGAAAAAGCTTACCCGAGTCCCCGGCGGGGGGCGAAGGCAGCTTCTCAGTCGTGGGGAGGCTCGGAGCGGGGATGGCCCCGCTTCGAGCCTGCTCATTGGCTGAGGGGCTACCACGCCCCCGCCGAGGACAAGGCGGCTGGAAACCCGGCTGAGAATCGAAGGATTCTCGGCTGGGAAATGACCCGGCGAGAGCCAATCAGAATGCTTGTTGCATTCTGATTGTCTCTCGCCGGGTACTAATGGAAGATATACCAAAAGGGTTTAGTATCCTTACCCTTTAAATCGAGAACATGGCTTTCCATTTTGCTGAAGCAATGGTACCTTATACATTTTATGCCAAGTGTTACAGAGAAATCTCAATTTTTTTATATTTCATATCATGCCCCTCAATCACATTCTTCTTTACCCATCAAATCTCTTTCTTCAATTGCTTTTGCTTACATGCAACATTTTCATCGTAAACTTTCGTATGTTTACAATGCCAATCTTTTTCCTCTGTTTGTTAGCCAAATTGCAGATAAATGCGTCAGTAATCTGGTAGAAATTCCAACATTAGTAAAATTCAATACATTTCCCTTCCTCAAGCGAGACAGCAATTAGGAACTAATCCTACTGAATCAAACGAGTAATGTAGTTCAAAACAGTGAAGCGGATAATAAGAATAAATCATAGTGAAACTGTAATGAGATGTAAACTGCTGAAACGCACATAATGCATGAAGAGGGAACGAAATGAATGGCGTCGATGAAATAGTTAGAATAGATGAAGCTCGTTGAACAGACGAATGCACTGAGTGAAAGAATGCATGAGTGGAAGAACTGATGACTATATAGATTAAATAAGTGTGTAAATTGAATGAGTATGTACATCGGATAAGTGTATAGAATGAACAAATTTGTTAAGCGTTTGAGTGTGTAGAGTGGTGAGTATAAACAGTTGAATGCACTGAATGGAATAATGCATGAGTGGAAGAATAGATGACTACATAGATCAAATGAGTGTGTAAATTGAATGAGTTTGTAGATCGGATGAAGTTATAGAATGGATGAACATGTTAAGCGGATGGGCGTCCTGAGGGTTTGGGTGTGAAGAGCAGACGAGCGTGTATGGCGGATGAGTGCATAATTACGGAGAAGCGGATGTAGAACTGATGAATGTACAGAACGCATGAGCGTGTAAAGTTAGGGAGCGTGTAGACAGGGAGAGTGTAGAGTTGGGGAGCGTGTAGAGTCGGGGAACCTATAGAATGGGGAGTGTGTACAGCGAGGGAGCGTGTAGAGCAGAGGAGCGTGTAGAGCAGAGGAGCGTGTAGAGCGGAGGAGCGTGTAGAGCGGAAGAGCATGTTGAGCGGAAGTTTATGTAGAGCGGAAGAGTATGTATAGCGGAAGAGTGTGTAGAGCAGAAGAGTGTGTAGAGTGGAAGAGTGTGTGGAGCGGAAGAGTGTTTAGAGGGGACGAGGTCACAGAGCAGACAAGGTCACAGAGCGAACGAGGTTACAGAGCAAACAAGGCTACAGAGCGGATGAATTTATAGACCAAGATTACTACATATTACCGAATGACTCTAAGGGACTGATGAATGCTTATTAATGTTGAACGCGGGGAAAGCACAAAAGCATAGAGCGTATGAGTGCTTAGAGCGGATGAGTGCTTAGAGCGGATGCTGCGGGGAGCAGATGAGCTGAATGCGTTGAAAGCACGAATGCATTAAGTGGATGAGAAAGCACAAATGCATTAAGTGGATGAGTACGGGGAGTGGATGAGTACGGGGAGTGGATGAGTACGAGGAGTAGATGAGTAAAGAGAGTTGATGATTACGGGAGCGGATGAGTACAGGGAGCGGATGAATACCGGGAGCGATGAATATGAGGAACTGATGAGCGCCGGGAGCAGATGAATGAAGTGAACGAATGAGTGCGGGGAGCGGACGAGTTGAATGCGTGGAAAGCACGAGTGCATTGAGCAGATGAGTACATAGAGCGGATGAGTGCCTAGAGCGGAGAAGTGAGGAGAGCTGATGAGTGAGGAAACAGATGAGTGCAGGGGTGCGGACGAGTTTAATGCGTGGAAAGCATGAGTGCATTGAGCAGATGAGTACATAGAGCAGATGAGTGCATAGAGCGGAGAAGTGAGGAGAGCTGATGAGTGAGGAAACAGATGAGCGCAGGGGAGCGGATGAGTGCGGGGAGCTGATGGGTGCGGGGAGCTGGTGAGTGCGGGGAGCTGGTGGGTGCGGGGAGTAGATGAGTGCCGGGAACGCATGAGTGCGGGAGAGAGCGAATGCGGGGAGCGGGTGACTGCGTAGGGTGGATGAATATGAAATTCAGGGGCAAACAGGACTGCATGTGTGCGGCAGACAGGAGTGCATGCATGGGGCAGACAGGAGTGCGCGCGGCAGACTGGAGTCCATGAGTGCGTCGAGCAGACCGGAGTGTGTAGCACTGACGGGGACGCATGGAATGAATAAAAGTACATAGAAAGGTCTGGAGCGCATAGAACTGCGCGACGAACATAGTATGGTCTGAAATGCAGGTAACGTTTGAAAGAGCATCTAACCCACCATATCACACCCCACGCTTACTCTCTTTTTTACACCACCACTCAACTAGAACACAGAGATACTATGACACCATTCGGTATAACTGTTCTCATAATAACATCTCCCGCTCACTCCCCATCAATCTAAGTAAACACTGCTGGTTACACCCCCCCCAGCCAGGCGTTCTCCTCAGGCCTAACACAGCCACAGTCGGTCTGGACAAATCCAGCCAGAACGAACACATACCCCTGATCTCAACCATCACACCTACCGCTATGAAGCAGCTTTTTCACGAATACCACACCAGCTGCACACATACCCGGTGCGCACATGCGCCGTTGACTCTCCCTACCCTCTCTACTGACCTGAACTTCGGTTCCCAAGGGCGTTCAACCTACCAGCACCTTCAGACTATACCAATGGTATATAAGGCGCTATATAAATGCGAAATAACATAACAAAACATTACCTTCTGTCCACCTTATTCTATTCCCTCGAGTACTGATGGCATAATTACCAGACAACTGCTCATAAGAGTGAATTGAGTTATGATTAAGAGTACGTTCAATTACCACATTGTTGATCAACTCATTTGGTATAAAGCTACTAAGATTTATAAAACCCTTCTCAGTTGTTAATATGAAATCAATCCATGAATGCTGCAGATCATTAGTCCAAATGTAAAATAAATCATCACTCTTTATATTGACCAATTGCAATAGTTGATATGCCTGCAAAAATAGTAGCCATCAACTGGTATCATTTCTTATTCCCTCCTCATCAGAACCTATGGTCCATAAACAATGCTGATTCGTAATGTAGTAGTAGTCTTGAGAGATTATAACTTCTTTGTTTGGAAACTGTGGTTGATGGAAATGTAGGTCTTCTGATATATAGTATGGGCCGTTCGGATAAGAAGTCTGCCAAACTGCAATCAAAAGTTCAATTTGCTCAATAATCATTTCCAATTTATCATTACCTGGTGGGTTATATGCGTTCAATAGCAGGATGTTACATTTTTTGTTTCTCAATGTCTGCTCTACCATGACGGCCAGGACCTGTTCATATTTCTGTGTAGGATGGAACACTATTGCCTTTAGATAATTAAGAGCTGTTGTGATCAATCCTCCGAAAGGTTGACCTTTGTCATTTTGTTTTAGCATTTCTTTGAAAAATAATATACCCATCAACTATTAGGTCCTGTATTAACCACATTTCTTGCAGAAGAAATATATCCAGAGTGACTAGAAAATAAAGTCCCAGGGGGTTATCTAAGAAAGATCAGAACCCCTTTTGTTCCAGGATCTAATGACAATGTGTGGATTACTAGAATACTTTAGTCACTCTACCCCGTCATATTCTGAGTAGACCAAAAAATCTGTGGCGTAACAGGTAACTTCTTTTGAGCTGAAGTGAGGAACAGATCTTGGCTAGAATATCATTAATTACTGTTCCTTGCAAATAATCCTCAGAATTTGGCATTACAGGTTTATTTTTGCTCCTCAGCACCGTCTTCATTTCTATGGCGTATTCATATGCCATATGCTGCAAAAAGTAGCTAGCTTGTGTCATAATACGTTCTATTTAAATGGGTGATACAAAATGGATCACTGTCCAATTAGGTTCCCAGGATTTTCGTGGGATTTCTACTTGTTTTAAAACATGCATAGCTATCATCTTTAAAGGTATAATTCGAGGAAACAATTCTAGCACATTTGAATGATTCAAAAAGGGGCTAGGCGTTGTAGCAAATACATCTATTATTTTTATTTTTATTTGAAGCCCCGTTAATTGCTTGATCGGATAAGTAGGCTAAATCCAGTATATTACACTTCCTCAATTAGCTCTGAGATGTCAATGTGTTCACTGTTATCATCAAAATGCTGAAACGCACTTCCTGTGAAAGGCCTTGCAGTTGGCGAAGTTGGCTCTTTATTATTCCTTTTAGTGTTTATTACTGAAAGGAAGAATTTATCTTTAGTTAACTTATTTTCTGCCACTACATCTTTCAGGGGGTGACTGGCATTCTCCAATTGAAGGCCAGGAATATAGTCTTGCGTTTTCCTTCTCTTGTCTGCTTGTTCCTTTTTAGTTATAATTGTGAAACCTTTTGCAGATTCATGACATTTCAGGTGTTTCAGGAAAGTTGCTGCTAAGTCCTGTATTTCCACAGTAGCCTTAGGAATGTTTTTCCAGCTATGACTGCATGATTGCTTTTTTTCGTTCACATTTTACCAGTTGTAGTTAGTTTCAATAGATTGTCACGGGCCAATGACTCCTGAAGAGGCAAATTAATATTTGTCCATACCTGAACATCCTGGGCATTAGCACATTCTTGTTCTTGCATATCTTGTATAGTAATTGATGAAATGTTTGTATGTCGTGCCTTGGTGATGGTCTCCTCATTTGTTACTGGCTCCGGTGTAATCTGCATAGGCAACAACATTTCTTTCAACTCGTTTAAATCCTGTTTAATTATTTGTTTATCTTTATACATTGAATTACAGAGCGCAAACAGGGCTTTGAATATCGTCATAAATTCAGGTTCAATACATGGATCTTCCAAAGTGGAGGCACCACTTGAAGAAACACTACATTGATGTTTTGGTGAGGATGCATAAGCATTGCAATAGAAGTTACGTTTGGCGATTTTGCCAAGTCAGAGAGTGGAATTGGGCATACATCTTCTACCCATGTACTATGCCCAGCCATGAGTGTTGTCTGATTACCACTGTTTGAAGCTGCCTGCAAATTCAGACACAACTTTGAAAGCGAGTTGTTTTCAATTGCATTATCCACAGACAAGTTAGGGTCAATGATAGATGTTGTAGTTGTTCCTTCTGGAATTTTATCTAAAATAGGCTCAGAAGTAGTTCTTTTTTTTGTAGGTTTGAGAAAAGCAGTGATCTTACTACGATCGTGATAATCAATCTTGTTTAAATCAAGAATAGAATGCGTAACTCCTACCAATATTGCTTTGGATTGCTTATTCAGATTTTTTGCAGTTCCTTATTTATTTCCACGTCCGCCTAGCAGCCAGGACTCGGGAGCATGAGGCTCATTCTTTATATCGGAGTAAATACCTATGACTGGGAGCAGGCACCCTTGCGCGACCTCTGCAATGAAGACCAAGCCATGGGACTGTTTTTTTTACGTGTCAGGGTTCAAAGGCCAAAACAACCCGCAGTCAGCTCTTAAGTGTTTGTATTTATAAAATAAAGTTTTTAACACATTTGTCGAGGTTCAAAGGCCAAAGGCCCGCAGTCATCTCTTTAAGAATGTGTATCTAAAATGAGGAAAAGGACTTTGTATCAAATTATGAACACAATTAATCCATCATTTCCTTCAGCCAAACCGCTGCATCCAATTCTTGTGTCACTTGGAAAACTCACCTACGCAATTAAGAGCAGTTCCAAAAAAGTTCAGTAGTTCCAATAAAGTTCAGTTCCCAAGGTTCTGGAGCTCCTCTCAAATTATCAAAGACACCAAACTCACAAAACACACAGCCAGGGGTGGACTGGCCTTTAGGGAACTCTGGAGATTTCCCGGTGGGCCTCTGCACCCTGGGCCTCTTTTCTGTGGTATTTCCAAATTTTCTCATAGGAAAAGCATTGGGCTTGCTGAAAATGTGTCATATAGGGCCACTTTGAACTTTATTTCCAGGGCCTCTTTCAGTCCCAGTAATTATTTACAGGGCCTCTTTTAGTTCCCAGTCCAGCTCTGCACACAGCGCTGCACTCCACGCCGGTTTGACCTTTTTGTAGTTGAAGGACCTCCTCCTCAGGGCAATGGAAAGAGAAACCAGAATTCCAATAGATTCCAGCAAGAAAGCACAGTGCAAATACTGCAAAACACATAGCGCTACACACTGTGCAGCGCTCCGCGCCAGTTTGTGCTTTTTGTAGAGGAAGGACCTCCAACTCAACGCGATGGAAAGGGAAACCAGACTTCCTGCAGATTACAGCATGAAAGCACTGTGCAAAAAACAAATCGCTGGACACTGCAAAATCACCAGAAATACACACTGAAGCCATAGAGTAGAAGTCCAAAAAGCCAAATGCCAGCAACTGGATCCAGTAGAAACCGTTTGTAAATGGTCAACTGTGATTTCCAGTAAATCAAAATAATCCCCTATTTAGAAACATCTATCTCTGCCATCAGGGGAGACACAATAATGTAAATTCCATAAAGAGAAAGATGAGCACAATTTTATACTAAGACTCTCATTAGACAGATCCCACAGAGCTCATGAATACCCGGCACTCAATGTCCTGAAAAAATAGACTTGGTGCAACATATTTAGAACAATTAATCACTTACAATGTATTGATATTTGATACAAAACCTAAAATAAAATATATGTATAGACCCTAACAAAAACCACAGTGGGTATATATAATACATAAGAATCACTTCATTATTCATAAAAAACAAACATTAAATCAATAAAAGACACTGATACATAACAACATCATACACTATAAGGGGCTAATTCATAGAAATCAACGCACAAGTGGCGCCCACGGCTGGCGCACAGAGAGAACGTGCGCTAATCTGTGGCAGCCACGTGCGCCAAAACCCATTTAAGCACACAGCGTATTCATGGATACTTACATCCATAACCAGCCGTGGCGCAGAGTGGCGCAGCGACCCTGAAGCAGCGCCAGTTACACACCCAACCCGGACCCGTGGAGCAAAAAAAAAAATTCACACAAATCCCCTACATGGCGCAAAAGGCCAGTGGACCAGCATACAGCCCCCCAACCACGAAAACACGTGGAAAACTCCATGCGCACCCCTCGGAATACGTGCACCCTGCTCGCACCAACGAAATGGCATGTGAAAGTCCATGCGCACCCCCGGAATACGCCTACCCTGATCACGCTAGCAAAAACGCATGTAAAACTCCCCACGCACCCCCGGAATACACGTACGCCAGCATAATCGGATGTGAAAGTCCACGCGCACCCCGGAATATGTGTGCCCCGCTCGCACTAGCAAAAATGTGTGTAAACCTCCCTGTGCACCCCCGGAATACACGTACCAAGCTCGCGCCAGCGAAATCGCGTGTGAAAGTCCACGCGCACCCACGGAATACATGTACCCCGCTCGCGCTAGCGAAAACACGTGTAAAACTTCCTGCGCACCCCCGGAATACACATACGCCAGTGAAATCACATGTGAAAGTCCATGCGCACCCCCGGAATACACATACCCCGCTCGCGCTAGCAAAAACGTTTGTGAAAGTCCATGCGCACCCCCGGAATATGCATACCCCGCTCGCGCTAGCGAAATCACGTCTAAAACTCCTAGCGCACCCCGGAATACATGTACCCCAGTTAAATCACGTGCGAAAGTCCACGCACACCCCTCAGAACATGCGTACCCCGCTGCGTCAGGTAAAATGCGTGGAGAAAGTCCACCCTGTGGTGTGGCCTGTCTGCAGGGCATGCCCAGGGGTGATGGGCTTCCTGTGGGGCATGCCCAGGGGTGATGGGCTAACTGCAGGCCATGGAGAGGGTGGATGGGCTGCCTGGACTTTCATACGCGATTTCACTGGCGCAAGCGGGGTACGTGTATTCTGGGGGTGTGTAGGGAATTTCACACGCGTTTTTGCTAGCGCGAGCGGAGTACGCGTATTCCGGGGCTGCGTGTGGACTTTCACACGTGATTTGGCAGTGTGTCCCCCCCTGGGTATGTCACCCCTCCCCATGCCCCGCAGGCAGCCCATCACCCCAGACCATGGCCCGCAGGCAGCCCATCACCCCATACCATGCCCCGCAGGCAGCCCATCACCCCAGACCATGACCCACAGGGAGGCCGCATGGCACCATGCACTCAGGAGCACCGACTCATGTCCCACCACCCCCCATTGACGGGCACCTGCAAGCAGGCCCTGACTCAGGTCCCCCCACCCCCCATCCCCTCATTGATGGGTACCTGCCAGCAGGCCCCGACTCATGTCCCCTCACATCCCCACCCTCCCCCATTGACGGGCACCTGTCAGCAGGCCCCGACACATGGCCCACTAAACAACATGTCCTAACAAAACAGACCCATGGCCCTAATGCCAATCCAAATCCCCCTTGCCCCCCAGTACAAGCATGCAATCATCCACTGCAACCACTCCCAAATTACCCATGCCATGACAGTCTGAAAAGCACCACCATGCCCATGCATAAGTGCACAACAGAGCCACACATTGGCAACACATGACTGAGGCAATGTACATTGAGACATGCTCAAAACCAAGGATAGTACACAACACCAATCATGAAGTTAAAATAAATGTATTGAAAACATAATGAAATAACATAATGAAAATAAAATCTGCAAATTAATAAATAATGAAAGCTATTACCAAAAAAAAAAGAAAATCCAATAAAAAACAAAAAACCACTGCATGAAAAAAGAAAAGTGGTCCATCACCAATGTCAATATGAATTAAATAATCAAAAAAAGAAGAAAACCATTGATCCATGGGAATTGTAAAAAAAGAAAGTATGTACAAGTCTTCAACTATATACAATCCAAGCCCAAAGGGTCCATGATCCCAAAACAAAAGGAAACCTACAAAAAAAGTCCTATGAATAATAAAGTATATACATAAAGTGGAGCAAAGTCCATGAACTAAAAAAAGAAAAGAAAAAAAAAGAAAACCTAACCCTAAAGAACTATGTACAAAGGCGGCGGGCAAGTCCAACGGCTCACCTGTTGATGTCCCGGGCCAGGGCATCATCGAACTCCACGTCGATGTTCCGGAGGCAGGTCTCTTCCCTGGCCTTGTGGTCTCGCAGGGATGCATCCATGGCCTCCTCCAACTCCCTGCAAGTTGCATCAAGGCACTTAGCCCACCACAATGCCCTGAGCATGGAGTTCTCTGCCCTGACCTCCTGCCCTGCGGCCGATGCCTGCCCCCGGGGTGTTGATGGCCCGAGCCATGATGCCTCCCACGCTGAGCCTGCTGCTGCCTCCCACACAACTGCCTCTGCCACCACGACGGCCTCCGGACTGATGGAATCCACCGGCGCCGTCGTGCATGTGCCCTGCCCGATGATGCCGGCACATCCTCTATCTGCTGGGGTCCAGTTGGAGGGGTGGCCACCCCTGCTGGACCTCCGACTCCCGACTGTGGCAGGGATGGGATCTCCATCAGGCTGGCTGCATTGGTTGGGGCGGATCCCCAGGGGGCCCTGGTGGTATCTGGGCCTGAAGACGGCACGGAGAGTGAGTGGCGTATAGTGTGCACAGAGGAGGATAGGGGCGCAGGACTGGCCGACACATGGAGGAAACCCCCGACTATGTTCCCTCCCAACTGGGCCACGTTGGCACACAGCTCTTCGTGATGATGTGCGTGGTCCCCCCAGGAAGCACGCACGTTATCACAAATGTCACGTGTGCACAACGCGACACCAATCAGGAGGGACTCAATCTGGTCACGGGTCCCCACGTCCGCAGGTAGAAGAGTGCCAGATGACGTGGACCTCCCCCCTACCTGCGGACGGGCCTGGGACGGGGCATCCCTGCTGGTGCATGGTGCTGCAGTCACATTGTCAGGGACAGAGACATCCCCAGCACCTCCGCTGTGACCTGTGCTGCCTCCTGCCCCTGCCCCTGGACTGCACCACTTGCACCAGTGGTACCACCCCCACCAGGCTCCATGTTCCACTCTGTAGCGGCCTCCTCCTCCTCTGTACACACCACCAACCTAGATGACTCTGCACCGTCTTCTGCCATTGCAAGCCCCTCCGGGGGCTCATCTGCCCCTTCCGCTGCAGCCGTAGTGGCAGACGTGGCACCAGCCCTCTCGCTCCCGGATGATGGAATTTCCTGGGAGGGTGACTGGGCCTTGTGTCGCCGGCCGGTGGAGGCATCCCTGCCGCTTTCCTCCACAGCAAGGTCTCCGCCCTCTTCTTCACTCGCCGCTGTGTAAAGGGAGACATTGAACACAAGCATCAGGGTACTGAACAATAATCCCGTAGACACAAAGCAATAGCACATGAGTGGCACTGTCAAACTTCACTTCCATCATGTAACTCCACAACACATGGGTCAGTGCAGGCAACATACATGCAGGAACAGGCATGGCACATGCAACAGACATTGGCATCCATGTCCAAGGCACCGTAGATACATCCAATGGTGGGCTGATACTCACATGCATCATGGGACATGCTGGTCACATGCACACATATCACCGGAGGGTCATGCATCTGGCCCCGTATACCTCCAGACACAGTGGATAGAAGGATGACTAGGCTGTATCAGTGAATCAACACATTGGCATGAACATGTGTCATGCATCCATGGCGCACATACTACTCAGACACACGGACATGTACACCATGCATGTCCATGACAGCAGCACACATCTCTCACACCCCAAACATGTCCAAGGACAGACACAGGCATGCATACATGTGTGCATTCTGCATGCTGCTCCGCATGATGCATTGTAACAAATACACCATCCATGTGGGTCACGCCTGACTGGACTCACATGCAGCACCATCATGTCCCTGCACACACACACATCCATGCATGACCCATGTCACACATGCAGCCAAGTCGCTGACTACCAGCACACTGCAACATGCACTGTTTTAAATGTGAATGCATGGGCACTTACCACTCGACTCCAGACGGGCCTGCATCCTGAGGATCTGGTGGTGAAGTACTGGGGGAATGCGATCCAGGACCCTCATCTGCTGGGTGGTAAACTGGTCCCAGCGCCTCACTGCATCCGCTGTGTCCAAGAGGCGCCGGGCCTTCTTGAGGGTCCTGGACTTGTAGTCCTCCCAGCGCTTCTGGACGTGTTTGATGTTGCAGGGTGCCACCCCCTCTGCGTTGATGGCACCCACTATGTCCTTCCAGATCCTCTTCCATCCTTCCTTGTCGGCGCGCGATGGTGCGAAGAGGGGATCATAATGCCCCAGAACTTGCTTCACCAGGATACCAACTTCCTTTTCACTGAAGCTGGTAGCCCTCTGCCTCTCTGCTGGGGGGTTGCCACTGGTGCCGGATGGTGTTCCATCGGACATGGCAACCCCCGAGGCAGGTGTGGGTGGGCAACTGGGTCTTGGGGCTGGGCTGTGGAGTGATGGAACACCAATCGGGAGTCTTCTGTTCCAGCAGGGGTAGTCACAGCAACTGGACCCCTGCAGATGGCAGATGTGCAGGCACCAAATGTCAGGGCACGGTGGCAGCAGGCAGGCAGGCAGCAGCAGATGACTCGTGGGAGGCTGCTCGGGGCTCTGGGGGGCAGTAATTCGGCCTTCTGGGCAGGAGCATTGTCTTCTGTGTGTTGTTGCGTGGCCAGCTTGATACAGAGTGATTTGGCACGTGAAAAACAGCCTGTTTGCGTGAATTCCGAGGAAAGGCCCTTAGCACGTAAGCGCATAGTTGATGTAACTCGCGCGCAGGCGTTTCTCTCAGCACGGGTTAAAGGTTCCACATGGGTTTCCATCGATCTGTACGTGCTTTTTGTGGAGAGCGGTGCGTGTGTTTTCCAGACGTTGGGGTTCACACGCAATTACTTCACAGCGGCTACAGTGCATACTTCTTCTTTTGGCATGGATGTTGGCTACGCATTCTTCTTCTACAAGCAAGGCAGACGGTGAGTCTCACATGCTATTTATCCCGCTGTGGGTGTCCCTGTTAGTCGTGTACCCCTTTTTTTCGGGCATACCAGCCTGTGTGTTGATCACGTACGCATTTTTTGTGTTCCTGGCTGCCACAGCGTACTGTGTGTTTTGTTACACGCACGTGGGCTACAGGGGTCCCGTATCTCTTTTTCTTGCTTTTTTGGGATGCCTGAGCGTTGCGTGACCCATCATTTTTCCTAAGGGGCCACAGGCAGCCTTGCAGGAGCACAGAGGGGATGTTTGCATCACTTACCTTGCTCACCTCACCCAAGTTGCCCAGGACAATTGTTGTGTGCACCTCCCATTGTTATTAGTACATCTGTGCTATGGGTGGAAGGCCACAAAAGGAGAGGGGTGGCTCAGTTGGGCGGCCTCCACGTGCCCATTCCACTCCCATGCGCAGCACCTGTGCATGTGGTTGTGGATGTGGGGGCACTACCATGTCCACCAGTACGCCCTGCCGTTTTGCAACATTGTGCAGGAAACATGCTGCCACGATGATCCTGCACACTACTGGGGGTGCATACAGTAGCTGCCCGCCAGAGCGGTCTAGGGACCAGTAGCGTGACTTGAGCACTTCAAATGTGCCCTCCACTATGGGACAGGTTGCAATACGGGCTGCGTTGTACCTTACCAGGGGTGGGGTGGTGGTGTTCTGTATTGGCGTCATCATGTGGGTGCTCAGAAGGTAGATACTGTCCCCATGGGAGGTGATACTGGTTGTCATTAGTTTGGTTTGTGTGTTTGTCTGTGTGTGACGTGCATGCATGTGCAGAAGCATTTGTACTCAGCAATGAGCCATGTGTCGCCATTCTTCACAGCTTCCAGGTCCCGGCTCAGGGCGGACATTCTGTATATGAAACTGTCATGGGTGGACCGAGGATAGTTAGCATAGGCAGAGGTGATGACCCCCTGTGCATCGCATACAACCTGCATGTTGCTGGAATGCCAGTGCTTGCGGTTGCGGTGGATATTCTCTGTGGCCCTAGGTGGACGTAGGGCCACATGGGTGCAATCTAGGGCACCGAGCACTATGGGGAACTGTGGCACCCTGTGGAAGTCCTGGACCATGGTCTGCCTTTTTGTGGGTGTTCTGTGCATGTATATGTGCCTGCGGACTGAGGGTCGCACAGTCATGATTGCCAACACCTGGTGTAGGCAGCGTGACTGTGTGGGCTGTGAGACCCACCCCCACTATGGCAGTGGTCTGCTGAAATGACCCAGTGGCCAGGAAATGCAGGACATTGAGCCCCCTTTCCAAGGGGCTCAGTGCTTGGGAGCACAAGGTGGGTGATGGGTGACGTGAGGTCATCCTCCCACTCCTGGACCAGGTCTAGGATGGTATGAGGTGCAAACCTATACCTGCCATAGACCTGGTCATCAGGCATCCCAATAAGGCTGGTCCTGGGCAAAAAAATGTGGGGCCTGGCTATTCACCTCCTCCTGCGGTGTCCCCTGATCAGTGCTGCGAGAAATGGGACATTCATCGTAGCTGTATATATGTGTTTGTTGTTTGCGTGCACTTTTATGATGCACGGGGATGCTACGCCTGCCTTCGTGTGGTGGACGAGTTTAGGCCTGTGCGTGTCTTTTGCCGTGCGCGGGTTTCCCCTATTCGATTCTATGAATACGTGTAGTTTGCATGCGTGTGGGATTTCTGTGTACTTCCCAGCAGTACTTCCCCAGTTACGCCCTTATTGTCACGCGTTGTTCCCCATTCCGCGTGTTCTGCCCCGTGTTCTGCCCCCTTTTTGGTGTGTGCGCTAACGTTGTGCGCTTTTGCTGTGTGCGTCGCGCACGGCATTCGGGATGTTGCAGTGACGTGTACGCCTGTGTGCGCCACGCGTGGATTTGGCGCACATCCCAGAAAAAACATGCGCAGGGCTTTCCATGAATCGCACACGTGCGATACGCACGCGTGCACCGGCTTTTTCACGCTTACGGCACTAATTTCGGCACACATTTATTCCATGAATTACCCCCTAAATGTGTCATAAAACCATATTCCCAACATGTTCTGTTCTTCATGCCCTATAATTGGGTAAACATTCTTCAGGGGAAAATTCTAAAACAGTAGATTTCTTCACCACCATGTAGTGGGGTCGTAGCGCATAACCAATGAGATGCCAATAAAACCTACAAAAGAACAAAAATAGTCTTTATAATCTGTCATATGAGAAACCTAATCCGCAACATATCGGATCCCTCCACCAACTGTAAACAATGACAGTCTAGAAAGGAACAACAAACTAAAGGCCATCACATGCCTCTTCTTTACAGAAAATCAAGTGATACTTTGTAAATGGCGAAATTCTTCATGTTCAATTCGCACAATGCGCCTTCAATCAGGCATATATATATCTTTTAATGGCTCGACAGTCACCATAGAATTCTTAAATCACTGGAGAAACAGTAAAACAACAAACAGGGAAACACAACACCTTATGTGTCAGAAAACAGTTTTTCCTTCTTCTGAGCAAAACCTTTTTCAGCTACAGTTATACAATTTCATCATGTACCTGTAGAAGTCCTTATAGAGTTCACACTTCAAATGATGCAGAACAAGAAACCGAACTAATCATTCTGGACAGTCACTGCGTGTTCTATAACCATTGTATGCCACTCTATAACAAGGGAATTACCAGTTTAGTATTTCATGGGTTCCTCAAACCATTACAGGATGGATGATAACCAACTCCCATGTAAATTCATGAATTACCTGAACAATCCATTTGCAGTTCACACATCCGCATTGTTCAAAGTCCCAAACTCTGAATGCAGAGCAGTTTACAATACATTTCATGTCATCTACAAAATGCTCATCAGATTTTGAACGCTAGGGAAAGGAGAGTTGACTCTGATGAAATATGAACCCAAGGTGACACGAGGTAGGCCAGTGACTTGGATGATGGCCAATGAGGTGTCATGATGCCACTGGACCCAATTGTGCCAGCAGAGGTGAAAGGGCGGCGTCGGTCGGCTGCGCTCCATGATATGAAGAACTCGGATGTGCAGAAGGTCTCCACAAGAAGGACTTGTAGGCATAGGCACCGAGTACAGGGGGTAAATGGAGGCAACCACCTCTCTACTTCTACAGCAACGGGGCATGAACGTCACTTTGCCCCCATAGAGATGTTTACACTTTTCCGCTGTGGGCTGTACTTGCCCAATGAGATTGCGCGCATTTGTCAGTGCTGCAGCAGATAAACACGATTGGCTTTTACGCCAAGTACATGGAGCTCGCTGTTGCTGAGGCAGTGACTGAGAGGTATCCGGGACAGGGATCCCCCAGCATTGTGGAATTCTTTAAAGTTGAATGACAGCCCTCAAATTAAAAAAAGCTGTACGGTTACACTGCAGGCTAGATAAATGTTACCAAGAAACTATATGTTGAGATCCACCAATAAATCCTTTAGGTTTTTTGAATTCCTTCTGTAAAATGGGCTCTAAAATGGCCCCTGGTCTCCTGGGATGGGGTCGGGCTCTCTTGCTTGCTCATATTCACAGAGGCGGGGAGCAATTTTGCTCTCGTAGGGAAAATCAGAAGTTGGCTGCCATGCTCGCAAGTGCTGAGATGGTGGGTGGCTCCTGTTGGCAAAATCTAGCTAGTCTCATGCCTAGTCTAGTGCCAGCAGATAGTTCATTGTTATCGGAGGAGCTCTTGTAGCCAGAAACAAAGATTTGGGACGGAAAGGTGAGCCGGGACCCATTCTCCAATCATCACTACCGTCATGGTGAGTATTATTATACAATGAGGCTCATTACGAGTTTAACTGTTGTAGGATACCAGCAAACTGTAGTACCGTTTCTGCCACTTGCTCTGCCGGAATTACCAGCAGTTTCCAAGTGTCAGAAATGCCGGTAAATCCCTATTCGACTCCATGGGGGGATTTTCCAGTATTACCAGCACCAGTGTAACAGGCCGGTAATATCGTCAGATCTTTCCTTGTAGGGTGGCGATATATCTCCAGCTAAGAGCTGCAGGTAAATCCTTCACCCTACTGGCCAACGTATTGTTGACCGTTCCAGAAAAGGGCCGGTACACGTTATTACTAGCACTTTATTTCTGGAGCGGCCAACTTATAATGAGGTCCCATGGGTTTATAAACAGTTGTCGTATTTGATGGCCTGTCACTAAGTCGAAAAACAAACAACTACGATTTGGAACAAGAGTAGCCCGCGGCAGCGCTGGCTTTATGTTTGGCGTGTAAAGCTTTTGCAACTTGAGCATAGGGATGTGGTTGCAGTTTTTGTAAGATTATGCATGGGAAGGCCCAAGGTGTTTTTTCTATGAATGGGATATTTTACTTGGTGTCATCTTGTAGCTGGGGGATTGAACCTGGCTTTTCAGCAACCAAGAATATTAAGTCATGTAATACAGCAGATTTCTTTTTGATTATTTAAAAAAAGAACATAAAAGATAGTAAACAAAAAAAGGCATGTAGGGTTGGAGCACTTTTATTGTGTTTCTTCCAAGAATTCAGGAATGACTTTGCTGTTGCTAGCCAATCCTGGGATTGCCTTTATTATGATTGTACAGGCGGTTGGTGCAAAGGCAGCAGCGGGCTGGCACCCGAATTGGTTTTTAGAAAGGCATCCCAGGGCATTAGCTGTATTGCATTTTCATTCACCATAATCAAACCTTGTAGTGCATAGGGTCTGTTAGTGTTATTTCTATGCAGCCTTCTGAGAGGTAATGGCCTAATTGGTGCTGTAAATCCGATCCCGGTGTAATAAAAATGTCTTAACCAAGTTTACATTCAGCCACTTGATTTATAAGCAATACCGTTTTGGCTTCTTTATAGGTTTTAGATATGCCTTTGGCAGGCACTAACCCCATATGCTCAGGTACTAACACCATGTTCCTTAGCTTGCCATCTTATGTCCAGGGAGTACCATTACAGCAGTGCCTGGCAAATACCTGTCCCATGCCCACACAACAGCCAAAACCTTTGGCTTTTCCAGTGCTTGTTTTAGAGGGTGGCAGGGTGGTTGCAGAGATCACCTGTGATTGCTCGTAGATGAGGGGGGGGGGGCAGGACAGCCTGCTTTTTATAGTGGAGGCATAGCTCTTAAAGGGGTCTCTTGCTATTGTTTTCTTGTGGTTTCAGCCGGGTATGTCTAAAGGCATTTGCCATAAGACGTGTTAGTTTAAAAGTGGGAGCTTTGCCATTCAGCAAAAGGATCCCCTTTTCATTCAAGGCATCATGCTCGTATTTGTTTGCAGAACCTGTAAAAAAACAATTTCGAGTGTCAGTATGTATCTGCATAGTACTCTGTATTGGGACCCTCGAAAGACAGATTGACCAATCACAATCTGCCTTTGTTTGTTTGTTTATTATTTGGTAATGCGCACCAAACCCTTATGTAGCTTTGCGCAACAGGTAGAAGGATACTTAAGGCTTGGTTACACAATGGAAAAAAGTACAGTAAAGGCAATAGGACAATACAGTTAAGTACAGTGATGTGATACAGTAGGTTGCATACATAGACAGGTACATAGGTGTATATGGCAGAGTCTTCAGTGATCACATGTCATTAGCACGCAGCCAGTTTAGAGTATTGCGCCTAAAGCTGTAGTAGGACTGGCCCGTTGTGAGGGCTAGGGTAGAGCATTCCAGGATTGCGCGGCTTTCACCGGGAAGCTACTACCTCCCGCTTTGGTTAGCTTAAATCTAGGTATCTCTAGGTAATGGGGGTTGGCCGCTCTGTAAGGGCGAGTCAAGGTTCTTCTAACCATTCTCTCTGTAAGGTATGACGGTGCTGCATTGTTAAGGCATTTGAATGTGAGCGAGAATGTTTCAAGTAGGATCCTGTCGCTTATCTTTAGCCAGTGGTGATCTCTTCTGATATTGTATATGTGTTCTCTTTTAGGTATGATAAGGGCTGTTCTGAGGGCATTGTTTTGTAACATTTGTATTTTGTTAAGGATGTATTTGTTAGCTCCTAGGTATAGGGCCTTGCAGTAATCTAATTTTGACAATATTAGGGCATTGGCAAGGGTGATGCAGCTGGCTTTAGTTAGAAATGGTCTGCAGGCCCTGACAAGCTAGCAGGTGTAGGCGGTAGAGGATGCCATGGAGTTAACCTGTTTCCTTAGGGTAAGGGTGGAGTCGAAGTAGAAACCTAGGGTTTTTACCCCTTTAACTACTTTGATTGTGATGCCGTCTATATTGAATGCAGAGTAATTGGAATTCAGTTTTTTTAAGTTGGCATCAGAACCCCGTCTCAGGATCTCTGTTTTATCGTCATTCAGGCATGGGAGGCCATCCATGACTGAATGGGGAGGTATATTTTATTTACCAAGGCCGTGCCCTCGTCAAAATTGCCCGAAAGGGGAATGAGGATCTGGGTGTCATCTGCATAATTTGTGTAGATAACACCCAGTCTGTCCAATTTGTCAAATAGTGGCTTGGTAAATATGTTATACATGGTGGGCGAGACCCATGATCCTTGTGGAACGCCGTAAGTGGTCGGGATTGGGTCCACTGATGCAGACAGGGAGAAGACTCTCATTGTTCTATTTTCTAGAAAGGACTGGACCCAGGCTATTGCATCGCTCGAGAAATGGGCTGCCGATGCCAGGTGTTTACATAAAACTGCATGGTCTACCAAGTCGAAGGCCGCCAACAAATCGAGGAGAAGTAGCATGGCCATTTTACCTTTGTCCTTGAGCTCGTCAATTTGGGTTTTTAGGTCGATTAATGGCGTTTCCGTGCCATGTTGTGGCCTGAATCCAGATTGGCAGGAGCCCAATAGGTGGTTTGTTTCAAGGTAGTTCTGAATTTGCAAATATGCCACTCTGTCAATTATTTTGAGGAGAAAGGGTACCGTGGAGATGGGTCTGTAATTAGTAGGGATGGAGGGGTCTAGGGTTTGTTTCTTAAGCAGTGTTAGAACCCAGGACTCTTTTAAGTTACTTGGGGCTGAATTGGTCTTAAAGGAGGCATTGATAAGCTTTGAGATGAAGGGCTCTAGGTCCCTCGCGGCATCTTTAATTATTTGAGCATGGCAGTTGTCGCCCTGACAGTTAGAAGGTTTCAGAGATAAGATCATTTTCTCAGTTTCCTGGATGGAGACTTTAGTGAAGCTGAATGGTACTGTGGTGCTGGTGTTTTCAATGGGGGTGGTGGGTTGCGTCTCTGTGGAGAGCAGGAAGGCTTTTTTGTTAGCAATTTTGATTTCGAGTGATGTTATTTTGTTGGACAGGGCATTCTGAATGCTGGTGCACCATTGTTTAACCTTAGGTGCATTATCTAAAGGAGGAATAGGGGATTCCAATTCCTGGAGGATCACGAAGAGTTCCTTGGTATTGTAAATGGCTTTGGATATTCTTTCTTTGAAAAGATATTTTTTGGTGCAAATTATTTCTTTTTTGTAGTTGTTGGCAAAGTGGTTTGGTTGCGTTTTGTTTTCGTCCGATGCATGCGTCTCCATAAGGATTGTAGTTTCCTTTTTTGGAGTATCAGTTCTTTAAGGTGGGGTGTAAACCAGGAATTGAGGTAGTCCTTTTGTTTACTTCTGCGCAACTTAGCTGGCACAATGATATTTAGGGCCTTAGTCATGGTGTTGTTGAAAACCTCAATGAGGAGGTTGGGGTCTGAGTTACTTGGTAGGGAATTAAGGGATGGAAGGAGATGAGATAGTAAATTATCTGGCGTTATGTTTTTTTTTACATCTGGTCGGGCGTGGTGATGCCATAACTAACGACTTTAGGTGTTTGTTTGTCGATTGTTAAGGAGAAGTCAATCAGGTGGTGGTCACTGGGGACCTGTCCACCTCCAACAAGACTTGGTCATCCTGTATTAATAGTGTACTACTGCGCTAACTCTGAAGACCTTGCGATCTACTTGGGAGCCTAAGTGCTTTACGAAGGCCCCCACTTTTGCACGCATATCTTTTTGTACAGTGCCTATTGTTTATTTATGTAACTACTTTGGCTACTCTTTGTCTTCGCCCTATTTTGTACATTGTATATATCCTGTAATCATGCATTTACATTTACATGCAAAATGTACATTATGTACATTTTGCAACTTTGTAAATACTGTATCCTGTGTATATTCGTAACTTTTGTAAGCTTTGCATTTCCATATTGTTGCGCCCTTTTACTCACGAGTCTGGTGCGCCTAACAAATGAATAAACAAACAAGCAAACAGTCCATGGTTGCGGGGATATTTTAGTTATGGATGTCGTGCATTTCATGTCCGCTACCCAGTCAAGGGTCCTACCTTTGACATGGGTTGGGGCAAGGACTTTTTGGGTAAATCCATGATCTGACAGGATGGTTGCTATTGAGTGAGCAAGTTTGTCCTCTGGATCATTAAATCCCAGGTTGAAATCGCCCAATATTAATATCTGTGTTGAGTCTTTAGTGTTGTTAGCCAGGAGACTGGATAGGTCCTCCTCAAAGGTGCCAATGAGTCCTGGAGGCCTATATAGCAGGTAGATGGTTAAGGTATGGCAACTGGATATGGGTAGTTTGGCTGTGAGCATTTCACAGGACTTGAGTGGTGGAGGAGTCAGAAGTCTTATGGCGAGGTTGGTTTTTGCAAAAATGGCTAAACCGCCCCCTCTGGCATTGGGTCTGTCTACTCTGAGCATCTGATAATAGTCGGGTATTGCTAACATAAGGGCAGGGCCTGCTGTGTCATGGAGCCATGATTCAGTGACTGCTAGGATGTCCAAATCATCAGCGGCTAGGAAGTCTACTATTTCAGTGGCATGTGCAACTAGAGATCTACCATTGATAAGTGCTCCAACGATCGTGGCCGTGGCCTTTCTCGGGCGCGATTGTACAATCACCGCCCGCATCCACAACATAAAATAGAAAGGGGACTAGGTCCCTATTTGGATGATGGTGGCCATTTTTGGATATGTTTTTTATGGCTGCCGTCATCCGAAAAGGGACCTGGTCCCTTTTCCATTTTAATAGCCATGTCCATTTTTGTTCCTTTTCTTTTTCTCCACCGGAAGTTGGGGTGCGATTAGCTTTCACATCCCAGCAGCGGTGTGGGGGGAGAGGAGGTGGACATTGCCTTTAATGGCCCGCAGCCCGAGCTGAGGCCCGAGCTGAAATAAGCTCAGTCTGGCGGGCCGTTAAAGGCAATGACCGCTCTCCCGCCGGGGCTTGAAAGCTACATGAAAATTGCACTAGCTGGCAAAATACACTTTATAAACACTACACTAATATCCTACAGCATAATGCACTGAATGAACATTAGTCTAGTGTGCTCCAACATACAATTCTGTGTAACAATTACAAGTATGCACACTGTAAAACACTGTAGAAACATTGACATAGTCAAACCCTACAGCTTATAGGGATTTTCACAATTGCAAAAAATACCACAAAATCAGCCGTTTAAAAAAAACTGCAAAAACACCCGAAAAAGACAGTTTTTGCTAAAGCATGCTTTTTTTAAAATAAAAAATTCAAGGGTCAGATGTTCAAAACTTTTGGGTGGAAGTGATGAGATGTGCCAACCCAACTCAAAACTTGAGCCAAATATAGGAGCCACCCATGCCACAAAGGGCATATGAATGCGTGTTACACAGTTGATGGTCGTGCAGAGTATGGGCTATCCCTCTGTCCCCAAATATCAAACTGACATCCACAGTAATACCAGTCAGAATGAATGTTAGGGCCAAAGATGGTAGTCCGTGGAGTCAGGACGCAGGAACAACCGGAAGAACCCCTGGAGCGCTGTAAGGGAAGGTATATGGTTATGTAATGTTACAGAATGCAGTATCTGAGTATAAACACCCGAACCACTGAAATACCTGTGAGTGTTGGAGCGTGGACCCAGGGAGGTTCTAAGGACAACAGGTCCGGGTGAAGCTTGATAAAGTCCTGGCAGGCAACCACCTAAGGCAGGACCGAGGTCCAAAACAAATAAGGGCTAGACACAAGGCAGTCCGTAGAGCAGCGTGGAGGTCGGCAACAGATGATCAAAGTTCCAAGGCAAGTTAGGGCAAGACACGAGGCAGTCCGTTATGGGAAAACAGTTCGGCAGCCAAATATATCCAAAGTTCCAAAGTTGACAGGGTTTAGACGAAGAATAATCCGTAGTACAAAAGCCGTGATCCAAAGTGAAAAAAGTCCTGAACGAAGCGCGAGCGACACGTGATCCCAAAAGAACAGCTGTGAAGCAAGGCTGTCAGTAACTGGACTCCTTTTATCCGACGTAGGGAAACACGTGACAACGGTCACGTGACGCAAGTTACCAAAGCGTTGCAGTATTGCTAGGCAACTAGTCACGTGATCTGCGCCGTGTTGTGTCGGACAGTCCTCCGTGAACAGTGTGATTGTTTGTGATGAAGGAGCCTCCAATTAACTTGCCACAAACGTGAAGGGCGATAAACTCCAGTTTTGTCAAGCGTGCCATGTCGTGCCCTACAGTGTGGAACCTGTTGAGGCAGTAAGGTACCTCTGTTGGGATGTGTGGATTTGAGTGCTGCTTGAGAGGAGGACATAGAGGGGCGTGTCTTTTGTGCGGGGGGCGGTGTGACAATGCGTGCATCGTACATGCGCCCAATCAAATGCCCCTTTTGACCCCTTTGAGTATTTGCTCAAATCTAGGGACGTTTCTGCACGTATGCACATTTAAAGGTGCATCCCAAATTCACCAATGGGATGCGCATTTAAATGCGCAGAAAACAAAGGCATCACCTTGTGCCTGTTTTGGAATATATATGTTTAGGGGGCAAGCAGTGACAGCAGAGGTATGAACGACTGCTGTCTCACTGGCATTTCTATCCCTAAACCATATAAATCACGTTTATCTTTTTATGGACAACATTTTAAAGGGACGGCCCCTTTAAGGGCCTGTCACGGTGAAATGCGCTCTGGGAGCCCATAAAGCGTTATTGTCAGAAGAGCACCCCTGAGACTAATGTATTTAAGGGGGCTGGCCAGCACATCATTTGCAGTACAACTCAGCCCCTTGGAAATGCGCAGGCCACCTTTGAGAATACGCTTTTTCCACCCATCGGGCATCTAAAAACTGCATCCTTGGGCACAAAATCTGTATTTACAAAACAAATAAAATTATGTTATGTAAGGGGATGAAAGGAGAGAGGAAGAGGCGTGATGGGGCTAGTTTGGGGGCTATCGGCAATAAAGCAGTGAGGGAGAGGTGTGCCCGAAAGGGCTCGTGGTAGGCCAGCGAGCATTGAGGGAGCGGTTTACTAGAAAGCTGAGACAGAGCGGCGGCCAAGAGGGGTAGCAATGGTTTAGAAAGCCGAGATGGAGCAGTGGGCCGGAAAAAGGGATGTGTGAAGAGCCTCCTAGAAAGGGAGCAAGGATGTGTGAAACTCTGAAGGACTGAGAAAGAAAAAAACGACGGTAGACTGCAGGAGGATCTGCAGAGCGTAAGGTGTGACTTGGCAGCATGGTTGGAAGTGTGGCAGGGACTGGGGAAGGCCTGTTGTCACTTGGCAGTGTGACAGTTTTATGCAATCACCTCAGTTCTGCAGCTCATTTTTCAAGTGATGCCATAACCTGGGTACAATCCTTCCTGGCAAACCGGACAATGAGAGTATTCTCCCTCCTAGCAGCTGCTGATCCCACACAAGTTTCATGCGGTGTCCCCCAAGGATCATGTGTATCTCCAACGATGTATAACATCTTCACTAAGCCTTTGTTCGACAAGTTGGACAGACTGGGTGTCATCTACACTAATTACGCAGATGATACGCAGATCCTTATCCCCCTTTCGGGCAACTTCTTGGTGGACACAGCCTTAGTGAATAAGATATATCTCCTCATTCAGGCATGGATGGCATCTCACGGCCTCTGCCTGAACGACGACAAAACTGAGTTACTGATCCACGGCTCAGAGTTGGCCATCAAAAAATTGGACCCTAATTATGCTTCATTTAACATAGACAATAATGTCATTAAAATGATGCCTGCAGTCAAAACTCTCGGGGTCTATCTTGACTCAGCGCTCACCTTCAAGAAACAAACCAACTCACTAGCATCCTCCACTGCATACACCTGCAAACTGATCCGAGCATGCAGACCATTCCTAACGGAAACTAGTTGCATTACTCTAGCGAACGCACTTATCATATCCAAGCTGGATTACTGTAATGCCCTATATGCTGGTTCTAACAAATACATCCATGACAAACTCCAAACGCTCCAAAATAACGCTATCAGAGTAGCCTTAAACATTCCTAACAGAGTTCATATCTTCACCGCTAGGAAGAATATTCATTGGCTAAAAATCAAAGACAGGATTGCGCTTAAAACCTTATCCCTTACCTCTAAATGCCTTAACAACATAGCGCCCCCCTACGTGGTAAACAGAGTCAACAAGAGAATCTCAAACCGGCCCACCAGAATGAGGAATGCCTACACATTAGTGGTGCCCAGATATAAAAAAAGCACAGCGGGCGGATCCAGCTTCCCGGTCATAGCTGCTCAAACCTGGAACAGACTCCCCCTTGACCTCAGAATGGACCAACCCTACACTAGCTTCAGGCGGAAAGTCCTCACCTGGATTCGCTCCATCGACACTTAGCCTGACCACCTTACCGCCACTTATTCTAGAGACTGCGGATGATTATAACTAGATTACTGGTTTCTAGACAACCTGCTCTATCTGCATTTCTGTATTTCTGTACTGCCTGTACATGCGTTCATCTTATCTGTATAACCGTTTTTTGTCTTGTAACCAAGTTCTCAAGTATCCTTGTGCTGCCTGCGCCCAGTTACCCTTGTGGGTTTGGTTTTTGCGCTATACCAAATAAACAAACAAACAAACAGAGTAGGTGATAATGCGCATGGCTGGCAGAGTCAGCGGTTTGGGAGTCTGAGTTGTGATTGAGAATTAGTGAGTGTGAGGAGTGTTAGTTTATGGACGGTTGGGGGATAGGAGAACATAGAAAGGAAATATTTGCAACATTACAACTGATAATTAACAAGAAATGTAATACAACAGGCACACACATCAAACTAAAAAAGTAGGGCAAAACAAACACTGTTCTGTCAAGACAGGGACAGCTGGGAATCATTTTATTAAATTGATAGAAGAGACCACATATGCAAGTTGCAAACTATGACAACTGGCCCTTTTGTAGCCTCTCGCCCACTGCCTCTTTCTAGGAACCTGGCAATCCTACACCCTGGCTCTCTAGCAGTCAATACCAAATGTGATGCAGACATGCTGCAATGAATACAATGTTGTGCCCCAAAATGTGTTTTATGCCACAGAGTGTTCAATCTCATGACCCAATATCCTGGATGGGCAGCCTAGTATGCACCGGTGTAATGCTCCATGGAAAACTGGCATTATTACGCATCTGGGCCCCAGACAAGTAAGACCGAGGCATTGATGTGAACGCAGAGCTCAGGGTACTTCCAGCCTGCACACAACAGCAAAGCAATCTTGCATCTTCTCTAGAACCTCTTTTTCAGAGCCGACAGACACTGAGCGAATGGCAGCAATGGGCAGTATCAATCCCAACACCATAACATAGTTTGTTAAATGTTGGTGTGGTATATCGACTGATGTAGGAGGAAGTGATATGAGCAAAGAAGTCAGCCGTCTTGCTGACGCCATGATAACATGTTGGTATGATTTTGTCAGGATCATGTAATTTGATTCTTAGGGTAGCACCATTGCATGCCACAGCACGAGGAATGTTAAGATAGTGCTAACCGGGGAGGCGTGACCAGTGGGCTCGGCATGAAAACGTAATCTCTGCGAGCTCCAGGGCCGCCAGCAAAATCCTACAAAATCCTGGAGAAAATCACGACGAAACGAGCACACACTTGCATCAAGTTGAAGCACATAACTTCTGCCAAAGCCTGCTGAAATTTGGAGGCATATCGGCGCCCAGACGCAGAGAAATTCGAAGGAGGAAAGTAAGGAGATCGGCACCGGAGCGCATCCAAGATGGCCGGCGGGCACTGAGGCGGGGGAGCTGCCGCGTAGGCCGATGCCTCTGGAGGCGGACCGAGCCACAGCGGAACGCACGCTGCAGGGCTGGGTGGAGAAGGTGTGGCATTCTCCTTCCCATGGTGTTCCGCTTTGCCCCTGCTGAGGAGACCATTGCGAGTCGAGAGAGAAGTCCCCCGTCTCGTGATCCGGTACTGCGGGGACGGACGACGCGAGAGACAGGCACCGGTCCCCGACTGGGGATCCAGCAGCTCGAGGCGGCGGTGCGTGGCTGCTCCCTGCGTTGTGTCAGAGGAGAGAAGGCGGAGGCGGGAGCGACTCCAGAGGATCGGGACTGCTTCTGGGGGTGTGCGTGGCCTCCCAGTCCTCCGCTCCGGTCAAGAGCGAACACTCGCCGACGCTCCGTCTAACGTCGAGGGCCCGCCGACATTCCATAAACTGAGACGGTGAAGACATACACCCGGCGCAGCAGTGGGAAGCCGGTAAGGAGTGGGGAGGACGGGGTGCACGCGCCAGACATTGGAGACAGATAACGATCAGGAAAGAGAGGAAAAGCGGACCCCCCACGCCCTTCATCTGCCGCACTGACTATATCAGCCTAATTCACGGACTGCAATCAAACTATTGAAGAGGGGTGAGGGGATTGAGTCAAACCCACACCCAGATAGGCTGAAATCTACAATCAATCTGTTGTGGGAAGCACCCCAATTCAAATTGCTGGACATGCAGGAGGCAGCCCAGGTGAATAGGCTACAACAGAGGCATGAAAAGTGCAAAGTGGGACGAAGTGAGCCATATTCACCCTAGATCTGGAAAGATAAGGAAAGGGGGAAATTTCACCCAACCCAAAAGACTGCTAAAGATACCCCCACTTAACATCCACAATCAGACCAGAAGCTGGAGCATCTCCTATATGCAAGAAAGGAGGGAAAGCGAGATCCTGTTACTTGAAATTGCATCATTGAACCAGCACTATAGGGGCAAGACATTCACAGTGGGACCAACAACTCATTGCAGCACACCCTTGCGGTACTGGGTGCGCGCATGTCAAGGAAACTAGATGGTAAAAACTGCACTGCATCACACAAGCTACATGAACGCTTTATAGGTACCTGAGAGTGCTGGATGGAGGAACACTCCAAGTGGAAACTGCCGCCATCTACAGATCACCTTGCTGAGTGAAATTGGCAGCAATAAGCGACAATATCGCTCACCCCCCGGTGTACATGCCAAGGCCCCCACAACCTAGAAAAAGCACGTTGCATGTGGGCTGCTCGTCAACCAAATATTTTAAAGGATCCTGTCGCTGTGTGTAGCCGTTAACTCACACCGCAAGCAGGAGCAGGGTACATTCTGAAGTGGGAAATGAACAGAACAGAATGTTGTGAACAGTGAAAGCATAAATAACTGGCGCCAACATAGAGAAAGCAGTTACATACACAGCCCTGCGAACTACAGATGCTTCCATTGAGGGCAGCAATAATAAAGTAAGATCCCACTCTGTGAAATCCCGCAGCACTACCCTTCACTAGACACCACGACCCAGAAGCATTTAAAAATCTAAAGTCTTTGAAACGCACCTACATGTCATTCCTGTCAGACCCTCCTTCGGGACACAAGAAACCTCTGTCCCATCACAACACTGGTCCAACATGGGGAAGGACAAACCAAGAAAAACATCCACACAGAGCAGGATAGAACAATACGCAATGACACCGATGTCCCGCTCACCGGAGCATCCGGCATGAATTGAATCTGACAACATGGAGGATGATAATTCCCTCAAAGACGTGATGAGTGCTATTGCCAGCTCCAGAACATCAATGGAGAAGAAGATGGACAGTATTGGTGCGGACGTGTCCCTGCTGAGACACGACTTACAAAAATTGACCTTGCGTACTGGAGAAGCCGAGGCCCGCATCTCAGAAGTAGAGGACAGCCTACGGGGAGTCAACAGATGTATGTCTGAATGTTAGACCGAATCAAAACCCTGGAAGCGAGAATCGACGACAATGAAGGGAGATCCAGGCGCAACAATATTCACATCCTTGGCCTCCCTGAAAAGACAGAAGGGGCAGGCATGGAGCTGTTCCTCTAGGAGTGGCTCACGGACATATATGATGCAAAATCCTTCTCCAAATTCTTCTCCATTGAGCGTGCACATCGTATTCCAACCGGAAAAGTCACACCAGGGGTGCCACCGCGAGCAGTCATTGCAAGATTCCTGAATTACAGAGACATGGACGCTGTACTACAGATGGTGAGATCGAAGGGGTCCACCAGTTACAACGGATCGATAATCGCTTTCTTCCCTGACTTCACCAGGGAGGTGCAAAAAGCGCGTCAATCATTTGACCCACTCAAAAACGGCTGCAGGCACTAGGAACAAAATATGGTCTGATCTTTCCTGCCCAGCTCAAAATATTCCACAATGGAACCACAGTGCACTTCACAGATCCGAAAGAAGCGTGGAATTGGGCGGAGAGTCACATAGCAGGCGATTGGAGCGTTAAAAAGAAAACAGGAGGCAAACGTAATGGGCTACACCCTGAGAGACCACCAGAGAACAAACCCCAGCAACAACAGGAGGGAATACTGCCATAATGATATGAACAACAGCCATCTGATAACAACCAAAGCCGACACAACCACTGTAAACTGAAACGTAACAGAGTTCCTGCTCCAAACAGTAACAAGAATTAAAAGTACGCAACGGCTGGCGGCCACACCGGAGCCACCCCCTGACAAGGAAGAGACCACATAGTAATTAACCAGTTTAGTTCGGATTAGTTTATTAAGTTATGAAGGGGTGACAGATACTTCAGTTGTGGATGAAGTGGGGGGAGGGGAGCGTTGGATATAAGTTCAGAAGATGGAAAAGCTCAACGCAATATCGAAGCATACGAAAAATGGAAACGAAACAAACGCTAGCTGATGCCCCCGCCACAAAATGAATAGGGGCGACACTAATACCCCAGGAAAACACAATGTCACCCAGAATCATGAGCACTGAAGTACCTCTGCAGGATAGCAAGACCCGAACTCTAAAGCTTCTCACCTGGAACGTGAACGGATTAGGAAACAGCCTGAAAAGACGATTGGTGCGACAACTTTTGAATAGGCATAGCTCAGACATAGTCTTCCTAACTGAGACTCACTTGGCGGGCACAGCCAATGCACTGTTCAACCGCTCCAACTATCGCACAGCAACACAAGCTGGCTTTACGATGGAAGCCAGAGGAGTACTGATACTTGTACACAAAAGATTGCCACTCACCCTCACAAAAACAACACAGGATACTGGGGGCAGATTTACATGCGCCACAGGCACACTCTGGAATAAATCAATATCCCTATTGGCGATCTACGCCCCGCCTGCACTACAATCCACATTACTTGAGGATATAACACCTTTGATGTCCGATGATGTCTCTGATATCCTGATCCTTGGGGGTGACTTTAACGATGTCATGAGTAATATACAGGACCGCACACATCAAAGCAGCATAGACCCCAATCGCCGAACCAACCTGGCCTCATTTGTGGAAGCAATTGGCATCAGAGATGTGTGGCGCGACCTGTATCCCGGAGAGCAACAATACTCCTACCACTCAGGGGTACATGCATCGTTATCACGCCTAGACTACTTCTTTGTACCTGCAGCAATAATACACACAGCACCACAAGCGGAATACCTCCCAAGAGGCATCTCGGATCACTCCCCTCTACTCATGTCGATAACGACATGTAAGCCAACCCCTCCACCGACATGGAGATTGAACAGTTATCATCTGGGCTCTCCTGAACTAGTATAACGCCTACAAGATGCTAGCATGACATATGTTGAACAAAATGAAGGATTGGTAGATTGTCCTATCACACTATGGGAAGCCTACAAACCGGTGATACGGGGGGAAATTATTTCCTGGACTGCAGCACAAAAAAGAAAATATCTAGAATCAGTGAAGGAGGCAGAAGCGAATGTAAAACAAGCAGAGGCAACACACCTAAGCCAAGACTGCGCTGACACGAACAGAGCACTAATCCTGGCGCAGAAAAAACTTCAAAACATTGCACTGGACAACGCAAAACAAGCACACACTGCAATGAAAGCCAGAATCTACGAAACGGGTGACAGGGCAGGGAAGATGCTTGCCTGGCTCGAACGGAGGGACGAGGGACACAGCCAAGTAAGAATGATCACACCCCACCAATCGGAACCATGCCTGACAGATGCGGAGATAGCTGAAGAGTTCGCAAGGTGCTACGAGAAATTATATAGAGCACCTGCATCTGCCCCTGAGGTCTCTATGTTGGAGGAGATCTCCCTCACCTCCTTAAATACCAAACAAATTGCTACCTTAGAAAAGGAAATCACCGAAGATGAAATAATAACCGCTATGATGCAGCTCCAATCTGGGAAAACACCCGGGCCGAATGGCTTTCCCATTGAAGCATGGATGAAGATAGGAGGTAACAAACTGGCTCCCCATCTGCTCAAAATGTACCAACAAGCCCGAATCACGGGCAGCCTGCCAGCGCACCGAAGAAAGGCCACAATAATTGTAATACCCAAAGCAAATAAGCCCCCAGACAAGTGTAGCTCATATAGACCGATCTCGCTTATTAACACCGAGGTGAAGATATTGGCCAAATTATTAGCGGCACGCCTACAACGGGTCATACCATCTTTGATTCACCCAGACCAGTGTGGCTTTATGCCTGGCAGGTCTACAAGAATGAATATCTGGAGAATACACTTAGCCATTGAACGCGCCCAGACCCTAAATGTTCTCCTGGGAGTCCTCGCAACAGACTTTGAAAAAGCATTTGATTCTGTCCACTGGGAGGCACTCTGGGAGATCATGTGTAAAATGGGGTTCAGAGAGCAATTCCTATCCTGGGTTCAACTACTATAGAACGCACCGATGGCCGAGGTCAGGGTGAAAGGCTGGACGTCTCGATCCTTCCCCTTGGGAATAGGGATGTGGCAAGGCTGCCCCCTATCAGCCCTCCTTTTTGCACTAGCCATGGAACCACTTGCCCAGCTCCTAAGAGATGCACCCACATGGAGAGGAATCCCGGGGGGACTGGACTGGGAAGACAAGGTTTCATTATATGCAGATGACCTGTTGATATATATACACGACCCCAGGAGGGCATGTGCAGTGGTGACGCAACTACTCCAGAAATACGGGGCCTTTAGTGGCCTGAAAGTGAACTGGTCCAAATCTATGATATTTGCATTAAACCACTTAGGCATGGAACACCCAGAGCCCTGCCCATATAAAACAGCCCCCGACCACTTTCAGTACCTGGGTATCAGGATCACAAGAAACCTTAATGATTACACGTCCAACAATTTACAACCCATCACAGACCGGTTTGGGGGAGATGTGCAACACTGGATGTCTCTGCCACTGACCCTGTTGGGTCGTGCAGCATTGTTTAAAATGCTAACACTCCCTCGTTACCTGTACATACTTCAGAATGCCCCACTCCACAAACCGGTGAAGACGTTCCAAAAAATAGACTGCACACTCAGAAAACTTCCATGGAGAGGTGGACGACCGAGAATAGCCCTCCGAACTCTACAAAGATCGATATGGGAAGGCGGCATCGGCCTGCCAAGGCTACAGTCTTATTATTGGGCTAGCCAAATGTCGGTAATAAACGACGCACAGCATGCAGTATCCACGCTGCCACACATGCGAGCGTCACCCCCCCTGAAGATATATGCCGCAACACCCAGAGCAGGTCCCAGTAAAATGGAATCACAGACACCTCGTATCTGGAGGGAGTTGCACGCTTCTATAGGGTGGGAAGACAAGCTCACACCAATACAGCCGCTATGGAACAATGGGAACCTCCCCGAGGTAACCAAACTGCCGGAATGGCCCAAATGGGTGAGATGTGGTATAGGAAAGGTGGGGGACATCGCTGAGAATGACAATATTAGATCCTATGAGAATCTGGCTCTGTCCTTTAACCTCCCAGCGTCGGAACGATACCACTATACACAGCTCCGACATGCACTGCAGCAACATCTCCCTGCCCTCTCCGACATGCCAGATAGTACCCCACTGGAATGAAACATAATCACAGACCATATTCAGGCGAAGGTCACCACAGTGATGTACAATGTTATAACCTCCTTTGCCACACCAGAACTGACACGGCTGAAGACAAAAAGGGAAGAGGAGGTTGGGGAAATCATGCCAGAAGACTGGGTCCAGATCCTAATGTACCCCTGTGAAACCGCCATCTCGACTAGACTAAGGCTGGTCCAGCTTAAAATATTACACAGGATCTACTACCCGAGAGTGGCTTTATATCGCTGGGGTAAAATAACGGATCCCAACTGTTTACGCTGTCGTGGAGATGAGGGAAACTTTTTTCATATATTATGGGAATGCCCACATATCAGTCACTACTAGCAACAGTGCTGCGATATCCTTACGAAGGTCCTACAAAAAACAATCCCCAGGGACCCTAAACTATTGCTACTAGGAGCAGACAGCGAAATAGACCTGTCAAGATATGAAAAGCTATGCTTTATGACCGCAACTGCGATAATCAAAAGAAATATAGCCCTACTCTGGGGAGCAGCACAATCGCCACTGGTAGACCAGTGGATCACAGATGTACAAATCTGCATAGCCATTGAGAGGAGAGTGCATAGAGCCAGGGGATGCCCTGAAAAGGCAGATAGGATCTGGCAATGCTGGGAAGACACTATATGAACTCTCCAACCTTAAGGCCTTGATAGCATGAGATACGGGATATGAACACTGCAGCGGAGATCTCACCATGAGAAATGTTATGCAATGTATGCAATCTGTATGAGCACATACACCATTGAATGTTACTGTTGTTGTTGTTATTATGATCTGGCCCGGTAAGGACCAGCAGTTGTATGTTATAAAAACCAATAAAATACGATATTAAAAAAAAAAAAGATAGTGCTAACCCTCGCTACCTGAGCTACAAAGGATGCCGATTCGGCATGGTACAGTGGCAATTTAGAATGCCATACTCTCGTCTGCCATGCTAGATTTGAGAAAATAGCAAGAGATGCAGATACTTGTTCGACACTTGCAATTCCCCAACAGACAGTTAAGCCATGGATTAAACCAGGGGCATTGTACAATCAAGTGGTTATCCTAGTCAAAGTGGTATATAATTCCTCCGCCCACCCCTAAATGGTATCCTACAAATTCTCCATCAGTTCTTCATGCCAGCCAGAAATCTAAGACCCATCCATGCCAACCCAGGGAAGGGCTGAGGCATAGCAGCCTTTCCTAATTCAAGTCCCTTACTGTTGAAATAAAACATAAAATGAGGGCTGCCCTCACCTGAATTCTTCACTCGCTGAGCTAGGCAAATTACTATACCTCTCTCATCCAGTGGTAGACGTGTACCTGAGAAAGTAGTCAAAAAGCGGGGGACGAGGTAGGCCTGCCAACATGTGCCAAGAAGATGGGGAGGGGCAGGTTGACGGCCAAGCACGTGCAATGGACAAAAGAAGGCAGCCCCCCTCTATTGGTGTCCATTTCTTTTTCTCTTTCGCTCAGACAGGTCGAACATTGATGTATTGCCTGCATGCTGATAATAACACCTACCTAAGCAGACACTGGGAAAAATGTGTGCTGCCATGAATAGAATTTGGTAATGTATTCCAAAGCCTGTGTTCCAAAACTGAAAGTCTTATCTCCTCTAGTCTGACATAGTCCTAGGGATGAATAATCCGCGAACAGTGATTAGTTTGTAAAAGAATTAAGTGCCAACGCCCAAATATTATTTGTACTCCCATGACACTGCGGATGGGCAGTTCCCCACCACTGCTGCCACCACAGCAGTGTCCACATATTTGGGGTAACACTACAGCTCACACCTGCTCATTGTGGTTGATGGATACACTGACTATCACCACTTCATAATTAAAGAACAAGAGCCGGGGCTCAAATATAAGTGCCAGGGGTGTGGCCGGGCAAACGCCCCTCCAAATGAAGCACTGTCGGGGAACCTCTATCACCTAAAGTTCCTTCCCGGGATGTACCATGTGATGCTATCCGTAAAGCAGCCACGGGCAGCCCTGTGCATGTATTTGTAGATGATGTATAGAGTTGTTAGCAGAATTTAGTTCTCTCTTGAAGGTTTAGCAGATTCCCGGAAGCAACGCGGACATGATTACTTTCAGTATGCCCGGAAACCCACCCGCTTTGTGCTACTTGGAGTCTGGTAATAAGTTTAATTGAAGTACTCCCCACCCCGTGCAGGAGCGGATTGTTAAAGTCCAAGTGACTAGTCACTAGTGCTCTTACTAGAAATGCACTCTTGTCCAGTGACACGAAGGGACAAAAACCCCAAAGCCACCTGTTAGTAAAATCACATCCCTTGCACATGTCCCGACCATTATCAACTATAACGTCTATGCATTTAACACGAGACGACAACTTGACAGGTTTTCCAAAAACTCAGATGGAGCCGGGGCGTCAGGAGAACTTCCTTCTAGGTTACTAGCAGGGCCATCCCCATCTCCCCCTGGCTATAATGAACCAGCTAGAGTACATACATGCCATTGCACATGTTACCCAGGCTTCGTAAGTGTACGGTCAAACAGATTTCAGTTTAGCTCGGACTGCTATAAGGTGGTAACAGTACGCTTTAGCTTCACAACGTATAGTTCCGGAATGGTGAACATGGCTGTAAACAGTAGTGGAACCGTTAAAAGTAAAAAAATAAAAGTAGTGGAACTTCACTCTTGACAGTTTACACTCTCTCCAACCTCTGCCCTTCACACTCTGAAGCTTTGTCTGCCTCTTCCAGTCCACCTTTTCCAGCAGGGTGCAGTATTGTGTTTCATCCATGCAAACTCTTGGTTACTCTACCTTCGCCTTGAATATCCCCTCTTCCCCTAATTAATACTGTAAGACATCCCAAAGCCGGCAGAACTTAAAAAACAAAATATCCTTGCAGCTGTAGGTTTAGCGCTGTTACTCAGGTGGGGGAGAGAAGAATGTGGAAGCGTTCCTTGATTGGACACAAGGTGGAGGACTGCATCCGGGAAGTTAGCCTCTTGACAGTCTTTCTTCCCTTTTCTGATCCACATTAGTGTGGCACCTACAGTATGAAAGGTTTTGAAGTGCGACAATGGCGGGCAGGATTAGGCAAACCAAAAAGCCGGAGGACCGATTGCCTGAGTCCAAAAAGTGAAACGCATGGAAGAAAATGCTGCTTCAATATGCAAATGCTTGTTCCTCTGGTTTTTAGCTCCAGTGATCCACGTGTTTTTACAAGCATATTTCCAAAGACGAGTAGATCCCAATAGTGCCGCCTTGTGGCCAGCGGATGCTGAATGGGTAAGTGAAGGTATATGCTTAGCAATACACTTGGCTGAAAATGTCCTTATTTCGAAGACCTATAATAGATAATAATTAATTTACAAATTACAAACGACCAGTCTTTCCAAGTAGAGGATGCAAGTAGCTATATAGCGTGGCACCGCCGAAAAAAGGTCAGTTGCTAGTGCACCCAGCCAGTGAAATTCTGACTTAGACACTCCAGGGTGCAATTACATTTATTTTTAAATATTGAAGCAAAAAAAAGGAAAGATTGCGTCACAAATACATTTATTTTGCAGCATTTTTGCATAATTAAAATATTTGGAGCTAGCTGCTAAACATACATATGCATTGTGTATGTCCTTTCTGCACATCTGGATTGAAAACAATCTCCCGCATGGGGCGTTCATGATATGATATGAGGTTTCTAAGCGCGGACCCGGGGATCGGTCCTCTGGTGCTCCGTGTCGTCTTGCTTCCAAGGCGAGCACGTTGCCCCTGAGCAATCCTCCTGAGCAAATGCCATATCCATCCACATAAGCAAATGCCTCTCTGCTCTTGACAAAGCCCACCTAGAAATAGGCACACACGCAGATTGGGTACTTCCGAACGGTATGCATCAAAACAATCTTACATTTGTCCGCCCTTCCCACTTGCCTAACCCATGCCATTCTCTTTCAGACCCACAAGGAGCGCCTGGAGATCATGCAATAGGAGTGGGTTGCAGAATAAATCCCGGGAATGTAACATAACAAAACATGAACATAACACAGCGTTAACACCCCGTTCAAAGGGCTGGAATGGGGGTAACGGCCCGGCTCGCTTCGCACAAGACTATAATGAGGCCACCGGATGTTACCCCCGTTCCTGCCCTTGGAACGGGGTGTTAACGCTTTTAGCACGCAGGGTTAAAAAACGGTAACATGGGGTGTTAAAAAAAAAAATCAAAGAACGGGACGTGCGCTTCTTCTACGAGTTGGGTGCATGGGCGTAGGACATGGGGGCAGGGGGCAAACCCCCCTCAATGTAAAGTGGGGGGATATAATGGCAATAATCCCCCCAGAATATGGCTGTGTTGTGCACAGTGCACTGTGTCTCTACCACCGTCTGCAGTTGCATGCAGCATGTAAAAATACTTCTGCAGGCTTTGCACTGCTGAAAAGTGACTTTGCACTGCCAACACGAACCCTGATTCATGGAACTCTGTAAAGTGCCTTTTTGGCATGCAAAGTCAGTGCAAAGCCATTTTTGCAGTACAAAATGACTTTGCACTGCAAAAATACACTTTCAAAGCCACTTTACCGTGCAAAAAATTCCATGAGTCCGGCCCAAAAATGTGTAATTACATGACATTGCCGACGAGTCAGGATCGCCACTTCCCTGCTGACACAAAACTCTCTAATGACTATCTTTGCAAAATGGCACAACCCCGCCGCCATTTCTGCTACACCCAGGTAAACTAGCTATTCCTTGGAACCTATGGCATAGCTGTGAGAAACTACATAGTTTGGTATGGCATTTAAACCCAAAGACTGGCAGATGGCACATCACCAACCCCTGTTGAAGATTAGGATGTATATCAGTATATGCTAAAGCCATTACCATGATAGAAAAGTGATTTGGGAACAACCAAAGCATGCTGGGCAGAGGACGTGCTGCACACAGGCAGGTTTTCCGAGTGCAGAGGGCAGGAGTGGCAACGCATACTCTTTTTCCGCCCCAGTGTCAGCATGAAACCAGATCAAATCATCAGTTTATCATTTTTAGATATTCTCCGATTACATGAAGTAATCATTGGAAACCTTTGTCACAACATTTCAACTTTGTATTTATTGAAAGCTCCTTCGCAACACAACACTTGCATTGGTGTGTTTACAACAAAAGGGCCTTTTCAGCTCCTGCATTTGTGCATCACTAATCCAATGCTTTGCTGGGTGCATGGTGTCATGAGAACATAGCTATTTATTTATGTATGTATGTATTGAGTATACCCCTTAAGTGCCAGGCTATTATGCAAGTCTATGCAAAAAGGACAAGTATACTCGTCCTTGGCACTTAAGGGGCGCCTAGACAGAAAATGGTGTTTCAAGGCACCACAAGACAAAAAAGGGGCGGGGACAGGGAAGAAAACACCAATGACATTCCTCCTAAGTCTTGCTGTTAACCATATAGCAGCTAGAAGCTGCTGTCGGTCAGACGTCAGTGAGATAATAAGTCAGTAGCTCCAGACCCTTATTTACATATCCTGATTCCTTCTCTTAAAATATCAAAATATCTCAGTGATGCAACTGCACATGCACGAGGTTGGGCAACCAGTAAGGCTCGAAATGGATAAGTATCCAAAGCGACCTTAATTATAAATTCCACTCAGCCTCATGGAACCTCACCAGTCCGAAACCCAGGGTCATTAGGTCCTTTAATCACTGCTTACTCAGTTGAAGTTCTGTCCCATTCAGCTGCAGCATGTCCCAGAATGCTGCCAAAACACGCTTGCATCGCCAGCCTACACCAGCCTACGCCATCTCCCACAGATTGTAGGCATACAGCTGAGAAATAGATGTTGCGGCTGTCAATGCTCTATTAGTGTAATCAAAATGTGGTAACCAGGTTCGTGCTCAGCCACTTGATTTATAAGCACTATGTGTGTCCCTAACTGAAGTCCTGGTAAAAACAAACATTGGCAAAGCCAGCAGTTTTGGCTTATGAACCGGTATTAGGCATTTGCCAAGCACTGCTGTTAGATGCCCAGGTACTCACGCCACAAGTGACTTTGCCAACACAAAAGCCCAAACTGTTGGCATTGCCAATGCTTGTTCTTTTTCAAATCAATTAGGATAAAATCAATAGAAGAAGATATTGTGTGAGTACATGTACTCTATTGGTGAAAGGAAGATGCAAACACTTATATGTGGGACTTCAAAAATAAGTTATTGACCGTAGAATAAACAACTGCAAAAAATCCTTATAATAAAAGAAGCTTTAAATATTGTGGGATGAGGGATGCAGGTATTAGGGAACCTGAGGCATAAACAGGGCAGTCCCTGTATATGGGGAGCCCTTGCAGCCCTACTTTACGTGATGGTAGTGTAGGTTTTGGCTAATGGGTGGGCTGATGCATTCTGCTCACGGGTGTGGGCAACAAGAGGCCCACAGTGAAGGAAATTGCATTATCCTGGACCATGTATTTTGGTTGGATTGAGCCCACTAGCACAGGAGCCGAGATTGAAATGAGCTGCAGTGGTTCAACCACTGCAGTTTCGTGGTGCTCAGGCACCTCAAAGAGGAAGGGAACTTTTATTTTTATGTGGGAGCACAGCCTTTTGTCATTTCGTGGATATAGAATACCTTGCAAGGTCGGGACTCTGCATTCTAGGGAGGACTTGGAAATGAGGGAGCATATGAGCTCAAGCAATGACAAAAACACAAACCTCCTCTTTGTACACATATTTGATGGTTCTGCACCGTATTCATCAAAAAAAGGCCCTGCACGGCAAGCCTCAGCCTCCTCTCCCAGCAATCATCACTCCCAGACTCCCATGACCTTGTGTGGAGATTGGTGCAATCAACTCACTTTTTCATGGATCGCCTCCTTCTTGTCCACATCACTTGGACTCGCCATTTGCACCACATCCATCAGGCAGCGATTAACACTTTCCACACCTCCATTACTTTGGGGAGGTACAGGACTGTCCTCCTATGTTTTATATAACATTGTCAAAGATACCTTTCTACCTCTTTAGTCACAAACTGTGGACCGTTGTCACACACTGCACTGGCTGGCTGGGTTGGGCTGTCACCGAAAGCAAACAGAGCTCTCACTCCAACAGCCCGCTGCACGCCCTGCTCCGCTATACAGGAGAGAGGGCTATTTAACTTAATGTTTCTGCATGGCCTGACTCCACACCCAATAGACACTGTGCCAGGTGGGAGGATGCCTTCAGTCCTACCCCAATAGTTTGATACTAACTGCAGTACATGCTGTTAATGGCCTCTGGTACTCACTAAGCCATCCTTAGAGCACGGATGGCCTGATTTTAAAAAAAAAATGTAACATTGGGTGTCTGTCTTAAGCCACCTCGCCAATATTTACATTACACATTAGATTAAAGCACTCCTTTAGGGGAAATGGATTTTTGAAGAAATGCTCGTGATCATCACTCACAACAAAATAATTGGCAGATCATTTTACTCTGTGGTTTGTGTCTGCAGCAAAGTCCCTGTTAAGAGGGTTGTAAAGTTTGTGAGATTTGTGGACAAGGAATAGTGGGTGGACACCCAATCGTTTTGGGACCAGCTATGCTCAGGCCATGAAGCCTTCTGACCTGGGAAGTGGTAACATTTTTATGTGAACTGAGCCTTTTGAAGTGAGACGCCAAATTGAAGGATTTTATACTCTGAACTGCTTTTCTTTTTCTTCATTTTCTTCTGTTTTCTTTCTTCTTTTCTCTTGTTTCATGCAGTGATGATATATGTAATTTAATACTTAGTGCTATTTTAATTTTAATTTTGTGAAAAGTTGAGCTCTTTGACTAAAACACAATAAATAAAAAAAAAGGCAAAGTCCCCAAGGTGTCCCCTGTCCCCCTGCAGATTTTATGTGTCTCCTACGCCCCTGGTTGGGTGCTTCGTGGAACCAGTCGGCATATGTTTAGACCACAACAAGGGACTGACGCCATTACCACATCGCCTAACAACTAGCAGGAGAAACAGGCAACTATTAAAGGCTGGACCGGACCTGTGAGTAAAGCCGAGCAGAGACCCTGAGGGGACTCTGAGACCAGTTGACAGTACTGCCTTCGTGAGCCAAAACACTTTTGTTTGAACGCTTTTTCAGTCCCAGTATAATGTTTATTCCTGAATAAACCTGTGCCCAAACTTGACATAGATCTTGCTCCTTTGTGGAGACCACCTAGCCCCCAAATGCTACATTTTAGAATGCTTTATGTAGTTATCTGATGAGCTGGGGCAAAATAATGCTTTTCCAATTCAAGAAGGGGGCATTTTAGAGACAACACATGGCTAGGATTGTATGCAAATCTCAGATATGGTTGGAGGAGGCACATAAACAGCTGAGAGTGAGGAGTTATGTTCAAAGCTGAGCATTGGAAAGAGGTGATTTGTGGTAAAGAGGAGTTCTCTATGCATTTGACAGAACCTGTTGAATTCTAAAAGTTAAGGATATGTGCAGGGGCCTACCAGGAAATCTCCAGAGTTCCCTACAGACCAGTCCACCCCTGTTTACCACCTGACTACATGTCCAGAAAGACACCCTAGTTCACTTTTGGGCTTGTTTTTTTTTGGTTTCATTTCAGTCCATTTTGTTCAATGGAAGCGGCCTAGCACTACTACTCCCAGTAAGCATTGCTAGAGAAGTGAAAGCCTAGTACTGGCATGTAGTTTCCTTCCTGACTTGGAGTCAGGTGGCAACCCCCCCACCCCCTCCCCACCCCCGTACCTATTTTTGCTGATGACGTATGAGACAAACCTAAGGAAAGGGAGCAGGGTGGGCCGTTTAGCTGTGATTTTGTAGGGAGGTAGGAAACCTTGTATTCATCTCTGTGTAGGCCAGGCCAATATTTTGCTGCAGCACTTGCACTTTCTCCTTCTGTATCATTAATATTTAAGTATGATGTGTCTGAGCTATTTCTCCATGAACATACGAGCTCTGTCTGTCCTCCAGCAATTTAACAGCGAAGCACCAGCTTCTCTAAAGAAAGCGCCAGCCCCATCTCCAGGAATGGCATTTAAAAGAGACCTTTAGATTCCTCTGTGTACAATCGCAATAACACTTCTAACCATTGCAAAATACTGCCCTCAAAGCAAAGTTAAACTGGCTAGAACTAACTGGTCAGAGTCACAAAGGTCTTTGTCCACTTGTGTTTGCCAAGTAAAAGACAACACACCACATTGAACGGGGTGGTAGGGCGGATTCTCACAAGAGGAAATGCCTTTACATATGCTGTTGGCCAGGCAGTTGCGTCCCATTCCGAGAATGTGCGCCTTTGGGTGAGCCAGAAGCATGACAGTCATCCACTGGCATGCAGCACTTATTGGACAAGGTATGTTGTCCCTCCAGAGCGCCATCCCACTGCGCCTGGCTTGCCGTGTCACTAATGAGTACACAATCAAATATCCTTACCCTAAAGTCTGCTGTATATAGATTTCTCTCTGTGTATAATCTGATCATTTGTCGTACTCTTGCCTATATCCTGTAATATTGTTTAATTTGTACATATGTTGTATCCTTGACTATGTTTTGTAACAGATAATGTAAGATTTG
The DNA here is from genome assembly GCF_040938575.1 of Ambystoma mexicanum. Taxonomy (NCBI): domain Eukaryota; kingdom Metazoa; phylum Chordata; class Amphibia; order Caudata; family Ambystomatidae; genus Ambystoma; species Ambystoma mexicanum. Next base: position 292,202,577 of record NC_090936.1, on the reverse strand, counting down.
CATCTGTCGTAATCTGCTGCGCCCTGATACCCCTGAGTCTGCTGCGCATTAAAATGAATAAACAAACAAACAATGCAGTCAGAACTCTTTGAGCATCTTTGTGGCATCTTTGTGGCAATTTTCATGGCCTTTTCTTTTTATTGGGGCAGAGGCTCAAATGCCCACCTCTTACGCCTTCCCAACCCAGCCCTCCCACAACCCTAACATTCTATATTTGTAAGAGGATTCAATTCAACACTACAGCTAAGTCAATGCCTAGTCTGGGATACTGAATGGAAACCCTTATTGATATATCTTTACGTCCAGTTCATGAGTTCTGGATGACTACCCCTATATAACACCCCTCTCTTGGAATCCCCCTGACCCAACTGAGCCAAAAAGTAGTTCTGTTTTGCAAGTTTAAAAGGTTTATTTGATAATTTAAACAATATATATATATATCACACTTTGTAATAAATTAATAATTGAATATCACACTTAATCTGAGCAGTAATCAATAATAGATAGTCTAGCACTAGCACACTTCTTTATAATCAATGATGAGTGGTTATAGGATGGATAAAATAGCAACAATACTTTTATGGTTTCAAATGGATGCAAGATGGAATGAAAATGCAGTAAAAAAAAAAACTTGATAGGGTGTCAGCAAAAGACAATGTAATCACTTTCTTGGACAATTCACCCCCCAGCAGCTTATACAACAGATAGGAGTTTTGAAACACAGGCAAAATGCTTTGAATATGGTGACAATGCAGTGAGAAATATGCTGAAATTACTTTTAATTCCCTTCAGGAGGTTCAGGGTGAGTGGTATCTAGTTAATATGAGTTCAGGCTCACTTTAGCAATGATTCAGAGTAACTAGCAGGTTAAATGAATTTTTGGCAAAGGAAAGCAAGGAAGCTGCTCTTTTCACACGTGGCTGGATTTTTAACCAAATCGCAAATCACGCTAAAATTCGCGAGTGCGAGAATCGTGATTACGGCAGAAGTATAAGGAGTAGCAAGTCGGTTCTAAGCTCGTTGAAAAGCTGAGATTCTAAGCTTTCAGATGAAAGTTAAACCAAGTTCCCAGCCCAAACGGTTCCAGAGATACAGAGGATTAAATGAAGGTAGTTTTTCGCATTTGAAATTTTAAAAGTTCAAAGCGACAGGTTACAGCTTGCAGCTAGAAAATGACAGGTGACATCTTTGCAAATGACAGGTGACAGGAGGCAGTTCTGGTTAGATTAAAATAGATTGAATTATATTATTTCAACTAAGAGATTGGTTCTGCACAGTTCTGCTAGGTACTCACAATATATTTAGAAATGGGCCTCGCCACGGATCTGGTCAGGTTTTGGACTGGACTCCGGTTCTGGTCTCGGCACTTCACAGTGATCTGGATCAGCTCTCTGGTTCTGCTAATAGCGGTCTGGGTCCCTCTGGATCTCTGGCCTCTGGTTCTGGATACTGCTCTGCTTTCTCTGGGTACAGCACTGCTTTCTGGCAAATGGCAAGAGTTCTTGCAAAGAATTCAAACAGCTTGCCTGGCTGTGAATAGTTGCAATGATTTGAGGCCTGCTAAAGAGGGATTTAGCTTGTAATTGACCTCTCTGCTACAAATTCTGAAGTAAAGTCTTGGTCTCTGAAGGTGGATAGATTGAAGTCTCTGTGTTGGCTCTCTGGAGGTTGATGGAGGTAAAGTATGGATTTTCCCGGCAGAGCGTCCCGCAGCAGATGGAATAGAATCCTCTATCTGTCCTGAATGTCTGCTTTTATGTGTTTTGAAAGTGGGTGGAGAGGCTAGCTTTCTAGGCCCTCCCCTCTCCACTTGTCATTGGCCACTTCCTCCTCTTCCCCTTGATTGGGGGAATGAAATGAAGTGTCATCATGATGAGGTCTGTTTATGATACAGAGAACCCACCCCTGTCAACTTTACACACAATCTATATCTGATCCAAATACATACTTCCCCGATAGACAGTTGTTTGGCATTGCATAAACACATCATGCATTTACTGATGGTAGCCCCTGTTCCAATTCTGTCGTTTCTAGGAGCTTGGGTTAAAAAATGGCAACATATTTCACTTTTTGGTCGGGTTACCAATATTGGATTTGTCCCCGCATTTACACAAATGTTCGCAAAGCATGTGGGCATTAGGTGGTGGAGTGTCAGATTTTTAACATACATACATTTAGAGTAATATCCTCTTTTCCGCTAAAAACCCCCCTGAACATACCACCGGGTCCTAACACGTCTTCAAATGTGTACAGAAAAAATCACAAGAATAATGATATCACTTATAAGATTTTCACAAGTCCGCTCCATGAATGATCCATATTTTTAGATTTATGTTCTGGCCCCAAAGGGGTGTGGTTTCCCCCCAGCACAAGGTTGAATTTCTGGTTTTTCCAGTTCTGCCAAGCCATCTTGCTCCCACAGGCAGTGCTCCTCCCCTTTCCTTCCAGGAGGAAGCCACTTTTACGATCCCCCCAATAAAACATTTGCCTTAGTCAGGACAGGGCTTTGTTCAATTTCCTGCAGAGCCCAGGTAATTCAATCAGAGAAGTGTCATATCCCTTTTGGTGGGAACAGCAAAAGGCAGCTAGGCCTGGGAACACAGCTGTTGTGCAAGTCTCAACTCCTGTCGGGGGTAGCTGGTGGGCAAAATTCCCTCTCTTTTTAAGCCAGGCCTCAGCTAAATCTCTCTTTGGCTGCCAGTTTTCCTGTCCAAATCAAACTTCCAATTTTTACGCATGCAGCTAGAATGCTGATTCTAAGTTTACCACTATGACATTTAAACAATTGCAACCTATGTGACACTCAAAAGTAGGTCACTCATTTCTTTTAAACATTTAGATTTTTAGTGTCTTTCAGTCCAAATTTACTTAAACTGCTGAAATCCACAGCTCAGCCAGTTTTGCTATGAACATTATTTTAGGCTCATCCTCTTTCCAGATTTTGTATGCCCACAAGACTTTATTCTGTCAAATGTCTGCTGGTGTTCAGTGAGATTGTTGGATATTCTGCAATGTTTGAAATGGGCATTCTGAGCTTGCCTTCAGAGAAACAAAGGGTGATTTTTAAAGTGCTTTCTAGCGAACAGGCACTGCTGTTTTTCTCTTTGGCACCCCATTTCACTCATGGCTCTTCTGACCCAGCACACCCGCACCAGGGGGTGGCAAGTCAGGCGACCATTTTGGTGTGCACACAAACTGCACGGTTTTCATAGATTCTGGCGCACATGTGGGCTTTTTCGGCCATCTTGGATTTCCTAAACCCACAGCACCAAATGTTGTAGCATAATAGTCCAAACGTGGGTCAGAACACCCAAAAACCCCCCCGCCCGACTGCACTTGGATTGAGTCGAGGGGATGTTGGGTGCTAAGGATGTTGACCCATGTGCTGGGAGGTCCGCATCATCTTCTTCCAATTCCGAAGATGACAAAGTTCAGCATCCTTTACTCCATCAGGGGTGGATCAGTCGGTTCTCCTCGCCGGTCCTGATTGGAGTATTGGGCGGTACACTGGGCCCCTCGGATCTTTGCTCCCGGTCCCTGGTCTTTCTCCTTGGTTTCATCCCTTCTAGGACGAGAAAGCAAAAGCGGCAATACCTACTCATAGACATTTTTCCACCACTATTAATGGTGTGGCAAACATATATATTTTATACATACAGAGACGTAGCATTTTTAGTTTGAAAAACAAGATATAATTCAGAGACAGTCGCTCACAAGAAACATAATATTTTAGAGACTATATGTGGGATATTTTAGGTTAGAACTGACTTACTCTGGAGTGGCCCCTCAGGGATTCCAGAGGATTCCTCTAGTTGCTGTAGAGTGTGCCTGGGATGGCAACACTTTAACTGATTTATATGGACCCACCTGTCTTCCCCCTCTGCCAAACCGCCTTTGGGGATGCGGATTTTATAAGCTACAGGGGAGATCTTGTCTATAATTTCAAACGGTCCCTTCAATGTAGGCAAACATTTTCGCTGTTTGGCCTGGTTCCTTTGGAAATTGTATAGATAGACCCGGTCTCCCACCTGATATTCCTTCCTGGAAGTTTTCAGGTCATAGTGGGTCTTCATACTCTCGGCTGATCTTTCTAGATTCCGCTGAGCATAGGCAAAAGCATGCTGAAGGTGTTTCCTTAAATTCTCCACATACTCATGAGTTGTGGAGGCATTTATCAACGTTTGCTCTTGGGTTCTGTAGAGCAAATGCTGAGGAAGCACCATCTTGCGTCCAGTCATCAACTCAAATGGTGACATTTTGGTTGCAGATGAAGGGGTAGATCTGATGGCCATTAGGACCAGAGGTAATCGGATATCCCAACTTGGCCCAGAATCTGCCACAAACTTTTTTAGGATGCTCACAATGGTCCGGTTGTAGCGTTCCACTGATCCAGAAGAAGCTATCCTGTAAGCAATATGTAGCTTTCTTTTGACCCCCAGTATCTCCCACATCTTTGTCATTACTTCACTGGTGAAGTGACTACCTCTGTCTGACTCAATCCTTTGAGGTAGACCAAAACGGGAAAAGATGTGGTTAATCATCAGGGCAGCTGAAGTTTCTGCCTTGCAATTTGGGGCTGGGAGACATTCCACCCACTTGGTAAATAAGCATGTGACCATCAACATGTACTTATTCCCCCGAGAGGAGCGAATCACGGGGCCTACGAAGTCGATTTGTAAATCTGACCATGGCAGTGTCATCCCCCTCTTTTGGAGAGGCGCCCGGTGTGTGAGGGATGTTGGCTGAAATTGTGCACACACAAGACAACCCTTCAAGTATTGGTTGAGGCCCTGGCCCATGTGTGGCCAGTATGCAACCTCTCTTAAGATTTCCAGTGTTGTGTGAAACCCCCTATGACCGGCGGTGGCTGCATCATGGGCGTGACTTAACATCAGGCTTCGGAATGAGGTAGGAACCACCCACTGATCGTGGCCAGCTTTCGATTTCCTTACCAACAAACCGTCTTGGATTCGGAACATTTTTGGACATTTCATCAGCACTCTTAGGTCCTCTTTCCCAATGTAATCGGTATCCGTCAGGGGAAAGTTCTCAGGGTCCTCAACGTGCTGGTAAAACTTACCAATTATTGGATCCCCCTTCTGAGCTGTAATTAAATCAGCATCAGGGGTCTCCTTACTCCATTGTGCAGTGGAAAGATCATTGTGAGCATTTGTCTGGGACCTAGTGATAACAGTGACCTGCAGTTCCCCCAACAGGGACTCTGTTTCTATTAGATCCCCTTGGATGGCCCCGGTTTTGGCCAGCTGATCAGCTAAGTCATTCCCAGTTTTGTCTGGTCCCTCTACTTTGGAATGACCCTTGATCTTTTTCCAATAGATGGTCATCCCATTCAAGGTGACCAGCTCATCAATGTTTTGGATTATCTTCCCATGTTTCAAGGGTTTGTTATTAGCACATAACATGCCTCTGGTTTTCCAATTAATTGATGTTGATGTTGGACAGCGGTGAGGATGGCTTGATGCACAGCCATCAACTCTGCCACCTGACTACTTCGGGGACCAATTTTGTACCCAGCGGAGGGTTCTGGGAACTCCTTCACCCATGCATTCCCTACGCCGGCCACCAGTTCTTTTTCCCCGTTGTTGTCAACATGGTAAGAGCATCCATCCACATACACAGTGGGCATTCCCTCACACTTGTCTTCTTCAAAGACTTTGTGGGGGAATTAAGGTATGCCTCCATGTTGTCCTTTATTTTTAGACTTTCGTCCTCATGACAGTTTTCTCTGGCACAATCATGCAAGTCAGCCAGACCTTGCACGAGGGGACTCTTCTTGTTTTGGCCATATCTGACCTCCACAGGAAAGCCTTGCATTGACAGAATCCAGGAAGTAATTCGGGAATTACTCACATTTCCGGCCCGGATTCTGTCACTTTGGAGATATTGCAGAGGCTGGTGTGGAGTCTCCACTATGATGTGTTCCCCCTGGATGAACGGGCGGTAATTCTTCAATGCCCACACCGTTGCCAGAAGTGCCTTCTCACAATCGTTGAATTTTTCCTCCACAGAGGATAAAGTTTTGCTCGCATAGGAGATTACTTTGTTGACCTTGTCATGCTTTTGGTATAATACTGCCGTCAAGCACGTATTAGAGAACCCTGTCTCCAGGAAGAACTCCTTGTTTCTGACAGGGTAAGCTAGGGAAGGCGCTTGTGAGAGGCTTCTTTTGAGTTGTTTTACCGCTTCGGCTTGTTCTGGACCCCATTCCCACTTGACCCCCCCCTTCAGGAGATGAATCAGGGGTCTGGTGATCTCTGCGTAGCCCTCAATGAACTTTCTGCTGTAATTAGTCAGTCCAAGGAGGCTCCTTAGTTCCTGCAGAGTTGTGGGGTCTTTCAGTTTTTGGAGTGCTTCCACCTTCTTTTCCTGGGGACAGAGACCCTGAGGAGTAATCTCATGCCCCAAGAAATTAACACGGGTTCTACACCACTGTGCTTTCTGAAAGGAAAGTTTTGCTCCGGCGGCCCTCAACTGGGTCAGAACATAACGGATCTCCGCTATGTGTTCCTCCACAGATGAACTTTTGATGAGGAAATCATCTACATAAGCCAGGTTACCCCTTGCACCCAGGTCGGGCATGGCCTTGTGTAGGAAAATGTTGAATTCATTGCCGGAGTTGAGGTATCCGAAGGGAGTCCGGGTCCATGTGTACTGCTGGCCCCCAAAGGTAAAAGCCAGCTTGTATTGGTCCTCCCTACTGACAGGCACAGTCCAGTATCCATTGGTCAGGTCTAGTGCAGTGAATACCTGTGACCCCTGGATCTGGGCCAGCCCTTGGTCAATGTAGGGCAGAGGCCATCGGGAAGTATGGACCCGTTTGTTGAGCTCCCTGAGGTCGGCACAGAGTCTCCACTGGCCGTTTGGCTTCAATATTCCCAGCACCGGATTATTGAAAGTGCTGTGGACTGGATGGATTATTCCCCGGGACTCAAGGTTCTTAATTATTTCAGTAAGGGACTCCATGGATGCGAGAGGCAAGCGATATTGCTTCACAAACACTGGAGTCATTCCAGGGTCCGTGGGGATTGTTGTTGTGTGGATGTCGGTGCGGCCACAGTCATATGAGTCTACCGCAAAGAGATCTTGGAAATCCAAGAAAACTTGTTTCAACTTTTGCTTCTGTTCCAGAGTCACACACGCATCAGCTAGGTTGACTCTCTCTTCCACCATCTGCCTGAAGCCTGGAAAGACTTCTGGTTTGGCTATCTCAGCGGCCTCCTCCAGCTGGGTGGAGAAGTCCCTGGTCAGAGTGCTGATTTGGACTGGAGGCCTCAGGTGGGAAAGGCAACCCTCATGGACCTAGAAAATCACCTCATCCCTCCTGAAGTCACAAGTCACATCTTCCTTACCATAGGGGCAGGAAGTGTACACCAGGAAGTTCCCCCATCCCGGGTAAAAATCCTGTCTGGTGTTGTATTGTCCTCACTGTCACTGTCAAAACAGTCCTTGGGGATTGGTCCTAACAGTTCATTTCCTAGATCAATGGAAAACTGTCGGTCATCAACCGCCATTCCAATAATGGTGCCTGCGGCTAGAGTAATACTCTTTAAGTCGCTGTTATTCACCTCTATTGGAATGGTGTCATGTTCTATGTTGACTAATGGAGTTGGGTTTACCCCCAGCCCCTTGCTGTTGGAGAGAAGCATTTAGATGTATATAAGCATCAGGGTTTTTCAAATGTTGTCCTCTTTTAACTTTCACTTCCAGGGAGAATTGTCGGGTCCTTTCTGGGATGGTGACTTCCTCTTTGATCTGAATTTCAGCTGCATAAGGTAGCAATTGAGCTGACCTAAATGCTTTTTCTGGATCATCAAAGCCCATGGGATTATCCGCTAATCGGGACCAAGCTTTGAAGTTTATTAGGTCCAAACTAATGGCAAAGCGATTGAGAATGTCACTGCCTAAGTAAAAGGCGGCAGTGACGTCTCGCACGACCCAACAATTATGGACTATGCTCTTGTTGCCAATGGAGATTTTGAGCATACACCTGCTTGGCAGGAGATGTTTGGAATTAGGTGCTTCCAGGTCCATTGCCCATTTGTCTATCAGTTTGAATGTGGGAATGGCTGGATCTTTTGGGAGTTGGCGGAACATGGCTTCACTGATGAAGCTCTTACCGTTGCTCACACACACTCGGGCGAGAACAGAGTCCTTCCCATCATTTAACTGAACAGGGATGAACAACTGCTCTCCAATTTGCTGAATATCAGCCAGGCTCTGAGCTGATTTCACATCTTTCTGGACTGTAAGAGTGAGAGTTTCTGATTGTGGATTAGTATAGAATTTCAGAGTGTTTCCTTCCAGCGTGGAATACCACTTTAGACTGGAAGGAAGGGTGATTTTCAGAAATAGAGAGGACCCCCCATCACCAGTCTGTTGTCCTACTGTTATTACTGTCGCATCTGGAATTTGGTTATTCTGGAAGTGGAATTCTACACTCTGTTTTAATTTTATTGGTCGGCTAGTCTGGGTCCAGAGGACCTTGTTTACACAATCTATTAGGGGTGACAACCTTCTCAGGAGGTCATTCCCTAGTAAACAAGGGGTGCCCTCTGGAGTCACTACTATGACCGGGTGTTTCACCTTGTGTCGCCCAATTTTAATGTCCAAGTCTGCAGTCCCCTCAACGGGAATTTCCTTCCCGTCAAAGTTCTGCAGTTGTCCAGGAAGAGAGGTGAGAGGAATACGGTAATTCTCCCCCCTTCCTGCATTTAGTTCATCAAAGGCCCTTTTGGACAGAAGGGTAGCTTGGGATCCAGTGTCCACCAGTGCCAAATTTGTACCCTGCCCCTGTACTTGTACCGGGGCATAATATCTTCCCTCCTTCTCCTCAAGGGGGCACAGATAATGCACATTTTTGGACAACAGGTGGGCTAACCTTCTGGTTTTGGACATTGCGAGAGAAGAGATTTGGGCAGAATTCTGTGGAGAGCCTTGGAAATCTGAAAGAAAAAGTTGGCAACTGGAGATCAGAGCCATTGTGGGTTCCCCTGGTTCCGGTTCTGGGCCGCCCCGCCCTTTATGGAGGCAGTCATCAGGATGGGTTTGAACCAGGGGATTTCGGTATTGTGGGTTCTGGGATGAGATGATGGGCGGCGGTAGCTCATTCTCCATATCTCCCCAGTCTGAATTGACATCCCTTGGGACCCATTTTTCTTTGGGAGGAGTTCCCCCATCTCTGAAGGAGAAGATCCTTTTCCCAGGATCTTCTGAGGATCCCTTTCCCTCTTTGGAAGACCTGTACCTCCTCCACAAAGTGGGTCTGTTTGGGTCCTTTGTTTCTCCTACCCCCCCCTCTGCTCCTTGGGAGGCGGGCTTTCAGGGGCAGGAGATTTTGTTTCCGGTTCCTGGTTTTCCAGGGGCTGTTTACAAGTTGGGAAGGAAGCTTCCTCCAAGGCTTTACACCCCCTTTCCCCTCGTGCCTCCTCCCTGGGAACCGGTGGGTTATCGGGGTGCTGCCCCCGTCATTGTTCTGGAGCACCAGGTTCAGAGTTTGGGGCATTCTGCAGTGGCATGCTCATCTGAGGGTTCTGTTGAGCCCTCAGTATGTGACCCAGATCCCGTGCCCTATTTTGGACCTGGCGCTCTAACTGGGAAACCCGCTCAGGCTGATACGGGGCTCTATTTTCTCCCCTGGGCTGATCCCGGGAAGGGTAGCTATCCCTTCTCTGGTAGTACCCCTGGTTGGGAAGATTTTGGTACCCCTCCACCCTTGGCCTCCCCTCTCCCGGATTAGGTTGTCTGGGCTCAGGGAATTGGGGAAAGAAGGATGGATGATTTTGGGGCTGGAAATTGGGCGGATACCTGGGGAAAGAGTTCTGCCCAGGATTTGGAGAATTTCTGCCCTCCTGTGGGAAGTTGGGAGGGAAGTTCCCTGGGTTAGGTGCTTGGCCGGATCCCCCCCTTGGGCTGGAGGAGTCCACACATAACCCAGGATTGGTGTGTTTCCCTTGTAACGGGAACTTACATAGTAAGGAGAGCGAGGGACCCCATTTGTGGGACTACCTCTTTCACTCCATGTCTGTGACTGGCCCGAGGGCCTTCTGGGCTGTGAATTATTAGGTGCAGGTAGGTTTTTAGGCCCCCCATCTCCAAGTCTAAAACAGGGGCAACCTTTACCTCTGCCACCTTGGCAGCAGCAGGGGTGCTGTTGGTTTTGGGGTTTTTGGGCACATTATTTTTATTTTCTATGGGCTTCTGCACCTCTTAGATCCGGGTAGCCTGTTCAATGACCCAGTCTAAAGATCTTTTCCCGTGAAAATCTCTCACGAGCTGGGTCATGATGTATTTGGGCAAGGCATGGAAAAATGTATTGACAAATTCTCTGCTGTCTGTGCGCACCCTTCTGGTGGTCTGCGCAAAGGCACGTTTCAGTTCTTGCACGAATTCTTGTGGGGCCTGATCCTCCCCACATTGCAAATTGTAGGCTGCCTTGCGAGCCTCTTGGGGATTTCTGTGAACAGAAAAATGTTTTAATATGGCCGCCCTATAGGTGGACCACCTTGAATAATTTTGGTCCTCCAGCCCCGCAAAGAAACTGGAGTACTCTGGGGAGAATGTCCACTTTACATATTGGATACAGCTTTGGCTGTCCTTCAAATGAAAAGTCTCCATCATTTGCTCATAGAGCTCCAAGTGTTCCCAAACAGAGTACTTGGCGTTCTCATGATAAGGCGTGATGACACTCCTGATTGCCTTAATCTGTTTCAATGGGTCCTTAAGCAAGGCCCTTTTTGCCTTATTGGCCTTTTTGGTTCGGGTAACCCTGGTCCATTCATCCTCTGACTCAGAGGCTCTGCTCCCAGAGGTTCCTGTCTGATCTTCCAGGTTTTCCCGGATTCTGCAAGCCTGGGAATGGCTGGCAGAATGTGGGGACCTGGTCTCCTGTGTCCTGTAATGTTCAGAGGAGTCTTCAGATTCCTCTTTGCTGCCAGGATTTGATGGGTACCCCCCACTGACCTAACTGGGGAGAGGTTTTCAGGATGCCCTTAATGGGCCTACTCTCCTGGGGTTCCCCACTAAATTGCACTGTGCTTGGGTGCCCATACCCGGATGCCCGTCCATCCATTCCTGGGAGGTACTGGCCTATGAGCCCCATGCTTCTGGCTGGATAGTAATCTGCCATCCCTGTGGCCCAGTGCTCATGTGCGCCAGGGGACATGGGGGTGGCAGAGTCCAGGGACTGAGAGAGATAAAGGCCTCTGGTACTAGGGCTCCTGAGGTTATGCTCAGGAGTTTCCCTTTCCCAGCGAACCTGCTCTCTATCCGCCCCTGCTCCCTGTTGCAATGCAAGTGCCTGCGCCTTCAGTTCCTCAGTTAAGGCCTTACTAGACTCTATCAGTCTCTCCTGCATCGCTACCTGTTGTTGGAGCCTATCATTGTGCTGGCAGAGAGCCTCATTCTCTCTCTGCGTTTCCTGATTGGTCCTGGAGCACTGGGCCAGTCTTTGCTGCAGGAGGGTTACCTCCTGAGCTGTGTCCCTATTGGCCTGCTCCTGTCTTGCCAGAGCATCCTCCACCCTCCTGGTGTGCTCTAGCAAGTCCTGGTGTTCTTTTTGGAGGTCACCCAGTCCCTGGTGGGCCAGGTGATTTTCTTCCATTTTTCTTCTTAAGTGGCAGACTTCCTGGCCTAAGGTGTCCCTTTCCTGACCAAGAGCTTGAATTTGTGACGCCAGGTCGTCCCTTTGCCTTTGGAAGGCACCAGCTTTCTGGCGCTCCTGATCAAACTCTGCCTGGGTATCCAGGTCTTTCAGGATCAGTTTATTGCTCTCCTCTTTCTCTCTGTCTAGTTGGATTTGCAGGGTGGCTACCTGCTCTGTTGAAATTGATCTGTTGCTCCAGCTTTTTCTGGCTCTGCAGTAGGGAGTCCAAACTGTCTTGGTGTTCCTTCTGCAAAGCCAGAATTCTGGTATCCTGGTCAGCCTTTTCCTGTTGCAGGATATCCATATCCTTCTTTATTTTAATGATGTGCTGTCTACTCTCATTTTCGGACTCCTGGCTTCTGTGCAGCCTCTGCTCAGAAGAGTCCAGATCAGATTGGGCCTTCTGTAATGCCAGCAGTTGCCTACTCGCCAGATCTTGGCCTTCAGCACATTTATCCTGCATGTCTCCCATATATAGGTACAGGTATGCTGCTATCCTAACCATCTTGTCTTGTTCATCCTTAGCTTTAGGAGCCATGTATAGTTCACTCAGGGCCACATGTAAGGGACCCTGATCTCTCCATATATCTGACCCTGTTTCAGTGACCTGTTGCGTGATGGCCTGCAACCAGACCATGTCCTCCTGGTGAGTCCGCTCACCTCTCACAAATAACTTATGTAAGAAGTGCTCTCTGGCTATTTTCATGTCTACTAAGGTCGTCATTCTCGAGATTGGTCTCTGTCCTGACTTACAGAAGTTTATATTTTATTCTTGCAAAACAGACCTTTTCCTTAGAGCGTTCCTTTGAGGAGTGCTTTACAGCGTAACACAGCGTGGTGATCCGACCGGATATGTGTATCTGGTCAGCTGGCACACTGTATTAATCTGCACAAGTGATAGATCTAACCCAAACGTCCGGCTCGAGCCCCCAATTTGTAAGAGGATTCAATTCAACACTACAGCTAAGTCAATGCCTAGTCTGGGATACTGAATGGAAACCCTTATTGATATATCTTTATGTCCAGTTCATGAGTTCTGGATGACTACCCCTATATAACACCCCTCTCTTGGAATCCCCTGACCCCACTGAGCCAAGAAGTAGTTCTGTTTTGCAAGTTTAAAAGGTTTATTTGATAATTTAAACAATATATATATATATATATATATCACACTTTATAATAAATTAATAATTGAATATCACACTTAATCTGAGCAGTAATCAATAATGGATAGTCTGGCACTAGCACACTTCTTTATAATCAATGATGAGTGGTTATAGGATGGATAAGATAGCAACAATACTTTTATGGTTTCAAATGGATGCAAGATGGAATGAAAATGCAGTACAAAAAAAGCTTGATAGGGTGTCAGCAAAAGACAATGTAATCACTTTCTTGGACAATTCACCCCACAGCAGCTTATACAACAGATAGGAGTTTTGAAACACAGGCAAAATGTTTTGAATATGGTGACAATGCAGTGAGAAATATGCTGAAATTACTTTTAATTCCCTTCAGGAGGTTCAGGGTGAGTGGTATCTAGTTAATATGGGTTCAGGCTCACTTTAGCAATGATTCAGAGTAACTAGCAGGTTAAATGAATGTTTGGCAAAGGAAAGCAAGGAAGCTGCTGTTTTCACACGTGGCTGGATTTTTAACCAAATCGCAAATCGCGTGAAAATTTGCGAGTGCGAGAATCGTGATTGCGGCAAAAGTATAAGGAGTAGCAAGTCGGTTCTAAGCCTGTTGAAACGCTGAGATTCTAAGCTTTCAGATGAAAGTTAAACCAAGTTCCTAGCCCAAACGGTTCCAGAGATACGGACGATTAAATGAAGGTAGTTTTTCGCATTTGAAATTTTCAAAGTTCAAAGCGACAGGTTACAGCTTGCAGCTACAAAATGACAGGTGACATCTTTGCAAATGACAGGTGACAGTTAGGAGGCAGTTCTGGTTAGATTAAAATAGATTGAATTATATTATTTCAACTAAGAGATTGGTTCTGCACAGTTCTGCTAGGTACTCACAATATATTTAGAAATAGGCCTCGCCACGGATCTGGTCAGGTTTTGGACTGGACTCCGGTTCTAGTCTCGGCACTTCACAGTGATCTGGGTCAGCTCTCTGGTTCTGCTAACAGCGGTCTGGGTCAATCTGGATCTCTGGCCTCTGGTTCTGGATACTGCTCTGCTTTCTCTGGGTACAGCACTGCTTTCTGGCAAATGGCAAGAGTTCTTGTAAAGAATCCAAACAGCTCGCCTGGCTGTGAATAGTTGCAATGATTTGAGGCCTGCTAAAAAGGGATTTAGCTTGTAGTTGACCTCTCTGCTACAAATTCTGAAGTAAAGTCTTGGTCTCTGAAGGTGGATAGATTGAAGTCTCTGTGTTGGCTCTCTGGAGGTTGATGGAGGTAAAGTATGGATTTTCCCGGCAGAGCGTCCCGCAGCAGATGGAATAGAATCCTCTATCTGTCCTGACTGTCTGCTTTTATGTGTTTTGAAAGTGGATGGAGAGGCTAGCTTTCTAGGCCCTACCCCTCTCCACTTGTCATTGGCCACTTCCTCCTCTTCCCCTTGATTGGGGGAATGAAATGAAGTGTCATCATGATGAGGTGTGTTTATGATACAGAGAACCCACCCCTGTCAACTTTACACACAATCTATATCTGATCCAAATACATACTTCCCCATTAGACAGTTGTTTGGCATTGCATACACACATCATGCATTTACTGATGGTAGCCCCTGTTCCAATTCTGTCGTTTCTAGGAGCTTGGGTTAAAAAATGGCAACATATTTCACTTTTTGGTCAGGTTACCAATATTGGATTTGTCCCCGCATTTACACAAATGTTCGCAAAGCATGTGTGCATTAGGTGGTGGAGTGTCAGATTTTTAACATACATACATTTAGAGTAATATCCTCTTTTCCGCTAAAAACCCCCCTGAACATACCACCGGGTCCTAACACGTCTTCAAATGTGCACAGAAAAATCAAAAGAATAATGATATCACTTATAAAATTTTCACAAGTCCGCTCCATGAATGATCCATCTTTTTAGATTTATGTTCTGGTCCCAAAGGGGTGTGGTTTCCCCCCAGCACAAGGTTGAATTTCTGGTTTTTCCACTTCTGCCAAGCCAGCTTGCTCTCACAGGCAGTGCTCCTCCCCTTTCCTTCCAGGAGGAAGTCACTTTTACGACCCCCCCCCAATAAAACATTTGCCTGAGTCAGGACAGGGCTTTGTTCAATTTCCTGCAGAGCCCAGGTAATTCAATCAGAGAAGTGTCATTTCCCTTTTGGTGGGAACAGCAAAAGGCAGCTAGGCCTGGGAACACAGCTGTTGTGCAAGTCTCAACTCCTGTCGGGGGTAGCTGGTGGGCAAAATTCCCTCTCTTTTTAAGCCAGGCCTCAGCTAAATGTCTCTTTGGCTGCCAGTTTTCCTGTCCAAATCAAACTTCCAATTTTTACGCATGCAGCTAGAATGCTGATTCTAAGTTTAAAACTATGACATTTAAACAATTGCAACCTATGTGACACTCAAAAGTAGGTCACTCATTTCTTTTAAACATTTAGATTTTTAGTGTCTTTCAGTCCAAATTTAAACTGCTGAAATCCACAGCTCAGCCAGTTTTGCTATGAACATTATTTTAGGCTCATCCTCTTTCCAGATTTTGTATGCCCACAAGACTTTATTCTGTCAAATGTCTGCTGGTGTTCAGTGAGATTGTTGGATATTCTGCAATGTTTGAAATGGGCATCCTGAGCTTGCCTTCAGAGAAACAAAGGGTGATTTTTAAAGTGCTTTTTAGCGAACAGGCACTGCTGTTTTTCTCTTTGGCACCCCACTTCACTCATGGCTCTTCTGACCCAGCACACCCGCACCAGGGGGTGGCAAGTCAGGCGACCATTTTGGTGTGCGCACAAACTGCACGGTTTTCATAGATTCTGGCGCACATGTGGGCTTTTTCGGCCATCTTGGATTTCCTAAGCCCACTGCACCAAATGTTGTAGCATAATAGTCCAAACGTGGGTCAGACCACCCAACAAACCCCCCCGCCCGACTGCACTTGGATTGAACACCCAACAATATTTAAAGTACCTATACACCAGACCCCACCTCAAAAACACTGCAAAATATGGGGCAAAATAGCAGTGTCACCAAATTCAGTGACATGACCACAATCTGTTTTGCGGGTACCTTTGAGACCAATGGCGACTTCTGTGCCAACTGTCTATTTTTGTTTCACAAATATAACAACGACCTTGGCAGTATTGAACCCTTTACGGACAGTAATTGCCAAGGCAGGCCCTGTAACCATGTAACTACAGGGATGCCAGTGTAGCCCACCCATATGGGATTCACGCCCAACAATAATATGTGCATGGGGTGGCTGTCTGTGGGTATCTCGCTCCTCCAGTCACTCTCCCCTGGTGCACAAAGCCTCCCTTAATGAATCAGGGGTGTGCTCATCAGCTGCCAGAGCAAACTGTGAGGGGGCACTTTGATCCACAGATTTAGCTCCTGAATCTGTCATGCAAATTGGCCCCAGATTCAGGGTTGCGGTCATCCTTCCGGTCTTTAAAAAAGGTAATAGAGATCAACCTTCCAACAATAGGCCTATTTCTTTGATAGACTCCTTGGCAAAAAAGTATTCAAGGGTAATTCTCCATCGTTTGGAGGACTGGGTGGAAAAATCTAGGTATTCTAACGCATGTTCAGGTGATCTTTAGGCCAGGGGTTGCAACTTTAGACCAGGTGATGAGGCTAGACCTCATCTGTTGTAAATATGTGACCGTAAATTCCCAAAGCCTGTACCTGGCTTTTGTGGACCTCCAAACTGCCTTTGACACTGTGCCCAGGGATCTTCTATGGACTGTTTTGGAGGAAGCGGGTACTCCCCCAACCTTGGCTAAAGCCATCAAGTCACTGTATTTCGACAATAGTGCTCGGATTCGATGGGGGTTACATGGAATGACCACAGACCCAGTTTCCATAGGTATTGGGGTCAGACAGGGATGTCTTTTGCACCCACTTCTATTAATAGCATCGTTCCAGCATTGCAAGTGGCAGCCATGGACACTCAGAGATTGGGAAGCTGTAAATGGAGCCTCCTTTTGTTTGCAGGTGATGCCGTTTTGTTGTCCAAAACCCAAATACGGCTGCAAAGCCAATTGAATGTTTTTGATAAACTGTGTTCTGCAAAAGGCCTGCAGATGAATTATTCCAAAACAAAAACAATGCAGTGTCATCAGGTTGGATGTAAGGCCCACACTGGGGTGCGCTTTTCTCTGAACTCTCGGTTGTTGGAATCAGTGGAGTCTTTTAGTTATTTGGGGTGATCTTTTCTAATAAATTAAAATGGTCTAGTCAGGTTGAAAAGAGCTAATTGAATCATCTACGGCAATGTGAGTTAATCTTGAGTCTCGTGAATCGTCTTGATAGATAGGCACTCCCAATTCTCCTCAAAGTTTATCAGGCCCAAACAATACCTGCAGTAACACATGGAGCCGAACTATGGGGTCAGATGATTGCACCTCCATCCAGACTGCCAACAATAGATTCTTGAAAACCCTTCTCGCCTTCCATCAAATGCACCATCTACCCAAGTGGTGTGTGGGTTTGGCATAATAGAGATCAAATATGTTATTATGCTTCAGCCTGTCTTATACTGCTTACGTATTAGGAATTCTGAAGCCCTCATGTTCTATTGCGAAGGTTTACTTGCGGTACTTCTCACACCGGCTAGAAGGCAACTCCCATGGTTCAGACATATCAAAAATATAATAACCAGTATTGGCTTGCGGACCTATGGGTAAACCCCAACATTTTTAGGGCTGAATACAAAGGTTATGTCAAGAAATGTTCTACTGAGTGGGCCTGAAGTAACATGATCGACAGTTGTGTTGGTAGGGAAAAGTCAGCGTTCTATTTGCAGTTAAAAATGGAGTGGGGTGTGGAAGGATAGTTAGATTTTCAGCTGACCCCCAACCTTAAAAGTTGGTATGCAACGTTTCGGTTGGTCTTTCTCCCACTGGCCTATTTTACTGCCAAATGGAGTACGGTAGCACATCATCTGTTCACCCGCTCTGTTTGGATGTAATTGAAGATGAAGAGCATCTTGTTTTCTTTTGCCCACTTTATCATGTGGTCAGGCTGCCGCGGCCTAGGCCATTATGGATTACTCAAAAAGCACCATCTATTCAGGGTTCCATGTCATTTCATCGCGGGATGTTTTTTCGTGGGCTTTTTTACTGCAGATTTTTTTACGAAAAAACTCATCAAATTTATTTTTGGGGGGTTCCTCCCCTAACCTCATATCCCCTTTAATTTTTTATATATCCCCGAACACCCACACCCAATATATATATTTTTCTAAACCCCCCAAAAAAATTCTATGAGTTTTTTTAGGCAAAAAAATCACGGTAGAAAAACCCACGAAAAAACATCTGACGATGAAAGGATGTCGTACCTTATTCAGTTGGCCCTTGTCGCACTAACACATTCCCCTTCTCACGCATCTGTGATGGATGTTTCTGTTTATTTTTTATCTTCTGCTTTTAAAAAAGGCTATTGTCAAGCAATGTTTCATCCCTTTTTATTACTTTAGTGGGCGGGGGTGGGTGCTGCTAGTGGTTCTATTGGAGATGTAATTGCCTCGCATCTGTCTGTTTTATATTTGCTTGTACTATTTCATTCTGTGTTCATCTTTTATGGCGTTTCTGCTGAAATAAAGATGTTAGAATTGATTTGGCCACGGATTATTCTTCAACCTCTAATATTCAAGGCAAGTCTCCTAGGATTCTTAATTTGACTCGGCGCAAACACTGATGCTAATTTGTTGATTTATAAAAAATATTTTGGTCTAATTCAGCTAGATAATGACAGTCTGCCATTGCATGCCAACAATGTTATGTGTTAACCAGCACTTAAATCTAATTAACTATGTTTAATACACAGTTTGCATAAAAATATACATATTGTCTACTCAACGCGTCTATAACAGCTTCTTGCGGGCATCATGATTTGCAAATGCTGTCCTTTCATTTGCCAAAGGTGAGGGCTACATCTATCAAGGAGCCCATTAGTCAACATGTTGCTTTTTCACTTCACAAAGAGCAATTAGCATGTTCTCATTTCGCATTAAAATCAGAATGAAGCTAAATGGAACTCTAATGAACTCATTTCGAATAGAACATGTAATGCGTGAATGTGCATACAGATTAAGGGACTATGCCTGCCCTGCCTAACATCTACACTCATCGCTCAGCCGTACTTCCTAAAACGATTAGCACTCCTGCCCCACTGTTGCCATTATCCATTACCCGTTGACCTTGAATCTGACTACCTTCGGCCTGCGCGAGGTACCTGACATGATATGGTACTAAGATGTATACTGCGAGCCAGGGGTGTTGCTAGGTCTGGAAAAGATCCGGGGCTACGCTAATGTCGGGACTGATGGGACTGGGGGCTAGCTAGCCTTTTGGTTGTAGCCCCTGAGCTTCTATCCGGGGCTACAACCAAAAGATACGGGGCTATAGCCCCCTCATACTCCCCCCCTCCCTAGCAACGCCTCTGCTGCGAGCTGCTACCATTTGCATTGTCCCCAGGCACACTGGAGGCTCTGAAAGAGAGGGGTTGTATCTGGTTAAGTATACCTGTTTTGGTTTGCTGTAATGTCAATCCCCCAAAATCCCCAGACCCAGGAACTCGTGACAGAGGGATAGCCACATGGTCAAACCCACCGTCTCAATACACATTTCTGCCGCCATGGCATTTAAGCAGAGTACGTGGACTTGTAACCGCAAGCCATGCTATCTGCTCCTCATAAACATGTCATAGGTTTGTGTCGATCGTAGGCCTTGTTAGGTTTCTCTATGAAGCTGTGAAGCAGCACTTTCCCTCGAGTTTAGGCCTTATAAAAATCAAAATCAAATGAAAATGGTTAAGGCAAATCTCAGTTCCTTGATTTTCTTTTCAAACAAAGGCTATGGGTGGCAGTCGCCTCTACAGGGAATACTCTTTTTCCTAGCCTCTCCCATTCCAGGCATCCATACATGGTAGTCATCTCTTAGACTGATGCTGTCGAATAAATGGTCCGACCTTGAGATGGCCATATGAGAACGTACATACAGGAGATGGAATAGACGATACAACATCCTTTCATCAACATACTTTTTTTAATGCTTTTTTAACAAAAATATTTTGCCAAAAAAAGTCATAGAAAATTATAGGGGAGGGAGGGAAGTGTATATAAGAGGGAGGAGACGGAAACAGAGAAAAACAATAGGGGATGGGGGAACCCCAAAAAATAAAACAAATAGAATTCAATGAGTTTTTTAGTTGAAAAATATTCACAAAAAACCCATTGAAAAAAATCCCTCGATGAAAAGACATAGAACCGAATAGACAATGGCTGAAAACTCATTTCCTGGAGGACAAAGATAAACTCGAAAATTCACCTCTGGGGCTACCAAGCAACTATCACTCGCAAGAAAAAAGTGTTCGCTCAAAATCACACCTGACTATGCCCTAAGAAACCTGCAAAGCTTTCAACATCTCTAGAAAACTGAGAAATACCACTATATCTTCCAATGGTTCAGTTCCTTATATGACCTTTGCCAACAATCTCAATGCCAATTTTCTAAATATCTATTGTATTTTCAAAAATAAAGTCAAATCAGTAGACACTTCCTCTAAAGAGGAGTCAGCCCAGGCTAGCCTTCTCATCTTCTAAACAATCACCCCTGAAATAATCCAATTAGTCAAACCTACACACGCCTCAGTGGAACAGTGTTGTCCATGACCAGCCAGTATTACCATTATAAAGCTTTTTGATGTCTCCTGGAACACGAGCGTAGTCCACAAGCACTGATAGAGTCTACAATCATTTCTTTACTGAAAAAGAAAGATGTTTTACCAACTAACGCCCCATCTCAAATGGTCCGTACATATAAAAGAAATAAGAAGATATTCAGCAAACAACTGCAGAACCATAGTGAAGAATTGTCTTCTCTGCATCAGTTTCAGTTCTGGAAGGTTCAGATACGAGCAGGGGACATCTCGGCGTCGTGTAGATTCCGCGGCAGCAGAAATTAGAGTTGAGGATGTCCCAAACGAAGTGAACCCGCACAGCTTGTTACCACAGCAGGGCAACAGAGCGGCCGTGTGTATTTCAGCCCAAGGTACACTTCTCACTTCAGACCTGGGAATGCCAAGTCTACGAATCGTGTGGGAGTGCTAAGGACTCGGAATACAACACAACCTGACGGCGGTAACAGAGCAGGACTCCTGTGTAGGCTGGTCAGTCCACTGGATGGCCCAGAGAGGCTTCCGAAGGCTTACGTGCAGGAGATGATGAAGATGCCAAGAATAGTTGTTCCCACTATTCCAAAGGGTCGAAGTACCAGTACAGGCCTTCTCGTTCGATCAGAGGCAGAATGGTTTCACAGAGTGACAGCAGTGCAGAGGAGCAGTCCTTCAGCGGGTCACCAGCGATTCCTCGGTTCAGCCTCGTAGTTGCAGGATACTTGGCTCCTGTATCCATCGTTCGTGAGAACTCAGGAGATCGACATGGTAGTGGTATTTCCAGCCTCCTCTTATCCAGAGTTCTCTTCGCG
The DNA here is from genome assembly GCF_040938575.1 of Ambystoma mexicanum. Classification (NCBI taxonomy): domain Eukaryota; kingdom Metazoa; phylum Chordata; class Amphibia; order Caudata; family Ambystomatidae; genus Ambystoma; species Ambystoma mexicanum. Next base: position 292,181,299 of record NC_090936.1, on the reverse strand, counting down.
CCAAAACGGAGGGGACCCAATGGGAGATCTGCTCACAAAACACTCACACCATACGTGGACCTATCACGGACCATGGTGGTCCCAGGCATTCAAGACACACTAGACTTTCTGGCACCCAGGAGGTGTATTGGGACCAGACATCCCAGCCCACATCCTGGAGGCACACACAAGGCCTGTAGAAGCCCGCGAAAGCATCTGTGTTCCGCGGGAAAGTACATGCCCAAATAAGGAAGGGCCCGGGTCGGCTCGACCTGGGGAAGGTGAAGGGGGCAAGACGGTTAGCGGGCAGGACAAAAAGCCTCGTGGTCTGGCCATTTTGGGAGCCAGGCCACCATTTTGGGCTAAGCGCGTGAATCGCGCTTAAACAGCCAAAAGGAGCTCAAAACACAAAGAAACGATCGCTGCCACCAGTCCCGTCCGTGATTCACTTGCACCGTTCGTTAACAATCCAAAGAGAGTGTCTAGGCCTGTAGAGTAACTAGAGACCCAAGAGAGCAGTAACTTAGCTTACAGTGCCCTCTTGTGTCATGTTGCGCGAAAGCTGCAACATGATAAAAGAAGTACGGAAAACAACGTTTCCCTGTACTGACTGTCTTAAGGGCATGTCAGTTTCCCCGTAAGAATGGAGCGAAAGCCCAGAGGAGTGCGGAAGAAGGCTGCACTTCTGTGGCAAAGTCTAGATCATGGTGAAAAACAACAGTAAAAAGTTTAGGGGTTGCCACATGGAATGAAATTTACCCACAATTAAGAAATATTTGCTAACACATACTCAACAGATTACAAAGAGTCCAAAACTCAGCAGTCAGATTACTACTGAAGAGAGACAAACACATTACCCCAGCACTCCACACACGGTGGTGGCTGCCAATCAAACAGAGGATACACTTCAGAACCCTATGCATTGCTCATCGTTCCTACTGTGGCATAGGCCCAGACTCCATAAGGAGGAGATTATCATATTATTTACCAATGAGAATGCTAAAATCTATCAACAACACACTAATAGCCATGCAAGCCTAATACCAGAAACATGGACGCTCCACTTTCTCCCTCCTAGCAACCAAACTCTGGAATTTGATACCCAAACACCTCCACATAGACAAAGAACCCCTAACCTTCAGCAAGCAGCTACAGAACTGGCTCCTCAGCCGCTCCCCCTATGTGTCACCAATTGGATCTCTCGGATCAATAGCTCTACTAGCCCCTCTGCCCACTGAGTTCATCTCCAAACAATAGAAATCACCGGGAGCCACTGCCACCTCACCAACTAATCTAGCATTAAAATGCCCACAAGAATCCGGTGCCACACAACCAAAAGGTAACTCGCACAACTACCGCTGAACAATATCCAACAAGCTGCCTACCCACATCACCAGCAGGTGCTTACTGGATACTCTCCCCCCTTTACGTTTACATCTTACCCTCCCTGCCCGCTCCCTTTATGTCTACCCTCCAACTAAGGGACCACGCTCCAAAATCTGAGTCTTCCACAACTGATGGCACTTGACTTGACAACACCACAGAATTAAGAATTATGCTCCTCTCTTCAGCTCTGTTACAACTCCCCCACCCCCCAAAGTAGCGGGCAAACCTGCCCTATGCATTCTCCACACTTTTCAGTCGCTTGGCTCGCCCCATGGGATGACATACTCTCAAACGACTACACCAATCCCATAGAAGCACACCGACCACAGGTACTGGGTTCTTCCGACCTGCACCGATCAACATCGCAGGCGCCCCATCGGCATTCTCCCCCCTTCCCTCTAGTGCGGATCTGCGTCATATTTTGCACAGCCTCGAGTAGAGAGGCCCAGTAAAAAGGGCAGTAGGGCGCTATATAAGACCATTTATTATTATTATAGCAGAGAGTCGGCAAATGGTCATGAAATGCTCACACCCATTATTCTCTATATCAGGCAACTTATCAAAAGTATTACACTTGAATTTATGGTCCCATTAAAATGTGGAGGTTTCCTTTGTTTCGCAAACGAGAATTTTGAGAAGATTGCTTTTCCATGTGTTTCCAAATTTTGTTGCACAGCCGTGTTCAACATCTAAATGTGATTCCTTCTACCCAACAAATGAGGTTGCATTGTGCTTGCTTATGCCCTATGCTCAGCGGCAAAACTAAGTGGATGGTGCGGATCCCAGTGGTATGATCTGTACCCGCACACCCCGTGGCAGAGGCCCTTTCACGGCATTTGCTGAAAACGACGTTTTGGCACCCTTTTCTAGGGGTGTTGTTTTAGGGGAAGGGTAGGGGGGGTTTAAGGGAATATTTTGTTAATGATTTCGAGGGTAGTGTTGGTGTTGAGGCGGAGGTGGGGGGTATGCAGGTCTTGCCCCATCCCCCTAAAAATATTCTACAAAAAAGGGCAACATGGCCAGACAAAGAGATGGACCAGATCTGCTATAATCACAGGCAATAACCCTACCATAATTGCATCCATGTGGTAGACCTGTTTGCTGGGACTCTACCCAGTCATTGTGCCTGGCAGAGACAGATCAGTGAATCCGTGCATGTGCGTAGAGAAAGATGGTGAAACCTCGTATGTGGCGTGGTATTCACACCCCTGACCACTCATATGCGGATATGTCTGGGCCGTCCCTACCATGCGTCCTTGTGCACAGTGGAGATCTGAAATGGAGGCTGTCTGACAAAACATAACATTGTGCCTTGCGCCTTCTGGCCCCGGAAATCTGAACCTAGGCTGTGGACATCCACCGATTCCACAGCAACTGGAACGGGTGGGGATCCTCAGCGGGATGAGGATTCTATACACTGGCGTGAGATCCCCGCACAGGGTCACTGGTGCCGGCTACCCGGCGTAGGGCTCCCGCGCTAGTACAGGGAATCCTCTGCCTGCTGGGAATCAGAATTGGGCCTATGGAGAAAACATCCATGCGCACAGATGGGTTCCTTGGTGTGCAATGGACACACATGTCTTCCTGGAGCGCCTCCCTAAAGTCATACCCGGGAGTGTGCATGGGTCAACTATCGTCATAGCCTTTATATTTTTTTAATAATTTTGGCAAAAACATTATTTCTGACCCAAGTGCAGGAATATTTTAATGTCCCCTCCACATACATAGGAGAATCCATCATGACAAAGACATTTTTAATAGGTCTGCATCATCTGGGAAATATTCCAACAGTCTGTGCTGGAATTCATTATGTGTAAATTACTTTTAGGCATATTCATTTTGCACAATCTGAAGACCCGGAATCTTTTATTATTCATATTCGGGGGGTCAGCAGCCCAGTTCTAATTCCAACGAAAGGTTTATGGGCTTTATTTTTAATTTAACGCAAGCTGCAATTCCTTTAAGATGACATTTCAAGAAAGTTGCTGAACACCTTCCGCGGGATGATCTCGCGCGATTTCTCAAGACTGGATTCTGCGTTATTTTCAATATCAGAGCCTTGTGGCTCAGCAGCACAGACCGGCAAAGATGAGGATCTATACTGCAATTGGCCTGGAAATGGTGACATGGCGCAGGCCCCCTTCCCCGGCTCCTTGCTGACCTTCCCGTTCTAAGGCGCCTACAAAGTCCTTTCAGGTCAAATTATTTATGAGAAAAACCTGACAGGCCATGCCACTACTTGGCCTCACGTAGTTTCACGAATGCAATGACTGCTGAATAATTAATTTAACACACCTTTTTAAATGTTTTACTCCATTTCATGCGAAGCATAAAAAGTACACACCTTTAGTTACCAAGCCCATAAGACTTTTAAAAGTTGCTGCTATTCCGCTACTTGCAATTGTTAGGCCACACCTGCCTCTTCCGCGGCCTGCTGCCCCCACATACTGTTGTGTGACTGGTCAGGCCCCCTCCTGGATTTCTCCTCTCGCTTAACACACATGACATCCGCTTTACTGTTTTCAGACGCCGCACGGGTCGGCCAGACTGAAAATAACGGCCTAGAACACCCCAGCATTGGTAGGAGCCGGATTAACACGTCCACACTCTTGTATTTCTGCTGGCGCCTGTGGCTGCAGGAGTTCATTGTATTGAGTGACCTCTCCTGGTGCAGCCTTATCAGGGCTGTATCGCACATCTTGTGATTTTATTGTTGGGGAAGGGGAGTGGCCTAAAAAGTCAGACATAGCATTTGTGAAGAGCAAACAAAGGGCCTTATTACGAGTTGGGCGGTATTCCAGCAGTAAATCTGCCGCCCTACCGCCCAACTGAATTACCGTTACCATCACTTGTTCTGGCGTAATAACTGCCGGATTACAACTGGCGGTGGCGGAGTAATCCCTATTTTTCCAGAGTCCATTGGACTCTATGGGGCCTTTTCGGCCGAATTACCTGCCAGTTTTGCTAATTTTCCGCCGGACAGTGGGAGGATTTACCTTCAAGGGCCAAACTTGTAGTATGCCAGTGCGGGAAACAGGGCTATAATTCCCTTACCGCCAATTCCTTCCCACACCGCAATAATTGTAATGAGCCCCAAAGCCCTGCTAGTGGTGTGTGTCGTACTAAGGACATCACTGGGGTGCTTTCCTCTCCTCTGTGGATATACAAGGGCACCAGGGCTCCTCCGACCTCCATAATACTCACGTCCTCTTCCCAAACTCAGCAAATGTACTTCCCTTTGACCTGATGAACGGATGGGGCATTTGTCCAGGCATCTCCTTTCCTCCGCCATGTGCTCCTGAACAGGAGGGACATGCGGAAGAACGGTGGTGCGATGGTAGAGTGGGTTCTAAGGAACACGCTGGCATTAGCCCGGAAGGATAAGGCTGCTTTTCCTCGCCGAGGCGGATGGAGTTCCCATGTGAGGAGGTGGCTGTGGACTCTCCATTGAGACTTTGGAGGCGAGGATAAGGCTTCTTTTCCTGGCCTAGGCGGATGGACCCATGTGATCAGAGGAGCTAGTAGTGGACTCTCCATTGAGACATTAGAGGCCAGGATAAGGCTGCTTTTCCTGGCCTAGAAGGATGGACCCATGTGATCAGAGGAGCTGGTAGTGGACTCTCCATTGAGACATTGGAGGCCAGGATAAGGCTGCTTTTCCTGGCCTCGGAGGATGGACCCATGTGATCAGAGGAGCTAGTAGTGGACTCTCTATTGAGACATTGGAGGCCAGGATAAGGCTGCTTTTCCTGGCCTAGGCGGATTGAGATCCCATGTTATCAGAGGAGCTGGTAGTGGACTCTCCATTGAGACATTGGAGGCCAGGATAAGGCTGCTTTTCCTGGCCTCGGAGGATGGACCCATGTGATCAGAGGAGCTGGTAGTGGACTCTCCATTGAGACATTGAAGGCCAGGATAAGGCTTCTTTTCCTGGCCTAGGCGGATGGAGATCCCATGTGATCAGAGGAGCTGGTAGTGGACTCTCCATTGAGACATTGGAGGCCAGGATAAGGCTGCTTTTCCTGGCCTAGGCGGATTGACCCATATGATCAGAGGAGCTAGTAGTGGACTCTCTATTGAGACATTGGAGGCCAGGATAAGGCTGCTTTTCCTGGCGTAGGAGGATGGACCCATGTGATCAGAGGAGCTGGTAGCGGACTCTCTATTGAGACATTGGAGGCCAGGATAAGGCTGCTTTTCCTGGCCTAGGCGGATTGAGATCCCATGTTATCAGAGGAGCTGGTAGTGGACTCTCCATTGAGACTTTGTAGGCCAGGATAAGGCTGCTTTTCCTGGCGTAGGAGGATGGACCCATGTGATCAGAGGAGCTGGTAGTGGACTCTCTATTGAGACATTGGAGGCCAGGATAAGGCTGCTTTTCCTGGCCTAGGCGGATGGAGATCCCATGTGATTAGAGGAGGTGGTAGGTGGTAGTGGACTCTCCATTGAGACACTGGAGGCCATTTTGGTAGTGCAATGGTGTAAAAACACATGTAAGCCACGTATTCATGCTTTTCGTTCTACTGGATACGTTCATTTCTCTGTACGGTGGAGCTGGGGGAAAGTGGAATTGCCTTTCCTCATCCCCTCCCCCACCCTCTCGGCCATACAAGTCTGCATGCATTTGCATGTATTCATGCTAGTGCAAATGCATGGCATTCCTAGGTCATTCGCTTACCTTTTACACTAGCTTGTAAACGATGCCTGCCATGCATTAATGACAGGGGGCCTTTCACAGTTTGCACTATGAAGTGCAAAAAGAAGGCATAAAGGCGTATCCGCCGGTTTTTACATGTACACCTTTTATGCACTCCGTAGGGCCAATGATGAAAGCCGCACAGAAGGGATCTGTTTGCACGTAAGTTTAAGCACTTCAAATTCCCTATGTAAAATGTACGAGGTCCTGGAAAATCGCAGTATACTTCCCCTCTTTCCCTCGGCGAAGTCTACGGAGGTCCTCCTCTGAGGTACAGACCATGGACCCTTGCTCTGAGGTGGCCAGAACACAATGCTGTGTTCCTTGCCATATAGAAATGCAGCAACATTTCTTCCTCCACTTTCTGAAGACACGCTAATCTCATAGTGAACATATATTATCTGTGTGGTGAGATTTTGAGCATGTTTTCTAAATGTGGTCTGTGTATGTTAACAAACCTAGTGTACTGACCCCCTCAAACTACTGTTTGTTGCTTGTGTTGTATCATACCAATAATGTATGGCAATAAACCTCAGACACAGCTGCGAGGAGAAAAAAAGAGGGGGTGTCTTTCCATGCTCCTAATCTGTGTTTGTAAAGTGTGGTACTGTTCCTGTGCTGCCTAAAACTGTGTGTTGCTGTCAGTGGTTGTCCTAGGCAGGTAGATGGGGGGTGTCTGTGAGGGGCAATAATCTGAATCATCCCCGGAGGTCCACGAGCATGGTATGTGTTGCAGCGGCCTGCAACATGCGGCACCTCAGAAGTTTTGGACTACAACTCCCATGATCACTCACTGTTGACTATACTGGTTAGGGCTCATGGAAATAGCAGGACAAAACATCTGGAGAGCCAAAGGTTGCAGACCTCTCTCCTAGATGAATCACTTGTGCAAGGTACATTACGACCACACTGTGTGCACCCGACTAATTGTGGTCAGTGACTTCCTTTAAACCCAGGGCGACTTCAAGAATAGGTTTTATACTCATCGTTTTTCTTTAAAGCAGGAATAAAGTCAGGCAAGAGAACTGGCATACACAATATGCACCAGTGCCAAACATCCACCTGTGCTAAATATGCACCAGTGCTAAATATGCACCAGTGCTAAATATCCACCTGTGCTAAATATCCACCTGTGCTAAATATCCACCTGTGCTAAATCTTTGAGACAGTTATGCAGTCTAAACAGGCTCTTTTACAATGTTATGCCATTGCTTAAGCAGCACTGTTTATCATAAAACAAAATAATAAAGTATGCACGTGTGTTGAAAGTGGCAACAGTGGGTTACATATGGAAGACTTGCCAGGCAAAGCATGGTGACTAGCTATGTTGTCATTGCAAAGTCTACACTGAGAAAAGTGGTTGAAACCGGGAAGGAGAGCTCAGGAGCAACCCTCTGGTCTTGTAAACAAGACTACACTGAGCAGCATGGGTTTGGTACTGCGTTTAGAGGTTGGAGTGCGGCATGAAGCGCAATATAAGAAAATAATTTAATTTGTTAAAAAAAGAAAATTATGTAATCGTTTGGAAAAAGATCGACATTCCATCAACCGTTTCCTAAGTTTTGTTCAGTGCCTCAAGGAGCCAGTAAATAAATAAACAATGATCATGTATTTCATTGGGTGTGAAGATATAGATTAATTTGTTATTTCATTATGAGGGACGACTAAGCCCCGAAGATAAATAGCAATTGAAGATGTTTACGCCATTGTTGGAAGGTCCCCTCTCTTTCCCATTGCAAGCATAAGGCATTCCGTTTGGGCATTTCCAGACTTCTTTTCTGTTTATGCATTTCTGTTTGGGGTTTCGTTAAGTCTCATCGGGGCTATTTTGGCTGCCTCTAAGCACTTTGCAGGAAGGCGGAACACGAGGGCTGCCCTGGGCAACGAGTAGGTGATGATGAACGTCTCTGGTTCACTCATGAGGCAGGTGATGCCGGCAATGGATGGGAAGCATCCTTCATGTCATGGAGCCCATGCAAATGCCATAAGCAGCCTGCAGTCTTGATGGGTCCTTAGGCAAGTGCCTAGAAGACGGTACTTGCACTTTTCTTTGGGGGAGTGTACAAGATACGGATTATGAAATATGAAGGTTAACAATATTCTTCCCTCTCCATTTGCTGCACATATCTACACAAACGACTTCATCAGGTGAAGTAGGTGAAATAAAACCCAATCCGTAGTTAATTAGACTTTTGAAATGGACAGGTTTTGCATCAAGATGAATACATGCTCAGAAAAAGTATCTCTTTAACTTAGATTGCTATGTAAATTGCCTGATGAAAAGAAACCTGCAGTAGGTTTTGTTTATGCACTATTTTGTTTTGTTTTTCTTTTATTGATTAAAAAACAAATTTAACCTTTAACATCATAAATAAATAGCAATTCAAACAAGAAGAAGGATCATAAATAAAAAGGGAGGAAAAGAAAAAAAATACCCCACAAACACATTCGCACCATAATAGTTCAATATTAAAGTACTAAAATGTATGGTAAAAAGAAACATTAAACATCAGAATCACTATCCATATTCGAAGCTCTGAAAAAAAGTTACAAGCGCTACAACCACAGAGGTAGAAGATCCAAGACAAGCAATAGTTCCAGATGGATTCAGTGCCTCTGCTATTAAGCATGTGAACATACTTTCTAAAAGCATCCCCTCTGAGACCTTGGACAGCACTGCAGTGGAGTAGCAAGTGGCTTATTTTTTCTCGCTGTTCCCTGTATTGACAAAACCTTCAGAAAATAAACTCCTCGTCAACCAGCCCATATCGAACCAGAATTTCTTTTGTGTGGATACAATTCCACCGAAACCTTAAAAAGAGATAACGGGTTCTTTTGTTGGGATACATTGACGAGAAAGGTGCCAATGTACCTCGCTTTTTGTAATGCCCTTCAGAAGACCCATTGAGGTACATGGATGGAATTTGTCAACCATGTGAACCCAGTCTAGGTCATAAAGTGCTCATTTAACCTTTGTAGGGAACTCATGGTGGCAACAGTAAAGACAGACACAAGTGATCACAGTTCAAGGGTGTTTATTAAACTGTAAATGCAGGTTGGAAAAACGCATAATCTAAACCTAAATCTAAGATGGGAGCAAGCGTCTACCATCAAATGAAAAATAAGGCAGTCCTAGTGGCGTCATGTCAAATAAAAAGGGCCTATACTAAGACACCTATTGACAAACGTTAGAGCTAATAGACAAAAGGTGTGGGATACTTTTCAAGAAAGAAAGAAGTGTTCACAAACAATAGGTCAGGATGCAGTAGCTTAAGTCTCCCTTCTCCACGTTTTGAGCACGGGGTAAGATAGAATCTTGGAGCACAGTACACTCTCGAGCTTCCCCAGCACGAGATGACAGTTCCGCTTGCAGCTGTCAGGGTCGACGATGGCCAAGTCTTGTTTCTCTTGAAAGTCTTGCCTTCGAGGGCCTGATGTATTTAACTAACAAAACAAAAGTTCCGTTAACAAACAAATGAAGCTCAGTTTCCAATGTTTGCCGGGTGATGGGCTCACCCCTGGGTCAACCCCTTCTGGGTGAAGACCCCCCTTTACTTTCAGCCTCCCTCCTCCGGGTTCACTATGGCTTTTCCTTCTTTTATAAATCTTTTTTTTTTGTACTTTATTTTTCGCTGACGGTTAAAACACATTAAATCAAATATAATTCATTACATACAGAGTGAAATACAAGTGCATACAGGACAGCTATTTAACTTGTATCATTGGCATGCGTCAATTGCATCGGGCCCTGTCATTGACAAGGGTTCATCGTGTTTGTTTGCAATATTGCGGCGAAATGGGACCCACGTGTCTTTAGGTCTACTAGTGGGGCCAACATATGAGATAAAGCTCTCCTCTCCTCACATTCATTTATATACATAAAGTCTGTAATCCATGCCTGGACCGTAGGTGCCTTTCGCGTCTTCCAGTTTCTGAGGATATTACGTTTAGCTACTGCCCCAGCCACAGTGAATAGCCGGCGGATCCTGATGGATACTTTCCCTATATCTCTGAGTAGGTACTTCTGTGGGGTGGCAGGAATGTGGGTATCGGGTATGCTGCTGGGAGTGGTGGCCACCTCCACCCAGAATTGATGAATGACTGGGCAGTCCCAATACATGTGAAGAGAGTTGGCGTACGGGGTGTTACACTTGGGGCAGAGTGTAGGTTTATTCTGATTGAATTTCACAATTTTCTTGGGGGTGAAATGTAGATGATTAAGAATTATGAACTGGACTAATTGGAGATTTGCATTGAGGGAAATGGATTTTGTGAGCTGACAATATCTCGCCCATTGCGTGTCATCTATTGTTATATTTAGGTCTCTTTCCCATTTTGTTTTCATCGTATTCTTGGATGGGGAGTGGGTTTGTGTCATCCTGTATAACGTGGACATGCCACCCATGAGCCCTTCCTGAGTTTTGATGTTTAGTGTGAATGGGTGGGGAGCCGGCTCGGCTGGGAATGAGGGCCACTGTGCCTGCATGCTGCTTTTAGAGGGTGGTACTGTAGGATTGTGGAGAGTCAGCGCCCACATTATTTTTGTGCCTCACCCAGTGCCACAAACTGCGATTTGTGAGGCAGCAAATCACCCACAGCCAGTTCCTTCGAGGGATCCCATGTTGTTTGCAGCATTGTGTCAAATGTGGGGGTAATATCGGGGTAATGCCATAGGGGGAGAGAAGGCGCTGTATGGTTCTGTGCACCCTATCCTGCGAAACAACACGGCCCAGGCTCGTACCGTTCAGGACACTGGATCCACCTCCCAGTGTTACCAACCGACCTAGTGAATATCATGGAGCGTATATCTACTGGAGAGGCTACATACTTCTCCACCTGTATGTGGACATATTTTTCTGTGTTCTGGAACCTTGCAAACTGCGCTTGCGCAGCATAATAATAAAGTTCAAAATCTGGCGCAGCCAAGCCGCCATCGTCGTATTTTTCACTTCATCGAAGCAGATGTCAGCCGTTGTTAAGTTGAGCCAGAATGTTCTGTTCAATATATGCCTTGGCTTCCTCTGGGGATTCAAAGAAATGGGCCCTGCCCGCGTGTTGTACTCAGAGCTTAGCTGGGAACATCATGGCGTAGTGTATCTTCCTCTCTCTGGGCGCCTTCTTAACTTGGTCATATGTGCGTCGGGAGGCATGGACCCCATTTGAGAAGTCAGGGTAGATGTGGATTCTGGCTGAATCATAAGACAGGGTGCCCTTTTCTCGTGATAAACGAAGTATCAAATCCCAGTCACGGTAGTTCAGTAGGCGAGCAATGATAGTGCGTGGCGGGGCACCTGGTTTGGGTGGTAGGGCTAGTGATCTATGGGCCCTCTTGATGAGGAATTGTGGTGAGAATTGCACCTCCGGGAACATTGTGCGGAGTGCTTCCTCCAGGAACACTTCCAGTGGTACATTTATGGATCTCTCGGCCATGCCCACCCGAATGTTGTTACGGCGTGACTTGGGCTCTAGGTCCTTGCACTTGACCCGCACCGCTTTTAGACTTTTTTAATGTCCTCGATATCTTTGCCCTGTGTGGCAGCTGTGTGTTCCAGTGGACTCACCATGGTCTCCGCCTCCGTGACTCTTGCGTTTACTTTCTGCAGGTCGGCCCTTATGGAGACAATATTGCTGCCTATGTCGTCGAGTTTGTTGTTCACTGCAGAAAAGCCAGCTTGTAGCGCTGCCTTATATGAGTCCATGTTCATTTTTGAGTGGGGCTGACTCGCCACTGGGGAGTTCAGATGAGACCCCTGAGTCTCCTCTGAGGTGTTCATGTTTGTGTAGTCATCCATGGGGCCCTTCTTGTTGCTCTTTGCACCACGTGTCATGTCCACCCCCGGCAGACCAGCTCTCTTTATGTCTGTTTATTGTGTGAGCTTGCCAAAAACTGTATACGTTGCATGTTCACCAGGATGTGCTGGGTGGGAGCACTATGTTGTTCAGGCTCTGCTAATGCATTAGGGTCCTTAATATTGTGGGGACCGATCCCCTCCGAAATACTGGAGCAGCAGTGTCTTAATATGGTGTATGTTCATGTGCAATGTCTCCAGTTCGCTGGGCCTGCGTGGTACAGGACTGTAACTTTATCCCCTTGGAGGCGTGTTGTTGTGGGAGCAAGGGATGTCTAATTTTCTTCGGTAGCCCAGGCGTGGCTTCTTGTTTTGTTATTACCCTTCTCGCAATGTAAGGGACTAGTTGGGCTGGGCTAATGGGCGTGTGCTGATATGGCTGGTGCCCGCTTTCTGGTCCCTCTGTGCACTCAGTAGAGCCTGTGTGGGACTTCAAATTGGCCGGCATTGGACCACGTTGCTGTGTAAGTGTGTGCCCTCAGTGTTGTTTCTGCTGCTTATCAGCAGCGCGGCCCACCCATCACTACGGCCGTCCCCCGAGGACCTAACCACTGTCTTTGTGGGCAGCAAGTGTTTTGACTTTAGATCTTCTTGTACGGTGGCCCGGGCCACTGCAGAATGGGTCAGCACTCCGTTTAAATAATGGCCTTCTTGGCGTCTTGTGTATGCCCGCGTATTATCGCTGCAGGAGCCTGCTGTCTTTCACTGCTGGATGCCAATCTTGTGACTGTTTGTCCACTCCCTCCCGCTTAATTGCTCCAACCTTGCTTATGCAGGCCCCCTGGCACAGGCTGTACCGTCGACCGCTTGGTGTCAATGTGGGGGGGTTGGGCACTGTCACGTACCTTACACAGATGTGACTCTGGTCGTCCTACTGCTTCCCGCAGGTCAGTAAATCTGATGGGGCATCCTCTGTTGGTTCAGGCAGTGTTCGCTTACAAGGAACTGGGTGCTATGCACTGTGTAACTTCCAGCTTGCTGCCTTATGGGGTCCACCAGTTTTGGCACGTGACCCGCACCGCTTTACCAGGGCAGTCCAGACTAACCCGATGTCGTTTCAGATGATTAGCGACGTGGTTTTGTCCCAAACTTGCACAGCTGATGCACGAGCTTTTCATCATTCGGGACATATGCTTCTATTCTGCAGAGGCTCAAGAAATCTGCAGGATATAATTACCGTGATTTATTGTTTGTGGATCGCAGTTCTTAGGCGGCCATCTTCGTCGGCGCACCACAGTGCCCTCTTTTCATAAATCTTAATGTCTTCTTAAAGAGTTCCAGTGGACATCCCTCCGCCGGGTTCACCTTTGTTAACACACTGTTTATTGGGACCTGGGACTTCGTCCCGCTTTATCGGCATCCCTTGGGTAGGTTCACTCTTGCAACTTCGCTAGCATCCCTCTTCTGGGTTAATTTTTACCAACTCACATTCCCTTTGCTTTCAATGGTTGCAGGATTCACTTCCCTTACTTTCTCTACAGTTCTTAGGTCAAAGGCTTTCGACTGCACAGGGATTTTGCTTGACCTCTGTATGACCACTTTGCCCTAACTCTCCTACGGCCTTGTGGTATCTGTAATTTCACTCAGACGGGGATCGACCCGAGTCTCTTGAGTTAGCACCCACGTGTTGCCAATTCCCTCTGCAGCTGGTCTCCCTTTTACACTTTAACAGTTCTTTGAACTTGGTTCAATTTGCCACTTTACAACTTCCATTCATCACAGCCCGGCTCTTATCGGCTCTCCTCTCGACTCACTGGCTGTGATGAACCACTTGGCTTTCCTCGTAATTGGAGTCAAGGCCGGTGCCATGGTATCAGGAGTTTCCCTCACTCCCGCTTATCAGTGTCCACACACTGTGTGTACCGTTGACATCTGTTGCAGCACACTTGTGCTATTGCCCCCTGTTTTATGATTCCCTCTGCTGAGGTTTCGCGGGTCTGCGTCGAAAAGGGCAAGGCTGTGTTTCTCCTTGTCAGCCTCTCGATATTCGCCACCTTTCTCCTCCTCTTGAACTGCCGGCTCTGTCTTGTCACACGGTTTGTCTTGTTCGTACTGTGTTCTCTTGCTCCACCTTTTATCCCTGTGGGGAAGGGAAAGGGCCGTCAGGTGTGTGTGATTTTGATCAATTGCTTGACTTTGCCTGACTCTTGCATTGGGACATGTCAGGTAAACGGCTGTGGTGTTAGTCCATTCTCTTATGTGTTGTGCGAAAGTGTTTGTGTTGGAAAAGGGGTGGGGCAGTCTTTTAGAATGTTCTACATGGTAGGATGGGGAAGAGGTTTTAAAGAAAGGGGGATACCATGTCTCACCCCTTCAATGTCCCACTCCCACTCCCTGAAGACACCCCATCCAGGTAATCCTCCCGCACTGGTCCACCCCCAGGAACTGGATCCAATAGCGATGGCCCTGTCCTGGCCACCTGGATGACAGATTCCCAGGGACTAGCTAGGGAGACACCTTCAGGTTTCTCACACCTTGCACGGATTTGTAATCAATTCTGTAGACTCACCGCCACATTCAACCATTAAACCACAACATAACTCCCCCAGTTCTCTCAGAACTCCTAAGCCCTTTTTGTGACAGATTACTCTGAAGTCCTCAAACTGTGACTTTTCACTGGGAGCAAGGATTTTCCTATATAGTGAAAGGTATCGCCAGTGAGCTCTAGCTTTCAGAGAAATTAAGCCCCATTCATATCGTATTACAGAGTATGGAACTGAGCGAGGGAGACGTAGCGCTTTCCTCCAAACCAGGACCCCAAAAAACATAAATAGTCAACTGTTGACAGGTCATAAACTTCAATCCCATATGGGATCTTCGGGACAATTTCCCTTTCATAAAAACGAATAGCTGGTGCAAGGGAACATTTCCCATATCTGGAGTCTTGCCAACTGATTTGATAGTTTAATTGCACTTGCAAGAAGCAAGGACTGAAGTACTTTTTTTAAATAGTTTTTTGAGGCAATCATGAAGCCCAGATAAAGGAGGGACTCAATAGTCTCCACTCGCTCAGCCTGGATCCACCACCCAGAGGACACTTTTTTGGAGCAAGATAATTGCATCACTTTGGTCTTGGTGGGGTTGATGGATAATGAGTGAACCTCCACAAAGCTAAGGAATTCGTCAAGCAGGTGTTGCAGAGCTATGGGCGTACTATCAAAAATCAAGAAGTTGTTGGCATAACCTAGCAATAATGGTCCTAAATTATGGAGTTTTGGAGTTATCAGGGCATTTGGTTGTAGGTATTCCCCTATATCTGCCATGTATTAGTTAAATAGACAGGGGGCAAGACGCACCCCTGCCTAACCCCCCAGAGGAAGAAATTGGGTGGGACAGCAGTCCCTGATGATTTAGGCAAACTTGAATAGTAGAGTGTTTATATAGACTGACTATCAACCTCAGCAAGCCGTACGGAATACCCCACCCGTGTAATTTATGTCACAAAAGATCTCGATCGACGGCATCAAAAGCTGCTGTGAGATCCACAGAAGCAAAATAAACAGGGTTACTGCCCTTTGCCCAAGTTAGATGTTGAATATATTTGATCATTAGACTATTGAGCGATGTCCCCATGTTCTTTATAAAACCTATTTGCCACTTTGAGATTCTCCCAGATTCCCGGGCCCAAGGCTCTAGATGCTGCAGCAAAATACAAGCAAAATCTTTGCTGTCAGCATCCAGACTCACAATGGTCCTGTAATTGCATGGGTTCGATCTTACATCATTCTTGGAAATGGGGATTACATGGGCCTGTGACCAAGTAGGGGGAAGTTCTCCTCCAGTAATACATGAGTGAACAAAGTCGACAAATCACAACCCAGGTCATCGGATCAGACTTGAATAGATAATTCGATAGCCTGTTTGGCCTTGGAGCCCGGGAAGTACTTATACCATGAATTACCTTAAGAACAGCCTCCGAACTAACATTGATGTTATATGTCTTATTACATGGTGAAGGAGAAGCCAACTCGGTGGCAGAGGGCCGCGCATGGTTGGCATATAAATATTCGAAATAGGATACCCAATCTTCTCTGCTACAGCGTTGACCATCCTGCCAAATTGGAGGGACTTTGTGTCATTAATAAATGTCCAAAAAGCCTTGGAATTTCTATTATAGAGGGCTGTCGACATAGCCTCGGCATACGAGCCTACGAGAGCGAGATGCACACAACCAGTTTTAATAGGATTGGTGCGCTCGCCTCAGGTGAATACTTGTCTGAAGGGCAGTCAGGAGCTTACTATTTTGAATGTTCCTGACCAGCCGACTCAGCTCTCAATTTCCTGAGGACAAGATCTTTACCATATGAATGACAGTCTTTCCTAGGGCCAAGCCCACTCTTGTTTTTTTTTCTCGGTAGGCTGGCCTCAATTGTGTCAGCAACAAAAAATTCGAAGTTGTCTACTGAGAAGGTATCCAACTGCTATTCCAAGATGATAGGGCAATACATCTCTTAAGAGTCTCATTAAACTCGTCGGGGCAGAGCAGGATGCCAGGAAATTCGATTGACCTTACTATTCAAATTTGCAGTCTGACCATTAGGGTGGCAGTCCATCGGGCCCACCAACTCTAAGATGCAAAAATGGGCTGTTAACATTGAGTGATCACTTAACTCTGTACTTGTTATTTCCAGTCGGGAGCATTTCTCAGATACCCAGCTTCCCACAAAAATGTAATCAATGTTAGAATTGGAGCGGCCATTGGACCAGGGGCGCTGAGAAGGTATATCCCTGGGCACCGTCGCATTTAAAGGGGACAGGCCTTCCAACCACCCTTTCACATTTACCAACTTTGCACTTGCTGGCTACTCCCCTCCCGCACGTTAGACTGCAAGTGGCTGCGAATACAGTCTGAATTCAAGTCACCTACCTCTATCACGTGTCCCATGGGAGATATATTGAACCACTCAGTAATAAATGATGAACACATGCCTGGATGCCAAAACATCTGTTAATAATCAGGATATTTATTGGTCCCCTCCTCTGAATCTCAATATGTGTGGCCATAATTCAGTAGGAGATATCACAACTGGCCAACACCCTGACCTCAGGGCAGGATCTCACAAGGATCATTAAACCACCGTGCGGGCGCCCATGGTCTCCTTGACAAGCTTCCTGAAAGGACACATTATAACCATCTAGGTAGGGTGGAGACCCAAGCCAGGATTCCTGAAGAGTAATAATAGTGTGATTCCTAAGCATTTGCCAAATCTGATTGTTAAATAAGTGGCCCAGAACTCCTGGCCTGTTGCAAAGCAAGTCTACTTTGAAGATATACCCAGCAACCAAAACCAGTCTCGACTTTCTTCTGACGCCATTATTCTTCTCTTCAATGACAAAACGTGCTCTTCTGCAAATCCGCCTCCACCACTAGAGGTGGCTGGCTTTGCACTTGCCGAATGTCTGCTTTCCCCTAAGGCACCCTGCCCAGGTATGAATAATGAATAAGAGAAATTAATTCTTACCACTGATATGAATGGCTACGACGATTGGGAGTATCCACAGTAAAATCAAATAGAAAAGGCCCATGTGACAAATTGTTAAATGATTATCTTTTTAAACCCACTTGGAGGCCATATTATTGGAATTAAAATACACCTCTAAGCATCATTAAGACAAAGCTGAAAAGTGTGTGGCGAGCTGTAGGGCATTTTAGTTGGGCAAGACAACACAAATTGAGGATAAATATAATTTCTGTTGATCCTATAAAAGTATTTTTGGGTTGAATGTTCATCTAGTGTTTTGGCTTCTATAAAATAAGTCGCTACATTATTTGTTTCTTTTTTGTAGTATACTAAATGCACCATTATAAACCAAGACTTATCTACTGATCATTAAATATAGGGATATTGATTTAGGGACAGTGTCTTCTCTTTTGTTTCCAGGACAATCTTGCAGTTCATGGTAGCTTTGCTACTGCTTAGACAGAGAGGGAGATGACAGATGTGATCTTACATCTACCCAATGGACTTGAAGTCAGTAATTGTGTCCTTTAATTCTGGACTCATGTCACTATTGACCTGCTGTGTGTTCTTGGGCAAGAAATCCCAATTCACAAAGCTTTTTTGCAATTGGTATGCATTTATACTCCAAAGACAGTGCAGTTTGAATCTGCGGAAATTGTCAGATTCACCAAAAGGTTATGGAAGAAAATGCACGTGCATTGGGTTTTCGTTGTGTGCACTGGTTGTAGTGCATTTCTGCAATCTGCACGCATGCACACATGCTACTGGATATGAGTGAAGGGGGAAGCTCCTTGAATGATGACCCACATTTTCATATGTAAAATGTGATTTGCACTGTACCAGCAATGCAAATGAGCAGCAGACATGCACGCCCATAAAGAGGTTTAGAGAATCCCCAAAAGGGAGCAAATCACTTGCACCTGTTCCCACCCAATGTCCCTCGCAAGTCAAATGTGGAAATGCGCAGAATGGGCTTGGACAAGCTCCACTTTTTAAAACCATAATGTTTCACTTCTTCCCCAGTTTGATACCACTTTCACCAGACGTGCAAATTCAGTTGCGTCACTATTCAATAACAGGAATACCAAATTTCCTGCTAGGGTTTTCCTGTGAGAACATGCTTTATGTTTGTGAATCGCAGAGCTTTCATGGGTGCAATTTGCGACACACAAAAAACGCTGATTGTGCTCCTGGAATCCATTGTCAATCATGATGTGCCCAGTTGGCCCGCGAGCTCAGATGGAATTTGCATTCAATGCACTCTATGGGTATCCATATTAATCAGTTAAACAGGGTGGCATTGAGAAACCCACCGCCAGGATGATGTACAATACAAACAATACAAACAGACTGATACCTGAAACGAGAAAGCACATTATTTTTTTGATGGTCCCATATTTCAGAGAAAATTAAAGGGATCTGGCAGAGTGAATGTCAATAAGAATAAATCTGTTCATTGCTGCAGAGCAAAACCACTTACAAATAATAGAATTATGTTGACAAGCTCATTATCCTTGAGAAAACATTCCCAGCTTTCCAGCAGGGTGCACAGCGCTAATAAAATCCAGGATACAATTGCTAAATGAGTTTAATTCTTACCATTAGCAGCCTGGGAGGCCCCATCCACCAATAAGAATTCTTGGAACGCGGGGCGGGCTGTGTTCACTAAGGAAAGCCAGTGTTCCGAACATTCTCATTGGTGACCGATGCGTCCCTTCCCTGCTCCCCCTTCACCATTTAGCACCCGTGTAGTTTTCTACACGGGTGCTAATGGTGTCCTTTTTTCAAAAAGGAAAATAAAAAACGAAACCTACCTTTGTGGTGCGTCTCGGCTCCGGCAGTGCTGCTCTTCGGGAAGTCTGTTGTCCATGTTGATGACATCACAGTCATCAACATGGAAAATTGACATGGCTGAGCTGCACCTCAAAGGTACGTTTCTTGCCTGTTTATATATAAAAAACACCATTAGCACCTGTCTAGAGAAACTACATGGAATGGTGATATTTACCGAGGCAGCGGGCCGATCCTGACGGTAACGGCACTGCCACCCTCGTCAAGGGACCCTCGCTTCTCTAGGGCCCTTAACTTGGGTGTCGAGTCGTTACCGACAGGGTCGGCCCGCTGTCTCGGTTAAGATCGCCTCATTAGATCACAAATTCAAGGCCAAGGCATGCTTCAAAGTATCGCTTTTTCTTTTAATGTGCGTGAAGTTCAGACATCATTTTTTGCATACCTGCTTTCTGAAATATTCTGAGTACATAGGTACCTACACATTTGTAGGGTTTAATGCCAGCCGCAGGATCAAATGAACTGAAAGGACAAGTTAGGACTAATGTGTGCAGAAAAGATACATGGAAACATGTGATTCTCCAACAAAAAGGCCAGGTGTTTATTCTCAATTACAAACACATGAAAGCGCTGTGTTCAAGCAGACCATGGAAATGTGGGCCTAAAGTGCAGTGCATTAAAACACACAGAGACGACTGCCAAATTGAAAGGGGAGCCTTTGATTCTCCACTGACACATATCAAAAGGCTGTTGAACATCAAGAATACAACATGGGCCTTCCATGCAAGTTAAAAGCATAGGCCTGCTTTTCAAAAAGTGACTGGTGCTAAAGTATAACCTTGCTGACATCGAGAGCAAAGCATAAAGGGTGTCATTTGCCAACCCAGTAACAGTTAACATGGAAAGGCTTTCTTGTGCAGCTAAGAAAAATATACACATGGGAAAACAAATCTCCATGGCCAGAGTCCAGTGAATGTACATATGAGGATTTAAATATGAACATTGATGGCATGATGCAAGATATTAAAAGGCCTCACATGAAGAGTAAATGCAGCACATTGGAAAGCAAGTATTTCTGTTATTCAGAGCAGAGAAGGCTTGGGAGAGTATACAGACTCTTCCCCTAAAAGTTAAAAACAGTGACCTTCCCCCATCACATGCTATGCTCAGGCTCTCCAACTGAAAGACAATTGCTTTGAAGTGCCAGGGCCAAAGAGAAGAGCTATTTGTGCATTACAGAGCAATATATTGGGGTGCTGGGTCAACAGAATGACTGACATTAAATGGGTTCAACTCTTATATATGCATGCATTTAAATTCGATTTGTGATCAGCTCAGAGATACTGATCACAAGTTTGTTCCCCAGGGGAATTTTCCCTGAGCATACATTTGGGGCCATCTGCTATGCTCTTCAAGATAGGCAGAACCATGGCCTAATCTTTGACCTTACAAGAATGCTAATGGACATTTGTGGGCATAGGTCTTTAATCACCCTAAAAGAAGGGGTGCATAAAAACACAATGTCCTGCTGCTCCTTATTCCACAGACCCTGCTTAAAGGCAGAGGGGTCCTGAATGATCAACTGAGTAACTAGGTTTGTGTTGGGGCAGAGCAGTGTCGTCCCAAAATGATACAGAGGAAAGTCACTGATTTAAAAGTGCATTTCTGCAGAACATGGGGAAATGTTTTCTGGGAGAAGGAAAATTTTGCATTGCAGAGTGGTGATGAAAAGGGTCTCCAAAATAAAGGAAAAAGTGTTTGCTTTGAAAAGTTTATTGTGCTTCAACATTGCTAGAATTGTAAAGCGCGCAGGGACATAAAAATCAAAAGCGCTGTGTGTTGAAGTTCCTTTGAAAATCAAACAGCATTGCATTTTATTTAAATTCAACTTCATATAAAGCCATGTTTTAAGATGCTGCATCCTTTTGGCATCCAGTGGGGTATTTGTGTGTGATAAAAGTATTGAAATGTTTTTTTGACCTGTATTATATTTACTGGAGACTTAAAAAGCAAAAACACACATTTATTGGTATTGAATCTTTGTTTTGGTGCCACGAATAATGTGGCGTGTCGTGTTCCGTAGTTCGACTATTGATCTTTCCATAATAATAAATACAAATATATTATTTCTGTACACCAGCCTGGTTTCTGGCTTAACATTGCTAAAGGGGAGAGATTGTACGGTTCTAGATGGGTTACAGACAGGGCTAGATAGAATTTCAAGGTCTATTTGTGTTGTGCTGTCGATTGGGTGGGGAAGTACTCCCCACATTACCAGGGATCCCATAAATATATCTCACAGCCTGGAACAAATGGAGCGATAATACACCGGCGCGTGGATGTAATTGAGTGTGCAGAGTTCATTATTGCTACCAAAATTGGATCTCGCAGATGATCCACACAGGCTACGAGGAAGCAAAATCCGATTCGAGGCACGCAGCCATATTTTTGCCAAATCCTACTCTGAGATGAAAGATGCCATTCTTTTGTTCTGCTCTTTTGTGGATTTGAGGATTTTCTAAAATCATAATTTAACTGGTGGTAAACTATTCAGCCACAGAAGGACGAGTAGCAAGATCCACAGCAGACCAGCAGTACAGGTAGATCATTTCAGTAATAGAGCAAGGAAGCAAATGATTGGCTTCAACTGGGAGCAGATATGCTGTGCGAGGTAGTGAATTGACAGACTCGCAGGAGTGCAGTGAGGAGACTAGGAGTATCCAACTATACAGGAACCTTGAGTTGTGAAGAAAACTGCAAAGGGACAGTGGTTAGGTTATCCCACAGCAATAATGCTATAGTAAAGTAACACCTTTGCTTTATGCAGCGTTAAACAGGTCCAATGATTGGGGCACCTGCTCAATTGCTAAGCTGTTGCCCAACCAGCTGTACCCACCAGCATCCCCAAGATAAGGTCAACAGAGACATCTTTGTTGGGGTACAACGTTGTTACATTGCCCGTTTTCTTCGATGACTTTTTCCCTGATATGTTTTGCAAAAAATATGGGGGTGGGGCATAAGGGGATAGGAGAGGTAAAGGGGTGGGGAATAGGTAGTATATAATAGGGGAGCGAGGGCTTTGGGGGAACCCCCAAAAATAAAAAAATGAAATGAGTTTTTTTTGGGCAAAAAGCTGTTGAAAAAAACGAATCAGAAAAAATAGGCAATGTAAGGACATAGAACCTTTTGTTGGGAAAATATTAAATAAAGAGTTCAATCTAGTAACCCATATGTTAACTCTCTGAATGGAGTATAATGACATCAGCCTGTGCTTTAAGTAGACTGACGCATTTTGGGGTTAATAGCTGACAGGATCCAAAACGTTCTCTTGAGCTGAGTATGTTCCGCTGCTGCACCCCTTGATTTCCCCAGCTGATTTCCTGCCCACCATGGTCAATGAAATGATGAGTGGCAATACCGATGTTGCTCAATAGATGTCGCTATCACCCCTTGTTTACAATCACATCGTCAGCGGCAATAAGGTGTTGGTCATACCAATATAAGGGTAAAAGGGCCAGTGGAGTGGCACATTTAACTCCAAGTAGTGTTACTCAGTCCTTCATCCTCCAAAGTTCAACAAATGAGTGCTGCCTCTTTCGCACGGAGGTCTGGATTGCCTAGTGGCGTTTACACGAGATATAGAACACAACAATGTGATTATATTAAAAAGTAGTACATGGCTTCATGTTAACCCCATTATAGACAACAAAGATATTGGAATTACACCAGTTATTTGTATTCATGCTTGAGAATGGGCCATAGGCTGTCATACTGCACTGGCCACCTGACTACCCTCTGATTTTTGGCCCAAATCCCTGCCCGCATACATTTAAGGAAACACTATTTATATCACAATCATATCCATTAATAAAATAGACCTTTTAGTTGTTTTTTATGTCTATCTGTTGATACAAGAGTAGACGGGTTGTCTGCTCTTGAACACGCCTATTCTTATAGTAATAACTTATCATCACATATATATGTTTAAAAACCTTCATTTTTCACTTGCCTTCGTCAGGGAAAAATGCCCAATCTAGTCACGTTATTGTAATGATCCATTCAATAGCCATCACAAATGTATAGAGGAAGTGTATGGGGACAAATGTTTAGCAGGATCGGTGTGATTTTACCGTTGCGGAATGGCCCGCGACTGAAATGTCTGCATGGGAAATGTACGCAACACAAAAATGTTTGTACATTTCACATGCGGACATCCATTGAAAATCACTCAGATTCAAACACACCCTCACACACACCCCCAACGCACCCCCAGCTCCCTACTTACCTTTCCTTCAGATGCGCTGTGTCCCTGTAGCGCCGGTTCCCTTTCCCTTTCAGGATTGGGAACCGGCGTCGCAGGGTCCTTTTCTTTTCTATTTTTCTTTTTTCTTTTACTTTTGCTCGGGTGAGCTGCGGTGGTGTCCTCCGCAACTCCCGCCCACTATATTGTATAGTATAGTGAGCTGGGTGTTACAGGGGACACCACTGCAGACCCCGGCTTTTTGAAAAAAAAAATATTTTCATTTTTTTCCTCGGGTGAGCTGCAGCAGTGTCCCCCGCAACACAGTGTTGCGGGGGACACCCCTGCAGACCCGGCATTTTTTCTTTTTTTTTAAATTTTCTCCGCTCGAGTGAGCTGCAGGTGTGTCCCCCGCAACACACTATACAGTATAGTGAGCGGTGTGTGGCGTGGGACACCCCACCTTTTTTTTTTATTTACCGACCCACCAAAACACATCCCACAAAAAGGTAGAACTTTTGGTATTTCGAACTTTTGGTGGTATGTGTTTGAGGTCTTTTTGTAAGGTTGGTAAATTATATTCAGTAATTTCTTCCTATTCCGTTTAGTATTTTGAGTATATTTCAGGCAGTCTTATTTGTACTTTCACCGAAAACTCTTTGTAATACATGATTATTACTCAGGTGTATTTCAGCCAAGTATGATTGTTGTATCTCTGTGTAGGTCAAATTGCTCCCATTCTTTTCAAAACACACAGGACATTCACTAGTGACTGGGATTTGAACACACCTCTTAGTTTCATATCCGGGACATGATACATATGGCTGGACTGTCTGCCTGCATTGTAGGTTCACATTCTAGCTTACAAATGTCATCTTTGCGGACATGTAAAACATAATTTTTCTGATCAATAATGTTTTCATATAAAAATGTATGTGTTAGCGATTGCAGAAATGGCTTAACATAGCGTACTGTTTGGTTTCATAATGTGCAAAAATCCGGATTTCAATTTGTATAACGTGAGGCATTATTTCTCTCTCGCCTCTTATTCCCAAGTGTAATTAAAGAAATAACTCCCATGGTTAATTCCTTAATTGCCCACTATTCTATATCATTATTATATCATTATTATTTGCTTTTAAATGACTTTGTGATGGCACCTTTGGTGTCCTCTAATGTCCAATTGCAGTGAAGAATGTCAAAGCAAAAAATAGTTGTGTCAGCGCACCTACACATCAACGCACTTGTTGGTGCTTAATTATTTGTGCCGATCCTGGATTTTTGTATTCAGAAGACCCAAATGCATTTTGTTCTATCAGTTGCGCATGTGGTATAGATCCAGAATGGACTGCATGTAAATCGGTCTTTTTGGATGAACTTCAAAGTGAAAATGTGGAAGCGTGCCTCAACAAGTGCCTCATGATGTATGAGATGTTTTGTGTTTGTGTTATTCCTCTACTGAGCATGCTCAGAGGTGTTGCCTTAAAAGCAGATGAAGATTTTTCTTTAATTTCATTGATAGGTAATTAGATGATCTTCGTTGTGGACTTGTGCGATGATCGTGAGAATCAATCTGAACCAATGGAACTGATTCTTAAATCAGTCTGTCTACACAATGCGCATGTGCGGCTTTGCCAAGAGTGGCATGTGCATTGTGGGGTGGCTGATCGCTGACTGCTCTGTACACTGCACTGGCTGGCTCCCTATGGGTTGTAGACATGTTTCTGCATAGTGATTGGCTCTGCCACCGCTCATGTTTGTAGGAGTAGAGGGTTGCTGGTGGCACACGGGCTTCAGCCCTTCTTTAAAGAGCAGAACGAAATTCCTGAGTTCGGTTGGATGAAAACCCCATTTTCGTTATCACAGATGTGGCGGGTTGGGCTCACAATTCACACCCAAACGTTAGCCAGAAAGCCTTTCCGTTTGGATGGAATCCCGCCCAATCTGTGAGGCAGAAACATCCGGCTGAAAAGGGTGAAAGGATATCTTTCAGCCAATCAGGGGGCTGGAAAATTCTGTGCGCTGTGATTGTTCAAAATGCCCAGTGTCTCAGCCAATTGGATAGTCAAAATGCATCAGCCAGTCAGAGTGATTTGGTATCTGTGTGTTCCAAAGAACCAAGGCCGAGTTTGAACACTGGCTCCGAACTGACAGAACCTGGAGTGAAATACATATAATTTCACTCCAGGGACGCAGCTCCCATGCATTGCATAAGGGCATCCGTTCCTTGCCACGAAAAGGCACACACAACAAGTGTATAATAATCCTGAGTGACAGGCAGGTGAAAC
Organism: Ambystoma mexicanum; assembly: GCF_040938575.1. Lineage (NCBI taxonomy): Eukaryota > Metazoa > Chordata > Amphibia > Caudata > Ambystomatidae > Ambystoma > Ambystoma mexicanum. The sequence continues at coordinate 292,155,611 of NC_090936.1, read as the reverse complement.
GAGGGATATGCTTCCCTTAGAAGGTTGGAAAAAGTAATCCTGAGATCTCCACGTCAACCATCACTGTGTAGTCAATCTGAATATATTCTAAAATTAAATTAGCATAATTCCCCATTCGGTCTCTAGTTGACGAATATAAATGTACACACATTAATTGGAACAAAGGTGCACTGGTCTCCCACCATTGCTGTTTTTGTTTGTTTCAAATGTAAAGCATGATTCGGTTTGTTTGTTCATGGTTTATTTTCTTGTCATTATTAGTCATAATGCTTTATTTCAACGGCGACATCTAGGTGGTTTTATTACTGCATATCCAAGTATTGGATTGGTGCGTCTGCTCCGATTCTAGGGCTTTCTAGCCAACATAGATAGGAACAAATTACTTAAAACGGTGCATTGCATCCAACGTGCTCACATTTCTGCACGTGTGTTTGCTATGCTTCTTTGCATTGTGGTTCCTCTCTCTACCCTCAATTGCATGGATATCTCAAACAATATGCTTGCAAACATTGCACAGCTGCACACTTAGAATCGGGAACCTTGTTCTAAGGCACGGATTCCTGTTCCCTAGCAGCAGAGGCCTGTGCTTATAGAATCGGCCACTAAATGATCTCCTCCTCGAAGTGTTCAGTTTTGTTGAAATCACTAGGCCAAAGATCATTTTAATCCACCACTTTTTTAAACCACATTTTCAAACTGTAAGTATGATACATAATGGTTTAACTTATTGTGAGATTGTTATAAAATCCCCTCCCAACAAAAAAAAAAAACGAACACTTCTGGTCCTCTCGCCAACGAGACAGCAAACAGCACTAGCGGGGCAGATGGAGGGTCCGCACGCGAATTGCTTTACACGTGTGACACTGACTGAAAGCAAATCCCGGAAGCTATAATTAAAGGCATTGCAAAGAACAGAACACGCCTTATTAAATGAAGACACAACTGAACGGGGTGGCCAGGCTGTGGAGGGAAGGAGAGTGGATCGGGGGACGCGTAGACTGGGAGCGCGGTACATGGCGCGACCCCGAGGCAGCTCTCCGACCGACGCAGTGATCACAAGTGAGCCTAATGCATCCCTCAGAGAAGAGCAGCCGCAGAGCGCACAGAGCTGCTTCATGCGGACCCAGCGGTGCAGTTAGGAGGGTCATATGGTGCGAAACACTGGAATGTACTGTAGCTCCGACAAAGCACAGCTGCACTTCCACCAACTAACTAAACCTGGGTCTGCATAATGTGTCTCCCACTGCCTTTAACACTATATACAGCCTCTCTCCGTGCCCTTGCAACATACACACCCTTCATAGTCTATCTTTCCAACTGTATACCCTTGTTGTATAAAATTCTGTTACTTCACTGCTTCCGCTATATACAACAAAGATGCGCATATATATATGGCCATATACCATTAGCATACCGCCAGCTGTGGCCTCTTATGCATGAATACCGCCTAATGTGCCTACGTGTAGTCTGATATGCCCATATGCAGCCATGCTAGACAGGCCCACCCTCACATGTCCTACCCACAGGGACGTCATTTAGGGTTTGCCAGGGGTCGCAACTGTGACCCCTGCGGTCTCCCTTGCGACCCCTGACGTCTCCCTTTTTTTAACTTTTTTATAGCAAGGTCCTGGGCTGTGGCCAGCGCCATGTGGCTCTTTTCAGGCTTCTTAAAAATAAAAAATTATAATAAAAAAAAGAACAGGTTCCACAAGTCTAACACTTTCAGCAGTGACCCTAAATAAGAAAGAGTAGAAACACCAAATAATTTGTCTTTCTAGAATTATATACAATAATTGCTAGACTCATTAAAGGATTATTTCAGGCACAATTCAGGGGGTGAGTCACTGATTTAGTCTGTAAACACCTCAACTCAGCCTTTCATCCCCCTGAGATCGATAAATTAGTATGAACACAGTTTGGGTGACATTTTATGTATATTTAGTCAAAATAGTATACCCTAGTCACCCTAGGCCTACGGCCATCAGAAACATTAGGCTGGGCACCCGCTCACCATGCCACTATGCCTATACCTGCACAAAAGCCAGGTAAACTGTTTCCTCTCCTGCAACCTTGACCAAAATGCCCCCTTCACGGCCCACCAACTCATTCAACACCACCCCCATACACTAGAAGTTCTTCCCACTAGGCCTGAGGGTACGCCCTGCCCCCCAGTTATCGCCCCCATCCTTCCACTACATTTCCGGCCATCCTCTCAACCAAAAAAAGCACTCCTCTTCCCACCCTCAAATGCGCACTTATAAATTCACGCTCTCTCCCCGCCCATGGAGATCCCTGACCTCCTCACTATCCACGATCTTGACATGATAGCTATCACCGAGACATGGTTTCATTAAGCAGCTGGCCCTGCAATCTCATTAGCTCTCCCATCAGGATACACCATCCTCCGACAAGACAGACAGCTTATGAAAGGAGGAAGAGTAGCCCTTATAACCAAAGAAGCTCTCTCGCTCAGAATGGTCCACTCCCCAGGGGAAGACAAAGCAGATCTCTGCCTAACTATCTACTTCCCCTAATTGCACTATCATGATACATTTGGCCTATCGGCTTCCAGGCCCGACCCCAGACTTTTAAGGCAATTGACTCCATCTACTAGGAGATAACCTCAAGACCTCCACCAAATCTATCCTACTAGGTGATCTTAACCTGGGCCTAAATGACCCAAAAGATAAAGCAGCCACAACATTGGCTGAAGAACTAAACAACATGGGCTTCGTACAAAGAGTCACAAACCCTACTCATTGCAAAGGTCACACCTTGGATTGGGTGGCCGACCATAACTGCTCTGCCACAGTCAGCTCCAACGCCTCCAACCCCTGGACTGACCACAGCCTCATACAATTCTCTATTCCTAGAGCGCCTACCACCAAAACACCCACCTATGCACCTCCATCATGAGCTCGAAGTGCACGTAAACTATCTAAGGACTACCTCATACCTTTCCTGGAAACTCCTGCTCTTAATCCCCTTTTCTGTGATGACCCTGGCCTATTCGCAGATATCTACAATGACACCCTTACAAAAGCTATTGACGCCATAGCTCCACTAGAACTAAAAAAAGGAAAAAAGTCTATGCACACCAACTCATGGTTCACAGCTGAACTCCAGGCTCTATGCACTTCCAAACACAGCCCATTGACCAAGTGGCAAACAAACCCTAGTGACTCTTCTAAGGAAGTTTTTCAAAAGTTATCTGCCCAGTACAAAGAAACCATTATCAAAGCTAAGTCCAATTCCTTTACCACAAGGATAACTAATGCCAAGTCTCAGCCCAGGGAAATGTTCGCCATATTCAGAGACTTAGTCACTCCCACTTCAAGCCCAGATGACTTCCCTAAAGATGAAGCCTGGTGCTCCAGTATACAAGCAGCCATGCTCAACAAAATAGAACTTCTCCCAAAAACATCCAAGGTCAACTTGAAGCCCTGCCCAACCCTGACCCTCTTCACTCACTCAGCCATCTTTTATTTTTATTTTTTTATTTTGTATAGTTTATAACAAACCTTTAAAATATAATTACATCCTCACAGTTTAATCACGTAGCATTACATTTACATTCAGCAAATTGTTACATTTTTACTCATTTGTTTCCAGCCCCTTTACTTGGACAGGTTCCTTTTCAAAATCATTTAGTTTCACTTCCAGAATGTCTATAAATAAGGTAAGGTCAAAAGTTAGTTTTCTTAATGTCTCATCAAACAAAATTTTCCACCAATCATCAGCATTTAAAAAGAGTCTTTTTGTAATCAATTCTCCAAGACAACTTGTTCTTTCCTTTCTAAGGGCTGTGCATAACAAGGTAAGGCGTTTTAAAGTCTCCTCCCATAGTCCACAGAATCTACAGATCTTTGTCAAGTTTTTATTTTTCTGCCATAAACTTTTTTGCTCTTGTGTCTTAAGTAGATTCAGTTTGAATTTAAAGTACAAATCTCACCGACGGAACTCTGGAAATAGTTTTAGATAATTTGGAATTTCGTTATATGCTCGTTTTTCATGAGGTACATTTTCCATCGATTTATGAGTTCTCCTTTTATCTTCTGTTGCTATCCAGTCACATCTCCATAGGCGTTTTTTGACCAAATTTGGGTTAGTATGGAGGGTTTTAATGTCGGTGTCGAGATTCTTCAGGATCATCTTGCAACTTTCTACCCAAGATGTTAGCACATTTTGTTCCTTGGCGTTTTCAATGTTTTGTAGAATCTCGAATTGGACGGGGGCATTTATGTTAGTCATTTTGGAATAAAGATTTAGTGTGTTGCAACAGATTCTGACGTGAATTGATATTAGGCCAAGTTCATATCTGATGCATGCTGTCGGAGTCCCTTGTGGTAGATGTAGGACTTTAGTCCAAAAGATTTTTTCTAGAGTATTCCACAGCTGATAAGGGGCACCTAGGGCACATTCCGATCCATATATGAGTGCTGGAACTGCTTTTTATTTGTAAAACGCCATGGCCGGGAGGAGTGAATATGGCCCATACTTTTTGTGGATAATACATGCTTGATTTGTCAGTTGTTGAGATTTAGATTTTACACTGGCAACCAAGGGTGCATCATTAAAGCTTGAATTGATGATCATTCCTAAATATCTTGTGGATGGTATCTTCTGAAGGAACGTCTTTTCTAGGGACCAAAAGAATTTGCTTACTCAACCTTTAGTTTTTCCTCTAAGATTTTCCAACACAAGGATTTCAGTTTTGGTCGTATTGATGGTAAGTCCGTTGGTTTGAACATATAGCTCTAGAGCATTAGTTTACTTTGAAGGCCTATAGGCGTAAGATCTAGTAAGATTAGATCTTCCGCATAGAGAAAACGGCTGACTTGATGACCATTTATTTTTGGTGGAAATGACTGAACCTGATCAAGAGTAACATCTATATCAGAAAGAAATAGATTGAAAATTATGGATGCCAGCGGACATCCCTGCTTCTCTCCACAATGGGTGGGTATGGCATCCGATAATTTACCAGTTCTATCGAGTCTGATCTGTATGTTAGTTTCAGTGTGCAGCTCTCGTATTGCTAATAGCAGGCTTATGGGACAGTTCCAGGAGTGTACCTTGGTCCATACCATTTCACGCACAATACTATCAAAGGTGTGTGCAAAGTTGATGACAGCAATGTATATTTTTTGCCCGATCTTATAGTTTCCATTTTTAAAATATTTACAATTAAAAGGTTCAAGGCACATCCAACTCCTTTCACAACCCCCGTCTGTCTTGGATCCATTTGATATACAGTGTGGATCCAATCATTTAATTTGCGTGTTAACATTGTTGCATAAACCTTTCCCAATACGTCTAAAAGTGCAATTGGACAGTAGTCCTTCGTATTGCTTCTATCTCCCTTTTTGAAGATAGGGACTATAATAGCGCTTTCCCAAGACTTCGGGGTACAGCATGATGTCGCGATTTTATTGAAAAGTACATGACAGAAACTGGCCCATTCGTCTGGGTTCTGTTTTAAGATGTAATTACTCAACCCATCGGGTCCTGGTGCTCTTGAGGGATTTAGATTTTTAATGATTGTTAGGATCTCATCTTGATTGACGTTAACATCATCAAGGAATGCACGGATTCCCTTGCACCTTTCTTAACAGCCTTCATTAATGCCTCATTTGCCTCAGGTATTGTCCCACCTAGCCTCAAAGAAGCATGGGTGCGCCCTCTTTTAAAACAAAAACACTCCTAGACCCCACATCCCCTAATAATTACTGACCTATCACTATTGTCTAATTTCTCCTAAAAATCCTTGACGAAGCAGCTCACAACCAAATACAACATTTTTTTAGAGGCCAACTGCATCCTCTGCAAGAGGCAGTCAGGGTTCCGCAAAGGTCACAGCACCAAATCTACCCTTCTTGATCTCAAAAACCAAATAACAGGAATTATGGATGAAGGCAAACCAGCTCTTCTCCTACTTCTGGACCTCTCGGCTGCACTCGATCTTGTGGAGCACAAGACCTCACTAGACATCTTAACCATGCAGCCCAACTGTCCACTAAAGCCTCCCCTTGAATCACTCCTTTCCTGGAAGGGAGAGCCATTAAGGTCTTTTCAAACCAGGCAAGCACAGTTCCAACAACTATCCACTGTGGAGTCCCCCAAGGCTCTTGCACGGCACCTACTCTATACAATCTATTCACCAAACCCCTTTTGGACAAATTGGACTCCTTCGGCATAGCATACACAAACTACGCCGATAATAGTCAGATCCTCCTACCACTCTCCGGCTCGTATGATCAAGATTCCAAAGCTCTCCATAAGATATACACCGCCTTCCAAGCCTGGATGGCAGAAAATGGCCTATGTCTCAATGGAGATAAAACTGAGATCCTCCTAGTCGGCCCAAAGAAACACTAAGCAAACTTGGTAGTCAATACAGAGATTTCACCATTGATAACAGAGCTATCACTGTCTCTCCATCAGTAAAAACACTAGGTGTTTATTTAGACTCCACACTCTCCATGTCACGCCAAGTAAGCTCAATTGTCTCCACCTACGCACTCACTAGCAAACTAATAGATGCAGTAAAACCCTATTTGTCTAAGGAGAACTGCCTTTCAATAGCTAGAGCTGCCATTGCAGCCAAACTAGACTATTGCAATGCTCTGCTAGCAGGTACATCCACTAAACATTTGAATAGACTTTAAGTCATTCAAAACAAAGCTCTCAGAGCAGCATTAAACATCCCCAAAAGAGACCACATCTCACATGCCAGGCGTGCAGCCCATTGGCTCCCTGTCAAGGAACGGATTATCTTCAAGACGCTTACCCTTACCGAAAAGTGCCTTGCACTTGCAGCTCCCCATACCTGTCAGAGAAAATTGTCAGAGCCACTTCCCTGCGTCCCAAAAGAGCATGCCATGCCAACCCGTTGCTCATCCCATCAATCAAGAGGGCCAAAGTGGGCGGCATCGGCTTCCCCTAGATCATCTCCAAATTATGGAATGCCTTACCGAACACACTCAGAGCTGAGTCCTCCCTCATCGCATTTTGGAAAATGCTAAAAAATAGGCTCTTCAACTAATACCCCTCTTCACCACAGGCCCTCCATACCCTGCTTCACTGTAACTGTTTTAGCTGTAGTCCACATTAGCCTACTCTCTGTTACATCACCTTCAGTAGGTTCTCCAGCTGCACTGACCACTAACATTTGGGGGTAATGAAGACAAGCAGACTGATGTCTACTTCCCTAACCATGACAAGGTGAGCAAGGACGATTTGTTACTGAGATATCCTGTCCGAGGATGTGGCGGCCTACTGAATAGATGACGCGAGTCCACTGGAGAAAAAGCAACCTTGTGACACAGAGCCAGGTATTCCTTACTAATCGGATCAGATGTTTCCTAAATTGGTATGTCTCCCACGTGAGCCAGGGCTATCAATCTCACAATATCACACTGTGTGTGCTAGTGGTCACTGCCCACGTGACAACAGGGACATTAGTAGAATCACGGTCGTATTTAGCGTACGTCGGTCTACCGATCATTCCAAATTTCAAAACCATCATCTCATTCCACAAAACAGCAAAACATTTGATCTGATTTGCTTGAGAATATTAATTTTCCATTTTAAAGCTTCACTGTGCTGATCCCATGAGGAAATAACCGGCTAAAAAGAAAATGGACCCACTACAAAGGGAAAATAGCGATCAAATACCGTTCTCGAAATAACGCTTATTGGAGAGCACAGTCAAAAGCTTGAATATGCCCCGATGTGTGAAGGTACATAACCTCATTATTAGCATAATCCGACATTGGCCGAGTTCTCCTTCCATCTTTATGCCTTTCCATCACTGATCACGGTATAGTCATTTATTTTATATATTTATTTTCACATTTGCATAGCGCACCAAACCCACAGCCGTCAGGGTGGATTTTAGCTTTCTAAGGTAAAAAAGGTACTAAAATAGAAAGGTGGGATTAAGCAGCAAGACTTCGAGCAGAATGCAGGGAGCAGCAGCCGCTGGAAGGGTGTAAGTATTGCGCATGATTTTGCCTGAGTCACCAAGCCCAGCGAGGGAGCCCCAATACACCTACAGCGTTTCAGGGGGCATTCTCGCAAAAGAACATTTTTTTTAAACTAATTGCTTTTAATAGTGCTTTCTAGAGTGCACTTTTTGTGAAACGCTAGATAAAATGCCATACAGTTTATAATCTGTTTTTACACCTGGCCCCCCTCAAAGCAGCCCACCATGCTGTAGCCAGCCCCATCACAGGTTCCCGCAAATCCGACCATTTCTCTCCAACACACTGCGCATGCTTCACTGGCTCCCCCTATCCATCTGGATCATATTCAAAATTGCATGTATCTCCTACACAACAGTATCAAACCGAACACCATCATGCTTGGTGTCTAAACTCCACACCGCTGGAGGCTTTCGCACCCCACACGGTCGTAGAAAACGATCAAAAGGTTGGGGTCAAAGCTAGCCTGCAAACACAACACTTGCAAGCAGGCCTTCTCCTGCCACACCCGACCATCTGCAACTCAATCCCATCACAGGCTCAAAATGCCCCTACAATCCTCCAGTTAGGAAATAATTAAAAATATGGATGCTTCAACAAAACCTGCCAGACGATTACAAATCCCTCTCTCCCTCCACCAACAGTATTGCCAGTGCTTAAAGTGGGCCGGGGCCTGTGCTGGGGCCGGGCCCCGGCAGTCTCCAAAAAGTGGGATTGAGCCGGGGCCCTGCCGGGGCCCCCGTCCTACCCCAACATTGGCGGGATACATTATCCCGTCGCGGCCGCAGCCGCGATGGGCGATGTGCCTGCAATGAAGTCAGGCGAGCTGACAGAAGTGGCAGCCAGCCACAGCGACGCTGTGACTGGCTACCACTTCCGTCAGTCATAGTAACTGCCTTTGGTGACCCCTCGCGCGAGAGGTCACCAGAGGCAGTTACTGTCCCTTTGTTTCCCCAGGTCGCCGAGGCGTCTTTAACCCTCGGCGAACCTGGGGATTCCTCGAGGTTTATAAAAGATGGCTTGAAAAGTACACATTTCAAGCCATCTTTTATAAAGCTTTGCCGACGGATAATTTTGTTCGTAGTCAAAGCTTTATGAAAGATGGCTTGAATTGTGTACTTTCAAAGACATCTTTTATAAGCCTGAAATGTTTAAAAAAGATGGCCTGAAAACTAGGCAAACCGTAGGGTATGCACACAAATATATATAAATGTTATATATTTGTGTGTGTACCTTACTATGGTTTGTGTACTTTGCAAGCCATCTTTTCTAAACATAGAAATATGTTACATATGTTCCATATTTCTATGGTTAGAAAAGATGGCCTGCAAAGTACACAAACCATAGTAAGGTACACACACAGATATATAACATTTATATATATTTGTGTGTATACCCTACGATTTGCGTACTTTTTAGGCCACGCCCCTCCCACAAGCCACGCCCCCAAACGACCCCCCCCGTCGATTTCTTACCCCACCTAAAGCCCTGAGTATTGCGTTACTGCATAAAATGCCGGGCCCAATTCGACCAGCCTCCTGTTGTAAAGCACTCCGCTCCTCTCAACCTAGGTTTGTGCTGTAAGCCATAAAATAAAATTAGGGCAACGCATGAAAAAATGGGATAGATGCCAAGTCATCAACAGCACCAGGAGCATTTTCCAACACGTTTTCTTGATGACCTTGCCCACAACATGTGCCAGTATTCTGCATGTGTAAGACAGCATTCTGATTATATAGATATATATATATGTGCCATTATTCCCACATAATAACACCCTCATGTTGGCTCATAAATTACTAATGCCAGCGTAAGAAAATATGCCAATACTGGCTTACACAATATATGCCAGTATCGCCTGCTAAGGACACACTCATGTTGGGTTGTCCCATAATATGGTAAGTCCACTGTAAGAAAACATTCCAATGCTGGCTAAGCCTATGTATGCAAGTATTCCTATGTAAAAACATACTGATGTTGGCTTTTCCCATAATTCTCTAACGCCAGTGTAATAAACCATGGCAATGCTTTCTATGCCATTATATGCAAGTATGCCCAACTAAGGACATGTTCATGTTCTCTTTTCCCATGATGCAGTAATAGTGTAAGTGTAATAGAACATGTCCAGGTTGGCTGTAACAATAAATGCCAGAAGTCTTAAGAGACACTCAGCCATATGCCAAGGTCAGGGCACAACATGTGCACTCTCCACTAGCTTTTGACTAGTGATATTTGACTCTTGCCGAATAAGAAATGGTGTGCGTTGTGACATTTTTATGCCTGGCTACTAGATTGCAACTTGACATTTTTCTCCTGGCCACAGTACAATGAAGACATGTCTATGCTGTGCCGCCAATTTCCAAGTTCTATTGCTTTTGCGTAGGTCTCTCCTCCAACCTCTCCCCTTCCTCCGTCACAATCATCAGCCCTCCTCCCTCTCTTACCAACACGCTCTACACGTACATACTTTGCTATCGCTCACACCTAAATGCACAACGACACTCCAGTCTGCTCTCATTCACAGATGGACACATGCGCAGAGGCACCACCGAGGGGTGGCCAAGGCGGGACACGCCCCCCCCTTATAAAAACTCTGGCCCTCCACCAGCCTGCCTGCCGGTTATGTGTTTGTTTTGGTGTGCCACCCCAAGATTTCCAGTGACCTCATCAGGCCACCCCTATGAAAAATGTCTGGGGGCGCCACTGCACCTGCACACACACACATAGTGCCCTCACATGCAAACACAATCCTCACCACCGTCACATGCCTGGCCTCCACGTCCCCATGTAGCCCTGGAACGCCTGCCCCTTGTCTTCTGTCAGCCATGCATACAGCGCTGCCTGAATGCGGATTGCGCACAGGTGAGAGATGGCAAGGCCAGACTTTCTGTGTCCTCCCAGCTCCTCAATGTGTCACGCTACACATTCTGCGTTGAACCTTTCCAGCTTTATGTCATGAAAGGGGGAAGACATACATTGCAGGAGAAGTGTCCCTGTTAAGTGGTTAAAAACACACAACGCAAGATATATGTTTCGATTATGATGGAGGTTTAGAATTAGAATCTAAACCTAAAAAATCTTTTACCTAAAATTACTGGGGGTCAGTGCCCCTTGACACCGGGCGCCACTGGCACTGCTGGGGAGTTTTTGAGAAGGAGAGCTTCATCAAGTGGCGGAAGAGCTAATACTTGGGATTCTAGGAGGCCCAAGAGCTGGTGGAGACTGGGGAAGATGCACACATGGTCAGGGACATTCTGATATTCCACATAGTAACTGTTAGTGCATATTCAGAAACACTCATCAGAAACTAGGGACGCGTTTTAATATAAATGTCTTTCTTACAATGTTTTGTATTTCACAAGCATATCGCCACAATATCCATAAATCTCATTTTGAATAATGGCCTCATTAATACATGTTAGCAATGTATGTATTGAACAGTCAAGCACATTATCACTTCTCATAATGACCAGCAATGTACATTGCAAGTTATATAATAGACATTAGTACCCGGCACAGTGAATCCACGCGATACACTTCCGAGCCATACCACAGTGTAATCCCGTGGACATACGTACGTGCTTCACGCGCCGGGTACACTGTTGTTTCCCATTCATTACAACAGAGCAAATTGGCCCAAAATGGCGCCCTATTGCTCCGTTACTGCTATACTGCTATTGCTGCAGAAGCAGTACACGCGTTCTAGTGTTCCTACAAATAACGTGTACTGCTGCAACGTCTTTTCAAACGGCAAAAGAAATGCTGCTTGAAAAGGTTTTGCTACTACATTAGTATCCCAGGGCTACAAACCCCGGAATACTAATGGCAATAACTGCCTCGCTGGTGGGCCATTACCGCCTAAAGGTAATGCCCCCCAGTCTCCCATTAAGACCCTTGCTATGATCAGGCCTGTAACTTCAGGCCCGGGGGGCATTACCTTAGGAGGTAATGGCCCGCCGGCTCAGTGGTTATTGCCATGTTATATCCTGGCAGAGTGACGTTGCACTCCCCCATTGGCTGATTTCCGGCCCATGTGAGCTGGCATGGCTCTGAAATCCCATATGGCCTGGCAATGGCCAAATAAGGGGATGCCACATCATTCCCCCCTGGGACTGCACTGCTGGCAGGGCTCAGCTGCGCTGAGAGCCCTGCTGTGAATGCCACTCCCCTTGGGGCTCTTGGTGGCAGTGTTGCTCTCTTTGGGTTTTCAGGGTTAGCGGGGCTCCCATGCTCAAAGGCAGCCCTGTGCTGAGAGCCCTATGGAGAGTGGTACTCCACCACTGGGCCGCACGTGACAGACATGGTCTGGGCACAAAACCCACCACTTCCAGCATCTGCTCCTTACCTTAATGAGCTGAGAGGCAGATGGCTCCACCCTCCTTCCACCCCCTCGCTAGAGAATATCTTTGCTGGGCCACACCTGGCAGATGTGGCCGGGCATCTCGCCTATGGCCCCCACCAGCCACTCCAATAACCTTGGTTAGACCACAACAAGGAGTGGCACAGCTCTATGTAAGTCCCAACCACTCCAGACAGATTGCCTTTTTTGCCCCACCTCCTTTCATGGGACATAAAAGCTTTATAGACAATGCCCTCGGGCCATACCGGGAGGTAGGGGCACTGAAGACATCGCTAAATGCCCCTTTTTCCTTTAACTCGGTTTTCAGGGCCCAAACCTCCTGGTTTGGCCCTCGGGCTAGGTACATGCATGGGCGTAATTTCAGGGGGAACAAGGGTGTTTGTTCCCCTCCAACTTTTGTTGCCCACCATTTGGTTCAACTCATTTGGCAGGGTCCCCTTTCATTTTGATTTTATGTCTCCCTCAACATTTTCAGCAAAGTTGCTACTCTGGGTACATACATCTTAATAAATGCACTTAGCGCAAGGCAGAACCCAGTGGCAGCCGAGCCCTGCGGGAAAGACACAAGAAGATGGCCTGGGACAACTGGCCGCCTACCCCCCCTCCAGAGAGCCAACATCGACTATCGAAGGACCATGGCCGCTGAGACACAGCTCTCTCCCAATCCACAGTCGAACTGTAAACGCCAGCCTCATTCTCCTTCTCCTTCCCTTCGACCCTGCCTCGCCCTCCTCTTCAGTCCTCATTAAGACTTTAAAGAAAATATTAAATGCTGTAATATTGTTTGTACAAAACCAATAAAAAGAAGTTTGGGAAAAATAAATAAATGCACTTAGTCTGGACCCACAATGTCAGTAGCGATCATTTCCAGTACTGAAGTAGACATTAATACAGGAGTTCAGTTTCCATAATGCAAATTGTCATAATTTACACATCAAAGTTGCAAGGCAGCTAAATAGTGGAAAGCACTCTGTTGAATACTTATTATTACACTTTTTACTTTCTACCAAAATTTAGTTTGATGCTCTTTTAAAGAGATACTTGTTATATGTGTGTTTATGTTTTCAAAGCCAGTTTATCATATTTTACATTTTACTTTTGACACAGATGTTGATGCTTTATAATTAATATCAATCACATTTTTCATATTTTAGTTTATAGTTTTTTCTTCATTTGAATATATTCATATATCATGCAAGAAGCAGGCTTGTTAGGGTTCTACTTATTATTTATTTCTTTGGGTTTTCTTTTGACATCATTCTTCTGTTATGACTTGGTTAAAACGACCAGAGTTAGGTCTGGGAGGGGATGGGGAGATGAGGAATGGAGGTGGATTAAGAAGCAGGGCGGCATGGGTGGGTCACCCATAGCAAAAAAAAGCAGGTCGACCAAATTTAAAACAACCAAACTCTGGTCAATTTAAACACATAGAACCACCTTTTCTTTTCTGTTTCAAAACAGTGTTGTGCATATGCATTTTTCTTCTTGCGTCCATTTTGCCTACAGAAGCAGTATCATCTGTTTCTTTGATTCTCTGCTCTCGCGGCAGTAGTCGAGCAGAAGCCCCCTACTGGGAGCTTCCTACCGAGAGCACAGAATTAAAAACACACATTCACAGAATAGACAGTCCTATGAAAGCCAATCCTTTAGCAAATCTGGATTAGGATGGCATTCATAGGACTGCCTGTCCTGTGAACGTGTGAGCGAGACAAACACATTATTTGACAGGGCGTGCTTGCCTTTCTCTTTCAAAAGGGCTCCTGTTGTCCAGTGGGGAAGGGTTAGCTGCTTGGTTAGCACATTCAACCATGTGACCTGGGTTCCTTTCCCAGCCTGACTTTTCCTGGATGCCTCAAATGTTGTTTTAAAAACAATATTTGAAGCACCAGAAAAAAAGCAGGAAATCCAATCCAGGCTATGTGACTGAAGGAGCGAGCTCTTCCTCACTGGACCACAGGAGACCATGCTAATCACAGTGCTCTTTGCTGTGTTGTTGTACAGCATGAAAAAGAGCGATGTGAAAGTAGCATACAAAAGGGATGTCTCCAAGTCATGACTTGAAGGCACATTTGCAGCTTATTTTTCATAGGAACTTTTTAAAAGAAAATGTTAATATATATTTTGAATTATAGTGCAATATTTTTAAACCATCACATTTTTCAGAGAACTTCCCCTTTAATCCATATCCGCAGCCCTATAAGTCTTATGTCATGGGTTATTTTCGTGTAATAACCCCATTGTATGAAATATGCTCAGTTCTTCTATTGTGGTTTTATATTTGTAGTTTGGGCTATTGGATGCCGCTTGCAACAAGTATAAGCCAAAACTATATCATTAGAGTACAGGTCGGGAGGAAAGGCATGTGAGGAGGGACACACAACATGTAGGTGTTTGGTTAGGTCCCACCCATGACAGCCCATGGCCATTGCAATCCCTATGGTCATTCCCACACAGTTCCTTGCCCGCCTAAAACACCTCCTCATGGGAACTCTTTGAGCTTGCTTTAATCAAGCCTTATCATCAAACGTTTCACTAGAAGTACCTGTCAGTGTTTTTTCAAAGCAGTCTTCTGAGAGTTAATCACTGGATTAATAAGCACTCTCTGTGTCCTTCACTGAAGTCCTGTTAAAAATAAGCAATGGCAAAGCCAACAGTTTTGGCTTGTGTATAAGTAGTAGGCGTCTGTTAGGCACTGCCATTTGATGCAGAGGTACTCGCATCATTGTGCACCTGCTACCATCAATGGCCAGTTAATATCACTATGACTGTGACTGGCAAGTGTCTTCCCCATGCCTACACAAAAGCGCAAACTGTTGGCATTGCCAATGCTTGTTTGTATTTGTGTTTCATTTGAGGTCAGGATAGTGCATCTAACAGCAACCCTGTACAAGAGAGAATAAAGGGGCAGCAGTGCATTTCCATTTCTGGGTGCTTTACAATGGGGGAGGAGTTTTATTTGCATTATTGCCCAGAGCTGTGGTTAATACCGGACTTTATGAGCACATAAGCTTCACAGAATGAAGCGAGGGCACATAAGGAGGACTAAGCAGTCATGTCATCCAGTATTGGCCAGCAGGTCTGGATAATAAAGGTATTTGTGCAGTTGCTAGGCTACAACCAGTGATTCGTGATATGGTGGGGTAGAAAAGAGAAGGATGAGAATCTTGTCATAGCCACTGAGTAGCAGATGCTTGGTGGCCTGAAGGTGGAAGTCAGACATTTCTCTGCGATCCCGCCAGGCAGTCTGCCTGGTATCCGGTAAAAGTACCCCCACACAAATGGTCCCCATACATATCGTCTCAGGGAAAAGGCTGTGGCAATATTATCTATGGTGAACATTTGGAAGGGGAGCGGGGCTGACCCCCGCTCACCTTGAGGGGGAAATAATTTAAAACAGGGGGGTGGTGGGGGTGTCCCCCGCAGGTTCACAGTGATAATGTCACCGCAAACCACAGCCTTTTTGCAGGGACATTATCACATGGAACCGCCTGCCTGCGACGGAGAGGGTCTGGACTCCGGAGCACTGACCTGGCAGCCAGTCGGTGTGAGATGCTAGGAGGCGAGTGGTGTAAAAAAGAAGGAAAATGGCAGTGAGGCTAGGGGCGTTAGGGACGCAGAAGAGGCCATGCGACAAGTAGCGGCGGAGGCGACGGATGCCCGAACACAGGATCTCTTGCCTCCTCTGAATACAAAATGTAAGCGTTTGGCTCGCTATTTTAAATACTCTTTTCTGACTTTTCCCTTTTGCTGTCCCTTCAAAATGTAAGGTATGTCATCTTTCCCATAAGGAAACCCTTTGCACTGGGGACATTTCCACACAATTTGGGGAAAGAAAGTGGGATATTTTACACTCAGGCCACGTTTGTGTGTGTGTGTGTGTGTGTGTCTACACACACACACACACACACGCGCACGCACCCCGACGTTTCTTAATACATACAGTTATTACAGTATTAGTAACATGAAGCAGCACTGCCATGGTGAGCAGTAGTCACTGTTCTTACTGTATTGTGACACATTGATCATGCGCCTAGTAATGCTACTTCCCTCCCTCTGGCACCCCTTGCCATTAACCTGTCAGGCAGCCTGACATCAACCCTTTCCAACCAAGCAGTTATTCTATGCAACTCAATTCTACCTTGCCGCACTACCTGCCCCAATAATACGGGGGTCTTGGACGTGTTCTAGAGGATAGCTCACAAGTTAAGCACTCACCGCAAATATTGGGCCAGTCTGCACTTCATAAGTTCGAATTCTGACCGGGCTGAGCCTGACACCGCCCTTCATCATTCTGTGGTACATGAAATGAGCACATTGTGTAATAAAAGCAGCTGTTGTTACAGTCCTTAGAAGCGGAAGGCATCTGACACAAAGCGCTATATAGAAACGTGATGATGTTATTATTACATCATGGCTATTGTATAATCGTCCTGCTTCCCGACGGTGTATTGGTACACGGACCAACACATCGAACAGTGCCTACCGGCACCCACAGTGCTGAGGAAACAGTGGCCCTGACACGGGCCCATCCTGGTCACGCACTGCACAGAAGCCACTACAGCTCTGGCTCTGGGAATGATTCAAGCATTATTCTGCAGCGTTAGTGGACTCCTCTTTACTCCTGCACCCATCCTTATCAGGGTTCGAAATCAATATTTGGTGAACAGGAGTAAAAACATCTGCTGGATATCGGGCATCGTCCGTTAGTCAATCCTGGGAAACCAGGAGCTGGTACCTAACATGCTGCAAATCTATCTTCAACATGAGATGCAAACTTTAAGTTTAAGTTGGTTGAACTCAGTGACAAGGATACAGCAGGTAGCTCGCTTCTTGGCAGTCGTATAGTGCCCTGCTCGCTCTTTGGCAATCGCCTCGAAGCAGGTGCCCCCTTGTTTTCGGGTGCTTCCCAGGCAGAGCTAGTCAGTGCCTTAAGTGGCACTACAAAATGAGCCGGGGCTCATCAAGGGGGCGTGGCCTAACGGCGGGGGTCCTGCTGGCCCGTTAGGCCACGCCTCCCGACGAGCCCCGCGTCAATGGGCTACTGGCACTCCTGCCAGGCAGCCTTTTGTAGAGATCATCATTTATTTTCTATTGGCTTGCCTGGCAGGGGATAGCGCCTCGCCTATTCAGCCTTAATGGTGGTGCTGGCCCTCGGCAGCTGGGGAGAGGCAGCGTCACCATTAAGGCTGAAAGGGTGAGGCCTCTGGAAGCGGTGGCCGTTTTCATGAATACTTAACTCCCGCGAATGTGTGGGAGCTTCAGGATTTAGAAAATAAGGCCTCTGCTTCCAGCGCCATCACGTTTTCGCCATAATGGTGGCGCTTGCACACGGGCATCTCTTGCTTAAAGGGATGCCTCGCAGGAGCTGCGCCACCATTATGGCTGAAAGTAATTATTTCCTGAAGGTCTCGCTCATGCGAGAGCTTCAGGCTATAGAAAAAAAGCCTTTTCCTGTAGTGGCCGGGGCTGCCAGGGGAGATTAGTGGGCCACATCAGGGCCCAGCCTCAAAACGAGATTTCGGGACCCTAGCCCACTTAAAGCCCTGGAGCTAGTATAACTGTGGTCCACCCTTCTCGGCAGCTAGTAAACTCTTATAACACTCCTACCAGCAAGAATGCCTTGACTCGTGCTGAGGGTTTTTGTCAGGCTGTGATATCATTATCCTCTGGCCATGGACGCACCACCTGGGCTAATACTTTCTTCTCTGGTTTGTGTTGTGTTTCACAGCCAGCTCTTCAGTTCCCTTTCTCTCTTGGCTGTTTCTTGGGTTTCTCTCTCTCTTCTATCTGCCTTCATGTCTGCAACACTGACTTCAGAGCACTGAGCTATTTTATTGGTCCCTTGATTAGTATGGTTATTCAATAAATCACTATCTGCTTTCCACCTCCTTCCCATCAGAATTGGCCATGCTCCCTTCTAGGTTTTGCTTCTGAAATGTTTCAATTTCCCTCCTAAACGCTGTGCATGGTTATTATTTTCCCCCTGGCACTTATCCCTGCAGTTTCCCTCCATGGTGGGGCAAGGCCCATCTGCTGGTTTTGAAGTCAGTAGGAAGTAGGGATTTTGTAGCGCAACGCAGCAGCGCTGCTTACGTGCTCTCGAGGATAAGATAAGGATGTTTCCATTTCTCTCCTAAAGGCTGTGCATGGTTATTATTTTCCCTCTGGCACTAGTCCTTGCAGTGTCTCTGATTGGTGGGGCAAGGCCCATCTGCTGGTTTGAAGTCAGTGGGCAATAGGGATTTGGTAGCACAACGTACACTCGAGGATAAGATGAGGATGTTTCCATTTCTCTCCTAAAGGCTGTGCATGGTTATTATTTTCCCTCTGGCACTAGTCCTTGCAGTGTCTCTGAATGGTGGGGCAAGGCCCATCTGCTGGTTTGAAGTCAGTGGGCAATAGGGATTTGGTAGCACAACGTACACTCGAGGATAAGATGAGGATGTTTCCATTTCTCTCCTAAAGGCTGTGCATGGTTATTATTTTCCCTCTGGCACTAGTCCTTGCAGTGTCTCTGAATGGTGGGGCAAAGCCCATCTGCTGGTATGAAGTCCTCAGGAAGCAGCGATTTGGTAGCGCACCTCAGCAGCAGATGAGGCGTGAGCCGGAGCTGTGAACTAAATGGTGCTCGCCCGTAGAGCTATCAAGAGTGATTGTGGCGTGCAGATCTGACTCCTCCTAGTGGAAACTAGGCATGCACTGGGCCAGTGAGGACCCTGCCCATTCACGTGGCTGGGGAAGGAGCTCCCCTTTCTCATAGGATAATCCCCATGCTGGAGAATGTGACCCACCTTCACCTTCCCCTATCGCCCAAGACGGACTGGCGGAGGCGGACTACTCCGGCGAATCCTTCATATTGCACCTCCCAGTAGCTCTTCACTTAGCGGGGGGCCTCTGGCCCCAAGAACCCATTTATGTCCCAAAGGATCAACACTGACTGTGGCTCTATCACAGGTGAACAGCACAGCATTGCATGCTGGCTCTTGCAGCTGAAATAAGGCGGCCTTCTAACTAAATTATCCATTTTGAGTGGCTCAGCCCATCCTTGCCAAAAGGGACTACATCTCAGTGCCTTGTTCCTATGCTGCTGCTTGTTTATAATACAAGATTGCTATAGTTTTTCTTTTGTATTAAACATCGCAATACAAGCACCTTCAAAGGGGGTATTATAAAGCACGTTAATGATTACAAATTATATCACATTATAAACATTATGATATCCTTTAAAAAGTATTGTGATGGGTATTATAAAGAAACCAACGGCTTCTGCTTTCATGCTTTGCCATGTTAGTCACAGCGAACACGGGTTGCAGTCCACCTTTACAGAAAAGAAACCGTTATTGACTAAGGGCCTTGTCACGGGGTGGGCGGTATCCCGTCTGGGAATACCGCCCAACTTTATTAGCTTTAGCAGCCACCCGTCTGGTGGTATTACTACCGGATCACGAGTTGGGCGCTAACTCTTAGTCCCCATTGGGTCCATTGCAGTGTGATCCCCATTCAGTCCATTGACCCAACGGGCAATTTTTGGTGCGATTACCGTGCAGTAATACTGCCGGCAGTAAATGCGCCGAAAATTGGCATTTTTCCTGCATGTTGAGCTGGGGGTAAACACGCCAGACTTGAAATTGGGCGGACCCTTAAATGCGATGGTAACACTTTTGCCACTGAATTTAAGGACTACCGCCCAACTCGAGATGTGGTCCTTAATAAGCTCTGGCAAAGCCAACCGTTTTGGCTTTTGTGTAGGCATGGGATCAGCATTTCCTAGCAACTACAATAATGGCACTACTGGGCCGTAAGATGGCAACAGCTGGTACATGGTGTCAGTACCTGGGCATATTATGGCAGTGCCTGGGAAATGGCTATACAAGAGGCACCATTGTTCTCTTTACAATGACTGATTTTAGCGGTAATTCAGTGCAAGGACAGGTGCAGGGACACACGTAGTGCTTATGAATCTAGCTGATAAAGGCACACTTTGTTGAGACATGTATATTACTCTAGGAACTTATCTTTCAGACGGCTGCTCTGAAGGCACAGAGCTAATTGGGGATCCCAGGGGACTTGTCTTGAATGCAGAGGGGTGGGTAGTGGGTAGTAAGGCCCAGAGGGACTAGCTTTGCTGGTAAACAGGTGGATACAAACCCAAACAACACCCAGATCATCCCCTGGCCTTTCTTCACTTCCCATGCCACTCGTTTTGGCTTGCAGGTAGCACTTGCAGCACCATCTAATAGCCAAAGGTAAAAAGGCTGTGAATGCGGTCAGTACATTGTGACCACCTTATTCTGCAGATGCTCGGTATCATTTCCTTCAGAATAAGCCCAGACAGACAGAGGCACACATCATGTGTCACCACCCACACACACAGATGCACACGCGCACACCCAGACAGACAGAGGCACATATCATGTGTCACCACCCACACACACAGATGCACACCCAGACAGACAGAGGCACATATCATGTGTCACCACCCACACACGCAGATGCACACGGGCACACCCAGACAGACAGAGGCACATATCATGTGTCACCACCCACACACACAGATGCACACGGGCACACCCAGACAGACAGAGGCACATATCATGTGTCACCACCCACACACATAGATGCACACCCAGACAGACAGAGGCACATATCATGTGTCACCACCCACACACACAGATGCACACGGGCACACCCAGACAGACAGAGGCACATATCATGTGTCACCACCCACACACACAGATGCACACGGGCAAACCCAGACACACAGAGGCACATATCATGTGTCACCACCCACACACACAGATGCACACGGGCACACCCCTCAGGCTAGAGCCCCTGAACATAGCGATCTTTGCTAATGAACCGAATATGTATAGAAATAATGCTAATCGTTGCTTGGTAGTGTAAATAGGAGAGCATTCATCGCATGCATCACATGCCCACCCATGCTCCTGCATCTAGGATACCTATCATTAGTACGAGGGCCCGACATCTGGGCTGTTTATTTGCTGAATATACATGGTTCCACGTGAACCTGATGGAACTTGGCAAGCGTTCTGAGCGCATAACCCCTGCGGCCAAACCCTCGTTAGACTACTTTGTTTCTACTAGACGCCATGTCATAGTGTACACCCAAAGGGACCCCAAATAGTGTCCTCCCTGGGCACTCAGCCCAGGGAGAACACTGTGCATGCGGGTGAGAGCAGGCTGCTAGAACACTCTGCACGCGGCTGAGAATGAGAGCAGGCTGCTAGAACACTCTGCACGCGGCTGAGAGCAGGCTGCCGCTGAGAGCAGTCTGACGGAACACT
Source organism: Ambystoma mexicanum (assembly GCF_040938575.1). Taxonomy (NCBI): domain Eukaryota; kingdom Metazoa; phylum Chordata; class Amphibia; order Caudata; family Ambystomatidae; genus Ambystoma; species Ambystoma mexicanum. The sequence goes on along the minus strand of NC_090936.1, from coordinate 292,133,958 downwards.
CTGTGCACAAGGCTGAACAGGCTGCCAGAACACTATGTGTACACGGCTGAGAACAGACTCCCATTGAGAGCAGGCTGCCAGAACAGTCTGCACGCGGCTGAGATGAGGCTGCCAGAACACTCTGTGCACAAGGCTGAGAGCAGGCTGCCAGAACACTCTGGCCATGCCACTGAGAGCAGGCTGCTAGAACACTCTGTGCACGCGGCTGAGAGCAGGCTGCCAGAACATTCTGTGCACGCAGCTGAGAGCAGGCTGCTGCTGAGAACAGGCTGCCAGAACACTCTGCATGCTTCTGCGAGCAGGCTGCTAGAACACTCTGTGCATGCGGCTGAGAGCAGGCTGCTAGAACACTCTGTATATGCCGCTGAGAGCGGGCTGCCAGAACACTCTGCACGCTGCTGAGAGCAGGTTGCCAGAACACACTGTGCACTCAGCTGAGAACAGGCTGCTGCTGAGAGCAGGCTGCCAGAAAACTCTGCATGTGGCTGAGAGCAGGTTGCAGCTCAGAGCAGGCTGTCAGAATACTCTGTGCACGCGGCTGTCGCTGAGAGCAGGCTGCTGCTGGGAGCAGGCTGCCAGAACACTCTGTGCACACGGCTGAGAGCAGGCTGCTAGAACACTGTGCACGTGGCTGAGAGCAGGCTGCCAGAACACTCTGCACTCGACTGAGAGCATGCTGCTGCTGAGAGCGGGCTGCCAGAACACTCTGTGCATGCGGCTGAGAGCAGGCTGCCAGAACACTGCACGCGGCTGAGAGCAGGCTGCCACTGAGAGCAGGATGCCAGAACACTCTGAAAACGGCTGAGAGCAGGCTGCTAGAACACTCTGTGCACGCTGCTGAGAGCAGGCTGCTGCTGAGAGCAGGCTGCCAGAACACTCTGCATGCGGCTGAGAGCAGGCTGCCAGAACACTCTGTGCATGCGGCTGAGAACAGGCTGCCGCTGAGAGCAGGAGCCAGAACACTGCACGTGGCTGAGAGCAGGCTGCCAGAACACTCTGCATGCTTCTGCGAGCAGGCTGCTAGAACACTCTGTGAACGCGGCTGAGAGCAGGCTGCCGCTGAGAGCAGGCTGCCAGAACACTCTGCACGCTGCTGAGAGCAGGTTGCCAGAACACACTGTGCACTCAGCTGAGAACAGGCTGCTGCTGAGAGCAGGCTGCCAGAAAACTCTGCATGTGGCTGAGAGCAGGTTGCAGCTCAGAGCAGGCTGTCAGAATACTCTGTGCACGCGGCTGTCGCTGAGAGCAGGCTGCTGCTGGGAGCAGGCTGCCAGAACACTCTGTGCACACGGCTGAGAGCAGGCTGCTAGAACACTGTGCACGTGGCTGAGAGCAGGCTGCCAGAACACTCTGCACTCGACTGAGAGCATGCTGCTGCTGAGAGCGGGCTGCCAGAACACTCTGTGCATGCGGCTGAGAGCAGGCTGCCAGAACACTGCACGCGGCTGAGAGCAGGCTGCCACTGAGAGCAGGATGCCAGAACACTCTGAAAACGGCTGAGAGCAGGCTGCTAGAACACTCTGTGCACGCTGCTGAGAGCAGGCTGCTGCTGAGAGCAGGCTGCCAGAACACTCTGCATGCGGCTGAGAGCAGGCTGCCAGAACACTCTGTGCATGCGGCTGAGAACAGGCTGCCGCTGAGAGCAGGAGCCAGAACACTGCACGTGGCTGAGAGCAGGCTGCCAGAACACACTGCATGCAGCCGAGAACAGGCTGCCGCTGAGAGCAGGCAACCAGAACACTCTGTGCACGCGTCTGAGAGCAAGCTGCCAGAACACTCTGCATGCGGCTGAGAGCAGGCTGCCGCTGATAGCAGGCTGCCAGAACACTCTGTGCATGCGGCTGAGAGTAGGCTGCCGCTGAGAGCTTTGCCCCCCGCTTAGTCTCCCGTGCCCTGGAGCTCCATGTGTTCCTCATTACGCGGCACTGGCCAGACAATGCATAGCAACACAGGTTTGAATTCCGGCCTGTCACTTAGAAATGGGTCCCTGGTATCAATTATAATTGTGTTCTTTCCTACCTAAGCTGAGGACGATTTCCTTCTTAGCTTTATTTATTTGTAATAGTTTGCATTGTGTTTCACAGTTAATAAAACAGATTCGGTAACTTGTCCAAAAATAGGATAGAAACCAGGCATATAACGAATAGCCACTATCTGTCAAACGTTATAAGAGAAAATGTAGCTTCAACCGGCGCACCATCTCCACTTCCAGAAAAGAGGTCTACCTAGTAAGCATATCCTGACAACGAAATGACACCCCAAAACACCTTCTTCTGCAAGTACCTTCAGATGGTCAGACCCCCCCCCCTCCCGGCCCGCCCAATGGATCTCATTCCTCGTGCACCTGAAACCGTAAGGGGACTCATGCGTTGCAAGCAGCATGCAGCAAATGAAGCAAGGTCTCCATGCTTTCAGCTGACAAGGTCGCCCCAGCACGTGATCACCGCTCCACCCCAATCCCCACCCACTGTGGCATCCCTTTAAAGGGGCCGCAAGGCCGTCCTTTTACAATGCTTATTTAGTTTTTTTATTTATAGATTGTTTAATTACAAAGTCTCATATAAGACCAATGACTAGAAATGCAATAAATAAACTTATAAAGATGAAAAACACATTTATAGCAAAAACAGGAGCTATAAACAATAAGGAGAAAAATAGAGCTAAGATTAGAGAAAAGAAGGAGAGCGACAAAGGTAAACAGTGAGCCAAACGTGAACACGAGATACACGTAGTAATGGTAAAATAACTCTTCATCGCCCTTTCACATCTTTTGCACCATAAGCAACATCTGTCAATGTTCTCTGACTGGGGCATCTAGATTGTCTCCTACCTCTCTGATGGAGCGTATTCAGCATTCTAGTACCCCAGCACCTTTGCGTTCACCCCCCTCCTGTGGCCGCCACCCACAGACTTATTCTTGTTGCTCTCCCCTTCTCACTGTACACCATCTATCTTGGTCACCTTCTCTTTCCATTAGGCATTTCCTATAACCTCTTTACTCATGATGCTTAGTTTATCTTTCCACCCCCCCACCTCCCCTCTTAACCCCCATATCACTGCAGTCACCTTGCCATCCAGTGAGTCATTGAACTGGGTGGCCTCAGGCTCAGTTCAACTAAAAGAGAGATGATCGACTTAACCTACCATACAGCGCTGGAAACCTCCTCCATCCTAGCTCACTTTCCTGAGACACTGTGGTGCCCGCAGATCTCCTCACTCATCACCACAGCTGCCACCCAGCTTGCCTCAACAGACTAAGGCCCTCATTAGGACCCTGGCGCTAAGTGTTTAACGGTGCCGTAAAAGGCTGCAGCGCCGTTAAACACTTAGCTCCTTACTACGAGGTCCCTTTGCGGGACCCGACCTGAACGGATGGTCTAGACCAGCTGTTAAAGTAGGGACCTGCAAAGGGACCTTGGTGCTAAGTACGGTACCGCAATTTGCAGTACCGTACTTAGCGCCTTCCCCAGTCCCATTGAGCCCTATGGGGCGAAAATGGGAATGGGGAACGGCCCTGGTTCAATGGGGAATTACTGCCCCGCCAACCTTGGAATGGGGTGGTAATTCCCCATTGATCCACGGCGGACCCGTTACAACACCGGCACCAACCATGGTGCTAATAGCGCCATGGTTTAGCGCCGGGGTTGTAATGAGGGCCTAAGTGTGTGTGATCATCTCAGCTTCCAGCAAGCAAAACCTTGAGCAGGAGGACACTAGTACTCCGAATGCATTATCAGCCTTTACTGTAGACCTCTCCGTCTCGCTACCCTATCCTTCCAACCACTTACCAACCTCCTAAATCTTTCCAGGTGCATGCGCTGCAACATGTCCCTGTCCCCCCCCATCCCCCACAGCTTGCATCACCAGGAGTCTGTCTCTCAAAACAAGAACACATTGTTAACAAGCCATGCACAGCCCTCCCTCCCTCTCGCCCCCAGCATGCAAACCAACCAGCTCCAGGAGCACATACTTCCCCCCTGTTCCTCAGCTCCCCCTCCCGCCCCCCCCCACCCCAACCTCGGTTCCTTCAGTCACGCTGCTTGCACTGCCACTTGAAATACGTACCACACGACCTAAGGTACAGCACCCACAATAGCATACTACACACTCAAAAACGATGTCATTTCCCCTCAACCACGAGCTACACGGGACCCATGCACCTATCGTACTGTGTGACCGTTCGCCCAACCAGCCCTGCTGGCACAGAATGTCAACAAATGAATGCAACGAATACAAATGCATACTGTACTGCTGGTATCATCGATTGGACGAGTATAGATGGACCAGTCTCAACAAATATGACCGGTCCTGCGGACTGACCACTGTTACAGCATTGCATGCGTCTAGGGTAGTATCGAAAAGCCTAGACCTGAAACTAGAGTGTCCCCAGAGTGCGACCTCAAACCTACCTGAAAACCGCTGAAGGACAACGGATACCAGACCCCAGCCCCTTTAACTCCCATAAGGCACTACGCCCAATCAGATTAGCATCCACCACTCCTACCCCATCCTTCACTGCCCACATCCTTTTCTGATCATAGCATCTAGCACCTGTGTTGCTGGGTAACACTTACATGTTCACGTACACTGTTTAATACATCGTTCCATCATTGCAAAGAAATCCTAGGCAAGCATGTATGTCTTAGCAGAAAATCATACAAATCTGCTTTGCTCACAAATTGATATTGAGTTCAATTACCCTAGTGGGAATCAATATGGCGTCCAGATAAATCTCCCTTGCTTGAAAACACAGCGGGTCAGCCCAGTTAATCTATTCTCCAGACATAGCCTTATTGGCAATTAAAGGAATGGAAAAGGCTCTACAGAGTTCACTGGGAACACGGGTCACATTGAATCGGATCGAGCAAGAAAACAACAAACAGGGCATAGTATTAGTAGTAAGTTAACCAATTTTGATAGTTCCCTGTGAAATGAATATAGATCAATTATAAGATCTTCGTACACTTTAAATAATTGCCCATTCAAAAGGGACATGTACCCTAGGGCATGCAATTTCTCCTCTTTCTTTAGTAAGGCAATATTCTAACTATCCTAGTCCGGCAAATCCATTGGCTGGAATAAAAAAAATATTGCTGATTTAATAAGAGTTTTATTTATATTACAGAGCACAGATCAAATCCAAGTTGAAAAAAGATATAGCAAATGGGGTGAAGAGCATAGGTATGTGGCTGGACAATGGGGTGGCCTTGATGTCATTGCTCAAGTGATTAAAGGTCAGGCCATTTTTGAAGATACTGCTTCTCATCTATCTGAGACCAGTTGGTCAAATAGTTCTGGATGCTTCACAGAAACACACAAACACTTAATCATATGCTTCTGTTGTTGCCATTTATCCCAGTGTTCACCATTAGGTCTGGGAACACTGTCTCCATCGTGGATGTGTACTCGTCCTTTAGAATCTCTGCCAGGGTGGATCTGTATCTCTTTGCGTGGACATTGGAGGGCAGGAACATCTGCTTTAAAATGTTCACTAGGTTCTCCAGAATGGGGTCTGGCATGGATTCACATGCTCATAAATATTCCCCGTCGTCAGGCCGGGAATCCTCGGTAAAGAAAAAATCAGTATCAGTTTCGTTTCTGATCTGTCTTTCTCAGTAGTAACCAATCACTTGTCTCTGGGTCATACTGCCCCCAGCCAATAACTGCCCTCTCCCTAAGCCCCGCCTCTGGCAGCCATCTTCAGATTTTTACCGCACGCTCAAGTGTTGGGAGTCCTCGTGTTTAGCTCTCGAGCTTTTGCTGCGTTTTTGCGCTTTTTCAAAGAGAATTTCTAATTATTCGGTCAAATAGAGCCTCAAGCTCCACTGTCTCTACATCCGATTAACGGGGATCCGTGTCAGATTTTTCTATGCCCCTCAAGGGTGAAGATTTCGTCGAGTTACGCTTCTTGGAGGATTCCAGAAGTTTCTGCGGCCTACCCGAACATGGCCCAGGAGAAAGGAAGCTTGACGCCCGGAAAGCTGTTCAGGGTTTGCCCTGGATGCCAGCTGCAGAATGTGTTCAAGGAGGACGAGCACTTGAAATGTCTCTACTGCCTTCATGAGGACAAAACGCACGTGGAGAAGGACTGTGCGTTTTGCAGGAACATGTCGAAACGGACCATCAGGGACCGACACCTTCTTCTCTCCAACTGGCTGGAAGGAAAGAGCCCGTCAGGCGAGAAGAAGAAGAAGAAGTCGGAGCGGTCTTCTAAGTCCTGTGAGGGCGCACCGGCGACGGGGGCCCAACAGAAGGCAAAGCACCGCGAGTCTGTGGGCACTGGGAGCGCCGAACGGTTGGGCTCTTCGGCTGCCAGGCAGGGCGCGCCTTCCCCGGCACCATCAACCACGAGCCAACGTTCTGGTTCGGGGAAGAGGAAATACGAGAACCCGGGTAAGCTTCTGGTGAGGCCCCGGTCGATCTCGAAGGATTCAGCCGAGGGGGAGCGAGGCGGTGACCCTCCCCCCAAGGTGAAGGCCTCAAGCACGCACAAGGTGGTGAAGGCCTTGATTCACCCGGCCAATGCCTCTATCGAGGAAATTGCTGCGGCCCTGGCGCAGCCTGTGGAGGCTACTCCAGTGGAGGTGACCTCGGGGCCAAGAGACTACCTGCCTCCGCGGAGAGAAGCCTCTTTCAGACCCATCGAAAAGCCCCCCGTGAAGACCCCGGTGGAAAAAGAGGGGGGGGCCGTGGCCATTGTGTACACGGACACAGCATCGAGGAGGAGCTGGTAGAAATCTTAGAGGGCCTCGACGAGGGCATCGAAGAGGCACGTCCCCATGGGAGGGATCCCGATGAAGGTGACGACGAGAGTGATGGCGGCACCGGCGAGGGTCGTAGTCACCCGTCGCTCCCGTCGCTTCCGGAGCCGCAGGATAACTCAGCGGCCATTTTGTTGGTGATACAATCCTTATGTTCGGAGATAAGGACGAGATTGCCCTTACCACCGACAGAGGATCCGGAACCATGCTCGATGGAGGAGCCAGAGTCGGAGCCAGGCCCGGCGGGAAGCCCCCGAACAAGAGAAGACGGATCCATCCAGCCCCACCTTTTCAGCCCTCGTGGCCTGCTCAGCCTTTACCCATGTCCCCCGTCCCTGGGGATGACACGGGAACGGACACGGCCATGACGGGTACCGACGACGACGGCGGTGACGACGGGACGGAGCTCCCATCGCCCCCAGCCCGGGCCTCCCCGCCCGAAGAGATCGGATCTTTCCATGCAATGATCGCCAGGGCATCCAAGCTTTTTCAGCTCCGCCCCGAAGAGAAGAAGAAGGAAGGTTTCCTTTACCAACGGCGCAAGGCCAAGAGGAAGACAGTCCTCGCCGTGCCTCTCCTGGATGACATCTGGGACGAGGGTCTCACCCTTCTCAAGAACCTATCTAAGACGCCTGCCAAGAGGGAATGGTATGAGAAGAAGTACCGGGTCCCCGACGCGGCCCCTTTGTGCCTTAGGGCACAACCGACCCGTGACTCGGTCGTCTCAGCGGCGGCCAAGAAGAAAGTGGGGGGGCATCGGCCTCAACGTCAACTTCCCCGCCGGACGACGAAGGAAATAAGCTGGACGCAATGGGACGACGAGTTATCTCGTCAGCGGCAACAACGATTAAGGCAGCCAACGCTCTCGCGATCGTGGCCCGCTACGACAGGGAGTTATGGTACAGGATCGCCTCCCTGTTGGACTTCCTACCGGATGGCAAGAGGGCTGAGGCCCTGGAGATCTTGCAAGAAGACGAAGTGGCGTCGGACCACGCCATTACGGTGGCAACAGACATTGCCGACACCGGTTTCCGCCAGCTAGGCAACAGCATTTGCCTTAGACGACGAGGGTGGCTCAAGGCGACGGATTGCCACCAGAACGTACAAGCTAAGGTTTTGGACATGCCGTTCGACGGGAACAATCTGTTTGGGAAAACCGTGGATGAGTCCCTCCAAGCCATCAAGGCGGACACGGAGACAGCTAAGGCCCTAGGCATTCTCCGGCAATGAAGGCCACCCTTTCGGAGCACCGGAGGCAGGCAGGGTACCTCCAAGGGATTCGGCGGTGGCTCCTCTACGTACCGCCAAGCGGCCCGCTCCTCGTCGCAGGAAGGCTATAGAGGACGAGGCAAGTCGGGTGGACCCCGCCGTCGTCGCCAGGGAGGCCAAGGCGGCAAGGCGTCCTCCAAGCAAGATTGAACCGACAGCGGTGTTGGGCCTCCACCGAAGCACCCCGGTGGGAGGCCGGCTGGCGAAGTTCTTCAGCGTGTGGGAGTCCATCTCCACCGACCATTGGGTGCTGGACGCCCTGACCAAGGGGCACGCCCTCGAATTTCTAAAAAAGTGCCCCCGTATTCCACCCGTGGCCAGGAAGGAAAATCACATCCCTCAGCTGCTATTGGAGGTAAGGGCGATGCTCAAAAAAGGTGCCATCGAGCTCGTCCCGACGAGACTCCGTTGCTCCGGAATATACTCAAGGTACTTCCTTGTAAAAAAGAAGACAGGAGGATGGCACCCCATCCTGGACATGTGACGACTGAACAAGTACATCAAGGCACAGAAGTTCCAGATGGTCACCCTCCAGCATGTGCTGGGACAGCTGGAGGGGGGCGTACTTCCACATCCCCATTCTAAAGGACACCGAAAGTTCCTCAAGTTCGTGGTCCAAGGACGGCACTACCAGTTCAAGGCCCTCCCGTTCGAATTGAAGTCGGCACCCAGGGTGTTGACCAAGTGCCTCGCACCGGTGGCGGCACGGCTGCGCCTGCAGGGGATCCACGTCTACCCCTACCTGGACGACTGGCTCATCCGAGCAAGGACAAGGGAGCTCACTGTAGATCACACAGCGAAGACCGTCCAGATGCTCACGGACCTGGGATTCTCCATCAACTTTCCCAAATCCCACCTGGTCCTGTCGCAAGTCGCACTGTTTCTGGGTGCCAAGCTCGACACAGTGGCGCGTCTGGCATCGCCGTCGGAGGAAAGGACGAAGGCCATCCCGGGCAAGGTGCAGCGTCTGCTGGCCACAGATGTGGCCAGGGTGAGGTCCATCAAGTCCCTCCTCGGGATGATGTCCTCCTGCATATATCTCGTACACCTGTGCAGGCTTTGGATGCGCCCTCTGCAAGAGTTCCTCGACGCCCTTTGGATCCAAGCGACGGGCAGCTTCGAGGACAGTATCCCGCTCAACGAGACCTTCCGACGAGCGATCTGGTGGTGGGGCACCCGCGCTCATCTGATGGTGGGCACAGACTTTCAGACCCCATTCCACCAGATAACGGTGACGACAGATGTCTCCCTGGAAGGGTGGGGAGCGCACACCGGAGAACTTCACGCGAGAGGCCTTTGGCTCCCGGAGAAGAAGACGCTCCACATCAACATCCTGGAGCTCTGTGCAGTGTCCTGGGCCCTCAGGTCCTTTCTCACGTCCCTCAAGGGCAAGGTGGTGAGAGTCTTCATCGACAACACCACCACGATGTTCTACATCCGGAAGCAGGGAGGAAGCAGATCCCCAGCCCTCTCCAAGGAAGCCCAGGCATTGGGCCGTTGCCCAAGGGATGTTTCATGTGCCCTTTCATCTGGCAGGGATAAAGAACACCATCGCCGACTCACTCAGCAGCGAGCTGTGCTCGTGCCCCGAGTGGGAACTACGTCAGGATCAAGTAGATCGACTCTTCTGCCAATGGGGAAAACCGCAGATCAACCTGTTCACGACAAACTCCAAGTGCCAGAGGTTCGCCAGCAGGTTTCCCCAGCCGAGGAGCATGGGCGATGCTTTCTCGTTCCCCTGGGATGGCCTGTTCCTATATGCGTTCCCTCCGTTGCCGTTGCTGCTCCGACTCGTCAACCAGCTCAAGAGGTCCCGGTGCAGGATGATCCTCGTCGCACCGGCGTGGCCGAGGCAGATCTGGTTCCCGGAGCTTCTGGACTTGTCAGCGTCCCCACCAGTCAAGCTGCCGACGGACGCGGATCTTCTCTCCAGAGAAGGAGGCGCCATACTTCATCACGACCCGGAGTCGCTGAACCTGCAAGCCTGGCTCCTGCAGCACTAGAGTTTGGAGGGTACGATATCCCGGCTGACTGCAGAGAGGTCCTTGCAAAGGCCAGGGCGTCCTCAACTCTCAAGTGTTAGACATAAGTGGAAGAGGTTCTCTGTCTGGTGCAGTTCACAGAAGATTAACCCTCTACGATTACGGCCCCTCAAGTGCTGCCGTACCTGCTGTCGCTGGCCAAGGCTGGACTGGCTCACGCCTCCATCAAGATACATCTGGCTGCGATCTCCCGATACACCAGAACCACGGGACGGGCGTCCTTGTGGTCCCATCGCCTGGTGAAGGAATGTATGAAGGCACTGTTCCGATCGTTCCCGCCAGTGAAGGCCCCTGCCCCGGAGTGGGAGCTCAACGTGGTGCTGACCAGGCTCATGGGGCGCCATTCGAGCCCCTACATTCGGCACCATTGAAGTTCCTGTTGTGGAAGACTGCATTTCTTGTGGCCATCACCTCCGCACGACGAGTGGGAGAGATCCAGGCCCTATCCTGCAAGCCTCCATACTTGACTTTTCACGACACGAGGGTGGTGCTGAGGACGCACCCCTTTTTTATGCCCAAGGTGCCGTCGGACTTCCACCTCAATGAGCCCTTGGTGCTACCTGTTTTCTTCCCGTCGCCTTCGTCACCGGCCGAGAGGACTTTGCACTTGCTGGATGTGGCTAGAGCGCTGAAGTTCTACGTGGACCGCACAGAGAGTTTTCGGAAGACATCACAGCAATTTTTGAACTTTGGACCTGTGAATCAAGGGAAGGCTCTCTCGACTGCTTCCATTTCCAGATGGCTCTCCGGCTGCATCATGCACTGTCATCAGTTGGCAAACCGACCGTTGCCTGGTCGTCCGAGAGCCCAGTCGACCAGAGCTATCGCTGCTACCACAGCCTTCTTGTCTGGTGTGCCCCTGCTGGACATCTGCAGGGCTGCTACGTGGAGGACGACGCACACCTTCACGAGATTCTACTGCATCGACCGGGATTCCAGGGAGGAGTCCAGGGTCGGCCAAGCGGTGCTGCGCAACCTATTCGCCTAAGGTGAGCCTGGTGAGGAGGTAAGAATTGCTTAATGTTGAGTTTTGATATAATGCTTAATGTTGCGCCTTTGCCACCTCCCGTTGGTTGTGCATGTGTGTACTGCTATGTATTCTTATATACATGAGCATGTGAATCCATGCCAGACCCCTGCTGGAGAAGGAATAAGTTACTTACCTGTAACTGTTGTTCTCCAGCATGGGTCTGGCATGGATTCAAATGCGAACCCTCCCTCCTACCCCTCTGTGGCTCTTCACTTGGTCATACTGTCACTTTGCGTGCTACCAAATATGAAGATGGCTGCCAGAGGCGGGGCTTAGGGAGAGGCCAGTCATTGGCTGGGGGCAGTATGACCCAGAGACCAGTGATTGGTTACTACTGAGAAAGACAGATCAGAAACGAAACTGATACTGATTTTTTCTTTACCGAGGATTCACGGCCTGACGACGGGGAATATTCATGAGCATGTGAATCCATGCCAGACCCATGCTGGAGAACAACAGTTACAGGTAAGTAACTTGTTCCTTGCCTAAGAATGCAATTTAATCAGAGGCACCCATTCGCTAGCCAAATAAGACCTGCACACAATGACTGGCGAATAAATGATTGGCCTTAAGGAATTCTGCCAATTTGAGAGTGAATGTTGACAGGCAACCCTTCTGTTTCGAAGAAGTATTCGGATAGTCTTCTCTGCCTGTGGTCAAACCATCCTAGATGCCATTTCGAGTAAAAGATGTCAATAAATTATATTTGATACAACATAATGCTCCCTGCTTTCAGGTGAACATGTTTCCTGGTTGAGAGCACGACAGTGGAGACCTGTGTGCATTCTGTCAGAAATGCCTGCGACTCTAGGCAACCCAGCAGAATCGCAGCCTAGTTCTATGTGCATTATCTCACTCTTTATTTCTTGTCAATGTCCCTCTTAATTCTTTATTATCTCTAAATCTTCTCCCCAGTTAGACGGCCTGGACATACATACCTCTATCTTGACAACCTTTCACTTTGAACCCCCGCCCCCTTGACCCTGTAGTGCCCCCGTCCTCTGTGAACACTGCATATGCTTTGACTTTTTATAGTTTGGCCTATACATTTGAGAAAAAAAAAATCCCAAAAGTTGCAAATCTCCAACAACGCCTAACCTGGCAAACGTTTGAAAGGCTTTTTCAGTCGAGTCTTAATGCTCTCCCATCTCTGAAGTCTGCGTGAGAGACATGATAGTGTTTAGTAAAGATGGCCTCTGGCCAGTTGCTCACCTAACCTCTGGGAGGGTCTGTCAGCCATATTGGCAAACGGGCGCCATTTCACTGTCATGGCAGAGTGGCTGATACTCATGTACACCCATGACAGTTGCCGTTAGGTTAGCGTGAGAACACGTTTTTCGGCAGCCCACGCTTTTTTGGCCAAACATAAGTGGAGTTAAGGGGCACCTTCATTGGATGCCATGAAACTCATGGTTTGTTTCAAAAGGGTCTTCATTGTTATAATGCAGATGATCAGCTGTATTAAAGCTTAACCCACATGATAAAGATATGTCTAAAAACAACCACCTTGAGTGAGTGCAATAAAATGACAATGTAATGGCGCAAATGTAGATAAACACTGTTTGTGCTGGGTTAAGGATGGTTAACCAGGTGAGGTTGGTATAGTACCAGTCGGTCCGATAGAACAGCGAGTAGAGCACGCTTTGACATCTGTGCAGAACTTGCTGGCTGAGGTTTGAATCCCAGCAGGGACAAACTTAGCCTTTCATCCTTCTGAGGTCGATAAATGAGCATCACACACCGTGGGTAATAATAAGCAGTGCTCACAAACCTGAGGGTTCATAGCGCTATATAAATGCAAAATGATTATTATTATAGCTCAGTGGCAACACGCTCGACACAGAGCAACACAGGTTCAAATCCCGGGTACGTGCTTAGAAACCTCTTTGGTATTAAGCACATTATATAAAAACTATTATAATAATTATAATTCCTCCATATTCACGTAAAGTTACCACCATTCGTTTTGGGAGAAAAAGGAGCTGGTATGCCACATATTTGTAGTGCCCATTTGCCAAAGACCAACATCTTTACCACCACAGTCTGCTGTACGGCAACAAACAAAGATATTGGCCCTCATTCCGAGTATGGTTGCAGTCATGGCGCTTTTTGCGCCATGACTGCCTCCCATACCGGTACCGACTCCGGTTTGGTTCAATGGGGACTTACCGGTCTATTCCGACCTTGGAGGGACCGGTAAGTCCTCATTTACCAAACCATTCCCCATTCCCATTGAGCCTCTATAGGGCTCAATGGGAACGGGGAGGGTGCAAATAACGGGCCATTGTATGCCAAGCCCGTTATTTGAGGCCAGGTCCCTTATCGGGTCCCGTCCTTAACACCTGGTCAGACCAGGCGTTAAGGAGGGGACCCGCTAAGGGACCTCGTAGTAGGGCGGTAAGGGATTACCGGCACCGGTCTCCTTACCGGTGCCCGGTATCCCTTACCGCCCCACTCGGAATGAGGGCCATTGAGTGGTAGTGGAAGCATTTAGCATGTTCCTCACATTCCTGTACAAGGCCTTGTTGGAAATACCAAGAAGCTATTGAATAGGAATGGGGCGTAGCCTCTGATGCAGTTGACGGGTTACTCTAGCAGATTGGGATGTATGTCACCGGGACCCAAACATGGTTTGGCAAAATGGAAGGCCGAGGAAACAAAAGCATATCCTCAGCAATAGTATCACCATTGAAATGAAAGGCTTTCTCTTCCGTAAACTGCATCGTTATCAGAGCCAACATGTTTGCTCTGTATAGTAGCAGACATGGACACTCTACCTGCATTGCAATCGGCACGTTATGGCAATAGAACAGTGCAGCATACGGTAACAGCTACCAAACCATGACATTATATGGATATTTGAATAAATCTTATTTGAGCAAATTGAGAATGGCGTTGCAATCTGAATAGCTCCAGACGTTTGGCAATATTACTCCTATGAGTCCCCACCATTGACTATGCTGGCTAGGGCTGATGGGCTTTGTAGTCCACCACATCTGGAGAGCCAATGGAATAGAGGAGGGAGGGGGAACTCTGTCTTCCTTTATAAGTGAGAGACATGATAGTGTTTATTAAAGATGGCCTCTGGCCAGTTGCTCACCTAACCTCTGGGAGGGTCTGTCAGCCATATTGGCAAACGGGCGCCATTTCATTGTCATGGCAGAGTGGCTGATACTCATGTACACCCATGACAGTTGCCGTTAGGTTAGCGTGAGAACACGTTTTTCGGCAGCCCACGCTTTTTTGGCCAAACATAAGTGGAGTTAAGGGGCACCTTCATTGGATTCCATGAAACCGCATAGAATTCCGAGTTGACCTTGAACATCCCTCTTTACGTGTGGTACAAAATATCGAATTTCTTGTTCTACATGGTAATACTATATACGCTTCAAGTCCCTTACAGACCTTTGTGCAAACAAACGTATGGTCGAGATATGTAAGAAACGGGTGGACTCTTTGGAACGAATGCACCAAAACACATATTTAAATCAGTTGAATTTAAGCATGTTCAAAACAGTCATTGGCCCTCATTACGATACTGGCGCTAAACCATGGCGCTATTAGCACCATGGTTGGTGCCGGTTTCGTAACAAGTCCGCCAATGTTCTATGGGGAATAACCACTCCATTCCAAGGTTGGCGGGGCGGTAATTCCCCATTGAACATTGGCCCTTCCCCATTCCGATTTTTGCCCCATAGGGCTCAATGGGACTGGGGAAGGCGCTAAGTACGGTACCGCAAATTGCGGTACCGTACTTAGCACCAAGATCCCATTGCAGGTCCCTACTTTAACGGCTGGTCTAGACCAGCCGTTCAGGTCAGGTCCCGCAAAGGGACCTCGTAGTAAGGCGCTAAGTGTTTAACGGCGCCGCAGCCTTTTACGGCTCTGTTAAACACTTAGCACCAGGGTCCTAATGAGGGCCATTGTGTTTTAAACTGTGAGCTAATATGCTGGTAGACTTCTGATCCCCTACACCAGGGGCCCACAACCATTTGTGCGGCATGAGCAAAATGTGCATATACACTGAAATGTTGTTAAACAAATCAGGCTCCATTTTTGGAAAAATGATTGCTAATAGGACATATTAATTTGCAGTACTTAACAGTTATGTCAACCATGTGCCATTCTAGTCCAGGAATTGTGAAATGACCACTAATTTTCCATTATCAAATGATGATAATTTGTATACCAGGACATTATGTAACACTAAATGAAGGTGACGATGAAAGTCAAAATGTCTGATAGAAATAATGCAAGGTGGCATCAAGCCCAAACCTCACATGTACAACAATCTGCACATGCAAATTATTTAATAAAGGAAAGTTGACTGTAAATGGCACTTATTCGACTGTTGTGCACTTTCCAGCTGTACAAAGGAAAAGATTACCATTTTCTCCAGGACACAAGCATGGTCTCATAGTTTAATTATTGTTCTCATTAATGCATTTGCCAGCTGGGCACAATATCTGAAGATGACAATGTCTTAACAATGACACTTCAACGATTAAAGACATTTTCTGAAAAATAATGTGCACGGCGGCAACAAACTCATATCTTGCATCTACACAAATAAACCAACTGGGACCACAACAGGCTCATTGGCTAACATCCACAGACAGCCCCGGACTCTCAGCCCTGGCTATACTGCTACTGGGGTCTCCTTCCTGGCCTCCACACCATAGCCCAGGGCTAATGGCGAGCAACATTTTGCTCCCGAGCTACACGTTGGGGATCACTGGCCTACACTGACCTCCTGCAGTAAACTAAATATGCATGCGACTATAGATGCCTCTCTATTGACATGTGGCTGTAAACTGTGGAGCAAGAATGTTCAGGAAAGGTGGTGGGGCAATATTGATGATTTCCCTTTAATTGCTAAATGGATGGTCTGCACACTGGGTGGGCTGTGGCTTTATGCATGTTTGGAGGGGGTATTATGTATCCATTGGAGATAGCAAAGAATGTGTGCTTTGAAGATAAAATGCTTTACATTGGACAAAGAAAAACAGCAGCAATCCCCTTCGGGGTGCTTTACCTTTAAAAGAAGGGAAGGGTTTATAAGGGAACAGGTCCCAAAGGGGATTGACATGGATGAGTTAAACAGTACAAAACAGAAAGCCTAACAGCAGGGAGGAAGAGGAAAGAAATGAGGCAGAGGGAGGAGACACCCAGAACTAGCTCAGGGAGGATGGAGAGGGGATACAATGAACTTGCCAGTGAAAAATCCTGGTATAGGAGGAAAAAGGTACAATCCACTATCGGCACAATACGCGGAGCAGTCCATAAACCCTCATTCCAGGTGTATATATCTAACAGAATCACGGGCATGCAGACTGGGCAGCTACTACCATTTTCTTTAAAGGAATTCAGCTGCATACGTTGTATTCCCATGAAAACTATAAAATAAATGGCCACCACAGACACAGAAAAGGAGTCTGATTTCTTTGTCCATGGTAGTGGTAGTTCAAGCTGTCTAGTGAGGCACCAGATGGCAAGGTAAGTGTGGACTATAGGAGGAGTACCAAGTGAACGGCCAGGTTGGGGATGAGGTTCGAGGGAAAGCAAGTGCAAGGGTATGGGTGTGGGTGGCAAACAGCATGCACAGTGATGGGCAACCCAATGGCAGCATGTGGGAGAGGTGCTGGTGGCCTGCATGGAGGAGGTGGTTTACCATGTAGTAAAGTCTGCCTTCTTGGCCATCGGTTTGGCTGGCACCTCTCCCGAGGTTGCTAATTGAAAGAACTGTCTCACATTATACTTCTGAACTATGACCATGCCATGTCGGAAATGCCAAGGGGCCAAAGGATTTCTTTCTGATATACAAGTTTATTATGTGGAGGAAGAAACCTGCTTGGTTGGTTGATTGATCGCAGCATCCACAGTGAAATTGATGCAATGTAAGGACCTACACGTGGGACATGTGGACCCGAACCCATGCTGTTTCTGTCAGTTGTGAGCATTACCTCCTAATTGTCAAACACTTCACAATTAAATCAACGGAATGTAAATTGATCTCTCTCGTAGTTATTATACTTTAGCCATCGCTTAACAATGATAAATGTCCAACTTAAATTCCTATACCGGGGATGCACGTCTTTAGATGGATCTGGGTTGTTTTGCCGAACTCAACAGTTCGCAGCGGAATGGATCATAATCGATTCCGACGCAACTCTGTTTGACCTTCAGTCAAACAACCCCAGTCCCCTGCCCCCGAAGTAGCCCTATATTAATCCCCCCTCCCCTACTTACCTTCTACCCAGCCTACTCCTTCCACTGTCCAGCAGCATCAGTTCCATCCCTCAAATGTTGGCCAGAGCTGACGCTGTCGGGTCCCTTTTTTTTCTTCTGCGCCCTACACTCTCCATGTCAAGGAAGCAGGGGACACCCCTGCAAACCCCAGAGCCTCATATACCGAACATGGGGAGTGAGGGACACCTCTGCAGCCCCCGTTCCTTATGTTCGGTATATTAGGCTGCAAACAAATGGTACTACCCAAGGTGGAACAAAACGTCCATACGGACAGTTTTATTCTAACAAATTGGGTAGTACCCTTTAGATTATCCAACATGAATATCCTACTATTTTGTCAGTACTTCTTTCTGGGATTCTGAGAGTCTTATATCTTCCTGAAGTTGTCTTCATAGTTGGCCTGACTTCCACAATTGAGTGTAATCAGCCAAATTAACACTAAAGTTGTGAAACAATTCCTGCACGATGATTATATGTATCCATATAAATCACAAACCATGCCACATGTTCACATGGAATGCAGAGCCAGGCTGTCTGGCATGACCGGGTCTGTGGGTTGCATTTTTCTTCTACTCTCCGTTTATAGACCGACATTAAGTTCCGAAGCAAAACTGAACTGTCTGTTCTGATTTAAGGGTATTATGAAACTTCAAAATGATTAAGATATGCATATTTTACTCATGTTGTTTCAACAAAGTTCATTGTGTATGTGTTCATATTTGTATCAGGTGGCAGGAATGCGAGGCATTGTACTTGAAATCGTAACATGGTTGTATTTGTAAATGAGCAATAATGCAGAGTTTTCCATCTTTGCAATATCATGAGGTAGAAGACCGCTGGGATTTGTGTTATAGTTTATAGATCGGCCATCGCTTTCATTTATATTTTTATTTAGTAGTGATGGAAAACGTTGAGCTGTACCCCCATCCAACTACAAGCTTAAAGGGGAAGTGAATACAAAGGATGTACATATAAAAGGGCAACCTATAAAGACTTTTTTTTTTAAATTACAACATAATACATTTCTTACGCTGTCATGTCTCCCATTTTAACTAAACACACGGACATGCTACATGACAACACTGAACAAAGACGAGAACAAAAGATAAGAAACTGACCAGAAGAGGATGTGGACCAGACTGACAATTCATGCTCCCTCAACACACACCATGTCATGAAAAAAGTCTAGGTCAAAGGAAACATCAGCCACACAACTGCTCCACATGCGGTCAGCAAAAGCATGACTCATCTGCCAAAGGTGTGGGGGGAGCAGGGCACTGTTTTGCCTGCGTCTGGGCCATTTCCGCTACTAGAACCCAGCCACCAGGCTAAGTGATGAGTGTGGACCCTCCTTTTTGCCTTCACTCACCAAATGCAAAGCGTTTGGTGCGGTGAGGAGAAATAAATAATGGACAAAACTAAAGACAACCCTAGTCCAGAGCAAATGACGCTCCGCGGCCTTGAGTGCATGGCCCCCTTTTATCCCAGGTGGGCCATGAGCTAGAGAATGGGGACACAGAGTACTGCTAGTTCTCTTTTCTCTATTCTCTTAGCGTCTTTAAGCATTGGATTTATGAAATATCCATCTACAGCTAGAAAATAGCAAACTTTTACCATTCCAGGTGATATGTTCCAAATATGTGCTTAGTAAAATAACATTTTGAGAATGTGTGGTTTCCCTATGTATGTTTAGACGAGGCTATACATTTCTTGTGAACTACAATGATACTGAAGCACATATCCAGACTTGCTTTTTCTCTGTTAAAGTTGGACTTGAGTGGCAGGTTCCTAATCCACTTAAGGACATTTCTTTACTTGCCATATATCTTAATTAACGTGTTCATTATATAAATTGGTTTTTCGAAAAGTTGTCTCTAATTGTAATGCATTTCCCAGAGCATATTTCAAATCTAATTTGATGATTTTGTTCTTTGTGATACTGCCACGGTCATTGCAAAATAAGAGAGTCATCAGCATACATTGCTCAGATGCAATTAGTCGTTCTATTTATAGCTGCAAGTGTTGGCTTCAGTGAGTAGGGCATTGCATGGAGACGTTTGGAAGGCCACAGGTGACCCCAGAGCTGCCAGAATTCTGAAGTTAAGTTCTGGTACTCATAAAGCATATGGAGAGTTGAACACTGCACACTCAAATCTTCAAAGGATAGCAATGGCGTGAGGGAAAAGAACCTTTATTTGATATTGTTGTTCTGATTACTTACCGGTAATCTTCATTACTCCTAGTCCTACTCTTCCTCGTCCCCGTACTTACCTCATGAGGCACCCGCCTCCGACACAGGACCTTCTTCTATTTCTTCTTATTTCTATAACTCCTCCCCCACACCCACGTCACTTAGTTTCATATTACCAAGCCGTAGCATGGGACCTTCCCCGCAGGGAGGGTGAGGAGGGTCGTCAGTACTGTGACGAGGAAGAGTAGGACTAGGAGTAATGAAGATTACCGGTAAGTAATCAGAACATTACCTCCACGTCCACTCTTCCTCGTCCCAGTACTTACCTCATGAGGTATACCAAAGCAACAAACGGGGAAAAAGGTCCCAATGAGAGACAGAGTCAAAACAGTGCAGAAACACACACCTTTAATAACTCCAATTTTACATCCCCACAGACAAAACTCCAACCCCGAAGGAACCAACCCCCGAGTGGGAGACATTCAACCTATAGTGGTTGATGAAGGTGCTCTGATCAGCCCAAGTGGCAGCTCTACATATCTCCTGTAGAGAAACCCCCGTAGCATCGGCCCATGAGGCCGCCAAACCTCTGGTGGACCGCCCCTGAACGTGCGCAGGCACAGGCAGGCCCGAAGCCACATAGGCCATGGAGACCACAAGACGAATCCATCGGCTAAGGACACTACAGATGCCTTACGCCCAGCCCCAGCCGGGCCAAAAGTAATCAGAAGACTGTCAGAGCGGCGGAAAGGGGCAGTTCTAGCCAAGTACTCCAACACCGCCCGCCGCACATCAATGTTATGCCAAGCCACTTCCTCTGGCGTTTGCAGATTTTGAAAAAAGGCAGGGAGAACCAGATCCTGAGAGGTGTGAAAACGAGAAACAACTTTAGGGAGAAACTTCGGATCGCACCTCAGCACCACCGAGTCCGGCAGAACCCTCAGGAAAGGGGGGTGACATAACAGAGCCCCAATCTCCCCAAGCCTACGGGCAGAAGTTATGGCAATCAGAAAAGCAGTCTTCAGAGTCAGATGTTTCATATCAATTTCGGAAATGGGCTCAAAGGGGGGCCCTTAAAGAAACTTTAAGACAAGAGGGAGATCCCAAGGAGGAAGCCCCTTATAAGTACAAGGACGGGAAGAAGAAAAACCCCTGAGCAACTTCCCCACCAACACCTCCCCATCCAAGTGCCCATCAAAGTCCCCCAAAAGGAATTTTATGGAGGCCCACTGAGAGCGAAGCGTGGAAAACGCCAGGCCCTGGTCAAACCCATCCCGGAGGAATTGAAGGATAGCGGGGAGGCCAGAACGCAGGGGGGATCCCAGACCGCCCACACCAGTCCCGGAAATGGTTCCAATGTCTGCCGTAAGCCTTCAGAGTGGAGGGTCTAAGAGCATTCATTATGGAATCCACCACAGGACCAGAAAACCCGTGAGATATCAGCCTAGCACGTGCAATATCCACACTGCCCATTGTATCTGGCGGACCCCCAACCGTAGCTCCCCCAGAAGGGGACAAGGCCACTTCGGAACCAGCCAAGGCTCCTGGCACCGAAGCTCCAACATAGAGGGGAACCAACTCCGGCGGGGCCAGTACGGAGCGAACAACAATACAGTCACCCTGGAAATTCTGATGCGCTGAACCACCCGAGGCAGAAGAGGAATAGGTGGAAAAGCAAAAAGGAGACCCTGAGGCCACTGCACAGAGAGGGCATCCACCCCCCACGCACCCTCTGTCTAAAAACGAGAGCAGAAGAGGGGAACTTTTGCTGAGGCTGGAGACGCAAACAGGTCCAGAATAGGGGTCCCGAACCTGACACAGATCTCTGCAAAAACCTGGGTCGAGAGCACCAGTTCCACCGAGGAGGGAAACCGGCGGCTGAGTAGATCCGCCCGAACATTGTCCACCCCCCTGATATGTGAAGCCACCAGGGACACCAGATGTGATTCCCCCCAAGCACCTATCTGAGCTGCCAGGGCATTCAAGGAGCGGCCGGAACCCCCTTGGCGGTTGACGTAAGCCAAAGCTGTCGCATTGTCCGTCCGGACCAAAACTGCCCAGCCCATCAGCAACCTCCTGAAGTACTCCAGAGCCTGGAGAATGGCACACAACTCTCGCCAATTGGATGTCTGATGGCTCTCTTCCGGATCCCACAACCCCTGAGCAGAGAGGACTCCCAACGTAGCTCCCCAGCCCCTTCCACTGGCGTCGGTAGTAAGTGTGGTCACAGGAGGAATGATCAGGGACACCCCAGCCAGTAGTTTCGGAACCCTCAACCACCACTGCAGGGAGACCTGCAGCCCCAGAGACACCAGAATCAAAGCCTCGAAAGCTTGAGATGAAGGGAGCCAGTGGGAGAGACGGTAGGACACCAGGGGGCGTAGATGAAGACGGGCCCAGGGAACTAGAAACACGCAAGAAGCCATGTGCCCCTGCAATTTCAGCAATAGGCAGGCCGGGACATACTGCCTACCGAGAACCCTGCCCAGAACAGTCAGCAAGCGACAGACCCTCTCCAGGGACAGGAACACCTTCCCCATCCTGGTGCAAACCTGTGCACCAATGAAAACTAGATCCTGAGAAGCCTCCAGTTGGGACTTCTGCCAGTTCACCAGGAACCCCCAGTCCTGCAATGCCTGGCAGACCAATCGGAGATGAGAAATGACAGTCTGCCGGCAGGACGCTTTGAACAACCAATCGTCCAGGTAGGGAAATATCCGAATGCCCCGCAGATGTAAGTGCGCCACCAGGGGAGCCACCAGCTTGGTGAAAACTCTGGGGGCAGATCGCAGTCCGAACGGGAGCACCCTGAACTGAAAATGTCGGGATCCCACTGCAAAGCGGAAGAACTGCATGTGCCAGGGACGGAGAGCCACATGGTAATAAGCGTCCTGGAGATCCAGAGATGTCATCCAATCCCCCTTTAATAACATCGGAAGAATGTTCTCTAAAGTCTCCATCGTGAAGTGTTCCTTTTGGACGAAGCAGTTCAGGGCTTTGAGGTCCAGAATTAGACGGTACTTCCCCGAAGGTTTGGGGACCAGGAACACCCGTGAGTAGAACCCCTGACCCTGCACAGGGAGAGGAACGGGCATGATGGCCGCCTTCAAAACTAATTCGGAGAGCGCAGCGTCCATGGCCAACCTCTTGAGCCGAGACCTGGGAACCACAGTCCGAACCATGCAATGCTGGACAGGAGGAGACAGGAAATGCACTCGATACCCCCATTGTACTGTGTCCAGAACCCATGAGTCGGAACACCACCTTTCCCATACTGGAAAAAACTGCCGGAGCCGCCCGCCCACCGGCAATTCCAAACCGTCAGGACTTAGGTGCTGGCCCAGGACGTGAAGAGCATGGAGGACCCCGACCCCCCCTAGCTCTCCGAAAAGAATGTGATGAGGAGCCAGGAAAAGACCTGCTGGTCACTGGACCAGCCCCAGAGGAAGATTTCTTGGCCGTTGAATGAGGCTTGCGTCAAGTTTGTCAGCATGTTTGTCCGCCCTAAAAACTTTGTACACCTTATCCTCAAGGCAATCACCAAAATGCCTGGACCCAGTGAAAGGAAGTTTCAGGGCAGCCGCCTTCTGAGACCCATCAGTCTTCCAGTCCCTTAGGTGCAAATGCCTCCGGGCAGATATACCAGCCCCTATGGCCATGGCTGAACCAAGCACCCCATCAAAAGCCGATCGGCCAAAAACTCAACCTGTCTCTGCATGTCTGTAAGCAAAGGGGCACAATCAGAGCCTTCATTGACAGCCTTTTTTAACTCCCTGAAACCATTCAACACTGTTTCAGCTGTGTAGGAACCATAGATATTTGCTCGAAGGGCCAGATGCGCCCCTGCATGAACCTTCTTAAGGCCGGAATTAACTCGGCGGTCCACTGGATCCCGGACGGCCGCCTCCTCGGCCGACATAGAGGAGCGACCCACCAGGCGGGCGAGGATATTGTCGACCTCAACTGGATCAGACAGCAAAGTCTCGCCCTTCAAAGGGTAAAGTTTGGACATGAAGCGGGGCATTGCAATCTTCTCCGGGTCATGCCATTCCCGGAGGATTTTTTCCCGGATATCGGAAACCAAGGGCAACCCCTTCCTAGGTGTATGCCTATACTGGCGGATAGAAGGGTCGGCCCCCTTCACCGGCACCAGGGGCTCTGAAAATCCCATGCAATCCCCAACTTGAGCCAGCACCTCCTCCACTCCCTCTCTGTCCAGATACTTCCCTTTAGCATCAGCCGAAGAGGAACAAGAAGAGGCCGATGACTCAGCGCCAGAAGAAGAGGAGGATGAGGAAGACAGACGCCTGCGCTTGTGTCCATGAGCAGGTGTGCGACTCCCTCTACGATGCTTAAGCAGCTTCTTCAACTCCTTTCTGGTCAGGAAAAAACGCTTAGCCTTCTTCTTTCTCTTTCTGTGTAAATCAGGAGAAGAGGAAGACGAAGAAGAAGAAGACAGGACCAGATGCCTGCTCTTTGCAGAATGTTTTCCCATGTTGAGTAAGCTCAAAAACAGTGACCAAGGAAGCGTGCTTCACCAAAGACCCCTATACACCGAATCAAGGCTCCACATACAAACAATTGCTAACGTGCCTCTCCCACATTCAAATACAGGCCAGAAAGAACAACAACCAATAGGAACAACATCAATTAATTCCTATGGCAACATGCCTGCAGCACCAGAGGAGGAGCCCACCCTCCTCCGGAGCACGTGGCTCAAACAAGAAAAAGGAGCCGCCAATCCGTGCACAGCCGCCCATGCAGCATGGCCATGCAACAGGAAAAACATGCCCCCCCTTCTCCTTACCTTAACCTGGGTCCGTTCTCCCAGAACCCGGGCCACGATGCCCTGCGCTGGCCAAAGCCCAGCAGAAACCAGGCAAGGCAGCCTGACTCAACCGGGTCCCAAGCCCCGCAGGGAACCCAGGAGTCTTGCCACACCTGAAGGAGCCGAAGGACCCGCCACACAGCCCCACCAGGGGGCCAGCATTCGGAGCTCCCCAGCGCCCCGCGCCAGGAAGAAGAAAAAAAATAAGCCCAACCTGCCGGAGGCAGGAAAAATTAAAACTAAGTGACGTGGGTGTGGGGGAGGAGTTATAGAAATAAGAAGAAATAGAAGAAGGTCCTGTGTCGGAGGCGGGTGCCTCATGAGGTAAGTACTGGGGCGAGGAAGAGTGGACGTGGAGGTAATGATACCTACATTTACATGAACGTTTTTCTCCACCCTAAAAAATGGAAATACGGATGAATGCAATAGTGAAAATGCCTTAATTTAATATTAGCTAAAGAAGTGCATTTTTATTGACTATTTTACTAGTTTAGAGAGTTTCCTTTTAGTTTTTTTTTACTTTTTGTTGAACTGCACTTTCATCAATAAATGTCTTCTGATTCCAGAGAAAGGGGACATACAAAAATGTTAAATTTTTGGTGACCCTGTGACGCACCCCTGATATGGGGAGTGATATGGATAATGTGATGCAACTGGGTCTTGCATGGTGCAACTTTTGCCATTTTGGCGGCTGCTTGTTTCTCAATCATATGTTTTAATGCCTGGTCCTTAAGTGGCACATTCTAATGCTCCCTACTGGAGTAATGCAATCGCTGATTATCATAATATTGCAACTTGGCAGTACCGACTGTTTCATCCTATCTGCAATGTTGACGATAAAAACAAACCGCCAGTCTCAACATTTATTATTAGAAACTAGTTCTGGGGATATGAGGATTAAGCTGAGAAAATATGTGCTTGACACATTTCATTAGTGCACACTCAGCCGACGCTTAGTTCTCTTTTTAAAAATTGGAGTGTTCAGAATGAACACCAGGCATTTAAGTGGGACAAAGCTAGTTGGGGGGAGAGCCTTGGAAGTCTCCACACACTCTCCTTGAGCCTGGGCGCTGTCTCAGTCCCTCATGAGTAGTTCCTGGCCTACTTTTAATCGAGAGCACTTATGTGAGTATGGTAGGGATGCAGGACACAGTGAAAGAAGTTTGTGAGGAGTATCGCTCTGCCTGCTAAAGCAGGACAGGTAGCACCTAACTCCTGAAGGATAGCTCTCCCTTCTTCTTCTTAATAATTGCTCTCCCAAATGTATTTATATGACTCATAGGTTTCCATCACTTTACTGGTAGGGTTTTATCACAATGCACACTGGTCTTTCTGCTTATTTCATGTATGTACCCACAAGGGTCGCAGGCTTGAATCACTTTCATACATATATCAGATTTACAAACGTGTGTTTATTTGTATGTTCCCAGAATGCTCTTTGAGTTAATGCAAATCATCACCAAGTAGTTTTCATTGGTGCCAATTGTCCTCCTCCTCTGTCACACAGGTGCTCCCCTGGGCGATATCAGAGCCGAGTGAAGATGTCCGGGATAAGTTAACACTTTGAGGCCTGTCCTTCAGCAGCAAAAACATGAGACATGTGTGTTTATATAGAGCAGTTTATTTGGAAACTGAACCAGAGGGCGTGCTATTTACAGTAGGAAGCCTGGATACAACGAAGACCACCTGTGACCATGGTAGGGGGCCCAAAGAACACGTTTACAAAGTTTCATCATGCATCGTTCATTTGTGTGGAGCAGTATTCGGTGATTCCATCGAATACAATGCATCGAATGCAAAAGCCTTGAAAAAAGTAAAAAAATGTGCAGGAAAAGTTTTTTTTAAAAATTAAAATGGGTTTTAAGGGGTAACAAAACAGGGGGTGAGGGGACCCCCATTAAAAAAATGAAGAAAAAAAAGCATTTTTTGATGCATTTTTTCAAGGCTTTTGCATTCGATGCTTTTACTATAAACCGTTTGGAGCAGGTGGCCCTTGCTTGTCATCTGTCCCTCCTTTGGGCAACACCCTGCACCATTAGGCCACACCCTTTTCCAGTGCACCCTCCCCCTTGATTTCGTATCTCACTTAAAGCACCAATCACTACACTTCCCATGATCCCTAGCACTGAGAACACAAGGAGCAATGATCCACCTGCACACAGTGTGATCTTTTTACCAGTGGGCAACACGCGTTTTGCTCTGGCTTCCAAATGGAGATGAGAAGTAGTCTTTCACCCACAATTGTGCAAACCTTTGGTCTGCACTGGAATATTATGCTTGGGGTTTACTCTGTGCACTGTTGCGATTTGCAGGGTTCTTGGCTTTCTAAAATGTTTTTTTAACTAAGATCCCCTTGACCACTCATCCTTGTCTATGCTGGCTCGGGCTGACGGCAGTTGTAGTCCAAAACCTGGCGAGCCAAAGGTTTCCTGATCTAAACCATTTGAATGGAAAGTACAGAGGAGACATTTGCATATGTATCGCCTCTGTTGCTTGCCATAGCCGAATGAAACAGTGCCCAAGGTCTTTGCGTCTGCTGATAGCTCCCAAATCACAGCACTGCATGCATTCACGCCTGCATGCGGGGGGGCTCGATGAAGTCTTCTCACCCGCCTTTAGCATCAGGCTCCAGTTCACAGCCTCTCCAACTGAGATCCACACGTAAAGCCAGAAAGGAAGGCATCTTGGACTAAAGATGACCAAAGAAAAACCTTTACGCCTCTTTAGAAATGGAAACGTTTCACTCTTCTCTCCGGGTGACCTATCGTTGGAACCCTGACATTTATATATTTATCCTGCCACTGCGACCATCAAAATCATCAGCACTCTAAACCAGAGTGCTCTTGCGCATCATGGCGACAGAGTTCAATAAAAATCACCTTGACGTTCTTCAATGGCCCATTGACAGTGGGAGCTCTTGGAACTTGGCATCCATTCCACAGAGATTCTGTCCAGGAAGATACCCCAGATGCAGACCTCCATTTTGAAATCACCCAGTGCTGGGAACACAAGCTGCTTTGGGAATACCACTGGCTTCACTGATTGCCTGGTTATGATTGGTCATACGGTATCTTCGCCAGGAGGTATTTTGGGGGAATACTGCATGCAATAAATTCTGCACGATTACCAGTGGACTTTTCTCATATCTGTACCTCCTATGAAAAGATGTAAGTAAAACTGTTAATCATTCCACAGCCTGATGAAAACGTGCACTAGTCTGGGGCATCGTGAAATACTGTTCAATGTTGCCCTTAAACTGGCTAATTAATTCTGCCCATGTAAAATCACATAGAAAATTGGGCGAAATAATTAATGTATGAATATGTATGTGGTCAGCAAGGGCCATCTGTCTGTGGGATGTAGTGGTCCCCGAGGGGTCATGAAGTGTAGCTGAGCGAGACCCCGCAGGAGCCCCTGCTCTGCAAATGAGAACTGCTGACGAGTGATTTATATCAATAATGAAAACCAGAGCAAAATGCGGAAAACAAAATACCATCATGACAAGAGTTCAGTAAAAAAAAAAAAAAAAAGCATACACACACATAACCTGCTATTTTAAGTTCTAATATACCAATCAAGACAAGGGCTAGGGTAACATACAATCATTTATTTCTCTTTATAAACCCCCTTTCCTTTGTTAGAATTTATATAAATTAAGAACTTGTAATGCAAAAGGTCTCTGTAGATGTGGCATCTGCCAAATATCTTCTTTCCAGGTCTGCAATATCCGTACATTGCCTCCTGCAGTTGTTTTTCTGGCTGCGGATAGGCGTGCAGTCTATTCTAATAGAGAGTGGAACGGTGTATTGGAAAACACAGAACTAGCCACTCCACTCTCTGTGGCCTGGATCTGGGAGAGGGATTGATCGGTTACTCGTTAATTCAAAAGAATTTTTATTAAACAAATTGTCATTTTATAAAGTGCTTTTGTGAATGCAGAGCTCGTAAAAGGTTGCAGATGGAGAGTGCTGGGCTGTGGAACGGTTGTAATAGCACAAGATGGCGGTCCATTCTATTGTAGCTCTCTCTGCTAAGGCTGCCAACAATTCTACCAATTACCTTTAAGTGACCGTACTGGCTCATTGGAGTCGGGACTGCAATCACCAAAATCATTTCGCTTTGGTCACTGGAGCAGCGTCCAGATAGAAAGCCAGATAGAAAGCCATTTGGACCACGACCGCCTTTTGCATATTTTAAGAGGCAGTCTGGGGATTAAATGGCCGAGCCAGTGGTCCTCTTTATTTCCCTGGTGGGCAGTTGTTCACTTCACTCAAACCAGCAGCAAGATTGACGCTAATTGGCTCAGTCGTTGTCAGGCTTACTAGAGGACAGGGATGAAATGGCGCTTGTTCTTCTTCTTGCTGATAGATTTTTATCCATCAGCGGTGATTTTTGGATACCGAGGCTTGAGACTCATTACTCCATCTTCTCAGGTTGAGTGTGTAGTCGTGGGTTTGTATTCTTCTTGGTCTGTGTGGTCTTGTCACAGTAGGGCTGGTTTCACAGGGTCTTCGCAGTGATGGGCCGCGGGTAACTGAGTCAGTCTTATCATTGCTTGAAGGCACTCTGGTCAAAGCAGTCCTGATGTCAGTGCTAACAGGAACGTCTGCACGTCACCGATCAACGCACGCTGGTCCAGGCAGGAACATAAATGACGGACTTATATTACCAGTGCTGTCAAACAATACATAGCATGCTGACATCAAGACATGTACAGACAATAATAGGTGTTAACAAGAGTCTTCGGTTTGTCTTTTTTTCTTGGGGCTTCATTATAAGTTTTGTCATATGCTGCAAAAAAATGCAGAAACAGTAACCTCAAATTTGACTTCATACACTCATCAAGTATGATGTGGCGTATGATACAATCTGTGCACTGGTCAAGTGCAAACGTGCACCCGGCAAACATTTCCCTTGTGCAAATGTGTATTGTTTCAATGTGGTTTTTAAAACCTGGGTAATTTTTAATCTGCCGAAAAATACCATGCAAAATTAGAGTGCACCTGTGCAAATTAATTTGGGCCCTGGTGTGAATTTCGGCAAAATATACTGTAATTTAATGACTGCATATTTCTAACTCACCACGAGTTCATTAGAGCACAATTTCTTTTAAATTCATGGATGATCTAGTGCAGTGTCCAAGATGCATAACTAGCTCACAGAACAAGAGCAGGAGCAATATTCTGGCATGCTACTCTGCACCTGCCCTTGCGTGCGGGTTATTTCATGCATGAACGAAACACAGACATCTACAAAGAGAATACGAGCAGTAGCAGCGGCAGGTGCATTTTTTTTAATTGGAAGGGCATATATTTGTATTTTTTAATAATGTGCTAAAATGATGCATTATACAGCACACGTTCTGTGAAAAATTGGGTAAAAATACAGGCAGTTTGCAATTGTTTGTGCAGTGAAACTCCAATCAAAAAATCCAATAGATGCAAGTCACTAACAGTGCAAAACAGTATTTCCCAATATATGGCAGTATAAAAAGATGCTCATGCTGGCTGTGCCCGTACATTGCCATGCTGGCTGCACCCATATATACGAGTATTCCAACCAGCTGCACAATGAAGGCCAGTATAGACACATAATAACACTCATCATCTATGTTTTATCATAGATGCCCAGTAAAAAATGTCACGCCACACTAAGAAGTGGCTAGTCTGGCTGCACCAAAATGCCAGTCTTGCCATGTAACGACACACATATCATCCTTGGTTTATCAGTGTCATTTTGTACTGGGCATCTATGATAGATTCCTAGTAAATAAATACAGTTGTTGCTGGACCTCGCGTTGATACCCTCACAAAAATGTGCTCCCTAGCACCAGCACAAACACACTCATACACACACACACACAAACACACACAAACATTTGCTTGCTCATTCACACACACGCCCATACATCATACACTCACTCATTGACACAGACATTACATAATAATACATAATACAAACAAAAGTATCTTACCTGTAGCCCCAGTCCGGACTTTGCTCTCTGATCTGCCAAAAGACCTCTGGCTACCACGTGGCACGGCCAGGAATCAGGAAGAAGCAAGAAGGAGCAACCTGGCTACCCCTCCCTTAGGCATGTAGAAGGTGGGAAGGCCTATTCTACAGACTAGTGAATGGTTCAAACTAGTTATACAGAATCACACTCAAAGTTAAACATCTAAAACAAAATTTAATAGAAGCAACATGTTAAAAACATTGATCAGAGGAACAATTAGACATATGTCTTGACATTAGCATAAAGATTATTACAAAACAGAAAATGATTTTTGTGCAGTATTTAATATGCCACACATTTTCACTGTCGACACAGATTTGGTGTTGTGGCTTGAAGGACTGGTTATGGTGTTTGTCAGTCAATTGCATTTGGTGTAACCACTAGTGTCATCTTTCTCAAAACGTGATTAACGAAGGCTTCAAGTTTCTTCAGGACAACAGAATGGTGTGACTAGACAAAACAAATATTAATCTAGAAGTAATAGAAAGGATAGAGTTAAAACGAGTGTGGTTGTGTTCATTCTTTAATTGAATGTGGACAAAGAATAGGTATAAACCTCACCTTTAGGGAATGACGTCTAGGGAGACAAGGGTTGAGACAGGAAATGACTTATTCTTTTTTTTTTTTTTTTTTATTTTTTTATTTTTATTGGTTTGTTACAAACCTTTAAAAAATAAGAAAGAGAATGCAGAGGAGAAGACTAGGAAAAGCCACCAAACTAGAGAACCCACAAAAAGGCAGAATCAATCATGGACTTAGATTTGTTGGCACAATGTTTTGGGTTGGTTTTACATTCACCAAAACTTCAAAGCTAGGTGTTTACAGGAAAAGGACGGTTCTTCCACTAATGCTGAATAAACACCCACCTCTGATAACTTCGATTGTTGTAATTCCAGATAAGTTTCTGCCTTTAGTAGCTTCTCCATCATTGATTCTAAAAAGAAGGTTAGTTCAAATGTTAGGCTGCGATCTGAGTCTTGAGAGAGACGTGTCCACCATTCTTCAGCGGACAATGAAGGCTTTGCCATTATGAACCTTCCAAGGTGCTTTGTGCGTTCCTGTGTCAGATGACTGCATGCCAGCGTCAGATATTTCAACGTTTCAGTATATTTCCCACAGAGTCGGCACGTTGTGGAGGTTTGATCCATGCCGTTCCGTATGTTTAGATTTTCTATAGTTGGAAATTGGTTGAGACGATATTTCATGAACAATGGTCTATGTTTTTTGTCTGGGAATTTGTGTAAGTATGGCTGTGTTTTGTTCAAATTTCTCTCTCCATTTGGCATCAGCTTCATTATTCTGTGTTTTTTGCACGTGTCACCCATGTCAATCCAGTCTTGGATCCACAGCAAGAATTTGACCTTGTTCGGATTTTCTTGTAGTAAATTTTTGTCCGCTCCTATGTCGCTGAGGATTTTTTCACAACGTTGGTGCCACATTGAGAGCACAGAATTGTCATGCTCTATAGCTGAAGTTTTTAGGATGTTATATCGGATGATCGGCTTTTCAGCAGATACTTTGCGAAATTCATTTAGGGTGTTCCACGTTATCCTTCCATTAATAGACAGGAGGCTCAGCTCATATCTTATACAGGCGGTTGGTACGCCAGGGGGTAGACACAAGACTTTCGACCAAAACGAGTGTTCCAAAGAGGCCCATACTTCTGCTGGACAGCCAAAGGCACATTCAGCTCCATGGATCAAGGCCGGTATGACTTTTGTCTTATAGAATGTTAGAACAGGAGTTAATGAGTGTTTCCCGAATTTTGAGTTTACAATGCAAGCCTGCGCTGTCAATTGTTTACATTTTGACTTGACTTTTCCTACCCATGGGGCATCGTTTATACTTGAGCTGAGCAACATACCCAGGTACAGCGATTGTTTTTTTAGCTCAATTTTGCCATCATCCAGTTTCCACGTGAACTTTTTTTTCCCAATAAGATCTTTGTTCTTTTGCAGATCTTGCAGGATTAAAATTTCTGATTTTTGTGTGTTCACATTTAGGCCGTTTAGCTGGATATATTGCGCTAAGATCCCGAGTTTTCGCTGCAGACCTATTGGCGTCAGGTCCAAGAGAACAAGGTCATCCGCATACATAAGCCAATGAAGATCTTTTCCATTAACTTTTGGAGGAAAAGTGTTTGCACCTTTATATGCATCACCCAAGTCTGAGATAAACAGATTGAAGATAACAGAGGCCAGAGGGCACCCTTGTTTTACTCCTCGATATGTTTTTATTGGAGCCGATAGGGTGCCACTTTTATCTAGCTTTATTTTTATCTCCGTGTTGGTATGTAATGCTTTTATTGCTGAGAGTAGGCTAATTGGACTTTGCCAATCAAACATTTTTTTCCAAAGTAGCTCTCTATCTATGCTGTCAAAGGCTTGTGATAAGTCCACAAATGCCAAATAGATTTTTTTGTTTCTTTTTATTGCATCCATCTTAAGTATGTTTAGCAGAAAGAGGTTTAGGCCACAGCCTACACCTTTGACAAAACCCGCTTGACGGATGTCCAGATGACTTGACTCTTGGATCCACTCTTGGAGTTGTTTCTGTATTTGAGTCGCGAATATTTTTCCCACAATGTCCAGCAAGGCAATGGGTCTGTAGTTTTTAGGTTCAGCTCTATTGCCTTTTTTAAAGATTGGAATGACAATTGCGGTTTTCCAACTGGTTGGGACTTTTGCTTCATTAGCAATTGTGGCAAACAGTTTTGATAGGAAGTTTGCCCACTCTTCAGGGTTTTGTTTGAGAATAAAGTTCGTCAGACCATCTGGTCCCGGTGCCCTGGAGGAGGAGCATCTTTGGATACTCTGTAGGATGTCCTCTTTATCAAAGTGCAAGTCCCATTTTGAGAGCTCAGGGAGCGTCGGGTCGATGGTGGTACTTTTTTTCTCGTATACTGAGTTATAGTGGTTGATCCAATCTTTTTCATTCACCATATTTGATTGAATTGCGTCTTGCGTGCAGTTAATGTTGTTTATTAGTTTCCAAAACTCTGAGGAATTTTTGTTGATAAGGCTGGCAAGCATTGTTTCGCTGTCGTTTTGGTACATGATTGCTTTATGCGAGATTTTCCAGTTTTTGTATTTCTGTTTGCTGATTTTAACCGCCTTCTTTTGTTGTTCAACATTCAGGTTTCTATGTTGCCTCAATTCCTTTCGCAGTTGTTGTTTTCTTTCGCGAACTTGTTTATCAAAACGATGTATTGGTTGGAGGGAAGGTCTTCTCAACCCCAAGTCTACCGTCATAAATTGTTGTAGAAGGCAATTATATTCAGCTCTCGATTCTGTTGCACTCAGTACATACTTATCATAGGATTTTGTTACAATCTTGACTTCTTGAGGTTTTATTCTCAGCCGAGATCTGTTAGGTTCAACAGAAATCTGACTGTGCCATTGTTGGGGCTTCTTAATGTTTGACATTTTGATTGCCAATTCTAGTTGACTGTGGTCACTGTTTGAGTTTGCTGTGATGTTGAAAGCAATGATTCGTTGTTGCAGACTATCTGATATAAAGAAGTAGTCTATGGTGGAGGACTGCTTCAGAAATCTCCACGTTTTTTTTGGCGAATATCCCCCGTGATGTTCCCATTTAAGATGGTGACATTTCTTTCCTCGAGTTCATCACACCATTTTTTTGCCAGATTTTGTAGCGGGGTTTTAGGTCCAGGCATCTTTGCCTCATTCACGCAGTCCAGATTAAGATCACCACAACAGATAATGTTTGGATTATGATGAGCACTGTTTATTCCATCAATTAGATCACACACCATTGTTATGAATTTATATTTTCCTGCATTCTTGTGATGCCAATAGATATTGATGATGTGAATTTGGGTTCTGTTGTTGTTCATCTCATTTTTCGCGGCAATCACAGAATACTGTATGAAAGGTGATACGTTTATTGCTTTCTCTAAGTTCCAACAAGAGTTCTTCTTTATCAT
Source organism: Ambystoma mexicanum (assembly GCF_040938575.1). Classification (NCBI taxonomy): domain Eukaryota; kingdom Metazoa; phylum Chordata; class Amphibia; order Caudata; family Ambystomatidae; genus Ambystoma; species Ambystoma mexicanum. The sequence goes on along the minus strand of NC_090936.1, from coordinate 292,099,629 downwards.
TGTTAAGAGACCAGCAGATGGACGTCCCTTGGCTCTTGTAATAGCCGGGTTTATAGCTAGCTCGTATACGTCAGACACAGGACAGCTTGCCATCCATGTTTCTTGCAAGCAAATAACGGTTTGATCGTTGCTCCAGTTTTTTGGGTCGTCAAATAGATGCATGAAGCCTCTCGTATTCCAAGAAAGAATGTTTATGGTCGAGCCGACTGGCCCTTGTTGGCATTAGCTCGATTTACTGCCTAGGGCACCTGCTAACCAGTTCCAGTTTGAGCTCTTATTTGGCTTTTCTACATCTTGTGTTACATCGTTTTCATTTGTTGCTGTGCTTGTGTTTCCATTTATTGTAATTTTTATTTGTTCGCCGGGTGTAAAACGTACATGATTTTTATCACTAAACTCCTTTTCAATCTGGAGTCTTACTGGTCGCTCTGTTGCCTGCTCACTTGTAGATCCTATTTGGGCCACACCAGGTTTCTCAGCGTGTCCATCCTGACTTTTGACATCTTCCGGACTTCCACTTTGGGTATCGATGGAGAATACATCTTCCCGGGATGTATTTCTTTCTTCATGGATGTCGAATCCCAGGGACAGCAGGAACTGGATCGCTTTCATGAGCAAGTCACATATTAATCTGGAGTCAATGTGAAGCCGGACTTTGTCATTTCGATGATCGCTTACAAATTCGACTGTTTGAATGTCATTTGACTCTATGGAGCGAAGGCCGGGCACATGATGTAATAGGCGTAATACGTTATTTCTATTTAACGTTAGGCCATCTTCTGTATCTAAAATTCGTTCCAGGATCAATACGTGCCTCCCAGGCTTTTTGTGTTTCCCATTTTGCAGGCTATTTTTTTGGTTGGCTTGCCTCCCGGTTCCGTCATTCTTGTTGGCGGTTGATCCTAATGTGAGGTCCTTTGAACATGTTTTAAGCAAGGATTTACCTGGTGGAGTGTGGCATCTCGGTGTTTCAGCGGCTTCCTTCACCTTTAGGCCGTCTGTTATCGTCCCTGTATCGTTTCTATTGTGTGATATTTCAATCAGACCGTTAACAGCTCTTAGCCGTTTTCTTTTCTCATCCATTGTCTCGAACTTGATCTCTTGTTGTACTGGATCTGGGGCTTTTGAGTCTTCAATGGGCAATATTAGTTGGCAGATTCTTCCACAGTTTGCCATATCTTGTGTGTGTTTTACCACCTGCTTGTTCTCAGGTTGTGGAACACTTGGATTCACAGAGTCCTCAGCAGTTTGCTCTTCAGTTTCCTCATAGCATGAACCATCCTCATAGGTAGAAAAGTCAAGAAGTTCACTCTGTGAAATTTCTACGCTTTCATCTACGACAATTGGTTCTTCAACAATAGTTTTTTCGTTTGTTTTAGAATTAAGCAGAGCTTTTTTGAGACTTCCACTCGGCTGTTCTGTGTTTACGAAGACATTCACTGCCTTCAAGTTCCTAAGAAATTTTCTTGAGCCGAGATTATTTCGTTTTCTCTTACATTTTTGATTTTTTGATTTCTTTTCCAGTTCTTGATTTGAAATGGACGGTTCGGTTTCTGAAATATATCGTAAGTTTTATCCTTACTTAAATTTTGACCAGAAATATTTCCTCCACTTGAACTAGAATCCTCCACTTCATTTGTCGAACATGGGGATGGGATGTCAGTTTCATTTGGTGTATTGAGGACGCTTACGATCTTTTTCTTTTGACCTGTAGACTGAGGATTTTGATTAACATGTAGGACTTGCGAATGGATGTCACCGGACCCTATGATGCCATCGGCATTGGCAGAAGTTGTTGGACACACATCTGTTTGGAGGGTAATATCCTGGATGACTGCAGTCTTCTCTTTTTCCAATTGATTGCAAATGTTTGGTTGGCACATTACAGGGCGAAGATTATGGGCCTCATTACGACCCAGGCGTTAAGTTACCGCCTGGGTCGTACCTTTACCACCATGGCGTAAACTATGTTTACGCCATGGTGGTTGGCGGACTTACCGCCCCATTCCGAGGTTGGCGGGGCGGTAAGTCCCCAATCCCCATTTACCCTTCCCCATTCCCATTTTTGCCCCATAGGGCATAATGGGAGTGGGGAAGGCGTTAATTACGCCACCGTAAATTACGGTGGCGTAATTAACAACAAGGTCCCTTAGCGCCATGGATTTTAACACCTGCTAAAAGCAGGTGTTAAATCCTCCATGGCGCTAAGGGACCTCGGAATCAGGCGGTAAGGGTCGGCGCTGTTTACGCCGCCGTAAACCCCTTACCGCCTGGGTCCTAATGAGGCCCTATGAGTATCATACGCCACATTTGACGATGGGCAAGAAACCTGTATAGTTTGCATCAACGTGGGGCATGTAGTTCCCCCGATAGACGGTTCCATACCTTCCATTTCTCCAAGGCGGACTTGTGTTGTTTCTTTGTCTGGATGTCCAGACAGACATGGTAGTGCCGTGCCGGTCCGGCTCACCGGTTGTTGATTCAGCCCCTCAGAACCTTTCTTTTGGGTAACAACAGACCTTGCTGAAGATTTTTGAGATGTCATCGTGTTTGGGTCCACTTCATCCCTTCTCAGTTTTTGCCTTTGTTTTAAAAGCCCCAGTGCCTCTCTGGTCACCTCAGCTAAAACTCTCTTGTCTTCAGTATTATTTCTCTTTTGGTCTGCTAGGTCCTTGATGGACTGGTCTATTCTTTGGATGTTTCCCCATAGTTTGGCAGTTGTCATAGCTCCCTGGGTATCTGCGAGAGGCAGTCTCAAATTCATCAAAGCAGACAGGGTTGAGAGATCTTTTATGTTCTCGTTAATTTGCTCATACATCTTAAGCATTGGGGCTATCGCTATTGTCAGCGAAGACAAAAGGTCTTAATTCATTTAAAGCCTCCTTGATTAATTTCTGAACGTTTGCATCGTTCCTACTTCGATTTGAAGGAGCTCGATTGATCAAACGTTTTGGTTTTGAATTATACCTTTGTTCTTCTGGAGAGTATGAGAGAGATTCATCATTGCTAGATGAGGCTAGCCGTTCTTCTGTACTTAGGCTGAGAATGATCTTAGGTGAGGAGCATCTCTCTTGATGATTGCTGTTTAGGTTTGTAGAGGGAGTATTATCAAATTGCCTGGGTCTATTCTGTGAGCATTCGAACGGAGGTGACAGACTTTCAGCCACCCGTCTTCTTTTTCTTGCACCACCTAGCCAATGATTCCGCGGGGTAGATACTTTAACTGGTATCGGTGGTGTTTGCTGTGTTCGACATGGTTCACTGTATATTTCTTCCAGATTGCTTTTTGATTCATTAGCTGCAGCTGGTTTTGAACTTAGAGAGCCATTCAGTTCAGTCAAGTCTAACAGCAATTTATTTACAATGGCCAGCAAATTTTGTTTTTTTGCAGGGGATTGCAAGCTTTTTTTCATAATGTTGCTCTTTGAACAAACAGGATCTATATTTTCTTGTGGCAAGGCAATCCCCGCCTCGTCTTGGCAAGAGGCGTCATTGCATCTTTCCGGTTTTTCAGAGGATAAATTATTGATTTTGCAATTTACATCTGTCTCTTCCAACAAGTGGGAAACTTCCATGCACTCCTTATTGCAATCTGTGTATTTTTCTCGAGTCTCAGTGGTGCAGTCTGCGTCATTTTCACCTAGCTCGGGTATGAGCGCAGGGTGAGTGATGGATATATGACATTTTTGGGCACTCACGAGGACTCCTGGACAGGTCTGCGCGCATTCTAACCAGTCACTTGTGCATTCTGAGGTTAGGCGCCTTTCTCTCGGCATTATGACTACAGGCATGGGGTCTGCATCCTGTTCAGCCACTTGCACGGCTTGCGAGGCCAACACTCGCAACCGCGGCGGCTCAAATAAGAGATTTCCTCCCCCCATGGCCACCAGGGGATCAGGGTCGCCCCTCCCCTTCCCCCGGGCACACTGCACGCCTTGATTTCTTGGATCGCGGCTGATTGGCACATCATTCGCCGCCACCTCCTTTTCGGCACACCAACAGTCGACCGCTGCAGCTGTACGCACTCCGGCAACTGTGCACACTCCGGCAGCTCCCCTCGTACCCGCCCTCAAAGGAGTTAGCTGATTATGAGGTAAGGTCTCATGATTTTTAATCATGAGGTGAGTCTGGGGTGGGCCATCACATGTGTGTTCCATATATGTTGCCTCAATTACAATGTTATTAGCTCTCGTACTTGAATGATTTTCGCGAGGCTTAAATGTTAAGGGGTTTGGGAGAGAGATAGTACGAGGGGCCGGGGAGGAAAAGCCGCATATTTTTCTTACTTGAGCAGTCGCAGAATCCTCCTTATTTAGGCTCGTAGTTTCAGTTGTCTTCAAAGGTACTCCTCGCTCAGTTCTGCGCAGCTGTAGACGCGTTAGAGGGTGGTGGATGATTCGTGGTAGCTGCTTTTCGCGGTTCATGTTGGCCACACACTAGATGACAGAAGGTGCCTCGTGAGCCTCCAGAGACTCACGAGACTCTGCACCGACTCCGCGCCGCTCCGCGGAAAGAGGAGGTTTTTAAGTCCACACCCCTCTGGTTGATAGTAACAATAGAAGAAGGACAGCACTTCTCCAGCAGGAACTCCATGTAAGCAGTGGGTCAGAGACTCACGAGACTCTGCACAGACTCTGCGCCGCTCCGCGGAAAGAGGAGGTTTTTAAGTCCACACCCCTCTGGTTGATAGTAACAATAGAAGAAGGACAGCACTTCTCCAGCAGGAACTCCAGGTAAGCAGTGGGTCAGAGAAAGCGGTAAGTTACTGCGGTAAGTTACTATCTCTGGTGCAGATAAGCTACCTATAGGGATGGAGACACACTATTAATCATGTGGCCATGGAAAACCTTATTGATGAATATTTTGCACATTGTGCGTGGTATTATCACCTGCAGAAGTTGTTTAAGAAGCACACAAAATGTGTGTAGGGATTCGGATCCGTGCTAGTTCTCAGATTCCAGGGGGAAACGATACCTCGATGAGCCAGCCTGTCTAACTGAACTGGAGTCTAGGGTTGCTGAGTTACTATGCAAAAATGCACCTTTTTCAGTCCTACTGGTTGTAGAAAAATAAAAGATAAGGGCCTGTGACTATTTTGCCCACTAGAAATGTCGCCAAGCAAACTGTATACATGTTAGGCGTTAGACACAGGAGTAGCATATTGTGCTAATGTTGAAAAGGACATTGCGTGACCAGAAAAATGCAAATCACTATATTACTATAACGTGAGTGCAATCACTCGTTCCCTTTGCATATAATATGCGAGTGTTCAGCCAAAGCTGAATGGCAATATTTTACGAGCCTCATTGACAAATCAACAATTATCTAATATGTCAAGGGCTCAGCCTAACGCCAAAAACCACTATACAGAAACAATAGACAACAAACTCTGTCATAGGTGTCGGATTCGGGGCATAGAGACGCGAAAAAAAGCATTGAAGAAGCAGTGTTGGCTTCTCAGAATGAGAAAAGAATCACAATGTCACGGCACTCGTTACTCATTACACAGGTCCTCAACATTGCAACAAGCCGTGTCTTTATTGGATAGATAGGCCGACTTTGCTACTAAAAGTGCATCCCGCATCTCGAACATCCCCAGTAGAAAAAGCGGAGCTGCTCACCTCAGTCTCTAGATCTGTCTACGCTAGACCTAAAGATAGTGTCACGGCTAGAGCGCATGCAAATAATGTAGGAGGCAGGTTACACTAGGGAGGGGGTGTCATATCTCGAGGGTAGAGATGATGAGTAGCATTCACGATTGGGGCGGCTCACATAGGTGTAAAGAGCTGTAAAGTTATTATGTATCACGCTGAAAAGGTGGTCAATCCAGGTATATTTCTGGGTAGTGCAGAAACCAATATGCAAAACAGAGGGGAATCTTGCCTTGTGTGCGTTGTAAGGACAAATGTAGAGTGATTATGGATACCGACCACTCAACAGTGATAAATTATGAAAAAATGGTCTGCACAGTGATGTAAACATAAACAAAGTGCCAAATTAACCAATAATAAACCCAAATCAATGGAGATACTGGATGAAGGTTCAATCACCATAATGTAAATGATTTGATTGTCTGAAAAACAGGATCTTGCAGAAACATAGAAATAGTCAATTGTTCTTTTTGACATTACGGTTTGATTTTGCATAGCATCAACAACATGGAAAACAAATGTTAAGGCAACAAAAACACATTATTTATGTTTGTTTTCCCGGATGGTTGTATGTGTGATGTATTCAAAAGTACATATTTTGACAATCAATACATTCAGAACAACAGAGTTATGGCTCAAATTGTTGAAAAGGGGACCAAAAACAGCATAACTTAAAATAGGTAACAACAAAAACCACAGATAAACAGGAGAATTGTGGTTTACTGTGTCATACTCATATGCCAGTTTGTCTAAGGGACATGAGCATTGCCTTTTTGCAATTTTGGTGACAAGAATGTTTTTAGAAAAAGAGATTCCTCTATATTGCGATGTTGAGGCCTTTTTTGACCGTGTCTAGATGGTAAATCCATTTTTGTTCAAGGCGACGAAGCATCAAGTCGCCGTCTCCTCCTCTATAGGGATTTTTTACAGTTTCTATTATAAACCAGAAAATGTCAGAGTGCAGGTGTTTTTTAGCCTTGAAATGGGCCACCATTGGTTTGTCATCTATTCCATTTTTGATACATGATTTCTGTTCATAGATCCTTTGCCGGATTTCTCGTTTACATTAACCTATACATAGTAAATTGCACAAACATTTTATATCGTACACCGACTATTTTGTTTTACAGTTGGAGAAGCACTTGTATTTCCATGTTACACCATTGAGATTGATTTGTTTCAGATCTTTTGTTAATATACAAGCTCTGCATGACCCACATTTGTAATGGCCAATAACTGGAGGTAAGTTCCACAGAGTAGTTTGATTGAGACGTCTTTGGTTCTTCGTAGGAGTGTACGAGGCAGTCTTTTAAATTCCTACTTCGTTTGAAGGCAAATCTAGGCTTTTTTGGTTGGAAGGTGTCGGGACTGAGGGCACCCCAATGGTGTAAAATTGTCTTCCTGAGGGTGTTACTAATAGGTGTAAAAGTTGTAACACATGTTAGCTTATCTAATGGTTCTCGAGTTTTGCGAGTTAGGCAAGATTCCCTCGTGGTGTTTCTGGCCCTTTTGTGGGCTTGTCTTATGATGTAAGGGGGGTATCCTCTTTCTTTTAGACGTGTCGTTAAATATTTGCTGGGAGTATCAAAGTCTGTTAGTGTTGTACAGTTCCGGCGTAAGCGTACAAACTGGCTGTAAGGGAGATTCTCTTTCAGTGCAGACAGATGGTCTGGAATAGCTACGCAAGGTGTTTGTTGATGTCGGTTTTCTGTAAAGCCTTGTTCTCAGTTCATTAGTGTCGAATTTATATATTTCTAGATCTAGAAAATGAATGCTGTAAGCGTTCGCATCTTTGGTAAATTTTATACACAGATTTTGTGTATTAAGCCATGTAAAAAAGGCCTCTAGTTGTTCTTGTGGGCCACGCCAGACTGCAAAGACGTCCTCAATATATCTATACCAACAAATAAGATTGACCTCAAAAAGATTGTTCTCATGATAGACTGATGAATGTTCAAAAGTGTCCATGTATAAATTAGCAATGTCTGGAGCAAATGCGGCCCCCAAACTGGTGCCATGGCATTGTTGATAGAAAGTTTGGCCATGGACAAAGACATTCTCTGTGAGTGCCAACCGGATGCATTCTAGAAGGAAGGGTGTTGGAGGATCCATGTTATTCCTTTTGTCGAGGGAAGTTCTTAAAACTTCGATGCATTCCCTTTGGGGTATACTTGTATAGAGTGATTCTACATCAAATGTTACTAGCAAATTGTCTTTTTCAGTAGAGATGGGACACAATACGTTGAACAAGGCTGTGGTGACCTGTATAAATTATTTAATTTGACCAACAACAGGAATCAGGACGCAAAGAGCGCCTCCTGGTTCGTGGCCATGCATGCAGGAACCGGAGTGCTCCTGCATTCATGTTGAATGGGCCATGAAAGGCCGGGGAAGCAAAACGCTCCCGGCCTGCATGGTCCATTGGACGCCACGTGTTTCCACTGGGTTGATGCGGATACTCATTGATGGGCGAGGGTACTTGCGGGTTGGCGTCGCCTCACCCATAATCGATGAGCCGTCCCTGTATAGGAGAGTCGTCCAGAATACTAGTGACATTAACATTTAATTTTGCCCACTTAGTGTATCATTACACCTGGTAATAGAAAGTACATTTTATAACATCTAAAAATACCTTATACAGCTTTAGTATGTCCCAGATTGGCAAAAATGCAACATAGGCCTGTAGAAGTAAAACGATTTGAACACGACTGCACTGCATACAAGCTGAAGATGGCGAGGCACCAGGCTCAAGAGGGTTAGAGAATCCTGGTGTTGGCCCGAGAGTTGTCCTGCCGCAGCGGGTCAGAGGCTTGAACAATCAAATTAAAGAAGACTCGGCCGAATGTTACCACGTGAAGGTTTTACTTTTACAAAGAAGAACTGTAACATGTTTTGCATAGACTTGCGTCTTCTTAATGTATTTGCTATGTACACAAAACACGTTGTAAGGAGTTACCCACAATGTCCAGAACAAAATGTGAAATTGAAGACAGACTGTCTAATTATGATCTGTGAGAGTCCTGACATGAGATTGAAAAGTTGAATTATAATATTTTGTAACAATTGCAATTTATGGGTTACCTCAACCATTAGCAGCAGAAACATAGCTTTTCTGGGCCTGTTTACAACAGCCGGGTCGTTACAAAGTATGATTTTTAGGAAAGCAACTGCTCCTAACTCTACACTGCACACTTGCAGCGCTCATCCACACAACCTCATTAGGAATATACCTGGACAGAATTACTATCGCTTCCCCATAATTGCAGTTTGGACCATCACTTCAACAAACATGCAGGAGAAATGTCGAGCAGATTCATCAAACATTTCGACAGTCTAATCAACATTGACAAGATCGAGAACAGAGCAGTGGATAGAAGCAGGTGGTTGCAATCAAAGGCAATTGATCAAAGTGGACAAAAAAGAAGGCACTACTCCGTTTAAACCTCCCTATGGCAAACACAGCACAAGAGCTATAATATCCCACATAGGAACGACCACCTCATTACAAGCAAATCAGATTTCAGATCAGCAGTAAATTAACCATCCTCTGATGTGCTATCAGAAGAGTTCTAATCTTCACAATTTTATGGCCAAGCGAGATTATTAGCCAGAGGAACGAGCAGAGATTCATTTTTTGCACCAAATGGGAGGTCTACAAACTAGGTTTTAACAAAAGGACGAAGCTTCAGTACAGTAACCAAGACAGCTTTGCCATCCATCCTTGACTGTCAGGCAACTGACACTGTATATACTCTGATGAGTGTCCATGAAAAGGGCCATGTGGGCAGATCAGAATCCTGGCACACCCTGCTGGCACGTGGAACTCAGTCCTCCATTCACCAGCTACTATGCCCTTTGCTATCTGTCATGGCGGCAATGCCTTGGTACTTAGATGTCTTCTTGGCTTTGACTCGATTCAGGCGCTGACAGTCCAAATGGACAAAGGACTTCTTGTGTGCCTAAAAAGGTCTCGACACGGACCAAACATGCAAGTATTCATTAACATGCGAGTGTCTTGAGACTCTCTGCTGTTTTCTTCGGCACTGCCTGTTTCTCAATGTATTCCCTTCACCTGCCTGAGATTTGGCATCACACCATGATGGAGAGTGACTGCTTCCGTTACTTATGCTCCTTAGTTCTTGTTTTAGCGTTTTCCTCCACAATTTGCTCCACACTATGGAGGTATCTCTTTCTCTTTGTATGTTCTGTTCATCACTTGTATGCCTTACAGTGGACGGCAGTCACTCTGTCATGGTGTGATACCACATCTCAGGCAGCAGAAGGGAGTACACTGGGAAACGGGCACTTCAGAAGGAAACAGCAAAGGACTGCTCCCTGCGTTGCCCCTCCACTTCTACAGTAACTTTCCGGACCATTTTCCATTCCTCTACTCAACGTGTGACCCTGCATAGGGCTGACCTGGGCTGCCAGAACCTGCCTAGGGTGGCTAACAGGGCTTTCACCACAGGCTATATCACTGGCTAACTGGGATTTCACCACAGGCTAGATCGCTGGCGAACTGGGCTTTCACCACAGACTAGATCGCTGGCTAACTGGGCTTTCACCAGGGGCTAGATCACTGGTTAACTGGGCTTTCACCAGAGGCTAGATCGCTGGCTAACTGGGCTTTCACCACAGGCTAGATTGCTGGTTAACTGGGATTTCACCACATGCTAGATCACTGGCTAACTGGCCTTTTTACCACAGGCTAGATCATTGGCTAACTGGGCTTTCACCACACACTAGATCACTGGCTAACTGGGCTTTTACCACAGGCTAGATCGCTGGCTAACTGGGCTTTCACCACAGACTAGATCGCTGGCTAACTGGGCTTTCACCACAGGCTAGATCGCTGGTTAACTGGGCTTTCACCAGAGGCTAGATCGCTGGCTAACTGGGCTTTCACCACAGGCTAGATTGCTGGCTTACTGGGATTTCACCACAGGCTACATCGCTGGCTAACAGGGCTTTCACCACACGCTACATCGCTGGCTAACTGGGCTTTCACCACAGGCTAGATCGCTGGCTAACTGGGCTTTCACCACAGGCTAGATCGCTGGCTAACTGGGCTTTCACCACACGCTAGCTCGCTGGCTAACTGGGCTTTCACCACAGGCTAAATCGCTGGCGAACTCAGATTTCACCACAGGCTAGATCCACTTGGGGTTTTCTCTTCAGCCGTCTACTTCCTCCCTGGTATCTGACATCAACCTCCTCTGTAGTGCCTCCTCCTTCTGCTGCATCCCACTGAGGTTCCAATCCTTTCTTTTGACCACTGTCCAACCCATCCTTCCTCTCCCACCCCTTTTAAACTCCTGATGCAACGGTCTCCACCTTGCTACCTCCTTCAGTACCACTTTTTTCTCTTCCTCTTCACTACCACCGTCACCTCCTTTGGTTATGGCCTTTTACTTTGTTAGTGACTTTATATCATTTGTGGATAAACAGACTTCAGTGAAACTGTGGAACAAGTGGGGTGCTAGTTGGTGCTTGGGGAGAATTCGACTGGGCCTTTGAAATACTTTCCTCTTTATTGTGGGATGGTGTGTAGCGGGGCAGCTGAATGCTACAAGGACGATGTGAATTGAACTCACTTTGGGTCTGCCTGGAGAAAGCTTCAGGTTTCATTAGTTGGGCAGGGTTCCCATACCAGGTGGTCCTGTGACTGCGCCCTGCTTTCAACGGGGACCAAAGGACAGCGACCACAGGATCTTCTCCATAATGCCCCCAGGAACATCATCGACTGGCTTGGAGAGGGCCCCTGAGTGAAGCCGTTGGTTTGCCCGCAGCGCCAGACCTAGGCTGACAGACAGTTCTTATAACATTATCATCCTCTAGCAAAGAGAAAGAATTGTTCATGCTAGTGCAGTGCTAAGAGCCGTCTAGAGCCATGAGTGTAAAAAAACACGCCATATGTTCAAATCCTGCCAGGACAACAGCATGCTTCCTTGGCTGTTTTATCAACCAGTGACATCATCACCCACTTCAATAGTGAGATACATTTATCAATTGCATATCACACACTACAAGCAGAATTGTTTATGTTTGCTTTCAGTATATATTGTTTATAATTCCTAACTGAATGGAACCATTTGATCATTCTCTGAAAGTTGGAAGGCTGGGTCGGACACTACAGACATGTGATTGTCTCTTCACTTTCCTTCCAAAGACATGGACATATCAACCCTACCTCAACCGTAATCACTCTACTAGCGACACAAGGATGAACGTCTGAGCAAGACACGTCTGACATGCCACGTACTCTGCCCCAGTTCCACCAGACTTTTAGCGGTCCTACAGTGTCATGAAAGCACCGTATGTATCTCATTTCAATCAATAGTACACGTGGGTCACCTCCGAAATGGATGAATGGTTGAGCCAGGCACACCCGTCTTGTGGATAGCTCCATCCCAACTCTACCGACTATGCAGTCTAAGATATCCCGGTTTTGGGGGATAGACCCGGTTTTTCATAAAAAGCCCCCCCCCCCCGCCCCCTCCAGCTAGGTTCTGGAAATTCTTTGACGATAGATCTCCATCAGGTGCTTTCCTGTTGAAGGTGTGTGCAGGGACAGACTAGGCAATGCACGGGGAAGGGGCTGTCTACACTTAAGGAATGTCTCATGGCTCAAAGAAATACACCGATAGGAGCGGTGGCATTATTGTGGGAGGGGTAATTGAATGAAACAGGCTAGAACCGAACTGCATGACTGTGTGAGGCAGGAATAGAAAGGGGATGCAATGAAGGATGGGCTCAAGACCAGGAGGGCATTGAGGCGATGGACGTAATCCCAGTGCCCCAGGTGTGTCCCCATCAGAATGTATCATCGTTAGTGCCAGTGCACTTCAGAAATCTCCCGGAAGAGGTTTAAAGAACACACACACGCACACACGCACGCACGCATACGCACACACACGCACGCACGCATACGCACACACACTCTCGCTCTCTCCTTCTTCTATGCCTATAATAACTTGTCCTGTTTTTTGGTTTGAAAAATCTGATCTCCCTATTTCGGTGATTTTAACATTTAATGACATGTTCCCATGTACTAATAGCCATCTCAGTGGTACTTGTATGAGCACCACCAATGGGAAGAAAGGCCCCATCAGGGACGTCTGACATGTGACTGACTGTATTGCATCTCTACCAGCCTTTGAAGGGTGCCAGTATTTGATGAAGTCTCCCCATACCAACACAACCCATTTATATCATCCATTTTTGGAGGATTGGAAAGTCAAACGCTGCAAACCCTTTCCATGAGGAGTTCCAAGTGGAGCAGACGTTTGAACAACAGTTCCTTCAAGTGGCTCCAGGGCATGCATGAGCATAGCTATCCTGAGCTATCCTCTAGAGAGGATAACTCAGGGGCAACGAACGCTCACCTTGGAAGCAAGACAATATGGAGCAACAGAGATTTTATCCCCGGGTCTGTGCTTCGAAACGTCTGGGTATTAAGCACGTTATAAATAACCTATCATATCATATCATTCGAAGATTCCGGCCCACAGAAAATGGGTACAGCATAGGCTGTGGTACTACTCGCCTCCCTCACATGCAGACGGGGACCAGCACAGGGAGCAGACGTTTAATTTCGTTCTTCTCAGGTGCCGGTTTTATCATTAAATTGAGGTGGGATGGGTTAGCTCAAAGCAAGGCATTTGGGGCATGCTTGCGGTAATGGAATGCTCAGCAAACCAATCAAAGTGGTAGCGTGGCTGGTCACATCAAAACAAGATCAACTTTTTCCTTCATGTATCCTTGCACAAAATGGGGGAAAAGAGTGACGGCAGTCACTTGTTTGGGATAGCCATCGGCTGCCATGTGATTATTGAGCAGTTGGTGGCCGCGCAAGCCTTGCGGGTGCCGTAATTGGCACTGGTACCTCTCTGAACTGTTGCAGAAGGCTAAGCCTGGCGCTATACACTATTACGCCAACCCTATAAAAGCAGCAGAGCTATATTTCATGGCATGTGAAGCTGCTACTTGGGTTGACGGCACACTGTCCTCTCGGAATCAACCGAGAGACCACCAATGCATTTATTTCCCCATAAGGCCAGTGGACCTCTTTAGTTTCAGTTATTAGTAGGCGCTGAAGCACCACTTATAAACCGAAACTATTGCATTGGAGTACAGCTAGGAGGGTGATGGGATATAAGGAGGGGCGCAGAACTTGTAGGTACTGTTTGGTCATTCGCCCACCATTGACTGCCCATGGTCATGATAATCGCTATAGCCATTCCCACCCACTTCTTGCCCTTTGCCATCTGAATGCGCATTATCTTGGGCTCTCTATGACCAAAACATAACTTCAAACTTTGTGCTTGAAGTGCATGCCAGTGTTATTTCAAAGCAGTATCCAAGAGTTACTGCCTTAATTGGAGCAGTAAATGCGCTACTGATCAAATAAAAATGCATTAACCAGGTCTGCCTTTAGCCACTCGATTTAAGAGCCCTATGCGTGTCCTTCACTGAAGTTCTGTTAAAAACGAGCATTGGCAAAACCAATAGTTTGGGCTTGAGTATGGTACTTAGAAGCATTGCCCAGGTACCCACACCATTTTACAGCTGCTACCATTATTGTCCAGTTAGTACCACTGCGGCAGTGCCAGGCAAATGGATATCCTATGAGCACACAAAAGCCAATGCTGTTGGTATTGCCACTGTCTGTTTTTCATTGTCACTGACATCACTACCAATCCTCCCATGATTTCCCTGGTATTAACACAGTCCTAAATGAGTCATGCCAGGATGTCACCTTCCAGACGGCCCTGCTGTTACAGACCTACGCTTCTGTAGAAGGGTTTTCACATGTGCCTAGGGGATAACATCATTTAGGATACAGATTAAAAAAAGACCAAGGTTATATATAAAAGGTTGAAGTCTTAATGGCTTGTGCGAAATAATTATGGTCTGCCGCTCCGCATGAGCTGTCCTTTTGCCTAATTAAAATTAGCGTTTTGTATCTAGTATTAGGCATTCTGTCACCTAGAATACATCTCTTTATTTTTGTAAACATTGAATCGCCTTATAACTGGTAAAAGGCAATTTAGCATCTTATAAAACATCAATCAACAGCTACATGGAACTTTATTTTTTGCAGCTTGAAAAATTAGAAGAATGTGTTGACCCCCACTGATAGCTGCATGCTTATCTAGTTTTTCCCCACCTCGTCCCCCGCCCCCCGCCCCATGCAAGCCCTCTGTTATACCCTTACTGTCGGGGCTTCCCTTTGGTGACCTGCTGCCTTCCTAGTGGGCACAAAGCCTCCCTTCATCACTCCGACATACTAAGTGGCATAATAATGGCACACTGTTTAACTGTGAGCAGGTAATCTGGCACCACTTCTCAGGTGGTACAATATAAGCCCGTGGGTAGATAGCTCACTGGTTAGGCACATGGGCAGGGGCGACAGAGCCCTTCATCCCTCTTAAAAACCACTACATTGGGTATGGATTACAACTATTAATAAAGCGCTTAGAAGGACGAAGAACCTGGAATGAAGAACTACATAAACTCATAATATTATTAAAGCGATAAATGATCCCATGTAGGCACAAGTTGTAATTCTTTACACAATCTGCACCAAGCAAAGAAAGGGATACACTCAATATGTTAAATACAATGTGCTCTTCGGGTGCCCATCCTTGTGCGCAACCTGGAATCGTGGGTGCTTTACTCTGCAGCTTTTACTACTCCATAACCTACTCCTGTAAACTGTTATTGACTTGGTATTCAATTGATTTGTTCATGTCTTACCCTACACAATGAATTGTAATCTCTGTAGCTTTTTACCTATTTTTTCACAGAAAGTGTGCCATAACGTTCTTGGGGTGTGGGGCTCCCCAAAACACCCCTTGGCTGGTTCCAAGGGATCCCTCGCTATGCCTGGTCGTGTTTGCACATTCGGCTGGTTGGAGTACACACCCCTTTCCCACTGGGGGCCTCCCTTGGGGGTGGGCCCAACTACATTTAGCTTCAGGCCCCACTTGTTAAACAATCCTGGCTACGCCTCTGCTCCATCCTAATCCCAGAGGTCTTACCTTAGTGTAAAAGCAAGCATCAAGGATGAACATTTTTGGGCATCTGGGCGGTATTCTGACCAGAAAGCCGTTTTCGAAGTCGTAGCAAGTGGACTTCTCGCTTAGAGGCACTCCCTTTAAAGGCCTGCTACAATTCATCCTATTGGTTATCTTAACCATGCAATTGAAATGCTAGAAAAACACTCCTCAGATCATGCATCTGCAACCGGGGACTCTTCAAATGAGTTGGACCACAACTCCCTTGATCTCTCACCATTGATTATGCTGGCTAGGGCCTCGGGTAGTTGTAGTCCAAGACACCCAGAGAACCGAATGGAGCCGACCCCTGCCTTCGATCCACTAAATTTCATGTGAACTTGTGTATCACCTGTTTAGGGTTGAGAATGCTGCTAAACCACACCCACTTTTTTGTTCTACAGATGACCGCATGCATGGGACAGACCACTATTTCCAGAGAGAGCAGGGGGTTAGGAGGCTGTGGTGGCAATGTTAATCTTAGGCTTGACTGAGGAGCTTGAGGCGTTTTTTGCAACAGCTCAATTTTTAAATCGAGTTTGGAAGCAGATACAACAGCTTTAACTATTGGATGAGGGTATATGCTGTTTATTTTATTGTGTGACACTTTCGGGGCGGGGGTAATATTGCTGTATAAATATGTTTATATTGACTTTATTTTGCCTAGTTTCTGGATCCTGATATAAAAGTATTCCATGCAGGAAAATGCCATCCCTTTTTATAATGGACACTTTCCACGTCACTGGCAAATGCCATTCTTTCCATCAAGAAAACTGTTAGCAGTGTGTGCAGGAGCCTAAAAGAGTCCCTTTCCCACCCACTCTCCCTTTGCTGCCCGGCTGAGCCCGGGCCGTCGCATCTTTCACTAAACCGAGTTCTGCGGCGAAGGGCAAAGAGGTCTGTCAGGGTCCGGGGCCCGGCAAGCATTTCTTGCCGGTCACTCAGCAGGTTCTCATTGGCAGCCAGTGGGAAATAATGAGGGCCTTTTTTCAACAAATGCGTGTTTTCTCAAGAAGAAAAAGCAGCGAAGGCGAAGCAGGTGTCATTGAACAGGTTTTTGGATTAGGAAGTAAAGATGAGTTGGTAAGAGCGCATTTTGTATAGCATTTAATGTCCCGCTTCTACGTGCTGAATTCCCACACTGGGATTTTTTCTGGACGGGGGATGGGGGGGGGGGGCACGGATCAACCTCCAAGCCTGACCTGCTGGGAGATCAGGCCCCCAACGGCAAAAAAACATGCTGCAATTACCAGCACCGGTAACTAAAGCAATCCCCTCCATGGAATGGGGATTTACCGGCATTCCCTCTGCCCATAATATCCCAGTAATACCGGGATATCAGGCAGCGGGAATGCTAATTCAGTTTTGGTGAAACCGGCGGGATACCACCAAACTCGGAATGAGACCTTGGGTGTGGTTAAAATCCAATTTGAGGCTACTCAATTTCTCGACCTCGGAAGGGAGAAGCGCTGAGCCAGCCCTGTTGGGATGTGAAGCATTGATTGCAGTTTGCATACTGATATCAGAGACGAGTGCCTAAATCGCTGAGCTATCTTGCCAGCTAATATTTCTCCGCTCGTAGCTCCCTCAGAAGTCCGAAACAAGGTGATCTACTGGAAATCGTGGGGAAGGGAGGAGAGCCAGGAAAAGGCAGCACTTTTTAAATGAGCCTTGATTCCATTTTTTTGTTATTACTTCTGATGCTAGTTTTCTGAATATGTGAATACGTTTATAAACGCAGTGTAAAGTAAAATGCGTATGGATGAGGACAATGCGCATGTATATTGCAATGGAAAGGATTCTGATATTTCTGATCGCATTCATGAGACTATTCTGCTGGTCCATATTTCCAAAGTAACGGAAATGCTTATCACATGCGTGTGCTTTGCTGTTACCAGTGGAATAACTCAGCACCCCTCCCAGTCACTTGCCTCCCCTCCCTCCTTACTTATGTTTCATGCTTGCTGGCTCCATCGCAAATTCTCTCTAGTAATTAGAGTGAGGTTTGAGACTACTCTGAGTCTACCCACCAACATACTAAGGAAAGTAAAATTGGCGCCTGGGCTTTTCATATCTCAGGCTACCCTGCTCTGAACTAAAGGTTCCTGCTCCCATGACACTTGCCAGGGTCGACCCTAGTATTAGCAGGACCCTGGGCAGCCAAAGATGTGTGGGGTCCCTTTATTCGCATGGCAGAAAATGTCACAAAATTAGTCGTTGATATCTATGGGGATCAAAGAAACTGAAGTTCAATATCTGTATTTTAACTGTTCATATGATGGTTATTGCAACATCAGGACTGAGGCTTATTTTGGAGTAGACAACGAAGTGAGCTGGATCATTTGTAGAAATGCGTACCTCAAAAGAAAGCACTGTGACAAGGAAGAGCAGGACAAAGAGTAATGAAGATCACTGGTAAGTAATCCAAACATACCTAATGTGACTGCACGTTCCACGGATGTAAGAGCACGGATTGGCCTTGGGCCAGACAGGGAAAAGTGCTTTTGCGGCAGGATAGTGCAATCATAAAAGAGCCTATTTACAGGAAAGGGACTGGGACAGTCAAAGTAAACAATTCCGCAAGTTTTCAAATGTCATCATTAGGGCACAAGTCCAAAAAAAGTGCGGGGGATCATTAACATACGCACAGGGACTAAACGTATCCTAAAGTGAAATATGCACATTTAATTCAACTGGCAGTTCCCAATAGAAGAAAATTCAAAATAGAAATGAGCATTGTCTTTCACAAAGTGAATCATCAATACCCGGAAAAAAACAAACTGGAGGCCGCCATCTTCCCCTGCTGGAGAATGAGGTAAGTACTCTGTTTCCATACCCTCACCCCTTCCCTCTCCCCCCTTTAGAGGTCCCCCCACACTTACCAGCTTTTATGCTCCTCTTTGGGAGCAGACCTGCTGGGATCACTTCTGGCCAGAGCACATCTGCTCCCGATCTGCGACACGCCGCCATGGAAAGGAAGAAGCGACTACGTGTAGTCCCTTCTCGCCTTTCCATGGCGCCCGTTTTTTCATATTTTTTTAATGCCCGCCATGGAAAGGGGGAAAGGACTACATTCGCTCTTCCTAGTTTGTCTTTTTCAAGCTTTTTCTTTTGTCCGGAAGACAGGCCAATAAGTATTCCTCTCAAAGTACACTTAAAGGCCTCCCATACTGTCTGTGGTCGTATCTCTCCAGTGTGATTCTTTTCCATGAAAATATCTACCTCTGCAACAACTTTCTCAACCATTTTCACATCATATAAGATCTATGTATTCATTTTCATGTAAATGTCCTATGAAGTACAAAATCCAATTTCAAGTACATGACAACAAGCGCATGATCGGTCAAAAGTATATTCCCAATTTTACTAGTTGTGTAGTTTTCTACTATTTTTCTGGCTGTTAACAACATGTCTAATCTAGAGAATTGCATGCACCCCTGAATAAAAGCTGTATTCTCTAGAGGAAGGGTGCTCCAGCCTCCAATTGACCTTTAGTTTATGTTCATTAAGCAAATCATGTAAAGCCAGATAGTGGTTATCATTTTTTCTATGTAGTCTGCACTTACTTTTATCCGTCAGTTGATGATGGAACTTTCTTCAGACAAGTGGCAGAAATAATTAAAGATTTGGTTTCGCCGGACATCATTTTGGGAGGTGAGTTTAATGTGGTCTTGGATCCCGAAATGGACTCTGTTTTATAAATTGGACTTGAAAATTACACACATCATAATTAAAGTACTACAGCAATATAGGAATACTTATAGAAATTTGTTAAACATAAACAGTACAAATGTTGTGTTATTTCCACCCCATCTTCAAGACTACAAATACCAAAATACAATTCCACAAAATTATAAAAAATTATAGAAAAAATGGCTTGTAGTCTGTCTCATGACAAAAGATAATGTGAAATGGAAACCTTTTGCATCATTTGACAAAGGCATATGATGCGAGTACAATGTGACATTCTCCCAGCATTTAACACACCAAATGTGGACATATGACTACTTACGAGATGGTGCACAACTTTTTTCTGTCAACATATTTTATTTGTCTTCAAAGAAGACAGATTTGGGCGGCAACTCGTTTTTCTGTATGTGCTTTCAGAATAAAATGACCCTTTTCAACCCCTTGTCCAAAACAAAGGTTCTCAAATGGACCATTACTTTAAACAAACAGCGTGATAAGGCCTAACTGTGAGGCCCCAGGAGTCTAATGGGCTGCTGGGGAGGTGGGTGGGAGGTATTTGTCTCTAGAAGCGGTTTTAGCTGACAGCCCGGCCTTGCTAAAATAGGCACAAAGAAAAGCCCTGCGGCTGGAAGCAGCCCAGCCCGCGTTACTGCAGGGTCCCCAAGAGAGTGAGGCCTTGGGCGATGGCACAGACTGCCGACTCTGACCCTTGCACTCCACCTATGGCAATGAGTTAAGTTCTAGGGCTACCACATCCCGTTACTTAAACCTATTGCAAGGGGATTACAATGTCTTTATGAGAGAGAGTGACAGTGAAAAGCAAGGACGAGAAACTGAAATGGCCACTGTCTGTAGAAGATAGTGGTTAGAGTGCACTGAGGTCACCAGGGGCCACATTACAGAAACTGTGC
This sequence comes from Ambystoma mexicanum, assembly GCF_040938575.1. Taxonomy (NCBI): domain Eukaryota; kingdom Metazoa; phylum Chordata; class Amphibia; order Caudata; family Ambystomatidae; genus Ambystoma; species Ambystoma mexicanum. The sequence goes on along the minus strand of NC_090936.1, from coordinate 292,079,319 downwards.
AGCAGTTCAAGTACAAATATGCACGATATTGGCACTCCGGCTAAGTTTGCCTTAGTGCTAATACTGATTGGTATTGGCACTAGGAAAAACTTTGCGCTGGTGAAATAATGCATTGAAAGATTCTGCCATACGGAAAAATGTGCCCTAGTGTCACTACTGTGCGAAGTTGCACTTGCACCGGTGCAAAGTTTCGGTAATGTAGCCCATGGTTGTTTTGCCATGTTAGGCTGTTGTCAGCTGTTGACCAAACCGCCATTCACCTCTGCACGCATACTCCAGAATTCTCCTGATTACAACAACAGACGTTGTTTGTTTGTTTGTTTGTTTATTTGTAGTGTGCACCAGACCCTAGGGCATCAGGGCGCAAGACATAAGAATACGTTCAGCTTAGTTACACAGGCACAAGACATACATCGTAGGATCATATAATACAACACAATTTACATGCAAGACTAATTACAGAGTTGTGTAGGGACATCATTAGTAAATGTTTCACTTTGTAAATGTATCCTCCCACTGTGACATCATGGTAGAGCATTATGGATTTCGTAATAAACTACTATGATATCATGACAGGGGATACAGGATTTTCTCTGCCAGATATTTATTTCCGTTTCAGGTAGCTTTGGGTGAGGAGGGGGCGGGGCTGTGAGGGCCCATCATGCGAGATCTCGTTCATCCGAGATCTCGCAAGACTACGCACGGGAAGCGCATAACAGGGCCAGAAACCCAGGGAGTAGGAGCGAGGCACCAGGAGGACAGTTGGGCCTCGGGGCTCCTCCTGAAGATGGGAATCAGACCTCCAACTGTAGTCTTATCCTCCAGCAGATCCCTGCAGCGACAGAGCATAATTCCATGGCTGAAGGCAAGCCTCGTGGGAGCCCTATCAGACAGGGGATGTAAATACCATCCACTATATATATACAGTGAAGTGAAGCTAGCTGCACTGGGGAAGCAGGACTGAACTGTGAGTACTACCGCCTTGCTTTGGACAATCCCCTTCTGCCCTGTTTATGCAAGGTGTCACAATAAACACCTTTACCTCAGTCAAGTGTCCTGTGTTCATTGGGGGCCACCACAGACCTGCTGCATTTTTATGCTGTATATAGTTTCCTCTTGCCTCGCCACTACAGCCCGTGCAATGCTGTCTATGGGGACAGCACCATAGGCAGAAAAGAGACATTGGGAGTCATACACAACATACAATTATAGATGTGTAGCTTTGAATTACAGGGTGTATTCTGCTTCAGAGATCCGAGTGACATTATAGGCAACTCAAGTTTTGCTCTCATAGACTATCAGATGTCCCTCGGAATACTTTGGTGAACAATATCCCTATAGTTAATATCGACACATGTATAATTATATTTATTGCATAAAGGGGTTTTTCCTGGATACCTCGCACTTGTTTTTGGATGAAAAAAAAGGATTTTCCATGCAGTTTTGCCATTTTGTGCCAGGTGCAATACTTTAAATGTATCTTTTTGTTTTTATAGTGTGGACTCTTGGTCCCAATTAAGGTCAGCCGACACGTGTTTGGACCTGTGCGTCTTTTTCAAGTCTATGGTGTATGGTTTCTTGCACCCAGTGGGGTCCTGGGTGGTTTGATGCGGTTTGTCCTGTAGTTAACAGCTGGGCTCTTGTTGGGCCCTGGTTTAGTAATGGATGGCGGCGTGGATACGTCCTGCTCCCGTATATTTGTTGTCTTGAAATTCTGCCCCAGAAAGGGGGACTTCAAAACAACAGTGAAAGGTATGCTAAACAAAGTGCATATAAATTGGAAGGGAAATCGCAATGTATCCACAAAGAAGCAATGCCACAAATCCCTACGTATAGAAAGGCATGCCGCCCCAGAATTGCATTTTCAGACACCTTCTCTGATATCAATCAAAAAGAGAACACCATACAGATTCCATTAACCTGATAAATTATGCCATCACCCGACCATACTGCTGATCTTCTTAAAATGGCTGAACCGGGCGACGCAACGTGAAACCCTGACAAGCCCAAGCATTTCTAACAAGATAAGGAAGCATTCGCCCCTCTGCAGTCCGTGCACAGCCAATCTCCCTTCCGTCCTACAACCACAGCAGATGGTCTTAACATCCGATGGAGATATTCAAACAATCGTTCATGGGAACCGGGCACAGGGCTTAGGGATAGAACGGTAGCACTTGTAGAAGACTGATACAAATAGATCTATGACATGTTGAATGAATGAACGGTTGCTTCAGCGAAGACTCACGCCTAGCAAAGGCCACTGAAAATTTGCTAAATATGTTTGTTATGGTGGACACCATCAGACTAACAGGCGAAGGCCGGGCTGCACGTCAAGCCTGGCCACAGAATGGCCCTCAATGCTCAAAAAGCTTAAGGAAACTAAAAGGAGTTACAGGCCAGCCTTCCTAATACAAGGAACAGGTGGCGTACGGGGGTACCCTGATAACTCAAGAGCTTTAGTCAGCAGTGTCAAAAGCAAAATAAACCTCTACCCTGAGATTGCTTTTCTCAGCTTCTTCTAGCAACTAGCAAACCAGACATATCTGGGTGTGACGTCAACTTTCAGTATTCCAGTATTATGGGACAAGATTTTGCAATTAAGTGGTTCGACGAACCCATACATAAACAAGCATTGGAAATGCCAACAGTTTGGGCTTTTGTGTAGGCATGGGAAAGGCACTGTTGTAGTGGTATTAACTGGCCAGTGATGGTAGCAGGTGCCGAATCGTGCAAGTACGTGGGAATATAATAGCAGACCCTGGCGTATGCTTAACACTTATACACAAGCCAAAACTGCTGGTTTTGCCAATGCTTGCTTTGAACAGGACTACAGTGAAGGAGACTCATAGTGCTTATAAATTGATTGGCTGAAGACCGACTTGGTTAGGACTTGTTTTTTATTACAGCAGTAGTGTGTTTACCACTCCAATTAAGTCATTAACTCTCAGAAGACTACTTTGAAAAAGAAGTGGCCGGCACTTCAAGTGCAAAGTTTGAAGGTAAGGCTTCATTAAAGCGAGCTGAAAGAGTTCCCAGAGGAGGTGTTTTAGGCAGGGACGGGCAGGAACTGGGTGAGAATGGCCATAGGGATTAGCATGGCCATGGGCAGTCAATGGATGAGCAAATAAGCAAACAACACTCACACGCTTTGTGTCCCTCCAAAATGCTATTTCGCCCTGTCTGTACAAGGTTAATGCAAAAGCCACACATATAAGGGCTAATGAAGTTGCCTGTTGACCGGGTGTGGACTCATGAAATTAAGGCTGTGGCAAGGAAGTGATGGAGTAATGGTGGAGTGCTAGTTCTTTTACATTGTGCATGTATGAAGGTTTACATACAGTATGACTTCCAGATGAGCAACACAGAGCATATCTTATGAGGTTTGCAGTTTGGAGCACAATATGCATCCCTAATAATCCACAAAGACCAGTCTATGCTGCTTCATAGCTAGAGCGGCTTTTGAGCTGTCGGCTACACTGCATTGCAATGCCCGGGACTAGGCATGCATTCATGTAGATAATATAGACCTCAATAGCTAGTGGAATATCACAAGTGTTGCACTTTTAATTGAGGGGAGATTAGTGGATCTTGATGAAAGGTATCCATGTCTTTTTGGAGTGTTGAATTGAATATAATATTATATGATCTGCCTTTATGAATATTTCTTGCGAAAAATTACTTCAATCTTTAAACAGGGGTGTGGCTAGATTGATGAAACCATGTTGTCACAATAAATACCATAATTAATCGTGGTATGTTGATTATCCCCCTACCTATTACATATAAATATCAAGTCTTTTTATGGCACTGGGCCTCATTATAAGTTTGCCGGTCCAGTAACAACGGTACCGGTAAGCTTGCCGGTACCGTTGTTACCAGACTGGCAAACTACGAGTTCTGCTCGCGGGTGCCTTACCACCAGCCAGGTCTGACCTGGTGGGCGTTCTGGCACCCGCGAGCAGAGCATGTCTGGTGCCGGTGCATCCAACCTCCCCATTCCCATTGAACCCTATGGGGCTCAAGTGGAAATGCGGAGCATTTTTTTCCGGCGCCCGCGAATGGGCAAATACCTGGTACGGCGGGGCCGTAATGACCCGGTAATTGCACATTAGCGGGTGCCGGAAAAAATCACAAGTTTGGCTGCATCCTGCTGGTTTTACCGGCAAGGCTACTGCCAAACTTGTAATGAGGCCCACTGCCTCTTTAACATTGTTTCTGATGAGACTGCGAATCATATTTCAGGTGCCTCGCCTTCATGTAAAGGACGCTCTAATGTGACATGCATTGAGCTCACAAGCCCATCACTGAGCTTGAGTGAAGAAAACAAACACCATGACCACTAGTCGTTCATATTCCTAAATTCACCTCCCCCTCTAGGTCAGAGGAATCAGACTTGCATTCTCATTTTAGGTGATGGTACCAACGAGAGCACTTGCAGGTCAAACGGACAGCATCATGTTATCCCAGCCTATATTTTGCCATATCTATCTCGAGATAGAAACATGACTGTCAATACCGCAGCAACAGAACAGGCAAAAAGAAGTACTACAAGAAAATACCCAACCCAGAACTCCCATCCCATTTTTGCATAACCCTGAAACCAATCCCCTGCTGTTTAATCATCGTGGTAAAACCTGTGGCTCCCCTGAGTGGCTCGTGCGAGCATACCACTTACCGGCGTCCTCCTCCTGATTACTCAGAGTGTTTCACCAGGACTCCTTACCTCTTTCTTTTGTGCAACTGGGGTGTTTGAGAGGAGATCATCTGCAGGCATGGTGAATGAACTCATGTTGCGGGACAGGTCATTTTTTATTTGGTTTGCCAGTTAAATAAACAGCATCCTGTCCATTAACCCATTAACTACTAACTTAACCGATCTAGCCTCCAGACCTACTCTTTTAATAGAGCATCAACTACATGACCATTGAAACATGGAGGACATCCACACTTTGCCTTCTGGCACATGTATTCTTCCTCGCACCGTAGACAAAGAGCTTGTTCACGCGGACACCCCAGTCCGTCTTCTCTATGTTAGGAAATGACTTTTGGTTCACTGTAACTTAATAAACGTACTTCAGGTCTCACCCCGTTTGGCAGGGGGCATAGGCCTCCACCTCCATGACAATATTTAGCATCACCGGCCTGCATCGGCATTATGCACTGGCCTCACTCCAATGGCCTTGTCCCATTTACCTGGGATGGTAAAAGGCCTCATAGGCAGCAGTTTCTAGCCACACGAGAAGTTCAGTTCAAAGCGAACACTCAATAGGCCTCATTACGAGGCTTGTGCTCCCGTAATTAAGGGTGCTGGTTCGGGACCGGCACCGTTCATTATGGGATGCCTCATTACGAGGTCCCCTAGCGGGACCCGGAACAGACATCTGGTAAAACCAGACGTTCTTTTCGGGTCCCGCGAGTGGACCAAGGAGCTAATAACCAGCCCGTTATTAACGGGTGCGTTATTAGCTCCAGGATTAGTTTTGTGAATGAGGAATTACCGGGTCTTCCAAGGTTGGAATGACCCGGTAATTCTTCATTCACAGAACCCGGAGCTGGAACCCGGTATGGAGGCAGCCATGCCCTTATTAAGGGCATGGCTGCCTCCATACTCGTAATGAGGCCCAATGTCTACAGAGTGGAAAACAGTGATAGAAGTGTCCCAAAAAAGTAGTGGAACTGTGTCTCCGGTGGGGGACAGAGTAGGAAGGAAGGGAGCAACGTGCAACACATTTTTCAAGGGTTGCAGCTATGCTGGTTGGCAACCAATTGAGTTGAAATAGATTTCACTTTAGCTGTAACTGATATCCGTTGATAAAGTGGAGAAGTGTGCTTTAATTTCCCAAAGAACAGTTCCCGAATGGGGAAAATGGTTGCAAAATGTAGTGGAGCTGTTAACACTAAAAAATATAAGTAGTGGAACACAGCTCCCGACTGTTTTCCGCTCACATCGACCACTGGTGGAAAACGTTAGCCTAGAAAAGTGTGAAAGAAAGAAAGAAAGAAAGAAAGAAAGAAAGAAAGAAAGAAAGAAAGAAAGAAAGAAAGAAAGAAAGAAAGAAAGAAAGAGAAAACATTAAGGACAGATGTATGGCCCGTCATCTTGGGAGAGGAGAATACCACACACCTTGCAGAGAACAATCCTGAAAGGGGGAAGTCCCCGCTTCCCTCCATTGGTTCTCATCATTTCTAGATTAATTATTTATTTAATCTTCCAGGGGCTGCATGCTTCCACACTTACCAGTAACTGACCCCTTTGACATGCCTGCATTCGTCCTCCTTTTAACTTCCTGGTTACAGTTCCCTGAACTAATAGCACTCTTCTCTTACCCAGACCTCACTATGCTCCATAGGCTCGCAGCTCTGTCTCCTCACTTCGGCCACCGCTTGTTTTTCCCTTCAGACATCTCAGCGACCCGTTGCCCCATATATAATAATTCTAAAATATCGAATTTTCGATGAGTGACGATGAACAATGAGGGTATATTCTACTCAGGCGTTCCGAGTGACATCCACAATTTTGTGTTTTTTACGGCACCATTGAGCCAGCAGTCCAGGGGGCAGCTAAGGGAGGCATGAAGATACCATATGAAACTTGGACTGATATACATATTTACTTTCCTGCCACTTGCCTCCACTTCCCACTTTTATCACCCTACCTCCATCTCCACGAGACCAGAGACCCTGAAAAGCAGAGAAAATTCTGTAATTCATTGCTTTGAGGTCACAGCACTGGCGACCCCAGAAATATATCATAGGCGTGCCCGATGAGGTCACTTGGGGTGGCACATTCATGTACCTCTATGAGGCGCAGCCAGGGCCGTGGGGGGGGGGGGGCAGCATTTTTATAAGGGCGACTATGGCCCCCCCTTGGCTCCCTCTGGCGGCACCACTTGGTCACACCAATGGAGTATGACTTCCATTGTCCAATGGAGTGATGTCAGACCAAGAGGATACTGCCTTTATAAATATCTTTATTCTCAAGATAAGGTCACCGTTTCTGCAAATAACACATAGGAAGGTGACCGATTAATGTCGCCCCCTGTCCCTGTTACGAACATTCTCCTTTGGATTTCTCTTCTCGTCACACAAATCCACAATCACCATGCTCTCCACCGGGTCTATACGATTACTGTGACCCCATCACTGCGACCCCGAAATGGCCGACTTTTTTTATTTTGACCCCCTTTACATTACATATATATATATGGGGGAGACCACCTCTACTTGCATTATATACCATTACCCCCCACACACATATATGCGGTGTAAAGGGGGTCGAAATAAAAAAAAGTCGACAGTTGCGGAGGTCGCAGTGATGGGGTCGCAGTAATGGGGTTATTCCCTCTCCACCATCAATCCTGCTGCCTCCACTGCAGATCTTCTTCCTTTCGCTGTTTTCAGACGTTGCCCTGATCTCTGTGACCCATATCTAAGGGGCCTCTTCAATGTTTCCTCAAAGAGGTAGTATTTCCCTCTTGCTTCAAACATGCCCAGTGGAGTCCCCTCCTAAAGAATCCCACATTACATCCTATAACATACAGCAGGTACCGGCTCATAGCCACTTCTCAACTGACTTGTGGTGACCTAAAGGGTACCCTGAGTCCCCTCTTCTCTTCAAAATGCATCCTCCTCTCCTCTTTTTTAGTTTAAACATCTTTGACTTTCACGTCAACTCTTACTCTGATGGCACCTAGCTGTATATCTCACTTCCCTTCCTAAGCCTCCATCTTATTGCCCTGCTTAGATGCCAACAAGAATTGGATGGCTCATAACTGTCTTGCAATAAGCCCAATAAGCCAATCTATAATCGAGAGTCTACAAAACATTCTTCAAACCATCTTTCCCTTGTGTACCTGCCTTCCTTCCATGAACCCTTAGGCCCCTCCCCACAACCAACCAGAAACCTGGTCATTGGATGGACCTCACCATGGCTTACCTCCCTCATATACACAAAGTTAAGAAGGCTTATTTAGGAGCATGACATTTGACATTGCCTTTTCTTTCCAAAAACATTAACATTGTGGTGAGCGCTTCAATAAATTCATGTTTACATGACACAAATACACTTTTTGCCAGTCTTCCTGCTGCCTCCATCCAAAAACCCCAAGTGGTCCAGAATTCTTCCGTCAGTCTCATCTTCAACCGATCTAGGAGACATCACATCTTGGAAGCTGGCTCATCACTACACTTATTTGATTTAATTTGATGTGAAAATTTGTAATGCACCCATCACATAGGACCGGGCCGAAACTGCAGCTGGGCGCAGACGTTAAAATCATGAGGGCAAGAGCTGAATAATAGAGTCAGTGTTAGTTCTTGTGAGAGGAAGGTTTTTAGCCTCTTCCTAAACTGCAGAAGGGAATCAATTTCACGAAGGTCGTTTGGGCTCGTTGGGCTTGCAATGGAAAAACACCTATCACCCCGATGAACAAATTTAGATGGAGGAATCAACCAAAACGTTTCGACCCATAGACAAAAGAGGATGATTTGGTTGATAGACAGCAATTTGGGATGAGAGATAGCAAGGAGCCAAGTTGTGAAGACACCTAAAAACCTGGTAGAGGGTTTCAAAAAGAATCCTCTGCTGTACTGGAAGCCAGTGAAGGCTCTTTCGAAAGTGAGAGATGGATGAGCCCCTTTGAAGGGATAAAATAAGCCTAACGGCCGCATTGTGGGCAACCTGAAGTTGCTGCATGTGATGAGTTGGAATGCCCATAAGAAGGACATTGCAAAAGTCTAAATTAGAATTAAATAGTACCCCGACTATAGATGGGCGATCCTTTTCCAAAATAAGAGGCAAGAGAGGCTTCAAGAGATTGCGATGATAGTAGATGGAGTCAACAATCTTGGTAACCTGTAAATTGCAGTTTAAATTTGCCTGACAGATTCTACCAAGGTTTTTTTTTACCATGGTGGAAAAAGCAGTTGGAAGTGCAGTTTCAGACAAGTGCAGTTTCACTTTCGCTCCCTGGCCTTAATCCTGACTGATAAGTGCCAAGGATCTCATGCCCTTCCATGAAGCTTTGTAATTGTATAGTAGATTTTTTTCTTTATGATCAAACATTGTCGGTTTGAGTAACAGGATCAGGTAAGATATTTTAAGGTCAGTTGGAACGCACCCTGGGACAAACAACGTGCTTATAAAGGTGGCAATAAACCCACTCAATGAAGACGCCTGTTGTCTGGCCAGGTATGCTGGGTTTGGGTCATAATTCAAATTAGAGGGTTTTAGTTTAGAGACAAGATTCTTAACTGCTTCTGTACTAACAGCAGTAAACGCAAAGAGGGGTATTGTCAAGTCAGCAACAATTGCATCTGTGTCTGGCATGGGAACATGCTCAACCAAATCGAGTTAATTTTTTTCCATGAAAAAGACATTGAATTCATTCACCAGGCTAAGGGACGGGGGAGATTGGGTGAAACACATGCAGGGGAATTCTTTATGGCAGTGAAAAGAACTTTTGATCTATTGTTGGCGAAATCTCTCTGATTCTGAAGAAGTGGAAATAATGCTTTTTTGTAACTATTCAAGGCTGCCTTTGGGATCGCTGGCCTTCAGCCATTTCTTCTCCTTCCAACAGTCTTTCTTAAGAGTTTTCAATGACTCATTAAATCATTGATTACCCTGTTCCTAGGTCTGGTGATGACTTTAAGTGGTGCAATAAGTTCACAGTTGTTTTGTACACGTGTATTATTGGTCTGGTAGAATTATAGATAATTTAAATCAGGTGAAGGAGAAGGAGGGGTGAAGGAGAGTTGAAGGAGAGGTGAAGGAGAGGCCAGTCCAGTAGATAGTTGGGCACTTGTAATAATATTAAGATTTTTTTTGTACAGCGTGAAAAATAAAAATGTGCTTATTGGGCTATCCAAGAGTCTACATATAATGTTAGAAAAGAAAAGGCTACAACGATATGGTCAGACAATGTAACAGCAATATTTTCTTGATGGTGCAGGGTCTTCACTTTACAGGATCTAGGCAATTTCCGCCTACATGAAAGGCAGAATCAGTAAGAAGGTAGAGATCATGTGACTGCAAAATATCTTTGAGCTTAATGCAGTCTGGGTCTTCGGGTATATCACACCACATGTTAAGATAACCCAGGCTAGTCATTTTAGGATAACATAATGCTTTTGGGCCAAGAAAAGTGTCTAGGTCATTGAAAAAAGAGCTGGCAGAACACGGGGGGCTGTAGCAAAGAGTTAGCTGACAGGGCTCATTGGGTGATAGAGGGAGTGTGCAGATGGAGATTTGGGGGGGTTTGTCCCAAGTCAGGGTGCGAAAATTAAGCAGTTCTTGGGAGGATTTCGCAATAATAGCAATTCCTCTTCCTTTTTGTAATTCTTGATTTAGCCATTTAATGTGAAAATGTTCAGGTTCTAATAGATGAAAGTGTGCAGTAGAGCTGGCGGTAAACCCTGATTCTGTTATAGAAAGTATGTCCGATACTAAAGAATCAATAAGTTCACTAAGTGCAGGTGCGTTTTTAATGGCTGACCTCACTTTGATCATTGTAGCATGTAGAGATAATTAATGATTTATAAAGTTTGCAGAATGTATAGACTGAGGGGTTTCACTGGTTCTATAAATACCTAAGCGTCTAATTTTATCCAGGGCACGTAGGGCGAGCGTCCCATTCTTATCATTTAGTTTCAATAAGGAGTTTATTCTATATTGAGGTGTAATACCGCCATTGGCTAGATAACAAGAGTAAACAAAGTGCTACGGCAAGCGAGCATCAGTGAACGGCTTATTGCCGGATCCAGCCTGCACCGGCATGATCCGCTGACCTCAGTCTAATGGCCGTGTCCCACTGACCTCATATAGTCAGCTGTTTCTGGCCACAGCTCAAAGCGAGGACTCATTGTCCACAGCCAAGAGTGGAAAGGGTTAACCTAGGAAAGTGTGCTAAAAAGAAAGAGAGAAAATAACAAAACACTATGGACAGAAGCATGGTCCGATATCATGGGAGAGGGCAGTACCACACACCTTGCGGATGGCGATCCTGAAAAGGGAAAGCCCCCCCCCCGTCCCCCATCCGGTTCTCATCATGACAGGTAGCTTCAAATAGGTGAACTAGCTTCCGGTCCAGTGTTGTTTCCTTCTCAAGATCCTGTTTGTGGTTCATAAATCCTCACATGGGGAGGATCCCCCCTCCCTTGCTGAGAAGATCCATCTATGCCACCTTGCGTGAAGATTCTGCCAGCAGATAATTTGCCGTCTGGAGTGCCAGCCATCGGAATGCACTTAGCCTGCCTCTTGGAGTTGAACCCAACTACCTCATCTTCAGATCAGGGTAAATACCCTTTAAACATTGATATAACTATTGTGCTTCATGCCCAGTCCGGCGATAATTAAGGAGACACTTAGGTGGTAATCTTCTGAAGTTCTCACAAAGCCCTTCCTCCTCCTCTGTCCCGCCTACATTGTTGGGGAATGTGTGAAGGCAAGTTCTGCTTTCTGCCAGGAGCAGTGAGCTGCACCTGAATGAGTCCACGCCACCTCCCTCTTTGGCAACCCCTTCCTTAAAAGCCTTCAATCTGTGGCTAGCAAGTGCGTAGCTGAGCAACCCAACAAGTTTCCCATCTTCATAGGCGTCAGGGAAACTACAGGACCCCCAATCCTACCCCCTGATGCTGCACGTGTTGCTACCCCCTGATGCTGCACGTGTTGCTACCCCCTGATGCTGCATGTGTTGCTACTCTGCTGAGATTTGGGACCCCCAATCCTACCCCCTGATGCTGAATGTGTTGATAGTCCTCTGAAATTTGGGACCCCCAATCCTACCCCCTGATGCTGCATGTGTTGCCACTCTGCTGAGATTTGGGACCCCCAATCCTACCCCCTGATGCTTCACGTGTTACTGCTCTGCTGAGGTTTGGGACCCCCAATCCTACCCCCTGATGCTACATGTGTTGCTACTCTGCTGAGATTTGGCACCCCCAATCCTACCCCCTGATGCTGCATGTGTTGATAGTCCTCTGAGATTTGGGACTCCCAATCCTACCCCCTGATGCTGCATGTGTTGCCACTCTGCTGAGATTTGGGACCACCAATCCTATCTCCTGATGCTTCACGTGTTACTACTCTGCTGAGGTTTGGGACCCCCAATCCTACCCCCTGATGCTTCACGTGTTACTACTCTGCTGAGGTTTGGGAGCCCCAATCCTACCCCCTGATGCTTCACGTGTTACTACTCTGCTGAGATTTGGGACCACCAATCCTATCTCCTGAAGCTTCACGTGTTACTACTCTGCTGAGGTTTGGGACCCCCAATCCTACCCCCTGATGCTTCACGTGTTACTACTCTGCTGAGGTTTGGGGCCCCCAATCCTACCCCCTGATGCTGCATGTGTTGCTACTCTGCTGAGATTTGGGACCCCCAATCCCACCCGCTGATGCTGCACGTGTTGCTACTCCCTGATGCTGCACGTGTTCCTACTCTGCTGAGATTTGGGACCCCCAATCCTACCCCCTGATGCTGCACGTGTTGCTACTCCCTGATGCTGCACGTGTTGCTTGTCTGCTGAAATTTGGGACCCCCAATCCTACCCCCGGATGATGCACGTGTTGCTACTCCCTGACGCTGCATGTGTTGCTACTCTGCTGAGCTATGGGACACCCAATCCTACCCCCTGATGCTGCACGTGTTGCTACCCCTTGACGCTGCATGTGATGCTACTCTGCTGAGATTTGAGACCCCCAATCCTACCCCATGATGCTGCATGTGTTGCTACTCTGCTGAGATTTGGGACCCCCAATCCTACCCCATGATGCTGCACGTGTTGCTACTCTGCTGAGATTTGGGACCCCCAATCCTACCCCCTGATGCTGCACGTGTTGCTACTCTGCTGAGGTTTAGTGCAGTCGCATTGAAAACGAATTATTACCACACAATTAGTTCTAAGTGAGTTGTTGTCATTACTTAGAAAGCCACACATTAAGGATGCTATGTTCTGCCTAAGAACGCTTTTAATTTGACAGATAGCCTTTTAGTGATAGATCTGTCATACTTCCCGAGAAATTGGAATTCTCTTTTTCCCTGTGCACATCAATTTGCATAGATTGAACCATATTTCTTACCGCCATGCATCACATCGAGTATGTGCATGCGCCAATATCGTATTAAAAAATAAATGTGACTGCTGGCCAAAGGAGTGATGAACACGCTGATGTGGATTCTTTCAGCAATGGTAAAATTGCTGGCATAAGGTTTTTTGCCTAATATACGATAAATGAGAAGGAATACATGTATCCCTCTTTAATGCAGCAGGCCTGGTTACGATCGAGCATGATGCGATCACATGGTAGCACGATGGGAGAGCATGGGAGAATAATCAGAGGGCATGGGAGCATGATGAGATGACTTGGGAGCATGATCGCAGAGCATGGGAGAATGAGCGGAGCGCATGGGAGCATGATGAGATCACTTGAAAGCATGACCGCAGAGCATGGGAGAATGAGCGGAGTGCATGGGAGCATAATGAGATGACTTGGGAGCATGATCGCAGAGCATGGGAGAATGAGCGGAGTGCATGGGAGCATGATGAGATGACTTGGGAGCATGATTGCAGAGCACGGTAGAATGTTCAGAGCGCATGGGAGCATGATGAGATCACTTGGGAGCATGATGGCAGAGCATGGGAGAACGATTGGCATGCATGGGAGCATGATGAGATAACTTGGGAGTATGATCGCTGAGCATGGGAGAAGGATCAGAGTGCATGGGAACATGATGAGATCACTTGGGAACATGATCGCAGAGCATGGGAGAAGGATCAGAGCCATGGGAACATGATGAGATGACTTGGGGGAATGATCGCAGAGCAGGGGAGAATGACCAGAGGGTATGGGAGCACAATGAGATCACTTGGGAACATGATCGGAGAGCATGGGAGAATGATCAGCTTGCATTGGAGCATAATTAGAGCAGATGAGAGCATGATTGATCACAAGATGTATGATAAATTGGATGGGGGCATGATCCGATCACATCGTAGCATGAACCACACGCATGGGAGAATGTTCTTAGTGCATGAATGGATCACATGGGAGCATAATCATAGGTGATCTCTCCACTGCACGCACGACTATCCTGTCCCTTGTAGGGCCTTCTCAGCCTGCACACTTCACACCAAGCACTGGGAAGTGGCCTGCAGTGCTCTGCAGGATCACACCAATGGCAGACGCGCGCCGAAACGTTTGTTTTAAGGAGCCCGCCGCCCCCTCCCCCCTTCCACTTTTTCACCGGAAATAACCTGAGCAGGATGATTTTGTCTCTTTTGTCGTGTGACATGCTGCTCTTGCCTATCGTATGCTGACCCCTCCTGCCCGGCGAATACCTGCCGCCTCTGTGGCACTGCCCCAGGGCCCGTGCGATAAAGGACGACTGTTAACATCTTAGCTCTGTGAATGGAGAGGCAGGGAAGGGCAGAGGTGGATAAATCGCCGCCCAAAGCTCCGCAGCCAGGTGAAATAAACACAGCCATTGTTGCGAAATGATGTTGCACGGGATCTAGAATTACCGCGGCCTGTCACTGAGTACAGTTACTCTAGGCACAAAGGGCCCTCTGTATGAGACGAGTCAAGCTCAGCTGCGCATTCTGCCCAAAACACAGGAAATATGGCGCGGCTGATGCCATTCCCAGGGGTAGCCCCTGCGCGGCGGACGGTAAGCGGCCCAGTCATGAGCTTTGCTTTAGCTTCGCCTCAGCATTATTAAATGGTGGCATTTTAACGAGGTCGGCGTTATGATACTGCAAGAAACTCGACGCGAGCCTCGATTTCGATGTTGGTTTTCATGTTGTGCAATTTTGCAAATTTGCTGTAGAATGGTTTTATTAGTGTAGGAACATGCTGTGGCTCTATTACAGAAATTTTTCGGGTGCAACTTTGCACGGATTAGCAAAGAAATTGCCGTAATGTTAAAATCCCCCCTTTACATGCATTTTGTACGCCAGGGCAGTGTTCTCCCTAGTGCTAATGTGAAATTACACTAGTATTAGGGCAAAGGTTGCCTTGGTGCAAACATGCATTGCAGTAATGGGCCCTATACACCAGGGCAATGTTCTCCGCAGTGCTAATGTGAAATGACACTAGTACTAGGGCAAAGGTTGCCTTGGTGCAAACATGCATTGCAGTAATGGGCCCTATACACCAGGGCAGAGTTCTCCGTAGTGCTAATGTGAAATGACACTAGTACAAGGGCAAAGGTTGCCTTGGTGCAAACATGCATCGCAGTAATGGGCTCTATACACCAGGGCAGAGTTCTCCGTAGTGCTAATGTCAAATGACACTAGTACTAGGGCAAAGGTTGCCTTGGTGCAAACATGCATTGCAGTAATGGGCTCTATACACCAGGGCAGAGATCTCCGTAGTGCTAATGTGAAATGACACTAGTACTAGGGCAAAGGTTGCCTTGGTGCAAACATGCATTGCAGTAATGGGCTCTATACACCAGGGCAGAGTTCTCCGTAGTGCTAATGTCAAATGACACTAGTACTAGGGCAAAGGTTGCCTTGGTGCAAACATGCATTGCAGTAATGGGCTCTATACACCAGGGCAGAGTTCTCCGTAGTGCTAATGTGAAATGACACTAGTACTAGGGCAAAGGTTGCCTTGGTGCAAACATGCATTGCAGTAATGGGCCCTATGCACCAGGGCAGAGTTCTCCGTAGTGCTAATGTGAAATGACACTAGTACAAGGGCAAAGGTTGCCTTGGTGCAAACATGCATTGCAGTAATGGGCTCTATACACCAGGGCAGAGTTCTCCGTAGTGCTATTGTGAAATGACACTAGTACTAGGGCAAAGGTTGCCTTGGTGCAAACATGCATTGCAGTAATGGGCTCTATACACCAGGGCAGAGTTCTCCGTAGTGCTAATGTGAAATAACACTAGTACTAGGGCAAAGGTTGCCTTGGTGCAAACATGCATTGCAGTAATGGGCTCTATACACCAGGGCAGAGTTCTCCGTAGTGCTAATGTGAAATGACACTAGTACTAGGGCAAAGGTTGCCTTGGTGCAAACATGCATTGCAGTAATGGGCTCTATACACCAGGGCAGAGTTCTCTGTAGTGCTAATGTGAAATGACACTAGTACTAGGGCAAAGGTTGCCTTGGTGCAAACATGCATTGCAGTAATGGGCTCTATACACCAGGGCAGAGTTCTCCGTAGTGCTAATGTGAAATGACACTAGTACTAGGGCAAAGGTTGCCTTGGTGCAAACATGCATTGCAGTAATGGGCCCTATACACCAGGGCAGTGTTCTCCGTAGTGCTAATGTGAAATGACACTAGTACTAGGGCAAAGGTTGCCTTGGTGCAAACATGCATTGCAGTAATGGGCCCTATACACCAGGGCAGTGTTCTCCGTAGTGCTAATGTGAAATGACACTAGTACAAGTGCAAAGGTTGCCTTGGTGCAAACATGCATGGCAGTAATTTGCTCTATACAACAGGGCAGTGTTCTCCGTAGTGCTAATGTGAAATGACACTAGTACTATGGCAAAGGTTGCCTTGGTGCAAACATGCATTGCAGTAATGGGCCCTATACACCAGGGCAATGTTCTCCCTAGTGCTAATGTGAAATGACACTAGTACTAGGGCAAAGATTGCCTTGGTGCAAACATGCATTGCAGTAATGGGCCCTATACACCAGGGCAATGTTCTCCGTAGTGCTAAAGTGAAATTACATTAATACTAGGGCAAATGTTGCCTTGGTGCAAACATGCATTGCAGTAATGGGCCCTATACACAGGGCAATGTTCTCTGTAGTGCTAATGTGAAATGACATTAATACTAGGGCAAAGGTTGCCTTGGTGCAAACATGCATTGCAGTAATGGGCCCTATACACCAGGGCAGAGTTCTCCGTAGTGCTAATGTGAAATGACACTAGTACAAGGGCAAAGGTTGCCTTGGTGCAAACATGCATTGCAGTAATGGGCTCTATACACCAGGGCAGAGTTCTCCGTAGTGCTAATGTGAAATGACACTAGTACAAGGGCAAAGGTTGCCTTGGTGCAAACATGCATTGCAGTAATGGGCTCTATACACCAGGGCAATGTTCTCCGTAGTGCTAATGTGAAATTACATTAATACTAGGGCAAAGGTTGCCTTGGTGCAAACATGCATTGCAGTAATGTGCTCTATACACCAGGGCAGAGTTCTCCGTAGTGCTAATGTGAAATGACATTAATACTAGGGCAAAGGTTGCCTTGGTGCAAACATGCATTGCAGTAATGGGCCCTATACACAGGGCAATGTTCTCCGTAGTGCTAATGTGAAATGACATTAATACTAGGGCAAAGTTTGCCTTGGTGCAAACATGCATTGCAGTAATGGGCCCTATACACCAGGGCAGAGTTTTCCGTAGTGCTAATGTGAAATGACACTAGTACAAGTGCAAAGGTTGCCTTGGTGCAAACATGCATGGCAGTAATTTGCTCTATACAACAGGGCAGTGTTCTCCGTAGTGCTAATGTGAAATGATACTAGTACTATGGCAAAGGTTGCCTTGATGCAAACATGCATTGCAGTAATGGGCCCTATACACCAGGGCAATGTTCTCCGTAGTGCTAATGTGAAATGACACTAGTACTAGGGCAAAGATTGCCTTGGTGCAAACATGCATTGCAGTAATGGGCCCTATACACCAGGGCAATGTTCTCCGTAGTGCTAAAGTGAAATTACATTAATACTAGGGCAAAGGTTGCCTTGGGGCAAACATGCATTGCAGTAATGGGCCCTATACACCAGGGCAGAGTTCTCCGTAGTGCTAATGTGAAATGACACTAGTACAAGGGCAAAGGTTGCCTTGGTGCAAACATGCATTGCAGTAATGGGCTCTATACACCACGGCAGAGTTCTCCGTAGTGCTAATGTGAAATGACACTAGTAAAAGGGCAAAGGTTGCCTTGGTGCAAACATGCACTGCAGTAATGGGCTCTATACACCAGGGCAATGTTCTCCGAAGTGTTAATGTGAAATTACATTAATACTAGGGCAAAGGTTGCCTTGGTGCAAACATGCATTGCAGTAATGGGCACTATACACAGGGCAATGTTCTCCGTAGTGCTAATGTGAAATGACATTAATACTAGGGCAAAGGTTGCCTTGGTGCAAACATGCATTGCAGTAATGGGCACTATACACAGGGCAATGTTCTCCGTAGTGCTAATGTGAAATGACATTAATACTAGGGCAAAGGTTGCCTTGGTGCAAACATGCATTGCAATAATGGGCTCTATACACCAGGGCAATTTTCTCCGTAGTGCTAATGTGAAATGACACTAGTACAAGGGCAAAGGTTGCCTTGGTGCAAACATGCATTGCAGTAATGGGCTCTATACACCAGGGCAATGTTCTCCGTAGTGCTAATGTGAAATTACATTAATACTAGGGCAAAGGTTGCCTTGGTGCAACATGCATTGCAGTAATGGGCACTATACACAGGGCAATGTTCTCCGTAGTGCTAATGTGAAATGACATTAATACTAGGGCAAAGCTTGTCTTGGTGCAAACATGCATTGCAGTAATGGGCCCTATACACCAGGGCAGAGTTCTCTGTAGTGCTAATGTGAAATGACACTAGTACAAGGGCAAAGGTTGCCTTGGTGCAAACATGCATTGCAGTAATGGGCTCTATACACCAGGGCAATGTTCTCCGTAGTGCTAATGTGAAATTACATTAATACTAGGGTAAAGGTTGCCTTGGTGCAAACATGCATTGCAGTAATGGGCACTATACACAGGGCAATGTTCTCCGTAGTGCTAATGTGAAATGACACTAGTACAAGGGCAAAGGTTGCCTTGGTGCAAACATGCATTGCAGTAATGGGCTCTATACACCAGGGCAATGTTCTCCGGATTGCTAATGTGAAATGACACTAGTACTAGGGCAAAGGTTGCCTTGGTGCAAACATGCATTGCAGTAATGTGCTCTATACACCAGGGCAGAGTTCTCCGTAGTGCTAATTTGAAATGACATTAATACTAGAGAAAAGGTTGCCTTGGTGCAAACATGCATTGCAGTAATGGGCTCTATACACCAGGGCAGAGTTCTCCGTAGTGCTAATGTGAAATGACACTAGTACAAGGGCAAAGGTTGCCTTGGTGCAAACATGCGTTGCAGTAATGGGCTCTATACACCAGGGCAATGTTCTCCGTAGTGCTAATGTGAAATGACATTAATACTAGGGCAAAGGTTGCCTTGGTGCAAACATGCATTGCAGTAATGGGCCCACATGCATTGCAGTAATGTGCTCTATACACCAGGGCAGAGTTCTCCGTAGTGCTAATGTGAAATGACATTAATACTAGGGCAAAGGTTGCCTTGGTGCACACATGCATTGCAGTAATGGGCCCTATACACCAGGGCAGAGTTCTCTGTAGTGCTAATGTGAAATGACACTAGTACTAGGGCAAAGGTTGCCTTGGTGCAAACATGCATTGCAGTAATGGGCTCTATGCACCAGGGCAGAGTTCTCCGTAGTGCTAATGTGAAATGACATTAATACTAGGGCAAAGGTTGTCTTGGTGCAAACATGCATTGCAGTAATGGGCCCTATACACCAGGGCAGAGTTCTCCGTAGTGCTAATGTGAAATGACACTAGTACAAGGGCAAAGGTTGCCTTGGTGCAAACATGCATTGCAGTAATGGGCTCTATACACCAGGGCAATGTTATCCGTAGTGCTAATGTGAAATGACACTAGTACTAGGGCAAAGCTTGTCTTGGTGCAAACATGCATTGCAGTAATGGGCCCTATACACCAGGGCAATGTTCTCCGTAGTGCTAATGTGAAATGACACTAGTACTAGGGCAAAGGTTGCCTTGATGCAAACATGCATTGCAGTAATGGGCCCTACACACCAGGGCAATGTTCTCTGTAGTGCTAATGTGAAATGACATTAATACTAGGGCAAAGGTTGCCTTGGTTCAAACATGCATTGCAGTAATGGGCTCTACACACCAGGGCAATGTTCTCCGTAGTGCTAATGTGAAATGACACTAGTACTAGGGCAAAGCTTGTCTTGGTGCAAACATGCATTGCAGTAATGGACCCTATACACCAGGGCAATGTTCTCTGTAGTGCTAATGTGAAATGACACTAGTACTAGGGCAAAGCTTGTCTTGGTGCAAACATGCATTGCAGTAATGGACCCTATACACCAGGGCAATGTTCTCTGTAGTGCTAATGTGAAATGACACTAGTACTAGGGCAAAGCTTGTCTTGGTGCAAACATGCATTGCAGTAATGGGCACTATACACAGGGCAATGTTCTCCGTAGTGCTAATGTGAAATGACATTAATACTAGGGCAAAGGTTGCCTTGGTGCAAACATGCATTGCAGTAATGGGCACTATACACAGGGCAATGTTCTCCGTAGTGCTAATGTGAAATGACATTAATACTAGGGCAAAGGTTGCCTTGGTGCAAACATGCATTGCAGTAATGGACTCTATACACCAGGGCAATGTTCTCCGTAGTGCTAATGTGAAATGACACTAGTACAAGGGCAAAGGTTGCCTTGGTGCAAACATGCATTGCAGTAATGGGCTCTATACACCAGGGCAATGTTCTCGGTAGTGCTAATGTGAAATTACATTAATACTAGGGCAAAGGTTGCCTTGGTGCAAACATGCATTGCAGTAATGGGCACTATACACAGGGCAATGTTCTCCGTAGTGCTAATGTGAAATGACATTAATACTAGGGCAAAGCTTGTCTTGGTGCAAACATGCATTGCAGTAATGGGCCCTATACACCAGGGCAGAGTTCTCTGTAGTGCTAATGTGAAATTACATTAATACTAGGGCAAAGGTTGCCTTGGTGCAAACATGCATTGCAGTAATGGGCACTATACACAGGGCAATGTTCTCCGTAGTGCTAATGTGAAATGACACTAGTACAAGGGCAAAGGTTGCCTTGGTGCAAACATGCATTGCAGTAATGGGCTCTATACACCAGGGCAATGTTCTCCGTATTGCTAATGTGAAATGACATTAGTACTATGGCAAAGGTTGCCTTGGTGCAAACATGCATTGCAGTAATGTGCTCTATACACCAGGGCAGAGTTCTCCGTAGTGCTAATGTGAAATGACATTAATACTAGGGCAAAGGTTGCCTTGGTGCAAACATGCATGGCAGTAATTTTCTCTATACAACAGGGCAGTGTTCTCCGTAGCGCTATTGTGAAATGATACTAGTACTATGGCAAAGGTTGCCTTGGTGCAAACATGCATTGCACTAATGGGCCCTATACACCAGGGCAATGTTCTCCGTAGTGCTAAAGTGAAATTACATTAATACTAGGGCAAAGGTTGCCTTGGTGCAAACATGCATTGCAGTAATAGGCCCTATACACAGGGCAATGTTCTCCGTAGTGCTAATGTGAAATGGCATTAATACTAGGGCAAAGGTTGCCTTGGGGCAAACATGCATTGCAGTAATGGGCCCTATACACCAGGGCAGAGTTCTCCGTAGTGCTAATGTGAAATGACACTAGTACAAGGGCAAAGGTTGCCTTGGTGCAAACATGCATTGCAGTAATGGGCTCTATACACCACGGCAATGTTCTCCGTAGTGCTAATGTGAAATGACACTAGTACAAGGGCAAAGGTTGCCTTGGTGCAAACATGCATTGCAGTAATGGGCTCTATACACCAGGGCAATGTTCTCCGTATTGCTAATGTGAAATGACACTAGTACTATGGCAAAGGTTGCCTTGGTGCAAACATGCATTGCAGTAATGTGCTCTATACACCAGGGCAGAGTTCTCCGTAGTGCTAATGTGAAATGACATTAATACTAGGGCAAAGGTTGCCTTGGTGCAAACATGCATGGCAGTAATTTTCTCTATACAACAGGGCAGTGTTCTCCGTAGTGCTAATGTGAAATGATACTAGTACTATGGCAAAGGTTGCCTTGGTGCAAACATGCATTGCACTAATGGGCCCTATCCACCAGGGCAATGTTCTCCGTAGTGCTAAAGTGAAATTACATTAATACTAGGGCAAAGGTTGCCTTGGTGCAAACATGCATTGCAGTAATGGGCCCTATACACAGGGCAATGTTCTCCGTAGTGCTAATGTGAAATGACATTAATACTAGGGCAAAGGTTGCCTTGGGGCAAACATGCATTGCAGTAATGGGCCCTATACACCAGGGCAGAGTTCTCCGTAGTGCTAATGTGAAATGACACTAGTACAAGGGCAAAGGTTGCCTTGGTGCAAACATGCATTGCAGTAATGGGCTCTATACACCACGGCAGAGTTCTCCGTAGTGCTAATGTGAAATGACACTAGTACAAGGGCAAAGGTTGCCTTGGTGCAAACATGCATTGCAGTAATGGGCTCTATACACCAGGGCAATGTTCTCCATAGTGTTAATGTGACATTACATTAATACTAGGGCAAAGGTTGCCTTGGTGCAAACATGCATTGCAGTAATGGGCACTATACACAGGGCAATGTTCTCTGTAGTGCTAATGTGAAATGACATTAATACTAGGGCAAAGGTTGCCTTGGTGCAAACATGCATTGCAGTAATGGGCACTATACACAGGGCAATGTTCTCCGTAGTGCTAATGTGAAATGACATTAATACTAGGGCAAAGGTTGCCTTGGTGCAAACATGCATTGCAGTAATGGGCTCTATACACCAGGGAAATTTTCTCCGTAGTGCTAATGTGAAATGACACTAGTACAAGGGCAAAGGTTGCCTTGCTGCAAACATGCATTGCAGTAATGGGCTCTATACACCAGGGCAATGTTCTCCGTAGTGCTAATGTGAAATTACATTAATACTAGGGCAAAGGTTGCCTTGGTGCAACATGCATTGCAGTAATGGGCACTATACACAGGGCAATGTTCTCCGTAGTGCTAATGTGAAATGACATTAATACTAGGGCAAAGCTTGTCTTGGTGCAAACATGCATTGCAGTAATGGGCCCTATACACCAGGGCAGAGTTCTCTGTAGTGCTAATGTGAAATGACACTAGTACAAGGGCAAAGGTTGCCTTGGTGCAAACATGCATTGCAGTAATGGGCTCTGTAAACCAGGGCAATGTTCTCCGTAGTGCTAATGTGAAATTACATTAATACTAGGGCAAAGGTTGCCTTGGTGCAAACATGCATTGCAGTAATGGGCACTATACACAGGGCAATGTTCTCCGTAGTGCTAATGTGAAATGACACTAGTACAAGGGCAAAGGTTGCCTTGGTGCAAACATGCATTGCAGTAATGGGCTCTATACACCAGGGCAATGTTCTCCGTATTGCTAATGTGAAATGACACTAGTACTAGGGCAAAGGTTGCCTTGGTGCAAACATGCATTGCAGTAATGTGCTCTATACACCAGGGCAGAGTTCTCCGTAGAGCTAATTTGAAATGACATTAATACTAGAGCAAAGGTTGCCTTGGTGCAAACATGCATTGCAGTAATGGGCTCTATACACCAGGGCAGAGTTCTCCGTAGTGCTAATGTGAAATGACACTAGTACAAGGGCAAAGGTTGCCTTGGTGCAAACATGCATTGCAGTAATGGGCTCTATACACCAGGGCAATGTTCTCCGTAGTGCTAATGTGAAATTACATTAATACTAGGGCAAAGGTTGCCTTGGTGCAAACATGCATTGCAGTAATGGGCCCTATACACCAGGGCAGAGTTCTCCGTAGTGCTAATGTGAAATGACACTAGTACAAGGGCAAAGGTTGCCTTGGTGCAAACATGCATTGCAGTAATGTGCTCTATACACCAGGGCAGAGTTCTCCGTAGTGCTAATGTGAAATGACATTAATACTAGGGCAAAGGTTGCCTTGGTGCAAACATGCATTGCAGTAATGGGCCCTATACACCAGGGCAGAGTTCTCTGTAGTGCTAATGTGAAATGACACTAGTACTAGGGCAAAGGTTGCCTTGGTGCAAACATGCATTGCAGTAATGGGCTCTATGCACCAGGGCAGAGTTCTCCGTAGTGCTAATGTGAAATGACATTAATACTAGGGCAAAGGTTGTCTTGGTGCAAACATGCATTGCAGTAATGGGCCCTATACACCAGGGCAGAGTTCTCCGTAGTGCTAATGTGAAATGACACTAGTACAAGGGCAAAGGTTGCCTTGGTGCAAACATGCATTGCAGTAATGGGCTCTATACACCAGTGCAATGTTCTCCGTAGTGCTAATGTGAAATGACACTAGTACTAGCGCAAAGGTTGCCTTGGTGCAAACATGCATTGCAGTAATGGGCTCTATACACCAGTGCAATGTTCTCCGTAGTGCTAATGTGAAATGACACTAGTACTAGCGCAAAGGTTGCCTTGGTGCAAACATGCATTGCAGTAATGGGCCCTATACACCAGGGCAATGTTATCCGTAGTGCTAATGTGAAATGACACTAGTACTAGGGCAAAGCTTGTCTTGGTGCAAACATGCATTGCAGTAATGGGCCATATACACCAGGGCAATGTTCTCCGTAGTGCTAATGTGAAATGACACTAGTACTAGGGCAAAGGTTGCCTTGGTGCAAACATGCATTGCAGTAATGGGCCCTACACACCAGGGCAATGTTCTCCGTAGTGCTAATGTGAAATGACATTAATACTAGGGCAAAGGTTGCCTTGGTTCAAACATGCATTGCAGTAATGGGCTCTACACACCAGGGCAATGTTCTCCGTAGTGCTACTGTGAAATGACACTAGTACGAGGGAAAAGCTTGCCTTGGTGCAAACATGCATTGCAGTAATGGACCCTATACACCAGGGCAATGTTCTCTGTAGTGCTAATGTGAAATGACACTAGTACTAGGTCAAAGGTTGCCTTGGTGCAAAAATGCATTGTAGTAATGGGCCCTATACACCAGTGCAATGTTCTCCGTAGTGCTAATGTGAAATGACACTAGTACTAGCGCAAAGGTTGCCTTGGTGCAAACATGCATTGCAGTAATGGGCCCTATAAACCAGGGCAATGTTATCCGTAGTGCTAATGTGAAATGACACTAGTACTAGGGCAAAGCTTGTCTTGGTGCAAACATGCATTGCAGTAATGGGCCCTATACACCAGGGCAATGTTCTCCGTAGTGCTAATGTGAAATGACACTAGTACTAGGGCAAAGCTTGCCTTGGTGCAAACATGCATTGCAGTAATGGGCTCTATACACCAGTGCAATGTTCTCCGTAGTGCTAATGTGAAATGACACTAGTACTAGCGCAAAGGTTGCCTTGGTGCAAACATGCATTGCAGTAATGGGCTCTATACACCAGTGCAATGTTCTCCGTAGTGCTAATGTGAAATGACACTAGTACTAGCGCAAAGGTTGCCTTGGTGCAAACATGCATTGCAGTAATGGGCTCTATACACCAGTGCAATGTTCTCCGTAGTGCTAATGTGAAATGACACTAGTACTAGCGCAAAGGTTGCCTTGGTGCAAACATGCATTGCAGTAATGGGCCCTATACACCAGGGCAATGTTATCCGTAGTGCTAATGTGAAATGACACTAGTACTAGGGCAAAGCTTGTCTTGGTGCAAACATGCATTGCAGTAATGGGCCCTATACACCAGGGCAATGTTCTTTGTAGTGCTAATGTGAAATGACATTAATACTAGGGCAAAGGTTACCTTGGTTCAAACATGCATTGCAGTAATGGGCTCTACACACCAGGGCAATGTTCTCCGTAGTGCTAATGTGAAATGACACTAGTACTAGGGCAAAGCTTGTCTTGGTGCAAACATGCATTGCAGTAATGGACCCTATACACCAGGGCAATGTTCTCTGTAGTGCTAATGTGAAATGACACTAGTACTAGGGCAAAGCTTGTCTTGGTGCAAACATGCATTGCAGTAATGGACCCTATACACCAGGGCAATGTTCTCTGTAGTGCTAATGTGAAATGACACTAGTACTAGGGCAAAGCTTGTCTTGGTGCAAACATGCATTGCAGTAATGGGCACTATACACAGGGCAATGTTCTCCGTAGTGCTAATGTGAAATGACATTAATACTAGGGCAAAGGTTGCCTTGGTGCAAACATGCATTGCAGTAATGGGCACTATACACAGGGCAATGTTCTCCGTAGTGCTAATGTGAAATGACATTAATACTAGGGCAAAGGTTGCCTTGGTGCAAACATGCATTGCAGTAATGGGCTCTATACACCAGGGCAATGTTCTCCGTAGTGCTAATGTGAAATGACACTAGTACAAGGGCAAAGGTTGCCTTGGTGCAAACATGCATTGCAGTAATGGGCTCTATAACCCAGGGCAATGTTCTCCGTAGTGCTAATGTGAAATTACATTAATACTAGGGCAAAGGTTGCCTTGGTGCAAACATGCATTGCAGTAATGGGCACTATACACAGGGCAATGTTCTCCGTAGTGCTAATGTGAAATGACATTAATACTAGGGCAAAGCTTGTCTTGGTGCAAACATGCATTGCAGTAATGGGCCCTATACACCAGGGCAGAGTTCTCTGTAGTGCTAATGTGAAATGACACTAGTACAAGGGCAAAGGTTGCCTTGGTGCAAACATGCATTGCAGTAATGGGCTCTATACACCAGGGCAATGTTCTCCGTAGTGCTAATGTGAAATTACATTAATACTAGGGCAAAGGTTGCCTTGGTGCAAACATGCATTGCAGTAATGGGCACTATACACAGGGCAATGTTCTCCGTAGTGCTAATGTGAAATGACACTAGTACAAGGGCAAAGGTTGCCTTGGTGCAAACATGCATTGCAGTAATGGGCTCTATACACCAGGGCAATGTTCTCCGTATTGCTAATGTGAAATGACACTAGTACTATGGCAAAGGTTGCCTTGGTGCAAACATGCATTGCAGTAATGTGCTCTATACACCAGGGCAGAGTTCTCCGCAGTGCTAATGTGAAATGACATTAATACTAGGGCAAAGGTTGCCTTGGTGCAAACATGCATTGCAGTAATGGGCCCTATACACAGGGCAATGTTCTCCGTAGTGCTAATGTGAAATGACATTAATACTAGGGCAAAGTTTGCCTTGGTGCAAACACGCATTGCAGTAATGGGCCCTATACACCAGGACAGAGTTTTCCGTAGTGCTAATGTGAAATGACACTAGAACAAGTGCAAAGGTTGCCTTGGTGCAAACATGCATGGCAGTAATTTGCTCTATACAACAGGGCAGTGTTCTCCGTAGTGCTAATGTGAAATGATACTAGTACTATGGCAAAGGTTGCCTTGGTGCAAACATGCATTGCACTAATGGGCCCTATACACCAGGGCAATGTTCTCCGTAGTGCTAAAGTGAAATTACATTAATACTAGGGCAAAGGTTGCCTTGGTGCAAACATGCATTGCAGTAATGGGCCCTATACACAGGGCAATGTTCTCCGTAGTGCTAATGTGAAATGACATTAATACTAGGGCAAAGGTTGCCTTGGGGCAAACATGCATTGCAGTAATGGGCCCTATACACCAGGGCAGAGTTCTCCGTAGTGCTAATGTGAAATGACACTAGTACAAGGGCAAAGGTTGCCTTGGTGCAAACATGCATTGCAGTAATGGGCTCTATACACCACGGCAGAGTTCTCCGTAGTGCTAATGTGAAATGACACTAGTACAAGGGCAAAGGTTGCCTTGGTGCAAACATGCATTGCAGTAATGGGCTCTATACACCAGGGCAATGTTCTCCGTAGTGTTAATGTGAAATTACATTAATACTAGGGCAAAGGTTGCCTTGGTGCAAACATGCATTGCAGTAATGGGCACTATACACAGGGCAATGTTCTCCGTAGTGCTAATGTGAAATGACATTAATACTAGGGCAAAGGTTGCCTTGGTGCAAACATGCATTGCAGTAATGGGCACTATACACAGGGCAATGTTCTCCGTAGTGCTAATGTGAAATGACATTAATACTAGGGCAAAGCTTGTCTTGGTGCAAACATGCATTGCAGTAATGGGCCCTATACACCAGGGCAGAGTTCTCTGTAGTGCTAATGTGAAATGACACTAGTACAAGGGCAAAGGTTGCCTTGGTGCAAACATGCATTGCAGTAATGGGCTCTATACACCAGGGCAATGTTCTCCGTAGTGCTAATGTGAAATTACATTAATACTAGGGCAAAGGTTGCCTTGGTGCAAACATGCATTGCAGTAATGGGCACTATACACAGGGCAATGTTCTCCGTACTGCTAATGTGAAATGACACTAGTACAAGGGCAAAGGTTGCCTTGGTGCAAACATGCATTGCAGTAATTGGCTCTATACACCAGGGCAATGTTCTCCGTATTGCTAATGTGAAATGACAGTAGTACTAGGGCAAAGGTTGCCTTGGTGCAAACATGCATTGCAGTAATGTGCTCTATACACCAGGGCAGAGTTCTCCGTAGAGCTAATTTGAAATGACATTAATACTAGAGCAAAGGTTGCCTTGGTGCAAACATGCATTGCAGTAATGGGCTCTATACACCAGGGCAGAGTTCTCCGTAGTGCTAATGTGAAATGACACTAGTACAAGGGCAAAGGTTGCCTTAGTGCAAACATGCATTGCAGTAATGGGCTCTATACACCAGGGAAATGTTCTCCGTAGTGCTAATGTGAAATGACATTAATACTAGGGCAAAGGTTGCCTTGGTGCAAACATGCATTGCAGTAATGGGCCCTATACACAGGGCAATGTTCTCTGTAGTGCTAATGTGAAATGACATTAATACTAGGGCAAAGGTTGCCTTGGTGCAAACATGCATTGCAGTAATGGGCCCTATACACCAGTGCAGAGTTCTCCGTAGTGCTAATGTGAAATGATACTAGTACAAGGGCAAAGGTTGCCTTGGTGCAAACATGCATTGCAGTAATGTGCTCTATACACCAGGGCAGAGTTCTCCGTAGTGCTAATGTGAAATGACATTAATACTAGGGCAAAGGTTGCCTTGGTGCAAACATGCATTGCAGTAATGGGCCCTATACACCAGGGCAGAGTTCTCTGTAGTGCTAATGTGAAATGACACTAGTACTAGGGCAAAGGTTGCCTTGGTGCAAACATGCATTGCAGTAATGGGCTCTATGCACCAGGGCAGAGTTCTCCGTAGTGCTAATGTGAAATGACATTAATACTAGGGCAAAGGTTGTCTTGGTGCAAACATGCATTGCAGTAATGGGCCCTATACACCAGGGCAGAGTTCTCCGTAGTGCTAATGTGAAATGACACTAGTACAAGGGCAAAGGTTGCCTTGGTGCAAACATGCATTGCAGTAATGGGCTCTATACACCAGTGCAATGTTCTCCGTAGTGCTAATGTGAAATGACACTAGTACTAGGGCAAAGCTTGTCTTGGTGCAAACATGCATTGCAGTAATGGGCCCTATACACCAGGGCAATGTTCTCCGTAGTGCTAATGTGAAATGACACTAGTACTAGGGCAAAGGTTGCCTTGGTGCAAACATGCATTTCAGTAATGGGCCCTACACACCAGGGCAATGTTCTCCATAGTGCTAATGTGAAATGACATTAATACTAGGGCAAAGGTTGCCTTGGTTCAAACATGCATTGCAGTAATGGGCTCTACACACCAGGGCAATGTTCTCCGTAGTGCTAATGTGAAATGACACTAGTACTAGGGCAAAGCTTGTCTTGGTGCAAACATGCATTGCAGTAATGGAACCTATACACCAGGGCAATGTTCTCTGTAGTGCTAATGTGAAATGACACTAGTACTAGGTCAAAGGTTGCCTTGGTGCAAACATGCATTGTAGTAATGGGCCCTATGCACCAGTGCAATGTTCTCCGTAGTGCTAATGTGAAATGACACTAGTACTAGCGCAAAGGTTGCCTTGGTGCAAACATGCATTGCAGTAATGGGCCCTATAAACCAGGGCAATGTTATCCGTAGTGCTAATGTGAAATGACACTAGTACTAGGGCAAAGCTTGTCTTGGTGCAAACATGCATTGCAGTAATGGGCCCTATACACCAGGGCAATGTTCTCCGTAGTGCTAATGTGAAATGACACTAGTACTAGGGCAAAGCTTGCCTTGGTGCAAACATGCATTGCAGTAATGGGCCCTACACACCAGGGCAATGTTCTCCGTAGTGCTAATGTGAAATGACACTAGTACTAGGGCAAAGCTTGCCTTGGTTCAAACATGCATTGCAGTAATGGGCTCTACACACCAGGGCAATGTTCTCTGTAGTGCTAATGTGCAAACATGCATTTCAGTAATGGGCCCTATACACCAGGGCAATGTTCTCTGTAGTGCTAATGTGAAATGACACTAGTACTAGGTCAAAGGTTGCCTTGGTGCAAACATGCATTGTAGTAATGGGCACTATACACAGGGCAATGTTCTCCGTAGTGCTAATGTGAAATGACACTAGTACAAGGGCAAAGGTTGCCTTGGTGCAAACATGCATTGCAGTAATCGGCTCTATACACCAGGGCAATGTTCTCCGTATTGCTAATGTGAAATGACACTAGTACTATGGCAAAGGTTGCCTTGGTGCAAACATGCATTGCAGTAATGTGCTCTATACACCAGGGCAGAGTTCTCCGTAGTGCTAATGTGAAATGACATTAATACTAGGGCAAAGGTTGCCTTGGTGCAAACATGCATTGCAGTAATGGGCTCTATACACCAGGGCAGAGTTCTCCGTAGTGCTAATGTGAAATGACACTAGTACAAGGGCAAAGGTTGCCTTGGTGCAAACATGCATTGCAGTAATGGACTCTATACACCAGGGCAATGTTCTCCGTAGTGCTAATGTGAAATGACATTAATGCTAGGGCAAAGGTTGCCTTGGTGCAAACATGCATTGCAGTAATGGGCCCTATACACAGGGCAATGTTCTCCGTAGTGCTAATGTGAAATGACATTAATACTAGGGCAAAGTTTGCCTTGGTGCAAACATGCATTGCAGTAATGGGCCCTATACACCAGGGCAGAGTTTTCCGTAGTGTTAATGTGAAATGACACTAGAACAAGTACAAAGGTTGCCTTGGTGCAAACATGCATGGCAGTAATTTGCTCTATACAACAGGGCAGTGTTCTCCGTAGTGCTAATGTGAAATGATACTAGTACTATGGCAAAGGTTGCCTTGGTGCAAACATGCATTGCAGTAATGGGCCCTATACACCAGGGCAATGTTCCCCGTAGTGCTAAAGTGAAATTACATTAATACTAAGGCAAAGGTTGCCTTGGTGCAAACATGCATTGCAGTAATGGGCCCTATACACAGGGCAATGTTCTCCGTAGTGCTAATGTGAAATGACATTAATACTAGGGCAAAGGTTGCCTTGGGGCAAACATGCATTGCAGTAATGGGCCCTATACACCAGGGCAGAGTTCTCCGTAGTGCTAATGTGAAATGACACTAGTACAAGGGCAAAGGTTGCCTTGGTGCAAACATGCATTGCAGTAATGGGCTCTATACACCACGGCAGAGTTCTCCGTAGTGCTAATGTGAAATGACACTAGTACAAGGGCAAAGGTTGCCTTGGTGCAAACATGCATTGCAGTAATGGGCTCTATACACCAGGGCAATGTTCTCCGTAGTGTTAATGTGAAATTACATTAATACTAGCGCAAAGGTTGCCTTGGTGCAAACATGCATTGCAGTAATGGGCACTATACACAGGGCAATGTTCTCCGTAGTGCTAATGTGAAATGACATTAATACTAGGGCAAAGGTTGCCTTGGTGCAAACATGCATTGCAGTAATGGGCACTATACACAGGGCAATGTTCTCCGTAGTGCTAATGTGAAATGACATTAATACTAGGGCAAAGGTTGCCTTGGTGCAAACATGCATTGCAGTAATGGGCTCTATACACCAGGGCAATTTTCTCCGTAGTGCTAATGTGAAATGACACTAGTACAAGGGCAAAGGTTGCCTTGGTGCAAACATGCATTGCAGTAATGGGCTCTATACACCAGGGCAATGTTCTCCGTAGTGCTAATGTGAAATTACATTAATACTAGGGCAAAGGTTGCCTTGGTGCAACATGCATTGCAGTAATGGGCACTATACACAGGGCAATGTTCTCCGTAGTGCTAATGTGAAATGACATTAATACTAGGGCAAAGCTTGTCTTGGTGCAAACATGCATTGCAGTAATGGGCCCTATACACCAGGGCAGAGTTCTCTTTAGTGCTAATGTGAAATGACACTAGTACAAGGGCAAAGGTTGCCTTGGTGCAAACATGCATTGCAGTAATGGGCTCTATATACCAGGGCAATGTTCTCCGTAGTGCTAATGTGAAATTACATTAATACTAGGGCAAAGGTTGCCTTGGTGCAAACATGCATTGCAGTAATGGGCACTATACACAGGGCAATGTTCTCCGTAGTGCTAATGTGAAATGACACTAGTACAAGGGCAAAGGTTGCCTTGGTGCAAACATGCATTGCAGTAATGGGCTCTATGCACCAGGGCAATGTTCTCCGTATTGCTAATGTGAAATGACACTAGTACTAGGGCAAAGGTTGCCTTGGTGCAAACATGCATTGCAGTAATGTGCTCTATACACCAGGGCAGAGTTCTCCGTAGTGCTAATTTGAAATGACATTAATACTAGAGCAAAGGTTGCCTTGGTGCAAACATGCATTGCAGTAATGGGCTCTATACACCAGGGCAGAGTTCTCCGTAGTGCTAATGTGAAATGACACTAGTACAAGGGCAAAGGTTGCCTTGGTGCAAACATGCATTGCAGTAATGGGCTCTATACACCAGGGCAATGTTCTCCGTAGTGCTAATGTGAAATTACATTAATACTAGGGCAAAGGTTGCCTTGGTGCAAACATGCATTGCAGTAATGGGCCCTATACACAGGGCAATGTTCTCCGTAGTGCTAATGTGAAATGACATTAATACTAGGGCAAAGGTTGCCTTGGTGCAAACATGCATTGCAGTAATGGGCCCTATACACCAGGGCAGAGTTCTCCGTAGTGCTAATGTGAAATGACACTAGTACAAGGGCAAAGGTTGCCTTGGTGCAAACATGCATTGCAGTAATGTGCTCTATACACCAGGGCAGAGTTCTCCGTAGTGCTAATGTGAAATGACATTAATACTAGGGCAAAGGTTGCCTTGGTGCAAACATGCATTGCAGTAATGGGCCCTATACACCAGTGCAGAGTTCTCTGTAGTGCTAATGTGAAATGACACTAGTACTAGGGCAAAGGTTGCCTTGGTGCAAACATGCATTGCAGTAATAGGCTCTATGCACCAGGGCAGAGTTCTCCGCAGTGCTAATGTGAAATGACATTAATACTAGGGCGAAGGTTGTCTTGGTGCAAACATGCATTGCAGTAATGGGCCCTATACACCAGGGCAGAGTTCTCCGTAGTGCTAATGTGAAATGACACTAGTACAAGGGCAAAGGTTGCCTTGGTGCAAACATGCATTGCAGTAATGGGCTCTATACACCAGTGCAATGTTCTCCGTAGTGCTAATGTGAAATGACACTAGTACTAGCGCAAAGGTTGCCTTGGTGCAAACATGCATTGCAGTAATGGGCTCTATACACCAGTGCAATGTTCTCCGTAGTGCTAATGTGAAATGACACTAGTACTAGCGCAAAGGTTGCCTTGGTGCAAACATGCATTGCAGTAATGGGCCCTATACACCAGGGCAATGTTATCCGTAGTGCTAATGTGAAATGACACTAGTACTAGGGCAAAGCTTGTCTTGGTGCAAACATGCATTGCAGTAATGGGCCCTATACACCAGGGCAATGTTCTCCGTAGTGCTAATGTGAAATGACACTAGTACTAGGGCAAAGGTTGCCTTGGTGCAAACATGCATTGTAGTAATGGGCCCTATACACCAGTGCAATGTTCTCCGTAGTGCTAATGTGAAATGACACTAGTACTAGCGCAAAGGTTGCCTTGGTGCAAACATGCATTGCAGTAATGGGCTCTATACACCAGGGCAGAGTTCTCCGTAGTGCTAATGTGAAATGACACTAGTACAAGGGCAAAGGTTGCCTTGGTGCAAACATGCATTGCAGTAATGGGCTCTATACACCAGGGCAGAGTTCTCCGTAGTGCTAATGTGAAATGACACTAGTACAAGGGCAAAGGTTGCCTTGGTGCAAACATGCATTGCAGTAATGGGCCCTACACACCAGGGCAATGTTCTCCGTAGTGCTAATGTGAAATGACATTAATACTAGGGCAAAGGTTGCCTTGGTTCAAACATGCATTGCAGTAATGGGCTCTACACACCAGGGCAATGTTCTCCGTAGTGCTAATGTGAAATGACACTAGTACTAGGGCAAAGCTTGTCTTGGTGCAAACATGCATTGCAGTATTGGACCCTATACACCAGGGCAATGTTCTCTGTAGTGCTAATGTGAAATGACACTAGTACTAGGTCAAAGGTTGCCTTGGTGCAAACATGCATTGTAGTAATGGGCCCTATACACCAGTGCAATGTTCTCCGTAGTGCTAATGTGAAATGACACTAGTACTAGCGCAAAGGTTGCCTTGGTGCAAACATGCATTGCAGTAATGGGCTCTATACACCAGGGCAGAGTTCTCCGTAGTGCTAATGTGAAATGACACTAGTACAAGGGCAAAGGTTGCCTTGGTGCAAACATGCATTGCAGTAATGGGCTCTATACACCAGGGCAGAGTTCTCCGTAGTGCTAATGTGAAATGACACTAGTACAAGGGCAAAGGTTGCCTTGGTGCAAACATGCATTGCAGTAATGGGCTCTATACACCAGGGCAATGTTCTCCGTAGTGCTAAT
The DNA here is from genome assembly GCF_040938575.1 of Ambystoma mexicanum. Classification (NCBI taxonomy): domain Eukaryota; kingdom Metazoa; phylum Chordata; class Amphibia; order Caudata; family Ambystomatidae; genus Ambystoma; species Ambystoma mexicanum. The sequence goes on along the minus strand of NC_090936.1, from coordinate 292,044,588 downwards.
GTGAAATGACATTAATACTAGGGCAAAGGTTGCCTTGGTGCAAACATGCATTGCAGTAATGGGCCGTATACACAGGGCAATGTTCTCCGTAGTGCTAATGTGAAATGACATTAATACTAGGGCAAAGTTTGCCTTGGTGCAAACATGCATTGCAGTAATGGGCCCTATACACCAGGGCAGAGTTTTCCGTAGTGCTAATGTGAAATGACACTAGAACAAGTGCAAAGGTTGCCTTGGTGCAAACATGCATGGCAGTAATTTGCTCTATACAACAGGGCAGTGTTCTCCGTAGTGCTAATGTGAAATGATACTAGTACTATGGCAAAGGTTGCCTTGGTGCAAACATGCATTGCAGTAATGGGCCCTATACACCAGGGCAATGTTCTCCGTAGTGCTAATGAGAAATTACATTAATACTAGCGCAAAGGTTGCCTTGGTGCAAACATGCATTGCAGTAATGGGCACTATACACAGGGCAATGTTCTCCGTAGTGCTAATGTGAAATGACATTAATACTAGGGCAAAGGTTGCCTTGGTGCAAACATGCATTGCAGTAATGGCCACTATAAACAGGGCAATGTTCTCCGTAGTGCTAATGTGAAATGACATTAATACTAGGGCTAAGGTTGCCTTGGTGCAAACATGCATTGCAGTAATGGGCTCTATACACCAGGGCAATTTTCTCCGTAGTGCTAATGTGAAATGACACTAGTACAAGGGCAAAGGTTGCCTTGGTGCAAACATGCATTGCAGTAATGGGCTCTATACACCAGGGCAATGTTCTCCGTAGTGCTAATGTGAAATTACATTAATACTAGGGCAAAGGTTGCCTTGGTGCAACATGCATTGCAGTAATGGGCACTATACACAGGGCAATGTTCTCCGTAGTGCTAATGTGAAATGACATTAATACTAGGGCAAAGCTTGTCTTGGTGCAAACATGCATTGCAGTAATGGGCCCTATACACCAGGGCAGAGTTCTCTGTAGTGCTAATGTGAAATGACACTAGTACAAGGGCAAAGGTTGCCTTGGTGCAAACATGCATTGCAGTAATGGGCTCTATACACCAGGGCAATGTTCTCCGTAGTGCTAATGTGAAATTACATTAATACTAGGGCAAAGGTTGCCTTGGTGCAAACATGCATTGCAGTAATGGGCACTATACACAGGGCAATGTTCTCCGTAGTGCTAATGTGAAATGACACTAGTACAAGGGCAAAGGTTGCCTTGGTGCAAACATGCATTGCAGTAATGGGCTCTATACACCAGGGCAATGTTCTCCGTATTGCTAATGTGAAATGACACTAGTACTAGGGCAAAGGTTGCCTTGGTGCAAACATGCATTGCAGTAATGTGCTCTATACACCAGGGCAGAGTTCTCCGTAGTGCTAATTTGAAATGACATTAATACTAGAGCAAAGGTTGCCTTGGTGCAAACATGCATTGCAGTAATGGGCTCTATACACCAGGGCAGAGTTCTCCGTAGTGCTAATGTGAAATGACACTAGTACAAGGGCAAAGGTTGCCTTGGTGCAAACATGCATTGCAGTAATGGGCTCTATACACCAGGGCAATGTTCTCCGTAGTGCTAATGTGAAATTACATTAATACTAGGGCAAAGGTTGCCTTGGTGCAAACATGCATTGCAGTAATGGGCCCTATACACAGGGCAATGTTCTCCGTAGTGCTAATGTGAAATGACATTAATACTAGGGCAAAGGTTGCCTTGGTGCAAACATGCATTGCAGTAATGGGCCCTATACACCAGGGCAGAGTTCTCCGTAGTGCTAATGTGAAATGACACTAGTACAAGGGCAAAGGTTGCCTTGGTGCAAACATGCATTGCAGTAATGTGCTCTATACACCAGGGCAGAGTTCTCCGTAGTGCTAATGTGAAATGAGATTAATACTAGGGCAAAGGTTGCCTTGGTGCAAACATGCATTGCAGTAATGGGCCCTATACACCAGGGCAGAGTTCTCTGTAGTGCTAATGTGAAATGACACTAGTACTAGGGCAAAGGTTGCCTTGGTGCAAACATGCATTGCAGTAATGGGCTCTATGCACCAGGGCAGAGTTCTCCGTAGTGCTAATGTGAAATGACATTAATACTAGGGCAAAGGTTGTCTTGGTGCAAACATGCATTGCAGTAATGGGCCCTATACACCAGGGCAGAGTTCTCCGTAGTGCTAATGTGAAATGACACTAGTACAAGGGCAAAGGTTGCCTTGGTGCAAACATGCATTGCAGTAATGGGCTCTATACACCAGTGCAATGTTCTCCGTAGTGCTAATGTGAAATGACACTAGTACTAGCGCAAAGGTTGCCTTGGTGCAAACATGCATTGCAGTAATGGGCTCTATACACCAGTGCAATGTTCTCCGTAGTGCTAATGTGAAATGACACTAGTACTAGCGCAAAGGTTGCCTTGGTGCAAACATGCATTGCAGTAATGGGCCCTATACACCAGGGCAATGTTATCCGTAGTGCTAATGTGAAATGACACTAGTACTAGGGCAAAGCTTGTCTTGGTGCAAACATGCATTGCAGTAATGGGCCCTATACACCAGGGAAATGTTCTCCGTAGTGCTAATGTGAAATGACACTAGTACTAGTGCAAAGGTTGCCTTGGTGCAAACATGCATTGCAGTAATGGGCCCTACACACCAGGGCAATGTTCTCCGTAGTGCTAATGTGAAATGACATTAATACTAGGGCAAAGGTTGCCTTGGTTCAAACATGCATTGCAGTAATGGGCTCTACACACCAGGGCAATGTTCTCCGTAGTGCTAATGTGAAATGACACTAGTACTAGGGCAAAGCTTGTCTTGGTGCAAACATGCATTGCAGTAATGGACCCTATACACCAGGGCAATGTTCTCTGTAGTGCTAATGTGAAATGACACTAGTACTAGGTCAAAGGTTGCCTTGGTGCAAACATGCATTGCAGTAATGGGCCCTATACACCAGTGCAATGTTCTCCGTAGTGCTAATGTGAAATGACACTAGTACTAGCGCAAAGGTTGCCTTGGTGCAAACATGCATTGCAGTAATGGGCCCTATACACCAGGGCAATGTTATCCGTAGTGCTAATGTGAGATGACACTAGTACTAGGGCAAAGCTTGTCTTGGTGCAAACATGCATTGCAGTAATGGGCCCTATAAACCAGGGCAATGTTCTCCGTAGTGCTAATGTGAAATGACACTAGTACTAGGGCAAAGGTTGCCTTGGTGCAAACATGCATTGCAGTAATGGGCCCTACACACCAGGGCAATGTTCTCCGTAGTGCTAATGTGAAATGACACTAGTACAAGGGCAAAGGTTGCCTTGGTGCAAACATGCATTGCAGTAATGGGCTCTATACACCAGGGCAATGTTCTCCGTAGTGCTAATGTGAAATTACATTAATACTAGGGCAAAGGTTGCCTTGGTGCAAACATGCATTGCAGTAATGGGCCCTATACACCAGGGCAGAGTTTTCCGTAGTGCTAATGTGAAATTACACTAGAACAAGTGCAAAGGTTGCCTTGGTGCAAACATGCATGGCAGTAATTTGCTCTATACAACAGGGCAGTGTTCTCCGTAGTGCTAATGTGAAATGATACTAGTACTATGGCAAAGGTTGCCTTGGTGCAAACATGCATTGCAGTAATGGGCCCTATACACCAGGGCAATGTTCTCCGTAGTGCTAATGTGAAATTACATTAATACTAGCGCAAAGGTTGCCTTGGTGCAAACATGCATTGCAGTAATGGGCACTATACACAGGGCAATGTTCTCCGTAGTGCTAATGTGAAATGACATTAATACTAGGGCAAAGGTTGCCTTGGTGCAAACATGCATTGCAGTAATGGCCACTATACACAGGGCAATGTTCTCCGTAGTGCTAATGTGAAATGACATTAATACTAGGGCAAAGGTTGCCTTGGTGCAAACATGCATTGCAGTAATGGGCTCTATACACCAGGGCAATTTTCTCCGTAGTGCTAATGTGAAATGACACTAGTACAAGGGCAAAGGTTGCCTTGGTGCAAACATGCATTGCAGTAATGGGCTCTATACACCAGGGCAATGTTCTCCGTAGTGCTAATGTGAAATTACATTAATACTAGGGCAAAGGTTGCCTTGGTGCAACATGCATTGCAGTAATGGGCACTATACACAGGGCAATGTTCTCCGTAGTGCTAATGTGAAATGACATTAATACTAGGGCAAAGCTGGTCTTGGTGCAAACATGCATTGCAGTAATGGGCCCTATACACCAGGGCAGAGTTCTCTGTAGTGCTAATGTGAAATGACACTAGTACAAGGGCAAAGGTTGCCTTGGTGCAAACATGCATTGCAGTAATGGGCTCTATACACCAGGGCAATGTTCTCCGTAGTGCTAATGTGAAATTACATTAATACTAGGGCAAAGGTTGCCTTGGTGCAAACATGCATTGCAGTAATGGGCACTATACACAGGGCAATGTTCTCCGTAGTGCTAATGTGAAATGACACTAGTACAAGGGCAAAGGTTGCCTTGATGCAAACATGCATTGCAGTAATGGGCTCTATACACCAGGGCAATGTTCTCCGTATTGCTAATGTGAAATGACACTAGTACTAGGGCAAAGGTTGCCTTGGTGCAAACATGCATTGCAGTAATGTGCTCTATACACCAGGGCAGAGTTCTCCGTAGTGCTAATTTGAAATGACATTAATACTAGAGCAAAGGTTGCCTTGGTGCAAACATGCATTGCAGTAATGGGCTCTATACACCAGGGCAGAGTTCTCCGTAGTGCTAATGTGAAATGACACTAGTACAAGGGCAAAGGTTGCCTTGGTGCAAACATGCATTGCAGTAATGGGCTCTATACACCAGGGCAATGTTCTCCGTAGTGCTAATGTCAAATTACATTAATACTAGGGCAAAGGTTGCCTTGGTGCAAACATGCATTGCAGTAATGGGCCCTATACACAGGGCAATGTTCTCCGTAGTGCTAATGTGAAATGACATTAATACTAGGGCAAAGGTTGCCTTGGTGCAAACATGCATTGCAGTAATGGGCCCTATACACCAGGGCAGAGTTCTCCGTAGTGCTAATGTGAAATGACACTAGTACAAGGGCAAAGGTTGCCTTGGTGCAAACATGCATTGCAGTAATGTGCTCTATACACCAGGGCAGAGTTCTCCGTAGTGCTAATGTGAAATGAGATTAATACTAGGGCAAAGGTTGCCTTGGTGCAAACATGCATTGCAGTAATGGGCCCTATACACCAGGGCAGAGTTCTCTGTAGTGCTAATGTGAAATGACACTAGTACTAGGGCAAAGGTTGCCTTGGTGCAAACATGCATTGCAGTAATGGGCTCTATGCACCAGGGCAGAGTTCTCCGTAGTGCTAATGTGAAATGACATTAATACTAGGGCAAAGGTTGTCTTGGTGCAAACATGCATTGCAGTAATGGGCCCTATACACCAGGGCAGAGTTCTCCGTAGTGCTAATGTGAAATGACACTAGTACAAGGGCAAAGGTTGCCTTGGTGCAAACATGCATTGCAGTAATGGGCTCTATACACCAGTGCAATGTTCTCCGTAGTGCTAATGTGAAATGACACTAGTACTAGCGCAAAGGTTGCCTTGGTGCAAACATGCATTGCAGTAATGGGCTCTATACACCAGTGCAATGTTCTCCGTAGTGCTAATGTGAAATGACACTAGTACTAGCGCAAAGGTTGCCTTGGTGCAAACATGCATTGCAGTAATGGGCCCTATACACCAGGGCAATGTTATCCGTAGTGCTAATGTGAAATGACACTAGTACTAGGGCAAAGCTTGTCTTGGTGCAAACATGCATTGCAGTAATGGGCCCTATACACCAGGGCAGAGTTCTCCGTAGTGCTAATGTGAAATGACACTAGTACAAGGGCAAAGGTTGCCTTGGTGCAAACATGCATTGCAGTAATGGGCTCTATACACCAGGGCAATGTTCTCCGTAGTGCTAATGTGAAATTACATTAATACTAGGGCAAAGGTTGCCTTGGTGCAAACATGCATTGCAGTAATGGGCACTATACACAGGGCAATGTTCTCCGTAGTGCTAATGTGAAATGACACTAGTACAAGGGCAAAGGTTGCCTTGATGCAAACATGCATTGCAGTAATGGGCTCTATACACCAGGGCAATGTTCTCCGTATTGCTAATGTGAAATGACACTAGTACTAGGGCAAAGGTTGCCTTGGTGCAAACATGCATTGCAGTAATGTGCTCTATACACCAGGGCAGAGTTCTCCGTAGTGCTAATTTGAAATGACATTAATACTAGAGCAAAGGTTGCCTTGGTGCAAACATGCATTGCAGTAATGGGCTCTATACACCAGGGCAGAGTTCTCCGTAGTGCTAATGTGAAATGACACTAGTACAAGGGCAAAGGTTGCCTTGGTGCAAACATGCATTGCAGTAATGGGCTCTATACACCAGGGCAATGTTCTCCGTAGTGCTAATGTGAAATTACATTAATACTAGGGCAAAGGTTGCCTTGGTGCAAACATGCATTGCAGTAATGGGCTCTATACACAGGGCAATGTTCTCCGTAGTGCTAATGTGAAATGACATTAATACTAGGGCAAAGGTTGCCTTGGTGCAAACATGCATTGCAGTAATGGGCCCTATACACCAGGGCAGAGTTCTCCGTAGTGCTAATGTGAAATGACACTAGTACAAGGGCAAAGGTTGCCTTGGTGCAAACATGCATTGCAGTAATGTGCTCTATACACCAGGGCAGAGTTCTCCGTAGTGCTAATGTGAAATGAGATTAATACTAGGGCAAAGGTTGCCTTGGTGCAAACATGCATTGCAGTAATGGGCCCTATACACCAGGGCAGAGTTCTCTGTAGTGCTAATGTGAAATGACACTAGTACTAGGGCAAAGGTTGCCTTGGTGCAAACATGCATTGCAGTAATGGGCTCTATGCACCAGGGCAGAGTTCTCCGTAGTGCTAATGTGAAATGACATTAATACTAGGGCAAAGGTTGTCTTGGTGCAAACATGCATTGCAGTAATGGGCCCTATACACCAGGGCAGAGTTCTCCGTAGTGCTAATGTGAAATGACACTAGTACAAGGGCAAAGGTTGCCTTGGTGCAAACATGCATTGCAGTAATGGGCTCTATACACCAGTGCAATGTTCTCCGTAGTGCTAATGTGAAATGACACTAGTACTAGCGCAAAGGTTGCCTTGGTGCAAACATGCATTGCAGTAATGGGCTCTATACACCAGTGCAATGTTCTCCGTAGTGCTAATGTGAAATGACACTAGTACTAGCGCAAAGGTTGCCTTGGTGCAAACATGCATTGCAGTAATGGGCCCTATACACCAGGGCAATGTTATCCGTAGTGCTAATGTGAAATGACACTAGTACTAGGGCAAAGCTTGTCTTGGTGCAAACATGCATTGCAGTAATGGGCCCTATACACCAGGGCAATGTTCTCCGTAGTGCTAATGTGAAATGACACTAGTACTAGTGCAAAGGTTGCCTTGGTGCAAACATGCATTGCAGTAATGGGCCCTACACACCAGGGCAATGTTCTCCGTAGTGCTAATGTGAAATGACATTAATACTAGGGCAAAGGTTGCCTTGGTTCAAACATGCATTGCAGTAATGGGCTCTACACACCAGGGCAATGTTCTCCGTAGTGCTAATGTGAAATGACACTAGTACTAGGGCAAAGCTTGTCTTGGTGCAAACATGCATTGCAGTAATGGACCCTATACACCAGGGCAATGTTCTCTGTAGTGCTAATGTGAAATGACACTAGTACTAGGTCAAAGGTTGCCTTGGTGCAAACATGCATTGCAGTAATGGGCCCTATACACCAGTGCAATGTTCTCCGTAGTGCTAATGTGAAATGACACTAGTACTAGGTCAAAGGTTGCCTTGGTGCAAACATGCATTGCAGTAATGGGCCCTATACACCAGGGCATTGTTATCCGTAGTGCTAATGTGAGATGACACTAGTACTAGGGCAAAGCTTGTCTTGGTGCAAACATGCATTGCAGTAATGGGCCCTATAAACCAGGGCAATGTTCTCCGTAGTGCTAATGTGAAATGACACTAGTACTAGGGCAAAGGTTGCCTTGGTGCAAACATGCATTGCAGTAATGGGCCCTACACACCAGGGCAATGTTCTCCGTAGTGCTAATGTGAAATGACACTAGTACTAGGGCAAAGCTTGCCTTGGTTCAAACATGCATGGCAGTAATGGGCTCTACACACCAGGGCAATGTTCTCTGTAGTGCTAATGTGCAAACATGCATTGCAGTAATGGGCCCTATACACCAGGGCAATGTTCTCTGTAGTGCTATTGTGAAATGACACTAGTACTAGGTCAAAGGTTGCCTTGGTGCAAACATGCATTGTAGTAATGGGCCCTATACACCAGGGCAATGTTCTCCGTAGTGCTAATGTGAAATTACATTAATACCAGGGCAAAGGTTGCCTTGGTGCAAACATGCATTGCAGTAATGGGCTCTATACACCAGGGCAATGTTCTCCGTAGTGCTAATGTGAAATGACATTAATACTAGGGCAAAGGTTGCCTTGGTGCAAACATGCATTGCAGTAATGGGCCCTATACACAGGGCAATGTTCTCCGTAGTGCTAATGTGAAATGACACTAGTACAAGGGCAAAGGTTGCCTTGGTGCAAACATGCATTGCAGTAATGGGCTCTATACAGCAGGGCAGAGTTCTCTGTAGTGCTAATGTGAAATGACATTAATACTAGGGCAAAGGTTGCCTTGGTGCAAACATGCATTGCAGTAATGGGCCCTATACACCAGGGCAGAGTTCTCCGTAGTGCTAATGTGAAATGACACTAGTACTAGGGCAAAGGTTGCCTTGGTGCAAACATGCATTGCAGTAATGGGCCCTATACACCAGGGCAGAGTTCTCCGTAGTGCTCATGTGAAATGACACTAGTACAAGGGCAAAGGTTGCCTTGGTGCAAACATGCATTGCAGTAATGGGCTCTATACACCAGTGCAATGTTCTCCATAGTGCTAATGTGAAATGACATTAATACTAGGGCAAAGGTTGCCTTGGTGCAAACATGCATTGCAGTAATGGGCTCTATACACCAGGGCAGAGTTCTCCGTAGTGCTAATGTGAAATGACACTAGTACAAGGGCAAAGGTTGCCTTGGTGCAAACATGCATTGCAGTAATGGGCTCTATACACCAGGGAAATGTTCTCCGTAGTGCTAATGTGAAATTACATTAATACTAGGGCAAAGGTTGCCTTGGTGCAAACATGCATTGCAGTAATGGGCCCTATACACAGGGCAATGTTCTCCGTAGTGCTAATGTGAAATGACATTAATACTAGGGCAAAGTTTGCCTTGGTGCAAACACGCATTGCAGTAATGGGCCCTATACACCAGGACAGAGTTTTCCGTAGTGCTAATGTGAAATGACACTAGAACAAGTGCAAAGGTTGCCTTGGTGCAAACATGCATTGCAGTAATGGGCCCTACACACCAGGGCAATGTTCTCCGTAGTGCTAATGTGAAATGACACTAGTACTAGGGCAAAGCTTGCCTTGGTTCAAACATGCATGGCAGTAATGGGCTCTACACACCAGGGCAATGTTCTCTGTAGTGCTAATGTGCAAACATGCATTGCAGTAATGGGCCCTATACACCAGGGCAATGTTCTCTGTAGTGCTATTGTGAAATGACACTAGTACTAGGTCAAAGGTTGCCTTGGTGCAAACATGCATTGTAGTAATGGGCCCTATACACCAGGGCAATGTTCTCCGTAGTGCTAATGTGAAATTACATTAATACCAGGGCAAAGGTTGCCTTGGTGCAAACATGCATTGCAGTAATGGGCTCTATACACCAGGGCAATGTTCTCCGTAGTGCTAATGTGAAATGACATTAATACTAGGGCAAAGGTTGCCTTGGTGCAAACATGCATTGCAGTAATGGGCCCTATACACAGGGCAATGTTCTCCGTAGTGCTAATGTGAAATGACACTAGTACAAGGGCAAAGGTTGCCTTGGTGCAAACATGCGTTGCAGTAATGGGCTCTATACAGCAGGGCAGAGTTCTCTGTAGTGCTAATGTGAAATGACATTAATACTAGGGCAAAGGTTGCCTTGGTGCAAACATGCATTGCAGTAATGGGCCCTATACACCAGGGCAGAGTTCTCCGTAGTGCTAATGTGAAATGACACTAGTACTAGGGCAAAGGTTGCCTTGGTGCAAACATGCATTGCAGTAATGGGCCCTATACACCAGGGCAGAGTTCTCCGTAGTGCTCATGTGAAATGACACTAGTACAAGGGCAAAGGTTGCCTTGGTGCAAACATGCATTGCAGTAATGGGCTCTATACAGCAGGGCAGAGTTCTCTGTAGTGCTAATGTGAAATGACATTAATACTAGGGCAAAGGTTGCCTTGGTGCAAACATGCATTGCAGTAATGGGCCCTATACACCAGGGCAGAGTTCTCCGTAGTGCTAATGTGAAATGACACTAGTACTAGGGCAAAGGTTGCCTTGGTGCAAACATGCATTGCAGTAATGGGCCCTATACACCAGGGCAGAGTTCTCCGTAGTGCTCATGTGAAATGACACTAGTACAAGGGCAAAGGTTGCCTTGGTGCAAACATGCATTGCAGTAATGGGCTCTATACACCAGTGCAATGTTCTCCATAGTGCTAATGTGAAATGACATTAATACTAGGGCAAAGGTTGCCTTGGTGCAAACATGCATTGCAGTAATGGGCTCTATACACCAGGGCAGAGTTCTCCGTAGTGCTAATGTGAAATGACACTAGTACAAGGGCAAAGGTTGCCTTGGTGCAAACATGCATTGCAGTAATGGGCTCTATACACCAGGGAAATGTTCTCCGTAGTGCTAATGTGAAATTACATTAATACTAGGGCAAAGGTTGCCTTGGTGCAAACATGCATTGCAGTAATGGGCCCTATACACAGGGCAATGTTCTCCGTAGTGCTAATGTGAAATGACATTAATACTAGGGCAAAGTTTGCCTTGGTGCAAACACGCATTGCAGTAATGGGCCCTATACACCAGGACAGAGTTTTCCGTAGTGCTAATGTGAAATGACACTAGAACAAGTGCAAAGGTTGCCTTGGTGCAAACATGCGTTGCAGTAATGGGCCCTACACACCAGGGCAATGTTCTCCGTAGTGCTAATGTGAAATGACACTAGTACTAGGGCAAAGCTTGCCTTGGTTCAAACATGCATGGCAGTAATGGGCTCTACACACCAGGGCAATGTTCTCTGTAGTGCTAATGTGCAAACATGCATTGCAGTAATGGGCCCTATACACCAGGGCAATGTTCTCTGTAGTGCTATTGTGAAATGACACTAGTACTAGGTCAAAGGTTGCCTTGGTGCAAACATGCATTGTAGTAATGGGCCCTATACACCAGGGCAATGTTCTCCGTAGTGCTAATGTGAAATTACATTAATACCAGGGCAAAGGTTGCCTTGGTGCAAACATGCATTGCAGTAATGGGCTCTATACACCAGGGCAATGTTCTCCGTAGTGCTAATGTGAAATGACATTAATACTAGGGCAAAGGTTGCCTTGGTGCAAACATGCATTGCAGTAATGGGCCCTATACACAGGGCAATGTTCTCCGTAGTGCTAATGTGAAATGACACTAGTACAAGGGCAAAGGTTGCCTTGGTGCAAACATGCGTTGCAGTAATGGGCTCTATACAGCAGGGCAGAGTTCTCTGTAGTGCTAATGTGAAATGACATTAATACTAGGGCAAAGGTTGCCTTGGTGCAAACATGCATTGCAGTAATGGGCCCTATACACCAGGGCAGAGTTCTCCGTAGTGCTAATGTGAAATGACACTAGTACTAGGGCAAAGGTTGCCTTGGTGCAAACATGCATTGCAGTAATGGGCCCTATACACCAGGGCAGAGTTCTCCGTAGTGCTCATGTGAAATGACACTAGTACAAGGGCAAAGGTTGCCTTGGTGCAAACATGCATTGCAGTAATGGGCTCTATACACCAGTGCAATGTTCTCCATAGTGCTAATGTGAAATGACACTAGTACTAGCGCAAAGGTTGCCTTGGTGCAAACATGCATTGCAGTAATGGGCTCTATACACCAGTGCAATGTTCTCCGTAGTGCTAATGTGAAATGACACTAGTACTAGGGCAAAGCTTGTCTTGGTGCAAACATGCATTGCAGTAATGGGCCCTATACACCAGGGCAATGTTCTCCGTAGTGCTAATGTGAAATGACACTAGTACTAGGGCAAAGCTTGTCTTGGTGCAAACATGCATTGCAGTAATGGGCTCTATACACCAGGGCAATGTTCTCCATAGTGCTAATGTGAAATGACACTAGTACTAGGGCAAAGGTTGCCTTGGTTCAAACATGCATTGCAGTAATGGGCTCTATACACCAGGGCAATGTTCTCCGTAGTGCTAATGTGAAATTACATTAGTACTAGGGCAAAGGTTGCCTTGGTGCAAACATGCATTGCAGTAATGGGCTCTATACACCAGGGCAATGTTCTCCGTAGTGCCAATGTGAAATTACATTAGTACCAGGGCAAAGTTTGCCTTGGTGCAAACATGCATTGCAGTAATGGGCTCTATACACCAGGGCAATGTTCTCCGTAGTGCTAATGTGAAATGACACTAGTACAAGGGCAAAGGTTGCCTTGGTGCAAATATGCAATGCAGTAATGGGCCTCATGCACCAGGGCAATGTTCTCTGTAGTGCTAATGTGAAATGACATTAGTACTAGGGCAAAGTTTGCCTTGGTGCAAACATGCATTGCAGTAATGGGCTTTATGCGCCAGGGCAATGTTCTCCCTAGTGCTAATGTGAAATGACATTAGTACTAGGGCAAAGTTTTCCCTGGTGCAAACATGTATTGCAGTAAAAGGTTTCATGCACCTGGGTAATGTTCCCCCCAGTGCTAATGTGAAATGACATTAATACTAGGGCAAAGTTTCATCTGGTGCAAACATGCATTGCAGTAATAGGCTTTATGCACCAGGGCAATGTTCTCCCTAGTGCTAATGTGAAATGACATGAATACCAGAGCAAAGTTTGCAATGGTGCAAACATGCATTGCAGTAATGGGCTTTATGCACTAGGGCGATATTCTACCTAGTGCTAATGTGAAATAACATTAGTACTAGGGCAAAGTTTGCCATGGTGCAAACATGCATTGCAGTAAAAGATTTCATGCACCTGGGTAATGTTCCCCCCAGTGCTAATGTGAAATGACATTAGTACTAGGGCAAAGTTTACCCTGGTGCAAACATGCATTGCAGTAATAGGCACATTTTCAAAAAATTCTTAGTTCAAGGCTGTTAGCATCTGGAGATCGAAAAATATTTTGGCATTGTAAATAATAATTAAAAGATGGCCACCATGGAAAATGAAAGGGCATTGCAGCCCGTTTCTATTTCCATGGCAGCGAATCACAGGATGTGACCAGCAGTACTGAGCAGCGGAAGAGCGGGCGACAAGTATTGCCCAAGTTTTGAGCCATAGGGCCATTTTGGATAGATTCCCCAGGATGCTAATAAATATAAAATGAGCATACATCAAACACAGATTATATCACAGTGATACATAAACAAATAACTACTTTTCATTTTAAAAAAAGGTTTTGATTTAATATTGAAGACACATGTCTGGCAAGCCACATTTTTCTATTTGCCTTGTCAAAGGTCCAGTAGCATATTCCTGCCACAACCATCACTACCCATTGTTTTCATCTGCCACATTACTGACATGAAACATTTTGCTTGGTCTGATAGCAGTGCACGTGATGCTATTTTAAAAAACAAATATTGTATACCTTTATTTAACGTGAGCAATGCCAAGTCAAAGGTCCTAGCGCTGTAGGTTCTCGTGTGTGCCCCATGTTTAATTTCAGAATACACATGTGCATACATAGCAACATTTTTCAGCACCTAAGAGGGAGATTTTCTCAAAGAAAGCGGGAGAATTGAATTCTCCGATTGAATTGCATTGGAGTTAGAATAATTTTACGGGGGAGAAAGTAAAAAATTTGCATCATTTTTGTTTTTAAAAAGCGAGAGTCCCCCGCCTAAATCGGCATGTATGAATTTAGTATATTTAAAGAAATACTCAGATAACAGACTGCCAAACTAGTGTTCCAAAGTATATTTAATCATGAATGCCCTTTGTGATGACACGTGTTTCGGCTTAAAAAGCCTTTATCAAATCAGGGCTTGTTTCTTGATACAAGTCAATCTATAATGATCACAAGTAGTATTCAACAGTAATTTCCACATATGTGCGAGACATAATTAAATAAATACACATTGAATGTTTAAACCATAAAACAAAAGTATAAGACAAAAATATATGTTGATTCACATACTCACATTTGTGCAATTAAAAACACAGAAAAGCACGGGTTGGTAATGGGGAGGATTGATGGGTTAAGACGAATGCAGAAACAAAAATGAGAGAGAGAATGGAGAAACGAGACAACAACGATTGGGGTGAGTTAAGGCATGTAAAATGGTCTTTTGCATATCTATATGACTGTTCGTAATAGATAGATTTTATTACCTTCTTGTGTGAGTCTCAGGTATATTCTTAAATTGCTGCTTCAAAATAACTCGGTTAAATCCCTGTATATGTGAGAATGTGCATTAATAAATGTATCCTAAACATTCTTCCAGATCGTTTTTGGTCTGCGTGTGCTAGTTGCGCAAATTATTTCAGACATTATTTAACCTCCTTGACTTTTTGTGTTGTATCTAATTTATCCTCCTTCATACAAACATTAAATTAGCTTTAGGGTTGTTTAGTGTTGAAATCAACTCATTAGTGGCAAACGAGTGTATATTAGTCTCATGTTCTGTGTTGAGTGGCTTTTGCAAAAAGTAAAGATCTTTCTGAGAGTTACTCAAACAAATTAATATGTCTATTTCAACATCTTCACGTGTGCTCTGTCAGCTATGCACCAGCGCTTAGAGTTTAAGAAAAGTTGTACTTTGCTGACGGTCTCTTACCGTTTGTACTTATCCGATCCAAGAATCTGCACGCGTCGGCTGGTGACTGGGACGCCGAATGGGGTCTGAGTCATGTATTTAACATTGGTGTTACGTCGTCATGGTAACATTCCCTCAGACGTCTGTTTTTTGTTTCTACTGGCGCTAGTATAATTCGAGCGCCATATTTTGGGATTGGGTTATTGTATTACCAATAAATGCGTACCAGAAGTTTCCCAATCTTTGTAAGAGATTTGTTTAAGAAATATATATAAATCCGGCGACCATGAGTGTGCATAGTTGATGTTGAATTGCGCAAATTTAATGAATACATATTTCACTTTATTTAAAGATCATCATGCGCAGGGACAGTATTAATCCATAATGGATCGCAAAATAAAGGTGTGTCTAATTAGGTAGTTCTGATCCGTACATTTCATATTGGTTGGCCTGTGATGCACATTGGCTTGATTTTTTGTGCAATGCTGATGCAGCAGTCTATTTTTATAATAAGTCAGAAACCTATTATATACGCGAGCCGTCTACCATCCACTGGATCAGTTAAAAACACAGTGGTGGATGTTAAAAACACAGTGGTGGATGTTATACGTTACCCAAACATCATTGTTCATAGTTCTAGCATTGTTTAGATATTGTATGGTTAGCTAACGTATGCTCAAGCAATAGTTGGGTATTAAACCTTGATTGGTCAAACTTGAAAGAAAAAATATATTAACAACATTCAAGTATTTGATCAGAGTGCTATTTGTACTGATCACATTAGGTGTAAACATATTAACTCACATAAGGTCGGTAATAAGTCATTTAAGTATTTGTGCATCCAGTGTTTTCTGCACATCATGTGCGGCACTTATTCGGGACAAGTAGATGTAATTCACCCATAGAGGAAATGTTATACAAATATGAGATTTTGTTCATCAGTGTCCAAATGTTTCAATAATTCGCTACAAGAAAGACACCATCTCGTTGTCTGAGTTCAGGCCCAAAGCTGTAGTGCTGATTTTACATATCATTCTTGTTTCCGCCTGATGTAGCGCTTTCTCTTTGTTACCTCCTCTTTTCCCCAATGTGATGTATGAATTTAGTACACGTTGTACTTGCTAATGAAGGAAGTTTTGTTTACTACGCAATCCTTTACTGAGCTAGTTTGACACATAGGGGCATACATTGCAACCAGTACACAGGGTGATTCCTCAAATGGCGATCATAAGACAGCAGCAGGGCCATCGTATGTGAAGGGCCCGGTGTGGCAGACTTGGAGCGGCCACTGAGCCATCCTGCAAAAGATTGCAAGGCCTGGATATTTCCAAGCCATGTCTTGGCTCCCAAGAACATGAACATATGACAATAATGTGTGAGCCGAGGTGCATATGCCATCAAGGGACACAATAAAATACACGCCCACTTACATTACAATGAAATGAGTTTACTGCTGTATTGATGATGTGTCTTGGGCTTGTGCCGTGTAAGGACTTGAGAAAAGCACAACAATCTCAAAATGCTTCTGCCTGCTAAATACTGAGACAATGCAGTCTTTGTGTAGCCTTTGTGATGCATTGGCTGCCTTTTAGCACAGACCACCAGGGAACCCTTATTTATTTATAAAAATCACAGGGTAAGCAATGTATTTTTGGCACATAAACACATACAGAATTTACCATTGAGAACAGAGTGGAGGACATGGATCCTTTACAATGGGGTGAGAGAACGTGACACGAAGAGCAGATGTTGCAGGGGAAGGTAGAAACGATTGCAAATGATTTCATTCAATCATTTGTCAGGCAAATCAAAAAGTTACTCAAGACATCAATTGTGATTCCCTAATCGCCTGCACAAATTGTCACTTGGTTGGAGTAATGGGATAACAGAAGACTGCTCATTCGGGTGGCAATGTGCCATCTTGGGTACTGCCAGGGGGTTCAATAGATAAGTCGTTATGGTACAGTATACCTAGATTAAGAAAGTATCCAGAGTTAGAAACTGTAGGTAGCAGGCGCAAAGTGGTCCTGTATCTAAGATGTCTTCCAGTCATAGCCAACTATTCATTCAAACAGGTAAGTAGAATGAGTGATAGTTTTGTTAAGCCATTGGTCAGGGCTCAATAATTCCCAGGATACGCTATACTTTGCAATTTAGGAGTCACACGTTGGTAGCCCACTTTATTGTTTCCCATTTTTTAAGGATGGGTACTCCCATTAGATGAAAACCTAATCTTGGTGTATAAACACCCCATAAAATTGGACTGTTTAGAAAATAGACAAAGCACTGCAGGAGCACTGCAGGAACACTGCACAGAGCGAGCCAAAGGACACTGTAAATCGCTCATCTCTTGCACTGGATACTAGTGAAAGACAAAGCCCTACATGAACACTGCACAGAGCGAGCCAAAGGACACAATAAATCGCTCATCTCTTGCACTGGATACTAGTGAAAGACAAAGCACTACAGGAACACTGCACAGAGTGAGCCAAAGGACACTGTACATCGCTCATCTCTTACACTGGATACTAGTGAAATACAAAGCACTACAGGAACACTGCACAGAGTGAGCCTAGGACCACTGTAAATGGCTCATCTCTTGCACTGGATACTAGTGAATGGAGATCAATATAGACATAATATGGCCACCTCTCCTGCTCATTCAAGCTGGGCCGTAAAATGCTGTGTTCCTTGAAGAAGGAATAAATTAATATAGGTCAGAAACATTAGATCCAAGGGCATATGATGGCATGAGGACCTCGTCTTGTCGAGGGGTTACACCTAAACACACTCCACCTGCGGCCCTCAGCCTTTGTGGCTGTAGGTAGTAAACAGAAATGGGGACGGGGTTCATCACCCATGGTTCAGAGGGGTGACAAGCAACTCAGGAGAACCTTTTCCTTGCGAATCCCCAGGAGATGGGTCTGGGCACGTGCTTTTCAGACCCTGAGAATCCCTGGACTAGTAGATAACCATGCTGGTCCTTTGTCCTCATCTTTGGTCAAAGATGGGTCAAGTGCCCCTATGGCAAACATAGCTTTCTTGCTCATGGTATGGCCCAGGTAGACCTCTTCAGAGTTCTGCATGCTTTTTGCTTTGGAGTGTGAGTAATATTCAACTACACGAGTCTCCTTGAGAGTGAATGATAAAAGATTTAGTGAAGTGTGCATGCAACCTCTCGCTGGTGGTATCCCTCTTCGGCAGCTTAAGAAATGAATTGTTGAGTGAATAGTTCCAACCGTGTGGTCATGAAAAGGGTGGCACATCCCAATTCACTCACAGAGCGTCGTGGGGGAATTCCAGGAAACAAGTCCCATTCTTTTATCAGTTACATTCAAATAAAATTCCTAGATGAAAAAGAAAATAGAGTATATGTTTCTAATTGGGAAACGGCTGTTGCTCCATCGTAGTTAGACAGTAAAGCAAGCCTCAAAAGAGACACCAACTGGCCTTGTGCTGCTTGGTGTGCAAAATATATTTTATTTAGCTTGAATTTACAGAGGAGACGAATTTAGAGAGGAGCCAAAGTGTTTATTCGTACAAAGAGCATGAGTTTTTTTAATAAAGAATTTAAAAAGCAAGTATGATATCCATACAAATTAACAGTGTATTTTGCACCTCACTATTTGGGAACCCTAAGATATCTATAATAGTTCTGATGTTATTATAACCGTGTTGCCGCCGCATGAATCCAACCTGTGATTGGTCAATCAAGTCGCCCAATCTATTAGTCAATGAGCTCTGTGCAAATAACCACTGGACCCGGCATTTCATAACTTGGCTCCATAACACAGAAATGAAATGTAGAAGCTCATGTTTCTGAAGAAATGTAACAGGGAATTGTGGCGCAAGCGTCTGTGAATTCTTTCCGATCGTATTTTGCTTAATGTTGTTGCAACACATCCTTTTCTCATTTATTTCGATTGTACATAAAAGGGAATTTACTAAAATATTTGAATTAAAATTGTAACACAAGATGTAGTGTTACATTCATTAAAGCTGTTTCACGTTCAGCACTTACAGTGAACGTCATTAGCATATTTGTTCCAAGACCTGTGTAGTTCTCCTTTGCTCCCGAGCTGGGTTCAAACCATAAAAATATATAACAATAATAGCGTGGGAAACTGCAGCAGTTGGACTGGTGCTGTACTCAAAATACGATTTTAATATCTAAACTTTTCAAATCTACTAGTGTGATAGAAAACCATTACATTATTTCCCTTTATACCGTACAAAATTCCCCTGCTCAGAGTGGTGGCAACTATGTTTAAGATTTCGTTTTGAACCTTTTTTATACTCTTGAACTTACTAGTGCAAGAATTAAAATATCGAGAGATGACTGGATATGTAGACTATGCTCGGATCCTTCAAATGTTGAAACCTTGAAACATTTGTTTGTTGAGTGTAAATCCTTACATTTTATTAGACTGTATTATTTTTCGTATTTTGTTCATGATATAACTGTCTGTCTACTAAGTATTTCTGGAATAGAATTCTATCCGGAAATCAAATATCTTTCATCATGTCTGTTATACGTTTTTTTAAATTATGAAATGGTTTCTAAATAAAACCTTCACATACAGTTCCACAAATCCACAATTAATTTCCATCATTTCCATCATATACACTTCCATACAAATATGTTTCTAACATTCAAATATACATATGACATAATAAATAAAACATTTCTAAAATAAATCTGCAATATCATTCTTTAAAAAATCTGCAAAGTGAAATTGTCATAGAAGTGCATTCTCTGTCCATCAATCTGATCCGCAGTCATTCTCCTGCGTGAGTAAACATCTATTCCAATAATCTCTTAAAGTGCTTGTGTCTTAAATGTAAGGTTTGAGTGCAGATTATAACAAGGTGATTTACAGTCGGATGCATTGAATGCACCCCAGATAACCTACGCATTCTCTCTTCCTTGCTTAGATCCATTCTAGCTCCTACGCATTCCAAGATGCCCACCCGGTTTACTTAAAATCTCATACAATAATCCCTAGCAATTCTAAGTGATTTCAATCCGGCACTTCACCTAAATCAATGCCTAGCATGTAATGCACAACTGAAATCCTTATTTATTTATTTGTGTCTAAAAGTTATTTTATTCTGAACGATGTACCACTTATATCACGCTCCTCTCTTGGAACCACCCCCCGGTCACACTGAACCAGGAATCAGGCTGGTTTGCAAAATTAAAATATTTATTTATATATACACATATAATCACACTATTTTTAATGGGGATACAATAATCACCAATGGGGTGATGTCACACTAAGCAATCTCTTTAATCACAAGGAGTAATGATGAGCAAAAACAATGCAGCACAGCAATAATACTTTTGTGGGTGGGTGTTCAAATCAAATGGCAATGTGGTTACTATTTCCCCCTGCATACCCCTTAACTCCCCAATATGCAGTGTAGAGAGATAGAAGGAGAGAGAACAGGTTTCAGGAATGCAGAATTCAAATACAATGTCAACCCCAATTTCCCCCCAGAAAACACAAGAGAGAAACAGAACTGATTGGCAAACTGTCAAAATGGTTTTAAAATTGGCTTTGAATGGAATAGGTAAAACACTAAATATGGCTTAAATCACTGAAATTGTTTAAATTCTAATGGGAGCCACTTTATCTAGTGGCAGACAAACACTAGCAATGATTTGAGAGCAATAAGCAATGTGAAAACTTAATTTTGAGGTCGGGTGCAATTGAAAGCTGTTTTACACGTTTAAGATTTTGCCAAAACGAACATTTGCGGCAAACTTTTCCGCGCACGATAATCGCGATCGCAGGAGAACTATAAGGATTTGAGATGCGGTTTTGGGTTCTATGGAAAGTTTAGGATGTTAGCTTTGTTTCTAGCATGACATTTGAAGAAGTTATGGACGTTTTCGTGGAGATCGTTTTTCTGAGATAGAGGCAAATTGGAAAACAAGGATGCGCTTTTAAAAAAACAAACAGGATTTCTTTACACTAGGGATGGACTATGAAGAAGCAAATACTACCCGACAGCACAGCCACCAGACCAGGATGCCTCTGGATCAGGTTTTTGCCTGCCGAGATGCTTGCCTTCTCCAGATGAAATATATCAGCAGATTGGTTTAACACTACTAGTACAGAAGGAAGATAGTAGGGATGAGATAGAGAGTTCAGGCAGTTCAAACATATTCTAACAATGCAGTTCTGAGTATAATAGAGGAATGGTTTGGATAGGGATGACTATGGACAGTACATAGGCTAGTGACAGTCCTATACTAAGGATACTCACTATATAGGTTTGATCAGAACCGTCAGGAATTCTGGTCCGTCAAAATCAGGAATTCTGGTCAGAAATTCTGCTGTGCACACCAGACTGGGACAGACTGCTGGGCACACCGGACTGGACTGGTCGGTAATGGCTCTGGTTCACAGCTATCTGGTCACAGCATGACTGGACTGGATCAGCAATGGGTCTCTGGTCACAGCACAGCATGGCACAGGATTGGGTTTAATCAATATATACAATAAAGGAGGCACGATATGATTTCCCGTTCGACAACAGGATTGGGTTTAATCTGCCCTTGTTGGTTATGAAGATAATTCTTTGGTAGGCAAGCATTTACAGCACATCCTGGCTGTTTCTTTTGTTTCCCCTTTAAGTTTGTGGGATGGGTTCTGGAAGTTGAGGCCCAGCTGAAAGTGGCTCAGCTATGCAATGAGCCTTTCTGCTTGCAAAGTTCCTGGAGTCTGGAACCAGGAGTATGGATGTCAAGTTATCTTGCAAAGTGCTCCGCCAGCAATCTGTTGGTGGGTGAATCTGTCTGTCCTTCTAAGTCCTCAGCTCTCTCTTTTTATGCATTTGGTAAAGGGGTGTGTATGCTGGATTATCCTAAGCGTGCCCCCTAGGTTGGCTATATGTTAGAATATTCTCTCTCCCTTGATTGGAGGAGACAACAGGGTGTCACCATGATGATGTGGTTTTATGAGTCAGGGAATCCTCCCCTTGGATTTTGAACATGAAATCTGCTTTTAGTATCACACATATTTACAATTTTGCAGACTTTATAACAAAAACATAACTAGATCACATATTTTGTGGAATAAGTACTCTTCCAAGCCCCGTCTTTGTAGGATCTTGCGTTGGCTTTTGACAGAATTCTGCCCTTTTGGGCCATAACACAATATCTAGTTTGTCCAAAAATGTGTACAACTGTGCGCATTGCATATGGGCATAAGTGTGTGAAGTTTCATACTTTTGACATAAATACATTTGCTATAAAACCACAATTTCTACAGTTACTTCTCAGAACATAGCACATAGTTCTGGCTCCTCTTAAAATGTACAGCCAAAAATTAGGTTGAGAAGTCCGGGGTTTACATATTTTTTCCAATTGTCCACAGTAAATTATCAGTCTTTTTAGAAATATACTTTCTGTCTATTGTGAATCAACAAAAGTTGTCTGTCCCCGCCTCATTCTCCTGCTTGTAGCTCAAAAATAATCTCCGCCCCCTTCCTTCTGGCAGACGCCCTTTACAATACATCCTGATTAGCATCTCCTTGCCTGAGAGGAAGTCCATTGTGTCCTTCCCAGAGCAGCCCCAGTGCTCCTCCCCTCTTAATCAACACATGAATGTGAGTTCCTGGTCTAGAGAGCAGAAGGGAGGTGGCTGGCCCTGTGGGGGAAGTTGTTTGTAGTTTTGTGAGTCAGGCTTACTTTAAATGTCATTTTGTTACATTTTTCATTGTTTAAAATAAACTTGCAATTTTAAAAGAAACATCTAGAACACTGATTCCAGGCTCTAAACCATGAAGTTTAAATAGTTGCAACCTAGGTTACTCTTGATAACAGGTCACTTAGATTTTAGACATTACATCTTAATGGTACAAGTTTACAGTCTTAATGCAGGCTTGTGAAACAGTCATTCAGGCAGCCACTGGTACTGCGCCCAAATTTTGACAGATTTCACAGGCAGGCAACTGGCTGTGGATGTTTTTGTGATAAATTCAGCTTTTCAGGATACTGCAATTTCACAATGATTTCTTGAATTCAGTAAAATGTGACACCCAGCAAGAAGATTGGGTGTTTGTGGTTGTTTCTGGTCCAATTCTGTATTTTCACCAACCAAGAAAAGATTTTAAATGCAAGATTTCGGATTTATTTCAGCCAGCACTGCTTTTCATGCAGGCTCCATTTTCACTAGTTGGGCAGCCCAATTACATCTTTCAGAAGTGCGCTCTCCATTCCACAGCTGACAACATGCATGGTAGATTTGGCAGCTGTCTTTTTGTGCTTTTTAGCGGCAATTCCATGGGATTTGGCGCGCATAGGGGTTTTGCGCCATTTTGATGATTCAGGTGCCACCAGGACACAGTGGTGCCGCAGGGCAGAGCCTAAGTGGGTTAATGCATCCCACAAAGCGCCCCCTCACGACTTGACTTTTGACCGCCCGTCAACGGGAAGTCGGGAGATTGGGATGTTCAGTTTTTCTTTTTGGTCCAAGTGGAAAAATGTGTCTACTTCTCCCATCAGTGGTGGATCGACAGGTTCTCCTCGCCGGTTCCAGATGGAAGTGTGGACCGATACCTCGGGCCCCTTGGGTCTTTCCTTCCAGTCCCTGAGTGGTCCTCCTTGGTTCTTAGGATCCACGGTTTCAGTCCTAGGATGACAAAACAGAGCACATTTGTAGATATTTCCCCACCACTATTCATGTATTGTGGCAGACACATACATTTGACATAGAAATTATACTCTTTCCCGCTTATACTTATTACTGATTATAACAGATGGAATGGTTTTTACAATCAGAATTTTCTAGGGAGTTGGAATGTCTCCCTCTGTGTTTCCAGATGAATCCTCTAGTTGCTGCAGAGTGTGCCTAGGATGGCAACACTTCAGCTGGTTGATGTGGGCCCACTTATCTTCCCCTTCTGCCAAACTGCCTTTGGGGATGCGGATTTTGTAGGCGACTTGTGAAATTCTGTCTACAATTTCAAAAGGACCCCGCCAGCTAGGAAGATATTTGCGCTGTTTGGCCTGGTTCCTTTGGAAATTGTACAAGTAGACCCGGTCTCCTACTTGGTATTCTTTTTCAGTTGTCTTGAGGTCATAGTGGGTCTTCATACTGTCTGCAGATCTTTCTAGATTCCTCTGAGCATAGGCAAAAGCATGTTGAAGGTGTTTTCTCAGATTCTCAACATACTCATGAGTTGTGGAGGCATTTATCAAGGTCTGCTCTTGGGTTCTGTAGAGCAGATTCTGGGGAAGCACCATCCATCGTCCAGTCTTCAGCTCAAACGGTGACATTTTAGTAGTCTGCCACAAACTTTTTTAATATGCTCACAATTGTCTTTTTGTATCTTCCAAATCCACTACTAGAGGCTAGCCGGTAGGCAATGTGTAGTTTCCTTTTGACCCCAAGTTTCTCCCACATCTTTGTCATCACTTCGCTAGTGAAGTGACTACCTCGGTCTGACTCAATCCTTTGGGGTAGTCCAAAATGCGAGAAGATGTGGTTGATCATCAGGGCAGCTGCTGTTTCTGCCTTGCAATTTAGGGCCTGTAGACATTCCACCCATTTAGTGAACAAGCATGTCACGGTGAACATGTACTTGTTTCCCCTAGAGGAGCGAATCACGGGCCCGATAAAATTGACTTGTAAATCTGACCAAGGCAGTGTCATCCCCCTCTTTTGGAGGGGAGCACGGTGTGTGAGTGATGTTGGCTGAAATTGTGCACACACAGGACACCCCTTCAAGTATTGGTCGAGGTCCTGCCCCATGTGTGGCCAGTATGCAACCTCTCTTAAGATTTCAAGTGTCGTATGAAACCCCTGATGACAGACTGTGGCCGCATCATGGGCGATACTTAGGCCAGGCTTCGGAATGAGTTGGGGAACACCCACTGGTCATGGCCAGCTAGGGATCTCCTCACCAACAAACCGTCTTGGATTAGGAACATTTTTGGACATTTCATCAACACTCTGAGGTTCTCTTTCCCTACGTAATCGGTATCCGTCAGGGGAAGGTTCTCAGGGTCCTCAATGTGTTGATAAAACTTACCAATTATTGGATCCCCTTTTTGAGCCGTAATCAAATCAGCATCTGGGGTCTCCTTACTCCATTGTGTAGTTGAGAGTTCATTGTGAAACAGACAAGTGGGTAATAGGGGTGCACAGAACAATTTAGATAATCATAAACATTTGAGGAGAGAAACAAAGTTTCAGGAAGATGTATATCAGCAATGATCAAAGAACAATGTAATAAAAAATTCAGGTGCAGGCGGGCATACGTCACAAGGCCACTTGGGACAGAGGAAATTGAGCAGAACCAGAGCTGTGTATTGCTACAGAGCAAACCCAAATGCACTCTTCAGGGTAGAAAAACCCTCTATTAAGGTAAGTAACTCTAATAGTTTTAGCGCCGTATAGGCGAATTTCTGGGTAGCAATACACAGCTCTGGTTCTGCGAGAGGTGATTGTGAGCATTTGTCTGGGACCTAGTGATAGCAGAGACCTGGATTTCCCCCAACAGGGACTCAATCTCAAGTAGATCCCCTTGGATGGCTCCGGTTTTGGCCAGCTGATCAGCTAAGTCATTTCCAGTTTTGTCTGGTCCCTCTACTTTGGAATGAACCTTGATCTTTTTCCAGTAGATGGTCATCCCATTCGAGGTGACCAGATCATCAATATTTTGGATTCGTTTGCCATGTTTCAATGGTTTATTATTAGCACACAGCATGCCTCTGGTTTTCCAATGAACCAGTTGCTCCACGAACCCGTTCCGTACATAATCCGAATCTGTGATTATGACCAGTTCGTGGAGTTGGTGTTGGACAGCAGTGAGGATGGCTTGATGCACAGCCATCAACTCTGCCACTTGACTACTCCGGGGAAAGATTTTGTACCCAGCGAAGGGTTCTGGGGCATCATTCACCCATGCATTCCCTACGCCAGCCACAAGTTCTTTTTCCCCGTTGTTGTTCGCATGGTAGGCGCACCCACCCACATAGACAGTGGGCATTCCCTCACACTTGTCTTCTTCAAAGACTTTGTGTGGGGAATTAAGGTATGCCTCCATGTTGTCCTTGATTTCAAGACTTTCGTCCTCGAGACAGTTTTCTCTGGCACAATCATGCAAGTCAGCCAGACCTTGCGCGAGGGGACTCTTCTTGTTTTGGCCATATCTGACCTCCACGGGAAAGCCTTGCATTGACAGAATCCAGAAAGTAATTCGGGAATTACTCACATTTCCGGCCCGGATTCTGTCGCTTTGGAGATATTGCAGAGGCTGGTGTGGAGTCTCCACTATGATGTGTTCCCCCTGGATAAACGGGTGGTAATTCTTCAATGCCCACAACGTTGCCAGGAGTGCCTTCTCACAATCGTTGAATTTTTCCTCCACAGAGGATAAAGTCTTACTCGCATAGGAGATTACTTTATTGACCTTGTCATGCTTTTGATATAATACTGCAGTCAAGCATGTATTTGAGAACCCTGTCTCCAAGAAGAACTCTTGTTTTTGACAGGGTAAGCTAGGCAAGGCGCTTGTGAGAGGCTTCTTTTGAGTTGTCTTACTGCCTCGGCTTGTTCTGGACCCCACTCCCACTTGACCCCCCCTTCAAAAGATGGATCAGGGGTCTTGTGATCTCTGTGTCGTCCTCAATGAACTTTCTGCTGTAATTAGTTAGTCCAAGGAGGCTTCTTAGTTCCCGCAGAGTTTTGGGGTTTATATATTTCTGGAGTGCTTCCACTTTCTTTTCCTGGGGACAGAGACCCTGAGGAGTTATCTCATGCCCCAAGAAATTGACATGGGTTCTGCACCACTGTGCCTTTTGAAAGGAAAGTTTTGCTCCGGCAGCCCTCAACTGTGTCAGAACATAATGGATCTCTGCTATGTGTTCCTCCACAGTTGAGCTTTTGACTAAAACATCATCTACATAGGCCAGGTTACCCCTTTCATCCAGGTCGGGAATGGCCTTGTGTAGAAAAATGTTGAATTCATTGTCAGAGTTGATGTATCTGAAGGGAGTCCGGGTCCATGTGTACTGCTGCCCCCCCGAAGGTCAAAGCCAGCTGGTATTGGTCCTCCCTACTGACAGGTACAGTCCAGTACCAATTGGTCAGGTCAATGGCAGTGAATACCTTTTGACACCTGGATCTGGCCCAGCCCGTGGTCAATGTAGGGAAGAGGCCATCGGGAAGTATGGACTCGTTTGTTGAGCTCCCTAAGGTCGGCACAGAGTCTCCACTGGCCGTTTGGCTTCAAAATCCCCAGCACCAGATTATTGAAGGTGCTGTGGACTGGCCGAATTATCTCACGGGACTCAAGGTTCTTAATTATTTCAGTAAGGGACTCCATTGATGAGAGAGGCAAGCAATATTGCTTCACAAATACTGGAGTCATGCCAGGGTCCGTGGGAATTGTTGAGGTGTGGATGTCGGTACGACCACAGTCATATGAGTCCAACGCAAAGAGATCTTGAAAATCTAAGAAAACTTGTTTCAATTTTTCCTTTTGCTCCAGAGTCTCACAGGGATCAGCTAGGTTGACTCTCTCTTCAACCATATGCCTGAAGCCCAGAAAGACTTCCGATTTTGCTATCTCAGCGGCCTCCTCCAGCTGGGTGGAGAAGTCCCTGGTCAAAGTGCTGATTTGGACTGGTGGCTTCAGGTGGGAAGGCAGTCGTCGCAGACCTGAAAGATCACCTCATCCCTCCTGAAGTCACAGGTCACGTCTTCCTTACCACAAGGGCAGGAAGTGTACACCAGGAAATTCCCCCCATGCCGGGTGAAGATCCTGTCTGGTGTTGCGTCATCGTCGCTATCACTGTCAAAACAGTTCTTGGGGATTGGTCCTAACAGTTCATTACCTAAATCTGTGGAAAAATGTGGGTCATCAACCGCCATTCCAATAATGATGCCTGCGGCTAGAGTGATACTAGAGTGATACTCTTTAAGTCGCTGTTATCCACCTCTATTGGAATGGTGTTGTGTTCTATGTTGACTATTGGTGTTGGGTTTACCCCCAACCCTTGCTGTTGGAGATAAGCATTAAGATGAATATAGGCGTCAGGGTTTTTCAATTTCTGTCCTCTTTTAATTTTCACTTCCATTGTCGGGTCCGTTCTGGGATGGTGACTTCCTCTCCAATCTGAATTTCAACTGCATAAGGCAGCAATTGAGCTGACCTAAATGCTTTCTCTGGGTCATCAACGTTCATGGGATTACCCGCTAATCGGGACCAGGGTTTGAAGTTTATTAGGTCCAAACTAATGGCAAAGCGATTGAGAATGTCACTGCCTAAGTAAAATGCTGCAGGGACATCTTGCACGACCCAACAATTATGGACTATGCTCTTGTCGCCTATGGAAATTTTGAGCATAGACCTGCTAGGCAGGAGATGTTTGGAATTGGGTGTTTCCAGGCCCATTTCCCATTTGTCTAACAGTTTAAATGTGGGAATGGCTGGATCTTTTGGGAGTTTGTGGAACATGGCTTCGCTGATGAAGCTCTTACCGTTGTTCACACACACTCGGGTGAGAACAGAGTTCTTCCCTTCATTTAACTGAATAGGGATGAACAACTGCTCTCCAATTTTCTGAATATCAGACAGGCTTTTAGCCGATTTTTCATCTTTCTGGACAATAGGAGTGGAATTTTCTGAATGTGAATTTGTAAAGAATTTCAGAGTGTTTCCTTCCAGTGTGGAATGCCACCTTAGACTGGAAGGAAGGTTGATTTTCAGAAATAGAGATGACCCCGCCCATCACCAGTTTGTTGTCCTACTGCAATTACTGTCACGTCTGGGATTTGATTATTCTGGAAGTGAAATTCTATTTGGTCAGGTTTTTGTTCAACCATGTGGCATGTGCCTTTAAATCTAACATGGTTGACACTGTGTTTCAATTCTATTGGTCACCTAGTCTGGGACAGAGGACCTTGTTTACACAATCTATGAGGGGAGACAGCCTATGCAGGATGTCATTCCCTAGTAAACAAGGGACGCCCTCTGGAGTCACAACTATGACCGGGTGCTTCAACTTGTGTCGCCTGATTTTAATGTCCAAATACGCAGTCCCCTCGACGGAAATTTCCTTCCCGTTGAATTTCTGAAGTTGTCCAGGAACAGGGGTGTGAGGAATTTTGTATTTCTCCCACCTTCCCGAATTCAGTTGATCAAAGGCCCTTTTTGACAGAAGGGTAGCTTGGGATCCAGTGTCCACTAGTGCCAAAATTGTACACTGCCCCTGTATTTGAACCAGGGCATAGAATCTTCCCTCCTTCTCCTGAAGGGGACAAAGATAATGTACATGTTTGGACAACTGGTGGGTTAGTTTCTTGGTTTGGACACTGACAGGAATGTGATTTGGACAGGAGTCTGTTTGGAGTCTTGGGAATCTGAAAGAAAAAGGTGACAGCTAGATATGGGGTAGATTTTGCGTTCCCCTGGTTCTGATTCTGGGCTGCCCCCCCCCCCTTTTTGGAGGCAGTCACCAGGATGGGTTTGATGATGGGCAGTGCTAACTCAGTCCCCACATCTACCCAGTTTGGATTTGAATCCTTTGGGATCCATTTTTCTTTGGGAGGAGTTCCCCCATCGCTGAAGGAGAAGATCCTGTTCCCAGGATCCTCTGAGGATCCCTCTCCTTAAAACTGGATTACTTGTACCTCCTCCTCAAAATGGGTCTTTTTGGGCTCTTTATTTCTCCTACCCCCTCTCTGCTCCTTGGGTTGCAGACCTTTGGGGGCAGGAGATTTTGGTTCTGGTTCCTGGGTTTCCAGGGGCTTTTTACAAGTGGGGAAGGAAGCTTTCTCCGAGGCTTTACACCCCCCTTCCCCTTGTGCCGCCTCCCTGGGAACCGGTGGGTTGTCGGGGTTCTTCCCCCGTCAACGCTCTTGAGCACCAGGTCCTGGATTTGAGGCATTCTGTGCCGCCATGCTCATCTGAGGGTTCTGTTGAGCCCTCAGCATGCGACTCAGTTCCTGTGCCATGTTCTGGACCTGGCGCTCTAGTTGGGACACCCGCTCTGGCTGGTACGGGGTCCTCATGTCTCCCCTTGGCTGATCCCGGGAAGGGTAGCTACCTCTTCTCCCAAAATACCCAGGGTTAGGAAAGTTTGGGTACCCCTCCACCCTTGGCCTCCCCTCTCCTGGATTGGGCTGTCTGGGCTCAGGAAAGTGGGGAAAGAAGGATGGATTGGTTTGGGGTTAATGTTTTGCGGGTACCTTGGGAAGAAATTCTGTCTGGTATTTGGGGGATTACTGCCCTCCTGGGGAAAGTAAGGAGGGAAGTTCCCTGGGTTACCTGCTGTCTGGTTGGATCCCCCCCTTGGGCTGGAGGAGTCCATACATAACCCAGGATGGGTCTATTGCCCTTGTAGCGTGGGCTGATGTAGTCAGGGGAGTTAGGGGTCCCATTGGTGGGATTACCTCCGTGGCTCCCTGTTTGTGATTGGCCTGAGGGCCTTCTGGGTTTGGGGTTGTTTTGATTCTGTGCTGGCAGGTTTTTAGGCCCCCCATCTCTAAATCTAAAATGGGGGAAACCTTCACCTCTGCCACTTTAGCAGCAGCAGGGGTGTTAGTTGTTTTGGGGCTTTTGGGATTATTTTTATTTTCCACTGGCTTTTGCACCTCATAAATGCGTGTGGCTCGTTCAATGACCCAGTCTAGTGATCTTTTCTTGTGAAAGTCCCCCACTAGCTGGGTCATGATATACTTAGGGAGAGCATGGAAGAAAGTATTTACAAACTCTTTGCTGTCAGTGCACACCCTTCTAGTGGTCTGCGCAAAGGCATGTTTTAACTCTTGAACAAATTCTTGTGGGGCCTGATCTTCCAAACATTGCAAATTATAGGCTGCCTTGCGAGCCTCCTGAGGATTCCTGTGAATAGATTTTTTTTTCAAGATGGCCTCCCTTTAGGTGGACCATCTGGAATGATTCTGATCCTCCAGCCGCGCAAAGAAGCTGGAGTACTCGGGAGAAAAGGTCCACTTTACATATTGAATACAGCTTTGGCTGTCCTTCAAATGGAAAGTTTCCATCATTTGTTCAAATAGCTCAAGGTGCTCCCAAACCGAATATTTTGCGTTCTTATGATAGGGCGTGATGACACTCCTAATGGCTTTTATTTGTTTTAGGGGATACTTGAGCAAGGCCCTCTTGACCTTGTTGGCTTTCTTAGTTCGGGTGATCCTGGTCCACTCGTCCTCTGACTCAGAGGCACTGCTACCAGAGGTGCCTGTCTGGTCTTATAGGCTCTCCCGGATTCTGCAAGCTTGGGAATGGCTGGCAGAATGTGGGGGCCTAGTTTCTTGGGTCCTGTGGTGCTCAGAAGAGTCTTCTGATTCTTCCTTGCTCCCAGGATTGGCTGAGTACCCCCCCCCCCACTGTCCTAGCTGGGAAGAGGTTTTCAGGATGCCCTTAGTGGGCCTACTGTCATGGAGTTCCCCACCAAATTTTACCATCTGGTCTCTGGGTAAATTATATTTTTGAGGATCCATTTCTCTGACCCTCCCCTCATTGGAGTCTCCCTGATCAGAGAAGATGGCCCTAGCACTTGGGAACCCATAGACAGATGCCCACCCATCCATTCCTGGGAGGTGCTGATCTATGAGCCCCATATTCCTCATTGGATTGAAGTCTGCCACCCCTGTGGCCCATGGCTCATGTGCGCCAGTGGACATGGGGGTGGCAGAGTCCATGGACTTGAAGAGATGAAAGTCTCTGGTACCAGGGTTCCTGAGGTTATGCTCAGGTGTTTCCCTCTCCCAGCGGATCTCATCTCTCTCAGCCCCTACTCCCTGTTGCCATGCAAGAATCTGGCCCTTTTGCTCTTCTATCAATGCCTTACTAGTCTCTATTAGTTGTTCCTGCATGGCTACCTGTCTGTGGAGCCTGTCATTTTTCTCACAGAGAGCCTCATTGTCTCTGTGTGCTTTGTGGGTAATTTTGGAATATTGGGCCAATTTTTGCTGCAGGAGGGTTACCTCCTGAGTCCTGTCCTTACTGGCCTGGTCCTTCTTTGCTAGAGCATCTTCCACCCTCCTGGCGGGCTCTAACAGTTTCCCGTAGTCTTTTTGGGGTTCACCAAGTCCCTGAAGGGCCAGGTGATTTTCTTCCATTTTAGCTTTTAAATAACTGACCTCCTGGCCTAAGGTGTCCCTTTCCTGAATGAGAGTACCCCTCTGCACAGCCAGGTCGTCCCTTTGTTTTTGAATTGCACCAGCTTTCTGGCGCTCTTCATCAAATTCTGACTGGGTGTCAAGGTCTTTGAGAATGAATTTATTATTTTCTTCTTTTACTTGGTCTAGGCAGTTTTGCAGGGTGACTATCTGCTCTGCACATACTCTATTGTAGTTCAATTGCTGCTCCAGCTTTTGTTCGCTCCGTAGTAGGGAGTCCAAACTTTCTTGGCACTCTTTTTGCAGCACCAGTACCTTGGTATCCTGCTCTACCTTCTCTTGTTGTAGGATATCCAGATCTCCTTTTATTTTGATCAGGTACTGCTTGGTTTCATTCTCTGATTCTAGACTCCTTTGTAGCCTTTTGCTCTGCAGAGTCCAGACCAGTTTGGGCTTTTTCTAGTGATTGCACACGCCTATTTGCCAGATCTAGGTTTTCGGCATATTTTTCCTGTATTGCTCCAATATGGAGGTACAGATGTGCCGCTATTTTGGCAATTTTACTTTGCTCTTCTTTTACCTTAGGGGCCATGTACAGTTCACTCAGTACCATGTGTAATGGACCCTGATCCTGCCATATGTCTAATCCTGTGGCAGTGGCCTGTTCTTTAATTTCCTGCAACCACACATTCTGATCCTGCTCTGTCCATTCACCCCTGACAAATAATTTGTGCAGTGGGTGTTCTTTTGCCATATTAATTTCCACTAGGGTCGCCATTCCGGAAATATTAATTTCCTTTCTGATTTACAGGAGTTATTTTATTTTTGCAAAACAGACCAAATTCCTTAGAGTGTTTCTGCTGAAGGGTGCTTTTCACAGTGTAGCACAGTGTGGTAGCCCAACAGGGTTTATGTACCCCGTTGGTTAGCACGTTGTATTAGACTGTCACAAGTGGTATGTCTAATTCAGAGATCTCGTGATGAGCCCCCAATCTGTAAGTGATTTCAATCCGGCACTTCACCTAAGTCAATGCCTAGCGTGTAATGCAAAACTGAAATCCTTATTTATTTATTTGTATTTAAAAGTTCTTTTATTCTGAACAATGTACCACTTATATCATGCCCCTCTCTTGGAACCTCCCCACCCCGGTCACACTGAAACAGGAATCAGGCTGGTTTGAAAAATTAAAATATTTATTTATATATACACAATATAATCACACTATTTTTAATGGGGATACAATAATCACCAATGGGGTGATGTCACACTAAGAAATCTCTTTAATCACAAGGAGTAATGATGAGCAAAAACAATGCAGCACAGCAATAATACTTTTGTGGGTATGTGTTCAAATCAAATGGCAATGTGGTTACTATTTCCCCCTGCATACCCCTTAACTCCCCAATATGCAGTGTAGAGAGATAGAAGGAGAGAGAACAGGTTTCAGGAATGCAGAATTCAAATACAATGTCAACCCCAATTTCCCCCCAGAAAACACAAGAGAGAAACAGAACTGATTGGCAAACTGTCAAAATGGTTTTAAAATTGGCTTTGAATGGAATAGTTAAAACACTAAATTTGGCTTAAATCACTGAAATTGTTTAAATTCTAATGGGAGCCGTTTTATCTAGTTGCAGACAAACACTAGCAATGATTTGAGAGCAATAAGCAATGTGAAAACTTAATTTTGAGGTCGGGTGCAATTGAAAGTTGTTTTACACGTTTAAGATTTTGCCAAAACGGAAATTTGCGGCAAACTTTTCTGCGTGCGATAATCGCGATCGCAGGAGAATATATAAGGATTTGAGATGCGGTTTTGGGTTCTATGGAAAGCTTAGGATGTTAGCTTTGTTTCTAGCATGAAATTTGAAAAAGTTATTGACGTTTTGGTGGAGGTCATTTTTCTGAGATAGAGGCAAATTGGAAAACAAGGATGCGCTTTTAAAAAAACAAACAGGATTTCTTTACACTAGGATTAGACTATGAAGAAGCAAATACTACACGACAGCACAACCACCAGACCAGGACGCCTCTGGATCAGGTTTTTGCCTGCCGAGACGCTTGCCTTCTCCAGATGAAATATATCAGCGCAAAGATTGGTTTAACACTACTAGTACAGAAGGAAGATAGTAAGGATGAGATAGAGAGGTCAGGCAGTTCAAAAATATATTAACAATGCAGTTCTGAGTATAATAGAGGATGGGTTTGGATAGGGATGACTATGGACAGTACACAGGCTAGTGACAGTCCTATACTAAGGATACTCACTATATAGGTTTGAACAGAACCGTGGAATTCTGGTCCGTCAAAATCAGGGATTCTGGTCAGAAATTCTGCTGGGCACACCAGACTGGGACAGGCTGCTGGGCACACCGGACTGGACTGGTCAGCAATGGTTCTGGTTCACAGCTAGCTGGTCACAACACGACTGGACTGGATCAGCAACGGCTCTCTGGTCACAGCACAGCACAGCGCGGCACAGTGTAAAAGCAAAAAGAGAATATCGAGGCTGAGTACCCTCAAAAGGAAATACACCAAACGCGGGCTATAAAGATACACAGATTTTTATTCACTGAACAGTTTTCAAAGGACAAAGCAACCGATAGCTATCAGGCCCTCAGTACAACACAGTGAATACAAGCCCTGTTCGGTGTGTGAAGTAAGTGGGACTGTACATCAGAATGTTCGTACCTTTTATACAATTCTAAACGTGATATCCAGCCCATTTGCAGGTTAACCATTTCTTGGGGTAGGGGTTCATGCCGAGTTCATTTCTAATTTATGCATCTATACATTTATGGATTATCCTTAATACATACTCCAATAGGTTACAATAGCAACAGTAGTTAAACAAGTGTTCACATTCAATGTTTGAACAGTATTGTGCTTAATATATGTTCGCGGATTAGTATTGTTGGCACAGGTAATCCTCTATCCCCAGGTCAACGAAGGACAAGGTCTCAGTACATGACCCTAACATTTGGCCTACGGGCAGTTAAGCATTAACTTGTATACAGAGGTCAAGGCGGCCATGTTACAAACAGAAGAACACTGTCCACCATTTTAGAACACAGGGTGACTTTGGAGCCAGAATCAAAATGGCAGATGAACCCAAAATGGTGGCTAAATTGATCTAAGGTCAGAACTTTGCAACACAGATTTCTTCGCAGAGCGACTGGGCTTAGGCCAATATATACAATAAAGGAGGCACGATATGATTTCCCGTTCGACAACAGGATTGGGTTTAATCTGCCCTTGTTGGTTATGAAGACAATTCTTTGGTAGGCAAGCAATTACAGCACAGCCTGGCTGTTTCTTTTGTTTCCCCTTTAAGTTTGTGGGATGGGTTCTGAAAGTTGAGGCCCAGCTGAAAGTGGCTCAGCTATGCAATGAGCCTTTCTGCTTGCAAAGTTCCTGCAGTCTGGAACAAGGAGTATGGATGTCAAGTTATCTTGCAAAGTGCTCCGCCAGCAATCTGTTGGTGGGTGAATCTGTCTGTCCTTCTAAGTCCGCAGCTCTCTCTTTTTATGCATTTGGTAAAGGGGTGTGTATGCTGGATTATCCTAAGTGCACCCCCTAGGTTGGCTATAGGTTAGAATATTCCCTCTCCCTTGATTGGAGGAGAAAACAGGGTGTCACCATGATGATGTGGTTTTATGAGTCATGAAATCTGCTTTTAGTATCACACATATTTACAATTTTGCAGACTTTATAACAATAACATAACTAGATCACATATTTTTTGGAATAAGTGCTCTTCCAAGCCCCGTCTTTGTAGGATCTTGCATTGGCTTTTGACAGAATTCTGCCCTTTTGGGCCATAACACAATATCTAGTTTGTCCAAAAATGTGTACAACTGTGCGCATTGCATATGGGCATAAGTGTGTGAAGTTTCATACTTTTGACATAAATACATTTGCTATAAAACCTACATTTCTACAGTTACTTCTCAGAACATAGCACATCGTTCTGGCTCCTCTTAAAATGTACAGCCAAAAATTCGATTCAGAAGTCCGGGGTTTACAGATTTTTTCCAATTGTCCACAGTAAGTTATCAGTCTTTTTAGAAATATACTTTCTGTCTATTGTGAATCAACAAAAGTTGTCTGTCCCCGCCTCCTTCTCCTGCTTGTAGCTCAAAAATAATCTCTGCCCCCTTCCTTCTGGCAGAGCCCTTTACAATACATCCTGATTAGCAGCTCCTTGCCTGAGAGGAAGTCCATTGTGTCCTTCCAAGAGCAGCCCCAGTGCTCCCCCCTGTTTAAAATAAACTTGCAGTTTTAAAAGAAACATCTAGAACACTGATTCCAGGGTCTAAACCATGAAGTTTAAATAGTTACAACATAGGTTACTGTTGATAACAGGTCACTTAGATTTTAGACATTAGATCTTAATGGTACAAGTTTACAGTCTTAATGCAGGCTTTTGAAACAGTCATTCAGGCAGCCGCTGGTACTGCGCCCACATTTTGACAGATTTCACAGGCAGGCAACTGGGTGTGGATGTTTTTGTGATAAATTCAGCTTTGAGGATACTGCGATTTCACAAGGATTTCTTGAATTCAGTAAAATGTGACACCCAGCAAGAAGATTGGGTGTTTGTGGGTGTTTTTGGACCAATTCTGTATTTTCAGCAACCAAGAAAAGATTTAAAATGCAAGATTTGGATTTCCTTCAGCCAGCACTGCTTTTCATGCAGGCTCCAATTTTCCACTAGTTCGGCAGCCCAATGACATGTTTCAGAAGTGCGCTCTCCATTCCACCAGTGACAACATGCATGGTAGATTTGGCAGACATCTTTTTGTGCTTTGTAGCAGCGATTCCATGGGTTTTGGTGCGCATACGGGGTTTGCAGCCATTTTGATGATTCTGGTGCCACCAGGACACAGTGGTGCCGCAGGGCAGAGCCTAAGTGGGTTAATGCATCCCACACAATATTGCTCAGAAATACATAAATATACTTGGATAGCTTGGTTTTAGGAAATGTGTAATACTCATGATATCAGGGATACGAGCTAAAATGTCTTACAGTTAATCTCTAATCTTTCTCATATAATTTCCTATTGACAGAAGTGGTATTATTAATCAATTCCTCCAAATTACAACCTACATCACTCAGTATCATGCCCAAGGATAAAGGCATCTTTTAAAGCCGTCTTAAACTCAGGAAAGAGAGAATTCTGAGGTGGATTAGTTATTTTAGCATACAGGATGAATGTTTTCCATGTTACAATTGTTTCCAGTGAGACCAATCGTAACTCTTGTTTCCCGAAACAATTTGGTCGGGATGTAGCCCGTTTCTTTCCGTAATTGCCCTCTAATGAATTAAGAAATGGGCCTAGGTCAAACAAAAATACTTTGAGGCCATGACTAAGTGCTGGCACAATTTTCATAGTATAACATTTATAAGGAATACCTACACACATTAAAATAGATTATTTTCAATTGGGCAGGCATGGTTTGCATTCTTGTTTATGTATTGTTATTTTTGTGTATTGTATGTATGGAATTTATATTTTTCTTCATTTTTTTGATGGACTGATTTTGAGAGGTTTTTATTTTAAACAGATCACAATAAAGAAATAATAAAATAAATAATACTAGCAATAGGATATGTGAATGTGTATGTCCTTCATGCGGAGCATTCCCCCATCAGTAAACCTGACATTGGACTGCCCTTCTTACTCACCACCATGCAGCTGCAGGGACAGATGCACCTGCAGGTCCTTATGTGAGACTTGGAGCAGTCCCACATGGCAACTTGCAGGGACTTCTGTCCCTTTGGGTGGAGCCATGTAGCTCTGGCCATAGGAGGCCATGAGGATTAAGTCATGTGAAAATACACGGATTTAGGTGAGATCACTCCATTTGGTGAACTAGGAAAGCCTGGAGAGCAACCCAGGCCTCCTGGTCCCTCTGTGAACAATATATCCTTCAGCCCACAATTCTCAAAATTGTGTTGGCAGGGCTTTCACAATGTGCAGACCCATAAGCAGTGTAGTGAATTGCCAACATAGCACACCAGGCACAGCAGAGCACCAGCCTTCACAGTGGGCTTGTTTAGGGAGGGTACGCAGATTTCATCTTGGCACGCTGGTCCTTTTGCTTAAGGGTTCTGAGAAAATTATTTGTTGGTGCTGCGCTGCAGAGTTTGGTGGGCAACTGCATCTCTGCTTAGTTAATCCTAGCAATAGTACTGTACTATGGCGTGCTGCCCCACCCATGCTAAAACATCTGTATGACTTAAGACATAGAGATTGTTTTTGGGTGCGAATGATGATTCTTTATTTCCAATATCTTAGTGCATGTCTTCTGATTATAATTAACAATGTAGAATTTTATGGCTTGTTTAGAAGATATGCACTAAAATTGTCATAGACATTACCAGCCTAATATAGAGCCACATCATACTGGCCCGGAGGAAGCACCTCCTGTACTAAACATGTTTCGGCCTAAAGCTCAAGCAGGACCATCTGTCATCTTGTATTTACCAGTCAAATAATGTTTGGTGCCGATACTGTAAGGCTGCCACACCGCACACCACATCACTTCCCCTCCAACTGCTTCCCGCTGCATTGCCAGTAGAAATCCCAGCCGGAAGCGGCGTCCTCCTCTCATTGCTAAAAGAAATAAGCTGAGTGAGGAAATCTGCTAGTTCAGAAAGTGATGGGCACAATGCCTCCCACCAGACATTCGAAAGCGGATATACACAGGTGGAAATGAGCCGCGTGTGTTTATTTTCTCTACCACGGCCAGATGCTGACAAATGGTCCACACACACAGAACACAGTGATGGGGACGGAGCTGGTGAAGGAGGGTGCATGCTAGAAAAGTGAGACAGGGGAGGGAAAGTATTTTCCCAATTCTTTGGGCTGATTCTTTGTCATCTAAATACATGGTTTAGCTTTGTGTGCAGGGCGGAAAGAAAGAGCCCACGGGGGAAGCAGGCAATGCATTGTTGCGAATCAAGCCCTGTGAACGTCACAAAGAATTGTCCTAAATTTCAGGCAAAGGGGTTTATTGGTTCGCTTGCAAGACAAACAGACAGCATCCAAGCCATTAACCCATTAACCCGTTCCCAACCGACTAACCCGCCTGCCGTCTATATCTGTTATTTTTATGCCTTTTGGGGCACTTGACCCTGAAATCTTGAGACCTACTTTAACAGGTCTTCCAGCACGCTATGCCAGCCTCCCGACTAAAAGAATAGCCCTCATTGTTAAAAAAACCGAGGTCCATCAATTATGTTCATGGTGTGAGATACCACTTGGTGTAGACAATCTTGGTAAAGATGGCTGCTCGCTTGCAATTCTGATCTTACCCTCCTCATGCGAAAGATGTAGGCTTCCACCCCATTGTCTATTGTCACCACCGGTCTGAACCTGCACAATCTATTGGTATTAGTTCAACAGATTTGTCCAACTAGCCCTGGACAGCCATAAAGTCTGTACTCAGTGGTTTAGGTGCACATGTGCAGTCCAGTTCCTGAGAGCCAACCATTGACTTAAGTAATAGCGCCCCGTAACCAAAGTCTGCTAGCAGTTAAAAGGAAAAATAATACACACTAGGGATAATAGGCTCATGGGATGACATTATGATGGGGTATTAAAAAGAAAATAGAATAGAAAAATAAGTATTAAGCGCAAACTCATTACCAGAGAAACCAGTTTCAATTACGGTACCTAAATACAAATACAACCACACACATTAGATTTAAAATATAATCAAAACACGGAATTGCATTAAAATATACAAAAACAGTTCAGACCTCACCCAAGATCCAGAAGTGGTATATATTTGTTACTTACATCTCTTAGGACCAGTAGTTGGGTGTAGCCACAGCAGTTTAGCTTGTCGGGCAAGATAAGTGAAGACGCTCAAGACCTTTCTTTCTTTCAGTGACAGGTCCTGTTTCCGGCTCTCCTACAGAGCTCTTGGTGTCTTGCTTGTTTACCTTTGTGCCACCAGCTCTAGTAATGCTGCCAATGCTCCTGGTTTTCTCTGCAATACTCTCTTCTCGCCCCTTGCTCCTTTCTCTGCCTCGCCTTACACAGCCTCAGACTCTTTAACCGCTGCAACTTCCAGCCTTTTATAAGCTTCACTTCCTTGCAGCTCTTACATTCTTTCTCCAGATTGGCTTTATCCTTCTTTCATCTTTGGGAGAGCCTTCTCATTCGTCTTTTTCACTAATCACGTTCTTTGTCTTGCTTGTTGTGAGGCCACATCCTTTGATTATCGATAAAAAGGGTGTGGTGGCCATCTTAACCTGACGTCGAATTCCTACATCCATGGACTCCACTCAGGGCCACTACAATGTTAGGTTTCAGCTGCCCAGAATGTAGCTGCTTCTATGGGCGACCTCCTAGCTCTACGGCTTTCCCAGCTGCTTTCTCTCATATAAACATCTCTCCATGGAATTCCCAGCGTGAGGCAGGGTTTTGAGAGCTCAAGTGGGCAGCTGACAGTGTCTTCTGTTCCATCTGGTGCCTCAAGCACTGGCTTTCCTTTATGCATTTGGGTCTGCTTCTGGCATATGTGTTCCCACAGGTTTGGTTTTCATTTGATGATTGGCGAATTAGTCATTTTGGGCATCCGCATTGCATAGTTTTCTATGTCATCAAAAGGAACTCTGCAGGGATGTCGATTCACCAAAATGCCAGGGGTAGCGGAAGTGACGTTACAGACCTGATGACATCACAGGAAGCGATGTCACTTGACCTTTGACCCAGATGGCAGCAGCTCCTCTTTAACCATGGTGATATTACTGGAAGTGGTTTGCAGACGTTAAAAAAAGTATTTAAATGTAAACATTTTAAAATAACAAATACAAACTGAAGCAGACAAGAATATTTTAGATAGCAAGCAGATTTTAACAAGGGTGTTGCCCTCATATGCCTTGGAAGGGGTCATGATACGATAGGGTTAAACTCAAGAGTACAACATAGACTGAGGCAATATTGGTTCCACCACCGGGTTTTCTATTTGACAAAGCATTGAGCAATTTTGGGGAGTGCTGTGACCAGATTCTTTCTGAAAGGAACTCAGAAAAACTTATATTGATGGAAAGCCCAGTGAAGATGTACAACAAAATGAAAATTGTAAAATGGTCAAAGATATACAGAGAATGGGCCTCATTACACGGTAGGCGGTAACCATGGCGCTATTAGCGCCATGGTTGCTGCCGGTATTTTACCGTGTCCGCCTTGGTGGATGGCGGAATTACCGCCCTACTCCAAGGTGAGCGGGGGTGGTAATTCCCCATTCATCAAGGCACTTCGCCATTCCCATTATTGCACCCATAGGGCATAATGGGAATGGGGAAGGTGCTAATTACGGTACCGCAAATTGCGGTACCATAATTAGCACCAAGGTCCCTTTGCGGCACCCTACTTTAACAGCTGGTAAAACCAGCCGTTAAGGTCGGGTCCCGCAAAGGGAACTCGTAGTAAGGCGGTAAGAGTTTACCGGTACCGGTGCCCTTACCGGTACCGGTAAACCCTTACTGCCTACCGTGTAATGAGGCCCAATGTCATTGCATGAACTACAAAGGGAGCTAACCACACACCAGAGGAAATATACGGGGATACAGTCCTCCGTGATGAGATTCCCAAGGCTGAAAAATCGTTACCTTTATATGCGGTTTCATCTTAACTTACTAGGCTCCCTACAAAGGTGAGGTCCTATAACAGGGATCCCTTGGCAAGAAAGACATTGTCAGCCCTGTAAGAAGCGTCAGGAGGCAGAACACTAACAAATTGTCTGATTGGCTGTAGCGCACCACTAGGGACAAGGAAAATGTGGTTGGAAAAGCTCATAAAGGAATTCGAGCATTTAAACAGTGGAGCCATGTGGGTTGGCTCTTGTATGGATACTCTATCTCAATGACCATTGCTTTAGTGAATATTTTAATAGTGATACACAAAAAGCTGCGGGGAAATGTTTTTCTCGATTAGTCCACCATAATGAAGTAGGGAAGGGAGTAATTTGTCGGATAGGCGGTAAATGTATTCTTGGGGTTTAGAAAGGAGGCCCTGATAGGTATACATTATATGGTATTATATTGTATTGTGTTGAATGAATTAATGTCTGTAATGTTTATTTTATTGCCATTTGTAATGAACTAAGAGTTGTGAAGTATAATGTTTTTAATAAACTATAAACACAGAAATATAATTGGGCCCTAGGCACTGCCATAGATATGCCACTTCAGCATTGTATGGCCAGCTACTTCCATATTATGCCAATTTTACCTGCATGTCGGGCATTGTCATTATATGAAAAGTAGATCCCCTACATTGCCAGTTGCTGCGATAATACAGTATACAAAACTCCAATAGATGCAAGTCACTTGCAGCACACAGGAGCATTAATGCTTTAATTAATGATAATCATTTATTTATATAACGCTTACCTAGCACATATTTACATACAATTATCCCTACTAAAGTTGGTACTCATTTATCAACCTCAGAAGAATAAAAGGTTGAGTTGGCCATGCCTGGATTTGAACCTACGACTTGCAGATCACACACAGACCGCAGCAGTGAGCTCTCAACCCGCTGAGCTATGTTACTGCTTTGCTATTAAAAATGCAATGCCACCATACAAAAGGATATCAAAACTGGTTGCACAATGTAGGCCAGGCACGTAATAACAATTATCATGTTTGCTGTAGCCTTGATGATAAACAATAAAAAATGCCTTCTCACAGTAAGACATAACTAGAGTGGCAGCACCAAAATGCCAATCTAACCATGTAATAACACTTATCATGCTTACATTATCATAGCTGCCCAGAAAAATATACAATGCCATAGTAAGGACTGGCTGCACACAAATACCAGTCTAGCCAGGTAATTACACTTATCATGATTGCTTTATCAGAGATGCCCAGAACAAAATGTCAAGCCACAGTAAGAAGTGGCTAGTCTAGCTGCAGCAAAAGGCTAGTCTAGACACGTAATAACACTTATGATGCTTACTTCATTATAGATACCCAGAATAAATATGCCATGATGCAGTAAGAAATGGTTAGATTGTATTCACCCAAATGTCACTCTAGACATGTAATAACACTTATCATATGTCATTTATTATAGATCCTCTGTAATATTGTCATGCCACAGTAAGAGATTACTAGACTGCCTGCACCCAAATGCCCGTCTAGACAAATAATAACACCATGCTTACTTCATTATAGATTCCCAGAATAAATATGTCATGACACAGTAAGAAAACACTAGAATGGCTGCACCCAAATGCCAGTTTAGGCATGTAATAACACTTATCATGATTACTTTATTATAGATGCCTGTAAAAATGACATACCACCATAAGAAATTACTAGACTGGCTGCTCACAAATGCCAGTCAAGACAAATAATAACACTTATCATGCTTACTTCATTATAGATGCCCAGAATAAATATGTCATGACACAGTAAGAAAACACTAGAATGGCTGCACCCAAATGCCAGTTTAGGCATGTAATAACACTTATCATGATTACTTTATTATAGATGCCCTGTAGAAATGTCATGCACATTAGGAAATGACTAGTCTTGCTGTACCAAAATGCAAGTCTAGATACTAATCACACATATCATGCCTGCTTTATCATGGATACTGTTTACGTGATAGCGCACACTCCTTTTGCCCCACCCTCCTGACACATCCCCTCTCGCTCCCACTCTCACCCTCCAACCCCAAAATCAGCCGCTTTGGCTGAGCATTTCCTCCACGCCCATCTTCCTCATCCTAGTACTTACATATGAGGCAAGGTGCTTTATGAGCACAAACTGGGATGAGATAGAGTAGAACTAGGAGTAAAGAAGCACACCATTCACATATTCATTTACACTGCACCCATCAACCCTTCACTCACACACCCAGCCACCCATACATCATGCTTTCACTCACATTTCATCAATTACATATACATACACACCCTTTCATGCACACACATTTGCAAAAGAAAACACTTTCTTACCTCTTTGAAAGTGCATTGCTGCTCCAAGGAACGCCTCTCTGACTGCAGGCTGGCATCTCTGTCTCCCATGCTCTACGCACGCAAGGCCAGTCATGTGCAGAGCAGGGGAGCCATAGTGTTCCATGTCCTGTGGGGGGAGGGAATGGAAATCATTTCTTTTTGAAGTCAGATAGACTTCCCAAATAAATTAATGTAAAGAGGGCTCTCCTACGACAGTGTCTGTCTGCCTCTAAAACCCCCAGGGGTCGCAGAGCCAGGGGTAGCACAGGAGTTGCCATGGGTAGCAACTGCTACCCCTGGCTACCCCAATTGACATTCTTGGAACTTTGGCGGCACCAACTTTGCCTATGCCACTGGAGTTACCATTGAGAACATCCTCTTCCCCCACATGAATATAATAGTGAGGAACAGGATCCTCCCCATTA
The DNA here is from genome assembly GCF_040938575.1 of Ambystoma mexicanum. Lineage (NCBI taxonomy): Eukaryota > Metazoa > Chordata > Amphibia > Caudata > Ambystomatidae > Ambystoma > Ambystoma mexicanum. Next base: position 292,000,040 of record NC_090936.1, on the reverse strand, counting down.
CCTAAGGATATGACTCTTTGTCTTGAGTCTTCTCCATCTGAGGCTATATAAATGTCAAATGTGGACATGCCCAGTGCATACTAGGGAAGTCTCTGAAGCGCCCAACCTTTTCAGCTTCCAGGTAAGTCATGGCGTGGAAAGATTTTCCTGGTCAGCTTTCCTAGGCTGCATAGTCCCTTCCAGGCCTTGCGGCAAAATCAGGGATCTGGCTCTGTTATCCTATATAATCATTTTAACATTCTAGGATGCGCATCTGGCTGTCAAGTTAATCTGTTAGATTCACTCAGATATACAGGTTAATTGCAAGTTGACCCGTCTTTCCACCCTTGCATGGCACATAAATGTAGTTTTCAATTGGGGGTTCATGAGGAAATATGAAAATAATATAAGTAAAAATGTCTCAATATAAGTTAATTGTTTGTAAAGAAAAATGTACTTGATTTAAATTTCATGGGCGCTAGTACACTCTAGTGTGACCAAACAAAACACATTACTAACCGTGATGTCTGTATAAGAAAGTCTCGATTAGGCACACACGGCCCTTGCTCGTCCAATCACGCTGGTGACATGACAGGATCTCTGTGGAACAAGGAATTCCTTTAGTGATAAGATCAAGCCTTGAAGAGTTTTTTTACCCTCAGATCTTGATCGGAACCCACCATTAATTTTGGAGTGGATTCCTAAACACACCATGTTGAACAAGGAACACATGAGCAAGACAGGATTCTACATTCAATGTTTCACCATCAAACTCTTTTGTTCATCCTGATGAAAGCCATCTAATTCTAAGCAGACTAGATCAGTACCAGTGGCCGAAACACACCTGTGACGAAATCCTTTTCTTCAGTGTTTAATGTCAACACTGTTACTATTTTCAGTTTAAATCAACCTGTTTTTCGAATTAGATTGTATGATCCCATAAAACTGTGTGGGATCCTTTTGTTTTTTATTTGTCTTGCACAATATGTAATGACAGTAATGTTTTTCGAGTTTATGTACCACTTGTACAGTTGCTACAACTTTTGTCCTGTGTAATTCTGATTTGTCACTAGTTCATGTATCTGCCCACTTTTGTTTTGTGATAACTAAAATGCATTTGTGAAACTTCATGTGAGCGGTATCTATTATAACATTTCTTGAATGAATGGGTCTTGCAATTTCGTTTGGTCGCCCTGATCAATTGTGTTTTCACTGTATAAGAAAGAGTACAAATGCACACTTTCTTGTACTGATGTCACAGTCAGTTTTGCGTTAGAAATCTTAAATGTTTAGGTTTTGGCTATTAGGTGGCTTTAAAGGACCACCTATGTGGCAAAACTATTGGTATGAGAATGCTATCGGGAAAATATAGTGGAATACGAGAAGTCACAGAGCCTGCAGGAGCCCATTTGTAATGTACCCACTTGTCCCCCATTAAAAACCTATGGGCACGCTGCTTCTATGCCTTTTCACTGGTCGCTCCCCACCCAAACCACGCCCTCACGGTTTATTTTGCTTTCTTACCTTCTCTGCTCTTCTGGTAATATATGTAATATATGTATACATTCACTGTGGCAATTCTCTTTCACACTGACTTTTAAAACATGCTGGAATTTCCCGCAGATAAGGCACACAAGGATACACTGATTTGCCCAGGATCACACACTTTAGTTATGTGGTAAAGCGGGAATATGAGACCATTTTCAATGTAGGGACTTGTCTGCATATTTTCTCATATCTAGTTGATATAAATGTGAGGATTGCCAGCTGCAAATAGTTTAAATCGAAACAGAATACTCTGTTTTAAAGAAATTACTTGCGAAGTATGCAAATCATAATAAACCAATTTACCAACTATATAAACCCTCTATAAAAATAGGTAAAGCAGAAAGAGTATGATTGAATCTTTCTCTCCCAATCTTGACTTTCCATACTATGCCTGAAACTTCACTGAATGTATATGGCAGTGAGGGACAGAGTGTCAAGTCAGCTGTCACAAAATGCAGTGTATGCTGCACTTGTAAAATAGCTCAGAGAACTAAATACACTTGATATCACGTTCAAGAGTTACGGGTTCGAATTCCTGTTGGTGCACCCAAGACTGCCCCTTCTCCCCCACAACAGCCTCACACCTGAAATCCCAGAGGTTGCCCCCCCCCCCGACCCGGAGAAAAGCTAGAAAACCTGAGCCTTTGGGGTAATGCCAGGGGTTAGGCAGACCTGCCCTGCTTCCAGGTTGGTGGGGACTGGAGGAGCAGTAAGGGACGGGAGGAAAGTGTGAAAAGGCCTGGGCCTGCGGGAGTTGGGACTGGGGAACAACCAAAAACAGGGCTGTGGGAGGACAAATAAATTAGAACAGCGTTCCGTGTGGAGTTGAAGGGGGAGAAGAAAAATTAGGTGGAAAAGGAAAAGAGGAAGGAAGGAGAGGGCCAAAACGGGGGAGGACAGTACCTCCTCCTTCCTCCTCGACTTCCCAGGCCGTGCCTCTCAAGCTGTCTGCCTCGGGCTGGCATTGTATTTGTATGGGCCTGCTGGAACTCAAAACTGCCTGCTGCTGCCTTGCACAGCACCCGACCCGGAAGTACTAGCAGTAGCAGGTTGGTGGCCTCTCCCTCAGCCCTCCCCTCTCCCTCAGCCCTCCCCTCTAGGCCTAACCACCAATGGGGGCCTGGTGGGGAGGGCTTAGGTATCACTCCCAGTGTGCTCCGGGGCAGGAGAGAGACACAGTGTGCAGCCCAAAACAAAGGTCCATCCATACTGCGCGTTCACTCAGGTTCGGAGGGGTCTCGGCCCCAAATTCATTCTCCCGCTGTACTCGGTGCCCCTGCTCAAAATGATGTGCCAACAAGGGTTACCAACCGTCCCGAATATTCCAGGACTATCCCCTTCCTTAGGATTGTGAACCATGTCCTGCATGCAGACTGTGTGGGACAGGGCAAAGTCCTGATTGTTCATTTCATTCTAGCTGCCCCACCACCCTCCCTATTCCACTGAGAGCATTGAAGATGTGGCTGGGAAAGCACAATTTAATGATTAGACTTCTACCAGTGCCAGCTGGGAGAGCAGGGTTGCCCATTCATCCTGCTAAATGGTCAGTGTTATGGCAGAGGCAGCATTTCATGCCAAGGGGTGAGCAACTCCTGAAGCAACACCAGGATTCAAAATTGTTTATGGTCCTTCATGGCTGGTGAATATTTTCAGCTGAGGATCTTGAATATATCTCCAAATTGGCGTGACTGAGCCCAAAATAAAGTAAGGGTTTCTCCCCCGAAAATCTTTTTTTTTAAGTGAGTTCAAATTTGTGCATTTGACAGAAATGTTTAGAAAGAATCGATTAAAACGCCATACAATTTACAAGTAACACTCTAGCACTATGTGGCAAACCAAAAGAAGGACATGGATTAAGGTGTCCCATGCTAATTGGATATTTATTTGTAGAAAAAGAGAACATATATTCCCTACCTCCTAACAAAACTAAAAGAAATAGCCCCTAGTCCAAAGCTAATATCTAACTGGCCCAACTCTCAGGAAAACTCAACCCAAAAAGGAGGAGGTCAGAGCAACAGCCTCTGTCCTTGGCTCTTGCCTGGCCCAATACCTAGATTCCTTTTTCAAGAAGAAGCTTTTTAAAGTTCATCAAGTTCTGGATCTTTTTCCACAAAGTTCATCAATGTCTCACAGTGCAGTCCTCAGCCTCTCTGTTGGTTCTATGTGGCAAGCATTAAATCTTTACATGTATTCAACACAGTTCCCTTTTCTCACGAAAGACAAGGTTTTCTTAACACAGTCCCACCATTTCTGCTTTGTTGCTTGATAGTGTCCTTGTATTGTTTTTAAACAGCAGAACCCTCCAGGATCCCTCTCTTCCCAGTTCTGTTCACTATGTTTCATGTTACCCGGACTCCCCAAAATCCTCTGCCCCTCTGACAGTCTTGCTTTAGCAGGGCCTCTGTGATTCGTCTGCCTGTTCCAGTTTTCTAAGCTCCCGTAACCCTTGTGGCTCTCCCAGCCTAGAAGATTAATGTCTCTTGATTTCTCAGAGCTCGCCAAAGCCCTCTGGCCCTCTGATAGGCTTGCTTTAGCAGGGCCATGGCAGGTCATCTGCCTGTTTAGGTTTTCTTAGCTCCCGCAACCCTTATAGCTTCCCCAGATTCTGATACCACGGTGTACCCCTCTCATGTTGGGGAAAATGATGTACAAGCAAATCAATGTTCACAGGGGTTCAACTGTTTTTGTTTTCGTGTTATTGTGTTCCTCACTAAAATCAGTGTAAACTGTCCCTCGATTACTCACTGCAGAATTATCCTTTGCCTTTTTTCATGTGTGTTTGGTTCCTCACTTGATACAACCATGTTGTGATAGACAATAAGATCTCATTCATGATCTGGAACATTCGAGGCCTAAACTATCCTATCAAGTCACGCAAGCTGCTAGCGTATATCAACCAGCAGGCCCCAAAAGTGGTGATGCCCGAGGAGACACATGCCCAAGGGATGCTTAACGAAAGGTTTGCCACGTGCTGGGGAACGCAACATTGTTATACTAACTACTCTTCGCAAGCTAGAGGGGTGATGATGTTGATACACTGCTCACTTCCCTTCCAGGAATCAAAGCACTGCGTTGACCCACAGGTGAGGTACGTGATCTTATGGGGTAAATTACCTGGAATTGACATAACACTGTTCAAAACATATGGCTCCAACCTAGATGACTTTGACTTTTATCACCAGGTGCTGGGCATCCTTATAGGGGGAGCCTGTTCACGTATTATTTGGGGTGGCGATTTCAACTCAATCCTGGACTGTGTGCTGGACCGATCTAGGTCTACCCAGTGTGATGTGACGAACACAGGCTGCACAATTCTGCACATTATGCAACAACTTGACCTGGTAGATGCGTGGGGAGACCATAACCCGGTATATGAGAATATACCTACTACTCGTTGGTACACGATGCACTGTCCAGGATTGACTCCTAGCTGGTTCCGGCCACGCTCATGGCACGGGTGCATTACTGTAGGATTCACCCTCGAACGATCTCTGATCATTCTCCCTTAACACTGACAGGGAGGTCTGGGTCTGGCTCCCTCCGCTCCCCTGGCGGATGCCCTCCACATGTTTACTAGACCCAGTCTTTTTGGAAACACTCCACAATGGGGACACAGATTTTCCATAAAATGAGGGGTCTGTGCAGCTCCACTTCACAGTTTGGGAGGCCTTTAAGGTGTGGGTTAGAGGGGCGGTGATATCTATATCCTCAGGTTCTTTGAAAGAAACAAGGCGTGAGTTGGGTAGCACCAAAACTGACCTGAGAAAACTGGAGAACGAATATGGCACCACACACAACAGAGCACTACTCATAAAAGGAGGTAACTGGCTGACAGAGAGGTCCGCCTGATGTATTATCATCATCATGCTAGGGTTTATGGGGAGGCGGATAGACCGGGTTGGTTTCTTGCTGACAACATCAGATCCCCGAAAGGCGTGCAACAAATCACAGGAATCAGGGGGCCATCTGGGCTTCTCCTAACTGCACCGGGGGTAATTAACAGTGAATTTCACCATTACTATAGGACTCTATACTCTGTGGAATTGGAGAGCTATTTGAAAGAGATCCCACTGCCTATGGCACCACGGGAAGCTCAGCTGGCACTGAATCAACCTTTAACTCCTGAGGAGATCACTGAGGCAATCATGTCACTCCCATCCGGTAAGGCCCCTAACCCCGACAGTCTAGGCATTGAATTCTACAAGGAGTTCCATGATATCCTTGCCACAAGACTGCTGAAGCTATGGGAGGAATCCCTCCAACTCGATCGGTTTACCCCTTCACTCTCAGAGGCAGTAATTACAGTGTTGCTAAAGCCTAACAGACCAGCCTCCGAAATGGCCTTGTACAGGCCACTATCCTTACTCAATTCGGACACTAAAATATTTGTTAAATTACTATCCGCCGTCTCCTGCCCTGCATGTCATCCCTGGTCCACCCAGACTAGTCTGGGTTTATTCTTGGCCGCTCTACAGCACTCAACCTCTGCAGGTTATTTGGCATTGTCTCTCAGATTGATCCACGCTCCCATGCCGTGGCTGACTTGCTCGATGCCAAGAAGGCTTTTGATTCAGTCTCCTGGCAGTTTCCCTTCGCAGTCCTCCAGCAGATGCAATTAGGAGGTCCCTTCATACAGTTCATTCGACTGTTATACGCTTTTCCGAATGCCAGGGTCCACACAGGTGGTACACTCTCGCCTATCTTTGTTATGGGTCACGGTACATAACAGGGTGCCCTCTCTCCCCCTTACTTTTTGTTTTGATGGTCGAGCCCCTGGAATGCATAATACGACTTAAAAACACCCACAGAGGCTTGCATATAGCTGGTCCGCCACAGATAATATCTCTTTATGCCGACAGTGCACTGTTGTATATTCCAAATCCGGCACATAACTTGGCTCCGCAGTTTGAGGAGATCCATAGGTTCTCTACTCATTCAGGGTATCGAATTAACAAATCTAAGTCAGAGATGTTCCCGCTGACCGACGCCACCTCCGCCTCGACGGACCTGATGGGATTCAGGTGGGTCCTGCATAAGTTTAAATATCTCGGCATATTAGTTTCTCGCTCTCATTGCTCTTAGCTTGCAGACAACAATGAGGTATACTTGCTGGCACTGGTGGGCAAGCTGGGTCTCTGGCCCAGATTCTCTATCTCACTATATGGCAGACTCTCTGTACTGAAGATGGTAGTGGTCCTTAAACTATTGTATTATTTTAACAACCTTCCCGTCTGGCCGAGTCGCACGTTCTTTGATAAATTACGATCCTTGGCTGTTGGCTACGTGTGGGGAGCTGGAGCTCTGCGGATGAAGTGGGAGGGACTGACCAAACCATTCAAGCAAGGTGGCTTACAAGCCCCTGATTTTGAACTATACTATATTGTTTCGCAGGCACAGTTCACCGGCCATTGGTATTCCTCCAAGGAGAGCCCGATCCATAGGGCACTGAAAAGGTATAGTGCCTCCCCTTCGGACCTGAAATCCATTGTCCTTGCTAACCAGCATGCAGATACTTGTACGTTTGAACGTGTCAGCACAACTGTCAACACGTGGGCAAGATTGTTTAAAAAAACCAGAGTTTTGGCTCCATATTGTGGAGCGCTTCCACAATGGAACTGCCCTGGCCTTCCTCCGACATATGAAAGGGACATTCAGAGAGCATGGGACCCTGGGGAAATGCTGATGTGGCATGATCATTTCCCGGACATGGTCTTTTTTCACTCACAAGGCCTTCTCTGAAAAACTGGGCAACAACCCAATAAAGTAATTGCAGTACTTCAGAATGAGAGCAGCAGTCCGGAGGCGATGACCCTCATTCCCCAATGAACCCAACGACTGTGACTAGCGGGGACTCCAGTAGGCTGGCATCCAGGCTGTATAAGACATGTCAGGATGCTCAAACGTTCACTCACAATGCTAGAGGGAAATGGGAATCAGATTTAAATAGCGCAGTGGCTGAGGAAATATGGCTACGGTGGTGCCGACTGACGAGGGAGGTCTCCCTAAATGTTAGGTTCAGGTTGATACAATTTAAGGTGCTACATCAGCTGCATTACACACCTGCAAGTGTGGCTCGGTTTGCACTCACTTCCAGTAGTGTATGCGCCAAATGCGGTGCTGACACTGCAGATTCTATGCACATGTATTGGAGCTGCCCACAGATTGCCCAGTTCTGGCAATCAGTTGTGGACACTCTCTATGAGATCACTGACATCCCCCCTACACTTTTGCCCGCCCAAATACTTGTTTAAGGACATTGGAAAGGTACCTGTTAAGATATGCTGCCTCTTTAATTTGGGTTGTTTGATTGCCAAAAAAGGTATATTGATCCACTGGAAATCGAAGAAGCCCCAGACATAACTGTATGGCTCAAAGAACTAACTTGCGCTAACAAATGTGAGGTGGGCTTCATTTCGTCGGTGTTACCTAGCTGTAGACCCAAGTGTATATGGGAACCTTTCTGGGAGTATCTCCGGAGGGTGAGGTCTGCTCAGTAAATGTATCATGAGATGACATGCCTATATCTTTTTTTTAAATTTTTTTATTCTTCTCCTTTGTTGATGTCGATTTTGCACTGTTCCTTTTTTACCATTGTGCTCAAACTTGACTGTAACATATTACTAATAACATGCGATTCGATGTTGTATGTCTGACACTGCACTAAATAAAGTAAAAAAAAAATTAAATGAAATAAATAATGTGGCAGGGTTCTGTGGTTATATCCCTGTTCCGCCAAGAACATTTTTAAAATAATGCGGTGACCTTGTGCATTTAACATCACAATGTTTTAAGAAAATGGAGTAAAATGCCATACAATCTACGTTTAATATTCAGTGTAACCTAAGTCTAGTAAATACCATATCACCAAGGCTACACAAGTACGTTTTACAATATTTTCTTACCTGCGGACAAAATCTACCAAAGCTGGTCATCAAAGTGATTTACAGTGACCATTAATGGCATAGATTGTTGCTGTAGATTCATGAAAGTGATGTATAGTCTGTAAAACTCTTTCATGACGCTGTGACCACAATCAATCCATGCCAGTAATGGTCACTGTAAATCACTTGCATAAAGCTATGGGCACAATCTATGCCAGTAAAGGTGCTCACTGTAAATTATTTTTATTCTACAAAAAGAAGATATGTAACAAAGTGCTTGTGTAACTGGGTATCCAATCAGACAGTTTTTAAATACCGCTTTGTGCTCTCATTCACAAAAATACAATTTTTACTCGGGGCCAAACGTGTGACTCATTCACAATGTGGTCCTATTGCCGTTACAATTCCGGCTATAGAATATTTTCTTTTATACTTAATAACTACCCAAATTGTACAAGTTTCTGTCCATTAACCACAACAATGTAGGACATTATTCAGGGTCGTATGTTGTCTTCTGTCTGTTATATTCACGGAGGTTCTGGACTTTAAAAAAAATCTTCTTTCACAAACAAAGTGAGATACCCTGTTGATCAAAAAGCACTCAATTAGTACTGTGTATTATCACTTCAGGTCTTTTACTTCGACCTTTTACATTACCCCCATCCCCATAAGGGTATGAGGCATGCTATAAATCACATACCTCGCAGGCTACTCGGGTTTGTATCCCTGAGCCTCTGGTGAACCCTGATTGGTTGTAGTCAGCAGTTTCCAATTTCTTGGAGTATCTTGCCTTTTTCCTCTCCTACCATTCTAAACAATAACAACCAGCCTGAATGAGTCACACGTTTGGCCCACAGTGTACTATATGATTAGGACCCACTTACATTGGTTTACTTTTGTTGTTTTTTTTTAGGTGTTGTATGTTTTACAATGTTTGACATGGTATGATCATTTTATGATTGTTCTTAATAGAGCGAGTTTCTTTGATTAATAAACATTGCATTTTTGTGAATGAGAGTACAAAGCAGTATTTAAAAACTGTCTGATTGGATACCCAGTCAAACAAGCACTTTGTTACATATCTTCTTTTTGTAGAATAAAAGTCTATTTCCACATAGTAAGAAGGTTGTGAATCCCTAAATGTGGACCTAGCCATTTTTAGATTAGCACTGTAAATTACTCACATATGGCTGCAGACAATCTTTGCTAGTAATGGTCACTGCAAGCCACTTGCTTGAGTCTGCTGCCAATCTATGATGGTAATTGTCACTGTAGATCACTTTCTTGAGGCTTTTGCTAATCTATGCCAGTAATCCCTGTAAATCACTTGTGTGAAGATGTGGCCACAATCAATATATCATTATACACCATTGTCACTTTAAATCACTTGCATGAAGCTGTCAGCACACTCAATCTATGACAGTAATGGTCATTGTATATAACATTCATGATGCTAAACCTCTAATAAATGTAAGCATTTCCAATGCCCCATCCTGCCCCACCACGCACATATATTTGTGTATTGCAGCCATGTTCACACTTATACACACATGCCATGTTCACGCTTCACACACATGCCACCTGGAAGCTCGAAAGAAAGGCGGAAGCCTAGGATACACGAAATCCTTCAGAAACTGTCCTGTAAACAAGAACTAAGTGAGAATCGGGAACTGGTACCGAAGACCAATGAAGAAGTAGCTGTAATTTTCAATAACAGTACTGGGCCTTCAGTTATTGGGGGGGGGGGGTGTCTGTAGAGGCTTCTCATTCCATTCATTTGGCCAATGAAGCAACTTGCTTGCAAAGGTTGACACCACAATGATGTGAAAAGGAGGTTGTTGTGATAGCAAATGTGACTTCTAGTAGTGGGAAAGGGCGTGGGTGTATGGCGCACGTAGGGTGTTCGGCGCACTTAGGGGGGACTGTGTTTAGAGGACCCCGCTGACCCTGAGGATCTTGAGGAATCACACAGATACATGTGATGGTGATTGTGACTGGGATTGGCGAGTATTTTGATCAGGTGAGAATTACGGCAAGGGGGGGGCGTTTATGCCCTTATTGACAACCAATTGATAAAACATTGTGGACATGCTTTTGGCCCCCAACTTAAAATGACTTTGCACGGCGGCCACCAAATCGAAAGGGCTTCTGCCCTTTACCGCCTCGTTCCTAGCAAGCTGACCTGCTAAACTGGCCCGCCATGCCAACACCCGCACTTACATGAAAAATGCTTATGGTAAAAAGGAAAATGCTAGTAGCACCCCATCACATTTACTGTGTGCGGCAAAGGAGCAGTCCAGCCCCGCAAGACCCCTGGGGCGGCCTATTCTCTGATGAGTGAAATTCATCAATTCCTCAGCTCTTTTAATGTCCCTGCAAGCCGGGACCCTTGAGGAGGGGAAGATAATCGTCAAGACACCAAGGCAGATATCGAAGTTGATAAATCAGTACGCATTAATAATAAATGCACTTGTACTATGCCCAGCACGACTGCTGATGACCAGATCAAGATAACTGCTACCTCATCGCCCCTTGGGGGGTCCTACATCACCCTGCCCCTGCTCATTGTTGGACTGCGTCCATTTCTGGCCTCAGAGAGATCTAGCGACCATGAGAATGAGAAGGCCACAATGGTGGCTACAACTGTGACAGCCACAGCCCTCTCTGTCTCTAGCCCTCTTCCCTTCAGTCGGTACCTGCCAGATGGCCCCCATACCATTGATCCCCCCGAGAATTATTGCACCAAACAGGGGGGCACCCAATTATATCTAATATGGTTAGCATAGTCGGGATTCCTATGTGCACCAAGCTAACTCTATGCTCACACAGCCCTCAAGACGGTGTCCGATGGGTGGAGAATATTGCCAGAGGGAAAACAGGGGAATTAGGGCTGGCTGGATGCAGGTCACATAAACAGGGGTAATCAGTGACACCGAGTCGGGCAGCAGTCCACATCCTTCCCAACCCCTCTTGAACAAGGCACAAAGTGCTCTTTCTAATAGACTAATAGACTGGAGAGGGGAGCCAAAGCAACCAATGAGTGCAAATGCAGCATGGTACTATCTGAACTACTGAAACTAAAGAACCTAGTCCTATCCTTGGTCCCTAATTTGACCCCACACCACAATGAACCCAGGGAAGCACGCCTGAATAAATGCACACATTGGTTACGGGTAGTAAGAGGCTGTTTATTTGTAACCCAGGAGCAAATTGTAAGTTGCATCAGGATACGCCATCGGGGGGAAATGGCTTTGACTATGTAAGACTTGATCTCAGGTAGCCCTGTGTGGCTAGAGGAATACTGGACTTTGGCAGAAGATGCCATCCCCCAGTGAACAGCTCAATAAAACTGAGTGTCCACTTCCTGGGTACAACTGATACCCCTTGCGTAAACAGACTACATTGTTCTGTGCTCTCAGGAGCAAATGCTGTCCCCCTGGGAAAAAGCACACTGGGTTATTCACTTTTGCCTAAAACCTCTGTAATAAATGGAGCACTGATGAAGTAGTGGTCCCCTCCAACATATGGCGAGAGGTTTTCCTGTGAACTGACTCCCTTATGGGATAGAATTGGGTTTGAGGGCTACTGTACATATTTGAATTCATTATCAACAGGGACTGAAAAGTCAATGTTTAAATTATTTGCAATGTCGTATATTTGTCATGTTGTATTTTGATGGTCGTAAGGGTGAAATAAAGTTGTTGAAAATGAAATTAAAACTTATAGTAGTGACTTTCTAGTCGGTTTCACCAATGATGGAACAGGTAACATCGACGGGATCCTGACAGTGCCCCTCCCCAAAGATGCCCTCCTCCGAAGGGACCAGAATTTAGATAACAATGATGGGGTGTGTATGTTGTGTACTGGTTCCCAGGTTCTGTCCTCCGGACCATAGCGCTTCCAGTCCACCAAATATAAACGTACACCACGTGAGACTTTAGTGTCGAAAAATACTCTGCACTTCATACTCATCTGAACCCTGAACAGAGACAGGAGGTGGATGAGCAGGTAAACGTGTGGACGAATGGAAGGGTTTGAGAAGGGAGACATGAAAGACTGGATGGATCTTCCAAGATGCAGGTAGATCAAGACGCACCGTGACAGGATTGATGAGAGCCGTAACAGCATAAGGACCCACAAAACAGGGCAAGAGTGATCGGCGACTAGGTACCCGTAAATTACGTGTGGATAACCAAACCCTGGAACCTACTGAATAATCAGGGGCAGGAACCCTATGAACATCAGCATGCTTCTTGTGGTGGATTTCGGCTGCATTTAGGTGTATATGCACCGATTTACGTACCCTAGTGATATCATGAACACAAGCCATAGCTGCAGGGCTGTTAGAAGAGGAAGTAGGTAACAAAGGAATGGTCCGAGGATGTCTCCCATACATAGCATAGAAAGGTTAAGTATCAGTGGATGTATGAAATGAATTGTTGTAAGCGAATTCACCCATGACCAATACAGACAACCAAGTATCTTGATGTTGGAGAATAAGGCAACAGAGATACTGTTCGAGCGTGGCATTAAGATGTTCCGTCTGACCATCCGTTTGTGGGCGGTAAGCCGTGGAAAAATGATCATCGATGCCTAGAGACTTAGTAAGAGCCCGCCAGAATTTGGAAGTGAACTGATACCCCCGATCAGAGATGATTATATTCGGGAGACCAAATAATTGAGAAACCTGTCGTAGAAATAGGTCTGCAGAACAGGAGTAGATGGAAGTCCTTTACAAGGCACAAATAGTGCCATTTTAGAGAAAGAATCGACGACTACCCAAATCGTATTGTAACCAGATACTTCAGGCAGTTCGACTATGAAATCCATAGACAAGATTTCCCAAGGTTGGTCAGGTACAGGTAGTGGATGTAACAGACCAATGGGTTTGGAGAGTGCGTTCCTACATTGAGCACATACTGCACAGGACTTAATGTATTCCGCCACATCCTCTTTCATGGAGGGCCACCAATACCATCGTTGTAACAGCTCTAATGTTTTACGTACCCCAGGATGGGCTGCAACCTGGAATCATGACACCATTTCATTGACGTTCTACGATCACCCAGAGTAGGTAAGTAGATAAGCCCCAGATGGTAAGGCAATTCATTGAAGATTGTTAAACCAAGGTCATGTACCAAAGTAGGGTTGGACCGCACCCACTGGGTCAAGGAAGAGCGTAGAGGACTTTGCATTATGCAGGCACAAACTACCTTTTGTAGGAGCAGAAGCCTGTCTCCTTCATGAGCATGTGAAGGAGCACCCTGTATGCGTGAAAGAGCATCTGCCTTAGAATGTTTAGAACTAGGTCCATAAGTGATCTGGAAATGGTACATAGAAAAGGACTCATGCCATCTAACGTGTCGGGCTGTAGTACACTTCACAGACTGTAATGCTGAAAGATTTCAATGGTCTGTGATAACCTGAACGGGAACCGAAGTACCAAGGAGATGGTGTCGCCATACTAAAAATGCATCGCAAACCGCCAATAATTCCTTTTCGGTTATGGTATAGTTTGCTTCATATGAGGTCAGTTTCCTGGAATGGAAAGCCACTGGATGCAGGGCGCCTGTGTCGGGACATTCTTGTGACAATATTACACCCACGGCCACATCTGATGTATCTGCTTCTACAACATAAGGTAAGGCAGGATTGGGATGCAACAACACAGGTGCCGTGGTAAAGGCAGATTTCAGAAGGTCAAAAACCTCCTGGGCTTTTTGATTCCAGGCAAAAACAGTCTTGGAGCTCGTGAGGGCGGTCAAGGGAGCTGACATGGAGGAGAAAGACTTGATAAAGCGTCTATAGAAATTTGAAAATCCAAGAAAAGACTGAAGCTGCTTTAAATTAGACGGTACCGGCCAATCCAGGATCTCCTGAACTTTAACATTGCTCATTTGTATACCGCGATCAGTGATGTCATAACCCAAGAACTCTACTGCAGTGGCATGGAATATGCATTTGTCTAACTTGGCATAGAGGTGGTTGTCTCGAAGACGTTGCAAAGCAAAAGAGACATGCAGAACATGGGACTCATAGGTTGGCGAATAAATGAGAATATCGTCGAGATACACTACCACATACATATCCAACATATCCTGGAATACATTGTTTATGAAATGTTGGAAAGTAGCCGGAGCGTTACATAGCCCAAAAGGCATAACACAATATTCAAAAAGACCATATTTGGTCTTGAATGCTGTCTTCCATTCGTCTCCGGGATCGCATCCAGACCAGGTTTTAAGCACCTCTCAAATCCAACTTGGTAAAGATTTTAGAGGAACCCAATTGATCAAGGAGAACTGGAAGCAAAGGAATTGGATATTGATTACGAATGGTGATTGCGTTCAATTCACGATAGTCAATACATGGACGAAAATCCCCCTCTTTCTTGGGGACAAAAAACATGGGAGAAGCAGCGGGAGATCGTGATGGACGGATAAACCCAGTACTTAGGGATTTCTTGATGTACTGTTTAAGAATGACATCCTCCTTCTGCGTCAATGAGTACACCCTGCCATTCGCTATTTTTGCCCCATGTATGATGTCGATGGGGCAATCATATGGTCTATGGGGAGGAAGTACATCAGCCCCCTTTGGATCAAAAACATCCTTGTATTTAGCATACTCCTGAGGCAAAGATATTGAGGCAAGCGCTCCAACAGTAGAAGCTATACCCAATAAGGATCGACAAGGACTCAAAGACTCAGTAGCACAGGCAAGACAGTTGTCCTTACAATACATTGAATTGAAACAGAGTTCCCTAGTGACCCAGTTAATGAGAGGATTATGCATTTTTAGCCAGGGTAATCCTAGTATCATTCTGAATTGAGGGGCCGTTATTACATCAAAACAAACGATCTCCCTGTGTCTTGAGTCGGAAGTCATTATCAAGGTTACTTTTTGTTTAGTAACCAACCCTGAATGAATAAGAGAATAAGACGTTATTTTCCTGGGCAAAGGCAAGATCAATGTAATTTCCTGTAGCCCCTGAATCCAATACGGGTTTGCCGTACCTCAAACGATTTAAAAGAAGCATGAATCGTGACGGGAGAAATTATGGTGGAGTTCGGATGCAAAAAACTCGGTAGGTGGACTCCATCCGCTACCGAGTTTTCGTGTTTCCTGACTTTTTGGGCTTCTTGGGGTAAAGCTTGAGAAAATGTTCAGCTGAGCCACAATAGAAACAAAGATTGTCCAGTTGCCGTCTCTCTCTTTCACTAGGTGTCAAAGGACCCCTGACTGCACCGATTTGCATCGGCTCAGGTTGATTAGCAGTTGAAGAAGAAGGAGTAACAAGAACAGGAAGCGTAGGCCTTTTTTCTCCCTTTCTCTCTGCTCTTCGAGCATCGATCTGTAGGGCAAGATCTAGTAGTTCATGAAAAGCCTTTGCAAGAGTGTCTTTGAGGCTGTCCGAATGACCTTTATAGAACAACAAGGCTTTTTTATCTTTGGGCCATCCTGTTTCGGCGACAAGCTGGTCGAATCTGGCAACATAGGCCAAAAGAGAAGTGTCGCCCTGTTGCAAAGCCAAGAGTTCTAATTCAGTGGCCTGAGTCTTGTATCGAGTATCGAATACTCAACCCATTGCCTCTAAGAGTGCATCACAATCAAACAAAAGTGGACTACCCGCCTGCAGCAAAGGATTGGCCCAAGCTGCCGCTGTACCAGCCAAGTGGGAAAGAACAAAAGAGGCTTTGGTAGCTGAATCAGGAAAGGCGTTTGGACGACACAGAAAATGCAGACGGCACTGATTCAAGAAGGTGCGATATACTCTAGGATCCCCATGGAACCATTGAGGGGGTGCCAAAGGATGAGGCGTTGCCATGAGTACCAGAGCGGTGGCCTCCGGTGGAGACGGAGCCTGACCTGAACCAGAGTCAACTGCCTGACTAGGAATAGACTCAAGCACAGGGACTCTAGCATGTAATTCATCAATCCTAGCCTGCGTACTAGCATGAGCCGTTTGCATGTCAGCACGCAGCTCTGCCACAAGCTGCATTAATGCTGCCAAGGTCTCATTGGCGTCTATTCATAAGGCTTCTGATTATGTCAGAATCTAAGGTAGAACTCAACTTGTACCCGTAGTGTAGCAGTTGAGTTCTTTTTACCAATCTAACCCTCTGAACACACAAGGTAAATTACAGAGGGATCAATTAGTCAAAAGATGGGAACACCACACGAAGAGCAGACACTGCAGAAGGGGAAAAAAACAGAAATGATCACTTGAAAAGACCAGGCAATAAGTCAGGACAACAACAGTGGAACAAGAAGGTAACACTAACCAGGAAATGTTACCAGGAAATGTTTCCTTATACCAGATATATCTTCTTTGGCTTGATGACTGAACGGAGACGTGATCTATAATACATAGGAAACCACATGAGCCAAGAATAAAGAGCAATCAGGAAAGAATGGAACAACCATGGCCAACACTTAGCAATTCTTGGGTTGGAGAAATGTCTAGCTCACCAGACACCCAGTATACCCTAACCCTAACCGGTTGGCACAAGGACACCTGGACGGAGGATGGCAGTCTCTAGTCCACAACTATCCCGCCAGCACGAGGATGCCTATCGACCTCAGAGCTGTTTGATGACAGTCTCAAGTTCAGGGCTCTTGGATAGTACACTGGGTGTAGCAAACTTCTCTACAAAGATTACAGTGTGTTCAAAATCCAGTCTCCGAAGAATAAGCAGGAAGGCACAATGTTCCCAGAAGAAAGCTTGGTTTTGGGGGGGGGGCGTGGCTACGAGGCCATGAGATAAGACGTGACTCCGAGGGAGCTCCTGTTGATCCGACGGAATATCCAATCTAAAATGGTGCAGAAACATCGCCCTGCACAATGAACTAAGGAGTATGGACGTGTGAATAGGCGTGGCACATGAAGGAAGAACAACAGAGGCTGGCGGCATGGTATTTGATCCACAACGAGTTAACTAAAGATACACGAAGCCCCCAGACCGAAATCCAAAATGGCGGTAACCCGAGAACAAAGAAAGGAGACGCAGGATGGAGGCAACCGGAGCAGTAGGACCTCACACGACTGAGCCTGCAGTGGACCTACACTCATCAAACAGTATGAGGCTGGAAAAGAAGGGGGTTGATATGTTAAGGATGATTGCTGCACATCGTGCACTGTAAGAGAGGAGCGAAACGCATGACAAAGAGAAGAGAGGTGCACACAGAAACTACAGAGGAATCAGCCCAGCAGAGAGCTGTCCCTGTCTGGGAGAGCGGCCCAAATAAAAGCAGGCTGGAAAGGTGAGCGGCCCGCAGCTCGCTACAATAACACTACTGGAACGGATTAGTTTATAACACATTGGCCCTCATTACGACCCTGGCGGAAAGTGACTGACCTGACCGCCATAGCGTAAATAGCGTTTCCGCCATCGTTTTTCGATTTCCGCCAGGGTCGTAATGAGGGCCATTGACACATCGCCAAGCATGCAAGCACGCCGAGGCAGGTGAGATACAAAGTAGCAGCAAGGAATTCCAGCACACATCACCGCCACGGAGACTAATCCCTGCGTGAGCTGAATACGTTGGGAAGCATAACACGGGTGTTCGGAGGGACACCGCTTCACCTACTGAGAAAGCACATGTCCCCAGGCGAGCAGCAGCACAGAATAGGTCCCCACAAAATGCACTGCGGGGGGATGCACTCATGAGATGGCACGAAACTCTTTGGGTGCGGACCAAGCAGCCTGCACAAGACACGGGTTGCGGTCAGAGCGGTGGGAGTGCCCCACACATGATAGGCATCCAGGAGGTAACACTATGTTGCGGCTGCAGACCCGGAGGCAATGCAAGTTAGGGACATTGGCTTATACGAAGACGAAAAGACCAGCAATAACAGTCACCTCGGATAGGGGCGCCAGGAAGAGATATGGCCGATGTTGGTGTGCATAGCAAGCAACAAAGGAAGCTCTCCGGGTCAAATGAGTTATCACCAAGGTGGACAGTTGTAAGCCAGAACGCACAGCTGACGAACCAGGCATGAGCCTATGGGCCTCGGAGCATCCCTTAGATGTGCAGCAACCTGTGGGCAATAACAAGTAGGATCACAGGACGCGTGTGAGTGTATTTGGAGCAAGGTTACAGAGTGCCAGCTGGGAGACTTGATGGGCGGAGTGTCTCGGACTGCACACAGCGAATAACAGGGGGAGCAAGACGCACAATCTGTGTGAGAACAGAAAGTGACAAAGCCCTGAAGTGTTACGCGGCACAGAGCACATATAGACACAGCTGACGCGCCCGAGGCCTCGGGGCCGCTAGTGGAGTCGGATAGGTGACCTATATGAGCACGTGGGAGGGCACAACCCATTCCTGCAGCTAAGAAATAGTTTTGGGACGCCATTGGGGCGATTCCCCCTGGGCTCAAGCGGTGACAGAAGGCTGCCCCCGATGGGGCTGGAAACCACAAGTGAGAAGGCCCACCCACAAATCCCAGCCGCAGCGAAATGCCCAACAAGCCTCCAAGACTGAAGGGCAAACAGCCCACGCTAGACGAATACGCCAGGACACCGCCTGGCCCGGAAGGAGCCAGGAGCAAAGACAAAGCCCTTGCCGGGGGCATGGCTGCCATGGGTACGAACCAGGAGGTCCTTGCAGTGATTGCCGATTTGAAGGTAGCTTGGGAGACCAAGCTTGAACTGGCCGTGACAGAATTGAAAACAGCGCTGGAGCTCAAAGTTGGGGCGGTGCAGGAGGAAGTGAACCTTCTCAGGCAAGATGTCAGGACACTGGCAGAGCGCACGGAGAACCTTGAGAAAGAGATGGGCCCGACCGCAGCAGACTGTGCTACACACAAATTGGAGCTTCATGCCCTGGTACAACGTGTGGGCAACCTAGAAAGCAGGGTGGAGGAGGCGGAAGGACGTGCCCGGAGAAATAATATCCGTATCGTTGGACTGCCGGAGGGAGCTGAGGGTCTCAACCCTACAGAGTTTATTGAGACAAGGCTGATGCAGGAGATCATTGGGGGAGCCTTGTCCCAGGGGTTTGCGGTGGAAAGGGCGCATAGGGCCCTAACGAGGAAGCCGTCGCCGGTTAATCCGCCTAGGCCGATGATCACCAAGATCCTTAACTATCGGGATCAAGAAAGAATCCTTGAACACTTTCGCAAGGGCAGAACAATACAAAGAGGGGCAGCAAACATAACTGCCTACCCGGATTATACCCTGATGGTGCAACAGAGCCATATGAACTTTGGGTCTGTCAAGAGGAGATTGTGAGAAGCGGGCCATAAGTACATGTTGCTCTATCCAGCTAAGCTGAAAGTTTTCCATAAAAACAGAACCTTGTTTCGAATGGATTGTGTCCTCCCACGTATTCCTCATCTTATGATAACTCGTTGTCCCCAGCTTCGCTGCTTCGGAAAAAATGTTCTCTCGGCAGAGGGCGCTGTGCTCGAGTTCGTGGCGTGGATTGTCCCCCGACGGACTCCGTACTCGTCAACGTCACCGATGGTATAAATAGCTCGAGCCGCGCCCTTTGCTTCAGTTCTGTTTTTCCGATCGCTTCGCTATCAAGAACGGCGCTCTTCAGATTTTCTGTGAAGAAAATGTCGTCATCTTCAACTCTTTCGAAACCCAAGACTGGGTTCAAGAAGTGTGTAGAGTGTGGATCATAAATGTCAATTACGGATCCCCACCGGGTTTGTCTCTGGTGTCTGGGTTCCAGTCACCGAACCGACGACTGCGGTTCCTGCCAATCCATGACCGAGAAAGCGCTTCGTGAGAGGAGAGGTAAACTGTCGGTGGGGAGGGAAGCCTCTAAGAAGGCTACGTCTAAAAAAACATAAGAAAGCGACTGATTCGAAGGAATCGGATCACCATAGGCACTCCAAGAGATCTTGTTCTAGGAGTGGATCGAGACACTCTTAGTCATCATCTAAAAAAATGAAGAGGAGACATAGATCTCCCTCATCATCTTCTTCTTCAGAGTCGACTGAAGAAATTTGATGTCCGACAAAATCGGATTCTCCCAGTAAATGGGAAGAATTCCGTAAAAAGATGATGGAGGTTTTCGAGAACGCGGCCCCAACCCCCTCGAAAGAACCTCGAAAAAGCCATACCCCTAAATTTGCTCCATTGGACGACAAAGGGAAGTCCAAGGCTACCATGGTAAAGACCAGTAGTGTCGAGGATACTAAAAAAAACTCGAGTCGACTCAAGCCGTTGAAGACTCTTCGAGAGTCGAGCACTTCTCCGGTGCCATACAAAAAAAACAAGTCGTCGAAGGCTTCGACAACTTCATCGACGCCGGTGGCGTCGACCATTTTGGCACCGAAACCATAAACATCCTCGACGCCCGTGTCGAAGTCATCTTCGAAGTCATCGAAGACTCCTTCGACAACTTCGAAGGATTTATCAATCCCTTTGACGCGTATGGTAGAAGAAGAAAGGAGATTCACTCCTTTGCCCAGGTCAGACTTTTTTAAGTCCATGTCCTCAATTTATGAGGAATCTGGCTCAGAAGAAGACGGAGTTACTCCTTTTGGAGTTTCTTATGGCACAAAGCAAAAGAGGGTGGAGAAAAACTGGGATAAACCAGAGAGTATTGCTGTTGCAGATAGCACTTTTCCAAAAAAATATAGACCAGCTGGAACGGATCCTGAATACTTAAATAAGCATCCGAATCCAGAAAGTCTAGTCATTCAGGCAGCATCTACATCAAAACAAACTGCATATCCCACTATTCCTCCAGATAGAGAGGATAAAAAAGTTGACGCATGGGCACGTAAAGTTTTCATGTCAGGCAGTATGGCCCTTAAATAGACAAATGTCACCTGTACCCTGGCCAGGTTTACCCATACCCTGTGGGACTGTATTTCGGCGGCGGCTGATCATATTCCGGAAGGCGAGGAAAGGGAAGGCTTCCTGAATATAGTCAAAGACGGGAAGGAGGCAATGGGGGAATGTCTCCAGTCTGGACTGGATACTGCTGATAGTATCAGCAGGTCCATGGCTGCAAGCGTTGTGCTACGTAGATTTGCGTGGTTGAGGAAGTTGGGGTTTGCACCAGATGTGCAAGCCAGACTCCTTAACATGCCCTTTGATGGCTTGAGGCTATTTGGCAGCAAGGCTGATGAAAGCCTAGAAAAACTTCAGACCTCGAAAGCGGCAGCTAAATCGCTTAGTGCCTCTATGCGCCAGCCTCTAAAACCCTATTCCGGCTCATCTTCCTGGAGGGGTCGTTCTTTTCTATACTACTCCTCTTTTGGTAGAGGAAGAGGACATACTTCTCAAAGGTGCAAAAGAAACTTCCCTCGTGGAGCATGAGGAAGAGGTGCAAAATCAGCCTCAGGAGCGGCATCTGTACCCTCAGCCACTCCTTCAGCCGCCTCCAAATCCCTCTGAGACCTTGTTGCACAAAACACCAGTGGGAGGCAGGATCTCTCAGCATCTGAAGGAATGGCGGGGCATTACCTCAGATGCTTGGGCACTGGAAACAGTGGCCCAAGGTTACTGTCTCCCCTTTCTAAAAAGGCCTCAGAATCATCCACCGGGGGCCAACTCTGTCAAAATTCCAGATCCGCTCCTATTGCAGGAAATTTTAACCCTGCTAGAGAAAGGTGCCATAGAACTGGTACCTGTAGCGGAGAGGAACAGGGGTTGGTACTCCCCATATTTTCTCATTCCAAAAAAGGACCGAGGACTGAGACCCATCTTGGACTTGAGAAACTTGAACAAGTTCCTCAGGAAGGACAGGTTCAAGATGGTGACTCTTTCTCAGATCCTTCAGGCTTTCCAACTCCAAGATCGGTTGGTATCATTGGACCTTCAGGATGCTTACTTTCATGTGCCAATCCATCCAAAGCACAGAAAGTACCTGGGTTTTCACCAAACTGTTGGCGGTTGTGGCAGCAAGTATCAGGAGAGGAGGTATTCACATATATCCCTACCTGGACGACTGGTTGATCAGCGCAAGTGTCCCAGAACAAGCTCAGGAACATCTTTCGATCACCTGCACACTTCCTCCACAAATTGGGCTTCTCCTTCAATTTCAAGAAGTCCCACATGATACCATCCCAGAAGCTCCAGTTTATCGGAGTAGTCTTGGACACTTCCTCGGGAAAAGCCTCGCCTCCCGACGTGAGAGCTCTCCATATCCAGCAGATGGTAACAAAATTCCAGAATGCCCAACGTCTACCGGCCTTCGATTTTCTCAGGTTGCTCGACCTCATGGCATCCTGCATTTTACTAGTACCAGAGGCCAGGTTGAGAATGAGATCCCTTCAATGGCCACTCAGTGGTCCCAGTTCTCAGGGAATATGTCGGATCTTCTGCAAGTTCCGAGCGCAATTGCTTAGGATCTTCTATGGTGGGCTTGCAACAACAACATTCTCAAGCGAGAGTCTTTTTGGCAACCATGGTTGGAGATAACAGTAGTGACGGACGCCTCACTCACAGGGTGGGGAGCACACACCAACGATCTGACAATCAGCGGTAGTTGGTCTCCATTGGAGTCCAAACTACACATCAACCTTTTGGAGCTGAGGGCAATCAGACTAGCGCTGAAGGCCTTTCTGCCCTCTGTACAGGGAAAGAATGTCCTGATAATGACGGACAACACGGTGGCCATGTACTACCTCAACAAAAGAGGAGGAGTAGGGTCACTACCACTGTGCAGGGAGGCAATGCAGCTATGGTTCTGGGCAATACGAGAAGGAATCTCTCTATCGGCAATTCACCTAGCCGGAGAGAAGAACACGGCGGCAGACGCTCTGAGCAGGCAGAGCACGGTCTCTCACGAGTGGGAGCTGGCTCAGGAAGTCCTTCTGGAGATCTTTGCCCTTTGGGGAACTCCTCAAGTGGATCTGTTCACCACCACGATCAACCAGAAGTGTGATCAGTACTGCTCAAGGGAATTTCCTCAAAGAGGAGCTCTGGGAGACGCATTCGTAGTGGAGTGGAAGTTTCCACTGTTGTACGCGTATCCCCCAGTCCCCGTGATTCCTCAAGTAATCAGGAGGTTGAGAAAGTTCAGGAAAACCATGATCCTACTTGCCCCGGATTGGGGCAGGAGGACGTGGTACCCAGACCTTCTAGACATGTCCATCTGCCCTCTGATACGTCTTCCGCAAAGAGAGGATCTTCTCTTGCAAGAGGAAGGTCGGGTTCTCCATCCAGAGGTCAAGACACTCAATCTTCACGCATGGTTTCTGAGAGGTTGAGATACAAGGTTTGGGATCTTCCGGATGACGTAATGGAAGTCTTGCTTTCGGCCAGAAGGCCAGCAACAAAATCTTTGTATCGATGTCGCTGGAACAGGTTTAGTAACTGGTGCAAAGATAAGGATGTGGACCCTTTTCAATGTGGCACTCCAGTAGTGCTCTCTTTTCTATTACATCTAGCCGATCTGGGGCTCCAGATAGGAACAATCAAAGGATACCTTGCTGCACTGTCCATTTTCAAGCACACCTCGGAAGAGGTTTCATATTTCAAAATACCACTAATAATTCAATTCTTAAAAGGACTTACTAACGTATACCCTCCAATACCATTTCATGTCCCAACTTGGGACTTAAATTTAGTATTAAAATTCTTGACTTACATACCTTTTGAGCCTCTGCACTCCATTGAGGCTTTTAACACTAAAAACTGTCCTTCTTGTGGCCCTATCATCAGCCCGCAGGTTTAGTGAACTTCAGGCTCTCTCATGCAACCCACCATATAGTATTTTTTATAAGGATCCTTAAAGTTAAACCTTCATTCTTACCAAAGGTAGTTTCGGACTTCCATTTGTCACAAAAAATAGTACTACCAACTTTTTATCCTCCTCCTCATTTGGGCAAGGAAGAGGAGAGACTGCACAGACTAGATCCCAAGAAGTCTCTTAGTTTTTACATCTCAAGGATGTCTAAATTGAGACAAGATGACCAACTATTCGTGGGTTATACTGGTCATAAACTAGGTTTATCTGTAACAAAACAGACCATATCCCGCTGGATCATCTTAGCCATAATTGAATGCTACAGATTAGCGGGAAAAGACCCACCAGATGGGCTTCGTGCCCATTCTACAAGAGGAATGGCTACTTCTGCGGCTCTAAAGAGGGGAGTCCCGGCAGCAGATATTTGTGCAGCTGCAACTTGGAAATCAATGCATACTTTTGTCAAGCATTACTGCTTGGATACTGCCTCCTCCAATGAGGGATTATTTGCCAAGGCAGTTCTGCATTCTGTCCACGAAAACTGAAACTAGTACTCCCGCCTCCAAAATTGCCACTGCTATGGGAGTCTATCATAAGATGAGGAATACATGGGAGGACACAATCCATTCGAAGAACAAGTTACTTACCAACTGTAACGAACTTTCGACTGGATGTTCCTCCCATGTATTCCTCATCGACGCTCCCATCCTACCCCACAGTACAGTGTATGTTTTCTTACACTTTCCTCTCACGAAGAATGTATCTGTCATGGGGCACGCCTGGGTGTTCCTCCTATATGTTTCATCGAAAAAACAGAACTGAAGCAATGGGCGCCGCTCGAGCTATTTATACCATCGGTGACGTCGAGAGAGTACGGAGTCCGTCGAGGGACAATCGACGCCACGACCTCGAGCACAGCACCCTCTGGCGAGAGAATTTTTTTCCGAAGCAGCGAAGCTGGGGACAACGAGTTATCATAAGATGAGGAATACGTGGGAGGAAAATCCAGTCGAAAGAACGTTACAGTTGGTAAGTAACTTGTTCTTTTCGACACTCCGGAAGACACCCTGGGGTGGCTCGACATGCAAAGCTGCCCCCAGCAGTCGGACATCCAGACGGGAGATGGAGGAGGAAAAGATAAGTAATGCACAGGGGGAGCACCTGAAGGTGTCGGCACTTAAGACTATGGGACTTGATTATAGTTACTGACGCAGTTTATGGGCGGGCATGCATAGGTTGGAAGGAAACATGATCCGTGAGCACTGAGACTATTGTTTGGTAAGGGAGCCTCTTGGGGCTAGTCTTTATATCCCCATTTACAGTTTTAGTTAGGTCACACCCTGCTGGGTTCTTAGCTTGGGATCCCAAAGTAGGACCAAACGCAGGGACGCCTGAGATCCAGGGATGGAGCTGGGCAGTTGTTGGGGTTGGGGTAGGAGGGAGAGTGGGGATGGAAGACATTGTGTGCTGTGGTTTGTTGTAGTTGGGAAGGGTGTTCAGTTGGGGGGGAGCCTACACCCCGAGAAAAACAAGATGACCCATGAGAGACCTTAAGATAGTCACTTAGAATGTAAGGGGGCTCAACAGCTATTTGAAAAGAAACAAGGTTATGATGTACCTGCACAGACAGAGAGTGGACATAGCCCTGTTACAAGAAACTCATTTAACGCAAACAAAACTGGATGTAATATGGAAGAAGTGGAAAGGGACGGTAGTAGGAGCAGCATACTCAGGTTATGCAAGAGGGGTAATCACATGGGTGGCCCCACATGTCCCGTTGCAGCTGCTGCATTCTGCAGCGGAGTCGGATGGCAGGATGGTGGTTATGAAAGGGCTGGTGGAGAATAGAGAGATCTGTATTGTAAATACTTATGCTCCGAATCAGGTATGGCTTTGTACTTTAGAACCCTGTATGGTAAACTCAGTGAAAGTGTGGGGGGGCTGTATTTTGGGGGGGAGACTTTAATTGCGTGCTAAACCTCAAAATAGATAGATCAGACGCTAAAGTGGACAGACCCAGTCCGGCTGCAAAGGCGCTGCAGTCACTGTTGGCAGATTTTGGGCTGGTTGATGCATGGAGGGTACACCATCCGCAGGATAGACAATATTCACACTATTCAGCCCCACAGGACCTATATACTAGACTAGACTATATGTTTGTCACGCACGATTTAATGACTGAAATATCGCAGGTGGAATACAAAGCAAGAGTCCTCTCTGACCACTCGCTACTGATGGTAGTGTGGCAGTACCGACCCCCGAGGGGAAGGATACCCACATGGCAATTGCGAGCAGAGGCACGTAAAGACAACGTATTTAGGGAAGACATGCAAAAGGAAATAATAAGTTACTTTGAGATAAACACTGGCAGTGTTAAGACAGCGGGCACACTCTGGGAAGCCTTCAAGGTAGAAGTGAGGGGAATTGCCATAGCCAAGTCCAGGGGGCTGCAGAATGGGATCCTGGCCAGGTTGCAGGACGCTGAAAAAGAGCTAGAAAGGGTATTGGAACATGGCAGTAACACTAAGGAAGACGCAGAAATGGCACGGAGCCTACAGCAGAAATGTGCAGTATACTGGGAAAGATTATGCAACCTAAATTATAAGAAGTATATAGAGAGGCAACACGCAGAAGGGGACAAACCAGGAAGAGTCCTGGCATGGCTCTATAAAAATGAGACCCCTAGGCCCCCAATCAGAATGATAGTGAGAGAAGATGGCAACACAGTGGACACGCAAGAGGGGGTTAATCAGGAATTTGCAGAGTATTATAGACGCCTGTATGGGGATGAGACAGGAAGCAACAGGGAGGAGATAGGGGACACATTGGAAGATATTGGATTACCCCAGATTAGTGTAGAGGAGAGGGAAGAGCTAGATGCCCCGATCACCCTAGAGGAACTAGAGGGAGTAGTGAGGCAGCTGCCCACGTGCAAAACCCCGGGAACTATTGGACTCCCGAGTGAATTTTACAAGGCATATAAAACAGAGGCACTCCCCCCACTGCTGGAGATGCTCAACGAAGCATATGAAGCTGGGAAATGACCAGAATCTTTATGTGAAGCGGTCATTATACCACTTCCCAAGCCCAATAAGCCTGGCAGCGACTGTGGCTCTTATAGGCCTTTATCGATGTTGAACCAAGACAGTAAGATTTTAACAGCGGTCTTGGCGAATAGATTGAAGAAGGTCATCAGTAAGTTAATACACCCCGATCAGACAGGATATGTCCCGAACAGGAACATCTCGAATAATCTGAGGCGACTTCACCGAGTGGTTGAACATGCTAATGGGGATGAAGGCGAGATGGCGATAGTATCATTGGACGCGATCAAGGCATTTGACGGCGGCCTTAGCCAATTATGGTATGGTACCGGGATAGCTTAAATGGGTTGAACTGTTGTACAGTGTGCCACTAGCTAGAGTGAAGCCAGGAGCTGTGGTTTCTGAAAGATGGCAACTCAGTAGAGGCACCAGACAGGGTTGCCCATGGTCCCCAATGCTGTATATTTTAGCCTCAGAACCCCATGTGATTTATTTAAGGCAGCAATATGATGCAATAGGTATTGTCGTCGGTGAGACACCACATCTCATTTCATTATATGCAGATGATATGTTACTATACTTGCGCTACCCAGAAGAGAACCTCCAATATATAATGGAAGTGATGAAGAGGTTTGCAGAACTTTCAGGCATAGCTGTGAACCCCAGTAAGTCCTGCGTATTCCCGCTGGGCAGATATAGAGGGCTCCCGTTAGAGAATCTGCCGATCCTGCATATAGCGTAGGAGGTTACAATGTTCAGGTATCTTGGGGTAGACATATACCATACGGCAGAAACTGAACATAGGCATAACAGTTGAGAAATTGGAGAGTAGCATGAAGTTTTGGATAAAACTCCCCTTGGCGATGATGGGACGAGAGGCGATGCTCAAGATGGTGGCGCTGCCCAGATTGTTGCACTGCTTCGCGAACCTCCCATACTCAATACCCAGGAAATTCTTTGTCTGTCTGGACGGTATATGCAGGGAATTCTTATGGCATGGGATGAGGAACAGGGTAGCCCTGTGGAAACTACAAAATCCATACGGGAAAGGAGGCATTAAGTTACCAAACTGGGAAGTCTATTATGTAGTGAGTCAATTACAATATGTAGCCAAATGGCTCTCTGAGGAGCCTACCTTAGAACACAGGTTGCTTCAGAAGGATTGCGCCCCATACTTTCTGAGAGAAATTATATGGTTGCCCAAATCGGAGTTGGGTGGTCACCCGGGGATGTTGGGTCTTGGGTGGGGAATGTGGCAAAGGGCATGCCGATTAATGGACAAGCCGTCCCCGTGCTCCCCACAGATCCCACTGGTCACAGTGGTGGGAAAAGAAAAGCAACTGAGACTAATGATTAGGAAGCACTGGGAACCGGCGGGGATAGCAACGATGGGGGATGTGTGGCAGGAGGGGAAGGTACTGGAATTTGGGGAGCTGGTGGAACTAATGGGGTTGAGTGCGGGACAATATATCATGTATCATGGGGTGGTGCGACGAATTAAAGATACCTGGTCTGAAGTGGAACTGGCGGAGGAACCGGACACTACCTTGGATATGATATATGATATAGCAGAAGGAGGACACAAAACGTCTAGAGTGTACGAAATGATAATGTCCCAAGTGGGCAGGGAGGTGGTGCAACTTAGACTGGACTGGGAAGAGGAAGTAGGGGCCCCGATGAGTGATGGGATGTGGGAGAGAGCGCAAGGATATCATAAAGATGTATCGAGAAATGCTAGACTGCAGCAGATACAGTTGTATATAACTCACAGGGCATATCTGACACCACAAAAGATAGCTAAATTTAAAAAGGCCGGATGCCAAGTGTGCCCAAAATGTAATGAGGAAAATGCGGGAATGGTACATATGTTCTGGGCATGCCCACTGATAGAGAGATACTGAGGAGAAATAGCACAGAAAATGGAAGAAAAGGGGATCCGCATGAAGGTGGATACTGCGTGGGCCTGTTTGCTAGGAGGGATCCCCAGACCGCGTAAGCTTATACATGTAAGCAATTGAAAGATCTAGCGTATGTCCTGGCAAAGAGAAGAATTGCGATGGGCTGGAAGGCATGTTATAGGCCCAAAATGGAAACGTGGTGGAGGGATTGGCAGAAGTGGGCGGAGGCGGAAACAGTGGTGTGGCAGGAAGCGTGTAAAGGGGAGACAGAAGAAGAAGCCAGAGCCCTAGCAGGTTGGAAGCAATTGATAGCTGAACTATTTGGGCCCTCGATTGATGGACCAAGTATTGGAGACTCAATGAGCTCTGCCGAAGAGGAATCCCCACAGCAAGAGGTGAAGACTGGAAATGTGGGGGAGTAGGCTTGGGAGGGGGGAGGGACGGGGAGATATAGTGGGCTGGAATATAATAATTCATGTGTATTTGTGATTGACATGATGTATCCACTGTAAGTTTGGTTTGGTTTGTTTGTTTTTGGAAAATCAATAAAATAGTTTTTTTAAAAAAAAGCTTGGTTCGGTACACAGGGAAGCAGTCCGCGTGGAATCGGCAGGCAAGAGAAGTCCGGAGAGCAAGCTGGTTCGATACACAGGTAAGCAGTCCGCGTGGAATCGGAAGGCAAGAGCAGTCCGGAGAGCAAACTGGTTCGATGCACAGGTAAGCAGTCCACGTGGAATCGGCAGGCAAGAGAAGTCCGGAGAGCAAGCTGGTTCGATACACAGGTAAGCAGTCCGCGTGGAATCGGAAGGCAAGAGCAGTCCGGAGAGCAAACTGGTTCGATGCACAGGTTAGCAGTCCACGTGGAATCGGCAGGCAAGAGAAGTCCATAAGGCAAGCAGGTTTGGCACACGGGTAAGCAGTCCGAGTTGAATTCAATAGACAAAGAATACACAGAGGACAGTCCGGGTTAACAGGTAAGGGCAAGACAAGGTTATGAGATCGAAACAGGTTTTCAAGAAAGCAGGACAAAATAACATGGAGCTGTGATACATTCAAAATCAGAAGCGCCGATTCGAAGAACCCGGAAGTTTAATATGTTGCCATGGAACCCACGTCCCTTCATTAGCATTACGCTACGTATGGAGAGCGTAATGGCTGCCATAGTCGCATCGGCAACCAATGTCCGCTATTCCTAAGGAGAAGCTTATGGCGAGGACTTAAAGAAACAGCAGGCGAATGCTGATATAATGTAGTTTTGTTCTTTGACCCTTCTAGTCAGTTTCACTAATGATGGAACAGGTAACATCGATGGGATCCTGACACCTGGTCGAGGCACACACCATGGGGACTGTAAAAGTAAAATGGGAGTTCTATAAAGCAGTGAGTGATGGGAGAGATCCAGCAATTAGGCCACCATGGGAAATCAATGCTGATAAGCTGTCCTTCTACACGGCCACAGCCCTCACTAAGAAGTAGACAACATGCTGCAGTGTCAGGCATCTAGGGGATTAATGATTCTAGCAGTCTGACAAATGTACCAGGTTCTCTGATAGGTCATATGCCACATATATCATTACCTTATTCAAATAGCAGTACTGCAGAGTCCGGCCTACTAAACATCATGGCCCCATCCTTAGCCCCTGCCTCTACTATAATCTGCACTGAAAAGAAATTGATATTTAAAGGGAAAATGCCAAAAGTCCAAGGATTCTAATTTTATGCGTGCTTTGCAGAATCTTATTGTACCGCCCTCCACCCACCCGTTGGGAGTAAGGTTTGGGCTATACAAATTCTGCAGCAGAAAGCATGCAGGGTGCTCCCAGTAGTGACAACTGTTCAGCAAGCACCCATAATTACAGTGCCTTGCAAATGCTTATCCCAATACCTACACCAAAGCCCAAGGTGTTGGCGTTGCCAATGCATGTTTATTATTTACATTCTGGAACTTGCAGTCCTGAATTTGCCATTATGAATCCAGAACTGCAAGTATGCAAAGGGAAAACCAGGGCTGGACCACCATCCCCCGACTGTGACAGATTTGCATATATGCGGGCCCCTTTCTTTCTTATAGTTATAACGTATGCAATCAGTGTCTCCACCCAGTTTCCATGGAATAATTGTGTCAAAAAAGGCTGGCAAAGGACTCGGCATATTTCTATTTGCTACCTTCTTTTTCAACATGTCTCGCCTCCAACAAAAAGGTAACGAGCGTCTCCATGTAGCGCCTGTTTGTCAAGAGTAAGGAGGGAAATATGTGAATAGGGCAGGCCTGGTTGATCTTATCTACCATCAAAATCCATGCCGCCATTTTAAACAAATTCTCATCCCGCAATCTGCTACCACTTAACTGCGGGAGTGGGCGGAGCCTACAATGATTCTTTATGGGAATCCAGGATGAACACATATGCCTTTTGCACTTAAGGGTTAAGGACACATGGGCAGAAACGAAATGGCATCCCATTTGCATTGTGATGGTTAGGCACACATAGGCCAGCTTGTTCGCATTGAGATTCAGCCACCATTTCCTCTTAGGGACTATAATTATAATAATTATAATTGGTTATTTATAACGCGCTTAATACCCAGAGTTTTATAAGCGTGTATCAATACCATCTGCTCTACTCCTGCATCCTGCAGAGAGAAGTCTATTAACTCTTAAGATCCTTCAAGATCTATTGGTTGCAGGTAAATGATCATCTTATTATTATTACACCAGTAGTCATTTACAGCTGTAATTAAGCCTTTAACTCTCAACAGACTGCTTACAAAAATACTGTAAGGCTAAAACTTGATTTTACTACTTGATAGAGTGAGCTCAAAGAGATCCTGTGGGCTGGGGGTGCTTTTTGGTCAAGGAGGGGCAATGAATGTGTGGGAATGGCCATAAGGATTGGCATAGCCATGGGTAGTCAATGGGTGGGTTAATAACCAAACAATACCCAAGAGCTGGATATCCCTCCTCACATGTCATCTGCCTCCTACCTGTACTTCAGTGCAATAGTTTTGGCTTGTAGGTAGTACCACCTAATAGCCCAAACTAAAAAGGACATGGCTACTGTCTCCCAAGTGGAACGTGTCATGTATGGGCACACACATGTCCTTTTATGCCCTATGAATGTAGAGTTCAGAGCCTGGGACTTCTCCCCCATTTGCCACATGCAAATACAACCTTGGTCCATAATTTGTATGAATAATACTTGCACATAGGGTTAGAATTGTGAAAAGATTATATAACGATTTTAGTTATGCTACTTTTAACTTGTTTTATAAAAGAAAAAGAAGTCTGCTTTTCAAAAGGAATGCAGTGCACAATAAGACATCTGTTTCTAGAATGGGAAATTGACACCGTGAGAGTGTCTATGCAGTTAAATATGGTGTGTGTCTCATTTTAATTGGCACAACTCTCCACTTATGGCATCAAGTTAACCTTTAATTTGCATACTTGTTAAATAAATATACATTCCACATTTAGGTTGCATGACACAGTACATTGTTTGAGCACTTTCAAATCTCACTCCATAGTTATTTGTTTTGTGTTACATTGTGTTATGGTTTTGGACGTGGCTGTTGTGAAGGCAACCACGTTATACATTTATTTGGAACTGTAATTGTGTGCTTATGCAGCAACGTTTGAGGCACAAAATATTCACAGCATATGTCTTCTTGGAGAATGTTTCCAAACCATCCTTTATAAAACATTCATAGAAGTGTTCTTCCCCAGCGTAACATTGATTGCAAAATGCTCTTGATAATTCGATAAATATAGTAAATAAAAAAAACGTTATGCTTGAAAAATAATTTGTATCCAAAAGAAAAAAAGGTCTTTTCACAGTACATCAAAAAGTGCCATATGCTCGTAAAAATTACAAATCACCTTTATATATGCATTAAAAACTCAGCAGAAAAAAAATGTTGGCCTTCGGTTGCTATAAATAAATATGAAAAGGCCTAAGCCGCAGAATGCTCAGCACGGAGCAAAGTGACTTCGTACTTCAAAAATACACTTTGCACCGGGCCTAATTACCAGAGCGGAGAAAGTGACTTTGCACTGCAAAACTTCTTTTTGCTCTATGCCCAATGGGATGTAGGTGATTTGACCAAATCCTTGCTTTCCATAGAGTGAAGTGACTGAATTCCTTTTTTTTTTATTAAGGGGGAGGCCTTCCCACCCCCTGTCTTCCACCTACCTTTATTAATATCCCTTACCCCAACCCCACATACATTTTTATTAAAAAAGGTTTATTTTCGATAAAAAAATAAACTAAAACAATTTGGTCACTTCTTCCTCGAAAACATTGATTTCGGTCACTTCTTATTGCGCTAAATGGGCCTAATTCACAAAAAAAGCACTAAGAGTATGTGGACTTAGTGCTTTTTTGTTTGAATTGGGGCCATTTAGCTCGGTGCAAAGCGTACTTTTGCAGTGCAAAGTCTCTTTGCAAAGTGCTAAGCGTTATATGAATTATGACCAAAGTGTTCTAACAGTAACAGGTAAGGATGCGATCACTGAAATGTCCATGCCTGATCAAATATCCTACCAAAGGCGCCGGTTCACCTATTACCTCAAGTATTTGTGGTTATTTTGTTTCTGGATAAAAACATAACTTTTCCAGTTTAAGACACTCTACTGTCCGTTTTGTATTACTATTTATTAACTTCTAAAGTGCTTTACTCCAAAGTGCTGCACATGATTAATGAAACGGTACAAAAAACAGAGATGTTGACAGTTCCAATACAGAAAGGAAGAGTAAGAAATAGTGCAAGAAAAAAGAAAAGCACAATAAACATGAAATGTAAATGTGGTCCAGTGAGCTGTGAATATGACGGTCTAGCAAATAAAGAACATTTGCAATACAAAAAATGGAAGAAAATGGAAGTACAAAAGTAAGCTAAAAAGGAGGACTCTTGAGGCATAGATGGACAGTCCAAGGTGAAGACCAGCTGAACTCAAAAGCAGCATGACAGTAAAATAAAACACTCTACTGACTATTGCTGGTATAAATAACTGTGCTAGTGATGCTCAAATAGGACACAGCTGCACAGCTCCCACTGTCTGTGATCATATAATTCTCTCCAAAGATACTGAACAGAAATACATTCACATACACCACAACATGGGCAGCCCAAGACATAGCAAAAGTCCCCCCAAGCAGCCGCTAGCAACCAGGGTGTGGAAAGGAAGGGCCACGCCACCAAGATGCCCCACCACGGTCAATGCCACCAACATCAACCACAGTCTGTGGCTCACCACTCCACAGTCCATTGCAGCCATCTTGTCCACTATGGGACCGGTTCCAGCTCCGGCAATACATAACAGAGCCTCACCTAACCAGCGAAAGGCTCTGCATGGCAAAAGAGTAGCTCTGCCAAGACCAAGAGAGAGTCTTCCTGCCATCTAGCTAAACTGGCCGCTCATCAAATCACCCACTAGCGTCTGGGCACCCCGTCCTGGCATACTCTGTGGGGGACGAGAAATCGGGATCCACCCAGCCCACAAGGCCACAGCTTCACGGCTCTACGCCAACTCGATGCATCCACACCAGTGACAACACTGCAGCAGCCATTGCTGTATCTCTAGATGTTAGATGTGCTAGATGTTGCAGTTCTCTGCCCGAGGAGTTCGCTGCTGTTGGTATCATTTTTCATATTGCCATTTCTATTTGCAGATTGATATACTGTTATGCAGTATACAGGCAAATAGTAGAAACATACATTTGCTGGGACACTGGACAGCACCTGACAACACTGAATCCAAGCACAGGCAGAAACAATATCGGACTAGAAAAATCTCACTTTTTAGCTTTTTTGCCCAGAAAAAGCGCAGAATAACGTCATGAGTAAGCCTGGTGGAGTTTTATGAGATTTATTTTTCTGACATTTCTTGTTGTATTTTTCCATATTTCATTTTTATTCAATTGACCTATTTTTGTCGGGATCCATTTATTTTCTACACAAAAATGTAGTCACTGCTTGAATGTTTCTGGATGTATTTTGTGCGTGTTTTGAAACATTTAAGGTCCTCATATCTTTCAGGTGGCCGCTAGTGCTGCCTTCACATTGGGTGATTTTCAGGGAGAGTTGCCTCAGGCGGGCACGCTGTCATGAGCCGCCCTCAGGGACGGCGTGCTGCAGCCTAGTGGGCCATCCCCTTCCTTTCTTGACGAGGCTTGGCAGTGTTGCCAACACCTCTAACATTAGTGTGCTCTGTATATTTTCCAGCCACAGGCAAGACAGCATTTTATTACAGTGTGTGTTTTACTGTAAAAATGGAAGACCCGATGCCCACATCATCACAATCTACTATTTGCCCTGAGCATATCATATCCTGATGTGCCAGGGGTGGCATGTTGTGGGCAATCACTGATTCCTCCGGTGTGGTTCCTGGGCCCGGTGACTGTGCAGAGCATGCAGTGTACAGAGGGTGAAGGTGGTGGTCCTTACGGGTGCAAGAGTCTGTGTGTGTGTGTGTGTATGTGTGACCATCCTCCTTTCCCTAACTTTCCGTGTCCCGTCTTGGGCTCCTTCCCTCTCTCCATCTGCCTTTTCTGTGCTCCACTCCTTTTCTCCTCTCGGTGCCCCCTATTTGTCGTTCTCTTCTTGGTGCCACATACTGTGCATATCTTCCTTCTCTACATGCCCCTGGCAGAGCATGGCCATCTGCCTATCTATCACCTGCTTTTATTTGGTCCCAACCATGATCCCCCCTGTTTCCCCCTTCTCTCCATGCCCCACAATGTGCCCTACCATCCTCCTCACATCCCTTCTGCCTGCCTGCTCCTACTTCCCACTTCCACCTACCTTCCTCTGTGCCCCGCTCTGGGGTTCTCTGCCTCCTCTCATTCCCCTCATTTTCTACTCCTTCACTATGCACCCCACTCTTTAAGGAATGTGAAGAGCTGTGCTGTGTATAGTGGGCAACGCCTTTACAGACATTCTTAGCCTTTTCTATGACAGGATACACTAAATATTGTAAAGCTGAACTTAAGTTTGATGGAAGATATCTCCATACTCAAGGGAACTGTTTTGTATGTTGGCACTTTACACATTATCAATACGATAAAAGAAAACATAAACGTATCAGCATTCATTGAGTAACCTTTTGCAGACCTGTACTGCACTACATGAACTAAGCCATTAGAATGTATTTTTGCCTTGTGATGAATCTTTGGGTGTCGTTCCTTCTTCCCTAGGGGGAGACTTTACTCATGGGGCCAGGGTGGTATGTCCACAGTATAATAGTCCCCCTGGGGGTGGTGCACTGGGGGTGGGTAACATTAGGGAGAGGGAGCCCCTTATCGATTGAGGGACGAATATCCCCAGAGAACGGGGTATGCCACATATGGGCTCAGAGAACCAGACCCATTAGATACACTGCCAGTCATGACCCACTTGTACTTTTCGGAAGTCAATCCAGCTAACACAATTCCTAACAGAAAGCCTCTGGAAAATCCAACTCTCCAGGCATAAAACGTTTATCTCAGGCACTGGGAAGAAGATGATAAGGAATACGAAGATCTTATTACTAAACTGTGGTGAGCGGTCTAGTCCTCTGCGGTATCTCATCGGAGCAACATGATACAAAATAGCCGAGGAAAACCAAAGCTGTGCGAGAGCTCTTCCAGAGAAGAGGTACCGGCAAAGCCGACCCGGAAACTGTGAAGCATAGAGCAGATACTCCGTCTTCCAAGCAGGGAGACAGAGCAAGTGTAGCCTAAGTACTACGAGAATCGCTTCCCGAGTAGACTTCGGGGTGTCCTATGGCGTCCACAGCAATGGTGTTCTGAGAGGAGAGCGTAAGAAGGACACATAATTCTGCTGACAGGTGACTGACACGAAAAAGAACCTGAACGCTAACAGAACCTTGAGAAAGAGTCCTGTGTTCCAGAAGACGCTAACCGAATGCAAAGGTACACAGGCTGGTGGGAAGAGACAGGAGGTCTGGGGAAGCAGCGGGGAGAAGCACAGAGAGATCCGAGTGAGAGGGTTAGGAAGCCTGGAAGTTGGAGAGTACCAGAGGCTGACACCCTGAGAGAAATACATACAGAAAGATACCCTAGTTAACAGTGAAGCAAGAGAAAGGTTAGCTTGGCAGGAGAATGAACCAAGCTATCCAAGAGGAGAAAGAGAAACCTCTGGTCTTGGTGCGCACAGTTTAAATCTATAAACCATTAGCACCCTGGGCAGTACAGTAAACCATGAAAATGCTCGGAATGCAGGCTGGATTAACCAAGGAAAATGCATGCTCTGAGCATTTTCATTGGTTTAGGGTGCTTCCCTTCCTTTCCCCACTACCCCTTCACCACTTAGAACCCGTGTAGTTTCCTACATGGGTGCTAATGGTGTAAACAAGTAACATACCTTTGTTGTGCGGCCCAGTGCCTTGAAGTATTGCTGTCAGCAGAGTCTTTTTCATGTTGATAACGTCACAGTCATCAACATGGAAAATGTACTTGGCTGACAGCAGCACTGTGCAGTGCCACGCCACAAAGGTAATTTTTTTTCTTGAAAAAAACCCACCCTTAGCACACATGTAGGGTGCTTCATTGGTGCTAATGGCGATATTAAACAAGGTGGGGCTGTCGGTAATGGCACCGCTGCCCGCATTAAGGCACTCTCGCTTTGCTCGGGCCCTTAATTTGAGCGGCCCACCGCCTCGTTTAATATCGCTTCAGTCCTTATCTCATTCTTTGTATTCTGAAAATTGTAGTTTTGCTATTGTAAGGGTGAAGAAGTAAGACTCTGACACGGAGTGGTCATTGTGGTTGGCGTAAACATTTATTCAAGTGGGAAAAATGAAATGAAAACCCTATCTTGCCCTAACTCTGAGAGGGGTTTCCCTGCCTGAACCAAAATTACTGATTTGAGAGTCAGGATGTCAAAACAAGAGTTCACTAACCTTTGTCAAAATGCTAGTTCTGTCCCTCACACTCTATGTTAAACTAAATGAAAAGGAGGATGTCTTTGTAGTCTGGAGAAATGGCTCCCTTCCCCTGTACAAAAAGGCAGTTCTTGGTTTTCCAAGTTCTTAAAGTTCTGATTCAAGTGGTGTTGTAGATTTCTCCCTTCCTCAGCCTTACTCAGGCTTGTGTAACTGCTGCTGGGGAACATCTCCCTTCCCCAACCCTCTTTAGATTTATAACACTGTTCAACAATCAGTTCCACAATTGGTGTGGGGGGTTGTGGGGGTTCTTCCTTTCCCCAACCAGCCTTTCTCAGGCTTCTTCCAGCGGTGCTGGTTCCCTGACCCTGTTTGACAGAATTGGTTCCCTTTTACCAGGCACTGATGTGATGAAGAAGAGGGGTTTAGACGCTTCTCTAAACCGTGTTGGGACCCTGGCCCTGGTTGCCAGACCTGATTCCCTTCCTTCCCAGACCTCTTAGGTTCAAACAGAGGGCCTCATCACGAGTTAGGCTGTAGCCCTTAAATGCGATGGTAACGGTATTACTGCTGCATTTACGGGCTGGCCCTATCATGAGTTGAGTGCTAAATGGGCTGTTTTACCTCCAGCTTTTTTTCTGGTGGTGAAAATCCCATTTATCGCCCTATTTTTGGTGTAATTACTATTGCCTGTATATGCTCACAGTATTTACGCCGAAAAATCCCCATTATACCGCCGGAACAGGTGGTGCTACCGCTATTACAGTTGGGTGGTATTACAGCCGGGATACCACCCAACTCGTAATGAAGCCCACAGACTTGGTTCACTTGCCTGCAAAGTACTGTCTTCATATATCTTATTCTCACAGTTCTCTTTGCTGTGTCCCCTCTTGTTTGACAGTTCTGGGTCGTCTTCCTTCCAATTACTGCCACAAGGAAGATTAGGTATTTTTGATACTTGATAGGTTCTTTTCATGTAAGGGTCCCAGACCCTATCCTCTTTGTTACCATTTATTTGTAAAGCTTCCCTTAATGTCCCACAGGGGTTATCCTCTGTTCCCCCCCTTTTCATGCAGTGTTGACTTTAGGGTTTCTCCTACCCCTCTGATATGATATATTTCATTTATAACACCCCTGTACACAAGTATGTCTAGGCGCAAGGGGACCCCCAACCATAGACTCAGCCACCCAAATACCTTTAGGATCTTGGCTGCAGCCTTCCGGTCGGTTGTGGGCTTCCCTGTGTCTCTTTCCAGCTCGTCAGCTCTTTGGGACTCTTCTCGACTTGCTGCAGCGGCTCCGTGGCACCTGTCTCTGTTTGACGTTTCCCCGCAGTTGGACCACGTGGTTGTGGGATGTATTTACCCATGCATCCGAGCCATACCTCAAAACTGTGCAGTACTGACATGGAAAACATCATGATGGCCAGAGCTTCCCAGAAAATGCAGAGGGAAATGCATGAAGAATAGGCTACCATTCATTTTTGCCGATGTTATGGGCACAGAAGGAAACTGCCTAAAACCACCATTGGACTACCCACACAGTAGTCTGAAACCATTGGGAATGGCAATGCTGATTGCCAAATGCAACCTAGAATTGTTGGGAATTCATTTTCTTAAATCCCAAAAATGGGTGCAGTACCAGTACTCACCACTATCCAAAAGCCGGCAGTTTAAAACCACCCTGTGTTTCTCTGAAGGCAGGCTCAAACTGTCTATTTTAAACATTGCAACACATCTAAAAACTCACTGGACACCAGCAGACATTTGGTAGAATGGAGTGTTGTGTGCCTACAAAATCTGGGAAATGAAGAGCCCAGAACAATGCTTATAACAAAACTGGCTGAGCTATGGAGTCAGCAGTTTAAGTTGCACTGGATTTAAAGACACTAAAATCGAAAATGTTTAGATGAAATGAGTGACCTATGTTTGGTGTCACATGCCTTTGTAACTGTTGAAATGCCATAGTTTTGCACTTAGAATCAGCATTTTAGCTGCATATGTAAAAATGTTTAGTTTTATTTGAATGCAGGAACTGGGGAACAAAAAGTGACATTTTATCTGAAACCTGGCTTAAGGAACTGAATTCTGCCTGGCAACTACCCCCATCAGAAGGGAAACTTGAGTCACAGCTGTGTTCCCAGGCCATCTGCCCTTTTGCTGCTCACACAAAGGATATGCCATCTATCTGATAATTGAATTACCTGCTCTGCAGGAAAGTGAACAAAGCCCTGTACTGGCTCAGGCAAAGGTTTTATTGGCAGGAGTCGTAAATGGTCGTAAAAAGTGGCTTCCTCCTGAGGAAAGGGGAGGAGCACTGCCTGTGAGAGCAAGCTGGCTTGGCAGAACTGGAAAGAACCAGAAATTCAACCTTGTGCTGAGGGTAAACCACACCCCTTTGGAGCCAGAACATAACTTTAAAAAGGGGGATAATTCATAGTGCGGACATGTGAAAATTTTATAAATGATACCATAATTCTTGTGATTTTTCTGCCCACAGTTTAAGACGTGGTAGGAACCGGTGGTATGTTC
Organism: Ambystoma mexicanum; assembly: GCF_040938575.1. Classification (NCBI taxonomy): domain Eukaryota; kingdom Metazoa; phylum Chordata; class Amphibia; order Caudata; family Ambystomatidae; genus Ambystoma; species Ambystoma mexicanum. The sequence goes on along the minus strand of NC_090936.1, from coordinate 291,959,621 downwards.
AGGGGGGTTTTAGCGGAAAAGTGGATATTACTCTAAATGTGTGCATGTTAAAAATCTGAAACTTCATCAGTTAATGTCCCTACCCCCTGCACACATGTATGTAAAGTTGGGTCCATGTCGGAAATTGAAAAAGCAGTTAAAAAGTCAATTATGTACACTCTTTGAATGCAAGCTCCCAGGAAGAGCAGAGTTTGAACAGGGGATACCTCCTGTAATGCATGATGGGTGCATATGATTTTAAAACAATATGTACCTCTGCAAATATGTATTTGTTTCAAATCTAGATTTGTGTGTAAATTGACAGGAGGAGTGGAGTTTCTGCAGGCTGTAAAATGACATCAATCTGACTCACAGTTCAGTTTGCCAATCAAGCGGAGGAATGGAAGCCTGACCAATGACGAATGAGAGGGGCAAGTCTAGTGATGCAACACACACACCCATTCTCAAGAAACAGATAAAAGCAGAGAGTCAGGACACATAGAGACATTCAATTTCATCTGCCGCTGGAAGCCCTGCCGGAAAAATCCATACTTACCTCCATCAAACTCCAGAAAGCCAAACTAGAGATTTCAATCTATCCAGAGAGAAAGCAGTGCTGTGCCTAGCAGAGACCAGACCAGAGAGAAAGCAGTGCTGTGCCTAGCAGAGACCAGACCAGAGAGAAAGCAGTGCTGTGCCTAGCAGAGACCAGACCAGAGAGAAAGCAGTGCTGTACCCAGAGAGACCTGACCAGACTGAAGTCCGTGACCAAGTCGCTTTCCTGTTTAAAATCTCTTGTGAGTACCGCCAAACTGTACCAAACCAATCTCTTAGTTTAAATTCATCTAATTCAATCTATTTAACCTAAGTAGAACTGCCTCCTAGCTGTCACCTGTCAATTCTAGTAAAATTTGTCACTTGTCAAAGTGTGCGTTTAAAATTGGCAAAACCAAAAACGACCTTTACTAAATTGCTCATATCTCCGCAACCGTTTGGGCTAGAGACTTGCAATAACTTTCATTTGGAACCTGAGATCCTAGGCTTTCCTAGGACCCCAAAACGGTAGAGATAGTCCTTGCGGTTCCTCTGTAATAGCGCTCGGCGCATCCGCGAATTTTGCCGCGATTTGCAATTTCTTCACATGTAAAAAAACTGCTGATGCCTGCTTTCCATTTGCCAGAAATTCGTTTAACCTGTTAACTATCCCTGCATCATTGCTAGTGTGAGCCTGGACTAATATTAACTAGATACCACTCACCCTGAACCTCTAAAAGGGAATTAAAAGCGTTTCCAGCATATTTCTCATTCATTGCCAGCACATATCAAAGCAATTTGGGCCGGTGATTTCAAAACTCCTACCTGTTTTCTGTTGTCTAATCTTGCGGGATTGAACTGATTACATTGATTGCATTTCTGAGAACTGTGTGCTTTCCTCCCATTCCCTTGCATTGCATAAAGAGGGGGGGAGTGAATAGCCAGAGAAAAGTGATTACATTGTTTGGTTGAAATCATATTGAGTATTTTCTGTACTGCATTCATTGAATATTGCATCCACCTGAGCCTACATAAAGCATCCTCTACCACATTATACTTTTGTTCCTATTTACCAGTGTGCTACCTTATCCATTTCATGTCAACTCATTAGTGATTAAAGAAGTGTGCTAGTGCCAGATTCTCCGTTGTTAATATTTACCATATCAGATTAAGTGTGATATTCAATTATTAATTTATTAAAAAGTGTGATATATATTTTAATTTATCAAATAAACCTTTTAAACTTGCAAAACAGAATTACTTCTTGGCTCAGTGGGGTCAGGGGGATTCCAAGAGAGGGGTGTTATACAAGGGTAGTCATCCAGAACGCATGAACTGGACCTAAAGATATATCAATAAGGGTTTTCATTCAGTATTCTAGACTAGGCGTTAACTTGGCTGTAGTGCTGAATTGAATCCTCTTACAAAGTGGGGGCTCGAGCCGAGACGTTGGGTTAGATTTACCACTTGTGCAGCTTAATACAGTGTGCTAACTGACGGGATACATACATCCGGTCGGATCACCACGCTGCATTACGCTGTGAAGCATTCCTCAAAAGGGACACTCCAAGAAAAGTTCTGTTCTGCAAAAATAAAATACTAACTTCTGTAAGTCAGGACAGAGACCAATCTCTAGAATGACGACCTTAGTAGACATGAAAATAGCCAGAGAGCACCTCTTGCATAAGCTATTTGTGAGAGGTGAATGGACCGAACAGGGCCAGGATGTGTGGTTGCAGGCCATCACACAACAGGTCACTGAAACAGGGTCAGATATATATAGAGATCAGGGTCCCTTACATGTGGCCCTGAGTGAACTATATATGGCTCCTAAAGCCAAAGAGGAACACAATAAGATCGCCAGGATAGCAGCATACCTGTACCTATATATGGGAGACATGCAGGATAGATGTGCTGAAAGCCAAAATCTGGCAAATAGGCAACAGATGGCATTACAGAAGGTCCAATCTGATCTGGACTCTTCTGAGCAGAGGCTGCAGAGGAGCCAGGAGTCAGAAAATGACAGCAGACTGTACATTACTAAAATAAAGGAGGATATGGATGTGCTGCAAAAGGAAAAGTCAGAACAGGATACTAGATTTCTGGCCCTGCAGAAGGAGCACCAAGACAGTTTGGACTCCTTACTGCAGAGCCAGAAAAAGCTGGAGCAACAGATCAATTTCAACAGGGCATGCACAGAGCAGGTAGCCACCCTGCAAATCCAACTAGACAGAGAGAAAGAGGAGAGCAATAAACTGATCCTGAAAGACCTGGATACCCAGGCAGAGTTTGATCAGGAGCGCCAGAAAGCTGGTGCCTTCCAAAGGCAAAGGGACGACCTGGCGGCACAAATGCAGGCTCTTAGTCAGGAAAGAGACGCCTTAGGCCAGGAAGTCTGCCATTTAAAAAGGAAAATGGAAGAAAATCACCTGGCCCACCAGGGACTGGGTGACCTCCAAAAAGAAAACCAGAACTTGCTAGAGCACACCAGGAGGGTGGAGGATGCTCTAGCAAGAAAGGAGCAGGCCAATAGGGACACAGCTCAGGAGGTAACCCTCCTGCAGCAAAGACTGGCCCAGTTCTCCAGGACCAACCAGGAAGCACAGAGGGAAAATGAGGCCCTCTGTCAACACAATGATAGGCTCCAACAGCAGGTAGCGATGCAGGAGAGACTGATAGAGTCGAGTAAGGCCTTAACTGAGGAACTGAAGGCACAAATGCAGGCTCTTGCATTGCAACAGGGAGCAGGGGCGGATAGAGATGAGGTTCGCTGGGAAATGGAAACTCCGGAGCATAACCTCAGGAGCCCTAGTACCAGAGGCCCTCATACCTCTCAGTCCCTGGACTCTGCCACCCCCATGTCCCCTGGCGCACATGAGCACAGGGCCGCAGGGATGGCAGATTACTATCCAGCTAAGAGTATGGGGCTCATAGGCCAGTACCACTCAGGAATGGAGGGGTGGGCATCCGGGTATGGGCACCCAAGTACAGTACAGTTCAATGGGGAACCCCAGGAGAGTAGGCCCATTAAGGGCATCCTGAAAACCTCTGCCCAGTTAGGTCAGTGGAGGGGGTACCCATCAAATCCTGGCAGCAAGGAGGAATCTGAAGACTCCTCTGAACTGCGCAGGACACAGGAGACCAGGTCCCCACATTCTGCCAGCCATTCCCAGGCTCGCAGAATCCGGGAAAACCTGGAAGAACAGACGGGAACCTCTGGGAGCAGTGCCTCTGAGTCCGAGGAAGAATGGACAAGGGTTACCCGAACCAAAAAGGCCAATAAGGCAAAAAGGGCCTTGCTTAAGGACCCCTTAAAGCAGATTAAGGCGATCAGGAGCGTCATCACGCCTTACCATAAGAACGCTAAGTATTCTGTTTGGGAGCACTTAGAGTTGTTTGAACAAATGATGGAGACTTTCCATTTGAAGGACAGCCAAAGCTGTATTCAATATGTAAAGTGGACATTCTCCCCGGAATACTCCAGTTTCTTTGCGGGGCTGGAGGACCAAAATCATTTAAGATGGTCCACATATAAGGCGGCCATCCTGAAACATTTTTCTGTTCACAGAAATCCTCAAGAGGCTCGCAAGGCAGCCTACAATTTGCAATGTGGGGAGGATCAGGCCCCACAAGAATTTGTGCAGGAGTTAAAGCGTGCTTTTGCACAGACCACAAGAAGGGTGCGCACAGACAGTCGAGAATTCGTTAATACATTTTTTCATGCCTTGCCCAAATACATCATGACCCAGCTCGTGAGGGATTTTCACGAGAAAAGATCTTTAGACTGGGTCATTGAACAGGCTACCCGGATCTATGAGGTGCAGAAACCGGTAGATAGCAAAAGTAATGCCCAGAAAAACCCCAAAGCCAACAGCACCCCTGCTGCTGCCAAGGTGGCAGAGGTAAAGGTCACCCCCGTTTTGGATTTGGAGATGGGGGGGCCTAAAAACCTGCCTGCACCTAATAATGCTAGGCCCAGGAGGTCCTCGGGTCAGTCACAGACAGGGAGCCAAGGAGGCAGCCCCACAAATGGGGTCCCTCGCTCTCCTGATTATGTAAGTCCCCGTTACAAGGGAAATCGACCCATCCTGGGTTATGTGTGGACTCCTCCAGCCCAAGGGGGGGGATCCAGACAAGCACCTAACCCAGGGAACTTCCCTCCAAACTTCCCACAGGAGGGCAGAAATTTACCAAACCCTGGGCAGAACTTTTTCCCCAGATATCCACCCGACTTTCAGCCCCAAAAACATCCATCCTTCTTTCCCCAATTCCCTGAGCCCAGACCACTGAATCCGGGAGAGGGGAGGCCACGGGTGGAGGGGTACCCAAATCTTCCCAACCCGGGGTATTACCAGAGAAGGGACAGCTACCCTTCCCGGGATCAGCCCAGGGGAGAAAACAGGGCCCCGTATCAGCCTGAGCGGGTTTCCCAGTTAGAGCGCCAGGTTCAAAACATGGCGCGGGACCTGGGTCACATACTGAGGGCTCAGCAGAACCCTCAGATGGGCGTGCCGGCGCGGAACGCACCCAACTCTGGACCTGGTGCTCCAGAACAATGACGGGGGCAGCACCCCGATAACTCACCGGTTCCCAGGGAGGAGGCACAAGGGGAAGGGGGGTGTAAAGCCTTGGAGGAAGCTTCCTTCCTCACTTGTAAACAGCCCCTGGAAACCCAGGAACCGGAAACAAAATCTCTTGCCCCTGAAAGTCTGCCTCCTAAGGAGCAGAGGGGGGGTAGGAGAAACAAAAGACCCAAACAGACTCAGTTTGAGGAGGAGGTACAGATCTTCCAATTTGAGGGAGAGGGATCCTCAGAGGATCCTGGGAAAAGGATCTTCTCCTTCAGAGAGGGGGGAACTCCTCCCAAAGAAAAATGGGTCCCTAGGGATGCAAATCCAGACTGGGGAGATGTGGAGACTGAGCTACCGCCGCCCACCATCTCATCCCAGAACCAACAGCAAGAAAATCCCCTGGTTCAAACCCATCCTGGTGACTGCCTCCAAAAAGGGGGGGGGCGGCCCAGAACCGGAGCCAGGGGAACCCACAATGGCTCTGATCTCCAGTTGCCAACTTTTTCTTTCAGATTCCCAAGACTCTCCACAGAATTCTGCCCAAATCTCTTCGCTAGCGATGTCCAAAACCAGAAAATTAGCCCACCAGTTGTCCAAAAATGTACATTATCTGTGCCCCCTTGAGGAGAAGGAGGGAAGATATTATGCCCCGGTACAAGTACAGGGGCAGGGTACAATCTCAGCACTGGTGGACACTGGATCTCAAGCTACCCTTCTGTCCAGAAGGGCCTTTGACGAACTGAATGCAGGAAGGGGAGAGAATTACCAAATTCCTCTCACCTCTCTTCCTGGACAACTGCAGAACTTTGACGGGAAGGAAATTCCCGTTGAGGGGACTGCAGACTTGGACTTTAAGATCGGGCGACACAAGTTGAAACACCCGGTCATAGTTGTGACCCCAGAGGGCACCCCTTGTTTACTAGGGAATGACCTCCTGAGAAGGTTGTCACCCCTAATAGATTGCGTAAACAAGGTCCTCTGGACCCAGACTAGCCGACCAATAAAATTAAAACAGAGTGTCAACCATATTAGTTTAAACGGCACATGCCACATGGTTGAACAAAAATCTGACCAAGTAGAATTTCACTTCCAGAACAACCAAATTCCAGACGTGACGGTAATAGCAGTAGGACAACAGACTGGTGATGGGGGGTCCTCTCTATTTCTGAAAATCAACCTTCCTTCCAGTCTAAAGTGGTATTCCACGCTGGAAGGAAACACTCTGAAATTCTATACTAATCCACAATCAGAAACCCCCACTCCTATAGTCCAGAAAGATGTGAAATCAGCTCAAAGCCTGGCTGATATTCAGCAAATTGGAGAGCAGTTGTTCATCCCTGTTCAGTTAAATGATGGGAAGGACTCTGTTCTCGCTCGAGTGTGTGTGAACAACGGTAAGAGCTTCATCAGCGAAGCCATGTTCCGCCAACTCCCAAAAGATCCAGCCATTCCCACCTTCAAACTGATAGACAAATGGGAAATGGACCTGGAAGCACCTGACTCCAAACATCTCCTGCCAAGCAGGTGTATGCTCAAAATCTCCATTGGCAACAAGAGCATAGTCCATAATTGTTGGGTCGTGCGAGACGTCACTGCCGCCTTTTACTTAGGCAGTGACATTCTCAATCGCTTTGCCATTAGTTTGGACCTAATAAACTTCAAAGCTTGGTCCCGATTAGCGGATAATCCCATGGGCTTTGATGATCCAGAAAAAGCATTTAGGTCAGCTCAATTGCTACCTTATGCAGTTGAAATTCAGGTTAAAGAGGAAGTCACCATCCCAGAAAGGACCCGACAATTCTCCCTGGAAGTGAAAGTTAAAAGGGGACAAGAGTTGAAAAACCCTGATGCTTACATACATCTAAATGCTTCTCTCCAACAGCAAGGGTTGGGGGTAAACCCGACTCCATTAGTCAACATAGAACATGACCCCATTCTAATAGAGGTGGATAACAGCGACTTAAAGAGTATTACTCTAGCCGCAGGCACCATTATTGGAATGGCGGTTGATGACCGACATTTCTCCATTGATCTTGTAAATGAACTGTTAGGACCCATCCCCAAGGACTGTTTTGACAGTGACAGTGATGACAACGCAACACCAGACAGGATTTTTACCCGGCATGGGGGGAACTTCCTGGTGTACACTTCCTGCCCCTATGGTAAGGAAGATGTGACCTGTGACTTCAGGAGGGATGAGGTGATTTTCCAGGTCCATGAGGGCTGCCTTTCCCACCTGAAGCCTCCGGTCCAAATCAGCACTCTGACCAGGGACTTCTCCACCCAGCTGGAGGAGGCCGCGGAGATAGCCAAACCAGAAGTCTTTCCAGGCTTCAGGCAGATGGTGGAAGAGAGAGTCAACCTAGCTGATGCCTGTGTGACTCTGGAACAAAAGCAAAAGTTGAAACAAGTTTTCTTGGATTTCCAAGATCTCTTTGCGGTAGACTCATATGACTGTGGTCGCACCGACATCCACACCACAACAATCCCCACGGACCCTGGCATGACTCCAGTGTTTGTGAAGCAATATCGCTTGCCTCTCGCATCAATGGAGTCCCTTACTGAAATAATTAAGAACCTTGAGTCCCGGGGAATAATCCGTCCAGTCCACAGCACCTTCAATAATCCGGTGCTGGGAATATTGAAGCCAAACGGCCAGTGGAGACTCTGCGCTGACCTCAGGGAGCTCAACAAACGGGTCCACACTTCCCGATGGCCTCTTCCCTACATTGACCAAGGGCTGGCCCAGATTCAGGGGTCACAGGTATTCACTGCAATAGACCTGACCAATGGATACTGGACCGTGCCTGTCAGTAGGGAGGACCAATACAAGCTGGCTTTTACCTTTGGGGGCCAGCAGTACACATGGACCCGGACTCCCTTCGGATACCTTAACTCCGGTAATGAGTTCAATATTTTCCTACATAAGGCCATGCCCGACCTGGGTACGAGGGGTAACCTGGCTTATGTAGATGATGTCCTCATCAAAAGTTCATCTGTGGAGGAACACATAGCAGAGATCCGTTATGTTCTGACACAGTTGAGGGCCGCCGGAGCAAAACTTTCCTTTCAGAAAGCACAGTGGTGTAGAACCCGTGTTAATTTCTTGGGGCATGAGATTACTCCTCAGGGTCTCTGTCCCCAGGAAAAGAAAGTGGAAGCACTTCAGAAACTGAAAGACCCCACAACTCTGCGGGAACTAAGGAGCCTCCTTGGACTGACTAATTACAGCAGAAAGTTCATTGAGGGCTACGCAGAGATCACCAGACCCCTGATTCATCTCCTGAAGGGGGGGGTCAAGTGGGAATGGGGTCCAGAACAAGCCGAGGCAGTAAGACAACTCAAAAGAAGCCTCTCACAAGCGCCTTGCCTAGCTTACCCTGTCAGAAACAAGGAGTTCTTCCTGGAGACGGGGTTCTCTAATACGTGCTTGACGGCAGTATTATATCAAAAGCATGACAAGGTCAATAAAGTAATCTCCTATGCGAGCAAAACTTTATCCTCTGTGGAGGAAAAATTCAACGATTGTGAGAAGGCACTCCTGGCAACGGTGTGGGCATTGAAGAATTACCGCCCGTTTATCCAGGGGGAACACATCATAGTGGAGACTCCACACCAGCCTCTGCAATATCTCCAAAGTGACAGAATCCGGGCCGGAAATGTGAGTAATTCCCGAATTACTTCCTGGATTCTGTCAATGCAAGGCTTTCCTGTGGAGGTCAGATATGGCCAAAACAAGAAGAGTCCCCTCGCGCAAGGTCTGGCTGACTTGCATGATTGTGCCAGAGAAAACTGTCTCGAGGACGAAAGTCTAAAAATAAAGGACAACATGGAGGCATACCTTAATTCCCCCCACAAAGTCTTTGAAGAAGACAAGTGTGAGGGAATGCCCACTGTGTATGTGGATGGATGCTCTTACCATGTCGACAACAACGGGGAGAAAGAACTGGTGGCCGGCGTAGGGAATGCATGGGTGAATGAGTCCCCAGAACCCTCCGCTGGATACAAAATTGGTCCCCGAAGTAGTCAGGTGGCAGAATTGATGGCTGTGCATCAGGCCATCCTCACTGCTGTCCAGCATCAACTCCACGAACTGGTCATAATCACAGATTCGGATTATGTACGGAACGGGTTCGTGGAGCACCTGGTTAATTGGAAGACCAGAGGCATGGTATGTGCTAACAACAAACCCTTGAAACATGGGAAGTTGATCCAAAACATTGATGATCTGGTCACCTCGAATGGGATGACCATCTATTGGAAGAAGATCAAGGGTCATTCCAAAGTAGAGGGACCAGACAAAACTGGAAATGACTTAGCTGATCAGCTGGCCAAAACCGGGGCCATCCAAGGGGATCTAATTGAGATTGAGTCCCTGTTGGGGGAAATCCAGGTCACTGCCATCACTAGGTCCCAGACAAATGCTCACAACGACCTCTCAATTGCACAATGGAGTAAGGAGACCCCTGATGCTGATTTGATTACTGCTCAGAAGGGGGATCCAATAATTGGTAAATTTTACCAGCACCTTGAGGACCCTGAGAACTTTCCCCTGACGGATACCGATTACATTGGGAAAGAGGACCTCAGAGTGTTGATGAAATGTCCCAAAATGTTCCGGATCCAAGACGGTTTGTTGGTAAGGAAATCCAAAGCTGGCCACGATCAGTGGGTGGTTCCTACCTCATTCCGAAGCCTGATGTTAAGTCACGCCCATGATGCGGCCACTGCCGGTCATAGGGGGTTTCACACAACATTGGAAATTTTAAGAGAGGTTGCATACTGGCCACACATGGGGCAGGACCTCGACCAGTACCTGAAGGGTTGCCTTGTGTGTGCACAATTTCAGCCATCATCCCTCACACACCGGGCGCCTTTACAAAAGAGGGGAATGACACTGCCATGGTCAGATTTACAAATCGACTTTGTAGGCCCTGTGATTCGCTCGGCTAGGGGGAATAAGTACATGTTGACCGTGACATGCTTGTTTACCAAGTGGGTGGAATGTCTCCCAGCCCCAAATTGCAAGGCAGAAACTGCAGCGGCCTTGATGATTAACCACATCTTTTCCCGTTTTGGTCTACCTCAAAGGATTGAGTCAGACAGAGGTAGCCACTTCACCAGTGAAGTAATGACAAAGATGTGGGAGATACTGGGGGTCAAGAGAAAGCTGCATATTGCTTATAGACCAGCTTCTTCTGGGGCAGTAGAGAGATATAACCGGACAATTGTGAGCATATTAAAGAAGTTTGTGGCAGATTCTGGGCCAAGTTGGGATATCCGATTACCTCTGGTCCTAATGGCTATCAGATCTACCCCTTCATCTGCAACCAAAATGTCACCATTTGAGTTGATGACTGGGCGCAAGATGGTGCTTCCTCAGCATTTGCTCTATAGGACCCAAGAGCAGACACTGATAAATGCCTCCACTACTCATGAGTATGTGGAGAACTTAAGGAAACACCTCCAACATGCTTTTGCTTATGCTCAGCGGAATCTAGAAAGATCGGCTGATAGCATGAAGACCCATTATGACCTGAAAACTTCCAGGAAGGAATATCAGGTGGGGGACCGGGTCTATCTATACAACTTCCAAAGGAACCAGGCCAAGCAGCGAAAATTTTTGCCTACATGGAAGGGACCCTTTGAGATCATCGACAAGATCTCCCCTGTGGCCTACAAAATCCACATCCCCAAAGGTCCTTTGGCAGCGGGGGAAGACAAATGGGTCCACATAAACCAGTTGAAATGTTGCCATCCCAGGCACACTCTGCAACAACTGGAGGAATCCTCTGGAATCCTAGCGGGTACTGTCTCAGACTAATTCTGTTCCAATCATAAAACATACCACATCTAGTCTCTAACATACTGTGATTTGCATGAAACTGTCTCTTAGTTATACTGTTTTTTTTATCAAAATAAGAATGTAATGTTTTGTCATGATGAAATGCATATGCTGTCCCACCATCTCAACAGTGGTGGAAAAACGTCTATGAGTAGGTATTGCCGCTCTTCCTTTGTCGTCCTAGGAGAAAGAAGACCTTGAGACTGGCCAAGGAGGACGATCCGGAGACCGGGAACGAAGATCCAATGGGCCCAGTGGACCGCCCAATACTCCCATCAGGACTGGCGAGGAGAACCGATCGATCAGTACCGGATGGAGAAGAAGATGATGAACTGTGCCATCTATTGGAAGAAGATGAGGAAACATCCCAGGTCTTGCGAGTCCCATTCGTGAAATCGAATGGCCATCGCAAGAGGGGGGCTTGTGGGATGTATTTACCCATGCATCCGAGCCATACCTCAAAACTGTGCAGTACTGACATGGAAAACATCATGATGGCCAGAGCTTCCCAGAAAATGCAGAGGGAAATGCATGAAGAATAGGCTACCATTCATTTTTGCCGATGTTATGGGCACAGAAGGAAACTGCCTAAAACCACCATTGGACTACCCACACAGTAGTCTGAAACCATTGGGAATGGCAATGCTGATTGCCAAATGCAACCTAGAATTGTTGGGAATTCATTTTCTTAAATCCCAAAAATGGGTGCAGTACCAGTACTCACCACTATCCAAAAGCCGGCAGTTTAAAACCACCCTGTGTTTCTCTGAAGGCAGGCTCAAACTGTCTATTTTAAACATTGCAACACATCTAAAAACTCACTGGACACCAGCAGACATTTGGTAGAATGGAGTGTTGTGTGCCTACAAAATCTGGGAAATGAAGAGCCCAGAACAATGCTTATAACAAAACTGGCTGAGCTATGGAGTCAGCAGTTTAAGTTGCACTGGATTTAAAGACACTAAAATCGAAAATGTTTAGATGAAATGAGTGACCTATGTTTGGTGTCACATGCCTTTGTAACTGTTGAAATGCCATAGTTTTGCACTTAGAATCAGCATTTTAGCTGCATATGTAAAAATGTTTAGTTTTATTTGAATGCAGGAACTGGGGAACAAAAAGTGACATTTTATCTGAAACCTGGCTTAAGGAACTGAATTCTGCCTGGCAACTACCCCCATCAGAAGGGAAACTTGAGTCACAGCTGTGTTCCCAGGCCATCTGCCCTTTTGCTGCTCACACAAAGGATATGCCATCTATCTGATAATTGAATTACCTGCTCTGCAGGAAAGTGAACAAAGCCCTGTACTGGCTCAGGCAAAGGTTTTATTGGCAGGAGTCGTAAATGGTCGTAAAAAGTGGCTTCCTCCTGAGGAAAGGGGAGGAGCACTGCCTGTGAGAGCAAGCTGGCTTGGCAGAACTGGAAAGAACCAGAAATTCAACCTTGTGCTGAGGGTAAACCACACCCCTTTGGAGCCAGAACATAACTTTAAAAAGGGGGATAATTCATAGTGCGGACATGTGAAAATTTTATAAATGATACCATAATTCTTGTGATTTTTCTGCCCACAGTTTAAGACGTGGTAGGAACCGGTGGTATGTTCAGGGGGGTTTTAGCGGAAAAGTGGATATTACTCTAAATGTGTGCATGTTAAAAATCTGAAACTTCATCAGTTAATGTCCCTACCCCCTGCACACATGTATGTAAAGTTGGGTCCATGTCGGAAATTGAAAAAGCAGTTAAAAAGTCAATTATGTACACTCTTTGAATGCAAGCTCCCAGGAAGAGCAGAGTTTGAACAGGGGATACCTCCTGTAATGCATGATGGGTGCATATGATTTTAAAACAATATGTACCTCTGCAAATATGTATTTGTTTCAAATCTAGATTTGTGTGTAAGTTGACAGGAGGAGTGGACTTTCTGCAGGCTGTAAAATGACATCAATCTGACTCACAGTTCAGTTTGCCAATCAAGCGGAGGAATGGAAGCCTGACCAATGACGAATGAGAGGGGCAAGTCTAGTGATGCAACACACACACCCATTCTCAAGAAACAGATAAAAGCAGAGAGTCAGGACACATAGAGACATTCAATTTCATCTGCCGCTGGAAGCCCTGCCGGAAAAATCCATACTTACCTCCATCAAACTCCAGAAAGCCAAACTAGAGATTTCAATCTATCCAGAGAGAAAGCAGTGCTGTGCCTAGCAGAGACCAGACCAGAGAGAAAGCAGTGCTGTGCCTAGCAGAGACCAGACCAGAGAGAAAGCAGTGCTGTACCCAGAGAGACCTGACCAGACTGAAGTCCGTGACCAAGTCGCTTTCCTGTTTAAAATCTCTTGTGAGTACCGCCAAACTGTACCAAACCAATCTCTTAGTTTAAATTCATCTAATTCAATCTATTTAACCTAAGTAGAACTGCCTCCTAGCTGTCACCTGTCAATTCTAGTAAAATTTGTCACTTGTCAAAGTGTGCGTTTAAAATTGGCAAAACCAAAAACGACCTTTACTAAATTGCTCATATCTCCGCAACCGTTTGGGCTAGAGACTTGCAATAACTTTCATTTGGAACCTGAGATCCTAGGCTTTCCTAGGACCCCAAAACGGTAGAGATAGTCCTTGCGGTTCCTCTGTAATAGCGCTCGGCGCATCCGCGAATTTTGCCGCGATTTGCAATTTCTTCACATGTAAAAAAACTGCTGATGCCTGCTTTCCATTTGCCAGAAATTCGTTTAACCTGTTAACTATCCCTGCATCATTGCTAGTGTGAGCCTGGACTAATATTAACTAGATACCACTCACCCTGAACCTCTAAAAGGGAATTAAAAGCGTTTCCAGCATATTTCTCATTCATTGCCAGCACATATCAAAGCAATTTGGGCCGGTGATTTCAAAACTCCTACCTGTTTTCTGTTGTCTAATCTTGCGGGATTGAACTGATTACATTGATTGCATTTCTGAGAACTGTGTGCTTTCCTCCCATTCCCTTGCATTGCATAAAGATGGGGGGAGTGAATAGCCAGAGAAAAGTGATTACATTGTTTGGTTGAAATCATATTGAGTATTTTCTGTACTGCATTCATTGAATATTGCATCCACCTGAGCCTACATAAAGCATCCTCTACCACATTATACTTTTGTTCCTATTTACCAGTGTGCTACCTTATCCATTTCATGTCAACTCATTAGTGATTAAAGAAGTGTGCTAGTGCCAGATTCTCCGTTGTTAATATTTACCATATCAGATTAAGTGTGATATTCAATTATTAATTTATTAAAAAGTGTGATATATATTTTAATTTATCAAATAAACCTTTTAAACTTGCAAAACAGAATTACTTCTTGGCTCAGTGGGGTCAGGGGGATTCCAAGAGAGGGGTGTTATACAAGGGTAGTCATCCAGAACGCATGAACTGGACCTAAAGATATATCAATAAGGGTTTTCATTCAGTATTCTAGACTAGGCGTTAACTTGGCTGTAGTGCTGAATTGAATCCTCTTACATGGTCCTGCAATGCTGTGCTGCTGGTGCTCTCCCCAGACGGCCTTGTGGTCTCTCGCCATGTCCACGGGACACAGTGTTCCACCTCTCTCATGTCCTGGTCTCACCCTGCTGTTCTCCATGGTGAGCATCTGCCACACTCTTGGTTCCTCCAGGGAGGATCTGACACATAGGTGAGTCCGTTGTCAGTTTTTATGTCTGCATTCAATACGGTCTGTGGTTGGAGACCAGACCGTTCACGTAAATCCTTGGAGTGACCCTCGCGGATCAGCAATTCTACCTCTTCACAGATTGTTGGCTTGGGACTTCATGACAATTGCCTCTACTCTTCCTCATCTCAGTCCTTCTTACTTTGTGAGTTCTACAGAAATAGACTGGATAGCAGGGTAGGGCTGGAGAGAGAGAAGGTGTAGGAGAGGTGTAGGTGTTGGCTGGATACTGCGTTCTCCCACAATAGTCGTCACTGGTACTATAGAGGCTTCCCCTCCCATGAGATCCATCTGCTGAGTACCATCCACAGGGGCACTATCAGATAGCGGCCTCATCTCTCTGGCATCATGGGAAGTGGCTCCCCCTATGGAAGCAGTGACGACATCCTGGGGTTTGTCAGACTATTCATGTTTTAAATTCAGGACTACAAGACCCTGAACTAAAATAAAGAAAATAAGAACTGGGTGACCTAAACATGCATGGAACAGGGAAACTTGAGAGGTCTGCATGTGCTGTTACTTTGGCATTTACTTAGGGAATTAGATTTGCTGATTTATTGATATTGATATTGATATTCTATCTCTATCGCGCTCGTACACAAGTGTTTCAGAGCGCAACAAGGCAAAGGAGGGGAACAGGGGAGAAAAAAACAACAATCTCACTAGGCCCAGTGATGGAAGAGGGGGAAGGGAAAAGTGCATTGATAGGGGGGGGAGTGGAAAGTGTGGAGCAAAGGAGAAACAGAAATAATAATAAATAAAAATAAAGGCAACAAACAGTGGTAGTCCAGCCAACAAGTGGACATTGCTGAGTTTAAGTCATCAGACAGGGTAGGGGGGGCGCTGTTGCGCAGGTAGAAAATGGCTGCCTAAACCCGTGGCTCCCGCGCTGCCACTACATCCTGAGCCTATAAATCCGCATTCCGGCTGACTGATTTGCTGCAACTTGGTTGATCTCCTTCTGCCGGGGTCCTGCACGGTCTGTGGAAGTTTGAGCCGGGAAAAGTGCTTCATCTCCGAGATTTGCCCCCGCGAAGTTACTCTGACACGAGCGGCGCTCCCTGGCCGGCTCCCGGCTCCGGAGGAATCTACCCGAGTGCCGCGGCTGCTGGTTGGTGTGGCCTGATCTGGGCGGGGCTTCCCCTCCTTCGCGCCTAATCCTGGCATAGGTGCCGCTGGCGCTGCTCCCTCTTGAGACCTGGTCCCGCTATCGGACGTGCGGCCCCCCCTGCTTTTTCCGCCTGCTCCCCGCTTGGCCCCCGGCCGGGTTGAGCGCGGAGCCCACACTCCCGCTTCTGAAGGCGACGTTCCTCGGGACCGGCTGAGCTGCGGAATGCTGAGGCCCCTGCGTGCGGCCACTTCCAGCCGGGCTGGACGCCGGGGACATCTGGAATATCCTGCTAGGTGAGGGGGCTTCCGACCCGGGGGAGATCGGGGGTTTATCTCTAGAACTCCTGATTCTGAGTGACGGGCCTCCCGCTTTTACTTGCCTCTCTAGACCCTCTGTTTATCTGTCTATCGGGCCGCAATCCACCCTACGCTCTCCTGTGACCGATCCCTGCTCGTTGTGACTAATACCAGTACTTCGCTGCACTAGATACGCGGCCGATCTGCTGCCTTCTGGTGTCTACCTCTGGAGGCCGGTATACTGGATATCCTGCGGGTGTGCTTGACATCATTGGCACAAGAAGTGGTGGTTTCTTCCCTGCAGATAACCGGTTCCAGATACAATATATAAATAGAGTTACTGCGATCATGGGGGAACCTGGCAGATCCAACAGGGCCCCTAAGGCCCCTAGGAAGAAGGGCCCTATGGACACATTCACCACTGCGGTCAGTCAATCTGAGCCAACTGACACCCAGCAGAGCGAGGACGAGCAGGGCGGGCATGTGACGCTGGACAGAGAGGATAAATTGGCCATGCTAGTTCAAAACGGATTTCTGGCTGTAAATACCAAACTGGATGAGATAGTTGCTACCATAGGTTCCTTGAAGGCCAGAATCGATAAGGAAAGTGCGCGTGTCACTGAGGCTGAGGGCAGGATAGGTGCCACCGAGGATACTGTTGGTCAACACAGTCGTGATATAGCTCATATCCAAGACACTATGTACAAGCTCCAGAGTAAGTGCGAGGATCTTGAATCTAGATCCAGAAGGAACAATGTCCGAGTGGTGGGTGTGGCCGAATCCTTCGGCAAGGGCCAAATGGAGAAGCAAGTGGAAGAACTTTTTAAATCCTTATTTGGGCCCGACACATTGTCTGAACACTTCCTTGTTGAGAGAGCACACCGCACCTTAGCGCCGGTTCCCAAACCTGGGGCGCCACCACGAACTATAATCGCTCGTCTACTAAATTACAGAGACAGAGACACAATCCTCCGTTTGGCCAGAGAGATGGGCACGCTGCACTACGAGGGCAATCGCATACACATCTATCCTGATTTCTCCGCCTCTGTCCAGGCTAGCAGACGCTCGTATGAGCAGGTCAAGAAGCTCCTCAGAGAACGACAGATCAAATATGCCTTAATGTTCCCGGCCAAAATGAGAATCCAACACGCAGGGAGGTCGCACTTCTTTGAAAACCCATCCGAGGCCCTTTCATATATTGAATCTTCTATACCCCTCCCTCCAAGGGGAGAGCGACCGGCTCCGAGCAATAGACCTCGACCAGCAGACTAGGAAGTGCATGCTTTCATATTCGACATTAAGAGTTTTTAGGCCCCATGCCACGGGCCCTCTTGTTCTGTGATTACAGTCAGCCATCTTCTGTGAGTGGCGGCGTTGGAGGCCTGGGATGGCGGTCATGTGAGGCAACATGGCTACCCCGGGAGTATTCCACAAGTTTGGGGTCGCACACTGTCGAGTTGGGGGAGACGGTGCGGGTGGCGGGTGGGTTGGAGGGGGGAAAGGCTGGGAATGTTTGTTTCGAGTCCCATGCTGCAAAATGAGTATGCTCCCCCTCTACATGGGTCTCTGCCCTGAGAAGGTTCTTTGGGTAAGTTCTAGTTGGTTACTGTTTGTACTTGTGGTCTTGAGTGCACTTACACGGTCTGAAAGACATGATATTTTCTCTGGGAATCGTCCGTTACTACCCACACAATCCTTTTGTAAGGCCCTCCTCACATTCTGGTTATTACCCGTATACTATATTTCAGGTAAAGCTCTGCTCATGCTCTGAGGGTTAAACTTATCTCTTGGAATGTGAGAGGGCTGAACAATCGCTCGAAAGCCAAAAAAGTGGGTAATTACATTGTCAGACATGGTGCCCAAATCGTTATGCTACAGGAAACCCATACTATGGGAAATGATAATGAGGTCATCATGTCCGGCTGGGGCAAGTCCAGGTTCTACACCAACTATTCATCCCAATCCAGGGGGGTTGCCATTCTTATACACCCGAACCTTGGGCTCCGGCTCGATGGCCATAAACTGGACCCTCTGGGCAGATACGCACTTGTCTGGGGCTCGATATTGGGACAGCAGATATTGTTGGTCAACACATATGGGCCTAATATTGATGACCCCACTTTCTATGCTGATGTATATCAATTGATCGCTACTGTCAACATCCACACCATAATTTGGGGAGGAGATTTCAATATTGTTATGGACCCGGTGTTTGATAGATCCAGCATAACTGTAAGAGCACCTAGTAGGGCCTCTCTTGCTATGCAAAATGTTCTGTCTCAGCTTGTCCTCGAGGATGCCTGGCGAGCTCTCCACCCAACTACGAGGAGTTACACCTACTACTCTTCGGTACATGATTCCGAGTCCAGGATCGACTATTGGTTTGTCTCCCCCTCTTTAATTGCTGGTGTAGAGACATGTGAAATACTAGCCCGCACTTTATCTGATCATTCCCCAATAACACTTGAAGTCACTTTTCACAATTGCCCTAGACCCCCTAGAAGATGGAGGATGCCTGGGGGGTTGCTCCGGGACCCCGGGACGGTGGAGGGGCTCCACACTGAGATTGCTGAGTTCCTTGAAATCAACATAGACTCAGTCGATAAATACTCCACGGTATGGGAATCCTTTAAGGTCTGGGTCAGGGGTGCGCTACTGTCTAAATCTGTTGGTCTTCTTAAGGGAGTCAGGGCGGAACTGTCCCTGACTGAAGGCAAGCTGAAATTACTGGAGGACACTTATTCTCGCACCCATGACAGGAACATATTGGCGGACATACAGTCACATCTTCAGGAATTCAGCAAACTGGCCTCTAGAGAGGTGCAGTACATGGCATCCCCGATCCGTGCACGCAGATATGGCGAGGGCAATAAAGCGAGCAGGTCCCTTGCCAACTTGCTCAAACAGGACAGACACCCAAATCGTATTACCAGCATACAGACACCTGGGGGTACGGTTATAGTGAATGAGGACGAAATAAATTCGGAGTTTACGGGGTTCTATGAACGATTGTATAGTAATAGAGACACTAAATCACCCACCGAGATAGGGACATACCTTTCGGCACTGAAAATGCCAAAACTCCACGATGAGACCCGCCTCGCACTGGACCAGCCTCTTACTACAGATGAGATTGCTGCGGCGATTAAAGATTTAGCGTCCAGTAAAGCTCCAGGATTAGATGGCCTTGGTGCTGAATTCTACAAAGAATTTAGTTCGGAGCTTGTTCCATTGTTGTTGCGGGTCTGGGAGGAATCCCTTCAGTGTAACATACTACCCCCTTCCATGAGAGAGGCGTTAATAACTGTTCTCCCTAAACCACGCCGCCCTCCCCAGGATATGTCGTCCTACAGGCCACTGTCTCTTATTAATACAGATGCTAAAATATTCGCCAAAGTACTGGCCAACAGGCTATTGCCGGCGGTCCCAACACTGGTCCACCCTGACCAGAATGGGTTTGTCCCTGCTAGATCCACGGCACTTAACCTACGCAGGCTCTTTGGAATACTGGCCCAGGTTGACCCTGTCAGGAACGCTGTGGCCGTATCATTAGATGCCGAGAAGGCCTTCGACTCTGTCTCTTGGGCCTTCTTGCTGGCAGTGTTGGAGTCATTTGGGATTGGCCCGAACTTTATCAGGTATGTGCAATTGCTTTACACGAAACCTGGAGCCCGGGTGCTAACAAATCAAACAATCTCGGATATGTTTCTGTTGGGACGAGGCACTAGGCAGGGCTGCCCATTTTCGCCTATACTATTTGCCCTGACAATAGAACCAATGGCAATTGCGATAAGACTTCGACACTTCAATAGGGGCATCAACTTGAGGGGAGCCACACAACTAATATCCCTATACGCGGATGATACACTCTTATATATTCGTGAACCGGAGGATAACCTACCCCCCATAATGGCAGAGATTCAAGAATTCACTGCATACTCTGGGTACACCATAAACAAGAATAAGTCAGAGGTTTTTCCACTTACACCGGCAACAGACTGCCCCGTTTCTCTGGGCGGGATGAGATGGTCCAGCGAGTCCATCAGATATTTGGGTATACTCGTCTCAAGTGGGAAAAATAGATTATACGCTGACAATCACGATGCCACGTTACAGGCCTTGAAGACCAAACTGTTATTGTAGGACCGCCTTCCGTTGTCACTGCATGGCAGAGTAGCAGTCCTTAAAATGGTAGTCCTTCCCAAGCTACTTTACCTATTTGTAAACATTCCAATTTGGCCGGGAAGGCTCTTTTTCACTAAACTTAGGTCCATGGCCACGGCCTTCCTTTGGCACGGACAGACTCCAAGAATAAGCTGGGAAGGGATAACTAAACCATACTCTTCGGGTGGGCTGGCGGCCCCTGACTTTGAACTTTATTATCATGTATCCCAGGCCCAGTTCTCTAAATATTGGTATTCCAGGGATGGAGCCCCCCCACATATTGATGTAGAAGAACTTACCACTACACCCACGAACATACAGTCTGTCATTTTTGATGATCACTACAGAGACACATGTGATTTCAACCCTGTCAGTAGAACGGTCGCTTCCTGGCGGGCAATATTTAAGAAGCTGAGGCTTTCGTGCTTGTATAATCCGGAGGTCTCCCTCTGGAGATACCCTGGTATCCCCCCGACACATGATGCCTGCTTGCGATCGGCCTGGGACCCTGATGACGAGATGTGCCTGGGGGATATGTTTATCGATGCAAGGTTCGCGACCCTCCAGCAGACAACCGGGGCTCTGGGCAGGGGCCCACTTAGGGTTCTGCAATACTACCGTATGAGATCGGCCTTCCAGAAACACTGGGCGTCTTTCCCTGATGAACCCCCTACACACCCTTGCGTTCAGATGATCACTGCCGGAAACCGCTTGAGTGTTTCCAGTCTATATGCCATGGTACAAGCACACTCCCCCACGCCTGGTCTTAGCAGAGATAAATGGGAAAAAGATCTCCAGATTCCTATTGATGATAAGACTTGGGATAGATACTGTTCATTAACTAAAAAGGTTTCCCTTAATGCTGGGCTACGTGTGATCCAATTTAAAATTCTCAATAGACTGCACTACACCCCGGCCAAGATAGCCAAGTTTGTCTCCAACGCTCCGAGTCAATGCCCAAAGTGCAAAGCAGACTACGCTGGCTCGTTTCACATGTACTGGAGCTGCCCGGTGGTGGCTGGGTTCTGGAGGGAGGTGGCAGATATACTGGATGAGATCACACAAATCCCCCCGACGCTGTCCCCACAGAAATACCTATTCGGTGACATCGGAAAATGTTCTGAAAAGACCAGAAGACTGTTTAATGTCACATGTGCAGTGGCCAAAAAATGCATTCTGCTACATTGGAAAAATCCGTCGCCACCCACTGTGCAGCAGTTCCTCCGAGAGCTGGTCTATGTGAATGAGGCTGAGGAGCAGTTTGTTCTCACACGCCCCTCGGCCTGCAGACCTAAGGATATTTGGGGTCCCCTTAGAATGTTTCTTTGTGATATGATCTCCGACGGTGACAGCGATACTTAGACCCATTGCTCCGTGAAAATGTATATTATATGTACTATGTTCCTCTGCTTTACCGTGCCATGATGATTGTGATCTGTATGATGAAACTCTAACTGTGTTTTGTGTTTCTCTCGACCACCAATAAAAAGAGTTTAAAAAAAAAAAAAGTCATCAGACAGGGTAGGTCTAATAAGTGCAGGAAGAAAACGGGGGGACTGTATGGGTACAGATACAGACCACAGTGCAAGGGGTGGCCCAGAGGCAGTGCAGGGGGGTGGCAGGGTGAGCAGGTACCTGGTCCCAGAGGACAGAGGGTGGCCAGGTGCACGGTGCCTAGAGAGAACAGATCAGCAGGGGAGAGGGGGAGCGAAGGCAGAAGCAAAGAGGAAGGTATTGAGGTGCTTCCCGAACCAGAGATGGTTCTCCTCAAGTTTTAGAGTGGCAGGGAGGCTGTTCCAGAGGGAGGCCCCAGCCGCAGAGAGAGATCTACCCCAGCTAATTTCTTTGAAAAATGACTGACCCTGAGGGAGTTAGAGGTAGAGGAGCGAAGAGCTCGAGAGGGGAGGTATTTGTGGAGGGATAGCTGAAGGTATTTTGGACCCATGCCCCAGAAAGCCTTGTGGACAATGCAGAGGGTTTTGAATTTAATCCTTGCATCCACTGGGAGCCAATGGAGAGATTTCAGAGCTGGAGAGATACAATCCCAGGGCTTGATGCCAAGGACATGTCTTGCAGCCCTGCCCTGGATTAGTTGCAGAGGGCAGAGAGTAGGGGTAGGTAGATTTAGAAAGAGGCTGTTACAATAGTCCAACCTAGAGAGAACCAGAGCTTGAGTGACCATGAGCTTCTGGGGGAAGGATAGGAAAGGCAGAGTACCTCTGAGGAGGTGCAGTAGGAAGTGTGACTTTTTAGAGACATCAGAGATGTTGGCGGAGAAGGAAAGTGTGGAGGCAAAGATGATCCGAGGTTCTTAGCTTTGCAGGTGGGGGTAGGAGGAGGGCCAAGGGAGGCCAGCCAGAGAGTGAGGGGAAAGGATGGTGAAAGTGTGCCGATGAGGAGGATCTCTGTCTTGCTGGCATTCAGACAAAGATCATTGGCGGCACACCAATCTTAAATGGCAGTTAGGCAATCAGAGATGAGAGAGGGGGAGTAGGTGGCCGAGGGCAGCCTGAAAATGAGTTGAGTGTTGTCAGCTGAGCACTGGGAATTTGAGCAGAAAATGGCAATGCAGTGGGCAAGAGTTCCCCGGTATTGGTTGAAACGAAAGGGCGAGAGGTTAGACCCCTGGGGAACACCACAGGTAGAGAGGAAGATAGATGATAAGAAGGGCCCAAGTTGGACCTGGGAGGGTCGATCAGAGAGGAAAGAGGTCAGTCAAGCCAGAACCTGATCAGTGATACCCAGGTTATCACAGAGACGGTTGAGCAGGATGGTATGGTTGACCGTGTCGAAGGCAGAAGAGAGATTGAGGAGGATGAGGACAGAGGGACAGAGGACAGAGGGAATGTTAGAGTCAAGGTTGGAGAGCACAAAGAGCTTAGAACACCTACCCCCACCTTCACCGTAAATCGTCCCACTACCATTTGCTGTTGCTGATAAGTTAGGTCACTGGGTTTAGCAACCATGCAGATCCATGTTCTAATTAAGCCATTCATTCTACCATCATTCTGTTGGGTCATTACAGGTTATTGAATTCAGAAAGCTACCACAATATGATGCATTGCTCTGGCACTCCTAAACGTTTTTCCCTGTCCCAAGCAAGAGGGTGCATACACATTCTTCTGTAACATCCTTTTGGGGCCATTCTGTTGTGCTCTGGTGTTTACTCTGACACAATGAAAATTCCTCTGTCCTCCCCACCTCCCCCCCTCACCCCCCCCCCCCCCCCCCGTGAAGCTGCAGTGCCAGGCTCGAGCCCCATGCCGGCGGTGGCAAGTGCATCGGCGCCAACTAAGGTAGGTTGGTAATAGCCACGGCCTATGTTCTTGTTTGCAATTATTCAATTACCACTAATTCGAAAAAAATGCCATTTACACAATGTCTCGGCAATGCGTTAATAGCCAGAAGTAAGCGGAACTAAGTCCCCCCTCCTCGCTGATTACTGGTGGTATAATAGCTCGTCCTCCTACAAACGGGGTCAGAGGAATTCCAAGGGCAGGCCATGGTAAATGTTCCTCGGTATGGCCTCAGTGCGCACGCGCCGGTTAATGGCCCAGGTCTGGGAGGCAGCAGCCGGAGGAAGTTGGACGCACATGGAGACGGGGTACCCATTACAAGGGGGTGCTGATCCACGTCTACCCCAGAGCCTACCGTGGGTGGGGGTTGGGGGCTCGCTGTCTAGCCATGAACATATGAATTCAGGCTCTTCTCTGGCAAGGTCCACCAAATTATTTTACAGACGCAGGGGTCCGCTCACACATTCTTTGGTTTACAGGTAAACAAACACACAAACGGCAATCGCTTTACTTTGATGGGTACTTTGATTGGTCCTCTGCGTTTTGTATAGCGCCAAGATGCCAGTCGGAGTTTGCAACTGGAAGGGTTTTAGTTCTCAGCAGCAGAGTGTAATGTGGTTGGTAACCCATGCTTCATTTGAAAGTCTTTCAAAACACCTAAAATCGCTGTGGTTATATGTGCTTCTTATACATTAAAGGCCCGATCCACAGAGCGTTGTCCAATTGAATTGCACCATTCGAAACACCGAAAAAAAATGGGACGTAAATGCATCGAAGTGAATTACCATAGAGTCATAGACCCCATGAGAAGGCCCCTCAGATGCTCTATATATATTCTAGGTCAGGGTTCTGCAACCTGCACCTCCTCAGAAGTTCTGGACTCCGACTCCCATCATCCCTCATTCATCATGCCAACTAGGGCTGATGGGAGTGGTAGTCCAAGACACCTGCAGAGCCAAAGGTTGCAGGTTCTAGATCCAAGCGCCTCTGCTAATGGTGTCGGGGCAACAACCCTCCAAGCCTTTTGTCCCTGGCAGACAGAACGAGCCCTGTTGGGTGGGCACCGTCAGCTAACTGCAAAGCTGCAGAAAACCTGCCAGTCTATGCAATATGAATCAGCCATAAAGTTCGGAACCGAACCGACATTATTTTAGACAGTTGAGTCAAGTGAACTGTCTAAAATAATGTCGGACCTACGGTTCGCGCACACAGACATCTGCTAATAACTGGACGCCTGCCTGCTTAACTGGACGCCTGCCTGCTATTGAAAATGCTCCAGTCTCATGCAATGCAGTGCCCTGTTTATGTATACGATTACAGTTTCGCCTGCCAAAACCACTCAGTTCAAACCGCTTTGAAGCCATAATGATGGCAGCGAGGCACTATGATATCAGTAACGTGTAAAAAGGCTGTGTTTTTAGCGATTGTCCTGCTTTCTCCAGTAGCTGCAGGTGCTTTCCTGGAAGCCGCTAGCACTGCCATTCGTGTTTCAGAGCACCGGGCCTTCCGAGGCCAAACCAGCGGTTGTCATCAGAAAAAGACAGTCTGCAAGGATGCGTATGTTTTCCCTTCTGACGCACAACAGTAAACTACTCATGTCCACTGCTGACTATCCCCGCCTATTATCACTGCTGCATTCACACTCCCCTTTCTTTAAAATATCAGGAAACGGAGCACTAAAATAATTTTCTGCAAATCCTGGAATTTTTTACCGAATGCCATTTTGCATTGCTATACACATGTATAAATAATGGCCTTCAAGTACCAGAATGCATTATGCTATGAGCCAAAAAAGCCCAGAATGGTTACTTGTTTCCCAAGTGAAACTGTCCTACAAGTATTACGAATTTCAAGGCCATACGATTCTTTTTGATTAACCCATCTGCTTGCAGTCACTATTTGACAGAGTTATGCATCTTCTTCTTAGGCGCAGTGCAGGTATTTTCACACTTAACAATCAGCCAAAACACTTAAAGGGAGCTGAATCTTTTCAGAGGCAACGGCCAGCCCCATATTGTTTTCCATGTTTGCTCTGGCTATTAATCTTCTGCCCTTTCGTGAAGCCTTGCTAGAAACAAAGACATGCTTTAAAACATAGTTTGCCACCCAGAAGAGACTTCCTCTTGAGTGCTCTCGTAGAGAGAGCAGGTGGAAAAACACCCCACACTGCTCAAAAATACCCTCCTCCTCGGCCACTGACCAGTCTGTATACTAAGGAAAGCCCTGCCAAAATGAGTGTGGGTAATTTGGCCGAAGCCCTATTGCAAGATAGCAGACCTTGGGAAGCGTTCTTGCAGAGTTTTAAAGTGACATTTATTTCTGAACCTCAGCACGTTTTAAACAATATATTGCTGCAATGGCCTTACTCTGCGCCCACTGCAGCAATAGAGAGCGCTGATTTGCATAAATAACGGGGCACAGTCTCAGGGAAATTGAATGGTAAGTGATCTGACATTTCCAGCCAGAATTAGTTTAATGATTTATGAAATCTATTGGAAAACCATGAATTAGTGCGGCAGAAAAATAGAATCCTTGCATAGAAAATGTTGAATTCCAACATGCAGATCACAGTATAAAAAGATATGTTCTTTTGAAAACACAGGTACCGAGATAAGAGGTAGGGGAACACCTCCCTCACCCACTAGCATTCCCTTTTCTTACCTCAATGAAACCTCCTATCCCAGAACACCTGAAACAATAACCCCCTTCTCTAGAAACAAACCCCTGTTCCCATAAGTCTACAACCGACGTGTACCCTGTTAGCAAACCTTTTTGCAAATGCTTTGATAATACAAAAAAGAGCAAACCGGTTTTGTCACACTCCATATTATCTAAAAACGTTTGCCCTTAGTGCAAAACTGAATCCCACTCTTTTTTTGTACTATGTGTGCGGCACAGCATAACATGAATGGCGTTTCTACATTTATTTCCTTGTCTTGCAGAAAACGCAGTGCATAAAACAGGCTGCTTGAATTTTGTTCAGGTGAAATTATTCTTTAGTAATACCAATTGGAGCTAAACCTGTTTAGTCCATTCTGTATTATCTAAAGAGCAACATTGGTGCTAAATTCGTTTGCTCTGCTTTTCTGCACAAGTGCAAAGCTTTGATAATCTGGCCCCAGATGTGCATTCTGTTTGTATTATACTTTTTTGCTGATTGCTTGCCTACCTAATCGGTGTTTATTGCAGGCAGCTCTGCTGTGGGACCAGCAGGGGCGTTGCTAGGGGGGGGCTAAGGGGGCTATAGCCCCTGATCTTTTGGTTGTAGCCCCGGATAGAATCTCAGGAGCTACAGCCAAAAGACTAGCTAGCCCCCAGTCTCAACAGTTCCTACATCAGAGTAGCCCCGGGTCTTTTCCAGACCTAGCAACTCCCCTGGGGACCAGTGTCAACGGCTGTGTGATAGGTGCCTAATTTGTAAGCTGCGTTCTACCTTTGTCCCCTGCACACGTGTCCCCCAGCACACTCTCGGCATTACAGCTTCCCACATAGCCTGACAGTCCTGTGCAGTGAAATGCCGATAATTGATCACTAACATATGATCTTTTCTCCTCTCGTCCCTTTCTTAGGAGTCTGCTGGAAGACTGCTGTGACCCAGGCCACCTCCTCGCTATGACAAAGCAGAACTCCCCTCTGGGAAAGAAGCTGTGGTTCGATGGGGAGTTTTTATACTCTCTAACGATCGACAACGCAACACAGTCGCTGTTTCCACTGGTTGGTAAAGAAATTAAACGCTACTGTGTTTTCTAGGCACTGAGCAATTACACAGACAGTGATAGGCTGTAAAAGAGAACTCGCCATAAGATCTCACCAGTGAGAATTACTTTGACCTTTTGGTATGGGTTTTATTGTGGAGGGGGTTGTAATGGCGGCAGGGGGGTCTTGATTGACATTTCTCAGACTGGGATTACTTATGGATTCGCTTACACATTTCTCATTATTGAAATTCACCCATCCACTCTTTAGTGTTCCCTCATTTGTGATATAATAATTGATACGTTTGTGGTAGGGAATGGCACAAATTAAATATATATACACATTTCTGCTCCTTTATTGTAATAGCGGATAGAGAAGAATACACTTATTATGATGATGCTATAGTGTAATATTGTGCCATTCGATCTGTTCATTTAGACCGGTCATGTGGCTATTGGTCATGAAGATCTTTTCTAATTTTGGCAGTTTGTTTTCTATAGAATATTGTTTTTTGCCTCTCACTTTATAACTGTCCATTTGAAATGATCAATATTCGTGAAGTCTTTACGTATCCACGGGTTCCTCAGTCCTATGTCGATGGAACTTGTTTTTTTCGGTCTGGCTGCACATGATACACTTATTGCATGGATGATGGCCTGTTGGAGGCTCTAGACCCCATAGTTCTGTGATTAATTTAGCATGTGTCGTTTTGTCAGAGATGTCATCGTTCATGACTATACTGCCAATACTGGTGCTTTTCTTAAAAGCCAAAATAGGTGGTGTTAAGTCATTTGCTGTTGTATTTTAGCACGTGCTTCAGTTATTTTTGATGATGCTTTTAATTTTAAAAGGCACACTGGAAACATTTGTCACACAGGTCAATGAATCTGTAGTTGTTCCTTTAGGTTGTGGATTGAGGAGGGCTTCCCTAAGTGCTCTCTTATCAGAGTTTTTTAAAATTATTTTAATAAAAGAATTTTATTAAAAAATTCTTTTTAATTGGTTTCACCAGGCGTCCCTAGCAGTTCCCGCGAGCAGCCCAGGACACTAACAATGGCTCGTCATTAACAGGCCTGTTGTTAGCATCATCCCCATTCCCATTGAGCCCTATGGGGGCTGAAATGGGAAAGGGGATGTACCGGGTCCGGGTTCCCTGAATGGGGAAATACCGGGCCCTCCAGGGTTGGAATGGCCCGGTACTTCCCCATTCAGGGAACCCGGACCCGGTTACCCGGAATGGAGGTAGCCATGCCACAAATAGCGGCATGGTTACATCTTTCATTGTAATGAGGGCCATAGAAGTTTAGAGAATATCGTCATTTTGGGAAGTGCTATCTTACCAGCGATAGTGATGGGTAGGTGGGACCAGCTCATGAGTTTAGCCCGTAAGTGGGGCTAAATACACAGCACAGTTATAGTCATGCAGTGTAGAACTATGTCTCGCGACTGCTACCCCAAATTATCGGATGGTCAGTGGGGCACACTTAAATCCCTGTAGATCTTGAGGTGGGATGGTAATGTCTGTGAGAGGGAAGAGCTCAGATTTGCCACAATTCACTCGGAGGCCTGAGACCTTGCTGAAGTCCAGAATATCTTGCATGATAGGCATTAAATGTTCTTGGGGGTTCCGTATGTACAATAGCGCGTCGTCTGCGTAAAGAGAAATTATCTGTGGCTCTCCGGCTATCCTGTTACTCCGGTGCCTGTGTTTGAGTCTTATCATGTCTGCCAATGGTTCAATAACAATGGCAAATATTAGAGGCGATAGTGGGCATCCCTGACGGGTACCTCTGCCTATCTCGAATTGCAAAGAAAGCAGCTCATTAGTATTGACCATGGCAGTTGGTCACTCATACAAAAGGCGTAAGGCCGCAAGAAACCCTTGGCCAAACTAACACTTTTATAACGCTGCATACATAAATCGGCAATATACAGAGTCAAATACCTTTTGAATATCCAGTGCCGCCGCTGCCACCGCCTGGACTCCCGGGTCTATCTGCACTAGTATGTTAAAGTTAAGCCAAATGTCGAGTGCTATGGATCTTCCTGGGATGAACCCTGACTAGTCCAGCTGAACAATGCATGCCATCACTGGCATCAGTCGAGTGACCAGAATTTTCGCAAAGATTTTTATATCTGTATTAATTAGGGAAAGGGGGCGATAGGAGCCACACTGATTTGCAGGTTTCTCTGGTTTCAATAGAACTGTGATAACAGCCTCACGCATACAGCCAGGGCGCGACTGAGAAGCAAAGGACACTTGCCAAGCTTGAAAAAGGTATGGGGCCAGTTTCTCCAGGGGCCTTCCCCGATGGCAAATGATCAATTGCCTGGGTGATGTCAGATATGGAGATCGGGAGATCCAGCATGGCTCTGGTGTCTTGAAATAATTGACGGAATGGAAGAGTATCTAGAAACGTATCGATTTCTTCATAGAAACCTGCAAACACTATATTGATGGCCGTTTGTGTGTGTGCCATGTTGCCAGAGGCATCAATTACGAATGGAGTGCACCCACTGCCATTTTCTTGATGTGCCAAGCGGGCTAGCAGTTTACCAGGTCTGTCACCCTCCCCATATCTCCTAGCAGAGAGTGAGGCATCAAAATCTTTACTTCCTGCTCTGCGTGTACCCTAAAGGTGTCAGTGGCCTCCTTAATCTGTGCCAGCATGGACGCAGGGGGTTCATTATCTACCTCCCTTTCTAGTTCTCTCCAGTTACCTTCACATATCACTATACTGCGCCGAATATCTTTGAGGACACTGAACTCCATTGACATTGCGATCCCGTAGACTTTGAAGGTTTCCCAGAGCATGTCGGCCGACGGGAAAGAGCCTCCATTTAACGTCATAAAACAGTTATACATGATTATCGATAGTAGATGCAAAAAAACGCATCCTGTAGTGCTAGTGACTTAAAGCGCCAGTTGTGACAAGGCCTGGGAAGTGTTGGTAACGTCAGGGAGATACTAATTGGAGAATGGTCGGAGTAAGTGAGAGGGAGCATACAGGTGTCTGTAACCCCCCCCCCCAACCCACCAACAGTGTGTCAGGCATGATCCACATGTCGATACGGAAGAAGGAATCATGGACTGTTGAATAATAAGAATAAGAAATAAGAGTGATCATCAGCATGCAATTCTCTCCAAGCATCTACCAGCTCAAGGGAATGCATGCCATCCTTGATAGCTGAGGCTGCACGCTTTAGGCACTGTGGGTATGGGTGGATCTTACCCATTCCAGGTGTAAAATAGTGTTGTGGGGATCAGTGGATATCGGGCAAGGTCCTTAATAATGTCAGCATAGAACTGGGGGTCATCGATATTTGGGCCGTAACCAAAACATATCTACTAGAGTGTCTGCCTTCGTATGTTTGCAGCGGAATGGAACAGATTTATGCGCCAGGGTCATAACACCCCTTGACTATGAGGAATATGCAGTATAAAAGCGGTTTCCACCCCAGGTCCTAGCAAATCCTTCACAAATCTATGAAAGGGCATGGGTGTCCTGCAGGAGTACGATTTTAACTTTCTGTCTATCTACAATGTAAACATAGATATTCATTCCTTTAGTCGCAGACTGTTTGAATAGTACGGAAGGGGGTGTTTTTTGTTAAAATGGAAGCAAATTGTGATATTTAAAGAAATGTATTCAGCAACAATGGTCACAACTACTAGCTGCATAGTGAAGTAACTCATCACACTGGCACACATTGGCCAAAAAAGTGGCCCATTTTGCCTGACCCACTAGCATTTTGCATTTTTGGTAGGGGCATTACCGTATTGCCCTATAGGCCAGTCCAAGCCTGGCGGCTCATCCATAATCGGCGAGGGAGCGTCCACCCAGTGACCCCCTGACCAATTATGGAGGAGCTGAGGAGCCAGCCCAGTGAAACACTGAGAACTCCCTCAGCTGCTTTTTCCAGCTCAGGGTGTACTTCTGGGCTGACTCAAGGGAAACCCTGTTATTTTATTTATTTTAATATTATTTTATTTATTGTGTGTTTATCACAAAACTGAACTTTTCACACCAATTGTCAGACACTTAAATTCAGAGAAAACACAATCAATCAGTTAATTAATTACTTACAGTTACAGATCTTTGCAGAGTTAAAAGTTTAGACTTTAGACTTTAAAACTATAAAATCATAACAAATCATTAACAATCACAATCCTAATAAACCCTATCCTTAAAACAGTTAAAAAATGTAAGAAGTACTAGAACAGTACTAAAATAGCAGCAAATGAATATACTAATAACACAGAGCACTGAATGGCCCAAACAACCTGACAGCGAGTTTATTGACAGCTTCCATCCATTTAATATCTGAACGATGCTGAAGGTATAAGAAAGGAGAATAAAAACCCTTTCTCGTATACCAAAACAATTAAAAAATAATGCGAGTAACCTGATAGGGAAATCTCATTTGTATTGAGGATTCTCATCCAGAAATCCTCCTCAAGTATGCATTGACGCAACACAATGTTTTCCGCTCACAACAGGCGCAGAGCTGGACAAGATACACACAAATGTTTTAGAGTTTTGTCATTTAAAGCACAATACCTGCAGAGACTTTCCCCCTGAGGGGCCTTTCTCCTTTTGCCCAAAACATCCAGAGTGGGGAACAGATTTAACTTTAGCCTCAACATTTGGGGTCCTAAATTCCTTTGATGGATGCTTTCTCAGGTATGGGGCGGGGTGTTATAATTCCTCAGTGTTCAGGTAAAATGATCATTAAAGCAACGATATGCCGGCAAAACAGCCCTAACCTCTATCCACACGTATCTGAACAGTTTTTGCTTTACTTTATTAAGATTCGTTGATAACTCATACGTTGACGCATCTGTTTTAGAAAGAGTCTCCATACACCATACGCCCCAGTTCTTCAATACCTTACAAGTACCTTTAACCCACAATTCGTTCATTTAAATGAAGACTGAGGCATCCAGAGGTGCGCCTATACCAGCATACAACTGAAGCTTTCCTCACTCAATCACAGTCGAATTGGCAATTGCCCCAATTCAAAAGGAATTCCTGCAGTAGGGACTGAGGCCGGCAGACGCAGCACCTGTCTCTATAACTTGACCTCTAACATTGCTCAACAAACCCTGTCTTCCCTTGTTTGAGCGCCATACACTAACTTTGGAACAATTTTCTGTTTATACAATTTCAAGACAGGTAAAAAGGAGAAGCTTACAAACATGTACTCGATTTGGATCAGTTGGCTAGTCGCTGCCAGAAATTTAGACACTAATTCAGATTCGGGCGTCTTTTTACTGTGTCTGTCGTGAATGCACAAGCCTAGATATTTATACATATTAACCACCTCCAAAGTGTTACCTCGCTAGTCCCAACGACATTTTTTCCATTTACTCGTCACCCTGTTGAGCACCAAAACTTTACATTTCAAGGTGTTGATTGAAAGATCAAGCTTAATTAAGAAATCCTCAACCGCCTTTGAGGCTCTTTGCAGGCCTATTGGAGTCATGTCAAAGATAACAACGTCATCTGCGTAAGCTAAGTATTTTACTGCCAGGTTTCCCAGCTTAGGCGGGTTTGTCCTAGCAGTTTTCCAACATGCAAACATGTCCTTTATATAAAAACAGAATAAAAACTGTCTGAGGACACACCCCTGTCGCAGTCCCCGCTTTGTCTCTATCCAGCGGGAGAAAGTATCACGAGAATCAAGTCTAATTTTGATTTTTGTTCCACGATGCAGAGCCTCCAAAATGCCAATCAGCACTTGGCGGCATCCACTATCCGAAAGACTCTTCCAGAGGATTGCCCTATTAACGTGGTCAAAAGCTTTACTAATATCCATGAAGGCCAAGTAAACCGGCCTCCCTTGATCCTTTGCTTGTGCATCCAAAAGCGTCAAAACAAAACTATTTAGTGCTCTTCCCACCCCCTTGTTAAAACATACCTGGTAGGGGTCCAGACAATTAGCACCCCTAGCCCAGTCTTGTAATTCCTTAAGGATCATTTTGGCAAAAATGTGATTTGAGGTATCCAACAAAGATATCAGCCTGTAATGCGTCGGGGGGGACAATCTGACACCTCCCTTAAAGATTAAGACAATCACGGCCTTACAGCAAGTCGCCGGGAGATTCCTAGTTACCAAAATGTTACCAAACAAAGATGACAAAAGTTGGACCCAGAGCAGAATTTTCGATTTGAAAGTCAAATTGGTCAAACCATCCGGCATTCGATTTTTCACTAGATTTGATCAACAGTGCAATATCATCCAGAGCCAAAAAAGGGCCCCACACCAGCCAACATGTTTAAATTTGGGATCTCCCAAAACCCCCTCCTTTATATAAACTTCTGAAAAGTAAGTAACCCATTGTCAGGGTCCCTGGATCCAGCGCAGAAGTAGCATGAACTCCTTCCACCCCTCAGTGGTTTTGGCACCTGGGACTTAAAGCACACAGGACAACGCAACCACCACGGGGAAAGAGGGTTAGGGTCCTTGGATTGGATGCATACGGGGGTTGTAGGATCACCGGGTAGACGGTAAGGTACAGGTTATGGATGGGACGGGGGTTTGAGGACAAACATGCTCCTGATCTCTTGCGGGCACTTTGGTATACACTCAGATTCTCTCAAGGGGCACACTCAGTTAACTGCACTGAGCATACCTGGGGCCTCTTGACACAAATTCAGAAGCTGGCTCCCTCATAGCCTACCTTGGCTATCAGCTTTATCACAGTATCAAAACAGTGGTACGTGGATTCAATTTACAGTGTTTCCCTGTTTTTATCACAGGCTGAACCCCTTGACACTGAACACAAATCTAACTGCAAAACATGTGAATGCAAACACTAACACACGTGCCCCCCAACGTTGGTTTTGTACTGGACCCAATACCAGGCTATAGGTTCACACTACACCGATTTCCACTCAAGTAAAATGGTAAATGACTTAGCTTCGGTGCTGGTCTGAGGTCTGGTTCGTCGGCGGCCCCGGCGATGCCTCTGAAACTGGGCGCTGCGTCTGCCAAATGAAATAGTATTAGTTTATGATTCCCTATTTGCTAAGTTCACCGGTAATTAGTCCTCGCACACTAGATGCTGTAAGACTGTTTTAACGTGTTGGACATGTTCTTCCTCTGTAGATTAATAGATCAGAATGTCATCTATGTAGACTACTACGTAGCGATCGAGGAGACCGCAAAGAACTTCATCCAAAAAATGTTGGAAGGCGGCGGGTGCGTTGCAGAGACCAAATGGCATGACCTGGTATTCGTATAGTCCAAATTCTGTTCTAAATGCGGTCTTCCATTCGTCTCCCTCACGCACCCGCACGAGATGATACGCTCCTCTAAGATCCAGTTTGGTGTAGATAGCCGCTCACCGCACTTGGTCCAATAAAACTGGGATGAGGGGCAAAGGGTACCGGTTCTTTATTGTTATCCTGTTGATTGCGCGATAGTCAATGCAAGTCCTGAGTTCTCCGGTTTTCTTGGGTACGAATAATAGTGGTGATGAAACGGGCGAGGTAGAGTGCCTTATGAAACCACTTTGGAGGTTCGTACTAATGTACTCTTCTAAATGTTTGTTTTCTGCTGCTGTCAGAGCGTAGATCCGACTACACGGCAACGTAGCCCCTGGTTCCAGATCAATCATGCAATCAAAGGAGCGATGTGGGGGTAATGTCTCTGCCGCAGCCATACTAAAAACATCCCGGAACTCGGCGTATACTGGGGAAGCCCCGCCAACTCTTCTTGGTCTGATTGTTGTGTAGTACGCAACACTCAAACTGGTCTCACTCCATCTCTAACACAATGTTGAACGCAATGCTCTGAAGCGAATGCAACCATGCTGCGTGTCCAATCTATGGTCGGGTTGTGCAGAGCCAACCATGGCAAACCTAAGATGAAACCGAACTGAGGAGCAGCAATGACATCAAAAGTGAAGGTTTCACTATGGCCTTGTATATCCAATACTACCTCTTCAGTACGCTGGGTCACGGTTCCTGATTTCAACGGCG
The DNA here is from genome assembly GCF_040938575.1 of Ambystoma mexicanum. NCBI lineage: Eukaryota > Metazoa > Chordata > Amphibia > Caudata > Ambystomatidae > Ambystoma > Ambystoma mexicanum. The sequence continues at coordinate 291,924,429 of NC_090936.1, read as the reverse complement.
ATCCGTCTACTGCACAGACTGGTTCCAGGTATTCCTTCTGACGCTGAGGTATATCCAAGGTTTGCACATATGTTGCATCTACAAAATTGCCAGTGGCGCCCGAGTCTACCATCAAGGTGATCACCTGGTTCTTGGTATGAGTCTTCAGGAGTCCGGTCACAGAAACATGAGGGCCACGAGTATGGGTTGCATTGGCCAAGACATGAGAGGGGGCTTCGACAGAGCTTGAGCTCGACAGATCCACCCCCTTCACTGGCGAGCACTGGCGTTTCCCGGTGGAGTACTTCCCTTGGGTTTGGCCTCACACTCTTTGACAAAATGACCTGACTTACCGCAGTACATGCAAAGTTTTTCTCGCCTCCGCTTTTCCCTTTCTTCTTTAGTGATTGGGCCTCGAATGGTGCCTATCTGCATGGGCTCGGGTTCTGGTGTCTTATCGATTTTCGCCATTTTTGGGGATCTTTGATAGTCTAACCGGGGTGGAACACCCTGTCTGCTCTCCCACCTCTTCCTATCCTGACGCCTTTCCCCTTGACAGTGATCCAGACAGAGTGCTAGGTCAATCATTCCGGTCAGGTGTCTGGTTGGGGTTCGACCTGTGCAATTAGGTCCTTCAGGTCTTCTCTTAAACCCTGGTAGAAGAGAGCTAGTCTTCTCTCGTGTGGCCACTCAGCCTCTACCACTAGTCTGTTGAAGGACGTTACGTAGGTAATCAATTCCTTGTTCCCCTGTCGTAACATTAACAACTCCTTGTCCCTGACTAGGGAGGCCGCCTTTCTGTTGAAAATCTTACCAAACTCCTCCTGAAAACCCCTCCAATCGCATAGGATTGCATCGTCTTTTTGGACTAGTGGTGTTGCCCAGGCCGTCGCATCCCCTGTGAGATATGAAATAATGAAGGCTGTCCTGGATTGATCAGAACGGAATACTGCAGCCTTGGTCAGGAAATGTAACTGGCATTGTGTAATAAAGGTTGGTACCTCTGTGGATCCCCCCATACCGTTCGGGAGTAGCTAAAGGCACTGGTGTTTCAGTTTTGACTTGTACTTTCATGGGAGTCAGGGCTCCTTCAGGCAGAGGGGCACCCTGGGCAGCTAAACCCCGCACCTGGGCGGCAAGGTTTACATAGTCTTGGGGAGTAGCGGCTAGTTCAGCCTTATGTTCGTGCAAGGCTTGGGCTATTTCCTCCATAATGGCGGCAGAGTTCGTGCTACTTGGGCGCTTACAATACTTGGGTTCGCGCTTCTGTCAGGGTCTCTGGATGTAGTGCAGAAGTAGCATGAATTCCTTCCTCCCCTCAGTGGTTTTGGCACCTGGGACTTAAAGCACACAGGACACCGCAACCACCACGGAGAAAGAGGGTTAGGGTCCTTGGATTGGATGGGTACGGGGGTTGTAGGATCACCGGGTAGAGGGTAAGGTAGAGGTTATGGATGGGACGGGGGTTTGAGGACAAACATGCTCCTGATCTCTTGCGGGCACTTTGGTATACACTCAGATTCTCTCAAGGGGCATGCTCAGTTAACTGCACTGAGCATACTTGGGTACTCAGCCTCTTGACACAAATTCTGAAGCTGGCTCCCTCATAGTCTACCTTGGCTATCAGCTTTATAACAGTATCAAACAGTGGTAAGTGGATTCAATTTACAGTGTTTCCCTGTTTTTATCACAGGCTGAACCCCTTGACACTGAACACAAATCTAACTGCAAAACATGTGAATGCAAACACTAACACACATGCCCCCCAACGTTGGTTTTGTACTGGACCCAATACCAGGCTATAGGTTCACACTACACCGATTTCCCCCCAAGTAAAATGGTAAATGACTTAGCTTCAGTGCTGGTCTGAGGTCTGGTTCGTCGGCGGCCCCTGCGATGCCTCTGAAACTGGGCGCTGCGTCTGCCAAATGAAACAGTATTAGTTTATGATTCCCTATTTGCTAAGTTCACCGGTAATTAGTCCTCGCACACTATCTTTCATGCGATTAGTAACGTGTGCCTGGTGCCAAACATGCGTCTGAATTCCAAACATGCGCCCGATGCCAGTTGTGCGCCTTTGGCCCTTCGTTAGTCGGGTGCCTCCCGGATTTCAATTCCCCCGTGCTGTCATGCAGTTAGTAGTGCAGGGGTTTACAAGGACTTTAGCGCCTCATGCAAGGGTCAAATTGTACTTAGCTTTTGAGCCGCGGGGCCGCGGTGAAGAGATTAGAGTGAAGGATGGCCCCGCGTAAGAGTTTTGCTTCCTTGGAGCTCAGGGAAGTGCATCCGCCCGTGAGGAAAGTCGAGCACGAACAAGGTTTCGCCTTCTGCGCATGAGCGATCCTTTTTCGCGCATGCGCGGTTGCTGGGGCGTTGTCCGCGTGGGGCTCCCGCCCCGTATGCTCGATTCTGGGTGTGCCTCTCCCAGAAGCTGCTGGGGATCATAGTTTAGGAGCCTTTTCCTGCTCCTGATGCTGCATTGGTCCAGCAGATGCCACTCTTCCCCATCTGAGAGTCCTACAAGTTGGACAGAGATGGCATCTGCTGGATAAAAATGTTCCCACACTAGTAGCTGCTACAATGGGCCCCTGCCGGGCTCTGACACCCACACATCTTCAGATATTGCTTGGATTTGGAGGTATTGGTTTGTCCCCCTTGGCTTAATCAACTGCGAGAATCTCGTAGTATTATTTCCCAGCATACAGGCCAACATTTTCTCAGAGTCATTAATCCCCATAAGAAATATATGGCCCTTTAGCCAGTTTTTGTATATTTGTTTAACCCTACAGCCCTTCCTTATCACCACAGACGACATAGTCCTCCTTAACCCCCTAATCTCGAGTCTCATCTTCTTTTTCTGCTCCTGGACAAGAGGATCAAAACCATGATTGTGACCCACCATCCTGAATCCCTTTTGCAGCTGTTTAACTGGCAATGAAGCCCCCAAGACATTAGAGATAGAGGGGGCAAACCCTTCCGCGGAACACAGGACATCCGCCTCTGAACATAAGAGACTCCCAATCTTTCTATCAAAGTCCATAGCTATTCTTGGAAACCATTTTACAAGATGGGGAGTAATAATCAATGGTTGACTTCCATGGACTATTACACCAAGTAAAGCTGAGGGTTGTGGGGGGTGCCACCCGTGAAGTTTCCATTCAACGGCATTGCTCCCCCGCTTCCAACTCCTGGCGTACCCTCTGCCCCCTATCACGTGTTGCTATTTCTAACCTTGCTGGTCCATGTTAACAGATTCAGGGTTAAGATATATGTTTACCAGTAAACCTCTCCCGTCCCTTCCAACACAATTGCCAGCATATCCCTTCTTTCTTTCTTTTCAAATACATTTTTCGGAATACAAGGCCCACACTTCTCTTAATAGCAATCAATAACCATCCAAAAGGGGGCGTGGCTTGGAAGCCATGTGAGAGGACGCGCTCTTGGGAGAGCTCCCGGAGATCCTACATTTATCCTGTGCAATAGTGCATTGGCACTAACTCCCGCGGGCCAGAAACGAGAGTACCTGTCCATGAATATGAGCTGCACAACTATGGAAGAGCTGAAACCTCCACAAGCCCGGCAACGGTAGATAAATGCCATCGAAGTTCCTGGAGTCGCGGACCGGACGGAGTGAAAATGGCGGCCACACCGGACAATGGAGGGGACACAAACGCGCTGAAAGGAACACCCTTGCGGTGATCGGCGGCGACGTGGGCGGTGCAGGCCGTGAAGATACAGATAAGCCTTTGGGAGAGCGTCAGCGCGTCTCTGTGGGCACCGATGACCTAACGCGGGCCTGGGAAACGGTCGGCGACGGTCGGCGGTCGGCACTAGGACCCGCCTGAGCTGACTGGTGCAACGGACTACGTGCTTTGGCCCTGACCTTTGAGGGATACTCGGATAGTGGCTGATCCTACGACGGGGTCGCGTGTACGGGCCCACGGCTTACAGCGGCTGTGGAATGGCGAACAAGGCCGTCAGACAGAGAGCAAAACAGCCCACATTGGACGAGTTTACCAAGACACCGACGGGCCCAGAGAGTGCTCGGACCAAGGAGAAACCACCCATGGCCGCGGCTAGCCCAAATCAGGATGTGCTGGCTGCTCTTGCTGAACTGAAGGCGGACTTGAAAAGCGCTTGGGAGGCCAAGCTTGAAATGGTGGTGGCGGACCTGAAAACTGCGCTCGACCTCAAAGTCGGAGAAGTTCGGGAGGAGGTGAACCTACTTCGACAGGATGTGAAGGCCCTTTCGGAGCGCACAGAGAGTCTAGAAAAGGAGGGCAGCGCCAATACGGCAGATTGCGCCTCACACAAGGCCGATCTGCATATTTTGGAACAGAAAGTACGCAACTTGGAGAACAGGGCCGAAGAAGCGGAGGGGCGCGCCCGAAGGAACAATATCCGTGTTGTGGGCATCCCGGAAGGATTGGAGGGTCATAACCCCACAGACTTCATTGAAAATATGTTGCTCCAAGAGATCACCGGGGGTGCGCTGTCGCAGGGTTTTGCGGTGGAGCGAGCACATAGAGCATTGGCTAGGAGGCCTCCACCGGGCGGTCCGCCCAGGCCAATCATAGCCAAAATCCTTAACTACCGTGACCGGGAAAGGATCTTAGAGCATTTTCGTAAAGGAGGAACCATCAAAAGGGGGGAGGCCACTATAACGGCCTACCCAGACTATACCATGATGGTGCAGAGGAGTCGGATGAACTTCGGGGCGGTCAAGAGAAGATTGAGAGAGGCAGGGAAGAAATATATGCTCCTCTACCCGGCCAAATTAAAGGTGATCCACAATAATAGATCCCTGTTTTTTGAGTCACCGGAGGAAGCCATGGGTTGGCTGGACATGCAGGGCAGCCCCCAGGAGTCGGAGGTCCGGGCGGATGAAGGTGGCAATGAGAGATAAGTGCTCTACGACGAGAGAGGGTGTTGCCGGAGACTATGGGACTTGATTATAGTTATTCCTATGGCCTGGGGAGGTCGGGCCTGGAACTGGATGTTAAATGCACTGTTTGCACTGTAATTGTTGTCATACATGGGAGCCTTTCGGGGCTGGTCCATTCACCCCCGTTTAGTATTTCTTAGTTAAGTGGCCGCTAGGGCGACTTTACCCTACTGGGCTCTGTGTGTAACAGCCGGAACTAGATGTGGGGGGGCCTGAGTTCCCGGGATGGAGCTGGGCAACAGTTGGGGAGGGAGTTGGGGGGGAGGGGATGGGCAGGGGGAAGGGGGGGTGTGGGGGCAGTTGGGGTGTACATAGTGTTGGGAGGTTTGAATGGGATCGCGAGCCCTGAGGGAAGATTTTGGATGAGACTTCTGGATAGCATGAACGAACAGGGATGGTCGGGGGGGAGAGTGCAAGATATCAGTACATCATGGGGGAGCTTAAATTGTTAACATGGAACGTCAGGGGCCTCAATAGCTACCTTAAACGGAACAAAGTTATGTTGTACTTGAGGCGACAAAAGATAGACGTCGCATTACTGCAAGAGACGCATTTGACCCGAGACAAATTAGAGCTGGTGAAGAAAAAGTGGGGGGGAACGGTGGTAGGATCCGCGTACTCAGCTTATGCTAGAGGCGTGCTGATCTGGGTGGCGCCACATGTCCCGTTTCAACTGCAGCAGGAACGTGTGGATACTGAGGGTCGTCTGGCTATGGTGAGAGGAGTAGTCGAGAACAGAGAGATGTGTGTAGTGAACACGTATGCCCCGAACCAGGGCACGGCAGAGTACTTCCGGACCATGAGTGCCAACTTGAGTTGGTGTGTGGGGAGTGTGGTGTTCTGGGGAGGGGATTTTAACTGTGTGTTGGACCCGGGGATGGATAGATCCGACGATAAGGTGATTAGGCCCGCCCCGGCAGCCCGGGTGCTGCGGACACTGCTGCGGGACTTTGAGCTCGATGACGTGTGGAGGACTAAGCACCCCACTGAGAGACAGTACTCGCATTACTCGGCCCCGCAGCGGTTGCACACTAGGCTAGACTATATTTTTGCCACGTCGGACGTCTTGGGGGATGTGTCTAGTGCGGAATATAGAGCGAGGGTCCTCTCGGACCACTCGCCTATGGTGGTGGGATGGCAATATGGCCGCCCCAGAGCGCGGATCCCGACGTGGCGCCTGCGCGCAGAGGCGCTTAAAGACCAGGCCTTTAGGGAAGACATGCGGGAGGAAATAGTTAGCTATTTCGATACCAACACTGGCAGCGTTGACTCGGCGGGAACTCTGTGGGAGGCCTTTAAGGTTGTGGTACGCGGGGTGGCGATTGCTAAATCGAAAGGTTTGCAGAATGGGGCCCTGGTCGATTTACAGAAGGCGGAGAGAGAGCTGGAAAAGGTGCTGAAGAGCGAGCATATAGATGACGAACTGGTGCTTAAACTGCAGCAGCAGTGTACAGAACATTGGGGGAGGCTCTGTAATCTAAATTACAAAAAGTATATTGAAAGGCAACATGCGGGAGGAGATAAAACGGGTCGTCTTTTGGCATGGTTATATAAAAGAGAAACCCCGAGGCCCCCGATTAGGACAATAATTAGAGAGGATGGGGAGCAGATAGATACCCAGGAGGGTGTCAATGAGGAATTCGTAAATTACTACAAAGCATTGTACGGGGATCCGGGTGGCGGCGACCGGGAGGAAATGTTGGAGACCCTGCAAGATATCGGGCTGCCCAGGTTGAGCACGGAGGAGAGAGAGGAACTAGATGCCCCAATAACACTAGAGGAGTTGGAGGCGGTCGTCCGGCAGCTACCCACTAGCAAGACCCCAGGAACGGACGGCCTGCCCAGTGAATTTTATAAAACTTTTGGAGCGGAAGTACTCCCCCCGATGCTTGATATGCTTAATGAGGCGTTCGAGAAGGGGAGGTTGCCGGAATCGCTCAGGGAAGCGACTATTATACCGCTCCCTAAGCCTAATAAACCCGGGCATAGTTGTGGGTCGTACAGACCAATATCTATGCTGAATCAGGACAGCAAAATACTAACGGCTGTCCTGGCCAACAGACTGCGAAGGGTGATAGGCAAACTGGTACACCCAGACCAAACGGGATATGTCCCGGGGAGAAACATTGCCCAAAACCATAGACGACTCCACCGGGTGATTGAAATGGGATCTGACAGTGATGGGGAAATGGTGATAGTGTCGTTGGACGCTGTTAAAGCCTTCGACTCGGTTAATTGGAAGTGGCTGCTGGCGGCCTTGAGAGAATACGGACTGGGACCAGGATATATTAGATGGGCGGAGCTGCTGTACAGCGCTCCGCTGGCTAGAGTGCGGACGGGCATGATTATATCCGAGAGATGGCAGCTTAGTAGAGGCACTAGACAGGGGTGTCCTTGGTCCCCGATGTTGTACATCCTGGCCCTGGAGCCTCTGGCACTGTACTTGCGGCAGCAGTATGATAGCGTGGGCATTGAGGTGGGGGGAGAAAACCAGCTGATATCCCTGTATGCGGACGACTTGTTATTGTACTTGAGTCATCCGGAGGAGAATTTACAATATATCCTGGACGTGATGGGGAGATATGCGAGGTTGTCGGGCATAGCGGTCAACCCCCAGAAATCGTACATCTTCCCGCTGGGCTGTTATAGGGGTGTTCCCACGGAGCGGTTGCCGGTGCTCCAGGTGCCCTGGTCAGTCAATACATTCCGTTACCTGGGAATAGATATCTACCACACGGTTGAGGAAGAATACAAGCATAATACAGAGATGGCTGTTGAGAAGATACGCACATGTATGAGCTTTTGGCAGAGGTTGCCCCTAGCGATGATGGGGCGTGGGGCGATGATCAAGATGGTAGTTCTGCCTAGGCTGCTACATTACTTTAGCAACATCCCATACATGATCCCTAGGGGTTTTTTCGCTAAAATAAATGGGGTTTGCAGAGAGTTTCTGTGGCATGGTACTCGTAATAGAGTAGCGCTCTGGAAGTTACAGAACTTTCATGAAAAAGGGGGAGTCAAACTCCCAAACTTTGAGGCGTATTACATAGCGAGCCAACTACAGTTTGTGTCTAAATGGCTGTCCGACGAAGAGACCCCAGAACTCAGACTATTCGGGCAAGATTGTGCCCCATTTTTCTTGAAGGAGGTCATTTGGTTGCCCGAGGCTGTCACGAGAAGGTACCCGGCGATGGTGAAGCTGGGGTGGAAGGTGTGGAGACGGGCATGTACAATGATGGGTGACCCACTTCCGTGTTCTCCGCAAATTCCACTGGTTGCCCTGGCGGGGGTGGATGGACAGCTGAGGGAGATTATTAGGACTTACTGGGAATCGGTGGGGTTGGTGACATTGGGCGATGTGTGGCAGGAGGGTGCTATTAAGGGGTTTGTGGAACTTAGCGAGGAGATTGGATTGCACGAAGGCCAATATGTTACATACCACAGATTGGGGAAGAAAATTCGGGAACTGTGGCCTGAGAATATCATGGCAGATGAATCGGAGGTTACGATGGCGGGGATATATGATACAACGGAAGGAGGACATGAAATTTCTAGGCTGTATGAGATGGTGATGTTGAAAGTTGGGAAGGAACTGACATGCTTACGATTGGAATGGGAGAGCGAGGTGGGGATCGAAATGGGAGATGGGATGTGGGAACGGGCTTTGGGGTACCACAGGAAAGTGTCTCGAAATGCCAGACTGCAGCAAATACAACTGTACATCACGCATAGAGCGTACATGACCCCTCTGAGGATATCCAAATTTCGGAATGCAGGCAGACAGGCGTGCCCCAAATGCGGCGAGGAAAATGCGGACATGACGCATATGTTTTGGGCGTGCCCAGTGATTGAGGGGTTCTGGAGGGAGGCGGCGCGCAAGCTGAGAGAGAGAGGGGTCACGTTTGCCATAGACACCGCCTGGGCATGCCTTCTGGGTGGGTTTCCCAGACCTCGGCAGCAGAAACATGTAAGCAAACTGAAAGACTTAGCGTATGTGCTGGCCAAACGACGAATAGCCATGGGCTGGAAAAAATGTAGCAAGCCACGGGTTGAGGTGTGGTGGAATGACCTACAGAAATGGGCGGAGGCTGAGACAGCGGTGTGGCAAGAGGCGAGTTGTATGTCTTGGGAGGAGGAACTGGGCTCTTTGATGGCATGGAAGACATTGATATCCTGCATATTCGGGACAGGGGTTTTGGGAGATCCAGATGATGACGATGCTCGCTCATGTGCTACAGAAGCGGAACAAGACATGGAAAATGGCTCGCGAGGGGGGAGGGATCAGGGGAGTAGTGCGCACTAATGGTTAAATGTTTATTGGAATAATGTTTATTGCACTGCTGTTTGGTTTGTATTGTTGTTTGTGGTGAAAAATCAATAAAAATCTATTTAAAAAAAAAAAAAAAAAAAAAAAAAAAAAAAAAAACCATCCAAAAGGGTGAACCCTGGAGCCTCGTTCGGCTTCAACATAGACTACGACATACCCATCAATAATTGGCGTGTCCATCAGCAGAGTCTCCTACAAACACACAATATCAAAAGAGGAAAACAAATCTGTTAGGGTGGAGTGGGCAGGGGTATAGAGAGTGAAGGTAGTGTGGATGTGTGGGATTTGAGAGTGAGAGTGGAGGTAGGGTGGGTGGCTGGGTAGAGGTAGAGAGAGTGGTGGTAGGGCAGGTTATGTAGAGAGAGTGGGGGTAGGATGGGTGTATGGAGAAGATAGTGGATGTAGGGTGGGTGTTTGGGGTAGAGAGAGTGGTGGAAGGGTGGGTGGGTGTGTGCAGAGAGAGTGGGGTAGGGTGGGCTAGAGGGAGTGGGGGTAGGGTAGGTGTATGGTGGGTGGTTGGGGAAAGAGAGAGTGTGGGTAGGGAATGGAGGGACAGTAGGTGGGGGTAGGGTGGATGGGTGGGGTGGAAAGAGTGGAGGTAGGGTGGGTGGCTGGACGTGGAGAGGGTGTAGGTAGGGTGGGTGGGGTTTTGCAGAGAGATTGGAGAGACTGGAGGTAGTGAGCATGAGTGGGGGTAGAGAGAGTGGGGATAGGGTAGATAGGTGGGGTTAGAGAGAGTGTGGGTAGGTAGAGAGAGTGGAGTTTGAGTGGGTGTTGGGGGTAGACAGTGGCAGTAGGGTGTGTGGGAGGAGTAGAGTGGGTGGGGGTAGAGCGAGTGGTGTACAGTGGGAGGGTGAGGGTAGAGAGAGTGGAGGGTGGGTGGGTGGGGGTAAAGAGAGTGGAGGTAGGGTGGGTGGGTCGGGTTAAAGAGAGTGGAGGTATTGGTAAAGAGAGTGGAGGTAGGGTGGGTGGGGGTAAAGAGAGTGGAGGTAGGGTGGGTGGGGGTAAAGAGAGTGGAGGTAGGGTGAGTGGGTGGGTGGGTGGGGGTAAAGAGAGTGGAGGTAGGGTGGGTGGGTGGGGGTAAAGAGAGTGGAGGTAGGGTGGGTGGGTGGGGGTAAAGAGAGTGGAGGTAGGGTGGGGGGAGAGTGGAGGTAAGTTGGGTGGGCGAGGTTAGAAAGTGGAAGTAGGTGGGGGGGTTATTATTTGATGTTGGCAGGCCATAAATTACTGCTTCGAGTGAGTGGGTGGGTTTTGTGTGTATGAGTTTTCGCCGGGTGTTGGTGGTCAGTATGCTGCAACCGTTACATGACTGGCTAATTTTTTAGATGTGTACTTTAGTTTGTAAGGGCCTTCGGTAGCCAGTGTGGTGCAGGGCCGGGGTCTGCAACCTTTGACTTCCCAGATGTTTTGGACTGCAAATACCATCAGCCCTAGCCAGCATAGTCAGTGGTGAGGGAACATGAGAGTCATAGCCCTAAACCCCTGGAGAACCGCTGGTGGCAGCCTGCTGGTGTAGGGGCTTTGGAGTGGGACAGAGGTGAACCCATGAGATTCGAGAGTCCACATTTCCCCGATTTTTATAAATGATAACGTAAAATGTCATGTATTGAATGGAGCGTACTTAGAGGAAAGTTGAGGGCTTTTTGGGATTCAATGGGAATGCAAGGGGGCATCATTGGAGGGCTGTCAAGGGCATGTTGAGATGCAAAGGCTATGTGTTGTTTGATAGATTGTATGGCTGCGGGTTGGATAGAGAGGGTATTATGCTACCCTCAGTACCATTGCTGGGGTCCTGGTTTCCTCAGACATTCAGATAGCAGTAAAGTATTCTATACTTTTACCCAAACGTATAATGCTTTGTGCACAGTTGTCTTCCTAGAACTAAATTAGTTTAAGACGTGTGTGGTAGGCATTTGATTTGCCCAGGTGTACACACATTCTATGAGAAATCACCCTGACATTGTACAAGAAGTCTTAAAAGAAACGCGTTAAGTGTGATTCCATCACAGGAAAGGCAAGGGCCTATTGGGACGAAACAGCTGAAATAGTCAAAAAAGCAAGTTACATGGCTTAAACATGCATCTTTCTTGCCCCCAGAGGGATGCATGTCAATTGTTCGTCAGGCAAAGCACGTGATTTCTATGTTAATATCAGTGGGCCACACGAGATTACCAAAAAGGCCTATTCCGTATGTGCTCGCCAACCTTGTCAAGTAGGTTTTACTTCCACATTTTAATAGAGGAAATACCTTAGGTTAGGAAGTCATTTGCCTCACAGAAGCACTTCTCTTCCTCTCAGGTTTCACGTTTTCAATTTCACCGACTTGCAAAGAATTGTGGTGCGTCCTTCGCCTATGCTGTTTTTTTTAGCCACCCTCTGTGTCAGCAACATTAGCGAGTCAAGGTGACTGGGGTTGGAATTCATGGGACGAAGGAGTGGGGGCAGAGAACCACACTGAAAGAGGCATATTACCCTCACCTCCCTCCCATTGTTTCCAGGTCCGCTTTTTCCAGGGGACATTGGGGACTTTCACTTATTTATTCCATCTGACTTACAATTTTAACAGGTCATTTGTTTGTCGTTTCTTTTGCCTCATTTAGCCCAAGGGGTCATTTATTTTGGGCTTCTCGGAAAGCCTGATGTCTAGAAGCTGCTTTAAGTGACAGTAGCTGCTGGAAGCTGCCAGCCAATAAGAATGCTGGATTGGGGCCTGCAGCCAGCCCCTATATCACATTGGAGGGTCTGACATTAAGTTCAGATATAGTACAATAAAAATGGAACTAAAGACGATGACAGCGTGGTGGCCATTTTTTTATATGATTTATTATTTTTTTATGTTAATGAACTTTGGAATTCAAGTTTATATTTAATAAGGATATTAACTGAAAAACAGTAAAATAATTCATATTGAATAATCGACAATTAAAAGGTTACAGAATGACGTTCCTTACTAATGGCACAAACTGATTTCTTTTCGGTGGAGTATTTCTGTTCAAACAAATGTAATGCGTACATGTAATTTTAATGCATGGAGGGCATATGGCTAGATGTTATTTTGTTTTAACCTCTTTTTCCTCGTTTCGGTGTGTGCTTTTTTTGAACTTTTTTTTTGCATGGTTGACCGCATGTTTGTGCTTATTTTAAAGCGTTCTTTGGTTTATTTTTTTATTTTTTGGACGCAGGAATATTGCTCACTCTATAGTCAATCTTTTGAAGGGGAGATATGAGTGAAAATGAGGAAGTTAAAAGCAGAAACAGAAAAACAACTTTAAGGCGCAGCAGTGAATAAAGCAAGGGAGACATGCGGAAGGACAAACAAGCACTCACAAACAAACCCACAGAGGCAACAGCGGTATACAACCAAAATACAGAACACAATGAACTCATTAGGACATTGACACATGAATGCGCCAATACAGAAATAGAGGGGGATCCATGAACATTATTTGCAATTTCTGAGAATTCTTTTTGAATGATTTTATAGTTTTTTTAAAACCACAAAAATCGGGGGAGACAGCCCAGACCCCTCGTTCCAGCTTTCATTCCACCCCTCATCCAGCCTTTCGATATACATTGCCTAAACTTGCAATCTACATGTGTGTGATACTAAAATGGCAAGAAATGCTTTAAAAAAAATGTTGGCGCCATTGCCACTCAGTAAAACTGGGTGATATCATAGAGGGTGATTTAAGGGTCCAACAATGTTTTATTTTGTATTTATTTATTTATAGAGCACCAAAGCCCACGAGCATCAGGGTGCTTCCAAAAACACAGAAGACCAAAAAACGACAGGCAGAATACGAATCATTGCACAATGTAATTACCAAGAATTGAGACTGGAGGGACAAAGGCGCGGCTCTGGAAAAGATTATTCAAATAGGAACGTTTTAAAACATTTCCTGAAAGCCAGGTACCCTGGTTCCAGGTGCAAGTCCATAGGCAGCACGTTACAAGCTTGTACTGCCACAACCGGAAAGGATTGCCCTGAGCCTCTAGTTCTTTTGCATCTTGGGAAAGTTAAGTAAACGGGACGTATAGGAATGCTTGTTCCTCGAGATAGACAGGTGCGCTACGATTGATACATTTATGGATCAAAGAAAGCCTTGAAATGTATTCTTGCCGACACAATCAGCCAATGGAGGTTTCTTCTAGCATGGGAGATGTGCTCCCTCGTTGGAATGTCGCAGATGATCCGGACCACTTCATTTTGGATTATTTGGAGTCTATTTATGGAGTTTTTGTTAGCCCCGAGTAAGAGGGCATTGCAATACCCCAAGCGAGGCATGACAATGCGTCGGACCAGAGTGTGCTGATTTTTAGAAGACAAGAGTGGTTTGGCCTGCCTCCGTACCTTTAGGTGGTACCTTGTGCCGCTGTTCACTTGTGCATTGGAGAGCAAGACAAGCTTCGGCATACACCCTCAGTGGCTTGACCTTATCCATGACGGTGATGCAGTTACCTTCAATGTACTTGTGGGTGTACTCCAAGCCCAACTCGGCTCTGGCCTTCATAGATCCGAAGATCATTAGCTCCATCTTGGCACTGTTTAAGCACATCGAATTACTGTAGTCCACCTTGTAGTCACCACTCAACTCTGTTAGGTCACCTTTCTAGTAGCAAACTAGGGCAGCTGCGCAAGGCAGTTCTTTTCACTACCCGGAGTTCCAAAGCAAATGTATAATAACACACAACATGCTAGTCCACTAATTAAACACAAACAAAAATGTATCCACTTGGGGAGCGCTGGCCGTGAGTGAAAAAACAGCCAGTAGCACATCTTTCAAATTCTTGCTGTTTTTAAATACGAATTACTTGCTCTGACTCTTCAATACAACGGTGTACTGGGTTCAAGCTCACAATCAATTCTGACAGGAATTTTTTCGCACTGCAGTTTTAGAAAATGCTAATTCACGCACACAATTGATTTTGGCAGAAACGTTCACAAAATGTTGTTTCAGGCACATGACCAATGTTGATAGCATTAAATCTGACAAGAAAAGTTTTTCACTTTCAGCCATTTCGATTTTCAAGCAGCCCTAATTTAGTTCAATCCTACATAATATATCACAGTTAATATGCACTAAAGCAAAACGTTAGCACTCAGTTGAGTGAGCCTTACTGTACCAATATGTCAATCCTTGAAGGTGCAAGGAAAGAAAAGCAGCTTAAGTACCAGGGAAGACAGGGCCTGACTCAGGTGCGCCGGCGCTGGTGCACCTCTTTAGTAGCAAACTATGGCAGTTGGGAAAGGTAGTTATTTTCCTTGCCTGGAGTTCCAAAGCAAATGTATAATAACACTCAAAGCACAGTGAAACACAAACAAAAATGTATCCACTCAGGGAGCGCTGGGCGTGAGTGCAAAATCAGCCAGTAACACACATTTCGAATCTAGCTCTTTTCATATACTAATTACTTTCTCTGACTCTCCAATACAACGGTGTACTGGTTCCAAGCACACAATCAATTCTGACAGGATTTTTCTCACCCTGCTGTTTCAGAAAATGCAATTCAGGCAACCAATTGATTTTGGCAGAAACGTTCACACAATGTTGTTTCAGGCACACAAACAATGTTAATAATATTAAATCTGGTAAGAAACCAGCAATTTCTATTTTCAAGCAGTTCTAAATTTGTTCAATCCTACGTGCTATATCACAGTAAATATGCACACAAGCAAAACGTTAGCCCCCAATTGAGTGAGCCTCACAATACCAATACGTCAATCCTTGTTAGTTTTAATGGTTTCTGGTATGTTATCTTTACTGTTAATGTTATTTTTATGTTTAATAGTATGTTAGACCTTAACATTAATATTCCAAATGTTTGTGCACTTTATACTTTTTAATTGGATAATAATATTACCTTTTTAAAAAATGTTCTCAACTTTATTTGTATCATTTGAAAAATAATCTTGATTACTTTTTCTTTCATGGTAACTTTTTCTGGTGTTTTCTGGTAGAAACTAATAAATAGCTTTACCCAAAGTATGTAGTGCATCATTTTTTTTGTTTTTAAATGAAAGCAATATAAAATATATCTTAGGATTCAATGTGAGTGTGTCTAACACGTATTTTTCTTCCATTTCATGTGGCCTTCTGGTGTTCTACACAGTGATTCAGAGTGCATAAATGAGGAATATGTATGTATATGGAGATATTAGAATTGTGTAACGATTAAGCAAGTGCACTGCACATGGTTTTTAGCACTGTTTCGTGCTTTTACGCTTTGGAAAACTAGTTGGCCATATAAAAGAAAGATTCAGTTGTTGGAGGGAGATCTCCAAATAAAATGGTATCCCTCCCTCCAAGATTGGCCACATCATTTATTTTTTTAATGTTTCTTGAAATCTTTGGAAAATGACTGCAAGGGTTGCATTAGAAACCATACTTATACTGCGTAAACATATATTGGTTGTAATAATTGCATTTGGAATTGTAGTTTATAGTAAACTGTAGATTGTTAAGTGAATGCGCCAGTTGTACAGATTTGAACGTGTCTGTTGTATATATTTTATACATTTTTACACTGTGCATATCAAAAAATATATGAAGCTATGGCCATTCATTGGTCATTTGTTTGACAATGAACTACTGTAAACGGTACAAGTATTGGCTTTGCCATCGTGTCTATCATATAGATTTCATGAATTTGTAGGGTGTGAATGTCAAAAATGTATTGGCCATAGTATTTGGAGCTATGATAATATATTGATCAACGAACATCTACAAAGTATTGGCTTTTCCAATGCCTGTTATTTCATGCATATTTACACAAACGACTGGTCATACTAATGTTTGTGAATGGCCAACCACAAATGCAGACACCATTAGCTTTGTCGATTATTATTATTTCATACATTTTGCAACAGTGATTGCTCGAAGTAATTGAAGCTATGGCCATTTGTTTGGCAATGAAAAAATACACATGCCCTAAGTATTGGCATTTTCAATGCTTGTTATTACATACATGCTTACAAGTGATTTGGCATATTAATTCAAGCTGCATCCATTTATGTTTGGCAATATTTTTACACAACTGATTTGTAATATTAAATTAAGCTACAACCATTTATTTGTATTGAACAACTAACTACTTTGCCTTTGCTTCCTATTTCAAAAATATTTACCCAAGAGATGCATTGTAGTTATTGCATTTGGAATTACATGTCATAGTAAAGGGTAGATTGTGGAGTGTACAGACCGTCGTACACATTTGAGGGTGTCCTGTACATATTTTCTACATGTGTATACATGCTGACAATAATTTATAGCAGTAATTGTTTGTGGAATTTTACTTCCTAGTAAAGTGTACATTTTGAAGTGAATGTGGCTGTTGTACATATATTTCATTAATGTGTACACCTTTTTAGATGAGTGATTGCTTGTAGTCATTGGGCTGCATTACCACATCGCCCAACTATGGGTAGGATGGAAAGTTGGAGGGTTCACATCCAGCTCTGAACTGGAGGTAAATCCGCCGACTTTCTGCCCATTTTCAGCGCAATAACTGCAGCAGAATTACCAGTGCAGTAACTGCGCCGAAAGTGCCCCATTGAGTCCAATGGACTCCATAAAAATGGGGACTTACACCACCACTTGTAATCTGGTCGTAATACTGGCAGACCAAGTGGTGGTGGTAGCAGTAATTGTGTTGGATGGTATTCCAGCGGATTTAGTGCCAGGATACCACCCAACTTGTGATGAGGTCCATTGTATTTAAATTTGCACTTCATATTAATGGGTACATTTTGAAGTAAAGATCATTGTCATAAATATTTAAAGTTGTCACGCATATCTTTCGGCAAAATGTCAACTCAATGGCTGCAAGATTTTTAAAGAATCATTAATTTTGGCATTGCTCTGGGCAACCCTGCAAGCGATAATTTGTCAGCCTTCCATTCCAATGCAGCAGGGGAAAGACCATATGCAAATCAAGCTTGGTCCTACCTACACCAAAATCCATATCCCTTTTAAACGAGACCACAAGCAACCCAAGACATATTTTGAACTCATTGGGGGATTATCAGTTAGCTGTAGCTTGGGTTTCTCTGCACAGCATGCTTGGAACCCACATCTCGGAATGTCGGTCCCACTCGAGGTGACATTAGAAAAGCAGAAAGGTGATGGCTGTATGATTTTAAATGAATCACACCCGCTGGCTTTGCTCTGGGCAACCCTTCAGACCATTGTTTTCAGCCTCTTTATTTGTACAGGCACATTTTATTAATGTTAGATTAAGAAAAGTGTCATTATGCTTGTGATTAACCTGATTCTTAAGTGTATTTACTTACCATATGTTTTACCAAATAGTCACCATTTTTAAATTGTAAGACTGCCCTACATTCCCATTAAAGTGCTGAATATGGAAGTGCCCCGGACGGAGGTTAGGGGAGAGACTCGGGACACTAACTAGACATTTGACCTTTGACGAGAATAAACATCACCACCCCTTGCAACAAAGACAATGGGCCGCCCCTTGGAACAGGACATAAGAGGTAGGTCCGCTCAAAATATATGACGGATGTGATAGCTGACGGGACATTGTAGTCTCTAGTGGTGGCTGCAAAGAGTAGCGCCCTCAGGCAATGTGAGTCCTACCTTTGGCCAAGGTCAGGAAATTTGATCCTTCACCTTAGGGGATAAATAAACCTGTGTGCTGTAGCATGCCAGAAGAAGAACACTGACACTATGTGGACACGATTCACAAACCTTTATTAAAGTAATCAATATGGGTGGTCCCTGTCTATATTTCTAACTACGGTGCTTGTCAGTCAGTCGTTACTGTCCAAAGGAAACAGTCCATTGTCTGAAACCATCCTAACTGACCCTACCACTATGAAAACTAATCTCTGGGGGTCATTACGAGTTTGGAGGTAGCCATGGTGCTAGTAGCACCATGGCTGCCTCCAAAGTCTTGTCTGGGTCCTCTAAATGGGGACTTACTGGGTCATTCCAACCTTGGAGGACCCGGTAAGTCCCCATTCAAAAAACCCTTCCCCATTCTCATTCGAGCCCCCATAGTGCTCAAAGGGAATGGGGAGGGAGCTATAACGGGCCCGTAAGTAAGTAAGTAAGTTAGTTACGGGCCCGTTATTAGCTCCATGGTCCCTTAGAGGCTTCCGCTAAGGGACCTCAGAATCCGGTGGCAAGGGATTAACCGCACCGGCATCCTTACCAATGCCAGACTCGTAATGACCCCCATTATGTCTGGAGAATGTCTCTCTTCTCCTTGAAGATACATTAACACCAATCTGTAGATTAATTTAGGTATCTGAAAGTCTCTAATAATTTCTTGATATTTATTTGAATACATTTTGTAATTCTTTGATTGATTTTTGTACTCTTCCCTTCTTCTTGGGATCCACTTTTGCAGTTCTTTTCCAAGCAGAGTTTTGGTTGTCAGTTCTAGCGTATCCTAAGAGGTTACTATTATTCCGATAACCTTCTTCTCTGGGTGAGCTATCATTGGGCTTGTTTCGTTCTACTTTTGTTTCGTTCCACTTGCTTATATACTTGGTTCAGTGGTATATTTATTTTTCTCTCTCTTATCACAAAGGTATTTCTCTCTCTTGTATCACAACTATTTAGGTGCCATTGATCTTTCTCACAATGTCATTTCTCTCTTTTGTATCCCAACAACCTCGTTTTATCTGTTTCAAGAATAAGTCTATCTCATAATTTCTGCTGGGACAAGTGGTGTGTAGGGTATAATGATTCCTTTTCGATCTCCCGTTGTTTCCATGTTCCTCATTACCTTCTATGATGAAGGAGAGCGTGCTCGAGAGGCTTGTTCCTCTGCAACATCATCTCAGGCGTCTGAGCGTGGTCGTGTTTTGCCTTCGTCGGCGTGCTTCTCCTTGCAGTCTCTTTTTCTGATATTGTGTTTCTGGTCTTCTTATGAGAGGCTGTAGGTTCTCAGATTCTCTCTGCGTAGTGGTATCAGCAATGTTTCTGGGACCATCTGTCAACCATGAACTTTCGGTGGTCGCACCACCACCTTCTTCTCATTTTTATTCTTGATGGTCTCTCATACTGGGGTTGCGTCATGGCTCTGGTGTCCCTGTCTCTTGAGATGGGCTTCTGCCGTGCTGCTTTCTCGTACTGGCATTGCGCCACATCTTCTGCATCCCAGTCTCTCTTGTCAGGCCCCTGCCTGGTTGCTTTTTCCTCCTCATACCGCGGCTGTGCCATGACTTTGGCATTCCAGCCACTCTTGTTGGACTTCTGCCCTGTTGCTCTCTCAAGCCCAGCCTCCCGTATCTGGCTTCTGCCCTTTTCCTTTCTTGTGCCGGGCCTACGCCGTAGCTTTGGCATCCCAGCCTGCGCGCGAAACTCGTAGCTCTCCTCACTGGTGCGAACTCCACCTCCTCTCGACCTTACGCTGCGCAGTGCCCTCTCTAGCCCACGTATGCATTCCTGTCTCTCTCTCCAGGGTACATTATTTAACATACTTGTGTCGGTACGTTGCATATTTGGATTTAAAGGGATATATTCAATTTCAAAAAGATAATGGTATCTCCGAGGAGTTTCTTTGTCCCAGTATCAATATACAAAGGCCTCTGGTAATGTAGAGCTCGTCATGCAGACCATAGAGTGAACAACTGTAGGGAGTTCCTCACGAGAATGGGAGTCCTTGTCCCCTAAAGGGGGGTCATTCGTGGTGATTTCCCACTTACCTCGACCCCTAGGTAGGGTGCTGCGGACTGGGCTCACCTCCGTAGCCTCCCAGGAAAGGGCTGGACCTTGGGGAGAAGGGACACATTCCCTTGATTCATCACAGTGACCTGTCAAGAAAGCAAAGGGACCAACATCATGCTGCCTGTCAGTGATGGTGCCCCCTGCCTCAGTGGGAGAACTGCCACAAAGAGGGGCAACACATCCCATTAGCCTCCCTCTGCACTCCCTCCTCTGGGATGCAGAGGCTAAATGAATAAAAAAAATGGCACCTGTGCCTGTGGTGCTCCTCTGTTAACAGAACACCATTTCAGTCACTCGTCTGCTGAATCTGTGTTCTGGGTTGAGGCCTCAATGTGCCTTAGGCTTTCCTGCTGCCTTAAGCATTACATAACTTTTTCTGAAAAGAAAGAGTAAACAAGGTGATGAGAGCAGCTACTGGTGATGTGGGGGAATACCACAGGTTCAAGAGTAACTTCCCTGTGTTGTTCCCCAGGCCCTGTTGGATGTGCCCTCTGTGAGCGCAGAGCGGTTCGATGGTGTTGCATTGACCTAATTTTAAAAGTTTTCCATTTTGGTCTATTTTTGTTATGAGTCCTGGCCCTCCCACACTCCCTGCAAATGAGCTTGATGTAATACCTGCATACCGCACAGGAGAGAAAAGAAGAAGACAGGAGCAGTTCTTCGTGGAGACGCCTATGACAGGCAAGCGCCTCCTGAAGAGTTCCACCCTCTTGCTTCACTTCCCACCAGGGTGGGGAGCAGAATAAACCAGCATTGGCAATGACAATAGTTTGGGCTTGTGTGTAGGCGTTGGAAAGGTACTTCCAGACGCTGTCTAATGGTATTACCTGGCAAGTGATGGTAGCAGGTGCAAAATGGTGCAAGTACCTCGGCATCTAATAGCAGTGGATGGCAAATGACTAATACTTATACACAAGGTAAGTGCATTCTAGTTGGGGTGAGGAGGCATGGGGATGGCGTTTTGTTGAGGGGTGTGGGGTCATGGTGATGGCCTCTTGGAGGTGAGGGGGGGTCATGGGGATGGCCTTTTGTTGGGGATTGGGGGGTCATGGGGATGGCCTTTTGTTGTGGGTGAGGGTCATTGAGAATAGTGTTTGGTTGGGAGTGGGGTCATGGGGCATAGTATTTGGGTGGGAATGGGGGTCAGGGGGCATGGAGATTAGCTGAGGGTGGGGGTCATATGGCATAGTTGCGGGGTGGAGGTCTTAGGGGGGTCCAGGGCCTGACATTTGTGGGGTGTGGGGGACCAGGGCTATGCCATTGGTGGGGGGGTCTGGGCCATGTAATTGGTGGGGGAATAGGGTCGGGACCGGGGCCATGGCATTGTAGCGGTTTGGGGCATTGTAGGGGTTTGGGGGACATAAGGGGGAACAGGGCCATGCCTTTGGTGGTGGGTGGGTGGGAATAGTTTGAACGAGGGCCATGCTGTTTGGCGGGGTTTGGGAGGATATGGGCATTGCCATTGTTGGGTGGTGGGAGGGCATAGGGGGGACTCTGGCCATGCAGTTTAGTGAGGGGGGACACAGAATGCTGTTTAGTGGTGGGGGGTTAGAGCAGGACTATGGCCATGCAGTTTGGTGGGGGGGATAGTGGAAACTAGGGCCATACTATTTATGGGGAATAGGAGGGGAGGGACAGGGCCATGCATTGAATACAAATTGTGGTTGAAATAGTCTCCTCTCCTCCCAAAACACATTTACTTTTTGGCACACTATAGGCAGCGTGTAGGGTACTTTTGGCCGTCTGCCAAAATCAGTTGTGCACCCCTGCACTACGTATTTTTCTAATATTAACCTCTAGCTCTTTTGAGGGTGTACAGAGGTTTGAGTAGCTGGAGTCGAATATCCATCCGGGGGACGAGGCAGACGTGCATTTAGAGTGGTCTGGGCTAAAGTAGTTTTAGGGGATTTTGTATTCATAAGTTCTTAGTGCATAGGGGCACGGACGCACTAATCCCTCAAAGAGAACAGCAGGGTGGTGCATGTGGATCCAGGCAGAAGCAATTTTATTATTTTTTTTTTCTCTACTGCTCCCCCAAATCTCACAGGGAATAAAACAAACAGGCAGGATTTTTGTCCTCCTTGCCAGGCCTCATATTGAGGCAGAGCAGCCGGAGAACGATTATAATAATTTTTCTAGGTTCGGGCTATTAAATGGCGCTTGTGACACCTTTAAACCAAAACGATTGCCTTGGAGTACAGCTAAGGAGACATGGTATATCTGTGGGCGCATCACAGCCTACATGTGCTTCTTTTTTTCCATCTATGGCTGATGGTTATGCACTGCACCGATGTAAAATATTAACTAAAGGAGCACCCTGTGGTTAGTGGGCTCTCCTTTCCTCCCAACGGGGCTCGAGACACATGTTTTCATCACGGCTGAACACCATACGTCCTGCGGGCCAAGTGTGGCCCGACATGTGGTTTGTCTGGTCCGCCAGGGTTAAAGACTTTCCTAATGGAAGACGGCCTGCAAGCTGTCTACCTTGCCGGGTCGTGAAGTACAGGAATCACACCGTTGGGAGGAAAGGAGAGCCCACTAACCACAGGGTGCTCCTTTAGTTAATATTTTACATCGGTGCAGTGCATAACCATCAGCCATAGATGGAAAAAAAGAAGCACATGTAGGCTGTGATGCGCCCACAAACGCTAGATAAATAACTGGTGCTAATGAAAAGAGGAATAAAGCAAGGAATGAAGTGTTCAAATTGCCTTCCTCAGGTGTACTAGTAAAAGCAAAGGGAAGGAAATGATGCTGGCGAGTGCCACAGGTCCCAAGATTTCATAAGAATGTCCACGCATAAGGCGAGCAATCTGGCCTAGGTTGACATAGAGCGTCACCTAGGGTACTTGTCAAAAGGAAGGAACCCAGGGAGAAAACTCCCTTTGCCACCCACGGGGTTTACGGGGGAGAGATGAAGAAAAGAAAATACACATGATATGATATGATATTTATAACGCGCTTAATAACCAGAGGTTTCTAAGCGCGGACCGGGGATCGAACCTGCGTTGCTCCGTGTCATCTTGTTTCCAAGGCGATTAAGTTGCCTCTGAGCTATCCTCCCACAATACCACCCTATATTTTAGGGCCACCAGGCAAAAATAAAGCAAAGGAAAAAGCAAAAAACAGTACATAAAAGTGCAACCCCACTGCCATCTGCAGTCTTTTTGGGGGGAGTGGGCCTGCTAAGGAAAGATAAAGAAAAATGAAAATAGCATGACCACAAGAGTCGCAAAGTTCTTTATCATAGAGGTGAAGACAAAGACTTCCAAGAAAGGAGCAAGTCTTTCCCTCAACCATCCCAGCGGAACATTTGGGGTGATCTGCTAACTGGACAAGACCTGCTGCAAGCTTTGACCATTGACACCCAGGAAACTGCTCACTGGAGGTGACAGCCACTGCAATTGCTCTATGGAAAACCTCTTGGCTGGGAAGTGCAGCACAAGGATGCACCCTGTCCCTGGACACCCTGCATGGTTCCCCCAGTAAACAGAAGTCAGGAACCAGCTGTGGGCACTCTTTGGCCTCTACGCTCCACTTTTGAGCCAGCTTGACTGCTTTGAATCACTTTGCGGGCTGCTGTAAACAATCGTAGCTGACTTTGAACCCACCCTTTTTCCCTCAATCTTCGATTGGTTTCATCGCCGACTCGACCCAGTGGACATTATCAACTCTCTTGTCTTGATGCTGACTAGATCCACTGTAAGCAATTATCTTGATGCGCCTCGTGGCCAACTCGACCTGCTTGAAGTAACTGTCTCAATATTGACCACTTGAATCCATTGACTTGGACTGCCTCCGCTAACTCTAGCATTCGAAAAGTGCATAGAATAGGCTGACCAAATGTCCTGGTTTTGCCAGGCGTTCCCAATATTGCTCCCTCTTTCCAGTTGTCCAACGAGTTTTCTTTTTTTAAATATATCTGGGATTTGGGGCAACCACTGGTAGAATGACAAATGTGACCGTGTAAATCATCACATCTTGCTCATGTGACACAATTATAAGTGAAATGTGTTTCTAGGTTGATGAATTTACATTACCACTTAAGCCATCCAGGGGCGGGCTTGAACCCCCAACCTTCCAGTTAACAGCCTAATGAATTAACTGATTATGCCACAATGACTGCTTGCCCCATAGCAATGCCTGAAATAGCAAAATGTTCCTTTGTTTGTAACATGCTTACAGTCACAGCCAAATCCATCAAATGCATATCTAGAGGAAGGACTGGATTCCCCCACCTGTCAACACCCTTGTTTCCACTATTGAAGTAAAGTCATGGTAATCACTGTCAAATTTAAATCATTGGGTCACTGTAGCCTAGAAGCCTGTCTCCATGCTGTTGAGACCCAAGAACTAGCCTACAAGGTATTTGAAGTGTTTCTGTTCTCCTGTTATGCCTTAAAGGGCCTTAGTGTTATTTTAAGACTCCACTTCTTAGCTTTTGAAGACCTTCATTGACATTCACTTTGCCGCTGCACATATTTCCTGTACACCCCTGTCTTCAGACTCAGAGTGCCCCCTTTCATTATAAAGTCTGCATATTCTGAGTCTTCTCTTACAGGGGATAGTTATAGGCTTTTGATTGGCGTGTCTCTCATTTTATTTTTATTGAAGCCTATAGAGTTGTGGTTGGACATTCTTTTTATTTTGGCGCCACAGTGCTGTTGCTGTTTGGACTACATGTATGCTAGGTCACATCCCTCCTGAAGTCCATGGCCTGTCTGCAGCCCCCCTTACCATAGGAGATACTGGTTGGACTGTGTCTGTTTCACCTGTATGAATTAGATCATTGCTGGTTTAGTAGCAGTGTGGGGCTGAGTAGGATATGCATTCCCAACTCATTCCAGCACTCCTGCGGAGAAGTAGTCATATTGTCAGATGCACATTGTGATAACATCCCCTTCGGACATTTGCCTTTATCTGGTGAGGAGTTCTAAGTTTTCAAAAATCCGTTTTTGGATCCTCTAATTTGTATCTCCTGTTAATGATTATTCCGGGCACACAGCCCAGGGAATAAAGATTAATGAGATTAAAAGACCTGGTAAAGAAACATTGGCTCCTACTTGTCATAGTTCTAGGAGGAATGAAATCACATCCCAGAGATAATGTTATGTTAATGTTAAAGGATATTTGTACTGCGCACTATCACCACCGGAGTGGTCCCCTGGTGCTGTGGTGGCTCTGAAAGAAGGGAGGAGGGGGTGGATTAGTGGGAATAAGCTGGAAAAGTGCAAGAGAGCAGTGATGTGCTGTTGGCAGCCTCAGCCCAGTGGGTCCGTTGACTGGGCTTGGGGTGTTTTACGGTCGGTAGTCGTCGTGTGCTGTTGTGCAAGCCTATGTGTGGTTTGTTTTGTTGTTGCAGTGTTGTGAAGTTTGTGCGGATTGCTGCGTTTTAGGTTTGTGGTTGTGTTTGGTTAGAGTTTGAGAGGTGTATGCAGAGGGATGAAATTGTTAGTTGGTTGGTTAGTTGGCATTGCTGTCCTTGCAAATATGGGATTCCATCTAGGTGCGGTACATGCTGACATTCACATTTCTATCTAGATGCGATGCAAACTAAAGTTAAGAATTCCATTCGAGTGTGGCACATGCTAATCATCACATTTGTATCTAGATGCGGCGCAAGCTAAAGTTCAGAATTCTAAGTTTGGTGTATGTTGACAATCACATTTCGAGGGGATTGGGTCCTCCGATGTATTCCATATCTATGACAGTAATCACTACAGCTGTGCTGCTTCGGAAAAAAGGTTCGGAGTCTTCGTCCTGCATTGATGACGTCGATACGCTGTCCTCGAGAACCTCAGTCGAGCCGACGTCACCGGATCTTATAAGTAGGACGCACGACGGCCGTAGCCTCAGTTCCGTTTTTTCCACGAACGTGTTCGCTTTGGAGATCTCGGCACGCCTTGGTTCTACTGAATCCTGTTCTTTCGGTTCTTCGAACCTGTTCCTTTGTGTATTCAATGATGTCTTTGGCTTCTTCCACCCTGCGGTTGGGTTTTAAGAAGTGTCGGGTTTGCGGCTTCAAGATGTCGTTGACGGACACGCACAACGCTTGCCTCTGGTGCCTCGGGGAAGACCACGATACGGATGACTGTGTCGACTGCCAGTCGCTTACATCGAATGCCTTGCGGGAGCGTAAAAAGAAGCTGTTGGTGGGTAAGGTGGCCAAGCCCCGGAAGTCGCGATCCACTGGACTTTCGACAGACGATCCGCATCGTTGTCGCGAGTCTAGGGGGTCTTGGTCCAGGAGTCGGTCTTGCCATTCCTCTGCCTCTTCGAGGCACTCACGGAAGCGCCGTCACACAGGTCGCCTTCCCCGTCCTCTTTCGAGGACTCCTGTGGAATGGGATTCGTTCTGACAGGAGATGATGGCGATTTTGGTACGCCTTTGGGCTCGAGCCGTCGTCGCGGACAAGGCTGGTTGCTGTAGGAATGCCCGTTCCAGGTCACGGACCTCGACGCCCTCAAGACCGTCGGAGCCTGTGAAGTCTTTGAGGAAGACATCGACGCCTACGGTGCCAAGGTCGTCGGGGGACTCTCTCGAGGCTCCGCCTCCAAGGAAGCCGTGGACGCCCAGGCTGTCGAAGGACACGCTCGGGGCTCCGCCCTCGAGGACTGTGTCGATGCCGTTGAAGTTGTCGGCGCCATGCTCGACATCGACGCCGATTCCGTCGATGCCCTCGGCGCCTTTCGAGGCTGCTTTGTCGGAGGTACCCCGTGGCACAGTGGAACCCCCCAGAAAGGCTCTGGACAAGGCAAAAAATGTCTTTGTCCCTTTTTCTGTGCCCTCCTTCCAACCTCTGGATTATATT
Organism: Ambystoma mexicanum; assembly: GCF_040938575.1. NCBI lineage: Eukaryota > Metazoa > Chordata > Amphibia > Caudata > Ambystomatidae > Ambystoma > Ambystoma mexicanum. Next base: position 291,897,669 of record NC_090936.1, on the reverse strand, counting down.
TCTGAGGGGGATGAGGGGTCTGAGGAAGGTATGGTGCCTGAGGAGGTACCTGATGAGATTTTGTCTGGTCATAGCCAGATTGAAGACCTGCGTCAGTCGCTGCACGATGCCAGTGGTCTGGACACCTCTCCGGAGGTGGAGTTCTGTAGGCCTGAACCTGGCACCCATGCCGAGTCCTCGTACTAGCGCCTTATGTCGAGGGTCACAGAATACTTGGGGTGGTCTGCGCCACCTGTGGATTTTCTGCAGGATGACCTGACGGACAACCTCGACCAAGGTCCTCCAACTGATCCGGTACTGCCTTTCCATATGGCTTTGCAAAGAAGGGTGGCAGCGGCTTGGACTGCCCCGGAGAGTCTCCCGGCAGTGGGAAAATCTTTGCCGCGAAAATACCACCCAGCCAGTAGCGACCCCTGTTACTTGACCACACACCCCACTCCGGAGAGTTTGGTGGTGCAGGCGGCTACGGCCCCAGCAAAGCAGGCGTCATACCCTACCATCCCTCCTAATAGGGACGACAAGCGTTTTGATGGCTGGGCGAAGAAAGTGTTTTCTTCAGGGGTATGGCTTTACAGGCAGCCAACTCTGTGTGTGCCTTGTCACGTTTCACGCACACTCTGTGGAACTGTATTTCATTGGCGGCTGAACATATTCCTGAAGGGAAGGAACGGGATGGTTTTCTTGCTCTTGTACAGGATGGCAAGCATGCTATGTGTGAGTCCGTTCAGTCGGGTCTGGACATGGCGGATTGTGTCAGACGGTCCATGGCGTCGAGCACCGTAATACGCAGGTTTGCGTGGTTGCGGGAGTCAGGGTTTGCTCCTGATGTGCAAGCCCGGCTCCTCAACATGCCCTTTGATGGTGAACATCTTTTTGGCAGCAAAGCTGACGAGAGCCTTGAGAGGTTGCAGACATCAAAAGCTGCAGCGAAGTCATTGAGCGCTGCATTTCGCCAACTTCTGCCTTTTCGTCCTACGGGACAGCAATGGAGGGGAATTTCCTTTCGATATTACTCATCCTTTAGTAAATCGAGAGGAGCTGCTAGTCAAAGGGGCCACCGTAGGAGTGCCAGAGGTGGAAAACAGGGTACTCGAGGTGCCAAGGCCGCTCGGGCAGTTGCCTCTTTGCCCTCAGGCACAGCTGCAGCCGCTTCAGCTCAGTCATGAGAACATGTCCCATGGTTCGCCGGTTGGGGGAAGGCTGGCGCAGCATCTTGTAGAGTGCCGTGCCATTACGTCAGATGTGTGGGTTCTGGAGGTCATAGCCCACGGCTACTGTCTTCCTTTCCGGCAGAGGCCTCGCGACAATCCACCAGGGAATCTCTCTTTATGATATGGCATTTGTAACGCGCCTATACACAATTGTTTCAAGGCGCGAGAGTGTCCGGATCCGTCCTTGTTCAGGAAATTCGGTCCCTGCTGGAGAAAGGCGCCATAGAACTGGTGCCTGCCGCGGAGAGGAACAAGGGATGGTATTCCCCTTATTTTTCGATTTCAAAGAAAGACAGGGGATTGAGACCCATCATGGACTTGTTTGTTTGTTTGTTTGTTTATTTGGTAATGCGCACCAAACCCTTGGGTAGCCGGGCGCAACAGTGTACAAGAAAACTTAAAGCTTATTACAATATTTGGCATGGATATAAAGAGCACATAGTCAAAGAATAAATGCAGGAATATATACAGAACATATGTACAGGAGCAAGGCATAACGTATAAAAGTCTGATGTAATCTAGCAGGCTGTCTAACTGATGCATATATGATCAGGTTTCAGATGTTTAGGTCAAACTATAGGTCTAGGTCTATCATATATAGGCTAGATGGGTGGGGATTCATGCTCGGCTATCATAGTGTGGAGAAGTATAGGCGCGAGAGATATGGTAGCGGGTAAAAGTGGGAGAAGGTAGGGTGTTAGTCAGTTTATGTGTCATTAGCCCGCAGTGAATTGATTAACTTGTGTCTGAATTTAGGGTATGGTTGTTCAGTTCTGAGGTCAAGTGGTAGCTTGTTCCATCAATAGGCAGATTTGACAGGGAAACTAGCTCCTCCCGCAGTCGAGCCATTAAACCTAGTGGTCTCTAGTTTAAAGGTGTTGGCAGATCTTGTAGGTCACATAGAGGTTTTCCTTGTGATTTTTTCCATGAGGTACGGAGGGGCTAAATTGTTCAGACATTTAGAGGTGAGGGAGGCTGTTTTGAGTAGGATTCTGTCTGTTATTTTTAGCCAATTAACCTCTTTCCTAAATTTGGTGACAAGCTCTCTAAGAGGGATGTTTAGTGTTGCTCTCAAGGCATTGTTCTGTAGTCTTTGAATTTTGTCTGTGATGTATTTATTGGCTCCTGAGTACAGGGCATTGCAATAGTCTAACCTGGACATAATGAGGGCATTGGCTAGAGTGATGCAACTTGCACTGGAAAGGTACGGTCTGGATGCGCGGATAAGTTTGCATGTGTAGGTGGTGGAGGAGGCGAGGGAGTTGACCTGCTTCTTGAGAGTGAGGGAGGAGTCCAGATAGAATCCCAGGGTTTTAACCACAGGCATCACCTTGATAGGGTTGTTATCAATGTTGAAGGATGTGTACTTTGGGCTGAGTTTATGGATATTAGCTTCAGAGCCTAGGATTAGTATCTCCGTTTTATCATCATTCAGACAGAGGCCGTGTGAGGCCATCCATGCCTGAATGAGGGTGTATATCCTGCGTGGTTTGAACAAGCTCCTCAGGAAGGACAAGTTCAAGATGGTTACTCTTTCTCAAGTCCTCCAGGCCCTTCAACTTCAGGACTGGTTTGTGTCTCTCGACCTCAAGGACGCTTACGTTCATGTGCCGATCCATCCCAAGCATGAGAAGTACTTGAGGTTCACGGTTGGAGACTCGCACTTTCAGTTTCGGGTCCTGCCATTCAGATTGACCTCTGCCCCGAGGGTCTTCACCAAACTCATGGTGGTGGTGGCAGGGTCTCTCAGGAAAGGGGGGATTCACGTCTACCCCTACCTGGACGATTGGTTGATCAGGGCGCGCTCTCCTGAGCAAGTCCCGGATCATCTGTCCGTCACCTGCCACTCCCTTCACAAGCTGGGCTTCTCCCTCAACTTAAAGAAGTCCCATTTGACACCAACCCAGCGGCTCCAGTACATCGGAGCAGTGCTGACACATCCCTGGGGCAGTGTTTTCCTCCCCAGGTGAGGGCTCATCACATTCAGCAGATGGTGCACAAGTTTCAACACGCCCAGAGTCTCCCGGCATTCGAGTTCTTGAAGTTGCTCGGCCTCATGGCATCCTGCATTCTTCTGGTGCCAAAGGCCAGGTTGCGGGTGAGATCTCTGCAATGGGCCCTCAAGATGCAGTGGTCACAGTCCTCCAGCAGGATGTCAGACCCCGTTCAGGTGCTGCCCTCGGTCACCCAGGACCTTCTGTGGTGGGCCTTCGAAGGCAATCTGATGAAGGGGGCTCCATTTTGGCTACCCTGGCCGGAGGTAACGATTGTGACTGACGCATCCCTCACAGGATGGGGAGCGCATGCCAACGAGTTGACAGTCAGCGGTCGTTGGTCTCCGTCGGAGTCCAGACTCCATATCAATCTGTTGGAGCTGAGGGCCATCAGGCTTGCCCTGAAGGCTTTTCTGCCGACTATGCGAGGGAAGAATGTCCTGATTCTGACGACGGACAACACAGTGACCATGTACTACCTGAACAAAAAAAGGGGGGCAGGGTCACTTCCTCTGTGCAGGGAGGCGATGCAGCTCTGGTTCTGGGCCATCCAGCAGGAAGTTTCGATCTCGGCGGTTCATCTGGCTGGAGATGAAAACGAGACGGCGGACGCTCTGAGCAGGCAGAGCGCGATCTCTCACGAGTGGGAGCTGGCTCAGGAGATTCTCCTGGGGATCTTCGCCCTTTGGGGGACCCCTCAAGTGGATCTCTTCACCTCCAGTGTCAAAAAGTGTGAAAGGTTCTGCTCCAAAAGGGGCCTTAGAAGACGCGTTTGTGGTGGAGTGGTCTTTCCCACTTCTGTATGCGTTTCCTCGAGTCCCCGTCATCCTGCAAGTGATGCAGAGGTTACGGAGGTTTGGTTCCCGGATGATCCTTATTGCTCCAGCTTGGGCCCGGAGGACATGGTACCCGGACCTTCTCGACTTGTCTACCTGCCCTCCACGTCGTCTTCCCTTCCCGAGACGATCTGCTCTCACGGGAGGGGGGTCAGGTTCTCCATCCAGAGGTCAGATCCCTCAACCTTCATGCTTGGCTTCTCAAAGGTTGAGGTATAAGGATTGGGACCTCTCTGAAGACGTGATGGAGGTGTTGCTTTCGGCCAGACGGCTGGCAACAAAGTCCATGTACCGTTGCCGTTGGAGAAAGTTCTGCAACTGGTGCAGGGTTAAGAATGTGGATCCTTTTTCATGTGACATTCCTGTGGTTCTGTCTTTTTTGCTTTTGTTGGCCCACAGGGGCCTGCAAGTGGGTACTGTTAAAGGTTACCTGGCGGCGCTGTCTATATTTAAGCGCTCGTCTGAGGAGTGTTCGTAGTTCAATATTCCTTTAATTTCTCAGTTTCTCAAAGGACTCACTAATGTGTTTCCGCCGTCACCTTTCCAGGTGCCTGGTTGGGATTTGAACTTTGTACTGAAATTCCTTCTGGGAGCTTCGTTTGAGCCTTTACATCCTTGTCCTTTGAGGCTGTTAACCCTTAAAACTGTGTTTTTAGTTGCGGTCACTTCCGCTCGCAGAGTGAGTGAGTTGCAGGCACTTTCAGTTAAGCCACCCTTCACTGTGTTTCATAAGGACAGGGTTGTCCTTAGCGTTCGTCCTTCCTTTCTTACAAAAGTGGTGTCGGAATTTCATTTAAGCCAGAAGGTTATTCTTCCGGCATTTTATCCTCCTCCACATTCTGGTAAGGAAGAGGAGAGGCTCCATAGGTTGGATCCTAGGAGAGCTTTAAGTTTCTACATTTCACGCATGTCCTGGGTCAGAGTGGACGATCAGCTCTTTATTGGTTATGCTGGAAGGCGTTTGGGACAAGCTGTTACTAAGCAGACTTAGGCTAGATATATTATCTTGGCAATTTTTGAATGTTACCGCCTGGCGGGTAAGGACCCTCCGGTAGGCTTACGGGCCCATTCTACTAGGGGTATGGCTGCCTCTACTGCCCTGCAGAGGGGTGTTCCTATTCGTAACATCTGTGAAGCAGCCACATCGGCTTTGGTCCATACTTTTGTACAACACTACTGCCTAGATTCTATCCATGGGCAGGATCTGGCCTTTGGCAAGGCGGTCCTTTGCTCTGCAATTTGATTGGGCAGTCTAAATTTCTATATTCTAAATTCTTTTTCCCTCCTCCATACGTTGGTACTGCTTTGGGAGTCTGTCATAGATATGGAATACGTTGGAGGACTCAATCCCCTCGAAGAACAAGTTACTCTCTTACCTGGTAACGTTTTTTCGATGGGATGGTCCGATGACGTATTCCGTATCGCTCCCTTCCCTACCTGCCCCGCTACATAATTTCTTATGTGATTGCAGCTTACGTTTCCGCAAGGCTTTCTGTGGTCATACTGGCAACTTCCTCTGATCAGGTTTGTAGCTTTCCTGCTGATTTTCCTTCGCTCACTAAGCACCCTCTCTGCTGCCCTTCTTCTCTTCCTCTTTCTTTCTGTTTTCATTCACCTTCCCCTGATGTCTCTCCCAGCCAGCTCTAGAATGCGCTCCCCTCCTGTCTGGCAATTATCTCCACCTCCCCTCTACTTTTTTCTGTTTCCTTTTACTGTTGCTCTCCTTCCATCCACCTTACTCCTTGTAATGTTACTCTTCCTCTCCTTACTTTTTACCTCCTTTGCCACCTTACTTTCCAACACCGCCTTCGTCCACTTTATCTTCACCTCCTTACTCTCTATCCTACTCTTCACCTCCTTATTCAGAGCCTTACTTTCCACCTTTCCCTTCTGCCCTCTGCTCTGGCCTCCTTTTTCTAGCCTCTTTCCCACTCCTTCGACTGACTCGCCTCCTGTTGTCCCCTCCACCGTGTGCCACATTCTCCCCTCCTTTGTCTTCAAACATCAACAGCACTCTCAGAAGTCCAGCACCTTTTATATCAGTTGCCCCCCACCCCCAGTTTCCTCCCGTGCTTAACAGGAATCAGGTCAGCACATTTATTATTTGCACAAATGGATTGGCACATTTTGAATGGAGGGTGGATCTCGCGCAATCCCTGCTGCTCTCCCACAACAGATCCAGAATGCTTTGCAAGCCTTTATCTTAGACTGGCTGCCATTTCCTACGGCCGGTGTGCGCATGCAATCCCAGCCGGCCTGGTTGAACTACATATGTGGTTTGGTAAACTGAAGTTTTGTTTTCTTGGTGAGCGAGTACTTGCTTGTGCTCCCTGTGCGATTCAGTGCTTCTGCAGCCAGCCACACACTTCCCTGCTTTCTGGAGCCAATTGTACCAAAAGCAAAGAAAAGGTAGGGTCCACTGGGGGCCATGCTTAAAGGGACAGCAGCTAGTTCTTCCTATCTCTGACGAGCCCCTGCCAAATGACAGACCATAGCAACTCCCCTGTTGCAATCATTTCCCCCAAACACCTATTGCAAGGCTGTAACATGTCTGGGGTTGCTTGTGTTTCTGTGCAGAGGTACATGGCCCAACAGTTCCGGCTGGACTGGTTCCATTTGTGTCAGGACCAGGACTGATGTGTATATAGCTGGTCCCCTCCTGTAATCGGGCAAACTAGCTAACCTATAGTATTGAAGGGTTTCAAGGGCAATGCCTCTGATTAAGATTAATTCATGACCTGCCACCCTTCACATTTTGTTTATAGTTCACCTTACTTACTTTTGAAAATTAACAAACATTTAGAAATGAAAATAGACAGGAGAGAATGCAAATTAACTGTGTAGCATTGCGGGTCGAAATCCACCCGGAGAAGCTGACTTTCTGATTATTTTCAGTTTCTATTCCTTATGCATAATTTATTCATCCCCAAATGTAATGCAATCCTGTGAATCATCCCAAATGTAATGCAATATTGTCACATAAATAGATTGTGCTCTTCAGTGGTGCGTGCATCACCTAGTTTACCAAAATAATGCTCCATGTATTCTCACGTGGATTCACCAAGGTGGACCGACTATGGGCCTCATTACTAGCTTGCCGGTACAGTAACAATGGTACCGGTAAGCTTGCCAGTACCGTTGTTACCATACCGGAAAAACCACAAGTTCTGCTCGCGGGTGCCTTTGCAGCCACCAGGTCCGACGGTAGTACCGGTACCATTATTAACAGTACCGGTGCTACCACCCTCCCCATTATCATTGAGCCCTATGGGGCTCATATGGGAATGGGAATCATTTTTTCCCGCGGCCAGAAAAGGGCAATTACCGGGTCCGGCAAGGTCGTAATGACCCAGTAATTGACCTTTTCTGGGCGCCAGAAAAAAATGAATACCAGCTACTGCAAGCCTCGTTATGAGGCCCTATGGCTCAATTTCACTCGTTGCTGCATTTGTCAAGATGATCCGACAAAGTCAGATATTTCAATTACCTTTTTTGCTCTTGTTGTGATTCAAATGACGTGGCACTGCCAATCCCTTTAGGTCCATTAAAGAGCGATGAACGTTCCCTAACCCCAGTCAAGTATTGCCTGCTTTTCTTTAAATGCCACACCCGACTCTTCCCAATGTAGTTAAATGGGGAATAACGCTTGACTATGCCTTAATTTCTGCCCATACTGAAGGGAATCAAACACAAACAGTCCAGGCTGGTGGTAGTCCTGGCCCAGGAGGCTCAGATAGCCTGGAACCTTCGGGAAGCCATGATTCCTGTGGGCAGTAGCTGGCAGTGTGGGGACCCAACTGCCACAACACTCCCATATAGGGAGGAATGGGTGTGCCACACACCTGGGCTGTGAAGGAGTAGATCCCTTATGGTTTACATAAATAATCCTTCCAATATGATAGATGCACAGGCCATAAAACCATGACCACATCCAGATTAACAGGGATGACACTGGGAAGCATGTGCCAGTGCTAGTTGCAGAAGAGCCAGAAATACGTTCACCAGATAAAACATCATGCAAACTACACAAATACTCCAAAACAGATACAAATATCATACACACAGCTCACACAAAACCTACATCCCCACATCATGCATAAACACATTATTTTCATTACAGATCTCTCTCTCTCTCTCTCTCTCTCTCTCTCTCTCTCTCTCTCTCTCTCTCTCTCCCCCCTTCTCTCCCTCTCTTTCTCTCTCACTCTCTCTCCCTCTCTCCCTCTCTCTCTCTCTCTCTCTCTCTCTCTCTCTCTCTCTCTCTCTCACACGCTCACACACACACTCACCAGATAGACACACCAAGCATAACATACATGGTGCATATGTACAATGAACCAAATACAAAAAACAAAGATCAAGTTGCCCCCCACCCACTAATTCCAGATATAACAGTTAAATACAAACAGTACCAGCCAGATAATAGTAGTGCTTAGACATTTGATCACAAAACATGCCATATTAAAGCGGTACATGATATAGGGCTGGACCAGGTGTTCTGGACCTGGTGGACCGAATTGGTCGGAGTCACAGTAACAAATGCTATGACCCACACTACGCATCTATTAAGCTATATTAAAAGTAAAAGTCCTGGACCACGGCTTGCCTTTCTGCAGGTGTTCTGGGCATGTATATGTGCCTGCGGACTGTGGGGCGTGCGGTCATGATTGCCAACACCTGGTGTAGGCAGCGTGACTGAGTGGTCTGTGAAATGCCCCCAACTATGGCAGTTCTCCGCTGGAATGACCCAGTGGCCAAAAAATTGAGTACATTGAGCACCTTTTCCAAGGGGCTCAGTGCCTGGGAGCACAGGGTGGGTGATGTGAGGTCATCTACCCACTCTGTGACCAGGTCTAATATGATGATATGAGGTCGAAACCTATCCCTGCCATAGACCTGGTCATCCAGCATCCGAAAAAGACTGGTCCTAGGTAAAATAAAAAAATGCTCTCCTCCTCCTCCTGCGGTGTCCCACGATCACTGCTGCGAAAAATGCGACATTCATCGTAGCTGTATACACGTGTTGGTTTTTCGTGCGCCCTTTTTATGCATTGTTTTTTGTGTGCAGTGACGCTTATGCCTGCTTTCACGTGGCAGACGTGTTTCCGTATTAGTGAGTCTTTTTCCGCATGCCGGTGAGCCCTATTCGATTCCATGAATACATGTTGTTAACGCGTGTGTGGGCGTTGCAAGTATTTTACTGTGGTACTTCCCACGTAACGCACACATTTACACGTGTTGTTCCTCATTCCACGTGTTCTGCCCCCTTTTTAGGTGACTGTGCAAGACGGTATGTGCCTTCGCTGGGCTTCTCGTGCAAGGCGTTCGTGGTGTTGCAGTGACGTGCTGGACCCGCTGGGATTCGGCGCAAGTCGCGGTTAAGCCCCGCGCATTGTGTTCCATGATTCGGCGAACGGCGGCTTGCGCGCGTTCTGCACGCAAGCGCCCCTTTTTCCTTGCAATTTTATTCCATGCCTATCAGGCTGTTAATCTTATTTATGCTATGTCTAGAATTTGTTTGCATTTAAATGTGTGTATGTTTTTTTCACGTGTAAAGTCTTTAACTAAAACACATTAAAGCATAAATAAAAGTTTTACAGTATAGCCCCTGCCCATTCCGGCAAACCCATTTACCATTACCTCATGCATTCATGAGACGGGCCCAACTGATTCTGAGTCTAATGAAATGACTGCTGCTCTTCAGGAGTACAAGGATGAGTAATAGCTAAAACTCTTAATCAGCTCAACACTACTACTAAACCAGCAGTGATTCCGGTCAGAAAGGTGAAACAGACACAGCTTGTTCGCCTTATTAAGGTTAGAAGACAGAGGGTAGCTTATTCAATTCAGAAAAGATGTGAGATAGTACAGAAGCAGACCAAAAAGCAAGTAGTACTGTGGTACTATATCCAACCAGGTTGCATCAAAAGAGGATACTTCAATTAAACAAAAAATACAAATACACTGGAATGGATGGAACCGATGGAGTGACGGACGGACGGATGGAACACATGGAACTGATGGAACGCATGGAACATACGGAATGGATGGTCCGGATGGAATGGATGGACCGGATGGAATGGATGGACCGGATGGAATGGACGGAGTGGATGGACCAGATCGGGTGGATGGACCGGATGGAGTGGATGGAGTGGATGGAGTGGATGGAGTGGATGGAGTGGATGGTACGGATGGTACAGATGGTACGGATGGTACGGATGGTACGGATGGAGTACATGGTATGGATGGAGTACATGGAACGGATGGAGTACATGGAACGGATGGAGTACATAAAACGGATGGAGTGCATGTAACGGATGGAGTGCATGGAATGGATGGAGTGCGTGGAATGGATGGAGTGTGTGGAATGGATGGAGTGCATGGAACGGATGGAGTGGACAGAATGGATGGAGTGGACAGAATGGATGGAGTAGACTGAACGGATGGAGTAGACGGAATGGATGGAGTAGACAGAACGGACAGAGTGGGTAGAACGGATGGAGGGATTTGAATGGACCAAGCGAATGCCGTGGATGGTGCTGATGACACAGACAGCGCAGATGTCACAGATGTTATGGATGGTACATATCTGTATCTCCTATATATGCTATGTACCTGTATCCCCATGTTATCTGTATCACATGTTTACCCATATCCATCCTGTCACTTTATATACGTATGCTGCTATGTACGCCCCCCGTCCTGTTATCTGTATCACATGTTTACCCCTATCCATCCTGTCGCTTTATATACGTATGCTGCTTTGTACGCCCCCCTGTCCTGCTCTCGTTCCTGGTCGTAGGCGCTTTACTGATAACCACCATATCACACTACTATGCTTACTCTCTCCTATACACCATCATTCAACTAGGACACAGCTATACCATGATAAATACGGCCTAGCTGTTCTCATACTAACATGACCCCACGAACACCTCATCATCCTAATAAAACACAGCTACCTGAGCACATTCGGCTATCTTAGGCGTCTCCTGAGGCCTAACGCAGCCAGAACTCAGTCTGGGTGTCCACCCTCCAGACTGAACCCATCCAACTGATTTCCTCAGCACCACACCTACCGCTAAGAAGCAGCTATCATTCAACAACCACACCAGCTGCCCACATATCCGGTGTGCCCACGCACCATACAACACTCTTTCTCTCTACTGACTTGAACTACAGTTCCCGAGGGTGTTCAACCTACCAGCGCTTTGAGGTCATACCAATGATATATAAGGCGCTATATAAATGCCAAGTAACATAACATAACATAACTTGTAAGAGAAGACACAGAATAAACAGACTATATTGGAAGGGGGGATTCTTGGTCTGAAGACAGGGGTCCAGAGGCAATACCTCAAGCAGCAAATTCAAGCTCACTGAAGATGTCTTTAAAAAACAGAGGGCCTCATTACAGTAGCCATGCCGCTATCGGTGTCATGGCTGCCACAGAAATCGTGTCCGGGTTCCCAGAATGGGGAATTACCGGGCCATTCCGAGTTTCGAGGGCCCGATAATTCCTCCCTCCAGCAACCCGGGCCCGGACCTTCCCCATTCCCATTTCAGCCCCCATAGGGCTGAATTAGAATGGGAGAGGGAGCATTACGAGTGGCCCGTTGTTTGCTCCCTCTTCCCCTCGCGGGACCCGGTAAGGACGCCTGGTTTTACCAGGCGTCCTTACCGGGTCCCGCAAGGGGACCTCGTAATGTGGCGGAACAGGTTTAATGGGTCCGCCTCCTTTTGCGCAGCCCGTTATCCCGTTCCGCCAGGGTCGTAATGAGGCCCAGAGAGTGGGACCTTATTAGTAACTAGGACCATTTATCACAGGCCATTGGAACAGAATTACTTCAAATGTATTAAATACTTTGTGGAGCTCAACAATGTTGAGGGAGTCTTCTAGGCATTTTGCTTTGGGTTGAGTCGTGTTGAGACGTTTTCGAGGAAGTTATTCCGAATGGATTGCGGGTGTCGAGACCTTCAAGTCTGCTCAAAATGGTCCAGTGATGCAGTGTGATCCTACAGCGATAGGAAGAGGAACAGACAGGAAAAGGGTTGGGTCAGTGTCTCGTATCGGTCGAGTCGGCTCCAAGAGGTCCATTGATGCTATGCACTTCTTCAGTGACGATAGGCTCAAATGTCTGGAGCCCAAGGAGGCAGTGGGTTGAACCATGGCCTCGACAGCAGATCAAAAGTGGTGAGTGTCAAAGGCAACTCTGTGTGCTTGAAGTTGCTCAAAAAGCACCTCGAGATTGAAGTTGCAAAACAGGATTCATAGCAGCTTTTAACTTCTCTTTTCTTGGTCGGGTTGCATCCAGGGTGTCTAGGGGTAAGTTAAGTCATTTGTTCTGCACTTCCCAGACAGAAAGTCTTTTAGAGAGCACTTTCAGGATCTATCATCCCCAGTGAGCAGGTTCTTTGGTACCAGCCATCTCAGCTTGCAGTGGTTTTAGTTCGACCAGCACATTGCCACAAATATTCCTCTGGTTTGGTTGAGGGAAAAGCCTTGCCCTTTTCTTGGAAGTCTTTTTCTTCTTCTCCATCGAAGAGCGCTTTGGAGTAGACTGCAACCCAACAAATGTACAAGTGTAATTCTGCAGAAGAAAACAATGATGCAACAGGAGAGTGCTCTTACCCACTTAACTAGGCAATCTTCTACAGCAGACTGGTTCCCTTTTTGCCTTCTGTAAGGTGTCCAATCCAGGCAGATTTTTCAGAGTCTTCTGCCTAGTGATGTCATACCAGGGGTGCTTCTTCTGCAGAAAGTGGGGGTCTTGGGGGTCGGGCACAGGCAGCTTGGGATCCCTGGGAGAATCTAAAATGGTGGAAACCCTTTCTTACTGGAAAATCATCTTGTGGGCTAGCCTAATCACCTATTCGCCTGTCTGCCTATATAAAAGAGTCTGTTCATTATGGCTCTGGTATGAGCTCCCTGTTGTCCTGGCAGGGCTTGCCTTTGGAACAGTATGTCCCAGATAATCCCCTGGGGAGTTTTCCTGTCCTCTGGAGAAGATACCAAACCTTCTCAGAGAAATAAAAAGGGAGTTTCTTGCCCTGATCCTAAATGTTTCTTTTGTGTGAAACCCAGTTCCAGATGCGATACACACAAGGCCCTGTTAGTAAATCACTAGCAACCAAGCTGACAATAATAGGACACCAAAGGTTTTTGTCCAGTGCAATTGTGGATTTCCAGAGACCTTTATGTCAAAACTAGCCATGCCTTATATATTTTTTTTAAACTTTTATTTTTGTAGGCAGAGGTAAATAGCATACAAATACATCAGAGCAGCCAGAGATGACAAGATACATATTCAACTGAGTACAGTGGTACATATGGACAGTGGCATAGAGACAGTAAGGAATGCAGCCTCACGAAGCGTCCAGGGCTGTGGCGCTCAACAGAGATGATTGCGATGAGTTGTCCACAGAAGAGGGTGTGTCCAGGCCGTTGAGATAGCTGTTAAAGTTGGTCCAGATATTTTTGGGCCTGGAATGGCCGGAAGGATACTGAGGTACTCCCCGCAGTTCCGCGACCAGGTTAATAAATTCAGCCATTTCTGGAATGTGGGGGGGGGAGGAGCACTTCCAACTCTGCAATACACACTTCTTAGCAATTATACAGCTCACATTTAAGAACGTAGCAACACTTCTGGCTCGGCCAGGTAGTTGTCAGCCAGTCGGGTGTCTTTGGTCAGGGACACCTGGATTCCCAGGTATTTAATCCCGTCAGGGGACCAACGGAGAAGGTACTCAGTGGCCGGTTTTACTGTGGAGCTTATAAGAGGGAAGAGTCCGGATTTGGCATAATTGATTGTGAAGCCAGAGTATGTACCGATGCGGTTGATGTCGCGCAGGATTGGGTCAAGGTGGACATTGGGGTCTCTTATGAACAGCAGCACATCGTCCGCGTAAAGTGAAATAATTTCGGGGGTATCCTGCAGCTGTATCCCTTTGCGTGAGTGGCGCTCCCTGACATAGTCCGCCATGGGCTCGATAGCAAGGGCAAATAGGATCAGGGAGAACGCGTACCCCTGACAGTTGCCTCTGAAGAGAGGGAACAGAGCGGACGTTTGGGAGTTGACACAGACCCTGGCAACCGTCGAGGTGTATAGCAATTTAATGTATGCAATCATCCTGTGCCCTATGCCCATGGTCTCAAGGACGTGCCACATGTACCTCCAGGACACCATGTCGAGGCCTTCTGAGCATCCAGGGTGACCGCAACTGCACTCACACCCTGATCGATTCGTGCCATGACGTTTAGAAGCCTTCTGATATTGTGGGACGTGGATCTCCCGGGCACGAAGCCTGACTGGTCATCGTGCACCATATATGACATGACAGGTAAGAAGCGGTTAGCGATCACCTTAGCAAAGATTTTAGTATCCAAGTTCCTTAGTGACAGGGGCCGGTAGGATCTGCATTGATCGCTAGGCTTACCAGGCTTGAGCAGGACCGTAATGACGGCCTCACGTAGTGTCAGGGGAAGTGAACCTAGCCGGAGTTACTCATTCCACACCCCGAGCAGTTCAGGGGCCAATATGGCCTCATGCTCCTGATAAAATTCAGCTGTTAGCCCATCGGGGCCCGGTGCCTTTCCTTTAGGGAGACTAGATATAGCCTCCACTATCTCATCCAACGCAATAGGGGAGTCTAATTAGTCCCTCTTTGCGGGGGAGATACAGGTGGTGGGTATCTGCTCCAAGAGCTCCCGCATCTGGGAGTCACTATGTTCGGGGGGCTGAGAGTATAATTCCGAGTAGAAGCTTGTGAAGACTTCAAGGATTTGCTGGTTGGACCACTGTATTGCCCCCTGACTGTCTTTGACACAGGTAATTTGGGATTGGCCCCACTCCCCCTTCGCCAACGCGGCCAGCGTTTGCCGGGTCTGTCACCCTCGCCGTATTTCCGTGCGGCCTGTGGACGGCTGAAGTACTGGACTTCCCTGGTGGCTTGTTCATTAAAAATGTTGAGCTCTTCACTGATCTGGGAGAGGACACTCAGGTCGATCGAGAATGGGTGGGCTCGTTCCAGGTCCCGTAGTTTAGTTTCGGTGCGGGACAGAGTAGCTCTAATAGTTTTGAGGACTCCTGATTCTCTAGCAATGGACGCACCCCTGCTGAAGGCCTTGGAAGCATCCCAGCGGACACCCAGGGTGGTGGACTGGGGCGTGTTGTGTTCAAAATAGGACTGCATGTCAGCGAGGATGTCCGCCTTAAATACAATGTCCTGCAGAGCAGAAGATTTGAATCGCCATGTGTTGATGGTAGGGGCAGGTATTCCCAGTTCCAGGGTTATCAAAATCGGTGAGTGGTCAGACAGTGTGCGCGTGAGTATCTGTGTTTCCACTACCCTGCCCAGCGTAGGACCGGACTGGACAGTAGAAACATGTCGATCCTGGAGGAACTATTGTGCACTGAAGAGTAGTAAGTAAACTCACGTGTTTGCGGGTATAGTACCCTCCATGCATCGTGAATGTCAAGTGTCGCGCTGTGGGTCAGCAGTCTACGCGCCGCGCCAGACAGGGGCCTAGGGGCCGTGCCAGTCCTATCCATTGCGGTGTCCAGTATAAAGTTCATGTCCCCACCCCAGATGATCTGCACCCCCACGTATCCTAGCAGTATGGATACAACCTGATCGACAAAGTCGGGAGAGTCAATATTAGGACCGTAGGTATTCACCAGGAAATAATCCCTGTTGGCTATGGCGCAATGCAATACAGTGTATCTCCCCTCGGGGCCAATATAGCTCTTGTGGAGAACAAACTTAAGTGATTTATGGATCATCGTTGACACCCCTCTGGCATGCGAGGAATATGAGGTGAAATATCTGTGTGAACCCCACGTTGGCGCTATACTTTGGGTCAGAGGGCCCGTTGAATGTGTCTCCTGCCGGAGCAATATTTTACAACCGTGTCTGTTGGCATACGCCGTGATTTTGCGAGCCTTGGTGTAATCGCTCAGGCCCCGTACATTCCAGGACATCACTGTTACAGGCATTTCAATGATCTAGGTAACATCCCACCACCGTCGTCGTAAAGTGAATCCAGGGCAAAGGCCGCCCACACAGGGGCCCCCGATGCACTGTGGTCTGCTGATCCGCCTCTGCCTTTTTCCATAACACCCATCAAACCCCCTCAATCTCCCTCCCGCACGTCCCCATCCAAGCAGGCAGTGTACCCCCCTCACCCCATCAATTAATACCAACATGTCCCACGAAAAAGGGGACAACAGGTGGTTCCCAACGTGGGTCAGCAATCCCAATGGCCCAACGTGGGTCAGCAATCCCAATGGCCCAACGTGAGCCAACACCCAACTTTAAATTAATAGATTAAACATTGCAATGGCAGTGGGGTGTTCTGTTGCCCTGTGGTGGACACTTGGAAGAATAGGAATGGCAATAGGTTACCAGTGGAACCTTGAACAACACATGCATACAAATCACACTCGGCACATGTGGCCGGGCCCGAGTGAGTAAGAAAAAGGGATTAAGCTGACCGGAGGGAGAGGCCCGCCGCGCCATGCATTCCGTGTCCAGGCCTGTAGATACAAGTGGATCACCAATCAAACAAGTGGAACATTCAGTAGTTGCAGGCCGGCTTGCACGGCGGTGAGCCGCCCCCGGTCCCCGGTGGTAAGTAATGCAGAGGTGGTCAACACAGATATTTAATGCGTGTATACTGGTGAGCCCATAAGCCTAAATTACTATCAGCACATGAAGGAACAAGCAATGATAAACAAATAGCTGAGATATGAAGTGGCCTGAGTTCAGTCATCAACCATAGGATTGCCATTGGGATTAGGCAGCGGTATGTGTGACTCTATAAATTTGACAGCCTCTTCAGGCACCGTAAAAAAGAACAGCTTTTCTTTGAAAGTAATTTTGAGCCTGGCTGGAAAAAGGATGGCATATGGGACATTACGCTCCCCTAGCAGTTTCTTGACTCCGAGGAATTGACGTCTCTCCTGCTGCACCCCGATGGAGAAGTCAGGGAATATCCGAATGGTGTTTGAGTCGAGGCATAGGTCGCCCTTCTCGCATGACAGGCGTAGGATGAGGTCCCGGTCCCTATAGTTGATAATCCTGGCAACTATGGGTCTGGGGAAATCACCCGGCCTGGGATGCGGGGACAGGACCCGATGAGCCCGCTCGACTGTAAAGAAAGGGGACAGTGCAGGGTTCCCCAATAGTTCTTTAAGCAGATTTTCGACTGCCAGCTCAATGCGCCCCTTCAGGGCATTTTCAGGGACCCCAATTATGCGTAGGTTGTTCCTACGCGAGTGGGATTCAAGGTCATTGCACTTTGACTTCACCACCTTCATGTCGTGGGTCGGGGTGGCCACAGCATCCTGCAAGGTGTGAAGTTGATCTTCGTTAGCCCCAATTCTGTTTTCTGCCTCGGTTATCCTTGTTCCCGCCTGGTCGACTCGGGATTTAAGGGAAGTGACGTTGGCATTGATGTCGTCCAATTTTTCATGGAACGAGGGAAAGTTTTTGGCCATCGATCTCCATCATGGCAGTGAGATCTGGGGCCGTTGCTCCAGGGGGTAGCTCAGATTCAGGATCGTCCTGGGCGGGTGTTGCAGCGACCTGGTCCGCGCGCGGGGCCACCTTTGCAAATTTGTCCATGGCGCCCACCTTGTTAGTCCCCCTGGATTTGTTGGGCATCGCACGTCTGATGAGGAGCAGTGTGTAATAATGTAGAACAGCACGTAAGATTGAAGATATGTTTATTCTTCAAGTCCGAACACCGTAAACACCATCTCCTCCCAGCTCCTTCCTTTCAAAACCAACCGCCACCCCGAGCGTGGAACACATCAACATTCTATGCTTTGACAAAGGCTCGCGGAAGCACGAGCAACTACTACACATCTCCCCCTGTAACCTCACAACTGACGATTCAATAATTGCGAACATAAAATAAGGGAATTGGGAAGTAAGGTAAGGAAGAAACAGTAATATGCATTAAGATACATATAAAAACAATTGCTAATTATCTACAGTCCAAAATTAATCATCTGCAAATTCTAAAACAAAATCCTTATACTTTGCTGGCATCTTCTTTATTCTGGTTGGGCGATCATTCACCCTGTTGGAGGCTTCCTCTAAGACAGAATCCTCACTTAGTCTCCTTCCGTGTGGAGTCAAGATCGAATAATCTGACACAAACTCTGAAGACTCCTCTTCAACCCTTGTTCCCACACCATTCGGGCCAAGAGCACTTTTATCAGAATCACGCTCAGAAGATTCATCCACCCCTTTTGCATTAAGTGCTCCATCTAATGGCGCAATATCATCACTTTCCAAGGCAGGCACCTCCATATTTCCATGCCCTACCCGAGTAGCCTGCCCGTGAACAGTCACAGTCCTATCACTCTGTTGCGGAACCTCATTCTCAGATGCACACTCTGGACCAATTCCAACTGTAGCACCGCCTTCCCCACAACACTGGTCCTTAGCATCCGCCAGCTTTCCCTTAACGAGGACCACCCTCCTCAAACTCCATCTGGTACCATCTTGTAGCTTAACATATCCATGACCTACTTTGGTCACAACACTTGGCTTCATAAATTTGGATAAACCCTTTGCTACAAATCTTGGATTTTTCACCACTACAAGATCACCTACTCGCACACGCAAGGGTTTCTTTTTGGCAAGTTGAGATTCCCAAAAACGTGATTGTTTAATGCGCACTTTGTCAAGAACTTCCTGCATGTTGATGCAACTTTGTACACCACCCCCAAGAGCGGCCACCCGGAGTTTAGATCCTGATTTTCTACCCCTCATTAATTCAAATGGAGACACACCGGTAAATGATGAAGGGGTAACCCTATAAGCTTTTAGTGCCTCAGTCACTACACTGCACCACGGCAAACTATTTGCCAGGGCCAACTGAACCGCCCCTTTCACAAACCGGTTCATCCGCTCAACTAATCCATTGGCCTCTGGATTGTATAAAGCCACCCTATGGTGATGAATTCCTAGTTTAGAGAAAAACTCTTGCATAGCGACAGACACAAACTGGAGACCATTATCGGTGACTACTCCAGCAGGAACCCCTTCCCTGTCAAACACTGCTGACAAGAAGTCAATCACCTTTTCAGTGGTGACCGAGGACAAAGCCGTGGCCTCCACCCACCTAGATGTATAATCAACTAACACTACAAAATATCTGAAACCTCCTCCCAAAGTGTCCATAGGACCCATAATGTCTACAGCCACCTTTGACCACACGTCTTGTGGCACTTCCACAGGCTGTATGGGTTGGGGCGACGTTGTTCTACTCTTATCACTGACAGAACAAGCCACACAATCCTTAACTACTTTCTCAACCTCCTCATCCATCTTGGGCCACCAATACCCCTCTCTTAGTCTTCTTTTCGTCATAGATCTACCGATGTGCCCTTCATGAGCCAACTCCACCAACTTGGCTTTAAGAGATTCAGGTGGTATTAACCTGGTACCCCTGGCAACGCCCCACGGACCCACAGACAGCTCAGACCATACTTGTCCGAACGATTTGTCCAAATCCTCCATGCCAGCACCGGTAGTGAGAGCAGCCTTGATGTTGTTCAACACGGGGTCCATTGCACACTCTCTACCCCATTCCTGCTCATTGACGGCCGGAAACACCTTAGCCACCAACACATACTCATCACTCGTCACAGCCTGTGTTGAGTTTTCCACACTTACATCATGGCGGGGAAACCGAGAAAGACCATCTGCAACCATATTTTTAGTGCCAGGTAAATACTCCACCTTGAAATTATACTCACTCATGTCTGCTATCCAGCGCATCACTCTAGAGGATGCCTGGAACAAACCCTTAGATGTCAATACATGCACTAGGGGTTTATGATCGGTGCGTAAAGTGTATTCTACTCCCCACAAGAATGTTCTAAAATGTTTGGATGCCCAGATAGCAGCCAAGGCCTCCCTCTCTATGACAGCATATCTACCTTCTGCCTCACTTAGAACCCTAGACGCAAAAGCAATGGGGCGGTACGTTCCATCAAAACACTGTTCAAGAACCGCCCCTACCCCATACTCACTAGCATCCACTGTCAGAACCGTCTTCCTAGATGGAGAAAAGGAAGCTAAAGATGGAGCCTGGTCCACTTGAGCCTTCAAGCCCTCAAATTCAAGTTGGCATGACTCTGACCACTCAAAACGTACGCCCTTTTTGAGCAACGCTCTCATGGCAACTGTCTTGTCGGAGTATGTGGGAATAAACCTGCTGTAATATTCAGCCAACCCCAAAAACGACCGTAATTGGTCTTTACTGGTGGGTGGAGATACTTCACATAACGCCTTCACCAATTCAGCCTTAGGATGTATCCCCTTGGCATCCAGTGTGTGTCCTAAATAAGTCACACTCTCCACCCCTATCTTACACTTACTCAGTTTGACCGTCAGACCACTCTTCTCCAATATGCCCAAAACTCGTAGAATCCTCTCATTGTGTTCCTCACGTGACCTGCCCCACACCAAGATATCGTCCTGGAAATACTCCACACCTTCCACTCCACAAAACAACTTTTGCATCACTCGCTGGAAAACAGCAGAGGCTGACGCCAAACCAAATGGCATACGCCGGAAACGAAAAGCTCCAAATGGCGTAATGAACGAAGTAAGAGGTCTTGATTCGGTGTGTAAATCCACCTGGTGATAGGCAGAGGACAAATCTAAGGTGGAGAAACAAGATGCCCCTCCTACCAGTGAAAGCATTTCGTGTATATTCGGTAAGGGATGCCTGTCCACCCAGATGCTTGAATTTAAATCTCTTAGATCAACGCACATCCGCATACCACCATCGGATTTACGTGCCAATACAACCGGGGCTAACCACTCTGAAGATTCTACCTCCTCTATTACCCCAGCTTCCAACAGCTTTTTAAGTTCTGTCTGGAGACTTTCACGTGCCATGATGGGTACACGCCTAACTCTGTGCACAACAGGAACAGCACTCCTCTTGAGCACGATCTTGTGTGAGAAACCCCGCAACTTGCCCAGGACAGCGGAGAAGACTGACGGAAACCTCTCTTGGAGAGTATCAGCCGTCAACACTCTCCCTTCACTCAAACCACCATCTCTTCCCTTGCTCACACACAAAACAGGAACATCCTTTCCAGGGCGAATTTCTATCTCCAGAGCAGCCTGCTCATCCCACCCAATCACCGGATCACCCTTACAAGCTATATACAGCTTTCCTCTGGTTTTCCGGCCATGGAACTCAATATCAACCCACTCATATCCCAATACCTTAATCGGAACACGGCCATACGCACAAGGATTAATATCAGACGGATTCAAACTTGACACCTCCTTATGGAACTTAGATTCGTACATCTCAGGGGAAATCATAGTGTAAGGAGAACCCGTGTCAACCAACACACTGAGGGGAACTCCATTCACATTAAGAGTGGCCCACGCACTTTTTTTCGACGGTCCCACACTCAACAGCGCACCTTCTTTTGGAAGCACATCTGCTTTAACAGAGGGACTAACATAACCCACAACCGTTACATTACTATCGTCTTCCTCAGGGCCCACCATCCGCACTACTTCCTTCTGTGGGATAGCTTTGCACATCCGGGCAAAATGTCCTCTTCCTTTGCATTTTCTACACATAACGGCCGAAGCAGGACACTCCCTAGCCCCGGCAACATGACCCCTCCAACCACATTTCTTGCAGAAATCTCTGCTACTCGGCGTGACTCTTTGATCCTTGTCCCTGGCCCGATTTTCTTCATTCTTGCGTGGCTGCACCATGTGTACAATTTCCGCCTTCTCCGTCACTTCCTTGACGCTCTTCCTTGACTCCTCCAGGGCACGGGCTATTTCTATCACTTTCTCCAACGGAGGATCCTTCTCTGTCCATAATCTCTCCCTAACCTTTGAGTCACTAGTCCTCATCATGATCTGGTCACGAATGTATTCTTCCGCCGTGCCCGTGAACTTACATGTAGAAATGAGAGTGCGCAGTGCCGTCACATACGAATCAATGTCCTCGCCAGGACCTTGTGCCCTTGAGAAGAAATGATACCTCTCAAGCACTATGTTAGCTCTTTTGCCAAAGCGCGTCTCCAGCTTCTTAAGAGCAGTCTCAAATGCCAAAACCACTGCCTGCCCCTCTTCTCCATCTCCTTCACCTGAAGACGCAGCCAAAATATCCTGGCCCGGAAGGTGTCTGAACACCCTCAAACCTTCCGTACCAAGGCAATTGAGTAGAGTCGCTTCCTTGTCATCATCAGACATTCTGGAACCACCTGACGCTCTCAGGTATACCTTGAAAGTGTCCACCCAGAGCTCCCATGCAATGGGGGGCTCCCCCAGATTGGGGAGAAAGGCTGGGGGAGGGCGAGCATTGCTGTGCTGCATGGTCACTGGAACCGACATAGCCACTGGCTGAGGTCAATGCAATGAAACAGGTGAAAATCTCTGCGCACTTCCTTGAATAATTATATGTGATAATGTACTCTGTCTTACACGGCAGACTAGTAAGATGAAATACTCCACACCAAACCCTTTTGGCAGAATTAGTAGAATGAGTAACATAAAGTGATCAAACAGGATGTTCTGGTCATTTCCCTCCTCTTTGACAATTGTTGCCAACAGAAACTTTCAGTTCCTTTCCCGGCCGCACACAAGGAGTTAATTTTCCTCTCCTTGCAGTTCAATCAGTGCCGACACACCCACCAACGAATGAAAGCCCCCGGCTCCCTTCCTCATGTAGTGGGCGGAGCCGAACTGCCTGACTTCCGTGGACTCTCAGCGCTTTCCCGGCTGTTACTTGCGCAGGGCTATGCCCCCTCCCAGGGTCCACTTCTCACCTGCACTGGTCTTCTCTTCACTCCCTTTACTCTGCACGGCGTAAGCCGCACCCTCCCTCAAGCCGCGCTCGACCTCCTCCGGGAGCGCGGCTCGGCAGGATCCTCTGCTTATGAACTGCGGTCGCTTAGGAACTGCAGCCGCTCAGCCTTACACACGGCTGCACTCCTTGCCAAGTGCCGCGCTCGACCTCCTCCGGGAGCGCGGCTCAGCCGGTAATCGAAAGCCAAGGTAGCGCCGGCCCAGCTGATGCTAATCACGCCGGGGCCGCGCTCGACCACGTCCGGGAGCGCAGCCCGGAAAACAGCTGAGGCACATGATGATGAATACGGCTTGGTAAGGCGCGTGGGTCGGACTTGAAGATCCTCGTCGCCAGTGTAATAATGTAAAACAGCACGTAAGATTGAAGATATGTTTATTCTTCAAGTCCGAACACCGTAAACACCATCTCCTCCCAGCTCCTTCCTTTCAAAACCAACCGCCACCCCGAGCGTGGAACACATCAACATTCTATGCTTTGACAAAGGCTCGCGGAAGCACGAGCAACTACTACACAGTGATGTAGTGGCGAGGCGCACTCTCCAGTCACTGCAGGTCGCTTAGGTCGAGCGGGGTAGAGATGGGCTGCGATGCCGCTACCGTGATCATAGTCTAGGTAGCCACTGGAATGCCGTGTGAGCAAGATGACAATAGTAGACAGCGAGGCCTCCCAGCGTGGAAAGTGCAAGGGTCGGGGGGAACGGCTTTAGGGCGCTGCCAGCGTGAAATTAGACCAAGTAGGGTAAGCAGGATGGCCGTTGTCGAGTAGAATATTGTCAGCGCGTGGCCGAGAGTGGTGCTGTCTAGGACCGGGAGTCTACAGCCACCCGCATGTACCAGGTGTGCATAGAGCCTGGGTTCAGGCGTCAGGGCTCCAGCATGATATAGTGCCCTCCAGGGCGGCTCATAGTGTATGTGAGGAAGTGTGGCAGTTGGAGCCCCCAGTTCAGTGTAGTCCAGCCAGAAGGAGCTGGTGGCGCAGTGTGCCCGTTCGTGCCGCTGTCCCCAGTGACTACATGGGCCCCAGGAGTGGGCCGCAGGGCAGGCGGTGCAGGCAGGCTGGTTGGGGAAACACCTGCAGCTGTGGGAAGCGCACCGGGGCAGGGACGTAGAGAATTCCAATGGGGGCGAGTCCCAGCCAAGCTCCTTACCTGGGCCGTGGGTGTAGGCCGCCACCCGCGGGAAGTTGCCCAGGGTCTTGCGGGCGTCAGCAGGCAGTCCGCCGGATCCAGTGGCCGTTCCAGTGCCCCAGGCGTGGCCAGCCAGTGGAGTTCCCCTGCTGAAAAGACTCCGGCCCTCTCGAGTGGCAGAGCAGGGCCGCGATGTCGAGGCGGGGAGGTGGGGTAGATGCAGGCACCAGCCCGGGCGTCGCTCCGATCCTCTGGAGTTGCACGGTCAGGGGCGGGGGGGCCCAGCACACAGAGAGGGCTGGGGGGCACACACGTCGCCTCCCACCAGCATCGGCGACCGCAGGCGTCGTCCTCATGCACTGCAGCCAAGTGGCGGGGAGCTTCCATGGAGACGGCCCCCGCCGGGCCTCAGTCAGCTCCGAGGCACACACAGGAGAGCGGGCCAAAAACTCCAACACGGGACAGCGGGGCACCCAAAGCCCGATTCGGGTCGAAAAAACAGCAGGATGTGCGGCCCGATGTTGGCTTCAATCAGGGCCAGCGAAGTGCTGCGAGAATGATGCTTTCTGCTGATGATGCCAGATTACAGGTCCCAACCACACGGAGCTCCACGGCTAGGTGGCCATTTTCGGGCTGCTCAACAGCGCCCCCCCGCCATGCCTTATATTTAGTTTTTAATCAACTGCCACTAGGGCCCGGGGGTACACAGTTATGTATAATTTAGATGAGGGGTACTCCTGGTTAAAGGGGACAATTCCTAGATGTTGGAACTTTAGGTTCCAACAGGTTGCTGGCAGGTATGCACACTGCTCTGTAACTGCCATGTTGACAACAGCTTGGCTGCTGTGGTGGGTGTCTGCAGATGGCCTCTGCAGAGTTACACGTTTACACTAAATTTTTTAGCAAGGAGTATTATGAAAGTGAGGTGTGATTAGCAGATCCCACTTTCAGAGACAGACTTACCAGAATAATTTTACAATTAAAATAAAAAAAGTTTAAGCTATTTCACCCTCACTTATGGAATTCTGTCATGTCGAGTCATGCAGACCTTTCTGTTTTTTCCCATTTGTTCTTCATAATATTCAATGGGCATCATGCATTATCGTTGAGTGAAGTAATAACAAATTGGTAATATTGCATGCGGTTATGCCTCTTTATGGAGGACATTTCCACCACATAAAAGGTATTGTTTCAATTTGGGAGAGTGGTAAAACATCTGGTATTCTGAAATACCAGATATTGGCCCTTATTATGAGTTTGGCAGTATTACCACTATTTTTCCTGCACCGCCAAATTATAGGTTTTGGTGGATTTACCACCAGCAGTATTACCGTGCAGCAAATGTACCGAATTTAGGAGGAAAAATGGCGGTTCCACCTCCAGCTTGTTGTTGGAGGCAAATCCACTTTACCTTAAAAAATCAGTGGATTTACTGCACAGTAATTCCACCAGCAGTAAATCCACCAAAAATACCCATTTATGCACTCCAAAAATGCAGAATCATACCACCCTATCACCATTTGTAATCTGTGGTAACTCCATGGGACCAAGTGGCAATAACAGTAATCGAATTTGGTGGTCATTTGGTGGATTTACTGTCAAATTACCAGCAAACTCATAAAAAGGCCCTTTATATTCCCTTTCTTTTTTAAATACATGTCTGCTATGTAGTGGGATGACAGGTAAGAGGCAAGGCAATTCAGGTACTAAATTATGCCAAGTAGCATACTGTGTGCTTAGTCCTTCTGAGCTCAATAAATTGAGTACCATTTTTATTGGGCAATAATAGCAGTCAATACTATACTGCTTAGAAGACGGAAGAATCAGCATTCAGCGTTATACATAAAAATCTGAGAACTTGACCTGCAAGCCTGAAATGCGAGAACATCGGGTTCATGAGGAGCAGCATAACAGCCTCAACAGTAAATGATGAAGGTTAGGGTCTGGCGACTGAGACCTTTGTGGACTAATGTGTATATATCACTCTCACAACACATGTAACATTCCATCTTAAGTAGTGAAATACTGCAATAGTTTCTTACTTTGTTCTCTAAAGCTAAGAAAATCAATTTCCTTGATGGTTAAGGTTCTTAGGTCTTCTGTTGACTACTGCATGGTAGGCATTCACAAGATCACACTTTGTGGTAGGGCACTTTAATGGAGCATGTACACGTTGCTGGTTTGGACACTTATGAAAATGGTCCCTTCTATCCAATTATGAAAGTGATATCATCGATCTCAAAGTCTTGGGGTTGTCACACAGTGGCAAATCCAATGTAAGTGCCTTTGTCAGCTGTCCGATGACATCAGCGTGGTGTGGTTCTGTTATATTCTGCTTTATTTTATTTTTTGTTTCAAATGGTTTTATTTAAATTACTAAAACATAGCCATATGATGTTAATAGCAAGTAACAATTATATATAATTAACAGACTTATCCAAACCATCTTAATATGACGTACACATTAGAGATAAAACCAAGGCATATGACTGTAGCTTAATAATTACATATCACATTTTTGAGTAGGGGTAGAGAACAAATAGAAGAACAAGACAGGTGTGAGGGGGAGGGTAGGGGGAGGAAAAAGGGATAACCTAATAAAATGACATTCATATTGTCGTGGGAAGAGATGTCAGTAGACATGAAGTCCAGAAAAAGTTTCACTTCAATTCATGTCTATGCAATAGACATGGAGAAGAGGGGATACATCTTTCAAGTCTGTGAGTGTTACATATGGAATTCCACCAAATTTTATGATTAATATGATCAACATTTTTCCAATTGGATGTAATGGTTCAATCAAACAGATAACAAGTATTGGTTTCTAATATGTGTTGCAAGAGTGTACTACCAAATAACAAACTTAAAATTAAAAGCTTCTAGTATTTTGAAAATACGTTTCATGGTGCCCCAAATATTTTCACAAATCCTTTTAACACATTTGCAGTCCATGAACATGTGCTTGAAAGAGCCTTCAACATCAGTACCAATCCTGCATTTGTCGTTTGGAGCAATCCTAGATTTAAAGAGCATGGCAGGGGTGATACAAATTCTATTATGAAAGAAGAAGAATGTTTGAGTCAAGCTTGCAGAAGTGGTGGTCGAGGAAATCTTCTTCCAAACATGTGGCCAGTGATTATCCTCAGGGGTTCAAGAACAATCATGTTGCCACGCCAGCTAGGACCCCCACTGGGAAGTTGGAACAGTTTTCTCAGAGAGAATTTTACTAAGCATTGAATCAGAGAATTTATGTTTGTGCATATGTTGTAATCTTTCGCCGTTGAAAGAAGGTGTGCTTGCCTGGAACAGCTCAAGGTTGTCCATCAAAGCATTGATTAACATAGAGTATTGATGCCAGAAAGAGATTGGAGCAAAGAATAGGCCTCATTACGAGGTGGGCGGTAAGGGTTAACAGGCACCGGTAAGGAGACCGGTGCCGGTAAACCCTTACCGCCCTATTCTGAGGTCCCCTAGCAGGTCCTGCTATGGGCGCCTGGTTTTACCAGGAGCCCTTAGCAGGAGCCGCTAAGGGACCAGGGAGCTAATAACGGGCCCGTTATTACCGCCATCCCCATTCCCATTGAGCCCTATGGGGGCTCGAATGGGAATGGGGAATGGTTCTCAGAATGGGGATTTACCGGGTCCTCCAAGGTTGGAATGACCCCGTAAGTCCCTATTTCGAGAACCCGGACCCAGAATGCGGTAAGGTGGTAGCCATGGTGCTAATAGCACCATGGCTACCTCCTACCTCGTAATGAGGCCCAATGTCACTCTGAATTCACTAAAGGATGAGTGGAATCCCCTGATTATATAATTGGTGTACATATTTAATACCTTCAAGAAGCCAGGCTTTCCACACGACCACTTTACCAATTATAGGAAAAAGATCATTAAACCACAAATGTCACGAAACAAATTGGGATGAATTAGCAGAGTATAAATACATTCTAATATGTCTGGCAGAAAGTATAACATTGTTACATTTGATGAATCTTTTCCTCTTCTTAAACATATAACAATCTGTCATTGATAAAGGCAAAACCATATTGTTTTCCAAACATAGCTGGTCAGATAGCACAGCGAGTAGCACTCTCTTTGATATCTGTGCAGAGCCTGCCAAGCACCACACACCGTGGGTAATAATAAGCAGCGCTCAGATGCCTGAGGGCTCGTAGTGCTATATAAATGCAAATTAATATTATTATAGCCAAGTCGGTGCAGTATTATGATCAATAAGTGAAAATGACACTTGCTTGTCTTAACACAAAGGCAGAATTATACTTTATAAAATCTGGTAAACCAACACCTCCATTTTGAGCTGATCGCTTGAGTTTGCCCAGTGAGATTCTATGTTTTTTCCTACCCCATAGACATTTGACTAGACAAGAATCAAATGCTTTGTAGAATTTGGAGGAAATATATAGAGGGAGCATTCATAGAGTGTACAAAACAATTGGGGATAACATCATTTTAATGGACTGAAGACGACTCCACCAGAACAGATATAACAGGGACCATGAGTCTGTTGGGTTCCTAATTCTAGACAGTTCAATGTTCATATTTTCTTTAATGGTATCCTTTGTTGAAAAGGATATGTGTATGCCTAGATATTTAATCCCCTCTGTGCATCATTTCATACCAGAGGGTTGGATGTGATGTTTGGAGCATTGGGTATTAAGAAGAAGTACTTCTGATTTATCCATGTTAAGCTTGAAGCTAGATGCTAATGAGAAGCGCAAAATAATGGCTAGCAAACTTTGTAAGCTGGATTTGGGATCTTTGAGGAGTAAGAGGACATCATCAGCGAAAGCCGCTAGTTTAATTTGTACAGCTCTGATGTCAATACCCTGCATCGTTGGGTCAAGTCTTATGTTCTCTAGAAAAGGTTCAAGGGTCGGTATAAACAGAAGAAGAGAAAGGGGACACCCTCTATTGAGTGGAAAGTAAGGAGACAATTGTCCATTAATAAAAATAGCAGTTTTGGGGTTTGAACAAAGCACCCTAATCATAGATAGAAACTAATCCCCCAGAGCATGCCACTGAAGCGTCTCAAACATAAAATCCCATGAAACCCTATCAAATGCTTTTTCTGCGTCAAAGGCAATGGCTGTATAGGGGCCATTTGAATGATCTAAGATGTACATAAACAATAAAGATTTTCCATAATAACTTACTAGAAAGTCTTAATTCTATTAAATACTCAGAGGCGAGCATTATGCTTCTCTTTCTTTTATTCGACAATAAAGAAAAGAGCTCAGCAGCAAGATATTTGTGCACCAAAAGTGAGTGTGCCATGAGTAATGTGCAGAAAAACAGGTGCACCAAATATATATGATAAACATGAGAATGTAACAGCAATATAACAGTAATATCTTAACATAAAAGGTAAGAGTCTCTGAAGAAAACTACATTTCCCAGGGAGCTTGGCTCCAGTTCATTTTGAGGCCATCAACACGTGACCTGGTCCACCAATAGTAGTTCAGATCCCCTGCATAAACAGTCCTAAACATGATGACACTTCCTCTTTCTGGGCTGCAAACTTGGGTGTCCATAGTAGTAGATCATAGTAGCTAGCTTGAAGAAGAAGAACTTGTGTCGGGCCGAGATCAGGCGGACTTGTCTGCAGGCGCTGTCAAGAAAAAGGAAAATTTTAGTCTCTTGTATATGACAACCCTAGATCCCTTATCATGGTGGGAGAAAATCTTGAAGTTATACCGATAGGTTACATGTAAATTTCAGAACATTAATCTTTCCATTACATCTTTAATTAACATCAGGTAACATGTTGTTATTTTCTCGCCGGGTGGGATAATGCTCGCCTCCGAGTCTTTAATAGAATTAAGACTTTCTAGTAAGTTATTATGGAAAATCTTTATTCTATGTCAAGACCGGAGGCTCCCATTATGCTTGTTTAAAGTTTACTTACCACAATAGATGCCGGCTGATCTACTGGCTTTAGGTAGAATTGTTTGAAAACTGATTCACTAGCCCAGTCTGCCATCCTCATGATATCTTCTAGGCGAACTCCTGCCTGAAATGCTTTAGAGGCCATGGCTCCTTTAACTGAGTGGGCTCCGAAATGCTTGGTGTCTATCCCTGCTTGAGCTAGCATCCACCGGACCCAACGTGCTAAGGTCGGTGCTGATACTGCTTTGTGCGGTTTACGCAGAGCGATCAGTAGCTGCCCATTACGGGAGGTTCTGAGTGGAGCCGTCTTTTCTTCGTAGACTTTCAGGCATTTAACCAAGCAGAGCTTTGGTTGATCTCTAAAGGCGGGATAGGAAATCACCCTGGAATTGCACTTTGTTCTTCTATGAATATGGAATACGATGCCATCAGGAGAAAAGGTTCTGACTGCTAGATCTAGAGCTTGGATGTCTGTGACTCTCCTGCAGGAGACCAAGCAGAGTAGAGTAGTGAGTTTGCCAGATACGGCTATACGCGATAGTTCTTTGTTATTAGGCCATGCCAGAAAAAGGTTCAGTATTTTATTAATGTCCCAAAGCTTGCCATAGCGAGCTGGAGGTGGGACGGTAAGCCTTACACCCTTGAGCAACCTGAAGACGAGGTGGTGTTCTCCCGCTGGTACTCCTTGGATAAGGTCATGACCTGCGGAAATTGCTGAACGGTAGGCGTTCACAGACCTGTAGGCGAGCCCTTTTTCCGCTAGGGATGTTAGAAAATTCAAAATCTCTTCTATAGGTGCTGAAATTGGATGTAATCCTTTCTCACGACACCAGGAGCTCCAGATGCTCCAAGAGTTGGAGTATCTCTTCCGGGTACTAGGAGCCCAACTCTCTTCGATAAGGTTGATTGCTTTGTGAGACATGCCAGGGACTCTCCATCTTGACCTGAAATCCTCCAGGCTGCTAGGGTCAGAGATCTGTTGAGGAGGAGAGGATGACGTTGACCTGATGGATCTAATAGGAGATCCGGAAACTGGGGTAGTAGGATTGGAGAATCCGTAGAAAGTTCCAGAAGAACTGGATACCAAGTTTGAGATGTCCAGACCGGCGCTATAAGGATCAGATTTGCATGCTCCTGACGGGCCTTCGCCAGGGTCCTCGCTATCATAGTGAAAGGATGAAAGGCATACAGTATTCCCCGGGACCATGACTGTAGGAATGCGTCTGTTGCAGCTGCTGCTGGGTCTGGCCTCCAGCTGTAGAAAGCTGGTAGTTGGGAGTTGAGTCTGGAAGCAAAGAGGTCTATGGACATCGGACCCCAGATCTCCTGAAGACGGAGGAAAATCTCTCTGTTGATTTTCCAATCGCTGTAATCTGTCGAGTGGCGTGAGTACCAGTCTGCTACTGCATTTGAGAGGCCGGGAAGGTACTCCGCTGTAACTGAAATCTGGTGATCCAGACAGAAATGCCAGAAGTCTTTGGCTAATTCTGCTAGGGGTCTCGACTTGGTGCTGCCCAGATGGTTGATGTATCTTAGCGCTGAGATGTTGTCCATCTTTAGTAAAATACAGCAACTCGCTTTGTCTTTGGCAAAAGAGCGCACTGCAAAGGAACCTGCAAGAAGCTCTAGACAATTGATATGAAGGTCCAGCTCCTGTAGGGACCAAGTCCCTCCCGTGGCTATGGGACTGCATCTCGCTCCCCAACTGGAGCGACTGGCATCCGACTCGATAATAATATCTGGAGCGGAGCCGAAGATGGCTCTGCCGTTCCAGGCTTCCATGTGGGAGAGCCACCAGTTGAGCTCTGTCCTTGCTTGAGGAGACAGTGTCAGGAGTTGAGAATAAGAAAGGTTTCTCCTTAAGTGTTGGCCTTTTAATCTTTGCAGCTCTCAATAGTGAAGAGGGCCGGGAAATATTGCTTGGATGGAAGATGAAAGTAGCCCTATCACTCTTGCTAGTTCTCGAAGGGAGAACATGTTCTTCTGTAAGAGTCTGCGTATTTCTCTTTTGGTAGAGTGAATTTTGGCTGATGGGAGTCGAAGCTGCGAATTCTGTGTATCCACTATGAATCCTAGAAATTCCATATTTCTGGATGGAAGTAGAACTGACTTCTCCCAGTTTATAAGAAAACCTAGGCTGTGCAGCAAGTTTATTGCCAGTTCGGTTTGTTTCTGAACTAACTCCTGGGATTGGGCCATGAAAATAATGTTGTCTAGATAAATTATGAGACAAACACCTTGCTCTCTTAATCGAGCTACTACAGGTCTTAAGAGTTTGCTGAATACCCAAGGCGCCGAAGAGAGTCCGAATGGGAGACTTGTGAATTCCCAATCTCGGTTTCTCCAGGAGAATCTGAGGTAACTGATGTGTGTTTGATGAATCGGTACTGCGAGGTAAGCGTCTTTTAAGTCTAGGCACATAAGCCAGTCGTTCGGTCTGAGAAGATCTCTGAGCATGTGTATACCTTCCATTTTGAAATGGCGGTAAAGGATGAACTCGTTGAGCGCTCTGAGGTTTATGACTGGGCACACTTTTTTCTTCCTGCATACCAGAAAAATGGGACTGAAGAACCCTCCCTGACTTGAGCAGGGGCGAATCGCGTGTTTCTGATGTAGACTGAGTATTTCGCTGTCTAAGGCGGTTTGGTCTGATAGAGACATTACTATGGTAGTGGGGCGACGTGTCTGAACGGGCTGTGTAAAAAACTCTAGGTGTAGACCCCGAGCTGTGTCCCTGACCCAGGCATCTCCCGATAAGGTATCCCAAGCATTTGCAAACATTCTTAACCTCCCTTCTAAAGGTGTTAGTGGCGCTGGCGCAGTTATCAGTACACTGACCTGTGGGTTGTTGCTGGGCTGGGTATCTGGCCGCTCTCCTCCAGGGACGCCCTCTACCACGACCTCTTGAGGGGAAGAAAGTGTCGTGGCGTTCTTGCCAGGAATTATGCTGGCCTCGAGATTGTTGAGGTCTCTTGTCGAAGAAGTAATGGCCGGAAGAGCAACCTCTTCCTCATCCGGCCCTGGGGAAAACCTTGGTTGCGAACACTCTTTTTATTGAAGCCTGTGCTTTGTCTAACACCGTGAATGTCCCGACAAATTTTGTCATCTCCTTCATGAAAGGGTCTCCAAAAAGCTGGCCTTGCGCCGTTGGGCCAGATTCTGTGTCTGCCAGTTCGGTTAATTTGGCATCTGTCTTGTATAGGATGCCTTTCCGTCGCTCTGTTGAGATGGCGCAACTGGCGTTGCCCAAGAGGCAAATAGCCCTCTGGACCCAACCGGACAGTATCACTGGGTCGATGGGGTCCGATGAGGAGATGGCTGCATTTGCAAGATCAGAGATTTTTGCTAGTGGACCCGCTATGTCCAATACTTTGTCCTGGCAGGCTTTTCCAGGCGCGATCAATACCCTTCCTGGGGTCTTTAATGTTTTTACCCAAAAAGGTTATCATTTTAGAATCGAGCTCTGGAGTCAGAGCTACTTACTTTATCCACAATGTCTGGTCGTGGACATTCAGAACGTAGTCTGGCGCGAACTTCTTTATCAAGTGGCTTGCGCAGCCTAAGGTGGATGTAACTTGATGTCTTGGAAGATGGTTCCCAGTCGGTGGACCTGGGGTGTATTAAGTCTCCCGGGGTAAATGTATTTTCAGTAGAAGGTTTGGTCCCGGTTGTGTCATTAGGTATGGGGTCTGCCGCAATCCCTGACGCAGAGGATCTTGAATCCTCGAAATGAAATTCCTCATCTGAAGAGGAGTGAGAAAGATCAGCGTCGTAGACGTTTTTGTTATGATCTTCTTCTTCCGAGCCCTGTTGTGTCCCTCCGGGCTTGAGGGTCTAGTTCCCTTGGTTTCCTCCTCGGGGTAAGAGGGTAGATGGGAAGGGGTTACCTTCTTATTCATGAAGGCTTGTTTCAGCCTTGAGAAGGCGTCCGTTACGGCAGCTGTGGCATTAGATGGCTGGCTCGGGGGGGTCGTAGAGCTTTTACTCTTGCAAGCAGGTATACATCCCCCTTCTGTAAGGTGCTTCCTTTTCTGTGTTCTCTTCCTCCCAGGAGGGGAGGTCCCTCTGAAATGCTCCTCCATAGTATCTAGACGATTTTGTATGGGAATGAGCATATCCGTTACGGCTTTCTTAACACTGGTCTCCACAGAGGATCTCAGAACCTTCTGAAAACTATTAGCCATTGACACTTCATCTATGTAACAGTGATCTCCCTCAGCCTCGGACCAAGCCTGATCTGATTGAGGCGAGTACTGTTCTGCCATTATAAAATAAAGGCACCTTACTCACTTTTATTTTATTTTGTTATTTTCTGGGCTTCCGAACGCCTTCTCTCACTGCCCAGTAATGTTATTTCAGTTCAGCTTTGTAATTGTTCTTAAATGCTGAATAGAAGAATTTCTTTGCTATATGCGCAGTGAAAATCAGCGATAAGAAACGGTCGCTCTTGTCTCAGGAAGATTCCGGCGCTCGAGCTGCAAGAACCATTATATTATAACGGGCATGCGTGCTCGAGTGCCGGAATGTAGAGGAAAGGACCCGGAGAGCAGGAGCTCCTCTGGCGGCCTGCATGCGGTGCAGCGTGGTCCGACTAGGCCGCACCGGATCCTCAGTACCTCCAGAAGTGCAACGACGTTGTTGCGAAGCCGGCACGAGCGAATACGCTGGAGCGGAATAAATAACTGATCAGTTGCGAGCATGTGAAGCGGTCTCCGAGGTCAGAGAACTGACGTCGGAGCCCAACATCAAGGTACAAATTGTTATATATTTTTTTTACATTTTTTTAAGTGAATATTAAAACTAAAATTCTTATAAGTATAATTATGCAATAAACATATTATGACATTTCGTAACGTTATCTGTTAAATTATAAAATTATGACGTAACCAGTGCTAAACATGAAGTACTTATCTCTTGCTGTGAGCAGCAAAGAAAGAGGAAGTGTCATCATGTTTAGGACTGTTTATGCAGGGGATCTGAACTACTATTGGTGGACCAGGTCACGTGTTGATGGCCTCAAAATGAACTGGAGCCAAGCTCCCTGGGAAATGTAGTTTTCTTCAGAGACTCTTAACTTTTATGTTAAGATATTACTGTTATATTACTGTTACATTGCTATGTTTATTATATATATTTGGTGCACCTGTTTTTCTGCACATTACTCATGGCACACTCACTTTTGGTGCACAAATATCTTGCTGCTGAGCTCTTTTCTTTATTGTCGAATAAAAGAAAGAGAAGCATAATGGAAGCCTCCGGTCTTGACATAGAATCTCATGTTAGAGGATGATAATCTTCCCGTTACATAACCTAGTTGATCACTTTTGATTAACTTTGGTAAACATGGAAGGAGTCGGTTAGCCGTAATATTAGCAAAGATTTTACAATCTGCATTGATAAGGTATATAGGTCTGTAGCTTTGAGGGAGCTCAGGGTCTTCATTGGTTTTAGGGAAAGCAATGAGCATCGCCTCCATAAAGGTTCGTTCATATTTACAGAGTGAAATAAAATGAGAGTCCATGCAATTTTAGAATTAGTCAATCTTTGAAATGGGAACAGAAATCAATGGGGAATCCATCCAGGCCTGGAGCTGTACCGTTTCTAAGGTCCCAAATAGCCCTGAGGAATTTGTTTTGAGTTATGGGTTGTTCAGTGAGGACACATCTAGCACAGGGTAATTGGAGCAAGGTAGGCTCCTAAGGAAAGCCTCCTTGTGAGGGTTATTTGGGATTGATTCTGAAGAGTATACTTTCTGGTAGAATTTGGAAAAGATATCAATAATATCCTTGTCCAGAAATGTTTTTTTACCGGAAGTGTCCTTAATCACTGTACCTCTAACACTTTCTCTCCTTATTTTAAGGTAATAAGCAAGTGATTTGCTTGTCTTATTAGAAAACTGAGAAATCCTAGCTTTGTATTTTAATAGCATAACGCAGGAGTATTCTGAAGTAAATTTGTTGTATTTAATTCTCAATTGTATGATGTTGTTAAGGACATTCTGAGCCGGACTTTGGATATATTGCTTCTCAAGAATTTTCTGCTGTTTCAGAATAGTTTCAGATTTGTGTTTCATTTTCTTCTTTTTTCTCGCGACAAAAGAGATACAGGCCGATTCATGGAATAAATGTGCGCCGAAAATCCCGGCGCAGAGGGGCCAATACGTGCGCTGCGCCGAAAATTAGCGAAAAGCGCAGGGAAACCAGCGCACGTCGATTCATGGAAGTCCGTGCGCAAGAAAAGCAGAGGACGTGCGCCGAAAAAGCGCGCGGCGCAGGCCGGCGCACAGGTCAACCAACGTCGTGCGCCACGGCCACTGCGCTATCACTCCGAGCGCAGCGCACAGCTCTA
Source organism: Ambystoma mexicanum (assembly GCF_040938575.1). Classification (NCBI taxonomy): domain Eukaryota; kingdom Metazoa; phylum Chordata; class Amphibia; order Caudata; family Ambystomatidae; genus Ambystoma; species Ambystoma mexicanum. The sequence goes on along the minus strand of NC_090936.1, from coordinate 291,861,376 downwards.
AAGTAGGCGGAACACAGGGCGGGACACTCGGAATGGGGAATAAAATGGGGCACAACACTCGGAATGGGGAAGAATGTGGGCGGCACGGGAAAGTATAGGAGGCAAGTGCGCGGAACGCCCACACGCTCGCATACAACACGTATTCATGGAATAGAATAGGGCAAAAAAGCGCACGCTCAAAGCAGCGCACAGGCACAAACAGGCACAAACACGACCGCCACAAGAAAGCAGGCGGTAGCGTCTCTGCGCCTGCAAGAAATGTGCGCTAAAAGGTGCGCCAACAAATAGCACCTATATACAGACATGATCAATGTCCAATACTGTGGCCCTCCAGGACAAATGACGTACAAAGGGGTACCCACAAACACAGACACGCGCTGAGAGAAAAAATAAACGTGTGCGTGCATACCGGGGTGCGCGGGAAGTTGCACACGCGATATGGCCGGGTACGTGGATTACAGGGGTGCGCGGGAAGTTCCACACGCGATATGGCCGTGTACGTGGATTTCAGGGGTGCGCGGGAAGTTCCACACGCGATATGGCCGGGTACGTGGATTGCAGGGGTGCGCGGGAAGTTCCACACACGATATGGCAGGGTACGTGGATTTCAGGGGTGCGCGGGAAGTTCCACACGCGATATGGCCGTGTACGTGGATTACAGGGGTGCGCGGGAAGTCCCACACGCGATATGGCCGGGTACGTGGATTGCAGGGGTGCGCGGGAAGTTCCACACGCGATATGGCCGGGTACGTGGATTGCAGGGGTGCGCGGGAAGTTCCACACGCGATATGGCCGTGTACGTGGATTACAGGGGTGCGCGGGAAGTCCCACACGCGATATGGCCGGGTACGTGGATTGCAGGGGTGCGCGGGAAGTTCCACACGCGATATGGCCGGGTACGTGGATTGCAGGGGTGCGCGGGAAGTTCCACACGCGATATGGCCGGGTACGTGGATTGCAGGGGTGCGCGGGAAGTTCCACACGCGATATGGCCGTGTACGTGGATTTCAGGGGTGCGCGGGAAGTTCCACACGCGATATGGCCGGGTACGTGGATTTCAGGGGTGCGCGGGAAGTTCCACACGCGATATGGCCGGGTACGTGGATTTCAGGGGTGCGCGGGAAGTTCCACACGCGATATGGCCGTGTACGTGGATTTCAGGGGTGCGCGGGAAGTTCCACACGCGATATGGCCGTGTACGTGGATTTCAGGGGTGCGCGGGAAGTTCCACACGCGATATGGCCGGGTACGTGGATTTCAGGGGTGCGCGGGAAGTTCCACACGCGATATGGCCGTGTACGTGGATTACAGGGGTGCGCGGGAAGTCCCACACGCGATATGGCTGGGTACGTGGATTGCAGGGGTGCGCGGGAAGTTCCACACGCGATATGGCCGGGTACGTGGATTGCAGGGGTGCGCGGGAAGTTCCACACGCGATATGGCCGGGTACGTGGATTGCAGGGGTGCGCGGGAAGTTCCACACGCGATATGGCCGTGTACGTAGATTTCAGGGGTGCGCGGGAAGTTCCACACGCGATATGGCCGGGTACGTGGATTGCAGGGGTGCGCGGGAAGTTCCACACGCGATATGGCAGGGTACGTGGATTTCAGGGGTGCGCGGGAAGTTCCACACGCGATATGGCCGTGTACGTGGATTTCAGGGGTGCGCGGGAAGTACCACACGCGATATGGCAGGGTACGTGGATTTCAGGGGTGCGCGGGAAGTACCACACGCGATATGGCAGGGTACGTGGATTTCAGGGGTGCGCGGGAAGTCCCGCACGCGATATGGCCGGGTACGTTGATTTCAGGGGTGCGCGGGAAGTTCCACACACGATATGGCCGGGTACGTGGATTTCAGGGGTGCGCGGGAAGTACCACACGCGATATGGCAGGGTACGTGGATTTCAGGGGTGCGCGGGAAGTCCCACACGCGAAATGGCCGGGTACGTGGATTTCAGGGGTGCGCGGGAAGTCCCACACGCGATATGGCTGTGTGCTCCCAGGCATTACCTGTACACCCTCCACGGCCCCTGCAGGCAGCACACACCACAGGGAACTACCCTGCACACCTGCTCATGTCTCCCACCACCCCCACCCCCCATCCACCAGGGACACCCTCCACCAGGCCCCCACCCATGTCTCCCACCACCCCCACCCCCCATCCACCAGGGACACCCTCCACCAGGCCCCCACCCATGTCTCCCACCACCCCCAGCACTGTGGGGAACCTGCCAGCAGGCCCCCACCCATGTCCAACCCATGTCTCCCACCACCCCCACCCCCAGCACTGTGGGGAACCTGCCAGCAGGCCCCCACCCATGTCCAACCCATGTCTCCCACCACCCCCACCCCCCATCCACCAGGGACACCCTCCACCAGGCCCCCACCCATGTCTCCCACCACCCCCAGCACTGTGGGGAACCTGCCAGCAGGCCCCCACCCATTTCCCCCTGGCCCCAGGTCCTGACGATACACAATCATGGCAGTAATGGCCAGCATACCCAGCACAAACACCCAGGCAAGGATTGCATGCACCCACATAGTGAATGCAATCACATGACACAACCCCAAAGGCAAGTATGCAAAAGAACACATGTCTGTCACACACACATACACAATGGGTGCAAGTGAATGTCAAAACCCATATCATGACATGTAAGAAACCAAAGAGAAAATAACACAAGTGTAAGATAATATAAAAATGTATTAAAAACACAAATCAAGTAAACCAATAAAACTTACAACTATGTGGCAAAGTAAATAAAAGGTCCATGTCTGAGAACAAAAATGATAAACCAAAAAACAAAGGATGAAAAAATCAATATAATTTGTCCAAAGCAAAACCATGTAGTAGGAAATCAAAGAAAAACCATTACGTCATGGTGTAAACAATAAAAAATTAAAAAAATGTATCTCCCAAAATATATCAATATATACAGGAATGTTCCAGGGTCCACGAGCCCAACAGCACAAATGAAACCTAATACTAACTAATAAAATAAATATGTACAAAAAAGTGGCCATTGTCCGAGCGGTCCAAAATAATAAAAATAAATAAAGGAAACCTAGCACTAACTAACTAAAAAACTATATACAAAGGCAGCGGGCTAGTCCTGCGGCTCACTTGGTGATGCTGGCCAGGGCATCCTCGAACTCCATGTCAATGTCCTGGAGGCGGGACTCTGTCCTGGCCCCGAGGTCTCGCAGGGACAACCCCATGTGCTCACCAAAATCCCTGCGAGCCTCCTCGAGGCACTCAGCCCACCTCAATGCCCGATGCATGGAGATCTCCGCCCTAGCCATGGCGAGCCGCTCCTCTTCCGCCCGCTGCCGCTCCGCACCTATCCGCTGGCCAAACTCCTCCCACACGGAACACACCGCCATGCCAGGGTTGCCCTGCCCTCCGGCCGATGCCTGCCCCTCTGATCTTGATGGCCCTGAGCCATGATGCCTCCCACGTCGAGCCCGCTGCTGCCTCCGACGCCACTGCCTCTGCCAGCACGACGGCATCCAGGCTGATGGTAACCACCGACGCCGTCGTGCACGTGCCCTGCCCGATGATGCCGGCACATCTTCCATCTGCTGGGGTCCACTTGCTGTGTCGTCCACCCCTGCTGGACCTCCGACTCCCAACTGTGGCAGGGATGGGATCCCCACCGAGCTGGCTGCATTGGTCGGGGCAGGTCCACAGGGGGCCATGGTGGCATCTGGGCCGGAAGACGGCAAGGAGAACGACCGTTGGATAGCCTGCACAGAGGAGGAGAGGGCCGTCAGATTGGCCAACACATGCAGGAACCCCCCGAACATGGCCGATCCCAATTGGGCCACGTCGGCACGGTGCACTTCGTGATGACGTGCGTGCTCCTCCCGGGAAGCACGCACGTCATCACGAATCACAGCCGTGCGCATCGCGACCCCAATCAGGACCTGCTCCACGCGGCCAGGGGTTCCCACGGCCGCAGGTGGAGGGGAGTCAGTTGACATGGACATCCCCACTACCTGCGGACGGGCCTGGGACGGGGCATCCCTGCTGGTGCATGGTGATGCACTCACAGGGTCAGGTACAGCGACATGCACAGGCACCTCCACGGTGACCTGTGCTGCCTCCTGCCCCTGGCCCTGGACTGCACCACTTGCACCAGCAGGGATGCTCCCACCAGGCCCCATGTGTGCACCAGTGTCGGCCTCCTCCTCCTGTGTGCAAACCACCAACCTGGATGGCTCCTCACCGTCTCCCGCCGTAGCAGGCCCCTGTGGGGGCTCACCCACCCCTTCCGCTGCAGCCGTGGGGGCATCCCCGCCGCCTTGCTCCACAGCGCCGTCTCCGCCCTCTTCTTCACTAGCCGCTGCGTAGAGGGAGACAAAGGACACAAGCATCAGGCTACTGTAAAATGGTCCCCTAGACAGGAAGCAATAGCAGATGAGCACCCCTGTCAAAGTACACTTCCATCATGTCCCTCCACAACACATGGGTCAGTCCAGGCAAAACACACACAGTAACAGGCATGGTGCATGCCAGGCACATTTCTATGCATGTCCAATTGACTCTTGAAACATTCAATGATATGTGACTCACATGCATCATGGCTCATGCATATCACATGCACACACTTCACCTCAGTCACATCCATCTGGCCCCAAACACAACGAACACAGGCGAAACAAGGGTTAGTTGGGTGCGTCACAGAATCTGTGCATTGTCACACACATGTGTCATGCATCCATGGCATGCACAAGTCACAGACACGCAGGTCAGGCACACAGACATGGCTACCATATATGTACCTGGCATCAGCACCCATCCTTCACCCCCATCCATGTCCATGTCCAGGTACAGAGACTGGCATGCTCTCATGTCCTAAATCTGCATAGGGCTCCCCATGCCACATTTCAACACATGCAACAACCATGTGGGTCACACATCACTGGTCGCACATGCATTACCATGATGTCCCTGCACACATACATGCATACATGGCCCATGGCACACATACAGGCAAGTATCATAGAACCAGCACACCGCAACATGCCCTGTCTCACACAGTAATGCTTGCACACTTACCGCTCAACTCCAGACGGGCCTCCCTCTCAAGGACCTGGGCGTGGAGCGCTGGGCGTACGCGTTCCAGGACCCTCTTCTGGATGGAACTCATGCGGCCCCGGCCCCCCTCCACGAGGCGCCGGGCCTTCACAAGGGTCCTGGACCTCAAGTCCTCCCAGCGCTTCTTGATCTTCTGGACGTTGCGGGTTGCCACCCCCTCCGCGTTGATGGCAACCACACAGTCGGCCCAGATCCTCTCCCGTCCTTCCTTGCTGGCGCGGGACGATCCAAAGAGGGCATCATACTGCCCCAGGACATGCTCCACCAGGACACCAACTTCGGTGGCAGTGAAGCTGGTGCCCCTCTGCCCCTCTGGCTTGGGGTTGCCACTGGTGCCAGATGTCGAAGTGCCCGACATGGCAACCCCAGAGGCAGGTGTGGGTGGGCAACTGGGTCCTGGGGCTGGGCTGTGGAGCGATGTAATCCCAGTTGGGAGTCTTCAGTTCCAGCAGGGGTGGACACAGCAACTGGACCCCTGCAGATGGCTGATGTGCAGGCACCAAATGGCAGGGCACGGTGGCAGCAGGCAGGCAGGCAGGCAGGCAGCAGCAGATAGCACGTGGGAGGCTGCTCAGGGCACTGGGGGGGCAGTAACTCGGCCTTCTGGGCAGGAGCGTGGTGTTCCGTGTGTTTTCGGGTGGCCAGCTTGATACGGAGTGATTTGGCACGTGAAATTCCTGCACGTCAGCGTGAAATCCGAGGAAAGGGCCTTAGCGCGTAAGTGCATCAGCACGCATACGCGATTCTATTGGACCAGAGTCCCTCACCGCGTAAGCGCGTCTGACGTGATCCGCACGGGCGTTCCCCACTCAGCACGTGATGACGGAGCACACGTGGAAATACTGCACGTCAGAGTGTCATCGCGTGTAATTGGCCAAAAGTGCGCGTACACGCGATTGGCCAATGTACGTGTATTACATCGCGTGTAATTGGCCAAAAGTGCGCGTACACGCGATTGGCCTATGTACGTGTATTACATTGCGTGTAATTGGCCAAAAGTGCGCGTACACGCGATTGGCCTATGTACGTGTATTACAGGGGTGCGCGGGCACTTACACACGCAAGTACGTCAGCGCACCTGTATGCCTGCTGCGTGGGAATTTCCACACGCTATTGGAGTGGGAACTAGATTCCAGGGGTGCGAGGGTCACACGCTCGCCTAGAACACGCACAAGGCATTAATTTGCGCACTTATCAATAAACAAGCCAGATGCCAGGATGAACATACCGTTCCTAGCAGCAGTGGCAGTGGGCTACCAAAGGAGGAGGAGGAGGAGAGTCAGGGCCAGAATATTCACACCCAGAACCAGCCTATTCGGGATGCCTGATGACCAGGTGTATGGGAGGTACAGGTTTCCAGCACACATCATACTGGACCTGGTCAGTGAGTGGGAGGATGACCTCACATCACCCACCCTGTGCTCCCAAGCACTCAGCCCCCTGCAGAAGGTCCTGAATGTACTGCACTTCTTGGCCACTGGATCCTTTCAGCGGACAAGTGCCATAGTGGGTGGTGTGTCACAGGCCACGCAGTCACGCTGCCTACACCAGGTCTTGAACATCATCACTGCACGGCCATCAGTCCGCAGGCACATATATCTCCCCAGGACTCATGCAGAAAGGCGGACGTGCATCCAGGAATTCTATGGTGTGGCTCAATTCCCCAAAGTGCTTGGTGCAATTGACTGCACACATGTGGCTCTACGTCCACCCAGGGCAACAGAGCACATCTATAGAAACCGCAAGCACTGGCATTCCATCAACGTGCAAGTTGTATGCAATGCCAAGGGAATAATCACATCAGTATATGCCAACTATCCCGGGTCCACCCACGACAGCTTCATCTACAGAATGTCTACACTATGCCGGGACCTGGAGGCTGGCCAGCATGGAGATACATGGCTGCTTGGTGAGCATGAATGCCACTGCACATGCATGCATGTCAGATACTGGGTCATGACACAACACCACTAATGATACCCATCACCACCTCCGCAGGGGACAGTGCCTACCCTATCAGCCCCCACATGATGACCCCAATCCGGAACCCCACCACGCCACCCGAGGTAAGGTACAACACAGCCCACATTGCAACACGGGGCATAGTGGAGCGCACATTCGGAGTGCTGAAGTCACGCTTTCGCTCCCTTGACCGTTCTGGCGGGCAGCTGTTATATGCTCCCCGAATAGTGTGCAGGATCATAGTGGCAGCATGTGTCCTGCACAACGTTGCAACACGCCGGGGCCTGCCCGTGGACATGGTGGTGCCCCCACATCCACAACCACATGCACGCCCGCTGCGCATGGGAGGGGAAAGGGCACGGGGGGTGGCAGCCCGTACGCAACTGGTGGCCAACTTCTTCACCTAGGAATCACAGTGCTGGCTAGTGCACACTGCTCTGGCACATACCATCTGACAATCAATGATGACACTACCTGACAATGTCACAAAATTACTCGACAATAAACTGTCAGATACACATCAGCCTGAGATTGTTAACATGGAAGTGTCACTATGTGTGCACCCCTACCTACACATACACCAGCAATGCATCACAACGAGAAGACACAACTCCATCAATCAAATATGCATTGCCACAGGCGATTCACTACATGACAACATTGCCATGTCACCCATCCCCTTCACAGTCCCGCCACTGAGGACACCATGTCATGGTATGTGAGAGCAAACAAACTGGCCATCACAACATGACACCGGTGTCACAAATAGCAGTGCCCCAAATGGAACATAGCCGCACTTGAACAGCTAACCGCGCTGGAGCCACTGCTACACACCTGTGTAAGAGTAATTTCAATCAAATTACACACCAACCCACCCTGAAGCCCACCCAAACAAGACACAATGCATGTAATCAATGGTAGTCTCATTACCTGATTCTGCTGGTATGTCCTCACCGTCCAGATGTACAGTGATGGCGCCACGCAAAAGTGTCAGTGCACATCTACCGACATGTAGTCTGACTCCAGAGAGTATGCCCGTGTGAAGAACTGTGTGAAATACCTGCAAAACATGAGCAACATATGTAAGTAGAGGCACATATCAAACCATCATGCATAGTTAGGTGCAACAACAATGTACACTATGAATGTCTACACAATATTGACTATGGACTGGCCAACAGCTCATGGGAGTCCAATGTCACCGTGTAATTTGCTGTCACTTGGGCACACCCTTTGCAAGCCCATGGAAAGGGAAGCAGGAGGGGTGTGGATGTCTGCTACCCAAGCATCTAAACCAAACTCAGGACAAGCCTGCATGTGCCCAGCCACAATACAGTGTATGCCCAGGTACCCACACAAGGCAACACTCTTGGAAAAGAAAAAAGAAAATTGAGAAAAAATGGCCATGAAAGGGCCGGCGGGGGGGGGGGCACCTATGAGGTCCGAGGACAGGATGCACGCCACAATCCACCTGTGTGGATCATGGGAAACTAAAACAACCCATAGGCTCGTGGCCCACACGGCTACTCTGTTGTGGGAGATGAGTCGCTATGGCTCTGGCCAGACCCTGCAGCTGACTCTGGAGGTGGGGGAGCTGCCTCAGAAGATGGTGTGACAATGGGAGGCAGCCCACGCAAAGCACGAGTTTGCTCCTCCATGGCTGCAAGCAGGCGGGTCTGGTAGTTCTGGTTCTGGGTTATAATCATGCGGAGGTCCCCATGCAGTAACTCCCGGGATGACCTGACCTCCGCACGAGTTGCCTGCATCTCGGCCGAGAGCGTCCGTGTCAGACGCTCCAGCTGCTCCTCTGTCCTTCTATGGGATGAAGCCTCAAGCTCTAACAGGGTCGACCTGAGGTGACGGAGTTCTTCCCTCAGGCCTTCCCTGTGGCGCTGGGACTCCATGGAAAGTGATTCCCGCAGAGTCGCCAGTGCCGCCCGCCTGTCCATGTTGGACGCCAACATATCCTCCCTGTGTGCCTGGCAGATGGACTCTGTAGCCTGCTCCAGTCGCTCCATCAGCCTTTCTGGGGGGACAATGGAAGTGGCCACCCTATCCATGGCCTGTGCAATCATCTCGGATGATGCTGCCTGTTGGGTGGCCATACCGTAGATGGATTGCTCCCAAACGGTATTGCCAGGTGGCATACGGCCACCACGTTGACGGGCACCACACCTGCCTGGGGCAAGGCGGACTGCGCCTTGCTGTGCCGGCAAGGCCTCAGGCTGCAGGACTGCATTCCCTCTCTGATCTGCAGCCCCAGGAACAGGATCAGAGATTGGGTGGTGTGGCCCTGCATCCGTAACCACCGGAGGCTGATCTGCCGACACTGACATCCCCATTGAGGGCAATGGCCCGGCTGCAGGTGGGTCGGACAGAGCAGATTCTCTCCCAAGAACACTCACCTGCGACTGCACATAGGTGTCATCCTCCGAGTCTACACCTGAATACTGCTCGGGGGAGGAACCCCCAGAGACACCCCTCGACAGCACGACCTGCAGCACTTGTGGGTTTTCACCCACAAACACACCACGTCCCTCACTTGTGGTAGGTCGGCCCGGGTTGCCCTCCTGGGACGGCTCAACCACCACATCCCCAGCATCAACAAGTGCTTCGTCCCCTGCAAAGACATGAAAGAGAAAAATGGAAACAGGCATTAGCACCATGGCATGCAACAAGGGCTGATGAACAACAGAGGCAGTAGTTCTACGACACATGTCCCACATGACTGGGAGACCTCCTATGCATTCACCATCACTGGGTCTGTAGGGGAGGCTCAGGGCATACAATGTACAGATTGGAGAGCAACGCCTGCTCACCATGCTGCCTAGCACTGCCATCACACATTGGCCGGTGATTGCCATGTCAAAGGCACATGCCATCACACACATGGCATGTGACATAGCCACCAAGTGAAGAGGGAGAGGAGGGCTACTTTTTTGGATTTCAACCACTCTGGTCCTGACATTGCATCGTCACATCAATAAGTAAACATGTTGTACATGGATCTGCTAGTCCAAATTGGCCACGATGCACAGTGCCTTGTCTACATCAACAAAATGCAGTAAACAATGTGATTCCACCTCCCCATCACCTGTAAAGGATTCATATTGCATTCGTGAAGCACCGGTCCAGAAATGTATGAAGGTACAGCGGAGCACTGAGGGGTGGTGGGGCAGAAGGGGATGCCAGTCAACAATCCTACTGGTGCTGGTCTCATTCATGTCACGCAAGTGCAGGGGTGGGTGGCACAATGAAGTGCAAGGGGAAGTGGCGGCTGGAAGTGCTGTACAAGGTAAGTAGGACTTGACGTCAAGGGCAGATGGTGTTAGGCGCAGACAAGTGCTGGGGGGTGGCCTATAGGGGTACAGAGACAATCATGCAGTGCTGTGGGCTCGGAGGGGACAGGGGAGGTACACACTGCATCTGGCTCGGCAAGGTCCTTGCAGATTTCTATGTGTCCTGCAGAGTTGTCACATGCCGCAGATATGTGCCCTTGGATTGGGGATCTCATCTTGGTGAAAAGGGTGAGGCGCTATTGCCTTTGGAGCATGTGGCAGGCCAGTTTGCCAGAGGATGGCCATGATGCAGGACATTCCCTCTCTGCCACCCGGCACCTGTGGTTTGGGTTCACAAGATCCGAGTCATGCCAGGACTCTGCATTGGCATGGGGCTTCAGACAGGTGGTCATGACCGTGGCAAAGACATCCAGTGTACCTGACATGGAGTGGAGCATGGAGTGGGCCCTGTCAGGATGGGAGTGAGCCTAAGGGGGAGCTGGATGGGGGGGAGATTTTGGCAGCATGAGCCTCGACTGACACACACTTCATGGGTCGGAATACCAAGAAGGTGTGTGACAGTGGTGAGGGTGGCTTTGCCTGTGGGGTGGTGAGGGTGAGCTGGGAGGATAGGAGAATGTGATCACTCCAGGAGAGAGGAGTGCAGAGATGGACGGAGAGGGGAAAGTCAGATGAGATCAGAGCATCAAGAGTGTGCCCTGCAGAATGAGTAGGGACAGACGGGAGTCTAGAGGGTGAGAGGGAGTTGCTGAGGTCACAGAAAGGTCACGTGGGGGCGTCAACAAGCATGCAGGTGGATGCGTACAGCACCAAGGAAGAGGATTTCTGTGTCTGGGGACATGAGTGAGGAGGAGAGGTGAGGACACTCAGAAAGGAAGTAGTACATTTGACCAGTTTTCCCAGACACAGTACGCACAGTTTGTGAATGTCAAGGTGTGGTGGAGAGAGACGTCACACAAGCCATTCCAGAGTGGAGTAGGTCTAAGTAGGAGTGACAGTGGCAGGAATACCCTCAGGGAAGCCAAGGGCACACCCCCCCTGCACAGTAGTGGCGGGCCAAGGAGAGGGTCTCCTGAACATCAGGTAGGAGTGTGTGAAGGATGCAGACAGAGCTGGCCGTCAGACATGTTTCCATGAGACCAAGGATGTCAAGGTGCATAACCTCATGTAAGTGACAGATATCGGAGGAATGCCTGATGCAGCCGCAGTGAAAGGAGTGTAATTGTGGAGGAGGTTGACAGCCTTGTAGGACTTACGGGGAGTGCTAGAGATCAGAGGTGCAGCATGTGTAGGAGTTGGAGTGGGAGGCGGAGAAGGTTCATGGGAGGGTGCAGGGAGGCAGTGCAGGATTGATGAGGAGAGAGGAGGGGGGACAGCAGGAGAGGTAAGGAAGTTGATGAGATGTGGGTAGCATTTCTCAAGGAGATTGAGGTTGGCCTAAGGGCCTTGGACTGAGACGCTCCCATTACCATGCACATCAATAGTGGCCTCTGAGGATTGGAAGGAGGCCAGGAGTACACCCCAACGGGTCCCACCATTGATGGTGGAAGAGGAGCAAGGAGAGAGGACAGGGACCATGTGAAGGGTCTATGGGACAGGCAAAGGCATGTATGAGCAGATGTCAGTGAGAGTTAGCTTTGAGTAGGCTCAGATGCACTGGTCAGCAATAGGGTGGGTCGCATTGGAGGGCAGGGTGCCGTCATTTGACTTTTGGCAAGCAGGTGTCGTGAGTAGGGCACGATGGTCTGAACTGTAGAAGTCATGGAAGATAGACCATGAAGAGCAGCATGGAGTGTGAGGGAATGGGGCTCGAAACCAGACGGTACCAAAGCCCACAGGTAGGAGGTGGATGTCAAGGCAACATCCACAGTATGACAGCATGTTGGTTGGCATTTATATACAGAGGACGCATTAGCATGTGGTATCATTGCATGTCAGGCATGTGAAGATGAAACTTGAATGGCTGGGGGAAAGTATAGGAATGGTATGTAAGACATCAGATGAATAGACAGGGGAGTATGAGCAACAATGTAGTGACAAAATGACAATTCAAGGGCAACTTCCATGGTGTCGGCCCATATGTGCACTGTTGCCAGTAGGGATAGTGCTGTGGGCAGATGGTGTTGCACTGAACATACTGGATGAGGCACATGGGTGCCACTATCAACTCTGCCACACACCCCCTTGACAGGCACCCAACATGAATGCTTCACACACACACCATGCACATGGATAATACACACATGCATGTGCACTCACCGGATGATGCCTCGTAATCAGGGAGATCTCCCACACCTTGGAGTTGTCCCTCGGTGACGTAGGATCCAGCTACGGACTCGTGTGGTGTGAGTTCTATTTCCTGTGCTGGGGACCCACCTCCAGTCACCAAGGTTGCGGCATGACTTGAGGCCAGCTTATCCTTTGCCCTGCGCTTAAGGTCATTCCAGCGCTTCTGGCAATCACTAGCTGTGCGCCTCACTACTCCAAGGGCACTTATTCTGTCAGCAATGGTCTGCCAGTGTGCCTGGCGTCTGGCATGTGTGGTCTTGGACCCTGCAACGATGACCATTTCCCTATCATGATCTGACACATACTGAACAAGTGCATTCAGTTCGGCGTCTGTGAAGCTTGGCTTCCTTGATGGGCCGGACTGTGCAGCCGTGCCTGGGGCATCAGCCTGTGCCGGACGTGCACTCTTCCTCTTGCGCTTGGAAGGGGGTGGGGATCCAGAGTGTCCTACGCCGCTGTGGACACTAGGGGCAGGAGCCGTGGTGGACTCAGTACTGGGTGTGTGGGATTGCCCACTCAGCATGGGAGTAGGTGCAGGCATTGGGGGTAGTGGGATGGGGTCAGGCCTGATCTGAGGTGCATGAACTAGGACCGACACAGTCTTGGCAGGGTGTATGAGAGGTGGGGTGGATGGAGCCACACCCTGGCTACGGGGGCCAGCAGATGACCTATCTGGCATAGATGCGCGTGCCCTGATGACACCAATGTGCACCGGTGCACGTGCAGTGGACCTGCTGACCTGGATGTCAGCGATGGGATCACCCTCGGACAGGTCTGGTGCCACAATGGCCTGGTCCGACAAGGGCTGATCAGGGTTGGTATCAGCCACATGACTCTCAACTGGGGGGGGGGGGGCATGGGTGTCCCTGACTGGTCCTCCAGACTGGGGGTGACAGGGGCACCCTGCAAGTCACAACCACGTCCCCTAGTGGATCCTCCACGGCCACCACGTGTGGCTCGGCCACCTTTGCCACCCTTACGGCTTGCACGCCTCCCAACCATGGCACTGATGGTATTGTGCGTATGGGAGTCGGTGTGCACAATTGTCCTGGGCAATTGGGTGTCAAAGGGGTTGGGTACCAGATGGTATTCGTACCCTAGTGCAGTGGCAAGGCTATATGACACCCCTGGGGAAAGATGACGGGTCACGCAACGCACAGGCACCCCAAAAAAGTTAAGGAACGTGCACAATACCCCTCCTAGACCACGTGTGCTGATGGAAAACCCTGCACTACGCTGTGGCATCCAGTAACACAATGAACGTATGCGTGTCACACGCAGCCTAGAATGACCTCTGAAGGGGTAGGCTACACACGGGGCAAGCACAGAAGTTAGATACGTGCGTGACTCACCGTCTGCCAGGTAAAAGAGCGTGAAAAATGAGCGTGTTTGGTTGGCAACACCCCCGCCAAAAGAAGATGTGTACGCTGTCTGAGGTGACAGGACAACAGTGGAAGGGGACACTGTTTGAGGGAACAGGCCCAGGTAAACCAGTACAAGAGGAAAAAGAGAAAAAGCTGTCAGAGGTAACAGGGAGTACGAACTGGAAACGCCGTGAAGTAAATCGCGTGTGAAACGACAAGAAGTACAGAATTCACCCACTCGCTCTCCACGAAAAGCACGTACAAGGAAATGGTGTTCAACACTACCTTATATACAGGCCCACACGTACAGCGTCACTTACGGCGTGTACGTGCTTGGCCCATGTTCACCAATCACACGCTTTGTCACTTCTGCGTGTGGATCCTTTTTCACCAATCACACGCTTTGACACTCCTGCGTGTAGCTCACTTTTCACCAATCACACGCTTTGTCACTCCTGCGTGTGGATCCTTTTTCACCAATCACACGCTTTGACACTCCTGCGTGTAGCTCACTTTTCACCAATCACACGCTTTGTCACTCCTGCGTGTAGATCCATTTTCACCAATCACACGCTTTGACACTGCACGTGCAGGTAACTATAGACGCACATATGCTGGTGACGGGTTTTCGCGCGATTCGCTGAGTGTGGGGTTTTCACGTGCAAAATCACTCCCTATCAGGCTGTCCACGCGTTCAAACACGAAAGACCACGCTCCTGGCCAGGAGGCCGAATTAAAGTCCCCCAGAGCCCTGAGCACGCTCCCACCTGCCATCTGCTGCTGCCTGACTGCCTGCTGGCCACGTGCCCCACAGTGCTGGTGGGTGGGGGTGGTGGGAGACATGGGTGGGGGCCTGGTGGAGGGTGCCCCTGGTGGATGGGGGGTGGGGGTGGTGGGAGACATGGGTGGGGGCCTGATGGCAGGTGCCCCTGCACTGCTGGGGGGTGGGGGTGGTGGGAGACATGGGTGGGGGCCTGGTGGAGGGTGCCCCTGGTGGATGGGGGTGCAGGGGGACATGATCAGGTGTGCAGGGTAGTCCACTGTTTTGTGGGCTGCCTGCAGGGGCCGTGGAGGGTGTACAGGGTACACCTGTGAGGGCCCACCCAGCCTATTCGCATGTGATAATTCCCACGCACCCCTGTGATACACGTACCCTGGCCAATCGCGTGTTGAACTTCCCGCTACCCCTGTAATACACGCACCCTGGCTGTTCGCGTGTGATAATTCCCGCGTACCCCTGTGATACACGTTCCCTGGCCTATCGCGTGTTCTACTTCACGCGTACCCCTGTAATACACGTTCCCTGGCCAATCGCGTGTTGAACTTCCCGCTACCCCTGTAATACACGCACCCTGGCTGTTCGCGTGTGATAATTCCCGCGTACCCCTGTAATACACGTTCCCTGGCCTATCGCGTGTTCTACTTCACGCGTACCCCTGTAATACACGCACCCTGGCTGTTCGCGTGTGATGATTCCCGCGTACCCCTGTAATTCACGTTCCCTGCCTAGTCGCGTGTAGTACTTCCCGCGTACTCCTGATTTGAAGATTGCCCGCTTTGCTTTCCTTGTTTGCCTGCCCTGTGAAGTGGTCCAGGGTTAGCGCAGCCCTTAGCGATGATTTAGCGATTTTGATGGCTTTTCCTTGCGCGAGGGCGTTCTTGGGGGCGTTACTGGCGCTGCTGCAGGCTCGCTGCGATTCTCTGCGCCACGGCTGGTTTGGGAGCTTGAAATCCATGAATACGCTGTGCGCGGAAATCTGTTTTAGCGCACGTGCCTGGCGCAGACTATCGCAGGCGCACGCTGTGCGCCAGCCGCGTGCGCTACTTGTGCGCTGGATTCTATGAATTACCCTGATAATTTGTCGTCGAAGCACAGCTTTATAGCAATCCCAATTATTTGTAGCAATGTATCATCAGTTTTATTATGTGTATTAATTAAGAAAGGTATAAACTGCTCATCTTTCAACTGTGCAGATTTAAGTCTCTATCTATTTGATTTTTGGAGTATGATAGGTCCATCAATAACATCTTCCAAAATAGGCTCCCCAGCTAAAACAGCTAATGAAGGCTTACCACAGAGTGAAACAAAGACAAAGGTGTAGTCCAAGTTGCCAGAAATCTTAAGCCCGATATTTCAGAAATTGGGAGTTGAGGAGGAGTCGCTTTAGTCCCGGGGGAATGGAGGTTCGTGAGTTGGAATACCCAATTCCCCAACTCTTTCAGGACTATGGCTATGAAAAACAACATCTTTGGCTTCAATGATCTGATACTCCTGCAAGAAACATGGCTGACAGCGCTTTCCAGATAGAACGTTTTACCACGTTCCATCAGCTAGCCTCCAACCAAACAAGAGGAAGAACTTCTGGAAGCATGACTATAGCAATTCAATACTCGTTTGTATCTGATTTGGTATTGATCGATTCAAACACAAAGGGACTACAGCCGTTGAGTTAAATCTACAAGCCGAGAGACACCAGCAGCAATCGATTGTGGTGGCAAATGTCTATTGGAATCCGGCTTGACAGGAGGTGGACATCTTCCTGGAAAGATTTTCAGATCTACTGCTGAAGATAAAATTCCAGTTTGGGTCCGCAGAAATCATATTGGCAGGAGACTTTAATGCCCAGTGTGTTTCCACATATAGCCCTCACGCAGAGAGGGAAGTGAAATAAAATGGTCTGCACAAGGGGAACAGTGGCTATCTTGTCTCTTATACTAGAATATGGTCATGGCTAATGGTTCTAACATATGAGATGAACCACCCACAGCGACACAGACAAGAGGCTCCTCTAGTTCAATTCTGGACTATGTATTTCTCTCCCCAGTTCTTTTCGCACACTGTGTCACTTTCCAAATATTCATAGGGGGCATAAGTGACCATAATCAAGCTATTTGCTCCTTACAATGAGCGTGCATTGGGGTTCAACTTGGATTGTGCCCTACAGTGTTGGTCAATGTGGGTCGGATCAGACTCGGATAGTTCTAAGGGTGTGGGTGCAGTCCTGAATGGGAACTTATCCAGGGGATGTGCAGGCATGACTGAGGAGGAAATGGTAAGTGAGTGCACACCTGTAAACCTCCAGGCCTTTCTATGGCTGGGGGTGCTTGCCTTACATAGGTATCAGAAGCACCCCCACCAACTTGATGAGGAAGGATGGCTTAGATGGAAAGGACTTCATAAAGCACTAAGGAACTTAGGGGCATTGGCAATTGATTTAGCCACACATAGATCTAAAAAAAAGTCCCTGTTGAACGAATACAGAAATTGGGGCCAGGTCCAGAGACATATTAGATATCAGAGGGATGGAGAGTCAATGTTGAGAACATTAGGGAAGGGAAACTCTCATAACTTCTGGGGCCTGATCAATCAAAATGAGACCTTGCAACCAGCGGTGCAAAGTAATGTGGTTGCGGAGAAAGAATGGTGCACCCACTTTGCAGCAGTATATAAGAAATCATCAGCTGATATCTTTAAAAAAGATTTAGGCTAACCATGGTCCATGGAAATCTCGGAGGGCCTGATTTAAGAGCTCATTGCCAGGTCCTTGTCCTCTAGAGACTCGGGGCCTAATAGCCTGACAAATCAGTTCCTGAAGAGCAATTGGACCATATGGTCTAGCATATCGCTTCCCTGACTCTTGGACGTCATCAATTATTATTCCTATCTTCAAGGGGGGTGACTGGACTGATCTGGGGAGCTATCATCTGATCGCCCTGTTTGAAGCAGATAGTAAAATCTTGTAGGACTGCTATTCAAGGAACTGGAGGCCTGGGCATCGCAGAATAAGATATTGTCAAAATTACAGATTGGGTTCAGAAGAGACCAATCTACCTCCTTGAATGGTCTGGCTCTAAATTTGATCAGCAAAAAAATCTTGGATGCAGAGTGGGACAGTACTGTATGGAGCATAGATAGACCTATCAAAGGTGTTCGACACGGTTAGTAGAGAACTCCTCTGGTTGAAATTGGACACCTGGGAGATTCTGTGGCAGCAATTGGCAATCCTTGTGAGTTTGCACAAAGATATCTTCCTAAAGATCAGATTAAACATATTGGGAGAGTTGTCAACTCCAGTGGCCGTGGAGCGAGGGGTCAGACAGGGATGCTTACTGGCTCGCATCTTCTACCTGGCTGACCTGGATAGGGCACTGGGTTGTGCGGCATTGACCAGTCCTAAGATGGGTGGACTGTACTTCAGATGACTGGCTTATGCAGATGATATATTATTTATTTATTTTTTATTTATTGGTTCATAAAGCGCCAAAAGCCCACAGGCATCGGGGCTCATAAACACAAAATTACGAACAAATAAGGTACGAGTCAAAAAAGGACCTAACCGAACTCAGGGAGCAGAAGAGCCTGCTCACTACTTGAAGAGATATGTTTTTAATCTTTTCTTAAAAGCTATATAGTTGGATTCCAATCTGATACCTAGCGGAAGGTTGTTCATTTTCGTTTTGCAGCCAGCACAGGAAAAGCTATTCCCAGACCATTCCCAGACCATTAGCTCGTTTGTGGGCTGGAACTGCAATCATACCCAGTACCTCCGATCTAAGAGAGCACTTGGGTACGCGTTGAACGATTTAGTCCTACTGGACCACCACCTAGTCGGCTTGCAACATCTCTTAAATGCCTTGAGTAACTATGCAATTGGAAATTACTTAATGATCAATGTAAAAAAATCCAAGATAATGATTTTTAGAAGACCAGGAAAGCATGCCTCTAGTCGAAAGTGGGTCTTGGGAGAGGATGAGATACCAACGGATAAAATAGTGACCTACTTGGGTTTTAAATTATATTCATTTCCCACTGTTAGCCAGATCTAGCTCAACCTGTCTGGGAAAGCTTGTCAGCTGGCTTGCCAATTGAAAAAGGTGTTTATTATTCATTTTAATTTTTCACTGGAGCCACTGACTAGATTCTACAGAGCTAAGGTTCTCCTGGCGCTGTTTATGGAATAGACATAAAACCACTGTTATGGCAGATAAACTGGGATAGAGTTGAGGGACGCCTATGGAAAAAGGTCCTGGCCCTTCCTCTGAATCTTCCCATGTCAAGTCTAAGATTAAAACTGGGACTAAGCTCTATGAAGATGTCAGTGGAGTGGTGTTTGATCTCATTATATAGGTCGATATTAGTTCCCCACCCGGACTCCCTATATCAGAATATTGAGGTCCTAGGGAAGCAAAATTCATCTTCCTTCTTGCAGAGATAAAAAATGTAGTGCTCAGGACTTTGTTAGCATGTGATAGTGAACAGGAGGCCTTAGTCACAAATCCATTGAGTGTAAAGTGGTTTCTGGAGCGTATGGACTGGATCTGAACCATTCATAATATGCACAATCTGGTACTGGCAAAGTCATTTCTTCTAATTGACAAAAAATGGGGTGTATTCTGAGATATTTAAGGTGATTCCCTAGCTCAAAAGTAAGACAAGAATTTGTAAGGGTACGCCTCAACCTGGTTTTGAACGGGGAGGTTTTATCCCATTGCAGTAAGACCAGACCTGTGGTGGAAGGTTGCCATTTATGCAAAAGAGG
This sequence comes from Ambystoma mexicanum, assembly GCF_040938575.1. NCBI lineage: Eukaryota > Metazoa > Chordata > Amphibia > Caudata > Ambystomatidae > Ambystoma > Ambystoma mexicanum. The sequence continues at coordinate 291,841,818 of NC_090936.1, read as the reverse complement.
TGACAGCTCAGTTCTTGAAGCATATCTTGCTGGACTGCAGAGGGTCATGGGGCTGCAGGCTTTCATACACTTTGTGGAAGGTGAGGATAGACTGCATTCAGAGATGTTCTGGGACAGGCTGATAACAAGCGAGGAAACCTCCTTAACAGATTACGTGATTCGTATACTCCAGGTTCTGGGTTTCATATCCACAAAATGAGTAAGACGTTACTGTCCGGGTGGAAATAGTAATAAGATATTTTTTAGAGATATATATGTAATTCATTTTAAGTTGAAGTTATATGTAGGCTTTCCACCATTTATACTTGAAGATGTACGAAATAACATTGGGAAAGTAATGTCAGTCTTAATGTTTGTTTTATATATGTATTATATTGTAAAAAGTCGAATGCTCGGCTATAATGCAACAACCAGCCAATCTGAAGGGAATGATGGTCAGAGGCAAACTACACACAAACAGCACCGATTATGGAACTGTGCCATGCAGAAAGAAAATATGTCTAACCTGTCCACATATCAACATTTTGGACACAATCAAGATACACCACATGGGGAAGAACTGCAACATTATGGGTCGTTGTACATGTGCATCCAGCAATTATTTATTTGATAATTTGATATATAAAATGCCCTGGGCAGGACTACTATACTGGGGAAACGGGTTAACCTCTCAAGAAACGCATAAACCTCCGTTGTCACATCATCAAGCGATGCATCAAGAGAGTCCAGTCGGTGAGCATTTTTCTGAAGCCCTTCAAGATCTCAAAACTGCTGTACCCCATGGTAATTTCAGTACTGACAAAGCAGGAAAGACCTATGAATTCAAATGAATGCACATTTTCAAAACACTAGCAGGTGACTTTCACTTTTTCCACCCTTACAGATAGATACACGTATCACAACATTCAGACCTCATACTTACTATAATTTTTTCCAGTGCAGTTCATGGACATCCAACTGACGCTACACCAGCTCCACCAGACTCTCTGCAGCAATACATTTGTTCCAGACTCCCTCCAACCCAGCTACTTCTCCCCTCAAAATGCCCCAGCGCAAAAGCTTCATAGAGACTTGTCAATGCCCATGTCTCACGTCACACCACCCTACCCTTACCTCATGATTGTAATGTAACACAATCCTGACATGATATTTAGCAAAAGGTTACCACACTGGGCCACATGAGTCGTAGGCTCAACACATAACTGTTCTTTCAGCCTTCTAGAGGCACAAACCTGATATGTGGATGATTGTGCCATCACTTTTTCCAAAGCTGTTCACAGGCATCCAACTGACATTGCACGAGCCCCACCAGTCTCTAAGGCAATTAATCATTTCCAGACTTCCTCCAACACAGCCCCATATGCCCTCTGTGCTCCAACACCCCCAACCGGCCCATAGAGTCGTGGTTTGCTCAGAAGCACTTTAAGACAAGATAGCAGCACCCATGAGATGGATGGGGGTGCAGATATATACTTCAACACCAATCAATAAGGACAACTCAACGGTTTGGCAAAGGGAGTCTGTTTCCTTCTCGCTTCACAACTCCAATGAACTTCATAAAAATCATGACATTTATACTGAAAACTTGTCATCATTGACGTGTAACACTCAAAAGTTGACATGCAATTCTATTGGTTTGGGAAAGGTAACTTTAATATAGGTACTATGGGCCTCATTACACAGTAGGCGGTAGCCATGACACTATTCGCACCATGGCTACCCCCTTACCGCATTCCGGGTACGTGTTCCCAGAAGGGGGACTTAACAGGTCATTCCGACCCTAGCGGGGCTGGTAAGTCCCCATTCCGGGAACCATTCCCCATTCCCATTTGAGCCCCCATGGGGATGGGGAAGGAGCTAATAACGGTACCGTAATTTGCGGTACCGTTATTATCTCTGAAGTGGAGCTAATGACGGTACCGCAATTTGCGGTACCGTTATTAGCTCTGAAGTCCCTTAGCGGGTCCCTTCCATAACGCCTGGTAAAACCAGGCGATAGGGGAGGGACCAGCTAAGGGACCTCGTAGTAGGGCGGTAAGGGATTACCGGCACCAGTGCCCTTACCGGTGCCGGTAATCCCTTACCGCCTACTGTGTAATGAGACCCTATATCTATATCTGTATATGGTTATGGAGTGAGGGGATTGGGTAAACACTGTCAGATGGGCATCTAAGCCCTTCCTTCAAAAATGACTACTGCAGACATCACTAAAAGTACGACGTCCCATTGGTTCTACTAACTATAGGACCCTAGATTATTTGGTCCATTGTGATTGGGTTGTCACCAACCCCATGCATACTTTTCCACTTTGCTTAGCAGCACGCAGAATGGTCAGCCAGTTGCAGGGTGCCCCTTAGTTAACCAGCCTTCCTCCAGTTATTGTTGCAATCAATCATCACTTTAGTAGCCATGTGTCAATTATTTCACTATGGTTGGCCTCAAGACTGCATCTTCTGTCTGGAAAAGTTCTGATATCTTCGCCTGGCCAGGTGCCATGCATAGGTGTGGGCTCTCGCTTCTTCTTGCTCGGCTGGTCACGTGATTCGGACACCGTGAATTTGCCTATTTTCCACATAATTTGTGTATTTGATTTTTGTTTTACCCACCACCTGTCTTCGTCTTCTTACTTGACCTTTCAGAAGCAGGATATTCTGTTCTTAGTTTCAATTAAATGTAGCTACTGTTCGTCTCTTCCACTGATACGACCTTGGCTTTCCTGGCACAAGTTGCCTCTGCTGAGTTTCGTTTCAGCTGTCTCGTCTCGATTTTGCTAAATATGAAGCTTTTTCTCGTGTGGCCTTTAGTAACCTGGGTTGATTCTGCTTCTTGTGCAAAGTGGAAATACACTTATATAATGTGCTTCGTTTGAGGTAGATTATGTATAGTGGCGCTTGCTGCAATATCCTTCTATTAAGCATAGCAAGCCGCACGATTTCCTTAGCTTTCTTGTGGTTCCAAGCATATGTACAGGTGTAAACAGATCGACTATCTTCATTTTGCTTACAGCTTAAGATATCTTACATTTTGACATCGTCCTTTCACTTTAGGTTCACGATATCCTTGTTCATGGTGTTTTCGTCTCTTTACGTCTTTCTCTGGTCATCATTTCTTCTATATGGGAGTCAGTCCGGGTTCTCGTGACGTCACCATTCGTCTTCCATTAACACCTTTTTAGTTTCCTCAGGGACTGTACTAAGACGATCTTGGTTTTGTTTCATTTCATTTGTTGATACGGTTTTCTTAATGGTTACCTTACTATCCATGTTTTTCTTGGTATTGGTACTTCAATAGGTGCTGTTCTTCTGATAGGTACTGGACAGAGCCCTACTGCGGCTCTCTGCTGGTTAATTTGCTCATCATATGTCACATATTTCGGTGTGAATGTTCCTGGTACTTGAAAATGGACGGTTGGAGTGCAGGCTTTATTTGGGACCTCTTCTACACTCCCCCCTCATCGATCACTTTCACCTCCTTCTTTGGATCCATCTTCTTTGGTTCCTCTGTATTCACCTTCACTTCATCGCCTGTGTCCATTCTTTCTTCATCTTCTGGGTCTGTACATGATGGTCTGAAGAAATGTCTCTTTGGGGTCCATATCTTTATTACTCCTTTTAAACTTCCTGCTGTTCTTACATGTTCGTCTTTATTCCACGTCATTAGTTGACAGTGTCCATTTGGGCTGCAGTAAACCCATCTCCTCACATCATTTCTGTGCTTCCTGGGGTAGAGAAACTTTGTTCCTTATGGTGCGTGAATGCTGGCCTTCACAAAGGGCCTCATTACTAGGTAGGCATTAAGGGAATACCGTTACCGGTAACAAAATACCGGTAACTGTATTTTCCCAAGCCGATCACGACCCGGACCCACCGCTATTAGTGGACCCGTAAAGTACGGCGCCACCAATCGTGGCGTGGCCGCTTGCGCGCGACCCCCACACCGTAAATAGCGCCAAGGCGCTAATAGCACGCAATCACAACCCATGCGTACACGGCAATACCGGCATCCCAAAGACCCAAAAAGCATTTACCGGCATGGCGCTAATAACAGCATCGAAAACCACACGTTAAGAGACCTGAGCAGTGTTCCCATCTGCCCCAGGTGGACACAACCAGCACAGGTGGAGTCAATGGAGACAGCCAGCACTAAAGAGCACACCACACCCCTTCCCACAGCAAGATGGTCCCAACACCAGCAGCATGACATGGGCCTGCGTACATGACTGCAGTGCAGCACCAACAACAGACAGCACCGAAGAGACGTAGGAGTAGGAGGAGGAGGAGGAGGTCGAGACTGGCGCAGCAAGCACCACCGGGGCACCCAGAAACACCACAAGGGCAGCCAACAAACCCCCGGAATCAAGGCGAAGATGACCATGGTATGTGTAAGGCACAACTAAATGTGCATCTGATAGAATGTGCCCATGGCACCATGCAAACACCAGATGAGCATGATGTGGATGTGGATGAGTATTGTTGAAATGCCCAACCCGGACATGCAAGAGGCGATGGCATGGCGGGACAGGATCCGCGTCAGCATCTGAATCAGGAATAGCATCAGGAACAAAGGTGGAATATCATGCATGGAGAGATGTGCATTGTTGCCCTTGTGGCCGTCTTGAGGCCCACAAAGGGCCCTCTCCCAAAGAAAATCACACATACACAATGATGGAGACCATGCCTGTTTTTCAACTGCAGAAGAGTGTATTTTGAACATAACGTGAACAGAAAGTGCATAACCCCAACTGTGCAAACACCCTCACCTCCCTCCCCCCACAACACCCCCGAATACACCCTGCCCCCCCCTCCCCCCACAACACTCCCACGTGAGTCTCAAGGCGTGAACATGTCCTTCCCCAAATGTGGCCGATATTCCTTGATGGCCCTATTTGTCCGCTCCTTCTTCGGGTGTTTGCGATGTTGTGCGCCTGAGGTTGCGCATAGAGCGGCGTAGGGGGCTTGTTTGCCGTGAACTCCCAGAGGACGCTGGGCCTGTTTCCTCCTGGGTAGGGAGTGGACATCTGCGCTCAATAGCCTCTGCAATGCAGTTCATGGCCTGCCTGCGTTGCCCCATCTCATTGCAGATGCGGTTGGTGCATGCCTCCATGCCCTCCCTCGTCTGCCGTGCGAATGCACCAATGTCCTCCCTCAGGTGCCCTGTCTCAGCCACATGTTGACCTACCAGACCAGCCATTTCGGTCTGCCTCTGGAAGATGGCTGATAGGTCAAGTTCCACGGTGTCTGCCGGTGGAATGGCTGATGCGCCTGGATCAATAGCACTGGCATCAGGTGTGGATTCCAGGGGGCTCCATGACACATCATGTGTGTGGGTGGGCGATCCGCCTTGGCTAAACGGACCTGGTGAAAACATTGGGAATGTGAGTAAGTGGCGTGTCGGGATGGGGCTCTGACTCAGATCCTCAATCACCGGTGCTTCCTCCGCATCGGAAAGTGGGGCAGTGGCTGCTGCCTCACCCGTAGAGCTGGTGGCAGCAGAGTGCACTCCCTCCATGCTGCCTTCAATTGATGGGAGACACACTCCCGTGGTTACCACAACAGCGGCAGGCATGGCCTCTGGCTGCGTGGCACTGCTGCTCCTGCTGCCTTTGTCCCGGTCACTACTCTTGGGTCCCCTAGAGGATGTTGCGTGGTCCCCGGTGGCATCCCTCCTGGCTTTTTTCATGGGTGTGGGAGTGGGTGCTGACGTGCGTGGCTCCTCATTTTCCGTGTGTGATCCTGCAGGGGTGATAAAAAGGGTAAATCACCATCTATGGGTCTACCTGCATTATGGCAGATGTATACGTCATGCAGTTTGATGCATTTTGGGGTCATCGTGGAGGCATGGAATGGGGATGTTGGCTGGCTCATGCATGATTGGCCCTGTGTTGGCGGGTATGTGATGATGCATGCATGTCTGTTTGTGGCTGGATCCACGGCATTCATATGGACACATGATTGTGGGACCCCTCACCCTTCACTGCGCATTTCTGGGTGCATACACTCACCTCCATCCGATGAAACGGCCACGCCATGCTCCATATCGCCGACCCCCTCTATCGACTCGACTCCAATTGTGGAGGCACATATCTCCTCCCACTCCTTCATCTTCAAGGGGGACTCTGCTCCACCTCCTGTGGCCATTGCCATGTTGCGGTTCACAGATAAAATATTGCGCACACGCACCCGGAGGTCGTCCCACCTCTTGCGGCATTCCCTGACACTCCGGGTGGTGGTGCCCACCGCACTGACTTTTAGCGCGACTTCGGCCCAGATGGCCTTCTTCTTAAGGAGGGCCTCCCGCCGCATATCGTTCACAAATACTACTTCTGCATTTGCAGCAAGTGTGATGGTCAGCATCATAAGTTCCTCATTAGAAAACTTTTCTTTGCGCTGGCGATCAGCAGTTTTTTTAAGCGCCTTCGGCATCCTTGAGCTATCCGGTATGGTTCCTGGTCGGAGTTGCCTGGATATATGTCCTGGATGCAGAGGATGGCAATGGATTGTGTTTTTAAAGATGGCCGCTGTGCTCTTTCCCGTTCCTGTGCGATGACGTAATTTCCGGTTCCGCCTTTTAACGGTGACCGGTAATAGCGGTGTCCGCTATTTACAGGTAGCGGGAGGGCGGAGGCGCTATCGGCGGTTTTGCGGGTGCCGGTAAGGGGCTTTTTGGGGTATTTAGCGGCAGGGCGGAACGGTCATTTACGGCATGGCGCTATGCTCGTGTCCGCGTACTCGTGATGGGACGCTATTAGCGGCCTCTTGCGAGGGCGGACACGCTAATGGCGCCATGCCGTAAAATTCCGATTTTTACCGCCTACCGTGTAATGAGGCCCAAAGTCTCTTATTTCTTTGTCAGTCAGGTCTTTGGGTTACCATTCTGGCTTGACATCAATCATGATCTTCATCCCTATGGTTTTCTTTGCAGTTTTCTGGCACTGAGATATTATTATCTTGATAACACAGAATCCTAGCAATATCATCACTAGCAGGGCTCCTAGAACTTGAATGCATCTGCCATCCACTGTGTAACCCATGTGAATAGTGATCCAAACCAACTGTCATCATCAACTTCGTCAGTTTCATCAATCATCTGATTCTGTAGTTTTATCAGCATAGCTATGGCCTCCGTTAGAGTTCCATTTTCCTCACCGTGAGAAGGTATACATGTGCAACATGATTCTCTGATTTTTTCACAAACTCCTCCATCCATAGCTGTGATCATGTCAAGTACATATCTGTTCTGGAGAGTCATCAATCAGATTGCCCTTAACTCCTCCTTGATTGCGTTGAATCTCTTTATGGTTGTGTTGATGGTCTGCAGTAACTCCAATCTGGTTATCTGCAACCATTTAGTATTTGCTCCAACTTGGAATCTTGGCATGAAGATTGTTGCAAACACTAACGAGATGAGGCTAAAAAGCCTATGTTCATATGGGATTGCATGAAAAGCTTTTTCTGATTTGGCAGAAAAGTAATTCTTTCTCTTCATTCGATTCAGTACTTCCACAGATCTCCTCTTTCTCAGGTGCGCATCTGCTTTTGGGAAACTGTCAATATTCAAGTCACTTTTCGGGATCACCAACGCTGGAACGTGGCCATTCACTATTGTGCATATACCTCCCCAGTTTCTCGGCAGTCTGATGTATGCTTTGGATCCGCATCCCCAATAATGATCCATATTTACTGCAGTTCCGTGCACCATTCCTGGAGAATCAAAAACTCATCCACAGTTCTGATTCTCTCTCATTTTACTTGTGCCATTATTCCTGAAGCAGAATATTGGGCTTTCTAGTGGCACAATTTGCAAGGGTCCTCCTCTGTCTTCGACCCATGTCAGCAGTTTTGCAAGCTTTGGCCATAATGGCTTGCATCCATTTCCCACTATGTTGATGGTAGGCTCGTATTGACCTATGACCATCCATGCTCTGCATATTACTACTCCTTTCTCCCATTGTCTGGTGAAAGCACTGTTTCCCAAATCTGCATTTGGCCTTTGTTCTTCCAACTTTGAGCCCCTTCTGGAGTTTTTCCTTGGACATTTAGTTTCTGATTCGCTTCTCTTCTGATTTCTGCTCCTTTAACTCCAGGATTCTCGTATCTGATCACAATGTGTTTTGTTTTTGCATTGTTTCTTGTCTTTATGTCCTGGACATCATTGTCTTCATTTGGATCGGTTGCTTCAGTTGCCCATTTCAGTGAGGCATCACTACCCATGAACTGCCCTCTAGTTTTGCACATGGCTACGTTTGAAAGACAGTGTGCTGTCTGTACATCAATATCTACAGCTACGAAGATCTTGGACTTCCCCATGCTGTACGGTAGGAGTTCACAAACAAAGCATTCCCCCGCTGAACCTCGTCTTCCAACTTCTTTCATATGCTGGTACCAAATTTTTTTTCCTAAATGTGCTGTGCTGTCCAAGTAATCGTTTAGTTTGTTGTCGTCTCCGTGAATGCTTCTCTTGATTCTTAAGGTTTTCATGTAGTTTGCTATAACTACATCCCTGAATGCATCTGTATGGCTCCTTCTTGCTGGAGGATTCTCAGGTATCCCGGTCCATGGTGCAGGCCTCCTCATTTGTGCCATTTGAGTAGACAAAAGTCTGGCAGTTCTTTCCTTGTCCTCATGTATCTTTTTCTTTCTGTTTAGAAATGTCTGTGTCCACTCTGGCATTGGTTCATTATATGGCTGTACTGTAGAACTTGTACTTGTCCCTTCCTCTGGAACATATATGCTCAGCAATGTTGTCTCTGTGGGTCGATTCTCTAACTCCTCTTGTCTCTTCAGGAATTCACCTTCTTCCATTTGTCTTTTCACTTTGCTTGTAGTGGAATTTCTCATAGCTGGCAGTCTCTTCTTATTCCATGCTTTGGATTGTGGTTCTACAGTTATTGACATTAGGCCTGCTGTGTGTGCATTCAATGTTTACATACATGTGGTTGTCAGTACTCATTTTCCATTCAGACTCTGCAGACCCTGTCCCCCAGGCTTTTCTTTTTGCTTGTTACCACAAATGTGTGTGTGTCATTGCTAATCACACCCATCTCAAGTTCATTCATTCCACCATCAGATCTTCTCGGGACTGGAATGACTATGTAAGGTCTGGGTGTCTTTGTAGGCTCCATTTGTGCATCATTAGGTGGGTGCACTGGAATTGGAACACTTTTTGCACCAATAAAAAATGCAGTTCTGATCATTAGTGACAGTAGGACAATGATAACAATTATGCATAGATACATTATTCCACTGTATGTCAACCGGCAGCATTTACTTCCAGAGAAATATGAACGTCTTCCCTCCTGCGGGAGGACGAGATTGCTGCTCTGGATCCTCATCTCGATCATCCGTTAAAATGTGCTAACTTTTAATACAAATTCTAAACAATATTATCTCTGGATTCTGTTGGTTCTGTTTGCGGGCTGTGGGAACTAAACAATTGTCTCTCTTTGTCTGAACACTGGTCTATTATTTCTGGATACAGTTCTCTTTTTCTATGTGTATGACAAAAACAGGCAATAATCCAACAAGTCTCTCTACTGTGCATGTTCACAATATACTAACTCTCAGTCTGCGCCTCTGATTTGCTTCATTCCCAAAGATATGTTTTATCCTTGTCAGTATGAAAAATAAGAAATGAGTTCTCTGGCATTTCTCTCTCAATCTGCCCCTCGGCGGAAAGTTTAAAATCTTCTCAAATAGTTCAGTTGATGGTTAGAAAGTTCCACTTGCATCACAATGCCATGCAAGAGCATGACCATCTGTGTAGAATTAGCTGCGTCTCTGATGAATGTGAGGACGTCAACATCTACAGGTCTCCCCACAAGCTCTGGAAAATTCGTGATTAGGTAAAATAAAACTTTACTTGCCAATCTTCTGTCTTCTAGTGACAGGGACATTTGTCCTGTCTTGCTGAGTTTCAGAACTGTAGGCTTTCACTTCACTGTGAACAGTGTCTGCAATTTCCGTGTGCGTGGAGAGCTACTTGCATAACAATACTATTTAGGATTATGCTCAGACGTTCCGTATTTGCTGGATCTCAAAGAAGAGTTAATACATCTGTCGTTCTCCTGACAAGATGTGGACAGTCTTCAATTAGGCGAAAGAACAGTATGTTGATAAGCTCATTTGCTTCCTTCTCCGCTTGGGACATTTATTTTTCCCTCGCTGTCTCAGGAAGTAGGAGGAACTGTTCGGCAATTACAGTAAGCAATCTCCTTATAGTCTTTTCCTTTTCAGGATCTTGAAGAAAGTAAGTGACACTGGTGAGCCTCCCCACCAATGACGGGTACGATCTTAGCACTACATCGAAGTATGTCACCACATCTTTGGTGATGTCGCTACTGTGGGACACCATAAGTGATTCCAAACAAGGTCTTTGTGTGGAAGGAATCTGGATACTGTATTTTCTTCCAATTTATGTGAATATTTGGCATATTCTTTTCTAGTCAAGGTTTCAGTCCAAAGTCGACAGACTATGTTGTGGTTTATGAATGCAATGTTCTTCTTCACCCTTCAACTAGGATGTACAGAGTGTCCGTTTTTATGTCCTTATCCTCTTTTTTGCTCAGAGGAATGTCCAAAGTGAAACCACAATTGTTTGCACAAAAGTTCCTTGTCTTTTACTTTGTTGCTGAGCATGCGTCCTTCTTCCTCGTCATGGATCTCGTCTGCACGTGCTGTGGTTCTTCCTCGTCGTATGTAATCTCTTCGTGCTAGGGTGCAGGCATATGGCCTTCTCCGATGTATGGTTTGATGTCACCCAAAAAGATCCAAGCTCTTCTTTCTTGTAGCTTCACTGCAGAAGGAGTGCAGTCTTCCACTGTAAAGAGACCATTAAACCTTGGCTCGTCCCACTTTTTCCTCGTATGGTTCTTTACCAGGACAGTGTCACCAGGGAAAACGGATGGAACACAAAGTCCTTGATCTGTGCCTGTAGTAGTTTCTCCTTCTGTGTACCATGCTGCCCTGCACCCTTTTGTCGTCGCTGCAGCTGGCCTGAAATTACAGTAAGGCAAGATGTCATGCAATTCAAGTAATTTTGCATTTCAGATCCCAAGATTTCTCCTGTTGACTGGGCATCACATCTAGCTCTGTCTCGGGCTGTCAGTGGAGTGCGCATTCTTCTTCCTGTGGCTATTTCGTGCGGCGCACAATGATGTTCGGAACCGGGTTGATTCCGGAGTGCGTACAGTGCCAAATGAAGGCAGTGCAACCATCCCTTTCTTAGAGTAAGCCTCAACTTGGCTATCCTCTCCTTTAATAGGCCGTTGAGCTCTTCACATATTCCGTTACCTAGTGGGTGATACGACGATGTGAACTTGTGCTTTATACCAAGCAACAAGCTAATTTGTTAAACACTTAATTTAAAAAGTGGGTTCCGTTATCTGATCTCATGACTTCACATACCCCCACCTTGGAAATACCTCCCTCACTAAAAATTTGGCTGCACAGGTAGAGTCTGGGTGTGTACATGGACCTGCCTCTATCCATCTAGAGAATGGACAGACCACAACAATTAGGTATCTGTACCCGTTACACACTTGGATCATGTCGACGTAATCGACATGCAAGTGCTGAAAAGGTCCATTTGGCCTTGGGATGACTCCTCTCGTTACTTTTAATGTGTGCCCAGCTGTGAACTGTTGGCAGATTATACAGTTCACTATAAAAAATGCAGCATGCTTGGTTAAGTTCAGAATAAACCAGTCTTCCGCGAGTGTTGCTGCTAGATTCTCTTTTGTCATGTGTGCTGGATAGTGTAACTGCTCCAGCGCTATTTTTAACAGGGCTATAGGCATTACTGGTTTACAAGTGCTGTCTTGTTGCCACAAGCTTTCAGGGGGGTTTAAAGAACACCCTCACCGTTTCCATACGTTTTCTTCCTCCTGTGGTGCCTCGCCTTGGAGTTCCATCAATTGTGTTTGGCCCAGATTTTGTAGCTTTCAGGTGCACTCCATGCAATGATCATTTTCTCATTTGTATGAGCGACTTCCAGCTCCATGATCCTCTCACTCTTGGATGCCATACGCTTGGCCTCCGTGTCTGCTGCTTGATTTCCTCGTGAGATAAAATCTGTCCCTTTCGTGTGAGCGGCGCATTTCACGACCCCTATGCCCACTGGGAGCTGTAGTGCCTTAATCAGCCTGTCCAATAAGGCTGTGTGCTGTACTGGCGTGCCATCCACTCGGAGGTAGCCCCTCCTTTTCCAGCACGCTAAGCATGCGTGCACTGTTAACGTCACATAGGTGGAGTCACTGTACACCGTTACTTCCTGGTCTGCCTGATTCTGAATCGCTAGTATCAACACCAATTCTTCTGCACTCTGTCCTGGATAATGAGATGGTATTCGTGCACTAAGTAGTACTCAAAATTCTCCATTTGCTGTGTGCTTCATCACAGCAACGCCTGTATATCTTTGTCCATCGTTTTGATTGATTCTCGAAGAACCGTCAATGAAGACAATTTCTCCTTCTGCCAGTGCATTCTCTTTCACTATGGGGATTTCATCATAGAATTCTTTATAATTCGCACAGTCATGTATTGGCTCTCCTTCAGTGACTGGCTCTGCTATGAACAGAGCTGGGTTCACTATTTTGCATCGGACTATCTTGATTGAGGGATTCGATATGATCACTTCATAAGCAGAAGCTCTCTGAGATGTCAGTGTGCCCTTAAGTTTCTCTAGAATAGCAAATAGCGAGTGCTCAATGTACAATGTCATGGAACATCCCATTACAATGGTAGTAGCTTTCTGTATGGCGAACGCTGCGGCAGCTAAACTTTGTTCACAAGGGAAATGGCCTCTCATCACTGGGTCCAAATTTCCACTATAGTATGCCAGGGGCTTTCACCCCAATGTGGCTCTCTGTTTGAGCACTGCCGTCATAACGCTGTCATTCATGTGTGAGAACAGGTACAATTCTTCTGTATAATTGGGGAGTCCTAAAACTGGTGCTGTGCAAATTGCTCTTTTGAGTTCAGCAAACCCTTTCTCCCCCTTTCTCCATGGTCTCAGACCATTCAATCTTTTCTTTCGTCACTTGTGCCTTCTTTAGGGCTTGAAGCAAAGGCTTGGTGTAAGAGCTGTAGTCAAAGACCTATGCCCTGACATAATTGCACAGGCCTAAGCAACTCTGCATCTGCTTTACCGTGTGTGGCTTGCCTTTGTTTAGTATGGCTTCAGCGCTTTCTGGGGTAACTCTTTTTCCTTCATGAGAGATCAGCTGCCTTATGTAGAGTACTTCTCGTTGATAATATTATAACTTCTCTTTGTCAACCTTATATCCTTTCTCAGCCAATATAGTCAATAGCTGAACAGAATCGTGACTGCATTGCTCCTCTGTCATGCTGTAAATTAAGATGTCATCCACATACTGCAAGACAACACTTTCTAATGCAATATTGCTTAGGTCCATCTGCAGGACTCTGTTAAAGATAGAAGGAGACTCACAGTACCCCTGGGGTAGCCTCGTGCTTTTCAGACGCATCTGTCTGAACATGAAAGATGTCAGATCTTGTGAGTCACGGTGCAATGGGATTGAGAAAAATGCATTTTTCAAGTCAATCACCATGAAATATTTTGTATCAACAGGTATATTACATAGGATTGTAGCCAGGTTAGGGACTAAAGGGAACTCGGCTTTAACAATATCATTTATCGGCCTCAGATCTTGAATTAGCCTCCAAGACCCTCCCTTTGATTTTTTGATAGGGTAAACTGCAGTATTGCATGATGACTCAGACGTCACTAAGATGCCCTGCTCCATTATAGCTGAAATTGTCTTAAAAATGCCTTCATCTGCCTCCCTAGACATTGGGTATTGTCGTGCTTTTAGAAGAATTGCTCCTGGCTTCAGTTTAATTTTCACTTCTCCGACTCCTTTCAATAAGCCTACATCATAGTGGCCTGTGGTCCACACTGAGACAGGCACCTGGGCCATGTTGTCCTCGAAATATTTGGGACGGTTCTGTGCCAACATCATTCTCTGAGGCACTTCTCTTTTGACCATTTTCACCCAGAAAGTGAGGTTCACTTCAACTGCTGTTTCTCCCCCATCTGCTTGCTCATCAAACAGATCGTCATCATTGACATCTGTCAATCGTTACCTCTCTTCAATGGCGATTACTGTGCACCATTGTCGGCCTTCATCATCATAACCATCGATCAAAACCACTTTTCCTCGCATCTCTGCTGTGTGTATTATTAAGGGAAATACTTGTCCTCTTTCCTCATCGATAGGTATTCTTGGCCTGAAATTAGTCTGGGCTCCTCATAGTTTTTTCAGCAAGGCCTAGCAGCCCTGCCATTAACATGTGTATTCCATATGAGAATATTTCTGGTTCTAATGGTATAGCCCTCATAGCTGTGTGTCCTGCGTATGCTCATTTTGCATACGTTTGAATAGTGCATTCACGGAGTTGAAGATACTATGCCCTCCTCCGTGAACGAGATTGTCATATTTAACTTTGTCATTAGATCTCGACCCAAAAACTTTACTGGGGTTTGTCGTGAATATAATAGAGGCACATTCATTTCACATTCTCCTATAGAGACTGGAAGTGCGCTTGTAAAGGGAACACAACTTGTAGCTCCTGTGAAACTCTGAGTATTTATAGCATCGCCGGACAAGGAAAACTTGCCTTCGTGTATACATGAACATGTTGCACCTGTGTCAACGAGGAAGGCATATTCTTTATCCCCTATGACGACATCCACCCTTGGTTCCCGGTGATGGTCTGGTGTCACTGATAGGATAGAACACATCATGGTTCCCATTGAGCTGTGCTAGTCCAAATATAATTTTGCCCCACCTTGTGAGAATGGACTTCCCCCATCACCTGTGTTACTCCTCATTCCAGGGTTTGCAGCCTGTCCTGCACTTACTGTCTGTGACAGTTGCATAGATGACTGTTGAGACTGTCCTTGTGGAAAACTCATCAAATTCTGAGGTTACGAGCTTTGCTGTGCTCCTGGCGTTTGCTGTTGCACCGTGTGATTTTGTGCAACTCCCTGCTGTAAAAATGCAGGTGGATTCACCGTACCTGCTCCTATTTCTTGGCCGTTCTACATCATGACTTGATTTCTGCATGTGCACGCTAGATGCCCTGTCATCCCACACAACCATCATACTGGCGGTGGTCTGATCATTTGCCCATTTGACATATCTTGATTGCCATTTTGCATGTTTTGAAAACCTTCTTGATTATTCTGGAAACCTCCCTGATTACTCTGCCATCCTTTTCCTCTAAATCCTCTTCCCCTGGGGTAAAACCCTATACTGCCCTGATTATTCTGCTGTGGATTATTGATTTGTGTCATGCTCGATTCAGCTGTGCTAGTTATCATTTCTCCTTCGAGAGCATATTTTGACAATTTCCTCTGCACTAATTTTGCCTCTTCACCCTTTTGTGCAGTTTCCTTTTTGCGATTCTTTTGTTGCAGCAGCTTGCAATAGTGTGCGATGGTCAGCTGTATTTCTGACCATGGCTTGGCCTCGATTCCTACCAATTTCTTGAACTGTTTCTGTACCAGTTCTGGCAGCCCTGGGCACAATATATGGTATAACACGGGTATAGATTTCCCCCAAGATTCCCCAAGTCTCGAGTACCCATGCATCTTGGAAATTCTGTATGTCAATCAACAGATCTTCCGACTCTTTCATTTTCAGAGTCATGATAGCTCCCAAGTCGGAAGTATCTGGGTATAGCACTTGTGGGGTTTTCCATACCGCAGCTATGCAATTGTTAAATGGAGCTCCATCATGCGCAGTTTTAACTGTGGTCACACCAGGGTATCCCGCTCGTGTCCACACATCATCTGCTCTATCAACAAGTATGGCGATTAAGAGACCTTTGATATCCCCGATAGCTAACGTGTTCCCTCCCGTCATTTTTTCTAGCTCGTGCATCCATTTTCCGGCTCCCGATGTCAACATTGGAAGCTTATTTTTTAAGTTTTTTCGGTCCATTTGTGACCATGGAATATACTGTGGTTTTGCTCCACCTTTCTCGAGCAACGGAAATTGGGATGCAGAGTCCTCTCTTTCCTCTCTCATTGTTCTTCTGTCTATTGCAGGAGTAATATTCCCGCATCGCTGCCTACCAGGCAATGTCCTTAGTAGGCTCACATAGGGTGTTGGAGATACCCCCCTCTGACCGTGAGATACTTCTTCGTGTCGGTCTGACTGTGTGGCTGACTTTGATGCCCTTGGTGCAGACTCACTAGAATCTAGCCATCTTATCCCTTTCCCTTCTGGGAATCATTTTTCACGTGTCCTCTCTTCCTCCTTTTCCTCAATTCTCCTCTCTTTCGGTGTCAGATATTGTCTGCCCACAACTCATGTAACTTCTTGCGTCCTCTTTGTTCCTGCTTATTTCCAGTCTATCTAAGGATAATTCTCTATTCCCACTACTTCGGGAGAAATCCTCAGTGTCGTAAAGCTGAGTGCTCTCCAGGCGCTCGTCTTCCTCCTCCCCTTGGGGTACTTGTTCTAGCCCCATTTTATCATATATTCTATCGATCGTCTCTCCGATGCTTCTGGTGTCAAAGTCATCCTCGATATTTGCCCAAGACGTGCCTGGTACTGAATCGTACTCAGGAAAGAATTCTTCTATGTCTAGTCTACCACTGGATCAGGTTTTTTAACCTCTCTTTCCAGATATTCAAGATTGTGTGCTCTCTGTCTTCGCTTACGTTCTACATCGTCATTGAATTCTCTGCACCCCCTCGCTTCTTCTCTGACCCTATCTTCTTCCTCTTTCTTTGCGTCTCTACATTAATTTGCCCTTCGGATTTCCTCATCCCTTCGTCTCTTTATTCTTTTCTCTCGTATCCTTTGTTCTTCCTCTATTCTTTGCTGCTCTTGTCTGTTTTGCTCATTGGCTACTCTCTGTTTACGATCATGTGGCCTTTCTTGCTCTTCGCGATATAACTGTTCTCGTCTCTGCCTATTTTTTTTCTTTGTTCTTTCGTCTCTCAATCCTTTTTCCTTTCCCTACTCCCTTCTCTGCACATCGTCTAACTTCTCCTTTTGTTTCACGCCATCAATGCCTTTGCCATCGAGTTTCAATAAAATACGCCCTCCCATCCATTCGTTCTTTGCGAATGCTATGTCATCAGTTTTATCCTCGCTTCCTTTCCATCTTTTGGCAGATGTACTCGAGAGATGTACTTGCCTGTGTCTGGTCTCTTCTCTCGTCATTGCGTCTCTCCTTGTCCCTCGGGACTTTGGAGGTAATATCTCTATCTTTATCTTGATTTTTGTCACTACTCTGCGTATGTGATTCATATGCTGGATTGCTATACCCCGTGGCTGCTTTAAGTTCCCTGAGCGGGTATAACCCTTCCTCCTTATCATTTTCAATTTTCAATGGGGCGGGTGGCACTCAGGGCATCTCACCTGCCTCTGTGCATACGTTAAGTATCCAGTCTAATTGCGGTTCCTCTTCCTTGTCTTGTTGATGCATTTTCCACAACTCTAGACTAGCTAGGTTTTTGTCTCATTTTTTGCCCGGGTATGTGGTGTGCAAGTATGTTGTCATGCATTGCAAAACAGCTTTAGATAATGACCTGCCCTGTGGCCAAGCCATAAACATTTTGTGGGTGGTTCCTTTAACCCATTCTGCACTGTACTTTTTCAGTTTAGGTGCATGTTTCGGCAACTGTTTGCACAGGTGTGCTAATGGAGTTGTGTCTTCCATGCTTAAATCTGTTCCCTTTCTCTTTATATGACACTTGTTAACGATTTACATGATTTAAACAATTCCAACAATATGAGCGAGCACCAATCACTGCAAGCTCCAATCCCGTTTTTTCCACAAAATTTTATATCTTCTATTTTACTCAATAAACATCAATTCATATACTACAATATCTCAGTTATTTAATCACGTACATCTTATGTCAGTTCCTCTAAGGAAAATGTTTGACTTATGACGTCACAACAAACAACACATAAGACAGACGTTAACAGACTAGATGAACTCCAGCTGGTCACATATACCTCTGCCTCTAATATTTTTACCCCGACATGGAGTTTAAACCCATCCCTTTCACAAAAAGCGTCGTTAACCGCTGTGGTGACCTATTTGTTCCTCTTTATTTGGGACTTTGGATGCAGGTTTCTTCCAGCCACTTATATTAAACGCGTAGGAATTAGGCAAATCCTCTCACTTCTTGGGTGTCTTCCCCGGTATCCTCTCTCTGTCTACTTAATTATTCTTCTCGTGTGTCTTCCCCGGTATCCTCTCTCTGTTTACTTAATTATTCTTGAGTCATTATTTCCTTCCCCATGTATATATACATTATTCTCTTCTTCTGAGTATATTTTGTTTTCCCGCCTCTCTCCATTACCTTTTTCCCTTACTTGTTCTAAGATATATGCTTTTTGCCAAAGCATTAGTCATTTTCACTCACTGTTCGCATGTTTCCCCTCTGGATGCTCGGGATCACTGCCTTCGTCACCGCCTTCTGCGGCTTTACTCCCGCTCAGCTACCCGTAGGAGTGGGAAGGGTTTATGTGGGGAAGCACAGGTCCCTTCAGACCTCCTTCTGCAGATTTTATTTTGACTCTAGCACTGTCTACAGGGAGCTTCGCAGTCTACTCAGCCGAATGGCAAAGGACTTGTCATATTACAGAGGACCTAGAGTTACTTTATGTCGACGGTAAATGGGTATCTTGTCTAATCGATAATCGATAACCATCCAATCTCTGCTACCAAGTGTGCTCCAAGACACCCAACCGGCCCATAGAGTCGGGCTTTGCTCAGAATCACTTTAAGACAAGATAGCAGCACCGTAAAATGGATGGGGGTGCAGATATATACTTCAACACCAATAAATAAGGACAACTCAACGGTTTGGCAAAGGGAGTCTGTTTAATGACAAGTACAAAAAACGGGGAGTCTAGTGAATATCAGCGGATGCGTGATCTTCCTTCTCACTTCACAACTCCAATGAACGTCATAAAAATCATGACATTTATACTGAAAACTCATCATCATTGACGTGTAACACTCATAAATTGACATGCAATTCTATTGGTTCGGGAAAGGTAACTTTAATATAGGTACTATATCTGTGTTAAAACATGACTACTGCAGACGTCACTAAAAGTATGACGTCCCATTGGTTCTACTAACTATAGGACCCTAGATTATTTGGTCCATTGTGATTGGGTTGGCACCAACCCCATGCATACTTTTCCACTTTGCTTAGCAGCACGCAGAATGGTCTGACAGGTGCGGGGTGCCCCGTAGTTACAAGGCCTTCCTCCAGTTATTGTTGCAAACAATCATCACTTTAGTAGCCATGTGTCAATTATTTAACTGTGGTTGGCCTCGAGACTGCACCTTCTGTCTGGAAATGATCTGCTATCTTCACCTGGCCAGGTGCCATGCGTAGGTGTGGGCTCTCGCTTCTTCTTGCTCAGCCGGTCAAGTGATTCCGACACCATGAATTCGCCTCTTTTCCACATAATTTGTGTATTTGATTTTCGTTTTACCCACCACCTGTCTTCGTCTTCTTATCTTGACCTTTCAGAAGCAGGATATTCTGTTCTTAGTTTCAATTAAATGTAGCTACTGTTCGTCTCTTCTACTGATACGTCCTTGGCTTTCCTGGCACAAGTTCCCTCTGCTGAGTTTCGTTTCAGCCGTCTCTTCTCGATTTTGCTAAATATGAAGCTTTTTCTCATGTGGCCTTAGTAACCTCGGTTGATTCTGCTTCTTGTGCAAAGTGGAAATACACTTATATAATGTGCTTCATTTGAGATACATTATGTATAGTGGCGCTTGCCGCACTATCCTTCTACTAAACATAGCAAGCTGCACGATTTTCTTAGCTTTCTTGCGGTTCCAAGCATATGTACAGGTGTAAACTGGTCGATTATCTTCATCTTGCATACAGCTTAAGATATCTTACATTTTAACATCGTCCTTTTACTTTAGGTTCATGATATCCTTGTTCATGGCGTTTTCATCTCTTTACATCATTCTCTGGTCGTCATTTCTTCTATATGGGAGTCAGTCTGGGTTATCATGACGTCACCATTCGTCTTCAATTAAGACCTTTTTAGTTTCCTAAGGGACTGTACTCAGACGATCTTCATTTCATTTCATTTGTTGATACAGTTGTCTTAATGGATACCTTACTGTCCATGGTTTTCTTGGTATTGGTACTTCAATAGGTGCTGTTTTTCTGATAGGTACTGGATAGAGCCCTACTGCGGCTCTATGCTGGTTTATTTGCTCATCATACGTCACATTTTGCATTGTGAACGTTCCTGGTACTTCAAGATGGATGGTTGGAGTGCAGGCTTTATTTGGCACCTCCTCTACACCTCAAAATGTCTCAGATAAAACGCTTCCCAGAGACTTGTCAGGGCCTCACTTTTTCATCATGATTGTGATGTAACACAATCCTGATATGGTATTTAATGCAAACGCTCTACAAGTCCTAGGCCTAACACATAACTGGTTGTGTCTCACTTCCTTTGGTTTTCTAGAGGCACAAGCCTGATATGTGGATAGTTGTGCTCACTTCCCAAGATTCTACTTGTATCCATTAAAGAACTTATAGCTGACACCATTGTCAGTCGTATGCATGCAGTGTTGGCAGAAGTCATGGAACTAAAAGAGTAGGTGGCTCCACTGAGCAGAGAGAAAAGGAGTCTAATGTTTTTATCACCTCCAAACCCCCCATTTGTAATGATTATCTTAATCCAAGTTCTGTTTCTACTCCTAGAGAACAAAGCCAACAACTAAGGGGCTTGCAAGCTGGGAGAGCAAATGGGTAGGTTTTCTGGTACGAATGATAGTATTTGTCCCCCTTATCAGGCAGAAATTTAACCCCAGTGGGCAGGGTTTCAAAACACTCTGGGTTTCATGGCCCTGACATATCCTTGAGATCTGGTTGGTAGTTTTGGCAGCCCCTCGGTTGTGATGGTTAATGTGCCAAGGCTTGCCGCTAATGTCTTCGAGGATACTGCAGTTCTGAAGAATACGTGCATATTTTGGCTGCGTAACACCAGTGCCTATCCATCATTGGAAATGATATTGTGTGTTGTATCAGGGGGGGCATCCCTAATACAAATATTGATTACATGTGTGTGTTTCTAGGCTCACAATGTTTAGTGTATGCCTTTTATCCATTGACCTCAGATCTTATCCTCCAGCGGAGGTTAAGATTGGTTTAAGTTCCTTTGAATTCTTGCAAAAGATATTGGCTTACCCTGTGCAATCGGATATTAGGAGAACCATCACTTGTACCTCCACACGGCCTAATCCTATGGAGCCACTTGCACCTGGTATGGCTGGCGTGCTGATGACCTCGAGGAAGAGTACTGACTAGGGGGAGGGACCATCCATAGTATAGATGGTGCAAGAGACCTACAAACGGTTATCCTGTAATATGGCCGGGGTGAACAGACTGATGGCTGATCCTGATCGGCATGTTTTTATTCGAGGTTTTCATGTTATAGTAATGCAAGAGACTTGGGTTTCTGAGCCTGTTGCACTGCAGGGTTATTAGTCCTTCCAGGCTGCAGCTATAAAAGGCTGTCGGTTTAGGCCAACTGGTGCCCTTTTGGTGTGGGTTGACATTACATTGGGATGGAAGGTTAAAGTTCTGAATACAGATTCTCCAGTTCTGCAATCACTCTTAATCTGGCTGGCTAAGGACGATTTGCTGTGTCTCTATAATGTATATAACAGACCCTTACAAGGTTTGGGGACACTTGTTCGTCTTCAGAATTGAATCAATTGTATGACATCATCAGTCCCCTCTACCTATCTCATCTTAGTGGTTAGTGATTTTAATTTACAACTTGAACCCCTTAATGAATTGCTAGGACTATGGGACGATCAGGCTTGGGATATTCCATCTGTAAATGCTGCTTCCCCTTTACGAAGCATAGTGTTGCCCTGGACTCAGCTTGCATATTTTTTAATTTGAACCTAAGGGCTTGCAATGGCCGAAATATCAACGGTCAGCCCATGAGGAGAACCTTAGAGGGCATTAATTGGCTATGTGTTGATCACTGGGAAGGATTGGTCAAAGGTTAGGGATTTTGTGATTCATGAAAGAATGGAAAGGGACCACTACCCCTTATCAATAGAGATTTCGGCATGCCTGTTAGATGCTGGCTGCGGTAGTGCTGACCATCCAAATCAATGTTTGGTGTTTGCTGGCCACGCACAAAAAACTGTAAAATGGGTTAAACTGATAGATTCTGATGTTTAACCTGATATGTACGCTTCCATTTTAGACAACTTGAGTATTATATGTGATGAGAATTCCAGCAACAGTGTATTTTGGAGGGGCACAAAAATCTCAAAAACAATATAATTTCACTAATCTCGTCCCCTACGTGTCACAATAAAAAGAGAGCCCTGGGTAAGGCTGAGTGGTTCGATCGTGCCTGTTTTAAGGCTAAAAGGGACATCGAACTCTGTGTAAGCTGCCCTTTGGGGGTTGAAAAAACTACTTAACGGTTGCTTAGCTCTAGATACAAAGGGCTCATTATCTCAAAAAAGAAAGAATTTAAGGATACGTGGCATTAATTATTCAGGGCGCTGCAAATGGGAGGTGTCTGTCTTTTTTGGAAAATGGTTTCAGACAAATAATTTAATGGGGTTAGTGAAATTCATTGTTTAATCTGTGAAAATGGCTGGTGGTGTCATGTTCCTAGTTTATATCAGGGTTGGTCTCCCCCTGTACCCAGTTTGATTGCTTTTAGTTCCTCCTCTTCTATTAATTTGTTTTTTTCAACCAGTGAAGTGGCAGCTGTCCTCAGCTCTTCGAAGAATGGCAAAGCTGCTGGCCCGGACGTAAATTCCTGGTGATCTTTTTAAAGATGAGGTGGCAATTTGGGCTCCGGTGTTATGTAAGATCTTTATTGGCATTTTGAGTAGTGGTGAGATCCCCGAGTCATGGTGTATGGCTACAATTTTGCCAGTCTACAAAAAGGGAGGTAAGGATTTACCAGCTATCTATCGACCTATCTACCTTTTGGATAGTGCTGGCAAACTGTTTGGGAAATGAATCGTTACTCACTTGCAGGAGTGGGTCAATCGTGAAAATATTACCAGCCATCTCCAGGCTGGATTTAGGGCTAACCAGGGCACAACTGATCAATGTTTTATACTTTACCTGCTTATCCAAAAGTACACAGTGTTCAAGAAAATGCACCTTTATGTGGTCTTTTTAGACCTAAAAACTTCTTTTGATTCTGTCTCTAGAGAAAACTTGTGGCAGATCATGTTAGCCCTCAATGCCTCTATGGATGATTTACATAATACGCTCTTTATATACAGCTAATAAAGCTAGAGTTCGCTTTCGGCCAGGTGGTGAGCTGACCAAAGCCTTTGATGTGAATATTGGTGTTAGATAGGGCTGTGTCCTGGCACACCTCTTATTCAACATTTACATTCAGGAGATCACTGATGCTTTATCAGATAGGTGCCAGGACTGCCAGAGGTTGGCTGTGGATAATTATCCTGCTTACTTTTATGTGAATGATGCCACCCTACTAGCCACTACCCCACAGGGACTAAGAAAGGCTATGTCAATTTTCTCTGATAAATGCAACCGTTTGGGTATTACCTTGGATTTGGCAAAGTCTAAAGTTATGGTATTGAAACCTCTTTTTTGCAAAAAGCAAGTAATTGTGTGTCTGTAATACAACCAATGAGCACATCTCTTACTTTGATTTCTTTGGGGTGCATTTCCACAAATCTGGAGGGTGGGGGGCACAGGTAGCCAAATCTACTATAACGTTTGAGAAGTTTAGTGGTGGTATTTTGTCAGCATGGCAGTGGCACTATCTCACCTGCGTTGGATCTGCTTCATGAGCAAGCACTGCCGGCCTCATTCTCAATCTTCCTACTTTCTCTCTCCGACCTCTTCCACTTATCCAGTACATAACCGCAAGACTTATCCTTGGCCTCAAGACCAGGAACACATCTCTCCGGTGCTTAAATCACTCCAATGGCTCCCCGTGGATGCAAGGATCAAGTTCAAATCCCTCTGAATAGTCCACAAGGCTTTCTGGGGCCAGGGCCCCTACTATCTACAACACTCTCTTCCCAAATACTCTCTTTCTAGAGCCCTCCACTCGGCCTCCTCTCTGTAGGTGAGCCGTTTTTCCAAATGGATATTTGGGGGTAGATCCTTATCTTCTGCAGGTGCCTCCCTCTGCAACAGCCTCCCTGCCTCTCTCTGTCTTCAACCTGACCTCCTTATATTCTGGAAACTCCTCAAGGCCTTCCTTTTCTCTTCCTCTTCCTCTCTCCCTCCCCCCTGCAAACCTCCTCTCTCCTCGCTTCCTTCCCACCAGCCTTTCGCTTCCCAACCTGCTTAGTTTGCTGACTGGTCGCCTGGTGCACCTCCAGAGCCCTGCAGGTCCCAGTCCCCACCCCCCTACAGTCTTGCACTTACCTACGGGCCTATACACTTTGCTTGGCACTTCTGCGCTATGCTCCTTAAGAGGAGCAACCACTCTGCACTTAATCCAGGCCCCTGCTGGACTGGACGCACTTGTCACCCTCCCCCTCCCACGCACTTCCAATCTCTGACACGTGCACATTCACTGGCATGAAAGTACTAGGCCTAGCAAGTTTGTCTGTCCGGTCCTCCCTCTGTCTCCTCTTCCAACCAGGCCTAGTACTGTAGTTTATGTACTGTATGTTCCTTTCCCTCCCCCCTTCTCTCCTCTCCCTCTGTCACACACTTGAACTACTAAATATGCCTCTGGTCTAGTATGCTAGTTATTGTTATTGTTGTTTGTTCCTTCGGAATCTTCAAGGCCTAAGAATGACAACTGTAATCCCTTGTTCCCTTCCTGCCTTGAAGCGCTTTGAAGCACTTAATTTGTTTATAAGCGTTTTACAAATAAATAATTACAATTATATGGTGCTGAGTTATGGGGCTGTGCGAATACTCGTAAGTTGAACATATGTGAAAATAGTTTCTTAAAGAAACTGTTGCTTCTTCCTGCAAGCACTCTGTAAAGAGGACCGGGGACACGATGAAAAGAGGCGCAAGTAAGATTTATTCAGAAGGGGCCCGCCGTGCCCATCCGCTCCTGCTCACCTCCATTGGTTAACTGGGTCACGCAAACCAAACTCCGTAAAATGACAAGGAGATTGGCTCACGTGCCCCAACATTCTAAAGAGACATTCTCTACACACCTCCCTCCTTAATGAAAACAAGAATCATTTTCAATTAAAATTAATAAAATTAAATAAACATTTCTATTAAAATGTAAAATAGAGAATATTTGCCTTATGAACAATTGAATTCATTCTAACTCCTAAGATTGTATAAGTGTGACACAAATAACCTCTGTCAACACTAAACATTTTCAATTTAAGCAACTTTAAGCAAAGATAACCCACGCTCACCCACTCTTTCAATAAGATGCATAATCTTTCATCCACACTGGTTTAGACCTGGATCTCTGATAACTACCAGAACTGTCATTAGCATCTCTACCATCAACATTCTCACTCCCACTTTGAACACTTCCACCGGAACTGTCATGAGCACCTCCACCTTGAGCACTCTCACTCCCACCTTGAAAACTTCCCCCCTCTTCATCTCTTTTTCTTTTTGCTGTCGTTATTAGATTCATTAGTTTCCACTCTCCTATCCTCGCCATATGCTTTCGCAATTCTCCCTTTCGACCAGACTTCTCCTCCTTCCAATATAACCACACTCTTCCTTACAGCAGAAATCCTTTTGGACCCATAAACTTGCTGTCCAAACATTTGTTCACCAGTCTGGGATTCTTTATGTATATCATATCTCCTACCTTCCACTCGCGCTCCTTCACTTTCTCACGGGCATCAAAACACACTTTGTTTCTCTCCTGGCTCTCCCTGATACATTTCATTATCTGTTCTCTATCCACTTGAACTACTCCCGCTACTCCCAACCACCCTGGACACAATTCTGTTCCTGGTTCTCTTCCTTTAAGAGAAACAAATGGTGATACCTTTGTCACCGAATGCAGTGTAGTGAGATAATTCCATGTCATTATCTCTAACATTTGCTTCCATGGCTGCCTTACCCTCATGGCTAATTGCAAGCCTTCCTTCAAAAAACGGTTTACTCTCTCCACTAGGCCATTGGCCCTTGGGTGATATAACGCAGTTCTAACATGTCTAATGCTATAACTGCTGAGAAATGTCTTCATTGCCAACGAGACAAACTGAACCCCGTTATCCGAAACAAGTTCAGTGGGCATCCCCTCTCTAAGGAAAATTTTCTCTAAAAACGCAATGAGCTCTCTAGCTGTGACCTCTCTTACTGCTTCCCATTCAATCCATTTCGTGTGGAAATCCACCAACACAAACAGAAATTTCAATCCATCTCCCAATCCCATAATGGGTCCCATAATATCCACAGCAACCTTAGACCAAGGCTGCTCTGGCACCGCATTAAAACTCAACGGTGTTTCCCTGGTCACCTTAGTTTTGTCACTCATTTGACACTCCATGTAGTCCTTCACCCACCTTTCTGACATTTTGTCGATGCGCGGCCACCAGAAATTCTGTCGGAGTTTTCTCTTCATTGCACCTTCCCCTGGGTGATCCTCATGAGCCAATTCCAAAAGAGTCTGCCTGATCGCCACTGGAGGTACCACACATCTTCCTCTCCTCAATTTGCCTTCACTTATGTTCAACTCCTCCTTAACTTCCCACCATATGTCAAATCTCTTATCCAAACTATTTTTGTAGGGCCATCCCTTCACAGTTCATTCTTTGATCAACTTGAGCTCTTCATCAGAATCTTCTCCCTGCAACCACTTTTCTTGAGCCACTGCCTCATTAACCTCAGCTACCACCGATTCTTCCACTGTCTCATCCTCCACTATCTCAGTTTCACTTAAAGGCATCCTCGACAGGTAATCTGCTACAACATTTTTCTTCCCAGGCAGATAACTCAGATCAAAATTATACCCTTGAAGTCCCAAGCCCCACCTGCTTATCCTTGGCGAACCTAAAGCCAACCTCCCACTCTCAAACAACTGTACTAATGGTTTGTGATCAGAGCGAACTACAAATCGCCTGTCCCACAAGAAAAATTTAAAATGCACCACAGCCCAAAACATGGCCAAAGTCTCCCTCTCGATCACTGAATATTTGGACTCCGCCCCCTCAAAGCTCTTGAGGCAAAGGCAATAACTCTCTCCTTATTCTCTTTATCCAATTGTACCAATGTGGCTCCCAACCCCATCAAACTAGCATCTATATTCAGAACTGTTTTATCCATTGGATTGAACCTCCCAATAGAGGGTGCTTTACTGATTGCTTCTTTGATACTTTCAAATGCCTTCCCACATTCCGGAGACCACTCAAATCTCGACCCCTTTTTAAGTATCATTCTTATTGGGGCCGACACTATAGCGAAGTCTTTCACAAAACAATGGTAATATTCTGCAAGGCCTAAAAAATACCTCACTTGGTCCTTTTCCATCGGTACAGGGGCTTTTTCAACAGCTTGTACCAAACATTTTTTTGGTCTCACACCCAGTTCATCGATCTCATGTCCGAGATACTCCACCTTCCTCACCGCAATCTTACACTTGTCCCTTCTCACTGTCATACCGGCTTTCAACAACCTTCCCAACACTTGCCTCAAAACCTCATCATGTTCAGACTTAGAGTTCGCAAACACAAGCATATCATCTTGGAACACAACAACATTCCTCACACCCTCCATCACATTGTCCATAACTCTCTGAAATACGGCCGCTGCCGAGGCAAGACCGAATGGCATCCTTCGATACTTGAAAGTTCCAAAAACTGTAATGAACGCCGTCAAATGCTGGCACTCTTCCTTCAAGGGAATCTGGTGATAAGCCTGAGAAAGGTCAATCACCGAGAATACTCTGGCCTTATCGAGAGTCGAAAACTTGTCACTGATTATCGGCAAAGGGTGCCTGTCCACAAGAATGTTCCTGTTGATGTCCCTCATATCAACACAAAGTCTTATAGCACCATTAGCCTTGGCTGCCACGACAACTGGTGATAACCATTCTGAACTCTCACTTTCTTCAATAATTTCTTTCTGTAGTAGGGACTCAATTTAAGTCTTCAGTCTCTCTCTTAGGTTATGAGGTATCAGCCTCACTTTCTGCACCTTGGGAACTGCTCCTGCTTTTAAGCGAATTTCATATTCAAAATCTCTTACCATTCCCAACTCTCCCTTAAAAACTGCTGGGAACTCCTCCTCCCACTTGTCATGAACCTCAGCCACAGAAACTGGCTCTTCAGCGCTTGCTTGTATCCTAATTCCGAGCTTGCGCTGTTCCTCCCATCCTAACAAAGACGAGCCTTCCTGTGTGACAAATACTTCTGAATCATAACTCCTGCCCTTATACTTAATCACTGCCTGGAATTTGCCTAACACGTCTATCTTCACATTTCCATAGGCATATGGCTCTATGCCGTGCTCCTTCAATTCACACACTTTTCTTTGCAAACAGACTTCATATGTCTTTCTCAAAATCAGAGTCCACGGAGAGCAACTGTCCACTTTTAACGCTACTACTCTTCCGTTCATCATAAATAAATCGGTAGGAGCACTATGTTTGCCAGATACTTCCGATACTTCCAGCACGTGTTTGGCCTGGTCAGCTGAGCAACATCAGTGTTTTCTTCCTGCTCCGAGATTCTTGCACTTGACCCTATGTACTGGACTTGCCCTGATTCTCTACACACTCTGACGAAATGTCCTTTCTTCTTGCACTTCAAGCAGAAATTGTTCTTTGCAGGACAAAACGTGCTCGTAGAGATATGGCGATTGCTGCCACATTTGTAGCATTTGACTTCTCTACTCAAATTCATTTTTTTGAATGCTCTCACAGCTGCTACTTCACCTTCTGTTTTTTTGTATTTGTGGGTCTGTTCCATTCTCCGGGCAATCTCAATTGCTACTTCCAAAGTCCCATCCTTGGTTAGCAACCTCTCTTGTATTTTCATGTTGCTTGTGCAACGTACTACTTGATCCCGTATCAATGAGTCGTTCAGTACTCCGAATTCACAGGTGTGACTTAAAGATCTTAGCGCTGCCACAAAGTTTTCTACTGGCTCCTGTGGTTCTTGAACTCTCTGAAAGCACTTGTGCCTTTCAAATGTTGTGTTCTTTTTTGCCTCAAAGTGGATTTCCAGTTTTCTTTCAGCTATATTGTACTGATCCATATCGCCTTGCCCCTCTAACGGGGGCTGAGGCAAGCCATCATAGAGACTACGACCTTCAGTGCCCAGGTTGTGCAGAAGAATCTCCTCTTTCCTTCCTGCAGCAAATTTGTCACCCCCAATTGCTACCAGGTAGGTATAAAAAATCTTCTTCCACCTGTCCCACCTTATGGGTGGTGCTCCCGGCTCAGATAAGAAAGGTGGGGGCAGGGCCATGCTAGCTGCAGCCATGATGGATGTAAAGTGTGACTTGCTCCACCCAGTAAACTTTAAACTTGCTTGTCTGTCCCACCAGACTACTTTGTAATTGTCTCCTGATAGTGCACTTCAGGCTTGCTTGTCATCAACACTGTCTCTGTGAGCCTTCCCCTCACGTTCATGTGCCGTGAGAATCCCACATAAAGCTCCCTGGCTTCAAATTCTTTTTTTTTCTTTTCCTCTCTGAGCCGGTTGGGCTTGTTTTATTTTTTCTTCGTGTCGAGGGCGTTAGCCCTCTTGAGTTCCTGAGCCGTCAGCCTGTGTCAGGGCCCCTGCCTCCCCGCCTCCTCACCTTATTTGTGCACGGCCAGGGAAGCGCAGCTGATCACTCGGCCCTGCGCGGCTCCAGTGGCTCCAGCAGCGCCGCCGCTCCACCCAGCCCTGGGCCTCCAGCCGTCCGCGCTGGCGAGGCCCTGTCTGCAGAGGAGCTGGGGTGGTGCTGCAGCTGCTACAGCGAGTCTGCTTCTCGCTCACCGCAGACCGCGGAGCCTCTGTGTGCCGTGGCGGGCCCCACCATCCTCGTTGCCACTGTAAGGAGGGCCGGGGACATGATGAAAAGAGGCACAAGTAAGATTTATTCAGAAGGGGCCCGCCGTGCCCATCCACTCCTGCTCACCTCCAACGGTTCACTGGGTCACGTGAACCAAACTCCGTAAGATGACAAGGAGATTGGCTTGCATGCCCCAACATTCTAAAGAGACATTCTCTACACACTCCATCTACCCTGCTTTATTTGGAGCTTGATTGTGTACCAGTAGAGGTTCAGCTATCTGTTAAACCAGTTTTCTATTGGATTAGAGCCTGGACCACGGAAGGCCTAGAAACACACTGTGATGCTCTAGTCCATATTATGAACCTAGATGGAGGGAAGAGTTTAAGCTGGTTCTCACATGTAAAGTCATTGTGTTCCCACTTGGATATGATTGATTTATGGAATAACCCGCAAGATTTCCTCGTTCAAGGAAAAAAGTGCCATAAATCAATTGTAAATATAAGAGCCTATGAGACTTTGGTTGTTGATGCTGACAAATTGAAGCTGGGTTTCGACTATTTGGAACTCAAGATGGAGCCTGGTTTTAAAGACTACTTGGACATAATTGTTCCTTCTTTTGAGAAGTCTTTATATTTGCAGTTTAGACTTGCCATCTTGCCTGTAGCCTCCTTTACGTCAACCTGGAGGATTTCTGTCTCTGCTATATGCCCTCTATGCAAGTCTACAAATGAAACTTTGGTGCACTTTTTGTTAATCTGTGGCAAAACTATCTGGTTGAGACGTATGTTTCTGAGGCCTATTTCACAGGACATTGGTATTCGTTATGTGGGGCTTGCTTTGATGTACTTAAGCCAGTGTCTGTGTCCCCATGTGATTTACGCAACCACCCGCTACATTCACAGGGTGTGGATGCAGCCTAACAGGGCATTGAAACCAGGTTGTAATAGCCCTGTGGTCACTGATTAACAGGGTGCGACTGTGATGTCATCTCTGTTTATCGTTTTTACTCACATGATTGTCTATAGGAGCATTTATTATTTCATGAATTTATATGATGTTCTTATTTTACATACTATTCACATTTCAGTCTTACTGTTTGTATTTTTTACATGTGCTTGGAGGTCAATAACGAATAGAAGCTGTTTGACTGACTGACTGATAGTTGTGCCACCGCTGATCTTACAAAGGGACAGCCTGACCCACTGAGTTGCAACTGGACTGCACCTGCTGTGACTGACACTACTGCATCCCCTCCTGCCTTCCAGATACTACTCTCAAAGGGTGGACTGTTTTTTCTCTTTTGTTTTCTCTTTCCCTTCTCTTCTGTTACTACACTGATCCCAGCCCTACTTCACACAGTGCACCATGTAGACGTTGAAGACGGCAATGTGTGGGGGAGTTCAACATCTAAAGCGTGCCTCTCGGAATAAAAATACGAATCAGGTACAGCGGGGTCTTTCCAGGAGGGGCTATTTAAGCTGTAATGCTGCAATGTTTTTCAAAGGCTTAATTCCACCCTTGCCTGAGGAAGTGGTGAAACACCACGAAAGCTTGCAAATAAGCAAAACAAATATGATATGATAGGTTATTTATAACGCTCTTAATACCCAGAGGTTTCTAAGTGCGGGCCTGGGGATCGAACTTGTAGTGCTCTGTGTCGCCTGGCTTTCAAGGCGAGCACATTGCCCCTGAGCTATCCTCCCAGGACAAAATGGGTTTGTTAGCCACTTATTGTTCTCCTTTGGAACAATTTTCTTTTCAACCATTAGCTAACACGGTACATGCAAATGAAATTGAAATGAAAAAAAAAAGGATTTGCACTGGGACCGTTTTGGCCTTGAAGCTTCTCTCCACCAGTTTAGTACATTCTATAGTTTGGATGAATATTGTGGTTTGCTGTGTTCCTCTGTCACACTGAGTGAGGTTAAATAGAAACAGTGAGACAAAACGAGTGCCAAACAAACAAGTTTATTGTTAATAAAATGGGTTTGGGTTGAAGCTAGTTCAACACAAAATGGAAATGTCTGCTTATGAGATAGAAAAGGGAGAACTGAACAGGTGTGGAGATTCATGGTAATTAACGTTGCGACTTGTTTTTCTTTCGATCAACGTTCTGTGCAAATCCTTTAAATAGATGTTTGCAGGGCAATGTTTGGCCTAGTCGTGGTGCTTTACCCTGGTGCAAAAGGGCATTGAAAGAATGTTTTTTGCACTGTGGAAGTGTTTGCCTTAGTGCTAATTGCGCGTACGACGGTGCAAAGTGAACGTAATTCCGCCTTTGGAGTTGTTTGAACTACAAGCACACACCCATCAACTGCCCTACTTGACCATTGTGGAACAATGCCATCTTCCCACTCAAGAAGCACATTTCCGGAGGCGCTGACAGAGAGAAAAAATCTATTTTGCAGGTTAAAGAGACGTTTAACTGCAGAAACATTGAGGTTGAAAACCATTGTGCACAATCTGCTTTGAAGATGTGCACTAGATAAGAACACCGAATATGCTCAGAAGAAAACAAAGCTGGTCTTGCCTTGGAAGATCTTATTAGCCTGATCAGCTTGTCGGGGGCATTGGTGTTGTCACCAGATCAAAGGGGAATGCACTGGGGCTAAATGCATTTGTTAATTGAAACTGGAAGGCCATCCATGCGCATCCCATCCACATTAATGACGATCAATTATTTATTTGCGACAGTCCCACCGCTCGATGTTCCCCTGCTGCTCAAGCCTCTCTCGCAGATCAAGGAAGCCAGGCTAGTGACATGTAAGAATCATTGCAAACGCAAAATGACTGACTTGACTCTCCTGTTCTAAGAAGTAGTAGGAGGGTCGGCGGGTCTGCCCACTCGGCCCCCGGATCCTCATATTTCCATCCAAGAGATGTTTACAGTGTTCATTTTCTGACTGTTCATGAGACCAAGCCAGTTTCGGCTGTAGGTGAAACACCATTTTGCTTTCACATTATTTACAGGAACTGCTTTGTTGGTAATGCAGTGATACAGCCCTAGCCGGCGTTGGATTCTTAGAACATTGTGTGACAGAGAGGCAATTCTACAAGGGAGAAAAATAAGAAGGAGATGCGACTTTGATGTTTGTCAGTATGCACAGCACTAAATCTTGGCAAATCAAAAACATTGTGAAACAGCACTGGCACATTCGCAATAGTGGAGAAAAGTGAACTAAATCCAGCCCAATGTGCCTTCAAAGGAAGTACCTCTATTAGGGACAACATCACCAGAAGCGACATCAACACTAAGAAATCTGACAGCCAGAGTGGACATACACTGAGAGAACATTGGAGTCTACCATCTGCCAGTGGGCATGATCCATGCGGGAACTGCACCGCATGCAAATATACCATAATAACTCATTCTATAGATTTAGGACTGACAAGACCTTGGGAACAAATGGGTTTTAGGAATTGTAATACCCCAATGGTTGTTTAGCCCATTTCTTTGTCCTTGCAATTTGATGTACATTGGGGAAACAAAAAGAAAAGTGAAAACCAGGATCTGTGAACATCATAGCTGTATACGTAACCATTTCATATCAACTCCCCTTGTCAGACATTACAATGATCTTAACCACACACAGGAGGACCTAAACTGGATGGTGCTTAAATAGATTGTTGACAATGACACAAGTGTGGCAGAGTGCATCCTAACTAGGAACATACAATGATTTTCTTTACAAAAAGACACATTGTAGCGAAATGAAAAACTTGAATACAACTTCCCCACAAATTGTTAGCATAGAATTTATTTTGCGAATTCAACTGAATTAAGAATTGGTATCGCATCGGTGCAATATTGTTAGAACATTGTCTGATTTTTCACGAACAATCGTCATGTTTGATTAGAGATTTATTCTTAGGGCTTTTCCTATGATGTATATGATATGATATGATATGGCATTTATAACACGCCTATACACAAGTGTTTCAAGGCGCGACGAGGCAAGGGAGGAGGAACAAAGGGAAGACAGACAACGATCTTACTAGGACAGGTGACATTGAGATCACGTAAGGGCAGGGGCAGGGGACAGGGGAAGTGCAAAGGGAAAGCAGAGGGTGAATTGCAGTACCTGGGATCACATAGTAAAATAAATAAAACAAAAAATAAAAAAGTGAGGCCAGCTGGTGGCAAGTGCAAGGGTTAGTGGAGACATCAAGTCTCAAGTGCTGGTAGTGGACTGTAGGGATACAGAAACAGACCCCAAGTGCAAGGGTTGCCAGGGAGGCAGTCAGTGCAGGAGTGCAACTGACGGGGAGGGGGCCTGGGCTCGAGATCAGAGGGTAGCCAGGTGACCAGTGCAGTTTCAATTTCAACCGGGAGTTCAGCAGGGGAGAGGAAGAGAGAAAGCAAAGCAAAGAGGAAGGTCTAGCAGTGCTTCTGGAACCAGAGATGGTTCTCCTCAAGTTTCAGAGAGGCAGGAAGGCTGTTCCAGAGGGAGGCCCCAGCCGAGGAAAGAGATCTTGCTTGGAGAAGCAACTGACCCTGATGGAGTTGGAGACAGAGGAGCGAAGGGCTTGAGAAGGAAGATATTTACGAAGAGAGGGTTGA
Organism: Ambystoma mexicanum; assembly: GCF_040938575.1. Taxonomy (NCBI): domain Eukaryota; kingdom Metazoa; phylum Chordata; class Amphibia; order Caudata; family Ambystomatidae; genus Ambystoma; species Ambystoma mexicanum. Next base: position 291,807,308 of record NC_090936.1, on the reverse strand, counting down.
AGGTATTGAGGCCGCAGGCCTCAATACTCTATATCAGAGCTGGATACATTGTTCTCTACGCACCACCTGTAATTAGCGTGTCCATGTGACAACCATATTGATGCACCACTTAAAAAGACAGACATTAGCGATTCTCATCATAGGTAACTTTATACGCCTTGGGTCATCAAAGCACATCCTATCAATACAGTTCTAGAATTGCAAATTCATTAGTTCAAAGAGGTATACATGTAAATCATAAGGAAAAGGGAGAAAGGTTACTAGCAAGACCCTCCAATAACAAAGAATACAAGAAAATATTGGGGACCTACCTATACAACAAAACCATTCTCAGCACCTCTGGTTTAGTGCCACATCGATTCCCAGATGGTCTTTTTCCCAATAAAATGAGATTCGCGCCCAAAAAGACCCTGCTGCTTAGGGAAGGTCCAGGGGGATCAAGAGTTTCTGGATAGGGATACTGCCTTATTACAATCCTATTATTGGGGGCCCGACCAAGACACCCAGATCTTCCCAAGATGGCCCTGAACGTCTGCTGAGGACCAGTTTAACAGAATCAGACAAAGTGCCCTCCTCGCTAGATATTCTAAAACACCCCACTATATCTTCCCTTGTCACAAAAGCACAATTTCCTGGAGTGCGGAGCCAGTGGGGGATTTATTTGGGAGAGCATCCCTCGACTCTCGCTTGTCAGGGAGCAGTTTGGGCACCCTGTGGAGAAATATAGTAGTGTTACTTGGCCCCGTGTGTATAACGCTTAGATGGGAATGCCCCTGGACGCTGTCTGCAGGCTCTTGTTACCCTCTCAGTGGGGGCTATGTTTCTCTGTGTGCTTGGAATGCAGTCCAGCAACGTGGTGGATCCAATGCACGTAATGTGCCCCGGGGGGGGCTCCCTGGCCACATTGGGGACTGACGTCTGCTCGGACGGCGGCTGTCTCGTTGGTGGAGGGACGTTGATTTCACCTAGTGCGGTGTTTGAGAGTTTAGACAGGGAATAAGGCCCTTGACAGATGGAAGGATACCAGCAGTTCCCCAGTAGACCCTCTCCTCCCCTCCCCTTCACTGGGACTCGATCAGGACTAGTAACAGTTTTTTGATAACCGCCAGTTCTGAGAGGACCCACTTGCAGTTGCAACCTCGGGCAGTTTGGCCTCCTTGTGTGGGGGAGTAGAGGAGGACTGGCTTTCATCGGTAAAGGGCTTAGGGGCCCTAAGCCGGTTTAGGCGAAGGAAGGAGCTAGCCCCAGAGAGTGTTGACAATATGTTCTTGCTCCCAATACTGCAGTTCGTTGTAGGGAAAGGCTTGTCCAGAGTTGTCCCGATGGTCTCAGTGTCCATTAGGTCCACAGCAGGGTTTGCAGAGGCGGGCGTGAGATGAGCTGTTGATGTGCCCAGTTTAGGCAGACAGTCAGTGATCAGGTTAGAGATTGCAGGGGAAGGACTGGGTGGTGGGCAAGCAGGGACGCTCGGGGCCAAAAAGTGGGCATGGATTACAGACCTAAGAAGCTCTGAATGGGCTGGGGGGGCAGCCACTCCCTTATGGAGCCAGTAGAGCTGTCCATTATGCTACTGCCTAAGCTCCCTGCACAAGTAAGCAGATTTCCATTGGTGACAGGTTCTCCTTGATTCCAGCTTGGGAATCTTTTCTCAGGACTCGAGCCCAGAGGGCTAACCAGGAGACCAACTGGTCCCACCAGCCCCCATCCCCACGCCCAGTGGTCTCCTGGTTCAGTCAATTTCCCCTCCAGAGTGACTAAATGGTCCCCCAAGCATTGGCAGATTTTGCTTAAGGGGGGGTGGGTGTAAGACTCCCCATGACATCTTATGGACTGCTTGAGATCTTGCAAGTTGTTTCTCCTGGTCCCCCTGTAATGCCCCCAGGCACAGGTACAGAGTCAGTAGCGACAGTGACGGGATCCCCTCCAGAGCCGGGGGAGATGCCAGTAACCCCACCGCTGCTGTAGCACATAGGGCGCTCACCCCCTTTTCTTCGCACCACCAATGTCTTGCGCTTGTCAAAGCTCAGGCTCTGGCTAGGTCTGCAGGCTAGACAAGACAGAGATGGAGTGGAGCGAGACAATGCAGAGGAAAAGAAAAAGAAGATGAGAGTCCAACAGAAGAAAAGAAATGGGGAGAAGAGAAGAAGTGATAGAAGAGCATGAAGAAAGAGAGAAGAGAGGATGGATACCATATTATATACAGAATGGGGGGTATGGTGGGAAGCAGGGAGACCATTCGGAAGCACAGAGCAATAGTTAAGATGAGAGGAAATAAAGGAAATTATGAGAAGTTTTGTGGCTTGGATGGTAGAAAGGGGAGAGTATGACGTATGTTGTAGAGATGTAATCGACAGGGACGAGAAATGTTCAAGATTGAGATGGACATAAAGAAAGAGAGGAGAGAGGCAGGAAAAAAGAGAGCCATTTGAGGTGAGAGGGGAGTGTAGTAGCAGGGAAAAGAGAACTTAAGAATTTGTACAACTGAGTTGAAGGGCGTGAGAGTTCATCCAAGACTGGATAGCAAAGAGACAGTTGGAGACAATAGCATGAAGAGCAATTCTAAAAGAAGAAAATGAAAAGAAGACCGGGTGAAACATCTAGGTTTGACACTAGGCAATGAAGCCTGGTTGATAAAAAATGGGGTGTAAAGCCCTGGACGAAGAACAGGTGAAACATCTAAGTTTGACACTAGGCAATGAAGCCTGGTGGAGTAGTTTAATGAATGGACAAACACAGGGATTGATCTTGGCATTGTGTGACTTCCTTTACAGTTTACTGAACAGGCTGAAAAAGCTTACACCTAAAGAGGAAGAACTAAGGGGGAGGTGGATTATATTTGGAGCTTGTTGATTCCATCAATCATGTGAGATGTAACTGGATTAATTCTGTCCATGTTGTTCTCCTTACTTTTTTCTCCCCCTCCTTTCCCTTCTCTTCTCTATATTCTCTCTATATTTTCCTTACCTCTTCTGTTTTTTCTTCGCTCTTTGCTTGGCAAAACTGTTTATTTTTATCTTGGATTTTAAATGAGTGTTTTTTTTGTTAAAAGTAATTTCTTTTCGTATTTGTGAAAGTGTCTCATGTATTTTACTTGAGACTAAAAACACAATAAAAAAAACGAAGTGACATGAAAGATTGAATGAAGTGATATGAGAAAAGGCTGGCGAAAGGAAAGAACGCAAGCAGGCTAAGGCAGGTTGAGTTTTCCTCCAGCCAAAAGGCACTGCGAAGCCCCATCAATCTGCCTCTCCACCCCCATGTAATATTACAAAAGAACTGGGTAATGGGACCACAAGGCGGGCTGAACTCAGAGGTCCTATGGTCAAATGGACAAAGAGCATCATCAGGGCAGCGATTAGTGTGCATGTAGAGGCCCAGACGCAATGAACAAGGCAACCTGGCAATAAAACTAAAACCAACATCACAAATGACACTGAACGAGTTACCAGACACACCTCCAATAGTCTGCCTAGCCCATTGCCAACGAAATATGCAGCAATGGACTTCCATGAAGAATATCTAAGCGACGGTCCAAAATTCTTGCAAAACCTAAGACCCCTAATACCCCTCAGCCAATTGGTCAAACTTGAACAAATGTCGCCAATGGCTGCCAGCCCCATCCTAAATTGATCCAGATTACTAGCAATATGGAAGGATATCCTGTGGCTCTCATCAATCAAAAGTAGGGACTTATTATGTGTGCAATAGCCCCACAAACTGGGCATTTATCAAACTGGCTTCATCCACCATTGCATCTCTACTCTGTGCTTACTCACCTGCATTGTCTGAGCTGGGTCCTAAACTGATGGTATGCTTTGACGTTAATGAGAGGGGGAATACGTTTGAAGCGGTGGACCACAGCCGGGGCTTTGCTATGAGAAACCTGGAACAGGCTTCCTGACCAAGCCAGTTAGGCTGTGTAGAAACAACTATACACACAACAAAGATCCTGGAATATAGCAGGGCTCAGTAGAGTTATATCTGACCGGAATTGGTGTAACTTTGCCAGAAAACATGAGGTGCTTCCGTTCCAGGAGACTTGGTCATTTGGCCCTGTGAATTTCCAAGGCTATGCGAACTACACTATCCCAGCATCTGGGGTACGATGGGTAGACCATCGGGGGCCTACATATTTGGATTGATATAAACTTGGGGTGGAAGATGACCAATGTGGAGACCCACTCAATGGATCTGTAGGCCCTCTCGGTGGCAACAAAAAAAGTGGACCGATACTAGTTAACTTCTATAACCGACCTTAACTAGATTTTGACAGGGGAGTCATGTCAAAACTCAAGGGGCTGATCGGAAAAAGCACCCCTTTGAACCTCCAGGGAGAATTCCAGATTGAATCTCTGAAAGAAACATTAGAGCTTTGGGATGATCAAGACACAGCCTTGTCTATTCCAATTCTCAAGAGCACTCTGCCAAAAAGGGTCCATAGATGGGCTCTGAAAAGAGCTTGCACTGCTGCGTATCTGAACCTAAGAGCCTGTAATGGCAGAACACCTGGCGACTAGACAGCAAAAGTAACATTCAATGGGCATAATGGTCCGTCGCACGTAGACTACATTTTCATCACAGGCACTAGCTGGTCTAAAGTCTGGAGCTTCGAAAATAGAATAAAGAAGCGGGAGTGATCACTATCCCCTTGTGCTGCATCTCTGTGCAAAGGCATCAACCTCACTGTTGAAGCCAGACCGGGACAGGAGCCAAGTTGCGACTAGCTTTGATATTGTATGAAAAACTATGAACTGGGCTACATGGATAAAAAGAGGCCTAAAGCCAGAGGTGTATGACTCCAACAGAGACAACCTGGGAAATATCTACAACAGCGGTTTGTCTAACAAAATGATCATTACAGAATTCGAACTAATAAGCAAGAAACTGGCCCCCACTCTAGCGTAAACTTCAAGTCCACCGAAAGTGAAGATTGCAGCACCAAATGCTTGGTACAATGAGGATTGTAGAAAGGCAAAGAAGCCCATTGTGTCATGCAAAAGAGCCGGTGCAGCCCTGGACAAGCTGTGCCTCCAGGACCTTATGGCAAAATATAATAATCTAATATTAACAAAAAAAGCAGAGTCAGCAAAGACAAGGTTGTCAGTCCTGCATATGGCACTGGAGCAGGGAGACAGTGCAGGCTTTTGGAGACATGTAACATCAAGGGAGCTGAATCCCGACCAGGCTCGGCCAATGGCACATCTCTGCAGAAGTGTGGTGGACTTACTTCTCTAGACAATATGCAAACCTGGACCCACTAGCAGGGACTAAGCCTAGGCATAAAGAGAATGACCTAACGCAAACAGTGCTCTGGCTGATTACAATCGATGAGGTCAAAAATGCCCTGAACTCACAAATACTGGGGAAGGTGGCTGGCCCTGACCTGATCCCAGTGGACTTCTATAAAGATGAAACTCTAATCTGGGCCCCAATCCTGCTTAAGGTTTTTAATACTGTCATTTGCGCGAGAGAAATCCCCAAGACTTGGAAAGGGGCAGCTATAGCCCCCACTTACAAGAAAGAGGGGAAGGGACTCTGAGAGAACTACTACCCTATCTCGCCTTTAGATTGTGTCGGCAAAATATTTGGAACAATAATCCTGACCAGACTCCAAACTTGGGTGAACGAAGCAAGGGTTATTACAGGAGTGCAAGCAGGCTTCTGCGCTGGCAGAGGCACCATGGACCACTGCTTCCTTTTATTGTTACTAATCCAAAAATATTTAATTTTGTCTAAAACCAAGCTGTACGCTATCTTTCTCAATCTCAGATCAGCCTTTGATACTGTCTCAAGAACGACTCTTTGGCAGGTATTAAAGGAACGTGTTGCACCTGAGGCATTGGAGGCATCAGTCAGCTGTGGCCCCGGGGTGTGGGGGGAGGAAGAAAACAAAGCTGTTTGTAGTGAATAGAGGGGTGCATCAGGGATGTGTCCTGGTTCCCCTCCTCTTCCAACTTTATATTCAAGGCCTAATAGATGCATTGCAAAAGGATGCCCTAGACTCACCAACAATTGGTAACAAGAAATGGCCAACCCTTTTCTATGCTGATGATACAGTCATCCTGTCCACATCCCATAAGGGTCTCAAGACATCATTGGGAATTTTTGAGACAAGTGTAGCGAGCTTTGTTTGGAACGAAATGCAAATGTCTTGATTTGGGAATCAGGTTCCACGAGTCAGGTGGATGGTCTGATCAACTTATTAAGGCTAAGGCTAAGGCTTATTAGGGCTAGCCTGGGGAAGTATAGCAGCAGAATACATTCTTTTTTTCTGTAGCCATGGTAGTGGGGCAATTCCTGCTGCACTAGAATTACACGATAAGCAAGCCATACCAATGGCACTTTATGGGGCTGAGCTGTGGGGCTATTCCAAATTGGTCCCGCTGTCAAGTACTGAGAATACGTTCTTGAAAAACTGCTGCCACCCACAAGTGCCCCTATATCCCTGGTGCAAGCGCTCCTTAGTGTTTTTTTCATAGCCAACCAGTTTGCTCTCAAGCCAGTACTTTACCGGGTCAGACTATGGTCTGCGCCAGGCCTGACAACATACCGGGAGGCTCTGTTCTACTTTTGAAAGGGGCAAAGATTTGTGCCTGGCTGGCCCACGTAAAACATCTGTTATGTACGTGGGACGAGAGAGCTCTCTGGGAGAATACACTGAATTGCAATAACTCCGCTAAAACGGAGCTTAAAGAAAAGGCAAGGGGGAAAGATATGGAAAGCCTGGAAGACCAATGGGCCCACCTGAAGAAAGCTCTGGAGTTCCCACACAGTATAATGATGGGAACCTCGCTGAGCTTCCTTGATGAAATTCAACCCTCTTATGGGCATTCTCTATACGCACGAATGAAGCTGGGGACATTGCATACAGCATGGCATACTCGCACATGGACAATCTATGCCCATTGTGTGCTTCTACCAATCAAACATTAATACATTTTATGCTAATATGCCCTGTTACTATAGATGTAACAAGAGTGTACCTGAAACCATTATTTACCGCACTAGGAGTGTGTGACACAAGGCAGCTATGCAACTTCTAATGTGCTCCTGCGACAGGAAAATTGTTTTTCCAGCAGCACGCTATGTGCATCGAGCCTGGTAATAAAGGCAGAGACACATGGGAAGTGTTTTTAATAAAGAGGTTGCGAGCGTGCTCTGCTCATAAAAGCGATATTGGGCGAAGATGTATTATATATATATATTTTTCATCAGTGTTTTAGAACTTGCTCTGATAGTTTGATACATGGTTTTTATTGTATACATTTGTACATCTCATTTATTGTTTTTCTTCTCTTGTATAAATTGTCAAAATTGAATTTTATGCTAAAGGTTTCTATGCCGATTAAAGCTATTAAATTGATTGAATGAAGTGATAAGAGAAAAAAGTGGCGAATTCCCACTAGAGAAAAAAAAGGACCAGGCACAGAGTCTTGGGGTACACCATACAGAAGAGGATGTGAGGACCATATGTGATCAGCCCAAGACACAGATTAGGTTCTCTCAGCGAGATAAGAGCGAAAACCATTGGAGACCAGATAAAGAAAGTAGGGTGGTCAACAGTATCAAAAGCAGCAGACCGATCTAAGAGCATAAGAATCAAGGAGAGTTAGGAATGACGGACAAAAAGGAATGAATTGGAGACATGAAGATGGGTAATTTCCGCATATTGGGAGGGACAGAAGCCTGATGGAGGGAGAAGACAGTGTAGATTCAGAAAAGAGGAGACCTGTGTGTAGACAACACACTTCAGCAATTTAAAAAGGAAAGTAGAGAGATCCGGTGGAAATTACCTGGATGCGTGGGACCAAGAGAGGTTTTTTTTGGAATTATAACTGCATGATTGACAGAAGAGGGAAAACAGCACAGAGAGAAATGTTGGGAAGACAGGTGAGGTAGGGAATACATTGTGGGTAGATAGAAGAGATCAATGACGATAGAATAGGGTCGAGAGGACTGGCAGTTCGATGGACAGGAGGCAGGAAGCGGGCAGTGCCTGAGTCAGAAGGAGAGGAAAAGAAATATTCAGAAGAGGGATGGGGAGAGATGGTGATGGAGGATGAGATATGGTTGGAGTAAAAGAGGACCATAGAGAGGAGGCTTTAGAGGAGAAGGCATCTTCAAAGTCGGAAGAGAAAAGAAGAGTAGACAAGCAAAGTTCAGGAAGGGCGGCTGAGAGAATATTATTGAGGAGTTCGAATAGACAGCAGCCTGATGTGACAGACAGTAATGTAGGAGTTGTAGCCTTTTTTAGTTGTAACCAAAAAAGAGTCAAAGGAAAGGTGAAGAGGCTGGCATCAAGTGAAAAGCCAATATGATTACTGTTCATCCATGCTGGCCTACATTACTGCAGCCAGTCTGGACATGTTTTAAACATGTCCAGGCTTGCTGCAGCAATTCGGCCAGCATGGACACATAAGAACACTATCTTACTGTGTGGCATGTCATTTTTTAAACAAATCAAGGGTAAAATGAACATGAGTGTTTGTACGTGGCCAATCTGGCCAACATTGGTAGAGCCAGTCTGGACATGTTTTCTTTTAGTAGCATGGCTTTTTGTACTGGCAAAACCAACAGGGGTATGTTCTTATATGGGGATACTGGGGTAGAACTGCAGAGCTGGCACTAACATATTTTCATATAATATCATTGCTGTCATGATTGACAAAGCACACATGAATGTGTTCTTATATTGGAATGCTGCCATATATTGGTAACTTTGACATATATGGGTACAGCCAGCATGAAAACATTTTTATACAGGCATATATTATGGGACCAGGCATTATGAAATGCTCTTGTGCACTTTTGGTGACTTGTCATCTATTGGTTGCTTTCATGCATTGCGCTATAAAACCGATTGCAAACTGTGGCTTTTTACACAATTTCTCACAGAAAGTGTGTTGTAAAATGCACCATTTAAACTAATTATTTTTAAAATTGGTTTGGTGGAAAATAAGTGAACTCCCCTTGATTTGTTTGTGCTCCCGTGCTATGCACGGTTGCACTTGCATATTCGTGGGAAACATTTACGCCCCTCCAATTAAAAAATTCATCAGCCACAATTGTAAACAGCATTAATCATTGTTGCTTCCTAAAAACAGGCAAATACGCAAAAACACAATAAAATAAGGAGTAAAACTACCCCGCAACAAAAAAATAGTAAACATACATAAGAGACCACTTTCCCTGCCGCCAGCTACACGCACCACTGCTATGTTCCTATCAGCAGAGCACTGCCACGGGATATACATCTGTTAAGTTGCATGGAACTGTGTATTACAAAAAGATATCTGTTTTAGAGTTAAATCTATCATTCTTTGCCCCCAATGGGAACCACTTTTCTGCTTCTCAAAAAATCATTTTACCCCCTACTTCAATAATTATGGAGTAAAATACTCTAATTCAAAATCTTATCAGGGGCACCGAAAGTCGTCACTGCTGACCCACCCCTCACCCTTCCCACCAGACAACTAATATGTCGGCCAAATAAACAGGCATTAATTGCTCATATTTTACATTTCCAAGAATCCTGCTTCCTTCCTGCACCCATTGTATGCGCTGGCTGTCATGGAGATTAATGAGCCTCATTACGAGTTTGCCGGTCCGGATACAATGGTACCGGTAAGCTTGCTGGTACCCTTGTATCCGGACCGGCAAACTCTGAGTTGTGCTTGTGGATGCCTTTCATTCCGCCAGGTCTGACCTGGCGGAATGAAAGGCACCTGCAAGCACGGAATGCCTGTAGCACAGGCACCGTAATGATTGGTGCCGGTGTGCTACAGGCACCCGCGAAAGGGCAATTACTGGTCCGGTGTGGCCGGAATACCTCAGTAATTGCCCATTCGCGGGTGCCGGATTTTTTCACAAGTTTGGAGGTAGCCTGCCTGCTCTACAGGCTTGGCTACCTCCAAACTTGTAATGAGGCCCAATGTGTCTTGCTCAGTGGTCAAAATGTAGGAAAATAAGTAGTCTCTCTCTCTCTCACTCTCTCTCTCTCTCTCTCTCTGTCTCTCTCTCTATCCCTTTCTCTGTCTCTCTCCCCCCTCCTCTCTCTCTCGCTTCCTCTCTCTCTCTCTCTTCCCCCACTCACTCTCCCTCTCCCCCTCTCTCTCTCTCTCTCCACTCCCCCCACTCTGTCTCCATCTCTCTCTCTCCCCCAAACCCCTTTAATCTTGGTTTCCTTCTCTCCTCCTGGCTTGAGTGAAGAATTTCTTGTTTGCATGCAGAAGGGTAGCACCCGAGCACTTAATTTCCTTCGACGTGCATTAAGGGCCCTTGCTTTACTCAGGACCACTTTCTCTGTAGGCATTGAAATGCCATTACTGCCGACAACCGCAGACTTTAAAGTTTAAATGTAGTACTATTGTAAGGTTTATAAATGAACTACTGTTCTTTCCTAGTTAATTTATTTCTCTGCAATTTAATTCGATATATACTTATTCCAAATTAAGACAATTGATTTACATCTAATCATTTCATGCATTCACTGGTTTAACAACAAAGTACTGAGGCCTCCAATTACCATTTGTTACTGTCAAACCCAATTGATATTATTTTCGATTGTTCACACTTTATGTACTTATGTTATATGCTCTTTTTCTTTTTTAACAAATCGTGTGTATTGTTCCATGTCGCATTCCCTATACTGTGTGTACAATAAAGTAACACGAACCTTCAGCACCACAGTCTACTTGCCCACCGCTCCCCTCTAAATGTAAGTCCATCTTTGTAAAATAAAAGCACACACCTATGGGCTACTAGCGATGTTGACTGTGTTTGTGGTCAATCATGTTATGTTATGTTATGTTATGTTATTTTGCACTTATATAGCGCCTTATATACCATTGGTATGGTCTGAAGGCGCTGGTAGGTTGAACGCCCTTGGGAACCGAAGTTCAGATCAGTAGAGAGAGTAGAGAGAGTCAAAGAGGTGCGTGTGAGCACCGGATATGTGTGCAGCTTGTGCGGTATTCGTGTGATAGCTGCTTCTTAGCGATAGGTGTGGTGGTTGAGAGATCAGGAGAATGTGTTCGTTCTGGCAGGATTTATCCAGAACGGATGTGGCTGCGTTAGGCCTGAGGAGAATGCCTGGCTGGGGGGTGTGAAACCAGCAGTGTTTACTTAGAGTGATGTGGAGTAAGCGGCCGATGTTGGTATGAGAACAGTTATACCGAATGGTGTCATAGTATCTCTGCGTTCTAGTTGAGTGGTGATGTAAAGGAGAGAGTAAGCGTGGTGGTGTGATAGGATGGGTTATATGCTCTTTCGAAACGTTCTCTGCATTCCAGATTGTACTATATACGCTCCAGATACTTTGTTTATTTTCTAAATCCACACATAGGTTATTGGGTACACTTCTAAATGCAACTTTCTCAGAGAGGATATTGTGCACAACTTCTAAATATACACATAGGCTATTGGGCACAGCTTCTAAATGCAACTTCTAAATATACACATTGGCTAGTGGGTACACTTCTAAATGCAACCTTTCTCAGAGAGGCTATTGGGCACAACTTCTAAATATACACACTGGCTATTGGGCACTACTTCTAAATGCAACTTTCCCACAGAGGCTATTGGGCACAACTTCTAAATATACACATAGGCTATTGGGCACAGCTTCTAAATGGAACTTCTAAATATACACATTGGCTAGTGGGTACACTTCTAAATGCAACCTTTCTCAGAGAGGGTATTGGGCACAACTTCTAAATATACACACTGGCTATTAGGCATTACTTCTAAATGCAACTTTCTCATTGAGGCTATTGGGCACAACTTCTAAATGCAGCTTTTCTCTGAGGGGTTATTGGGCACAGCTTCTAAATGTACCCATAGGCTATTGGGTACACTTCTGAATGCAACTTTTCCTGAGGGAGGCTATTGGGCACAACTTCTAAATGCAGCTTTTCTCTGAGGTGTTATTGGGCATAGCTTCTAAATATACACATAGGCTATTGGGCACAGCTTCTAAATGCAACTTCTAAATATACACATTGGCTAGTGGGTACACTTCTAAATGCAACTTTTCTCAGAGCGGCTATTGGGCACAACTTCTAAATGCAACTTTTCTCAGAGAGGCTATTGGGCACAACTTCTGAATGCAACTTCAAAATATACACATTGGCTAGTGGGTACACTTCTAAATGCAACCTTTCTCAGAGAGGCTATTGGGCACAACTTCTAAATATACACACTGGCTATTAGGCATTACTTCTAAATGCAACTTTCTCATTGAGGATATTGGGCACAACTTCTAAATGCAGCTTTTCTCTGAGGGGTTATTGGCTACACTTCTAAATGCAGCTTTTCTCTGAGGGGTTATTGGGCACAGCTTCTAAATGTACCCATAGGCTATTGGGTCCACTTCTGAATGAAACTTTTCCTGAGGGAGGCTATTGGGCACTACTTCTAAATGCAGCTTTTCTCTGAGGTGTTATTGGGCATAGCTTCTAAATGTACACATAGGCTATCGGGTACACTTCTAAATGGAACTTTCCTCAGAGAGGTTATTGGGTACACTTCTAAATGCAGCTTTTCTCTGAGGGGTTATTGGGCACAGCTTCTAAATGTACCCATAGGCTATTGGGTACACTTCTGAATGCAACTTTTCCTGAGGGAGGCTATTGGGCACAACTTCTAAATGCAGCTTTTCTCTGAGGTGTTATTGGGCATAGCTTCTAAATATACACATAGGCTATTGGGCACAGCTTCTAAATGCAACTTCTAAATATACACATTGGCTAGTGGGTACACTTCTAAATGCAACTTTTCTCAGAGCGGCTATTGGGCACAACTTCTAAATGCAACTTTTCTCAGAGAGGCTATTGGGCACAACTTCTGAATGCAACTTCAAAATATACACATTGGCTAGTGGGTACACTTCTAAATGCAACCTTTCTCAGAGAGGCTATTGGGCACAACTTCTAAATATACACACTGGCTATTAGGCATTACTTCTAAATGCAACTTTGTCATTGAGGATATTGGGCACAACTTCTAAATGCAGCTTTTCTCTGAGGGGTTATTGGCTACACTTCTAAATGCAGCTTTTCTCTGAGGGGTTATTGGGCACAGCTTCTAAATGTACCCATAGGCTATTGGGTCCACTTCTGAATGAAACTTTTCCTGAGGGAGGCTATTGGGCACTACTTCTAAATGCAGCTTTTCTCTGAGGTGTTATTGGGCATAGCTTCTAAATGTACACATAGGCTATCGGGTACACTTCTAAATGGAACTTTCCTCAGAGAGGTTATTGGGTACACTTCTAATTGCAACCTTTCTCAGAGAGGCTATTGGGCACAACTTCTAAATATACACACTGGCTATTGGATACACTTCTAAAATGCAGCTTTTTCTCAGAGAGGCTATTGGGCACAACTTCTAAATATACACACTGGATATTGGGTATACTTCTAAATGCAACTTTTCTCAGAGAGGCTATTGGGCACAACTTCTAAATGCAACTTTTCTCAGAGAGGCTATTGGGCACAACTTCTAAATGCAGCTTTTCTCAGAGAGGCTATTGGGCATAACTTCTAAATGCAACTTTTCTCAGAGAGGCTAGTGGTCACAACTTCTAAATGCAACTTTTCTCAGAGAGGCTATTGGGCACAACTTCTAAATATACACACTGGCTATTGGGTACACTTCTAAATGCAACTTTTCTCAGAGAGGTTATTGGGTACACTTCTAAATGCAGCTTTTCTCTGAGGGGTTATTGGGCACAGCTTCTAAATGTACACATAGGCTATTGGGTACACTTCTAAATGGAACTTTCCTCAGAGAGGTTACTGGGCACAATTCTAAATGCAACTTTTCTCAGAGCGGCTATTGGGCACAGCTTCTAAATGCAACTTCAAAATATACACATTGGCTAGTGGGTACACTTCTAAATGCAACCTTTCTCAGAGAGGCTATTGGGCACAACTTCTAAATATACACACTGGCTATTGGGTATACTTCTAGATGCAACGTTTCTCATAGAGGCTATTGGGCACAACTTCTAAATGCAACTTTTCTCAGAGAGGCTATTGGGCACAACCTCTAAATATACACACTGGCTATTGGGTATACTTCTAAATGCAACTTTTCTCAGAGAGGCTATTGGGCACAACTTTGAAATGCAGCTTTTCTCAGAGAGGCTATTGGGCACAACCTCTAAATGCAGCTTTTCTCAGAGAGGCTATTGGGCACAATTTCTAAATATACACACTGGTTATTGGGTACACTTCTAGATGAAACCTTTCTCAGAGAGGCTATTGGGCACAACCTCTAAATATACACACTGGCTATTGGGCACAACTTCTAAATGCAACTTTTCTGGGAGAGGCTATTGGGCACAACTTCTAAATGCAACTTTTCTCAGAGAGGCTATTGGGCACAACTTCTAAATGCAGCTTTTCTCAGAGAGGCTATTGGGCACAACTTCTAAATGCATTTTTCTCAGAGAGGCTATTGGGCACAACTTATAAATGCAACTTTTCTCAGAGAGGCTATTGGGCACAATTTCTAAATATACACACTGGTTATTGGGTACACTTCTAGATGCAACCTTTCTCAGAGAGGCTATTGGGCACAACCTCTAAATATACACACTGGCTATTGGGCACAACTTCTAAATGCAACTTTTCTCAGAGAGGCTATTGGGCACAACTTCTAAATGCAACTTTTCTCAGAGAGGCTAATGGGCACAACTTCTAAATGCAGCTTTTCTCAGAGAGGCTATTGGGCACAACTTCTAAATGCATTTTTCTCAGAGAGGCTATTGGGCACAACTTATAAAAGCAACTTTTCTCAGAGAGGCTATTGGGCACAACCTCTAAATATACACACTGGCTATTGGGTACACTTCTAAATGCAACTTTTTCTCAGAGGGGCTATTGGGCACAACTTCTAAATGCAACTTTCTCAGAGAGGCTATTGGGCACAACTTCTAAATATACACATAGGCTATTGGGCACAGCTTCTAAATGGAACTTCTAAATATACACATTGGCTAGTGGGTACACTTCTGAATGCAACTTTTCTCAGAGCGGCTTTTGGGCACAGCTTCTGAATGCAACTTCAAAATATACACATTGGCTATTGGGTACACTTCTAAATGCAACCTTTCTCAGAGAGGCTATTGGGCACAACTTCTAAATATACACACTGGCTATTGGGCACTACTTCTAAATGCAACTTTCTCAGAGAGGCTATTGGGCACAACTTCTAAATATACACACTGGCTATTGGGTACACTTCTAAATGCAACTTTTCTCAGAGAGGTTATTGGCTACACTTCTAAATGCAGCTTTTCTCTGAGGGGTTATTGGGCACAGCTTCTAAATGTAGACATAGGCTATTGGGTACACTTCTGAATGCAACTTTCCTGAGGGAAGCTATTGGGCACAAATTCTAAATACAGCTTTTCTCTGAGGGGCTATTGGGCATAGCTTCTAAATGCACACATAGGCTATCGGGTACACCCAGGCAGCCACTTGCCAGCAGCCAATCACGGGTGAGGGGCGGGCTGGGAGGCGGGAGGGCGACAGAGGACCAGGAAGGGGAGGCAGGGAAACACTGGGCAACGCGGGGCCAGGGGCTCCAAGAAACCCTAAAACCCATGGAAATGAGGTCGCTGGGGGGTGGCGCACTCACCTGCACCTCAGATGGGAAAGGGGAGCAGGTGCACCGAGCGGGTCGCTAGAACCAGGCAGCCACTTGCCAGCAGCCAATCAGGGGTGGGGGGCGGGCTGGGAGGCGGGAGGGCGACGGAGGACCAGGAAGGGGAGGCAGGGAAACAATGGGCAACGTGGGGCCTGGGGCTCCAAGAAAACCCTAAAACCCACGGAAATGGGGTCGTGGGGGGCTGGCGCACTCACCTGCTCCTCAGATGGGAAAGGGGAGCAGGTGCACCGAGTGGGTCGCTAGACCAAGGCAGCCAGTTGCCAGCAGCTAATCAGGGGTGGGGGGCGGGCTGGAGGCGGGAGGGCGACGGAGGACCAGGAAGGGGAGGCAGGGAAATACTGGGCAACGCGGGGCCTGGCGCTCCAAGAAAACTCTAAAACCCACGGAAATGGGGTCGCGGGGGGCTGGCGCACTCACCTGCTTCTCAGATGGGAAAGGGGAGCAGGTGCATCGAGCGGGTCGCTAGACCCAGGCAGCCACTTGCAAGCAGCCAATCAGGGGTGGGGGGCGGGCGACGGAGGACCAGGAAGGGGAGGCAGGAAAACACTGGGCAACGCGGGGCCTGGGGCTCCAAGAAAACCCTAAAACCCACGGAAATGGGGTCGCGGGGGGCTGGCACACTCATGTCTTGTTAATGCATCTTTTTCTGCCTTATCAACTCGTGTTTTTTTCCGGGCCTGACAATTTAGAAAACGGCAAGCTTAAATGTGGCCGTTTATGCTAAATTGGTTGACATATTGGGTGGGCTTTTAATAAGGCAAGAACACCCGATCCAGCAGGGCCGGGTCAGGGTTTATTGCCATTAGCAGCCCAGGTGTCCAATTCTGAAACCTGGGGAGCTGATAGAAATGTATTTTGTATGATCGAATGGGACGCGTCCTGTTCATTCATACAAACTACTTACCTAAGATGACTGCCGTGGAGCTGGAAGGCAGGACTCTGCAGCTTGGGAGGCTGGAGCGGCGGTGGAGGTTGCTGATCGTGGGATTCCGCCTGCGATCTGAGCAACCTGATTGGTTGGCTCTTCCACCCTGGGTGCTAATAAAGAGGAGATCACACGTGTATATTACTTGATTCCATTGATAACGAGAATGTTTTATGGATGAGGCTGGATCATACACACATTTTGTTTTTAGGTGCTTGTAGAACTACCTTGAGGTGCTTGTTTGAACTCTACACTACAGGATGCAACGTATCCATCACTCACTCATAAAGTAAAATCTAAAAGAAACAATAGCAAGATAATGCCCCTGCACTTCATACCCATGCACTTCGTTTAAAGACAGTGTGGAAAATTTGGGGCATGCCAACCCCCAGCACAGGTTCAGCTTGGCAATGCCTTAATTGGTGATTACGTCACTCTGAAACGCCACTGTCCAGTTACTCTTCGCACTGGTATCTGCGCCCCAGGACCCTTGTAGGAGTGAGTGAGAAAGAAGACACATTCATGCAAAAGTCGTTTTTCTAACCCTTTCATCTGCCTGAGGATGCTTGGGTCTGGTGCTGCCTGTATTGGCCTTTCAGATTCTTCCTGTCAGTGCTGGGTCCCACTTTGGGTTTCCTGTGAGTGCAATAGGACTTTTATTGTGCCTGCCAGTGAGTCTACTTGCTGCCGATATCTCAGTGCTAATTGGTGCCTGGCTACTTGAGCTGTTTCAGCCTGTAGCTTCCAGAGATAAAGCTCAGGCTTGAAGATGCCTGCAGGCGTTCTTTCATGTTTTGCTCATGTCCGAGTAGAGCAAGAATCTTCAACCTTTGTATCTCTAAATGTTTTGGATTACCACTCCCACCAGCCCGATACAGCATATTAATGGAGAGGTACCATGGGAGATTTAGTCCGAGACAGCTTTAGAGCCACAGTTTACCAAGCCCTGCCACAGAGCATTTTTTGGAAAAAGGCCTATTTGGCTGTCAACTCCAAGTAGCAAAGCTTTCCTTAGAGATTACTGGCCTGCATATAGTTTGCTTTCTACCTAAAATCCCAGGATGAACTCATTTCTGATGCTATTGGGCTCTTTTGAAAAGTACAGCTCTCAAACCCCAATGGCGTTTCAGATGTCACAGCCATTTTAGCCTGCCATCCACATTCTGAGGCTGACTGAACAAGTCTATATGGTTCAAGATTACAAATACTTCAGTGTTAGAGGAAGTGCTGTGAAAAATTGAAAGAGCGCCAACCTCAGTTTGTGTTAAGTACTTCGTAACTAAAGCAACCAACCCTTTTATGACAGTCACATTTGTCAAATATCTGTGGTCAGTCTTAAATTCCCAGAATGCTCTTTGGTGTTGTGCAAACCAGCCAGGACCCTCATTAATGCTACGAGTCCTTTTTTCAGAGGGGTATTATCAAAGAGTACAGTATGAGTGTAGAAGACTGTCCAACTTGGAATGATAATCTTCTATTAGAAAATAATGTATATGGTTATCTTAGGTTTTGATATTGTGCTTTGCGCAGTGAGATAAGTGTAACATTTTCGTATGACTACAATATATACTAGAAGTGATCATTACGAACGAACAGTGTCAGGCGTGAAAGAGAGTTAGTTTACAATGTTAGTACAATAATAGGATTTCCTTTTTTAATATCTTCATTTACTGCAAATCCCACAATTTGTCTCTCAGAATGTCCTTCTTTCTTGGAAGGGTCATACAGAGATTAAAAATGGTGACCAGTTTCTACCGTGCACTCCAAGGCAATGTTTAATTTTGCATGCTCACCTTTGATTAGTGTGGCTAAATTTGACTATTTGTTACAGAGTGCACAAGCGCAAATGAATAAAATACAGACAATACCAACCCAGTTGTAGAGCTTGCAGTTTGTCCCTCTGCCTATCTACAGCCCCCCCGCAGCCCCACCCATAAATACAATGCACACTCATTGTAATGGCGATATTCCTGCAGGATACTCTCACTGACAATGTATGTCTCCAAATGCCAGGCCAGACCCTCCTCGAGGATGTTTCCATTGAGGCTGTTCTCATGATACTTTTCACCATGAAAAACACCACACCCCGCGCCCTCATCCTTCAAGATATGTGTGTTTTTTCTGAGTTCCTGCTGCATTCAGCAATGGCTTGGATGGCTCAGGTAAATGTGGGCGAGCAAGAGAAAGAAAAAGAGAGAGGTAGCCGGGGATACAGAGAGAACAAATATAAGTAAGTGCATCAAGCAGCAACTCCATTGAAGGCATATTTTTTGGAACTTGTTATGTTAAGTTACGTTAAAGGTACTTGTATAGCGCACCGTCACCAACGGAATTGGTCCCCAGGTGCTCTGGCGGATCTGTAAACGAGAAGGTGGGATGGGTTAGTAAGGTGAAGAGGGAGTAGGATAGTGAGAGGAGTGGTGTACTGTTGGCAGCTTCAGCTCGGTACACACCGGGTGCTGAGCTTTGGTGTGAGTATTGTATCAGCGTCAGTCCGCGTGTGCTGTTGGTGAGGCTTATGTGTTGTTGCAGTGTGGTGAAGTGCGTGCAGCTTGTTGTGCCAGAGATGGTTGTGTGAGTTTTTTTTAGATGAGTATGCAGGACGTTTTGATTTTATATTGGTTAGTGGGTTTAATGACATTTAACATGCAAGCATTCACAGTTCTGTCTAAGTGTAGCACTTGCTGACCTAGATAATTTTGTCTAAGTGTGGCACTCGCTAACCTTCACAATCCTATCTAGGTATGGGCCGGCGCAGGCTAATATTCTCAATTCTAAGTGTGGCACATGCTAGCATCCAAGTTCCATCTAGGTGTGGCATATGCTAACATTCACAATCCTGTTTTGATTGTTTATATGCTGCCTGTAAAATAGGCCAGCCTGTTAAGCGCTTGCTTCAGAGATCTCTATGCAAACTGTAATTGCATGTGCCGACTCTGACCTTCATCCTTCCAAGGTCAGTAGGTTGAGTGTTACTACATTTGATAACAATATCTTTTTCTACACCTTTTAAAAGTAGGAGAGGTCCAGCATGAGATGCGGTATAGAAAAGCTGAGAGATTACAATGGCTGCTTGTTTTGGGCTGGGAGCTCTTCCTTCTGCCTTTTATTTTTGGCAACTTTGAGTTAGGATCCAGAATTTGGCTACAAGACAGAGGGAAGATTAGCGGGAACATGCCTTCTTCCCTAGCAGAGGCGTGGCCCGCGATATTGCTCAGTGCAGTTTAAAGTTGGTGAGTGGCTAATGAGTTGGCTGATAGAAAAATCCAGTCAACATTCACCAGAAAACGATGTATTTTCATAATAACACCTGTGCAATTGTCGTTTTTCTGAGATATTGGCACATATGGGAAAGCGTGTGTTTGGAAGGTAATGTTCTCAGGTTGACAGGTACTCACATCACGTTAAAGGCAATTCGACCTGACACTAAGGTACTCACACCAGTCACAGGTAGTGCCGCTAAAGGCCCTGCTATTCACATCATTGCCACAGATTGCCATTACATACCCAGATACTCTCACTGTTGCCAACGATTGACTTCAAATGTCCAGGTACTCACCATGTTGCCAGACATTGTGATCACATGGCCAGGCATTCCCCACATTATGAAGGATTGCCCAGTCTCTGCTCTCATTGGCAAGGTTTGACATGACATGCCCATATAGTTGCTGCATTGTCAGTCATGATATGATATATGATATGGCATTCATAGCGCGCCTATACACAAGTGTTTCAAGGCGCGACGAGGCAAGGGAGGGGAACAAAGCAAGGACGGACAATGGTCCTACTAGGCCAGGTGTCATTCAGATCGTGTCATGTACCCATGTGCTGGCCCCCATGCCAAGGATTGCCATCAACTTCATAGATATTTGCAAACCTCTACCATATGGCAAAGGGTACACCACATGGCTCAAACATGGGGTATGAATTCACTGACCTGCCATAGGTTGCTATCTCACCCCACTTTCAAGGATTATGATTACATCAAATGCTCAGGTACTTGCCAAATGGCCAGCGATTGCCATTAAAGGTCCAGCGACTCAACACACTGGCAGAGATACATTGCTATTAATGCTGGGTTGATCACAGCCTGGCCAGGGACCACTCGCAAACTTCCGGGTTCCTGTTTCATAGCCAAGCATTGCCATTAAAGACAATGCCCAAGCACTCCTCCATTGCCTAGGTACTTGTTGTATTGCTAGGGACTGCCATCAAATGCCCTGCTATCTGTTTACCAGAAATTGACATTAAATGTCCAGGCACGTGACCCGTCCCGGTAGACTGCCATACTCTTTGGGTAACCACCCACATTACCATAAAATACAGAAGTATTCACCGCATTGCTATGGATAATCCTCAAATTCCAAGGCCCTCACCCCATTACCCGGCATGCCGAATAATTGGTAAGTTATTTCCCAAATTGTCTCAGATTAACAGTGCATTTCCAGGTATAATTCTCATTACACATCACTGCCACCATCAAATTCCCAGGTACCATCTCCATAAACTACTATCAAATGCCCTGGTGTAGAGATATCGAGTTACCAACTCTCGCGAGATCTCGCCACGGCAGCGAGGACCGCCCCCACGTGCCTCGCGTGCATTACGGGAGCAGCAGAGGATGCGGCAAGATGCGTCCTGCCGGCTCCTCCGAGATTGAGGTCTGGGGGCTTACATTACGAGACATTTCAGTCCCACAGCCCTGCAGCAGTTATTAGGCACGTTTGCCTAGCCGCCTGGCTCTTTAATACTTACATGCTCGCGGCAGATGTCCCTTATACAATAAAACACATCCAGCCATTAATCACGCCTCCTGTCATCTGTGCAAGAGTTTACTACATAAATTGGCGACGAGGATCACCACTGCAACCCACATGGGAACATGCAAGGAGCGACGCCGCCACCCCCCTTCCTGCAAACTCCAGGTAGACCTGCCATCCCGTGGCCGCAATGGCAACCCCTTTTCACGACGTATGTAGAGGCGCTAGGTGGGGCAGGATTTTCAGCGGCACGGCGTAGGGCTATGTTATTTAATGCCCTGGGAGTGGAGAGTCTCACCCCGATCCCGGTGGCAGGGGACAACGATGACGTCTTTAAGGAGGCAGTTAGGAGAATAGTGAAGAGATTTGCCAGTAAAGAAAACACGGTGTTGTATAGAATACGCTTTTACACCCGCAGACAAGAAATATCTGAACCAGTCGACGACTACGTCACCAAGCTGCGGGAACTGGCGGCGCTGTGCAGTTTCGGCAAAAATGCTGAGAGCCTCATCTGCGATATGTTGACAGTCCACACCAACAGCAGAAAAGTACAAGATAAATTCATTGTGGAGAAAGAATTACAACTAGAGAAGGCGATCGAAATTGCCAGAGCGTTCGAAGAAACAGCGGGAAAACGAAAAGAACTCATGGGAACCCAGAGTTCTGCTGAAATCCAAGCAGTCGCATTCCACTCAAAGACAGACACCAGACACGAGAGAAGGGAGAGGAGGTAAGAAAGAACCTCTGAAATGCCACAGGTGCACCAGCACGAAACACCTGGCGTTCGATAGGGAGTGCCTAGCCAGTGACAAAGAGTGCTCCATCTGTAAACGCATTGGCCATTTCTCGTTGGTGTGTCGGTGGAGAAACAAGAAAGTTACCAGTGTAAATACGGATCACAACAGGGAACGAGAATCGTCCTCAGAAGATGAGGGGAGACCCACAGTCATTATGGTAAACAGCACAAGGGCAAGAAGAGAAAAGCCCCATTGCACAATCAAAATTGACGGTCCAGAAACAAGAGTTATGGCGGACTCTGGTTCGGACCTCACCATAATACCCCTACGGACATACAAGGAAATGGTGGGAAAAGAAAAGGTCCAAGTTCTCACCACACGACACAAACCCACAGTTTTTGGTGGGGCGTCAGTTGAACTACTGGGATATATCAAAGGGAAGGTGGAGTTTAAAAGAAGAGAAACCACCACCAGAGTTTATTTCAGCCACGAAAGCCCAGCAGTACTGGGATGGGACGACCAAGACAAGCTAAAAATCAAACTGGACCCCAGCACAGAAGACCAGGTACTGTCTGTCTGCGCGAGGAATGGGCCCATTGTCAAGAGTGACTACCCAAAACTTTTCTCGGAGGAGCTGGGTCACATCAAGGGCTTTGTCCATAAAATAATGCTCAAAAAGAATGCCGTCCCAGTCAAACATCGAGTGAGGCCAGTGCCAGCAACCGCAAGAGATACTCTCAGGAATCAATTGGACAAAATGAGAGCGGAGGGTGTCATTGAAGAAGTTGAAGCGTCAGAATGGCTGAGCCCAGTCGTGCTTATAAAGAAACCGAACTCACAAGAGCTAAGGGTGTGTATTGACCTTCGCAGTTTAAACTTAGAGGTCATCACCGACAACTACCCACTACCGAGCATAAATGAACTCATTCTGTTGATGAAGGAAGCCAAAATTTTCTCAAAACTGGATATGAGAAACGCATATCACCAAATACAATTGCATGAAGAGTCGAAACCCCTCACAGCATTCATCACACCGTTTGGCACCTATCAGTTCACCAAGATGCCATTCGGCTTATCGTCGGCAGCATCAGCTTTTCAACGCATGATGGATGTCTTGCTACGAAAGGTCAAAAATGTCGCGTATTTCCAGGACGACATCCTTGTGTACGCAAGGGATGAACAAACGCACGATGCCACATTGAGAACTGTCCTGATCAAGCTGCAAGAAGCAGGGGTGAGGCTACGCCATGAAAAATGCGTATTCAAAGCGAAAGAAGTCTAATACTTGGGGTACAAAATCTCAGAAAAAGGGATCAGTCCCAAACAAAATTTCATGCATGCAATCATAAAAGCACCGGAACCCACCAGCAAAGACGAAGTAAGATCATTTCTTGGACTGGCGGAGTATTACGCAAAATTTATCCCCAAGTTCTCAGAAACCTCAGCACCACTCCGTGACCTCCTCAAAAAAGGTTCGGAATATTTGTGGCAAGAACCCCAGAAGAAGGCGGTTGAAAGTATAAAACGGCACATCATGGAAGCGCCGTGTTTACAGCCATTTAACCCAGAGTGGGATACAGTCATCACCACGGATGCCAGTGCATACAGACTAGAAGCAGTTCTTACGCAGAAGAAGGGGGACACGGAGCATGTGGTAGCCTTTGCCTCGAAGGCCTTGTCCTCGGCAGAACAGAACTACTCTACCTAGAAAAGGAAATGTTGGCATGTGCATGGGCGGTAGAACATTTTAGAACATATGTGTGGGGCACGAAATTCAAATTGGTGACAGACCACAAACCCCTCATCCACATGCTCAGCCCGGGAGGTACTAAAGTGTCCACACCCAGATTGGCACGCATTGCAGCAAAACTGCAGGAGTACATGTTTGAAGTGCAGCACATCTCAGGATGGAAGAATTAGCAGGCAGACTGCATGTCAAGATTGCCAGAAGGCAAAGACAAGGCCACCGCGTTTCTACAAGGAGAATGCATCGTGGCATCCATCACCGATATAAAAGCACCTGATTATATGGAACTCAGCGAGAAACACTGGTTGGAAGAAGATGGAAAAGACCCGGCTATGGCGAAAATCCGTGAGTGAATCAAGGAAGGGTGGCCAGGTGAAAAAACGATGCCAGAAGGCATGAGACCGTATTGGAAGGTGGCCGAAGAGATATCTGAAACGGACGGAATAATAATGAAGACGGACCAGATAATCCCACCCGTAGGCATGAGGAGCACCATTCTATGCAGAGCCCACGCTGGTCACCTGGGAAACACGATGACCCGTCACAGAGTACGGGAGGCCTACTGGTGGCCGTCCATGGACCAAGAGATTCGCACCATGATAGAGCGGTGTCATGAGTGCCTCAATAGCGACAAAAGATTGAAACAGGCACCCCTAATTCCCACAGAAGTACCAGAAGCGGTGTGGTCAAAAGTGGGCATAGACTTTATAGGACCCCTGGAAGCGATGGCACCAGAACATCGGTACGGCATAGTGCTGGTTGATTACCTATCCAAGTGGGTCGAGACTGAGTTCATCCCAAACATTACGACCGCGATTGTAATTGAAGTCCTCACTGAAATTTTTCAAAGGGAAGGCCTCCCCAAGGAAGTAGTAACGGACAATGGGGTACAACTGATCTCACGGGACATGGAACAATTCCTGAGAAAGCACAATATAGGCCAAAAGAAGGCGGCCTTGTATCATCCCCAAGTCAATGGGCTTGTTGAAAGGGCCAACAGGTTAATTAAGGGAGCAATCCAACTAGCCACGGCCTCTGGAATGGACCCCCTAAAAACCACTAAGGAGGCCATAGCGGCCCACAGACTCACTCCAAACGGAATCACGCAAATATCCCTGTTTCGAATGTTGAGAGGGAGGAGTGCAGCCTCCACGCTCGTACCACCATGGTTATCCAAAGTAAGAGAAGATGAAGCAGTGGACATGTCAGAAGTGGTGTGGAGAATTGAAAACAGCAAGGCACGCATGAAAACGTGGAGTGACCAAAGAAGAAGAACCAAGCAAGCGTCAGACATTGGAGGGGGAGATTGGGTCAAAATAAGACTACCGAAAAAAGACCAAATCACGGGCTCTCGGTTCAGCAGACCCACCAAAGTGATTCACAGGGGAACAAACCATGTCCGCACCGAGGATGGGCGCACATGGAATCTGGAAAGAGTAGCCCTATATCAGAAGAGACAAGAAAGAGCAAGAACCCCGGAGAGATCACATGCTGAAGAAGGAATAGACAATGAGCGAAGGGAAGAACGTGAGCCCGAGAGAAGCTACAGAGAAAGGGAAGAAACAGAGATGGAACCGAAATCACCCATGCCAGAACCAGAACAGGAGCAACAGGAAGATCGCACTGGAAAGGGTGACCGACCTAGAAGAGAGCACAGAAGACCGGTGAGATACAGTGACTATGTTTTGCAATGAACTTCCTTTGCCTCACAAAGGGAGGTGTGTAGAGATATCGCGAGAGTTTCCAACTCTCGCGAGATCAGCGAGGACCGCCCCCCCGCGCGCTTCGCGCGCATTACGGGAGCAGCAGAGGACGCGGCAAGACGCGTCCTGCTGGCTCCTCCGAGATTGAGGCCTGGGGGCTTACACTACGAGACATTTCAGTCCCACAGCCCTGCAGCAGTTATTAGGCACGTTTGCCTAGCCGCCTGCTCTTTAATACTTACATGCTCGCGGCAGATGTCCCTTATACAATAAAAGACATCCAGCCATTAATCACGCCTCCTGTCATCTGTACAAGAGTTTACTACACCTGGTCTCCGTTTCTTCGCCAATGATTGTCAGTGAATGCCCAGGCACTTACCCCTTACCAGGAATGCCATTAAATGTACAGTTCCTCACTCATTGCTGGAGATTTACATGAAACCCTGCCAGGGAGCACCACAAAAGTCCTAGATACCTGTTTATTGCTGAGGTACCTGCCCTGTTGCTTCAGTTACTCAAGTACTCACCCCATTGGCATTGATTGCTTTCCACTGGCCACACACTCTCCCCATTAAATGGACCAGTATTGACCACATTGCCAAAGATTGCCCTCAAGGTACCAGGTACTCAATCCATTGCCTGTGGTTACCATTAACTGCTGAAGTACTTACGTGTTTTCAGAGATTGCTGAGCTAGGCCTCGGTAATCACCCCGTTGCATGTGAACACCATCAAACGATCAGATACTCACCTCACTGCC
The DNA here is from genome assembly GCF_040938575.1 of Ambystoma mexicanum. NCBI lineage: Eukaryota > Metazoa > Chordata > Amphibia > Caudata > Ambystomatidae > Ambystoma > Ambystoma mexicanum. The sequence continues at coordinate 291,781,002 of NC_090936.1, read as the reverse complement.
AGGTGTCACCATTTCATTTCCGGGTTCTCACCCATTGCAAGAGATTGCAATGGAATGCACATGTGCTCCCACATTACCAGAGATGGCCAATGCATGCACAGATACTTGCCATGTTCCCAAGGATTTCCATCAACTGTCCAGGCCCTTCTCACATGGCCAAGGATTGCCACCAAATGGCCATGTTATTTGTCCCCTGCCAAATATTGTCCTCAGCAGCCATGCAGGTGTGGTCTTTGTGAGGGTTGGTAATAACTATCCGGGTACTTTCACACGGAAAACAATGGACATTCACTTCCCAGGTGATTGTGGCATGTTCCCATTCCACACCGACTCTTCCTAACTGCTTCTATGTGGGAAGAGATGCAGCAATGCTGGAGCCCACTCCGTTCCACCAGCATTCACAGAAGCCAGCCATGGAAGCGGGCAGTTTTCCCTCCTGTTCACATTTACAGCAGCACTAGGCCATTGAGTGAGACTGGGGGGTCGGACTGGGACAAGAAATAGGCCCGGTCACCCAAAAAAAGTGGCCCACCCCTCGCCTCACGACCCTTGACCTCTGATGACATCACCAGAAGTGATGTCATTTGACCCCACCCCAAAGTGACATCCTGGGAAGTGATGAAACACAACCTTTCAGTCCTTGACAAAACAGGAAGTGGCATCAAATAGCATTGTTCCTAAGTACACTAAATTACTGTGAATCCAAGCAGACGTCCAAGGCCGAATGATAATATGGTATTCTTTAGCACTTTTTATAGAAGAAATATGCACACAATATTACCCAACCTGTGTTGGTTCTCATTTATCGACCAAAGAAGGATGAAAGGTTTTTCTTCCAAACCAGCCCAGGCATGGCCAGAAACTGGCCCCCACTCCCAGGGACGATTTAGGCCCGGCCACTGGCCGAAAGGCGAGGGGCCAATCCGACCTCGGTACTAGTTCAGCAAGACTGCAGAGAGGTTTCATTACCATCACGTGCCCTAGCATTAAGGAACAGATAGCGGCAGAAGGTGACATTGCAGTACCCCACTGCTCTCCAGAGCCCACCTTCCTTCCTGCACCAAATGACCAAAGAATCAGAGAGGCAAGTGATGTAGTGGGGGCACAGAATGGGGAGCGGGGGAGATACTTCGATTCCCTGATATTCCCATGCATAGGCCAGCTCCCCAGACCCACGACTATAGCCACCTAAAGTGAGCGGGATGGAGCTAAAACACACCCGGGAACTATGTTCTGCGTCCTCTGCTTCTCAAGCCAAACTGTGTACCATTCATTTGACGGCACTCGGTGGTGCTAGAGTGCTACCAAATGAGCAAAAACTAAATATGAACCTTCCAAGAAACTGTAATAGTTCCGTGGCTAAATCATTGTTCACTGATATGAAGTTTTGCTTTTTTTAATATAAAGATTATTTTTCTTATGAGTGGATGTGCAAGCATACGGATTATAAAAATTAAAAAAGTAGATACTATGTGGGAAAGCTGGGTAAGTAAGGATTCAGAAGAGAACCAAGGAAATGTTAGAAATAGCACTAATGTTGGCTAAGCGCCAGTCAAACCAGCTGCCAAGAGAAGTAGCGAGTGAAGTCTGGAAGTCACAGTAGCACATTTCAGTAAACGGAAGCATGAACGATAATGCTAGCAAGCTTATCATTCTATATGATATCGAATTGCACTCATCTAGGAAGCCCAGGGAAGGAACTTTGATTAAAGGGGTATAGGTTTCCGGTTGTCCATGAAAAAAACGAATTTTAAAAAACGAATGGAGAAATTACCGAATTTATTTGGTCGACAAGCCAAAATTCCCACTTGCTTTTTGCACTTTTTAAAAAAAATAATGCGGGGGCAGACCCACAGCAGCGCCCATCACCCCGCAAACTTAACTACTACCATTACCCCACCCCACACCTATATTTTAATAAAACTGTACCAAAATGTCGAACAAAATCGTCCCAGAAAATTAGGTCATTTCTTCCTGGATTTCTTTCAGATTCGTTTTTTTCTACGGATACCTAGGTTTCCCACTGCACCTTTTCATACATGTAAAGAATGCTATAAGCCATTCAAATGTTTACTAGACTAGATTAAAAAACAAGAGAAAGATACATGATGAAAACCAAACTATGGCTTACAGCTAAAATAAAACACAGTTTCAGCTATGAGTTACAGTAAAGCCATATCACAGCGGCAGGCACTCAACCCTAGTAGACTACGTCAGCTGGGAAAATGTAATGGCAAATAATGCAAACTTATATACATGTGCGGTATTATATCTGAAGGGTTTAATACAGTACTGGCCCATATTATTAGATTTATTTCACTCCTGCCCCTATCTAAGCATTGTTGGCTGGTTCAGGCCAACAGCCCTGTATTTGTATTTTGTTTATTTATATAGCGCGCCTGGCCCAAAGGCATCTGGACGCATATCATAAGTTACATGTTACAGATAGAGGTAATTTACAGGCATATAATATGTAAAAGTACAGTATGGTATGTACAGGCATGATACATATTATACAGATACAGTGATATGTGAATGGACTGAAATACAATGAAGTTTACCAGTTACATACAAGTAAGATACAGGGTGCAATCCCGATGCGGGTCAGACATATAAAGCAGCAGGGTATAGTGACAGGATGTCTTAAATGTCTTGAGCTGTGAGGTATGAGATGTTTAGTAAGCTGGCCAGCTGTCCCGAACAATGCCAGAGCATTGCTGACCGGACTCAGGAGGGGGCCAGCGTCCCCAAGGTGGACTCGAGTTTGAGGGCCCAATCTGAATACAATCCTCAAAAGAGTCATTGGGACCCCTCATAACCCCCGCCATATTTCTTCTGAGAGAAGCACCAGATGCCAAACACAGCATGTGTGGCATACAGTCCACACTCCTAAACAAACGATGAATGGAGCGTAGCTATCCCAAGGTACAGGGGCAACATTTCTGCGGAACACCATTTTAAGAATGCATGAGCAGAGGATATCTATTCAGCACATCAGGTACTGCATAGAGGGCTCTGGCCTCTTTTGTGATACGTGTATGTGCGGATGCAGTGAAAGTCGTACAACCAGCATTGGCAAGGCCAACAGTTTGGGTTTATATGAAAGCACGGGATAGGCATTTGCCAGGCACTGCCATAGTGGTGTTGCATGACCGCCAGGTGGCAACAACTGGAAAATGATGTGAGTACCTAGGCATGTGATAGCAGTAGCTGGCAAATGCATATCTAACACTTATACACAAGCACAAACTGTTGGCTTTGACAATGCTTGTTTTCGATGGAGCGTCCGTGCAAAGAACAGATGCATGGGCACAACATACTGTGGCAGAAGGCAAACTTGGTTAAGACATTTTTATTGCACCAGTAGTGCATTTACAGCTGAAAGTAAACCGTAGAATCTCAGCAGACTGCTTAGAAATAACACTGCCATACCCTATACACCACATAGTTTGATGTTACTGTTTGGTAGAGATAGCTTAGACAGATCCCTGGAGAATGTGTTGTGGGTGGGTTGGTGAGAAAGGCGGGAGTTTTAGCACGGCCATAGGCACTCAATTGTGTGAGTAAATGAGCAAACACCTAGAAGCGGTGCCCCTCCTCACACCCTTTCCCCTTCTGAATTGTACGCGAAGGCAATGGTTTCAGCTTGTAGATGGTACTAAATGAAAAATATATATATATAAAAATGTTATAGGGTCCAAAGTCATAATAACAATGGTTGTGCAAGCAGACTCTGGGCCTTCCATAAAACATGTAGCTTCATGGAGAAGCACAATCCAAATAAGTGAACATGGGGAAATTAAGCATTTGAGACAAAGATGTGTTTTACAAATGCAACCGCACAATGCATTTTAAGAGGTAATTACGTGAAAAAGGAGTTGCAATTTGTTTCGTGCCTTTCGCATGACTAGGCAATTTTGTGTTTCAAGGTGAAGTGCACAGAACAGGGATGTGTTGCACTTGAAGATAGCAATGCCTAAATGCTTACACTGAGCGTACAATGAGAATGTTGCCAATGTCTGCCTGCTTCAGCGTACCAACACTGCTTAGGATTGCCTTCTTCTGGCCCATGGCCCGATACTCTTATGCGTCCCTGCAGGCGCAGCACACCTGCAAGCTGGCATGCACCGGATGCATCGAGTCTGTCGGCTCACCAAAGCCACTGGCGGTATCGCACACTTTCTCATTGCCGCACGTGACTTCACTGGCAGGGGCACATCACCACATATGACGAAACACTATACAGTACTCCCTTGAAGATCAACTTAAGGCAGCACTGTTATAATATAATATGATATGTTTATTTAATCACACCCATAAACAAGCGTTTCAGAGCGCGACGAGGCAAGAGAGGTGAACAAGGCTGGACAAAATAACGCTCTAACTAGGCCCAGTGACATTGAGAATGCGTGAGTGCAGGGGAGAGGGGAGGGGAGGGGCAGAGTGCAAAGGGCAGGGGAGGAGTGGAAAGTGCTGAACACGAGATCAAACAAACAACAGGTAGTGCAGCCAGCAGGTGGTAAGTCCAAGAGTGAAAACCTGGGTATCACTGATCAGCCTCTGGCCTGGCTGACCTCTTACCAATCAGATCGACCCTCCCAGGTCCAACTTGGGTCCTTCCTTTCATCTATCTTCCTCTCTAACTGTGGTGTTCCCCAGGGGTTTAACCTCTCGCACTGACTTTTCAACCAATACCTGGCAACTCTCGCCTAATGCATTGCCACTTTCTGCTCAAATTTCCAGTGCTACGCTGACGACACTCAACTCATTTTCAGGCTGCCCTCTGCCACCTCCTCTCCTTCACTCATCTCTGATTGCCTAACTGCCATTCAAGATTGGTGTGCCGACAATGATCTTTGTCTGAATGCCAGCAAGACGGAGATCCTCCTCATCAGCACACCTTCCCCATCCTTTCCCCTCACACTGTGGCCGGCCTCCCTTAGCCCTCCTCCTGCCCCCACCTGCGAGGCTCAGAACCTGGGTTCATCTTTGACTCCACCCTTTCCTTCTTCACCCACATCTCTGAGGCCTCTAAAAAAATCAAATTTCCTACTGCACCCCCTCAGAGGTACTCTGCCTTTCCTCTCCTTCCCCCAGAAGCTCATGGTATCCCAAGCTCTGGTTCTCGGTGTCCAGTCATTCATTCGAAAACAAAAGGTTCGAATGTAATACATTCGAGTCAAAAGGACCGTAAAAAAAAAACTGAATGCCTTTTTTTTATGTATTTATTTTTGGGGGATTTGGTAAAGGTAAAATTAATGGTTTTTGGCCTAAAAACAGGGGCTTAGGGGGAGGACCCCCCCAAAAAAAAAAAAAATCGGTCTTTTTTTTCCCAGTCCTTTATTGCATTTCGATCCTTTGTATTCGATCCTTTCACCCGTAACCCTGGTTCTCTCTAGCTTGGACTATTGTAACACCCTCTTTCTAAATCTACCTGCCTCTGCCTCTACTCTCCGCCCTCTGCAACTAATCCAGAACAGGACTGCAAGACTTGTCCTTGGCCTCAAGCCCTGGGATCGTATCTGTCCAGCTCTGAAAACTCTCCATTAGCTCCCAGTGGATGCAAGGATTAAATTCAAAACCCTCTGCATTGTCCACAAGGCTTTCTGGGGCCTGGGCCCAAAATACCTTCAAATAGAGAGGATGAGCGAAGGCAGAAGCAAAGATGAAGGCCTTGAGGTGCTTCCGGAACCAAAGATGGTTCTCCTCAGGTTTCAGAGTGGCAGGGAGGCCCGGCAGAGGAAAGAGATCTGCCCCCAGCTCGTTTCTTGGAGAAGCGATTGACCGGGAGGGATTTGGAGGTGGAGGAGCGAAGAGTTTGAGTAGGAAGGTATTTCCAAAGCGAAAGTTGAAGGTATTGTGGTCCCAGGCCCCAGAAGGCCTTGTGGACAATGCAAAGGGTCTTGAATTTAATCCTAGCAGCCACTGGGAGCCAATGAAGGGATTTCAGGACTGGGGAGATCCGATCCCTGGGCTTGAGGCCAAGGACAAGTCTCGCAGTCCTGTTCTGGATGAGTTGCAAAGAGTGGAGAGTAGAAGCAGGTAGATTTAAAAAGAGGCTGTTGCAATAGTCCAGCCTAGAGTGAACCAGAGCTCGAAAGACAGTGAGCTTCTGGGGGAAGGAGAAGAAAGGAAGAATACCTCTGAAGATGTACAGTTGGTAGTTTCACCTCTTAGAGACATGAGAGATGTGTGGAGAAAAGGAAAGCATGTTAAACACCAAACCATTTTACACAGATGTTGTTAGGGAAGATACTGTTTCAGAATTCTGGCTTAAAAGTCACCTCTCTGAAATATTAAAGTAGAGTTTGGAGGTGGGGGAGTGGGATAAATAAGAGGGAGTGATGTTGCATTTTTGTATTTGGAAGACATTAGCTTAACACATCTAACAATATGATAAAAGGCCAGATGTATGTTTGTCCTATGTGTTTGTCCGATGCAGTAGCTTCACCTGTTGGTTCCATGTCCTTTCCTTTTAAACATGTTTTTTAGGGGTGCCCAACCCCCGGTCCTCCACCTATTTTTAACTATACCCGAACTCCCAAACCCGTTATCTGCCCTTTCCCACCCACCCAAAAAAATTAGATGAACTTTGTCGTTATTTTGTACAGGTTTAAAATACACGCGTACAAATGCCTGGCGAGGAAAGGACATCGTACCCGCCTGTTGTCACCCATAGAGGGAGCTGTCACCTTAGGAAATATAGAGGTCCTACTCTGTTAATGTAAACCTACAGTTTGGCCCGTGTACTACAGCTTCCACACCAATATAGGTATACATTACTTGTTACCTGGGCCTTTTGTGGGTTACCACACCTTTAAATGTATTGTAAACATCGCACCATTTTTCATTGGGCTCAGGATGTCAAAAACATTTGTGATGCAACCATCTTAAGTCTGAGACAGATGCTTGCAGTGATTTTCCAAGCTTCTTCTCGTTCATATTATTTTGGGCTTGTTAATTTTTTCACAGTATAGCTTACTAACAGCAGTAGTTTGCAGAGCCTGCCCTAAACCAATGCGCCACGGGAAGGAGACGTTTGTCCTATGTAGGGCAAGGCTTTGTGAAGATCTAAGATGCGGGCATGGGTGTTACCTCATGCAATGGATCTGAGGATTTGCACTAAGGCAAGGAACAAAGAGAGAATCTGGTAAGGGGATCCAGAGAGATCCACTGAAAGGTAAGAGGGAAACCAGGGGTACGCTTTGTAAGTGGAATAGGGGGAGGAGGGAACACAGGCAACACGTGGTGGAAGTGGATGCATAAGGACAAATCTTAAGTAGGAACATAAACATCCTTAGATGAGCAGCAAAGATTGCAGGAGCGGGAAGTGCCTCCCAGAACTTCCAAAGACAACATGCTGAGCACAGAAGTGAACATTCAGAGGAGCAGAGCTTCCTATCTTTGCTATGGCTTTCGCCATTGCCAGTTGGATCCAGGTATTCTTAAATAGGGAACATGCACTGATCTATGGGGTGACACTTTTCAGTAGTTTGATGATGATGACCACTGTGCCTGTAGATGATATCCGACATGAAGACTAACATATGCAGTGCTTGAAATTAAGATTGGATAAATAGGAGCTACAAGCAGCTCCTAGGTATCCAGCATTAACCAATGACCAGGAGCTTCCACTGGGTAACGAGAGCCTAGTACATAGTGTTACGCACATCTAACTTCCACATTAGATACAAACATAACATGATATCCATTATTTATGACCCCTTATGCTTTACATGACGTATAGATGTGTACTAATATTTATTTATAGATTGTCCCAAATGCACAGAGTTACATTCACATCATTGCGGTTTTTCCTCATCAGGTGGCCTGGGGAGATAAAAGTAGCTCCTGGGAACTGTTGGTGTCAAGCTAACAAGGCTCTTCTAGGCTATAAGCAGGAGCTAAATAGCTCCTGGCTCCCCCTCAATTTCGAACCCTGCATATCTATTGATTGCCAGCATAACAGCTGAAAATCCTGCAGAGCCTCAAAAAGGACCGGCCTTCGGGTACTACATGGGACCTCAGTAGAGAAACCAAGTCTCTTAGCCTTTTCATTGACTCTGAGCGCTCCTTCAAATGCCATCCAATAAAAAAAAAATCCCAAACCGCTCTGGATCAGTAGAGCTTCCTCCGGAAGATAAAATCTGGAGTCCCTCCCACAACTTCCCATCAAAAGAATTTGACATGAGCTTCACTTTCTGGCTATTCATGACGCGTACATCCAAGCTGCTGCTTGATGTTAATAAAATAACAGGTGAATTTGTAGAGCACATGTTCACCCCTGAAGGGGCATCTTGGCCATATTGATAGATAACAGATGGTAATTGTTGTTACCCGATTTAAGGGTACTCATTTTATTGATCTCAGAAGGATGAGAGGCTAAGTAGACCTGTGACCATGAGGTCCAACACAAGTCCCTGTAGTGGACATTAGTCCACTGAGCCACAGACCCAAATATGGGACTTTTCGCCCATGGAGTACTTCCTATGTATCGCATGAAGTAACCGTTCCATGTAAGCATGACTCATAATAAAGTGATATTTAAGCTTAACATGTTTGTTTTTCTGTCAATTTAATAGTGTGCAATTTGCTCGAATTTGCACGTTTACATTTTTATGAATATATCATTGTGCGTTAAGGCAAGGGGGCTGATGTTGGGGGTGTGGGCTAGCCAAGAGGGGTTCCAGAATCCCGTTTTTAAAGTGCACGAACATAGTGCACACGATTAAACTGAAAACGAAAAACAAACATAGAACCCTTTTAAGAATATGGGGTATTTAATACCAAAGGCCTGATTTTCAAAGCGTTTTTAAATGGGGTATTCCCATAGGAAAACGCATTTGTAAATTAGGCCCCAAATGTTTTTACTGTTTCCACCATACTCAATACGAGGCTCAGTGAATCTCTGGCTTAGCATTCTAAATCCAGGTCCACGGTGCCTCACAGAGGACCTAATTCACTGAAGCGTTTTATAATGGCAAAACCCCATTATAAAACGGTCTGTGGATAAGGGCCTTAGTATAGCTGAGCTGTATTGCGTTGGTGCCACTGCATGCATGTGCTGCTACAGGATGTGTACGCGTGATGTTGGCGTTATCTGGCAGTACACTGCGGTAATGAGAGCATTTTTACCCACTTTCTCAACCTTATGACATTAGGGTTACAGACAGTGGTCGAAGTGAGCGGGAACGGTGTGGAGCTGTGTTCCATTACTTTTTTGGTACAGTTCTATCACTGGTTACAGCTGCTTTTCATTATACTTCTGCATTTGCCCAGGCCTGTACGACAGTGTCCTCGAATACCCGTATTTGGCTGCTTTAAATGCATTTCATTTTATTTCCTTGACCCAAATAGCAGTTAATGACCTAATGAACGTCACGCCGTTCAATTAGCATCTTGCCCTCACACGCTTTATCAGCTAATTTGTGTTCTGTGTGAAAGAGGCTGCCGAGAGTGAAACCTAGACACATTCACAGTCTGGCACGTGCTGACTACAGATGTGTACGCTGCTCAGAGTCGTTGCTGGGGGGGCTAAGGGGGCTATAGCCCCAGGTCTTTTGGTTGTAGCCCGGATAGAAGCTCAGGGGCTACAACCAAAAGGCTAGCTAGCCCCGAGTCCCGGCAGTCATAACATTGCCTAGCCCCAGATCTTTTCCAGACCCAGCAACACCCCTGGCTCTGCTCATGTGTGAAGAGTTAATTTCTTGATGAGAGTCACAGCGCCACCTAGAAGGGACTGCATATCTTTGCAGCATGGTCAGGGCTGGTTTTACATCTATACGTCATGTAAAGCATAAGGGGTAATAAATAATGGATATCATGTTATGTTTGTATCTTATGTGGAAGTTAGATGTGCGTAATGCTATGTACTAGGCTCTCGTTACCCAGTGGAAGCTCCTGGTCATTGGTTAACGCTGGATACCAAGCCCCTCCTAGAGATAACCAGCAGGTTGGCACCAGGGAGGCGGGCGGGGGCGCGGGCAATCTACATATTGACCCCAAAAACGTCAAAGCTGGCCTTATAAACAATTGCCAGCAGTTCTGATACATTAAACTCTTTCAACCCCTCTTTTGATTTGATTGTTTGAAAAGGCCGCATGAGAACGTGCCCTGCTCCATTTAGAATAACTATCCCGAAAACCACATTTTTACAGGTTTCCAAAATAGGGTTTCAAAGGTTAATGGATGGGAGGGCTGCTCCAGGTGTTTACAGAAATGTTTCAGACAGGCTCGGACTGGCCTATCGGGCAATAGGCCCATGGCCGAACCAAAAACGCAAAATACTGGTATGGGACCATTTATTTGGTCAAAGTTTGCCATATTTTTGGCCAATGCAATAAGTTACTTCACTATGCGGCTAATAGTTTTGTCCAGTGTTGCTGAATACACATTCCTTAAAATGCACAATTTGCATCACATTTTATCACAAAACTCCATCCTGGATACTATTCAAGGAATTAATAGCCATTTGCAACTGTGGGCCACTTTTTCATTGCTGCCCAAGCCAATTTTATGGCCCAGTCCAACCCTGGTTTCACAGTAGCCAACATGGAATTTGGACTTCTCTAGAAGTACCACTTCCCTACCCCTAAGGCCGGGGGTGAAGATCCTCTAGCGACCCCGAGTTTAGCAACTAGATATAATTAGAATTGTTTTTTTATACCGCGCTTTATAATGAAGAGGTTTGGTAGCGTAGACCGGGGATTCAAACCTGATTTGCTCTGCGCCCTGCCGCTGAGCTATACTACCCGTGTTTAGGTGGCCTTGAGTGGACGCCCTCATACGCAAGACAACTACCTTCTAGAGAGTGTCCGCTCTGCTTGTATCCAAAAAAGTACAACATTGTTAAACCCTATCTTGCTGTGGATCTTACAATTTCTCTCTCCCCCCTCTCTCTGTGTCTCTCTACCAACTTTCTGCCTCTCCCCTCATTTATTACCTCTACCTCAAACACCTGATTATCACATGAAGCTAAGATGTGTACCATATTCATGAAAAAGGCAACACAGGATCATACTTAATTCATTAGGCCTGCTTTAATGCTTTCCTAAGAATCCTGAACTAGGATTTTCTCATTTCAGAAAAGCACACATAAAGTACGGAGCCAGAAGAGAGTGGCTAACCCATGTTTTGCAGAGCAAGCTTTCAAGATGTTGTCCAGCATGTTCCTTCTTCAGGCAGTCCTCATCCAAGCGGAGAAAGGAACTGTGCTATCTTGTAAACTTGGCTGCGCTGGCTGGCGCTTTGCCATCACCTCTGTGAACCTAGTGACCCAAAGGGCTGGCATGAGGCCATCTTCTTCTGGTTGTAGCTGGTTTTCATAATGCACCTGCATTTGCTGATGGCGGTATGACGGTGTCCTTGGAAACACCCATATGTGCCTGCTTTAAATGCATTTTGTTTTATTTCCAGGACACACATGGCCGTTTATGACATAATGAACGTCACTCCTTTTAATTAGTATCAGCGCTGGCTAATGGGCCGGCTCGTGCCGGATCTGAGATCCGGCATCAGGTCTCTCACTGGATCTTGGGGTCCAGCTTTCCTCTGCCCCAGCCCTGCCAAACAACCGTGCACAGTGCGCTCGCAAGTGATTTAATCTACTCTATGCAAACGCACAGTGTATGCAGAGCCTGTGTGCACAGTGCGCTCGCACAGAGCACATTACATCAACGAGGCCCAGGGGCACACCAAGAGGGAGCAGAGTCGGGACATTTGTCAGTAGGACACCGCTCCCGTTGGGCATCTCAGAAGGTGTTCCGCTGGCAGGGCAATGTGTGCTGAGCAATTCCTGCTGAGCACGCTCCTTATCCTGGCAGCATGACACCTTACCCTATGCAAATGGGAGAGGTGGCCCACTGCCAGGAAGGTTCCATGTGTTAAAATCGCAGCAAAAAGGGCTGTGAACACAAAATATCCCCCGCAACCCCTGGACCCATTACACTATTTAAGGGAAGGGGGGGACACCCCCACAACTCCTGCCCCCCTTTTTGTACAGGTAACATTTTTGCCACGATTCTATCACTGCATACCGCCAGGACAATGTCCCAAAGAGCTCCAGGCAGCAGGGGGGCTCTCACATTAGGCACTGATGGGAGGAAGAAAGGGGGGCTATTAGCAGGGACTTTTGTCTTTAGAAATGTGAATGGGAGGGAGTGATAAGTGTGCATAATGTTGCATGCTTTATGAAATAATGACTATGGCTTTAAAACCCAAGGGGCATTTGTTAGGCTCACTTGGAATGCAGGAGGGGCGGGGGAAGAATGAAACTAAAGCCATACTCATATTGCTCAACTTATTTCTATGACAATGTGTATAGTTTGTTTACTGTGAAAGGCTAGTTTATTGTGTAGTATGGTTTGCTTCTAGGGCATTGCTATGAAGTTGTATTTAAGCACATGAAATGAAAAGCAAAACCTCAATAAAATAAATCTGTATATCAACTACACCTGGGAAGATGTGCTCAGTTGCTTAAATTGTCCACATCCCGGGTTCACCATTTAACTAAAGTATGTCATCCTGGGCAAATCATTTAATCACACTGTGTCTTATCTGCAACTCTCTAAGTTATTCTGATTCACTTCATAGCTTATCTTAGTATATCATGTTATTATTAAAAAAAAGCCCAGTGACTGTAGAGGTGCTCCATATATAATAATAGTGCAATTCAGATATTTTTCACCACAGTGAAAGTTAATTTGCCACTTGGCTTACTTATGGCAACTTATTCTAAAGTAATTTCCATGGTACCTCCAAGTATCAAAGACTGATGATTGCTCCTTGCAATGTCCTTTTCTGTGAAGTCACTTCTGTTGGTGCAATCCGTATGCAAATTAGGAGGTTTGCATTTATTTTGCCCAAGAGCTCCTGGATAGAGCCCTCTATAGGTGAGTTTCCTACATCTGTAATGATTCTGCAGCTTTATTTGTGTTGCTGTTTGTTAAACATCTGCTACTAATGTAATGTAGTGTAATGTTACCAAAAAAGTAGATTGGGGCGGGATGGTCGGTTTGGGGGCACGAATGAGACCGTATGGAATTGCGTGCACTGCATTTGGGGGGAAAACTAGCAGAACTTTCCTTTAATTACTAATATCCCTATAATGCATACCTGCCTGCAATGTCTGTTATTTTCTTACGCCCCAGTAGTGATGTCATCAGGATATTTTGACCCATTCCAATGTGCCCCACTGCATCACTTTACAAATGGGGAAAGAAACAGCCCAAAATGGATGCGCTGACTCCTGTGCGTGCCAAAATCTGCAAGACTGCGTTTGGGTCACAACTAAGAAAAGACTGCAAACCATCCCAGCACTCAAGGGAAGACCTAATGCTGAATAAACTGTGTATGTGCTGCAGAGGAAAATCTGATTTAGAGGACTCAGTTTAATGTGCTTTTTCAGGAATTAAGTGCAAAATCACCTGTTTTGAAAGCATGTTTTTGTTTAAAGGTTTAATTCTTTAAGAAATGTCAAAGGATTGATAATGTAAAATTCCACCTTTAAACTGTGTTCATTTTATATGTTTAAATGAAAGATAGGTGAAACTTAAAGTTAAATCCAGCTTGGAGTTAATTAACTATTAAAAAAAACAATTCTGCTTGACAGTCCTCAGCCTGGGAAAGGTTGACACTTCAGGTTGACACTTCATTGCTGGCAGGAAGGCCTAATTGCTGCTGGGAGGCCTCGCATACTCATGGCAATGCGCTGGGCCCCAGGCAAAGACAGTAGAAGGATTGGATATCCATCCTTCCAGGGGAGGGGCAGGATGCTGGGAGAGGCTTCTCAGTGAACTTCAAAGGACTGGCCATTTGTTCCCACTTGAGAGGGACAGAAAAAAAAAAACTGGCTTGGAATTTTGGATTTAAATTGCTTATTTTTCCACAGAACTTCATGACATTTAACTTGGCAGCAAAATTAAGTAAAGGAATGAAAAGTACATTAATTGAAATCTGAATTTATGATAAACTTGTGAAGACTTGGTAGGATTTCTTACTGCGTAAGGAACTGAAGTTATGCAAAAAGACTAAATGCGCAGAAGCCATTAATGTTGCAAATCTAATATTGTGTACCCATGGGCTAGGGGTGATTGCACATATATGTGCCGAATTAGGAATTGTTAGTTCAAACCTTTATTATTAAAATTGACAAAATTCCACAGAAAGACAAAGCAGGTCCCACCGACCTGGGAGTTGGATGTAAAGGTGACCCACGAAATATGTAATGTATGTGTCCGGTTTTATTAGAGGGCATAAGTATATAAATGTGTATTTGTGGGAAAGTTAGATTTTGGTCCAAATAATTATGGGAGGTTCCCAGATCATATCATAAAACATGACAGTCCTTTCTGTCATCCTACCAGAAAAAAGCAAGGTGCGAACTGTGCCTTTGACCAATCATAGCCTTGTGGCTGTGGTTTGTAAGTCTGCCCCTACCATAAACCTGGTGATGTCATTTGGCAGGATAAATAAGGGAACCTGACAACACACACACACACTGATTCCTGACTCCATCCTGCTTTCCGCGTGGCGCCCTATTCCTGAATTGTTCTTGTTCCTGATTCCAGATTTCTTTGCAAAACCAAGGCCTCAGAATTGCAGAACTCTTTTTCAGCTAGGCCCAAATCCTGAAACTATCCCAAAACTTAAGGGAAATAATTCTGATCCAGTCTGGCTTGCTACCATTCATGCTTGCCTACTGAAACTTGCCATCCCGCTGATCTACAGTGTCCAGCAACCAGAAGGGCCAATCCAATACAGTCCAGTCTGAGGTGCCAGTCCAATTGACCAGAACTGCCCAGCTGACCTATCCCGCCAGAGGGTGAAGGTTGTCCCAATTTTAGATTTGGAGATGAGGGGGCCTAAAAATCTACCTGCACAGAATCTATCCAATCAAGGAACCAGAAGGTCTTCAGGCCAATCCCAAACAGGTAGTCAGGGAGGTAATCCCACAAAAGGGACCCCTAACTCCCATCATTACATTAGCCCCCGATACAAGGGCAACAAACCCATCCTGGGGTATGTGTGGATTCCCCCAGCCCAAGGGGGGATCCAACCAGATAGGTACCAACCCAGGAAACTTCCCTCCTAACTTTCCCCAGGAGGGCAGCAATCCCCCAAATGCTGGGTTGAGTTTCTTTCCCCGGTACCCTCAAAACTTCACCCCACAAAACAACCCTCCTTTCTTTCCCCACTTTCCTGAGCCCAGACAGTCCAATCTGGGAGACGGGAGGCCAAGGGGGGAGGGTTACCCAAACTATCCAAACCCAGGGTATTATGGGAGAAAGGCCAGTTACCCTTCGCGTGATCCACCTAGGATGGATCAGAGACCCCCGTACCAGCCAGAGCGGGTGTCCCAACTGGAGAGCCAGGTCCAGAACTTGTCCAAGGTCTGGGTCACATGTTGAGGGCTCAGCAGAACCCTCAGATGAACATGGCGGCTCAGAACTCCACAAACCAAGGGTCTGGTACTCCAGAACAATGATAGGGCGAGAACCCCGACAACTCACCGGTTCCAAAGGAGGAGGCACAGGGGGAAGGAGGGTGCAAAGCCTTAGAGGAAGATTCCTTCCCCACTCGTGAAGAGCCCCTGGAAACCCAGGAACCGGAACCAAAATCTCCTGCCCCTGAAAGTCTGCAAACTAAGGAACAGAGGGCAGGTAGGAGAAATAAAGGACCTAAAAAGACCCATTTTGTGGAGGAGTTTAGTGTCCTCCAATTTGAAGGAGAGGGGTCCTCAGAAGACTCTCGGAAAAAGATCTTCTCCTACAGGGATGGAGGAACTCCTCCCAAAGAAAAATGGGTCCCAAGGGATCCTAAGGAAGACTGGGGGAATATGGGGACAGAGTTAGGACCGCCCATCATTGAACCCCAGAATGATGATCCAGAAAACCACCTTGCCCAAACCTATTCTGGGGACTGCCTCCATAAAGGGGAGGTTGCCCAGAATCAGAATAAGGGGAGCCCACAACTCCCCCAATATCCAACTGCCACATTTTGTTTACAGATCCACAAGCTCCCACACATAATCCTGCCCAAATTACCCCTGTGTCGGAATCAAGAATCAAGAAACTAACCCACCAACTGGACCAAAATGCACATTATCTTTGTCTCCTTGAGGAGAAGGAGGGAAGATGTTATGCCCCAGTCCAAGTCCAAGGGCAATGTTAATTTTTGGCACTGGTGGACACTGGATCCCAAGCCACCCTTCTGTCAAAGAGAGCCTTTGATCAGCTGAATTCAGGAAGGGGGGAGAGATACCAGATCCCTCTCACCCCTCTTCCTGGGCAACTTCAGAACTTTGATGGGAATGAAATTCCCATTGAGGGGACTGCGGATTTGAAAATTAAAATTGGGCGACACAAGGTGAAACACCCGGTCATAGTCGTGACTCCGGAGGGCGCACCATCTTTACTGGGGAATTACATCCTGTGCAGATTGTCTCCCCTAATAAACTGTGTAAACAAGGTCCTCCGGACCCAGACTAACCGACCAATAAAATTAAAACATAGTGTCAACCATGTTAGTTTAATGGCACATGCCACATGGTTGAACAAAAACAGGATCATCTTGAGTTCCATTTTCAAAACAGCCAAATCCCTGACGTGACAGTAATTGCAGTAAGACAACAAACTGGTGATGAGAATTCCGCTCTATTTCTGAAAATCAACCTTCCTTCCATTTTCAAGTGGCATTGCACACTGGAAGGAAATACTCTGAAATTCTATACTAATTCACAATCAGAAAACCCCACTTCCATAGTCCAAAATGATGAGAAACCAGCTCAAAGCTTAGATGACATTCAGAAGATTAGAGAACAGTTATACATCCCTATTCAGTTAAATGAGGGGAAGTAATCTGTTCTCACCCGAGTGCGCGTGAACAACTCTACGAGCTTCATCAGCGAAGCCATATTGCGAAATAATCTCCAAAAAGATCCAGCCATTCCCACATTTAAATTGATAGACAAATGGGAAATGGACCTGGAAACTCCCAATTCCAAACACCTCCTGCCTAGCAGGTGTATGATCAAAATTTCTATGGCCAACAAAAGCATAGGACATAACTGTTGGGTCGTGTGAGATGTCCCTGCTGCATTTTATTTAGGCAGTGACATTCTCAATTGCTTTGCCATTTGTTTGCACCTGATAAACTACAAAGCTTGGTCCTGATTAGGGGGTAATCCCATGGACTTTGATGATTCAGAGAAAGCATTTCGGTCAGCTCAATTGCTGCCGTATGCAGTTGAAGTTCAAATTGGAGAGGAAGTCACCATCCCAGAATGAACCCGACTATTCCCACTTAAAGTAAAAATTAAAGGAGGACAGAAACTGCAAAATCCTGATGCATATGTACACCTCAACCCGCACCTCCAACAGCAAGGGTTGAGGTTAAATCCAACACCATTAGTCAATATAGAACACAACACCATTCCAATATTGGTGGATAACAGCGACCTTAGGAGTATCACTCTGGGTGCAGGCACCATTATTGGAATGAGGGTTGAAGACCGCATTTTTCCATAGATTTAGGTAATGAACTGATAGGACCGATCCCCAATGACTGTTTTGACAGTGATAGCAACAATGACACAACACCAGACAGGATCTTCACCCGGCATGGGGGGAATTTCCTGGTGTTCTCTTCCTGCCCTTATGGTAAGGAAGAGTTGACCTGTGACTTCAGGAAGGATGAGGTGAGCTTCCATGTCCACAAGGATTGCCTTCCCTGCCTGAAACCCTCTGTCCAGGTCAATAATTAAACCATTGTCTTCTCCAGCTAGCTGGAGGAGGCTGCTGAGACAGCCAAACCAGAAGTCTTTCCGGGCTTCAGGCAAATGGTTGAAGAGCGAGTCAACCTAGCTGATGCCAGTGAGTCTCTGGAGCAAAAGCAAAAGTTGAAACAAGTTTTCTTAGATTTTCAGGATCTCTTTGCAGTGGACTCATATGACTGTGGTTGCACCGAAATCCATACAACAATTCCCACGGACCCTCGCATGACTCCAGTGTTTGTGAAGCAATATCACTTGCCTCTCGCATCCATGGAGTCCCTCACAGAAATAATTAAAAACTGTGAGTCACGTTGGACAATTCGTCCAGTCCACAGCACCTTTGATAATCCGGTGCTAGGGATTTTAAAACTGAACAGCCAGTGGAGACTCTGTGCTGACCTAAGGGAGCTAAACAAACGGGTCCATACGTCCAGATGGTCCCTCCCCTACATTGACCAGGGGCTGGCCCAGATCCAGGGGTCAAAGGTATACACTGCCATTGACCTGACCAATGGGTACTGGACCGTACTTGTCAGTAGGGAGGACCAATACAAGCTGGCCTTTACCTTTGGGGGCAGCAGTACACATGGACCAGGACTCCCTTCGGATACATCAACTCCAGAAATGAATTTAATATCTTCTTACACAAGGCCATGCCCGACTTGGGTGAAAGGGGTAACCTGGTCTATGTAGATGATGTTCTGATCAAAAGCTCAACTGTGGAGGAATACATAGCGGAAATCCGTTATGTTCTGACACAGTTGAGGGTTGCCGGAGCAAAACTATCTTTCCAAAAGGCACAGTGGTGCTGGACCCGTGTCAATTTCTTGGGGCATGAGATAACTCCTGAGGGTCTCTGTCCCCAGGAAAAGAAAGTGGAAGCACTGCTGAAACTAAAAGACCCCACAACTCTGCGTGAGCTAAGGAGCCTCCTTGGACTGACTAATTACCGTAGAAAATTCATTTAGGATTACGCAGAGATCACAAGACCCCTGATCCATCTGTTGAAGGGGGGGTCAAGTGGGAGTGGGGTCTAGAACAAGCTGAGGCAGTAAAGCAACTCAAAAGAATCCTCTCACAAGCACCTTGCCTAGCTTACCCTGTCAAAAACAAGGAGTTCTTCTTGGAGACTGGGTTCTCAAATACATGCCTGACCGCAGTATTATACCAAAAGCACAACCATGTCAATCAAGTCATCTCCTATACAAGCAGGACTTTATCCTCTGTGGAGGAAAAATTCAACGCTTGTGAGAAGGCACTCCTGGCAACGGTGTGGGCATTGAAGAATTACTGCCCGTTTACCCAGGGGGAACGCATCATAGTGGAGACTCCACACCAGCCTCTGAAAAACTTCAAAGTGACAGAATCTGGGCCGGAAATGTGAGTAATTCCAAAATTACTTCCTGGATTCTGTCAGTGCAAGGCTTTCCTGTGGAGGTCAGATATAGCCAAAACAAGAAGAGTCCCCTTGCACAAGGTCTGGCTGACTTGCATGATTGTGCCAGAGAAAACTGTCTCGAGGACGAAAGTCTTAAAATCCAAGACAACATGGAGGCATACCTCAATTACTCACACAAAGTCTATGAAGAAGACAAGTGTGAGGGAATGCCCACTGACTATGTGGATGGGTGCTCCTACCAAGTTGACAACAACGGGGAAAAGGAATTAGTGTCCGGCGTGGGGAATGCCTGGGTGAATGATGCCCCGGAACCCTCAGCTGGGTACAAAATTGGTCCCTGTAGTAGTCAGGTGGCAGCCATCCTAACTGCTGTCCAACACCAACTCCACCAACTGGTCATAATCACTGATTCAGATTATGTCCGGAACGGGTTTGTGGAGCATCTGGTTAATTGGAAAATCAGAGGCATGCTATGTGCTAACAACAAACCACTAAAACATGGCAAGCTAATACAAAATATTGATGATCTGTTCACCTCTAGTAGGATGACCATCTACCGGAAAAAGATCAAGGGTCATTCCAAAAGTAGAGGGACCAGACAAAACTGGAAATGACTTAGATGATCAGCTGGCCAAAACCGGTGCCATCCAAGGAGATCTCCTTGAGATCGAGTCCCAGTTGGGGGAAATCCGGGTCACTGCTATCACTAGGTCCCAGAAAAATGCTCACAATGAACTCTCAACTGCCCAGTGGAGTAAGGAGACCCCAGATGCTTATTTAATCAGGGCTCAAAAAGGGGATACAATCATTGGTAAGTTTTATCAACACATTGAGGACCCTGAGAACTTCCCCCTGATGGATACTGATTGCATTGGGAAGAAGGATCTCAGAGTGTTTATGAAATGTCCAAAAATGTTCTGAATCCAAGATGGTTTGTTGGTGAGGAGATCCATATCTGCCTGTGACCAGTGGGTGGTCCCTACCTCATTCCAAAGCCTCATGCTAAGTCACGCCCATGATGCAGCCACAGCCGGTCATCGGGGGTTTCATACTACATTAGAAATCTTGCGAGAGGTTGCATACTGGCCACACATGGGGCAGGACCTCGACCAATACTTGAAGGGGTGTCTTGTGTGTGCACAATTTCAGCCAACATCACTCACACCGTGCTCCCCTCCAAAAGAGGAGGATGACAATGCCTTGGTCAGATTTACACATATATTTCATCGGGCCCATGATTCGCTCCTCTAGGGGGAACAAGTACATGTTGTACAAGTACTTAGTAACATGCTTGTTTACTAAGTGGGTGGAATGTCTCCCGGCCCCAAATTGCAAGGCAGAAACAGCAGCTGCCCTGATGATCAATCACATCTTCTCGTGTTTTGGACTACCCCAAAGGATTGAGTCAGACCGAGGTAGTCACTTCACCAGTGAGGTGATGACAAAGATGTGGGAGATACTTGTGGTAAAAAGGAAACTACACATTGCATACTGCTGTCCTCTAGTGATGGAATTGAGAGGTACACTAAAACCATTGTGAGCATATTAAAAAAGTTTATGGCAGACTCTGGGCCAAGTTGGGATATTCGATTACCCCTTGTCCTGATGGCCATCAGATCTACCCCTTCTTCCGCAACTAAAATGTCTCCATTTCAGCTGATGACTGGACGAAGTTTGGTGCTACCCCAGCATCTGCCCTATAGAACCCAAGAGCAGACATTGATAAATGCCTCCACAACTCATGAGTATGTTGAGAATCTGAGAAAACACCTTCAACATGATTTTGCGTATGCTCAGCGGAATCTAGGAAGATCTGCAGACAGTATGAAGAAACACTATGACCTCAAGACAACCAAAAAGGAATATCAAGTAGGAGACAGGGTCTACTTGTACAATTTCCAAAGAAACCAAGCCAAGGTGTGCACATTTTGCCCAGCTGGTGGGGACCTTTTGAAATTGCGGGCCAAATCTCACCAGTCACCTACAGAATCTGCATCCCCAAGGGCGACTTGACAGAAGAGGAAAAGTGGGTCCACATCAACCAGCTAAGGAGTTGCACCCCAGGCATACTTTGTGGCAAATAGAAGAGCCTACAGAAAACCCAGAGGGAGAGAATGATGAAACCTAGAAATGTTTTAAATTGTCATTAAATGCATGCAGGAAATATTGTAAATTGTCACTGAATGCATATGTATAACCCACGGCTGTCATCCCTATTGGAGGGCAGTATTGCAAAGACAGCACTCTCGTTCTTTGTGTGGGACTTTCTTCCAGGCACCAAGTGCTCCTTGGTTGGAAGTAGATTGAAGCCAAGGTATACAATGAATCGCCCCAGTTCAAGAGAGCACATTTTTGCCAGGAATGTACAGGGACAATCAAAATGAAATCTTTGGTGGCAATATTCATTAAATCTTTTTTTTTAGATACAGCTTAGTTAGATTGTCCACTCTATCCCTGTACTTACGTTTTAGTATAGAGTCAATGTTCGGAGGTTCTAATACCTGATCAGGGGATAGATCCCCTTTGATGAAATGAGATAATGCGTGTGTCTGCAGGAACTGAATAAAGCCATCAGGCGCTTCCCATTGAACAGTAATTCGTCCCATCAACGCATGTGAGTCTAAGTGAAGGGCTTGAAATTTCAAGTACAATTTGCACTGTTGAAGGAGCCGGTGAGACCGAAGCAATGACAACCAAAGTTTGGTTCTCAGGGCCTCAATAGATACCGGGCACGACAAGCACAATATAGATCTAAGAATGTTACCTTCAAATTTATCAAGCCATAGTACATGTTTTGTGGGGAGAACCTCTAGACCAGAGAGAGGCCCTAGAATAATATGGGTGCTGTATATGGCTAGCATTCCCACCACATTGTACCCACCTTTTCTGGCGACAAATTGCTTTATGGCAAGCCATTTTTTTCAAACTTTAGGAGAAATATACTCACCATGAAAAGTGGTGGGAGGATTGGATTTAAATGGAACTCCCAGATATACGTAGCTCTCAACCACTTCTAGTTTGAGCGTATCCATGTTCATGTGAAGAATGTCTTGTTAAAATGTCTATCCCCTATAACCATGATCTTTTCTTGGTATTGTTGATTTTCATAAGGTTTTCCTTTACAAAATTAGATTGGTCTTCTAAAGAGTGCTGGAGCCCTATGGGCTGTAGTTTAAAAGCACAGTATCATCTGCGTAGGCTAGCCGTGCTGCAGCCTCGCTGTCAGTATTCAGAGGATGGTTCCGAGCTACATTAATCATCTCATCCATGCCAAAGACATACAGCTTAAATAATAGGGGTGCAAGTACGCACCCCTGTTTTAATCCCCGATTAGTGGCGATAGGCTGCATGAGAGCACTGTTGTGATTGACTTGGATTGTCACCTTAGTATCAATATTCCTGATTCTAATGAAGCACAACATTTAGTGGTCAATTCCCTAGTGCAGAAGCTTACACCACAGCAAGACACAAGGTCAAAGGCCTTGGAATAGTCTATGAAGCAACAATAAAGTCTTCTGTTGGAATGTCTCAAAGCCTCTGCTGATTGTAATGTATGGCACAGATGTTGTGTAATGTGCTGTGTGCTTTCCAAAATCCATTTTGGAATTGCTTACAGAGGCCCCTTTCCTCAGCCGCTTTTGTTAGTTTATTTAGAATGATGGAGCCAAAGATGTTAGCGCTTGAGTCAAGCACTGCCAACAATCTATAGTTGGAAGGGCCCGTCTGTCCCTCTTTTTGAAAACGGGGACTACAATTGACTTCCTCCAGCTGTCAGGCACTTTTCCACTACTCTCAATGCCCTATCTATCTATCTATCTATCTATCTATCTATCTATCTATCTATCTATCTATCTATCTATCTATCTATCTATCTATCTTAGTTTTTAGATGGTGCCATTCGCCCAAAGGCCTCGGAGCACTCACAAGACAGATACAGACATTGATACAAAAATAAGACAAAAGAACGCAGGTGGTTATCTACATAAGGCCGACCAGAATGCAGGGAGATTTATTCTATGCCTTTGTCAAACAACCACGTCTTAAGCTGCTTCTTAAATGTGTTAATAGATTCACACTTTTTTATGACTGTGGGGAAGAGAATTCCAAATTTTGGGGCCCAGAAGTTAAAATTAGTACTGCCAATTTTTTTCAAAACTTGGCGAGGTTGAAATATTTCAAGATTACCATTGGACCACAGGTTTCTCTTAAGAGGAGCTTTCTTTATATTATCGGACAGCTAATTCGGTGCGGTACCAGCTAGACATTTATGAACCATGACTGCGCCTATTATTCTTTGTCCAACTAGGAGCCACTGAAGGTTCCTCCTGGCGGTTGAGATCCTGGACTGACGGCTGAGCACATTAATGGCTCTCAGTGCACCATTTTTAATGGTTTGCATTTTAGTTATATTGGATTTGCTGGTACCCATTAGTAAGCTATTACAATAATCCAATTTGGAATTTATTATAGCCCCAGCAATCACTGCAAGGTTGGGTTTCTATATATAAGGGCGAATTTGCCATAACAGGTTAATATAGAAAGCACATGATGATTTTAAATATGAGGCATGCTTCTTGAACGAGAGGTAAGAATCCACATAAATACCTAAAGTTTTTACATGTTCAGAGTCCGGGATGTTGGTATTGTTGATTTTAAAGCTTTGATACTGGTCCTCTAATTTTTGCAATCTTTGTAGGGTACCCACAATCAGTATTTCTGTTTTGGCTTCATTGAGGGCCAGCGAGTTTGAAGCCATCCATTTCTGTATGGCGAGGAAATGCCTTGCTTATTCTTTGGGTGTCCTCTTTGTAGACTCCAGTCAGTGTGAAAACCAACTGGGTGTCATCAGCATAATTCGTGAACCTTACTCCCAGGGTTCGTACTTGTCACATAGTAATTTGGAGAAGACATTAAAAAGCAGGGTAGACAGACAGGATCCCTGTGGGACACCACAGAGCAACAGAGTTTTTTGTTAAATATAGTTCCCTTTAACCTCTGCCGCCATTCTAGCTCCCAGGAAAGATTTGAACCATTTTGCTGCCGCAGGAGAGTATCTGCTGACTGTTATTAATCTTTCAACGAGAAGATCATGGTCAATAAAATGAAATGCCAATAAGAGGTCCAGCAAAAGGAGGAGCGCTGGATTACCCTTTTCGATAATGGAGGTGATATTAGACTGAAGATCTAAAAAAGCTGTCTCAGTGCCATGATTGGCACGAAAACCTGATTGTTCACTCGCAAGGATGTTATTTTCTTCGACAAACTTCTGGTACTGCAAGTATGCAATTTGATCAATTATCTTAAGCAGAAATGGCACATTAGTTATAGGTCTAAAGTTGCCAGGAATGGATGGGTCAAGATCATCTTTTTTCAAAAGTGGCGTGATCCAAGCCTCTTGGATTTTACTTGGAACATAAGATTCACCAAATGATTGGTTCACAAACGGAACCACCCACGGCGCAAGCGTCTTAGCGAAGTCCTTGTAAAGCTTGGCCGGAAAGGAATCCCCCTTACATGAGGAAGGTTTCAGGTGGTTGATAGTGTCAAGAACTTCCAACTCTGATCCTTTTTCAAAAGTGAAAGTTTCGGGATGGCTGTGAACAGGAGAGACTGCAGGCTCAGGAGCCTGGAGGTCGTTATGGAGGTTATTTAATTGTTCTTTGATGGCCTGTTGGTGTTTTTCAGTTTTATTAGTGAAACCATTGTGGATTGCTTGACACCAAGCTTTACTTTCTTGATCCAAGCTGATTACTGGTTCTGGTTCACATTTAAGCTCTTGTAGGATGGTGAAAATTTCTTTGGACTGGGATTTGGCTTGGCAAATCCTATCATTAAGTTTTTTGGCTTTAGCATTAAAGATCACACTTTTGTAATGTTTGACATATTGCTCATAGTTGAGCATTGTTTCGGCAGACGGTGCTTTCATCCAAAGACGTTTGGCTTTACGCTTAACCCGTCTGGTTTCCAAGATGTCTTCCGAGAACCAGTAGTTTTGGTTTGGAGATTTATTCATCTTTGTGGGTTTAAGGGGAGCTAGAGTGTCAAATGCGTTAGTGGCCTTCCTAAATAGATTGGTGAAATTGTCAAGGGGGTTCTGCTCCAGTAAGGCATGTAAAAGTGGAATTACTAGATCTTTAAAGGCCTCATGTATCACAATATTTTGGTTGCGCCAGGTGTTAAGCGGTTTAATCTTGTTCTGAAGTGGTAACTGAGGGGGTTGTGTCAGGCACAGAAAGTTAATGAGGAAATGATCTGACAAGGCACATTCTGTGATAGACACAATTTCTATATCTTGATTTTTTGTCATGATCCAGTCCAGAGTATTTCTGCAATTGTGAGTTGCAGCTTGGACATGTTGTTGGAATCCAATGGATTCCATAGACATTCTCAAGTCGTTAAAAGTATTATAAAGTATTCAGAGAGTACTAGCCCAAAATTCCACATTGACCTTGATGGCCACATTGGCAATGCCACCCGGTCCTGGAGCCAGATACGCCTTCAATATCTTTATAATTGTCAAGATGTCATCAAGGTTATATCCCAGAGTTCTCTCCTAGGCCACCTCAAAGAAATTCTCCAATACCAATTCCTTATATTTAGGGTCAAAATATAATTCAGTAATGTATTCAGCCCATTTTACCTCTGATACTGCATTAAGTTCTAATGGGACTACGCCGGCCATACAATATTTGTAGCTGGCCCAGAATTTCTTGTCATTTCCACTGAGTAGACCGAAGAGGTACTTCCAATTGGAGCTTTTGTCAGAGCACTTATGTTGGTGCACCGATTTCTTATATCGGATGGTCAGAGCGGCCAATTGTGCCACTATGTCTACTCGAGAGCGATGATGTAACCTCTTGACACGTGCTCTGGCTCTACGATATAATTGCTTTTCACAGTGTATCAATACATCAAATAAAGCATGATGACCTTTAGTAGATTAATTAAATTGACGCAAATGATTCTGGTGTAGCTGCTCAGCCAGGTTCATCATCACAGTTTCAATATCCCAGTTGTACTTTGACAGCCAGCTCTCCAGTTGGACTTGATCAGAGCAGATTACCTGACACATTTTCTTGACTGTGGTATCTGACCATAACAATCTATTGTCCTTAGAAAATACCTTAATGCCCTCATGTATGTTTATAGGGCTGTATAGGACTGCAGATGTGCCCCATTCTGGGGTCTACATAGACATAATCAATATGCAACTTAGCATTCCCATTTCTCCAGGTATACCAGGTCAAGTGATGCCCCAGACTTTATTTTTTAGGCAGCTCAGATCGTGCATGCCAAACCCCCCCCCCCTCTTCCTCGATCATCGTTGTTCCTACTGTGCTCAGGATGGGTCCTGGGGCCTGTATTCTTCCCATCCTTATCTACGCATGAATTAAGATGAAGATCATGGCCATTAAATTCTCCTGCTATAAGGACCATGCTAACTGGCATTGTTCATGAAAACATATCAAGATCTTCTCAATAGTACTCTGGATGCCCTTAGTGACCGAACCACCGGGGGGGGGGATCATATAGGTTGACAATGAATACCCTTTGGTCCTTACTTTGAGGATCGCCACTGATGCTGATAATACATATGGAGAACAAATACCCATTGACTAAGACTCAAGGTCAAGAGATGACCTAGCACCGATGGCCAAGCCTCCCTTAGCCCGACCTTGTTAAGAATGAATAGCAGGTCGACATAGGATGCTGTATCCATCAACACTGAATACGTGTTTTTACCCAGGTTTCATGTAACACAAATATTACTGGCCATTATTAAAACATTCCCAAGGGTTGTCTTAAAAAGTAACTATACCTGTGCGTGTTCCATGAAAGCCAGTTAGAGGATCATTTGCGTCTAGATGTCAATTGCAATTGATTCCAGCGATTTCTGAAATCCACCGATCCACTACTCTAGTGGCGGGAGATTTAATTGCTGGTTTGAAAGAAGAGGCAATCAGGCTAATTCTTTCATGTAGTTAGGCGCTGCGGTAATGCGCCATTGATGGAATTACCACTGCATTACCACCAAACTTTACCACACCGCCCAACTTGTAATTAGGTCATTAGTCCTCACATCTTTGGATGTTAATCCTGAAGACTTTTTTTATCACTGTATTTCACAGATTGCATCCAATGTTTGTACTCCTTGACCTTTCTGTCCTCGATTAAAGTACAATTTGGCCCATAAGTAGTAGAACTTGCATTTGCGTGCCTCCCATTTGCAGGTCGCCCACCTCCATTGCAGTCAGCGATGTCAGTGTGAAAATACAATATTTAAACAATGAAGGAAGGCATTAGCAAGGATGCAGTCATGCATGACTAAGGAGACCTTTATGGTAGTATGTTTACTCAGTGGACAGCTGGAGAGCAGCAATATGTCTGCGTGTTACCACTTATTTGGAAAGCCAGCGTGTTATTGGATTTGCATTAAATCTCTTCAAACGCATTACAGCCTTTCTCTTTGTGAGTTTTTCCAATAGTACAATTCTACAATAATCTTACATCACAACTAATGAAAAATGTATTGTAGAATAGTGATCATGTGACCAAGTATTAAAGGAGATTATGGCGGCGACATGTACTGTTAGGATTATAATGCCTGCTGCCATGTACAACTAGCATTGGCACAACCCTTCGTTTTGTGGGGCGAGGGGGCACGAGTGAGTTGCCTTTTTATAATTATTAACCCGGCGAGAGACAATCTGAATGCAACAACACTCTGATTGGTTCTCGCCAGGTTCCTACCCGGCTGGGAATCCCTCCGTCGGGATTCCACGGCCTTTGTCCCCGTTGGGGGGCGTGGCAAACCCTCAGCCAATGAGGAGGCTCGAAGCAGGGCCATCCCCACTCCAAGCCTCCCCACGGCTGAGAGGCTGCCTTCCACCCCCGCCGGGAAATCGGGTTTCCCTTCCCTCCCTCCCACCCGCCCCCCCAACTTACCTTCTTGGTCCTGCATCCCCGGCGGGGGACGAGGGAAGCCTCCAGCCGCGTGGAGACTCAGAGCGGGGCCATCCCCGCTCTGCGCCTCCACACGGCTGGGGGCTTCCCTCGTCCCCCGCCGGGGACGCAGGTACGTTTTTTTTTTTCCCCTCTTCCCTTTGTCCCACTCCCGCCCTCCCAACCCCACTTACATTCATTTTGATCCTTTTTCGGGAGCGGACGCGCTGGGAACACTTGTTCCCAGCCCGTCCGCTCCCGATGGCCGCCATGGAAAGGGAAAACAGACTCCCGTTTTCCCTTTCTATGGCGGCAGCCATTTTCTTTTTTTTTTCTCCCGAAATGCTGCAGCACCCGAAAAGCTGCAGCGTTTCGGGACAAAAAAAAGCTTTTAGTGCCCCGGTCACGCAATGTTTGCGGCCCGGGGTACTAATAGCAATAGAACCCTCGCGTCGGGGGCATTACCGACTCTGGTAATGCCCCGGGGCCTTCGGTAATGACCCCGACGCTCGGGTTCTATTGCTTAAATAATTGCCTGAAGACTGCAGACACTGTGGATTCATGATTGTAGCAGGAGGCCGCTGTGCATTAAAAAGGGGCACCACGTTTACTGTCAAATGAACAAAGGAAACTGTAAAAGGCCAAGTGGACTGTTTATCTGGCAACTAGAGATATCTAGAGGTGGACACAATGTAAACACAGCGAATAGCACCTTCTGGAAAGATCTTTGAATACCAGAGAATACCACAATAAAATATGCGCACCTTTAATTTAAAAACTAGATACAGCAGCTGAATGCAAGAAGTTTGGAAAGAGCCCGGCCTTGTTTCCACAGTTACCTCAATCCCCACAATGTAACCTGTAAGCATATCCCCAGAGGGCGTCAACCTTACTGGCATCAGAACCCTCCAATGAGCGGGCTGCTAAGTGAACATCAAGCAGATCGATGCCTTTAATTTTGCATTGGATCAGCAGCACCATTGCTTTGTTTTTTTTCAGGCGAGAGATGAAGCAGGAACATTGTAGCATTTGAAAACACAAAGCACCTTTGGGGGGCACGCGCACGAAAAATGCATGCTGGACAACATTTGAATTTGCGGGTTACATATCCTTCCCATTATCAATAATGGTAAGAATGGGAATATATGATAGGTTATTTATAACACTTAATACTCAGAGGTTTCTAAGCGCAGATGCGGGGATCGAACCTGTGGTGCTTCGTGTGGTCATGCTTCCAAAGCGAGCATGTTGCGAATGAGCTATCCTTCCGAGACTCTACTCATTTGGTGGAAAGCTTAAAGACAATGAACATGATCTACTGTTGTTTTCACGCAGTAAATTGCATCGTTTTAATCTACTGCGTGGAAATTACTTTGAATTACTTTACAAATATGCATATATTTGTGGGTTAAGGGGTGAAGTGGGGAGGGGTTGGGGTAGGGTTGTAGGAAAGGGGGTACTGGTGCTGGGGGGAACCCCCATTAAAAAAATGTTTTCCAAGAAGTACATTACAACAAAGTGTTCATTTCATTATGAGAGGCCCTTAAAAGATATCTACTGGGGTGACAAAGCCTGAGTCCTTTCTTTTTAACATTAACATGATGCAGGTAATTCTGTTTCTGAAAGCAGGTTTTTCTAATCAGAGCCCACTGTCATAATGCTTCATGCCAAATAGTATAATGCAATTATGAACCTTGCTCTGACACACTGCTAACATCACCAGCAGCTTCCCTGCCGTGGCAAGAGGGCAGATTCAAAGGTTGCATGTGCATTCCTGAACCCAGCTGTTGGAAAACAATGTTCCAATTGCAGAGGTGGGTTATTAAACATCTGAACCTCTGCTTCAAATTGTATAATTGTGTACCCTAGTAGTCTAGTGGCAATTATTCAAATCTAAATATAAGCCATTTATAGTTCTGACATGGTGGCTACTTGGGTTACCCAATTATACTTCCACAAGCAGTGGATGTCATATTATTTTCTGCTTGGTGAGGTGACTTGTTCCTGACAAGGGTGGGTGTGTACAAGCCATCTTGAGCTGGATGCACCCATAACAACCATGTGGGACACAGTCCAGGATGTTTCTTCTTACAACCCCTGAATATTTATGGCTTTTATAGGTGAATCAGGTTGGTAGAAAAATCATTGGGAACCCACAAACCTTACCGAATCTCATTCGATTCATGCACGCCCGCAGATCTCTTTTGAGAAAGTTACCCGAGACGTATTGTGCGCCAATGATTGGACATCGAATGTGGAGACCTTTCCAAAGCACTGTGCTACCCACGACCTGTTGTGATGCTGGCCACCAAAGCCTACTCACCATGATTGTGAATAGGCTGAGGGACCGCCACATTATTGGCAGCACCACACGTGCATCTATTTGGTAAAACCATCCCCCCATTCCACACTCATAGCTAGTGTTTGACTCACACTAGATGGCTTAAAGCGCTACCTCTGAGTCAAAGCCTAAAAAGGATATTCCAAGTCACCTCCACGTTTGCATCTTTATAGAGAACGAAACCTTCAGCAGTATTCCCCTATTTGTTCACAGATCTCCTTGTTTACTTGCGATATTCTTATAATGTACTGAAGGAGTACTTCATCCAATATACAATGTTCAGTTAAGGGCACATTATTCTGTTTGTCTTCCTTTGAAGATCATTTACTCTGTTGGTGTTTTTGGAAAAACTGAAGAATAAGTTTTGGGGAAGTGCTATGCTTTCTTGTCTAAACAGCATCACAAGATTAAGTACTTTCAATTAGTCATGCTTTAACTACCAAGGACTCGGGCATGCCCTTAGTGCATTCCTGTAGTTAAAATAAATATTTTTCTATCAAGATTAGCAACAGTTCCCATGCAGCAGCTCGAACTGACCCTCGCTGTCTTGGTAAGTAAACCGGTCATCTATGACACACTTAATTTGTGAATGTTTTTATTTTATTTTGCCTGGTAGCGATTTTTCATTTGCGTTAATCTTAAAAAAGACTTCTTCGGATTGTCCTTTGCAAGGACGCAATTTATATGTTGTATATGTAATTTGGGGGTGTGAAGATACAAGGTCCACGGGTTGCACAGAACAAAACATTTGAAAACATCTTGTATTACTCTCTCCAGCGCTGCCTCACACCATTATATCTACAATTAGATGTTACCCCACTAGCGGATTACATTTTATTGAAACCCATACTCTATTGGGTAAGATTGGGGTGTACAGAGGGATTGGCGAAACATAGGGAGGCCCTGGACCATTTCTTGTCATTGGAGGGTGGCAAGAGAATTGCTTGGATAAGACACATTAAAAATACCTTATTGGAGCTGGGTGAAAGAGCTTCTTGGGAGAATCCCCAGTCGAAGAACAGTCAAACCGCTGCAAAATAAATAACGAGCGGGCAGATTGAAAATGGGTCGGGAGTATTTAATACATAATCAATCCCCCGTTCGAAATTATATGTACGATTCAGGGTGGGAATTTTGCCCCTGGCCTCAGTGTCCAAGGTCTGGTGCACTAATGCTAGAGAAGACTGCCCTTGATGTGCCTCAAAAACTGAGTCAGAAACTAAGGTCCTTTTGATTTGTGTGAAACTCCTTACTCTAAGGCGTTAGTATCTTCGACCAATTTTCAAATCACAAGGGATTCGATCAACAAGGGAAGCGTTAGGCTACTGCACACTTTCTGTTTTGTCCCATGTCGTTTTTGCTACCCTCGTTACATACAGAGGTCCTGGAAATGAAGAGCAACATGTATTAGGCATGATGATGGAAGAGCATTTTGCTCCTAACATTTCTAACTGCTGTTGGTTCGGGTGTATCACAGTTGATGGTGTGAAGCTGCGAGTTTTCTCACCTCACTTATTTTTTAAATCTGTCTTAATTGCAAGAGTCCGATAACTTTAACCATATTTATTTATTTTCCTTTATTTGATATGGTTTATACAAACATTTACAAAAAACTTTAAAACAGTAAATACAAGTTTAGAAAATACAAAATGATCAAATTTGCTGGTACCATCTTTAAAAGAGAAACACATAAAAGAAGGCTAAATTTAAAATCTCGCACGTAACCATATTGATATATAATGGTTCAGGTTTTAATGGATTGTTGTTGTATCTTTGTTTAAACGGATAGTTCATTTTGCACAGATTTTGCTTATTTTTCACAATATCTGAGGAGAAACTTTACGCAAAATGTGCACATTTAATGAAATGTGCACATTCACTGAAGTGTCGTATATAATTTGTATATTGTTTTTAAATTGTGATGTGTAACCTTTATGACTTTTCAGTCGAAATAAAGTATTGCTTGATTGATATCTTTCCATTTGCAAGCTATTCGGATCAGTGTGATCCAATTCATATTCATAGCGCGCTTTCATACAACGCAACGTGCCCTGTGTCGGTGCAGCAAGCAATTTATACCAATGTGTCATTTTGGTGCCGCTCCCGTCTTGCCACAAAGGGAATCACTTAGCTTCATTACAACCCTGACGGTCCGGGAATAACGGTGCCAGTAGTCTTACCGGCACCGTTGTTACCGTACTGGAAGAGTACAAGTTTGCGGGCTGGGTGCCTTTCCGCCCGCCAGGTTGCACCTGGCGGGCGGAAAGGCACTCGCTCGCAGACTTTGATGGAAACACCAGCACTGTTGCACACAGTGCCGGTGCATCCGTCTTCCCCATTCCCATTGAGTCCTATGGAACTCGAATGGGAATGGGGAGTTACTTTTTCCGGAAAAAGTTTATACAGGCACGGCTACTGCCGGAGTTATAATGAGGTCCATTGTCCATTTGTAAAATATTGCTTAACTAGCATTAGTAAATGATTGTAGTGGAACACATTCGGAACCCTCAGGCAGTTTTGAAGGCCGAAACAGCACGTTTAGAGGATGTCTTTGCCTTAGCATTCATTGTAGTGTTCTGTTGTTTTTAGCACTTAGTAAAGGAAGTTAGGATCTTTCTTATCACCTAATATGAGCAGAGAATGGAAAAGAGGAACAAGCAGATATATTAGATCAAAGAATTTCATTGAAGAATTTCATTGAAGTTACTAGGATCGCAAACACAGCTGAGGACTCAGAGGAAGTGCTATGAAACAAATCCCCTCTTGCTGCCGCAGTGACATTTCCTTCAATTAGAGGAACTCTTAAGCAGGACATTAAACCGTTTTAATGTGGTAATATACTGTGGTAATATACCTTTTCCATGTACTGCATTTAATCTTCCACAAAGCTCATTCCTGGGTACTGAAAGTAAGGGGTATGTGACAGGAGAGTGCCTAGGAGACCACATCAGGGGCCGGAATGTAGTCTGGTCAATAGTTTCAGCAACTAGGATTTGGGTTTAAGGAAGGGGGAAGCAAGACAGCCAGCAGTGGTCAATTCCAGGTAAATTCCAGGTTTCAGATATATGCCAATGACAGCCAACTCTATATCAAATTCTCTAAAACCCCACCTACTGGCCCTACACACTTACAGTACTTGTAATCAACATTTGTAATTTTGGTCCACCTGAGATTTTCCTGCAGTGAATGCCATTCCAAAGATGGTATCAGGCGCATTGTGACATACTGTGCTTATGTTTAAATGTTGTGACTTTTATAGGCCTTCCATTAAAACTCATTGTTTGGCTTGAAATGTGTAATTGTAAAATTGTAAACATCTTGGCAAGTGCAAAAAAAAAATTAAAAAATAAGAGGTGCTAACAAATGTCTGCCATGGGATCTGGGTGTGAATCTCTCTGCCAATGCTCTACCTTTTGTCTTTATTTTGGTTTTCTTGAATGCAATATGACCACCTAGCAAGTGGCTGAGGTTTTTCAAGTCCATGAATGCGCAAGGCATCAGCTTGTTGCTGTGGCAAACTAATCTCCCCTGCCTTCTTTGGCTGGCCCAAATACTGCTCTTCGACCCCTCTACCACAGCATAAAGTTGAAAACAACAAAAGAGGACATTTGAAATCAACATAAGGAAAATAACAACACGAGCAAAATGGCAATGATTGCCTGGGAGAGAGGCGAACGTTGGGAGTCCCTGTGACTAATGGATTGACTATCTTCAGGTCTCAAAACAGCAGCCCCTTCGGCTGCCAAAGCTACATGCTCATATTAAGAATTATCTTTGTTAATAGAGGGAATACATGATATGCCTTATTTGTAGAAAAAGGAGCAGCACTCTCTGCTTCCACACACCAGTTAAGTTGTTGAGACTCTATTATAAATTAGTACCCGGTGCTCGCTAACATGTTTTCTAAACACGTCTTTCATTGGTTGCGGTGTGGGCGTTAACCGACCGGGAATCCCTCACCCCCACAACGTTCCTTCCCTTGCGTCCCCGGCGGGGGGGGGGTGGCAGCCACTCAGCCAATGATGAGGCTCGGAAAGGGGGTAATCCCCCGTTCGGAGCCACCACACGGATGGAGGCTGCCATCTTCCCCCGCCGGGGACAGAAGGGAAGGAAGGTAAGTGTTGTTCACCTCCACATCCCGCATTCCACAGAATTTACTCCCCACAGTCCCAATCCCACATACCTTCTTTGCTGCCCAATTTGGGAGCAGACGCACTGGGAACAGTTCTATACCCAGCGCGTCCGCTCCCGATCCGTGACAGGCCATCATGGAAACAACGAGGGAAAGGACTGCAGTCCCTTCCCTCCTTTCCATGACGGCCATTTTTTTTGTTTACATTTTTCTCGATCTTTTCAAAAACATCTAAAAATATGGGTGGGCATATAAGGGGTAGGGTGGGGGTGGTGTATAGGGAATAAATAATAGGGGGAGGGGGTTGGGAGAACCCCCAATAAAAAAAAAAGTAATGGTTAATTTCGGCAAAACATTTTCAGCCAAAAGTGCCACAAAAAGAAACGGGCAACGAATTAACATAGAACCATGTATGTACATATAGGGTTTAGCTGTTAAGTGATGGAGCAATGTACAGCAAGGAGATACATAGATATACTAATATGATACAGTGATGTGGAAACAATTAGGATGTAATATATATTAATTAATCTTTTATTTTGCGCTTAACACCGGAGAGCAGTCTCTAAATGAAGGTCCAGGATTTAAACTTGGGTGCGCTGCATGGTCTTGCTTCCAGGATAAACGTGTTGCCCCTGCGCTATCCTCCCGGGAAAGGGTACGGTTGGAAGAATATCAAGTGAGGGGAATAAGGAGGTGCAGGCAAGTTATGCAGGTTAACGAGGGAACACATGGCCGCATTATCAGTTTTGTAGAAGCAGTATGTAGAACATGCAGAGTTTGGAAATACAGCATGTTCTACCACTCTTTCGAAATTACGAGTTTCATTGCAGAATTGCCCAAGTCTCCTTTTTTGTGTGGAGATAATTGCCTCCACACAAATCCACATTATTGCATGTGGTGTTACCCTTCTGGTATTACTGCATGCAGTAATGACGCATTCCCCCAAGTGGTCCAAAGGGACTCCAAATGGGGCATAATCAAAGGGTCTGCATGACTCGGAACGATGCGGACCCTTGCCGTTATTACACGCGTACAGCATTCAGTAATGATAAACGAGCTTTGGGGTATTTCCAGAGCAACTACCGCCAAATTTACAATGAGGCCCACAGTCTGGGTGGGAAGTTCTACAGATGTGCTCCTAAACTGTCTTGGGCGGATAGCTCAGGGGCAACGCGCTCGCTTTGAAAGCAAGACAACATGGTGCTGCATCACAGGTTCTATTCCCGGGTCGTGCTTAGAAAACTCTGGGTATTAAGCACGTTGTAAATAACCAATTACGAAATCGATACTGCGTTTCTGTGAGTTTTCCATGATCTGACCACCTTAAATGCACTGTTAAATGTAGTAGGTTGTTTCTGCGATTCCTGCCCTTGCCTTCATCTGCCATGAGAAAGGAATCAAGGGTCTTCCCTTTTAACCTCCTTCCCTCCCCCACCGCCGCCAGTAAATCCTGGATGCTCCGAATCGTCTCACTGCCCCTCCTACATGGTCCTGCCATTTTCTGTGCCAGTGTTTACTGGAGTTGAACAAGGAACGCTGAGATTATTTATTGACTTTTCTCTCCAGGATTGCAGACTTCTAATAATAGCTGCCTATTCTTATTTGCAATACATTTAAATTAGGTAGAATCAGCAGGAATTATCCACCAGGGCCGTAAGCACGTACTGTGTTTAAATCCATGCCTTCACCAGAGAAATGCTGAAACAACCATCTGGCCTTCTGAACCGTGCAGTCCAGTGACAGGCCGCATCAGCAGTCCCTCTCTTGCCGCCTTCTGCCGTGACACAG
Source organism: Ambystoma mexicanum (assembly GCF_040938575.1). NCBI lineage: Eukaryota > Metazoa > Chordata > Amphibia > Caudata > Ambystomatidae > Ambystoma > Ambystoma mexicanum. The sequence continues at coordinate 291,744,626 of NC_090936.1, read as the reverse complement.
AGGAAGCCAAGGTGTTCCTTTCCAATCACTCAGGAACATCCCAAAGGCCTTAAATCGTGATCCAAAATGTCCCACATTGTTCGTGCCTTTGCGTACAGTGTTTATCCGTTTTGACAATGCAACGCTCACATTATTTTCCGTTTATTCTCTTCAGGGTTCTAGACATAGTCACTTCCATTTTTCAAGACATTTTGATTAGAAAGAATCCGGGGAGACAATGCACAAAGCAAAGTAGCACACATGCTGTACTTACAGGCATAGCTCCACTTCAGCAAGGCTGAAAAACGACCCTTGGAAACGCGCCTTTCCTTTCTAGACCTTGAACCTCTGTGCGCATGTCCTTGTGCACCCGAGGACACCTCGGCCTGGGTCTTTGTGAACCATTGTTTATCTGCGTGGCGTTCGTTCGTGTGTCTGCCTGCTGGCATGCAGGCTTGTCTACGTACCTCCCCAGCTTGTTTATCAGTCTAAATTTGTGATCTTAGTGCGACCGCGGGTCGCACATTTGTGCGTTACTGCATGTAGGGGGGCTTAAGGCAGGACACGAAACACCAAAGAAAGACACGTCCACACACGTCTGCATTTGCAGTGTATCTCACTTTATTGGCGCGGGTCAGCTAACCCTTGTGCACATCATTGCATCCACCATGTGACTTCCGGCGATGCTACATCTCCGCCCATAATAACATTGTCCTACCCCATTTCCTCGATCCACCTTCTTGGCTTTCGAGTGATGCTGTAGGGCCTATCGTTGGCGTGTGGCGCTGCATTCTCTTGCTCTGGCCCTTCTTCAACTGCTCTGCTTATCCCTTCAAGATTCGTCGTCATCTCCTGAGTAGCCAGACGTCTCCCTTGCAAAATCCTCTTCCTCACTCCAGATCTGTAATCGTCGTGGTCCATCCTCTCTGGTTTTTCTGAACAGTGAACCGTTCCTTGTTACAGTCCAATCCTCCCTTTAAGCCGTCACCATGTATCCTTTCATGGCAGTGACGGTCATCGGTCTGGGATCAAAGATTGGGACGTCTTTGTGACATTGTGCCTGTCGCACCAACAATTGTTCTCCTATTTCCTGATGTGCCTCTCGTGCTCTGTTCCTTTTGTCTGCATATTCCTTTATTTTCATTTTTGCCTGGTCATCTCTATTCCCTTTCTGTCCTCTAATCTTCTTGGGGCAATCTTGAGCACACTGGGCGACCGAACATTAGCTCGGCCAGGCATGTTCCAGTAGAGTCATGCATCGTGTTTTAGTCTTGCAGTAATTGATATAGCGACCCACCGGGCTTGCATCCATGGTCACCTTGGTTTGCAAATGGAATCCAAGTATGACGTCAAACACCTCTTGTGATAATTTGAGTGGCCACACGCCACTCAAAAGGTTTGTCTTGCTTCGTGAGCGAACGAAGAGACGTGCTTGTGCTCGCGAAGTCCGGTAGGTATCGGGTGCAGTAGCTCGCCAACCCCAAGAACACCTTACTTGTGCTACATTAGTTGGGCAGGGAGCCTCTGTCAGTGCTCTAATCTTCTCTGGATCCGGCCGAATTCCTCTCTCAGAGAATATGTGCCCGAAAAATTTTAGAGACTCCTATTGAAGTGGCATTTGTCTTTGTTGACTGGGAAAAGATGTGTGCATTGTGGAAACTTAGCAAATATGTTCAACATTCAGCATTTCAGCATTGCGAAAACTGGGCAAATATGTGGATGATTGCAGCATTGTGAACACAAAGCATATGTAGGTATATTTCTGTCGCTGTTTGGAAACTGAGAGTTTGACAACAGGTAATGCATTATTACTAAGGGATTTTAGAAATTGACAATGTACGCGCTCTCCGGTCATACAGACTGAGTGGTAAGGTGATGACTTTCTGCTCATTTATATTGTACTAACGATAAAAAGCACATTTCAAATGTGGGTCTATTATGTGCATGGCAACAATGTCCATAGGGGGGCGCTTATGTACAGATATGGGATGCAATGTAAACCATTTTTATCACAAGTCTAGGCTTACTTTTGCTTCAAGGACCAAAATAAAAATGTGTTTCGAGAGGATAGCTCAGGGGCAACATGCTCGCCTTGGAAGCAAGACGACACGGAGCAACACAGGTTAGATCCTCGGGTCCGCTCTTAGAAACCTCTGGGTATTAGGCGCGTTATAAATAACCTTTCATATCATACCATGTACCTATAGATGAAGTGTGTATATGTTTTTAGTACACACTGGATGGCACCTCCTCAATCCAAGCACCGTGTGCAAAAAGCTATAGGCTGGAGCCAGCGGCAAGCGAGAAACCAGCATTACCTGCACAAAAACTGCCTAAACGAACAGTTGGCACAGTTTCAAAAATGACAACAGTGCTGACAAGACAAGGACAACCCGAACTTTAAAGTGCAAGGTTTCTGAAAAGAATTGCGATTACATTTCACAAGCTCATGACATTAGGGGTTGCAACCAATTCAAAATCAATTCTTCGGCCTCTATAAATAGTCTTCAGCAACTCCATGAAGGGGGCCGGAAATGGTGGCAGTCCCGTGTGCTGAGCCACCAGCGTGTGCATTTTGTTACCTTCTGTTTGAGACACTGGCGAACACACATCTTGGTCATTTTGTTATGCAGGCAAGTTCACTATTTGAGTAGAGAGATGTTAGAATACTGTTCTCAAGTGCAAAGAACAGAACCCAACTTTCTTCCAAACAGCATCTGCCCAGGTCACGGTTCCCACCCCCCTTGGTTTCTGCCTTCCTTGGTGGGACCCCTCACATGTTACAGACAGTACTCCAACAAGGCTCGTGCTCCAGTTAGAGTTCCTGTCAAGCAAGTTAATCCTTACTTTCAACGCAACATCAAACACACTGCACAAACCACATGAACCCACAGGCTGCACATAACACACTATCTGCACGTGGCAACACAAAATCACCTATCTGGCACTGCTTTTATTCCAAATCACCAACACCAAATACGCTGCGCAAAGCATGTCCATGATAGCCTGCACCTGAACTGAGAATAGCTATGCCACGTTCAGCACCCACCAGACGACAACTCACAGGGCTATCTACATGCCTGGACAGCTTTGGAGCTAGTGGTTGAGCTGCTGGTGCTTGCCGCCACCCTCCCTGCCGGCCGCGGCCATTTCTGTTGCCATGGGCAATGCTGCAGTCACCACTCTTGCTGGCTTAGGATATTTTGGGAGGACTTGTGCGCCTTGACTAATTTTCACCTGCCAAAAAAGCCCAGTGCCTCATATTGAGGGTGACTTCAATAGGATCTTTCAACCTCCAAGCAAACCATCCTCCACATTTTTTTAATCTCTGTCTAGGTCAAGTGGATAACCCTTCAGGATCACCTGGCTTTAATCCCTTTGGAAATTCAGTCGGTTGAGAGACATGCATTATTTAATGGGATTCAATCATTGTGCTCCAAAACAGAGCGTGATATTATCCCCTTACATGGAGAAGTAATGGGTTCAGGTTAAGAGGCATGCAAATTACCCATCACCCACAGTACATGCCGCTCTTCCTTCCCTCTTTAGATACTATGCTGGGAGTTTAGGCCCTTACCGTCAAATAATTGCTGGAATCACTGGTGCCAGTAATACCGGTGCCAGTGATTCCGGCAATCACATTCCATGGAGTCCTATTGGACATTAAGCATACATTCTAACGCCTCTTTACACTTTAAAGCACCCAATTTGCCTTAACCTTTTCAAAAGAATACTGTGGCTGCAGAGAGGGGGGGGGGCGACTAGAGTAAACCCCTTTAAAATTCTCAGTACATCTTGTGAAGGGTTGTTTGTACCCAGTGACCCTCAAAACGTACTGTGATGAGTACTAATGATGCTGATTGCTGACAGCACAAGAAGGGTGAGGCAGCTTGTGGGTGTGGCATTGGCCATTGTCGGTGCTTCTGTGTGGCACAAAGGATTATTAAGAAAGTGCCAATTCGGACCTGTGCCAGTCGCATGCCGTCCAGGCTCATCAGTTTTTCATGAACGACCGTGGCATTGCAGCAGTGCCCATGCTGACCCTGATATGATGATAATGACGAGGAAGACCGGGCACCACAAATAAGTTCCAGTGCTCAAACTATGCCCCTGGAAAACACCTGCCCAAATTAAGCACAGCCTCTACCCCTTTGTGGATGGCTAAAACTTGATAGCATTGATTTAAGGGTTGAGGAAGATCATAGGCCACTTCCTCTCTGTGGTGACAGTTTCTACTAAGGCTACCCACATCTGGCAGGTAATACTCTGCCCACCTTTTCTATGGAGCCCTATTGAAACGCCTTCCGTGGCAAGAGTCCATGCAAATATTGACGGCTGCACTCACAAATACCTCTAAACTTGAACAGTGGCTTAATTCATGAGCTTCTCAGTAGTACCTTTGGATGATCCTGTTTAGCACATTTCTAACCGCAGCACATTTTATTTATTTGTTTTATAAAGTGGCCACTTTACAATGAAAGATGCTCCTCGGGTAGGAGTGGAACAGACTCTGCCTCACAGCCCAGCCTAGAATAAAGCCCATGAATTCATCAGGCAGTCTTTGGGTGTGCATCCTCGCCAGAGTGTGGGTGGTCCTGTGCCCCTGTGGTGGTTCCTGGCACATCTGCACAAAGTAGCAAGGGCCCTAAAAGGAAGCACCAAGCAGTATGATGCTGAAACAATTACCAAGGAGATATTACAAAGCCCTAGATCCCACCCCGGGAGAACCATCGTTTGGCCTCACTACATGCTAAACTCCCTCCCCCACCATACCCAGAATGTATACCCTTTTGTAACGCTTCTTTTACCTCTGCACATCGTTGCATTGCTCCCAAGCTAGATCTGCACTATAAAAAACTACATATACATACACATATGTAACTTTACCTCTAATTCACTGTTGGTGCTTAATCCATCATGATTTGTATTGGGATAATTGGCCACTGCCAGTGTTAGAGGTCACAAACCAAAGGAAAATGCATCAATTAAGGGTGTAGCTCTATGATAAAGACAACTGGAAAATAAACTAACCATATTAAAGCATGCCATCACTTCAGCCTCTGCCAAATTCTACCTCACCCTGGACCTTGAATTTGGAGCGTAAGTGTTAGGCTGGAGATGAGGAGACCCATCACTTCAAATCACAACCTGAAATCCTTGTTATGGGCAACCTACTCCAAACATCTCTGAAGAATATTGTGAAGTGTTAAGTGTCTTTTTTTACCTTAACTATTAATTTATAAAACAGGACATCATTAAAAGAAAAGGCAACTTGGATTCACCTAAATGCAAATTGCATATTTTTACTTTTTCTCAGTTAAAATTTCACCCAATTGCCTCAAATGAAATTCTGATATTACTGAAGGCCTTGTATCCAACTTGTCAAACTGAGGAAAGTGTCCCACCCCTGGCAGCTACAACTCACCTGCCTGAGGCTATTGTTATCTTCATCGCAAATTGCATACCTCAATCCCTATCTGCAGCTGATAGTACCTGATCTCCTAAAGCATTCAATAGTCATCCCCCTTTTGAAGGAGACATCACTTGATCCTACCATTTGTAACAGCTATTGTTGCGAAGCTGGAATTCCTTGGCTATCAGATATCTTCAAGCAGATTGTTAGATCCCGTGTCCAACTGTTTGTCGAAACTACTTACATTCTGGATGTGCATCAGTCCGGATTTTGGCCTTGTCATGGAATGAAGCCACTTTGGATACCTAGATGGCCACTGATTAAGGATGCTTCACCTTATTGATGACGATGGACCTTTCAGTAACCTTGGATACTATGTAGCATTCACTCTCTATTGGGGGGTAGGGGGCAAAGCCAGAGCCTAGGCAAGGCCAACCATAGCAAGGGCCTGGGCGACTGCTCTGTACATACCGTGACAAATGGGTGATAGCTATTCACACCCTGGAATTTCATCCGCAGTGTGAATAATAGTTATTTTTTTATGGGAGATGGACTCCGCTTATTGTTCAAGCCCAAGCTTCTGTAAAAATAACAAAAACAAGATGGCCGCAACCATAGTCCCTTTTCTACTTCTATGATAGCAGCCCATTGGCAAGGATCATCGGTGCAGCAGGTATGTGGATTGGGGTTTGGTGGGTGCCTCTGGGGGATGACGTGAGTGGAGAGTGTGGGAGGTCCATGGGCATGCCTAAAGAAAGGTGCACCCTGGTAAGGGCCTCAGGTGGCTGGAAAGATGGGTGGTACACTGGGAGTTCCCACCTACTTTTCCAAACTCCTGATTGGCTGAGTGCTTTTCCCCAGGTATGAAGGAGCATCAGGTCCTCTTACATCAACTTACTGGCTCAGTAAATAGTTCAGTGGCAGCAGGTACATGGTTCCAATCATATCTAAAAGACTGTCCGAAGGGTCATATTGAGTCTTTTTCTCTCTCTTCATCTGCACCTGTGGAGTGTGGCGTGGCTCAGGGCTCCCGCCGATCACCAACATGTCTACTCGCCGAGTCGCCATCTGTTATCCATTTTGGCTAAATATGACTTGTCTTATTGTTCATATGCAAATGATAAATAGATATAAATCAGAGTAAAGGGACATAAGGATGATTTTTGTAAAATCTCCAGCTGTATGGATATCATCTGCCTGATGCTCAATAATGCACAGCAGCTTAATCCGAATAAAATAACTCTGAGTGTTCAAAGTGAACATAGTTTGTGAAAACTGTGAGATTATTCACTTAAAGTTCACCCCTAAAGCAAATAACTGCATGAATTTTGTTGTGCTTTATCGTTCCCCACAGGAAACGCCAGATTTTAATGAGGACTTTGTGTCCCTTTTGATCCCCTTGAATAAACCAAATAGCGCTACTATAATACTGGCAGTATTTAATCGGTGGTTTAGTGACCACTCAGATAAGGAAGCATCAAGTTTAGAACATGATCTCAACAGTCTAAAATGCAAAACACGAAACCAACACATGTGAAGGGAAACATGTTGGATTGGATGGCCTTGTGATAGAGAATGTAGAGCCCTGTATTTCGTGGATCATTAGATTATAGAATGCTCTATAATACTACCAGAGAAGCAACATGTAAACAATATGACCAACTTAGGATAGATGAAAGTAAAGAACTGAACTTTCAACTAAGAGCTACCAACACTGTTGACATGGAAAACACCCTTCAAAAGATGCATCCTACTACTTGTCCTACTGGTATTCTCTCATCCAAATTCATTCTAGGAAATATTTAGTCCTTTTCCCCTTTTCTTACAAGGTTTGTGAACTCTTATTTTTTCACAAATCTGTACCCATTTATTTAAAGGAAGTTGTGGGGACCCCATTAGTAAAGAAACCCAACCTAAACCTCAAAGAGGCATCGAATCTCAGGTCCATTACAAATACCCAATGTTTGAAAAAAAATTGTGGATACAATTGCGGCTACACAACTTCAAGAATATTTAGAGGAGGCCAACATCCTTCACAAAAGACAGTCAGGGTTCCGGAGTAACTATAGGACTGAAAGTGCCCTTTTAGATTTACAAACCTACATGTTAAACGCCATAGATAAAAGCAAGACAGGGCTATTGATATTACTGGACCTGTCTGCTGCGTTTGACTTGTTGCACCATGAATGGTTATTGATGACTCTGCTAATTACAGGCAACTGTTCTGGGGAGACTATCCAATGGATTAGCTCCTTTCTAAGCAAGAGAAGGTCAAGGGTGTGTTGGGGGGGCCTCATTAGAATCAGCAGATATAGTCTGTGGGGTTCCACGGGTACCATGTTTATCACCTGCCCTTTTCAATATTTACATTAGGCCTCTGTGTGACCAATTGGAACACATGGGGATTACGTTTACAAATTATGCAAATGATATCCAGCTACTGATGGAACTAAGCAGGGATTACGAGAAAGACACAGGAAAATTGACAGAACTATTGAGTGTTTAATGACAACAAACTGGCTAAGCCTTAATAGTACAGAACCAGACCTTTTGGTCTACAGATCAAGGCAAGCAAGGGCAAAACTAAGTCCTGAGTATGAGGCCTTTGAGGTGGAAAATTGTTGTATTCTGGTGTCTGATAAAGTAAGAACGCTAGGTGTTTTCTTGGAAGCCTCACTTGGTACCGAAGCTCATGTGAATGCCATGGTAAAATGTTCCAGCTACGACTTCAAAGTTCTAAGGGAGATTACACCTTTGGTAGCAAGCAGATACTGTGAAACACGTGTTAGAGCCATTATTATGCGAAGATTTGACTATTGCAATGCCCTTCTTAGTAGCACTAGCAAGAGTTGGATACAGAAGCTCCAAGCAATACAGAATGGGGCAATTAGAGTCATTAGGAATGTTGCAAGAAGAGATCACATAACTAGTACTAGTAAAGACCTACATTGGTTATCTGTAGCCACCAGAATACACTTCGAAGTGATCTCACTGAACCATAAATGCTTCTACGAGAAAGCCCCACTGTATATGAAACAGAATTTGAAGTTGTATGAACAAGTAGATCTTTACGTTCCAGTTCCACACACTACCTAACCATCCCCACGTTAAAAGAGCAAGAGGCAATGTAATGTGCCCAAACATGGACCGCCTCACGCTCTGCTGTCGGGTGCGACTCTCTACGCGCTGAAAGAGGACCAACACAGAGCTGGGGTGCAACACGTCTTTATTGTCTCACATCAAGGCTCAAACTCCCTCTCGGGCGGTAACCCCGCCCCTTAACATGCGCGGGTCGCAGCCCGCGAATAACCATGAACACAAACAGAGGACTTCTGTCCTCAGGAGAAACGAATGAGGACATCACACCCTCCCGTCACTAAACATTAAGTCCGGCTCAGTTCATTTCCTCAATGAGGCGATGGGGTTTCTTTCTCGTTCTCGTTGGTCGACACGCGATTCGGGCCGACTGGTTTGTCCAGTCCTCGGGAAGTACTTCTCCTTCCGAGTCTTCTCGGTCTCCTTCATATGGAGCGTCCCATGTAGTGAGTTCATCACTCGGATGTGCGTCCTCGAGCATTGGGGCCCTCGACACCCGCCTGAAGTGAGATGAGTTTCTCGTTATGGACTTGCGGTCTCCTTCCGCAGTGATGAGTGACCCTTTCTTGTGGACGATGAGGAGAGGGTTCTCGTTGAATGGTGTTATGTTCTTCTGGTGTTGGGGCTGGCGGACTACCACCATGTCTCCTGGCGCCAGATCATTTGTTTTGGCCGTCGTGTGGTATCCGCAGCTCTTTTCATGTTCTCCTTCATGCATTTGTCCTTTTCCCTCATTTCTGCGTCTCTTTCATATTGATCTTCCTCAATGGCCACATGGGGTATGCATGTTCTTATCGTTCGCCCGAACATCACTTCTGAGGGTGTTTTCCCGGTGGTGCTGTGTGGCGTATTTCTGTAGTCTCGCATGAGTTGGTATAATAGCTTCTCAACAGGTTCTCCCGTAATGCGAGCAATTTGTGTGGTTCGTTTGATGTTGCTCATGAATCGCTTGACTGTTCCATTGGCCTGTGGCCATAGGGGTGTCACCTTCCTGTGCCTGAAACCCATGTATTCGGCGAATCTTTGGAAGTCCTGTCCGGTGAAAGGGGGTCCATTGTCGGACTTCACTACCTTGGGTACTCCGTAGGTTGCAAACATTCGATCCAGGGCTGGTATGGTGTGATGGGCTGATGTCAACGGCACTATCTGTAGATCGGGGTATCTTGAATATACATCGACGGCCACCAGAATGTATTCTCCTCCCTCCATGGGCCCGAAATGATCCACTGCTATCTCTTCCCATGTCCCCTCGGGTAGTGCAGTCATGTTTAGGGGTTCTGGGAAGGTGTGTGGCTTTACGAGTGCACAGGTGGGGCAGTCTCGTAATAGTTCCTCTACTGCGGTGTCTAGTTGAGGGAACCATAGCTTCTGCCTCAGCATCCTTTTGGTGGATACGATCCCTCAGTGTCCTTCATGGGCGAGTTCTAGTACCTTCTGGCGCAGGCTGCGTGGTATCACGAGCTTTGTTCCTTTGAGCAGCATTCCTTCATCTGATTTTGCAAGTTCTTCTTTCACAGCTAAAAAACAGGTGATGTCCTGCTTGATGTCTTCGGTCATGGTCTCTCGAATTTGTTTTGCATGCTTCCATTGCCCCGTTTCTAGGCATCGGAGGATGGTTTGTATCCCTTGGTCCGTGTTTGGCTCACGAGTTTTGTGATCCATGTCTAGTCCTTGTGGCGTGTTGCTGTGGATGACATAGCGTATGTACTGGTCAGCTATGGATGGTTCTGGTCCACACTCGTCTTTTGGATGTCTCGAGAGGAAGTCGGCGGGGTTCTGCTCCTTTCCGGGTCTGTGGGTGATGGAGAACTGATAATCTTGTAGTCGGAGTGCCCATCAAGCTATTCGTGGTGGCATTTTTGCCTGAGGGTTGCCAAAGATGAAGACGAGGGCTTGATGGTCCGTTACGACTACAAAAGGTTTCCCATATAGGAACAAATGAAAATGTTCGCAGGCCCAGACTACCGCCAGACCCTCCTTCTCAGCCTGGGAGTAGGCTTGTTCTGTTTTGGAGAGGCTTCGACTAGCATAGGACACTATGTGTTTTCTGCTTTCTTCTCGGTTATCCAGTTGTGTCAAGATGGCGCCTAGGCCGACTGGACTGGCGTTGACGATGAGTTCTGTTGTTCTTTTGGGGTCAAAATATGCCATGTTCCGGGCGTCGGAGATGCGGTCTTTGATTGCTTGAAACGCTTCTTGGCACTGTGGTGTCCATGTGAAGTCGGTGTTGAGCTTGGTGAGCGCTTGGACGGGCTCGCTGATGGAGGCGAAGTCCTTTATGTATCTGGTGCAGTAACTTGCAAGACCCAAGAATGACCTGAGGTCTGATGTGGTGGCAGGCGGCTTGGCTTCTCGGAGTGCGCTGACCTTCTCCGGGTCGGGTGTCATTCCCTTCTCAGAGAATATGTGACCGAAGAAGCGGAGTGTTTTCTTGCGAAATTCGCACTTGTCTTTGTTTAGTGTGAGCCGTGCCTCTTCCAAAGCCATGCACACTCTCATTAGCGTGTCATCATGTTGCTCTTGGTTTTGCCCGAAAACCAGCATGTCATTGCTGTAGTTCAAGCAGTTGGGCACATGCTTGATGACTGTTAAGACGGATTTCTGAACTCTGTCCTGGTGGCGCAGAAGTTCAGAAGGCCAACCTAATTACTTGGAACAGGGTAACCTCTGGACGAGCCAGACCAATCAAGGTAGCGATCGCGGTGGTCAAGACTAGGTCTCAAGAGGGGTGAGGGTGACTGAAAGCCCGCAATGAGCACACAAAGCAAGAGCGCTTACAAACTACTCCAAACAGTTGTTATATCAAAAATATATACACATTTATTTTAAGGCCTTTAAAATAATGACCGTAGCGAGAAAATCACAATATCACAATATTAAACCAACACATACCATATCAACACAATATATATACAAATACGACAGTTGCAAGCGTTATATGCACGAAATGTGTAGTCCACCTGAAAGGGAAAGAAAACAGGCAGTGCGATAATGCTTTAGACTCAGTTTGCCTTCAGAGGCACCTAACTAGATGGAAGTCCGGGCCCTGCGAAGAGTGGAGCCTTGTGCTCAAAGTACCTGCACACGCTGGTGCCAACGGGCAAAAGGAGAAGCTCTTCGGAGGAAGTCAGGCAGTTCGGGTTAGTGCACAACAGAAGAAGAACAGGTTCCGCGACTCAAGCGCAACCTCCACAGCGAGCAGAAGCAGAGCGCGAGTACGGACAAAAGGGTGCTGTTTTTACACAGCGGGGAAAAGCAATGGGCTACTGCAGGAGGGCGACCAGATCCTAGCTATACTACTCACCGGTCCCCGATGCAAGCAGACCCAGGCTTCTCCACGTTAGTTTCAGCAGCTGGCAGGTTCAGAAGAGCCGGGAATGCCTCGTCGTCGTGTAGAGAAAAAAGACGTCCCAATCGAAGAAACCTGCACAGATTGTTGCCGCAGCAGGGCAACGGAGCGGCCGTGTGTATCTGAGCCAAATGTACACTCCTCCCTTCAGACCTGGGAACGCCAAGTGCACGAAGCGTGGGAGAGTGACAAGGACCCGAGATACGACACAACCTGGCGGCGGTTACAGAGCAGGACTCCCTTGTAAGCTGGTCAGTCAACTGGATGGCCCAGAGACGCTTCCGAAGGCTTACTTGGCAGGAGATGATGAAGTATTCCAAAGGTCGAAGCACCAGTACAGGCCTTCTGGTTCGATCAAAGGAGGAAAGGGTTTCACAGGACGACAGCAGTGCAAAGGAGGAGTCCTTCAGCGGGTCACCAGCGATTCCTCGGTCCAGCCTCGTGGTTGCAGGATACTTGGCTCCTGTATTCCTTCGTTCGTGAGAACTCAGGACATCGACATGGTAGTGGTGTTTCCAGCCCCCTCTTATCCATGGTTCCCTTCACGCCAAAACGGAGGGGAGCCAATGGGAGATCCGCTCATCAACACACATACCATTCGTGGACCAATCACGGACCACGGTGGTCCCAGGCATTCACACCACCCTAGACTCTCTGGCACCCAGGATGTGTATTGGGACCAGACATCCCAGCCCACACCCTGGAGGCACACAAACGACATGTAGAAGCCCGCGAAAGCATCTGCGTTTCGCGGGAAAGTACATGCCCAAATAAGGAAGGCCCCGGGTCGCTCGACCTGGGGAAGGTGACGGGAGCAAGACGGTCAGTGGACAGGACAAAGGAGCCTCGTGGTCTGGCCATTTTGGGAGCCAGGCCACCATTTTGGGTTCAGCGCAAAAAACGCGCTCAGAACGCCAAAAGGAGCTCAAAATACACAAAACGATCGCTGCCACCATTCCAGTCCCTGAATGACTTGCACCGATCAAATACCATCCTAAACGAGTATCTAGGGCCTGTAGAAGGCTAGAGGCCCAAGAGAGCTGTAACTTAGCTTACAGTGCCCTCTTGTGTCATGTTGCACGAAAGCCGCAACATGATAAAAGAAACTACGGGAAACAGCGTTCCCCGGTACTGACTGTCTTAAGGGCATGTCAGTTTCCCCGTAAGAAAGGAGCGAAAGCCCAGAGGAGTGCGGCAGAAGGCTGCACTTCTCTGGCAAAGTCAAGAACAAGGTGAAAAACAACAGCAAAAAGTTTAGGGGTTGCCACATGGAAGGAAAATTACCTATAATTACGAAATCTTTCCTAACACTCGCCCCTCCCAGACTATGGACAGGGGGAACTAATCCACCCCTGGATGAGTCTCTTGTTCAGGTCGGTTAAACATTCTGGACAACCCATAAGCATTGCTATGTTGGACACCTGGCCTATGCTCAATAGTGAAGTCGAAGCCTTGTAGACTTATGGACCACCTAAGCAACTTTGGATTCTCCCCCTTCATGTTCATTAGCCACTTTAACGGCTTATGGTCAGTCTGCACAGTGAAGTGGGTCCCATAGAGGTAGGGCCTCAGCTTCCTTAGGGCCCACACAACAGAGAAACATTCTTTCTCTACCGTGGACCATCTGAGCTCTCTGTCCTTAAGCTGGCGACTAATAAAACCGATAGGGTGTTCCTTACCCTTCTCATCTACTTGTGATAGTACAGCTCCTATCCCAGTGTCAGAGGCATCCGTTTGCACGATAAAAGGTCTTTGATAATCAGGGGCCCTGAGCACAGGGGCCTGGCACAAGGAGTCTTTTAAGCCATTGAAGGCCTTCTCACACTCGTCGGTCCAAGTTACCTTCTTGGGTTTCTTCGGAGTTGTGAGGGCAGTCAGAGGAGCAGCTATGGTGCCATAGTCTGCCACAAAATTGCGGTAATACCCCGTGAGTCCTAAGAAGGCTCTCACTTGGGTTTGCGTAGTGGGGGTAGGCCAGTCTTGTACTGCTTGTACTTTACTGGGTAGAGGCTGTATCCTCCCTCCACCTACTTCATGTCCAAGGTAAACCACTGAGCCTTGTCCAATCTGGCATATACTAGCCTTTATGGTCAAGTGGGCTTTCTGAAGAGCCTGGAGCACAATCCCGAGGTGTTTCACATGGTCTTCCCAGGTGGCACTGAAAACTGCTATATCGTCCAGATATGCAAGACAGAATTCGTCCAACCCATTCAACACATGATTCACAAGCCTCTGGAAAGTGGCAGGTGCATTCTTCAACCCGAACGGCATTACCCGGAATTGGTAAAGGCCGTCTGGCGTAGAAAATGCTGTCTTCTCCCTGGCATGTTCTGCTAAAGCTATTTGCCAATAGCCAGCAGTGAGGTCAAACGTGCTGAGGTACTTGGAGGCACCCAAAGTATCCACCAGCTCATCTGTTCGAGGCAAGGGGTGTTCATCTGTCTTGGTGACAGCATTCAGAGCCCTGTAATCCACGCAGAACCTCAATTCAGAAGTGCCTGCCTTTGGAACCAAGACCACAGGGCTGGACCAAGGACTACTAGAGGGTTCAATCACCCCAAGGTCTAACATCTTGTTGACCTCGGTCTTAATATAAGACCGTACTTTGTCTGACATCCTGTATCCCCTACTTTTGGTAGGTACACTGTCTCCTGTGTCAATGTTATGTTTGCACCAAGGTGTCAAACCAGGCGACTGTGAAAACAGGGGGGAAAACTGCCTAAGCAAACTTTTCACCTCAGCCTGCTGATCAGAAGTCAGGTGAGGGGCCACTCGGACACCCTCAATGGAGCTATCTGAAGGACCGCTTTGGAACAGGTCGGGGAGAGGTTCAGACTCCTCTTCCTCAACGTCTGACGCCAGTAGCAGTGCTGCGATTTCGACTCTTGGGACGAAAGCCTTCAGCCTATTCACGTGAAACACTTTTGGAGCCTGTCCAGGCCTTCCAAGGTCCACTAAATAGTTAACCTCACCCAGGGGCTCCACCACTGTGTAAGGGCCTGACCATTTGTCCTGTAAAGCTCGAGGCCTTATGGGATTCATGATCAGGACTTGCTGACCAGGTGTAAAGTTGATGAGGAAAGCTTTCTGGTCCTACCAATGTTTCACCAGCGCTTGCCCTGCCTTCAATTTATCACTAGCCAAGCCCATCAGAAGTACCATCCGTTTTCTGAGCCCTAGCACATAATCAACTACGTTGGTAGTAACAGGGGGAGTGGGCATCTCCCATCCCTCTTTGACGATGGCTAAGGGTCCCCGTACGGGATGACCGAACAGAAGTTCGAAGGGGCTGAAGCCAACACCCTCCTGTGGTACCTCTCGGTAGGCAAACAGTAAGCATGGTAAAAGAAGATCCCATTTTCTTCTCTGAGGCTCCTCCAGAGCCCCAATCATGCTTTTTAACGTTCTGTTGAAACGTTCCACCAGACCATTGGTCTGGGGGTGGTATGCAGAAGAGAACTTGTAGGTGACCCCACATTCTTTCCACATAGCCTGCATATACTTCGACATAAAGTTGCTGCCACGATCTGACACAACTTCTTTAGGGAAGCCAACCCTAGTAAATATGCCGAGTAAAGCTTTTGCAACTGACTTGGCAGTTACAGTTTTCAATGGGATGGCCTCAGGATACCTGGTTGCATGGTCGACCAGCACCAGGATAAACCTATTGCCCGAGGATGTTTGCGGGTCAAGGGGACCAACGATGTCGATCCCTACCCTTTCAAATGGTACCCCCACAACTGGGAGCGGTACCAACGGAGCTTGGATTGTCGCGCCAACCTTACCAGACAACTGACAGGAGGCACAACTCCTGCAGTGACTTTCTACTTGCACCCCCATCTTGGGCCAGTAGAAGTGCATGGATAACCTTTGCTTGGTCCTCTTCATACCAAGGTGACCAGCAAGGGGAACTTCATGTGCCAACTGCAGGAGGAAGGGCCTAACAGCAAGGGGAACCACCAACCTCCTATGGTCTCCTTCTGTAGACTCTGTGGGCTCACTATACAGGAGTCCACCTTCCCAATAAATCCTATGCGTCCCAGGAGGTTCACCCTCAAGCTGGGAGCAGGCCTGTCTCCTTAGGCCTTCCAGAGATGGGCACTCACGTTGGCCTTTACTGAATTCGTCCCTATCAGGACCTCCTTCAACTAACAAGTCTTTTAGTTCAGGATGATCGTTGGGGTCGAATACTTCAGGCATCGCCACCTCCTCGTCAGGCCCGGGCGATTGACCAACTTCCTCCACCGCAGTGGTAGGCGAGCTCGGGGGAATATTCTCTTTCCCTCGTCGTGACTTGTCGACTCCTTTCGCCTTGGGTTTCCCCTTCGGCTGGGGCGGCGTATTGGACTTGGCCAATGCTGCCCGTGCTTGAGACCGTGTGTAGGGTCTTTCGGCAGTGTCTCCTACGAGCCCTAAAGCTCTGAGATCATTACCCAACAAGACCTTTCCCGGGACGTTTCTCTGAATGCTCACTGGAATCCTGACTGCTGTACCATTTAAAGTAAGATTTACAGGTATTACGGGAAACATACGGAGGGGGCCGTCAGCCAACTTAGTGGGCATCAGAGTAGCTCTGGCAACTTCCTCTGAGTCTACCAAGGTAGAATCCACTACAGTTCGACTGCACCCACTATCCCTAAGAGCTGGAGTATCCACTCCATTGATCAGCACACTGTCTTTAAAGTAGTGCTTGGTATTATCCGGAATCCTAGCATAAGCCTCTGCGACTTTAGGCTCCCAGGAACCCAGGGACACTAAAACTACCTCAGCCTCTATTCCGCTGGGAAATGAGTCTGAGGAGAAGGATGCTCCTGTAATCTCTTCTTCCTCGTAGGAGGAGAAGGCCAGATTAGCGGAGTGGACCCCCAAAGGTCTAACCTTACAACGGGGATCCCCCTTCACGTGGTCAGTTGCTCCACAAGAAAAACAAGCCCCATTGGGTCTGTTTACATAGGGAGGCTTATTGTAACCCGAGTTCTGTTTCGGAGGCGGACCTCCACTACCCTGTGAGTTCTCTTGTGTCTTACCCTTGTTTTTCTTTTTGTGGCCCTTATGGGAAGAAGATTTAGCAGATTCCCCACCCTCCATATCTTTGGACTTTTTCCCTTCCTCCTGCTTACCAGGATGAGTTTTGTCCTTATGGGACACTCGATGTGACACCCATAAGTCTGCTGCAATGGCCAGCTTCTTAGGATCTATCTCCTTCGAATCGGCCAAATGCTGCTTAAGCTCCGGGGAAGAAGAAGCAAAAATGTGTTCCAGCATGACAAGATTTATCATGCCTTCGAAGGTAGAAACCTTATAACCTTCGACCCAGCCAGTTAAGTTTTTCAAGGATTCAGCGACATAAGATATCCAAGTACCACCTTCCTTTTTCTTATACTCTCGAAAACGCTTTAAATATTGGGCCGGAGTCTTCCCAAACTTTAAAATGAGAGTTTGCTTTAACATTGCGAAATCAGCTCGCTCAGCCTTCGACATTTCCATGATGGCACTACAGCCAGAATGGGGCAGTCTGCTGAGTAACCATGCAATCTTATCAGCATTGTCAACTTGTTGAACTTCGCATGCATACTCAAACGCATTCAGCCAGTCCATAATGTCATTCCTTTCTTCATACACACTGAGCAGATCTTTCGGAAACCGTGGATGAGAGGAGGCCCCAGACCCATGTCCAGGACCCTTGGACCCATTTGCAACCTGAAGCTTGGCCAGTTCCAACTGGTGATCCCTGTCTTTTTGTTTTTCTGCCTGTTCGATTCTTAGTTTGGCTATGCTTAATTCAAGCTCCTTCTGCCTAAACCGCAGCTCTTGCTTCTTGAATTCAAGCATAGCCTCCACATCAGCACTGGCAGAGGAAACATTAGACATCTCGTCCTCCCTGTCCTCGTGGTCGCGGTGGCTCAGTGCGGCGGCAGAACCGTCGGTTCTACCAGTGAGAGTAGCCCCACCACCTTCCGCACTGTCCTCAGAAGTTATAGCGTCAAGCTGCGCTTCTTGCCACGCCACGATTCTTTGGATCATTTCCAATTTCGTGCCTTGAGAGGAAACACCTCTCTCCGCACACATCTTTTTTAGTGTTTCTGATTTAGAAGCATTTAAAGTTAACAAGGTACTTGTTTCCATACTGTTTGATAGGACTATGGCCTTTTTAAAGTTATACTACAACAATTCACTACGTGTACTGGCTGGAATAACCTGAAATGCCTTAGTTCGAGCGCAACACTGGATACCCTCAGTCGTATCCCACCGCTGCCACCAATTTGTTAAGACGGATTTCTGAACTCTGTCCTGGTGGCGCAGAAGTTCAGAAGGCCAACCTAATTACTTGGAACAGGGTAACCTCTGGACGAGCCAGACCAATCAAGGTAGCGATCGCGGCGGTCAAGACTAGGTCTCAAGAGGGGTGAGGGTGACTGAAAGCCCGCAATGAGCACACAAAGCAAGAGCGCTTACAAACTACTCCAAACAGTTGTTATATCAAAAATATATACACATTTATTTTAAGGCCTTTAAAATAATGACCGTAGCGAGAAAATCACAATATCACAATATTAAACCAACACATACCATATCAACACAATATATATACAAATACGACAGTCGCAAGCGTTATATGCACGAAATGTGTAGTCCACCTGAAAGGGAAGGAAAACAGGCAGTGCGATAATGCTTTAGACTCAGTTCGCCTTCAGAGGCACCTAACTAGATGGAAGTCCGGGCCCTGCGAAGAGTGGAGCCTTGTGCTCAAAGTACCTGCACACGCTGGTGCCAACGGGCAAAAGGAGAAGCTCTTCGGAGGAAGTCAGGCAGTTCGGGTTAGTGCACAACAGAAGAAGAACAGGTTCCGCGACTCAAGCGCAGCCTCCACAGCGAGCAGAAGCAGAGCGCGGGTACGGACAAAAGGGTGCTGTTTTTACACAGCGGGGAAAAGCAATGGGCTACTGCAAGAGGGCGACCAGATCCTAGCTATACTACTCACCGGTCCCCGATGCAAGCAGACCCAGGCTTCTCCACGTTAGTTTCAGCAGCTGGCAGGTTCAGAAGAGCCGGGAATGCCTCGTCGTCGTGTAGAGAAAAAAGACGTCCCAATCGAAGAAACCTGCACAGTTTGTTGCCGCAGCAGGGCAACGGAGCGGCCGTGTGTATCTGAGCCAAATGTACACTCCTCCCTTCAGACCTGGGAACGCCAAGTGCACGAAGCGTGGGAGAGTGACAAGGACTCGAGATACGACACAACCTGGCGGCGGTTACAGAGCAGGACTCCCTTGTAAGCTGGTCAGTCAACTGGATGGCCCAGAGACGCTTCCAAAGGCTTACTTGGCAGGAGATGATGAAGTCGCCGGGAATAGCTGTTCCTGCTATTCCAAAGGTCGAAGCACCAGTACAGGCCTTCTGGTTCGATCAAAGGAGGAAAGGGTTTCACAGGACGACAGCAGTGCAAAGGAGGAGTCCTTCAGCGGGTCACCAGCGATTCCTCGGTCCAGCCTTGTGGTTGCAGGATACTTGGCTCCTGTATTCCTTCGTTCGTGAGAACTCAGGAGATCGACATGGTAGTGGTGTTTCCAGCCCCCTCTTATCCATGGTTCCCTTCGCGCCAAAACGGAGGGGAGCCAATG
This sequence comes from Ambystoma mexicanum, assembly GCF_040938575.1. Classification (NCBI taxonomy): domain Eukaryota; kingdom Metazoa; phylum Chordata; class Amphibia; order Caudata; family Ambystomatidae; genus Ambystoma; species Ambystoma mexicanum. The sequence continues at coordinate 291,725,170 of NC_090936.1, read as the reverse complement.
GGAGATCCGCTCATCAACACACATACCATTTGTGGACCAATCACGGACCACGGTGGTCCCAGGCATTCACACCACCCTAGACTCTCTGGCACCCAGGATGTGTATTGGGACCAGACATCCCAGCCCACACCCTGGAGGCACACAAACGACATGTAGAAGCCCGCGAAAGCATCTGCATTTCGTGGGAAAGTACATGCCCAAATAAGGAAGGCCCCGGGTCGCTCGACCTGGGGAAGGTGACGGGAGCAAGACGGTCAGTGGACAGGACAAAGGAGCCTCGTGGTCTGGCCATTTTGGGAGCCAGGCCACCATTTTGGGTTCAGCGCGAAAAACGCGCTCAGAACGCCAAAAGGAGCTCAAAATACACAAAACGATCGCTGCCACCATTCCAGTCCCTGAATGACTTGCACCGATCAAATACCATCCTAAACGAGTATCTAGGGCCTGTAGAAGGCTAGAGGCCCAAGAGAGCTGTAACTTAGCTTACAGTGCCCTCTTGTGTCATATTCTAGGGGCTTGGTGGCGTTCCCTTAGTATGGCCTCATTAGGCCTTCTCATGTCCACACATATTCAGATGTCTTGGGAGTCTTTTTTGGGCACGGGTACAATTGGAAAGACCCATGGGGTGGGTCCTTCCGCCGGCTCAATGATGTCTGCCTCCAGCAGCTTGGTCAGTTCATTTTCTACTTGTTTTTGAATATTGATGGGTATTCCTCGGTAGTGTTGGGCTATGGGTGGGACATTGGTGTCGATATGGAGTTCTATCTGCCTGTCCTTTAATTTTCCGAGGCCTTTGAATAGTGATCGGAAAACTTGGTCTATGCTTGCCGTGGGGTCTAGATATTTGTGTACCATGAGGCGGTACAATATGTGGATTAGTCCCATTTCTATTGCTGCTTGGTAACTCAGTATGCATCCGCTCTCAGTGGCTGCCTCCAGAACGTGCATGGGGATCTTCTTTTCATGTTCCTTGTATCGACACGACGCCATGAAGAACCCTTTGCATGCCAGCGGGGTTTTTGACCCATATGGAAAAATGAGTGTTCGAGCTGGTTGCAGGCGGGGGGCATTTGGTATACTTCCATAGACCTCTTCACTGATCACGTTCACGGTTGCCCCGTGTCAATTAGAAATTCTGCTGCTGTCTGATTTACTTGTATTCAGAGTATTGGGCTATGTTCTTTTGCTGTGCTGTTTCCTAGGGCGTAAAGGTATCCTTTTTTTCTTGGCGTTTCCTGGTGTCTTTCCAGTTGGTGTGCTTTTTCATCGAATGATGCACTTGACAGGCTGTCAGACTATGACTGTTCGATGAGGCACCTTATGTACCTTCGTGGTCTTCTTCTTGCCTTGGGAAGTGGGGTCTTGTTCTCCCTCCATTCTCTCCTGTCGTGCCTTCTTTCTGTTGGTTCATCGTGGGGTTTGTGGCGCCCTGGTTCATGGGGCTGGCGTGCTCCTCGATGATGGTGGGGTGTTGCTTGACTTTGTTCCGGTTCCGGCATGGACTTGTAGTTCCTTCCGGCTCCTCTCATTTTGCTGCGGAAGATCAGACACACAGCTTTGTAATGGTTTTCTCCACCACACGGGGAGCAGTTCTGGCCCATTGCGGGGCACGTTCCTTCGTGGGGGTACTCGTGTCCGCATCGGTAGCAGAAAGGATCACTGTTTCTTGTGGTCCCCTCCAGTTTGTTGAGGCTCTCGTGTTTTCCATGGGTGATCTTTATGTCATCCAGGCCTTCAACTTGTGCGGCGAGGGCCGCGTCAGATCGCGTAGGATTTCCTCTAGGTTGCGCGGCTGCTCCAGCAGTCGTTTGCGGAAGTCGGCGCTTTCACACCCCACTATATTTTGCGACCTGAGGGCCTCCTCATTGGAGTAATTGTTGAAATCACAGTGTTTCATCTTCGCTCTTAGTCTCATGACGAATGCATCTAGGGTTTCACCTTTGTGCTGTTTGGTGGTGTGGAACACGTGCCGTTCATAGTCTACATTTGTGTGCGGTGTGAAATATTCTGTGAGCGTTGTTTTTAGCTTGACGTATGTGTCTATGTTGCTCTCAGGTATTTCTTCAAGAATGTCTCGCACATTTGACCCTACGGCGTGATTTAGAAGGTTGAGCTTTTGTTCGTCTTCTAAAGTACCTGCCGCTTTGAGACACACTTCGAAGTCCCTCAGCCACCTCTTCCACCTTGAGCCAAGGGTGCCTGTGTCAGTGAGGTCGAAATTAGCTGGCAGCTGGGTTAAGAGGCTGTCCGTCATTTTCCTGTGGCCGGTGCTGACTGGCGTCACTGGAATGGTAAGTGAGTCTTCTTCTGAATTGCTCATGAGAAGCTGTTCACACGTGTTATTTTAGCTGACCTGAATGGTGGTTCCCTTTGCCTAGCGCGGTGGTGCCTTGGTGCCAGCAGGGGGCGCTGCAACTGGGTTGCGATTCTCTGGCATGCTTGTTCAAACTTGTGGTGGAGAGGAGAGGGGCTATGTTCTTACCCCTTTGACGTGTTTTGTTGGAGCGGGCGTTTCGCGCCTCCACCGCTCATCTGCGCATGCTCGTCTGCACGTGTTGCCGTTGGCAGGAAGCCAGTGCTCCTCTCCCGCCCGGGAAATGCAAAACGGGGAGTCTCCGCTCCACCCGCTGATGTCTGGAGCGTGTGTGGGCTGGGCCTCCCAGACGTTGCCGTCGGCGATTTCGGCCGCCGGATGACACGCTCTTGCGGGGAGCTGTCACAGCTGCTCCCCGCTGGTTTGCTGCGGCGCTCGCGCCGGAGGGCGGATGATGGGGAGCCTTTGCGCTCCACCCTCCTTGGCAGGCCTCCAGGCACCCAAAACTCCGAGGCTCCCAGTGGTGTCAGGTGGCACACCACGAGCGGCGGATCGGAGAGCGCAGGCACGGCGGGACTTCGCGTCCGCCTCGTCGCCAGTGTAATGTGCCCAAACATGGACCGCCTCACGCTCTGCTGTCGGGTGCGACTCTCTACGCGCTGAAAGAGGACCAACACAGAGCTGGGGTGCAATACGTCTTTATTGTCTCACATCAAGGCTCGAACTCCCTCTCGGGCGGTAACCTCGCCCCTTAACATGCGCGGGTCGCAGCCCGCGAATAACCATGAACACAAACAGAGGACTTCTGTCCTCAGGAGAAACGAATGAGGACATCACAGGCAATGGCTTGTCCTTTCGGTCTTGGTAGCTCAGGCTTGGAATACCCTACCGGTGGACCTACAACAGTAAAAAAGGCCACTTGCATTTAGAAAACACCTGAAAATGTGTTTATTTGAGTAGATTGCGTTGAATGCAGTATACTTAGGCCTTATGTTGTTCCGTCGGTGTCCGTCTGTGTTCATTGTACGGCTTGATGCCTGTGGGCTTTTGGCGCGGTATAAACATAAATAAATAATAAATAAATACAACGCTACTTATGATGCTCCTTGACTACACACATAACCTGAACAATCCATAATGCCAGCCTCCTCTTTCACTTCTCTTCAGTCTGCCCATGGCAATTGCCAATAAAACTAAGAATTTTGACATTTACTGGCTAGCCAATTTAGACATGTCTTCTCAGGTAGCAAAGGTGTGGGAGACCCTCCACTAAGAAAAAACACGGCTAAATAACCTGTTCTATGGGTAAATACCCATTCAGGAGTGTCTACAACCACATTTTAACTCACTCTACCTTTCATAGAGGAGAGATATCCATTTGCATATTAGTCTGGCCCTACCCGCCTAGGAAGTCCAGAGCCGAAATGCTAGGCTATTCTCCTCTGTAGAAGAGTACAAACATCAATCACAGACATGTGTTTCAGCCTTGTCGGGCCTCATCGGTGAGGTGAGGCTGTGTCTCTCTAAGCACAGTGAGCAAGCGTCCACGTCTGGATTACCCTTGGTCACTCAGGGTTTAACCTCAAGTGTTACAAAATCAGCAGAGGTGTTTCCTCAGATAGCTGAAGAAGCCAAGACATCTTTCTTCAAGCTTTGACAGCTTTGACTGGTGCGTCCTTTTTTACATAAGGAAGATCATGTCCCTGTGGTTCAGTCATCTCTTTATTGTGGCAATCTTTCAATTGATTGCCAGTGAGTCAGGGGACCTCTTGTAAGATCCTTTGCCTGGATTTCAAAAGCCTGGCTTAGCCACCCCAAAGTTTCATGTAAGTACATTTTCTTGTTACATAGTCCGAAATCAAACTTTTCTTGTTACATAGTCCGAACGTTTCTCTGTGACTGCCCCTCGTCTACGGAACAGTCTCCCTTTGGCCGTTAGACCTATTGAATCTCTCTATCCATTCGAAAAGTCTATAAAACCTAATTTATTCTGTGAACCGTCATGGTGGCTGCCACCAACATAATCCCACCTATTTATATCTCCCCAGCCAAATTCCTTGACCCCACTAGGGAGTTCTAACACAGGCTTAATCCACAAGTGGAATCAGGTCATACCCAATTACTTTTTTTTGATAAAACATTTTTTATTATCATTTAATCACAACATAAACAAAACAACCAAGACCAAAAAGGGAGGAACAAGAAAAAAGACAAGGCAATTACATCCACTGGGCCGGCCCACCTTACAATAATAACTGTCTTGCATCACCATCTTCATGGAGTACGGTCACGATTCACCTTATAAGTGTTCAGGGTGATGTCCCCGGAGTCCGTATACCTCAGGACCCTCCCTCCTCCCATGCCGCCCATATTTTTGAGGCCTTATTGGGACAGCCTCTTGCAGTATAGATCCTGCTTTCAATCATAGCACATGTGTCCATGTCCAATGCCCATTGCTCCTGTGTCGGAGAGTCCGGGGCTCCCCACTTCTGTGCAATATTGCGCTTGATTAGGGCTGCTGCCGTATGAAATAGCAATTCTTCCCATTTGTTCAGTTCGTGCTCCCCCGGTGCTCCCAGGATTAGGACCTTCGGGTCCATATCTATAGTTTTGGAGAGTATCCGAGTCAGTTCCTGACAGCAGGCTTCCCAGAAAGTACAGATCTGGGGACAGGACCAGAGGATGTGAAAGAAGGTCCCCTCCTCACTCCCGCACCTGAGGCAGTTCGGGTTTGTTGCTTTCCTCCACCCAAACATAGCAGTTCTGGGAGAAAACACTCTATGCAGTATTTTCAGTTGCACCAGTCCAGGTCTCGAGGAAATGGCGGCTTCTTGTGGGTGCATTAGTACCCGGATCCATTCCTCAGGGTCGATCTCCCCTACATCCATTTCCCACTTGGCCTTTAGACTGGTCAACTCAGGGGTTGCGAACGAAGGGATGGCTTTGTAAAGAATGGATATGCATTTGGAGGGAATATATTCGGGTAATATGTTGCGTTCTAGAGGCGAACATTCCGGGATATTGTCCTCTGTCGATATATGGACTCTCAGGGCATGGGACATTTGTATATGATGGTATCTCTCATTGTCTGGGAGCTGGAACCTGCATTGTAGGTCCGCCAACGGGGCAAGATTCCCATCTTTCAAGACGTCCCCCACCCTCTGGATCCCAGCCCTCACCCAGCACGGCCAGGGCTTGAGCTTCGCAATTTCTTTCAGGTTGGCGTTATGCCACAGGGGTTGCGCCGCTGATAGTCTGTTCCCCCACCCACAAACTTATGGACGCTCCTCCAGGTGGCAATGATCTGTGCCTTCATTGTTAGTGGGGAAGATCTGGGGGGGGGTTGGTACAGTAGTTGCAATGGGTCGGTGTCGTGCATAGCTCCTACCTCGGCTTTTATATGGGGTAATTCCGGTCTCCATGCAGAAGGTCATTAACCACCACCAATTGGGAGGCCCAGTAATAGGTCTGAAGGCGGGGCACTCCAATTCCACCCTCCCAGATCGACCTCTGGAGTGTAGCCAGAGCTATACATACTTGTCCTCTGCCCCATAGGAGCTCCCTGAGGAGGGTCTCCACCCGGCCAAATTCCACCCCAAGATCTGCAGTGGGGCGTTTTGAAGGACGTAAAGGAATCGCGGGAGGGCTAACATTTTAAAAAGGGCGGCTCTACCTATGAGGGTCAGGGGGAGAAGCTTCCAGTGTTGTACATCGTTGGAGAATCGATCCATGATCGGTTTGAGATTGTGTATGGTATAACTGGTAAGATCCGTTGTTATCCAGATCCCAAGATATCGAAAGCCAGTTTGTTCTATGTGTTATGGACAGTCAGGTGAATCAGGCTGACCCATACCTTTCACCGGGAAGAAGACCGATTTCTTCCAATTGATCCTTAGACCGCTAAATTCCCCGTATTGAACAAGCATCCGGGTCACCATGGGGCAGGTCCGGACAGGATCTCCCAGGTAAATCAGGAGGTCGTCTGTGTATAGGGATATCCGGTCTTCGTGTCCCTCTGGCCACCTGAACCCTATCCAGGATGTGCTCTGGCGAAGCCATATAGCCAACGGCTCTATCGCGAGGGCGAAGAGAAGGGGGGAAGGGGGCACCCCTGTCTTGTACCCCTGCCCAGTCGGAAAGAGCGAGAGGTCCACCCATTCACCCTGACCTCCGCCCGGACATTTGTATACAGCAGTTTCACCCATCCCAGGAATCCCTCCCCGAAGCCCATACATTCCATGATCACCCAGAGGCCATCCCAGCGGACCGAATCAAAGGCCTTCTCAAAATCAATCGCTAGGAGAGCGAGCGGGTCGTTAATGGTGGGAGCTCTCTCTAACGCCAGGTGGAGTTCATACGTGTCGATTTGTGTGGCATGAAGCCACATTGATCCGCGTGTATTAGGGCCTCAGCCACCGGTTGCAACCTGTTGGCTAGGATTTTGGCAAGGATCTTAGCCTCGCCATTGATTAGCGAGATTGGCCTATAGGAGGTGCACTGGTCCTGGGGCTTGTCAGGGTTAGGGATGACCACAATGGTGGCCTTACAGAGGTCCTGCGGGAGGGTGCCCTGTTCCCGGGCTGTCAAAAACATTTTATGGAGGGAAGATGTAATATTGTCCCCCACAGCTTCCGCCAAGTTTCAGCTGGGAACCCATTCGGGCCGGTGTCTTCCCGGTTTGCAATTGCGCTAGTGCTTCGGCCACCTCGGTCTCCGAGTGGGCAGAGTCAAGACTCGCCCTGTGCTGTACCGAGAGAGTTGGGAGTGGTATGTCACTTAGGAGAGTTGGGTCCAGCTGCAGGGTGGGGGCCCGGTAGAGTGTTTCATAGAATTGGGCGAAGGCCTCGGCTATCTCAGCGTCTGATGTGTACCTTACACCCCTTAAGGTGACAATCTCAGGAACGCACCGTTGTCCCTCATCCCTTTTCTCCAGCCAAGCTAGTATTCTGCCGACTTTGTCCCCATGTTCATAGATTCTGGCTCGAGAGTCCCAATGGGCTTGTTTAGCATTATCCAATAAGAGGTTTCGGAGCCGCTGAGTGGCTCGTTTAAGGGAGAGCTGGGTCTGTGGGGATGGGTCAAGAATGTGTTCGCTCTCGCGTCGGGCCAGTTCGCCCTCCGCTGTTGTTATGTCTTGGAGTCTCACCCGCCTCCTATTTGCCACCCAGGAGATTATGGCGCCCCACAAGACTGTCTTATAGGCCTCCCATACTACCACTGGATCCTGTTCTCCATTATCATTGAGCTCAAAGTATTCAGTGGAGACTTCCAAAAGGTGTTCAACTAGCTCGGGGAAACCCAGATAGTAATTGTTCAATCTCCAAGTTCTAGGGGGGGGGGGACCCTGTGTGCGAAATTCCACAAGTTGGGGTGAGTAATCTGAAATGCCCCGGGGAAGGAAGTCAGCCGCTCGTACCCTGTAAAGATCTGTGTGTGGGACAAAGAGATAGTCGATCCTGGAGAGGGAGCCGTGGGCCCCAGTGTGAAAGGAGTACCCCCTGGTGTCCGGGTGTAACTCTCGCCATACATCACCCAAATCAGAAGCAAAGTTACACAGTTTCGTAGGGGTATCTGGGTTGCGGTGTCTAAGGTGAGTACAGTCAGTGGTGTTGCACATGACATCATTAAAATCTTCCCCCAGAAACAGCCTATCCGGCTGGTATTTTCCAATGAGGGCCGTCAAGTCGTCCAGGAGCTCTTGTCCCAACCCAGGTGGGGAGTATACTGAAGGGAAAGCGACCCTCTCCTCCCAAAGCGTTCCCAGAATCAGCACATAGCGGCCCCTAGGGTCCTGTTCCAGGCTCTGAATAGCAAAAGGAATGCGCTTGTGCACAAGAATGAGGGTGCCCCTGGATCCCATTGTGTAACCCGCATGGAAGGCCGCCCTGTAATTCGTGCGTTGGAAATGGGCACAGTTTGATCCCGCAAGGTGCGTTTCGGATAGCAGGGCCACGTTGGGAGAGTGTCTGCTAAGTAGTTGCTGAATCAGACGCCTTTTGATCGCGGAGCCCATCCCATTTACGTTCCAGGTGAGTACCTTCAAAGATTTGGAGCGTTCAGTCGGGCTCGACTGTGGTTGTATGGATGCCATCCGATAATCGGGATAAGAGATTGAGCGGGTGATTCGCGAGGAGGGTGTCCCCATCAGTGGTGGTGTATTGAGGTGTCTGCCCAGGTCAATGGTATTGTACTGTCTGGACCATCTGTGGCCTCGTCTTCCCATGAACCTCAACAAACCCTGGAGTTTGCGGTTACGCGTTGCTCCCAGGGTAACAAAAAAACTCCCTATAACTTTCCCTTCCCACCCCCTCCCCATACTCCACCCCAACATGAAGTACCTGTAGCCCCAACATCGTTCACTCTCAAGAAGAGTGGAGCGTCAACCTTACGAACCCTCGTTTAAATTAATACTAAAGAAGTTAGGGGGGGCCCCGGTAGTCTTATCCCAGGTGTGATGGAGATACGCCACCGCTAGCCACAATATTAACAACATAAACGACTTACAACTGTTTGTGGCACCACTCGGCCTAGTCCGTGGTATCAGTTCGGTCTCAGACCCGCGTGTGGGGTCAATCCCCCCCGCGGGGGGCCCGCCAGAATCAGTCCCCGGCTTCTGCCGGTTGGTTCGGTGAGGGTGGTCGATCCGGCTCCGGTGGGTGTCGTGCCGGTGGCCTGGGATTTCTGTCTCTGTTGGCTCGAGGTGCCAACCAGTCTCCCTCGATAAGCTGCCCTGCCCAGAGCCAGGCCTCCCTTGGGTCGCTGAAGTGTACCGTTGTGCCCTTGTGATAGATTTTCAGCTGCGCCGGGAAGAGGAGGCCGTATTTGACTCCCATCGTTTGCACCTGCCTTTTAAGTTTATCAAAGGATTGTCATGCTTTCTGGACGTCCCGCGTGTAATCCGGGAAAAAGGCTCTCTTGGATCTGTTAAAGGTGACCGAGCTTTTGGTTCGTGCAAGGTGCAGCAACGTGTCTCGATCCCGATAGTTCAGTAGCTTTGCTATCACCGTTCGCGGGGGAGCACCAGGCACTGGCCTACCCATGGGCATTCGGTGGGCCCTCTCTATAGAAAAGAATTTAGAGAAGGATTGCTGGTTGAACAGGTCCATCAGCCATTGCTCCAGAAAGAGATCCATGCAGGGGCCTTCGGCTTTCTCGGGAATACCTAAGATCCGAATGTTCTTGCGCCTGGATCTGCCCTCTCCTTTGACTCTGGCCTCCAGAGTTTTGAGTTTGGCGGTGACCCCTTGAAGCTGTTGTTGCACTGCGTGCAGTCCATCCTCAGTGTTGGAAATACGCTGCTCCGCCTCGCCCGTTCGTGCTGACAATTTCTGCAGGTCGTGTCGGAGGAGGGACACGTCCAGGCTGATTCCGTCCATCTTCTGCTCCATCGATGTGCGGGAGTCTGCTATGGCCGCCATAACGTCCCTCAGGGAGAGTCCAGGTGCCGAGTCCTCTTCTACCAACGGCAGCGGTTGGGAGTCGGGGGACTGCTTTGGAGGGATTGTATACTGTTCGATTCTGTTTTGCATGGTGGGCCATCTAGCTTTGTCCTTCCCCATGTCCGTGGCTGGGCACATGCCGCTGTATGCGGGTCTTCATCACGGCAACCAAGTGGCGGTGCCTGTCTCTCCTCGTCCGGGCGGAGCGGTTCGGCCAACCGATTCCTCCAGTCGGGGTCCCACAGGGCCCCACCGTAACTCCCGGCCCCTGCCGGTCTTCCGGAGCTCCGTCCCCTACTTGCAACCACCTCAGAGTGCGTGGAAGGCCCGGTCCCCGCTCAAAGCACGCCCAGTGCTCCGGCGGCCATCTTGGTTCGTCGTCGGGCCTCTCCGACGTCTCCTTCCCGGGCTCCTACCTCTGCAGCCCCGGCGCGTTTCATGCTGGAATTCGCCCCAGACGTGCCCTGGGGTATCACGCACTGGCGATCATATTTTGGGGGTCACCAGATGGTTTTAAGTAGTCGTTTGTAACAGGATGTTAGGCCGCGGCAGCGGGAGCTCCAGAGGCGCATGTCTACCGCATCGCGCAGTTGGCCACGCCCCCGCCATCCCCAATTACTTGATCTGAGGAAATCACACAATAAACAAAACTTCAAATTGTTGTCTATATTTCAGGGGTGGGAGCTATTTTGAAATACAAAGTTTTAGTCGCCCGCTAAAGGTTAGAATGTTGATCTTAAATCGTTATATTGCGTTCTAAATCTACAGTCAATAACCAATAAGTAATATTTACTGTACTTCTTCTGCCCCTGGTTAAATTTACAAACCACCAGGGAATATATTTCACTATTAGGAGGAGAGAAAACTTCAAGCAGCCGATAATTGGAAGCTTTCCATCTCAAGGTAAAATCATTTTGATGTCCTGGGGCCCAAATTAGAGTTTGTTTATGTTCACAGTACTGTGGCCTTACCAGCAATAGAAATTGCTCAGTTTTTCATACAGTTCCATTTATTATGATCTTTGTAGTAAGAGTACAACCATCTCTTTAACCCTTTAAGGACAAAGACTGTGTATTTGCATCCTGAATTTCGTACGAAATGATTTTAAGACCCACCCACAACCTCAAAAAAACGTATTTAAAATGCCTGGCCACAGCAGTTAAGAGTTAAAGCAAAGCACACGCTAATGGTGAGTACGTATATTTATGTGTCAATAAAATATATAACTTGGCACCTCAACCTGAAAGGGAATACACCTTGGTTGTCCAACTCCAGGCCTCGAAGGCTGTATCTGATCACCCTGCCACCTTCCTGCACTGCCTCCTGGCCACCCCTTGCACTGGGGACTGTATCTGTACCCATACAGCCCCCCCCCCATTTTTCTTCTTTTTCTGCACTTATTCAGACTTACCCAGTCTGCTGTTTTAAACACAGCACTTGCCACTTGCTGGCTGCACTACCACAGTTTGCCTCAATTTTCTATTTATTTTATTTATCTGCGCTCCTCGGCTCTGCACTTTCCACTCTCCCCCTTCGATGCACTTTTTCCCTTTTCCCTTTCCCATGCACTTGCGCGTTCTCAATGTCACTGGGCCTAGTAAGATCGTTTTTATGTTGTGCTGTGTTCTCCCCAGGGTCGGACTGGGACAAGAAATAGGCCCGGACACCCAAAAAAAAGTGGCCCACCCATCGCCTCAAAAAAGTGGCCACCCCTCGCCTCAATAAAGTGGCCCAACCCTTGCCTCCAAAAAAGTGGCCATCAAACCATAATTTGTGAATCACATCAATTCATGACTTTACAGAAAATGCTACTTATGGAGGGTTCATGTGTCTGTTAATTTACAACACATTACCACTGTAACACATTTTCATGCTGCCTGCCTCTTGTCCCACTTCTGCCCCACACATGTCACTCTTGGTGAAAGCTGCTATCCCTGCTCGAATTCCACCCCATGGCTGCCATTGTGCTGCCCCATAGGAAATTCGATCGCTGGGAGAATGTGATGAATTATTCAATTTGAGTGTAATAACATGTTGGCATACAATGCCTTGGATTCGCCTAGTAATAGTGAATAACCATTGGCATGCAAATGCATGTCAAATGATGCTTCTATAAAACGGATCACATGGCTAGAATTGGTGAATCGCTTAAATGGTGTGAACCTGGTTCCTCAGTGTCAGCAGTTTACAGAACTGCCAGTGCCACTGCCAGCTATGACTAGGCCAGATCCACACTGCGGATCCACACTGCGCACAGGAGGTATGTCCGGCACACAGTTGGGCAGGTGGGAATTCCACATGTTCCCAAAAGGTTGCAAGGTAGGATGCCATATGCACACGGATTGGAAAAGGGAGAGTTACATAAAATGGACGGGGCAATATGCACTGGCCGGACAGAGGGAACAGGTGCCATGTGCACACAGTGGGGACTGCGGAGTGTGCTATGTGCAGTGCCAGTGGGCGTGTGGGGAAAGAGTAGCACTCCATATGCACAAGAGGGCGCAGGGCATTATACCACATCCACAAAGAGAGGGTGGGAGCTAGGTGAGAGGTCCACATGAAACCACTAGGGCCTTATATGTCATATTCTTTCTATTCCAGATTAACCCCCCCCCTCACCGGACCTCGCCCTCCCCCTCTTCCCTGGCGTCACTCCTTCCTCTCTTTCCCGCACTCCGTTCCTCCTCTTCGCCTCTCTCCCTCCTTCCTTCCTCCTCACTTCTGTCCCCACTGCGGGTGGGGGAGTGAGTGCTGTGGTTGGGCCAGGGCCTGGAGACAAGTTCTCTGTCCATATTTGGGGAAGGCGGTGGGGGTCGGGTGCGGTGGAATTGGAGACGAGTTGGTCCAGTTTCGGTGCGTGTGCACACACATGAAACACCTGAATTCAAGCAGAGGGCCCCACAGAACACCCCTTTCACCTCCACTGCCCCACTCTCTGAAAGCAGTTTTGAGACCTGAGAAGGCTGTCATGGTCTATGAAACAGGGGGGGGGGGCACATTGCAACCCTACACACACACACGCACACACACACGCGCACGCACACACGCACACGCACACACACACTGGAAAGGTAATGGCTTGGCAGAGGGACGGGTATGGGACAGCGAGGACCGGCAGAGAAGCTTGAGGGCCTAGGCGGGCATGGCATTGAAAGGAGACATGTAAAGGGGTGCCATTATGGAAGGCGCCTGGTAAAATGAAGGCATGGGAAGGGGCGCTGGGGTTGGTGCCCCTGGCAGCCGGAGGGCGTGGTGCCAGTGGTTGGGTAAAGAGGGTAGGCAAACCGGGGCTGGAAGAGTAGAGTGGCCGCTCGCAAACTATGTGGTGAAGGGGGCGGGGGGGGCTTCGGGGAGAATAAAATAATTCTGGATAAAAACATGAAAAGTCCGTTTCCTAAGTGCAACAAATAGCAATGCAAAACTACTGTACAGTGAGGCGTGCTGTCAGCAGTTTGAGGGCCTGCCAGATTGAGGAGTGTGAGGAAGTGACACCAATGAGCGGTCAGGCAGGGAGACGGGGTGGCACCACTGCGATGGCCTGGCGATGTGGTGACAGCAGTGCAGTGGCACGACACTGCCTGGGTGTTGCTGTGGCAGTGTGAGGGTGGGGCAGCAGTGTGAGAGTCTGGGAGGGTGATCGGTGGCAGCAACACGAGGGCCAGGCAGGGTAGGGGCCGGGGGTGTCAGCAGTGTGAGAGTTTGGTAATGGGGTTTGGTGCAGGATTTCAATTTGGCAAAGTGAAGGGGTGGTGGCAGTGTGAGGGCCTGGCAGCGTGGGCACCTCGCATGGTGGCGTGACAGGATGTGGAGGTGCCATCAGTGAGAGGGCCAACGTAGTCTGTGGATGAGGGAATGGCACCGGTGTGGGGCTAACAGGGTGGCATGTGAGAGTGAGATGTCTTGGCAGGGTGGCGGAGTGTTTGAGGACCAGAAATGTTGGACTGAGGGTGAGTAGGTGGCAGCAGCTTTAGGATCTGGCAAGGTGGTATGGCAGCAGTGTGAGGGCTTGCTGGGGTGAAGGTTGGGCAGGGGAGTCTGAGAGTGGGAGAGAAGTGTGAAACCCTGGCAGTTTGTTAAGTGTCCGGTGTGAGGCTTGGTGGGGGTAGGCAGGGTTGGACTGGCCTATAGGGGAACAGGGCAATGCCTGAACCCAAAACACAAAATGTCAGTGTGGGCCAATTTTTTGGGTCAAAGTGCAAAGTGGCCCCCTTTTTGGGCCCATGTGGGCCAGTTTGATAAGTTACTTCACTATGCGGCTAGTAGTTTTGACCAGTGTTACTGAATAAATATTCTTTAAATTGCACAATTTACCACACATTTGATCAAAAACCTCCCCCTTGGGTACTACTCAAGCAGTCTGCTACAAGAGGAAGGAATTGCCATTTGTGACTGTGGGCCACTTTTTCATTAATGCCCGCGACAACTTTATGCCCCAGTCTGACCTTGGGGGTGGGGTAGTTGTAGTGTTTGATTGAAGACCAGGTATGAGGGTATAGGGGTGGCAGGTGTGTGATGTTTTGGGGGGATGAGGAGGCGCAGCAGGGTGAGGGCTTGTCAGTTTGAGGGTGGGAAGTCCGTGCACGGTGGCCTGAGATTGAGGGGGCAGTGTGAGGCCCTGGCAGGGTGGTGTGGCACGAGTGTGAGGGTCCGGTAAGGCTGGTGTGGCAGGGTGGTGTGGCACGAGTGTGAGGGTCCGGCAGGCTGGTGTGGCAGGGTGGTGTGGCACGAGTGTGAGGGTCGGCAGGCTGGTGTGGCAGGGTGGTGTGCCACGAGTGTGAGGGCCTGGCAGGGTTGGGTGAGGCAATAGTGCCGGAGAACCAGAAACGCTGATCTGAGAGTGAGAGCTGGGCCGCACTGTGAGGAACTGGCGCAGTGTGAGAGCTCGCTGGGGTGAGGGTGTGAAGGTCGGGCACGGTGGTCTGTGGTCAGGGCGATGGCAGCTGTGTGCGGTCTAGGCAGGGTGAGTGAGGGCGTGCCGCGTGCAGTAGTGTGAAGAGATGAGTGAGGGCCTGGCAGTGTGAGTGAGGGCGTGCAGCAGTGTGAGGGTCTGGCATAGTGAGTGAGGGGTTGCAGGGCCTGTCCGGGTGGGATCTGTGGGTGGTATGGTATTCAGGCCAGCGTCTGCCTGAGGCTGAGCTTTGGGAATCCCGCGCTGGAGGCCGGGCCGGCCTTCCAGGCAACTGGGGCCAAAAATAACTTGTTTACATAGCAACGGGCAGCAATCTCCCCCCATCTCTTCTCCGCCCGCTCTCTCCCCTCACTCACTTCTTCTCTTCCTGGCTCATTATACAAGCTCTGCCAGCCAGGAGTCAGACGGGTGACCCGGCCCGTACTCACTGTGTATCCGATTCCTCGCTGACTGTGACTTCCAAGTTCCTTCCTTCCCGAAACTGCGTTTGCTTTCAGCTGCTGCCTGGGACGGTCTCGAGGTCCACTGCAGTCTGCAGACACCACGGCCACGGTGTGTGCTTGTACTGGGTGGGGGGCTCATGTAGCAGCAGCCAGCCCAGCAGCATAATATGTGATTGTGATTTGGCGGCAAATTGGGTGGGCAGGGCAGGCCAGGCACTGCCTGCCCAGCCGAATTTTCATTGGGTCCGGGGTTATTCAACGACAACGACGAATCGTGTCCACCACGCCCCGCCCCCCAAACCCCCCAGGCACAAGTTGAAGACAGTTGCTTGCTTTCAACTTTGCAAAGAAGTGTTACTTCCTGCAGCAAAGTTGAAAGCAAGTGTGAATGAAATGTGTCAGTGTCTAGACTCTAGAGTGCCCGCCGGCTCCAGCTCAGAGGAGCCCTCGCGGTCAGCCTGCAAGGCTGCACCCACCCCCCAGGGTCAGGAGGAGGACTCGCCGGAGGGGAGGGAGGCAGGTGTTAAAAATTGCTTTGGTGTGCGTCACGCACACCAATTGTAACACCTGCCTCCCTCCCACACAGATGAAACAAGTCGTCGTTCTCTCTGGCCGTCTGGCCGCCACAGCCGCAGGCCAGAGAGGCTCGTGAGGAGCACACAGCCACACACACGGCAGGCGCACGGCACCGTCCGTGACCGGCCCCCACCGACGCGACGGCGACGCTTATGCACACATGCATCTGCATCTGCATTCTGCATGCATCATAAATGATGATGCATGCATGATGCATGCAGATGCAATCATCAAAGGAAGGTAACATCTAGTGACTAGTGTTACCTTGCTATGATGATTGTGCACTGCAGACTCCTGTGGACGGTCTCACAGTGCCTCCTGGGCTGGCTCCCGAGCCGAGCCTCCATGCCCTGCCTCACTGACAGACAGTGGCTGGCCAAGCTCGCCCAGCCCAGGCGGATCAGTCACTCACCCAGTCACCTCCACACACACCCCCCCCCCTCATGAGTCTGACTTCACTTGGCCGCGGCCCGCGCGAATACTCGCGACGTGGCTCGGCGGCGCTGCACTGCAGCGCAGCGCACACTAGGCCGGGGCCGGGCCGGGACGGGGCCGCGCCCGCGGCGCCTGCTGCCAATAAAAAAAAATACATTTTTTTTTTTTAAAAACCGGCCCAGAGGTGGCTGCCGGAAAACCGGCCCCAGGGCACCCCAAAGTCGTTCGGCCACGGGCCGAAAGACCGAAAGGGCCAGTCCGACGCTGGTTCTCCCTTGTTCCCCTCCCTTGCCTAGTCACGCTCTGAAACACTTGTGTACGAGCGCGATACAAATAAATCATATATCCATGTCAGGTTTTCAGGATACCCCTCATTAATATTCAAGAGACACATTTGCATACAATGATTCTAAATGTATGCATATTTTTCCTCATGAATATTGAGGGATATCCTGATAATAACCCATCAGGGTCCCAGCCCTCGAGACCTGCAGTTGGACAACCCTGCAATGCAGCGTTTACAGCACTGCAAACTACACCTTAGGGTCCATTTCACAAAAGGTCTGTGCAGCTTTTTTGATGTCAAATGATAAGCTTTGTGAGCACACCTGATTCTAAAAGAATCGAAGGCCACCTTATTGATAGGCGACTTTGCTCAGGATCCAGCAGAATGGGGTGCCCCCATGAGGCAATATGTTGACTGCCTACATCAAGATGGGTGGTTGCATGGCATCCACCGATACCAGTAGGCCCAAGCCCCCCATGCTGGAAGAGTAAATCAGCAGGAGGTGCATTCAAGCTGTCATCATGGTAATTGTACATTTTTACCTCTAATACAAGGGACAGAATGTATTTTGGGCAGCTGCTGCACATGCCACCGCTGTCACAAAGTACCGGCAATGTACTGAAGTAACATAAATGACTCTTCTGCATACTGTGCATTTGTTTGCTGTGTCTTAGAACAGGTGGAGTAAAATAGCACGGTGTTGGTAAACATGGGTGATGTTCACAAATGCAAGATATGGGCAAAAAGCGGGTGATGCAAACGCATATCTATGATGCTCCCATTCGGATGTTCCTTTGCGTATTTACAACAGCGCATTTTCACACATTCTTTCTCCCGCTAATGCATGTCCAAATGGGGAAAGATAATGTGAGTTGGCCCTTTACATCATACAAATAAAACAAGTAAAACTTCAGACTTAGGACACAGACATGCAGTTAACAGGGAGAACATTATTGAAAGTAAGTCAAAGAGAATGAATACGGGAAAGTGGAAGTGTAAAATGCTGCTTTTTGTGAGCTTTTATAATCTGACTGGTGTACAGGCCCATGTACACAGGCCAAAGTGCAGGTTTTCCTTCACACAGTAGGATCACTATGGGCCTCATTACGACCCAGGCGGATTTCGCGGTGCTAAATGCACCGCGAAGCATGGCGGAAAGCCGCCGATAGCGCCATGGGGGTTGGCGGATTTACCGCCCCATTCCGACCTTGGCGGGGCGGTAAATCCCCAATCCCCATTCTGCCCTTCCCCATTCCCATTTTTGCCCCATAGGGTATAATGGGAGTGGGGAAGGAGTTAATTACGCCACCGTAAAATACGGTGGCGTAATTAACAACGAGGTCCCGTAGCGCCATGGTTTTCTCCGCCTGGTAAAACCAGGCGGAAAAGGCCGCCATGGCGCTACGGGAACTCGTAGTATGGCGGAGAGGTACGCCATGCACTACGCTGGCGTAAAACCCTCTCCGCCAGGGTCGTAATGAGGCCCTATATATCTTAAGCCTACAGCTCCCTCCACCGGTAGGCGGTGGACCAAGGTGCTATTAGCACCTTGGTCCATGCTGGTAAAATACAGGCACTGCCTTGGAGGAAAGGGGAATTACCGCCCTATTCCAAGGTTGGCGGGGCCTCCCCCATTGCCCTTCCCCATTCCCATTTTTGCCCCATAGGGCATAATGGGAATGGGGAAGGTGCTAATTACGATACCGCAAATTGCGGTACCGTAATTAGCACCCTGGTCCCTTTGCGGGTTGGTTTTTAATGCCTGCTAAAAAGCAGGCGTTAAAGTACCAACCCGCAAAGGGACCTCGTAGTAAGGCGGTAAGGGTTAACTGTCACCGGTACCATTACCGGTGACCGTTAACCCTTACCGCCTTCCGTGTAATGAGGCCCTGTATGTCCTAAAACAACAGCTCCCTCTAGCAGAGCATTCTGTGCGTTCGGGCAGCCTCTACTGCGCATGACAGCATCAGACACACATACATCTGGCTTTTTACTATTGTTAGATTAGGCAGATAATGGGCCTCATTACGACCCAGGCGGTAAGTTACCGCCTGGGTCGTACCTTTACCACCATGGCGTAAACTACGTTTACGCCATGGTGGTTGGCGGACTTACCGCCCCATTCCTGCTAAAAGCAGGTGTTAAAACCTCCATGGCGCTAAGGGACCTCGGAATCAGGCGGTAAGGGTCGGCGCTGTTTACGCCGCCGTAAACCCCTTACCGCCTGGGTCCTAATGAGGCCCAATGAATTTCAGCGCTGAAGGCTTCCAGGCTCTTGGAGCATCTGCAGCAAATACAGTGAGCCTGAGATGAGAGCCTGCACTGAGAGACATTTGTGAATGAAGTCGGCTAGTGGTCCTTTGTCATTTAACACTTTCACCGTCTAAGGGGAAGGCTCTTGAAATGATGCAAAAAATCATATATTTATATAAAAAAAATAAGAAATAAGAAGCCAGTACAGAGAAAACAAGACTCTGGCGATGCAATCAAACGTATGGGTGGCAGAAATCAGAAGGGCAGAGAACGATGAATAGTCAATAGAAGAATCTCTTGGACTAGTAACTAAATGACTCAAGATGGGTATAAGGCAAAGGTCAAATGCATTTCATTCTTAAACAAAGATGAGGCCGGATAGAAAACGATTAGACCAAAGCAGGAGTGTGGGATGAAGATTTCATTAGAGAGGGCATACAGATGTATGACTATAATAGGACATTGATGTTTTTTTCTAAGAAAGCGACCAAGGTTGGTGCTAGGCACCATCTATGATACTATACTGTCAAATCCTGCCCATATCGAGACAATATTCATTTCTATGCAGATTTTCAGAAATTGATATTTAATCTTGTATAGCATTTTATTTATTTGCATTTGTATAGCGCACCTGCAGCCCAGGGGCATCATGAGGTGTATCAAGCATTTCGAAGTAGGCAGGTTACATGTGACCGTGAGGTCTCTTAGTTGCAGGTACATAAGTGTCCCCAATACATGGCCTCAAAAACAGTAATCTGAGGGGTTTTACACAATAAACCTTAATACAGAAAAGTAAGTATGGTACATTTAGTTCCATTAACCATGAACTCCCTCACAGGTGTAGACCCTCAAGAAAGTCCATATTGTTATTGTGTTATTATTATGGTATTTATTGAGCGCGACCAAGCTTTGAGAAGTTTATTGCAAATGCAAAATAACATCTGTGAGAGTCAGTCAGTCCCATGAGACCACAAAGCTGAGAAACTCTCACCGCCCACATCAGGTAGTAGTATTTAAAGACAAAAACCACAAAATTAAAGTAAATGTGTGTACAATTTAAACATTGTTTGTAACTACATTACAAGCATCCTATTGGCTATTGGCTCCTGCCCATAAGTTAGCAGAAATTACCCTAATCGAATTGGTTAGTACATTTCCCTATTCTTGAAAGGTTAGTACAATAACAGGTTACATTTGGATACGCATCCCCCTGCAGATGACCTAATCATGTGCATTCAGTACCAAGTGCGAAATCTGCCATCCCCAGCACTAAACTAAATGCAAGGTCATTCCCCTCCATGAGACAGATAACTTGGCATTCCGTACTACTCCCCACACCTGTAGCTCTCCCACGTGAAAGCCCATCCTCGTTACTATTGCATACTTGTCTGACTATGCTAAGGACAAAAAACATGATTTCATTGTGCATTCAAATCCTTTGGGAAAGATTTTGCGCGAAAGTGTAACTGAGTGCTGACTCTTAAAATAATAGCTAATATTTGTGCTGCGAGGCCACCCGGCCACCTACTCGGCAGCTCCATGGCTCTCTTGGATGCAGCAGAAACGGAATCTATTTCAAAATGGCAGAATCACTGAAACAACATGGTGGAACACTCAGAGGCCTACCTTTTGATACAGTGGCTAATGTCTGTACTGCTGGTTCACTCTGCTGCGTACTTGGCAATCCATGGACTCTCTATAGTGCATGTAATAATGGCAAAACCACTTGTGTAAATAACAGTCTCTGAAGTTATACTTTCTCTTCTGTTTAGGACGTTGCACCCCCATATTAACATTTGACATCCTCTGGTCTTGGTAGGCATGGCATTATATCAATCTTCGAGACTTGCACAGCTTTGCCTGGCCAACCCACATGATCTAACCTATTTGCCTTAGCAGATCTTTCCATCCTATGTAATGAGGTCTGATCTGAAACTCTGTGTCCAAATCACTCTTATTCTGGTTCTTAGTGTGCCCCACCTTCTCTGATTATGTTGAGGTGGGAATCAGGTGTACTTTGTGCCCTGAACAGGACACAATTTAACATATGAATTGCATAATGGGATTTTCTATGGATACCAACCAATCGTCTTCATTTCCACATCTCCTCCCTAATGATGGCTGCAGTCACCATGTCATGCCAGATCTTGACTGAGGCTCAGCTCTGTCCATGGCACATGTAGGTCCACAGCTTATGTAGAAATAAAATACTGCCAGTTTCAAAAATACAAATTAGGTTCTGTGGTATGTTTACTAAAATATTCATAGCAGTATAAACTACTTTGATAGAGCAAAAATTTATTTCTTCTGTACCTCCATTGACTCCCATTCCAACCATCCTCGCCGGCCACAGGACAGCCTAAACTCACTCCTCATTCTTCCTTAACTATCAACTCCATTCTCACAGCTTATGAGCTAGCGGAATACTTTGTTGCAAACATTTCAAAAATTAGAGACTCTATCCTGACCTTCCTCACTGTCAAATACACACAATAATGGGGAAGAGATGTCGACACTCTCCCCCGAACCACAGAAGCTGAATGAAGTCGACCCTCCCACCGTGGTTGGCACATGTACCTGATATAGAATAAACAGGACACCACGTGGCAGCCAGTGGGGGGAAGAGGGTTAGGGAGAGGTTGTGGATGGGATAGGGGAAGTTAGGAACACCGGATAGAGGGTGAGGGAGAACCTAGTTTGCATAGGAATGGGGAAGCAACAGGAAAAATCCCTACACTAGCTATACCTTAATCACACCTGGAACACTCACCAAAATGTGTGTGTTCTCTTATAACATAGTCACCTTGATACACACATAATCTGCACACTTAACATTCTGTTGGTTTGCATAACATGATTAGTTAGTACATCTTGATACATGTACCCCCTCTCATTTGCTCCTAGAAAGAAACATATATAGAGCTAGCATGGCAAGCAAAATGGAACATACAATGGGGATTGCTCCCACTATGAAAAACAAGACTCATGGCCCCCTGGGCTGGCGTAAGCATTGCTGACAAACAATGAACATAAACAGAGAATAGACAGTGAAACACATGTCTGGGCGTCACACATATGGGCTTCTTACAATAGTTCATCCCAACCTGTCCCTCCACCGTTCTCAGCACGTGGAGAGCTTAAACATTGAACACCTTTCGCAACCATACGTCTCCATTTTCAACAACCCAAATTAAGTCAGTTCTTGACTCCACAATCGGGCAACCTTGCGCATACTACAATGTTCATTTCAAACTAATAACCATGCCCGTAGGAAACATATTTAGTGCCGTCTAATAAGCACTCCCTCTGAGCCCCTGCCGCACTTATCTTTGGTCCGGGAGGCTCCTGAGCCTTCCCGGACGTAGTAGCTGTCGCTCGTAGCAGCCACGCAGCAAAACCGCTACTCACTGCTGCTGTAACATCACGGCCGCAGTCTCCGAGTCCCGGCAGCGTCCATAAGCGGGCGGCGGCTCCTTTCTCCCTCGTACAAAGCAAGATCAGCTGGCCACATGCGCGCACGGCAATTGACTACATAATTTCACAAGTACTGCTGGGAATTGTAGTTTTTTTTACTGTGTTTTTCCTAAATACAGTCTTTTTCTCGGTCCCTGCCATCCGTGCCTGCCCTTATTCCTGACACTCACACTCCTTCCTCCTACATTCTACACTCTGCCTACTCTACCATCATCCTCTCCCTCTATCTCCCACTTTAATCACACTAATACTGAAGAAGTCCTATCTCAACTGATGAAGGCTAACCCCTCTTGTGTCCCTTCACATCCTCTTGCTCTGCAACTAGTCAAGCGTATTGCTCCTTTAGTGGCCTCTCACCTCACTGAACTCTTCAACCTGTTCTTAGACTCTGCTTGCTTTCCCTCTATTTTCAAAATGGCCACGGGCATACCTCACCTAAAAAAGCAAGGGGCTGACCTAAATCTACCGGCTAACTTTTGTTCTTTCACAGTGCTAGAAAAAGTTGTATTGAGCCATTTTATCAATTTCTTAGACATCCTATCACTCCACGGAAACTGTTCTCATGAATATCTCCAACTTCATCTCCTCTGCTATGCACTCCAACCTATCTGGTATCCTATTTCTCCTTGACCTGGCCCCTGCCTTTCACACTGTCGATCACTCTGATCTCCTTAATACTCTCTTTCTTCTTGGGATTCGTAAGCAATCCCTTGCTTGGATGGCACCCTACCGGGCACCTCACCAATTCTCTGTCTCCTAAAGCAACAACACTTCTCAACTCACTCATCTAACTATTGGTGTTCCACAAGGCTCTGTCTTGCGTCCTCTCCTCTTTACATTCCACACCTCTACTCTTGAGGCACTATACTCCTCCTTTGGATTCTTTTACCAACTGTTCGCAGAGGACACCGAAATCTTCTTAATTTTTCTGGAACTCTTCTCTGATCTCTCTATCAAAATGTGAAACGAAATATTGGATGGCTTTACACTCTCTGATGTTAAACTCACCCAAAACAGTGGTGCTCTTCTTCCCTGCAAAATATTCTCTCTCGTCTCTTCTCCTGCCTACCCAGTTTCCACCTGACCCTCTCCCCTACTCTTCTTAAGCTAGAAACCTCAGTGTCAACTATGGCCCTTCTCACACCTTCTCTAATTTCATCTCTAAAACGGCAAGGGTGGTTCTCCTCAACCTCCTAAATATTAGGAAAATCAGTCACCTCCTTCCTTTCCCAACTGCCAAGCATCTCGTAACTACTCTTGTATTCTGTAAACTGAACTTCTGTGCCAGCATCCTTCTTGGTTTCCCCAACTATGCTTTCTGTCCTCTTGACAAGATCATTAACTTTGCTATCAGGACTCTCTTTGAACTCCCTCACTTCACACCTACTTCTTCATTCCATCACCAGGCCGGATGGCTGATGATGCAAAACAGGGCTAGATTTGAAATCCCATCTCCTGGTTCACAAATCTATCTGCTGAAAGGGTCCACCGTATCTATCCTCATCTATCCAACTCTATAAGCATTCTTGTCATCGCCGCTCTACCTCCTTGACTACCCTTGTTTTCAAAATCAAACTAAAAGCCTTCCTCCTTGCCTCCGAATTACCCTCTTAACCTACCTGTCATCTACCTTCTAGCTAATATTTGTCCCTCGCCATTACCCTGCCTCTTTCCCTCAATTTCTACTTCCTCAACTCTAGCACTTCACCCATCATGGTCACATCCCTAACACAGCTGGCCGTATCGCCTACGTGCACTTACACATTTCTAATGCTGGTTGTCCATACTCTGTCCATGTCCACCTATGTACTGTCCCTGTGATTGTATAAAACAGTGGCCTACTGCCTAAATATATAGGGGTGGCAAGTATGTGAAAAGTCATTTGACAAATGTGCCATTATGGACGATGAAACGGGCGATGGTAGCACTTCAGAAGTACCTTTCCTGCCACTGATGTAAATGAAGCAAGCACTCTGCTGGCACTCTGCTGGCACGTGCTGGGGCTGAGCTCATGCTGCATTGCAGGTTCCCAGTTTGCTGTCTTCACCTTCACAAGCATCCTTTGCTGGAAAGTCAGGCTCTTCTCCGTTGGTGCAATGTAGATTAGCGCTAGTGTACCTACAGTGAAAGGATAACTAAAGGTTAGTACTCAATAATACATATGCATCACATAGTTTACAATAAAGAGCAGGCATCTTTAAAGCAGTTTCATCAAAATAGATAGTAACTATGGAATGCAAATAGCTGTTTTGAAAAAAAAAACGTTACTCACAGATGTGACAAGAATTGTGTCATTACACGTATTAGTGGTTTTCTTGGCATACTACTGCTGATGAAAATCAGTGACGTGTGTGTTTGTCTGCTTCAATGCAGGCACCTGGACAGAGGGGCTATTGAACAAGTCAGCAGGGGAAATGCGGGCCACGGGATCCACAGGGAATTGGTTTATGATATGTTTGAGTTTGGAGTATTGGGCACATCTGTAGTAACTAGCGGGGGAGCAGATCAGACACGCAGATGGTGGTCAGTGTGGCGGGCATTGGGTATACTGTTAGGCTGTGGGGAAGATACATATGGGACACTGGGGTAGTGTGATAGAGCTACTGACCAGGAGATGTTTGAGAGGGCTCTGTAGGCTCTGGGGGCCGTTAAAAGCCACCCACTGTGTGATGCAACCCCTTGTGGTAGTACGTGGTGGATCACTCCCCTAGCCTTAGGGGTCCTAACATAAGGGTGAGGGACCAAGCGGGGAAACAAAGGGGAGGCAGCTGGCAGTGCGAGGACTGCAGCTGTAGCCACAGATCAGAAAGCAAGTGAGTGCTTTGGGGGCCAGATCATGGGCAAAACTTACTACAGCATTCCCCCTCGTTTGCTTACCAAAATGTGGAGGCAGGGAGAATATTGGCAGCTTTTGTGGCGCGTGAACATAGTATTGCTGAGTGCTGCTCGGTCATGAAATAGGACAGCTATGAACTCAAAATGGCGGAAGCAGATATTATGCCTTCGGTCAGTGCTTCCCGGGGCAATCAATCAACGAATGCACATAATAGACCAGAAATACCACAACACATGGATATAGGGAGGAATAAGGCAGCAACACCTGGGAAGGAAGTAAAATACGACCACCCTGACAACCACTTGCTAAGAAGGGAATGATCTAACCAGTCTGGCAATTAAGAAGGCCCAAACACTATAGTAGGAGAGAGAAAGAGGCAGAAAGTGTAGCATCTAGGAAGCAGATTATGAGAGCTGGTGCAAGTGAATATAGAGCTAAAGGGCGCAAGGATAGGCATTTTCTTAGCAATGCTGCTCATTCATTGGAACTCGTTGCCAAGAGCCTTTGTGGCTCTTGGCAACGTGACCCTTGACAAGGCCAGCAAGGCATGCAAAACTGATTGCAAGCCTGCATGGGGCTGTATTCAAGATCCTGGCCTGGTGCACACCAGAGAACCCGGGATTAAAGAGAACACTGCTAGCTTGCTTCAGTCTATATCAAAGATTCAGGGGCAAACCAGACAGCCCATGATAAGAGCAAACCAGAGCATGTGGTGTGCTTACCCCTAAATTGGTGATACTTGGCCAGTGGGTAAGAATAACCTCTGCCTGAAAAATACCCAAGTAGAGGGTGGCGAAAGAGGAGGGTATTCCTGCTGGTAATGATTTCTGCTAGTGGAATTATATGTACTCGTTGAGAGGTGTGAGCTCTGTCTTCAGCTCAGGAGCATAGGACAGTGACCTGGGGCCAGAGTTCTAAGGTGCGAGCCAAGAAATAACCCTAGGCCACATTTGAACAAAACAAATGAACAAACAACCTAAGGCGAGGACAGGTGCTGGTGCTGGGCCACATACGTAGCCCATGAATGCGAGTGGGAAATATCCCTGGAAGTGAAGTTTTATCTTAGAATGGGGAAGTGCACATGGGACTGGTTCAATAGGGCCTCTCTGCACCTGTTTCGTTACACCTTTATCCTGACACTGTCAGACAAACTGACATCCTTCCTAAATTCTGGGGACCTCCCTGAGTCCATGTAGGAGTTCATCCACAACTTCATGTGTGTGGAAATAAACAGTTTTAACTATGCCATTCGTGTGTCGAGTGTTATGCTGGTCGCCACCATGACAAAAGACACATCAGACACACTGGTTAGAATAATATGTTATGGTGCTACACGAAAATGTTCCTGCTGCTTCTAAACACTGTACATAATATTGATAATTGGGCATGATTTAATGGTAATCAATTTATGAACTATGTTTGGCATTTCTCAGGCTTTTAACACAGTTCACAACACCAGGCAGAATGTTTCCTTTCACCTGGCCTTTCTCAGGTTTTGATAACACAGTTCAACAACATCAGAAGGGGTTGCCTCCCTTCGCTTGGCCTTTCTTAGCCTTTGACAACACAGTTCAACAACACCAGACGCAATGACTCCCTTCCCCTGGCCTTTCTTAGGCTTCGACAGCACTGTTCAACGATACCAGATGCAATGACTCCCTTCCCCTGGCCTTTCTCAGGCTTCAACAACACTGTTCAACGATACCAGATGCAATGACTCCCTTCCCCTGGCCTTTCTCAGGCTTCGACAACACAGTTCACCAATACCAGATGCAATGACTCCCTTCCCCTGGCCTTTCTCAGGCTTCAACAACACTGTTCAACGATACCAGATGCAATGACTCCCTTCCCCTGGCCTTTCTCAGGCTTCGACAGCACTGTTCAACAATACCAGATGCAATGACTCCCTTCCCCTGGCCTTTCTCAGGCTTCGACAGCACTGTTCAACAATACCAGATGCAATGACTCCCTTCCCCTGGCCTTTCTTAGCCTTTGACAACACAGTTCAACTATATCAGATGCAATGACTCCCTTCCCCTGGCCTTTCTCAGGCTTCAACAACACAGTTCAATAATACCAGATGCAATGAATCCCTTCCCCTGGCCTTTCTCAGGCTTCAACAGCACTGTTCAACAGTACCAGATGCATTGACTCCCTTCCCCTGGCCTTTCTCAGGCTTCGACAAAACAGTTCAACGATACCAGATGCAATGACTCCCTTCCCCTGGCCTTTCTTAGCCTTTGACAACACAGTTCAACTATATCAGATGCAATGACTCCCTTCCCCTGGCCTTTCTCAGGCTTCAACAACACTGTTCAACGATACCAGATGCAATGACACCCTTACCCTGGCCTTTCTCAGGCTTCGACAACGCTGTTCAACGATACCAGATGCAATGACTCCCTTCCCCTGGCCTTTCTCAGGCTTCAACAACACAGTTCAACGATACCAGATGCAATGACTCCCTTCCCCTGGCCTTTCTCAGGCTTCAACAACACAGTTAAACAATACCAGATGCAATGACTCCCTTCCCCTGGCCTTTCTTAGCCTTTGACAACACAGTTCAACAATACCAGATGCAATGACTCCCTTCCCCTGGCCTTTCTCAGGCTTCAACAACACTGTTCAACGATACCAGATGCAATGACTCCCTTCCCCTGGCCTTTCTCAGGCTTCGACAACGCTGTTCAACGATACCAGATGGAATTACTCCCCTCGCCTGGTTTTTCTTACCTTTACTGCTCTAGCAGACCTGGTTCCCCACCCTGCCAGGTACTGTCACAAAGAAGAGGACCCAGGTGGAGGTTTGTTATTGGGGCAGGTAAAGCAAGAAAAGTGGGCACCACACTTATTTATGCATGTAGTCCAAAGTAATCATGTATCCTCTGTTATTAAGGTATTTCTGAGGAGCTGACTGAAATGAGTCCAGAGACACCCAGACTTCAAATTGGGGCAGGTACCAGACCTGTCTTTCATCACTCTTCAGCCCTTCTGGTGTCTCACCAACCATCCCAGTAACCCACGTGCCTGCAGGGCACTTGCCAGTGCTTTCCGGTCAGTTGTGGGCTTCTCTGCATTCCCTCTAGGCTTTGGGCTGCTTCTCCAGCGGCTGCGCTTGCTCTGCAGCATCTTCTCCTTCTCAGGAGGCAATTCTCCAGCTGACTGTGTGTACCAGCTCCCTCTGCTGGTGAGATGCCCGTTCTTCCTCTTGTTTCGCCGGTCTGTCCACAGCAGACTTTTCAGGACCGCCTCTGCTGGCAGACAAGCGTCTTGGCTCCGGTTCTCCCTGCTTGTCCTTACTCGCCAGCTTTGAATCTCACGGCTCCTCCAGGGAGGGCTTCTCTTCCTCTTCTATGGTCCTTCCTCTATTTCTATGCGTGCTTCTCCAATGGGAATTAGAGAACGACTAGAAGGCTCATTCGAGATCCTAGGAACAATCGGTAGGGCTCTGCAGCTCCTCCTCGTCTCAGTAATTGCCCATTGCATTACTTCTGGGTAGTTCTTGCTCTTCCTTGTCCTAGTATGAGCCAAGGATGTTTCTCTTGGGTAGTCCCTACTCTTCCTCATCCTGGTGGGTGTTAAATACTGGGTTTTGCAGAGACACATGGATGTTTGTTGTATGGGGGAGGTGTGTGGAACAGGGTTTAGGGCTAGGGATATATGAGGATGCTGGGAGAAGGGTGTCATTCAAGGACGCCATTTCACCAAAATGCATTGGGTAGCGGAAGTGACATCACATGGCCCTTGACCTCTGATGACATCACAGGAAGTGATGTCATTTGACCCCACCCCTAAGTGGCATCCTGGGAAGCGATGGAACACAACCTTTCACCCCTTGACAAAACAGGAAGTGGCATCACATAGCATTGTTCCTAAGTACACTGTGAAAAATATAGTTACGATATCACTGTAATGTGATATACATTTCATACAAGAATGGATCACATCATATCAATGTGTATAGTCCCATATTACCAAATTACTGTTAATGCAAGCAGACATTTAAGGCCAAATGATAATGATTTGTTATTATGTAGCACTTACGCTTAAGTGCTTTATATACAAAAAATATACATACAATATCACCCAAACTGTGTTGGTACTCATTTATCAACCTAAGAAGGATGATGGCTGAGTTGGCCTTGCCAGGATGCGAACCTGCAATCTGCAGATCACACACATATTGCAGCAGCAAGTGCTCACCTCACTGAGCTATCTTACTGGCTATTGTAAAATGAGCAATTACATGTCTGAATGTTCTCAAAGTCAGAAAGCAAATTACACTCTGAGTGGATACCATTAAACTGGTAACTGAGATTTAACAGCGGGCCAGTTCCTCTGCAGGCCTGGTGCAAAGCTGGCCACATGTCAAGCCTCCGTGGATCTACTTTCTGGGCTTCATAGATTGGCAAAATACATACCATTGGGAAGGTTCATAACTGTGTATTAAAAAATTTAGGGTAGAACACGGAAAGCAGTGCACTCACACAGCATCCGGTACTCTGGGCACTCGTTACCTTATACATGCAAACAAACATTCCTGAACAGCATGACATGGAGATAGGAAAGATAGACACATTGCAACAAAACATTTATTGTGGTACAATGAAATCAAGGGCCACTTGATGTAATGTGGTCAAACATTTCTACACTGTACACAAGCTTTTAGGCACAAGCATTTTGCCAAGTGACCGAGGACACTGGTATGGAATGTCTTGTGATGATCGTAACAGAGACAACTGCAGAAAAAAATATGCTATAACTGCAACTTGCGAAAAACAAAATACATAGTACAAAATAGATGCTTATTCTACTCTAAATGTTTTTTGGATGTTTTTGTCTGTATTGTAAATTTGAGGTGTTTGAGAACAGACTAAATCAGTGATTCAACCCATGTAGTGTGCCTGAGATAAACCTGTAATGAGTCTAGCAATTATTGTATAGAATTCCAGAAAGACTTTATTTGTCTTTCATATTCTTTCTTATTCAGGGTCACTAATCAAAGTGTTACACTTGTGGAACCTCCTGTTTTTTTTTTAAAAGAGGCCTGAAGAAGAATTCCAGCCACTACCGAAACAAAGAGCCCAGGATCTTCATGTGTTTTTAGGGGTAGAAAAGGAGACCACAGGGGTAGCTAGGGAGAACTCCGGGGGCACAAGTGTGATTTCCGGTGACCCCCAAATGATGTCCCTAAGGTCATTCTGCCTTTCCCTTAGGTGGTCGGCCTTGTCTCTAGAGGGGGAGTCTCTCCCCATGAGATCCTCCCACTGAGTACCACCCCCAGGGGGTACTATCGGGTAGCAGCCTCACCTCACTGGCCTCATGGGAAGGGGCTCCATGTTGGGGATAAATGACGACATCTAAGGATTCATCACAGCATTGATAGACAAAAGGCTGTAAATATCAAATAAAAACTAAAGAGGCCAAAGAGTTGAACTCAGAGGGACAACCCTAGCCATCCCAAATGATTTTATTTTGTAGACTGGATCAGGCTAACCAATTTTTAACAAGAAATTACCAAGTTGACCTACTTTCCATACATGACAAAATAGGGAAAACACCTGGTTTTCTTAGCTACACCAGGTGTGTAAAGCTCACATTGTATTGTATAGTTTGGCTTTGGCACTACACACCATCAATTGGAAAAGCCTCAGCACTGTAAGGGCACTCCCGAGGGGTGGGGGAGTAGGAGGGGTTGGCCACAGTACAAAGGTTTATTGACATAACATACCATTGGTTTTATAGAGTGCCATCACCTGTAAGGAACATGTTGACACTTTAGGGGACTTCATGCAATAGGTTTGCTTTCTAGGTGACAGCCAACCTTTAAACTCCCTGATAAATAATGGAGGGTTTGGTTAATTCAGGGAGGAAGGGAGTACGCTGCTCAAAGGCTTAGATGCCAAGACAGAAAACCTCTCCCTGCCAGTTCTCCATTAACTGGAGGGGTTATTACCATTGACGGTAGTGGTCATCACAAAGCAACATGTTCTAGACCAGCAGCATGAACATACCCTGACCGCAGGAGAATTATACTTTTGGCTGAAAAAAAACATTGGACTTAACTTTCTTTTATACTCAGCTAAGGATTTAAAGCCAGGCCAATCTAGATGCATTCTAATTTGTGGGTGTGCATTAAGAGACCTAAGGCTGTAAATAACAGCTGAAACTGCACATGTTGAAGAATAGAACCCTTGAGGGACTCCACATTCCTTTGGTTTGGCTCAATATAAACGTGGCATTGCCAGTGACTAAATTCACCCTGATCGATAGGGGTTGATACCTTTCACTGCCAATCTTGAAAGGCTGCCAAACAAGGGCTACTTATTCATTATTCATACAGTAATGTTGATTCATAATTCTGTGTGCAGTTCCTTTTGTCGCATGTGCAATGATATCTCCTGTATCAGAAACACATACCTTTAAAGGGAAGCTTCCAGCCAAAGTTTTAAGTGAGGGTGATCCCATGATTTCATGCAGCTAGTTATCCAAATATGAAGATTAGAAGTACCTTGTTTTTATAGTCTTCTTCTTCTGACAGAATATTTGTATTTTTGATGTTTTGAAACAAAATGCCTTTTGTTTTGTGGGGACAAACATCACTTCCTTGTGGATCTTCTTTCCATCCATATATTTTAGTTCAGGGCTATATCAATCAAAAAGATAAAGATTCTGTAAACAATTGCATTGAAAATCATGTTATTTTTTATTTATTTTTGCATTTTTAAAGCGCCCACAAAGCCCGGGGGCATCGAGACGCTGTTACAAGAATATGTCTTAGTTGCGTATTTATAACGTGCTTATTAACCAGAGGTTTCTAAGCGTGGACCCGGAGATCGAACCTGTGTTGCTTAGTGTCTCTTGTTTCCAAGGCAAGCACGTTGCTGATGAGCTATCCTCCCGGGATGTTATGTAGAAGGTTTGTATTTTAAGTAAAAGGAATGCATCCTTTTACTTTATATGGGGTAATTACAAGTATGGCAGTGTGGGGAAAAAGTGGCAGCAACATAATTACCGCTACTTTTCCTTCTCTGCTATTCTACCAGTTTTGCCCTGGAGTTAGGTATTTACCTCCAGCATCATGCTGGAAGTAAATCCTCCCACATTCTGCGGAAAAATTGGCAAAATTGGCAGATATACCGCAGCAGTAATTCCATCAAAATCCCCAATGGAGTCCTATGCACTCAAAATAATGGGAATTAACACTGCTACCACCACTTGTAATCCAGCGGTAAATCCGATGCACCAAGTGGCAGTAACAGTAATTCCTTTGGGCGGTATTCTGGTGGATTTACCACTGGAATACCACCCAGCTCGTAATGAAGCCCAGTCTTGCAGTTTCGGGGACCAAACACAAAGTGCTCCCATTTAAATAATGTCATCACACAGGCAAGTGAGAATGAACCTTGGAAATATGCAGTGAAAATGAACTCTGGTTATTTTGAAATAAAGGGAGTCTGACATGTTTGACAAGTGATTGAGTTTCTTATGAAAAATAATCGACTACTTTTTATTGCTAGAAAATCATTTGAAGTGTGCACAATTCCAGGCTCTTGCACTGTAAAGCAGATCATATCTAACATGTAATTGAAATAATAAAATAAAAACAAACATATCATATATGCAATATAAAATAAAAATGAATGCAGAATGCAACATATCCGATATTTTAACTTTTCCGTAGGGACGGCACTATTAAGGTTACAGTCAGTTTAAGTGGCATTGTACTTGTCAGTGGCCCAAACCATACTAGAGTAAAACGCGATGGCCTTAATCTGGCCTTTTGCCAACTCGCTGTTTTTGTTGCAAGGTGGACGTTCGTGCATATGAACAAATAGTGTTTCTTATTGTTTTCGATCAAACTTTCATCAATGTAAGCCTAGATTTGATACCACTAATCTTTATCTGTCAATGTCGCTACGTAGAATTATTTAATTGACTGTTCATGGCTAAAACAATTAACATGCACAGAACATTGGCTCTTTTCTCATTACCACTTTTCGTTCATTAGTAACTGTTTCAAAGATAACAGTTATACACTGCCGGCATTCAATGGATTTTTTGACTTGCTATTCCTCAGACTTTTTTGTAATTGTTTCTGTGCTGGGGAAGGCCACATACCGAATCTATGAAGCAGCTAATGGATGAATCTGTGGAGCCCAAATCATGGCGGGTTGAAGAAATTCCCAAGTACAAACCACACCAGTAGATTAAATCAATAAACTTCATCACAAAATGAAGTCGCATAATAGTGAAGTGCCACTGTGCCATACCTGGTACAGGAAGTCGTTCTCAATACATTCTTAAGGTTTTAGTCGCACACTCCAGTAAATTAAAAGGCGCTCTGTCACTTTTTATTATCATGCTTGTGGTTCCTTTGTGAAATGTGTACACCCGCGGCTTCTTCTTGCGCCTTGGTAACTTGTGTGGGATTCCTTCCTAAATGTCTATGCAATGTTTCTCAGGAAATGTTTATTTTCTAATAGTGGGAGATCAGAGACATTTTGTAAACAATGAACCCACATGTAAGAAACAATCAGTCAATTCCCAAAGCATCACATTTTTGACATAGGGTATTGCTGTTGTAACTTAACTCTGTGCCGGGCATAACTGCTGAACAACAAGGAGGATATATGTAAATCAGGTGTAAGTTACCACTGCCACAAAAACATGTAGTTTATGCCTCATTCACAAAAGCTGCCCACTTATGGCTATTGTAGAGGAGGAGCCAAGTACCCCAACTCCAACTGCCCCGCCTCTATTACCTATAGAGTGGAAACCAGAGTATGAGACATACACGGAACAGTTGAACAGACAAAGAGCAGAGAGTGGACTCTGTGCAGTACCAATAAGAGTACCTATACCTAAGAAGATCTGGGAGGCAAGGTACCCATTGAGAAAACCGTACCTGCATACAAGACAATATGATGGCCATTTAAATGAGATTCCTGAAGAGGCAGAGAAGATGAAAGGCAAAGATGAATGGTGACGTCACAACTGAACTGAGATGACGCACACAGAAGAGATGCAGAGACCAGAGAATGCAGATATTCTATAAGGCATCAAGAAATTATCAAGGATGACATCTTGGGATCATCTTGGGATCAAGGTGAAGAAGCTTATGCCACAGAAACAGATGAAGATATTAAGCTACTTTAAACGTGTACAGATGCAACAGAAACACAAGCAGCAAAGTAATCTTAACAGCTGGCTTCAAGCTTTATAGCAAATAAATTGCGGAAGCGCCAAAATATATAGATGCATATGGATGAGTAAAAGATGGATGTTTCCACTACGCATTATAAGCAGTGCTGAACGTCAACAAGAAGGCCTCATTTCAGGGTGTCGCAGTTAAAAAGTTAATTGAATTTACAAGTGAATCTCAGCAGGAGGAGTTGGATGAGCCAAGAAGCCAAGGTCTTATCCAAACTGGAATTGGCTGACATTGGATACAAATCGTGTGAAAGAAGAGATACTCCTGTTCGGAAGGCTTGAGCAAAACAAAAGACATCAGAGGACTATTAGAAAATAATATTAAAAACACGAAAAAGCTTGATTTCATGGTGTCCAGTCACGTGGAAGAAGGAAGTTGGCCGATCGAGGTGGTCACACCTACGCACGAGGGCAGAATGTGCACGCACTCCTTAAATTTCTCAGAGCACAGTACAAACTCAAGGCCAAACTTCAAAGCACTAATTGACACTGGTCTGTTAGCCATGTTCGGGCTCTCCCAGTCCAGACCAGCAGCAGGCAGCGGAGTTGGCCGTGCCATGTGTGGGTGCCCGCAGGCTGGAGTGTCGATGTGAAGGGGCAGCTACAAGCATTGGTCAGGGACTCTCACAGGATCCACTTTAAGCATCAGAAGAGATGCAGGACAGCAGCATCTAGTACCCATCATTCTCTGTCACACCCTCCTGCACACTTCGGGCCTTGTTGTCATCTTGAGTGTTTGCAGGGCAGTGGGGTGGCAGAGTATCACTCACCTTTAGATAGGCCCAGCAGCACAAGCACCCTCTCCATGGAGGGCCGTGGCTAGGTCAGGACTGGCATGATGGTTGTCTAGTCAGCAGCAAGCAGTGGTGTAAAGCAAAATGTGGGGGCCTCCCAGCGAGCAATGCTGAGGGCCCCTCCCAACTCGGTAACAAATCACAGGTCACGCCACACTCTGGGCCAGCCTAGATTATAACGCTTGTGCGATACGCACAAACATGCTGCTGAAGGGATATGCCGCACACTGCCCTAGGAGAAAGATATAAATATGTGTTTTAATGCAATATACAGCACACTTTCTGAGAAAAATTGTCTAAAAAGCTAGAGTGTTTGCAATTGTTGTGTAGGGTAACACCAATCCAATACATGTAAGTCATCAACAGTGCACAGGAACATTAATGGTTTGCTAGAGAAAATGCCATGCCACAATGAAAACATGTCCAACTGGCTGCACGATGTACACCAGTGTAGACACGTAATAACATTACAGTAAAGCATGCCAGGCCACATTTAGACATACCTAGACTGGTTGCACCAAAATGCCAGTCGAAGCAATAACACTCATAAAGAAGGAAACACACATTCAAGCCAGCGTCTCTGTGGCATCTAACAAAATGGCCAAACTCTTTAAAATCTGCGAGGAACTGGTCAATCCTGTTGCAGTCTTTACCTCTCCTGTTCCCTCCCAGGCCCTCTGTATGGCTCTGTCCTCTCACTTCTCCACTAAAACTCTCCCTCTTCCTCTCTCGGCCTCCCTTTGGCCATCTCTACCTGTCTTCCTCATTTCTCCTCTTTCTCTCTGACAACACCTGACAAGGTTTCTAGACAAGTCCTATCTATGAACTGTCATCCAAACAGGTGCTCCCCTGCTCCTCTAGAACCATCAAGGACCATATTGAAATCCTTGCTCCAACCTTGGTTGATTTCTGTAATCACTCTTTCGCCACTGGAACGTTCCCCTCTCCCCTTGTGCACCCACTCCTCAAGAAGCTGTCTGCCAATCCTGCCTGCTGAGCAAACTATCACCCAATCACCATAACCCCTATCCTGGGCAAACTGTTGGAAAAGCTAGCAATCTCCCAGCTTACTGTCCATAGTGAATCGGTTGGTTGTCTTCAGAGCTGCCAGAGGCATGGAAACTGCCCTCCTGAACACCTGTGAAGATCTGCTCTCTAACCTTGATTTCAGCATTCCTTCCGTCCTCATCCTCCTTGATCTTTCCTCTGCTTTTGGCACGGTCATCCACGCCAGGCTGATCAATCGACTCCATGAGAACCTGGGCATCATGGATCAGGCCCTTGAGTGGCTGACCTCCTTCCTCTTGGACCACCCCTCCCAGGTCCGACTTGGTCCCTTTCTCTCCGCCACATCTCTCTATACCTGTAGCGTTCCCCAGGGCTCCATCCTCTCACCCTGGTTTTTCAACCTCTACTTGGGCCTTTTGGCCCACCTGAACTCTACCTTCTCCTCTAACTTTCAGTGTTATGCAGATGACACTCAGCTTTCCTTCATGCTCCCCTCGGCCTCCTCTCCTCTCTCGCTCATCCCTGACTGTCTATTGGCAATTTAGGATTGAAGCACCTCCAAAGATCTCTGCCTTAATGCCAGTAAGATGGAGATTCTTCTCATTGGGACTCCTGCCCCTGCTTTCCCTCTCTCACTCTGTCCACCCGCCCTGGGCCCTCTTCATTCGCCTTCCTGCGAGGCAAAAAACCTTGGTGTCATCTTTGACTTTACTCTCTCTTTCTCTCTTCACATCTCGGACGTCGCCTATAAGTCCAACTACCAGCTGCCACTCCTCAAAGGGACTCTTCCCTTTCTCACTTTCGCCCAGAAGCTCACTGTCTCCAGAGCCCTGATTCTCTCTAGGCTGGACTACTGCAACAGCCTCTTTCTCAATTTGCCTTCCTCTACTCTCTGCCCTCTGCAACTAATCTAGAACAGAATGTACAAAAATGGGGTTTTGGGTGCACACCAATGTTTTGAATAAGTATAGCTACAAAATATTCAGATAGTAATACTAATCTCAAGTAGTTAGAGGTGCAGCGGAGGAAAAAGGGCCTTGGCACAAGACCTGACTATATACAAGAGGAAAAGAAGAGTAACCAAAATTGGAACCCTCCCGTCCCCTGCCCACTGTTTAAATCCGCCCTTGTGGTGATTAATCAACAATTTTGAAAATGTCAAGTTAGATTTCTCAGTGGTGCTGAGTTTCATTGTAGTAGTTTAATCACAAACAACATTACAAGTAGAGTTTCTAAAAACAACAGCATTTAATCAAGAAGACATATGCAAGCAAAAACGTACCCACGTATCAAAATGCCTATGGCCGACGCGTTTCGAGGTCGATCCTCTTCTTCAAAGGCCTAATAAGGCTTCCATTAGCTCCTTGAGCAACATCAATTCAATTGGCAAACAGGTAGTTACCGGGGCTGAATATCTCTCCTTCAACATCGTCCTTGTGATAGCTTTCCCAAATATTTGTAGTAGTTGAAAATTGCAGAAACACGATTCCTATCTTCCTGCCAATAATCTTGATTTTACCACGGTAAGTTTCAATTGGTGCTCTCGTAGTGCTTGCAGAGAGTCCAAAGCAGATCTAATGGAGCTTAAATGTGTGCTTGGCTTCTTAGCACAGTTAGGATTCAAGTGGGAACTCAAACCTTCATCAAAAGTTCATTTGAGATGGCTGTTTCACCAGATGACTGTAGAGCCCTCCATACATCAGGAGTGACCAGGATCGACTACTCCATAACTGGACGTCAAGACTTATCCTTGACCTCAAGCCCAGGGGTTGCATCTCTCCAGCCCTGAAATCGCTCCACTGGCTCCCGGTTGCTGCAAGGATCAAGTTCAACACCCTTTGCATTGTCCATAAGGCTTTCTGGGACTGTAGCCTGAACTACATCCAACACACTCTTCCAAAATACCTTCCTTCTCGAGCCCTTCGCTCAGCTACCTCCAACTCTCTAAGGGTTAGACGATTCTCCAGGCAGAGAATGGGGGTAGATCTCTTGCCTCTGCAGGTGCCTCCTTCTGGAATGGCCTCCCTGCCCCTCTCAAACTTGAGCTGGACCACCTGAGGTTCCGGAAGCAGCTCTAAACTTTCCTCTTCTCCTCTGCTTTCTCTCTCTCCCTCCACTGCTGGCCTACCTGACCTACCTGTCTGCTATACCAACTGGTTGCTTGGCTACCCTCAGAGTCTCACTGGGTCCAGCCTCTTTCTGGATCAGTCACCCTTGCACTGCCTCTGGGCCTATCACGCATTTAGGGGCTGCAACCATAACCCTACAGTCCCTTGTTCTCCTTACACTACCCAGAACCACGCTGCCCTGGCTGCACTTACTCAGAGCATTGCTGCCCTGTTTTTCCCTCCCCTCTCCCTTGCACCCCCCTACATTTCCCCCTGCACTTCTTGTTCTCGCACTTGCACGATCTGAATGAAACAATACCTAGTAAGATTGTTTGTCTTGTCCTCCCTCTATCTTCCCTCCCTTGTCTTGTCGTGCCTAGAAACAATTGTGTACAGGCACGTTATAAATGACTTATATCATATCATTTTATCACAGATGGCCGAAAAATATACAATACTGCAGTAAGAAACGACTAGATTGGCAGCACCCAAATGCCAGTCTAGCCAGGTAATTACACTTAGCAAGACTGCTTTATCAGAAATGCCCAGTTAAAAAAAGTCATACCAAACTGAGGAATGACTAGACTGACTGCAACAAAATGCCTCTTTAGCCACTACTACCACATATCATGCCTATTTAGCCCGGATATGAACACCCATTATGATTTTTCTGCACAACCCCCCGCCACACACCCCCTCTCCCTGCCACCCCTACCCCAACCTCCAAAGTCAGCTCTTTGGCCCAGAAT
This sequence comes from Ambystoma mexicanum, assembly GCF_040938575.1. NCBI lineage: Eukaryota > Metazoa > Chordata > Amphibia > Caudata > Ambystomatidae > Ambystoma > Ambystoma mexicanum. Next base: position 291,686,333 of record NC_090936.1, on the reverse strand, counting down.
TACCTCCACGTCCCTCTTCCTTTTCCCAGAGCTTAGGTATGAGGCTACCTGCCTCAAAGGTAAGTACTGGATGAGGAAGAGTGGGACAAGGAGTAATGAAATGTACAGGCAGCTAAGTCAGGCATTACCTCCATGTACCTCTACCTCATTCCAGTACTTGTGTATGAGGCAGAGAGCCTCATATACAAGTACTGCCTCATACACAAGTACTGGGACGAGAAATAATATGACTAGGAGTAATGAAGATGACCAATAAGTAATCAAGGTATTAAACACAAGTAGTGGTGCAACACCATTGAGTTGACTGGGATTCAGCACTACCCCTCCTCCTTCCCTGAAATGATGGGCTATGTTGACTCAACCTGGCTGACCTTCAGAGCAGTTGCCGGACAGAACAGGACACAGATGTTAAACGGCACCTGGGTTTCGCTGTTAACAAGAGCCCAGCAATTACTAACATAAAGCATTTCACTGTTAGTACCTGCATTCAAATGCCAAACTTTTTAGGCAATTAAAATCATGATGTGGGTTTGGTACTTGCATGCAAGGGGAGTGATTGGAAGGATAGAGAGGGAACAGGGGACCACTAATTCTCACAGCAGTCCATAAGTGGGTGCTTTCAACCTTAAAGAAGAGAGTTAACTGCTTGAAACATTGCAGCTGCACTATAATAGTCTCATTAAAATGTGTAAAGAAATGAGATGCCCACACACAAATAAGCTTGCCCCTCCCCCACCGCCTGTGAAGTTAGCACCTCTCCCAACATTTGAAGGGTTAACCTCCCCGAAATGAGGTTTTGTTGCACCCATGAACGCAAGCACACACACCATTCACCATATACACACAAGCACACCCACCCATCCATACATTTAAGTGTGCACCCTTTCACCATACACTTACACACGTACCCGTCATGGGGTTGAGGGGAGCCTGATTACTTCAAAAAGATATTGTTTCTTTTTAAAGTCACTCTGACTTCATAAATAAATTATTTCCGTTAAGGACCGAAACATAACAGAAATCATTTTTTGGTGAAGGCAGAGTGACACCAAAAATAAAATATTTATTTTTGAAGTCATAGGGTTCCCCCAACCCCATGACATGGAGGCCACCAGCTTAAGGTCTTCCATGCCATGGGATGGCGGGAACCGTCAGACTTCAAAAAGAACGTTTCTTTTTGTAGTCACTCTGCCTTCATAAAGAAATTATTTCTGTTACAAAAATAATTTCTTTATGAATGCCGAGTGAATTAAAAAAAAAAATGTTTTTCATTTTTTTGTTTCTCCAAGTGGGGCCCCCCTACCAGGACATGTGCTGGTGGGGCCCCCGTGCACCGCAGGGACTGTGGGGGCCTAAATTACGCAAGTTGTGGGGAGTGTTCTGGTGGAATTTCTAGAGCTTTGTTAATTTTTTGACGTGGCTGAAGCCATATTGTCCTCTCATACTCTAAGATGTACAGGCTCATAAACATGAAAGCAGGCAACAGAGCAACAATAAAACAATACAATCACAGAGGCTGTTATGAGTAAGCATAGAACAATAATGTAATTTAAGAAGTGCAGATTTATAGAAAGTGATTTGCAAGATTAAATATGTTTATTACTTAATGTACAAATCCTAATCCATCAGACAGCAGTAAACACAAAGAACACAACCTCATTTTGGGCAGCATGGAAGTCCAGCAGGTGATGTTTTCAGGCAATGCAAATACTTCATAACTGCAAATTCAATATTACCAAACATTCTCCCCTAGATGCTCCTATGCAGTTGTATACAATATCAAACATTGACATATTAAATCCAAAAATCACTGACTACTATAACAGGCATAATTACACCAAATCAAAGGCACCAATCAACCCATCATTCCATCCATACAAATAAAACACTAAGGATGTCTATGACAATCAGATGACAACTCACAATTTCACCACTAGATGTCAGTGGTAATGTCCATAAGCAGATGCAGGGCAGTGAGAGACCAACTCAGGTCCAGAGCATCGACCTCATTATGAGTGTGCCGATGCGGTAGTAACGTGCTGGTACTACCGCATACTGGTATGTTACCGCACTGGCACACTCCAAGTTTGCCGGTAGGTTGGTGCATTTACCACCAGCTCTGAGCTGGAGGTATATCTGTCACCTTACCGACAAAAACTGCCCGTATTAACAGCCTGTTAATACTTGCAAATCCCCCCATGGAGTGCTATGGGACTCCATGAAATGGGGATTTACCAGTGTTTCCGCCACTTGGAATCTGCCAGTAATTCTGGCAGACCAAGTGGCAGAGACAGTATTACAGTTTTTCGGTATCCCACTGGTAATACCACAAACATGTAATGAGGCCCAAAATGTTTAGCCACACTAACACTGAGTCAGTAGAGCAAATGTATGGAGAGGCAGCAGGCATTCTGAGTTACACGGTGATGGAAAGGATTTACAGGAGGAGAGACCACACACTTGGAGATGGGATGTTTCCACAGGAACCGCATACACCCCTTCTGCCTCCACAGGCAAACAGCGAGAGATCACCATGTCTAACCTCAATGTGCTTAATCAACAGACAAGGCTCATTCACAGAGTGAGCCACCCTCAGAATGGAGTCAGTACAGAAGCAGGAGGAATGTAGGCTGCACAGACAAACACTCGCACACTAATTGCTGCGCCTCTCATATAATGCCAGATTGCCACTCCCTAATCTAAAGACACAAGCCTGCCCAAGCAAGGTCCATCGGCAAACACTGATCCCCACTGATCTTGCCACTCTATCTTACCTCCCAATAACATAGACTGCCATAATATTAGCATGTCCACACTTGGATAGAATTGATAGAATTGATAGAATTGTGAATATTAGCATGCCCGCACTTCGATTGAACTGTGAATATTATCATGTCCACACTTAGACAGAGTTGTGAATATTAGCATGTCCACACTTGGATAGAATTGTGAATATTAGCATGTCCACACTTAGATAGAACTGCGAATGTTGGCCTGCGTCGCATCTAGATAGGACTTTGAATGTTAGCCTGCGTTGTATCTGGATAGGACTTTGAATGTTGTCATGCCCGCACTTGGATGTAATTGTGAATATTAGCATGTCCACACTTAGATGGAATTGTGAATATTAGCCTGCGTCGCATCTAGATAGGACTTTGAATGTTAGCATGCCCGCACTTAGATTGAACTGTGAATATTAGCATGTCCACACTTAGACAGAGTTGTGAATATTGGCATGCCCACACTTGGATAGAATTGTGAATATTAGCATGTCCACACTTAGATAGAATTGTGAATGTTAGCATGCCTGCACTTAGATAGAATTGTGAATATTAGCATGTATACACTTAGACAGAATTGTGAATATTAGCATGTCCACACTTGGATGGAATTGTGAATATTAGCATGTCCACACTTAGATGGAATTGTGAATATTAGCCTGCGTCGCATCTAGATAGGACTTTGAATGTTGGCATGCCTACACTTAGACAGAATTGTGAATATTAGCATGTCCACACTTGGATGGAATTGTGAATATTAGCATGTCCACACTTAGATGGAATTGTGAATATTAGCCTGCGTCGCATCTAGATAGGACTTTGAATGTTAGCATGCCCACACCTGGACGGATTTCTGAACATTGGCCTGCGCCGCGTCTGGATAGGATTGTGGGGGCCAACAAGTGCCACACTTAGACAAAACTCTGAATGTTAGCATGCTAAAGGTCAGGTAACCCACTAACCAATATAAACTCAAACTCTGCATATTTATCTCACTCAAAAAACTCACACAACCATCTCTCGCACAAAAAGCCGCACGCACTTCACAACACTGCAACAACACATAAGCCGGAGCAACAGCACACGCGGACTGACACCGATCCAATACCCGCACCAAAGCTCAGCACCCGGTGTATACCGAGTTGAAGCTGCCAACAGAACACCACTCCTCTCACTATCCTACTCCCTCTTCACCTTACTAACCCATCCCACCTTATCCTTTACAGATCCGCCAGAGAGCCTGGGGACCAATTCCGCTGGTGACGGTGCGCGATACAAATACCTTTAACATTTAACATTTAACTACCTGCCCACTATGTGGTGCTGCAGTTCGACTCTGGTACACAGAGAGTCATCCAGGGAGAGGCGTAATGCAGGCCAGGCTGACAGTTGACATGCCTACCCTAGGCCCTCCCTAGTCCAGGCCCCCCACTAAGCTTGCAAAGCCACCAGGCAGACTTTATAAGCCCCCTTTGCATCAGACCGCCATTAGGCCACATCCTCGCCTGGCCCAGACTCTCCACAAAGCTACCAAGCAGAGTCTGGTACACCTAATATAAGCAGTCCATTTTGTAGCTAAAACCCTTCGAGAGGTCAAAGGTCAAGTCAGCAAATCTTGGATAGTGGGTCAAAGGGCAAAGCCATAAAGTACCCGTGCAAAATGGAAACAATAATGGTTCAATTTATGGTGAAGCTACAAATCATTTCTCTGTACAAAAAGTGCTTACGATGCAGATGAATTAAGTTAGATTCACAACAAAAAATCAGCATACATTAAAGAAAATGAAGGCGTTTCGGTGGCATTCGCCTGAATAACGTTTATATTATTATGACAATTTTTTGGGATGCTATAAGTAAATATGAAAAGCGCTATATACAACTCAATAAATACAAAATGGAAAGCTGGACAGTCTCAGCAATTACCCATATGTCCAAGATGCATAAATAAATGTTGATCCCACAACATCTTTATTCAAAGCTGTCTATTTAAATTTACAAAGAACCCCCTAGGGTAAATGAGTAAAACAAAACAAAAAGAACAGGGAAAAACTAAAAGAAATTCGAATTTTGCTCTGACCGAGAATGAGTATTATTAATTGCTGAGAATTAGCACACATTGCCTTTATATGTGGTTTAATGTATAGCACGTAATTGCATTGCTATCAGAAACACATACGCTAGACAACAAAGAGCACTGTTCGGAGCAATCCTGCAGCTGGGTGCTTTACAATAGGTGAATAGTAGTATGAAGGATGAGAAACCAGGTGGGACCAATAGACAAAATGGCACATCAAATGGGGGCAACAATGCCAACACCTTTTCAAACTATATTTAATATTTTATGATGCTCCAACACGTACTTAAGTACTCCTTAAAACTTCCAGGGAGTCTAATACAGTAATGGTTGAATCCGTGGGCGGTGATACGATTTGTTACTTTCCAACACCAGGAAGACGCAAATAGATACCAATATGGTACAGCCACACAATAGCAGCATTGTTAAGATCCAGGATACATGTTTAGAAGGCGGGCACACAGACAAGTTGGTTCCCCGTTATGCAATTTCTACAGTTGGCCATAAGGGGGATCCATAGTGCTAAGAAGATACATTCGTAAATGCAGGATTGGTAAGTGGGGGATACTCGGGGAGTCTAGGGATGTAGGCTATGTATGGTTGGAACACGTATGATGGAGGGCCTTTACACAACTCCGGACAGAAAGCCAGGATTTCAAGCTTGGTTTCATCCACCACGGTTTGGTTGCTATCATCAAGCCCGATGGTATGGTGTTCCAGTGTTTGGCACCCACCCCTAATGAGGAGTCCCATTTGTGTTTGAACCTCCTGAAGCGATGTATGATCCAATTGTTCCGTCCTCTTGAGCTTAGGTTGCTCCTAGGGACATACCTAATGATGCATGAGTTAAAGTAGGTAGGACCACTTTAGCCTAGGCTCGGATGTAAGAGTTTTGAAAATATATTGTTTAGTTATGGTAAGCCATTTTAGGGGTCTCACCGCTAGTGAGAGAGGGACCCATTATAAATATCATTAACAGGGTATTTATTTGACAGTGGACCTAGCTTTAGGAAGGAACAGAGGGCTTTACATGTCATAGGGTGGAAGTACACAGTGAGGGAATCAGAGCTACAAGGGAGCAGGAGCGAACAACGGGTCAAGAGGAGGCAGGCAATTTGGACGCAAAGGATCTACAAGCAACCATAAGAGGAAACAGAGGTGTCTCGGGTTAAGTGGGGAGTGTGTGTGGAGCTATGTATTAGGAAGTATACATTCCTTGAAGAGGAGGGTCTTCAACTCTTTCCTGAAATGTAGAAAGTGAAAGGTTGTGTCTGGTGTTGACTGAGAGGAGGTCCCAGAGTCTGGGGGAGTAGACAGAGAAGGCTTGCCTTCTGATTCCTTGCTTCCTGCACCAGCAGAGTTAAAGTCTGCACATGTCCTCAGTTCTAGAGGATCATATCCCTCCTGAGATGCAGAGATTGTCAGCAAGCTAGTTGGGGGACTTGAGGGTGATTGTAGATGATGCACCAGGATTTGAAGAAGATGCGTGGTTGCAGCAGTTACAAGTTCAGCTTGATGAGGGTCAGGATGATTTGGTCTAATTTGCAGAGTCCTTTAATGAGTCGTGCTGCAGCATATAGCACACTTTGTAAGGGCATCAGGGTGTCTGCCGGAAATACTTCCAGAAGGGCATTGCTACACTATCCAGGTGGGAGAGGACCAAGGTTTGGACACCAGATATGACGTTATTTGCTGCGATGAAGGGCTTAATTTTATGCAGGAGGGACATTTGGTACCAAGGCTTTTGTTTCTTCCTTGCTATATGCTCCTTGAAGGAGAGGTGCCTGTCAATCTAGAACCAAAGGGATTTGATGCAGGCAGTCAGATGCAGTGATAAGTTCAATGTTTTTCGTGGACAGCCAGGTCTTGATATTAGGGTGTTCATTGTTGTTGGTCAGAAGTAGGAATTCAGTCTTGGAGGTGTTGGGATTCAGGTAAGCACTGGACAGACAGGCCTTGAGCCTGTGGATGTCTTTAATGGAGGATATCTTGAGGTAGATCTGTATGTCATCTGCCTATTGGTGGAGACAGGATGGTTCTGAGCGGTTCTGTGTAAAGGTTTAAGATCAAGGGAACAAATTGCTCCTTGTGGGACTCCACAGGTGATGGGTAGAAGTGGTGACCTAGAAGAATCTATTGGGATGATTTGGTGGTGGCAAGCAAGGAAGGATTTGAACCAGCTAAGGATTGTCTTGCTTATCCCGATGCAGTGATGTAGAATGTTGGTGAGTGTCAGTGGTCTACTGTGTCAATTGCTGCTGAGGGGTTAAGGCAAACCAGGAGGCAAGTTAATGCCATGGCTTGAGTCCAAGAAGGAATCACATGACTTTGTTTTGAATTAACTGCGACTTGTACAAGGGCTCAAGTTACTTATATTTTCTGTGTAATTTCATGGATGGGGACCATTTTCCTCAGGGCTTGCAGCTGGAGATGGGATTTCTGAGATAAGCAGTTAATCTTGGAATTAAAGAAAAGCATGTGTTGAATTATTCGTTTTGGTTTTTATCTTGTCCTGCCAGTGTTGGTGGGGTGCCGGTTGGGATGGTAGGCACTCAAATGGATGGATATTCAGGGTTTGGAGACCAAAGATGGCATTCTGGGCCTTTGTTGCATTTGGTTCAATGCTTTTGCCAATCATCGAATCCTGGATTTTCTGGAGTAGACTGGGGATGTAATGTTTCTCAGAATTACCAATGTCTAGTAGAATCATCAGCATACAATTGGAAGGTGGAGGTGAATGATTCTATTAGGTCAGTCAACTTGGGTGAAATAATGGATACTTTTGGATCCCCCAAATGTATAGTTGACAGCAGGTATCTTACGTCTACACTCTTTCTTTGGATGGGGTGGTCATTTAGGTAATCGGCAGCTATTTTATGGCCAATCCCTTCATGGCCATCTTGGATTATAATGTTTGTATTGGTTGCAAGTGGTTGACCACAACACTAACGATAAATCTAGGAGATCAGAGGCAACTGGGAAGTTTGTATCTAATGATTTGAGAATGCTTTATGGGCGAATGCCAGATTAAGAATAATGACAGAGATGGTCCAATTTGATGTGGTGTCTTAATTGGCTGGTAGTGGTATGAAGTGAAATAATGTGATCTTTAGTTATATACCAAGTATAACTGAAGATAGAATATTTACAGTATAGGGGAAGGATAAACTGGGAATTACAATGTCCCTGGTTGGGGCAGGGTCACCTTCCAGGAAGAGCAGGTGGGTTCTAAGGGCAGATTCCAATTCAGAGACAGTGGTGATGGTTTTGATATTGTGGGTGCTCCAATGAGAGGGTCAAGGAAAGGAAATGAGAAAAAAGGAGCATTGGTGAGGTGCAGCATAGGAGGCTGCATGGGAGAAAGATTGTGTAGGGTGCTGGAGTGTTCATTTGAGCTTTATTTCGGAAATAGTATCCATAAAACCACGAAATCACAATACACATGACTTTGAAACTTCTTTAAACAAAACCAATCACTAGGGCATAATAAAATAGAAAATATATAAGTTCCAAGAATGATGAATTTACATATTTAAATCCACCTAGACAGTACTCCTAAAATGCAATCCCATCAATTGTCCAAATGATCCAGAGTGCTGGATGTAAGGTTACAAGGTGGAGAGCAGATGTTGATAGAAGCAGCAGGTTGGCAGGGGCTAGGAGGTGCTAGAGTATAGGGCAAAGAAACTGGCAGACTGAGCTGAAGAGCTAGAGAGAGGAGGATAGTGGACATATGGCTTAAAGGGCAACGGAGAGCTTGTGGGTTGAGATCAGAATAAGGAAATAGACTTGCAGAAGTAGCTGGATTTAACATCATCCAAGCCAGCAGACAGAGCAAAGGGGGCATAATTGCAGGAGGTCAGGAGTAAAGGAGAGCAGTCTTTGAATCAGTTTCATACATGGAGTTGTATGCTGTTTTTAAGAAAGTAAATCTACAGGGAGCACCATGACTGGGGTGGGGGCTTGCATGGCTTGAGTTGCAAAAGTGTAGTGATGCTCAAAGGGAGGACTGAGTTGAAGCTGAAGTTGAGAAAGACTTGATCAATAGAGGAAGCCTCGGTTAGCGTGAGGGATAAGAGTGAGGATCTGACTGTGGCTACGTATGAGGTGAGAGCGTAATTTTGAACTTGAAAGGAAGTGGAATCTCAAGATTCATCTCCATTCAATCATTGGGGCTATCCTTCTGGGGTAGCCCCAATGATTGAATGGAGATGAATCAATAGAAAGGATGCATGGGGACAGGCAGGCTGATATGAGGATAAGGTCAAAGGACATGGGCTGTAGGTCAATGAGGTGGATTAAGCAGTGGTCAGACAGAAAGCATCCAATACAAAGTCAATTTGAGATTTGTGAAAGGTTGTAGTTCCCTAGCAGGGCAATATGGCCTCAGTAGGAAGGGAGTCGAAACATAGGCCCGGATCAGGGAAAAGGGAAGTGAAAGGGCCAGGAGGCCTATAAACAAGACGATGGGAGGAGCTCTGAATGAAGGATCTATATTGAAAGGAGGCAGTTTGACATTTAGATGGTATAGTGGGGGCAGCCTCAAATGTAATGTCACAGTGTTACAAACTAAACTGCTATGGAGCAGACCTCAGGAGGTGTTTCATGCTGTTGGGTAAGAGAAGCACAGCTCAGTAAAAAGTTTATTTTTGTTCACAAACACACCCAGTTCCGGATGAAACGTCTATGGGTGAAATATAAAACCTAGGTCTATTCTTGCACTTGGGTTGCACCAGTCAGCCACCCAGGATATAGTGCCATTGGTTTCAAAATGTTACTGGTAGTAAAAAAAGAAAACATTGCAGCATAAATCGTAGGTCTTTGCACCTTTTATGCTTGAGTCAAAGAGTAATCTGTAGCTATTACTCTTCATAATAATTTTGTGACTCCTATGACAAAGTACTCTGTCTTACTCTGCATATGTTTAATGGAATGACCAAAGGGGCTGGGTACCTCTTTGCACTAGTGAATGAAAGATCCAGGGGCGGTATGTGGCCAACCTCACACAATGCCTATTATTGGACATGCAACAGTCACATGACGTGTAAAGATATCGCTGGCATATCTAAGGGGCTTTCTACCACTATCAAGTTCAACTTGGAGAAACACAGTGACTGGTTTCCCTTGCAACTTTGGTGAACACTTTGGTGGGAGAAGAGCTTGGTAGAAGTCAGCAGGAGGATGTTGGTGAGAATCAACAGGACGAGGTTTGAGGGAGTCAGCAGGAGATGTTTGGTGGAAGTCATCAGAAGGTGATTGGATTAGAGAACCAGGAAGTGGTTGGAGCATAATTTCAAGAGGAGTGGTAGTTGAACATTGGGAGGTGGCTTGGGAGAGGAGTCAGAGGGAGTGCAGAAGGCAAGCAAGGTGGTATCCATCCAGAACAGGAGGAAATGAGAGGGCATGCTCGGCCAAAGGCAGGGGCAAGGCATGAGACATTGATCTGAAGGGTTTAATCCCATGGTGGGGGAAGGAAACGCGCATATGGCAGGAGAAGAAGGGCTAGAAGAGGAGTAGAGAGGTCACAAAGAGGGAAAACATCAAGTGAGGTAGGTGATAAGACCCTCTGAAGCTTGCATTTAGTTGCCGATGTCGTAAAGTCTATTAGAACGTCTGGTTGTATCTACTGGTTATGGTGGAGACACAGACGCATCTACAAGAGGGATTACGGGGTTCATATGACGCCATTGACAAGAGGAGAACCAGAGAGAGTACCTCAGAGATTGGGAGTGACAGGCTGGTACACATAAATGTTGTCAACTTGATATGGAAAACCTCCACCAGTTGGAAACTTTGGGGAGCAACTGTTCTGACACTTAAAATGTATGTTTTGAGTTTGACCCAGGATAAGGCCATTTTATCGTTTACCTGAGCATGTGTTTGACAGCTTTGTGGACCCTACTGAGTTGTATGATACCCCTGTTCGGAAACACACTCTTTCAGAGGCAGTTATATGATCAGTGAGCATTGAGAGCACTGGCTGATGGGTAAAATAATACATTTCACGTTTTAGTAGAATTTCATGTTTTGCAGCAAATTTGGAAATAACACATGCCACGTTTTGTGTTGCAAGTGCACCGTCACTATAAGATGGGTTATCTGAATAATAGAATATCAATAGTATGAACCATGGCACTTGTATGTGAGCTCGCTTTCACGGAAGAACATGAACACTGAAATAAAAACAATGTTTCATGTAATTTACATGTGGGGTGTTGCTCATGAGCAAGCCCTCTCCTTTGAGCCACACCTCCCACCATAACTATTCATTTAGAAATCATATCACAGTCTTCTGGAGGGGCCCTAGATGTGACACGTGGGCCAGCCTTTATTTCTTTTCTTCCAATTGTTGCTGACTAATGTTTGGTTGGCAAATTACTCATGAATTCAATTTAAAAGGGAATTGAATGGTTCTATGAAATAGTCAGAGACACAGGAGGACTTAGTCAAATGAAATTGGTTCAACAATAAGAAAATGGTGATCCTGCCCTCAGACCCTTCTACTTCCCACAGCTGGGTCATTTCTCATGCCAGGGGTTTCGTACAGATTGATAGTGAACAAAGAGTTAATCACAGAGTTAATCTAAGATCACAGCAGGTTTCCTGGGCGTCCTCAGCATCCTTACTTGTTTTTTTGCTCACCCTCCTATCCTCCCCCCAGCCCCTCCAGTACTATCTGAAATGGCATCTGGCCTAGTACGATAGTGGCTTGTTTTGTTCCTCCCCTCCCTTTCTGCACCCTCTCCCTCACCTTTTGTTTATCTCCGTCCGGCTCTACCAGAAATGTCGTCAGGCCTAGTACAGTAGTCACCTGTCTGTTTCCAATTCCTTCCCACTCTCCCCTTCCGTCATTAACTAAGTATTAGATCTTGCACTATCTGAAATGTCCGTTAGGCCTTGTATGGTAGTCGCCTGTCTGTTTCCATTTCCTTCCCACTCTCCCCCTCCCTTCCTTATCTATGTCTAAGCTCTTGCACTATCTGAAATGTTGTCAGGCCGAGTATGATAGTTAATTTCACATCCTTAGTGTTCATGGCCTGTAAGAATGTCATTGTATTTTCCTTTGTTCCCTCCCTTGCCTTGGAGCACTTTGAAACACATTGTGTATAGGCGCTATATAAATAAACTATCATATCATATCGTATCATCCAGACACAATCTCATCATCTGCTTCTCTCTAACAGGTCACCAGTATCACCTGAATCTATCTAAGTGATTAGAGCACTTGGAGACCAGGCAAATTGCAGTGGAGTGTAGCATAAATTCAATTTACACAACGTAACATAACATAATGCAACCCAACATGACATTCTGGCTCACTAGCACCAAGGAGAACTCAAAATCCCCTTTGCATAGCTCTACAACATTTCTCCCTACTACCACATGTACACCATTTTCCAGCACCCCCTCTATCCTGGTATAAAGGAGCTGGTAGTAAATTGAGCACTATACCAACATCAGGGGATCACCTCTGAATATACAGACACCCCCAACTGCCATCACCATCAACCACTTAGAAACATACCTGCACACAAGAAACAGGTAGTTCTGGCCTGAAAAAATCAACACTTTGAGTTGCTCCTTCCTCACTTACTACTTCCACTAACCCTCATCTGCCTCTTCTCTTTTAGAATCATGAGCCAAGAGGCCGCCAAAATGGCAGGCCATGCACTTTCTAAGACCACTTTACATGACATTACTTCTACTTACATGCTCTGTCATTTCTGAATGACTCAAGCGAGACAAGGAGCCATCATGCCTTGAAGTCAGACTGTTTTGCATATGCCTGGAAAGAGCGTCGCTGGGTTTCTTTGTTTTGCATAAAGAGCAATAATGATTTAAATGACGCACATTTAAGAGTGGTAGGAAAGACGTCATGTGTAGGCAGATTATCACAGGCATTTAGACATTTTGGATAACGGGTGGAGGGGGAGTCCTTTGTTGAAGTGTGCAATGGTATTTTCTGCATATGCATTGCGCTATATCATAGGCTCAAAATCTAAAAAGATGCACAATACATTACTCTTAAAAGTGTTCTAGGCTTTTAATATGAGGAGAATCTACTCCCAAAGTTTTAACCTGCTTAAGCCACACTCTACCATTTGTTGTCATGTGTATCTCTTTTATTGGCCTATGCTTGCGGCTGACTCCCACCCTGACACAGCCCCCTCTAACTTTCACCTTTCCATCTCCAATACCCTGAACATCCTTGCCCCTGTCATGAGGGTGCTGCTGAAGCCTGCCAAAAAGTGCAACTCTTGGTACGACTCTTATTTGGCTGACCTTAAACGCAAGTGCAGGGCAGCAGAAAGGAAATGGGGAACTTCAGGTGCACCCTCTGATAACCTGGCCTGCCGACTTCTGCAAAGGCAATATAGACTCTGCATCTGGTTCAAAGAGGGTTGGCCTTACAGACTTTAAGAGTCCATATTCAAGCCTGCATCTCTGTGGCATCCAGCAACACGGCCAAACTTGTAAAAGTCTGTAAGGCCAACCCTACTGCAGCCTCATCCTCTATTGCATCCACCCAGGCTCTTTGAGGGGCCCTAGGTGCACACTTCATGGCCAAAACACAGGACATCCTGTCCTCTCTCTTCTCCGCACCCAATCGTGCACCATCATCTCTTGGGCCTCCCTTGGTCACCCCCACCATGACCCCTCTCGTCTCCTCCCTCTCCCCTGTCACACCTGAGGAGGTTTCTAGACAAGGCCGGTCTTTGAAAGCCTCTTCCAAACAGGTGGACCTTTGCCCCTCCAAACCATCAAGAACAACATTGACTCTCTAGCTCTAGCTTTGGCACACCTCTGCAACCTCTCCTTCACCACCAGAGTTTTCCCCACTTCCCTCGAGCATTTTCTTGTGCACCCTCTGCTCAAAAAACCCTCTGCTGCTCTTCTATTCTGGCAAACTATGGCCCAATTTCCATCACTGCTTTCCTGCGCAAACTCCCGGAGAAGTTAGCTATCTCTCAGCTTTCCCTCCACACTGAATCTGTTGGTTGTCTCCATGACCATCAGTCTGGCCTTAGAGCATCCAGAGGCACAGAAACGGCTCTTCTGAACACCTGTGAAGACCTGCCCTCAAACCTTGATTCTAACTCCCCACTGTCCTCAGTCTCCTTGACCTCTCCTCTGCTTTCGATACGGTAAACCACAAGATCCTGATCTTCCATCTCTGTGATACCCTGGGCATCACAGACCAGGCCCTGACGTGGCTAGCGTCCTTTCTCTCTGACCGTCCTTCCGAGGTGGAAGTTGGGTCTTTTCTCTGTGCTATCACTTTCCCTACTTGTGGTGCCCCCCAGGCATCTAATCTACCCCCCTGGTTTTTCAATGTTTACATTACCCATCTAGCCCACAAGATCTCTGCCTTCACCTCCAACTTGCAGTGTTATGCGGATGACACACAACTCTCTTTCAGGCTACCCTCTGCCTCTTCCTTATCCTCTCTGATTCCTGACTCTGTCCACAATTCAGTCCTGGTGTGCTGCTAATGGTCTCTGCCTTAATGCCAGTAAGAAAGAGATCATCCTCATTGGAACTCCTGCTCCCGCTTTCCAACTCTCACTCCGGCTGGCCTCCCTTGGTCCTGCACCCTCACCTACCAGTGAGGCAAAAAACCTGGGGCTCATTTTAGTCTTTGCTCTCTCCTTCTCTTCTCACGTCTCGGACATGTCCAAAATGCCCCAGTATCAGCTGCACCTCCTCAGAGCTATTCTACCTTTTCTCATCTTCCCCCAGAGGTTCAACATTTCCAGGGCCCTGGTTCTCTCCAGACTGGACTACTGCAACAGTCTCTTTCTCAATCTTCCTACATCCACCCTTCGACTTCTTCAACTTATCCAGAACAGAACCGCAAGACTTATCCTTGGCCTCAATCCCAAGGACCGCATCTCTCTGGCACTGAAATCACTCCACTGGCTCCCCGTGGCTGCAAGGTTCAAGTTCAAGTCCCTCTGCATAGTCCACAATGCTTTCTGGGGTCGGGGCCCTTACTATCTACAATGCTCTCTTCCTAAATGCTCTCCTTCTAGAGCCCTCCGCTCTGCCTCCTCCAACTCTCTGTGGGTGAGCTGTTTTTCCAAACAGAGATTTGGGGTAGATCCTTATCCTCTGCAGGAACCTCCCTCTCGAACAGCCTCCCTGCCTCTCTCTGTCTTGAGCCTGACCGTCTTAAGGTCTGGAAACTCCTCAAGACCTTCCTCTCCTCTTCCTCTTTCTCTCTCCCTCTCCCCTACTAACCTCCTTCTCTTTCTCTCCTGCTTCCCTCCTTCTTTCTCTACCCCAACCGACTCAGTTTGCTTACTGGCCGCCTGGTTCACCCTCAGAGCCTCACAGGTCCCAGGCTCCCCCGCCAGCCTTGCACTTGCCTCTGGGACTCTGCACTCTGCTTAGCACTACTGCACTTGGAATATGTTCCATGAGAGGGGCAACTACTCTGCACTTAACCCAGGCCCCTACTGGACTGGGCGCACTTGTTCCCCTCCCCCTCCATCGCACTTCATGTCTGCGCACTTGCACCTCCTAGTATGGTTGTTTATTGTTCTGTATGTCCTTTTCCCTTTCTACCCCCCTCTCCCCTGATTCTTTGTCACGCACTTATACTAGTAGATATGCCTTTGGCCTAGTATGCTAGTTATTGTTGTTAGATCATTTAGAATCTTCAAGGCCTAAGAATGACGACTGCATTCCCTTGTTCCCTTCCCGTTTTGAAGCACTTTGAAACACTTCACTTGTGTATAAGCGCTTTACAAAGAAACAATTACAATCACAAGCAATATATATATATATATATATATATATATATATATATATATATATATATATATATATATATATATATATATTCAGGGGAAAAACGTAAGTTGCAGGGACGTTAAGGTAAGAACTTAATGCAACAAAACCACTGAAATTCAGCTAAAGCCACCTTAACTTCGCATCCCCTAGCAAGCTACGGCCATGCCCACTGTATTTTTTAAAACACTGTTATGCCACTAGCCATGGCCTTTGGACGTGGCCTCTGTGTATTTTAGAACACTACCAGACCACTAGCCATGGCCTTCGCACATACTCACTGTATATTTTAAAACACTACCAGATCACTAGCCATGCCCTTTGCCCATGTCCAGTGGGCTCAGCCTCCGTCCGTGGCCAGTGTATATTTTTGAACATTACCAGACCTTTTGTCACCCCACTGTTTTTTTCCGCGCCACTGGCCATGGCTTTCGGCCATCCCCAGTTGCCACACCCTTCAGCCATGCCCACTGTATATTTTAGGACATTATCAGACCACTAGCCATGGACTTCCACCATGGCCAGTAAGCATGGGCTTGTGCCGTGCCTACTGTATTTTTAAAACACTATTATCCCACTAGCCATGTCTTTTGACATTGGCCGCTGTATATTTTAGAACACTACCAGACCACTAGATATGGCCACTGTAAATTTAGAACGTTAGCAGACCACTAGCCATGGCATTTGTAATTTTTTTAAAACACTAACAGGTTTTCGGCTTTGCCCACTGTATATTTTAAAAACAAAAAACATTTGCAACCCCCTGGCCATTCGCCATGGCCAGTAGCCACCGCCTTAGAGGAGGGGGAATGATTGAGGTGGGGAATAGAGGGGATGGGGAAGTGTGTTTACATGACTGTAGGAGAGGAGAGTGAATGTGTTGGGCTGGGAAGGGGGTGGTGGGTGGTGAAAGGTGGGGTTCAGGGGGTTTAACCCCTGGATCGCCTTCCGAGTGTGGGTGGTGGTGCCATTATGTGATATTTCAGCATTGTAAAGGTCACTCAAAATTAGCCGAAAAGAATCAGTCTTTTTTGTGTTTGGGATTTAAAATGCAGAAATATCACATAGAACCAGCTATATAGATAGATAAATATAACCACAGCCTTAACCCATACATGTACCTTTATTAATTAATCCACATTAGGGCCAGAAGGATAAACTAAATGGAAAAAATATTGTACAATTAACTATATTCCGCAAGCAATCCTTCTCTTGTCATGCACCCACCCTCTGGAACTCGATCCCGGTGTCGGCTCGGAATGCCCCCACAATTCTCCAATTTCACAAATCTCTCAAAACATGGCTCTTTCAACAGCACCTGACCAAGGACTAATTCCAATGGATGCACATACCGATCCGCAGACCTCACAGTACTGCGCTACTGTGAAAAACAATGTCAGCCCAAATGCTGGCTACCCACACTCTGTACAGTGCTCTGCTGCTCTGGAGCTAGCTCAGTGAACAAAAAAAGAAAATGTTAAGGTTGAATTTATTATTAAATTTCATAATATAACATAAAATGTGTTCAAACATTGGAACCTTAACTAATGCTCAAAAATTATAAGTAAAACATTAACATAGGCACGTAGCAATAAAACTACATTGTATCCCAAAAACACAATAGCATACTAGCAAACACACAGTACATGCTACAACACTCAAATGTAACAATGTTAACAAATACAATTATATATAACATATTTTAAATCACCTCAAAACATAAACTCTCGATTACCAACATATCTTGCTTATAGCAGCAGATACTCTTAGTGGCATATTCAAACTGCATTTCACCCCAACTAACATTCACATGCCAAATGCAAGCAAACGCACATAACATCATTTTTCAAACCCAAAGTATTATTAACACCTCATCAGCTTGATGACAATCCAAGACAACAAGGTGAGTTAAGATGTATGCAATGTTCGTTTCATTGGGGGATTACCTTATTTGAGTGTTTAATTATGTTATCAACCTTAATGTTGGCATTCTCGGTATTTATAGAGTTTGCCTTTTCATATATAGTAGTATTATTTTTCTTTTAAAAATGTTCCCACTGCTAAAACATGGTCTTGTTTGGCAACACGTCGAATATATACTTAAACATTGGGGCGGGGTGAATCTTGTGTGCCCCTTCAAATGCTCCAAGACTCCCAAGGTTACTTTAGAAGGTACCTCAGCATAAGGATTCATGTTTGATTTAATGCAATAACTAGATCATATCTGCTCTAAACGTGTCTGCGTGCCACTTGTGTAGTGTACCTATAGATAATAGTCTTTCATGCAAATGTTCTGTATCTCTAACTGGTGATCTATATGTCACGATGCCATTTGCACCTCTCTGTCTAGGAGAAACAGGAGTGCATTTTGCATAATCTATAAAATACCCAGCCCATATCCGTTTTCTTCTCATAAAAGGTTTTTGGCACCTTTCCCTCTCATACAAGTGTTAGCTGCCGCCCCAATTAAAGGATGCTACGAAGTTGGACGCTAATTATGAGCTGTCTATGAAGAACCTTTCATCCGTGCTTGATTAAAAACCAAACACTTTAGCAACACCCAATAGACAATTCTTCTATTTTAATGTAAAATGTTGTAACATGTTCAATGTAAGCAGTGCCGCTTCATAGTGCTGACCTTTACACCCTACTTCTAACCTAAACCGCATAGAACATTAGACATGCGTTCCAATTCCTTAAAATCCTAATGCCCCTTAATGTCTGTGCTGTGAAGGACTATTGGATGTAATTGTGGAACTCACAGTGACTTAATTTGCTGGGCTCGGAGGATAGCTCAGGGGCGATGCATTTGTCTTGGAGGCAAGACAATGCTGAGCAACAAAGGTTCGAATCTCGCTGAAGCGCATTATAATATATTTATTATACCCGCTGCCTTCTAACATCCCTTTCAGCAAGACAGTAGTTGATATGGTATTTGAATGTATCAGTCAGTCAACACACTTTTATTCGATATAAAATCTTCAAGTCAATACATATAAAAATTAACAGTATAAAATTCATATCGATATAATTGAGTATTCTTCAGAAAGAAAGCACAGAGGAGAGCTCTGCTCGCAGCCTCTAACATTAGCTTTAGCTATCTACATTTGATGGCAGAATGTAACAGCTTCTTTCTTAGCAACCAAGACCTGTGAGTGTATTGAGCAACTGCAAAGACTACATGGGATAGAATGCTCTGCCGCAAGAACATCATTGCTGTTCCAATGTCCCTTATCCCAGCCTCCTTCAGTATTGGCTTCAGATACATATGCCGCAACTGCTTTGTTTTTTCGCACACCAACAAAAAATGCATCATTGACTCGGTTGCCTCCTCCTACATCATACATTGGTCCAAATCCGAGACTGTGCAGGTGTGTATGAAGACAGCTACAGGGAGAGTCCCTAATTTCAGTTGCATATATAGGTACTTTTCTTATGAGGGGGTAATTAGGTCTAGGTTGAGTTTTCTGCCAGGAGTCATGAGTTCAAGGTAAGCAGGTCCTTTAATGGTGCCAACCTCCAGCTGATAATGGTGCCAACCTCCAGCTGATCCCTTGCTCTTTGAGCTGCACAATTCCTTAGGACTTTCGTTACTCCAATCGGCTGGTTTTGAGGATTGTGCCATAAATTACGTCCCCCTATTTCATAGAGGGTCTTTTTAACATGGCAAAGCCAGTCAGTTGTCTTCTCCCCATCCATAGACAACACATGGCATAAGGCGTCTCTATATTTTTCCAACCCTTCCTGGTTCCACAGTCTTAACCAACAAAGGGCTGGGCTAATGGACGCCAAGGCGGCCACAGGGGTTACCTTAAGTTCCAGGAGTACCAAAGTGGAGGGAGTACTCTTGGGTAACAAAAACAGTTATTTTATACACTTTAGTTTGCTTGGTATCAATTTTACAAGGCTAGCATGCCCCACATTTCAGCCCCATATAAAGCAGCCGGAACAACCCGCTTTCCATATAAGTATAATGCTGCCGGGATTGCTCCTCGTCCATGACTTACATGGAATGCCTGAATGGAACCCCCACATTTTTCCAAGGTAGAAACCGAGCGTCTCACCTGGGCAACCCATCCCTCAGATTCTTGGAATCGTATCCCAACATTTTTAACTAGATCTAATTGGTTTTCGTTCACCTTTAGCAGCAAAGGCCTAGATTTTGCAAATCGAGGCTGGAACACCATTACCTTTGATTTTACGATGTTCAAATGCAATTGCAGCTCTTTGTACTTGAGTATCAACAGGGATTTTTCCAAAGCTTGCAGTGTTGTGGCCAGTAATACTGCATCGTCTGCATAAAAAATAACACAGGGTACTTGTCCGCAGCCATTTTAGGGCAGTCTTGGCACTCTTTTAGCAGTTTGTCAATTATCTCTTGTATATACAAGTTAAATAGAAGAGGTGCCAGGGCACATCCCTACCTCATCCCCTTTGTTACATCGAAAGCTGTCGTGTTCTCGCCTCCTAGACCATTTACCTTTAATTTTAATTAACAGTGGCGCTATTTCTGGATTAGAGGAGCCTAATTATCCAGATCAAATATGGTGGAGCTTTACGTAAAGTTATCAGTTTCCACAGAGTTCCCTTGGATACTGAATCAAATGCTTGAGGAATGCAGCACATAATTTAATTCGCTTCAAAACAGTGTATTTCTGGATCAAAATATGAAGCAAAAAGCAATGGTCTATGGTTCCTCTGTTCCTTCTAAAGCCAGCCTTCAGTTTGCTTATAATATTATTACTTTCTGCCCAACCTTGTAAATATCTTAACATGATCCCCAAAGAGTTTGCCTGCACTATCAAGGAGAGATATCGGATGAAATTGGCCGGCTGATTCCTCTCATTTCTTTTTGTACAAGGGAATTATAGCGGCCTTACGTCATGATTCTGGGATTGCGCCTTTCCTTATAATTGCAATACCGTGGCCCAGATATCCACCTCATCCTTAAAGAGGTCTGCAGGGATGAGGTCGGGTCCAGCTGCTTTGCCACCTTTTTGGAAGATAATTGCTTGTTCTACATCACCTATAGTAATGCACAACTGATCAATGAAGCACCCTCCTGGTTGATTGGTGGTGGGGGGACTTCACCCTCGTGCCACTCTTCTGCACCAATGCAGCAGTTGAGTGTCTGGTCGCCTTTCAAAACCTTGTCTGTACATTTTTTTAGAGTACTATTTTTGTTTTATTGTGAACGAGCCCAATGCAGCTTGTTTTTGTCTACACCCTCCTTTGTGTCTATGCATACCACGATTTTATTTTTGGCCCCTCAGTACTCTGATTCATACCACTAATTTTTGTGAAAGGTTTTCTTTTGAATCATTCCCTTAGATACAGAAATATGTTGGAGCAGATTTTCTTTTAACCTCTCATAGACTTCTAGTTCAAGCAAATAGGTAAACTCAAAGTCACAGATGGCTTCTATATTCGAGATGATCGATGTGTATAGTAATGGCTTCACATCCTGTTCCTACACCTTTGCCCACGTGACTGATTTGCATGCATGGCCTCCTATGGTCAGAATTTGGCCATGTGATGGACCTCTATGTTTAGCACTCCTTATCCCGTGGCCTTTAATTTGTACACTCAAGGTTTAATGGTCGCTCTCTGTTCATGTTCAAATATCGTAATCTTCTACCCGAGCCCATGCAGTGCCTGAGATTAAAATATAGTCCATGAGAGATGACCCATTATGGCTCTTAAAAGTGGTTGTAGTGGGCTGGTCTTTGGGAAAGCGCCTGTTACACGCCTTTAGATTTATATTATACAAGATACTGGCTGTTTCTATTGCAAAGCGTTGCGATCTCACTGGGGGGGCTGCAATCAGGTGAAGGATGTCCCAGGCTGTGGGATCTTGATCTTCCCATATGTCCTCCGATATTCCCAGTGGTTCAATCTGGAGGTTAAAATCTCCTGCTCCCAGAGTCATGTTACTCTATCTTTTTCCCCTTTGAGCAGGCTTTAAAATGTCCTTTAGACAGGACACTGTCGCCATGCCCAACTGGGAGGAAGGCCTATTATAGAGATGAAATCATTCTATTGATCCATTTTCCTCAGTTGATAAGGATAACCATTGTAGATCTACAGTGCCAGTTTGCTGAGCCACCACCCACCAGCAACCACCCACCACCCCAGGCTAACCTCCAATCAGATCATCAGGCCGCCACTCGGTCTACCCTTTGGCCCCTTTGTAGCAGGAAATGTTTGGTACCTTTGAAAGAAGACTGATTCGGAAGTCCACGTCTCCTGTAGCACTATTACATTAAAATTTCTCATAAAGGCACACCAATTTGCATTGCCTAAGAGTCTGTTCAAACCAGCTATATTCTAGAACAATAAGGTAAAGCCCCTTTCCCCCTTGTCCGGGGTAATATCCCCAACTCCCAGTAAATCTACATCTTCTGTATCACCTGGGTGCCCAACTTGCTGCATAAGGGGCTCCCTCTCCTTCATCTTAAGCCCTTTAAGAGCTAGGTTGCTCACCCCATTACAGGTGTTGTCTCTTGCCCTATTAATAATGTTATCTCCCACTCCCAAAACATTCTGGGGATTTTAGAGCACCCATATTCTTCCCCAATGACATGGCCCTATGGTCTATGCTCAAAAGACCCTCTTCTTGTGCCCACGATTGAAGAAACACCTGTATATAGCCAAAATGGGAGTTCGGTTTCCCACCCCTCTGACAAAACATTATGTCATCTATAATTACAGATAAACAACATTTTGTATGCCGGATCCAATAAATGCATCTATTCTTAAGGCTCTCCTGTTCCTCTTAAGTTCCCTGCCCCAAGTGTGGAATATTAGACATGACAACAGAGGGGCGCGGGTCTCTCGCAGGTATATTGAAGCCATTCTTTACTCGATCATAACCTAAAGGCTTGCTCAGGGCTATAGTATTGGAGCCTGTTAGTGGGGGAGCGACTTTAACTTGCATTCTTTTATGTGAAAGTCCATGTTCCTAGGTCCCACTAGGGCGTTATAATACCACCCACTCCATGGATTGATGTTTCCCCTTCCAATAGGTGGTACATTACTCACTGGTGGAGCCTGCAGAACGATATTTTGCGCCCGTGGTTTCTCTTTAACTCTATCGGTTTCACAACTACAGCAGGTCCTAGCTCTTGTCACAGTTCCTAAATCAGCCACTTTAATTTGAATCTCTTTAATTTTCCCTGTTAACTCTTTCAGCCATTTTTCTAATTTAGTTACAATAATCTCTTACAGCTCTATGATTATTTCTTTCATCAATAATCTTGGATTATTAGGTTCTGGGCTAGCTGTCACCCCCACTGTATTACTTGTCATCTCTGTCTGGGTGCCCACCGCTTGCGACTTAGTAGGTCCTGTTTTTCGCAGGTTCCTTTGCACAACCGGTTCCACAACCAGTTTCTCATTCCCCTTAGATGCAGATCTCTTTTCACATCCAATCCCCTGCTTGTGGGCCTCTTGGTCTCCCTCTCTCCGTTAGTAGTCTTGGTTAAATTCGACGGGGGAATATGGTGCATCGACATGGGTGCTGGGTCGGAGAGGGCCCTATAACTATCAGCTAGCACTATTGAAGGTGCTATCTCATAAACGCCTGGTCCACCAATCTCTTCCCCTCAATTCTCTTTCAGGGGTTTACTGATATTCTCAGACTGTGTTTTAGCTAATTGGGCAGAGTCGCTTCATTTAGCCCCTTGTATGACTTTAGTTACTCCATTGTTTTGGTGATATATTTCTATAATATTAGCATCTCGAGATTCTATAGCCATGTCGTTGTTGATGACTGGGAACTGATAGTTTTTCCCTCCTTCTTGGCCTAGCAGTTGTAAAACCTCAAAAGGGGCTCGCCTATCTACCTTTGCAACGCATCTTCTTGCCCTGACCGGGGATTTTGTTTTCAGCACCGGGGCTGGGTCACAAAAATCTATTAGATCTAGGTCTTTAATCATGGCCACACAATTAGAATTAATTGCCTTAAGCGGTTCTTTATCTCACACGTATACTCACAAGTATACTAAAATATACAAGCTTGTTAAAATGCAAATGTGTTAAAGATTCCAATGATCACACATAACATAAAATATGTCAATTTACTAAAGTGCAAATGTGCGAGGTACGGCGGTCCCCAGTTTCCAAGAGAGTGCAAATGTGCTCTAACAGCTCACTACACAAACACACTAAAATATACTTAGAATGTGCTGACATATATCACTTCGCCAAAATATTATAAACTAGCTATTGAATCATTTAAACACACAATATTATACAATTATAAAACCAATTATTGAATAATTTAAACACCCAATATGATGGTGGAAAGATTGTTCATACTGATGTTTGCTCAGCCACTGTCCCAACGCTAACACAGTCTGGATCTAGTCCTTTTAATCCATTAAGCAAGAGCAGCATGCTCAATAGTCTGATATACGCTGCATATTATTAAAGTTTGTTGAATTGGCATGGTCTTACAGTTTTTATAGTTTCGATATCTAAAATGTCTCAGCTTCAACCCACTAAAGCACAGGATTTACAACTCTCAGGAGCGAGGAACACCCCAGGGCACCCAGAGTGTGACTCCCCCCTCACTCCTTGAGACTCAATAATCAAGCAGTCCCCCTAGACCCCTAAGCTAACGGCAGCTTTTAGGGGTTTTATACCCCAATCAAATTCTTTTATCGAGTTAGTGTTCCCAAATGAATCCCCCAAGGTAAACTCTTGTCTCAGGCGGATAGCTCAGGGACAACACGCACGTCTTGCAAGCAAGACGATGCAGAGCAACTCAGGTTTGATCTCTGGCCCCGCGCTTAGAAACCTTTGGGTATTAAGGGGGTTATAAATAACCCATTACAATTACAATAATGGACCAAAGCCAAGTTCAATGGAGCCCAGGCACTGGTTTGTACCCCTTTCCACAGAACTACAGGCTATCTTACTTGCTGTTATCTTGCAGCTGGTACACAATCTGTGATTGTTGTGTCCAATCCCTTTTGCACCTGAGGGGATTAATTATTTCTTCTCAGCTTCTTTGCCACGTTAGGTAGGGAAACCACTTCTCGGTTACTTGCCTTGATACCCCCCAGCGTGAACAACAAGCAGCGCCAGCACCACGCCCTTCCACCACCGCAGGCTTCACTGCTCTAGGTCGGGGCAGAGGATTAAGGGATGGGACATTTTTTCTCAGTTAAACACCAACACCACCCCTTCCACTGCCGTGGGCTTCACCGCTGTGTCTCGTGCCCTTCCACCGCCGCGTCCTTCACCACTCTGGGTGGGGGCAGAGGATCTTAAGGGCTGGGGGTGTGGCTAGAACCGCAAACAGTGGGAAAATCCTTTCCCAGTTAAACACCAACACACACCTTTCCACCACTGCAGGCTTGTATCAAAATTAATCATGCAGAATCTTTACGTGGCAGTACATAATACTGAGCTTGAGGGAGCTCTGTACCAAGTGCAAGTAATACAACCCTAGGCTTCTTACAGACTTGTATTGTGAGCTGTATTACATAATCTGTTGTTCCCTCAGAGGGAGCTTAGAGTTGCGGCGATAGGTGCCTTAGTGTAGAGCAGGGAATCCTCAGCATGCGTTCTTCAGAGTATCAAAGCCCCCTAGGGCTTCATACTTTGGTGTATCCTGTGACGGATTGAGGGAATTCATCCCTTCTCCCCAAAGGGGAGCACCCCACTATGAGGCTAGTGAGGTGAGCCTGTTCTGCAACACCCTCCTTTGGGGTTGAGGCAAGTGGGACCTCCCTGGGAGAGACTGCCACCATTGGGGACAGGGCTGCCATTCCTGTGAAGAATTCCCTGATGCCCTCTATATGATGGCATATTTGAGAAAAGTTGCAATAAGAAGTGTACCCAATAGCCTATGTGTATTTAGAAGTTGTGCCAATAGCCTTTCTGAGAAAAGCTGCGTTTAGAAGTTGTGCCCAATAGCCTCTCTGAGAAAGTGACATCTAGAAGTTGTGCCCTATAGCCTCTCTGAGAAAAGTTGCATTTAGAAGCGTATCAAACAGCCTATGTGTATTTAGAAGTGTAGCTGGTTCCAGTATGGTCTGGAATGCAGGGAACGTTTGGAAGAGCATGTAAACCCACCATATCACACCCCACGCTTACTCTCTCCTCTACATCACCACTCAAATAGAACACAGAGATACTATGACACCATTCGGTATAACTGTTCTCATACCAACACTTCTCGCTCACTCCCCATCACTCTAAGTAAACACCGCTGGTTACACACCCCCCAGCCAGGCGTTCTCCTCAGGCTAACGCAGCCACAGTCGGTCTGGATAAATCCTGCCAGAACTAACACATACCCCTGACATCAACCACCACACCTACCGCTAAGAAGCAGCTATTTCACGAATAACGCACCAGCTGCACACATACCCGGTGCGCACACGCGCCGTTTGACCCTCCCCACTCTCTCTACTGACTTGAACTTCGGTTCCCAAGGGCGTTCAACCTACCAGCGCCTTCAGACCATACCAATGGTATATAAGGCGCTATATAAGTGCAAAATAACAATAACAATAACAATATTTGGGACTATCTAATACAAAAAACGATTACAAGTTCCAAAACTGGGATGACGAGAAAGTTCAGAACTGCTGTGAGCAGGAGAAGAATGTCCTGGGAGCCCGGCGTGTATGAGGAGCCAGAAGCTGTAGCAAATAGCTTGGTGGTGGTGTGACCACAAAGCAATCTTGTAGACAGGCTGCCCATTCAACGATGCTGACACCACCCCATGGAGGAAGCAACTAATGGTTACCTATCGAGATGATGAGTGAGAAATTCACGAGAATTAGATGGTGCAAAATGCAAACCCGAGAAGCAAACAGAAGGAAGGAGAAGATCCCCAGTACCTACAGCTACCGTAAACATTCCCCTGCATTATTGAAGCAAACCTGGAGAACAGGAATACCGGTAAGCCAAAAGCGTATAGAATCAGAGAAAGTCGTCCCAGTAGAAATGACGAAAGTGTGAAAACCAAATTGATGAACTTGAACTATATGAAAGTGATAAAGAGAAGCACAGAAACCACAAACAGTGAGAGAAATAGCTTGGCAAGAGGGGAAAATAACCCAAGAATCGAACATTGGTACATAACTGAGAGGTAACTGTGAACTAAAGACCAGAGAGGTCTCGAGGATAAATATTGTACAAGAAAGTCCATACCAGGAAAAGGTGAACTATAGTTATTTGGAAAGCCAAAGCCCAAGAGAAGTAGGCACTATACAGAACTATTCAGAACTCTCTAAAACAAAGCAAAGAACTCAGACAAGATCAACGAAAACCCATACTATAGAGGAGAGAAAGACTACCAATTCCTTAAGGGAGTTACATGAATTTATAGAAAGGATAACGAGAGACAATTTAAAAATTGCATATTAACAAGAACTATGAAAGAAGAGAAGACAAGTGCAGAAGCACAACCATCAGGAGCAGTAAGTCATTCTCCTGGCCTTAGTTGATTAAACTAGTGGTTGGGTCAGATAGGATTAGTTTTGGACGAATGACTTATTCCCTTTTGAACATTCACTGACAAGCACCTTAGTCAGTAAAGTAGGTAGGGAACACCCCAAAGCAATAGGGAAAGACAGGCCTTATTCTTATTATTTAATAAAGATATGCTGAAAATGCCCTCAGAGTGTATGTGTCCTACTTCTGACATGCCACAATCTTCAGTGAGTTGTGGGTTGTGTGTTGTGAGATACTCCAAGATGCTTCACAATGGCTCCCAGTAGGAAGCCCATCAGTGGTCTGCATTCTGAATTGCTCCAGGCAGGAGAACTGCACTAAGACATGATCTATCATTTGTAAGCTTTATGCACAGGGCAAGTGTGGCTATAATTGGATAATGCCCCCCCCCTATTATTCGGGCAGAAATGTGGACTAGGCATTGGGCCTCATTGTAGGTTTACCGGTCCGGGAACTACGGTACTGGTAAGCATGCTGGTACTGTAGTTCTCGGACCGGCAAACTACAATTTGTGCTCATGGGTGCCTTTCCGCCCGCCAGATGGGACCTGGCGAGCAGAAAGGCACCCGCGAGCACAGCATGTTGGATGCACCGGCACCGTTATAAACGGTGTCGGTGCATCCGACTTCCGTATTTCTATTCAGCCCTATGGAGCCGAATGGGAATGGGGAGTATCTTTTTTCTGGCACCCACAAATGGACAATTACTGGGTCCGGCAGGGCCGTAATGACCCGGTAATTTCCCATTTGCAGTTGCTGGAAATTTTTGGAAGTTTGGCGGCAGCCTGCTGGTTTTACCGGCAAGGCTACCACTAACCTTCTAATGAGGCCCATTATCTTAAGTGAAAAATTATCCCTTCAAATTTCCATAAGGCGATTACCACTTTGTGATCCTGGTTAGGGTAGCAAAACTGCTGCAAATAATAGCAGAAATGATTGACTGCTTTCTTCTAGGCATTCCGATTGGCTCAGTAGGCGTCGGTTTTCACTGCCGTGTGCCAAGGTGTAATAGAAACGTTTGTGTCAAGTACTATTCTTCATCTTACTTCATGCTCATGAAAACCATCCAATTCTTGCCAGCATATCTTGAGGCATTCAAATGTTATATAATCAAGTATTTATTTTGACAATTTGTCTTGCAAATTAGCTTGGAGATAACAACTAAACACTGGTGTATGTTTGATCCCAAGGAGGCATTTGTTTTGCTCTGATATAATTGCCACTTGGGATTCACAGAGATTACACTTCTTCGATATTGCCGTGATTCTTGATTACATTTCGACAAGTGAATAACTGATTTTTACAGAACTATTTACCAGGTGACATGTTGCATCTGCAGAGGTAAGGTTATTATTGCAATGTAAAACATCCTTTTATAATGTTTATGCAGATTAAATTTGGATCATTCATTTTTTGAGGGCATTATAAAAACTGCTACTCTAATCGCATTTCTTATGTGCATCACTTTGGGAGTAAGATCTTTTCAAATATGTTCCTAAACTCCTCAAAATCCCATTGTTGATCATAGATTTAGAATGGGCAGTTGCCACTTGTATGCAATCTCCTTGCATTATATTGCATTTTATTCCTGACCTCATGGGAAGATGACTTGTGTTGGTTGTGTATCTGTTGCACTGATGGTGGAAATCTTATATCACATTTAAATGAACAACTCTACTTGCTAAATTGATAGTTTACAATTCCGACAGAAAGGGTCAGGGCAGTCTGTGGCAGTCCACAGCTGCTGAGGACTGCCATGGAGCCAAGCATTGGCACACTCCAACATGCATGCTGGCCCCGCTCCCTCAAAGCCTATATGCAGAACACTGTGTGTCAGTCTGCGGATCGCTGCCCAACACCTAAGTACTGAAATCTCTTGGTTGGATAATATTTGCAACCCAATTGGGGTAGCACTTTGCCAAGTCAATTTTAATCATAATTTATTTCACCTATATTTGCTCTTTGCACATTCATTGATCCAAGGTGTACAGGCCCTGAGGAGAACTCGCCTGGTTTGCAATCCTGCAGCGAGAGAGAGGAGATTGACTGTGGCAGCCCCTAGAGCCATTCAGGTGTGTCCCACTGCCTTTCCACATATTAGCCAAGCTTCTAGACATAAATTTAGTCTATTAACTTGACGAAACTGAAGTCAATGACCCATGTATCACCTAATAATAGACCTAAAAGAATAGCACATATTACTTCTCCAATTGTGGAAGTTAACACCTTAATTAAAGAAATTTAATATCTTCTGGATGATATGAACCAGCCCGATGAGGGTTTACACAAGGGTCCAATGGACACAAATAACCGCGTGGGGCCCCAGGCTTCTATGAAACTGAAGACGCTCACCAACGCACATCAATCAAAATGATATTTTGCTAAAGCACATCCTGCAAATGCGTTTTATGATTGTATTCTAACTGTGATCCCTAAACTACCAGGAAAAGTTGTGGGAGCAAATATATTATTCCCGTGGAATTTCATATCAATAGTGGAACCATACGCAAAATAGTTCAGTCTAGTGTAATACATGGCACACCGTTATCAGTACCACGAGAAGAGTCACTTTCAGTGGTCAGTATCTTTTCAGAAAGGGTTAAGGTAACCAACTGATTCCAACGTTTGGCTGATTTAGAATCGCAATCTGATAGAAGTATCACGCCTTCATCAAATGATGGGTGCACATCTGTGCCGCGTTCTAGCGGCACTGATACTAATGATGTTGGCGGGAGGGGAACTCATATTTCTCCTTCCTCAAACCCCACTGTACCTTTGTTGGCCTGTTGTAACTGTTCCATCCTTTCAGCAAAGATTGCCTCTCTGCAGCAGGCATTGGAAACATTAAATGCAATGGCTAAATCAGTGAGGAAGGACATGGCAGACCTAATTAGATGGCCAGCTTTACAAAAGACCGAATGAGGCATACCAATTCTAGTCCCACTCCAACTAGTGCTAATCAACAAGGTAAAGGACCAACACACTAAAGATTACCCTCCTCCAATTAAGGTTAATAGTGGGTAATTGACTAGAACACAAAGAAGAATACTACCCCCACCAGCCTTATTCTTTCACACACTGCAAAAGTCAGGGGAGGCCTAACAAATTAAGAGATAAGCAGCCAAACCCCTTCTCTCCTACGCATGATATCGAGGCCCGTGCGATCTATATGGCTAATGTCCCAAAAAGTACTATTCCCTCAAGAAAGGGTAAATATGGCTTAATAAAGCCATACAATAGATTAGAGACAAAATACACTATCTCTCAATTTTTAGAGAGCATATTGTGCAAGCTCAATGCTTCCATACCCCAGGAGCTAGTGATAAAGATTACATTAAATTGACATTTGCTAACAAGCAGATAGCGAGTGGTTTGCTATTTATACATTTAACATTTTTCCTGGTGGTAAGGTAGAAAATTGGCCTCAGAAGTAAATACCAGTCAGGCGTATTGAACCCACTGATGCCTAATGAATCTACCTCCGAGAGCATCACAGGAGCATCAACTGATTGACATCCTTAGGCCTGCATGACCTAATGTTGTTAGAATATTAGTACAACTTCTAACGATAGGTCAAGTCACAGGGAGAGCCCGGTGTTTTTATGGAATATTGTAGGCTTAGTCAAACATCTAGCATATAATGACTAGATACATTTTATAAGGCTATTTCACATCATTTATTTCCTGGAGACCTGGGCCTGCAACACTTTGGGCCTCATTATGAGGCAGGCGCTCCCGTAATGAAGGGTGCCGGTATGGGACCAGCACCGTTCATTACGGGATGCCTGATTACGAGGTCCCCTAGTGGGACACGGAACAGACATGTGGTAAAACCAGACGTCCTTTCCGGGTCCCGCGAGGGGACCAAGGAGCTAATAACAGGCCCGTTATTAACGGGCCTGTTATTAGCTCCATCCCCATTCCCATTGAGCCCTATGGGGGTTCAAATGGGAATGGGAATGGTTTTGTGCATGAGGAATTACTGGGTCCTCCAAGGTCGGAATGTCCCAGTAATTCCTCATTCACAGAACCCGGTATTGGAGCCCGGTATGGAGGCAGCCATGCCCTTATCAAGGCATGGCTGCCTCCATACTCGTATTGAGGCCCTTTGTCTCTAGAGGGCTACACTTGTTTTACTATTCCCGCTATCCACCCCTCTAGACACATAGGTTGCCTAAGCTGGGAATTATATGTGTGGGTAAAAGTCAATTTAAATGTATTTCTCGCTTGCCTGGATTTTTGATTCACCAGATTTAGAAGGTCTACAGATTTAACTCATAGGGAGCAGGGGGGCTATATTAGTGTTCAGTATTTGATAACCAACCTTATGGCTCCAATTGTATGGGTACCCTAAACAAATTATATGGTATTGCAGAAATGTGGGCTAATACCCCCGTAAGCAAGCCCAAAATCATAATAATGGGACACCCTAATTTACAATTTAAGACGCTTGAATCAATGTTTGATTTAATTGAAGGGAAATTCTTCATCTGGACATCTGCTCTCTGATTGTACCTCATCATAGAAGGCACTATAAATATGTCCCCCAAACAGCCAAACTCTTTTCCAAATTGGGAGTCCGGGCATCTAACGGGAGAATCTCTGCCGATGTACCCACAAACCCCACTTATCTTAACAGCACTAAACTTAGCCACAGAAAAATAGAAAACGTTCCATGAGGCGAGAGCAGCCACGGAGCAGTCACTTTAACTTCACATGGTATGCTTTTCCCTCAAGGGGATCCGGATGAGCCAGGTTTTGCGCCTGAAAACAACATTAGGAAATTGAGATGGGAGAACTGATCTCGAAGAAATCCTTCTTTTGACATATTCAAATAATGAGTTAAGACCCGTTGTTGGCTGGAACACTTACGATAGTATTGCCTTCATTTTAGTGTCGATTTTCACAAATCCTGCCAAATTAGTAGCAGCAGTACAGTTAGAAGACTGTAGACTGAACTTGTGAATGCCTTAAAGCTTCATTAACATTGTGATAATGATAATATTAAGAATTTACGAGAAAAATATAGGAACCTGATTAAACATTAAAAGACTGCTTAGGCGGATTGTAAATGGGAAGCTTTGATGCGGCTTCCAAATCTAAAGACTCCAAGTCCTTTTGGAAATTGGTACAATGTAGCATCACTAATAAGGGGAATCCTTTACAAACCGCCATTACAGACAATATATGTTTTAATTACTTTTATCTACTTTACAGAGTGGACGGAGCAACCTTTGTCTCCAATTCCATGGCTTTGATAAACATTTCTTGGAACCACATTGGACAAATACCCTTAAAATGTCCCCTTATGGAGGTCCGCCATCAACAGTCAAACTGCAGGGATTAGGGCAGACTTTTATAGGCATTAGCCTTTTGCTGGAGCAACTTATATCATGTTGTGTTTTAACGCAATCACTGAATTGGGTAAGAGCCCCCAGCCTCATGGAACAGTGCTGAGATTGTACCCTATATACAAAGATAGGCCCTGCTGATCCAGGTAATTAGGGCCCAGCTCCTTGCTGGACACAAGCAGTAAAATCTATGGCAAAGTTCTTCTTCCAAGACTCGAGGACTGGATATGTCAATCAAACTCCATAAACCACCTTCAAGCTGGCTTTCCTAAGGGCATCAATGCTATCGACCATGTCTTCACGCTCACTTTAACCATGAACAAATATATATCAATTAGAAAAGTGGCTTAATACTTTTTATTGAGGTCTGCCTTCAACAGGATGTAGAGACGGATTGGAAAGTATTGATAAAGAAAAACATGCCCCTGCCGCAGTTAAAAGCAATCATTGAATTAGATGAAGATAGGCTACGATGAGATGAGGAGTGAGAGGGTAATGCACAACACCATTGCCAATAGAAAAGAGAGTTAGATAAGGATGTGTTCTAACTCCCACTCTTTTTAATTTACATTTTGATGTTATAGTGGGCAGGTTTCCCTCCACAACCTCTGATGCTCCAATTTTGGGGGGCGAAAATATTGCCTTTCTGATGTTCTTCAATGACCTTTTGTTAAGTCTGTCACCCCAATTGGTCTGACGAAGCTCAAGGATTGTTTTGTGCATCTCTGCCACACGCATGGCTTAACCATCAACCATGCTAAAAACCAAAGTCATGCGCTGTGGCAGAAATCATACATCTTGCGCTCGGTTACATTTACACTTAGAAGATTCAAAGATTGAAGAGGTAAGGTTCATTGATTATCTTGGAATCAGGCTTAGTTGCGATGTGAAATAGACCCCACATATCGATAAATCGAATGTGACGGTAACAAGAGGAAGTAGCGCTATATTGGGCTTCTCGAAATCATATGGGAACACTATTCTACTACCACTGCTGGAAATGTACAGAGTTCAGGCCCTGGCAGCCGTTACATATGAAGGTGAATTTCACCACCCCTGTGGGACTTTTGCACTGTGGCCACACTGCCCTGGTCACATGAGAGGGGGCTCCCCCTAGAGGAGAAGGGGCGTTACAGAGGCATTCTGGTGTTTAGACCTGGACAGGGATGGGTTACATACCAAGGTGACATTAACTGTCAACATTGGTTTCTCTTCCAGAAGCTTGTCTGCATTTCAAGTCATGCGTCGAGGAAGACTTCTTGTTGCCTGTTAGAGAGATATAGTGCAGCTCTGCTGAGCTATTTCAAATTTGTAGTGCGTTTGTCTGCCACAGAAGACACTGGACCTGTCCTTCAATGTAAGTAGTTTAATTTAGCAATAACACCCGATCCAGTGGACGGATTGGGTGATAATGGCCAGGGGCCCAAGGTATAGATCAGAGCAAAGTGAGAGCCTTAATGATGGACCCCGGCTCCATCTGATTTCTGATGGACAACGTTCAGAAAAGTACTAAAAACAAAGTTGTTTAACTAAACCGTTACCATACTGCACTGCCTCCATCATTGTTCCTCTGTAACCTCCGAATAACTTTCAACATCGTCATTGAATGTCTATAATTGCCTCTGTAACAAATGTCATAATATGCATCAAGTGAATATTCTGTAACAGCGCCATAATGACTCTGGGCCGCTGGGCGCTTTATAAATCCAAATAAATAAATAAATAAATATGGGGCCATACTGAAGTCTCTAGTATGATTATCACTGAAAACACTGTTGTCAAAAAAAGGTTGTTACTCCAAGCTAGTTCACCAAATACACCACTTCAAATGGAACTCGGAATAACATCTATCGAAAATGACATGATGTTTAAACCCCAAATCTCCTGGAATTGTTTATGGTCTTGTGATTCTTTGACCAAGTACAGAGATGCCCTTTTAGATGTATTGGGTTATCCGGGAGCTGCTTCATTTAGTTATTCAGCCATTTTTTTCTGATTAGGCCCAATTTCTGCCACATCCAAGAGAGCGTGTAAAGTTGCCAGGTATGTGGTTGAATGAACAGGCAGTGCAAATGTTAATTATATTAGCTATTGTTTCAAAAGATGAAGATCCTGTCATCATCTCCCATTAAGTTTTTCCCAGGGAAGTCAAACACGCAGAATAATAATGACTTATGTTTGTAGCATTAACCCAATGTTAATACAATAGTTGGAAAAGATGTGTCCTGGTGTGAATTAGGCCTCAGGTTCAGGTATTGCCAACATACATCATCACACTTTGGCTCTACTGCCCTCTTGTGAAGTCTTAGGACTGTTGCTTTTGTGACGGATTGGTCTTGTGGCACAAATAATATAAGACATTGCTTCTCAAAAGTGGGGTTTTTGTTGCATGGTTTTTCTATGAGCTCTCTCTCTTTCCCAGGTACGATGAACATTCTGCAAACTGTCCTTGGTCTAGCTAAGCAACGGGGATCTGGTGTCATGGGAAAGGATGCTAGTGTGTCTAGTATTGCTGCCAAAAGGGGGTGATTTCACTTATGCTAATTGTCCTACTAGATAATATGCAGGGGGATGGATTTGGAAATGTCAGTTGTAATCTGCTAACCAATATAAAAGGGCAATGTATGTCGAGCTTTAGGTTTCGAAATGGCGAGAGCCAGCAGGAGATTAGGGATTTGCATTTACTAAGGGCCTGATTCACAGACGCGTTTTCCTATAGGATTACCATTATAAAACGCTTCTGTGAATCAGGCCCTTAATGTCTGGAATATTATTGTAATTTTGTGGTTTCTGTCTAAATGAACTGTAGCCCGATGTGGTCAGGTTGAGAGTTCTCAGCCTTTTGGTCGCTTGAGATTGACTGACCTCCTGTGCTGTCTTTTTGAAATGCGTGCACCTCGTTATTGTTTCCTGGATTTATATGGAGTCAAACAAGTTATCAAACCGACACAGCACTTTCTTTTTTCCTGCCCAAACTACGCAGCCATTCGTTATAGAAATCTAAAGCCTTGCCTACTTAATTATGCTATCCTGACCCTTCACGCAGGAGAAGATTTATGTATATCTTCATAATCTATTTTTGCCCTCTCAAATTATATTGATTCCGCTTGGGCTAAGAAATATCATTTTTAATGAACTCTGAGTTTCTCTTTCAATTTATTGTGTAAGTGCGTCCAATTTTATATATGTTCACGTCTAATTGCAATTTTTTAATGTGTTATGGTTCCAGTTGGTGTTTTTCTTTTCTATCATCTGCTGATGAACCCTTTAGTAGATGGAGTTGATTTTCTTTTTTATTATTTAAGTGTCAAGCATTGTTAATTTTTTGTGTGTATGTATTGTATTTATCTGTATCACTTTTATGATTCTTTGAATAGAAATACTGTTTACTGATTGAGTTTAATCATGCTGTAATCTTTCTGTTGCTTGGTGGGTTCCCACACTGCACTCCAAAGCCCAATATGTTTTAATATGTTTAAAGATGGCTTTTTTCCATATCCCCTCATGCTTCCTGTACATGCAGATCATGTCCAGGATTTCTTGTGGTCGCCATTCATATCTTCACGACTCTCTGATTTAGATTTTGTGGGTAGCAGCAACGTTATCCGGTCGATTATTGTTACATTAATGTTAACATTATAACTTTATAATTCCACACTTATGGTATTTACTGCTAATCAACTGCTGTCTAGGGTGAAGGACTTCCTCTGTGTGATTGTTGGGTTCCTAACAAGCTTTTTGCTGTTTAATCGGTTTACGGTGTGGGGTTTGCTGTGATTATTTTCAATTGGGAAAAGGAAAGGGGTTAATATACATTTGCACAAATGTATTTAACACATGCACAATTGCTTTTGCGTTAGTGCAAATGAAGAACAAATTAATTCTCCCGAAAAGTGAGACTGAGTGATGGGTTGTTCTAGGCTTTCACCCCTCTTATTTGTAGGTGTTGGATTTGGCACCATTGGTTACAGCTAATCTCACATTCATATTGGCACATTGGTGTATGGTGAGTATGGAATGTACTTATCAAATAATTATAAATCAGCGGCTCTAATAATAGGAAATAGTAACATGGACACACAGTCATTCCGATTGTCAAATGAACAGGGAATACCACCACGATCTGTGCACAGAGTAAAAACCCTGAGGCTTGGCTTCATCTCCAATCTCTCCTTGCACCAAAGTGATGCTATCATGGAAAACTCCAATTTTCAAATGATGGAGCTTAATAGGGAGCTCCCATTGCTCCAAAGAAAAAAATATCAAATTGTATTTCCCTTTGAACTGGTCCTCATCCGCTTGGACTATTGTAATTTAGCATGTATGGAAGTACTGAAAAAAGACATCTTAAAACCCTAAAGGATATAAAGTCTAGCAGCCAGACTCGGCCTAAACCTGAGCAACTCACATCATGTGATCAAGGCCTTGTGAGAATTCCACGTGCTCCCACTGGGGCAAACAATCAAATTCAAAATCCTTTGTATATTGCACAAGGCCTGCAATGATGAAGAACCATAATACATGTGAACGTTTTTTTTCTGCTCGACTCAGAGCTGTCTCCTATGTTCAATGCCAAGCTGGCTTTCCAAGCCAGGTTTAACAATAAAATAAATGGAGGAAAGACTAATGGGGGACTATGAGGGGACTTCCTGAATACACTGGAAGAAGACATTTCAGCTTCATCTAGTTTACACGCATTCAAAAGATTGTTGAAAATGTACTTGTTTAAGGAGTAGTACGTCTAAGGTGCATGGATCCACCACCAAAACAGGGCCATACTCCACAAACCACAACTGCAGTGCCTACAGCCATGACCTCATGGCCATGGAACATGACATTGATGCAAACTAATTTCATCTTGGCAAGCCAATACAAACCCTGTTAGGATGCTATCCAACTGATTTTGGCGACATGTTGGCACATTACAAAATCAATTAAATACTTACATAAACAAAAGGCATTTGTTTTCAAGTAAATTGAAGTACCCATGGGTCATGTTGCCGGAACTGCAGGCAATAACCTAAGGACATTCCCTCTATAATGCCTAGGGATGTGGGGTATTATTTTTCTGTTTATTCTTTGTTAAATACCTGTATTGATCATTACACTTGTTATGCGTCTTCTGGGCCATATATGATGCTATATATGTATATTTGTACAATTTGACCTAATTGTGTGGGTGAGCAAGATTAACTAAAAGGTTTAGGAACCTGAGGAGGCTGTTAGAGTTTCCCTACTTATACTTGGTATTATATTTAAACTTCGCACAATGAAATGAGAAGGCGGCTTCTTATTGAGTTTTAAATTTTCTTTAGCTAACAGCTCAAACATGAATTGTTAATTTTCATATTTCCAGCCAACAAGGTCAAAATAGGTTCCTGTCTATGCACTGGCATCAATAGTTGATACTAAAAACCCCAAAATAACATGTAATGTAAAGTGGTCTTGCATGGTGCCTTTTGGCATTGTGTGGCCTTGTTAGAAAAGCAGTTTAGGGCTGCTAGTAGGACGGAGAGAAACGCTGATGTGAAACGTGGCATTGATGGGTGCAGGTTGGAGGTAACCACATATTAAGTGCTGCTCTGGTTCTATGGCTTTGGTGGTCACACTTGGGAATGGGTTTTTCTGGGGGGGAAAGCTTATGATCTGATAACTTACCATGCTCTGGGTCTGGGTTAGCTTCTGATGTGGGAGAGGGGTTAACAGTGTGTGGTATAGTTGTGTCATTGTTCAATTTTGTGTTGATTTGGTAACCGTTAGGCCTGAGGTAGCCGTGTGTGGGAATGTGTGTGTGCATTGTAAGGTATTTGGAAATTTGAGCAGGTAGTTAATTGGAGAGGAAAGGGCAATAGACAGGTACGGGTTACATCTGGTGATGGCAAAACATTGTGCGCCATCTATGAGCAAGGTAATTGCCACCATCTGGGGAAATTATTTGTAAAATCTGTTAGATGATGGTTTGATTCTGTTTTGGATTCGAGAGGCCGAACGTAGGTGAATTTGTTTTCCAATATTTTTTGATACAAGGCTAAGTATGGCTTCCTCGATTGTTCCTAAAATCCTACGAGTTGCCTTACATTGGTTAGAAGTTGACGTAATTCGGCATACACTTGATTTAAGTTTCGTTGAAGGGCTCGTACAGATGTTAGGGAAACCGACCGGAGCCATCCAAAGTGGTCCAAAATCTCTGAATATGAATGGAAAATGACTTACACTCGAACCGCAAGTCAACGCAGTAGTAAAGAATTGTTTCTTCCAACTACACGCAATCAAGCAGACACTTCCTTTTTTCAACTTCCCACATAGAACATTCACCATCATTTCTCTCGTCGTGTCAAGAATAGACTACACCAATAGCATCTATCTTGGGAATGTCAGATTACTGTATAAAAAAACAACATGAATACAGCAAGACTACTCCTCATACTCACATACTCACCAAGAGAGAACACATCACACCAGCACTGAGAACCTTACAACGGCTACCAATCAAAAAACAAATCTTTTTCAAAACGCTCTGCACAACAGACAGAGCAATCCATGGCCAAGGAGCAGAGTTCTTAGAGGGAGAAATGTCCATCTACAAACCAAATTGAACACTAAGGCCCATCAGCGACATTTGCCTTGAACTTAAACAATACTCAAAGCGTAAATTTGGGGGAGTAGCTTTTTCCTGCATCATGGAAACACTTTGAAACACACTTCCAAAGGAAATACGAACAGCAGAAGACCACCTAAAGTTCAGAAAACTGCTAAAAACACACCTCTTTAACTCGCTGAGCTAAACAGGAAAAATCACCAAAGGAAACTGCCAACTGTGAGAAACCTGAAGGTATCTCACTTACTAGTCCCCAGGGATCTGTCATCGAGCCGGCCAGGACACAGCCATTGCTATTGGATCCAGTTCGTGGGGGTGGACCAGTGAGGGAGAATCACCTGGATGGGGGATCCTCAAGGAGTGGAAGTGTGACACTGACGGGTGAGACGTGTTATCCCCCTTCTTAGACCTATTCCCCATCCTACCCCGTAGGATACTCGAACACTCTACCTCCCTTTTCCGACACAAACACTTTCACACATCATGAAAGAGGATGGACAAACACCAAAGCCATTTACTTGACATGTCCCAACACCAGGGTCAGGCAAAGTCAGGCATTTCACCAGAATCACACACACCTGACAGCCCTTTTCCTTCCCCACATGGATAAAAGGTGCAGCACGAGAGCACAACACGAGCAAGGCAGACCGCACAACGAGAGAGCAAACTCAGCATGACAGTTCAAGAGGAGGAGAAAGACGACACACACTGAGAGGGTGACAAGGAGGGAAGCAACCTTGCCCTTTCTGTGCCAGGCCCGTGAAACCACCACAGAAGGAATTGTAAGAGTGCGAACAATAGCCAGGGTGTGTTCCAGCAGATGTCAACGGTACACAAGGCTCTCCTCCACTGATAACCAAGCTGAGGGGAGACGCTTGACACTGTGTTACCAGCCTTGACTTCAGAGACAAGAAAAAGCCAAGTGGTTCATCAAAGCCGGTGAGTTGAGAGAGCCGCTAAGAAACCAAACTGTGCTTGAACAATATTAGCAAAGCAGCTAATTGAAGAAAGTAAAAAGAACTGTTTGATTAATACGAGAGGTGAAAACCAGCTAAACAGGAGGTGGACATCATGCAGGTGTTCACTTGAGAATCTCTGGGCGATTACCCTATGGTGAAAATTACCTTTACCAAAAGCCACAGGCAACAGCGGGAGAATAGTGTCAAAGTGGTCATACGGGGGTCTAGTAAAATCCTCTGTACAGTCGAAAGTCTTTGACCAACAATTGAAGATAAAGCTGAGGGAAGTGAATCCTGCATCATAAGAACTGTTCAAAGGACTATATGAATTGGAAAAGTTGGCAAGATTGAACCCGACCGAGGGATATGGAAAAAAAGGGGCGAAGTTTGAAGTCCCAATGAATAGTGTGTTGACAAGAGTGAACCCAGCAGAGGGATGTCAAAAAGATATTAAGATTTGTGAATGAAAATAGATGTCACAGATGAGATTGTATTAAAAGCCATAGTGAACCCAGAGGGAGGCTAGCGATCGAGAAGGGTCTGCGCCCAGTGGTAACTTGGGTCACCACCGTGCACGGCTAAGACTAACACCCAGGACATCAAATATGACATAAAAAATGTCATTGATGACATCATGGATGACATCACATATCTTGGCCACTTGTTTTTATTCACTGACTGTCAGAATATGAAAGAAAATTCAAAAGGTGCTATATATCTAGACATTAAGCAGTCCTCAAACACACAATTCGTTTGTATACATGAAGATGAACTTTGATGTTATTGACATTTTCTGGTGATGTTGTTTCTTTCTTCGTTACTTTAGTTTCCCTGTATGTTCCTCTGATTTGTATGCATTGTGGGTCTTCATATGTATTGTTTGTACTAACACAAGTGTGAAGTAAGTGTCGAATTGTTAGCTATTTATTTCATGTTAAACATTACTCAAAACTCTGATAAGGTAGCATTCAATAGTTTACTATCCAAAATGACCAGATAAAAAATATTGTACTTCAATGGTGCATGCTGCAGCCATTGCGTATGTGTATGTATGATTGGGTTTCTGTATTAACAACACTCCAATGTAATGTTTTGGTTAGATGAGTACATTCTTTAATACATTAAGTAGTTCATGATAGGTCTTCCGATCACCCCTGACATCTTGTTACCAACATTATAAACACAACCCCTTGTAGGGACTTTTCATCAACATTCATTTCATATGTGATGTCATCAATTACATTTGTAATGTCATCTTTGATGTCCAGGGTGTTAGTCTTAGCAGTGCACTATGGTGGCACGAGTTATGGTTGCTTAGCTTACCATAACTGGCAAATCCTGCTTTTGGCGGGGATGGGAGGATTTAAAGGGGCAGTGATGAAATAGAAGCGCAAGATATCAGTGTGATTTTTTACTTTTTTTCACTGGGTTATCCGAGGACAATTGGCTAGGGGATGGATATACACCAGATATTGAGGGCAATTTAATTACGTTTGGCAGGACTGTAACATTTTAAAATGGAGCCATTCTTGGTTTTATCTAAAATTAGATGAACAAACAGACCTTTATGAATAACAAGCATATTATTTGAACGAAATAAAGCACACATAATTCCTATAATTACATAAACATACTACCAAGCTTTTGTGCTACAGACAGTTTTCAGCAAGAAATATATAGTTTATCGTTTGGTACGGTGTACAGCCTGCACCATGTTCCTCATATGAGAAAGTCAATCTCATGTGTCTTGACATTCGCAATGAATCCAAATAAGTCTGCTTTGCAGTATGTAAGTAAGACTATTGTCATATGCACAGTGCTCGCTACCACCATAGTGGTCTGCTGGCACTGAAGCGTGTCTCGGAACAGGCGTAAACTGGCATGTCCAGACTGGAGCCTGTGGCAGGGGAAGGAAAGGGATATGGTATGGGGGAGTGGCGAGGATGGTGAGAGCAGGTACAAGGGTGGTTGCTATAGGTAGAGCGGGAAGATGGAATGGGGAGCGATAGGATACGCATGGGTTCATGAAAGCTCCAGGTGGTAATGAGAAAGAGTTAATCGGATTCCTTATTTCATGCCCGTCGGTCTACACGTGTTTCGTGCCTAAACTCATCAGGACCGATTCAATAAATGTAAAGTGCTTTCACCAAAATGCTGTCTTGCTGTTGCTTGTGTCTCAATATTGCTTTACTGATAACACTTCTTATGGGTTTATTACAAATTGCTTTTTAGCAGCAGTAGTCATTGCAGGTTAGGTTTTAACAAATGGTTGCTTGTGTGCGCTGGAGGGGGTCTGGGGGAATTCCCTCCTACGGCCTCAGGTACTCTTCACAGGGGCATTGAGGATTGTCAAATCGTGCCCATTAGTTCCTAACACTGAAAATGCAAAGCAATAAGCAAAACAAGGTGCCGTTCATTCTAAGAATACATGCTGGCACCTATTCTTTTTTTTAAACTCTTTATTTAGATTTTCAATAACATGAACTAAGCGTTACATAAGTAATATATACATTGTAGAGCATGATTACCATCATTTTGAACAATCATCAATTTATCCATTAACAATATTACAATCCAAACATCAACAGATTATCTAATCTACCAAAAACTAATCAATGGTATAACAATAGAGCTACACATTAAACTAACATCAACACAAGACATACGACATAACAAACCCCACCTCCCATAACAAACTACCACCCCCCGTATAATATTAAATGGTTTTCTCTACACTCCACCCTATTATTACTCATAAAATTCATTAAAAAATCCCCACTGTTCCCTGTAAACTTCCTTTCTATGTTGTTTACCAAACTTTATCTTCTCAAAACTTGAAAGAATTTGTACCTTAATAAGCCAGTCTTCCTCACATGTTTTTTTTCCTGGTTTCCAAACTCTTAGTATTTGTCTGGTTGCATCTATTCTTACCTTGGCCTTGTGCATTTTCTTTTCTCCAGCCAAGTATGGCTCGGATAACCATGGCGGGGGCACATTATACCACTCCACGGCAAGCCTAAGCTCTCTGAAACTACTACCCCAATGATTTGGTGCAGTTTCGCCATTATATCCTCCCATCCACCAGACCTGACCCCACCACTCCCTCCTTTGACACTCAATTTATATATTTATCCAGTACGCCTCTTTTTATTTGAAGTCACCTCTTTTTTACATATATTTATTTTCTGTTCGTTTTGTCCCAGGTATATGTCCCACTTATTTTTCCCCCTCATAAACTGGCCTATCACTTGTTCTCATCTTTACGCTCGACAAGAACGCCTCTGCCATCTGTAAATGTGTTATTGTGAGTCATTTCAGTAGAAATTGACATCCACGTTCTTCAAATAAATACACATATAAATATGTGTTTGCCACAGATGTAACAAGGACAAATGCCTCCTCAAAGTAA
This sequence comes from Ambystoma mexicanum, assembly GCF_040938575.1. Classification (NCBI taxonomy): domain Eukaryota; kingdom Metazoa; phylum Chordata; class Amphibia; order Caudata; family Ambystomatidae; genus Ambystoma; species Ambystoma mexicanum. The sequence continues at coordinate 291,642,897 of NC_090936.1, read as the reverse complement.
TCACGCGCAGAGCTAATCATGTAAGTCTCGTTTGTATCTGGCTGTCATTTCGTTTTTGTACCCATATTGCTTGTTATCAGTATTTATAAAATCGATACTTTGTTTTGGGGTTAAGTGACCAGTCGTTTTGTCACTTTTAAGTGGCTAAGCCATGCGTTGCACTGGAGAAATATTCCATTGAAATGTTTTTTGTATATGATTTTTCAAACAAGTGTCAGAGGGCGAAAAAGATTTGTTTGACATAAACCTCGCTTAAAGGTATTTGTAGATAAAACAGAAAATTGTACTTAATTGTAAAACATGCTTCATCGCAGATTTGTGTGCAGCGGTGACTGATGCATTTTTTAATTGGAGGGGCATAAATGTTTTCCATGAAAATGCACGAGTGACCGAGGGAGCACAAACACACCTCCCCTGAGAACATTTTAAAAGTAATGGGTTACAATGATGCATTTTGGAGCATACTTGGGACAAAAATCACAGTTTGCATTTGTTTTTGTAAGGTAACACATGAAAAAATCCAATAGATGCAACTCACCAACAGTCCAAAGGATTTTTTTCAACTAATTTTCATGATGAATTTTTCCCCCGATATATGCCAGTATAAAAAAAAAAATCATTTGCCTTTTGGCTGTGCCCATACTTGTGCATGCAGACTGCAACAATAAATGCCAGTATTACCATATAGGAACATACTCCTGTTATGATATGATATTATATGGCATTTATAACACACCTATACACAAGTATTTCAAGGTGCGACGAGGGAAGGGAGGGGGAACGAAGGGAGGTCAGACAACGATCCTACTAGGCCAAGTGTCATTCAGATCGCGCGAGTGCATGGGAAGGGGGAAGGGGAAAGTGCAGGGGGTTTGGGAGAGGGGAGAGTGCAGTACATGGGAATAGAATAATAACAATAAGTAAAAGTAACAGCCAGCAGGCGGCAAGTGCAAAGGTGAGAGCAGAAATCAGGTGTCAAGTGCTGGCAGTGGAACTGTAGTGATACAGAAACAGTCTCCAAGTGCGGGGGTTGCCAGGCATGCAGTGCAGGTATGTGAGACTGGCAGGGGAGGGAGCTGGGCTGGAAATCAGAGGGTGACCAGGTAACCAGTGCAGTTTCAGTTCAGCAGGGGAGAGGAGGAGAGAAAGCAGAAGCAAAGGGAAAGGTTTTGAGGGGCTTCCGGAACTGGAGATGGTTTCAGGGAGGCTGGGAGGCTGTTCCAGAGGGAGGCACCAGCGAAGAAAGGGATCTACCACCAACTCGTTGCTTGGAGAAGCGACTGACCCTGAGGGAGTTGGAGGCGGATGAGCGAAGAGCTCGAGAGGGAAGATATTTAGGAAGAGAGAGTTGAAGTTATTCAGGAGCCAGGCCCCAGAAGGCATTATGGACAATGCAGAAGGTTTTGAACTTAATCCTCACAGCCACTGGGAGCCAGTGCAGAGATTTCAGTCCTGGAGAGATACGATCCCTGGGCTTGAGGCCTAGGACAAGTCTCACAGTCCTGTTCTGGATGAGTTGCAAAGGGCGGAGAGTAGAGGCAGGCAGATTTAGGAAGAGGCTGTTGCAATAATCCAGTCTAGAGAGAACTTGAGCTCTGGAGACAGTGAGCTTCTGGTGGAAGCTGCTTCCAGGGGAAGCTGCACATGCATGTTGGCTTTACCAGTCAAAAAGGTGATGGCACAGTTAGAAAATAAGAACAGGCTAGCTACACCAATGTAGGCAAGTCTAGCCACTTATTAACACTCATGATGTTTGCTTGAATCTTGATGCCCAGTTAAAAAATGCCATGTACGACAATGTAACCAGACTGTCTTCAGCAACTTAGACCAGTCTAGCACATACTTGTCATGTTTACTTTAACTGTAATGACCGATCCATAATCTGCTCTACTCCCATCAGGATCGACTCTCCTGACAGCTCTGCAGCTTCTGCATAACAGGAACTAGAAAGCAGGGAGAGCTTTATGGTTCCTGCACATGAGTGGAGGAGAGGGGGTGCTCCCTGCATGACTCCACAGGTGCTCTGAATGTGCCGGAAAGGATAGAAGAGCCCCTTTGCACATTCAGCACTGCAGTAGCCAAGCCTGCATCCTCAATATGGGCTATGCAAGTCTGGAGAAGCAAATCCCCCTCAGTCTTGCATAGCCCAGTGGACATGCATGCTGCGGTACACAACTTGACAAAGGAAAACGAGCTTTCCCTTTGACAGTTCAAGCCAACCAAGCTTTCTGCAGCTGGGGAAGCACTTTGTGTTTTCACTGGCCTGGCTTGGCGGCTCGTCCAGAATGGTTGGGTCGGTGCCTTGCAGCCCATTTTGCGTGACCCCTCCCTGCTTATGTGTGAGAACTTCCTCTCTAGATTCTCATGTAGATGAAACTCTTCTTGCTTAGTATCAACAACACATCACAAACATGTCTTGCCCAGCAGTGCTATGCTGACATAGAAGAACTGACATATTCCTTGGTTTCTCTTTCAGGACACTCCGTTCAAGCTGCCCCTGAAGAAGTGCTCTGTGGTGGGAAACGGTGGGATTCTGAAGCAGAGCGGCTGTGGAAAGCAAATAGATAAAGCAGACTTTGTCATGCGGTAAGATGGAACACCCTCTGATATGGCAGCATGCTAAATGCCTCCATTTTCAGGTCTCTACTTGCAATCCACTATTCTGACAATTTTGGGATTCCCTGTGACTGATGTTTGAGCGAGCAGAGAGCTGGGTCCGGTTGTCTCGATATTTCTATATAAAGTATTCAGTTAGTGCCGGCTGGCGAGGACATGGGCATGGTTCAAATGCATCTCGCATGTTATAATACACTTTTCTGTGTTTTATAATTGATAATTAGCAATGAGGCGGTGATTCCTGTCCAATCAGATTTCTTGGAATTGCGTGGCAGATCCCAGCAATCTGTGCGGCAAAGCGAACCTCATCTAAACAGTGGAACTTCCACAAACCTCTCCTTCCCTTGGTGGCTACATTGCTGCACTCCTCAGCCACAATGAAAATAGAAAGGGGCACCTCTATGTGAAGGATGTGCCTTTTATTTTCCATGGCGACCATATTTGTCTTTATTCAGTGAGGGATGCTTCCTTATTCTCTCAGCATGCTGCATTCTGTGCACAAACAGCTTTAGCTCATTTAAAAATATGGAAGTCAGACAGATTCCCCATGTGCCAACAGACTTAAAGCCCCACTAAGGGGTTACACTAGTTGTAAATATCTGCATTCTCGGTTAAACAAACATATTAATTAGAAACTGCTGGCGGGGAAAGGAAGGTCTGTACCCACATAAGAATCGCCACTGCACAACATTAGTAGTTACTCCTCATTTGGGTCCATCTACATGTTGGCTCCTTAATGTCACTAGCAGGTGCTCTTTACAAGTGAATCTACAGATATGAGCCCAACCTGTTTCTTGACCATGCTCCCAGTGGGCACTCATACCTGCAAGTATAGCTCTCAATTTACACACTTTTGGCGGGTGTCACCTCCATGCAATCCGCTGACTGACTCACCCGCCAAGGTCCCCACATGCCCGTTCATTCCAATGGGCTCTCATCTGCAAAAATAAATCGGGTGTTTTCACCCTGATTGGCGACAGAAAAGATTGAGAGCTATGTGCTTGTCACACCGTCTTGCTCCATCCCTTAACTCCCACCGTCAAAAACATTCTCAACTAGTGGATGGGATTCAACCACTTATCTCAAAAAGGAAAGCAGACCACATGCAAGACCCCCTTGGCAAGATCCATCAAGTTCACAATCCTCCATACTGAACTTGATCTTAGCCTACAGGGTTGCTTGGTGTGATGTAGTTCACATGCTTTGATAGTAGTGAAGCGCGATCAGTGAGTAATAACAAACAGTATTACATACTATGACGAGTAAAGTGAATGGGAGACAACGCCGGGTTTTTTTTGCAAACTTTTATTTAATTTCAGGTGATCCTTGAATAGGGAGTGATAATACATTGCTTTTCACCATGCAAGGCACATAATGACTTGGTAAGATAACGACAATATAAATGTATAAAACAGTAGGAATGTACTTGAGGTCAATTTCTCACATACGCTACCCCTCTTGCAGCCCCAATCAATGTTACACAATTGATCCCCCATCTCCCCCTTGTGTTGGCCTAACCTCCTATCTATATAGAGAATACCCATACATCAGTTGCGGAAACTTTTCGCGGTAGTTCAGGAAGAGAGACTATGTTAAAATGTATTTCGCAAAGGTATCTCCCAGAAGCGCTGTTATTTTTTTCTGCTGCTAGTACCTCCCATATGTTTTTCCACCACATGTTAGTTACAGGCCCACCTGTGTCTTTCCTCCGTCTGGCCAAGGCACATTTCACTGCTGACAATAGATGTGTGATTTATGTTGCTTCTGGTCCACCCATTGGGTATATTCCCTCAGCTGTATCCCCCAAAAGTACAACTAGTGGGTCTAAAAGTAGATGAATCACCACTATATCTTTTATTCTGGCTAATTCCTCTTTCCAATATATGTTGGACACTGGACATGTCCACCACATATGTAGGAGCCACTCTTCCATTCTGCAATCCCTCCATTCTGCAATCCCTCCAGCACATTCGGGAGTATTTGGGGTTAATCTTGTGTCGTCGAACTGGGATCATGTAACCAGGGAAGCACACCTTATATGCAAATTTCCTGTCTGTAATATATTGTGCGAATTTGTGTGCCCTTTGCCATATGTTATTCCATGATTCGTCTCCAATCCTCCTCCCCAATTCCTTCACCCAGTTTTCCATGTACAGGAACCTGTCACTGACATCAACCCTATACAACAGTGCAAAGAGCTTTGAGACCTTTCCGTTAGGCAGCCCACTGTCCAATGTGAGTTCCAGGGATGATACCTGCCTCGTGCCTGTGTCCTTAATCTGAGAGTGAGTGCTCCAGTGGTGGAGTTGAGCGTATCAGAATCTTTCTCCTTCCCTCAGGTGGAAGTCCACTTGTCATTCTGTGAAAGATTTAGGAGTACCATCTTTATACATCTGTACAGGACTGTGCAGCCCCTTACCTCCCATGTCTTAAATGCTCTTCTGCTCATCCCTGGAGAAATATCAGGGCACCTCAAGACTGGACGCAGTGGATCTAAGCACCCCTTGTGACCCCATAATGCCTCAGCTCTAGCCCAGTGATAAAGTGTTGTTCTGCTGGTGTTGAGCATCGTGATTCCTGTGCATCTAACTTGTGGGCTTGAAAGAGGGAGCGTATGAAAACAAGCCTTACGTGTCTCCTGTTCTATTTCTATCTATCCCGGAATGTGTGTCTGGTCCCTCCCACTCAGTATCGGAGCGATTTGAGCCACCCATTCCTACCTTCTGATATCTGGAACTCCCTGCCCATCCAGATATTTATGTCTCATCATTACCCATGCTCTAATTCTTGGCTGTTTCTTGACCCAAATAAATGTATTGATTTTTCTTTGTAGCAGAAAAATTTCTGTTGCCCCAATTTTTATGGGGATGGCCAGGCCCACGTAAAAGAGATGAGGTATTAAGTTCAGCTTTACTGAGTTTATATGTACCAGCCATGATATCTCTTGAGGAGGCTTGCATTCCAGAGCCGGGGTAAGCTCCCGAAAGAGTGGCCTAATGTTTGTCAGCTCCAGGCCTTCATAACTCTTGGTAAGTTGAATGCCTACATAGTCCAGAGCCGTAGTGGTCCATTTAAAAGGACCTATCTTTTCTAGCTCAGTTAGATTTGTATTACCGATATTAAGGATTCACGGAGTAAGACATGTTCAAACAGCCCTCAGGCTTCTTTTATCAGTCCCCGACCCATTGAGAGTTCAAAATATGTATTTGTACATTGAAATTGCCCTAACGGTGCGTATTTAATTATCATAACTGGAACTCTGTTCATACCTAAACACGCTAAGATCTGTCAATGTATCGACGGTCATCATGGGAGACCTGAATCTATGGCGAGGTAATGAGAAGGACAAAGGAGCCATTGCTCTGGAAAAAGCACTGAATAACCTAGATTTTAATGTACTTAACAAGGATCCCACCACCCCTCAGGGTAACCAGTTAGATTGGTTGTGTGGATATAACGTATCCTTGCAAGACTGCAGAACCACACCATGTATCTGGAGTGATCATTTCCTGATATCGGCTCACTTAAAATTGCCTTCACACGCACATAAGCATAACCCGCATACTAAAATAGCTACTAGAAATTTTAAAAAGCTAAATAAGCCACAATTAAAGACATGCATTGATAAAATTCTGAGTTCCTTTCAGGATCACGACACATGTGATATTCTTTTAGACAAATATAATAAGCATCTCCTCAAGCTGGTGGAGTCTGAAGCACCCCTCACTACAAGGTTTGTTAGGAAAAACAACAACAGCCAAATTTGGTTTACTTCAGAGCTCCACTCTCTGAAGAAGGAAAAGCGGTCCTTGGAAAGAAAATGGTCCATAGATAAATCTGAGGTTAGCAAAAATAAATGGAAAAGCAAAGATAAGGAATATAGGGACAAAATCAAAACAGCTAAGGCTGAATTCTTCAACTCTGAAATAGAGCATGCAGACAACAAGACCAGCAAACTCTTCAATATTTTGAAGAGTATTGAAAAACCTGCATCCATCACTCCTCCTTTTATGCCCACAGAGGCCGATTGCAATACGGTCCTAAATGCATTTCAAGCCAAAACGGATAAAGCCAGACAAAATATTATTAAAGCTAGATCCACCGCTAAACAGGATTTGCCACCCACACAAATGAGGGCAACTGTCAGAAAACAGTTTTTCAAATTTGACCCCATTTCGGAGGCAGATATGCTTGAGTTGCTGAATAATATGAACCCTACTACTTGTGCAGAAAACATCCTACCTCCTAGCATCATTCTCCAACATAATGATATTTTTGCTCCGGTCTTTCGGAGAATAGTGAATGCTTCTTTCCAAGAGGGCACAGTTCCCAGAGACCTCAAGAAAGTCACTATTACACCACTTATAAAGAAAGTTGGCTTGGATCCCAAGGATCCAGCTAACCTTCGTCCGATAACTAACTCGAACTTTATTCTTAAACTCCTAGACAAGGTTGCAACACAGCAACTCCAACATTTTGTAGAGAACCAGGGAGTTCTGCACCAGCAACAGTCAGGCTTCAGGGCGTCTCATAGTACAGAGACAGCCATGCTGGACCTGCAGAATCGGATGCTGAGTTTGCTCGATAAGAACAAGTTAGGGTTATTAATGCTCCTTGATCTAAGTGCCGCTTTCGATCTAGTGGACCATCATCTACTCATCAAGGCACTTAGAGAAAATGTGGGGTGCTCTGAAAGAGCCCTGGACTGGCTTCTGTCATTTCTATCTAATCGCCAAGCTAGAGTCCACTGGGGCAACAGTTTTTCTGATCCCTGTGATATCCTTTTTGGAGTTCCCCAAGGTGCTAGTTTATCTCCTATGTTATTTAATATATATATGCTTACTCTGTGTAGCTTACTGGTGGAAGCAGGTGTGTCGTTCACGAATTACGCGGACGATACCCAACTCATACTGGAACTGGGGGGCAGACACCACGCTAAGGACAGTGAACTGATCGCCAGGATTTACATGACAATAGACGATTGGATGCAGGCAAACTGGATGTGCCTGAATGATTCAAAAACGGAATTGATGCTGTTCGGCTCCAGCCGCCAGCTGGCAAATTTGGGACCTCAGTACAATTCTTTTCTAATCAAAAATGCCACCATTCAGGTGGCTTCTACAGTGAAAACACTGGGTATGATGGTCAATTCTGCGGTCGACTCCCATGCCCAGACCAGTTACCTGCATAAGAACACAGCGTATTACCTGAGATTAATGAAAGCTATCAAGCCGTTCATTAATGAAGGTAATATGGCCACGATAGCTAGAGCCATTATTCTATCACGGCTTGATTATGGTAACGTTTTGCTGTTGGGGGCCTCTTCCAAGGACTTAGCTAGCTGCCAAGTGATCCAGAATAACGCGGTCAGGCTTGTCAAGAACTTAAAGAAGAAAGATCACACCACAGCAGATAGAATATCACTGCACTGGCTCAGGGTAGAAGAGCGTATCAAGTTCAAGGCCCTCTGCTTGGTGCACAAGTGTTTCTATGGCTCTGCGCCGGTCTATTTGAAAAAGAGCCTAGTGCCCTATATACCGAGGAGAAGTCTACGCTCGGAGGGAAAATGTCTGCTGTCAGTCCCCAATTTCAAGCTGAAATCTGGTTTGGGCAGATCATTCTTGGTGATGGCCCCCAAATTATGGAACAGTTTGCCCGAAGGGTTGAGGTCAGAGATAAACCACCTTACCTTCAGGAAGCACCTGAAGACATACCTCTTCAGATGAAGAGCCTGGGGAAAGTATTATTTCGGGGTCTCGGACAGGCCCAGTGTCTGTTATTTTATGTCTGTCTGGTGTTGTTGTTGTATTGTAAGTGCAAGCGCCCTGATGCCTACGGGCTACCGGCGCTATACAAACTAAAATACATACATACATACATCATGAACTTGTTTTTATGTTTGCTCATTTTATACACCACGTATGTGGATTCTAACTACTCTAATTGGTTGCCTTTCTTTTTTTACATTATTTTTGGGGTATTGTTGTATTATATTAACTTGTATACTCTTTGATGGAAATGTATATTTTCCAAATAAAGATGTGATCTGTCTCTCTAATTCAGTTATAATTGTTACCGGTAGGGCTATACTTAGTCCCTTAAATATACCCAGTGTTATGGGAATCCCTGCAACCTCCACACATTTTCTCAGTTCCTCCATTGCCCTGGGTAAAGTCATAGTGCTGTTGGTCATAATGAGAAGGACATCATCCGCATAAAGTGCTACTTTATATTGCCTTCTACACAGGATACCCCTCATCTGGGCGTTTGATCTCACTCGCATGACGAACGGTTCCATTGAGAGCACAAAGACCAACAGTGTGAGTGGGCTCACCTGTCTAGTCCCTCTTGAAATCTGAATGTTCTTGGCCAGAGCGCAGCTCACCCAAAGCCTCATGACTGGCGAATCAAAGTTTGCCATGATGTATGCGAGAAATTGCAGACTAAAGCCAAAACAAAGTATCTTTTTCCGTACAAAGCACCAGTCCAGCCTATTGAACGCCTTGTGGGCGTCTAATGCCAATAGTCCCATGGGGATCTTCTTGTTGTGGCTATGTTCAAGGTGATCTACCACCGTCCTAATATTATCTTGTTCACTTCTTTCAGAAATAAATCCGGTGTGATCTGATTGTGTCAAGGCAGGCAGTATCAGCGGAACTATTTGAATATCTTTTCCAGTGGCTTGAGGAGTTGCTCTCGAAATGTTTTTAAAAAACTGGGCGGAGAACCCATCTGTGCCGGGGCCTTATTATTTTGTAGGCTTGAGATGACTACATAGATCTCTTCCTTTGATATGGGCTTGTCTAGATGCAAACGTGCCTGTTTGTTTAGTTTAGGTAAGCCTGCGAGATCAAGGTATTTTTGTTGTTCTACCGAATTTAGGGTAACCCCTTCCAGTATTGCTTTGTAGTATTTTGCCAAGATCTCTTTTTATCTTCCTTCCCGTGTCTCCATTGACCCTGAACGCCCCGCAGCGACAGAATAAAACTCTGGGATTTAGTTTTCTTTCATTTATACACTAACAGTCGATTAGCCTTATTTCCTCGATTATGATACGTCTGTTTCATTTTAAGCAATGCCTGCTTTGTTTTTTTTCTCCATAGGAGCCTCTAATTTGGCTCTAACTAGATGCAATTCTCTGAGAGACTTAGTAGACCCCCTCCTTTTATGCTCTGCTTCTTTGCTTTTAACCTATCCTTCAATTGTACCCTCAATTGCTCCCTTTCCTTATAATATGCCACTGTCCAGCTTATCAGTTCTCCTCTCACAACTGCTTTATATCCATCCCAAATCATTTCAGGCTCCATGTCTGGTAGTGTTTTCTGCCTCAAGTAGTATGAGGTAACTGATGTGATGCGCTCTCGTAAGGTCCAATCTCTAAGAATGGAATCAATCATCTTCCAGGGGCATTATTTTAGGGTTGTCAGTCCTAAATGTGACCTTGATGGGTGCGTAATCTGACAGTACTCTATTGCCAATCTCTGTTTTCTCTACGTAGGGTACCAGATTAGCACATACCAACCACGCGTCTATCCATGTTAAACTGCGATGTACAGGAGAGTTATTGGTATAGTCCCTTTCCCCTGGGTGTAAAAGCCTCCAAATATCAATTAAATCCAAGTCCCTAAGAATCGTGGCCAGGGCTAGTGTGCTATTAAAGTCTGTTCAATAGGGGCTTGATGATTTATCCACTGAGGGGTATCCCTCTATGAATACAGCTAGTGTATGCAGTAGGTCATGCAATATGAGGTGCTGATTCTCATTGGATGCATAAACCAAACAAAATGTCATCATGTTTCCAAACCACTTCCCTTTCACCATTCTAAATCATCTCCCCTTGTCTTTATGTGACCCAATTCACTGGAACACTGACTCCTTTTGAAACAATATCGCTGTACCTACCGTTTTGTGTTCCCACTAGTGGCCAGGTATTGGAGTGGGAATTTCATTTGCGTAGCCTGTTTTCTTCTTGTGGAGCCATGTTAATTTCTTGAAGCATAACTACCCCTGCTTTCATCTCTCATAAGCGTCTGAACACAGAGGCTCTCTTACATGCCCTATTTAATCCCTATATGCAAACAGAGGGGCCACTATCCAGTGGCAATGGTCTGCCCATTGGGAGACGCTCCAGTCAAGGGCAAAAATATCTGATCACAAAACAACAAATGGTGCTGGTGCGTCGTGGATTGGCACTATCAGGTTTACATTTTTACAATGCAATTACCTGGTCCAATCCTCTTTAGCCATAAAGGTCATTCTAGCTCTATTCAATCATACAGAACAAAGGACACCTTTACATCACCCAGTCTTTTCAAAGAACACAGTGATATTGTTGAAAAAAACAATCAATTCAACAGAACAAGACAAATGAATAAATATCATTTGGCAAGTTTGGACTCCAGCTTGCTCACTCACTCCACGAGATCCACCACTACATGTTTTTTGCTATTTACTGTATCCTACACCTCACTTATCCTCTTTTCAGCCTCCACGACTTGCGTATTCAGCATCGATATTTTCATGAGCAGTTCTGTCATGGTATGCCGAATTTCTTTAGTATTAGCATTCAAGAGTTGCTGCTTATTTGCTTTTGGTTACTGCCGTGTCCCGGTCCTCTTGTTCTGCTGGGCCCCATCGTTGTTAGCACATCTGTCCCATTCACTGGTTTATTCTAGGTTGCCATGATGCCCTCCCCAGCTGTATGAAATGGCACCCTTCGAAAACTCCCATTGTCTCACAATAAGGTAGAGACCCCATCGGTTGATCCGATGGTTCAGCTAGAATGGTGCTGTGGGGCATTGACCTCCTTTTATTGCTGAGCCTCATTCTGTCTGTACAGTCACACCACCGACCTCGACCATCCAATCTAAACTGAACACATTTGCCCCAGGCCACATCTCATCTCTGTGTTTTGTTCTGCTTAGGGATCTGGATCTACACCTGGGGCTGTGTCCTCTGTTTCACTCACTTTGCCTGTGATACCTGTTTTGACTGCGCAGGGTGATTCCACTGTTTATTGGATGATCACTCTTAACCCGGGGAGTCCCCCCCCGCCCCCAAGCATGGTGGCTCGCAACAAAGCACTTAGCAGATTCAACTTAAGTGAGGGCTCCAACTATTATAATACTATTCAGCAGATACCCTCTCTACCACCAATAAGCTAGGGAGCTAGGAACCAGGCCGGTGTATAGTAATAATATATGCATTTATTTAAATGTTATTATAACTAATAAAAAATCAATCACAAGGATAGCTGCCCTACTCTGTGGCACAATACAATATCACAACTTCAAATTATGCATCAAATGATGGACATGTATTTCTAACAGACTTTCAGTTATTACAACAACACAGGTGGAATTCAGAGATTTGCAGTCACAGTTTACATCAGATTTCTTTGCAAATTAACCGATAGAAAAAGTTTAAAATACACAATGGTTGCTTAGTTTATCCCAATGGTCTTTTCTTCCAGCAACCCCCACACTCCAGGCATCAATTAGATATGACCTCTTTGGTTTGAAGGCAAGATACAGGGAGTTGGAATAAAATGGGGACATGGTTTTTCCTTTTTTATCAGAAAGGCAGGGTTTGGGAAAATAACTCAATGGGAAAATTGTTTTGTCTTTTTATTTGAAAGGCAGGGTTTGGGAAAGGAACTCAATGGGAAAATCAGTTGGCTTTTTATTTGAAAGGCTGGGTTTGGGACATGAACTGAATGGGAAAATTATTTTGGCTTTTTATTAGAAAGGCTGGGTTTGGGAAATGAACTCAGTGGGAAAATCGTTTTTCAACACTCATTCAGATTAAATGCAGTGCTTTCGGCTTCTGATTTGGGATTAAGGACACCTCTCTTCTGTAAGGAAGTCAGGGGTTACAAGAAAATAGGGTCACCCCAATTACTTTATTGACTATAATGGCTGTAACACACTGAGCATGAAATGTGCTAGTTTTGAATTGTAACAAAACTCATCCTGTGATCTTTTCTATGTGGGAAATTAATTGAATTAACTTTAATTAAATGTTTTAAGGCTCTAAACAGTTTTGTTCCCTCACCCACAACTAAATGGGCAGGATTAAAGCAGGTAGTTTCCAACACAATTCAATTTAAATGCATGGGTTTTTTTTCTGTGAGGAATTAAATGAGTTATCTTTTTAGTCAAATATGGCCAGGCTCTACACAGTCCCCCCCTACCCACTATGCAAGAGGGAGATGAGGGCTGGCAGAATGCCCCCACACTTTTGTTGTCATTTGAATCAATCTACTTAAATGGGAGACCTTGGTTATTGGCTTAGGAGGACAGCCAGGTTTCAGACCCTCTTTTAGGAATAGGTAGTCAGCTCACAGCTTTGGTCTCTATTCACAGCAAGGTCCCTTTATTCAGGTTTTAGGCCTCTCTCTCAGATAGGGCTCCAGGAAAAATTACGCAGCAGTGTCCTTGGGTCTCCTGTCTAACTGCTTTCCTGGACATCAGCCTTCCTTTTGTCAGCTCTCTGTTGTTGTCAGGCTGCTCTCCTCTTTTCTCCCCTTCTGTCCCATTTAGATTGAAAACCCATATTATATAGTGCTGATGACACTTACATATTATATCTATTCTCATGCTATGGATTGGACTTCTCTCTTTTTCCCCCTTCCACTAAACCACACTCTGTCAGCTGATAGGATAAGGAGTTTAGAGGTTTTTTAAATGGATAATGGGGGAGGAGGAAGATGAATCATTTCAAAATTACACGTTTTTACATTTGTTTCTTCCTAAAAATCACACTACCTGGCAACTACCTTCTCTTTTCAGATAACTGCATGAACATATACATTTTTGAATTCTACATTTTATGGCGAATCAGGAAATACTCATTTCACTTCAGCTCGCCCTTGCTGGGTGGAGCTATTGTTTTTCACGATTTGCTCCTTAGCAAAAATAGTGAAAAAGTATGCCACTCCACAATTCAAATATTAAGTTCACATTCTATCAGTTCACCAACTTTCAAATTCCTCTGAATTATGAGAATGTCAGGATCATGGTTTTCTTCCTAACTCAAATTCTGTATATCACAATTAAGAGATACATAGAACTGATGGGCTGTTTGTGATGTTTAATATGAGTCCTGGATGAGCTTCCTGTGACGCATGATTCTCTTTTTATTCAAGAAAAGGGGGCAGTGGGGGTAGCAGCAGCAACCAGTTACATGAATAATGTAAACATTCTGGGAAAGACAGCATTTTAAATCAAAAAGATTTGTTTACATGTAACAGTTTACATTGCCTATGGGGCATCTGTCCATGTGTTAATATTTTTCTTTAATCTTATGGTTGAAAAGACATGAGTGTTCCTCTTGACTTGTCCACACATAGGCTATTATTGAACATGGGAAACCAGTGTCCATTTAAATGTGAGTTTATTTGTGGAATGTAAGTGTCTTTCTCATGTCAAATGAATGATGTCATTTGGCTTCACTTTTTAAATGTAAGGCACGATTCCTCCTTTTTTATTTTTCAAATGCATAGCATTTCAATGTATCTTTCCCCATGTATACTACTACCGTTTTGAATCTGTCAAATGTGCCTTTTCCCAGTTTACACAAAGTTAGCATCTGCAGCACAACATGTCTTTTGATATGAATCCATTGCACACAGTTAGCAATATTACAGTTCTGAGGCACACTCTCCTTCAGCTGAGTGCCTTTCCATTTTGACAAATTTGAGGGAGGCCCATTTTTGTTCATTCATTAGGCTTCATGTTGGAAAAGAGGTGTTTGGACTGCCTGCATATTCCAACGGGTATCCACATCAGCCAGATTTGTTATTACAATGGGGCCTTGCATGGCCTCTCAATCTCTATCACTCTGGGGCTGTATTTTCACCGCACAGTGAGCCTTACAGTTGTCCCTCATGGGCACATAATATGGCACCAAGACAGGTTGATTCCCTGGGGAAAATGTAAGGCACTTGAGGATTCATGCCATGGCCATCTTCTGGAGAGGAGCTTCTCCTTCATTGCACCATAACAATCAGCGGCTCTCAGTGGGGCTCTGCCTCTCCTCCTGCGGCCACACTCACTCCTCACCTTGGTGTGTAGTCACAACAAACCGGCCTCCTTTCCGTGTTTCTTCATCTTATGCATCTAGACTGTACTCTGGGCTGACAGCCACAACACTTAGAAGGAAACCCTGCAGGCAGGGGGGGTCTTGGCTGTCGCAGGAGCCCTGCTCTTCATTCACTCTAAACTTGTCCTTGCGGTCGGGAACACAACATAACAGCCGCCATCTTGGTGCTGGCTCTGCATCCAATCACTTTTTCCCACAGGTCTGCTTGCCTTCAGCTGTCCTCTTACAGGGCAGGGGTCTATACCCGTCTCCATTGGGTTTCAGTATATTATTGTGCCTCCCTGAGTTGTAGTGTTTGGGAGGCGGTGCAGGCACCCTGGCCTAGGCCGGCATGCAGCGAGCTGAGGACACCTCTGGCTGCATGTCCAAAAACATCAGTTGTAATGTGAAAATAAAACCTTCTCCTTTATTAGCTACACATCGCAGTGCCCCTGCTGGCCTTTATGAGAATTGCTAATTCTACAGACAATGCATATAATTATGCAGAAGCTGTAGAGGAGCTGAGCTTTACTTATGAATGTCTAATACTTCAAGCTAAAGTCCGGGAACATATCAGAATCTAAAGTAAGTGAAACTTTGAGCATTAATGTTTCTCAGCCATCCTATATTTAAGAATCCCTTCTCACAATACCTTGATTCCCCCGCTGCAATGAAGAATGGTCACTAACAAGCATTTCTGAGTGAAAGGTATTACCTCCATGCAATCAGCAAGAATTATACTGTAGAACTGTGCCTGTTATAGACCCCCTGGCACTCAACGATAATAAACAATCAGAGACACATGTCGTCTTGGGCTGCTCGGCATGACGTAGCTGACATGCTTTTAGAGCGGGAGAGTTAACACAATTATATTTCTCATTTTTCATTGTCTCAGATTAAAAGCTTTATTGCCTGTAGCTTGAAGACAGCAAGGCCATGTATGCTTTGAACATGGGATTGATTAAAATGTTATGGAAGTCAGCAAAAGGAAGGATATAAAAGTGCTTCAACCTATAATCACAAATAGAGACCTGCACAGTGATGGACCTTTACCTAATATGCACTGTTAAAAAATATATTTGAATTTTATTATACATATCACACACATTTAAATTATCATAAAACATTACAATTAATGTAAAAATCACTCCACAATAATACACATATGTATACACCAATAATCAATAGTGGAGAGGATTGCAGTGTCTCAATCAAATATGGTTTGCAGTCACTTCAATGTGTAAATTTGTGAACAATTCTATTGAAGAAGAAGTTTTCGACCCCCCTGATAAATGTCCATCATTTAATTGCTTTGTTAGGACAGAAACTTGTGCAAGTCGAGGTATGTTTTTCAATAGAATGGTTTACAAATGTACACATTAAAGTGACTGTAAACCAATTGCCTGCATATCCCTTATAAACAAAAGTCTGCATATCGTGTGTACTTCACTACAGGTGTCGGTTGAAAGTGTCTTGGTTAGATGTTCTCTCCTATTAATTTGTTTGAAGTCTTTTATATTTATAGAAGCTTGATCAGAAATATCTTTTATTTTGGTACTAAAGTACTTTTGTTGTTTTCGATGCTTCTTTGTTGGCTCTCACCCTCTTAAAGAGTATAGCTTTCCCTTGTCCCGTGCTACCCTAATGAGGCAAATTAGGTATACCACTTATGTTGTGACTGTTTCACCTTTATAATTGAGATTGCTTTTCATCACTGTACTCATGCAGAGTTTACACACACACACACACACACACACCCGGGCTATCTCAAGAACTGATAGGAAATGAACATGGTCAGAGGAGCTGGAGACATAGGAAGCTGAGCTAGAGACAGACAGTGGGTGCTATGCAAGGCAAGGCACAGTTTGAGTGGGGGCAGTGGATCGAAGAGCTGGGTAAAAAGTGAGAGAAAGACATAGAGAAAGACAGAGAGAGAGAGCGAGAGACAGAGAGAGTGAGAGACAAAGTGAAAGAAATGTTAAATTGCAACGGTAGCCACACTATGGGGGTCATTACGACCTTGGCGATAAGGGGTTAACAGTGCCGGTAATGGTGCTGGTGCCGTTAACACCTTACTGCCGCATTACGAGGTCCTTTAGCTGGTCCCGCTAAGGGCAGCTGGGTTTACCAGGCGCCCTTAGTGGGAGCCGCTAAATGACCAGCATGCTAATAACGGGCCCGAATGGGGGCTCAAATGGGAATGGGGAGGTACCGGGTCTGGGTTCTTTGAATGAGGAATTACCGGGTGCTCCAAGGTTGGAATGGCCCAGTAATTCCTCATTCGAGGAACCCGGACTCGGTATGCAGTAATGGGTAGCCATGGTGCTAATAGCACCATGGCTAATCCCAACCTTGTAATGACTCCCTATAAATTGAGTCAGACTCACATAGGAAGACAAGAAAATGAATTGCTAATAACATATTACTCGTGCAACGATTTGTCTGAAATTCTGAAGACAATTAGGGATGCACACCCCCACCTCACCAGACTGCAAAGATTGGAAAAGATTTGTTAAAAAATACAAAAGTTATTAAGAAAACAAAAAAAAGGTTGCAGCTTACTTCCCATTAATTTTCCCATAGACAAAAAAGATCAATGTGTGCTGGACCGCACAGCACAAACCGCTGTACAGATTTGGAACAAGTTCGAAACAATTTGATCACGAAGCGTTGACTCGAGGCATTTTTGCAGTTTGGAGTTATTCCTTGCAGTAGTTTTTTAAATATTTAGTGCAGAAGGGGGTAACCCCTTCTCCCCCCAAAAAGTTGTGTCTCCCAAGGTGCATTGCAGAATCATGGTTTTCAAAAATGAAAAAGCTGCCATCTTTTTTTGTTCTCGATGAGAGAGAAATCTGCGGTTATAGCCGAGGGTATTGGAAAAATAAAACACAGAACAAAGGCTTTTGCAAGTCAAAAAACATGCAAATGCCATCAGGCTAGCAGTGGTGGGTCGGGGGGTGGGGTGGCAAGAGGACACCAAGTCTAGGGACTGAGTTTACAACACAATGCTTTTCTGTAACCTCACCTACAGCCGCAAATATCCGACATCTCAAAGCAAACTATGTCACAGAAACGCAGTGTCTGTTGTGGGGGGGGACTTGGAGAGGGAAGGGGAGGTGAGCAGGCCATCAGAAGAGTGGGGGGAGCTGGCAGAGATGAGGTGGGCACTTGGTGAAGGCCTGGGGTGGCAACAAACCATAACGTCCCTTTAACAACGTTTTTCACTGAATTTCATAGGTTTTTAGTAGCGCAACTTAACCATAACGTCCCTTTAACAAAGTTTTTTCACTGAACATATATAAATATTTATTTATTTATATACATACATATATGATTTTGTTTAGATGCATGAAAAATGTATATGGAAATATATTTTCCCAATAAATAACTGCGTTTTCACATATTTTATAAGTAACTGTCAAAAAACATTGATGGCATGAAATTAAAGCTCCTTCATTCAGGCTTTGAAACTAAGCAGGGTTGGTCCCAGTTACTGTATGGATGGGAGACCTGGATGCCTATTTTAGTAGTTGATAGTTGTGACTAAGATCGGAGGAATGGCTGGAAAGAAAATGATTTGTTGCATACATGATGGAGGTGCAATATTCATAAGCTTGCCATGTAGAATAGTTAAATGATAACTGTTTTCATATTAGAGTTTTGCGTACAGTGAAACTTGTGATAAGTAGGTAATAAAACCCACTTACTACATAAATGCATTATTATAGACAAATCACAAAGAGACAACACCACATACAAATTTGAATATATACAAGGGAATTGAAGTGAGAACAAAAACAGCAATAGTAGCAGAAAGTGTTCATAACCTAACTGATTACCTTTATGCAGAGAAATGATTGCTCTGTTTCAAAGCTGTTACTTACCCTATCTATATATATCACATCATGTGTCTGGACCCTAAGGAAAATAGTGTGAGTACAACATATACAAATATGAGCATATACAGGGAAAGTACAGTAATAAAAAAACATCAAAACTATCAGAAAGTGCTGATAACTCTACTGATAATTTTAATGCACAAAAAGGATTGCTGTCTTTCAAGGTTGTGTCTTCCCCTATGTATATGTTTTATATGATATGACTGGACCATAAGGGAATTATTGTAAGAACATACTTGAAGGATAAGTCTACAAATATAGTACATTTACAATTTTTAGTTCCTGACTGTTACTGAAGAAAATCATGTGGCCTAGGTATGTCAAGAAAGGAAAAGGGGGCGTCAGACATGTGATGTCATCAGGATGTCATCAATGACATTTGTGATGTCATCTTTGATGTCCTGGGTGTTAGGCTTAGCAGTGCACAGTGGTGGCGCGAGTTATGGTTGCTTATCTTACCATAACTGGCGATTTTCAAGGGTTTTTCGGTTTTACTTGGAACCATAACGTTATCAGGCCCGGTCTTAGATGGCCCGATTCCTGGTCACCCCGCTCCCACTCCTCCTCCTCACCTGATGCTTCGGATTCCGGTTTTGCTCCGAACCTCTTTCGCCACAAGGATTTTTCTTTGCTGTGCAGATAAGGTCGGCCACGAGAGGAAGCCACCCTGACCCTTTGAAGAGAGGTCTAGGAGGGGCACTCCTTCCGCAGCAGACCGGTCCGGGGAAAAAGCCTTACGGCATAAAAAACCCCTTTGCCGATCGGCGGTCCTCTCTGTCTTTGGTGAATTGTAGAAGTGATCCGGAGGGATGCGTGTGTTCCGATGTAGGATTACCCTGGTCGTTCCAGCACACATGCACAAGGCGATGAAAGGTAAGTAGGGGGAATGCAGGTAAGCGAGTGCGGTGAGAAAATGGAGTAGAAGGCAGGAAGGGAGATAGGAGCACTGGGACGGAGCAGAAGCAAGGCGAACAGGGGGGGGAAGGAAACAAGTACGAGCAAGGGAAAAAACAGCGTATCAACCCGAAAGCCTGAAGGCGAAGGGTTGCAACGCGTCGGCTTCCAGGTTGAACGCCAGAAAAAAAGGCTTGCGACGGCGTAGCCCAAAAGGCTAGACCATCACAATACGGTGCGTGGGAGCTTGGCGGCTTACTCAATGGCGGCTCATACGCCAACGGGGCTACAACCGCCAGCTTCCACGGTTTGTGACAGTATACCCCCCTCCCATACCTATACCACCAGGTTTACCCGGATGGAGTCTATGGAAGCGTCGGGTAAGTATAGGGGCATGAATGTGGGAGACAGGCTCCCAGGAATCCTCGGAACGAGGATAACCTTTCCAGGATACTAAATACTCCAACCGGCCCCTTCTGTATCTGGAATCCACTATGGCCGCTACCTCATACTCCTCTGGGGAGGATGGCACAAGATCCAGTATCCCTTTCTTACTAATAGAAGGGGTGTCCGGATCCACCGGACGAAGGAGGGAGGAATGAAAAACTGGGTGTATGCGATGCATACTCTTAGGAAGCAGCAATTTATATGACACAGGGTTAACCCTCCTAGAAATCTTGAAAGGTCCCAAATACCTAGGAGCTAATTTGGATGGATGGAGCCACCGAGGCAGGAACTTAGTAGATAGCCATACCCGATCCCCTTCCTTCCAATCGGGACAGGGGGTTCGAGATCGATCAGCCTGTCCCTTGTATCTCCTTCGAGACAGAAGTAAGTTCTGCTGAGCAACCTTGTAGGCTAAGGCTATGTCTGTCAAAGTGGATTCTATAGTAGTGATGGTGGTAGGGGGATTACATACTGGAAGAATGCCATGAGGATGCATTCCGTAAGTGCAGAAAAAAGGGCTAAGGCCCGTGGCAGTGTGTATGGCATTGTTATATGCGAATTCTGCTGTCGATAATAAGGCAACCCAGTTATCCTGCAAGCTATTGGTATAACATCTAAGATACTGCTCAAGGGAGGCATTGAGGCTCTCTGTCTGCCATTGGTCTGAGGGTGGAAACCAGAGGAGAGTGCCCGCTCGATACCTAACCGTTGACATAAGGCTCCCCAGAAACGAGAAGTAAACTGGCTACCCCGATCGGATATTATTTTATCAGGCAGACCGTGTAACCTAAATATCTCCTTGAGAAATACCTCTGCCATCTCCGATGCGGATGGAACTCCTGGAAGCGGAGTGAAGTGAGCCAGTTTGGAGAAAGAATCCACCGTAACCATCAGACAAGAGAACCCTTGTGACGGAGGTAAGTCGACTATGAAGTCTGTTGAAATTTGAGACCAGGGACGAACAGGTGTCTCAGATTGCACAAGCAAGCCGTAAGGTTTATGAGTGGGATTTTTACTCTTGGCACAAACCTGACAGGTACGGCAATACTTCTTAACGTCTCGAGTGAGAGAGGGCCAGAAGAAAGAATGGGATATTAAGTCAAAAGTGCCTCGTATGCCTCTATGACCTGAAGTAACGTGGTCATGACCCCATTTCAGGATTCTTTGTTGTAATGGCTTTGAAGGGATGCATAGCCTCCGATCTATGAATAATAGACCCTCAGACCATCTAACCAGTCTCCGTTGGTTGAGGGGCAAGTTCATCTCCAGCTCCGGGGTGGTAACAGATCCAACATCCTGGAGGAAGGAGGCAATAACCCCCACTACCCGGTTACGGGGAAACATGTACTTTAAGGGCGGAACCAACTGAGCAGCTTGTGAGTCTCGCCTGGACAAAGCATCTGCCAGACTATTTTGGGTGCCAGGAATGTACGTGATGGAGAAATCATATTGGTTGAAAAAATGGGCCCAGCGTGCCTGTCTGAAATTGACACATTCCATGTTCCTGAGCATCTGCAAGTTCTTATGGTCAGTGCGCAGTATAATCGGATGGGCACTTCCTTGTAACAGATGTCTCCATTCTTCACACGCTGTCTTGAGGGCCAACAATTCCTTTTCTATTACTGAGTAATTCCTTTGGCTAGCTAACAGGGTCTTGGAGAGATAGGCCACAGGGTGTTCTTCTCCGTCCTTAGATTGTAAGAGTACGGCTCCCAAAGCACTTGCAGAGGCATCAGCTTCAACTATAAAAGGTTGGGTCTGGTCTGGCTGATGCAGGACAGGAGTGGTACAGAACATCTTCTTTAAACTCTGGAAAGCTTGGTTGGCTTGGTCAGTCCAGACAAAGTTTCTGGCCTCTTTCTTGAGTAAAGTTGTGATAGGCAGAACAATTTGGGAAAATTGTCTGATGAATTTTCTGTAAAAATTAGCCAGACCCAAAAACCTTTGTACATCCTTCTGGGAGGAGGGAGCGGGCCATTCCAGGATGGCCGACACCTTCCTGGGATCCATCGATATGCCTTCTTGGGAGAGGATGTAACCTAAGTAAGGAACTGAGGAGGTATTGAATACAAATTTCTCGGGTTTGACCAGGAGGTGTTGAGATTGAAGACGAAGGAGAACAGTCTTCAGATGTTGGGCATGTTCTTGTGGAGAAGATGAGAATACCAAGATGTCATCGAGGTAGACGATAGTGTTCACATACAACAGATCTGAAAACAGGTGGTCCATAAACCGTTGAAAGATTGCCGGGGCGTTGACTAACCCAAATGGCATGACTTTGTACTCAAACAAACAAAAGGGAGTTCTGTATGCGGTTTTCCATTCATCCCCTGCTCTTATGCGTAGAAGATGGTAGGCACTCCGTAGATCTAATTTCGAAAAGACAGTAGCTCCTTGAACGGCCTCCAAAATGTCGGAGATCAGGGGCATAGGATAGCGATCACGAACTGTGACCCTATTAAGACCCCTATAATCTATACAAGGTCGTAGCTCAGATGAGTCACGTTTTGGAATGAAGAAAAGAGGGGCTCCAGCTGGGGATCTTGAAGGCCGGATGAGCCCATTGGTTAGATGGGAATCCAAGTAGGTGCGTAGGACCTTCCTTTCTGTGATGGATAATGGAAACATGCGCCCGAAAGGCACTAAGGCATCTGGTACCAACTCTATGGCACAATCCTCCGGACGATGGGGAGGTAATTCCAAAATCGGATTATCACTAAAGACTTCCCGGAAGTCAGCCAAATCGGGGGGCACACTACAAATGTCACATGCTTCCTTGCGTTCGGGAGCGAGGATCTGCACAGTCTCTTTAAGTATCCGCGACAAACAATTTTGTCTACAGAATCCAGACTCAAAGGACATAGTGTTACGGGTCCAATCGATGGCTGGATTGTGTTTCCTAAACCAGGGGATACCCAGGATGATGGGGAAATGGGCGGCCCGGATAAGATCAAACTGTAATTGTTCCTTGTGTTGGAGTATGAGCACCTTGAGAAGTTCAGTAGAGTGGGTTATGGGACCTGATGACAAGGGTGACCCATCTACCCCTTCCACCTTTTGGATGTCTTCCCGTTTCAGCAGAGTGAGCCCTTGTTGGTGTGCCCACTGGGTGTCCATAAAAATTCCCGCGGCGCCGCCATCCAAAAGGGCCATGGTATGGAGTACTGAGGTTGGAGTTTCCAATCGGATGGCCACCACCATGAGACGCAAGTCCATGGTGTCAGTGGGCGAGGATATGGTTACCATGACATAGGGACTTGGAGTTAGACTTCAGAGACTCGTCCCCATTAGTTCCAAGGTAGATCGTTTCCCGCTCTCCTAGGGGGTACATCCGGACAGCTACGAAGCAGGTGAGAATTTGACCCACAATACATACAGAGGCCCGACTCTCTCTGTCTTCTTCTCTCATCTGAAGTTAAAGGAGCTCGAGCAGCCCCTATCTGCATTGGTTCTTCCAATTTACTTCGGGGTGGCAACGTAGGCAGGGAGGAGGCACCAGGAGTGTGGGGCACGAGGGGCTTATGTTTCCTTCGTTCTACCCTTCGTTCATTCAGCCGGTAATCAATCTGGAGCACAAGAGACATCAAATCCGATATGGTGGTAGGTCGGGCGATGCAGGCTAGTTCGTCCTTGATCTCCTCCTTGAGACCACGACGAAATATGGTATATTGAGCCTGTTCTGGCCAACCTGCTTCGGTGGCAAGTCTCTTGAAAGTGGTTATGTACGTGAGTAAATCACTAGAGCCTTGCTGAACATCTAGGAGTTCTTCGGCTGCTACATGCGTGATTTCGGGTTGCTCAAAGGTCTGCCTAAGCCGGGTCAAGAAAGCCCCATAGTCATGGGTGACGGGATCATTATTTAGGACTTGCGGTGTTGCCCAGGCAAGGGCATTTCCGGTCATGTTGGATACCATAAATCCGACCTTGGTATGATCAGAAGAAAAGGTCTGGGGCGAAATGCGAAATAAATGGAGCATGCTTCCATAAATTCTTTCAACTTCTTGGGGCTCCCGTCAAATTTGCCTGAAGACAAGGTCATAGGAGATAAGTCGATCTCACGAGTCTCTCGGGTAGTGATCATCTGTCTTAAAGCGGGGTTGTCAGCCTTAACATTCTGTAGTTCTACGTTCATAGCCTGAACTGCAGTGATGAGTTCTTGGATCTGCTCGGGGGTGGCCATTGCTACACTTTGGCGTTGCAAACTATCAGGCCGGTCTTAGATGGCCCCGATTCCTGGTCACCCCACTCCCACTCCTCCTCCTCACCTGATGCTTCGGATTCCGGTTTTGCTCCGAACCTCTTTCGCCACAAGGATTTTTCTTTGCTGTGCAGATAAGGTCGGCCGCGAGAGGAAGCCATCCTGACCCTTTGAAAAGAGGTCTAGGAGGGGCACTCCTTCCGCAGCAGACCGGTCCGGGGAAAAAGCCTTACGGCATAAAAAACCCCTTTGCCGATCGGCGGTCCTCTCTGTCTTTGGTGAATTGTAGAAGTGATCCAGAGGGATGCGTGTGTTCCGATGTAGGAGTACCCTGGTCTTTCCAGCACACATGCACAAGGCGATGAAAGGTAAGTAGGGGAAATGCAGGTAAGCGAGTGCGGTGAGAAAATGGAGTAGAAGGCAGGAAGGGAGAGAGGAGCACTGGGACGGAGCAGAAGCAAGGCGAACAGG
This sequence comes from Ambystoma mexicanum, assembly GCF_040938575.1. Taxonomy (NCBI): domain Eukaryota; kingdom Metazoa; phylum Chordata; class Amphibia; order Caudata; family Ambystomatidae; genus Ambystoma; species Ambystoma mexicanum. The sequence goes on along the minus strand of NC_090936.1, from coordinate 291,618,291 downwards.
GGGGGGGAGGAAACAAGTACGAGCAAGGGAAAAACAGCGTATCAACCCGAAAGCCTGAACACGAAGGGTTGCAACGCGTCGGCTTCCGGGTTGAACGCCAGAAAAAAAGGCTTGCGATGGCGTAGCCCAAAAGGCTAGACCGTCACAATACGGTGCGTGGGAGCGTGGCGGCTTACTCAATGGCGGCTCATACGCCAACGGGACCACAACCGCCAGCTTCCACGGTTTGTGACAAACGTCTCTTTAACAAAGTTTTTTCACTGAATTTCATAGGTTTTTAGTAGCACAACTTAACAATAATAACTTTGACTTTATGTACACGTAATATGGAACATACTGAACCCCTTCTACTGAATTTGATGTCCGCAAACTTTTTTGATGTCCGCGTACATATTCGGACAACAGTACCACTACCTAAAAACTCTGGGAGGGTATGTTTAATTGTTATATCATAACATAGTAACATTTGAAAAATTCACAAAGCAGCACACATACATATTATATGTAGTAATACATAATTAATGTAACCCATATATGTAACACACTAACCATTCATTTAAATACAATATGTTCTAAAATGGAATATACCAAAAAACGATAAATTGGCTTCCAACAAAATTACCTCACAGACACTCCACAACTAAGAGGAAGACCAGACCTACAGAGTACTCAGAACATATCTTACCTGAAATAGTAAGTGTACTTCATTTTACTCATATATTTATAAACTTTCTGTATTAGATAAAAAAAAAATATATTTTCTTTTTATTTCTCACAGAAATGTCTGGTACTCTGGAATGGCTAGAGGAGCATTTCCACATGAGGAAATGTCAGAAGATAGTGAAACTTATGGTACACACTTTACAATATAAACCATTTAATTATTATTATTTTATATACATTTAACATATATATTTTTTTTGTACAGAGCATACCAAAATAGAAAATACCTCTGACGACACTGTTACGGATAACACTCTTGACAGCATAAAAGAAAAAATTGATATATTGTTGACCAGTTTTAATAATTTGAAAACTTTTGTTGAGGAGCATTTTAAAACAAAAACCTCATACCATTGTCCCACATGTACTTGTCCCCCCTCACCATATCCCAGTCAATTATTCCCAAACCCTCTCCATAACCCAAAACGTTTTGATGAGACTTCCATCCCTTCTTCACCTGATACCAATCATGTTGAAACCCCTAATTCTCCTGTTTTTGTTTCCATTTCTGCCTCACCTTCTCTGTCATAAATTGTTAATATATGTTAAATAAAGTTACATTTTTATATTGTGTTGTAATTAGTTTCAGTTTTAAAAAAAAAAAATATTTAGGTGTCCGCAGACAGCACGGTTGTTCTGAAATGTTCGTAAATAAATGAAAATGGAGGTGTCCTGAAGAACACTATACCTGTCCGTACTGTTCGCTAGCAAGTGGAAACTGTTCTAGAACACACGCGGTGTCCTGAAATGTTCGTAAATAAACGAAAATGGAGGTGTCCTGAAGAACACTATACCTGTCCGTACTATTCGCTAGCAAGTTGAAACTGTTCTAGAACACACGGGATGTCCTGAAATGTTCGTAAATAAATAAAATGGGGGTGTCCTGAAGAACACTATACCTATCCGTATTGTTCGCTAGCAAGTTGAAACTGTTCTAGGAACACAAGTGGTGTCCTAAAATGTTCGTAAATAAACGAAAATGGAGGTTTCCTGAAGAACACTATACCTGTCCATAATGTTCGCTACCATGTTGAAACTGTTCTAAGAACACAAGCAGTGTCCTGAAATGTTCGTAAATAAACGAAAATGGAGGTGTCCTGAAGAACAGTATACCTGTCCGTACTGTTCGCTAGCAAGTTGAAACTGTTCTAAGAACACCGCAGTGTTCTGAAATGTTCGTAAATAAACGAAAACGGAGGTGTCCTGAGGACGCTATGTCTGTCCATATTGTTTGCAAGGAAGTTAAAGTGTTCTAAGAACAAACGGTTGTTCATAACTGTTCGTTTGACGTGTGACACACTTTTAATTACTTCAGTGTCCGTAGAACATAAACGCGCATGCGGAAACCAATGTCCGTGCATTTGGTGTCCTGCGGACAGCTGCTTCCTTCGCGAACATATTCGCGAAGCGATCATGTGACCGCGCCCATGCTGATTGCGTGTTCTGAATGCGGACACTGTTCGTGTCCCTGAACAATTTAAAAGTACATTTTCAAGTAATGCACAATATTTGTCAATAAAAACTCACCAATGCAAAAGTCCCACATACTAATCCTGAGTTTCTACATACTTTTTGAAAGTTTTTGAACCTTTTTTTGTGTTCAATCTGTCTGCGGACAGCGTGCATGTCCACGAACCGCGTACAAGCACCCCTATAAAAGACCACGCCCTAGAGCTTATTCTCATTGCGTTTCTGGCTATTCTTCAGAGCACAGCTATTTTTCCTGCAACTTGCAGATTACACCATCATCGAGATGGCATCCATGGCTGCACTACTTCCACCTGGTGCTGCACCTGCTTCAGCACCACCCCCACCCCCTCCACCACCACCACCTCCTCAAGGGACTGAAGAGGGGAACAGGAGTGAGGATGCAGAGGAGGAAGAAGAGGATGACGAGAATGAGGTAGTGGAAATCCCTACTACCCACACTCGCCGTGAGCCTTGGGTGTAGCGGTTATTTACCATTCATGGGCATGGTCCTAAGGCTTGTGCGAACTGAGTCACCTGTAATGAGTGCAAAATGGTACTCAGCCGCGAAAGGCATGGTTCGTACAGCTTTGGGACCACTACCATGAAGCGACACCTAAGGTCATTTCACTCTGGGGCCATTCGCAAGGTTGTACCTTGCGAGGAGCATAGTAGGTTGATTTCCTCTACTTCATCCTCCATTTCTGATCCTGTCACCACAAGGAACACCTCTGTGGGACAGTGTCTTCCTCAAGCTGCCTCACAAGCCATACATAATGCTGATGACCCTTACCTTTCGAGGGTCACAGTTGTGCGTATGTACTGCGACACAGTACTCTGCAGGGGGAGCGACTTCGTAGTGTTTTTGAGACTATCGTCTCAGAGCACGAGAAGACCTGCTCACTACCCAAATAAAACCCACTCTACAACTTCCTCTCTCAGCTCGCCTTTTCTTATCCCTGTGGTTGGTGTCCCCCCTTTACCCTCCTTTCCCCTCCTCTCCTAGTGTGCTGTGTATAAAAAATCCAAAATAAATATAAAATAACAAAAATTAAAAAAAATAAGGCTCTTTTCAGAGCCACCTTTCACAGTTAAAAAATAGAAGTGAAAATAAATGAAGCAGGGCCCTTTGTATTTTTTAGAAGTCCGCGGACATCTAAAATTTTGGGGTGCTACCCTATCAAAGCCATTGCAATTTTCTCTGGGAGGAAGTGGTGGCTCTGAAAAGAGCCTTTGGGAGGTGTTTGTGTTTCAAAAATTATAAATACTCAACACCTACTTCAAAATGGATGCTGTCATTCTAAAAAAGATTGCAATGCATTTTGTATGTTTCTTAGTAAAATCTGATTGCCAGCTTAAGTTAGATGTACTCCATCTCTGCGAAAAATGTACGTACTACGAAACATAATATTTTCATTGTGAAAAGAGGACATGCCAAAATCTCTTAGAAAGGCACAAACAGCCTTATTGACATTGCGCCTTGCTTTCTCCATTTGTGGACCAAATGAAGAAGAACGAAGCCTCATTTGTCTCTGCGCAATCCATGAAAAAAATACTTGAGAATTTGGATACATGTCCATGACCTTCCCAAGTCCTTCTTTCATTGCAAATTGCAAAGAAATTCCAGACACATGTCCTAAACTGTTCCCTCCACAATTAATTATAATTATATCTGGATGTTGCTCTGACTCCAAAGTAGCACGGAGAGGTAACAAGTCCAACCACTTCATTCCACGTACTCCATGCCAGTGTACTTCCACATGTGGGAATCCAAGATCTACAGCTACTCCACAGGTTTCTGCATGCACCTTCAACCAATGTATCCACGAGTCTCCCAAAATCCAAACAATCTGTTTTCTGAAACACACAGCCATAGCTATCTGTTCTTCTCTCAGCAAAAAGAGTATCTGAGAAACTCTCTCCTGGCACAACACACCCACTAAACTTTCCTGACCAATCCCTTTCAGTGCTCATTCTCATTTGCATGACTTCTGAACCCAAAAATCCCCAGTTGTAACACCCGATGTCCGCGAACTACCGCCATGTCCGCGGACATATCATAACATGAACAGCCCTTCTAACATTGCCAGTTCACTCTCTGTGCCATTCCCTCATTGTATGCAGCTAAGAAGTCACATGACCATTCACCAATCACATTCAAGACCTCTACATCTAACTGCATCATCATAGATCAGCACTGCAAATGTACTGTGAATCTCTCTGAGTACAAGTGTCATATCATTGGCAAGCACCATCTACAAGAAATACTGTACAAGTCTCCAAGATTTCTACTTGCAACTCCAGGCATATCCATATGCATGAACACAAACTACAGGTATGCATACTTTCTATACAGTACATGAACACATTTTCCAACTGACATTTAGCTTGTATAATCTGTAAAATGAATCTACTGTCTTTTTTTTCAATCTCCGAAAATCAACTGTCACTTACAAATCTTTATACTATTTAATTTCTTTATACATACAGACACTCACATCATGTTAAACTAACATTTTTTAAATGAAATATATAGAATACATATAGTCAAACAAAATTGCATGCACACTCTATGTTCAAATCTCAAACAATAATACTTGTACAATTACATAATTTTCTTTTATTTCTTTATTTATTTGATTACTTACATTTATATAGGACAAGCAGCCCATGACATTGAGGCACTATTACTTGGAAGAGCCTAGTTACAGGAATAATGGTATTCAGTGGTACATTATGAATTTCACAAGACATAGTAAAGATATTTTGTTTGCTACAGTTAGTCATTGTAATACAATTTGTTCATTAAGAACATATCATATGTATTCAACTGGTGCGACATATCTTATGTAAATAAGATCGTTTTAATGGTTTTGAGGAAGGCGCTGAGGATTTCAATTAAAAAAATCAATGTCTAAATTAAAAACAGTGCTATATACAAACAAAATTACTAATTTGTTTCTTTTACAATTGCAGTGAAGACCATTCTCCTGAAAAGAAGCAACCGAATTTGAAGTACAAAGAACAACTAAGAAGTAACCTGCTCATTTTAGAAAAAAAGTAAGTAGAATATCAGCATAATATTTGTATTATTACTCAAACACACTGTAAGGTTAATTCATGCTATTTCTGTGCCTAAAAATAGAGATTCTGTACCATTCTGTCCAAAAATCCCCATGTCTTAAACAGCGATTTACAGCCAGAATGGCCCACAAATTCCTATTTTTTCGACACACAAATTACCCAAGTCAACCGCTAGAATTTAGATGTTATAGAACAAACAACTGTTTTAATTGTATAGCATTAGATATACTATTTATACTTCTCCACACCACTAGCTTACTTTTTTCTGTCATCTGAACCCCAGTTTAGTAACACATTAATTCAAGAATACCCATCCCTACTAGTTGTAGTTCCCAATGCACAATCACACACCATTACATACATCTTTATCATCTTACTCAAACACTCATGCACACAGCACACATACATTGCAGAACACCACAACCCATACCTTCTTTATTTTTTTCAACAGACCTTAAAGAATGCCTACCAAAAATCAAGTCCATAGAAAGCAACGCAGAAGTAGAGCAAATGAAAATAAAAGTGTCCAACATAAGCATCCATCTCTAGCACAATTTGTAAAGAAAAGTTGAAACAAAACAGCTAATACAGTCATTTAGTGAAACAAAAGAAGTTTCAAGTACAAAAACTTTGCCTCCTCTATCAAAATGTAAACCAAACCAAAAAACAGCTAGCAGAAAATCAGCTATCACTACAGATAAAACTGCTTCTTTAAATCTTGATATAGTTCAAAGTAAGCATACCAAGAAAAGTATTTTAGCCAAAATGTTCCATCAAAAAGTCCAAAAACAGGAGAGAAACCAGGTTCAACGCTTAAAACCTATCGTGTGAAATTAATCTTAGAAGCGTTGATAGACAGTGCAATTCTTCTCAAAAGAAAGATATTTATTTTTGTGTTAAACAAAATGAAACCACTAACAAAACTAATAACTAAATTACAAAAAAGACTTTTCAATAAACGAAATGTCAACAGAAAGAACTTCTTAAGTATCTGCGGAGGTGAATGGAGTCACACTACGAGCACAGAACCATACTTTAATGAAGACGTGTACAAACAAAAGCAAACAAATACAATTGCCATACATAGCAGTGGTCGAGGTTATGAAATAGTTAATAATACCATAATGGAACAAGAAGTACTCCTTACAAATATATGTCCTGAAAACTTAGAATTACCCCTCAATTCAACTGAATCAGAACGTCTAGTGTACAAATGGCCATGCACGTCAATGTGTAACATTCCCAAACAATTTTTCAAGTCTTTACGCCAATTCCTCAATCAATATGTGAAAAGCAAAGACAAAATGAAAATTAAACCACTGCAAAATATGGATACCTGTCCAGTACGCAAGTACACAGGACTATAAGGACATTCATTGGCCTGCATTAGAGGACCTACTTGCAAATCCACCTTCCATGATATCAAAAGGATATCAACACATCATTCAACTATAAGAAATCTAGTTTGTAAACTTTACTATGCTAAAAGTCCTGCTTTAGCACTAGCCAATTTAAATAACATTCTTCTACATGGTACAGCAAAAGACCTACTAGAAGAAATCGACCATATCCAGAAAAAATATTTTGGAAGTGAAACCCACTTACAGAATGAAATAGCTGAAAACCAAATTAGTAACAATTCTACACATGGCAACCTTTTACTACACACATACAAAAAAGAAATACTAAAATTCGAAAGTACATCAGCTGAAGTACCAAACCATGTGTGTGTATGTTGCCGCAGAACTTTTTTATAAAAGTAACACAAAAACTGTAGACCTATCATACAAAATAGAAGACAATGAAGATTCTAAATGGTTTGAATTAGCTCTCTACCTTATAGCAGAAAACAAATACGAAATAACTGACCCCGTAATACTTTGTAGTTACTGCACTACAAAACTTGACAACAACCAAACTCCTTCACGTGCTATCACAAATAATTTGGAATTATATTCACTACCAAAACCCCTTCAACAACTTAATTTATATGAGAGCATCATAATTCAAACAGTGCACCCATTTCAAGCAATAATACGCCTTCAACCAAAAACTGCAAAATTACCTCCCTCTGAATTAGTGAAAGGTATTCGTGGAAAAGTAGTGTATTTACCATTAGATCTAAAAGAAAATGTGCACACTCTAGGAGTGCAACGTCCAATGCAACAATCTTTAATTATCTTGGTAAATGGAGTACCTACAAAAGACAAAAGAATTTGGCAACAGCTGGTAGATTTACATAAAGTTAGAGAAGCCTTAAAATATCTTAAAGAGAATAATGAATATTACAAAGAAATTAATATTGAAGAAAACTTGAAGGATACAACTGAAATAATTCAAGAGACACAAGAAGCTGGTCAATTTGAACTCCTAGATCCTGCTACAATATCAAACACTTTAGACCATTATACAATTCATCCATTGCACTCTAATGACACCATAGAAGATGCACTGGAAACATACCAAATGCGTCAAACAAAAGGATCAACAATCAGCATATGGGAAAAAAGTATAGAAGCATGTGCTTTTCCTCTACTCTTTCCTACTGGCAAAGGCGGAAGGTACGATGATAGACCTATTCAAATATCAGCATCAGAATACCGCTCATTACGGATGTATTCTGAAGATCCCAGATTTAGACAAAATGTGGAATACATATTCCACCTACTCTTTGAAAGTGAACTAGCAATTTTATGTTACGGAGTTGCACATATATTAAAATCAGGATCACACTTTCAAAATATGACAGCTACACAATTATTACAAAAAGTGCAACAAAAAGATGAGGTTCTACAATCAAATATTACAAATCTATTAGCAAATATCCGTGGTACTAAAGAGTACTGGTTTCGATGTCACGGAGATGTACGTTGTATGTTCAGAAACCTTGGCCCACCCACTTGGTTTGTTACATTAAGTTGTGCAGAATATGCATGGGAAGATTTACATGATTTCCTACGTATGTCAAACAAAAACAAACATAGATATACTAACACCTAGAGAACTTTGTTCTCTGGATCCGGTTAATGTTACAAGATATTTTCACCATCGCTTCATTGCTATGCTACATTTTATTTGTAATAAAACTGTTCCTCCCCTTGGAGAAGTGCAACACTTCTTTTGGAGAAAAGAATACCAAGCCAGAGGAGCACCACATATCCACATGCTTTTATGGATTAAAGATGCTCCTAAATTTGGTCAAGACAGTGATGACACTGTTTTACAGTTTATTGAAAAATATGTCACTTGTGAAATTCCATCGAAATCCAAAAATAGTGATCTTCATGCACAAATTCTACAATTTCAAAGACACAAATATGGCAAATGTTGTCGTCGCAAATACAAACACAAAGGGAAATACTACACCAAATGTTGATTTGGTTTCCCTAGACCAGTTACAAATACAGGTCAAGTGAACAACCTCATGTCTTCAGTTAGACATAGTGTTAAAGGTAAGTCACCTAAAAATACATATTACATAAAAAGAAAAGAAGAAGAAAAATATATCAATGATTACAATGCAATCATTGCCCACTTATGGAATGCAAACATAGATGTGCAGTACCTTGCAGACAATTCTACTGCAGTTGCACGATATGTCACAGCATACTTCACCAAAGCAGAAAAGACAGAGCTGCAAGACCTCTGGAATGACCTGTCATCAGATAAAACAGTGTCTCAAAAATTATACAGCTTGGGCATAAAAATGCTGTCCCATTGAGAATGTGGATCCTATGAAGCAGCTGATCGTTTAACTGGTACTGTACTGTATGGTAAATCTGAAAATATAGTATGGCTAAGTGTTGGTCCAGCTAAATCTAGAAAAAGAGTTCTAAAATCATCCGAAGATATAGAAACAATAGCCAAACAAGATCCCAACAGTCAAGACATTTTAAAAAACAATTTATTAGACACATACTACCCAAACAGGAGTAGCACTTTGGAAACCATCTGTCTATACCACATAGCCCAAAACTACACATACAAAAATAATATAAAACCTGATGAAAAAAATGGTAAATACAAAGTGACAAACTGTGAAGGTAGCTTAGTAAAACTCACCAAACCAAATTTAATTAATCATATCAAATTGTCATTAAAGACTCCTCAACATAAAGAAGTATATAACATGTCCCTGCTACAACTCTTTAAAACATGGAGAAAAGAAGAAGAAATACTAGATAACTATGACTCATATGAAGACGCTTTCAAAGCAAATGAAAGCACTATAACTGATGTAAACTTTACACAGTACAAAACAATGTTGCACAATGAACAGCAACACGAAGAAGAACTCCAGGCCCAACTAGATAAGGACACTCCTGACAGTAGTCAACCTTCTGTAACAGGAAGCCAAGAACCACTGGGAGGGCCACTAATAACAAATGTGTCAGTGTGAAGATATAGAAGACTTAACTATACTACAATCAAAACTAAACAATGAGCAACATAGATGTTTTCAAGAAGTAATAAAAAAAATTGCACATGGTGTACAACATGAAAACAAAGAATGCACCTGCCAAAATTACAAACCTATACTATTGTACATCAGTGGTGAAGCTGGTGGCAAAACATTCCTAATCAAAATCATCAGTAAATTCCTTCAACAGCTGACAAACAACAAACTGTCAGCTGTTGTCACTGCCCCCACAGGTTTAGCTGCCTACAACATAGGTGGTGTCACTTTACATCGATTACTACTCCTGCCAGTACAACACCAAAACAAATTAGACTATTACAAACTTTCTACAGAAGCTGCAATGGAACTACGCAGAGAATTGGAACAAATGAAAATGCTTCTAATAGATGAAGTGAGCATGGTGTCCAACCTAATGTTGGCTTTGATTCACCTCAGATTACAAGAAGTACTCAAAACAAACTATGAAGTTTTCTTTGCAGGAAAACACATTATTGTTTTCAGAGATCTTCTTCAATTGACACCACTAAAAGGTGAGTCTATTTTTAAAACATTAGGACACAAACTCTGCCGTAAAACTGTTGGCAGCATTGGAAATGTCAACCTTTGGCAACATTTCCAATACAGAGAATTAACAGAAAACATGCAGCAATCTGCAGATCTCACTTATGCCAACATCTTAAAAAGTATCAGAGTTGGTATACTTTCTAAAGAAGCAGAAGCAATATTGAAAACCTGGCACATTCATGCACTTCATGGTGATAATGCATTTGCAACAGATGTTATGGAACAATTGGGCCACAAAAATGTCAATTGTATGGCCTTAATGCCAACTCTTGCTGTTTCAAATAAAATGAAATAATGTTAAGTAAAGAAATGCAACCAATAATGGAAATTAGCACCACAGACAAACTAGATATACATGGTATGACACTACCCATGTGTGACCAAGCCACAACAAGACTAAATAGTTTAGAAAAATCAATCTCAAACATAGCAGGATTGGAAAAGATATCAAAATTATCCTTAAATTGCAGAGTAATGCTTAAACGTAACCTTGACGTGGACCAAGGACTAGTTAATGGAGCACTGGGTACAGTTGTTGGCTTTCAAACACACCCACGTGACAACAAAATTCAGTTTGTCAATATTCTCTTTGACAAACTTTCAGAACTAAAAAGGATACGATGCTCAAAAGCTCGATTCCTTCTCTTCAAAGACATGTAAGTATGCAGAGAACAATTTTCTCTAACTCTTGCATACGCAGTCACCATTCATAAATCACAAGGTCTTACCCTAGACAAAGCAATGATAGACATTGGTAACACAGTCTTTAAAGAAGGCATGAGCTACGTAGCACTATCACGCTTATGTACACTTGACGGTCTATTTCTAATCAACTTTGATGCAAGTAAAGTAAACGCTGATATTCCTTGCATTTTAGAATACAATAGATTTCGCTCACTATATACCCCCCATCTAAACACATATTCTGTACCACAAGAAGTAAAACGTTGTAAAAGAAAACTAAATCAAACAGAAATGCAACAGGATGTCACTGCAAATCCTCCAAAGAGAGTAAAAGAAACTAAAACTTCATCAAGTACCACAAACATAAAATAACCCATTAGGGAAAGTAAACCAGGTACTTCATCAAAGAAGGAAGACAAACTAAAAAAAGATCAATCAACTACAGAACTACCTGGTCCAATTAAACTCTCAAATATAGTTGGAGTAAGTTGCTACGCAAATGTAGCAATGAATATTCCATTTCAATTGCCACCAATTGTTGACAACATTTACTTACACAGTGCAGACCAATTGTGTTTGCAAATGTTAGTACTTCACAGAAATGCAACAAACAATCCTGATAACACGTATAGTGTTTATGGAATAAGACAACAATTGGACTACTGTGCTGAAATGGTTAAATTCACTATAAACTCACAGGAAGATCCACAAGAATTTCTAATGTACTTACTACAAGTACTGGAAAATAAAAACATACTTATGAATTAAATCTTCCAGATTTCATACATGTGGAAACATACATGCACTCTCTGCAACAATGTGACACAAGAAGAAATCCCCAATGAACGCTTCATATATATATCAATACCTAATTGTGAATCCATTCCATTTCAGCAACTTGTACAAAATGCAAACCATGGTAGATTATGTACTACCTGCAATTCGTATAATCGCTCCACGTTAGTAATACAAACACATAGTAAATGCGTAAAGTAATGTTCTACGTTACAATGCAGGTGGTACCAAAAACAACTGCAAGCTGACTGGATTCACACATGGTCAAATATCACTTGGTAAGAAAACCTTCACAACAATAGGTATAATCTACCAGGCAGGAGCCACAACCAATTCAGGGCACTACACTGCATATATAAAAAAGAAATGTGGATGGTTTGAATGTATTGATAGTACCATTACGCTAAAGCAGAGATTACCAGCAAATCTTACAAACGCTTATTTAATGTTCTTAAAACCAAAATTTGATAACTACACTGTACTTAAACCTCAAGTAAACTTATAGTAAAAAAATATAAACTGTTAGAATATTCCAAAAGCTATCTAACTGCCCAAAGATTCTACAACAACTAATCAGATAAATGAATACCACTAAATTAGAGCAGAAAATAGACAGAATACGCCAATTGGTATCTAACTGTCCCAAAATTTAACAATATCCAAACAGATAAATCAAAAATATATATAAAAAATAGACAGTTAGAATATGCCTACTGGTATCTAACTGCTCCAAAATTTTACAATATCCAAACAAATAAATAATATGTTACTGCTCCAAAAAACTGCAACACGCCAATGTATAAAGCATTAACCAGAAACAACAAGTGAACACTGAAAACAAACAAACAGATAAACTGTAGCATAACAGAAAAAGTTTTTTTTTTACTCCAACATGGATTTTTCTTTCTCCCACAGACCCAATGATTTTAGCAACAAACACAGAAACTGAGCAAATTGCACAGTACTCTCGTTTGTAATCTACTAAATATGAGGGTCCCAAAAAGAAAATGTTGATTATACAATGTAATAAGTCATTACAAAATACTAATACTAACATGCTATTTTCTTTTATCACAGAAATGAACAAGAAATACATGTACTCCAGTTACTAAACCAAACAGTAAGTATAGTATAATAAGTACAACCATCGCAGCATTTCATACCCATAGTGGCTAATAACTTTGTTCCTTATAAATTTGTTTTTGACTCAAAATTATAAGCAACTATGAGTGTGATATGCTGTGGTGGTTCTGGCCAGGGCATAGAGTCTTGGATGCATGGCCAAATGGCACACTTTCAACGTGCCAGCGAACAATACGGACAGCGTCTTCAGGACACCCCCTACGAACATTTCAGGACACCGCAAGGGTTCTTAGAACACTTTCAACTTGACAACGAACAATACGGAGAGCGTCCTCAGGACACCCCCGAACAATACGAACAGCGTCTTCAGGACACCCCCTATGAACATTTCAGGACACTGCAAGGGTTCTTAGAACACTTTCAACTTGACAACAAACAATACGGACAGCATCCTCAGGACACCCCCATTATGTTTATTTGAGAACATTTCAGGACACCGCGAGTGTTCTTAGAACACATTCAACTTGCCATCGATCAATACGGACAGCGTTCTCATGTGAAAACAGAAAAAGAAAATCGAGGCTGAGAACCCCAAAAGGAAATACACCGAACACGGGTTACAAAGGAACATACAAAGTACTTTATTCTATACTGAATCGAATTACAAAAACAGAGCAAAATCAGATAGCTATCGGCCCTCAGTACAACACAATGAACTCCAGCATGGTTCAGTGTGTTCAGTGAGAGACGCTGTACATTATAATGCATTCGCTTTTTATACATTTAGTGGGGGCGATGCCCAGCCCCACTTCGGGTTAATATTCCTTTTAATATATCACCGATCCAGGGTTCGTGCCAAGTCTTGAATAACCGCATATAACTGGTTTGCCTTTAATACATGTATCAACAAGCGTATGCAATAGCTGTGTATTCTAAAGTTTTCCATGCAGGCCTTCTTAAACATTAATACAATGTAGTTAAACAGATGTTTTTTGTTCAGTATTTGAATACATTGTCTCAACATATGCTCGTGGATTAGTTTTCATTGCACGAGTAATCCTTCTACACGTAGGTCAGTGAAGGACAAGGTCTCAGTTCATGACCTCAACAAGTGGCCTGCAGGCAAATTACACATTAGCTGTGTATAGAGGTCAAGACGGCCATGTTGTATTCTGCAATGACATCGTCCACAATTTTAGCTCACAGGGTGACTTTTACACAACGAATCCTAAAATGGCAGTTTGACCTAAAATGGCGGCCTACATGGATTTGAGGTCAGGACCTTGCAACACAGATTTCTTTCACAAGCGACTTTCGAGCAGCTTGGCGTAGGCCAATATTAAATATATTTATTACAATAGGAGGCACGATATACTTTCTATTTCGACAAACCCTCCTTTTGGCCTATGCCAAGTGCTAAAAACTACTTTGGATCTCCTTGCAAATAACTCCATGCATCATTGTCCATGCACACTGAATCACTATCAGAAATATCTATTGCCATTAGGTCTTTTGCTAAAATATCCTTCAATACGTATTCTTTGGAAGTCTTATCTGGGGCATATACTTTATGTCCTATCAAACCTATCACTTGTGCGCAACATCCCCCTAGTATCGAACACATACCAGGCAGACACTGAATACAACAACAAAGAAACAACAGTATTCCCAAAATAATAAATAAGACCGAAAGCACCTTCCAACCCCAAGATCGCAAGAAGTCCCAGAACCAAGCGCTCAGATCCCAGTTTCTCTCGGGAATATGCACTTCGGAACTAAGGACGTGCAGATTCTGTATTGCCTTGAAGATAGTTGGGGAGGAATCTTGTATGAAAACACAGCAAGCGGACCCCATTAATTTGCATACTCCACCACGCTCAGCTAGAATGACATCTAATGCCATTCGATTTTGAAGTGCTACTAATCTTATCGCCTTTTGTTCTAACGTCATATTATAGAGTATGTCAGTGGTCCGGTTGATTGTTCTCTCCAGTACTCTCGCTAGTTTTCTGATATCTTCTGAATTCGCTATCTGCCCCCAAAATGGCACAACTGATTTTGCTATATCTCCCAATATTTTTGTCGGGGTGTCACCATTCTCATCCCTATAACAAGGGGGGGTTGTCCTGCCCTCTATGGATCTCAGGGGTGTGCAGGGTGAATTCAGTGCACACTGTTTTTTAGACCCTTACGGGTGCCTGTGCAGTTTGGGCAACCGTTGTAAGAAACAGCATGCTTGCTGCTGTCAAACAGGTATCTCCAATTCATATAGACCATTCATATACAAAATTCCAACTTTTTTATACAAAATTGCAGCTTTTTATTAATTAGCTGATGCTTATTTTCTTTCTGCAAAACATTTTAGTAGATTTTTATATATGATAATCTATAATGTCCATTGTGGAACACAAAAGCATAGTAATACATTCACTACGACATAAATGCAAAAGGTATGGAAAATAGATCATTCACTTGTACATTTAACTGGCAGTTTGCTTGTAAGCAAAATGTTCCATGCCAATGAATGTAGAAAGCACAGGATGAAAGTGCAAATGGAGGAGACGTTGGTAGTCGGTCTCCTATGCCCGGCTAAAGTCTGACCTCATATTGGTCCTACGTCTGGGTGTGATGTTAGGTAATGGAAATGCAGCACAGGATGGGAACCCATTAGTGTTTTGGGGAAATGTGCTGCTGACGTTTCGGCAGAATGGATGGTAGCCTTCTTCTGCGGCCAAAAAAGTCAGGAGACTCTGTGTTTAGAGAAAAAGAAAAGGTAGAGAAAGTATATAAGAGAGCACAGTTAAAACAACTGCTAGGTGCTCAAACGGGTCAATGTGGAGCATTCAATACTGAAAACAAGTCCTAAAAGAGGTTCCAGAGACAGACTCCACTCACCACTGGTCGTGCGTCCAATACCATTCGATTTTGAAGTGCTACTTTGATGGTTGATGGTTCTCACCAGTACTCTCGCTAGTTTTCTGATATCTTCTGAATTCGCTATCTGCCCCCAAAATTGCACAACTGATTTTGCTATATCTCCCAATACTTGTGCCGGGGTGTCACCATTCTCATCGAGCCGTGGACGAGCCTTTGAAACTTCTTTTGTACTAGCTATAAACACCCCAGGTAACAGGATTCCTAAATAACAGGTTCCCTGCCAATCCCTGTGCAACCATGGGAATGCTACATTACCGCAGACAAAGTAGATAGGTTCGCCTACATACAACTGAATCAGGGCTATGGTTAACAGTGTAAGGAGGCATGGCATCCTTATTGCCTATCGGAGCCATTTTAAAGGAAATCAAAGATTGGAAAGGACGAGACAGTTTGTCAGAAGGCCTAATAGAAGCAACATTCGGTTTACTCCTATTTGCAAAAAGCGAGCATCCCAGGGGAGTCAAAACACGTTTCTCAAAGCTATTCAAATTGGTGCCATCAAAGTTCCCTGAGATGCTGTCATTCCATCGCCCAAAGCACAGTGCTCTAAGAGAAGCATAGCAGGCAGTTGTCAACGGTAAGGGATGAATATACCAACCTAGCCCCTTATCCCCATGTTGTGGTAAATGTGAACAGAACCAGCAGTTGGATTTATTAAAAATGGCATGTGTAGCATTCATGATAAGTAGTAGAGTGTTATTATGGTACCTTTGTCTGTGCTGGGAATCCCAAGGGGATAAAGTGTGCAAATGTACAAAGGGAGTAGGAACAATGGATGCACTTTCAGCAGGCAACAAAAGTTCTAAATAGTGAGTTTCCTCAAGGTACCATAATCCTAAGGCAGCGACTATTAAAAAACCAAATATCATTACAAGAATACAGCAATACTTTTTCGGGGCCCAGGCATTTTGTCCATTGTCCCGGTTGTTCACCCCCTTATTTACAAGTCCCATATGAGCGGCGGCGGTAGCAGGCATTGTAGTCTTCGGATGGAAACCCCAATGTTCGTTGCTGGCAACCCCCTGGTCGCGGGGTTTCTTAGTCCTTCCACAACCCTTAGCCAATAGAATCCCCTTTCTCAAATTTGGGCAAAAGCAAGCACTCAATGTCTCTTTTGCTTCTCCGAATGCACAGTCGAACTGTGCCGTAAGTCTATCTTCATGGTCGCAAGTTGTATCGTACTTTTCCTGGTACCGATTGATCCGGAAACAATATGTTGTCACTTCCTGCTGGAAGCAACGTGTCGGAGGCAAGTGAAGAGGCTGAATTTGAAACAGCCGTTTCCGGGTGCAAAATTTGCGGAGAGTGTGGAGACAAAATGCCAGCTTTCCCAAGCCTCCTGGGCTCAGAGATATTCTCCGACACACTCTCAGTGCTGCTTACTGCTTTGGGATCGTTGGCTGCATTATCAGCGAGGGGTTCTGTTTCTTCTGTAGCGTGTGGCACAGGGCGAGGAAGTTTCTTGATCTGTGACGCGTGGATCCAGTTCTTTCGTCCAGCTACCCGCACCGCTGTCTGGGTGACCAACAGGACCTGGAATGGCCCACGCCAGCGAGGCGTGAGGCGCGAGGCGCGAGGCGGGAGGTGTGCTCAAATGATTTGACAAGCACCCAACTCCCAGGTCGTATGCTGTGACCCGGCCCCTCGCATCGTACAGGTAAAGCTTCTCGTACCTGGTGGTAAATCAAATACAGGTTTTTAGTCAATTGGCTACAATAATCTGAAAGTAGTACATTTTCAACATTGTTTAAAGTTCGGCATTTTGGAAGATTCCAGATATTGGCAGGTCTCCCCATTACCACCTCAATTGGAGAGAGCCCAGTCTTAGTTTGAGGGGTTGTATGCATGGCTAGTAACACGATCGGTTAGGCATCCGGCCATTTTAGTTTGGTGCCGGCACACGTCTTAGCGAGCTTGTTCTTGATTATACTTTTGTGTATTTCTACTAGTCCGGCGCTCTGAGGATGTCTGGCCGAATGGAACCGTTTGTCAATTCGTAACGCTGTACATATCTGTAGGATTACAGCGGCGACAAAATCTGGACCATTGTCCGACCAGATAACTCTCAGCAAACCGAACCGGGGGAAGTACTCCTTTAACATGGTTTTCGCAGTGGTCATGGCTGCCGCATCTTTAACAGGGAAAGCCTCAACCCATTTACTAAAGGCACAAATGACCACAAGGACATACTTTAAATTGTTGCATCGTTCCATTTCAATGAAATCAAAGTGAATAACTTTGAAGGGGACAGAAGGTGGGCCAAAACTTCCCCTTGGAGTTGATGTCCCCTTTCCCACATTGTGTTGTAGGCAAATCATGCAGTTCTAGACGTAGTGCTGGGCAATTTTTGAAATCTTGTCATTTGCCCAAACTTTTTCTAACATTTTCGTAACCTGCTGGGCACAAACATGTGTAGGGCCGTGTGCCATGACAACCATCATCATGACATAGGCGTCAGGTAACAGCCATTTTCCTTCGACCATGTCCACCCAACACCCATCATCATCAAGTTTTCCGAAGCCTTCTGCCCACCTCTTAGACTCTTCCATTGTGGCATCAGCTTGGATATCCCGTACAGACCCAACACCCTCATCCATTACATAGGCATCTACAGTCTCCCTTGAAACATACATCTCTGTGAAGAGATCTGTGGCAGTTTGTCTAGCTATCTGATCAGCGAAAGCATTCCCTTTTCCAATATCATCCACAATCTTTTGATGTGCTGCACATTTCATAACTGCTAACTGAGTAGGGAGCGCAAGCGCTGAGAGAAGTTGCACTATTAGGGAGCCATGTTGAATCTTGGTACCATGCGAAGTTAGGAACCCTCTTTCTGACCAAAGTCTCCCAAAGTTGTGAACCACCCCAAAGGCATACTGACTATCAGTATATATATTTACTGCAAGCCCTTCGGAGAGTTCACAAGCTCGGGTCAATGCTATAATCTCTGCGGCCTGCGCAGCATTATGCGTAATTCTCTTAGTTTCCACAACCGTGCTCAATGTAGTGATTGCATAAGCGGCTGTGGATGTACCATCCGGAAGTTTAAAGCAAGAGCCGTCACAAAACAGCTCTCCTTGCGGATTATCCAAAGGAGTATCTTTCAAATCAATTCTGCCCTTTGTTTCTTGTTCGGTCGTATACAAACAATCATGTGACTCTTCATCGCCGCAAGTAGTATCTTGCGGAAAAGGTAAGAGTTCAGCCGGATTAAGGACACAACACCTCTTAATTTGAATATGGGGAGCAAACAAGATCAATTCATATCTTGTCAACTGTGCAAAGTGAGGTGTTGTGTTTGAGTTCGGTTCAATAGAACCTCTACAGAGTGAGGCACCATCAGGGTTAGATCATGGCCTAGGACCATTTCCTCACTCTGTTTTACAGACGCGGCAGCAGCAGCGACAGCGCGCAAACATCTTGGCAAAGCGCATGCTACAGGATCAAGGGCGGAAGAATAGTAACCACACGGCCTATTCTTCCCTCCATGTTTCTGCGTTAATACAACCAAAGCACATCCATCACATTCATGCACAAATACAAAGGCCTTTTCATAGTTTGGTGTGCCCAAAACTGGTGCGGAGCATAATGCAGTTTTAAGCAAGTCAAACGACTGCTGGTGTTCCGCGTTCCATGGCAATGGCAAAGCAATGCCCTTCTTTGTCAAAGCCACCATCGGTTTGATCACTAGTGAGAAATTCGGGATCCACAACCTACAGTAAGAAGCCATACCTATCAAGGCCCTAACTTCCTTCTGTGTATTTGGGACAGACATGCCAGAAATGTGTTTTATTCTTCCAGGTGTCAATCTTCTTCCTTCCTTTGACAGGAGATAGCCTAAATAGGTGACCTCGTGACAACAATATTGACATGTTTTAAGCAAAGCTTTGAGACCATGCTTAGCTAGATGAATAAGTAATAACACAGTGCCCTCCTTACAGGCACTCTCAGAGTCAGCAGCTAGAAGCAAATCGTCAATGTACTGAAGCAAAGTACAGGTAGAGGGCAATTCAAGGGTATCAAGTTGTTCTTTCAAAGCCCTACTATAAATACTAAGACTCTCTGTATACCCTTGAGGTGCACGAGTAAATGTAAACGAGCGTCCCCCTAAGGTGAACGCGAACAAATATCTACTATCCTTGTGTATAGGAATACTAAAGAACGCATTCTTTAAGTCCACAACACTAAAGTAAGTAGCTGTAGCTGGAATCATGGTTAGGATCGTCGTTACATCAGGCACAACGGAATGGAATTACATTATCGCCTTTCTTGTACATGGATAAAATCGGACTATTACACAAACTTCCTGAGATTTCTTCAATCACACCGCGATGCACAAAATCGGAAACAATACATTTCAAAGCTCGCTCGCCCTCAACCGAAATCTTATACTGGGGAATGCGTGGCAGCTCAATTCCATGTTTCAAAACTTTCTTAACAGGCTTGATCTGTAAAACACTGACATCATTGTCGTCGACAGCCCACAAGCTCTCTGGTACATCAATGAATTCTGGAGCCAAGGGTCTAGTTAAAAATTGCGATTCAGAAAATTGCTGTGGTGAAATCGTCAAGTGCACTCCACCAGAAGAACAATAAATCACTGCATTTAATTCTTTTAACAAATTCAACCCCAGCAAGTTCTCTCCGCAATCCGAAGTCAACAGAAAAGGACACTGGTCCATAAACTGGCATAAAAAACGGACAAACAACTGGTGTACCAGAAAACCCTACAGAAACATTTGTTTGCCCTGACAGTGGAATGTTTGAAACCCACGAATGATCAATGGAACACTTCTGCGCTCCAGTGTCTATCAAAGACTGATGTTTCCTATTTCCCACCACCATTTCAACTTAGGGACCTTTCTGATTGACGGGAATAGGTGTAGGTTCCAAACCCTGCTTCGGGCAATCCTAACGAAACAGAATATCATCAAAAGGAAGCTCTTCAGATAAATTTGCAGCGGAAGGATAATCAAATATATTCCTAGTGTCTGTACTCAGAGTCTGATTGTCCTGCAAAAAAGGTTGTTGAGGGTCCTGTGTAAACTGACCTCTACCAGGGCCCCATGCACCGGGGCGACCTCTGGATCGCCTACCCATATTACCAAATGTATTATTCGACCTTTGTTGAAGGACGGGGCATTGTGCTCGCCAATGACCCTCTTGATGACAATAAGCATACTGGTTAATATTCACAGGACCCAAGGGCACATTCCCCTGGTGGACATACTGACCTCTAACCTGAGAATTACCCCCTCTGGGGCCGCTAAGAATTTGCTGCAATAGCACTTTAGTTTTTAAATCGCCTTTCCGTTTTTCAATCCTATCTTTTTCATTATTGACACGGTTATCATAGTACTGAACTATGTGCAGTACTTCTGATTGTGATTTCGCCTGCCAAGCGCTCTCAGAAGACATAATCTGTGACTGGATGTCAGGCAGTAATCCACGTACAAATTTGTCCACAAATAATCTTTTCCCAGACTCTGTGCCTAAGTCTTGTCCACTGAAATCCGAGAATACCTGTTCGAACCGATTAAAGAACTCGGTAGCATCTTCAGACTTTCCTTGGACACAGGCCATAAGCTTGTCCAAAATAATTCTCTTTTCGGGAATTAGGGTTTTTAATTTAGCAATGATTCTATCAGGCAGAGTTAATATCACCTGTTGCGGTCTTTCGCCAGCGGGCCTTTCCCCATCGAGTCTGGTTATATTCGCCCATTATCTTCCAACCCAGGTACATCGTCAATAGTTCTAACTTCTTTCTATAAATCTAAGGGCAGGAGTACAGGAAACAACAAATCAATGTCACCCAAGGTGAACACTGAGGATTGCAAAACAGATTCCATCTCTTTATAGAACCCTGTCAGAATTTTCCTAATGTCAGGAAAAGACTGTCTAATGGTGTTCACTTCCTGCCGTGAAAACGGGACGTGAACAAACTGTGATACATAATGTACAGGAATGTTCACAGCGACTATATTATGTGCAGGATCAGCCGCAACCTCAACCTTTGGGACAAATGTCAGAGGAACCTCTCTTATAGGCAACTGAGATGTAGGCAACTCCGAACGCTTACTAAGCAACAAAGCCAAGTCAAGCGCTAAAGCAGTCGAAGAAGTGTCAGGTGAAAAAGCTCTCTTATAAATGCTCAATAACTCTGTGGGACAACTAATCTTATTTTTTACACACTCATCCTGTAGGTACTCTACCATTACCTATATCACTTTCCTCTGCATTTCCAACGTATATTGACTATATGTGTCATATACCTCAACTGGAGTTATCGATATGTCTGAAATCCATCTAATCGCGTCTTTCTTACAAATTCGCATTTCCTCCGATATCGGTTTACGACACGGAAGGAACCGTTTCTGTACATACATATTCTCCTCTTCATCATCCTCATTCTGTATCTTTTCTAACTCCTTTCTATACCCAAATAACCTCTCGACATGCTCATTTACCTTCTCCACAGTGTCCCTGGAAAGTGCGAGCGTATTTAGATCCCTTAACCCGAGCGGAACATCCGCATTATTTAATCTTCCCCACATTATACATAACTGAATCCCTAAACCTTCAATAAAAACATTTTTCTCAGGAAAATTATCCGTATTACAAAGTGTGGCAAAAACACTAGCTTGATCATCCTTCTCCATACAATGCTTAGCCCATGCAATTAACTCACGTTTCTTCTCCGGTGGTACAGTATTGAGAGTGACAACTTTTGTCCACATACCTCGATCGATTACAAGCGGCTCAGGACCACTTGGAAGAGAGGGAGCAGGCAAATTTGATGGAGGTACTATAACTGGTGCGATAAAAAGAGGCGGAGGAGCAGGTGGATGGACAAAAACCAGAGGAGTAGGAACAACAGGTTGAGCAGGAAGAGCAGGAAAAACAGCAGGAAGAGGTACAGCAGTGGGAAGAGGAACATACGGAGGTGGCGCAAAGGCACCAGGCCTTCGTTCATTTAATATTTTGTCAATAAACTCATCAGAAATATGAAGATCTTTAGAAGGATAGATTTTCTAAATTCCAAGTGAGAAAGCCCTATCCATATTTTTAGTCGCCTCAGCCTGTTTGCTTTGGTCATATAACAATGCTTTTTCAGCGTTCGTTTTATGACGACGTGCATGTTTCTCTCTACCTTTAAGTTGTTGCAACGCTTCTTTTTTCCAATTTGGCAAAACATCAAATGCTGCAGGTCTAGCCTTTTTCTTTTACAAAACTGATATATATTCAATGCAAGGGATCTCAAAACTACCATTGATTGGTCACTGAAGTTCGGAGGCATGTCTGGTTTGTCTGTGCCAAATATCATTAAATACTATACTTCCAATGCCGTACTTACAGTACATAGTACATGCCGGCAACCCCTCCTGTGGTGCGGGACGGCTAAATTTCAACGATTGTCTATCACTGCGGAATAATGCCCTAAAGCAGGCAGACAGTTTCCCAGGCATATCTCAAATTCTTGGTGTTACCTGGTCAATAAATGTGTCTGCAGATACAATGCATCAAAATTCAAATTGTCAGGGTTAAATTAAGAATCGGGTCACGACTCACCTGACCAAACCTAAGGAGGACCGATCGGTACTTCTAAGAATCTTACCTAACTAATCTTACCTCGTGTATGGTGATTTCGGCAAATCTGCCCGACTCGATAAGTGGACCCTCGTCAAGATGCAGTCTCAGACCACAAGCTAATCATCCAGGGAATGGGTTGTGCAGAACTGCTGAGGTGTCGCGTCTCATCCAGGGGCCCCTTTATGTTACACCGTCCGATCCCGGTCCGATAGCGTGCCAACCTTCAACAATCCGCCATCAATCTTGAGGATCCCTATTCAGGTGCCAACTGTGAAAACAGATAAAGAATATCGAGGCTGTGTACCCCAAAAGGAAATACACCGAACACGGGTTACAAAGGAACATACAAAGTACTTTATTCTATACTGAATCCAATTACAAAACAGAGCAAAATCAAAGCTATCGGCCCTCAGTACAACACAACGAACTCCAGCGTGGTTCAGTGAGAGATGCTGTACATTAGAATGCATTTGCTTTTTATACATTTAGTGGGGGCAATGCCCAGCCCCACTTTGGGTTAATATTCCTTTTAATATATCACCGATCTAGGGTTCGTGCCAAGTCTCGAATAACCGCATATAACTGGTTTTCCTTTAATACATGTATCAACAAGCATATGCAATAAAGTTTTCCATGCAGGCCTTCCTAAACATTAATACAATGTAGTTAAACAGATGTTCTTTGTTCAGTATTTGAATACATTGTCTCAACATATGCTTGTGGATTAGTTTTCATTGCACGAGTAATCCTTCTACACATAGGTCAAAGAAGGACAAGGTCTCAGTTCATGACCTCAACAAGTGGCCTGCAGGCAAATTACACATTAGCTATGTACAGAGGTCAGGACGGCCATGTTGTATTCTGCAATGACATCGTCCACCATTTTAGCTCACAGGGTGACTTTTACACAACAAATCCTAAAATGGCGGTTTGACCTAAAATGGCGGCCTACATGGATTTGAGGTCAGGACCTTGCTACACAGATTTCTTTCGCAAGCGACTTTTGAGCAGGACCCCCCCTATAACGTTGTCCCCCTGGACGAATCCTCACCAAACTTTGCAAAAACATTCAGAGTGGGCCATGTACTTTTTTTGCAAAGTTTGATGAGGATTCGTCCAGGGGGAGCGAAGTTATAAGCCGCCCAAAAAGTGCTCTTCCTATGGAAACAGCAACTTAACCATAACTACATGGCCACTACCGTGGCCATGTAATATATATATATATATATATATATTATACATTTTAAAAAAAAAATAATGGACACAGTTGCGCCCTTGACTGCACTTGTGGTTTCCCAAGAAAAGATGACCAGGATGATGCTGAATGATATCACTGCATTTTATTAATTCAAGTCCAGCAGGTGACAAAGGAACCACCTCAACGATGCAACACCAGGCCCCACCTCTAGCATTATGCCATTTATTTGTTTTTCTTTGTCAAAAAATAATGTTTTGCCTTTTTTGTTTTCAGGTAGTCGCTGGTATACCAACGGTTATAAAATATGTGGAAACACAACTACTGGGAAAATATATTTCCATATACATTTTTCATTACTTCATGCATCTAAACAAAATCATATATGTATGTATATAAATATATTTGTGTGTGTATATATATTTCTGAGGCTTGTGGAATCTGCTTAGATCACATGCTGTGCATAGGCCGACATCTAGTGGAAGCTGCGGAGTATTACAGTTTGTTTTTCGAAACTCGAAAATGGGCGTCGACACAGGGCGTGCCAGTAATACTATCCCTAGTGTGACGTCCACTGTACCCAAGATCCCTCATGCGTCTAGGATCCTCAGATTGTTTTTTTCCGCCATACTGGTCGGAAGCATTTTGCGGAGTCCCCTGGCCTTAGCCATACTTTTGCTAAAATATAAAATAGTAATCTATTGACATCCTTCCCCACCCCAACGTCGAACTTCGACACTCGACGCTGGCTGGAGAAGAAATCGACCGTCGGCTGCTGCACGACGGATTTGGGCCTCGGAAGGCCGCTGGCCTCGGCCCGGGCCTGGTAGGCCGCTGGCCTCGGCCCTGCAAGTAGGGAGAGTGGGGGGTGGTACATACACTTCACTCTTGGTATATAGGTACACCTTATACATTTCCTGCACTTAACAGCCCGCTGCCTCAAGATGCGTATGGAGGGTACCCCTTTTCAATTCTGCGCGAAGTGCAATCGCAAATACCCTTGGGTCGACAGGCACGCCACGTGCAATCTCTGCTTGCCGAGAGACCACCCCGAAGCGAACTGCAGAGCGTGTAGTAGGTTTAAACCTAAGACACTTAAGGACCGTTCGACGAAGCGTTGGGCCCACCACGCCAGGCAGGCGGCCATGGCAGCGGAGGGCGCCTTCAGCGATGGCAGCGACGCCGTACTTTCGGACGGCGAGGGCATTACGGCGTCGAAAGACAGCCGAGCGCAAGTCCCCGACCTCGGAAGGTCGTCTGGCAGGGCGGCTATGGGGAAGACCCCCGGCGACACAAGCGCTTCACATACTACACACACTAAACACACTAAGTCCAACCGAGACTCGACGACGTTGAATTCTCGGAAAGAGGCACAGACAGAACGGTCCGATTCGGTGTCCTCTGGGCGCTCTCGATCAAGATCGCCGCATGACTCCAGGCAATCATTCACTCTTGCCAAGAGTGCCTCGCTCCCTAGGCTAACAGAAGTTCGATCGTCGGAAGACGAAGACGACTTCCACCCCCAGGCCGCGCTCCAGGAGTCGGAGCCCGCAATTAAAGCCAGCGAGGCCCCACGCTCGAAGGACAGGGACACCTCTCCCGATCCTCGATGCCAGGCGTCGAAAAACTCTGGAGCCACTAAGGGACAGGGAAAAAATTTTCTACGCACGGGGAGGGGGGAAAACAGCAGAAGAAACTACCTGTACATTCTTCCACACCTGTGAAACACTCCACCCCCCCTAAACAGATAGACAAACCAAGGTCTGCTGATAGGTCCTCAACCAGCAAAGCTACTCAAGATAAATCCCATAGACTTGCTGAGAGAGTCATTCCCAGTTCCAAAAAATGGTCCAGTGAAGACATAGATAGGGTCATGTCAAGAATGTCTTCTTTGGCTGATTTTCATGATAAAAATCCAGAACATTTCCTCTCGTATGATCCACAAGGGGCCACACCCTCAGGCTCTACTGATCCTATCCCCCCGAGTAAGAAGGCCCGGTTTGAAACCCCGATGAGGTCTGAACCCTTCGAGGTACAACCTTACGCAACTCCATACTCACGGTATCAAGGAGAGGCTTCCTTTTGTGAAGACCAAGAATTTGGTATGATAGGAGAGCAAACCGGGACGGGCTACTATGGGGATGATGAGGACCAGGAAGAAGAAGAGGATGACCCGGAAACATACAGAGTAGATTCCTCGGTAGAGAACGAAGCCCCGGTTACCGAATCCCCGGTCGATAACCAACCCCTCCTAAATGAGGTTCTCGCTCGTGCAGCAGAACATTTCCACATTGACACCCACGGTGTACAGGGTGAAAGGGACTTCGCAGAAGAGTTAGTGGGAGAAAGGAGGCCTGTTGCCCAGACCATCCCTATCCTTAAATCCATTCAGCGGAGAATAGATCCGTCCCTGGTGAACCCAAACCTCACCAGAGCAGTCAATCCCAGGGTTGAAAAACTTTTCAGGGCCGCACAGTCTGACCCTCTCTATCTAAGAGGACATCTGAAGCCAGACTCCCTAGTTGTCACCAACACTCGTAAGAGGGCTGGGACACCCTTGTCTTCGTCAGAAGCTCCTCCCGACAAGGAGCGCAAAAAACAATATGGTTTAGGCAGGAAGGTAGCCTCAACGTCCGCCTATCAAGCAAGGATTGCTAACTCCACCACCCTGTTGGCCAGCTACAACTGCCATCAGTGGGAAGAAGTCGCGGCTCTCATAGCCTCTGCTCCTGAACCGTTAATTAGCTCGGATTTCCGCAGAGGGTAGAGCCGTGTCTGGTTGCATTTTGAAAGCAAGCTTCGACGCCGCGGACAACGCAGGCAGATTGATAGCAGAAGGTACTGTTATCAAGAGACATGCGTGGTTACGGCAGTCTGGTTTTAAGGTAGAAACACAGGCATCATTGTTGGACAAACCGGTGGAAGCCGATCTGTTGTTTGGTAAGGCAGTCGAAGACGCACTGAAAAATGCCAAGGACGAATACGAGACACTCAAGTCCCTTGGCCAGTTAACCAATAAACCCCCTAACCAGAGAGGGAATAGTAATTTTCGTCGCCCACGCGGCCAAAATTCCCAGAGAGGATCTAACTATTCCCAGGGGCAGGGTACACAGTGGAACAACAACCAACAGTCTACCCAGGGTTATGGCAGAAGTAATAGGAGAGGTTGTGGTAAAGGCAGAGGCAGCCCCAGCAAAGGAGGCGGCACGCCTCCACCAAAGCAGTGACGCTCAGTTCAGGGTCCCTTCTCACGCAACCCCAGTAGGGGGACGCATTTCAAACTTCACCCAGGCTTGGGAAGGGATCACATCAGACAGATGGGTGCTGTCAACAGTATCCACAGGATATTGTATAGAGCTACTGCAGCGTCCCCGGAACCATCCTCCACGACAAAAAGTACACTCCTTAGAACATCAGAAGATTCTCCTCGAGGAAATCGCCATTCTTCTACAAAAGGACGCGATAG
Organism: Ambystoma mexicanum; assembly: GCF_040938575.1. Lineage (NCBI taxonomy): Eukaryota > Metazoa > Chordata > Amphibia > Caudata > Ambystomatidae > Ambystoma > Ambystoma mexicanum. Next base: position 291,590,283 of record NC_090936.1, on the reverse strand, counting down.
TACTCGTCCCGGGACACCAGGTAAACAAGGGTATTTATTCAACTTACTTCCTTGTGCCAAAGAAAGACTTGACAATGTGCCCAGTATTGGACTTACGGCCTGCCAACAAGTATGTCAAGCCCCAAAAATTTTGTATGACCACGCTACAAGAGGTAATCCCCCTCCTAAAAAAGGGGGATTACGGGGGGCGCTGTTGCGCTCGATGAAGATGGCCGCCTTCTAATCAGCTCCGTTCCGCGAGGCGCTCCTTCTTGCTGAATTCATCCGGTCTGCCTCGGCGTCTGACCACCTAAACCACGGAGGGGAAGACTGGTGTGTCAGGGACCCTCCTGTTCTTATCCGGTCCTCCGGACTTCCTTGGCCGCTGAGCTCTTGGCCCCGGCGTGTTGAGCGGGAGCGGGTGCCTCCTCCGATCCCCCGCGGGGCTCCAGGGAATCGCGGCCGAGTCCCGCGGCTTGTGGCCCTCCGTGGGGGGAGGGGCGTTCTTCCCGCCTGGCGCTCCCGCCCACTACGATCTTCGGTGGAGCAACCGACGGAAGCTGGACCTTTATCGGAGCCGTGAGCGCTCGCTCCGCCACCCCGTCCTGGGAGGCGTGCCGACTCGGACGGGCTTCGAGCGGCGTGATGGTTCCCTACTTTGGACTTCATCATACGGGCGGGCTGCCTCCATCGGGGGGGAGCCGCCCCTGAGGTACGCGTTGCTCCCGCTGGACTCCCTCACATGCACGGCTCCTGGCCCAGCCTAGGGCGGACACCGCATCCCGACCGCGGCCTTTAGCCCTCCCCGGCTGCCCTGTTCCTCGGGTCCATTAACCCACACCAAAAGTCGGGCCGGTGGGTGGCGGGAAGTGTCCGCCCCTACCTACTGCGGGCGACTTCACGGTGCCGAGGGGCACCCCGACCCCTGACTCTCCTCTACTGACCCACCTTGCATCTGGTCGACCGGGGGACTGCCGGCCTGGCGGTCTTGCCGCGACTCGACAGTTACCAGAGGCTACTCCTGGTTTTCCTACTGGCTCCCCTGGCCCCTGCCTCCTCGGGTTCCCGGAGACACACTCGTGGATCACGGGCCACCACGTACGACGGTCGGCCTGGACGGCGCTCCTGTCCTTGACCCGGCAACACTGCATCTCCTACCGCCAGCCGGCCACAGCTTCACACATCTCTGGTGCCTTCTCCTGGTGTCCTGCACCCCCCCCTTCACCTGCGGACTTGATTTCAATACTTGCCGACATCATGTCAACGAGGACTGGAAAGAAGCAATCTTCTATCAATATGTTTACTAAGCCTTCGGGCGGATCTGGTGCGGAGACGCCATCACAGGAACCATCAACCGCACATGAACCGGAACCTTCCGAATCTCAGAAAATGATGGAGTTCATTCGTGAAGGGTTCACCACAATACATAGTAAGCTTGACGACATGAATGGCACTATATCCTCCATCAAGGCACACATGGAGAGGACGGATGGGCGTGTGACTGAGATTGAGTCACGTATGAGTACCGCCGAAGATGGTCTGGGCTCGCTCCGGGCGGAGGTCTCCACGTTATCTACACGCTTGAAAGAGGTTGAGAAGAAGAATGAGGACCTTGAGTCTCGCTCGAGGCGCAACAACCTCCGTATAATTGGGGTTCCGGAGGATGGCATACAGGAGCCCATGGAAGACTATGTGGAGAGCATGCTCCTTCGACTCCTCGATTCCCCAAAACTCTCCTCACAATTTGCAATCGAGAGAGCCCACCGTGCACTTGTGGCGAAGCCTAGGCCGGGCGCACCCCCTCGCCCGATAATAGCCAGGGTCTTAAATTTTCGTGACCGGGATGCCCTTCTCAGGGCGGCAAGAATCAAGGGGGACCTCTTGCTGGGGGCGGCCAGGATCCACTTATATCCGGACTTCTCGACGGCGGTCCAGCGCGAGCGCAAATCCTTCATGGCGGTGAAGAGACGATTGCGCGACCTCCAAGTCAAGTATGCTATGTTATACCTTGCCAAACTCCGGATTGAACATGCGAACCGAGTTTATTTTTTCACGCTACCAGAGGAGGCCTCTAAGTTTATGGATGAACGTTTTCCCGGCTAATACATACTTTCATTAATCCCTCCCCTTGCTTGGGTTTTGGATCGATGGCCCACACACTGCACCCTTGGTCAGGCACGTCATGCTCATCTTTTGGATCCGACACCGCATAGCCCTAACCCAGGACTTGGTTGGTTCCACAACGTGCCGTCAATCCTGGATGCATTACTATGGGGTCCCTTGGGCCATGGAGATACCAGCTACTTCGTCCTGTGGACACTGTGTCTGAAAATATGCTTAGTTATGTTTCTCTCTATGTAATGCAACTGCTGGTGTGGGTTGCGAATCGCCATAGTAACCCCTTGTTTCCTATATAGGGTCTAAATACACACACCATTCCACACAAGCTGTTCGGGTGTCCCCCACGTACAATCTCGTTAAATTGGTTCACTATTGTTGGTCATGCCTGCCTCCCCTCACCTGCGAAGACATTCCCACGTGTCTCCCTCCTTTGTTCCCAGGCATTATGTTTATCCTCAAATTGCCTCAAGGTGCGGAACTCCGCCGTCAGGCCGACCCACAGGCCCCCCAGGCGTTGATGCCATTGTTTTGTATTTGGTTTGTTACCTATGGGGTTTTCATCTCTCCGATTGGGGGAGGGATGTGGGAGGGGGTGGGTGGTAAGGGAGTTAATGTTAAAAAAGGCTTGGTATTTGCGGAGAGGGTAGAGTTCAGAGCACCAGGTGATCTATGTCACTGCGGCCCTGGCAACAATGGGGCCCATCTATGGGAGACACTGTTCCATCCACCTGTGTTTCTCCATGGCTACTTCTGGGGTGTCGGGTGAGGAAACCATTACATTCCTGAGCTGGAACGTTCGGGGGCTGGGGAACTTTAAGAAAATGAGGCTACTACAGCTTCAGGCTGAACGACATGGAACTAGGATCCTCTTTCTTCAGGAGACACATGCGGTAACTGAGCACTGTGAGAAGTTCGCCAAAGTATGGGGACCACAGAGGTACTATACCTCCTATTCTACACAAAGCCGGGGAGTTATGACCCTAATTCATAAGAGTATCAGCTATAACCCTATAACCACGACAATAGACCCCCTGGGCCGATTCGTTTTGCTGCATGGCATGTTACAGCATAGGGAAGTGATCCTGCTAAATATCTACGGCCCCAATGTCGATGATCCCGAATTTTTCACTCATCTCGCGTCCCTTCTGGATGGATTCCCATTGGTGCCCATTCTCTGGGGGGGCGATTTTAATACAATATTTGATGTGGATCTCGATAGATCAGGTTCTCGACCTCGTCACCTTACCAAGGCCGCGTATGCTACACTTTCTTCACTTCCCCGTCTGGCCCTGTATGATGCATGGAGGCTTCTCTACCCCGATTCTCGCACCTTCTCCTTCTATTCCTCGGTGCACGATTCCTTTTCCCGCATTGACAGATGGCTAGTCTCTGATGTGTTCATAGGAAGCATCTCAAACATGTCGATTCTCCCCAGGACTCTCTCCGACCACTCGCCAATAACTATTACCCTATCCTGGGGTGTCGATCACGACCGTACTAGACACTGGAGGATGAAGCCACTCTCCCTCCTCGATCCGGTCTTCAGTTCGGAATTGGAGTCGGCAATTGAGGAGTTCTTTGAGATCAACTCCGGGTCCGTCTCGTCACAAGCTACCCTCTGGGAGGCTTTTAAGGCCTACGTCAGGGGCATCGCCCTCTCTAAAGAAAATGGCATCCTCAAAACCATCCGTAGGGAGATCGCCGAGAGCGAGGCCACACTGTCCAGGCTGGAGGCCCAATATTCATTAAAACATACCCCTGAGACCCTTGCCCTGATCGGCACGGAGCTAGACACCTTCCGGGCTCTTGCGGATCGCGAGCAGAGATTTCTTGATAACCCTGGGTTGGCAAGGAGATACGGCGAGGGGGAACGACCGTCTCGTCTCCTGGCTAGGCTTCTCCGCCGTGAGTTCGGTTCCCCACCCATTCCTGGCATTGAGAGACCTGATGGATCCCTAGCCACTTCCCCCGGCGATGTTAACTCCGAATTCCTCTCCTTTTATCAATCCTTATATGCTAACTCAGATAAAGCCACCATAGCTGAAATTGATGCCTACCTGGACAGGCTCCCCCTCTCGGTTCTTTCCCCCGATACTATTGAGGCCCTTGAGAGCCCATTTACTCCCTCGGATCTTTCGGAGGCCATGGATTCCCTCTCATCAGGCAAATCCCCGGGTTCTGATGGAATACCGATCGAGTTCTATAAACGATTTAAGTCCTTACTACTCCCTCAACTGGTCACGCTTTGGGAGGAGTCGTTGTTGGCTGGTCAGCTCCCACCCACGCTCCGCGAAGCCACTATCACCGTCCTCTTAAAACCGGGCAAACCCCCCACTCAATGCGGCTCTTATCGGCCACTTTCATTAATCAATTGCGATGTCAAGATTTATGCTAAATTACTGGCTCTACGCCTAGCCCCCTTCATGCCATATATCATTCATCCTGACCAGGCGGGGTTTATTCCGGGACGCTCTACCGCCCTAAATCTGAGGCGCCTTTTTAATGTTATAAGTAGGGTGAGCCCGGACGTCCATGCCGTGGCCGCCACCCTCGACATGCAAAAGGCCTTTGATTCTGTTTCATGGAGTTATCTCTGGCGAGTACTTGATAAATGCAAATTCGGTTCCACGTTTCTGTCCTGGGTCAAGCTTCTATATTCAAATCCAGTGGCCAGGGTCCGCACCGAGGGCCGCTGCTCTTCTCTTTTCCAGATAGCTAGGGGTACTAGACAGGGCTGCCCTTTTTCTCCATTAATTTTCGCTGTGGCGATGGAGCCGTTCGCGGATATGCTCCGCCATTTCCATTCCCATAGAGGTCTACGTACCGCCGGGGTCTCGGATATAGTTTCCTTATATGCTGACGACGCTTTACTCTTTATTCGCTCCCCTGAGGCCAACCTTGCCCCAATTATGGAGGATGTTGTCCTCTTTGGTAATATGTCAGGCCTGACGGTCAACTGCGCCAAATCAACTCTTTTCCCACTCACCCCTGGCACACTCCCCCCTCCCGACGCTCTTGGATTCACATGGGCCCAATCCGAGATTACATATTTGGGTGTGGTGGTGTCGCGACACTTCGATCGGGTTTTCGAGAGGAACTACCTAGTATACCTCTCAGATCTCACGCAAAGAATTCAGGGTTGGAACAATCTTCCTATTTCATTGGCTGGGAGGGTTGGAATACTGAAGATGGTGGTACTCCCTCAACTATTGTACAGATTCGCCAATATCCCACAATGGCCGGGAGGTGAGTTCTTTCAGTCATTAACACGAACCCTCAACACTTTCCTCTGGCACTCCGGGGCGGTCCGCCTTAAGTACAAGACGCTGGCCCTTCCTATGGAGTCTGGTGGCTTTGGTGCACCTGACTTTCTTGGGTACTGGCTAGCAGCCCAGCTTCAACACGTTGCACATTGGTTCAATGTGTCCGACCCCCCTCCCCATGTCAGGCTAGAGGGGTTGTCGGCTGGTGACCGTGATATTGGGTCCCTGGTGATCGCACCTATCCCAATAGAATCAGGCTCATTAGACCCGGTGAGGTGCACATCATTAGCTTTATCCAAAACTTGGCAATTACTGGGCACCGCCCATCCCTTTCATGGTAACTTCCCGATCTGGAACTTTCTCCCTGGAATCCCACGGGTTCCCCCCTCGGTAGTTCGCACATGGGCTGAGGCGGGATTTGAATTGCTCCGAGACATATTTGTAGAAGGTAACTTCATGGAATGGCCTGACCTCCCTCCACCCCTTAGACAGCGCCCTTCGGTATGGCTTCAATACTCATCCCTCCGTAGAGTCCTCAAACATAAGTACCCGTGCTTCCCATCACTGCCGCCTGATGAGCCGGCGATCACTGAATTGACCTCTCCCTGCCCAATGAGGGGAAAAACTTCCAGACTATACACCTTGCTACAATCTAGATCCCCCCCTTCTTTCTCTAAACTAAAACTAGCTTGGGAGTCTGACCTCGGGGTGGAAATTACCGAAGACCGTTGGTCCCATATGTGCTCACGTATCCAGGGGGTCTCCTTCAACTCCCGATTCAAACTAATTCAATTTAAATTACTCCACAGGTACCATTATACCCCAGCCAGACTACACCGCATTTCGAATAGCTCTTCCCCTAGATGTCCTAGATGTGGCTTTGATGGAGCTGGCTACTTTCACATGTTATGGTCGTGCCCCCGCCTCACCCAATTCTGGGAAGCTGTTTGCTCCACTGTCTCGTCGGTGCTCGAACACCCAATCTCCCCCAGCCCATTGAAATGCCTGTTTCATGACTTTCCCGAGCTCCACCGGGATTCGAGGAGATTAGCTGGCCTCTGTATGCTTCTGGCGGTTCGGGCGATACTACTCAGTTGGCTTCGACCTACTACTCCGACTCATGCAAACTGGCTTAAGGCGGTCACTTGGGCTTCCGACACGGAAGAATCTTGGGCGGTGCAGCAGCCCATCTGTTCTAGGCCCAGAGACATCTGGTTGAAGTTCCGATTATTTATGTCCCCTCCCGACACTGACTCAGGTCCCACATCCCCCGCGCCCTCCTCTTGTTGATCACTGGCCCTCCCCTGAATGGCCCCTTGCCGGGTATGTTACTGTCCTCCTATTCCCTGTTGTGGGCGAGTCGAGCCCCCTGAAATGTTTTATGAGACTGAATTGTATTGAGTTGTCTGATTCTACATGCTCTTATTGCTCACCTGTATCTGTTCTACCAAGCTGAATAAAAATAAAAGTTTAAAAAAAAAAAAAAAAGGGGGATTACATGGCAACCTTGGATATGAAAGATGCTTATTTTCATATTTCCATGTTCCCAGCGCACAGAAAGTACTTGCGCTTCAAGGTGGACAGTCGCCACTACCAATTCAAGGTACTGCCCTTCGGGATAGCTTCAGCACCAAGGGTATTCACCAAGGTACTGGCGGTGGCGGCTGCACACCTACGCAGGGAGGCAATCCCAGTGTACCCTTATCTGGACGACTGGCTCATAACGGGGGAAACCCCAGGATTTTGCAGGACAAACATTCAAAGGACTATCGACCCCCTACACGAGTTAGGCTTCTCAATCAACGAGAAGAAGTCAAGCCTGGTGCCAAGCACCTCAAAACAATTCCTAGGAGCAATCCTGGACACCCAGGAGGGGTTGACCTTTCCTTCAGAAGAAAGAATTCGGAATATACTACTGCAAATTCCGCATTATCAGTCAGGTCAACAAATAACGGTACGCAAAGCAATGCCTTTACTGGGCATGATGGCGTCATGCATTTACCTGGTCCCCCACGTGCGCCTGCACATGTGTCCCATGCAGGAATGGTTGGCGAAACAGTGGTCTCAGGCAAGTGGTCAGTGGGACGATCTAGTGGTCATTTCGCCAACACTGGTACAAAGCCTTCACTGGTGGACAAGAGAGAATCTAGCACAGGGGAAACCCTTTTATGATCCCGAAGTACAGGTAGTAGTCACTACAGATGCATGTCTGACGGGGTGGGGAGCTCACCATCTCCACCACACAGCTCAGGGTCTCTGGTCTCACTCAGTGGCCAAGAACCACATCAACCTGCTAGAGCTTCTGGCAGTTTTCAGAGCGCTCCAGGCGTTCGAGCCCCATCTACTAAACCTGTCAGTGCAAATCCGGACGGACAGCACTACAGCCATGTTCTACCTGAACAAGCAAGGAGGGACTCGCTCGCCAAATCTGTCCAGCTTGCCAAGAAAATCTGGATATGGGCACTCAGACGGAACATCTTCCTGTCATCACAACATGTTCCAGGGGAGCTCAATTCCCTAGCGGATGCTCTGAGCAGAGACTCCATCCCAGAGGAACACGAATGGGTTCTTCACAGACAGGTCGTAGAAGATCTCTTCTCTCAGTGGGGTTTCCCCACTATAGACTTATTCGCCACAAGCGAAAACAGACAATGCCCAGGATTTGCATCCAGGTTCCCCCAACCAGACTCCCAGGGGAACGCCCTGTGGATGAACTGGTCAGGGATGTTTGCGTACGCTTTTCCACCAACTCCTCTCATCAGGAAAGTGGTGAACAAGATGAACAGGGAATCGATGACGCTCATCCTAGTTGCTCCCATGTGGGCAAGACAACCGTGGTTCCCACACCTACGCAGGATGGCGGTGTGCGAGCCCATCAGACTTCCAGCCTGGTACAACCTACTGTCCCAGCACCAAGGTCAAACAGTGCACCAGCAACCCAACTCAATGAACCTGGCAGCATGGCTCCTGAGGTCATAGAGTTTGGACACCTCAATTTGCCACAGAGGTGTATGGACATCCTAAAAGAATCTAGGAAACCAAACACAAGGCACTGTTACTTTGACAAGTGGAAGAGGTTTGTTATCTGGTGCCAGAGTAGACAAATCAACCCAGTTGATTGCACTCCTTCCACTATTGTTACATACATGCTCCACTTGCTAGATGCAGGATTGGTTTTTAACTCACTGAAAATACACCTGGCAGCCCTCTCGGCTTACACCACTTCCCATAGCAAGGTTTCGTGGTGCAAAGTACCAGTTGTTAAAGCCTTCATTGAAGGAGTAAAGAGACTTCACCCTCCTATTTCAAACCCACCACCAGGGTGGGACCTTAATGTGGTGCTAGCCAAGCTCATGGGCCCCCCTTTCGAACCCATGCATAAAAGCATCTCAAACACCTGACTTATAAAACGCCCTTCTTAGTAGCTATTACTTCTATAAGAAGGGTCAGTGAAATTCAGGCTCTGTCAGTGCAGGATCCCTTCTTTACTATCCATAAAGACAAACTGGTTTTACGCACACACCCTAGGTTCTCACCTAAATTTATATCAAAATTCCATGTAAACCAGTCCATCGAGCTTCCGGCTTTCTTCCAGAAGCCGCAAAGCTCGGATGAGGTGAAACTACACACCCTAGATGTGCGTAGGGCGGTCCTCTACTATGTAAATAAAACAAGACCGCTAAGGAAAACAGATCAACTGTTTGTCTCCGTAGCTACAGGCAGAGAGGGGGATCGCGTCTCTAAAGGTGCCATCTCAAAGTGGATTATTAACTGTATCCAGCTGTGTTACTCACTCTCTGAAAAGACTCTGCCTTTTACGCCAAGGGCCCACTCTACTAGAGGCATTGGGGCCACTCTGGCTTTCATTGCAAATGCACCCCTTGACACAATTTGCAAAGCAGCTACTTGGAGCTCTATTCACACTTTTACTCAGCATTACTGCATTGACACCCATTCCAAGGCAGATACACAAGTGGGACAAGCGGTTCTAAGACACGTATTTGCTCATGACCCTTCTCACATCCCACCTCCTTCTTCTGGTACTGCTCGCTAATCTATGCACAGCATGTGATCTAAGCAGATTCCACAAGCCTCAGAAGGGATACATTACTCACCGTAATCGTATTTCTGATGCTTGTATCTGCTTAGATTCACATGCGACCCACCCCTCCGAGAGAAGGCGCATGATTGCTTGTAGTCTTACCTTTCTGTCTATCTGCTTGGATTATCTGTACTCACGCTACTCCTCATGCTACCTCATGTCAGAAAAAATACAATCTGAGGATCCTAGACGCGTGAGGGATCTTGGGTACAGTGGACGACACACTAGGGATAGTATTACTGGCACGCCCTGTGTCGACGCCCATTTTCGAGTTTCGAAAAACAAACTGTAATACTCCGCAGCTTCCACTAGATGTCGGCCTATGCACAGCATGTGAATCTAAGCAGATACAAGCATCAGAAATACGATTACGGTGAGTAATGTATCCCATATATATATATCTATATATATTTCTTTTTTTTTCAAAGAATATGATGGACACAGTTGTGCCCTTGACTGCACTTGTGGTTTCCAAAAAAAAGATGATCAGGATGATGCAGAAATATATCACTGCATTTTATTAATTCACGACCAGCAGTTGACAAAGTAACCACCTCAACAATGCAACACCATGCCCCCACCTCTAGCCTTTTGCCATTTATTTGTTTTTCCTCGTCCAAGTGGCATTTTTTCCCTTTTTTGTTTTCAGGTAGTCGCCAGTATACCAAGGTTAACTGTTGCATCAAAGAAATGAATGGGAACTAGGGCGAAAAAGTGTTTTTCTGTTATCTTAATAACTTTTTTATTTTTTTACGGGGCATTCCCAGAATTTTCATTCTGCAGGGGCCCATGTGTACAATTTTGTCTGAAAAATGTCAACCCAAACTGTTGTACGAGTTAAAAGTTATTAGCAAATAATGTTTTGGGTTTCCTATAGTACTCAACGTGCAACTTAACTATAGTGTGGCGACCACTGCACTAATATATATATATATGATGATCCTTCAGATGACGTCATCTCTCCCCAGAAGGGAGCCCCCTTCCATGAGGCTTAGGGAGGTGATGGTGCTAACCATTAGTCCCCATATGGGTGGTAACATGCAGGAGGATCTCATGGGGAGGAACTTCCCTCCTGGGGACAAGGAGGTGACTCTGGGACATGGAACCTTCATCTCCCAATTTCACAGGGTAAAAACAACAACCAACCCTTCCTTACCTATGGTAAAGTCTAAGAGGATATGTTTGTATTTGTATTTTATTTATTTGTATAGCGCACTAGGCCCGAGGGCAACCGGGCGCATATCTTAGAGCAACAGGTACATGAATGGCATGGGATACAGTTACAATCAATCAATTACATTCACAAGAGCAGTAAAGTACATCAATCAATTACATTCACAAGAGCAGTAAAGTACATAGCAGTGCAGATTGGAAAGCAGATTGGCAAGGAGGTAGCTGTCAAAAAAGTAAAAAAAGGTGGAGAAGATCAGATGGCCTGTGAAGGCAATTGATCAAATGTAGCGGATAGCCAGAGCTTGGCTTTGTGTTTGAATAGGGTAGGTGATGGCAAGGTTCTAATGGTGAGTGGCAGTGTGTTCCAGAGTTTGGCAGCTAAGACTGGGAAGCTAGCACCTCTGCTGTCTGTAGTTTGTATCTGGGGATCGTGAGGCAATGTGCTTGGGAAGATCTTAGTGAACGTGAAGGTATATACTGAGAGAACCGAGAGGCTAGGTAGATGGGGGCCTGGTTGTTTACACATTTGTGAGTAATGGCCAGGGATTTCAGTGATATCCTTTGGGCAACGGAGAGCCAGTGTAGACTCTTCCTGGTTTCAGTGATATGTGCAGATCTAGGAATGTTGAGGCCGCTCTAATCACATTATTTTGAGTGATCTGAAGTTTGTTGAGGTTGCGTTGGTTGGTGCCTTGATAAAGTGCATTACCATAATCAAGTTTGCACATAACCAGAGTCCTAGCAAGAATAATGCAGTTTTGAGTGGAGAGGAATGGACGGCAGGCTGTGATCAACTTACATGTGTAAGCAGAGGCAGCGACGACCGCATTAGTTTGTCTATTAAGGGAGAGTGTAGAATCGAGGTAGATTCCCAGAGTTTTAGTATCTTTTGATACTTTGATGGAGTTGCCATCGATATTGAAAGTGTTAAATGAGGGGTCAAGCTTATTGAGTCTTTGTTATGTGCCAAGCATGAGGAGCTCTGTCTTGTCATTGTTAAGACAAAGCTCGTGTTGGGCCATCCAGGCTTGGACCACTTGGTAGATGTCATTCAAAGCTTTAGAGTTAGCGATGCAGTCACAAGTGATACGGATGAGTATCTGGGTGTCATCAGTGTAATTGGTGTAGGTGACACCGAGATAGTCAAGCACATCAAACAAAGGTTTGGTAAATATATTGTAAAGTGTAGGGGATACACCAGACCCTTGTGGGACTCCAAAGGGGACCGGAGATGGATCTGTCGCTGAGGTAGGTGAGAATACTCTCATATGTCTATTGTCCAGGAAGGAGCTGATCCAATTAGTGGCTTTTTCAGAAAAAGTGGGCCGCTGATTTAAAATGATGGCAGAGGATTTGGTGATTGACCGAATCGAAAGCTGCTGAGAGATCCAGGAGTAGAAGGAGGGCCAGTTTGCCATTGTCTTTTAAATCCTCAATTTGAGTTTTGAGATCTAATAGGGCTGTTTCTGTATGTGTCAGACAGTCTCACTGTGATAGGTAGTGGGATAAAGATTAAGAAGAACCCAAAACAAGAGTTTCCCAAGAGAAGATAGCAGGAATAATAGTAAGTCCGGCAAGGGGCCGGGAAAACTTGATAAGGAGAAACAAGAAGACAAGAGAGAAGTAGGTCATTTTGTGAGCCAACTCCCTAGTCAGTTCCATAAGACTGTGGTACTGAAGAGTCAATAGGGACTTAGAGAGCCTCTTCCTGGGCCTGGTCGGGGCACTTTGTAGAAGAGTAGGAAAGCATTGAAAAGTTAAGGAGTGCTCAGGGAGTCTCTCCCTTGTCTGGTGGGGGCAAGTTGAAGAACATTGCTCACGTAGAAAAAATGCTAAATCCATGCAGAGAACTTAAGGAATTGATGAAGAATCTAAAATTGAAGTAACTCAAGAAAACATCGAAGAGTCAAGGAGTGCTCAGAGAGTCTCTCCCTTGTCCCGGTGAAAGACAGTGTTCAAGTCAAGAAAAGCCTGCTAAAAGTTGGTTGTAAACTAGGAGAAGGGAACGATTCTCTTAGCCCTGTGATATTTGTAGAACTTTGTGAAACCCAAACTATGAGAGGCTTTGACCCAAGAGAAGGGAGTTATTCTCCTGGGTTGGGATAAGAACTCTTTTCCTCGGTTCAGTAATTTGGGGAAAAAGGAACCGAAGAAGCCTTTTAAGCAAAGACCAGCGTCCTTTGGAAGTTGTATTCGACAACATCGAGGAATCCCTTCTCCACGTAGCAAAGGCCTAGAAACACCCATGGGGAACTTCAGAACCGTGGAATACAACTCACTTTTAGGAGTTGGTTTGTTGTTCAAGTTGATCTTCCTCTTTTCCTGTTATTGTGTCAACACCAGACCACCCCAATAGTCAGCTCCTCTTCCTCCTCCCCTCTCTTTTCAACAAAAAAGGACAACATCCTTAAACCCCATCAAGAACGGCCTCTAAGAGAAGAAAGCAAGGAAAGAGAAGACCGAATAAGAACTCACAAGCTAGGCATTTGCTTAACCATAGTCATCGCAACCCTGGAGAAGTGAGGTATTCTCCTGGGGTATGGTTTTGTTGCTTTGGGCTTTTGTGTTTCACTGCTAGGGATAGTTTAGAAGTTTGGACCAGGACAGTAGAATATTATTTAAGCAATATGACGCGCAAAGCCATAGTTAGAAGCTTGTGCGAAGTGACAGCTTTAAAGGAGCCCCAGGGGCATTACCCAACCAGTAATGGCCCCATTCGAAGGGTCATATTGCCATTAGTACCACGGCATGTTGTACCAGGGTACTAATTGCACTTTTTCTGGAGTCTGAGAAATGGCGCTGCGGCCCTTTCTCGACTCGAGAAAAAAAAGCAAAGAAAATGGCCACCGGGATTCGGGAGAAGGGACTGTTTGTTTTGTCACTGGTATATGTCCCACTTCAGGGGCATGCCTCCACCATCTGTAAATGTATTATTGTAAGTTATTTCTGCTCGAAATTGACATCCCTGTACTACAAATAAATAGAAACACAAATCCAATGAGTGGTTCAATTTGTTCCGTCACTGAACCAGGAGAAATTATGCCATTTTAAATCATTATAATCACAATAAAAATGAATAAACAAAATAACATTTTCTACAGTTTTTTATTTGTATAATTTTTCCATGTTTCAAGTGTTCTTTCACATGAAGTCCAAAAGCAACTGTTTGTAGGTCATCTCCTTTTTCCTCCCACTGGTCATTGAAACAACACAGCTATGTCCATGCTCTCATTTTACCCTGATGCAGCAACATCTCCTGACATGCTAATGGACCGCTGTGATAATCACGGATTACAATGTTCTAAGGATAGTTTAGTTTAGTTTCTTTATTTATACCGCGTGCCGAACCCTGAGGTAACTGGGCACCGCAGGTTACAACAGAATATAGACATACAAGATAATAACAGTAAGTGCAGTTGACCGGGTTACATGGTGGTCGAGAGGCAGATATAGGATAAGAGTACAGTGAATTGTGTGTCAGACAATGGTAGAGTTCTTGTTGGCAAGCCAGGACTTCGTTTTTGCTCTGAAGGTCCAAAAGGATGGTTCTGCTCTAAGGTTCAAAGGTATAGCATTCCATTGTTTGGCGGCTAGGACAGGGAAGCTGGAGCTGCCTGCTTTTTTTAAGGAGAATTTAGGGATGGAAAGGCAGTGCGAGTACATCGTTCTGGTTGGTCTGGTTGAGGTGTGTTTGTTGAACTTGTCTGCCAAGTATTTGGGGGTGTCATTATAGAGGCATTTGTGGACGATGACAAGAGATCTGAGGGTAATACTGTCTCATACAGGGAGCCAACGGGCACTGTGTCTGAAGCTGGAGATGTGTGTGTGCGTGGGATACCCAGAGCAGCTCTGAGGGCATTGTTCTGCAGCACCTGCAGTTTGTTCAAATTGCGTTCTGAGGTGCTGAGAAAGAGAGTATTGCAGTAGTCAATTTTTGAGAGCACTAGCGCTCTGGCTAGTGTGATGCAACTGGAGGGTGAGGGGAAGGCTTTGCAGGCATTGATGAGCTTATTTGTATAGGCTGTGGAAGAGGCTGGGGCGTTCACCTGTTTTTTTAGCGAGAGTGTGGAATCTAGATAAACCCCTAGGGTTGTAAGGTAATAGGGTAAGGACTAGTCCATTATTAAAAAGGTACGTTCAATATAAAAACCAGCATGTCATGTTAGGCTGCTTACATTGTGAATGTTGCAATATCAGTCACAAATTTGCAAAACCATTTTCCCATCAACCTGCTTCAAAGAAACGTTTTTGATGAACTTATTTTTTAAATGTTGCTGCCTGTTAAAGCCTTGTCCTATTTCAGAGTGGCTTACAACCATCTTTGATTTCAATAAAACAGCCCACTGAGGAGGAACACTGTGGGCGAACTCCCCACACTCGCTGTTCAGGGAGTGAGACAAAGGGGACAGGGCTGGTCCGGCCACTACTCATTGTGGCCATTGAGGGTGACTAGATATGATCTCATTGGAGCCTTGTTCAACTTTCATAGAAAGTGTTTTCATTGAATTCAGGGAGTCCATGTTGGTGTATTGGGCCACTGCCGCAACAGTTTACTACATTTTTCCGAGAAGGCCACTGACTGGGGAAAGGAGGCATGCTTACCTCGTGGTTAGGGCACATGATTGTGTAAACACACCATGATTCCGAGAGACAAGATAGCTTTCTTCTGTGGGCAATCCAGCCTGTCAATCAACCAGAGGACTTCGGTTTCCAGAATACCGCATGTGGGAACAAAGTGACCCATGGATTAGAACAACAATCCTCCTGGGACAAACAGACTGCGAGAACAGGCCTTCGAAACCCCACAGTCCATCATGCGTGCTAATGGAAGGATTAAAGTAATTATCCAATATCACAGCATGACTAATAACTTAACAAGAGCAAATAAGAGGCTGACCAATCTCAGGATAGAAAACATAGGAGTGTGGGGAATACCTTATAGCGACCGGCTTGGAAACAGCAATAAAGCTTTGTGTGTATAAAAGGGGCTGGCATAGCTCATTCAGTGTCTTGGACATACCTTCTGATGCTCCCTTGCTACAAGGAGAGACTGCTGGGGAGAGGGATTGCTGCCGGGTGGGGCTGAGCGCTGCAAAGCCTTGGAAGGAAAGGAGAAGGGATTGGGGTTGAAAGACCGAGTTACAAATGTTCGAGGGAGAAAAGACTGAAGATTATTTTTTCTAAATAACCTTCGATCTTTTCTCCACTGAACATTTCTGACTTGGCCAAACCCCTGCCCACATGTCCTTTTTTTTTCTTTTTTCTTCTTCTGGACATTCTTTTGGGGATGACTGCAGGACCATCCCCGCAACCCCCGCTCACAATATAGTGAGCAAGGGTGCGGGGGACACCCCCACAGCTTCCAGCACCGGATGCGTGATTTGGCCAAACTTTTCGGCCGTTCAGAATTTTCGAACAGCTGAAATTCATCCAAATCACACATTTGGACAATTTTTATTGGTCTTTTTGGGTGATTCCATGGAGAAGCAGGGCTGCCCACAAGAGCCTATGACCACCTCCCCAGTGCTTAGGGGGAATTGGAGTTTTCCAACAGTGAAACCTGATGGAAGGTAAGTAGAGGACCCATGCACATGGCAGGGGGGAAAGTCAACATTGGCTGCCTGAAAAGGACTGTGAAAGAAAGGGGATGGGTGGTGAAATTATCATTAACGCAAGGTGTAGGAGGGACTTGTGAATACTAAAACCTATGTCCAGGAAGGACCTGTTGTAAATGCTGAAACCCAAGGCCAGTGAGGAACCTATTGTGAATCCAGCATCCTGAGGGCTAGGAAGGACCCGATGTGAAAACTGAGAAACCCAAGGACTAGTGAGTACCCCCATGAATCCTGAAGACCACAGGGTGGGGAGAAGCCTATGAGAAAATATTGCAAGGTCCTGAAGAGGTCTAAGAACAAGCTGTGGAAATGAATACCTGCGAGAGGCCTAAGAAATGTGCTCAAAGAAGAGAGGCTGAATGAACCACCAGACTGTGAGTATCCAGCAACAGTTTACTTTTGATTAGCATAGGGATGAGTGTTTTCTAGCTAGTATTATTGAACACCTGTGCTAGCCAATTCTTAAAACACTTTCTTTATTGACTATTGTACCCTGGAGGCTAATGACTGGTGAAAACTGGAGATTTCTGAGACATTGGCCTCATTTTGAGTTTGGCAGTGTGCTAAAAATGTGGTGGACATTCTGTTACCACTATTTTTGTGTGCAGTAACAGAACTACTGCCTTTTTACCACATGAAGAATTTGGTTTGGAGTTAAAGTGGAAGAATCACTGCAGGAAAATGGGGTTGAATCCTCCACTTAGCCTCTAATAATTAGTGGATTTAGCAAGCATAATTACAGTTCACTGTAAATCCGCTCAAAATCCCCATGGAATCCGATGGACTCCAAAAATGGGGATTTACACTGTCATATCACCTCTTGTAACCTATGGTTATGGCACGGGACGGAGTGGTGATAATAGTAAACAAGTCTGATGGTAAAGGGACAGATTTACCATCAAACTCGTAATGATGCCCTTTGTGTTGACCGCCTCATTTGCATATTGTTTTGTAGAATAAAGTGTCTTAGAACCAAGACAAGGGGCCTCATTACGAGGAGCGTGGTAAAAACGGTTTCATTACCGGCATGGAGGTACTAGCGGGTCCGTGCTCATATGACGACGCTAATAGCGGGTGATTACAAGTGTGCAAGTATGCACAAACCCCCATGCCAGTAATGGCCATACCGGCATGCTGCTAAAGGCCCTCCAACCCCCCTGATAGCACCATGACGGGACCCGCCGATACCGCCTCCGCCTAGGAGGAACCCCTTAATACCGACCCAGTAATAACATCGTGCTAATACTGGGCACGTAATACCAAACCCGGAAGTAACGTCATTGCGTCGGAACGGGAAATGCGGTGGCGGCCATCATTAAAAACACAATCCATTGCTATACTCCCAAACTACCACTTGCATTCAGGAGAGACCAGTGCCAATCCCTTCGCCATGTCAAAGACTACCCGGAAAACAACCTCCCGCCTGCGCAAAAAGCGTTTTTCAAATGCAGAATTTAACATGCTGGCAGACACCCTTGCAGCACATGCAGATTAGATCAACCTGCAGAACCTGAAGAGGGAGGTGCAGCAGCGCAAAAAGGAAATCTGGGAGGTGGCAGCCCGCAAGGTGTCGGCAGTCGGCACCACCCAACGGACAGTGAAGGACTGCAAAAAGAGGTGGGATAACCTCCGCCTCAGGGTTCGAAATATCCTGGCCAGCAACGGGAGGGGGGCCATGGCCACAGGCGGTGGTCCCCACTCACCTGCCAAACTGACAAGCTGGAAGGAGACTGCAAGCACATTTATTCAGATGGAGTCCATCGAGGGATTTGGGGAGATGGAGACGGGTGCCGCAACATCTGCAGATGGAGGTGAGTGACCCTGCAGAGCCCTGTAGGGGAAACCATGACGTAGCACAAGTGATGTGGAAGAGAGCCTAGGCAAGGCAATGCATGTCCCAACACACACATGAACATATCCTTGTGCAGATGGAGGTCGAAACCCTGCCACACTGAAATACATGCTGAGTGCCAATCCCATTACCAAAACACAGCCAACACACATGGACCGCACCCATGTAATCCATCACACAAACCCCAACACAACAGCATGCCACCTGCCATGCATCAAACGCCAACATTCCCCCTTCATATTACCATGTGTGACACACCTGTAAGATATGAATGCATGATAAATGTAATACTCCACAGCACCATATAATGCGTCTAGCATGTAACACCATCACTGATGCCCTGCATCTCTTCTACGCCCCAAGCACCAATGGAGAAGTTGCCAGCGAAGATCCAACCGCAAGGGCATCCACATCCCGGCCAAAGACAACGGCCACCAACAACACCACCTCCGGGGCAGCCTCGCAGCCCACACCAACACCCAGGGCGCCTGACATCGGGGACACTGAGCTGGCTACATCAGTGGAAGGCAAGGCTGTTGACCCACTGGGCAACACTGCTACCCCAGTGGAGGAGGATGTGGACCGGGATGTACTGACCCATGTGCCATGTACACGCTCCCCAAGCCCCGTGCCCACCCCCCACCCCACATTCAGCCCTCACCCACCTGCAGCAGTGCGGATCCTCTTCTGCAAGATTCTGACCTCAGCAGCCCCCCCGAGGACAGCAATGCCATTGCAGGCCCAGTCACAGCACCCTCGACCACTGCTGCTCCCACCAACAACCTCGAGGCACAGCTAGTGAGGGTGGAGGCCAGACATGACTCTATGTTGGACCTGCTCAGACAATATGTCGCCGATGGGGAGGACACGAGGCGTGGGATATCCCAGGCCATAGCAGCAACCACAGCCGCCATAGAGGTGAACACTGCTGCCGTCAATGCCTCGGCTTCGTTGATGACAGTCTGGGGGCCATCACGCAGGTCCTCACTTCATCCTGCTGCACATGCAGCAGCCACAACCTGCACCAGCCGTGGAAATCCCCACGGCTTCCACCCCATCCACCACACCCGCTTCCTCTGCCCCCACTTCCTCTGCAATCTGCAGCCCTGTGCGTCTAACAAGACGTAGTGCGACGCACTCTGAAATGCTGCCGCTGGACATCAAGAGGTCCAGGAAATGGTGTAGGGGAACTATGGGAGTGGATCAGATGGTGTTGGTGGTGAACGGGTGAATTGGGGGGAGTTCACTGGGGGGTTTTGGGAGTTCACTGTGGGGTTGGGGGGGTTGCACTTTCTCCAGTTGTTATCAATACACCCGTTGTGTTAAAAAACATTAAATGGCTGGACATTGTTCTATTCGTGCGTATCCATTGAATTAATAGTGGTGTACAGTGCCCAACACTATACATTCCCTGTGTGCATGTCCACATGGACACAGTGTACAATGGGCCTCATTACGACCCAGGCGTTGGACCATGGTGCTTATAGCACCATGGTCCATGCCGGTAACTTACCGACTCCGCCATGCCGGAATGGGGAATTACCACCCCATTCCGAGGTTGGCGGGGCGGTAATTCCCCATGCCGCCATGGCCCTTCCCCATTCCCATTTTTGCCCCATAGGGCTCAATAGGAATGGGGAAGGCGCGAATTACGGCACCGTAAATTACGGTGCCGTAATTAGCTCCTAGGTCCCTTTGCGGGTTGGTTTTTTAACGCCTGCTAAAAGCAGGCGTTAAAGTGCAACCCGCAAAGGGACCTCGCAATCAGGCGTTAAGGGTTTAACGGCGCTGACACCTTTTACGGCACCGTTAACCCCTTAACGCCTGGGTTGTAATGAGGCCCAATGTGTCACTGACACATATCTATCAACGTCCCTGTGGGTCAGAAGTATTCGTAAATCAGTGATTGGCGTACTGCACGGCCATCCTGTGCATCACGTACTGGCAGGGATGCTGCTTCCAGTCCAGCTTCATCCTCATCATCCTCACCCTGTGCATGCATGTCAATGTCAGGTGGGAGTGTTCCACCAGACCTGCTTAGGCAGCGGAACCGCGCCTTCATCAGGCCAAAGGTCTGCTGAATCACAACACGGATACGGTTATGCACCCGATTGTACTCCTCCTCATGGCTGTCCCGCGGGTTCCGCACAGGGGTAAGTAGCCACGGCTTGAAGGGATATCCTCCATCACCTGCAAGCGAATACAGATAGGTCTAGGTGAGTCACTCTGAGCTGCCACCTTCAGGATACACAGTCATGGCCGCAGCTATGTGCTGTCGACCTTGACATGTCCCATGTAGGTATGCACAAATATTGTTTAGATGCATTCTATTCTGCAATATGGTGTGGTAGTCTGGATGGCGTTGTACAGATGATGCAGGGTGAAATCATGCATGCTGATGCGGATGTACTGTGGTTGTAGGACTATGTTTTGCCTCCCATTTCTGCTGTGTATACTACACTGTGCATGGTCACACTAGCCACATTGGCACAGTTGCAATCCTGTTCCATCATGCATTGCTTGACATACCCATGGTGGCCAGGTTGTGCGTCTTACACGTTGTCATTGATATACATAATTGGTCAAATGTGTGCCAGTGATGTGTCATGTTGGGGTTGGGAGGTTCAGATCAGGAGTGTTTAGCTCTGCATGTAGTCTCCACTCACCGTCAATTCCCACCGAGGTGGGGTATGCATCCCCCCCTTTCCCACCCAGTTGGAGGATGCATCCCCCCCTTTCCCACCCATGTGGAGTATGCAACCCCCCCCCACTTCCCCACCCAGGTGGAGTATGCATCCCAACACATCACTAGCCCAAAGCACTGCCATGGGCCAGTCAGGCAACTCACCAAGCAGCCAGGCACTTGGTCCAGCATGTCGCTCCATGTGACAGGGTAGCGTGGAGTTAAGCAGCACCATGGCATCATGTGTTGATCCAGGAAATCGGGTGCAGCAATATGTGATGATCTTGCTGGAGTCACATACCATCTGCACATTGATGCGATTGCGATTGCTGTACACCGCCTCTACGGCATAGGAGACTACCAATTCCACATGGGTGCAGTCCAGGGCACCACCACAATTGGGCATGCCTGCCAGTGCATGGAAGCCTACTTTGGTGTCGGCTATCTCCTGGCCAGTCTGTGGTAGGGATATGTGGGTGCTGGCGTGCTTCAGGAGGGCATCCAGCACTTGCTGCAGCATGCGTAAAATTAGTGGTTGTGAAATGCCATGCAGCTGCCCCACTGTGTGCTGGTAGGTGCCTGTGGCCAGGAAGTGGAGCACAGACACCACCTTTAGTAGCGGGGGGATGGTACTGCGTATTTCTATGAGGCTGGCAATCTCATTGCCTATCATGTCCACTATGGTGGTGATGGTGACCCGGTTCGAACGGTACAGGGTATGGATCTGGTCAGGGGTTAGATTGAATGGACTGGGTCTGATGCGAGGGATTGGTGGCTGCCTACTTGCTGCACTGGTGGTAATTGCTGGGCCTGTCTCACCCTCCTTCTCCTCCTGCGTCTCCTCTGTGCTGCCTGTTGCTGCTGTAGTTGTTGTAGTTGTTGCTGTAGTTGTAGCAGTATAGGTATGTCCTCCAGCTCCATGATTGCAACAGCTAGTGGTATCATTTTGGTGTAGGAAGGGGTGTGGTGTGTGGGTGTACTCCTTTTATACTGGGCCAGGCTCCATTGACTCCACCTGTGGTGATTGTGTGCACCTGTGGCAGTTGGCTTGATTGCTGATTGCTGTTTACGGGTGGTCCGCGATGCCTGCATGGCCGTTATCGTGCAGGCCCTAATTAACGCCTTCGGGATGCCGGTATTTGCATACCCCCGTGGGTTGTGATGTCCTCCTATTACCAGCATCCTGGTATTTACTCCCCGAAATGGCGCCTGTATGCGCTCATGCCGGTATGAGGGGGCACGGTACGGGCGGTCCAGTATTGGTGGGTTATTGGGTCGTAATGCCCAGGACCTATTAACAATGCCGTTATTACCATTCCGTCTTCCTTTTTTCATTACCTCTATTCTCGTAATGCCCAAGGACTTATAAGTCTCTGTTTTGGAATGTTATTGTTTGAAGGATACACTGGCGTGATACCCTAATCTTGTGTTGACCAATACTGACCACTGTCTGTTTAAATCTATCCTTTTTTTAGTTTTAGAGTCTCTCCTAGCCCCTTTTAGGGAGTTATCTAACTCCAACCATGACCGACTGGACACAAAAATAAAATGTTGTCAAACCACATCCTTTAGTATGACATGGTTAATTTGCCTCTAGTTCCCTCTGCTACGTTCTCCCTGATTGGAGGTAATGTGTGATGCCACATTGTGCCTATCTTTGTTCAAGTCTGCACCGGCATGGCTCCATAGACATTTTATGTCACTGGTAGAGGCTTTGGATGGGTTGGAGGGCAGATGGCTTCTTGCACTAGAGATGTGTATGGGTGGTCTCTGTCTGGGTCTTCTCCCTTCCATCTGCCAATAGATGTATGAAATCCAGCAGTGAATTGCTATGACAGGGAGAAATCCTCACCCTCCTGTCAGCAAATGTATACTTACAGCATTCAACAAGTGCACACATGATCATTCAAAGTTCATTCAAGTGACTCAAACACGAGCTCGCTTCTTGGGAGTGCAAGTCCAAGATGGGGGAACACCCTCAATCCCAACATAACTTATTTTATTTAAAGCATTTGATAAAGTGAGTACCTTGTCTGAAGGCATACAGAGCACTGTACAACAATATCATTTACATAAAATACAAAAAACAACATTAGGATAAAGAAGATAACCGTGTATATTAAATATAAAAACGTTACTTTGCATAGAGTACGTATCAATTTAAGAGAAATGGATTGTTCTCGTTTTTTTTGGAAGAAAAAGGTTTATCAGATTGCTACAAAAAATCTAAAGTGACAGACATGGGATGACATGGGAAAAGATCTGGTTTCAGGTAGTTGCTTGTTTTGCTTTTATTTAGACGCAGCTTCAAAAAGCAGCAAGTGCAGTCTGATAAGAATAGGGGACACATGACGCCACTTTTTCACTCTTACCACCAGCACAGCAGCAGAATGAAAATCGATTTCACGAATTAAAGGAGCATTGTGATACCTCCATCAGAGTAGCATTGCCACCATTTATATGCGTTAAAACCAATGCCTGAACAGTAGATCAGAACATTTCATCTGGTACATACACCTTTAAACAAAGATAGGGTGATTGGATACGGTTTATAGTCAATAAGTCGAATGCAATGATTTCTAATGCCTTAATGTCGGATGCAAAATGTCGAAAAAAATGTCGATTTTTTTATTTTTTATTTTTTATTGGGGGGGTTCCCCCTCAGCCCCCCGTTTTTTTGTTTATTAACCCTTTTTTAACTAACTAGAGCCAAAAAGAACCTATAAAATAAAAAACATAAATTCAAAAAACAAAAAAAAATTTTAAAAAGGGGTTTGGGTGGGAACCTCGCATTTCGAATAAAAAACGTAATAAAAGAGAAATTCGATTTTTTGACTTTCGACATTATTGTATTCGATTTAATGACTATAAACCATCATTCATTACATGGAGAGTGACTGTTTCCAAGTCATGAAAGGCACGTAATCCACATTGATAACAGCGCAAAAGATCATGTCGATCAACATCAGGTGGGAACAGGAGGGATGCGTCTTTTCCAAACCTATGGTTGGAAAAGAACTACATGCATCTAAGAAAACTGTTAAATACTGAGCTTTTCATCAGAGCCTTTGACTGAGGTGTGTCTTGCTAAAGGATATAGACACAGTCAGTAGCGCTGAATAGTTGGATTCTAGTGTACTGCCTTACTTGAGTTGTATCATCTAGTCTCCTAAAGTGACTGCACAGTTGCTAATAAATAAATAAAAGTATAAAATGTTAGTCATAATATACAAACACACACAATCACGCACACACACAACCTCTATACACCACACACACATATCTGCAAATGACATGGAAATACAAAAAAATTAAGAAAAAGCACCCCCCACAACATTGGAAATTACAGGTGCAGAATAATATGTTGGAGCTGCCCTTTTCTCACACAGCCCCATGGACCATCTTGGGTCACATTGAAAATCCAAGATGGCCATCTGGCCTGATACACGTTTGGTCTGGCCCTCTCAGCCTCAACTGGACCCAAGTGAGGATGGAAACACTGAGCAATCGGAGGTGCTCATTCATGAATCACGGGCACAGACCCTTAGCCAATGCCCTACCCAGGAGGAGAGGGCCTATCCCTATCAAAATCCCAGCCAGACATCCAGTCCATATCACTTGTCTGACCAGAAATTTGGAATTTGAAGTTGGTTACAAAGCAGACCAGTTCGGAGACAGCAGAATCTGAAGAGACAAAGGTGCATGAAGAGTCAGAAGAGTAGAGGGTGAGAAGGGTATGTTAGGCGCTAAGAAGAAGGAGGTTACATGAAAGGGTGGTAGTACTGGTACCCAAGAGGTAGGTGTAATACCAGTAGGAGGTGGTGGGGACAGTAGAGAGGTTGCAGTAACATGAGGTGACAATGTAAGTATCCAGAAGGTAGAGGCTATTACATGGAGATGTCACAGTAGCATGGAGGAAGTTGTTAGTAGGTGGCAGTAGTGTGAAGGTGTAGGTGATTACAACAGGAGGCCATGGTGACTGAGTTATGTTGGAGGTGATTACATCAGCAGATGGCAGTAGGGAGAAGGCAGAGGTGGACACCCCAGGGAGGGAGGTGGCGAGTGACCTAGAGGACTGGCTTCAGAGGTCTCAAGAACATTGAGAAGAGAGGAACCTGGTGGGGCTAGCAAGGAGGTACTGGGCCAGAGGTTGCTCTGGGAAGCAAGAGGATTGCATTTGGCTAGAGTTGTTTGGGGGAGATAAAAGGTGGAAAAAGAAAAACAGCGAGAGAGATTATGAAAAGAATTGTAAAGTTCATCAACATACAGTTGGAAGAGGTGAAGAATTAGTAGCACCAGGTGAAGGTGTTGGGAGTAAGAAAGTGATAACATCAGGTGGATGTGGTGAGGGAGAGGAGGTGGCACACTTAGCGGCAGTGGTAACCATACAAAGGAGTAGGTGGCACAAAGACTAAGGTCAAGGAAGCTAGGCGGAGCATAATCCCAAGTTACGTGGGATGGTGAGAAGCAGAGGAGGCAGGAGTGTCTGCGGGAAGTGGGTGAGAACAGTTGGAAGAGTGGATGATTCATTGGCTGAGCAGTGCCAGGGTTTGCAGGAAAAGGTGGAAGCAGCTAAGGGTTGGAGCTAAGGAAGAAAAAGGAACTGTAAGGAGAAGTTCACAGAACAGGTTAGCTGTGACAGATAGGTTCCATAGAGCCACGTCAGACCATAGGCAGGCCCAACCACTGGGAGGAGGCACAAGAATAGTTTGGGGATATTGCCACAGGAGTAGACAGGCAAAAGGGCAATGATACTATCTAGTGGGGCATTATGGTCACCTAGAAGCTGCAGAGGGGTCCACTCACGGCGGGGAGAAGAGCTCCTCCTGCACACTTGTTATTTTCTCCATGCTATTTTATTTTAAGGCGTCCAGTTTTATGGTATTTATTTTGTCAACATTCCCGTCTGTATTCCTCCAGATTGTTTCTTTATTTTATTTCCGATATATGATAATCCATAAAACAAATGTGTACATAAAAAAAATACACAACGCAACATCATAAAATCACATTCTTAAAAGTACCATTTACACCAATTGCACAATACAATATCTAACCTTTGATGGAGGCTTTTGGAGAACATTTATAAGACCCTCACAGAATTCCAACGGTCTTAATAAGGATTGTGATGGGCCTTATAGCATTAGTGGCGATAGTCACCTGGAAAACCCTATCGTTTTCCCAGAAATGCATTATGCCAACAACTGCGATTCCATATCATATTCTAAGGGAGGAATTGACAAAAAGTAATCAGACGTTGTAGGCCTATTGGGTTGCGATCCAAAAGGACCAGGTCGTCGGCATATGCTAAACCACTGATTTTAAGGTGGCCGATTGATTGTGCGACCAGTGCAATTGATACAAGTTTGTTCCACAGATCTGCTATACAAAGCACCGAGCAAGTCCCGAGAAGTCTCTCTTTGCCTGGAGCTCCCTTGCCTGCTACTTTGGTTACTGACACTGAATTGTAGACGAGCGTTATAAATAAGCCTATATTCGACTTTAATAATTTGATACATATAAGCCATGACCCCATAAAACGCACTTCATAGTAGTCACATAGCAGTATCATAAAACTGGACCAGCAAACGTAGCTCTTCTTTTCCAGGTTTAGTGTAAAAAAACAAGACCATGTCAGCGCACTATTTACATCTGTTGGTGATGTAACAATCCAAAGACAGGTCGCCACTGATGAAAACCAGAACTCTTCAAAAGTTTGTAAAGAGACTGGGCCTGATTCACAGAACGTTTTCCTATGGCATTGCACCATTATAAAACACTTCCATGAATCAGGCCCACTCTTTCCTTAAATCTTTATCTAGGGGACAAAATCACAGCTTGGACCAGGGTCTCACCAGCACTGGAGAACGAGATTGCGCCGATAGAAGGCCAACCCGTCCATCTTCTGGTTACTGCCTTGACCTGTATTGCATTCAATTTAGCACAGGGCAGTAGTGACCTGTGGTAAGAGTTTGTGACAGAGTTAATGTATGGGGCTTTCCCATTGGAGGATGAGAGTGGGAGATACTGCCGTACCATGGACCCTTGAAGACAGAGATTCTCCATGTTTTTAGCCCAAAGCACCGAGAGCTTTGTTTTGAGGGCTGGGACATGCCCATGCCCAGAGATGTAAGAGCCGTGTTGATGTATGCCAGCCACTTGATCTTCTGATAGTTGCCCAAAGAAAATATGTGCTTCAGCAAACATTTTGAAAGACAATCATCTTCCGAACACCACAAGGAATACAAAAAGAGAATGTTTGAGCAACAAAGTATCAGATATGAAAGCCTGGCCCCCTGGAGGATTGGTAATGATAATTTCCGGCCTGCGTTCCACAGCCAACCAGAAGACAATCTTGGCTGTGCTCCCTCTTTCACACCCCCATCCTTTTTGCTTACAGGACGCCACGAAGCCATGCAAATGCCAGAAATCACGCCAAAATAAGGCCCAGCAACATAACATTATCCCACCAGTTCATCTGTTTACCCTGAGCTCTCTGCATTCTCGACTCTCGACGGCGCAGCCACCCCACAGAATGGTTATTTAATATGCTGCAATACCACAACGAGTTTCTCAAAGTGCTATAGAATCTTGCTGATCCATGCTTGGCCACCTGTCTGCTTTTCGGCGCTTAATTACCTAGTTCTTTTAAAATTGCTGCTTCCTTGTAGCAAATGTGTTTGCACAATATGAGTCCATTGTCTTTGCTGGCTCTGTTACAGAATGAAGACAAATATGAACTGCTAGTACTGTTTCCTCAGCGCCCGCGTTAAATACTTCACTTTCTCGTTCAATCGCAGCTGATGGAAAATGGCCTATAATAATCGCTCTTGAATGTGGACTGGCCGAAGGCCTTGTACCTACAAATCATTAGTTTTACTGTATTTGATAGGCCCAAGTCTATGAAATAAGGATGAATACATTGAAATGATGGACAGCGATATAACTAGGAAAAACCCCAAACTGCGCTATAGATTTTTCGAAAAAATATGGGTATCTCCAGCAAAGAGAACATGTGCGTTACTATCTGGGCATGGTCTGGACACATCATTCAGCCCCCAAGCCCTTAGAATGCTCACAGGTTCGACCAGCTCAAACATTACAGGTTTTTCTTTTGAATGTTAGAGATATGTGGTTCTACCGGACTCCTGTATAGAAACAGGTGAGTAGAAACTCAGAGCAGTCAGTGGTTGGCTCTGGCTACTTAGCAAAGGGAATTGTAGCTAGGATAATATAGTAGGGAGCAGAATTAAATCGATAATCGTCTTTTATAGTGTTGGAATTCCGTTAGTGCTTTGGGTGCAATCTGGGGAGGCATATAATTTGTAGGTGTTGGGGGTAGTACACTAAACAAGTGAGTATGGCATTGGTTGGCACACATGTTTTTTATAAGCACTGAGAACCCACATATATTTAGTAGGTGCACGAGTAGGGCAAAGCACCTAGAATCCCACCTCCCTTTAATAAGTGTACATGAAGGCAGATCATGTATTTAGTAGGTGATAAGCAGGCCAATGCACCTAGAACCACCATAGTATTGATTAGGCATAGAAGAAGGCTAAAGCACCGAGAACCCCACATTAATTTTATTTGGCAGTTGAGAAGACCAAAATATCGAGAACACTATGAACCTCATTATGAGTTTGGCGGTGCTGGCAAAAATTGGAGGTAATTCCAGTACCTCCATATTTTTTCCCAGACCGCCAAATTACAAGTTTTGGTGGAATTACCACTGCCAGAATTACTGAGTGGTAATTGTGAGTAAAACACTGAATTAATCAACGCATCATTTTCAAGTGGCATTGTACCTAGTAACTTGAAGGAATCGTGGGTACTCCCACTACTCAAAAAACAAACGCTAGACCCCACTATCCCTACGAACTATAGACCTATCACTACGGTCCCAATCTTGTTAAAAATCTTGGACAGGGTTGCATATTTGCAAATCCAAGGCTGTCTAGAGGCCAACATACTCCTGGGAACTCGGCAATCTGGATTTAGACCGCAACATGGGACTGAAACTGCCCTTATTGACCTAAAAAGCCGGATTGACGAACTCAAAGACAAAGGAAGACTTGCAATCCTACTCCTCTTAGACCTGTCGGCGTCATTTGACTTGGTCGACCACAAGGTACTCTGTGATCACCTCACCTCAACAGCCCATTTTTCCAAGACTGACATCACATGGATTTAATCTTATCCTAAATAACAGGACCATGCGAGTCTTCTCGCTGTCTGCATCAGCTGACCCTATAATTCTTACCTGTGGTGTGGCACAAGATTATTGTGTATCACTATCTTTGTATAACATCTTTACAAAGCCGTTGTTTGATGAATTGGTCCGTCTGAGTGTCACCTACGCAAGTTATGCAGATGACACCCAGATACTCCTACCCCTTACAGGTGTCTATGACACAGATGTATGACGCGTGAACGAAATCTACACAATCATTCAAGCATGGATGGCCGTTCACGGCCTCTGCCTGAATGACAACAAAACGTAACTCCTCCTGGTTGGTTCACCAGCCAACATAAACAAAATAAGCCCTAACTACACTACTCTCAATATAGATGGGAATAACACCCCAATTGCCAAAGAAGTAAAAACATTAGGCTTCTATCTTGATGCTACCTCCAACTTAATCAAACAAGTGAACATGACCGCCTCAGCTACTGCCTATACAGGCAAGCCGATAAGGGCCTGTAGACCACTGCTGTCAAAAGAAAGTTGTCTCACTCTAGCTAGAGCACTCACATTGTCTAAACTATACTATTGTAACGGTGCTAATAAGACTGTACTCAATAAACTACAGATAATGCCGAACAATGCTCTTAGAGCTGCATTAAATATGCACCGAGAAGAGAGCACATCTCAGCAACTAGAAAAACACTGCAAATGGCTTTCTATAAAAGAAAAGATTGAACTTAAAACTTTATGCCTCACCTTTAAAGCACTGAACCCTGAACCATACAGCCCCTATGTACCTCACTGAAAAATTCACCTTGAGATCATCCACACAAATTACCAGATCATCTAACACATCATGCCTGGTGGTCCCAAGATGCAACCTAAAAAGATCAAATGGATCTAGTTTCCCGGTCATGGCTTCCCAATTGTAGACCACTCTCCCATCTGAGATTAAATCTACTCAAGTATTCTCCAACTTCAGGACAAGTGTCATCTCCTGGTTACTCAGCAAGAACTAGTTAACAGTATCTCAGATTCAGTAACTTCACTTCATAAATGATTGAATTATCCACTTGACTAGCCTATACCTGCTTCATCTATCTGTACCTGCATATCTGGTCTGCCTACATTTTAGCTACTTAGTAGAACAACTGCTTCTCTACACTTGTCGTGCATGTTTTCCAGCCATGCAAAAACATACGTTTGGAACTGTACCCTCTTATCAACGCCTATGCTTGTAAAATGTCTCCCGATACCTTTCTGTAACTGCTTATAATGTCTATACATGTACAAACTGTATTCCTAACTACACTGCCTATGTCTGTAACATTCTACTTGCCTTAAGAGCCCCCAGATACCCCTGGGTCAGGTGCGCTATATAATTAAAATAAACAAACAAAACAAACAAACAAACTGGGTTGCCAAGTATGTCTAGGAGAAGTTTCTCAAGAAATTGTTCCAGGGGTCCAGTCTGTGTAGAATCAGACACACCCAAGGACAAACTCTCCTCGTTCCGGAAGTCATGAATTGGCAGCGTTGTATCCCAGAAAGCACCCAGTTTGTCGCAGTTCCGGCAAGCTTTATGAAATGACTCTTTTGATATGCGAGTGAAGCTTTTTTAAAAACATTTTTATTTTTGTTCAGAGAGAGTTACAACAAGACTAAACTGGTTGGCAGTTGGCGAATCCGAACAAAATACAACAACATAAATGAACATTTACAGTATAGATTGCATATTTCCATATTGTTTGACAGTACTAGAATGGTGACGGTGGATTATCTTCTTCATCAGATAACATATTGAATAAATATAGTCTGAACAGTGCCCATATGTCCTTAGGGCGGCATCTCGATGGCAATGTTATAATAAATTGTTCCTCAAGTTCATTGACCATTGATAGGTCTTTCAGAAAGTCCAGCCGCCTAGGGGGTCTACGGTTTCCAACATTTTAGAATATTTTGTTTCACAACCACACATGCTAAGTTAAACAATCCTCTAGTGGTAATTGCAGCCTTACCAATATCCCCAAAGAGGTATTTCCATGGGGAAGGTGTAGCAGGTATTGCCGTAATGTCTTCCAGAATCTCCGCCACTTCCCCCCAGAATTTAGTTACCGGTGGGCAAGCCCAATACATATGATAAGAGTCTGCATTAGGGGCATCGCATTTAGGGCATTTACCCGTGTGGCCTGGCGCAAAATTAGCTAACTTGGCCGGGGAGTAGTGTAGCTGGTTTAGAACTTTAAACTGAATGAGACGCAGCCCGAAGTTCATGGATACGCATTTGGTCAACTGGCAATATCTCAACCATGTGGTTTCACACAGTTCCACACCCAGGTCCCGTTCCCAGGTCCCTTTAATATTATTGCATGGCTTGGAGTGCGACTGGACAAGGCTATATAGCGCAGACAGACTTTTCCTGTGTCCTCCCGGTTCCGTCATGGCTGCAATACATTCATGTGTGGGTGGCTCTTCTGGGAACGAGGGCCATTTTGCGGCGAAGGCAGATTTCATCCTATGAAACTGGAATCGCTTGAGGCAGGGGTCTGGAAAAGACCCGGGGCTACGCTGATGTCTGCACTGCCGGGACTGGGGGCTAGCTAGCCTTTTGCTTGTAGCTCCTGAGATTCTATCCGGGGCTACAACCAAAAGATCAGGGGCTATAACCCTTTAACCCCCCCTCACAACGCCTCTGGCTTGAGGTGATCTCCACCCAACGCCCTGACAAAATCGTTTTATGCACAGTATCTCCCTTCTGGGAACATGTCTCACATTCTAAACTGCTTCTGTGGGTCCCAGGTACCCTGGAGTGCCTTTTCAAATGTGGGGCTTATACCCGGGAAGTTCCACAATGGCACCTCCGGGTCATACGGGGTTGTAAGGGTGAGTCTCTTATATATCCTAGACCATGCGCGCGCAGTGGCGCTTACAGGGTCATACTTGCATGTGTCTTTTCGAATGAGGTCAAACATAACCACTCGTAGATCTGAGGGTGATGCCGCAAATCTTTCCAGGGGAATATGTGGTGCTGTGTCCTCTGGGTCGAACAGTGTCTGGCAAAGTGTGCCTGTGACATTAGGTAATAGAGTTCAAAGTCTGGTGCTGCGATACCACCCTTTGCAAAGGGTTCTTTCATTTTGGACCACTTCAACCCGGGCGTCTTCCCTCCCCAGACAAACGTAGTGGCTAGCGTGTTGAGTTTAGTAAAGAATGCTCTGTCCGGCCAGATCGGTATGTTGCAAAAAAGGTATAAGAGTTTGGGTAACACAATCATCTTAAGCAACGATATTCACCAATACAGGGATAAGGGGAGCTTGTTCCAGAATTGTAGTTTAACTGTGAGGGAATGTAGGAGTTCACCATGGTTTTCTGTGAGCAATGTACTCCCGTCTCTCGACACCTTGACCCCCAGATAACGGATGTGTATAGGTGACCATTTGAATCCATGTGTGTCTGACATGTCTCTAGTTTTAGGCGTGAGCGGGAACAGTTTCTGACTTGGAAACGTTGATCCTGTACCCTGAGGATTCGGAGAACCTCTCAACCTCAGCCATAATTGGCGCTAGGTTTACCTCCGGGTTCCTAATATATAGTAGGGTATCATCTGCATATAGGGAGATAATTTGTGGTTTCCCAGTGATACGAAGACCTCTACATGCATGATTTTGTCGGACATATTCGGCCATGGGTTCTATTGTAAGTGCAAAAAGGATTGGGGAAAAGGGGCAGCCCTGTCTAGTGCCTCTACCCAGGCGAAACAGGGATGACATGGTTTGATTAGATAGTACTTTTGCTCCTGGGCAAGTGTATAGTAGCCTAACACAGTTAACAAAGTATCATCCCAACCCAAATCTCTCAAGGACCAGAAATAGATAGACCCAGGAGACAGAGTCGAAAGCTTTCTCGGCATCAAGGGGCGCCGCCACCGCATCCGCTACTGGATCTATCTGTGCTATCACTCCAAAGAGTCTGCACAGATTGAGAGCAGTGGACCTTGTTGGTATGGGCATATAGGGCAGGAGCCTGGTAGCCAGGACCGTTGCGAAAATCTTCGCATCCGTATTAATAAGTGAGAGGGGTCTATACGAACCCATGTCCTGAGGGAGTCTACGGGGTTTAAGGAGAACAGTTATCACTGCCTCTTGCATGGTGTCTGGTAGTACGCCACACTCCATTGCCTCTTCCCACACCTTCAGTAAGACAGGGGCTAGTATGTCATGGAATTCTTTGTATATTTTGGCACCTAGACCGTCGGAACCAGGGGCTTTACCCGAGGTTAATGCTTTCATTGCCTCTGTAATTTCCTCGAGTGATATGGGGGTATCTAATAGCATGCTTGTTTCCGGGGTCAAGGTTGGGAGATCGATTACGTGCAGGTATTCCATTATTTCTTCTTTAGTTTTGGTGTCTCTATTGGAATATAGTGATTTGTAGAATGCGGCAAACATATCATTTATTTCTTGTTCACCATTTACTATGTCGCCACCAGGCGCCTGGATGGTCGCTATAGGGGGGTGGCCGTGCTCGGCCTTGAGCATCTGGGCTAGGAATCTCCCTGCTTTATTGCTTTCCCCGTATCTACGAGCTCGAACCGGGGCAGCCATGTATTGTACCTCCCTTGCGGCAAGTTTATTAAATTCCGCCAATGTTGTGTGAATATCCAGAAGGGCCTTTTTACTAGGTGTACAGGTGTATTCAAATTCTAGGAGCTCAAGTTTGGCTTCCATGGTGTTCAACTCCTGTCTGACTGCTTTCAATAATCCTGTAGTTTTAGACATGATTGCACCTCATACGCATACTTTAAATGTTTCCCATAATGTGGTGCACCGGTCCACCGACCCCTCATTTAGTTGAAAAAATTCCGCTATTTCAATGCGCAGTGATTCACAAACGTTTGGGTCTCTAAGTAGGACAGAGGGCATTCTCCAGCGTCTGGCCCTCGGGCAGCTTTGCTGATACCCAAAGTGATTGACACAGGGGAGTGATCTGAGAGGGTACGGGGGTACATTTTGCAGTGCTGGACCATGTTCGTAAGTGTTGAACTGATAAGCCAGTAATCAATTTGAGATTCAGAGTCATGCACTGATGAATAGAAAGTGAAGCGCTGTTCTTGGGGATGTAATTCTCGCCAGATGTCTACCATAGTCATTTGTTGCATTATTTGTCATATAGCTAGTGTGGTTTTGGTTAAAGTTCTGTGTGAGGTTGTAGACCTGTCGAGGGTTGTGTCAAGGATCGTATTAAAATCTCCCCCCCCAAATCACTGCCGTATCTTCAGCCTCCATTAACATATTATATATAGCATTGTAGAATTTGGGGTCTTCTATGTTGGGGCAATATGTGTTAACTATAACCATCTTCCGTCCCGCCAACTCTCCCCAGACTAAAACATATCTTCCTTGTACATCAGTTTTAGCGTCATGGGTACGGAAACCCAGTTTCGGATATATTAGGGTAAGGGCTCCTCTAGATTGGGAGGAGTATTCAGTATAGTATCGCAATGCGCCCCATCTAGGAAGGAAATTGGAACAGACCTGCCCCAGTGCATGCGTCTCTTGCAGTAGCACGATCTGGGGATTATGTCTGGTTATGTACGCTGAGATTTTTCTGGCCTTAATCGGGTTGTTTAGGCCCCGAATGTTCCATGAAAGGAGTTTAACGGTTACACCTTTGTCAACCAGTACCATAGTTTTCTTTTAATATCAATGTGTGAAGTAATTTGCTTACGCCATTAACCTTAACAGTTGTACCTGATGCAACCTGTCTCTGCATTTTGAAACCATTGCCAACCGTGGCAAAACTTTGTGCCCTTCCCGCACCCCCGCCCGCACCATCAAACCCAACCCGATGATGTAACTCTTCCCCCATAACCTGTGGAACTTTCCTGAGGGTCGCTAGTTGCAGTCGCGAGGCCTCCAACAGTAGAGGCTCACAATCCCAACATTTTCAGACAATATCAATTGGAGCCATTGTTCTCGAGAGGGTTTTCTTCACGGTTCGAGTAAGGATGTCTCCTTAAATCCATTTCAGTCAGCCAAGTCCAGGACGTTATCTCCCGGTCGTGGTGGCCTGTTCCGATCTTGTGGATGATCTTTGGGAGGAATGGGGATAGACGTGTCAATGTACGATATGGCTTCCGCAGGGTTCTCAAAGAAATGCGCCCTGCCTCCATGTTGAATCCGTAGTTTCGCCGGGAAGATGAGGGTGTATGGGACATGGCCCAATCTCAGAAGCCTTTTGGCCTGTTCGTATGATCTGCGTTGCATTTGGACGCTGGTCGAAAAATCCGGATATATGTGGACTCTGCTTTCCTCATATTGTAGGGAGCCTTTTTCTCTGGAAAGTTTTAGGATCGTATCCCTGTCCCTGTAGTTGAGGAGGCGAACAATAATTGTGCGTGGTGGCGCCCCAGGCTTGGCCGGTGGTGCTAGGGTATGGTGAGCCCTCTCAACGAGAAAGTGGTAAAAGAAGGATTCTGCGCCTAGAAGAGTTTTCAAGAGGACCTCTACTTGTCGCTCCATCGGGCCCCTGCAGAAGGATTCTGGAATGCCGACAATACTGATATTGTTTCTTCTAGATCTCGATTCAAGGTCTTCGCATTTTGCTTGAGTCTTACGCAGTTCTCCTTTCAGCTGCGCTATGTCTCGGCCATGTTGTGTTATCGCATCTTCATTTGAGCTGATTCTGTTCTCGGTTTCTGTAATGCGAGAGCTTTCCTTCTCCTCTCTAGCCTTAAGGGAGCTGATAGTTGAAACAATATCTTCCAACTTGACATTCACTGCTAGGAAGCAGTTCTGTACCATGGTCATTAAGCAATCTTCTCTGACGTCATGCCCTGTCCCAGCAGGATTGTCATCCCCCATGGATGTGGCGGCCGTCGTCCCTTGGGGTTGGGAGCTGGCAAAGGAGTCCATTGGGCCAGTTTTTTTCCCGCCTGTGCTTTTATTCTCGTTGCGGCCCATGAGTTGCCTGTGTAGAGTAAGGGTTGATGACGTGGGTTGGGCCGGTCGCCTGCACTGATATAGTATAGTCTGTACGGACTTGTGTAGCTGACTATATTGTGCAACCCCGGTGGGTACCAATACATCAAATCTTATAACTCATAGATGTCATGTCTGCACGGATCCTGGGATGTTCTGCAGCGAGGCAATGTTCCTTCGGGTCCTACCCGGCAGTGTATATCGGGTTCTTATCGGTGGTTTGAAAGGGTGGTATGCTCCTTTTCTCTGGGGAATCAAGGCCTCGCTCGGTAGCAGTCCGGTTAGCAGCGTGATTCGCCAGGTGTCTCTGCAGACCGCTGTATCGAGCAGTACAAACGCTGCATCTGCCGGGAGACCTTCAGTGCAAGAACCGGGCCGTAGTGAGTGCAGCTCCAGCCCTTGGTACCGTGCTTATCAGCCAATCTGTGGATCTTGATGTTCAGGACAAGTTGCCTCAGGTCCGGCGCCCTGGCTGTGTGGCAGCTCACAGAGCTGCAGGCAAGAGCCGCGCCTGTTGCAGGAGCGGCTAACCGGAGTATTAAATTAGAATGAGGGTGAGCACAGGCCGCTGCAAATACTGGATCGGGTCTCGTACAACGAGTGGTGGCAGTGCGCCTGCACTTTTGGTCTCATATATCCTCATGTTAGACTTTCACCATTGTCACCATCAGTTCGCCTCCACACAACCGCCCAGCGGTCCACTGGTGTTATGTCACGTGATCTCCAGCGCCCATACACAGCGCCCTGGTCCTCGCGGCGCTGGATGCCCAGTTCCCTGACTTGATCGGGGTGTGGCGCAATCAGGCCGATGGTGTCGGGGGGCCCTTGCTACGGATCACGTTCGTCCTCTGGCAGAGTGGTCCGGATTACAGGATCAATAAAATCTTGTATGGGCCCCCCCAGCGGCGAATAGCAGAGGGGCAGCACCCTCAAGTAACCAACACAAGAGATTGCAGGTATAATATAGTGCCCAGTCCACTTCACGGATGTATTGTGTCCTCCCACGTTTATCACTGTTTCTGAGTGGCAGCCAGTATGCAGAGGATATTATTCCACTTCACTCCGTGACACACTCTATGAGCCCCTCTATGTCGCTGGGTCTGCACACTTTCACATCCCTTACCTGCTCTTGCAGCGCCGGTCGGAGGCCTGTTCGGTGGCAGACCCGCAGCCGGAGCCAGCTGGGGTCCTGCGTGGGAGATGGTGCGCCGACCCAGCTGCTGTTCGGGGGGGTGAGCAGGCACCGCAGACGATCCTCCGCATGCCCAGGATCCTGGTTCCAGCACACACAGCCCTCCCCCGGGCCAGCGTCACGAGGCCGCACTGCGGGGATTGGTGCCCCTCCCCACACGGCCCTGTGATGCTGGTTGAGCCTCGGTCCGGCGCAGAATCCTCCCGGAGCTCAGGGGCGGCTCGCGGTCCGCTGGGCGAGCCGTTATTGTAAAGGGAGCTGCGAACTCCTTCGCGCCTCCGCGGTTTCAAGCAGGATTTACACATAATGTGCAGTAAGAATATGGGCAGCAGTCAGTAAAGCTGTTTCTTCTCTCCACGGCTCCAGGAAGGATTCATTTATGTATAGGATGTTTGTGGGATCGGAGCACTCTGATCAGGCGGTCATCTTAGTTGCGCGCAACAGTGCCCCCCGATATGCGAGTGAAGCTTTAACAGTATCAGAACACTTACTACCAGCGTTGAGTGAGAAGAAAACATTTCCCTTAATGGGAAAGCTTCCTTTTCTGTGCTCGGGCTTTGAGTCTGTTGAGGCAGGGATGCAGCTTTCTCAGTTGGGGAGGGGGACCCTCAGTATTACCCTACACGGTTGAAAAAGAAGATTGGGCATGGTCAGCACTTTAAGGGCTGGCCTGCCTCACTGGGCTAGTCTGGTAGAAGAAACCTAGATCCACAAGACCCACAAGACCGACCTCTGTTGCAGCACCGGGACTGTCCCCTGCCATGTTATGGGAACCAAGGTAGGGTGATCAGGAGATCCTCTCTTTACAGCCTGTGGGCCCAACATTCATTTCTGTGGTTGGCACTCTGCACCCCCAGTAACCAACTGTTTGTCCCCAGAACTGCTCAGGGGACTAAATAACAGTAGCCACATCCTCTGCCTACACTTCAGTCACCAATTCTGGCAGAAGGTCTCTTTGTCCCCTGTATCGCCCACTCCAAAGAACCAGCCTCTCCCACCTACTCCTCCTCAACCTCTATCTGTGTTTTCTCTATCTCTGTAACTTTCTCCTCAAGAACTACCACCTGCTCATCATGCTCTGTCTAACCCTCTGTCTGCCCCTCCTCAGCCTTATTTCCTCTCCTGACTGACTACCTCAAACTCTGGTTTGGAGTTTGAGGATTAGTCCTAGTCCTCATCTTGAACCCCTGACCCACCCCCTCCAAACAAAAACGTCTGGTGCCTAAGTATCAATGTGCATAAAAATGTGACAAAGACAAACAAAAGGATTCATGCAAGACTCACACAATGAGAAAGGGTTTCTGGAAAGCACGACAACCCAGGAAGACTTCTTGGGTTAACTCTAAGGTGTTCTACAAACACATATTTTAGGGGAATAAGTGAAAAAAGGGAAGATTACAAATGGGACTGAAAAACACACACAAACAGACAAAATGGGATAAAGTAGGGATCAGGAAACACTCCAAACAACCACAAACAGGTAGAAGGGGTTTAAAGAGGGATCAACAAACATCACAAAGAACTCACTCCTGTACAATGCTTCAAATCTCTCCCAAATGCGCAAGCATGTCAGAACGTCTCCATTCTGTGAGCCTGTTCTCGCTACTCTTAACTCTACAGCCAAACTAAACCGATAGAGGGAGCAGAAAGCAAGCAAAGACATCAAACCTTTTTAATAATGGCTCAAGACCTCTCATTTTCTGGGGAAAACCCACTCTGGAGTCTTGGGCCTCCCAAAGGGGATGGAAGGACACAGCAGAGCCTTGATTCCTGAGGGAGAATTAAACCGGTGGGAAACCCTGCCTGAATCCTAAC
This sequence comes from Ambystoma mexicanum, assembly GCF_040938575.1. Taxonomy (NCBI): domain Eukaryota; kingdom Metazoa; phylum Chordata; class Amphibia; order Caudata; family Ambystomatidae; genus Ambystoma; species Ambystoma mexicanum. The sequence continues at coordinate 291,551,320 of NC_090936.1, read as the reverse complement.
TAACCTACCAGCAACTATTTGTGCTTTCTGCGGAGCACGGTTTGGGATGTTTTAGCACCACTGTTGTTGAATATCAATAAAGTAAGGATATAACTGTCACCAGAGAGCTAGATCTGCAGCAGCAACGACCAGAGTAGGCGAAGAACATTACAGGCGCTTATCAAGGATCTACCTATCATAGTGGCAGCTCAGCTGGGTTGCTGGTGGGTTTAGAATTCACCATCCGTAGAGGGTGTCTTTACATGAAAGCTTTCCCATTGGAGTCACACAGTGACCCAGTGGAGGTCCACTACTGTCCCCCTGAAACTGGAGAATACCCTGGGCTTTCTGCTATTCAAATCAATAAATGTGGCAGTTGTGTGTTTTCGCCGAGGGCAATAATCACACAAAGGCACTCCATGGAAAAGTAGCAGAGGTTGCAGGGACCCGTGCAGCAGGGAGGCTCGGGAGGGATGTGCAAGAAGACAGAGAGCTTCCATATTCCAAATAGCTTGCTTTGTAAACATTGCTGAAAATAATTATAAAAATGTGTAAGATTGCGGTCATTTGTTTTGTTAGGTTTGGTATTACACTGAGAAATATTAGTGTACATGTTCACTGTCATATATCGATTTCAGTCTTATCTATGAGTTTCCAATTTCCCACTCTCGCATTTTACAAATATTTGTATATATTTGGACGTCCTTGGCATTTTTTTTAACTTCGTTATATAGTTTAGAGCATAGTGTTAACCTTACGCTACATATGAATTACCAATCTTGCCAGCTTGAAATAAGGTTTGCGTTAGCAGTTCGGCTTGACACACGTTCTAAGTGCCTTTCCTCTAATCCCCAAGACCACAGCTACAGTGCTCCAGTGACAGCTGGAGAGATGTCAACATGGAGGTGCTGATTCGCTGCCATGCTAGCATTAATCCTGCACTGAGACCCAGAGTCGCCAGGGAGAGCAGGTTTGCAGTAGTGGATACCAGCAGTTAGCAGAGGCAGTGGCAGTATTTTCGGGCATGATACAAAAGGAGAGAGCAGTGATCAAGGTGAGGTGAGATCTCCGTGCTGTGCGCCCCGCGGCAGCGGGAGTAGGTTCCCTTACCAGAATTACATTAGACTGAGTCTGCAACAAGGAAGTAATTTTGCTGATGACTGGTGCGCGCTAACTGAATTTGAGCCCCTGTCCCCTAGAGCTGTGGGAGACTTCATGGGCGACTTGAAGACCTGCCGATCTGTTGTCTTATGCATATAAACTTAAAACAGCAATGCCAGGTTGTAAGCAACGTCCAAACACAGCCTGTTTGCCTCCACAGGGAGATACAGTGTCCCAGGGGCGTCTTGGATGGGACCTATTTCCCCATTAAAGGTAATTACTCTAGCGCAAGGCATTCAAGACATACGCCCTAGGGTTTTGTCAGAGCCCTCAAGGCTGAAGAAAAATGTAATGCTTATAGACTCCCCTTGGGCATCCAGAATTGACCATTTCCCCTAGAATAAATATCTGATTCTGCTCTGGTACAGGGGCCGATCCAAATTGATTCTCAAGAGGAGACTGTGAAGAAGACATTGCTGGCTTCAAATTCAGTGTCTTTGGATCAAGACTGTATAATGCCCCCTTTGCCTTTGCAAGCTGAAATGGACACACTGAATCCTCTGCAGCAGACTTTTATGACCTGTCGGATTGGCACCACTCAGGTTCATTGCGAAAAGAACAACATGACGCTACACTCACATCTGGAGATAACCTTTGGTGACATTCCAGGTGGAATATTCCCCCAAGAGGCCGTCTTTAATCACTGAAGGTTTATTTTTTCCCCCTCTGTATTCCAGACACTGCCTTCTCCAACGCACTAGAGCCTAAGTCCCCCCGGCAAAATCAGGGTATGATGAATAAGGGAGTGCCAGGGGGCGTTGAGGTAAAGGTTAATACTCATGATCAAAGGGACTCACATTGTTCAGGTTCCCCGGTGCTCTATGTTGAATCACTGGTTTCATCTAGAACTTCGTCAAATTCTCTAGTCTCTTTTATTCATCCAACGCCAGAAGATCATTTGGACTATCTATTCCAGTGACCACCCCGTTGGAATTAACCTTGGCAGCAATGAACACGACCTTTAGTGCTTTAGTGAAACTTTATGATGCCTTGAGTGAAGAAAGTACGACTAAATCGACTCTTTTAGCCTTGCTGCTGACAAAGATGGAGAGTCTGGATGGAAAACTGGGAACGGTTAGACATGCTGCCTTGCCCCAGGGTGACCCAACAAGGGACACTGTTGAAGACATTTTGTCGAGATCAAGAAATAGGGGGTATCCTTTTTGGGGAATATTGATGAAGGACAGATTAGCTCCCCTATATGTAATTATGAGCCTTCAGCAAGCACCGGTGAGCAAGTAATGGGTACAAGATCCCCAGGGCCACTGGTAGAGAACAATGGGCTGTCCATTGCCACCCAGGTTCTGGTGACAGTAGACAAGATTTATAACCCATCGGTTTTTCAAATATTTGTGAAAAAGAGCCTACCTTTTAAGCCGATCAACCAGGCTAAAAAATCGTAAAATCAAAAATTGTGTAGTGGGTTGCAAGTAGCAGGCTCAAAAAACTTAATAAATACTTTAACAGCTAAATGGAGAGTCCAAAAGTCAAAACCAACCAGCAAGAAAATATCGAGAAGGGGAAGGAAAAAACGAGAGAGAGCCCTGGTAGGTTACCCAGACGAAGACCGGGGGGAGTCGGAGGAAATTGTTTTGATTCAGACTTCAGACACTTTGAGTATACCTCTGGAAAGTGAAATATTGGACTTTCACTGGGTAGCGGACTGGCCGAAGACTGTAATAAGCTTGCTGTCAACAAAAGTGCCCAAGCGTGTGAGGGTATCTCTGAATAACCTTACAACTCCAACACAACGCGGCTTGAAGCACTTGTGTATAGGCACTTTATAAATGCCATATCATATCATATCATACCAGAAGAGGTAAAATAGGCTTTACCAAACATTCCTGAAAGTGGGGGTGGGGGGTTTGTTCCCGAAGGATTTATCAGTAAAGTTTACAACTCTGGAACAGAGACGATTAATTTTGCATAAGGACCAGTGTTGGCCCACTGCTATTGAAGATCATTTTTTATCCTTGTAGTTGAGTCAACAAGAGGACCACATTATTGGTAAAGCAATTAATCAGTCCATAAAACAGGAGGTTGGGCTTTAGAATCAACAGCCGGTCAATAAGGTTGACAACATGAATACTCAGAACATACTGACAGAGCGACTGGGTTGAGGCAGGCAGCTGTGAAAGGTGTTAACAAGAGGAGTATTCTCCTTTTGGAATACTTGGTGGACTTTTATAATGTCATGTCCCTGAACAGATTAAATGTCTTAAACCTTTTTCATAAAATTTCATGTCTGAGCACAGTGGCGTCGGGGGACATAGGACAGGGGAATGTGTGCACAAACTGGATTTGCATAGTGTCTTTTATATATCCCATTAAAATGAATAAAGGCCATCATTATGGAGGTAGGCCCCCTATTTCACCCACTTGGATGTGGTATTTTTTAGATTAATGATTGGGAGAAAAAACAAGCAAGAGAGTTTCCCTCACCCTGGTGACAGGACCAGCAGCAGGTTCAGTTGCCAAATAATTTTTCGCCTCTAAGGATAACATGCACACAGGGTGGCCTTGGCTCCTCTTGTTCTATTAAAGATGCTTACGTGGTGGGGGAATCTTAGGAGGTTAGAGATTGGTCTTGGTTACTGGGTATTCTGGGAGGGAGGGCAGGGGCTGATTAGCAAAAAATTATTGCAGCCAGAGCAGATATTTGGATGGGGTCGTGGAATACAAGGGGTTACTCTCATCTGTTGCAAGATGGGGATAATAGCTTGATTGCGCTGGATATTTTTTGTCTGTGGAGACTTGGCTCCAGGAGGAGATTATTATGGATGACTACTCCCTGGTATCAGTTCGAGCTAGCCTTGGAAGTCAGGGAAAACTGACATCTGGCCTTCTGACCGCATGTAAAAAAGATCTGGGATTGAGATGGGCTTCACCAAATGGGTCTTCACAGTTAACGAGATTGACCTGGGAAAGATCTCAAGGTAAGGCAGGTGGCTCCTGTGGTATTAATAATCTATATTGGAACCCTTTAGGGATGGCCATTAAGGAGTTTTTGGCAGGTGTTAGCCTTTTACTGGATCTCTGCACATTGGATCCATCAATAGAGGGAGCTTCATAACTGAAGATTTAAATACCTCCTGTGTGACTAAGGCTGAGGGTGAAAAACAACTAAGAACAAACGCATGGCTCACCTTAATGAAATCCAGAGATTTGCTCATGGTTAACGGCACACAAAAAGGGGATAATCCACCTTGCCTGACGTGGTCGAGAGGAAATCAGGTGGCCATCTTAGATTACATCTTTGTCTCTAGAAACTTGCTTGATACCATATTGGATTTGGTTGTTATTCCACAAAAAAGTAGTGCCCATGATTTGGTCAAAACTGAGTGGGCTCTCCTGACTAGCCAACGTGTAAGAGAGATATATAGAGATATATAGGGAGAATGGTAATGTTTCTGTCGGGAAAAACCATTTCATTTGGTCAGCAAGAACATTGAAGCTCTTAAATGGTCAATTGGAAAAGCAAGAGGACTAAATTCTGAATTACTCAATGACATTAGATTGATTTATAATCAAAGGAACTGGTATAAAGGGTGAACACATTAATCATACCCATGTTTTTGACCCAGTAGTGGCATAAAAAAAGGGAAACAAGGCTGAACATCAGGAAGATATCTGTCCAGCACGCAGGTGAAGGGCAGTTAAATCCCTTAAGGATACATTTTAAAACTGGCTGCCAGCACATAAATCGCCTATGTTGCAGAGAGATGCAGAGAGTCTGTTAACGGCCATAGCAACAAGGAATAGTGCCACAATTGGGTCAATGTTAAATTACAAGAATGACATTGGACAACAAGAATTGCAGGCTAATATGACCTAGAAGAAACTCGGCTTGCGCATGTTCAGCTCTCTTTGCAACGATAGGTGAAGAGAAGAGGTAGTGGGCCTAAGTCAAGATGAAAAAGGATCCTTGGTTCCTTCCCTTTGATAGAGAGGATATTATAAGAATTATAGCACGATCCCTCCACCTCAAGAGCACCAGACCCGGATGGATTTTCTAGCATTATGTTGAAAGCTCATCTGGAGCTATGATATGATATGATATGATATTTTATTTATATCGCGCTCGTACACAAGTGTTTAAGAGCGCGACCAAGCAAAGGGAGGGGAACAAGGGAGAAAAAAAAAACACAACGATCTTACTAGGCCCAGTGACATTAAGAACACGCAAGTGCATGGAGAGGGGAAAAGGGGGAAAGTGCGTGTAAGTGGGAGAAGTGGAAAGTGCAGAACAGAGAGAAAAGAGTAAGTTAAATAACTGAATAAATACAGGCAATGAAAATGTGGTGGTGCAGTCAGCAAGTGGCAAGTGCAAGATTAGTCAGATAGGGTATATCTGATAAGTGCAGAGGAAGAGTGGGGGACTGTATTGGTACAGATGCATAACCCAGTGCAATGGGAGGCCCGGAGGCAGTGCAGGATCGAGGCAGGGTGAGCAGGTAACTGGGCCCGAAGGCCAGAGTGTGTCCAGGTGCACAGTGCTGATATATTGACAACAATGTTTCAGCTCATTCTGAGGGAGGTCAAGGTCCCGCATTCATGGAGAAAAACAGTTGCAGTCCCCATTTTTAAAAATGGCTAACGGGCAGACCCTCAAAACTATCGCCCTTTAGCGCTCCTCGATGTCTCTGCAAATGTTTTGCTCGACTGATTTTGAGTCATCTGCTAGAATGGAAAAGGGATAAGAGGATATTTTATGTCTTCCAGTCAGGGTTTGTGGCGGTTCTGGACACTTAAGTTAATGTGGCTACTATTTATTTATTAAAACAACAAGTAAGGCACACTGGTCAACCTACATTTTTCGCCATTTGTGAATTTTAAATCAGCATTTGATTCAGTTGATCATGCTAAACTTTGGGCCAAATTAGAAAGATGGGGTGCTCTCCCCATTTACTTGTCTTAATCAAGGGTTTGTGCTTCGAACCTCTTTGGAGGTGAGGCTAAATCGGCAAGGGTATATGTCCAAATCGATACCCATGGCAAGAGGTTTAAAGCAGGGGTTTGTTTTAGCCCCAGCTTTCTTTAACATTTTCTTGGCCGATATTGGTGCTTACTTGAGACGGACCAGGTCGTTTCCACCAAAGATAGGAGGTCATGTAGTCCAATGTCCCCTGTATGTGAATGACCTGGTCCTGATAGACCATACACCGTTGGGGTTGCAAAAAGAACTGCAGGGTTTGGAAATGTACTGCCAAGAAAATGGGTTTAAATTCTTATAAAACAAAGGTAATGTTCCTCGCCCCTGAACAAACTAAGAAATAAAAATGAGGATGATGAAGGTTGAAAACACCCCCTTGGAAAGGGTATATGATTATTGATACTTGGACATTTCAGTTAATGACTCCTGGACATAGACCCCTTATAAGAACGAGTCTAAATTGAAAATGGCTACATCGGCCTCTCAAGGTCTTCTATTGCATAAAAGGTTTGGCAGATACTCTTACGAGCCACTATTACTCTTCTACAAACAAAAGATGGTTCCAACTGTGACATATGGGGTAGAAGGGAAAATGTTTTTGTCAACTTGGGATTGGAACAAACTGGAGGGCCAATTCTGGAGGAGGGTCTTGGGCCTTCCTCGAGGTATCCCGATACAGATGATACACAATGAGCTAGGGCTTCTCTACTTATCGGCGAGGGTAAAATTGAAGTTTCTGTCATTCTTTAGGAAAATTATTATGGCCCAAGGTGATCCCATGCTTCCTGTTTTGAGATATCTATTAAGGGATCGCTTGAGGAGGTTGATATCTGTCTGGAAGGAGATTTGCCTGACCTGGTTAAATGAGGCAAACATATCACTTGAAATGCTTAAAAGGAGACCGACCATGGCCAAGCTGAAACTATGGAGCGCAGATTGGTGCCGGACAATTCAAGAATGTCATAAGTATAAGATCTTTCAGAACTATAATCAGGAGCCCAGAGCCCCCCATTCACTACCAAAATGTCTAACTTGTTTTCCATCACCGAGAATGAGAAGAGGCTTTTTAAAATTGAGACTGAATTTATTGCTGATAAGGGAAATATGGGTATAAAAGGTAAGTGCACAATGAAATCAAGATTGTGTTGGTTCTGTACAAAGGAAGTAGCGACATTAAGAAACTTGATCATAACCTGCCCAGAGTTGACTTCAAGAAGAAAAGCATTTTTTCACAAGTATTTTGAGAATATAAAACTTTTGACTAAATGAGTTTATGGGGTATGATTTTCAGTGGCCAAAGTACCCTTTTGGTCATAGCAACAGTTAGATTTTAAGAAAATATCGATTTATGAAATAGATTAAGGAAGGAGTATGTAGATTTTTAAGTAGAATTTACCAGATCTATTTCTTTTTGTGTTTATTTATATTACTTGTTGTTTTTAATTGTTTTCATGGATAATTATGAGTGTTGTTTGTTTTTATTTCAATTAATGTTCTTGTGTTGATTATGTTGAAAGGTTGATAAATGTAGCTGAATCAATAAACAAATGAAAATGAAACAAAAAGTTTGCTTCGACATATGTTCCTATGCATAATAGATATAACTCCCTCCTTTCAACAGGAGTGCAGCAGTGATAACGTTTGTTTATTTATGTTATCAGGAAACATACTGCAATTCCCCCAAAAAGATGTCATGGCTTTTGAAAAGTACTATTGTAGCATACGATCAAAGTTGTTTCATGCATTTACAAATGCAGCTGTTTCTGCAGGTATTTCATATGAAGCACTAAAAGGTGCTGTTTTTTTCCACAGGTGTAACCTGCCCCCTTTGTCCAATGAATACAGTAAGGACGTTGGCGCCAAAACCCAACTGGTAACAGCAAACCCAAGCATTATCACAAAAAGGTAAATGCAATCTTAAATTGTGCACATAAAAGAAACTCAAATATAAGTCGATTTGGCAGCCTATGGAGCAGCTGCATGACATATATTGGGCTGATGCTAGAATAAGGCAATTGGAGGTGGCTACGTAGTGCTACACCAGCATAGAAATGACTGGGGTGCCATTTTGACTAAGGGATGGACATTCCAGCTGAAACCTAGATTCCAGCAGGTCGAATAGATAAGAGCCTGAGCTGGTTTCAATCAGCTCGAAATCTTTTTAACTGTTTTCCCCTCATTATTGTAGGCCTTTGTTTTGTTTTAACTCTATTCAATTTCATCTGACACTATTCCTGTGTTAGCCTTTATTAAGATGCAACCGATTTGAATCTGATGCCGATCAATAGGTGCCTATGGTTTGAGCCAATTCGAGCCACAAATGGGCAAATTTGGTATTTTAAATCTTGATTTGCATCCACTCCCGATTAGGCAGCGTTGGTGTTTGAATCATTTGCACCGATTAAAATCCTTTGTATGATGATTCGATTCATGATTTGAGTCGATCACTTTAAGGATCCCCCATAGCTAATTTTAACCAAAAAAATAAAATATGGACCCTGTGCAAGGAAGGTGGTCTCAAAATTGTAGTTTGTCTCAAGTGGCATTAATCCACTCCCCCGGCCCAAATGGAAAAGAAGTTGGTGTAGTGTATAGTGCACATTGGGGCTCATCACAAATGGGAGGTATCCCGGTGGTAAATCCGCCGGGATACCTCCCAATGCAAATAGCATTACCGCAACTCAGGCCTGCGTTATTAGCCCGAGATCCCGTGTTGCAGCGGGGCGGTAAGTACCCTTTCATATTGGGTCCATTGGGCATTTATGCCACGATTACCTTAGCACTATTTCCGCTGCAGCAATAGCGCCACAGAAATAGTGACGAAAATTGTAGGAAAGTGGTCAGATTTACCTCCAGCTCAAAGCTGAAGTTAAATCTCCAACTTTCCCCAATTCATAGTTGGGCGGAGCTGTCATGCGGTGGTAACAGCGTTCCCGCCACGTTTAAACCACTCCGCCCAACTTGTGATGAGGCCCATTATCTTTTGTTTTGCTGTGATGGACCTATACCATCAAACAGAATGATATCAGCACCGCCAGCCGTTTAGGAAAAAATGGACTGGATAGCCAGGGGTTCTTGATTTTCTGTGCAAAACTGATTTGTTAATACTTTTCTACTTTTTTCTGGTTTGTTCATTTTGGTCGCTCTTTCTATATTTAAGCCAGCAGTGGTTTCAGGTGAGTGCTTTGAAGGGTTCATCCATCTGACTGGCGTTTAACTGTCGCAGCCAGATCGTAGCGATGGGTAACTAATCCCATATATAATCTGTTGCGGATAAGGAGGGGAAGTCAGACAGATGTCTGTTCACTTAACGTCCTCAGAGGATCCATGGACTGACCACTTACTGTTATTATTCTGCTCCAAGGGCCTTGTTACAGTGCAGTGGGAACGACTAATACATCTGGTATTTGACACAGCGCTTATCTTGAAAATACCACTTGATTAGGAGTTGACGTTGTATGGGCTATGTACGCCATGGGATACTGAAGGTCCTTCCCGTGTTGATAGTGGTGCTCAATAGATATCGGTACAGGCCGTATGGGATATGTGTGGCATGGGATTCTGGAGGTCCTTCCCGTGTTGATAGTGGTGCTCAAAAGATATCGGGATAGGCCGTATGGGATATGTGTGGCATGGGATTCTGGAGGTCCTTCCCGTGTTGATAGTGGTGCTCAATAGATATCGGTATAGGCCGTATGGGATATGTGTGGCATGGGATTCTGGAGGTCCTTCCCGTGTTGATAGTGGTGCTCAATAGATATCGGTACAGGTCGTATGGGATATGTGTGCCATGGGATTCTGAAGGTCCTTCCCGTGTTGATAGTGGTCCTCAATAGATATCGGTACAGGTCGTATGGGATATGTGTGCCATGGGATTCTGAAGGTCCTTCCCGTGTTGATAGTGGTCCTCAATAGATATCGTTACAGGTCGTATGGGATATGTGTGCCATGGGATACTGAAGGTCCTTCCCGTGCTCATAGTGGTCCTCAATAGATATCGGTACAGGTCCTTCCCGTGTTGATAGTGGTGCTCAATAGATATCGGTACAGGCCGTATGGGATATGTGTGGCATGGGATTCTGGAGGTCCTTCCCGTGTTGATAGTGGTGCTCAATAGATATCGGTATAGGCCGTATGGGATATGTGTGGCATGGGATTCTGGAGGTCCTTCCCGTGTTGATAGTGGTGCTCAATAGATATCGGTATAGGCCGTATGGGATATGTGCGGCATGAAGGTACTGCCCGAGTGAAATAACCTGCAGTACATTCTATGCACCTGAGGCAGTACAAATCCCATCCAATCTCAGCTCATAGTTAGATGGAATTTAAAAATAGGAGGCTTATAAAATGCTGTTGTCTAATTATTATCACCACAGTCACAATAAGGCCCAAGTGTGTGTGCATGATCATGGTCTGTTGGGCCATTTATTAGTGCTACACATTTCTTTTTGCTACAGGCTACACTTCTTTAGTTTTCATTTCTGTTGCTTTATTGCAGTTGTAGCGAATACTGGATTGACGACTACTAAGCCATTTCATTGTTATTTTTGTTTTAGTCCAAACAGTGGACATCAAAGCATGACGATACCTCCCTTGCCTTTGAAGTATCATTCTAAGACAATGAAATATAATAAAATACAATATTGATTATAAATGTGGTTCCATTCATCCTTACCTCATTGGGCTAGGGCAGGAGTCTCCAAATCCGGTCTCAACAGCCACATCCACTCCATGTTTTCAGTATATCCACAATGAATACATTGGAATAAAGTGCATTTAAATGAGAGTTATTGGGCCTCATTACGAGGTGGTAGATAAGGGATTACCAGCACCGGTAAGGGCACCGTTGCCGGTAATCCCTTACCGCCCAACAACGATTTCCCTTTGCGGGTCCTTCCTTAACGCCTGGTTTTTGCAGGCGTTAAGGAGTTAAGGACGAGACCCGCAAAGGGACTCTAGAACTAAAAACGGTACCGCAATTTGCGGTACCGTTATTAGCGCCTTCCCCATTCCCATTGAGCCCTATGGGGGCTCAAATGGGAATGGGGAATGGCCCTGGTGAATGGGGAATTACTGGTCCCTCCGACCACGGAATGGACGGGTAATTGCTCCATTCACCAGGGCGGAGTCAGAAGGGTTTTGGAGGCAGCCATGGAGCTAATAGCTCCATGGCTACCTCCAACCTCGTAATGAGGCCCATTGACAGTGGTTGTCATGAAAAACTGGGATTAAAAATGATTCAGTGTGCATGGATTGCTATGCCGATCAACTTATTTGCTCAATAATCTAAAACATAGTGGATGAACGTTAGCATGAAGCTTTTATCGCTCACCCTGAATGTATTTAAGAACTTATATGATGAAAATGATTGACAAGACGCTTGAGCTAGCAGTATCGGAGACAACCAATCAGGGTGTCCCGCCGGAAATATAGAGGTGGCCCTGTTCACCATTAACATCCTTTGGGTAGAACATGCTTATCAGGAGCAACTAAAAATCTCTGGGCCATGGGCACCTATTATGGAACGGACAATGTTGCGGAGCACGGCAGAAACCTGAGATCGCCGTTGAGTAACACCGTCAGTAGGTGCATTTACCTTCCTGTGCCCGAGTAGAGGGAGTACCTCACGAAGGGAACCCGCAAACTGTCCATTTAAAACAAATAACATTAAACACACACAAAGGAAACACGGGTCAAACATATCTTTCTGACTGTTTATGTTTTGAGTCTGAGGTGTCTCCTGTAATGAACATATTTAACTTCACCTTATCGATTGCATGTTTCCCTATGTACAGCTCCACTAGGTTTGTGCTTTATAAATCCCATAGACACTAACATTTTCTTTGCAGGCTGGGAAACCAAAAATGTAGTTTCATCATAGATAATCAACGTATAAGATGAAATTATATTTTTATGAGGGTGACAGGGATAAGAAATCCAACCAAAACGAAATCTCTGCGAACTTAGCCAATTTTTATTGAGGGATTTAGCACAGCATGGCAAAACAACAAAATCGGGAAACGGATTCTGGTTGGACAACTCAAGACTTTGGGTTCCAAAAAACCCTGAGCTGTGCCTAAATCCGGAATGAAAAGGTGAGGGGGGCCTGGTCATTTCTTTATTTTTGATACAAGTCTCTCTTGGCCAACTAAGGTCTGGTTTTAGGGCTCCCACTCCCTTCTTCTTTCTCCCTGTCTGTGACTTCTGGCTCCAGCATTCTTGTCACTCCCTGCATCAATCTAAGGCTTCAGGGATTCCTGCATCCTTTTCTTTCAGTCTCTTTTTTCTTTCTTTCCGTTTCTCATGCTTTAAGTATTTCTGCACCATGTTCTCCCACTAACACTCTTTTAGGCTTAAGGGTTTCTCACACCCTCTCTTCTGTCTGACAGTCTCTCGTGTGTAAGTTCCTGCTTCGGTTTTGGGGAAGCAGGTATTCTTGTAGGTGAGAGGTTGTTGCCTCCAGGTTCCTTGAAATCAGGGATAGCTTACCCAGGAATGTCAAGTAGAGTCAAGTAGTCTGGACTAGGCTTGGTGTTCTCACTAGCTCAAATAATGTTCCCTGATTTTCTAAAGCAGACAGTCTGCCCTCCTTGGTGTCTCTTGTCATTCCTGGCCCTCTTTGATGCTGTACCTTTCTGTAGTACCTCTTCCTACTGTGTGCATCATCCCTTTGAGTCACAGTCTATCCCCTGCTTCCGGCTTGTGCCCAAATGGCCTCCTCAAGCCTTCCCCGACTCTGGACTTGCTCCTGTGGTTTTTCTTCCGGCTCCTCCTGATCTTCACCTACCTCCTCCTCACTTCCTTTAGTCACGATTTACTGTTTTTCACAACCTCCTGCCCTACCTTCCTTGACTAGCACCTCCTTGTTTTTACTAACCTTCTAGTTCTTCCACCTGCTATGGATGTCTCTCCTTAATTTACTTTCTGCCTCCTTTTCCTCTTGGCATCCCACTTCGTTAACTCTTCTTTCCATCCCTTTCTGATATTGATACATCTCCTCATTCCTCCTCCTGATGTTGACACCTCTGCTTCTTACATTTTCCTTCCACCCTCTTCTGATGTTGATACCTCGCCTCCTTACATCTTCCATTCAACTCCTCCCCTTCTAGCCTCCTCCTCATCAGGCACCTCTCTCCTTCCAGGCTCCTTCTTCTGTCGAGGTGTCTCCAAAATCTCTCATGTGGCTCCTTCTCCAAATACCACACTGCATAATAGAGAGCCCAGGCTTATATAGCCCTGTAACCCCCTCCCCATAAACTGGGCAATCTGCCAGTGTCTGCACCTGTGTGAGAGAATTGGTGGGGTGCTGGGGATTGGCTATAGTCAATGTGTTTGAATGTACTCACTCATTTTTTATTTATTGAGAGGTGGACCAATCTATAATTAGCTGGTCCACCATATTGGATTTTATAGATGTTATTGTCGTGGTCTGCATGGATCCCTGGGAGCTGATTTACTGCCTCCAGTATTTGAGCATACTAGCGAGTGCGGGGTACATGTTTTTATCTGTCTCGATTTCCAGGTGAATGCTCTATTGTTTGTGGAGTAAATTCTACTAACTCTTTCAGAGCCATCTGTGTTCCTTGGCAAACTCAGTTTAAGGGCCAGGCGGGATATATTTGTAAACTCCCAAGGCCTATGCTAGCCCGCGAGCAAGGTCACACAAGAATATGTGGCGCTCTTCAATGTCTGCGTGACCTCCAGACTCGAGACATGATTTTTCGCATGGTATACTCAGCCAATCGGCCCACTTAGGATCTCCCTTTCCTAGGGGAACTGTGTCACCAGAATGGTGTTTTATAGAAAGGGGGTTTGCCTGATCTCATGGCCCCATGGCTGCTGTAAAGGGGATGTTCTATGACTCTTCAGGTGCTAGGATGTCTCTTGGAGGTGGCTAAAGGGTCAGTATCAATGTAGTGTTCTCAGTGACTGTCCCCTGCCTTATGAAAGAGATTATGTGGGGGTGACCAGAGGATCTTCTCCGTACCACAGATGGGTCCTTCATCTTATAGCTTAGTGAGATACCCGTCTCCCCTGGTCACCCCAATAGAAGTCCACATAACCAGGCAGGGGACCTCAGCACAACATATATTTCACTGATTAAGGCCTCACTTGACTGATTACCTTTCATAGTGCTAGACACTGGGAGAGAGAGTGAATATGTCCTCTTTATAGGATTCTGACAAGTGCTCTTCTCGTTGGAGTTGGCCCGTCTTAACTGACCAATCCATGGTCAGGAGCAGTGGTGCATCTTCTAACTGCAACAACATTGCATCCTCTCGTCAAAAAAGCATCTTAGGTCGTAGACAAAATCTCAGTCAGCTGGGATATCAAGAAAAAATATGAGCGTGGATCCATTTTGGATAGAGCAATAGATGTTTCATTCACATAGCCACTCTGATTCGCTGCCTCCTAGTCTCCCAGTGACAGCCAATAATACAACATACAAAGAGGGATTCACTATGGTTGATCTTTTACATTGTGACTGATTGCTATTCAACAATATATGGTTGTTGTAGTCTCTTAATGGCTGTTTCTTGATTACCTTGTGTGCAGGCAGGGTGCCTCCTTGTGCAAAATGCGGCCCCACTGAAGTTCCCCTTGATGGTTTCTCAATCCACTCAGGGCCTGGCTGCACCTCCAATTGCCTAGGCTGTCGTTGAACCCCCAGGCTTCTCAGTGCTAGACCCATACTTAGGCAATGTTCCGTTCCTGCATATAACACTGGAACGCACCACTGGCTGTATGAGTGGCACTGTCAGCATGTAAATGGGCACTTGGCCATCAACTTCTTCTAGAATCTCCTCACTAAGTGAAACTATGTCCTGAGACTGCACGCAACACTGCTTCGCACCAACAGGTAAGTGGACCCAAGAGTAAATGAATGCTCCCAACAGACTGCCCTGATCATTGTGATGCTCACCACTTCGGCCTACACCCTCGCTGACATAAACCACTGGCCATCGCTGTGGACAACCCTCAGCCTGCCATTACAGGAGGAACAAGAGGGTGTACCCAGTCGTAGGTCCCTGGCTCGCGGGTCCATAGGAAAGCAAGCTTCTCCTTACTGAGTGGGACCAACAAGGTCGAAACATGTTCCCGGTTACTTGTGGGTCTGTGCAGAGGGGACGTGGTCTAGCAGTTCTGGGTAGACGGCTCCTATTGGTGGCAGTAGGTCCAATAATGATTACCATTTAGCTGGTCCCCTTCTGGGGTAAAACATGGTGGTGTGGAAGATTATCAAGAGCAGTGCCAAGTGTAGGATGAATTCACTAAGCTCCCACTTTCAGATGGCTTGATTAACGACTGCGTTTACCGTCATTCATGGACCTCATGGAAGTGCTTGGTCATCCTCCGTGTAGAATTCATTGTAAAAACGCACTTCTGTTGATTGTAGCCGCTACAAATATAAAAACAAGGGACTCTGCATTTAACTATTAAAACAATATTTCAGTAAAATTAGTAAACTGCCGTTGGCTCTTCTTTCCTGGAAGCTTGTACTGCTGTACCTTGACGGGCTGCAATGCATTCACTTAACCAAACTGACCACTATTAAAGGAAAGGTGGGTGCCTTTTATTGCAAGAGAGCTACGCATGTCCCCAATGTTAAGCCATTCACATTCACTGCCTGGAATCTGCAAGTGGCTTTCAAACTTTTGGGGGGTCATTACAAGTTTGGAGGTAGCCCTGGTGCTATTAGCGCCATGGCTGCCTCCAAACTTGTGTCCGGGTCCGGGTTCCTTGAATAGGGACTTACAGTGTCATTCCAACCTTGGAGGACCCGGTAAGTCCCCATTCAAAATACCCATCCCCATTCCCATTCGAGCCCCCATAGGGCTCAATGGGAATGGGGAGGGAGCTAATAACGGGCCCGTTATTAACTCCCTGGTCCCCTTGCAGGACCCGCATAGGATGTCTGGTCTGACCAGACATTCTGGGCCTCATTACACGGAAGGCGGTGAGCCATGGTGCTATTAGCACCATGGCTCATGCCGGTAAAATACCGGCACCGCCTTGGCGGAAAGGGGATTTACCGCCCCATTCCAAGGTTGGTGGGGCGGTAAATCCCCCTTCCGCCATTGCCCTTCCCCATTCCCATTTCTGCCCCATAGGGCTCTATGGGAATGGGGAAGGCGCTAATTACGGCACCGCAATTTTGCGGTGCCGTAATTAGCTCCGAGGTCCCTTAGCGGGTTGGTTTTTAACGCCTGCAAAAAGCAGGCGTTAAGTCACCAACCCGCTAAGGGACCTCGTAGTAAGGCGGTACTGGTTAACGGTCACCGTTACCATTAACGGTGGCCGTTAACCATTACCGCCTTCCGTGTAATGAGGCCCTCTGAGGGGGTCCGGCGAGTGAACATCGTAATGCGGCGGTAAGGGTTAACGGCACCGGCATCCTTACCGGCGCTGTTAACCCCTTACCGCCGTACTCGTAATGACCCCCCACTTGGTGTTTTTAGAGTGCTGCTGGGAACTCTAGTGGAAAGTAACCCCAGTGAGAGCCTGCATAGTTTGCCTTTGCCAGCAGTGTATTGCCTTCAATTACACTTGCGTCCCATTTCTATTTCTCTGACTCATGTTTAGTGTTGAGGGCCTCTAAGATCTTCCTAAATTCTCATAGAAAATCATTGTAGGCTCTGCCCATGCTAGCACATATTAAAGCAGATGCCCGACCCAAACTGTCTTTTCTTTGGGCGAGATTTAATAAACAACCCGTGTGGCGTACATCACGCACATGCTAATGTCATTATGAGTCAATATGGTTTTCCTTTCAGACTTGAGTCCAAGGGTGAAATTGCGACAAACAGTTCTGCTTCGGGGAAGGGCTGTAATGTGTTTAAGGGGCAGTAAGGGGCATTCAACTGTTG
This sequence comes from Ambystoma mexicanum, assembly GCF_040938575.1. Lineage (NCBI taxonomy): Eukaryota > Metazoa > Chordata > Amphibia > Caudata > Ambystomatidae > Ambystoma > Ambystoma mexicanum. Next base: position 291,534,379 of record NC_090936.1, on the reverse strand, counting down.
AGCGGAGGAATGAGGTAATAGGGCCCAGTGATGCAGTTTGGATCCTGTCTTCCAAAATAATTGTATATATGCTGATAAATATTGTGTAGCCAGTGCATAAACAGCAGTTATGGGCATAGAAAGACGAGGAATTATATGCATGTCATCACCATCCTCCTGTCTATAATATTAGCACAGGCGAGCTGCCTCTTAGCCGATGGGGTAGCTCGGAGTGCGGACGTTAATTGATAGAATAGCCCTACAGATCCAGAATACCAAAGGGTTTGGTGCACTGCTCACCTTTTATTGTTTCCCTTTTTTGCTTCGGCAATTGCAGAAGATCCCCCATCCGTTTCTTCTCTTTGCAGGGATCGAAATTAAGATCTGCTAAGCAAGAGCTAAAAGCAGCTCCTGGGTATCCAGCAGTCACCAGGAGCTACCGATGGGGAACCAGGACCTAGGGCACAGAGTGCCGCAGAGATAACTATCACAAAAGATGCAAACATACCATTATGTATGACCCCTTATGCTTTAAATGTTGCATAGATGTGTCCTAATGTTTATTTATAGATTGTCCCAAACGCACGTTAAATTTGCGGGGAGAGACAAATGTAGCGCCTGGTAGCTGCTAGTGTCAAGCTAACCAGACTCTTCTAGGCCAACAAGCACAAGCTAAATAGCTCCCAGCTCCCCTCAGTTCTGAACCCTGCTCAATGCCTTTTTTTTCTTCCTGCAGTTCCTTTATTATTGAAAGTTTTAAAAAGTGCCTGTTTGCTGAGAAAGTGCTCTCTGACGTATTTCATGACAGATTCTGGTGTTATTTTTTTCTGGGAAACACGCTCGGAAAATATACCACCGTCGGCCCTGTAGGCCCTCACAGCTGGGGGCTAGACTAACATGTTAAAGGCATGAGCCCCAGACAGCTCTAATCGACCTCGCTTTGCTTGGTTTGCCATCTTGGCATCCAAACTTTGTCAGACTAGACAGCCCTAGCAGATTTTTTTTTTAATAGTAATAACTTATTTTTCATACAGCCACTGGAACCCAAATTCTTGCTCATTTAATCACTTTATGTAAAATGTGTTACTAGCACACCATCAAACGGTACTCAATAAATGAGCTTGGAATAAACAAAGGCGAAGTTGGCTCAGCCAAGGTTTTTACCTTCTGACCTTCTGACCTGCAACAAAGCCACACGCACTGAACTCAATGAGCTATCGGAGGGACAACAGGATGGCTAATAGAATACATTTCACAATAGTGGGCACAATAAAATTAAATAATAAAAGGGTTAACATGAAATATTTCTTTCTTGGTGGTAAGTATGTAATAAAGAGGGAGGGAGATGAATGCTGCAAGTGGGATAATTGGAAAATATAGAGTTGAATGGACAACACAGCTGTGGAAAGGAATTGCATGGGTTAATCTTTTGTTCGGTTCATCATAAATGTATTCAGGATTCTTTACTGTGAAGAAAGGAGCCAAAGTAATAAATCCCATACATGGGATATGTGCAGTGATGTCATTTGGGGTTGCCAAGGGCATCAGCTGCCACGCCCGGTGACTCCCCTGCTATCCCCGGCATCGTCTCTGTGACTCCTGGTTCAAGTATTGCAGCAGCACTATCCAATCAAAAGTCCAGAAGCCGCTGATGAGAGCCACGTTTACTCCCTTCCCTAGAACGTTAGCAGCCAAAACCATCTTTTGAGTGCGATGGCGCTAGGGGAGGGGCATAGTGCATGTGAGAAGAGGGGTACAGGGCAACCGAAGGAGATGAAGCGGGGGCCAACTGAAGAAGCAGCACAGCTCCAATGTTGCTGAAGACAGAGCACCCCATGTTCGGGCAGGAAGCTGGGAGCCATGATTTAAGGTATGGAAAAGGCCACAGGGAGTGGGCGGGTGGGGTAATGGGTATCCGGTAATATTACCCCCATACACATGGTCGCCATACATATTGTCATCGGGAAAAGGGTGTGGCGACATTGTGTATGGTGACCATTCGTGAGGAGAGTGGGGGTGTCCCCACGCCTTGGGGGGTTGCAGGGGTGTCCCCCGCAGGTTCACAGTGATAATGTTGCCGCAAACCACGCCCTTGTTGCGGGGACATTGTCACATGGAACCTGGTAATGGGCACGCAAATGGGATGCCATCTGATTCTCATTCAATGGCAGCAATGGCACCAGTGAGGCAGCACACCAACTGGTATAATGTCCTTTCATCGCCAGGCATTTTTTTCGTGTGCATTTTAAACGTGTACGACAAAAAAGTTTCACAAAATGTTTTGGGGGGTGGGAAAGGGCAGATAAGGAGTTGGGGGGTCGGGGATAGTTACAAGTCGGTGGTGAGGGGGAGTTTAGGGGGAACCCCCAAAAAATTGTTGACCTTTTTCGTTATTTTGTACACGTTTAAAAGGCAATTGTAAAAATGCCTCACGATGAGATAACATAGAACCCATTAAATATGGTTACTCACATACGGCCATTAACTGAAATTAGATGGCACATATCGGGACATGTGAGGCTGCACATTACATATAATGACGACTAATACGATTCTCGTGAGACATTAACTGGTGTTGAATGGTATTACCAGTGAATTTCAGGATTTACATGGTAGCCATTCTGGTCTCATGGGACAATAACCGGATTGGGGCAACCTCTGCCTTTGCGAGGCTACACTTGGAATAATATTCCTGCACCAGCTGGAAAGATGAGCCTGTATGTATTATACGATGATCATATATGATGAGGCTGTAACTGGTACAAGATTGTGCTGAAATGTGGGTATACACGCATTTCGCCGAATGAAATGTCATTGTGGGACATTTCATCGCCGGAATTCTCATCGCCAGAAACCCTTTTTTTTAAAAAATATTTTTTGGGGGGGTGTTTTGTGCAGGTTGGGGTATGATTATTAAAGTAGGGCGAGGTCTAGGGGGGGAACTCCCCCAGAAATAAAAAAAATAAAAATACAGGGTTTCTGGCGATGAGATTTCGGCGATGAAATGTCCCACGATGACATTTCATTCGGCGAAATCACGTAGAACCGAAATGTGGCATCAGTGCGCTTGCCCTACATTAGTTCGGATGGAACGAACTCTGCTATATCATACACCCTGTCATATCAAGGCAGCACCCTACATAAAACGAAGTTTGTAACTAATAGAGCATGTTGTTTGCTTATGCAATTGTTTGCATTGTATGCATCTTTAGCTTATCTGTTTATTTTAGCATCTGTGATGTCACTTCCTCTGGTGCCATCAGGGTCCAATGTCATGTGACACCACTTCCTGGAATGGCGTTAGGGGTCATATTTCAACACCTTATGTGATGTCATTGCGCTAATGATGGCTCTTCTGCTGCCACTTGCATTTTGGTTAATGGACATCCCTAAACACGAGTCTTTCTGATCTTGGTGGTTCGGTGACCTTAATGCACTCATTGCAGCTAGACCACTTAGCGTCTGATTCACAGAGCGTTTTCCTATGGGATTGCGCCTTTATAAAATGCTTCTGTGAATCAGGCCCTAATAGGCTCTACATACTTTAAATACATTTTGCAAACAGAGCTTACAGTATCACAAATTACCACTAGTTTGCGATCTGCAGATATGACGTGGTTCACACCCGGCAGCCTTGTAAGCGCAGAGCAACACATGCAGTCTGTAGGTAGCACAGCAGGGCATTCAGATAATGTGAGTGCTTCCTGCAGGCACTCAATGGGGACTATACAAGCACCGGGCACAGGAACAGCCACAAGAGGCTTCTTGTGGCTGTTCCTGTACCCTTGGCTACTTTAGAAGACAGAAAAAGTAAAGCTAAGAAAGATGGCGGTAAAATTAGTTTCGTTAAAGATAGGAGAGCTCTTTTCAGAACAAAAGGCCCAGTGAAATCCAATTTTTAAACACTGAGGCATAGAAAATAGAAGCCATCCATTGTGTTTAATGTTTATCAAGAGTTGAGCGACAGGGCGCATGTGTTACAACTACTCCTCTGCAGGACCATGGATCCACCAAAATGCTGGGGGTAGCAGGTGACATCATGATGACATCACCTGGAGCATCAGCACATGTTTACACTGATGACATCACAGGAAATAATGTCATATGACCTTTGGCCCCCGGTGACCTCACAGGATGAGTAGTCACCAATGAAACAAGCATTGGCAATGCCAATAGTTTTGACGTTTACCGTTCTTATTTGCATTTTGCAATTCTAGGCACTAGGGTGCAAGGAGGAGGGTGCAAAGTTTCAAAGGAGGATGCGATAAGGGCCGCGGGCGTGCAAGAGAATGAGAATGAAGGAGAATAGAGCAAACGCCTAATGGGAAATAAGCATAGCTGGGAAATGGAAAGCCAGGCGTGACACACAGTTTGACAACACAATGCTATCACAACAAGAGCTATATTCTTGTACCTGTTGATTTTAATCAACGTCTCTCTGGCATCTTGGGGGTGTGTGTTGTGTGTGCACGATTTTAATCACTATATGTAAACGGCACCTTTTGTAGAAAGAAAGAAAGAAAGAAAGAAAGAAAGAAAGAACGAAAGAAAGAAAGAAAGAAAGAAAGAAGGAAAGAAAAGCTTATTGGAATACAGTCACATACATATGCGTACATCTGATCTGTGTATTAAGTCGACATATAAAGAAATAGAAAATGTGTCTGGCGGAGGATCTGCTGGCAATACGGGGGTTCTGTATATTTTTTGTTTGTTTTTTACTCTGGAAGAAGTGACATTGTTAAAATTGCGACTGCAATCAGAACGCACTACGTTGAGATCACGTGAACAAATAAGGCCGGCATGTAAAGACAGCAGTGCCTAGATCTCCCATTATGCAGGTGGGGGTCGTGCACCTCCGCTCCCCTTCTCAAAATTAATAAATGATACGGTTTAGAAGAAAGCAATCGAGCCTGACAATGCGCCGAGATGTCTTGCCAACGCGACAGCAAAGGGCTGATTTAAAACACCACTCTGAACTGGGTCGCTTCCGTCTTGCGTGTGTGGGTCATTTGTTTGGTTTTGCTATTCTATAATTGGTTTTTGAGCCTGAGCCCAGAAGCATTCTACCGGGAATTGTCAGCAGCGCGCGGGTGTGTGGAAGAGTTTGTCACCCGCACGCCTGGGTGGTGCGGGCAGTGCTGCATGCGGGCAGAGGGCCGAGGAGCGACAGAGCCTCCTGCGGGCACTGCGGCTGGCGGTGCAGGTGTGGGAACGCGGGGCATGCAGGTAAATGAATGCGACATCAAACGCTGCCGTTGACGGTAGGGCTGCGCCGGCCATTGGTCAGCTAGTAACTATTATTCATTCTCCTTAATGGCTGCTGTGAAAGCGGGGGGCCACAATGTGCACGCAGTCCCGCACAGAAACACAGAGTTACGAGCAGTATAAATCAGGCAGCCAAAGGGCCTGGCATTCAACAGCACTGCCCACGCTGATATTATAAATCCGGATTTCCACGGATAAGTGTAAGCACCCACTTGTCCAGCACTGCCGGGATGCCCGCCGTCTCTCTGATGTATGCCCCCTTAAGATTGACTTAATAGCGACCTCACCTCTCCAGGCACATTCTATGCCTTGCTGGCACGTGACGTGATCAACCCAGCATTACCACTTGGACAGTGTGCTTGAGTGACTTTCGAAAGTGAAAAGATTGCTAGACAGCATGAATATGGGGAATGTGTGACTGGGGAACAATCGTGTAGGGCCTGGGTTTGAGCAGCTGGATCGGGTTGCTCAGATGCAGGAAATTGCAATCTTTGTATTGCTGGCGCCTTCATCTGACCTATCAGAGGTCGCCCAGGGTCTTAATGGAGAACAGTCCTTGTGGTTGCCGTGACCCAATGGGAACAATATACCAGGATCATACAACATGGCGCTGGGGAATCTGCTCAAGATTACACATTCCTTATGGAAAGGAACTACCACCCAGGCCCAAAAGGCCATAACTGAGCCAGTAACTGAGCCAGTGGGCGAAAGCTGCCCATGATCACACACTGTATCATAGAGAGAGGCATCGACTAGCTGACATCACATGGTGTCCCCGAGACAACTGCCAAGATGACGTAGTTTGTCTCCAAGGGAGTCCTGCAATGCACCTTTCTCAGGTTTTTTTTTGTATGTACCCCTTCAGGCTGCTCTTCCTACAGTGGCTTGCTCTCTGAAGTGCTCTGTTGTTCTAATTTGGGTCTGTCTCTTCACGCAGGAGTCGTCTCTCAAAAGGCTGGCTTTGCCTCTTTCGAGAAGGTTCTTGCTCTTTCTAGGAGGATCACACTCTGTCTGAAGGAGCTCATTCTCTCTATGAGGACCAGGGACTGACTCTTAGTGAAGGAGCCAGAGCTTTCTAGAAATAGTTATATATCCCCTTCTCTATGGCCTGCACATATACTCACCCCCTCTGATTGGAACCTCTTCCCCCCAAGGAGTCAGTCTGCGTGGAAAGCATCAGTGAGCATGATGCCTCCTGCACCAGCAAGTCTCCCCAAAGAAAGCCCTGTGCCGTTCACGTGGGCAACAGCCTCCGCCCCCTGGTCCCCTCATTGCAAGTGTCATCCTTGGAATGTAGCCAAGGGGGCAAGAATGCCATTGTTTCCCTGCGTCCTTTTCGGTCTCTTCTAACCATGCAATGTATATATGTACGCATTTGAGCCGCACGCCGCTTTATAAGGGTATTTCACCTCTAAGAGCCGCTGCGTATACAGCACTGCCACTGAGCATATGTAAACCCTACTGAGTAACAAAAGTACCGCATTATTGTCAAAAGCGAGTTTTTCAAAGAAGTGCCCTTTCTGCACTTGAGCTGGGCCCCCAGGAAAGGGGCCTTTCCTAGTACCCTAAATGAACAGGAATGCTTAATGTGTGCTTTGCATTTTCTAGAACAGATCATGCGAGTGTACACTATAGAGGTGAGTCCCGCCATACAGAGGTTGCAAACATTATACATGACCAGTGGGGAGGAAACACCATTTGTTTACTTTGTAAACTACTTTCGTTCGTAAGAAATCAAAAGGGATGAGACAACGCTCCTACAACGTACAGAAAAAATATTCCAATCGGTAGAACCGGGTGAACTGACTATAGCGATACAGGGTACTCTGGCGACAGGGGTAAGTGGGGTGCTTAGGGTAACAAACAGACACTCAAGCGCACATCTTCAGTATTTCAAGGCAGTGGAAGTTGTTCGCACAAGCGGCGAGTCCGTGGACTATCCTTTCCATTGGAGACAATTTCCAATTAGTATTTTAGCCAATATGTAGTAGCCAGTCAGAAATGCATATTTTGGACAAACACAACTCTCCTAGAAAAGCACGGCGAACTATCAATACTTGCCGCCTTACTCGAGCTGCCGCAACAAAGAAAACTGGCCTGCTCTGTCAACATGGGTATGAGAGGAAGAGGGGGCCCACTGCGGCTCCCGATGGAGGGGATGTTTCTCTTCACAGAGGAGAGGAGTCGGAAGGGGGTGCACGGCCTCCTCCTTGGTGTAGTGCCACCATTTCACCCGTAGCTCTGCTCACGGGTGGCGTTCCAGGGCCCCGCTCTCCCGCTGCCTTGCTCCCCTCTGCCCCACAGGTTCACGATACAAGATGGCTGCTCTCGCCCACTCATGAGAAGGGCAGCCTGCCTCCATCCCAGAAAGAGATCCCTCCACAGCTGAAAGTCACATAGACACGTGACATGTGAGAGTACTCCTGATTGGGAGAAAATACATTAAACAAGCCACTATTTGATTACATCTGCAAAGTACAACAGGAATTAACACTTTGTGCATTGGGAATTGTATACCACAGCATTTCCATACTTCTTGATATTTAAGGGGCACACCTAGCAGAACGATTATGGGTCACTAGCACTTCCTTCTTATAGCCTCCAATATCTGGCTACTGCCATTTAATTCCAATTAAAGACTCACATGCCACAAATTGCCATAGTATGTTACAGACAGCCTTTCATGGCCAGGCACTGCTATACTATGCTAAGATTAGCCTCAGATGCCCAAGTAGTGCCATTGTATGACAGGGCACGCCTCCTACGTACAGTTATCACATTCCAAGTACTGTCTGACAAACCTAAGTGATATGCTGCTCTGGCAAGCTCAGCCTCAATGCCTCTACGGCCTAGACACTGCCATTTTATGTTAGTCAAAACCTGATATTCCAGGTATAATCATCATATGAAAGGCACAGCCTCACACGCCCAGGTATTACCATCATATGCCAAAGGTACAGCCTCACACGCCCAGGTGTTACCATCATATGCCAAGCGATGTGCTGCTCTGGCAAGCTCAGCCTCAATGCCTCTATGGCCTAGACACTGCCATCTTATGTTAGTCAAAACCTGATATTATAGGTATAATCATCATATGAAAGGTACAGCCTCACATGCCCAGGTGTTAACATCATATGCCCATTGTCTTGTGTTACTGGGCCCGCCATGGCCACCCTCCCTCCCCCCACCACCAGCAGCGGCAGATTTAAAACAAAGGGCTCCCATAAACAAGAATGGCAAAAAGGACCAAGAATGGATCTGGTGTGGTTGTTTGGTTTTAATAAAAACTGATTCTTAAAGCACCAAACTACATTCTAAATCAACATGAACATAAAAGCAAAATCTTTTAGTGAAAGGTATTGGCCAAAAGAAGTATGATTTAGATTTATTCTCCTTGTTTTCAAAATAGCGCAACACATTTTTTTCTATGTTGCAGCCACGGTAAGTGACAGATCTTAACCTTATGGAATGTAATGATGCCGAATTTATCAACATTGGAATTACTAGCTGAAAGCAATTTGCTCACTGAGCTGTTTTCAGTCCCTTTTCTCGATACGGTATAAAAAAGGGTACTTTCTGAAATATACACTATTGCACAGAAAGAAGTGCTTTGCACAGTTTGCATTGCAGTTATGTGATGTCACATGCCCCACATAAGACATTGGGTCACACCTACCAAACTGCACAATAATTGTTTCTTTTCTTATGCCAATGGATAAAGCTCACACTCTGGTGGGAATTGCTTGCAATGGCAGCGTGAAGTTTCGAAAAGGTGAACAGGACAGAATGTCAACCCTGTATTTTCACGAAGCACTAAATAATGCTTTTGACTTACCCATGTGTAGGTCGGTAGGGCAGGCATCGCAGAGGCAGGGCAAAGGGTATAAGGAAGATTGCCTGGGGTAGCAGCTGCTACCTTAGGCTACCCCTAAATTTACATCCATGTGGCTTGTCATGATCATCTCTGCTTATTTCAGAGATCTGCGTTGTTCTCTTAGCCTTTGCCTTATAATTTCACTTATTTTTGGTTTCTATCCTTTTTTTCTTTATAACATCAAAAAGGGGTTACTACATAAACATATACCACTTTCCCTCACTCCCAAAAGGGGTTACTACATAAACATATACCACTGTCCCTCACTCCCAAAAAAGGTTACTACATAAACATATACCACTGTCCCTCACTCCCAAAAAGGGTTACTACATAAACATATACCACTGTCCCTCACTCCCAAAAAGGGTTACTACATAAACATATACCACTGTCCCTCACTCCCAAAAAGGGTTACTACATAAACATATACCACTGTCCCTCACTCCCAAAAAGGGTTACTACATAAACATATACCACTGTCCCTCACTCCCAAAAAGGGTTACTACATAAACATATACCACTGTCCCTCACTCCCAAAAAGGGTTACTACATAAACATATACCACTGTCCCTCACTCCCAAAAAGGGTTACTACATAAACATATACCACTTTCCCTCACTCCCAAATATGGCTGTTTGCCTGAGCAGGTTCCTTTGGCCTCTCAAGCTGGTAAGGAAACGACACTACAGTCTTTACCCCTAAGCTAAGAAACTGTTGACTGTAATAATAATAATGTCCAGACTAGACAGCCCTAGCTGAGTTTTTCAATAGTAATAACTTATTTTTCATACAGTCACTGGAACCACAATTCTTGCTCATTTGAATCACTTTATATAACATGTGTTACTACCACACCATCTAACGGTCTCTATACCAAGATTCTACCCTCTGACTTGCATCAAAGTCACACACACTGAACTGAACGAGCTATCTAAGGGAGCACAGGGAGGCCAATAGAATACATTTCATAACAGTGGGTGCATTAACATATGAAAAGGTCATTTAAACATAAAACAATTATTTCTAGTAGGTATAGTAGTGCAATAAAGCGGAAGCTAGAATAACGCTGCAGTTGGATAATTGGAACAAACAGAGTTGAATGAGTGTAAAGACTGGAGAGGCTTTGGGGCTGATTCATGGAATGTGTGCACCAAAAAATGGGGATTTGTGCGCCATTCTGTCCAAGAATCCCTGTTTAACCAATGGGGATTTGCGGGCAGAATGGCGCGCAAATCCCCGTTTTTCGGCACACAAATTCCATGAATCAGCCCCATAATCTCTACTCCTGCCCTCTATATGGCAGAGTAGAAGCACAGAGCACCCCAGGCAAGGTTCTCTATAGGGTAGCAATGGACGAGCAACCAAGGCTTAAGCTCTCAGGAGGTGATGCAGGCTGGTTCTTAAGTACAGTGTAGTCCCCAAGCCCCCACAAAGGAATGTCCACACACTATGTTATGTGCTAACACAGTTCTTTATATACAAATAAGGTTCAAGATATATACACAATTATTAACACACTTTGTACTCTGGCAATTCTAATATGCCAAATATATACAACGACTAGGTGTAACAGCATAGATCATAGGACGGAAGACAAGTTGGGTTAAACAAATGCAAAATGCTGACCCCCCTTTACCTAGAGGCAGTTCTGAGTGAGGATTCCCCCACCTGGGTAACCTGTAATAAAGAATATTGACAAGCCCAGTCCATATATGTTTAAATAGTCTTGTTATCTGGTCAAAATGTTCAACAACATCAATGTATCTGAGTTAGAAGAGTTTCGTCGACGGATCCCTCAAGAGTGGACTCCCTTTAAAGCAGGAGCCACAGGGCGTCGAGATTCCTTTGAGGAAATATGAACACTGTTGTCGAGACAGCAGATTCGACCTTTGCGGTGCATGTCGATGATCGATCGTGGATGTCCTGCGAAACCAAGGCGTGCGGTGCACTTCGATGTAAGAGTTTGGTGCCGCTAAGAAGACTCAGTGAATAACGTAGCGGGCGTTGGGTGTCAGCATCAGTGTCAACGATCGGGACTCGACCATGGCTGGATTTCGGATCTTCACTCTTCTGCGTCTTTGTGGACTTCAGGTGGTGGGAAACCCACCGGCGGACTTTCCTAGGTCATTGACGACCTCTGCTTTCTCCGGCGGGACAAAGTGGTCGACAGTGATGGCAAGGGAGCCTTTTGTTTTAGGCAAAGGTGGAGCGTTGGGACTCCGGTTGTGGAGCAGCACAGCGTCAAGTTGTCCCCGCTTCTAGGCAACACGGCTCAACAGGCTTCCAGCGGTCACGGAAATCCTTCAAACCCAGGTCGACAAGGATGGACTTCGACGGTCTCAATGTCCTGGTGCTTTACTTCAAGATTTCTCAGCAGACCCTGTCTCTGGTCGACTGCCTTTAGGGATCAGCTTCTACAAAATATTCCCTTATAGCTTGGGAAGAGGTCTCTTAGCCAGTCCTTTCCTGGATCAGTCCTCGACAAACTCGACATCTTTTAGATTTTGTCGACGGAAAGCAGCAGCAAACCTTCTTCTTCCAGCTGGGCTTCAAGGATGAGCAGCTTCAAGTTTCAACTTCAACTTGTGAATAAATTGGGAAGTGAGAGGTCCCCAGATATACACATCTGTCCCTCATGCACACTGCTGAGCCAAGCTCAGTCAGCCAATCAGACAGAAGGGCATTCATGCAGGCAGGCAGCCAATCAGACTCACAGTGCATTCAGGCCATTCACTTCCACACAGACACCCATAACAAGGAATGTGGAGATTGGGGCAAGCACCCAGCCTTTCAGCACACCACACTGCATGCATGTCAGTTTCAGGCAGGGCTGACTCATTTATCGTGTCGCACACACACAAACCAGACACCCATAACATGGAATGCATATTGGTCACACACTCCATTCACCCAGGTCTCACCCAAGGGTGTACCCACAACATACAGTCACTGGGAAGGCTCCAGCCAGTCTGGTCTGGACTTCCCCACAATACCATATATGGTACTTCCACCCAACAGCCAGTCAGGGGAAAGGACAGAGTGAGCTCTTCCCAGGACTTTGGGAAACAAGGTAATAGGCAATGGAAACCAAGAGGCCACTGGGCCATCTCGCCTCCAATGAGGAATACTCTGTTTCCTATGGCAGGGCCTGGTTATCCCAAAATGGAGGATACTCATAGCACCTGTCAAATTCAGCATGGAGCTGTCACCAGCCCATACCCTGCTCTGTGTGCCACACACAGATGCCCAAAACATACACTAGTGGTAGAGGGTTGTACCCTCACCCATGGGTGCCATAAGGGTATCCCAAGGGTCTCTGTTCACCACAACCAAAAAGAGAAAGATCTGCACTACCAGGAGTCCCTCATGGACTCCTGTGCAGAAAACAAAACAGAACACACGTAAGGGAGTACAGGACAAGGACATGGAGGCACTGTCCCTCCAATGCATTTCCAGCATCACAACCGGCACCACAGCTGTGGAAATGAATTGCATAGGTTAATGTTTTGTTCTGTTCATAAAATCTGTATTTAGGTTTCTTCACTGTGAAGGAAGGAGTCAAACCCAGTGGTGAAGGGTGCATTTTTTTATTGGAAGGCTGTTTATGTTTGCTCCAAATATGTACCGTGCAGAGGGAGCCCAAACCAAATTACGTGGGTTCTGGGGAGTTCTGCACGCAAATATTTTTTTAAATAATGGGTTAAAAAAACGGTGCACTCTACAGCACACTGTTTTGAAAAATTGCAATTGCTTTTGTTGAGCAACTCATGAATGAAAATCCAATAGGTTGAAGTCATAAACAGTGCCCAGGAGGATTTTCATGATGCCATTTCCCAATATTTATATATCTCATAGGGTGGCGATAGCAATTTAGATTGATCTAAATTGCGGAAGTGATTAGGGGTTCGCTGCCCCCCCAGACTGCAAAGTTTCATAATGATATGTTAAAAAATAAGAAAGTTATTAAGAAAATTGAAAAAATATTTTCCAAAAGTTGTGGCCTATTTCCCATTAATTTTCCCATAGACAAAAAAGGTCAATTTATGCCAAAGCGCACAGCCCAAACCGCTGGATGGATTTGGACCAGGTCCAAAACAACTTGGGCACAAAGCGTCAATGGGCGATCTGTGCTTGGTTTGGGAATATTCTGTGTAGTAGTTATTTAAATATTTGATGGAGAAGGGGGTGACCCCTTCTAAAAATAGCTTTATCTCTGGGATTATACCAAAACTGGGTGTTTTTAGAAATGAAACAGCCGCCATCTTGTTTTTCTCTCGATGTGAGAGATATTGAGGTTATAGCCGAGGATATGGGAAAATGAAACACCGGGAAAAAAAGCCAGTTGCAGGTTAAAACACATGCAACTGCCATCAGGCTAGAGGTTTGTGGGATGGCTATAGGGCAGTGAGTGAAATTTGTGAGTTGGACGGGGTCTAGAGACACAACAACACAAAGCTTTCTGTAGACTCGGCTACAGTCGCGAATAGCGACATCTCAAAGAAGACTGCATCACAGAAACAGCATGTGTTGTGGGGGGGAAAGGGAGAGTGCAGGGGAGGTGAGGAAGCCATCTGGGGACTGGGGGGAGCTGGTACAGTTGAGGGAGACACTTGGTGAGATCCAGGAATAAAAACAATTCCGGCCATTATTATATTATTCCCAGCTATAACAGACAGCCGAGTGTATATGTAGTTCAGGAACCATGGTTACAGTTTTTTCTTTAAGTTATTTTTTACAGCTATAGTGACGCAGGGGTAAAGAATTACTGGCCATGCCATCTGGGTCTCCAACCCATGCAGTAACCAGAACAGACCCTGCTGAGCTTCAAAGTGAGGAAAGAGCCAGCCTCCTCAGGCCATGTTGCCAATAAATGAGCCAACGTTACAAGACCACTTAGAGAAACAGCCCGGCCCTTTTGCTTGCTGTGAAGTTAAGAAAGGTCAGGACCCCTTTGTAGCTAAGCAGTGTCAGTCCCGGTTACTGCATGGATGGGCGAACGAATGGGCATCAATTTTTTTTTTAAACCGTGCTACTGTGAGTCCTTGAAAGTTTTGCACTCAGAGACCATTTTTGCATTCTGCTGAATTGCATTCTGGTGATAGCTCCCAGTCATTAATAAAAAAAAACCAAATGGATATTTTTACAGCAACAGTGGGTTTCCCATCCCTGTGGTAACTGGGGCGAACCCTGCTTAGTTTCAAAGCAAGGAAGGGGTCAGCCTCCTAAGGCCATGTTGCCTAATAAATGAGCCCACCTTGCAACAGCACTTAGAGGAACATGTCATAAGGGGTCTGGATCCTTCCTCACTTTGAAACTAAGCAGGTTTTGTCCCGGTTACTGCATGGATGGGAGACGGCGCACAGTCCTGAATGCTGTGTGTTTTCTTAATTTTAAATTTCTTATAATACACGGCATCCACTTTTTTAAAAAACCATGCTACTGTCAGTCCTTGAAAGGTTTGCACCCAGAGACCATTCTTTTGCTGAGTTGCATACTGGTATTTGTAGTCTCCCCGTCAAGATGGGGGGAACAATGCTACAAATGTACACTTTTTGCCTCACGTAGTTCTATAGGATTTATATATTTGAGTGACACTATGGTATGTGTAATTTTCAAGTTAACTTTATAAAGCAGAGTATTGTTGAAAGCCAGAAATGGGGGTGAGGAGGGGAAATGATGAGAGGGCAAGTAAGTCATGAGTACTAGCCCATGATGTGGCTAGAGAGTTTGCAATCCTGGACCCTAATTGTGGCTGCTTTTCAGGGCACAAGTAAAGGACACGTAGGTGGACGGTGTAACTTCTCTTCATAGTGCAGACACAACCCCTTGTTTTTTTTGAGGTTGACAAGCTTGCTCAACTATTTGGCTACCAGGGTTTTACTTAGGTTGACATGTAAGACCACACACACTTGTTTCGTATTGAGATTTAGTTTTCCAGGGAATAATTCATGACAGGTTGCTGGGTTTAAAAGGTGAGCACCTTTTATAATTTTGCTGCATATTTATTAGAACATTTCCCCTCTCCGTTTTTTTTTCTAGTGTTCATTACTTTTTTTTAAAAGTCCAATGCTATTTTGTCTTGCACACTTTTGTCTAAGGAGTAGGTGTATTGCACTACATTTGTATATTTAACTTTAAGATATATATTCACTTACAGCACATGTATTCATGGGTGCCAGCTTTTGATTTTCACTATGGGGGCAAAAGTACAGAGGCTTATGTTATTCTTGCAGCTGGTCATTTTTTCCCCTTTTACGTGCTGCTTAAATGTGGTTAGTTGGGGTTGTGGGTTGTATCACAACAGTCACCAAGAGACGTGCCACAAAACAAGGGGCTTGTAGCACGCTGCTTAACCAAAGTGTGTGGTCAATGGCAAATAATGTTATCGCACAGGGCATTAACTAAAAACATTGGGAGTTCTCAAAGCCTGCAATCGTTTATACATAAAGATATCACTGTCAAAACAGGACAAAATCAGTTTCTGATTGATGAACGTCTTTGAGCGATGGGTTGCAAGTGTTTTAAAATATAGAATGGCCATGCCCACCGGCAATGGCTGAAGGCCATTTCTAGTGGTTTGGTAGTGTTCGGCCGTGCCCACCACCCATGGCCGAAGGCTATGGCTAGTGGTCTGGTAGCATTTTAAAATGTACAGCTGGTGCGGCCAAAGGATGGCCCACTGACCATGGCCCTAAAACCATGCTAGTGGTCTGGAAGCATTCTAAAAATCCATGGAATAACAAAACCTTTCAAAATCAAGGAAAAACATTTGTTGCAGGGATGTTAAGGTGAGAACGTAATGCAACAAAACCCCTGAAATTCAGCTAAAGCCACCTTAACCTCACACACCCAGTTGCGCAGCCTATGAACACAATGATGACATCACAGATCACAACACTGATAACATCACTGGTGACAACACTAATCACATTGTATATAATTGATTACATCAATAATGGAATTAGACATAACATCATTTATAAATTAGCTCATGAAAACTTTGATTATCTCAAGAACAATTTAGGCCGTGGACTTGGCCATGACAAAGGCTGGGGTCACAGGCCAGTACAAAAGGCCAAAGCTAGTGGTCGGTTAGTGTTCAAAAATACCAATGGTTAAAAGCCATGCCTAGTAGCACATCACTGTTTTAAAATATACACTGGGCAACGTTGTAAGCTGTAGTCAGTGGCCATGGCTAAAGGCCATAGCTACTGACCATTAATATGTTAGAATATACAGTCGGCACAACCAAAGGCAGTGGCCACTGGCTAGTATTGTGTTGAAGACCAAGGTTAGTGGCTGGTTAGTGTATATAATTTACAGTCGGCACTGGCGAAGGCCATAGCTTGGGTATGGGTTGTTTGACCTAACAAACTTGACCTACTGCTGATTTGACTGCATTTTTTTTGTTGAATTTCTTTTGACCTACTGCGGAGGCAGACCCCCGCAACTCCCCTAATGTGGGGGAGACCCTCCAAACCCTACCCACTTGCCCCCACCTCAACCTATTCCCTTACCCCACCCCACAACTATTATGCAATTAAAATATACAATTTGACCTACCGAATTTGACCAAAAAGATGCGTTGAGATCAGAATAGGTCAAGTTGGCATTAGATCAACTATGCCAAAACCTGTCGCTTATTGCATTTTATTATTTTAAAATATACAGTGGACATGGCCAGAAGATGTGCCAACTGCTCAGGGTCAAAGGCCATGGTTAGGGGCCCATTTACATGTTAGAATATATAGTGGGCACAGCCAAAGATTGTGGCCACTGGCCATTATTGTACTAAAGTCCATGGCTAGTGCCTAATCAGTGTATATAATATACAGTGACCACGGTTGAAAGCTGTATCCACTGTTAAAGGCCAGAATCTATGGTTGGTAGCTTGTTAGTGTTTTCAAATATTCACTGCTGGGTGAAGTTTATGACCACTGCCCATAACTGAAGGCCATCGCTAGCACCCATTCATGTGTTAAAATATATTTGGCCATGCACACTGACCATGGCTGAAGGCCATGCTTAATGCCAGCTACTGTTTTTATGTAATTAGTGATGTCATCAGTAATGTGATCTGTGATGTCATCATTGTGGTCATAGGTTGTGCAATAGGGGGCGCAAAGTTCATTGGTCCACCTCAAACAATCATTCTTGCATTGCACCTTATTATAAAGGCAAATGAACCAAGGGCAACTTCCAATTTATTATTCCTCACTTTGTAAGCCATTTCCGTTGGAAGCAATACATCTATACATATTTTATAAAAAATACAAATAGATTTATTGCCACTATTCGTTTTTTTATGTTTTTAATTCTCCAATTATAAACCCTGGTATCAGACAAATTCATAACTACAACTTTTTTTTGTCATAATCATAATCGCATGAGCCTTTACAATTGTATAATTTATGAAGCAATCCAAACCTAATCCTAGTAATCAACCATAAGGTGCGATTGGCTATGCCTTGTACAAATCTTTTAATGCACCATACTTACAATGTTGTTTTTATATTTCTTAAAATCAGGAAAGCATGAAAGCACTCTCTAATAAAAAGCTGCACAATGGACACAACAACCTGATTAGACAGGAGTGCTAGAGTATATCAGAAAATGAAATGTAATGAATTGGGGCTTTTAAATGTCTGAAACTATTGCACATAAATGCAAGCCACACCTGACCTCTGCTGGTGATGGAGGCAGGTGAGGGAAGGGCGAGTTATACAATTCTAGGCAGCCTACCCAGACGTATCCCACCTGTTCAACGATGAATGAGGCCTACTGGCCTTTTCAGGTGGAAGATCCATAAAAAATAATGAATGAACAAAAAATGTCTGACAGCATACAACACTACCCTGCAGAATATGAAGTCATCATGGCCATCTGGAATTGTTTGGTGTCCCTTATAGCTTATCAAATTATGGACTGCAGGAGTGATGAACTTAAATTTCGGGACACACGCCTCAGCATTGGCTAGCTCACAGGTTAAACCCTGGCCTCTCCTATCGGTCCAGTTTGCACTTTGAAAGTTTGAATCGTGGGAAGGGCAGATTCCTCCCTTCATCCGTGGGGAATTGACACACTAAATACCATTACATTGGATAGTACCTGCTATAGACTGCTCAGAGAAGTGTAAGGAATCCGACATGGAGTGCTATATAAAGGCGCAGATTGTTATGCTCACCATCATTATTACAGATGTGCTAGAGGTTATCTCCCTTAGATCAGATGTGCAATGGGAGACATGCTATGTGATAAGATTTTAAAGTGTTTAATATACTGCACTAGTCACCACCATAGTGATCTAAAAGTCCCATGGCTTATCTTGAGAGCAGTATATTGACCCCACGCATGGACTTTACTGACGTTGCACTGTGAGGAAATAAAAAGAGGGCACCACTAGATGGGGAGGGCAAAGAGGTTGAAAGTGTAAATTCACAAGGAAGGTCTGTACAGATAAGAAATGGAACGAGGGGAAGGGAAGGGATTTGTGATAGCATGCATGGCTGTAGAGTCAGGGTGGAATGGTCGGAACATAGTGCGGATCATAAGAGGGCAAATGCGTAATCCTTCCGTGTGTGAACAAGCGTTCACCCGTGCAGGTAGTAGTTAGTTCTTAACGGGAAGTATACAAATTAGTCAAGTGAGTAGGTGCGCAATGGGCTTGAGATGTTCTCCAGAGTACCCTTGAAGCATGGACGCTTGTTTGTCTGTTAGGTGTTAACAGGCCAAGGAGCAATACATCTGAGATTTCCCAACCAGTTGTCAAAAGTGATGGGTCCAGGGTGTACTGTGTGCAAGGTTGAATGAGGACAACACACAGGGGGAAGATAAATCCAGTGTGTGGGCTGTCTCTGAGAGAGTTAGACTTGCACAGCCATGCACTGAGGGACCGTTGCCATAGGAGGGAATTGTGTGATATTCTGATATCAAATGATCATATATTGTATGAGAGTGCAGTCACTGGAAAGCCTAGTTCTCCAGCATTGGATCTTTCATGGATTCACATGCTTTGAATAGTCTCCACTGACAGGATGGGAATCCTCAGTAAAATGTAATTATAACTTATAATAGAGCTTTTACGTTCACTTTAGTAGCCCATCCATGTCCCTTTGGGTGTATTCTGCCTCAGTTAATGCGATTGGGTGACAAGAGCCACCTAGGAGGCCATCTTTAGATTCTAACTGCACATTGTGCTGAGGAGTCCTTAAAGCTTTCTCTCCTGGAGAAAAAGAGGCCAGAGACCAGCATATTTCTTCAAAACATTGAAATATTTCTTCAGAACTTCATAAAACCAACATCTACACAGATAAGTACTTTAATAATATTGAAGAAAAACAAAAAGCTTTTTTCAAGGCATGCCTGTCATGTGGAATAAAGAATGTGTATGAGGGAGACAAGCATTCTGAATGTATATACTGTTTCTATCCAAATCACATTCAGCAGGATTGTGAAATGTGTGCCACCTTTAGCACAAAAACCCTCAAGGATAGGAAAAGGAGACTAGCTCTTTGGCTAAATGAGGGCAGATACCCCCCTTCAGAGGCTGAATCCTCTAGAAGTGTGGTGGAGGACAGAACAGACAGGCCAAAAACTCATAGGAGGGTCATGTCAGATGAGAGCCTGTCTTCTTCTTCTTCTGCTACCTTCAAGAGGAAAAACGAAGGAAAAACAGAATAATCCGTCCGTCCGTCGATGACCTCGCCGATGAGGGCCCAATGAGGATGAAAACTACAATGAGCGCAATGATCTCTGCAGTTGCCTGAAAACCACTGTCGGCGGCACCATGGTTGTCCATGACTTAATCATCATTGATGGCTATCAAACCATCGTTGTCGACCTTGCCGACGAGTACACAAGCAAAATCTTCATCAACAACATCGTCTACACACCCATCAATGACAACCATGCCCTCTAAGCTGTTGCCGCTGACAGTGTTGGCTGCTTCCCCATCGAACATGATGGTACCGTCCAAGGACAGCCAAGCAATATGGATGGCAGCATTGAAAGTACACGGAAAGTCACCAACACCTTTCCTGTCCGTAACAGGGTGGGCACAAAAAAAGGAGATTAGAGCATCCTCATCCATGGGCACGTGGAAAATATCAAAAATCAGGAAAGCTGAAGGGAAATTGGAAAAATTCAAGCACAAACTCAAGTCTGGATAAAACATATGTTGGTTAGATAGGAGCAAGAGCCAATAGAGGACTCTACACCTGTAAAACAAGGCCAACTAGTTATTAAACTACCTCGTAGGCCCCTGCACTTGCCCAAGGTTCAGGTCAGAGGAGACATTGTCTTCTTCTTCTTCTTCTATCTTCAAGAGGAAAAAGGAAGAAAAAACAGAAAAATCTGTCCATTTGTCGATGACCTCGCTGATGAGGGACCCACAGAGGATGATAACTATGACGAAATCTGCTGTAAGCACTCTATCGATGAGTGCAAATATCCCGCCATTGCTCGAAAAAACCACCATCAATGGCACCATGGTCGTTCCCAACACAATCATTGTCGACCGCCGTCAAACCATCGTAGTCAGCCTCGCCATCGTCGATGGCCATCAAAGCATCGTCGTCGAACCTCGTCGATGGGTAAACTAGCAAAATCTTCATCGACAACAACATCGTCTATACAGCCGTCATTGACAACTATGCCCTCGAAGACCTTGCTGTCGACAGTGTCGGCTGCTTCCCTGTCGACGACGGCGGTACCGTCCACGGACAGCCAGACAACAATAATGGCAGCATTGACAGTAAATGGAAAGTCACTAGCAGCTTTCCCTTCTGTGCCATCAACAAGGGGGTGGGGGGCAAAAAAGGAGGTTAGAGTGCCCTTGTCCACGGGCACACATAAATTATCAAAAATCAGGAAAGCTGAAGGAATATTGGAAAAATTAAAGCACAAACAGAAGTCTGGAGACAAGCATATGCCAGATAGAAAGGGGCAAGACTCAATAGAGGACTCTGCACCTGTACAACAGGGCCCAATAGTTATTAAACTACCTCTCAGGCCTCTGCACTCACGCAAAATCATGGAAGGCCAGGCCATGATAGCAGTAAGCAATGAACCATTTCCACCTGAGTCAACCGAGGGAGACACTGATCACCCTATAGCGAAAAAGGTCCAGCCCTGTCTTCGGTCTCGTCTATTCTTCCAGACCAGATACTGGAGCACCCTATTGATTCAGAATTTGAAAAGGAATACTCTCACCAGTCCTCTGAGGGAGACCAATATTCACCATGGGAAGCACCTGTGGAAGCAAAGGTTACACAAGTTACTGGTACCTATGTTGACAGAGCCGGCTGCCCCTGTCCAGCCAACAGAACCTTTATTCAGCCCACAGCCCCTGTTATCATTACAGGTTTTATCTACTCTCCAGTCTCTACTTCAACAACTGGATACTAGGCTACCAGTGAACCATCCCCACTCACAGGAACCCGATGAGGCACCAGGTCCTTCGGAGGAACCCCGCAGGCCTGACAGGACAGCTCTGAGGAACCAGGTGGATGAACCATGAGACAATAAACCTACCAGGCGCATAAACTCACCACAAAGAGAACTGCCTAACAAGCTGATGAGGCAGACACGGCTGAACAGGACCAGCAGTCCCACTAGAGCATGAGGGGCTGCCCAAGGCCACAACACTCCCCATACAGTCAAGAAGAGGGAGAACTCCAATCCACTACCACAGACGATGACGGAGGTAATAGAGACAACAACACCTCTACCTCAAAATAACAGCTGCCAGATAACTGGGGGGACACAGACTTGGATCTAAACTAAAACTCTGAAGAACCGTCGCATCAGTCTCCACTTGATGACATAACAGCATTTAACAATACAGTCCAAAAGGCATGTGAGGAATTTTGCCTAACACATCTCAGCAAAAAAAGGATTGTTTACTTTTCAATTTAATGCACAAGCGCAGAAAGGTGGTAATGTCAACTCCCATTCTAGACCATGTTTGGGAAGAAGGGCTGTTACTCATGACAAAACAGTTCTCAGAACCATCATAAAAAGGCCGCTTGGAGAAAATATTAAAGGCCACGAAGGTATCCTGAAATGCCTTACAGCACAACCAACCCAGACTCAGTAGTATCAGCAGCAGCGTGCAGAAAATCAAACGCGCAAAGTCAGAATACCCAGTACCACCTGACAATGACAGCTGGAAACAAGATGCCTTTGGCAAGAAAATTCTGCCCACAGGAGTCACATCAGTAAAAGCAGCAAATTCACTGGCAATAATCTCGAGATACGACTGCGAGATTTGGAACTTGATGGCACCGTTATTAGAGTATTGGCCCGATGCTAAAAGAAAGCAGGCCCTGGACATCCTGGGAGAAAGGGAAGACGCCTCCAATAATGCGATCAACATCGAAATCGACATAGCAGAAACAGGTTTTAAACAAATCAGTAACAGCGTCGTACTACGAAGACAGGCATGGTTAAAATGCACAGATTTCAGGGCAGATGTTCAATCAAAGGCTTTCGAGGGAGACCAAACTTTTGGTCCCAAAATTGACAACGCCCTGAAAGCAATAAAAATGCACTTAGATATGGCGAGATCACTTACCACACTGACGGTGAGACACACTTTTCACTCCTTCCGAGGGGTCTCTGGTCACTCCACTGCGACTAGTAGAGGCAGAAAGGTATACCAGAGGGAGCCTCATATTCACAGACGTACTACCAACCGGGTTAGCACCGGGCATACCCATACAAACAAAAAGACTACAAGCAAGCTCCAAGAAGGTGACAGACCACATCTGTCTCTAGGGGCAAGCAGCAAAAACAAGCCTGACTTCTATCGACCAAGGACACCCATGGTCAAGCTGCAGCAAGTGGGGGGCAACTTGCAGTACCATCTACAGCAGTGGCAACAATTAACCACAGACAAAAATGGGTGTTAGACGTAATACAAAAAGAACACATCATAGAATTCCAAGGAACCCCCCTGTCCTCCTCCGATGGCCTCAATATTTGAACACCAACCACACTTAAACATCTTGACAAGCGAAGTGGAGAAACTGTTTATAAAAAACGCAATCGAAAAAGTCCCAAAACATCAGAGGGGCAAGGGCACCTACTCCAGATTCTTTGTGGTAAACAAACCGGACGACTCATGGTGACCAATTCTGGACGTAAGAAGTCTGAACAAATATGTCAAGAAACAAAAGTTAAAAATGGTCACCTTGACAGATGCCATAAAGTCAGTAAGGGAGGGCGACTTTCTAGCATCACCGGATCTCAAATATGCATACTTTCACATTCCCATTCTCAAAAGCCACAGAAAGTTCCTAAGACTTTTCGTGGGAACACATCACTATCAATTCAAAGTCCTCCAGTTTGGTTTTCTCTCAGCGCCAAGAACATTCCAAAAATGCTTAGCCCTGATAGCCGTGTTGTTCAGGAAAAGAGGATACCATGTGTATCCATATCTTGACGATTGGTTAGTACGAGCACCATCCCATTGGGCGGTGGAAATGGCGATCCAGCAGGTGTCTAGCACCCTCTTACACCTCAGCCTTGCAATGAATTCAAGCAAATTCTTCTTAAAGCCATCAAACACGCTAGTGTTCCAGGGGGCACAGTTTGTCACCACTGAGGGGCGGGTACGTCCCTCGGTAGAGAGGGCAGCATTAATACCCTGTCTAATCTTGAAATTCTACCCAGGTTCCAGGATCACAGTCAGAACCTTCATGCAACTACTAGGAACCATGCCGTCCTGCATTCCCCTAATACAACATTGCAGGTTACAAATGAGACCACCACAAGAATTCCTAGCGGATAGGTGGTCACAGCTAACAGGATCATGGAGCGAAAGGTTGACAGTAAGAAAGTCAGTCACAGAGAGCTTGCAGTGGTCGCTCACACCATCTCACATCACAAAGGGAGTCCCATTCAGAGATCCACCATTTCAAGAAACCCTGATCATGAATGCCTCACTGACAGGATGGAGCATGCATGCAAACCAGCTATCAGTAAAGGGCCGTTAGTCCCTGGCCGAGACACAACTTCACATCAACATCCTGGAGCTGAAGGCAGTAGCACACGTCCTCCGCTTATTTCAACCAGTGCTCAAGAACAACATGGTACGAATGTCCACAGACAACATGAACACAATGTATTATGTGTAAAAACCGGGGGACACAAGGAGAAGGGCTCTCTCCAGAGAAGCCCAATGACTGTGGCACTGGCCATAAAGAAGAACATCCAACTACAAGCATTCAACTTTCAGGGGAAAGAAAACGAAACTGCAAATCAACTGAACAGAGCCAACGACCAGTCACACGAATGGCAACTGGCGGACAGGAAGCTCCTACAAATCTTCAACAAGTGAGGAACACCGACCATCATTTTATTTGCCACATGGGAGAACAATAAATGCCCTCTGTTCACAAGCAGATATCTGCACCATAGACCTATAGGCGATGTGTTTGCAATGTCATGGGATGGAATATTTGCCTATGCGTTTCCCCCAACACGGTTGCCAGACATTTGGTCGAAAAAAATTGGTCGACCAGACAAATGGTCGAACCAATTTGGTCGAAAACCAAATGGTCGAATTTTTTTTTTTTTTCTTTTAACCCTTTTTTTTTATTTTTTTGGGGGGGTCCCCCCCCCACCCCCCTTTTGTTCTCTAAAAACCCCTTTTTTTACTAAACGAAAACCCGAAAAATAAATATATAAATAAAAAAAAAAATTCGACCATTTGGTTTTCGACCAAATTGCGTCGACCAAATTGCAGTCGACCAGTTTTTTTTCGACCAATTGACTGGACACCCCCCAACACCAGTGATACGCAAAGTCCTACAAATGATTGTGACAGACAGGTGCATGCTCATTCTCATAGCGCCATTACGGGCGAGACAACTGTGGTTCTCAGAGCTTGTTCACCTACCCCAGGACTGTACAAACTCTCTGGGTCAGGACTCTGACTTGCTGTCCATGTGCAACCAGCAGGTGCTACATCACAACCCAGGGGTGCTCAATTTAAAGGCCTGGCTCCTGACTTCAATGAGTTTGGACAAGTCTCACTCAAGCAGGAATGCCGAAACATCCTAAAGGCTGCCAGGGCGGATTCCACAAACAGATCATATGTATACAAGTGGAACCATTTTTGCACTTGGTGTTCTCAACAACAATTGGATCCATTAAGTGTAGAACCTCACCAGATCCTACCATCCCTATTAAAATTTGCGAAAGATGGTTTGCCACACTCATTCATCAAAGTACATTTAGCAGCAATTTCTAGATACACCAGGAAGAAAGGTAAAGCTCCCATCTTGGGAGCCTGCAACTTAAAACACTTCATGAGAGGCCTATTCCATACCTATCCCCCACAAAAGAAAGTCACACCTCAGTGGAGCTTAAACTCTGTACTTTCAGCTCTAAAGAAACCTCAGTTCGAAACCTATCGCGCCTACAGACATAAAGTTTGTGTCCTGGAAGACTGCCTTTCTAGTAGCAATCACGTCTTTCAGACAAGTGTCGGAAATACATGTACTATCTGTTAAACCTCCATATCTACGGTTTGAAAAGAACAAAGTCGTCTTAAAAATAAATCCTACGTTTGTTCCCAAAGTGTTCTCCAACTTCCACCTGCAAACCGAAGCAACCCTACCAGTTTTCTTCACAAAACCGTCCACACCAGCTGAACAGTCTCTGCACTCGCTAGACCATCGGAGAGTCCTGAAGTTCTACATAGACAGAACTAAGAATTTTTCTATGAACGTCTCCACTATTTGTGGCTTTTGGCCTGCCCCTAACAAAGGTCGACCAATTTCAAAGCAAGGTATTGCCAGATGGGTTTCCACCGTAATTTCGACGACGCTTGCTGAAGCCAATCGACCACTATCAGCAGCGCTATGGGTAGGGGTTCCCTTGGCAGTCCTGCACACCTTCGTCAAGCATTACTGCATGGATGAACAAGGAGATGCTGAAGGGGTCAGTGTGACGAGCTCCTGCATATTTCCCATAGCACAGCAGGGGTAAACAATCCATCCTTCCAGGACCATTCCTGGGCCGCGCATCTTAGAGCCTGTGGTGACATCCACGCCCTTGGCGACCCCACCATCCACCAATAAGTTCAGGCGGAGGACTTTGCCACACTACTCGGTATATTGTCTCCCATAGGTCATGCGTTTTAGTGACATCTGTGCAATTTCAGAGATTCACCACTTTTTGCAATAGACTGTCCTGATGAGCCTTCACCAGTAACCAAGAGCACATGTCTAATGAGACGTCCGTCAATCCTGGAACATGGAGCCTGCTAACATTGAAAGCACCCATGACCCATTCATGTCTAGTTGAATCATGCAATATAACAGCACACATTTGCTGGTGCTACATAGGTGCACTTAGTGCCACGTGTCCCAAAAGTGAGCACACTCGGACAGTTGACTGGGAGATCAGGAAGAGAATGGATCTCCATGTACCCCTAACAGGCAATGCAGCTGAGGCACACACAGAACATGGGGATTCACAAACAAGTGTCCTGCCACCAGTCAGATTGTTCACTGGGTCAAATCTATGGCACCACTTTTACCATGTCATATGACATTGTGTTTTTCCCACAATTCACGAAGGGATTTGGCTGTTGTTTTAGACTGCAACTTCCAGTAGCCCTCACCAGCATAGTAAATTGTGAGGTGTTACAAGAGTTGTGTGTCTGGAAAGCAGCAGACTGTAGACTATTGAAGCTGTGAGTTCCCTGCCAGACTCTTGCCCTTGAAAAAAATGTGCAATTTTTTGTGATTCGCAATGCTATTTAAGCATAAACTTGCGACAACAGCAAACTGCATACTTTTGGCACAGCAGTGCTTGTGATTTACCTAAATACCAGTTGTTATGTGTTCAGATGTTCAAGTTGCTATTTCTTGCAGTCTCAATGGATGTTGATTTACAAAATCACTAGTCCTTTAAGTGGGCTGCACACGGTCCTACTCTTCTTCCACCATTATGTTGTTTTTCTTTACAATGACATTGACCTTCAATTGACAGGATTCATATTTGAAAAACGACTTCCAGTAGGTTGTTGTAGTTTATTGGTCTAGCGAGTCTTACTTTGCTTAACTGAGTTTGACTCCTTAATGCACTCCCGCCCTGTAAGAGGATTCAATTCAACACTACAGCTAAGTCAATGCCTAGTCTGGGATACTGAATGGAAACCCTTATTGATATATCTTTAGGTCCAGTTCATGCGTTCTGGATGACTACCCCTATATAACACCCCTCTCTTGGAATCCCCCTGACCCAACTGAGCCACGAAGTAGTTCTGTTTTGCAAGTTTAAACAGTTTATTTGATAATTTAAAAAATATATATATATATCACACTTTATAATAAATTAATAATTGAATATCACACTTAATCTGAGCAGTAATCAATAATGGATAGTCCGGCACTAGCACACTTCTTTATAATCAATGATGAGTGGTTATAGGATGGATACGATAGCAACAATACTTTTATGGTTTCAAATGGATGCAATGTGGAATGAAAATGCAATACAGAAAATACTCAATAAGATTTCAACAACACAATGTAATCACTTTTCTCTGACAATCCACTCCCCCCCTTTATGCAATGCAAGGAAATGGAAGGAAAGCACACAGTTCTCAGAAATGCAATCAAATGTAATTCAGTTCAACCCAGCAAGCTTAGACTACAGGTATGAGTTTGAAATACAGGTAAAAGTGCTTTGATATGTGCTGGCAATGAAGTGAGGAATATGCTAAAAATGGTTTTAATTCCCTTTAGGAGGTTCAGGGTGAGTGAAATATACCTGGGATGAGTTCAGGCTCACTTTAGCAAGAATCTAGGAGTAACTAGCAGATTAAACAAATTTTTGGCAAAGGAAAGCAAGGAAGCTGCTGTTTTCACACGTGGCTGGATTTTTAACCAAATCGCAAATCGCGGTAAAATTCACGAGTGCGAGAATCGTGATTACAGAGAAAGTATAAGGAGTAGGAAGTCGGTTCTAGGCTCGTTGAAAAGCTGAGATTCTAAGCTTTCAGAGGAAAGTTACATCAAACGGTTCCAGAGATACAGACGATTAAATAAAGGTAGTTTTTCGGATTTGAAATTTTAATAGTTCAAAGCGACAGGTTACAGCTTGCAGCTAGTAAATGACAAGTAACAGCTTTGCAAATGACAGGTGACAGTTATGAGGCAGTTCTGGTTAGATTAAAATAGATTGAATTATATTATTTTAACTAAGAGATTGGTTCTGCACAGTTCTGCTAGGTACTCACAATATAATTTTAAAAGGAATGGGCCTCGCCACGGATCTGGTCAACAGGTTTTCTTCACTCGCCACGGACGGTTTCTGCGCACAGCGTCTGGGTCAGCTCTACTCTGCTGGTCTGGGTCTCTGGTTCTGATCAGGTCTGTGGGTCCGGATACAGCGGTCTCCGGTTCAGCTGGTCTTGCTCTGGATACAACACTGCTCTCTGGCAAATGGCAAGAGCTCTTGCAAATAATTCAAACAGCTCGCTTGGCTGTGAATAGTGGCAATGATTTGAGGCCTGCTAAAGAGGGATTTAGCTTGTAGTTGACCTCTCTGCTACAAATTCTGAAGTAAAGTCTTGGTCTCTGAAGGTGGATAGATTGAAGTCTCTATGTTGGCTCTCTGGAGGTTGATGGAGGTAAAGTATGGATTTTCCCGGCAGAGCGTCCCGCAGCAGATGGAATAGAATGTCCCTATCTGTCCTGACTGTCTGCTTTTATGTGTTTTGAAAGTGGGTGGAGAGGCTAGCTTTCTAGGCCCTACCCCTCTCCACTTGTCATTGGCCACTTCCTCCTCTTCCCCTTGATTGGGGGAATGAAATGAAGTGTCATCATGATGAGGTCTGTTTGTGATACAGAGAACCCGCCCCTGTCAACTTTATACACAATCTATATTTGACCTAAAGACATATTTTATAGATACACAGTGGTTTGAAATTACATGCACCCATCACATATCACATGAGGTAGCCCCTGTTCCAATTCTGCTCTTCCTGGGGGCTTGCATTCAGAAATGGCAACCTTTGGTGCTTTTTAGTGGGTTTTGCAACATCAGATTTTTCTCCAGATTTATACACATGTACACGGCCTGTCCATACATACTCCAGTAAATTACCATGCCTCTAGCTTAAACACAGAGTCTGTAGTATACATAAATAGCAGGGTTTTGCCCCAGAACATCACACAAATTGGAGTTTGGGCTTGAATCGAAGGCACATTTTTAAAATGAAGGCTCTCAAAGTTATACATTCCTGTCATTTGATTACAAAGAGTTATCAGTGTTTCTGTAAAATATATATTTTGCTTTCAATTCAGTTCTCAGAGTGTTGGAGTCCGCCTCCAAGACTTGGGTGGGTCAGTGATCACATGTGTCTTCTGGCAGGCAGACCTTTGTTGACAGGAAACAGTCAAAATCAACATATTCTATTCAAGTGCAATAGCCTATTGTGTGGTCTCCAGGAGGTTGAGGTCAGCAGACCAGGGGGTCACTTTGCATTTGGTTATTATAACCATGTGATATCCTGGGCTGTGGTGTGAATCTCTTGAGGTGAGAGGGTTTCCCAGGCTTCTGGCCTCTGGGAACAGCAGGTGGCTAATTTTTAATTAAAATGCAGCCTTTGAAGTCAGCTGAGTCAAATCCCTTTGTCAGCAACTGCACTTAGTTCTCCTGTCAGAGTTTAGACCGCTAGGGCCGCCTTGAGGATTTTGTTGGTACTGCATCCATTTTTGGGATCTTTCTTGGATTAATGCATTCCAAACAGGAATGGTTCTTACATGGTAGTAAATAATCCTTGCTTAACATTGTTTTGAAGGGGCTCCTTACAGTAAAATGGTTATGTGGAACCCCACAAAAGGGTTGAATGTTTAAAGTGGTCCGGTGAGCCACGATTTCAGCAACTTTTTGACATCAGTAACAGTGGATTTTGTTAACAAAGATCTTTCTTTACACTGGTGGGTGGCAAGTGAGGTAACCATTTTGGTGTGCGCACAAACTGCGTGGTTCTCCTGGATTCTGGTGCACTTGTGGGCTTTTTGGCCATCTTGGATTTTCTAAGCCCACAGCAGCAAATGTTGCAGCATGATAGCTCAAACGTGGGTCAGGACACCCAACAAATCCCCCCACGTGACTGCCCTTTGAATTTGAGTCGATGGGGAGTCGGGTGCACAAGGGTTTTGACCCATGCACTGGTCTGTCCGCATAATCTTCTTCCAATTCTGCAAATGGCACAGTTCAGCATCTTTTCCTCCATCCGGTACTGATCGATCGGTTCTCCTCACCGGTCCTGATGGGAATATTGGGCGGTACCCTGGGCCCCTCGCGTCTCTGCTCCCGGTCTCCGGATCGTCCTCCCTGGCCAGTCTCAAGGTTTTCTTTCTCCTAGGACGACAAAGGAAGAGCGGCAATACCTATTCATAGACATTTTTCCCCCACCATTGATATAGTGGGGTGGCATATACATTTATAGTCAAAACATATGAACATGCACATTTCTTTTTGCATTCAAAAACGAAAACACCCACATTGAGAAACTCAGAATTTGATAGGCGATATGTAGGATATTTTAAGTTAGAACTGAATTAATCTGAGACAGTCCCCTCTAGGATTCCAGAGGATTCCTCCAGTTGTTGCAGAGTGTGCCTGGGATGGCAACACTTTAGCTGATTTATATGTACCCACTTGTCTTCCCCCTCTGCCAAACCGCCTTTGGGGATGCGGATCTTGTAGGCCACAGGGGAGATCTTGTCTATAATCTCATAGGATCCCTTCCATGTAGGCAAAAATTTTCGCTGCTTGGCCTGGTTCCTTTGGAAATTGTATAGATAGACCCAGTCCCCCACCTGATATTCCTTCCTGGAGGTTTTCAGGTCATAGTGGGTCTTCATATTCTCAGCTGATCTTTCTAGATTCCGCTGAGCATAGGCAAAAGCATGTTGAAGGTGTTTCCTTAAATTCTCCACATACTCATGAGTTGTGGAGGCATTTATTAGTGTCTGCTCTTGGGTCCTGTAGAGCAAATGCTGCGGAAGCACCATCTTGCGTCCAGTCATCAACTCAAATGGTGACATTTTGGTTGCAGATGAAGGGGTAGACCTGATGGCCATTAGGACCAGAGGTAATCGGATATCCCAACTTGGCCCAGAATCTGCCACAAACGTTTTTAATATGCTCACAATTGTCTGGTTGTAGCGTTCTACTGCTCCAGAAGAAGCTGGCCTGTAAGCAATATGTAACTTCCTTTTGACCCCCAGTATCTCCCACATCTTTGTCATTACTTCACTGGTGAAGTGGCTACCCCTGTCTGACTCAATCCTTTGAGGTAGACCAAAACGGGAAAAGATGTGGTTGATCATCAGGGCAGCTGCCGTTTCTGCCTTGCAGTTTGGGGCTGGGAGACATTCCACCCACTTGGTAAACAAGCATGTCACAGTCAACATGTACTTATTCCCCCTAGCGGAGCGAATCAAGGGGCCTACAAAGTCGATTTGTAAATCTGACCATGGCAGTGTCAGCCCCCTCTTTTGGAGAGGCGCCCGGTGTGTGAGGGATGTTGGCTGAAATTGTGCACACACAAGACAACCCTTCAAGTATTGGTTGAGGTCCTAGCCCATGTGTGGCCAGTATGCAACCTCTCTTAAGATTTCCAGTGTTGTGTGAAACCCCCTATGACTGGCGGTGGCCGCATCATGGGCGTGACTTAACATCAGGCTTCGGAATGAGGTAGGAACCACCCACTGATCGTGGCCAGCTTTGGATTTCATTACCAACAAACCGTCTTGGATCCGGAACATTTTTGGACATTTCATCAACACTCTAAGGTCCTCTTTCCCGTTGTAATCGGTATCCGTCAGGGGAAAGTTCTCAGGGTCCTCAATGTGTTGGTAAAATGTAACAATTATTGGATCCCCCTTCTGAGCGGTAATCAAATCAGCATCAGGGGTCTCCTTGCTCTATTGTGCAATTGAAAGGTCATTGTGAGCATTTGTCTGGGACCTAGTGATAGCAGTGACCTGGATTTCCCCCAACAGGGACTCAATCTCAATTAGATCCCCTTGGATGGCCCCGGTTTTGGCCAGCTGATCAGCTAAGTCATTTCCAGTTTTGTCTGGTCCCTCTATTTTGGAATGACCCTTGATCTTCTTCCAGTAGGTGGTCATCCCATTCGATGTGACCAGATCATCAATGTTTTGGATCAACTTCCCATGTTTCAAGGGTTTGTTGTTAGCACATAACATGCCTCTGGTTTTCCAATTAACCAGGTGCTCCACGAACCCGTTCCGTACATAATCCGAATCTGTGATTATGACCAGTTCGTGGAGTTGATGTTGGACAGCAGTGAGGATGGCTTGATGCACAGCCATCAATTCTGCCACCTGACTACTTCAGGGACCAATTTTGTATCCAGGTGAGGGTTCTGGGAACTCCTTCACCCATGCATTCCCTACGCCAGCCACCAGTTCTTTCTCCCCGTCGTTGTCAACATGGTACGAGCATCCATCCACATAGACAGTGGGCATTCCCTCACACTTGTCCTCTTCAAAGACTTTGTGTGGGGAATTAAGGTATGCCTACTTGTTGTCCTTGATTTTTAGACTTTCGTCCTCGAGACAGTTTTCTCTGGCACAATCATGCAAGTCAGCCAGACCTTGCGCAAGGGGACTCTTCTTGTTTTGGCCATATCTGACCTCCACAGGAAAGCCTTGCATTGACAGAATCCAGGAAGTAATTCGGGAATTACTCACATTTCCGGCCCGGATTCTGTCACTTTGGAGATATTGCAGAGGCTGGTGTGGAGTCTCCACTATGATGTGTTCCCCATGGATAAACGGACGGTAATTCTTCAATGCCATCACCGTTGCCAGGAGTGCCTTCTCACAATCGTTGAATTTTTCCTCCACAGAGGATAAAGTTTTGCTCGCATAGGAGATTACTTTATTGACCTTGTCATGCTTTTGGTATAATACTGCCGTCAAGCACGTATTAGAGAACCCGGTCTCCAGGAAGAACTCCTTGTTTCTGACAGGGTAAGCTAGGCAAGGCGCTTGTGAGAGGCTTCTCTTGAGTTGTTTTACCGCCTCGGCTTGTTCTGGACCCCATTCCCACTTGACCCCCCCTTCAGGAGATGAATCAGGGGTCTGGTGATCTCTGCGTAGCCCTCAATGAACTTTCTGCTGTAATTAGTCAGTCCAAGGAGGCTTCTTAGTTCCCGCAGAGTTGCGGGGTCTTTCAGTTTCTGAAGTGCTTCCACTTTCTTTTCCTGGGGACAGAGACCCTGATGAGTAATCTCATGCCCCAAGAAATTAACACGGGTTCTACACCACTGTGCTTTCTGAAAGGAAAGTTTTGCTCCGGCGGCCCTCAACTGGGTCAGAACATAACGGATCTCCGCTATGTGTTCCTCCACAGATGAACTTTTGATGAGGACATCATCTACATAAGCCAGGTTACCCCTCGCACCCAGGTCGGGCATGGCCTTATGTAGGAAAATGTTGAATTCATTGCCGGAGTTGAGGTATCCGAAGGGAGTCCGGGTCCATGTATACTGCTGGCCCCCAAAGGTAAAAGCCAGCTTGTATTGGTCCTCCCTATTGACCGGCACGGTCCAGTATCCATTGGTCAGGTCTATTGCAGTGAATACCTGTGACCCCTGAATCTGGGCCAGCCCTTGGTCAATGTAGGGAAGAGGCCATCGGGAAGTATGGACCCGTTTGTTGAGCTCCCTAAGGTCAGCGCAGAGTCTCCACTGGCCGTTTGGCTTTAATATTCCCAGCACCGGATTATTGAAGGTGCTGTGGACGGGACGGATTATTCCCCTGGACTCAAGGTTCTTAATTATTTCAGTAAGGGACTCCATTGATGCGAGAGGCAAGCGATATTGCTTCACAAACACTGGAGTCATGCCAGGGTCTGTGGGGATTGTTGTTGTGTGGATGTCAGTGCGACCACAGTCATATGAGTCTACCGCAAAGAGATCTTGGAAATCCAAGAAAACTTGTTTCAACTTTTGCTTTTGTTCCAGAGTCACACAGGCATCAGCTAGGTTGACTCTCTCTTCCACCATCTGCCTGAAGCCTGGAAAGACTTCTGGTTTGGCTATTTCAGCGGCCTCCTCCAGCTGGGTGGAGAAGTCCCTGGTCAGAGTGCTGATTTGGACTGGAGGCTTCAGGTGGGAAAGGCAACCCTCATGGACCTGGAAAATCACCTCATCCCTCCTGAAGTCACAAGTCACATCTTCCTTACCATAAGGGCAGGAAGTGTACACCAGGAAGTTCCCCCCATGCCGGGTAAAAATCCTGTCTGGTGTTGTATTGTCCTCACTGTCACTGTCAAAACAGTCCTTGGGAATTGGTCCTACCAGTTCATTTCCTAAATCGATGGAAAAATGTCGGTCATCAACCGCCATTCCAATAATGGTGCCTGCGGCTAGAGTAATACTCTTTAAGTCGCTGTTATCCACCTCTATTAGAATGGTGTCATGTTCTATGTTGACTAATGGAGTTGGGTTTACCCCCAACCCTTGCTGTTGGAGAGAAGCGTTTACATGTATGTAAGCATCAGGGTTTTTCAAATGTTGTCCTCTTTTAACTTTCACTTCCAGGGAGAATTGTCGGGTCCTTTCTGGGATGGTGACTTCCTCTTTAATCTGAATTTCAACTGCATATGGTAGCAATTGAGCTGACCTAAATGCTTTTTCTGGATCATCAAAGCCCATGGGATTATCCGCTAATCGGGACCAAGCTTTGAAGTTTATTAGGTCCAAACTAACGGCAAAGCGATTGAGAATGTCACTGCCTAAGTAAAAGGCGGCAGTGACGTCTCGCACGACCCAACAAGTCTGGACTATGCTCTTGTTGCCAATGGAGATTTTGAGCATACACCTGCTTGGCAGGAGATGTTTGGAATTAGGTGCTTCCAGGTCCATTTCCCATCTGTCTATCAGTTTGAATGTGGGAATGGCTGGATCTTTTGGGAGTTGGCAGAACATGGCTTCGCTGATGAAGCTCTTAACGTTGTTCACACTCGAGCGAGAACAGAGTCCTTCCCATCATTTAACTGAACAGGGATGAACAACTGCTCTCCAATTTGCTGAATATCAGCCAGGCTCTGAGCTGATTTCACATCTTTCTGGACTATAGGAGTGGGAGTTTCTGATTGTGGATTAGTAAAGAATTTCAGGGTGTTTCCTTCCAGTGTGGAATACCACCTTAATCTGGAAGGGAGGTTGATTTTCAGAAATAGAGAGGACCCCCCATCACCAGTCTGTTGTCCTACTGCTATTACTGTCACGTCTGGAATTTGGTTATTCCTGAAGTGGAATTCTACTTGTTCAGATTTTTGTTCAACCATGTGGCATGTGCCGTTTAAACTAACATGGTTGACACTCTGTTTTAATTTTATGGGTCGGCTAGTCTGGGTCCAGAGGACCTTGTTTACGCAATCTATTAGGGGTGACAACCTTCTCAGGAGGTCATTCCCTAGTAAACAAGGGGTGCCCTCTGGAGTCACAACTATGACCGGGTGTTTCAACTTGTGTCGCCCAATTTTAATGTCCCAATCTGCCGTCCCCTCGACGGGAATTTCCTTCGCGTCAAAGTTCTGGAGTTGTCCAGGAAGTGAGGTGAGAGGAATCTGGTAATTCCCTCCCCTTCCTGCATTCAGTTCATCAAAGGCCCTTCTGGACAGAAGGGTAGCTTGAGATCCCGTGTCCACCAGCGCTGAAATCGTACCCTGCCCCTGTACTTGTACCGGGGCATAATATCTTCCCTCCTTCTCCTCAAGGGGGCACAGATAATGCACATTTCTGGACAACTGGTGGGCTAACTTTCTGGTTTTGGACATTGCAAGAGAAGAAATTTGGGCAGAATTCTGTGGAGAGCCTTGGGAATCTGAAAGAAAAAGTTGGCAACTGGAGATCAGAGCCATTGTGGGTTCCCCTGGATCCGGTTCTGGGCCGCCCCCCCCTTTTTGGAGGCAGTCATCAGGTTGGGTTTGAACCAGGGGATTTTGGTATTGTGGGTTCTGGGATGAGATGATGGGCAGCGGTAGCTCAGTCTCCATATCTCCCCAGTCTGAATTGGCATCCCTTGGGACCCATTTTTCCTTGGGAGGAGTTCCCCCATCTTTGAAGGAGAAGGTCCTTTCCCCAGGATCCTCTGAGGATCCCTCTCCCTCAAATTGGAAGACCTGTACCTCCTCCACAAAGTGGTTCTGTTTGGGTCCTTTGTTTCTCCTACCCCCCCTCTGCTCCTTGGGAGGCTGGCTTTCAGGGGCAGGAGATTTTGTTTCCGGTTCCTGGTTTTCCAGGGGCTGTTTACAAGTTGGGAAGGAAGCTTCCTCCAAGGCTTTACACCCCCCTTCCCCTTGTGCCTCCTCCCTGGGAACCGGTGTGTTATCGGGGTGCTGCCCCCGTCATTGTTCTGGAGCACCAGGTCCAGAGTTTGGGGCATTCTGTGGTGGCATGCTCATCTGAGGGTTCTGTTGAGCCCTCAGTATGTGACCCAGATCCCGTGCCATATTTTGGACCTGGCGCTCTAACTGAGAAACCCGTTCAGGCTGATACGGGGCTCTATTTTCTCCCCTGGGCTGATCCCGGGAAAGGTAGCTATCCCTTCTCTGGTAGTACCCCTGGTTGGGAAGATTTTGGTACCCCTCCACCCTTGGCCTCCCCTCTTCCGGATTAGGTTGTCTGGGCTCAGGGAATTGGGGAAAGAAGGATGGATGATTTTGGGGCTGGAGGTTGGGTGGATACCTGGGGAAAAAGTTCTGCCCAGGATTTGGAGAATTTCTGCCCTCCGGTGGGAAGTTAGGAGGAAAGTTCCCTGGGTTAGGTGCTTGGCTGGATCCCCCCCTTGGGCTGGAGGAGTCCACACATAACCCAGGATGGGTCGATTTCCCTTGTAACGGGGACTTACATAATCAGGAGAGCGAGGGACCCCATTTGTGGGGCTGCCTCCTTGGCTCCCTGTCTGTGACTGGCCTGAGGACCTTCTGGGCCTAGCATTATTAGGTGCAGGTAGGTGTTTAGGCCCCCCCCATCTCCAAATCCAAAACGGGGGCAACCTTTACCTCTGCCACCTTGGCAGCAGCAGGGGTGCTGTTGGTTTTGGGGTTTTTGGGCTGGTTTTTGTTTTCCACCGGTTTCTGCACCTCGTAGATGCGGGTGGCTTGTTCAATGACCCATTCTAAAGATCGTTTCTCATGAAAATCTCTCACGAGCTGGGTCATTATGTATTTGGGCAAGGCATGGAAAAAAGTATTAACAAATTCTCTGCTGTCTGTGCGCACCCTTCTGGTGGTCTGCGCAAAGGCACGTTTCAGTTCTTGCACGAATTCTTGTGGGGCCTGATCCTCCCCACATTGCAAATTGTAGGCTGCCTTGCGAGCCTCTTGAGGATTTCTGTGAACAGAAAAATGTTTCAAGATGGCCGCCTTATAGGTGGACCATCTTAAATGATTTTGGTCCTCCAGCCCCGCAAAGAAACTGGAGTATTCTGGTGAGAAGGTCCACTTTACATATTGGATACAGCTTTGGCTGTCCTTCAAATGAAAAGTCTCCATCATTTGCTCATAGAGCTCCAAGTGTTCACAAGCAGAGTAGTTGGCGTTCTTATGATAAGGCGTGATGACACTCCTGATTGCCTTAATCTGTTTCAATGGGTCCTTAAGCAAGGCCCTTTTTGCCTTATTGGCCTTTTTGGTTCGGTAACCTTGGTCCATTCATCCTCTGACTCAGAGGCACTGCTCCCAGAGGTTCCTGTCTGCTCTTCCAGGTTTTCCCGGATTCTGCGAGCCTGGGAGTGGCTGGCAGAATGTGGGGACCTGGTCTCCTGTGTCCTGCGCTGTTCAGAGGAGTCTTCAGATTCCTCCTTGCTGCCAGGATTTGATGGGTACCCCCCCACGGACCTAACTGGGCAGAAGTTTTCAGGATGCCCTTAATGGGCCTATTCTCCTGGGGTTCCCCACTAAATTGCACTGTGCTTGGGTGCCCATACCCGGATGCCCGCCCATCCATTCCTGGGAGGTGCTGGCCTATGAGTCCCATGCTTCTGGCTGGATAGTAATCTGCCATCCCTGTGGCCCGGTGCTCATGTGCGCCAGGGGACATGGGGGTGGCAGAGTCCAGGGACTGAGAGAGATAAAGGCCTCTGGTACTAGGGCTCCTGAGGTTATGCTCAGGAGTTTCCCTTTCACAGCGAACCTGGTCTCTATCCGTCCCTGCTCCCTGTTGCAATGCAAGAGCCTGCGCCTTCAGTTCCTCAGTTAAGGCCTTACTAGACTCTATCAGTCTCTTCTGCATCGCTACCTGTTGTTGGAGCCTATCATTGTGCTGGCAGAGAGCCTCATTCTCTCTCTGCATTTCCTGATTGGTCCTGGAGCACTGGGCCAGTCTTTGCTGCAGGAGGGTTACCTCCTGAGCTGTATCCCTATTGGCCTGCTCCTTTCTTGCCAGAGCATCCTCCACCTTCCTGGTGTGCTCTAACAAGTTATGGTGTTCTTTTTGGAGGTCACCCAGTCCCTGGAGGGCCAGGTGATTTTCTTCCATTTTCCTTTTTAAGTGGCAGACTTCCTGGCCTAAAGTATCCCTTTCCTGACTAAGAGCCTGCATCTGTGCCGCCAGGTCGTCCCTTTGCCTTTGGAAGGCACCAGTTTTCTGGCGCTCCTGGTCAAACTCTGCCTGGGTATCCAGGTCTTTCAAAATCAGTTTATTGCTCTCTGCCTTCTCCCTATCTAGGTGTCTTTGCAGGGTGACTACCTGCTCAGCACATGCCCTATTGAAGTCTAACTGTTGCTCCAGCTTTTTCTGGCTCTGCAGTAGGGAGTCCAAACCTTCTTGGTACTCCTTCTGCAAGGCCAGAAATCTGGTATCCTGGTCCGCCTTTTCCTGTTGCAGTACATCCATATCCCTCTTTATTTTAGTGATGTACCGTCTGCTGTCTTTTTCTGACTCCTGGCTCCTGAGCAGCCTCTGCTCAGAAGAGTCCAGATCAGATTGGGCCTTCTGTAATGCCAGGAGTTGCCTACTCGCCAGATCTTGGCCTTCAGCACATTTGTCCTGCATGGCTCCCATATGTAAATATAAATATGCCGCTACCCTGGCAATCTTGTGGTGCTCATCCTTGGCCTTCGGGGCCATGTATAGTTCACTCAGGGCCACATGTAGGGGACCCTGATCTCCCCATATATCTGACCCTGTTTCAGTGACCTGTTGCGCGATTGCCTGCAACCAGACCGTTTGGTCCTGATGAGTCCACTCACCTCTCACAAATAGCTTATGTAAGAAGTGTTCTCTGGCTATTTTCATATCTACCAAGGTCGTCATTCTAGAGATTGGTCTCTGTCCTGACTTACAGAAATTTGTATTTTATTTTTGCAAAACAGACCTTTTCCTTAGAGCGTTCCTTTGAGGAGTGCTTTACAGCGTAACACAGCGTGGTGATCCGACCGGATATGTGTATGTGGTCAGCTGGCACGCTGTATTAATCTGCACAAGTGATAGATCTAACCCAAACGTCCGGCTCGAGCCCCCAATTTGTAAGAGGATTCAATTCAACACTACAGCTAAGTCAATGCCTAGTCTGGGATACTGAATGGAAACCCTTATTGATATATCTTTAGGTCCAGATCATGCGTTCTGGATGACTACCCCTATATAACACCCCTCTCTTGGAATCCCCCTGACCCCACTGAGCCACGAAGTAGTTCTGTTTTGCAAGTTTAAATGGTTTATTTGATAATTTAAACAATATATATATATCACACTTTATAATAAATTAATAATTGAATATCACACTTAATCTGAGCAGTAATCAATAATGGATAGTCCGGCACTAGCACACTTCTTTATAATCAATGATGAGTGGTTATAGGATGGATACGATAGCAACAATACTTTTATGGTTTCAAATGGATGCAATGTGGAATGAAAATGCAATACAGAAAATACTCAATATGATTTCAGCAACACAATGTAATCACTTTTCTCTGGCAATCCACTCCCCCCCCTTTATGCAATGCAAGGAAATGGAAGGAAAGCACACAGTTCTCAGAAATGCAATCAAATGCAATTCAGTTCACCCCAGCAAGCTTAGACTACAGGTATGAGTTTGAAATACAGGTAAAAGTGCTTTGATATGTGCTGGCAATGAAGTGAGGAATATGCTGAAAATGGTTTTAATTCCCTTTAGGAGGTTCAGGGTGAGTGAAATATACCTGGGATGAGTTCAGGCTCACTTTAGCAAGGATCTAGGAGTAACTAGCAGGTTAAACACATTTTTGGCAAAGGAAAGCAAGGAAGCTGCTGTTTTCACACGTGGCTGGATTTTTAACCAAATCGCAAATCGCGGTAAAATTCGCGAGTGCGAGAATCGTGATTACGGAGAAAGTATAAGGGGTAGGAAGTCGGTTCTAGGAGATTCTAAGCTTTCAGAGGAAAGTTACACCAAGTTCCTAGCCCAAACGGTTCCAGAGATACGGACGATTAAATAAAGGTAGTTTTTCGGATTTGAAATTTTAAAAGTTCAAAGCGACAGGTTACAGCTTGCAGCTAGAAAATGACAAGTGACAGCTTTGCAAATGACAGGTGACAGTTAGGAGGCAGTTCTGGTTAGATTAAAATAGATTGAATTATATTATTTTAACTAAGAGATTGGTTCTGCACAGTTCTGCTAGGTACTCACAATATAATTTTAAAAGGAATGGGCCTCGCCACGGATCTGGTCAACAGGTTTTCTTCACTCGCCACGGACGGTTTCTGCGCACAGCGTCTGGGTCAGCTCTACTCTGCTGGTCTGGTCTGGGTCTCTGGTTCTGATCAGGTCTGTGGGTCCGGATACAGCGGTCTCCGGTTCAGCTGGTCTCTCCCTGGATACAACACTGCTCTCTGGCAAATGGCAAGAGTTCTTGCAAAGAATTCAAACAGCTCGCCTGGCTGTGAATAGGGGCAATGATTTGAGGCCTGCTAAAGAGGGATTTAGCTTGTAGTT
Organism: Ambystoma mexicanum; assembly: GCF_040938575.1. Lineage (NCBI taxonomy): Eukaryota > Metazoa > Chordata > Amphibia > Caudata > Ambystomatidae > Ambystoma > Ambystoma mexicanum. The sequence continues at coordinate 291,493,270 of NC_090936.1, read as the reverse complement.
GACCTCTCTGCTACAAATTCTGAAGTAAAGTCTTGGTCTCTGAAGGTGGATAGATTGAAGTCTCTATGTTGGCTCTCTGGAGGTTGATGGAGGTAAAGTATGGATTTTCCCGGCAGAGCGTCCCGCAGCAGATGGAATAGAATGTCCCTATCTGTCCTGACTGTCTGCTTTTATGTGTTTTGAAAGTGGGTGGAGAGGCTAGCTTTCTAGGCCCTACCGCTCTCCACTTGTCATTGGCCACTTCCTCCTCTTCCCCTTGATTGGGGGAATGAAATGAAGTGTCATCATGATGAGGTCTGTTTGTGATACAGAGAACCCACCCCTGTCAACTTTATACACAATCTATATTTGACCTAAAGACATATTTCATAGATACACAGTGGTTTGAAATTACATGCACCCATCACATATCACATGAGGTAGCCCCTGTTCCAATTCTGCTCTCCCTGGGGGCTTGCATTCAGAAATAGCAACCTTTGGTGCTTTTTAGTGGGTTTTGCAACATCAGATTTTTCTCCAGATTTATACACATGTACACGGCCTGTCCATACATACTCCAGTAAATTACCATGTCTCTAGCTTAAACACAGAGTCTGTAGTATACATAAATAGCAGGGTTTTGCCCCAGAACATCACACAAATTGGAGTTTGGGATTGAATCGAAGGTACATTTTTTAAATGAAGGCTCTCAAAGTTATACATTCCTGTCATTTGATTACAAAGAGTTATCAGTGTTTCTGTAAAATATATATTTTGCTTTCAATTCAGATCTCAGAGTGTTGGAGTCCGCCTCCAAGACTTGGGTGGGTCAGTGATCACATGTGTCTTCTGGCAGGCAGGCCTTTGTTGACAGGAAACAGTCAAAATCAACATATTCTATTCAAGTGCAATAGCCTATTGTGTGGTCTCCAGGAGGTTGAGGTCAGCAGACCAGGGGGTCACTTTGCATTTGGTTATTATGACCATGTGATATCCTGGGCTGTGGTGTGAATCTATTGAGGTGAGAGGGTTTCCCAGGCTTCTGGCCTCTGGGAACAGCAGGTGGCTAATTTTTAATTAAAATGCAGCCTTTGAAGTCAGCTGAGTCAAATCCCTTTGTCAGCAACTGCACTTAGTTCTCCTGTCAGAGTTTAGACCGCTAGCGCCGCCTTGAGGATTTTGTTGGTACTGCATCCATTTTTGGGATCTTTCTTGGATTAATGCATTCCAAACAGGAATGGTTCTTACATGGTAGTAAATAATCCTTGCTTAACATTGTTTTGATGGGGCTCCTTACAGTAAAATGGTTATGTGGAACCCCACAAAAGGGTTGAATCTTTAAAGTGGTCCGGTGAGCCACAATTTCAGCAACTTTTTGACATCAGTAACAGTGGATTTTGTTAACAAAGATCTTTCTTTACACTGGTGGGTGGCAAGTGAGGTAACCATTTTGGTGTGCGCACAAACTGCGTGGTTCTCCTGGATTCTGGCGCACTTGTGGGCTTTTTGGCCATCTTGGATTTTCTAAGCCCACAGCACCAAATGTTGCAGCATGATAGCTCAAACGTGGGTCAGGACACCCAACAGCCAAAGAGGTGAACTATTTCAGAGACTGAAGCTGTGATTTCCAGCTATTTTCCTTAGGCTGTTGTCTGAGTGCTAACCATGTTATTTTTAGGGTTAACGGTTAAGAGCAGAAAAGTGACATCACACGGTTGAAAAGCAAGCTTGTGCAGGGTCGTCTAACCATTTGCTTTTTCACATGCCCTCTTCGCTATGTTTGTGCTTTAGTTGAAGCTGCGCGCAACGCACCAACCTACCAACTGAAGCATTCCGTGAGGTTTTCAGGATTCCCAAGAAAAGCATGCATGATCAAAATGTCCCCAGAATGCCTTTCAGCGGACATGAGTTGCATATCGGTTAGTCATTCTGAAATCCTGCCTGGATTTAAGGATTTTGCTGGCCAATGAGTCCAGTCCTTCACGAAAGCTGTTCACCTAGCTTTCTTTAAAACGATCAAAAAGTAGGTCTAAAAAATTAGTGATATCTATGTCCGCGGAGACACTTCCCTGTTCGCTCCACAGGCAGGACACCGAGTGGCTAATGGGCTTGCGTCATGTCCGCGGACACGCAACGACGCGTCCGTCGATTGGCTGGAGTGAGGTGTGATGTGCGTCAGATTGTTCCGATGCGCCTGCCATCTTGGATCCGCCGACAGCGCGGCGGCGAACAGCGGCGAAATGCAGTTTTGGGGAGTGTTTTGGTGTGCAAGAGTGCTTGGGGAGATTTAGGGAGGAAGAGATGGGTGAAATACTGTATTTGTTTAGGTGGCAGGTGCTACTGATGTATTAGCCATGCCCGCGCTGTCCGGGATGTTCATAATGACTGAAAATGAGGGGTTTCCTAAGGATAGTACTGCCGTCCGTGCTGTGCGCAGGCAAGTTGAAACTGTTCTAAGGACACGCGTGGTGTTAGTGGACTTTAAAATTGAGTATATGCCGCAGTTAAAATTTTTCAATCTACGGGTGTCATACTGAGTTATAAGCCACCATGGATGAGATATGCTGTGGTGGTTGGGGCCAGGACTTAGAGGCTCGGGTGCATGGCCGTGGGCCGTAGGCCATACACCCGAGACTCTAGGCCCTGGCCACAACCACCACGGCATATCACAACCATAGATCACACACATAGAATTGAATATCTATCACATGTTTGAAGTTATACTTACTGTTTGATTTGTTGAGATTCGATATATTTTTTACATGAGTTTGGTATCTGTAGGAAATATTCTTTTTCAATTTCTGTGATAAAAGAAAAGAGTATGTTAGTGTATGTATTCAATAAAGACTTATTACATTGCATAACAGACATTTCAGCTTTTTTTTGGACCCTCATATTTGGTTTACAAACCAGTGTACTGCGCATTTTGCTCAGTTTATGTGTTTGTTTTTCAAATCATTGGGTCTGTGAAAAAAAAAAAATCCTGTCAGATTAAAAAAAAAACTTTTTTTGTTATGCTACAGTCTATTTGTTTGTTTACTTTCAGTGTTCACTTGTTGTTTCTGGTTAATGTTATATCTGTTGCCTTGTTGCAGACTTCTGAAGCAGTTAGATACCTGTTGGCGTATTCTAACTGTCTATTTATTGTTACAATTTAGTGGTATTCATTTATCTGTTTGGTTGTTATAGAATCTTGGGCCAGTTAGATACCTGATGGTGTATTCTAACTGTTTATAGTTTTTTAATTGAATTTTTGTTAATGTTGAAGTACAGATTAATTATTACATTTTGGTTTTAAGAAGATTAAATAAGCGTTTGTAAGATTTGCTGGTAATCTCTGCTTTAGAGTAATGGTACTATCATTACATTCGAACCATCCACATTTCTTTTTAATGTATGCAGTGTAGTGACCTGCATTGGTTGTGGCTTCTGCGTGGTAGATTATACCTATTGTTGTGAAGGTTTTCTTACCAAGTGATACTTGACCGTGTGTGAATCCAGTCAGCTTGCAATTGTTTTGGTACCATCTGCATTGTAACGTAGAAGCATTAGTATTACGTAGTTCTCCAGCATGGGGTCTGGCATGGATTCACATGCTCCTGAATATTCCCCGTCGTCAGGCTGGGAATCCTCAGTAAAGAAAAAATCAGTTTCAGTTTCGTTTCGGAACTGTCTTTCTCCTAATAACCAATCACTGGTCTCTGGGTCATACTGCCCCCAGCCAATGACTGCCCTCTACCTAAGCCCCTCCTCTGGCAACCATCTTCAGATTTTTACCGCACGTTCAAGTGTTGGGAGTCCTCGTGCTATAGCTCTCGAGCTTTTACTGTGTTTTGCGATTTTTCAAAGAGATAACCCTCATTTTTTCAGTCAATCGAGCCTCAAGCTCCACCGTTTCTACTTCCGATCAACAGGGACCTGTTTCAGATTTTTCTACGCCCCTCAAGGGCGAAGTTTTCATCGAGTCCCGCTTCTTGGAGGATTCCAGAAGATTCTTTGAGGCCTACCCCACGTGGGCATGGCCCAGGGAAAAGGGAGCATGACACCCGGATACAAGCTGTTCAGGAGCTGCCCTGGATGCGGATTGCAGAATGTCTTCAAGGAGGACGAGCATTCTAGATGCCTCTATTGCCTTCATGAAGACAAAACGCACTTGGGGAAGGACTGTGCATTTTGCAAGAACATGTCGGAGTGGACCATGAAGGATCGGCGTATCCGCCTCACCAACTGGCTGGAGGGGAAGAGCCCAGCAGCAGGTGAGAAGAAGAAGACGTCCGAGCGGTCTTCCAAAGGGTCGGGCTCCTCGGCTGCCAGGCAGGGTGCACTTTCACCGACGCCATCAACCACGAGCCAACGCTCTGGCTCGGGGAAAAGGAGGTCAGAGAACCCGGGTAAGCTTCGGCAGAAGTCCCGGTCGATCCCGACGGAGACAGCCGAGGGGGAGTGAGGCAGCGACCCTCCCCCCAAGGTGAATGCCTCAAGAGCGTCCAAAGTCATCAAGGCTTTGATTCACCCAGCTAAGGCCTCTATCGAGGGAGTCGTGGCGGCCTGGCGAAGCCTGTGGAGGCGACCTTGGGGCCCAGAGTTTCCCTGCCACCGCAGAGGGAATCCTCTTTTCAGCCCATCGATAAGACCCATGTGAAAACCCCAGTGGAAAAAGAGGGGGGGCGGTGGCCATCACGGACACGGATACAGCCTCTGAAGAGGAGCTGGCTGAAGTCAAGAAGATCCTGGACAGGAGGTCCGATGAAGTCCGGTCCCACGGGAGGGATCCCGACGAGGCAGACGAAGAAAGCAACGATGATGCCGACGAGGTTCCCATGGAGGTGGAGGATTCCACTCCCCAACCATCGCACCCGTCGCAGCCGGTGCCTGGGCCACAGGACAGCTCAGGAGCAATCTTGATGGCTATCCAGGCCTTGTGCACAGAGATAAGGACAAGGTTGCCCTTACCCCCAACGGACGACCCAGGGGAAACTGGACCGTCGGGAAGACCTCCAAGCAAGCGGAGGAGAACTCTCCCCCCACTGCCCTTCCAGCCTACGCGGCCCTCAAGAGAGCACCCCGGTGGGAGGCCTGCTGGCGAAGTTCATCAGCGTGTGGTAGTCCATCTCCACCGACCGATGGGTGCTGAATACCCTGGCCCGCGGGCACACTCTTGAGATTCTAAAGAAAGAAGTGCCCCTGCATTCCTCCCGTGACCAGGAAGGAAAACCATGCCCCTCAACTGCTGCTGGAAGTAAGGGCGATGCTGAAGAAAGGAGCCATCAAGCTGGTCCCAAAGAGGCTCCGGGGCTCCGAAGTGTACTCAAGATACTTCCTCATAAGGAAGAAGACCGGTGGCTGGTGACCCATCCTGGACCTTCGTCGTTTAAACAAGTACACCAAGTCCCAAAAGTTCTGGATGGTCACTCTCCAGCACGTGCTGGGACAGCTGGAGGAGGGCGACTTCCTATCGTCGCTGGACTTGGAGGATGCTTACTTCCACATCCCCATTCTAAAAGGACATCGAAGGTTCCTCAGATTCGTAGTCCGAGGACGGCACTACCAGTTCAAGGCCCTCCCCTTCGGATTGAAGTCGGCGCCCAGGGTATTCACCAAGTGCCTAGCACCAGTAGCAGCGTGGCTGCGCCTGCAGGGGATCCACGTCTACCCCTACCTGGACGATTGGCTCATCCGAGCAAGGACAAGAGAACTTCCCGTTGGACACACAGCAAAGACCGTCCAGCTGCTCAAGGATCTGGGATTTTCCATCAACTACGCGAAATCCCACTTGGTCCCGTCACAAGTCGCACTGTTTCTGGGAGCCAGGCTCACCGTCGGAGGAAAGGACGAAGGCCATCCTGGGCAAGGTGCAACGACTGTCGGCCATGGACGTGGCCAGGGTGAGGTCCATCAAATCCCTGCTCGGCATGATGTCCTCGTGCATCTACCTCGTGCACCTGTGCAGGCTGCGGATGCATCCACTGCAAGAGTTCCTCGACGCCCATTGGATGCAAGCGGCGGGCAGCTTCGAAGACAGGATCTCGCTCAACGAGACCTTCCGCCAAGCAATCCGGTGGTGGGGCACCTGCGTGCATCTTGTGGCGGGGATGGACTTCCAGACCCCCGCACACCAGGAGACGGTGACGACGGATGCGTCCCTGGAGGGATGGGGAGCGCACACCGGAGATCTCCACACAAGAGGCCATTGGCTCCTGAGGAGAAGTCGCTACACATCAATGTCCTGGTGCTCCGAGCCTCAGGTCGTTCCTTCCGTCTCTCAAGGGCAAGGTGGTGAGGATCTTCTCCTATAACACCACCACGATGCTCTACATCCGGAAGTAGGAAGGCACCAGATCGCCAGCCCATCCAAGGAGGCCCAGGATCTGTGGCATTGGGCCGTCGCCCAAGGGTTGTTTCTGGTACCCTTCCACCTGGCAGGAATAAAGAACACCATTGCCAACTCACTCAGCAGGGAGCTACGCTTGTGCCACGAGTGGGAACTGTGGCAGGATCAAGTGGACCTGATATTCCAACGATGGGGCAATCCCCAGATCAACTTATTCGTGACGGCGATGAACGCCAAGTGCCGGAGGTTCGCCATCCGGTTTCCCCAGCCGGGGAGCATGGGCGATGCCTTCTCATTCCCCTGGGACGGCCTGTTCCTCTATGCGTTCCCACCGTTGCCGTTGCTGCTGCGACTCATCAACCAACTCAGACGGTCCCAGTGCAGGATGATTCTCGTCGCACCCGCGTGGCCAAGACAGATATGGTTCCCGGACCTTCTGGACATGTCAGCGTCCCCCCCAGTCCAACTGCCGGCAGATGTGGATCTCCTCACCAGAGAAGGAGGCGCCATCCTCCACCACGACCTGAGGTCGCTGAACTTGCAGACCTGGCTCCTGCAGCACTAGAGTTTGGAGGGTCCGATATCCCGGCAGACTGCAAGGAGGTGCTTGCAAAGGCCAGGGCCTCCTCAACTCTCAAGTGCTACGGACACAAATGGAAGAGGTTCTCTGTCTGGTGCCGTGCACAGAAGATTTACCCTCTGTGGATTACGGCGTCTCAAGTGCTGCCGTACTTGCTATCGCTGGCCAAGGCGGGGCTGGCCCATGCCTCCATCAAGATCCATCTGGCGGCTATCTCCCGCTACACCAGAACTCCGGGGCACTCATCCCTGTGGTCCCATCGTATGGTGAAGTAGATCATGAAGAGACTGTTCCGATCCTTCCCGCCGGTGAAGGCTCCGGCCCTGGCGTGGGAACTCAACGTGGTGCTGACCAGACTCATGGGGCCACCATTCGAGCCTCTGCATTCGGCACCGTTGAAATTCCTGTCGTGGAAGACAGCGTTTCTTGTGGCCATCACCTCCGCATGACGAGTGGGAGAGATCCAGGCCCACTCTTGTAAGCCCCCATACCTGACTTTCCACGAGACAAGGGTGCTGAGGACACACCCCTCCTTCATGCCCAAGGTGCCGTCGGACTTCCACCTCAATGAGCCCTTGGTGTTACCTGTATTCTTCCCATCGTCTTTGTCGCTGACTGAGAGGACTTTGCACTCGCTGGATGTATCTAGAGCGCTGAAGTTCCACGTGGACCGCACGAAGAGTTTTTGGAAGACATCACAGCTGTTTTTGAACTTTGGACCTGTGAACCAAGGGAAGGCCCACACGAAGGCTTCCATTTCCAGATGGCTCTCCGGCTGCATCATGCACTGTCACCGGTTGGCAAACCGACCGTTGCCCGGCCGTCCAAGAGAGCCCATTCGACCAGAGTGATCGTTGCTACCACGGCATTCCTATCTGGTATGCCCCTGCTGGACATCTGCAGGGCTGCTATGTGGAGGTCAATGCACACCTTCACGAGATTCTACTGTGTTGACCGGGATTCCAGGGAGGAGTCCAGAGTCGGTCAGGCAGTGCTGCACAACCTGTTCGCCTGAAGGTGGGCCTGGTGAGGAGGTAAGAGATGCTTAATGTTGAGTGATGAAATGCTTAATGTTGAGCCTTGCCACCTCCCGTGGTTGTGCATGTGTGTACTGCTATGTATTCTTGTATTCATGAGCATGTGAATCCATGCCAGACCCCATGCTGGAGAAGGAACAAGTTACTTACCTGTAACTGTTGTTCTCCAGCATGTGTCTGGCATGGATTCACATGCGAACCCTCCCTTCTACCCCTCTTCGGCTCTTCACTTGGTCCTACTGCCACTTTACGTGCTACCCAATCTGAAGATGGCTGCCAGAGGAGGGGCTTATGTAGAGGGCAGTCATTGTCTCGGGGTGGTATGACCCAGAGACCAGTGATTGGTTATTAGGAGAAAGACAAAACAAAACTGAAACTGACTTTTTCTTTACCAAGGATTCGCATCCTGACAACGGGGAATATTCATGAAAATGTGAATCCATGACAGACCCATGCTGGAGAACAACAGTTACAGGTAAGTAACTTGTTCCTTACTATGTGTTTGTATTAGTAAGGTGGAGCGATTATCTGAATTGCAGGTAGTACATAATCTGCCATGGTTTGCATTTTGTACAAGTTGCTGAAATGGAATGGGATCACAATTAGGTATGGATACATCCACAAAGCGCTCATTAGGGATTTGTTCCTGTGTCACATTGTTGCAGAGAGTGCATGTATGTTTCCACATGTATGAAATCTGGAAGATTTCATTTATAGGTATGTTTTTGTTTTCTAGTACTTGTAGTAAGACCATTAGAAATTCTTGTGGAACTTCTTGTGAGTTTATAGTGAATTTCACCATTCCAGCACAGTAGTCCAATTCTTGTCTTATTCCGTGAACACTCTACGTGTTGTCAGGATTGTCAGGATTGTTTTTTGCGTTTCTATGAAGGACTAACATTTGCAAACACAATTGGTCTGTACTGTGTAAGTAAATGTTGTCAACAATTGGTGGCAATTGAAATAGAATATTCATTGCTACATTTGCGTAGCAACTTACACCAGTTACATTTGAAAATTTGAATGGACAGATAGTTCTGTGTCCAAGACATTTTTTGGAGTGTGTGTTGCTTCTTTGAAGAAGTACCTGAGTTACTTTGACTAATAGGTTCTTCTTTGGTTGTGGTAATTGATGAAGTATTAGCTTCTTTTACTCTCTTTGGAGGATTTGCAGTCAGATCCTATGCATTTCAGTTTGAATTAGTTTTCTTTTACAAAGTTTTTCTTTTTGTGGAACAGGACATGATTTTAGGTGGGGGGTGTATAGTGAACATAGTCTATTGTATTCTAAAATGCAAGGAATATCAGCGTTTACTTTACTTGCATCAAAGTTGATTAGAAATAGACCGTCAAGTGTACGTAAGCGTGATAGTGCTACGTAGCTCATGCCTTCTTTAAAGACTGTGTTACCAATATCTATCTATGCTTTGTCTGGGGTAAGACACTGGGATTTATGAATGGTGACTGCATATGCAAGAGTTAGAGAAAATTGTTCTCTGCGTACATACATGTCTTTGAAGAGAAGGAATCGAGCTGTTGAGCGCCCTATCCTTTTTACTTCTGAAAGTTTGTGGAAGAGAATATTGACAAACTGAATGTTGTTGTCAAGTGGGTATGTTTGAAAGCCAACAACTGTACCCAGTGCCCCATTAACTAGTCCTTGCTCCACGTCAAGGTTACGTTTAAGCATTACTCTGCAGTTTAAGAATAATTATAATATTTTCTCCAACCCAGCTGTGATGGAGATAGAATTTTCTAAGGTATTTAGTCTTGTTGTGGCTTTATTGACACATGGGTAGTGTCATACCATGTACATCCAGTTTGTCTGTGGAGCAAATTTCAATTATTGGTTGCATTTCTTTTTTCAACATTGTTTCATTGAATTTGGAACAGCTTGCAAGAGTTGGCATTAAGGCCATACAATTGACATTTTTGTGCGCTAATTGTTCCATAACATCAGTAGCACATGAGTTATCGCCATAAAGTGCATGGGTGTGCAAGGTTTTTAATATTGCTTGTGCTTCTTGAGATAGTACACCAACTCTAATACTTTTTAAAATGTTGACGTAGGTGAGGTCTGCAGATTGGCGTATGTTTTCTATTAATTCTCTGTATTGGAAATGTTGCCAAAGGTTGACATTTCCTATGCTGCCAACAGTTTTACGGCAGAGTTTGTGTCCTAAGGTTTTAAAAATAGGTTCACCTTTCACTGGTGTCAATTGAAGAAGATCTCCGAAAACAATAATGTGTTTTCCTCCAAATAATTTTTCGTAGTTTGTTTTAAGTACTTCTTGCAATCTGAGGTGAATCAAAGACCTCATTAGGTAGGAGACCATGCTCACTTCATCTATTAGTAGCATTTTCATTTGTTGTAATACTCCGCGTAGTTCCATTGCAGCTTCTGTAGAAAGTTTGTAATAGTCTAATTTGTTTTGGTGTTCTACTGGAAGGAGTAGTAATTGGTGTAAAGTGACACCGCCTATGTTGTAGGCAGCTAAACCTGTGGGGGCAGTTCCAACAGCTGACAGTTTGTTGTTTGTCAATTGTTGAAAGAACTTGCTGATGATTTTGATTAAGAATGTTTTGCCTGAACCAGCTTCATCACTGACGTATAGCAGAATAGGTTTGTAATTTTGGCAGGTACATTCTTTATTTTCATGTTGTAGACCATGTGCAATTTCTTTTGTTACTTCTTCAAAAATGGTGCGCTGGTCTTTGTTAAGTTTTGATTGTAGTACAGTTAAATCTTATGTCTCTTCTTCATAGTGACACATGGTGTTTTCTACTTCTGCCATAGCTAATTCTGCCTTCTTTGCTATTAGTGGATGTCCCAGTGGTTCTTGAATTCCTGTTAGAGAAGGTTGGCTACTGTCAGGAGTGTCCTTATCTAGCTGTGCCTGGAGTTCTTCTTTGTGTTGCTGTTCATTGTGCAACATTGTTTTGTACTGCGTAAAGTTCACATCGGTGATAGTGCTGTCATTTGCTTCGAAAGCATCTTCATAGCAGTCGTAGTTATCTAGTATCTCTTCGTCTTTTCTCATGGTTTAAAAAGTTGTAGCAGGGACATGTAATATAGTGCTTTCTGTTGAGGAGTTTTTAAGGACAATTTGATATGATTAATTAAGCTTTATTTGGTAAGTTTCACTAAGCTGCCTTCACAATCTGTCACTCTATATCTACCTTTGTTTTCATTGGGTTTTATATTATTTTTGTATGCAAAGTTTTGGGCTATGTGGTATAGACACATGGTTTCCAAAGTGGCACTCCTGTTCGGGTAGTATGTGTCTAGTAAATTGTTTTTCAAAATGTCTTGGCTCCTGGGGGTCATTTCTGGCTATTGTTTCTATGTCCTCATATGATTTGAGAACTCTTGTTCTAGATTTAGCAGGACCAAGACTTAGCCATACTATATTTTCAGATTTTCCATACAAAGCAGTACCGGCTAAATGATCTGCAGCTTTGTAGGAGCCACATTCTCTATGAGAGAGCATTTTTATGCCTAAGCTGTATCATTTCTGAGATAGTGTTTTGTCTGATGATAGGTCATTCCAGAGGTCTTGAAGCTCTGTTTTTTTCTGCTTTTGTTAAGCAGGCTGCAACATATCGTGCAACTGCAGTGGAATTGTCTGCAATGTACTGTACATCTATGTTTGCATTCCATAAGAGGGCAATGATTGCATCGTAATCATTGATATATTTTGATTCTTCTGTTCTTTTTTATGTAATATGTGTTCTTAGGTGATTTACCTTTAACACTATGTCTAACTGAAGACATGAAGTTGTTCACTTCACCTGTTTCTGTAACTGGTCTAGGGAAACCAAAGCGGCATTTGGTGTAGTATTTCCCTTTGTTTTTGTATTTGCAATGACAATATTTGCCACATTTGTGTCTTTGAAATTGTACAATTTGTGCATAAGGGTCACTATGTCTCGTTTGTGAAGGGATTTCACAAGTGACATATTTTTGGATGAACTGCAAAACAGTGGCATCACTGTCCTGACCAAATTTAGGAGCATCTTTAATCCATAAAAGCATGTGGATATGTGGTGCTCCTCTGGCTTGGTATTCTTTTCTCCAAAAGAAGTGTTGCACTTCTCCGAGGGGAGGAACAGTTTTATTACAAATAAAGTGTAGCATAGCAATGAAACAATGGTGGAAATATCTTGAAACATTAACAGGATCTAGAGAGCAAAGTTCTCCAGGTGTTAGTATATCTATGTTTGTTTTGTTTTTGTTTAATATGCACAGGAAATCATGTAAATCTTCCCATGCATATTCTGCACAACTTAATGTAACAAACCAAGTGGGTGGCCCAAGGTTTCTGATCATACAACGTACATCTCTGTGACGTCGGAACCAGTATTCTTTCGTACCACGCATGTTTGCAAACAGATTTGTAATGCTTGATTGTAAAACCTCATCTTTTTCTTGCACTTTTTGTATTAATTGCATAGCTGACATATTTTGAAAGTGGATTCCCGATTTCAGTATGTGTGCAACTCCGTAACATAGAGTTGCTAGTTCACTTTCAAAGAGTAGATGGAATATGTATTCCACATTTTGTCTAAATCTGGGATCTTCAGAATATATTCGTAATGAGCTGTATTCTGATGCTGTTATCTGAGTGGGTCAATCATCGTACCTTCCTCCTTTGCCAGTAGGAAATAGTAGAGGAAAAGCATGTGCTTCTATACTTTTTTCCCATATGCTCATTGGTGATCCTTTGGTTTGTTGCATTTGGTAAGTTTCTAGTGCATCATCTATGCTGTCATTAGAGTGCAATGGATGAATTGTATAATGGTCTAAAACATTGGATACTGCAGCAGGATCCAGAAGTTCAAATTTACCAGTTTCTGGTGACTCTTGAATTATTTCAGTTGTTTCCCTTCAATATTTATTTCTTTGTAGTATTCATTATTGTCTTTAAGATATTGCAAGGCTTGTCTAACTTTATGTAAGTCCACGAGTTGTTGCCAAATTTTTTTGTCTTTTGTTGGTACACCATTTACTAAGACAATTAAAGATTACTCTAGTGGACGTTGCACTCCTAGATTGTGCACATTTTCTGTCACATCTAATGGTAAATAAACAACTTTGCCATGAATGCCTTTTACCAATTCAGAGGGAGGTAATTTTTCTGTTTTTGGTTGAAGGCGTATTATTGCTTGAAATGGGTGTACTATTTGAATTATGATGCTCTCATATAAATTGAGTTGTTGCAGGGGTTTTGGTAGTGGGAATAATTCCAGGTTATTTGTGATAGCACGTGAAGGAGATTGGTTGTTGTTAAGTTTTGTAGTGCAGAAATTGCAAAGTGTTAAGGGGTCACTTATTTCGTATTTGTTTTCTGCTAAAAGGTAGAGAGCTAATTCAAACCATTTGGAATCTTCATTGTCTTCTATTTTGTATGTTACGTCTATAGTTTTTGTGTTACTTTTGTAAAAAGTTCTGCGGCAACACACACACACATGGTTTGGTACTTCAGTGGATGTACTTTTAACTTTTAATATTTCTTTTTTGTATGTCTGTAGTAGAAGGTTGCCATGTGCAGAATTGTTGCTAGTCTTTTCTAAAGCTATTGCATTTTGTAAGTGGCTTTCACTTCCAAAATATTTTCTCTGGATATGGTCGATTTCTTCTTGTAGGTCTTTAGGTGTACGTTGTAGAAGAATGTTGTTAAAATGGGCTAGTTCTAAAGCAGGATTTTTAGCATAGTACAGTTTATAGACTAGATTTCTTACAGTTGAATGATGTGTTGATATCATTTTGATATCATGGAAGGTGCTTTTGCAAATTGGTCCTGAAATGGAGGCTAATGAATGTCCTTGTAGTTCTGTGTATTTGTGCACTGGACAGGTATCCATATTTTGCAGCACTTTCATTTTGATTTTGTCTTTACCTTTCACATACTGATTGAGGAACTGGCATAAAGATTTGAAAGATTTGTTGCGAATGTTACACATTGACGTGCACGGCCATTTGTATACTGGATGTTCTGGTTCAGTCGAATGGAGAGGTAATTCTGACTTTTTTGGGGATATTTTTGTAAGCAGTGTTTCTTGTTCCTTGATGGTATTATACATTTTTTCATAACCTTGTCCACTGTTATGGATGGCAACTGTGTTTGTTTGGTTCTGTTTGTATGCTTCTTCATTGAAATATGGTTCTGTGGTCGTGGTGTGACTCCATTCACCTCCACAGATATTTAAGAAGTTATTTAGTTGACATTGCAGTTATTGAGAATTTTGTTTTGTAGTTTAGTGCTTAGTTTTGTTAGTGGTTTCATCCTGTTTAAAACTAAAATAAATAACTTCCTTTTCAGAAGGATTGCACTGTCTACGAGAGCATCTAGGACTAATTTTCTACGGTAGGTTTTAAGGGTTGTGCATAATTTCACTCCTGTTTTTATAGGATTCTGAAGGACTCTGTGGCGGAACATTTTTGCTAAATACTTTTTTTGGTATAGTTACTTGCCACTACATCAAGATTTATAGGAGCAGTGTTAGCAGTAGTGGTAGCTGAATTCTTGTTGATCACTTTCTGTTTCGTTTTACATTTTGATAGAGGAGGCAAAGGTTCTGTACTAGAAGCTTCTTTTGTTTCCCTAAATGACTGCATTAGCTGTTTTGTTTGAACATTTTGTACAAACTCTGGTAGAGATGGATGCTTATTTTGGACACTTTTATTTTCATTTTCTCTATTTATGCGTTGCTTTCTACGGACTTGCTTTTTGGTAGGCCTTCTTTGGGGTCTGTTAAAAAAAAAGAAGGTATGGGTTGGTCTGTTTTGCAATGTATGTGTGCTGTGTGCATGCATGTATGAATTTGATGGGAAAGATGTATGTGGTGGTGTGTGAATGTGCATTGGGCAGTTACAATGAGTTGGGAAGGCTATTTTTCTGTTTGTATTTTACTACACTGTGGTTCAGATGAGAGTAGAAAGTGAGCTTTTGGTGAGGAGAAGCATTAATAGTAAACGTAATGGTATAAAATTAAAACAGTTCTTTGTTTTGTAGTACTAACATTCTAAGGGTTGAGTATGTTATTTGTGTTCCAAAAAAACAGGGATTTGTGTGCCATTCTGCCTGCTAATCTCTGTTTAATAAATGGGGATTTGTGGGCAGAATGGTTCAGAAATCAATGTTTTTTTTGGTGCGCAAATTACATGAATGAACCACACAGTGTCTTTGAGGAACAGTAAGAATATAAAGGTAGTATTGTACTTACTTTTTTGTGGAATGAGCAGGTTTCTTTGGATATTTTGGTTTGTAGTTTAGATGCTGCTGATTTTCAGGAGAGTGTTCTTCACTGCAATTGTAGAAGGAAGAAGTTAGTAATTTTGTGGGTTTATAGCACAGATGTTAATGTACACGTTGATTTGTATGTTTTTGTGGTAGTATTCTTGTTTGATATCTGAACATAGTGTATGCATGCATTTCATTTCACTATGTGCAGCCTTTATATGTTATTTACAGTATGTTAGTTCAACATGCTTCGCAAATGAGTAGAATTTTAAGTTCATGAAATTCACTTGTTTTTTTACAGCTGTGTTGTAGATAGCAGAGAGGTTTGGAAGTGATAGTTCATTATAGTAGATGGGAAAAATTTAAATAATTTCATATTATAACTAGACATGCAAACAATCGGAGCACATGAGAGGGAGATTTCACCACAGCAATCAGGAACATTTATTTTTCTCATACGATTGCATTGGGATTAGCATTAATTTAGGCGGGAGACAGTAAAAAATTGTGACATTTTTCAATGAAAAATCGAGTCTCGCGCTTAAATCGGGAGTGTTGGCATGTATGTATTGGCTATGCAGATTTAGGGGCATTACTTTGTTTATATGGAATCATAAGAGTTGTACATGTACCTGAATAAAATATGCATACCTGTACTTTGTAATCATGCATGTGGATATGCATGGAGCTGTAGGTAGAAATCTTCGAGACTTGTACAGTAGTTTTTGTAGTAGGTGCTTTCCAATGATATGAGACTTGTATTCAGAGTGATCAACAGTACATTTGAAGTGCGGAACTCTGATGATGGAGTTACATGTAGAGGTCTTGGGTGTGATTAGAGGATGGTTGTGTGACTGCTTAGCTGTATCCAATGAGCGAATGGAACCGAGAGTGATGTGAAAAGGGGAGAAGGGCTGGGTAAGTGTTACGTGCCGCGCGGACACCGTGGCTGTCCGCGGGTAGGGCGTGCCACATACGGGGTTTTCCGCAAATCCAGCATGGAAAGGGGAGTGTAGGGATAGGCCAATCAGATGTTGACATTGTTGATTTGTGTAGAAAGAGAGTGTGTGTAGTGAAGATGGCAGAGGTGGAGAAAGTCAGGGTGTTGGTTCTCGGAGATATGTTTGTCAATGGTTTACAGCAGTATTCTCAATGCAGGCATGTGGCAAACAATTTCGATGTTAGTGGAGTGGAGGTGGTGTTGAGCGCTGTGACTGACTGCAATGTAGAGGCAATTCTCCAAGTTTGTAGAGATATGTGTAGGATGAACCGTCCCCATGTGGTAGTTTTGCACTATGGTGCTTTCCATTTGGGCTATGTGAGTTCCCCTACTTTTTTGGCAGATTTGGAACAGTTGGTTCAAGCAGTAATCAACATCCTTCCAAATGCGAAAGTAATTTTTTCTGGATTACTACCTAGAGCAATATGGGACAACAATTCTGTTTTTTGTCCTCAGCAAAACATTGCTAGGTGTGCAATCAATCAAGGCATGTGTGCTTTCATGCTAAGATCTGGTATGTTTTTCTGTAACAACGAGAATATTGTTTCGAGTAATGTTGCTTATTTTGAAGCAGATGGTGTTTCTTTATCTTTTTTTGGGAAATGCCATGTTCTTTTGGAATGTAAGGGTTGCTTTGGAACAAGTTATGAGAAGATTTTAGTTGTAAAATAAGAAGAAAAAAAACACAAAAAATACTAAATAACAGGTGTCTGTCAGGCATCTGCAAAAACCCCCAAAAAAACGGCTCTTTCAGAGCCCACCTTAAAAGGGAAATGGGGAACACTATTTAAATGTACATTCACCACACTCAGATCTTCTACATGTCCGCGGACATGGCGGTAGTCTGCGGACAGCGCGTATTACATACGGGCATTCTGGGGTGGAGAGGCATGCAAATGAGAATGAGCAGAGCTAGGGATTGGTCAGTAAAGTTTAGTGGGTGTGTTGTGTAAGATTTAGTGAGGAAGTCTTTTTCCTGAGAGAAGAACAGATAGCTATGTCTGTGTGTTTTCGAAAACAGATTATCTGGATTTTGGGAGACTCACGGATACATTGGTTGGAGGTGCATGCAGAACATTGTGGTGTATCTGCAGATCTTGGATTCCCTCATGTGGAAGTGTACTGGCATGGAGTGCGTGGAATGAAGTGACTGGACTTGGTACCGCTCTGTGCTACTTTACAGAGCGTCATCCTGACAAAATTATAATTCATTGTGGAGGGAACAGTTTAGGACATGTGTCTGGAATTTCTTTAAAATTTGCAATGAAAGAAGGACTTGAGAAGGTCATGGACATGTTTCCAAATTCCCAAGTAATTTCTTCTCGTATTGCGCGAAGACAAATGTGGCTGTGTTCTTCTTCATTTGGTCCACAAATGGAGAAAGTGAGGCGCAATGTCAATAAGGCTGTTTGTGTGTGCCTTTCTAAGAGATGTTGGCATGTCCTCTTTTCACAATGAAAATATTATGTTTCGTAGCACATTCATTTTTTGCAGAGATGGAGTCCATCTTACATCTTACTTGGCAATCAGATTTTTCTTAGAAATGTACAAAATGCATTGCAACCTTTTTTGGAATTATAGTCATCTATTGGCATTAGATGGTGACGAATCCAAGTTTTTCAAACACACAAAACACCACCAAAAGGTTCTTTTCAGAGCCACCACTTACTCCCAGAGAAAATTGCATTGGTTATGCTAAGGCAGCACCCCAAAATTGTATCTGTCCTAAAACTGTCCGCAGACTTTTAAAAAATGCGCAAGGACGTGCACTGTTTATTTGATAGTTCTATTCTTAAACTGAGAAAGGCGCCTCTGAAAAGAGCCTTTTTTTGGGTGGGGATTTTTGTTGTTTTATATTTTTTGGGCTTTTTTACACACGACACACTAGTAGAGGAGGGGAAAGGAGGGTAAGGAAGGGACACCAACCACAGGGATAAGAAAGGTCAGGTGGAAAAAGGAAGATGTAGGGTGGGCCTTATTTACGTAGGTAGCAGGTCTTATGGTGGTCCGTGACCGTAGTCTCGAAAGCACTTCGAAGACTCTCCCCCCTGCAGAGTACTGCGTCACAGTACATACACAATATTGTGACCCTTGAAAGGTAAGGGTCAACAGCATCGCAAATGGCCTGTGAAGCAGCTGGAGGGATGCGCTCTCCCACAGGAGTGTCTTTTGTGGTGAGAGGAGTGGAGACAGAGGATGCTGTGGAGGAACTCAACCTACTACGTTCATCACAAGGTACAACCTTGTGAATGTCCGCACCGTGGAACGAAGTTAGGTGTCGCTTCATGGATGTCGTACCAAAGCTGCATGCACCACGTCTCCCACGATTTAGCACTAATTTGCACTGGTTACAGGTGACCTTGTCCACACGTGCTTTTGGTATGTTACTATAAACGGTAAACAACCGCCACACCCAAGACTCCCGGCGAGTGCTGGTAGTAGGGCGTTCCTCCACCTTATTCTCTTCAACCTCTCCATCCTCGTTCTCTACATCCTCACGTGTGTTCCCCTCTGCAGGCCCTTGGGGAGGTGGCGGTGGAGGGTTTGGGGGTGGTGCTGAGGCTGATGTTGCAACAGCAGCCATGGATGCCATTAGTGTTGATGAGGTAAGGTCAGCTAGAGCACTAAAGGCAGCAAAAGTCAATCTACAATAGCCGGAAGTACAATGAAGATCATCTCTGGGGCGTGACTTTTTATAGGTGTGGAGGGGTGTGCTTCGAGAACATATATCGAACACTCAAAAGCGTTCAAAAAGTTACCAAAAATATGTGGAAATCCAGGGCCATTGTCTGTGACATGGGAAATGGTGATTTCTAACTGTAAAATAATTTGGATTGTCTGAATAAGTTCTTTAAAAATGTTGGGCATCCGCACAGAGTCCACGTCCGCGAAGGGAACGGGTGTCCGCAGGACAGAAAATGCGCAGGAGCGTTCGTGCGCATGCGCGCATTTGTTCTACGGACAGTGTTTGGGTCCTGAAACGAATTAAAAGTGTGACACAAGTGAGATGGACAGTTATGGACAGGCGCGATGTTCGCAGGACTTTTGGTTATAGTGCGCATGTGCGTAGATGTTCTGCAGACTGTACGGCCAGGTATAGTGTCCTTAGGACACCACCATTTTATATGACTATGGACATCCCGGACATCGCGCCTGTTCTATGGACAGTTCCATCTTGGTTGCGAACGGTACGGTGTAGTGTCCTTAGGACATCCACATTTTGTTAATTACGGACAGGCCGGATAGGCACGCTGTCTGACGACATTTTAACTGCTTTAAATAAATATATATAAGATACAAAGAATTTCATTACAAGAAACATAACATTATTTTATTTATATACGTATACACAAATTATGAAAGAGAGGGGGAAGCAGAAACTGATACAAAAATAGGGGAATTAATTTTTTCTTTGATGTGGTCCTCCACTAACTGTTTCAAACTATTGAAATTTTCCTTAAGAATGTCTACTTTCTGTTCAATGCTTTCGACAGTCTTTTCCATTGTGTCTTTTGGAGTCACATTTTCAATCTTTGTATGGTCTGTAAAAAATAAACATATATATGTTAAGTACACATTAGGTAATGATTATTAATTTCCTTGTATAGACAAGTGTCTACCATTATTATCACTGTCTTCAGATATTTTCTCATGTGGAACATTTTCTTCCAGCCACTCCAAAGTACTGCACATTTTTTGTGTGAAAAACAAAAATATATTTATTATTCTGTACCTCATACAAAAAGTAGAGCAATATATACAAAAAATGAAGTTTACTTACTAGTTTCAGGTAAATTGTATTTGTTGTGTTGTGTAGGTCTACTATTGCTTCTAGCTCTGCAGTTTCTCTGAGGTAATTATGTTGGAGGTATATCTTTTTTGTTATGGTGTAATCCATTTTATTACATATCGTACTTCAATGGCTGGTTGATGTGTTAAATATGTAGGTTCCACTGCTTATTTATTAATATATATAATGTGTATATGTGCTGCTTTTTCAACTTGCGTAGTGTTTATATGGTATGATAGAACAATTTCAGATACCCCTTGCATGTTTGGGTAGTGTTGATGTCGTCCGTGACCATCAGCGGACATCAAAATCATTAGCGGGGTGTTCGGTATGTTCTAAGTTAATTGTATATAAAGTAAGTGAACCCTAGTACACATCTATCAAATTTACACTACGAAAATGTATATTCAGTAAAAAAAACTTTGTTAAAGAGATGTTATGGTTAATTTGCGCCACTAAAAACCTATGAAATTCAGTAAAAAAACATTGTTAAAGGGACGTTATGGTTAAGTTGCGCTACTAAAAACCTATGAAATTCAGTAAAAAAAAACTTTGTTAAAGGGACGTTGTGGTTCCAAGTAAAACCGAAAAACCCTTGAAATTCTAAGCTAAGCAACCATAACTCGCGCCACCAATGTGCATCGCTAGGACTAACACCCAGGACATCAAAGATGACATCACAAATGTCATTAATGACATCACATCATGAAAGGTTTGTACACAGGATTCTTATTATAATGTTGACAAAAAAAAGTGTCAAGGATCATTGGAATAGATGTCATGAGCTATGTAGTGCATTAAGCATTACATTGATATAAATAGCATTCTATTATGAAGTTATTTACAGTATAATAATCTACTCATGTATAAACATAAGCATTGTGTGCAGCATACGTGATGGAGGTGCAATATTCATAAGCTTCCCATGTTGAATAGTGAAATGATAAAGGCTTTCTTATTAGAGTTTTGTGTACTGTGCAACATGTAATAAGTAGCTAATGAAACCCACTTCCTATATAATTTCATTATAACATACAAAACACAAAGACACAACAACACAAACAAATATGAGTATACACAGGGAAAGTGAAGTACGCAAAAAAGCAGCAGTAGAACCAGAAATTGTTCATAACCTACCTGATTATCTTTATGCACAGAAATGATTGTTCTGCTTCAAACCTACTACTTCCTTATGAATAACTATCACATGATGTAACTGCACCCTAAAGAGAGTAATGCAAATGCAAATATGAGCATATCCAGAGAAAGTACAATAATAAAAAAAACAGCAGAACAATAACTAAGTGTTCATAACCTTACTGATTGTCTTCTTATACAGAAAGCATTGGTATCTTTCAAGTGTGTATTCTCCCTATGTATATGTTTCATATGCTGTGAGTGAACCCCAAATGAATTACTGTAAGAACATATTTGAAGTATAAGTCTACAAATATAGTACTTTTTGATTTTTTTGTTCCTAAGTATTACTGGCTAAGATATATCACTAAAGGAAAAAAAGAAGGAGCCAGGCATGTGATGTCATCAGTGATGTCATCAATGACATTTGTGATGTCATCTTTGATGATGTGGGTGTTACTCTTAGCAATGCACGTTGGTGGCGCGAGTTATGGTTGCTTAGCTTACCAAAACGCCCGAATTTCAAGGGTTTTTCGGTTTTACTTGGAACCATAATGTCCCTTTAACAAAGTTTTTTTTACTGAATCTCATACATATATATGCAGCAGAATGCAACCGTGGAAATTCAGCATTTTCCTCCTCAGAATTTGTACATCCTTTATTTTTGGTACCATATCCCTTATAGGTATTTCTCCCTCGCTCGATTACATTTCTGAAGTTCTGCTATGAAACTGATGGCCTGCTCCTGCCACCATAATTTGAATCCCAACTCCGTCTCTCTGCATTCATCACTCTGGGGCCTGCTCATTCTGTCTTTTCAAGGGGGTATAGCACCCCTGATTTGCTCCAGCAGCCTGAAGGAAATGTAGCCCCCCCTAACAGCACCTTTCAAGGGATGTAGTGCTTGTCACTCACGTCAGCAACCTTGCTTCCACACTCTGTATGGCCCCTATCCACTTCGGACCACGGTCCTTAACATGATTCCCTGCCTTAGACTGGATTCTGAATCAGGACACTGGATTACTGTGCTTTACTGCAGATGATCACCTCCTGGTCACTGTCTCTACCTCTAGGTGAAGGCCCAGGTTTGCACACCCCACTCCTGCCCTCCTCGTCCTGATCTTCTTCCTTCACCTCCTCCTGAGCTGCCTCCTATTCTTATTTCTCCATCTTCCGATTCTTCAGATCTTGCTCCTGCTCCCCATCTTTTGCCTCTTCCTCCTTCTGCTCTCAATCTTGCTCCGCCACCTCCTCCTGCAACCTCTCTCACTCCTGCTCTCTCTTCACATTGGAACACCATCCTTTTCCCCACAATGCTAGTAGCATCCGTATGCCTTTTATAACGTGGATAATAAGGAGGTTGGGGCAATAAGTTTTCTGATTTGTTGCCCTGTACCTTTATTAGTTTTCTACTCCTGAATGGTCTTGGGCCTTTGCACATATCTCCCGTCCTTATGGTCGCACTCCCTGCGCCTTATCTCCAGGTGAGTATAATTGTGCAACATTGATGTCTAGCCCCTATATAGGTACTTCATGTTAAAATCAGGGAGGGGATTTAAACCGGTGTCTTCTCATTCTCCCCAACTGGTTTATCGGAAATTGGCTGACTTCTCTCTGACTAAAATCTGTGGTTTTGAATTGCACGCCAAGTGGGAACACCAGATATCTGGATGTGCCTTGTACTTTTCTGTGAAGTTTGATCCAGGGTCCATCTCGGGATTTCTCTCCCAGCCATGCACAGTGCAGAGACTCCCATGCCATGCTTGTCCTGTGGAACCCATTAAGCTATGCAGTATGTTTTTCCTTCCCTCATTAATTGCCTGTGTGTTTACAACAAGCTTTCATAATTTGAGTGAGTGAGCTGGTGAGTATGACCAAATGTTTAGCATCTACATGGTGAAACAACAAACTTGTTTCTGTCTGCTAATTATCAACATACCCTGAAAAGAAAAATTTGAGACTTCGACCAAAACGTTTTATCAAAAGTTTCGGAAAGAGAAGATGGGCAGAACCTAAAAGTCAGGGAGATATTAAAGAGGTTGTACAGTAAGCCGAGTGCTCAAAAGGCATGTGCAGTGGGTACAGACTGTTTGTTCACTTCCTTCCTGTAGCATTATAGGGATGACTTAAGGCTGTCAACAGGGGGGACCAAAAAGGATGTTAGAGTGTCCTCGTCCACAGGCATGCAGAAAATATCATAAATCAGGAAAGCTGAAGGAACATTGGAAAAATTAAAGCACAAACAGAAATCTGGAGACACACATATGCCAGATAGAAAGAAGCAAGAGCCAATAGAGGACTCTGCAACTGTACAACAAGGCCCAATAGTTATTAAACTACCTCTTAGGCCCCTGCACTCACCCAACAGCATGGGAGACCAGGCCATGATAGCAGGAAGCAGGGAACCCTTTTTACCTCGTTAACCAGAGGGAGACATTCATCACCCTATAGCGTCCAAAGGTCCAGTCCTGTCTTTAGTCTCGTCTATTCTTCCAGACCAGATACTTGAGCACCATATTGATTTGGAATTCGAAGACGAACCAGTCCTCTGAGGGAGACCAATATTCGCCATGGGAAGCGCCTTCAGAAGCAAAGGTTACAAGAGTTTCTGGTGCCTACTTGACAGAGCTGGCTGACACTCCCCAGCTAACAGAACCTTTACACAACCCACAATTCCTGTTATCATTACATATTTTAGCTACTCTCCAGTCTCTACTTCAACAACTGGATACTAGGCTACCAGTGAACCAGCCCCACTCACAGGCACCCAATGATGGACCAGGCCCTTCGGGGGAACCCTGCAGGCCTGACAGGGCAGCTCAGTGGAACCAGGTGGATGAACCAAGAAACAATACAGCCACCAGGCATATAACCTTGGCCGAACAAGAAACGCCTATCAAGCTGATGAGGCACACACGGCTGAACAGGACCAGCAGTCCCACTAGAGCACGAGGGGCTTCCCGAGGCCACAACATTCCCCACACAGTCAGAAAGAGGGAGAATCCCATTCCTCTACTGCAGACGATGAGGGAGGTAACAGAGACACCAACACCTCTACCTCAAAATCACAGCTGCCAGATAACTGGGAGGACACAGACTTGGATCAAAACCAAGACTCTGAAGAACCGTCGCGTCAGTCTCCACTTGACGACATAACAGCATTTAACAATACGTCCCAAAAGGCATGTGAAGAATTTGGCCTAACACCATCTGAGCAAAAAAAAATGATTATTTCCTTTTTGATTTGATGCACAAACGCAAAAAGGTGGTCATGTCAACGCCCATTCTAGACCATGTTTAGGAAGAAGGGCTGTTACTCATGAGGAAACCTTCTCAGAACCAGCATGCATTAAGGCCGCTTGGAGAAAATATTTAAGGTGCCAGAGGTATCCCCAAAATGCCTTACATCACAACACCGACTCAGTAGTATCAGCAGCAGCGTGCAGAAAATCCAACGCGCAAGGTCAGAAATGCACGCTACCACCTGACAACGAAAGTGGGAAACAAGACGCATTTGGCAAGAAAATTCTGGCCACAGGTGCCAAAACAGTAAAAGCAGCAGTCGACATAGCGTAGACAAGTTTTAAACAAATCAGTAACAGTGTCGTACTAGAAAGACAAGCATGGTTAAAATTCACTGATTTCAAAGGTTTTCAAGGGAGACCAGCTTTTTGGTCCCAAAATTGACAATGCCCGGAAAGCAATAAAAACGGACTCAGATGCGGCGAGATTGCTTACTGCACTGACGGTGAGACACACTTTTCACTCCTTCCTAAGGAGTATCGAGTCACTCTACAGCGACTAGTAGAGGCAGAAAGGTATACCAGAGGGGAGCCTCATATTCACAGACATACTGCCTGGGGTATCTCCGGGCATTCCCATACAAACAAAAAGACTACAAGCAAGCTCTAAGAAGGTGACAGACCACATCTGCCTCTAGGGACAGGCAGCAAGAACAAGCCTGACTTACATTGACCAAGGACACCCACGGTCCAGCTAGAGCAGGTGGGGGGCAACTTGCAGTACCATCTACAGCAGCGGCACCAATTAACCACAGACAACTGGTGTTAGACATCGTACAGAAAGGACACATCATAGAATTCCAAGGAACCCCCTCTAATGCCCCAATATTTCAACCCAAACCACACTTAAACATCTTGACAAGCGAAGTGGAGAAACTGCTTATAAAAAATGCAATCGAAAAAAGTCCCAAAACATCAGAGGGGCAAGGGCACCTACTCCAGATTCTTTGTGGTGAACAAACCGGCGACTCATGGCGACCAATTCTGTACGTAAGAAGTCTGAACAAATACGTCAAAAAACAAAAGTTTAAAACGGTCACCTTGACAGATGCCTTAAAGTCGGTAAGGGAGGCAAACTTACTAACATCACTGGATCTCAAAGATGCATGCTTTCACATTCCCATTCCCAAAAGCCACAGACGGTTTCTAAGATTTTTCGTGGGAACAAATCACTATCAATTCAAAGTTCTCCAGTTTAGTCTTCGCTCAGCCTAAAGAACATTCACAAAATGCTTTTTTTCCTGATAGCCTCATTGTTCAGGAAAAGAGTATACCATGTGTATCCATATCTCGATGATTGGTTAGTACGAGCACCATCACACTGGGCGGCGTAAATGGCAATCCAGCAGGTGTCCAACACCCTCTTACGCCTCGGCTTCGCAATAAATTCAAGCAAATCCTGCTCCAAGCCATCAAACACGCTAGTGTTCCTAGCGGCACAGTTCAACACCACTGATGGACTGGTACGCCCCTCAGTAGAGAGGTCAGCATCAATACGCTGTTTAATCATGAAATTCTACCCCAGTGCCAGGATCATAGTTAAATCCTTCATGCAACTACTGTGCACCATGTTGTCCTGCATTCCCCTAATACAACATTGTAGGTTACAAATGAGACCACCACAAGAATTCCTAGCGGATTGGTGGTCCCAGCTAACAAGATCATGGAACGAAAAGTTGACAGTAACAAAGTCCCTCACAGACAGCTTGCAGTGGTGGCTCACGCCATCTCACATCCCAAAGGGAGTCCCATTCAGGGATCCACCATTTCAAGAATCCCTGAACACGGATGCTTCACTGACAGGATGGGGCACGCACACAAACCAGCTATCAGTAAAGGGCCGTTGGTCCCAGGCCAAGGCACAACTTCACTTCAACATCCTGGAGCTGAAGAAGGGCTGTTACTCATGAGAAAACCTTCTCAGAACCAGCATGCATTAAGGCTGCTTGGAGAAAATATTTAAGGTGCCAGAGGTATCCCCGAAATGCCTTACATCACAACCAACCCCAACTCAGTAGTATCAGCAGCAGCGTGCAGAAAATCCAACACGCAAGGTCAGAAATGCACGCTACCTCCTGACAACGACAGCAGGAAACAAGACGCATTTGGCAAGAAAATTCTGCCCACAGGTGCCACAACAGTAAAAGCAGCAAATTAACTGGCAATAATCTTAAGATACGACCGTGAGATGTGGAACCAGATGGTGTTGTTATTAGAGTATTGGCCAGAACATAAAAGAAAGCAGGCCCGGGAGATCCTGTGAGAAGGGGAAGATGCCGCCAATCATGCGATCAACATTGCAGTCGACATAGCGGAGACAAGTTTTAAACAAATCAGTAAAAGTGTTGTGCTAGAAAGACAAGCATGGTTAAAATGCACAGATTTCAAAGGTTTTCAAGGGAGAGCAGCTTTTTGGTTCCTAAATTGACAATGCCCTGAAAGCAATAAAAACGGACTCAGATGCGGCAAGATCGCTTTCCACACTGACGGTGAGACACACCTTTCACTCCTTCCGAAGGAGTATCGGGTCACTCCACAGTGACTAGTAGAGGCAGAAAGGAATACCAGAGGGGAGCCTCATATTCACAGACATACTACCTGGGGTATCTCCGGGCATTCCCATACAAACAAAAAGACTACAAGCAAGCTCCAAGAAGGTGACAGACCACATCTGCCTCTAGGTGCAGGCAGCAAAAACAAGCCTGACTTCCATCGACCAAGGACACCCATGGTCAAGCTGCAGCAAGTGGGGGGCAACTTGCAGTACCATCTACAGCAGTGGCACCAATTAACCACAGACAAATGGTGGTAGACATCGTACAGAAAGGACACATCATAGAATTCCAAGGAACCCGCCTCTAATGTCCCCAATATTTCAACACCAACCACACTTAAACATCTTGACAAGCGAAGTGGAGAAACTGCTTATAAAAAATGCAATAGAAAAAGTCCCAAAACATCAGAGGGGCAAGGGCACCTACTCCAGATTCTTTGTGGTGCACAAACCGGGGGACTCATGGCGACCAATTCTGGATGTAAGAAGTCTGAACAAATACTTCAAAAAACAAAAGTTGAAAACGGTCACCTTGACAGATGCCTTAAAGTCGGTAAGGGAGGGAAACTTACTAACATCACTGGATCTCAAAGATGCATACTTTCACATTCCCATTCCCAAAAGCCACAAAAAGTTTCTAAGATTTTTCGTGGGACAAATCACTATCAATTCAAAGTCCTCCAGTTTAGTCTTCGCTCAGCCTGAAGAACATTCACAAAATGCTTTTCCCTGATAGCCACGTCGTTCAGGAAATGAGGATACCATGTGTATCTATATCTCGATGATTGGTTAGTACGAGCACTATCACACTGGGTGGCGGAAATGGCAATCCAGCAGGTGTCCAACACCCCCTTACGTCTCGGCTTCGCAATAAATTCAAGCAAATCCTGCTTCAAGCCTTCAAACACGCTAGTGTTCCTAGGGGCACAGTTCAACAGCACTGATGCCCCAGCATCAATACCCTGTTTAATCATGAAATTTTACCCCTGTGCCAGGATCACAGTTAAAACCTTCATGCAAATACTGTGCACCATGTTGTCCTGCATTCCTCTAATACAACATTGTAGGTTGCAAATGAGACCACCACAAGAATTCCAAGCGGATCTGTGGTCGCAGCTAACAGGATCATGGAACGAAAAGTTGACAGTAACAAAGTCCCTCACAGACAGCTTGCAGTGGTTGCTCACGCCATCTCACATCACAAAGGGAGTCCCATTCAGGGATCCACCATTTCAAGAATCCCTGAACACGAATGCTTCACTGACAGGATGGGGCACACACGCAAACCAGCTATCAGTAAAGGGCCGTTGGACCCTGGCCAAGACACAACTTCACTTCAACATCCTGGAGCTGGAGGCAGTAGCACATGCCCTTCGTTTATTCCAAACAGTGCTCAAGAACAAAGTGGTATGAGTGTCCACAAGCAACATGACCACAATGTATTATGTGTAAAACCAGGGGTACGCACGGTGAAGGGCTCTCTCCAGAGAAGCCGAACGACTGTGGCACTGGCCATCTAAAGCAACATACAACTGCAAGCATTCCACCTTCCAGAGAAAGAAAACAAAACTGTAATTCAAGTGAGCAGAGCCAACAACCAGTCACACAAATGCCACTGGCAGACAGGAAGCTCCTTCGAATCTTCCACAAGTGGGGAACACCGACCATTGATTTATTTGCCACATGGGAGAACAACAAATGCCCTCTGTTTACGGGCAGATATCCGCACCATCGATCTCTAGGCGATGCGTTTGGAATATCATGGGAAGGAATATTCGCCTATGCGTTCCCCCAACATCAGTGATACGCAAGGTCCTGCAAATGCTCACAACATACAGGTGCACGGTCATTCTCATAGCGACAACATGGGCGAGACAACAGTGGTTCTCAGAGCTTGTTCACCTATCCCAGGACCGTTCCATCCCTCTGGGTCAGGACCCTGACCTGCTGTCCAAGTGCAACCAGAAGGTGCTACATCACAACCCAGGGATGCTCAACTTAAAGGCCTGGCTCCTGACTTTCACGAGTTCGGACAAGTCCCACTCATGCAGGAATGTAGAAACATCCTCCAAGCCGCCAGGGCGGATTCCACAAACAGATCATCTGTATACAAGTGGAACTGTTTTTCCACTTTGTGTTCTCAACAACAATTGGATGTTATGTTAATGGAATTTCTTAAGCACAGCTGGTTGCCCAGGGACATCTCGGCGACGGAGAGAAGACAAACTGTCCATACAAAGAGGGTAAATCCAGCAGGTAAAAATTTAGAAAAGAAGAGTCCTCATCGCTTTTCTAAAAGCTAGATGTAGATTAAGTGCAGAACCTCACCAGATCCTACCATACTTATTAAAATTAGTGAAAGATGGTTTTTCGCACTCATACATCAAAGTACATTTAGCAGCAATTTCTAGATACACCAGGAAACAAGGTAAAACTCCCATTTTTGGAGCCTGCATCGTAAAACACTTCATGAGAGGCCTATTCCGCACCTTTCCCCCTCAAAAGAAAGAGACACCTCAGTTGAGCTCAAACACAGCGCTTTCAGCCCTAATGATACCTCAGTTAGGACCTATGGCGACTGCAGACATAAAGTTTGTGTCCTGAAAAACTGCCTTTCTAGTTACAATCACGTCTTTCAGATGAGTGTCGGAAATACATGCACTATCTTTTAAACCTCCATATCTACGGTTTGAAAAGAACAAAGTCGTCTTAAAAATGAATCATGCGTTTGTTCCCAAAGTGTTGTCCAACTTCCACTTGCAAACCGAAGCAACCCCACCAGTTTAGTTCACCAACCCTTCTGCACCAGCTGAACAGTCTGTGCACTCGCTAGACCTTCGAAGAGTCCTGAAGTTCTACATATATAGAACCAAGAAATTTTCAACTAACGTCTCCAATATGTGTGACTTTTGGCCTTCCCCTAACAAAGGTCACCATTTTCGAAGCAAGGTATTGCCAGATGGGGTTCCACTGCAATTTCAGCGGTGCACACTCAAGCCAATCGGCCACTACAAGGACCCATGCTTGCCCATTCCACTAGGGCAGTGGGGTCATAAGCAGCGCTATGGGCAGGGTTTCCCCTGTTGGACATATGCCGTGCATTAACCTGGGCAGTCCTGCTCACCTTCGTCAGGCATTACTGCATGGATGAACAAGGAGAAGCTGAAGCAAGTGTCGGAAGAGCCGTCCTGCAATACTTGTTTCAATAAGGTATGCCTTCTCCTGTTGCACTTTCTATTACAAAATGTGAACTGCTGTGGCAATCTATTATAAGCATGTGAATCCATGAAAGATCCAATGCTGGAGAAGGAATATGTTGCTTACCTATCACTCCTGTTCTCCAGCATTGGTGTCTTTCATGGATTCACATGCGTCCACCTACCACCCATAAGGGAGCAAGGCTACATTTCACCAACTCTCATCTTTCTGGGGTTAGACTCTAAAGATGGACTCCTGGGTGGGGCTTGTCACTCAAGGTGCCATTGGCTGAGGCAGAATACACACAAAAGAACATGAATGGGCTACTAAAGTGAGTTTAAAAGCTCTATTATATGCTATAATAAAATGTAACCAAGGATTCCCAGCCTGTCGGCGGGGAATATTTAAAGCATGTGAATCCATGCAAGATTCCAATGCTGGAGAACAGGAGTTACAGGTACGCAACATACTCCTTTTCCTGCACAGAGGACTGTGTGTGTTACATGGCTGTTTTTCACCAGGGTAGGCTATGTCATGTCTGTTGCTTGTATGGTGTTTTTTGCCACAGTAAATTCACCTCACTGCAGCAAGGATGTGGAACTGGGAGTTGGGATGGATTCTCTCAGGCTGCAAGCCCACAATATGAGAACAAATGTGCTCAAAAGTCAGCACTCAGAGGCATCTAAGCCCGAACGGCCACAAACTGCCAGTTCTATAGTAGGGATAAGTGGTGACGTTGAAGACATGGACCAGTGGTGCAAGATATCAGACCAACAAGTGCTGCTGCAAACCCCTGGACAAGCATTAGAGACGAATGTACTGGTTTGACATAAAAAATATCAACTACATATTTACTGTGCTGTCAAAAAGCGCTTTCAGACTACACACATTGGCAATATGGAGAGGATTTGCAAGTTTCATTTGTAAAAACACACTCTCTCTCCTGAGACCAATTACAAGAAACCTTTGCATCCTACAACCATAAACTCCATCTTGTTAGGATTAAACTTTAATCAGCATGACTTTATCCTCTGGGCCTCTGTGCGCAGCTAAATTGACAGCAACATGGTTTTAGTTTTTGCATGAAAGAAAAAGCAACATGCAGCTGTGCCATCAACATAGCAATCATACTAATTCAGTGCATGCCTTTTGAGACAGTTGCAGTCTCACATCAACACCCCAAATTACCCAGACGAAGAGAGAGAATACATGGCCACCAAAGGAGTCCTGTGAGGTAGTAGCAAATGCCCTCAACAGAAGGCAGCCTCCTCATTGTCGGTCTTTCCCCACTGCAAGATGTCGTGAATTCACCCGCCCTCAGCCACAACATAAGTACTTAGTGGGCCTCATTCCGAGGTTGCCGGTAAGTATTGGTTTTTACCGGCATGGCGGAAAGAGCGAGTCCGATCTGGTACCATGCCGCTATTTACAGGCTATTCCGACCTCGCGGGCACGAGCTTTCCGCCATGCCGGTAAATCTCCTAGCGGCATACCGCTAAAGGGCCCGTTAAACCCCTTAGCGGCATGAAGCGAGACGTTCTTTACAACACCGCCATCGAAGCTTCGCCGTCCGTAATTAGCGGTGACCGTAATTTACGGATACCGTAAATTACGGTCACCACTAATTAACGGATACGGAAATTACGTCATCGCACAGGAACGGGAAGGAGCGCGGCGGCCATCTTTAAAAACACAATCCATTGCCATCCTCTTCATACAGGACCCGGAGGCATATTTGGATCGGAAAAATAGCCATTAGAGACCAGCATCATGCCGAAAGCACTGAAAAAGGGTGCCGCCGCATAAGGAAGGAGCGCTTTACACAGGATGAGCTCTAAGTACTGGTGGACACTCTGCATGAACATGCAGAGATAGTATTCAGCAGTGACATGCGTAGGCCCACCGTCGTCAGGAAGAAGGAGATCTGGGACTTGGTTGGACAGAGGGTGAGCGCCGTAGGAAACACCCCCCACACCACGAAGGACTGCAGGAAACGGTGGGATGACCTCTGTCTCAGGGTGCGGGCCATCCTATCGGCCAACCAAAGTCAGGCCCTGGAGACAGGAGGAGGCCAAGCTTCTCCCATCAAAATGATGCCCTGGGAGCAAACGTGTGCGGACATGATGGGCACAGAAGCCATAGAAGGGGTTGGCGAAATGGAGTGCGGTGCTCCGTCATCCGCTGATGGAGGTGAGTGTCATGAGTCAAGACAGTAAATGCATTCCTAATGTAAGGCACCGCCAAGGGCTGGGCAAGCTGTCACATCATGTATGGGAAACCCCCCCCCCCACCCCCAATGAAATCATGCCGTAACAAGTGGGACCCAGGCTGATGTCAGGTGCAAGGCTGCAACCCATATTGGCCATACCACACAAAGAGGCTGTCAATGTGAGTCACCACAGTACTCCGCCAACATGAGTGACCCAGACATCTGCATGCATTTTCCATCCAAGCCCAGATCACTGTCCCACTCACCACCCAAATGTCAACAAAACGCTGCAATCCCATTGTGATACCATAGGCTTGAAGAAATGCTGACCCCCAAATCATTGCTCATGCCGTCTCTCTCTTCCCCCCCACAGGCAGCGGGCATGAAAGTGAGGACCAGGAAGCCACCCGGGCCAGTACCTCCAGGGGCAGAGCCAGGGGACACCGTATACCTGCAAGCAGGAAGAAAACACATGCAACACCACCTGCTCCAGCAACCCCCATGGAGGGTGCACAACCCCCACCCGCACCCCTACCCATGCCTGCAGTGCCGCCGGACACATGCCCCATGGTGCACTCTGAGGAGTCCAGTGTGGCAGGGGAGAATGCTGCCATGTGCCTCCTCGATGTGCCAGACAGCCCAACATCAATTTCCGTGGCCAATGTGGAGGACCCCAATGACATTGGACATAGCCCAGACACTCCATCATACAGCCAGGTGGCACACAGCGACTCCGGGGAGAGTGACACCCCAGGGCTCACAGGCCAAGGAGTACCACCTGCCTGTCCTGGATCCACTTCCCCTGCTGAAAGTCCCGAAAGGGCTGCAGGCTCAATACGAAGCCTGCCAAGCACATCGGCCACACCGGCCATGGATGCAGTGCGCTCCCAGCACCTCATGGGCCTGATTGAGGAGTTCATCCGGGACAACCGCGAATCAAGGTTGGAGTGGCACAATGACCTTCAGGCTCTGGGCGAGGTGATCACTGCGAGCACAAACTGGCTCTGTGAGGTGCTGGGCCGGATCGCAGATGCCCTGGAGGCAGCACCCCCCAGACCACAGCCCCAGTGGGAGTACCCACCCTCCCAAAGCTCCTCCACGCAGACCAGCCCTGTTCGTCGGTCACTGCGTACATTGCGCCGCCACAACATGGATCCCCCTGGCTCTGGGAGTGCACATTGACCATACTGCCACACACATGTGGCCTATGTTGCACTGATGGGACTATTGTGGGGTTGTTGTGGGGGGAGGTGAAGGGGGGTGAGGGTGTGTGTGGGAGTTGGGGGGAGGGGGGTGAGGGTGTGTGTGGGAGTTGGGGGGAAAGGGAGGGGGTGAGGGTGTGTGTGGGAGTTGGGGGGAGGGGGGTGAGGGTGTGTGTGGGAGTTGGGGGGAAGGGGGAGGGGGGTGAGGGTGTGTGTGGGAGTTGGGGGGGAGTGGGAGGGTGGTGAGGGTGTGTGTGGGAGTTGGGGGGGAGGAGGAGGGGGGTGAGGGTGGAGGTTTTGTTATACAGGTTTCTACATTATTATTCAATACACTGGTTGATCATCCCTAAAAAACAGAGTGGACATTGATCATTGTGCATGTGTCTTTTAATGTCGCACAGTGCATGGTGTACATGTATCCCCACACCCAGTGCCCAATGTCCTGTCATCCTCACACCCTCGGCTGACTTGTGAGTCAGAAATATTGTCCGATCAATGATTGCCGCACGGAACGTCCCTCCTGTGCATCGGCACCGTGATGCTGTCCTGCCATTCCTTCCTCCTCCCCCTCATCATCATCTGGTGGTAGCAGTTCCACGTCAGGGGGCAGTGGCACGTTCCGATGGATGCACATGTTGTGCAGCATTACACATGCCATGGTGATCTTGGACACCTTCTCGTGGCTGTAGATGAGTGCCCCACCCGACCGGCTGAGGCAACGAAATCGTGCCTTCAACAGGCCGAAGGTCTGCTCTATCACGACCCGTGTACGGCTATGGGATCTATTGTAGTCCTCCTCGTGCCTGTTCTGTGGGTTGCGGACCGGTGTCATGAGCCACGGCTTCAAAGGGTAGCCAGCATCACCTGCATGAGAGTGGAATGAAGGTAAGTGTTTGTGCATTCATGGTGGAGAATTGTACTAGTCTTACATGGCCGCAGGTGATTACTGGCCATACACACATGTCCCAGGATACAGTCACCCCATTACTGGCCCGGCTATGTGTCATGTGCAATGGAATGATGGAGGGGGTAGCTTCTCCCTGATGGGTCATGGTGTGCACTCACGTCTTGTTGCATGTGCATCGTATATGCATGCAGCAGTGTTGGACTGCATTCATTGATGTCTTGCGCGAGACTTGGTGAAAGGGGGTGTTGGCTGTAGTTGGTAGCATACTCGTCATTCTGCACGGATCCCTACCATGGTGACTTGCAGCAATCCTATGGGGGTGCAGGACCAGTGACACGCTGTAGGATCCCTGTTAGACTCACTTTTATGCACTCCCAGGGATGACTGACCTGTGTGTTGAGATGCAGGAGTCAGCGACATGGTGCTATTGCACTGCATGGTGCAGGATGCCCCTACGGTGTGTAAGGGCCGCCGATGAGTGGTGCATGTGTTGTGGTATCTGGCCAGGTTTCCTGTTAGTCATGTAGTGTTAGGTGTCGGCTCGAATTCATTACTGTGTGGTTATGTGGTCATGTGCCGTGTCACTTGCCTTGGGGCACAGTGTGCTGTGAGGTGAACATCGTGCACTGGCGTGAACATTCCCACCCAGGTGGAGTATGCATCCCCCCCCTTTCCCACCCAGGTGGAGTATGCACCCCCCCCCTTTCCCACCCAGGTTGAGTATGCAGACAACCTACTCACAGCCCCAATGCACTGCCATGGACCATTCAGGTTACTCACCAGGCAGCCAGGCACGTCGTCCAGCATGTCGCTCCATGTAGCGTGGTAGTGTTGAGTTCCGCAGGACCAAAGAGTCATGAGTTGATCCGGGGTATCGGGCATTGCAATGTGTGATGGCTTTACTGGCATTACACACCATCTGGACGTTGATGGAGTGGTATTGCTTGCGGTTGCGATACGGCACCTCCATGGCATGCAGGACCACCAATTCAACGTCGGTGCAGTCGAGGGCACCTATGCAATTTGGCATGCCTGCCAGTGCATGGAAGGCAACTT
This sequence comes from Ambystoma mexicanum, assembly GCF_040938575.1. Classification (NCBI taxonomy): domain Eukaryota; kingdom Metazoa; phylum Chordata; class Amphibia; order Caudata; family Ambystomatidae; genus Ambystoma; species Ambystoma mexicanum. The sequence goes on along the minus strand of NC_090936.1, from coordinate 291,457,744 downwards.
TGGTGTCATATATCTCCTGGGGAGTCCGGGGTAGGGATATGTAGTCCCTTGTGTGATTGAGGAGGGCATCCAGCACTTGGTTGAGTATCTGGGAAAATATGGGCTGTGAAATGCCATGCATGTGCCCCACTGTATACTGGTAGGTGCCTGTGGCAAGGAAGTGGAGCACAGACACTACCCTCAGTAGAGGGGGGATGGCAGTGCTGATTTCTATGCGGCTCACTATATCGTCATGTATCAGGTCCACTAGTGTGGTAATGGTGTCCCGGTCAAGCCGGTACAGGGTGTGGATCTGCTCTGGTGTGAGGTTGAAGGGGGTGGCTCTGATGCGGGGGACTGGGGGCTGCTGGCGTGGTAATGGTGCTGCACCGGTAGGGCATGCTGAGCCTGTCTCACCCTCCTTCTCCTCCTGTGTATCCTCCTGTGTATCCTCTGTGGTGGGGGATGTTGTTGTTGTTGTTGCTGTTGTTGTAGTTGCTGCCTTGCAAGCAGGGCCTCCAGCTCCAGGAATGCTGCTACAATTGGTATCATCTTGGTGTGGGAGGGGGTGTGATGTGTGGGTGTGCTCCTTTTGTGCTGTGCCAGACTCCATTGCCTCCACCTGTGCTGATTGAGTGCACCTGTTCCTCTTGGAAACACTGCTCAGGGTTCTTTACACCTTCTCGGCAATGCCGGTATTTACTCCATGGTGGTAAGGTACTTTGCGGTCTTGTGGAGGCCGTTTTTTCCATGTCCGCTTTACTTGGGGTCAGCTCCGGTTTACGCCATGCCGCTAATTTCGGCATGGCGTGTCGGGCGCACGCCACTAAACCGCTATTTACGGCCTCTTACCTTACGGCACCGTAAATAACGGTCTGGTGGGTCAGAATGGGCCGTAACGGGAAACGATGCCAGTAGTCCTTTACCGGCATCGTTTTTCTCTTACCACCCAACTCGGAATGAAATGCAATGTGTCTACTATCTCCGAGCTCCTCTCCCTCCACCTGCCTTATGTAGAACCTCGCTGCAGTCCCAGAATAATACACTGAGATCCTCATTACATCCTGTAGGTAACAATGAACCAAGTGGCGTGATATGATATTTTATTTATATAGCGCCTATACACAATGTGTTTCAAAGCGTTTCAAGGCAAGGGAGGGAAAAAGGTAAAATACAGTGACATTCTTACAAGGCCATGAACAATAAGAATGTGAAATTAACTATCGTACTCGGCCTGGCAACATTTCAGATAGTTCAAGAGCTAAGACAAAGATAAGGAAGGGAGGGGGTGGGAAGGAAATGGGAACAGACAGGCGACTACCGTACTGGGCCTGAGAACATTTCTGGTAGAGCCAGAGATTAATAAGAGGTGAGGGAGAAGGGAGGAGAAAAGGAGGTAGAGGAACAAAACAAGCGACTATTGTGCTAGGCCTGACGACATTTCAGATAGTGCTAGAAGGGGGTGGAGGGATAAAATACTGTTTTATCTCCCTCTCTATTATTGCTGAGGGGGGTACCTCTGATGGTATTCCTTTAGAATATTGCCTGTGATAAATACTGCTCCACTGGAAGGTGGTATTTCATCCATAAATCCTCACATTTTGTACGTCAACGTAGTTACTGAGATTCAAATTGTGAAAAGTCCAAAGAAGTTTTCTCATGTATAGAAGGGAAGCACGAGCACTTCCCTTCATGAAGGGGCGAAATATTCATGGAGACATTAGAAGAGTGTGAACAAGTCGGTGTCTCTGCCTCAACCCTCTGATCTCCTTTCCCATGTAATCCATGAAAAAAGACTGAACTGGTCTTTTTGTGCATTAATACAAATGTACAAAAGTGGTGTGAACCACTACTGTACACCATCCATTTCTAGGACAAAATGCAGGTGAAAATTGATCAAAATAAAAATCAAGTTTCTGGAAGACCACAAGCTGTGTTAACTACCATTACCACTGTCCCATTGGTAAAGCAGTAATTGGCCAGACTTTTAGGAATACCAAAGGCTGCCGTGGCAATTACCACTGGCGTTTTCTGACTCAGTGATCCATCCACAATATATTGAGGCCCTTAGTGACGACCTACCATGAGACCAAATGTGTGATCCTTTTCAGCACATGCTGATTAAAGATTCTGCACACACAGAAATAAGCACTTTCTAATTCAGGTGAAGTAGCTCATTCACTGCACGGGATAGCAGCCCCAGTCCCTGGTTTCAAAGGTACATTATCTTTTTTACCAAAGAGTGGTATTTCTCACCTTGCTGAACAAGCCCTCTTTGTGGGGCACACAAGATAGTCAAGTCTTTCCATTATCCCGATGTCTTCAGCAGCACACCTCCTTTCCGAGTGTGTTGCTGTTGTGACAAAGACTTTCTTTACCACAATGTCTGCCTTCAAATGATCTCGCCTACAAAGATAAAGAGGTGCCAAGTAATCATTGAGGCATGTTATTTGCTAGCCCCATTTCTTATTTTAAAGTTTGTGCTTCATAGTAAAGAGTTCCCTAAAAAAATACTGAGTGCTCAAAGTGGCTCAAGCCAGGTGAATGATGAGTGGACTCATTGATCACTGTGTTCTCCAGCTTGTTCCCGTTTAGTTTCATGCAAGACAGGTGCAAGGATTTCTGATGGCCCCATGCAAAGTACCATTAAAGGTCCCGCTCCATTACAGTGTGGACAGATGTCCTACTTTATGGCTAAAATGGTGCTCCCTGGTGCCTGACTGCGGTAGGCGCCCCAGTCAACAACCGAGACTCGCATTTATTCCGCAGTGGCCCTGATGCCACTCACTGTGTACTAGGATAAATTAGCCGAGGCTTGATCAGTTACTCAGACCTAAATAGAGCATCAAAGTCCACAGTGACATCACAGTGGTGGTGTAAATATGTGATATCAATCTGAATGAACTATAATCGGTTCATATCAGGGGGTAGATGAGGCAAGCTGTCCAACTGATACCTGATGGGCAATGATTGTATCGTGTCTATTCAGGTTTGTGTAGTATGTGAACGCAGTTCTCTTCACGAGGTCTTTTGCAAGTGTCGTTGGCAGGGTATCTACCCCCAGGTAACCATGAAGAGTGGGCATGCGCATACAGGAAGTTGATTGTTCAGGTGTTGGTAGCTCCATGGGACCCCCAATTCTTGATTCCCTTAAGGGGTCATAACCATCTAATGGGGGCAGTGTGACAAGCTCCTTCCTTTTGCCCATAGCATGGCGGGGGTAAACAATGGATCCTTCCAGGACCACTCCAGGGCCATGGAGGGTCATGGAGCTTGTGGCGGCATCCACACCCTTGGCAACCCCACCATCCGCCAGTAAGTTCAGGCCGGAGGACTTTGCCACACTACTCAGTATATTGTCTCCCATAGGTCATGCATTTTAGTGGCCTCTGTGCAATTTCAGAGATTCACCACTTTTTGCAATAGACTGTCCTGATGAGCCTTCACCAATAAGCAAGAGCACATGTCTAATGGGAAGTCCTCAATTCTGGACCATAGAGCCTGCTAACATTGAAAGCACCCATTTATGTCTAGTTGAATCATGCAATACAACAGCACACATTTGCTGGTGCTACATAGGTGCCCTTTGTGCCATGTGTCCCAAAAGTGACCACATTCGGACACTTGACTGGGATCAGGAAGAGAATGTATCTACATGTACCCCTAACAGGCAATGCAGCTGAGGCGCACACAGAACATGGGGATTCACAAACAAGTGTCCTGCCACCAGTCAGATTGTTCACTGGGTCAAATCTATGGCACCACTTATACCATGTCATATGATGTCGTGTTTTTTCCACATTTCACGAGGGGGTTTGGCTCTCCAGATGTTTTGGACTGCAACTTCCAGTAGCCCTCGCCAGCATAGTACATTGTGAGGCGTTACAAGAGTTGTGTGCTTGGAAAGCAGCAGATTATAGACTATTGAAGCTGTAAACTAAGGAGTTCCCTGCCAGATTCTTGCCCTTGGAAAATGTGCAATTTTCTGTGATTCGCAATGCTATTTAAGCATGAATTTGCGACAACATCAAACTGCATACTTTTGGCACAGCAGTGCTTCTGATTTACCTATAAACCAGTAGTTATGTGTTCAGATGTTCAAGTTGCCATTTCTTGCAGTCTCAATGGATGTCGATTTACAAAATCACTAGTCCTTTATGTGGGCTGGCCACGGTCTTACTCTTCTTCCACCATTATGTTGTTTTCTTTGCAATGACATTGACCTCCAATTGACAGGATTAATATTTGAAAGACGACTTCCAGCAGGTCGTTGTAGTTTATTGGTCTAGCGAGACTTACTTTGCTTAATTGGGTTTGACTCCTTAATGCACTTCCGCCCAAGAGGTGAATTATTCCAGAGAATGAAGCTGTGATTTCCTGCTACTTTCCTATGTTATTTTTAGGGTTAATGGTTAAGAGCAGAACAGTGACATCACACGGTTGAAAAGCAGGCTTGTGCAGGGTCGTCTAACCATTTGCTTTTTCACATGTCCTCTTCGCTATGTTTGTGGTTTAGTTGAAGCTGCGCGCAACGCACCAACCTACCAACTGAAGCATTCCGTGAGGTTTTCAGGATTCCAAAGAAAAGCATGCATGATTAAAATGTCCTCAGAATGCCTTTCAGCGGACATGAGTTGCATATCGGTTAGTCATTCCGAAAACCTGCCTGGATTTAAGGATTCTGCTGTTAATGAGCCCAGTCCTTCACGGAAGCTGTCCTTGGGGGGTGCACCAGAGTTAAGTAATCTTTTATAACGAAGCCGGAGACCAGCCTTTAAGCCCGGACCAGTTTTTGAACCTGTGTTTCTTACTCTGTGTTGTCAAGCTTCCAAGCCAAAGGCGTTGCTCCTGAGATATCCTCCTGAGATATCCTACCAGCGACATAGCAGCGGGTGCCAAGAGGGCCATTTATTTTGTTCACCTAGGAACAAAAGAATCACTTATCCTTGAACAATTGTCCTCGTAAAATATTATAAGATACTTCGCTGACTGAATGAAAGACATCATTCTAATTTTTCTAGCCGGAAGAGTACAAGATGCTTCGCTGTATTTTGGCTTCATATTTTTGTTTATGTATTTGGAGTTTTAAAACACGTCTCACACAGATGGAGGAACAGAACAGCCTGAGACCCGAAACGGAGCTTGCGCACAGTTTCTTCGGCACACAGTGAGATGTTTCATAATAATTAAGTTGATACCTTCTGAATAGGAACATATAACAAAGCTAAGGTTCCCACGGGCCCTATACCAGTGCTCCCCTGCAGACAGCCTCAACACATGGACACAAAGTCGCTCGGAGTCTAAGGGACTTATAGTGTCTCTGGACACGTCTTTTGCTCTTGGGAGGTCCGGTCCTGTGAGACCATCGTCATAAACTGGTTTCTGTGCCTTGACTACATTGCCTCATGGGATGGAGAAGGTGCCTCTGCCTGTCCCTGAGGGGCCTTGAGGTGGGTCTCCTTAGGCTTGATGGCCCATCTAAGACAACGCTCTAGGGATCTATGTGATTATGATGAAAAGAAATTCCGAGGACGAAAATGTCGATTTTATTTCTTTTTTTAAAATGAATTTTGCAGCATATATATGCAGGGAGAGACCCACACAGCCTCTCCTTACTCCCTCATTCATTATTACCCTTACCCCCCACATATTTATGCAGCGGAATGAAGCAGTGGAAATTCTGCATTTTCCTCCTCTGAATTTGTACATCTTTTATTTTGGTACCATATCCCCTATAGGTATTTCTCCCTCGCTCGATTACATTTCTAAAGTTTCTGCTACGAAACTGATGGCCTGCTCCTGCCACCATAATCTGAACCCCAACCCTGTCTTTCTGCATTCATCCCTCTGGGGCCTGCGCATTCTGTCTGTTCTAGGGGATATAGCACCCCTGATTTGCTCCAGCAGCCTGAAGGAAATGTAGCCCCCCTAACAGGCTTCAGCACCTTTCAAGGGATGTAGTGCTTGTCACTCACGTCAGCAACCTTGCTTCCATTTTGTATGGCCCCTATCCACTTCGGACCACGGTCCTTAACATGCCTCCCTGCTTTAGACTGGATTGTGAATCAGGACACTGACTTACTGTGCTTTCCTGCAGTTGATCACCTTCTGGTGGCTGTCTCTACCACTAGGTGACGGCCCAGGTTTGCACAACCCACTCCTGCCCTCCTCGTCCTGCTCTCACTCCTGCTCTTCTTCCTTCACCTCCTTCTGTGCTGCCTCCTATTCTTTTTTCTCCACCTCCTGATTCTTCAGATCTATCAACACTTTTTATTTTACATAAACGCAAGTTACTAGACAATCAAAGTCGAATATTCAACATAGTGTCATAGATGGAGTCACAGACTTGGTATCCAAAAATGAACTTGCCAAAATGTACTTAACAACAAAACAAAGGAAGAAAAGAAAGAAAATAATAGAAAAAGAGGAAAAGAAGAAACAAAAAGAAAAGAAACCTAAATCATCATTTGTAATGTGATAATCACAAAACATTTCCCAACATTTCATTTTCATTGGCTAAAATATAAATGGCCTATACAGATACAAGAACTGATGAATGTACCTTGCAAACAACATTAAATTACGACAAAACAGGTTAGTATATGACATCAGATCTTACTCCTGCTCCCCATATTTTGCCTCTTCCTCCTTCTGCTCTCAATCTTGCTCCGCCACCTCCTAGTGCAACCTGTCTCGCTCCTGCTCTCTCTTCACATTGTAACACCATCCTTTTCCCACAATGCTAGTAGAATCCATATGCCTTTTATAGTGTGGATAATAAGGAGGATGGGGCAATAAGTATTCTGATTTGTTGTCCGGTACCCTTCTTAGTTTTCTACTCCGGAATGGTCTTGGGCCTTTGCACATATCTCCTCCCTTTATGGTCACACTCCCCTTGTCTTATCTCCAGGTGAGTGTAATTGTGCAACATTGATGTCTAGCCCCTATATAAGTTCTTCATGGTAAAATCAGGCCGGGTGATTTAAGCTGGTATCTTCTCACTCTCCCCAACTGGTTTATCGGAAATTGGCTCACTTCTCTCTGACTAAAAGCCGTGGTTTGGGATTGCACGCCAAGTGGGAACACTGGTTATCTGTGTGTGCCTTATACTTTTCTGTGAAGTTTTGCCAGGGTCCATCTCGGGATTTCTCTCTCAGCCGTGCACAGTGCAGAGACTCCAATGCCATGCTTGTCCTGTGGAACCCATTAAGCTACGCAGTATGTTTTTCATTCCCTCATTAATTGCCTGTGTGTTTACAACACGCTTTCATAATTTGAGTGAGCTGGTGAGCATTGTGAAAACAACAAGAAAATATCGAGGCTGAGTACCTCCAAAAGGAAATACACCAAACAGGGGTTACAAAGGAACATACAAAGATCTTTATTTTATACTGAACAGTTTCAAAGGACAAAAGTAACAGATAGCTATCGGCCCTCAGTACAACACAGCAAACTCCAGCGTGGTTTGGTGTGCTCAGTGAGAGGGACTGTACATTAGAATAGTCGCACCTTTTATACCTTTGAAAACATGTTGTCCAACCCCACTGTGGGTTAATATTCGTTAATACATTACAGATCTAGGGTTCGTGCCGAGTTCACACATCTATACATTTAGACTTTACTTTTAATGTATTCACCAACAAGCCTCATTGGCTACAGTGTACTTTAGGATTTCTTATATAGACCTTTTCAAACATCTATACAATGTAGTTTAAACAAATGTCTCAGTTCAGTATTTGAATACATTGTTCGTAACATATGCTTGCGGATTAGCTTCATCAACACGAGTAATCCTTTACACCCAGGTCAACGAAGGACGATGTCTTAGTTCGTGACCCTAACAAGTGGCCTGCAGGCAAGTTACACATTAGTTTATACATAGAGGTCAAAATGGCTATGCTACATTTTCGGAGTGACACCGTCCACCATTTTAGCTCACAGGGTGACTTTGCAGAGAGAACCTAAAATGGCGGATTGACCTACAATGGCGGCTTACATTGATTCTAAGGACGGGACCTTGCAACACAAATTTCTTCGCAAGTGGCTTACAAGCGGCTTGGCGTAGGCCAATATACATATATTCATTATAATAGGTGGCACAATATCATTTCCCGTTTGACAAACCCTCCTTTTGGCCTATGCCAAGTGCTAAATTACTTCTGATCTACTTGCAAACAACTTCATGTATCATCGTCCATGCACCCAGAATCACTGTCGGAAATATCTATTGCCATTAGATCAATTGCTAAGATTTCCTTTAACACATATTCTTTGGAGTTTTTATCTGGGGCACGTACCTTATGTCCTATTGTACCTATCGGCGGTGCGCAAAATCCCCCTACCATCGAACATATACTAGGCAAACACTGGATACAACAGAAAAGAAACAACAGAATTCCCAAAATGATCAGTAAGACCGACAACACCTTCCAACCCCAAGATTGCAAGAAGTGCCAGAACCAAACGCTAAGATCCCAGTTTCAATCGGGAACATGCACTGATTAACTAAGGACGTGCAGATTCTGTATTGCCTTGAAGATAGTTGGGGAGGAATCTGGCACGAAAACACAGCAAGCGGACCCCACCAATTTACACACTCCACCACGTTCAGCCAGAATGACATCTAATGCCATCCGGTTCTGAAGTGCTACTAATCTTAATGCCTTCTTTTCTAATGTCATATTATAGAGTATATGTCCGTGGTCCGGTTGATGGTTCTCTCCAGTACTCTCGGTAGACTTCTGATGTCCTCGGAATTCGCTATCTGCCCCCAAAATGGCACGAAGGATTTTGCTACATCTCCCAAGACCTGTGCTGGAGTGTCACCATTCTCGTCCCGCCGAGGACGAGCCTTTGAAACCTCTGTAGTACTAGCTATGAACACCCCTGGTAACAGGATCCCTAAATAACAAGTTCCCTGCCAATCCCTGGGTAACCATGGAAATGCTACATTACCACAAACAAAGTAGACAGGTTCGCCTACATACAGAGGTCTGTCTTCCCCAGTCAAATTCGCAACGTTGGCACAACCTTTAAAATCTCCCATTGACTGAGTACCATTCCTCTGTATGCAGAAAGAAACTGAATCGGGGCTATGGTTAACAGTGTACAAAGGAGGCATGGCATCCTTATTGCCTATAGGAGCCATCTTGATGGAAATCAAAGATTGAAAGGGACAAGACAGTCTATCAGAGGGCCTAATAGAATCAACGTTAAGCTTGCTCCTATTTGCGAAAAGCGAGCATCCCAGGGGAGTTAGAACAAGTTTCTCAAAACTATTCAAATTAGTACCATCAAAGTTCCCAGAGATGCTATCGTTCCATCGGCCAAAGAACAGTGCTCTAAGAGAAGCATTACAAGCAGTTGTCAAAGGTAAAGGATGAATATACCAACCTAGCCCCTTATCTCCATGTTGCGGTAAATGCGAGCAGACCCAACAGTTGGAACTATTAAAAATGGCATGTGTAGCATTCATGATAAGTAACAATGTATTGTTATAATAACTTTGTCTATGCTGGGAGTCTCTAGGAGACAGAGTATGCAAATACACAAAAGGAGTAGGGACAGTGGGTACATTTTCAGTTGGTAGCAAGGTTTCGAATGGATGCACTTCTTCCAGGTACCAGAGACTTAGCACAGTTACTATTATAAAACCAATTGACATTATAAAAAGACAGCAATGCGTTTTCGGGGCCCAAGAGATTTGTTCATTTTCCCGGCCGGTCACACGATCATTTATCAGTCCAGTACGAGCGGTAGCGGTTGCAGGCATTGCAGTCTTCAAACGAGAAACCCCAGTGTTATTAGCTGGCGACCTCCCGGCCGCGCGACTTCTTAGTTCTTTCACAACCCTAGCCAACAGAATACCCTTTTCTCAAACAATTACTTGGGCAAAAAGCAAGCCCTTGATGAATTTCCTGTCTTCTTCGAATGCACAGCTGAAGTGTGCCATAAGTCTATTTCCTTGGACGTAAATTGTACCTTGCTGTTCCCGGTACTGATTGATCCGAGAACAATGTGTCGTCAATTCCCGTTGGAAGCGGCGTATCAAGAGCAAGTGAAGGTTCAAGATCCGGAACTACAGTTTCCGGAAGTAAAACTTTTGGAGAGTATGGAGACAAAAAGGCAGGTTCCTCAAGCCTCACGGGCTCAGAGAGATTCTCCTATGAACTCTCAACGCTATTTACTGCTTTGGGATCGTTGATTGCAGCGTTAGCGAGGGGTTCTGTTTCTTCTGTATTGTGTGGCACTGGGTGAGGAAGTTTCTTGAGATGCGTCGCATGGATCCAATGTTTCCTGCTTGTGACACGCACCGCCGTCTGTGTGACCAGCAGGACCTTGAATGGGCCCCGCCAACGAGGTGCAAGGCAATAAGAACGCTCAAATGCCTTGGTGAGCACCCAATCTCCGGGCCGAAAGCTGTGGCCCGGGTCCTCGTATTGCACAGGTAAAGCCTCTCGCACCTGGTGATAAATGAAATACAGATTTTTTGTCAACTGGCTACAGTAGTCTGAAAGAAGTACATTTTCGAAATTTTTTAAAGATCGACATTTTGGAAGGTTACAGATATTGGCAGGTCTCCCCATTACCACCTCAAATGGAGAGAGCCCAGTCTTAGTTTGAGGGGTTGTCTCATGGCTAGTAACACGATCGGTAAGGCGTCCGGCCATTTTAGTTTGGTGCTGGCACACGTCTTAGCGAGCTTGTTCTTGATGATACCATTGTGTCTTTCTACTAGTCCGGCGCTCTGAGCGTGTCTGGCCGAATGGAACCGTTTGTCGATTTGTAATGCCACACATATCTGCAGAATTACAGCAGCGACAAAATGTGGACCATTATCCGACCAGATGACTCTTGGTAGCCCGAACCTAGGAAAATATTCTTTTAATATGGTTTTTGCAGTAGTCATGGCTGTAGCGTCCTTAACAAGGAAAGCCTCGACCCATTTGCTGAAAGGACAGATGGCAACTAAAATGCATTTTAAATTATTACAATGTTCCAATTCAATAAAATCAAAGTGGATGACCTCAAAGGGGACAGAAGGTGGCCCGAAACTTTCCCTTGTAGTTGATGCTCCCTTTCCCACATTGTGCTGTAAGCAGATCATACAGTCTTGGACATAGCGCTTAGCTATTTTTGAAATTTTGTCATCCGCCCAAACGTTTTCTAGCATTTTCGTAAACTTCTGGGCACATATTTGTGTAGGTCCATGGGCCATAACGACCATCATCATCACGTACGCATCAGGAAGTAGCCATTTTCCTTCAACCACATCCACCCAACACCCATCATCATCAAGTTTCCCCAAGCCCTCAGCCCACCTCTTGGATTCTTCTAGTGTGGCATCGGCTTGGATATCCCTCACGGACCCGAGACTCTCATCCATTGCATAGGCATTTACAGTCTCCCTTGAAACATACATCTCCGTAGAGAGATTGGTGGCAGTCTGTTTAGCTATCTGATCTGCAAAAGCATTCCCTTTTCCTATATCATCTATAACCTCTCGATGTGCTGCACATTTCATGACAGCTAACTGAGTAGGGAGCGCAAGCGCTGAGAGCAGCTGTACTATTAGGGAGCCATGCTAGATCTTGGTACCATGTGAAGTTAAGAACCCTCTCTCTGACCAAAGTCTCCCAAAGTTGTGAACCACCCCAAAGGTATACTTACTATCAGTTTGTATGTTTACTGTAAGCCCTTCGGAAAGTTCACAAGTTCGGGTCACTGCTATGATCTCTGCGGCCTGCACAGAGTCATGCTTGATTCTCTTGGTTTCCACGACCGTGCTCAATGTAATGATTGCATAAGCAGCTGTGGAGGTACCATCTGAAGGTTTGAAGCAGGAGCCGTCACAAAACAGCTCCCCTTGTGGATTGTTGAAAGGATTGTCTTTCCGATCAATTCTACCCTTTGTCTCTTGTTCGGTAGTATACAGACAGTCATGTGACTCTTCGTCACTGCAAGCAGTACCTTGCGGGAAAGGTAAGAGTTCAGCCGGATTAAGAACACAACACCTCTTAATTTGTATGTGAGGGGCAAACAAGATCAATTCATATCTCGTCAACCGTGCGAAAGTGAGGTGTTGCGTTTGGGTTCTGTTCAGTAGAACATCTACAGAGTGAGGTACCATCAGGGTTAGATCATGGCCTAGGACGATTCCCTCACTCTGTTTTACAGACGCAGCAGCAACTACTCTCAAACATTTTGGCAAAGCACATGCTACAGGATCAAGGGCGGAAGAAAAGTAACCACATGGCCTATTCTTCCCTCCATGTTCCTGCGTTCATACAGCCAAAGCACATCCATCACATTCATGCACAAACAACACAAAGGCCTTTTTATAATTTGGTGTGCCCAAAACTGGTGCCGAGCATAATGCAGTCTTGAGCAGATCAAACGATTGCTGGTGTTCCGCGTTCCACTGCAATGGCGAAGAAATGCCCTTCTTCGTCAAAGCCAACATCGGCTTAATCACTAGTGAGAAGTTTGGGATCCACAACCTACAGTTAGAAGCTATACCTATCAAGGCTCTAACTTCCTTCTGTGTATTTGGGACAGACATGCCAGAAATATGTTTTATTCGTTCAGGTGTCAATCTTCTACCCTCCTTTGACAGGACATAGCCTAAATAGGTGACCTCCTGACAACAATATTGAAACTTTTTAAGCGAAGCTTTGTGACCATGTTTAGCCAGGTGAATAAGCAATAACACAGTGCCCTCCTTACAAGCGCTCTCAGAGTCAGCAGCTAAAAGCAAGTCATGAACATACTGAAGCAGTGTACAAGAAGAGGGCAATTCAAGGGTATCAAGCTGTTCTTTCAAAGCCCTACTATAAATGCTAGGACTTTCCATGTAACCTTGCGGTGCACGGGCAAAGGTGAACGAGCGTCCCCCTAAGGTGAACGCGAACAAGTATCTACTGTCCTTGTGTATAGGAATACTAAAGAAAGCATTCTTCAGATCCACAACACTAAAGTAAGTAGCTGAAGCCGGAATCATAGATAATATTGTCGTCACATCAGGCACAATTGGAAATTGCGGAGCGACGACCTTGTTGATGGCACGTAGATCAATTATGAAACAAAATGGAATTGCTTTATCGCCTTTTTTGTACACGGGTAAAATTGGACTATTGCACAAACTACCTACATTTTCCTCAATCACCCCGCGGTGCACAAAATCGGAAACGATGCATTTCAAAGCTTGAAAAATAAAGCTTGTGGTTACATTAATTTAATCTCTTGCGCCCATATCTCCTGAGAAAAAGAAGATAAATGACCCTTTTTCTCCGTATTTTGTTTCTAAATTTTGCTTTTAATTGCACATATTTTATGCTTCTAACGTGCCCTTTGTGATAACATGTGTTTCGACGATCTCAGTGTCTTTTTCAAATCAGGGCTAGTAATATCACATTTACAAATAATACATTTCATTTGAAAAGAAAAAAAAACATTAATATTATAGATTATGTAAAATACCGTATGAAATTCACATATTCATTCCATATTTTCATTCATTTGTTTGGCCATTAAGGGAGGGGTAATGGGTAGGAGTTTTTAGGATGGTTTGAGAGAACATAAAAAGTTGAAAAGAAGAAAAGAAATAAAAAAATAATTAAATGAAAGAAGAGAATACAAAAAATAAGTAATTAGAAATTACAAACATATTACATATGCAAACATTATTTGTCCAAAAGTTCTTAATAGGCTGGTGCCTATTGTCACAAACCCGTGATCTCAAATAACCTGAGGAGTATGAAATCTGAACTAGCACCATTAGGTAAGGAAGATCAAAACAAATTAATTCACTATACTTACCAGCCTATTAAGAACATTACTCCCTACACCCGGGCGACCTCTGGATCGTCTACCCATATTTCCGAATGTGTTATTCGACCTTTGTCGAAGGACGGGGCATTGTGCACGCCAATGACCCTCTTGCCGACAATAGGCACACTGGTTAATGTTCACAGGACCCAAGAGCACATTCCCTTGTGGAACATACTGACCTCTAATCTGCGAACTACCCCCTCTAGGGCCTCTAACAATTTGCTGTAATAATACTTTAGTCTTTAAATCACCTTTTCTCTTCTCTACTCTTTCCTTTTCATTATTGACACGATTCTCGTTGTACTGAGCCATGTGCAGTACTTCTGATTGGGACTTCGCCTGCCAAGCGCTCTCAGAAGACATAATTTGTGACTGGATGTCAGGCAGCAATCCACACACAAATTTGTCCACAAATAATATTTTCCCAGACTCTCTGCCTAAGTCTTGTCCAATTAAATCCGAGAATACCTTTTTGAACCGATTAAAGAACTCGGTAGCACTCTCAGACTTCCCTTGGACACAGGCCGTAAGCTTGTCCCAAATAATTCTTTTTTCGGGAATTATGGTTTTCAATTTTGCAATGATTCTATCAGGCAAGGTTAGTATCACCTGAGGCAGTCTCTCACCAGCTGGCTTTTCTCCATCGAGTCTAATTATGTTAGCCCATGTATCTTCCAACCCTGGTACGTCATCTATAGTCCTAAACTGTTTCCACAAATCTACGGGCAGGAGTACAGGAAATATCAGCTCAAAACCCCATCAATGTTCAGAGTTTGGTATCAAAACATTAGTAGAATACAAGTAAAGATCTAAAACTGTGCTGAATTTATTAAATTTTACAACCAAAGCCATGGCATAGAGGCAGATCCCTCATCTCCTGAGGTGCAGGGGGGCTTGCCACACCATGTCTTGGGGGAGGCCCCATCAAGCTTCAGAAAGAAATCTTTCTGAAGTCATAATACATGCACTTTGACCTCAGAAAGAAAAGTTCCGGTTGCAGTGAGGGATGGAGACACTTCAGCACCACTGCACATTACAAGAACCAGGAAGCTCTCCCTGCTCCCTGGTTCTTGTTGGTGCGGTCGAGCGTGGGAGCTGGTTGCCCGCCTGCAGACTGTACCTGTGGAAGATGGATTAGGGAAAACAGCAAGTAGGAAAAAAACTGTAAGAGAGAGAGAGACAGAGTGAGAGAGAGAGAGTGTGCGTGCGTGTGTTTGACAAAGGGGGATCTGAGAGTCTTTCTACCAGCACAAACACAGCCCATTGACCTGTTCTTGGGTGGATGGCCCCCAGGAGAGTCTCAATCAAGTCTTTAGATCACTGTCCCTTTCACCGAGAAGAAATATCCCTGCAGATCAGTCTTTGTCCTACCCAGGGCCAGTCCAACACCGAAATGCTAGCCAATTCTCATCTCAACAAGAGTACCAACAGCAACCCCATACACGTGTTTCAGCCTTGTTGGGCATCATCAGTGAGGTGGAGCTGTGCCTCTCTGAGAACAGTGAGCAAGGGGTCCACGTCTGGATTCCCCTGGTAATTTAGGGTGAGACCCAAGGTTACTTAATATGCAAAACCAAGGGGGTTCTGGGAGTCTCTCTACCAGCATGAACACAGCCCATTGACCTGTTCTTGGGTGGATGGCCCCCGGAGAGTCTCAATGAAGTCTTTAGCTACTGTCCCTTTCACAGAGAAGAAATATCCCTGCATATCAGTCTTTGTCCTGCCCAGGGCCAGTCCAACAGCGAAATGCTAGCCAATTCTCATCTGAACAAGAGTACCAACAGCAACCCCATACACGTGTTTCAGCCTTGTTGGGCATCATCAGTGAGGTGGATCTGTGCCTCTCTGAGAACAGCGAGCAAGGGGTCCATGTCTGGATTCCCCTGGTAACTTAGGGTGAGATCCAAAGTTACTTAATATGCAAAACAAAGGGGGTTCTGGGAGTCTCTCTACCAGCACGAACACAGCCCATTGACCTGTTCTTGGGTAGATGGCCCCCGGGAGAGTCTCAATCAAGTATTTAGCTCACTGTCCCTTTCACAGAGAAGAAATATCCCTGCATATCAGTCTTTGTCCTGCCCAGGGCCCGTCCAACACCGAAATGCTAGCCAATTCTCATCTGAACAAGAGTACCAATAGCAACCCCATACATGTGTTTCAACGTTGTTGGGCATCATCAGTGAGGTGGAGCTGTGCCTCTCTGAGAACAGTGAGCAAGGGGTCTACGTCTGGAATCCCCTGGTAACTTAGGGTGAGACCCAAAGTTAATTAATATGCAAAACAAAGGGGGTTCTGGGAGTCTCTCTGCCAGCACGAACACAGCCCATTGACCTGTTCTTGGGTGGATGGCCCCCTGGAGAGTCTCAACCAAGTCTTTAGCTCACTGTCCCTTTCACAGAGAAGAAAAATCCCTGCATATCAGTCTTTGTTCTGCCGAGGGCCAGTCCAGCACCGAAATGCTAGGCAATTCTCCTCTGAACAAGAGTACCAACAGCAACGTAATACACGTGTTTCAGCCTTGTTGGGCATCATCAGTGAGGTGGAGTTGTGCCTCTCTGAGAACAGTGAGCAAGGGGTCCACGTCTGGATTCCCCTGATAACTTAGGGTGAGACCCAAAGTTACTTAATATGCAAAACAAAAGGGGTTCTGGGAGTCTCTCTACCAGCAGAAACACAGCCCATTCACCTGTTGTCTATAGAGATCTCTCCAGTTATCTTGTAAAGTAGAAACAAAACATCTTAAATAATGTTCATGCATTTGGTTGAGTCGTTCTGTTTGGCCATTGGTTTGTGGATGGAAGGCGGAACTTAGGGCAAGTTGTATGCCTACGGTTTTACAAACCAATGACCAATATTTGGAGGTTTATTGTGGCCCACTATCAGGTATTATGGTATCTGGAAGACCATGTAAAATGGAGATGGATTGAATAAAGTGTTTGGCCATCTGAGATGCTGACGGGACATGGGGCATAGATATTTTGGGCCTTGAAACACTTGTGTATCGGTGCGTTATAAATGCCATATCATATATCATATCATATCATGTATAAAGTGTGCCAGCTTGGTAAGTGAATCAACTGTAACCATAATAGTCGTATGACCATTTGACAAGGGAAAAGCGACAATAAAGTCAGTCAATATCTGTTGCCACGGTCTGCTGGGTATTTTAGGTTATAGTAATAACCCAAAGGGGCAATGTCTGGGGTTTTCGGTTTGTAGGGAAGCTGCTACATAATCTTTTATGTCTTGCACACAGTTGGGCCACCGGAAATGTCTAGAAATAAAGGCTTGAGAAGCTTTGATTCCTCGATGGCCAGCTACAACAGTGTTGTGTGCCATTCGTAAGACTTTCTGTCTTAAAGTATCCGTGGGGACGAATACTTGTTGTTTATGAAAATAGAGATCCTTTTCAAAGGATAGATTAAAAAGATTAATTTGATCTTGTATATTGCAAAGATTGCGTTGAGTTTCTTTTTTTCAGAATAGTGAGGAAATCTGCAATTAAAAAAATAAAAAAGGACACAGGAAACATTCTTTCAGTTTGAAATACAGATTGTGTCCCAGTGGGTTTGCGGGAAAGGACATCTGCCATGACATTACTTTTCCCAGGAACAAATCTAAAGGAGATTTTATAGGAGAAAAAGAAATATGCCCATCTGGCCTGCCTGATACTTTGTGTCTCTGTATGTTGTAATACCCTTAGGTTATGATGGTCAGTCCTGACTTCCACAGGAAATTGGGATCCTAATAATAGATGCTGCCATTCTTGTAACGCTCTTTTTATTGCCAGTAATTCTTTCTCTAGAACCGTAGTTAATTTCTGAGGAGGTAAGTATTTCAGAGAGGTAAGCAATGGGGTTTTCTTCCCCCTTCTTCCCGATTTGTTTTGACACCGCTCCAAGGGCACTGCAGGATGCATCAGATTCTACAATAAACGGTCTGTTCTGATCCGTGAGCCGTAATACGGGTGCTGAAGTAAACGCATGGAGGGCCTAAACTGATCAAATCAAATGATCTCTTTATTAGAGACTAAAGTCATAGTTAAGTGCTCTGTATTTTCCTTTATTCGGCCTGAAGAGAGGGGGGAACCATCTACTCCTTCCAGGGGAGTGGCATTGGGTCGGACTTTGCAAGGAATTTTATGTCTTTGGGTGCATTCGTCATCCAAGAATAAGACTGCAGCTCCACAGTCAATCAGGGTAGGTATGTTTTCTAGGACGGAATCCTGGAATTAAAGACCAAACCCGACCCCAACCATCAATGTGGTATTTAGGGAACATAAAGTGACCTGCAGGATCGCAGTTCCCTTTACGACCAGGAGAGGGCGTTTCCCACTCATCTAGGAGGAGCAATGGGACAGTATTTGACTAAATGGTTACTAGCTGCAAAATATATGCAAAGACCTAGATTGCGTCATCTTGATCTCTCTTCTGAAGATAATGGCCCCCTAGCCGCTCCTCCTTGCATAGGCTCATCCTCTTTGATAGTTTTGGGAATTAGTCGGGCTCCTTCAGTATCACATAGAGTCTTTCCCTTAGTTTTCACTGCATGTCTCTCTTGCAGATGGTAGTCTAACTGCATGACTAAAGTTATTATTTCTACTAGGTTCCCCGGCAGTGGTACTCTGGACCCCTTGTCCTTTAATTCTTCATTGAGACCCAGATGGAATACAGTTATTAAAGCGTCATCGGGCCAAGCCTTTTCATGTGCCAATTGTTTAAATTGAGTTATGTATACAAAAGTTTCCAGGGATCTTTGCTTAAAGCCCAATACATGTTCTTGGGCTGAAATGATAATGTCTTCCCTTCCAAACATTGCCCTTAAACTATTAGAAAATCCCAGATAGGAATCTAGTATGGGGTTGTACGTCGTTACCAACGGTGTAGCCATGCCAAAGCACTTCCCGTTAGATTGGAGATCATATGTCCAAACTTGTCCCTATCTGATGGAAAATATGCAGGTTTAAATGAAAACTTAACAATACAAGAGCCTAAACACTTTTTTAGTTCTCAGGAATTACCATCTATTTCCCAGAAGGGAGCTTGGAGGCACATCTAGAGGCACCCGAAGTTACGCTACCATCTGTTTTAGTACAGAATTTTCTGACTTGATTGTTTGTACCTCGGCTGTCAGGTTTTGCATCCCAGCAAGCAACTGCTGGATTTGATGGTCCTATATGTATATTGGTGTTGCTTTCTGTTACGACCACGTAACAAATGATTATACAGAATATATGGACATTACCTGAACATTGAAAAACCCTGTCCCGGATGAAAGTGGGGAGTCTTCTACACCCCCCTCACCTGTTCCTGGGTGATGAAACCAGAGCCCGGTGGGGGGCTGTGGGGTCTGAGAAGCCCTCCTTGGGAATAAAACCCAATGTGAAGTTCCTGGACTAGTTCCTTGGGAGGTGTTTTTCCTTGTAGAATGGACTCTGATGTTGCAGGATATTTCCGAGACAGAAGTAAAAGAGGGAAAGGTCATGTTCCTCAGATATGCACAGAGGGAGCTTGGAGAGGAATGAAGATCGATAGCAAAGCATAATAAACTAGTAAAGTTACGAGCTGCAATACTGGAGCACGTAAGATAAAACAGGGTACAATGAGGGATAAGGCGGCGAGACTCGTAAAGGAAGGTGAGTCGCCGGTAAGGCGTCAAATGGAAAGGGCAAATACAGGAAGAGATTGAAGAGAGAAGTAGATGTTTTCTGGGGTGTGGGGAACGTTTTGCGCACAGGAAGATCTTGGCTGGTAATGGTGAACGAGTTGCATGCTGGAAATGGGTGGATGGTCCTGACGTCCCACAAAGGCAATAATGCTGGAGGAAAGGAATGACTAAAGAAAGGAAAGTCAGACAGTGAGGTGGGTAGGGAGAAAGAGAAGGCAAAGAGAAAAGTAAGGAGAGCAAGTTTAGGGCAAAACTCACAGTAGCGTCGGGTCAAGGAAGAAGCAACGTGCCGAGCCCCATGTGGGGATCCTACTTATACAGTTCCTTGAGTGTTTCTGAATGAATGGTTGTTTTGCTGTTGGCCATTTTGAAATAAACTAGACCACAGTTGACAGTTCTCAATGGAGGGGTAATCTGGCGCCATCTTGGATGTGGGTCTAATCAGTCTTATTCCTCTTTCTCTCCACCAGTGCCATAATGTCCATGCAGGGTATCGAGTCATGGGAATTACGCTCGGCCGATCTGGCATAGTTTAGTTTAGTTTATTCATTTATAATGCGCACCAGACCCAGGGGTATCAGGGTGCAGCAGTTACAGATAATGCAAAGCTTAGTTGCGGGAAATGTTTACTCCCCTCTAGTTAAATAATTGAACAGCCTCCACTGAGTGAGTGGCTGGTGCTTGAATGGGTATGAACCGGTGCATGCAAGGCTGTGAGGAATTCGATCATCCGCACGGTGGGTGTGTGCTCTCCTGGGCTTTTTTGAAATTTTATATGAAATTGAATGATGATAGAGCAATCACTGGAAAATGTGTGGGCTAATTTGCACCCATTTTCATATGCTCACTGCACGACATACACATATACCCCTGTACCCTGGGTGGACATTCCAGGCACAGTGCTCCCTGTCATATTAAGTTGGGATCTGACAGGTGGAGTACATAATACATCTGAAATGGGGATGACCAAAGTTTCCTCCTGCCATGGCCAGCCTAATTAACTATCAAGGCTCCATAGATCCGCCCTGTACATTTGTGTAGCCTCTGCAGATGGTGGCAGCAATTACCATAAATACCATACTAATAGAGTATACTTCAAACAGGCCCACATGGGGTCTGGCTGCAGAGGTTAAAACAAAGGAGACAGGAAACATCAACGCTCCCTTCATATGCACTGTGTCAACCTGATGCCAGCTCCCACCCTAAAGTATCAATGACAGGGATCTGTCATGCCTGGTACATGTGTTTACAGTAGGCAACCCCTGCAGGGGGCCCCCATTGAGGGAATAGGAGTATGTGATTTGATGGAGACCAAAAGCCTTGTCTCGCCACAGCTTCAAGGGAGGCCTGTCGCTTTAATCAGGAACCACAGAGAGCTCAATTAATCAGAGAGACCCTTTGGTCCACAACAGACAGGAAGATGGGTGGGACTTAGTATTACATGTTTTCACCCCTTTACCTTTTCTGTTGCAAAGATCACTGGTTATGACCTCAGGCATACAGGAGATTGTTTGTGGGGACCCAGGATTGGTTCAATAAGGTAGGCTTAGCCTATACCAATCGCTGTGGCCCATTTGGCTTTAAAAGAGGGTCCCTCTTTTGGGCAGATCATCTGAAGACTTTGCAAGGAGTAACAAGAAGAACTCATTTGGACCCTGGCTGAAGGTACAGTCTACCTCACAGCTTCCACCAGTGAAGGAAGGCCAGGATTTCCAAAGAGGGAAGCAGGATCCCTCCTCTAAACATCTCCCAGGGAACAGAGGGAGATACTGAATCCAGATAACCCCATAGTAGCTCCAAGCCCGGTACCCAGCCAGCACACAGCGCACACTGCAAGGCTCTGCAGCAAGCTTCCTTGGTGGAAAGTGCCAGAGAGTCTCTGAACCAATCCAAGGACATGGTTGTTGCCTGCAACACTCTGCTCAGCTTTGGACCATCCACCTTAAAGGACAGGAGCCAATTGAAGAAGCTAGGAGGAGTGCATTGACAGACATCGACCAGCGTCCGCCTTAAAGGACATTTTTTAGGCAGTCGAGCCTCTTGAGCTGCAACCGACTGCACTGCTTACAGTTGTCATGCAGCAGTCGCTAACGTCATTTGAGACACCTTGACCAGTGCTTCAGACCCGTCGACCAGTACTGAGACAATGATTCCAGCAGGAGCCGCCGAGTAGGCCAGCCTGCAGCTGTCCATCCAGCCTTGCTCGCCGAACTGCCTGCCGCCTCATACCAGCAGATGTCTCCCATCTTGAACTCTGTCACAGAGGCTGCAAAGCACACTGGAACTGACTCTACACTGTCTAGCGCCAATAACTTCGACAAGCACAAGGTACATTGTGGTTCTGTTCCCCTGGTCCTTCTCCGAAGGCCCTTAGTGGCATTTTACAACCCATTGCTACCATTGTGCTGAAACAAAGTATCCTTGAACTCTTGTGATTAATTACTTTACCGACAACCCTCCTGTCAGTATTCAGAGTGCTTCATCTTTCCTTCTTGAAACTGTCTGTCCTTTGCATTCCTTTACATGGTAGGTGGTATTTTGTCTGTTGTGATAATAATAAAGTAGATATTTTATACAACCTTGACTGGACAGTTCCTTTTATCATTGGGTAATAATTATATTTTCACTGTGTTATAATGAACCAACGATCCACAACCTTGCAGAGATAAGCATGCTATTCAGTCCACGTTACCAAGATTTGACAAGGAGGTTTATAATTTGCTTGTGTTTCCAATCTATTCAGACTCCTTCTGGCGTACTAGAGGTGTGGGGCTGATTGATGGTTTAGAAACTGATATTCATCCCTGGACCACTGGTGCCCCGGAAGTTGATTCGTCACACAGGCAAGGGGAATTGGAGCATGGACATTTTTTTTTAATACATGTTTCAGTGGTATGTTTGGGCAAAGGCAACTTGATGAATGTCATGAAATGGTGGAAGGTTTGTGGTGGGGGGTTCATAGCAGAATGGGCCAGGCAGACTGGACATCTACTTTCTGTGGCATGGCATTCTTTATTCACACAAGGGGCAAGGCTAATATCATATGTGTTCTTAGATGGGAGCGTCGGGGTACTTATGCAGTCTGCAAGTAAATGTATTCTTACTGTGGCATTGCAAGTTTTACAGGTGTTGAGGGCAAAGTCAACATGAAGCGCATTCTTACATGTTGGTGTGGGGAATGGGCAAGCATTTGTGCAGCAGCAATGGCATTTCTCTTTTTCCTGTGGCAGAAGATTATTGCTGGCATTAAGGGCAAAGAATAAGAGAATGTTTGTACATAGGGATACTGGCATATATTAACAGAGCCAGCGTGAACATGTTTTCCAATGGTATCATAACTGTGCATAATATTACTGATCATGCACAGTGTTGGCTCGTACATTTGGGTGTCTAGACTCAGGAGCTAGGCACAGCCCACTTGTTTATTTGCTGGATGAAAGATTTAAGGGTGGATTAAAACACGTACTTACATCTTTCCGTAGTGCAATAGGTGGCGTGCCCCTGCAGCCGCATGATCATCATGCATACTGCACATGCATAGTGGTCCGGGCCGGGGCACAGTATGGTGCTGCCCGTGCTTTGTTGTGCCGAGCTTTGGGGTGGGGGTATCCCCTCAGCATGGCTCGCAGGGCGACCCCACATTTTGTGTCACACCACTGCAACTGAGGGAGGAGCAAAACACATCTTTCATCATGCCCAATGTAAACTACACAGCAGGAAACAGTGCACAAAAGTCTACGGGTGATAAACCTCCCTAGTTGACAGTGATTTAAAATTGAAAGTAAAAAAAGGCATAGTAAACAATATGGGAGGAGATACCACAAGGCACAAAAATCAAACAAAGCTGAAACTCAATTAAATAGGTTCAACTGCAGTGACTGGTCATCCACAAACTGCGACAGGGTGAAAACCTCCTTTTATGTAAGGCACATCATTTATCTTTGTTAGGCACAGATTTCCGTGCCAATAGACCTGATGAGGAGTGTTGGCCATGACAGTACCATCCATACCTGCAGAGAAAGATACCTTCCAAGCTTTCATTTGGGGTGCATGCCCACACAGCTGTTTGAAGAGAAGGCGCTGCATTTCAAGAGAGCATGGCCGATAGGAAGTCATTAATCAGTTTAGACAATGGCCCTCATTACGACCCTGGCGGAAATCGAAAAACGATGGCGGAAATGCAATACCGCCATCGAATAGCGCTCGGTGCGACTATGACCCGTCACCGCAAAGTACGAAGCCATTAGCGACACCGTAGTGAACGCCAACGCTAACTGCACCAAGTACGCGCGCGCGCGCCATGCCAAACCGTAAATACCACCATGGCGCAAGGGTACGCGAATTCCGACCCTAGCGGACATGTACCTAACGCCATCAAGCATGGCGGAAAGTACCATACCGCCATGGTGAGAAGTACGGCATCGCGAATCAACCGTAAACGGCCCCCTGAGTGCCTGTACACCGCTCCCTGCCCACAAAGTACAACTCCCCGTAGGTGCAATGAAGTCACAATGCAACCAGTGAAATGTACAAGTCACCCATGCATGCCAACGAACAAAAGATCCACAAGAGGGGCCAATGGGAGCTGCAGGGCACAGATGGCACGAATACAGAAGCCATTCCAATGGACATGACCACAGTCCCCCCCCCAGAAACGCACGCAAACACAGGCACCTGTGACCAGCAATATTCCGAAAATCACATCATTCCACCAGTCCACCTGGCTGACCGGCATCTGTTACACAAAACCCAATCCCCCGCCCCTGAGCATGACAACATTCAAACAGTCATATTGGCAGCCCCCATCCCTGACCTCACTGGGCTCCGTAGGCAAACGCGCCCAGCACAGTACCACGCAACTAAACTCCGAAGCTGGAACCCAATGCAGATCTCCTCACAATACATCGCTCCCCAAATAGGAATATGCCACATCACTCGCAAAGAAGAACGCCACACGGCCCATATCAGAATAGAAATTTAATGCACAACAAAATCACCAAGCCCATACAGCCATTAGGCCATGAACTCCAAAACACATTTCACCATTGTGGGCTGCATCCGCAAGAAATGACCAGCTACTACTTGTGTGACGCCCTGTTCCATCATGGTACACAGAGCCACATTCACGTACGAAAAGGCAACATGGAAGCGCACAGAACCGCAGGGCCGTCCCAATGGGGAGGCACTAGTCCAGCTGAAAGGCCGAAATGTTGCTCCGAGCCACTAGTACTGCGTAAGGGCATGTGGCCCATTGGCGATCGTCCCATAAGATCGTAATGCTGCTCCACTGATTAACACGAAGCAGCAGGTGTCGGGAGTAAAAGCCATCTGCAGGAGTGGCATACAGATGGCAGTGGCAAAAGGGGAGGAGATACCTGTCAACCAAAAGAAAAGAAAAAGAACAGAATGGCCATCAGAACTACATTCGAACAACTCACTTCAATGATCACACTAAATCCACAGCCATATGCATGCTAGCCCACTCCAAAGGATCATCACCACCCCAAAACCACTTGCGACTCATAACCATCTATATCGAGGTGTAAACACCATCACAAACGAGTGTACCTGTGCATGCGTCTGTCAACACAGAATCCATCAGATGGGAATGTTAACGTGCATGGACACAAGTGTCTGAAGGCGCGTCGAGACAGGGAGGGCTCAACAAGGCCAGATAGACGATGGTCCCACTATGGCAGCCCTGCATCACATAGCGCAGGGGAGGCGGATAGATTCCAAGAAGCCCTGTACATGGCAAACTCTGTATCAAATCATCTGCCCATGCATCCATTCATCATTCCCTCATCCCGGTATAAGAACTCCTGAATATTTACTCACATAACATTAGAAATATCCATTGAGTCTGTGCGTTATGCAGCCTGCAAAATCCACAGTGCCCCAGCCCGTAATTCCAGTGTTGTGAAGTAACATGTATTTGGGAACGTCCGGCCTCATCGCCCACGTCGCTATTGCGCATCCCAAACTATTCATATCAATCATTGCATCCTCGCCATGGCCCATGTCCCAAGGACATTGAACAATAGAACGTTATATTTGCAGTCAGACCTGTGGGCATCTCCTCGCCGCTAGCTGAAAACCGAAAGCGCCGCCCTTCGAATTCCTCATTTGCAACATCACGTCGAAAAGGCATCTGTGGCCGTTTGAAATCACAAATTAATCCATCTAGTGCGGCTGTGTGTGAAAATGGCAACTGCCTTCACCCACAAATGGGACGCCCCGCCCGTCGGTGCAACTCGGTACAGTGATGCATGAGGGCCCACCGTTACTCGAGTACTACGTTCCACTGACCCATCACAAGTCTGTTCGCGACTGCAAAGATTGTATGTGAAACAATGGGACCATAGCCGAATGTACATATCAACAAATGTTACACGGCCATCGGGTACAAATACATGATTGCAATAGCAAGATGCCATTCCTCGAATTGCAGCGTTGTGTGCGGGACGTGCTCGGCCAAAGGGGAGAGCAGCTTGCACAGGTGGAATGAATCACCACAGGTGGAGGCCATACAGCCTGAAAACACATAAATTGCACACCCAGTCTCCTCCCACAACCACACCCACTCCGAAATGCTACCGGCAGGACTCGCGATGTTGGCCCTGGGGGACCTGATAGCACTGCAAGTACTCCAACTCCAAGAAGAAGACGAACACCAACTACAACCGGCCGCACGGAGGGGACGCAGGAGGAGGAGGAGGCCAAGGCAGGGCCAGCAAGGGCCGCCAGCACAGCCACTACCACCACGCAGGCAGCCCGCAATCCCACGCCTCCGAGCACATCCGTTCAACCTCATTGCTGAGCAGATCCACACCCTCTACCGTTTGGACCGGGACACCATAGCCGCCATTGTGGACATGACACAGGCTGACCTTGTCAGCATGATAGATAGCCCAACCGCCATCCCACCCCTACTGAAGGTGGTGTCTGTACTCCACTTCCTGGCCACAGGCACCTACCAGCACACAGTCGGACAGTTGCATGGCATTTCTCAGCCACTGTTCTCACTGACACTATTGCAAGTGCTCGATGCCCTCCTGCAGCACGCAGACGACTACATCTCTCTACCACGCTCGGAGCAGGAAATTACCAACACAAAAGTGGGATTCCATGCACTTGCCGGCATACCGGGTTGCATTGGTGCCATCGACTGCACCCATGTGGAATTGGTCGTCCCACATGCCATGGAGGCCCAGTACCGCAACCGAAAACAATTTCATTCCCTGAATGTACAAATGGTGTGTGACTCCAACAGGATCATTACACATTGTTGTGCCAGATTCCCTGGATCAACCCATGATTCTATGGTCTTGAGGAACTCTACAATACCACGCTACATGGAGCGACACGCAGGGAACAGATCCTGGCTACTCGGTGAGTCTCATTACATGCATGATAATGTGGGGTATGTGATTCGGCAATGACCTGGCAGGAAGGGGGGGGGGGTGTGCGTACGTAGCAATGGCATTCCACATCATACGTTTCTCGTCCACATACAGGTGATGCTGGGTATCCACTGAAGAGATGGCTCCTCACACCAGTCCGGAACCCACGGGACCAGCATGAGGAGGACTACAACCATGCCCACTCACGTACCCGTGTAGTCATTGAACAGGCATTCGGCCTACTGAAGACTCGTTTCCGCTGCCTCAGCAGGTCTGGCGGGGCACTCCTGTACCGCCATGAGAAGGTTGCAAAGATGGTCATGGCATGTGTCATGCTCCACAACATGTGCGTACGTAGAAATGTGCCCATGCCCCCTGACGCAGAACTGCAAGCACCTGAAGATGGTCATGATGAGGGTGGGGATGTGGCAGCACCTCAAGGACTCTGCGAGGCACCGGAGGGCCGTGACATTCGTCAGCATCTCATTGATGCATGCTTCTAGCACTCACGCCTGGTGGCTGATACATGGACACGGGACTCGTGGCATTGTGTGTGTCTGGTACATGCACAATATGGACTGTACGCCTATGATGGCCTAGTACACAAAGATCATTGTCCACACATCTCATTGGTTGATCGTGCACTGTTTATGGCATATGTGATATCATGTTGAACACCCTATCGACCCGCCACCCAAGTGAGCCCAACACACCCCCTCCACCCTCCTACCTCCCCCCCGAACACCAGTGTCCAAAGATGCTCATTGTCAGTGGGCTGTCGCTATTGCAAGCCCCCTCTGCGGGTATCAGGGGCACCCCTGCCTGTGGAGCGCAGGTTCCTCCCAGATCTACGTTGGGGGCTGCCCTGGACGGAACTTGCAACGGATGATGTCTCTGCCTGCTCACGTCCATGCATGTCCCTAAGGGTTTGTGAGAGCTCAGTGAGCACACGGCGCACTGCGGCAAGTTCGGCACATACGTCTTTGGACGTCGCATGCAGTTCCCCCCTCAGGCTCTCGGTGCTTCTCTCCATTTGGACTCTCAGGCTCTCGGTGCTACTCTCCATTTGGACTCTCAGGCTCTCGGTGCTACTCTCCATTTGTACTCTCAGGCTCTCGGTGCTACTCTCCATTTGTGCCCTTAGTGTCTCTGTACTTCTCTCCATTTCTGCCCTAAGTGTCTCAGTTGATGTTTCTATGTCTGCCTTAGTGCCCCCACATTCATCGGCATGGTCCTTGAGGAGCGTGGCCAGTTGCTGCTGTTGCACGATTAACTGCTCGAGGGACTGTTGCCTCTGCTGGGCCATGGCCATTTGCGGGGGTGTCACAGAGGGGCTGTTGACCTCATGTTGCCTTGCCACAGGGCTTGTGGGGGATGGCCAGTCGTCGTCTTGTGGGTGCCCCTGCGTGGTATCCTCATGTTGTACGGGATGGGACAGACAGGGGGATTGGGACAGGTCATGGATGGATCTGACTTCGACATCCCCGTCTTCTGTGTCGGAGCATGCTGCCATCAATGGGGTGTCACCTATGGTGCTGCTGCCACCAGAGGCAGTGCCTTCTGTGGCATCCGTTGGGGGGACCTGTGGTGGTGGTGTTGTGGGCATGCTGGCTGCTGGGGTGCCTGTTGATGTTCCCTCCTCTGTGCTGCCACCTGATTTGTGCTGCTGCCGTGTCTTGATGCGTGCAGCTGAGGTGGAGGGTCTTTGGCCGTTGGTCTTGGCCCTCTTTGCAGGTGTGCTGGTAGGGGTGTCCTGATGCTCGTCGTTTGGATCGGACCCTGTGGTGGAGTAAAGGAGGGCGAGGGTTATTAATGGGTCTGTGGGTATTGGAATGGCATTGTATCACATGCATTGGGGTGGTACCTGAGGGTGATTTGGGTCGGGGCCTTGGAGGTGCTTTCATTTGTGTGTGGAGTGAGGGTGCAGTTGTTTGGCAGCCTGCAGTTAGGGTGTGCCTGCTGCACGTGTAGTGGGTGTTTTAGGGGTTTTTAATTATTTATGTATTTATTGTGAGTTTTAAAGTGCGCTATCAGGCCGATGTGTGTGGACGTTCTCCTGGACATGTGTTTCTGTTGCACTATGTGGACACATGGTACTTCACATGATTGGACATTGTGGATTTAGCATTGTTTTATTTGGCCCACCTACCTGAATCTTCGGATGTCTGCACTCCTTTCTCCATCCCTCCGACTCCCTCTATGCTCTCCATTCCGATGGTGGAGGCACAGATTTCTTCCCAGGGGGTCAACTTGATGGGTGATTCAGGACCTCCCCCGGTGGCTGTGGCAATGTTGCGGTTGGCAGAAAGTATGCTGCGGACGCGTATCCGCAGGTCGTCCCATCGCTTTCTGCATTGCTGTGGGTTGCGGGGTGCGGTCCCCACCGCACTTACCCGCTGTGCCACCAGAGCCCATATGGCCTTCTTGTTCGCAAGTGCCGTCCTGGTCATTTGCGTGGAGAAGACGACGGCAGCATTCTCCTGGAGGGTCTCTGTTAGCACGGTGAGTTCCTCACGGGAGAAGTGGACCTGCCGCTTGCGGTCGCACGCTTTCTTCGCTACTTTTCCCATTTTTCTTGGTTTCGCTAGGGTGGATGACGGGTTGGGGTGTGTCTCAGGGTAGTGTTTTTAGTGGTTGTGTGGATTTTGTGGTTTTATAGGTGTACGGCGGGATGTTTCCCGTTCCGGGCCCATGTTTTTACTTCTGTTTCCGTATATTTACGGTCACCGTACTTTCCGGTTGGCGCTCACTGCGGTGTCCGCTGTGATGGGTAGCGGTATTGCACCTAGGGCGCCGTACGGCGGCGGTGTGGGCCGTTTTGGGGTCATTTCCGCCATCGCGGACTTTGCACTTCCGCCATGCCGTGGTGCTCGTGCCCGATGGGTCGGAATGGGCCGCACTTTGCTCCATCGTGCAATGGCGGAAACGCTATTTACGCTGTGGCGGTCCGGTCAGTCACTTTCCGCCAGGGTCGTAATGAGGGCCAATGTCCTCATGTCCTCCTTTGGGCCATGTGGAGGGCGTACAAAGGAGGCGAGAGTCAACAACCTCCCTTCCTGCTTCCAAACATGATGCTGCCTACTGGGAGAGCCACCGGAAAGGTAAAGAGTTAACCGAAGTGGTCATGGAAAAAGTACTTTTTTTGAACAAGAAATAAGTGTGTGTGTGTGTCTTTGTCTGCGCAGGGGTTGTGTAGATGGAGCCCTTTGGGAGATGTCGAGTAGCAAAAACAATTAGGCAGATCCTTCGCACTAAACGGAACAAAACTTTAGCAACACAGTAGCACAGAAATGTATTTACAGTGTTGTGCATGCAAATATTGTTGTTTAGTAACAGCAGACTGAAAATCATTTTTTACACAGTAATGCTGATATTTTAGTGGGATATTTCAGGGCAAATATGGCATACATTGTTGAGGCAGGCACCACACAACCAGCATGAAAAGGGTGCAGTGCTGTCATAATGTGTTGGCAGGCCTCATGATCTCCTTTGTGTATGAAAATGTATTTTACAGTTTTACAGTGGTTTTACAGTGGTGGGGCTGGTATATATAGGGTTCAGTCAGCAAACAAATATGTTCTACAGATCATTGCTGGCATATATTATTGGGCACTCGGAAGGCAGCATGAATGTGTGGTAGTGTGTTCTGCTTTGGGCACAGGCAGCACATTACATTGTTTATGTGCTGCCTGTGCCCAGTGGCAATGCTGGTATAGACGGGGCATTGACAGCATACAAACATGTTTGACAGAGTAATGCAGCATGCATTGTTGGGGAATGGCGGCATTAAAATGGGGTCGTTTTTGCCTTTTCTATTGATAGGCCTCATAAAATGCTTTGGGCACAGGCAGCATGAAAATGTCTTTTTACAGTGGGAATGGTGGAATTTATTGTCCACAGCTAGCATGCACATGTGTTTACAATGTGATTTTGGCATATATTAACAGACACAGTAATAGCAAGATGAAAGTGGGGCAACACTGGCATATTCTATTCACAAAGCCTGTGAACCATTTTGAAAACAACTAGTTTGAAAGCAGGCAACTTGTGGCAGCTATCGTTGGGACATGCCTCATGATTTTTCTATGAGCATGGTCAACAGTATATTTTATTGCAAAATGCTCCTTGGAATTGTTGCCAATCTGGCATGTATTTTCGAGTTTTTCATCTGTTGAATTATACAACAGATTCTAAATTGTATGGCATTTCCCCAAACTTTTCAGAATTGATGTGTACCATTTGAACCCTCCCCTCACACACCCTGACCTCCATAATGTTGCTCAGGCCTATATGCCTGAGCTAATATGAGTTATACATGTACACCCGCCCGTCCTCTTCAACACAGCAAGTGCACGAAGAATACCAAGATCCATCAATGTCAACTCCCTATATCATCTATCTAAAAGGCAAGATTCTCACAACATGCATGCAGCACAACCCCAAAAAGCTGATCCGTGGCTGTTGTAATACAGGATGACACAAGAAAGAACAAAAAAGATCCTGGATATAGAGGACATCATCACCCTTGGCGAAACAGCTCTTGCACATTCCTGGAGCTCCTTCGGAGCAACAAGGAGAAACTTCAAAGACTTAGGGAGCAAGAAATGGAGCTCACAATCCCATAAGCATGAGGTTATTTTAACCAAATTCAGTCCCGTGATGGGAGTATAAAGTTCTAGATTTGGGTTTATGGGCTTTTTCATGAGATAAGCAATAGAAGCATTGAAACCTTTGAGTGACAAGTTTTCAACTCTTTCCTGTTGACAATTAGGAGGTATGCCTGCAGACTAAGAACACTCAAAAGGTTTAATAATTGATAACTATTTGTTCATTGCAATGCTTCAGACCTTGATATACAGCAATTACCAAAAGCACCCAGGCATAATGAAATAGACTTTATAAAGTGGCTAGCACTGCATTGTCAATTCCTTGGATACTGCAAGTGTGGCTCTGTAAGTGGCATACAAGTGTGACACCCCAAGTGATGTTCTACACACCTCATTTACCTTCTCTTGATGTTCCACCTCCTTCACGTGCTTTCACTTCACCCTGGGCTCAGTAACCTCTGACAGTAGACTAAGCAATCCCATATGTATCTCTCTGTGGTCTGTGCAACCTAACGGATAAACAATCTTCCCAAATTAAGAGCATGCTTGGGTACATCTCAAGCCTATCAGGCAACCTCTTAAAATGTTCACTACTGGTGTTCACTACTGGAGAGGCCACCGTAGAGCGCTAGCAAGATGGATGCCTGATTACCGAACTCCGGCCCCTGCCCTGGTCGAGTGAGGAGTACTTGAGCAGTTGTCTGCCCGGGAACCGTGATGATGGGGTCCCCGGGCAGTTGATGAGTTGTTGCACCGGCGGGCTCGGTGAGGGTTGACACCGGCCTTGTACTGAGAAGAGCCAAACCCCGCAGTATGAGGCCTAGTGCTACAGTTTTGCTGCAGTGTGACGGGCAGCGCGGCCGGCTGACTGTGCGCAGACTGCCAAGCATGCCCCCGTGCAGGGGCGACCTGGTGTGCCCAGCAGTGGAGTGAGGCCAGAAGAGTCACCCGGGGCCCCTGCAGTGCCTAGAGACGGACCACAGAGGACCTCATGGGGCCCAACAAAATTGCCTTGGAGAGGAAGTTGGGGAAGGGCTCTCATTCAGAAGAGACATCAGGGGCCCGAAGACGGTCTTTGGAAGGTACAAAATTCAGGGGCCAGGAAATTCCAGAAACATAACACCCCCTCGCCCCACAAGGAGCCCACATGAGGGGGGTCAAGCTGAATGTTGAAAGTTATCAGTTCCATGCGGGTCAAACCCCACGCTGGTGTTCTTGCTAGGCCTGGTTGTTTGTACTTCAGGGGGCATAAAGAGGGATTCAAGTTTTCTGAAACAGCCAAGTTCAGGGGGAGTTTTTTTGTGTTCATTTTCTCTTTTTCAAAGTTACAGGCTCATAAAGTGGGTAGGCCAATGGGATGTGGCATGGGAGAGTGGGGGAGAGCCAACGTGGTTGCCAAAGGGGGGAGAGTATTGTTGGGGGATGCTGGAACGCAGCAGAAGTGGTAAGGAGGAGCATGGGAAGCTTGTGCGGCCAGGGCAGGGGCTGCAACCCTGGTGGTTCAGCCGGTCTATCTGTAATTGCCAGAACGGGTGGACGAACGCACTAGAGATAGGGGGTGAGGGTGGGGGCGGAGGGGGGATGGGAATATAAGAGGGTGCTAAACAGGAGCTCATATAGAGTCGAAGAGGTGGTGTGGGTTCTAGGAGGGGAAGAGAGGGGGAGAGGCAGAGTACATGCATGACAGCATTGCAAATGAGGTGGGGAATGGGGCTGACCAAGGCCAGGCAATTGCGGTGGCTTCAACAGTGGGGAAATTACTAATTGGAAGGCAGCAATGCTTAATGTGAAAGGGCTGAACTCCCTGAATAAAAGGTCCCTCACTGTGGACATGCCACAAAAAGCCTGGATAGTAGTGCTTTTCTTTCAGAAATTCATTATAGGCAAGGGAGGGAGCGTGTCCTGAAAGGGGTGGATATTGGGCAAGCATATTGGGCCTCTCATAAAACAAGTAAAAAGGAAGGCGGGGATCGTACTGTTGTGTGCCATGCAAATAATGGAGGTCCAGGTAAGGAGGGGTGTTGGAAGAATAAGGAGGGTATGATAATGGTGGGAGGGGACTTTAATTTGATGGCGGACCCGACAATGGACTGGTGGTCGACAAACGGCGACAAGGTCATGGTGAAAGGGGGAGCATAAAGCATTTTCACATCTGCTGCAGGATCACTTTTGGGTGGGTGTATGGAGGTCCAGGTTCTCCCAGACAGGAGGATGCACTTATTTTTTTGCCCCCACTTCAAACTTACACCATAATTGATATCCTAATGGTCAAGAGGGAGCAGGAAGCATTGGTATCGTCACCACAGGTAGAAGCAGTGACCTGGTCGCACCACGAGATGGTCACAGTAGAATGGTGGATAGGGGAGGGGAGGAAGGGGACACCACGTTGGAGATGTAATGACGGCCTCCTCCGAGAACCAATATTTCGGAACTTTATGTGGAAAGAGATCACAGAATATTTCGAGACCAATGACACAAGTGAGGTTCACTCGAAGACAGGTGGGAAGCGGCCAAGGCGATGGTGCGAGGCCTCCTTATTGCGTAAGGGGCCTGAAAAAAGAGGGGGGAGTGCTGATGGAGGGGCGGGTGCGGGAGGAGCTGAGGGGTATTAAGGCAAAGCTAACTACACAGAAGGTGGACAGGCAGGTGTTTCTAGGGGCAATGTTTGACAAACGGCAGGAACTACAGTCACACTTGATATGGGAGGTTGTGAAGAAGATGTGTTACACCAAACAACAGTATTATGAGAGAGGAAACAGGGTGGGGGTGCTATTGGTTAACAGGTTTCAGGAATGCAGGGTTCACCGCATAAAGGATGAAAGTGGGGTTTGATTGGCCCCATTGGGAGTATCCCAGGTCACTTTGTGGACTACTATGAGAGCTTGTGTTCCCAACCGTACACGCCCAGGGAGAGGGAGGTGAAAGAATATTTGGGGGAGGTTCCTATCCCGTGGCTGACAAGGGTGATGTCCTTGCTGAAGGCAGACATCACAGTGGAGGAGGTCCAGTGGGTGATAAACCACCTCAAGCAGGACAAGGTGCCAGGTGAGGATGGCTATACAACTGTTTTCTACAAGCAGTTTCAAGAGGTCCTGGTGGGACCCATGGCTCGGGTCTTTAACTCCACCCGGAAGGTGGAGGATATGCCCCCACATTCTTTGAGGCTTTAATAGCAGTGATCCCCAAGCAAGGTAAGGACCAGTCGAATTGCGTCTCTGATAGGCCTATATCTTTGCTAAATGTAGATATAAACATATTCACGAGAATATTAGCGTCTCGGTTAGAGGTACACCTACCCTGATTGGTAAACCCGGACCAGACAGGGTTTATTCAAAACAGGTAAGGTTTTGACAATCCAAGGAAGACCCTACACATATTGAATGAACGTAGGGTTCAAAGTGAGGTAGTCTTGGTGCTCTCCCTGGATGCCGAAAAGGCATTTGACGGGGTCAACTAGTCCTTCATGAAAGGGGTGTTGGAGGAGATTGGGATGGGAGAGCAATGTATGGGGTGGATCTGGGCCATGTACCCTTCCTCAAGGGCGAGAGTAGTTGTCAATGGCGGGACGTCCGGGGCAATAGCACTGAGCAGAGGTACCAGTCAGGGGTGCCGCTTGTCACCTTTGTTATACGCGTTGGTTATGAAGCCATGGGTAATTGGCCTGAGGGATTGTAGGGATATAGTGGGTGTGATGATTGGAGAATGGGAATATAAAATGATCCTGTTTGTGGATGATGAATGGTTCTACCTCACAAACCCGTGGGCTTCGGTGCCTGCAATGCTAAAGGGTCTGGGTGAGTACGGGGAACTGTCAGGGTTCAGAGTCAACCTTGACAAGTCAGTGGATTTTTTAGCTGGGAATTGTAGTTAGGAAGACAGTTGCCTGGTAAATGGGGATTCATGACACAACGGGAGAGATTCCGCTACCTTGGGATCGAGATTAGGAGAGACACATGAGATCTGTTTGAAAGGAACTATCTCCTGCTATGGCACAAAATACAGGCAGACTTGCAGCCTTGCGGACGGATTGGTCTCTCATGGATGGCAGGTTTAAATTGCATTAAGATGACGGTCCTCCCCAAGCTATTGTTTCTGTTTCAGATGCTTCCCATGACGGTTCCGCCCCCCTTTTTGTCCAATGCTCAGAGGGCTCTTATACGTTTCTTGTGGGCTGGAGCAAAGCCCTGGGTAGCTTACAGAACGTTGATGTTACCGAAGGAGGAAGGGCGGTGGGATTCCCAGATATTGTGGTGTATTACAGGGCTGCCCGGCTGAGAATTATGGTGGACCATGTAGACCCTAACTCAAAGAAACAGTGGGTTCACATGATCCTGGAGCCGGTGTCTCTGGGTCAGTGGATGTATGTCCCGCAGAATGAGATCACTAGACAAGTTCCGACGCATCCTATTTTTTCAGTGTTTTTGTAGATTTGGCGTGTGAGTGGCGCTACCCATTGGCTGTCATTGTGGCCCTCACCCCTCAGCTGTATCTGGGTGCCATCCTTGAGAAATTTCATTTTAGACCCCTTATGATTTCAGTCGTGGTACGAGGCAGGACCCCCAAGGGCGGGGCAGTTGAGGGAAAAGGGTGAGTTCATGCCATTGACCCATTTGGAGGAATGCCTGTGTATGAAGGGTATTTCAGCATTCAGGTATCTACAGCTGAAAGGGGTTCTGTTCCAGCCGAATTGGGGAGAAAATGTACATAGGGAGCTCACCCCCCTCGAAAAAGCACTGTTGCAAGAACCAAACACAAATTGTAGGATATCCTGACTATATGGGGAATTGAGACGGAGCGAACTCATTGATATACTACCGGCTCGTGCGAAATGGGCCAAAGACCTGGGAATAGATTTAACCGACCAGCGGTGGGACAAAATATGTAGGAGGGTCATGATGTCCACGTTATCCTTGCCAAAACCAATGCAGGCGTTCAAGCTGATGGATAGGTGGCATTACCCGCCGGCAACCTTGCCAAAGATATACCCGGGGCGGATTTGCGGTGCTGGTACTGCAAACGGGCAAACAGTGACTACTATCATATGTGGTGAGCTGCTGACTTAAGAAGACATACTGGGCACGGGTCTGGGGATGGCTCAAAGACTTGGATGGGGTGCAAAGTCCTATGGAACCAAGTCTGCTGCTGTTGGGAGTGCATGAGAAGGAGGAAGACACAGGGGAGGAAGGTCACACGGTCTGCACCCTATTTGGGGCAGAGTGGAGCTGTGTGGCTCAGTATTGGAAGAGGGGGTGCTCACACTGAGAGGGAGAGGTTACAGAAGGCATGGTCCATCGATGACATGGAGTACTTGACACACCTCGCAGACGAGGCACGAACAGACATAGAGGCGACCTGGCTACCTATCTTTAACTAATATGCTCGTTAGCCTGCCTTGGGAAAGTTGTAGGATGACGTAGGAATCCGCTTGTTGTGTCAGTAATATAGGTGGAGTTGGTTGTAATGCATGTAAGAGAGAAGGGTGGGGAGGATAAAGTGGGTTCGAGGGTCAAATGCAGGAACCATTTGTTGTTCATCTTGATGACAATGTTGATGATGTTTTGAAAAATTACAATAAAAGTTGATTTTCAAAAACAATTTTCACTACTTCCTTGTAAGTACTCACCATTGCACCCATGGGTACATTCTCGTTTGCAGGAGCATTATGCAGTTTCCCCTTTCTAGCATAAAAACGTATCATTCCCCCACACCCCTCATTCCTTTTCTTACCTCTACACCTCTTTCTTACGCAAATCAACCGCTCTGCCATCAACCTTTTCCCCTCGTCTTCTGTCCTTTCCTATTCTCTTGCAGGCCAAGGTCTGGATGCACCTAAGGGGGGCACAGTACACCTCTCCCGACAAGCCTCTGCGCTGTCAGCCCACTAGGGTGGTAACTGGCACAGTATGAAAAACATAGCATGCCCCGAATCTTGCAAATGCTTTAGTACTATTAAGCAGCCACACATTTTTATTAAGAGAGCTGTGCAGCATTACATGAAGGAATCCCTTCTTAGCACATCAGTGAAACAGGAACCGGAAGTGCGTGTAACACTAGTCGGGAAAGGAAGAACATCCTCCAAATGGATCAGTAAAATAGTTGGCTGACCAAAAGTTGACTGATACATCAGAGTGTGAAGCCATACCTACCATTTATTGTCTTAAAAGAACAACAAGCAGATGCTCAACCTGACTTTTAGATCGGTATACAGTAAGATAGCTCAGCGGGTAGAGCGCCCGCTGAAATCTATGTGCGATCTGCAGGTCAAAGGATTGAATACCAGCAAGACCGGGTCAGCCTTTCATCCTTGCAAGGTAGATAAAGCAGTACCGACTTTGGTTGGGCGATCATTTTATTTAAATATGTTCCATGTAAAGGGCTTTGGGAAAAATGCTGTTAAAATAGCAAATCATTAGCATTGCTTTTTAAAATCTTGATTAATGCAAGAACATTCTCATTTGCTAAAAAGAAGTGGGAGACATTGCATTGAAGCAGAGGTTAACATTGACATTCAGTGTAAAAGAAGAAGACCTCACAAGGAACGGGGAGATACAACTTCTTATTAAAGCTCTGTGCCTCAAAGCAATTATGGATGGAGAAGGTGTGAGGCCATCACGCTGCACAGACAATCCAAGAAAACTGAAGGGAAAAGGGACAGCAACATATAAGGTAATTAATAAT
The DNA here is from genome assembly GCF_040938575.1 of Ambystoma mexicanum. Taxonomy (NCBI): domain Eukaryota; kingdom Metazoa; phylum Chordata; class Amphibia; order Caudata; family Ambystomatidae; genus Ambystoma; species Ambystoma mexicanum. The sequence continues at coordinate 291,419,580 of NC_090936.1, read as the reverse complement.
AATTTGATATTTATATAGAGCTTTGATCCAAAGCGCTTTACATAGCACATATTTCATACATTATTATTACCCAATCGAAATTGCTACTCACAATTATAGGTGGAGCTAGCCAATATACAAAGTGGGAAAGTCTTTCCAAATTTGATCATATTTCTCTTCGTTGTCTTTTGTCCTCAAAGACAGTATTTCTATTGAGACCTGACCAGACATTCCAGTCTACAACATGTAAAATGCTTATGAATTTCCAGTATGTTAAGATAGCGTTCCTTGCCATCATTAGCCCCTTTGTTACCCAGGATTTCTGACTGCTAGACAAAGTGAAAATAGAGGACTGGTTATTAAATATTACATACCTGGGGTGTGACGTGGCGCTCTCCCATTGGCCAATCTCTGGGCCATACGAGCCAGTATGGCTCGGAAACACTGTATGGCCCAGAAATTGGAGAATACAGGGATGCTGCGTCATTCCCCCAGGTATGTGTGTGCTGCTGACAGGGAGCTTGTTGGAGGTTGCAGCACACCCACTTAGAGCTCTGCCGCCAACATGGGCATCATTTTAGGGGAGGACAAGGGTTTTTGCACCCCTCCAACTTTTGTGACACAGCATTTTGTCCCACTCATTTGGCAGGGGCCCTTTCATTTAGATGTCATGTCCCCACCAACATTTTCAGCAAAGTTACTCCACTGGCCTCCAACACTGCTCTCCTCCTCGCCCAGGCTGCACATGACAGACACCGCCAGGCAGCAAATTTCCCCCCGCTCCCCACTCCTTACATTGTTCGGGTAGGGGGATATGTCTATCCCCCTTCTGGCTGCAATCTGTGCCAGGCCGCACCTGGCACATGTGGCCAACCTTTCTCCCATGACCTCCCACAACGGCCCCTCAATTACTTTGCCTGGCCACACCTGGCAGACACAGCCTGGATGGCTTCTAATGCCTACTCCTTCCCCATCGCTTGTGTATGTGGTTGTTGGAAACTAGCCACCAGTTCCCAGCAACCACTCCAGGCAGATTGCCTTTTTTGTTTTTAACACCCCACTTTCACTCCACAGAAAAGGCCGTAATAGATTTATAGACCACACCCTCAGGCCGTACCTGAGGTTCTAGGCCTGTAAAACCTTGTTAAATTACCTTGCTGAGCTCAAGCCTTTTACTCACTCTCCAGGGCCCATAACTCGCAGCATTACCCTTTGGCTAGGACTATGAAGCATAAATATGCCATCTATGAAGGGAAGGGGCCATGACGTCACTGAACATTAATCACAATATGACAAACTCCAGCCCTATGCATGAGATGCATTTAAACTACTATTTGGTGAAAGAAGTCATGTCCAAATATAGGTAGATCCAGCAAAATAGTAACATGTACAGAAGAAAAGGAAAATACACAAAACATCAGGAATGTTGAACCAAATGCACCCTTACAGACAAAACTACAAACATATCCAACCAAATGATACGAGACCTCAAACACAGAATTGCATGTGCCTCGCATATGTTCTTTTAGAATCACATTTAGAATAGTGATGTATGTATAGGCAATGTAGTCATGTATTTATCATTTGTTAGTGTCCACATTTTTAAATGAATAATAAATCAATACATTGTCATGTGTATGATGAAAAAGTTTCAGTAAGTGGTCCATATTAACAGACAGCAGTTCCATTGGACATTAGCACCTGGGCGGGGGGAGCCAGCCAATAAGATGGCTAGCAATGCAGGCTTGAACCACCGGTACAAGCCCGCGATTTCCAAGCCACCTGATGGCCGGCTCCCCCCGCCACCATCTTACCCCACCCTCCATCCCATTTATTTATTCTGCCCCATGTCCCACATTACCTTATTTCGGCGGCAGCAGCGGGTACCGCTGCCGCATCCACTCCTTCCCATCGCCTCCTGCAGGCCGCCATGGAAAGTGAAGAGGGGCTCCGTACGGAGCACTGTCTTCCCTTTACATGGTGGCAATCTTGGAAAAGGATGCTCCGTCCTACAGCGAGATGCTGCGTGTGTCCCATTGTAGGAAGGTAAATCCTTTATTTAGCACCCCAGGTTACTGCTTTGGCGACCGGGGGTGCTAATGGCCTTCATCCCCAGTTCCAGGGGCTGGAGCTGGGGATAATGGCCCGGGCCATTTTTCCCATTACAGCCCCTGGAACGAGGGATGAACTTCAAAATTGTATGAAAGAACGAAACATGATGGACACTGTATTGAACCTCATCCAGGCGTAGGTTCCATCAAACACTATATAAGAAACAATCTTTGTGTGCGAGCCACGGTCCCTGGACCTGATATATTTATATTTAAAATGTATAAAGCGCAACTAAGGCCCAAAAAGGGCGTCTACAAGCAAAGCGATATACAACTGAAGTACAAAGCAGGATGGATAGAAAACACTGCTGGCCTCTTTTTCATAACGAATGCTTTTAAATTGCATGGAGGAGACCACCTGCGTTGGGAGGTGCATTGCATGCAGTTTTGAAAGCCAATGGGACGCCAGGGAAAATAAAAGATTAAAAGCCAGCAAACTCGCTTTCACTCTTTCATTTTCCCCTCTGTCTCGGGGACATGTAAACAGTGCCTGCAGATTAAGTTTTGCAGGCGTAAAATGGGGGAGGGCTGCACTTCAGGGCTCTTATTTCAGTTCCACGTCGTTTTTTCGTGTCCGCACGAAAAAAGGGCACTGCAGGAAATGCAGGTGTGCATTTTTTTTTTATTGTGATTGGTTTTACTTCCAAACCGTACACAAATGTATACAATAACTACACAGATATCTAAAAACCTACATAAATTTACGTTAACACGACACGTCTGATTAATCTAAGATGTCATTAACATTCATCATAATTGATTTATACCTTCACCAAAAGAATACGCAATGAGCAACTTAAATCATTCCAAAATATGAATAAACGCTGTCCTAATGTCCTCACCTAAAATGCATCTTATACGTTTAAAAATATATATACATAACTAATACAGGATGACCATGACAGTATGTACAGTACTATGAATGCCTATCCAACAAGCTAACAAGTGACTTTAAAAACCTTGTCAGGGGCAGAATTAAAGAACTATTCTCTGCTTGTATGAGGGAAGCCCACACACAATCTCTCACATCACTTGGGAGGATAGCTCAGCGGCAATGTGCTCGCCTTGGAAGCAAGGGACATGGAGCAACACAGGTTCGATCCCTGGGTCCGCGCTTAGAAACCTCTGGGTATTAAGCGTGTTATAAATAACCTATCATATCATATCACTTAAAAGGGGGTTGATAAACTTGTAAAAGTGATGCACTCTTAGCTTCCAATGTATCTAACTGGTTTAATTTAAATCCTAAGTATAAACCTTTCGATTCCCTACAAGGAAAGATCTTCAGGTAACAAGGTATGCTGTCACGCCTATGTATGGCAGCAGCATATACTGAATAAAGGGAATCGTCACCCATTTGTTCAATGATTTTCTTCCAATCCCACGTGTACAACTTTTTCCTCATCCCCAATGGGTTATTCACAAGTTCATCAACATCAAAACCAATTTCCCTCAGAATCGATTGTTGGAGGATAAAGCAAAAGTATCTAAGTAAGTCAGTGTGTTATCCCTTAGAACTCTACTTACATCTACAAATAAAGAGTTTTTGTTGGGGGGGGGCACACATACTTTGCATATAATGAAAGTTTTTCCAAATTACAAGAGTTTTTAAAGAGGTCAGACCGAACTCGTGTCTTAAGACAGTTAGGTATACATAATGGAAGTCCTAGGGTTCTTGTCCATTTGGAACCTTCCAATGTACTTAACAGCGCCCCAATTCTAGGCCCGTAATATCCAAGCGTTAGATTAAGGCTGGGAAAATCTTTCTAGTATAAAACCTAATCAATGGTAACAACGAAAACGTACATAAGTGCCAATAAATATGTTTTAGCTGGGCTTGTTGGGGTTTTGATCTTGTCTCGCACTCTCTGTTCTTGGACCGACCTGCATGAGTGATTAGAAATGGTAACTCCCAGGTGTGTCAGAACATCCACTCTAGCTAACCTTGTATTCCTTACTTTTGCCATAGATTTTAAAATGATTTAATTCTGCGTATATCGAGAAGATGTCCACTTTCCTCTGTAAACCAATGGGAGTGGAATCAATAAAAAGTAAGTCATCAGCAAACGCCAACCAGTGTAGTGAGATTGAACCTAATTTTAGGCAGCTGGAATGTTCCCAAAGTCTGTCAATGTCAGCAATGTACAAGTTGAAGAGTTTAGGTGCAAGGATACAGCTTTGAGGCAACCCAACGTGTGTCTGAATGGGAGTCGAGAGGGAACCCTCTTTATTGAATCTGATTTTAATTGTAGAGGTTTTGTGTAAGACATAATCAGTCTCTGGAGACCCAACTCTTCAGCTTGTAGCACAATCTCTCCATAATAAATCGATCAAAAGCCATACTCACGCCCATACCAGCAATATGGATGTTCTTACTCGAGGATATGTGTGATATAGCATAGAGATGGCTAAAGAGTCTAGCGTTTAGCGAGGTGCCCTGTGCCTTTGGAAAACCTGCTTGAAATGTGGGTATGAGCCTCAAGTGCTCCACCCAAAAATCCAACTCTTTAAGAAGATTGGCCTCAAAAACCTTTCTGGAAGCATCCAGAATGGCAATGGAGGTGTACATACATTACGCCTCGTATTTATGCCTACATTTCCGGCTCTGCCTATTTACAGTGAGGCCATATGAGTACATCTTTGATTGCCTCCAGAGTCGTTTTTAAGAATGTAGTCGTTATTATTAACTAAAGTCCCTCCGTTGTTCTGACACGCGCCATCTTCTTATTGTGCCTTTGCGCTACTGCAGGACCAGACGAGACAGATGCTTTCCTATTTTTGGCCCTGGTATGTAGAACTTCTTGCACCCTACATAAGAAAGAGCAAATCACTCATGAATCAAAAAGTTATTTTTCTCATTTGCTCCTGCTTTTCTTCTCCTTAATCCCATGCCTGCAGTTTTCTCACCCTTTCCATAGCTCCTATCCTCCTTCTACCTCTGCAGAAACCCCCAGTGCCAACAGCCAATTTAGTTTGTGCTGTGCGCAATCTAAATGCAAAATAAACATACACTTTGTGAAATAAAAAGAAAACATTTTACCGGTGAAGCAAACTGTTTTTGTGCAAATTATTTGTTTTTCGGGATCTAGTTATGTTGTTTTGTCTCTACCATAATTTGATTCAAGCAAACGATAGTTTGGTCCAGTGCTGGAAATGGAAAAAAATTGCTGGTGGAACCCTCTCATCCTTGGAGGAGTGGGGCCGGGGAGAAGGGTGGAGGGGCGTGGCCAAGGCGCGTGGCCACAGGTTATATCACGCAATACAGCATCTCTTCATAAAACCCAGTCCCAGCGATTTGCATGAAAGCAAAAAGCATGATGGGAGCATAAGAATGTTCACGATTTTAAATTTGAAACATAAGAAACCCTTTTTGAGCAAATAATGGAAGTTGGGCTCTGCAGTTTTGATTGGTCACAATACTCATCCTAAGGGAAAAAAAAGCCTGTATATTGCAGGACATATATACCAGTTTGGACAACTCCAACAAGTATGTGAGGTTTTGGCTGTTTTTGTATTCAGTTTCCCGTGGCTGAGTCTACTGGACGTGTTTGTTAAAACGTAGGTTGCTCGTGTATGTGATAACTCAGCTTGTAGTGAGGATCCTGTTCTGAAGCTGAGTTATTACACACACAAGCAACCTGCGCTTCAAGGAGCAGACCACTTTCAGAAGACTTGGCAGCACTGCAGCGTCTTGCGCCGGTTGCACGTTCGTGCGATAACGCAGCTTCAGAGCAGATCTGGAAGTGTCTGGGGACGGAGCGGCACTCCGGCAAGACTTGTCTTGCCGGAGCACGGCTCATCTTGTTCCGGCCTATTTGCTGCACTGCTTTGAGCATAACGAGAGGAGTTTGTGAAATAAAGCAACATTTGGGATAAATTGGAGGGAACAGGGACTATTTCATTTTGAACTTCATGAAGTAAGCCATTCTCTCACGCACGACGCAATATGGCTTTATCAAAGATGATCTCATTATTTCATCATTTGAGAATACTCTTCTACAAAGACCTCTGCCTTACTTGACAAGGCCAGAAGGCTGCTAGGGTGTGCCATGTTTAGTATCAATATGTTGACGTTTTAAGCGTGTCTGCATAATGTTCCCTATTTACGTACAGGTGACTGTCATTCTGGAATTGAAATATTCACCCTTAAGAATTTACTGTGCTGTACTGCGTAAGGGCTCTAAAATCTCAAAACAGCAATTTAATGACAAGTATCAGGGACAATATTTGCAGGGAAAAATATTGACGTTTCCATTTTGCAAACTGCATTCTTCTTTTTTACTGCAAACCCGTATGTGCAGAGAGAGTCTGCCTGCACTAAACTTCATGGACATTAGTTCAAGAACCATGTGCTCCCCATGACACAGTCTGTGAATGTTATTAAAACAAACCCGAGATCTTTTCAGCTGTAGGTTCTGAGTGAACTGCTCTCATGGCATGTTAGGTGAGGAATATTCTTTACTGGGCCAAATCACCACAGTAGCGGCCTCAAAGCGACAAGGCTTGCCTGCAAGTTGGCATATCTTGCCCGTGATTGGGGCATCCAGTGAAACAGTGGTCGGTAGAGGTCTGCGTTGTAGCCATGATCACTGCAGGCTCTTGATAGGACTTGCTAGCTCTGGTCATGACCATCTCTGCTCGCTTGGATTTCTACCAAATGACAAGCCCGTGGAAGCGATGTGAATGCCACATGTCTGCCAAGTGCTACTGAATTCAGTGCAAGGCATGCATAGTGTCACAGACTGCTGGGTTTCCACAGGGCTGGCAGGTTGCAGCCAAGGGAGGACGTCACAGCAGAACGAAGCAACGAACGAACAAACAAACAAACAAACAAACGAGGTTATCGAATAGTTTAGCATGGTGTAAAATAATGAACCAAGCCACATCTTGGGTAAAACAAACTGCTGACTTATCACACAGGTGGGTTCCCAGTTTCCTACTAAAATCTAGAGAATTTGCCAAGGGAAGAATGTTGCCAGGATGGTGCTCCAGAAAGCAACCCCGGAACTGAAGGGCTGCCCCCAGCTGTGCAGCATGGGCATGTTGAGTGTATTTTGGTAGTAGGCAGCAGGGAGATGTTATGCATGGCACAGAGGGGCAGTTTGGAGCTTGATGAGAGTGAATGACATAAATCAAGATTTAATGCGGGTTAGAAACATATAAATCAGCAAAGTGCTTGACAGCGAAACGCACTGGTTGTTCTTACATATTTACAATAAAATACACATTTGTACAGATTGAGGCACCAGGAGGTGGTGCAATTTGCGCCCTTTTATACTGTTCAAGCGCCAAAGCCACGATTAGATGCCAGGCCTCTCCACGATGGGGGGTTAGGGGGAGGGTGCATTAGCACCTAAGACACAAGACTTCAGAGATGTGGGTGATTTAGGTGCCATGGATACATGGCTACAGGTGGATGTTTTGGATGCGAAAGAACTTAAGAGGGCATAGGCTGAATTCATGTATGCAGATTTGATTATGCTTACGTGCCGATCATTTCCCGTTGCTCCCTTTGTTCCACCATCATCCCCTCCAGGGTCTCTTCTAGGGGGCCTTCTCTTGCTGCTCTAGATGCCCTCTCTACCAGACAACCCAGCTATGCTTCCTGCCTTTATTGCTCTGCAATGTCAGCTGTTTTGGAATCCTTGCGGCCTCCTGCCTTTTCTCCACTTCCCATAAACCTCCCAAGCTGTGCCTCACACCAGCACTAACAATTATTCACAATTCTCTCGCCAGAGCGGAGAGGCCTAAAACCCCAAACCCTTCCCGTCTGGCAAACCCCATCTTCTTCTTCATTCTTCTCAGGACTCTTCCCTGGTTCAGACCAGTCAGCCCTACCACCACTTAATCGCTCTTCTTTATCTGGAACAGGGTCGTTTTACTCTCTTCAGCCATCGCTTCTCCATTGTCGTTCCTGGTAGCACTACTCGTTCCTTTCATGTAGACTCTGTGAGTTTGTCTTTTTTACCTATAAAATGGGTCAGCACCAATGCTTTTTTTCACGAGACCCTACTGCATCTTCCCTTTCTGTTCCCCTTATCTCCTTTACTTTACCCGCATTTCTGAATCTATCCAAACCTGAATTTACATCTATGTCTTTGGGGTCAACACCTACCACCATTTCCAACTACTGTTCGCCCATCCCTTCAATTCCATCCATGTATTCGTTTCTGCTCCCCTATATTGCAGTCATTTCAACTTGTGTATCCAAACTGGTATGTTTCCTGGTTCATTGAGGCACGCTACTATACTTCCAGGTTTGCCAATACAACTGCCTGGGCTCTTCCTCTCACAAAAAAATGCATCTCCTATCTTTCTCCCTCCTCTCCCTCCAAGCATTTGGAGCTTGTGGCCTACTACCAATATCCCTAATTCACACACTTCACTCTAGCCGGCCTCCCATCTTAATCCACTCGACCAATCAGCAGCCTATGATACGATCAACAAGTCTATTCTCTCTTTTAAAATAACTGTTTATTGGGTAACAGAAAAGATGAGAAATGAAACCTGCCAAGATACATACACTCCACGTGAAAGATGATACATAATAATGGCATGAAAGAGAGCAGCTGTGTAAGAACCAGCCAAGGTCTTTTGGAAGAATACATGATGCAGAGCCAATGCAACCTACCTTAAAGTTTGACAGGGCCTTTTTTTGTTTGAACACACTTTCATCTCAGTTGTCATATTTATCACAGTTCTCACACTTAAGAGAGCAGCAAAAGAAACATCAGTTTGGGCCTAGAGCGAACAGGATCTTGGCAAAGGAAAATTGACAAGGAACCTGCAATTATGGTCAAAATTGTACACCACAGTGGGGTCCTTTCTCTCACTCAAAGCCTCAAATCAAGTTCATACTCAGCTCTGGGGTCAAAGTCTCAAATCAAGTTCATACACAAGCAACATATTGCGTTTTCTACCTTTCAGTAAGCCCCCCTGCCCTAGTTTCTATTCAGTGCTGTATGATACCACAGATTGCCTAAACAAGCTATACACTTGGCAACAGCCAAAGAGATCCTTAGGTCTTGTACATTTTTTCCACCTGGAGGACCCCGTCGATCTCTTCAAAACTCCTCTTTGTTAAAGCAAATTGTTAAAAGAAATCAAGACATCTGCTCCTACTACTATTGCTGGTCCCTCAAAACCGTAAAGTTCAGATGATTAACTAACTATAAAAGACTATAAATAGTATGGCCAACAAATTCAAGCTCTCTGAATATTTAATTTCAACTAAGACATCACATTTTTGTTTCTTTATTTTGTAGCGAGATAATGAAGGGTCTTGTTAGCAAAGAATCTGCAAAGCAAATGGTGACTTCTCATCCCGAGTCTACTTGCTTTTTGACCCTATATATGCAAACTCTTTAGTGTGTACACTCTCAGAGTGACTCGCATGACATGAGGGCCTTGCAGCAGCAGCTCCCGCCGCCTCAAAGCAAATGTCCCACTGGCTCTTTTACAAGATCTCAGCATGGCAGAACATTTTGGCCTTAACAATGATCTTTGCACCTTCCTTACAGGGAAGATTCTGTCCCTGTTAGAACGCAACCAATTAATTTCAAAGCACTGTACTTGATGCCCATACTGCACCCCTGATCTGACGAGATGTTCATAGTTTAGAAAACCTAGCATGAGACTCCCCCTCGCTCCTACAATTCCGAAAATAACTGAAGACCTACCTCTTCAAGGAGTATCGCTTCCTCAAAACCTAGACCATCACATGGCCCTTCCCGCCACCTGACTTCCTGGACGCCGCCTGCCCCTCTCTTCTCCTCCACCCAGTACAGCTGTAGCCCTCCTCTGTGCCCCTCTGTATCCTACCCCCGCTGTGTATCTGTACTCTTTTATACCTCTGTAAAGCGGTATGCAGTGATTATGTGGAATCACAAAATAACGAATCCAATTACAACGAATCCAGAATAACTAATTCCGAAATAAGAATTTGGGACAAACAGAAAATGGAGTGGAAATAGTGGTTTTGGGGGTGGGGGAAAAGTATTAGGAACAAAAAAAAAGGGGGGGCTTTGGAAGGGAACCGCCCCCCAAAAAACAACAGAAAAGGAATTTCTTATTTTGGAATATGTTTATTTTGGTGTTAGTTGTAATTGGATTAGTTATTTTGTGATTGCACGTAATCACATTTAACCCTGTAAGTCACTCCTGTGCTTCTCGAAGCTAGGTCCGCGCTCAATAAATACAATAACAATAATAATAATGATAATAGTGTCACACCTCTGTAAGGTATCAGCGTTCAGGAACCCACTTTCTTCTTACATTTGTGATATTGGCTGCCTCGCCTAAGGAGCTTGTGTGGTCTCAGTGAAGGCACTTTCCACGGGCAACACTCGGCTGCATTGTCATGGAATGGTTGGTTGCTATCAAGCTTTCTGGATTACAAATACAGTAAAACCTCACAGAGAAGGATCCAAATGCAATCAGACCAGCTGGGCAGTTCTAACTTAACTTTGCATCGGTCATCATCTCGTCGCCACCTTGCTCTTTTCTAATCAAAGCAGCTGTGATAAAGGAGACCGAGGGTGGGGAAGTGAAGGGGGGCCAAGTAGGGATAGGCAAAGAGCAGAGTGAAAAATATCCAAAAGGTAGGAGTGGAGAAGAAACTTCTCATACCTTATGTTAAAGAGAGATATATTGTGTTAGTGAAACGATTGCTAATGGGGACTGGAAAGACACATACTTTTGATTACAAAAACACGAGTATCTGCAAAGGAAGAAGTACAGATGTTTTGGAACAATGCATGCAGAATCAGCTTGATGATTGTCGACATCTGTTTCATTCAAATTCCATTCAAATTCTGGAAGCAAATGAGTTTGACTGTGTTTGATGATATGCCGTCTTTGACAGTATATAGAGCACCTCTCTCGATTGGTGGAGTGAAGGAAATTACTCCACTTTGTTATTGTAATATTACATTGACTCAACAGGTATTGTTAACCTACTTCCTCACTTGACCTGCTGTGCTTTTTTGTTGTTGTTTAGGGATGTTGTTGGCCGACACTTAGTATGCGGGTCTAACTTGCGAGCTATAACGGGGCCGATAACAGCCGGTTTGTATTATGTCGTTTCATGTTTTCCCAGCCTGCCTGGCCTCCAATGAGTAAACTCTCACATTCAGTATGCTGCCCAGGGATGACGTAACGGGGAGGGCCATTTGCTAGGACACAATGACAGACAAGTGACAGGCCCAATGACTGAAGGTGGCAATGCCAGGATTTGACCGTTGGTACTGATAGAGAGTTCTCTGTGAGGAAAAGCTGGCTGAAGACAGGGGAGAGTGGCTGGTTTTCGGGTAAGGTGGAATCTGAAAATCTCAGAGGTAGGTGGTTTTTTGCTTTAAAAAACAACTCAATAGGCCGCACTCCTGCAGGTGGCGCTGTGAGCCAGCTAACGTACAATGACAGGCCTTTTCTGTGAAAAATAAATGTCACCCTCTCTTTAGGTTCTATTAATGTTCAGTTGATGATAGCTGTCATTCTAGAGGGTTTGGAAAGTCCACCGCTTGCAAAGGCTACTTGCCCTTCTTCGGCCGATCTAGCACGATGTTCTTAATGGTATACAATCTTGCTGCATAGTACAATTTAATCGATTTAATCAAATCATTTTAGCCGAATTTGCCTGAAAATATATGTGGGGGGGTGGACAAATGTAATAATGAAGGTGGGGGAAGAATGGGAGGGGTTGGGTCATGTTAGTCAGAATCCTGTGCAGTTCCCATAGGGAGCACTACAGAAGATTAAGACCACAGGTATGAGCAATAAATCCTCTTTGGTATCAGTCTGTACCACAAAGATTTAGTTGGTAGCTGTGGCTAAGCAGTGAGACTTATCTCAAGAGGGAGATGAGCAGTATTCAGGGTTTACACAATAGGATTACAAATACTAGGGTACAAGGAAACACTGACCAAATCTTTGTATTAAAAGGAATATATATATATATATATATATATATATATATATATATATATATATATATATATATATATATATATATATATTATACACACTTCCAGTTCAACACATTAATCACAGTTATATAAGAAAGTCAAATTCAGAAAGAAAAAAGAAAAGTATACACAACTCCCTGGTTAAATTGTAGACAAATATGAGCAAGAGTGAAAACTGAGCAAAACGGCACAGTGAAAACCAAACACAAATGGCACTCTATCAATTTCTCACAAGGGAGGGAAAACACAAGTTATACAGAAATATCTTCTTACACACCTTAACAACACTTCCCCTAAGTTTGTGAACAAGTTTAGGCAAGGCAGTATTTTAGCATGTATAATACTTAAATGAAAACCGAGCAAAATGGCACTTCACAAGTTTTAAAAGTGGGAAGAAGAAGGTGATTATAAGAAGTGGGTGCACCAACACAGTTCTAGTTGAGAAGCAATCTAGAGAAGGCAGTTCTAACAAATTCAACCAGAGTCAATAGGCCTGTGCCAGAGTCAGTGGTACAGGGCAAATGGCCCAGGAGTAAAATGTTCTTGTAGCTGCAGTCAAGTCTTTGTTAAACGATTCGAAAAGGTGGATGCAGAAGGTGAAAGACAATGTTAGAAGATAGGGGCGGCCAACCCAACAGGTAGGTAAAGGATTTAAAACACCTTTAGCACTACCACGCGGAAAGGGAGGCCTGGCGGAACAAAGTACCTTAAAATGAAGAAGAGGCTCCTGCGGTAGCGGTTGTTCCTGGCAGTTCCTGCAGTTCAGGGGATCCAGCAGAGGAAGAGAGGCTCTCGTCGTGGAGGAAGGTTCGAGTTACTGCACTGCCCAGGGATGAAACCAGCCGCGGTGCTGCTCAACGAATAAAAGGTACGCTCCTTTAAATCGCGGTCCGGGTGGACGGGTGCCTGGCAATCCGGTCTCCGAGTACAGGGTACTGGCGATTCGACCAAGGCAGGTCCAGGAAGGCGATTGACAAACTGGTTGGCCCCACCAGCTCAAGGGAAGAAGGCTCTTGCAGATGAAGATCTTCTTTCGTCGTTTGGAGAAAAGTGGTGATATGCTGCAGCAGGGCTTCACCGGTGGTTCAGTTGTTGCAGATGTCTTTGGCTTCTCTCCTCTTCGGCTTCTTAGTTCCACTGGCGACGTCTTGCTCTTCCAGTCCTCAGGAACCTGTTTTTATGCAAAAAGATCCCCATTCATACAGCCTAGCTGTCACTCACACAGTGGAGTGGTCATCCTGGCGGGAGACCCTCCAGCCTATCAGGGCAGAGTGCGACATGGTTTACTGAGGCAACCCTGTCCAGGGGTCCTACTCCCCCTCCCACACAATGGATCCACCCCAGACTCTGTGGCGCTGAAAGGAGGGCTTCTTTGCAGAAGCCCAACAAAAGGACGAACAACGGATCCCCGACCTGGGTTAGGAGTTTAGAGAAAGCACGAGAAAGAATTTATATAAAAGTTCTGGCAAATAAAACCTACCAGAATAAAGTTAATATAAAAATAAACCAGCGGTATGTTAGAGGCTGTCAGTAAATGTGGTAGCCTCGAACAATGGGAAAATCCCATAGGGAAATATTCGCGGTCGAATATTTTTGGTAGTAACCACTGCCACCAGCCAGAAACTTTTGAGAGTGGGACTGTACGGTACCCTCTCGAAAATTAACATAAGGGAAAAACTATTAACCCTTGCCAGTACCTCCATAGTAAGATGGGTTGTACTGGTTTTGTTCATAAAGATTGACTAGTAAAGTCAATGGGGACTTTACATGCCCTGAGAGACAGTAGTCTGTCCCAGGGTATGGAGTCTATGTTTGGGGGTCGCTACGACACCCCTGTGTCACTGCACGGAGGGTGCTGTGTAACACATGTGGATAAAGATGGTTCCTATGGGGGTGAGATAAACCCCATAGACATTAAACACAAAACAATAGCCTACAACACACATAGCAAATATGCCAAAGAGTGGGAAAAAAGAGTCACACTCTTAGCAGGAGAAAAAAAAACCCTTCAAATCCAGCAAAGCTGCTGGGGGACTCTATAGGTAAGGGAAATTAGCCATAGAATGAGAATTCTCCCTAACACTCGCCCCCACCGCCCAGACTAAGGGACAGGAGGATCTAATCCACTCCTGGGTGAGTCTCTCACCTCTAGTCGGTTATAAACATCCTAGAGAGACCATAAGCATTTTGGTGGTGACATCCTGACCTGTGCTCAATGGTAAAATCAAACCCTTGGCGGCAGATTGACCATTTTAGCAGTTTTGGGTTTTCCCCTTTCATTTGCAACAACCATCTCAAGGGCTGGTGGTCGGTTTAGATAATGAAAGTAGATCCATACAATTATGGTCTAAACTTCTTCAAAGACCACACAATGGCAAAACATTCTCTCTCAATAGTTGCCCACCTTGTTTCAGGTTCCTTCATTTTCCTACTGATGAAGCAAATGGGGTGCTCCCTACCTTTCTCATCCAGTTGACTGAGGACTGCACCTATACCTATATTGGAAGCATCTATCTGCACAATGAAGGGTTGGTGGTAGTTAGGAGCTCTGAGAACTGGAGCTTGACAAAGGGCTTTCTTCAGGCTTTCAAAGGCCTGATTGCACTCTTCATTCCATTTGAACTTTTTAGGGAGTTTTGGAGAGGAGATTACATTCAGAGGAGAAGCAATAGACCCATAGTTCTGAATGAAATTCCTGTAATACGCAGTGAGGCCTAGGAAGGCTCTCACTTGGGTTTGAGTAGAAGGGGTTGTCCAATTTTGCACAGCTTCAATCTTGCTGAGCAAAGGCCTTATTTCACTTCCTCCTACCTCAGGCCCAAGGTAGACCACTTTACTCTGACTGTTAAACGGGATATCATATCGTGCCTCCTTTTCAAATATATTGGCCTAAGCCCAGTCTCTCTGCGAAGAAAACAGTGTTGCAAAGTTCCGATCCTAGATCGACTTCGCCGCCATTTTAGGTCCATCTGCCATTTTGATTTCCATTCCAATGTAATTCTGTGTTCTAAAATGGAGGACAGTGTTTTTCGCTTGTAACTGAGCCTTCCTGCACTTTGTACGTTGGTTAATGTGTAAACTGTCTGTTGGTCGAATGTTTGGGTTGAGTAAAGAGACCTTGTCCCATGCCTGACTTGTAGACAGAGGATTGTCTGCGCCAATAGGTCTGATCCACGGACATACATCGACCACAATGTTGAACAAATACTAAACGTCGACACTAGCTGAACAGCATTGTAAAGGACATGTGTTAAGGCTTATTGTTATATCCAAGAATACACTGTTGCCATTGTAACTTGTTTGTATGTAAACTGCCGATGATCCATGTGTATATTGTCGGACAAGCCAGAAGTAAATTCGGCACCAACTTTAGACCATGGATTATTAACTTGCAGAAGGGCTTCTGGACATTATGATTGGAAATGTATAAAATGCACAACTGTTTAGACGTCCAGTACCTCTCACTTCTCACACCGAAAGGGCTGGTATTCGCTGTGATGTATTGAGGGCCAGATAGGTATCTGTATCTGACTTTGTTTCTTTGTAACTGTACAGTGTTAGAATAAAGATCTGTGAATCTTTATAAGCCCGTGTTTGGTGTTTTTCCTTTTGGGGTACTCAGCCTCGATATTTCATTTTGCTTTTACATGACCAATTTGACATTTACTTGCCTTTATGGTCAGATGGCCTGTTCAAGAGCCTGCAAAACGTATCCTAGGTGGTCAACATGTTGATTCCAAGTAGGGCTGAACACTGCAATGTCATCCAAGTATGCCATGCAGAAGTCCTCCACCCCATTCAGAACCTGATTAATCATCCTTTGGAATGTAGCAGGTGCATTCTTTAGTCCAAAAGGCATAACCTTAAACTGGTATAAGCCAAATGGGGTGGAGAATGCAGTTTTCTCCTTGGCATGATCAGTCAGGGCTATTTGCCAATAGCCTGACGTGAGATCAAATGTTCTGAGGAACTTGGCTGAACCAAGTCTATCCACCAACTCATCTGTCCTTGGCAAAGGATGGGCATCAGTCTTAGTGACTGCATTTAGGGCTCTATAGACCACACAGAATCTCAACTCACAACTGGGCTAGACCATGGACTAGTAGAGGGCTCTATTACCCTGAGATCAAGCATCTTGTTGACCTCTCCTTTGATGTGGGTTCTTACATTTTCTGACATCCTGTAACCCCTGCTTTTGACAGGTAAACATTCACCAGTGTTGATATCATGCTGGCCCCAAGGGGTGAGGCCTGGTGCTAGAGAAAACAGAGGGGCAAATTGATTTAACAAAACTTTGCACTCCTCCTGTTGCTCAGGTATCAGATTAGAAGAGAGAATAACTCCTTCTACTTTCTCATCTAAAGGGTTGCCTCCGAGGAGGTCAGGTAGAGGTTCACTCTCCTCCTGAGCTGAAGCTAGAAGCAAAGCTCCCAGTTCTGGTCTCGAGACATAAGCTTTTAGACGGTTGGTGTGAAAGACTCTAGGAGCCTTCTTAGGATTGCCTAAGTCCACCAGATAGTTCACCTCTCCAAGTTTTCCCACGATCTTGAAGGGTCCCATCCATTTGTCCTGCAAGGCCCTCTGCCTTGTTGGTACCATAGCAAGAACTAGCTGGTCTTGAGCGAACTCAACCATGTTGGCCTTCTGGTCATGCCAATGCTTCACCAGAGCCTACTTGCTTTCAAGTTATTACTTGCTTCAGCCATCATGTGGGACATTCTCCTCCGGAGTCCTATCACGTAGTCAGTAACTCTGACTGGTGTGGGGGACGGAGCACTCTCCAACCCCTCCTTGATCATGGCCAATGGACCTCTGACCGGATGGCCATAGAGAAGTTCAAAGGGACTGTAACCCACTCCCTCCTGAGAGACTTCTCTATATGCAAAGAGAAGGCAGGGCAGTAGGAGATCCCACATTTTCTTAAGGGGGTCCTCTAAAGCTCCTATCATGCTCTTCATGGTTCTGTTAAACCTTTCTACCAACCCATTTCTCTGAGGGTGGTATGCTGTTGAGAACTTGTATGTAACTCCACAGTTTTTCCACATGGCCTTCATGTAGTGGGACATAAAAGTAGACCCCCTGTCGGATACAACCTCCTTAGGAAACCCAACCCTGGTAAAAATACCAAGGAGGGCCTTAGCCACAGCCTGAGCTGTAACAGTCCTCATAGAAATTGCTTCAGTGTATCTAGTCGCATGTCTACTACAACAAGTATAAACCTGTTGCCTGAAGATGTTGGAGGGTCAAGAGGACCAACAATGTCGATCCCTACCCTTTCAAATGGTACTCCCACCACAGGGAGAGGCACTAAAGGTGCCACGCTCTTGGAGTCACTTTTAATAGAAGTTTGGCAAGTGTGGCAACTCTTGCAATACTTATCTACCTCAGCCCCCATTTTAGGCCAATAAAAGTAGCGAGAGAGCCTTTCCTTGGTCTTCTTGAAACACAAGTGACCAGCCAAAGGTATCTCATGGGCTAGTTGCAAGAATTGGAATCGGTTTTCTTGGGGCACTACATGGGATTGACTCTGTCGGTTCACTATAGAAGAGGCCATCTTCCCAGTGTAACCTATACTTCCCAGGCTCTTGCCCTTCAAGCTGAGAAGCTGCCTGGTGGCGAAGACCTTCCAGAGTTGGACATTCTCTTTGTCACCTACTGAAGTCTGCCTTGTTGGGGCCACCTTTTGCCAGTAAAGAATGCATCTCAGGATGGTCCACCGGGTCAAGATCTCCAATGAGTTCCTGGCCTTCTACTAGATCTGAGTCCTCAGGCTCTAGTTCAACCACACAGGGTTGTACCTCACTCTAGCCTCAGCTGGAGGAGGAATCAGTGGTGTGATTTTTGTCAACCAAGTAGATTTTCTGATTCGAAGCAATGGAGTGCTTTCTGCTGGTTTCTTCTTTGAAGTCTTGTGTTTCCCCTTTGTTTCTGGTTTTAAAATAGCAGTTAGTAACTCCAGTGGAGTAGGAGTGATTTCATTTTCTATCATCTCCTCAGGAGAGCCCCTCAAGGTCTTCTCCTTTGCAGGTCTGGTGAGCTCCTGCAATCTTTTGCTGGGAGGTATGGGAGTACTTGACACCACTCCCAGTTCTTTAAGATCATTCCCTAAAAAAACCCTTCCAGGCACTTCAGATTGCATACTAACAGGTATCCTCACAGTCATTTCATGGCACTGGATGAGAGCTAGTAATTGGGGAAGCATCTGCACAGGCCCTCCAGCTAACTTGGTGAGGCGTTTGGGTGCCTTAGCAACATCCTCCACCTTGAAAAAAGATTCATCCACCACCGTTATGCTGGCCCCAGTGTCTCTAATGGCAGGGGTCTCCTGACCATTTACTAGGACACTGTCTTTATAATACTCTTTAGTATTAGGAGGGATAGAATTATACACATCTAAATTCTGTTGTTCCCACAACCCTAGGGATACTAAAGATACACTAGCTGAGACTCTGATGGGGTCTTCAACTAGTAGTTGAAAGTTTCCACTGGCCATATGTACTTCCTCCTCTGGAGTGAAGGCCAAGGAGACAGTGTGGACCCCTGAAGGTTTACCCTTACATCTGGGATCCCCTTTCACATGATCAGTAGAGCCACAAACATAACATTTCCCAAATGTCTTTATGAATGGTGGCTTGTTCTGACCTCCTTCTGGTCTAGCACCAGAAGGTACACTAGCCTGATTAGGTTTCCCCTGGGGGTTACCCTTAGAATTTTGTCTGGGGGCCTCTTTGGAATTGGAATTATTTGAATTCTCTTTGTTGTCTTTCTTAGGCTGCTTTCCCTCATCCTTTTTCTGAGTGACCCCTGAATCTTTGTGAGTAGCCCTGTTTGCAACCCACAAGTCAGCAGCCTTAGCCAGTTTCTTAGAATCTAGTTCTTTTGAATCAGCCAAGTGCTTTCTGAGCTCAGGAGAGCAGGCATCATAGATAGACTCCAACATTGCAAGATTTCTCATTCCTTCATAAGTGTTAACTCTATAACCCTTAATCCATCCCTCTAAGTTTTTCAAACACTCATTCACCCAAGTATCCCAAGGGGTACTATCATGCTTTTTGAGGGTCCTAAACCTCTTACGGTACTGGGAAGGAGTCTTCCCAAATCTAGCTATTAAAGCTAGCGTTACACATTCATAATACATCCTATCCACCTCCCCAACTCCATTACCACATCAGATGCAACAGATGCAACAGGGGGGAGCCTAGAGAATAACCAGGGAATCAACTGATTCCCTGTGATATCCAGGAGCCCATGATTGTATTCAAACATAGCTAACCAATCCAACTTAGGTTCATACATACCCATAATCTCTTTAGGCATCCGGGGTCTTTTTGGACTGGAAGATCTAGAGGATTCGGGGAGAGAAGCATTTTCCAAAGACAATTTATTCATCTCAAGCTCATGATTGAGCTCTAATTCTTTGAGCCTTAGTTCTTGATGTCTCTATTCAGTTTGGGCACTAATTCTTTTGAATTCTAGCTCAAGTCTCATTTTTTCTAGAGTGATACATTCAGGGCTTAATGTGGGACCTGACAAAGGTCCAGTAGCCACAGGTTGAGGCCTTTGAGCAGGCAGAGGGCCAGAGGGGGTGACATTGTTATCCTTCTCTTCCTCATCTGCTTCAACAATAACATCATCAACATTATCATCCTCAATGTTTGCTACATTTGCTGGAGTAGTAGGCACTACAGCACCACTATCCAGACTTTGTTTCTCTAACAGTCTATCAATCATTTCTGATTTCTTGCCTTTGGCAGGAAGACCTTTCTGTCAACACAGATCCCTTAAATAATCAGCAGTATTAGGAAGGAGGGTCTCCTGGCTTTGACTTTCCATACTTTGACTTTGTTTAAAATAAACGTTTTGTGATTGTTAGCCTTGTGGTTAATTGAACCAAGGTACTAGCAGTACACTAAAATGTAAATCCAATACTTTTATCCTCACCGCTGTACACCAGTGTTAGGCAGAATCCTGTGCCGTTCCCTTAGGGAGCACTATAGAAGATTAAGACCTCAGGTATGAGCAATAAATCCTCTTTGGTAGCAGTCTGTACCACAAAGATTTAGTTGGTAGCTGTGGCTAAGCAGTCAGACTTATCTCAAGAGGGAGAGGAGCAGTATTCAGGGTTTACACAATAGGACTACAAATACTAGGGTACAAGGAAACACTGACCAAAGCTTTGTATTCAAATATATATACATACATATTTATTACACACTTCCAGTTCAACACATTAATCACAGTTATAAAAGCAAGTTAAAATCAGTCAAGAAAAGTATATACAACTCCCTGATTAAATTGTAGACAAGTTTGAGCAAGAGTGAAAAATAAGCAAAACGGCACAGTGAAAACCAAACACAAATGGCACTCTATCAATTTCTCACAAGGGAGGGAAAACACAAGTTATACAGAAATATCTTCTTACACACCTTAACAACACTTCCCCTAAGTTTGTGAACAAGTTTAGGCAAGGCAGTACTTTAGCATGTATAAAACTTAAATGAAAACTGAGCAAAATGGCACTTCACAAGTTTTAAAAGTGGGAAGAAGAAGGTGGTTATAAGAAGTCGGTGCACAAACACAGTTCTAGTTGAGAAGCAATCTAGAGAAGGCAGTTCTAACAAATTCAACCAGAGTCAATAGGCCTGTGCCAGAGTCAGTGGTACAGGGCAAAGGGCCCAGGAGTAAAATGTTCTTGTAGCTGCAGTCAAGTCTTTGTTAAACGATACGAAAAGGTGGATGCAGAAGGTGAAAGACAATGTTAGAAGATGGGGCGGCCAACCCAACAGGTGGGTAAAGGATTTAAAACACCTTTAGCACTACCACGTGGAAAGGGAGACCTGGCGGAACAAAGTACCTTAAAATGAAGAAGAGGCTCCTGCGGTGGCAGTTGTTCCTGGCAGTTCCTGCTGTTCGGGAGATCCAGCAGAGGAAGAAAGGCTCTCGTAGTGGTGGAAGGTTCGAGTTACTGCAGTGCCCAGGGATGAAACCAGCCGCGGTGCTGCCCAATGAATAAAAGGTACGCTCCTTTAAATCGCGGTCCGGGTGGACGGGTGCCTGGCTATCTGGTCTCTGAATACAGGGTACTGGCGATTCGACCAAGGCAGGTCCAGGAAGGCAATTGGCAAACTGGTTGGCTCCACCAGCTCAAGGGAAGAAGGCTCTTGCAGATGAAGATCTTCTCTCGTCGTGTGGAGAAAAGTGGTGAGACGCTGCAGCAGGTCTTCACCGGTGGTTCAGTTGTTGCAGATCACTTTGGCTTCTCTCCTCTTCGGCTTCTTAGTTCCAGTAGCGACGTCTTGCTCTTCCAGTCCTCAGGACCCTGCTTTTATGCAAAAAGATCCCCATTCATACAGCCTAGCTGACACTCACAGTGGAGTGGTCATCCTGGCGGGAGACCCTCCAGCCTATCAGGGCAGAGTGCGACATGTGTTGCTGAGGCAACCCTGTCCAGGGGTCCTACTCCCCCTCCCACACAATGGATCCATCCCAGACTCAGTGGCGTCGAAAGGAGGGCTTCTTGGCAGAAGCCCGCCAAAAGGACAAACAAAGAATCCCTGACCTGGGTTAGGAGTTTAGAGAAAGACACGAGAAAGAATTTATATAAAAGTTCTGGCCAATAAAACCTACCGGAGTAAAGTTAATATAAAAATAAACCGGCGGTATGTTAGAGGCTGTCAGTAAATGTGGTAGCCTCGAACAATGGGAAAATCCCATAGGGAAATATTCGCGGTCGAATATTTTTGGTAGTAACCACTGCCACCAGCCAGAAACTTTTGAGAGTGGGACTGTACGGTACCCTCTCAAAAATTAACATAAGGGAAAAACTATTAACCCTTGCCAGTACCTCCATAGTAAGATGGGTTGTACTGGTTTTGTTCATAAAGATTGACTAGTAAAGTCAATGGGGACTTTACATGCCCTGAGAGACAGTAGTCTGTCCCAGGGTATGGAGTCTATGTTTGGGGGTCGCTACGACACCCCTGTGTCACTGCACGGAGGGTGCTGTGTAACACATGTGGATAAAGATGGTTCCTATGGGGGTGAGATAAACCCCATAGACATTAAGCACCAAAAAATAGCCTAGAACACACATAGCAAATATGCCAAAGAGTGGGAAAAAAGAGTCACACTCTTAGCAGGAGAAAAAAACAAACCCTTCAAATCCAGCAAAGCTGCTGGGGGACTCTATAGGTAAGGGAAATTAGCCATAGAATGAGAATTCTCCCTAACAGGTCACCCCCCACCCCTCACATATATTTGCGGCCAAATTAATTACAAGAAAAGAAATCCGACGAAATCAAATTTAACAAAATAAACTCAATGAAATCACATAGATCCCGAAGCATGAGAGTGAGATCTGCAAGTACCAATAATACCCTTGACTAGCAAAGGAGAGAGATAACAAGGCCTCATTACAAGTATGGTGAAGAGCGAATTGATTGGGGGTAACAGAATTACTGCCAATATTCCTGCTCTGCCATACTATGAGTATTTGTATTTGTATTGTATTTTATTAAATTTATATAGCGCTTTAATCCAAAGTGCTTTACAATAGGAACAAGGAAAATACAACAAGCATTAGATAACAATTGTATCACAACCAGAGAACAGTGCAAAAAACAATTTACAATATTGCTCAGGTGAGGCAATAGTAGGGAGGGACCAAGGTGTGAGAGGGAGTAGGAGGTAAGAGTGGAGTATGGCCCTGGAGTAGAGGATTTACCTCCAGCAAAATGCTGAAAGTAAATCCTCCGACTCACGGCCGCAAAATCGGCAAAATCAGCAGAAATAGCAGTAATTCTGCCAGAAAAGCCCCATAATGATAATGATGTGTTATTTATAGAGCGCCTTAATCCAAAGCGCTTTACAGAGCACATATTTACATACAATATCACACAATCGAAATTGGTACTCCTTTATCGACCTTAGAAGGATGAAAGGATGAGTTGGCATTGTCGGGAATCAAACCTGCGACCTGTAGGTCACGCTCAGATCACAGCAGCAAGAGCTCAACCCGCTAAGCTATTTTACCGGCATAAATTCCTATAGACTCATAAAAAAAGGGGGATTTACACCGCCACTTGTAATCCGCCAGACCAAGTGGCGGTAACGGTAATTCAGTTGCCTGGTATTCCAGCGGATTTACCGCTGGGGTAATGCCCAGCTCATAATTAGGCCTAATGTCTTGATCTTGATTGTGCGAAATACTGACGTATATAGAGTTGCATTTCTCCACCTACTTGCCACATTAGCCAAAGCAACAGTGATATCTGTTGAATGGCTAATCACACAATTTGTGGTAATATTGAATATAATCTTGTTAGGAGAAACAGCTGTTATTAGAATCTCATTAGGAACAGTTTACGCCTCCAATGTGGTTATCAGAGCATAGTATGCAGTTATTTTATCTTTAGGTTCACAAGAGGGCAATGTTGTGTTAGCACTCATGTTAATCACTTTGAATCCGTCATGGGGGTCAATAAAGCTGTTGGCTATAACAGTGAGCAAATTGTAAACAGGTTTTTACTACGGGCATCTATGTGAAGCCGCGGCCCAAGAGGATTTCAAGAACTCAAGACAGTTCCAGTTAAGCCAAAGAGCAACAATGGAAAGAAAATATCTTCCTTATCATATACCACTAGTCCCATGGTCTGCAGGACTGCTCGCACTTCCTGTGCGCACTTATTGTGCACATGCGCAGCACCGGGGCTTTTATTTGTTCAGCTGTGAGAGGAGGAGCCAGCCAACGCTGAAGAAAAGCCAGGTTAGCAGTATAGATGAATCAGGAGGGTAACCGACAGGACTGCTGCTCCCACTTCTGGCTAGGACTTATTGTACTTCGGGTGTTTCTTGTAAAGTGTTAGGATAGAACAGGGACGATGTCGGTGCCTTTCCACTCTTTCCAATGAAAGGATCCTCGAGGATCATGGTGCCCCCAGTTTGCCAGTCAGCAGTCTAATAACACAACAGCATATTCCTTTATAGATTACATACGTTCTGGGGCTTCCATTGCATGCTTTGCAGCGTTCACCTTACAAGCTGCATCTGCTGGAGCCTATTCAGCTGTCATTTCCATCCATTGGGGGAAACAGAAGTGTTATCACCTTGTTGCCTTTCAACCCTGGTTCCTCAGTGTCAGCCACTTGCGTACAAAGGTCTCGTAGGCTGGATTCATAGCTATTCAGCAGGCATTCAGTGTTTCAGCTCCCTGCTGACTCACTGTCTTGTCATAATTGATGGCTATTAACTTTATCTGTATCTCCATTATAATGCAAGCCCCCACGAGTGCCTCAGACTGCTTTCTGCTCTAAGTGGGGGAGGAGAGGTCTGGGGGGGGCCATCATGTTGAAATGGGCCCCCACACAACTTCAGCAGGGTCTGCGATAGAGGTTTTTAAACGTCAAAGTACGGATTTAATATAAGTAAACACAACCTTCAGAGGCCAGGTTGTCACCATAAATACAATTATTGACAACAATTCCTTGTAGGAACTATTTTATATCTTGCAACGGGGCATAAGAGTAAGAATAATGTGGACACATTGGCCCTCATTCCGAGTAGGGCGGTAAAGGATACCGGGCACCGGTAAGGAGACGGGTGCCGGTAATCCCTTACCGCCCTACTCCGAGGTCCCTTAAGGACGGGACCCGTTAAGGGACCTGGGCGCAAATAACGGGCTTGGCATACGCCGGCCCGTTATTTGCACCCTCCCCATTCCCATTGAGCCCTATGGGGGCTCAAATGGAAATGGGGAATGGTTTGATAAATGGGGACTTACCAGTCCCTCCAAGGTCAGAATGGACCGGTAAGTCCCCATTGTACCAAACCGGAGTCGGTACCGGTATGGGAAGCAGTCATGGCACAAATAGCGCCATGACTACCACCATACTCGGAATGAGGGCCTTTGTCTGTGAGTAGTCATAATATTTTCGTCAAGCTGGTGGAGGATGAGGGCGGCCTTCAAATAGATCAAATGTACAGATATAATGCCAATTTAATAGCCTTGCCCATATTGCCAGTTGAAGGTGTGTCCGGTGATACACTTAGCCAGCATTCACCTACACCAGAAAAAAGGGACTGGTCCGGTAGTTCTCCATTACACACTACATTACATGATTAAGGTTTTGTTAAAATTGTGTAAGAGTATGCTTTGGGATATACAGACAAAGAGCAATGTGCTAGCCAAGGTAAATAAGAAAGTAACTTGACCTATTGACTCAGGGTCTGTGTCGTGCATGACGAGTTTGCTAAACATAATAATAATAATAATTTGGCATTTATATAGCGCTACGAACCCAGGGTGTGTGGTGCTCACAGGGCTTTAAGTTGGCCGGGGCCTGCCGGGGCCAGGCCCCGGCAGTCTCCAAAAAGTGGGACTGAGCCGGGGCCCTGCCGGGGCCCCGTCCCACCACACGCAACATTGGCGGGATGCATTATGCTGCGACGGGAGATGCGCCTGCCATGAAGTCAGGCGATCTGACAGAAGTGGCAGCCAACCACAGCGATGCTGTGCCTGGCTGCCACTTCTGTAAGTCATAGTAACTGCCTCTGGTGACCTCTCGCGCGAGGGTTCACCAGAGGCAGTTACTGTCCCTTTGTTTCCCCAGGTCGCCGAGGCGTCTTTAACCCTCGGCGAACCTGGGGATTCCTTGACATTTTTCGAGGTTTATGAAAGATGGCTTGAAAAGTACACAATTCAAGCCATCTTTTATAAAGCTTTGCCGACGGACAATTTTGTCCGTAGTGAAAGCTTTATAAAAGATGGCTTGAATTGTGTACTTTCAAAGCCATCTTTTATAAAACCGAAATGTTTAAAAAAAAAAATGGCCTGAAAAGTAGGCAAATCGTAAGGTATGCACACACACATATATATGCATGTTATATATCTGTGTGCGTACCTTACTATGGTTTGTGTACTTTGCAAGCCATCTTTTCTAAACATAGAAAAACATATTTCTATGTTTAGAAAAGATGGCTTGAAAGGCTGAGTTTGGCCCTGCCGGATTCGAACCCGCGTTAGCAGGCTCTGCGCAGATGTCAAAGCAAGCCTCTACTCGCTGTGCCACTTGATCGGGCACATAATGGATAAATCCACTAAATCCAACGACTGGTCTCCATTAATGATTTTCAGTAAAGGGCTTTTCTTGGCTAACTTATTATCCATACTTACTGATATTTTGAATGTATTCAACCCTGAAGCCCCGAAGCAGGCAATACTAAAAAAGTAAAAAAGCGAAGACAAAAACAGGCACTAAAAACCAACTATGTATTTATGTATATTTATTTATTTACATACTCAGCTATGAGGCTTTGTATATACAACATAATACAGTTAAAACATACAAAAAACAACTATATAAACAAGATCCATGTGACTGCTCTGCCTATGGCAACTGAAAGGGCTTGAGGCCATCTCTCCTTAACGAAATGACTGAAAAAGAAGAAAACTAAGGGAAAGACAAGTGATCTTGTAAAGGGTGCCATTGATTGCTGTGTAACTAAGGGGCGCAATCCAAAGGAAGTTTAAGTTATGGGTGCCAATTCACAAAGTCCGCGGCTGGGGATATCTCAAAAGAATACTAATTCCAGGACTGTGCAATAATACCTCTATTTTAACCCTGTGTAAATCTTGTATGCGCCGGTATCCAGTGATATTAACGAAATGAAAATAATAAAATACATTTTACACAAACCCTAAATACCGAAAAATACAGAATGTTTATAAAAAAATATGTATGGGGTGGGGTAAAGGATTAAAACTGGTGGGTTTATAAACCGAGGGTAATGGCTGGCTTGGGGGAAGGACCCACCCAAAGAAAAAACAAAACAAATGTGGTATTTTTTCGGTATTTAGGGATCGTTAAAACTGTTTTGGGCATTTCATTTTTCGTTAAAATCACAGTGATCCGTATGCGCCCACAGCTAATGAAAGATGCGCAACTATGACTGATCCCTCATCTTGGTGGAATCCCTCAACCAAAGTTGGGCCTTGTATGCAGGGGTCTATGTGTACTATTGGGTACCCTGTTAGTCAGAATGAAATTAACACTCATATGTTTTATATTACCGATGTATTTAGTCAGTGATGACTTCCCTGTTAATCGTTCACATATTCTACACATTTTTTCATGCAGAGAATTGTCAACACAGGATATTGAACACATTGCAATGCTTGAGGGTGGGGCATGACAAACAACAAAGGTCTCCTTTACTTCTGCAGTACTACTCATAATAGCCTGGTGTTCTTCAAGTAGATGCTGATGTCGGCATAAAAGCGAATTGCCACTCCTCACAGGAAATGCATTTGCATTTGAAAATTTGAAAATGACTAGCTCCATCGTAAGGTATTGATCAGTAATACCAAGGTTATTAGGAATACGTACAATGGATCCGTGACTGGC